>NC_083280.1:64693504-74212943 GCF_963506605.1 Zootoca vivipara | reverse complement strand
ATAATATTCATTAAACTAATCCTATTTCAACCCGGCGCTGTGACATAGAGGTGAAACGTTGCGAAAGCGTTAAAAATAGCTTGCCAGTCATTTCGACATCCTGTAATTTTATCGCGGATCAGATTACAACTGTCATACTGTACAGACCTTTATTTCCCTGTATAGTACATCATGCTTGCTTTTCCCCCCCCTTTCTCCCCCCCCCGTTTTTTTTGGAAGATCAACTACGCTAGCTTTGGTGCCAACGGTGTAAAATCTGGAGAGAGGGGAATGCACCATTTTCTATCCACACTGCGATTGTGGGGCGGGGGGGGGGGAACGCCTCCCTTCTATAGGCTGCTGGTGGGAAATCAGAGATTGCTGGTGGTGGTGTGTTTTGTTTTTAATTTTTTGCTATTTGATTGCATTCGCTAGCCCGGGTCTCTATCCCGTGTTCCACCCCACCCCACGCAACCTCGTTCTGTGGCTCCCAAGTTTCTCGGGGGGTTCCTTTTAGGGACGCTGGTTTGCAGAGCTCCGGAACAATCAAGCAAATAAATACCCCTATTACAAGCAGATTGTCTTATGGAGGGGTGTGTGTGTGTGTGTGTGTGTGTGTGTGTGTGTGTGTGTGTGTGTGTGTGTGTGTGTGTGTGTGTGTGTGTGTGTTCACTCCCCGAGCCCCGGCTACTAGTTTTAATTTCGGGATACATGGAACGAGTTTCCAAATGGTTGGCCCTTCCTCCTTCTCCCCCCACCCCCCTCCAACTATTACTGAGAGAGAGAAATCTGCATTCTGTGCCACTTTAAAACTCCGTATTCCCGTATCGCTTGGTTATATAAACACATTAGTATTTGAGCGCGCCCTTGCCGGAGATCTGCATTGTAAACACGTAACTGGTATGCGAGTGTGTGCGTGTACTTCGAAATCGGAAGAATGTACACACGCCGATCAGGCGGAGCCCCGGGCCGAGCGGTCCCCACATATTGATTTATCATGCCGCGTTTATTGTTCTGTCCTCTTAATAAATGCAATCATAGCTCGCTGCCTGTTCAATATTGCTCGCAAGATCCCGTGATCGGGGGTACTTCTGGGAGCCTTCGCTCACCACTCCTTCTCCCCCCCCCTCCTTTCAAACCCTCTTTTGCAAAAGAGAACAAATGCATTAATATTTATATGTTTATATAATCGATAACCCACTTTCTTCCCCCCAGCTCTGGCTCTCTCGCCCCCATCCCCACGTTAAAATTCTAGCACCAGGCATCTATTCTAACCCGATCAAGAGTTTCTTAGGGGGGAAATATGGCAGTAGGGGAACGTAATCTAACTATCAAACAAATCTACATATCTAATAAAAGCAAATCTGTTAAAGAGAATTAGAAAGAAGAACAGCGCCTCTGACTCTCTGCAGGAAATGTTCTTTATATTAGACATATACAAGCAGGTCCTGTCAGATGAGCAGCTCAACTAGACCGCCTTTCCGCCCGGCAAAAATGGAACGGCTCTTTTGTCTGGCACTTCGGGGGCTCAGGGGAATACAATCCTGTTTCTGCAGAGATTCGGGAGCTGGAAGATTTTTAAAAGCGCCCGAGACCCCGAATTTGCCTGGACCCATGGGCTTCTGAGCTGCTGTTCGGTTATGCATTGACCGGTATTACCTCTGCAGATCGGTAGCAGCCGGGCTATAAGCCCCTTGTTTTCTACGTGGTTTGGAAATTGGGGGTCGTGACCATCTCTCGGCGGGATTTTTGGATATTTTGGGCGAACCGGGGGTGTAAGGTTTGCGTTTTATATTGGGGCTCGGAGCCGGCTGCTGCGAGAGATCGCTTTTCCCTGCCAGGACCTGATGCAATCCATTCAAGCCAACAAGTTTGGAGAGAATGTTGAGTTCAATCAATTCAGAACGTCGAGATGGAGCCCAATTCAGTTCAGGTATTCGGTTCTCCTCTCTTCTTCGCCTCTACACCCCAGATCCCGGCACCCCGGATCCCCTAGACACCCACCTTCACCTCCCCCAAACTTTCCAAGAACTTTTCCCCTGTAATTACCATTCCACCCCCTCTTAAAAAAAAGCCTTTGCTGATCATATAGAGAGAGACACAGATTATTATAATGGTGACTGTGATCGGATTTTTTGCCCCCTTCGGAGGAAAACCAGCCTGGCTCCTCAACAAATCCCCTCCTCATCTTAGAGGTTGTGATATTATTTCTTAGCATGTGTTTGATTTATGGATGTCTTTCTCCAGTATGTTCTGATCAGAACTGGCTGTGTGTGTGTGTGTTTTAAATGAATTGATCTGCAATTGCTGATTATTATTATTTTTCTCTCTCCTCCCCCCCCCAAATCCTCCCCCCCTCCACCCCTTGTTTATTCCTTCCAGTGGGTCGGATCTCCGTGTGGTTTACACGGACCGTACATTTTCTACAAGGCTTTTCAGTTCCACCTTGAAGGCAGACCAAGAATTTTGTCCCTTGGCGATTTTTTCTTTGTAAGATGTAAGCCAGAGGATCCGATTTGCATAGCGGAGCTACAGCTGCTGTGGGAAGAAAGGAGTTCCAGGCAACTTTTATCCAGCTCCAAACTTTATTTTCTACCAGAAGATACTCCCCAGGGCAGAAACAGTGACCATGGCGAGGTAGTAAACATACGTTTCTCTCTCTCGGGGTGTGTGTGTGTATGTGTGTGTGCCTGTGTCATTGTGTGTCTCTCTCTGTGTGTTCTCTTTTCCGCCTCCCCCCCCTCCCTTGCTTGTAATGTTTATTAAAGGACAGGGTTGAAATGTTCCTTTCTGCCGGCAACGTGAGCTTCTGGTTTTTTTTTAAGGGCTTGTGCCATTAAGGAAGGGCTGCAGCGGGTGGCTGCTGCCAGACTTTGCCTGTCATCTGTAGAAAGGAGGACTGCGCAGAATGTTCATATTTTAAAGCAAGCAGCCCAATAACTTGGTTGCCTCTGTGTTGAAGGTGATCTTTACTTACATCACCTCCTCCTCCCCCCCTTCCTCTAACGCTGCTGTCGAAGCGTCCTCGTCACATGCTTGCTGATTCCCCTTCGTTGCTTGTATTTGGGGGTGTCTACACCTACCCCCCCCGCAAAGTGAATTTAAACATTGTACACCTCGGAAGGGTTTCGTTCCTTTTCCTCCTCCCCCCCTTCTTCTTTTTAGGGTGTGTATGTGTGGGGTTTTTGTTTGTTTTTTTGGTCTTCAAGTATTTTTGATATGTTGGAAAGAAGGCGGAAATTACGAAATGGAGGCAGAGAGTGAGATCAAAAGCGATCTCGCTGGCAAAGACGTGTTGAATAAAGTGATAAATGACAGGTACTGGAAATAATACATTCAAATAACTTGCAGAGCTGCCTGGGCGGATTTCAAAGCGCTCCGGTGTGCAGTAACCAGCACAAACACGTTAAGCATTAACAGCGAGCCTCGCTTTGCTTTCCCCGGTCACGATTGTTATTATGCCTGCCTCAATGTACTGGATTAACACAATTACTATAAAAAGTGGACATTTTCCAGAAAAAGCGTCGCGCGGGGTAGGAGTTACGGTGGGAGGGGGAATACAGATGTGTGAATGAGGCTTCTCTGGTAAGGCTGAGGTCCCCATGCACGTTTCCTTGGAAGCCCCATTGAACACAGTTGAACTTACTTCCGAGTAAACTCGGGCTGCGCGGGCGCGGGACTTGCTTCCAAGCAAACCACGCCGGGATCAGGCACCCTTTGGGGGGGGGTTGCAGCCCCCTCCCCAGACTAGCTTGGGTGCAAGATCGCGGACTTACTTTCGAGTAAGCAGAGGTGTGGCGTGTGTGTGTTTCGGGGACTGGCTTTGGTTTTACGCGTGTGGACTACCTTGTCAGGCTGCAGCCAATAAACTTTGAGACCCGAGAAAGTGCCCGGGTGCAGTCCAAACGGGAAAGGGGGGGGGAGTGTGGAGACGTTCCGATCGCCTGCGGGAGGCGGATCGAGAGCGCGGCGAGGAGAGAGGGAGGGAGGCGGCGGCGGCGCTGGCTCGCATTCACACTGTATTCTTCCAGATCTGTAATTTCATGTATGCCCGCAATTCCGCTGGCTACTCGAGTCAGCTGACTCTGCGCTGTGTTCCTGAGGAGGAACTATTTTAAGGGCCGGCGAAGAGCGGCGCTGTGTTTATGCAGAGAGAGAGAGAGAGAGAGGTGGGAGCATTTGCAAAGGCGCATCATCATCAGAATAATAACAATAGCCAGATGTGAGGCTCCTTGCAGGCGCGGGGGGGTTGAGGGGCAACAACCGGCCGAGCCGGCCTGCTTGCTTGCAGTCCTTTCCTCACGTCCACGATGCTGCCCCCCCCCAACCCACGGCGCCGCCGCCGCCCTCCTTTACAAGCCGAGCTGCCAGTTCCTTCAACAATCGATAGTCTGATGGAGTTAATTGTAGTTCCACTCCCACCCCACCCCCCTTAAAGCCTCTCCTCTCTCCCCCATAGCAGCTCCGCGATCGAGACTCCTTTTGGATTATGCCTTCTTTAATTTCACGTTATGACCATTTAACACTTTTTTGTTTTCAGCCTACAGAGTGCTTTAGTCGTGTACTCTAAATGTGCAGTTTATGATTGACCGGCACCCTCTCTCCCCCCCCCGCCCTTTCTTGAATTGACATTTTGGAATATGGAAAAGTTGTTGGAGGAGCAAGAATGGTTAGGACTCCAGAAACCCTGTTCAGGTTGACACCCCCCCCCTTTGCAGACATCTCATGGCTTCTTCCCCCCACCCTTCAACTTTCCCCTGCAGCTGTCTCTCCTCCCCCCTCCTCTTTTCACTAGTACTTATTATTTGCTTTTCAAATTTATTACTTCAACATGGTCTGTGATCTGGAAAGGGGAAGGATTAAATATCCTCTCTCTCTCTCTCTCTCCCCCCCCCCCCGCTTCCCCTTGAAAAGACTACAAGAATAATAGGCCACTAAACCAGACAGGAAACCATTGGAAATGTTATTGAATTGTTTTAAATTTAACACATCTATTGAAAACTTAGAAATATTTATACATAGACATTTGAGTGCCGGCCTGAAGTAAGTGACACTTGGTTCAGTGAGGAACTGCAGGGCAATCCTGTACATATTCTCAGAAATTAATCCATCTGGGTTCAGTTGGGCACAAGCACAATTTGGGCTACAGGCTGTTCTTTAGGAATTGCCAAATAGCCCCCTTTTTTCAGTGGGCTGCATCCAGGAGTAGGCTGCAGCCCTAACCCCACTTACTTGGGGTTAAGTTCAATTGAATTCAATAGGATTTACTTCTGTGTAAACCATGTTGGGACTGAAGTCATGCTTAGAGTACAGTGGGGGTTAAGTGACTCAGGAGAACTTGTGTGTCCCATTGTATCCAGTGAGTCTTAAGCCAAACTGAGTCTGGAGTCAACTTAGCAAGGCTGTCCTTTTCAACACATAACTTGAGGAATGTAGTCTATACCAGTAACTTTCCAAAGGATAGTAGGGACATACTCCTAGGCAGACATACTTAGGAGTAAGCAATATTCAGAGGTGTCAATGTGTGTATAACAGGGCTGTGTGACTGAAAGGATAAAAAAATGTATTTTGAGATCTTGTGCAGTGAATATACGTACACACACTTACAGAGTATGTATGGAAGGGTTTGGGAAAGGTGGGGGATGGGCCACAAATCATTTTAATATGCCTTAATGACCATCTCGTGTTACTGTGGTATGAACATCAGAGGAAATTAATCCGACCATTACAAGCAGGAGTGTTCTTTTGATTCACGGATTCTCATCTGCATCTGCATTCCTAATACTATGCACGATTTCAGGGTTTGTTTTTTTTATAAAAAAAAAATAAGTAAATGCAAACTGCTAGCAATTAGCTGTATGATTATACTGGGTATATTTCATTAGGGGCCCTTGACTGAGGCGTCTCTGAATTATTCAGCCGTATGAGAAAATCATTTTTTATGGAGATAATAACACACCTTGAGATGATGCATGCAAATGACTTGCATGGAATGCTTACGACTTGTATGTGAAGCAGGTATAGAAAATTTTCCTGATGTGGTTCAGTTTTACACCCCAGTGATGTAATTTTTCCCTGCTGGCCTCAGTTAGTCATTCATTAGCAGAGTAGCAGCAGCAGCAGAAACAGCAACAGCACACACTGATACTTGTTTGGCAAGGAGCCTGTAGAAACTCGCACTTAGAGCCAAGGCCTAGAGAGGGCAACATAACACTCCCATTAAGAACTGTACTTTGTTTTCACTTACTCTATTAACTTGTTTATAGACACCGAAATGATTTTTTTTTAAAAAAAAAAATCATTTATTTTAAATTGTTTTAGATGATAAAATTCCGTTCATGAATGTTCAGCAGAGACAACCCCGAAAAAGAAAAGAAAAAAGCTTGCTGATTGGCAGTTTCTTTCTTAAGGGAAACATTTCAGCATTCTTTCTCGGTACAGAGAGCAGTTATTTCAAGTAACTTAACCACAGTAATAATTCTTTTATGTAAATGACATCAACAGCTATTTCTGAAGCTGAGAGATGAGGCTGCTCTTAACAAAGTCTCATGTAACCCTTTGTACGTCTGCGTCCTGGGCATGGAAGAATTGCACTTGGTATAATTTAGAGAGAAAGCAACAGACAGGGCTTAGGGAAAGAACTGTGTGGCAAAATAATTATATGTTAAGCACTGTAGATAAAATGTGGTTGAGTCCCCCCCCTTTCATTATGTGGATTGTAAATCTATGGTGTCAGCGTTTTTTTGTGAGGTCAAAGGTCAACAGCGGCACTTGCTCTGAGCAAAACCAATGTTTAGCAGAGCACTGGATCTTATCACAGGCTGGTGATCAGCTTCTTTGGAGATTGAATGATAGTCACCTGCATGCATGTGTATTGCTTGTCTGATGAGAACTGCAAGTGGTTATTTATAAATTCATCGGAATGGTAATATCCAAGCTGCATCTGTTTTATAGGATGAGGTAGCAAAGTGTGTGTGTGTATTCAGACTACTTTGTGCTATTCATTGTACAGAAAGCAGTTCTGAAGAGAACAGTGTCTGTCAATCTCACATGTGGGTTGTGAAAGGCACGTGGTTCTTCTGTTCTGCCAGTGTGTGCATAGTGAAATAGATGTGGACTTTTTTTTCCGTACAGGACAAAACTGCAGTCGGGTTTGGGTAGGAAATGGCATGCTGTGTGAACTGCCCCGCTGACAGCCAGATCACATGATTGTTTACTGAGAAGTAAACCCCCCTAAGTGCAGTAGGGCAGAAATCGTAGTGTGTACTGTACACATAGGCTTGTACCCCGATCCTGTGCATATTTATTCAGATGTAAGTTTCTAGTGTGTACAATGTTGACTGTTTCCAGATAATTACGTGTAGCCTTGTAGCCTTAGTACACTGCTTTTGATGATATGTTTCAATGGACTGCTGTGTGTTTGGTTTGATTTGATCAGAGTTGGGTGCAAACACTGGCAACTCCTATTGTGCAATCCCTCTCATCCCCTCTGCGTTTATAGGTAACCAATTTAACTTGTGAAGCTAGGAAAGCCTCAGGTCTAGCAAAAATATACTAAACTTTAAGGTATGAGAGTGGAAAGGGCCTAGCTACTGTACATATCACATGTGTGCCTAGCAGCACTATCCTGTGGATATTTGCTCAAAAGTAAGCCCCATTGCATTCAGCGAAGCTTACTCGCAGCTAAGTTTACCAATGATTGCAGTCTACAGTAATTCTAGACATTTTCATCTCTCTGATCTTGATACCTGACCTGTGCAGCTTCTCAGGAATTGCTTTGAGTTAATATTTGCATTTTGAGACTAACTTTTAAGTATTGCTTCATGCCTGGCTGATATGTAATGTAATTCCATGAATTCACTTAAGCAAATCAATAAGAAAAGCAACACTATTTCAACTTCACATCAGTACGACTACAGTTTTACAGTACTGGCTTAACAGCACAACCCTACTCTGAAGTAAGCCCCACTGAATTCAATGGGATCCAGTAAAATGATATGGAATTGCAGCCTTAGTTAGTTAGCCTTGTGGATAACAGTAGCTTATTCCTGGAGCTCAACTTTCCCCCATCTTCTTTTTTACTGATAGACTTTTTACTGATTGATAGATCGTAGTCCTCTACCTACTTACTTGGAGTAAGTGCCACTGAACTCAAGGGGATTTACTTCTGAGTAGACATGTATAGGATTGCACTGAAAGTGGAGTGGATTTGTACATCGAGTTCATCATGACAGAATAAGACCCATTTCTTGCAAAGGATGAGTTCACTGCAGATGGTATGGTCTGTTGAATGATTTTAGAGTAAAAATGGTGGTCCAACAGCAGAATCCTATTAATTTCTGCTCAGAAGTAATTCCTATTAAGTTCCAGTTGGACTTAGTCCCAGTTATATGTAGAATGGCAGCCTCAAATCTGTTGTTTACATGTGCATTTTGTTACAGTTTGTGTGTGATGACTCATAGGTCATTCAGTTTGTAGAGTGCATACCTTCATCCAAGTCCCAGGTTTAATTTCTGGCATCTCTCAAAGCAGAGCTAGGAATGACATCCAGCTGAGATGTGGGAGAGCAGCTACTGGTCTGGATAGTGAACACTAGGCTAGGTGAGGGCTGGTGTAGGGTTGCAGCTATGAGTAGGAGCTATAAAAAAAAGCCCTCTGGGTGTCATCCAGAAATCTCAGCTCTTCTGTCCAATCTGCAATTTGAAGTAAGAATTCTGACAAACTACAAGCTCGTTGTAAGAATTACTGAGATGATGAGTCTTCTGGGCTGAAATGCTTTGAACTGCCAAAAGCATTCCATAAATAATGCTAAGATGTTACTGGATTTATAGCCAGACACTGTTATTATGGACTTTCCTTAGACCCAGTTACTTTTTTTGCTGTGTTTAGAGGGAAATTCTGCCATTCTCCTCATGTGTCCTCATGTGGGGATTTTGAGTTTTTAAAAAGTAATTAGACTTTTTGCACCTTGGCTTAATTTGAGGCCCTCCTGTAGCCTTCCAAAGGGTGTGTCCTTTCTCATCTGCTTCCATCAGCAATGGCAACACCTTTCAGGCATGCATATTCCACTTATTAAAGCACAATGGGGACGGGCGGGGGAATCATGCTAATGTTGCATCTATCTCCCATACGTGCAAGCTCAAATTAATTCACATTTACAAATCCGGCAGACCTGTAATTGCAGCATTAGAGATGCACGTTTGACATTTATCGTGAGCTGTTCCTGAAATTGATGATTGCATAATCACTCATTGAAATTTTGTCTCAAGCACATGGATGGGGAAGCTGTGGCCCTCCAGAGATTATTGGACTCCAACTCCCATCTTTCCCGACCATTGGTCATCCATGATGGGAGTCGCAATCCAATACCCTCTGGAGGGCCACAGCTTAGTCCTGGGATAGCTCAATTGGTAGAGCATGAGACTCTGAATCTTAGGGTCATGGGTTCTAACCCTAGGAAGGGCAGAAATATTGGGGGGTTAGGCTTGATGACCACCATGTCCCCTTTCAGCTCTACAATTCTGTGATTCCCCATCTTGCCACAGAGATTCAAAAGGAGTAGCAGCATTATTTGCACCCCTGGTGGGGGCCGATTTCACCAGGCCCTAGGTGACTGCAGCAGTGTTGTTGTTTTTTGCAGTTGCTGTTCCCAATCTGATCAGTAATGCTAAACATTAAACTCTTGTCTTTGGAGAATAAAAAGCTTTTACATGCTACACCCTCAAGCATATTAAGATACTGAGCAAGATGGGTTTTCTCTCTCTTTTTTTTTAAAAAAAAGTTCTAATTGAGTGTTTTAAATAAGCATAGGGGCGAATTAATTAGGCTATCCTTTATTTTTAGTTGCTTAGTTACACAGTAGTATATTCCTAAGCACAAGTGAGATAAATTGGCTGTGTGTGTGTGTGTTTGTTCCTGTGCTACTTTATCCCTTAATCATACTTACTGAATTGCTCAGGAGGCTAAAGCGCGTATAGATTTTGTGATTCCTAATATTAACACATGTACAAAATGCTTAGGAAGGAGAAAGCATATTCTGGTTCAGCCTCTTAGGTGTCTTAATTTAGGGTATTTATTCTTCCTAAGGGGAGCAATGGTTGTTCACAGGTAAGAGTTCTGGAGAAATCGAACTCTGGAAGTGCTTGTTGGGACATTCATTAGCATTCAACACAACGCCCAAAACTCTTAGAGCAACCTTAAATGTTTGATTTAAATGCTTTTTCTTTGTATCCTGTATATTTGTGTGTCCCCACCCACCCACCCACTAAACCCAATCGGGCTTTAACTCTACAGAGACTGGTGTATATTTGATTAGTAGTACAAGCGGCATTTCTTACTTCATCGTTGCAATGTTGTCAGTAGCTCAAGAGGATGCTGGCGGTGACTGCAGTGTTGGACCAGTAGGGCTAACTTAGCATGTGGAAGCAGGGCTGTAGCACACATGTTTTCTGGGAGGGGGCAGGGAAAAGCTGTTCTCTGAAATCCTAGAGCAGCGGTTCTCAAAGGGTGTGATGCGCCACGCTGGTGTGGCAGGAGAGGATGGCAAATGTGGCCCCAAGATTCAAGGACAATCAAAGAAACATTTAAACATTTCAGTGTAGTATACTATAGGTATAGATATAGATATCTTGCAGAATATGGATAGATACATTTTTTAAATGAGAGCAAGAGCATCAAGTAATATCGGGGACAATCCTAGTTGTGATCCAGAATTGCTGTTCGAACAGAATATACTATAGCATTGGCTGTTCTTCTGCAGTTCTGCATGACATATTGTTGTGAGCAGGGATTTTTTTCCACTCTGACAAATGTGAAACGTCAGAAAAGATAAAGGCTTCTTTGTGTTAATGGGGAGATGAGAGTTTGTTAGTCTCAAATTAGACCTAATATAAATGAGATTAGCCGGCCAAAGCAAGCCCATACCTCTTATTAAGTTTGTTTACGTACCTAAGGTACATATGTAAGAGGCTCGTTTAGAATTATATTTTGGGAATGATTCATGTTCTTCTGTAGCTGCATTGTTGTATACTTTCATGATCATGTCCCATGATCTTATTATAAAGTAGTTGTGTTCTGTTATAAATCAAGCACTGCTAGGAGTTGTTCCTGTTTGTTTTCCAGGTTTTTTTTTTTAAAAAATAAATACATAAATGGGGGGGGGGCATGAGCAATTTTTTATTCTGAAAGTGTAGTCCAGAGGAAAAAGTTTGAGAACCACTACAACTCCCATCATCCGTGACCACTGGTCCTGCTAGCTAGGGATGATAGGAGTTGTAGTCACAACAACAGCTAAGGACCCAAGGTTGAGAAGCACTGCTCTAGACCAGTGGTTTCCAATTGGTGGTCTGTATCACTATTCACATAATAAAAACTTATCAACATTTTCAAAACTAGGGGTGTCAATAGCTTGGCTTTTGAAAAACAGGGAGCCCACAATACTTAGCTAATTGGGAACCGCTGCACTAAACAATTACCCATGAAAAAAATATTCCCTGTCCCACTGGAGAGGCGATACTGGGGTAGATGGAGAAAGGATGTGATTTGGTCCAGATGTTTTGGGACTACAGCTCCCATCATCCCTGACTACTGGTCCTGTTAGCTAGGGATGATGGGAGTTGTAGTCCCAAAACATCTGGAGGGCCGAACTTGGGGATGCCTGGTATAAGGCATCTACCTATATACCAATGAACAGAGCCCCCCCCCCAATCTCACCTCCCTCTGCTCTGATACTTCAGGCAATTTCCCAGCCAACCTCTGATGTTGGAAGTGAGCCAGACTGTGGAGTAAAGTTCCTGGAGTGATGGGGCATGGGCATGTTAGGCAAAAGAGTGCTCAGATTCCCTGCACCTGTAAGGAGATATAAAAAGGTGTTAATAAGCTGAGAGAAGGGAGTGGGGGGGGGAATATGCACTTTAAAATTATTTTGGCATCTTAAATTGGGATTTTTGAGAGTAATATAAATTCCTCCTTTCTTGTCCTCTTATTTGGAAAGTAATAGCTACTTTTTTTGGGGGGGGGGTGAGGGGAAAATATGGCAATTAACAAACTGCTGAGTCGACACAGGAAACCCATTAATGCTGGAAGGGCTCTGCTGAATCCTAAGAAAGGGACAGCTGACAGAAAGAGACTTCTCTCTCTTTGAAAAACAACAACAACAACAAATAATACAAAATGAGTAATATGCTCGTAGGAATGTACTCATAAAACGCAAGCCCTGGAGGTTTGAATGAAGTAGTCCCTTTGACACTGGATCTTTATTCAGATATATCTGCAAGTCTGCAGTAGGCTCAGCTCAGGTGGCTTTGCGCAGGTGCTTGTCACATGTGGAACGTGATACAGTTTTTTTTGCATTTTGAAAATAGTGACGTGCAGGAGTGGCAAAGGAAAACAGAGACCTTTAATAAAGATAGTATTTACCATGCACAAAGGCATGGAGGTGATTAATTACTCAGATTTCTAAACACACCTTTGTTAACATCCCTGCTCCCTAGCACACACAAATGCCCCCCCAAAGGCAAGACTGTCACAATTCCAGAACTTAGTCACATTGTAATGACATTGCATCTTGGTCCAATAATATTATCTTGACAGAATTATGATGTCCTAATTCTGCTCTCGAATGGTTCAGTAACTCAGTAGTTCAGTAAAAGGAGGTAACATACAGATTGGCACGTACTTACATCTCTCTACATCACCGATGCATGTCTCTCGTAAAAATTAGAGCACGTTGCCCCGTATTTTATACGTGAAGGCAGCAGACACAAATAAATGTTGCTGCCGCCATGAGAGGCTGAGCTTCCAGCCAGGAAGTTCCTCATTCCAGTGTTATCTCTATCATGAATTCACAAGGTCGCCTCAAGGAAGCTATCGCAAATGCAAAAATTGAGATGATAATGTTGACCATAACACATGTGAAGTGGTTTGCTCCTATGAAGTGCTACAAAAATGCTAAGTGTATTATAACTGTTAGGGATTGCCCGTTTTAACCCAGGTTTCTTCAACCTGGTGTCCTCCAGATGTATTAGACTACAACTCCTGTCATCCCTGGCCATTGGCTGAGACTGACGAATGTTTATAGTCCAAAATATCTGGAGGATATTTGGTTGGGGAAGGCTGTCATAGATTAATCAATCAGTTGATTGATTGATTGATTGATTGATTGATTGATTGATTGACTGACTGACTGGGGCAACAGGACAAATTTTAATTAGTGGGTCTGAAAGTTCAAGGCATTTTCTTGTCTTCCTTTGGAAGAAGATTTTGATGTGCGCGGGAACACACACACACACTCACACACTCTTTTACATGCAAAAGCTATAGATTTTCTTTTTTAAAAGAGTGGGCACTGTTTGCCTTGGGGCTGCTATTGTGACGCTACGAGCCTTTGATTCTTTCTGCACATTTTAATGTTGGCTGTGAATGATGTACTGATTGATAGAGATATCAAACAATAGAAGATTATGGCAAGAAACCCAGTGTACAGACTCAGTAGATGTATGTGAAAACTGCCCCCATTGTTCTGCTGCACTCAGTAGTGAGTAAATTATTTACAGATATTTGCTAATTAAAGCACATATTGTTTTTCCCAGCACAATGGGGCATAAGGCAAACAAAAGCCAAAAAAGAAATCAGCTTGCATAATTTTCATTCGACTAATGCAGTGTATATTACTGCTTGGTAAGAAAAATATGTATGTAATCTGCACAAAAAAGCTTTTCTCAGGGTAACCAGAGAAGGCAAAAAGAGCAATAAATTGCTTGTCAACTTGCCTAAACTTAAATGGTTCCTGGAGTTCAGTAGGCCATCTGATAGGAAAACATTGTGACTGAACCTTATTTTCTCCCTTGGTCACAATTTCTGTCTGCAGTGGCAGATAGAAACTTAATTGAAAACACACACACACACACACACAATGGGAGTTGCAGCAGAAATTAGAAAGTATAATATTTCGAAACTTGATCCTTATAACCCTGCAAGATTTACTAATAGCCCAGAAAAATTGCAACACTGCTTTCTAGTACAATGTAGTAGCTGTGGCTGCAGTGCTTAACACATGTACTGGAGAGTAAGCCCAATTGAACACAGTGACAATTATTTCTGAATAAACAAGCGTAGGATGGCACTGTAAGAGACTGAGCTACGAACCTGGCAGCTCCACATTAAAATTGCCCGGCTGCTACAAGCAGAAGATGTGACACTTCTGATGTCACAGCTGTGAAGCGGAAACATTAACAAGAAAAGGGTTGTGACAGCGGCGGACATTGGTCTTTCAAATTTCAGCTGGACCCTGTGCGAGGCCAACATTTGGCTCTTCCCCACTTTTTGCCTTCCATTCTGCTAAATTCACTATGTTATAGTTTCGACACCCTGTGGGTAACCCCTAAGCTCAGCGCCCAGTACAGCGGAACCAGTCGCGCTGCCCTAAACTCACCTCTGGTTGTGGGACCACACTTTTAGTTCCATCCCAATTGTTGCATGGCTCCTTCCATCCGCCCCATGTTCTAGTATAGGCTTCTGCACTAGGGATGGCTCCCAGATCACCAAAGGAACTTTAGTTGCGAAATGCTAGCATCCCAGCAACATATTCTCAGGACACGGGTGCATGGCGTGTTAGTTTCCCCCACATGTGCACCTGTTCCATGGTTTAAACATGTCACTGAGCCTGTGGAACCTTGTCCCCAAGGGAGCCAAAGTGGTGCACTCCATAGGCTATGGACCAGAACCCACCAGCCAGCATGCTCAATATATATTCTCATATTACAGCTAAGCCAAGTGTATGAAACACTCAGAGCGGGTGATTATAAATGCTGAGTATTAGTATCTGACACCTCGTAAGTTGCACAGTCATATTCCACAGATGGAAGGCATGTCATATGTCTTCCAGAATGCCATATGCACAGTTTTCTTTGTCGAACTACAAATGAGAATTCTTTATGTCTTGGAGATGATTGTCAGTTAATTAAACTTACAATTTGCATGTGTTCGGGTTCAGCAATCGTAGCATTATTGCTTTTAAAATGCCATACTTCTCTTGGTTGTCTTCTGGATAGCCCCTTCCTGTTGGCAAAAGCTACTACTCAGCTGGGATAATTGAAAGGCCCAGGGAGGATTAATTTCAAATATCCAGTCATAATGCAGCCTTCAAATTACACATATAGTCTTGTCTTAGCTTAGCAATGGCAGTCTTTGAAAATGGTATAAAGATATGTAGGTTTTGCTTATTATACTGTTATATGGTACGTAACAGGCAGTTCGTGGGTCCCATCTTTTGGTCACACACCAGTGTGTCCAAGAGGTAGAGCCTAGTGTGGGGCTATATGCTGATGAAGGAGTAGATTTCAGTCAATTCTATAGGCAAAGTCAATAGGTGCAGTCTGAGAGACAGAGTTTCTTGCTGAGGTTTGAACTGGGGGCATTGACTCATATTTGAACAATACACTCTAGTAGCTCCCAGTGATACCAGGCAGATAAAAAGCTTAGCTATGTTTCCTATGCTTCCCCCCCCCCTCAAAAAAAAAAAACCCACAGCATGACAACACCCATTTATAGACACTGAATCCTTTGTAGGTTACAGGAATAACTCTTGTGTAAAACAAATTGCCTGCTTCCTTTATCATGCATATTCTGAATAAGGAAGGAGTGTCAGTCACCTTTTAACAGATTAGACTAGATTACATATGGTTCAGGTGATCCTTTCTATTGAACCACCAATGTTGCATAACACACAGTAGCAAGCTTTTGATCTGCATAGCATTCTTCAGGCGGGAATGGCATCTTGCCTTGCTCAGAAGTTAACTCTTCTGCCCTACCAATGCTGCGTGTGCAATAAAATGTGCCTCTTTTGAGTCATTTTAGTCTGTTTCAGACCTATTTCACTAAACTAAGGAAGGAAAGGATTACACACACACACACACACACACACACACACACACACACACGAGTGTGCTTTTTTCTGGGGGGGGGACTCAGGGGTACACATACACCTAAACATTTTGTAAATTTTAGTTTGGCCTCATTGAGGGGCAGTATTTCAATATGAGTAGGAAAATGAGAGTACCCCTAAAATATTTTTAGAAAAAAAGCACTCTGTGTGCGTGTGCGTGCATGCACACTCATCTTTTCACATCATATAGTGTATATACGTTCTGCCAAAATGGCCCTGGCTTGTCACTGTAACAAGTAATGTGCAGGTCTTCCCTTCTAAACATCTTTCTGGGAAGCCACCAATGTAATTGCTTAGACCGAAAAGTAGTTTGTTCAAATGCACTCTAGAGTTTAAGGCACTGAAACCTGAGAGGTGCTGGAGGGATGGCGATTAAAAAGATGTAGAGCTGTGTGTGAGAGAGATTTCATTACATTTGTGAAATGTTCATTTTTGAGGCCTAGGCCTCACATGCAGCCAAGTGAGGTGGTAGAACCATGAGGCCTTACATTGGGCTGTACTATCTCAGAGTGGTCTAAACCACTGAGCCTAGGGCTTGCCGATCCGAAGGTCAGCGGTTCGAATCCCTGTGATGGGGTGAGCTCCCGTTGCTCGGTCCCAGCTCCTGTCAACCTGGAAGTTCGAAAGCATGTCAAAGTGCAAGTAGATAAATAGGTACCACTTGAGTGGGAAGGTAAGTGGCATTTTCGTGTGCTGCTCTGGTTCGGCTGTCTGCGGACAATCGCCAGCTCCCTCGGCTTATAGAGTGAGATGAGCGCCACAACCTTAGAGTTGTCAGCGACTGCACCTAACGGTCAGGGGTACCTTTACTTTATGTTAAAAACAGCAACAAAAAGTACCAAACTCAGCCCAACCTATTCTGGTGGACTAGTTTTCTATTTGCAGAGTAGGTTTTGTATTTTATTTTTTTAAACATAGGGAACCATTAACAATTCTGATTGCTCTCATGGTAATCTGAAGAGGCCCATTCTAACACCGGACTCTTAGCACCTCTTTTCCACATAATTTTGCAGAAGAAATAGATCAGGCATACTCCTGTCCTTGTTACTTGTATTTCTCTGAGGCCACAAATAGATACATGTGAGATAGCTTAACAAACAAACAAGCAAGCAAGTAACTAACTTACGACCGATTTGGGATGTACTAAAGGGTTTCTGGCAAGAACATGTTCCCTTGGTGGGCCTTTGTAGTCTTACTGTCGAACCAGATGTTCCAGGGGCTGTGGTGACAACGCTAGAGAGAAACTTTTTTTTTAAAAAAAAAGTTTGTTTATTTTATTTTTAAAGTGAGTACTGATCACATGAGAATAACCTCTCATATTCCTTGTCATGTGCTTGATGTACCCACCATGTGAGTTCCAAGTTTCCACTAGTTTAGAGCCCAATAATTCAGCGTCTACTTTGCCACAGCCTAGCCTTAGGTCCGAATCTGAAACCCAGTGACTTTTTAATATCACAAAGGTTCTGGTTTGCTTTTGTTCCACTTTTCTTGCGTGATAACTCCCGAGGACAGCAATACAGTGGTTCCTCGGGTTACAAACGCTTCAGGTTACAGATGCTTCAGGTTACAGACTCCGCTAACCCAGAAATAGTACCTCAGGTTAAGAACTTTGCTTCAGGATGAGAACAGAAATCGCGCGGCAGCGGGAGGCCCTATTAGCTAAAGTGGTGCTTCAGGTTAAGAACAGTTTCAGGTTAAGAACGGACCTCCGGAACGAATTAAGTTCTTAACCAGAGGTACCACTGTAACGCGGTCACATTGAGGAAGCATCTCAGAACAAACGGAAGCTGATTAAATCCAGCACCGGTGCTCTCTTACTGTGTCAAGAACAAGATGCAGAATATAGCAGCGATAAAATGCCAGTCTGGAGGGGCTTTCTAGTAGTACTAGTCCACAAGGCCCTAAAGGGCTTGGGATCCAAGTCCCTAAAAGAGTGCCTGCCTCACTATCCACTATCTTGGGCCCTACAAGCAACAAAGGAGGTCCTGTTGGTGGTGCCACCTCTGGGGGTTACCTGGTTGGTGGAGACCTGTGACAAACCCTTTTCAGTGGTGTTGCTCCATTGGGGTATGCCCTCCCTTGAGAGGTGCATCGGCCTCCTCCCACTATTAACTTTAAGGAGGAATTTCGAAACATTCCTTTTTACCAAAGCATTTGCTGCCTGAAAGTTTTGTCCCCTGTCACCCCCCAGATTATCGGTTTGAGGGCCAATTCTTGTTTTTCACAAGGTTCTTTTATACTGCGTTTTAGAAGTTTTAATTGTATTAGTATTGATGTGTTTGCCCACCCCCCGGAAGAAAGTGTGGTGTATAAATCCTGTTGTTGTTGTTGTTGTTGTTGTTGTTGTTGTTGTTGTTGTTGATTTTCTCTGTAAAGTTAACCTGTAGTAAGCTAGGAGTGTGATCCAATGCATGTTTATTCAGAAGTATGTCCCACTGTGAGAAGCCTAACATTGAAGTCCTGTGTCCACTCAGGAGCAAATCACATTGATTTTGTGATACATACTACTGAGTGAACATCTGAATTCAGACCGCAATTATGCTTTTTATTCCTGTGTGGGAACAGCTGTGTTAGCAGCAATGCACTCGGTTATAAAATATGCCACCCTTGCTATCTTGTGTGGCAAAGTTTACCGCAAAAGAATGGAGGTGGGGGGGAATTGAAGAGACTTGTCTAAGACAAGTTATTCTACTGTCAGATAAATGGCAGCCAGCATCACCTGTTATCAACAGCCAGAGGTTTTCTGCCATGTCTCTTTAGATATGACTATTATATTATTATTTATACCCTGCCCATCTGGCTGGGTTTCCCCAGTGGAACACCAAACCATTGTTCAAATTATTCCCGAGCTCCAAAATTCCTTAAATGACCCTTGGAGGTGTTTGGAAAGAAAACATCCTCAGCATGCACAAATGTTGCCATGTCTCCATTGCGATTCTTTATCACCTCCCTGACTGTTTCTCATATATATTATGTTATTGGCAGCATATAACGTGTTATGGCAAGATACTGTTACAATCTTTCTGTGCAAAGAGACAGGCTTTCTTTCCTAGTGCATAATTCCCCTTTCTTTTAAAATATAATAAGCTGCTTTTAAAACCCGCTTTAACTACCTGACCCTCCTTTTCTTGGAGACATGCACCCCAGCCATCTGCTGAGTCAGGCAATCTCTATTTCTTCACTTTTGAAAGACTGTGCCGGTGGTTGCTTAGACAACAGTGACATAATATTTGCAGCTTAATAATGAATCTTAGGGAGAGCGCTGGCCAGAGACTCTTCATAGAACATCATTTCAACTTCACAGGACAATTTTTATTACCTCTTCTTTTTGTATCCCCCCCCCAAAGCAGCATGACCACAGTCACTAGATTTTATTAAAATGAGGCCAGTTGGATGCTGCAAATATTATCAGGATTAGAATTGCCAGATGAATGACCGGGGGTGGGGTGGGGGTGGGGGTGGGGAGGGAGGGAGAGAGGGAGGGAAGGAAGGAAGGTTACCTGTCCTGCTCTTGCAGCTTTACCTGCAGTTTGATCTGCAGGAAACAGCAGGTGAAACTTTCCCCCATATATAGAAGGCTAGAATATTGGCAGGTAGAACAGCTATAAAAAGCAGCAGAGGAGCGAGGTCTGTCAAACAAAGTTGGCAACCCTAGTTGGGGTAGGCTTTTTTCTTCTAGTTAATTGCTTCAAGAGACACAGTCCAATGCAACCCCCTAAGCCAGGCATCCCTAAACTTTGGCCCTCCAGATGTTTTGGCCTACAACTCCCATTATCCCTAGCTAACAGGACCAGTGGTCGGGGATGATGGGAATTGTAGTCCAAAACATCTGGAGGGCCGAAGTTTGGGGATGCCTGCCCTAAGCCCATGTAACTCAAATTCATCTAGGTAGTGCCCTACATATGCTCTGGGGGCATTGCCACAAGGGATTAAAATAGTATGCTTTGAGTGTTGAAAGCACTTGAGGATTACTGAGAGAATTTTACAACACTCTTATAAGGAGGGCCAGTGTTCTCACCCCTATATTGCAGAGTAGGGACAGTCTGGGGCTGAAAGGGCTGAGGCCGACAGGAAATACTGGTTTGCCTAAGGTTGACTGATTTGGCTAAGATATAAGATCTCAGCTGGGGGCTTCCTTCCTGCCTCTCTGCTCAGTATCTGAGACATTAGTCTATGGTAGTGCCGATTTGTATAGAGGGGAAGTGTTGTTGTTGTTTTTTTAAAAAAAAACTGAAAGTAAGCAGGTAAATAAATACTTAATCTGCATTTACTGTTGTTGGGTATTTAAATACATAAAGTAAGCATGCAGCCTGGGTGGTTCTTCACGTCTGTGTAGAGATATAATTACAGGTGACATCAATGCAATACAGCCAATTCCTTTAATCTTCTAAAGATTTGTGTAAGTCACCTGTCACCTTATACCGGTATATATACCAAGTTCCTGCAAGTGTGCATGATTATTAACATCTCTGTTTTGCTGTCATCTTGTTTAAAGGGAGCAGCAATATAAAGACAGGGTTGCCAAGTTTCAGTTGCTAGAGGTAGATTCAGATTGGTCAGGATCCAGGACCGAATGTTGCAGATCAGGGGAAGAACTTGAGTAGACTGTGGTGCAGCAGTGACAGAACAGTCATGGAGTATGGTAGGTTATGGGCAGAGCTTGGGGAAATGTGGATGTGGTTATCCACAAGGACCTGGTCTTACAGGTTCTATCATCATCATCATCATCATCATCAATCTGCAGTCAAATATTGGGAGCCGGTTTCATTACCAGATCCTAGTCTTGTGGATGTTTAAAAAGAGCCATTCCCTTTGGAGACCTGCCACTTCACTATGCCTTATTCATAGAATCATAGAAATGTAGAGTTGGAAGGGACCACGAGGGTCATCTAGTCCCTGCAATACAGGGATCTCTTTCAGAAGTGGGCAATCGCCAAAGCCATTTACCTGTCATAGCGTGTCTTATGCTAAAGGCAACTCCTTGCAAAGAGTAATTGGCTGTGCTGAATAATTGCAAACCTAACCCCAGCTGCTGTAAAGGAGCAATCAGTTGTATTTTATTTTCCATTATACTTTGCTCAAAAAAGTAAGGTTGGAAGATGGTGTTCCACATGCTCTGCACACCCAAAAGAAAAGAAAAGAAAAGAAAAGGGGGGAAGTAAGGTTGGTTTTTCTGATATACCCGTGAAGATACAAAATACTGTATGTTCGGTAATCTCGAAGATGATCTAGGTCAGCAAATCTTCAATCTTCTCGACTGAGAATTGTCTCAGTGATGCAGAATGCATGGAGACTTCCTTCTATCGAGCACCATTTCCCTTCACATGGCACATTCAGTACACCTGCCTTGAAAAAGTATTCATTCAGTGTTGGTCACTGATTCTTAAAGAAACATTACTCCCACCCCACCCTACAATAACCTGTAATTTTGTGGGTGGCTTGAGAGGACGCCATTGTCTATTTGGTCCATAGGCCACAGTTTTAGTATCATTGATGTTTAGTACCACTGTTTGGAAGGTACATTTTTTAAAAATCAACCTTTTAAAATGTCTTGTCTATTTGGTTTTTGCCTATTTGGAAGCGGCCTTAAAGCTATATTTGAAACAGGTAGCAAAAGAGATCCGTTAATAGCAATTGTGTGTCTTACCATACAATCCTAACCATGTTTACTCAGCTCTATTGAAGTACCAGTAAATGGGATCAAGATTCTGGCCTTAATAAATAAGACTTAGGCCTTAATTTTAATTTTGAATCCTTGCACAACCATAATTTCTAGGATGGTTGTAGATAGTTCACACTCCTGTTGCTTCAGACTTCTTCACAGGATTGCCTACAGTCATCACTTCACTCCTCTGTGGCTCCCAGCTGCAGGTTGCTGGGAGACACAAATCACAAGTCTTGGTGTGTCTGCCTGAACCTAGGCTCCAAACAAACCACGAGCCCAGGTTGGGATAAGATGACAAGTCAAGGCTCGTGGCTTCCCATATGGTATAGCCAGGAGGGAAGTGGGGGGCTTTTGAGCAGTGTGCCCCAGCATTCAGTCTGTTTGAAGTAAACCATAGTTACAGCATTAACAACCCTTTAATGTGCTGTGTGAACACAGCCCACTGGGAGCTGCTGTTGATCTCGGTGTATAATCTCCTGTGTTTCTCCATGCTTGGATTCTGATTTGACTACTGCTCACAGGTACAGGGAACAGAAAGTTTTGTGAGGCAACCCGGATGCACACTACAGAGTTCAGTATGCCTTTTAGAATTATATATGGCTATTAATCTCACTGAAACCACGCTGGTGATACTACAGTAGTCAAACTAGTTCTTATGAAATGTATCTGACCAGAATAAATATTTCTGAGCATTCTAATCAAAGCTTTCCATCTGGGATCATTTTGTGCTGGAATGTAAAACCATTAATTAACCAACTGAGACCTGAGTCACTCCTGTAGGCAAGGAGTTGACATGATGAGTAAAAAAGGGTTCCTAGCCCTTAATGAGAACTGTCTACCTTTACAACACATATTTGAAACAAAATGCTTGCCTTTCCTCATATTGGGTGTTTCTCCCTATCAAGTCATAAGAGAATTGAAAACCTATCCAAGTGCAAATTTAAGACTGCTTAGACAGAAGCATAAGGGATCCCTTTTTAGGGTCGGTGGGAAGAAAGGGAGTGAAAGAAATTAAAAGCAACTTTCAAAGCCTGGTACGTGATATAATCAAGATTGACATGACATGAAATTTATTACGGTCAGAGACCAGCTTGTGAAACACAAATGGAACTACAATCCCAAAAGCAAAACAAACATTTAAAACAATATACAACAATGGATTTTAAAAATGCAGAAGGCATATAAACACATAAAAACTTTAAGATAGACTACCATAGAGAAATGACCGAGAGTCGCCTGTGGATCCGAGTTTGGGAATTTTCTTAACAAACTAGATTGAAACGGGGGTTGGTCTGCGCTTACAGATCTGTGCACAGAATCTGGCGACCATCCGGGTTGTCTTGGGATCTTTGCCTAACAGGAGAAGATTGAATTTTTGCTTTACCGGGAGGTCAGCAAGCCTCACCAGCAGGGGGTCAATGGTTTCTCTACATGCCTCATCGTAAAAGGGACAGGCGCAAATTATCTGGTCATATGGGACTTTTTAAAAGGATCCTTCCAAGACCTGCGAGGGCGGAGCCGAACTTCTGGCCAGTGTAAAAGCCCTTCTTGCATTTTTGGATACAAGAAAAAAGAGAGATGCTGCTGGTGCAGCTATATATCTCTCGATTTCTGCAATTTTATAGTCGGGGCACCTTAAGCAGTCCTGTTGTCTCTCGGTGTCTATAATTCTTTGCCTAACCATAGCTTTTGCTTGGCCCAAGCCCAGACTTAGAAGGGCTTGAGGGGCAAAACCCAGTTTCTGAAGAGTGTTCAGGACTGCTGTCTGCCAACCTGACTGGAACTGGTTGCAAAGGATCAGTGGAGCTATACCACGGGGGAGCAGTTTCAGTGACAGCCATTTATAGATTGATGTTAGGCTGATGTGAGCCTCCACTCTTATCATCCCCATTTCTAGTCTGATCCATGCTTTTGATACGCATCTGGGGACTTGTAGAAGGGTTCTAAGGAGTTTGGATTGCACTCTCTCGAGGGGGGAGAAAGCAGAGGATGGCGGGCCCATAAAGGATCCATAAAGGTGCTGTGCCAATGTTTTGGCCTTCTATAATTTTAGGACCGCGGGGACAAAAAAGCCCCCTTGGGTTCTAATTTTTTTAAAATCAAGATAAAATTGCAAAAGAACCAGAATATTTTAATAGCATTTGTTGGCGTTACCCCATAATAGAGAGAAAGGTGATCACATGTGGTCTAAAATAAGAGGGAATGACCGTTCTGTCCCTCCCCGCCCAATAGGCACCCCAGATCAGCATTTACTCTTGAACTGGAACCAGTTAAAGACAGAACTCCATAAGTAGGCCCCTATGAGCCTTGGGATGAAAACTCCCATTGGCAACTGGGAGAGAGCCTTTCCCCTCAAGCTCAAAGTTGTGCCCCATTCCCTGCATGAACAGTGGGTGTGTGGGGGGGGGGATGAAAAACAGGGCCAGAGAGTATGGCTGTGCTCTCCCCCTCGATATGTTTCCAGTCATTAAGGAAGATAATGCAGGAAGGGAGTCAGAAACGACTTCCTTCATGCTGTACGGTAGCTAATGTCTGTGTGTCTTTACCCTTGGTTGTCTGTGAACTCAGGCATTTAGGTCAGGGCAGTCAGCACCATATTTAAAACTTGTGGACTGAATGATTGCATACCCTGCAAGGTTCTCATGGATGATGACTCTCTAGTGTGGTGGTAGCTCTGCAGTTGTCTCACTAAGGATTAGTGCTCCAGGAATATTCTGTATGCTATCTGGGTAGGTATGTTTATCTGAAACAGTGGGCTGGCAATGCAGTCTATGGCAGACAACTTACAAAGAATCAGCTTCGCTCCAAGTTGGGTCTAGTCCCATGAATTTAAAGCAAAGAGGATTGTTTGTCTTCAGGATTTACTGGAAAGATTTAATTGTCCTGTATATGTTCACACATGTACATTTACATGTTGTGTGCCAGCAGCAGATTTAGGGCAGTGTGGGCGGTTCCCCCCCCCCCAAACAGGGCACCAAGTTGAGGGGGTGCAAAAATAATGATTATGTTAATGATACCTATATTTGTATGGGTGCCTACTGAGAAGATCCATAAAAAGCAAATGCACCAAAAGGAATTGTTGTGGAAAATAAGATATATTTAGGGAGGGGGGCTGCCAAAATTTGTCTTCCCTCAAAGTCTCCCCCTGTTTGTGCATCGAATAGTTTCACTTTGAAAGACCCAGGGACAGCATGTTGAAACCTGCCAAGATGGCATACGTCTTGTCCCAATACATTGACAAAATGCTCTTATAAACCACTCTCAAAATCTCCCCCAAAGGCAAAATTGGGACAGTGATATTCAAGGGATGAGTACACTGTATAAGGAAGTGAGGAAATGGGACTCTCCCTGGGAAAACAGGGTGATTGAAATGTATGGGGATGTTTTTCATTTATTTCCATAGGCTTTGAATCCAAGCCCAAGGTGAGCTGACTTAAGGAAAAATAATAATACTACGTCAAGAGGCGCCATGCCCAAATTACATGGTTGGTGTTTAAGGTGAAGTTCTGCAAAAGGGTTGATTTGTACTTCCTTGCGGCCTTTAGGTGATTATGCAACGCGAGTACAATGTTGATAGCCAGCTTAATGCCTATCTTGTCAAATGATCCACAATAAGAGGCCACTCTTATATCTGCGGCATGTTTTGTCTTGTGCATTAAAGCGAATGCAAGTGATCTGTTATTTGTATTTTGCTTGTGACAGAGTGAAAAGTCCTTTAACTTCAAATGGCAAGATTAGTAGCTGCTCAGTGAGTAAATATGTACACTTTCCTTTGGCAATTTTTGTTTGAGGGTTGTTGGGTGTCACCCCACCCCACCCCACCCCACCCCCGGCTTTTTTGTTTGTTACATTCAAGGCTTTTTCACCTCCATGTGGACCCATTGGAGTCGAAAATAAATTGGGCTTAGCTGCCTCTTTATGTTTCCTTTAATGACTCAAGCTGAGTGTTTGTATTTTAGGGAGTCTTAATTGCCTGACATTGAAATGGTCACACACAGGCTTTGAAGTTAACACCCCATTAAGTTAAAAGTGGGAAGTTTGTGCCTCTGATGGGGCCTTGTTGTTGGCCTGTATGGTTGCAAGACTCTAAACAAAACTCCCTGAAACTGCACAGTGGTCCCATTTGTGCTGTGTTGCTGTTGGTAATTGCGGCAGCAGTGGAATATTCATTTTTTAAAAAAATATTGATCTCTAAAAGCTCAGGTTCCCGGTCAGGGTGCATCCCTGCCCAGATCTCAAACCTGAGGTCTTCTCTTATGAGGGGCAAGCTGAGCAGGACCCTCCAGCAGATCTCCACATGGCTCCAACATACCCTCCAACATTTCTCTGACGAAATTAGGGACATCCTATTCCATACCTCCAACATTTAGGATACCCTAATAAAAAGTGGGACATTCCAGGATCAAATCAGAAACCAGGACGGCTTTTGTAAATACGGGACTGTCCCTGGAAAATAGGGATACTTGGAGGGTCTGCTCCAATAACCCCAAGGGACCATTGGATATGGACAATCCTGTCCCAGAACTGGAGGTCTCCCTTATCATCTGCTTGGGTTTCTGGCCAGTTCACTCTCTCACCCACCCATAATCTCCCCTATGACAGGTCAGGCAAGAGGAATAGAAACACGGGTGGCGTTGTGGGTTAAACCACGGAGCCTAGGGCTTGCCGATCAGAAGGTCGACGGATCAAATCCCTGCGACAGGGTGAGCTCCCGTTGCTCGGTCCCTGCTCCTGCCAACCTAGCAGTTCGAAAGCTCGGTCTCTGCTCCTACCAACCTAGCAGTTCGAAGTGCAAGTAGATAAATAGGTACCGCTCCGGCGGGAAGGTAAAAGGCATTTCTGTGCGCTGCTCTGGTTCGCCAGAAACGCCTTTGTCATGCTGGCCACATGACCTGGAAGCTGTACGCCGGCTCCCTCGGCCAATAGAGCGAGATGAGTGCCACAACCACAGAGTCGGTCACGACTGGACCTAATGGTCAGGGGTCCCTTTACCTTTACCTTAACAACACTCAGCACTCTTAACAAACTACAAATCCCAGGATTCATTGTGGAAGGAAGCCTTGACTGTTTAAAGTGATACGATACTGCTTTAAATGGATAGTGCAGATGGAGCTTTTGGTAAGTTGCTAGATAATATTTTTTATTTAGTGGCATGGAATCATAGCAGCTGCTTGTCATTTAGTGCCAAAGGTATTCGGTGTGAAATGTGGGAGGACATATGTGCTATGGTCATGGGTGACTATTTCTAAGCCAGGCATCCCCAAATTCGGCCCTCCAGATGTTTTGGGACTACAATTCCCATAATCCCTGACCACTGGTCCTGTTAGCTAGGGATGATGTGAGTTGTAGTCCCAAAACATCTGGAGGGCCGAATTTGGGGATGCCTATTCTAAGCTTTTACACACTGTAACTGGAATTTGTAAACTGCAATTATTCTTCTGTAATGATTATTGTATTTTGTTGTTTAAGTTGTTTGTAATCCACCCGGAGCACACCATTCTTCATAGGTATATAGATACTGATTACACACACACACACACACACTCTCTTTCACACTTTCCCCTGGGGTCACAAGGGATAGAGAATTGCTTTGCCAAAGAAATGGGGAGGGGGCAGAAAAGAAGCTGAAAGTATATCCAGACAAACACTATTTTGCAGGATGGATTTGAGCGCATACTGGAACTTTAGGTTTGCACAATCAAAGTAGATTACATGGCTGTGTCACCTTGGCACAACAAATTCTATATTTAAAAAAAGAACCAGACTTTTTGCAGTTTGGAAAGTGATGGAGAAATGCATTGAAAAGTGTGGGATGAGCAAATGCCCAACAGGAAGACATATAAACACCCCACAACCTAATCAGGATGCATGCAGGACAAATGCTCACTGTCATAACAGACCTGCAAACAAATCAAAACAAATAGTCAGTAAAGACCAGCTGCAGTGTAACTTCTGAATAAGCTTTGTGCAAGTGGATCAGCATGAATGCTCAATAAACAGGTCATCTGGAGGAACCTTGAGATTCTCAGCATCTTAAATGGCATTTAAATAACCAGAGACTGAACCAGAACAGTTAGCTCACAGTCCCTGAGAATACCTACAGCCCTGATTGTAGTTTTGCCTTTTTACAGCATATTTAGAAATAAGAAGAAAACTTGGAACATTATAGTACCAGAGGGATGCTGTATTTCTCATACCTGAAGATAATTAGCAATTTTTTAGCAGCATAATCTTCAGTCTAAATAGGCAATTAGACAAAATAATTATTTGCCTACAAGATGCTTGTAATGACTGTAGTACCGGAAATGCTTTAGCTGCTGCCAATCCTAAATGTTTCTGGTTTTGTATCCTAGCAGGATGGCTAATTTTAAAGATTTTAATTAATTCCCACACTCCAAAAGATTTGATTGAGGTTTACAAAGCCTTCGAAAGGCCTGGTCCTCATCTCTCTTCCCATGTTTTGTAGGTGAGGCCAAGAATGCACTGTTTACCCACAACCTTCCAGTGGGGGCTCATCGTGGCTGAGCAAACCTAGTCATCATAACAGAATGGGTTGGAGCATGAGGTTCATAAGTAGAACTCTATGCAGAAGTTCCCGCTCTTGGCGATTTTCATCAGGTTACCCCTGCGGAAGCTTGCTACCCCCCACTTACTTTAGAGCAGTGGTTCCCAATTAGCTAATTACTGCGGACCCCCTATTTTTCAAAAGCCAAGCCAAGGAACCCCTACTTTTGAAAATTTTGATAACTCTGAGGTAGTTACCTCAGCAAAGCAATTTTTTTGAACAAAATGTGGGGTAGCCCCTAATAAGCAAAGGATTTTAGGTATACAGAAAGAAAACAGACCATAAAATTTGTGATATTACTATGCAAAAAATGACAAAAAGATTAGTTGGGGGGGGGAGGCAAGGGATGAGGCTGCGGGCCCCCTGGGTGCGTTCCACAAACCCTCAAGGGTCCCCGGACCCCTAATTGGGCACCACTGCTTTAGAGGGTGGGTGACTTTCTGCATACCCTCCGACATTGCTCCAATGAAAGTAGGAACAATGCTATTATTTAATAATAATAATAATAATAATAATAATAATAATAATAATTAGTAGTAGTAGTAGTAGTTGTTGTTGTTGTTTCTTGTTTTGTTATTTATACCCCACCCATCTGTCTGGGTTGCCCCAGCCACTCTGGATGGCTTCCAACATACTGTACAGTCATACCTCTAAGTTACATATGCTTCAGGTTGCGTACGACACGGAATACGTATGCGCCAAACCCGGAAGTAACGGAACGGGTTACTTCCAGGTTCGGCGATTCGCATGGGGAGCATGCGCAGATTTGGCACTTCAGGTTAAGTACTGCTCTGGATGTGTATGAGGTTCCAGAACGGATGCCGTTCATATCCAGAGGTACCACTGTATATGAAAACAAAATAAAACATTAAACTTTTTTTTTTAAAAAAACACCCTTCCCCATAGAGGGCTGCCTTCAGATGTCTTCTAAAGGTTGTATAGTTACAGTACTTGTCTTCTTGGCTCAGGGATTGCATAACTCCATACTCTCCAACATTTCTCTGATGAAAATAGGGGTGTCCTAAGGACATTCCAGGATCAAATCAGAAACTGGGACGGCTTCTGTAAATCTGAAACTGGCCCCGGAAAATAGGGGCACTTTGAGGGTCTGCTTCTGGAATGCTGAGGGAGGTGGCACAGGAAGATGCGGGGGAAGAGGAAATAGGCAGGCGTTGCCTCCCAGCCCTTCTGTGAGTGGGAACTTCCATTCGATCTGTGGACAGGAAGGGCCCTTCCTTGAATGGAAAGGTGTATTTGTGGAAGGGCTGCGCTGGATCTAGCCCTCTGTATAATCCCTGGGGATGTGCACAAATCACATCAGAATGCTGATGCAGTGTGGCTGACCACAAATCATACACATTCTACACTCATAGCGTTTGCTTTGCCGTATTCTGAGGTGTACGCCTTGATTTTGGATTAATAATTAAAAGAAACGTGAAATGTGAAATTCCAGAAGGATGAATTTGAAGGACAATCTGAAAACCCTAGATTTTGTAACCACTGTGCTTAAAGCGACATCTTTCTGAAAAGAAAACACAAGTGCACACTGGTCTCATGACTCCTAGTGTGTAGATCATGCTTAAAAAATAAATAAAAATGATGGGGATTCTAAAATTAACTTCCTGGCAAATAAAAATGCACTACCATACTTCTAACAAAGTCAACCTTCACTTATTGATTGATGAGCCCATTTGACAAGTCACATTTCAGCAGACCTCATTGTTGCTCTGTGTTGCAACAGGGATTTCTAGATTCAGATGGATTAGCACACAGAGACAAATGTTGCAATCTTTTTTTCACTTGGGCAAAGCCTCCCGAAGATTTATATAAAATAATTTATCATAAAATGAGGTTGAGAAGGGCAAATCTATATTTTAATTCAGGAGATGGGTTGCACATTTTGACATATTAATTTATGTTGTTGTTGTTGTTTCTTTTAAAAAAGTTGTGACACTCCTTCAGCCTTCAGATACAGGATGGAGGGTCGAAAGAATTAAATAAACAAACAGCATGATATTTGAAAGCTGTGCACAGGACTCCATATTCCACTGTTCTTCCCGAGCAACTTCACCTGTCCTCCAAACAAGGGCAGTTGGGTTAATTGAGGACTCTGGCTTTCATTTTCTAGAATCGTCATAATTGCATTTTTTTTTAAAATGGCAAGTTTCTTGCCTTTCCAGTAATTCTGGAAATGTAGCTCTGTGAGGCAAATAGGGGTCTCCTAGACCCAGGTGGCGCTGTGGTTAAACCACTGAGCCTAGGGCTTGCTGATCAGAAGGTCGGCGGTTCGAATCCCTGTGACGGGGTGAGCTCCCGTTGCTTGGTCCCAGCTCCTGCCAACCTAGCAGTTCGAAAGCACGTCAAAATGCAAGTAGATAAATAGGAACCGCTACAGCGGGAAGGTAAACGGCGTTTCCGTGTGTTGCTCTGGTTTTCCAGAAGCGGCTTTGTCATGCTGGCCACATGACCTGGAAGCTATACGCCGGCTCCCTCGGCCAATAATGCGAGATGAGCGCGCAACCCCAGAGTCGGTCACGACTGGACCTAATGGTCAGGGGTCCCTTTACCTTTACCTTTAGCAACTCCCTAGCAACTTGGCATATGTGGGTGGCGCCGTGGTCTAAACCACTGAGACTCTTGGGCTTGCCGATCAGAAGTTCGGTGGTTTGAATCCCCGTGACAGGGTGAGCTCCCATTGTTCAGTCCCAGCTCCTGCCAACCTGGGAGTTCGAAAGCACACCAAAAAGTGCAAGTAGATAAATAGGTACCTCTCCAGCGGGAAGGTAAACAGCGTTTCCATTCGCTGCTCTGGTTTCACCAGAAGCGGCTTAGTCATGCTGGCCACATGACCTGGAAAAACTGTCTCCCTCGGCCTGTAAAGCGAGATGAGCGCCGCAACCCCAGAGTCGTCTGCGACTGCACTTGACTGTCAGGGGTCCTTTACCTTTTAGCAACTCCTAGCATCCATGACAAACTAGACAAACTACAGTTCCCAGGTTTATTTGGGGGAAGCAGTACTAGTATTGCTTTAAATGTGTGGTGCGAATGGCTCTGTACTTTTATGTAGCTTCTGATATTTCAAGGTTCCACTTTTTATTAGATTTCTCAACTAAACCATGAATGTATTACGAAATAAATTTGGCAGGGAGTGTGTGTTGAGCTGGTAGGAGAAGGGAAATAGTTATTTTCACGGCAGTACAGAGTTTATAGTCTCTGTGTGTACTTTGTGTGTCTCAGAGTCTATGAGTATAAAGGTTGTATTCTCAATAACAGGATTATTCATTGATGATGTAGTAATGATTGTACTTGTCTTTTGGTTATTAAATTGTTTGCTTTGCTTGCTTTGAATGCCAACCAAAAGTTAGTCATAGCAATTCTTGGAAAGGATGTGAACAAACTGGTAATGGAAGCAATAATAATTTGGTCATAACAGCTACTTTGGAAAAGAGCACTTTAACCAAGGCCACATTTGATCTGGATCTCTGGGTTTTATGAAAAATAGCTGCATTGCTGAGCATTTTCAAAAAGCTGATACTTAAGGCTTAATTGTGCACAGACAGACGATCTTATGCAGAGGACCCTTAAAATGCTGTGTGCGCATGTGTGTGTGTGCGCATGTGCGTGTATGTTTGCGGCCGCGTGGCCCATTAAGTTTGCTTCATACATTATAGAATGAGTATATACAAGACATTAATGTATGCAACAGTTGATAGTTCTTTCGGGGGTGGGTGGGGACCGTAGTTAGCACTGGCTATCTTTTCAGACAATTTGATCAATTGACTTGGTTAAATATTGATCAAATACTGGTAATTTATAGCAGTAATTTATGAGAACTATGACAAAGAGAGAGAACAAGATGTTGATTCTAATTACCTCAAACAAGTTAGTTAATAATTAGCATTTTTAGTGCTTTTTTTAAAGTGGTAAAAGCACTTTACACACACTATCTAAAGCAAGAGCGGGGAACCTATGTTTTGAACTGCCTTGAGATCTTCAGATGAATGGCGGTATATAAATAACAACAATACTAATAATAATGACATTGTTGGACTTAAGCTCTCACCACCAGCCCCAACCAGGGTGACCACAGGTCAGAGATGATGGGAATTGTAGTCCAGCAACATCTGAGGTGTGGGGGTCACAGGCTCCCCAACCTGATTTTGTACAATTCTTAACAACACCCGTTTGAAGTAGGGCCAGTATTGTTATCCCCATAATGTTAGGGGGCTGAGTCTGAGATCATAGTGGCTGGACTGAGGCTGCTTAGCAAGTCAGCGGCTGAGGTGGGATATTATCAAGGAATGGACATGCCAGCTCACACATTGTGCTTTTAGAATCTATGCTCTACCAGCTCTGTAGGTACCCATTGCAACATACTTTGCAGTGTTGACAAGATTACCAACATTTAATACAGACTGAAAGTTGAGGCACTGTTTCCATGCTTTAGTTGAAGATCATAGAAAATGTCCTTCTTCTGCATCCTAGCCCACAATCTTGCCTTTTATTTTTGACCAAATATTTGATCGATATCTAGCAGGAGACGACTCCTTGTTCAAACATTTTGAGTCACAAAATGGGGAAATTTTTTTTTTAATCCGCTTTCCCTCCCCAAAAGCAAAAGTACTGGGGGTAACTTCTCATAATAGCCCTCCCCCATGTTTTCTTCATTTGGTTGGCCGTTAAGCAATATCTTATTACCAGAGGAATGCATGTGTTAAAACAGATGGGAGCCAGTTAATGCCTTTATCTTTTTGTAATAACAACCGTGTCTCCTTTTGGCCTTGTCTGAGGGCTGATTCACAGTCATGTATCTTCATCACTTGCTGACATAACACCAGGTGATGATTTGCATGGCTGGATGGGCCACCAGAGATATGACACTGGAGGTAGTACGTTTGTGGCCTCGAAAACATTGTTTTCCAATGGGGCCGACTCAGGGAGGAACCACGGGTTTGCACATGCGTGAGTGAGCCATGCATGTGGCAGATGGCATGGTGGGGCAGAGGTGCTTACCTGACCTGGCGGGGGAGAGGTGAGGTGCTGGGGAGGCTGGCATGGCGCAAACGCATTGGCAGGAGCACTGGAGTGGATTGGCCATTACCTTTGCACCATGCCAATCTCACCACCATCCTGCCCCTCATGGTTGGCAGCGGTGTCTCACCTGCTTGGAAGGTCAGCTGAGTGCCTCTATCCTGCCCCACTGTCCGCTGCTGCTCTGCTGTATACAAAGCTTTATACAGTATAGTGCAGTATAGTGTAACAGACCCTCTAAGTGTCCTTACTTCCCAGGGACAGTCCCACATATACAAAAGCCGCCCTGGTTTCTGATTTGATCCTGGAATGTCCCGCTTTTCCTTAGGACATCCCTATTTTCATCAGAGAAATGTTGGAGGAATTCAACCCCCGACCCAAGGAGATAAGTAACTGTACAACCTTTAGAAGACATCTGAAGGCAGCCCTGTATCGGGAAGGTTTTAAATGTTCAATGTTATGTTTTTATATATTTTGGGAGCTGCCCCAGTGTGGCATTCAAAGTGACAACCCAGTCAGATGGAATAGGACGTTGGAGGGTATGATGCAATGCCGGGTGCTTAACGTGGTACCCTCCAGCTATTACTGAACTACAGCTTGTATCATCCCTGACCATTGGCCATGCTGGCTGGGGCTGATGGGAGTGGAATCAAGCCATATCTGGAGTGCCACCTGTAGTCCGTCCCAGGGGTGGTGGACAGAATGTTTTTTGAGTTGGGCTGCAGAGGCCCAGAGTCAAATCCCCATTCAGTGATGACCCATATTGTTTATCGTTGGGCCAGTCCCATATTTTAGCTGTGAATAGTGTTGGCTGGTCCCCTTTGCAACTGGTAGGGCAGTAGACAGGGAGTCCAAGCAGCAGGAGCTATGATAGCCACAGCCACTCCCTGTAAGTAAGTAAGAAGGCAGACAGATGGTGGTGGGGCAATTTGCCCTAAATGGAATGGACTGCAATGATCGTGAACCTACTTTACAAGTCTGTAGTGAGGATAATATGAGGATAACCCTATGGCTGGTACCAGAAGAGTTTCTGGAGGAAAGGGCAAGATAAAAAATATGAGGTTGAATTTCAAAGTTGCAACAAAACACATAGGATGTAATAATAATAATAATAATAATAATAATATGCATTATTCCACCTGTTTGGGAGTTCAAAGCACTTCATTTGCATTAGTTCAATAATGAATGCAAGGCAGGTTGATTTGAAGTTACAAATCCCCAGTTCATTTATTCTAGAGTTACTCCATTAAAATCACTGGCTTCTCCGCACTCCCTGAATTGCGGCATCCTGATTGTTTCAAGTGTCCAACTTAAATCATGGAATGTCGGTTTTGCTACTATAGCATTTTGCTCTTTTACTAGCTTTGCGAGTTCTGTAAAACACAGTTTTGCTTATTCATCATGGGTGAAACGAGCTGGTATTTTTCCTGGAAGGCTACAGCTCGAAGCGCTTATTTCATGTTTTCTATGTTGTAACATGATCTGTTATGATAATTTTTAAAAGAGAGAGAGGTACTTATTTCATGTGTATTCTCTACAGGCTCAACTAAATTTAAGCAGCTTTCCTATAAAATATATGTTTAAAGGCAGGAGGGATGCGGGCAGGGGGAGTATTGTTAGTTTCTGATCTCGAAAACATGTGCAGGAAACCTGAGAATGTGCCAGTTTCTTTTGGTAGGAAACTTGTAGAATTTCTGTAGCATTTCTTTTGGGATTACATCACAGTTTCATTTAATTTTTAGGATAAGACTTAAATTCAATATTTGTATATAAGCCAGGGAAACTGTACCATAAACAGAGGAATTTTCTAGTGAGTCAGTGTTCCAGGAATCCCATATTTACTTAAGATCATTTATGTGAGGACTAGCTAGAACCATTAGTCATCTGGCTATGTTTTTTTATGCAGGTTAATTGTATTTTCAAAAAGTGCGCTCAAGGCAGTGCCCAGAATATATGCATATATCTCCTGGTTTCAAATTTCTTTCCAGATATCATGGAAGGCACGTCCCATTTTGCCGCTTGAGGTGAAACAGGAAGTGCTCTTCTGCCCTGCTGCTCCTGCCACCATATACCCACTTTTGCCACATGCCCTGCCCTATCTGCTGCTGACAGAGAAGCACCACCACCCATAGGTGCCAAGTTCCGGATTGAAAAATCCGGGATCAGCAGCGCCGCGGCACCGGAAGTCGCTTCTACGCACTTCCTGACATACGTAGAAGTGACTTCCGATGCCGCTGTGCCCATTTCCAAAATGTCTGCAGCGCCAGAAGTCGCTTCTACACACTTCTGAACATGCGTAGACGCGACTTCTGGTGCTGCAGACGTTTTGGAAATGGCCACAGAGGTGCCAGAAGTTGCTTCTACGCATGTCCGGAAGTGCATAGAAGTGACTTCTGGCACCACTGTGCCCATTTCCAAAATGTCTGCAGCGCCAGAAGTCGCTTCTACGCATGTCCAGAAGTGCGTAGAAGCGACTTCTGGTGTTGCGGACATTTTGGAAATGGGCACAGCGGCATCGGAAGTCACTTCTACGCATGTCCGGAAGTGCGTAGAAGCGACTTCCGGTGTTGGCGTGGCACCAGAAGAACATGGCCACCGGCAGGAGCTCCGTAATCCGAGGGAATACGGGGTATTTTGCCATTCGGGTCACCTGTGGGAAACGGTAAGAAAATACGGGGGTTTCCCGGGGAAAACGGGGTACTTGGCAGCTATGCCACCACCACCGGTGGCAAATTTGAGCAAGGGCACGCCAATTTTGGGTGAGATTTCACCCAAAATCGTGTGAGATATTGAGTGCTCTGCAAGATCTCGCCATCCTTCCTAGAATTGGCACTGATGGCAGCGATGCTTCTCCACCAATGACAGAGGCGACGAAGGGGTTGGTAGGGCACCTATGGGCATGCTTCCTGGGGGACTTCTGGCACCTGAAGCAGCCTCATGGTTGGGCCGGATCTGCCTAATATTCATGGATATACAGTGGTACCTCGAGTTACAAACACTTCAGGTTACAGACTCCACTAACTTGGAAGAGTTACCTTGAGTTGAGAACTTTGCCCCAGGATGAGAACAGAAATCGTGTGCCGGCAGCGCAATGGGAGCAAGAGGCCCCATTAGCGAAAGCATGCCTCTAGTTCAGAACAGTTTCAGGTTAAGAACAGACCTCCGGAATGAATTAAGTTCGTAACTAGAGGTACCACTATATATATTTTTTATCATGTAAAAAGTTGGCTTAAATAACAGATCCACTAAAAATGAAAATATCCACAAATGTGATGTTGATATATCTATTGATGATGAAAAGCCATCCTAATCTTTTAAGGCATTTACTATAGATGTATTTGAATGTGGGATCAGATTAAAGCAGAAAACACACAGATTTGTAGAATAGTGGTTTTGCCAATTTATTCCCTCCCTAGTCAAATCGACTTGGCAAAGGAAGAAATAGCCAAAGTAAAATGCTGCAATCTTTGAAAAAATCTCTGTAGCAATTGGCTGTAAGAGCTCTTGCTTCAATATATTGAATTAAGACCTTTGTAGCCATGGGCTCAGCTGCCAAGATGTCACAGAATGTTTATGAGCATTCCAACCACTCAAAACTTTAAAGCAAAAGTGTCAGCATATTAACCTAGGGACAGATGAGTTTGTGTGGTGTTGGGTGGAAGGAGTAGGCAGAAATGGTGTTTATCAACTTTTAGCTTGCATGTTGTGTAGGGGGCACAAGCAGATGTCAACCTCCCCACCTCCTCCTTCGCTCCCTCCATCCTTGTGAGCAACAGTGTCCCACCTAACAGGAAACCAGAGTAGCAGCTCCGCCCCACCCAGCGAGCCACTTCTGGTAGAGTGGCCTTGTGCCCTGCTTTGCAGAAGACTTTCCTACATGAGGACCCTTGGAGGACAGCCCTCTATTTGAAGGAATCTTCTGCTCCAATAGCTATCTGCTCCAAGTCTGGTTTGCAGATAGAATGATTGCAGGAAGGGAGAGCCAGAGGCTTGAGGTTTCCCATCATGAATGAGCATGTGTTGAGCAGGTCACCTGGTCAGTTCCCCCCAGTGTGGTGAGATGCATTGAATTTCCATGTTAATGATAGTTGTTTCCAAATTTGCACCTCTATGCAGGAAGTGGATTACACAGGTTTTATTAAAATCTGCACCCGCTTTTTGCCTTTTCTTTGTTGTGGTGCATTGCCTCTTTTTGGTATTGCACTGGTGGCCACCCTAGTAAATTGTTGTTGGTATGTGAATGCTATTTCTGAGCACTGTGTGGGTGTTGTGTATGAGTGTGTCTGAGAAAGTGAAAGAGGAAGAGGTACAGGAAAAGTTATTTCACACAAAAGCATGCACCCACAAATTTACCGATCTTCTCTTGGTTAGGATGCTCTGTTCCAGCGGTGGTGAAAATGAACCTGGCAAAAGCTTTTATCAAAATGGGTGTAAGCGGATGTCACAGACTCAGAGCAATAACTTTTGCCATGTGTTGCGGAGCCAAATGTGACCCTCTCTTGGTTGTCTCTTTCAGGATGAGGTTGTTGCTGCTTCAGAGAAGGTCACGGTGAAGCTCGAAGACTTGGCCAAATGGGCCCAGGCAGATTTCTCCAAATGGAAACGTGGACTGCGGGGTGAAGCCATTAGACCTACGGAACTGGGAAAGAATGGGCAGAAGGAAGCGCTGAGCAGGTTCAGGCAAACCACACACAACAGCGGCCTCAACTTTAGAGACATTTTGAAGGAAAAGGCTGACCTTGGTAAGTACACAGTTCACCTCCTATGCGATGGGTGCTGTGACTCTTGGTTGGACCACTTTCCCATTGCGCTCGTCTGTTGGATAAAGAGGCATGTGGCTGGGATCTAAAGAATCTTGCAACCATCTTCGCTACCCCAAGGTCTCTTTGTGATTATGTACCTCAAATAAACCTCACCCCCCTCTGCACATGCAGTATTATACATCAAGGAGCTTCTGACATCACTTTGTAATATTGCTCGAGGGGTCAGCAGGGCAAAGATGGGAGGTGGGGAGTTTCAAAATAACCCTACTAGGCATACCTAAAGTAGCTCCTTCAATGTCAACTTTTCAGAGCCAGTGTAAGACATCTTACCACCCGAGGCGTCCCATTCCGTGCACAGAACTTGACTAGACTGATGTTAATGGCTACTTCAACACTGGTGACAGGATGGCATCCTTCACCACCCTCGAGGGAAACAGCCTGCAGGACACATGCAGTTCTGTCCTCCAAGGCCCAGGAATGGCCAAATTGCTTTGGAGGATCAGGAGGATGTCACCACTGCCCGCACCACATGTTCTAGCCACCTGAGGTGGCCACCATGCTCTGCCTAATATTAGGGCCGGCCCTAGATCCTGTGTAACTTGACGGTCACACACTTTGACTTCAAGGAATGATGGGTCCCATAGAACTATCTGTTTCTCTTTTGCTCTGGGATCTAACATGGCAAAAAGCATCTGTAGAAAAAGCTGAACCAATGTGTTTTTTGGTGGCCCAGGTTCCTTCCCACTGATTAACACGAGGCATAATAAAAAGTCACTCCATGTTGCACACCACCCCTAATGAACCCGTTGTTGCTGAAAGTCCCCTCAGTTTCAGCTGTATCGTTGATGCCTGCCATTCCTACAACAGAAGCCCCCTTCAGTGTGTTGTGATACCCAGAACCACACCAACACAGTGTCGTGAACTATTTGTGCAGTTCTTCGGATGCGTGCCATAGATTTTATCACACACACACCCCTGCCCTGCACATTACAGAAGGGGAAGTGTATTGATTCCACAGTTGAGTTGCAGGAAGCTGTACCTGCCCAGTTGTTTTTGTTTTTGAAAAGGTGATGTTTAAATAGCTCCAAGGGTAAGCCATAAATAGGAGATAAAAAATTAAAAGTGAAAACGCATGCCTTGCCATCCCGGTGAGACAATTGCCTTCGGCGTGTATTGAATACAAGGTTAAGTTGTTACTGGGTATAAATAGATGTAGCGTTGTTGACGGGAAGTTATATATCTGTATAAAGTGTACATTTCTTTGGTAGTATTTAGACCAGGGACAGTCTGTGCAGGGTCTTGCAATTTGTTATAGGCCACCAGTGTGCTCCGCTTAGAATCTGTACACGCACTGTTGCATCAAGGGCATTTGAGGAGGCTATTCTTCGGAAATTCCATTGCCAACCGACATGATCTTCATCTCTTGTTCTAATGTGAGATTAGAACATAGCCATCCCTTGGATTTCATCCTTTGTGATGCAGTTCTCGGCTCAAAAAGAGAGAAATGCATCAATTTGTGTTTAAAATGCCTATTTTTTATATATAAAATACATTTAAAAATGTTTATTTTGCAAGGCAATGCATTCAGAAATACGTGTTTGAATTCTCATTTCAATGTGAAGGTCTGTGCAATTTATTTATTTATTTAAAAAATGCTGTTTATTGAGCAGATTTATGAATGAACATTTGCAAAAGTGACATGGGCTAGAAATAGATTGGCCCATCCCTAAGATGAAGTCTGGTGTGAATTTTTAAAAATACTTTTAGACTAGTAAACTGAGGATGTGAGAGTAAATCAAACAGTTCACAGAGTAATCAGAAGACAGGCAAGAAATGTAAAGTAGTTTTGGTCCCCCTCAGCCCTCTTTAAATCTCTCTTGGAACTTACTTTTTCATCCCAATTAAATTCTATTAGACTTTTCTCATTTCAGGATAAATCTTACACTTCATGGTTGTTAACATTCAGATAGATAGTGTATTCCCTTTGAGAGAATGAATGTTGCATCCCTTCTGCCATTTTACACATCTTTTTGCACATGAAATCAGCACATATGATGCTACTTACTGCTCCCAGATACATGGCTGTTGGCATAACATCGCTGTGTTTCTGTTGTGGTTCTGCAGGAGGATGGAGAAAGCATGGAATGCGGTGGTACTGGGTGCAGAATTCAGTTTCTTGAGAACATCATCTTTTCTTTTCTTTTAAGTTTCTAGTCCTTATGAACATACCTTTAAAACTGTGCAGCCAGTGCTTGCTCAGTAATATTTTGACAATAATATTTTGAAAGACCGTCAGCAGAGTTTTAGCTTTTTCCCATACCTCCTCATGCTCCCCTATGACTAGCAAAAGGCCATAATAAATTATGCAAAAGAATGTAATTCAGCCAAATTTGCGTAATTTATAAAGGGCGCAGAATCCAGATCTTCTTGGTACAGAATCTTTGCTTCCAGGAAATTGAATGTTAATAGATTGCACACAGCCCTGGGCTAGGTGCACCTTAAGCCCTTCTGGTATTAGCACATGTTAACTATGGCGTTATGTTCTCAATTAGGCTTAAGGGTGCTTATCTTTTTCTGGATCGTTCCCGGTGGCTGGGATTGAGAGCTCCCAACTGCATCCTGTTAAAGCTGGGAAGCAGTACTGTGTGTTCTGGCATGTACTTAGAAGTAGGTTCTAAGCCCTTGTGGTAGGGGCTTCCAAATATGGCGGCCGTCCTATACACATTGAGCTGGGAGTAAGCCCACTGAGTTCCATAGGGTTTGCTTTGGGGTAGTCATTGCACCGTAAATGCGTATAGAATCACAGCTCCGTGGCTGCAGCGAGTCTTGATGTTTGTTGAGACTTCACACAGACTGATGCCACCTCCAGCATTCTGAGAACGGTGTGGCTGCTACGCAACCGGTATAAATTCATCTGAGTATAACTTTTCTTCAGAAGCATGATAGATGTTGCATGCAGTGGTGGACCTTAGGGGGGGTCTCAAGTTTCAGTGGCTCCCCCTGCCTCTTGTGCTCCATTCTAAATAATAGCGGCACCCCCTGCCGTGCCCTTGAGGAATGAATTTGTTCCGCTAGTGCTGGAGGTTTAAAGAAGCAAGGGATGGGAATCGGGAGATAAAGGCAAGGTGTCAGGGAACAGGGACAATGAAAGACACCAGATTCTGTTGTTGTGGATTACAGTGGTACCTCGGTTTACAAACACAATTTGTTCTGGAAGTTTGTACTTAACTTGAAGCGAACTTTCCCATTGAAAATAATGGCAAGTGGATTAATCCGTTCCAGATGGGTCCGCGGAGTACTTAAACAGAAAATACTCAAACCGAGGCGTACTTAAACCGAGGTATGACTGTATTGGGAGACAAGCTGAAGGCATGGGGTGGCAGCAACTTGGGCTAGCATCTCTTTATTTAACACAAAAACAAACTAAAGCAGGGATAGCCAATGTGATGCGTCTCCTGTCTCCCCCCCCCCCCAATATTGCATACTGTCTAACATTTTGAGGTGAAAAACCAGGATGCCATCTTGTGGGGCTGTGATCCCACGTGACCCGCGCAAGATTGTGGCCCCCCAAATGGCTGCTGTGCTCTCTGTGTCGTTTGGGTTGGACTACTACTTCTATCCAGCCTCAGCCAGCGTGGCCAATGATCAGGCATAATGGGAGTTTATCAGGAGGACAGCACATTGCTACCCGTGATATAAAAGGTCTGGCCTAGCCCCTGTCCCCCTCTGTCCCTTTACTTCAGAGAAATCCCATCCAACTTTGTAGTAAGGGTGTTGTGGATGGGTGTGCATAAATAAGGCTATTTCTTTGATTTGTTTATCAAAATAACAAAAAAGCAACAATACTCTGCAGATAAAAATAGATTTGGTTGTGGAATGTATTATTCATAATGAGCATGGGAACCTGTTTTTCCAGAAGAATTGGTCTGATTAAATCACTCACTTGTAGGGCCTCTAGTTGTGTGGGTTTTTGTTTTGCTTTGTTTTTGTCTTCAAAATCATTGAAAGGATTTAAAAAAAAAAGCAAATGAACTTGCATATCCATATTTGGTAAAGCAGAAGAAAATAGCTGACTGATGGGTTATTCATTTTCCAGATTTTTTCGCAACTATGCAGTGCAAACGTGTCTATTAAAGATGGGGAAGTTGGTTTTTTGAAAAATACATATGTATCTTCATTGCTTGGTCTACTGTCTGCAAAGGGGGAAAATCAAATTATTTTATATAACACTGCTTCTTACAGAGTTCCTTTAAGTGAAGTATGAAAGCTGTAGTGTAAGCTTTATTGGCCTATAAATATGTCATTATAGTTGGACTACATTTATATCCTCTGGACTGGTGTTTAAGCCAAGAAAATATGTCTCTGCAGGTTGGGGTTTTTTTTATTAAAACCCTTTGAGACATACAACAAAATGTGTTTTAGGATAAGGTTATTAAAGCAGCATTTTCTTTTTCTTTTACTTTTTTGCAGTGGGCTCACTGTCAATTACACCACCACAAACTGTCTGTGGATAGGCAGTTATGAATGGCTTCATCGCCAAACATGCTTTTAGAAAAAGAAATAAGACAGAGGAGCCAGAACTGAGATGGAAGGAAGAGGTGTAGGGGAATTATCTAATTTAGCTCTCAAAGGCTCAATTTATTGGGGTGCTGTAGTATAGCCAGTTTAACCCCCTTTTGTGCCGTTTGAACTCGTGCTGTGCCAAATATTTGTCGTGTGTGTGTGTGTGTGTGTCGCACTTTTGAATATTCTTCACGGTTTTACGAGAAGAGAAATTGCATTTGAACATTATGCTGGGGGGAAGAAAATTTTGGAGAATTTCTCAGGGGTGGGGTGTAGCTTTTGTACTGTATAGCTTACTTTCAAGGTGGCCAAGGGGTGTTTTTGTCAATGACTTTTCTTTCATTCTGCAAAGCATCTCTGCAGTGGCCTGTACTTCTCCCGCGATTCGGACTTCCCTTAAAAAGGAAGTTGTTGGCTGTACCATAAAGGTTGAGAGGAAGACATTGCAGGGCAACTTCTCCCATTGGGGATTTTTAAGATTAGGTATTGCAGGTAATTGGGTAGGTTGGAGAAACATCTGCTGGAAGCCCTCTGCCATCTCAAAAGAGCAAGAGAAGCCCAGCCTTACATCCACCATGAGAAAGAGGCAGAAAAATCTAATCCTCTCCCATAGAGGAGAAAAAATTTCTAGAAATTTGATGGCTGATTTGGGCACGACACCAGCTTAAACTCACATATTCGTTTGGTTTTCGTTTGAATGATTGAAAAGTGTTACCTATGTGGATTCAGACTAAAGTCCATGATATCTCTGGTTCAAAAGTTGAGGATATGTCTGCACCACGGTTTCTCTGGTGTTTCAGCTTTAAAATGGTATGAATCCTCTTGTGGAAAATGCACATTCCTTCTTCCCGCCCCGCCCCCCTTTGAGGTACCCCACAAGGGTCACAGACTGGGTTTCGTACTTTGTTTATCCCATGATGATTGCTCCATCCGTATATGTAAAAGTGACAGAAAACCAGTTTTTAGCATGTGAGCATATTCTGTATGTTGGTTTGGACATCATGGCAAAACAGCATCGCATCTGACTCAGCAAAGTGTGGGTGGTGCTTGCGCTCCAACGTCACAGTTGGAAGTGGGATTCCACTTCTCATTTGGAGAGCAAACTTAAGCCATAGTTTGCTAGTTTTAATGTTATGGCGAACTATGGGTTGCCTTGGTTAGGTAGAACAAGGCTGATCCAGTCACTAAAGTAGGATTCAGCTACCAGCTGTAAACTAACCCAGTATGTAAATTTATAGAGGTTGTCATTGTATCCAGGGCTATCATTGCACCCTTTTAGAAACTGCTCTGTGGCTGTGCCTTGGACGTTGCACAGCAAATCATCAGACATTAGTTTCTTAGTCTGTTAACTTGATAGCTGCTTGCACACAAAAGACCAGGCCTATAAACAACCACTTAGCTGCTCATTTGTGACAAGTATTTTTTTCCCCATAAATCGAATGAACATTGGCTTAAATTATTCCTATCATGCCACAGGGGCCTGACACCGAAATGTGTGTGCAAGCAGGTTAACACCTGCCTAAGCTCTGTGAAGTGGAATTGTTAGACCCTGCTCTGACCATGTTTTATAACTTTCTCTCTCTATTCTTGACCTCTCTCCAGAAAGCTAGAAGTGCAAAAAAACCCAACTTCACCCATTATGTAAAATAGATTCCTAATAATTATAAATAAACCGTAATATCCATGTTCTGTCTAATGATCAGTTGGAGTACATTACTACTATACTTTCCTTAGCTGCAGATTTGTAAACTGAGGTTTTGAATTGGACAGTCGTTGGCGGTTTCACCTGGGTTTTACTGTTGATGGTATTTTCTCTTGCTCTCAGTAACAAAAATTGATTTTGCAGGCAATGGCTTAGTTAATTGTGAGAAGCTACTGTGTTTATTAAATGGCCTGACAACCACCACTCTGTCAATACTAGAACTTTAGGCTCTGTCCTTGAGGAAGGCTAACCCATTTGTTGTGCATTGAACTTGCATATTCTTGACTCTACTTTTGTAGGTTCTTGCCCACAGCATCTGAACCCATCTGTGAGTCACTTGTTGGTTTTTAAGGTACCACAAAACTTCTTGGGTATTTTGTCCCTCTACTGAGATATTGTATATGCTTGTTTGTTTTCATGGCTCTAATTGTTTGTTGTAATTGTTTGATTGGTTTAAAGCGGAGATGTTAAATTGAACTAATAGTTAACTATTTCCATAGTTTAATGAGCTGACTGCCCTTAGTTTTGCAAATTGAAACTGGCTTCTTTAATTGCTTCTTAATGTTCTCAGAAAACCATGTTTGCATAAGTATGTTTGTTTACTGCATTTTTTATTCCACCCTTTCTCCAGTGAGCTCATAGTGGCAGTTACAGGTCCTCCTCCCCCCTCGGCAGACTTGTAAAGTAGATTATTTATGAATGTACTTCAGTTTTCAAAAATGTATTGTCATATCATGCATGTTACTCACTCCATACATTGTATCTTAAGTCCATTGATTTAAATATGTCTATTATGAGTATTGGCAACAGTTCCTTCTTTTGACCCTTTCTGAGAAAACAATGTACAAATGTCCCACTTCTAGACTTCACTAATAAACATGGTGCTGTATAAAAAGAACGGCATGAAAGCAGCTGGCAGAAATAAAACAAATATAAAGCAACTGAACCCAACAAACAGGGAACTAAAAAGCCTCATAAATTTCTAAATAGGCCCTCACCTGGTACCAAAATGACACCAAGATAGGTGCCCAGCAAGCCTTCTTGGGGACAGCATCCTCCCATCAATATACCACACCACTCAGTAAGCCTAGGCTGCCATATAGTGTCTGACTGACCCAATGCTGAGAGAGCATTTGTGCCTTGGGCCTAGCCTAAGCAACCCCCCAAACTCTCTATGTGGTTTTAATAGTTTCATGTACCGATTTGTCAATATATATATATTTTTATGTGCACGCACTAGTCTCTGTTTCGGTGCCGGAGGCATCAACATTTGTCCTCCTTGTTGTTGTCTTTAGGACTTACAATGATTCTTTCATTTCTCCTTTATCACATTCCTTTTTCAATCTAAATCTTGTGGTTTAACTCAACACATTGATTTTCTGCTCAGCTGAATGTCTCCCATGGAGTTTGGTTCTTTCTTTGGGTGATTCATTGGTAAGTCATCCATTTTAAAATAACTTCTTTTTCTCCTCCCATTTAGCTCCCCCATCCCAATGTATTTTACTTTCTTTAGATTTTGTTGCTCTTATCAAAACCCTGATCAAGTCTTGGTAGATCTGTGATGTCTTTTCACCAACTCTTTTGTAAAGGACAGCATACAAAAAGAGCTGCTGTAATAATATGGATAGGAGTCACCGGTTTCAATTTACTGGTTTTGTTTTGTTTTTGTCTCTTTTGAACTAATGTAGTGTGTTTGTTTTTAAAATGCTGCTTCACATTGTATGCTATAGATATGCTTCTTCCACAAGTGGGGAGAATGCTGTTGGCACTTGGGTCTTGCTTGTGCGCTTCCCATATGAATCTGGCCACTGTGAGAACAGGATTCTGGACTAGGCAAGCCTTTGGCCTGATTCAGCAGTGCTGCTCTTGTTGATATTCCTACGTTCAGAATTTGTTGGGACTATAAATACCTCAGAGACCACCTTCTCTTTAAACTGCAGGTGCCTGTTTAATTGATTGTACCATCCATGCATCACTTTGAACACCAAAAGTACATAAAAAGGCTTCTTGGTAGCTGCTCCACCATTTGTGGAGCTCATGGGCTTGAGTTTATGCTCCTGTCTTCTACTTGTCAAAGTCTGAGCCTGCATATAGGAGTTGTAAATGTTTCTTCTTTGGGTTGGCAGTCAGTGGCTAGGATTAAACAGGTGTGGGGTACCTGAAATTTCACCAGATATTTGTGTGTGTGTAATTGTTGCGACACTTCAGTGTTATGGGTAGATGTCTGTACACAGTAATATGGTAGACAAGTGCTAGGCATCCGTACTATGTACTACTATGGTAGACATGTAGTCAACTGACTCTCAACTGACTCTCCTTTCTCCCCCCCCCTTTCTGCTTCAGTTTTTGTCTCCGTTTTTCACAGGCTACCTTGCTTCCTGCCCCTTAACATTTCTTTTGCTTATTCTACATCTCTTCATTCCGCTAAGTGTAACAGTCAGAATTCTATGGCTTCGAGTTAATGCTACCATTCAATAAATGTGTTTGTAGCAGATAAGTCTGGACCTTGTAGATTAGCCCTGAAATCACAAGATGATGGTAGGACAACTTGGACATCTGTGGAGGCCATAGTTCAGTAGGAGCACACATGCTTGCATGCAGAAGGTCTCCATTCCAATCCCTTGATGCCTTCAGTTAAAGGACCTTGGATAGCACTAGGCTATATACAATACAACATGAACCAAGTCCTTGACCTAATGATAGTGAAACTTCAGAGAAGCATATTTAACACTTGGTTTTATTATCGCTATAGGTTTCACCCAAGTAGTATTTTCTGTCTTCTTATGAAGGTTAGTTAACTTTCCCCACCCCTAGATTTTTCAGGGCCACAACTGTACCTTCAAACCAAAGGGACTGAAACGATTTGCCTGTGGTTTATGTTTGGCCATGTGCTCTTTGAATCCCCCTGGACTACTAAGTTGCCTAGTGAGAATTTGGGTGAATCAAGTACTGTTGATTTTTAGCTTCTCCAGGGATGCAATATTTCATGAGTTCCAACACCCAAGGCAGTGGTAGTATATTTAAACCTGCTGAAAAAATTGCCCTCGACTGCCCCTAGATGGCCTACTTATTGTCTTGTCTGAAGCCCCTTTTCAGTTTGTGATATAAAATCATTGAGGGAGAAAGTTCAGCCTACCATGTTTTGTTCATCAAGCTGAGCTCATCAAATTGATAGAGTCAGTATTTAATCTCCTGTTTTGACATCCTTCCAAACTGTCCCCGCCTGTAAATTACACAAGATACGAATATTCGGTGCTAATATTTTGTTTGCATTAACATTTATCTTGATTTAAACCTATTCCAAAGGCCTGGAGTGGGAACAAAAGTATAAAACCTGCAGGAAAACAAAGTAAAAGCCAGACACGTTAAGATACATTGAAAGACCCTGACCCTGACCCATAGCCAACCCTTTTGTGATGGGGCAGACTTAGTGGCATACTGGCAGAACATCATAAGCAATGCAAAATGGTGCAGCATAAATACTAATGGTGTGGTATGTTTAAATTGAAGTGATGAGGAGATCACTATGTAATTAATTGGTCTCTCAAAAATTCCTTAAAAGAGCACCGTCAAGTTCACACCAGTCATCACAGTATCTTTGTACTCATTGGTTGAAAATGTAAGAAGGTTGGAGCAAGTTTACTTCTTGCTGAGCAACTGGTTAGTTTACCACAAATAAAAGGACTAGAAACTTTTAAAAAATAAAAATGGAATGGGCTTGGAATATTGGAGTGGACACCCCTCTGCACTTAACTTTACTATCTCTGATTTTTCAAGGAATGTAAATACACACCTGAATATATTGTTTTACCTTCTAGCTTGATTTAGATGGAGCTGTCAAGCTCCAATATATTGCTATTGACTTATGCAAGACCTTCATTATATCCAATGTTTGTTTCCTTTCTACCCCTATAATTCAGTTTGTAGTTTCTAGGCTGTATATGTATATACAGAAAGAACTAGAAAGAAGGCCACGATAAGCACTTTAAGCCTCATTGGTTTCAGTGGGCCAGCTGGAGCATTTGGTTAGCCTTCTCCAGCTGAAATCAGTGAGATTTTAAAGTACACAGCTTTGTCTGGATCGTGCCCTTAAATGTGAAACTACTTTTTTCTCTGTTGAAATACCTGTAAGAAAACTGGTTTTGCTTAAAGTATACAGGTAGGACAGAGGGTGTAATCCTCGTCATAAACTGAAGTTGATTGAATATTCCTGATTAAACAGGTATGTGAAATTGCCTAGTAGTCTTGTAATACCAGTATTGTACAACTGTGCTTACAAACTTAACAGACGAAACATAAACGACTTTGAGAAATTGCAACCCACATGCATTAGCATACCCCTGTTTCAATATAAAAATAGGATGGTAAAGCAAGTAATTAAAAACTCTATTGGTGTTCTGTGACCATATTTATCAGATTTTAGTCCGTTTCCTCTCTTTGGTAACATCAAGATAAGCTTACTATTACAGGGCTGTCTTGCAATAAATAACATTGCTTTATTTACTATCCTGTATAAAAAGGTAAAGGTAAAGGACCCCGACAGTTAAGTCCAGTCGCGAACTATTCTGGGGTTGCGGTGCTCATCTTGCTTTACTGGCAGAGGGAGCCGGCGTTTGTCCGCAGACAGTTTTTCCGGGTCATGTGGCCAGCATGACTAAGCCGCTTCTGGTGAAACCAGAGCAGCACACGGAAATGCTGTTTACCTTCCCGCCGAAGCGGTACCTATTTATCTACTTGCACTTCGTACTTTCCAACTGCTAGGTTGGCAGGAGCTGGGACTGAACAATGGGAGCTCACCCCATCGCAGAGATTCGAACCGCTGACCTTCTGATTAACAAGCCCTAGGCTCTGTGGTTTAGACCACAGCGCCACCTGCGTCCCACGCTATCCTGTATATTAGTCCTTAATTGTCTTTGTTGGAACTCATCATGCCATTTGATCCTTTCTTGTCATGAGTTTGTCCTCCAATGATTTTGAAATGGTGTCAGAACTCCTGGTGTACGTGTGGAATATTATGGGCTCTTGTTGTGGAAGTATTTATTTATTTAAGACTTTTATATTTATTTAAATGAGTTCTTTGTTACAGGGGTAATAATTAATATCTACAGTAAAATGGATGAATAAGAACTGAGATGAAGAGCAGGAAAGCTAAACCAAACCTGGATTAGTGGACTTCCTTGCAAGACCAGTGTGTAGTAAATCACTGGTACAATATAATATCATATGAAGTCAAACAATGAGAATGTGTACTTTAAAAAAATTGATTTGCTGGCAGGATCTGGTTGGGCAAGTTGTGATTGTGTAAACTTTGTTTACTAAGATCTGCTATTCTAAATGAATTCCTCCCTACGTAATTTAATTTGCACAGCTAGGTTGCCTTTGCAACATGATAAAGAAATGCTTTTCTCACTTGTGGGTAATATGGAGGGGGTCATTGAGATGGCAGTCCTAGCAAGACTGAACACAATCACGTTTACTTCTGAGTAGACACCACATAGATTGGACCTCCTGAAGAAGGAAGATACTACCACAGCTCATGACATATAACTGCTGGAATTCTTGCATAAATAGTTGTGGGGAAGCAAAATTGGGAAAGAGCCTAGTTACGAAAGAATGTGTCCCAACCATTTCTACCACCACCTTAAACTTTTAAATATGTACATTGCACTCTTGTTTTGCGATTGCCAGTTTAGTAACTTTGTGGGCACGTTGACAGCCAGAGCATTTCATGTGGCTTGAATAATGTGTCTGGATATGCTTTGTAAGCAGGTATTACTCTGACAGTGTTCCAAAGGCCATCTTCAATTTGTCTGTGCTCAACTTTGTTACGCTGTGAAAGGCGGGGGGGGGGGGAGAGAAAAAGGTAATTCAACAGAGCATTGTGCTGTCGGCTAGAGACACCACACTTCAGAATATAAATATTGCTGAGGACAAATGAATCATTAACAGAACAGGAGCATGAAATATCTGATGAATGAACTCCAGGAACCTGCATTGGAATAAATTTAATATCTCTAGGCAGCACCATAATACACAAAGCATCCATGCTATTTCCACATAAGTTAGGTTAGGTTAGGTGTGTGTATATGTGTATATATACACACACACGGAGTATATTTATCTCATGGCCTATAATTGTGACTTTGTAAGTCCATACAGATACAAGGAGAGGGATTTGATGGCGTAATAAGCCATGAGATGAGAAATTCTAAATTTTACCAGTATCAGGAGATATATTTACAGCTTTATTCGAAGTCATATCTTACGGCTCAGAGAGGAGGCGTGAGTGTGGTCATTGTCCTTTATAGGCTTGTGAATCCTATTAGTGAAAACAGGGAAGGTATTGATGATACGCTAGTAGTACTGCTCCATATTACATAGATTTTATAATAAATTACATGCGCACACACACACAGAGAGAGAACCGCTTTCCTCTCCTGTGTCTTCTTTTTTCCTTTGACTGATGCTGGTGAAAGGAACAGAGGGATAGTTTGACGATGCATCTGCTGATTTTCCCCAGCATTTATAACTCACTGCCTTAGTATCTTTTCACACTTTATTACAGAACAGCAGAACTGGCGAAACTTGAATGTTCTAGTCCTAGTTCTTTCCCTCCAAGTACAGATTAACACATTTAAAACAAAAACATGTTTTTAGAATCTCTAGGGGAAATCGGTAACCATTAGGATTTTTCTAGCAAGAGTGGGACTTTGCGGAAGTGCTTTTTGTCAAACCGAACAGGGCAGTAAATATATATAGGGTGATGTCTGTTGTTATTAACACAGGGAAATTGGGGGGGGGGTCTGGAGCATGTGCAAGTTGCAGAAGGCTTGTGCAAGTTTCAACCCACCAAGCCAACCCACCAGCCTACCAGGGGCTCAGTAGCTATGAAAAGCCTTTCTGGATCAGCCCTCTCGCCTCACATCCTTTTCCCCCCACAGTGGCAAACCTATAGGGACCGTATAAACTGGAAATGAAGGCAGTAGCAATCTCCCACTCTCATTCTCCAGCAACCATTATTCAGACTATTGATATCTAGTTTTCAATCCTGGAAAAATGAATGGATCCTATGTAATCTTGCAATGGTGCTATGAGGAGCACATATTGTGTGGGATGGGTGGGGTGAGTATATTATCCCTCTATGGGCTCTAGTCATTTGTTTGTTCGAATGCAGAAACTAAAAATACCTTTATTCCGCAATGTGAGCATAGTTACATATTTATACTAGCATCTGGCCTGAGGAACTGAATACTCCATTCTTTAAATAGCTTCACTCGAGTGCTCAAATACTTTCAGACTAGAACATTACCCTACAGTCATACACCTTGTTTACATTTCCACATTAAAAAGCCAGTAAGAAAAACTTCAAAATGCAAAGCGATGGGATTTTTGTTGTGTGTGTTTTGGTAAAAAAAAAAAAGGATAAATAAAATCCTCCTAATGTAGTGTTTTGAAGTTCCTTTTTGTTTATTCCATGTATGACTTTCTGGGTACAGCGTTTATTACGATGAATACCATGTTTCAGACAAGGAGGAAATTCTTTGAGGGAAGTATGTGCCGTTCCAGATGCCCAACAAATGATACAAATGCAAACCATTGTGTGCCTGAGCTCAGCCAATGCCTTTGGCCTTCGCATGACATGCCTTTGGGTGGTGGATAACTTTTGTTGCCTAGACCACATAAAATAATGGCTAGACCACATAAAGAAAAGTGTTAATGTAATATCCTAAATGGGTAAACATTATAAATAGGTGGCTAATGATTAGCTGTTTCAGTCCAAAGGGACAAAGTATATTTTTTAAAAAAGGTCTTGTGATCCTTGCCCAGCTTTCTTCCAAAGGAGCTATAATTTCCAAGCAGTATACCGTAGGAACTTCCAGTGAATTTGGAAACACTGAACTTTGCAGATTTAAAACCCAGACCTAGTTAATGTCATGTAGAACCGGTTAATTTAATGACTAGTTTTAATGACTAGTTAATGTCATGTAGAACCTAGTTAATTTAATGACTAGTTTTTAAAATGTGATTTTAATCAGGTCTGTACTTATAAAAGGATGTGTGTTGACACACAAGCCTAAAGCCTTGGAAGGCTAGAGATGCATCTGTAAAGAGACTGAGTCAACATGTTAAGCTCTCTGTGCAAATTAATCCCCAAGGATGGTTTGTTTGCTTGTTTGTTTTCTATGCCACCCTTCACCTAAAGATCACAGGATGGTTTACAATATAAAAACACGAAAATATATAGCATATATACCCCATGGTTTAAAAGGCCATAGATTGTTTATTTAGTCAAAGGCGACAGGCGAGCCTCCACAAGCAGATGGATGACCAGGAAAATTCAAAGGCCCAACTTCAAGAGCAGATTCATGCAACCATTTTTGACCTATGACGCTTTCAGCTGTGATGCAGTATCATTCCTGAAGCAGACATATTTGGGAGCATCCAATGGGCACACATGATTCTCCTGTGCTTCTTCCAGGGGCATCCTGCTCTTTGATTTCTGGAGATTACCATTACAGCTGCATTGCTGTTTTAACTCATAATAGTTAGCACCAAGCTGCAGCAGCTTTGCTTTGCTAACCTGTAGGTGTAGGGGTGAGTCTGGCTGAGTTGTTCTTATACCTTACTACATCCTTTGCCTTCTTCGTCCTATGTCTCCTTTGGTTACCCTTAGACAGAGTCTCCCTCTCAAACAACATGGCTGAACATTATTCCTGATCCACATCTTGGGTTGTCAATGGAACAAAGTATTTCCAACATGTCATTACTTTAAATTCTCTGAAGCTTTTATGTTATCAGGATATGAAAGGGGGCGCTTTTCAAATATTGGGAAGCCCCCTACGTTCAACTGCATAGATTTGAAAATTTCACAAATAGTAGTATTTTGCCCATATTTAACAAATGCTTCTTCTTGCTGACTTTGTAAATTACTGATAATATTCTCTATACTTATCTCCATAACTGAGAAAGGGGATACCCATATCGGGGGGGGGGGGATATGAGAGAGAAAGACGGCACAGGGTCCGGAGCCAATAAGACTTCTGGAACTGAGTCGTCAAAATACTGCATCCATGTTGTGGACCAACATGAATTTGAATACGCAAGAAGTGCTTGTGTAAATCTACTCGATAAGATCCTGACATGGCACAGAGGGAAGCAAAATCACAGCAATATTATTACTTGGTTTCACTTTTGGCCACTTATAGGGTTCCCTGAGAGTCAAACAGTGAATTTATAACTCCCATGTGACCCACAGAGTGTATCAATACTACAAATTTAAAATTATTTTAAAATTCATTTCCTTGCCCCAGGGAAACCTGGAAACCTTAACTCTTGGAGGGGTATGTGTGTCTAATAATCTTTGACACAGTTGGCAGTACTTCCATCAGTACTGTACTCAGAATTCTTGGGGATGAGGGGAGCCATGAATGAAACTGATACATTTGTATAGTCGAGAGGCCTGCGGTGAGCTCAATACTATCGATAACCAGGCCCAAAGTCTGTAATGTAATATCTGAAATAACCAGCAGCATAGACTGTGAACATCTTCCTTTGCAGGACTTAATAGCCAGAGATACCATGGTACTGGATGTATTTGGCTGGGTGAATCATTGCCGTCAGTGGTTTGACACTTTCGCAACAGTCTCTGTGGCTATATCCTTGGCTTATAATGAACAGCTTTGGAGTGTGGGTGTGCACACGTCTGACAGAAGCCAACCTTACCGCTGGTATACTTGTAGAATCAAAGCCCTTGCCCAAAAATGGTTATGATACCAAAGTGGATCAGTAATAGTGTTTGTACTCCTAGTCCTAAACAATTATTGTTTAATGTTGCCTTTGGGACATTCAAAAGGCTGGCACAACACTGCTGTTTATTGCTTGACGAACCTGAAAGGGGAACTGTTTTTGGGGAGCGGGGAGTAATAGTGTGTAGGTGTGCTGATTGATTTTTGTAAACAAGTCACTTCTACTTTCTAGGAAAACACAGCAATTAATTCTCTTGGGAAAAGAGAGAGATGATTGTAACAACAGTACTTTTCAGCTAGATTGCCCGACATGCCCAGAGCATGTAAACATGGTGAGTGGGCATGTCAAAGGCTGTTCTGCATACCTGATCTAGCAGGTAATAATAATTCCAAATATTTAGAAGTCATCTAGGCGGCAAGGGTTTTGGGGCTGGGCACGTACCAGGGTTTTGCTCCAAGTACTTGACTAGGGAGGAAATGATTTGCGGGAAATTTTCTGTCCTTTCCATCACTCAGGCTTAGAATATAAGCAGCTTCAATGTGCCTCCTACCCATGCATGTAATTTCATAAGCACTACCCAGCATTAGACCCATTCCTACAAAGAGCTGACTTCCTCATTTTTGGCAAACAATGCCAAGCTGTTATAGGAAGCTCTAGAAAGAACAGGAGAGAATCAAGTGGGGGGAGGAGGTAGCAAGTGATTTTATCTTATCACCTTGTGAGTTTGTGTCTGCATTTAGTAATACACCTGGGGGCGCTTGTAAACCATTAGCTTTAGCCCTATTGAATTGACCCAGCTAATTGTCAGAGTCCCAACCACAAAATTGGTCCTTGTGCATGGTGCTGGGTAATTTAAATGATACCCCAGCTACTTGGAGTTGTTCACACAAAAGTGACACACAACTAGGACCTCTTCGCCCAAGCCTTTGGCTAATTGAACAATTCAAAACTGTTATGAGTGTGGTTATTGCTTCTACAGTATTTGTATTATGTCATGTATTGTTGTGTAAATGAAGGGTGGCAGGGCCGGCCCTATTGCAAGGCTGGGTGGCCCAGGGTGCTGGGCCGCCAGGGGGACGCCGCGCTGCTGAGTCTGCGGCAGCCGCGCTGCACGCGACGCCCATCAAACAGCCGCACTGGGAAACGGGGCGGGGGGGGCGGGCGCCGGAGGGATCTTCGCACCATGGTGCCAGGGCGCCAGATATGCTTAAGACGGCCCTGAAGGGTGGTATAGAAATTTAATGTTAAAATCAGTATTTGGATTTTTGTGTAACACTCTGGTGTAATGTCCATGAAAAGCCACAGTCTGTCCTGGAAAAAGACATTTCCAGTCCCAGACCTCTATTTGGGAGAACAGATGGCACCTACAGATATTGAAGTTGTCTATCCCTGATATTTCACGGGACGTGAATACCCCCCAGAATTTAATGAGTAACTCACCAAACTCCCCCCCCCTCAAAAAATTAAAAAAACCCCCACACACAATTGAATTCTGAACAGGACCAATCTAGACAAAGGAAATGTTATTTTAGTGAAGATTAAATTTATGTCTGAGATATAGAAAGATTATTGTGTCTGCTTCAGATGTAATTTCATGCCTGAGAATTTACATTGTAGGAAAACTGGTCTGGATCACATTAGCCAGGGCCCTGTTTTGCTGTCAGTTTAATTAAATGGAAACTGCTGGCAAGGAGACGGTGATAGGTTTATAGAGGCAATGCTATTTTGTACGTTAGAACAGAAGAAGAGAGTGCTCAGGTCTTCCAGTTCAAAAAGGACACAAAAACAGAACTGGTGATTCACCCTTGTTTACAGTGATCTTAGTGATGTTAACGCCTCTTAACATATTTAATACACAGAATGCTATGCAGTGTGCAACAGCAGAGCACTTCCAAGTTTTGAAAGCCTTGACCTTCAACAAAGAGGCTATTACCTCTTCCTTTCTTCCTTTTAAAAAGTTTTTTTTCCAGAGAGTCCGCTGCTCTTCAAAAGTATATCCTTTCCCTTTTCTGTTCTATGTGAATATAGGTTGACGCGATGTGTAAATGGTGTTCTTTTTGCTTGCTGCAACGTTTGTCGCCGAGCCCACAACACATGAACGAAATCCTCTATAATCAGGAACAGCGATTTATCTGTTAACTGTGTTTGGCCTGCTGCCTTTGGGCTTTGATTTTTGGGAGAAGTATATTTGGTTAACTTATAAAGGCAAAAAGGACCAAATTCACTTGTAGGAAAATTGGGGGGGGGGAGTGGGGGAACAGAGAGAAAAACATGTTTTCTTTCTCTCCCCTCCCTTCTCAGTTCTGTTTATTATGACATTTTGGGCTGTATGTCCTGCACTATTTCTCAAGTGGAGTGAAGTACAGGAATCCAGACCTGCTCTTCCAATCTGACTCTGCTCCATATGACTCAGAAGTGTGACTGAAAATGAATGTTTATGTCTGTTGATAGTAGCTCTCTTTCTACGCAGCCCAAAATTACATCGAGCAATTTATGTTCCAGTCCTGTTTATAGAGCTGACTTGTATTTTTGCTGAACTTAAGATTTGTTTTTTTAAAAAATCTTTGTGGAAATTTTCAACAAAACCCATGAACTCAGAGGTGACCTCAAAACAGGAATATTTGGACTTTTCTCCCAGTTTGTTAAAGTTGTGCAAAGAAAATTTGAAAGAGAAAAAAAATTATATCTCTCACTGGCCCCTTAACACATTTTAATGTTGGTTCATTGCCTTTACCCATACATACCCTCTCTAGTGCAAGTGGTTCATTACACTGACATCTTCCTGTCTGCATAAGTTAGAGAACTGAGGAAATGATGTCATAAAAGTGAAAGTTGAGCAACTAAGAGCGGAATTTTTTTTTTTAGTCATAGCATTTTCTTTCAGTTGTCTGTCTTTCTTTCTTTCTTTCTTTCTTTCTTTCTTTCTTTCTTTCTTTCTTTCTTTTTATTTAATGGTAACACACTTTGAATGTGATCTTACCCCCACCCCAAAACCTTTTTGACACCCACCCACCCACCCACCCAATGTTGATACATGAGAGCTACTGGTCAAATATGCATCCAAAGACTGATCCAAAGCCAGCAGATATGACTGGCAAGATGGTAGTACAGTTGTACCTTGGAAGTTGAACGGAATCTGTTCCGGAAGTCCATTTGACTTCCAAAATGTTTGGAAACCAAAGCGTGGCTTCTGGTTGGCTGTCGGGTGTCCGGCCTCCAAAAATCATTTGAAAACCGGGAGCCAAGGCGTTCGAGATCCAAGGTACAACTGTACCATGAAACATGAGAGAAAGAAGTGGTTTGGGTGTAATGCTAGATTATGATTTGGCATTATGTAAACAAAGTTTGATTGAACTTTTGGGCTCCTCACTCCCTGCTTTCTTGGTTTGAGGCAGACCAGAGTTTTCCATTTTGTCAAAGTAAGCAAACTATGGTTTGTTTCCAACCAAAAAAGCAGAGACGAAATTCCTGTGATGGAAAGGAAGGTTTGGTTTGTTGTTCTATCTAGACTTCATCCTACTCATTATTAAGTCTTTCTAGCTGAGAATATGTTTAAATGTAGGTTTTCTGCCTGACAACAGAATTCTGTTGACTTCCATTGGAAAGAGACCATTGAGAGTGCTTAACTCTCTCACATTGAAATGTGAGCTTGGCTTTGGGTGAATTGTGCCCAGGGTTTCAATTTAATTTTCACTTTTAAAATTTAAATTAGGGAGGGTTCTTTGTCTTTCATGCCTAGAATGAGGAACTGAACTTCTAAATGAGGAACATTCAAAGGCCTTTGAAATTAGTTTTAGATCAGGGATATCTTAGATCATAAGGTTAAACGGAAGAATTAAAGCTTGTTCTCGCTGTTCTGTGACACCAGGTGATTACTTGTAGGTGTGAGAAAGTCATGTTACACCACAGGCAGAGCTTTGGGGTCTCACCTAAAGCATACACAAGTTCACACATTCAGCCCAAGATTCATTGATTGATGAGGATCAAATGATGTTCATATACATTTGGATTAGCTTTTTCTTGTTACTTTGGGTGGCTGCAATGTAAAGTTGGTTTAGCTAACTGAATAACTCTTTTTCATTACATTCAGAAAAGTATCCGAACGTTTTTTGGATCTCCCACCCTCTCAGAACCATCACTTGACCATGACTTAAGAGACCCGGTGTATCTCTTGATCAAAATATGATTTTTACATTTGACTGGAAACCAAGTCCCTTAAGAGGTTTTATTATGATTGTGGTTATTTTGCTGTGTTCACGAACCTTGATCCCTTCTTTGCAAGACCAGCCCCACTCACATATAAATGTAGTGTGAATAAAGTTATTATGGTCCTCCTTAGCTCAGTTGGTAGAACACGAGATTATTAATCTCAGGGTCATGGGTTCGAGCTCCACATTGGGCAGAATATTCCTGCATTGCAGGGGTTGGACTAGATGACCCTTATGGTCCCTTCTAACTCTACAAATTCTATTATTCCCTTTGTCCCTGGGCAACTGATGGATAATGGGAGGAGTGTATATTTTCAAAAATCTCCTCCACTTCCTGTGTCCCTCTTTGCCATTTCCCATGATGTTTTTGCATTAGGGGATCTGTTTGAGTCAGGGCTTAGCACAGAGAGCCATTGTTAAATCACTGTCTGGAGTATGTGAATTAATAATGAAGCATAACTCACCCCCTGAACATATGCAGAGTGCATTTTTCTCAGACTATGCAACCGTAGCATGTCCTTGAATATTGTGTGCCTGGGAGCCAGGATTCCATGAGATGTGGACAGGGTTTAAATCTGTCACTTGTTGTGTGGAGAGGGGTGTGTGAGTTGGTGAGATTAAGAAATGTTCCTTGTCTTTCATGCCTAGACTTTAAAATGAGGAACTGACTCCTTCTGAATGAGGAACATTCAGAGGCCTTTAAAATTAGTTTTAGATTGGGGATATCCTTGACAGTGAGGTTAAACTTGAGAATTAATTACTACTCTCACTGTTCTGCTTTTGCCCTACCTACTTTGGAGCATATGCAACCCCCCCTCCCAAGTTGGCTCCATGACATTGCAATGTACATATGTTTTCATGGCAGAAGACATTCTTTCTAACTGCCTCTGCTACATTTTTAATGTTCTTTCACCATTTGAGTGATTATTAAAAATGGGCTGATTTAAATGGCCTTGACAAAACTTGAATGCCTTGAGAACGAGCTACCGGTATCCTCGAAACTCGTTAGATTAAAATATGTTGTCTTTGCTTTCTTTTTAACCTACACAGCTAGGGTCCTCCAGCTACATATCCCCAAGCAGTTTTTAATTGCTGACCCTTGCCTTCAAATATCAGATGCTTTACTAAGAAAGGAGAAACGATTTCTTAGTCATAATGGTCCTGAGAATCTCTGCCAATAGAACGATTTAGTCTCTGAACACTGAAGTGTCGTATTTTGTTCAGCTAGTTTATTTTTTTTAAAAAAATTGTTTCCCACTTCATGACAGTGTTTCAAATACCAATAGTGATTTACGGAACTTCAAAGCCATGGGACATTAAAACAAAGCATGCTCAGTATATTGTTTCTGGCATTATCCAATTATCCAATTGAATTTAAGCATGTAATAATAGTGTAACTGAAATATCCATCTTTTGGAATTGGATTTAATGAAGACTCTCTTTCTGCAACCATGCTTAGGTCTCCATTTTGGCTCAATTATGTCTACTTTTGCCTTTGTTTTCTTTCCTTACAAGGAATGCAAGTAAAATATACCCCTGAAATAGCTGGCAAGGCTGTACAAAAGGACAATTTTGACAGCGGACAGAATACAGTGAAACAGAAGCCAAGGTGCAGCTAACTTTTAGCATGCTTACAGTCCATTAATATTAGTGGGAGATGTACATGTTTAACGTTTTCCATATTGAAATTAATGTAATCTGTGCGTGCTGAATTTAGCTGGATCACGTGCAGAGTGATTATCTTCACCAGAAAATGGAAGACTTCTAAAATGATGCTGCATTCCTGCTGCTGTACTCAAGACTTAATGACATCAACACATTGCGAGTAATTTTTCCCCAGGACACATATGTCCTCTTTTTCATGGGTAGAGCCGTCATAGCGATCCATAGTTAAAAGTGGAAGTCGGCAAATGTGTCCTCTTTTTTTGCTCTTCAAAATATGGCAACCCTAGACATGCGCCACAAAACTGGTGATCCCATACACGGCTTTATGTCCCCATACACATCAAATTGCACATTGGGCCAATTCAGTGGGCACTGGTGTCAGGGAAAGAAACAATACAGCTCAGGAGGCCAGGCCTAGTGAGGCCACAGCAAGCCTTCTCAGTAGATCTTGCCCCTATGAGACAATTGTGAGGAGTGAAGGTCCCCGCCTTTCCACAGCTCCCCAAGTCTCCTCCTCCCCCTGGTTCCTTCCCAAGCAATCTGAACGCTGACGCTTTGTTTGTCTGCTCCACCCACTTCATACCTCTGTGGGTTCCGGGAGACCAGCGGAGAGAGGAGCTGGTTATGGCAGCAGGAGGAGAACCCCTGGCTTCTTCAGCAGCCTGACTGATCTCTGCCTCTTGGCCCCCCTCCTTGCCAGCTTCTGCCTCTGATTCTGGACTGCTCTCTGCCCCAGCCTCTTCCTGCTCACTAAGCTCTGTTAGCTCTCCAGCTTCTGACATCATCTCCCTCTGACCACACATCATCGTCCCACCACCACCAACCCCCTGGCTCTGAGCCTTCATCCCTTGAGGGTTCCCCAGTGGATGCCCCCACCACTCCCCTGTATGCAGCCAGTCCATGGCACTTGGCAAGCATCACCTTATACAAGGTGAGGCAAATTGAGATGCACGTCTGCCTCAATGCTTGCACAGTAGAAGGCATAAACAGATAGATCTCTTTTTCTGCATTAGGGCAATTAGAATTTTATTCCAAAGACTACATTGGCATTTAATTCTGATTTATTGACTAAAGGTTACCTATAATTAGAATAGCAGTTTTGGAATAGCAATGAAAATACACAACCTAACAAAGGACATTTCTCGCTCAAAACGTAGCAGCGTAATTAATCGCCTTTATTTCGTTTCTACCCTTTAGAGTTTATCATTTTGTTTGTTTGCTCGTAAATTGGGGCAGCTCCTTCCCCCTGTGGACTGCTGCAGTTCTGCACAGTCAGTAGGTTTGCGCCATGAAATGATAAAGATCTTTCTTTTAATTTCATTGCTTTCCGACAGGAGATATATATTCAAACCTTTCTGGAGAAGGCTTTGAAAAGAAAGAGGAAAAAGTGGACTGGCCCGCTCCCTTCTCAGTTGCAGGCATTTAGACCTCTGGCAGTCCACAAACCTTGACCTTGTTTGGAAGGAAGGAATTGCGCCTTCTTGCTACAACGCACTATGAAACATTTCTTTGTGTGTGTGGTGTGTGCCTGTGTGTATTTTAATTTCATGAGCTAGCCAGCTTAATGTTTCGCATAAGCATGATGAGGGAGTGATCTGCTAAAGATAGAAACGCAGACGCCAGTTGGCTATTGTGATGTTCGTTAACATGTTGTTTGGATAATAGTTTACTTAGGATAAATTTTGAGCAGTCTTCAAGTGCTTTTTAAAAGCTCTTTCTTCCAGCCCCCCCTTGCACTCCCCCCCCTTTCTTTTTCCCCTCCTTTACTTGGCCCAGATTAAAAGTGCAGCTTTAAGATATTTCTCCTAAAATAAATTTCAGGCATCCTCATTTATAGTCAGCATGCCCTGATTACTTGCAGACATACTGGAAATTTACATGCGCTTTTCTCCATTATAAAACACTGATCTGTTCATATCATTAGTTCCCTCATGACTGGAGGTTGGCAGGAAGCCAAGGGCAGTCTAAATCTGTCGCTGTAAATCGTGAGTTGAAATAGCAGAAAGTGGGTTTGTAACTTTGAAAGTGTAAACAGTTTGGAAAATGAAGTAATTTTAGCCTATGATTGATTGCCTTGCAATTCTACTTTAAATTAGCCCAGGGGCTCTGATGAAAATATACGCTTATTATACATTCTCCCCCCCCCCTTTTTTCTTTCCATTTTATTTTCTGGGGGAATAATAGCCTTGTTGGGTAGGCTGCTGAACAATGTATGCTTCTCCTAGTGTGACCTTTGGGGGGGAAGAATAGTTTTATTGTGTGTCCATAACTTTGCCTGAAACAATGTTTTGCAGTTATTAAATAGACTCGTTCTGTGTCTATACGGTATATATAAAAGGTTGGCAATGCATAGCAGCTGTACTGAATTGCAGCAGGTTTGTACTTAAACATTGCTTTTTTGAGATAGTTAACTACGGAATGCATTCCTTCCTGATGCATTAGGAAGCTGCCTTATTTTCAGCTCTGATTCTGTTCCATTAACTGGGCGGTCCAGATGTTGTTGGACTCCCAACTCCCACCAGTTCCAGCCTGTCTGGTTCATGGTCAGAGAGGATGGAAGCTGCAATCCAACAACACCTGGAGAAACATAAGCAATATAGGAAGCTCCCTTGAACAGAGTAAGACCGTTGTGCATCTCTCTCAGTGATGTCTGCACTGACTGGCAGTGGCTCCCCAGGGCTTCGGACCGGGAAGTCTCTCTTCGTCTTCTTCTCTGGAGATGCCAGGGATTGAACCTGGGACCTTCTGCATGCAAAGCAGATGTTCTGCCACTGAGTTGTGGCCGCACCCCTATGAGAGCCACAGGTTGTCAAGCGTTGTTGATTTTTATTTTATTTATTTCCTTTCCATGTTTTAACTGTTTTTAATAGTGAATTTTAATCTGTTGTAAGTAACCCAGCCTGGGACCTGCTCACGAAGGGCAGTAATAAATATGATGATAATGATGAATGATGATGGTAATAATACTAATACTAATATTACTACTAATAATAGAAAAGCCAATGCCCTGCCCTTTTCCAGAAGAAATGCAAGGCTGTGAACAATCAAAACCGGCAGGAATAACATGAAATAATCCGCAGTTCATCCAAGTCATAAATCAAAACAGGACCATAAATATCAGGACCACAAGAATAATGACAAAGCCACCACCAGAATTAAAATATCAAAATACGAGAAAGCACAAATATTCAGCCAGCGGTTCTTTGAAACAGCCATGTCTTCACCAACTGTCTAAAGCAGTATGGGACCTTACGCAGCTCGCACGGCAAGGCATTTGGAAGGGCTGGTGCCACTGCAGAAAAGGTCCTGGTCCTGGTTACTGCCAAGCGTTAGGGCTGGGCGATACCTGGTTTTCAGCTAGATGATCTATCACCATCTAAACATCACAATATACTGATACATCACAATGTCTGAAATACAGATGGAGCTATGCAGAGGAATTGGCTGGTTTCACGGTTTCCCCCACATTGCGATATATCGCCCTGCCCTAGCAAGCGTGCATCACTTTGTTGAGGGATCTGGGACAGGGCTTCAGATGCTCCCCAGTGTCAGGGCAGAGAGGAAGACTTCATCCTCCACCAAGTTGGTGTTCCCAGCCACAACGCCTTTTCCGCTCATAGGATTGAGTGGCAGCCATTTTTTTCCTAGAGATAACTGAGATGTGCCTGCCTGCACACAATTGGAGGGGCATGGATTAGTGCTAAACCTGGTGACCACAGTTTTTATGCAGGGGAGCAAACTTGGCACCTGGACAGAATAGATTTATGAATGAACACCTGTAACATCGACATGGACAAGTTTCTGTACATCCCTGAACATGACCAATGGTCTATCTACTTTTTGCTGTCCATTCTAACATTCATGAAATATTTTAACTTGAGGTGCCAGAGTCTATCCCTGAGACTTTCTAGATAAAAAAAACATGGGCTCCACCACTTAGCTCGGCTGCCTCCCCTGCTATACTCTTCTTGAGAACCATAACCTTCAGGCTAAAGTTTTGATCATAACTACTCACTAGTAAGGGAAAAGCACACCGTCCATATCCAGAGCTATACTTTGTTACTTCCCATATTCCAGAGCCATGGCCTGCCATTAAAGTGAAGACCTGATCTATGGCTCACATTTATCCATTATTACCCTTAAAACTTTTAATGAGGGTGAAAGAGGAGAGCGCAAAATATGGTCTGAAGCTCAACATAAAAAAAAACGAAGATCATGGCCACTGGTCCCATCACCTCCTGGCAAATAGAAGGGGAAGAAATGGAGGCAGTGAGAGATTTTACTTTCCTGGGTTCCATGATCACTGCAGATGGTGACAGCAGTCACGAAATTAAAAGACGCCTGCTTCTTGGGAGAAAAGCAATGACAAACCTAGACAGCATCTTAAAAAGCAGAGACATCACCTTGCCGGCAAAGGTCCGTATAGTTAAAGCTATGGTTTTCCCAGTAGTGATGTATGGAAGTGAGAGCTGGACCATGAAGAAGGCTGATCGCCGAATAATTGATGCTTTTGAATTATGGTGCTGGAGGCAGTGGAAGACAGGAGTGCTTGGCATGCTCTGGTCCATGGGGTCACAAAGAGTTGGACATGACTAAACAACAACTATGAAAAAGCTTGCTCCCCACAGCGGGGGCCTCATTGCAGGAGGACAGGAGGTTGGGAAAGGGTGCCCTCCACAACTCACCTGTGTTTAAAACAGGAAATCAAATGATGTCTTGATGGAGCCACGTGGATTACGCATTGGCATCATAAAAGCCAACTGTTAACCTTTTGCATAGTGGTTGGTTGATGGGCCCAATTAGATCTGTACAACCTGTGACTTAAAAAGCAAAATATTCACCACCCAGAGACCACAGAAACAAGGGGTGGCAGTTCTCATGCACTTGGTAAGACACAGCCCATGGAAGATGGTTTGATGGGTCACCATTTGTACAGACCTGGTATTGATTAAGGTAGGGAAACTGTTGCAGATGTACATAAGATTACAATAATTCCCTGGATTTAATTTATATTCAATTGTTTCTTTAACAGCAGTGGTTTTTAGGTGAACGATTGGAACTAGTTTATCAGTAAAATGTTTTCAACAGAGATTTTCTTTTTCCTCTTGACTTGGGTATCCCCCCCCCCCAAATAATTCCGTTTGTTCTTTGATGGATTTCCAAAAAAGTTATTAAAATGTTGCAAAACAAATAAGGTAATGCTGGAGCTTATTAAAAATTGCTTCTTTTGTTCCGATCTGGCAGCTGACAAATTGTCTTGTGCTGTGTCTTACCTGTTCCATTGTGAAAGGTTAACAGAGAAAATGGCTGCAAATAAATTGCTATTGAATGTTGCTGAAAATTAAGCATAGCAGTTTTTCTCTATTAAAGTTCCTTTCCAAGGCTCTCTATTGATGCCGCTCCCTGTGTGTCGTTCTAACACTTGTCTCTTACATTATGTTTGGCACCCAAGGAAACATTAACTAGAAAAGAAACGCCTGACCATAGTGTTACTAGACTCTATTATCCGGCTGTCACATGCCCACACGAGAGAGGTCTAATTTTGGTTCATATTGACAATGATTTCTGACATTTTCCCTAACTCTCTTCATGGAGTATTGTAGGGATGGAGTCAGGCTTGAAAGTAACTTCTTCTTTTTTGCATCACTCTAAAAATCCAACTCAAACACAGTAACTTGCTCAGTAAAATGTAATTAGGGCATTCTTACTTCTTTGGATGTCGGAGATATCGGCATTGCGGTTGAACGAGTGCCAACTCGTTATTTTTTATATGGACTAAGATATGGCTAGTATGCCATTAACTCTAAACAGTGTCAAATAGAAGGTTGTTGAGGTTTTGTGTGTGTATGTGTGTTTTAACATGTAGGCTATATAAATTATACCTTGCAAGAATTAACAAGGCCGTTATTTCATTAAGGGTTTCAAAGAGGGCATAAATGTCAAGTGCGAAGCTTATGTGTTTAAATCACCGGACTGTTTTCACTCCCCCGCCCCTCATTAGGTGGCTTTTGAGAGGAGAAGCCACTGTACCATTTTATATATATATTTTTAAGCAGGGGCAAAGTTCCACTGAATTTTTCAGGCTGATAATGAAAAGGCCATTGCATGAGAAACCAAGATAAAGCTTTCAATTCTTACTATTGGGGATGGAAATTGAAGGTATTTCATGCCACGTTTCTGGGAAGTATGTAGCAATAATGGGGTTTTATAATGAATAGGGCTGAAGGTTTCTCTGTGTGTCTTGTTTTGTTGGAGGAGAACATAAGAAGACCCAGCTGCACATGTTCAATTGCCCATTTAGTCCAGCATCCTGTTCTCACACTGGCCAACCACATGCCTGTGGGAAGGACATGGGCACAACAACACTCTGCCCACCCGCGATTCCCAGCAGCTGGTATAGCCATTGTGGCTAGAAGCTGTTGATGGCTCTTGTCCTTCATATATTTGCCTTTTCAAGCCATCCAAGTTGAAAAGGAGCAAGGGGAGAATTTCTGGGGATCCCTCTCCAGGGCTTAAAACTATGCTTTGATCAGGCGCGTAGCAAGGGAGGGGTGAAGGGGGTGGGACACCCCTAGCTCCACTCTGGTGGGGCAGCGTGCAGGGGCAGTGCCCTCGGCCCCTGGCCCGCCCCTCGCCTCCGCCTGAGCAGGAAGAAGCGGCTACGCCGGGCGACGGCGGCAAACCGCGAGCAAGCCACAGAGAGGCTTGCGGTTTCCCACCACCGCCACTGGGCAACCCACTCCGTAGTGCGCTCTGCTTCAGAGCGCGCTGGCCAAGCAGAGCAGCAGCACCAACCCGGACGGACTGCGCATGTGTGGACATGCGCAGTCTGTCCTGGCTCGTCCTGGCACGCACATCGTGTGTCGTGACGTCATGACACATGCGTCAGGGCGCATGCGTGCTGCAGAGTGACGCCCCAACCCCAGGGGGTGTCGCCCCGGGTAGACAAGCGGCACCGTTCGCACTGGCTTTAATCCAGTTAAGGAGAAATATTCCTCACCTATTCAAACAGATTGTATGCTAAAGTCAAACCCACAGTCACATTTATATTTAGAAGTGGGTATAGAGAAAAGTGTCATTAAGATTACAGGAAATTTGTTTCCTACTTCTTGACCTTTGCTTTGGACCAAGTCATCTTCCCAAAATCATAATTCTGTAAACTCTTCTTGTTGTTGCTGCTGCTGCTGCTGCTTTGCTAGATTATCAGATGGCCTTGAAGTTTCTTATTAGTAGCCTTGGCAACTAGGATAATGAAGGTTCCATAAAAGAGAGTGGCAGAAACACAGGCCTGGCTCATGTGTATTTTACGAAGCATTCCAACTCATTTGGGAGAAGGCAGCTCTGCTTCCCCCCCCACCTCGTTCATTATGGGAGGGGGGTGCTCTATGTGGTGTCGCATATGTACATCAGCCTGATTGATGTGATCTCTCCCCCCAGCACATTAATTTCAGAGGGGGGAATAGCCAGAACGTGTCTCCCAAGTGTACAGTTCCACATTTGGGAGCCCATGTCACCCATGACATTTGGTGAGTGGTGAAGTGGAGGCCATTCTTTCACCATGGGAATCGGCTCACTGGCAGGTAAACATGGGAACTGGACCGTGAACATGTAGGTGACAAAAGGAGAGGTTTGTTGGGCAAATAAAAGGAAGGACTTCCTCTATGCAATATGTAATTAACATGCGTATGTAACTGCCTTTCTGTCGGGTTTCTGACTCAGTTTCTGAGACCAAAAATGTATTTGTTGGGCAACTTTCCCATGGAGCTTTTAGCAGCTTTCAGTACCATCAAGCATGGTATCCCTTCTATACAGGAACTGGAGGCATTCCACTCCTGTGGTTCCCATCCTGACCTGACAGGGCAGTTCCTGAAGGTGGTGCTGGGAGACTGATACTCTACCCTTTGGCAGGTATGCTGTGGGTGCTTCTTGTTTCCCATGCCGTTTTATGTTCATGCGAAACTGCTGGGAAAGGTTGGGTATTTGAAGAAAAATGTCATCAGTATGCTGACGACGCTCGGCCCCTTTTCTCCGTTTCGTTGAATTCAGGTCAGGCTGGGGATGTTTCAAACTGGTTGGACGGGGACCAATAAAAAGAAGCTCAGTTCAGACAAGGCCAAGATTGAGTGGTGATAAAGCTGACCCAAGTCTGAAGGATCATGTCTCTTCTATATTATGTTGTGGTCCTGCTGAAGCAGGGATGGTTCACCCACAGAAGCTGCTGGACGCCAATGCCCAGGATGATCATGGATGATGGGAGCTTCAGTCAGTGCTTTTTTGTTGTTGTTCTGGTACTCATGTGTTGATCAAAGAGCTGTAGGTGTCAGCATAAAATGGCCGCCATGGGCAGCAAAAAAAAGAGAGGAGAGGTGCTGGTACTTGGAGAGGTGCTGGTTGGCCCTCTTTGTAGTATAGCAACATATAGAAGGACACAATTTTGCCTCTCCTGCCCTATAGGATCAGATTTGTAGCTTGGGAGTGCTAATGAATGCCTTGCTTACAAGTTTTCCTGAGGCAACTGACTTCCCCTAATCTGGGACAGTAATAATCTGATCCAGCAACAATCTCCGGTTCATTATTTAACACATCCCTTCATTGTAAAAGTGTAGATTTTGCTGACATACTGATTTGTCCCTTATTTTGCCTTATATATGCGAGTCTGTGTTTACAAACGCATGGCACTTCCCTTGGAATAGGGGGATACATTTTTACATATTCAATTTTTTATTTTTTTGCATCTGCTGTTGATAAAAACAAAACAAATTCGGTAAGTGTGTGTGTGTGTGTGTGTGTGTGTGTGTGTGTGTGTGTGTGTGTGTCAGTGTGTGTGTGTGTGTCAGTGTGTCAGTCAGTCTCTCGCTTCATATGCTAGAGAGGAAAGATCCTATGAGAAGCCCAACTTGACCCCACCTGGATGTAAATGCCTACCAACTGCTCTGTTTTATTTATTGATTATTTATTTGTGAAATGTATATGCCACCTTACAAAGTGACTTACAAACGCAATTGAAACATTTTTAAAGGTACATACGAAGCAAGCTAAAAGCAGCATCAGTTTTAAAATCCCTGGCATTTGTCAAATTGATCTCCTTCCACAATCCTTCCCTTGTATGCCTTATCTTTTAAATTGTTTAGTCCTGAGGGCCCGGGGTCTCTGCTGTATTTCGATTTATGTGCAACACCTAGTTAATATGGGCGCTCCAGAAATAAATACCCGTGGAAGAAATAGGGAGGTGTACATTGCTTTCTAGTTTCTAGAAAGAATTACATTTCCACAATGAGCAGAACATCTTTATCTCTACTTTACACTGCATTAGAGTACTCTCTTGCGACTTTTTCTTTCTGGTGATCTCTAGATGTATTTTGGCCTTTTAGGGGGAAAGGAATAATATGAATTCTGTGCTACGTTTAAGAAACAAAAATTGCTTTCCTGCTTGGCTTTTAATGAAAGTGCTGTGCCTTTCTTCTATGGGAAAAGCTGTGGCTTCCTACTTTTACATATGGATGCAAGCATTTTTAGGTGCCTTTCCAGATAAAATTGCTCAAGGCAACGTAGAAAATATATACATTTGCAATCTTAATCCTCTTCCATGTGTAAAACCCAATTTACTAGCCTGGTATAGTCGTCTTGTGGACCCCTTACTCACGCTTCTCCCTTATACTCAAAATTTCCTGCAGCCACGAATGGTTTTTTAAATAAATAAATAAATAAATGGCTAACACCTCCTTATCTTAACTTTGCATCAGCACAGAGCAGATATTGCGCCATTAAATAAACTGTACTTTGTTTATCGCACACTCCTGCTCATGTTCCTGGGAAGTAAGGGTGCTTTCAGAATAAATGTTTATTGTGCATTTTGTTAGGGAAGTTGGAGCCCGTTGCATCAAAGCAGATATTGCCCCACACTTTGCAGTGCATTTTCCCCTCACTTTCCTTATCGCAAAAAGCCTACTCTTTTGGCAAAGCAGGTATTTTGCGCAAGACCTTGCAGCCAGCTATAATAGCACAGCCTGAATCCCGCTCCCAAACAGTGACCATTGGAAGTGTCCGTAGTCAATAGAACTTTTCCCCCAGGGAAATGTGCAAGCTGAACCTCCCCACTTCCCTGAAGAAGCTGTGCCCCCATTCATTTTAGTTGGGGGTCTAATTGACACCGATGTCATTTTAGCGAAACCCCAGCCTTAAGCACTTCATTTGGAAAATTGCTCTGCCGTGGGAAGGGTGACAATTTTGAACCGCCGCATAATCAATTCCTTTAGTGTAGGTAGGAGGGTGCTCGGAGTATGAAGTGACAACAGCTTAGAATGGGAGGAAGGGAAGTTTTACCATTTTTAGGACTCTTCTGGGTCTATAGAATCCTGAAACTGAGGCCACTCCCCTGGTAGATCCTGCCAGACATTGCTAAGTTGTGAGAGAAGATGAACACAAAGATGCTTAATCACAGGGAACATTGCAGCAGTCACCTTGTGGCTGGAACCAGCAAGGTGGCCTCCTCTGGAACCTTTTACAGTATGGAGAATTATCGCATGACGTCCACAGATGATGTGGTCAGCTTGATCTCATTGTAGTTCCCTTAATTGGCTAGATAGCAGTTCAGCTGCATCTATAAGTAGAGATGTCACAGAGTTCTGACTAAAATAGGAATGGAAGTTGACGGTGTTTGTTTATTTATCCCCTGACTGGAACGGAAATCAGGCCAGAGAGTATTCATTGTGGCTGTTGCTTTCAGTCTCCAAAATATATGTAACAGATTATACTCCCCCCAATATTTGCATTGCGTTTCCTTTGCATTGAAGTAAATAGAGTAGAATAATGCAATGGCAACATGATTGGAGTAAATTACATAATTTCACCACAGCGGACAAAGCGATGTATAACATATATTTTGGTGAAAGATGAAATGCCGCAGAACAATGCTTCATGTTATAAATACTGAGAAGAATGGCAATTATTCCTCCTTACATCCCTGTTTGCAAAAGATGGGCCTGACTTGGTGGAAGCTTCTGAAGCTAATACTTCTTTTCTACATCAAATTTCATCCATCTTTTATTCTTTTCTGCAAAAACTCAATTTACTGTACAATTCGCATTGATTTCTTGAGGTAAATATTATGGAAGATTTCATTATGCAGGTCCTATTCTCGATCAGTGTACAGAATCGTTGACACTGTCTAGAAGTAGATGGAAGTAGAAAATATCAGATTCAAATCACCAGTTATAAAGTAATGTTCTACAGCTGGGAGCGTTAAGTACATATTAGATGGAACAGAGGTTTTTATGTGACTGTATTAGCGTGGGATTGAACAGTAGTTTCAGTCTTTCTGAGATTTGTAAGTATTCCTTTTATTTCACATGCTAAACTTATTTTAAGAACTCTCTGAACTTGATGTTTCTCCAGCACTTTCACAAAATAGTGGAAGGCAACGCACATGATAAGTTTTAAGCTAAATACTTTTCTGCTTATGGAAACCCGGGGGGGGGGGGGGAGAGAGAGATAGGAGATTCAGCAGAACTTTGTAGTCCAGTGAGAAACAGGTTGGCAAAGTGATGAGAATGTTAGACTAGGGAACTGGAAGACCAGGATTCAAATCCCGACTCAGCCTTGGAGTTCACTGGGTGACCTTGGGCCAGGCAGACACTCGCAGCCTAACCTACATCACAGGGCCCATCTGGCTGTGTTTCCCCAGCCACTCTGGGCGGCTTCCAACTGAATATTAAAAACAGTACAGCATCAAACATTAAAAACTTCCCTAAACAGGGCCGCCTTCAGTTGTCTTCTAAAAGTAAAATAGTTGCTTATTGCCTTGAATCCTGATGGCTGACACAACTCCCCACAACCTCTCCATTCAGTTTGAACTGATATTGGCAACAATATTTTTATTTGGGGAGATTCTGCCATGAAAAGATCACTGGATTGGATAAAATGTGCTATGGAATGTGCATTGCCACTGCTGCGTATTTTACACCAGCCAAATTAAAGGTCCATATAAAATTAGTAAGATTGGCAGCTTGTTCGAAATAACCATTTATCTCGTCTTCGGTAGCCAGTTTGTGCATGCAATCTTTGTCTTCGATTATATCAGTTTCAAATAGTCAAGGTGTGGCACAAAACATGAACACGTTTAGCATGGGTGGCATCTTTGCTTCAGAAAAGCCCCGTCAACAAGGCTGCTCTGCCTGTTGCGTTGTTAATTCACCCAAATTTGTTTCAGCCTCAAAAACAAAGATTTGCAGGTTTGCCTACTGGGGTTAGCTAATTATTTTATTTGCATTTTCTTAATGTGGTAATTCAGCCATTAATATTTTAAAAGTGTTGCAATTAATTAGCTAGCCGATGGATGCCAAGGAGCACTGCAAGAGCAAGCAGAGATAAACAGGAGGGGGAATTAAGAGCTGTCTCTGGAACACCTCCCTTTCCTGGCTGGGGATCACTGCCCTGGTGCAACCCCTGCCCCTCCACCCACCCCATCAGATATAGGTTCTAGGTGAGAGGGCAGCAAGGCCAATGCTTCTGTACCTCCTATGGCTCTTGCAGTTCGCTGACCACTTGGGGAGGGCTGTGCTCCCATAACTTTCTCTCCCCCCCCATCATTTTCCCCCTGAAACGCCGCACAAAGCAGATTTAACTGAGCTGCTGAGAAGCATGCAGAATGTCCAGATAATTTTTTTTAAAAAAAAAATTGGGATGCGCAGGAGTGCCTTTTACATAAAATTTTGTAGACGGAGAGCTTGCAGGGGTGACTCACGGCAAATCCATATAAGAGCTTCACATAATGGGAGTTTTACTGCATTTATGTGGTGATAAACGTGCTTTGGCAGTTGTCCAGTTACTCTGGGTTTTTTTATTATAATGGTCAAGAAAGGGGAGAGAGGATTCTGCTTGCTACTAGAACTGTTCTCGTGTGTCCATCAGATTTTGATCAATGCAAGCTGCCCTAAGAATCTTCCCTCAATTATTCATATTAAGCTTTATGCATTTTCCCTCTCCCTCTCCCTCTGTGTTTGTTTGTGTGTGTGTGTTGTATTTAAATAAACAAAATAAGTGTGTCAGGTCAACCTAGTTCTGTACCAGGGAAAGCTCATCTTTAACATTTAAAATATTATGCAGATTCAGCATTTTAACATACTTTCCCTTAGTTTGCACAATTTATTCCGCTCTGATTATTGGTGGGGAGGGACCATGAGTATGCACAGCACTGAAGCAACATCCATTGCTTCTCTCCCTCATCTCAGCTGCTGGAAATCCAACTGGCTTTGAGTGGAGTGTTTCAGTTAGGTAATTTTAGACTCTGAACTTAATGATCTGCAGGGCAGTGTGTGTGTGTGTGAGAGAGAGAGAGAGATTCAGCTGGTTAGATGGTAACGTGTATTAGTTCACATTCTTCAAAATGTGGTAGCCCGGCCCCGCTCCATTTGGGGGGCCCTCTTTCTCATTCAGCTGAGTAGGGCTCTCTACCTACATACCCCCAAAGTGCTGCCCTGATGTAACCACTGATGATACTGGACATTGCTCACGCAAACGAATCTTTCTAGACAAAACAATGAGAAACCATTTTTACAAAACAATGCTGAGGTTTTGTGACCAATACCAATATCGGCAGGTTTGCCTGAATGGACATTTTTTGTTTTTTGTTTGTTTTGTTTTTACCAAGTGTTATTGTATCTTATCTCTTAGCTGAAAGTTTTGGTTAATAGTCCTGCTGTCCTGATGGGTGGTTATTGCTCTCAGGTTCTGTTGATGGGGGAAAGAGTTTTTATTTTTGTTCTCTGAAAGTGGCCCAGTGGTCTTTGGATAAGAAAGCATGGTCTTGCACATTCCTAACTCCTTTTGGGTTCTCCTCTTACTGCCCTTATCCTCATTCATCAGGGTGGAGAGTTATGTCTCCCACAGGTTAGCATTAACTGTGATGATATTTAACTTGGGCTTGAAAGCCAGCTTCCAATCTCAATCTCAAACTGTGATTCAGCTAAAATTGTCACCGATACAGCAATTTTGATTAAAGTAAATGAGAGTGTGTCTAAATCAGGGATGGGATAGTGGGGTGGGAGAGAGAGAAGTAAAGACAGATTGCCTTAGTGTAGTTTTACAGCTATGGAGTGAAAATAGGAGAAGCAAAGCCCAGGGTGAGTTCACACATGCCTGCTTATCATAACACATGTCTGACACTCTAGCATCAACAGTGATCGTGAAACAGCCATAGTAGACCAAACACTTTAGAGCTTTCGTGACACTTGATCTCAACCCCCACATAATAATTCTCAGTGGAGACAGCTCATTCATTCATTGGTCCATTATCAAGCGATAAGTCATTTCCTGATGGGACACCGGTGTGACGTACATGTCTGTGAAGGAGAGCTTGAAAGGCTGGCGAGATAAAGTAAGGGAGTCAATGAAGGAAACTGTTGAGTCTAGTAAGGTGCTAGAGGAGAGGAGAGAGGCAAAGATTGCAGCAAACCTCATCACACTGCAAGTGAGCGTGAGATGACACCTTGCTGAGAAGAGTTGGTGGTGTGCCCAGATGCAACATGATAAAAGGAGGAATCCTTCAGTGAAAGATTGGGCATGGAAAGGGTTCATTACCCAGTAGCATCTTCAGCCTCCATTCAGGTCTTTACCTCTTCATTTGTGACCAGCTAGTCCACCTTGTAAACATCAATGATAGATTAATTCTTTGTGATTCACCTTTCCACTGAAACCTTGCTGCCAAAGCATAATAAAGGAAGACAGTGGTGCTAGTCCCTTTGGTGATTATTCAGGAAATTACGTTCTGATGTTCTAAAAGCTTTCTCTCCCTCACGTTATGTGGGTTGTTATATGGGACAACTCCATTAATTTGCAAGCTCACCTGTCGATGAATCTTCCCATTGCATCTAATTTCTTTTGTGCCACCAGGGTCAAATGGGTACTGTAGGCAGCATACTCACAGCTAGACCTGGATGGTGTGCAGCTCAGGATCCCTGCAGTCTCTCAGTCTTTGGTGTGATCTGGAAACAGTGGGAAAGTCAAAGGCAAAAGGCCAGATTCCAAGTGTTTATATAAGTCCTGGCCAATCTGGAGGCTTTGTACTGACTGCCAATCGCAGGGGTCAATGTTGCTCACATTTATTCCTATTTAGAGAGGGGTTTGAGGCCTGACACAAGCATACACATGGCCATGCACCCCACAAAAACATTTCACCACCATAATTGTTGGCACTAGATCCAGAGGCTGACAGTTCTAGCCCGATTGTCTCTGACACATGCTTGCATTGCTTAAAGGATCTGTTTTCATATATGAAAATCTTCTTCTTTGGCGATCACTCGTAGCCGAGTAAGATTGTCTTCCATAAACATAGTTTTAACAATGAGTCCGTAAGTGACTGTAGAGGCCAATTCTGGATCCACGCATCCTTCCACAGTGGGGACATTGGTTTCTGGGCAGGAGTTGATGACGGTATATATGAAAATACATTCTATAAGGCTGGGATGTTTTAAAAACTTTGTCTTTCTTTGGTCTAAATTAATGAATAGTGTTATTATACTAAAATAACTGTTCTGTTGTTGTTAAAGCTTTCCTCCATGTGTGTCTATTTTGTTAGCTGTTCAGTGACTGCTTCAGTTGATTGCTGCATCAAAAATTAACATATTGTGAAGGGTGTGGTGTCAGCAGCTGACTTACAGTACAAGCCGTTTCTCAAAATAGCCACAGCAGTGCAATAGTGACACACAATTTATGTCACAGGACTTACCAGTAATAATAATAACAACTGTGGCCTATTCTTTTACATTTTGGGCAGTCTTCTTCCATTCTTTCTTCTCTCTCTCTCTGTTTTTCACTTTCCTTCCCAACCCTTTCCTTTCTTTTAATTACCTTATGCTTTTTAATATTTTTGTCTCTTTCTTGGCTTGCTTTCGGTTAAACAGCCAACAAGATGTGCATGTTTGTCTCTGTGTGTAGCTGTACATTTTATCCATCAGTTTAACTGCAAGTGTATTTCTTGCTTTGATGTATAAATTTGTGCTAACTCGACTGCCTTGGGAGAGATTTAGATTTGTGGTAGGATACGTCACACGAGGCTGGAACTGGAGGACTGATAAAGTTGATGCACAAGTTTGGAATCTTAAACACCAACAGCCAATTCAGTCTCTCTAGATTGAGGCGCTCGCACAGTCCCCTTCCACAAACGTCTTTCTGTATAATGTCTCGTAATTAGAACAGGAAATCATTGAGTAACTGTGCGATGAATAAGAGTACTTAGGCTGAAAGGAAAATTACCTTCTGAGAAATTATATTCACCATTTCCCCCTCTTCTCTTGGTTCACATTACAATGTTGGCAATGATAGTAACAGATGCAAGTATTCTTATCTGCACAGTATTGTTCTTCTCATTTCGCCCTCCCCCCTCAACAAGAAAAAACAGAATATAGGAAACGCCTAATTAGACAACAGAATTCTGCGTCACAGCAGAATAGCAACAACACAGAAACGTCAACAGACCCTGGAAACCTTCCACCAGACATTCAATGACTTTCACCCCACCATCAACCTAACAATGAACCAATCTATGCAAGAAATACATTTTTTGGACACTACTATAAAAATACAGGATGGACGTATAGACACCACCTTATACAAAAAACCAACTGACCGACAAACATATCTACATGCTTCTAGCTACCATCCCAAACATACCAAACAATCCATCGTATACAGCCAGGCCCTACGTTACAACCGTATCTGTTCCAACTCTACAGACAGAGAATCTCACCTAAGAGATCTACAGCAAACCTTTTTAGAACTAAAATATCCACCTGATGAAGTTAAACAACAGATCAACAGAGCCAGACTGATACCTAGGGAGAACCTGCTGCAAGACAGACCCAAAAAAGAAAATAACAGAACACCACTAGTCATCACATACAGCTCCCAAGTTAAAACAGTACAACGCATCATCAGAGATCTACAGCCTCTCCTGGACAATGACAGCTCCCTTTCTCAAGCTCTGGGAGGAAGACCTTTCATTGCCTACAGACAGCCACCCAATCTTAAACAACTCCTCACCCACAATAATACAACCACCAGACTTAACATGGACACTGGTACCAGAGCCTGCAATAAACCCAGATGCCAACTTTGCTGCCACATACACCCGGACAACATCATTACTGGCCCCAACAACATCCAACATACCATCTCAGGACTATTTAATTGCTCATCTTCTAACATTGTGTATGCCATCAAATGCCAACGGTGCCCTTCAGCTCTCTATATTGGACAAACAGGCCAAACCCTACGCCAAAGGATAAATGGACATAAATCTGACATCAGGAACCATAAGACTGAACAACCAGTAGGAGAACACTTCAATCTCCCAGGACATTCTATACAAGATCTCAAAGCAGCTGTTTTATTACAGAGAAATTTCAGGAACAGACTGGAAAGGGAAGTTGCTGAATTGGAAATCATTACCAAGCTTAAAACCATGGAAGCACCTGGGATGAATAGAGATATCGGATTCTTATCTCATTATGCATGATCAAGCTTTCTTTAGCACCTCAGCCCAGGACTAATTGCAGCCATCAGCAGCCATTAACACCCATCTACAGGTTTACCACTCCCATCAGCCCATCTCCCATTCCCACCCACCCCCACCACCCTCTGTATATATATAGGGTCTGACACTTCTGTTTCTAGTGTATCTGAAGAAGTGTGCATGCACACGAAAGCTCATACCAAAATATAAACTTAGTTGGTCTTTAAGGTGCTACTGAAGGAATTTTTTTATTTTGCTTCGACTCAGACCAACACGGCTACCTACCTGTAAACAGAAACGTCAATTATCAATATATCTAAAGGCTGCCAGGTGTATGAAGTTCTTGTTCTGCCTTTGCTCTCTTGCTAGGAGCACTATTTTTGATTTTATTTTTAAGAAGAGAGCTCAAAGAGAGAAATATCTGATTGTAATAAAGTATCAGAAGGTACCACTCTGGAAAGGGTTTCAAGAGTGGCTCCTGTTGATGTGACAGGCTCCCGAATCGGGTGCTTTGTAGTCCTACCTGGAGATGCCAGGGACTGAATTTGGGGTGTGCTTCTACCACAATGGCCTTTCCTTACTTTAAGACTCTTGGTTCCCACCCTCTGTATAGACAGGGAATAATGAATATAATCAATGAATAGTTTATTTCGATCATCTGGTTAGTTATTGATAGTGTATGTTGTTTTCTACATAAATACAAAGCAAAAGAGAGAGAGATTTGTTACATTTCCAAGTTTGTAGCTGGAAAAGGAGAATATAGGTTGGGAGCTTTTTCTTTAAAAAAATGTCTAATACATATTTTGGAATCTGTTCAGCAAATAAAGGAGAGATCTTTACATGTTTGTTTCTATTGGCATCGGAATGCATTTGCACTAATACGATTAAAAGAACGAAAGGGCAGAATACTTGGCAGATTTTTGTAGCTGGGGTAATTAGGTGCAGGAAGGAACATGCATATTTTTTTCCATCCAGCTCTATAAAATCCTGGTGTGAATATTGTTTTGTGTGTATTTTTTAAAAAAATAGAAAAGGGGGGGAAGCTTACTGAAGTTAAAAGCAGATTATGGCAGTTAGCAATAATCATTATGGTGTGATGTTTCCGAACACAAACAAAAGCGAGCTACTTTTATGTATTTCCTTGTTCAGTCTGTGAGGAGGTTTTGATCTGTGAGCAGTTTTTGATCAGGAATTCGTACTGTTGTGTGCCCCCCCCTCCAAACTTCTGTGAATTGTTCTGGGCTGCTTTGAAGGTCATCATGTGGCTTAGTGGGGAAAGTGCTGGACTTTCATCCGAGTTCAGATCTTGCCTCTAGAGAGGGCCAGTTTCAACACTCATTTTAGCTCTAACAGGTCATTCAACTGAATCACGTGTAGGCAACCATGTGGGGGGGAGAGTGTTGCCAGGTCCCACCCCCTCTGGGGCATCACCTTCCTCAAGTTCACAGCCCTCTGCAACTTTGGGGGCAAAGATCTGAAGTGGAAGGCCTCCTTCACTCATAGCTGCCAAGTTATCCCTTTTTTTAAGGGATTTTCCCTTATGCTGAATAGGCTTCCTCGTGAGAAAAGGGAAAACTTGGCAGCTATGCCTTCACTTGTGCTGGTTCCCCACATGATTTAGAATCTCACACAATTGAGGTTCTTCATTGCATGTAAACTACTGGAAGATGAAGTGTTGGAGTGGGTGGGGCTTGGCAGCACACTCTCACTGCCCCAGCATGTTTATACACAATTTAATTTAATGCCCAAATTGGTTTGTAGGGATGGTCAAATCTGTAATGAAATCTGGAGAAGTTTACTTGGGCATTCATTGCTTGTTACCTGTCAATTCATCCAGATTGCCAGGCAACCCATCACATACAACGGCCCATTTTTCAACTGTCCCATCTCATGGACTGTAAGGACCAGGACAGTCGAAGGCACTTTGGTTCTTGAGGGCGGGGAGAGAGAGATCTAAATATCATCCTCTTTTCACTATGTAGCATGGTCAATGCCTGTTCAGTTCGGGGTATGTATTGTATCCCATGGATCAGATCTGTCTCTCATTCTACCGTTCTTCATGACACCCACAATCTACTATCTGAGGCAGCTTCCATGTCTCACCTCATGGTAGGGTTGCCTCACTTCTGGACACATAGTGAATAACTGGACTGTTGCTTCATTCTAAGACCCTCCAGATTACCCGGCCCAGCTGGAGGTTCTGCATGGAATTTGGGGAGGAGAGATGATACTGCCCCTGTATGTTTGCATCCCCAGGGAAGAAGTTGGGGTGAACAAGACTAAGCGATACTTAGGCAGAGTTGTTTCAGGTTTTATTCTCTTCCTTTTGTGCTGTCCTGCTGAGCCACGGAAGGAGGAAAGGAAATCCAAGCAAAGGCGCTGGCCTAGTCCCATGTTGGACTGATTTGCACTAGGCACTTAAATATAGGGATCTCCCCACTTTGAAACGAACGTAAAGCTCAAATTGTAGCAGGATTTTTTGGGGGAGGGGAGGGTACACGGCCTCTTTCCTTGGGTCAGACCCTTGGCTACCTTTATTTGGAACGTGGTTTGTGGGGTATGATTTTGCTAACATTGGTGGTGGAGCTTGTAGGAGAACATAGCTGTCAAGTTTTCCCTTTTCTCGCGAGGAAGCCTATTTAGCATAAGGGAATTTCCCTTTAAAAAAATGAGAACTTGACAGCTATGGGAGAAGCCTCTCCTACTTTTTCTCCTGTAATTCAAGCAGTCAAGATTTGGGAATTGTCCCAAGAGCTATGTTTCAATTAGGCTTGCTCCAGAGAAGTAGATAATAATAATTTGATCTTCACCTTTAGAGAAGCATGGTCTCTACAGCTGAAATCAAAATTTAAAACTACTACTACTACTACTACTACTAAAATACAGTGGTACCTCAGGTTACGAACTTAATTCGTTCCGGAGGTCCATTCTTAACCTGAAACAGTTCTTAACCTGAGGTACCACTTTAGCTAATGGGGCCTCCCGCTGCTGCCATGCCACCAGAGCACGATTTCTGTTTTCACCCTGAGGTAAAGTTATTAACCCGAGATACTACTTCCGGGTTAGCGGAGTCTGTAACCCGAGGTGTTTGTAACCCAAGGTACCACTGTACACTTTCTGTATTATTATTATATCTCTAGCAGCTCCTCATGCCAAATGGCAGGCTGCTTTAAACTGAGGATACTTTCAAAAGTAGGCACAGGGGTCTGCTGTCCCAAGGAGTGAGGAAAGTAAATCATCCTTCCTGGATATGCCTGCAGTTGGCTCTCTCTGGATCCTAACCTTTAATAGAAAAAGGTCACATTGATTTGAAAAAGTCTGCCTTATTGGTGAGACTATTCTGTGTGCTCTCTCCCTTGACAGTAAACATGAAATTCAACGTGAATCTCCACTGCGGTAACTCCTCGCCCCTCTGAATGAAAACTGTATAAATTGATCAGTGCCTCCGTAGCCTCAGTTAAGAATGAGAGGCCAGGACCTTGCTTTGTAGTTTTGCTTGTTGTCTAGAAATCGGTTCTGAAGTTGAGAGAAATTGGTAACTGTATATACGTACAAATGAATGAATGAATGAATGAAAGGCTGACCCTGAAAGAGGTTATTAAAACAAACAGTTACGATGTAAACACAAGATTAGGAGACATTTCAGCCTTAAGTCCTGGAGGTATTTCCTTCTACCGTGTGCAGGTGACGTGGTGGAAGCTGACACGATATTGGACGTGCCTCTTCAGCAAGGACTTAACAAGAAAGGGATAATCATGATTTAAATTCTAGCTTATACCAGCAGCAAATTATTTCCAATTGTTTCATCTTGACAAAGTGCACTAATAATATATCACTGCAGTTAGGTGACATTTGGAATATGTTGAAAGATTCCAAATGTCCCCCTCCCTGCCCCTGGATTGTGTATTATTATTCTCTCTCTCTCATACACACACACACACACACACACACACACACACACACACTTGGCAGAAATAGGTCTTTGATTTCTTCTCTCACAGAGGTGTGGCTGAAAGAAAATCTTTGTTCCAAGAACCTTTTATTTGCTTTCCTTAAACAAATGGTGCAGTTTACCCCTTTCTTTGTCCTTCCTTAGAATGATCTGTTGAACTGTTTGTGAATAAAGGAAGGAGGGAAAATATCTTACAAAGCACTTGTTTGGACACAGTTATTGCCTGGTTAGGCTTGGCATTCAGGGATGGGCCTCCCTCTTCCCCGCCATTTTGTTTCTTACCTCTGAATTGTGTTAAAAGTAACAACAACAACAACAAGCCTTGCAAACAAATTTAATTTTAGTGACCGTGTTGCTTTAAAATGTCATTAAAATGCCACAAAAATAGTGAGGAGCACTTTATACAGTCACTTTACCATGTGCTTTACTGGAAACTCGTGGTTTGTAACAAAGGTTCACATGAGACATTTATATGTACCTTGACAAATAACACATAACTGACCACATCCTGGCGCATAGGGAAAGTGCCGTGTCTCATCTCCAGACTGAAGATAGCAGTACCTGTATGAGCACACTGTGCTGTACTAACCAGGTCTGTAATCTGCACCTCTAGCAGCCCACACTAAAGCTTAAATGATCTGAGGAGCAGCCTTGCGCTAGCCATCTAACTCTTAGTGCATTTAGCCTAGGTTTCTGGTGGGCAGTGGTTCTCCTAAAATTTGAAACTGTAGACTTTCCTAGCCCTGCTACACAAGATAATTTTAAATAGAGGATGTGCGATCTTCTACTTCAAAGCACGTGCTTTGCCATTGAGATACGACTAGTGTGCTCTTGCATGCTGGGTGCCCAAAGTTGGTTCCCCTGCTCAACTTTGGAGCTCATTGGAACCGCTCTCTGAGTTAAGTTAAACTCGTGGTAGGGTTGTTTTTGAGGAGACCACTCCTCAATTTGAACTCGCTTGGACAAAAGGCAGAATGAAAATGTATACCAGCCCCTTCGCTTAAGAGAACAAAGGCGATGAAATTTGATTGCAGGGACTGTCTAGAGTTGTCGTGTTTGGCGGGGGGCTGGGAGTAGAGAGAAAGTGCTATGACTACAGTTGTGTAGCCTTGTAGGCTCAAGGAAGTAAACACTAGATTAAATTGTGATCACCAGATTTTGCTTCCCCACAACAAATTTCACAGATTTCACTGTGCCTGCCTTTCAGAGACTCTGTCAAAATATAGGACCTGAACTTGCAGATCATGGAATTGTTTTGGTTTCCTCTGTGTGCTCTGTGGGAGGATAAAAGGTGCAGTACTTAGAAAAGTGATTCCTTTGCAGAGAATAGGTCTAAAAATGGCATTCTTGCATGTTGCAATATATGTGCACCAGGTTGGTTTATATATGCAACTCAGGTATGTCATTGGAGATTTGAACGGCATACGGGTTTTGTTCCCTTGTGAGATTGCACTGATGAATTGCTTATAGCTTGGAGCCCTGTTTTTGTTGCTGGGATGGCTCTATGGGACTTTGACACAGCCCCCTAGGGGTTTTAATGTTATATAGACTTCTGTTAGATGTCTGCGATTCCCAGCTCGTATTTCAATTTTTTTTATTTATTTCAAGCTGGAAAGTTTGAAAACATTTTGGCAGAAAGTGTTAAAGAATAAGAAAGGAGAATAAGAAAACTTGTCATTTCCCCTCAACTCTCATGATTTCTGTTCACAGATTGAGAAATTCGTTTTAGGGCTGATTAGAGATTACTCATATCAGAGGGTTCTGGTTTCAGACTAGGAATTTTACAGAAGTACAATGGGCCTGTCACTTTCTGCTTCACATTGATCTTGGTATCATAATAGATAGTGATCTCATAATCAGTCAGATTTGTTTTATTGTTTAAGACGAAAGGTCGTAGTAGTCTGAATACATGTGAATCATATAAATATGTGAGAATCATACTGTAATGACATCACCTGTGTCAAGCGAAGAACAAAACTACGGCCTAGTTCTGGGGGAGGAATTCAGTTTTATCTGCTTTTAAATGAGATACTACCTAATTTGCACTTCTCGAACCAATATGTGAAGCGAAACACAATTATCTTTCAAAATTCATACTTTTGCAATACAGTTCTCAAACCAATCTGAACTAAATGCATGTATCAGAAGATAGTGTTTATAAAATGCATACATTGGTGAAAAAATAACATACAAAAATGCTTTATATTAGTTGAAAATAGCTTGCAGAAATGTGTATGCTAGTCAACCCTGCATATACTGGGAGAGGTTTGCACTAAACTGCTGGGGAATTTTCATTAATATAGCGCAAATTGCTCCAGGAACACGGGGGACTGAATTTAAGATTGGAAAGGTGAGAAACTGAAATCCAGACACTAAGGGAACACCTGCTCACATGCCTGCCAATCAGGGATAGGGGTGTGGTCTCACACCAGAGTTCCCAAGTGGAATTCCAAGACCATACATGTGCCAGTGTAGAGTAGTGGTTAAAGTGTCAGGCATGAACCAGAGAGGCCAGGGTTCCAGTCCACACTTAGCCATGAAGCTCACTGGATGACCCTGGGCCTCTTGCTGTCTCTCAGCCTAACCTACTTCACAGAATTGTTGTGAGGATAAAACAGGGAGTGGACGCTGCCTTGGGCTCCTTGGAGGAAAGGCAGGCTATAACTGTAAAAAAGAAAAGCTAAATTTCATATTTTTACTGTGAGATCTAGTCACATGGACTAGAAACTTGTGCTGTTGTAAAATGAGGAACTGCTTTCTCTGGGTTTTGTGCAATATATTGGATTTTGTATTAGAGACTGCATTCTATGTTGTATGATTCATACACTCTGTGATACTTTGTACCCTCCAGACCTGGCTGCGCTGTTTTCTAATGGGGGAAATATGTGACTTGAAAAATGCTAAAGTCTGCTTTGGCGCATGATTAACAGCCTGATCCTTTAAAAAAGAAGAAGAAGAAGAAAAAAAGTTATTTCAGGACATGTATGCTTATTTCATACGTGCCCCGACTTGTGATAGTAGACTGTTTAACATGTTTGGTCCATGCAGCTGATGTGCGATGAAACCTCTGTAGATGCATCTGTTATATCAATATAAGCATTTAGATTATTGCAGGAGGCTGATAGGTTGCAAATCAGAGGCAGAGGGAGGGGATTGAATATGAGGAGGTAGCATTGCTCCACATCCTACATCTGTTTCGTCTCCTACATCCCAAGTTCAGTGCAAAGGGTTTGGAATGAGAATCTGACTTGCCTCTGTTAAAGGTAACATGACAGCTGGGGCAATAAGTAACAGTGGTTTCAATTTTTTTTCCTGCAGGTGAGGATGATGAAGATTCAAATGTGCTGATCCTCAGTTACCCACAATACTGTCGCTATCGTTCCATGCTGAAGCGCATTCAAGGCAAACCATCCTCCGTACTAACAGACCAGTTTGTATTAGCCCTTGGGGGCATTGCCGTAATCAGCAAAAACCCACAAATCCTCTACTGTCGAGATACCTTTGATCACCCAACTCTTATTGAAAATGACTGCATATGCGATGAGTTTGGTAAGTAGCTTTGCCTCTTGTACTTCTTGCAAGTTAAAGCCACTTTGTTGACATTTTGCCTACATTTTTCCAAGTAAAAGGCAGTAATAATGGATAAACCTTTCAAAAATAACAAAAGATGTGTATACGTATCTGAATTGCTGAGCATCAGCAATATTCCACCTCCACTAAGAGACTATTTGTACTCTCTGTATTTTAAGACTGCTGCTTATTACAAGCATTTTGAGAAAACAATGTGTTGCTTAGTTGTCCGATGTGAATTTAAAGAGGTGTTTGGCTGGATGCAATGCAAACCTTCCTTGAAAGTTGTTCCATACTGTTTGTTCTTAAACTTGTTTTGTGTTGAGGGGCCATTGTTCTGATTTACTTGTTCTTTCTGGCCCATCATATTTTCTTATTCAGAAGCCCCCATGTAGAAAGACACTTAAAATTCTTGAATGTGTGTCAATGCGTGTTCTTTATACACCCTAGATAGCTCTAGTAACTGATGCATTGTAATTTTTATAATTGTTTACCTGTGAAAATCAAGATTCATTAGCCATAGTGCTGAGTAGATAAAAACTACAGCTCAGGGCAAACCAGTATAGCTTACAGCATTTTGCAGAGGAAGAACTTTGAGATATGAAATCCATAAATCTTTGTAATATAGATCATTTTGGGGAGTGGGGTAGTGTGGAGGAAGCCTTTTGCAAATAACGAAATTATTTTCAGGAAATATCTGAGAGGAAAAGATATGCCCCGTCTTTTGTTTCCTACTGTCCTTCTGCTGGTTTTCATTTATTTGCATTTATTCCATGGTTTTATTTAACAAGATTTATATGTGGCCTCCCCTATGCGCTCAAGGTGACTGTTGATGAAAATGTCAAATCTCAAAATTCGCCCCTTGCACTCTTAGCAAGGTCAGAAATGTCCTGAACAATGGTAAAAGCAAGGTTCAGGCAGAGAAATGGGTTTTCTTTAAGAAATCCCAATGATCACACCCCTCACTGGCTCTATTTCATGCCCTCAACTTGCTGGAATGTGTCACTGAACTGTGGTAATGCCACTTGCTTCCCCGGATAGAGGATGGAGAGATGGGGGGATGTACCTTACTGTACAAAGGTAAGTACAGTTGCTCTACCCACTTGCTGCCTCTGGCCCCACCCACCATTGACATGCAGCTCCAGTAAGGTTGCCCACAAAGGAATGTACCCCTTGGGCTTAAAAAAGCTACCACCCCCTGCAGTGAGGCATCTGGGATGGAACATAAAAATCTGGCTTTTACCACCTATCCTGTTTAAGGCAATTAAGTCTGGTTGATTGTGGTGAAATTTATTTCTGAGAAACTGTAGCCACAGATCTGTGAGACACGACTATACTTTAGCTATACAAAGTTGCTTGTATGCCTAAATGCTGTGTCTGTCTGTGTCTGTCTATCCATCAATCCATCTCTCCTTCTCTCCTTCTCTCTCTCTCTCTCTCTCTCTCTCTCTGCACACATAATACCCATAGTGCACGAGATAGACAAAGATGTTCAGGTAACAACAAAAGGAAAGCAGACCACAGCATATACACACCCAACCAGAATTAATGATCATAATTATCATAAGCTGTACTTATAACAAAGGGATCACAGTCACGGCTCCCACATCTGATTATCACCATTAATAATGTTACTATGTAATGTTATTTGCAAGCTCCTGTAACGTTAATTGCTTTGTTTTGGATAGTGTTGCAGCACCCCTGGGTTTTTTCCAGATGTTTTATAACATGCTAGTAGTGAAAGAAAGCAATACAACCAGTGCTATTCCTTCGTCATGACTGGTACTCTCTGTATATGTGCACCAATGGCGCTGTGCTTAATTTCTGTAAGCTCAGGTGCGCAGTCCTGGCTGCTACTCAAAATTGATCTGCCTTGTTCTGCCCAGGAGTGCTAGCAACTTTTGAAAAGTGAACTTACATTTGAGAGAGACCTGTGTGTAGCTTGTTGAGGTTTCAGCTGGGCAGCTAACGTGAATGTAACATTGTGTGCCATTGAGATAAGGTAATGATCATGAGGCAAAGGATTAGGAGTTTTCTCCTGTCTTGCTGTTGTGAAAATGCCACACTTGTATGGCGATATACCTGGTGGCCTGGTCCACACTTAGAGGGTGTCCCTTCAGGAATGGGTGCAGTAAGTGCTGCTGCACTTGTGACTCAGCAATGCATTCTTGCTGTGCCAACCACATGCGTAATGTGCAAGTGGGCACTACGATTTGCACGGCTGCAGCAGTCCTTTTGGAGGTCTCACAAATTCTGCCTCTCTTCAGATATTCTGGTGGCCTCTGCATGCTTTCAAGGTGATCCCGGCAAGTGTGACTTAGCCCACATTTCTCCCTTTAGAGAGATGTACGAACATTCTGTTTTCAGATTTAACTACCTATGAATGCAGCTTTTCGGATTTTATGGTGCAGTCCTAACACCGTTTAATTCCGAGGAATCATCTTTCTCATTCATCGGAACTATTTCACAAGTGGATGCCCCATGCTGTGTTGCGATCAAGGCTCAAATCTTCCTGTTTTGTAATTGTTTGGACTTATCCAAATTAGAAACTATAAGACAACCCTGGTTAAAATTTGATTCAGTTCCATGCGTGTTTGTTTTTACCAAAAAGAGCCACTCTTCAGTGTAGGCCTCATTGGGATTAATGAAGGATGAGCCGTAGTTCTGTTTGGTGGCTTGCACTCATGATGTACTTGAAGATTGCAAGGTCTGCTGAATAAATTAGGGGTTGGGGTTTTTTTGTTTTTTGTTTTGGGTGAGTGTGTGTGTTTGTGTCTAATCTAGTGCTCCAGTATAATTGCGACCCTGTAATACCAAATGCACTGTGTCAGTTTCATGATATTGATGGGATGCAGCTGATAAAGCACTCTTTTATATTCTCCCCCCACAGTCAATAAAATGTGCTACACTGAGTTACGCAAACAGTTTACACTGATACCATGTAGATTGATGTCACATGTATAAAGTGGTGGCAGCTTAAATCTAAACACAGGCATGGTGGTACAGTTGATAAATCGATTACTTGAAGGTACTGTTGCTTATCAATCAGATCTGAGAGTGGGGGACTTGATTGCAAGAATGCAAGGGAAATTCTTGCAAAATTAAAGGGCTAGATGCCCTTTAATTTGCAGGAGCCATAGATAATTACAGAGATTAGACAGAAAAAAAATCTCAGAAACTGGATGGAGAATATGAGAATAACCAACAAGAGTAAAGCGTATATATTTTCTCTTATTTATTTATTTTTCCATTTGTATCCCACCTTTTCTGCAAGGAGTTTTGAGGTTGCATACATAGTTCTCCCCCTCTTCATTTTATCCTGTGAGGTAGATAAGCCTGAGAAAAGGTGACTGGCCCAAGGTCACCCAGTGCCCAAGTCGGGATTTGAACCCAGGCCTCCTAGACTCTAACTCAACACTCGAACCACTGCAGCATTCAAGTCATATCTAAAAGAAGTCCATGATGCAGAGCATTCTGACAACAAGATTACAATATGCCAAATACTCCGGCAGGAACCAAACATTGCTGGAAAAGCTATTTACTTACTTACTTACTTACTTACTTACTTACTTACTTACTTACTTACTTACTTACTTACTTACTTACTTACTTACTATATTTACAGGACAGTGCTGGAGTCACTTTGTGGGTTGCAGGACCTGTGACAGATACAGGTTGTTATAAATGAGATAGGCAGATCATTTTGACAAAAGATTTTCTCCAAAGCATACAAACCGGTATCCTTGCTAGTAAGCTTTAACAGAAATGATTTTTCCATGAAACATATCCCCAGTTTTTTTAAAAAAGTTGTGCATTTTAAATGAGAACATTGTGTTCTTTTATTACTTTTTCTCCTCCCTCTCTGTTCTAAACTGGGGAACATAAAGAGCAGGAACTTAAAGATGAGATAGAACATTAATGTGTGTCCCCTCCTCCCCCCTGCTAAAGAGAAGTAAAGCTGTGAGTAGCCCAGAAAGTGATGAGAGAAGGCAAATTAGTTTTGTCAATAGTCCAGCAACACTGTTACCAGACAATAATCTATTGTGGCCAGGGTTTTTTTTATAACCACAGCAAATGCATGAATCATCAGTACTACTTACTAGTGCCATTTATAAAGCATCTAAAATTTGCTAGGCACTTGTGCAGAGATTAAAAAATAAGACAATCCTTGGCCACAGGTTTACAATCTGATAGACATGACAGAAAAGGAAAATGGGATGTACGCAGGAAAGGAAAACTTGTAAACTCAAGCCACTGATTTTAAGCAGGCTGCGTTTTTGCGTGGGTACATCATATGTATAAACGTAACAAATATAACTTCATAGAAAAAGTAATGTTGGTGAAGCAGGCTTTGTGTGTTGCTTCAAATGAACACCCCATCCATAGTTGCCACTGAAAATTATTTCCTTATGTTGGCAATCCTTGTGCAGAGAGCTGCAGTTGAGTTCCTCTGCCCCTTGTGCCAGTCTTAACTGCGTGCAAGTGATGTGCCACATCAGAGCTGCATCACTACCTTGTGGGAACAGAGAGTAAACCCTAGAATACACCCAACTTTCTCCTGCATATTTGTACTGCCCAGAAATGGTAGAGGAAGCCATTGCTGCCTTATTTCACTAAAGAACCTCTGCTAAGTTTCCAAGGATAGCCGAGGTTCCCCAGAATTTACCCTTGAACTTGCAACCCAGTGTCTGCATATTGCTCCTAGAGGCCATCTCTGGAAACTATTAACATGGATACAATATGTTAATACTGTACGGTCTTCCTCTCCCTTCAGTTCTGCGATCATGTGGGTGATCTTCCCTCTGCCGTCTTGCTGTATAGATGAATAAATGCAATGAAGCTTTGAGAGAAGACTTTGTGCCATTAAAATGTTGTGTAAATTTGCAGGTCCGAAAGTGTTCCGCCCTGCTTAATAAGAACCAGCTCTTATTCCCAGTTGACCAGAAGGAGGGCTGTGTCAGTAGCAACTTCACCCCTTTACATGAAAGGCCACAAACCGAAGATCAAAGGGGGGTTTGATTTTTCATCATGATCCCACTTTATTTGCATTCACGCATGACTAGACTCCATCCATGCACTCATTTCCTCTCAAACACCCACATCAGCTCGGATGGTAAAGTACCCCTGAAAAGATTGCTCCCCCCCCCCCGTATAAGCTAGTAATTTCTCTTAAAACAGTAATGCATTAGCAAAGAAGTTTTACAAGCTAGTTATGATTCAGCCTTTGGTTAATATTCTTGAGTAAGCTTTTGAAAATGTACGTACTTTACTGCTCAGTAAGGGAAATGAAAAATGTAAGGGTCGTTAATTTCCAGTACATGCTCCATGGGTTAAGCCGTAAGGGGGACTTCTTATGACTAGATGCAACAAATAAAGAGTCGGCAGGCAGGACAGTAAGCTATTATCCAATGTCCCCTGCATGATGTAGCTAAATTTTACAGGTCCTTGACACAGGCTCAGTTCACACATTCAAGCACATTCCTTTACAGTGGTACCTCTACTTACGAATAACTCTACTTATGAATGTTTCTACTTACGAATGGAGCTCCGTCCGCCATCTTGGATGCGGTTTAGATAGGATTTTTTCTACTTACGAATTTTTAGATAGGGTTGCTTCGACTTACAATTTTTTTCTCCCAATGCATTCCTATGGGATTCGACTTACAATTTTTTTCGACTTACTAATGTGCGTTCGGAACGCATTAAATTCGTAAGTAGAGGTACCACTGTATTTCTCATCGCTCTTGATAGTGTCAGACGAGGACTGGGGGAGACTCAGGCACACATCACTCAGCCTTGAAGCTCACCGGGAGGACCCTGGGCCAGCCATTATTATTCAGCCTAGCCTACCTCACAGGGTTGTTGTAAGAATAACAAAACTGGGCAGGGGAGAAAAATGTACGCCATCTAGAGCTCCTTCGAGGAAAAGTGGGATATAGATGTAATAAACAAACCAAACAACATGTAGATGAACTGGCTCTGGTTAGAGTGATATATAAGATGATGCAACAAGTTTCCCTCTGTGGTTTTCCTGCACATGACACACATTATTTGGCGCAACTGCAGCCATCAAGTGATTATTGTACACAGGTGAAGCAGTCAACAGAGGAACAGACCCACTGGTCCATCTAGCTCCATGTTGCATTAGACCAAGCTTTCACAACCTTGGGCCTCCCAGATGTTGTCGGACTACAACTCCCATCATCCCTGACCACTGGTTCTGCTAGCTAGGGATGATGGGAGTTGTAGTCCAGCAACATCTGGGAGGCCCGAGGTTGAGAAAGTCTGGTACGCCCAACGGGCAGTAGCTCTCCAAGGTTTCAACCCTATATGAAGACGCTGGAGTTGGATCTGGGACGTTCTGTGGCTCTTCCAATTGTTTTTGTAAACTGGGTCGCTTTGCACAAGCATGTAACGTGAGGATTCCATTGTACGAATCTTGGTTGCTGGCAATGTAACTCAGAGGATGAATTAAAACCCAGGTTGCTGCTGCTGCTGAACTAGTTTGAAAGTTTTCTCCGAAAGGTCAGGTGCCTTAGGAGCTCATATGCAGGATAATAATCTCCCCTTGTTTGTCCTCAGCAGTTGGTTTTCAGGGGTATACTGCTTCTGTCTAAGGGAGTTCTATACCTATCATATTGTTTTAACCCAAATATGAAAAGTATTTGTACTTATTTGAATTCTGTGACCTCTTCAGATGCAGCTTTACTGTGGCATCCTTACTGCAGTCTGAAAAATATGCAAATCTCCAGAACTTTTCAAAGCTAAATATTGCAGGTCTTTCACAAAACAGAAAATGGGGCATAGCCACAGTGACGATTAATGAATGGCAATGTTATATGCTGTGTGTATGTGTGTGTATATGAAAAGTTCTTTCTCATCATTGTTAGCATAAATCTGAGTGGGTTTTTAAATGAGAAATCTGGAAATGTTTGGAATTCTTGGTCAAGCCTTTTTCTTATTTTGTTAATCCAGCTGTGGAATAAGCTATTAATGATCCCCAGATGTTGTTTGTAACGATTGATTTTAGTTGTGAAATAATACATATACTTGCTTTAAGCACGCGAACACATAGGTCATTGACAAGATTCTATTATAATTTGGAATAATAATTTGAAGACAGAGAAGTTTAAATGCCTCGTATAATTGCTTTTGTTAAATGATTTCTTCATTCTTAATGTTTTTCGTTCTAATTGTTTCCCTGCTTCCCATAATCTCGGAGAAAATATTTGCACATTTTTACATCCTGTCATTCATTGTAATGTGTAAAATAGTTGCATTCTCTAAGCGACATCAACAACAACAAAAATGGATAGGATCACACAGTGTGCCTCCCTCTTGCAATGCTGCTATAATTTAATCCGCTCCATGTTGTTGTCCTGAACTGTTACCAGTAAGACTGAGTTCAGGGCATGTCCCTGCAATAACATTTCCAGTGTAAATATAAACTTGTAATAACTTGTTTTGCCTTTATATTTTGATACTTTCTTCTTGCTCAAACACAGCTCTGAGAACAGCCTGAGTTCTGTATACTGCATCTGTAACATCCCTCCTGGTTAATTTAGCGCTTTTTGATGTTGATGTTTTAATAGCCTTATGAACTATTACCAGGCACCGTTGGAGGTTTTTGTTGAGGTGAGCAGCATGTTTAGGTTGTGTGATTCAAGTATATTGAACCACAAGCTGGTAGATCTGAGATCCACCCCCACCTGGATTACTTGAGTTGCAGTGGTCATGCAGAGACCACTGGAAAGGACACAGCATGATAACATGCCTTGCTCTGGCCACATCAGCCTCTGCTGTTGCTGAGGCTGGCTTGGAGATCTGACTTCCTGGTTCAGTCCTGCTATTTCAAGAGGACTGGGAACCAACGTTCAAGTCCTTTCCCCCCAATTGTTCCTCTGCAAAAATAACAACTGTGACTTTCTCCCAAAGAGTGTTGCACAGTCGATCATGCATGAGAATGTAAAGCATTTTGCAAGTTTATCTGGGAGCTGGGGTGCAACAGAGCCCAGAAAATGTGTAGCAACTGCCAATGCACTGCAACCAGTTAGAGTACCATGGTATGGGAGACTGTTGCCCAGCCTATGTATGAGCTATGAAATATGCCTACCCCAGGTATACCTGGGTGTGGAGAGGAACCTGGGGCAGCAAGGGGCCATCAGCATGGTTCAGTACAACACATTTGTGGGTGTTAAGGATTATATTATTATACAGTATAATAAAATTATTACAAATAATCATCATAATAAGAAACGTAAGGGTTGAGGAGGAGAGCTTGAAAAGGAGGGGAGATGAACCTTTCAAGTTCATACATTTGAAGGTAAGGTAAATTGAAGGTAAATATGAAATCGCTGTTGTGATAATATCATGTTAATAACCTCGTAATGGTAAACCCTGCTTTCTTGAATATGTTTTAAACCCCCCTCTCCAGAGCGATAGATATTGCATGACCTGCCTTAACTCTGCCCCTTGTGATGCAATTCAGTTATTGCAAGAATGCCGTATAAAGCTCACCATGCCTTTTTTTTCTGCCTAAAAATAATACACAGGAAGCATGTAGCTGAGCTGTTAGAAGCCCGGATCTTATTGAGCTCTGTTCTAGTTCCTTAACCACAAGCACTCGTCTGTTATCTCATATGTAAAACGCTTGCTGTGGTTTCAGAGTTTCCAACTGCACGATATTGGAACAGTTGAAACAGAGCAAAATCAGAGGGAGGTTTCAACAGACCTGGGCTATTAATGTTTCTGCTAGACTAGGACTATCCATACCTAAATCTTTACCTGGAGGCTGGTCTCCACCATAGCTCAAGATCTTGGAGATTGGTGGCTTGAGATAGAAGCTGGAGGACAGAAAAAAAAGTATTGCTTTGTTCACCAAGTATTGAAGTCCAGGTTTCAAGTATTTACCTGTGTGCTAACCTGATGAATCCAGAGGCATTATATTGTCTGCTAGCTGCAGTGTCTTAAGTGGCACTATTCATTTCTGCCCCTGAAGAAAGCTCTGAGACCTGAGAATATAGAGTCCACTGTAGATCACCAGGCTGAGTCTTAGCCTCAAACCTTGAGGTCTCTCATTCAGGTTCCAGAGTCCCTGAAACAGTCCATTGATCCAAAGTCACTCTTGACAACCAGTTAATCAATTTAATTTTTTTAAAAAACAACCAGTTGCATAATATGAAGACTCACCCAGAGCATTTAGAAGGAAGAGGACCATTCCCTCCCACAGATGTGGAAGTTATTGTTTTAAGCGATTTGTTAAATGTGCTTTCTGTGGATGACACCTTTGTTTACGTGTCATCCCATTTGTTTTTGCCCCTTTCCCATTTGTTTTTGCCCCTTTCCTTTCCATGCCTTTTGTGTCGGACGAGCTTCCAAAGGGCTTTGTTGTGTTTTGTGTTCAGAAGAATTTCCAATCAATCACACTATCACATTTTCATCGTTGCATTCCCCAAGGTCTTCATACTGTGAGACCAGTAATTATTGCGAGCGGTAGAGAATCCTTCTCCTCGCCCCCTTCATCTCATGTAAGTGCCAACATTCCTAAAGCAAACACAATGGAAAAGAGAAGCGGTTTATGTCAGAATATGGCCGCATTCTTCAGATTAAACCTACTTAGAAAAAAAAGTGGGGGAGACAACAACGTAACATTTTCCAATGACTGTTTATCATGAATTACGTCAGCTTTCGTTTAAACTGCTATTATTCCTTCTTAATGCTTCTTGGTGCCTGCATAATTTACAGCATTGGCAGCTGTGGTTCTATGAACTAACCATTCACAGCCCTTGTACAATAGTAAAGAACATGGTGTGTTGTCCACCCCCACTTTGTTAATTATTATGGGGCTCCTTTAACCCCCCCCTTTTTTTAAAAAAAACCAAAAGTGGAATAAAACATTGTGGAGGTATTTATGGCTAAATCTACTTTTACACAGCTCTATTTTGCTTCTGGCTAGTTCTTAACTAAAGCAGTCATTTGCGGTTATTATGCTTTGGGAGATATTATGTCAGGACTGGTTTAAGAGTATTATTATGTATCACATGACACTCAGTACATGTCAGCACTTGAGGCTCTCCTCCAATGGAAACCAGTGTAATTTTAGTTAATGCTCTTTTAGGAATAGGCCCGCTTGTAAGCTTACCTGAATTCACTGGAACTGTGCTTTGTTCCTTCCCGAGAACATTTGCTTATTATCAACTGGTGTTGAGCTGCAAGTCTCAGTATTGTTTGTCGGTTCTTCTAATGATCTAAGCCATCGAAAGTAATGAGGCAAAAGCTTCAGTCCTAAGCATGCATACATACTAAGGAGCAAGTACTTACTACACACATGCTTCCAAGGAAACAAGTTTTAGGATGAGGTGCAAAGCTAAACATCACGCTTGTCGCTGGTTTAATCAGTAGAGGAATGCACTGCAGTGGGTGCTGTGCCTATAATAAGGGTTTGAGCTGTGATATGGGAAGTAGGCAGTGCAGATTTCACTGCACTTCATGAACTCACTGGGTGGCCTTAGGCAACCCTCTCCATCTCTCTGTCCCATCTGCAATATGATGGTGGTGGTGGTGATGCGCCTACCTCACTGCAGGACTGCTGTAAGGTTTACTGAGATGCTGCTTGTGCAACACATTGAGTGCTTAAAGGAAGAACCATAGAAGAACTACAGTATTAGAAATATTATTGACCAAATTGTGGGGCCGAGAGCTTGTTGTTGTTGTTTAGTCGTGTCCGACTCTTCGTGACCCCATGGACCAGAGCACGCCAGGCACTCCTGTCTTGCACTGCCTCCCGCAGTTTGGTCAAACTCATGTTCGTAGCTTCGAGAACACTGTACAACCATCTTGTCCTCTGTCGTCCCCTTTTCCTAGTGCCCTCAATCTTTCCCAACATCAGGATCTTTTCCAAGGATTCTTCTCTTCTCATGAGGTGGCCAAAGTATTGGAGCCTCAGCTTCACGATCTGTCCTTCCAGGGAGCACTCAGGGCTGATTTCCTTAAGAATGGATAGGTTTGATCTTCTAGCAGTCCATGGGACTCTCAAGAGTCTCCTCCAGCACCATAATTCAAAAGCATCAATTCTTCGGCGATCAGCCTTCTTTATGGTCCAGCTCTCACTTCCATACATCACTACTGGGAAAACCATAGCTTTAAACCATAGCCGAGAGCTAAGGACATACTTGTTTTGCTTTCTGAGGTTTGCTTGGTTCTGGTGCAATACTGTATACGAGGATTAACAGAAAACATGGAACGGCGCTAGATAACTTTCAGTCTTGTAAACAGAAGCTTCAGGTCCAATAAACAGAATCCATCTCTCACTTCCTTCAACATCTCAGAAAGATTCCAGTCTGGAGGATGTGCCAATTTGGTTAAATATTACTGGTTCAAAAAGTAGATTTTTTAAAACAACAAACAAACAAACAAACAAACAAACAAACAAACAACCTTGTTGGCAGCTCTCTAACAAATATGCTTTCTGCCTATTTTGACATCCAATGGTCTTGCATTGATATTTTCATTAATTTGTCTACTTGCCAGCTGTGCTAATGATTTGCTGTGCTGTCAGCTGAGCTGTTTAACAGTGACCTGTCATTAGCTTGTGGGAGTGGTTCAGATATTTAGTGTTCTCCCTACAGAGTCAGGAAAGTTGATGGGGAGTAATATCTGCTTTCTTCCTGACCTCTGATATATGTCTGTCCTGCGTCTGGCTGAGAGGTAGAGTAGGAATAATCTTCGATCATGATGCCAGATTGCAGCCAGAAGAGAAGACCTTGCCCATATCTTGAAAAGTCCCAAGCTAGTGGAACAGGATGTAGTTGCTGTATTCATTGACTTAAGGAAGGCTTAATACAGTAGTTCCGGAATCTGTGTTCTAGATGTATCCTCTCTTTGTTCTAGAAGAGGACAACCAAAGGATAAATTCTAGAATGGTAGGAAAGAGTGTAGGCCGATTCTGAGATTCTATGATGCTGTATTTTAAATAGGGAATAGCAGACTTTGCATTTATGCGTCTCTCTCGTTGCTCCAAATGCTAAGCATATTTTCCAGTGCGTATTTCTTTAAAGTAAGAAAGGAAGCACACAGGGTGTGCCAGAAAGTTGAACAAAGAACAAAAAACACATTTAGTGACTCATGCGAACATTGTTTAATTTTTTTCTTCAACACGCAATTAGTTAATTACTCTAAGCCAAAATAATTTGCATGTGTCTTTTTCCATCCTTATCTTTCAGAGCAACATAAAAATGATCAAAGCTTTGATTTGTCTCTTGCAGGGTGACATTAACTGCTTGCTGCTCGCGGGTTTAGTGGTGACTAGTTGATGTGAAAGGCTACTCTACTGGGGGGAGGAAAAATTTGATCTCTGTCCCAACAAGAATGGTGAAAGGAGAAAGATTACAGTAACGCAGGCCTGGTTTTTAAAGTCTCTGTGTGCACATGTTTCATGTATTATTTAGATCAAATGCAACTAGGAAAAATGTGATTATTATGGAACTTGCATAAATTTACATGGATATTGTAGGATTTTTTTTTTAAAAAAAGAGACAGCATGCTGGAGTGCCTTGGAAATGAATCTGCAAACCTGATTTAGAATTCTTCCGGTTTTTTTTTTAATTAAAGGCATTTCACAAGCCACTGCAAGTGAAAAGAAAACCTCACAGAATGTAGCAAAAGTTTTTTTCCCTGGGTTAATGAGTGAATATTAGCTATTTATAAAGCAGATAAAAGAGGGCGAGGCGGGAGACAGGATCTGAAGTTTTATAGAGTGATTTTAATAAAGATTGTATTTAGTTGTGAAAGGGGTCAAAGTACAATTTTCAAAAGCCCTGTTTTGGCACAGTTTCAAGTCTTGCTTGTGTGACTGAGAGCCATACTGGATGTTATATTACAGACCTATGGACACTCTCCCAATGTGGTCCCCCCCCCCATTTTTTAGTGCAAAGATGTTGCCCATGGGCAGAGGAACAGCGGTTCAAAATCAAGCTTTCCAAATTGCTTTTCTGGTCTTGGGGGAGACTCTTTTCTCTCTCCCCTCCTGCCCCAATGAATGTGAAAGCAACTGGGGAGGGAGCAGTTCCGAACAGACAAATAGCAGGAAGGGAAAGTATTATGCAAAACCCACCTTTTTTCCACTTCTCTTCTGCTCCGAACTGCAGCCTCCAATGCTGATTTTCAGTATATTTTTTAAAAAGGTCAGGAGATTGTTCATGCATATCCCATGTTTGTATTGCCTAGTCTGAGCTTTTTGTTTTGCAGGGGATGAGGTGCCGGTACTCATATTTTGCTAAAAGTGTCATGGGTGCCAGCACAAATGGGTACCAGGGACAGCAGAAAAAGAGGTGTCACTATTCTATACCAGTGAGGACTGTCATCTTTAAAAATAAACCCAACAATCCACTGTCTAGTTATGTCCTTTGATGCAATATTATTCAACTGTTTGGGCACTTAGCTGGGAATATGGGTTAATCACGTGAAAGTCTGTGCATATGTCTGTGAAAACCGGAAGAAGCTGGTAGGAACATTTTATTTCAATGGCCTATAATGGTTTTGCTATTGGAGGGCCTGAGCAATTAAAATGGGGAGGAAACTTTGATTACTGCTTCATTTGGCTGGAGACAGCCAATAGTTTCTTCACAGAGTCGAAGGGAAGTCTGAAAGAAGGTTAAATGCTTATAAGGTTCACTTTCTCCCCCACTTTTGACTCCGGTAAAAAAGGTTTGGCAGGATTATCTGTTCTTTAAAAAAAAAAACCTCTTTGACCGGAGTCAGCAAACGAGACAAAAGAAATGTGTGTTGAACACCATGGGAAACAAAGTCCCCTCTTAAAACACTTTCAGCATCCCTCCAATCTCTTTCCTGCCTCAAGCCTTTTAAGTACTGGAGGTGGGTTGGGAAGCAAACTAGTTTCGGATCACATTGAACACTGTGGATAGTTAAATATAGTTATTCAAAATAGTTTTTCGCTACAGATGTTACGCCATTTTAAAACTTTTAGACTAAATAATGTCAGCTCTTGTTTGCTTTCTTAGTATGTTATTCATTTATTGGGAAATTCAAAATGTAAAACATCTGGGAAAGGGCTTCGTGCTTGCAAAGTAATCTTTGAAATGTGTACATTTCAGACTTTCTCTTTAATGGCTGTTTAGAAGGAAGGAACAGGCTGGTGTGTTACAGCTTGTAACGCTCTGTAAATGTCCTCAAGCAAGCCTAAGAGGATGGAATATGAATAGTGATTCAGGAAATCATAGACAAGTTTATTAAAATCTTTACTCAGAAATCCATGTAGCCTCTTGAATTAAAGTAACTGTGACATGACCTTTGGAGTTCTTTCTGTAACCTCTTCATTAAAAACTCTGAAGTAACATTTTATTCCTGTTTGCAGTCCCTGAATCATGTTTGCGTCAAAATGAAAGGGTTAATTTATCTCCGAGCTGCAGTGCATGAGTTAGAGCCATACTACAAACCCAGTCATGTAGAAATAATTGACTTCCATTGGAAGTGCTGGAGTGCTGCCGTTTTAATAGCTCCTCAGTTCTGCTCAACAATTAGTCCATACGTTTTATGGCTGGGCCTTTAAGGAACAGACATACTCAGCAGAAATTGGGGTAATTGGGAGATGATACAACACAATGACAAATGAGGGGAGAACACTGATAACAAACAGTAATTTTAATCCTCCATGTTTTATGTTGAGATAATATTGTCCAAAGGGTTTAATTCTTTCTGCCACCCTTTTTAAAGCCTGCAATCTTAAAACCCACGAACTAGAAAATGATTCCCACTGAGTTTATGGGGACTTACTTCTGAATAAACATATTTAGGATGTGGTAAACATTTATTGTGCTTAGTACCGGAAGATTGAAAGATGATCTCCTCTGGCTGATATCTGGGTTTCTTTGGACCAAGTTGAACACTTTCAGCTCTGTGGGCATTTTAGAGACTCGTAGCTTAATTGTGGGGACATGCTCTGCATCTAGATGGTTCCTGGCTCAATTTCCCATTAGAGTACATCTGCTCCAATGTTTCCCCAAAACAGTTTGACTCGGGTTCTAGTTTTTTTAAAAAAACAACAACAACAACACACACACACACCCATTTCAGTATGCACGCAAGCCTTGCACGAATGCATGCACACAAATATTTGCTGGGTTGTAGCAAAAACGATTGAGGCATATTTCTGTGTGATTGTAAATTATCCTGCATTGTACGATAGAAACAACTCTTCCTCTCTAGCCCTCACAAAAGAAAGGAACGCATTGTCTAGCGATTGCTAAGTAGGTGGGTATGTGTAATGTATGTTGTTGTTTTTTAAGAAGTGAAATATGCCCTCCTAGCTAAGAAGAAGGGCAGGACAGTATAATGCAAAATTATAAAGAAAACAACCAACCACACAATTAAATGACCCACAGCAAACATGGACATGGGAACAGGTGTGAGTGCCGGGTACACTTGCCCTCGTCACCATACAAGGAACCTGGAGCTTTTGCATGTAAGATAGATATTGTTAGCAAGGCCTACTCTGTAACTGACTATGATCTGTTCACATTCAGTTATAGAATCATAAGAGGTTGTTGTAGGCCACTGAGTTAAGAGCATCCATAACAACATAGGAAGAGCTATGTGGATCCGGCCAAAGGCCTATTTAGTTCAGCATATTGTTCTCATAGTGGCCAAGCAGTTGCCCATGGAAAACCTACAAGCAATAGTCCATTCTCTTTGGTGATCTCCAGCAAACATGATATGTAGCTGTCTAGTAGCACTGGTAGCCTTATCTTCCATGAATTTGTAGATTCATTGTGAGGTGGTGGCAGGGAGGGCATTTGAATCCCAGGCTCACTCCCGCATGCCATCATACGTACCTAGTAGATCCTGCATACAGGGCTTGTGTGTGAACCCGTTTTGATTTCAATCCACATTTAGTGGACCAGTGTGAGTTGGATGGGACCAAGAGGGTCATCTAGTCCAAACCTTGCAATGCAAGAATATTTCGCCCAACATGGGGCTTGAACCCATGACCCTGAGATTAAGAGTCTCCTGCTCTACCAACTGAGCTGTACCAACTAGACCACCAATGTGTGTTGGTGTAAACCACCTTTAAATAACAGAGTAAGTTCATGGCTTAAGAAGGTCAGCCAACATCTTTATACCACACAGAATGTCATAATGAATAAATTGAATCTGATAAGGTCACAGAGAATATAAGCATTTGACTGAATGATAATTCTGCCCCCCCCCCAACATAGAGTTCTTTGGAAACAATGATGGAACAGACTTAATTTTGAAAAAGTAAATAAATTCCCATGCTCCGTCACAACTGTATAACTAATGAGCAGTTATATTATGAACTCAACAAAGTGAATGGCTTTCACAGAAGAAAAGACGTGCTCTCTCTCTCTCTCTCTCTCTCTCTCTCTCTCTCTCTCTCTCTCTCTCTCGGTCTATAAAGGTTGGTACTGGCTTTTATGAGTGCATAATGCTTTGCAGTGGGCATATAGCTTTTTTTTCATTATTTTTTAACTGTATGAGATGCAGGTTGTTCATACAGTCGTACCTTGGTTGACGAACGGAATCTGTTCCGGAAGTCTGTTCATCTTCCCCCAAAACGTTCGAAAAACAAGGCACAGCTTCCGATTGGCTGCAGGAGTTTTCTGCACTCAAGCAGAAGCTGCGGAAGCCACACCAGATGTTTGGGTTCCAAGGAACGTTCGCAAACCGGAACACTCACTTCTGGGTTTGTGGCGTGCGGGAGCCAAAACATTTGAGTCGCAAGGCATTCAAGTGATGGCTTGCATGTGTAAATGGGATAGCTCTTATTAACACCCTGGACCAAATTTGCACATAACCACCCCTCAAATGCAATGTTTTTCAGTTGAGTCAAAGCACATGTTTAGCTGCCAGTGCAGAGAAATAAAGTGATACAAATGCATGTGTATGCTAACACTGAGGGCTGTATATTAGACCCTCATGCTATTTGTGTTGAATTCTGACTGAACCGATGGTTGGTAGAACCACTGTCCTGATAGCATTTGAATTCTCTATTAGCTGTGCCTGCTGAGGTTAGAGATTTGTCACATATATAGTTAAATGCGTGTGCATGTTCTAATTTATTTTGGGGGGTATAACTTGGCTTTTAACTTCACCAAAATACCTTGTACATTATCCTCATTATAGACAGTGAGAAGCACTCTTATTTTGTTCTTTGGGTTGAGTCAAAGCTGGAAAATGTTACTTGATTATACCATTTTAAAATAAGTTGGCTGAAGTATGTTGACTAATACAAGCTCAAAAAATCAAGCAGAGATGCAATGTGAGTTTTAAATAGCTCTTTCAGATTACTCCGCCACCTCTCTCTTGATTCACCTGGAATTTTTGTATAATAATCTTAATGACTCCATTAATTAAAAAGTGTGTGTTAGCAACCAATGAGTAAGGGAGGAGGAGGAGAACCTTTTAAAAGGTCAATTTTTAATTCTTAGGAAGTGTAAGAGAAGCTGAAATGAGTGAGTATAGAATCTTGTCAAGGAGGGTACTTTTGGGTGGTTTAAGCTGAATCTTTGCCTCATAATAGATGCTTTAAAATTTATCACTTGGTGGTTCTAATCTTGAGCAGAACCTATCATCTGTTCCTGAGGTCATGTAGTCTCCTGGATCTGAACCAAAGATCTCAGGGGCTGAGACCCCTGTGATTGGCAGGCAGCATGAAGCTTCTGGATTCGTCAGATTTGATAAAAATGTGGACTTCTGCCCTTGCCTGCCCAATTGAGCAAAACCTTATGGACTTCTGCTCAAATAACTAATTCAGAGAACCTCAGCTGAAAATGCAATCTCTGGGTCCGGATTTTATGGCTACCCATGGCCTTTTACTGGCCGTGACGTAGAGCCCAGGTAATTTGTACCTTTGGGGACTGAAAATCTGGAGGGAGCTGAGTGTGGTAATACTTGGTTTACCATGTTGGTTACAGATGAAAAATTCTCCAGATAATGAGAACATCCTTGCAGCCGCCATGCGTGAAATGTTTGTTAGAATCCAGTTGGTATGTCCATTTGTTAAAGAAGCACATGACTTACAAAATGAGAAAGCTGATTTGACTCAGTGGTTTAAATTTATCTCGCCCACCCCTCTTTCATAGTTTAAAATGCCTTGATATAAATGAATCCATCACGCTTACAACATTGTGGGGTTTTGCCATTGAGAGGCACTGAAGAGGGTCGGAGATGTAAACCTCCTCCCTTTCTGAGAGATTTCACTAATCTTCTTAAAATTCTTCGTACTTTTCTTAAAATTCCTGAGGATGTCAGCATAAGCAGTAGCCTCCAAATGTCCCTCAAATTTTGCCTTAGTCAAAATTCGCTGGTGGTTCCAGAAAGAAGCTCCCTTGGTTTTCTTCCAGCCAGTTGCTTGGAATAACAAATTCCTGTATCAGCAACGTACTTATCCTCATTAGGCTGAATCCCACTGATCCTGCAATCATCTGACAGACCTATCAAAAACATTTAGCGGAGGGACTGCATGAGATACAGGCTGTACTTTCGTTAGCTGTGTGTGTCTTACATCTCGTGTTAGCTTTAGTCGTGACAGTGGGAATTTAGTCATTAAAATTATTACCCACCTTAAGATCCTGCAGTTGTTTATTTGGTAAAGTTTGAGTCAATTTATGGAAGTCTGTGTTTACTGCCTCTCTGCAGCTTGTTCATGACACTGGAATGCTTGGGGGGCACTGTACAATATAATCTGCACTTTCTAGTAAATCAGTGCAGAATATTTGGCATCAGCTGTGAAGCTATGGTGTCCCTTTGAAGTGAAACAAATGAGAATTCTCGCTGGTTCCATTATGGGTTGCGGTGAACGATGCTCTAAATGAACAGAAATAATAAGTTACAGATATACCTTCTATTCTATATCCTTTGCTGATATAGAAAATAAAAATAGGGCAAATGTATGTCAGGCAGAAGTATATGAAATGACAAGCAGAATAATGAAAAGCAGAAGATTAAGAAGACATAGAATTCTTTGAATGAGTCATTGCTATAGATGAGGCTACTTACAATTTTGGGATTGATGTCTGAGTAATTTGTGACTCATTTCACCCTTTGACACAAACACACAGCGCACAAACTATGAGAAATGACTGTGATAAAGAACATGTCCAATTTTAGATATGACAGTGTCCTCAGCTTTGAAGAATTTCTCTCTCTCTCTCTCTTTTAAAAAGTGCTCAGACAATTAATGTCTTATGCATGTATTCAACAATAGTTGCCTAGCAACCATCAAGTAGCATGCTGCAGAGCCAAAGAGGCTGAGATGACTGAACAAAAATGTCAGCTGCCACTGCAGGTGAGTCAAGGAAGGCATTAGGATGGCTTCTACAAGTCCTGGACAAAAAAAAGCAAAATAATTACAAATCAAGGGAGTGCATTTATGAGGCCAATAATCATATATTATATTATATATTTATATATTCTTTCATTTGCACTTGTAACCCGGTTCAGAGGCAATCCACTCACTGTTTCTCTCACCTATAAATTTAAATGAGTCGGGTTTTTAGTGGCCTAGGCCCAGGCCTGAAGGAGAAAGCCAATAGAGTATTTGTATTTTAGAGCCAGGGGCTCTGATGCACCGCCTACCATGACCTGCTATAGAGTTTCCACCTCTCTCAGGGAAGGCGGCAGGGAGAAAATGCCATGGCTCATTTGCATATGTTGATTAAAACACCCACCGAGGCTGAAATAAACATAACTATCTGAAAAGAGGGGGAGTTTTGAACCAGACAAGTGCCAAACCTGCCCATTCCAGGCTAGCTATTTGGATGGCAAAAATGGTTCAAATCTAAGCATTTAGTTGCGCTGCCCTGGATCCTATGGTGTCTATGAACATGAGGACTTGCTAATATTCCAGTGTGAAATTGGTAAGGCTGGGATGAACACCAGTCCTCTGGGAGGGTGAATCTTCCAAAGTGGTTACAGATAGGTAGCCGTGTTGGTCTGGCGTAGTCGAAACAAAATAATTTTTTCTTCTTCCAGTAGCACCTTGGAGACCAACTAAGTTTGTCATTGGTGTGAGCTTTTGTGTGCATGCACACTTCTTCAGTGTATATGAAGAAGTGTGCATGCACACAAAAGCTCATACCAATGACAAACTTAGTTGATCTCTAAGGTGCTACTGGAAGAATTTTTATTTTTATTTTTTTTCTGTATTTTGTTTCTTCCGAAGTGGGTCAGTTCTCTTAAGGGAGCCTAGATTCCTACCTGAAATGCTGGGTGAGGGAAGCATTGTAAACTCTTGCTTCCTCATCTCCACTCCAAAGTGGTACAGCTCTGACCTTCAAGGTCCCATCTAGTTCTGTCCTTCCATGATTCAAAAACCCGCTTTGTCCAATAATAATAAGAATACACTGGAGTGATTCTGGTTTAGTGCTATAGCATCCACCAAACCGGTGCCCTTCGGATGTTTTGGACTACAACTCCCATCATCCCCTGCCAACACAGCCATGTGGCTTCATGCCGTTGGGAGTTGTAGTCATGACCTTCACCAACCTGCTGCCCTGCAGATGAGCGCACTCTGGGAGAAACTGCTGTCGAAATCCAACTTTAGAAGTTGTAACAGGATACAGCGGGGAGACAGCAGTCAAGTTGTCTCATAGTCTAATATTGCTTTGTTGGCACTAGTCCATGATTAAATACATCCATTTACCTCAAGTGCTATTGATACTCCGTTCCTGTTTCAGGAGATGGCCCTGAGATAATTCCAAAGACAAAGGGAGGATTTGATGTAACAGTTTTGCATAGAATCTTTGCAGGCACCATGGTTTCCTGTGATTTTCTTTCTGTTTGCTCTACCTGCCCATCACAAGTTTTGTTGGCATATCAGAGAATCATGCTGCATCGTGCTAATAAAAATATATAAAATTGCAGGTGCGTTTTGACTTTGTTATTTTATCACAAACGGAGTATGATCAATGTTTAGGTTTCCTAGATTGCAGGTTGTTATGAACCCAGCAAGGTGGATAAACATTTGCTGAGAGTTGCTTTGGGATATAGTGCACTGAACCAGGGAGACTTGGTCTCAGATCACTATTGTGTCACAAAACTCACCTGGACTATTCACTTTCTCTTGGCATGACCTACCTCTTAGGATTGTTGTGACAGGGGAAATGGGATTCCTCCATAGATGCCACCCAGGACTCTTCACAGGAAGGTAGAAATGTGGGATTAAAATGTGTTAGTTACTGTTTCCAGGATACTGTGTTGAGCAAAAGTTGTGTGTATGGGGTTCTTCCCTCCCAAAACTTAACTTCTCTGTAATACTGGTACAGTGGTACCTCGGTTTAAGTACACAATTGGTTCCGGAAGTCCGTACTTAACCTGAAGCGTACTTAATCTGAAGCGAACTTTCCCATTGAAAGTAATGGAAAGTGGATTAATCCGTTCCAGACGGGTCCGCGGAGTACTCAACCTGAAGCATACTTAACCCAAATTATGAGTGTAATTGGTTCTGGAAGTCCGTACTTAACCTGAAGCGTACTTAACCTGAAGCGAACTTAAACTGAAGCGAACTTTCCCATTGAAAGTAATGGAAAGTGGATTAATCCGTTCCAGAGAGGTCCGCGGAGTACTAAACTGAAAGTACTCAAACCGAAGCGTACTTAAACCGAGGTATGACTGTACTGTACTTGAATGTACTGTACTGTACTTCACTCCATAGAAACTTTAGGGGAAAGTTGGGCTCTGATTATAGATAATGACCCAGCTTGGCTGTAACACTAAGCCAGACCAGAATCTCCTTTTGGTCAGCATTCTTGGTCTCTTTGAAGAAGAAATAGCCCCACACAGCTCTGAGGGAACTTTATTTGCCTTCTCTTCTATGGCTGTAGTGGCAACACCTTCATTCTATTCAGGTTTCCAAAGCATAGAGAGGCTCTTCTCTCCACAGTCGTATAACATACTAAATGTAAACTGCAGCCCTAAGTGTGCTTACCTGAGAATGGGACCCCACTGAAATCAGTAGGATTTACTTCAGAGCAGACATGCCATAAGATTGCAGTGTAAGAAATCGCTACTGATCGGATTTGTGATTTTATATGTTGAGCCATTTCCCCCTGAAGAACGTTTAACCGTTGAAATTTGGAAAACCAGTTTGTTAATATGGCTGTCTTGCGCCCCTTGGCTTTGCCTTCTGTTCCATCTGCTGTGTGATGCAATCTGCTTTCTGGTTGCAAGTTGTAGTGAATCTGGATTTTAACAGGTGAGGAAAAACTTGGGGTGGGGGAATGGCTTTGGAGCAGTGTGGGAGGGCTTGGTGAGAAGATCAGTAGGCGAGGGTTCAGTAGGCATGATTACTGGTATTGAAGCGGCTGTTTTAAGAAAAATATTTCCCAAAACTCTCACATGTCCTAGGACACTGCTTATTTTAACCTCGCCCCCTTCTCATTCATCAGGCTAAATGTAATTTCAAGATGGTGTCTTTTGCTAGGAAGATCATCAGGCGAAAATGTCTCCCACAACCTCTTTATTTGCATGACTGCATAACAATTGTGAAACAGTTTATTATTATAAAATTAGTGTGGCATAGCACAGAACAAGCTGGGATTGCAGCCAAATGAAACAGAAAATGAATAGTTGCATAAGGCTTTGAGGCGCATGCAGTTGAACACAAGTGCACTGTATATTCTTCTGAATTGTCCACTGTTTGTGACTGTTTCCCTTTCGAACATGATCACACCTCTGTTCAAGAGCCACTGCTGTTATTAGTGTAGTTAAAGGTCCACTGTTCTACAAACATGGGAATGTATTTGGTTCAGGTTTTATAAACTAAGTATTGCTGGCTAATAGACTCAAAAGGCACCAAAAAGGGGGGAAAGGGGATTAAATACTGTACAATGTGGTTGTTACTTAGCATGGGAAGTGTTTTTCTTCAGTAGTGAAATGGTAGCTATCATTCATCCCAAAAAGGAAGAAACAAAACCCAACGTTTTAATTCCTGTTGAACAAATCTTTACTTCTGTGTAATCTCTCTCCCTCTCCCTCCCCCACCTCTGTTTGCATGGCAGTGTATTATTTTGCAATCAGGATAAAAGCATTATTTATGAAAGTTCTAAAATACTACATTACTGTAAGTTTAAAGCTGCAAATCAATCTCTCTGCTTTATAAAAGCATTTTATTGATTTGGAAGGGCAAATCTTCGCTTGAATTTTAAAGTACCTGCTTTATGGATTGGGACTTGGAGTAATTTTATAAGCAAACATGTTTTTTGAGATGTTTACTTAAGACTTCACGGTGCGTGCGTGTGTGTTTAGAATAAATTATGCATATTTATATATGCTTCGAGTTCACTCATTTACTCATGGGGTATTGAAATGATTAAGGCAAATGCAGAGCCAAAATTTGGTGCACACCTTGAAAGCAGAACAGGGTGCAAGTGCAATATAATGGTTATGGTGCGGATTTGTGAAGATACTTTGACAATTATCTGACAGGCTGTTTCAAGAGCCTCGATAGCTCAGTTGGTTAGAGCGTGTTGCTGATAATGCCAAGGTTGCAGGTTTCAGCTGCATATTCCTGCGTTGCAACTCTACAATTCCAACTCTACAATTCTATGATTCTAGTGGCAGCTTGAAATACTTACTGGTTTATTTATGTATTGAGACCCAGCATGATTTTTTTTTAATTGCCAAAATTTCAGAATGACAGAGGTTTATTAGGCATTCAAACTCACCCTGGTTCTAACCCTGGCTGACCCACTGCTCTTGTAGCAGACGCCTATCAGTTAAGCTATCAGATGAGTGGTATGGTGCAAAATGAGCTTGTTGCTTGTCTCATTCCACCACCTTTGCAATCTACAATGCCGTTTACTATGCCATCATAACCTCCTGAATGTGGAGGAAACGCTTGCAGTTGTTGAGCATGTGTAACTTAGCGTGCTGCAGTGGGACGTGGGTTGGAGTGTTTTTGCTCCTTGACTGAGCCACAGTTATAATCTGATCTTAGGTTGGCTTCAGAATAAAGCAGGGTTACGCTTGTGAAACAAAGGTGTCAGTAAGAGAAGATAACCCATTCAAAATGTTGGCAGTTGCACGTTTGAAGCACGGGCAAAGATGGAATACAGTAAAAGACTAATGTGTTTACAGAGGATAGATCAGAATGGATAAGTATCTCAGAAATGGGGGTTGAACCCGAATTCCTTTCTAATTAATGACAGCATTAATATACCAATAACACTAAGGCTGCAGTCAGAACTATGCTCACTTGGAAGTGCCACTGAAATCAATAATTACTGGGGAGTGATTATTATTTTCCTAACTTCTTCCTGTCATTATCTTGCAAGTCATTGAGCAGTTTTTAAATAATCCTTAGCTCGAACTTGGGAAAAGGAGAAAATGGAAATTCCACTCAAGTGATTGGAAAGTAGCACGGCCACTCAGTTGGTTTCTACCCAGGGAGAAAATGTTGCTCAGCAGTGCCTGAAAATGAGAAGGTTGTGTCAAAGAATTTATATTCACATCCTCTGAGATCTATAATACCGATGTGTGGAATGCAGAATAGTCAGGCACCATTTGTAAATTATGTCCATCTGTTCATGCTGCATTTGTGGTCAACGGAAATTATTATAATTAGACACTGAGGTAATGCTACCCTACTCTTTTGTCTTTTCAGTTTAGAAGATAAATGTATTTAGTTCAAGAAAAACTGTTTAGTGATATCTTCATAAAGGCTTCTAGCAGTGATGATTCTGATGAAGATGAGCACTTTTTTTCTTGAGTAAATGTTGTTGTTTGTTTTGCCACAGTCGATATCTGGCTTTTGGATCAATGCCGCCATTATTATTTTTTTACAGGTCCACTCCTACTTAATAGTTTGCATGGAAATAGAAGACCCTTGGTATTGCAATTTTTCAGACAAATTGCAACTTCTGTAGCAAGAGCTCTTTAAGCTACTGGCAGGGCTTCCTGTATGTGCTGACCTAGAAACCATTGCAAATGTATCAGACTACGTATTTGGAGATCCTGATAGAGAAGAAGGCCCACCTTGGAGGAGGCCTGTGCTGGATCCCTTTTTCTTGGGAAGCCTGGCAGGTTGCCTTTCAGTTGTTACTACAATATCCTTTTACAGTAGACCAGGCATCCCCAAACTTCGGCCCTCCAGATATTTTAAACTACAATTCCCATCTTCCCGAACTACTGGTCCTGTTAGCTAGGGATCATGGGAGTTGTAGGCCAAAACATCTGGAGGGCCGCAGTTTAGGGATGCCTGTAGTAGACCTTCATTTGTAGCTTGCAACACAATGCCGCTCTGTGTAACCACAATCAGGTTCAGTCAATTTGACTTTCATATTTCTAGTCTGCAATGGTTTTGTAGGGTTGTGGCCAGAATACAATGTGTCCAGTAGACACATGCAATGGCACAATGTCTGGAGGCTAAAACTATGGCATACTTCCAATCCTTGCTAAACCCCATCCCAAGCTTAGTCCCCTTCAGTTGCATTACTGACATGCATTGATGATAAGAATGTACGGCAAAGGTGCACAAATAATGAAACATTGCTAGACTTGAGGTATTGACTTTGCCCCATAATTTTAGCATGTATGTTGCAAAACATTCTCCAAACCCATTTGTAATGAGGTACTCTATAAATGTCAGATTATGCAAATCAAAATGATCCACATTTCAGTTTTCCTGTTTATATGCTTTAGACCACAACTTGTGGCATTTCAGTGTTATCCAGATTAAAATAAGAAAACCTTATTTTCCAATTATGGTTTCCCACATTCCAAGCACTCTAACATGTCCTCTTCCAGTAAATTATAGAGATGACTTTTACATTCTCTTCATAACCCCCCCCCCCCAAAAAAAAGAATTTACGTTTTCTTTCTATAAATATTAAGATGATATATCAGTTTCTTCAGAGAAGGAAAAAGTTGGGGAAGAAAAACATTTTGAAGTTGCACAACTGTGGTTGATCTAAACAGAACAAGCAAGCAACGTCATGTATAGTGTTTCTAAAGAGCTTACTGTTTAGTTTTATAATAGCAGTATTTCAAGGGTGCTGATGATGTAGTGGGAAGAATGGATTGTTCCTATTGCGAAACTCTTTATTACTTACTTGTACTTTGAAAGTGAACAAAATGGAAGTATGCAGGCATTCCTCATGCAATGTTAACAATAACAGGACATTTAAAAAAAAGGCTAACAAAGACTGGCTGTTTGAGAAATAGTGATTTATCAAAGCAACAGTCAAGCAAAATAAATGTTTGGCATCTTTACTAATGGAAAATGCATTTGTTTTGCTGCTTTCCTCTCCTCCAAATGTGCCCTTATAGGTTTGTTTTAACACCACCTCATTTGCATTTTAGAAATGGGTTTGTTGCTCAATAAATTGTTCAAGCCTCTCCAACTGTATCTTAAATTGAATTGACTATTTTGTGTTAAATCAATTTAGTAATCTAATATTAAATGTGCAGTTTAAGGCTGCCAACAGCTTCTTTTTTAAGCAAAATAGGTGGAGGAGGCGGAAGAAAGATACACACCTGGTCCGGTTGTGTTTGGTTGTGTCAAATCTCTGCACATGTTACTCATTAGCAGAAACAAACTGTTTCTTCAGGGGGGAAAAGCAACTCCATTTCTTTTCCATATTAGGGAATTTTACAGACTCCCATTTACCCTAGAATCCTATAATACTGAGCTGGTGGGCATGTCAAGCTGTTTTAGGTTAGAAATGAAGCTTTACAGAAAGTAATAGATGCTGTGACTTCTCGTGAAAGGCTTAAACCCTTGTTAAAAGCCTTTGCCCCGCATCCTGTACATGTGTAATGGTAAACACCATCCATGCTTTAAAAGTGGTTGGGCAAGAAGGCTGAAAAGGCATGGCTTATAAACACCCTCTGTTTGGGGCAATGCCATTTCCCATATGAGTCCCTGCAGTTGCTAAGATAGCTTTGTCCTGTGCCCCCGTTATGGGAAGTGTAATAAGCAGAGGTGGTGAACAGGGATAAGCTATTAAGGTTCACCTTACTACTTTTGGGGTGGAAGGAGGGCCTAAAACTCAGTGGCAGAACATCTGCTTTGCATGCAGAAGGTCCCAATCCCAATCCCTTTGCATCTCCAGGTAGAGTTCGGAGAGGACCCTGTCTGAAACCCTGGAGAGCTTCTGCCGGTCAGTGCAGACAGTGAGTTAGATGGACAATGGTTTGACTCGGAATAAGGCAGTTTTCCATGTTCCAGTTGTGGGTTTAGGGCAAGATGTCCTTGCTCAGTAGGTCCCCTATTGGACTCCCAGAGGAAACTGCCTTCTGTCAAGTCAAGACTTGGTCCACCTAGCTCAATATTGCTGACACTGGCTGGCAGCAACTCCCCAGGGTTTCAGAGGAGGGTCTTTTCCCAGCACTTTCCCCTGCCTTTGCAGCTTCTACGCCACCCCTTTGACCTATGAATTGTGAACTACGCTAGCTTTATTTCATTTTTAAAGCGGCATGTCACGGTGCCAAATCTCTTTGTTGTTGTTTTCATTCTGAACGGCCCCGTTCTGAGAATGCACCACAAGCAGGCTGACCCCCGCAGTCCAAAGTATATTACTGTTGGAAGTAACTTCCATTGACTTCATCGGAGCTGGAGTATAAAGGGCGCGTCCTGATAAAGCTTTTTGTGGACAGTGCCACTTCAAGCTGCAGGTGGAGGAATAACTTCTCGAGAGCTGCTTCATCTAAATGATACAACTTGTGCACACAAACCTAGTATGTCAGAGAGAAAGACTGCATTCAGCCTTGTCCCTACCATGGTATTTTTCACACACACACACCCTTCCCCAATTTGAAGCATTTGAACGTATAACTTACCCCCCCCCCTCAGCTTGAAATGGTACAATCCAGGAAAAGCTTTAGCAATTGAGTATATAAAACTGGCAAGTTTTGTATAACCTTTAGCTTTGCGAATGTCTCTTCCCATCAGTTGTTAACATTGACTGCACATTGTATTTTGCATGCAGATTTTTCTTCTTACTCTGTGTAGCATCAAGATGATCACTAGAGGGCAACTGAGAGTTTTCTTTCAGGGAACAAATCTGCTTGGTTTAATAATGCCAGCTAAGTGTTTAAAACATGATAAAGATTGATTTTCCCTTCTTGCAGTTTTTTTAAATAAAAAATATACATGTAGCTTCTGGTTCTTTGTTGACAGCAAATAATAAACCAACTAAAGGGCCTGGGAAGGAAGGGAAAATATAGACAGTAGGGGAGAATGGCTGCTTTTGCCCAAATAAGGGATTATTTTTTGGCTTCCTCATATGTTAGATAATGATCAACTGACAATTGGTCATGAGTTAATAATGCTGGATGCTGAAATATGCATACCATGTGGCAGAAAAACAGCTCTGCCAACAAGTACAATCACTGCTATAGTTACACATCAGGAGGGGGGGGGGAGTCATGGGGAAATGTCTAGAACATTTAATGGCATGTCAACTTAATCTACCCTGTTTCCTAAAAAAATAAAAATAAATCAGTGCTGACTCTTCCCCCCCCCATAAAGATGTTACACACACACACACACACACACACTCTACTGGTAAGCGTGGAATAACTTTATTGCTTATAGGTTTTTTTATTCTAGTGCTGACTCTACTAGACTGCAGTCTTACAAAAGCTCTTGTCCTGAATAGGAGAAAACACTTTTGAGCTAGGGGAAAGGAAAGTCATTTTTTCAACATTTCCAATGTAGCAACATTTGTCTTTTCCACTATGCAGCCTGTCCCAACCACTTTTGAGAGGCCTTGCAGTACACACCTGCTTGTTTGATTATTTATTTACCCAGACAAGCACATGCAGCGGGAGAAAATAAAGTGGCATGCTTCATCCTGGCATCCACCTGTTTCGGGATACAATGGAGGAGTGGACCTTTTGATGTTGGAAGTCAAGCTGTTGGAAGCTGCAGCGCTTGCTGTGGCTGTGGAGACCAATGCGGGAGAGACATGTTCTGTTGCAGCTGGGGCAGGTGAAGGTGTCCGGTTGTGCTAGTGCAGATACAACATGGCAGGGATAGTACAGCTCTGTGGCAGGGCTCAGGTTTCACCTGTGTCCTCATTTCCAGTAGGAGGATACTGGGTAACAGGGCAAGGAAGGGCCTTTCGCCTTTCTAACCTTCGACCCACTGATCTGCTGCTACATAATTTGCAGGTTTATCTTTATTTGTATCTATGTTGGGTTGCATACATTTCCCAGGTGTTTCCCCCAACCAGGCATCATCCAGGGCCAGGTTGTGCCACTTGCCTTCTGGACAACTACTTGCCACTTGTGGAATTGGTCCTCCTTTCGCCCTCCTCATTGGGAATACTCAGTTTGCCTCTTCTAATAGGATCTTCCTTTGAGGGGGAGAGAGAGGTTCTCCTTGCCAGTTCGGAGATCTGCGTACAGTTTTGAATAACAAGTTCAGAGCCCATTGCCAACTGGAAGGTTTCATACCAGGTGCCAACTGGGGATTATGGGTGTGGTGGCTAAAAGCCAATCTAACTTTGCAAGAGAGACGTTCTCCAATAAACAAGGATCACATATTCCAGTTAATATCCCAGGTGGCTCCTTCCCTAACCCCCACCCCAAGACACTCGCCCCCCCCCCCTATTCTCATGGGAACTCTCCTTGGAAATGTTTGTGGAACTCTGTCTCTGATTTAGTCAAGGAGCTTAACCATCTGCTTAACTTTTAAGCATAGGCATATTTGAATGAATGAGGTTATTAATACCCTAAGTTTCACATAACCTCTAACAGTTGCTGGATGAAAATAGGTACATTTGTTTGCCGTTACACAAGAGAGCCACTCCACAGAGCAGAGTTGAGAACATGGCGTGTGACCAAGCTGCTTTCATGATGGCGGGTGGGTGGCAGGGCCCTGGTGGCTGGCAGATGCTTCTACAGAATTTTAGAAACATCACTTTCAAATATATGTTTTCCTATCACTGAGAAAGCAATTACAGTTGTACCTTGGTTTTCGAACAGCTTAGTTCCCGAACATTTTGGCTCCAGAACGCTGCAAACCTGGAAGTGACTGTTCTGGTTTGCGAGCTATTTTTGGAAGCCGAACATCCGATGGGGGGTCCACGGCTTCCAATTGGCTGCAGGAGCTTCCTGCAGCCAATCAAAAGCTGTGCTGTAGTTTCCAAACATTTTGAAAGACTTCCGGACTTCTGGAACGGATTCCGTTCAACTTCCAAGGTACGACTGTATTTTATAGATATGGTCTGAATGTTCATTTCAATAGCTAGTGCCCGTTTTCAAAACTCAGCATACATTAACAAAGATATGACACCTTAGCTTTTCCATAGGCCTCTGTTTGCACAAAATGGATCCTTCATATCAATGCTTTCCTCCATTCTGCCTTTTTCCGCCCTACTGATTGATGTCAGAGCTCCACTCTTGTTGGTAGGGCAATGCCCACAGAAGTTTCCACAGTGGTGGAGAAGGGGTATCTGACATTGGTATCTCATTAACATGCATCTATTTAGGCATTTGTTTTTTTTAAAAAAAGTGGGACTACCTTTGAAGGTGACCTGCAATTAATCCAGAATGCGGCAGCTAGACTAGTGACCGGGAGTGGCCGCCGGGACCACATAACACCGGTCCTGAGAGATCTACACTGGCTCCCAGTACGTTTCCGAGCACAATTCAAAGTGTTGGAACTGACCTTTAAATCCCTAAACGGCCTCGGTCCTGAATACCTGAAGGAGCGTCTCCACCCCCATCATTCAGCCCGGACACTGAGATCCAGCACCGAGGGCCTTCTGGCGATTCCCTCATTGCGAGAAGTGAGGTTACAGGGAACCAGACAGAGGGCCTTCTCGGTAGTGGCACCCGCCCTGTGGAACGCCCTCCCAGCAGATGTCAAGGCAATAAGCAACTATTTTACTTTTAAAAGACAACTGAAGGGGGCCCTGTTTAGGGAAGTTTTTTTATGTTTGATGCTGTATTGTTTTTAATATTTGGCTGTATTGTTTTTAATATTCGGTTGGAAGCTGAGTGGCTGGGGAAACCCAGCCAGATGGGTGGGGTATAAATAATAAATTATTACTAATATTAAAAAAGACAGCTAGCACTGCCTCCTTTTGGAGATGGTTTCAACTACTGTTACTAAGTTATTTGGCTTCTTTATGCATGTTCCACTCCTTTCCTTCATCTCAGTCCTTTCCTGTGCACTTAAAGGAGGTGGGGGAATGCAACAGAGATTTCTATAATTCTGTGAAGCTGGAGGCAAGCGAGGGATAGAGAATGGCTATCACAGTACATTACTGTCATACAAAAATAGTGTCTTTTTAAAATGTTTCTGAGAGGCCCTAATACCTACAGGCCAGAACGGAATAGTCGCATCAGAAAATAAGCATAGCATTTAGAGTAAAAAGCGGCAGGGGAGGATAGGATTTCGATCATTACTTAATGCATTTGTTAAGTTTGTGAGACGAAATGAGTGGGAAACGGTGTGGGTTGTGGAAGTTCGCTTACATGATCCCAGCAACTGCCAGAGAATTCCAAGAGTACTTTGTGTTTGGTACATGTCAACGATCTAGGTATTTGAAATGAAGTAATACATTCCATTCTCATTAAAAGCCTTTGGCAGCAGCACTGATCTCTTACAATACGCCCAGGTAGCTAGCTGGACTTCAGCTATGTTAATAGCTCCTTTCAGCAACCTGTGCTCTGTAACAACACTTCTTGATGTCAATCAAAATAAACGAATTGAAAAAATAAACCCGCATTTTGAGGACGACTCACCCAACATTAATAGGAAATATTTCATGCTGTAAAACCAGAGTAATGCTACATTCAGGTTACTCTTGTTGTCTGAGACTTAGACCATCTATACATATAGAAAATTATTTGCCCATAGCCGAAAACTGTGTGATATCTGGGGGGGTTGTACCACAATGAATGAATGGGCCATGTCTTTCTGTACGTTTGGTTTGCATGACAGCTAGAATAGCATCTCTGATCAAGGACTTCTCTGAATCATATCTCACATTTGCCATGAATATGGTAGGCGGCCTTGGGCAAGCTACTCTCTCATAGTCTCACCCAAATCTGCTACTTGGAGACAATAATTCAGGGTTACTTTGCAGAGTTGACAGGGCTATTTAAAATAAAGGATGCTGTGAACCACTTTTTATTATTAGCCTTTAAAATCTTTTGCAATTTAACTATTTGTGAACTGTGATCATTTTCCTTTGTTTTGCATATTTATTCGAATACATTAAGACCTTCAAAGTTGGGAAATGTTAGCTAGCAGTTTTCAATGTCTAATGGCATTCATCTTGGGCACAAAATAATATTGGAGGGGGCAGTAAAAAAAATGGCTCCCATTGAGCTAATGGGACCGGCCACCTAGAACAAGGATTCCTCACATTTGTTGCATGGATTATTACTATTGTTGTGATTTAATGGTTCTTTGTGGGCTACCATATTTTGTTACTTTACAGCCGTCATCTGAGATGCAATGGCTTCTACTATAGTTTCCCTTTATGGCCACTCCAGCAAAAGTGTATATGGGGCAGAACTGTTAGGGGCTTTGTTAAAGTTTCCACTGCAGCCAGTTGCACTGCTGTTTGTTTTTTAAAGTTAAATATTAATTTGAATTGAAAAGTGCCTTGTCTCTTCAGCAAGATTATAGAAACCCTTTTCCCTTTATTCTTTCCAATGTGTCATTTGGGAGTTGAAAGTCTACCTACCCCCTGACTACTGATGATTCCTAGGCCAAAGTTCATAACTATTATGCTTGCCTATGTGATTCTTTGCAAGGGACGCACGTGGCGCTGTGGGTTAAACCACAGAGCCTAGAGCTTGCCGATCAGAAGGTCGGCGGTTCGAATCCCTGCGATGGGTGAGCTCCCATTGCTCGGTCCCAGCTCCTGCCAACCTAGCAGTTCGAAAGCACGTCAAAGTGCAAGTAGGTAAATAGGTACCGCTGCAGCAGGAAGGTAAACGGCGTTTCCGTGTGCTGCTCTGGTTCGCCAGAAGCGACTTAGTCATGACCTGACTACAGCTTCCACATGACCTGGAAGCTGTACGCTGGCTCCCTCAGCCAATAAAGCAAGATGAGCACCACAACCCTAGAGTCGTCTGCGACTGGACCTAATGGTCAGGGGTCCCTTTAACTTTTTATGTGATTCTTCGATCAGTCTATGACAGGGTGGATTATTATTTAATGCTGAGGGCCACACCAGGCATTCCCCACCCCCACCAAATTTTCAGACTTCATGCATTATGATTTTCTGCATAGATAATGGACGTCCTTTCAGTGTGAGAAAATATATCTTAATGAGCACACCCCGCCTGATTTGCTGTGTTCAGGTTCAACAGGGTGCATGTGTATTTGAGACTCAGGTATGCATACCTAAGGACAAGAAGTCGAATGGGAATCAGCTCCCAAAGGCAGGCAATTCACGAATTATAGAAGCTGCACTGAAACCAATAAGTTCCAGATGTTGATGGTGACTGGAGATTTAATTGAATTTAGCAGATTTTAATATTCAACCTAGGGCACTGAAATATCTAAGGCACCAACCTTATTTGGCCAAACTGTATTTTTGTTTCTCATCAGCCTTATGATAAAAAATAGCATGAGTCAATTGTATTTTGTTTCCTTTAAACTATGATGGGACGCTGTGGGTTTTTTTTTTTTTTTTGGTGTGAGTTTTCGTACTGCTATCACTTTTTCCAAACGCAGGAAATCTATGTCCCATTCTTCTTCTGAAAAAGCAAGAGTGAGATTATCTTGGGAATTCAGAGCTATGAATGGTGTTAAGTCTTTCTTTCTAAAATGGAAAGAGTTGCTAAGCTCTGATTGTCAGCAAGGGCTTGTGTGGTTCTTGATATTTGCAAAATTTCCATGTCACACTGTTTCACCTCACCCAAAATCCCAAAGTTATTTTGACACAAGGAAGTAGCTAGGTGGAAAAGTAATCATTTTTTTTTATTGTACCGAGAACAATTTGCTTTGCCAATAATTAGGTGAACTTCCTTTTTGTTGCTATTGCACATATTTTGAAACAGAACTTTCCCCCGATCTTTGGTTCGTGTTTGATTTGTGTCACCATACTATTTCCACAGAAATAGTTAGTGTCACAAAGGTCAGGATTAGGGACAAAACAGGAAGAATGGGAGGGCTATGAAAAAGAAAGAAAATGTGTAAACCAGAGGTTTTCAACCTTTTTGAGTCCACAAATCCTTTGACCAACTACATTCTTTTTGCAGCAGCCCTGTGGGGCTCAAGAGCCCAGTTGTGTCACCTCTTGCCTGCAGAGCTGGCAGCCTCTTGCCCTTTTTCGAACATCCTCCCTTGTGGAGTGTTCCCTTAGCCTCCTCTCCCCTCCCCTCCCCTCCCCTTGGGAGGCCACCAGGCAGTCTCTGAGGTGCCCCCCCCCGCCCCAAAGAGAGGTACCTCCTAATACTGTCCATTCCCAACAGCAAGGGCTGGAGGACTAGTTGGCTGGGCTCCCTTGCTTGTTTGCTTGCTTGCTTACTCTGAGGCTGCCTCAGCTCCTGGCAACCAGCACCTTCCGACCAGCTCCAGAGGTACCGTTCACCTGCAGAACTTGTAGCCAGGGCTGCGGCAACAAGCAGCTTTGCAAGAGGGCAGAGATCTAAGAGGGCATTAGAGGAGGGAGGGAAGGAAAGAGGGACAGAGTCCAGTGTTGCTCACGGCACCCCTGACCATCATTCAAGGCACCCCAGGGTGCCACAGCACACTGGCTGAAAACCATTGGGGTAAACCATTCGGCTTTATTTATCTACGCAGTCATGCCAATGGGGTAAATCACAGTGGCTTACAGTAAGGATGACAGGCTGGTGTAGCAAGGAGCTCAAGTGGTGGAACAGAAGTCCGTCGCTCCCAATACCACCTTTTATACTGATTTCTCCAGAAGGACCAAGGCCACCTTTGCATCATACCTTCTTAGCTTAACCCTGACAATAGGTCTGGAAGGATAGCAGAGTTGATAGTATCCAAACCTACTGCGAGGTCCAGGGAAAAACCACATGGTTGCGTTCCACTCCCATCCATTCCCCAGGGTAAGACATCTCAGAGGTCCATAAGCCCACCTGAGCCCTGGTAGATTTAACAGTAGCCAAGGTGGGCAAGGATTGAGGGAGCACATGGTAGCTCTTAGCCCTCCAAGGAAGGTTGTCCACACCCTCAGGTTGCACAAGCCGAAAAGTAGCCCTTGCAGTGTGCTCAGATGGTGTGCCCATCCCATGCATTTCAGCCCATGTACCAATTATAGCATCCAAGTTAGTATGCGTATGAGTGGTCTTATCTGTAAAATGTATGGGAAACTCATCATAGCGGGTCTCCAGGGGTTCTAGGTCTCCTCGCCTCCCTGTATTAATACAAGGGCCTTCATGACCTGAACTAGCTTTGCTCTGTAACACTGAACAGCTGCATTGGTGGTGGAGAAGTAATATTTCATCACCACCATCTCACCGCTGTTTGAATCAGACTCTATGTTTCGTACTTCCGCTTGGTAGAACAGGTTAACTTTTGTCATGGGCACCTAAACTTGGAATATAGCAAGTTACTACAATTGCCATCCATTTAAATTTGTTGATTTATCATTCATTTTAATTAATTACCTGATTAGGTATCTGGTGTAAATGTAAGTCAATTTACATATTACAACATTTTCAATTTAACATCTTGTTCGATGACACTGAAAGAAGTAGGTGATAACTTACCAGAATCAAAAGTACTGTTCATTATTAAAAAGGCAATTTAAATATTTCCTTCCCTAATAAGTAATTAAAATAGCTTCAAAATTAGGCATGTGTTCCCCTAGCTCATAGTGCAACTGAATAAAAACCTGTATTAAAGTTTTAAGTTGATTGAACTGTTTAAAATGAGCCACTTTCATTGTTGTTTCTTCATTTTCCCATGTACTTGGTCTGTTTCTTTGCTCTTTCATTCTCTTGTTGGTTTGTTTTTAATTCTGCCTGCTTCATAGACAAGAAGTCATGATATGCACAGTCTGTTATGCACATACTTAATTTATTCATTTTATTACATTTATGGACCACATTTCTTCCATCATGGAACCCAAGATTGCGTACATGTTGTTCCCGGGTAATTATCTGGCTGCGCTGAGACTTTCTACAAGTACTCATTACATAAACAGGTTTTATGGGAAGTCTTCCCACTGTAGGGCCGAAATTTCTACCCCAGGCAACCCACAGCAGTTGCATTTGCTTTTGCTGTCTAGTTTTCCTCCCCACTCCACCTTAAGCTTGGTGCTATCTCAGTTGCTCAAGAAGAAGGAAGGAAGGAAGGAAGAGAACAGAAATAAATGACGAATAATACCTTCGCTGGAACTAACATGCAGCACCGACATAGTCTGCCAAAGCGCCAAAAAAACCAGCACAGAACGGGTTAAAAATGAATGCTGTTACACCCAATCATTGTCTGCCAAAGCGCCAGAAAAAACATCACAGAAAGGGTTAAAAAGCCAATCTCTGGCTACCAGCAACAACAACCCAAAAAAAGGATCCTGGTTTTAACAGCTTGTAGCTTGAGGAGGGGAGAACAAATGGGGGGGGGGAACAACAATAGCGCGAATGGGCTGATGGGGAGCGTGCCAGCAGTGAGGGCTCTGCGTGTCACGTCTGACACGTGTGTCATAGGTTCGCCATCACTGGGCTACTGACTCTTTCAGCAGATGGTTCAAGGCAGGCACTACATCTGGCAAGTTTATCCATCTGCTGACCAGGATCTACTACTTGCTAAGTAATTTATTTAAGTGTACATTACTCTGTCACTTTTTGTAGAGTTTTGGGTGAACTCAAAACTGTGTATGTGGTTTGTTTGTTTGTTTGTTTGTTTTAAAAAGATGGCATGAATTTTTATCTTCTGACATTCTCAGAGAGAAAGTATGGGACTATCTATGAGAACCCATTTTTATTCACTGGGCATTTTTAACTTCTTAGTTTTTGTTGATTTTGAAAATCTGTTATTCTATTACTGTTTACTTGTATTGTGCTACAAATGGGTTGCCCACTGCCCTGAAATCAAGATAGGATGAAATGGAGTATGTAAATATTTAAAAGGAAGAACAAATTCATCCTGTAACAATTCAACATCCTGAGTATTCTTGATGACTGATCTCTTTGGTGGGAAGTGGTATTTTCCACCGCATGATCTATCAAATATCTTTTGGATAATAATGTCACCATGAATAAATAGACTTATACATACTTTGTGATCACCTATCATTTTTTTCAGCAGAGGGAAATGTAGCTCACTTAGGAGCTGTATATACAGTATGTGCATTACGTATGGGGATGTGTTAATCTTTTCAGCTGCAATGGAAATATTACTTTTAATGTCAGACTACCTCTTGCTATGCAATAAAATACCACAGTCATCACTGATTCATAGAGATGATTTCCTTTTAATTATACATCCAATATGAATGAGATTTAAAGTTGCATTATGTTATACAAGAAGTAATCTTAGAACATTCTGGATGGAGTCATTTCCTGTCCAAATTCCTCAGCAACCGAAGAAATGAGAAATTCTATATTGCAACCACCACTACCCAGGCAAAAACAAGATCATTATTCCAGGAATTTGCCCTTTTCTGCCATTTGAAGCTTTTCACTTAATTAATTAAAACTTTAAACTGAGAAAATTTGGCAGGGCTTCGTGTGTTTTCCTTTTGTGCAAAACAACACCGCATGCCCCTGAAATTCAGGAATAACCTGTATTTTTCTAAAATGCCCATTCTGGGAACTAGCTGTGCTTTCGTCCTAGTTACCATAAAACAAAGTAATCCTTACAAAACCCAAGATCCTGAGCCATAATTAATCCTTGTCATTTGAGCAACTTCAGGTGGTTTTGCCAGACATGAATTTGCCCCATTTACTCTACGGCAGCCGTTAAATTTTAGTGCTCGCATCAGGCTGCAATAAATCGAGAAAGCACTTTGGGCTTTACGCAACCTCTTTTGAAGGGAGATATTATTGACACCTCTCTCTCTCTCTCTCTCTCTCTCTCTCTCTCTCTCTCTCTCTCTCTCTCTCTCTCTCTCTCTCTCTCTCTCTCTGGGCCTTAAATGCGAGCCTGGGTTTGTGGAACGCGGCGTGCTCTCCAACTGGTGTCGAGCAAAGAGGTCATGAGCAACAAAACAATTAGGATGAAATCATGAGCTACATTTGTAAACGAGGGAGCAGGCTTCTTGGCAGGGTGTCAGCCGCTAGAGAGCTGGAGTCCGGAGTGCACACATCCCACTCTCCTCTGTTCGAGTCACTCATCTGTGTTTATATGAGTAACGGAGCAGCTGAGGGGGAGGGGATTTGTAAGCGCCGAGCAAATACTCTGAGCGCTCATTCTGTGCGAGACTGACATGCACACCGAGTCGAGGCTACTTCCAGGGATGTAGTGAGCGCACAGTCACATGCTGTAGCATTCATGAGTAGAGAGATAAATCAAGCAGATGTTTGTCGACTGGAATGGGTAATAATTTCTTTTACTCTCTCTCTTGATCCCCTCCTCCCTTTTCCCTTTCCTTCCTCCCCTCCCTCCTCTATTCGCATGCTAGCCTCAGATGCCAAGCCTTGGAGTTGCTTTCTGAAACACTTAGCGGCAGGCGGTGCTGAAGCATGAAACATTGTGGGGGCAAGGGAAGAAGGTTTGGGGTGGGACCTTTGCTTTTAAGCTGGGGGTGCGTACATTTGTTTTGTTTTCGTTCTCCACTTGAACCACTGCCAGCAGGAAACTGTTTCCCCCCCCCTCTTCTTCTTCTTCTTCTCCAGAGCATCAGTATCAAATTATAGCAGCCTTGCATCTGAGAGCTAATTAAAATGTAAAATGTCCTGAAACCACTTGTGTGACAAATGTAAGATTAGAAACAATTAGAAGCCACTCGAGAGGCTTGTGGTGTTTAGATTTCTGACATTATTATAATCGTCCCTGGAAGTAATGAAAACAATGGTTACTTTGAAGGGGGGGGTTACAGCAAGTTATCTCCACTATAATCACAAGTTAATGATTGTTTATCGTTTTTAATGTCGTTGAAGTCCAGTGACTGAGCACACAAGGGTCACTTTTCTTACAGAACAAAACAACTACTTCATTCTTTTCCTCATAGTTTTCTCATAATCAGCATTGTATTTTGCGTGTGTGTGCATGTTTAAAAGGCATCTAAATCTGTGTTTCCCTTGTTTGACCTATAAGTTGTATATACTGGTTATCAAAGCAGAACTCAGAATTTTTCTATAGTGTGGAATCTCTCAGCTCTGTTAAAAAAGACTTTTGAAGTGTAGCATTAAAGACTGATTTGATAAAGTGAGGATCGCATTTCTGTTTGTCTCATGCCTTTAGCGGTTGAACTGTACTGTACAGAAGTACCAATCAATTATTTTGTTCTTTGTGCTATATATGGAAATGGTTGCTTTTTTCAACTTAGAAAATCTTTGACGCACATAAACATTGCCTAATCAAATACCTTCTCCTGTAAGGAAATTGCCAGAAGAAGGAATCAAGTTAATGCTTACATAATAAAATGGATGTATAAAGGATGTTCACCCATCTGATCTTTTGATTTGCAAGAGTGCAATTTGTGCTTTCTCAATATTCATTTGGATCCTTGTCCTATGTTAATAGCAACAGATTAGCTGGGGGGGGGGCAGGAAATATAATATAGAAATATGTGACCTAGAAACAGTTCTACTACTGGCAATAACATTGTTAATTATTATAGGGAGACATAGGCTTCTTCAAGGTGCATGCTTGTTTTTGAAGACTGCTCAACTGGTGTTCAGCTGTGTTACCCCTTTGTAAGAAATTGTGCTGAAATTGTTGCCTGTTTGTTTTCAGCGCCAAATCTTAAAGGCAGACCACGCAAAAAGAAGTCATGCCCACAGAGAAGAGATTCACTCAGTGGCTTTAAAGATTCCAATAACAATTGTGAAGGCAAGGCTGTTGCCAAGGTAAGACATTTAGTAATTTTCATCCAACTTCAATTTTGCCTTTCTTTTCCAGTATAGCATTTCAAAGTAGGGATCGTCCCCACCTCTCTGCCTCTCTTTTAAATGAAAATCAATATGGATTGCAGTGTTTTGAGTGGGTGGGCTTCCTCCCTCCCCCCTCTTTTACATTTTGTTTGGTCTGCATTATCAGGAGCACTTTGGGAAAAGAATCTTTTTGTTTAAAACTCCTGTTGAGATTTACTATAATTGCACACATACATCATGTTATTGGTATGGCACCTTTCCATAGTTAAAGCCATACTCAAGGCGGCTTACAATATGAAAAAAATACATAATTACAAATGTAGCAAAAGTAGTCAGAAACAATAAATAAAACCTCAGAAGGTACACAACCAAATTAAACCATTTCCACATAAAGCATAATAAGATCTAAAACAAACAAACAACAACAACCCTCCCCCACAACAGCAACCCATAAACAATACCCCAACGCAGCCTCAGCTTTTGTAGCTGGAGTCAGTCAGGGCCCTGCCCACCCAGGTCAGTTGGGAAAAGGCCTGCAAGGCAGGGAGCAGAAGCCTCCGTTTCTGTAGCTGGAGTCAGCACGGCCCAGCTATCTTGAACACCATAGTTTTTCCTTTAGTATTATTTATCCGAAACATTTGTAAGCTGCTTTCACAAATGATCCCAAAGTGATTTCCATGTAACAAAAGGATATAAAAAAACACTTGATTCATGAATGGCTATCTTGCCTTTCCTCCAAAGAGCTGAAGGGCTGTGTACATGGTTCTCCATTTTATCACCAGTCTTGTGAGGCTGGGGTGGAAGTTCACCCTAAGTGAGTGGTTTTCTCTCATGGCTGAGTGGGAGTTGAACTTGGGCCTCCCCCATGCTAGTCCAACATTCAAAGATAGAATCATAGAATCATAGAGTTGGAAGAGAGACCACAATGGCCATCCAGTCCAACCCCCTGCCAAGCAGGAAACACCATCAAAGCATTCTTGACATATGACTGTCAAGCCTCCGCTTAAAGACCTCCAAAGAAGGAGACTCCACCACAGATCTATACCACGTTGAAAATTAAATTGCTCACAGCTCTTCTCAGTTGCCTCTCTGATATAATTTGAAAATAACCGTATATGAAACAGGAACTTCCTTTGAGTAACAGATTACAGCGAACACACACAAAATGTTACCTAGAATAATGTTGCTGTTCGTCTTTAGAAAAGTTGAAATGGAAATTCAGAGTGCAAGTTAATATTCTGAACAAGGTCTTTTAAACACATCTCCTTGTGCTTGAACCTATCTATGGGTCTTGGATTACCATGGGTTGGTTTGCATACACATGTTAATCACCTGATGAATCATCAAGTGATGACTTGTGTGCATGAATGAGCCATCAGAAACCCTACAGATATCACCTCCCATCACTTCAGTTACAATGGCACAACGTACAGTATAATGACCATGCACACTGCTGGAAATGGGATAACTATTGGGATAACTCACTTGGCTATGTTTGTAATACCGGTATGAAGCACCAGCCATTATGTCATTTTGGGGCTTCTTGTAGAAGAGTTTCCACGTCAGCATTTAATGCCTATCAGAAGGCAGAATTAAGCAGTTTCTGCATGAATTTTCTAATGTGAGCTATGTCACATTTGCATGTCAAAGTCCCAGCCGTCAGAAGGAGATAAATCAACTGATGTATTTGCATGGTGAACCTAGTCTGGAGTGTATTTCCACCATAGCTGCCAAGTTTTCCCTTTTCTCGTGAGGAAGCCTATTCAGCATAAGGGAAAATCCCTTAAAAAAGGGATAACTTGGCAGCTATGATTTCCACCAAGCAATTATTTTGTGCATTCTCCATCCATATCACGGAGAGTTGTGCTGCTCTCTCTTGCAGCCTCTGTTGAAGTGAATGGGTACTACATGGCTGGTTGGGTGGCTGAATGTATAGCAATTTGTAGACAACATTATTGTGCTCAAATATTTAAATTTCTGAAGTGCTGAAAGCTCTTGTTGCCGAGGCTTTCAGTGGGCTATTTGCCAGAATCAAATAGCATGCTAACCAAACTTTCCCTTAGCTCAGTGCTGTGTTGGGAGTAAAATGGTTTGGGGAGAGGCAAAAGCATTTGCAAGCTTCTCTCCAGGAGCCCACATATTCACACAGTTCCAGCAAGTCATAGTTTGGCATACTGTGATGTGCAAACCAAGCAATTGAATGTATTGAGTTGAGCCCATTAATTTAAGACTTTAAGAGGACAAATGTCTTGAGTTGTATTTTGTGTCACTTTTCTTGCGATTGATTTATTAGCATTGCCTCCTTGATATTTCACTGATATTGACACAATGGGATGGCACAAACAAAGCTCTAAAGGTAAAATCATTAGGGTTTTGTCATTAATTTTTGCATTGCTCAGTCTTTGGTGTTTTGTGGCATGGCTAGTACTTAAATTGTTTGTAATACGATGAGCTGGTATCACATTATACAGAGGTGTTGTTTAAAAAACTGGTTTTTGATGTTTGATGGCTTTGCAACCTCCATAAAACGTTATGGGACTTTCTCAGGTTTCCATGGTTGTGGAGTGCATAAAAGCTCAAAGATCCTGCTATGCAGATGCCCTACTTTAGTTGAATTTTGCAAACTTTTTACCTGCCATATTCAATTTGCCCTTCATGAACTATGGCCATAAACAATTCAACATCCTGTAAGTGGAGTATCTTCTGCATGTGAAACATAGCTGCCAAGTTTTCCCTTTTCTCGTGAGGAAGCCTATTCAGCATAAGGGAAAATCCCTTTAAAAAAGGGATAACTTGGCAGCTATGATGTGAAACAGTGTGCCAGAGGACCATTGAAAACAACCACAAAACTAATATTGTTCTTATGATATGTGACCTGTGCCCCACCCTCTATTAACAAGAAGAGATACCTGCTTTCACATAGCTCTCTTCATCTTTCCTGGAAGGCCTTTCACAATGTGCCACCCACCACTGAGCATGAAATTGGTTACGTCTTGTAGCTGGTTCTTATTGGTGGAAGTCTCATGATTGTAGAACCTCCCTTTCCTCTATGTAGACTGCCTAGCTAACATTTTGTTGTTCTTTCAGGAGGCTTATGGAACAATGTGAGAAACATTGTAATTGACTGGTTTGATTGTGGTTTTCTTACACTTTGTTTTATTCTTATTTTATTGTTGTTTTAAATGTAGTACAGTAAGTTGTAACCTTCTTTGAGTTCACCTAGTAACAAAGAGTTAGGACAGAAACCACATGGATGAATGAATTGCATCATTCATTAGCCTGCTTAAGATTTTTGAACTTGGGCTGATGGCGTCCTTGAATGAACCATGAAGATATATTGAGTTCTGGACCAGTAATGCTGTCATTCTTGGACACATGGCTATGTATGCATGGCTTAGGCATAACACTGAGAGGGGTGATGATGTAATTCCACAGGGAAGGAGCACTTTGAGCCCCACTCTTCCATGCAGAGAGCCTGTGGTGTTAACTGGGCTCTCCATAGCAGTGTACAGAGCCCCTCCCAATGCCAACATGACTATCCCCTGTGCCTTTCCTCCCCCTGCTGCAAAAGATGCTCCTGTCCACAGCATTGGCTGACAATACTGAATTGTCAGTTTTGAGCATGTTACAGGAGCCCAGCAGATGAAATGGGAAGCAAATGACAGCAAAGACTTAAAAAGCCATCGCATGTGGTCCTTGCTGAATTATGGCTATGCATCCTGCATATTCCCTGCTCAGATTCTAAATGTCATATTTAAAGCTGTCATGGAGCAAAACACACACACACACACACACACACACAAACAAACAAACAACCCATGAAGCTATTAGGACACCAGTTCCATTCAGTTTGTTTACCTTCATCTGTGAGCGAATAATTGTGTGAACTTTATTCCCTAGCATACAAAGGCGTTTGGTTTCAATAGGTCTGAATAAATTTAAGCTGGGGCAGCCTATTAAGTACTATAACTAAATTACAGAGCTGTCTTTTATTCTCCTGCAGCTCAAGTGTAGCGCTTGGGGATCGCAGCCTCTCGTAAGACAAATTTGTTGCACTTACTGATGAGCTTTCCTCTTCCCATGATGTCCTTGGGTTATGCCTTCAGGAATACAATATGGAATAGATTGAGTTAGGGAGAAATCATTTGTGGAAGAGTGAAAGTTCCTGTTTTTATCTCCAAGGGAGAAACTAGATAACTTGTTCGCCACAAAGGGCTATGAGGGAAAGGGGAGTGTGAAGGCTGTAGGTAATTTACATATTTAATTGTATGGAATTTATTTTACGTATTTTTATCAGGTGATTTGTCAGGTTCCAATTTAGCAGGTGGTTCTCAACATTTAAGGATGGAAGTAAACATTAATATACTTATACCTTTCATGATTCTGACAGGCGCATGACTCAAGTTTCAAGAGCATGTTGCCACTGTTTTTACAAATGTCTTTATTCTGAAATTATTCTCCAGAGATGCAGGATAATTGAGCCACGCTCCACAAGGGGGCAGTCGACCTTGTGCACAGCTCACAGTTAATGCATTCTGCAAAAGAGCTGCAAAGGACTCAGGCAAAGTTTGGGCAGACTTGTAAAGAGTTTTATTGCAGAGAGTCATTTATTCAGTCCTATACATGAAGTCAGGTCAATGCTTACCTAGCCAAGTTATTGGTTATTCTGGCTGGCCTCTGCCAGTCTCTTTACTAACCCTGGGACCTGAGATTGTGCCAGGGGTTGCATGAATGCAAGGCAGATGCTGTGCCAGTGAGCTATGCCCTCTCACAACGAGCTATGCCATGGCAAAGGTCTTTCTATGGTCCCCAACCATTTCCCCTTGGAAGTGATTACTGTTGGTTTCAGTGGGACATCCCAGTAAAAATGTGCTTACGGTTCCAGCCTTAAATTTCCTAAGCACCCTTGCCAGCCACCCTTCTAAATATCTATGGAGCATATAGTGGGGCATATAGATCTCTACTGCAAACATAAAGGTTACACGCACACTCAGCGAACACCATATGTAGTGAAAGATATTAAAGAGGAGATTGAGATCTGGCAGCTACCAGCAAGATACACTGAGCCGAGTGCTGTATAGAAAATGTGGCCAAGAGGAGGCCGTCTTTAATTTCCATGGTCTGTGCCTTGGTCCAGCGCTTTGTGCCTTCCAGCTACAACACAACCCAAATAGCCCAAACCATGCAAATCCCTACTGACATGATTTCAAGAAGACCGAATAAGAACTCTGGGAGACACGCTGATCATTGATGATGTAAACTTTGGATATGTGCAAAACATTTACTAGCATAATCTAAGCCAGAACCAATCTGTTATGTACTGAGCTGAATCCTAGAACAATAGGATTCAGAATCAGCGGGAGCTACCCAATCCAACTCCAGGTGGAAGTGAATCCGCAACCTGATTGGCCTGCTGGAGCAGCCAATCAGGCGGCTGGCAGAAGTGAATCTGCTACCTGATTGGCCTGTAGGAGCAGCCAATCAGGCTGCAGGCAGAAGTCAATCCACAATATAATTGGCCCACAGGTGTAGCCCTGAAGTAGCCAATCACGCAAGGCCCATTGTGTAAATAATGTATATAAGCAGATGGTTTGGGGAAAAGAGCCATTCGTCTTCTCTTCTCCTCCTTGATGACTATGAGCTGAATAAAGAGCATGAAATTCACTCTTGACTCCGAGTATATTTCACAATCTCTTTCCCGGCTCCCCAAAATCAACATTATTCATTGGCCACAGTGGCAATTTCCTATTGTATTTCCCACAGTGGTGAGTTTCTGCAAATGAGGCTTGCCCCTGGAAATACAATAAGAGTCATTTGTCATTTTGTTAAGGAATGGTCACATCCCAAAATATGCAGCCTGAGTCGATGCATGCTTACTTAGGAGGAAGTCCAGCAAAAGTAAATGGAATTGACTGCCAAGTAATTCATGTAAAATGGGTGCACTGTAGGAGTCTGTTAGCTATTTGATGTCCTTGGACATATTGACATCACTGCTATTAAGGAATGAACATGATATTTTCATATATTTTGTTTCAGTTATTACCTCATTTGTCATACAGAACACGTTGCCTTGACATTAATTTTCTTTCATTTAGTTATTTCCCACCTTGATTTACTGGGTATATTTAAGCTGTCCATGTATATTGATGCTTTTATTGACCTGTATGAAAAATAAGACTGGACATAGATGGAGAGAGTTGTACTTTAGGTTTCCTGATCAAGGGACCCAAATTTTTTGTGTTGTTTTCTGGAGATGGAGCAGTATGTAAACCTTAGTTGCAAAATCTGTATTATTTTTTTTTGGTCTACAATTAAAAACATATGTGATGGAATATGAATTTCAAATGAGAAATACTTTAACTTTCCAGTTAACGAAATTGGAAAACCCCGCTCTGCATGCCAGAAAGACAGTGTGTGTTGTGTGGAGGAGAGTTATTTGATAAGAGATTAGAATGTGTTTTGTGTTTCATGGGTTACCTCCCTGTTGTTGCTTTTAAAATGCCTTTCCCCACAAAACTAGCACATGTAAAATGCTTTTCCTAATATTGGGCCATCTAAAAAGAGTAATAAGGATATTTTTTTTAAAATACATGAAAGAGAGAGTGTTTAATTACAGCTTTGCACTTCAATCCAACGTGTGTATCAAATTATATCGCACTGGTTTCAGTTGTACTGACCCCATGTAAACAGGTTTGGGCTGGGATGCTAAAGATGGGAGACATATTTACAAATCCTCACTTTAAAATAAAGGATCGTGACGGCAGCAGACCTCCCTTTTTCAAATGGGAATAACAGTGACCTTCTTCACAGCTTTAATAAGCTCCAAACAGATCGATAAGCCGCTCGCTAGAGTTACCAGTTTGAAATCTCATGTTAGAGCTTCGCAGTTCTCAGGTTTTGGTCAGAGCTTAAACTGGGCTGGGGAGAAAGACTCCCAGTTTGTGTGAATATACATGCATACGCATGCCCCGAGATTAAATCATTTACTTACAACAAAATCATTTACTTGCAACAAACTATCTGACAACAATTATATAAACCAATCCTTGAATATATTTTTCAGTGAGGCTACAGTAATTGGGTCCCTCCTGAACTGATGTATGCCCCCCAAAAGAATCTCTCAGTTTCAAAGGCCTTTTGTAGTATCTGCACATACAATTATTATTATTTTTTTAAAAAAGTTATTTTCCATAATCATGAGGACTAGAAATTTCCTCTTAAAATAAATCTAAATACATTCTTTTTGCCTTGTCCGTCATGAATGCAGTCATGCAGATTTTCTGTTTCCTTTACACTCTGACCTTAATTAATATACCCTGCTCCCTGTCCAATTTTAACAAGGGCAGTTCATGCCTCACCCCAAGACATTGAAACTGAATACTTTGTTTATGGAAACACTGCTCCAGTTCTGAGCATATGAGGGAAGTTTTCCTGCTACGTTATGTAGTCATCAAAGGTCTCTTTTACATAGCAACAATTTTAAAAAGTACATCCAAAATAGATCATGCAACTCTATCTTCTCTAACAAGAGGGTTTTATTACATGCAATCACCCCAAATGGTTGAATTACAAAACCATTACAAAGCAGCATGGCTAGCTAATAAATTTATTTAAAAAAAATTTGATATCAGCAATGCATAATGGAGGGTTGACATTCAGTTGGTTTGATTTTATGGAAGGTTTGTATACAAAACAAAAAACAAAAACCAGAATTGTGTCACTTGTCTCCCAAATAAATAAGTAAATAAACCTTCGCAGAATTGACGTTCTATTTTATTTCCTTTGCTTGGTAGCCCAGTAAACCTAAATCAAGTCGGGCAAAGAGTGTTCGCCACCGGACATATTGTCACAAATATTCCAAACAGAGTGGCTGGGTTGTTTGGGGGCAGTGTTGGAAACTGAGGTATGAAAGCTAGGAGCTAAACAGCACCTTAAACCTAGGTTATGGGCCCAACAACAGAATGTCTAGGCGCACTTTTATTATAACAAGAATATAAAGCTGAAAATGAATGAGCTGCAGCCAAAATCTTACGAGAGCGAAACACTACGTTTCCGTTAGGCCAGCTGAGAGGCAGAACCTATCCGCTTGCCTGATGCTGCAGCTATCTCTCGGAAGTTAATCTGAAATCTTAGGCGCAGTACTGTGCCCTGAATTCAAAAAATCCTAACGTTAGTGAAATTCCCTGTCGTAAAATGCGCCCTGTCTGTTCAGTGACATTGTGTCCTTGGTCACGCAAACACATGCATCCCACCCAAACATCTTTCTTAAGATCTTGAGCTGAGTCGTGACACGTGCTAACATAGGAGCCAACTCCTAGGGGCCAAGATCCCTTCAGCCCCCCTAAAAAAAAACATTTGAGAGGGTCAGCCCCCCTCCCCCAAGTTGATAGGCATTGCCATTTAAATGGAGTGTGTGTGCCGAGTCTTGTGATCAAGTACTGTATGTGGGGTGGGGCTTACCAGCACTCCCCCCAATATTTTATTTGCACACTATTATTAAGGGGAGGGAACTAGCAATAGAGCACAGACTCCACCCTGGGTGAAAATCGAGGGTTTGTAATATTTACTACAAAATATAAAAGTGGTTAATAACCACTATACATGTGGCAGAGAGACAGACACCACCTTGTCTGTCTGGACTTGACAGATCACTTGAACAATTCTATGGAAGACAGGTGGACGAAATGACTGTATAAGGGAGGAGTGAGCAGCGCTAGGGATCTGGCAGGCTGCAGGGGAGGCCTAGATACAACAGGGCAGACTCAAAAAAGCAAATGGCATGGGGTTGGGCCAGGAAACCACAGAGCAGTAACTTACAGGAGAGAAGACATGGCTTCATGTTCTCTTTAGGTTCCTGATTTGTCCAAAGAATTAAACAAACACAGAGTGAAGGCAATAATGAGAGGCAAAGGAAGTAGGGAAATCGAGATGAAACAGTTTGGAAATATTGTACCTAAAACACAGAGAAAGAGCTTTAATGTTGTTGTTGTTTTTTTAAAAAAGATGCAGCTTGGCCTTCTGAGAAAGAGAGGGTGTGATGGTGCAGAAGGGGGGTCATCTCTTAAATGGGAATGAAAGCCGGAGCAGGCAGTTTTCAAGATCTAATCTGGCATCTCCTCTTTTCTTCCAGGTAAAATGTGAGGCTAAATTGCCTTTGCACAAAACCAAAAATAACAACAGCAACTGTAAAAAGGGCTCAAGCGAGGATAAATCAAAGGTTTCTGTAGGTGAAGAATGCAGAGCGGATGAACAGGCATTCCTTGTGGCACTTTATAAATATATGAAAGAAAGAAAAACACCAATTGAACGAATACCCTACCTTGGTTTTAAGCAGAGTAAGTAGAATTTTCATTGCATTTTTGGTTTGACATTTTAGAACAGTTTGGCTTCTGGGGTTGATTGGCTTGATATGGTGGGACAACTTTGTGGACAGATATGGCCCACTTTACCTCTCTCTTTGCCTCTTCTTTTGCATTGTACATTTACTATAAAACTAATTGTCAGGATCCAGAGCTTTATAGGCATTGAGATTCCCCCCCCCCCCGCTCTTTGAGCAGAAACCCCACCACCAATGCCATAAAGCAAACTACTTTTAAAAGTCTTCTCGGTTTTCAAAGTGGTTTGCCGTGTGGATTTGGGAGGTGTGGGGGAGAGGATGCTATTTGAGAAACAGTATCCCAAAGCTCCCATAGGCAAAGCGAGTGGATCTTTGTATGTCAGCCAGTAAAAACCTTAAAAATGAAAACACATACGTACATACATGCACACTGGGGCCTTTGAAACAAGAGTTGTTGTCATTGTGTTTATATCCACCAATACATTTTCCATCCGCTATCTTGCAGTTTCTCTTCGTTTTGGGCAACTGCTGCTGGGAATTTATAGTTTTAAAATACACTGCTTGCGATCAGAACCTGGCATGTTTAAAAAGGTTCCTGCTTTCCCTCTCCTTTTGATAAATACTGCAGCTAATGTCTTCCCTTGAATTAATAATACGACATACTTTTATTGTACCCAGATGTTCCTTCCGGGGGGGGGGGAGTCCCCCAGATATAAAAGGAAGGCATCTAAAGGTGGCCAGAAAGTAGGTGAAGGAGGTCACAGAGTATAAAAATAGACAGGATCTGTTTAAAGACATCATAGCACAATGCTAAGGCTTGCTTTGGAAAGAGCACTTTTGAGTCACTGCTTATAAAAGCAACAATTGATAGAGAACATGCAACTGTAATTAAATTTTGCATAAACATTCTATAGCATGGAAGAATGAACATCGCAAACGATGAAAGGTGTGCTTTAAATTGCCTATAAGGTACCTAAATTATTATAAAGGGAGGAATGCCTTACATGGAAATATGACTTTCTCAAACCTACCTTCCCAGATTAAATGTGTATGTTATTTTGATGAAGAATGTCAAACCTCTATGTTTTACATAACAATTTACATACCTAATAGCAATTGACACTGATTGCAACAGACCTCTAGCAGTCATTATAAACTTATATAACTCCAAAATGATTACAATGTTTGCCTGAAAAACCGGCTGCTTGAAATAGAAGTAAAATTAATGTACTATGAACAGCTTTCTTGCATTATGCATTTGATTCCGATTAAATCAAGGCCTGAGCAAAGCTCTTGATAGCTCTGGTAGAGTGCAAGGTTCAGTGAAGCTTTTTATTTAGAACATTTTGAGATGTAGTGTGTGTGTGTGTGTGTGTGTGTGTGTGTGTGTGTGTGTGTGTGTGTGTGTTTAATGTTAATTCCCCCCCCCTCCTTATTTGTCACTAACAAACAGGCACATTTTTAAAAGCAGGTATCTATTGGATCTCAATTTCCCAGGGTTGCCATGAGATCATTCTGCAACATGTACCAGCTGAGATAAACTGGTGTGTTTTGATATTCAGCAATGTGCCTCATGTTTCCTCAGAGCAAGATTACTCAGGAGTAACTGAGCTGCTCATATAATGGCCCAGGAGTACTTGCTGTGTTTGTCTACCTTGACATGTGTAAACACATGAGTAGGAAGAACCAGTTTAAATAATATAATTCCTCTGTTGCTGGATGAGTACAGTGAATGTTCTTTGCTGTGCTGCGTGGTTCGATAATGAGCACTACTCCCTGGGGAACACCCATAATTTATGTAATATTTTGGAGGCAATTCATACAGCGCCATTATGAAAAGCTCTTTGATGGGGTAAAGGGAGCAAATAAAAAAATAAAAAATGCAAGCAAACCTATTTTACTGCATTCTGTAGTTCTCTCATTACAGAGGATTCTAAAAGTGTTTGGCCCCTTTTCCCCTTTAAAGGAAACCTTTATTAAATGAGACAATTTGATTAAAGTGCAGATATACAGACAATTTAAAAATAAGTCATGGTCATATAGGGAGGTATAATCACATCAAAATATATTTATTTATTTATCTCTCTAGCTAAGCTCTTTGACATGAGTTCAATAGCCAACAAATGGCATCCACTTCCTATGGAATGATGGAATTTGCACCCATCCTTAGCTCAAACGTTAAAGCTATTCATTTTTGCCAGCTCTGTAGTTGGACCAAGCTTTAGTTAGACATTCTGGAATGTCCACAAGCATCGGCATTTTGGATGCTTGAGGGTTGTTTGTGCCAGTGCAAACCAAAATTCTGCAAACCATCCCATGTAATGATGTCGGTCAAATTTGATCCATTAGAGACTTAGTTCAGCATCAAGCAACAGCAGGGATGGTTGTGCACAGAGACAGCTGTGCATTTTATGCAGGTTGCAAAATAGGGACGATAGCAGGAAACAGGCAAAGCACCTCTGATGGCAGATGGTATGTACAAGACACACACCACCAGTGGAAGTTCCTCATAGGGCTTCCCCTACTTCCAGGAGTTTCATAGACGAGTGCAGGGGCAGCATGACTCTGCAAGGAACACACCTGGCTATTGGGGAGCGGTAACACTTTGGGGAGATCCGCGCAAGACAGTGCGTGATCTGTGAGATGTGCACCAAGACGATTAGACTCAGAGAAAACTGGGGTGCAGTTGCATGGGAGATATGCTCTGGGTGCATCTTGATATTTCTCACCCTGCGGGCCACATGCATGACGAAATGAGCTGCTCCACTTGTAGAAGCTTGTTTCCTCATGCGGAAGAGGATCTCTGGATCCCAGCCAAGGTCTCTTATCTGAGTGGCAGTAAATACTTGTTTAATCAAGGACTGCTTTGTGTGTGCACTCCAGTTTACTGCTACATTAACTAAATGGCATTTTAAAAAATAATACTCTTTCTAATAACTATGTTAGTTTTATATAGGAACATATAATGCAAAGCTTATTTCGTGTGTTTTGTTTTTATGCTGTTTGTTTTATAACCTGGAAGTGAATTTAAGCTCAGTAAAAAAAATTATTTTATATCTGTAACTGTATCTCAGAGAAATGTTTTCCCTTGTGATTTTAAGAAAGGAATGGTATATGTGCAAAGCCAATGTTTACTCTTTGAATTATGTAAATGTCATTTGCAGATTGTTTGTGTTTCTCCCCCTCCCCCCCCAAAAAACCTTTTTGTGTGCGTAGATGTGATTGTTATCTTCTTGCTTCACTGTAAAAGAAAAACTGTTTGATTTGCATTTCTTTGAAAAAAGTTGGTTAATGCAATGCTTATCTAAATACTTATTGTCCCTCTAACAGTTAACCTTTGGACTATGTTTCAAGCTGCTCAAAAACTGGGAGGATATGAAACAGTAAGTGTTTAAGTAACTTAAATGGAAAAAAATGTGTAATGTAGCTTTTCCCTGTTTTGGGTGGTGTTTCTTTTTCTCAAACACACACACACACACACACACACTGGGGTTATTGGGTCCTTTTTTTAGAAAAAGCCCCAATTAGTTCCAGGTTTGGCAAAACTGTAAACTTGTCGAAGAAGAAGAAAAAAACACTTCTTGAGTGGAAAACATGTGTAACTCTTCCCTGTCAAGGAAATTGGTTGGGTCTGTAATTTTTTCCCATGTTGAGAAAGGGCTATTCTTGTACAACAAGCCAAGATTGCATAAAATGAAATTTCACTTGGCATAGTCCCTGACATCTGTTCATGTTGGAATATGGGAAATGTATTAAATGCTTTCAAAAGTAATCAGCGTTGTCCATTAAGGAATGGCTTGGTGCAGTATCTTTCTTTACTGTGAATAGTAAAAGATCTTTATTAGACAAGGGTCAGTGCCACATAAACAGGAAGTTATCCAAAGTATAAAGGCAGGGGGGGGGGAGAGAAGCGGAATACTCTGACACTTTTTATCAACTAACCATATCTGACATGGGCACTTTATTTTTAGCTCACAGGGAAATTTGATGGTTGCGGATTTTACAGCATGTATTCCAAACCAATAAAACGTTGGAGCAACAAACTGCGATTAAGATCTTGAAATGAGAAGAAAGAGCTGCTTTAATATGGCATATAAAGATGGCATCTGCAATAAAGCCCATTTGACATAATACTATCGTCATTGGGACTATTTCCCCAGCCCATAATGCTCAGATTAGGTTGTGCATTTCCTGCCACAGTTGAATGCAAAAAAACATATTTAAATAGCTAGCTAGATATATTTATTTGTTTTGCTTTGTTCACTGAGTATAAATCTGGGCTGCATCTATTCCATAATGAAGTAACAGAGAACACAAAAGCTGAAATTAATTTAAGCTGAAATGTAATCACTCTGGAATTTGTCCCATAGAACAAAGCCTGTTGTGTCATTTCAATGCCTGTGCAGTTAGCTAACATATCTGTGGTTGTGAAATAGTAATCACATACAGGTACTGATAGCTTTAGTTGACTTTCTTTGGTCTGCATTTGAGTGCCTGATTCTGTGCTTGTTTACTTGGGAGTTAACCCAACTCTAATTTATTTAAATTTATTCACTACATTGGGTACACCAAATAGCTGTTGTTCTCTGGCCAATGTACAGAAAACATCAAAAACTAAATATACTAAAATAATAATAATAAAATTAAAGCAGAACTTATTATTTAAGCACTAAGGAAGGCTAAAAAAAATCTTGCCAAGAAGTTGATAATACAAGCATTAAAAGTATTTTTTGAGTTTTGCTTTGAATTAAGGATGTCTAGGATTCCAATATGCTAACCTTTGGAAAGTTCCACTTCTGTTACAGTTTTTGGTGTTCAAAGGCTTTATTCATGCAGGAACTATTTACAGAAGAGATGAGAGAGAATAGAAGACATGTTTTCTCAACAAGTTGGGAGAGAGAGAAATGGTTCAGCTTTTAGGAGTGGAGTTAACTTAGACAGAGAGCTACAAACAAGTGCTGGCTAGATTGCTAGAGAAGCAGTGCTCTCTTGTGGTTTAAAGTAACATGCATTAGCTGGAAGCTCATGAGTAAGAAATTTTATTTGCTTTTCTCCAGCACTTCTGGGCAAATGCTATTAGAAAGTGAAATTAGGCAAGTTTATTAAGTTGGAGCCATCAAGTTAATGACACATCTTAAATCTTGGCCCTTACATTGTTCCAGATGTTATATTCAAATAAGTGTGCAGTTTACACACACAAAACAGCAGCAAAGTAAGATAAAATATGGAGTAATGACAAAGAGAAGTCAAGATAGCCTTTAAAGTTTAAAGTTATTTGTAACAATCTGGCCATTTGGGGTGCCATCTTATGTAATGTGTTCAATGCAACTTTCTCCGTGCTAAGTGATGATAGGATTTCTGCCTTAGTCTATTAAAACGGCTAAAAAATATTTGTATAAACCCTCTTCCCAGATGTTGCCTAACTTGTTAACTTCCATCATGCTTATCCAATGTAAGACTATACTTTACTCCTTAAATGCCACATTCATTGTATTTTTCACACCATGTTACAACCTTTGAGCCATTCTTCTTTCCAGTAGAGTGAAACTTACAAATTGAGATTTCATAATGTGCAGGAGTTAGCAGCTCTGATTTAAGCTTTCATCACTTTGACCAAACTAAGCTTAAGGGGATGTCTGCCCAGCCAGCAAGCAGTTCGTGTTCTGCTGCAACTAAAGCAGGAACACGAGAAACCTTCCCTGATCTGAGCAGGAATGATGAGGCAGAGGATACGGATGCTGATACTAGCACCACCGCTGCATGTACACAGATTGAACAAGATTCTGATGCCCATATTTCCCCTTCTGTTTTGCGGCACTCCGACTGTCAGCAACAGCTTTTTAGTGGGGCAGAAGGGGTTCCTAGTTTGAAAGGGTGCCTCTGAAGACCTAGTGCATGTGCAGCCCATTAGTTTCCAGTATAACTCAGATTACAAGTGTTGGATACACTTCAACATGCACCTGATAGAGATCCAAGTGGCAGATTTGCATTGGTACTCATATACTCCTAATTCACACCTCACATTTGTTTGTTTGTTTGATGCATACTCTTTTCTGTTTGTTATTTAGGTGTAAGGGTCAAAAATCTTTTGGTGTTGTTGCTTTTACTGAGGCCTTCTGTATGTTAGAAAATTATTGTGGAGTTCTGAATTCAGAACAACATATGCTGGCATGAGCTGCATAAGAATTCTAATTGAATTTAGATAGTGTTATCCTTTTGGGAATTATAGTTGTGCATGATAACCTAATGTGTGAAACTGTGATTGCCAAATATCTATAGATGACAGTGGTCCATGATGTCTGATTTATTGCCTCAGGCAATTGTCCAGCTGTGGGAGTCAAGATGGGGCTTGATAAGTCCAGCTCAGGTTGGCTATTGCCAACTAAAGATTGGTTATCTCTTAACTTGAACATGTGAGCTCATTTTCCAATGAATGGATGTGTCACAGGCCGGAGACAGATGTAAGATACAAACAATAGAGAAAAACGGTTTCTCCTGATGACTCAGAATAAATGCCTTATTTCCTTCAGAGTTAACATGAAATCAGTGTTTTGGAAGTAATACTGTCACACTGGAGGCATTTCTCCCCCAAACCCTTTACACTAGATTCAGAAATAGGCTCCTGGGCATCATTCATCATTTTAAATCAAATGATATCTATACTGACACTATTTCCAACAATATTCTGATTGCCCCCGAGATTCGTTTTTGAATTTGCATTGGCCGTGGAGGTGTTCTCTGTTTCAGAAACCACCCCATTGCACAATCTTAATTGCATACTGTTAGCTCCTGTCTGCTTTTTGACTCAACAGATGCTTGCTCTTCAGTGGGGTATCAGGCTACACCTGCAGTTCGTCAGATTTACTTGTACAGAGTTTTGAGGTGCAGTGTGTACATAAGAATTGCCCTAGTTGATCAAGCCAGGTGTCCATAATGCATCTGGTCATGGAGAATCCATTTAGCTATGGATGTCTTGGAGATGCTCTTATATGGCTACAGCTTTCACTGTCTTGATTAGGCCTGTCGTTATGGTGTCACCCGATAAGTTTCAGTGAAAGTGTGTTCATTGAAATATTCCCCTACTGTCCAAATGTTTGACTGATCAGAGCTGATCCAGTTAATAGCAAGTTTAAACTGAGAGAGAGATTTTAATGTAGCTGGAATTGGATGGTAGCGTGTCCATCCCACACCCAAATGGAGGTGAGAGGACGCCAAACAGCTCAGTGGTGGCTGACTGTGCTCAGTTGGCATGGAACGCTGATTTGCTTTGGGGAGTGGCGTGGAATGAATCATAGGACTGTAGAGTTGGAAGGGACTAGGCAGGTCATCTAGTCCAAACCCCTGAAATGCCTAAGGTGGGGCTTAAACCCACAACCCTGGGATCAAAAGTCTCAGGCTCCACCATCTGAGCTATGAATGGAATGGCTGGATCCCTGAAGAGTAAAACTACAGACTGCAGTATTTTGTTGCAGGGCCCCACTTATACCATCAAACTAGCTCTCTTTCAGAGCTGCCATTTAAAACCATCCATATAAGTTTCTTCTTAAAGATGAAAGTAGTGGAGCCTCCCTTGCAGAGCAGGGTAGCTCTAATGGGCTATAATGTTTAATTAGATCCATCCCAATAAATCTGAGAAAATGCAGAGGTAATAATAATAATAATAATAACCCAAAGACATAGACTCAGGTGATTCTTTAACACAGTAAATTCCCACCTGTTTCAAACTTGCCCGGATTGCTCTAAATTTCCGGAGGAAATTTAAATCACAGTATAGTAGGCTTTGAACCCATTCTATTCTGTCATATTCCTTTTTCTGTGGAGAGACTGACAGCTCTAAGCAAGTCTCAGCTGTTAGGATTAAGAGCTACTTCCTCAGAACAAATGTTTAAATAACAAATAGTAAGAGCTGTTCAGCAGTGGAACAGACACCCACAAGAGGTGGTGGACTCTCCTTCCTTGGAGGTTTTTTAAAGCAGAGGTTGGATGGCCATCTGCCATGGATGCTTTGTTGAGATTCCTGCATAGCAGGGGGTTGGACTAGATGACCCTTGGGGTCCCTTCCATCGCTACAGATACCATGTGCAAATATTGTTGCACCTTTAAGCAGAAACAGAGGGACAAACATGAATTAGAACAGATTGTATTGAATCAAATATCAAAAATGAACATTACGGGTGGTGTTCTCTTTATAGTCTTTTAAGACCAGGATCCCAGAAGGCACACTTTAATGACTTAAATTTAACCATGAGAAGAACATTGCTCACCTAGATCAGGCATGGCCAAACTTGGCCCTCCAGATGTTTTGGGACTACAACTCCCATCATCCCTAGCTAACAGGACCAGTGGTCAGGGATGGTGGGAATTGTAGTCCCAAAACACCGGGAGGGCCAGGTTTGGCCACGCCTGACCTAGGTAAAGTTCACTGTTCTGTGGTGATCGTTGCAGTGGAAACAGGGAAACATTGCAATGTTTTGAGGAAAAATAAATATAAGGCGGTGTCTTATTTTTGGAGAAACACGGTAATATGGGAAGACCGAATATGAGCTTGGCATTTCCAGGATCTTGCAGCTTCGAGCAAAGATTGCACTGAAGAAGCCTTTTACGATAGAAGGAAAATGACATTTTTATCTAGCAGTAAGTTGTCCAAACTTTAAACAACACTTGGAAGCATACTGCATTTTCCAGTATGAAAGTGAAATTTGTATAGAACAGCTGAGCACAACTTGTGGCCCATCAAACCAAATGGAGCTTGTCAAGTATTTGTAGCTTGGCCTGCCAGGTGTTTGAGACAGTCCATGTTTTTGCGATTCCAGACAAGCGGCAAAGCAGTAAGCTCACTGAGCCCCTGGTGTGATGCTCTACTAAAGGCATCCCCAAACTGCGGCCCTCCAGATGTTTTGGCCTACAACTCCCATGATCCCTAGCTAACAGGACCAGTGGTTGGGGAATATGGGAATTGTAGTCCAAAACATCTGGAGGGCCAAAGTTTGGGCATGCCTGCTCTACTTGGCTAGTGGGCTGAATTTGACTTACAGAGTTGCACTGTGTTAGTTTGGAGTGGAATACAGAATAGTCGGACAGCAGCAGGGGGCAGCAGTAGGGATCCTGACGGTATGTCTGCTCTCCATATCGCACTAGCACAAAGGAAAAATGGGGGGGAAGACTTTGATAAAAGGATGCTAACAGAAGGAAAGTCTAGTGTCGATTTGTGAGCGATCATGCCCTAAATATAATGGTGGCAGGGATTTCTGAACTTTCCAGAAAAAAAGTTTGCTTTGTTCGTATCCTTTAAGAAGATTATGACATCAGGCTTTAGGCCTTATTTTTTAAAAATTTAAATAAGGCACGGTGTCGAGACTTCCAGGAACTGGGTCTTTCATCACCACGTCAGCATAACTTAGCATAATCACTATGGTGAATAAGTGGTGCTGGCCTATTGATTTCAGAGCAGGCATGACTGCCAAGAGAAACTGAATCTGAATTAGTAAAAAGAGAGAGAAGTGTTCTATTAAACATTTCCACACCTTAAACTGTAACGCTAACAGATGGGGGAGAGGAGCATCCATTCTGTTAAAAGTGTGCATTTACATTCGGGTTACAGTATTCGCTTTTAACTGAATAAGTGCAGTGAGACCAACCAAACAACCGTTTTTTCACCTTGGTCTTCAAAACTAGTCACACTTTGCATAGAATCCAAGACGGGTTGATACTGACTTCCTTGTCACTTTATTTCTCTGAGCCATAGTGGGCTTGAATGAACACTCTTGTACCTACTGCAAGAGCAATTTCAACCTCCAGGGATAATCAAAACACAATGTTCTTGTTCCATGCCTGCGTCTTGACTAATTTGCCCTGTTGCGCCACTCTGCCCACTTCTGTCTGTGGTGTGTGCATAAATGGGTCTGTAGATCAGCCATCTTATGTACACCTCCCCATATGGGAGTCCTGGATTGCAGTTGTGCCCCATGCACTCTAGATCTGGTGGGATATTGTGTGCCAGGAGCACTTGTTTCTTTGCGCACAACATCCCCACAGCCTGTGGAAGGAGGATCGTTGGATCCGGGTGTGCCTAGATGCCATTTCTACAGTCATGCAGTTGCTCCTTTAAGTTGAAAAAAACACACCCCCAAACAGCTTTGCAGATAAGTTGTAACTGAATATTTAATTTCCCCACAGTTTTATCAAGGTTTTAGGTTATTTCATACTACTGATGAACAAATAGGCATTTTTGATTTAATCGGAAGCTAGAAGTAGGCGGTGGTTATGTCTAATGAGAACAAAACAAAGATAAGCTTCAAGGATGTTTCTCTGAAATTATAACATTACCAAATAACATGTCTTTTGCTTTTGAAGCTGGGTTTCTGAAAAGGAAGCGTTTTATCTTTATGCAGAGCAGGAAAAGCATCATTTACCCTATAATATTTAACTGCTCTACTCATCTGCTCTTTTTAAGATTAAAATTACAGGCCCCCAGATTGCAAGTTTTGATATTTGTTTTCTTTTGATTGCTGCCTTTGGCTCCTTAGTGAACTTCAGCAGCAGCACTGTGGGCAACTGTAAAGAATTCTGTGGGACTCTGTATTAAGCACCACAGCATTCCACAAAAACGACAAAATTCACTCAGAATTTATTTTTAAAAAATATTTTCTAAGCAATTTCCCACAACATGCCCCCACTTTTTAAATTGCATGCAGAAAAAGGTTGACTATTACTTTGCCTCTCAGGATCCTGTTTTTCTTCCTGTTAAGACTATAGAAAATAATGAAGTGGAATTCAGAACAATTATTTTGCCAGGTCTTGTATCTATTATTCTTTTGGCCCCATTTTTCTGTGCAACATTCCTGCCCCCCTCAAAAGAAATATAGCTTGCAAGCTAATACTTTATAAGATGTTTATTTTCTTCCATTTAGCCAAATAACTCAGATATTAACATTGGATAGTGTTTAGATTTCATTACCATTTGAACTATATATTTTACTGACGCAGACGGATGAAAATAAACAGCTTGTAACATATAGAGTTACAGGCTGTGAGTCTATGTGGATTTAGGGGAGCCTGTGATGGATTATGGGTTTGCAATGGATTCATTTTCACTAACTCAGTTAAAATAACTATGTAATCATTATTTGTGCTTAGTTTGAGATTCATTTTCATAATTTACCAAGGGATTTGTCTGCATACATTTTGATGCTTAATGGCCCTCAATTGATTGAAGTTTCTTTTCAAGAAATCGTACACAGAAAATAGCAAAATTGCTTGATAATGAGACAGCAGTAAAACCCTATTGTACAAAAAAAAAAGGTTTATGGGAAGCAAATGTGAAAAATCTCTCTCTCTCTCTTTTGCTTTTAAAAGAGCCATAGATACATAATCAATCTGTTCTGCAGGGGATTTAACAGTGCTTGTAGTACATGGCGTTCTAAATGTCTCACATATACATTTGTTGCTGTGAATTCAAACGCTGCACACACACAAATACGGTATCTGTAAAGATGCAAGATTAAATTTTCCATTGCCACTTTTACAGATAACAGCCCGCCGACAATGGAAACATATTTATGATGAATTAGGTGGTAACCCTGGGAGCACAAGTGCAGCCACGTGTACTCGTAGACATTATGAAAGGTAAGATAACAAATATGAAATGCTTGTTTAATAAAGGAGAAAAATTAATTTGGAGGGCCTTCAAAGCCTTTTGTAAAGAAATGGGGGCAGAGAGGGGGGGGGGAGAGGCAAGAAGGCCTCTTACAAAAGGCACAGTAAATATTCCATCACCAGTTTAGCCCTGTAATATGCTGTAATTTAAACCAGTGTGTGTCTCCGATTGCAAAGCAAATAAATCGGGGATCTGATTCCTTTCTTCTTCGTACCTTGTTTTTACCAAAGCTTCTATAATATAGAAGCTGTAACTGATGAGCAAAACAGATGATAGTTTGATGATGGACAAAATGATCGTATCTTAACTGCTTTGGCTGGTCTTTGTTTTGTTTTGTTTTTGCCTTTTAAAAACCACTCTGCAGATATATGCAAATAAAGCAATGTATGGCTGTCTTCAGATTAGTGGGATGTTCCCATTATAAGTCACGGGGGGGGGCATTCCTTCCATATTCCTTTAATGTTTTCTTCTCTCCTTTCTTCTTGCAGCTGACAACCATTTATCTTTCTAAAGTGCAGCAGAGTTGCTGTTTTATAAACATTGATTTTGTTCCCTTTCTGAGTTAATAATAGTTTCCAAAGGTTGGGTATCCAGCGTACATCGGATAACATGATACGGTTGTGATGCTTCCTTAAAAGAATTTTGAGAAACTACGGCCATTAATAAAATATGTGTGCTTTCAAGCTCTGAAATGAGCAATATGATCTCATGCTCCAGATCACTAACTAGTTTCCTGTAGGGGCCAAGAGAGTGTTTGTTTATCACCATCTTACAGCATTGCAATGCTTTTTTTGACATACGTTGAACATACATGCCTTTTTCTAAAGTGTTAACTGCTAGCCAGGCTGAAAGAAGTGAGGTGCCAGCCATATTCTGTATAGGACTATTGTTCACTTTAAATTCCAGAGTGAAAATCTGACTAGTCTTACAGGTAGGTAAGTAAATGTCTTCTAGCGTGGGAGCTTGGATGGAACCATACAAATTATGGACAATCCACATTAAGAGTTGGCTGTTCTCAGTTGATTCCACTGAATAATATGAGTCAAAGTAAACAGACTCTTTGGATCATAGCCAGGGAGCACAGTTTTAGCTTAGTTAAGTTTAGGCAAGTCCCATTAAATCCCATGGAAGTTAGCTGGTTCCTTGTCACCTTGATTTCCGTTGGATTTTGTCTCGCTAGGGAGGCAAAGAACATGGCTTGGGAGAAAAAGAACATAGTATGGTATCCAGCTAAGTCATACTCAAGAGTAGACCCATTGAAATCAATGGACTCGACTAATTTAAGTGCATTAATTAAACTTTGTCTATATCTCAATTGCAAACAAACCGCCTATAAAGGAGAGGCAGTGTTAGTGCCCACATGGAAGGTGACTGCCGTGAGGGACATTTGAGTGAAGTCTCCATTTCAGGATCAAGCGACATGTTATGTTAAGCACACTTTTTTTAAAAAAAGCATGCTTCATTGGCCACCTAGTTTTCTAGAAAAAGCAGCTACGTAGAGAGCAACTTCAGAGGCAAATAGTAGCCAGGGAGTCGATGTCACCCTGATGTTTGGCCCTGTTCTGGATTGTGGCCTTGATTGCTTTTTCTGGAAGAATGAAAGTGGCCATGAAACACACTTAGTGGTTTTAATGCAATCTTTGTTCCTCATTGCAAATCAGTTGCTGGTGTAGCAGGCGGAGGAAGGGTTGATTGGTCCGAATATCCTCTCACCCCCCCCCCCAATAGATGATGAGTGGAGCATGAATTTCCCCTGATCATGCCAAGATGCTTTTGTGGGGCAAAGGATGTCTGGTCACACCTAGAATTCTTTCTCCCAAACTTTGGCGCTTCTACTCTTGTTACTCGTGTTTCTGTTCTCTGTGAGAACTGGGAACAAAGAAGTGGGCTTGTTGGTGCTTCTGCTTCTGTGAAAGCACATAGAACCATGTACATAGAAATGTAGAGAGCTTTCTCAGACAGGAATATTACAGGTGAACCTTTACAGGTGAACGTTGTCCGGTTTCTTGATGCCTCTTTGGTTTCTGCTCTCCCCCTCCCCCCATCAACAGAAGTTTGCATTTCAGTGGTAGCAAAGTAAGCTGCAGTTTTCACACTTCAGTTAAGCAGCATAAGGCATACTTTGTAGATGAGACCGAATTTAAAATGTAATAGGAAATTTGGAAAGAAATTTGGAAATTTGGAGGCCTTGCCTAGCAACATTAGATGACATTTTGCAAAACGTTTTGAATAAATTATTAGAAAGAAAGGCCATGGAATCCATTTGGAGAGCATCCTCTCTAGGTTGCAGAACTGTTCTTTTTTGATGAAAGCAGTTGTAAACAAGCAAAATTGGCAGAAGCCGCATCCCAAGTTGACTGGCACCTAAAAACTGTATTAGCAGTTGACACAGTTTTCTGCAGGTTTAATTTATCCGTTAGTAACAATTTGGACTAGATGGGAACAGTACTGTGGCTCAAGCATGCTTTGCACGCCCCACATCTCACATGTAATCCACACTGTTTTTAACAAATGGATAGAAGGATATCTCAGTTGGTAGAGCATGAGACCCTTATCCTCAGGGTTGTGGGTTCGAGCCCCATCTCAGCAAAAGATTCCTGCATCGCAGGGGGTTGGACTAGATGGTCCTCATGATCCCTTCCAACTCTACTATTCTGTGATCTCAGGTGTCAGGGCTAGGAAGGATCTCTGTCTGAGATGCTGAAGAGCTGCTACTAGTATAAAATGACAGTGACAGGGAAGATGGTCTGTGGGCTCCCCTTTCAAATATCAGTGTGTGCTCCCCCTTCCAAATAAGGAAGGGCCAAGCATGATTTCAGTGCATTGTTGACATATTTGATTTTTTTCATTGCAAGTGGCTCACTTCCACTACGGTAAACATTTTCATTTTTAAAACAAAGTGTTGTTGCCAGTGGGATCACTAAGTGTTATTTTGGATATGCATTCTAAGCATCCTTTTGCTTTATTAATGAGTGCAATAATGCAAGCGCGGCTTGCTTTGAGACGAGAATCAATGGATTGTTTTTATTTAAAGCATAGCAGGAATCGTATAATGCCCATGAATGCATTATTGTCGCTGTAGGGCTGGCTGGTCTAAGCCTGCCTCTCTGATTGGCTTAAATCAAATCAGTCCAAGCACTTCATAAAAATGTCCTTGTCAGCCCAGTTTGGCTTGCAAACCTATTCATCTCTGTCAGTTTTTAATATTAGTACCAGCTCTTGGCAATAGTCCATTAGTACTGTACTTAATTGCTCATGTTACAGATGATTACCAATATAAAAAGCATTAATGTTTTCCCATTGTGGAGCTGTTGCTATGTACGTGACTCAACACATACAAAGTGTACAAGTTGTTATTATTTTTATCAGGAGGCTACAGTTCTTGTAGAATTACAGTGGCTTATCACATAAAGTAAAGACCGTATGGGCTGGCTTTAGTACCGCAACAACACAAACCTAGATTTCTGATTTGTACATTTCTATGTTAGGTCATCTGGGATTTAGAAATCATTGAAAATGGTCACTTTTCTCATAGAACAGTGTTCTTGGCAATGTGTTCTAAGGATATTGATATCAGATCAGATGCAGTTTTCACTCAGTGCCAGTGAAAGTGAGTCGGGGGTTTGTTTGTTTCCCCCCCTGCGCAAAATACGCAATGGATGGTTTTAGTTTCCCTGAGTAAATAGACATGATGCTGTAAATGAGCAGGAAGTTGTGGTTTTTGTTAGGGAACACACACACACACACTTCATGATGTGTTTGTGACCTCACATTTCCTAAACAAAATGTAATTAAAAAGGAAACTGACTACACATCAAGGTTATGAATTGTCTGTTCAGGAAGGTCCACTCCTCACACCCATCACTGATTGTGTATTTCCTTCCAGATAAGTATATCTGAAAAGTTGTAACTCCACCTGACAGAGAGTATTGAGATTACTGCTACAGATGCCAAAGCCCAAGAATGGTTTAAGGAAAGAAAACACACACACACACACACACACACACACACACCCCTCTGCAACATAGGCACATCCACATATTAGATTCTCTTTCTTTTCCTAGGATTAAAATGTATGAAAGGTGAAACTCAAAACCCATTTGAGCCATTTTCCTGGCAGCAGACACGGAGTTATCTCCCATTGAGAACAATAATGTAGTTTAGCCATGCACACTTCTTTCAACTTTGAAGAGCGACTGCTGGAAGAGATCAGGGCTGCAGCAAACGGGGTGGTTTAACCCTTTCTCCCTGCACTGTGGTCCCAATGAAAATCCTTCTCCCTAACCCCTAAAAGCTGCTCTTGGTGCAAATGATAGCTTCTTTCCTTCGCCAAATAGCAGCTATGGGGAGCGGAATTTCATCAGGTTAAACCGCTCTCTTAATGCCCTGCAATCTCATTCTTGATCATACACAAAGTTGCTGTTTAACACTGAAAAAAGAAGCACGTAACACCAAACTACATGTTTAATGTAACTTGCAATTTGGGCCTTATGATAGCTATATTCTCACTTGAAGCTGCCTGCTCTGATCTTTATTTCCTGTCAGTTCCCCACCCACCCTTAAAGAGACAGGCACATCTTCTACAACAGGGATGTTCAATACGTCGATCGCGATCTACTGGTCGATCCCTGTGAGGCTTTGGTAGATCGAGGTCGAGATCCACCCTCTTTTATGTTGTCAGCCATTGGAAGGTTAGTGGCTGCCTGTGTTCCTTCCCCCAATAGTGTGCTTTTTCGCTCCCTAAAAAAAGCTCAACAACTTTAAGCTGAACCCGATCACTGCCAGATTTTACATTTGAAAGTAGATCGCAGTATCTCTTGAGTTGGCCACCCCTGTTCTACAACATGGGTAGGCAAACTAAGGCCCAGGGCCCAGATCCGGCCCAATCGCATTCTAAATCTGGCCCGCAGACGGGCCCCCACAAAGGGACAGTGGACCGGCCCCCTGCTGAAAAAGTTTGCTGACCCCTGCTCTACAACATCATTCTGTATAGGACATTGCAAACTTTGTGTCCCAGTGTCAAACTTTAGTCATAAAAATGTTGTGTTTTAAGACGTCTTAGTAATCAGGGTACCTTGGACTACTTGAATTCCAAATGTCTGCTTTCTGTCTGTTACTGACCATTTTTTATATTTAGTGACAGCAGTGTCGAAATTGTTAGGATACTTCCCAGCAAAACTGAAACCTGCTACGCATATACTCCATAATGTGGTGACATCTATTGTACAAAACCCATGGTAGAATAGCCAGCATTTGAGCAGGGAGTAAATCACACACAAGTGATGGGTTGCACATTTGAACTTGCTGAAGTGTGAAATCACAACAATCCACGCATGCAACAGAACCAGAGGGCTGTTAGATCTTTCCCTTCATATGCTTCCATGGTTCCACATATTTTTTGAATTACATTTATATTTCTTCCCCCCCCCCCAATTTCCTTCAAGGAGCTCAAAGTGGCATATGTGGTTCTCTCCTTCTCCCCGTTATCCTCATAATGACCCAATGGAGGTAGTTTAGGTTATCAGACAATGATTGGCCCAAGTTGTGTTTCCAAACATTTAAATGTAATGTATTCAACCCTACCGTGTCAAGTGTGGAATCCGAATGTTGTGTGTATGTGTGTTTTCCTTGTCCCAAACAAATACATTTAAAATCCAGGTAAAGCAACAGGGCACTTATTTACATGTCAAAATGTGAATTTTTACATATTGCAGATAAGTAAGCCAACAAAAAGCTGCAACAAACAGATCTAACACTGTCACCGATTGTCACAGTGGCTGGAGTGGACTACTTCAGAGTAACGACGCTACGCAGCTCTGCATTTTATTCTTTTATTGGTGCTGCGTATTTACAGTGCTCAAGTCATTGCTATTTACACGGAGTGATGTTGTCAGTCGGTTTCAGAACCTCCTAATGGCTTTTGGCGCGTCTTTCTCCAACACAAAAGCTTTGGCAGACCCATCCTCTTTCCCCTCCTCTTTCTGCGTAATTCCGGAGTTGGGGGGATGGGTCTCCCGCCCTTATTCGCCCCTTCCTGTCCCACCTGGGACCCTGGCTCCTCTACCTTGCCTGAGCCTCGGACACGACTTCCTGCTTCCCCACTGGAATCGGAACTCTCTCTGCTTCCCCCTGTGCTCGGGGATTGGCTTGAACTTAGGAGGGGAGGGACTTCGCGATATCCCCTGTCCCTCACATCCACCCCCCTCCCAAGCTCTCCTTCACCCCTCCCCAGGTCCCCCCCAGGTGTCGGTGACGACTGGAAGCCTAAGAACTCAGTGCTTTCCGAGCCCGTTGGTGTGAACACCTCCCCCCAGTCCTGCAAGCCCCCCCCTTCCGCCTGGGAGGACGGGAATCCCAAAAAGTCTGTGGCGTCAGAGCTGGTGGGGGTAAAAATGTTCTGCCAATCTGCTCCTTCCTCTGACTGGGTGGATCTCGGTGACACCCATACCTCATCCTCTGGTTCCTCAAACTCCGCTTCCCAGCGCCATGGTGAACTGCTCTCCCGTGCTTCCTCCCCCTCCCCCTCCCTTTCCATGTGCCAGGGCTTGGGTCTATGGGGAAAAAGGGCGTGAAATTCTTCTACCAGGAATTCCTCCTGTATCTGAGTGGCTGGGACCCATTCATTCTGGGACGGTGGAGCATCCTCCCATGCCATGAGGTACTCCAGGCCCCCCACCCCCCACCTTGAATCCAGGATGGCTGTGGCCTCATTGAGTTGCTCCCTGCCTTCCCTCTCCCCCCCTCCCTCAGGGGTTTGTTCGCTGTCTCGGAGCCTGCTGCTTTCCCTGTACGGTGACAGCAGCGATCTATGAAACACTGGGTGCACCCTCATGTCCTCTGGCAGTGCCAGCCTGTATGCCACCGGGTTGACCTGTTGCGTGACCGTGAAGGGGCCCAACCTTCTGGGCGCCAGCTTTTTGCATCGCCCTCTGATGGGAAGGCCCTCCGAGGACAACCAAACTTTGTCCCCCACCCTAATGACCTCCCCCGGTCGCCTGTGGCGATCTGCCCCCCTCTTGTACGCTTCCTTGGCTCTCTCCAAGTGTTCTCTGAGCTGCTGGTGCACCGTCTCCAGTTCCTCTGCCCAATCCTCAGCCTGTGGGCCCTCCTCCTCCTCCTCCCCCTCCCTCTCAGGGAAAGATCTGAGGTCACGCCCGTAATTGGCCTTAAAGGGCGACACCCCTGTGGAGACGTGCACCGCATTGTTGTAGGCAAATTCTGCCAGTGGCAGGCGATCCACCCAGTCCGTTTGCCTCTGGCTGACGTAGCATCTCAGGTACTGCTGCAGAATGGCGTTGACCCTCTCCGCCTGTCCATTGGTCTGCGGGTGTCTAGCCGTCGACAAGCTGACCTCCACCTGCAGGAGGTTCATGAGCCGCCGCCAGAACCTGGAAACAAATTGGCGGCCACGATCCGAAATAACCCTTAAGGGTAATCCATGCAGTCTGAATACGTGATCCACAAACAGTTTGGCTGTCTCTTCTGCCGAGACCGCCCTGGCACACGGTATAAAGTGGCACATTTTGGACATGAGGTCCACCACCACCAACACTGCGGTCTTGCCCCTGGAAGAAGGCAGATCTGTGATGAAGTCCATGGACACCACTTCCCACGGCCTGTGTGGCGTGGCTAAGGGCTCCAGCAATCCCGGTGGCGCTGCTCTGACCACCTTTGCCCGCTGGCAGGTGTCACAGCCCCGTACATAGTCTCGAACATCTTCCCGCACCCCTGGCCACCAGAAGTGTCTCATGACTAGGTGAGTGGTTTTGTCCCTCCCAAAATGACCCGCCGTTGGGTTGTCGTGCATCTGCTTGAGGACCGTACGTCTAAGCTGGGTGGTGGGCAGGTACAGTGCACCCTTGTAGAAAAGCAGCCCCCTGCGTTCTGCAAAGTCTTTTGCCTGCTCCCCCCCCCTTCTCAGTTCTCTGCAGATGCGGTTGGCAAATTCATCCGCTGCCGTCAGTGCTGTGAGTTCTGCCTCGCTCACCACTGCTGCTCCGCAGGACCATGCTGACGGGGGGAAAATGTGCCTGGGTGCCGGTGGCGCCTCCTCCTCCATGTATTCTGGCTTGCGGGAGAGGGCATCCGCCCTGACATTCTGCTCTCCCGGGATGTAGTGTATGGAGAAGTTGAAGTTCGAGAAGAACTCTGCCCACCGTATCTGCCGCTGGTTGAGCACCCTGGCAGTTCTCCAGAACTCCAGGTTCTTGTGGTCTGTGCACACCTGGATGGGGTGCTTGGCGCCCACCAGGAAGTGTCTCCAGTGCTGGAACGCAGCGTGGATCGCCAGAAGTTCCCGATCAAACACTGTGTAGTTTCGCTCTGGCTGAGTCAATTTCCTGGAGAAGAAGGCACAGGGTCTCCACTCTCGGTTGGCGTCCAGTTGCAACAAAATGGCGCCCACAGCTTTATCAGAAGCATCTGTCTCCACGCGTAGGGGCGCGTCCTGAACCACGTGGAACAGGTTCTGGTCTGAGGCGAACACCCTCTTGAGGCTTTCGAACGCTGCTTGCGCCTCTGGTGTCCACCTGAACTTCTGCTTGCCTCTCAGGCAGTCAGTGATGGGAGCCGTAACGCGAGAGAAGTTCTTGATGAACTTCCTGTAGAAGTTGGCGAAGCCTAGTAGGCGTTGGGCATCTTTGCGAGTCCTGGGGCTGTGCCAGTCCAGGATGGCCTGCACCTTGTCCTTGTCCATCGCCAGCCCCTTGTCTGACAGCTTGTAGCCCAGGAAGTCCACCTCCTTGGTGTGAAACTTGCACTTCTCCAGCTTCACATACAGGTGGTTCTCCTTCAGGCGCTGCAACACCTCCCTGACATCTTTCACGTGCTGCACTGGGTCGTTGGAGTAAATAAGGATGTCATCCAGGAAGACCAAGCATTTCCTGAAGAGGAGGGACCCCAGGACGTGGTGCATGAAGGCCTGGAAGCATGCTGAGCCCCCTTGCAACCCGAAGGGCATCACCAGATATTCAAAAGAGCCCAGAGGCGTGAACATCGTGGTTTTCCATTCATCGCCTTCCCGGATCCTGATCAAGTTGTACGCCCCCCTCAGGTCTAGCTTGGTGAAAATCTTGCCCCTGCGTGCCGCTGTCAGGAGATCATCCACTCTGGGCATGGGGAAAGCCACTGGCTCTGTCACTGAATTCAGGCGTCTAAAATCCACCACAAGACGGCGCTGTTGCGTGTCTTTCTTGTCCACCCAGAAGACCGGGCTGCCCCCTGCTGCCTTGCTTTCTCTGATGAACCCCCGCTTGAGGTTCTTGTCGATGAAAGCGCGCAGATCTTCCAGTTCCTGGTCTGACATGGCGTACAGCTTGGCTGGGGGTATAGTTGCCCCTGGCACCAGGTTGATCTGGCAGTCAAAAGGCCTGTGTGGGGGTAGGTGGTCGGACTCCGCTTCGCTGAAGACCTCCTGCAGGTCCCAGTACGGCTTGGGTATCGCTTCACCCCCTTTGACGTGCATGGTGGCCACCGTGGCTATCGGAGGCCCCTCCCCTGGTTGGTGCTGCATGCAATGTTCCAGGCAAAAGTCCGATCCAAAAGTGATGCATCTCTGGTGCCAACTTATGGAGGGGTCATGGCGCGCCAGCCAGCTCATGCCCAAAACGATGGGGGGGTCTGAGATGGTGGTGACGTTGAATGCCAGTGTCTCTGAGTGCCTTCCAACCGTCATTCTCATGGGGGGGGTTTGATGCGTGATGGCCCCTCCCAGCAGCTCTCTGCCGTCAATGGTTGCCACGTGCAGAGGAAAATCCAGCTGCAGAAGCTGGATCTGGTGCTCTTCTGCAAAGTTTCTCGAGAAGAAGTTCGCTGACGCCCCACTGTCAATTAGGGCGAGGACTGTCAGGGGATAGCCATTTGGAAGCGTGAGCGTCACTTCTAGAACCACTCCTGCTCTGGGAGGGGTGGGCTGGCTCTGCTCCTCTCTGTGCGGGTGGGTGGGCTGGGGCTGTTGTCTGCTGACTGTGCCTGGCTGCCGCCCCTTGTCTCCTGCAGCCAGGCTTTCCCGTTTCCCTGCTGTGGTGCTGCGTCAGTGGGGGAGGGCACAACTGTTCCCGCCTTTCCTTGCCACTCCCTGCGATGTGGGCAGTCTCTGACGAGATGCTGGGGGGAGTTGCAGAGAAAGCAATTCCCACCCCTTCCCTCCTTGCGTCTTGGCGCCGCTGGGGTTTGAAAAGCCCCCGCGCGCGCGCTATCAATCCGCATGGGTTCCTGGTCCTGACTGGCCCCAGGCGTGGCTTGAAAGGGTTGTTGGGGGAGTGGCTTCTCCTGCGACCGTGGGAACCAAGCCCGCTTTGCGCGCGTTGCTTGCTTGTCGCTCCACCGGGATTCCTGTCTCACCCCCACCGCCAGAGCCGCTTTGCTCAGCTGATCCATATTACTGGGCTTTGGACCTCTCGAGAGCTCATCCTTCACCTCCTCATGCAACCCCAAGTAGAACGCCGCTTGCATTGGGGGGGACTCAAGTTCCCACCCCAATCTGTGCACCAGCATGGTGAATTTCGCCCAATACGCGCGAACTGTCATATTTCCTTGGCGTAAATTATGAAGTTCCTCCTTAGTCTGATCCATATGACTATCGGACGAATACATCGTTTTCAAACCTTCTAGAAATAGTTTGACATTCTTCATGCAAGGATTCCTTGTTGCAATTAACGGTCTTAGCCACTCCCTGGCTGCCCCGGTAAGGTGCTCCACAATAAACGCTACCCTGTGCTCATCATCAGGGAACTCATCGTGGTGCAGCTCAAGAGCATACACAATCTCAGTCTCAAAGCCCTGAAATTCCCTCGGGTCTCCATTGAACTTGCTTACTAGGGTCCCGGCTCTCCTTCCTGGCAGCACTTGGACTTGGGGTGCCCCTCCCGCCTTGTTTTTCTCTGCATCCAGCTTGTTTTGGAGGTCTACCGCCACCGCCCTTAATTGCTGCTCTTTTTCCTGAAGCGCTCTCACCTGTTCCGCAAGTTGTAGCCGGTCGTCCTGGACCTTCTTAGTCTCCTCTTTAGCTGCCTTCAATTCCCCCTGCGCCTGCAGCGACAGCTGCTGCAGTTCTTGCTGGGCTTGCTCCGCGATCTGCCGCCATTTCTCCGCCTCTGACACGCTCATCCCGGCAACTCCAAAGTAGCCCAAAAAGGATTAGGAGGTTGCTGTCACAGTGGCCGGAGTGGACTACTTCAGAGTAACGACGCTACGCAGCTCTGCATTTTATTCTTTTATTGGTGCTGCGTATTTACAGTGCTCAAGTCATTGCTATTTACACGGAGTGATGTTGTCAGTCGGTTTCAGAACCTCCTAATGGCTTTTGGCGCGTCTTTCTCCAACACAAAAGCTTTGGCAGACCCATCCTCTTTCCCCTCCTCTTTCTGCGTAATTCCGGAGTTGGGGGGATGGGTCTCCCGCCCTTATTCGCCCCTTCCTGTCCCACCTGGGACCCTGGCTCCTCTACCTTGCCTGAGCCTCGGACACGACTTCCTGCTTCCCCACTGGAATCGGAACTCTCTCTGCTTCCCCCTGTGCTCGGGGATTGGCTTGAACTTAGGAGGGGAGGGACTTCGCGATATCCCCTGTCCCTCACATCGATGTTACAACTTTAACCTGAGGGCTAAACTTCTACCTCCTAGGTAATACAACTGACGACCGATTTTGAATTATATTGAATTGAGCATCAGGTTGTCTTCCTGTATTTAACCAAGCTCTCGAGCTGATGCCGCGCCATTTGCGGTTGCCCTTCTTTCTGTCCAATACTTTAGCAACATTTAGAGTGTCATGCTAAATATTTAATAGTTTCGGTCAAGAATGAATGTCTAATCTGTTGTTTTACTTGGGCTTTCAATTTTATTTTAATTCTATAACCAAAATGGTCAATAACTAAATAACTAAACTGGCTGAATCAATGCAAAAGTGTGTGTCACTGATTCAGTAAGTAAGTTGTGGTGGCAATTGATTAATTTAAGAATAAGCCCCATTGAGAACTCAGAGGGACTTGCCTCTGAGAAAGAACATATAAGACTCTGTGGTGACCATGTCAGTAGGAAGGAAGGAAGACTACGGTAGCTTAGGTATACAGTGCTTGTAGATTGCAGGGGTTGGAGGTCAGTGGAGTCTTTGCTTCCACCATCTGGAATACCTTGCAAGAAGCTTGCTTTCACTGAAAAATGTTTAGGTGTGTGTATGGATGATGTAATTGAGATGTAAATAAAAATGTAGAACTGAAGCAAATATTTGTAAAAAATCACATTTGCCAATTCTGCCGTTCTAATTCTGAAAGCATGCGTTTGCCCTTGTAATTTCAGTTTGTATTTTGAATGGTTTCCCCTCAAAACTCAAGTGGTTTTGACTTTGGCATCTCTTGATTTGCGTTGGCAGGCCTCAGAAATGAAATCTGATCAGCAGAAGCTGTCAAATACTGTCAGATGCTAAATGCCATTGCATGCCAACTATCAAATAGTGTCAAACACCATTGCATAACAACTGTGAAACACCAATATTAAATACCATTGCATGCCAGTTATCAAATACTAAATACCATTGCATGCCAACTAGCAAAAGCTGCCCAACACCATCTGTCAAATTTGAAAGATTGAAATAGAATCTCAGACTCAAATGTATTATACTGAAATCAAATACCATAGGACATAAAATACAGTACAAATATCAGATATTTTAAGCATTACAATATTCAGAGAACATGTGAGTATAGAGCGGTATACAAATTCTAATAACAATAGCAATAATAATTTGCAGACCCAAATTCTGAGGAGTATTTTTTGAAACGTGTGGTATTTATAGACCACACTTTTTTAAAAAAATACAATTTCAGCTCTTTTTTATATCTATAAAAAAGTCAATGTTAGCGAAGGCCATGAAGTCTTGGCTCCGTCGGTCTGATGTACAGTATTTTCTAACCCGAACACATAAAGGCGTCTGGTTAGCCTTGGTTTCCCCTATAATTTCACCAGAGAATTTCTTGATTTTCTGCATTCAATTTTTCCTCAGTAAAGTTTTAAGATGACTTCTGGGTGTGGGTGGGTGTCCTTAGTTGATGGTTAATACATTATCTTATTTGTCTAATTTTAAACAACCTTTCTTTCCTGTTTCTTCACTATACTGAAATCCCCCCAACTTGGGAAACACAAGCTCTGCTAAGCCCCCCCCCCCCCTTTTACAGGACAATAAAGTATTTTTTCATCTCATGCAGCCCATCCATCCATCTATAAGGGGAGGGGAGAAAGAGAGAAAAACGGGTACCATTGAATATTATCTCTTTCCAAGTTATCAAAATTCTCTTCTTCTCATCTCCTCTGGTGCTTTGTGAAATTTCTTCCACTTTGGGACAAGTTGGAAGAGTCATTCACATTGGGGTGGTTATTTTCCTTTCTTACATGCTCTAATAAGCAGCGATGTCAGTTAACAATGTTGACATTTAAAATATCATAGGCATCTGGATTAGAGTCTATTGAAATGAATGGGGCACTTGACACCTTAAAGCTATTGTTACAGACTCCCTGCATTCTCAGACAGATGGTCCTTTTTATTGGTTACACTGATTTCTTGGTTTAAAAGGCCTCATTCCACAGCCATAACAGCAAGAGGTTTATTATATTTTAAAATGTAACCTGATACTTTAGAGAACAAGTCAGAGGCCTTTCTGCAGCCTTACGGCTGCTGGGTCTTCATGCTCCTTAAAAACCATGGATCCTGTCTTGGTCTTAAATCAGTCATTTGTAATGTATCTGAATAGTTCAAATGCTTGCTTTTACAGAACAAAAAAAATGTCCAGCTGAAGTGCGAGTAAGATTATTTCATGAGGGGGAAAAACACATCTCATATTTTAATATCTCCATCCTGACAATGTGAAAAGTGAAATCTATTTTTACTCACAAAACCAAGTTAGGTCAAAATAAGGCATTGGAAGCGGGTTCCTGAAACAGCTGTAAAGACAACGTATGTCGTGAGGAAATTTCATACACAAGAGAGTCCAACCAAAATGTTGTTTGCTTTTCTTTGCTTTGCTTATAGTATTTAGAGAGAACTTTGTAGAAGTGTGTACATTTCAGGAACATCTGTAAGCGCTAACATCCTGTCCAGAGGGGCAATAGAAAAACCTATTATACCATCTATCTAAAAAATATTTTAGTTACCTTCACTAAAGGTTGTAATTAATAGGAGGTTTGGGGTTCAGGCTGTTGAAAACATCCTGAGACAAAAACCAACCAGGTCTTGTTCCATACTGGAAACTTCAGCTAGTTCTTTGTTTAACCAAAAAGGAAGAAAGAAAGCACCAAATAAAAGATTTTTCTTTTGCTAGAGCAATTTTCTCCCCCACTCTCTTTCTTCTAGGAAGTAAATTTGCTCAGAAGTAAGCCTCACTGGGTTTAATGGGGCTTATGCCTAAGTAAATGAGAATAAGACTGCTGCCTAAATTTATTTGTACAGTGGTACCTCGGTTTAAGTACACAATTGGTTCTGGAAGTCTGTACTTAACCTGAAGCGTACTTAACCTGAAGCGTACTTAACCTGAAGCGAACTTTCCCATTGAAAGTAATGGAAAGTGGATTAATCCATTCCAGACGGGTCTGCGGAGTACTTAAACTGAAAGTACTCAAACCGAAGCGTACTTAAACCAAGGTATGATTGTTTTGGCCATTGGGAATAACAAAACAGAAGTAAAGTTCATAGACATAAAGTCATTTTTGTAGAACAAAGCTGCCATCTGTGATCATATATTAAACAAGAGTGAAGAAAGGTATAATATAACAGGAGAACATGCAACAGTTTTGTTCCCTTACAATATGGGCTTCTCCCCTGTTTCACAGTCTGCATGATATACTTGCATACCCGCAAATCAGATGCTAGGTCAGCCAGTCTTGCTCCTCTCCACATGTTTGCCTTTTTTATTTTTTAAAGAGCCACATGTATATTTATCCATTTATATATTCATCTGTCCCCCTTTTAAACAAACAGAAATATTTTAAAACAGCTTCAAAACTGCTTCAGGGATGTGTGTGTGTGTGTGTGTGTGTGTGTGTGTGTGTGTGTGAAGTGTACAGTTGATCCTCATTCAAATGCCGCCATATTGAAAACCTATACAAACAGCAGCTCATTTTGTGTCAGAAGACACTTACCAGTCTGCAAATGAAGGAAACCTCCACCGTTCCCATAGTGGTCTGTTTGTACAGACCCAAATGTAACTTAAAATCTTATTAACTGAAATAATTATTGATCACCTCAGGCCTGTAGTAGTACTTGAACTGACTTTTGGCAGCAGGGCCTCTAACTGTCTCTAAGAAAACCGTTGCAATTTGTGAATTTCATTGTGAGTTTTCCACCAAGCGAGAGTTTGAGAATCAATTATTTGCCTTGGCATTTTTTCCTTCTTTGATAAATAACAAGAGGGTTTCTACTTATATTTCTGTCCTCAGGGCTTTATCATTAAGATTAAATAACTGTACTCTCAAGCATGCCACTGAACAAACATCTTTTCAATTATGTGAGTAATGGATGCTTTAACAAAAGAACTATTGAAAAGTCTGAAAGCATGTTTCTCTCCCCTACCCTTCCCCTCCAACTAAAAATATTAAAATTAAAGTATCTAGTGACAGAAGAATGCCATTGTTTGCCCCTTAAAGCAGATTCTTAATTCTCTAGTCAAAATGTCTTACGTGTTTTTGCACTACTTGTTCACAACTTGTTTTGCAATTTTGGAAACTACCTGAAAGCCATTATCAAGAGATGCGTTGTCAAGTGTGTTGTTTTAAAATGGAGGAGCCTTCTGGTGGTTTGTGCTCCAATGTTCTCCCGCCACTTGTGTTTGAAGCCACTTCAGCCATGATGCATAGGTATCCTGTAGCTTATTGGAGAAATACTTTCCCCCTCAAACCAGCTTCCAATTTGAAAACTTAAAGCACAGTTGAACAGAGGTGTGTACTTTGAGAAAGTCATTGCACATGTGCAGATGACAGGTTCGTGGAATACAAGGGTGCCTGCTCCTGGGGGCTGAGGCACTGCAGCTCCCCGATCTTTTTTTTGAAGGGGCCAGGACCCCCTCAAAATGTTCAGCAGGCCCTCCTCAGCCCCCTGCAGAAAGGGGTGCCTCTGGTGGAATAGAAATTGTGGGGTTGCTGGCATGAGGAGACACATCAGGTAATGTGCTTCAGATGAAGACATCCCCACCCGCCCACCGGTTTGTACAGCAAGATAAAAATGTGCTGAAACAGCGGGGATGAAACAACCTCACTGCTTTTTAAGCCTCTAATGTTTACATAGCTTAAGTCTCAAGAATAAGCTTTCCTCGTTATCTGGGCTTCTTTGTCCGAATATTGCGGGGAAACTGAAAATAGCCTTCGGATCAGAACTGGACGCAGGCAGGATCTATGGAAGCCCAAGGCAGGCCCGGCTCTAGGTAGACCCCCGGTGGCGCAGGGCACCATGGCGCCGGCCCGCCAGAAAGGCGCCGCGAGCTGCGCCCGCCCGCTGGCCGGCCGATCTGCCGGTCCGCCGCGCAGCTGCGCCTGTGGGAGCCGCGCTGCGCCCACCCGCCCACCGCGCTGGGAAACGGGGCGGGAGGGCGCCAGAGAGATCGCGCTGCGCCTGCCCGCCCGCCGCTGCGCCCACCCGCCCACCGCGCTGGGAAACGGGGCGGGAGGGCGCCGGAGAGATCAGACGCACCACAGCGGCAGGGGCGTTTAAGACGGCCCTGGCCCAAGGATAGTGTTAGGTGAGGTTTTAGTGACTTTCTTTTCCATACATGCCGCCTTCCCATTTTTTGGTCGTATGTGAGGTACTTGGCAACCTTCCCCACTGGGTTTCAGTACAAGTCCCCGATTAAAGGAATAAAGAGAGCTTTCTGCAAGGAATGAGGTAGCATTGTTTGCGAACAAAGCAAAGCTGCGGTTGGTTTTGCCAGTAATGTACGTGTTTGATTTGAGCTACAGATCAGTACAAGTTCTCCTTGGGAACGAAGAAACTTATTTATATACGCGCACAATCGGGGAATTTAAAACAAATAGCAGCACACTTTCAGAATGTTAAGTTAGGTTGTGCTTTGGAAGCAATATTGAAGTTCTGAGCAGGAAATTTCTGCAAGTACAGTCTTCAGTATATGGTATCTGCTGCAGCCACAGCAGGAAAGGACACAGCTGGGTGGGTGTGAGGGGCTTGCTTCAGTTTGCTAACGTAAGCGGCCACAATGCGAGCATGTTACGTACGAAAGTCCTAGTCATGCATACCTTCAATAAACACCCTTCATGTGTGGTAGGACTGCGGGATCAGGCGTGTGTACACACACTGGACCTCTTACCTGCAGTCCAACAAAAGTAAGGCTAATAGCAGATGAGCCAAACTTGAAAAATAATGATTGATCTACGTGCATCAGATTATATGTGTATGGATGCCTCATAGAGTTCATCTGCACTATACATGTAAAGCAGTGTTAAAAGGTAAAGGGACCCCTGACCATTAGGTCCAGTCGTGACCGACTATGGGGTTGCGTGCTCATCTCGCATTATTGGCCGAGGGAGCCAGCGTATAGCTTCCAGGTCATGTGGCCAGCATGACAAAGCCGCTTCTGGCGAACCAGAGCAGCACATGGAAACACCGTTTACCTTCCCGCTGTAGCGGTTCCTATTTATCTACTTGCATTTTGACGTGCTTTCGAACTGCTAGGTTGGCAGGAGCTGGGACCAAGCAACGGGAGCTCACCCCGTCACAGGGATTCGAACCGCCGACCTTCTGATCGGCAAGCCCTATCCCACTTTAAATAGTCATGACTTCCCCCAAAGAATTCTGGGAACTGTAGTCTGTTAAGGGTGTTTAGGAGACCCCTGTTCTCCCCACAGAGCTACAGTTCCCAGCTTTTTTTGACACCCAGTCCCCTTTCCCAGGGAACTATGGGAATTGTAGCATTGTGTAGGTGCATAGGTGGCCTAACAACCTCAGCATCCTTAACACACTACAGTACCCAGGAGTCTTTGGGGGACTCAAAGTGCGTATACGTATAGTGCAGATGGAGGCATACTTTCCACTGACATACAGAGATGAGCTGGAGCAGTTTATCGACACACAATTCCACTGCACCAATGTACACAGAGCCTATGTGGGTTGAAGGTACGTGAGAGTAATACCAAAGTCACACAGATTTCAGTGTGAAAGTTAAGCGCATCAATAAATATTCCCATCAAAATCAAGGGAAGTGAAAAATGCTTAGCTTTGGTTGGCGCCCCCCTGTGTTAGAAGCATATTGGGAGAGATGTCATGTGCCATCTGTTAGCATGTCCTGAACATGAGTAATTCAGTATCCACATTAGTGTGTACCCCCATCAACCTGCTCCTGGTGTTATGGCTTGCTACTCTGATTCAAGCTGCAAGCTATAAATAGTAGGTTTACGAATGCATTCTACTACTTTCCTGATTCAGTATGGAATGGCACTTCCCTTGAGCTCATGTAGTACTGTGAAGATAAAATGTCATTAAAATAGTGGTATACTTTCAGGTCAGTGGCTGGAACTAATATGAAGTTCTAAAGAAAGGCCAACATCTATCGCTGCAAACCTCCTTTACTAAAAACTGTCCTAGACAGAACATTCACACACATGGAGGTGCCAGTATTATTGATCTGCTCTTAATCATCACCATTCTTCTTGATCATCTTAGAGTCCCCATCACTGTAGTGATCTTCACTAACTTGTTTTTAATGTAGAAAGACCCACGAAAGGGTGATGGTTACCAGGCAGGTTTCGTTTTCCTGCTTGTACTGCTGTTTTATAGAATCATGCAACTTCACCTCTGAAAAGGAATTGCCCGCCCCCACTATTTCGCTCTACACAGCTTGTTTGTGAAAATGGCCTCTTCAAAGTGCTTCAGAGGAAGCCAATGATGAATCAATGTACCCATATTAGTACCTTTGTCTTGTTAACTCTTGTTTTTCCCCAAAACCTCTGGAATAACTGGCGAATTCCATATAGGCTGTTGGAAACTTTTGTTTCTTTGTTGTGTTGTATTTTTTAGAGACTTGTGGGTTCCCCCCCCCCTAATTCAGTAACCCTATGAAGTAGATTGTTGCTGACCCAGTTCTGCAAGCAAGTAACATGAGACTGAGATTTAGATTTAGATTGCTTCCACGCACCACTCTAGACCATAATTGACAAACAGAAAGCATACCGGTAGCAGGGAGTTTCTAAGTAAAGAGGTATTTTTGTTGTTGTGGGAATTTAGAGTTACTTCACTGTTATGACACAAAAGTGGATGTAACCCCTGTAGTTGTCATGCAAGCCCAATTGGATTAGTTGTGACTAGAATGGATCCTGCCCCACAGCTTGCGGGAGATAAGCCCATTTGTGTGGGCTTTAAGCTCATTTGTGTGGAAATTCCTCTAGAGACCTGACTGAGGAAATCTTGACCAAGGAAACCTAGCAAAGGCAGGATTCACCTGGGATTCAAATATTGGTTTGAGAGATTTTGTTGGGCTACATTTCTTACATTGCTATCAATATTCCTTTAATGATAAGAATGTGCTACATCTTGGCTATTCTGCAGCAAGGATTGGTAAACTATAATTTCTGCCATTTTCCTAGCCCCACCCCCTTTTTATCAATTTAAACTATTGTCACTGTAAGAAAAGGGTGTTGTGACAATTGAATCATTCCCGTGAAAGATGATTATGTATTCCCTTAGATCTGAATCAGTTAAGAAAGACATTCATTGTCAATGGAAAACAAACTGGGTCCTTGAAGCTAATTTTTAAAAAGTCTCTAATGTGTCCATTGGTCTAAGCATGGGCGCATGGGCCATTTGCACATTAATCTTGGAGAGGTACACCTACTGTTTGGATCACGTGCACAGAGAGGAGGTTTTCGGCAGCAATCATAGGCAGTAAAAGAAGGAATCGGAAAAGACTGACTCGTAAAATGAGTAGTTTTACCCATGATCCTTGAGCCCAAGCTACCTGCGGGAACTTTGCTAAAGTCAATGGAACTATTCCAGGAGACAAAGCTGGAGCTATAAGAAAAACAGTGTCAATCAACCGATACACAGGTGGGAGCAACGGGCAAAGGTAAAAGGCCCTCCTCAAACCAACAGGAATGGCAGAGTTCACACGAAAGCTAGCTGCAGGCTTTTGGCCTCATGCCTTTGCTGAACCAGGGCCATATCTCCCTGATTTTAGGATGAGCCCTGAGTCTTTCCTGCAACATCTCAGAATAGCGCAAATGGATAGAGCTTGAGACTCTTAACCACAGAGCCCCACGTTGGGCCAAAAATTCCTACACTGCAGGGGGTTGGACTAGATGATCCTTGTGGCTCCTTCCAACTCCATGATTCTAGGATAAGAACTTATGATCCCATGCAGTTCCAGTAATGGAAGAATGTAGGAACCATGTAGGAGAGGCAGGGATGGTTGCTGGGTTGGGGGGGGGGTTTACAGTGTCAGAGGTTGAAATGGGTGCTATTGCCTTGGCATAGGAAGTTGCCTTTCTCCACATCAGAGTTGATGACTTGTCCGTTTTGCTCAATATTGGCTGCTCTGATTGACAGTTCCCTCAACATGATCTTGTTCTTCCCTGTGTTTCCTACATTTTTACCTTACCCAGAGAAGCAAGGGGTGAAGCCAGAGTCAAGGGAGAAGAACGCCACTCCCATAGCATAAGAATGAGGTCATAATGAAGAGTTAAATATGGAGTTGGCAGTCTCGACTACAGATTTCCTTTCATGCTCCCCCCTCAAGAGTTATTCTTCTAACCCCTTTTGTTTTTATTACTATAAATAGATGCAGTCCACTATTTCCTGCACAATAGAGTTGGACTTAAAAGAGTAGTTGCTTGGCACAAGAATTAATCAGTATATGAAACATTAGTACTTATCACTTTAATTTAAAAACAACAACAACACACACACACACACACACACACACACACACATAAGATTTTGAGTTGCATTTTTCCCATGGCACAGGAGAAGAATGTTGGCTAATGAAGGATAAGAGTTGTGTGGTTAATGCCTTTTATGAAATACTAATGATGAAGACATGTTTGACATGCTGTAAAATACATTTTTCTAATGTGAAGTTTCTGCCTTTTGTTGGAGATGAGACAAAATCCCCAGAGGATTTTAGAATTTGTAAATATAAAATTATCTGCCTCCATGGTTCTCCCCCCCTTTTTTTTAAAGGCTGGCAGAAAGCCAGATTACTTACATTACTGTAATAGATTTGATGACCTCTGACTTCTGCTGTGGAGAAGTACATTGAATTTTTCATTACATCAGAGGATGCTGAAAGCTAAAAACTCAGAATACTAGGCACTAGTATTTAATTCAACATTTAGCCAAGCAAAATCTTCCTCCTCCCCCCACCCCCGCTAAAAGGGGGAGAGTATCCACAATTAAATGTAATGTATCTCTGATTGTGTCGGGATTAATAAAACGCTGATTTGTTCATCCAGCTCGTATTGATTTTTAAGTTGCCTTTATTTATTTATTTTAAAAAAGGATAATCTTGCTTTTCATAGCCATTGAATTTAATCAGCAGCTCAGTTGATGGCAAAGACTTCCCTACTGTTTCTGCTCTGGGCTGGAAAATGTTATTCTTGTATTATTCCAGTGGAAAAAATAGCCCCGTGCTGTTCAGAAATCTGCTGCCTGCAGAAGGATTGTTCTTTAATACGCTACTGCTTACACATTCTCGTTATGTTAATTATCCTATAAATAATGCATTTTATTAATCTGAATGTAGGCATTGCGTTCATAATAAAGGCATGTTCCACCCCCGCCTTCAAACCCAAACCCTGGGTTACGTGGAAGTAAATGTCCTCCTCTTGCTCTGTACTCCCCTCCTCTGCATTTCCTCCGTGGTCTTCCTCTTCGTCAAAATTTACACTGTAATCTCCTTGAGGGCAGAAATCTGCCTCCTTTTTTTGCTTATGAAACTCTGCAAAGCAGAATGCATATTGATGCTATTCTTATGTGTAACAACAACAACAACAGCGATGGTTAAAACCACATCCACATTCTTAGGCTTTCCGGCAAGATTGCTTCTTACGAATACAGGAACTCTTCTCCCAACATCTGACACTGAAAACTCTTTCAAAGTCTAATATATATATATATATATATATATATATATATATATATATATATATATATATATATTGTACATGAGGGTTTATATGCATTGTGGTTCGTTTTTCTGTTAATGCTTGCGAAACACCTTCTTTTATCTTGCACCGAGGTTGATTTAAATCTCCTAAGTGACAGCTATTTAGCACAAAATTGAGCTGCTCATTTCAAGCATGTTGCATTCTGTGGGGGAGGTTTTAAAGCAGAGAATCATATTCTGCTTGATTTGGAGAATATTGACCTGCAGTTGATGAGATACAGTTGGCTAAATACAGTGTGTGTATGTGTGTGTGTGTGTGATGTTCTAATAGTATGTTAGCTGAAGGTTTGAATGTTCCACCAACTTTATTTCCCTTGTACTATAACAGCTTCTAATAATCAAATGATAAGATCACATCCTGAGGGTAATTGTGTTGTACCGTGACAGGGCAACTGAAGGCAGGGAAGGGTGGGGGACCACAGAGTGAAAATTCTAGCAAATGGAAACCTCTCTGTCAACTTGCAATTGTTCATGGCGTTAGGCTTCATTTTAATCCTCCTAAGCTCTATGCTTTTTTTTTAAAAAAAAAAAACAACTTTGCTTAAAAAAACCCAAAACCAACAACCCCACCTTGTTACTGTAGAGAAATAGCATTGCATTAGAATTTTCTGTCCAGGGTGGGGAGCTGATGCAAGTAGAACAAGCCGTCCTTGTGTTTTGATTCAATTTTTACCTTAGTCATGCCTCTCTCCAGATACAAGAAACATTTAATTCCAAATTTCCTGCTGTTGGCGCTAGGCATTTGACCAGCTATGTGAAATGTATTTTTTGCCACTGTAGCCTCTGCCAACTGCTGAGCTCAGTGAAAAAAGACAAAATCACAAAAATGGAAACAGCAGGCCCCTCCTCCTGTAGCGTTGAACTCTCATCAGCCATGACTCCTAATTATCCTCTGACCTAATGAGTTCCAGGGATTTATATGGCAACAAAGAGGCAGGATGCTGTTGTCTTTTTGGTGGTCAAATTTAAAACTGACACAAAAGGGTTTCTCAGAAAGAGTGCTAACAGTGATTAATCTTATCAGGGCTGGCCTTTGTCCCGTTTCTGCTTTAACCGCCAGGATAATCACACAGAATATTTTATTTAAAAGGCCTAGTGGTGGCAGAGTATCATCCTCTAATTTTAAAGCTATGAGCAGCTTTTGAAACATTTACTGACGAAATATGTAGATTTCAAATGGGCTGCCTGTTCCCATGGCAACCAAACAAAGTCAAACAATCCTTTCTGCAGTGTTAACAACTATTGCCACCAAAAAAAGAGAAAAGAAAGTATTTTGGTTAAATCTGATTCTTTAAATATTTAACACATGGCAGAAAAAGATATAAATATTGCTCTGGATGAAACCCAACCTCGCCTCCTCTTGCTTCAAGTCCCAGGCACGGGGAAAGATGTTCAAGGGTGCCTTGAATATTTTGTGCTTGTCACAAATGAAATTTAGCAGCCTCAAGTATGAACAAGATTGTATTTCTTTCTCTCTCCCCCCCTCCCCCTTTTATTCTGCCTTGTTATGCTTCTTTTTTATTACATAAACATTAACCGTAATGTTACAGTGGGAAGCAAGTATTTGGCAAAGTCCATATTATTTTGCTAAGCCTGCATAGAGAGAGCTGTTTTCAGTTTTAGCAGCTGTAACATGTTTAAACTCAGTTTGTAATGGGATCTGAGGACCTGCATTCCCCATGGGCATTGCTTTAGCTTCATTACTGGCCAGCTGCCAAATTCAGGGCTCAAAAGTATTATTCACGCCTCTCTGCACATACCCATGTCAGAGCATGCTCAGTTCATGAATTTTGTTTCTAATATGGCATAAATTAGGTTTACTTTTTAACATAATTTATGTTGTATTTTATTAAAATGTGAAATACTATCATCGCAAGCAAGCTAATCCCGGCTCTCTTGAAGCCAAACTGTGTTTGAACATCTAAATTAAAACTGGATGGCTTGGAGCTGATTCTGGAATAACAAAAAAAAATCTGTGTCTGAACAAAAAGAGTTTTCTATCTTGATTATTATAGATTAAGCTATAATTAAAGAAGTCTGATATTTGAACAGATTAATGCTGTTTAAAAAGCAAAGTCCATTTTCTTCAATAGATACCTGTTGTGTTTTTTTAAAAAAATAATAATGTTTGCCATACTAAAGTTCATATTTTTAAAGGTCGTAGTCTTGCATTATTCCTGCTATGAGTCATTCATTAATCATGTTTAATGCATTATAAGAACTTTAATCACTGGAGCTGAAACTCAGATCGTAAGCCAATCCATTCTTTTGAATAACATTGCTTATTTACCCTCATTTCAAGAGGCACTCTGTGGAGGGGGGGGGGATCAGATTGAAGCATCTCCGTCTCCTCCCCCAAGCAATTTTCCCATGGTTTGAAAGACAAAACTCTGTAATTAAAATTCTCTTATTGTTTCTTAAAACCGTTTTTGTTCCTGCCCGCTGTGCCAACTATCACCTGGTAGACACTGCTTGCCCTTTTGTCCCTTTCCCTAGAGAAAGAGGAATCTTCTTGCTCACAAAATGGGCCCTTATGACATTCCCCTAGCTTCCCAAAAAAGAAGAGGAGGAAATCTAGGCTAGTACAAGGTTTCTATACCAGTTGGACTACAGTTCCCATCAGCCACAGTCATGCCCTGGGGCCAGGCATGATAGGAGCTGTAGTCCAACACAATATGGAGGGCAAAACAGGTTGGAGAAGACTGCTCCATCTTCTGATGGAACCGTATCTTGCCCACAGGATACAAGATGACTCACTCATAGTGTAGCAGTCCAGAACATGCTGATGTTTGGTGGTGGAGGGGCCACATCCCTTCACCCCAGATTCTTGGATTATATGTGCAACCCTGCTGGGCTGAGTTTGTCTTCACCCCTTCCCATTGCACTCTGCTCCTCTAGCTTCTGACTATGCAGGTAGCGCTGAGAATCCAAATAGTTATGGGAAAGTCCTCCGGGGACTGCAGAGGGGAGAAGGCAAGAGACATCTAGAGGCAGTGGTTGGAAGGGAGCTAGCATGTCTAGTTTGCAGTGTTTTGGAGGCAGATTTAAGGACTTCCAGACCCAAGACCTGAGTTGACCCATGTGAGGTTCCTTAAGACCTGTTCACATCACAATCCAGTTTATGTACAGTTGGGATTATTTGCTATTTTCTGTACTTCCAGGGTATATATGGCACTGCTGTCGGGAAGTTCTGTAACTCAAGTCGGTTGCTGTTTAAACAGGCCAAAGAACTAAATACAAAGTATTTCTATTAAAATCAATTTAAAGTAGTGAGGGTGGGGGAGATACTCAGCTCATCTCCAGTGACTCCATTTGGCTTCATAATCTCATTTATCTCAATGGATTTTTTTAAAAATGTTCTGCTTGTTGTCACGTGTTGGACCTGATCCAGCTAAAGTTACTTATGGCTAACACTGCAATCCTATAGGTGTGTACTCAGAAATAACTTTAATGAGACCGACTTCCAGGAAAGTGTGAAAAGGACTGCAGACTAAATTGAATTTATGTGACTTAATTTAGTATCAACTAACCTGTAAGTTTCAATAGGACTTGGTCACAAATAAATTGATGTGGATCAGAACCATCCCATTTTTTTAGGTTTACACGTAAAGACACATTGTATACCTAAACATGTAAAGTGTCAATATTACAGATATATAGGAAAGTGTGTATCATCTGAGAGGTTGGCGAACTCAGCTTTGTGGTTGCAAAATGTGTGAAAGACAGAGGAAATAATTTGATTCCGCAGCAGTTTGAGAAGAAGAAACAGCTTCCAAATACTACTGCACATCTTTGACTTCTAGTTTTGAGTGGTTAAAAAAATGGTTTTTTAACAATGAACTTCTTGCAGCCATTTCTTTTATTTTATTTTGGTCTTTTGGGTGAGAACTTTGAGAACTGATCAATTATTCGTTCTTTAGATTAATCCTGCCGTATGAAAGATTTATTAAAGGAGAAGAAGATAAGCCACTGCCTCCTGTGAAACCTCGAAAACAAGATAATGTCGCCCAGGAGGGGGAAAGTAAGATAAAATTGTCTGGAACAAAACGCATCAGAAATGAACACCAAAAGAGCAAGAAAGAAAAAGACAATGCACAGAAACCCCAGGATGCACCCGAGGTTAGTTTCCTTTCCCTGCTTTCTTCTTCTCATTAAATGTTTCCTTCTGCAGGTGCTGCTTTGATCGCATAATGTCCAGAAATCATCTTTTGAACCAGGGCTCACTCAAAACAAATCCTCTTTCGGGGCCGGGCCACATGTCACTTTTTACTGACATGGCGTCTTCAGGGCCTAAAAAGACACAGTGTGCACAGAATCCATTATGTGTCTGTGTAAAAGTTGCATGCTCAGGAGTCCCCTTTCTGCAGAACCTGGGTTGGTATTCCCCAGGTCTCTCGTAATATGCAGCTAAGAATTCTGAAGTTATACGTACATACTTTATTCATTCCAAACATCTTAACATTAAGAATAATGTAGGGGGAAAGGTCCTTAGTTTACTCAGAAGGACTGAAGTATAACTGATAGTGATTTGACTTGTGTGATTATGGAGGGCATGTAAGCGATGACAGAGATGCCACGTCTGGAAAGGTCATCAGTACATGTGGCACATGGGCAGTTGTGGGGTGTGTGTGCCATATGGTTGGTAATGTCTTATGGCCTCCCACGCCTTCCACACAGAAGAACCAGGAAGTATCCAATGGCAATGACAAGAGGAGAACCAGGCTCAAAGATGCTTGAGAGTAATGTGCTTTTTTTATGGTCCGGTGTATCTTGGCCCAAATAGACCTTACTCGGGGACATTTCTACCAAAACCAATCACATGGCAAAATAAAAATTGTTTAGAGTTTTCTTTAAGGAAGATGATAATAAGGGAACTGAGTTATGATTTAAGCAAGACTTGTTCATTGTTGTCCAATTTTTTTTGTAGAAAAGCCACTTTGGAAGGCTTGTTTGGGCCAAAACTCTTTAGCATCTTTAATATTGCTTCTCCTTTTCTGTTATTTCTATGGACTTGACCTCCAAAGTCTGGGTTAGAATATATTTTTTATACAACCACAGTCTTTGCAATAGCATCTTTGGAGCGTTTCCCTCACCCACCCCTGCTCCTTAAAAAAAAATTAATTGTAAACTGAGACATATTTTGAAAAGGCACAATCTTTATTAAAATATACATAAAAGAGGGCATACAGTCTGTTTAAGCAACTGCTAGATTGCAACAGAAATTGCCAAAAGCAAGGAAATACAAGTTAAGTCTAGCATTCCATTCCTTGTTCATCCCTTTGTGCCTTGTTATTTATTGCAGGGAGTTTGGATCAGCGAGTTATGTTACATACCATATGTGCTGCAATAGAAGCTAAGCACAACGTAACAAGCCAGCAATGGAGTGTCAGTCTAAACTTTGAACTTCCTTGCTTTTGTTGTTTAGTATCTCAAATTTCCTGCGACTTAAACTGCAGTTATTTTTCATGTGAGTCGCAGGTCAAGTTCTCAGATGGAGAGTAGAAAGTGCACAACACAAAATGCAATTATGTGGGCTTCCGACTGCAAGAACATAGCAGTGTAATTCTTTTCTCCCGTCAGTCAGTAATGTTGGATGTTCTTGATATCAAATTCACACAAATGTATGAGGGACCTCAGAAGGCTTTTAAGCAAATCATTTTTCATAAGTTTGAAAAATATAATTCCTCTTTCCCTCACATATGAAAGCACCACGTAAAAATTATTCCGCTTTTGTTGTGCCTCTTAGGTTGGGGAACTGAATTGGATCATTGTTGTGTTTATGTTTGCAGTTTATTTGTAAGCCGTTTAGAGCGACTCCTTTGTGGTGGGGAAAAGCGGGTATAAATCTTTTAAATAAGAAATATTTGTTTGTGGGATTGTGGGGTGCAATATTATTTTGGGATCTGGGGCAGGGGGCTGGTAAGTCAGAGAGAGGGAGTGGTGGCATTTGCAGGTCTTTTGTAGCTAATGTTGGGATAATATGGAAAGTTATTAAAGAGAGTGGGCACAAAACCCACACAAATTAAGTGAAAGCAATCTAATGGCAACCCATGAGACTTAAGTTAGTCACAATCCACTTATTGCCTTTAGGGGGACTTAGGACTTGCCCACACTGGAGCAAAATGTGGAATCACACCTTTCCCCCCACTTCAAATGCGGGTTTCCCCCCATCTTGGCCATTTTGGACTTTCCGTGGACATTTTGGACTTTTTTATGTGGTGCTTTCATATGCGAGGAAAAGAGGAATTATATTTTTCAAACTTATGAAAAGCCCTGCATTCAAAGGGAGAAATGTTAGAGGCAACGCTGGGATGGGGAGAACGTCATTTGGTTTCCCCTATATTAATGGGGAGACAGGAAAATCCACACATTTCTCCAGTGCGGACAAGGCCTTAGTTGCAACTACTTTAACTCCAGGCACACTCTGAAAATCTTTGGCCTCAAAATGCCTATTAATCATACTGACACTTTGAAACAACTATTGCACTTGCTGGTTCCCACTTCCTTCCCCCGACACACAATCTTTCTGAAGCCCTTCCACCCAAATGATATGCTGAAAGTTGAAGCGCAGGCACCCTGCATCCCTCCCCCCAGTATACATTCCAATATAACAGTGGTCCCAGGCTCTGCTCAAATAAAGCCAGCCAAGCCACATGGAACCAATGGAGAAGAGGGCTTTTGATTGGAGTGCCACCTGTTATTCTGCTGCATAGCTCTTTCTCTTATTTTTTGGTTTTCCATTTGATGGCTTCTCTTCCTGAGTGCTGGTTCAGCTGCTGGCATTGCCCAACTGCAGGCCTTCCCATGGCAGAGCACCCAAGCATGGCAGTGTTAGACTGAAGAATTCTGTTGCAGTTGCTACAGGCTGCGCTTATATGAGCCATAGAGTGCTCTTTTAACTCTGGCTTTGTCATCCCAGGAAAATACGTAGCTGGTTAAGAACATACAATTTCTCCCAACAACCAGTTCCTTAGGCAATCACCTTATAAAAGAAATGAATTGTCAACTCAGAAGAAACAATCCCCCCTTCTCACTCATATGGAATGCCTCTTATAAGATGATGCCCTGCTGCATACAAACATGCATGTATCATCTAAGGAGAAGAATAGTATTCTCTGTTTCTTCAGAAACATAACAAATTTATGAAAATTCAATTGATTAATTATTAGCGTGATAAAAACTGCCTTTCCTGATTAGCCACAGACACATTTTTGGCCACTTCATCTAAGCCAGGGATGTCCAACCAGTAGATCGCGATCTACTGGTAAATCCCTGGCTGATCCTGGTAGATCGCGGGATCCTTATCGTGCACAAAGTTCCAGGGAAAAGCTAAAAAAAACCCTCTGTGCAATCCCCCCCCAAAAAAGCGCAACAACTCTAGGCAATCCACCCACCCCACACACGCTCCTCCTCCCTCCAATGACAATGGGTAGATCACTGCCATGGCTGATCATTGCAGTCCTACCATTTGTGTATGTTTGTGTGAATTGGTGATGCATACATCCAACGTCCTGCAGCTCTGCCCTATCTAACCAGCTTCAGCATACCAGTTTACCAGGAAGCTGGACTACCTGTATGTAGTAATAGCTTTTCTGTCTTGTGAAAGCCCGATTCACAAAGGCTGTTTTAAAACTTAGCAGGTGGCAATCCCAGGCCTGGCACCAGTAACCAACCAGGTTGTGGACTGCCCAAAGGGCCCCTCATCAGTCACACCGCCATGCAGCAGCTTCCCAGCAACGCCCTCCTCAGATGGTTTTCAGAGGTGGCGAATGTAAGCTGAGCCCCCATCCACAGTGGCCACCAGTCATTTCAAGTAACCCAAAACGTCATGCCCCAGCCCATCAATCTATGAAATGGTAACTTACCCATCTTAACTGCCCTGGGTTTTGAAATCAGTTTTCAGTGCTGTGCGTGAAGTTTTTATTAGGCTGAAAACAGTCAAAAGAACCCACTGTGCATGTTGAAATAATAACCATACATCTCTCTTGATTATGATCTCTGCCTTTAGGCTTCATGTTTCTGCAAATATGTGAATAGTTCCCATTTAAAATAATCCTGTAAAAGTACTCCAAGTGGTAAGATTTTTAACTCGACACATCCTGAGAAATATGCACTTTTAAATATTTTCAAGAAATGTTTTTCAGTGTGAGCAATGAGGTAGAAAGCTATCTTGTAATGACTCATAACTGTTTGTGTGAGCACGCTGTTAATTGGTTACAGTTCAGTTTAGCATTACATTTGACTCTGTTTTGTTATGATGGCTGTAACTGAGTACAAGATGAAATATTATTATTCCTCTCGTACATGCTGCTCTAGCACAACTGCAAGCTCCTATCAAAGTGTTGCCCAACCAGGGAAAGAGAGAGAGAGAGACATCCAGTTATTAACTATCAGTTTTTCTCCGTCTGCTTTGCTCATCTGTCTGGTATTTTCCTGTAATTGTATAAGCTCTGGAGGCCAATGTTAGAATTTTCGCAAAAGGGCTAATGATGATATTTGGACTGCAAAAGGCATCTTTTACTTTGAGTTTCTTCGCGGAAAAAATTATGGAAGCAGTCACAATGAGTAACAGACACTTTAACTAATAGGAAATAGAAAAACCCAACACATAGGGAAATTTAAAAGCAGCTGCGAAGACGTAAATCTTGGAAAAGATTGTGATGCATTGGCTGCCTTGCATCCATCTCTCACATGACACCCCCTAATGCAGCATTTAGATAATAACTTTCCTGATGCCTCCTCTTTACAGCTGAGAAAGAGAGAAGCGGGTGGGGTGGGGTGTATTAACAATAATAATAGAAGAGCTCAGACAACGTCGCTGCTTCATGACTGCCTTCTCCTAAGAGGCATGCCGCAAGAGAATGACAGTAATTTTGAAAAGGGTTGTCAGTCAGCTGTATCACAGATGGAGTACTCTAATGACCTTCAAGGTCACAGTTCATTCGTCTACATAATGGAATGAATAGGGAGAATTGAGTGCACAAGCTTTATTAATGAAGGAGCATAAAGAGATGGAGCCTCATTGGCTATAACTCAGGAAAGCTATATCTGGAAGAGGGCAAAAATGCTCTTGCTGCATGTTGACAACTTTATTCTAATCTCTATATAAAAGAAGCCCGAATGAGCCACAACGCTGATTGTTTCAGAACGCGTCAGAGAAGCTTTGCTTCCCGCCCACACGCAGACTTCATTTTATATATTTTAATTGGGGGGGGGTTCATTTTGGTAAGCGCTGGTTTTAGTAGTGCCAAGAGATCAGGTCTAAAATAAGAGAGATCTATTTGTTATCTCTGTTTTTATGATGTTGTTTTACAGTGTTCATGTTGGTTTATACTTTGTGCATGCACCCTTTTTAAATCCTCAGTGGCTTAGAAAGACTTTTTAATAAATAAAAAATGAAAGTCAAGTCAAGCATGCTTGGGAGAGCGTGTTTTAAATATGGAAAACAATCTTAGATCTTTCTAAATGCCATCGTCAACACAGCGGTGGTCCTCTTAACTAAAAAATGGCCTCAGCATAAACACTGCCTGGTCAGCATATCAATGGGGCCTATTTTATGCTGCCTGGTAACAAAATAAAACAAAGAATCACCTATGACTTATTAAGACATTTGTAATTATACTTTTTAATGTTTACAATACTTCCAGGGTAGATGTCTGTTGAAATGTGATAGTGGCTATTAAAGCTTTCGGTGCTCAACATGATGGACAAGTTTGTTTCCAAGAGATGCCACTATGTCCTGGTTGAGAATTTCATGCCTTTCATGCTACAGTGCTTTCTTACACTTCTCCATTAAAATGTTTTATTAGGCATCATCGGAACAAGAGAAAGATCAAGAATGTTCAGACCAGAAAAGCTCATCTGAAATAACTGTCGCAGAGGAGGTGAAGGTGCCTGTAGAAGAGTCCCAGGTTTCTCCAATAGATGTAACTGGGATGCCATCATTGGAAAAGACAGACTTTGAAGAAGTCAGCTCAAACAGTGAGGAAGTCAAGGAGGAGATGCCATGCAAAGATTCTGTCTCAAGTGCTTTAGTGTCCCCAGAAGAAGATGAGGTCTTGAATTCCACAGTAGGGAAAATCCCCAGTCTGTCAAAGGACCCAGATGAGCCAAAGCAGGAACAAAGAGTTCACTGTCTCGCAGATGACCTAGAAAGTAGCGCCCAAGAAATTCCATTTAATAACTTCCCCACTATCCAACTCCCACTTCCAAGTCAAAGTGAGATGGAAGACGATAAACTCCCAGAGATGGCGGACTACATTGCCAACTGCACGGTTAAAGTGGATCAGTTAGGAAATGAGGACATACACAATGCACTGAAACAGAGTCCCAAAGTCCTTGTAGTACAGAATTTCGACATGTTCAAAGAGAAAGAAGTGCCGAGTTCCCTTAATGGTGAGCCTGGTTTCAGCTGCACACCACTGCTCTACTCCAAAGGCAACCCAGGCATCATGTCACCTCTGGCAAAGAAGAAGCTCTTGTCACAAGTCAGTGGGGCAACCCTCTCCTGCAGCTACCCTTATGGCTCACCACCACCTTTGATCAGCAAGAAGAAATTAAGCAGCAAAGAGGACCTGTTGTCAAGCATGCCACAGGCTTCCCATGCCTCTGGGATGGATGCTGCAGCACTCAGCAGGCCATCTGTGATCCAACACGTACAGAGTTTCAAACCCAAGAATTCGGACGAGAGGAAGTCTGCTGGTGAAACCTACAGGCACGAACTGCTACTCAAAAAAACTGATTCTGAATGTTGCGATTTCACCAAACAACACCTGAGTGCTCTGGCCGAATCCTATGCACTAAAGTCGGAAATCCAGGACATGAAAGATAGAATGAATGAAAAAAGGGCGCTGCACCACTCCCACATGCCTGCCTTCTTGGCAGACTTTTACTCATCTCCTCACCTGCACAGCCTTTACAGGCACACCGAACACCACCTTAATAATGAACAGACGTCAAAGTACCTCCACCGAGACATGTATAGAGATACGGAAGCCCTTTCTATGTTCCCTCAGCACAAGCACCAAGACAAGCGAAGCTTAAGCTATCACCCGCCTCTACATCAGCCAGAGAAAAAGAGCCCCATGGAAGCCTCTTCTGATGATCAGCCGACAGATCTGAGTCTTCCTAAAAGTACTCCCAAACAGACTGCAAAAGCTCTGGGATCATCCTCCCTCTTGCATGCTTCAGTGGACAGCAAAAGCATATCCCAGTTCCAAGCCTTGAGCGGCCAGCCTCTGAGTATAGACTGCAACCCCAAAGCTTGTCGTGTTTCTCCAATGACGGTGTCGGCCCCCAAGAAGCACAGCGAGCCTCTTCTCAGGACCAACAAACAGCAGACCCCAAGGAAGATGGAGGGCATGGTCCACCCCATCCTAAGCCACAAAACCAATGCTCAAACCATTGGGGCAGCTCGGCCTCTGAAGCGCAGCCTGGAGGATTTGGACAAAGCCATTTCGGAAAAGAAGATCCGAGCCGTCTCACCCCTGCGCTTACCAAAGGAAGCCCCTGCAAAAGACAAGGGTCTCGAGCAAGAGGCCGAGGGCAGCAAATCAGCACACGTCCTCCCTCCCGGTGGCATGCTGGAAGGTCACAAGTTTCCCCTCTCCAGCCCCATCTTCACAGGCTTGTACCCAGGGACATTGTGCAGCAGCCTGAGCAACCGCATCCCAGCTGGGTATTCTCATCCTCTACAATACTTGAAAAATCAGGCAGTGCTTTCTCCGCTAATGCAGCCTTTGGCTCTCCACTCGTTCATGGTGCAAAGACAGTTCCTTACGTCCCCTGGAAGCTCACAGCAGCTTTACAGGCACTTAGCTGCAGCCACACCTGTAGGAAGTTCATATGGTGACCTTTTGCACAACAACATTTATCCTTTGGCTGCTATCAATCCTCAGGCTGCTTTCCCGCCTTCTCAGTTGTCTTCTGTACATCCGAGCACAAAACTGTAGATCCTCCCTTGGAAAACAACAACAAACAACTACATTCCTTTTAGCCTGTGATGTCTTGCAAAATTTAAACAAAAAGCTGATTATTTGTGTTAACCAATAAGCAGTTTTGTCCCTCATTGCTGAAGGCTTCAGAGTTGATCGAGGGTCAAGCAAGACAGTCGATTCGCCTGGGCTTTGTTTTTTTACTTTGGGCTCCTGCATCTACTCCTCCGTGGTCATTTCACATTGCAAAGAAGGTTCGCAAAAGTATCTGTATCATGAGGAAAACAAATGTCAGAGAAGAGCAGGGGGGGACATTAGGCTCCCCCCCTTACCTTGGATGAGAAAAAAGGTGTTGGTTGTTTCCCCCCCCCTTAAAAAAGAGTGGGATTTGGAGCATTTCAAGTAGAAAAAGAGGCAGGTCTGATGAGAGAGAAAGTGGAACAAGCAGATGATCTACGGATATTGCTTCTTTGGGTACCATTTTGTTTTCTGACTTTCCATATTTCAAATCAATGCAATGTATAGCAGAAACTTCATAGCATTTCATCTTAACACTATCAAAACAGGAAAAGTAAACACTGTCCAATTAGACTTTACATATCTGCTTCAGAAACAAAACAAAACAATCTCCAGCGTCAAGTTCATTTGTATAATTTATGCAAGTTATTTTCAATTTATCCTGTGCTCTGTTTAATTTAAAAGAACAGTCTCTTTTCATTTGCAACCTCTTTTTGGTAAAAGAAAAAAAGGCGCTGGTTATTTAGGGCTTTTTTAAAAAATGTGTTTATATTTTCCCCCTTCCTTTCCCTCTTTCTGCTTATGTTTTTAGAGCAGCTTTTTGGGTGGTAATGTCATTGTTTACAAAACAAAAGCATCCATTTTCAATGAACCTTTCCAGTGGAGAGAGAAGCGCATACTGTAGATCACACAATTGCAGCTGAGTCCAAACATCAGTTCTTTCTCAAGCGACCAGATCCTTCAAAGGTGCTGAGCTTCCCCCTCACCCATCAAAATGGTTCTCCAATTGTTCATACTTTGCTGTTTTACTGGCCACTGAGATCTGGTTTTCCTGTATCATGGTCTCTGAATTTGTTAAGTATTGTACTTAACCTTATCTAGGCTGTGAAACTGTCCTGCATACCAGAAAGGAAACATGCTTAGGAGACTGTGCTGGCAACAAGTTACTCAATAACATTGGAGTTCTAAAGAACCTTTATTGTGGGCTGCTAAACTATTTCAAGAATTTCAGCCATTAGGAGAGAAAGAAGGGGAAGCATTTTAGTTAAAGACTGCCTGGATTCTGTGCTGCTGAAGTGAGATGGGTGAGAACGGATAATAGCAAGGAGCCATTCCAAATCTGGAAGTCAGTCTTTTGAGGGTTGAGGGCTATGAACTGGTTGAACTCTTGGTTGGCGGAGTCCTCCTACAAAGTGCTGAACATCCCACCTTCTTCCAGCAAAGTATTCTGACCATGTGGCTTGGACTCAAAACAAAAATGGCAGCTTAACCTACAAACCACTTAAGCCCGATTTTACTTGACTTCGACTCTCTGGTCCTGTTGAACAAAAGTTCCATGCCAGTGGCATTTCTGAAGCCTGAGCCAGAGTACCCTGATGACTCTCATGAGAGTCTTCCTGCTGAAAGCTATAGATTGCCTTGAGATATTTTGCTGGAATGGGCTAGGGTGCTCAGATCATTGCAGGGTCAGGACTGCAGCACAAAGGGCAGCAGCTGAAGTGTAAAAGGGGATATATTTTGACGTGAGGAAAGGCTTGAAGAGCTGGCAGGCATGGCACCACCCACTGACTTGCTACTGTGCAAGCTTGGAGGCTTTAGAGGAGCACTCATGGGCAAAGGGCCCTTTTACTGCATGCACACACCCCTTACACACCCATGGGAACAGCAAGAGTAAGAGTCCTACCCTTATAGACTGCAGCTGGCTGCTCACTCATTTGCTTTGGTCTTGGCTTGTGCATGAGCACCTGAAATGCAAAAGGGAAGATTTCGTTCAGCCTGTATTGCTGTTCCTCTTGGGAGGGAAAGGTGTTCGAAGAGCTCTTTGTCAGCGGCTTTGAGTGAGCAGCTGAGGGCTTTCTAGGAGGCCTTTGCTGAAGCTTCCATTGCTGTTCACGCGGGGACAGAACCTTGGTGTAGAAAGCAAGCACCCAGTGTGTGTAATCAGAACACTTGAAAGCCGGTGCTATGGTAGGAAGCCCCAAGGACCATGTGCTCTGACCCCATCATCCATTTCATATTCCTCTCTTGACACCGTGTACCAGCACAAGTGATATTTCCTACCAGAGAGGGAGGAAATGTCAGGTGCTGCCGTGAAGCTGGCTTTGTTCAAATCAAAGAAACAATGCCAGCTTACACTAGTTTTGGTTCCAGTGTCTCTCTCTCTCTCATGGATTTGCTGAGTTTCCACCTCCCATTCAGCAAGCATCAAAGGCAGCCAAATATGTTGAGGCTGCCTCATACCTTTGGCATCATGCAGCATGGCCATGGCAGCCCACTGAGCACATGGCTCAACAGCGATCAGCTTGAGTTGGTGGTGGGGCAGGTCCTCCCCATGAGGCTAAAATGCAGCCCCAAACCCATCACAAGGCATAATTTGAAGAGTGACAAGTCCATAAGTGAAGCTGGTGGGTTTGTTTTTTTCCATGGGGAAAATCAACCTACAACGATATGGATTTATTTGGAGGAACTTTTCTGTGCTGGGTCTGGAAGTATGGACAGCTACCCAGAGAGGCTGAACTTTTTGAGGCATTTTACAATGTGAAAATTGTGAGCTGAACCCATCCCAGATTGCAATTCAAATGCAGTAATAATTATCAAAACTACTGGAAACTAGTGGAAACTACTTAAGCAACATCGTGCATGCATGCCAAACATCCTATATTGAAATTTCCTGTGATATGAAGCCAACTGCAATATATAATGTAACCTATTTAATATACAATGGTGGAAAAAACAAAACAAAATAATAGACATCTACTGTTAAAGATCAATGTTATCTTCAATTTAATGCTTTTATGTTCTTGTGGTAAAATTATATGAACTGATGATGCATAAGCAGGCTAGTAGACTTTAGAAGATAAATGTGCCAATGCCGACTTTTGCTTTTCTTTTTCCTGCTGTGCTTGGAGCATTCGAAAAAACAACAATCACATTCTCAGTTGATCAGATGCCATAGAGGGCATTATTAGTATAAAAAAATTGCACTAAACCTGACTAATATAATAATCAAGGTGGGGAGGGGGAAGGGAAGTTGGCAGGGTTGTATAAGCCTGCAATGACTGTTAGAATTATATGCCTGGTTTGGTAATCCAGGATGTAATGCATCTCTGATTTGTTTGGAATAATCTGCATGTAGGGTTGCCTGATCCCCCTTACAGTAAGGGATGTCCCTTGTTTTAAAAGGATTGTCCCTCATTTTGGAACAGCACACCCTTAGCAAGTCATTTATTGCATGCAGAGGTAGCTCCACATTGCTTACAGTGGTACGCCCCTATCCTACCCCTTTCCCTCCAGTAAAGAGGGGTCGCACTGTGCACAAATCCTTTGGCACATACTTAGCTCCTCACCCTCTTAAAAGGAATGGGGCTGCCCTCCTGCGCAGGAGCTATGTGTGCATATGAGGGTACTTGACTGCCCATTTATTCCAAATCCCACAACCTTAGGAAGACTCATTTTTGAAAGTTTGATTTGATAACCATACTGTTAAATCTTAACCTTGTGTGCTTGTTTTGTAAGTCTCCAATTTCAGTTCCATGCATCATTTTGAAAGTTGTTCGGACCGTTCTAAAAGATCACAGTGCAGGGTTAATTGACCCCCCCTTTTTTTGTTCCTCTTGCTTTTTTCAATAGGAAGACTGGCTTATTTTTAGAAAGCTCATGTTGCTTTGGCCAAGATGAGGGTAAATGAAGAGCAATGAGGACATAGCTCATACCATTGGAGATGGTGGGTTGCCTAAGAATGCTTTTTTAAAAATCCATGATTTCTATTAAGTATTGCATTTTCCACTGGCAGAAGACTACTTTCTGTGACTTAAATGGGGCTTTGTTTGCTTTGTTTGAGTTCAAGGGGCCTTATTGAATGAAATTGCACAAGTTTTTTTTTTGTTATTGGGAGATTGGTAAAGAAAACAGTTTAATTGGCAGCAGAGTGATAAATCTATTTACCATGAGTTGGTCCCAAGAAATGTTGCAATTCCAACTCACTCTGTTCAGGATTCATTAAAGATTTTGAAGGTTGATGAGATTAAAGACAAAGAAAACCTTTCCCTCCCTTGATAGAATTGTCTTTTTAGAAGCCATTGACATGGGGAGGGGTTTGTGTTGGGTGAGGCCTTTTGCAACTGGACTCTCACTTTAATAATCAGAAGAGTTTCCCAATTCAATCTGAAGCCCAACATAAAGCTGAGAAGTGTTCCTAGCTTATTGAACTGCTGCATGAATCCTTAAGCATGCAGGGCATAAGCCAATGAAACCTGTGACTTGAGCCCTGTTTATATAGTACCTGGAGTAATGTGATTGTTACTGTTTCCATGGTTATTCCACTCCAGGTAACTTCTGCATCTTTGCAGTCAAGAAAAGCTGAGAGTAATTTTGGCCCCATTTTACAAGTTAGCTGGAATGGTGTGATAGCGTAGTTGCTCCTCCGCCACTCAGGGAAACGGGTGATGCCTAATTGTGTAAGCAGCCCTAACTGGGGGTGGCATAGGAACAACCAGAGAGGCAGCAGCCGTGCAAGAGTTAAAGAGAGCCGAAGTCACTTCTGTCTCACTGTTTTCTTGACTAGTCCCCATATGTTCAAGCTCTGTCCTATTCTGTTGTGTGGCTCACAGAAGCCAGTAGATGGCCACAGAAATAGGTTGTGTGGTGTGTGCCTTTAAAGGGAGAGGTTGGTTTCTACTCACTCGTTATTCCATGTGATCCGATTGTACAGCAATGAGCGTAGTCAAACCTGGCCCCATTTCATAATTCGTAATGCTTATAGTGGGAAAATATTTCACTGATAATGAGGTCTGCAGTATTGAAACTATCATTATTGAGCACTTAACCGGTGTTAGCTGTAAATGTATTTGATATTTTACATGTATTCCTCCCCTCCCATAGTTTTAAATATGGTCTAACAAAGGCAGCATAATCTACTAGCTGTTTATACTTTGTTTTGAGCGTTCTTTTGTTGTAAATAGTGTATACATTCTTGTGATTCAAGTTATTGTAGCTTATATGCTCTGTAAGGTGATTATTTGTATATAGAAAAAATGGCCCAGTAATATTATATAGTTTTCCCATTTTTTAAAAGAATAAAAGGGTTACTGAGTAACCTTTCAAATTAAATAAGTTTAAACACTACCAGAAAGAAAGAAAAGCTGAGCCAACTATAAACACTCAATTTTTGTATGTTTTCCAAATTGTATGTATTAATGCTTTTGATACTGTATTATGTGCCAATAGTTTCCCAATCACATAGCAAGCAAAGATATTTTGTACTTTTTGATCCACTGTAATATTTAATAAAAAATGTTACTATCTGTTTCCTTTTATGTTTAATACATTTGTAAACAGTTCTTTTATCACCCAAGGGATTGCTGTATCCAACCCTTTTAACCTTTCAGCAGCGGCACTCTGGGGACAGCTCGGTCCCCATGCCGAGAGTCAGATGAAAGAAAGGCAAGGTCGCAGTTTATCAGGCGAGAGAATTATCAAGAAGTTTGTTTACATATAGTCATCTTCATGGATGGAGGAATGGGGCTGGAGAGATCTGTGTGCATTGAAAACAAAAGATAAAACCTCTAGCCCAAAGATAGCTTCAATTGTATGAATGGTCCTCCTTTAATAATGGAAGGGGGGGAATCTAATTTGTTTTAAAGCTCAGTTGACTAAGTTTACAAAGAGCTACATGTAAGCTGTAATGCGGGTCTTTTACTGGGTACAAGGCAAATGGAAGGATTCCCTGTCTCTGCTGTGCAGCACCATGTGAGTGTGGATCTAGTCTTTTAAGAAACGAACAAGGTTTTGTTCTTACGCAATGCCTTCCATCAAAGGCTCTGAAATAACCTGGTAAATCTTACATAAGTATGTACAGGCAGTTAAACTGACGCTTGAGTAACCTGGATTTACCAAGACTAGTAAGGCTGAGATAAAAGAGAACATTATCTCACATCATGAGTCAATCAATGCGCTACACACACAAAATATTGACCAGCCTGACAGCACACTGTCGGATAACAACCCCAAATCAAATCTTCATTGTCTCAATCGCAGGGCTTAACAAAAATAATTAAGCACATTATTGTTAAAAACAAAGCAAAAAAACTGCTATTACAGTATCTGATTCTCAAGAAAAAACGCAGTGGAATCTCACCTCGATTAGGCCACAACATGGGTTTCCAGGTATTTGCTACGCTTCAACAGCAAGCCATGCCCCAAACAATGTTAGAATATGCATCCTAAAAAACATCATTTCAAAGCAATCTGCAAAATTTAAGTAGTTACAGAATGACTGTTTTCCTAGGCCTATCATATTAATAAACTCACTACTGCAGTAAGATTAACCAATACAATGATTTTGGGCCATGCAGTCTGGTCACATTAATGGGACCCCAAATTATGTCGTCATATATATATATATTCACTACATTTGAAGCACTACCTTTCCACCAAGGAGCATATGGATCTACTTCCCTTTCCTCCCGCACCAATCTCTCTCTCTTTTTTTTTTTTAAAAAATCATCTTCAAAACAACGCTATGCTGCAGATTAGGCTGAAAGCCCTCACTCGATGCTGGATTGTGGCTATTCTGGTGCATAAAAAGTGGAAACATTTGGCCACAAGATGGCATCATGCACATTTTTTGCCCTGTGACCAACAAAAACACCAGCCAACCAGGCAGCTTTTGGAGAAAGACTTTTACTGCTTTTGTGAAACCTGTAATCCTTTTCAGAATGTTTGATTCCCCAGACATGTTTTAAAATGTAAAGAACGCCTCAATCTGGCGAGGGAAATCCATGTGCACAAGCAGCACATCTGGATGCCACTGTACAGCTGTGGGCACATTCCCCAGCCCATCTCGCAATGCTCATTGAGGCCTCATTGATATGACTGGATGCACATCCCTGTACCCAGAGCCACCCGTTGGTGCACACAATTTGTTTCGCTCACATCTGGAGCTGGCCCACAGCCAGCCAGCCAGCCCTTTTAGAGATTTCTGAATGGGCAAGAGCTGGCCTGTTTAACCATTAAAGACAGAAGAAACGGCATGCATGTGATTAAAAAGCAACCGCTGCATTATTGCACACCTACATTTTAAAACATTCATTTGTCCACAAAACATAGTTTTAAAAGCTTTTTAACAAGGGGAGGAGGGGCTGGTATTTAAAATATCGAATCATTTCTGTGAAAAGAAACAGGCTGTGTTGTTTGCCGAGTTCTGGGAATTGTAGCTCTGTGAGGAGTACTGCTCACAGAGCTACAATTCCCAGGATTCGGGGGGGGGGGGGCGGCATTAAATGTAGAGTATGTTTTTGCAGCTCAGGGACAGGCACTCATTATACTCCATTGCAGAAGCAAGAGCCTGGCTGCATCCCCATCCCCTTTTGTTTTGTTGCTTACTTTTTAGGAACACATGAGTAGCTCTGCTGGATCAGACCAAAGGCCAATTCGGTATTTTTTTGGGGGGGGGAATGGTTGGTGTGTCTCTCTGTGGCTGCTCTCCTGTCCTAGCCAGCCCATTCAGCATGCATCCTCTTCCCCCACCGCCCGAGCCATAATTTGAAGATGAGACTCCTGGTCAGGGTTATTTTAGCAGTGCAGTGCCAAATGTGATGAATAAGTGGAAGTCTGTTCAAGGAACAGCAGCTCCTAATGACTGCACAGCCGCCAAATCTCTCTTTCTCTGTTGTCCAGTAATTCCCAAATGGAGAATCAAAACAGTCTATAAACAGAAACTGCTACAATTGCAGTTTTGCTTGAGAGAGAGATAGAGAGCGCTTCCCTTGCTGCACAGATTAGGAACTAATGTAAAAATTTCTGTGCCATTTTTTTAAAAAAAAGAAAACGCCTTACAGCATTTGCCCTCTGTAGGGATTTCACATTCCAGCAAATGCTTTTGTTGCAGGATTTGGAGAGGCTCTCTGACAAGCCCCGGGGCTGATGGTTGCCATTAGGAAAAGACACTTTTATTATTCAGAGAAGATATCATAGGATCGAGCTCTTTGTGCACAGTGATGCTTATTGGTAGAAAATAGAAAGTTGGCCAGTGCAGTTACTGACTGACTGCATAAGGGAGACGGTTGGAGCATTAAACACTGAACCAAGGAAGAGCACAGTCTTTGTCCAGCTGAACACAGCTACAAACCAACAGATAACATTTCAGACTTACTGCTGGACCATAAATCTTGGCATTAATTTTTGACAGGCTTTTACTAGCAAATATCAGCTTACATGTGAAGCTCTACTTATACTCAAGGAATCATGTGCTAAAATATTTAAAACTAGCTAACCCTTTAAAAAAACACCTCTCAAACACAGCTAATAATAGCAGTAGAATATCGGTATGTTTTAAAGAAAAAGTTGCCTGAAATAGACAAGGCTTTAACACTGGCTTCAAGACCTACAGAGGAGAAGGAAGTAATTGTGCTGTGCTGTGCTGGTGTTTGGAGTCAAGCACCGCAGAGGATGAGGTCCCCCCTCTCCAACAGCTTCTTGGCCCCAGGCCTCACAAAACCAGGAACTGGTGCAGACTTCCTAGGTCACACTCATATTCTCACTCTTCACGACTGCACTATACAGCTCAAGCGAAATCTGTCTCCCATTTTTTAACTTATTTTTTGCTTAAGCAATAGTGTGCATTTCTTTAAAACATAACGTGCCCCTCAGGACTTTAGTCATATCTCAGGGACAAACCTAAATAAAACTAAAGTGACCCCAAAAATGTGAATGATATTGCTAGAAATGCAAATATTTTTCACAATAGACTGAGGACTACCCCAAACAGGAGATCTGATATAATATGGTCCTTAGGAGGAGACCTCACTGAACTCATTCAATGCAGCAATATATGTAGCAATTAAACAAGAAGGTAATTTTTATACTATAATTCCTTAACACGCTTGTATTTATATATATATATTTTCTCGGAACATTGTGATTCCAGTTTAATTAATTCATCCATTTGACAATGTGTGTGTTTCAGGGAATGATTATTCCCCAACCCTGCAAAGGCTGATATTGCATTAAGGCACAATGACATTTCAAGTAGATATTTATGTTGTTCAGCCACTGCAATCAATCATGTGAATGCTCCTTAAGTGCTGTGAAGATCTCAATCAAGAAAATGCAGAGGAAAAAGCAAAACTGTTTTGAGACAAACTGTCTCTTAAGCTTGTTCGAAGGGAGAGTCGGTGATTGGCGCAAACCATTCTCTCTTTAGAGCAAGTTTTAACCTTGCATTCATGGCAGCCTTGTTACCACCATAATAATGAAGGTAAGGACAGACACACCTTTAAAAGCACTGCAATACCTCCGAAGGAAACGGGAACATTTTGCATGAATAACCCTTAGATCAGGGGTGAGCAAACTTTTTCAGCAGGGGGCCGGTCCACTGTCCCTCAGACCTTTTTTGGGGGAGGGGGGGCTGGACTATATTTTTTTTTGGGGGGGAAATAATGAACGAATTCCTATGCCCCACAAATAACCCAGAGGTGCATTTTAAATAAAAGCACACATTCTACTCATGTAAAAACACCAGGCAGGCCCCACAAATAACCCAGAGATTCATTTTAAATAAAAGGACACATTCTACTAATGCAAAAACACGCTGATTCCCGTACCGTCTGTGGACCGGACCAGATCAGGCCCCCGGGCCTTAGTTTGCCTACCCATGCTCTAGATATATTTGCTTCTCCTCTGTTCAGATAATTAATCCGAGCTGAATTTTTAAAAAGTGCAGTAAGAACATAAAATGAAAAGAGTTTTCACCCCATCTAGAAAGCATAGATACACACCTGGAGGTATATACAGAAGAAATCTAGTACTTTCTGCCTTCACAGTTATTATGCTAACTATTGGAAGGAGGCTACCTAATAAAAGTTTAGAATGTCCTCCATCCCGGAACATAGCAATTCTGAAAACATAGCAATTTGGTAAACGTAGCCCATCACCCCCATACTGCAGATGGGCAGGGCTGACATCAAAAAGTAACTGGTCCAGCCAGGCACCTCTTAGTATGCATCTCAGTCCCATATCAATGGCTAGAACAGTTCCCACGAAATGTAAGGAACTGGTCCATAGCTGCCAAGTTATCCCTTTTTTTAAGGGATTTTCCATTATGCTGAATAGGCTTCCTCGTGAGAAAAGGGAAAACTTGGCAGCTATGAACTGGTCAAGTAATGCTTGGTTGAACAGTGTGCTTTTTGCCCATCTCACAAAAGGCAGTTTGTATACTGTCACTCCTCTCTTGAGGGCTATTCATTTTATGCGCTACACTCAAAACTCAAGGTATGGGTGGAATGCTCAGCATTCATATTCCAGTAAGACAAAGGAAGCATGACACAAAACAAAACAACACATCAAAACCTTTCAAAAAGAATGAAATACCACCGAAGCTTAAAAAAAAAAAAAGGATGGATGCCATATTGACCACAAAACGGCAAAAGGATATTTGATGCACTTGTGATACATTTGGAGTGAAGAGGAGCTCCACTCTGCTGCAGAAGATGACCCAAGCATCCTAGAGTGAAGGTTCACTTTTATTTGCCAGGCTAAATTAAGTGGTTGTAGAACTAGACAGGGGGCAGGGATGTCTCACCTGATGCACATCAACCGCTTTGTTTTCCTGCACCAAACTTCACTTGACTGAAGTTGTCACCTGCATTTGCATATCAGCTGCCTGAAATGTATGCACCCTGGTTCAACAACGGCTTCTATTTTCTAACTGGATGGAAGCTCCTTTGAGGGAAAGAAAGCCCATCAAAGAGGAAAGTTTCTCCAGAAGCCACAGGGTACCTATGGATTGTGGCTAACGACACGTGTACCTTGGCTTCAATCACCAGTGGTGGGAGCACAATGGAGCCAGAGCAAGCAGTAATGTGTACACAGGAATCTGTTTAGTAAAAAACATGTGGCCATTATCCCCCTTTTATCATTTTTTGACCTCTTAACAAGTCCATTTTAGTTAGCTACAAGGGCTTTAACCAAGGTTGAAATCATCCAAATTCCCGGGTTACATAGCCAGAAAAAATAGTGTTTGAGAGGGGAAGAAAAGGTTCTTTCAAGCCACAATATTTTGTACAGTGGAACCTCGGTTTATGAACACCTCGGTTTACAAATTTTCAGTTTACGAACGCCGCGGACCCATCTGGAACGGATTAATTCACTTTCCATTACTTTCAATGGGAAAGTTCGCTTCAGTTTAGGAACGCTTCAGTTTAAGAACTCCGCGGACTGTCTGGAATAGATTAATCCACTTTCCATTACTTTCAATGGGAAAGTTCGCTTCAGTTTATGAACAGACTTCCGGAACCAATTGTGTTCATAAACCGAGGTACCACTGTATATTAAACATGGTGTTTTTCTGCAAATGACAGATTTTTTAAAAACAAAACAAAACCATTTGAAAAGGGAGAAGTAACAACAAAAAAGCCCACAGCTTCCTCTCTCCATTGCACATTACCTCATTTTATAGCCTATTGAAAAATTCATAAGAAATGAGATATCCATAAATATACCTAAACTGTACCTCTTCTGAGTTAAGTAATGCCTTTGAAAAATGCACAGCCCATCATTACAAGCAGCTGACCAAATGCTTCTTATATACAACATGGAAGTGGGAAAAGGAAAGGAAAACATTGCTGTGATATAAGATGGCATTGTGGAGCAGGATGAGCACACAAAATCAGGCACAAAACCAGTCCCATGTGCTTAGGTGTTTCCCTCTGAGATCAATGGAACTTGGGCTGGGATCATATACCCACTCCCCTGGAGAAAGGAAGCCCCATTGAAGTCAATGGGGTTCACATCAGATTAGATATGTCTTGTGTTGCACTGCACAAAGCCCTCAATCTTCACTTCACTCCAATGCATTACTTAAAGATCAGTGATAGCTTCTCAGATAAAATAGTGGCTTTGTACTTGCTTGCGATGTATCAAAACACAGAATCAACAGTAAAACAATTACAAATCATCAGTAAAACAACCTTCTATAAAACACTGTAAACACTATTAACAAAACAATGAAAAGAATAAGCTAAACAGCACAACCACAAGAAAGCCGTTTCATAAAGCATTACAGCACTCATAATCCACAAAGCAATATTGACAACTTTAACAATCTAACAACGGAAAATAACTCCTTACCCACAATAATACAACAACCAGACTTAACATGGACACTGTTACCATAGTCTGCAATAAACCCAGAAGCCAACTTTGCTGCCACATACACCCGGACAGCACCATTACTGGCCCCAACAACATCAAACATACCATCTCAGGACTATTTAATTGCTCATCTTCTAACATTGTGTATGTCATCAAATGCCAACAGTGCCCTTCAGCTCTCCATACAGTGGTACCTCGGTTTACGTACACAATTGGTTCCAGAAGTCTGTACTTAACCTGAAGCGTACTTAACCTGAAGCGAACTTTCCCATTGAAAGTAATGGAAAGCGGATTAATCCGTTCCAGAAGGTCCGTGGAGTACTTAAACCAGGCATCCCCAAACTTCGGCCCTCCAGATGTTTTGGACTACAATTCCCATCTTCCCTGACCACTGGTCCTGTTAGCTAGGGATCATGGGAGTTGTAGGCCAAAACATATGGAGGGCCGCAGTTTGGGGATGCCTGACTTAACCTGAAGCGTACTTAACCTGAAGCCAACTTTCCCATTGAAAGTAATGGAAAGTGGATTAATCCGTTCCAGATGGGTCCGCGGAGTACTCAACCTGAAGCATACTTAATCCGAAGTATGAGTGTAATTGGTTCTGGAAGACCGTACTTAACCTGAAGCGTACTTAACCTGAAGTGAACTCTCCTATTGAAAGTAATGGAAAGTGGATTAATCCGTTCCACACGGGTCCACAGAGTACTTAAACTAAAAGTACTCAAACTGAAGCGTACTTAAACCGAGGTATGACTGTATTGGACACAGACCAAACCCTACGCCAAAGGATAAATGGACATAAATCTGACATCAGGAATCACAAGACAGAGAAACCAGTAGAACACTTCAATCTCCCAGGACATTCTATATACAGATCTCAAAGTAGCTGCCATATTACAAAAGAATTTCAGAAATAGACTGGAAAGAGAAATTGCTGAATTGCAACTTATTACCAAACTTAAAACCATGGAGAGACCTGGTCTGAATAGAGACATTGGATTCTTATCTCATTATACATGATAAAGCTATTTTTAGCCATTTCACCCCTTGCTTTTTCCTGTAAGACCAATTGTAGTCATTAACAGTCGTCAACAGGTTTGATGTTGTTGTTGTTGTTGTTTCCGATCAGGCCAAAAACCATCAAGGCCATCCTGTTCTCACATTGACAGGGGTGGCCAGAGATGGTTTGGTACCTTCCCCTCAAGGAAATGCAACTACTGGGAGGTGGCAGAGCAAGGGCGCCTGGAACACCAGCTCAGCAAGAGGGAGGCATTCCAGAAAGCTTTGCTGCTGGTCTCTGTCTGCCCCTAGAGGTGTGGAGAGACCAGCAGGGCAAAGCTAAGTGGTAAAATGCTGTGCCGCTCTACTGCTGCCGAAACTTCCCTTTCCTGGATTGCTTCTCTGGTGGCAGCGGAAGCGGTGGAATGGGCTTGGCATGGCACTAGTGGAGGTGTTGCCTCTTGGCATGTCCACCACCTCAGGCGGCTGCTTCACCCAACCTCATGGGTGAGTTGGCTCTGCGCATTGGCCAACCAGTTGGTTTGGGAAGCCCACAAACAGGGCCTGAATGCAACAGCACATCTCTCCACGTGATTCCCAGCATACTGCCTCTGACAGTGGAGGCAGTTATGATGTCTAGAATTAGTTCTAGTTCTAGAATTCAAGTTCTAGAATTTTTCTAGTTCTAGAAAAACACAGCTATTATGTCTAAAATTAGTTCATGAATTAGTCCAATTCTCTTTCAAACTATCCAACTTGAAGTTTGTCACTACATCTCGCAGGAACTAATTCTATAGTTTAACTACAAAGAAGTACTTCCTCTTACCTGTCCTGTCCTGAATCTTCCAACCTTCAGCTGTATTAGATGGTCCTGGGTTCTAGTCTATGAGATAGGGAGAAAACACTCTATCCTAGCCATTTTCGCCATAACATGCATAACTAGGGAGAAGCAATTGAGAACAAAGGTGTGGCTTGACAATGGGAAAAATAATTGTATTAGGTCCTTGTTAACAGAAGAGGTCCATTACACCTTATTGCGTGCTATATTGTTTTTGATTTCCTTTGCAATGGCACAGTGGAGCTATATTATGGCATTACTCCTTTAACAATGTAGCCTATATGGAAAAAAAAACCTATTCAGTTACCGAGCACGTTTGAGAACACAAGATCTTTCATATTACTCTCTTTCTTTTACCATCTTAATTGGTGTGGATTTATTTACATCCATTAGCTTCTCCAGGGTGATCTGTATGCTTTCGATGGTACAGAAATCCAGATAATGAGGTTTTGTCTAAGAATAGCATTCAACAGCTCCCAGGGATTTTCATTAGCCTGTAAGAAACACAGATGGCTAAGGATGCTGTACAAATACATATCTGAAGACAACAGAACTGGGTTCAAATCCTTCCTCTTAGCTTTAACCGGATAAACAGGAGCACGAGCAACCTACATTTGTGCTGTTAAGGTAGTCAGGACTTACTGATTTTTTACTCTACGTCATCCCAAGGGCTTGTGAAAAACAAAAGTATGGTCACCACAACATGGAACATGCATCATTTGCATATTCTGTTTGAACCGGACATAACGCACAGACACTGTGCAGATGACAAATAAGGAGGCCACAGTGCTGGAACAAAATAGCCACAACTTCGTTAGATTTCCAGAGAATTGATCAGAACATTGCCATATAAAAGAGGGCAGTAAAATGGGGGTGGGGAGGAAGGGAGATGCTATTGGTATCATTCTTTACCTCTGGAAGCCAGATTGAGGCTTACCATGTGTGAGGCTGTTTATAAGGTCCCAGAAATCTTGCTTCGAAATCTTGCGAGACCTTTAAATCCTGGGTCTTGCAATATTAGTGCTGCTGAGAGCCATAAGTCTGTGCCATTGCAAGCCCTCGTCAGTTTATTTGACCAGGGGACAAGAGCAGCACACAAACCATCTCCCACTGCCCCATGAATTTCCTCCCTTCTGCAGGTGCTACCATGGAATTGGGGTGGCTGGGCTTGCATCTCATCAGCTCCTACAGGACTAGGAAGTCCCTTCATGTAGGAAGAAGCCCAAGTGTCCCTCCTCCACCACAACGTCCTGTAATGTACGCTACAAGGACCTGGCATGCATAGTCTTTCACCATACAAAGGAATTCTGAAGCCCTGGTGATTATATAGACTGCCAATGATACATGTGAGTCGTTGGTCCAGCTGGTAATAGAACATAAACACAGCTTTAAACAATGTTACTGGGCAGTCTCAAATAAATTGCAGTAAATAAAAATAAATAAAACTCGTAATTTGATGTGTGATTTTAATGAAGGCAGTGAATATGGAAATTTTATTCTATCAAATAGAAACTAGGGTCCATTACAGTTATGTAGGTGTAAGCCTCATTGAATTCAATGGAGTTTGCTTCCAAAGACATGCATGAGATTGACTCTGAAGTAGGTGGCTCAGGCAGAAACTAAAGCCTTAGAGAAGAAATCAAAGCCTGTGATTATGATTTGTTTAAGGTGCTTAATGGCTCCAGCAGAAGGAAGTACACTGTGGAATCTGTGTGTCTGATTTTGCCTGTGAGGCAGCTAGTTGCCTTTCACCACAGGTGCTCCATGAAAAGATACTGTGTTGTGGGGAGCCAAGCCACAACTGGACACAGTTGCTCACAGCCTGTTCCTCTGGCTTATGTAGTGTGCGGCAATTGTGGGCACATACTTTACTAAATCTTGAAGCCTTGTTGCCTTCTACGGTAATGTGTAAAGCAACGGCCTCCATTCAGTTTTCTAGCACACCCCATGCCAAGTAGTCAGGACAGGTAATAACTTTGATCAACCTTAAAATGAGTTTCAGAATCTTGCTTTATCATCAGGTCAATAGCAGAGATCAGCTTTTAGAAGCAAACATGTTGTCCTCATTGGTAGGGTTATTTTTCTTTTGAAGGTATATAAACATTTTGATAGCTGTCTTGATATAAAAAAATGTTCAAAGATTATTTTTCATGGAGTAAAAGCAATTTATGGCGATGTTTCGCAGACAGATCTTCATGTGCATATTGCACATATGGGAGATCTCAATTATGTCCATTTGGTAGTGGTTATATTAAGATATTATCCTATCTTCTTTCAGTATAATCCCTTGAAGCAAACTGCCGCAACTTTGCTCGCAATGTGATTTTCATTAAATCACTCATCTGCACTGACTTCCAGAGCACTATTTTTTTTATAAAAAAATCAATCCATCATACTTCAGCATTCTTCATAAACTCATAAATCAATCAAGTTTCCCCAAGATTGAAGTATCTGCCAAGCTTCTTGTAACAGTTTATTACAGTTCGTTGATGATAATTGGGCAAAAATATACTATGTCTGTGTTTGGCTCTAAAAGAGCAGAGGCATTTGAAGTATTTCATACAGCAAACAGCAGTTTCTGCCCTTTGAGCCCAAGAAAATTAACTAGGGGGGGGGATCATAGTTCACTGTTGACAACTCCCTACCCCGCCAAAAAGTGCTCAGGTGCCTGTTCTAATTGCCTGGCTCACTGAGCTAGCGCTCACATGTTAGGTGGCAAATGTATTTCCTGTGTTTATGCCAGGATTTTCTGCAACAAATATGCAGCGATTAACACACACACACACACAACTTTAAAACATCTATGTATCTGTGAATCCTGATTTGGGGCAACTAAACATGTTATGCAGGAAACACGACTGATGCATATACAGTACAGTGGTGTTTTCTCAGCAAAAGATTAAGTACCCCAAATAATTATAGCTGTTTAACTTTTTCTGAGCACAAGAACCATCCAGACCCAAGCCCATCTTCAGGGATATATATATATATATTCTTCAGGGATACACACACACACACACACACACACACACACACACACACACACACACACACCACACTTAACCATTCAATTGTAGCAACTCTAAAAAGGCAGGATAAAAATTTTAAACCCTGGCTAAATTATATGAAATGCTTATTTGTTCAATGCCCCTTTGCGTACCTTGGAGAATTTAGAAAACAGCAGAACATCCAGAGAATATTGTGCTCACTGAAGTATGCTAAAGTGAAATGAATGTCAGTTTACATAATATGTCCAATTACTTTTATGAATATTTCCTTTTTTTAGCACCATAATGGCTTATAGTCAGACTATTAGAAATGTAATTAACATTTACTATTGGATAGCTTTATCTCTTTGCCTTGTTGTTACAGCGAGGCCAACATACTGTTTACTCTTCTGTTCTAGCCCAGGGGATCTACTCAGCAGATTGTACAGTTTAAGAAATTAGCTAAGCCCAAAATAGTTCTTTTATTTCATAAAAGGCCAGGGAAGCATGATTTATAATTCTATAAATGTACTTGAAAACAAAACAAAACCATAGGTCAGTGTTAAAATGATGTATTTTATTGGGCCAACTGCATTGATTAGGAAAGCTGGGATACTTATTTTTTTTAAAAAAAACCCACCAACACAGTTATTCCAAGAAAAGAGCACTATTTTACATCTCCCTGTTCCCTCTTTCTTGGAGACCAACACAACAGTCAGTCTTATAACAAACACAGAAGTTTATTGTTCATACTCGTTTTATACATTATTTAAGTTTCTACATTTGTTATAATTCTTTCTTTTTTTTAAGTCTGACATACCTTGGAATAAAAAACAATACACATTTAGCAGCAAAAACCAATATCTACCAGGTCATCCACAGGCATTTCAAGTACAAAACTATCTACTTAGCATTAGTAGAAAATAGAAGCATATTACTCCCAAGCATAATTAAAACATGTAAACAAATTAAAGAAGTTTTTTTTAAAAAGCCTCGCACAAATAGTAATTCTACCTACATTGTCGAACCTTTAACAGAGTACCCAAGGCATTATTAACAGTTTGCACGTGCAATAGTGATGAGACATGAAAAACTGCAAGTTCTAGGCAGGGCGAGGTTCCACTTCCACAGCTAATGTAGTTTGCCCTCCCCTTACTTCAAAGTTGATTGCAATTAGAGAGACTTAAGAGATGCACATTCAGCTCAAGTGCAACATCAAACAACAAGTCACAGAGTAAACCTTCATATAAAATCATCTCAAATATTGTTATGGTTGGTATCCGCCTGTCTCAAGAGACAATGGAGGAGTGTCTCTTTTTTAAATGGGGACAGTTCACATGTTCAGCTTTCATCAAGCAGTAAGCCACTGCGGGGTAAGATTGTGAATGATGGACATGCATATGTAAAATCATTCCTTAAGAGCTTGATCAAAGAGGGCAGGGGGACAAATCGAGGGACTTTCAATACAGTATGAGAGATTATTAGACAGCATTGTTATCTAACATTTCTTTCATTCCATTCTCTCTCTAATGATCTTGCAGTTGTGTGCTTGAAGACCATCCCATTTTATTCTCACAACATCCCTGTGAAGATCAGTTAGGAGAGAGAAACTGGGCTCACGTCACTCATTGAGCTTCATGGGTGAGCACAGATAGTCTCTCTCTCTCTCTCTCTCTCTCTCTCTCTCTCTCTCTCTCTCTCACACACACACACACACACACACACACACACACACACCATCCTTGGGACTAAACACAATGAGGCTACCCTGGAGCCAATATCATACCTGTAGGCCAGGCATCCCCAAACTTTGGCCCTCCAGATGTTTTGGACTACAATTCCCATCTTCCCTGACCATTGGTCCTGCTAGCTAGGGATCATGGGAGTTGTAGGCCAAAACATCTGGAGGGCCGCAGTTTGGGGATGCCTGCTGTAGGCATTAGGTGTTTGGGAAAATAATAAAGTGTGAAGAAGTTTGTGGCACTACTTTGCTTCCCTGGCACTTCTTACTGGACCTTGGCTGGTAGACATATAAAGGCATGAAAATAAATCCAGGGCAGCCCTCTTCCAGGCAAAAATGCACTGTTAGTTTTCCATCTGAACATGTCTCATGGTGAATAAGAATTAATAGAATTCCACTACAGGGAAATTTATTGAATTTGATATCTCATGCTATGAACTAGACTATGCCCAAACGCACACATGACTCATACCAGCCTTGCAAATAATATCTGAAACCCTCCCTTCTGTCTTCTATAACCATGCCTGAACTTCAGTCTCCCACTCTTGATTTTGGAGAAATGAAAGTGATGCATCACTCAGGTCCTGGGACGCACAAAGTACCAGGAAAGGATTTTTTTGCTGCAATCTCACCTAGCACTTTAAGGACCAACAGTCGCAACTGCAACTGCATCCACACACCCTTTGTCCTGAGAAGTGAAGGTGGTCGCTGCCTCTTGCAGCCTTAATGGCGCCTGTGTGATGTGGAGCTACATCAATCTTTCCCAGGTACAGAAAGGGTACTGTGGCACCTTCAGCCTCAAGGAGGCAGCTGGGTGAAAAGTGCAACATCTAAGCGTGTTTATTGCACCTCTAATTGAGGAAGAATAGCTCCGATCCCAGCCATTCTGGGGACTCTATTCTCTCCTTGCTATTGTCCATGAGCAAGATGTCACTTTCATGAAGCTCTCTGTAGGCCTGTGGACACTGCTATTTATCAGGCAGAGATCCCAGCATGAAATCTCAAGCATATATGTACCCCATACCTACTGCCTCACCACAGGGAAGGGGTCACATCTGATTCAAACCGTGTTTCAAGGGTTTCTTCTTTTCTCTCCCTGCACCCTAAATGCTGCATCCAAATCCCACAATATTTTCCAAGGATTGATCCGCGGGGTCACGGAGATCCCAATGGTTAAATAAAGATGTGTCAGTCTAGATCAGATGCTACTCTCCCCGTTACAAAAGGGTTCGAGGTGGCGGATTCAAGACTGATACTCCTTACCACTTGAGCTCTCCCCACAGTAATGTCTGAGGACCAAGCTACACAAGCAGATCTGTGCCTTTAAATGCAAGTCTGCCCCATCATTTGTGCTCCAGAAGTCCATAGAGCTTCAGGGATTGCAATGAGAGTACCAGCACCTCCCCTTTGCTTAGATTGTGCCACTGTAACACCACCCCAGATTGTTCCTTCATTATATAATGGGACTAGCTACTTCCAAAGATATAAATGTTTATAAATCTTAGGGAAGCTATTGCTTGTTTCAAGATGGTGTACATGTCAAATGGCCAAAGAAGAAGAATGGGAGCCAATTATTTTGCTCCCATTCAGCCATGTTTTGACATTCTGAAAATATATCAAGAAGGAACAGTGATTTCCTCCCTAATAATTTTGTACAGTTTCTGCATGGGGAGCTGCCCCTCCCCTGGTAGGAAGATACAATGGTTTGACAATGTGGATAAAAATTCAATTTAATTAACTTCAGAGGATAAACTCTGTGGCTAAGAGCTGTCTTGCAAGTTCAGTCACAGTCACAAATGCTTTAGAACTGCATTTGCTAAATCAAGGCATCCTCTATGGACATATTTCATGGAGCTTCACTGTGCTAGTGTGGCTTGCTAATCAAATAAAGATGTAGGAATTTGGAATGCTTTGCACATTACTAATCTGTAGTTCAAGGCATGGAATAAAAAGCAAATATCAATAAGCTCAGCATATTCCTGAGAGTCTTAAAATTGAGAAGATTGCTTAATTGGCACTCCCTACTGCTAACAGAAATATGCCAATTAAAAGGATTCTGGTATACTCATTAAGGGATTAGAGAGCATTAATGTCATACTAACCCTCTGCTACATTATCTTTATTCTGTTCCTCTAAGAGTAGCTAAAAAGCAAAACAGGTGATCCTGAAATTATAGCTCCTCCAAACTATATAATGTACTTTCTATGTTACACAACTTCACAATGCAATGAACTAATACATTGGTTAAAACCATACCTGCTCAGATTTCAGTAAGACGTTAACACACAGTAAATTTTTGTAATCTAATTCATACAATCTAACTAAAAAGAAGCTGCCATTTCTGCATTCAAATTCAAACACTTAAAGAGGAAAACAATGGGATTTTAAACAGGCCAAGATATATATATTTAAAAACACCTTCCAAATTTATACACACCATCAGTTTCAGTTTAAGCTTATTGTTCTGGGAAGGGGAAATCAATTTTATTTGAAAATATGTGTTCATTTCCTCTACCTAGTTTCTGCTTACAATGCAGAATCTCTTTTCCTGCAGATATGAATGTGTGTTGCTTTCTACAATTCAGACACAGATCATAGAATTGTAGGGTTGTTTAGAGGAATATTATCTAAAATACTAAAGACAGTATTTCTCCCACCTGTCAATGAGGAGTGGATTATGATGCTGTCATTTTAAATACAACTGAAAACATTAACAGCCCCAAATGGCATTGGGGGTCTTCAAATGTCTTAAGAATTGTGGACTTGACTACTGTCTCAGCCCAGCACTTATGCATACACAGCTACCTCATATTCAGGATTACTATTGCACAAAGCCAGGAAAATAAAGAAAATATATCTAAGAAATGTAAGTCTAAGAGATACTTGTTCACTGTGCTAATAAAGCAATAAAAGGTTTTTTTAAAAAATTAATAATAATAATAATGAAAGACTAGAAGTCTCTGCATATGCTTAAATTACCAGGTAAGCCCAGCTACAGAACCTGGGAAATCCTGACAGACTAGAAATGTAGTACAAAGTCCTGAGGGAATGGGCAAGGGAATGAGTTTCATTACAGGTCGTTCCCACAGGGATTTCAAATCGCATCTGACACTGCACAATTCACCTGACTTTGGAAGCGCTATGGGAAACTCCTTACAAACTCTAGCTGTGTGTCACTTGGGCAGGGGCGGGGTTAAAGCTAGAGGAAGGGGGCAAGAACAAACAGCTTCACAGGAGGACGGGGTGGTAAACAATCAGGTACAGTGGTACCTCGGGTTACGAACACGATCCATTCCGGGATGCAGTTCGTAACCCAAAATGGTCGGAACCCGAAGCGCCATTTTGCGCACACCGGTTCTGCACATGCGCAGAACACATGTGCGGCAAAAATACTTCCGGGTTTGCGGAGTTCGTAACCCGAGGTGTTCGTAACCCGAGGTACGACTGTACTTTATTTTCTTCAAACTCTTTTGTAAGACCATTCATGAAGAGCCAGAGTAAAAAATAAATAAATAAGACATTCCTATTACTGTGAGGGTCTAGAGACTGGTCCCATAGACTTCTATGGGCAGAGTCCAACAGCATCTGTGGTTAATTCTGACAACACAAGGAAGAATTTTATTCTCCTCAAGTTAAGTGCCTGCTCAAAAACCTGTCGTAAATTTGAGATTGTTTATTTGAAATGCAATATGGGGAAAATGTATGGGTCGAGTTATACAGAGGCTTTTTGGGGGGGAGAACAGTTTAAGTCTATCAGAAGGTTCTCCATCATTTAAAAAACCAAAACCCTGCTGATTTGTATCTTTGTTGAGGAATCTCTTTACACACTGGCGATGTCAAGCAGAGCACAATTTGGGGACAGGATGGAAGGAGAGGTGTTTCCTTTGCTATAGTCTCAATCACCTGGCTGTGTGTTGAAAATAAATATGTTAACACTTCAGGAACTCTGGCGAAAGACAGATAGTGAACATGGCCAACACTCCCTTTGCCCCCGTAATTCTGAGCAAACCAAACATTAGTCCTACACCTGCGAATGAAAATAGATTCTAGGCTCAAGCATCTCTTTGACCAACCTCTGCCTAGGAGCAGGAATGGGTTTGTCGCTATTATCAACCTTTGTACCTGAATCGGCAGGATTTTCATTGTCAGCGAAGGTACCTTTCTGCCAAGGAGTTGGTTTGCGGGGAGCTGCAATAGGTTGTTTGAAGTGAGGAACAGAAGATGAGCTGGAACCAGGAGAATTGTTTTTATGAGAATTATTCCAGATGTTTTCCTTGCCCAATTGATCTGACATTGTCTGTGCTCCTGTGGTGTATGGCGGCTGATCAGATGGTGGAAGGGGTGCTCTTCTCTTCTTGCCCTTCCCTTCACTAGGGCTTATGTGCTCTTCTTTTGCTCCTGGAAGCAGGCTTTTCTGCACAAGCATGTGGTGAGAACCGTCAAACATGGCTGCCCATGAAGGTGGCAAACATTCTTGTTGGCCAATCGGCAGCTCCCCATTGACTTCCTCAACTTTTCGTTGCACTGTATCGGGGAACGCTTCCTGTTTTACTGGGGAATCAATGCCTATCACATTTTAAAAGACAACATAAAATTCTTATTACATTGATACTTAGCTGCATTATTGAGCCCAGTGTTTAAGCCTTACCACGACGATATAAAAACATGCACACCTTTATGGAAAACAAGACCCTAAAATTGTCCTGGGCAGCAGAAATACCTGTACTTTTACACATCAACAAAACACACATCATAATATTATGAATGCAGCCAATTATGGCTTTACTGTCCACTGTACAGCAGGCTTCATTAGGTGGAATACTTTACCTTGTAAAATCAGCAGCAGGAGCTTAAACTATTGTGGATCTTCATTAATTTTTACTGAATTCTTAGCACTGTCCAGGGAGCAGGGAGATTATATTGAATGCCAATGCTTAACAAGAACCTCCTTTCATTTTGAAGAGTATAAATGTGGTTTATTACTCATTTTCTTTAAAAACTACAATGCAATTTTCATGCTGTACCTCCATATTTGACTCTTGATTTACTTGTGGCCACTTAAAACACTGTTCAAATATTACTCTGCTTCTAGACCGTTTCAATGCACAGCACAGTAATCAATATAACAATTTTTACAGCCTCAAGGGCAGGGGGTCAACAAACTGTTGCTGAGCTTGGGAGCAAACCATTATTTTCTACTGCTAGTCAGCTGCAAAGTCAATTTTATTCATAACATGTCCCAGAGTAAGGTAATTTTAGACTGATCAGAAAGATGGTTCCAATCCCCTTACCAGCAGAGGCAAATGGGGTGTTCTTATAATATAGCTGGAATAGAAGCATCCAGAAACAATAATAATACTTCACGTGTATATAGCAACCCAAATGAGGGGTCAAACAATGGGAGACAATGCCTTGCCTACAACATCCCAGTGAGTCGCCAAAACCAAGCCAATGGATTCAAATGATAAGAAAGGAGATTCCAACTAAACATTTGGAAGAACTTTCTGGCATTAAGAGCTGTTCACCAGTGAACAGTTGACCTCAGAAGGTGGTGGATCCTCCTTCACTGGAAGTTTTTAAAGAGAGGTTGGATGGCCATCTGTCAGGGATTCTTTACCTGTGATTCCTGCATTGCAGGAGTTTGGACCAGACAGCCCTTGGGATCCCTTCTAACTCTACAACTCTATGACTGTACGAGTGAAGGCGGACATGGAATTCAAACCAGGAACCCCCAATTTATTGCACGGCATCTTAGCCACTCTGCTTCTCAGGTCTGTGCTTGGTCAAGATGGATCTAACCAGTTGCAACATTATACATAGTAAACTAGAGAACAAGAAATTTACCAAACTGCAAATACCATGCAAAATTATCAGTTGCTGCCAAACAGTTATTCAGCCTAAGAACAACAGGACTTACTCTCAGTTAATTATGCACAGGGTTGAACTGAGTGGGGCAGCCCTGTGTGCAGCCACAAAATCTGCTCCCAAGGTTTGGAGAACCCCATGAGAACAGATTTTATAAACATGTAGAGGGCTCGGGTGGGGAAATAAGGTTGCATTCCCCCTTCACTGGGGGGGGGGGGAGATGAGAGTTATGCAAGAACAGAAATTGATTCAACCTCCATAGAGATTATAAAACAGAGGCACAATAGGTTGTGTCCAGTATTGCTTCAAATACCTTGCTATCTCCCACTTACTCATATCTCGGTAAACTGAAGTAGCCTCTTTTGTCAAGAACAATGGTGGTTTCCGTGGTGACATAATCTCAATTTTCATGAATTCTTCACAACAGTGTTTCCACTGGCCTAAAAGGAAATCAGAAAGCAATGAGAGGAAGTCAAAATACTCCACTTTTTATAATTTTATCTGGTTAATAATGCCCCAAATAGGAAACTGTTTCATAAATGCTGCATTAACTCTTTTACAATTCCTCCAGATTGCTAGCTGACGAAGATCTGGACGCTTCCAATAATGCCATAATCTCTCAAGCAAGTACTATACCTTTGCAGTGGCAAAGTAAGCTTGGATTTCTCAGGCTTCCAACATGGGAACAAGACAATCAATTCTCACAGCATGACCAAGTCCCAATCTTTACAATTTATACCTTAATACTGTTACTGTCAGATATTTCAGCTTGACATAAATATTCATTTATTTTATTGCAAATCACTGTGATGGAGGGGGAAGAAGAGGCACACTGAAACCTTAGTAGAAGGCTCTGCTCAGCAGTATAAACGGTTATGAGATGTATTTGGGGGAGGGAAACTTTTATACCACCCCGCTAAAACATTTCCCCAATAGATGATTTCCCAATCGTCTTCTTTCCGAGCCTCCAGAATATCAAGGGAATAAAGCAATGAAGGATCAGATTATCAAAGTTAAAAGATTTCCTGCTCTTCCTCTGAAGAACATACTACCTAATGTGCTGTGGAACAGAGAGCTTTTTTTATTTTATTCTCCTTGCAAATGACAGGATTGTTATGCAATGTGAGTTCAAAATGTTCAGTGCATTCTTTGAACATACATAGGCACTCCTGTACAAAAGGAGACGGCGCTACTTACTGAAATCATAGAAGTGCTGCCAGAAAGCTTCCATCCAGTTATAAAGGTCTTCCCGGCTTTCAACTGCAAAAATCTGAGTCACAGTTTCACCAGCCTCAGGGTTGATAACAGAAAAGTTATTGGAGTTTATCGGGGCATCTTTATCCACAGCACGAATTCTGGTTTCCTAAATGTTATATAAATACAGAGTGAAACTATAATGTTCTCTCACTCACTCACCCACTCACTCTCACACACACTACAACTTTAATCAAATAGAAAAATCATAGGTTACATGACAGTTGTCAGCTAGGCACTATGACTGCAATTTTCAAGGTGATGCTATATGGACATTAATTCTGCTTAAAGAAGAACTCAAATTAAAAAGGTATGCAATAAAGTAAGCATATTTAGAACATATTTCATAATGGGCAGGAGGAGACATCATTTGGATGGTTCTAAACAGGATTGCTTTTTAGATTGCTCAGATTCAGAAAATTGAGGCATATTTCATATCAGTTAAAATTTGGTATCAATTAAAGTGATATCTGTTGCTGAACTGATTGAATTATCATATTGACAAACTTTCCCCAAGTAACCTGTATGATGTTCCCAACTACTCACTGGCATATCCTTGAACTACTCTGTCTTCCTGTCTCGTACTTGTTAAGAACACAAAGACCAGTTTCACCTCCTGAACTGGCTTCAGTGCTATTTTAAACATATATTGCAACAACAATGGAGAAACTGGAGCTCTTTAAACTGTCCAATACCTACGAGTCTAACTGCATTGTTGCAACCAAATTTTCTGTGATTTCCAAAAGTAGGCCTGTCAACCAAGAGATTTTGAGACGTCAATTACAGCTCCTCTCCCCCCCCCCCTTCTTTGCAATCAGTTACATTTTACAATGACATATTTATTCAGGAGAAACTGACTAGATCCAAAGAGGTACATAAACTGAGTAGTATCCAGAAAAGTATGGGGGGACGGACGTCCATTTGCACAGTTAAGTTTACTGCTTAATCCATTTCTTCTGCAGCTCATTCCATCACCTGAAAAGCCACTCTTGAGGATGTGAGTGGAGGGGGGGCAGCTCTTGCAAAGAGAAGCCCCTTTCTGTTTGCACTCTGGATTTCAGTCACTGTTTAGAGCAGGAGTGGCTAACCTGTGGCCCTCCAGATGCTGCTGAACTACAACTCCTATAATCCCCAACCATTGCCCATACTGGAGTCCAACAACACTTTGAGGGTCACAGATTGTTTAGCTATACAACATTTTCCCACAGAAGTTACCCTGCCTGCCTGGACACATTTTCCATTACCAGCTCCTTTACAACTGGAACACCATCTGTGATAGTGCGCTTTACAATGTACTACAAGAACTGTTTGCTCCCACTTGGACCTGCCCAGGTGTTCTCCAAGGGTTCCATTGTGAGTTCCCCTACTGTCGGAGGCAATGCAGGTGGGGCCTTTCAGTGATGAGGCCTCTCTTGGCATATTGCCTGGCAGTTACTATTGCTCTTTCAGTGCCAGGTAAAATATATTTTTATGTATGCAGGCTTTCTAGATGTTGTTTGAAGTAGCAGCTTTTACTTTTGCTTGGCTCTGGTTTTGCTATTTTACAATTAGTTAGTGTATTTCTGGTTACAATATTTTTAATCTTTGATCTGTGAGCTGCTCTGGGAATAGCTGTGTGGTGGCACAGATGAAGACTAAAATAGAAATACCTGAATTAAAACAACAACCCACCACCCTAATCATGCAGGTGAGAGCTGATAATATGGACCCCAACCCTGGAGTCTGCATTGATTTTGTGGTTTGGGCCAACATGATCAGGCCTTGCCCACGCAGCTGGGCCATTTAAACATTATCCAAGATTCTCACAGAAAGGCAGTGCTCTCATGCAGCCAGTGTGACCTTCACACTCAGTTAAGAACACACCTTTAAAAGACAAATCCTGCAGCCAAGCTGGTGCCAAATATATTGCTCTGCTTTCCTTTGGACCACATCAGTAAGGCTGCGAGGTGGGTCCTGTCATCTGGGCAGGCCAGGACCTCCAAGCACACTGCTCAGGCTTACACCCCAGGGAGGTCACTTCGGTGCTGCTAATGCATGGTTGGACTTCACCCCCAGAGGCACAATCCATTGTCTCTCGAGATGCAGGAATGCCAACAACAGTCATTCTGATTAAGTGATGCATGCTTTGAGACCTATTTAAAATTAGGCTGCAATTCCACAAATGGTTTCACGTGCCCAATACCCCATTGATTACAATCGAATGTACCACATTGAATTGAACAAGACGGCAACCTAATTATCTCAGCCACTTACATTTTTTTTTGATAATTCATGTCATCCAACAATCTCACCATTGCAATAACAAAAATAAACCTTCTTCACAAGAAGACAGACATTAAACCAATCTCTTTATAAAGCCCAGAAACCTACTACTATAGTTATATAGACAGGAGGATTTATCTGTTCTTATTTAATCCCATTTCACTTCAAACACACATCCCCTTTTCTGTGGTCTGTCTGTCAGTTCACACCAGTAAAGATTAAATATGTAACTAGGAAAAGTAAGTCACATATATTGTCATGGGGGTAGGGGTGCGGAATTCCAGGGCTGACAAGTCTTTGAAAAATCTGCAAAATATTATTGATGGGGTATATTTAAAAAAAATACTGGAGGAGCTGTTTGAAATACAAACACAGCTGTTTGTAGCTTATCTGATGAATTTGCTCATTTAAATTTTTCATTCTAAAAATAGGAGATTAAGTAATTCATCCATAAATGCTGTGTCCTATTAATGCAGGTAACCATAGATACCAGTATAAAATTAAGTCAAATAGATTTACATTTGACAGGTTAGAACTTGAAGCAACCCAGTGACATAAGTTCATTTAGTGTTTGCTATGTATCTTATGCCGCAAATGCATTTATAAAACAAAAGTGATTCTCAAGTAAGAGACATTTTATACTTCATTTGATTATTTAAGTGATGGAAGATGCTAACTTCAGCAGTAATAGGTCGGTATGTTTCTGAAGCGGTAATACATTATGCAACAGATGGGATGTATCCAAGGAACTGCATATTAAGCATGCTATTTAAAGTGCCCACAAGCTCTCTCCAGCATAACACACAGGTCTAAATGTATTGTCAGTCCTTTGACACAATACTGTCCCCACTTTTGACTAAGAAATAGTGAATACACTTGTCTCTCAGAGACTAAACAAACAACTTAAGGTGTGGCAGTGTATGCTAAGTCTTTCAATTAAGTGGAGACTGAGGTTGCAATCCTAAACTCACTTACTGGGGATTAAGCCACATTGAACAAAGTGGACTTGCTTCTGAAGAAATGTGAATAGGCTTGATCAACCAGTACGCTGCAAAATTTATGGAAGTCAATAACTTATTCGCCCCTTGGGTTAAACATGTTGAAAGATGTTGCTCACTCTATGGTTTAGTTATCTGCCCTCACATGGTTCACTCAAGCAGGATGTTCTAGCACAGAGGTTTCCAATTATACCATCTCAGTACTGGAAAGTTGCTGTGTTCAGGTCCTACCATTCACACTTACCTGGCAGTGGTATGGGTGCTGCTTCCCTGAAACTTCTTCCTATAGCACCTTAGGACAGGTTGGATATAGAAACCACACCAATGAACCAACTGCACAGTTCTTTCCCACAATTAATGAAGGAAGAAGCATGTAGTTTGCCCCATTCATGCAATTCCTATCTATATCATCTCTCCTAGATACACATGAATAGATAAGTATGACGCCTTCCAGTATCCTGTTGGTTACTGGTGTGTGTGTGTGTGTGTGTGTGTGTGTGTGTGTGAGAGAGAGAGAGAGAGAGAGAGAGAGAGAGAGAGAGAGAGAGAGAACGAACTGAGTCAAAAACTAGGTTTTAAATTCTGTACTTAAGCATATGTGACATGGAGACAGCAGAGAAAGTGGTTCCCAACCTTTTTTTGGCCATGCCCCGCCTAAGCATCTCTAAAGTCCTGATTTCCCCCCCCCATTTGTCATATAATTCTTATTATTCAAAAAGTGAACTCCTGTTCACATGGAGGAAGCCTAAAAGGCCATTCACTGTTAATAACTCATTCTCAAATTTCCACCCTTAAAAATCAAATTGACCCCCTGTGAGGCATGTGCCCTACATTGGGAACCACAGATATATATAAAATATATGCAGCCTTTATGGCAGGGCGCAATCTCCCCATGGATCAAAAAAGCAAAACTTGTATATGGCTGTAGTATCAATGACCTGAAAAGCATCTTTGCAGTAGTAGCCATCTTTGCATTTTGTTGGAAGCCACCCAGAATGTCTGGGGAATCCCAGCCAGATGGGTGGGGTATAAATAATAAATTATTATTATATTCAAATTATAGCAGAAAAAACAGAAAGCGGACTGTCAAAAAGAGCTGCAGTTATTGGTAACTGAGGTTCCAATTAGAGACTCAGAAACTGTGCCCCTGAAGCTTTCATGCAATGCTACTCTTAGCTCCCACACCTGGCATGGAAGGAATTCCATCACCTAAGACACAAATAGCATTTCCAGTTCAGCTTAACAACATACAAAAGGAGCACTGTAACTTAGCTTGAGTAGCAGATGTTATATTTTACCTTGTTGACAGAAACTGTCAAAGTCGGCTCCACTTTAGCTTCTGCTTCTTCTGGTGTACAATAACAAAGGAGTTTGCCACCTCTCAGTACACAGTAAAGTTTCCTCCATCCAGTCACATTCCCTATCTTTTGCTGTAAGAAAGCAAACACTTTTAGCATAAGTTTTACTTCCCAATGAACTACATTTTCTTGGGGGAATAATAAATGGTACACAATATGCATTAAAAAGAGACCACTCAACTGCTCAGATTGCAGTTGTCCGTATAATAATTTGAGAAGAAAATTTCACACAAGGGCTAAAGCAAATATCACCAAAGACTGGTCATCTCGTGATATTTCGTAATGATCGCAACAGTATCAATTATGCAAATAACTGTTTAGATGCAAATCTACCATTGTTAATGACATGATTTAGCTTTCTCTGGACTCAGCTAGACTGGTAAAGAAAACTGATTTACAACACTTTAAACTGAAACACTTCTTTGATGTGTCTAGATGCAGCCTCTTTCTATAAATAAATTATATATACACATTTCCATTTTATGTTATTTATCAATCCAGTCTGCTCCTCTGCATTGTGTATCTAAGTTCCAACATCCATTCACAAGGCATTTTAACAGCTGAAGATTACTCATTAGCTTATGTCTTAATAATTTACTGGTAGGTAAAATAGCTTGTTTTAAAAAACTAGACAACTAGGAATTTTCACAGACAATACTGAATGGCAATAAAGATGCAACATCTTTTATTCCATTAACAGATCTTCAAAATTGAGAAGCAGTAATATCCCCCCAAAAAACCAAGTTAGTATAAAAACGTGAGAGGGAATTAAACACAAATGTTACTTGTGGCAACAAGAAGTCGTAAAAGGAACAGACACTTCTGTAAATAAGCCCATAAAACATCCATTAATTGGACATATTTAAGATTCCCAAATGATTAAATGTCCTTGCCTGCCCAATAATGCTGGGCAGCAAATTGATTCTGGGTGAAAATAGGTCGCTGTTTTTATAGTCAAAGATATTCCTTCCTCAATTTGCCAGTCACATTTCTGCTCTATTCACTAGAGCTCTGATTATTACCATAAGATCAGAGAATAACCTATCCTCCCCAGTTTCCATGGGCTCCCAAGATTCTTTGCAAAAAATAATGATAATGATAATTATTATTATTATTAATAGTAATAATAATAATACATTCCACTGTGCAGGGGGTGAGTACTGCTGCTTTTGGGGCTAACTATATTTTTATGCATTACCTATAGAAAGGGTAGTTTCATAGTAACCACTGTAACGATTGTAAGTGTCTTTACATAGTATTTTGCATTTTAGTCAATATTATTTAACTCTCGTTAACATTAAACTATTTCTTAGTTAACTGCCTTGATCTTCACTACAAAAATAATCAAAAACATATTACTGACCGTTTAAATGCTTTTTTGTTATTGCATTACAAAACATGTACCAGTAACAGTTTTGCAACCTAAAGAATTTATCTGTAACTCGGGTAAGTGTTTTCTTTAAAAGTATGTATCAAAACATTTTTCCATCTACAGCGATACACATAAAGAGCTAACATTTTATGTGCAAGTGTCAAACTTATGGTGATGTTTATTGGAAACGGTGAAGAAAAGGGAAATGACCTGGGTCCAACATAACGTGGCACATGTAGCATGTAACAATTCACTGATATACACTCACACATAAATTCCTCCAAAGCAAGACCCTGTGCATGTGATACTGGTCAGCATCAAGTCCACGTGGGAAGTTGTAATATTCAAGGGAATTTACACTTATCTATGGCAACACCCTAATGATTTGTTACTTTTCAACCCAATGTTTATCATTGTAGTTATCATGTCATGGAAGTCCCCGTTTTTATTGTTATTTTAAAAAGAGGATTTCACATTAACGAATATAATACTGCATCACCTGGCTAACAAATTTTCCTTTCAATCTTCCAGTCTCAACCTCAACAATGATACAATTGCCAACTGACACCAGTAAGTCAGGGGCCGCTTCTGCTTCTGCACTTTATTTCAGCATAATCACTTTTCCTATAGGGATATTATTGCCCGTGTTTGTGGTGTTCATTTTAAATTATGTTAAAATTCATTTAGATTTTGTGTTCAAAGCTGCCTTCAACAGTTTACAGGGTTGTACTGTGGGTTAAACTACTGTGCCGCTTGGGCTTGCCAATCAGAAGGTTGACAGTTCAAAACCCCGCAACGGGGTGAGCTCCCGTTGCTCGGTCCCAGCTCCTGCCAACCTAGCAGTTCGAAAGCACGTCGAAGTGCAAGTAGATAAATAGGTGCCTACAGAGGGAAGGTAAACGGCGTTGCAGTGTGCTACTCTGCTTTGCCAGAAGCGGCTTTGTCATGCTGGCCACATGACCTAGAAGCTGTATGCTGGCTCCCTCGGCCAATAACGAGAGATGAGCGCCTCAACCCCAGAGTCGGTCACGACTCTGGACCTTTACCGTTATGTTTACATCAACCAGTAACATTTATGTTACACTTACACACACACACACACACACAGTATAATTATTATACAATTTACCTGTTGACTCAGAAATCCAGTCATCATATTCTTGGTCATGCAGTATGGTTGGGCAATTAGACGACAACACAGGCTGCCATACAATGGAAGCCAAAAAGAAGATTCCTCTAAAAAGAAAGTCATGACCATTGCATATTGTTAGATTAGTCATTACTCAATAGGAATTATTTTTTTACCAATAGTTGATTACAAGACATGGAACAAAGACTGGAGCCAGCATTTGAATTTATAACACTACAGGATGAGATCTCCATCACACAGGACTAGAGAGAACCAAAGAACAGTAGACCGTTTGGACAACAAAGATTTCTTTGACAAAAAGCACACCTGAATCCACCCTGTTTATCCTCTTGTTTCTTCAACATGATCTTAAGCGATCATCACCTCATACATTTCATTTACCAAACAAATTCTCATTCCTTACACCTCCTCATACAAAAGTCAGCTCGAGAGAGTTGCTGGTCAGCTGCTGAATGTAGAAGCTGACTTAAAAAGGTAAAGGGACCCTTGACCGTTAGGTCCAGTCGCGGACGACTCTGGGGTTGCAGTGCTCATCTCGCTTTACTGGCCAAGGGAGCTGGCGTACAGCTTCCGGGTCATGTGGCCAGCATGACTACGCTGTTTCTGGTGAACCAGAGCAGCGCACGGAAACGCCCTTTACCTTCCCGCCAGAGCGGTCCCTAATTATCTACTTGCACTTCGAAGTGCTTTCGAACTGCTAGGTTGGCAGGAGCAGGGACCTAGCAACATGAGCTCACCCTGTCGTGGGGATTCAAACCGCCGACCTTCTGAAGGTAGCTTTTCTCCCTGCTATCTTAAGGTTTGCTATCTTAACATTTGGCAGGACACGAGGCAAGGAAAACAATCGCTACATTTGAGTACTATGAAATCAAGTTGGAATATTCTACTCAAACATCATTTATCTTATTGACTCTGAACTTACCATCTCCCACAGCAGTAAGGCTGTGGGTCTTGAAATTGTTGTTGACACTCTCCAACCCCAAAGATGCATGTGCCAGCAAATTGTATTTTGCACCCCTGGTAAAGATAGGTTTATTTCAGTATTGTGCACAAAATGTCAAAGTTCAGTTAATTCAAAGGCAGCTGTATTTTTGATCTTTGCTCCTTATTATATTTAAAGTACATTTTGGAAACTGTGCTCACTAGACTTGAGTGCATCATGCAGTAACATTGCTCCATTGTGTGAACTGGGAGCCCCCTTTCTGGAATGGAGTTTTTTTGTTTTTTTGTTTGTTTGTTTTTACTTCTGAAGGCCCCTGGGCCCACCACTATTTCAATTAGAAATGTGTTTCTTAAAGTTGTAAACACTGATTGCCTTACAAGAAACCGTTTTTTTCCCTTTCACTTTGACTGCTGTTTGAACCCATTATACACTCCAGCTCTCCCTATATGCTGCTGCAAGGTTATAGGTTTCATCCTACTTTGCTTTGAAGGGGATTCCCCTTTTAGGAACACACTAGACATGGCTTTCAGCGTGTTTTTTGATTAACAAATTGCTGGCTTGTCCGGGGATGGGGGGCAGAGATGGGTGGCAATCAAGGCTGGAACTGTGGTGTAGGGTGGGAATCAAGGGGCCTCACACCTTCTGGTTCATTGAGAAAAAAGCTCCTGGTTACACCCAAAGGAGTTCAGACCCTCCAAGTATCTCTATTTTCCAGGGACATCCCTGATTTAGAGACGCCGTCAAGGTTTCTGATTTGATCCTGGAATGTCCAACTTAGGATGCCCCTATTTTCGTTGGAGAAATGTTGGAGGTTATGGAGTTAGCCAACCCCCAAGCCGTCTGAAGGTAATCCTGTACAGGGAAGTTTTATGTTTAATTATGGCTTCATATATGTTGGAAGCTGCCCAGGGTGGCTGGGGCAACCCAGTAAAATGTGTGGGTATAAACAGTAAAATTATCATTATGGAATGGAACGTCCCTGTTTTCATTGGAGAAATGTTGGAGGGTATGGGAGTTTTCATTCCATTGTAAATACTGGTCACAGGAAAGATTCTGACTAGTTAATTGAAGTGTACCACACCCTTCGTCCCAAAGGAGCCCAGGGTGGCAATCACCTTTATATCATTGTCTAATTTTAGGTAATTATATTTGCTAACCCAATGAACATTAAAATTTCATTGCCTCCTCTCATTTGATATCCATACAAAGAGGCTGCTTTAAGTTTTAAAGTGCTTTGTGGTTTGTCTTAGCAACAGTATAATTTGGGTAACAGCTGAAAAAGCTCCACTTCCTCTGAACAGCTCAGTAATCTGTTTTTGCACCTCTAAGGTCTCCCACTCCCACCCCAAGAGTTGTTGTCATAGGATAATGATTACATTTGTTTCACTCATTACACAGGATAAATACAATTGCAGTACAATTTCCATTAGCACATCAAGGGAAAAAATCTTTGAACAGCTGAAAACAAGGTGCTGGTTATAAATGGATTCCATCCAAAAGATTCTCAATCACTAGGCAAACACATAAAAGCCATCTGTAATTGAACATTTTTGTTCCATTTTAAATAGCTGAGTTTCTTCTTACAGATGAAAATCTTTTTGTGCTGAATGTTCAAGTTAGAGATCCTTACTATTTATAGTACAAGGATTGCCAAAGAAAACAGACTACTTCACTATTGAAATATGTTTCACAGCAACATTTTCCATCTAAAACATGAGATTCTCTCTTTTTTTTGCTAACTTCATTGTCTCATTTCCAAAATTGTTATCAGTTGCCAATTTCTTCATCTTTCAAATTTTTATCAGTTTTCAAATTTAACCGGCTAATCAACACTGTTAGCAATGTTTTGCCTAAATGTTTGAATTAGATTATTGCCTTAAATGGAAGTATCTTTGCAGAAACTAGCCAACCACACTTGCTTGCATTAGAATATTTTGTACTTCCCAAGCTCTTTCTACAAGATGTTTTCAAAGCATTTTGTTATCTATACATTAAAACTTATGATTTTTTCCTGGCTCTGTCTTCAGTAGAATGGCAGCCTGTTCTTATCAGCACATTTGATACAAAACCTCAACCAGACTTACTAACAATACCATCTGCAGCATATATGTAAGTTGCTCATAGTTATTCCTGCTACAAAAAAGTGTGTTCTAGAAAATTGTTTTAATGCGATACATCAAAGTCTTATCAGCTGATTCATTTGACCCACTTTTCCTAAATTTGAAAGCATTTTGCATATCATTAATGCTACTCATTCAGCATACAAATGCTTTCATTCATTAGGTATACAAAAAAAAATCACATATCATGATCTGATGCTGCGATTGTAACTATTGTTATTGACATCCGTCTGTCTTGAGAGACAATGGCGTGAGCCTCTGGGTGTGAAGTCAAATAACTGCGATAGCAGCACCGAAGTGAGATTCCACAGTACATGTCTGGACAGTGTGTATGGGGGTCCTGGGCTGCCCAGATGACAAGACCCTACTCTTGGTCTTGCTGATGTGGGCCAAAGGAAGCAGAGCAATACATTTGGCACCAGCTTGGCTGTAGGAGTTGCTGGAAGGAGGCATATAAGGTGCTATCCAGCTGTCTTAGAGACTCCATCCTGGATTTCTGTAAGGTTTAGTCAGACATCCCCAAACTCAGCCTTCCAGCTGTTTTGGGACTACAGTTCCCATCATCCCTGACCTCTGTTCCTGTTAGCTAGGGATGGTGGGAGTTGTAGTCCCAAAACAGCTGGAGGGCTGAGTTTGGGGTGCTGGGTTTAGTCCTTAGCCTTTTCTTCTCCTAAAAGTATGCCTCAAGGCAGTGGAGATTTAGGATCAGAGTTTTCCTTCTCTTAGATGGGCTACCTTCCCAGGTTGCTGAGTCCCATCTGCCCCTCACTCCCCTCTACAGCATTTGCAGAAACCGCCATCTTGACTGTTGGACACCCTATTGGTCTCATCCACTCAATCTCCTAAAGCCTGTCTTTACATGCAGAGGTAGTCCCTAACTCACTGAAGGCTTGAGAACTCCCTATATTATACAACTATACCAGACATATAGACTGGCAGGGTGTACCACAGAAACACCACACAATGATACAATGAACATATCAGGATTATAGGTGTCTACTAAAAGGCATAACTTTAGTTTATCCTGGTGTAGGAAACACAGGAAGCTTTCTTATACTAAGACAGAAAATGGGTCCCTCTAATTCAGTGTTGTCTACACTGAGTGGCAATAGCTCTCCAGGGTTTCATAGCTACCTGCCCTACCTGGAGCTGTCAGAGATTGAACCTGGGACCTTCCGCATGCAAAGGAGACACTATCACTCCACCCCTGATGTAGTAATATTACCATGAGTATCTGGAATGTCTAAGACTCCCCTGCACTTCCCTTTTGCTGCTCTTAGCCTCATCTGGTGGAGACACAGGGGAACCAGCTGTGAACTATCTAGCCTGGTGAAGAGACCCCGTGTTCCCTGATTTATATTTAAGCCAGGCTGCTGTGGACCTTGAAGTGCTGCAATACCAGCACTTAAAGTGTAGATTAGCTGTTCTTTTTTGCCCCTTAGTATACGTAAAGACCAAAATCAAATCTTTGTAACTTTGTAACTGTGCTTGTTGACATATTTGTCTTATTTGAACTTGATGATGTGCTTGGTAACAAACTATTTCCCCCCTAAATGTTACATGTAATTGTAAACTGATTTGGGCACAGCTTATGATGGAAAAGCAGTGTATAAATAATCAAAATTATTCCACGACAATATTTTTGGCCTCATTAGTCTCTCCTCTTCCATCCTTTGGAGGAGGGAACCATAGCTTAGTGGCAAAACACAGGTTTTGAATGCAGAAGCTCCTAAGTTCAGTCCCTTGTATTCCCACTTAAAAGGATCAGGTAGTAGGTAATGTGAAACACTTTCTTTCCAGAGGTCCGAGAGAGATGCTGCCAGCCAAGAAGAGACAATATTGGACTAGATGGTCAGATAATTTGACCTAGCATAAGGTATTTGTATGCGTCCCTATTCATTCATCCATCTCAACTCAACATCCTCATTGAGGTGAGAAAGCAGCTCTGATAAACTGGCAGAAATCAACCCCTTACTCACATCGCAGACAAATATAAGGAAAACGTGTCTTGGCTAATGGAAACAGGCATCCTGTGGACAAACTAGCAGCCCCTGGCACTTCCCTCTTTTCTAATTCGGGAAGGTGACTGCAGCTACAGAGCTGCACATACCACTCCCTCCAGGCTGGAAGAAAGGTCAGACCAAACAATTGCAAAGATCTGATTGAACAATTGCAAAGATGTATCTTCTGCTGCTGAGAGACAGGCAGTCCAGATGCATTATGTGCTGCACTACACTAGAGTAGCCAAATTGCCTTATCCTGTGGCTCAGGGGACAGACAGGAGCAGGAAAGGAAACTCCCAGGAAATTCAGATTTTTAGGAGCTGTTAAGATGTCAGTCTCTTAGCACTTGGTGGAATCTATTCCCATATACTTTTAAATAAAGACCAACTGCTCCCAATCCTCCCCCCCAAAAAAAATCCTATGTTTAAATCAAAGAACAATTCACTCACACTACGGTCGCATCAGTAAGCAACAAGGATTCAGGGCTGCTGTCATCCAACACAGGACTGAGTTTCTTCCCAGCAGCTTTCCCAATTGAGGTTTTCAACTTCTTTACTAACTTCTTAGGAGTGTTTGTTATAGCTGAAGATTCTTCAGTACAGCAGCAACTGTAGACTTCGATCTTCAGCTGGAAGGCTGGGCCAGCTTCCTCACTAGAAACAATGGTTTCACAGCTTTTAGAAGTACAATGGTCAAACCAAAATTTAGAAGAAAATAAAATTACAGCTATTTATTTTATGTCTCAGCTACTCTCCACTGCATGCCTCCCATGCCAGAGTGGAATTTAAAACAAAACAATAAATCAAAGTACAGGAGGAGCAGCCACAAAACCAGATTCTAAAAACTGTTATAAAACATGTTAATGACATAGCACCAAAATGACATAAGCACTGGGGGCAAGCAAGCGTCTCTGGGGAAGAAATCACAACAAGAAAAAAGAAACCCTCTTTGGTGACTCTGCATCTAACCTCAGATGGCTTTTTCATAATGGGGAAAGTGTTCATGAAGGCTTGTGGGGAAAAAGACAACCCCTCAACCAGCATCAGCTAATAACAAAATCAAGTGGTTTTGAAGACATTCAGCAATCTGATGCTCTCTGATGGAAAAAAATATTTTGTTCAGCTAAAGATGACAAGAACAGATGTCTAAAAATTAAACCCATTGTGTGTACCCATGTTTTCAGGCTTCGATACAAGGTCATTTGCTGAGACAATGGACACTGAAACCAATGCAATTAATTAACAGCTAGAGTGACAGTTTCAGTAGGTATCTGCAATGTTTTTTGCCTCCCTGAATAGATGCATCTGAACACCTGTGCATATTCATGTAAACACATGTATATAAGCGTATATATACACAGGCTACAAGCTCTAACTAAGCAGTACAGTGGGGAGAGGGGAGAGCACCAGCAGCTCCTCACCAAATGGCAAGTTCAAATCAGGTCAGTTACCCACATTTGATCCAGGACCCTATCCTGGTTTTCCATCCTTCTATTTCCTCAAGTCTTCCAGGAATGCACAGAATGTATTATTTTCAAATATTCCAAGCAGTAGTCATAAACCAATTTCTTTAAGCCTTTGAATGTTCAAGCTGAATGTTCTACTTTTCCCATTTTGCCTTCGGTGTAATAGAAAGGTTGTGTGATTGTTTTTGAATTTTTGTCTTCAGAAGAGTCTTTCATTCTTTTTAAACTTGCAATTTGGTGAGGCCCTGCAGCTCTACATTGATCCAGAGATACTTACAATATGGTTGCACCTTCAAAACATATATCTGTGATTGCTTTATCCACAATAAGCAAGTCTGTATCAAAAACCTGAGTTCCTGCTTTGAGTAAGCAAAATACTGAGTAACGTTGGGTTCCTGAAAAAAGAAAATCCAAAAATACTATTTAAAAAGTTGCTATATTTATTTATTTATTAAATTGTTTATTGCAATTAAATAAAGAATTGAAGGTGTTTACGACAATTATAACACAGTACAATGAAAATCACACAAAAACTAAAACACTTTTTTGCATGCAGCAGAAAGATGCAAAGGAGGGGAAGATTCAGCAGGTCACTGGATCGTCTTTAGTGTCCATGTCTATATATTCAGCAGAACCTTTGCAGGTAAACTTTTAAGAATTTACACAATATAGCAGTTTTTATAACAAAAATATTTATACCCGGACCAAATTATTATCTTTGCTTCTTTAAAACTCATGGAAGCTATTATTTTCTGATAAACCTACTTTCTTTTTCCCCCTTTTTTTACAAACTCGCATTAAAGAATCTTGAAAACACACACTATTACGAATGCACAATGAAGGATAAGAGCATTTTGCCATACTGAGCCTCTCTGACCTTACGGAAATTCAAAGTGAAATCTTTAGGGATGGTGGGGGAAGAGACAGTTTGAAAAGACTCAGGAGTTAATCTCCATGACACAGCAAACTGCATGCCTGCACGAAGCCAAGTCAATAATCCATCCAACAGGAGACAAAGTTTCATTTAGATACATTTCAATGTTTCAACTAGCAGGATTACTTTCTGTATCTTTATCTGATATTTCAGCTCTCCTACTACTGAATATGTGATAGCATCATACACTTCTGTCACTCTACACTCTTCCAAGCATTGCATATTTTAAGAACTATAGATTTCAAGTCAGCCTATTTCAAATAACTATGTTAGGTCTATTGCGAGGTCACATTACATGCCAAGTGAGAAGTAAATGCTGCACAATGCCCTCTTGCTCAACCGCTAATAATAGGAGATTGAGCCCTCCTGTTTAGTTGTACAAAACAATTTTACAAAACATACGTACTGTCTCTGCTGCTGAAGTGATCAGAGCCTTTCCACATTAATGGAATTCGGAGATCTAAAAGTAAGTAGGAGAAATTAAACATGGTGACATCATGATGCTATCCCAATACAATCCAATAATTCAGAATTGTTTCTTTTAATCCTTATCTGTGGCAAAAGTCAAGCACACAGTATCCAGCAGCCTGCCTAATCAATCATCAATTATACTGTTCAATTATCATCGGCTTCCCTTTGGCAGAATTTCACAAGAACGTCAACTGAAAGGGCATTTTCATTTAAGAACAGTTTAGAATCTTACACAAATGTACTGTACCTAAAAATACAGTGGTACCTTGGTTCTTGAACTTAATTAGTTCCGGGAGTCTGTTCGACTCCCAAAACCGTTCGAAAACCAAGGTGTAACGTCTGATTGCCTTCCTGCACTCAATTGGAAGCCGCAGATGTTGGATGCTCAACTTCCAAAAAATATTTGCAAACCGGAACACTCACTCCCAGGTTTGCGGCGTTCGGGAGCCGATTTGTTCGTGAGGTACCACTTTACTTGGTAGTTGGGAGCTTTTATTTATTTTAGTCCATTATTGAGTCAATAGTGCTGATTTACCTTGGGAATATCTCAGTGACAGATTGTTATTTCACAGTGTGCCAGGTTCTTCTAAAGGACCATGGGCATCAATGACGCAGAAGAACTTTGCCCGAAAGTTTGGTGAGCTACTGCCACAGAGAGTAAACAGCCCTAGGCTGGAAGAACCAGCAGTCTGATTCTGCAAGAACAAGTCCATAAATGCACTTGGCTAGCTCAACATAAGAAAGCACTTTTATTCAGAATCTCCCACTCCTTCCACCATGTCTCAAGGATGCTTGCAAAACAGTGAAATCATTCATTGCTTCGGCTCCTTAGGGTAGTGATAAAGCGGGATGTCAAATCCAAACTCCTCCTCCAAGGCCAAATTATGTCGACCCTTGAACATGACAGCTCCTGCTATCTTTGAGGAAGATGCATCACACTATATTCTGAAATCACAGGATAATTTTGTATGGAATATTATACCTTTGTGTTGCCAACTAATAAGCAAAATGATTTGGACACCACAAGAGGGAGATATTGGGAGACACTGACAAGCTGCATATTTTTCCAACACTTTGGAAAAAAATTAGGATAAACTTGGCTTTAAAAGGAAGAGAAGCACCCAATAATCACAGAAAGAGTTGAGATGTGATGTTTTACACTGTTTACTAAAACTAGAATGGCAATTTATTAGAATCACTCATTTCCAGTTATGAGTAAAAATCAAAGTAACTTGGCTTTCAAATGATGCTTCATAAAGAGTTTGCAACATGCAGGGAAATGTGGAATGGCAGAAGTGAACAGCTTCGTGTCAAAGAAGATTACATCTCAATCAATTTCATAAGCAGACATTCTTTGGCCTATGGTGCACATTATCGAAGCCTGCTATTTCAGCAATAAATCCCACTGGCAATGTATTCTCATGAGACTCTGCTTCAAAGATTTCATAGCATTTAATTGGCTATCCGTTTCTTGGAGTCACATTAATGTAACAAAATCCAACACTGAGGCAAGAATAAAGTAGAATTTAAACTAAACAGATAAAAAGCTGGCAATAATAGATTTATTTTCAACTAGTAGAATTCAGCCTGTTTAAAAACGGGCGCTAGAACGCTGCTCTGTGCAGCGCCGGCATGGGACGGAGCTTCGGAGGTCTCCGAAGCCCCGTCTCATGCCGGCACTGCGTGCTGAGGCGGCGGGGGGGAGGAGCGCTTCTCCCCCCCCCGCCGCCTCGCCGCGCACCTCCCGCGTGAGACGGGGCTTCGGAGAAGGTCTCCGAAGCCCCGTCCCATGTCAGCGCTGCGTGGTGAGGCGGCGGGGGGGAGGAGCGCTTCTCCCCCCCGCCTCCTCGCCGCGCACCTCCCGCATGAGACGGGGCTTCGGAGAAGGTCTCCGAAGCCCCGTCCCATGTCGGCGCTGCGTGCCGAGGTGGCGGGGGAGGAGGAGCGCTTCTCCCCCCCCCACCGCCGCCTCGCCGCGCACCTCCCGCATGAGACGGGGCTTCGGAGAAGGTCTCCGAAGCCCCGTCCCATGTCAGCGCTGCGTGGTGAGGCGGGGGGGAGGAGCGCTTCTCCTCCCCCCCCGCCGCCTCGCCGCGCACGCCAAGCCAGTCCCCGAGCCGAAGTGCGGCGCGGCGGGTGCTTTTCGCCGTTTGCCTCCCCCTTCGCTCCGGGAAGGCAAACGGCGAAAAGCCCCCGCCGCGCCGCACTTCAGCTCGGGGACTGGCTTAGTGGCGGCGGGAAAAAGGGGAGGAAAAAGCCGGCTTCCCTTGCCGCCCGCTGCCGCTTCGGCTTCCTCGGGGAAGGCAAGCAGGCGGGCTGTCTGCCTGCTTGTGTTCGCCGAGGAAGCGCAGTCCCATGCCGGCGGTGCGCGGCAAGGCTGCCGGGGGGAGCGCTTCTTTCCCCCGCCGACTCACCACGCACCTCCAGCATGAGACTGGGCTTCGGAGCGGCGGTTGGCGGAGCGGCGGTTGGCCGTTGTCCCTCCGTCCAATCCCTGTGTCTCTGGGGGACATGCGCAGTGACCCAGGGACACACGGGACAGCTTGGACGCAGGGACAACTTGCATATTATTATATAGGATAAAGGCAGAAGGTTATTTTCTTCAGAGCTTCACCAGAAAAAAATTGCTGGTCAGACCAACTACCAGTAATCACTTTATATAATTATATTCTGGCACACAGGCAAAGGTTTTGTAGTTTAGCCTGGCAAGTTGGAAAATTAGTGCTGCTGCTGCTGCTATTTCTCCCCTATACAATTCACTTTTATGTCCTGGGTTTCCATAATTTGGCCTTTCACTGATTGTCTTCTGATCAGTCTAATAGCTCTTTCAATATTTCCATAGGTGGAAGCTCTTCTTTTGCTTTTCCTCTCTGTTGGGGATCTGTTCTTGGGTTCCTCTGAGATCTGTTCCTGGATCCCTGCTTTTCTGCCACTGCACATTATTCCTGAGAGACCTCATCAAATCTGTAATGCTATGGCTTTCTGTACCCCCTGCAGGGAGAGAACACTCAGCTCTTTCTTTCTCTCCTCCTGAGCTGTTCTCCCTGCAACCCTACATCTCCAGCCACCTGATATTTCTACTTGCAAGTTATGTTGTTTCAAACTCAGTATGTCCAAGATGGAACTGCTCATCTTTCTCCCCAAGGTCTGAACTCCCTATGTGCTATCCTGAATCCAGTGATAATGCTACCATCCACTGTGCTGAACAGGTACATGGCCTTGGCCCAGTCTCATAGTCCCTCCAAAGCTTGAGGCAGGGACCTTCTGTAATCAGAAAAATGCCATGCACAATGGTGGTGTTATGTAAACAGCAACAAGGAACAACAAGGTTTCTGTCCAAATCAGTTAACAATCTAGATTTAGACCAGTGGTCAGCAAACTTTTTCAGCAGGGGGCCAGTCCACTGTCCCTCAGACCTTGTGGGGGGCCAGACTATTTTTTTTGGGGGGGGGTGGATGAATGAATTCCTATGCCCCACAAATAACTCAAGAGATGTATTTTAAATAAAAGCACACATTCTACTCATGTAGAAACATGCTGATTCCCGGACTGTCCACGGGCCAGACTGAGAAGGCTATTGGGCCGGATCCGGCCCCCCGGCCTTAGTTTGCCTACCCATGATTTAGGCAATAGGACAGGTGTCTACAACGAAGATGAGGCAAACGTAATTGGAACAATCTTTGAAGATGCAAATACATATATTTAGGCTTTGAATTTGGAACTAAGGAGGTAAGCCAAAGGAGTCATGGGTGAAGTGAGCCTTGAGGAAGGGCTTCAATTAATAAAGCTGTTTGGGGAGCAAATTCAAGGCATAAGCGGTAATGAGGGGGAATGGGCAAGTCATTAAAACAGGAGGCCTTCAGATAGGCGAGGATGATCAATTTAAAAGCGAGAACATCACAGATCCCCTCTCCCTACGCACCTTTTGAAAAAACTAAGACTGTGATCCTACTGGCCAGTTAAATGCACCTTGCATTCTGTTTAAATTAATGAGCCTTATTTTCGGAGTATGCCAGTTTAGGACCAAGACATAGAAGTACTATTTAGAATGCAATACTTGTAATTTCACTGCTTATGCCACATCAGAAGTAATTTTCAAAACTTGAGATATACACTTGCTTGGTTCTTAAGCAGTTATATCCTCCAGTGATGAAGCTGGAAATGTAAAAGCCTATCCTTTGTACAAGACAGTTACACAGTGAGGGTGATAAGGTCTTGAATATTATCTTAAATGCAATGAATGCATTTACTTTCCAAATGGATTTAGTTACAGAGTTACCCAAGGCTAGCCATTTCACACAGAGAGCATGCATTTCAATGAAAAGACACTGCATTGCAATTTATATTGCATCAGCAAATTTTCAAGCTCACCAACTGAAGGCTTTCAGAACATAATAATACCTGATATGGCAAGTCTGCCTGCACAAGCTTCACGGTCTTTAGCTGCAAAATCTGAACATCTGACAAAACAAAATAAAGCTTATAATTAGATAAAGAAATTAATTTCTATCTACTTCTCTTCTTTCAAAATAAATTTGTCTGAGGTCAAATTATTGTGTAGTCAGTTATGCTCAAGAGGGATCCACACATCAAAGTACAGTGGAACCTCTACTTGCGAATTTAATCTGTTCCGAATGCACATTCGTGAGTAGAAACATTCGTAAGTCGAAACTATGTTTCCCATAGGAATGCATTGGGAATGGATTAATTCGTCCCGGAGCCTAGGAAAAAGACCCTTTAAAAGAGACTTTAAAGACTTTAAAGGCACGCAAACTGCACAGCAACATTACCTTTCAGTGCAGGGAGCGCGGGCGGGTGGCGGCGGGGGCCTGATCCGGCCATAGGCCGAGTGGGGGAGGCGGCGATCTGGTGGGAGGCCAGCTAGTGGTGGCGACGGGGGCCGATCCGGTCGTAAGCCGAGCGTCAGGAGGCCGCTAGGGGCGGCAGCGGGGGGGGGCGATCTGGCCATAGGCCGCCGGCAGCGGCGGCTGATCCAGCCGTGGGCCGAGCGCCAAGAGGCCGCATGGGGCGGCAGTGGGGGGGCCGATCTGGCCGTAGGCCGCAGCGCCCGATCCGGCCTCGGGCGGTGGGGGCTCGATCCAGCCTTCGGATGTCGAAAAAATTAGTAAGCAGGCCCCAATTTGTATCGTTCGTAAGTAGAATTTTTCCTAAGTAGGGTTATTCATTAGTCGAGGTACCACTGTATTGCAACTCTAACCAACCCATTAAAATTAAGCCACTTAGGGTTCAAAAATGACACATTTTTAGGACACTGTAGCACATTCATAACTGTGAACATTAACACACACCCTCCAAATAGCTCTATCATATAAAATCTACTGGAACTTCTAAGCCTGGTTGAAACCAAACAAATCTGGCAAACCACATTTGTGCTTTTCTGCAAATTCCCATCTTTCAATGACATTAGAACATAACTAGTATGGTACTTTGTGTCTTGGGCAAATTTCTCTAGGTATCCTTTTTACTCATAACAGGAACTGGGGCAAGATGGACAGAGCAACAAATTAAAACAATTTACTTCCTCCTTTGCTTCTTTACTGGACACACAGGAAAAGTCCTTGTAGAGGCATTATCACTTGGTCCTTTTGCCATGAACCCACTATGTCTCTTCACTCGACATACAAGAGACAATGCCCTGCTCAGCATAAAAACAAAGTAGAATAGTGCTGGAGTTACAGATTGCGCAATTCCTCTGCCATCAGCCTGCTGTGTTGGTATGCTAGACAAGCAGGTGCTTGGTCTGCTGCATGTCTAGCACAAAAGCACAACAGGCTGGTGGTAGAAGGAAGGAGCAGCTGCTGCCAACCCCTTCGTTTCTATGCAGGATGTTAAATAGGAAGCTTCACCTCCTGGATGTCCAGTAAGAATATGTAATAGGCTGCTGGAGGAGAGATGAAGTGCTCTGAGCCATCAGTGGCAACCTCTTTTGGTTTCTGTGCTAGGCAGAGAGGAGGTAGTATATACATGCTGCCTAGCACAGAAACCTAGGCTGTCAGCTGCCCCAGCTGCGAAACACCCTTTTCCACGTCCAGCATAGAAATTCAATGGTGCCCTGTCCTCCTTTTGGCAGACTACTTCCTCTTTTGTGCTCATCCTTTTAGTGGAATGAATCTGTCATATATGGATTAGCGTTTTAGATTCTGTTCATATATTTTCATTTTCGTATTTCTTGTTTTTCTAAGTTACTTTGACAATTTTGTGTAAAAAGCAATGAATGAATACATTAAAAATGTAATATAATACAAAAATAAGCAAGTGGCCAAAGCTACAGTGAAGCATAATAATAATTAAATTCAGGATTTTAAAATCCTAAACCATCTTTTTCGAGTTGGCTGGAGGACAGGTATTTTATTTCCTTTCTTGGTTGATGTAGTTATCAATATTGACCAGCAGATGGCACCAATTAATCGTTTTATTTTATTTTATTGGGGGGGGGGGGTGTGTACAGGGAAGATATTGTAAATATATGCCCAAGCTTTTCTGTGTCTTCTAACATTTGATATGGCATCTTTAGATAAGAAATGTAACTGCAAGGCTCAAAACACTTTAAAGGTCACACCTGCCCTGAGAATACTTTGCTTCTGAGGGTTGCAGAGCTCGTTCCCATTGCTTACAGAAAATTTACACATTATCACTTGCTCCTTCCTGTGTTTCTTCATTAGGGGACCAGGTTATCCTAGCCATGTGGGAGTCACTCCTCCAAACCCAAAGTGGTTCCCACACAGGATGGTGTTTCTTGTCACTAGACCCATCTCAAGATCTCCTTGACTCCTGGATCTCCTTCATAAGAATTATCTGCTCTTTCAACCCTCTACTTTTCTTCCAACTAGTGCAGCAGCTAAAACTGTTCTTAGTCCCTGAATGAGACTAAGGCCACACCGATCATCTGCTGCTTACAGAAATTGCACCTGTCTTTCAACTTCAGCAGCAGAAACATTTGTTGCATCACAGCAATTAAAGGTAAATAAAGGTACCCCTGACCATTAGGTCCAGTCGCAGACGACTCTGGGGTTGCGGCACTCATCTTGCTCTATAGGCAGAGAGATCCGGCGTTTGTCCGCAGACAGCATGACTAAGTCGCTTCTAGCAAACCAGAGCAGCGCACGGAAATGCCATTAACCTTCCCACCGGAGCAGTACCTATTTATCTACTTGTACTTGACATGCTTTCGAACTGCTAGGTGGGCAGGAGCTGGGACCGAGCAACGGGAGCTCACCCCATTGCGGGGATTCAAACCGCCAACCTTCCGATCGGCAAGCCACAGTGCCACCCATGTCCCATCACAGCAATTAAGTCAGTAATATTTTCATTAAAAACCCAATGTTTGGAGAATATTGGTTGGTGAGTAGTTACCCCATGCTGAAGTACAGGCCATTACTGTAATAATGAGTGATTAATGGGGAATGCTTGCAAGAAAACTCTTGAGATTACTACTGACCGCACTGTGGTTCTCTTCATGGTTGATTCTCCTGTCTGTTTCTGTAATTCTCTCCTGTAGGCAAGGATGCGAGCATTGCAAACCATCAGATTCTTAACTGCATGCAATATTTGGTCCTTTTGTGTGCTCACAGCAAGCAGCTTACAAATTCCTTCTCGCATTCTCGTTTCAAAGTCAATTTTTTCTTGAATGCTGCCATCCTAAACACCAAAACACAATGGAGTTGTCAGATAAACCCCAAATGACAGATTTATGATTTATTGGAGGGGAATAAAGTTAGTTAAACCAGGAACAACAGATGACAGGAACTACAACCATCATCAGCCCGCAGCCTCCTTAGCCAATACAGTGGAACCTCGGTTTATGAACACCTCGGTTTACGAATTTTCGTTTATGAACGCCGCGGACCCATCTGGAACAGATTAATTCACTTTCCATTACTTTCAATGGGAAAGTTCACTTCAGTTTATGAACGCTTCAGTTTATGAACAGACTTCCGGAACCAATTGTGTTCATAAACCGAGGTACCACTGTAGTAAAGTATGGTGGGAACTAGTGTAGTTCATCAACATCTGTAGGGTATAAGCTAACTTATCCTTACTAGGAGGTGTAGATTTTTATTTCATATTCAGTTCTGCGATGGGGTTAAAGACATTTTCAGTCTATGTTCCAAGGATCCTGGAGAAGATGGACCATACTTTTCTAAAAGGCAATTTGCCCACTGCCCGTGGGCTGCGTTAAGGCTCTCAGCCCAAAAGGCCTGGCTAGAGTCCAAGGGGTGACCAGAGTCCTAAAACTAGAAAGCCAGCATCACACAGGGAGGCTATGGCATGGCTCAAGAGATCCTTCGAGGACTACTCGGGTGCAGTAAAATCTGAGGGGCAGGTGTCCTTCCTGACAACCCTTCTAAGACTACGCTGTACAGTACTGTGCAAACGAAGGTGGCTTTCTTTTCATTGATGAGAGCTTCAGCACTAAGGCAGCTTTGCTTAAGGTGCAGCCTATCAAAGAGTAAAACGATGGGACTGCTCGCTATTGGGTGGCATTCTGGTCGGTTTAGGGGCTTTCCTTTATTTGGCGGTCACTGGGCCGGCAAAAAAAAAGAGGGTCGCCGGAGGGCACCTCGCCGTCCCTGCTGCAGCCCTTCGTCCCTTCCCCATCCCTGCTCCGCTACACCACTGAAAGGGAGCAAAAAGTCGGGGGGGGTGTCCTTGAAGAAAAACCGCCCAAAGCCAAAATCCGAGAGTCTCCAAAGCGGGGAGGGTTGAACTTTAATACCTCATCCCTAGCCCGTTTCCAAATTTTTGGCTCCTGGGTCTAAAAGGGCGATGGGCGCCCGGCCCCTGCCTTCTCCTGGGGCTTTAGCCGGCCGCTGCCAGGAAAGGAGACGAGGGAGGGGAGGGGGCGGGAATCCATGTCGCCGCCTTCTCTCCTCCCCTGATTACTATTTACTTGATGCAGCATGCAAGGAGGACGGGGAGACAGACCTCCAAAACAACAGCAACGCGCGTTTGCTCTCCGCCCCCCCCCCAAAGGCGGGGAGGCGAACGGCCCCCACTGCTCACCTGTCCCTCCTTCACCTGCTGCTCGTCGGCAACGCGGCCTGCCCGGCACCGCCTCATCGCCTTTCCCGCCTCGGCTATGGCTATGGCCGCCTCCTCCTCCTCAGAGCCGCCGCAGTTCAAACTTCCCGCTCCGCCTCCTTCGCCGCTGCTCCGGCCCAACTGCAGCGCAGGGCCCGCCTTTTCCTCCGCCTCCTTCTCCTTGTCCCGCCTCGGCCACAGCTCCTTGTTAGAAGGCCGCGCTCCCCTGGCGGCCCCTGAGGCGAATGGCTGCGCAGCCGCGCGTTGTTGTTCAGGCGCCTGTTCAGCCAACAGCCCCCCCCGCTTTGCTTTATAGCCAGGCTTCACCTGGTGCATCCAATGAGGCAATTTATGAGAAGGCAGTTTATTAGCTGCACCAAACAGAAGAGAGAAAAGGCGCTGAAACTGAAAAAATCACAACCTGTTTGTCCATAACACTCTCTAAAATTTGTTATATAGAACTGTGGGTACTGTATGGTTAAACAGGTATATATTGTTCAAACGTTTCTGTGTGATATTAACTTTTCTGATCTTTAAGCATTTAGCTTGATTAAAAATTGAGCTCAGTTAAACAGAGCAGTCAAATCTCTATATATATTTCTAGGGCAACAAATCTATATACTGACAACATTATTTGATGGCTTAAAGAGGGAATGGCTGCGAGTCATTATGGTGAAGGACCTCCATACACACTGCCCAGGCTTCAGTGCAGGATTTATGGATAGGCTAAGTAGGCTGAAGCCTAGGTCCTCTAAATCTAGGGGGCCTCGCCAGCCAGCCCACTCCCCAGCGCTGTGGACTCCACTCTCCAAAATTGCAAACCCAAGACTTCATGTGAGGGCAGGGCAACTTGGGCCTGCCAGGCTTGCACCCTAGATCTCTGCAGCTACAGCAGGCGCTGTCTCTCAAACACCAACAAACCCCCCCTTTCTCTATGATGGGAGATGTAATGCCTCTGAATAAAAGACATTGGGGAACAATAGCGGGAGAGGGCAGTTGCCCCACATCCTGCTTGTGCTTTTCCCAGAGGCATCTAATTGGCCACTAGAAGAAGCAGGAGGCTGGATATCCTCCTGTAGGACACTTCTGGGTTCTTATGACTGCTCCAGAAAACTAATTTCAGCCTCTTGAGGACTGGGCGCAAAAAGACCAGCCCTTTTTGATGGGAAAGATGGAACATGGAGAGAGCAGAAATAGACAAGCATAACTCTGTGGGCGTTATCAAAAATTGTCAAAAGAGAGTAATAAATCATTACTAAAGAATTTTTTAAATTGTAATGACAGCCATATGTACATGGAAATTTATTTTCTCATTATTAATCCATCAGTACTCAATCAGGCAAACTTTCATTGCTTTGTATTTTCCCCAGGGTACATTTATCTGGAAGCTGTTGAGAAGCTGTCAGAAGATAGGAACAGTATAGAGAAAACCAGTATTAAAATTTACAACCGTTTATTTTGTTGCTGAAAAACTCCAGGTTTTTTTTTTTGTATTTTGTTTTTGCTTCCTGCTTTATTAAAATGCCACAGGACTGTTCTTTTGTTGCCTCTATAAACTGATGTGTGTTGTGAATAAAGGCATAATACGATGCTTTGCACATTTGTGTAGTGGGAATGCCATAACGAGACAAAATACACCCCCCCCCCAAGTGAACATGCAATGCCAGGCCTTCATTAAAGAGACATTCATGGTGCAGTTGTATGCATGTCTACTCAAAAGTACATCTCACTGAGTTCAATGGTGTTTACCATTAAGTGCATGATTGCAGCCTCACCTGACTTGTGGATAACTCCCATTGAATTCAGTGTGGGTTTACTGATTGCGCTGTAAGCCAATAATACTTTATTCCAAGTAAATGGATTTCTAAATCATAAAAGTAACTGGCATTTTTTAAGAATGGCATTTCTGGACATCTTGTTTTCTGCATAATAAAAACACTTGCTGCGATATTGGTGCCCAAATGTTAGTCTTATTTACAATCTGTGGTTTGCGTTTACTCATTCTGAATGCAGATACATCACCAGTTACTTTAATGATGTCTCTGTGCTTGCCCTATGGGAGAAGAGTCTCCTGTTCTTCCCTCCAAACTACTGCTTTTAATGCATAATATTTCCTGCGCTGGAGCTGCTTAAGTAACCAATGTTCAGGAGCTGGCAACCCCAGTGATCTGCACACATAAGAGCAAAACAACAACACAAAAACATTTGAAAATCCTTGTTCATTATCCTCACACCTGCCCCAATTGATAATGTATATTTTATAAGTTAGATAATTACTTATTATTCATTGTATAACCTGCATCATGTCAAGGGCCCAGGGTGGATAACAATATTAATTTTTTAAAGTCCAATTACAAAATATTAAGCATTGTCTCAAGGGTGTAGGGTGGATAACAATATTAATTTTAAAAACTCCAATTACAAAATATTAAGCACCATCTCAGTGGCCCAGGGTGGATAACAATATGAATGTTTAAAAGTCCAATTACAAAATATTAATCCCGTTGTTGCCTTACTCTTCTACATATGTGAAGGCCTGAGAAAAAAATTGAAAAATAGGTGAGGAAACCACTGCCTCCCCCATGTTTCTCCTCCTCCTATTCGTTTCTGAAAAGATGTAGGTGGATCTGTTCCCCCACCCATCCACTGAATCTTCCCAATCCCCAGGCCTTCACACCTCTGTTCCTCCCTAATCTCCAGCCACCCAAACCCAGTCTGAACAAAGGTGATTTGCACCACTTTTAGTAGATGGCCACATTCTGCTTTTGATGAATCAGAGGAGCAGAATTGTGAAGCTGAGGGCCAAACACCAAAGATAATATATTTTCCCTTATGGTCTTGGCTTAGTTAGAGCACAGATAGCAAACATTATGAGACACCATTCTTGATTGATCTTGGGAGCAGGAGCGAAACTAGGCTTTATTTCACCCAGGTCAAAGACCAAGTTTGACACCCCCACACCCTCCCACACACATTTGCGTTCACACGCACAGTCTGAGAGCATCAATGGCACCCATCTGGAGGCTTCACCTGGGGCAAAAAAAAAAAACCTTGGCTAGCTCCCCCGTGGCTACGGCACTGTTCATGGGTCATCATACCAGGGGGCGTAGAGGTTCTAACTACAGATTTAAGCCCATCCCCAACTCTTTATTATGGGCCCAAACCAGCAGGGCTAATTTAGTTTAACTAGCTGGTTGTAATCATCCTTTCTGATCATGATCCAGTCATATACATCAGAATGGTACTTACAATGAAGCCTCTTTTGTTTCTAAGGCATCTAGCACTTTTTGTACCCCTCTTCTTTATAATGGGACGATTTAAAGGGGAGAGAAGTCCACTCCCCAGCAGGTACCCTGTATCACTAAGGACTCTAGCCGAAGTGTGTGACATTGTCCTCCCAACTGTTTCTGGGGAGACAGCCTCTTCTTTCTCCTTCCTTCTATGCATCCTGATAGAGAGTTTCCTCTCTCCCAGTGCACACTAATAGAGGGAGGAAGAAGAGACTGGAAATCCAGAAAGTGGGAGGGGGGGGAGGGCCTGGCGGTTAAATTTCCCCACCCCAGATATTTCTGAGTTTCCACACTCAGAATAATCTGAGCGTGGAATAATCTGAGTATAATCAAGCTGGATATGAGCATAATAACGTTTTCCTGCTTGTGAGTGCAAGTGACAGCAGACAGTCCTGCCAAGCAGCAAATTCACTCCCATGCATCAGATTCCCAGGGCAAGAGCACTCATCATTTGTTCCCTCTCCACTCCCTGGTTTGAAGAATGGGATTGACACAGTTATTCTGTAGCGTGGAGCTGGCCTCAGTCACCAGGCCCATTGGTAGACTGTGTTCCAAAGATGTCTGCAAACATGAGGTGGAGGCAGGCAACATCATCAACCCCGCTGTGTGGGAATCCCTTGCAGATGACCACAGTGCCCAGAGACTGCAGGCAGTCAGGTTGTGCATCCATAGCAGTGACCAGAGGAGGAATGACCGCTGAGAGGAGTGTGGAGAGAAGAAAAGCCATGGTGCATCTACAGCAGCCCAGCCAGATGCTTTCACCTACCCCGGCTGCAACAAAACATGTCTCTCCCGCATTGGTCTCCACAGCCACAGCAGGCGCTGCAACTTCCAACAGTTTGACTTCACCCCCATAGGGACAAAACTGTTGTGTTTACATTAAACAGGATGCTAGAGCAGGCATCCCTAAACTTCGGCCCTCCAGATGTTTTGGACTACAATTCCCATCTTCCCCGACCACTGGTCCTGTTAGCGAGGGATCATGGGAGTTGTAGGCCAAAAATCTGGAGGGCCGCAATTTGGGGATGCCTGTGCTAGAGTATCCCCACCAGCTCATGTCACTCTGCCTGTGCCCTGTCAGAATTAGGGTTAAATCCAAATGCTTAACCGGTTTGTGGCGGCGGCGGTTAATCATCCATTATGAAGACGCGGCTATGAGAGCAAAGCACATTTTGATGCAATCTTTCCGTTTTGTTTTTCTCCCCCTTGGTTCTCAAGGGTGCCTAGATTACAGCAAAGGCAACAAGCTTTGAGTTGTAAGGAAATACAGGAGGAAATAGTGCCAAACCAGCAGACCATCGGGTATATGGAGTTCTTAATCTCCCAAGTCTCATGAGTAGCCTGATGTGGCTAATCAAACGTGTCTTCCTTTGAATTTGTGTGTCCCCCCACCCACTCCCCACCCTTTTCCCCCTGGCACACTGCAAAATACACAAAGGCTAGCTGCCCAAACATCTCTGTTTATTGTGGAAATGAATCTGGTGACATACGGACTTGATTGCAGAGCAAAAAATTCTGTGCTCCAGTATCCTTGCTGGGGAGCAAGGAACAGAGAAGAAGCAAAATGACCGTCCGTGATCAGAACAAAGATTTCTTCAGAAATTCCTGTTCAATAACTGGCTGAAATGTGGAGATCACTAGAATTCAAGTCAGATTTTTGTGGGGGGGAGGAATCGCCTCCTGCATTTAGGGTTGTGAATGTTTTTTAATGGCATTTGAAGTCTTTAATATTTAATTGCATCACTACGCCTTTCTAAGCAGGAATGCATTTCCAGCTCTTTGAACCTTTTTTGGAAAGGAATTTGCTCTGCACATTAAAAGGAGAGATGCCAGTTGACAGCGTCTGCTGATGTTTTCCCAGGACATATTTTCACATGAAACTGTAAGAGTGAATCAGATCAAACGGCAGCAAAGCAGATGCCAGAAAAAGGAATGCTAATGAAAACCACCACTTCAGGGTGCGTTTGTGTTGCACTGTGAGGGCAAATGCTTGGGGACGTGTATAGTACTCGTATATTTTTTTCCACTAAAACTTGCACGGCGTTGCTTTCGTATATCGATTGCTTTCAGTGCTATGGGTGATTATTTTATTGGTTTTCCATTGTAACTGCCTAAAGGGACCCAGTTGATTGCATGCAAATGCCTAAAAAGTGTAGAAGCAAAAATATTTGGCATAATTGCTTAGATGCATTTGATCAGAAGCCATTCGTCAACGGAAGTAAATAAATAAAGAGGAACGAGTGCTGAAAAACTGGAGGTGGCGAACAGTGCAGCCTTAAGCCCCTAAAATCCACATTGCTGGAGGGAATTAGGATGAGGCAGAAGTGTGTCTTTATTGGGCTCTGTTGGTGGGGTGCTTCCGCCAGTAGTGGCCAGCGTATGAGCCCAAAATGAGGCAAGGGGAAGCCGTTTGCCTCGGGCGGCAGATTTGACCCCCTCCCCACCTTGGTGCTGCCACCACTGCCACAGCACCATTGCCCTCACCACTGTGCCAGCTGCGCCCTTGTGGTGGGAAGTGTAGCCACAGCTGCAGGTAAGTGTGCAGCTTTGGCGGCAGGTCTGGTGGCAGCAGAGGTGTGACAGCAGGTGAGCTCAGAGGTGGTATCAGAGTGTTTTGCCTACAGTGGCAAAGCATCTCAGGCTGGCTCTGAGGAGGAGGAGGAACAAGGCTGACCATGAATGCACTGGATCCTCTTTTTAAAAAATAAAATTATATTAAAGCTTTTTCATACTTGAATGTAATGAAAGAAACTCATCTAAATAAAAATAAAAGCAAAGGGATAAAGAGAAACAGTTACATAAAAGAAACTATTCACTCTCAAACGACACGCAACTGATCTACTTTCCATTAGGCAATATTTCCCCAATCTTCCGACTGAAATGGATTAATTCACTTTCCTTTTTACAGAAAAAGTCCAAAGGGAGTTTCCTCATTATCATTATTAATAAATGTCAGCAATAGTTATCCTCTCATTGAACATATCAGCTTCGTCTCCATTTTCTTCAGCAACCATTCCTCCATATTAAACCATAATAAGGCTTTCCACTAGATCCTGAGTTGATCCTTTTCCTGGTAAGGGGTGAAACCTGGGCTCCTCTGCTGTGCCAGCCGAGAGAGAGAGGGGGGGGGAGCGCAAACCCTCCGACATCCATCCCAGCCAACAGGAGCCAGTAAGGCTTCAGATGCTGCAGAGAATCGGCCACCCCATGCCTCTCTGGGCCCCCTTTGCATTGCTTTGCCAGGTTGAAATCCTGCACCCATTTAGGAATAATTCCCACTGATCTGAATGGGGCTTGCTTTTGAGTGGACACATAGAACTTTGGTCTCCAGTTGGTGGGTCCAGACCCACTGGCAGGTAGTGCCTTAGATTTCTGTCACTCACCATACAAATACAGTATGTGGTTAAAAAAAGAGAAAAGAAACGAGTCTCTCAGCGCATGCTTCAGTTAAAGGTGGATCCTGGTTATGAATATGTTGAAGGCTACTGGTGTAGAGATTGCACTGTAAGAGATCAATCCTGCATGTATTTATCTGCAAGTAACTTCTCACCAACACAGAATTTTGTTGTCGTTTTGAGGTTTCGGGGTTGCAGTGCTATAAATCTTACACTAGCAATCCTGTTGGAATCAGAGAACTGCCTGAAGACTGCAAGTATGGCAGGGGGAGATACAGGAACAGGCTGTCAAAAAGAAATATTGTTCAGTGGGCAATTGGGTGAACTGTATCCCAGTGCAGAGAATCAATGCAAGGCTCACACACCACTTTTTAGATCTCCTTTAAGCTTTTCGGAGGCTAGATATAAGTTGTATGTGTGGACCTCTAATTGACCCCTGCCTAGACAGAAGTAAATTCCACCCTCCTGCCCTTCAGTTGCTTTGATTCTGCCTACCATGATCTTTATGCATCATAAATATGGTCCTGATTTCACAGGAAAGAATGGAAGTTTTTATTCACTGCAGAGGAACTTTCCTGTTCCCTTGGCCTAACCTTTTTCCTCAGTTGCATGTACTCTTAATGTTGAGCACTAATGCCACTCAGTCTCAGCCAGCTCTGCAGCATTAAAAAGTTGCACCAGCAACAACAAGCAAACAGCAGAGCTGAAGACACAGTTGAGAGCTGTTTGACAGTGCAAAGGACTCCCTTGGGAGGTGGCGGACTCTCCTTCCTTGGAGGTTTTTAGGCAGAGGTTGGATGGCCATCTGTCATGGATGCTTTAGTTGAGATTCCTGCATTGCAGGGGGTTGGACTAGATGACCTTCGGGGAACTTTCCAATTCTATGATGTGCGTTTGTGTTTTAGGGTCTCGTATTGTATGCCCATCTCATTGCCCGTGATCTGAAAGAGGTCTCAAGACCCCTCCCCACTGACCTAACATAATTAATATAAAACTTAAATTAAATCAAATTTAAATTGATATGCTTTGATGCAAAGAGGCAGGATTTCTTCTTTTTTATATTCTTTATTGAAATATAAAAGGTACAAAATTACAAGTGAAGACACAAAAAAGAAGAAATAGTACCCATGTAGAAAACAAAACAGAACAGCAAAAAAAGTATGCATTACAAAAAAAATGTTATTGTAGTTAACCAGACCTTAACCTAATATTGTATTTATAAAAAGGCAGGACTTCTGAGGAAAGAGAAGGGGGAAAACCTGTGACTTTTCTGGAGCCGATACGTAGTAGTCCCTCTGTTCTTCTCACCTGGAAGTAGTTTCTATAATTTCTGAGTGAACTGAATGGTGGAACTTTGTGAAGTTTTTTAAATTTGATTGCATTTTACTTATAATTTATATATGCATTGAGGAGTTTCATCACACTCAACTCTGTGTTTGATTGTGGCCACTGCATTTATCATTTTTAGCTATCTGGAAATGAAGCTGCTGTTTAAGCTTAAATAATGGTATGGGTCTTAAATTAGACTTACTAGTAAAAGAAATAGGCAAAATCATAACACGATCAAAGGAAAAAAATAAGATTAATGGAGCTGTCAGGCTGTGAGCTTTATCTCTTGGCTGATAGGAGGCAAATACAACAAAGGAAAGGTTCTGTGGATAGCCGAGGTTTTACGCAAGCTACAGTGTGGTACAAATAATAATACGGTAATACTGGTAGGACTTTTCTGCTTTTTTATTATTGTATGACATGCATAAATTCAGTAGGTGAAGCATTTTGTGGTATGCAGATGCAGCGGTGAAGAAAACTCCCCTGCTGAATTTCCTGCTGCTTTGCAGCCGTTAAGGTCACACAGGTGACCTTCTAGGAAAAAAGTTGACAATCCTAACTGCTAGTACTAATGACAGCATGCCTCATTTATCACAGAACCTCATCTCCAGAATGAGTGCTATGTAAAAATGAATTCCAAGCAGCCAAATTATTTTTGGACCTAAATTGTCAGAATATATGAAACGCCTGGAGTCAGACTATTGGCCCACCCAGCTCTGTATTCTCTACACTGACTGGCAGCCACTCTCAAGGGTTTCAGGCTTGGGTTCCTCCCAGCCCAGCCTGGAGATGATGAGCATTGAACCTGTAAACAAATGCAGGATAAAGCTGTAACAGTGCAACCATATCCATGTCTACTCAGATGTAGTCCCTACTGAGCTCAATGGGACTTAATCTTAGGTAAGTGTGCATATGATCGCAGGCTAAAGGATCTGGGTCCTGATTATACCAGGAAACATGGTGGGCTTAGAGGACACAACAGCCAGGAACTTTAACAAGAACTTTACCATCCCTCTTAGACAAGAAGAGAAGAGAAGAAACTGCTGACTCCACCCTAAGTCCATGGCCACCTCAGGTCCAGCCCATATAATGGCAATATCCAAACAATATTCCAGAGAGGGCCTCCTTGCAGTAAGATCTGCAGGAGAGGCCCTGCATTGAAATGTTATCTCACATGGAGGCTAGACTTGCCTCTGTGAGAAGCAGGGCCTTTTCATCATGGCCCCAAGCTTTAAAATGTCACCAGAAGTGGAGTTTGTTTTCATAGCCAGGTCAAGGCTTTTGCTTTCCAAATGACCTTTGACTAAGAGGTCTACTATCCGCAAATATCTGAAGGGCATTTGCATAGATGACAGACCAACATTATTTTCTATTGCTCGAGAGGATAGGGTGCAAACCACTGAGGTCAAACGATAAGGGGGGGGAAGGACTGGACATTGAGAAGAGCTTCTTGAAGGCTGATCGACAGCGGAACAGAATGTTTGACAGTAACAGATGGGAGTTGCTCTGCGGAGAACAGCCTGGTGCGTTGTCTAGCCAACACCGCCATATTTAGAGGAGACCCACCAAAACCAGCAGGTGCAATTTGTCCCGATGTCCATTGACTTTGATGGGTCTGTTCCCAGTATGACTTCGCCAGATACAACTCAGCGACTATGAACTCTTTACAAATACCACACAATATATCAAGCTGCGTGAAGCTAGTCAGACAGACCAGGATGTAGTATGTGGAACCACCTAGTAGAGGAAAACATTTGTTTGTTTGTTTGTTTGAACTCGCCGCTCCATTCTCTAGGTTAACCCGAGCAGCTGAGATCTCTCCCGATTCAGCTGGCGGTAGAGGGGTTGAAAATTACTTTTAAATGGTTGAGAATGCGAGTAAAAGGGGAGCATTGAGGGGCAGGTAGCTATTCTGCATCGCCAATTCTGTTTTGAGGGTGTTCTGTGCTCTTTCCTCAACCACAGCCTCCATCAACCGTAGCAAGCTTTTCTATATCCCAACTCTAGCACTGCTTGGTCAATATGCCAAAGAAGTAACGAAACATTTAAACAAGGCCTTCATAAATGGCTTGTTCTTGGCACCCACTTTCCTCCCGTTACTATTTTTGTTGTTGTTGTTGTTGTTGTTGTTGTTGTTGTTGTTGTTGTTAAAAAGGATATTAAATGCCAGTAACAAAGCAGTTTTGCTGTGGCAAACAGTTACCTATGAGAAGTCATTGTTATTCCTAGACGGCGAAGAAAGACTGAATGCTGCTGATGTACTTGAACCGACATAACGCCACTAGATTAATAATGCTCTTTCTGTGTGCTACATTTTTGTTGTCTTGACAACAGAAATGATTCAGAAAAGAAGGCTGCTTCTTCCTCTGCCCCCCCACCCCCACCCCCATTTAGTAAATTGGCTTGAAAATTGCGACATACTGTATGAGCTTTTATAGGTATATAAACAATTAATGCAAATCCACAACATTCCCCTCTCCTTTTATATAAAAAGGGGCCACGTTTAGCCAAACAGCTCTGAATGACAGGATGGATCCGAACACATACAAGTACCGGTATATTTCCATCTGTAGTTATTCAAGCTAAGTCTCACCTTCATTTGAACTATTATGAGAGGGAAAGTACAGTATAGTGGAAAAAATGAATGCATCAGAGCAGCAATTCTGAAACTTTGTTTCCTTCTGATTGGTTTGCCCACTGTGGACCATCACATTTTCTCCTTGTGGCTATCACATGGGAAGGTGATTGAAGGCTTAAAAAAATTAGTCAGCTGCCTCCCCCTCTCCCCCCCCCTTTCTGCTGTGGGAGAGAACTGTACATTATGGCAATTTGTGCTGCTGAAAAGTCAAGCTGGTATTCAGTTGAACTTCCAAATGCAAAACTGTCAAGTGGGTAGCCTGTTCAGCATGCAATGGAAACATCAAGTAAACATTTGGCTCTCCAGCAATCCTCACTATTGTCTTCACCATGGTCTCTGGTGAATCACCTGAAAGAACACCAGAAAACCACTCGACCATGCTAAGAATGACTGCAAGACATATTCCATGCACAGGAATGGGTGTGTGTGTATATATATTAGGGTGATGACTTTTTCATTTTTCTCTCTCTCAAAAATTATTTCCTGTAGCACAAATGGATGAACTTTTGCCTATTAATGACTAAAATGAGGTATATTCCATTGAAATATTAAAAAAGGTTACGCACAAACCGTTTTTAATTTTTTTTGTATGCCGTTTTACCATTTCATAAAATTGTATTAACAATTCTATATATATATTGTATCAAATTTGGACACAACACCACATTCCACAATGGGGAGTGTTCTTAGCAACATAGGGTATACAAATGTCACACCTGCGCAAGGTAAAAGCCCCTTTTTGGGACCTCAAAACTCAGCCAGCAGACCCTGCCGGGCATGCTGGAAAAAGAACCTACAGGAGAGGTAGCAAAAGATCGTCCTCTAGCGGCATCTATACTGTTACTGCAGCTAAAAAAAGCTTCCTTGTGTGTTTGATGACCCTATATAATGTTGTATATATGTGACTCTAAAGCTTGGGTTCAATTTTATATCTGCTTACAGTGACTTCAAAAATAGACAAAAAAACTGATAAATAAAAATTTTAAAATCATGTTGTGCGTGAGGTTTTTTTAATCAAATCTCTTTGAAAGTAAGATTTTATCTAATCTTTAATGAAAGCTCATCAAATTATGATACAGGAAAATGAGGTTGTAAAAAAGTCATCACCCTAGTATATATATCAGCAAGCATCTACTCATACACAGTCCAAATTTAACAGATAGAGCTCAGGAAGGTGTTTAAAACTTATATAACCAATTGTATAGGATGCATCAGAGTTTTTCTCTTATGCTTTGTGACCTCCAACACTTTGTGATTCCTAGCTGGTTTTGCCTCCATCTTCGCACAGGCCTGGCCTAGGACATTTGCCTATTGGCAGCAGCTGAATTTAGCCACCACTAGCTTGCTTTCTGTAATTCTGCTTGATTCACATGAAAGCAGCTGGATAAAAGCGGCCCCCCCCCCGGTCATGGGTGATTTGAACCCTGGTTTCTCCCAGGTGCTAATCTGACACTCTAACCACTATACAGCACACCAGCTATTTTGATCTTCTTTTTTACAGAGATGTGCATTAGATGTCCAACCTACTATTTATTTCTTTGCTTTATCAGCAGTACACTGAGGTGATTCATCTGAAATATGGCTCATAGCTCCCTACACTTGAGAGATTAGAATAAGTTCTAAAATGCAGTCCAAACCTCGTCCTTTGATGTTGCTTCCTGGTGAATCATTTAGTGCAGGTAGCCTTAATCACATCAAAGGCCCCTTTATCAGCATATTCCTGTTTTTCAGCCAAGGTATGCGGCCTATATATGTTACTCACGAGATATACTACACCACTCTTTTTAAAAAGTTTTCAATAGTTCTCCCGTTGTCTGATGTAAAGTAGTGTATAGTTTTGGAGCAACTGCTCCTAGCTATTCACTTTGTTCGGTGCCACTCCACTACCACAATGTTAAATTAAGTTGCAGTTCTGGAGTTATCCCATGGGCCCAGTTTATGGATTTGACTACTGAGGCCATCCCCAGAGAGATGAGGATTTGGCAAAGCTCTCCCCTGCTTTTCCAGGCTTGACTGCTGATGAGCTCCATGGGGGACCTTACCTACAGCAAGTAGAAACAAACAACCCCCCCCCAAACCATAATCTTGTGATTCACACGAGCTACCAGAGTCACCTAGCAGTTTGAAAGCACGTCAAAGTGCAAGTAGATAAATAGGTACTGCTACAGCAGGAAGGTAAACAGCGTTTCCATGTGCTGCTCTGGTTCGCCAGAAGCGGCTTTGTCATGCTGGCCACATGACCTGGAAGCTGTACGCCGGCTCCCTCGGCCAATAACACGAGATGAGCGCCGCAACCCCAGAGTCGGTCACGGCTGGACCTAATGGTCAGGGTCCCTTTACCTTTACCAGAGTCACACTGCACTGAGCTGCAAGAACAACACAACACTCCCTGCTGGATTCCATTTAAGGTGCTGGGTGGTTTGTTTGTTTTTAACTTTTAAAGCCATACACAGTCTGGGATCAGCCAACATTAGGAAGCATCTCTTTCCCCATGGCCCTGAATGACTGTTAAGATCAAGCATAGAAGGCCTGATGTGATGTTTATTCCCTGCACGACAGGAGTTTTTCTTCTGTTATGATGCCTGTTCTGAAGTCTTGGAGAAGCCCTTTGATAGCCAGGAAGGTGGACACACCAGCAGTCTGGGGTGAATGGTGAGCACAAGAAAACTTTTTTTTAACATACTGCCATAAATACATTATATAAGCTTTTATAATATACAAAATAAAAATAAATTTATATCACAGACAATAACTCTCTCATTTAGACACCCCTCCTCCTCTTTTGCGGTTCCTTGTTTATATTTTAATTTACTGCATATCCAAATTACACCAATTTGTTATTTACCCTCCATGTTACTTATATGTTGTTGTTCCTGCAGGTTGTTTACATTAACCCTGCTAACATCTTAATTTGTTTACAATAACTTTGGAAATATACTATAAATGAGTTCCATTCTTTCTTAAAAACTTGATCTTCTTGATTTCTTATTCTTCTTTTGAGTTTCTCCATTTCTGCATAGTCCACTAATTTCTTTAACCACTCTTCTTTTGTTGGGACATTTTCTTCTTTCCATCTTTGGGTGTATAACATTCCAGCAGCAGGGGTCACATAAATAAAATACATTTTTATATTGCTTAGGTAACTTTAATCCAATTATTCCCAAAGCCATAAATACATAATAGGTAAATAAACAATTACTACATAATAATACAATGGCATGTAAAAGAGTTCCCAACCAGATATACTTGAGCACTTTTCAATTACCAGACTGAAATACAAATCAGCTTGTGAATATATCACACAGTGGTTTTGAAGGAGAGAGGGAGAAAACTGGCCTTGCAGCCTGTTGACAATAACTTCCGAAGTCAGTTACCACGAACACCTTAATGCCAGCTAATACTATTGATTACTTGTTGTGGCTGGGTAGTCCACTGAGTGGCACAACTAAAAACCCAAAGTGACTGCTTCAGAACATACCTGGGCACGTTTCTGTCAAACCACATGTTACTTAAATTAGAACTACAAAATTGATTATCTTGCTTACATTTCCCTCTGCGCCAGTATAGGGATAAATGCTCTCTGCCGTTCATCTACTTTATTAAATAATAAAAAAGCTCCGCTTTAAAAGAAATTTCCTTCAGGATATTTTGCTCAGGTAGGACTACCCCTGGGTCCAAGGATCTTGGACTCTAAATCTCCCACCTGCCAAAACATCTGGAGGAGGGCACCAGGTTGAGGAAGACTGCTCTAAAAGCTCCCAGCTCCATGCTGTTTTGGGTCTTGGGGCCCACATCTCGGCAGCTGACGACAGCCACTCGGGTCTGGGACCAGCTTGGTCCGTGTCTGAATCCTGACTGCTGTTAAAGGTAATTTCCACAACAGCATCCACTCTGTGTTATTGGCAAGTTATTTTATTTGCAGAATGCTTTTCCATTAAAAGATCGAGGTGACATCCTAGGAAGTTCAAGAAAGCAATGATCGAAAATGTTTAGAACAATAAAAAAATTCTCTTTAAAAAAACAAGCAGCAATAAAGCAACAATATAAATAATGGACCTGCATTAAAAGCTGCAAATGAGCTTTCAAAAGCTAAAAATACTTTGTTTTTTTTAAAAAAATCTAGTGGAAAGATTCATGCGCTGGTAAACTTATGCAGTGACGCAAATCCTTAGGCCAGGTGGTGCCACAGCAGAAAGGTTGCTGTTCCATAGGTTGACACAGAGAATAGCTGAGTCGTATGATCATGTTAAATATATTCTGTGGCATTTTCAGCACCCAAAGTTTTATAGATCCTTTATCTTGCTCACATTAACACCGGTAGTATCTTGCTTTCAGAATTTCATCACACCCGCCATAAGACTGTCAATAATTACTGTTTTAACACTTAAGTGTACAAAGTGTTTTAAAATTCCTATCCGCATGGTAACCCTGAGTGTGTACCCGAGCGGCCACTGAGTGAACTGCACTGGGAGCAGAGCTACAAATGTTCCAGCCCCAGGCCTTAATTTGGAAGAGGGCTCTCACCCCTGGGTTTTGGGTTTCAGCACCAAGGCTCAAACCTTGGGAATTATGAAGCAAGAAGAGATGGAAGGGCCACTGAGCATGAGCAGAGTGCATTAAGTAATTTAGGCTGCTAATTAAACAATCTATGGCCTTTTAAACTGTGTGCGTTTTGTTTTCCATTTGTTGCTATGTTATGCAATGTTGCATTTTTACATTTTAAACTGCCTTGTGGTCCTCGGGTGGTGGGTGGTATAGGAATTTAGTTGGACAAAACAAAACAAAATAATAATAATAATCCTAAACTCATTACTGAGCACTAAGCCCCTTAGTGATCCACCCCTTCATGGATCAATGCCTTGTCGTGGCGAAGGGGCTTGAATAACTCAGAGAAGCTATGAGCTATGCCATGCAGGGCCACCCAAGATGGACAGGTCATAGTGGAGAGTTTTGACTAAACGTGATCCACCTGGAGAAGGAACTGGCAAGCCACTCCAGTATCCCTGCCAAGAAAACTCCATGGACAAAGACAACAGGCATATAAAAGTTATGACGCTGGAAGATGAGCCCCTCAGGTCGGAAGGCGTCCAACATGCTACTGAGGAAGAGCGGAGGACAAGTACAAGTAGATTCAGAGCTGATGAAGCGGCTGGCCCTCATAGTCAACAAAAGAGTGGCAAAAGCTGTAATGGGATGCAATCTCAAAAATGACAGAATGATCTCGATACGAATCCAAGGCAGACCTTTTAACATCACAGTAATCCAAGTTTATGCACCAACTACTGGAGCTGAAGAAAGTGAAATTGACCAATTCTATGAAGACCTACAACACCTTCTAGAAATGACACCAAAGAAGGATGTTCTTCTCATTACAGGGGATTGGAATGCTAAAGTAGGGAATCAAGAGATAAAAGGAACAACTGGCAAGTTTGGCCTTGGAGTTCAAAATGAAGCAGGGCAAAGGCTAATAGAGTTCTGTCAAGAGAACAAGCTGGTCATCACAAACACTCTCTTCCAACAACACAAGAGACGACTCTACACATGGATATCACCAAATGGGCAGCATCGAAATCAGATTGATTATATTCTCTGCAGCCAAAGATGGAGAAGCTCTATACAATCAGCAAAAACAAGACCTGGAGCTGACTGTAACTCAGATCATCAGCTTCTTATAGCAAAATTCCAGCTTAAACTGAAGAAAGTAGGAAAAACCACTGGGCCAGTAAGATACAATCTGAATCAAATCCCTTATGAATACACAGTGGAAGTGAGGAACAGGTTTAAGGATTTAGATTTGGTGGACAGAGTGCCTGAAGAACTATGGATGGAGGCTCGTAACATTATACAGGAGGCAGCAACGAAAACCATCCCAAGGAAAAGGAAATGCAAGAAAGCAAAATGGCTGTCCAACGAGGCCTTACAAATAGCGGAGGAGAGGAGGCAAGCAAAATGCAAGGGAGATAGGGAAAGATACAGGAAACTGAATGCAGATTTCCAAAAAACAGCAAGGAGAGACAAGAGGGTCTTCTTAAATGAGCAATGCAAAGAAATAGAGGAAAACAATAGAATGGGGAAAACCAGAGATCTGTTCAAGAAAATTGGAGATATGAAAGGAACATTTCGTACAAAGATTACCATAATCAAGGACAAAAGTGGTAAGGACCTAACAGAATCAGAAGACATCAAGAAGAGGTGGCAAGAATACACAGAGGAATTATACCAGAAAGATATGGAGGTCTCGTACACCTCAGGTAGTGTGGTTGCTGACCTTGAGCCAGACATCTTGGAGAGTGAAGTCAAATGGGCCTTAGAAAGCACTGCTAATAACAAGGCCAGTGGAAGTGATGATATTCCAGCTGAACTGTTTAAAATTTTAAAAGATGATGCTGTTAAGGTGCTACACCCAATATGCCAGCAAGTTTGGAAAACTCAGCAATGGCCAGAGGATTGGAGAAGATCAGTCTACATCCCAATTCCAAAGAAGGGCAGTGCCAAAGAATGCTCCAACTACCGCACAATTGCGCTCATTTCACACGCTAGCAAGGTTATGCTTAAAATTCTACAAGGCAGGCTTAGGCAGTATGTGGACCGAGAACTCCCAGAAGTGCAAGCTGGATTTCGAAAGGGCAGAGGAACCAGAGACCAAATAGCAAACATGCGCTGGATTATGGAGAAAGCTAGAGAGTTCCAGAAAAACGTCTACTTCTGCTTCATTGACTATGCAAAAGCCTTTGACTGTGTCGACCACAGCAAACTATGGCAAGTTCTTAAAGAAATGGGAGTGCCTGATCACCTCATCTGTCTCCTGAGAAATCTCTATGTGGGACAAGAAGCTACAGTTAGAACTGGATATGGAACAACTGATTGGTTCAAAATTGGGAAAGGAGTACGACAAGGTTGTATATTGTCCCCCTGCTTATTTAACTTATATGCAGAATTCATCATGCGAAAGGCTGGACTAGATGAATCCCAAGCCGGAATTAAGATTGCCGGAAGAAATATCAACAACCTCAGATATGCAGATGACACAACCTTGATGGCAGAAAGCGAGGAGGAATTAAAGAACCTTTTAATGAGGGTGAAAGAGGAGAGCGCAAAATATGGTCTGAAGCTCAACATCAAAAAAACCAAGATCATGGCCACTGGTCCCATCACCTCCTGGCAAATAGAAGGGGAAGAAATGGAGGCAGTGAGAGATTTTACCTTCTTGGGCTCCTTGATCACTGCAGATGGTGACAGCAGTCACGAAATTAAAAGACGCCTGCTTCTTGGGAGGAAAGCAATGACAAACCTAGACAGCATCTTAAAAAGCAGAGACATTACCTTGCCGACAAAGGTCCGTATAGTTAAAGCTATGGTTTTCCCAGTAGTGATGTATGGAAGTGAGAGCTGGACCATAAAGAAGGCTGATCGCCGAAGAATTGATGCTTTTGAATTATGGTGCTGGAGGAGACTGTTGAGAGTCCCGTGGACTGCAAGAAGATCAAACCTATCCATTCTTAAGGAAATCAGCCCTGAGTGCTCCCTGGAAGGACAGATCGTGAAGCTGAGGCTCCAATACTTTGGCCACCTCATGAGAAGAGAAGAATCCTTGGAAAAGACCCTGATGTTGGGAAAGATTGAGGGCACTAGGAGAAGGGGACGTCAGAGGACAAGATGGTTGGACAGTGTTCTCGAAGCTACGAACATGAGTTTGACCAAACTGCGGGAGGCAGTGCAAGACAGGAGTGCCTGGCGTGCTATGGTCCATGGGGTCACGAAGAGTCGGACACGACTAAACGACTAAACAACAACAAGCCCCTCTGAGCACAGCAGGACTTAGAAGTGACATGCATAAGCTTTTCCTGTGATCCTAGTCCCTTTTACTCCGCCTTTTCATCAGCGTCCTCCTCCCCCCATTTGCTTTCCTCTCCTTTCCTCCTCCAGTGGGATATTTCAGGATCCCTCCCTCCCTCTCTCCCCGTGGATCTCTGCGCTGCTCTCCAGCCTCTACCCAGGCAGGCCTCTCTCCTCGCCATCCTCCTCAGTGGGTGTGAATGAGTGGGCGAGGGGTGTGACCGCGCCGGCTTCGGCGTGATTTACGGCTTTGCTGAAAACGGCTTTTCCCCGCAGCATCAGCACCGCTGGCAGCCGCCGCCGCCGCCGCCGCCACAGCAACAAGTCAGGTAAGCGCTGCGCTCTGCGCCACAGCCTGGAGCCCGGGGAGAGCCGGGGGCGCACTGGGGGGCGGGAGGGAAGGAGGGCGCAAGGGGGCCGGGAAGGATCCCGATGCAGGTGGCCCAAGGTGCATTGGAGACTTGGGCCAGAGACAGGCAAGCAGGCAGGCAGGCATCCCCTGCCAGGCTGCAAAACCTCCCAAATCGTGCAGGAACCGCTGGCTGTGGCTTTCAGTAAAGCCGCTTCGCTGCAGACATCTTTTTGCATAGTGGCCAGCTTTTCTCCGTCCTCCACAGATGCGGGTCACCCCCCTTCTGCTCTGTGCAGTGCCAGGCTGCGTCTCTGCCGTCCTCTCCCCGCTGTTCCCAATGCCAGCATCCCTTTTGATCTTCACTGTAAAGCACACGCGCGCACATCCAGACTCCCCACGTCTCTCTCTCTCTCTCTACCCCCCCCCCCCATCTGCAGATTGCCTGCACTCAGCTTCCTTTCACCTTGGTGTGTGCTCTGTGCTGTGGTGTGCGGTGTTGATTTGCCAAAGATAAGGAGGAAGAGGAGGAGGAATGGAATATTTCGCTGTCTGTTGCCCAACTTGACTAATATAGAAAGCCTCATCATTTGACCCAGATATATCAATATCACAATGCTTACGAAAGGACACATCCAATAGAAAGCAAGCTTGCAAGGAAGATTTGTAAATATAGGATTTTATCTTTTCCCAAAATTCTCCAGCATCCCTTGCAGGCCCTAGTTTTCTAGGTACTCAATAATTATGATTATGATTAATGAACAGGGTTTGTGGTTTTGATGTGGAGGAGGCCTCAAAGTGACTTGCAAATCAGATTTCCGATGACTTCTTGTTGCTGTGCTGAAATCTGAAGGCGACCAGTTTAATTTCCCAAACCTGTTTTCACACCGAGCTTGATTTGCATGTCCCACACAAGGCTTGGTTTGCGCAAGTAAATGCATGCGCAAGTAAATGCATGTGCAAGTAAATGGCGCCATCCAAAGTTAAGCACCTTTCAGTCTCATTTATTTCTATGGGTATGTCAGGATATCGGAAGCTGCCTTATATTGAGTCAGACGATCAGTCCATCTAGCTTGCTGTTGTCTACTCTGACTGGCAGCAGCTCTTCATGGTTTCATAGAGGAGACACCAGGGATTGAACCTGCGACCTTCTGAATCTAAGACAGTTGTTCTGTCCCACTGAGCTAAGGTCCTTCCTCCTCACCTATGACAAATCAGCACAGTACACCAGTAAAGAGCACAGCAAAGTGGAAGCATTAAGCAGATGCTTAACTCTCCCACCAAAATCAATGAGGCTTGAAAAGTGCTTAACTTTAAGTGAGTCATGCCCACATCCCGGAAACACGCTGACAGCTGAAGGTCTATGAATGCACACTGCCATGCGACCAAGTTGCCTAGCATGAAATTGCTGTTGTTATGTTCATCCAAGGCTCAGGGTGGTTGACACTAAAAAAAACAACAACCCATAAAACCATCCTGAAATGTGGTAACTTATTCAGCATCTTGAAAGGTTGTCATCCTTATTGCACTCATTTCCTGCTAGTCTTTTGGGAAGCTCAGAGACTTTACCCTGTGCTGCTATTTCCCTTTTAAAAAAAATTAAGGGTGCCATTTCTTTTACCGGTAATGGAGAAAGGCTCCAAAATGCAGAAAGGTGCTGCAAGGAATTTCCAGGAGTCTCAGAAGTCTCCTGCTCCCTAACATTTATTGAGCTCCTTCAGGGTACTTAGCTCTATAAAGAACCTACTCTCTGTTGAGAGAACATGCAGCCCTCCTTCCATCCCATTAGAGATCTCGAAAGGCACCTTACGCTGAGTTATGCAATTGCAGCTTGAACCTATGCACATTTACTCAGAAGTGGCGCTGTGGGTTAAACCAGAGAGTCTAGGGCTTGCTGATCAGAAGGTCGGCGGTTCGAATCCCTGCAACGGGGTGAGCTCCCGTTGCTCGGTCCCAGCTCCTGCCCACCTAGCAGTTCGAAAGCACATCAAAGTGCAAGTAGATAAATAGGGACCGCTCCGGCGGGAAGGTAAACGGCGTTTCCGTGCGCTGCTCTGGTTCGCCAGAAGCAGCTTTGTCATGCTGGCCACATGACCCGGAAGCTGTCTGCGGACAAATGCCGGCTCCCTCGGTCTATAGAACGAGATGAGCGCCACAACCCCAGAGTCGAACACGACTGGACTTGATGGTCAGGGGCCCCTTTACCTTTACCTAAGTCCCAATGGGTTTGATGAAGCTTACCGTAAGTAAGTGTACATTGAGTCCATCTGGGCCTGCTTCAATTTTCTCTACTTTGAGCAGCAAATGCCTCTTAGGTGTTGTTCCAGTGTTGCTCCGAGATGTTTGTAACCAGCAGTTGAGTCTCGGACCTTCTGCATGCCCAGCAGATGTGCTCCCACTGTGCTGTGCTGATTCCACCCCTACCATTGTCTCTTCCTGCACTCCCTTCTCTTTCTCAAGCCTCATTCTAGCCCCCAAATTCTGAAAATAAGCTCAAATCTTAGCGCTGACTTCAGCTAGGGAGAGGAAATAAATGTATGCAAATATCATGGATCTGCATAACTGATTCCCTCTAGCTCAGTTGCAGAGCATGTGCTTTGCATGCAGGAGGAAGCATGCTCAATCCCTGTTTAAATGGAGGGCTGGGAACACGTTCTGCCCAAAACTGCTGCCGGATGGTGTAGTCTGTACTGAGCTGGAATGGACCAATGGTAGAAGGCAGTGTCTTCTGTTTCCTCCCCTGAAATGGGAATTTCCTAGGCGCAGAATTCAGAAATGTTCCGTGTAGAGTTCCAAACCCTTTGACTTACAGCTATATTGGGATGCAGACCTAATAATAATAATAATAATATATTTATACGCCACCAATCTGGCTGGGTTTCTCCAGCCACTCTGGGTGACTCCCAACAGAATATTAAAAACATGGTAAAGCATCAAACATTAAAAACTTCCTTAAACAGGGCTGCCTTCAGATGTCTTCTAAACATCAGGTAGTTGTTTATTTCCTTGACATCTGATGTGAGGGCGTTCCAAATTGTGGGCACCACTACCAAGAAGGCCCTCTGCCTGGTTCCCTGTAACCTTACTTCTTGCAGTGAGGGAGCCTCCAGAAGGCCCTCAGAGCTGGACCTCAGTGTCCGGGCTGAACGATGGGAGTGGAGACTATGAAACCTGATACGATGCAGGGGGGTGGACTAGATGATGCTGAGGGTCCCTTCCAGATTCTACGATTCTACGATTCTCTTTCTTTTAGGATCTGGAAAGTAATGCAACAGAACGCTTTTGAAGAAAGCAGATACCCCTGGCAGGAGTCGTTTGAAAATGTCAGCGTCTGCATGCCGTTCCGTTGCCCACGATGCGGGGACCGCACCAGATTCAGGACCCTGTCCTCCTTGAGAGCCCATCTGGAATACAGCCACAGTTACGAAGATCGGAGCCTTCTGACAAAATGCAACCTCTTTTCTTCCCTCAGAGACGCAGACCTGATCTCTTCTTCCGAGCCCCTGACGCCAGGGATGCTTGGCGACGGCACCAGTGTAATGAAACCAAAGACGTCCTATCTGAACTTCTGCTACACGGCCCAGGAGAACACCAAGAACAGGAAGCCACTGGAGGCGGAGGCGGAAAGGCCTGCGTCTCTGGGGTCAAATTACACGTCAGGGGAATCCGTCGACGAGCCGATTTCTAAGCCAGGGTTGGCGACAAGTGACTCGAAAGCCTCGTTCGAGGCCCACGTGAGAGAGAAGTTCAACCGGATGGTGGAGGCGGTGGACAAAACGATCGAGAAGAGGATCGACAAGCTTACCAAAGAGCTGTCCCAAAAGACGGCCGAGCTCTTGGAGGTTCGGGCAGCTTTTGTGCAGCTTACTCAGAAGAAGCAGGAAGTCCAGAGGCGGGAGAGGGCCCTCAACAGGCAAGTGGACGTGGCGGTTGAGATGATTGCGGTGCTGAAGCAGCGGCTTACGGAGTCAGAGAAGGAGCTCAACAGGAAGGAAGAGTAAGTGGGAGGATGGGGAGAAGGAGGACAGGGAGGGGGAACCTCAGGCCCAGGAGGTCAAATGCGGCCTTTCTAGCCAGCCCACAACACAGTGGGCACCTAGCTTCTTTAGAAAGCATACAATTTCTGCCTTGAAGCCTAGACCCATTGATTTTTAGATGCAAAGAAGGCACGCATCAGGGTATACTAATTCGTGCATCATCCAAGCAATCCAAATTTATTAGATGGATCTTTTAAACAAGCCATGCAATAAGGGTAAAGACATTTATGCTCTCATGGCATCTGGTAAGATTACTTATATAGGAAGGTGCTACTCTGAATAAGGGTATGTGCTTTAGCTTCAGAACTGGGGGTAAAGACGTAAATGCCTTGTTTCCAAGTATCCCCTCCCCATCCTTAGTTCATTGGAAAGTAAGTGGTGCAAACAGCATTTGATGGGATTGTCTCTTGGAAGGAGTCATAATCTGGTTTCCTGCTGGCTTTCATAGCAGATACCGAATATATTTTGGCAGTTCCAGCTCATCTAAAAATACTTTCATGTTGCATTCATTAAAAATGTAGTAATTGCCGATACATTATTTATATATGAACTACTTAAGACTGCAGTCCTCAGATTGCCCACTCTCTGATGTTCCTCATCAACACCAGTAGAAGGAATATGGAGAAAATGGTTGAAAGACTGCAGTCTCGGTTAGCATTCTTAGACATCCTTCAAGCAGTTCAAAATACCTTAATATTTTCAAATTAAATGTACAGTGCTGCTGTTGTTAAAATTAGCTAGGCCTATAGCTCAGACATTTAAGGCAGCAATTCTAAACGTGCCAACTAGTAAGTTAGGCTGCAGTTCTATACGCAATACTAGGGACGTTCACGGTCTCCAAGATACCTGTGCTATTTTAAAAATCCCAGTATACTTCACACTGTGCTCTCTCTGCTTTGATTTATGCTTTATGCTCTGAGCCACTCTATAAAGTGAAGCTGTGTGTGCCCCATTCACTATAATGGGGGAATCTAAAAAGGTCCATAAATCCCCCCTCTTTTGGCCAAAGTGGATGGAATTCACAGGTGGATAAGCCTGACAAATTGCAGAAAAAATAGGTTAGGGAGCTTTTTGCTGGGAAAGTAAAAGGATTCACATTTCTAATACATGTTATGCCAACTAAAGCTCAAAAATCTGTATTAGTTTCCTTTTTTGAGGGGGTGTTCTTTATTCATTTAACAAATTTCTAGCTTGCCCTCCATTAGTACCAATACCAGCGCAGGGTACAACATAATATATATTATATAGCATCATGAAAAACCAACCAACCAGAATGAGTTTCCACACACGCCTAGAGCCAACCTGATTTTTAAATTTTATATTGGAGTTCTCCATCCTCTTCCCAGTTTACCTCAATTGAAGACGTGGGCCTTCAGAGGTTGCTGGACTCCAATTCCCATCAGGCCTAGTCAGCATGGCCAACTGTCAGGGATGATGGAAATTGTAGTCCAAGAACATCAGGAGGGCCAGAGGTTCCCCACACTTAACGTGTTAAAGTCAAGAATGGCCCTTGTTTTTCATACAAAGTCCTGCAGGGGACAAGAGAAGAAGAAGTCAATATGTTTCTCTTCTCAGGGAATGCTGCAAACTCATGAAGCTGAGCAAACTGTGTACCATGAAGGTTATTTATTCCCTTTTGGCCTTTGGTTGCCTGCCTTGTGCTTGCTGAGCACTGCACTGGTGTTTTGGGACTGCCCTCTGTGAGGAAACCCATGGAGAATCCAAAACCCAGGCAGATCCGCTCCTAACAGCTTGTTGTGTGGATACGACATCCCAGAATGCATTGCATAAGGCTGGAGCCAAGTTCTTCTTTTGTCACAGGCCTTGAAAAGAGCAAGAGGGAGTTGAAACCAACAGCCTAAGATAGATAGAGTGCAGCTGAGATAAGAACAAAGAATGGCAACAAATGGGAATGCTAGTGAAGTCCTTTATATTGTGGCAGCAACATATGTGGGCCTTTGGACAGATAAATAAATAATAGTTATCACTATTATTGTATTTATATGCCATTTCCCCACCACTCACTCAGCCACTCTCAAAGCAGCTTACAGTCAGCAAAATACATTCCCAACCTTTGGAGAGATTACTGTTCAACATAGGACAGGAGGGAGAAAGGCAGGAAAAAAGATTTGCGCATTCAGTTGTATATGCATGGTTTGGCTGTCTATGAACAACTGGCATATTTACTGGCATATTTGCCCAGTGAGGGTACAGAGAAGTCAGTTCTGCACCAAGCAAATTGGTCTCTTGGGTGTCTGTGCGTGCATTCTGGGATTGCTACAAAACAGAATGTCAATTTTCATTTTTTCTTCCATATAGCACTGCAAAGATCAGTATTAACACACACACACAAACACATCAATCAATCAATCAATCAATCAATCACCCAATCACCAGCCCCCCTTTTAAAAGGAAAACTGTCTTTCAGAGGGATCTCTTCTACCATACTGAGGCCGCATTCCCACAACACATTTAAAGCACTGTGATACCACTTTAAGCAGCCTTCCCCACAAAGAATTTTGGGAACTGTAGTATGTTAAAGGTGCTGAGAGTTGTTAGGAACCCCTGTTCCCTTCCCAGAACTACAGTTTCCAGAGTTCCCTAGGAAGAGGGATTGATTGTTAAAGCACTCATGAGAATTACAACTCTGGGAGGTGAATAGGAGTCTCCTAACAGCTCTCAGTATCTAACAGCCTACAGCTCCCAGAATTCTTTGGGGGGATCCATGAGTGTTTCAAGTGGTATTATAGTGCTTTAAATGTATGGTGCAAATGTGGCTTGAGTATGTTCTTGGTTATGTTCTTCAAGACATAATGGGGTTTTTGTTCGGTTTTGCATTCTAGTGGGAATGCTTATTAACTTCAGCTAGATTTTGTTGCTGAACCTCCTACTAATTCTCTAAAAGAGGAATCAAGATATTGCTGAACACTTGGAATGGATTTTGTTGATTCATTGGGTTCTCATTGTTGCACTTCTTACTTGGTTCAGCTTTTGCTAATGATGCTCACACTCTAAACAACTGCATAATGTCATCATAAAATTCTTTGAAACCACCTCTCACTTCAAGAAATAATAATCAAAGGCCCCATTCTAGACTTTCCATGCACATTTAAGCATTCAGATTCCACAAAATTCAGCAGGAAAAGCAATTCCCATTCCCATCCCTCTGGAATGGGAAAACTCTCAGTGCAGGCTTAGATGCCTCTCAGGTGCTGGAGGTTGTATTTCCCGTTTTCAAACAGGGGGCAAATTATTGTGGCACAAAATAAATAAGCTTTTTATTGTCTGAAAAGGCCCATCAATTTATTGTTATTTCTAGACGCATTAAGGTTATCGCCCCCCCTCCAAAGGAAATGCCTCTAACACTCAAAAGAACGGATATTTGCATATTATTTGCATATGTCAATATATCTGTATGGATGTGTATTTAGAAACAAGGACTTTAACTGAAATAAAAACATGGTAAGTTTCACCATACTGTACTGGAGAAGACTGAGACCAGGTGAGCTTGTGTGTCTGCTCGGTCCGTGGCCCAGTTGCTTACTGTTGATGGCAACTTCAAGGCCTTTATCTTTAAACCAGACAGCCCTTCAAACAGAAGTTCTTTCTAAAGGATGCTCCCCAGCACCAGTGTTGTTCGCTTATTTGGCTATGTGCAAGTGGTTCTGGGAAGGTCAACAGTTCACCAGGCACTGAATATATTCATAGCACAGGCAAGAATGCCCCTAAATTAAAAAGTAGTATCCCTCCGTTCTTTCCTGCTGCTCTCTAGCAAAAGGGAGGAAACGCCAGTGTTCTTCCAAATTCCAGCAGAGCTGCACTTTTGTCGTTTCAGAGAAGTCGTTACGTTTAATCACTTCCTGGAGGAAGCTGCTGAGAAGGAGCTTCGCGGCAAAGCCAGGCTCCAGCGTTTCATTGAGAATCTCCTGCAGCGGGTGGATCTGGCAGAAAAGCAATTGGAGTACTACCAGAATCAGCAGATTGTGGGCAGCTACAGCGATGTCCATGAATATGTGGTAGGCAAAAAATGAGGGGGAGGGTGTTCTTTCATTAGACCTGAACAGGAAGGAAGTGGGACTGATGGGAATTGTAGTCCATAACATCTAGGGTGCCCCCAAGGCTGATCCAAGCACTTGTTCTAGTGGAGCAGGGGTTGCTCTGGCAATTTCTGCTATATTGTTTGTTCAGTTTGGCATCTGTCTCGAGAGACAATGGAGTGTGCTTCTGGGGGTCAAGCCACTGCCCAGATGACAAGACCCCCCCTCTCAGCTTTGCTGGTGTGGTCCAAAGGAAAACGAAGCTATACTTTGTGCACCAGCTTGGCTGCAAGAGTTGCTGGAAAGAGGCGTACAAGGCGCCATCTTAGAGACTCCACTGCAGATTTGTGTAGGGTTTACTCCTTAGCCTTTGAAAGTACATCTTTCATCCTTGGGTTGCAATTCAAGATAGAGCTATTGTTGCCTATGTGTATACGTTCACACACACACACACATATCTCATAAGAAGCATCCTGCTGGATCAGACCAAATGCCTATGTAGCTTAGCATCATGTTTTCCACATTCAGGGCCGGCCCTGCCATTAGGAAAAGTGGTGCCTCAGGCGGCAGATGATGAAGGATTGACAGCAGCAATGAGGTGTGGGTCTACCCTGAAACCTTAAGTTAAGTCAGGTGTATTCAGGTGCAGTGGAGGATGCTGTCCTGGTGATGAAGTAAGATTAGACTACCAGCCCAATCAGCTTTGGTACATGGAATGCAGGGAGGCACCATCTTGTCTTTCACCTCAGGCGGCAAAATGCCTTGGGCTGCCCCTGCCCACGGTGGCCAACCAGATGCCCACAAACAGGACATTGATAGCTTTATCCTCCATGAATTTGTCCAGCCATCTTAGAAAGCCATCTAAGCTCCCATCATGGTTTCTGGTTAAAAAAAAGGTAATGCTTCAAATATGAGAAAAGTCTGTTTAATCAGGGACAACTGTGGGATGGGAAATGAGCATGTGTACCTGCAGGCAATGATAACTCTTATCATACCTCCATTGAGTCTCTGAAAAAATGTCAGTTCGCGGCTCGAATTTCTTCTTGAGCATCAGACACACACACACACCCTTTTTTTTTTTTAAAAAAGGTAGCAATAAACAAGCATAAACAAGGAAACGTGATAATTGAGGGTGCACGCACGCTCTGCTTGGTATAGTCACACGGCTGCAAATGAGCCGTGGCTGCTAATTTGTTCAGGAGACGCAAAATAGCAAATGAAAAGCTTCTCAGAGGTAAATGCCCTGAAAGCTGTTATTGAAATAAGAAAAGTGATATCTTTTATTGGACTAGTTGTACAACACATCTAAAAGGCACGCCAGAAAATTAAAATTCATGACCTTGTGGCAGGCAAAGGACTGGATTAAACAGAGACTGTGGGTTAAAACTGTTTGTAGCTTCCTTCTGGCCATTTCCCCTCCTGTTGCAACATATAAGCTTTGAGTACAGGCAGGTTGTGTGTGTTTATTTGTGTATGTGTGAGGGAGAGATAGAGAAAGAAAGAGAGGGAGGGAGAATTTCTTGGAAGCACAGGAAATAGTCCTCACCATTGTGAGAACCTAGTTTTTATTTTTATTTTAAAAAGAGTTTCTAGTTCTTATGGTTTCAAATAAAAGTTTGGACAAACGTGGGTTATGCCTGCACAGAAGTAGCTGAGAGAGAGTTCCAGAAATCAAGAGTTTTCAGCTTCAGGCCCCATATAACTTTTTGGCTCTGCCACATGAATAGGAAGACCTGGGTAGATAATGCAAAATAGGAAACATCACAGGTGCAAAATAACTAATGTTTGCTCATTTTGCATAGTTTAGGATGAAATGCAGTGCTTTCATTCCTGGAAGCAAGCCCCATTGAACTTTTAAGTAAAGATTCAGGTTGCAAGACAAAAGCTGCAGAGTTCAGCCAGTCAGTGCAAAATTTGAATAGCAGAATATAAATTTATTATTTAACACAAAGCTACACACATTTCTGATTATAGGCCTTTATATGATGATCTGCACAGGTTGGGGGGACCCAGGACCAAAGAGACCTCGGTTGTCTTTGCTGCTAGGAAGAGCTTGTTTGTTTTTTGCATTTGTCTATGTATCTAACGTTGATAAGTCAGTGAATAAATGAATAAAAATGAGCTATTTCCATATGTCATGTCAATCTGAATAACGAGCGTGTATGTTTTAGTTTACAGATATGTCACCCAGCAAGAAACCCAGATGCCTGTATGTATGTTATTTCATACCCTTAATACAAAATATTTCGTACAATGTGTTGCTGTTTAATTGTGTATCTCTTGTTCCTGGGCTCTCTCTGTTAAATCTGACCCCTTTTCTTCGCCTCAGCAGCAGCCGAGGAAACCAACACGGTTACTATAACACCCCTGATGTGAAACCTCACTCTCTTCAGAAAGGACGGATGCACTTGAAGAAAGCCAAGGAGGACAAATCCTGCGCCCACCCGGTTAAATTGTTTTATGAACCTGTTGACTGCTCGAGGGACGTTTGGAGACCTCAGAAGAAAGGGGACGCCGTCAGTGCCTCCCGCAAGGTTAACGCGAAATCAAAAATCAGTAAAAAAAGCAAACAGCTCTACTAAGAGCCCATATACGATATAGAGATATATGTATGTATCAAACCTAATCTATTTATAAATGCATAATGCAAGATCTGGCAGCTTTGGGCTACTACAGATAGAGATTAATAGCACAATCATTCGCCTGTCTGCTCAAAATTCAGTCCCCTGAGTTTGACAGGACTTGCTCCCAGGTAAGTATGCCTAGGATTGCAGACTTAATTTTGTCAAACTTGGCAGGATTTCCTTCTGAATAGGCAAGCCTAGGATTGTGCCGTCGGTACCACCCATTGCTTAAATCACAATATATTTCCCTATTCATTTGGGCAATGATATATTTAATAGATGATATAAATACGTAAATATAGAATAATTTAACTGCCTCATGTCCAGGACTTTGATTGTAGATGTGGCACTTTATTTTCCCAAGAGCATCTTTTTTTTTTTTTTTTTTAAACATACTTTTTATTAATTTTACAAAATACAAAAAAAACAAAGAAACGGTACATACTTAAACCCCTTTTCCACCTCCTTCCTACCCACCCACATGGGTCCTCCCCTGCCACAGAAGTATCCCATGTTTGTGAACAGTCAGAAATGGTCCATTTTATGCTTGGATTTCTGTCCTCCTCCCCCTCCCCTGACCCCAAAGCCCCCCCCTGCCACCAGGGAGCTCCAGCAAACCAGGGCAGTACGCAGGAGGACATCCATCCAACCATCTATTGTTATACCAAAAAAAGAGAAAAATAGAAATAGGAAAAAAAGGGGAAAAAGAAAGGGCGAAGAAAAAAAAGAAAAAGAAAAAAACAATACAAAACAGAAAAATTTTTCTTGCATTCATAGTTGAAAAACCATATTTTATGGGCTTCCCCTCCCCCCCTTCCCCGGTTTTCATCCCTTTTTTATCATCTGCAACAGTTTCTTACTTTATAAAAATACACCTTTGTATCTTATACAACTTATAAATCAATTGTTAACATTTTCATCTAGTATTCAAATCACTGAAAATTCAAACTCCCATTTTCTCTTCCCGTGCCTAATTTTTTTTTCTCCCTCTATAAGCCTCCATATTTTCACATTTTCCAAAATCCATTCACTTTTAAAACTATAACTATTCTCAATTTAACCTTACATCCCCGATTACCGGCTCCACCCCCCCCAATCCAGCAAATTCCAAAATCAGCAGACCAGTTATAAACCTGTTAATCCATCCTTATAATCACAACATCACTTTCCCTTCACCCCACCCCCTGTTTACAGTCTCTTGCCATCCAGGTCACCATACAGGACCCCTGAATTTCTTCTCTTCTCTGCATATTTTTTCCTTCTTCCCTGTGGGCGTTCTGGAGTTCCAATAATACCAATCGTGCCCCCCTCAAAGACAGGGCACTCCATCCAACTTTTTGTAGAGTAGAGTCATCATTTTTTTCATGGTGTGTTTCATTTTGTGTTGAATCATCACAGTCCTCATCTTCATCTTTTCCTTCCCCATCATTGTCATTCTCACATTGCTCTTTTTCAGTGTCAAAAGCTTCATCTCCTAGAAAATCATATTCCGCCATCACCTCCTGAAATTTCTGCTGTAACTCCTGTCGTCGTGTCTCCTCTTGACATAACTCTATTCTTGTTTCCCACATTAAGGTCAAAACAGACCGCTGGAACTCAGGGGAACACTTTTTTGTTGACATATTTCAGTCCTGCCAAGGTCAAAACTTATCACGTGGGGTGGAATATGATCACAGTTTATTTTCTCGACTCCATTTTAACAAGCTGGCTGCATTCTTCAAGTCTTGTTAACAATAAAGTTCGAACTCACATTTCACAAGCACTTAAGCCAAAAAAGAAATTCCACAAAGTCCAGAAATACAAAGTGAAGTAAAAATTGACTTATAAATCCTGATCAACTCACTGAATTGCCTAGGCTGCCGGCTCCCGAGGGAAAGAAAGGTTTTTCTTAAGCTTTACCTCATTGCTGCAGGGCAGTCATAAACCACAGTCTCTCTCCCCTTTTCACCCTGCATCAAAGGGGATATTCTCTTTGATGCCTTTGAGGGATCCTTTTGAATTACAAATCTTCTGTTTATGGCTTCGGGTTTCTATTTACTGTCTCTTTGTTGCCGTGGGGGGGGGGGTGGCTTCCTCTTTTCTCCCCTCTCTCCCAGACCAAATTGTTTTATAATCCAAATCGTGAGGTTACTTACAGTCTTTTCCAATCGTTTTATTTTCGGAAGAATCCAGCGCTCTCCGCCTTCGGCTTGAAGCTTCTCCCTGCTAGAATAACGTTGCCGCTCAAAATGGCCCCCGCGACTTCTACCCTCCTCGCTCCGGAGCTCTTATTAGAGCTAACCGAAGAGTTGGGGAGTCCGGATTGGGTCTGTGCCGAGCAAATTGCCCTCGGGACGCCCTTCCCGAGGTTCTAAGGGGCGCAGCGTTGCTCTCGCTGCCCTCCCCACTCCTAGCAGAGACGGGCCGTCTCGGAGACGAGACGAAACCCCGCCGATCGACGCTGGCGCTGAATCCGGAAGCCCCCAAGAGCATCTTTTCAATTGAGTCCGGCATTTCACTCGTCCTAAGTCTGTTTTGCTTGCTTACGTTTGGAAGAATTCCTTCTGCCTGGCACCTTAATAAATCCCTTTATCTAGTGAGAGTGATGGTGTCGGGAATAGATTTAGAAAACGGTTTGTGGAAGCCCTAAATGCACTTAGTCGAATGTTCTTCCTTTGATGCCAGGGCACAACTTGCACCATGCCACTTCTGCAAGGACAAAGCAGCTGGGAGGAATCTGATTGGATAACCACCTCCCTCACCCGCCTACTACCACCTAGAACAGGAAGCAGGGAGGAGCAATCTGGAGGTCTCTGCTAGTGGCCTAGACAGGCAGCTGTTGTGATTGATCCCTGCTGCACTCACCTTCTGGGAGAAGACAATGCAGATGCCCTCCAGCTGCGGGGAGGAATGGGAGGTTAGCAGCACTGCCTTTTCTGGGTAGCTAAAGCAGGATGGAGGCTCAGGACTCACCCCTCAACTTCCTTTTCCATACAGCTGAATGGCTACTTCAGTGGTGCAGAAAGCGCTGCAGCAAAGCACCACCGTGACTTAGTTTTGTGCCTTGAAGGTCAGCGCACCTGCAGCCATTTAGCTATATTGTATTTGCACCTCGCTCTTCCTCCAAGGAGCTCAGGACAGCATAAGGGAGGGTTGTTCTGTGTTGCCCTCCTGGTTTGGGCTGAGGGAGAGAGACTCAAGGTCATGCCATGAGCTTTACAGATGAGTGAGGGGTTCAAACTCATGTCTGTCTGGTCCGGGTCCCAGGGGAGTCAGAGAAACTGGCCACCGCTAGGTCTACAACTCCCCTAGTGGCTTTTCTTACCCTTGATCAATAATACAATGCAGCAATCGAGCCCCTGTATGACATTGAGTGGCTTGTTTTGCCGTTCTCGGTCCAAGCTCAAACGCTTGCTTCGTATAACTTGCTCTTTCCTCAAGCAGCCCTGTGTGTGGTCAAGTTCTCCACCGTCTTGCCCAGGAGAAAAGCCCGAGGCCGCACAATGCCATTACACTGTTAAGGCAAAGCAGTGGGTCTCAGTCTGGACAGTGGCTGGAGCCACAGGTAAGCTGCTCTTAGCTTTCTTAAGGAAGGCCAGGTTAAGGAAGGGTGATAATAAACTGCCATCGTTCTTCCATAGAGTAACAGCCCTCCCTTAACAGTAGCAGCCGCAGGACTTCCAAATAAGTGGGGTGGGTTATGTTTGGCCAAAATAGTTAATTCGTCCACTTTGACTTTCTGCAACAGGCGTGGGCAACATAAGACCCACAAGCCAATTCTGTTTTGCAGAATCTGACATGAGTTGCAGTCGGCTTAGTGGAAGGCTTAGAGACACAAGAGCCCCTGAAGCTAGATGGGGGGTGGGGTGGATTGTAATCTCTATTCAACGAGAACAGAGCAACAGCGGGAAACTCCTGACTACCAAGTCCACTGCCACCTAGTGACTTAACCATATAATGGCACCATCCACATGCTTCGTTTGCAACATTTGATGGCTCACCCTGCTCATTCTGAGTGCTGTGGGTAGGGTTGCCAGACTCAATAGAGGGCAGGACTTCTGTGCCTTTAATTGCCCTGCTCTCTTTTGAGTCTGGAAACCTTAAAGAGAAACCAGCAGACCCTTTGCTTGGAAATTAAACAAAGGGTCTGCTGGTTTCTCTTTAAGGTTTCCAGACTCAAAAGAGAGCAGGGCAATTAAAGGCACAGAAGTCCTGTCTTCTATTGAGTCTGGCAACCCTAGCTGTGGGGCCTCAGGGTCTTCACGACTTTGTGGGTGCCTTAGTGAACAAAGTTCACTACCAGCAGAATCCAAAGGTGATAGCAGCCTTCCCCAACTTAGGGAACTTGGCACTTTCCAGATGTGTTGGGAAAGTCACGTAGGATGGGCATTGCTGTCCGAAACATCTGGAGAGCATCAGCTTGCGGAAGGCTTGGCTACACAGTTTTTAGTGTGGGCAGCTGTGGCCTAGTTCTCACTGAGGTGGTAGACTTGTGCCCAGGCTGTACCATTTTATAACTGCAGGTGGGAGCTCATGTGATGGAATGGTCCTCTACTGATTAAAAAAGAAGATTTCTCACATAGAAAACTAGCATGTTGGAGACAAAGCAATGCTATATCCCTTCTTCCTGACACTTGCTTTCTATGAGGGGCATATTTTTGTTTGGGGTAGAATGTAATCAGTCTGAAGTGGCACAAGTTAAGCACCCCATGCCTATGTTTCATTTCCTCCTCTGCGGTATCTGCAGTTGCTGTTGGCTGCTATTCTATGAACTCTCATTAAATGGAATACCAAAACCCGGTGGAGATTTTAAAAAAGTTTGTATTTGGCCCTCGTCAGCCACAAACGGTTCTGATTCCTACCCAGAAGAGTTGGCAAAACATGAAATTTTAGCAAAGCAACCCAGAATACGGTGCTGAAATTTGTAGTTTGAAACCATACTTTTAAATAACAAACTATAGAAGGAGGCAATCCATAATAAATCGGGCTGTCAACTGATAGAGGATGCAACCTGATAGAGGAGACAACATAACATATTTTTTGCTCCTCGCAATTCCTATGGCAATAGTTAACACACCAGAACCAAAATACCCTCAAAAAAAATTGCCCATAATTCTCAGATTAATTAAAAATTGCCCTCTCCTATTACAACTGACCCCCCCCCCCAACCGCCACTATTAAATCAATTTAGGGAACAATCCTAATTCCCTTCTGGGAGTGACGGGGCTGATCAGAGTGGCACAAAACCCACCACACCCCAGGCCCTGCTGCTCATGTTGGCCAAAGAGGAAGCAGAAGGGTGGTTTCATGCCGTGTTTTGTGGCGCCAGCTCCAGGCTGGGATAACAGAGAGGCCCAGATTAGACCCATAGCCTGTAGGGAAGTTTAGGAGGGGAGGGGCTTGATGTGGTCTCTGAGCTGCCAGTTCGCCATCCCTTGGATCCTTTCATATACAAAGTCTGCAGAGCTCAGTACAGCACACCCAACGGGGATATTATTGGCGAAGGAGTTTAGGCACGATATTCCACTAGGTTCTGCCAAGTAGAAGGATTCTGCTTCCATTGCAATGTTCTTCTCCATCACTTCTTGTGGACATGTTTTGGTGCCGCTAACCTTCACGCCTCATTTGCAGGAATCCTCGTCCTAGCAATGTTGAGAGGCAAAACTAGTTTTCTCCAGAGAAAGGAAGAAAATAGCTCAGCCGTGTCTACATGTAATTTATTTCCAAATGCTCCTTATAAGAGATGTACAATGTATTTCCGTGAAGTGGGTTTACAGTAAGTGTGTTAAGACTTGTGGACAATGTTTTTGGTTTTTATTTTATTTATTTTTTTAAAACCACAGTGGATATTTGATTTGAAAAACACACGTATGATTGTGGCAATAAAAACAGGGTTTACAATATATTTAACTTGAGGTGAAATACAGGTAAGAATATTTGCTGTTGTATAAATAGCTCCAGATGGAAGTTGGTGAATAATCCATCTGTTAAATTATTGTTTTATTTATATAATGTAAATGGAACTGTTTTTTTGTATATGTCCAACTTTCCCAATGCTGTTTTAGTTGTTAGTCCTATGCTTCAAGGCTGGTTCATCCAACCTTATTTATTTCAACTGATAACTGCAACATCAAGTGATGACTTCCATGGGTGGGTAGGTTATCACAGATCTAACACGATAGACCAGAGCTTTCAAATCACCTGACATCTGCTCTGGGCTAATGCTCTTCAGTGAAATAAATTCATACAGATTACAAGGGATGTGGGCCTGCCTCTATAATATGGTGTAGCCAACGTGGCACCCGCAAAATGTTTCGGACTGCAATTCCCATCAGCCCCAACCAGCATGGCCTATGCTCAGGGATGATGGGCATTGTAGTCCACCATATCTAGAGGGCACCCATTCTCCCCGCCTCAAACTATATCCTAGGCTGTTTCTTGACATTATTATAGGATGTGTGTCTCCCACCTTGCACCCCATATCATTAGTTGACTCTGGCAGGAACAGAGGAGTGTTTACCACAATGATGTGAGGACATGGGGCACATTTACTTGATTGAAATATTTCTTTCCTGCCTGACAACAGGACTCCATGGCAGCATAACCAAGGAAAATGGGTTCCACACGACACAGGGGTTGTATCCAACTTAGTCAGAATCAGAGTGGCTCCCCTGTAATCGACTTACTTAAGTCTAGTCGCGATTAACTTAAGTCCATTGATTTTCGCGCATCTATTTGGTGTATAGCTTGCTTTTTTAAAAAAAATTGGATTTCTTACCTGCTCTTCAGCAGAAGGCAGGCTGCAATAATAGTTGGATACAGCCCAATGGGTGGTATTCACCTAGGTTTACTCAGAGCAAACCCACAGAAATGAATGAACATAACTAAGGCTGCAGAACATGGCAGTTTATTCTGTTTCCCCAACATGTCCTTAAATGTTTAAATTCCACATTATAGTTGAGCTTCCACATGTCTCATAAACCACCTCCAGGAACGTAGTGCCTGCTTAGTGCTCCTTTCCATGTTCTTTGCTTCTGTTTGCAGATAACATGGGAATGAGCAACCAAACCTGTGCGACGCTCTACTGCATTTCCATTTTAGGTTGTGCGAAAGCTCAAATATCAAGTGGAAATCAACAGTTTAGGGGAATGTCGGGAAAACGAAACAGACCGCTGTGCGGGTGCAGCCTAAGCTAGGTCCAGGCACTTCTGTGGGTCTGCTCTAAGTAAAACTTGAATACCACCCAATATAAGACCCCAAGACGAGCCTGCTGGATCAGGCCAATGGCCCATCCAGTCCAGCAACCTGTTACTACACTGAGTGACCAGATGCCTGTGGGAAGCCTTCAAGCAGGCCGTGAGCGCAATGGTACACTGCTCACCTGCGATTCCCAGCAACTAGTATTCAGAGGCATGATGGCAGTGGAACATAGCCTTGTTCCACCTTCTTTTTTAAAAAAAATTAGAAGACAGTGGTGACCAATAAGATGCCTGTGTGCCAACTACCGCTCTTTAAGGGTTCCACAGTGAGCAGAAGGGGAAATGCTTTCCACACCCAACCACACCCAACATGCTTTGGGGCCCTGTGGGCAGTTTGCAGCTCCTGGCTCTTCCTAGCAGCTGTGGTGACAGGAGCAGGAAGTGATGTCAACTACCCAGTCCCCAGCAGATGTTCCTGTTTGTTGCTCTAGCTGTGTACACTGCATCTGGGAGGACCTGTCACGTGGCTCCTTCTTTTGACAGCAGCTGTGTGTTCCTGATAATGCATCCATCCGCCCTCATCCATTTCAGGGGTCATGTACACGGCTGAACCAGCCCTCAGTTGCCATTAGATTTTACTATCTGTTTAGGTACCTCATTTTGTACAGGGTGCTTTGCCAGAGCACACGTTAACCAAGAGGAGGTGTTTGGATGTTCTTATTTTGTCAGGTGCTGTGTGGCGAGAGAGACTTCCTTTGCCATCCGAACAGCCTCAAATTCTCAACGAGTGTTTCTTTGCCTTTGTGCGTTGCTCGCGTTCTTGAGAAGTGTGTGGGAAATTATCACCTGAAATGGTCAAAGAAAACTACCAGACGAGGGGTGTTTTGTTGTGGGGGGATATTCTGCCATTGACGCAATAATAGTGTGTTAGTGATGTTTGGATTCTGGAATGCCCACATATCATCCCCCAATATTTATAGCATTCTTGCTGTCTGGAGGGGTGTTATAGCGCAACAGAAGTGGGACAACCCCCTGCCCCGAAACATTTGCGGCATGTAAAGTTATAGGATGGCAGCAGGAAGCGAGGGGATATGTGCTTATTGGAAACAAGGCAGGGTGTCCACAGACAGAGGGGAAACCTCCTTGATAACCATCATGAATGCACAAGTCATCATGAATGCACATGAAAAAGGATGTCTGGAGGGGCCCTAAGGAGGTGACACAGGGATCTGTAGAAATAGTTTCCCCTTCCCCAATTGTGACTTCTAGATCAATTTGAAGTGTGTCCTGACATCCTTACAATCTCTTGTTTCTGTGCCCCTGCTTTGCATCACTGGTTGGCAAGGGAGGAAAATATCCATTGTAATGACATCAGGACACAGGACGAGTTGAAGCAGATGTTTCAAAAAGTAATTGGGAGCTTGAAAAGGGGCTGCTGACCTGTGCTTTTGGCAACATGTCACTCTGCCCTCAGTACAGTGGCCTGTCTCTTTCCTGAGCTGAGAATGTAGCAGATTTCTCTTTCTAAACTACTTCAGCTACACTTTGCTTAACGGCCATTAGTCCAAAGAGAAGCAGAAAAAGAGGGTTGGCATTATGGAGAAGATTCGTTCCCATCTCATTTTGTTTTTCATTAAAGAAAATAAAATTTTAAAAAAAGAAAAGCACTGTAGGCTGCATGTTTTCATTCCCCCCCCCCCTGATCCTGAACTGGCCAAGTCATCATATGCTGAATCAATCAGTTACAAAGCAGTTGGAATGCACTGTAACTCCGGAAACAAAGGACATTTTAGTCTACTGTTAAAAAAAGAGAAATCTAATAAAGACTATATTTCTGAAACGTTGTATTGGTGAACTATGTAATGGTTGAATGTAGTCTAGTCCTTTTTGAGCAGCATGCCTCCTGTGTGCTATTTGCTGCCTGGTATCTGGCATGACAGTTACATTTACTGCAGTCACAGTGCAATGAGAGAGGCAGATGGGGATGAACCTCTCTGGGTGGTTGTCACCCCACTTGCCCCTCTTGCTGCTCAGAGATGGTGGGCTCCTGCTTTGGCTACCTCTTGTAACCCAGCCAGCTCCACAAGTAGAATTACAGCTTCATCCAGGGACTCAGCTACATTAGTTTAAAAAAGATGAATGTGTTTAACACTGTGACACCAGGTGGCGCTAATTGGAACTCTAAGAAATTTCCCATTGTGAGCTTTAAAACCTTTTTTTTCCCCCAGAGCGGTTTTTTATAGCTGTGTAGATGCAGCCTAATGCAAGCGGCCTGTGTGGTATATACATGATCCCCAGGTGTACCCAAAAGGAAGTGGTGCCAATGGGTACTGCTAAGCAAGCAAGGGAGGTGAGGAGGAGATGAATAAGCTTCCCTTTCACTCAATCACCTTCCCTTCCTTGCCAGCTTCCCAGCCTCTATGCACAAACAGTCTGCCCCACATGGACAGAAGGGCTGAGGCATGGAAAAGATGAAACTTTGGGTGAAAGGTATCACAAGTAATTGCATACCTGGACATCACACACGGCCTCCAAAGAAGCCCAGCCTAAAAATGGTTCCATCAGGATGGTGGCCCTGTATTTATTTCAAGGATTATATCAGGATATTTCTCCATACCTTAGGACTGGAAAGCAGCCAATGTAACACCAATTTTTAAAGGGGGATTCTGGAAATTAAATGCCCATTAGCTTAATGTCTGTACTTGCAAAACTGGTGGAAAGTATGGTTAAAGATGAAATAAGCATATAGAACAGTGTTTCCCAAACTTGGGTTTCCAGCTGTTTTGAACTACAATTCCCATCACTCTTGGCCACTGATCCTGCTAGCTAGGGATGATGGGAGTTGTAGTCCAAAAACCGCTGGAGACCTAAGTTTGGGAAACACTGATATAGAAGAGCAAATAGAGCCAGCATGCTGAAGTTGAGTCAGGATGACTTCTACAAGGGCAAGTCCCATTTCACGAACCTCTTGGAGTTCTTTGAGAGTGTTCACAAGCATAAATATAGAAGTGATCCAGTTGACATCATGCACTTGGGCTTTCAAAAAGCTTTCAATGAGGTACCTCACCAAACACTTCATAGTAAACTTTGCAGTAATGGAATAAGAGTGGAATCCTCTTATGGGTCAGAAATTGGTTAAGCAGCTGGAAGCAGAGAGTAGGAATAAATGGATGGTGCTCTAGACAGAGAGATGTAGAAAGTGAAGTCATCGCAACGATTAGCATGAGGACCTGTGGGTTTTAAAATACTTTTTCACAAATGATCCAGAGTTGGGGGTGAGCAGTGAGGTGGCCAAGTTTGCTGACGGTACTAAATTCTTCAGGGTTGTTAAAACAAAAAGAGATAGTGGAGAGCTCCAAAAGGACCTCTCCAAACGGAGTAAATGGGCAGTAATAAAATGGCAAATACAATTGAATGTAAGCCAGTGCAGATTGATGTGCCAAAAATATTAATTCCACATATACATCCCTGGGCACGGCTAGCCCACTGGCCCATATAGAGTCACTCTGCAACCGCTATGTATGAAAATTTGCACTACGGCCTTCGAAATGAAACTTGGGGGAGCATTTTCTTGAATACGGTAAGTTAAAATCCAGTAGGACCAAGGTTTGACTGGCTTGTCTTGCCATAAAAGGGAGGTGTGTGTGTGTGTGTGAGAGAGAGAGAGAGAGAGAGAGCACATTCCACAGGATTGTGGCCCAGATTGAAAAGCAGCAATTACAAATGCCTTCACGATGACATTCAGAATGATTTGTTCATCTCGCACGCAGCAAATCGGAACATTAACGTACCATGTTATGTCAGCAACAAAACCCAGATATTTCAAGTAAAGGAAATGGGTCACAATAAGAGCCCTTACTATCTTCTAACAAACAAATTACCAATTTGGCTGCTATAATCACCCACTTCATAGCAGTGAACTCCTTGAGTCTACTCGAGCCAGAGCCCTTCTCATTCCTGTCTTTGCATCACCAAATATTGACTGCCATTTGTTCTTGAATTAGTCTAACGCTGATTATTTCTGAACTTCCGGTCTCGAGTGCCTGGATTAGTATTTATTTTAGACCGTACATATGTGGTGGCAGCAGCTTTTAAAAATAAAGATACAGAAATTACCTTGTATAAAGACAACCAGGCTCTTATTTTACAAGCTGTTATGAAATGAACCCCATTTTCACATTTCATTGCTGATACAATGTCCTCTGTCCCCTACACTCCCAGTTGTCTTAGTTGGTTCCCCCCTTTTAAATAAAGTTATTAGAAATGTGCAGCTATAGAAATATTACATATATACAAATCACATAGACTATCTTCCTATAGACATAAAAATGTAAGGCTGCCATCGCATGGACCTCATTGGGTAAGGCTGCCATCGCATGGACCTCATTGGAGGATTTGTAGTGCCTCATCACAATCCTGGATTTGAATGAAACAAGGGTGGAATAGAGGAGCGAGTGAAGGCAGGTTGCACAACACCAGTGGCCAGGGGAGGAGAAGGGAGGCACACCGACAGGTGGAAAATGAAGGTTTAATACAATGGGAGAAGTGTGAGTAAAGCAGGGATGGAGGGAACAATGAGGAAAAAATGTGGCTTTAAACAATAGCAGAAGTAGAGTACCTCCACGCAATGGAATATCTGAGGGCTCTGCATCCTTCTATCTCTTTCACACAAGGCAGCTAAGGAATGGAAGAGGGAGACGTTTGAGTATAGTGAAAAGGAAGAGGCACTTAAAGGGGGGAAAGTGGCTATTTTAAACAATGGTAGAAGTTTGAGTAAAGTGGTTGAGGAAGGACACTGAGAGGGAAAAAGTAGTTTTAAACAACAGCAGAACTTAGAATAAAGCAGGGATGAGAGGAGAAAAGTGGCAGAAATGTGAATAGAATGAGCAGGGTGTAGCAACACACCCTGAGTACAGCAAGAATCGGGAAAGGCTTTGTTGTGTTAGCTTTACAGTGTCAGCTTCTGTGTTGTACTCACTCTGCTATTTGTCCTTGTTAAAACTGGTTTGCTTTTTAAAAACAACCCCAGCATCCTTGCTTTACACAAACTTCTGCTGTAGCTTTAAACAAACAACAAATCATCTCAGTGTCTCTCCACCCATGCTTTGCTCAAACATCTACCTTTTTTCAGTACAGCGAGAAGCGATAGACACTGAAAAGAAAAAGAAATTGGCTGTTTTAAACTCCCCCCTCTTCCATTCTTCACCTGCCTCATGTGTGAGAGATAAAGGATGGGGAACCATCAAATATTTCAAAGTACCTTTCTGCAATATATTTCACTCCTGGTACCATATGTTGTCTTAACATAAAGGAGAACGCACAGGAGGAGTTTTGTACTTCACGTGTAGCTCTTGGCTCTAATAGGACGAGTGCATTGGATATCACCCTATGTGACTAAATTCACCCACATTGAACTTCGTACTATTCACCACTTAGAACTTTGTGTTTTCCTATTTTGTCTCTAATATTGGTGGAGCCAGGAAGAAAGAAGAAACAAAGCTTTTGTATATAACATCAATAAATGGGGAAGGGGGAGAGAAAGGCTAATTCAGATGCTTGTATTTTTTTTATCAGTGCGGTGTTCTAGATTCTTCAAGCGACCTCGAATCATCTGTGCCAGCTGCATCAAGTTACATGCAACCATGCCCTAGTTTTTGAACTTTGACCTCATGAGATTAGGTTGTTTTGAAATTGAACTAAGCCCCTGTATATTTTCTGAAATAAATAAATGTGGATATGTTAACCTCAATTAGCCTAATTCTTTGAATAAAGAGAGTTAGTTTCCCTGCTGGTGGCACTCGCCCTGACAGCAACCAGGTAATATGCACAAAACTGCATGTGTGTGTAGAAATGCATATATTAGTACAAGTACAAGTAACCTACAAAATGCATTATATTAGGGGAAATTGCTTGCAAAAATACATATTAGTAAAAATGGCATTCGAAAATGCGAATGTTAGGAAAAACATTGCCTAAAATGCCGACAGATTCTCATGAGGAGGAGGAGGAGGAGGAGGAGGAGGAGGAGGAGGAGGAAGAAGAAGAAGAAGAAGAAGAAGAAGAAGAAGAAGAAGAAGAAGAAGAAGAAGAAGAAGAAGAAGAAGAAGAAGAAGAAGAAGAAGAAGAAGCGGCGGCAGTGGACAGATTCATCCATCCCTAATCCTTTGGGCTTCACTATCACCTGCATGACCTGAGAATGTACCTCACACACTCTCTGAATGTGCATTGTAAGCAGTAACTGATGTCTAGCCATCTTTCAGTTCCCTCACTGAGGTGCCCCACGATTCACAAGCACAGCACAGCTTGAAAAACCACTGTGCTCAAAAGTAGTACAAATTAAAAGAGTAATTAAAATAAATTTAATGCATTTGAATTTAGGTTAGAAAGGTAGAGCTCTCCAGTTTTTAGATCAGTTCTGCCTCTGTTTTATCCCTATGTTCAGCCTCTGCTTAATGCCTATTTGTAAGAGTAGTCAGGATTGGTGAACCAAGTTGTAATTAAAAGCACATAATGGGTCTCTGAAAGGTCATACCAAATCCACATCAGGCTTCACTGATATGAAATGGGAGATATACATTTCTCAGATCATTTCCTCTCACAATCAGATGCAAAGCAACTAACTTGAACAGAATCGATATCAAGTGACCCTCGGTAACAAACAATGATCCAACATATTATGAACGGCTGTAAAGATTATGTTACTGGAAATTCTGGGATTCCCCCCCCCCCCCGCACCGCCGTACTAATACAAAATTAATTGTAATGCAAGGTAGAAGTAGCATATTTGTTTAGCTCTTTCTCTCTTTCCCCCACTAGGGGATGGTAAAACATAATGAACTGTTACAAAATATAGATCAGCCTTCTGCTTCCTTTTGGTACATTCTCTGGGGGCTTTTCTTGTGACTGTTAATGGAGTGATTTTATTGAGATCACCTTTAAAATATGTTCCACATCCTCAAGAAAAATTCTATTTCATATTAATTCAGTTGATATTCAATCAGGGCAATTGTTTTAATTTTGCAAATGTGATGGTTGTGGTGGGGGAAGAGATCCAGCTTTGTGAGTGATTTCATAATACAGTATGATTTTGTTTGCAGATACGAATGCTTTCAAATACTGCTATACCAAAGTTTAGATTCTGCCCCTTGCTTACTTGTCCTTCCATCTGTAAAATGGGAGAGAATATTGTTTTTTAATAAAATATTTCATCTTTCCTCCAAAGAGCTCCATACACCAGTGTTTCTCAACCAGTGTGCCTCCAGATGTTTTGGGACTACAACTCCCATCATCCCTAGCTAGCAAGACCAGTGGTCAGGAATGATGGGAGTTGTAGTCCCAAAACATCTGGAGGCACACTGGTTGAGAAACACTGCCATACACCATACCTGGTTCTCTTCCCTCCCACCATTTTACCTTCAAAAGAACCCTTTGAGGTAGGTTAGGATGAAGGATATTGACTGAGCCACAGCTACCAAGTGAGCATCATGGCGAGGTTTGGACTAAGGAGTTTCTGCTCCTAGCCTGAGGTTCTAACCACCACATGGCTTATCTACAGACATGATTCTAACTGTCATACTGACTTTGCTTAGTTTAAATGCTGTATGTCACGTCAATACATTGCTGGAACAAAGGGTTTCCAGATTTATGAAAGCAAAGACACTTTCTCCAGCATTAGAGGAAACAAACATAACCTGAATCCCTCAAACTTACCAGTAAAGAATCACATTTACAAAATTAGCCCAGTTGCCTGGAGATTGATGTTGATGACAGAAAGGAAGGCTTGGAGCGGTGGTTCAAAGAGTGAGGTTTGACATGTACTCCATATTTTGAGATGTATCTTAAGAGCAAACTATGGACTCGGCTAGACTGGTAAAGAAAAACGGATTTATATGTGTCGTATGTGCAATATAACATTGTGCCACCAGAAGGCGACATGGAGTCCTGTTTTTCTCTACCTGTTTTCCCTGTTCAAATTTACAACGCTTTAAACTAAGATGCTTCTTTGATGTGTCTAGACTCTAGATCCAGCCATTGAGCATAGAATCCACAAGTGCTTGACCTTTCGAAGTCCTTCCTTAAAGGCTATTTTTACAAGCAAGACGGCAACACAATTAATCTACTGTGGAGGTATATTTCAGTCCCTCCTATATTGATGTTCTTGTACTTGACAATCTCTTATCTTGCTCATTCCACTACAACCCTGTGGGACGGGCACTGTTGCCGCTGCTACTATGTTTTCTTTCTGACTGCATTGATTTATTTGGATATTTAGATTCCACTTGTCTCTGGTAAAATGAAACGTAAGGTGGCTTGCGATGAAAATATAAATCCCAAGAAAATCAAGAGAACCCAAGTCATCTGTTCCCTGAACCATCTGACTCATTTGCCATAAGCCGAGCTTTTGATTGCACATATCCCCAAGGCGGGTTTAGCTAAATGGCAGATGAGGCGGCTGATCAGCAGCAGTTGGTGCCCATTTGGGATGGTAAGGTGGAAAGCAGGAAGCCCAAAGTGTATCCAGAGGCAGAGCCTATGACAGACAGAGCCAGCTAATTCTAATTTTCTCTCCCATTCTCTTCTTTGTTGAGTTATTCATGGGCAACACTGAGACTAAGGAAGAGAAGGAAGCTGATACTCAGGGCAACCTGAGTGACTAAGATGTGACTAAGAAGGCAGGTAAGTGGGGGCTGGCAGACTGAGGTTGGGGGAAAAGTGTCCCATTTGCCCTAACACACCGACCTCCACTACAGCCGATCTCTAAATCACACAACCAAGCTCTTAAAACTGAGCATTGACATTCCTCAATCAACATTCCATCCACACTTTCTAAAATGCTCCTCAGCTCCATTGCACCATCTGATAAGATCCTACCTATGAACCTTTTTAGTAAATTGGTGTCAGCTTGGCTGAACAAGAGAGGAAGCAGCAATCATTGCAAAACAAGTAACAGCAATGAAAAACATATACTTGTGCTTAAATAGTTGACTTACAAAGAAAAGTAGATTACTGCAACACGTTCTACGCGGGGCTGCCTCTGAAGATGGTTCGGAAACATCAGCTGCTGCAGAGTTTGGCTGCCAGGTCACTCACCAGTTGGAAGATGGTTTGAGCATATAATACTGATCCTGGCATGACTGTACTATGTCAGGAGTATGGGCAGGAGTCAGGCTCTGGGGCCTGTAGTGCTTTGCAGGACTGGGGCCTGCCTCAGCTTGTGCTGGAGAAGCAAGGAGTGGCCACACAGGTGAAGACCTCAGCTTGTGCTGGAGAGGCAAGGAGTGGTCACTCAGGTGAGGCCACTTGATACCTCACTGCACATGGTGGCAGGAGCTGGGAGGGGTAAAAGCTCAGCATTTCCCTTCAGCTCTTTGCCACAGCAACACTATCCCTGCCTGGTTGCCTCTGGCCTCTTGCTCCGTGGACCCTTGCCTTGCCGACGCCTTGCTCCTTGACTCCCAGACCTTTGCCTCTGCCTTGCTCCTTGACCCTGCGACTGCCTGCTGCTGGAGTCTCAGCCCTGCACCTGTTCCTGCTTCTACACCACCATCTTGCCTCTGGTCCTGACGCCCGCCGACCGGACTGTGACATACTAGCTGCCCATTCATTTTTGGGCCCAATTCAAAGTGCTGGTTTTACCGATAAAACCTTAAACAGCCCAAGACCACAATACCTCAAGGACTGCCTCTCCCCATATGAACTGACTCAAACCCTGTGATCAACATCTGAGGCCCTTCTTCATGTACTTCCTCCATGAGAGGTCTGGAGGGTGGCAACACGAGAACGGGCCTTTTCCGAAGTGGCTCCCCATTTGTGGAATGCTCTCCCCAGGGAGGCTCACCTGGCGCCTTCATTACATATCTTTAGGTGCCAGGCAAAAACGTTCCTCTTCCACCAGGCCTTTGGATGATTATCATTCTATGTCCTTTTAAATGCATTTGTGGAAGGAGGGGTTATGGTTTTGTTTTGTTAATGTTTTTATTGTGTATTTTGTATTTTGATGCTGTGAACCGCCCCGAGATCTTCAGAAGAAGGGCGGTATGCAAATTTAACAAACAAACAATAAAGTTCAACACATAATTCTGCCAGTGACTAAAATGTCGCTCACTTTTGCTGTTTAGAGAGCTTTCTCTTGAACCACGCATTGAAGGAAATGATGTTGACACTCCGCACTACAGCCAATATGGCCGTGTCCAGAGTACTTTGCTGTGTGTGGAGTGTACTTCTCACTTGGCCTGGGGAATCTTTAAATAGCAAAGAACAGCAACTCAAAGCTTCTCGAAGTACTTCAGCCTTGATTCCCCATGACAACAGCAACTTTGCTTATGCACCAACAGCATGGGAGAGAACTACTAAAACAGTACATTGAGAATCTGCAGTCAATTCAGAACTGCCAGAAGACTCTTATGAATGCCAGACTGATTAGACGGCTTGCATTTACAAATCCCGGAGGAGCAGGACCCATACCAGATCTATGTTAAGTGGCTGCAACTTGTTTCATAACTTGTGCTTTGCTACTGGGCTAGCATGGACTAAGAATCTGGGTCGCCTGAATGATACATTCCTACATCAGAAAGAAAATCGGGGGGGCGGGGGGGGGAGTTTCATGATATAAATATAGTGGATAATTGCTTCTAATCTTTCTCTTAAAAATATGCCATCCTTCTGTGGATCTGTTTGTCCACCTTCTCCTCCTGAATCTGCCAGTGCAGCTTGCCTTCTGATCAAGACTGAAATGAGAAATGACTAGAAGGATCTCTCAATTTAGGTTCTCTCAGTTCCTCATTTTTCCAGTTTTAGATTCGATTCTTCACATTTCTGCAGCAATTTGTGACTAAAAAACTAAAAAAACCGCACGAAAATCCTTCAGCATCTTAGTGCAATTTTCTTTTAATAAACAGACTTCTGTACACAGTTCTCTCCCTCTCCCTCTCCCCCCCCCCACTCACACACACTGCAAGCAATTTCTCCTAACATGATATAAAGGTAAAGGGACCCCTGACCATTAGGTCCAGTCACGGACGACTCTGGGGTTGTGGCACCAGCATTTGTCTGCATTTGTCCGCAGACAGCTTCCGGGTCATGTGGCCAGCATGACTAAGCCACTTCTGGCGAACCAGAGCAGCACACGGAAACGCCATTTACCTTCCCACCGGAGCAGTACCTATTTATCTACTTGCACTTTGATGTGCTTTCGAACTGCTAGGTTGGCAGGAGCTGGGACCGAGCAACGGGAGCTCACCCCGTTGCAGGGATTCGAACCGCCGACCTTCCGATCAGCAAGCCCTAGGCTCAAATGAGAACGGAATTGAATTCCTCCCCATCCCCTAAAGATGACATTTCTTGCTTTCTAAAGGTATTTGTCCATGACTAGTTGTTTCAAAATATTGATGGAAATGCCAGGTTTTAAACAATGCAGTGCAGAAAGGCAGTATCCACACTTTTGTGTACGTATATCTGATTTGTGTCCGTGTTCTTGATCCAGCAAGATTGCCTTACCTGGAGCAGGAACTAGACATTTAAGATTCCCATCCCAGTCATAAATCAAGTGTGAATCTTTAATGGTCAAGTGTTTCCCAGTGTTTTTTCTCGATATATTTTTTGCTATAGGCTTTAGCAGCAAATGAAGACGTGTGCCATCCATTTACCCAGTGAAAGAGTGAGTACAGATCACCACAAGGAGACATCCATGCAGGACTGGTTGGGTTTGTAACAGACATATCAGGGAGGCAGTCTGGTCCACTGGTGAGATGCGAGCTGAAGTCCCTCTCAAAACAACAGTCCTGTGGCATTTAACACAAGTCTTCTACCACATCTACTATGCAACTAACATATTGATAAAATATCACCCCATCCCTGTTTTGCCAAATGCAAAGGTTCTTCTTGGATTTAATGGCCACAACAACACAATTGGAGGAGAAGTTCCCTCCTGTTAGAGTCTGGCTATATTCAAAGTTCAAAGTTCATTTATGGTGCTGAATTCTAAACATTAAATAGCCACATTATGAATATTACAAAAAAGGTAAAGGGACCCCTGACCATTAGGTCCAGTCGCAGACGACTCTGGGGGTGCGGCACTCATCTCGCTTTACTGGCCGAGGGATCCAGCGTACAGCTTCCGGGTCATGTGGCCAGCATGACTAACCTGCTTCTGGCGAACCACAGCAGTGCATGGGAACGTTTACCTTCCCACCGGAGTGGTACCTATTTATCTACTTGCACTTTGACGCGCTTTCAAACTGCTAGGTGGGCAGGAGCTGGGACCAAGCAACGGGAGCTCACCCCGTCACAAGGATTCGAACCGCCGACCTTCCAATTGGCAAGCCTAGTGGTTTAGACCACAGCACCACCCGCGTTCCTGAATATTACATACTCATACTAGGATTTAAATGCCATACTAATTACGTAGTTTGTTACTGTTAAATATACCAAATAGCATTAATCTATATTTTGGGCATAATTTTGCAAAGCAAAACAATTTACAGCTTATTAACTGCAGTGGTTAGTTATGTATTGCACTCATTTATGCCATCAGAACAAATAATATACAATTTCCATTGCTTTTTTTAAGAAAGAAACAAAGCAAAAGGAAAGCAATAGGGTCCATATTGCAAGTCTAGGCAAAACTAATCAGCTTGGCTAACTTTCAACATGACACACAACTCAGTTATAGAAAAATATTTACACTAGCCTGGCTTCGGGAAGGAGGTGTGAGGGTTCTAACAAGAGAAATGGCTCCTTCTGCCTTCTTCCCAAAGCTGGGCAAGTGCTTACCAGTTTTCGGAATGAGGATTCTAGGACCCTACCAGCAGGGCCAGATTTAGGCTTGATGAGGCCCTAAACTACTGAAGGTAATGGGGCCCTTTATATGTCCAACTGTGCTTTGTCAACAACAAATTGTTGCTGTTTTTTTGTGTTGAATATGTCCCTTCACCTTTTTATATACTATATGGTAATCTATGGACCTAATAGGTATCTAAAGCCATTGGACATAACAAATAGGAGTGTACACAACGCAGGCCTGGCCAAGATGGTCTTCCTGTTATATACCTGCTGGCATTGACAAGGCATCTGACCCTCACCTGAATCTCATAGCTCTCCTGACAGGTGATTTGGTCTGCAGCCACAGTGTGTAAATAAAGGATGAGACTGCCCACCAGATACCAGGCACTCTACTATTCAAATTAGGAAGTGTATCTGAAGAAGTGTGCATGCACATGAAAGCTCATACCAATGACAAACTTAGTTGGTCTCTAAGTTGCTACTGGAAGGGATTTTTTGTTGTTGTTTCGACTGCGTCAGACCAACATGGCTATCTACTTGTAACTTGACACATTAGTGTGTGCCCAACACACTTTGGGGTTACTGATTGAAGGCCTCCGTTGCTGGCAATGATTAGTGAGAATTTATTGCTTGACTTCTAGCTTTCTGAACCTTGTCTATTTGCTCCCCCTCTCCTTCTATCCTGCTTCCCACCCCACCCCCGCTATTTCAAGCCCTAAAACCCTTCTGCTATCACAAGCTGAAATAGAGCGTGCCACATTACAGCTGAATCCAGCCACATCAGGATGTCTAAACTCGAATATTGATATACTATAGCAAGTCTCTACATCACAATTCACATCAAATTAATTGAGCCCATCATGCATCGATATTTAGTGCTTTGTTTATTGCTTCTTTGTTATACAGGGCAATTAACAAATTGGCAATGTGCAGCACTTTAGAAAGCCTGGAAGTCCTCGGGTCAAAGAACCGTGCAAATGATTAACGAAGAAGTCTGAACAAAGAAAGCTTTTTCTCTCTCGTTAAAGTTTATTTTTAAAGAAAGCTTTGGGAACCAGACGATGAATTTTCTCAGAATTTTCCCTGGATTATGCCGGGACTCTTGCTGAGAAGCAAGATGCTTGTACCTGTACTATTCCAATGACATTTTTTTATTGTGGTTGCTCAATAAGTATGACAATAGGTGGACTGAGGGTGCATGGAGGATCCCACCTCAGGGGAAGGCGCCAGCTACAGGAACTTCATGACATCTTTCTCCTTCTAGCTAATGATTCTGGGGTATGTAAACATGTATATTTAGAAAATCTCCCAAACCGCTTTAGTCTGCAGAATGGGCAGTTTTTACAAGCACCATGCTGTGTCCATCCTGCACTTGGAAAGAACCAATATTTCCCTGTGGCATCATGTCCACTCTGAATCTCCATCCCCACTTTTAGACATATGTAAAGCTGACATGCATCTTACCGTGTTTCTCCAAAAAATAAGACACCGTCTTATATTTATTTTTCCTCAAAGAAAAACACAGTGGCTTATTTTCAGGGGGTGTCTTATTTTTTTTTATTAAGTATGGTACAGTTTAACCTACAAGGTTAAACTGCCTATCACTATGGCTTATTTTCGGGGTATGGCTTATTTTCGGAGAAACACGGTAATAGGTAATTTTCTGGTTTTATTGGGAAGAGATTTTAGGTCAACTTGTTCACTTCAGACTTGTTGATCAGTTCAATGTACCATATTTTTCCGGGTATAACATGCCCCCATGTATAAGACGACCCCTACTTTTGGGGACTCCAATTGAGGAAAATGGGGAAACATGGCCCAGAGTTGTTGAGCTTTTTTGGAGGGGGGGACTGCCCAGAGTTGTTGAGCGTTTTTTGTAGGGGAATGCCCAAAATCACTCACCCGATGCCTATTGTAAGCATCACCAAAACCACAAAGCATCTGCCCACTTGCCCCCAGCAGTCGGCAATCGCATGCCCAATTGCCGCAGTGGCAGCCAAGCCAAAGCAGCCCTTGCCGCAGCCACCAATCAGCCACCAAATCGCCGCTAACAAGCTCCTGCTCATGGCTGTAATCAATCGCCAGCCCCCCATATGCACGTATAAGACGACCCCCGATTTTAAACATTATAGTAAAAAAAAAAACCTCGTCTTATACACGGAAAAGTATGGTATATTTTATGTTTAATGTAAACCACTTAGAGGTTTCGACTCAATTAAATGCAATGCATGTTTTATTAAATAAAATAATGTTTGAAGATGTGCCCATGCAACAGTCACTCATCTGATCCTCACGCCGAAACCTTTTAGTACTCAAGTCAGTGTCTGACTTGCTGGTCAGCCCATGTGGCTTCCAGCACCCACATTCAAGAACAGAACTCACTGGAGCAACTTCATAATTGAAAGTGTTATTTGCATTTCATTAGCATTGCCAACATTTATTTTAATACAATTAAAACCAGAATAGCATTTAATTTGGTTTTAATAAGATAGTTAATGTGTGATAACTGAATGCCAATGGATTGTTAAGGGGACAATGAGCAATCAATTGAAATCAATACATCAGATATAAATCTTGTTGCCGTGCCATTAACGCAAAATTGCACAAATAATAAATGTCTAGGCAGATTCTCCGTAATGAAGAGCTGTACGTATTTATTAAGAGTTATTTGGGTGCTTGTCACTTCTAGTAGAGCATTAATAGACTATCATGAGCAAATCTGACCAGGCCTCTTCTTCTTAAGATGCTCTAGTTCTCTTATTTATTAAGGCACAAACACACATAGATCTGGTTCCATGACCTTAAAATACTCAGGACTGGATTCAACTAAGTGCAACAGGACTTCCTTCTCCCCCCCCCCATGCATCTTTGCTCCTCCACCCCAATATTGGCTCTGGGGGGTTGGGGACCCCCTGAGCAGCATGTAGGGAGAAAGGAAAGGTGAGAATAAAGGCTTGCTCTGACTGAACATTTGTGTCAGCTCTACACTGAGTTCACCCCTCTGATTTCTCACACATATGGAGAGGCTGAGTGACATTACTACAAATGGGTGTGAGGGTCAGTAATAAAAATAAATCACCCTGGATTCGCCAGTGTTGGGTTACCCAGCTCTGGAGCTGCGACTAAAAGGTTACTCAAAGGTTTGTTGCTGGAAGATGATCTGCCTTTTGTAGTTATGTCTTAGTGAAGTCACACACAAAAATCTAGTTTCCTTAGAAACTGGACCTTTTTGATGCTTTCAGCCGATAGGCGCCTATGGATTATTTTCTTCTGCTAAGAAAACACACGTGTAAATGAGAAATGAAAAGCCCGGTAGGCAATGGAAATGTTTATCATAACGTTATGCTCGCCCCACTTCTTCAAGAGATGAGACTTTCAGGGGTGCAGTCCTTACCCAGCTCTGCATTGCTTTGCAGGCAGCTCCCTGGAGACTTTTCAGTGCTTGCCTTTATTGACCATGAGACGTCCTGTGTGCAAAGCATGTTCTCTCCCACCTACAGAGGGGTTCTTGTCATAAATAAAGACATTTTGGAGAGTGTGATTCAACCAATATTAAGTAAATGTGGGTTTCATCTATGGGGGTGGGAGAATCATAGAATACCGTAGTAGAGTTGGAAGGGACCACGACAATTGTCTAATCCAACCCCCTGCAATGCAGGAATCTTTTGCCCAACATGGGGCTCAAACCCCCAACTCTGAAATTAAGAGTCTCATTCTCTACCGAGCTACCATGTGGGCTGAAACATGCCACCTAGTGCATTGGATGTTTACTCAGAAGCAAGTCCTGGTGAGTTTCATGTGGGTCGTGTTAGCTGGGTCGTGTCCTGGTTGTTTTCAGTCCTGCAAAGTTACTGAAAAGAGTAAAGAATTAGGGGAAAAGGTTAGCAACTATTACCCCCCTCTCTCTCCACCCCCTCCCACTCCCCAAGTGTGCACCCAACACACAGAGGCACCTGCTTGCCCTGCCCTCAACATTTGTACATTTAGTGCAACATTTGAAAGAGGAGGTTCTAACCCCTGCCCCTTTATGCCTCCTGGGCTCTCTATTACTTGGAGAGCATATACACAGCTTCCCCATCTTTATCCAAAATGCTCCCTTCTAGAGCCTTCCCACAATCCAACTCTTTCTGGGAATTTAAAACTGTGCTCCTATTGACATAGTAAATGCAGCTTATCTGGAAATAGGCTGATGTTCCAGTGTGTCTGATAACTATCAGAGGCAATGAGAGTTGGTTTAGACCAGAGTTAACAACAACAACAACAACAACAACAACAACAACAACAACAACAATTTATTATTTATACCCCACCCATCTGGCTGGGTTTCCCCAGCCACTCTGGGCGGCTTCCAACAGAGGTATTAAAATACAATAATGTATTAAACATTAAAAGCTTCCCAAACAGGGCTGCCTTCAGATGTCCTCTAAAAGTCTGGTAGTCCCAAATGTAGCCCCAAAATAGCTGGAGACCCAAGTTTGGGAAACCCTGTTTTAGGCGGTAGCTTCACCAGGACATAAATCTCTGTGTTATGTCCAAAGTTTTCAGGAGTTTAAGAGAAATGTCAAATGAGTGACTTTGACGTATTCTAGTGTTCCAACTGGCACAATTTAATAGTTCCCATTGAAGCAATGAATAACCATTTTGTTTCATGAATGAACCCAGCTCAATGCAAGCATATTTTGTCGAGGTAAAATCCGACATATGAATTATTCACTGCAGAATGGGATGAATGGATCCACACTGGCTAAAGTTGCTTGATGAGATGGGGCCCAGTAGATGCTGACAAAGGACAATGGCTAGTTTGTGAGAGTGGGACAGGGCTCCGCCACCCCAGTTAAGATCCTTATAGAGTGTATGTCACTTTTTGTCATGTATGTCACATTAAGATGGATTCTGGGTACCAAAGAACGGTGGCGCATATCACCCCCCTTTAAAAGCATTTCCCCGTCTCATTTGGTTGAAGCACGGCTCTAAAGAAAATGTATTTAAGATCAGTTCAAGAATAAACAGAGGACTCAAAGTCTCCGTATCACTCGACAGCCTTGTGGAGGATGTGACAGTCAGAAACAACAACATCAGCAAATCCTTAACACAAAAAGATCTGGCAGCCTCTCATGTCACAATGGTAGAATTCAGGCAAGAATCCAGAATCAAAGAGGGAAGAATTAGATGCAACTTAGAGAATTTATCACAATCCAAATGACTCATTCCACAAGACTAAACATGCATCCAGTTGCATTAAACACAAAAAAACTATCTAGTCCAGCATCCTGTTCTCATAGTGGCCAACCAGATGCCTACAGGAAGCCTTCAAACAGAAGCCTTCAAGAGAATGCAACAGCATTCTCCCAACTTGTGATGCTCGGCAACATACTGCACCACTAGGAGGAGAATATAACCTGGTCCTCTTTGAATTGGTCTATGAACTCTCTTATTAAAGTCATCCAGGCTGCTGGAGTGAAATCCCAAAGCAGGCTCACCAGATCCAGGGACCATGAGCCACTAACAGGCTTGTACAAAGTGTCCGACAGAGCGCTGGTCAGTCCATCTCAGTGATTGGTCAGTCTAGCCCAATCTAGCTCAGGGTTGTCTGCAACAATGGCCAGGTTCTCTCACAATATGAAGATCTGGAGATACCAGGCCCTGAGACAGCTTCAAAATACAGGGGTTTTTTTAAATGCAAAAGGTCTGTCCTCTACTGAAAGCATGAGTGGCAGAGCCAAGCATATATCCTCAGGAAGGGAGTCCCATGTTGGTAGCACCACATAGAAAATCTAGCAGCCAGTATAGCTGAACAGGCAGAGGTATTAATATACTTCTATATTCTGTACCTGCCGTATTCCGCTGGCCAGCTCCTAAATAATGTTCAGCTTAGAGCATATTGCATTACTTCATCCGAGGTGATACTGAGGCTTAAATGACAGGGGCAAGAGATACAGCATGTTGGCCAGTGTTTGCTGTCACTGGTATAAATGTGGCAATCCTCTTCCCCGCCTAACATCCCAATCTGGTCTGTGTCAAGCATTAGCTCCTTCTGGGCCATTTCTTTGGGAATAGCCCATCAAACATTGTGTCCATGTGTGTGGAACCTGAGTTATGTTCCAAGCGTATCTCTAAAACATGTGGGTTAATGCAAGACACTTGTAACCTAGCAAGATGCAATTCAATTTTCTCTGAAATCTGATGAATGGGCTACAGAGTTCTCTTGCACATTACTGTGACCTGTTACTCTGCAAATCTCTGAAGTGTGTACTCAATTAGAATGGCTTTTGCAGGGCTGGAAGTTAAAGAAGTGATAGCATGTCTCATTCGTATAGCTTAGAATCCATGCAGAAGAATTGTTGTTGTTTTTCCCCAGTCATGACATATTGTGGGGCAAAAATAGCAGGGGTGGACGGGAGGGGGACTTGTTGAAACTGGAGAAGTATTAAGGGAAAGAGGCCTACTATTTGTTTGTTTGTTTGTTTGCATTTGTATCCCTCCTTTCTCTCTAAGGAGCTCAAGGCAGCATACATGGTTCTTCCCCGACTCATTTAATCCCCACAGCAACCCTGTGAGGTAGGTTAGGCTGAGAGGCAGAGACTGGCCCAACGTGAGTTTTATGGCCAAGCGGGGATTTGAACCTGGGCCTCCCAGGTTGAAGTCCAGCACTCTAATCACTACACAAGACAGGATCTTTCTCTAAATCCCCACCACCACCACAACAAGGTTTCATCCAGAGGGGGTTTTAAACGTGTGTTTTTCCTCACAGATTAATGTGAGCAGTTTAGGATCTGTGCAGAAAGACCTCAGTGATGTGGAATTGCAGAAGTGATAAGGGTATCTTTTCACCTCCTATTAAAGACACAGTGCCAAATTAAGCATGAGCAATGTTTACTTAGGACACAAGCCACATCATTAAAATTGTTTTAATAACAGTTTTAATGAAGGTTTTTAACATATTGAGCACTAAAATTCAAACATTGTGTGTGTGTGTGTGTGTGTGTGTGTGTGTGTGTAAAACATAAATGTAAAACACAGTTATATAGAACTTTTGCCACAGATCAATTCTTCAGTGCAAGATGCATTCTTCAGTACAACTTATGTAGAAGTGTTCATCCACCAACATCCTTTTAATATTTCTCTTAGTGCACCAAAAATAGCTAATACTAGGTATGGTAAAATGACAAGTATTTAGTTTATTTGTCGCTGGATGGTTTTATTTCCAGATATACTTCTGTTGTTCAGTATTAGTAATACAATTGACATCCTGTAATTATGACATAGCCCAAAAGCATAAATCCTAGACTAAGTCTAGGAGTTTGGTTGGAAAGATTTTGAATGGTCAAAGTTGAAGCATGAACCATATGCATTATCAGAAAATAAGGGGACTTAGCTGGAGTGGGCAATGGGAGCAAGAGGGCAGACAATGAGGGAACAGAGGAATAGCAATGACAACAGATATTAATGGAACGCCCAAGATAATTGCTATTTTGCAAAGATGATGGAAGCGGATGACACATTGATACCAGATGTGCTGAAATGTTTTATGGGCTGTCATTCAAAAGCTGGCTTTAATTTGTGCATTTTTTTCATGACTATTCTATATGTAATGGCATAATAAGATCCAATTAGGCATAAAAATAAGAAAGAGCCAGTGGGCGGAAGCTTTTAAGTTAGATAAATACAGACTGGAAAAATAAGGCACATGGCGGTCTTAGCAGGAAGCATGGCTGAACAATGTCTTTTGGAAGGAAGAGGGGGAGGAGCCACCATTTCAGTCCCTCTTCATTGAGATCTTGCTGCCACTGTGGTCTCACATGCCAGCATCTAATGGTGTGAAATTTGGGGTGCTGTGTTGCTGGATTGGAAGGGCAGGCTAAAGGTTATCGAAAATGCATATGCTATTGTGGATTCTTCACCTAACTCTAGTTCGTTCAAATGACCATTCTTACATGTCTATATATGGCTTCCGGTTCAATCAATGTTGACTCTTCAACATCAACTTCGTTGGACTGGTCATGTTGTGCAGATGCCTGATTATCGTCTTCCAAAGCAACTACTCTATTCCAAACTTAAAAATGGCAAGCATAATGCTGGTGGTCAACAAAAGAGGTTCAAAGACTCTCTCAAGGCAAATCTTAAAAAATGTAGTATAAACACCAACAAGTGGGAAACACTGGCCTTTGAGCGCTCCTATTGGATAACAAACTTTACCAAAGGTGTCATGGTTTTTGAAGACACTCAAACTCTGGATGAAAGGGAGAAACGTGCTAAGAGGAAGGCACGCTTGGCAAACCCACACCATGATCAACTCCCGCACGGAAACCAATGTCCCCATTGTGGAAGGATGTGCAGATACAGAATTGGCCTCCACAGTCACTTACGGATTCATTGTTAAAACCGTGTTTATGGAAGACAATCTTACTCGGCTACGAGTGATCAGTGGGTCTGGAAGGGGGATAAAATTGGTTTGGTTCAGATCATAATATGCAACTACCTATTTCACAATTTCCCAAACAATATGCAAACTGTAATGCTGCTTTCTTTCAAAACAACCCTTTCCTGAATTTTGCGATGCAGTTCACTAACAAAAATCAGTGTACAAAATGCACTCATTAAGTGTATGCAACAATGCATATATTCATGAAAACAATGCATAAACATGTGTCACATGGGGGGAGACCACTTGCAGAAATGTGTACATTAGACAAAATTGCACACCCAAAAATATCCGGGGAGAAATGCTCATGAAAATGCTGGCAAATTTGCTGGCAAAAATTCTCAAGGTTTTGCAGAAATGCAGCAAACTGAATTGAACACCGCCGAATGAGAAAACGAAACTGACAGATTCACCTGTCCCTAAAGTAAGTATTGGCAGGAACTCTACGCATGGTGTGAAACAAGACGCTCTTGGGGTGATTATGCTGTGAACCCCTCCATCGTAGGCTCAGGTTGTATATATGTGTAAATAAACCATATATCGTAAAGACTCTGCAGTCTCTGCTGTGCCTCCTTCCAAAGGAAGCACGAACCCTAGGTAAGCGCCTGGAACCACTGAATTTTTGCACTGCTCAGAGATAGGGGTGGCGTGTAACAATGTGAACTTGAGCTGTGTTCACACCCCTGTTTACTGTGCACTCATTGCAAATCCAGTGCTGGGCTTTTAATCCGTGTTCACATAGCATGATCCAAAATCCCTATGTATCCTGCACTTTGCTATATAATGCTACTGTTTGAACCAAGCAGGGGTGTGATGTGAAGGGCCCACACTAGCCTAAGCTATATTTGCTGTTGGGGTGCCTTTTCCTTCAGACATCTTTCTGCGTTTCAAATCAAATGACACAAATGACAGACATGTCTTTCTTTGTGTTTATAATCATTTGTATAATCTCACATGCGGAAAATGTACACTGTGCATCTTCTCATTCCCTTTGCTTCTATTTTTTTCTCCTTGGGATTCAGCTGATTTAGCATCAGTAAGCAAGACCCCCCCCCCTCCAGATGCCTCAAATTGTGGTAATTACATGTAGGAAAGCTCAGCAATCCCGTAGGCTGCTAGATTACTGAGACGCAAAGCAGAAGCACCTCTTGAAATAAGAGCGTGGTGAACTATGCCCATCCCTCACCGCTTCCAACTCCTACCTAGGATTTTAACTATGCTCCTACAAGGTGTACTGCTTGATGAAACATTTGCAGGATGTAAAACATCTCTCTCTCTCTCTCTCTCTCTCTCTCTCTCTCTCTCTCTCTCTCTCTCTCTCGAGCCCATTTGCTAATGCTTTCTCAACAAGTATCAGCTCTGGCTGAGAAAGGAAAGGCATTCAGCATTCACAATTGCTGGTGAACTCTGGCTTACCCAGATTTCTATTTTTTGTGAGAGGAAGGCCTAGATTTAACACTTTGGACCCCATTTTTATCGAGGTTATTAATATTGCGCATTTGGAAGCAATAGGATGAATAAAAACGGATCCTGCTTGAAATAAAAATTGTCCGGTTCAAAAATATGGTTCAGAAGCTTTGCTCCCAGAACTTGCTCCAAAGCAAACATGAAACAAATAAGGTTACATTCAGATAGTGGCATAATATCATGCGCTGAGCCCAGCACAGGCAAAATATCCTAGAAATATGGATTTCTTCATCCAGAGCTAAAGGCAAAGCTCTGCCCCTTCTCCATTCCAGCTTGAGGCTGTTCTTCTCCCGGAGAGAAAATCATTAGCACATCCTTCTCTTTGGTGCTTCAGAACAAAGAGTTACTAACACACCTAAAATGGAGACCTGTAATTGAATATTCCTCATGTGATCTAAGTTAAACACCTCATGGGAGCCAGCAGAAATGCATTCTCACTAATCATTAACACGTTAGGCTCTCTGCAACTTTTGTTTCCCACAATAGAATTTTCCATACCATGTTATCCTTTTAGCAGGACACATACAGACACAAACATAATTATTTTCAATTACAATTAAATCTTCCCAATGTTGATCCTGGCTCCCCACCCAGTGCTTGCTGTTTAGAGTTTTAAAAGATTCATTGTACAGTGGTACCTCTACTTACGAATAACTCATCTTACAAATGTTTCTGCTTACGAATGGAGCTCCGTCCGCCATCTTGGATGCGTTTTAGATAGGATTTTTTCTACTTACGAATTTTTAGATAGGGTTGCTTCTACTTACAATTTTTTTCTCTCAATGCATTCCTATGGGATTCGACTTACAATTTTTTCCGACTTACGGATGTGCGTTCGGAACGGATTAAATTTGTAAGTAGAGGTACCACTGTACTTCCTTCCATTGTTTGTTAAATACATTGTTACAATATGAATAAAAATTGAAAAGTATTTGTGAAAATCGATGTGTACTTTGGCCCCTATTCACCCATTCCCCGTTGTAAAAACTGTAGATTTTAGATCTGCCTTTGAAACATTTTTTTTTGTTTACCTCACATTGCAATCCTATACAGTACATGTCTACTCAGAAGCAGGCCCCATGGCGTTCCCCATTTCTTTTATAGACATACACTTAATCCCTTATCTGCCACCCGTCTGACTGAAAAGTGCCAACCCAACACCAGAGTACCTATTTTCATATATGGTGTACGTCTGTAAATACTGTCTGTGAGTTACAAATCATATTGCTACTTACTGGGGGGATGCATAGAATGTGTTTATTATTTTAGGGATTCAAACCACAGATACTTGAAACACAGCTGAAGGATTTCAACCGAGGCCAATGTAACAGCAGATATATAATTAGCTAGGGTTAAGTGTCAGTTATGTGGGCAAGCTAAAAACTAAACTAAACAACCCACCCGTTCCTTAAATGGTATCTACATGTATAAGGATTTCTCATGTTTCTTTCCACATGGGCAGAATGCAAAAGAAGACTCCACCATACCAGAGATGAGACAGAAGCAGCGAGTTCCTTCCTTTCTCTGGCAAATAAAAGCTAGGCAATACTATGAGCGTAAATCAGGCATAGGCAAACTCGGCCCTCCAGATGTTTTGGGACTACAACTCCCCATCATCCCTAGCTAACAGGACCAATGGTCGGGGATGATGGGAATTGTAGTCTCAAAACATCTGGAGGGCCGAGTTTGCCTATGCCTGGCGCAAATGTTCAGCAATGAGGGGTTCTGGGAGCAAGGCCAGGCCTGAAGAAAACTATCTAGCTTTTAAAATATATATATATTATTTAGGACTTTCAGTTTTATACATTTCAATAATTTTAACAGTCATTTTAACATTTTAAAACTTGGCTTCCTTCCCCCTCTTGCTGTGGTTCCTTAAATTGATTTTTAATATTTCCTGCATATCCAAATTAACTTAGTTTTTTTTTCATTTAATCATCTACTTTAAATATATACTCTTATAAAACTGCAGGTTATTACAATAATCCTACCAATGTTCTTATCTGTTTAAAGTTTGTTTGTAAATATTCAATAAACCATTTACATTCTTTTATTAAAAGTTTCTTATCTTGATTTCCTATTTTTCTGGTAAGTTTCGCCATTTCTGCATATTCCATAAGTTTTTGTATCCGTTCTTCTTTTGCTGGGACTTCTTCTTCTTTCCATTTTTTGGGCAGGTAACATTTTTGCCACTGAGAATAAATTTCTATACAGTTTGGGTAATTATGTCCTTTATAATTCCCAAAAGGAAAGCTTCTGGTTTTTTTGTTTTTTTTAACAAACATTATTTTAAACATCTTTTTCTATTCATTATATATCATTTCCCAGTAAGCTTTAACCTTACTACAAGACCACCACATATGGTAAAAATAATCTTCTTTCTCTTTACATTTCCAACATTTTATTTAGATTTATACATTTTTGCCAATTTAGCTGGTATTAGGTACCATCAATATTTCATATAATTTTCTCTTAGACCATAACATGGTGTAAATTTTATACAGTGGTACCTTGGTTCTCAAACTTAATCCGTTCTGGGAGTCCGCTCCAAAACCAAAGCATTCCAAAACCAAGGTGCGCTTTCCCATAGAAAGTAATGCAAAATGGATTGATCCGTTCCAGACTTTTAAAAACAACCCCTAAAACAGCAATTTAACATGAATTTTACAATTTAACGAGACCATTGATCTGGAAAATGAAAGCAATAATGTACTGTGGTCACACAATCAATCAATCAATCAATCAATCAATAGCTGAACTGGGTCACTCAGTCACACACAAAAAAGAGCCACAAAAACAAAACGCAAAATAAATAGCAAAACCAGACAAACCTCAGCGTAACACTCAAAACGGAAGTGCAACACTCAAAATGGAGCACGTTCGGCTTCTGAAAAAGGTTCGCAAACCGGAACACTTACTTCCGGGTTTCCAGTGTTTGGGTTCCAAGTTGTTTGAGTACCAAGGCATTGGAGAACCAATGTACCACTGTATCCATATTCCACAATCATTCCCACAGAAGAAAACTATCTTTTTTTTATACTTAAATACCTTTATTTCATATTTTATAGTTACAAACGAGATCATAAAACATAAACCATAAATCATAAATTATATATCAAAGTTACATAACAAAATCATAAAACATAAATCAATGAGATAGAAGAAAGGTAGAAGAAAAAAAAGGAAAAAAAGGAAAAAAGAAAAAAAAGGAGAATATAGCATATATATATACTCCCATGCATATGCAATATGTATGCATACACATGTACATATACATACCAGGTAAAAAGCAACACATACATAAACATAGAAATATAATACCGATTAAAGAAAGAGAAAAAGGAAAAAAAAACATTTCCTATTGTTTGAACATCGCTTCCCTTTATCAGTTCTTGCTTGTCCTGCTTTATCTCTATCCCCACATTATCTACCAAATTGACATTTCCTCCATTTATTATCCATTTGTTATTCATCCTATATGTATTTTACTCAAAGCATATCACCAAACTTGTATTTATCTTTTCTTTTTTTAAATACTCTTCAACATATTTCCATTCTGCTTTACTTTTCTGTATCGGGATATCTCTAATTGCTGCTGTCATCTTTGCCAAGTTCATGAATTCCACTAATTTTACTTGCCATTCACCAATTGTTGGTACTTTCTCTCCTTTCCAGTTCTTTGCTATAAGGAGGCGAGCTGCAGCGCATGCATATAATAATATATTTTTCCTATCGTTAGGGAAATTATCTGGCACCATACTCAATAACATTATCTCTGGTTTTTTCTCAAATGTAAACTTAAGCATCTTTTTAAACTTTTCATACACATTGTTCCAAAATTCATGTATTTTATCACACAGCCACCAGCAATGGTAATAATTTCCTAATTTCTTTTTACATTTCCAACATTCTTTCGAATTGGTTTTATAAATTTTGGCTATCTTTTCCGGTGTGAAATGCCACCTGTATATTATCTTCATCATGTTCTCTTTTATATTTGAACAGGCTGTAAATTTCTATCTAGCTATGACCACTTGCAGTGGCTTTAGGCTGTAGGCCACCACAGTCAAAATAAAGCTTCTAACATCCAGATTCCCTTGTTAAGAGGGAGACTTGTGAACCAAACTTTAGCCCCGCTGAAATCGGTAGCACTAAGCCACATGGTGGCACCAGTGATCTCAAGGGATGGTTGCAGCGGATCAACCTTGCAAAGGATATCATCAACCAGGGATGAGACCCTTTCAAAAGTTAGCCAAGCTAACGTGTCCGCGTGGACAACTGGAGTGGAGCTGCAGTACTGGCACTTCCAGCTAGCGATGCTGGAGGAATTCAATTCCAATTGCATTTCAAGGTGAACCTGCACTTTCTGAAACACAAAGGAGATGCAAGGTAGGGCTCTGGTCTCTCCACTTCTTTTCCTTCCCCAAAGGCAAATATTATTGATCATTTGGTCGTTGCAGCATCTTCCACACTTAATCAAAGGGCCGTGGGTTTGAGCCCCATGTTGGGCAAAAAGATTCCTGCATTTCAGGGGGCTGGACTAGATGACCCTCACGGTCCCTTCCAACTCTACTATTCTATGATTCTATTATGCCAACCCTTCAGTGGGCCCTTCCAGATGACCTGTTTATTGAGCATTTGCTTGCACAAACCCTATGCAAAGTTTACACTGCGCTTTGTCTTTGTTGATTATTCATTCTGATTTGTTTGTGGGGAGGCCAAAATTCATCCTGATTTTGTTTGTGTGGTATTTGCCGAGCCCACACTTTTCAGTGTGTCTCCCAATCACTGGGAAAAGTCCATTAAAAATAAAAATAAAAAGGGGGAATTGTTGCAGTAGAGTGACACGGTGCTTTAATCCACTTTAACACCACAAATCTAAATTTCCCAGATGCACTTGAATATCTCCTGCAAAATATTGACAGTCTGGTGATGACCAGCATTAAGAATGGTCTTGCTATACCACACCAAGGATCACACCAGCCCAGCATTTTGTGTACAACAGCAGCCAGATGCTTCTGGGAAGCAGACAAGGAAGGTCAGGATGAAATAGCTATGCCCTGTTATTTGCTTCTGCCATTCTAAGGTACACTGCCTCTTAACATGGAAGTACCATTTGGTTCCTCACTGCTAATAATCAGTTGGCCAATATCACCTGAATATTTCGAATCCACTTTTGAAAGACACCTGCATGTCCCAGATTCGGAGCATGCGTTGCCTTGAGATCTTTTTGAACTGAAATGCTTTTGAGAAGATCTTATTTCGAGAAATTGCAGATCTGATTACTTGCAAAAACTATTTCTTATTTGCTTAATTTGTCTCTTTATACTGGCAAATTACCATTCAGCTGGATGTAAGGCTGAGTCAGTCTGTTGCACACTGAAATCTGTAAGGCTATTTTTGATAATTATCAACTTCTCTGTTCTTTAGGCTTTGTTCAAATTACTTGAAAAATGTCCACTCTTGGACAAGCTTTGCCTGCATATGTCTTATTAACCCCATTTCAGCCAAGTTTTGGCTCACTTCATTGTCAATGTTCCTACCAAGGCAATTTATAGTACTTGTTAAGCATACAATAGACTTCTATTTCATTTGCGATTACTATAAGCCTGGCCAAAACCATTGTGGTTTGACACAGCACAGATTAGTGGTACTGTATATGTATCGAGATGCTGAATGGCTTTGACAATAGTTCCATTCACTTAAGTGAACATTTTAAAATGCACAGAGGCGTCTAGGAAAGCGTAACTGATATAGCTATAAAGGGACAGCCAAGATTCTATTAACCAGGTAATTCAATTTCAGGATCAAGAGCAAATGCGTAAGAAACAGAAACGGCCCTCCTCCAAAAAACCTCATCACTCTGCTTCTCTTACAGAGATGGGAACCCTACAAGGTGGATTCCAACTCTCTTGATTACCAAGCAAGCGAGGGATGGTCAGGGATTAATGGGTCACCACCCTCTATCTATCTATCTATCTATCATCTATCTATCTCTATCTAATCATGCTTCTTCTTCCACCCTCCCAGCAAAATTGTGTGTCCTGGGTTCCTCCATTGTCAAATCTGATTCTCCTTTAGATAATCAGAAACCTATCAGTTTTAAAATACACCATTTTATATTTTTGAATCTATGAGATTTCTGAGTTGTTCGGCAGAACAGATAACTGATGAGACAGAATAGTAAAAGAAAGAAAGAAAAGAAGACAGAATAGTTTGGGTTTTGTTTTGTTTGTTTTTTTTAAAAAATGAGTTTGTGTACACCATAAATTTAAAACATTGGTTTATAGCCGTACATTAGGCAGCTGCATCCATCATCCGCTTTCTTCCAAAAATAAAATAATTTAATAAGGCTTGCCATGAAAAGCGTGTTTGTATACATTATTTGGTTGGAGAACTTCACTGCAAAATTCAGCAAGGTAAAGATTTCAAAGCGTGGCTGTGTTTCCATTTGCACATTGTTTCGAGAAGTGCAGACTAGGTAGATGTGCCGTAGAAGTAAACTGAATCAAATTTCTTCCCCATACTTATTAAACGGCTTTAGGATTCAGAAGGCAAAACAGCACCAGGATTATTTTTAGTCCCTTGAAATGAGAAGGTTGGCTGTAAAACCACTGGTATTCTGCTCACTGAAGTCTGGTGTTTTGGCTTCCAGTCTGTTTCTCCCTGTAAACAGCAGGTCAACAGACTTCACCATGACTGAGTATTCTGTCTGGAATTTTTCCTCGCAACAGTAAACCTCAGAGAGCAGGAATAGTCAGAAGGCTGATGCAGAATCCAAGTCCAAGAGGACACCGAAGGTCACCTAGGCTTCCTCTCTTCTTACCCCTCAGTTCATGCTCTCCCACAAACCTTTGTTTTTCCAAGCTGCCTTGCTTTTAACCGATTAACTAATTAAAATATCAGTGTACCACACGGCATAAGTTCTATTTTTGAATACACTTGGTAGCGATAACAGTTTTGGTGGCTGAATGCAGGAACATCATTTGTTTGTTCGTTTTTTTAAAAAGCACAATTGTATGAATCAAAAGGAACCTGTTTTGTCGGATGGTCAAATTATGTTCAGAGCTTTTTTTTCCAGCCGGAACTCGCCGGAACTCAGTTCTGGCACCTCTCAGATGGCCACCATTGCCATGATAAGAGAACAAGGGAGGCATTCGTGGTGGGTTTCTGGCACCTTTCTTGAAAAACAGCACAACACATTATACAGAAATGCATGTAATAAAGCCATGACTTTAAAAAAAACAAAAAGCAATTTCAAGGAGCTTCTATTTTTGAAGGAAATAACATAGAGAAAGATGGTAGTATGTGTGTGCACGCCTAGTTTTTCTGCTCAAAACACTCCCTAGCCACTTACCAGGTCAAGAGGCATTGAAAATTGAGTCAAAAGTTGCAGCTATATTTACAACAATGGCCATGATCAACAACAACAACAACAACAACAATGTTCCAGTGTGTCTGATAACTATCAGAGGCAATGAGAGTTGGTTTAAACCAGAGTTTACAACAACAACAACAACAACAACAACAACAACAACAACAACAACAACAACTTATTATTTATACCCCGCCCATCTGGCTGGGTTTCCCCAGCCACTCTGGGCGGCTTCCAACCAAATATTAAAAACTTCCCTAAACATTAAAAACTTCCCTAAACAGGGCCGCCTTCAGTTGTCTTTTAAAAGTAAAATAGTTGCTTATTGCCTTGACACCTGCCAGGAGGGCGTTCCACAGGGCGGGTGCCACTACCAAGAAGGCCCTCTGTCTGGTTCTCTGTAATCTCAATTTTCACAATAAGGGAACCACCAGAAGGCCCTTGGCGCTGGATCTCAGTGTCTGGGCTGAACAATGGGGGTGGAGACGCTCCTTCAGGTATACAGGACCGAGGCCGTTTTTTAAAATATATATATATATGCACAAAGCAATTCATCTTCTAAACCCTCATCTTCTAAACCAGGACACCTGTGGCCCTTCAGATGTTGTTGGACTACAATTCCCATCATTCCGATGACTGACCATCCTGTCTGGGGCTGATGATAACATCTGGAGAGCCCTGGGTCCCCCCCCTTGCTCTCTTGTTATAATTGGACTTCGTCTCCCGATCTAAACAGCCTCCACTTAACTTCTCAGCATTGTTTTCCCCCTCAGCCTCAAACGCCTTTTCCAAACCACAAAGCCAACATGCTCAGGGTGTCTTCCAGAACGAAGACTGCCTCCGACTAGTCCGCTGTGTGCAGCATGCCACATCTGTCCTGGCACCCGTGTGAAAAACTTTCTCTTTTGGTTTAGTCTCACAGCGTAACTTAAACAACCATGCCAGAACTTTTTTTTCTTGTCCACCCCCTCCATGGCTTTGAAGGAGACTTTTCTTCAGGAAGCCTGAAGTCAGAGAAACATCCCAAGGTCAGTGTTGAAAAACCAATTCAGACATTAATACAAACAAACACTCTGTGGAAAAACAGACAGGAAGTCAGGAAAGCCCCTTTTGTGACTAGACTATCAGTTTCAGTAGCATCATTCTCTGGATTCGAAGCTCCTTCTTTTGCTAAGGGAAAAATATATAATCAAGGCAAGGCTTGATGCTCAGCGGTTTTCTAAAATCAGCATCCTCCCCTCCTTCTTGAAGTAAGCAAAGGATCTCCAAATGCAGGCTGCTTTCTCTGATTCAAAATGCACAATACAAACACTCAGTGCTTTTTTTTCTGGGGGGACACAGGGGTACACATACCCCTAAACATTTTGTGAATCTAAGTTTGGACTCATTGAGGGGCAGTATTTCACTATGAGTAGGAAAATGAGAGTACCCTTAAACATTTTTTTAAAGAAAAAGCACTGCAAACACTTATTAGAGCAAGATGAAAAGAAATCAAGTGTTACAAGCTTTCCTGCTTTATGGTACTTTGCTTAGTGTGGGGTATGGGTGGTTGCATAGGTGCCAACTCCCTGGGTCCCTGGGTGCCCAAGCACCCACAAAATTCCCCATGAAGGGATCAGGGACCCCCAAATTTTGGTGCCAGGGCCGGGCACGCTGCATGGCACCCATGGTCACGGGGCCAAGCTGGCACTCCTGGGTGGGTGTTTTAAAACCTGGTCAGATGTGATTTCTCAGCCGGGCGCTGTATAATGTGGGAGAACGCAGCCTCCCAATTGGTAAAAATAAATTAATTGAAACAAAAGATTCCCGAAATGGCACAGGCATTGTGCAATCGTCAGCATTAATTACCTCATGGATAATTCTACTACTGGGGCTTCTGGACTGTTGCTGTTTTGGCATGGGGTCCAGTCACAAATTCAGATTGTGTGATTATAATTGACCCACAGCAAACCCACTTCCCCAGAAGATCAAACATTTTGTGGGCAGACAAGCAGAGAGGCAGGGATGGGGAGCAAGAATAAAACAGCCAAGGCTCAGTTCTGGGTTGAAATAAGGCCACAACTTGATGGATTACAGAGAGTAGGCCCCTGTTAGCTTGCAGGGGGCTGGCCAATGTTAAGGTCCACCATGGCAGGAACTGAATCAGGTGGTCCCTTTCAGGCAACCTGGTAGAGGGTGCTTTGGCCCATTAGCCCCCAAGCTGGGCTTCTGGACAGAAAGAGCTGCCTTCCCTTAAGGGGATTTCCCGTTTGGATAGGGCAGGGGGCTTCCTCCCCCTCCATCCCTTCCAAGGATCCAGCCCAATGCGTCTCCCACCATTACAAGTTGTGACATGAATGACATGAAGAAAAAGAAAATCAAACATGTGCTATAGCAAGATGGAAGGTAAAAACAATCAGGTCATTGGGAAGCAATCTACAAGCCTGCCACACTGACGCAACAAATTATAATATATAATATAATTATAATATAATATAATATATAAATATAATATACCTGATACTTGGAAGCTGATGAGATTTTATATTTGGGCACCTGCCAAGATAAAACAATCAAGAAATGCCGACGAATGCCAAGCACCCAAGTTTCAAATGCTGAAGTGGAATTTCACATCGAAAGTTCATGTTGAAATATGAAATTTCAAGTGCCAAATCTGAACTCTTGTTGGTGGGGATATATATATTCAGCTTTAGTACTCAGCACATTGTAACCATTCTTTAAAAAAGAATACCCAGCATATAAGGACAAATTCTCATAACTTAAATCCCATCTTTCGCCACAAGGGAGCATACAGATTAAATGTTTCTCATGTGAAAAGAGATGCAGTAAACTCATCTCAGCAAACCCAATGGCATATCTCTCCTGGGTTCACACGAGAATTCAGTTCAGTGCTGAAACAGACAGTAAATCAAGCCAACAAGTTCTGTAAAGATATTTGTATGTTAAACACAATGTAAAATCAGCAGGAGGCATCTCCAGCATCAGAACCTATTTATGTTTTCAGTGCTTTTCTTTCTTTTTTGGCCAGACACATTTTTTTTTATGCCTTTAAGAATAACCCAAAATAATTACCAGACACATTCCCTGGATGACTCAGCCTGCTGAACCGAACTCAAAACATGTGCTCGTCATCAGGAAGTGGAGAAAAAAGGGGAGCCCACTACTTCAGTAAATCTTGGAACAAGCAATATTCCCTGCTGCATAATATTTTTTACTAAAGGAAGCGAGGGAGGAATTATTCTGATAGGGAAGGAAAATCGGGGCTTGTATAAATCAGAAGCACTCCCTCTCACTCTCTGGCTGTGTACGCAGCCCATAGCTGCCAAGTTTTCCCTTTTCTCGTGAGGAAGCCTATTCAGCATAATGGAAAATCCCTTAAAAAAAATGGATAACTTGGCAGCTATGACGCAGCCTACAATCAGATCACACTTAAATTATACGATTTCCCCAAAGAATCCTGGGAACTGTAGTTTAACGAGGGTGCTGGGAATTGTAGCTCTGTGGTGGGTAAACTGCAGTCCCCGGGTTTCCCCCCTCCTTTTTAATGGAGTCATGTACTTTAAATGTCTGGTGCGTATGCAGCCTAACACTCTCATAATGGTATAACACTAGTTAAACATCAACTTCACAACCCTGAAGTTCACTCAGGTGTTGTTACCCTGTCCTTTTGTGTTGTCCTGGGTTGTTTTAGGGAAGGGGACTGTAAAGCTGATAGCAGCAGCACTGTAATTAATTAAGGGATGGAGGACGTAAAGGCAGCCGGGGGGGGGGGACAACTAAGAGTTTCAGTCGAAAGTGAAAATGTGTAATTTGCATGCACAGGCAAGGGGGAGGGGCACAAAATCGGCTTAAAAGTATGTCCATAAATATATCTATAAATAAAAATATTGATCGTTGCCTCATAAGAAATGGTTTTAAATAGAGGGTGAATTGAATGGGTGGAAGGGGGGTTGGATAAGAGGTGGAAAGAAGACCTAATTTGTCCATGGCTAGGGGGCACAACCTGGACGGTTCTGCCAGGGGCACAAGATCACCTAGCTATGGCTCTGGGCCTGGCAGACAAGTTTCTTGGGGGCCAGGTCTAGGGAGACCTCGCCACTGCTCGGTCGCCAAGACTAGCGGAAGTGGTAGACCTGTTCTCTGATGTAACTAGGGTGCCGTTATCTGGAATATTTATTTAGCCACTCTCTCCCCCCCCCCACCAGAAAAAATATAAATCCGGCGGATGTCAGTGCCTCTACGTCCCCTTGTACTGTTCTGCTCTGAAGAAAAGGCTAGAAATCAGGGTGGAGTGGGGGAAAGAAAAGAAAATCAAGACATTTGCAAACTCTCCGGATATATCTTTCCTAGGGAGTCGTCTAGCTTAGCCCAGAGTCTAGTCAGTTTGCACACTAATTGCCAGTGCTTACACGGAGAGTGGAAAGAACGAAAACAGCTGCAAATAATTACACATGTGACCCCCCCCTTCACGGTGAAGTCTGGGAGCCAAGGGTAGGTCAGCTTATGACACTTGGAAGCAGGCATCACAGTCTTTTGAGAGAGAGACGTCTAACACCAGCTTGTTTTATTGCAGCCAGTATGTATTTATGAAGCTGGATTCTTATTTTTAAAAGGTATCTGTCCATTAAAAGTGTCCCCCCCCCCAGGGTATAGTCTTTCCCCTCAATGCAAAATACTAAAACAGGAGGCTCTCTGTAAGAAACCTGGGGTATTTTGAATTATTATTATTGGTACCACTCTTCTAAATCTGTGCACTCAGATGATTCGCTGGCAAATGTTAAAACGAATCACAGAAAGTGTAATCATAGCTGCCAGCTGCACTCCCAAATGGACAATAAATAATGAATAAAAATTAATACTACCCTTTCTGGTGATGCCACGAGTCAATTCTAAAGCCAAAATATTTGTTTACTAATAGTACCATAAATGGAGGACGCGGGTGGCGCTGTGGATGCGGGTGGCGCTGTGGGTTAAACCACAGAGCCTAGGGCTTGCCGATCAGAAGGTCGGCGGTTCGAATCCCTGTGATGGGGTGAGCTCCCGTTGCTTGGTCCCAGCTCCTGCCAACCTAGCAGTTTGAAAGCACGTCAAAGTGCAAGTAGATAAATAGGGACCGCTACAACGGGAAGGTAAACAGCGTTTCCGTGTGCTGCTCTGGTTCGCCAGAAGCGGCTTTGTCATGCTGGCCACATGACCTGGAAGCTGTACGCCGGCTCCCTTGGCCAATAAAGCGAGATGAGCGCCGCAACCCCAGAGTCGGTAACGACTGGACCTAATGGTCAGGGGTCCCTTTACCTTTACCATAAATGGAACAACAGATAGGTGGCTTTAAATCCAGAGGCAATTTAGTAAGTAAGTAAGTAAGTAAGTAAGTAAGTAAGTAAGTAAGTAAATAAATAATATTTTTATTATTTATAGCCTGCCCAGCTTGCTGGGTTTCCCCAGCCAATCTGGGCGGCTTACAGAAAATATATAAAATATAATATAGCATCAAACATTAAAAACTTCTTGATACAGGGTTGCCTTCAAATGTCTTCTAAAAATTGTATAGTTCTTTATCTCCTTGACATCTGAAGGAAGGGTGTTCCACAGGGAGGGCACCACCACCGAGAAGGCCCTCTGCCTTGTTCCCTGTAACTTTGCTTCTTGCAGTGAGGGAACCAGCAGAAGGCCCTCGGAGGAGGACCTCAGCAACATATGAAGGGCCCCAGCTCCCCCACCCCAGATTTAAGCCTAACCATCACTATTTGGGAGCAAAACCCACTGGACTCTCTGGAGCTAACTTCTGAATTAATATGAAGAGCATTGTGCCATTTATTTGGCAATGCGGGACGCAGGAATATAGGTAACGAATAAGAGGAACTAGCTCTGCTGACTTCAAAACTGGAATTTTGGCACTTTCAGGCAGGTCCTCACAGTGTCCAGGATTATTTTGTCAGCACAAAGTCTGGGGCTTATGAGTAAGTTAAGGGTCAACAGCTGGAGACCCTAGGGCCAAACCCACCTCCTGAAGAACATCTCACTTCACTCCCCTCCCCCATCTGTGGAATGTGGAAGGGTAGTGGTCACTCTGGGATTATTGGCAGCCCACCTTGAGCTCAGTGGGAAGGGATCTGGCCAGCAATTCTTTATCCTCTATTCAACATGAGCCTCTGAAAGACTAGTTACTCATTTTGTGTGTGCAAATGCATTCTCTCATTAAAACGTCTTAATTCCACCATTTGCTCCAAAAACCATCAAAGTGGCTAACCATAAAACAACGAAAGCAGCCCTGAAGCAATAATTATAGACATAAAAAATCCACCTCAAATAACAAACCTCAAGGAAACAGCTAGGTGCAGAATTAGTTTACACGCACGGCTAAGCACCTGCTGGTACCACTAGGCCTTTGCTGCTGCTCCACCAAAAACCCATGAGCAATGAGGATAGGCTGCTCTGTCTCAAGAGGGCTTTCCCCCGCTTTAGGTGCCACAACTGAATGGCCTTTGTCTCTCATGCCCACCTGTAACTTCTCAAGATGGTGGCCGTGTATGGAGCAGCAGAGCCTTTGATGATAATATATGGGCAGGTTCATCCAGTAGGAGGGTGTCTATAGACCGGGATTCTGGAATGTAGGTTCAGTTTAAACATTACTCCAATTTCTCGGTGGAGGGAGGAGGGAAACAGACAAATAATAAAAAGTACTGAGGAGCAGTGCTTGCTTCCCCCCCTAAAAAAAAATGTTTAGGGGTACTCTCATTTTCCTACTCATACAGTGGTACCTCATGTTACGTCCGCTTCAGGATTCATCTTTTCAGGTTACGGACGCGCCGAACCCAGAAGTCCCGGAACGGGTTGCTTCCGGGTTCAGCACGCGTGCATGTGCAGAACTGCTAAATCTCGCTTTGCGCATGCAGAGAAGCGCAGCATTGCGTCCTGCACGTGCGCAGAAACGGCACTTCAGGATGTGGCCTTTTCATGCTGCGAACGGGCCTCTGGAACGGATCCCATTCGCAACCAGAGGCCAAACTTAGATTCACAAAATGTTTAGGGTTATGCGTCCCCCTGCGTCCCCCCCAGAAAAAAAGCACTGCTGAGAAGACTTAAAGTCAGAAAAGAAATCCCAGAGTATTATTTCTCAGGACAAAGAAATTGGGGGGGGGTGTTAACGGAGTAGAATTGGGGGGAAACTAAACATCCGTCAGGCTTTATCTTTAAGCACAATAGACCTAATAGCATACAAGGCTTAATAACTGTTTATTCGTGTTCTGCTTTGTGCAACAAGATTTGCTTCGTGTAAGAATCATAATGAGGCTAACTATCCCCTGACTCAGACTTGAAAAGCAATTGGACAATCTCAGTATTCTTCACCAGAAAAAAAAAACAAAAACTTGTAACATACACTTTTAAAACATCCCTTGTTATGGTCACTAACTGGGTTGAAGAATATAAATTTGAGCAAAAGATGGAAAGAGAAAATGGAAATAATATTGGGTAGTGCAGTTACTCTTATTATGGAACTTAAAAGTTTTGCTCCAGGGGGTTTAAATAATTGAAAATCCAAATTAGTAGAGAGTGGCATAAAATTACAGTTACTTCTATGAGAATACAGAATGTACTACCCAGACTAATCTGCGAAAGAAGAGTGAGTCTCTGCGAAGCCTTTCACATTTACATTTGCTTTTGGCGGCTTCAAAAGAATAATTAAGGCCAAATTAACTCTAAAGTCATATAGAACTGTGGAAACGTAAAAGAACAAGGATTAAAGCTCAATATTTTAAGGATATAATGCAGGTGAGGAGCATTTTGACTTGCAAATAGACAAAATGAAATTGGATAAAAATAGTTATTCTATATAGTGGTCCCCTTCTGGGGGGAAAAACCTCTTAATATCTGCTTGTTAATGGGCAAAGTAAAGAATTCTTATGACTTGGCCAGTAATGCTTCTAGAATGTACAGATAAGCAAGCAGACCATTTTGGCGAGATTACAAGGGAATTTGAAGCATGTTTCTCAATGATGTCAATTACCACAATATAATCTGAATGATGACATTCGGCACTGAAACATCAACAACAAATTCAAAACACAAAAGCTTGTGAAGCATCTACACATATTAGAACAGAAGCACAGTATTGTATAGCTTCCATCTACTTTATAATGATAATTACAGTATATTAAGACTGACTCTGCAGGGATGGGAGCCTCTAACTCAACAGACATTGTTGGACTCCAAATCCCATGAGCCCCAGCCAATGTGGCCAATGGTCAGGGATGATAGGAGTTGTAGTCCAACAACATCTGGAGGGCCACTCATGGGTTATAGATGCTGAGGTGAAGTAGAGGTGCCTGGCTCACAACTGAATATTCAGCCCCTGAAGTTTGCAGTATAGAACAACAGTTTGTAGACTATGGTTACCAGATTTTTTTTGATGAATCCGGGGACACTTAAAAAAAAAATCTGAGTAGCAACAGGGAGCCAGTAGTGGGGATGGAGAGGCAAAAGACCCTGGGCCCAAGCACACATGCATATCCCGAGCCTTCCCCAATGATCTGCCCCCTTCCTCCTTTGTTTTGACAGATATGGGGAGGCTCGGAAGTCATGGGCGGGTGTTGCCCAGGAGGGGTGCAAGGTGTATGGTTTCTCTGCCAGGCAAGGTGTAACGCCCTTCTTTTGCACCCTGTGAAACATAAATGTGCAGAGTTATTAAAAAACTGGGCAATGGCCAAGCCTCCCCCGATCAGTCAAAACAAAGGGGAAAGGGGCCAGGAGATCTGTACCGCCAGATGTCCTTGGTTCCCCTTTGGTAGTGGCAAGTCAGCAGCCTGGAGCCAGCCTGATAGCGCAGTTGGCTCTGGCTGGCTTCAGGAGCTGCTCGCTGCCGTGGCGCCCGCCATTTTTCCTCGCCGGAAGTCCCCATATGATGTGTTGTGCACAAGACACATCATATGGGGACTTTCGGCGAGGAAAAATGGCGGGTGCCATGGCAGCAAGCATTTATCGCCTCAAGTGATAGCACCTCAGGCTTTTTTCATATCACTTCACATTGGGCTTGGAACAGTGTGTTTATGCAACTTTGCTGGAAATGGCTAAAGTTAAATTAACAACTCTTGCAAGCAGTATAATTGTTCTGAACTACTAGGGATGTACACAGGTGGGGAAATATCTTTGGAACCTGTTTTGACACTTTGGATAGTGGGTTACTTCAGTTCAACGCCTTGGGCTGCCTTCTTGCTTCAGTCTGGATCCAAAACAAAGCTTCACTTCAGCAATTTATCATTTTGGGTCGACTTTAAACAATGGGAGAGGTGGTACCAGAGATTGCAAGATTGGTCTTCCCTTGGTCCACAGCTATGTTACCTGTCTGGTAGGGATGGAGGGGACATTTAAAAACAGCCCTGCATTGGAAAACAGCCAAAAAGACCTTTCTAAAGCAAGACAGGCCAGGGGAAACATTACCAATTGGCCCTGCTCCACTTGTTAATGCCCAACAGACTGTGCCCCAAATGCAGGCAATATTCACACAGTCTTTCCTGTATCATGTACAGAGCTTTATGCGGAAGTGCTCCTGTGTCTGAGCGATGCACCTTGCAGGTGAACCTTTGCAACCCCTGGTCACCCGACAATCTGTAAGTTTTGCTCCCTGTAAGCTCTTTTCCAGCTATGTGGGAGGAACACTATTTGCTCTTTAAAAGAAAAAAGAAGAGTATGTTTTTTAACTCACAGAACTGTTCCTGTTTAGTGACCTCCCCCTCCCACACCCTTCAGTCCTAGCAGAGGGCTTTTTGTCCTCCGAACTCTGAGTGCTCCTTTCATCAGGTTTTGGACCTGGCCCTGCATTGCTTGAGCATCCAAATCTCCCACTTGAGGCCATAGGAGTTTGCTTTTGTCAGAACACGTGCTCTGATCCATAGCTTTTTGAATTTCGGTCTGCGACTCAAACCAGCATACATCTGGCTGGTTTCAGTATGTTCAGGGATCCCCACCTGCCCTTTCCACTAAGATAAACCTTCCTTTGGAACCAACCTTTCGCTTCCAGCTCACACCCTGCAATCCAGAAGAACACATGAAATGCTTGTGCAGTGGCTTCTTCCATTACTCCAGGGCCAGGGGAGTCATTGAAACACTGGCTTCCCCAGCCGCTCTTGGTGGCTCCCAACAGAACATTAAAAACACGATAAAAGATCAAACATACAAAACTTCCCTAAACAGATGTCTTCAGATGTCTTCTAAAAGTTGGAGAGTTGTTTATTTCCTTGACATCTGATGGGAGGGCGTTCCACAGAGTGGGCACCACTACCAAGAAGGCCCTCTGTCTGGTTCCCTGTAACTTTGCTTCTCGCAGTGAAGGAACCACCAGAAGGCCCTCAGAGCTGGACCTCAGTGTCCAGGCTGAACGGTGGTGGTGGAGACGCTCCTTCAGGTATACTGTGCCAAGGTCTGGTGCAGGCAAACCTCTCCATTCAGTTTTAAAAGCCCACCCCAAATGCTGGTGATGGTGTTTCTTTATCTAAGGAAAACAAAATTCTGCTTGAAAATGTAACAAATCTGGGGCATTGTTCTCATTTTGCTTACATTTATTGTCAAGAACTTCTCAAACAGCTCTGGGAAGCTTATTAAACTTATGTAACAACAACAACAACAACAACAACAACAACAACAACAACAACAACAACAACAACAACAATTGATAAGAATATAGACATTTAACAACAACCTTAAGAAAGATTGCTTCTAGAAGATAGTGTCTCAACTGTATATTATTTTCTGGAGTTCCATCGAAGGACACGGCGTTCCTGTAGATGTCCAATGGAAGCAGATTGACACAATCTGCAAGAATCCTCCCAAGGACTGGAAGTAATGGTAGGCACATGGCAGAAGATTAGCTAAACATGAAACATGCATGGAAGCCAAAGTGGGATCAATGAGATGGTTGGCTGCCTGTGCTATATAAAAAAGCAATGGAAGTGTGTGTGTGTGTGTGTGTGTGTGTGTGTGTGTGTGTGTGTGCATGTCCCATTTCATTCATCAATTTCTTGTGGGAATTCCCAGTCAAAGCACACCAATCAGTAAAATATATCGCCTTGTGGGAATTTAGACTGCTGTCCTGCACACAGCTCGCTGGGGATAACTTCCATAGAACTTAGTGGAATTCCTTCAGAGTACATGTATATAGGATTGTACAGAGGCCTTAACCTTGGTCTATCAAGGCTGGGTGGTTTTTTATATATATAATAAATCTAATTCTATATATGTTGGGAGTTGTTGGATTGGCTCCCATCAGCCCTAGACAGGATGGGCCAATGGTGATGGTAGGAGTTGCAGTCCAAAGGGCAGGGGCTATATTAAATACCCCAGCTCATCTTGCAGCTTGCTCCCCTTTCTTTCCTGTTATTTTCTTTACTGCAAACTGAGATTGTTCAAGTCAGTAAGAAGGGAAAGGTGGACAAGAATACCAGTTAAAGCAGGGGTAGGCAACCTAATGCCGGGGGGGGGAGGTGCGGCCCATTCACCTTCTCAATCCGGCCCGCGGACGGTCAGGGGAATCAGCATGTTTTTACATGAGTAGAATGTGTGCTTTTACAGTGGTACCTCTACTTACGAATTTAATGCGTTCCGAACACACATTTGTAAATTCGTAAGTCAAAGCAAGCCTATCTAAAAATTCGTAAGTAGAAAAAATCCTATCTAAACAGCATCCAAGATGGCGGACGGAGCTCCATTTGTAAGTAGAAACATTCGTAAGTAGAGTTATTCGTAAGTAGAGGTACCACTGTATTTAAAATGCATCTCTGGGTTATTTGTGGGGCATAAGAATTCGTTCATTTCCCCCCCCCACCCCCACCTCCCAAAAATATAGTCTGGCCCACCACATGGTCTGAGGGATGGTGGACCGGCCCACGGCTGAAAAAGGTTGCTGACAAGCCTTCCTAGTGGTGGTTCGCCCAAAAGAGAAAAATGTGCTTGCTCAGACACTCTCCAGTGATGTGTCAGAAGATCTTGCCAACGACTGGTGTGCGGGATGCCAGTTTACTTATTTCTATCTTTTTTGGGTGCCACTCCCTGCATTCTCCCCCTCCCCAGTTCCCTGACACTTGCTGAGTTTAAAACTTCTGCCAGGTGATGAGAGCCTCTGCGGCGGTGCTAAGATGTCCTCGTGGCTCAAGCAAGTGATGCTTCCTGAGGGGCACCTGGGACTAATCTGTAAGTGGAGGACTCCATTATGCAGATGCTCAGGCACTTCAAAGAAGGGAAGAGGGGGAACATTTCCCTTGGGGTGCTCACTTGGCTGTTACTCATGCAAATTTGAGAAGGCTCATTTCATAGGGTTGTCATATTTCAAAAAGTAAAAACTGGGACACCCCCCTTTTTTAAGGAAACCCCCAAAATTGTTCAGCTTTTCGTAAAGAAAACCTGAAAGTTGTTGAGCTGATTTTCTACATTTCACTAAGAGGGGCTTAACATGAGGGGTGGGGCACTTGCATGCAAAGGTTGCTGTTCTGCCTGGTGGAATGTGGTCTGTACCTGGCAGTAGCAAAGGGACCATGCTTTGCTGAGAGAACAGTTTGTTGAGTTGTCTTCTCTGTCCATCCACTGACATCTCACAGCAGCCATTCAGGCTACAGCAGAGGGAGAAGTGGACTGCAGGATCACTCCACCGGTTCCGCCAGGAGACCAGCTCCATTTTGTTCCTCCTGTCCCTGAACGGTTCATTCAAGCTTCATATTAGAACTTTGTGAACTTGGAGAACTGGTGGCTGAGTTTGCTTGTTTTCCTCTTCCCTCCCCCTCCCCTTTTCCTTTTGTGTCTTGTCTATTTGTTATTTCTTCTACATAAACCACATTGAAAGCCTTGCGAAAGAGCCTTTTAATTAATTTGTTAATTAAAGCAATGTTTTATCAATCCTTACTCTCTGATGGAAACGCCTTTTGCAGGCACTTCCTCCCGAAGCTCCTGAATTGGTATGAACACACTGAACTTTCTGCCTAGACGTGCGCTGAATTATAGGGTGGAATTTGATGCCAAGAACATTGTGTGTAATGCACAAATTCAGACCAGGACTGCCTGGAAGTCATTCTTTCAGTTTGCCAGAAGAGGGTGCTGCTCCCTTAAAATATAAGCAGTGGACAGATGAAAGTGATCTAAGTTAAACTACAAGCCAGAGGGCTTGAGAAACATAGCCAGATGTGTTCAGAGAACGAAGGTGCAAGAAGCAGTGGTCAAACAGTCCTATTTAATACACAGCTTGTCCTAAAGCTAACCCCCTTGTTTGCTTAGGCCTTTTGTAGAAAGTTAGCAACAGAAGCAGGAGAGAAGTGACCCGGGGACCTTCTGCATATTTAAAAATAGATGCCTAGATTTCTCATAGTTTGCGTGCCATTGGCTCACAATGTACAGCGAACTTCTGTGATCTGAAACAATGCTTGAATTGTGAAACCAAATATTTGTGCTTTCTTCCCCAATGCTGCCTCGTCGGAGAAAACCCCTGTTACAAAAGGCAAACTGTTTGGTTTACCCGAGTGGCCGTGGCATCGGTCCCAGCCACTGATAGACTGGCTTCAAGGAGTCCTTGAATGTCCTTGCTTCAAGGAGATGTCAGCTTGTCCGGAGACTTAAAACCTGGGAGGTTAGCTTCCCAAAGCTTTTAGAGTCACACAGATTGCAGGGGTGGGGTGGGCATTTTCCTGGCGTGGCTCCTGCCTGACAAGGCAAGGCAGGCCTACAATCCATGTGGCTTGTGGTCTGGGAAAATGCAAAATGTGGTCTGGAAAAACAAATAGTGTGCTTAGACAGGGCTCAGAATATGCTGGGCAGATGTGAGAGTGGCTCTTTCGGCTTCAATCCTATGCCCATTTACAAGAGAGCAACCCTATAACCTGGGAGTAAACTCCATTTAATCCAACGGGATTTACTGCTGAAGAGACATGTCTGGAATTGCTCTGTTAGCTATTTAATGCAAGATTGCTTCTAGCGTAATAAAGTGTGACTTTTCCATTGAATAAAGAGTTAAAATATATCTGATTAGCTTCATTTAGGGGAAAAAGCCCTGGCAGAATGTCTATGCTGTCCATAGTTTGGGGGGGGGAATAGAATGAAGAATGGCCAAGGAAGGTTAATGTAAGGGAATTGTTTTGCTATTACTGACCTTGCCTGTAAATAACATTAAAACATTCAAGTATTCATCTAAGGTGTGGAAAAGCTTTGGCCCTTGCGATGTTGCTGAACTACAACTCCCAACCCCCCCACAAGCAAACATGGCCAATGGACAGGGGTAATGGGAGTTATAGTTCAGTAACATCTGAAGGGCCAAAGCTTTCCCCACACGTGATCTAAGGTGTGTCTTTTGTTTGTTTGACAACCATATGCGTAGTATTTAAACTCAGAGAGGCCAACAGCTTCCCTTTTTACTCAGTGCAGGGAGAAGTGTGGGCAACGTTATACTTTCTGGTGACTCTCCAGGTATAACCAGGTTTGTAGAGCAGCTTTGCGCTGCATATAAATGCTTGACATTGAATTAATTCACTTTTAAAATTGGCAAGCTTTTGCAAAGCAGGGATACCAGACTCCCCAGAACTGCCAGAGTTATTTTTTGTACCTGGGCTGTAAAAAAGGTAAAAGTAAAGGTCCCCTGGACAGTTAAGTCCAGTCAAAGGCGACTATGGGGTTGTGGCGCCCATCTTGCTTTTTCAGGCTGAGGGAGCCAGTGTTTGTCCACAGACAGCTTTGCAGGTCATGTGGCCAGCGTGACTGAACTGCTTCTGGTGCAATGGAACACCGTGACAGAAACCAGAGCGCACAGAAATGCCATTTACCTTCCTGCCACAGCAGTACCTATTTATCTACTTGCACTGGTGTGCTTTTGAACTGCTAGGTTGGCAGAAGCTGGGATAAAGCAATGGGAGTTCACCCCGTTGCAGAGATTCGAACTGCCGGCTTTCTGATCGGCAAGCCCAAGAGGCTGAGTGGTTCAGACCACAGCGCCACCGGTATCCCATAATGTTTTGGTTTGCCACCAATGTCCTCCCCTCCCCCAGTGTATATATTCCTTATGGAATTTGTATTTGTCACTCACAAAAAATTGTCCAATGTAGGGCTCCATCTGGCTAAATGCCCATCAACCACATCCTCCCATGTCATACTTATATGATCAATCACACTATGAACTGAAACACCAACATTTGAATATGCACATGGCTTTCTATGCACCATGACTAACGTTCTTATGATCCCAGCAAAGTTTTATAAGATGGTCAGCCTGATCCTGTGCAGAAGGAAGTGTGTCTTCCATTTGCGGCAGACGGCACAACCACTTCCACAAGGCAGTTTGTTGTGGACCGAGGAGATGTACATGCCAGTGGTTTAAAACACAACAAAGTCACTTCCCCCTGCTGCAGTTCAAGCCACAGTTTTACATTTACTGCACACACCAGAGAAAGGTTGGGATGTTTTCACCCAGTGCCCATTACCTGATTTCTTTCCCTTCACCTGCAATCCCCGCCGTGAGCTCTCATCTATACATGTGCAATGGATGTCTGAAACAGACTGGATGGGCCATTGGTTTCTTCCAGCAGAACTCTTATGATGTTCTCAAATGTCCTGGAGAAGGTTGGGGTTTCTGGGGCGAGGTGTGTTTTTTAAAAACCCAAGAACTTCAGACTGCTCTCTTGTTTCTAGGTTCTTGTTTCACAGAATCTTCAGAAGTTCAGTCCCAGATCTGTCTAGTTTCACATCCAGAAACTGAAAGCTTTGCAAAGATATATTTGATCTGAAACTGATAGAGACAATACTGTTGTTGTTGTTGCTGCTGTTGTTGTTGTTGTTGTTATAAATGGTTTCACACAAACACAAAACATGAAAACATATAAACCAGGGCAGGACGTTGATGTTAATAGCTTTCATCTAAATAATTGCAGCAGAATGTAGATGCCACAATTGCACATCACAGTAAAAATAGTGTCGTGTGGACAGACCAGCCTATTTCTGTTAATTGTCAGCTTCATACAAGTGTGGACAAGTTTTGAAAAATAAATAAATAAAAACTATATAGATGACCCCTGTGGACCCTTCCAACTTTACAGTTCTATGATTCTATGATGTAAACAAGAACCACGCAGAGTACATTCTCACATTCAAGCACAGGACCTGATTTTTCCTGACTCGAAGATGGCACAGCTGAATGTGTGAACCAATGCCCTCTGCACCTGAGATGCTAAGAACATTTTGTAGTTCGTGATCGATCATCCCTCATCCAACCTGAAAGATAACACTGGCCGTTTCATTCCCAGGTGATAAACTGCATGTGTGGACCAGCCTATGAAGAAGAGAGACACAGATTTAGAATTGCAGAGTCGGGGAGTTAGCATTTTAATATCTCGTTTTAAGAATGGGCTAAGGGTGCAGGTTGCTGAAGGCACCTTACCTAGGAGCAAGGCTTCAGAGTTAGATGTGCACAGGATTGCACCATAAATTTGTGCTAGTTCCCCCTCTTGCCCGTCTGGCTGCCTGTTCAACAGTGAATGATTGATGTTGCCCTTTCTTTTTAACAAACAGTTCCCAAAGCTTTGGATACAGAGATATGGCACAATGAAAGTACTGTGGGGCCGTTTCAGCACTGTTCATTCAGTGGGTTGCAGTCGAAACTCTACAATTCAAAGCCTTGTGTCATTTCCTCATTTTCAGAAAGGAAGTTTAGACCTTTGGTTGTTATGATTAAAATATACGACCCCAAAGAAGGAGTTAATGCAGCTGGTTTGTTTTTCCTGTTCTCAGAAGCAGAGTTTTCTTATCCCTGGCCCTGGAAGCTCTCACGGTCATAGGCTCTTCCTCCAAATAGTCCTACTTAAAGAACTCCATCTTCATGTCACTGCTCAGCAAGGCGAGGAGGGCTGGGAGCAAAGGGAACCAGAGTCTGAGGTTCGTGGACATGAAAACTGGAATGGAGAAGGCCCAGCTCATTCCCATTGTGATCACCTCTCCTTGATTCCAGTGTTTCATCTTCCCACATACAAAATTAACAGCCTTTTCTCGTAATACTAAAAAGCAGAGAAAATGAAGTGGGGCGGGACTTGAATGAATGAAGGCCTGGGAAAACTGAAGTTGGTTTATAAAGCTGGTGGTGTGCTGTGCCACTGAGGGTTCCCTCAACCCTAGTATAAGGTTTGCCATTCCTGGCAAGCATGCATCATAATGCCAAAAAACGCATTTTGGGACCCCACTATGAAGGCCTGCACAAAGGGATGCCTTAGCTCCTGTCAAGATCTCGCCCTTTGGATGGAAAGCTACCGCTGAGGGACCGCGTGTTCGGCAGACATTGCCTGCCACCAAATGATGTCCTTCATAAGAAAGCTCATCTCAGCTTGGGCCGCTCACAATCTCCATGAGATGAGATGAGACCATCCGTCTCAATTGGGATGACACTGTTTGGCCCCCATATTATTCTATCTGTCATGTACTCTTTGGGTTCCAAAAGAATCCCTGTCTCATACATCATTATTTTCCACAAAGGTTGAAAGCCCCCTCCTGGGAGGGGGGGGATTTTTTGCTCCTTCCCACTCGCTGCCCCACCCTTGATGTCCGAGTACCTTCAGTGACAAGAAGCAACTCCTTTGCGCAAGGCAGAAATCTGCATACGAATTAAAACCTCTCCAAGCAGGAGCTGGAAGGGGAAAGCAGGGTGGGAGAGAAGGGAAAAGAAAAGCTTGAATAAAAAATCTGAGCCAAGTTACATTTAATGCATCTGATTCCCCCCACACCCAGTGAAATGCTTAAACAGACAGAGAGATTGCGTGGTTGAAAATGTGAAATCAACAGAAGACTTTGAATGCCAAGAGGAAAGTGGATCAACCTGGGTTTAGGGGCAATATGTGGATTTTCTCTTGTTTGTTTCTTGTATTCTGCCCACTTAGGCTTCTCTTGAGCCACAAGTTGTCTGAATCAGGCGTGCAGAACTGATAGGCAAATGGATGATTCATCCAGCTTGGAGAATTTGTGCTCCCCTCCAAGGACAGCAGTATTTCGAGGTTTGGCAAAAGAAACGTACAATGTGGCGCGCCGTCATGTTGAGCATTTCCCTGCCCTGCTTTCCAACACATTAGTGTTTGTTTGCAGGGGGCTGTGGGTGGGGAGAGACCTGAACGCAATGACCTCACGGCACACATTTATTTCCTAGACATTACTGGGGAGTTGCATGAGGTAGGCATGTGTTGGTCACACAATCCCACATGATATCAAGGTATGCCTCTGTAGGAAAAGGGATGTTTTAGATACATTGGAAGGGAGGGTTCTGCTGACAGGACTCAATAAGTGAATCCTACTCAGAGCAACAGGCTCATGTCAACCTCTGGCCATAGCATTCTGCACTAGTTGCTGTTTCTGAGTGCTTTTCAAAGGCAGCCCCAACTGAGCACATTGCAGCAGTCTAGCTGGAATATGATTCAGGCGTACATGACTGTGGTAGCAACTACCTTTCTCAGGAAAGGGCAAAACAAGCACATCAGGAGAAGCAAAGCTGGGAACTCTTGAAATGCTCCCAAGCTGTGACTCTGAGCCTTCAATGCGAATGCTGCCCCATTCCAAACATCATCTCAGGTGCTCATCTTTCCAATGAGCAAAAGCACCTCTGTCTTGTCTGGAAGTCTTGTTTTGTTAACCCACATGCAGTCCACTTCTGACCCGGTTCAAGACCTCCACTGCCTCCTGGAACTGAATGAGAAGAAGGAGAGTCTGAGCTGGTTGTCAACAGCCTACTGATATCCAGTTGACCTCTCCTGCTCACAGCTTCCCCACAGACATGCATTTCTGACTTGCTTTCCAGCTGTAGCTATTAGAAACTAGTTCTGTGTAACAAACACTGGCCTCAGAGATAGGCGTGCATTCCTATTCCAAGGAAAACCTCATGCAGTCAGTTCAATAGGGATTGGATGTGCATTGCAATGCAATGGAGATATGCACTCAGAAGCCCATGCAGATATTTTTTTCAGAATTAACAAGTGTAGAAGGCTGCTTATGCACACATCCATCACTCTTGGTAGACCAGGTTCAGTGTTACCAGATGCTCGGGATTACAGTTGCTCAGGTCAATCTCTAAAGAAGTAAATGCTTGTGCATAGTCATTTTGTATAAGTCCCTTTTGAGGCCTATTGACATGATGAATGCCAATGGGGCAAAAATGGCGACAAGCCTTCTCTTCAAAAATGCCATGCATTTCTACACTCAACATTGGGTGAACCTTAGTCCTGGTTGGAGGGGAGGTTGTAGCCTCTACCTGCCCGTCCAAAGGTAAGGGGTATCCCATTAAGGGGATCTGGGAGGAGTTGCTTCTGTCTGGACGCCCAGGCAGAGGCAAGGGTCATAGCACTCCTCAAGGCAGTGATCCCATGGGGGCGCTACTATTTGATGTAAGTCATAGGACCTCCTCACTGCTGGATTGACCCAAAAAAGCATACTTCTAGCAGCCAATGGTTGTACCCAACGCTTATGCCAAACCTCTTACATCTGATGTGACCCAAAGTAATTATTGTCTTGTCTGGTTCTTTCCATAAAGTTGGGGCGCTGGGGGGCTGTGGCGCCTGGTCACACAATGGGGCAAAGTGGTGACAATCCTTCTCTTCAAAAATGTCACTCGCTGCAGCTACCTTTGCTTCCATGGCCCTGTGATTTCATGACTCTGTCATGTTGCCTTTTAAAAAGTGCAGACCTTAGAAAATCTCAAAGTTCTTTCAATCTGCTATATAAATACCTAATAATGGGCTCTTTCAGCTGGGTATAATTTTCTTGGTGGTTTATAACAGCTGCACTGGAGCTATTACGGTTTATCATTTAACCACCAAATTAGGGGTTTCTTAATTAATGGATCCTTCAGTCAAGGGATCCTTGGCAGCCACTAGAAGCTGGTCTATACCACGTTGGGCTGGAAAACACAGGGGAAACATCGCTTAAAGCAAGACTGGGGGACCTTTTTCAGCTCAAGGGCCACTTTCCTTTCTAGGCAATTTCCCAAGGGCCACATGCCAGTGGTGGAGGGGGCCGGCATCATAAGTGGGCGGAGCAAGAGATGTAATTTCCCCCTCTCTGTGATAGGCTACTTTCCACACCTACTCACACACCCCTCTCTGTCCTCCATTCAGACAAGCAAGAGGCATTATCAGAATTCAAGGAGACATCTCAGCAAGGCAAAAACTCAGGGTGTGAAGTGTGGGAGATTAAGCAGCCAGACATAACGATGCATAATTGCCAGAAAAAAAGGGTTAAGGACTACAGAGCTGTAAATTGCTAAGGAAGGCTTGGATAGGGCACGCCCCCATATCTTTGGAGAGGGAGGGTTGTTTCCTGTTCCTTTCTCTGTATCCCTCTTCAGTTTGACCCATATAACCTGGGCACACGTTTCAGAACCTGTTGCTGCCTCAGTACAGCTGTGCACTTCCATTGCTGGGCTCCGTTGAAAAACGGCTTCTCCGTGTGAACCAGAAAGTGACTTCTCCAGACAATGGAACGACTCCTTCTTTTCTTATCTCTGCAGCTGTGATCTCCTGGATGATGCGGATGCCTTTAGGCTAGGGGTCAGCAACCTTTTTCAGCCGTGGGCCAGTCCACCGTCCCTCAGACCATATGGTGGGCCAGACTATATTTTGAAGGGGAAAAAATGAACAAATTCCTATGCCCCACAAATAGCCCAGAGATGCATTTGAAACAAAAGGACACATTCTACTCATGTAGAAACATGCTGATTCCCGGACTGTCCACAGGCTGGATTGAGAAGGCGATTGGGCTGCATCCGGACCCCTGGGCCTTAGGTTGCCTACCCCTGTTTAGGCAGTTGAGCGCACATGCGTACTCCATCTGTTTCCCTCTCTCCTCCACTACACGTGGTCCCCGGGTGCTGGCAACCCATGCTATGACACTGATGCTTCTGAATATCAGTTGCTGGAAAGCAGAGGAAGTGATAGGTATCTGGTTGGCCATTGTGTGAACAGAATACGAGACTAGATGGGGCATTGGTCTGATCCAGCAAGCTCTTATGTGTAAAATGTTGGGCTTTTAGATGGATGTCTTGTGAGAAGATTTATGTATCAACATTCTTTCTCCTCCACCCCAATATTCTGTGTCCTCTCCCTCTCTCTTGTCTTTGCTCCCCAATCCTCAGGTTCTTTCTTTTGGCCTCAACATTTAAATTAAAACAAGACAGATTCACAAATGGGCCCACAAACAAGATTTCGGCAATTACAAACTGACTGATATACATGGAAGGGGTCGAAATCATCTGTATATTCAAACTGCAACATTTGTATTCTAGATTGTAGACTGTAGAAACTGACTCCCTGCCTTCTCTTACTGACTTGCAATCCCATAACAAATTCAGGTTTTGGATCGATCCCCTGGTATGTATAGATGGCAAGTGTTGCTGATACTTTTGGGGGGAAGATTTTTCTTGAAAAGTAAGTTAACTATGCTTGAGATGATCTGAATTGGGGCCTGTCGTCCCAAATCACATTGCCTTTAAATGATGCAGTGACAATGCCACCAGCTTTTATTTGCTTCCAGATCATATAAATCAGCTATTGGAAATCTGTATCATTAGCACTATTGCTTTCCCCTGAGAAATGGCTGCCAGTAATGGATTAGCCTGTCCACCTCATCTTCTCCCTGGAAAACAATATATACTGGGGCTGATCAATACTCTGATCCAAGTTAGTTATGGGAGTGACAGATGTAGATATTTTGTCATCTCGAGGTTTAGGTATGATACACCTTTGAAATGAGAATATTCTCCAGGGTCTGCGAGGTTCTCCGAGTGGAGTTGCTACTAGACTCCTTAAGGAGACACAGGTAGTAGTTAGGGAAGTATGTCTCCGAGCTGATCTCTACATGCCACACCAAACCACATGGTAATGCCTTCTTGTGGGTGCAGGCAAGGCCTGTCCTACACTAGGTAGAATGAGGTGACGTGTCTCAGGTGGCAAATGTGAGGGTCAGCAGCAGCAGATGCCCCTCCAGCTGTTCATCCTGAGTCCCTTGGTCATACCCTGGGGCTGGAGAACAGAGAGGTATGTGCCACATGGCCTGTAGTTCACCCCTTAACTAGCCTGCTGCCTTCCACTGGAGGGCATTATCCTGCTGCCCGCATTGATGTCATATCCAGCTGCCAGGCTGGCTGGTTTTTTTATATGGAAAGGGCCCTTCACTTGAGGCAGTCGTGGATCAGCCCTGGGTGTGAGTTAGGGTGGGCTACCCCAGGCCACTGGGCTGTATCTGTCCCTCAAAATGTTTGTTCAGCCCCACCAGGCCCCCCAAATTTTCATTTAAAAAAACAAGTGCTTCCCTGACTCCCACACTGAGATGCCACAGTAGTGAAACCGGTTTATTGCACCCCAAAAGGGTGTTTTTTATATTTTATTTTATTAATTTAATTTTTAAATTCTTAGTAACTTTTTTTAAAAAAGTTTTGACTAACCACCCCTAAATCCCACAGTGTACTGCCAAAAGGCATTTTATGCCCCTGCAAGTCCTCCCTCATTTCCCCATTATTATTATTTTAAAAAAATGCTAAAAGAAATTACTGGCCACTCTTGATGGTCCTCTGAGGTGCCTCTGTGGTGCCAAATGTTTTTGTGAGACTCTCCCCAGCCACCCCTCCTCCCAAAGTTTGTCCCTCATAAAAAGCAAACTAGTGACACCCACTTCTACACCTACTTTGATATACCCTGCCCCCAGGAGGGTTTTCCTTCTAAGCTCTCTTCATTTCATCAGTCCTATTTGGAATAAATAAATACAAACGCTGTCCTTGTAAGCAGTCCACATGCCTTAGGCAGAGGGGATGGAATCCAGGAGCAGTCATTTGGACTAAGGCCTCAGACAACCTCCAGCTTTTGTTAGAACAAACTTCTCACTTGCTGCAGATGCCGTATTGGCTCTGCCAGCGTGTTTACACTGTGCCAACCTGTCCACCACCTTGCCCCTCCTGGTTAGCTGTTGGGAGGTCAGATGTGGGCCACCACTTCCCATACTCCCCACTGCAGTGAGCCAGGTGGCCTAATGGTCAGACTTAGTATATAACACACTTCCTGCGGTCTTCAATTTACTGCAATCCAAAGCATGTTTACTCTCAGAAGCAAATAAGCTTTACTGAGTTCGGTGGGACTTGCCCTTTTGCAATGTTGCTTGCAATGGCAGTCTGTGTGAAAACAGTCTGGGTTAAATCTTTAAAGTCACTCGGAAAAAATAGGCTGTATATGTCAATACCTGAGATTCTGAGTGCATAACCAGACTTTCAAAGGAACCATTTCAAGCGGCAAAGGAGCGTTATGCAAGTCAACCATCACCGCCATGTCATTATCATTGTCACAGCGAACAGTATGTCACTTTCCTAACTAAAATAATGTGCTATTCATAGCCAATTTTATATAACTAGCAGGAATTTCTAGCGGAACTCATTACACAACACCTCCCCTGAGCATATCCCCATAAGTGGCAAGCCAATCCGATTGGCTCAGCTTCCAGAAATGAGCATTTGTCACCCAGCTGACTACTTCTGTGACAGATTAAGGTTTGATTCCACTGCCAGGATTTTTCTTATTTTTAAAGGTAGTAAAAGTGCCTTACATGGAACTCTTTACTCGTCACAATATTAATTTAGCTTCTGAGAACAGATTGGAGAACTGAGTGACTGCAGCAAGGGAAGGGCGGAGGACAGTGAGGGAGATGCCAAGTCACTGCTTGCAAAAGCTCGCTGTCATAGGCAGAGCCAGTTCCCATGATCGCATACCTTGCTGGATCTTGTGTGATTTCTCAAAATATCTGAAAGACTGTCTCCCCTCCCTACAGTCCCCCCACTGCCCTCAGAAGGTCAGGGTGGTGGTGCTCTGGGAGCCCCTGTGGTAGGCCCCATATCTGTGGAGATCAGTCCCTATAGGTGTGCAAGTTTCATTATGTAAGTTTCATCATATGATGAACTGGTGCCTCTTTACCCTGACCTCTGACACATGAGAGAGATTCTAGGGCCTGTCCTATTCTCCGCGCTGTACTTTGTCTTAACTGATTTTAATATTGTCTTCTTAAATGGTTTTAACCTGCCCTGGGTCCTCATGGTGAAGCACAGGTAAGAAGTCTAAATCAGGCATAGGCAACCTTGGCTCTCCAGATGTTTTGGAACTACAACTCCCATGATCCCTAGCTAACAGGGCCAGTGGTCAGGGATCATGGGAGTTGTAGTTCCAAAACATCCGGAGAGCCAAGGTTGCCTATGCCTGGTCTAAATAATGGCAGCAATACTATTATTGCAGACTGCGCAAGCTCTGCCTAAGCCATGGCTTCTCCCTTGAAAAACCACAAAGACTGCTGCTTCACTAGGAGAGATACAGGATCAAACCAAGGGTCTCGCCTAGTTCAGCATTGTATTCTCAACCCTACCCAGCAGGTTCTTCCAGGAAGTGGGTGGTTTTATTTATTAGTTACATTTCTATCCCACCTTTCCTCTAAGGAGTTCAAGGGTGGCGTACTTGGTTCTCTGCCCGCACTCCACTTTATCCTCATGACAACCCTGTGAGGTGGGTTTTTCTACCCACCTATACCCCGTGAATTTGCTTATATTGCTCCTCCTCTACAGGATCGGTCACTGACTTACTCTGCCTTTCTGCCACTAATTTTATCAACTGCTTTGAGGATGCTTAAAAAAAAACACCTGACAAACAACAAACAAACATTAACTTGAAACTTCCTCTTCCTGTCGTGGCAGCAGATCTTGGTCTGTTCAGTGAAGCACAGCACAGCTTCCTGTGTGCATTTCAGACATACAAGCGTGGCTCTCTCTCTCTCTCTCTCTCATCCTTGACCCTTACTTCTGTCTTCTCTCTTCCCCCCTCCTCTCTGCCTGCTCTGCCCTCTCTGATTGTTTTCTTGGAACTAACCTCAGATTGGTTTCTCAACGGTACCGTCCTCCCGGACTTCAACTCTATGCTCTCCCCTGGCCTCATCACCTCAGGCAGTACTGTGACTGCCCTGTGACTTGATCCCCAGAGGCCCTGAGCCTATAGGGAGGTGTGGCAACGAACCTGTTATGAAAGCATGAATTGGCTGCACAGAAAAGCATCTTTGTGAATGGGCTGGAGACATCATGTGGAAGTTCTGTCTGGTGATTCCTCAGCAATGGTCCAGCCATCCATGGTGTTTGTTGTCAGATGCCGCGGCAGTCAGTGAGCGATGAATATAAATGTTTGAACCCGGGACTTAAGCCTTATTCACGTGTTTAGGTGAAAGCAGCATGTGGCATTTAAGTAAGGAAGGGCATGCATGCAAGTCCCACACACATCCCTGTGCATGCCAGCTCTATTTCAGAGTTGTGTGTGTTTGGTGTGAAGATCCTAATTGCATTCAGGTGAACACACTTAGAAGGTCCACTTCTACTGGGAACCCTGTAATAGCAGCAGGGGGTGGGGGGTGGGAACCAAATATCTCTTCCTTTATTCTTGCCTATGAATGCACTTAGGAAAAAAAGAGTGCAGCATAGACCACAGAGGAAGCAGAGAGGGTGAGCAATCTGCAAAAACTGGTGAAAAAGGAAGAGTAGGAAATGTTGGATGCATAGATTTTAGGCTTAAGGCTGTCCCACTTCCACTTAATATAGTGTGTGTCGGGTGCAGTACCTGGTACAATGTTGGCAGGAGTATGATGTGTGATACTAAGCTCTGAGGTAGCGAAGAGCTGTACTCCATCTACAGTGGTGACCCAGAGCTATGCTAAACTGCTGCGAAGTAACCTGGGAGAGCGTGGTTTGAAGGTGAGAAACAGCAGGTGAAGTGTGCTTAACCCTTCCTCCTGCATCACCCCCCCTCCATCCAATCCACTTCTTTAATGCAATACAACATTCTGTATTTTTCCATGCATTGAACAGGGTTTTTTGACACAAAACTCATGTAAAAAAACTGGGCTCATCCAATACATGGATAGTGGCATGGGGAGGGGGAGATGCCCCTGCGTGCAGGGAGCAATCTGGGGGCGCTGGCTGGCAGCGCGCAGCTTCCCCCGATGCCGCTGCGTGCCAGAAGCACTCCCTGGATCGTTTTCCGTGTGCAGCGGCATGGGGAAAGTTGCCCTCTGGCCAACGGGCTGGCTGGCTGGCTGGCTGGAGCGCGACCTCCCTTGATGCTGCTGCGCGAGGGAAACACACCCTATCTGCGCGCGGGAAATGATCTAGGGAGTGTTTCCTGCCCGCAGCTGCGTGGGGGGAGAGACTCAACAACTTTGGGCCATCTCCCTTTTATTTTCTTAACATGGAGTCCCCCAAAATAGGTCTTATACCCAGGGGCGTCTAATAGACAGAAAAGTACGGTATACACATTCAGAAACCAGCTACATGGGTATAGCAGCTAGAGGATATGTGTGCGTATAGGTTAAAAAGTAGTTTTTAGAGAAGGGAGGGGAAGTAAACCCACACACCATTTCTCTGCTTCAGAGTGAGGCCTCCTCCTATCATTTTTAGGACATGGGTTCTGAGTCTCCACCAAATGTGTGGTTTGGCCCAAAGCTTTCAACTTTTGGTTCCTGGAGAAGCAAAGTTGAGTTTTTGAAGTGATGGGTCTTATTTCTTAGTGACCAAGGCTGATAGCGTAAGCCATCCTTTCTAATTCCCCGGGCCTTGTAAATAAAGTTCCACCCGAGAAGCCAAGCATGAAAGGATAGGAATGAAAACACTCTGATAGATAAGATATTGCAAGAGACTGTCAGACTCTCGCTCAGAGAATGAAATAACACTCTGGATACTGTCATTGAAAAACAATAATGAAAGAGTACACCATTTTCTTAACTGAAGCACTATCAGGTCTGTGTTACTGCCACACAACATATTTTTCCTCCAAAGATGTCAATTTCAAGCTATGACTATTGATCTCTATCTAACACTCAGAATTAACTGCCCCGCGCAGGAAAAGTGGCAGAGAATCACTTCTGAACATCAAACACCAGCAAGTCAAAAGGGTCAATTCAAAGTCAGAATTTGACGAGTGGCATGTTGTAAACTTAAACCTTTACATCTAGCGTGACATATAGACTGCTCTTCATGGGACTTAAGTTTAAAACCACAAAGGTATGGCAGGCTGGGAAAGAATAGATGTGATCTGGAAGGAAACTTTTCTACAAAAAAAACAGAATGCAATCCTATGTACAGCAGACAGTGGGGTATATGCTGCAGAAGGGCCAGTGGAGAGTGCTCAGTGCTTTTCAGGAAGCAGAGCACCTCTTTGGCATACGTCCATTATTCACAAGTTTCATTATTCACAAGTTTCCACTTGTTTCATTTTCAGTTGGAAGAGATGAAACGATGATCAAACTACACGAAACTCCCAGAATGCATTAACAAAGGTTGCGGCGGTTCAATTAAAATGCCATGCTTCATTTTCTAAAACTTGGCATTGGCTTTGGATGAAACCACAGGGAAAGTATGGGAAGTCTCCATGGGGGCCAAAGTTCTCAAGTCGGAGTTAATTTTGAACGTTCTTTTTAAGGCCAACATAGATGTTTGAATCTGGTTTTTCGGATGCCACAGGATGCCTGATGCACCGCCACAAGCCAACTTAAATGTCATAGGAGTGGTCTCCTTGCAGGTGAAGGAGCTGACAGATGGAAGGACTGCAAAGGGGATAGGTAGGAGAAGGGGGCAACAGTTCCTTTGTCTCCTGCTGTAGTGGGAGATTTGAAAGGGCAGCAGCAACCCTAAATATGGCTTTGTAGCAGCAAAGTTGTACACCCATACATTATGACCTGATAGAACTGTTACATTTCCCTGCACAATTCAAAGTGTCGGTTATAACCTTTAAAATGGGAGCTAACCCAAAGCTTATTGGTGGCTCTCAAAGGCTCCCCCTCCCCACTTGTCAATTTTGAGTTGTTTTATTACCATTAAATTTTCCCAATCAGGGGTAGAATACATAAATTAAGGTGACAGGCAAGGGGTTGGAGGTTTGGCAGGGTTTGGTGAGCAACACGAGCAGAGACCAGCCTCCAGCATTTGTGTATTATTATTCTTAGTTGCCTTCAGCACTTAGTACATACTCTCCAACATTTCTCCAATGAAAATGGGGACGTCATATTCCACGATAATAATGATTTTATTATTTATACCCCACCCATCTGACTGGGTTGCCCCAGCCACTCTGGGAAGTTTCCAACATATATGAAAACATAAAACAGTAAAACAAGCAACCCCAAACTTTGGCCCTCCAGATTTTTTGGACTACAATTCCCATCATCCCGGACCACTGGTCCTGTTAGCTAGGGATCATGGGAGTTGTAGGTCAAAACATCTGGAAGGCCGCAGTTTGGGGATGCCTGCTGTAAAACATTAAAACAACTTCCCATTAAAACAACTACAGGGATAGTCTCAGATTTACAGAAGCCATTCCAGTTTCTAATTTGATACCGGTATGACTTGCTATTTTCATTGGATAAATGTTGGAGGATATGGAGTTATGCAACCCCCAAGCCAAGGAGATTGCATAATGATAATTTTACTATTTATACCCCACACATCTTATTGGGTTGCCCCCACCTCTCTGGGTGGCTTCCAACATATATAAAAACATAATAAAGGTTGTATAGTTATACAACTTTAGAACACATCTGAAGGCAGCCCTGTATAGAGAAGTTGTTTTAAATGCTTAATGTTTTATTATGTTTTTATATATGTTGGACGCCACCCAGAGAGGTGGGGGCAACCCAATAAGATGTGTGGGGTATAAATAGTAAAATTATCATTATGCAATGGGATGCCCCTATTTTCATCAGAGAAATGTTGGAGGGGATAGCCTTCCCAAATATGCACATTTTTCATGCAGACTTTACCTCTCTGTATGCTTTTTTTCTACACCTTGCTGTGCTGGAGAACTGCATTGCAAAATTCAGAGAGGTGCGAATTTCAAAGGATGGCAGTGGCTGAGTTCACATACTGATTCAAAAAGTGCAAATTAAGTGGGCTTGTATTTGAATGCAAACTAATGAAACTAATTTATCCCTTATCACTTGTAGGTAGGCATCATGAGATTGTGTGCGGTTGCTGGGCTCAACCCCCTTTCATAAAATTAAGAAGGGTGGCAGCTGGCATGACCTGAGAAGCTCACCCATCAAAAGAGAGCCTTACAGGGCATAAGACAACACAACGGCTTTGTAGGTGTTTGCTTCCCTTTTGTACTGTAACAAAGAGAACAGCAGGTCACCAGAGTCCTAAAAAACCCTTTTTGAGAGACTTGTTCTTGAAGGCCTTGTGTAGCAAGGCCTAGGAGACGTAATACTGATTTGACTTACATACAATGCCTTTGTACCACTGAAGATAAACTGAAATAACAGACACTTGTTCTTTGATTGTGTGTTCTCACATTATTTAGAATTTTTTACTTAAAAAAACAAACAAACACCTTACCTGATGACTTTGGATACAGGTCATAAAAAAAAGGTTTGGTTTTTTAAAAAAATAATAATAATTACTTGACGCAATGGTGATAGAATCAGTGTATGTATGTGCTCAGACGAGTCTTCCTTTGACCAGGCCAAAGGCCCATCTTGTCTAGTGGCCAACCAGATGCCTGTGGGAATCTTGTAGGATCTGTCAGTCAGCAACCACTATGGACTGCTCAAGAAGCCAAGTTTGTTTGTTTTTTTGTTCCCATCCCTGCTGACAGTCTGGGGCAAACTTTAATCTTCCATTAAAGCTGATCCTATGCCCGTCAACTCACAAGGAAGCCCACCTGAGTTCATTGGGGCTTTCTCCTCAGGAAAGAAGTGTGTGTATAGGTTTGCAGCCTAAAGTGTGAAGTCTAGCTTCGTGGCCTGGTGTTAAATGTGGAAAGCTCCAAGTGCATAGCTACTTCCTCCCTGTTAGTGTTTAGTGTCCTCCCTCCCACATCGATTTCCATATCAAGAAATTTGCTCCTTTCATTCTTACTTAAGTGACAGCCTTATCAGGAAACTGGAGGCTGAGAAGTTAACATGTTCCAAAAAACAGTCTAAAGGTCACTTCAAAAGTTCCAGTTGATGGTTTCAGCAGCCACCCACTACTGTTGTTGATCATAGCAGGGGGGGGGGAATGTTTGTCTTTTTATTTAATTACAAGATTTTAAAACTACCCTTCAAAATTTAGATAACACGGCAGTGCACAAAATAAGAACAAAATGATCTTATACAGTAACCATAAATACAACCATGAAATAAAAACAATGGTCAAAATAACTTTAAGAGGTGGTAAAACCCAGAAGAGCAGACTGCACCACTAAAATGCTAAAACAAACAGAAACATTTTGGCACCAAAATGGTAACAAATTCAGCTAAATTCTGTACTACTGTATAGATAACACGTAAAACATAAAAATATGAACTCTGGTGTAACTTTTGGAGCAGTGGGCAAGGTTTGAAAATGCCTTCCCTGTGTTCAGTGCAAACGTATTTTTTTCTGTCCTAATTCTTAAAAAAAGAAAGTTTCCAGCATTAATAGTGTGAATTGGGGAAAACCCAACTGCAGAGGAAATGTATTGACCAGCGCCAATGATGTCATGAACACTTCTACCCTCAGCTTCTACACTAGTCTTACAAGGGTTACATTTCAACTGTTGTGATTTTGATTTCATTTTGCAAGGCAGGCATATAAATGTAAATCTACAACATTTTTGTTTAAAAAGACAAGCAGCCTACCTGAAGCATGAAAGGGTCAAGAGAGTAGCAGATGAGCCAGTGTTCAATTTACTTGATTTTATGTATGTGATATTAGTTGTTAATTCAGGCTCCCAAATAGATCTGCTTTTTAAATGTTTTTGCCCCAGTATAGAGACACCTCAGGCTAAACTGGATATAATGTGGGAGATCCATGATAAGGTGTCGTGGCATATTTTTCCTTGGTTGTGTATGCACTGCTTGATAATGTTGGATGCAGTACTGGATGCAGGCATATTTTTTGAAGTGCTGTGCATGCTACACTATCCCTGCAATGCGCTCTACTTGGGGCTACCTTTGAAGGTGACCCGGAAACCACAACTAATCCAGAATGCCACTGAGACCACATAACACAGGTCCTGAAAGACCTACATTGGCTCCCAGTACGTTTCCAAGCACAATTCAAAGTGTTGGTGCTGACCTTTAAAGCCCTAAATGGCCTCAGCCCAGTATACCTGAAGGAGCATCTCTACCCCCATCATTCAGCCTAGACACTGAGGTCCAGCTCCGAGGGCCTTCTGGTGGTTCCCTCACTGCAAGAAGCGAGGTTACTGGGAACCAGGCAGAGGGACTTCTCGATGGTGGCACCCACCCTGTAGAACACCCTCCCATCCGATGCCAAAGAAATAAACAACTATTCAACTTTTAGAAGACATCTGAAGGCAGCCCTGTTTAGGGAAGTTTTTAATGTTTGATGTTCTAGCATGATTTTATTATTTGTTGGGAGCCACCCAGAGTGGCTGAGGAGGCCTGGCCAGACGGGTGGGATATAAGTAATAAAATGAGGAGGAGGAGGAGGAGGATCCCCAGGTCTTCCCTTTGCTACACTATTCATCGATTTGAAATACATTCTGCTGGAATAGTTGTAACTTGTTTTGCGCCATGAACACACGTCTCGAGCGCTTGCTGTCTCCATGTGGACCCAGAGGGTACATGGCAGACCTTCTGACAATTGTGGTGCTGCGTCACTCCCTCTCATTTCCATGCCCATAGGGTTTTCAAAACATGAAAATCCAGAGAGGATAGTTGTTGAGCTTTCTTTTTTAGCAAAGTTTTGCCCAAAGTTGTTTTGCCCAAAATCGCAACAAAAAATGATGTTTTTCAGCTACAGTACTTTTAAGGGAAATCGGCATACGTTGCCATATGTCCAGATTTTCACGGACATTTGGCCAATTTTTGCCCCAACCTTGCTTCCAACTGCAGTATTCCATGTATGTCCGGGAATTACGGATGTATGTTAATCCTACATTCACTTGAGAGGTACCATTTCCAGTTCTTTTCCAGTCAAGCTGAGAGTCACTGTTTTTGCAATGGAGGACAATGGCGCACTGGGAAAGGGAATAGGCAAAAGAGTGCAGGAACAAAAGCAAATCTTTGAGGCTTGTGTAGAAGCACTTTCCTGGTTGGCTCAGTTGGTTAGAGTGTTGTGCTGATAACATCAAGGTTGCTTTCTCATCATTTGTCCTGGTTGTTGCTGTTGCTGCTGTTATGTTGCTTTGGCAGGAGATAATGCCATACAGAAAATTTAATATATATATAAAAATAAAAGAATATACTCTTATAAAACAAAAATATATGAGTGATCTAGAGGAAGAGGGTGGAAGAAGATTCAATTCTGGTTATTATTGATTGATTGCTCCCAAGGCAAAAATACCGGTATATATGGCCAGGTCTTGACTGCCTTGTTCTGTTTTTAGATGGTTTGCTTTTATTTTTGCTCCACAGCTGCTCGTCAGCCCTTGAACAGTACAGAGAAGCCTGGGCAAATGCACCATGTGTATAGATCCACCCAGATTTTCATTTTAGCATATATGCAGTATATCTGCCTCAGGACTGTGAAAATGGGTTTCTCTCTTTCATCAGGTTTTAGCCAAACACTTATTCTGACATAGTAACCTGAACTGTATCCCCCCCCCTCAGTTTAGCCCCTGTTTAGCCTAGCTAAGACTCACAAGCATTTTGAAGTGTTTACATTCAATTCACAAATGTCAGGACGTTTAAAAAGTGGTTGCACTCCACACTTTAAAAAACTGGCTACACTCTGTTTTGATAAGAAGTTGTTGCTCAAACCTCTGATTGAGTTGATCAGCCCTTTCCCCCAACAAGGTGGGGTGGTGAGTCTCTCTAAGTCGACTCCCAACCCATGCTGGGGGTGAGGGTGAATTGCAGTGGAGGTATGGAAAGACAAGTCTCCCTTGCCCTGTGCACTGCCTTCCCTGAAAGAATCTGGCTACCTTCGTCCCTGATTTAAGGGGGAAAGACCTATCTGCATGCTACGTAACAGTGAACCACAGTTAGGCAACCTGTGACTGCCCAATTGTTGATGGACTGCAGATCCCATCATCCCTGAACATTGGCTGTGCTGCTTGGGGCTGATGGGAGTTGGAGTCCATCAACAACTAGCAAGTCACAGGTGGCCTAGCTGCGGTTTACTGTTATGTCGCATGCAGATAGGTCTCTTGTTGATGAACTCCAACTCCCATCAGCCCTGTGAAGCATCCCTCCCATGTCAGGGATGATGGGAGTTGCAGTCCAACAACATCTGGAGGGCCCCAGTTCCTATCCTGGTTTAAGCAAATGTCAAATTGGGCCCGCAGACCACCTAGAGAAGAAACAATATCATCACAAAACCCCTTTGCTGCCCGAGCCTAACATGGTCTATCCCTGACCAATCAAAGCTGCCCCAGGCTCCACCTACGAAGCACATAAATGTTTTTTTTTAAATCTCATTATTTGGCAACATTATGCCAGAGTGAGTTTTCGAACCCAGATCCCCCTAGTGCAGGCCCATCACACAATTCATTAGACAGTGCAGAGGCAACAGTCCTAATTCTTGACAACAAATGTTTCATCTCACAGTTTGGAGGCCTGACTCATGGTTTCTGAACATCTGGGACCAGCAGGCCCAAGATAGTGTGATCATCTCCACCCAGTTTCCTTTGAGCTCTGGAGGAGAAGAGGCCTCATTCCACATCCTGCCCCAGCCATGAGGCATAGCCACTTAAAAGAGCACCATACTAATCTGTAGGGTGTCACAGATCCGGTCTCCCTTGATTTGGGAGTAGAGAGCTCACAGATTCCAGTGGGACTTGCTCCCAAGTAACTGTGCTGCTGTAGTAGCATTAAGCAACGCCCACCTCCCTGACTCCTATTTTGAAATTAATTGCATTAGGCAGTGAAACCATTGACTGCAATGTTTCCCCCCCTATTAGAGCGAATCTTCACACCTCTCCCACGCAGCAAAGATGACTCAAGCAAGACTGAGCTAAAATTAAGGGGCTGGTATATTCTGTGTGCTACTCAAACAAGCCCCTCCCAGAATTCTTTGAACGGCAGGTTTTTGTCTCACCTTTGCCTAGCCAGGTGCCATTGCCACTAGTACATAATGCATGCTTGTTCTGAGATAGCCACACTCGCTAACACAGATTAGAATCACTGCGGCGTAATTCCGATTTTTTTTTTCAAAGATCATAATCTTGGCAGCCTGAAGACTGTCTGGCCCAACAATGCTGTGTCCTACTACAGCAGGACCCTATACAGTAACCTGCTTTCACATTACTACAATCATCCTCACCCAGAATGCATGGGCCAGGGAGCAGTCGCATCGCTGTGACACAATCGCAAGCCTTGTTCTTGGCTTGTTTGGCACATGATGGAAAGTGATTCTAATTCTGAGAACTTTCAGACGTTTTTGCCAGGCCAACTGGTTGACTACTACTCAATCACACAGGCATTAGTCATTCACTATGGGGCGGGAGGAGAAGGAACCGAGGCGATGGTGTGTCGATTCTTGGTGTTGTAAGAGGAATGAGCAACATTCTCACTCAGGATGACTCAAGAGACGAGGGGGCAACCAAAGGGGACAATGGAGAAAGAAGGAAGCAGATGTTTTAGCCTCAGCATTCAGGGAGATCACCATGTGGTCACCAGCTCCCTAATTGGCCAGCCTCTTCCTAGCGCATCAGGGATCTTTATGATACTGGTAAACAAAACCCAAAAAACCTTCCTGCTTAGGAATGTTATTGCACTGGCAGACGTTAGCTGATGCTATTTTTCAGAACTCAGGGTTTTTTTGCATTTATTTTTTGAATTCTTTTGTAGTTATATTTCTGTATTTCGTTATGGTTCCCAGGCTGCTACAAGTGTCCTTGTGTGGGCTGGGATGGAGGCTGTGGTGCAGTTGATCATTTTAACCACTCAATGATGTAAGGGTCTTACAAGGGGAGGGGCAGTTGGGGGCTTTATCAAGGTGGTAAGCTAGTTTTGCTGCATTTGGAAAGCCCCCTGCTCATTTTTCTGTGAAGGGTCATGGGCTTCTGTCTCAAAGTCCTGAGGGCAACGCTGCAGAAAAAGTAAAAATGTTTACATTAATTTTAAAAAAGGTTGCTATTTTAAAGGCATAAAAATACAATTGATCTCTCCCTGAGATCAAAATACCATCAAATTGGAAACAGCATGACTATGGCAAGGGAAGCCAGCCCAGATTCAGACCAATGGCTCTAAGGCTTGACCCAGATTGGGGAGGGATCAATTATTTTCTGGCACAGCTGTTGACCCACAGTAGAAATTACCTGGTTAGGCACCGGCAGCAGAAATTTGACAGTAGTAGTCAGCATCTCACAGGCTTACACAGCTGCAGTGATAGAGTCCTCTCAGACCCTGTGTGCACCCCAGCCTCTCTCACACACCTCACCCCACTCTCCACAACCCAGATGTTTGGTGTGGTGCTGTCATCTCATGTTTAGAAATATGCAGGCATCCTAGTTCTGGTGTGGGCCTTAAATGAGGGGTAACCAGCATGGCACCCACAAGTGCAATGGTGCCCTTGAGGTCTTCTACCGGCCCCCACAAAGCCCCTGATCCTCCTTGGTCATGAGATGGGAGCAACAGTAGTGGGGGGGGGGCGAGTTGCTCAGAGGTGAGGTTGGCAAGGTGCAAATGCACCAGCAGTGTTCTCCCCAGGGCATTTGCACAGCACCCACCTCGCTGCCACCTTGCCCTCCCCTGCCCGCCTCCCAGTGAGCTGCAGTGACATACCGGTAGGTGACAGGAGGTCAGCTGAGTGCTGGTGGTGCCCTACCGATTGCTACTGGGGGGGCAAGTTTGATCTTCTGTAGCTGGAGTTACCAGGGGAAGAGAGCAGATTTAGCTCCAAGCTAATGGCTTCCCCAAGTACAGTTCCACTCTGGCACTTTACATTCACCCTTTATGTGAATTGTTGCCCTTCAGTCCTGTAAGGAAAATTAAACTGCAGCACTTGGGAACAGTGTTGTGTTCCAATGCTGATGCAATGGCTTGGAGTGTGTAGGTCGTGTGTGTGTGTGTGTGAGAGAGAGAGAGAGAGCGTCCTGCACATTGCACACCTACAGACCCAAGGGTTCTTGCAATATAGAAACACTGTTTCCAGACAGGTTCATCCATCCTAGTGACAGGCGTTTTGCTAGTGTATAACATATAACCCATGTTTATTTTGTACCACTATGGGTTTCCTATCAGGTTTTTGTAAGCAGTATTATCAGTGTGAGTTCACAGAATCACAGGGTTGTAGAGTTGGAAGGGACCCCGAGGGCCATCTATGTCAACCCCCTGCAATGCAGCAATCTTTTGCCCAACATGGGGCTTGAACACACAACCCTGAGATGTTCTACCAGTTGAGCTATCCAAACGAAGGCAGAGAGGTGAAACCTTTGAGTCTCCAGGTGTTGGTGGACTACAAACTCCTATCATCCCTGATCAATGGCCATGCTGTCTCAGGCTGATGATGGTGTGTGTCCAACAATCTATGGTGCCAGCCACAGGCTCTCCATCTCTGCTCTGGGCTCGACAAAAATGTTCAAAGCCCTGCCATGTATTCCCATATGAACTGATGGTTAGGTTGCTTTTCCCCTGAATGGCTAAGAAATGCTTCAAAGGGGGCAAGAGGAAGACTTTCCTCACTCCCAGCTAAAGATGATATCTAAGTACCTGCATGTGAAGAAATATCACAATTCTGAGTGAGGCAGAGAAACAGAAAACTAAGTTTGGGCTCTGTGGAAGCATCTGAGGGTGATGCTGGCTGTCTTTGGCTGCCTGTTGGATTGTTTAAGCTGTGTCTCCACCTGTGCTCAAATAATACTCAATTACAAAACAATAAGAAGTCTCCAGCGACTTTGTACCAAAGGAAATCAAACTTGGGTAAGTGCGGCACACCTGGAATTTTTTGCTGGTTGGAGAAATGGGGTGAATATCACAGTTAGTTGAATATGGCTGACTACCCAACCAGAGCACAAGTAAGAAACTCAAGAAAGGGACAGTCCCTGCATCCCATCATCATCAAAATAGAAAGAGACAGCTGATTACTCTGTTGTGATTTCCAATCACCCCACCTATTTCAGTAGCTCATGCAGAAGACACAATGTAGGTATTTTTCGTTGCTCTTTACTGAATCAGTGGTGCCATTTTCCATGACTGTAATTCAGTGTCGACTCTGCATTTCACTATTAAACTCTCTCTGGGGTTTCATCATTTACACATTACAGCGAATGATGATTAACACATACCGTACAAAACAAGGCAGACATGGCACATGAGATGCTTCAAAGAAGGCCAGACCTGTATCAGAGGGATGTGCCTAATTTTGTATTTTGTACAGAATCAAACTTGCATCATTCAGTTTTGAAAATGCACGGTGCTTCTCAGCACCCACTTCAACTGCAGTTTTACAACTGCTGTAGCTTAGCTAAGGCTGACCGTTACTTCTCATTGTGATGTCTTAGCACAGAGGTTCCTAAACTTAGTTGGCCTACTGTACTGCCCCCTTTTCAGGAAAAAAAAAGCGCCCCCCTGGAAATCTACCTTCTCTAAGTGAGCAAACAGAAAGATGCAGTGACAAATTTGTGTCAGCCGACTTGACCACTGATTAGTTTTAACTTGCACTTTGTGTGTTTATTTGGAAAATAAAGTAATTGGTAAACGTCATCATACAACAGTTGAAATATGTACAAACGGTTTTTCAAATTTTTCTTCTCTTATTTCTTTATGCTTCCACTGCCTCCTTATTCTTATTTAGTAACCCCTCCCCCAATTCCACCAGAGGCTACTACTACCACCTACCAAATTGTTCCAGCACCTCCCAGGGGGCAGGATCACCCACTGTGGGAAACACTGTGTTAGCATTTATAGCAGAACAGGATCCGATCACAAGCTGGTGGCATTTCTAGGCATCCTGTGGTTTTTTGGAAGATGTACATGCATCATGATCTGGAAGCATTGGATCTCAACCTGAAGCCTAATGCTGGATTGACACATGGTGGCTGATATGAGAGTACTGCAACCTGTGCCCCTACTTCTATTCTTCTGCTCTCGTTTGTAACATTTAGTAAGCCCAAACAGTGATGTGATCTTATCTCATTGCATATTTCCTCCCCCCCCCTTCACTGCCTGCCATTTAGGAGGGCAGGGAAATCTGCAATGGAACGCCCTTTGCTTCAATCCCTACCCCACGTTGGTTGTCAGACTCTAAGATCAGAAATAAGCTTAGCTTGGGTGTGTGTGTCCGAGGAAGAGACAAATTTAGAAGAAGAAAAATCACTTTAGTCCTAGTAACCGTTTCCTTCTCCTTTTTCACTGCTGGAGAGAAGTTCTCTTTTATGTTACTGTTAATAGAACTTTTTTTTTCCATTTCAAGAATGTGATGAACTTCTCCAGCCACAAGACCAACGACCAGCCCACTCAATCGCTAACTCACTACTAGGAAATTTCAAAGGACTAAAACCCCAACAAATGAAAAAAGAATCAAATGAGGTGGAAGGAAATGTGCACACTTAATTATGAAGCCAGGAAAAAAAGGTGCGGAATATGTATTAGTAACAGAATAAAACAGTTGTTTAATGGCAAAAGTTGCCACGATGCTTTGGGTCCCTTCCAGCTCTAAAGTTCTAGGATTCTAGGTTGTCTGATCTCCCAGTCCTGAGACTTTAGCCTGGTTCTCACATTATTCTAAGCCATGGTTTGCGGTTAACCATGAGTTGTCTAATGGATGATCAACAAACCATAGCTTAATTCTCCAAATTATGGTTTGTTTTCCATCTGTTCTTGCCTTTGTAGCTTGGCAAGCATCTGAAGTGGAGTGGCCAAACAAACCATGGTTAAGGAAGGCTGCTGTGTTCACACATAATGCTAAGCCATAGTTAAAAACTTAAAACAAACCAAGGTTTGTAAGCCATGGATTTGGTGGCAATAAACAAACAAACCAGAGTTACACTAAGTCATGGTTTAAGAAGCAATTGTTTATTGAGGCTTCCGGGTTCAGCGCCAGCGCCGATCGGCGGGGTTTCGTCTCGTCTCCGAGACGGCCCGTCCCTGCTAGGAGTGGGGAGGGCAGCGAGAGCGACGCTGCGCCCCTTAGAACCTCGGGAAGGGCGTCCCGGGGGCAAATTTGCTCGGCACAGCCCCAATCAGGACTCCCCAACCCTTCGGCTCCGGAGCGAGGAGGGTAGAAGTCGCGGGGGCCATTTTGAGCGGCAACGTTATTCTAGCAGGGAGAAGCTTCAAGCCGAAGGCGGAGAGCGCTGGATTCTTCCGAAAATAAAACGATTGGAAACAAGACTGTAAGTAACCTCACGATTTGGATTATAAAACAATTTGGATCTGGGAGAGAGGGGAGAAAAGAGGAAGCCACCCCCCCCCCACACGGCAACAAAAGAGACAGTAAATAGAAACCCGAAGCCGTAAACAGAAGATTTGCAATTCAAAAGGATCCCTCAAAGGCATCAAAGAGAATCTCCCCTTTGATGCAGGGTGAAAGGGGAGAGAGACTGTGGTTCTGAGTGCCCTGCAGCAAGAGGTAAAGACTAAGAAAAACCTTTCTTTTCCTCGGGAGCCGGCAGCCCAGACAACCCAGTGAGTTGATCAGGATTTATAAGTCAATTTTTATTTCACTTTGTATTTCTGGACTTTGTGGAATTTCTTTTTTGGTTTAAATGTTTGTGAAATGTGAGTTCGAACTTTATTGTTAATAAGACTTGAAGAATGCAGCCAGTTTGTTAAAATGGAGTCGAGAAAATAAACTGTGATCATATTCCACCCCACGTGACAAGTTTTGACCTTGGCAGGATTGAACTATGTCAACAAAAAAGTGTTCCCCTGAGTTCCAGCGGTCTGTTTTGACCTTAATGTGGGAAACAAGAATAGAACTATGTCAAGAGGAGACACGACGGCAAGAGTTACAGCAACAATTTCAGATGGTGATGGCAGAATATGATTTTTTAGAAGATGAAGCTTTTGACACTGAAAAAGATGAATGTGAGAATGACAATGATGGTGATTGTGATTTGGAAGGAAAAGATGAAGATGAGGACTGTGATGATTCAACACAAAATGAAGCACACCACGAAAAAAATGATGACTTTACTCTACAAAAAGTTGGTTGGAGTGCCCTGCCTTTGAGGGGGGCACGATTGGTATTATTGGAACTCCAGAACGCCCACAGGGAAGAAGGAAAAAATATGCAGAGAAGAGAAGAAATTCAGGGGTCCTGTATGGTGGCCTGGATGGCAAAAGACTGTAAACAGGGGGTGGGGTGAAGGGAAAGTGATGTTGTGATTATAAGGATGGATTAACAGGTTTATAACTGGTCTGCTGATTATGGAATTTGCTGGATTGGGGGGGTGGAGCCGGTAATCGGGGATGTAAGGTTAAATTGAGAATAGTTATAGTTTTAAAAGTGAATGGATTTTGGAAAAATGTGAAAATATGAAGGCTTATAGAGGGAGTAAAAATTAGGCACGGGAAGATAAAATGGGAGTTTGATTTTTCAGTGATTTGAATATTAGATGAAAATGTTAACAATTGATTTATAAGTTGTATAAGATACAAAGGTGTATTTTTATAAAGTAAGAAACTGTTGCAGATGATAAAAAAGGGATGAAAACCGGGGAGGGGGGGGAGGGGAATCCCACAAAATATGGTTTTACAATTATGAATGTAAGAAATTTTTTTCTGTTTTGTATTGTTTTTTTCTCTTTTTTTGCCCTTTCTTTTTTCTCTTTTTTCCTATTTCTATTTTTCTCTTTTTTTGGTATGATAATAGATGGTTGGATGGATGGCCTCCTGCGTACTGCCCTGGTTTGCTGGAGCTCCCTGGTGGCAGGGGGGGGCTTTGGGGTCAGGGGAGGGGGACAGAAATCCAAGCATAAAATGGACCATCTCTGACTGTTCACATACATGGGATACTTCTGTGGCAGGGGAGGACCCATGTGGGTGGGTAGGAAGGAGGTGGAAAAGGTGTTTATGTATGTACCGTTTTTTTTTTTTGTATTTTGTAAAATTAATAAAAAGTATGTTTTTTTAAAAAAAATAAGAAGCAATTGTTTATTAAACCGTGGCTTAGCATGAACAAACTAGGTGATATTGGGTGATATCTAACTGTGTCTGTCTACCAGTGGAACAGACTTCTGCTTGCACAACAGGACTTCTGTAGTTCTTCATATCTCAGATCTGCTGCCCTTGTGGATCTTGCTGCCTGAGGCATACACTTCACCTTGCCACATGGGTGGCCTGGCCCTCTTTGGGGAAACTGAGCTCCAGAGTACTCCACTTGAGGTCACAGTGTTACCCTTCAAAGGAGATATTTGTTTCATTGTTTTTAGAAGAGTGGATCAGTTGTCACTTTCTGCTACTCCCATTTCCTTGTCCATTGCTTCCTAGAAGCTTCCATTTTTCCCCCAAAGAACAATGGTGTCACACTATCACAGCTAGGAGAGCTTTTACAGCTCTTTACTTAATCTTTTCTAAGAGCAATGTTATTCATTAGTTGAATTGTCCCATAGGTTAGCTAACCTTTAGTTTAAACAACTATAGTCTTATCTTGGGGAGGTTTATCCCTGACTGCTATCTAATGTTCGATTCTTTTCAGAGCTTATAGCTCCTGTTGAGTTTTGATTATAAGGAAACCTCAGCCCCTTAACATTTTCCTTCTGAGGAAACAGATAGAGATTTTCCAGTGAAACGAGTCACTTAGCCGGCACCTCGTCAAGGTTTACTTTATTTAGAGCTTATTTTGAGATATTCATGTCTTTTCTATATCTTAGTTTCTTTTGGGAAATTTAAACCTATTATGTTTCTTTGAGCAATCATTAGTTGAGTTTTAGTATTAATCACCTTATTAATATCTTGTTTCAGGGATTCATCACGGCATAGTTTTTGTTTTTGCGCTGATTATCCCTTTCTTTTCCAGCTGTGCATGTAACTATTATTGGCACTCTTCAATAAGAGAGGGACAGATAGATTCTTTTGATCCCTCAGATTTGCACAAAACAAATTCTCAAAATTCTTCACCACATTTATGGACAGCAAAGGCTGCTGGTGGTATTATTGTCCTAGAATATTCAAAAACATTCAAGGGGTGACAAAGAAAATTCCCAGAAAAGTTCTCAGAACATTATTTTCTGAGAAACTGTGGCCCAGACCTATACTGACTCTTGTCGTGTTCACTCACAACTCCTACTTCCTCATTCCAGATCTAGCTCCCATTACATTTTCACTTGTGTACCTCTTAAATCGGCTACGATTTCCACTTAACAGCTCTCCATTTTTATAGCTGCTGTGTCAATGTGCATCACCTATGTCCCGCTTGTCTACTGATACATCTATAATGAAAATGCACCGGCAAGGGGTGCAGTTCTACAATTCTGTTCCTATGATTGATGCAATAATAGCACAATCATGGTGGATTTATACCAGACTGTCCACACACCATTCCACTGTATTACCGAATTGGCCCGAATATAAGCCGCACCCAAACATAAGCAGCACCATTAAAATTGGAGGGGGGGGGAGAGAAAAAAAAAGAAAAAAAGACCTGAATATAAGCTGCTCCATTCCTAGCTCCTCCTGGTTGCATACTGGGGGCGGGGAAGCCACACTGTGTTGCTGTTGGCCTTTCCCCTTCCTCGCTCTCTCCCTTCCCGGCCTTGGGGGAGAGGACGGGGTATACGAACGGGGCAGGCACCTCTTTGCCACACGCTCCTGGCTGTATACCGTAAGGTTGCGAATATAAGCTGCACTTTAACTTTTCACGGTCGGCATTTGGGGGGAAAGTGAGGCTGATATCCAGGCCAATATGGTAGCTATGCTTCTCTAGTGTTACTGCGTTATTGCCATCTGGAGGTTTTTACTCCTGCACTATAGTGCAACCAAACTGGAGGGGAAACCATACCTTGAACATATGTGGTATAAAAAATTACAATATTTCAGAAGAAAGCTAAGGGACCTGCGCTGAACATTGACAGTATAACAGTCTCAATACCATCATGAGCGCAAATTGTCACAAATGCTATGGGGCTGTTTCCATTCACTTAAGTCAGGGCCAGCTCAAGAACTTTTACCACCGTAACTAAATGAGGCCAGGGCATCTCTGTGAAATCTGCAAGTGCATTCTGGGACTCTCTTTGATGTCACTGAGGACTCTGAGCTGCTCTGTTGATTCATGTATGGTTCATGTAGCACTGCAGGTGTCCTTTTAAGTGTACTGCCCCCCAAGCTGCTGCCTCTTAAGCCTGCATAGTGCTGGCCCTAACATTGGTAGATGTCAATAGTACACAGCGAATCTGTTTGCACATTGATCCTATTCCCTGTTTTGCATTTCACTGCTGTACTTTATGCAATTAGCCATATCAGTGCTATGCCTTTTGGATTGACATTCATTTTGGTCACTAATCAACAGCGAAAATGAACTGCAACTGCTTTATCTGAATCAGAACTAAATACCAGTACTTTTGGAAAACAGAGAGCATCTCTGAATGCACAGAACAAATATTTGCATTACCTATTTATATTAAAATATGCAGAAATTTCCTCAGCATCAAGCCAACTTATAAATTTTTATAACTTTTTCAAATTCTTCGCATTTTTTAACACACAGCATTATTTCAGCTTTGTGCAGAGCTCAATAACAATCTTTCTGGCCTGGAAGGAATAAAGAAGAAGAAGAACACACATTAGAATAAAGAATGCAGAATAAATAAAAAACAAAACAGTACAGATTGTACATCTACACATACAAAGACAACTTTCATGGCGAGGTCTGATTAATTATAACAATACAATGTACCACATGTTGATTGAAAAGAATTTCTCTAGTTATTGAAGTCTTTCCTGGCCAAGTTTCACAAAACATAATTTAGAAGGGGGGGGGAGTATGACATTCTCCCAATCTGACTTCTGTGCAATGCCAGTCATGCACATTTTAAACTCAGACGAATAATGCGGCCTTTCTTCTAGGAACTGTTAACAGCTGTAGAAACTATTATGGCCTGCTTAAAAAACATGTCTTAGTAGCCAACACCCTCTAGACACTTAGCAATCCTAAAGCTATTCCTCCCGGCTAAATGAGAAGTGCTATTGGAACAACACAATGTTTGACTGACGATAGTTGCTGTGAAAACAACGACGAACAAACAACGCAGACCTTTCAAACAGCCATTTGAGCCCTCACATCCACTGCATAGTTTGGAAATGATCCACCAATTTTAGAAAAAACTAAGGGGGCAGAAGGGGGGAAAGAAGAGACCGAACAAGAGAAAGGGGTGAGAGAAAAGAAACAAGGGCTGCAGAAGTCAGCGACATCACAAACTGAGGTCTTCTTCCAGGGATAAGGAAGCTATGGACCTTTTCAGGTGTTATTGGAGACCAGCACCCCAGCAATGGGATGGGCAATGGTCAGGAATGATGAAGAGATATGACATTTATTTATTTATTTGGTTAGTTAATTTGTTATTAAATTCCTATGCCGCCCTTCATCCAAGGACCACAGTGTGGTTTACAACACATTCTCCCCCCTTGCTGTATGCTAAGGAAAACCTAGATTCTTTCATCCACTGAGATTTGCTAGAAGCATGCATCTTTCTATCATGAATTTTCCTGTTCCCCACCCCCTCAGCACAGGGTGGGATCAACCAAACTTCAGACAGAACTGCTGCCACCCTACAATTGCTGCAAGCAACTTGGATACCTGAATTACCAAAATGATTTCAGGTTGTGTATTTCTTTTGTAAATGATAAAGGAGTACTGAGAGTCGCCTATATAATTCTGGTCAATAAACCTTATATGTTGTGGTTTGGTATAAAACAATTCTAAAGCACAGCTAACAGTGTGAGACAGTTTTAAGGAAATAAATAAATAATAATTAAAATTTGTGAACTGTTGCTAGAAGCTTCTCCAGATAAGGCTTCTTTCCTATCTGGCCTAGATATAGATATTTTGGTCTCTGTACATATGGCCGCATCCTGCTTCTGGCCTGACCTCAGCTTCTCCTCCATGGTCTGAGTCATGCCCACCAATATTTGAAAGGAAAGTAACCACATTTGTTTTGATATCAATTGAACTGCAGATTCATTGTTTGACACTGGGCAAGTCAGACAAACAAACCCCTTACATCTCCAAAATAATTTTGAGAACCCTAATCTCGAAATACACATTGAGTAAAGACCAGATAGCACATGCAGACATTTGTGAAAGTGTGTGTTTTATTTCAGTCCCTCAACCAACCACAATGCTAGCAGTTCAAGACAAGTGGATTTTCCTGACTGGACTGATAGCTTCAGTTCTCCAAATACCAAAGCACACCACCACCAGCCCTTGGCATTGCTTGTTGCTCAGATTTGTTTTCCTTTTGTGGCTATAATCACATTGCTCTATATTTTGCTTCTTCAGCCCGATTTTACATATACTACATCTAAGCTGAAGAAAGCTTCGCTGATTTTTGAGGTGAGTGAGGTGGGAACAGGGATGAAATGGCCATTCATCTTAGCCTTGGTAGTGACAGTCCCCATGTGCCATATTATTGATCAGGAACATTATTTTCCTGTGTCTGCACAGCAGTAGAGCGAGGGCAGGAAGCACCACCCTCTCTCTGACTTGGCTTTGTGATGGTGACCCTACATACCTTATGAAATGTACTCAGAGTCGAGAGTGAATTTCATGCTCTTTATTCAGCTCATAGTCATCAAGGAGAAGAAGAATGGCTCTTTTCCCAAAACCATCTGCTTATATACATTATTTACACAATGGGCCTTGCGTGATTGGCTACTTCAGGGCTACACCTGTGGGCCAATTATATTGTGGATTGACTTCTGCCTGCAGCCTGATTGGCTGCTCCTACAGGCCAATCAGGTAGCAGATTCACTTCTGCCAGCCGCCTGATTGGCTGCTCCAGCAGGCCAATCAGGTTGCGGATTCACTTCCACCTGGAGTTGGATTGGGTAGCTCCCGCTGATTCTGAATCCTATTGTTCTAGGATTCAGCTCAGTACATAACACCTTAGTAAATAAGATCTGACTAGTCAGGGGTAGCCAACATGATGCCATCCTGATATTGTTGACCTCCAACTTCCATCAGCCCCAGCGGTCAGGGATGATGGGAGTTGTAGTCCAACAACATCTACAGGGCACCACGTTGACTATGCCTAGACTGCCTGATGTCACAGAGCAAAATCAGAGTAATAACAATACTTTTCACCATCATTCTAGCACAGCCAAAGACAGGGAGGGGGGAGCTAAAAAGCCACTTAGATGAAGAAGGGAAAATTCTCTTTGAAACTTTTAAGCCACATTTCCAAAACTCCCCCTTTTGTATCAAAAAAGTTTGTTTTAGAACAATTCAGCTCAGTCCTAACCTGCACCCACCCACACAAAAACAGTGATCTCAGCTACCACCTTGCTGGAAAATGTGTAAGCTGTGTTCTTTGCCCAGGGATGGGCACATGGCTTTGCAGCACTGTAAGAGACTATCTACATATAGATCCTTGAAGAAAAGTCAGGAAGCAGAACAAACAAACAAACCTGCTCCAAATAGGAGCTGAGCCTGTGGCTGTGCCTTCAAGGCTGCAGAGTTTCCTACAGCAGAGCATTTCAGAAGTACTCACAGCATTTTTGAGCTGCTAAGTTGCATGAAGGCACACAAGGATTCATCTGCCATCTAACTGCATCTTGCTTGGAGGTGCTAATGTGCACTGAAGGTCCAGAAGGGGGTATCCCAAGCGGGGGTATCCCATGGATCATAGCACGCCAGACACTCCTGTCTTGCACTGCCTCCCGCAATTTGGTCAAACTCATGTTCGTAGCTTCAAGAACACTGTCCAACCATCTCGTCCTCTGTCGTCCCCTTCTCCTAGTGCCCTCAATCTTTCCCAGCATCAGGGTCTTTTCCAATGGACAAAGACAATACTCCTACCTATCCCTCATTAAATTTTAACCTAATTTTAATTTAAAATAGGATTATGAAACAGTATTCCTCAAAGATTATACTTAAGAACTATCTATTTTATGTATTATTGGTTTTCTTTTTCTTTTTTGCTCGTCTATGACCGTAATAAAGATATTATTATTGTATACTCCTACAATAGCAAAGTGCAAACTTACCTGTGTACAGTATATAATCAAGGTACATTCATCAGGGATTCACGATGAGGTATATATTCCTGTAGAGCACACATTCAGTGACAAATTTGTGCATTCCTCTGTAATTTGTGCAATTCCCCCCCCCCCCGGTCCCACAATACTCCCATTACACCAGGAAAACTCAGAAGGAAGTTACTCAGTCACTGGCCTGACACAAACATTCAAATGGGTTTCTGAAAATCTTTGTCTCTTAGATTGGCAGAATCTCCTACCTAACCTATTTATTTATTTTCTGTTAAATGTTTGGTTTTCCAGCCAGATGGGTGGGGTATAAATAAATTATTATTATTATTATTATTATTATTACTATTAGCCAATAATACTAAGCTATGGTGTTTGTTTCTGAGTAATGGTAACAACCAAAACGGTTATTTCTGAAGTTGGCATTTCGTTTGTAGTCTATTATGGAGGTCACAACCAAAGAAGTGATTCATAAACCTCAAGGAAACAATTCATCATGTCCCTAGTTATGAAGTGATATCACCGTTTCACATCACCATAAGAACTGCAAAAGGAAGCCATTGTTTTCAGTCATTCGCTAGCAATTATTTCCAAAAGAAAGTGGCATTTACACAGGATGCCATTACAAGCAAAAAGAGAATTTGTTCACAACAATGGCAGTTCATCAAGATCTCTTTGTTCTAGGATAATAGGAGCTGAGACGCTACAAACCACTTCTTAAAGGTTGAGGTGAAAGAACGCTAGATGTTTTATTAGGGTAGATCACAGTCATCTCCATATTGCCTGAAAGGTGCTTGTAAAATATGTGCCTGTCCACTCTGATTCTCTTCAACTTTTTCAGCAACTACACATTCAGAAGTTTCTGTATTTCTCTTGCAGCACTAATGCAGGAATTGTGAAGTGGTATTTCCAGTGGGGGTGTGCAGGGAATGAGTCTTGGGAGAGTGAGTCTAGGACTAATTAAACATGCTAGTTCTTCTCTGCTCTGCCACCACTTCTTCTTTTTTTCCCACCTGCCCACCTACCTGCAAGTCAGCCTCTGGGACTGTGAAAACCAACGTTGGAAAGGATTTTCAGGAGTTATTCAATACACAAAGAATGAAGCACTCTCTCACACACACCCATCTTCCAATTTTCTCCTTCAAGAGTTGCCCTACCCTACCCAAGTATTCACATTACCTTGGCAAATGCAGGTTTGGGAGCATGTGTTGTCCAGGTAGCATATTGTCCTACTGAAGCTTACTGAAAGCTTGAAGCTTACTGTTGATTTTAATTATCTTTTGAATCATTTTATATATCTGTTTATAACTGTTTTATGTTAATTCTTTTGTAAACTACTTATTGTTGTTGTTTAGGCGTTTAGTAGTGTCCGACTCTTCGTGACCCCATGGACCATAGCACACCAGGCACTCCTGTCTTCCACTGCCTCCCGCAGTTTGGTCAAACTCACGTTGGTAGCTTCGAGAACACTGTCCAACCATCTCGTCCTCTGCCGTCCCCTTCTCCTAGTGCCCTCAATCTTTCCCAACATCAGGGTCTTTTCCAGGGAGTCTTCTCTTCTCATGAGGTGGCCAAAGTATTGGAGCCTCAGCTTCACGATCTGTCCTTCCAGTGAGCACTCAAAACCACTTATTACAATCAAGCAAAAGATGGGTGATAGAGATACCGTGTTTCTCATATTATAAGACACGTCTTATATTTATTTTTTCCTCAAAAAAACACACTATGGCTTATTTCCAAGGGATGTCTTATTTTTTTCCTCCTCCTCCTGCCGCGACCGGCATTGCTGCTGTGCCTATCACTATGTCTTATTTTCGGGGTATGGCTTATATTCCTTGAATGCTTAAAAATCCTGCTATGGCTTATTTTATGGGTATGTCTTAAAATATGAGAAACAGGGTAGATGATAGATAGATGATTGATAGATAGATGATAGATAAATAGATAGATAGATAGATAATAGGTAGGTAGGTAGATATGAAAATAATGGAAAGAGCAAATATGGTCAAGAAGAATTCAAGTGCAACCTGTGTTCATCTGCAGCACAAATGGCCTGGACATAGAGACTTCAGGATTATAGCAGACCTGCTAAAGAAAAGTTGGGTGAGAGAATTGGAAATTAACTGGTTTATGTTGATTTTTTTTGTAAACCGCTTATTACAATCAAACAAAAGATAGATGATAGATAGAGCATGTGTCCCCATTTAAGAGAGCAACACCCAGCAACCTGTATTTTTGCATGTGTACCCCAGGCTGTCTTTATGACTGACATTTAGGATAACCATTACTTTGGGAGAACAACTACAGCCTGTCTTTTAGGCGTGGGCACCACCACGAGCCTTCACACTTGCTCTGGGGGATGTCAGCTTGTCACCACCACACTTGGTGCTTAACTATATCACTGTTTGGCAGGCCTTGCAGTTACCAACTATCCTTTTGAAAAGCAGGCAGTGCTGTGCTCACTTCTGAGCTGATGATGACAAGCCGACAATGTCCAGAGCAACTGGCCTTTTCTTTCTGTGGAATTCCTTATTGCTTCCTTGGATATATTTATTTCATCAGCCATGCATGAAGATGTGTAGAGATTATTGGGGCAACAGAACAGGGATGCGGAACTTGTAGTTCTCCAGACACTGAGTTAGGGTTAATAATAATAATAATTTATTATTTATACCCCAACCATCTGGCTGGGTTCCCCCAGCCACTCTGGGCGGCTTCCAACAAAATACCAAAATAGAGAAACCCATCAAACATTAAAAGCTTCCCTAAACAGGGCTGCCTTGAGATGCCTTCTAAAGGTCTGGTAATTGTTGTTCTCTTTGACCTCTGGTGGGAGGGCATTCCACAGGGTGGGTGCCACTACCGAGAAGGCCCTCTGCCTGGTTCCCTGTAACTTGGCTTCTCGTAGCAAGGGAATTGCCAGAAGGCCCTTGGCGCTGGACCTCAGTGTCCGGGCAGAACGATGGGGGTGGAGACACTCCTTCAGGTATACTGGACCGAGGCTGTTTAGGGCGTTAAAGGTCAGCACCAACACTTTGAATTGTGCTCGCAAACGTACTGGGAGCCAATGTAGGTCTTTCAGAACCGGTGTTATGTGGTCTCGGCGGCCACTCCCAGTCACCAGTGTAGCTGCTGCATTCTGGGTTAGTTGTCGTTTCCGGGTCACCTTCAAAGGTAGCCCCACATAGCAGTAGTCCAAGCGAGAGATAACTAGAGCATGCACCACTCTGGCGAGACAATCCGCAGGCAGGTAGGGTCTCAGCCTGCGTACCAGATGGAGCTGATAAACAGCTGCCCTGGACACAGAATTGACCTGCGCCTCCATGGACAGCTGTGAGTCCAAAATGACTCCCAGGCTGCGCACCTGGTTCTTCAGGGGCACAGTTACCCCATTCAGGACCAGGGAGTCCTCCACACCTGCCCGCCTCCTGTCCCCCATGAACAGTACTTCTGTCTTGTCAGGATTCAATCTCAATCTGTTAGCCACCATCCATCATTCAACCGCCTCCAGGCACTCACATAAGACCTTCACTGGTTCTGATTTGAAAGAGAGATAGAGCTGGATATCATCCGCATACTGATGAACACCCAGCCCAAACCCCCTGATGATCTCTCCCAGCGGCTGCATGCAGATGTTAAAAAGCATGGGGGAGAGGACAGAACCCTGAGGCACCCCACAAGTGAGAGCCCAGGGGTCTGAACACTCATCCCCCACAACCACTTTCTGAACACGGCCCAGGAGGAAGGAGCAGAACCACTGTATGACAGTGCCCGCAGCTCCCAAGCCCTCTCTAGACGGTCCAGAAGGATGCTATGGTCAATGGTGTCAAAAGCCGCTGAGAGATCCAGCAGAACTAGGAAACAGCTCTCACCTTTGTTCCTAGCCCGCCGGAGATCATCGACCAGTGCGACCAAGGCAGTTTCAGTCCCATGATGAGGCCTGAATCCCGACTGGAAGTGATCCAAATGGTCCGCTTCTTCCAGGCGTGCCTGGAGTTGTTCAGCAACCACTCGCTCAATCACCTTGCCCAGGAATGGAAGATTTGAGACTGGGCGATAGTTGGCTATATTGGCTGCATCTAAAGATGGTTTTTTAAGGGTTGGGGTGCTAAGGTCCCCCAGGCTTGCAACAGGAACTAATCTTTTTAGCAGAACACTTAACATGTATACAATGCATTTCCAAGCACGGGTGACAAGAAACTCCATGTACCGAGGCAGTATATCTCTGAATCATAGATGGTGGGGCAAAATAGAGTTTTGGTGGTTGCTTCTGGGTTTCCTGGGTGCATCTGGGGGCGCTTCCAGACTATCGCTGTTTTGGGGTGGGATTCAAATATATGCCAGCAAATTCAGGTTGTGCAATTAAAATTTGATTTGGTTCTCTTGTGCAACAAACCTAACCTGCCTCACCATCAGATTTCTGGCAATAAGGAAAGGGCTGAAAAGGGTGGGATAATATTTGCTTGATGCAACATTGTATGACCTCCCCCAAAACAAATCACAATGAATGCTTAGTCAATAGCCAACATTGTCTAACTTTTCCCACCAACTTTATGCAAACAAACCAGGATGAAAGCTCAATAAAGAGGTTGCCTGGAAATGACCCAACTGGACATTGGTGGAGACTGGAGGCTGGACTCAAGACTCACCACCAGGAGGACAATTCTTCTGTTATTAGTGCTTCACATACATTTTAAATCTCATCCCTCTGAGACAGTCCTCCGTAATCACTTGCTGTGTATCCATACAGAAGGCTGAGAACTAAGGAAATAGTGACTTTCCAGGAAGTGGTTTGTGAGATTCGCTTGCATCTTAAATAAGTTAAGCAAAGGAAGCTCACAGAAGGATAAACTGCCTGTACCCTCCTTCCCCATGAGCTCCACCCTGCATTGTTCAGGACTCTCCCCCCACCCTAACCTCCATAGAAGCCTTACAGGGATGCAGGTGGGTAGAGGAGACAAGAGACTCTCCTTCTGTAAACTGATGTTGTTGGATGGACTGAATGCTGAATTAATTTAGCACAGAATCCAGGCCAGTGTTTCACAAACTCAGGTCTTCAGCTGTTTTTGGACTACAGCTCCCATCATCCCAAGCTAGCAGGACCAGTGGTCAGGGATGAAGGGAATTGTAGTTCAAAAACAGCTGGAGACCCAAGTAGGGGAAATACTGATCTAGACCTTCAACCAGAGGATGTCCACCTCATGCTCTTATGGTACAATCCTAACAATGTTTATTCAGAAGTAAGTCCTATTGGATTCAATGGGGCTTACTAACAGTTAAGTGAGGTTAAGTTTGCAACTTTAGCTATTACACCACTAGCTTTCTAGAAGCACACCTATCAGCAAAATTCCTCTCAGCTTTGAGTTATCATGAGACATAATTAAGGGAGAGGGCACAATGAGACATTATTGTAAGGAAGGGACAACACTAAACATCAGCTTATTTGGCTTCAATTGACTAGCTATCTAGCACACTTTCAACTTAATATCCAGCTTTGCTAATAGAAAGGCTTCTCCACCTCTTGCCCACTGCCTTCCAAGATCCCAATAAACCTAGAACAGCAAACATTTCCTCCTACTCAGTTTTTAGATTTCCAAAATGTACATGTATTATTTCATTTAACGCTTTATCCCAAAGGGACTTGGTGTGTGGTGAAAGCTTTAGTTACCACCATGTTTTTTTTTGGCAACCCAAATAGGTATCTGGTCCAACTCCGCCTTCTACCTTGGGAATGGAAAAAAGAAAAGTCTACAGATGTGGGATAATAACTCAATAAAAATCCAATGCTCTAGCACAGATGCATCTATTTAGTTTTCTTTCTTTCTAACATCTGGCTCGAAGGAAAATTGTGTTGTTTGAAAATTCGTATTATTGACTGTTGGCCATGCTCACGGAGGCTGATGGGAATCCAGCTCATATTGCAGAAGAATTTCTATACACATTAAGTGACTGGACAACAGCACTGCAAAATTAGGAGAAAAGTGAATTGTGAAGGATGGCTGTATTTTGGTTCACATCTTCTTTTGGAAAATGTGACTTAGTTAAGTTTGCCTTTAAATTTTCACTCATCTCCACAGAGAAAGCCCTACGGAGTTCAGTGGGTCTTGCTCCCATGTTACTGTGTACAGGATTGCAGCGTTGGTTTTCATATAAATCCTCAAAACAGTCTTGATATTCCCTGGTTTCCCTTGAAGAGTTACTTATTTTTAATTCTTAATTTGCTAAGTTACATATAATATTTACACAAAAGAAACTACTCTGCTGGTAGTACTCAAAGTATTTCTAAAAGAACCAGCACTCCATTTCTAAAGAAAGAAAGAAAGGAAGAAAGAAAGAAAGAACTGTAGGCTTACTCACATTTCTAAATTGATTGATCTGGGAAAGTTCTTCAGTTCCTGTCTGAGGTAGACTTTTTAGATATGTTATTTTGTTCCCTCAAGGATAATGCAGAATTTGAAGGTGGACAGCCTACCTTATTCTAGGGGTCACTCTTGAGTTGAAGATGAAATGAAGATGTTCAGCCACTGGCCTGGCTTCATGGCTAAGTCCTAATAGCACTGCCCCACCTCAAAGCTGCCTTTGATTGTAACCAGGCAGCATTTCCGTGGCAACGCCTGATGCTCCACTGTGTCATCATTGAGTGTCATCTGATTGGTCAGATTAGCCTTTATGACTCTAGGCTATGTCATTCAGCTGAAGGTCTGAAATAAGTCCAGTAGTGGTGTCAGTTGAGTTATCAGCCCAACAATAGCAAAAGAAGATTGTGTTTTGCAGTGGGGAATCAGGCAAAACCCAGACATAGCTGCCAAGTTATCCCTTTTTTAAAGGGATTTTCCCTTATGCTGAATAGGCTTCCTCATGAGAAAAGGGAAAACTTGGCAGCTATGCCCAGATCAATATCACCCATCTAGAACAATAGAGCCTTCAGCTTCATGAAAAACTTCATCAGGGAGTAAAAAAAGAGATGACTTTCCCAAGGCAGGGTATTCCACAACCTAGGCACAGGCAACAGACAAAATCCTGCTACAGGATCCTGACAACTGGTGGGAGGACATGTAGCAGGGCCTCCTCAAATGACCTAAACAATTGCGCAGGGTCATGAGAGGAATCGCTTCTCTTCTTTACAGTGTTCCAATGTATATGCAATCAGTTGGTCAAGAGACTAGTAGCCCTCACTGAACAATTGCAGGAGTGCCACGAAGGCATGCATGGGAAATCTCAGTCCCAGGGGCCTAAATGTGGCCCTCTCTATCCCTGAGCCACACCATCGCTGAGTGCTTTTACCTGGCTTGAAGGAGTCCTTGAACTCTGCCAATACTTCATGCTCCCCGGGAGGATAGAGAGGGGTATGTGAGTGTGAAGGAACTAGCTTACCAGACAAAGGTAAGATTCACATTTATTGCTCTGTCCACTTTTGCCTCTGCCCCTCCCCCACCATGTTTCTGATTACTTTTTGTAAATATTTAAGTGGGTCTATATATTAGGTAAACATGCCAAGTATCTGTTTTGTTTTTTAAAGGGTGAAGCATTTATAACTGATATGTGCCGCTAATGAAGGGCTTATTTTATTCTCACTATAAATTTAAAGCACTTTTATACCACTTTAACTGTCATTGTCCGTCTCCCACAGAATCCCCTTTTGGCAGTTTAATTTTGAATGTGTCCAAGAACCTTGAACCTTGCTTGCTCCCCCTCCCCTGGTCAATTATTCCTGTTTTAATTTTAATTCAGGAAAGCTGATAAATTATTAGAAGTGGACATGATCATCTTACAGGGCTTTGAAACTAAAGGCAAAGACAAAGAGTCCAAGATCTCACGATCACGATGTTCTCCTGCGATTCTGTGTCAGCTAACTTTCCTGCTCAGGTTGCGAGAGCAGTACGTATTGCGAATGGTTTTAATATAGCTATTGTGACTTCAGTTTAAAATCCTCAGTGAATGAAGAGGATAACAAAGTGTGGATTGCATGCTTGTGATATACAGGAAGTACTGTATGTCACAAGTAAGATAATAACATGCATGTGTGGGAGTTTCCAAGTTGACCGAGTTATCTTTGAAGTTGTGTTATATCTCCCAGATATACTCTTTTAATTTACAGATATTGCACCAAGGATACATTCAGCCCTCACAAAATCTCCACATTATGCATTCTTCTATGATTAACTGACTCTGTATTTGATTCCCCCCCCCATCTCCCCCTTCTTTGTTACTTATTGACAGAGAGGCAAAACAGACCACAGAAAAATACACTTGTTTATAGACTCAATCTAGTAGAGCCAATGGGAGCTCTTTTTAGAAGTCTAATTTCCACATTTGGAGGGGGGGGGAGCTGGTTTTCATCAGGATAGCAGCGCACAGGAAGCGGGGTTAACCCTTCGCTTCCCAGCTGCCATCCCAACAAAAAGCATCACCCCCCACAAAACACATGTGACAATTAGGCTTAGGGGGAAATCCTCTAAACATTATTGTTGTGTAAGGCTGGGGAGGAGAGGCGGCATAGAAACACTGGCAGCAATAATGACCAAGATAAAGGGTCTGGGAACCAAACATTATGAATAACAGTTGAGGGAACTGGTTATGTTGAGCCTGGTAAAGAGGAGATTGAGTGGAGATACGATAGCCATCTTCAAATATCATGGAGGGTAGAGCTACTTGTTTTCTCCTGCTCTGGAGGGTAGGACCCGAAACAGTGGATTCAAGTTACAGTTTTCTCCTGCTCTGGAGGGTAGGACCCGAAACAGTGGATTCAAGTTACAAAGAGATTCTGACTCAGGAAGAACTTTCTGATGGTAAGGGCTGTTTGACAGTGGAACGGTCTCTCTCAGGAGGTGCTGAGCGACTCTCCTTCCTTGGAGGTTTTAAAGCAGAGATTGGATGGCCATCTATCATGTATGAATCTGGTTGAGATTCGTGTATTGCAGGGGATGGATTAGATGACCCTCACGATCCCTTCCAACTCTACAATTCTATGATTCAATGATTCAATTCTATGATTCAACCTGAAGCGGACACAACATGAGGTATGACTGTAATTCAAAGATGAATTGAGGGAATGAAAGAATTAGGATAACATCTGCACCATTTATAGCACATAGCTCCCTCCTCGCCAAAGAATAATGGAAACTGTAGTTTGCCCCTGTTATAAAATCATATTGGGGGGGTTGCAGGACACCATTATTAATGAACAGAGAGGGGTAACCACAGCTTGACAGCTACGGCTACCCAGAGTCCTTCGCACCACCATTTCGCCGCCACAGCTTGGCTCTCCTTCCCTCCACAAACCCGCACCCCCTCCGCAGGGATTAACATATTCAAACACCTCCTAAAATCCAACATAAACTCTGCATTTCCCCTTCGCTTAAGGACAAGCATATGCAACCCTTGCCTAGACATCTGCATTTCCCCTTCGCCTAAGGACAAGCATATGCAACCCTCGCCTAGACAATTATCACAGACAATTATCATAAACTCCACCAAGTAACACAGCCCATTTTTATACAGCCTTACCATTTTATACAAACCTTATACAAACTTGCTATGAACTTTTACCTTCTCGTGATTATATGCTTGCTTCTTGTGATTATATGTCTGCTGGCCTTATGTGCCTTAAATGTGAGAAACCCCTTATATCCCTTGAAAGGCGTCCCTCCCTATATGCCTAAGAACCTAACCACAACCTCAGTATTACTCTTGATTAATTAGACTAGTGTTCCTCTGTATTAGAAAATAGGTTTGTTAGTATCTCTTTGTATTAGAAAACCACTGTTTTATATTTTAGAACTGTATACGTCAGGATGTATTAGAAATGTTTTCCATACTTATTTTCTGTGCAACCCTTCTCTGACCCCAAGCCCCCCTGAAACCTCCCCATCACCGTCCCATACCCAACGAAGGAAGACACGGACAATAGAAAGATTAGCTTGACAACTTTATTCAAATAAATTGCCATCCTCAACGTAGCCCACCCTTCCATGGCCTGGAGGAAAACACTGCCGGGCGGACTTCCACCCCATGGAAATCGCCAGGAACTGCCCCACCTCTGCACCCATCTTGACTGATTGCCCTTCCTGCCAAACAACAGGGAGCACCATCAACGACAGGAGAAGAGAGATTGACATCTCTCCATCTGAAAGGAAGAGTCATCTCCGCACCCCGTCGCCCTTGTCTCCCCCTCCCTCCTAGTCCAGAGATTTCCATGCATGAACAGGAGGGTATATAGGGGGACTTCACCATTTCCCGGGGTTCCTTCCTTCTTTCCAGAGGCAGGGACCCTACAGCTGTAGCTTTGCATTCTGCAATAAAGGGATCAGTTTGTTTTTCCTGACAGCATCGTGTGGTCTCTGTCATTTTCCCGGCGGAGCTGAACTTAGTGCAAATTTTGGAGCTTCCGACCCGCGTCTGTCCTTCTTAAAAGGCAACGCATTTTGGGGTACATTTTTCATAACACCCCAGAGCTACAATTCCCAGCCCTCTTAACAAAATATAGTTCCCAGAATTCTTTGTGGGGGAGCCATGTTCTTTGAATATTTGGAGGTGAAAGACCTTAAATTACTCACAAGCAACAAAGAGTCTGTTGGCACAGAGTGGGCTGCCACAGGTAAAAGATGGGGTGGGAACTGTTGCTAAAGCCCTTGGTTATTTAATCTATATCAGGGGTAGGCAACCGAAGGCCCGTGGGCCGGATGCGGCCCAATCGCCTTCTCAATCCGGCCCGCGGACGGTCCGGGAATCAGCATGTTTTTACATGAGTAGAAGGTGTCCTTTTATTTAAAATGCATCTCTGGGTTATTTGGGGGGCATAGGAATTCATTCATCCCCCCCCCAATATAGTCCGGCCCACCACATGGTCCGAGGGACGGTGGACCGGCTCACAGCCGAAAAAGGTTGCTGACCCCCGATATGAATGTTTTGTTTGTTTTTACCTAGGAATTTTGTTAAATTGGAAATACTGTATTAATTTTGTTGCTGTGGTTTTGCTTGTTTACCTAATGGCAACATTGTTAAGTTGTTTATTGGACCTGTTTGTATGATTTTGTAATTTTTGAATATTGTTTTTCCTTAGTTCCTTACTCTGGTACTGAAAACATTCAATGAAGAGTGGGCTATAAATACTGTGAATAAATAAATAAATATATGGTGTGGTGTTATATAAGAGACTGGCTGGGCTTAGAGGGAGAAGTAAGGAAGTTGTTGAATGGATGACACAATATTTGAATCTGCAGGAAGGGCAGAGAGTGCTGGCAAAGAAAAAAACTGAGCATATTACAGTTTTGATATGCAGCTTGGAGTCTCAGGAACTTAATTATCTCCTGAAATAAACTGATGCAAAGTTTGCTATATACAGCATTTCTCTGTCAAGCATTAAAATGAACCAGCAAGTTTTCAGTATTTTAATATTTACAACCTGATCCCAACCATTTTTACATTTATTTCAACTGAACATATTGCAGCCTTAATGGTCCACTCGCTGCTGCAGCAGTCCTGTAGATCTGCATTAATTCTTACTTCTCAGGTAAATATTAGGCATATTGGTTTAACGTCAATGGCAACAGGTGAAACGAAGGACCTGAAGTCAGTTGTGCTCACTGTAAAAATGATCTGTTCTTGCAAACCTAGCTGAAGAGAGTGATGCATTTCACTGGACTTAGGCTAAACTACACAAGGTGAATAATTAAGTGTGGAAAACAAAATATTTGTGTCATGAAAATTCAGTGTTGTTGATATATAGAAGCCTACACCTTAAGCAAAACACGTGAGAGGTAGAATCATAATGCTACACTCCTATATTGGGAGGGCACAGTACCAATTTTAATTTTAAATGGTTCATTTTTCATTATTAAATGTTGTTTTAAATACATGTGTTCTTTCCAACTTAATATGTGTGCCTCCTTTATGAAAGAAATATCCTAGAGTGTGGTGAGAGGGGCTAACTCTGGAACTGTCTGCCAGAAATTTGCCCCAGATCCTTCAAAATAAGGCTGTGTACACCTTTAAAGACTGGGATGCGGGTGGCGCTGTGGGTTAAACCACAGAGCCTAGGGCTTGCACGGTTCGAATCCCCGCGACGGGGTGAGCTCCCATTGCTCGGTCCCAGCTCCTGCCAACCTAGCAGTTCGAAAGCATGTCAAAGTGCAAGTAGATAAATAGGTACCGCTCCGGCGGGAAGGTAAAAGGCGTTTCCGTGCGCTGCTCTGGTTCACCAGAAGCGGCTTTGTCATGCTAGCCACATGACCTGGAAGCTGTACGCCGGCTCCCTTGGCCAATAATGCGAGATGAGTGCCGCAACCACAGAGTCGGTCAAGACTGGACCTAATGGTCAGGGGTCCCTTTACCTTTACACCTTTAAAAGCACATTCTTTCCCTCAAAGAATCCTGGGCGCTGTAGTTCACCCTTCACAGAATTACAATTCCCAGCAACCCTTAGCAAACTACAGTACCCATAAGTCTTTGAGGAGGGACATAGTGTGCCAGCAGCCAGAACATAGAAACATTCCTATATAGAAGTTTGCTGGGCGGCCGTTTTTTTCAGGAGCCCAAAAACGCCTGCGGCCCAAGCCACAAGGTGACGGAGGCGGCCTGTCACCCCGAAGGAACACTCTTAAGACACGTGGCCCCCGCCAGCCTCATGGGAATTGTAGTCTCTCCGCGAAAAAGGAAATGAGGCGGCCAGCAGGTTTTGCCCCATTAAAATCCTCCGTCCCTTTCAGCTTTCCTTTTTTTAAAAAAACAGGGATACCCGCGTAGGGTCGTTTCAAGCAAAACTAAAGAAAAAACCCCGGAGAGAGAGAAAAACCGCCGACTGATGAAGAGAACTACAACCCCCATACTGCCTAGCGGGACCAAAGGGGGGGAAGGGAAGCGGGAGGCGGAAAGCCGACGAGGCGGCGCGTGCGCAGAGCCTCGCACCATCCGCTGTGGGGAGGCAGCGGCGGCGGCACGATGCCCCGCGACAACATGGCCTCCCTGATCCAGCGGGTGGCCCGGCAGGCCCGCCTCACGTTCCGCCCGCCGGGCGGTAACAACAACAGCGGCGGCGGCGACGGGAGCGGGCCTCGCTTCGCGGAGAACCTGCACCGCCTGCAGCAGCTGCTGAACGAGGTCCGGGCCGAGGACCTGCGCCTGTCCCCGCGGGGCCCGTCGGCGGTGCCGGGCCTGGCTCAGCCTCCCGTGAGCTACATGCACATCTGCGAGACGGAGAGCTTCAGCATGGGCGTGTTCGTGCTGCGCGCCGGCGCCTGCATCCCTCTGCACGACCACCCGGGCATGGACGGGCTGCTCAAGGTGCTCTACGGCACGCTGCGCATCGCCTGCTTCGACGCCCCCGACGGGGGAGCCGGAGGAGCTGGAAGCGCCACCTCCGCGGGGTCGTCGTCGTCGGGGCAGCCCCCTCCTCTTCCTCCTTCCCGGCCGGGCTCCCGCCGGCGCGCCCTGCTCCGCTCGCACCAGCTCTACACGCCCGCCTCGGCGCCGTGCCTGCTGTCGCCGCACACCGACAACCTGCACCAGATCGACGCCGTGGGCGGGCCCGCCGCCTTCCTCGACATCCTCGCGCCGCCCTACGACCCGGAGCACGGGCGGGACTGCCACTACTTCCGCCTGCTGGACGGGCAGAGCCTGCCTCCGCCCGCCGCCGACCCTTCGGGTCTGCCCAAGGAGGTGTGGCTGCTCGAGACGCCCCAGGCGGCGGATTTCTGGTGCGGCGGAGAGCCCTACCCGGGGCCCCAGGTGTCCCCTTGAAGGACGATCCCCAGACCCGCGATGCTCCTTGCCTGATCTGCCCGCCATCCGGTTTAGACGGAGGGAAGATGCGAGTCCTTTTCTCGTCCCCAAGGCCCGCCGTGAAGGGAGTGCCCAGCTCGCCCCAGGCCCCTCGACAGACTTGCTTCTGGAGGTGTTGGGGGAGAGCAAAGCCATAGGAGGAGTCCTGTCCATTCCCTGGCCAGAGGCCTTTTTTCCCTTCTGAACTTGCAGCTTCCTTCCTTCCTGCAGCTGCACCAGACAAAATGCCCTGCTTCCAAGAGGGCATTTATTGGGAGGTGTCTCGATTTGTTTTAGGGAGATAAGTCAGCATCTGCTGCTACTTCTGGTTCAGTTATTTCAGAGAGCATGAAGAACTCAACTCCACTGGCTTAAGGTGGAGGGGCAGATCTGCAGGCGACAATAAATGAAGAGTTAAGGAAGGAAAACAGGTCCCGCACCTACCCCAAACCCACATTTCAAATGGTACACATAGAAGGGTGGATGTTGCCCTCTCCACCTGCAGGCAATTCCTAGTAGCACAACAGCCAACTCCTACTTGGCATACAAACTGAGAACACTTAAGGTGGGCACTGCCTCTTTTCTGGCCAAGAACGTGGCCTGAGCTGCTTTGTTCTGTGTGTTTCTCAGCTGCTTGGAGCGGAGAGGGGAACCATCATCCACTCAGGACACATATTGTATTCCACAGCTCTTCCTGCAAGGAAGCTACTACAAAATCCGGAGCCTTCCTCTCCATTCTGTGCGTGCAAAGCAGTCAGGTGCCATTGTATTTATTCCTACCAGTTGCTGTGAAGATATGGAAGAATAGGTTTGGTTTTTTAAAAAAACAACTACACTACTAAGCTTAATTTAGAAATAAACTTTGGGCTGCAAACCCCCTCTTTTTTCTTTTTCCTTTTGCTACAGCTGAAAAAAAATAAAAGGCAATAAGAATTCTTCCCTGAAGCTTGCTAGTTAACTTTCCCTATGAATGGTCCAGTACTTTTCAGTTCCCATGTCAATTCAGACCGATGAGAATGTTGTCCTGCTCCTCCTCTCCTGGGTGGATTTGGGAGAAAAAATGTACCGGTACTGAAAAGCCAAGAAAGATACTAAATTGGCTGGAGCAGAGAGCAGTTTGGTATATAACGGAAATTCAGGTTGCATCCTGTGCAAGGATGCTGCCAGGTTAGAGATTATCCTGTGGGGGAGAAATATTGTATTAAGGAAACATGATTTTTAGATATTAAAAACTCAGAATTCCTGATTATCTGTTGTGCAATTCTTTAACATAAGGTGACACTTTTTTTCCTAGTGGATTTTGCTGGAAGATTCATTCCCATGTATCTGGAAGGATAGCATTATATAACAGAACAACAGATGGTGTTTTTCGCAATTGGTGGTAATAGTCTTAGTTTCTGGCACACGCCTTGTATAGAATAGAATGTTTGGGGGGGTGAGTTGCAGGCAGATTCTGGCTTGACCACTCTGCTTTTATGAAAAAAAATAACGATCTATACCTGTGGGTAGACTTGTAGTGAAGTAATATACTTGCCCCATTTAATATTTCTAGAGTTATTTTACAGAACTTTTATTAAAAGAGGAGGAAACAGATACCCTCTATGGAGTTGGTGTTGTGGCTTTTCTTCCCCATAGCATGAGTGTCATTACAGGGTGGGAGGGGGCTTCTTTACTGGATGCATAATGTTTATACTTCTGGAAAACTATATAATCCTGTTGAACTTAATATCAATTGTCCAACAAGATCTAGGTCAGGCATCCCCAAACTGCGGCCCTCCAGATGTTTTTGCCTACAACTCCCATGATCCCTAGCTAACAGGACCAGTGGTCGGGGAAGATGGGAATTGTAGTCCAAAACATCTGGAGGGCCGAAGTTTGGGGATGCCTGATCTAGGTTATACTGGTATCTTGACTATCAGTCTATTTCAGTGATTCCCATTCAGCTAATTACTGAGGACCCCCTATTTTTCAACAGCCAAGCCATGGCCCCTTACTTTTGAAAAATTTGGTAACTCTGTGGTAGCTACCTCTGCAAAGCAATTTCTTGAACAAAATGTGGAGTAGCTCCTATTAAGACTAGGGCTGAGCAACATCACAATATTCCAATATATCACAATGTCTGATATTGGAGATGTGGGGATGAGGGAAGGAGCAGTCAGTGTCATGATTTAATGGGAGGGGATGGGGGTGCATCAGGCTGCCTTCAGTTGGGCAGCCTGCGCTGGCAGCTAGGCAAAATGCGCAAGATGCAGGTCTACTGTGGCCGGTGCTGCTTTCCTGCTGACTGAGAAAAGCTGCTCTGCCTCAGTGCCAAGGGAAGGTAGTGCATTGATGTGAGGGCAATCAGCTGCCCTGTTCTTCCGCCAGCATGAGGGAAGGCAGCTCAGATCAGCAGCGTTATCGGCTGAGGTCATTGTGTGATATCAGTGGTGCCTTGCAATCGGTTGCCCTGTTCTCCCTCGCGTGAAGAGTGATATATTGCTGCGTATTGCCGAGTCAAAATCATTACCGGGTGTGACTTCAAAACCGATTTAGGCCAATATATTGAAAATTGCACAGCGCTAAAACAGACCATAAAATTTGTAATATTACCATGCAAAAATGACAGAAATTTAGTGGCGAACCACTGGTCTATTTGGTTCATTAAGTGCCATTCAACCTCTATGCAGCTCTTTTCATGTTTGGGTAATTTCTTTCAATGTACAAGGTGGTAGTAGTTTGCGGGTTTTCTTGGTCAAGGTGTGTATTACACAAGGATTTCAAATATACCGGTAATTTATTAATGCTTATGAGTTTTGATCATAATCTCCACAAAGATCTTAAGAGGAAGTGCAATATCAAATATCTTAGAAGCAACCCCTCATCGATGGTGAATTTCCTATTATGGCAATCTCCAAACTCCTGCCTTCGTATCAGTATCACCTTTGTGGTGCTTTTCCTCCATCCATTGTGATCAGGTGTTAAATCTTTTGAAACAGTGGTGGTCTTTAATGTTGCAGCATAGGGAGCAGCTAAGCTAACTCTGGCTGCATTAAACCAAGGCTGATTTGTCCCATGATGTACTGAGAGAGGAGGAGGTGGCGCAAAAGTGAGTATTGCTGAAATAATGATGTGCTGGGATGGATGGGAGTTGGAATCTAATCTAGCAACATCTGGAGGGGGGCAGGTTCCCCTCTCCTGGCCTAAAGAATTAGCCTTGTGACTGAGCTGCTACTCATCCATAGTGTTTTGCCCCTGTATGCCAATTTTTCTATCTGACTGTAGTCCCTTTTGAGCTTCATTGAAAACTGCTCTGGAGGGTCCCCTGACTGCTAGAAGCAGCGGAGGTGAAGTGGGGCAATAGAAACCCCCTGGGCTAATATTACAGAGAATCTGTCTCTATAAAATCGGCAGCGATGCCATGGTTTGTAGCTTAGGAGGGTTTCTATAGTTCATAGACATGTACAGGTGGGCAAATTACTGCTACTACTAGAAAAAGCTGCTGCTGTGTTAAAACCAGTGTTGTTACTATTAAAAACTCCATTCTCAAGTTGGCCTAACTTTTACATTAACCAAGAAAGTGGACATCACACGTTACCAGCTAAGTTTGAGTAAATGTGTTTCATAACAAATGGATTTAACACACATGAAACAGGAAAGCATGTGACGGTTTCTTCCTGCCTGTGGTATCCAAAGTTTTCGCAAGCCAGGGTAGAGATTTTCAAAAGAAACTTTGAAGGCGTAATCCACAAGCCACACAACCTGTAGAGCTGTTTAAATAGTAATGCATACACTATGACAGCAGGTGTGGACTATTTTGAATGTGGCCCTGCTTTAAAAAAGTCTCCCTGCAAGGCTATGCAAACCCTTTTCTGCCTTTCTTTCCCACTCCCCTTGGTTCAGTTACCCCCCTCCCTTCTGCTTCTTATCCCTTATGAACTGAGTAGGTTGCTGTGGTCTGTGGTGGAATAGCTCCTGCAACTGCCAAAAATCACAGAAGCCCCCTCCACAGTAACTCAGAGCAGGACTTTTAGTGTGTCTGCCCTTGTTCCGTGTAATAGCATTCCTGCCTAGATGCGACAGGTGCCCACTATGTACTTTGTGGAAACAACTGAAGACATATTGCCTCCTTTCCTTTCCTGTGACCAGCTAAACATTTCCTACATTTGCAAATGTTTATTGTGCCCTGTTCTTTCCCTTCATCTTAGTCCCCTTCATCTTTCTTTTTTGCTCTAAGCGCTCTTGGTTAAAAGACCAAAAGACTGGCTCATACATAGGAATCACACGACGACTGCAGGATCAAGTGAATACTTCCACTTGCAAAGAAGCCATCATAGAGCCAAGACCACAGAGATAGCTTCCATATCTCTGCACTTTACATCAAAGGCAGGGCTTTTCAATGGGGTCAGCTCATGTATTTGGGGGCCAGCCATCAAGTATCGAAGAAGTCAAGTAATATAAATGCCATGTGTTGCCCATTCTCATGTCACTGTGTGTTTTGCAAAGTACCTACGGTTTCATTGCCAATAAAGCAAAAACACAGTAATAGGACTCAGGGATGGCACCAAAACTCTGAAATTCCCATGTTCAGCCGGCTTATTAATAGCCACTTGCTCTGCTTTTTCTTTATATCACATTTGGGACCCTCGCCCCGAGTGCTCTCCCTGGGCCCATCTCCCCTTCAACTGCAGAGGAACAGCAGAACCAGGGGGTTTCAAGAACTGGCAGTCTCCTTGCAGTTTGACTGGCTGGCCTAATGCCCCACATACAGTAGATATGTGAGGGCGGGCAGCCAAATAAAAAGGTTAGCATGAAACTAATGTCTGCGGATTTATTTCCAAGACAGAGAATGGGTCACAGAGTTATCAGGAGTTTCCACCACGACAGGATTCTTTACAGATCTGGCAAAAAGGCATTTAAACCCGTGACCTATTTAAAGTGGCATTTTCCTGTGAAGCATGATGCTCTTTAAGCTCTTTGCAAAGCTGCAGACACCTTTCCTTGCCCATCACAGCAGTTTTCTCCAAGTGGGCCATGCTTGGTCGGTGTGGTATTTACTTCCTGAGCTTGCTTAAATTAGCATGCCTCAAATCACGGAACAGTAATGAGTCAAAAACGCATTAACATTTCTATTTATTGCTTTGCGGGGAAGTCCTCAGTACTCAAGTGCTACTCGGCTCGAGGATCTGGTTTACGCATACTGTGTTGCAAAAAGGACAAGCATTGCACGTGTTGCCATTTTGTGCACTTCCGGAACCTCAGGTCGAATTTTGCACGAGTCAGGAAAGACCTGTTGTGCACACCTAACCGGCAAGATCTGAAGTGAACACCCAACTTTCATAGGCTGCGATCCAAAGAACAACATGAGCTTTCGCAAAGTGCTTCCAGTGGACCAGATCGTTTTTTCTTTGAATGGGCTTCTGCCAAACCTACTACTTCAAAACATCCCTGGAAGCAAGACCCATTGAATTTAGTGTGACATACTTCTGAGGAGACATGGTTAAGTTTGCAGTACAGCCTGATTGCACTCAATGGGGCTTAATTCTGAGTAAACATGCATAGGAATGCCTTCCATATCTACTGTACCGCCAGCCTCACTAAATTAAGTTTCATGGTTCTTTAGATCCAGGCCATACTGTGTGGGGTATCAATACTATTTCAAGCCGTGTTGATGTTGCTACCAAATACCTTTGCTGCAAGTAGGCGAAATTGCTAGGAGGGACACGCAGCTGAAAGTGTGAAAGTGCAGTAGCACAAACTTGGCTACGCAGTCTCACAATTTCAAAACAATGGCTTTTCTATCATCACCACCACCACTGGCGCAAACTCGCTAGGGGGAACAAGCGCAAAGGAATTGCACAGGCGTTGGGAGATTCTTCTATTTGCATATAGTGACTGCACTTACCTGTAAGGCCCACTTGATACAATGAGTAAACATATACAGAATCAGGCCTGCACTTTCCCCACTGAGGCTGATGGGACAAAATGCATCACTTTGGCTGGGTAGTACATTAGGCCTGCTTGATACACAGGAGTTGAAGGGAGCAGATTTGAAAACATTAGACATGGCTTTAAAAGGATCCCCCTTCCTTGTAGATATAACAGCCCTAATTGCAGACTATCCCATCATTTTGTTTTTTGATCTAGTGATATAGCTGGACAAGACAGAATGAAGAAATACCTTGCCCCATGAAGCACAGTTGGCCACCCTCCCTCACTGTTTAAACATATTTTTATTCCAGCAGGTTTTCCACACAATGTTTTCATGATGTTTTAACTGCTGATCCTGTTTCTTTTGCAGTTGTCCCACAATGTTTTTTAGGAATTGTAGTTTTAGGCATTGCAAGCAGTCCTGCATATGTACACTGGAACGGTGTGATAAACGTTTTTTAACAGGTGGATCGATAGATTCCGTGGGGTCTTGGGTAGCAAACCTAGTATCAACATAAAGGTAAAGGGACCCCTGACCATTAGGTCCAGTCGTGACCGACTCTGGGGTTGAGGCGCTCATATCGCATTATTGGCTGAGGGAGCCGGCGAACAGCTTCAAGATCATGTGGCCAGCATGACAAAGCTGCTTCTGGCGAACCAAAGCAGCACACAGAAACGCCGTTTACCTTCCCGCTGTAGCGGTACCTATTTATCTACTTGCACTTTGACGTGCTTTCAAACTGCTAGGTTGGCAGGAGCTGGGACCGAGCAACGGGAGCTCACCCCGTCACAGGGATTCGAACCGCCAACCTTCTGATCGACAAGCCCTAGGCTCTGTGGTTTAACCCACAGCGCCACCCGCGTCCCTTGTATCAACATAGCCAGCTTTAAATTCAGGTTAACGTGAAGGCAAATACATTTATGTTTGACAGAGAAAATGTAAGCAGAACCAGGAGGTAATGGATAGAAAAGTTAAAGAACTAAACTACTTTTCTGGTAGTCGCTTAATTTTTGTATATGAAGGGGAATTCTCAAATGTAGGGCTGGAAATCTCTTCCCTGACTCCATCCCTTCTCCAGTACCCATTAATGTAATATACAAGTAGCTCAATGTGTGGGATACTTCATAGTAGTAACAGGACAGGTTTTTCTTTGCACAAAACATTTATTTACACAACGTTCATGACAAAACCGCCTTTCTTGAGGGGATGGCTCCAGTTAGTGGTTGTGCCTTTTAAAGGCGGAATCGCTTCTATTTCACCCATTGTGCAGAAGCCAACAGCTTCTCTGTCAGCCCTCTAGAAAGATTATACACATCCTGTGATCCTTCTGTTTTTTAAAAAACCAAAAAACAAACCAACAAACCAAAATATTTTCTACAAAAGCAACACTTAATAATAAGTCACAAAGGAAAACCCAGTGCATACAAAAATAGAGTTTCTATGAAAAAATCCAAATATTAATAGGCAGAAATATACAGCTATACTAAAACCCAGGGAGCTGATGATAAATCTCTCCTACCCCACCCCACTGAGCAGTGATTAGTAAGGCAACGGATTCCCATGCAGCCACTGAACCATTGCCTACAAACCCAAAACAAGGCACCAAGGACAGTTCAACACGATTGCATGCAGCCAGACACTAGAGAAGGTATGTACAGTCCCCCTTGAAATAAGTTAAATAAGTCTCCATTCAGTCCACTCGCTTCTAACCCTCCTCACCCAGGGAGGAAAACAGTGCACATTGCTTTTCAAAAGAATACAGACCACAAAAGGTGGAAATATACAGTGGAGGGGGGAGGAAATAGTTATTTAAAATCTGGTAAGTACCTCCCCCCACTATTAAGGCCAGATATTGCCCCCCTGCCTCCTGTCCCCCGCCCTGTCCCCATTACACTTCTGTTTTATCCAGGGACGCATTGATTTCCATTGGTTTTGCATGCTTTTCCAAGTAAACAGTGCTTGGGGGCCGCTGCTTAATTAGTTGCATTTTAGATGGTTAAAACGAAACGAAACAAGAAAGGTTTCTATCTTTAGCAACGCCGTGGTGCGTTCGTGCCGGAAGGGGTGAGAAGGGCAAGGGTTGGCCGGCTTTGGCAAATAACAAGGGATCCTTGCTGCTGGATTCTTCGGGGGGCTATAAAGTGCACATGAGAGTCCTCCCCTCCCCAACTCTCGCCACGAGAAAGGTACCGGTCTGTATTAAGAAGGGGCGCTTCTCAAAGTCCATCCTAACCCGATCTCTTCCTGCAGTTTGTCCAGCAGCCCGCCCCAACAAGCATGAGGCGTGGAGAGCGGGCGATCCTTTACCGGTTACCTGCCGGACGCTGCCCACCGACGGCGGGACGGCGGATCGCAGGAGGCGGCGAGGCCCCCTCACGCGCAACGCGAGTCCGTGGCCAAAAGCGGGCCCAGAGGCATCAGGATCAGGGCGTCCGGGTCCGAGAGGCACACGAGGTTAGAGTGGCGCCGCCGCCGGAGCACATGGAGCCGGGCGGAGGCGCACCGGGGCCCGAGGCTGAGGCCGATCCCGAACCAGAGGCCGCGTTGGCGCCTTTGCGCTCCTTCTGGCGCAGGTGGATCTTGGTGTGGCGCTTCCTTTCGTCGCTGCGGGCGAACTTCCTCCCGCAGAAGTCGCAGGCGAAGGGTTTTTCTCCCGTGTGCGTGCGGATGTGCGTGGTGAGGTGGTCGCTGCGGCTGAAGTTGCGCATGCAGATGCGGCACTGGAAGGGCTTGTGGCCCGTGTGGATGCGGATGTGGCGCGTCAGCTCGTCGGAGCGCGAGAAACGCCGGTCGCAGCCCTCGGCCGGGCACGGGTAAGGCCGCTCGTGCACGGGCGTCTTGCTGGGACGGTTCGGGTACTTGCGCGGGCGCAGGATGGGGCGCAAAGGCAAGTGGGCCGGGCTGCCGTACGCGCCGGGCGCGAAGCGGGCCGCGGGCCCCGACGCCGGGCTGTCGCCCAAGCCGCCAGGGGGCGCGCCCAGGCTGAAGCTGCGGATGGTGGAGAGGGGCGTGAGCGGAGGCGGGACGCGCACCGAGTCCAGCGGGCACGAGAACGGCTTCCGCTCGACGGCGCCGCCGTGGAGGTCGCGCTGGCTGCACGGCGGGGGCGGCGGCGGCGGCGGGAAGAAGCTCGGGTAGTCCTGGATCATGGAGAAGAGGCCGCCGCCGTCGGCCCCGGATGGCGTCCCCGCCTTGGGGGAGTGGTGGTACGAAGGGGGCGGAGGGTAGGGCCCCGAAGAGGCGGCCAGGAAAGCCGAAGAGCCGTCCGGATGCGCTTGCTGCTGCTGCTGGGAGTGGTGGTGGTGGTGCTGTTGCGGCTGGAAAAGCTCCCCGCAGGCGGAATAGGGCGGTGGCGGCGAGTACATGTGCTCCAAGTCGCCGGCGGTGGGCGCCATGGCGCAGCCCAGCGGGTTGGGAGATCCCGACGAGGCGGCGGACGACGAAGTGACCGAAGAGGACGAGGGGGCGGATGAGGACGAGGCGACGGCGGACGACGACGACGAGGGGGCAGCCACCCCCTGCAGGATGCCGGCGCTGACCAAGTTGAGGATGCCGTCGGCCGGATAGCAGCCTGCGCCGGGGTACTGCGCCGGGTCGATGGAGAACTTGCCCATGTAGGTGAAGGGCTGGCCGCGCGAAGGCGGCGCGAAGCCGCTGCAGGGGTACGGCAGCTCCAGGGACCGCTTGTCGTTCATGTCGATCAGGCCATGATCTGGAGGGTGGAGGGGAGAGAAAGGCGGGTCAGCACCGGGGGCCCCGCGGCTCTCCTCGAGGGCCCGCGGGCCAAGCAGCACCCGGGCAGCGTCTTCTCCCTGCCAGGGCAAGTGAGCATCAGTATCCGTTTCATGCCCACGCAGACACAACACGGGGGTCTCTTGCTCACGGATCGGTGGGGGTGGGTGAGTGGGGGCGTCGATTTCCCCGAGGGGAGAGCGCTTTTCAAGCGGCGCAATTTGCGCCGCGTTTGAAAGTTCGTCAGCCCTAACTTTGGTGGCTTGGATTGAGCAGAAATCCCCGCGCAAGGGGTAGGAGGGGGACGGGGACGGGGGTTCTATCGACCGAAATCCCAAACAAGACACATTTCACTTTCACACACTACATTCACTTTCACTGCAACACACAAACCCCATTTGCACTTTGTTTGGGGGGGTGAGTTACCCCAAAACACACAACCTTAATCCCACTGATATGATATGAACGGGAATCCCCAAATCATCCTCTCAGTGGACGGCTTGTGCAAGTTAGGCTACCCTCGTTTAAATAAAGTACCGTCCGCCCTATATAAATGTCTGTTACTAACTGTTTATTTAGTGTAGCTCATCTCAAGGTTAGGGAATCTCTTCCAGTTTCAGGATATGAGTTCCAATTTAACACACTACCCCCCCACACACAAACTCCTTTTCCACTCTTGAAAACTCCAGTTAAGTCAGTGGGATTTCCTCAGGGCAAGAGAGGTGGAGGTTTGCAGCTTCCAGCATCACTCTGCCCCTTGACACCTGTTTGCACATGCACAGAGACCCAGTTTTCCTTCCACTGAAACATCAGCCCCAAACTCAAAGTGCTGCCCCTCCTGCACCCACCCCTCCCACAAAGAATACTCTTGCCCACCACCAAACGCCCAAGGTCCGGATCCAAAAAGGTCGTTTGGGGAAGGGGCTCGCGGGGGGGGGGGTGCCTTACCTCCTGTCACACCGCTCAGCTGGTCAAAGGGTCCTCCCAAGTCACCATTAGGAAAGTTGATCACTGATCCTGGCAGGGTAGTGGCGACGTCCTCCACTGAGTAAATGCTTTCAGGGAGGTGGTGCACAAGCCCACTCAGACTGACTGGGATTTTGTCTACCGTCTTGGCGGTCATCATTTGCTCCACAATGGAAATTGCCCTGTCTTGCCCGTGGTGTAATTATTGTGCAGGGATAGGGAAAAGGGTCGATTCTCCTCCAGTAGATAGATTTTGTTTTGTTTTGTTTTGTTTAAATCCTATATCTAAAGAGAGGCTCTTGCTCTGCTTCCCTCTGATAACTGCTCTGTTTCAAAGCCCCGGGAGTTGCTGTAAATGTTGTTGTAACAGTCGGTGTCCCTTGCAGAGCCCGTTTTAATCAATTGCAGCTCTCGGTAGATGGAAAGTCTTGCTCTAAGTATTTATTGGGAGGCCGTGAATGCCCGCTACGTCACTGCCCATATAAGGACTGAGGAACGGGGAAGGGCGGCCAGGGAGGCTCGTCACATGGGAAATTAGCATGGCGCGCCCGGAGTGGCTGCATCGCCGCCCCTGCTTTCTTTCTATACAGTGCAGAAGAAGCGGCAAACTTGGGCATAGCATGGCAGGGGCAGTGGAGCCGCGGCGTGGCTGCCAATTTCGAGCCGGATCTCCGGCGCACGTGGCCATCGGCGTGGGGAAGGGGCTGCGGCGCGGGGGACCACCAGAGATCGCTTTCTGCAGCCCCCGGGATAGGGATATTCCGGTTGCTGAGCCCCATTCCTAAAAAGGCGAGCATCCGGCAACGGCGGGGCTCCTCCCCAACTGCCTTTTTGGGAGTCCTTCCGGAAACTTCAACTTCGGAAAAAAGAAAACACACAAGCACACACGGGGACCAGATCAGATAGCCGTCTAAGCGCCCCCTCCCCACGCTCGCTCTTCTGGGCAGCTCCTAACGGGCCAATCGGAAAAGAGCTGCATTCACCAAGCCGGATTCTATCCCACCCCCCGCACGCACATACACTCACAACTTAATTTTTCTGAATTAGCGGCGGAAAGATGCGCCGATAAGAATGAATGAGTTAGGCGGCGGCTGTTTGGATGGAAAACTTGCGCGCGCGCGCGCTCTCCGCCGCGCAAGCGGAAAGTTGCTCCGCCGCGTAGAGAGAGTGAGTGGTCTGCAGGACGGGGGAGATTTGCCAAACGGGACAGAGCGAGCTGCTGCCGGTTTTGTGCGACCGGCGAGTCCGCGTCTTGACACCGCCGCCTCCGCCGCCACTGTTTATATCCTCTCCACAACCCGCCCGTTGGGAAACTTCATGTGGGCGAATCGAGCTTCGTAAAACACCGTCCGGGTCCATCTGGAGTCGGAGTCAAATCCACACAGAACACCCGCGAAGCAATTCATGGAGTGGGGGTGCACTTTAGATGACAATGACAAAAAAGCCACGATGAGTTCAATAAATGTGGTGAGGCCGCTTTGGGCTCCTAGGAGAGCCCCCTCTCTTACGCGCGCGCACACACACACCCCTGTTCTGTAGATCCAGCTGGTTTGCAGTATTTCAAATGCTCCCACCGACTACTTCTTGTTTGGACTTTGTTCTCTTTGTCCCGCAGCTTCTTCCCGTAGTCTTGTGGAGTAAGGGGCAGGCGCTCTGCATAGGCTCAGGAGCCCTATCCTCGCGCTCCCGCGGGCACATGTTGCAGGCTGAACCTTGGCATTCAGAACAGATCCAGCAGGCGCTGACTCGCAGCTTAAATCAAGGTCTGCTAATGCAGATTAGTCACCTCTTATCTCCCATGGAGCTGCCTCGGATTTCAACCCTCAATCCTCCTCATTTAAAGGAAGTGGAGGGGAACGCCACCCTGTTGCAGCGCTTGAGTTTTGAGAAGCCGTCCTCATAAAACACCGGCTCAAAACGCTTCCGTGGCTTCCGTGGTGGGATCACAGCAGATTAAGGGTGCGAGCGATCCTATGCCCTTGTGTCCTAGGAAGCAAGTCATTTAAGCCCAGTGAGGCTGGCTTCTGAATAGACGCGAGTGGGAATGCGCCGTGAGGGGTTGGGAGACCCGCTCTCAAAATTTCGAGCACTTCTTTTGCAACGGGCCTTTCAAACCCTCACCATCTCCCTTTTTTATGGCTGATCTCGGCAGCAAAACTGTTAAAGGGAACCTCTCTCTGTACAGGCCAAAAGCCACCCAACTGTGTTCTGCCCACGGAAGGGCTACTACGCAGCCAGAAACCGTTTGCATGATCGCCACGTGGTGCCCCTAGAATTAGCAATAGTCGCCTGCAGGAACACTAAACGAGTGCTTCCAGAATGACAGATGTTTATGGTGCGCTGGATGATCCTCATATAGATGCAAGAGAGCACACGACACCCTTGGCATGCAAAACGCCACTGGCTATTCCCCCAGCCCAATTTATCCCAAAATCTGGTTTTGGGATTCGTCCTGGTAGCGATATGCCAATGGACCGTTAGCGAACCAAGCCCCATAGCTGCCAAGTTATCCCTTTTTTTAAGGGATTTTCCCTTATGCTGAATAGGTTTCCTCACGAGAAAAGGGAAAACTTGGCAGCTATGCCAAGCCCCCATTTGGAAGTACACTCGACCCCCCCCCCAAAAAAAAACCCAGGCAAAGTGCTATACTTTCTAACTTTCTAAGTACTGTAAACTTTAAAACAATGGAACATGGGGACTTCAAAATGGTTCCGGACTACAGCTCCCAGTATCTCCGTCCATTGATCATGTTGGTCGGGACTGATGGGAGTTGGAGGCCAGCAAACGCTGGAAAGTCACAGCTGCCTCAGCCTCGCCTTTTAGAAAGGAGGCCTGTGGCCCGACCGTCAATGCGCGGGTTCGATTATTAAAGGATCGAACTGATAGCAACTCCTTGCAAGCCTCTCGCGCGGGTTTTCCTTAGGGATGGGGTAGCCAGTGTGGTGCCGCTTTCCAGATGGTCCTGGGCCTCCTGTCATCGCCCACCATCATCGCGGACCATTGGCCATGCTGAACGGGGATGAAGGCTGCTGGGCTACCTTTGGTATATAGAGCTGGGGGGGGGGACACAACCCGGTCGCCTCCGTGGCTGATCACCATTTTAGTTGCTTCCTTTCCATTTACAGCTCATCTGGGCTCTGAAATCTGAACCTTAGAGCATCTCACAAGTTGCTTTCATTGCAATTGGCTGCATTTTCCCTATTCCGATCTCTTTCTTAGAGGTGTCTCAGACGCGACTCTCAAGCAAATAAATACGGTAGTAGTAATAATGGTTCTGATGGTGTAGCTCATTTGCCTCTTTTGCAACAAACCCAGTGCTGCCTTGACAGTTTTTGTATTTGTATTATATTGCTTAGGGGAGGGGAGTAATGCGGGTTAAAATTTTATTCCTCTCGGTTGAAAAGAAAAACCCGAAGGGAATCTGATCTTTCATCCCTCGGGCAAGTATTACGCTTGCATCCAAAACTCCCCGCCCTCGCCTGATCACGCGCCATCCTGTGGCAAAAATGTTAATTGCAGGCAGAACAGTTTGCATAGTGTTAAAAAAAAAGGAACACCTTTCAATTCAGCTGAAAGACACACATTTTTCCAATAGCAGAAGAAAACGAGACATTTATATATTAAACACTGTATAAATTGTTTCTTGTTGAGAGGGCGTTGTTAGTGCCCTCAGCTGCCTAATACTTTTGAAGGGAGGTAGAGTGAAAAATATCTGCTAACTTTTTTTTAATAAATAAATAAATAGGCAATTAGGTATTTTCTGTGAAACCAGGAGAAGTTTGCTTTGGCATTATATTAATGCTTAATATCCGCAAAGCACTTTCTCTAAGCCCTCAAAATGCTTTGTGTCAATACTTAAAAGGTAGATTAAACTTTAGACAGGTTGGGTCTGTTTCTCTGTGGGCTTGCCATATTGTTTTTATTCTAGAAAGAACGCTGTGCCACAGTGGTTTTGTTCAAGTGCACACTTTTTTTTAAAAAAATATGCATTTGAAAGTAGATTTAATAGTGGATGTTAAACAGGGCGTATAGTATTAACCAGAATTCTGTTATCTAGTTCTCCAGCTTAACACTCTTCCTATTTAAATTCATTTAAACACTCATTGCTCTTTCGCTCTTTACAAAGCCCCACCCCCCCAAAAAAGTATTATTAATAGTAAATAGCTTACCAAGCTGGAGTAGCTTCAGAATGGCAGGTATATAGTAAGTAGCATCAGAGAAGCCTTACTGCTCTCACGAACCCAAATAGTCACCACGAACTCCGACAGCAGAATGATGGCCCACACCATTCCACCCTTGTTAGGAAACCTACAATTATGCAGCCGCCCCGTAATGATGTTGGGCTCCTCTTGCCGCAACCACACACCAGATGATTCTCCAAATTCTATGCAACCGCATTTATCCATTTCCACCCACACCCCAGTCTTTGCCTTGTGCATTTTGCTGCATCATTCCCACCCACCCCATTTCTGGGGTCACGTATAACAATATAGGCACAGGCTAGGAAGGAGGGACTGAGGAAACAAAACTAAAAGGAGTGAGATTTCGGTGCAAATAAAAATCCATGGCGGGGGTTGGGAGGGAGTAAGAACGCCAGCCATCTAAATTTCGAAAGCGGAGTGGAAACCAAAGCAATCATTTGACGATGCTCGTAAGGCCAAATGTGTAATTCCCACTGAACAGGGATGGTAATAGCTAAGCGACAAAGCACAACAGAGTTAACATTTGCTACCTGCTCAGGTCAGAATGCCAATTTACAAAGCCTGAAATTCACCAGCTTTGTGAAAGCTCGGTTTTATCATGAATAAGGTCAAAGCATCAGAATCTCTTTAGTTTTCCTTTAACTAGCCATGCACCCTACACATTTTGTTTTTAAGAAGAAGAAGAGAAGAAGAGTTTGGATTTGATATCCCACTTTATCACTACCCGAAGGAGTCTCAAAGCGGCTAACAATCTCCTTTCCCCTCCTCCCTCACAACAGACACCCTGTGAGGTGGGTGGGGCTAAGAGACTTCAGAGAAGTGTGACTAGCCCAAGGTCACCCAGCAGCTGCATGTGGAGGAGCGGAGACACGAACCCGGTTCCCCAGATTACGAGTCTACTGCTCTTAACCACTACACCACACTGGCTTTATGAATGCCTTTAAAACAAAACTATGACTAAAATGACTAAAATAGGTATATATTATGGCCCTGCCCCAAGTCAGTAGTTAGAGCAGGCATCCCCAAACTTCGTCCCTCCAGATGTTTTGGACTACAATTCCCATCATCCCTGACCACTGGTCCTGTTAACTAGGGATCATGGGAGTTGTAGGCCAAAACATCTGGAGGGCCACAGTTTGGGGATGCCTGGGTTAGAGTGTCTTGACCCTGGGAGACCAGGGTCCAAATTGCCATTCAGCCATGAAGCTCACTTGGTCCAGTCAGCTCCTCTCAGCCTAACCTACCTCACAGAATTGTTGTGGGGATTAAATGAGGAGGAGGAGAACCGCGTATGCCATTCGTGAGCTCCTTAGAGGAAAGATGGGATATAAAATCACTAAGCAAAAGCCACTGCCCTTTGACACGGCCAATTCTCTCATGTCACACTTCTAACATGATAAAAGTTGCACCCTAGTGCAGTGACACAATTTTTGCACAACTTTCACAACAGGTGTCCTTGTGATGCGGTGTGCTCTGAGCATCACACTACAAATACAAATACATGTTTTGTCCATACAGCAAGGTTTTCTTTTGTGTTGGAGAGTACCAAGTTGGGAAAGATTTGTTCAGGCAATTATAATAGTACACCTCTCAGGCCCAAAAATTATTTACACAGAGGAAAAAGAAGAGAAGACTTTTAACAGCTGACTGGTTTTCACTGTTGCCAGTTCTGGCTCTGTGTTCTTTCAGTATGAATGCCTTTAAAATTGAAATAATGCTTTTACTGAAATGGCTTGCTTGAGGAGCATCTATTTCAGTGGTACCCCACGGTGTACTTTAAATGTCAAGATCTATATCTCTTTATTTTGTAATTCAGGCTAGAATAGAAATTAAGAACCTCTTGTGTAATCAAGGTAGAAATGTTTATGTCTTAAATCTGAACTTGAAATACAAAGAGGCATAATGAGGAAAGCTTATTGGTAAAATGAAGGAGAGGCGGTAATTAAAGACATCCAATCTAAAAGCGAAGGCTCAGTTCTCACTGAAACAGTTGTGCTTCTACCGCTTCAGACTACAGGTGGAAACTCCCCTGAACACTCCTCCATCCAACCCTCCCAAAACCATTCAAACCCTATCACTACACATAGGACACCAGGTTGCAGAGAGAAGAGTTCTACCCGTATTTACCATGCTAGTTTTCTATGTGCAGGAAATTTATTAAATAAATAAAATGATTATTTATTACAGCAATTTGTAGCTCACATTTCAGGATACGGATCCTTCCAAAACGGCTTACAGGTAACATTAAAATGCATTTCCAAGAAATAAACACAACAATAAACATATATGGTACATTTTTTAAAAAAACACCAGAATCCTTCCCACAAGGCAACTGTTGGGTGGAAACTACACACATAAAAAAAAATTCTGAAAATTCTTTTTTTAAAAAAGCATTTTTAAAAAAATACATTGAATTTTCCATAAGGCTCACCATTGCCATCTAGTGTCTCAGTGTATATTGCACTTAAAACATACTTAGATCGTTTTAATTGCAACTGTATAGCCAAGTCTTTGGTAGATGGCCCTGGGGGAAGGGGAAGGGTTACTCCAGTTGGAGCAGGCCATGTCACACATTGAGGAGTATTTTGTGATGCTGGCGAGCCCTTCCCAGCATTCTGAAACACAAGTTTTTTACCCCAGTGATCATTGGTCTCAATTCATGAATCAGCATCTAACATAGTGTGGTTGTGATCTGCGGCAAATCATTACAGCTCTCGCACCATGGCAGCTTTCCTTAACCCTCAGAGAAAGATTATGATTACTCTCAGTAAAAAAAAAGTTTTTTTTAATTTTACTTTATTTTATTTAACAAAATGGATATGGCCCTTGATTGTGAGAAGCACTACTGTGCTTAAGGTGGACATGTGTCTCCTTAAGGCAACCAGTGGCAAACAACATCTATGCATCCTTTGACATAACAACACAGAACTCACACTTTGTAGGAGTTCAAGCCACCACAACGATCTCTTATTGCCTTTCCCAACACTTGAGAACTCTCTCTTTTTGCCTTAACCTCCCCCCCCAAAAACCCTACCTTATAGCTCAGTTAAATGCACTCCCATCTTTGGTTTTTAATTTGTTCAGTTGTCTCCCCCTCACTAATCACTTTTCCTTCTATCTAATTATATATTTGGAATAGTATTGGAACAAGCTGTTCCTTTCTTCGACAACACAGCAAGAACAGCCACACTCCCACTTTGTTTCTCCAGCCGATACACACTGAGGAGGAGACTGTTTGCCTGTAACACCAGATGGGAGAATTCACAAAAGAGCTCCGTCTTCACAGCAGCGTCAACTTCTCCCTTTTAGTGCAAGCATTCACAAAACGGGTAGACCGAGCCACCTCTTCCAGTAGTATCGCTCAGGCGAGGGAGGGAGGAGGCCCTGGATTGCTATGTGCCGCCACAATTTCCTTTCAAGAGGTGTGGCACGATCCTGCCTTGTTCTCACCCACTTGAGTCTCATTTATGACCATGTTAGCGTTGCAAACTTGGGGTTGCATCCAATGTTAGTCATTCTTGGAGTACACATACTGAAATGAATTAGCATGGTTAACTTAGGTCCATGCATGTCAGCAAGTTCACTTGGAGTAAAATGCAGTAGGATACAACCCACAATGCCTCCATTTCCTAAGCAGATTAGAGTCATGATTCTCAAACTCCCACCCACCCACCAGACCCCTGGGTCCTATTGGACAACAAATGATTTTTCTACCTGTTTAGGGTTATAATGTGCTGTGCACTTTCCCTCTTAGCTCCTTCTCCTTTTTTGCTGCTTCCTCCCTTCCTTTCAGGTGCCTTGTCAGCCTCTTTCCCCCACTTGGGACAGTCCCCCATCTTGCCTCCAGCCATGACTTTATTCCTCTGAGGAAGGCAGAATCTCCTCCCTCGCCATCACTACTGCAAACCACCTGAATGAACTCATTACCAAGTTTAAAACCATGGAGCCACCTGGGATGAATAAAGACATCGGATTCTTATCTCATTATGCATGATCAAGCTTTCTTTAACGCCTCAGCCCTTGTTCCCCCCCCCAGGACCAATTGCAGTCATCAGCAGTCGTTAACAGCCATCAACAGGTTTACCACTCCCATCAGCCCATCACCCATTCCCATCACCACCACCTTCTGAATATACATAAGGGTTTGGTGGATTCTGTTTCAGTGTATCTGACGAAGTGTGCATGCACACGAAAGCTCATACCAAAATAAAAACCACTGCCCTGGATTAGTCTCCAAAACCCTTTCATCCCAATCGGCAATGTAGGACCCTATCTTGTCATACAGGTCTCTTCCCCTTCTCTGCTTCACCTGCTCTCTCTCTCTCTCCTTGTCTTTCTCCAGCTCTCAGAATGAACTGTAACCCCAGCCCCCTTCAAAAGAAAGAGGAGTGGCCCCATTTGTACCTCTGTGAATCCTGCCCCATCCACCTGAAGCTCAAAGGAGGCAGATTCCCAAGACATCACCAAATTAATTTAGGCCACAATTCATCATTATTTTTTTAAAAAAATATTATTATTTAAACATGGGTAGCCTGCTTTTCTGTTAAAAACAAACAAACCCACAAGGTTGCTAATAGAAGAAAAGAGCGGGGAACAGAAAATCAAGATACAATAATAACATAATCAATCACTAAGGCTACAGTGTGCACATTAGCAGCTTAAAACACAGTGAGGTTGTTTCCTCCAGCTGCTTTCCAAACCACATTTTTTACTTGCTGGGCACACCATGGGCTGATTTTCTCTGTGCCTGCATCTCCCCTGAACTCCTTCCTATTCAATGAAGGGCAGAGACCACCCAAGTCCTTGCCGCCACCTGCAGTTCAACAGTTCACCACATGGGGGAACTGCAGATGGATCCAGCAGTTCACGATGGGCCCTGTGTTCTAAGGGTGTTCTCATACCCCACCCCAAAGCCAGCCACCTGAATTGGTGGATGAGCAATATTATAGATAGTTTGAGGACCATACTTCTTTTCCTTTTGTTCCATCACTGCTTCTCTCTTGCCCACCTGGCTGCTCTGAACATAAAAGGAAGGAAGCAGTTCTCATCTTCTGAATGCCAGTTGCTGAGAATCCCAAGTGGGAAGAGTGCTTTCGCACTCAGGTCCTGCTTGCAAGCTTCCCATAGGCTCCTGACCTGGCCAGTGTGAGAACAGGATGCTGGACTCAATGAGCCTTTGGGTCTGATCCAGTCAGGCTTCTCATGTTCTTGTATCAAAGGACCATAGCAACATTTTTTTGGAAATGGTTTTCCAACCAACAGAGAATCTGCTACAACTGAAACACAATTTCCTTGTGCTGTGTGCATCACCTGCTTCTCGGAGTTCTTGTTTCTCATATAAATTGTGATCTGTGGATCACAAGTGGCCCATGATGCACTTTCTGGCGGTCTGTTGCATTCAGGGCCGGATTTAGGTTAGATGAGGCCCTAAGCTACTGAAGGTAATGGGGCCCTTTATATGTCCAGCTGTCCTTTGTTAGCAACAAATTGCCGCTTTTTTGTGTTGAATATATGCTGTATGGTAATTTATGGACCTAATAGGTATCTAAAGCCATTTGCACGTAACAAAATATGTATTTTATCAAAGTAATTGTTGAACTGTGATATTTTAGGGAGCAGGCTAGCAGGCAGGACCCATTACTTATACTGTAGGAGCCTATATTAACACTGTTGCTGTATGTAGGTTTTATTTTATTTGTTTTTTATCTTATATTTTGGAAATGTACATCCAGGTTTTTTTTCTTAAAATTTTTTTGGGGTCCCCAAGAGAGTGGGGTGCTAAGCTGTAGTTTGTTTAGGTTATACATAAATCCGGCACTGGTTGCACCCTGACAAAAACCAATACAGGTAAATTCTTTAAAAAAATTTAAAAAAATTGTCATAGCAAATAGTTATGATCAGCCCTGCATAGTAGCATCTCAGCTGATAAAAAAAAAATCTCAGTGACTCACAGTATGTGTAACGTTGCCTACCAAGCAAGACTCCCTCCCACCCACCCACCAACTCCCACAAAACATTCGTCTTTTTGATTCGCAAACACAGCTCCGCTGTATTTTTAACTTAGAAACGCTTCAAGGGAACTTTTCTGCATTGCCTGCTTCTGAGGAGGCTGAACTCACAGAAGCCTTAATCTGGCCTTAATCTGAAGGCAAAAACAGAAGGGATAGAAAGGGACAGTATATGAACATATACAGCTGCTATCTATATATGACTGCTGTTAGCATCCTTCTGTCTCAGGAGACAATGGAGTAGTGCGCCTTTGAGGGCGAAATCAAACTGTTGGAGAGTCACAGCGCCTGCTGTGGGTGTAGAGATTGTGTGGAAGAGACATGTTTTGTTGCAGCTGGGGCAGATGAAGGCATCTGGTTGTGCTGCTGCAGATGTGCCATAGCGCTGCTTCTCTCTGCACTCCTCCCAACAGTCATTTCTCCTCTGGTCACTGCTGTGGATAAACAACCTGTCTGTCTGTCTGTCTCCAGGCTGATGTTGCCAGCCTTCTATCACGTTTGCAGATATCTTTGCAACACAGAGTTGCTCTGCCAACAGACCTGGTGCATGACTGTATATGATTGTGTATCAAGGTCCTTCAGAACCCTGGACAGTTCACTGGCACCATAGCTCCAAAAGAGCCCTTATAACCCCCCTAGCCTGACTTACCTCACCAGGCTCTACCCCCTTCATGAAGAGTAGAGGAAGTGGTGGATAAAAGGATGGTCTTCTGACCTACAGTCTATCATTCCATCACTTCTCCTGCCTGTTTCCCACTTGATGTGTTGCCTGTACTGGAGAGCAGATACTGTACCAGGGAGCATGAGATACTTGGTACTGAGGGTTGCCAAACCTTCAGGGGAATTTGGCTCAGGGATGCTGCCTCTGGATTGAAGCACTCCTGGCTGTAGGACTTGGTGGTGAAGACTGGTTCCAACACCACTGCAGCTTCTGCCACCTGGTCCTCCTGCCTGGTCTGTTGTGCTGTGCCAAGCATCCTGGCCACTACCGGTATTTGTGGCTGTGACACACAAAGTAGCTGTAATGTTCAAAACATTGGTAGTTGAGAATAAACAAGCAAACCCAATCAGTTGTCCTCAGCACATCAAGGTTTAGGAATCACTGTTAAAAGTTGAGACATTCCAATATTAAAGGGGGGGGAGTCTACTAGACCTCCTGGTGGTTATTAGGGATCATTGCAGTTTTATCATAATGTTATACCCATAAGCTTGTAGATCTGGAATGCCCTCCCCAATTAGGTGAGTGTTAGAAAACGTCAAATTCGGAAGCATGCTTTAATGAACATGAACTTCCAAATGCAACACTAAAGCATGGACAACCCCTACCGTAAGAACCTTAACTTAGCAGAAGTATAACTATAGAGGGAGAAAAGAAAAAAGAACAGAGAATAAATATTTCAGTATCTAACAAGTATCCCTCCCTCAACATCTCCAGTTCTAAATCTGGTGATAAGCCATTGTGCTTGTTGACAGATGGAATGAATCAAAATAATAAAGTGAACAGAAAATTATATTGCTGTCAATAATTTAATTTGCACCAAACAGCATTTTGACAAGGTAACTGTTATATATGATGCCACGTTGGGTATAATATTTGGAGAATGTATTATGGAAAGTCAGCGTCTGACTAGTAGAATCAACTTATATAATAATAACTGTCACAGAATCTTTAGTTACATAGTAATTCGACTTTAATTGTCTACTGTAGAGGAATTATTGTTGAAGCTATTTCCAATAGTTAATAATCTCTGCATTTTCATTAGAAAATGGGGTTTCAAAGCCATTGCGGCTTATGTGGCCCCCTGAAATTCTCAGCCTCCTGCTTTTTGCATCAAAGTCTGCTTTTAGGCATCTTGTTCGAATGGTGATAAATCCTAGAACTGTTTCCACTGAATCTGTTGGTGGAAAAAAATGGCAAAGAGGAAGCAAGCTGTTGCCTACCAAGGAGACCCCTTGCTACAGTATATTGCTAGCCTTTCACAGGGATAGGAAAGTTGTGACTCTCCAGATATTGTCTAAGTCCCATCAAGCCCCAGCCAGGATGGCAGGGATGATGGGAGATATAGTCCAATAGCATTTGGAGGTTCATAGATTCCCCATCCCATCCTAAGTTCCCAAGACTTAGGAACTTATGAAGCTGCCTTATATTGAGTCAGAACATAGGTCTGTCTAGCTCAGTATTGTCTACACCAGACTTTCACAAACTTGGGTCTCCAGCTGTTTTTTGAACTACAACTCCCACCATCCCTAGCTAGCAGGACCAATGATTGGGGATGATGGGTATTGTAGTCCAAAAACAGCTGGAGACCCAAGTTTGTGAAACCCAGGTTTACACTGACTGGCAGTGGCTGTCCAGGGTTTCATCAGGGACCTTCTATGTGCAAAACAGATCATTTTGCTAAATGATAGGGTGATGTTCCTTGGCATTCAGCTGTGTAAGGTCCTGTACTCACACACCTTGGTGTAAACTTCACCAAAATCGGTGGGATTTCATAGAATCAAAACCATAGAGCTAGAAGGGACCACAAGGGTCATCAAGTCCCACCCTATGTACTGGATTGCACCGGTGGCCTTCAAAATCATCAGATGAGCAAGGTGTTCAATGGGCTCATGCTCTAGTAACGAAGGCTAGGGCATCAGGGGAAAGCTCAATGGTGCTTCATAGGGAAACATACTGAATTTTTTATAAATTCGGCATTACAAGTGGGACCTGCACAAGAATGCTCCAGGGCCAATGGAGTGCTCCTGCTCAGGGTTCCTTCCAGCCAGCCAAGAGTTGCTGGGAGACTTGTCAGAACCAGAGGGGAGGAACAAGATGGAGCAATCTCCACTGCACTGGAGAATTTACAGCCATACGTGCAACAGTCATCTCAATTCAGGTCATTTATCAATAATTGGCTACTGTACCTTAAATATGTACTAATGAGATGCAAAAATTTGTAATTTTTATAAAGTGGAAAAAGAAAAAAAGATTGTAGAGGCCAGTATTTCACTGCCCTCCACACCCCCAGAGAATTCCCCTGTTAAAAAACACTAATACTAATAATAAGGATAGGGTTTGATAAGCGATCGGAAAGCGCTGTTAGAAGCTGCCGTTCATTCACATCGTCCTCCAGGTGCAAGCTAATCTAGAATTGCTCATCTTCATGCTTCGTTTCCCCTGGTTGACTTCCCTGGCCATCCAGGTTGCTCTTCACGGTCCCTTCGGGATTCACACCCACTTCGTTCGGAGGCATTCCGATGTATCTGTGATGTCAGCAGCTCTTGGGCAACTGCCACCAGCCCACACATTTCCTCTACAAAGGAAGGATGCTAAGATTCTTAGCCGTTGCCTTTCAAGTATACCATGAACAAATCTGCCACAAAGAACTTTGTTCTGGCTCTCTTTTTTTCTCCTCTGTAAAGACTGGAAACAAATGGGAATTCATTCTCACACTTTTTCTTTTCTTTTCTTTTCTTTTCTTTCTTTCTTATTTTTTTTAAAAGGCTCTACTACCAGCAATAAACATGACTGAAGTTTTTGTATGGGAGGCAGCTTCTGCCACACAAAGGGAAATTAATGCTGGTGATGTAATTAGATCTTAACATCTAGGGCCCCGATCCAGATAAATTTTATAAAAATGTGTAGCCCGATCATACTAGCTTGGAAGTAAACCCCTCTGTTTATCAAAAAAGGCTTACTCCCCCAGGTAAAGTGTACAGAGTGCTATGTATTCTATGGTGCTAAGAGTGCTTCCAGGTGGGGAGGGTTTATTATGCAGGTATCACGAAGGGGGAGAGGGATTGACAGCAGATTGAACGAATGAATCATTTATTACGGTCGGAGACCAGCTTATAAAAACACATTTGGGGGAACAATCCGGGAGGACAAAACATACATATAAAACATTGAGTGATGGTAAAATTAATGTTTATCCATGCAATAAGCATATAGATACTTAAAAAACTTTAAGATAAGCAGCCGCAGAGAACTGACCCTGGGTCGCTCACGGAACCAAGTTTAGGGATTTTCTAACAAACTTGTTTGGACCAGGGGAAGATCTGTGCCTGCAGAGCTGAACACAGAATCTGGCAACCATCCGGGTCGTCTTCTGATCTTTGCCTAACAGGAGCAGGTCAAATTTTTGCTTTTCTGGGAGGTCAGCTAGCCTCACCAGCATGGAATCAATGGTCTCACTACATGCCCCTTCATAGAAGGGGCATCTAAAAAACAGGTGCTCTGGGCTTCCTATTTTCCCCAGGCACGGAGACTTTGAGCGTATGGGACTTTTTTGTAGGATCCTTCCAGGACCGGTGAGGGCAGAGCAGAGCTTCTGGCGAGTGTAAAAGCCCTTCTTGTGTTTTTGGATAGGAGAAAGAAGAGGTAAGCTGTCGGAGTGGCTATATCTCTCTCAGTTTCTCATCTTGAGCAGTCCTGTTGTCCCTCAGTGTCTATGATTCTTGGGAGGAGAGTGATCCCTGCAGAGGCTTGGGAGGGAAGTTGCGCACCTGCCATCCATACAGTTGGCGGGGCACAGCTTCCCTTCTAAGCCTCTGCAGGGATCGTTCTCCTCCCACAGAGGTTTGGGAGGTAAGCTGCATGCCCACCAGCCATATGGTTGGCGGAGCGTAGCTGGTGGTCGTGCAGGGAAAGGGAAGGCCGCCGGCAAAGCCGCACAGCTTCCCCACTCTCTGGAGCACCCCTAAGAAGCCGGCATCCTGGTGTGATGCACCACTAAGCCCTATGGGAAAGACAGCTCTGTATGAATGTATTCCTTATCTCTTGTTCCACTTTTCCATGTTTAAGGAAGTCTCATGTCTAGCTCAGTTTCTAACGAGGCTCAATTAACACAAACTTGCCAATAATCCTAGAATACTAACAGAAAAAGAGGCTTTTTCCATTGGCGCAAGGCAGGGTATCCAATCTTTGGAAATCCCCAAAATATTGCAGCCCTTTTTGCCATATCCCTCACTGTTCTGGAGGGTCACCCAACTCCTAAGAGCAGTTTCCCAGGGGTGGGGTGGTAGAGCCTCCAGTATGGAGAGGGGGTGAGAAAAATGGCACTTACCCCTTTCTGGGTGGGCGGCAGTTGCGGCCCCTCGCCGGTCTGACTCCATGCCTGGCAGGCCGTGAATCATGAGCATGGCTGGCCAGTGAGATTATGGCTACCTGCACTGCAGGGCAAAATGGCCACCAAAACATCAAATTTGAACAGGCCAATCAGGGGCCCACTAGTGGGTGAAGCCTTGCTGGTAGACCGTGAGCTGGAAGTTTCCACTCTGGTCTGCCAGCAACGGATAAAAGCCAGTTGCTCTGGGCACCTTCAGCGCGGTCGTCAGAAGAGCCACTCGCTTCTTATGAAATTTTACCAGGGTTGTGTGTTTGACCATGTTTTGCTCCGTTCTCTAGGTAACTTCTTAACCACGTTTGCTTCCTTTGTACTATCTGACCTTGCTATGGTTGCTGATGATTGCCATATTCGGAGCTGGGAAGGAATTTGCCTGCAGACAGATTGGCCTGTCTTGAGGTTTTGCCTTCCTCATAGCAAATGCCACAACTTTTGGGGGTTAAGGTATTGGGTGGAATCTTAGTCGACAAGCTTTGGGATGAAGCAGTGCATCACCCGGACCAAACCAGCGATGTATTCAGGGTACCTTGTTAGAGGGTTGTCGGTGCAAATCTCTGTCCAGAAGCCAAGCCGGGGGGGGGGGTAGGCAGGCCATAGAACTTCCAGTGGTGGCCTGAGGATGGCTACCTCGGTGGATTGACATCTTGGGGAGGCCATAATCCTAGGCACAACACTGAAAAAAGTTGCAGCCCTCTGCCAGGAGGCTGAAATTGGAGATACACCCAGTGCCTGAGTTAAAATTCACCTACATCTGGAATCAATAAAGTTGTGGCCATTTTAAACCCAGATTGTTGTCTTCTTGAGTTTATTCATTACACCATAGCTAAAGACACTGCACGGGGGGGGGGGGGGTGCTGCGTCTGGGGCCGCAATTGTGTGCCTTGCCTCACACAAGCATAAACATTTATCACGAGTACCAACCTACTGCCAGATACAACCACACTTTTAACTCTGTTAAGACTTATAGTCAAGGCAACAAATAATTGATCAACAGTGCAGTCCTATACATGTCTACTCAGAGGTACGTCTCACTGGGTTAAACGGAACTTTTTACCCAGATAAGTGAATGCAGCCTAAGTATTATCACTACACATTATTCTCCTGCATGCAAACAATTCTACCCAGCTGCTTCTCTTCTTGAGTAGTGCCATGTTTTAATTTGTTTTAAAAGATATTACTTTGTCTCACTGACTGCTGCAGTTTTGCAGTAAACAGAGCGAAACAAGCTTGGCAAGCCAGGGAGGGCCTCTGTTTCTGATTACAAAGCAAGAAAACATGAAGTACACTAGATGGAACAGTGATGGTACCTGATAACATTAGGAGTGGAACGCACCGATCAGCTTCACAGAAATCAAAGGCCATATAGGCAACTTGTTCCTCGGTGGGCTGTAGCATCTGTGCAGGGAACCCTTAGCTGGCACTTCTGTGTTTTGGCAGAGCGCCTTGCACCATTAGGCCTTACCTCTCAACCGGATCCTCCTTCGCCTTGCACACACACACACCTAAAGTTTGTCATGCTGTGGCTGCTTTTCTTGTGCACAGGGGGCGCTTTCAGACTGCAGGTTCCTCTCAGGTGAGATCCAATTGCAACCTGGGAAATTCAGGTTGCACAGTTAAGAGCTGAATGGGAGGCCATGTGCAATGAACCTGCTTCCCCCAAAGATCAAACTTTTCACAGTAAGGAAAGTGAGGGGGAAAGGCAGTGGGGAAGTGTAAGGTAACACTTGCTTGGATGCCGCATCATCCGAGCTCCCCGCGAGCAAATCAGAAGGATTGTTTGTTGAATAGCTTTGTCTAATCTCCCTGCCAACAAATCAGGATGGGTACTCAATAAACAAGTCATATGGAAGCGCCTAAGGACTATTAAATCAGGGTAGGGAAACTTCAGAATTACAGGATCCACAGTATTTTTTAACCAGAACCCAAGATCTGTAGAGATAAGCGACTCTTCCCTCCAAGTGCCTTGTCACAGCAGGCTTCTGTGTCAACAGACCCCTTCCTACTCAGATGAGCCAGACAGCTCCTCGTTGATGCAACAGAGGCAGCCAAGGCAGCCTTCCTTGTTGCCTTCACTGATACAAAGCTCTATAATGTGTTCTAGCATAAATTCAGTCATCTTCACAGTGAGTGTTATGTCATCTGCGTTCCAGCCACCATCCAGCTTGCCTCAATGCCTGGAGCTCCACGGAGAACCATGGAGCAGCTTGGGCACCATAGTGCTAGAGAAGGTGCTCGGGAGTCAACGCTTCAATGGCCCAATATGTCTTGCCATTCCACAGTGACAACAAGGCCTCAACCATTTCTGGCTATCAAATCCTCAGAAAATTCAGGAATCCTCCGGGGGGGGGGTACAGGGGTAGTTGCCCTGGTGCAAAATTCTTAGGGGCACAAAATTTCAGCACCTGGTGCTGCCTCAGTGCAGCTGCATGCTTCCGTGGCAGGGTTGCATTGAAAATGGCTTCTCCATGTGAACCAGGAAGTGACCTCTCTAGACAATGGAACAACTCTTATTTTCTTATCTCTGTGACTGCGCTCTCCTGGGTGATGCAGATGCCATTAGGAAGTTGAAGTGCATGCATCCTTGGTCTGTTTCTTTCCCTCACTCCCACCCACCCCACCTGACGGCCCCGGGCACTGGCAACCCACGCTACACCACCGGTGTAGCAGAGCTCTCTCTACTTGTGATTCCCAGCAAGCGACTTTAATTCAGAGGCATCCTGCCTCCAACAGGGAAGTAGAACATGGCTATCAGTTCTAGTAGTCATTGATAGCCTTTACCCTCCATGAATTTGTCTAATCCTCTTGTAAAGTCACCCAAAGCGATGGCTACTACTACATCTATAGTTTAATTATGCCTCGTATGAAGAAGTGCTTTGGACAGTGGCAGATGGCTAAACTAAAGGCAGAAACTCACAGGGAAATGGCAGGAGGGCAAGGTGAGGCAGAATTTGTGCTGTCATTACAAGGACGTTATGACCAATGTGAACACACACACACGAGGGGGGGGACACCCTCCAATTTAGGAGCTGGGTGCACAACACATGTATACCTTCTTTAGAGGAAGATCTTCTAAGCTGGCTTTGTAGGAAACAGCTGCCGCTTTGCTCAGTAACAACAAGCAGTTGTTTGATTGCTTTGACAGCCTATTTTACTCCCATGAATAGAACCACAGTCCCTAGAAGATAGCAGATTCCTTTTGATCTGTGGTTTCATAAGGTTTGGCCATTGACAAAAAAGTTTTCTAGTATTTTTGATCATGCTGGAGTTCAGGCTTGAAGCCAGTATGAAAGCAGTGAGGCTCGTCACTCAGAAGAATAAAGTAAAAACTCTCTCTTTTGCTGGTGAGTGACTGCTAGATCAAATAATGAACCTATTTATCACATGCACAACTCTTTAAAGCGGGAAATTAACCGAAGCAATAGTCATAAAGCTATCTCTAACTATTGGCTCATACTTAGAGGGCCATGACCTTACCAGGAAGCTAGGTTGGATATGGCAGGAATTGAATCCATATTGGATTTACTCTTTATGTCAGCGATTGTGAACAAAATCGAGCTGGCAGGTCAGATCCCAAGCAACACCCCACCCCCACCATCTATGGGCCATTTTGACAGGTCAGTGGAGCCTCTCACCTCTTTGTATAGTATTTTACTGTTGCAAACAAGAAAAACATTTTCTGTCAGGTAGGTAGGACTGTCACCTGTTTAATTAAAATGAATGTAGTCAATAATCTGAGGGCTTAGTTTCAATCAACTGATTTATTAAAGCTGCCATCCTATGCCCACTTCTACGGAGTAAGTGAGGGCAGCAGTGAGGAAGAAGTGGGCCCACTCAAAGAAGAGGAGCCCACCATGGACATCTTGTCTGTGGACCTCAAAATTGGGAGCTGGTTTTTCTCAAATCCCATGCTGTGGGGCAGCAGTCCTTGTTCTGATTGCTCCCACAGGGATGATGCAGGAGTCATCATGGCGTGAGGGAAAGGGCTATTGTCAGTCATGCCTAAACAATGTCAGTAGTTCAAACCCCTGCAGGAGGATGGGTCTCTTATTCGGCACTTCCTGCTTCAGGGGCAACACTCGTGGGAGCAACTTTGGGAAGAGACCTCAAGAGAAAATGAAACAGCCCACATGGTTCCTAAGTAGTGACTGACAGTTTAACCTAGATTTAGAACCTTTCCAAAGAGGAAATGCCTCGATTAATGGCTCTGGGGGGACCGAAGCTTGCCTGTATGTGAGCGCATGCCACATTTTTTACACTAATAGTTCCAGCCAGAATAAATATTGCATCCATTTGTGTGGCCGGCCTTTGACAAAGCAGCATTGGCTGGGTTGATTAGGAATACGTGTCAGACACAGATAATAGGGGAATCCCTTTCATCAAAAACACGGCCAGTACTGCCATAATGAGATCAATTGAACAAGCCTCCTGCTTTACGAGCGATATTAATTGCAGCCTTGTCACATAAGGCACAGTTCCCCATAAACTTAAGTAAAACATAGGGAATTATACTTTGCTCCATCCCTCCTTCTTTCTGCCCTGTTGCCCATTTGTTTGCAGGATCATGAATCTGTTTGCTCAAGATCTGAGTGAGAGAGTGCGTGTTTGCAATGCTTGAAGAACCGTGGGAGTTGTCGTAATGCAATCTGCACCAAAAGCATTTCAGGCAAGGGTTTATCTCCAACCTTCCAACCTTTCCCCATTTTGATGAGATTGGTTTGTGCCAGGATGGGGGGTTGGTTGGCCAGCTTCTTTAGTACTTGCCTGAATGACCACTATGGGCTGAGATCCCTATTAAATGTTTAGCACTTCTCCATATTCAATCTGAGCAAAAATATATTCACAAACGATGGGGGGGGGGAATCTGGAGATTGGTGGTGGTGGCATTTAACACTTTGGTGGTTTTAAAGTTCAAAGAGTTGTGTTGCTTGGCCAGTGTTCTGTAGCCATTTTGGTGTGAGCAAACTCTGGGTGGGGTTCAACTAATTTTTAGCATGCCCAGAACAAAGTCTTCTCACACAATGGGACCTTCCCCCTTCTCCCCATGAACCCCCTAAATGTGCTCTGGAGGGCTGAGAAAACTCTAGAACAGGTTTAGGGGGTGCACAAGGGGGAGAAAGGGGAGGAAGTCCTATTGCACTAGTGGACTTGCTCCCTGTGTGCATACCATTGAATTCCCCACCCCCCATGTAAAGATTACCACTTAATGAGGAGAAATTATTATCATTAACAATAATTAGCCTTTATAGAGCACTTTCAAGTGTTCAAAGTGATATTCTAACCTGAAAACAATCTTGCAATATAGATTAGCTCAGTATTACCATCTTTACAGAGATTGTCTAGCGAGCTCATGGAAGAGGTGAGATTTAAATCACAGACTTTCTGATTCACTTCTCACTTGTTTAGCACTACACTCCCATAGTCTACATTTGTGTGTGTGTGTGTGTGAAAATGAGGAGGGGACTACTGGTTTTTCCATTAAGCATAACTAATACAGTAAAACCAACCAACAGACAATGTCAACTCAGCCTCCTCTACCCCCTCCCCATCCTTTTCCCCATGTCATCAAACTTTCTCCCTCTGTGGCTCTTCAGAAGTTGTCAGACTCCAACTCTCACCAGCCCCAGTCAGCTTTGCCAGTGTTTGGGAATAATGGGAGTTTGAATCCAGCAAGACTTTTGTCCTATCCCTTTGTTATCCAGAAATGTTTAATTATGTTTGATGTTTTATTATACTTTTAATTCTGTTGGGAGCCACCCAGAGAGGGTGGGGAAACCCAGCCAGATGGGTGGGGTAATAATAATAATAATAATAATAATAATAATATAATTTTAAGGAAAGTTAAAAGGAAAAAAGCAAATGGAAAGAGGTTACCATGGGGAATCATCAGGAGCCAGGGAGAATGAAATATTATGGCTGAATTTTGTTGACAGCTTTGAGTCCTTATAGTTTGAAAGTTGGGCCAATAACAACAAAACAACAAAAACCCCACAGTTATCATAGGTTGTTTTAGCCTCGTGAGTAAATCTAAGGATTTACAATACACACTGTTTACAAAGAAGAAGTGGGGATCCCAAGGGATTCACAGGTTAAGTTGGTTGTCCAGTCTTTTTCCTTAACAGGAATTAAGTTCACACCGTGTGCAGTTATAAGACCTTATTCTCTTCCATGCACAAAAATAAGGAACCTGCTGTATAGGAACATGCACAAGTACCAAAAACAGGGCTTCAGGCCAACATACAAAGACACAATATATGGCAGGCAAAGTACAACGAATGTATTCGTCACAATGTCCCCCTCTATGCAAGTGATCAAACTAAGTACAAGATTACAGTAAATGATATGTTTTCATTATCTCTGATGCAAGGAATTCTTGGAAGCAGCAGAGCAGCGATGTTTATTTTTGTATTATTGTAACTATTTGTTTTATTACTGTGGAATTTCCAAAAGAAAGCATTTGTAAAAACTAAAAGAAAATTAAATAATAAGAAGTTGCATTACTGAAATAAATGCACTTTTCGATGATATTCTAATTTTCCGAGTTTCACCTGTACATTCGTTGTACTTCGCTTGCCATATGTTGTGTCTTTGCATGTTGGCCCGAACCTCTGTTTTTTTCCCTACTTGTGCTTATTCTCTCCCATGGCATGTTTTGGTTACCAGCCCTGTGGGGAGGGAACGTTCTTCACCCACCCACCCACCCCGCTTTTTGGAGTGCGCTGCCCTGCTCCCACACAGCTACCATCCTCCAAAGGATCCTTTTGTCTTTAGTGACTTGTATCACATATACTAGCAAAGGATTCTGCTGCATGGCAATTAATCAAATGACTTGCTTCTAGCTTTGATCTGCACGAAACACTGGGCAGGGTAGGGGGAAAGAAAAACCGCTCCCCTCTCCACCCAGAGAGGCTCTGTTTGGTAGCCTTCAATGAAAGAGAATTCTGAATGTGCCGTTTCTGCACACTGCATGTGACATCAGCATGGCAGTCCGGAGTCACAGCTTTGCACCCAGAAGAGTCAGTTAAAATCCTGCTTTTATTTTATTTTTTAAAAAACTGCCAAGGAACAACCACAGCGCACCAAAAGAACATGCCAAAATCCTTATTTTGAGGAAGAAAACTTTAGGCTGGTGATTCTTTTAAACCATATTTGTTTGTTTGTTTGTACAGCTAAGCAAAACATGTCTTCCCTGGGCAGCTCTCTCACACACTCAAAACGCAATATTAAACATGCAATACAAAGCAATAAAAGCCGTATTAAAAAAAGAAAAAAAGTTCTTCCTGGCAGATCTATAATCAAACACAAATTATAAAATTGAGAAACCCAGCTTGTTTTTTTAAAAAGAAAACCCAGAGGGGGGTGTTGTTGGTTTGTTTTATTTTTGTTGTTTTTGTTTTTATTATGTATTTTGTGCTTTTATGTTGTATTTTAAGGGTGGTGTACAAATTATTAAACAGCCTGGGTGAATGAAAAAAGGTTTCGCCCATAAGGATGCAACCAGGGGAACATCTCTAGGGAGGTTCATCTATAAGTGGGGTTCCACTAGCAGGAAGGCCTAGCTTACTAGAGATCATCCACCTTATAAGGTAAAGTTAAAGGGACCCCTGACCATTAGGTCCAGTCGTGGACGCCTCTGGGGTTGCAGCGCTCATCTTGCTTTACTGGCCGAGGGAGCCGGCGTACAGCTTCCAGGTCATGTGGCCAGCATGACTAAGCCGCTTCTGGCGAACCAGAGCAGCGCACGGAAACGCTGTTTACCTTCCTGCCGGAGCGGTACCTATTTATCTACTTGCACTGCGTGCTTTCGAACTGCTAGGTTGGCAGGAGCTGGGACTGAGCAACGGGAGCTCACCCTGTCGCAGGGATTCGAACCGCTGACCTACAACATTGGGCAGGCGGTGATGGTGATGCTATGGGAAGGGTGGGGCCTGGGATTCCTCCAGGCGTTGTTAATCAAATGGAGAGGGGAGGGAAGAAGGTCTCTGAATATGTCTGTTGTCACTCTGAATTGCTAGCATATCGCCATTCCATGAAGGCACTCGCTAGGATGAAGCCTAGGTGCTTGATAATCAAATGTCTTTGGGATGCACGGCACCAAAATGAGCTGGCAAGTTTGTGCCCTGCCCTAAGGAGGTGGGGAAGGCCACTGGGACGCCACTTCCTAAACAGCTGCTGCCATTCCACATTGATCAAAAGCATGGATCCGTAATGGGCCATTGCAAAACTACAATGGCTCGCCCTGTCCATTGAAACCTCGTGTCAGCTATGGCAAGGAAACATAATGCAGCCCTATCAGACGTCCACCCACAAGTTTCACTCCTTGCTGCGGAGGTGGAGATGAGACTCTTGCTTTCTCCTTCTTGGCAGCTTAGCAAGGCAGCTACTCGCTTAAAAACAAAAAAACAAAACTTTTAAAGATTCTCATAGCTGTTGTTCACCCACATGTTTTAAATCACTGTCTTTCCCCCAAAATGTTTAAGAGAGAGAGAATGATATCCTCCACAAGGGATTCCCCCCTCCCTTCCTCTCTCACACACACTCATAATTGCCTCTCCCAAACTGCTTCTTCGCTTCAGGATTTAGGTGTATATTATTTTCCCAGTGTGTGGGGTAGGACAGGAGAGAGCAAGGGGGAGATTTGGGTGGAAAAACAAGGAATTTGTTCAGCTCTTCTTCCCTGTACTGCATCTCCATTCAAAATGGCAGCCTTAGCTCCACAAACACGTGGAGTAAATCTACACCTGAATCGTGAGGGAAGGAAGCAGCTTGGGAGAGGCAATTGCAAGCAGAAAAATGGTGTGTGTGTGTGGGGGGGGGGTTGCATCTCTGCTCAAAACTGCAGTCCCTTGAGGTGCTTTCTTGATTTTTACCATAATGAACATCTTTCTGTCTCTGTTGTATGTGCTTGGCTGTTGCCAGTGCAGGTGGAGCAATGTGTAGTGCAATGTCACAATCACATCACTGTTTCATTAAAGTACTAGATGTTAATGTGAGGGTACATGGAGTGGCTGCTTTTGACAGCAAAATCTCTATAACATCTAGGATGACTCTTCTTCTCTTCATGCCCACATTTTTAGAAAATGGAAGTACCTGTTCTCATCTTTGTTACCAGGTTGCGAGATGTATGCACCAGTAGCCTCCAAGAACAGAAGTTTTAATAAAGCCACTTCCATAGCTGAATATTTAAGTGTTTTTAGGACACTCCAGTGCCATCTTAACTGGGAAACAGAAACATTTTCTTAGTTTGGTGTGGGAGCTGAAACCTTCTTTAAAAAGACAAGAGAAAAGGTTGGGAGGGAATGTAAATTAAACCATAAACGAGCAGTATTAAGGGTTTTGTTTTCAACTAACAGGATTTAAGTGGGAATTGGAGACAACTTTCATAGCATGGATTAAAAGTCTTTCATTATTAATGGTCACAAGCCATCCATAATTGAAGACTTCGTATCTGTATTTATTCAGGTTTTGTGAGCCCCAAAATAGCTATTTAAAGCTTTGAATTTTATGACAAAGCTTGATCCACTCTGGCAAACATGGCAAAGTAGGAACCATTTGTTCCATCAGTGTTTGCTTGAAGGGTAAGTTTTCCAAAGCCACGTCTATCTTCAGCCATCTTACCTCTGAATATTCATCAACAAAATACTAAACAAATACTCTGCTAACGAAACTGACCTCAAATTTCTCAATTACATTTTATTAGTCCCATTTCTGTAAAGTAGAACAAGATTTTCACCTTGCAGAAGGAAGACACCACTATGGCCTGCACAATTTCCTGAATGACAATCATTTCTTATGTTATTTTGGGAGGTCCATCCAGCACAACATTCTCTACTCTGCCTGGCCTTTGCTCTCCAAGATCTCAAGCACATGTCTGTCTGAGCTCTGCTTCCTGAAATCTTTTAAATGGAGATGCCAAAGATGGAAAGTAGATCTTTTCCTTGAGGAGGTGGGGGTGGGAACCTCAGGTCCCAGAGCGGCACCCAAAGCACACAGTTCAAAGATGGAGTTAACTCTTGATTAGCAAAAGCATGGTCTCCACTGACTTGCTTGAGTGTCAGGCTTAATGAACAGAGCAGCTCATTCCCAGTGGTCTTCCTCCATGAAAATCAGTTGCCAAGACTGAAAACCAGTCCCCGCCTCCTCAGGGCTTTCCCCAAGCAATCAGAGACTGCGCCTGCATGCAGCCAACCCTTTTCATTCCTCTTCTGGTTCTGGGATACCAGGGGGGAGAGGAGCTTGTCGCAGCAGGAGGGAAAGACACCTGTGACTCTTCACCAGCCGGGCTCCTCTCTGCCTCTTGGCCTCCCTCCTCTCTTGCCTCTGACTCTGTACTTTCCTCTGCCACAGACTCTCCCTGCTCACTAACCCCTGCTACCTCCTCAGCTTCTAACACCTCCTCTTCCTGCTCTTCTCCCTCTGACCATTCACAGTTGTCCCACCACCACTCCTTGGGCTCTGAGCCTTCTTCCCTTGGGGGTTCCCCAGCTGGTTCCTCCCACCATTCCTCTCCATTCAACTAGTCCATAACATCAGTGCTCCAGACCTCTCTATCTGGCCCTTGGGATACAGACCACACCCGTTCTCTCCAGGTCACACCCCTTAATTGCCCTGCTTCCAATTTCCTTGTGTGTCTGGCTGGAATGTGTCCTTGTACTGTGAAAATGACTCTTGCTTGCCTGGTGAGAGGATGGAGATTGGCGTGTGAGGGGCTTGTGTTGTCTGTGGCTGGAATGTAGCCAGCTGTAGAAAGGTAAGAGACACAGTCATAGTTTTGCCCAGTTTGGCCTCTGTGTCCCTCCCCTCAGCCCTGGTACACAGCCCAAAGAACGTTCCCATAAGGCAGGGTGGGCCTTCGGTTGAAACAGGCCCCCCAGATCAAAAAAGCATAGTTTATAGTGACATTTTAAAATAGATTTTATTCATGCAAGTACACTACCACTGCCAATAGTAGTTGGCACCTGCCTGTTGCAAGAGACAGTGGAGTGCGCCTCCAGGGCTTAAGTCAATCTGTGGTGTTAGCAGCACCGAAGTGCCCTTCCTGGGGTGCAAGCCTGGGCAATGTGTATTGAGGTCCTGGGCTGCCCAGGTGACAGGACTCCCCTCTTGGCCTCGCTGATGTGGTCCAAAGGAAAGCAGAGCTATAAGTTTGGTACTAGCTTGGCTGCAGGAGTTACAGGAAGGAGGCATACAAGGTGCCATGCAACCATCTTAGGGACTCCACTCCAGATTTGTGTAGGGTTTATTCCTTAGCCCTTTATTCTCCCAAAAATAGGGGAGCTGACTTGGGCCCCAGTTTATGGGTGCCTGTGCGTGTGACGTCATGACATCATGTTGTGACGTGATGTCATGATGTCACGCGTGCGCCCCAGCCTCAGAACCTGACTTCCAGTGGCATCAGAAGTCAGGTTCCAAGGTCTCGTGAGGCCTCAGCCAGTATCTCCAAGCTCTCGCAGGCCTCGGACGTGACTTCTGGTGCTTTCTGAAGCACACTCAGCACCCACAACAATTTTTTTGTGGGTGCTCGGACACCCAGAGCATCCTATAGTTGGTACCCCTGCCCAAAGATATCCCACAAGGAAGCCCATGGAAATCAAAAGGCCGCCTCTGAGAAGTGAACAACGGATGTCACCCAAAATGTTTTGAGTTTTCTTCATGCATACTTGTCTTTGCTGACTGGTGATGCTGCTGTTTTACCAATTAGTTTTGATTACGCTCATTTAATTTTATTGTTTAATTGATGGCTGCTTAACTCTTAGTGAGTTTTATTGTTATGTTTTTTTTATTATAGTTGATAGCTGCTTCAAGTACCCCTTTGGGAGCCAAAGGCAGACGAGATATATTTTAATTAGTCAGTCAGTCAGTCAAAGATCACTGGCATACTTTTCAAGTGCCTCACATACATTAAGAAAAGTGGCATGGACAGAATGTTTCTGCTAAACTTATTGAGCTAGTTTACCTTAAGACAGAATTTTTAACTGTGGTTGGTTAGACCTACTTGTACGGTTTTGTAAATTTTGTACTTTGTTTACTTTTATTATTTTGCTCCCCACTCTGTGATTGAAAAAAATTCACCAAAGATTTGGCTATTAATATGCAAATAAATAAATACAGTGGTCCCTCGACTTATGAAGTTAATCCGTTCTGAACGGACCTTCGTAAGTCGGAGAAATCGTAAATAGAAGCCAATGGGGGTGGAAATAAAAAAAATTCGGAAGTCGAAAAAATCCTATCTAAACCGCATCCAAAATGGTGGACGGAACTCTCTTTGTAACTCGAAACCTTCAGAAGTCGAGTTACTCGTAAGTCGAGGTACCACTGTAATAAATAAACAAATTCATCTTATGTGGTAATTGAGAATTACCTCTCTGCAGCAATCTTTCCAAGCTCTGGTCAGTCTCCTCTAGTCTTCAAGATTTTCCCTGTTATTGTCTATATATGTTCAAGTTGTGGGACAGAACATCCCTGGGAACAACACCTTTTTTTTTGTTAAAAGAAAGGAGGGGAAGAGAAACACTCAGCCACCTCGTATTTAAAGGCAAAACACAAATCTTCATATAATTCACCCATCCCCCAAAGATTCCCAGATATCTCCCCTTTCTGTGGGGGACAAACGGCTCTACAAGAGTGGAGGGAGGGTATTTGGCCTAACTTGTCATGTCCCCCAAGATAGGTAGGGTGGAGGATGTTGTCCTTTTGCCTGCGTTGAAATGAGATTCAACCATCAGTACAGTTGGCTTCTAGAATTGGACTGTGACACAATAGACAATATGGCAGCCTCCTCTCTTCACATTCCAAAGCTAACTCAGAATGGCAGCTGAATCTTACTTCGACACTGGCTATGGAAGAGCTTCCTCCTCTGCACAAGAAGACTGCCTGCTGCCCAGCATTCGCAACTTGAGGTGGCCTTCGCAACTTGAGGTGGCCGTCTCTCACACACAAATGGTAGGGCTGGTCCTGTCAGCTTTTTTACATGGAACTGTGTGGCACCTGGCTGGCCTGTTAACAGAGGAGATCTGTTAGCATGACAAAAGGGTTGTTGATAGGCCATCCATGAGGAATCCTTTGGCCTGGGGAGACAGATGGGACCGTGTGTTTGAGGCAAAAGGAAAAGAGAGTTTTTGAGCAAGGGGTGCTGGGAAGAAGAAAGAAGAAGAAAGACTGGGATCCACATTGAGAAGGCTGGCTGGGAGAGATGCCTTGGACTCCAAGGCTGTGGGGGACAAGTCTCTCTTGAAATGACCAGACTGTAAGATCTGGACAGCTAATATTTAGCTGGCTAGTTTGTAAAAAGGTAGCTTCATCTGGTTTGTTGATCCATTTTAACAGGGCCTGCAATCTGTAGTCAGTTTCAAAGTGACAGATTAATCTGCTCAAGCTTCCGCTAATTAGCAAGGACAGATTTTAATCAGCGGAGGCACAAGTTGAGTGCACTAGTTTAGAGTCTGATAATGTTTTTGTTTTGGGTGTCATGGGGATGAGAAAAACAATCAAAGAAGGGCTTTAAAAAAAACCCCAACAACCAACACAAGTTGAAGCTTCTGTGAAAGCTGTAAGCAACCTCAAGAGCTTTGTCATGTTCTGGTCCAGTACCAGAACCCATGGGGGAAGTGGTGAGGGTGGTTGAAGGTTACTGGACCATGGGGAGCTCTTGAGTGAGCAACTTGCTCCAGGAAAGATTAGGAGCAGGCTGGGGTCTTTTATGCCTCTGTCTCCAGACCACCTTCTTCGTGCTCCATCCCCTTGATGCAACATTGGAGACTTAAAGGGCCAACCCTCTGCCCTGAAGATGGACACTCCTTCATTTCTGGTGTGCTTCTGGTCTGGTTCATCTCCACACTCAGGTGTCCATCAGGGTTCTGGCTCTGGCTTTGCAGACCTTGGTGGTTCCTCTGGGAGTTCTGGTCCAACTGCCTCAGGCACACTGGTCTTACTGCCTTCTCCAGCCAGCTCACTTCTGACCCAGACACAGCTCCCCATCTGATGCCTCTGCAGCCTTTGACTCTCTTTCCAGATCACTGCTGGATATCACAATCTTGAAGTCACCTATATTAAGGCTTTGGCAAAAGGCAAATTATTGACTGGCTGGTTCAACATTAGATTGTTTTAAAATCAGTTCAACCACATTTATCGTGCTGGAGTTGGGTTTTTTTTTAATAAAAACAACAACAACAACAACAACAACAACAACAACAACAACAACAACAGTGTGCTCTTAAATTTTTGAGGATTTGGAAAAGTGGAAATGTGATTTATAAGCATTTTTTTAAACACACACGCAAACATATAAAGTAAATGAGATTAAATGGTGCATCATGGAAAGTGTTGCTGCTCTGCAGAAAACCTGCAAGTAATATGTAAAGAGAGAGCATGTTGCATATTGCTAGGGTCTTGCAAAGTCACTAGCCTGCTTCTAGAGACCACAGGGAAATGTGAGAAACCCACAGCCAATGTGAAAGAGCTCTCTTAATCTCTTTTTGCACATGTATCAAGTAACCCCATGCTATATGTAAATGTCATATATCTTTAGTAAACAGACCAGCTACATATACCACAGTATGTATGTTAATGGCATTTTTCTAAAGGTCAGACAATGCAAAGGAAAGTGGATGGGGGGGGGGAGGTGAAAGAAAGAGGCCCATAGCTCCAGCGAGATATATCAGTCTGCTCAAAGGTACGGTACATATTCCCAGGGCTTTTCATGTCATTTGATTAAAGGACAGCGTTCTGCCTATTGGAGTGGGGGAAAATAAAATCCTTCAAATGGGCTTATTTTGCATTTTGATCTGTTTGGTATGTTTCCCCACCCCATTCCCCAATACTATTTTCTATCCTATACTACCAATACTGGGGACAGTATATTCTGCATATGCTAAACCTCACACACGTGGAAATAAATCCACAAATCGGTTCTGCCAAATCCACATGGGACTCCTTTGTTGGGTATAGATGGCCTCTTGCCCTCTGTGCATAGCAGAAGAGTGTGTGTGTGTGTGTGTTTATGCACCCTTCTACAAGTATATCTCTACTATGCATTGAAGAGAATTCCAGATCAGGGCAAATGCCAAAATATTTATAAAGACTTTTCCGGAACCAAGAAAAAGTACGTACGTACTTATGTACATAAGTAAGTAAGTAAATGTTACGGCTCCCAGAAATGCATCCAAACCACTCTGAGACCTGCAGGTATAGGGCGGTATATAAATTCAATAAATAAAAGAATAAATTTAAAAAAATCCAAGGTATCAGATCAGATATGACATCAGATAATAGATTCTGCATGCAATTCCATATTTGGATTAATAATGACCACTCCCCACATCAAATGGGGGGGCGCTTTTTGCATGGTCGCACGCAGCCCCCTGGATCCGCCTACCTCAGCCAATCACCCACTCCCGCCTGGGGAGGCGTTGCCAGGGGATCAGCCAGGTAAGGGGAGGGACTGCTCTGCCCACACAACAGAAGGTGAACCTTACCTGCGAAGCGGCAGTTGGCTCCAGAGCTTCTCCTACCCTGCCCTCCCTCAGTTAAGTCTTCTTTTGCAGGTTAACCTCTTCTCCACAGGTGCACAGGCGCTGCTACATCAGGGTTGCTGTTGAAGGGCCAGAAAGGAATGTTCCTGCATTGGCAGGTTTTGCCTTTCCCATAGCAAAACATCACAACTTTGGCGATTTCAGGCCTTGGGCGGAATCCTTTAGTCTATCTTCCTAAATGAGGGGAGGCATTGGCCATACGCCAAGAGGTTGTCATTGCTCTCCCCGGCGGCGAGCGGGGGGCGGGCTCTCTGCTTGAACATATGTTCTCCAGAGCCAGCTCAATCCCCACACATTCTGGATAACCCTGATGTCTCCCAGATCCCCAGCTAGGGACTGGCCTGAGCCAAGGTCTCCCTACATCTGAAACTTAATAAAGTTGTGGCCAATTTTAATCCCATAGCACATTCTCTTTTGTCATTATTCCACTCGGGGGTCTCCAGGGGTTGGGGGGGACTCCACCTGTCCACGCAAATAAAACCACACATCCTAAAGATTTGGACTACATCTAAAGTGGAGCCTCTGCTATAATTTGAAGATGCCTTTAAGTGAGAAATGTTATTATATTTTAATATATTTGTTTATACCCCAACTTTTCCTCAAGATAGCATACACATAAAAACAAGAATCGCTAAAAACAGAGAATTAAACATTACCAGAATTGAAACTGGTAACCGACCATGTTTGTTTGTCTCCACTTTTCACCAAAACCACTTGACCGATTGCGTTCAAATTTGGACACAATGTCACATGCGAATAAGCGAGTGACCACATGCCATTTGCGTAGACAGACATCACAACAGTGCCAGGTTAAACCCCCAAAACCCTGTATTCCATAACACACACTCAGACAAAAGTGCATGCTGGGAAATAGAAGCCAGAAGCTGCGTCTCACAGGGTAGGGCAGATCGTAAAGTCAGGAACCAATATGCTATAACCGCCACAATGGCCATTCCTCCACAAAGGGCCATGCCCGGATCCTGCCCCTAGTCACCCATGTCCCACCGTCAGAGAAGGCTGCGCCAACACAGTGCCGAAAACCAAGCCCCCCCCTGCCGTTGCCGTCCCCTTCCCTCTCCAGAATACCTCAGCTCAGGTTTGCAGGGAGCGGAGGTGGGGACTTGCCTGCGTTGGGGGTGGGGGCAGGACGGGGTCGGGATGGGTCATGGGTCGGGACGGGTTGGGGGGAGTCACAGGGATGAGCCCCAGCAACACACGGACGGGCCAGCTAGTATATAAAAGCTATTAAAACCATACGAATTATGGTATTACAATGAAAACAGCACAGCAGCAGACGTTTCATTAAAAACAGTCAGTTCCCAAAAGCCTGTTGGAACAAGAAAGTCTTCCACAGGAAGGAGTCTGTCTATCTTCTCTAGGGAGGGAGTTCCAAAATCTGGGAGCAGCCACCGAGAAGACCATCCCAAATGCTTTTCTTTTTTCATTTGCACACTTAAAACATACTAGAAAAAAACATGAAATACATGACAAAGCCATCAATATCCGTGTATCTTTGTTAGAGTTCTCTGGATGTTTCAATCAGTGTAATCTGTTAGCAAAGGAACAATAATATAGTCTATGTATATAGTCTATGTATATGCATTTCATGTATGTGATCTTTGTTAATTAAATAGCAACTGCAGAGGGTGTGATCAGGATTAGGACAATGTCACATGGGAGGGTAGAGTTTATTCATTTCCTCCCAATCAATCCCAATGAAAATGCCTTCTTTTAGCCCCAGGAGGTCAGCTTTCATTGGTGTCCAAAACAGGTTCACTCCTGGAAAATAGCATCAATTGTTGGGTTCCCATTGGGACCACATTGTAAGACAAACCCCACACCCTCACTGCACAGTGTGGTCTCATTCCTGGCCCTCAGTATTTGCTAACAAAAAGCAGGCATGTTAAGTGTATACTCACATTTAACGTGTTGTCTGGTTTGGCTCACAACCTTTGCCAGTTACGTAAATTTGGCCTAGGGGTGAAAGTGGTTTTTATTTTTGTCAAGTGCCATAATTCCTTGACTTGAAGTCAGGAAGACTTTTTGAGCCTCGAGTGACTCACTTGGCAGAATCAGTCAAAACCACGAACCTTCAGGTATTTAAAAGAGGCAGCATCATAAAGACATATATTTTTCTTTCTTTCTTTTAAACTCAGGTGCTGGTTGGGTCTCAGGAAGTTGCAACTGAACCCCAACTTTGAAGATTAGCTTTTCTCAGAGTTACAGATAGTCAATGTGGCAGGACTGGCATTTATTTCTTTAAAGCCTTCTGAAAGGGAATATTTTTGGAAGTTTAAGGGATAAGTGTACTTGGTGATGCATGAAGTTGCTGGTAATTGCAGTAGCTGTTCATCGTAGCTCTGCCCTTCCCATGACAGCAAAGCGCAGATCCTAGGGATGTTTCAAATGCCATATGAGGAGAAAGAAGGAAGTTCTGACAGCTTTATTATGGTTATTGCTGCTTGAGAAACCGCTATCCAGTTAGTAAGCACACTCTGTATTTAGAACATCTGGCTGTTTCTCCTCAGGAAGAACACCACGGACTCGGAGAAATTAGCAACTCTGAAATCAAGGGGGGAAACATGTTGAGAAATGTATACAAGAAGCAAAATTTAAAGTTGGAAGAAAGATGCACGAAAACACAAACCACCTCCCCACCCCCATGTAAATAAGCAGCTTCAAGTGAAAAAGTGTAACAGGCAAAATTAAATTAAAAAATTCCTTCAGTAGCACCTTAAAGACCAACTAAGTTTTTATTTTGGTATGAGCTTTCGTGTGCATGCACACTTCATCAGATACACTGAAACAGAAGCCACCAGACCCTTATGTATATTCAGAGGGTGGGGGTGGGGGTGATGGGAATGGGTGGTGGGCTGATAGGAGTGGTAAACCTGTTGATGACTGTATCAGTAATTTATTATTACCAAAATAAAAACTTAGTTGGTCTTTAAGGTGCTACTGAAGGAATTTTTTTATTTTGCTTCGACTCAGACCAACACGGCTACCTACCTGTAACTAGGCTAAATTAAAGACAGGGAGGAAACCCCATTGCCACACAGGGCATTTTCAGTTGATCCAGAGGTGGGAAGCCTCATGATGCTGAGGGCTGGAAGGGGCCCTTCATGCTTCTCTATCTGGCCCTTAGAATTCTCCCCAAGCCACACCCACTTTCCCCAGGCCACACCCATCACTGGACCTGCTTTTCACCCCAAATATTTTTGCCTGATGGTATGTGTCCTTGAACTCTGACAATGTGCCTTACTTGCCAGGATAGAGGATAGTGTGTGTAGAAATTAGCCTCCTGTATACAAAGGTAACGTTTATATTAATTGCTCCATTGACTTTCGCCTCTGGTCTTGCCCTCCTCTGGTATGCAGCTCTCAGAAGATCTCCTAGAAACGTTTGGAAGACTGCCACCTTCCCTTCAGACTTTCTTGGGTGTTAAGATTAGCAGGGGGGGGGGTTTCTCCCTTTCATTCCACCACCTTCAGAGTGTAGGGGCCCATCCGAGGCAGCCCCCAAATTGTGGAATTCCCTCCACACAGAAGCCCGCCTGGCACCTTCGTTGTCATCATCATTTCTCCTCAGATGCCAGGATGAGTTACAACAACAGAAGTAATGCAAATTAAAACCGGATAAAACCAAACCATATACAGAACAAAAAGAGATTTATCACCAGTCTTTTTGAAGCCATTTTGAAGGCAGGCAGCTGATGTCAATGAAAAAGCCGAACAAACCACCTAGTCAGAAGATGCTGAAGGCGAACAAACCTCTTTACCCTGGCCTCTGACACAAGAGAGAAATATATTTTTAAGACCCACCCTATTCTTATGATGGTAATTTGCTTGGAACTGATTATAACACTGTATTTTTAGATTGCTATAACCTACCCTGGGACCTTAAAGGGAAGGGTGATGAGAAATCAAAACAACAAACACATAAGAAAAGGACTTCCCACCCCAGTTCAATCTAATCAGACAACTTCAGGGTATTTAACTTTTGCCTGATGCCTTTGTCATCCTCCACCTGCTGGCATCCTTGGTTGGCTGGTTTGTGTGCCTGTAATGCCACTTTCTTCCTTGAACAATGAGATTTTAAAATGAATGGTGGTACACATGTATGAGACACAATTATTTGTTTCACGTTTGACTAGCAGTCCAACTCCCCGTGCCTGTTTTCAAGGGGGAGGAGAAATGGCATCATAAGCATTTTTTTAAACACACACACAAACATATAACGTAAATGAGATTATTTGAAGCATGGAGCCTGACCTGCATCAGATGCACACTGTATCTGCATATCACAAAGGGACAGATGAATCTGTTGCTTTCTGTGTCTCATTGTTTCTATTTTAAAAGTTCATTTCTGCATCGGTTTGCAATGCTTTTAAAAAATAACACCTCAGAAGTGTTTACCAGCGTCGGGGTGTGAATATATACACCTGCATATGTGATTTTGTCTGATATACAAGTTTGCAAGCAATTTCTCCTAATATAGTGTATTCTTGAATATTCTTTTCACTAATATCTACATTTTTGTGCACACTTTTCCCTAAAACACTTTCTTTCTGTCTTTCTGTCTTTCTGTCTTTCTTTCTTTCTTTCAGATGTGTGAACTGTGAAGGGTAGCTATGTTTTGGTTTGTGTACTGCAGGGGTAGGCAACCCAAGGCCCGGGGGCCGGATGCAGCCCAATCACCTTCTCAATCTGGCCCGCGGAGGGTCCGGGAATCAGCATGTTTTTACATGAGTAGAATGTGTGCTTTTATTTAAAATGCATCTCTGCGTTATTTGTGGGGCATAGGAATTCGTTCATATTTCCTCCCCAAAATATAGTCTGGCCCACCACATGGTCTGAGGGACGGTGGACCGGCCCATGGCTGAAAAAGGTTGCTGACCCCTGGTGTATTGTTTCAGGAAGTGTGAATGAAGGTGACTCATATTAAAGTGTTAACTGAACCTAATTTACCCACATCCCTATGCAGAAGTCAGCTCTGCTTATGGGTATTATTTATAATAATAATGCAGTGGTACCTCAGTTTACGAATTTAATCCATTCCGGAAGTCCATTCTTAAACCAAAACCGTTCTTAAACCGAGGTGCGCTTTCCCTAATGAGGCCTCCCGCTGCCGGTGCCCTTCCACCATTCGGATTCCGTTCTTAGACCGAGGTAAAGTTCTCAAACCAAGACACTATTTCCGGTTTTGCGGAGTTTGTAAACCAAATCGTTCTTAAACCGGACTGTTCTTAAACCAAGGTACCACTGTAACAGTGCAGGTTACAACAATTTAAAATTTACAACAACTTAAAAAAACAGGTTAAAACTTACCGTTACAAAAACTGCAAAAAAATATAGCTTGTTGGTCTGGAGCACTTCTTACTGTTTGAAGAAGTTTGCCTCGTGAGGTAAATATGGGAAGCAGATTCTGAGGGGGTTTTGCACAAAGCCTGAAAGGGGTGGTTATGTACCATAATGCAGTTGCAGTCCCTGATGCTCTGCTACTAAGAAGAGCTTTCTGCAATATAACACCAATTCTTTTTTAAAAAGGAAATTTCATATTTAGCTTCTTTCACTCTCTTTTAGCAAAGCTTTGAAGTAGAACCTTTCTCCCAGAGGTAGATTATCTGAATGCTCATTTACTGAGACCGCAATGCCCATTATTACAGGACATGCAAATGTTTCATACAGTGTATGAAGAAAAATTATTCCAAATGATTATTGATGGGTTAATCAAGAAAACCATGTCCACTTCTTTTGTCCATTAATGTGGACGGCATTCACAATCATCATAATAAAAGCCAAATGTTAATGGTTCAGGTAATCAGATCCTAATGAAGAACAGCGATGGATTCTCGCCTTTAAATAGCTTACAATTTTCATAATCACTGAAGTGGTCAGTTGGTCCCACAATTCTTCATATTTCATACTGCATCTTTAGCAACCTGTTCTTTAGTTTAACTTTTTCCTCTTGTTTTCTTTTCAGAAGGGGGGGGGATTAAGGAAGCAGAAGGCAGGATATGAACACCCTGAAATGAAAAAATCATCAAGCAATAGTGATGGTGGCTAATAATTCAACATCTCAAACACATCAAAGAAATTACAAAACATCCTGTCGCAAATCAGCTAGCTGTCTGCAAATATACTGCAGGCCTCTTTCACCTTCTTTATATATGGTTATTTATACCTATGAGAAATCCCAGCATTTGGATTGTCCAGGATCTTAATTTACTTAACATAACCTAACAAAAACTACCATAGAGGTATCAACATTTCCAAAAGTAGGGGGTCCTTGGCTTGGCTTTTGAAAAACAGGGGGTCTGCAGTACTTAACGAATTGGGAATCATTGACTTAGAGGTTTTCTAACCATCAAGCAATATAAAAACATTGCTAAATAAATAAATAAATAAAACATTAGGACTGCCTTTCCTTGTGTCCCTAGATGCATTTGCCCCTTACATATATTGCTATTAATTTGTAGGCCCCAGTATAAAGTCACCCAGTGAACAATATTTCTTTCATTGTTAAGGGCACAAAGGTGGAATCTACACACATATTAAAAAAACACACTGTGAAAACGCATTAAAAAAAAAGTTTGGAAAAATACATTGAATTTTGCATAGCTCACTGCCACCATCTAGTGTCACATTCATATATTGCAATTTAACAACACATCTAAAACGTTCTATTTGCAGCTGTAGAGCTGAGTCCAAAGACTCCCTTCCCTGCCTCACATTCTCAAAGCTGTCATTCTGACTGACCACATGCCTATCTCTGGCAGGCCTAGGCTCATTTGCCAGCTAAGTTTTCCTTTAAGAAGTAATGTATCCTAAGGGACTGCAAACAAAATCTACCGTAATACCACAGAGGTGTGGGAACATAACAATAGAGGGAGCTAAACTGGTCAGTTATAAAAGCTCTCCAACTGATCAGCTGATGGTTTCCTCTGCTCAGATGCTGGATATTCCCTTGCCCTGTAACTGCGTTAGACTCTGTTGTGTGTAGAGAAGTACTGTTATTCTGTTGATGAATCCTAGGATAAGTTAATGAGCCCACTCGAGAACTTGGGCTGTTTACTTTATATGCTCATAAAAGGTGTTGTTAAAAAGCAAGTAGAGAGCTGCCCGAAATAAAAATGGATGAGAGTAACTAAAATATTGATAAATAAATTCCATTAAAGTACAGTAGGTTTGAATGGTATGGACAGCAAAGGGCAAGTTATAGCTGAGAAAGTTCCCACAGGACCAAGTCTAAAAATCACAAGCTTATGCAGATTGCTCACATCAAGGAGCACTGTCCTCTGTTTTTCCATAAAATAAATATTTCCTTACATAATTACCAAATCATTTGGACGTTCTTACTCCCTTGTCAGGTTTTAAAGAGCAATCAAAGAGTCCATTTCCCGCGTACCAATATTTAACATTTATTAAGAGCCAGCTAGTCACTTTAGGTGGAACTTCACAAAATAGAAGGTACCACTCCAAGAGGATGGATGGAAAATCTGTGGTCCTCCAGATGTTGTTGGGCCATGGAACCTGTGATCCCTGACCACTGGGCATGCTGGCTGGGACTGGGGTTCCATTCTGGGCCACCACACATGCCACTAGGATGTGTGTAAATGGGGATACCTCTATTCTGCCCCTGCCCATTTTTGGCACCATTTTTGGCGCACATGTAAGCAGGAACACGCATGCTGATCATGCCACAAGTGGGGATTCCCCCGCTTCGTTTTTTTTCCCTAGTGCTTGCCAAACCAAGGAATCTTTCCATATTGCTGCCTTTTAAATTTGAGCGTGGGACCTGGGTGCAAGCAATTTAGCAAAATAGGGATGGAAACAAAACAAAGATAGCAGTAAAAGGCAAAAAATGCAGGAACCAAATGAAGCATATTTGGTTACTCTGTCGCCATCTTGCAATATCTCGAATGATTCATTGGCTTAATATAGCAAACTGACTAAAATATAGAATATAGTGAAATCAAATCAAACGACAATGAAGCAGACTCACGCAAAAGTTTTAATTTAGTCTAAAAGCAAACTTTGGCCATGGTGGCATTTGGGATTCTTGATCATAGGCAAGAGGAATCCGTTTGGAACTATCTGTGTGTTTCAATAAAACTCCATTCAAGGACACAGGCTCCTTTACAAAAAAAAAAAAAAAGATACACAGTGAATGCTGGACCTATATGGCTTTAGTCGTGAATTAATGTGCCCAGAATGAATTCTGGTAACTCTCCACCCCCTGTAAAAAAAAAACACCCAGCACAGTATAATTACAGCAGGTTGTTTCTCGCTAGCAAATTGATGATAAAGAAACACTGAAGTGACTTTTTTGACATAATCATAGATATTAGATGCCTGTGAACAAACCATTTGTGCATTTTAAGGACTTTGGAAGTAATTGTAGAAGTCACAAAACGCTGTTCAGTACCAAACCTGGTCCATTCTACAAGTCCATTAGGACAGTGGCTTTTGAACTTTTGGAGGATTCCTTAATGAGCAGATCAGTCATTGTGGACAAGCTTCCCTGAAAGAGAGCTGACTCACCGTTGCCATCATGCTCCCTGCCATGTGCAGCTACAGAGGAGTGTTGAGAGCACTCCCAGATCATGCAGGGCAAGAGTAAGTGCTGAATCAATGGTTCTCGGGCTGACAAAGTGGCCTTCCGTGAAGGTGGAAAGCTTGAAAACCGCATGGAGAACTCCTGAAACAACAATGGGATATTAGCTCCACCCAAGGCATGATGGAGAATAGTAACGGCTGGGAAAAGATAGACACAATATTTTACAAGGACAGGAAGGAGTACCACAGACAGAATTACTGACACACACAGGAGAAATACAGACATAGTTTGAATGCTTCCCCTATAGGTTTATAAATCATTTAATGTGTTCATACAAATGGATGTCATTAATATTGCAGTTGTTGTATAAGGGATTGTTATTATGACTGGAGTGTAATTGAATAAGAGTTTTGGAACGCAGAAATAAATAATCTAACCATCAGTTCTAGCATGCGGGAGGCCACCTAAATTAAATTATATAATTTGGCTTTTGAATGATTGGGATTAGTAATTGTATTATAATTTGGCATTGTTATAATGAGGCTATCATTGGATTGTTGTAATTGAAAACTAATAAAAATTATTGTAAAAAAAAAACAACCCGCTGCTCTAGGACATCATGGTGATGACCTGTTTAATTGTAATTCATAGAATCATAGAGTTGTAAGGGCCCCAAGGGTCATCTAGTCCAACCCCCTGCAATGCAGGAAACTCAGTTAAAGCATCCATGGCAGATGGCCATCCAACCTCTGTTTAAAAACCTCCAAGGAAGGAAAGTCCCCCACCTCTCGTGGAAGTCTCTTCCACTGCTGAACAGCTCTTACTGTCAGAAAGTTTTTCCAAATGTTTAGTCAGAATCTCCTGTCTTGCAGCTTGAAGACATTGGTTCGAGTCCTGCCCTCCAGAGAAAATAAGCATGCTCCCTCCTCCATGTGACAGTCCTTAAGACATTTGAAGATGGTGATCACATCTCCTCTCAGTCTCCTCTTTACCAGGCGAAACATACCCAGTTCCTTCAAGCGTTCCTCCTAAGGCTTAGTTTCCAGACCCTTGGTCATCTTGGCACAGCACACCTCCCTGGGATGAGCTGTGAGACAAAAAGCTGCCTTGGGGGCAGGAGCAGGCCACAACCCACATTACAGCACTTGATGGGCGGTGTGTGTGTGACAGGCTGAGGGCCAGCTCTGTCTCTGCAAGGCCAGGAACCTCCCTTGGACCCTTTGCAACTTAAGCTCATTGCCCTAGTTTAGACGCCCCTTTGGGGAGCGTGGCTGGGAGACCCCTGCCTCCTCCTGGACTGCCTGCAAAGCACGTTGCCATTCCCTGCAAACGGACTGTTGCCATGGCCAGGCTGGTGGCCCGATGCCTGCCCCATCACTTCCTGTTCCCTGCTTGTGGGATGCTCTCCTCGGAGAAGCTTGTCTGGTGTCATCTTCAGACACGGGGAAACAACTTTCCTGTACAAGCAGGCCTTTGGCTCCTAACTATCTGTGTCCTTTCAGAAGTTGGTGGGTTGTTTTTTCTGTATTCCCTCCATCCTGCTTTTAATGTATCTACGTGGGGTTTTGTTTGCTTGGTTTTAAGTCACTTTAGGTTGCCTTGGCCAAGATAATCCAACAAAAAAATAATAATACACAAATATATAACATATATAAATGAAATCTCTTGCTTGGTGCCTTCCACTGCGTCTCTGAGGCCCTGGGCTCCAAGGCAGACTGCTTCCCCAGTGTGCCTCTGGAAGTAGCCAGCTGCCCTCCATTCCTAGCCAGACAGCCTTCCCACCCTTGCCCAGGGTGACTTCCTACGAGATGGCCGGATGCAGAGTGGGGCCAAAGCCACCTCTCTGTCCAGCTAGGGGCTGCCTCTCGCTCCTCCCCTTGAGGGTCCTGCATCGCTGCCGGCAGTCGGGTGGCCCAGGTCTGCGCCTGAATGGGGAGTGGCATCTGAGCCAGGCAGAGAGCAGAGAGACTGGATGAGAGAGGAAAGGAAGAAGTGCTCCAGAAGGACAATGAGAAGCAGGGGCAGGGGCAGGAAGTGTGGACAGCTCAGAGAAAGAGGGGGGGCAGGGGGTCCCCTGCTCAGTTTTAATTGTCATTGCTAATGTGTAATTGTTTTAATATATGCGATATAATAATTCAATATATGCAGCTCTCTCTTGATAATCACAGGGTGATCTTTGAAAGGTGGCATGGGTGGCAGAGAAGCTAACTGGAGAAAGTATTACAAATGGAGGAACAATGTTTGGGAATCGTGGAGATGGCACCTAAGAGGAGATCCATGGAAGTAAAGGGATGCTGGGAGGATAGACAACTCCTCCAGCCCACTAACTAAATTGGCACAGAGATGGTGGAGAAAAAAGCCATTTTGTGCTCCCCAAGTATCCATTGGTGAGGACATTTTAACTGCACAAAAGACTGTAATCTATTATTCACACCAATTCATTGATTGATGCTTGCAGCCCTAGCTGCAAATGATAAGTCCCTCTCCTCTGCCGGATCTCTGCTGGAGCAGCTATAGTGTTATCTGAAATTAACCCCCCCCCCCCCGAGAACCTGTGTGAAAAATCCTCTTTGTATTATTATCAATTGTGGTGGTTGCTCCCGCAAAAGGAGCTCAGTGTGGCTTACGTACTGTTGGAGGTCATCTTTCCATGTTTTAAAAGCTTCAGAGACTTCCACTGAAATCAATAGCACTTGGATGCGCCCAACTCTGGCTGCATTGTGCTCGGTGCCCCTCATCCGTCAGGACTGGCGTGTTACTTCAGCATTTTCTCCCTACCAGGTTAGAGCAGCTCCCAAGGCATCCGAATGTCTTGAGCTTGCCGTTTTAAGGACTGCTGAGGTTGTGAATTGCAAATACCCCAAGTCACCGTCCGAAATGCCAAGGCATGGGAACAGTTGTCCTGTGATGGGTCAGTACAGTCATGATGACAGCAAACAGTCCTAGGGCCCAGCAGGACCCCTCCAGCTACTGCTGCATCCCCCTCCCACAGACATATCTTGATTGTGCCTCCTCTTTTGATAGCGCCAAAGTCTTCTGTCCCATTGAAAGAAGAGTTTGTCTCTAAAGGCATTTTTTTTATTAAAAAAATCATTTATTTTGAAGCCGATTCAAAGTCAAGCAAGAGGCGAAAGCGTTTATTTCCCCAACAATTCCTTTGTATTTGTAGGACTCCTTTAAGGATCACAAAGTGCCCCATTATGTCAAAATAGTAGTTGAAATGCAAGTACGTGATCTTTTTTTCTCCCCTTTAATTAGATTTATATCCCCCCCCCTAAATAGAAGCTTCCATATATTCAAACTGTACCATGAAATCCTCAGGAGCAAATCACATACCGACAAAACATTTTAAGCATCGCGAAGTACAAAACTGACAAGGGGGCAAGATATAGGGAGGGTGGCAGAGCTCTTAAATAAATGCTTCTTGATAGGTTCCAAAGCAAACCCAGTTAGTTCATTTTTCTGAAGGAAAGGTCAGGCTGGGGCTGAGGTGGACCTTCTTGGGGAAAGAGTTCTGAAGAACTTGGACCGCATTGAAGATGGGCCCTGCAGTGTCCTTCCCTTGCTGAAAACGGATGGCAGTATGTTAAAGAAAACCGAATGAGATCCTATCTCAGCAACAGTAAGGTCCCAGCCACACATTTGCTTTGATAGTATGGTGTATGTGGGCAAAGGGCACTTACAGGGGACGGTCAATGGGCAGAAGGGGGTTTCCCTCCCCAAGCATTATCTCCTTAACAGGACATCCACACTAAGCAAGTGTTTCTCCCCACCTGGGATCATTTCTAGGTTTGGAACATAAGTGTGAGGGTGGAACCTTATATATATATATATATATATATATATATATATATATATATATATCTGTACCTTGGCTCCTGGATGCCTTGGGTGTCAAATGTTACAATCAAAAGCAGGAAGTGAGTGTTCTGGTTTTTGAATGTTCTTTCGGAAGCTGAACATCCGACAGGGCTTCCGCGGTTTCCAATTGGCTGCAATCAGAAGCCACGCTTTGGAGGTCAAACGTTTCAGAAGTCGAACGGAATTCCAGAACAGATTCTGTTCGACTTCCGAGGTACCACTGTATGTAAAAACTGAGCATGTGTGCATGCGCTTGTAGAAGAGAATCAGTGGCCAAGGAAAAGAATAAGCAGATGCAGATTTCCCCCTCCAAATGACTCCCTACCCCACCATGAGTAAAACATGGGGTTGGTAGCATCATGTTCCCTTTATAGCATGGGGCACCCTTGATCCTGTGCACGTTTAATCAGAAGATTGTCTCGCTGAGTTCTCTCTCTCAAGAAAACATCCATAGGATTGCTGCCTTAGTTAAGATGGGGAGAAGAAACAAGCCTCGCAGTCTTCAGAAGAACAGCAAACAAAGCCTCAGCAGTGAGCCCATTATGACTTTGACTAATCAAGAGAGAAACCACCTGCAGGAATAGCCCCTTTTCTGTTTCCTCCCAACAGGAGCGTCCGAATGATGATTAATCACCAAATAAACTGAAGAACTGACAACAAAATAATGCCCAAGAGAAAGCAGAGATGGGGACAGAGCAACAGGCGCCATGTGGTCCTCGCCCGGGTGGGTGGAGCAGCCAGAGAAGATGGATGGCCCTCAAAATGCATGACACTTGAGTATCTTAAAACAGGAAGAATGTGAAGGTAAAGCTACTTACACCGTCAAGGAAATAACACCCATTCAGGCTGACACACTTCAATTGTCCAAAACTTTTTTGTTTTTTTGAAAAAGAATCTAATAGAGGGGCAGCTTGGAAAGAAAATCTGCTAATGAGAGTTTTTAATTGGACTTCTATGCCTGATCATAACTGAAATAAGAGATACTGTAAATGACAGCTTAATCCATTATCGCAAAAGGCACCGCAAAGGCTTTGTTGATTATATTCGCAGATTAGCCTAACTATGTCCCTACTAATTTGAGAAGCGATGAATCATGGGGTTCAAACAGGGCTCAGATGAGTCAATTATTCTAAATAGCGATATCAAAAGCTCATATTTTCTACACAAAGGAATCAAGCAAGTTATGTTCAACAATGAGCCAAAATGAGCTTTATTGCACATCCTCAATTGACCAAGTCATTAGCAACACGGAAGAAGCTTTTGCTAATTTTTCAGTATGTTCAGTATCTTCTTGCCCCCATGGAATCCCTTCTGGCAAGGATTTATTAACTTGAAAAACATTTGAAGGAAAACAAGCTTACTGCTGCCTGCTGGAAACCGCTCTATGGTTACTTGTTGCCGAGTTACTGCAAGTATATATTTTTTTGGTCACTTTAAAAGAAAGAAGGAAACTCTGACACAACTAAGCACATTTCCTTATGATTCTCCAGCACTCGGAATTGGGGCATATCCACAATGCATTCTTCTTTCCTTTTCTCGTGGGTGGATGGGTGTTCACCTCCCAAACTATCACTTAAGTTACTGGCAGTTTAGGGTGTGTGAAAGATTTGGCTTTACAACGGAGTCCTAACCAAGTTTATGCAGAAGCATGTCTCACCAAGTTCAATGGTTTGAGGACTTCCCAAAGGTATTGGATTGGACACAGGATGCTACACCAGTTCCAGATTTAGGGCTGCACGGTGGTTTTGAGAAGATCCATGAAATTGAGGAAATCCACAATGGAGAAGATCCGTTTGGGGATGTTAAATTTTGGGCTCGCACAAGGTGCCATATTACAAAAGATGACCATCTGGCTGTACCAGATGGACCCTTGAGTTACTCCACATAAAAGTCCATTAGTCTTGCTGAGGAATTGCTTTTCTATAATTTAAAGAATTAAAAAAAACAGAGGTTCTGCACACCACATAATATAGTGCTGTAGAATAGCGCAGTGCCCTTTCCTGTGGTCCTGTAATGTTAATTACAAGTAAGCCCCACTCAGCAAAGGTCCTTTCCAATGGCAATTAAAGGCTTCCTGTTTACTTATTGATTTTATTGATCAAATTTGTATACCGCTCTTCATTCAAAGATCACAGGGTGGTTCACAACATATGCAGACGGTTGCCTGGATTCTCCATAAAAAGAGAGGGAAGAAAGGATAGCAATCACAGAGAAAAGGGCAAATGTGGAAGTAACATTGGTTTGATCTAGTAGGGGTCTTTGTCTGTTCTTAATGGGACTTGCTTCCTAGTAAGCATGCCTGGGGCAATGCAGCCATAGACTGCATGGCGATTGCTTTTTGGAGGTCCATGATCTATGACAAGCACATACCCAGGAAGGTACCATAATGTGCTGTTCCATTTATAGGCAGTATTAAAAATCATACTAATATTATTATTAGCATGCCTCACTCTGCCTAATGGAATGGCCAGCTTCATCATCCATTTCCTTTCACCATAAGCTTGCACACACTCTTTTGGCTGATATTAGGGATCAAATGAAAGACTTGCGGAAGGAGCTCTCTAGTTTTCCTTTCACACCATCTTTTGGTGACAAGGAAAAAGGAGAAACTTGTTTTCTCCTTCGCAGCACCTCCAGGTGATTCCAAAATAAATATAATGAAATGGTGAAAATTGATGCATTATCATCAGTGCTTTCTTTCTAAAAAATTTTTTAGGGGTACTCTCATTTTCCAACTCATATTGAAATACTGCCCCTCAATGAGGCCAAACGTAGATTCACAAAATGTTTAGGGGTATGCGTCCCCCCCCCAAAAGCACTGATATTCTTATTTTTATTCTTATTCCACCCTTCACCTCAAGGTCCCAGGGCAGGTCACTCCAACAAAACCCAACACTACAACACAATATTAAAAAGTTTAAAACAGCTTACACAAATAAGGTGGGTGGTAAAAATATACACATTAAAGGTCAAAAGCGAAGCTAAAGGGGGAAGCTTACACACACGTAAACAATGCTTTGCTTATTATGGAATGCTGCTGCTTTATGATGTAACATTGCTTCAGACTCATTGTTGAGAGGACTAGGAAGATGGCAGCCTCCCTGGCCAGTGGAGGGCCACAGTTTTTTCTCCCACAATGCCTCTGGATAGCTTTGTTCCATGTAAGGCATTGTGGAGTAATTTAGAAGCCTAGAGGACCGTACATGCTGTTTGTGAGGGCTGGGAAGAGAACTGGACTGTGCTCAAATATGTGGTATTTCCATGATACTGGAAATAGCTGCAGGCTATCTACACATATGTCACTTGGTTCATATTGGTTTTTCCATGTAATTCTGTACCCAGAAGGTGTTAAATGGAACAGAAGTGGGGAAATCACACCACTTCTAACGTGAGCACAGTTCATCCATTTGAATGACTGAAATACAGTACAGTACTAACCAATCTGTCCTTACTTATGTATTCGGACCTTTGTTACTAAATAGATGGTTAAGATGGCAAGGTTTTTTTGTTTGTTTTTTGCCTTACCAATAAGCTATTTCGTTTTAAAAGCAGGTGAGAGCTGTAGTGGTTCTTTCAATATATTTCTTTCTGTAGTGGTTCTTTCAATATATTATTAGACCCTTCGTTTCCTCTACATCCTTTTTTCAAGACCCCAATGAAAACCAATACAGTATTCCAAAAAGAAAAGGAATAGTGGCATCAACCTGGAAAGGCATGGATAGAGCCTTCCCACTCCAAATAATGAAGACCATCTTGTGCTTTGTTCTACTTCTTCTTTTTAAAGAAATCTATGGGTTGGAGATTGATGCCTTTTAGGATAATGCACTGAGCAACCACCATTGCAAAAAAATAAAAAAAATAACAGCTCCTTTTTAGCCCAATCCCTGCATGTGGCAGGATATTGGTGGAAATCAGCAAACTGTGGTGTTAATGTTCAACCAGGTACAGCGCTGGCTGCAAATCACTCAGGAAAGGAGAAAGATCGGCTTGACATTTCCAGCACTCCGGCCTTTTAAGCTATGCATGTAAGCTCCTTGTAAGCTGCCATGTCTAATTAGCCGCTGAGGCATTCTGTCTTCATTGGATGCCTCGGCTGCGATTAGGGAAAGTGGATGAGGACCCTGCTGCAGATTGTGACAAAGCACCAGTTGATGCTGCTACATGATGTCCTGCAGATGAAGTCCAGACAGTTTCGACTAATCATCAACTTTTCCAGTCCTATTAACAGCAATTATTCGGGGGGGGGGGATTGTGGGAGCTGGGAAACAGCATTTTTTAACACCACCTTTCAACTGCCATCCCAAGGCAGAGCATACAAACATAAGCAAAGGAAGAAATTTAAATCAATGCATATAAGTAAACATCCCCGGAATAATAAAAAGCAGTAGTGATTTGGAGCAAATTTAAAACTTAATAGCAGGTAGATAGATAGATAGATAGATGATAGATAGATAGATAGATAGATAATATTTTTTAAAAAAAGTTTGGGTTGTGTGAGAAATAGCTTGGATTATGTTTGTTTTAAGGGTTTAGATGCCACCACCAGAAAAATCCTAAGAAAATATATGGCCATCGGATTTAAACACAACTCTTACTGTTGCCTACAATTTCAGATTGAATTTTCCACACCATCACTATAGCTCAGGCATCCCCAAACTGCGGCCCTCCAGATGTTTTGGCCTACAACTCCCATGATCCCTAGCTAATAGGACTAGTGGTTGGGGAAGATGGGAGTTGTAGTCCAAAACATCTGGAGGGCCGAAGTTTGGGGATGCCTGCTATAGCTGCTCCCTTTGTGGCATCCAATGAGTCATGTTCCTAAGGATTTGCTAGGGTGGCCCATGCCAAGGGCGCTGGCCCAGGGGGTGTGCAAAAAATTCGCCTCTCCACTCTGGCTCAGAGTGGCTAGTAGCCTGCCTGCTCACTCCCTAGGCTGCTCTCCCACTGCTCTGGGCGGTTGGGTGAGGAGCTCAGACTTCTCTGCGTTCTTCGGTGAAGGAATCCAGTTGCTGGTATGAGCTGTTGCAGCCGCCTTGCAGGGCCCCCTCCCCAGTCAGCACTATTAGAAGTGTGAGTGGAGTGCCCAGTGAGGCTCAGACGGAAGAAAGGCTTTGGGAAATGATATATAATGAGATGGAAAAAAATGTTTCCAAAAACATTTCCCCCAAAACCAGAGGTATTCTTTTAGGAATGGTATAGATGGAAGTACTCAGGAGTCAGATAAATGTATTTATGTATGTCACTACAGCAGCTCAGATCTTGTTGGCCCCAAAATGGCGGGTGAGTGAGGTCATTAAAAAGGAGGATTGGCAATTTAAAAAGATAGAATATGCAGAGCCAGCACGTCTAACAAGTAAAATAATAATAATAATAATAATAATAATAATAATAATAATAAATTTTTATTAATACCCCGCCCTCCCCAGTCAAAAACCGGGCTCAGGGCGGCTGACACCAACAGAACCACAATAAAACATAAAAACAATTAATTAAAATACAGATTAAAATACAGTATTAAAATTTAAAGTGCAGCCTCATTTCAAGTAGGCCATAAGTGGCTGACACCAACAGAACCACAATAAAACATAAAAACAATTAGTTAAAATACAGATTAAAATACAGTATTAAAATTTAAAGTGCAGCCTCATTTCAAGTAGGCCATAAATCCAAGCCATGAGGGAGAAAAACATAGGGGTCAGGCTGAGTCTAACCCAAAGGCCAGGCGGAACAGCTCTGTCTTGCAGGCCCTGCGGAAAGATGACAAATCCCGCAGGGCCCTGGTCTCCTGGGAAAGAGCGTTCCACCAGGTTGGGGCCAGTACTGAAAAGGCCCTGGCTCTAGTAGAGGCCAATCTAGCCATCTTATGACTCGGGATCTCCAGAATATTATTGTTTGTGGACCTTAAGGTCCTCCGCGGGGCATACCAGGAGAGGCGGTCCCGTAGGTACGAGGGTCCCAAGTCGCATAGGGCTTTAAAGGTCAAAACCAGCACCTTAAACCTGATCCTGTACTCCACCGGGAGCCAGTGCAGCTGGTAAAGCACTGGATGAATGTGATCCCGCGGCCGGGACCCTGTAAGGAGCCTCGCCGCGGCATTCTGCACCCGCTGGAGTTTCTGGGTCAGCTTTAAGGGCAACCCTGCGTAGAGCGAGTTACAATAGTCAAGCCTGGAGGTGATCGTCGCATGGATCACTGTGGCCAGATCGGGGCGAGAGAGGTAAGGGACCAACTGCTTGATGCGGCGGAGATGGAAAAATGCCACCTTTGCTGTGGATGCAACCTGCGCCTCCATGGAAAGGGAGGCGTCAAAGGTTACACCCAAACTCTTGACAGAAGGCGCTGGTACCAATTGAGCCCCTGCAAAAGATGGGAGTTGGCCCCCCAACCCCATGTCGCCCCGACCTAGCCAGAGGACCTCTGTCTTCGAAGGATTTAACTTCAGTCGGCTCCCACGTAGCCATCCAGCCACAGCTTCCAAGCACCTGGTGAGAGAGCAAGAAGATCAAGTATACAAAGAGGAATGGAATTTTTTGTGGAGTATTTGGGAAATAACTGTAAACAAGTGAAAACGCTAGCAGGAATAAGGTAGATTCAACAGTATAATATATAAAAAAGGAAGAATAAGGGGAGAAAGTAAACTAAATGGATATATAAGAATATGCAGGGATGGTGGGAAAATCAAAGGATCCAGGTAAGGGGAAGAAGGGAAGTTGTTGAATGTTTTATTATAAAGAAAGATATTAACAGTGGAAAGGTATATTTGAACGTAAATGTGATTTTGGAAATGGTAATAATGAAAATTATATTTTAAAAAAACAGACAGAAAACGGAGAGATCAGGCAAGAGTTGTGGGAGAAGGAAAAAGGAAGGGAGGGAGGAAGATGGAAGAAGGGAAAGTAGTGAGCGGGGGCAAGGAAGAAGGCAGGGAGGCAGGCGAACCGATGGAGGAGGGGAGGGGAGGCAGAGCGGACCCAACCTCAACGACCATGGAGGAAGTAATTGGTGGAGTGCAAAAGGCACCGAAAAGCAAACATGAGCTTCTGGTCCATTGTCTCTCCTGGCTTCTGAGATGCTGGTTCAGCTCCTTGACAAGGGTGCAAGGGAGGACCAATCCAATACAGTACAGCAGTGGCAGATTTGGGTACTATGGCGCTTTGTGTAAGGCCAAAATGAGGCACCCCCACCAGCCCTCATACCTTAGGTAAGGAGGCAGGTGGCTTTAGGAAGGAGGTGTGAGGCTCTAACAGAGTCCTAGAGCCCTCTCACCTCCTTCCCCAAACCAAAAAAGCTCTAACTAGGTTTTGGGAAGGAGGCAGGAGGATTCTAGGGCCCTGTCTGCACCTTACACCTCCTTCCCCAAGACCAGTGCCTTGCTTACTGGGCTTCGAGAAGGTACCCCCTCGTCTCATCTCCCAGTGCATATGAATTGCTCTCACAGCTCTAAATCTGTCCCTGCACAAGGAAACCTAGGCAGGCCTCTGCGTCCAGGACCTGAGTTTTTTGTGTGACTTTTCTTGCTGGTTTCGGGGCCACAGATACAGAGGAGAACAGTGATGGTTACCGAGTTGCAAAGAGGGGGGTACTTGGAGAGAAAGTGAATTGGTACAAGGGAGAAGAATTGAGCTGTAGGTAGAAGATGAAGGATGAGGTCCAGAACTAGGGGACAAGAAAGAGCCAGACTCTGATCCAATGGCTCCATCTTGGCAGCTAAAAGAAGAGCTACCCTCCTTGCCACTTGTGTAGGGAAATCATTGAAGAACACGCCTGAACTGCAGATCAACAGTGGTAATGGGGAGGTAGTCATCATTTTAAAAAACAATGTCACAAAAGCTATTCCGATGCTGTCAGTCCTAAGACTAATTAGTTTCCATCAAAGCAACAGATTATCTGTTCATGTTGTCCACCAGGTCATTACAATGAGCAACCAATACAGACAAATGGTATCTAATCTCTTCTGCTCTTCCTTGGGACTGATGGATGGTTATAACATCGCCAATATTATAAGGCAGAAAAATTATGCTGACATTTAGAAGCCAAAGCTCCGAAAGATAAAACTAAGTACAAAGCACGTCCAGAACCATAAAAAACGGAGTGAGGGAAAGAAATAGCTCACGGCAAATAGAACCGAAAAGTGAGCGGCAATTAAGCAAAAGGAGAATTATATAAGGGAAAGGCTATACCTTGTGGGTGGCAGGCAGCTCAATTAATTATATCACAACAGGGGAAATCTAGGCATTTCCATGAAACATTATTAAAAGGCATATTGACTTAGCTTTCTTTACATGTTATGCCTTCAAAAACGACAAAAGGATTTCCTCGGTATTGATTTTGTTTCCGGACTCAGTCGACTTAAGAGGCACACAGTCTCACACAATGAGAGATAGCTGTGTAGTAAATGAGATGGAGAAATGAGGAACTGCAGTTGCTTATGGGTCGTATTGACCAGCGTTGATGCATCATAGCTTCCTTCCATTTAGCTTTTGTTCATCTTGCCTGTCGAGATAATGTTAAGGCACAACTAAGGTTGCTCTATATTAGAATGCCCAAGCTTATATTTTAGCTGCTGTTCTGAAAAACGTTTGGAAAAGATCTATGTCTTCCTGCCTCTTTTGCAGCATATGAAAGAAAATAGCGGGTTTTTTAGGTCTTGCTGACATAAGCCTGCAACTCTGCCACTTTTATGGAAAATTCTGGCTTTCTATGCTCATTGCTAGGGGTACCCAATGTGGTACCCTCCAGCTGCAGTTGGACTCCCAACTTCCATCAGCCGCAGCCATTGTGGTCAATGGACAGCAACATCTGGAGGGCACTGTGTTAGCTATTGGTGCTCAACATATTATTATTATTATTATTATTATTATTATTATTATTATTATTATTCCATTCAAAAACGGATAACTATCTTAAAGCTATCAGCACAGTTTACAAGAGATAGATACATAAGAAAAAAATCTATATATAAACAAAATAAATACAATAAAGTACAATAAAACTTGTTTCGATTTGCATAAAAACAAAATACATAACCATACATATAAACACAATCTACATACAAATAAATAAGTAAATAAATAAATAAATAAATAAATAAATAAATAAATAAATAAATAGTGTGTAGTGCAATGCAGTAGTGCAAAGCTGTAGTCCAACAGTATTAAGGGATAAATGATGTAGGAGCTCTGCATGTTGAATGAAAGTGCTTTCGGTTTTTGCAAACACTGAAATCAGTGACTACGGTATCCTGTGCTTAAGTCTGTGCTTGAGTTTGTTTGCTCTTTCTCAAATAAGAGTGGCATCTGAAGTGGTGTACAAAACCCTGGGTCCCTCACGGCTTGGGCACAGGACTCAGACAAGCCCCCCCCCCCTGGGTTAGCACCTAGAACAGGAAAACACATTAGAAGTCCATTCTTTCCCTCAAAGAATTCTGGGCACTGTAGTTTATCCTTCATGGAGCTGTGATTCCCAGCAAACCTTAACAAAACTACAGTGCCCAGAATTCTTTGAGGGAAGGAATGTGCTTTGAGTGTACTTCAAAGAAATGTGCTTTAAAGGTACAGCCTCAGTGGTTCCCCTTAAAAGCTCACTGATCAAGCAGGGGTATAAGGAATCGGGCGACCCTTCAGGTGTTCTGGACCCAGGTTGTTCACACCCTTGAACTTGCCTTGATAGCATATGGGCAGCCAGCTGTGGCACTCAGGGAAAGAGAGGCATGAACGAATGTGCTTGGACTGGATTCTGAACTTGCTCCAGAATGCTCAATAGCCAAGTAAACCAGAGCCTCGATTTAGGATGGGAGTGCATTGGGATTAACAAATATTTGCTCAAAAAATATTATCGGTGTTTCATCCTGCACAGGGTGTGATGTCAGCTGATGGTTAACACATTCATCTTGCCCATAGGAGACATCCATGGTGGAGCTATACTACATTTATAACAAAAGGGCAAGAGGTATGGTGAGTTCTTCTTTTAGATACCCTTAACTCCCCTCATAAAACTACAGTTCCCGGGGGTCCATGGGCAGAGGGAAGGTCAGATGAATGTAGATATGCTTTCAGTGTTTCATAAAGCTGCCTGCCCTACTTCAAGATCCGAAAACTCTCTCCAAAATTATAAAGCAATGTTAGAGAAGAGCTGCTAGAATTAGATGTGATAGATATATATTAAACCACAGCACTCAACAAAACTGAATAAATGTATATCCAAATGTCATTAGCCAAGGGAATCTTGTCATTCACCTAGATGAATGAAGAAGGATATTCAATTTATATCAAACTAAGTTACTGTTCATGGACATAATGCACCACAATCTTTTGCTGCACAAGCCATACTGAACTGAATAGAAGCCAAAACTTCAAAACATACACAAACACATATGATGGGCAGGGATGCTCAAGGAATTCATTCACTCCACATTTTGAAGCAAAGTAATCAGATCTGGTAGCACCTCCCAGGCTAATACGAAACACTATTTCTCTGGATTTCACACTTCCCTAAATGTTTTATTTACCTACTTGCATTTACCCTAAAGGTAAAGGGACCCCTGACCATTAGGTCCAGTCATGACCGACTCTGGGGTTGCGGCACTCATCTCGCATCCAGGTCATGTGGCCAGCACGAGAAAGCTGCTTCTGGCGAACCAGAGCAGCACACAAACACCGTTTACCTTCCTGCTTGGAGCAGTACCTATTTATCTACTTGCACTTTGACATGCTTTCAAACTGCTAGGTTGGCAGGAGCAGGGACCAAGCAACGGGAGCTCACCCCATCACGGGGATTCAAACCGCCGACCTTCTGATCGGCAAGCCCTAGGCTCCATGGTTTAACCCACAGTGCCACCTGCGTCCCTACTTTGTTTTATTTACCCTACTATGTTTTATTTACCTACTTGCATTTATGAAGTGATCCAACAGCTGCTTGGAGAGTAGGATGGGTCCTAAAAAACTTTTTGGGGAAAATGTTTCCTCCCTTGATCTTATATCAGGCGTATGGTATAAACCAGGGGTGGCCAACTTCCAAGAGACAGCGATCTACTCACAGAGTTAAAAAGTGGCAGTGATCTACCCTCCTTTTTGGGGTTCAGGTCAAAGTTGTTGAGCTTTTTTTTAAAGAAGGAAATCCCTGTTTTGGGGGGTTCACGTAAAAGTTGTTGAGCTTCTTTAGGGAAGAAAGCGACATTGACCTCTTTTTTTAGGAAGGAAAGCCCTGTTTTTTGTGGTTCAGGTCATTTTAGGGATGCAGGACAAAGATGTTGAGCTTTTTTTAGGGCAGCCAAAGTTTTTTAGCTTCTTTGGGGGGAGCCACTGATCTACACCAGTGATCTACCACAGATGTCCAGTGATCTACCGGTATATCACGATCTACCTGTTGGACATGCCTGGTATAAACATAGTCAAATTTCAAATTTGGGACAAATCGGTTAATATTTAGACCCTGCTCCTACAGATTGAAATTTTGCCTCACTATGAGTGATGAAAACATAGGAATTTGACTCATTTATTCTCAGTATGTTAAATTGTCAACTAATAAGCATAAATTTTAGGTTTTATGTAGAGCAATAATAGTTGCATACTATTATTTTCTGCAATATTTATTTATTTAAGATAAAACATGTTGATAATTTACATGAAAAACCTATGGTTTTGAACAAATTATATGGAACAATTAAGCAAACGGTGTACTAAACAAGTAAACATAAACAATAAACAATAAAACACCACTCATATTATGTGTTGCGCCAACGTTTTCAGGCTGTCAGGCACTCTCATCACCAGTGGAGAGATACCTCAATTTGGCTTTCAGCATGTAAGGGTCTGCTGTTTGTTCAGAGTCTTTGTCAAACGAAAGGTAGAATCCCAATCCCACCCCCTGGCCTGTGATTCAGTTTTGCTTGCTCGTATGGTATACTTTTGCAAAATATATATATATATATTAAAAATAAATAAATTCAAAGTGTGTGTGCATAGTTTGCCTTACAGGGTTGGATTCAACTAGCTGGTTGGATTCAACTAGTGGAAGCCTGTGCCAGGACTTCTGTTAGCACAATGGGCCTTTCCCTCCTTTTGTTCCCCTTCTGATGCCCCCAAATTGGCATGCAGAGTGGGGGCAATCATTCCATTGGGCAAGCAGAAATGCTTGAGCTTGCAGAACACTTGCAACAGCACAATCTCTAATTCCTTCCGCTATCAAGATCTCAGCACTGAGACAAACCATGAATTATACATGGCCACACTAATTTCATTTATTCATTTGACTTCTCAGCTCCATAAAAACACATCTTCTATATGGTTTCTGCTGTAAAATGTACATTGGTAATAATGACCAGGCCTGGCAGTTTAGATCTTATTTGTGCAATATTTTAAATGGTTGCATGCAGGCTTCAATGCAGGGACACCGGGTTTTCTACACCAATACCAAATTCTAGCCCTTGTCCTGCCTGTCACATAACCATAGTTTCATTTCTCGTAGCCTTGGCACCTTGGCTGGCAACAGTTGTGCCATAGCCATCTCACCGTCCGCTGTAAAGTAGCAGCAGCTAGAAACTGAATGACATTCAATTAAAATGATATTAGCAGTTCAGGACTGATTTTGTTTAATTTACTCCTACTCAGATGTAAAAACATTAGTGACTTTTTAAATTGGACCTCATAATGTCTCACTCCCACTCAGATGCAATGAAATTAAAGACTTTGGTGGCTAAATACCGCTTAATTTACTCCTACCCTTCTCTAACGACATTAAAGATGCTTTGGGGTAGATATTGTTTCCAATCATTTTTATTCAAAGGAAATCTGAGCTTATTGGTAGCATTATTAAGCATATAATGAAATCACCCAAGAAATGTATCTATACAGGAGGGGATAGGTGGCTACCCGTAATATTAAAAAGCAATAATTCCTTTCTAATGCAGGGATATTAAAATATATTTCACAAATTTTTGCAAACTTTACAGCTGGCCACAATCTATTTCAGGGATATATATAACTTTGAATATGTGATATCCAAAGTGTTTATAGGTACCCTATTCTTCAAACAGCTGCCCTCCACTACCCTGGAAAAGCTTTGCAACTGGGAATGTTGAGGTTCTAACATTGCTAGAAATTACAGCATTAGGATCTATCCTTTCCAACTTCAGATGAAGAATGGGACTTGATTTGAGTAAAGATATTCAGGGCATCACTGCAAAAGGAGGCTGGTTCATTATGGGAAATGGGTCACTGCCCCATCAACCTTAGCCTGCCCTCAGCCTGCTTCCACCTGCCTGCCTTCTTACTTGCATCCTTTCTGGGGGTGGCACTGCCTGTCAGCCTCCTCTTCCTTAGTGTTAGTTTTGCCCTGGTAGAATTCAGCAGGGAAGAGGATGGGGACAAAACTAGAATTAGTTGTCTCTGCCTGCCATTGGCTCCACCTACGACTGGCCTCTCTGCCTTCCCTTCAATACTTCTCAATGGGAAACAGCCGCCTGTTGTGCAGTTTGGGGACATTAAATACGAGTGTGTTTTTATTGTAGAACATATTCTTTTCTACTGTCCATTGTACAACCAGCTACGCAAACGTGTGCTATCTCCTTTTTTCGGTAGCCTAACATCACAGCACAATGAAAATATCAGAATCTATCTGTTTGACATTGACTTGGAAGTAACTGCAAGGGTGGCTGAGTTCTTGTCAATAGTATCTCTTAGAGTGGTGAATGGCACTATTTAGCAAGAAGAAAATCCTTGTTACAGTGATACCTTGGTTCTCAAATGCCTTGGTACTCAAACAACTTGGAACCCAAACACTGCAAGTGTTCCAGTTTTCAAACTGTTTTCGGAAGCTGCTCCGTTTTGAGCAGGGGTCCCCAGACTTACCGCGCGGCGGGCCGGAGGGCAGGGGAGTGCACGCGCAGCGGGCTGGAGGGCGGGGGAGTGCGCGCCCGTGCGCATGCGCACACGCACACGGGCGGGGAAAAAATCGCCGAAAATCGCTTGTGCGCATGCGTATGGGCCTCCCCCGACCCGGAAGTGCACCAGAAATGACCTCTTCCGGGTCGGGAGAGGCCCATGCGCATGTGCACAAAGGATTTTCGGCGATTTTTTTGCCGATTTTTTAGATCGTCGCTGCGCCGCGCGCCGTGAGAGCGGGCGGCAGCAGCGGGCGGCGGGGGTCGTCGCGGGCCGGATTGGAAGGCCGATTGGGCCGCATCCGGCCCGGGGGCCGTAGTTTGGGGACCCCTGGTTTTGAGTATTACGCTTCCAATTTGAGTGCCACACTTCCGTTTTGAGTGTTACGCTGAGGTCTGTCTGTTTTTGCTATTTATTTTCTGTTTTTGCAGCTCTTTTTTTTGGGTGACTGTGCGGAACCCAGTTCAGTTACTGATTGTGACTGCAGTACATTGTTTATTGCTTTCATTTTATGGATCAATGGTCTCATTAAATAGTAAAATTCATGTTAAATTGCTGTTTTAGGGTTTTGTTTTTTAAAAAGTCTGGAACAGATTAATCCATTTTGCATTACTTTCTATGGGAAAGTGTGCCTTGGTTTTGGAATGCTTTGGTTTTGGAACAGACTTCCGGAACAGATTAAGTTTGAGAACCAAGGTACCACTGTATTACATATTTTACATTGCTGTTTTTGTATATATTTTAAATTTTTATACATGGATGTTTTATGATGGTCTAGATTCGTAATGCCTAATAAAAGTTTGGCAAAGTATGCGAAGCAAGTTTCTATTGTATTGCGAAATCTCTTTCAGGTGCTTCAGAGGAAGCAATTCATGAATTACGGGTAAATTTATTTGTCCATTTATCCTTTTAAAGGACCTAAAGCTACAGCAATAAGCGTATGCATATGGTCAATTGCATTACAGTAAGGATAGCCAATTTGTCACTCTCCAAATGTTGAGGCTACGATTTATTTATTGTCCTTGTATTTCATGTAAAGGGAGACCAAAATTTTGAGGCAGCTGTTGAGGAGTTGACATAGTATTCCAGGGCAGTCCCATGTAGGCAGTGCAGTGCAATAATCCAAATTGGACATGGAGCGCAGTGGCCACCCACATCACTTCTTTCCAAAAGGGGCCAAAATGGGAGAACCAGCTGACACTCCTGGCCACTGAGGCCACCTGAGCCTCATGAGGTAGTGTTGGAGCCAAGACTACCCCCAAGCTAAGGACCTGCTCCTTGCAAGGGAGAGCAACCTGGTCCACAACAGGCCGTCTTCTCACCTCTCGGACCTGAGAATTCAGAACAAATAACACCTCTATCTTACAAAAATGCAACATCCAGCGCACCAAAGCTTTCAGGTATATTTTCACACCACGTTAGAAGAGAAATGAAGGGCCAAACGGCATGTGCAATGAGTAATGGACCTCTGCAGGGATACTTTCACTCAGGATCCTAGCAGGACCCTTTGCCCTTCTACTGTGAGCACATTTCAGACTGGGACTCCTGCACCTGCAAATAAATAAATAAATCCCAAAGTTCCCAGAACTTTAATTCCACTGCCGCCCCCCAAAGCCAAAGCCCTCAATGAATTATTGACTAATTCATTGTGCTTTCGACCCTGAGTTCAAGTAGCTCTGAACTTCTCAAAGACGTGAAATTGGAGTAGTAATTGCAAGTTTAAAAATAAAGCTACGCTGACTAATGCAATCATCTGTGCCCCACATTGAACATTCAGAGCACATACTTAATGCTTTGTCCATACAGATGATGAAGCTCTTATATCATTGCAGACTAGCTGATGGCTGAAGAAAAAGCATGATACAGAGCTGCAGGAAATGCACAGTGTCTATTGAATTTCACATGAGGGCAAATGTGTTCTGATGCAGAACATTCACTCATTATTATGAATACACAGGAGTGCCAACTTGAATATTGGGGGTGCAGATAAACCGTGCCCCGAATAATCGATCACAAAAATGTGGTGTGTGCACCCCATTTGAATGGCAATGCCTATCAACTGGTGGGGGCAGCCCCCTCAAATATTTTATGGGGCCCCCGAAGGGACCTCAGCCCCTAGGAATTTGCTCCTATGGGACTACATGAAAGCTGCTTTAGCTACTATTCTTCAAAATTCAGGACAATGCCACAAATAAATTATCCCTCAACGCTGTTTTACTGATGACTTTTTTCCTGAGTCACTTCTTTCTATTTCTCCGCTCCCCTTCTAACTACGAGAAAATTTTTTTTTTAAAATATATTTTTATTAATTTTCCAATTAAAACCAATTATATCACATTCATTATTTCAAATTATACACATATATATATCAATCAAACCGAATGTTATGCCAAATCATCTAGAGAATTTTTTTTTTGGGGGGGTTCCCATGCTTCAAGAAATTGGGGATTCCTCGCAACCGTCCACTGCCGTCTTTTTTCTAAAGTTCAAATCGTCTCTCCAAGTTCATAATAATCCAGATCTTCCCCTTACAGTCACATAGATGTTTTCCACTTTCAACCGATTGTTTCCCAGCTGCTGAGATAAATATCAAACAAGGTTTCACAGATGTTCTTTCTCCTGTGTGGGTTAATCAGTCCAGCCTCCCCATAAATCTTCTTAGTCTGGAGCTCCCTGTTGCGTCGAAGCAGCGCCATCTTAAAAAGCTCAAATCACTTTCGTTTTCTCTCATAGCCATGTAGATTAGCGATCTTTATAAAATTTACAGCTTTTCCAGGCAGAAGACCCAAACATCAAACCATAAACTCTTGGTAAATTAATGGATCTCCTTGCCCTATAGCTGAACTTAGCTTCAGGTCGCTGCTCCAATTCAAAGTGCGTCACAGCTCATAAATCCTCCGAACGCGTCCAGGCACTCCTTCCGTCCGACTAGGGGGGGGGCCTTTTCTCATCGGCAACTCCACATCTTTAAAAAATATGCTCAGTAACAACAGTTTATAAAGTTCAACTCACACAGTCTTTTGCTTCTCTTTCACTCCAAACAAGCCAGGACATCGCGTCTGGGAAGGTACGAAGTAACTCATATGAAGAAAAATAAAAATAAAACTCACTTCCCTTATCGCTCCGTCCCCATCAATCCTTCTTCCAGATGAAATACAGCCTTTGACTCCTCTCCCTCAGCAGCATAAATTTCTCAGCAGTAAACAGCGCTTCTTCCCCTCCTTCTGAAGTATGTCCATAGATTTAAGCCTAATTATCTTCTTTAACCATGGAAATCCCCGCCATGCAGATTAGCGTCCGGGAGTCCTGGCCCTCGTAAGTGCTTTTCAGCCCAAGCTCCCCCCACTCCATAAACAGTCGGAGTGGGTCTGGGGGCATCGCGGGCCAGCGGCCCCTCTCCGTAACCCCCGGAGAGGGTAGGGGGTTGCCATTTACTCCCCTAGCAACCGCCAAATTCCTTACGAAGGTCAGAGGGATGGAAAACAGGTCCGCCATTCCTGCCGGCAGAAACCGGAACCCGCCTAACTACGAGAAAATTTAGCAGAGTTCAAAACTTTGTTCTCTTGGGCACAGCAGACCTTTGCTAACTATTACAAAGCAAGATAAAACATACATATACATACATTTCTGGCTGCTTGTTCTATTAATTTTATTTAAGGATGGGCAGCAGTGGCAGAATTCAGGCTCTCAAATTTCAGCAGTGCCCTGTGTGACACTAAAATTCATCCCCCCGCCTCTCACACTCTGTTCTACAGTGTTGCTGTGGTGCCTCCTCAAGGGCAGTGCCCAGGGCGGCTGAACCGGTTGCTCTACCCTGAAACCGTCTCTGATGGGCAGGCATCAAACCATATTTGGTTTTTTCCTGCATGAACTGTATGGGACACAGGTAGGGAAGACATCTGAACTTCTATATCAGCCTTGCCCTCGCCACCACCACCACTTTTTGCTACACTTAACAAAAGGCGTTCATGAATCAGCTGAAAATCTCGGTTCATAGACAGGATGACGTATTTTCTTCAACCGAACAGCAGTCCACGGTTACGAATGCCAAACAGGAAGAGCCCATCTGTGGAAAAACAAGCCTCTTCAGCCAAAATAATGAATAATGATAATGTGTGGGATGTGCTTTGTGTGCAGCAAACTCGGGGAAGATCTTTCTATGAACAGCTATTTGATAACAATTGAAGAGGCTTTGGTGTTCTTACTCACCTCCCACAGGCCTTCGTAACAGCAGCCTGGCAAAAGATATGTCTAGCAGGAAAGATTCCTAAGACATAATCCTTGGGAATTAAACAACACAAATATTTTGTTCTTTTATGGGTCACATTAACTTTCAGCTGCCAATCTGAGATCCACCTGAGAGCAAATCTTGTTGAATTCAGCGGAGCTTACTTCTGAGCTGACACGTCGGCCAACAAGAAATAAAACATTCATTAAATTCCCTTCAAGTTACCAAGTGGCAAAATGAACTCGCCTATATTTACAAAAAGCAACTGTGTTGAGGAATTAGTTAGCTCCAAGTATTGCTGCAAAGTCAAAGAAAGCTACAGTAATTTCAAAAGGACAGTAATTATGAATGGTAATAGTTATTATGAGCTAACCTTTGAATGCAGTGCAGTTTATGCCTGACTGGATAGGCATGTATTGGTTTGGTTTCTGATTTTATATTGTGCTTTATGCTCTTAAATTTATGTAAGTCATTCAGAGACTTGCAAGCAACTAATAAATTTAATAAAATAATAATAAAGATTATTGCTAATGTTTTTTGCACTGACACTTGAAAAGACTAATCCTATAGGATTCAAAGTTCCTTGATACTTTTTGACAGAGTAAGCCACAAAGTTTGTGCAATAAAATTGAACACTACACCACCACCCAAGATTATATCAACCAACTGAGCCTGTATCAACATATGTAATTGTTTTTACATTTTAAAACAGCAGTTATAAAAAGGGGAGTGGGGAAGTGGAACAATCAGGATCAAGACCACATGTTGTAGTTCTAATGTGACTCCCTCTCTGTGAATCTGCTATTCTCTGAGGAGGAAAACTACTATTTCCACCAAAATGGAAGCTCGCGGGGGGGGGTGTCCATCGAGCTGAATATTGTGTTCCACCCTGAGTAATATTCCAGCAACTACACATGGTAAGAACACCAGTGCAAATGGTAGTCCTGTGCTGAGTTCTCCTCTTCCCCAAAACTTGATAACATGTAGCACAAACTACCCCATGTCCTGACGTCACTGAGTAAGTTTCATTTCTCCACCCACCCTTGCCAGCCCATGGAAAGCCACGGACAGGAAAATGTGCAGTGCAATGACAACAGGACAGAACCTTGTCCTGAAACTACATATATACAAAGGGTGGTGAGGGGTGGCTCTGAGATTGCTTTGTTGATGGCGGTTCTGCATTTCTTATAATGTGTACTTGTTTTGATGAATCCAGTCATCCTGTGTTGGCTCCCTTTTAAAGAAAGTAAAAATAGCGTGTTCATTTGTTTTAATTTGAGGTTTAGAGAGGCATGCATAAAACATTTGCTATTCCACCTAAAACAAAACACACACACACACACACACACACACACACACACACACACACACACACAAAATGATCCATTAGCTCTGACAACCTTCCTGGTACGTATTTTGCTACAGAGGCATTAAGATGTGGCATGAATCATTTTGGCATTATGTGAGCTAACCGTATACTTCGTATTTTTCAAGATTATTAATATTTAGTGTCTTTCAGCAAATTAAGGATCAGACTTAACTAAGGTTAAAATATCTGATGATACAATACACAGAAGATGGTAAATGTATATTAATGAAGCTTGGTACAATCGGCTTCAATGCACCCCCCCCCCCGCCCCCAGTAATCACTCACAGAACTGTGCCAAACATATATCAAGCTTTCGGCTGCTTTTTCACCCAGCCTTCCGACATTTCATTAATAAGGTTACTTGATTAATGGCTGCAATAATATATGTGGCATATGATATGATATGTTCGCATTAAATTTTAATCAAAAATTACTAAATTCAGAAAACATTAAGTAAATCATGACTGATGAGGTAATATTGCCCTGCTGTTGTATTGATGGTTTGAGGAGAAAACTCGCAAGGGAGAGTTACAGATGGAGGAAGAGCACTCCAAGGGAAAGGGACTCTCACAACTTCAGCCATTTGGTTTTCTTCCCACCCCAAAGCCAAGTTGGAGATCCAGCAGTTATGTGTGCCAGTGCTAATTATGATGGATTTTAGTCATGTCATTCCCTGTTTCCAAACTGGAGGAAGGGAGTGGGGAGTTAGGGCAAAAACAAGGGTTTCTGTGGTGGGCACAAAGTGTTCAGATTATTCTGTCTAGATCTTAGAATCTATGCCCTTGGCATAATTACCACCACCATCATTTATTAAGCACAAGTGGGGAGTGCTGCCTGGGAATTTTTAGAAACAAAAAAGTATTGAGATTTTAAAATTAATATTCTAAATTGTGAGTTTGGATCCATCACACCAATGTCACATTTTGGTCCGCCATTTTGTTGTTTTCATATACCGTATTTACACATATGGGTAAGGGAGAAATAAAACTATACCCTCTTACCTCACTGTACTCTGTGGCTTCAAGTAATTATCTCCCAATCCGGCCCTGATACTAGAAGTAAACTGTGCAAGGATGGTAGTGCAGGACTGGGCCCAACCAAGGAAGATGGGAGAGGCATAGTGTTTAATTTTTGCTCCATTGAGTAAAAATTACAGAACCCCCTCCTACACCATGTCAAATATGGGAGGCGAGACGGCATATGGCTGACCTATTGCATCTAATTTGACCAAGAGTGAGTAAGCGACAAAACACACCCACCTTGGGATGGAACAAAAATTATAAGGGCATCTCTATACCACAGATATAAACAGGCTTAACAGCCTGTTTTCTGCTCAGAAAATTGTAAGAACTTGGGAATTCCTTAACAAATAATTTTCAACTCTCGGGATATTTTGGTGGAAGCAAATCAAGATGAATGTTCACTAAAAAGGTGAACTGGAGGGTCCCTTACAGAATTTTTTTTACTTTCCTCCATAATAACAAAGAGCATAATTAATATATGCTTCATAGATTAGCTTTGTAGCATTTGCCTCCTTAAAGAAAGCTTTTAAATACTGTATATAGCTGCTTAGATAGAGAAGAGTCCTGAAATTTGCTCACCCTGAAGGCTTTCCAAATTCAGCTGGTCACAGCAGCATGATTGCTGCCCGTGTGTGGCAAAAAAAGAAAAAGAAAAAAAGAAGAAGATGGGTAGTCCCATCAGCACATAGGGAAATCCCTTTTGTTTGAAAAGTGCTTCTTCAAAGAAAAAGGCATCCCCGTTTTTTCTCTTTGAGGAAGTCACTGTGTGGGAGGTTATGTGGGCTTTTCTACAATGCCACAACTGAGGAGCTTGTCTTCAGCTGGTGCTTAACAGAAAATGCACAGTCCAGGCAAAATTCAAAGGCACAAAGAGTCAATAAAGGAGTAGTCAACGCCAAGCAAAGTGTGGGCTGAAGAATCTGATTCTTAAGGAGGCAACAGTCAAATAGAGCTGCCTCATCGTGTCTGTCAAAAGATGCTTTCAACAGGTAAAAGAGCAGCTAAACACTTTCCTCCTACTCTAAAATTCCACTCTGACAACGCTGGAAGATGCAGGAAGTTCCTAAATGACAGGGACTGTAATACAATGATTGGTCTTTAATAGTCCAGTTTGAGGCAAATTGACACTTTCTCCCAACACGGTTGTGAAACTTTCAATAGAACTCTTTGGAAGAGTAACAAACAAATACTTCCTTAATTAAAAAAATAGGCTATCAACAAATTAAAAAAAACTTGTTGATTAATAATCTGTCTTTGAAATGATGGATCAATTGAATTTAAATAATTGTGCATCTTCTCAAAATCTAATATAAGTGTCTTCTTGAGATATTGAAAAAAGTGTGAGATTAACATGCAATTTAATAGACAAAAGCTTTAATACATTGTTAGGATAGGTCATTTTCAGCATTTTATTTTTCATTTTCTTTTAAGGAAACCAATATGGAAATAGCCAGAGGGAGGGGGTAGCAAGCCTGCCTTTTGCTTGCAGCCCTAATAATTAAAAATTATCTAGTCTAAAATTAGCATACTGGTTAAATTACAGCCCTATTTCTATTATTTGCCACATAACAAAAAAGAACTTCACAGCAGTCTTGTGTGTGTCTACAAGAAGTAAGTTGCACTGAATTCAATAGAGCTTACTCTCGGTTAAGTGAAGATAATCTCAGAATTTTCTAATCTCAGAATTTGTGCAAATTATCAAGTGGGAAACTCCTGCAATTCTGTATAGTACTGGTATATTCTCATGCCCTATGGAATGCACATCTATTTCTGCTTTCCTTTGGAACGTGTCACACTGTATTAAATCAACTACAAAATACCAGAAGCATAGCTGCCAAGTTTTCCCTTTTCTCGCGAGGAAGCCTATTCAGCATAATGGAATTTCCCTTAAAAAAAGGGAGAACTTGGCAGCTATGACCAGAAGAGGTCCAGAAATGGCAATCACTTCCAAGAGGCATTTACTTGACTCAACTGTAAACGATAATTTGCAACTGATCTCACAAGAGGAACTTCTTGGGCCAACCAGATCTTTATAACTACAGTATGCTGGTAGGGCCTGAAAGTACACACAAGTCATAGAATCATAGAATTGTAGAGCTGGAACGGACCCTGAGGTTAGCACTAAATAATGTTTTCATTTTTTTTTAAAAAAAAAGTAAAGGTAAAGGTAAAGGACCTCTGGACGGTTAAGTCCAGTCAGAGGCGACTATGTTGTTGCGTTGCTCATTATATTTTCAGGCTGAGGGAGCCGGCATTGGTCCACAGACAAGCTTTCTGGGTCATGTGGCCAGCATGACTAAACCGCTTCTGGCGCAATGGAACACTGTGAAAGAAACCAGAACACACGGAAACACTGTTTACCTTCCCACTGCAGCGGTGCCTATTTATCTACTTGCACTGGCATGCTTTCGAACTGCTGTTGCGGAGATTCGAACCACTGACATTCTAATCGGCAAGCCCAAGATGTTCAGTGGTTTAGACCACAGTGCCACCCGTGTCCCTATGTTTTCATTTTACTCAGAGCCAAGCATGGCAATTTAGCAACCCAAGGCAAGCTATTGTTGGAAAGAAACTGTATTTTGATATGCAGCAGGAGTGAGGGGCCATCCAGGCTTCCTAATCTGTTCCTTGGGACTCTCCTTACTGGCCTCCTTGCTTCTCATTGGCTAGAATGCTCAACTGAACTCTGATAACCACCCTTGCTTACCAGGAGGTGTGAGTACACATGTTTAAAAAGTAGTCTACTGTACAAAGGTAAACATTCCTAGTCATTGCTCTACTCACTTTAGCCTCCGGCCCTGCTCTCTAGTGCATGTGGCCACTGGGAGGCCCCAGAAGGAAGCACAGCCCTTGGATTGAAAAAGTTTCCCAACCCCAAAATGCAATGTGGGCATCTGTTTTATATTTAATTTCCCAAATAGCTTTTGTGTACCAGAAGAAAAACCATTTAACTGGATGAAAACATCATTCAGAGGACTGCTTTCTGAGGTGACTTCTGCATCTGCAATAATCTCATAGGAAAAATCCATGCTGTGGGTGCTTCTAGAATGCTGCTATTTGGGGGTGGGATTCAGTCACATATCAGCAAATTCAGGCTGTGCAATTATTGTTGATTGAGATGCCTTGCATAACTAGCCCATTTCCCCAAAAGGATTTTTGCAATTATGAAAGTGACTGGGATTGCACTTGCTTCGATGCACCATTGAACCTGCCCAGAAACAAATTGAAATGAATGCTCAGCTAAACAGCCAGTATTGTGTCACTTATCCAAAAACTCCATACTCTGGTTTCTCTTCAGATCGTATAAATTGTTGGCCTTTTACAAAAACTCCACATACATATGGACCAGGCTATAAGTTCTCAAAATCAATTCAAATCTGATGAAGTGTGCCATTAATCATTAATGCCATAGCAAACCTTCATTTTAAAAATATTCTTGCTACACCAGACTAATCATAATCATCATCATCATCATCATCAATACCCAGCCCATCTAACTGGGTTGCCCCAGCCACTCTGGACGGCTTCCCACAAATATACAGTGGTAGCTCAGGTTAAGAACTTAATTCGTTCTGGAGGTCCGTTCTTAACCTGAAACTGTTCTTCACCTGAGGTACCACTGTATATTTGTTGGAAGCCGCCTGCTGCCGCCGTCGTGCAATTTCTGTTCATAGCTGCCAAGTTATCCCTTTTTTAAAGGGATTTTCCCTTATGCTGAATAGGCTTCCTCGCGAGAAAAGGGAAAACTTGGCAGCTATGGTTCTCAGCCTGAAGCAAAGTTCTTAACCTGAGGTACTATTTCTGGGTTAGTGGAATCTGTAAACCGAAGCGTCTGTAACCTGAAGTGTCTGTAACCCGAGGTACCACTGTAAAAGCATAATAAAACATAAAACATGAAAAAATGAAAAACTTCTCTACACAGGGCTGCCTTCAGATGTCTTCTAAAAGTTGTAGTTATTTATCTCCTTGACATCTGATGGCAGGGCGTTCCACAGGATGGGTGCCACTACTGAGAAGGTCCTTTGCCTGGTCCCCTGTAACTTCACGTTTCACGGCTACCTGTTTGGAATTTTCTTTAATCTCCGCAATTTTTTGTACGAGTTCAAGGAAAGAGAAAATCCCAAAGAACACCTGTGTTATCTATATATATATATATAAAATGTAAAGATGACCTTGTTACTAATCTATGCTCTCCAAAAGTGATTATATAGATGTCTCACCTGTGACCTTCTTTTTTAGAAAAACCTTCTTCCAACGTTAGTTGTATTAACATCTGCTGGATGTCAAAGCAGCACAGCTGAGGATTCCTCAGCTGCTGCCATTGGCTACAGAGTATCTGTGACATCACAATAACATGGCATTGCCCAGCCAGGGGAATAGGCCAGGCCCTTCCCAAGATGCACATGGGGTGTGCATCTTGGGAAGGGAGAGAAAGGGGGTTTGGGGTGACGGATACCATCACACAGGAGGAAGATGACATCACACAGCAGGGGGACCAGAGAGAGAGGTGTCGTGACGTCTGGGGTGAGGAACGGGGTTGGGAAGAGGAACGGGGGTGCTGAGTGGAAGAAGGTCGTGCCTTTGGGGAGGATGAATGGGTCGGGGTGGGGTGGGGTGGGCTGATTTAACAGAACACGCGTGTTTTTTCGGGTTTTGATTGCTTTCTCTTTCTGAAATCTTTCTGACATCTGCTGGATGTCAAAGCAACACAGCTGAGGATGCTGCATCATAATCTCAGGCCTCAGCTGCTGCCATTGGCTGAAGACTATCTGTGATGTCACAAACAAACATGGCAACCGTTGACACTGTTGTAGAAGTAGATGAAGCGGTTAATTATCCTACAGAATTTTTGAATTCACTCAATCTCCCAGGGTTTCCACCGCACTTACTACAATTGAAAATCGGCGTGCCAATTATGTTACGAAATATCAACCAGCCAAAGCTTTGCAACGGCACACGTAAAAAAATTAATGACCAACGTCATAGAAGCACCTTTCAAAGGTGAAGATGTCCTCATTCTTCACATTCCTATGATTCCAACGGATATGCCATTTCAATTTAAGAGATTGCAATTCCCAATTTGATTGGCGTTTGCAATCACCATCAACAAATCTCAGGGCCAATCTTTAAAATTGTGCAGTTTAGATCTAGAGACGGATTGTTTCTCACATGGACAATTATATGTTGCGTGTTCTAGAGTTGGCAAACCAGAAAATCTCTATATCTTCACAGACAATGGAACAACAAAAATATTGTCTACCCACAATCATTGTGATATTAAACATATTAGAAACCTCCACTTTCTCTTTTCTTTCTTTTCAATTTAACAGATTGAGCCACAGCAACGCGTGGCCGGGTACAGCTAGTTTCTAATAAATTTACCCTTATTAATATAGTAATTTGTTCTCAGATGGACTGTTTTGTCTGCTTCAAACCCAGATACTTTCAAACCATGAATCAATATACTTTTGGATTTGCAACAAGGTCATCTGTTTATTCCAGAACAATCTCAAATCTGCAGTTTAGTCAGCAAAGAGCAGAAGGGAGCTAATAAAGCTGAGAGAAATGTAAGCTGCTTGATAGTAGCAATTTGACTGCCATTGTATCTAACAACCCAACCTACGTAGAATTTAACTAGAATTCATCAGTACAGTATTAGTAAGTGCATCATGGCTATGGGTAATCAAAAGATGCTGCTTAATTAGTAGAGTGGGTCAGATCTCAGGCAGTAAAATATGTAGCGGTATAAGTAAATACCAGCCCCTTTTCAAAGAATACACCTTAGGAAAAACCGAGCAACCAAACATGCCAGCATGTTAAAAAAAACTTAATGTGCAGAGCCCAAATGTATGCTTCAAGCTGCATACTGAAGAGACAAAGAGAAAATTGTTATCACTTCTAAGCTTGTCAAGGAAAGCAGGGCAGCTTCAAGCAGGGAAGTTATATGGACTGCAATATACCGGTATACATGATTTGAAGTGTTGAAGCTTTCACCAGGAGATTTGCAAGACTCATTTCCCCCACATATCTGCAAGCAACCAAAAATTTCACGAAACTGAAGTTTCAGATGCAAAAATAAGGTTCTAAGGCTCCAAACCCATGGTTCACTATGAAATTTGAATTTTGGCGGAAAGAAGAGCAAAAGGGAGACAGGCAAAGACAACATCAGGGGCTAACCCAGTTGGACTTTCCCCTCTCCTGTCACAGGGTCAACTATAAATTTTATTTCATATATTTGTTTTGTATTTAAAATTGCAAACCACCTTGGGTGCCTTGGCACAAAGGCAGTACATGTACCCAATAAATAAATAATAAAGTATGCTAACTGATAATCTTAAATTGTCAAGTCACAAATTCCAAGCTAGTGAATTTGAACTCAAATGTTTGTGTATTTTACATGTTTTTACATGAGTAGAGCTCTACTGATTGCCTAAAGTAATAATAATCAAGGGGCCATAACAAAGTTCCCTCATGCCTGTTTTCCTCTCTGCTAAACTCAAACTTGAGTATGATGTGTTACTATTATCTATTTTATGTTGAATGAGAAAAAGGAGGAAACTGAAGTATTTGCAAGATGAAGCATCAGTTTGTTTCAAAATGTTGTTGGTGTAAGTTTTAAGAGCTAATAACAAGGAAGCAGTACCTCTTTACAATCCCTAGGATACATTAAACTGCCTGGTACCTCAAAGCAAACATCCAGAGACCCAAGCATGTGAACAGTTCCCAATGCTTGTATCTTGCCATCTAACTGACCTCCCTCTTTTCTTTTCTTTTTGTACACGAGAGAGAGTAGAAAATTGAACCACTCCTTCAGGATTAGAAATGATGCAAGACAGCTGATGGAAATGCACCTTTAACTACTAACATGGGATGCTAACATGCCGTAAAGTTGAACCTAGGCTCTTGACTAAAATAATCTACCAAAGCTCTTCTCCAAGTGCACCTCCCATTTGGGATAAGGTGGACATCAACATGGTTGAGGGTTTTCTTTTTACTGTAGTGTCCAGCTATGGAATGTCCTATTGGTGGCTTGCCTGTCATCAATATTAGCCGCCAGGCCATAGCTGTCAAGTTTTCCCTTTTCTCGCGAGGAAGCCTATTCAGCATAAGGGAATTTCCCTTTTAAAAAGGGAGAACATGCGCCAGGCCCAAAATATGTTTATTTATCCAGGCAGGGAAGGTAATCATTTTAGTTTTCAGGCAATAATAATAATAATAATAATAATAATAATTTATTTATACCCCGCCCATCTGGTTGGGTTTCCCCAGCCACTCTGGGCGGCTTCCAACAGAAATATTAAAATACACCAATTTCTTAAAGATTAAAAGCTTCCCTAAACAGGGCTGCCTTCAGATGTCCTCTAAAAGTCTGGTAGTTATTTTTCTTTTTGACATCTGGTGGGAGGGCGTTCCACAGGGCGGGTGCCACTACCGAGAAGGCCCTCTTCCTGGTTCCCTGTAACTTGGCTTCTCGCAGCGAGGGAACCGCCAGAAGGCCCTCAGCACTGGACCTCAGTGTCCGGGCAGAGCGATGGAGGTGGAGACGCTCCTTCAGGTATACTGGACCGAGGCCGTTTAGGGCTTTATCATTTGTTTTGATCTTGGAGCCGTGTTTTACTGAATTCCTTGTTTTTAATGCTTTGTACATCACAGTATAAACATACATTTAAATAAATCAGTAAGATGAAGTGCTGTCCCAGGTACTGTTTGCCCTCCACTCACCTAGGAATCATTTCAGTGAACTCCTTACTTAATGTACATGCTCACCACAAATGTTGAATCAGTTCAAGACAGGTTATAATTCAAATGCTGAGCATGGACAAGCTACAGGGAAATAATTCAGGATATGATTAAGAAGCTAATTAATATTATGTAAGGAATAATGGATACATAATATGGCTTCAATCCCCATTTACCTGGGCATAAGTCTCGCTGAATTCAAGGGGGACTTGCTTTATAAACAAAGTAAACATGCAGTGCAATTCTTTGCATGTCTACTCACATAAGTAACTGACATGGAAATAATGCACTCTAAATTTATTCAGCCCCAACTAAAAAAAATATGAAGCCAAAGGTCATTTTTTTCATTGGAACCACAGCAGAGTGGTGATTGCAAGGAACCCAAATAACATTTTGTGTAGTTAAGGCAGGATTGTGGACAGTTTTAGAACATTTAAGCATAAAACTTTTTCATACCAATTGGAATATAGCTTGTAGTTACAGTAGTCATTATTTCATACAGTCATTTTGTCTTTTAAGGAATGCTGGTCACTGAAGACACCTAGAGGATAGCATTACAAACTACACAAGTTCAAATATATCAGTGATAATGTATGGTACGTACTATATACTGTATTGCTTAATTGGTAATTCCTAAACACTTATACTATCTTCTTCCTGCCTCTCCCATGTGTACTCTGTAGAGGATAGCAGAAAGATATGAGTACTGTTTCAAAATGGTTAGGGCAAATAACCATTATGTATTGGATGAACCTGTCTGAAAGCTCATACCTTTTCTGCCCATTTGGAGAAAAGCAGCTCAGGATGTGTGTGGTTTATTGGGGTGGTGGGTGGGAATATTTAAGTAGGCCTTCCTTTTGCTGTCCTCTACTTAAACCTGCAGCCTCCAGCTGGTTTCGACTAAAAGGCAAAACAAACCATGGGGAAAACCACACATGCAGTTTATTCACATTATATCTGCCCCTGACGTTTCCTGCTCTTTGTGGCAAGCACAGAATACAGTTCCAGAGTGTTTTTTATTTTATTTTAAAAGTAACTCTGTTAACCAAGTAAAGAATGTTTTGTTGATTAATAACCTACCATTTACCAATGATTTGCATTTATTTGTCCACAAAAAATGCTTTTAAAAAATTGAAAGAAGTGTAACATATGACAATTTCCCGAGGGTCACTGTGAAAGGTTGGTGCAGCAAAACCAAAACCTTTTTGCATACCTTTATGGTAATATAATTGACACAGGCAGTTTTCCCCACGCCCCATTTTGCTTCCACCTGACTTCACTGAGCTACAGTTCCCAGCACCTTTTAACAAACTACATTTCCCAGGCTTCCTGGGGAGGGGAAGGCGCTTTAGAAGTACAGCCTGCGCTCTCTCTCTCTCCTGCTCTCGAGTTTCTAGCGCGTTGTGGGTTTTTGTTTTTTGTTTTGCATTAGCCACAGGAAGGGACCAGGCTCAACCCCGGGCAGCTCGAGGGAGCGGCTGCCAGTCAGAGCGGCGACACCGAGCTCAACGGACGAGCGGCCTGGAAGGGGCGAACTTCGCTGCGTGCCTAACCTTCGGCCTGTGGAAACCGCTGGAGTGTTTTGAGGCGCTGCGGGGAAAGCGGAGGCGGGAGGTCACAGCACTGAGTCAGCAGCCCCAACCCTTGGCGGGCGGCTACCGCAGCCGACCGGCAGCGGTTAAAGGCCGGAGAGTCGCCTTTGTGAGGGAAAATCGTTGCCATTGGACGCCGGTTACCAAGGAGACGGCCGGTCTTCTCGCGGGGCGTCGCGACGTGAACTGGCGGCCGCGCGTGAAGGGGCCTCGCCTCCGCCTCGCCTGCTGGCGTGGTGCGCGCTGACGTCACTGCGGGCGCGCGGGGCGGAAGCGCCTCGGCGTCGCGGTGTTTACAAGCGGGCTGGTTGCTGTCGGGGCCGCGCTAAGGGCGCTCGGGCCGGAGCGGCGAAGAGGCCGCCTCAGCGCCCATGTGCCCTCAGCCGCCCATGGAGGTGATGGAGGGCCCGCTCAACCTGGTGAGTGGCGCCGAGCGGAGTGTGGGCGCGCTGGCGAGCTGACGTGGCCGCCGGATTCGCGCTTCCTTCTGGCGGGCCGGATGGGCAAAGGATAGATAACCGGGCCGTGGGGGGGGGGCGGGGGAGAAGACAGTGTGTCCGACCCTTTATGGATGTCACCGTGTGGTAAAAGTAACCACTTTTACCCTGTTAGTTAGGCCGTTAATAACAACAACAGTAGTAGTAGTAATAATAATAATAATAATAATAATAATAATAATAATAATAATAATAATAATAAATGCCAACACCTAATAATGATAATAACAATAACAACAACATCCCCCACCCCCATTACGGGGGTGGAAAGAGTCGAAGGAGACGCATTTCTGGCCCTCTAATGAGTTTATGGACAAGCGAGAACTGACGCTGAGGACTTCCTGTTACGTGGTTCTGTCTATTAGCCGCTGAGTGCAGGGAATTACTCCCAAGAGGGTCTTCGCCTACTTCTGCCTTCCTACCGGTAATCATAGGCTCATTGGATTGTTGGAAGGCACCATGAAGGTCATCTTGTCCAGTGCCCCCCCCCCCCGCAGTGCAGGAATCGTTCGCCTGACTTGGGACTGGAACCCACGACCCTGAGATTAAGATACTACCCGTCCGACGGGCGCAGCAGTAAAACTGCTAGCACATTTGCAAAGCTAAGGGGGGGGGGCACGGGTTGAGATTCTTGCATTGCAGGGTGTCAGGCTGGATGGCCCTTGGGGTCCCTTCCAACTCTACAGTTTTGTGATTCTATGACTGAGGTATCCCAGGTCAATGTTTGTATGAAACTTACATTCTTTCAAACAAGGAGTGGGGAACCTGTGGCCCTCCATATGCTGTTAGATTGTATCTCCTCTCAGTCCCAGCCAGCAGGTCCAGTGGTAAGGGGTTAATGCAGTCGGAGTCCCACAGCATCTGGAGGGCCTCAGGTTCCCGCAGGTTGATTTGTAGGGAATCCAGGTTTCATGTACACACATTTTTGCAGTCAGTAGCTAATTTAGACATCATAGTTAAATAGATGTGTTCAGAAGTACTGAATACTAGATGCTGTGGACAAATAATGGGCAAGGGTTTGTGGGAACCATCTGCTATGTTAAAGGCACCTTTGCAATGCTGATCCAGTTGGGCTAGATTTTACTAGAGGACTACTTCAAGAAGGATTTGCAATGGGCTAAACTTCCAACCCTTCCACCTCCTGAAGTTCCCTGCCATTGAGTTTGGCCGCCATAGACACCACTGCTACCACATCACAGTTGCTTTTTGGTTGGCAACTGCGATGAGGCAGTGCTTTCAGAGGCCAGGTTTGGTCCTGTATCTTACTATACACCATCTGTGGATGATTATCTGTGTACACAAATACTTAAATGATGCTTTTAAAATGCTCCACGTATACAGGTAACTCACAACTAATGGGAATTTAACTTGTTGTCATTCAGCTTTATATGCTTGGCAAATAAAAATAATAGAAAGGGGACTGGGGGAAAAAACTTTAGAATTCCTACCTGCCGTTGAACCCATTGTGTTTCCATACACAATTTTGCTTTAGGCGCCATCTCCAGAAAGTAACCCCAGTGTAACCTGTGTAACCCCTGAGTCACCTGTGTTACCTTTGCAACAGCCCTGTCAAAAGAGATCAGTTTTGTTATCTGCTCGTTATAGAGGTGAAGAGATGGTCACCTTTGCCACTATTTATCAACCATCTTTTTGTGTGCTGGACACTGAATAGAAATAGAAAACACCAGAGGGAACAGTTTGCTTTAATCCATTGAATTGAACTCTACTTCATGTTGTTGTTGTTTAGTCGTTTAGTCGTGTCTGACTCTTCGTGACCCCATGGACCATAGCACGCCAGGCACTCCTGTCTTCCACTGCCTCCCACAGTTTGGTCAGACTCATGTTGGCATGTACCACACAGCAAAATGTGTGGCATTTGTCTATACAGAAGTGTATCCTAATACCTTTCCTACATCTCTGTATGAAAAACAATTAGGTTCTCCCTTTGTTACATGGTTTGTATTTGGTTGGTTTAGGGAGGCTTTTAATGTTTAATAGATTATTGTATTGTATTTTTCTGTTGGAAGCCGCCCAGAGTGGCTGGGGAAACCCAGCCAGATGGGCGGGGTATAAATAAATTATTATTATTATTATTATTATTTATTATTATTATTATTGATCAGCATTGCTGAAAAGGCAAAGTACTGTGTTTAGAAAATCTGTACCACATGCAGTTCAGAATTTGTATGATTCTTAAAGGTAAAGGGACCCCTGACAGTTAAGTCTAGTCGTGAATGGCTCTGGGGTTGCAGTGCTCATCTTGCTTTACAGGCCGAGGGAGCCGGCGTACAGCTTCTGGGTCATGTGGCCAGCATGACTAAGCTGCTTCTGGTGAACCAGAGTAGCGCACAGAAACGCTGTTTACCTTCCCGCCTGAGCGGTACCTATTTATCTACTTGCACTGGTGTGCTTTCGAACTGCTAGGTTGGCAGGGGCTGGGACTGACCAACAGGAGCTCACCCCGTTGCGGGGCCTCGAACTGCCGACCTTCCAATTGGCAAGTCCAAGTGGCACAGTGGTTTAAACCACAGTGTCACCTGCGTCCCAAGTGATTCTTATTGCACTGGTATAGTATAGTGGCTATAAGCTGAAAGTCCCCCATTCAAATCTTACAGAATCCACAAACCAATTCACTGGGCTTAAGCAGGCTGGTGAGTATTGTGGTTAAATAGATGAGTACAATCTTCACACATTACAGGTTACAGGTAGGTAGCCGTGTTGGTCTGGGTCGAAGTAAAATAAAAAATTCCTTCAGTAGCACCTTAAAGACCAACTAAGTTTTTATTTTGGTATGAGCTTTCGTGTGCATGCACGAATTTTTTTATTTTACTTCACACATTACAGTGTACATAGATATAAGTTTCTCCTACATTAGTATGAAAGTTGTGTGTAATGCAGCCCTCAGGATCAGTGCCTAGAGGAAATAAATAGAACCGACTGTTTAGAAGTAATAGATTACATCTGGATGCCCACTAGTACTGAGTAGTTTTATTGGGCTTACAACAAAATGTTGCTGGCTTGGAAGGGTTATTAAACTGTCAGCAAATTTGACAGCATGGCCAGGAATGCAAAACACATTTACTTTATATGTGAGCCTGCTGTGATAGATGGAGCCAGTTGCCATCTAGTGCTGATTTAAGTATGCTTGCTTCAGAAGCTTCACAAAATACTTGGGCTTCAGTCCAACTACAACTTTGGCTGTAGACCAGCAAAACCATATGCAATCTGCAGAGTTCAGTGTCTCTTTTTAGGTTTAAGAAGATGTGGACAAAAATAGGTGGTAGCTTGTCAAGGAAAAGTAGTAATAACATGGAGGGGCAATAGAATTGCTTCCCTCTATTCAGTTCCCTCTATTCTTTCCTTTGCTTTAGCATCATATCTAAAAAGCTTGCGAGATTAAAGAAGCATAAATATTTAGCCACAATTTGTATGAATAATCAGAATGGTGAGAGTCACAAAAGAACTACAAGACCACAAGTTACTTTTGAATCATGCAGAAAGAGGGCATCTATCTAAGGGCAAAGTCAAGAGGCAGGTTAAAGTGCAACCCATTGTCCAAATCATGAAGAGTTTGCTATCTAAACAGAATCAGGATGTGATGACGCAATGAGGGTAGCAACACATGATTCATGGAAAGAGGCATGCAATAACAAAGTTCCTTCAAAACAGAAAACAAGTTGGGCAAAAGCAAAGCGTATGTGGCTCAACTGAAGCTCAGGTGACTAAAGTGGCAAATGCAAAGTTTATTGTTTGCTTGGGCAGCTAGAGGGCCAATGGGGTAGGGCATAGTTTTAAGCCAGCCAGCCTCTTTCAGTTGGTATTATTATTATTATTATTATTATTTGTATACTGCCCTTCATCCACAGATCTCAGGGTGGTTCATGGCATAGATTGGACCATCCCAAGACATAGGGTTTTGCAAGCATGTACACCCTCATATGTGCAGCCCAAATGTGGCACTATCTCATATTTTTGACGTGGTAAAATTACCATTCACGTTCTTTATTTCTGATGCCATTTGTAGAAGTGTTGAATAGGAAATCCTTCTACATGAGTGAATGGTTCCGACAGTCATGAGAGTACAAGGTACTTCAGTAACACTACTTCTTTGCAGAATGCAGTCTTGGCATGTGATGTGCTAGACTACGAACAGTCTAGCACATTTCAGGCAATCTTTGGAACACTGAGAGTCTTGGGGTTGTCCTGGATGGTTCTGGATTATTTTGGAAACACCATGCTCTTGAGGAGGAACAGTGGGCCTAGGAACAAGGCAACAAGGATTAGCCAGGGGGAACATGTGGCCTTACAGAGGTTGTTTGGCTCCCAAATCCCATCAGCCCCAGCCAGCAAGGCCAATGGGCCACTCTGAGTAAAACTTAGTTGCATCCCACCCAAAATAATTCTTCTGCTTAAATATGATTTAAGAATAGGCCAAGAACAGTAAATGCATATCTCACATATACTCAGTATATTCACAATCTAGGTGCAATCTGTTAACTAAAGGACATCCACGATCTCTTCCAGATCTATGTATTTTTGTCAGCAATAGCATGCTGCTACTAAACAGCATCCATTATCTCATATTCATTTTATCCCTGTTGTAAATCTGCTAGCTTGTATCTCCGCATCATCAAACCTTGCAGTCCTTGGCAGCATGATTTCAAAGGAAATCACCATCAATGTTTTTCTTGCAAAGTGTCAGTTAGTTTTCTTGCTACTCTCTTTTTTTAGTTCCGCTCATACCTGTTGCAGAGCAGCTGTCTCAGTGTGCTTTGACTGGGATGTCTACTTGGTTGTGAAGGAGAGCCAGGTACTTTATGCTGCTGGAATCTGCCAACATCAACTCCTGTGTTTGCTGCCAGAAATTCCCTAACACCGTATGTGGCAAGGAGAGGGACAGAACAGCTGCACAAACTAGATTCAGGGCCTGCCTCTAAAAAACAAATAAAAGTCCACCCGCAAAAAACTCACCTAAGAATAATATCTCCTGTTGCTGGAACTGGTCTGTGACCAAAATAATAAATTCAATTCAATATCTCCTGTTTCTCTTCTGACAAAGTAACATGCTGATTTTTTCTGTTTCCATAGCAGCCTGTCTTTCTTGAGACTCAATTGATTCCTCTAGCTACCATGACATTAGAATGTGCATCTCACAAAGGGTCTTAGCATTCACTCATCAACAAATACATTCACTTGTCTTGCACTTCTCTTTCCACAGAAAAAGAAAGGCTCAGGATGTAGTAACACTGAAGTGTTTTGTAATTAAATCATGCCTGTGACTGAATATACACTTTTTTGTAATTTTCAAGCAGAAATGTATGTTTAAATTGGCTGTATTTTCCCCTTATAACTGCACTATTTGATTGTTACTGGAGAAATAGCTGATGTGCTATTGGTCAGAGCTGCATTCCTCAGAGTTGCTCAGTATGCAGCCCTTTCCACTGAACCTTAGTGCCTTTTTATTACCCTCTAGGCGATTATTAATTCTTAGCTTAGAAATGTGAAAGAGGAAGAATCAGATCAGGCATCCCCAAACTGCGGCGCTCCAGATGTTTTGGCCTACAACTCCCATGATCCCTAGCTAACAGGACCAGTGGTTGGGGAAGATGGGAATTGTAGTCCAAAACATCTGGAGGGCCGAAGTTTGGGGATGCCTGAATCAGATGAAGGAAGAGGAAGCTGCAGCTAATAATTCACTTCAGGGCTCAAACTGCATGTGGCAATCAGATGCAATACACACACCCTATGTCTAAATGAGGCCAGACTCATCATTTTCATTTGCTCACTGTGTAACATTTTTTAAAATACATGAACTGCAATCCAGTGTGTGTGTACATGAGCACTGTTGTTATGCATTCTGGTGTGAAAATACCTAAGGCTATCACAAAGGCAAACTTGACCTAAGCAATCAGCTTTATGATAACTCTGTACTAAGGTGCCAAGCTATCCTACACAGAACCTGAGGCAGCTGACGTTTCTGTTGCATTGCCTGCCTTTTGCATGTCCATTAAGAGATGCTTAAATAATAGTAAAAAAAATCCAATAATTATAAAGTTTGTTTTTCTTTTGAAGGCTCATCAGCAGAGCAGGAAAGCTGACCGTTTGCTGACAGCAGGGAAGTACGAAGAAGCGATTTCTTGTCACAAAAAGGCAGCAGGTGCATATTTAACAAAAAGAGCATTGTGTGGCTTGTGTGAAAACACTGTCCTTCAAGTACGCCTGAGTAGCAGTCATCTATTCAGCGCCAAAGCAAGTGCAAATGTGTGTTAAGCCAGGAATGATTGTCCTGGCTGGGGCAGAAGTTTGTTGTCTTGGGTGTTGGTGTAAGCCTTATACAGAAGAAAAGTTAATTGCCTACATGTGCATGGGAAACTAAAATACATAAAGATCAAGGTGGTTGTAGAAAATCAGTAGTCAAGGACATAATGCAATTCTCTCTCTTGAATATCCCATGTTAGAGCAGTGGAGCCTCTTACATGGTGGCTAAGTGACTGCCAAAACTGGGCATTGGCTGCCAAACTGCAGTTCAGTGTTAGGTTTAAGAGGTCTGTTTGCAACTTCTCCAATCACTTGTTCCTTGACACAACCCCTTTAAAGTGTGTGTGGGGGGGGGAGGCGGTTTGTCGATATTGTCTTCGTCAATACTGCAGTAGATTTACAGTCATAGGCACACTTAGTGGGATTGCAGTGTACATATCTGGATAATGTCTGTGAAGCCATCATTGTATCTAAACTCATGGTGACTTCTCTGTGACCTAAACATTTCTCATTTTGTGGTTTATTCAGCATATCTCTTGGAGGCCATGAAGCTGACACAATCGGATCAGGTGAGAATTACTAATATTCTGTTTAAAGTGTTAGGAAATGTTTGTAAAAATTAGTTGGCAACTGCTATCAAGCTATAATAGCTTCATTGGAGTTGATTGCACTGTGCATCTGCCTCCCAGGACCAGAATCTATGTAGTGCCGTAAATGATGCTTAATACTGTTTCTCTAATGAAGTAAATGCTTTAAAAACACTTTGCCACCATTGGATGATATTTGACCAACCTTATTTCTCTTGTTATATCCAAGGCTAATTAAGGGAGGCTCTAATGGTGAGAAACTAAGCCCTTGTTTTTGTCTTTTCCACAGGCCCAGTTATCATTGGAATTACAAAGGGAGAGCCACCTGAAACAGATTCTACTTATCCAAGAGCGATGGAAAAGAGCAAAAAGAGAAGAGAGGCTAAAGACACAGCAGGCTGTGGAGAAAGATAGTGCTTCATCGAAGCCATCAGCTGAGGAATTTGATGACCAAAATGCGGCAGCTCCCGCTAGCCTGAAGTACAGCCCTTCCCCAGAGAAGGATGCACAGGCAATCCACGGTGTCTTGGATAGGGACCCCGACACACTACTGTTCCTGTTTCAGAAAAGAAAGGAGCCACTGGAAGTGTGCGTTGGAAGCAAAACCCCAAAGGACGACAAGACAAAAATTGAGGAGCAGGCCACCAAAATAGCCGTTCTAGAACGGCACGTGGACTTTCTCTTAGCTGAAAACGAGAGATTGAAGCGAGAGAACAAGCAGCTACAAGCTGAGAGGGCCAGACTTCTGAAATCCCCCCTAGAAAAGGAGCTAGATGTCGATGCCGACTTCGTAGAGAAGTCAGAGCTGTGGGGTCTGCAGCAGCATTCAGAAACTGCTGCTGCGTCGGCCTCAACTTGGCAGAAATTTACAACGAATGCTGGGAAGGGCAAGGACATTCCGATACCCAGCCTTCCGCCTCTGGACATTCCATCCCCCGAGCTCCCTCTGTTGGAGCTCTCGGAGGATATGCTGAAAGGACTGATGAACAGCTAAGTAGAGACCACAATGTATGTTCACCTGTAGCTCAGCAAAATCCAAAAAGGGGAAACTCACCAGTACAGTTGTGATTCACAGGTACAAAACACCAACTACAACCCTACTGAGGGAGAATATCTTAGTGACTTAGTGTCACACTGAAAAATATGCATGCTATTGGATCGGTTAAACAGGGCTGACTATTTACCATCGTTGGTAAAAGCTAAGCTCTCTCTTCCTCCCCACCTTCAAGCCAAATGACTGAGGGGAGACTTTCAAGCAACTTGATCCTGCAGGGGTCTTGGGTATGCGATATGTAACATGTCTCCTTAATGCCATAAAATAATGCAAAACCTAAGTGGTGTGGGCCAGAGTGTGACCATTTTGGCAGTGAAAAAAAAGTTTCTATCATGCATTCAATTAATTTAATTATGCAAACCAGGTCAATAGATTGGATGTTGCTTCTGTTCCTCCACAGTATGGATCTACGTGCCACACTCTGCACTCCTGACTTAAAAATGCTTTATCAGCTAATCAGGAGAGATGCTAAATTTACTACTACTACTTTTTTATTTTAAGGAACCAAATTTTAGTTCTATTGAAATTTGGAACCAAATTTTAGTTCTATTGAAATTTTGATTTGTTTACATAATCAGGGTGCTTAATAATGTGTGTGTTCTGTATATGAAACTAGTAGGCATCGTTTTAAACAAATACGAGGAAGAAGAATTATTGATGCATGAATGGAAGTAACGGCAGTTGCCAGAACTTGACTGAAAATAAAAAGTTTTGGGTCAGTTTTGAATCTTAGTTGTTTGTTGGAACACATAAAGCTGATGAATATTGAGTCAGATCACAGGTCCATCTTGCCCGAATCACCTCTGACTTGCAGTAAAATTCCAAGACCTTCCTTTAACAGCAATCTCTCAATCCCATGATTTGAATTCCTTTTAATCAGAGAGGCCAGGCATGGAACCTGTGATGATGTATTTGCTCATTGCACTTTGATGTGCTTTCGAACTGCTAGGTTGGCAGGAATTTCTGCTAATAGTTGTTAAATCTTACATTACTGTTCTAATGCAGTCATTTAAACTAGTAGTAACAAATGCCTCCTGTTAGCTATGCTGCTGATGTGCAATAGTCAATTTTACTGGCTGTCTCCAAGAAAGGGGATTATGACAGGCTTTCTCGCCACACTTGAGCATTTTTTATTGATACTGCTTCCTTTGGTTACTACTTACAGCTGAATCTAAACACTTTCCTTTGGGTCACAGTTCAAGATGAATCTTGCCTCTTTCCTGTGTCATTTTAAAAAACCTATCTTTTAGCTCTTGTGGAATAGCTGTTTATTCAAAAATGAGAGGAAGCTGCACAAAAATTCTGGTCCTGCAAAACTATGTTACTTCCTAGTAGCTAGGAATAAGTACTGTATTTAGAAATTTTATACAAAGAGTGCCATCTCCTGGACAATGCTGTTTTCTTTACACAGTACTCCAGCGGTTCTGAACTTAAAATCACAAAGTTCAACATACCACAGGCCCATAACATTACATCCTTTGGCTATACATCAAAATGTTATGTAATTTCACATAAAAAATGGTTTGCTATTATTTTGTAGGAATATTAGTATTCTATGGGCATTAAATCCCCAGTGTGCAGTGTAGTATGTGCAATATGGAAACCCAATCCATGATGCTACAATCATAATTCCATCACTGCCCTATGGATAATGAATAGCTCAGTCAGTAGAGCATGAGAGTCTTAATCTCATGGTTGTGGGTTCAAGGCCCATATTGGGCACAAGATTCCTGTATTATAGGGGGTTGGACTAGATGACTCTCGTGGTCCCTTCCAACTCTATGATATAATAGCAACCTGTGACAGTTGAGTGCCTATCAGTTTGTAACCTTAACAGGGCTAATGAAAAATAATGTATTGGCTTTTATAGACAGGTTTCCCAGTGGTTGCAGAAGTCTGTGAACAAGCGGAAAACAAAAACCAGGACTGACAGAATGTTGAGAGCATAAAGATAAGAAAATGAGCGGGGATGGGGATTCAGTGGCCCTCCAGATGATGTTGGACTACAACACCCATCATCCCTGGGTCTTGGGCCTTCTTGGCTAGGACTGATAGAATCCTACTACATGGAGAGAGCCACAGGGTCCCTCTCCCTGTGCAAGAGTAACTCATCTCAAGAGAGAACTTCCATATTCCTGTTGAAGGGTAAATACTGGAACATCCATCACTGCAGCTACATTTTTTTCTTAAGGATGTGTGTGTGTGTGTCAGTGAAGGACACACCTGGTTACAGCTATACAAACACCAGGTTTTTTTTGGGGGGGGGCTGATGGGTGGCTCTCGCTTCTACGTATCAATAGCAACTTGGAATTAATGGAAACACCTAGTTTGGTGCAAGATTGCATATGGTGAAAGGCAGTCTGCACCTTTACTAATACTCAATTCAGTGAGTTCCCCTCCCCCTTCTACCTTGGGGAACCCCTGCACATCTGCTAGGCCTAGGGTATTCTCTCTGTTGCAAATTCAGGGTTCATAATAGGTCCAAGCTCAGTTCATAAAGCCAGACCTCTTGCCTTTCAGTATCAACCGAAAGTGCTTTCTAATACTACAGATGCACAGAAGACTGAAAGTTTCATAATAGTTTTTTTCATGGAAGTTTTCTGCTATCACTAATCTGTCAAACCTTTGGTAAGTGCCTAAGGGTACCAACACTGACTCCTGGAACAATTTTAAAAAGTGCTGTAGTTTCTTTTTTAAAACGAAAGAAAACAAAAGATAAATCAAATACATTATTTGCCCTAGCTCTTTCAACAAATTAAATACATACATACCAAACAAAACTTCATTTGAACGTTAAGGGAAGTAGGAGTGAGATATGGCTACAGACATTATTTCATAGTTGTTTCTCAAATATATTGTACATCAGTTTTAGTTAAAAAGTGCTAAGCACAAGAATAAAGGGGATGAAATGTGTATTCAGTGTTACAGTCCATGGCAGACTGGACACAAATAGTCACAACAGCTGTTAATCTATAAAATACTATAGCCAAGTTCTAAAAAGGCAAAAACCCTCAGGAACAATATTATTTTTACCACTTCCCTAAAAATTAGAGAGCTGGCTAGGTGAAAATTTAAATGCATGGTCTCTGGGACCAGGGCTGGGAGTTGGTTCAAGGTTTTAGAAAATAATCTTATTTAAGCAATTTTGCTGCTTCTGAGTTGCAGATCTAGATGGAAATCTTTTGATGGCAATGAGGACACTGCTGTGCTGGACCCACTACAGATTGAACCTGGAAGTTGTATGTGATTTTAAAGATCTCTGCACCCATCAAATTTAAATGGGGGGACCAGACATTCATTTATGCTCAGCCTGTTTGCTCACCACAGCAACCACTTCTTGTACCTAGACCACAGAAATGGCGTCTATGAGTATAGCAGACACATACTTTGCCAAAATATGAGTCATGCTAAACAAGCAAGCAGAAAACAAAATTGGTGGCACCTGTACTTCATCACAAAATAACAAATACATAGTCCTGGGAAGAAATTTGGTGTTAAATCGTAACAACTGCAACAATCCATGTAATTTTAATGTTACTTTCAACAGATAAAAGGATTGGGAGACACACAGTTGAGAGAGAAGCAGCTTTGCTTTAAAAAAAGTGGGAGAAGAGTGCTGAAGGCGAAAAGGTTTACTAAGTTCACCTATTTGCCGCTACACCTGTCTTATCCCAGCTGTAAAGAAAAGGCACGGCACTGAACAGGCTGTACCTCTTACACATGAAAGTCACCAGAAGCAACTGTCATAGTCCACTACTGATCACTCCAGCATGAGCTGCATTTTTCAGGTGTATACAATAACCATCTGGTCTGAAGGAAAGGAGAAGAGCACAGCACAATTTATGAAATGCAGGTGAGGGCCAAGAATTCATGGAATTCCTATTTATAGATGACCATCAGCATGTAGTTTAAGGACTTACTAATCTTTCTCATGTCTTCAGCTAGAAATCTATTAACACAATATTGGGAAACAGCCACTAACTTAGCTCTAGCAGAGAAATTAATGAAGCATCCCAGAGCACTAAGAAACACAAAGAGCAAAGACGATTTTGAAACGGTTTATTCAGTACACTGGAAAGGACAATGTTGTTTCTTCAGCACCAGCTACCCACAGCTCACTGTTACAACGGAGTCAATTCTAAACTCTTATACAAACCTGTTTAATATTTGACTGTATCGCTAACATTGCACATGCATGTAAAATTTCTTGGTGGGATGCAGGCCAAGAAGTGACTTCCTTTCAGGCATGAGCAGAACCTGGGCACTTTTAAATCAACAGCAGAGTGATACACAGATTAACCAATACTTTATATCAGGCATGGGCTGACTTCAGGTCATTGGATCTACATTTGTTTTCTACTAGAAACAAAGGAACACCAACTGGAGCCTGGCATAAAATATGGCATGTGAGCTGAACCAGTTACCTGAGAAGTGGAAATCTGCAGCTGAGTTACTACGGATCAGAGAGTGTTGTTAAACTCCTAGGAGTTTAACCATTGATGCCTCGCTGGCTGGGTCTGTTGGGAGCTGGGAGTCTATCAAATGGAGCTTCACAGGTCAGCCATCCCTGCTTTACATGGCAACAGTCCAACATCTTCTTTTAGCTCTAGCTCTGCTGCTTCAATGATTCAGCATTTACCTAGGTTAATAGTTAAGGTTTTGTAGCCACAAGGCAGTTTCATACACCAATATCGGGCCCAGTTCAGAAACTTAAGAACTGGGTGGTGACAGTCAAAATATGGTGGTGGTGGGGAAACAGCACACATTATTCCACCATGTGGATTAGAATATGAAGGTCCAATTTGTGCAACCTATTTTAAAGCCATAATATAATAATAATAATAATAATAATAATAATAATAATAATAATAATAATAATACCCCACCCACATGAAACATTAAAAAGCTCCCCTATACAGTGCTGCCTTCACATATCAAGCATATCAAGTGACTGCCTTGTAAACCTGCCAACTCCACCAGACCAAGATTGTTTCCACATGAATGAATGTCTGAACTGGGCCTTACAATTCTAATTTTTTAAGTCCGCAACAGGTTTATGCATTTGTGTGTTTTACCTTTGCTCTTGCCTAGGTTGTAGCTGAAAACACATATGCAACAGACTAAACAGGACATTTTTTGATCATGTGGTTCTATCATGTAATATTTGCCACATTCTGTTTGTTTGTGGTCTCACTTTCCTAGTTAAAATGTATTAGTTACTATGGAAACATTGCAATCAACACAGTAGGTCTACCTAAACGTATTAACCACAATTACCGTATCCATACCCACCCCCAGGTCTCCCTCCCTACATATTGAGAATTAACATGCAAATATTCTAAGGCAGATGGTATTTGCTCATTAGACACAATAGGAAATCACACTAAATTCAAGCGTATTTGTCTGGTACCTCTTTTACATTCTAATTGAAGTGCCTAAAGAGGAGGTTGGGGGACACTGAGCCTAGGGCTTGTCGATTGGAAGGTCGGCGGCTCGAATCCCCGTGATGGGGTGAGCTCGTGTTGCTTGGTCCCAGCTCCTGCCAACCTAGCAGTTCGAAAGCACGCCAAAGTGCAAGTAAATAAATAGGTACTGCTCTGGCAAGAACATAAATTGTGTTTCCGTGTGCTGCTCTGGTTTCGCCAGAAGCGGCTTAGTCATACTGGCCACATGACCCGGAAAAACTGTCTGCGGACAAACGTCAGCTCCCTCGGCCAGTAAAGCGAGATGAACGCCGCAACCCAAGAGTCGTTTTCGACTGGACTTAACTGTCAGAGGTCCTTTACCTTTAAAGAGGAGGATGGGACATCCTCCACAGCCACTTGGAGGAGCTGTAATCCCCCAAGACACAACTACATCTTATGTGTACTATCAAGGATCTCTCACATAAAATTCAGGGTATGCCCAATCTTCCACACGCATCTAGCGATGGTAACCTTCTCTTCCTTCAAGGCCTGTTATGTCAAGGTAAGATTAAAGATTCTTATTCCTTTGGCTATTGACTAAGAGGAACAACTACAGGTGAAACTCGGAAAATTAGAATATCGTTGAAAAGTGCATTTACTGTATTTCAGTAATGCAACTTTTTATTTTTTTCTTTTTCTTTTAATTCTTTTAATCTTGTTTTGCATGTCATGCATCTATCTCATATATTGGTTTTACCTTTTAAGTTGCATTACTGAAATAAATGCACTTTTTGACGATATCCTAATTTCCTGAGTTTCACTTGTACATGCTGTATGTACTACAATAATGTAGTTAGCCCCTAACTGATGCACTTATCAGAGAAGCCTAAAACCTTGCCAAAACTTTGGCTAAACAATGTCACGTCAAATTTACAGATGGAATTTAAAGTAGAACATTTTCAAGTGATTAGATAGCAAATTTTAACATGGATTGAAACTTCAATTATGTTGTGTACCCATTTTGTGGGTAACTTAGAATAAGACTATTACCCATCAAGCTCTAAATACAGTCATTGGGATACTGTGCTTCAGAAGTACACAAAATATTGTAAAATATGCACTATACCACCAGTGTGGGGAAAGCGTGTGAAGACTTCAACTCTTAAATGGTTATTTGTAAATGTGAGCTTCTACATAACTATCATTTCCTAGCACAAACGTTTGTCAAGGAGTTTGTCATATTTTATGAGTCTGCCAAATGCAATCTTCCCAACTGATAATAAAAGTCCAGGTTTTTTAATATGGTAATTTGAACTGTAATTAACGACAATACATAACAAGGAAGGATTTAAATTTTTTTATTCTTCATTAGATAAACTTTCTTTGGCTCAGCCAGTTGAACTGTGCTCTAGCACATGTGAGCAGTTTCATATGAAACCTGGAGAGGGCAGAAAGATCCACACTAATTAAACACACAACAATCTGTCTTTTACAATAGTCAACATTACAGATATCTGCAACCACTGTTGAATGAATGAATGACTCAGACATGTGCATTTTTAACAAATATGCCACAAAACATGAAAAACACACACAATGAGACAACATTTGATAAAGTCCTTTTAATGGAAAATGTAAAACCCCTTTCAACCTTCAATGTACAAAGCATGTTTAACGCACTTTTAACAAATTAAAGCAAGCCAATGTTTTAAAAAAATACATCATTGAATGTATATATGTATATATTTACATAGCATATTAAGTTTAATATTTAGCTTTAAAAGTTCACATAAATTTTACCAAAATGAGACAATTTTTAAATAAATTACACCTTTTTGAAAATGTTTTAATTGTACTCTGAATAGCTTCAATAAAATACTGAAGTGTCTGTAATATCTATTTTATATACTTTATATTGTACAAAGTTTACAGTTATTTGGCAGTAATTTTCAGATCATGACTGCTGTGCGGTTTCAGCAATATCCCAAATGCAGGCAATAGCTGGTGTTTGTGTCCTACTCTCACAGTAACTGTCTCAATGTAGTGAAAAATATCCAAGTTATTTTAACCAAACTGTACAAATCACATTTACATTTGATCAACAATAGAGCATAGAATTCTGTGTTTTCTTCCCAAAAAAATAAATACATCTTAAATCTTTGACATTTTGAAAATTTCATTTACAGTATAATACAGAGCAGCAGAGTGCTACTTAGGATTTTCAATTTCTTTTTTTTCTTTTTTTTAAAAAACCTCATTTAAATCACAACAGCTGTGATGAGAAGCTAGTTTGTTGCAGCATCAGTAGCAAGTAAAATACAACAAATATATTTTCTTGGCACTGATGGTTCGTGCAGCTTAGATTAGTGAGTAGATTTCTTTTATCATAAAGAAAAAACACACGATAAAATACGTTCTTCTGACCCAAAAAGGACAGAGAGCGTGCACACTTAATTTTCTTCCATATCTTCTAGTTCATGTTCATGAATCTTCAAAGCTCTCACCATTTCCTTAACTGTATGATACAAAATATTTTTAATCTGCAAAAAAAAATTTGGAGAGATTGGTGATTAGCAGAGTACCAGACAATGTAAAGGAAGGCATAAGAGAGGAAAACACTGAAAGGGAAAAAAGACTGCGTAATTTTTGGAGGTTCTTTGTTTACAATCAAGTGGTACAAAGATTAAGAACACTTCTATAACTTGTATAAGGCCCTTAGCTCACATGGGGTCTAAGCCTGTTCTTTTAAAGGAGAGAACACAATACTGGGTGGGGGCACAGAGCAAGTTCAGGATACCCCAATTGGTTGGCCAATTATATGACACTTTCTCCCCAGGGAAAACAGGAGAGGGAGTAGAGCAGGGGTCCGCAAGGGTTACCTTTCCTGGGCCGGTTCACTGCTGCGGAGCCCCCTCTGTGGCCTGGATCGCGGGCACGTGTGACTGGGCGTGCCCGCAATTTCCAGCGTCTGCGTAGACGCGATTTCCGGCGCTGCGAAAGTGAGTCCCCATGCTGTGCTGGTTTAGTGCAGCTCGTGGGGACTCACCGAGTGGGCAGCTCAGTTCAGGGGCAGCTCATGGGCCAGTAAAACGACCCCCATGGGCTGCTTGTGGCCAATGGGTCTTAGGTTGCCGACTCCTGGAGTAGAGTGAGCATATACAAGCCCAAGATGTGCACCTGTCATACCATTATATGGCCTTGCCAGAGCCCATAACCTTGTTCCTGTATAGGAATTATTCTGGATGATGATAATAATAATAATAATAATAATAATAATAATAATAATAATAATTTACATGCTGTCCATCTGACTGGGTTGTCCTAGCCACTTTGAGCAGCTTCCAACAAATCAAAACATTAAACACAGTAAAACATCAAACATTAAAAAATTCCCTATACAGTACTGTTCCAAAAGCTTAAACTGTATTTTAAAATACATCTACTGTATAGGATTTTACATATACAGTACATACACAGCTGGGTCCTAATTCTACAGGGAAGGGGGAAGTGGAGAGTCCATTTTACTATGAACCTAATACATAGTTTCCCCCCTCTTATTAAAAAAGGCTTATTTAATTGCTACAGTGGCCATAAGCAGAATTAGCCCTGGTTTTCATTTTATGTATTTTTCAATTGTAAACTGCCTTGTGATCCTTGAATGAAGGGCGATCTAGAAATTTAATAACTAGCTGGCTGGCTAGCTAGCTAACTAACTAACAAACACACATGGAAATGCTCAGACAAGCAAACGTGAAACTATCACAAATGAAAGTGATACTACCGTCTCATATTCAATGCACACATTCAAAGTTAAAATGAGAGAGGACTAATGTTTCATCAGAAATGGAGTTATGACAAGCACTCATTTGTTACCTGCAGCTTATCATCATAATTGATTTCTTCCTTCAAGAGCCTCAATTCTTGTGTTAAGTGAAATGACTGTATAAGGTGCTCCGGAGACACAAAGTCTTCAGTTACTTGAATACAGCTATGAAAATTCTGTACCTGAGCAAGAAACAAAAACAAAAAACAACATTCTGAATTGTTCTTGGGCAAACAAGAAAAAGTTGTTGGTTTTTTTTAAAAAAGCCAGTGTGCATTGATCACAGTTTTCCAAATCACTGAAAAACCCTGGTATGCATTCAAAAACCCAACAGTTGCATTCAAATTTTCCAGCTGATTAGATAGGAAATTTGTGTGTGTGTGTGTGTGTGTGTGTGTGTGCGCACACACACACACCTGTTACCACCTTCACACATCCTCTTGGGTTGCTCTACTCTTGGACACCAAATATTACAACAGCTTGTCTGAGGTATCTAGTGACTCTAGTAAGAATAAATTGGTGTTTTTACCTGGTGAAGTGCTCCTGCTGGTAAAACAATGGCATCACCAAGGAACTGGATTAGAGTGCAGGTTTTTACTCCATATTCTTCAAAAAGTCTTTGACGGAGTTTTCTGTTTACGTACCAACTCTGGTCACGTATTGGATCATGTTCTGGCAAAACATCTAAACCTTGTTCTTTTGCCATCTGTAATATGTTATAAGCAAAAGTGAATGCTGTGTGGTTTTAAGTAATATCTATGTTCACAAAATCCTTTCATTCTAACATCTTATTTCTTAACATAAATACAGTTTCAGTTTCAGAACTCTCCTATGAAACTTTGAAAAGTTTCCCCCCTCAGGGGGAAATGGGGGAAAACTGCTCCCTCCCCCATGTCTCGTACAGACTGCTTGGGCCCTATCTCAGAGATCTTATTTAAAATATTTATATCCTGACTTTTGGTCGAGGCTTCTACAACTGGCTCGTAATCTAAAATAACTTTACTCAAAGACATATGTATATATATATGAATATATATGAAAAGTAGAAACCCAAAACTTCCAAAACAGAGCTAGAAAAATAACTGATCAAACCAAGTTCCATAGCTTTGCTGCTTCTTGGATAAAGAAGCTCTGTCTCAAGCAGTTGTCCACCAGATTACACCTGGTAGAGGAACTAGAACAAAGCTTCCAAGAAAAATCTTAAGGCAGCCTTTCCCAATGTGGTGCTCTTCAGATATTTTGGATTCTCACTCCAACAATACCTTACATTAGTGGTGCTGGCTTGGGAGTTGTAGTCCAAAACATCAAGTGGGCACCAGGTTGGGGGAGGCAGAGAAACACAGATGCAACTGAAGGGAAGAAAACCTTCTCATTGTCTGGATAGTCACTTCCTGAGAGTGAGCAAAAGTGTATCCAACACTCCCCACCCCAAAAATGAAGGATCCCATCAACAACTCAATGAGTTCTGAGCATGCTCAGTGCGCAAGGAATTTTGGCTGACTGTTAGGGGAAAGGAAGGAAAACCTGGGGAAGGATGATGGAACAGAGTGGCTGGTACCCAGAACACAAGCCCTTGCCCATCACAAATCTCATACACAATAATACCAATATACATTCATTGTAAATCTAACCTTCTGTAGAAACTCCCTTATCTTGTCAGCATCCTTGCTGGCATAAATGTGCCACAAAGCACCAGGCAGTTCACTTGAATCTTTCAGTCTTTTTCTTAGAAGATCATCCAAATCTTCCTCTTCAAACTTCTTTAATACCACTGGGAATTCAGAAATGCAATTACTTTCCAGAGCTGGAGAAATTCTTCCTTTAGATTAAACACTTTACCATAAATCTCTCCCTCCATAACAAAAAGGGGCGGGGTGGAGCAAATCCACATTCACCAAGTAAAAATTATGATGGAACAAATCTACAACAATAAGAGTACCAGGGGAAAGCTTAGAAACACCTTTGCTACGTAAAGGCTTTCTGTGTCTCCATGGAAAATGCCAGAATCCAGTTTGGGGCAATTCACCCTCCCCCAGTGCCACAGTTCAACCTATTCAGGAGGGCTTCCTAATCCTGAGGAGGGACTTTACGAAGGTCTTGGGAAGTGCAGTGAGAAGTGGCGGGCAGAAAGGTTTTTCTTTGCCAAACCCCCTCCATAAGCACTTCCTAGAATTTAATTCTTTATATCCAATAATACTTTGCAAAAAAAAATTCTTTTTTTGGGGGGGGAAAAATGTCCTTTAATCCGAATGAGCACCAAAGGATTGTTAAAGCATCAAGTGGGATTGATTTAGGATTCATTTACAGCTGCTAAGCAAGTTGTGTCAACTCATATTTTTCTGTTTAATAAATATTGTAATATTTTTACTTTACCTGATTTTGAAGGAACGCCATTCCCTTTTGCTATGCCAACGCTGACAAGGATGTTCACCATGTCAGATACCTCAAGATGAAGATTTGTAGTTCCTATATCATGATCTTTAGCAGCAGCTACACCTTTTTCAAACAGAATATATAGAATATGCTGAAGGGCATTTTAAGGCCTTCACAAATTAGCATAGACTTGTAAAATGTTTTCCTGTGAAATTGTTTTCTTAAACAAATACTGCTTTTATAATGTATAAGATTAGGAGTTAGCAGTCTGATATAAATTGCCCACACTTGTATCAGATAGCCATGAGAGTGTTATTCAACTAAGTTTTACTCAGATGAGACCCATTGAAATTAATGAACATGCCTAAGTTAGGCCCATTAATTTCAAAGAACCTACTCTGAGTAAAACTTACCTGGATACCACCCAATTATTTCACTTTCATCAGGAGCATTAATGTGTTTTCTCTCATCTCAATGTACATTGAATATGAACATGTATACTCCCTCCTTTTTCATCAGGGAATTCGTTTAAGTGGCCAAGGTAACTGACCTTTGTAACTCCCTTTTATAAAACATTCTTTATATTACCATGAACACATTATCACATGCTTTGACCCTCTCAAATTTATTGATTCTTCCATTTCCTATAACTTGCCTTTCTTAACCTTTCCACCTGTTGCTCCTTCTTTGAGATTCCCCCAACCTCTTTATCCCTTCTTCATGCTCATCACCACTTTTGTGTCTCTGGCTCTTCCAACCACTCAAACGCGAGAAGGTGTTTAATAATGAGGTGACATAATCCCCTGACCTGACACAAGCAGTATTGTAAGTTACTTACCATATGCACTGCATAATCTGGGCCCTAGATCTGGGCGCACAAAAAAACCTGGCAAGTATGAAGCTAAATTCAGTTTTCCTTCTGGGTTGCAATATTCAGGCAGTGGCAAACATTTTAATAAGTCTTCGTATCTGACAAAATAAGAGTAAAATTAACAACATAAATAATTTTTCAGTAAACAAAAAGCCCAACCCATCAATTGATGAGCTAAATAATACTAAATACCTCGCAGGCATCATGGTCTTGAAATCGTCTCCTGAAGGAAAGTCTTTCAACTTAAGTATAACTGTTTCTCCATTTTTAATTTTTTGCCGTTCTGCAAACAGTGAAGAGATCAGTGAGTGTGCTACCAGATGGGCGAAAACAGGAATTTTTTTATAATAATAACTTAGAAGATATCCCATCTTTTTGATCATGGAGTAATAGGGTTGATAAGGCATTTACCAACATCGGGGGGGGGGGATCCTGAAACACCGTTTTTTTGGCTCTGACACCTGATATTAAAACTGCTCTACTAGTTAATACTACATTGCAATTCTGTTTGGTTGTATACTCAAATTTTGTATACTCCAATTTTGAATGTATAAAACACACACACACACACACACACACACACACACACACACACACTAAACATTTAAGCATTTTAGAGACTGAAATACAGAATGGAAGATATTTGAATGTATATACTATACTGTTAAATGTGAAAAATGGGTTTTCAAAAACAACATTAAAGTATCTTGTGATAGAGCAAAATGCACACTAAAAGGTAAAGGTAAAGGGGCCCCTGACCATCAGGTCCAGTCGTGTCTGACTCTGGGGTTGCAGCGCTCATATCGCTCTATAGGCCGAGGGAGCCAGCGTTTGTCCGCAGACAGCTTGTGGGTCATGTGGCCAGCATGACGAAGCTGCTTCTGGCGAACCAGAGCAGCGCACGGAAACGCCGTTTACCTTCCCGCCGGAGCGGTCCCTATTTATCTACTTGCACTTTGATGTGCTTTCGAACTGCTAGGTGGGCAGGAGCTGGGACCGAGCAACGGGAGCTCACCCTGTTGCAGGGATTCAAACCGCCAACCTTCTGATCAGCAAGCCCTAGGCTCTGTGGTTTAACCCACAGCGCCACCTGGGCACACTATTATATAGCAATACAGATATTTTCCAATACATGCTCATGCCTGTCACTGGAAGTAATTGGTGTCTGATCTGAATTTTTTTAATCAAGGAAGCGGCCTACAGGTTCACGTTGAGGTTTTTCTTTTTAAAACAAAATAAGCAGAACATATAATTATGAAATATTACTAAGGCTTATTTTGCATTAGTATATTATGTAGAGGGAGGGTCCTGTCAAGTTAAATACTTTTCAACTGAACTGAATGGAAAGAATTAAGCACACAATCAACTCTTGGACAATTAACAGCATCCTGTCCCAAACTAAATCTTCTCTGGCAAATAATGAAAAAGGAAGGACCTCCACAATTCTCTGATATCCTCTTTTCCCAGATTATAGATAGGTATTTTATTTGGGTCTGTTATAGTCCTATACAAAGCACAACATACTTGAAACTTCTTCAAAGCCATCCCAAAATTCCTTGACACTGCCACTGGAAGTAATGCTGTCTTTGCAATTCAAGAGATCAGCTTTGAGATCACCAAAATCTGAACTAATAATATCTGCCTTCCATAAGCTAGCATTCAGTTTCTTCTGCATTCCAGACACTAATACAGGCTGAAAAGGAAAACAGAAAAGTGGAAATAAGCAAGAGCACTTTAAAAATGGATTTGCGCATATTTCCATCAGTCCTGAAAGGAAATGAGCAAGAGCACTTTAAAAATGGATTTGCGCATATTTCCATCAGTCTTGAAAGGACATATTGTCTTCACTGCACAGAAGTTTAGAATATTAACTGTTCATCAATAAATACTGGGACATCTTCATTTAGGCATGTGAATTGTAACAAAGCATGGTTTTCAGAGTTTCTACTCTTTTCATTTGTCTCACATTTCAAGTTCTTTCTACTATTTCTCAACTCATTTTCTTAAATGCTGATTTGCAAGACTGCTGTTTGTACCACAAAGTGCTGAAAATTAGTCCAAACATTAGTAATACCCTCTATGAATTATTAAGAAGTTCAAATTTACTCTCAAAACAATAGCAATAAAACAATTTACCTGCTACTTACTGCATAATGAGATTTCATACTTAAAAGCAATTAATTTGCCAGCAATAGAAATATATAGTAAGATGCAACATTGCGTGAGTGTGCATCAGCTCATGCAATGGGGCTTCTTCATCTCCTCCCCACTGCACCCCCCTAAATCTTCTCCAGAGAATTACTGAATGCTCCAGAGCAGGTTTTTTTGAGGGGGGGCTGTAGTAGAGAAAAGAGAAACCACAAGCCTTGTTTTGTAAGTGGGTTTCTGTTGCACAAGTGGAAAAACATCACCAGATGTTGCCCACCCAGGGCCGGCTCTAGGCCCGCTCCCGGTGGCGCCAGGCCACCAGGGGCACCGCTGCGCCCGCTGAGAGGCGCGGCTGAGGCTGCCCCAGGCGCGCCTCCGCTGTTCAGCGGCTTCAGGCCGCTCTCCGGAGGCGTGCGGGCCTGGGCCGCCTCCGCCATGCGCAGGGGCGTCGCAACAGGGGGCAGACAGCGCCCCCTGGCCCAGGGCCGGCCCTACGGCAGGCTGGGTGGCACAGTGCAGCTGCGCCCACGGCAGCCCGCCGTGCTGGGAAACGGGGGGGGGGGGAGCCACCGGAGGGATCCGGCGCGCCAGGGTGCCGGGCATGCTTAAGACGGCCCTGTGCCCACTGACCAACCTCAACACCATTAGACTAAAACTAGGACCCAGTTAATTTTCTTCCTAACTGGGAGTGCAAAAGGAGTTGTTAGGTTGATCTTTACACATATATACTGAGGTAATATTGCACAACAAACATTAATAGGGAACACTTTAATTGGTCCATAATTCTCAGTATTTAATATGTTCTTGGCCTTAACCCACGCTTAAAATTTTGTTAATGCATTATGTTTTAACTTCAAGACTGGCGTTAAAATGATAATACATAGAGCTATGTGGCTGGTCACTTTTGTCAGCAGTGACCAAGAACTCTCTGATATTACATCCTTGCTACTGTTGTGGGTTATACCGTAGTTCTTTCCTCTTTCTAACAGCTAAAATACTGTTCTGAAGACTATTTCGTGACAAGGAAGTATTGCAAAATTTACATGAGGTGCCATGTTGGTGATATTGCATAATCCTTATCTTCCTTTCCCCCAGTTAGTCTGGAATAGTCTTCAAGACAAAATGAGGCATCTGTGTTACCAACCATATATAATGAGGCACGTGGCAGTTAGTGAGGGACTCTGGCTGAAGCGTTAGGAAGTGGTAATCCTCAGGCCACATTTGACTGCATCCACTGACAAATGGATTCTCTTCATTTAAACTCGATAATCCACATGGTCCCTTCCAACTCTATAATTCTATGAATCTATGAAATCCAACAACAGATCTAAAATTAAGGTGCAAGCATGCTGTCTCATAAGCCCCTTTCTAGGTGCTGAAGGGCATTTTAAACATACCTTTCCTTGCTTCCAACAATCTTTGAAAAGTTTCCAGTTGTTGCTGTTTTTATGATCACTGAGCCACAAAATGTGTTTATCACAGAGCCATGAATGTGGAACATCACTGAACAATGTGCTGCAATCATCTGTAATAATTTTTCTCTCATCCTTTGGCTCATCCTTCACTTCAGATTTTACATTTATCTTTGGTGTTCTATTTGGTGGAATCTTGTTTTCTACAACTGAAGCAATTATGTCCTCAAGAATGTTTGGCATCGTCCTTCCACCTTTGCTACTCTATTGGAAAAATAAAATGAGGACTTAAGCAATATTGAACTTGTCAGGAGGAAACCTTTCATTATCAGACTATAGAAGGGGTGCTATGCTAATAATAATCAATAGTGCGATCAAACTGAAAACTACAATAATATATTATATTCTCATTCATTAAAAAGTGATATTCTGATAACAAACGGATACAAACGCCTCTGATTTTTACACAAACAATAAAAGACAATAAGAGTTTAACTCTTTAGTGAATTGCTTGTGTAATATTTACATGCATAGACAAGAACCTTAAAATGTTGTTAATAAGTTTGAACTTTAACTAAGTTAGTTCATAACTAAACTTTTTAAGGGGAACAATGGCAGACTGAGATCCAGAGAATTGCATAACTAACTCCACATGTCCAAGGAACCTTTGGACTCATGAAAAACAGCCCTCTTGTTCTGCAGTGAAAAAAAAATTCAAGAGCAGTTAAAGATAATTCCAAATAATAGCATTGGACATGCCCAGGCTCTTAGGTATACAATTTCATTCTATGACAAGTATCATACAGTGAAAGCAGTTCCATTTAGACATTGCTCTCTAAGCTATATTTAAGCCCTTCTCACTCAAGAACATTTGGCGCAATGCATCTGGTAACAAACTCACTGCAGTTCCTGTAGAATAAACTGGTGCAAAAGCAATGCCAGCATCTGTAGAGCCGAGACGCAGTTTTCCAGCAGTAGTGGTGAGCAAGTCTCGTAACGTTGAGCCCTGCTCGCTATTTTGAGACAAAGGAGTTGGCATCTTGTAGTTAAGAGATTCTGAACTGTCTTGGTCCTGCTCTTCCTTTGTATGCTTTCCAAGAGGGCAGTCTTTGTTTTCTAAAATAAAAAGGATTAATCTTACATAATTGTGCCATGATACAACATGAATAATACTAGCTGCCTGCAATTCACAATGGCAACAATCTACTTGTAGTGCTTATTGCTTTATTGGGGGGGGGATTATTGGGTTTTATTTTGATTGTTTATTTCATGTTTATATGTTGTGATTTTATCCTGTGAACTGCCCTGAGGCTTGTGGGTATAGGGTGGTAGACAAATTTAATAAATAATAGTATTATTTCCCTGAATACATGGGGATGATTAAATCTTCCAAATTAGACCCTATTTAACTATGTAAATGGCATTTGTGACTGTTGAGTGTCCTGTCATAAATGACAAATATGGTAACTAAAAAAAGGCTGGAAACACATGCCATCTGCATATGGTTTTCCTATCATATACAATAAATTGTTTAGTTTGATGCCTCCAGAAGGTGCTAACACACAAGACTGAAAAATATGGAGTTTCCATTGCTTTTTATTTTATGAAAAATAGCAAACTGTGAATGATGACATATATCAATCAGTAACAAGACCAGTTCAGACACAATGGGAACCCACAGTTTTCTGCAATGTGAATTAGTTGTGACAATCCTTGGTCTTAGGAATTTTCTCCTCCCCTTCACCTTTCCATGTCAGAACAAAATGGCCATATATACCCACATTTGGTTTAAAACTGATCAAAGTCCCCTGGAGGTGTCAGAAGAACTATGATTTGAGAAAAAGCTGGAATGAGACCACAATAGGATCCTGGCCTGTTCTTACTAACCATAGCTTAGCAAACCGTAGTTCCTTGAGTTCACACATCATAAGGAACCAAAGATAGTTCCGAAGTGGAAGCAAAGATTTCTAGACACCTTCTTACAGGTATGAAAGAGCAGGAAGAGAAGTATGCAAGTCTGGGGGCCATTCACATATTGGGGAAACAAGGTTTTCATATGAATCTGATCCTAATGTTTTGGGAATCCAGTAAGAAATATACCCGCCCCCCATTCTCATTTTTGTGTGTGAAAAATAACACTAATAGTAGTCTGGTGAGAAATAAATTACTTTTATTTTCTGGCAAGCTGTTGCGTCCAATCTCAAAGCGATAAAGTAATTTATAGTTATATTGAATGATACTGAATCTCATGACCATAATCCAACACTCTTCCAACCACTGACTTCAGTGCACACAAATGTGCCTGTGTGCTGGATTGTGGTTCAAATATATAAAAAATATGCTGGAAGAATTCATATTCACCACAGCCTCTTCTATGCCCCTAGGCATCCTTCTGTATTTAACATTTTCTGGTTACAGATGGCATTTCTTGCTCACAGACCAGAACAAGGAGGGCATTGAATGAGGGCTGAAGAAAAGAGGCATATGATGCAGCACATCCTCTAGGTTTTCTTGTGATAATATTGCACAGGGGATATTCACTACCCTCTCCCAGGATTCCTGAGAAAACACCATCTAGCTCTGCTGTTCCTTAGAAGTAGCATTGTATTACTACTGCTAATATTTAAACAAAATGTATATACTGCTTGATAGTAAACAAAACCTCTGAGCAGTTTTAAGAAGCGATCTGTAAAAGGAGAGAGGGACCAAATAAGGTGGCTAAGTTGAAAGCCTGTTCAGGCATTTGCAGAGCTACATAGTAAACAAATACTTTATCTTAATGAAACACTAAAGCACGGGTGTCAAACACAAGGCCCGGGGGCCAAATCCGGCCCGCCAGACCTCACCATGTGGCCCGCCGAGCGCCCCAGCCAGCGGGACCCAGCAGCGGGACCTTGCTGCTGAAGCGCAGCGCCAACAAACAGCTGGGGCCGGGGGGGTAGAAAGGCGGCCGGAGCAGCGCTGCGTGGAGCGCCCCGAGCCACAGCAGGAGAAGGAGGAGGCAGCTTGCCGGGTCAGCGCCCGGCAGCGCCGTGCGGAGAGTCCCGAGCCTCTGGGACGCAGCAGTGCTCTGTAGCACTTTGAATCCTCCTCCTCCTGCCACGGCTCGGCGCCTGGAAATGGCTGCTGCTGCTACTGAAGCACAGACAAAGCACCCAGCAGCGCCGCGTGGAGGAGGAGGAGGATTCAAAGTGCTACAGAGCACTGCTGCGTCCCAGAGGCTCGGGACTCTCCGCACGGCGCTGCTGGGCACCGACCTGGCAAGCCGCCGCCTCCGCCTCCTCTTGCCTCACCTCCTCCTCCTCCTACCGCGGCTCAGCCTCATGAACATGAGCTCAGCAGCGGCTCAGCCTCACGAACGTGCAACTCTGAGGCTTTACGCACTTCTCCTAAAACGGACACCCGCTGCCTCACGCTGCACGGGAAATGCTTTTTGCCCCTGGGTCCTTTCGTGCTCTTTTCTGGCGCTGAATCAAGGCGGCGACCCCCCCCCTTCCCTTTCTTTCTTCCTCTCTCTCGTTCTTATTCTTTCTTTCCCTCTCCTTCCTTCCTTCTTTATCTCTGTCTTCTCTCCCTCTTTCTTTTTCTTTCCTTCTTTATTCCTTCTTTCCTACTCTTCTTTCTCTCTCCCTCCTGCTCCTTCCTTCCTTCCTTCCTTCCTATCTTTCTTCCTCTCCCTCATTCTTATTCTTTCTTTCCCTCTACTTCCTTCTTTCTCCCTCTCCGTCTTCTCTCCCTCTTTCTTTTTCTTTCCTTCTTTATTCCCTTCCTTATTTCCTACTCTTCTTTCTCTCCCCTCTTTCCTTCCTTCCTCTCTCCCTCCCACTACCTCTTTTCTTCCTTCCTTCCTTCCTTCCTTCCTCCCTCCCTCTCCCTCTCCTCAGAAACATAGGATGCTGCTTTATACTTCTGGCCCTTAAACCCTGGAACCAGGAGAGCAGCTCCAGTGAGTCAACCTCAGCCAGTCCCTTTGGTGAAGGGTGGTGGCTCACTGGCAGAACATCTGTTCTGCATGCAGAAGGACCCCAGCATCTCCAGGTACTAGTAGCTCTGCAAAGGTCCTGCATGAAACCCTAGCGAGCCTCCACCACCCAGTGCAGTTACCAAAAATCATTTTTCAATAAATTGTACAATAATTGTACATTTGAATATCTACTTGCCATTATTCTGACTATGTTTCTGCTTTCAGAGCTAGTTATTACTTACATTATTACAAAAAACAGTAATAATTGAATGCAGTGACAATAATTTATGATAATAAAGAGTGGACACATAGTCCTACAGATACAACCGGCCCTTTGAGGGTGACCAAACTGCTGATGCGGCCCCCGATGAATTTGAGTTTGACACCCCTGCACTAAAGCTTCACTCCTTCACGCCTCACCCTCCCCAGTTCCTCTTCTTGCAGTATATCCAGTCATTATTCTACTTCTGCTTTATTTATACTGTAACCACACTGTCCATATAAACGTTGTAAACATGAATGTATGAACAAGCAGCTGAATCATATTGGTTGGTCTTTTTGCTGCAGACTCATGCACAGCTCCTCTGGAGCAAAGCCCTCTAGTACTACCTCATTCCATGAGATTACTGAAAGTCTGCATTAGATTTATTTTTATTCCAGAAGGACCATTTGTTCCTTCCTATCCTCTTCATTCCTGCCCATGCCACATACCATTTTCTTAACATGGAAAGTTTACATAACGACCAACTTAATGATAATGTAGGTCCCCATAATGATGATTAACGATAAACCGGGTAATCTTGCAAAACACCTGTCATTACGGAAATCTAACATGTAAAGGAGGTCTATTCTGTGGCAGCCTGCTTGCACAACAGCCACCCATCCCACTAGCATAGAAGTCGAGAACCTGTTGCCCCCAGATGTTGTTGGGCTATTGCTCCCATTGTTCCTGATCATTAGCCACACTTGCTGCATCTGGCGGAAATGGCAGTCCAATAACATCTGGAGGGTGACTGGTTCTCCACTCTTGTACTAGGAGAAATCTTGTGCAGCACAATAGCTGAATCCAATGGGAGTCTTATTCTTGTCAGAGGGCAGAGGGCCTTCTCGGTAGTGGTGCCCACCCTGAGGAACGCCCTCCCATCAGATGTCAAGGAAATTAGTAACTATATAACTTTTAGAAGACATCTGAAGGCAGCCCTATATAGGGAAGCTTTTCAAGGTTTAATGTTTTATTATGATTTTATATGTTGGAAGCCACCCAGTGGTTGGGGCAACCCAGTCAGATGGGCGGGATACAAGTAAGTTTGTTGCTGTTGTGGCTGCTGCTGTTGCTGTTGTCAAAGCTGTTGTGCAACTAACGCAACCCGTTGTTGTTGTTATTGGTGACAGTTAAGCTTGTGTGCTATTGCTTGAACAGAATTAAGATTCTCAAACTTCCTGTGCTAATGTTATATTGGATCTCACCCGCAATCTGCTTTCTAATCAACAAATCCCATTATTTACCTTTCTTTTCTTCCCTGGCCTTTTGTTCTGCTAGATCTGCCAACCAGTGCAGTGGTGACTGGGATTCAGGAGGAGTTAACTTGCTGTCTGTGCTCACGTCACTTCCTGGGCTTGTATTACCATTTGTCTCAGATTTCTGAGATGCCTTCTGCTGTTGCAACTCAGGTATGCACAGAGAAATTTTATTACTGTGATTAAGGACATTCTGCAAAATCTGTAGGACACAACAATTCAATTAAGCACTTTGCATATGATAAAACAGTAATTACTTTAAGACCCTGCAGCATAATGCAGCATATGTAAACTATGCTTTAGTGATGCACAGTGAAGCAGCACTGAAAGTCAATAGCATATGCAACTGTGCATCTCAAAGTGTCATAACAAATATTAACAAAATTATATTTGATCACTAAGCTGTGGCCTTACCTGAGATACACCGTTCATTGAAGGGAACTTGCCAGGTTGTAAATTCTGTTTGCTGGCACACTGGCAATGGGATCTAATCTCATGTTTCTCTCTAAGATTATGCATTGCTTCAAGAAGTTCCATTAATACTATAAAATATTAAGAAAACAATGAATTATACAGTTTTGAAGCTGACCACCTCAAACTTCATCTGCATCTGCACACCAAAGAGAATAGAGACCAGTTCCACCTTTGCCAACACATTTCAGAATTTTACCCCCAAAATAAACAGCAAAATTCTGACACTAGCTATCTTCAACATGACTTTTTTAGATATGTCGTTTGTTTGTTTTTTTTAAATCTGTTAACATGGTTATGTACCATTTTTATTACATAGGGTAAGCTGCAGAATTTGATGGACTCAAACAAGAGGGATACTTAATGGGGAAAGGCAGAGAAGGGCACGACACAGGAATATACAGAGATCACAAAGCATGACCATCATTAAAACAACATTTCCTGTACACTGCAACCTTTAAAAGCAATGCTGGCCTGCCGCTTCATGTTTTTTCTGTGTTGCTTTCCCACTCTAGACAGAGGGCAACTGCACATTTTATACAGCAATGGCCACTTGCTGCAGGTACGTTGGTTTACATAAATAATCCAATTAAACATACAGTAAAATCAAAATGTATTTAAAATGCACCAAGAACCATCACTAGCTAATCAAAGAAACAAAAAAGCATTTCCAGTTAAACTCATTTAAACCAGGAGTACCCTAGGTGCTCGTTCTATACCAAGTTAGCCAATGTGGTGCCCTGTAGATGTTGTTGGGCTAAAACTTCCATTATCTCTGAAAACTGACCAAGCTAGCTTAGGCTGTCGGGATGTATAGTCCAGCAACATCTGGAGGGCACCAGGTTGGCCACTCCTGGTCTATACCATGAACTCTGATGAAGTAAAATCCTTTAAAAAGCTTTTGAACAAATCCATACTTTACACTTCTGCCATGTGGAACACTGATGTAACCATCATTCCAATTAGGCCTCAGCTCTCACCGACTATAAAAGTTTATAAACTATGACCAGGAACAAAACAAGTTATAATTTTATACTTAAAATTCTGACCTCAGCTACGGCCTGGTTTACAAAAGAGTGCTTTTTCAGATGAAGGCTTGACAGTAGCCTGCAGAAGGCACAATTCCTTCTGAGGCTCAAGCACACTGTGAAATATCTTCCATCTTAGGAAAAGAGACACAATACCTCTGAGTTTGCAGTGCTAGCTATGAATCCTGAAATGCAGTACCAACATTCATTGATACAAAAGCTTTGACCTTCATTATGATCTTACCTGTTCCAGGAATGATCTGGGTTGGCATTAAATGTTTATGATCATGAGGCTGCCCTTTCACACATTTCATCCAGGCGTACAATTCTTTATCTGTGAAGGCATTAACAGTTTACATCATAGAATCAATCACAATTTTTTATTAACTTCAATTAAACACAGTAATTTTAGATCAGTCTTCCAAACATACAACCTACAGTCACACTTCTGAAGTTTTTGCTATGCACATCAGACATTGTTTTCATATTAAAGGAAATCATAAGTGTGGTGGTTTCCTTAACAGCGCAAAGCTGAATATTGTACACATGTGGTGATTTTACTTTGTATCCAGTTTTTGTGATTAAATAGAAACTAACCTAAAACTTCAAACAAGCAGTTCTAAAATGTTAAACAATTATATTAGTTCTTACAAAAAGTGCACTGACCTCTAGAACTCTTCCTTTCCTTAGCCTTATAGCAATCTAAGCAGACCACAAATCCACATTTTTGGCAGACCCAGTGAATGTTAAACAGAGTGGCTTCACATGCATCACACATTTCACGGACTCCTCTGACTGCTCTCTTCCAAGCTATTTTGGCTGGAATACAGAGTAAACAGAAGACCAAGTACTGAAATTTAAAGGCAAACAACTCCAAAATTATAGCACATAAATGAAATTTCAGCTTAAAACCTGTTTGATTTAGAGTGTCCTTCCCCAACTTGGTGCCCTCCAGACTGCAACTCTCATCATCCAGGACCACTGACCATGCTTCCTTGGGCTGATGGGAGTCATAGTACAAACCCTGTGGAGGATACTAGCTCAGGGAAGACTGATTTGCAAAGTACATTTGCCCCACACTTTGATTCTTTTGTATAGTTTTGCACTTTTTAATAAAAGTGCATTCATTTCTAAAGAGCCAATAAAGATGCAGTTGAGACAACCCATAATTACAAAACATCACATTAAATAGTTTTGTTGTGTTTTTTTTACAAAAGAAAAGTAAAGTTATGGAACCAATCAAGCTAGCAAGGCTGCTGTTGCATTGGGAATGGAACCCACACTAATTTTATTTACTAAATTTATATCCCACTCTTCCTCACAACTAAGTTTGGGGTAGCCCGCCTTGTTCGTGACTTGGACATTTATCCCAATACATTTTTGTAACCCTGTGCCACTTCAACAGTACAATAAAATAACATTTTGATGCAATAGGGAGATTCCCAAGGAAGAACACGGTGGATGAGCCACATTAAAAAGCAGCAACTAACTTTTGAACAGAGTTATTCAGAAAAAGTTGGATATTTACCGTCCTTTTTGACCCAGGACATGGCTGTTTTCTCAGATGTCACTAACTGACAAAATTTGTCACCTATGTGGTCTAAGATGTATTTGCAAGTTTCTAGGTCAATTTCATCATCATCATAATTATCATGTGTCCATAAACTCATTGCTTCATCATCATACTGATCAGGAGAAGAAAAGCCATCAATCCTAACCACTCCATTCTTACTAAAAGAAAGCCTACAAAACAAAATACACAACTTACATAAGTATCAAAATCATGAACAATTTAAACTGCATTTCGATGTTAACTGTGTGTCAAACATGTTATGGTTAGCTAATGTCCAATGTTTCTGAAAGGCAGCATGAGAGAATATATATATATATATATATATATATATATATATATATATATATATATATATAGGTTCTCTCCCTGAACCATTTTGTTGGCAGAGGCAGACAAGGTACTGCTGGAAAGTTAAGAGGGGAGATGGTGGTATTAGTGTATCATTGGGGAATCTACAGTTGAAATATAGATTACCTGTTTCTGCTTTATATACATTGATGCCACATATAAAACAATAATTCCATTATTAATCTGCACCCTAACATGAGAAGTTTGTTACATAATAGTATTTTGTCACTATTCATTCTACTCAATTTGCTCAAAATCAACATGATGTGAGTACTAGAAAGCTTTTCAACATTTCTATTAATTGAATACAGTATGTGTTTGGCATAGAATGTAACAATATAAATACAATAATAACAACAACAAAAATAATTCCACAAAACTGCAGGGATTAATTTGCAGGTCACACCCCATTTTGTTTTTCTTTCCTTCATCACTTGGGACCATAGTCGCTGGCCACAATCTTACATTTACTCTTACCTCAGGCTACTGTCTCCTTCTTCTCTTCCCATCCTTGTTGTTGTGAAAAGGAAAAAAGTGTTGCCTTTATGACATCAGAAACCGCTACTCCAATCCTTAGTCATCTCTTTGCCTCTGTCCTTCAGTTACTAGTAGGCAAGTACATCTGTTCTGGTGATTGGCTCAATGGTTGCTGATGTCACAAAGGCCCTGCTTTTTCCTCTGTGCAGCTCCTTGTAAAAAGTACCTTTTCAGGTTCTCTCCTGTTGAAAAGCAGCATGTTTTCCATAGTCTCTCACTTTCTCCTTATACATACCAGTCCCTTACATATGACTTTTGTGTGGCAGGAATGCAGCCTACTACACAAAGGTAGAGTCACCTCAGCTGCTCCACTCATTTTTGCCTTTGGCCACCCTGCGCCAAGAACAGAGCATGCTGCATAATATGTATATTATTATTAAACTCAAAGATCTGAGAAGTGGCCTATAGTTCAAAATCACAAACCTGTTAAGCCAAAGACCTTGGATTTAAACTAAAGGATTCAATTTTTTTAACTACCTCCACCAAAACCTGCTGCTTTTGTGCAAGAGAAGCTCCAATTGAGTTTACACAAAGAAAAATAGTATTTCATAGAATCACAGAGTTGGAAGAGACTCCATGGGTCATCTAGTCCAACTTCCTGCAATGCAGGAATCTCAGCTATAGCATCCATGACAGATGGCCATCCGACCTCCAAGAAAGAAAAGTCCACAACCTCATCAGGGAGTCCGTTCGGTCCATTTACACCAGGGGTAGTGAAAGTGGTGCATTCCAGATGTTGTGGGCTCCCATCAGCCCTAACCATGGATTATGGTGGCCAGGGCTGATGGGTGCTGGGAGTCCAACAACATATAGACCCAGAAATGTGCAATAGTGTCAGAGGCAGTGTTTTGATAATGTAAGAGTTCTATAAGTACCAGGCTTTACAAAGTAAGAAAAAGGTAGCAGGAGCCACTTCATCAGCTTGGCTGACAGATCAGATCCATTTGTTTCGCCCCTCCCTGAGCTGCTTCCACTCAAGTAGGCCATGACAAGAACATCAAAACTTTAAGAACTGGTGCCTGAGATTGCTGCCTCCCCATCACTTGTTGCAAACCTGCTGGTAGGTATTGCATTGTTTGCAACTGATCCTACGTAAGGCACTCTGGGAGCTTTTTAACTGAAGAGTGAGGTAAAAAAGTGACTATCCACAATTTCAAAAGCATTTCTAGCTTGTATGCATCACTGCACCAGCGTGTTTCAAACTGCACCTCTTCAAAGCATAACGGCAGTGCTACAATAGAAGTGTAGAAATAAAACTTGGTTCCTCAAAAAGAAAAATAGTTTTTCACTTACCGACGAAAGTAGTAGAATCTACAAAATACTGGTGAGTGAGCTGATTCTTCTCCTTTCTTGCTTCTTACAAGTCTACATTCTCTGCATTTTTGCAAATTGGGCCCGATTTCATAACAAGAGTCATCCTGCAAAAAGGATTCTCCCGTCTGTTTCAACTTCTTTACTTTACGCCAGTCTTTTAATACTGAACGAGGTATGCCAGCTGCAAAAATGACAACTTCTTTAGTAAAAGGAAAGACAATGTAATCAGGACTTAATATTTAGAGTTTAACAGAAGTTGTAGTGGGAGTTAGTATTATTATTTATTTCCTTTATTAATCACTTACTACAAAAATGTTTCAAAGCAACTAACAATTATAAATAATATATACATGATACAAAATTTAAAATACAGTACATTAAAAAATAATTGAGTAAAAGTGTTTATATTGCAAAAAAAAGGATGAATCCATGTATTCATCCATGAATCCATGTAGGTGGGGCGGCGGGAGAATTCACACTTTTTTTATTTAAGCTATTCTTGTTTTTTATCAATTACCAATTTTATTATCAATTTGCCCCATAATTTACAGGAGAATGGATAATAACCCATTCATTTTGTCAGTACAACCATTAAGGCAGTATAATTTCAAATACATCTTATCTGTGACTCTGCTTCTGTGAACTATATGATTACCTACACAATGAATTTATTTATTTATCTATCTCGTTAAGACGAGCAGTAAAAAAAGAGGAAAGTATTTTCGAAAGAACAAAGTAAAATCTTTTATACATCTCCTTTCCGAAAATTCAGAAAAATGGGATTGCAAACATTTAATACATTTATTGGCTTCAGTGCAAAAGTATTTGCTATGGATTGCATATGGACAGTAATGTACAATACAAATGAAACATTTGTTTAGTTTGTTTTCAAACTCTTATATCCCTTCTTTTTTCTACCACAGAACCCAAGGTGACACATCTATTGAGGCACTAACTAGACTCAGAACCAGCTTAGCTTCAAGCAAGGTGGTGGTCTCATGTCTCTTATATCCTGGCTATGATTTCAGTCTTTAAAACATTACCCACAAAAGACTATCATGATAGGAAATTTAAAAAAACTGCAGCCTGGCAGCAAGCACATTTTCTTGACTCTTGTGACACTTTACATTTTTCAAGTGTGTAAGGTCTGACTTACACTAATGCTAAGCCATGGTTTGTTCATTCAAAGGGTGACTTGCTTGAACATTTGATCCAAGTCTAGCAGATAGCAAAGCTATCTACAAAGCCAGTTTGCAGAGGAAAAATATTCATTTGCAGGCATGGTTTGAATTCAAACTGCACCGGCAAGCGAACTACTTCTAAGGGCTTGCTGTCAGCACTGATCAAGGAGTCCCACTTGCCAAGGAACACTGAAGAACACACTTTAGATTCACAACGGTTTCTTTGTGCCTGTCACTTTTTGCCTCATATGACATTGGGTGTGGGGCAGGCTGACGTGGTTTGGGAAAACAGCCTTGTGAGCCAATTTAGGACCCCTGCCAGGCCTAATTAGGCCCACAGGCCAGACGCTCCCAAACACTGCCTTAACACTAACACAAACAGCTACATTAACATTGATATAGGTCACATGGTTCTTTGTGCCACTGATTTCCCCCCACATTATTTTAGTCTGATGCATCGTTGCCTGCCTTTGGGAGTAGAAAGTGCTATGCAACCTAGTTACGTTCTGCAGTGATTTCTGTTGCTGAGGTAGTACTTTATGGAGCTACTGTGATCATAAATTCCTGCAGTGCGCACAGAGCTTGTTTTCTACTGGTTCATGTAGTATAGTTTCCCCGTACAATTATGTGAGGGAAATAAGAAAATGCAGAATATATGGCTAAGGATTATTTTGTTGAACCAGCCCACAGACATAAAGAGGAAACACACATCTGTTCATCTACTAACTCCTAAAGCAACTATGCATTGCAAAAACTAACCTTAGAATCTAGACAAAAACAGTGTGGTCCATATCACATACTCAATCCTAAATTATCATCGAGTGTGAAAATGGAGCTACCAATTCAACTGAAGTGCAGGTGCACAGAGTGGGAAAGAAATACATAAAAAGAATAGTTTTTTATGTAGGAGATGAAGAATCTTTAGATGGGGAAGCAGCTGGTAGCAACAGGGGAAAAGGAAAAGCAGAGAGAGAGAGAGAGAGAGAGAGAGATGTATGCTTTGGAAGAAGTAAATGGGCATGAGTCAGAAAGTAGCTTCAGGGATTGGAATTGTGTAGCAAGTACTGATCAGTAAAAAAACAACATTTTAAAATAACAATTCAAAGAATGGGATAATATACAGCTGCTTACAATAACAATTTGCATAAACCTCTAAGTCATAACACTTAGGAATATAAGGTAAACTGAAGTGTCCTTTTTAGAGCATTGATACAATTTCAGCACTGCTTTGTTGCAGTCCAAAACTACTTGTGAATAGTAATTTTAAATAGTATCATTGTAAATAGTAAAACAGACAACAATGTTATTTCAGGACTGTGGAATTTCAAAATAAGCTTCAACCAAAATCAGTCAGTTCTGATCAGTGGCCTGAGTCTGAAGGGGCAACTTTTAACACATGTAGAATACATGGATAAGATCCCTAACTGGTGAGAGTTTCTGTCTCTGTGCTGGAAACCTCCCTGCACAATGAAGGTGACCGCTACAGACTCAGTCCATCATGTGGCGGTTTGGGAATGTTGTGGGGTTATACTGAAGGGACGGAGCTACACTAAAGCATTCCCACAGCCTCGCCACACGTTCAGAATGAATATCTGAAGAAAGCATAGCAGACAGCAGGCCTGTACAATACACCTATACAGACGCATAATTTTGATAGGCTTGGGTGGTTAATTTGTATGTTAACTATATACTTACAATTACTGTTGCTGCTCTGTAACTTCAATTTGCTTTTTTCTTTGGCACTTCTGCTAAGAACACCATTTGGTTTTATTTCTTCCTCTGCATCGCCTTTTTTCTTTTGCAAATCATTCTGTTTCTTTTTGTAAGTTGGCTTAGGCTGCCGCTTAGTCCTTTGCTCTGATTTGCTCTCACTTTCATCAGAATCTCCACTTTCAGAGCCAGATTCATACGTCCTTTTCGTTTTTCGCCTTGTCTGTTTCTCTTCTTTCACAAGCTTTTCCCCCAGGATTTTACAATCTATATTATTTTGCAAATCATTTGACGTAGAAGCTATTAAGTTAACAGTACATGGCTTAATGATTTCTGAGACACTGTTCCCCGCATTCTCTTTTTTATTAGTATTTTTATCTTCTTCCGAATGTCTTGTGAGCCAAGCTTTTTTCAGCTTCGTGTGGTAGTTCCCTTGACTCGTCTGGGATACTTGCCCATTGCCTACAGTATTTGCTTTGTTTATTGTACCAGAGATGACAGTACTGTCTAGGGAAACGGAGGCTGAATATATTGGATTTTTCACAGCAGTCAACTCTGTATCACTGGCACTGCTACTTTTAAACTGAGCAGCAGCCAATGCTGCCTTGTGCTTTTTCAAGTGAATAAAATCAGATGGCCCAGAGAATCCAGAGCTGGCCTGAAGAACACTTTCCGTTTTGCTGCAGGCTAATGTAACTGGAGCTGCGGTGCTCAGGCCACATTCTTGTATGTGTGCCACTTCCTGGTTTATGGCTGTGGAGGCAGTAGTCTCTACTGACGTGCAAGCTAAAGCTGCATTGGACAAACAGTAAGTCACTTCTGAACTGCCCATGACTGGAACACCAGTAGTAGCCACAGATGCTGTTACATCTGTTTTGGTGCTGCATAGTGTCGTCGTAGTTGACGTGACAGAACTGGGAACACTGCCCTGGGAGGCAGCTGGCAAGTTCTTTTCATACTGGCCATGAATTGTGTCTGAGTTCACAGTCGGCAGAACTATTCTTCCTGTCTCTCTGGTTTCCGCTGGTTTCGGGCAATCGGTTTGGTTTATCCCCATCAACGATCTTTCAACAACTCGCTCTTTCGGAGCTGTCTGCACAACAGATACTGTATCACATTTTGTACGTGAAGGTGGACGTACAATGACAGAAGCTGTGGCAGAAGGCAATTTCCTCTCCATGTGCCATTCCATCTTGTCATTATTTGGAATATTATTTTTCCACATATCTGAAAATTTTTGCTCCAAAGCACTTTTGTAAACATTTTGTGCTTCCTTCGGCTCAGGTACTAAAGTTGGTGGCTTCTGTAATTCGTGGATTTTGCTACCAGCATTAACTGGCTGCACTGGAGTTAAAGTTGGAGGAGAAAGGCTATTGTAACTTCCTTCCTTCCTCTCCAAACTGTGATGGACTGGAGGGTGAAACACCGGTGCCCTGTGCAAAGCGGGCATTGTTCGGAGTGTACTTGAGGATGAAACAGACAACTGAGTAGGACTTCTGGAGTCATTTCTGAAAGAATTTGCTGAATTAGAGGTCGCTTGCTGTGAAAACTGCTCTGTTATCTTGCCTATTGAGCTTTCAGACTCTGGTGGGTGTTTAATCAAAGGTGGTGGTTTTGAAAGAGATGTAGTGAAAGAAGTGAGTGACTGAGCAGAAGCTGTTGAAGGACAACTGCTCTGTTTATCAGCACACATACCTGAAACCTCTTTGGAGGAGTATGTTCGTGGTGGTTCGTTGACCACGCTGTTAGACAAAGTGGTAAAATAGTTGCTTTGTGGCAAGTTCTGTGGTACAGAATGTTTCATCTTGTAGAGTTCTGAATCTTTGTCGTGTTTCACTCCATGGCTTTTGGGGCTAGAAGATGATAATGGCAATATTCTGGAATACGATTCCCTTTCACCCTCAAGTGCCTTGATTTTAGCAGTAAAAGGAGCAACCTCTATACTTTCTTGAAGTATCCTCCTGTGCTCTTCTTTATACTTGCTTAGCCTCTCGCCTGTCTCTTGAAGTGACCTTTGCAGTGGGTCTACAAAGTGTCTTTGCAAATGGCCCTCTTTTGCAGTCTGTGATCTGTTATGCTCTATATCTGGCTTTGCTGGAGTAGCTGCAACTGAACGTAAAGGTTCAAAAATTCCTTTCCTTTCCAATTCTCTGTACAAAGACACAGAAAGCAGAACTGAAATAATTCTGTTTCACATCAATGCATTAATACTCTAAACAAGAAATATGCCATACAAATGTGAAAGAGATAGTAATAATATATTCATCATTAATATACTTTTCATATTCCTGTTGGTCATCCTTTGAGTGCGATATGTGATGCAAAGTTTCCAGAGACTTAAAGCAAAATACAAAAAGCAAACAAGTAAACCATCCTCACTCTTTCATCGGCATTATCTTACCTCTTGTGTTTAGAGATTTAAACAAAGCAAACTTACTCTTTATGATGATCCGCTATACTTTTTGACAATGGAGGACTAGAGTGTGTCGTCAATTTAAGTGGCCGGTGTGGTTCTGCACTGGATGGTCTTACAGGTATGTGGCTCATTAACCCAAGACCGTCAGCTGAGGTCACAGGGGTGGGTTGGTGTAACCAAGGACTAGGAGTATTCTGTTAACAGCAACAAAATGAGACTTTATACAGTAGTTACTACTGGAACCTAAACATAAGCATAACTTCATTTTATCAAAACACTAGGGTGTCAAACTGTTTTTCTGTGCTTGCATTGTTTAAGTGACACAATTAAATTATTGTGGCTATCCTATTTTTTAATCCTATTTGAATAAGGATTCAAAATAGATGTAAAAGTATGCAGTTTATTCTGAAGCAAGGTAAAATGTTAAATTTAACTAAACAGAAGAAAGCATACCAAATGAGTAGGAGAAAAATCTGTGGTCAGCATCTTCTAAAAGTAAACTGAAATATCACCCGTGGCCCATTTTTGGAACACAATTCATAGCCAAAGCTATACCATCTTCCATGCCACACTTACTACAAAATACAGCATGAAACATCTTCAATAGCAATAGATTCAATAATGGGTTAGTTAACTAGCTAGAAAAGACTGGTGCAGATACAATGCTAATGATATCATGATTAGGAGCCTGGAAGCTTGCCATATTCTTTCCCAGCCCCCTTTCTCTGGTTAGAATTAGTATGGTGCACTATTAAGTCTGCACTGGTACTAAGAAGGGTTTGAAAACCAACATCTGGCCCCGGTTTAAAAGCTAGCAATTAGTTACCGCTGCTGCAAATGTAATGTTGCACCTTAGTTCACAACAGAAAGGGGGAGGAGGAGAAAGAATACATGAGCCTGTGGCGTGCTTCCAATCTCCTAATCATGGCTAGGAAACTGCTATTACTGCATCTGTATTGGGCCTCCATCATATTATAGCATATTACATTCTGCTGCTAAGATACTACAGTAATCGGTGAAAGAAATCCTTTTATAAAGCTACGGACATTTGAGTCTTTGAATTTCAGTTTTAAGTACCCCCACATTCTGTAAGCTTCTACAACAATGACTATTTTTTTTTTAAGAATGGGAAAACCCTATAAATCCAGATTTCTCTTTTTTAAAAAACAACCACCCTAAAGTACCTCCCAACCTCTCACCTAAAAGCAGAATTTAAGCACAAATGTAAGTGTTGCACTCAGTCACCCAACTCTAATAATATACATAATAGTACAATGCTATAACATGTTTTCATCTCCCCTCCCCTCTTGAATCAAAGCCTGATTACAAAGCAGCAATTATTTAAATTTGTTAAGGCAATTATAAAGCACTATAAACAGATTACACACCACATCAAGTTATCATATGATATTATCCCAATGTATAATAAACTGGGGATTCAGCATGACTTACCCTTCTCAGAGGAGCCTCAGTATTAACAGAAGCTTCAGAATGGACCCATTTAGATGAAGGTATTCCAAGTCCTGAGTATGCATGTGTTCCATTGGGATACTGCCAAATAATTGGATAAAGTCCCAGGTGATTATACGTAGCAGAAGGGTGAGCTTGCCCAAGAAGATGTGGTGACTGGTGCTGTAGCATCTGTTGCTGTTGCTGGTGTGCTAATGCCAAATGGCTTAAGCTGCTAGCATGAGCAGTCTCTAGTCGTGGATGGCCTCCCAACAGAGAGGCTGTAGGCACTCCAGGTAACACTGCGGGAAGTAGATGTGGGTGATGAACAGAATGGTGAGATGTACTACTAAGAGGATGTGTATTAATAGCAGACAAGGGAGTTTGGTTTGAGGATCCAGCTAACAAATGGGATGCACCAGTTAATGCGGGGTGATGAGTGTTTGGATTTAAACATGTTCTATGGGAAGTGGAATGAGGAGGATAGTTATGTTGATGTAAATAGGGTGATATATGGTTAGTTCCCGTTTCTTGTCCAATAAGAGCGGGATCTCTGTAAACTGTGAAATGTTCATTCTTGTCAATGATAAGAGGACTTTTAGTAGCTTCTAATGAACTAACTCTAGCTGGAACTGGATGAAAGCTAGACCTAGGCAAATCATGTTCAGTTTTAATTGCTGACCTTGTTACTCCAGTAACATGGCTGTTCTGGTAATTAACCTTAGACTTCACAGTGTCAGGAGATTGGGCGTGTTTATATTTAACTTCAGGTGAAGAATTTGACTTTATTTTAGGGGTTTCAATCAGTGGGCCAGCTTTTGACTTCACTACATCAGAGACTGGACTTTGTTTACGTACTCTGCCCTCTTCTGCTATGGAAATGACAGATGAAACAGAGCCATACGGAACTTTTTCAGAATTAAGATGTTCATTCGCTGATGTAGTTTTCACAACTTTTGGTTGTATCAAATCCATTTTGCTGGCATTATTAATCCAGTTTTCATCAGTTTCCAGCTTTCTCACTTCCAGAAAGCTTGAATTTGTAAACAGATGTTTTGCATCACTACCTGGAGGCTCCATTTTCTGACGAGTTTGCAAACCAAAAGTATTTGATATGTTTTCCTGGGCCTCAATAGTTGAACTGTGTTCAATATTTATATCAATACAACCTTTTGGTGTAGGGCAACTGGGCACAAACTGCTCATTCGGTAAGAGCTCCCTGGGTTGTTGCTTTTCTATACTGCACTCTTGAATGCATACATCATTCGCATTCCGATCATAAACTGTTGGCTGCTTGGCTTGATGGAGTGAAATTTCTTGCAGCTCCAAGTCAGCTGACTCTGGCCTATCTGTTTCTTGATGTTTTTTATCTTCCTGTATCTCGTGCCAGGGTGACTGGCTGTCTATTAGTGTTTGTTCCTCTATACCATCACTGCTCTGGGATTTTCCTTCTTTCCCATTTATCTTTGAAGTGTTCTTGCTTTTCAATTCATTCTCTGAATTCTGCTCCGACGAAGAATCTGTCAGTCTTTTGTTTGAATTTTCTGAGTCACTGCTCTCAGAATAGTCTGAAGTGTTGTCTATCCGCTGCCTCTTCATACTGAGTTTCTTTTCATCATCTTCCGGTTTTCTTCTTTTGGAAATAAAGTGTTTGCTTTTATTTTTGGAATTTTCTGTAAAAATAAATAAATAAATAAATAAATAAATAATCCTTTATTTAGTACCGTGTTGAAGAAGAATTGTTCCAACCCTTTGAAAAATGTTTATACCTCCTTGACTGATATAGTCGTATTTTTCCTCTTTCATCTTTTCTTCATCAGGCACACTGCTATCAGATCCTTTCCTTTTATGTGGACGAGCATTCCGCTGCTGGTGATGTGAATTTTGCTTAGGTGCTGCACTCTGGGAATTCATTGCTGGCCTGGGACTATTTGCTTGTGCCCGGGTATAGTGGCCCTAAATAAAAAGAGTAATACATTTATAATTCATTAATACAAGATAGTTAACAAAGTAAATGGCAATGTAATTTAAAATCAAAATATATCTACGTGGGCTGTGTTGCTGTTCTGGTTGGAACGAGACCTGCGTCGTGATGTAATGCCAATATTTTCACCTTTCAACAAAGAGTGAACAACATCATCTAGAAAGGTCATCTGAACCATAGAGGGATCCACATTTTGTGGTTCTAAAACCTGGTTAATTTTGAAAAACAAAAAAAGGAATCAATTCTTATTTATATATTCCATATGAATGCCAGTTACAAATACAAAATTTATGTCCTAACTTGAAACAACTTTTTTGGCACAAAACTTCAAAAGGAATGCAGAAGTAGCATCCTTTCATATTAAAGGGAAAAAAATACATGTTAACATGTTTTATAAGAACATTGCCAATGTTCCAACTTTGGTCCCAAACTGAAAATCATTTAAATTTCTTTAACTGGTCAAACAAGAATAAAGCATACAGGATGTGAAGATTTTTTTTAAAAAAAAAGCTTCGGAGGGAAAGGAGTATGTGATTAATGATAACTATAAACCAATGCTAACTGAAAAAAGGACTAAAGGTTATATTGGCCTTTACTTCTACCCCACCATTCCATTATCTTGGGGAGCTCAATTAAGGAAAATAGATCTTCTGAATATTGAGCAAAGATCTCAACCCCGCCCCCAGCTCCATTTTATTTCTGCATTTATGCCCTGAAAATATTAAAGACCACTGCAATATGCATTCTGGTATCCTTTGTTCCATGTAGGCATTTATAGCCACTTAATCACCTGACAGCACTTTTTAAAAACAACAACAATGAATCCTTACAGACATGATTCCCTTCATCCACATTTTTATTTTTTTTTACTGGTCAGGTAATAACCAAATAAGCAGATTTAAGTTTTTAAAACTAGAAATGATTGTGTGAACTCAGATGGGTTAAGTAATATTTTAAAACAATGTATATATGCAACTCAATTTTAGACCAACAGTTCCAAAGCCATGACAAACCTATTTATGTTTAAGACAAACACAGAAGAAATAGTTACCTGATCATTCATAACAATCATAGTGCGAGTGAATAGATCATGATGAGTTATTATACCAGTGAACCACTGGGTGGCAGAGTCCTGTCTGTATACTCTCACTCTATAGCCGTTTAAGGAATAGGGTCCTTCGAAAATAAAAATAAAAATAGCTTTTGAGGATTATTGCAATAATTTTCCAATCCATGGCTTGGTTTTAAAAGCGCATGCAGCACAGATGTTATCTTACATTGTAACCGCCCAGCCACCCACCTTCCATTATGCCTTTAAGTCTACTGCATACTTCGCTTTGGATACAGAGGCATTTTTATGATCAAGCAAGCCTAACTTCTTGATCAGAACCTACACAGCAGCTGTTTGCATGCCCAGATGCTTCTGGAGTAGAAACAATGTAGTTCTTGAAGTTTTGAGTTTCACAGCTGCCAATAGCTTCCCAAAAGTGACCACAGAACTCTGCAGTAGTTCAAAAAAATCAAAATCATTCAGCAGTCTTTTCTCTTTCCCAAGGCTACTGTGCAATAATAAGCATTAATTTATAAAACCAGCAGATGAAACATGCATTTAACCAACAAACAACTTCCTATTTTAAAATACTAGAAATTAAAAAGGGGGGGTGTTTGTGAACAAAATATCCTAAAATTGGATATTGGTTATACTGAAAACTGATTGGGAAAAACCATGGCTATTACCCACAAGTCATAATGCATAAATAGTCTAAGAAGGCAATCTTTGGTCTGCTGGATTTTAAGATTTTAGACATTTCTGCATTAAAGTTTTGTTCCTATGCTCCTCCCATTTGTTGCTTTAGCACTGAGCTGTAGTGTGGAAGAAGTTCTGTGAAAAAGAACATCATACTGACATCATACTAAGTTTAGCCCTATGAATGTTCTTATATATGCATGAAAAAATATTAGTACAGATCCAGTAGAAGTATGGATGCACTGTGAATTTCAGCTAAAACCATACTGCCTTCGTATCTTGCTGGTGGGCTTCCGAGAAGCATCTGGAATTATGAGAAACAAGATGGGCTAGACAGACATTGGATCAGATCCAGCAGGACTCCTCATACTCTTACTGTGGGAATCACATCCACCGAAAAAGCATTTCCAGTCCCTGCAGAATATTACTTGCTGACACCCTTTGTTTGCCTGGAAAATGCATGATTAATGTAGCATAGTATTACATGTATTTACATTTAATACATCAACTTGAGTCACAGACTCAGAAGATGTCAGTCATGTCCCTTTTTCATCATGTGAGCTCCAAGGACAACCACAAACTGTTTTTTAAATTCACTACTCACAAGTGGTTCAAGTGACAAGAAATAATTCATAATACATGTGATTACACCTAATTTTTAAAAGCATCCCTCCTCAACATAAAAAAAACTAAATAAATCATGGCTAATGGCATTACTGACCTACTGAGCTATTCACCATATACTAAACTACAGTTTCTGAAATATAAACATACTTCCATTTAATAAATTTTGAAAACAAATCCACATTTCTACTTACAGTATAATTTTTCCTCCAATCATGTTTCAGTATTAATTTTCATGGGACCTAATTAGAAGAAAAAAATATTTCTCAAAATTACCTTGCATAAAAATCTCTTGCACCTTTTGTTCCTTTACCCAGATTTTTACTTCCTCCTGAAGCTGTGGGTTGTCCCTGAGAACTGGGTTTAAACTGTCTACGTCGTCCTAAAGCAGAAATTAAGAAGAACCCTATGTTATACACATTTAGTATTTTATGAAGTTTATTTCCTTCAATCCAACAATTTGTTGAAAACTATGTATTCTGAAGAACACAACTGCAGACCAGTGGCAGAGGTTGTCCCAAATGCTTGATTCCCCCCTCCATGAAGGACCCAGACCCAATATGTTGCAAAATAAATAAATGGCTTAAAATACTTCTCTATACCATGCATGTTTTCAACACCACCAAATCAGTCCACTTTAATTCTTGGATCAAAAAAAATCTGCAAGTTAAGACTGCAATACCTCAATAAAAACTACTGTCAAATTCTGTACTCTGACAATCTCTTTATTAGGCCAACCAAAATGTAACAAAATAATACCCTGTTTCTCATATTTTAAGACATACCCATAAAATAAGCCATAGCAGGATTTTTAAGCATTCAAGGAATATAAGCCATACCCCGAAAATAAGACATAGTGATAGGCGCAGCAGCAATGCCGGCCGCGGCAGGAAGAGGAGGAAAAAAATAAGACATCCCTTGAAAATAAGCCATAGTGTGTATTTTTGAGAAAAAATAAATATAAGACATGTCTTATAATATGAGAAACACGGTATGCAAGCTTTTAAGTTTTCCAAAACACTTCATCAAGCTACATGGTGAACAGGGAAATATTGAGAGGGGGGAGAGAGGGGGCAGCTTGTGTTTGGTGTTGAAGCTATGGGGTCTGCATCTGGTGGCGGTCTTGAAACATAATAACGGAGAAGACAGAAAAAATACAAATGAATCTCTCTCAAGTGCTATACAGCAGGGGTGGCCAACTCCCAAGAGACTGCGATCTACTCTCAAAGAGTTAAAAACTGGCAGTGATCTACCCATAGCTGCCAAGTTTTCCCTTTTCTCGCGAGGAAGCCTATTCAGCATTAGGGAAAATCCCTTAAAAAAAGGGATAACTTGGCAGCTATGGATCTACCCCCCTTTTTTCTATCTACCTGTTGGACGTGCCTGCTATACAGCTACAGCCATACCTCAGTTTATGTACCTGTACTACTTTCAGTTTAAGTCAGGCATCCCCAAACTGCGGCCCTCCAGATGTTTTGGCCTACAACTCACATGATCCCTAGCTAACAGGACCAGTGGCTGGGGAAGATGGGAATTGTAGTCCAAAACATCTAGAGGGCCAAAGTTTGGGGATGCCTGGTTTAAGTACTCCGCAAACCTGTCTGGAACGGATTAATCTAGTTCACTTCAGGTTAAGTTCGCTTCAGGTTAAGTACGGACTTCCAGAACCAATTACACTCATACTTCGGGTTAAGTACGCTTAAGGTTGAGTACTCTGCGGACCGTCTGGAACGGATTAATCCACTTTCCATTACTTTCAATGGGAAAGTTTGCTTCAGGTTAAGTACGCTTCAGGTTAAATACAAACTTCCGGAACCAATTGTGTACTTAAACCGAGGTACACCAAGGTCTGCTGGGAACAAGAAGCAGAACAATGGCTGATTTGCCATCTCTGAAACTCTCTCCAACCTTACATGAAACACACAGGCTTCCATACCTAAGGATGGAAAGTTTTTCAGAAATTGGGAATCAACCATTGCTATGCCTCTTATTCCCAGCAGGAAAAGCTCCATAAAGAGCTTCATTTGCACATGGGCTACCCAGTTCCCATTCCACTTCAAGACTGATCAGATGAAGATTCCATGGCTTCAATGTCATACCGTAATTGTTGTCATCTCACTTCCACCAAGTGATCTGTTAACTTTCTGCCTGGTCAAGAATTTTAGGAGAGTGCAAAAGCTTCCACACCCTTTTGCTATATTTTGGTTAGCTTAATAAAAGGCATTGTACTAATATGGATAATGAAAATTGTATGGGTCAACATAGCTACCTTCATCTTCTGTGTGACTAATAAAACTAATGCTGCCTTATAAACTAGCATATTGAACTTTAAATACATTTTGATTTACACACCAACTGGCATTTGGATGCTCTAAAACCCAAAATTCAACCACTCCACCATTAATACAACAAAATGAAACAAAGAGGTGACATTGCTGAATCTGAACAAGTGCATTTGTATACTCTTCTTTTGTTGTACAATTTATATGGTGTGGTGGATTCTGAAGAATTATCACAGTAAGATTAATTATTTTAAAAACTGTTAAATAATACTTTTCTTATCTGTGAATTTCAAAGATAAGTAAAAATCTATACTGAGTGGTCAATGACTATGATTAGACAAAGGCTGAATTATATTCACAAAATGCAAGAAAAGAATATAAAAGACGGCTGCTTATTTACATATAAGAGTACTCTCTACTGAAGGAATATTTTTTTTCAACTATTGTACTTCAATTGCATGAAATACAATGGTGGACCTATTACTGCATTTCTTAGCGGTTGCCTCTGAAGGCCTTCTTGGGTGCCCCGGAATGAACTGTAATTCCCAGATCTCCAGTTTTAATTTAAAAAGAAGTTTCTAGCATTTATTGAGCACGAGATATGAGGCAAAACATACAAAAACAGTTCTTCTCAATTTTCTGTGATAAATTAGACTGCTCCACCCTTTCAGTGTTTTACTTTGCTGCCCACCACATGGAAAAAACTCCCACCCCACCAGAAAATAATCCTGTGGACTCCCAAGTACATGATATAGAGAGATGGTGCACCTAGGCAAGAGAGGGATAGATGCACATGTGTGTGTGAGAGAGGGGGGTATAAACTATCTAGTCTGCATGTTATGTGCGGTTTGAGTGGCAGGGGGAGAGATGGACAGGTGAAGTGTATGTATGAATGTTAGAAAGGTGCATGTATGTCTGTGGTCTGTGAGCAGTGACTGTGTGTATGTATGCAAGAGTGTGAGTGTGGTGTGGCCACCTTGTATATTCTTCATAGTACTGCTGGAATGCTCAATAGTGTGTGCATATGTGATATATATACATATATATCCTGTGTGATCTCTACAGTCAGGAGCAGCAGGACATACCGGTAGCTCTTCTCAATAAGCCTAAGGTTGTCTATGGCAGGAGTAGGAGGGAAGAAGCAATGACAGCACTCTCTTTAATTTTGTGTTAGCCACCTCCCCCCCCCTAACTTTCCTAGCGTAAACCACCAGATTCTCCATCTGGAGATCTTACGGTGCCACTGGGTCAGGAGTTGAGAAGATGGCTTGCATGAGTTTGTGCACTAAGTGATTGTGCAGATCCTGAATGACATGTTCGTGCCAGGCTTTCCTCACCCTGGTACTTGAAGGTGGTAAAGCTGTGGGCATTGAATTTGTGCCATCATTCATTAAGGAGTTTTCTGTCCCACGTGAGTCGGAAGAGCAGTTTCTAGGACCATGCTAGCTTGCTGGTCTCTTATTCCTCCAGGAGTCAGATTCATTTGATTGGTTCCCAGTGCGTTCATGGTTCTCATTTGCAGATGAGCCTAAGACTGGGTGGCTGGCTGACCTTGCACTTGGGGCTGCAGTGGCGCCTGCTGGGATTGGATGCCATAGGGCAGGCCAAGTAGGCTCACTGCATGGAACTGGGGCCAATGGGGTTCGGGTTACTCAAAGAAGGAGTCGTTGTCTGTCCTGTCCCAGAGGCAATAGAATTCTGGATCCCACGAACTGGGGATCTAAGGAGTGGTTGCTAGTTTCTCTTGTCACTGGCATTTTTCAGTGGAAGACACACAGGACAATCTTGTTGCATACAATTCATGCTCCCCCATGGCAGCCATTTTCTGACTGGTGCCCACAGTACTTTCTCAAAATTCAAGCACTGTACAGGCAATGCCCAGTTGACAAGGGGTTGCATCCTAGGTCATTATATGCTTCTGTGAAATCATACAGTGAAAAAGCCTGCAAACATCCTGCCCCAACCCCTTTTGTGACGTGTTTGTGTCACTTCCAGGTTTGGTGCAATGCACAAGTGTGTGGTTGCACACATATCAGACACACCTAAAATGATCACTGCCTGTGTGGTCAAATACTTGTCAGGTCAGGTCTGTTAACTCAGTCCTGTTTTTCTTGAAGACACGTATCATCTTTTAAAGGCATTTTTAAACATCAGAGAAAAAGAAATCCAATCCTACAATACTTACTAATTTTCAAGTTAGTGAAATAAGGCCCAAACTAAACATAGCAGCCACTATAGATACATTAACACAACCTGGCTGCGCTGGCTGCTCATAAAGTGGTATGTGTGTATTATTTGAAGGAACAAAGGCATGCAGGGGAGGGAAGAACACATTACCTTTCTGTGCTCTACTTCAATAATGGAAATAAGCCAGCCTGGGAGAAAAATAGCCTAAAGCAACTGAGTGCAACAAAATAAGGCAGGGAGCTTTTCATGTAAAGATTAGGGACCTGCCTCTTGTTTTATATGAGTGGGGAAGCTATGAAGACAGTTGCCCCATCACATCTTGTTTGGCCCTCAGATGGAAAGCAAGTCTGCTTACTTGATTGAAGTTATTCAGCTTCAAACAACAATGTGTCTGCTGGCTACCTACTACAGTGGTGCCTCGCTTAACAAACGCCCCGTAAGACAAAATTTTCGCTTAAAGGAAGGATTTTTCCAGCGGAGGTTGCCTCGCTAGACGAATTCGTTTTACGAAAAATTCGTCTAGCGAATCACGGTTTCCCATAGGAATGCATTGAAATTCAATTAATGCATTCCTATGGGCAAAAAAAAATTCAAAAAAATTCAATGAATTCCTATGGGATTCGCTAGACAAATTTTTCGTTATAAGAATAGACCCGTGGAACGAATTAAATTCGTCTAGCGAGGCACCACTGTACTGTTCCCCACTGCTCTTTATTCAGCTCTGGAGCTCAAAACTGCTTTGGGTGGTATGTCTGTTTGAGCCAATCACAAAAAAGCAAGTAGGATATTATCTCATGCCTTTTGGTGACAAGCTTCTGAAGTATTTTCTACATCAAGGAGTAATATCTAATGAGCATGCAAAAAAGGGTTTAAAAATTATATATACTGAGAGAATAAAACAATAATTAATTAATTAATTAATTAATTAATTAATAAGCCTCTCCTTATGGGTCTATCTGCTTTGAAAATGTGGAAAGCTCACCCTCCTGGCAGACATCAACAAAACTTATGGAAGGAGGTAGTGCCAGGGATTTATGGGCTTTGTAATGCTTTTATCCAGATGATCCATAATATCTCATCTGCCTTCACTGAGGATTAGAAGAGGCAAACAGCCTACTGCACTAAGCTGACAATTAGATTTGGGTGCTCTAAGATTCTGTGTGCCACCTGGATGCAAGACTTGAAAATATGCTCACCATACATTAGAAAACAATATTCCATTTGTAAAAATGTTTTAACACATGCACAAAAACAGACAAGTTACTTAGTTAAGGCTAGTCAAAATATCCATGGCTTTCCTATGGAAAGAAACATGCCGAATCTCTTTGCAGCGAGAAAGCAAAATTGCTGTGTGACGTCAAGGATCAAACAGAGAAGAAAGTGGCCAACAAACTGAAGCGATAGCTGTGATGCATACACAATTTAAGCTTAAACCTGCACTATTAATTTCACCAAATGGGTTTTTTAAGGCTTTTAAAGTCTGACTGTTGAAGGTGACATTTAAATGAGGGAAGTGGAAAGAAGCGGCAAGTGACAAAGTGAGCACTTAAATACATGATTCAATAAGAATTCCTCTAGTCCCTAAGCACAGAAATGGGCAGACTGATGATCACATTGATAGAACTATACATTTCTCAACATTTTGGGGGGGGGAATTGTCCCCCCTTCTTTCTGTTATTGTACATCCGGGATCAGATGTGTGCTTTTCTTAGAGGGGTAGTGTTTTAAGTTGGGGGGCAAGGATCCCCTAAACTCCTGGGTGCCAGATTCTCCTCATAATTCCTAGATTTAGTAAATGTTTGAATTTAACCAAGGTGTCAGATGTTGGATTTAGCAGGCTTAACTAGTTTTTTCTGATCAGGAAATCACCTGGCAGAAGAGCCCTCATGTAGAACAAGAGAAAGATACAGTAATACCTCGGGTTACGAACGCGATCCGTTCCGGATCGCAGTTCGTAACCCGAATAGTTCGCAAACCGAACGCGATGGGCGCCGCCATTTTGCGCATGCGCAAAGCGCGCGATTGCGCGCGCGCGACTTATGCGCGCGCGCCGAAAACACTTCCGGGTTTGCGCAGTTCGTAACCCGAACTGTTCGCAAACCGAGGTGGTCATAACCCGAGGTACGACTGTAATGGGTTATTAACAAAATAGTTGCTCTCTTCCAGATGATAAGGGGTGGAGCCCTTCCTCCAGCTGTAAGTTAGTGTGCAGACACAAAAGGCTTTAGGTTAGGATTTCAGTTTACCGGTTATGGGTGGGAGGAAAATTCCTTGGAGTTTGTTAGCAGCAAATAGCAAGAAGGGGAACAGAGAACACCATGTGGGTTGACTGTGACAGACTGTAAAAGAGAAAATGGCTGATTTATGTGTTTGGGACCCAAATGATGCTGCGCCTATGAGAGAAGAGATCCTCTAGAAATGTGATTGCGCTGAACTCTCTCCATCTAGACTCAGGTTGTATATATGTGTAAATAAACCACATATTACAAAGACACTACAGTCTCCGCTGTGGCTCATTGTCCAAAAGGAAACACAGACCCTGGACACCAGGAACCCCTGGAAGGTTACACTGATCAGAGATTGGGGTCACGTGTAACACTCTCACCTGGTGCCTTCATTACATATATTTAGGCGCCAGGCAAAAATGGTTCTCTTTAACCAGGCCTTTGGCTTTGGTGAAATAATATTCTATGTCACTACCCCCCCCCCCCCAAAAAAAACAACAACAACTAAAGTTTCCAACTGCTTTTCAATGAGCTCCAAGTAGGATATATTACAGTGATCCAGTCTGGAAGTTAATAAGCATAAATGGCTACAGGCAGGTCCTTATCTTCCAGCAAAGAGCATGACTTGTACACCAGCCAAAACTAGTAAAATGAATTTGTAAATCACCATAAATGGCATCAAGGAGCACCCCAAACTGATGAACCTGCATCTTTAGGTAGACTACAACCCCACATGGTACAAGCTGTACACCTATCATTGGATCAACTGATCCCTTTAGAACAGCATTTCAATCTTATCTACTGCTTATTGTAATTAGACCTCAGTTTGTAAATGAATCCATGTAGGAAAGATAGTCCTACAATGAGGGTCCCAGGCTATGTTTATAACTATAGGTTACCAATTACATCAACCATAATCCAAAGAACTGTGAATTGGTTTCTATGAGTCCAATGGGTCTTTTTGGGAGTTGTGTTTCCTAAACAGAAGCTCCACGGGTTACACAAAAAATGGCTTTTGAAACCAAGGAGAATGTCAAAAGCCACTTGTGCTATGGCATTTTGGGGGGTGGGTGTCTTTTGTTTATAAAGTAGTCATAAATTCCTCCAGCACAAAAGGGTTTAGGTTAGGATGTCAGCCAACATTCCATTGGCACATGTAATGAATTTAACACAAGTTGTAAACTACAACTATTGCAATTACTGTAAAAAATGTTTGAGTATAATGTCTTTACTCTCTGAGAAGTTGCTATGCCAGTACAGAACATGAGAGTTTGGAACATAAAGATATTGTCCAGGACTGTGAGACTCATTATGAAGATGCAAAATTATTGGTGATCACTATGGGCACATGACATCTTCTTTGATGGCAAATTAAAACCTGAACCCTACTAAAAGGCAAGTATTAAAGATGAGAGCAATATGTTTCCTGAGCACCACAAATTTGAGAATGCAAAACAAATTGCTTGTCAGTTAGTTCTACAGTAAGCAAATATCCTGAGAATCTCTTGTTCACGAGTGCAGTTGAACAGCCGGTGCAGGCTGCAATAGAAGTTTGGAGCTAAATAACGCTTCATTAGCTTTCAAAACTAAATAGCCCTCTTTCAAATACAGTGGTACCTCTACTTACGAATAACTCTACAGTACTTACGAATGTTTCTACTTACAAACGGCGCTCCGTCCGCCATCTTGGATGCGGTTTAGATAGGGTTGCTTCGACTTACGAATTTTTTCTCCCAATGCATTCCTATGGGATTCGACTTACAATTTTTTTCAACTTACAAATGTGCATTCGGAATGCATTAAATACGTAAGTAGAGGTACCACTGTATGTTGGTCAATGGCCATAAAACCCCATACTCTCAAAGCATTTCCTTTTACCTTCACAGAGCCTCTTGTTTCTATCCTATTCCCCTGTACATTCCAGGTTCATTGATAATCTCAATCCGAGAGGTACTTATATACATACAACAAACAAATAAAAGACCAATTGACAGAATTTATTCTAGAACAGAATTTTGAATTGTTAATTTTGTGCACTGTGTATACAGACAAAATGTTAGCAAACTCACTAACATAAAACAGAATCAGGATTTGGGATCCAAACGAGAGAGAGAGAGAGAGAGAGAGAGAGAGAGAGAGAGAGAGAGAGAGAGAGAGAGAGAGATACAGGCTATCAATATAATTCTTTATACACTTCATAAACTGCTATCTTCTCTGTACCTGCTTAGATGTAGCCATACTATTGGTTTCAATGCATACAGGGTATGCATTTTAAGCATTAATTTTAGCTGCATTCTCTTTCAAAAATAAAGATAAGAAGATTTTGCAGTTCTCATGGAGGTCAGCAGCACATGTCCTTGCCATCTGTGGTCTAATTAACTACAGCTCCCACTAGATACTTAGAGATGCACAATTTAAAACAAGAAATGGAATCAAGACTACTACAGATGACAGATTCCTTAAAATGTACCATCGCTTTCAAGACAATATACAGCAGCAGCAAAGAAAAATATAAAAAATTGTTTTCAACAACCTAAATTCACTAAGTAAGATATAATTTTAATTGCAATATATTTTAAATCAAATACAGTTTGTGGCACTATTTGAGACATTTGATATTTTAGTCAATGATGACAAAGATGACAATGATTACAAAGAAGCACTATTTTCTACATGACATTCTAAAAAAAAACTTAAAGGATACCTCATCATCATCTTACATTGGGCCCAAATAATCTGCTGCAATCCTCAACACTTGCTTTAAATCTACTGAAATGAAAATTGTTTAGAAAAGGAAGTGTTGATATTTTTCTTTTTGTTCACTTAGTCCCTTTCAAGCAACAATGAGGTTAATAAATAGCTCTGCCCCAGTCCTTTTCTTGGGAGAAAGAAAGGATGGAAAGCAACCCTACTCCGCAAACAAAAGATTAGAATTAATAGATCAGTTCCTGATTTACAGCCTATTGGAAGGTAAGCCATGCACATGAGGAGCAAGTCAAAGAAGCAATTCCAGAGGAATTTGGATCAATAATGTCACACAAATATACACAACTTAAACCAGGAGTGGGGAATCTTTTTTCAGGTCAATGGCCATATTCCCTTATGCCAGGCATGTCCAAAGTCCGTTTTGGGGACCTAATGCGGTTTAATCCGGCCCTGTGGCAGTCTATTTCCTGGGTTAAAATCCTAAAAAAAGCTCAACAACTTTGGGGTAAAATCATAAAAAAGCTCAACAACTTCAATCCTTTGGTTGGCCCTCACAACCCTTCACTTCATCAAATCTGGCCCTCTTTGAAAAAAGCTTGGACACCACTGCCTAATGTGAAACTTTCAGTGAAACCTTCAGGAGTAAAATGGCATCAATGAGTGGGGATCAGAGACAAAAGTGGGTGCAGTAATGGAGGTGACTCTTGAGCAATAGGCTACATTCTAGCCATGCAAACAAACGCATTAATTTTTTTTTTACTAATATCTCCATCCAGGATATTCACAAATGCAAACTGCTAAGCTAGGCATATGGATGTCTCATACTATAGACTTAGTGGCTTGTTTCCAGAGAACAGACAAGGTCACAGGAACCCTAAACAAAGAATGAAATTGGTATAAAACTGATTTGTGAACAGACAATTCTCACATAATTTCTCCATTTCTGTTCTGGCAAAGTAAGACATGGGAATGCAGACCATGAAATCATGTCTAACAAGCTGAGGTGTTTTGGGAAATTGTTATGATTGTCACACAGCAGTGGCTATAACTTGTGTGTGTATGTGCGCTTGCTTGCTTGCTCGCTCACGTGCAACCCCCAATTTGCACAGGGGTTGTGTTCCGGGTCACTGCAGACTTACATAAAATTGTGTGGACTTGAAACACCCTGTTCCACCCTTTCAGTGATGTCTTTTATTACGTTCCTGGGTCCCTTCCAATTTCATTGTTTGTTAGAGTTCCTGTGACCTCTTCTGTTATTCTGATAATTTTGGGAACCCTTTTTTCTTTTTCTTTTATTAGTTCCAGAGAAGCCAGCATGCAGAGCACTTCTGCATGTGTGGGATGAAGGCAAAGACCTTCAAACTTACTAAAGGTTGCTGCTATCAGGGGGAAGCTTCCATAGAACAAAGGTTGCAAGCTAGCCACAAATTACACAACCACCTTTTGCCCAGGACTGCTGAATCATCATATACAGTAGTTCCACACTGAGAAATATACTGAGCCTACTGTGGTGTTTTAAGTTTTTAAGGTGACTTAAGAATATGTGCAACTTGATATGTAAACTGTTCTGGGAGAAATGTGCCTATGGCTGCAAACAAACCCCGAGACATTCTGTAGAAAGACAAGAGACTACAGACTACTCTACTCAGTCCCTATTACCAAGCAATCTCCACTGTTTTGCATAAACCCAAAGGAGAAGGGAATGTTTTTTCAGCCAGACAGTAGTGGCCAGGGCCAAATGCAAAAATGGGCAGTGTAATGGATGCAACTCTTACCTTTGTGCAGAAGGCTATATTTGCAAAAACCAGAGGTATATACAAATAAACACATCTCCCATCCAAACAAAAAAGTCAAATCATCACAGTTTAAGGACACATTCCAGTCGGACAAATGCACTTCAGGAGATCATGGAACAGCACCAGTGAGGGGTGTGGTCTAGGGAAAGGGATGTAGAGTAGGAAATGTCCCAAGTGTGACCTGGAGTGCTGCATTTGACCTCTGGACCTGAGGTTCCCAACCCCTGCCTAAACCAATCCTCTTCAAAGAAGTCTTGCTTCCAGACATTTTCATTCCAGTATACTTGCACTGACCATTAAGACACACTTCCTCCTCTTTCCACACTGTCAATTACCTTTCACTTTCTAGTACTTGAACGGCTAAATGAGGTCCCCAACTATCACCAGCTCTTTGAGTATGAGAAAGTGTATAATTCAATTCTGTACGTATTCTGGAGTCAAACTTATTTGCCACATAAAACACACAATGTTTATAAATCTCAACAGAAGGCATGGATGCATCTTGAGATACTAGTGATGCCTTGCCACAGACGTTTGGCCAAAATGTTTGCATAGGCTCACTCCACTTCCTCCAAGCACTTCTCTCTCCCCACATAGACATCATTACCTTAAGATGCATTAACTTCAATATTTTAAGTTTCAATTTTGACATCCAAATTCTACTTTAACACTTTTCATTATTTTGATCAAAGTATATCTGAAAACATTCAAAGCTGTTAGGAGTCAAATATTCAGCCACTTTAGCAACTCCAGAATCAACTATGACACGTCCTGCATAATGCTGGTAAGCATGACTAACTGATTTAACAGGCAATGTAGAAACATAATTGAGGTCTGGGCTTCAAACATACTTGATTTCCCCCCCTTGTTTAAACACACACATCTTGCATCAATCACATAGTCTGCCATTCTGTTACATAGCCAGGGACTTACTGGAAAAGAGACTACTCTGTACCTTGGGGGCGAGGGGGACAGAAGGCACAAGTCAGATCTCAGCTTTGCTGATTACTATTTTCATCTCCAAACATTTTTGCAGTCTATTTTTGTGATTTCATAGAAACAAAATGTTAATATTCTCCCTGACCTAGATAAAACAGATTATGTGCTGCTGCTATATAGCAAATCCATTCTCAGTGGTACTAGCAGCTGCACACCTGGGGCATAGCTGCCAAGTTTTCCCTTTTCTCGCGAGGAAGCCTATTCAGCATAAGGGAAAATCCCTTTAAAAAAGGGATAACTTGGCAGCTATGACCTGGGGTTGGGGAGAATCTCAACAATTTTATTACAATTTGAAAGAATCCTAATTAGGAAATATATGATTGTGAGTATTTACTGGTCAAAGGAACTATCACCTTTCATAATTAATTAACAGTTGTATTTTTCTTGTACATAACTTTGTAATAGGTGGTTATTTATATACCACCTCTTGCCACCTTGTACATGGTGATGTACAAGCTACTGTTTTGATGTTTACAAGCTACAGAAGTTTGCCCCTTGATTTATAAGTGTTTATATATCAAGGGGCAAACTTCTACACAACAGTAGCTTGTAATCATCAAAACAAATACTATATTGTTGGCTAGTAGACTATATTGTTGGCTAGTAGAGTCACCAATAATTTAAATGATCTGAATTTGCATCCTGATGTTTATTGTTTGTTCATTTTTAAATCCCTTCCTGGCTGTCATCAGAAGTATTAGTTACCTGAAAATTATTGTATACCAGATTTCCACACATTAGAATAAAATAAATTCAATTCTACTTTGACCTTTCTAGTTAATCTGCAACTTTCACATCTTGAACTTTCATTACTAAGATTTAGCTACTGACTATATGTACACACACTATGTGTCTCTCTCTCACAGGGATGAACCATGTTAAGCACTTTTAAGTCCTATTTCACGTCAACATGGAGTTAAGCATTATTTCATTCTCACTCACTGAGATAAATTGAACTTGGAAGTGGTCAACTTTGGATAGGCCTGTGCTCTTTCTTCTCTAGTTTACAAATTAATAACAAACTTAGGGAAAGCTGAACAAAGACATAGTATCAAGGCCAGAATTCCAAATACAACATTACCGGTATAAATACAAAAATGCAACACTATTTAATGGACTCCGTTGTCAGATTAAACACAAAGACATCACACTACAAGCATAGCACAAAGCAAAATTTAAGTGACAAAACCGTTTTCATCTGGTGCCTAAAGGATAGTGGCACAAGGCAAACATGGTTAGGAATGGTGCTCCATAATTGGAGTAGTTTCTTGGGCTCCATGATCAGTGCAGATGGTGACAGCAGTCACGAAACTAAAAGACGCCTGCTTCTTGGGAGAAAAGCAATGACAAACCTAGACAGCATCGTAAAAAACAGAGACATCACCTTGCCGACAAAGGTTCATATAGTTAAAGCTATGGTTTTCCCAGTAGCGATGTATGGAAGTGAGAGCTGGACCATAAAGGCTGATCGCCGAAGAATTGATGTTTTTGAATTATGGTGCTGGAGGAGACTCTTGAGAGTCCCATGGACTGCAAAAAGATCAAACCTATCAATTCTTAAGGAAATCAGCCCTGAATGAGTGCTCACTGGAAGGACAGATCCTGAAGCTGAGGCTCCAATACTTTGGCCACCTCATGAGAAGAGAAGACTCCCTGGAAAAGACCCTGATGTTGGGAAAGATTGAAGGCACTAGGAGAAGGGGACGACAGAGGACGAGATGGTTGGACAGTGTTCTCAAAGCTATGAACATGAGTTTGACCAAACTGCGGGAGGCAGTGGAAGACAGGAGTGCCTGGCGTGCTATGGTCCATGGGGTCACGAAGTCGGACATGACTAAATGACTAAACGACTAAACAACAACAAACAACAACAACAACAACAACAGAAGATAACCTGCCTTCAATAATTACCTATAGGTCCTTGAAAGTGGGAATACTCAAAGTAAGGCCTCAGCTGAGGATCTCAGTATATCTTCATTTGAGAGAAGGCAGTTCTTCAAATATTTCAGTGCCACGTCATTTAGGCTTTACAGGACAAATGAGCACTTTAAATTCCATTCAGAAAGAAATGGAAAGCCAGTGGAAATTTCTCAACAGTAAAAGATGATCAACCAGCAGGTCCCACTTAATCTGACCACTGGCAGACCTACACATTAATATATTACAGCAGGCGTCGGCAACGTTTTCTGACCATGGCCGGATCATCGCCACTGACGCTGGTCGGTGGGCTGGACACGCGTTCTAGACTTGCGTAGAAGCGATTTCCGGTGCTGCGCTGCCCATTTCCAGGGCGCCGGAAATCGCTTCTGCGCATGCTCAGGGGGTCCCTTCCAACTCTACAATTCTATGATCATGTGTCTCTAAAGTTACATATTAAGCAATTTAGAGTGATATATATGTTCTGGCGATGTATGAAGAAATGAAGAAACAAGAGAAAAGGGAAGAAAACTAAACTCCAGAAGAGAAGGTGATGGTTAGGTGATGGCTATTGTGGGGGAAGAAATTAATCGTCTGCTCCTCAGTCTGCGTAGTTTCCCCTCCCTCTTTTCATGTATATCAGTGGTAGGGAAGCTCTGGCCGACAAACCTATTTTCTTATTTATACCCACAAGATTTCTTGCCGCCTCTTCGCTGTAAGATCCCAGGAAGAATTACAGCGATATTATCATACAATTAAAAGCAAGTAAAATGGTTTATATACAGTTAGAAAAACAATTCCTAGCAAAAGCAGCACCCTTAAACAGAAGAGATAGGTTCCATAACAATAAAATCCTTAACTGTCAAAGTCTGTAGTGTCTGCAACCATTCAAATGTTGCATAACAAACAGTAGGTATGCCAATGACTGTACATAATGCTATGTTCCTCTTAGTTAGCCCAAAGGTAAAGAACATAGTTCCATTAAAAAGCATACAATAAATATGAGTTAAGGTTTTCCCCTTTAAAATCCTGTCATGAACATTACCTTAAACTCCAAATGTAAAACAAAAACCCAGGATATAATATTTGTACAAAACTTTAAATTTCTCTAGACCTGACAGTACAAAGATCAGTCTGAAAACAAGTGGACCGTGCTAGGGAAGAGGTGAATATGATATGTAGGAATTTGAGTGTCCTCTTTGCCTCATGACCTCCAGAAACAGAATATATGCAGGTCACAGGGGCAATGAATCTGGGTGGTGACATTGCTACCAGCATGCATGCACAGGTTTCTCTAGTTTGTGTAGTGCAAACTTAATTAAAACAGTAGTTTCACCAGCAGAACACTCCCCTCTCCAACCAAAAGGAAGAATTTTAGAAATTGCTTTCAATAGGCTTTCTTTCTTTTCTGTATTACCTCAGTAAATGTTAAGGAAAGCAGATCAGCTTCACAGAATACATCACCAAAGATTGTAGCAGATGTGAAAGGGGAGGGGGGACATGAATCCAAAAAACAACCCTCACACAAAATCCAATTTAAGCCCAGTTTTTCTTTTTCTCATATTCTTGCTGGAAGAGACTCCTGAGGAATACACTACACACACAAAAAATACTCTAGTAAGTTCACAGTTGGGGCAGGTCAATGTAAATATCAAAATGCATGGAAGCAATAGTATGGCTGCAGCACAAAATTGGAAGCAAGCCAACAGCTCTGCTGAGAGTCTAGTGGCCTTTGTCTCTTCTCTCTCAGCTGCTATCTGGAAGCAGCCATTCTACGGCACTATTGCTTCTGTGTGTAGTTGTTTTCTTTTAATTCCTGACTGCCTCCCTTATTGTGATTTATACTCTTCCTATCAAGCACATTATTGGGGCAGCTTACAATGAAATATTGAACACATGGCAAAATACAAAACAGAAAGCTAAAAACAGCAAGTTCATAGAAGCAGCATACGTATCAAAATAACCAAAGAAAAACAGAGGTGTTAAAAGACAGTAAAAATCAAATGTCTTTACTCTGTTCCCATTGCGTCACTTCTTTCCTACTCCCTTTCCCTCTCAAGGTTGTGTTCTCATCCGTACCACAATCGTTCCTTCCTCTTGTTACTCAGAAGAAAGTCCTCGAGTTCAATCGTACTGACTCTCATGTGCACATGACTATCACTCACTGGCATAAAAAGGCAACCTTCACACACACACTCCATTTATCCCATCTCATCCAAACACAGCCACTGCCTACAAAGCCTGCAACGTGTATGGCAAGAAATGGCTCCATACACCACCACACTGCTGATTTACTTCCTTAAACTAAACTCCAAAGGTTTTCTTGTAAGGAGCTTCCTTGATAACTACCCATAATATAGATATAACCAAACACAAGCTAAAGTGACTGCCAAGCAAAATGTTTACATGCCGGTACTGTTGCATAAAATGCAACAAATTCCCTCATATATCCACTTCTGACTTTCCAGAAACATTTGCTTACATTTTTCAACAATTCAAGTTGTAAGAAAGTTATTTTCTTCTGGAAAGACAAACACCCAGGTAGTGATAGATTTCGCATGCCTCATGCGAAGTTTCAAGCCCAATTTAAATATGCAACACAGCCACATGGAGGTTCCTGCATGTGGCAAAGTGTTTGTGGAGTTTCCTAAGCAATTCCAGACATTTTCTCCCCACAAAGTCTTTTTTTTAAAAATGAGGTTTTAAAGTAGCATAATGAAAAAAAAATCTAGAATTGTATATGAAGTTGTAACCTGGCTGCCCAGCCGCATGCTCCATTAAGCTGTATATGAATGGGTCCTAAGGTGTTGAAGAAATGTGTTCTCTAAAATTAACAACCTAGATTAAAATGTCAACTATATGAAGTTTGTAAAAACTACTCTTTAAGTAAAGAAGTGTCCAATACAAAATTTGAAGGAAATATTTTTGGATAGATATGATACAACACTCACAGAAACTATGTATCATCTTCAAATAACCTGCAACTCACAGTTCCAAGAACGTTTATAGCAGGCGTGCCCAAACTGCGGCCCTTCAGATGTTTTGGCCTACAACTCCCATGATCCCTAGCTAACAGGACCAGTGGTCAGGGATGATGGGAATTGTAGGCCAAAACATCTGGAGGGTCGAAGTTTGGGGATGCCTGGTTTATAGGACTGTTTTGGGCATCTTATTATCAATTTAATAATAATTTAAGTTATATCCCTTATATTATTATTATTATTATTATTATTATTATTATTATTATTATTATTAAACCATGGGCATAGGCATGATTTATTTTGAGGGGGGGCAGGCTTTATGTTCGGGAGGGCAGAATCAAGTTATCTACAATGCAAATGGTCAGTTAAAGGTAAAGGTACCCCTGACCGTTAGGTCCAGTCACAGATGACTCTGGAGTTGCGGCGCTCATCTCACTCAATAGGCCGAGGGAGCTGGCATTTGTCCGCAGACAGCTTCCAGGTCATGTGGCCAGCATGACTAAGCTGTTTCTGGCGAACCAGAGCAGCGCACGGAAACGCCGTTTACCTTCCCGCTGGAGTATTTATCTACTTGCACTTTGACATGCTTTTGAACAGTTAGTTGGGTATTATTATTTATTTACTTGATTTAGAGGGGCAGCTCCCCACCCAAACCCCTGGCTATGTCCATGCTATATCAAACCAAATGATAATGACATTAATTCAAATTATACAACAACAGCAATAATTCAATTCACATCCTGCCCCTCTTCCCAAAGGAGCCTAGGGCAGCAACTTCCACCGTTCCCAATAAACATCGGCGTAAGTTGGGGTTTTTGCTTTAAGATTCCTGTGATATTAAGGGATTGGCACTGACCCTGCAGAGCAGATGGCCAGGAGCATGTTTTTGGTCTCATTACAACAGCCATCACTTACAATGTAACTTGGAATAAGTTGGAATACAGTGACCGCCAACCAAGCTGCCAGCATCAACCTGCTTCCCTCTCCTTGTCTCCCATTGTCTTAAAACCTGGACCATGAACCAAACAGTCATGGCTGTATGGAGAGATTCTAGTTCCTGGATGATATAGGAATCCAATCAAACCCAAGTGTCAAATTACTTAAGTTTTATTAAAGAAGACTAAGGGGTGGGGTGGGGGGAGAGAAGAAAAGAACAGAGAGTGTTTCCAGTGAAAGAAGATGCAACAGTTTAATGGTCTACCTAAATCTATGTTGAACAATTTAACATAGCAAAAGCATTTTTGTGGTAAGCCATGGACACACAGCTTGTGCCCATGGAGTCTAAGGATAGTAGGAGAATAACAAAGAATGCAGGGGAAACAATCAATGTTTTAGGAGGGTGATAAGTGACAACAGATGAGGTAAACCAGCAGAACAGAGGGCTGCCTGGGGCTTGGTGTATACTGTATGTAGGCAAGTAAACACCAAGAAAGTTGATTAATGCCAGAAATCACCCTGACAAGGAGAGAGATGGTTAATCTTTCCCAGTGAGACAATCACGTGGATTTAAAAGAGGATTGTTTAATATGTGTCATGAGATGATTCACATGATTTATTTTTATTTATTTAAAAATATAGGTCCCCTTTCTGAGAAAAATTATCTCATGGCAGCTTACATAATAACAACTTAAATTACAGCTTCAACAATAACAGAATAAAATCACAACTACAATATTTTATTATTTAATTGGACTTGTTAGTTGCTTTTTAGAAAAGCGAATACAATCTCCATGTGACATACAGTATAATGCAAAATTAAATTAAATATAAAGCTTTAAAAATCTTCAGGAAAAGAAAAGGCTAAGCAGTAAACCCTACACAAATCTGGAGTGGAGTCACTAAGATGGTTGGTTGGTGCCTTGTACACCACCTCCTGGCAACCCCTGCAGCCAGGTTGGTGCCAGATGTATTTGCTCATTGGTGAGGTTGAGAATGTTTTTTTATTTTATTTTAAATCTTGGCAATGCAGAATCTCCATACACACTGCTCAGGCTTGCACCCCGGAGAGGTCACTTTGGTGCTACTAATGCAGCGGTTTGACTTCACCCCTGAAGGCGCACTGCATTGTCTCTCAAGACAAACTGATGCCAACAAGAACATGAAAAAGCAGACTAACATACCTTACCCACTAAAAGAGGCCACACAATGTCTAAATGCTCTATTAAAGGCCAAAAGCCTGGCTGAAAATAAAGTGTTTTTGCCTGGCACCTAAAAATAGCTAGTGATAGAGACAGGCAATGCCTGGGGAGCGCACGGCATACGCAGGGAGTCACTACTGAGAAGGACCCCAAATGATGAACACAGGGTCCAGATTTGTTCAAATGGAGAGAGGTGGTCCTTGAGGTAGAGGAGTACAAAAATGCTAAGGCTTTGTAGGTCAAAACTAGCACTTTCAGTCGAGCCAAGAAACTAATTGGGGGCTAGCACAGTTATGCCAGATTTTTATACAGTCATACTTCAGGTTACAGCCGCTTCAGGTTGCGTCTTTTCGGGCTGCGCTCCACGCCGAACCTGGAAGTACCAGAACGGGTTACTTCCGGGTTTCAGCACGCATGCATGCACAGAATCACTAAATTGCACTTTGCGCATGCACCGAATCCCGACCTGCACGTGTGCAGATGTGGGTTGCGAACGCTGCGGGTTGCGAACATGCCTCCCGCATGGATCACGTTTGCAACCCGAGCGTCCATTGCTATGTTCTGGTTTTACATGTCTCACACCGGTCAGCAATCTGGCAATCAAATTCTGCACCAACTGTAGTTTCTGAACCATCTTCAAAGGCAGCCCTGCCTATAATACGTTGCAGTAATCTAGCTTAGAGGTTACCAGAGTGTAGATAGCAGAGTTTAGGCTGTCCCTCTTGAACCCTGAAGAACCCCACACTGAAGGTTCCATACAATACTCCCCAAGTGCCATTCTCTGAAAACGACCACCCAAGTTGGATCAGAACCACCACAACACAGGGCCAATCCCCCCCCAGCTCATACAGCCATTCCAGAAAGATACCATGGTTGATGGTAAAAGCCACTCGAGAGATCAAGGAGAATTAACAGGGACACACTGTCTTTAAGTTCTCTTGGTATACCAAGAAGCCAAACAGGCACTATAAAGTGGGAGAGGGCGATCATGTCAGTGGTATGGGCTTTTTGCATATTCCACAAACCTGCCAAGGATTCAACAGGAGCACCAGTTATATTCTACTAAACACCCACACCAACGAGCTAGGAATGCTAAAAACTGTAACACATGCAGTCCAGAATATGACACAATTTCAGCAAAGCCATCAGCTAAAAGCAGCACCATAACAAATAAAAAAATTGTGCAAGCATATATCACTTGAAACAAACAGGTATTTACAGCCATTCTGAAGGACTAGTGTGTGGTAGCTTTCTGGACATCTTGTGGCCAAGAATTTCAGAGTAGTGGGGCCAGCCACAGAAAAGTTCCTGCCCTTCATATTTACTAATTTCATTGATAGTGGTGGTGGGCAAATGAGGAGGGCCTCCCACACTGATTTTCATATAAAGGCAGGTTAATATTGGTGTAGGTGGTCCTTCAAATAATCCTGACACAAACTATTCAAGGCTTTAAAAATTAAAACCAGCACTTTAAATTAGGCTCAGAAACATACTAGTAACCATAGAATCACAGAACTGCAGTTGGAAAGTATCCGGGGGTCATCTAGTCCCACCCCCCACAATGGCAATGGCAGATGGCCACCCAAACTCTGCTTAAAAACTTCCAAGAAATGAGAGTCCACCATCCCTCGTGGGAGTCTCTATTCCACTGCCAAACAGCTCTCACGGTCAGAAAGTTCTTCCTGATGCTTAGTCGGAATTTGCCTGCCTTGCTCCCTTCAAGACTTGAGTAGCTGCGTTTTTAACTAGCTGTAAAGCAATCAAAAGCCAGCCCCAGAAAGAGTGTATTACAGTAGTCAAGTCTGGAATTACTGTGGCTAGCACAAAGCTCACCAGATAGAGCCACACTTGGCACACCAGCTGATGCTGGTAAAACACACTCCTGGAGACTGCCATCATGTGAGCCTCCCTTTTGGTTAGCACAGAGTCCAATAAAATTTTCCAACTGTCTGCTCTTTCGGGAGAGTGCAACCTTATTTAAGAAGAGCTGAAAAGCCACTTTCACATGGCTTCTAGTTATGACAGCCAAATATATTGAATTCTTAAAGCAATAGGCTTTCTTGAGGCAGGTCCATGTCACAATTCCTCTTAAAATAGACATATCCCAACCAATTAGTGAAAAACACACTAATACTACAGAAGCAAAAGAATCACAAATCAACCATCCTGCTGTCCTTAAATGGGACAAATTCCAAAACACACAGAGAAATGAGTTTAATTTTTATCAACAAATGACTAATAATAATGTCAAATGTATTTTATAAAGCAGGGATGGCCAACTCCCAAGAGACTGACTGCGATCTACTCACAGAATTAAAATCTGGCAGTGATCTATCCCCTTCTGGGGGGGGGGGGTTCAGGTCAAAGTTTAGCTTTATTTTAGGGAGGAGGAAAGCCCCGCTTTTTGATAATTCAAGCCTAAGCTCTAGGGACAAAGGGGAAAAACCACTCACCAACGGATCACTGGGGAAACAAACAGCCTCACAGAGTAAACTCTATCTTCCGTTCTGCAGATTGTGCAACAATGGAGGGTGGGGTGAGGGGGCGGGGCTGGATTCTATTTTACCAATGCTAAGGAAAGGGACCCAGCCATCAACTGCGATCTACCCAAACCTCCCAGGGATCTACCAGTAGATCGCGATCAACCTGTTGGACATCCCTGTTATAAAGCTAAGACTGCGACCAAAGAATAGCTTTAGGATAATGAATTATTCCAAATACTAAACTGCTGTTTCCCCCCCCCCCCAGTATATCATTAAAATATTTCCCAGATTTGCCACCAGGCCCTAAGAGAAGACAATTCAGAGAGCAGAAGTATCACAATTAGAAGAACAACTATATGCATTTCAATTTAGCCAGATATGTTAGTTTTAGTAACAACTGTTTTCCTTACCTGATAGGGCTGAAAGGCACTATCTTCCGCTACAAAATCCAGCTGTTTGTCCACAAGAAATTCAACTGCAGTGATAGAATTGTACAAACTTTTCCCAACCAACGGTTTGAACGTCTGTGGACAAAATAGAAACATTTAAACATTATACTTTCTAAAGATCAAAGCATTCTATTTTAAAATTTTGTTCAATAACTATAAAAATAAACTTACCAGCTACTTGGATATATAATAGTATCTGAATAATTATTTAGATCAATATTTACATGCCCCCCTTTTAAACAGTAATATACTTAATGCATTCCTTTTGGGGAAGATTTTCAGTCTCATTCCAAAAACAGGGCAGACTGGCATCACAGAATGAAACTGCTAATAGAAAACTGTTTAAGACAAGCCTCTGTTCCCCATATCTGTGCATTTTCCACCATATAATCTCTTTTCCTTTCCCCAATAAGTGCTTCTGCCATGTCTATCACAATGCCCACTCTGCTGCAGTGCATTGTGGCATCAACAAATTGCTAGATTTGATAGTTTGTGTTTTCAGCACATACAAGCAGCGAAAAGAAACCTATAAAAAGTGAACACTTGCACAAGAGGCTGTAGAGGTGACAAGAATAGGCTTACCCCACCATAAAATTCCTTCATCTGCCCACAACAGATGGGACAGACTGAATAACAACTTTAGGACAGTCTGAGCAGGAAGGTGGCAACTTTTAAATTACAAAACGGGAAACAAGACTGACCACTGTGGAATCTTTTGGACCAAAGTTTGTGAAATGATAAAAGAACCCAATATCAGGAGTTTCCTTAGCTACGATAATGAGAAATGTAAAGCATGGGCACCACATCAGCCCTCTGCAATTCACTCAGCATCTCAATGGCTCCATCCTTATTTTGATTTGGCAGGCAGGGGGGAGCTGTGTGCACACCAGGTTTCTATAGAAAACATGAACAGTGTCTCTCAAGGGGGTTTCCCAGGAAGGAGCATGGTGATGAACAGAGTTTGGTTATAGAGGTAAAGCCACCTTTGCTGAGTGGAATACAGTGGTACCCCACAAGATTAACGCCTCACGCAACGAAAAACTTACAAGACGTCAGCGTTTTGTGTTGCGTGAGGCGTCTCGCAAAACGAAGTTTTATATGGCTGTGCTTCGCAGGACGAATAGGGATGCATTACAGTAAAGTCCCTTGCCCTTGCTGCCGTGCCGTGCTTGCCCTCAGGGATCCGCTGCCGCCCCGGAATCGGCCCCCTCAGCGCCGCCGCCATGCGTTTTCTCCTCACCCTCGGGCCGGGCCAGGATCGCCCCCTTAGCGCCGCCGCCGCTGATCACCTGTGAAGCGGGTACAGTACTGTGTGTGTGTGTGTGTAGGCAAGACGAATAGGAACGCATTAATTAAATTTCAATGCATTCCTATGGGAAACCGTGCCTCGCAAGACAAAATTTTCGCAAGACGAAATGACTTGCGGAACGAATTAATTTCATCTTGCGAGGTACCACTGTATAAAGCTTGGTGGTTTGGACTGGTGCCCTGGAGCTCAGTTTTACAAGCTGTACCATTTCCCCAAGCAACGCTGATACAAGATGGTAAGCAAACAGAAGGAACAAAAGAAGGTCTTTCTTGTTTTCTGTTGTGTTTTTCCTGCCTGAGGGGGAGAATAAAAAATGCCATTGCTGCCTAGGTTTCCTCTCTTGGTTAAAAAAAGTACAGGCTAGATTCGGATGTGAACATGAACAACCCATCAGCTCCCAACTGTTGTTGTTGTTGTTGTTGTTGTTGTTGTTTAAACTGTAAAAGATACCCAGTAATATTTAGCTGTGGTGTTCAACTATACAATAGGGTTGCAACAAAGGAAGTAGAACTTACAAAAGGACTAGAACACAGGGATCAGAGACCCATCATGTTCAAGATAATGGCAGGCAAATTGCCATATTTTTTCGTGTATAAGATTAGGGTTCCCTCCCCCACTAAAAAAATGTCCAAAATTTGGGGGTGTCTTATACACAGATAGATCTTTCCCCATTTTCTTAAATTGGAGTCCCCCCAAATAGGGGATGTCTTATACATGGGGGTGTCTTATAGATGGAAAAATACAGTATGTTTATTACAGTCAGCAATAATATACAACTAGCATGTATTAGGTTTATACTACGGCCTTCAATGCTGCCCATTTCAGTTACCATTTATCATTTCTTTGCTAATGTAACAGCATTTCTGTTCTAGAAAGAAAGCACTTGATTTTGAAGAACAGAAGATGGAAGAGCTGTCATTAGTTAAGAGACAAACTATGACAGACTCAGGGAACCTTTTTGTTCCATCAGTTTATTTTCTAGGCTTCTCCTCACACCACTGGGCCACCAGAGTAAGCTTATGTAGAATCACTTGCCCTGACTATGTATATGAACAATAGCTTTCCATGAACTCTGGCACCATTTAGCCATATACACCACTCATGGAGTACAATACTATGTCACAACTAGGCTTCATATCACTATATCACAACAAATGGCCCCAAGCACAAATTGGTTTGAGTGATGAGAAGATAACATGAGCATAAGAGAACACCAGGCTCCACATATCGATATCTTGAAAAGTGCAAGTATTTCTTGTAGGCCAAGGAGTTAGAAAAATACTTTTCAAGCAGCAAGGAGGAGCCCCCAATTAACCTAGCCTTTTGTGCATTTGCTTTTGTTTTATTATGTGTTTTGTGCTTTTATTTTGTATTTTGATGCTGTGAATTGCCTGTGACATCCAGATGAAGGACAGTATAAAAATTTATAAAATAAATAAAAATGTGTACATGCATCACAGATGGCACAAGTAACATATGTTTGAAGGCTTTATGTACATGCCATCATGCTACATATACATTTTATCAATATGAATGTGTTTTCCCACAGAACAGTAATTTTATAGTTGCTAATATGAATATAGTTAGCATTATCCTGGCAGATATCAACTAAGATATAATTTTTTTGACAATAAAGGAGGGTCATGGGCATTTGTATCAATTCTTTAGCTGGCTAGGTATACCTATTTTAGAATTCCACAAGCAGTTTAAAACACTTGTTTAAACAAACAAACAACCAAACCAAACCAACAAACACAATCAATTTAAGAAGGTAGAGCAGAACTCCTTTTTGCTAACTTAATAGTCAGGAATGAGTCTAGTAGTTAAAGATTTTCCTTGTGCTCAGCTGTTTTCCCCACCTCATACACAATAATTCACATCCAGCTTCCAGACACAGAATGGATGCAAAGATAAACAACAGTAACAATTTTGAAACGTTACCATGGAAACCCCCACAAGGACACAAAATCTGCAGGCTGCGGGCCAAATAAACTCCTTACACTGCTCTTGGGAAGGCATTCTGTTCTCAGTAGATGGCCCTATAAAAGGTAGAATGGCCCAGCCTGATTTTTTTTTTTAAAAAAAGCAGGAAATAACAAACATTTCCAACCACAAGTCCTTGAGGCAACACTATTACAAGGACACCCCTTCCAAACAGTATTAAATAGCAGTTTGCTCCCAACTTTTTCTTTAATTGCTCAACTGAGCTGGTGTCCAGATACATAAGGCGAAAAAGATAAGAGGAAATTAATCATTGTTTTCTTTTATTCTAGCACATTTGCTGTGTAAAAAAAAAGGTTTTGAAGGCCTTTCAATTACGCACTTCAAAACTTCATAATTTCCCTCGGATAAATGTGGAAATTGACAACTTTTAGGTTTGTGGGCAGTTAAAGCTAATTGTCACTGGAAACAATCTCAACATACAGAACAATAAATACTGTTTTGGTTAGTGTGCTACACTTGATAAAATCTGCACCACTACTATTTTATCATACTTAAGTACCAAACTCTGTTTCCCAAGGCTGACTTCATTTCAAAGGTATTTGCCTTATATGGTGTAGTTGTTTAATTCATATATATACTACTGCCTGGAATAACTTGGCAATCTTCTTAAAGCTTCTTATTAATGGAAACTTTATGTGCCAATTAAAAAAAACCTAGAGACCTGCTAGTAAGTAAATCAGTAGGCAAAATCCAAGCCACCTAAAGTACCATCTGCTCATCCATTCTGGTCTCCCTTTCCTATTGATTCTATGTCCTACTGTCTCACAGCTTCCAAGGTTCCTCCATTCCCTTTTCACCGACATCAATTACTCCTGTCTCTAGAACTTGTGTAAGATATCCCTCACTAAAAATTTATATTTCATGATCCTCAAAGTTGCACTGTTTTTCAATACAGGTAACTCTCATCTTAAGTGAGTGTTTGGTCCCAGGGGTCCAAAAACACAGAGATTCAGGAACCCCCCCCCTGGAATCTCCCCCCCCCCAAAGATCCAAGGCTGCTTGCCTGGTTTTGGAAACGTAATGTGAGGACTCTTGACATGCTGCCTCCTGGTTCCTACCCAAAGCCACGAAGGCCCACAATCACAGCTGTGCATGGGTAGGGTAAATAAATGGAGAGTGGGTTTCCTCCTCTCTCCATTTATTTATTTATTTATTTTCCCTCCCACCTGTGCAAAACTGTGATTGTATAAGTAAAGTAAGTGGAAGGTGTGTGTTACCTGTATTCTATTCCGACCTCCTCCAGAGTCAGTTATTCCTTAACATCAAAATGCTCAGCCAATTAAGGAAGGGGATGCTTATTATTTATCTATGTGTAAGCATCAATAGTTTGAAAATTCATTGTTTTAAAAATGTTTAAAGCCTCATTATTTGCTACAGCTTTTAAAACATTTCAGCTATCTAATAATATTTAACCATTAAATCTGTAGATAGCATTTTTTAGGTATCTGCTAGAAATGGGAGGGGTACAAGGAATAAAACTGAAAGGAAACTCAGGCAGTTCATTTTAATAATATGAGAATATTACTCAAGCTAAGCAGGTGGTTTGCCTTTCCCATGAGATTTAAGTCATTTACTAATGCGAAAAACACATTCTTGAGAAGATGTGACCTCCCTCACCCTCCAAAAGGTCAAAGGGTTCTGAGAGTAATGTTAAGCAACTAGTAGTGCTGGTTAAAATAGAAATTAAATTTATGGGATGTTTAGGTGTAATTACCAAAACAATCATGCCCAAACTTGCTCCTCATTGCCCTAGTTTTTAAGGTGCATTTTCATACATTCAGTGTATATGTGGGGAAACCATGGTTGTTTATGAACTGGCTTAACTATAAAACAGAAATAAAATAAAACACAAGTTTCACTTTATATGTAAAGGTTATGGCATACTATTAGCATGGATTTTATGCAGTAGCTATACCTCCTTTTCCAATTCAGGATTGGAATAGGCCACATTAGAAGTTAAATGTTTTAAGTGGCACCCCATATGCTCATTTTTCACCTATGATGCATGCTGCATTAAAAGAAACAGACCTCTGTGAACCCAAGTAAATAATGGCCTATACAGGTCTACCATAAATTTATATTTTTGCTTCTTCTGTCTCTGGATTCTTTAAATCAATAAAATGATATTAATAAAAACACACATCTATCATTCTACAAGTTACTTTCATAGCCTTAGGAAGCTGTTGTCAAAGATACTGTGAACCAGATTGGGCTACAGACTATTTTTAGCTCTACTGCAAAATGCCATGTTAAAAACAAGGGACAATTTAGAACCAACTATCTTTGCAAAAGTAATAATAAAGGGGAAGGGAGAGAAGGGAAATTTCTGCTAGTAGGATGAAGATATCTATATTACTATTACGGCCTCCTTTTTATACTAACACTCAGAACAACAGTCTTGTTTGGGTCTCCATGCAGCAATAAATTCCATTCGTATGAGAAAAAACAGACCAGACGATCCTTCTATGAAAGACTTCAAAAAAGCAAGAGTTCCTAACACAGAATTCAGCTGCTCAATCTCTCCACTCCCAACTCCTGACACACACACACTATACCATTTTGATTTCCTGTCTGCAGCAGGAAATATATTTACTTAATTGCAGGAGGCATTGTATCATTCTGAGTTGTCTACCAGTCCTTTCAGAAATAATCTTAGAACTGTTATTAATTATTTTGTGATGTATGTTTTGTAAGTCAAGTCGATATTTACTACAGATTTTTAAAAATACGTTTCTTATTCAAACTTGCTAGAATTCAAATTAAGAATACGTAATTTAGGCACTTGAGAAAGCTAGCAAAGGTCTAGAACTCTAGATCCTACGGTAGATTTGTATCCTATCAAATGTTGAAACCACTGGAAACAAAGTAATTACAAGTTTTTAAAAGATGAGGAAACAGGGAATGATGTTTGACACATTTTTGCTATATTCTTCTTTAAATATCCAAAGGCATACACTGTTGACAGAACTTTTAAGTAGCTTTTATTAATATAAGGCAAGATTTAGAAATCATTCATAATATATGGAGAGCTACAACACTAACCTTATTTTGCTTCAAAGCACCTTTCATTAATATTTAAAATTTCCACAAGACATGCCAGCCAGTAAGTAAGCGATTTCTAGTGCTCATCGCAATATAGAATTCAACACAAATGTATGTGCAGGGAACAAAATCTAACCTTACAATTACACAAATTAGAGTCTCTCCCCGCCTCCCCCACCCCAAGAACCCAGGCTTGTCTGAGCTGATTACAGCTCTCTTTGTCATCAGCAATGTGTGTGTTAACGACTAAGAAATCCTGCAACTGAAGCACTTACTGCGTTCCCAGATCTGGGTCATGATAATTTCTGCCAAGGTCGCTTACATAACAAAGCAGTCTTCAAAGATACAAAGGAATCGTCAGCTAGCAGTCCATAGGAGAGAAAATGTCTGGAACAATACTTTTCCGCCTGCACATACACTGCCTTACAGCCGAGCAGACACCGAAACGAGAAGCTATCCCTCTGCTTACGACATGTTGAAAGAAGGGAAGAGGCGGTGCTCTGTGAACTGTAACTAATCCCCCGTCACAGGTGGTGATGGAGTCACTTCCAGCACGAGTCACATTACTGATTACTCATTTGGCTGGGCTGGCCAGGGAGCATGGGTCATAATTTTAACTACAGACAAAGCCAGACTAAAGGAGAGACTGGCAGCTCAAGTTTAATACCCTTGTACAGAAAATGCAGGTATTGGGTTTCCACTTTCCTGAATTACTTACAGACTATTCAACGTATGCTTACTCAGATTTTAGCAAAACTTGTTCAGAGGTAAATTCATGTAGGATTGCAGGCCCAGCAAGAAATGGTGCATATATAGGGATTCCTCCCCGCACAGGGGAAGTTCTATACAGTAGCCCAAATAATCTATCAACATAGTTTTGAACTTTTACTAGAGTGCAAGTCTCTAAATTGTGTTGTTATCTGCTCAACTCTTCATGCCTCATTATAAAGAGTAGTGTAATTTGGGGACAACCGAACTCCATTTTAAGCTGCATTACAGCAGCAGTTTGACTTCACTCCCAGAGGTGCACACCATTGTCTCGCCAGACAGACGGATGCCAACAACAGCCAACTGGTGCTTTGAGCTCTTTGGAGGAAAAGCAGGATGCAATTTTGACAAACAATGGGACTGGAGGTCCTATGCAGCTGTTCTACCTATAACTTGGCATTAGTTTGTTTATATTAATGTAGCTTTGGAGTAACTAGCAGATACCAGGGAGCCAAGGATGACAAAGTCAATTATTCCACTGTATGTATGGGTGTTGGGGCCATGTCTTAAATTATAAAACCAATTTTAAATTCAACATATTCTGAAATACATTAAAACAAAGGGAAAATATTGCTGCACTGGGGGAGGGATTTTTTTTTAATAAAAAAACTGAATTCTTAAATAAAAGTACAATGCTCCAAGTTTTTTAAATGAAAAGGTAGAGTGTAAGCCCTGTAGCTGGCCATACTGATTGTCAAGGCAAGTAATATGCTGTGATGCCTCATGGCTCCAAAATACATGTGATCTAAGGGGCATACGGATGTTGCTAAATTTTGGGACTCATGTGTTGGTGAGCATTTTATCTACCAAACCTTCAAAAAATCCGTTTACGGATATTGGAATATTTAAAGTCTCCCTTTTATAACTATGGGTGTAGACACACATTTTGAGCAGTATGCAGCTGCACATGGCTATTATTAGACCACAGTACATTACACTTCTATTGGTATACACACATTTAAAATACCATATGAAATAAACAGGGTTCATTGGCTATCCTGGCACATGGAATTATGGTCTAAGACAGTGAAGGGCAACCTTTTGAGCTTAGTGTGTCAAAATTTGCCAAAAAACCGAGCATAACTCAGGTGGTGTGTCACTTCAAGAAAAAACACCATAATTTCGCAATATTTATAGTTTAAATAACAAAAATGTATAATTGTAATATATAACTGTATTTAATAAACCAAAAACTAATTATTTAACCAAACCAAATCAAAAAACCCTTATTTATCACAAAGTGCCCAGAGTTGTTGAGCTTTTTTGGGGGAGCTAATGACCAAAGTTTTGGAGGTTTTTTGGGGGGTGCAAAAGTTGCTTTGCTTTTTTGGGGGAATGCCCCAAAGCTGCTGTTCTTTTTTTGGGGGGGAGAACAGAAATAAATGACGAATAATACCTTCGCTGGAACTAACACGCAGCACCGACATAGTTTGCCAAAGCGACAAAAACCCCAGCAGAGAACGGGTTAAAAAAAGAACGCTGCTACACCCAATCATAGTCTGCCAAAGCGCCAGGAGAAAAAACCAGCACAGAAAGGGTTTAAAAAACCAATCTCTGGCTACCAGCAGCAACAACAACGACAAAAAGGATCCGGGTTTTAGCAGTGGAGGCAAGCTCTAGCAGAGACAAGCTCTAGCGGAGGCAAGCTGTAGGAGGAGCAGGAGAACAAATGGGGGGAAAACAACAACAGCGTGAATGGGCCGATGGGGCGTGTGCCAGCAGTGAGGGCTCTGCATGTCACGTCTGACACGTGTGTCATAGGTTCACCATCACCGGACTAAGACATGGTAAGACACAGAACACATCTGGGAAAATACAGGCTACAAGAAAGAAAGAAAGAAAGAAAGAAAGAAAGAAAGAAAGAAAGAAAGAAAGAAAGAAAGAAAGAACTGGAAGAAGCATTGCTCTGTACATAGCAAATGTATCTGCAAATAATTCCAAGTCAGAAGATATTAGTGGGATGCTTCTGTTGAGCCTATCAAACTAAATACAAGTAGATATAATGGTATATGTCTCCCATTATTAGCCTTCACAATGGGAGCAGAAAAAATACCAACAACGCATTATTTTAGCCTTTCTCAACCTAATGCCCTTCAGATGTTGTTGGGTTCCAACTTTCACCATCTCTGATCACTGGCCATGCTGGATAGATGGGAGATGTAGTCAAAAATATATGAAAAGCACCAGTGGTTAGGGAAGGCTGCTTTATTTATCAACCCAGGGAAGCATGCAAAGAAAAATATCTGATGATTTTTCTGTTATCTGTCCAGGAAACCATAAGGCTAAAGAAAAGTTAGCAGTCACGCTCACATAACGTTTTGGAGGTCAATTTGTCGAATTAAGAGGTAGTAACTATCTGGAAAGAAAAGGAAGTTATTTTAGACTTGTTTCTCAAAGATATAATGAAAAATTGATGGTGCAAAAATGGCATGTCACCAAGGTGAAAGCAGTCATATCATGTTAAAGTCAAGATAGCCTAGAATGAAGAACAATGGAATAAATGTTTTTAAGCCACAGAAACTAGTAAGCAAAGTCCAAAGAGAACCTCGAACAAAGAGTCCAGGGAGAATTGCCTTTTTCTAAGGAGATTACTTGGCACAATGGGGTATTAGTAATATGAAAATCAATAAGCTTAAAAAAGAAACCAAAATAGTTCACATCAAGCAAAAATGTTCAAACCTAGCACATACAATATGTAGCTAGGGAGTGATGCACCACACCCCAGACAATCCTGTGGTAAAATGAGACTATTTTACTCTGTAGTTCAGAATGGGAAATCTCTAGCTCATGGGCTGAATTTGACCCACAAGGCCATCTCCCCCCAAAGCACACAAACTTACTCCCTACCAGATGATATATGTGATATCGGGTGCAGGGCAGGTAGAGAGATTCAGCTGGATTAGCTGCATTATTGACTTCCCTGTGGCAAACTCACTCATGTAGCTGATCGGAACAGGAAGCAGCTTTCCAGCCCTATGTTCTTTGCTTCCCAATTGGCAAGCATAGGGCTGGTAAAAGCCCCTTGTGCTGTAGTTCTCAAGTGCCTGAAAATCAGTTGGTTGTTGAGCCCTTCAGAGCACTGGGCAAAGGACTTCAACAGGTGGGTGGGACAACCTACCCATCAAGCATCTGACATCATAATGTCAGATTATTGACAGATGGGTGGTCCTGCCCACCTATCAAAGTTGGTCTATGTGGGTGGGAGCAGGTAAGGATCTGGCCTCCCTGGCCAAAAAGGTTCCCCACCCCAGCTGCAGTGGAACACAGTAAGGAACAGGAATATAGGAAGTTGCCCTATATGGAGTCAGACTAATGGTTCATCCAGCTCAGTCTGCAGTGACTGGCATAAACGCTCCAGGATTTCAGGAAAGGATCTCTCTCAGCCCTACCTGGAGATGCTGGAGTTTGAACCTGCACTCTTCTGCACACAATGTAGATGCTCTCCTACTGAGCTACAGTGGTACCCTCTGGTTGCAAACGGGAATCCGTTCTGGAGGCCCGTTCACAACCTGAAAAGGCCGCATCCTGAAGCACCGCCTCTGCGCAGGCACGTGATGTAATTCGGTGCTCCTGCGCAAAGCACGATTTAGTGTTTCTGTGCATGCCGAACCCGGAAGTAACCCGTTCCAGGACTTCCGGGTTCGGCGCATCCGTATCCCGAAAAGACGCATCCAAAAGCAGACGTAACATGAGGTATGACTGTACTGCCCTTTCCTCAACCTCAGAGATGAATTGCTGCATTGAAGTATAGCTATGTTAAATGAAGTCATATTAGCAATCCCTACATGGAACCTGTACAAAACTAATCCCTCCAAGAACCTTCTGGGGCTGAATGTTCATCTCAGAATAAAGGAGCTAGCAAAATCTGTACTGCAACATTATTTCTTGCTCAAAACCAATAGAAAAAAGGAAGATGTATAGCAATAGAAAATAGAGCCTAGGGTTTGCTCATCAGAAGGTCGGCGGTTCGAATCCCTGTGACGGGGTGAGCTCCCGTTGCTCCGTCCCTGCTCCTGCCAACCTAGCAGTTCGAAAGCACATCAAAGTGCAAGTATCGGTAGATAAATAGGTACCACTCCAGTGGGAAGGTAAACGACGTCTCCGTGCGCTGCTCTGGTTCGCCAGAAGCAGTTTAGTCATGCTGACCACATGACCCGGAAGCTGTACACTGGCTCCCTCGGCCAATAATGCGAGATGAGAGCCGCAACCCCAGAGTCGGTCACGACTGGACCTAATGGTCAGGGGTCCTTTTACCTTTACGGCAGTCATGGGCTGAAAACAGTATCTAGGATTCTTGCTTAAAATACACTTTCAACAGTCTTAGCCTGTAAGAAGTGATGACATTTCAGATGTCCTTATTGCATTTTTGCACCCATCGTTCTGTACTAAATTATAATAATGTGTGAATTTTGTAATCAAGGGAATGACAGAGCTGGTGTCCCCCCCCCCATTCTGATAACATCAGTAAGTAGATGCATGGATCAGCTTTGAAATATATCTTTCTATTGAATGTGCAAGGACGTCAGCAGGCTACTCCCAATGTTACGAAATATACATATTCACAAGTATACACCTGTCTGCACCATACACAAGGAATTGTTACACACAATTCATCCACACACTTCAGAGGTGGGAAGACTGAATTTTGTTACGGTAAACTGAAAGGCAATATAAGCCAAATAAAACCTGCTTAGAGACAAGGAGTATGTTTAGAGTGTGAACACTGCTGAACTTGCTCACATCACAGTCACTTATCATTCTTATTCCATTCATCCTTTGTTTTGAGGTTCCATTAACTTTATTTTGGTAGAAACATTATTTCATGTGCCTTTAAAACACATAAAACATGTGCTGATGTGACGCAGTGGTTAAAAAGCCTAAGTCCTAAGCTCACATTTGGCTACCTTACAATGCTGGGGCAAATGCAAAACATTCCAACCACTTGTTCTATTGATACTTTCTCTAGCAATAATGGAACAAATGCCCAAATTAACTTACATTATTTCACCATAAGGACCAAAGGTGAGCCACAATTTAAAATACAACTTGAAAACTGTTTAAAACAAATTACTATCACAAGAAATTGTTTTTATTAATTTCTTTTCTTCCACTTCTAAACTGGGATGCTAATGTAGTTATTTTAAACAACCATAAATAAGCAACAACAACTTGATGTTAACACTTCCATTCACTGGTGCACAAAATACCTGTGCAAAATGTTTCATTTCTCTATAATGACAAGACAAACATGTATTAAAATGCAATCAAAACGGACAAAGTTTGTATATCCATGTATTAATAGCATTCAACAAGCAATACATTAGTATGTTGCATAACTAGTAGTACTAAAAATATAGGTCTTGTTTAAAGCTCAAGGGACTTGTTTTCATGATCAAAGCTAGAGTGTCATTTTTTTCCTCTGAATCAACCATCTAAATTTTACACAGCAGGGAATTCTTGGAGATCTTACTCCCTTTCCTACAACATCAAAACCATTTCAGCAGTTTGCTGCTATTAACCTTAAATGCCATTGACTATTCGTATCACAGTCTGCATACCCAAAGTGGGAAAGAAAGTGAAGAGCCCTCTGAGTATTCACAGGATTTTCAACATTCTAATGTGCAAAATTTCCTTGCTGCCCTAACAGTGGTTAAAATGCTGCAAACAGCTGCTAAAGGGGGTTCTTGAAAAAAGGGGTGTGCTAATTTTCATTTAACCAAGATTAAATAAAGAAAACCTGGAAAGCATGGTGCCCCCTACCTTCAGCCTCCTTAATACAGAGTATTCTACCACAACAGGCTTTCGTCATCTCATTCTATGCTTATGTAAACCAGACCTAAGAAAATACTGTACTGTATCTGCATGAATATAAATGCAAGACAAGTTCAAACCCGTAAATGTGTGTTACTTGAACCAAGTTTAATTGTTACTGTTGCATTCTAATACCTCACCAGCAACTGTTTTGCAGTAAAAAAAAATTGATTGAAGAAAGAAAATGCACGCAAAACTGAGCAACTATGTAAATGTAGACTGAGAGTGACTGCATAATGTACACCACAATTTATTTCTGAAACCAGCATTACAAAGTATTGAGGTATACAATCTTTCACACTTGACAAACTTCATTTAAAGCTACAGAATTTATAATATTTCATTAAGCCACCATTTGCTTCATCTCACAGTCAGGCATTAACTGTCAAGCAATCCATACCATAACCTTAAAAAAACAAACAAACAGAGCTCTCTTTGTTTCTTGGCATTGCCAGTCCCCCTATGGACCAAAACAGCACACAGAACTGCACTTAGCAAACAATCCATGACCTTCAATTACTGTCTTGGCTTACAGCCACGGTACTAGTGTATTTCTGCTAACAGTGTGCCCTACTTTACAGAAAAGTTATTCAATGTGGCTCAAACACAAGCTCAGTTTTCCTTTATGAAAGAAAAACTGATCCTAATGATTTGTGACTTCAGCATAGAAATGTTAGTAGTTGTGAGGATCTAAACATGTACATACAGCATCTGAGTATGCAGAATGGTGGTCAAAGTTCTCTTGAGAGTTTAAACTATACGGCAAAAAAATAAATAATTTTATTTTGTTTGATAAGCATTGATAGCTCCTGAGGTTGAAGAAAGACTAAGATAGATTTGTTTCTGTCTCAAAGAACTCTTATGAACTTTTATCAAAAAATGCTACTTGCATGTGCTAGCGTTTGTTCATTAACCTCTACAGAAATTGTGAAAAATATTTATATATAACTCTGCTAGAGGAGCTGCTCTGTACTGCCAACAGCAACGCTTCACTGCAACTCCTTTGCTGAAGTGTAGTACAAGATGGATAGCCAGCTGGAGGGCTTTTATCTGCAACTTGGATGACAGCCAGCACTGAAAATGTGAGTCACTTCTGGAAGGCTGAGAGCATAACAGACCCAGAGAACAGCAGAAGAAAGGGAAAATTGAAAATGCACGCTTCCTTCCAAGACATATTCTAGTTCAACATTACTTTTACTTGTTTAAAAGTTCAGAGGGAGGGAGGGAGGGAGAGGGAGAGGGAGAGGGAGAGAGAGAGCGCTATAAACATCAAACTGTTGTTGAAATCTTATATTATCATTTTTATCATTATGCTGCTGTTGAAACAGACCCCAAATATATGAAAGCCTGCCCTAGAGACCTTCTTGGGAGTAAAGATCAGTAGGAGAGGCTTTGGCACCACCCACCAAGCAAAAGCTGGGGGGAAGGGCATTATCTGTGGCAGTGCCCTCCCTACAGAAGTATGTGTAGCACCTTCATTAAACAATTTTTGTTGTCTGCTGAACCCTGGGCCTACAGTACCTTATAAGCGCGCGGGGGTGGGGGTGGGAGAAAGAGAGACTATATGGACCCACTTTATTATTGTGATTGTCCATGTTGGGATGGCATGCTAAACCAAACCTTGGTTTAGCTTGGTGGTGCAGCAGCTGGGGGATGGGGGGGGGATTAGGAGGAACAAAGCAGCTATGAGGTCTTTTCAGGGAGCCTGCATATTCATACTAACCTGACATTTGGCTAAGTGTGTTGTGTGGACCAGGCAAATCTTGTGTAAAAGGGAATATTTGTACTATTGGCTTTTGCAGCAGGGTTAAGATCCAGAGAAGAGAAATTGGAGGGCACAAAATAATCTCAGGAATTCGAGGGAATATGATTATCGTGTTTATTGCTCTTTCTTATTTGTATTGGAGGTGCTGCTGTCGTTACACAGTTAAACAAGCATGAAGTTTAGCAATGAAAAGTAAGTAAATCACCTAGAGACATTTTGTATTAGGTGACAAAGAAATTGAGTTAATAAGAGTTTTGTGTGTATTAATTGGTCTGTGTCCTATAATACTGAGAATAAAGTGATTTGATCAACAGCTAGTGGCCCCTTCCATTTATGCCCTGGAACTTCCAGTCAGGAATAGAGAGGCGTATATTTAAATGAGCAGCTCTAGTGCAAGGTCCTCTGAGCTACCGTACTCAAAAGAGATGCATTTACTGATTGAAGCTTGTACCATGCTAGAAAATGTTCCTGCATCATCATCATCATTAAAAAAGCAATTATAATTAAGAGTAATTTTCTTCAGGTAAATTGCTACACTTTAAAAAGGGAGGACAATAAACATTCTATTATTTTTTATGATGCTTGCATAATACAGATTCAAAACCATATACTGGTGCTGTCTATAACATTTATACTAGGATATATCTTCTGTTTTATATAAGGCAAAGAAAAATATGGTCTAGTTTAGTTTAAGACAATTAGCAATATATCAGTGAAGAGATTACAAAGTGAAAGCAGTCACTTTGTTTACAAGATTTGATTAAGAAAGCTTATCAGGCTAGACTGATAAAATTAAAGGCCTTTCCATATGAGAAAAAAGCAAGGTTGTGGTGGTGGTGAAGGAAATGCTATACTACCACTAATCTTAATTCAGTAATAGGAGCACAATAATCCTTGAACAATTGATATGCACTGGCAAACCCTTTTAACAGGGAGAAAAACCCTGCTGCAATGTTTACTGGCACGTGGCTGCTGACTGCAGCAGACTAGAAAGCTTCTGAGCTGGTTTCTACTAAATAGACATTTGGGCTTTGCGGGGGGGGGGGAGGGGGAGATTCCTATGCAAAATAGGGTTATTTTCACCAGAAAATTTTCAGTTTGCTTTGGAAAATTTTCTGATGCCAAAGAGAGAGATCTAATTTCATATATTTGACCTGCATTTAGTAAACAAAACAAAATCATAGAAAGCAAAATTTTGTAGGAACAAGATAGGGCATGGAACCAAAGCATGGAGCCTTCTGAAGCCCAGAAAGATCACAGTCTTTGAGGAAGAAGTTGCTGTTCTGTCGAAATGTGGGTTGAAATTTTTCTGGTTCTTTATTTTCTTTTGTAGATTTTTCCCCCCCTGTTCCCCACTACCATGTGCTAAGCTCACAGATTCTATACTTTATGCCTTGGTCTGGCCCTGCTCTTTAGCCTTGCTAATCCCTTTCTTTAACCTCAGTCTCACCAGTTCTGCCACCCACTCCTTCCCACATACTCTGCTTTCTGGAAATGATTGCAACTTGACTTCTTAACTATAGATCCATTTTGCTCAAAATATGCACCTCTTTTATTTAGGAACTGCTTGATCACCCCAAACATTTAATTTAGCAAGAAAACACCAGCCCTCCAAAGGAAGGCAGGGGAGAGATGGGTCTTTCTGCTTAAGGTAGCAGTGTGAGAATGTAGTATGGAGAGTGAAAGCAGGAGTAGACACACAGTACTTTGGATGCAAGGCTAGAACAGATGGCATCCAGCTGGGAGTGACTGTGCTGCTATTCCTACCTCTCATCCCCTTAGGCCCTAGAGATTTCGGACACCCAGCTGGCTTCCTGCTTTGGACATATTTATGGTGAGGGATCTCACAGCACCACTAGCCAGAGGTAACAGTTCACCCATTCTTTTACTCTCATGGGTTGGCTGTAATTCTAGCTGCTGGGTACACTGCTGTTATTGCTACTGCTTAGCATAAAAGCAAGGGAGAGGAGAAAACCCCCATTCTGAGGAGGTTGTTCTACAGTTTGCTCTCCGTAGCAGCTGCAGAGTGCCCATTCAATCTGTTATTTAGCAAAGTATGTTTTCCCTGCCAGAGAGAGCACTGAATTAACTATATGGAATTTTTAAAAAGTAAAGGAAATCATGTTGCTTTTCATTACTGATATTGTCTTCTTCTTTGGCGATCACTCGTAACAGAGTAAGATTGTCTTCCTTGAATAAGGTCTTAACAGTGTGTCCATAGGTGACTGTGGAGGCCAATACTGGACGTACTAATATTGTAGGTACTATTCAATAGCACTATGATATTCACGAGATCACAATTCACATTGTGCTAATTACAGATATGCTAACTTTGAGGGCAGAGCATCTTACTTTCCTACAACAGGAGCAACATTTTCAAATTTGCTCTCAAGACTCCCCTATGACAACTCCACATTGCCAAGAACAAAAAAAGAGCACACAAACTTGGAAAGGAGTTTTGCTCATGCAACAGAACTTTATCTTCCTCACCTCTACACAGCAGGAACAGAACCCTCAAAATTTGTTCCAGATCTGATTTGTTCAAGAGTACCCAGGCAGGCCTTTGTGATTAGATGTACATCCATAGGTATTGCACTGACAAGTCCTGGCATAAATATTCATGCTCCATTCCTAGGAGTTATTTTAATTTGCCCAGTAAATGCCACGCCTTCCTTCTGCAAAGTTTTGAATGCATGCTACAGCCCAATATTATACATGTCTACTCAAAAGTAACTTCTAATTTGTTCAGTAAGGCTTATTTCTAAGTAAGTGTGCATGGGATTGAGTCCTTAGCTGCAAGTAAATGATCTTATTTAGAATCCTTGTGCATTAATAAATCTTGTCAACCCTATCAGTGCAAAAGTTCTACATCAGCTGAACCTCCAACTAGCAAGTCCTTCTTGTCTGGATGATGTTTCTGTTTACTCACTTTCAGCACACTGCTGAGCCCAAACACTGGTTCAATACATTTGCAGCCTCACTGGGATTTAATGGAAAAGAGAAAGAGTTGGGTGTCATCACTAAATTAATTGCAAATGTTTAACTTTTAGCTTCTACTAGTCCACTGGTCTTCAATTAGTAAACTGCACCCCAATCTAAGGTGGGTTCACAGCAGTGGCACCCCTAATTATTTTTGTAGTAATTTACAAAATAATTTTAGAATGGTTTTTGTAATGAGAGCAAAAAAGAAAAACAGCTTCTAAATGCGAAAAGAAAACGAAAGAAGACAGAGCTTATTTACTGTTTAAATAATTGTGAAGTGAGAAGGAAAATTCAGCAGCTGCTACTTCTCACTCCTCTATAAGTTGCACTGACCCAAATTCCCACTTTTCTTCTAATGATAACAGAGTCTTGTACCTGATTCATACATGGTCATTCTAGCACTTAAAAATCAAGGTGAAAGATGAACCTGTGTAGTGAAAAAATAAAAGTGGGTCTCATGTTGTAGACTGAGGCTAAGCATGGGTCTGAAAGGGATGAACACAACTGCACTAATCAACTAAAAATCAGTAACATTTTCTTTTCTTTTCACTATATTTTCCCTAAGGCAATTTATATACCCCATCTTATATACTAAGATGTGATGAGGAAATTAAGCCAGTGAGTCATCCCAGCACCCTCATATGACCTTTAGTCTTTGCTGGCACTACAGAGATGCCACAGAACATGCAGGCTGCTCAGTCAAGCACATGCCGAGTCTCATTTCCATTTCAAACAAACAGCATTTCTTCTGTACCATTACATTCTAGGCCAACTGCAATAAGCTGTCAAAATCTAAATGGAAGACAAACCCAGAAGGGATCCCATGCCTTATGCCTTGAATGCCAAGGTCAAATCATTCTGTATACAGTAACTATGTTCAACAGAAGTGAAAATATTTTCAGTGTTTCACGCAGTTTGGGAAATTCTGTGCGTTCAATATAACACAAGAATATTTTTGACAATGTGCTTCAAGGCAACTTTCAGATATTGCAATAAATACTCTTTAATGTGGCAGTGAACATTTAGACTTCTTTGTAGCAATGAATTTCACAGAAAAACTTTAGTTTGTGAAATCTGTCCTGTCTTTACAATGGGGAAATAGGTCAACTGCATCACTTCTGACAATGTCATAGGAATATTTTATACTTCCTCTGACAGCAAAATGGGAACACAGTATTTGCCTTGTTAATAAACTTGAGGAGACAATGCAGAACAGTGCATGCACACACACATTCTATTAAACATAATGATGCAGCAGAGAAAACATAGCCCAATCGCAAGATGTTTAAATGCAACTGTATTGTTTTCAATATACTCAAACCTTCTGTAAGCATATGTCAGCTAGCAGCACAATATAAATTAAACCAGCATAGCTGCCAAGTTATCCCTTTTTTTAAGGGATTTTCCATTATGCTGAATAGGCTTCCTCGCGAGAAAAGGGAAAACTTGGCAGCTATGTAAACCAGTGTCCTGAACATGTCATTCAACCAACTAAAAGTTCTTCACAAGAACAGTACAGAAGCTTACACGCTTCAAATGAAAATCAGTCTTTTCATTTGCTATAGAAATCACACGTGCCTGACAAACTGCTAGCCTTGCCAACAGGTAGTACATTTTCTGCAATAAACTAAGAACACAAACTTGCAGGCACCTGTTGCCTTTCTGATTCTGAATATGAATGTTTCCAATCTACAGCTATGAAGACAATATTTTAATATTGCAAGATGGAATTAACATTCTGTATTAGGAGTACACAGTTTCTAAACTACAAATAAAAAACTCAATATGTGAAAGACGCAGTCCCCTTGTCCTCACCATGGCTACCATTCGTCCACTTCCTCACTGACCCCCATCCCCGCAAGCAAGCCTCTTCACAGCAGCAATTCCTACTCCTTGTCCCTTAATATACACCTTAATTCTATTCCCAGATATATTGCTTATCTTTCTTACCTAAACTGTTCAATGATACCCAAGAAAACTCAAACTGGAGGTCCTAAGCAGTACCGAACAAAGTGCACAGAAATTCAGGTCAGGAGGGACTACGGTACATTAACTCAACCAAAGCACCTGAAAGGGCTGCAGCTTGGCCAATCATCCCAGATGCATTCGTTAAGCTTGTTGTACTAGCCATAAAGATCTTATAGTCTCAGAAATGATCTTTTAAGAGCTTTAAGACTTTTATACAAGCTTTACTAGAGATTCCAAATGCACAATTCAGTTGCCATTCCACTTCAGTGTGTAAAACAGGTAACAAGTGATCTTTCTTCTGGAGGTGGGGTGGTTACAGCTTACTGAATACACAAATGCTTTTCATTTCATTGCCTCAAAATTATAACTGAGGCATCACCTACTAATTTTAACCACCCTTCTTTCTGAAACACTAGAACTACACTGCAATATTCCTGTAACAATAACACAGCCATGAGATTTCAAATGGAAACAAGTGATTATGGAATTAATGAGGAAGATCCACACAAACAAAGGAAGCAAAGTCAAAGCTTTTTCCCATACAGGGCCTTCAATCTTATTTTTGTTCACTCTCCAACCAACCTTCCAACCTCAACCAACCTTCCAGCTCCTAAGGAAGAATAGCCTAGAAAGTAGGCCCCCAAAAGGGGCTGACAGTAATTGGCTCATTGTTTTAGTATACCTCTCTTCCAATATCTAGAAACAGCTGTTTTAATTTTAAAAGACTAAAACATATATATTCCTCCACCTTACCCTCTAAGTATCTACTCACCCTCTAACAGAGAAACTATGGATTTAAAAAGTGTTCCCTTCAGGAAAGAGAAAACAGGGAAGAGAACAGACTTTGTCCAGAGAGTCAGGCCTCTGTGTACTGAGTATGGTCTGCTCCCTAGTGGTCTCCTCCCTCTGGCTAGGCCAGCCAGCAAGGAGTCGAAAGCAGAACTTGCCACGGCCAAAGAACTTCTAGGCCTGGATGTTGTTGTCTAAAACTTGGTTGGTGTATATTTTGATTATTTTTTTACCCTTAAATTTAATATTCTGAAATGTTTCTAATGCTTTCTGTTAAACAAACACAAGGGCTAAACATTGAGACTCCAAGATGATAACAAGGTAGCTGTCAGGGGACCTCCGTACAGGGAGCCTCCGCCTCTCCTGTTGACCAGCACTTTGCCCAGTGAGAGCAGCAGCAGCAGGTCAGGTGAGGGGAATGAGGAAGTTAGTGGGCTGGAGGAGTCAGGGCTCAGCTATGCTAGAGAGCCACTGCAACGCCCTGACCAACAGGTGGAGGGGAACAGGCAGCCCCTTCCGGTGCCCGAAATAAGGCATGCCACGAAACATAAGGTCGGGAGGAGGTGTTTCGGCTGCCCAAACTCTTATGCTGGGCACTTAATAGGAAACGTCCACTGCCGGATTCTGCAAGTGACTGAGAGGTCATGTTTTCTGCTATCCCTGCACTGTAAATACCATGCACAATAAAACTCTTAATGACAGAGCAGACTTGGGTGTCTTTACTCAAGTGTAGCCGCAACAGCACCATTACAGTAGCCATCGGCCCCAATGGAATAACTGAGCAATACTGTATATGCACGCTAATGTCATTTCCCTAACCATGCTGGTAAAGGCAATATGAACCAACAGGTTGAGGGAGGCAGAGAAGTGGGTCAAAGAGCAGTTTGTATCCTTTGCACCACTGTTAAAAAGAATTTAAATATCTTACCAGTGCAGGCCACTGAATATACTTGGTCTTTGATCCCTGAGTCTGGCTAGGATCCTTTCTCTTTGCCCAGACCAGCTGGTACTCCACCAAGAAGGCTGCAAAATCTTCATAAACTTTAACCCATTCTCGTTTTTCCCATTCAAGGTCATCAAATTCCACATATACCTGGGGAAATAAAGTAGTTGGAGAAACATTATTGCAACAATACACATACTTTAACAGAAAGACCAGAATATTTTATTTCTTTGATTTTAGACTGCTCCTAAGCAAAACCATCAGAATGATAAGTCCCGAACAACAACATTCATTTGATTACTTCTTCCTCCAAATTCATAATTCCTTCTAATTTGTACCTGTGTGTGAGTATTTATGTAATAACCAAGTTTGGGAACAATTCAGAATTATGCTTTATTTGTTTTCTAGCTCTAATCTACAACACCTCATTAGTTGGAGGCAACAAAATAGACAAAATTTAGCAATGTTTGGAAAATGAAATCCCTCTATGTTTCAAATTAAGTTTTTCATTTCTGAAGAATTGTGTTGCCTCATCTTTTTTTTTGCAAAGTAAGTTTTTGTGCTCCTTCAGTAATAAGCTACCCCTACATAAAGAAAGGTTTATAAAACCATGGTTAGAGCACCTTAAAATTTAAGGGTAACTTACGAATTGTGACACAGCAACCCTATATAGAACACTGAGGCACACATGGCCAGATTTGTTGCAGCAAGATGCAGATAGGAGTATGCAGATAGAAGAAGAGTGGCCAAATGGATCTTCCTTTGAAGTTTAATGTCAGGAAACAGTAATGAGGAGCAGATCCTAGCTTTGTGGTCAGTTTAAGAAAAGGCTCCACAATTCACATTAGCACTACAATTACAAGACACTTTCCCTACCATCTGCCCCTCATTCTGATTTATTTAAGAGGTCTTTGTTTCCAATAGTGAGAGAGAGAGAGAGAGAGAGAGAGAGAAGAGCAGGATAAGGTTTTATACATATTGGACCATTTGTAATGTTAGTCATACTCCAAGTAGACTGATTTAAATTGTTTAAGTCCATTGGTTCTGATGGGTCTAGTCAGAGGATGACTAATCATGGATATCACCCACTGTACATCTCAGACTGAAACAAGATTATTGTAATTCCATCTTTTCAAAAATCCCAAATTCTGTGCACTCAAAAGCATCTCTAAAGCTCTTAGGAATATTAGCACCTGCAGGAAAAGATCCAGCCTTGGAGCTGGTTGTATTGTCAAAGTATTCATCAGATAACTCACATTTCCCTGAAGCCTAACTGGTAGAGTTTAAAATGAACAATACAGGCTCTGTTTTCCTAAACTCCTACAACTAAGCAGCTGCATCTTCCTCTTAAATACTGCTAGAAAAGCTGCCTTCACAGAGAGTCATACAACATCCAGTTCTTAGCCAATAGCTCCAGATGGGCTGTGTTTTGATTTGTAAGAAAAAAAGCATTTCATACACACATGCCCCCAGAAAAGTATGAGACACCAAAATTACATAATTGTCAAAGGCAATAACAAATTCAAGCAACATAAGTTCACTTCTTTGTTGCTGCAAAATGTATTTATTTCACAACTTGCACTAAGAAGGTGCATATGACAGAGATGTTAGCAGAGCAATTGAAAAAGTTTTTAGATGCTTAATACTTAAAATACGTTCACACAAACTTGTAGGCATTGCAACAGTTATATCTATCTTTCAACTTTTAGAAGTACCTGTCTGGAAACTCTTTTCAAGAATTAGAAACTTAGAAACGCTGTGTTACTAAGACAATGTAGGTTTTCTGCCAACATGAGAGGGGAAAAAATGTCTAGCCTACTGATCACACCGAGTACTGGCAATTTTTCAAACATCTGCTAAAGGTCAGGTTTCGCCTGCATGGAACCAATCAATGGAGCTACACAACTCTTAGCACTATAATCAGCTAAAAGAAAGACCATTTCTTTATATAACAACCAACCTACATTATTAAATATTAACATAAACTCTCACCACTGTTATAAGATATATTCATACTTGGCAATTTTAGAATTATTTCAGCTTCTTTTTTATTGTACTGTACTTCATATCTGACACTGCTTCAGTTGTATAAATTGCATCATTGTCAAATTGGTTCAATTCTAAAATGCTGACACTCTCTTTAATAAGCACACATCTCTAATTACTCATCTTTTCAGTTATATAAAACCAAGTCTTACTTTACAATATATAAGAAATCATCATGGGAAAATTAGTGCAGAATGCTGCAGCATGACATGGTTGCTCTGCTCAGAAATCTGCACTGGTTGCCAACATGTTACCAACATGTTCAGGTGTTATTGTTGTTATATAAAGCACTTAGGACAGTTTACCGGTACTTGTGGGATTGCCTTGCCCCATATATGCCCACTCGACTGCTTTGTTTCTAACACCAGCAGTATGTAGGTTGGGTGGGGAGAGAACTCACTGCCCCCTCTATTATGAAGACTGGTGAGGTAAGTTACATGGGGAGGACTATCTGGCAGCCAATATCAGAACAGACACACAGGCTTAGTTATGGAGCAAATTCTGATAGCATCACAGAGACATGGTTTTTTTTCTTCAATTCTGCATGCCCCATCGATGCTCCCCAGTCTCTCACTAGGTACCACAGTCAGGGATACACTAGTTGGGTGAACTCATGCTGACATTAAAGCAACAGTCATTCATTCACTCTGCACCAACATATTTATTTCATTTATGAATTGCTTCCTAAGAAACATCTCAAAGCAATTTAGCAGTAATATTATATAGTGGATTTGAAATTGTTTTTATATGAAATAATTAAAATAGAATATGTTGCTTATCTAACCATATTTGCAGATACCTGTATTATGTTACATTTTATGGACTGTTTTCTCAGCAAGCATCAGATTCTGAGTTGTCCTCCTCTCCTCCAGTCCTCCGAAGTGTTTTATACACCAAATCAACTTATGCAATAAGAATGAAAATTTAAAAAGGCAATCTTTCCCATCTTAAAGGTCTTAAGATAGGACTATGCATTGTCTTTCATCTCAGAGCCTGGTGGTTCCAGCTCCCTTTCATTCATTTTCCTGATTGTATGTCACAGCTTGAACCGATATTGTGCTCTGCGATCTAACTGCTGGCTCCAAAACAAAAGGTTACAGAAGACGACTTATCATTCAGATTTCTGCTTTAATAAGCCACTTTGTATACAAAGCTCTACTGTAAACAGGTTGAGGAGCCCAACACCCCCCAAACCACTTATATGTTTGTCAGTCAGCCTAAATCCACTGTATCCTCACTTTGAGAAATAATCACCCTTAAAAATAAATTAAGTCTCCATCTTATTAATTAGAACGCCACCATCTCCCAGCCCAGTTCTAATAAGAGCACAAATTCTTTGAGGTATCCAATAAAAAACAAACAACTGGCCCTGTGGCCCTATAAAAACACTTGCCATAATTAGATAAATGACCAGATTTTTATGAGTCTCTTAAAACAAACTACAAAACGTGGGAGGAAATTTCAAATTTGAAGTAACAAAACCAAAGGCATAAACCAACAACCTTCGTGTAACATCTTCCCCCATACACATCTAAAATACTGTACAGAAGTCTTCTATCAAGATTATGAAATGTGCTATTGAAATTAGGTATTTACCTGCATATTGAATGTGCTTCACAAAGATTTTCATTATATGGGAGTCATACTGATTATTTTTTGACTCCATTTCTACATTGTGGAGGACCAAGACCAACTGTGGCTCCCCATAGTATAGGCACATAACTTCTATGTTGTTAAGAATATAAAGCTCCTGTATGTTATGGAAACATTAGAAATATATGCAATGTGCACCTGCTAATATACACAATACTGTATGTGAAGGCGGCCTCAATCATTGTCATATTAAAACACTTCCTATGCAATCACTGTTCATAGCTATATATTGTAAAACAGTTACAGTAGCAAAATGAAAAACATTCTGACAGAAGATATCCCCATTGTTGGATAGTTAGGATGCTTCATGTACTTCCAAACAAAACTTTAAAAACTAAATTACTTCTTTACTGATGTTAGATGGGGGGGAAGAATCCATAGATTGGTATGATACCAATACATTTGTATAATATGCAAGGTAGATAAGTATCAGCTGTCAACCAGGAAGGCGTTGGATCAAACATCATCAGATGACATTAAGAAGCTAACTACTCTCTTAACCTCAATCTGCTTTACTACACGCAAGAGAGCTACGGTAACTGGTGTTTCGACAATATCATTAATGAAGGCAAATATTTCAACTATAATAGCAATCGAAACCAAAATTCTCATATTTGAATATATGTGGAAATATTGTATCATTAAAGAGTTACAACATAAACAGAACGTTGAAGTAGGTATCACAAAAAAATGTTTATGCATGCTGTTGTACCCTCAGACAACAAAAACAGTCAACTTCACACATTATAGATAACCTCCTGAGACATCTGCCTTTCATTCGATCAAATGATAGGATTCCAGCTGATACTTCTATAGAAAACATTACCTCAAGGATACATCATGTGAAAACTTGCATATAGAAACAAACTGATGAAATCTGTATAAGGATTAAACCTTACAATATCAAAAACTATTCGGCATATCATTCTGTTATGGGCAAAGATGCTGAAATTATGAAGGTACCCCAAATACAACTGAAAGCCTGGTTTGCATGATTATTTTAAGTGTTAATGGGAATGTATGTGGCATGCTTTGAGCATTCATAAAGTAGACTATAAAACACTAAAAATTATTTATTCTTCCGCTACTAAATTACATCAAGGCATCTGCAGTAAAGCATTGTCAGCTTTCATTTTCATGAATTTATATAAGCTATGGTGGTGGCTTCCAACCTTAATGAGTATGAGAATCCCTTTTTAACCTCAAAACATTTTGTGGACTCCCCACATGCTAATTTGCTGTAATTTTCTTGAAAATGTGCAGGCTTATTCCTAAAGCAATTTAAAAGAATTTTCAGTTATTGCAAAACTATCAACATTTTCCTTTGAATAAGTTTGTAAAAAAAAATTCTTCCCCAAGCTTAAATCCAGACAGAAAGCAGCTTCTGTATGGCATACTGAGGTCACTTTAAACATATAAGGAGAAAAGAATACATTAAATACTAATTAGGAACAAATATGTCTATCACGGGTAAAAAGGATTTTTTTAAAAAGATACCTAGCAGATTTCTACTTATTTATCCTGCACCCAAGGTCTGCAGCTCTTTCACACCACATGAAGTTGAAAGCAAATTCCCAATCATCATCTGAAGTTTGGGAGAAATCTGCCACTCCACGGGAGTCTGTGGCCCACAGACTGGGAACCACAAAGCTATGGAATTTTAAAAATAGTGTTAAGCGTTAAAAATAAAAAGCTCTGGATATTGTAAAGAACTACATGATGTATCAGTGGACCACATTAGTTTTTCCTCTATTCTTAGTTGGCTATTGCTGTTTCAGGATGTTATGAGTTATTTCCACTGCTACAGTTCTAATACCTCTGAGTACCTCTAAACATAAGTAAGATGTTTTAAGTTCCTTCCTCTCAACTCCATTAAAAAAAAGAAAGAATGAAAACCAGCACAGTAAAGTATTGGCCTGGTTGACACATCACATTAACACATCACTGTTTAAAACACAGTTAATACACAATGTGCTAGTGCACACTGCGGAAACGTTCTTACTTTGCTCCTCTCCCACTCCTGCCACATCACCAAGAAACAAGCTAGAACCTGGCTTCTTGAGAAATCCACACATGTAGTCATGGTTTATTTCCTCCAAATTTTGTTCTTGGCTTACCACTCATGGTTTGGAGAGAAACAAGTCACAAGCCTTACTCTGGCAGCACAGCAGGACCACAGAAAGAGCAAAGCAAGATGTTTTCAGGAGCACGCAGGTGCATGCTGCTCATTCAAACTACGCCATTGTTTGCTTTTACTACGGTTTTAATATAGTATGCAAACTAGGCTGATATATGTTATATTAGCAGAAGTTTTTCTTTATGGATAAGCTACATTTCAAGCATACTACTTTTTCAATGGGCTTTGCAGAATTTACAGGCACACTTGCCTTTTCCTTGTGATCTAAAAGCAGTTACTGTACCTGTAAAACCATCAGAAAACCTCACACAAGTTGATACCAAAAAGGCAGCAAGGAGTTTCTACAAAGTAAAGAAATCAGTTAAGATTAAGCATTCTTGAGGGTGTTATCTGGATTCCAGCAATTGGTTTTAAATGCCTCAAGATTTATAATTTACCTATTACTTAGTGGTGTTTCCCCCCCCCCCAATAAATAAATTTCTTTATTTGATGCTGCACTCCTTCCTTAAAAAGCCCCCAACGTAATCTGGAGTTATAGGTACAGTAGCCTATTTCACTGCAATAGTTTCACAGTTTAGCCTCTAAGGTATTCTTCATAACCAAGGGAAGATGAAGATGAAGAAGCACTCCAGAGACAAAACAATCACATATGCCTTTTTCAGGTTATATCTCATTTGTTTCCCAACACTCCCCATCACTGACTAACAAAATAAATCCAGTTCTTTCTGCCTCAAAACCACTAGGCTTGCAGTATACTTGCTTGTTGCCGCAAAAAATAGTTTTAACCAGACACTGGAAATCTGCACGTGTGCCAATAATAACAGAATGATTAAGAAATTGGTTACACGTTCCTGAAGTGGAAAAGTTAGCAGAAGAGGCCTGCCTCTCTCTGATTACTGTGTAAACAAAATGCCCTCCTTTATTAATGCTGGAATCATCAATGTGAAGAGATGCCTTTGGAAAGATCTCTTTGTAAACATTTAATGAAAAATGCAATAAAATGCTATGAAAACTTTCCCCCCAAAATAATGGTCTGACTTGAAACATTACTCTAGCTCAGGCATCTCCAAACTCAGCCCTCTAGCTGTTTTGGGACTACAATTCCCATCATCCCTGACCACTGGTCCTGTTAGCTAGGGATGATGGGCGCTGTAGTCCCAAAAGAGCTGGAGGGCCGAGTTTGGGGATGCCTACTCTAGCTTCTACTTAAAATGACATGCTACAGACCGGTACTACTTCTTCATTACTTACTGGCATTATGCTGTCCCCTGTACTTCCACAGTAGTTTTATAATTATTAAAAAACCCAACCGCTCAAAGTTACTGTCTCTATATACCAGAAACATTTAACATAAATTCTAGTGAAAGAATACATATATAGACATGTGCAGTTCTGCTGTACAAAATACTTTCCATTACTGCATTAAACACTATTCTAAACATTTGGCTTTACATTCTAGGTCAAGGTATAACTTTAGTCATTCATTCCCCCTTAAATCAAAGTGATGTAACAAACATATGTCCATAAAATGTTAAATGAGTACACATGAAGGTTACGTGACTTTATTGTGAGAGCTCCCGAGGTACTTTCTTCTATTTTAGGCAGGCTTGCATTGCCTTGACTTAATGAAAAAGATGGGAAAGGATGTCACAGAAGAGAGATATAAGAGGAACAGACTTCCGGTTCCTTTTTAATTAAGCCAGAGCTTGAGGACCCCTTTGGAATCACCTATACCACACTCCACACAAAAATAATGAATTATTCACAGGCCTAGGAAGCAAGGAGAGGGAGGCAGGAAGATACACCATGAGATGCCTCCTGTGGCATCAATTCAACAAACTCCTTCACAACTACAGGGGCTATGTGAGAGTGTGCTAGCATTCAGGTAATGGCACTGTCACATCACATGCATGTTTCCTGGGTCTTAAAATGGTTTCCCCTGGTGCTCCTCTCCCCCATAGTTAGAATTAATTGTTCATCACCATTCCTTTAAAATAATCTGTTCATGTGTGAGGTGGGGAACTGAATCTGATCAGCAGACCAGCGAGTATCATCTTCCCACCCCTTGAGTGCCACGTTTGACAAGGTGGCAGGGCTGCCCAACTGTCAACCATCCACTACCACATTAATGGATGCCGGTCTGCTTTTGCATGTGTGGTTTGAAATCAAAATGTTTGGCCAAAGGCACAATCTCACTGATGATCACCTTATCATCAGGTACCCTCTTGGTAACTACTTTTGCATGACACTTTGCAAGACTCAGCTGAAGCCAGGGTTTACAAAGCACTGTGTATGCACAGGGTTTTATAGGCAATATATATATATATTATTATTTTGCTTTGCTGGCAAATCCTACAAAGTCTCTGTTTACCTGCCCACACAGTTTGTAGGGCAGCAAAGTATGTCTGGGCCAAAATGGTTTTGTAACACAAATGAGGAGGCTAAGGGAGCTTAACTGGGCCTGCGAGCTAGAGTTCTCCACTACTAGCTCAATGGGAGAGGAGAGAATGAGAGGGTCTCCTGCAAAAAAAAAGGGGGGCTGGGGCTGGAACCACCTTTCCATCTCAGTCAACACAATGGAACAGAGCAACAAGACCCTGTAAATGCAAAATGCTTTGCAGAAATTAACCCTACGAAAATCCCCAGGAATGATCATTAATTTTCACAGAACCCCTTTTGTTTCTCTTTATCAAAAGCTAAGGGGAAAAGTTATGGAATGGGCACTGGTGGTTAAACAGCCAAGACTTGGGGCACAGAAATGTATCATGGCAGAAATAGAGATGGGGATCTAGTATGTCAGACATTTTAAAAGTAATGCTTGAGCATTGTGAGGAGTTCGGAGCTGAAGGGATCCAGTGAGTCATTAAATCAGCCCTCCCCAACCTACCGGTACTGATGTTTGGACTAGAACATCTATCAACCCTGGCGATCATCAAAACTCCCATTACAAAATACACATAGTAAGATCTGTAACAAATACAGAAATTGGCATAAAGCATGGAAACAGCTTCTTTCATTGTTCTTAAAGCATAATTAAAAGAATTCTTGAACTATTCAGGACCAGCACTGTAAAATTAAGTTATGAAAAACAATTTGGAAAAGAATATCTCCATCTTACATCTCTGACCTCTTCTCTGCAAAAACATTGTGTCTTTCTTGCAAAATGTCTCAAAGATATTTAAAGAATGGACAAAAAATTATGGATATGTGATTTAGCGCTGGGAGAAAAACTATTTGATTTCTCATCAGACAGTATTTGGTTTTGCTCTACAATCTGTTTCAATGCCTCACTGGTATTCATATTTATTTAACAGTGCTTCAAACAACACAGTGTACAAGTTTTGTTAACCTACCATCACTGCTTGGGAGGCAACTACTCATAACACCTGCTCATATTATGCTGCAAGATAAACTGTAATGCACAATACCTTGCAGAAATTTAACCTGACTGAATCAGGCAGTTACCTCCTATCTTTCAGGATAATCTAAAACACTATGCAAAACTGAATTCCTCAAGGCATATACTGTACAACTAAGTACCCCAAGGCAGTTTTTATTCCTGAATGCTAGCTTTTCTAAAAATATAGACGGCACACACAAGAGACATATTTTTACTAAGTTAATAGCCTGTCAATATGAGGTACTTTAAAAAAAGATTATGCAGAAAGGATGCAGAAGGAGGGTTGTTTCAAAACATGACCTTTCTTTATATGCTAATTTCTTCCCCTGCTCAAAAATTGCATGGAATGAGTTGGCATCAGATCAAGCTGAGAGTTATCCATGGAAGCCCTAACACCTCACTGAAGCAATTCATTTTTAATACTTCAAAAAATAATAATAACAATTTAATTTAGATTTTCCTCTTGTTTTTGATTCAATTATTTATTACTTACAATAGCTACCATTTCAATAATACATATTCAAATAACCTCCATCATGCATTTACTCTAAACCTTAAATGTGGCCATTTATTTCCCTTATAATGTTAGAAAATTTAGACACACTGGATGCTAGGTGTGATTTTTAGCATGATGTATCTCATTCTGAAATGGGATACCACATAAACCACTCAACACTTAAAATTCCATTCTCAAGTGTCCTTGTCCTTCATTTAATACAAGTGTATGCACACAGAAAAGACCTTTTAAAACAAGAAATGAAACAAAACGAAGCCACTTGCACTGCAAAAAAATCACTTTGGTGGTTAGCTCATCTACCTGATAATCTGAATAAACCTAAAGTTCTATTTAAAAAACTATGTTTGGTCCATAAACAGGAACAAAACAATAAAACAACTTTCTATTTTACTATAATTTTAAAATTAATAATTTTGAACTGCACAAAAGTTTAAAATGGATGTCTGAAAAACTACGGTAAACTTTACAAGGCAGTATATACCATATACTCTGGAAGGTTTTCGTTTGCTGCAATGTCAATCTCTGACACATATTTAACCTACCAGCAAGCATTCGTTTCTTATCACATCAACATATCTGTAGCCTGCAATAAGTTTAAAAACCAAATTACCCAAATAAAAAAAATAGAGGGAAGGAGTCAATTACATTGATTGAAACCAGAGACTAAACCTGGCTGTTGAGCATTTTTAGAATATGAATGGTTCAGATATCATTCCTGGGCAGATCTCTCACAGACTACACCAAGTGTAGTACACCAAGAAGATGGATCAATGAAGCAGCAGAGATAACAGCTGGAATACAAGTGGAGAAAGACTTGGAAAGTACAGGCTAGAATCCACTGCAGGGCATACACTCCATGGTAGTGAGATATTACACACACGGACACACCCCTATCTATCTATTCCACTACCATTGCCCTTGTGCAATTCCAGGCAAGGGATTTGCTTTGTGTAATTCTCCAGGGTGATATTAATATATCATTGACACCACCACTCCTGGCATCACCACTCATTTGATTAGGATAATTGAAAGGGGGAGGAATTGGGGGAGCAATATCCCAGGGTAGTGATTAATAACTGCAGCAGATGAAGGGCACAAACCATCAAGTACTGTTTGCACAGAAGTCCCACTTAAATTAAAAAGTGTGTGTCACAGGGTATATTTGTCAAATTCTCTGAGCCCCAGGTGTGTTTTGTGATTGGCATTGGTCCACTTGTGACCATTTGGGGATCTCTGGATGCCAGGTTGGCAACTGACATCTCCATCCTACTGGCCCCTCCAGCTGTCTTAAGCAGGTCAGCACAAGAACTTACGTATTGCATTTATAGCCCAACTTTTTCTCCAATGAGTACATGATTCACCCCGCTGCTCAGTTAATCCCTACAATGACCTGTGAGGTAGGTTCTGCAGCTGCGTCTAGCCCAAGGTTGCCCAGTGAGCTTCATGACTGAGAGGGGATTTGAACCCTGATATCCCAAGTCCTAGTCCAACACTCTAACCACTACACCACACCGACTTCCTAGAGTACTTCTGCTATGCAGAAGGTATATAAATTAAGTAGGTAAATAAATATGGGGAAAGCAAAATGTCACTTAGAGAAGGAACTAAAATATTTTTCTTGAAGCTTGAATTTGTTTTATTCTAGAATGAGGTTTTAATGTGCTGTAAACTGCTTTCAATTTTTTTCTTTAAAGTATAAAATGGTATAGAAATGAAACTGTTGTTGTTGTTATATTATTTTACTGTATAAAATACGATGCCTAGAGAGTCAGTTGTGATGACCGTAACCTAGGTTTAAGGTGCCATTTGGCAATTAGGTTATATATCTGAGTTTCTAACACTGATACTGTACCAGTATCCACTTGAATTAAGGTTTCCTGCTCTTACCACATAGTGCCAGTGTTCACACATAACATACATGAGGGGTGGCTAACTTATGACTCTCCAGAAATTGATGAACTGCAGCTGTGAGAAGTATTTGAATCATAGAGTTGGAAGTAACACTAAGAGCCATCTAGTTCAACCTCCTGCAAGCAAGGAATTCTGCCCACAGGCAGCTGGGAGCATTGTTCTATAGAATGCATTCTTCATCTACTACTATTAAGTATTTCTCTCATAAATCTTTTGTCTTAAAGAAACACTGGACTGGTATCTGGTCAACAGCTGTCAAGACAATATGGCAATGTTTCTATCTTGTAGAACATGCAAAAATGCAATTCTTACCCATCCCTGCAAAGCAATCCTATACAGGGTGCCTCCAGACTGTCAGTATTTTATGAGAGGGATTCAAGCATGTACTGGCACTTTAGCTTTGCGCATTTAAAGTGGATTATAGTACCCTGTCACAACTAATCAATATTTTTCTAATAATGATTTTTTTTGGAGGTTGGAAAGTGATGGGAAGAATGGTAAGGCTGTGCTACTTACTGGTAGGAAGTATATTGAGAGTTTAGAAAACTTTGGAAGCCAGCAAAGCACAGAAGTGTTAAGGAGGCAGTGTTTGCATTGACCTGCGAAGGTCAATGTGATTAAAAATATTTGTACCATCATGCTTTCTTTGTTGAGAAGTAAATATGCTCATGGCACTAGTCCATAGTCCTTTTGGTCTGAAGTGGTTTGTGGGCTCCTACAAATGACTTGTTTATTCTGCATTCATCCTGGTTTGCTTGTACAAAGCTTACTTACGCAATGTGCCCATTCTTAAGCATTCATTCTGATCTGTTTACAGTGTGATGATATGACAATGACCATTCATTCTGATTTGTTTGTGCAGTGTATCCAGGTCTTCCCACTAATCATTCGTTTATTCAACATTTTTCAATGCATTTTAAGGGCCTTTGTGAAGTTTTCTCCCTAGTCCTCCTTACTCTTAAGTATATGGATTATCCTATTCCTCCTTCCCACAGGAATCTGCTTGCAACAGGCCTTTGTTTATTGTGACTGCTTTGCATTATTACACGAATAGCAGGCATTTGTTTCCTCAACTTATTTTACCCTTCTCCACCAGTATACTTTAACCTTCAGTGTAGTTTTAAAATTATTTTAATGACTTATATTCTGCTTGTTAACAAAGTTGTCAAGGAGACTTATGGAATCAAAATATCAGAACATATTATGTATACCCACCACCATCTCAATCCCTGTTATACACAAATGTACAAGTATTTTGCTTCAGAAACGCCATAGCAAAACACATCAGTTCTAGAGTATCACAACCGTTTGCCTTCTAGAATGCTATTGTTCATAAAGCAGGGTAGAAAATGTGGTTCCCCCAGATCTGGCTTGACTACAACTCCCCTCGTCCTTCACAACTGGCCAGGCTCACTGAGGCTGATGGAAGTTGGAATGTTCGCTATCTCTGCCAATGAAGTATGATAAACGGATGGAAGATGCCCTTATCTTTAAACAAGTATTCACAAGGAAGTTTACCTGCAGTTTGGGTGGACCAATTTTATCCACCCACCATGTCTGCTCTGAACTGGAGTCTAAATGTAAGAACAGGCTCCACATATTTAGGGTGTGACTGTGACACACTATGAGAGCATCTTGTAAATAACTTAGCTAACACCAATACAGTGGTAGCAAACTAAAACTTAATATTTTGTTAAGATTACTATAAGTTAAATAAAAAATTGACCACTTTTTGTAGACAACACTGTTACATTGTTCATTACTACTTGCTCATAGTACTGTAGAAGCTGGAATTATCCATTCAGCTGTCAAGGAGGGTAGTAGCAAACTGGCTGGTTTTCAAGCAGTTAGAATCTGTTAGATGAAGGCCAGCCAACCCAACCACCACCTGCTTTCTTTAAAAATGCACTACTATTTTTATATCCTTCTTGATATATTTGTAGTCCTCAGCCCAACAATGTAAAAGACAAATGGCTTGGCAGGGTCCCTGATCTAACATGGGGAGTACTGACATCACATTTCAACATGAATGGGGGGGGGTACCCTTGAATCAGTGTTCAAAATCACCAGGGCATCAGGCACGTTTTGCGACTTGGGGTAGTCTACTTCTGACCAAGTTGAGATGTCCTGTTGCCAGGCTCAGCAACTGACACCTCCACCATCTGCTGAAGTGCAAGTCAGCTGGCTTGTTCTGCAGTGTGAAAATAAGATTGCCCCTGGGGGTGCCAGAGTGCAAGGAGTAAAAAGGTAAAGGGACCCCTGACTGTTAGAGATCCAGTTGCGGACGACTCTGGGGTTGCGGCACTCATCTCGCTTTATTGGCCGAGGGAGCCGGCATACAGCTTCCGGGTCATGTGGCCAGCATGACTAAGTCGCTTCTGGCGAACCAGAGCAGCACACAGAAACGCCGTTTACCTTCCCGCCAGAGTGGTACCTATTTATCTACTTGCACTTCATACTTTGAACTTCTAGGTTGGCAGGAGCTGGGACTGAGCAACGGGAGCTCACCCCATCGAGGGGATTAGAACCGCCGACCTTCTGATCGGCAAGCCCAAGAGGCTCAGTGGTTTAACCCACAGCACCACCTGCTAAATAAATATATAATAATAATAATAATAATAATAATGCAGTAATATCCTGATGCGGTCTGTAGCAACTAGGAGCATATTTGGAAACTACAGAGAACTGAAGGCAGATTTACAGGCCTCATCCCCCTACAGATCTGCCTAGCCTTTGCATATATGATGTGTTTATAATTACCTGTATAGAAATAGCAGACGTCTGAAGGTGAAGGAGACTCTCCCCATTTATTAAGTTCACTGTGGCACCAAGTTTAAAAGACCACATTCCTTTTTTAACCAGTTGTTACATATTTAGCACACTTGTCTTAACATAATTAAATATTGTGATTTTGCCTACCACAGATAATCCTTCCTTGGTTGAATTCAAAGTAAAATTGCTATCCTTTGAAATGCCTTGTAAAAAATGCCAATTTATTGGCTTTCTTCTCCCTGGTGAAAGAACAGTTTCCTGATTCATTCGAATACTATGTCTGTTTTTTTAAAAAAGTGACTAGACATTACAATGTGGCAAACATGACCTTGGTTTAAGGTGCCATTTGGCAAACAGCTTATATACCTGTGTTTCTAACACTGCCCTGAATCACTCCAATTCACTTCATGATCCCCCCCCCCACACAAGCAGATACACACCACATGTGTGAGCCCATTTTTAAATTTGTAATTAGCAGTTCTCCAGGGACATTTAGCTTCTCAGCATGGATCAGAAAGTGACCTATCCAATTAGATGACTATATTTCTATCCTATATCTATGTTTCTCTGTTATCCTGCTCTGGACACTCCATTCGATTTCTGTTCTCAGACAGTTCTGGGATTCCCCGTCTTTGACGGTCTTTAAACATTCTGTGCCACTGAGTTATTATTGGGCTGTTTTGTGGGTTCCCATCTCAAGTTTTTTCCTCCAGACCTGTACCTGTACCTTGAGGTTACCCCACATATATCTGTTGGTGCACTGGTGGTGTGAATTTGACTGTGTAAGCATGAGCACAGGAAGACTCAAACTGGGAAAATATCTGGATAAAGATCATGTGAGACAACTGCACATTTGTCTCTTTTATTGAGTATAAACATTTTCAAAAGAAACTGGAAGATGGCTCCCAAAATGAATATACATAGTGGTGGTGTGGTCTAAACCATTGTTGAAGAAGAAGAAGGAGGAGGAGGAGGAGGAGGAGGAGGAGGAGGAGGAGTGGTTTGGATTTGATATCCCGCTTTATCACTACCTGAAGGAGTCTCAAAGCGGCTAATTTGAGTCTCTTGGGCTTGCCGATCAGAAGGTTGACGATTCGAATCCGCACAATGGGCTGAGCTCCTGTTGCTCTGTCCCAGCTCCTGCTTACCTAGCAGTTTGAAAGCATGCCAGTGCAAGTAGATAAATAGGTACCACTGTGGGGGGAAGCTAAATGCCTTTTCTGTGCGCTCTGGTTTCTGTCAAGGTGTTCCGTTGCACCAGAAGCGGTTTAGTCATGCTGGCCACATGACCCGGAAAGCTCTCTGTGGACAAACGCTGGCTCCCTCGACCTGAAAGCGAGATGAGTGCCGTAATCCCATAGTCACCTTTGACTAGACTTAACCATCCAGGAGTCATTTACCATTTTACCTTTCTACATAGTAAAATAGGCACGATCTTCACATAGGACCCTTGTTTTAAACCACTCATTTGGTCACTATAAAAATTTGGTCACAAAATTTCACTGAGGCAAGCGAGCAGGCTGCCAGGGATGTGACAGAGTACAGGCAGCTGGCATATCTGGCAAGTGGAACTGGTTTCTAGTCTGCAAATTATTTTACTTGCCTGCTTTTCACTCTTAAGAGACTGGCAAAGGAGGGACAGAGTGCTCAATCCATCCTCCACAAACCCCTCTTATGAGTAAAAGGCAGATGGTTTTTTTTGTAGGCTAGTAACTTTAGGGAGCCAATTTACAAGGATGTTATACACATTTATTTACTGTATATTAAGTGGTTCCTCAAACTTGAAATGTCTTAATATCCAATCCTTCACAAACTATTTGTGAGTGTTTATAAAGAACTGATTTTTTTTCTAACCCAAACTATACATTTCATCAATAAAAGCATTATGTTTTTATTTGAAATGAATGGTAGTTCTAGAGTATGTTTTAAGCAAAATGCTCTTCCCCTAAAGCATGTTATCTGGAGACTGGCTCAAACGTCTGTTTATAAGTAACAGAGAAGATAAACAGAAATATCTCATTTGTTGACACTTCTGAGATTTGAGTTTCAACTGTAGACTTGTTAGTTCAGCATATTATGCAACACTTTTCGACTGCAGAAAAATGTGATTTATTGGGTTAATATTACTAATGGAATACCAAACATCTGCCTAACATTAACAAATGACCTTTTATTTGAAAAAAGCTTTCTTAATTACAGATGTTGAACACAGAAGTAATTATAGCAGATAACCCCATAGGGTCTTCACACTGTCCTCAGTCCTAATTCTATAACCATTTCATTACCTATGCCCAATGTACGACATTTTAGGCTAGGCTTGCTAAAAGGCAGTCACCTGCCTACTTGTGATATGGGGCAGAAAGAGATACAAAGAGGACCTTAGCTTTGAATACAAGAGAAATAAATACCTGAATAGTATAAGGCTTGGGTGACAGAATTTGGGTTGGGTGACCACTCTTGGTTTGTTTTGTTTATTTTACAAAATGTTATGCTATGTTTTACACCAGGGTAGACAACTCAAGGTTGCATCTGGCCATCAAGGTTTATCCTTGTGGTTTTTTTCCATAGTCCCAATTTTCCAGACTCCAAGAGGGATAGGCAGGACCACAGAGGAGTCTTAAATTAGTCTGAAAAGCTCTCTGAGCTGAATTTCTGGCACAAGCTTAATATTCCCTCCTGAGATTCAGAGAGTACATCTGCATTTAGGTAGCTATGTATTATACATGCATACTATGCTTGTATCAAGTTTCCAGAACCATTTATAATGCAAGTAGAAATACAACTGGAGCTAACCAAGGATTTCAAATTCTGGATCAGAGAATGCTGTGTGCAATGCAAAGACAACATGCTCATTTTCCAGACAGCGTATGCCAGCAGTAGAATAATCACTGCCAGCTGGTTTGGTAATACTCCTTGTTACACCACTTCAATGTCCCACTGACAAATACCCGAAAATGAAGCGCGCGCGCACACACACACACACAAATAATAATAATACTGTATATACCGGTACATATATAGTTTCAAAAAGTAGGTGGAGGAACTAACAGTTACTCTTACTCTGAATTTATAGTATGTACTCCACAATATATTTCAAGTGGCCTCTTAGGACTGTAACATAAAAAATGTTGTGGCCTGTAAAGCAAACCAGAATAGCGGTCTACAACAAAAAGTTTTAGAAAACAGTCTGGTTTTAATGCTTTTGATTTGCTAGTAGCTTAAGTCCAGTGCAGTGAAATTTACAACACTGAGCAGTTTTCTAAATTGCTATCTGAATACTGTATAGACCAACTAAACCACCACTCCCTTACCCCAAACATAAATGATTTCTATTTCACTCTGAGTACCAACAGACTTTAGAACTATTCATAGAAACAACCTAAGAATGGAAGCCTAGAAGGATTAACAAAGATGCTCCACCCACAACAGCAGTCAAATACTAGAGAAGCCAGCAATGGCCAAGGAACTCCTTCTACATTCCAGTAATTAGAATAGAACTTAACCCTGTATAGAAGATTTGCAATTGCAATCTGTACTCCTAAACCCTAGTACAATAAAATCTAACCTTTCCTCTAAAAAGATGCAGAACTTTGGACTGTAGGTCTTTCTTTACTTTGCACCTTATCGCACTGCTATGAGAACAGTAACAATTGGGGCAGCTTGTTGTCTACTTGCTCTCTTGAAAATACATCCCAAGCAGCACAACAGGTGTATACTCACCAGTAAGCATGCATAGGATTCCAGGTTTAGTGAAAGAGTTTTCAAGTACTGTAATGTAGATGTTAATTTGCTGCAAAGGACGTGGATGTTACCCTCAAGGTAACATTGTTACAACACTGATATTGTATTTGCTATACACAAACTACAGTATTTTTTGCAAGGAAAATAATATTCTTTGTCCAGTAGTACATCCACTGCAGTTTTAACTAATGTGATATCAGCTGTGTGACACTCACAGGCTCCTAGTGAACAGTATTTGCGGCAACGCCTCCCCAACCATGCCTGCACTGTTATGACTTACAGTCCCCCCCAATAACTTTAGAAGATGAGCACTTCCCACCACATCTTAAGCATGGGAATGCTCAAGCTATTTTAACAAGACTTAAGTGATGAACAACAGCAAAGCCACCCTTTTTCATTTCTACAGCAGTATTGCATGATTTTTACCAACCATTTGCTTCTTAATTTTTTCTTTCATTCGTTGAAGGTGCTGTGCTCACAATTTCCAGTACACACCTCCTCTATTTATTTTAAACAACTGTGAGCAGATATATCCTGGCAGCAAGTCTAAGCTCCACCCATCAATTTGCTGGGGGCAGGAGGTTGCAGGATTTATGAAGGAATTAAGTTTGTAAGCATATACACCAAAAAAGGGGTGGATTTTGGGGGAAGTTATATTCGGCTCTTTGAGCAAAGACTTTCTATTTTTCCTATGTCTCTCCCTAGGCTTTAACTGCTAAGTGGTGGACTAGAAAAAGGAAGGGGTATAGTCATTTTTCCAAATATTTTACATCAATGTAAATATGCTACTTCTTTATAAGCATGCATTACATACATTTACAATTAAGTATAAAATAATAAGTTCAGGATTTTACAGCAACACCAAAAGGGATAATTACAATATTTAAAAAGCACCCTCCCTCTGTAAAACAGAGTCACACAATAACAGACCCACAAAACAAGAACAGCACTCTATCAGCATTGAAGCAAATATTGCTGTCTAAAAGTAAGTATCATTCTTTTCCTATTTAATTTGTTAAAGAAAAATCCTTGAACATTTTGTTATTAATAGTAATTGGAGGTAATTGGGAGGCCAATTTAAAGACCACTGGGGAAACAGAGAAACCAAGTTTTTATAAGCACTGCAGCATTTTTTAAAAATGCATTTTGTACAACTGTAGTAGTAACATATATCACGTAGCTAGATTCTCCAGGGAGCACTGAACATAAATGTTAAATATTTAGAAAAACTGTAATTGGAATTCGAGTAGTATGTATTTCTTACACTGGGCAAGGAAAGCCTGGTTGCATTTCCCTTCCCTTCCCTTCCCCCACAATATATCCTGGCTCCCTCCCTCCATTCACATTCCTACACCCATTAGGAAAACACTGGCAGGAGACACACTAGATCGAAAGACCAATGGCTTCTTAAAACGTTTATTAAAAAAATCCACAAGATGAGGTTTTCTGTTTGACTACAACTGCTCAACCTATGGCATTTAAAAAACAAAGACCCACCCACCAGATTTGCCAGAGGACAGCCAGCGCCTGTTTTATAGGGTGGTATTTAAAGGAATGAACGGGCCAAACCAACAGCTACAATTCTTACAAGAATGTGAACAAAAACCCAATGCCTTCCTCATCACATATGCTGGGCACACACACAACTCCACATTAATATTGCGAAGCGAAGCAGCAGCAGAAGAAGTGTGTGTGTGTGTGTGTGTGTTGTCTGTGCGTGTGAAAGACAACCCCTTCTTTCCTAAGAACTCCCATCTGCAAATCACCAACAGTTGGCGGCTGCTGCTGTGTAATCACGGTATTCCCCCCCCCCTTCAATGATCCGAATCAATCTGGTTCAACACCAGACACCCCCCCCCCCAAACCCGCACACATACAGTGGGCGCAAAAAAACCCACACCACCCCAGAGAAGGGACGAGCAATTGGCGCTTCCCTTCCTTAAAGATGAGGCTGGGTGGGAAGCAGAGAGAGGGGGGGGGGAGAAGAGATTTTCTGCTGCTGCTAACCCACTGTAAGCCCCTTCTCTGTTCGGGGCCTAGAAAAGGGGAAATGAGAGCGGATGTGTCATGTTTAAACTCCCTCGTCGCCTCCCCCCTTTCACGAGCAGGGAGGGGGGAGTGTCCTGTTACTACCTCCACTCCTCTCACTCGCCCCAACAAATACACCCCATATATGCGGTGTGTGTGTGTTGAAGAAAAGAGAAGCCCCACACTTCCCCCCCTCCCTGCTCTCGCCCTTAAAAGGGTTCTATAGGGGAGAAAGCCACTGCACTCCTCGGAAAGGGGAGTCCTCCTCGCTGCTTTTCGCTCCCCAAATTCTCGGCTACGGGGCGGCGACAGCGGGAGGGGGGTCCACTTCGCGGGAGGGGCAGGGCTGGGCCGGGACCCCCCCTGAGGGAGGGACGGAGGGAGACGGGAATGGCAGCCTCTTACCGACAACTCGGGGCTCCGCGAGTCCCGGTGAGAGACGGTGCGGATGACGCCGGCTCTCCAACGCCCGTTCTCGGGCGGTTCGTCTCCTCCGACGCACAAGAACCGCTTCCCCACCAGCTCCGGCCGCGACTCCACCGCCACCGCCATGGCGGCCGCCGCCGAAGAGCAGAGCGAGCAGCCAACCGCACCAGCCGCCTCGCTCGCTCGCGTCTCCCCCCTTCTCTCTCGCTAAGGGTCGCCCATGCCTAGAGGAGCCGAGGCGGGGGGAGGGCGTCCGCGCGTCGGGACTTCGTGTGTGAGAGAGACGGGGGGGGTGTCTCTGCCTCCTCTCGCCCGCCGCTCCGAGCCGGGCGCCCCGGGCAGCCGCTCAGCCGCCGCCGCGACCAGCCTGACACAAACACACGGAAGGGAGGGCAGAGCGGAGGGGGCGGGGGAGCCGTTCGCTCAGAGCCGCGCTGCGGCCCCGACCACTCCGCCCACACGAGCCCACTGCCATGGAGACCGGCACAACGCGCCGTCTCCCTCCGCCAGACACAAACGCGTTGGCTCGGGCGGGAGAGGGAGGAGCGGGAAGGGCGCGGGGGAGACACCGCGGCAAGGGAAAGAGTCCGCCCGCGGTCGCGCGCGACGTCCGTGCCCGGGGGGGTGGGGAAAGAGAAGGAGGAGGAGGCACGGCAGGGAGGCAGCCAGCCAGGAACAGAGCGGGCAACTGTCTGGTGTTCCGTGGCTGGAAAACTTCGCCTCCCAACGCCTCAGCAACAACGGCGGCCAAAGGACTCGGGCCGCGCCAGAGGGAGAACAGCGAGGGGATCTAAATCGCCTCGGAGAGCAAAGCGGGGCAGCTTGCTGGCGCGGGTGGGTGGGGGCGCACACAGACCACGAAGCCCCTCCCGTACCCGACGTTTCTGACAATACGAGCGAGGAGGCGCTCCTGTTTTCGCTCGCGCCCCCCTCCAACCCACCCCCGCGCGCCTTGAGCCCCTCTGGCGCCACTGGAAGCGAGCAGCTGGAATTCCACGCAATGGAGAGGGGGAGGGCGGGGGGGGGGAGACCAAAAGCGAACAGGGCGACTTGGGGGTTTTCAGGAGCGGGCGGGAGAGCGAGCAGAGCAGGGGAGATGGCAGCCAGCATGCTGTGAATCTGCAACTCCCAACGATGTGTTTTGTTTCTTTTTTTCGCCTGGCCGGCTGCTTCCCTCTCCTTATCCGAATTAGGCTTCCCAAAAAGACAGCAGAACCCCACCCCACATCCTCTGTTCTCCCACCCCATGCCTCTCTGTCCTTCCCTCGCCTGGTTTCTATTCCAGACACAGCCTGTTCCTATATTAACCATACAGGGATTGGTCTGGATTTTGTTTTGTTTTTCTTCACTGCTTTTCCCTCTCATCTCTGCAGGATGACTCACAGCAGCTGAGGTCACCCAATCTCTCTCTCTCTCTCTCTGAATGAAACACCCACTCAGGGAAAATTCTACCTATCCAGCGTAGTGTTTTTGCTCTGAACATAGTCTTGCCATGGTTACTGTGCTGTAGTGATGCTGCTTCTGCTGCAATAGGAAGGACTGCATCAGTCCAGGGAAAAGGCGATGAAGAATTGAGCTTGCTAACATTGTTTTGGAAGGAATTATAATGCACGAATATTTCAGCCTGCCCTGGCAGGTTGTATTTTCTGTTCCAGGTACACTGACGTTTCATAGTTCCTTCTGCTAGAGCTTGGCATGCATAGATAGGGGACACAGCCATTACTAGCACAGTGTGTCAGCAAACTGCTTCACAATTAGCACAGGGTGAAGATTGTACTATTACACCGTATGCTTCTAAATTCCAGTTCAGTCAGAAAGGGAAACCAGATTAACATGCGGCTCTGGCTAAGCAGTCTTTGTGGGCTAGTGGATAGAGTGCTTGACTCGGCCTTTCTATCACAAGCAAACAATGAGTGCCGCATTTTATCCTTTGTGTGTAAGAGTAATACTCTAGCCAGCCCAACTCCATGCCAATAGAGTATAATATTATTCTGTAATGTGGAAGTAGCTTGATAGGTTTTCATGCTGCTGCTCAGCCTTTTTTTAATTTTATAAAAGGTTAATGAAAGAGGGAGGTTAGGTTTGTCAGGTGGCATCCTGGAGATTTATTCTCTCCCTTTAAAGCTAGTGATTAAAGCAGAAATTGCAGCAGCTACAAGTCCCATCAATTTGTTTCTAGGTGCCTTTGTCTACCCCCTGTCACCTGCTGTAGTGAACAGGACTCCAGGTGTGGTGCATAGCAGGGAGAAGAATGGGGCAGACAAAGGAATTGAGGACAGAACAGGAAGAAGCCACAACTGAGAAAAACAGCAAATCTGAGCGTGATCTGGAAAGCTTATGAGCGCACTCTACCTTTGCATACCAACACCCAATCCCTGTTGACATTTTTTAAATCACAAAGCTTCAGATGGTGAAATGTATACTAGTCACTAATACAGTAAAACCACAATTTAATGGGTGGGGGATTACGTTCCAGGGATTGCACATAAAGCCAAAATTGTGTGTAGTCCAAACACATTAGGTGCAAAGGTGGTGAGGTGAATTGCCAGGGTTTTATTTGGATGTTGCCCCCTTTTTATTTATTTTACTTTATAAAAAAAATATTTGGCAAGCACGTAAAGTTGAATGCACACAAGCTAACTGTGCTTAAATTGTGGGCTTACTGTACTGCAGACAATTTCCAAGAGGCATGCAATTGAATCCTATGTTGCAACCATGAGAGCAATGGGTACAGCATTGCATTTTGCCTGATACGAAGTATTGCAAATTGAGTGTTAGAGAAAATGTGACAGCTCCACAATAGGGATGCAGTCTTGAGAGAAGATGTGAACTACGGTACGTACCGTATTAGAAATTAGTAATTTATTGTGGGGAGAAATTGTGGAGAAGGTATTTAATATTTTGCATACCCAGTTGCCCATAACATAAATGGGGACAATAACAATATCCCTTATGTGTTTATTGTAAGGATGAGGGAGATTTCATAATTTACCGGTAGACATGTAATTGTTTTTCTAGCCTGAATAGTTCCACATGGTTAGAACATGGTGCTGATAATGCCAAGGTTGCAGGTTCTATCCCTGTGTGGGACAGCTGCATATTCCTGCATTGCAGGGGGTTAGGACTAAATCATCCTCAGGGTCCCTTCCAACTCTACAATTATATGATTCTAATCAAAATCTAGATTCAGTCCAAGTAGAAGCAAACATTTAATTCTAAATTAACATAAAAACAACACTGGCATATTAAAGTTCTATATAGATAAAGCATAATTATTATTTCTGAAGTTCGTGAAAAAGCACAGTGCTAACCATTATAAAACAATGACAACATCTAGGGCCCACCTTAATTAAGCCTTACAAGCATTATATGCTTATCTTTTAGGCTGGTCAATGAAGGGCTTTTCCCCCCATCATCTGAATCCCTGTCAAGAGAATGTTAAGTAAATGTACAGTGGTACCTCTAGTTACGAATTTAATTCATTCTGGAGGTCCGTTCTTAACCTGAAACTGTTCTTAACTAGAGGCGTGCTTTCACTAATGGGGCCTCTCGCTGCCGCTGTGCCACCAGCACATGATTTCCGTTCTCATCCTGGGGCAAAGTGATCAACTCGAGGTAACTCTTCCAGGTTAGCGGAGTTTGTAACCTGAAGCGTTTGTAACCTGAGGCGTTTGTAACTCGAGGTACCACTGTATTCTTTAAACCAGGCATCAGCAACGTTTTCTGGCCATGGGCCGGATCTTTTCCACTGACGTTGGTCCATGGGCCGGACAGGCGCAGAAGCAATTTCCGGTGCTGCGCTGCCCATTTTCGGAGCACTGGGAATCGCTTCTACGCATGCCCTGACAAGCGCAGAAGCGATTTTCGGCGATCCGAAAATGGGCAGCGCGGCACTGGAAATTGCTTCTGTTCATGCCCTGACATGCGCAGAAACAATTTCTGGTGTCTGGACATGCCCAGACACCGTTTCTGGCATCTGCGCATGCACAGATGTCATTTTTGGCACCATTCGGCGAGTCCCCACACCGTGCTGCACCGGTTTAGCGTGGCAGGGCGCGGGGACTTGCCGAGCGGGCGGCTCGTGGGCCGGATAAATGGCCTCTGTGGGCCGCAGGTTGCCGATGCCTGCTTTAAACTCTTTGGGCAAAGAGAGTGTATCCTAGCTGCCATTAACTGGCATGGTGGTAACTGGAAGTTTCATATTCTAATAGTGTGAGACGCCTGTCCCTCTGACTTGCTGCAAAAACTTTCACACAACAAATACAGAGTAGACAGCAGAGAGCCTACACCAGCTCACAATACTAGAGCAGAATATAACTACCGTATATTCTGGCGTATAAGACGACTGGGCGCATAAGACGACCCCCAACCTTTCCAGTTAAAATATAGAGTTTGGGATATACTCGCTGTATAAGAAATATGACCCGGCGTATAAGATGACCCCCGACTTGAGAAGATTTTCCTGCGTTAAAAAGTAGTCTTATACGCAGGAATATACAGTACTACACATGAGTAGAAAGGATCAACACCAGATAGTAAGAATGCCTTCAAGTGGTCCACTTCCCTAGACACTATTGCACAACATGAGTAGGCCCATGGGAGAGTACCTTGTTCCCTTATGGCTCACTTCCGACCTCATCAATTTGTTGTCAATCAGCAGCAGCACTGCCAAGCATATAAAACTCACTGAGAGAAACAGGAAGAAATTACAGTACTGAAGCACCCAGGCAGCAGATAGCCTAAGGGTTTTTTAAAACTGGATGTTCCAAATACAGATGGTTGAGATCCTACCCTGTTTCTCATATTTTAAGACATACCCATAAAATAAGCCATAGCAGGATTTTTAAGCATTCAAGGAATATAAGCCATACCCCGAAAATAAGACATAGTGATAGGCGCAGCAGCAATGCCGGTCGCGGCAGGAGGAGGAGGAAAAAAATAAGACATCCCTTGAAAATAAGCCATAGTGTGTTTTTTTTGAGGAAAAAATAAATATAAGACATGTCTTATAATATGAGAAACACGGTATATCCTCATAGTATTTGTTACACTTTGTGAAGCAACTGATTTTTTTATTGTCCCATAAGGAGATCAAGGCTTTCAAATGCTTCTTGCCTTCTATGTGCCAAATGGTTTTATAACTCCTGACCTGTAATTGATTCATTGATCAAACCACAGTGTGGTCATTTCTGTCACATTACTCAATAGTTTTCAACGGCATAACTTGGTCAGGTTAAAAAACAAACAAACAAACAAACAAACAAACAAACAAACAAAGTTGAGGCAGATTAATCACTGAATCACAGGAGCTGGAAGGGATCGAAGATACCTTGTTATCCTAAAGCAGCCCCTTTCCTTCATTAAACTATATGCACGCTGTACATTAGTCATCCTGAGCTGCGGTACACAAGATTGCACCTTGTCCTTGAAATATTCTCAGTCACCAAAGCAGATTAGAATTCCCACATCATCAATAAAGTCATGTAAAAAGGCAAGGAAACTGTTTACACTTTTAATGTGCTGGTGGTGAGCTAAAGCAGTGTGTCTTGAGTGAACCCCACAAAAGGGAGCTCCCCCTCATTCTGATAAGGAGAAAAGACACACCAGGATACCTCATGGTATTGATGTTAGATTGACTATATGTCCCAGTCCAGCTACCCTCACTCATGATTCAGGCTACAATCCTACACAAATTTAGGAGTACACATACATAGGATTGCGCTACGGTCCACATTTTACTGAAACCAAAACAAGTTATTTGTGGCTACCAAAGTCCCATATCTTTCAATGGTCTTAGCAATTGCTAACTTTAGGTGAATTAGGACCATAATCTTTTACATCTATTTGCCACATTTCTCCCTCCCCTTTTGCTTTCTGCTTGCATGTTTCTTTCCCCTACCTCAAATCAATCAATGGTAACCACCGAGGAGCAAAACAGAAAGGAGAAGCAGAGTGTACTGCTACAGAGGTTGGGAGCAAGATGAGGTGGAACAAAACAAGTCCATTAAGAAAATGCATTCGGTTTAGATTTAGATCAATGTCAAGTTTTACCTAATTTCTGGAAGGCTCAAAAATGCCTATCAGATTAAACACCTCAGGAATAAACTTTTATCGCCAAAGATGCAATCACTCACTGCTCTTCACATTTTTTACCAGTGAGTTAATATTCATGAGGACAGGGTTTTACCGTATTACTATTTAAATGAATGGAGTACGTCTAGCCATTAGTAGAGCTGAATAGACTGGGCAGATTAGTTGTGTGATATTGTTCATGTAAAGAAGCATAATTACTTCATAATTATACTCTACCCCTCTCCTGAAGGCTCAGTGGTTTAGTATTTAAAAAATACTACTCTTCCCTTAAACAATCAAATGTGTACATTACTTTAGAATGTTCAGAGCCCTTCGTGTAAATCACTTGTGTCAGTGTCATGCTTGGCTGTGAACCACTTTGAATGGGATGTACTGTATACAGAAAAGCAACATACAAATAAAGTGATCATGATCTCAATGATTTTTACAACCCTGCAAGATGGGAAGGGAAGTAATATTTCTAGATTGCAGATGAGTCGGGGCTAAGCCTATGATAACAGTGGCTTGCCAAAGCTGGCCTGTAGCTAGATCCTATATTAATGACAGGCAAGTCTTTGCTATAGGGAGCAAGATTCTTCACTTTTGAGAGGTCTACTGCCTTGATGAAGCTTCCTGTGAGAAGGAGGAAGAGATAGCTCCAAATGAAAGAATCAGTCTTCATGGCAGTCGAGTTTGCGGTAGAGAAAATAGTGAGTGGGCATTAGGTTTTTACTAGAGGAGGAAAAAATTACATTGCTGTTGTTAAACTGTTCAATCTCTTTAACATTGTGCATTAATTTCCTAGGTGAAAAATTGTGGTGCCTGATTGTCAGGTTCTGGCATCGATACTCTGTCTTATGTCAAAATTAAATGGATTGTCATTATTTATTTTTGTGCACCTCAAATACTACTGTTCCTTATAGGAGTTATGTCATAAAATCAAATGGAATTATTATACTGCATGTTTATCTTGTGATTATAATGTTAAGTGATGGTTTTTGACAGGAACCTCATCCACGATACTTTTCAGTGGAGGCTAGTCACACATTCAGTCATAACTTACATGCATTTGTGCACTAGCCTATTACCGCATAATGCAAAATAGACGGAGCTTGAGGAATCTGAGCCTGAAGCTCTGGAGAAGTAGTGGACCACAGGAAAGAATTCTGGCTGTGCTCAGCTGTAGGTACAGGAATTGGAATAGGTCTCAACAAGCAATTGTGCTGCTACTGGTGAAGAAACAATACTCTGCCAACATTCTGTTTATGTAGTGCTGTCTACTAGAGTGGTTCAAGGCCTTCAGCCTGATTTACATCACAATATTTTAAAACTCTCAGTAGCCTACTGTGACCCATTTGCTAAGCATTCTTTGGGGATGAAGTCATTAGCATCTGCCAGGACTTGAATTCCACAAATCCATCAGTTCAATCAATTAATGGGTTCAGGGTACTGTCTGGTCCAATTTCAGCTGCTGAGATTCGAGAATATGGACAAGGTGCATGGTGTGTTGTATGTATGAAAAATACTGCTGCCCCTCCCTGCTCATAAACTCGGGCTGCCATACATATGCAGGATTTGTCCGGCGGAAATAGCCTCTGGGTGGAATTTTCAAAAATTGGAAAAAAGGAGCAGGGGAAACCTGGGTGTTTGGCAACTCATGTCGGAAATGTTGATATTCTGGCAAATTTCCATAAAAATAGCTCAAAAATTAGCTCAACAGTATGGCAACCCTACATTAATAGACACTGCATAGGTGAATGCTATCAGCTGAATAAGGAATGCTTCACTTTAGTATGTATAATGCTCTACTTTCAAAGTGCCGAGAAACCAATACTTTCAAAACTGAGGTAACCCCCCCAAGTTTCCATAAGTCACATGACTTGTACAATGCTGCTCAAAAGCTTTAGCTATAGAGCAAGAAGCAGAGTGGTTCAGAAGGAAGGCTGGAGTCTATATAGAACAAATTTGTGGTTTCAAAGGTACAATAGAACAAACATTGCCTCTAATTCTCCAATCTAATTTGGAGGTCACAATTGCACTAAAGCTTGCAGGATTAAGGCACCTAGGATTAAGCTCTCTTCAGTGAACTAGAATTTACACAGCAAATATGCTTAGTATCACGCTCCACACATGAAATTTGCCTAGAAGTAAGGTTCCCTGATGTCAGTGGTGTTCACTTCTAAATATTACAACCCAACAGTGTTAGAAACTCAGGTATATAAGCTAGACACTAAATGGCTCCTTAAACCAGGGTTACAGTCACCAAAATGGAATGCCTAGTTGCTATTTGGGGGCCAGATGGCACGAAAGTTATATTTTTCAATGCAACTTATTGGTTCCTGAAATTCATTCTGATTGTGCAGATAAAATATAACGGACAGAATTCTATAGGATGTGTTTGGTATTGTGTGAAAACAGTCAAGATCCAAGGATAGTCAGGCATGAACCTCCAGATGGTGGAGAAGTCAGGCGCTATCCTGGCAGCCAGGCAAAATGTGCCTGGCGAATTTCGAATGCTGCAACCCAACACTGTGCTCAGTACATTCACCTGAAATTAAATCTCAATTTAATTAGAATCTATTTCTATGTAACTGTCCTTGCGTTCAGAGCAAAACTGAAGCATCTGAGCAAATATTGTGTGAGGAGATATACAAGGGTGTATAGAATTCAGGGGTGGAGGAGTCGGAGTTGCTTGATATGTTTTTCTATATACAGCATGTACCAAAATACTTTGAGTGCCAGGCCCTCGTGCTTTTATTTTATCTTTTTACATTTGCATTCCATCCTTCCTCAAAGGAGCTCAGAGCACAATTGAACTTCTCAATCCTATGAAGTTTGGTGCACCTAAACTAATCGAACTGTGCACCTAACTATGCATAGAATTGGAGTCTTTGCCTCACACTATCCTTGCAAAGTGGGTGGGCTGAAAGGTTTTGGCTTGCCAAGGCCACCTAGCACGCTTCATAAGTGAGAATTGTAGCCTGAATTTCCTCCACTGGAGCCCAACAGATTGGTCCTCTACAGCTAATAAGCTAGCAAATCCATCGTCGCTTGGAAAGCAACATGGGCAGAGGCATTCCATACGCACAACATGGCCAGCTTGATAGATACTTGTGCAGTTTCTGTGTGTGCTTAGGACATTTTGCTTGCATTAACAACTGCTCTGGCACTATTTATTTCCTTTTCTTCAGCCACCAAATCTGCCTCTTCTGGAACTTTCCCGTTCAGCCTTTGCCAGGTCATCAGGAGGAGATCCTGGTCTTATGCCGGTGGTTGGGGGAAGAGGAGGAGAAAAATGGAAAGCTGAAAACATCCCCAAGTCATAAAACCTCTGCTCTGAGACGAGAAAAAGTTCCTAACAAAGCAGTAATCTTAACAGGCTGTCAACACAGAGGGAAGGAGTGAAGTGTTTCCGTTTTTCTATAGTCTCCATTCATAGGAGCTACTTTTTTTTCCCAGGCTCCAATAACACCAAATGGAAGCAATAAACCAGTATAGCCATATGACTCTGCTGCCATAGCTACAGACCTGAAACTGAGCCATGCTGAACTCTCCCCTTCCTTTCTGGATCATGTTTCCTTTAGAAAAAGGAACTCGGGAAGCTTTTTCTTCTAGCTCTGCTTATAAGTGAAAAAGGTACTTAACTCCCTCGCCACCTTACTAAAGAGAAAAACTTTCTAAATAAACCTAATTTATAAAATAAATAAGGACATATAGATTTAGGCAGGTTCTAAGCCACGCAAATAACATCTGCTTTAATGGGGGTGATTAGTAATGCATTATGTTGCTTCCTGTAAAAAAGATTTTTTAAAATCTCCCCCACTCCACCCCACCCCAGACAGTAAGATCACACTATTTTGTGAGGCTCCACCTAAAAGGAAAAACCTTGCATTTCACTGGGATGCAATCAAACTAATCTAATCTGGGGTTAATTAAAAATCTTCAGTTTGAAACTCCAAATGCTTAGGCCACTAGTGCGTGCTTTCAGGTTCTTTTTAGCAAAAATGTTATGATTAAATAAATAACACGGAGAGAGAAGAGTTGTTATTGAAAAATGCTGGGGGCGGGTTTTGGCAAGACTTGGGGCAGGTCAGTCAAAATAAAAGATATAGGTGTGCTTCCAGCTGTCTGGTTAAGAGAAAAGCCCATAAGAAGTAATTAAAAAGTGGAGGGCATCTGAATAGGAAAATACCATGGCTGATCATACAAACCATTTCAGCCAATATTGGCTTCCAGTTGTTTCAGGTTCTCCTACCCCACTAACTCTTCTGATGCCATGGGCTGAATCCAGTTTTTATTAAGGTATGAGGTGCTAACCACGTTCCTAGGCAAGGTAGCTCTGAATAGGAACACAGGAGGCTGCCTTTATTGAGTCAGACCAGTGATCCATCGAGATCAGTATTGCCTACACCAGTGGTTGAAAATCTTTTCAAATCTGGGGACAGATTTGGAATTTTGGTGCTGCCGGGGTGTGGCCTAACACAAAATGGCAGCTGCCTCAAAAAAGAGCAGAAAAAGAAAAGAGATTAAAACCTAGAATGGTCCAAAATATGAAAAATCTATTCAGATTTATTTTTGTTTTTTAAAAAATGTTTGAAAATACATTTTCTTTTCCAGACATTGTTAAGTCTTGGTATGCTACTATAGATTAGAGCTAGAAAACAAAAATCAACTGCGAGCTTCTCAAAATTAGGGAAGCATGGGAATATTATTATTTCTGCCTTTGCACTGAGCTGACCCCTTCCTCAAACAATGTGGGAAAAATCCCTGCTGTGAGCAGAGCAAGAGGAAAAGTTGATAATAATGATGGCACTGAAATGCTTTCCCCAAAACAACAACTAGGGAACAACCATGAAAAAGGTGATCCTTATTATCACCATCATTCTTACAATGCCTCTGGCCTCTGCCCTGAGCTCCCCCAACCCACCCCAAGCAACCATGTAACAATCCCACTGCCATATTCAACTCAGATTCCTTTCAAGCAGTTTCCTGTTCCACATGCCAGTAAGCAGAAGAAAAACCACAACAATGGGATTCCTGCATTTCTCCCCTCCAAGTTTTCAAGCCAAGCAGCTGCATGTTGATTGTTCCTTGTGGCTGGCAGGCAGCAAAAACGTGGGACAAGTGATTCCTGTGCTCCTTCCGCTGTCCCAACACACACATTTTTTAAAAAGCCTCTCAAGTAGCTGTCTGTTTTGTGTGGCAGGCAGGCAGCAAAACAAAACAAATAGTGCAGCGTATGGGCAGATCCAAGGCCTAGAAAATGAGACAGAAGCAAGAAAAGTGCACTAGAGAGGTGGCGGAAACACCAGGTCTTTCAACACCAAGGATTTCTACAGCTCGTTTCCCCCCCCCCCTGCAAATAAGTCACTTATTAACCACAGCTCTGTGGCCCTCTAAACATTGCTGGACTCCAACTCCCATTTCCTCTGGCAACATGGACAATGGTCAGGAATTATGAGTGTTGTAGTTCAGCAACAACCACAGGTTCCGCCCCCCCCAGATATGGGAGGATGAGGGTCTTCCTCCCAATGGAGGCATGCCTGGTACCCAATATGTTTATGTTTTACTTTCTGGGTGAAGCCATTTTTATTCTAATTTCAGGAATTCTAATGCTGTATACTTTAAAATGGTATCAGGAGGATGCTATATTTTTTAACATTGGAACCAGAGTTTTTATTTTGCTGCTTTCATTGTTCGTTTAAGAATGATTTCCGTGCAAATCATGCCATTTTTCTATTACCTTTCATTAGATTACTGTGCATTTTATTATTGTTTTGTTTTAAATTGTGTTGTAAACCACTACGGGGTACATATATAGAGATTGTGTGGTAAAGATATAAAGACTTTAAACAAATGACATTTTAAAACAGAAAAGCTTTGCAATAAAGACAGCTACAGTACTCTCATGAAAGAGGCTCAGTACTGTATTAGGAACTGCATCTTGCAGGCACAGGAACCAGGTATAAAAGCGTTAAAAGGAAGAGTTCTGCTAAATACACAATGTGTGACTGCCACAAAGATGATTGAGAAATGCTGAGCCTTGACTGTTTACAAGCCTAGTACCAGTAAGGCATATACAACTGTTTGCACAGCCCCTGCTGATGTTCCCTCCAGGGTGTGAACAGTTGCCCTCTAGCTTGAGAAACACTAACATATTGTCATTTCTAATGGAATCTTAAAAATTGCTATTTTATAGGAAAATAATTTCAGATTGAAAATGGACAGGTGTCTAAATCTGTTATAGTTCATTCCTAGAGAAACAAATGCCAAATTCGTTCTGGAGAAAGAAACGACAGTAATTAATTCAGTTTCTATTTTTCAGATTCCAGGTAGCCTTTGATTTTCTCCTTGATATTAATTGCAGTTGCATTTCTGTTTTCATTCGTTTGATAAACAAGCTTTTGCTGTACCTCTTTATACTGAAGCTCAAATTCTATGAGATATGACAGACTCTTAGTAACAAAACTGACTTGTAATTGCTATTTGTGTTTACATTTATAAGTGTCTCTTTAAATGTAAATGCAGCTTTCCACTAAGGATTCTGTTACCATGGCAATGAAGGCAAAAGCTATTTCTTATGGGCTTCCCCCACCCCCCACCCCATAAAGGGCAGCACTTTCATATAAGAATGGCTCTGTAGCAGAAACTGACTGCATGCAAGCTTCAGCAAATGTAACCCATAGAACTGGTAGATGTACTTACATTGCAAAATAAGTCTAACAACTTAAAACTTGTTTGACTAGTGCTTAATGGTTTTGCACACTTCTTTTCCTAAACGGAAGAAAATACAACCCCACCCCTTTTAGAGGATCGGTTTCTGCAAGTACTGGGTATTGTATCGCCTTTGTCATAATCTGGTTTTAAACGTACAGGTAGCGTTGAGTTGATTGAATCCAGATGATCCCAGGTTCAACCCCTGGCATCTCCAAGTAGGGCTGGGAGAGATCCCAGTCTGAATCCCCAGAGAGCTGATTCCAGATGGACAAATGATCTGACTATAAGGCAGCTTCCTAGGTTACAGGGGCACAGCAGCATGACCAGGCAAGATTCACAGCAGAATTACTAATTCCAAAGCAACTCCAGCACTCACAGGCACCTGGAAACCTTTATTTAGTAAGGCAGAGCTGGAAAAGGTGCAGCAGGTAAGGACAACCCAATTTATAACGGGGCTGGAGCAACTCACCAATGAGGAAAGCTTAAAACGTTTGTGGCTTTGTAGCTTGGAAACAAAGGCGAATAGAGGAGGACATGTTAGAGCACTATTAAATTATCTATGGTATCAAGAGAAAGTGGGTGGGGCAAGTTTTTCTTCTTCTCTCCCAATACTAGAACCCAGGGCTATTCAATGAAGGCAAATGGTTGGAAATTTGGATTGGCAAAAGGAAGTGCTTCTTCACATAGCTGTGGAATTAGTTACTATTTGATGTAGCGATGATGGCCATCACCTTGGACAGCTTTAAAAAACAACTAAGACTATATGCCACTGAGGAACAATTGCTGGGGAACACATGTATGAATAAGGCCATTGTATTCAGGTCCTGCCGGAGGGCTTCCCATAAGCATGTGGTTGGCCACCATGGGAACAAAACAAGGGACTAGGTAGGCCTTTGGCCTGATCCAGCAGGGCTCTTTTTACAGCCTCTCAGCTGCTCTGACAACCAACAATTTAAGCTGTTCCTTTCCTCCCTACCTCTTTGATCAGCCTACCCTCTCAGCTCCCATTCCCATGGCTGCAGATACCTTCTCCTGTCACAAAGCCTTGTCTTGGCTTCTTGTATCTGATGCCCTGTTATAGCCACTCAAAGAGTATCTTTCTAATACCGTAAGCAAGCATCCCTAGAGTGCCATGGACTTTGGTTTACTTCACCACCTTGTTACAGTCAGGACTTTAACATTTGCAGTCAAATACAGTACTTCTTATCTCACCTGTCTTCTACCCTCTCACATTAATTTAAGATGGCAAACTCAAAATGTAAGCAGCAGGCAATTTTCTGCCTCAGGCAGACAATCAAGTGTGGCACTGTTAGTGACATTGCAACTTCTGTAGGTATTGCACACAGAACCAGAAATCACTCGCTGTTCCTACACATCCCACCTGGTCTCACATACACCCTGCCTTCAGCAAAGCAAATACAATCCAGATTAGCTGATCAAAAGAAGACACATTAGCTCCCACAATATGTAGCAATGGCAAGTATCCTGGAAGGCTTGGAAATAGGTTTAGCCATAGGCCTTTTGCCTGATCCAGCAGAACACTTATTATGTTCTTAATGAAATATTTACCTAATCTATCTGTCGAAAGCGAGCTCGCAGTGGATCACACCGAGTAGGTGAAGTTAATTATTTAAACAGGATCTGCACAGGAGTGCCAGGCCTAATGAGCACAGCAATTCAGCACCACCTGAGGGACCCGGGTGGTGCTGTGGGTTAAAGCACAGAGTCTAGGGCTTGCTGATCAGAAGGTTGGCGGTTCGAATCCCTGCAATGGGGTGAGCGCCCACTGCTCGGTCCCAGCTCCTGCCCACCTAGCAGTTCGAAAGCACATCAAAGTGCAAGTAGATATATAGGGACCGCTCCGGCGGGAAGGTAAACGGCGTTTCCGTGCGCTGCTCTGGTTCGCCAGAAGCAGCTTTGTCATGCTGGCCACATGACCAGGAAGCTGTCTGCGGACAAACGCTGGCTCCCTCGGCCTATAGAGCGAGATGAGCGCCGCAACCCCAGAGTCGGACACGACTGGACCTGATGGTCAGGGGTCCCTTTACCTTTGCACAGGAGTGCCAGGCCTAATGAGCACAGCAATTCTCTTCGAATGTCTTGCTCCTATGAGGCAGCTGTGGAGACTAAAGGTCCCCGCCTTCCCACAGCTACCCAAGTCTCCTCCTCTCCAGGGTTTTCCCCAAGCAATCTGAGACTGACTGCACTCCTGTCTTTGCTCCTCCCACTTCATGGCTTCCTTGGTCCTAGGAGACAAGGGGGAGGGGAGTTTGTCACAGCAGGAGGGGGAGACCCCCATGCTTCTTCATTCATCTCTGCCTCTTTTGCCTGATCTGGACTTCCCTCTGCCACAGACTCCCAGCTCACTAAGTCCGTCACAGAATTGTGGCAGTTTCGCATAATCAGCTGACATCACTTCTTACACATATCTATTCCATTTTTTAAAAAAATGCTAAATTATTTGCCAATGTTTTCCTTGTAGCTGTGGAGGTACTGACTCAGCCTCCCAATTTTAGGCAGCATTTGCTGAAAAATGTTTTTTCTTTTATATTTTTTCCCTTTACATCCCCATGCCCATATCTTCCCCAATTCTCCATCTACACCATGGGTCCTCAGACTACGGTCCGCGGGCCGGATGCGGCCCAATTGGCCTGCCAATCCGGCCCGCGAAAGGTCTGGGGATCAGCATGGCCATCCTGCACTTTAAAAATTTTTTTTAGAGCCGAGAGCCATTTCTCCCCCTTCGTCGCCATTTCCCCCGTCCCCCCAGTAGCAGCCAATCAAAAAGTCGAAGTGCTTCAGGCCCCAGCCAATGGGTGGGCAGCAGCTGCACGTGTACAGGAGGAAGGGGGCTGTGCTAAGCTGGCTGATCGCCATTTGCAGCAGCCGCTTCTTACCAGAGCAGAGCCAGCCAGAGAAACCCCTTTCTTTGCTGCCGCTCCACCCTCCGTCGCAAGCAGTCCCTGCTGCAAGACACAGATAAGTGTTTTGTGTGTGTGTGTGTTTCAGCGCTCCTTCTGCGACTCCCTGCACAGCTGCTTAGCCGCGTTGCCGCTCCCGCCGCCGGAGCCGGGCTGGCCCGACCCTTGAAGAGGAGTTGGCCTGGCGCCGCCGCCTCCCCCGCCGCCGCTCTCTTTCTTGAGGCCCCTGCCGCCCGGATGGCCCCGCCACCGCCCCCTCCGCTCTCTTTCTTGCGGCCGCCCGGATGGCCGCCGCCTCCCCCCTGCTCATTTTCTTGCGGCCGCTACCGCGGCCGCCCGAATGCCCACCACCACCTCCACCTCCGCTCTCTTTCTTGCGGCCGCCCAGATGGCCGCCGCCTCCCCCTCCTCCGCGGCCGCCCGGATGGCTGCCTCCACCTCCCCCTCTGCTCATTTTCTTGAGGCCGCTACCGCGGCCGCCCGGATGACCAACGCCGCCTCCCCCTCTGCTCATTTTCTTGAGGCCCCTGCCGCCACCGCCTCCCCTCCCTTTCTTGCAGCCGCTACCACGGCTGCCCCGATAGCCGCCTCCGCCTCCCCTCTCTTTCTGCTGTGGCTGCCCGGATAGCCGCCGCCTCCCCCTCTGCTCTCTTTCTTGCAGCCGCTACCGCGGCCGCCCGGATGGCCCCCTCCGCTGCCGCTCTCTTGCGGCTCTCGGCGCCTGGATCACCTCAAAGAGCTGGCTTTGGGATCCTCCTCCGATGTTGCCCAGGCCCCTGACCCTCCCCCAGTCCCGGTCAGGCTACCTTTAGCCCCGGCCCCATCGCTGCCACTCAGCCTGAGCGCTCCAAATATGGCAGGCGGAGGTGAGCGGGAAAGCGGCTAGGGGCACTGGGGTCTGGCGGGCTCCTGGCGGGGCTCTGTATGGTGTTGTTTTATTTTAAATATTATTTTGTGTTTATTATTTTGTGATTAAAATCATTATTTTAAATTTAAATATTGTATTGTTTTCCTGTTTTTGTGCACCAAATGCAGTATGTTCAATGCACATAGGATTTCAGCTCCCCCCCCCACCCCCAAAAATATAGTCCGGCCCAGCACAGGGTCTGAGGGTGGTGGACCGGCCCCCGGCTGAAAAAGTTTGGGGACCCCTGATCTACACTCAACTTACACATTATCTCCCCTGCCCATAACTGCGCTCTCTCTCTCTCTCTCTCTCTCTCACACACACACACACATACTTCCCTGGTCCTTTTACATGCATTTATTCCTCCCATAACACCCTATTTTATCCCCTGCCATTCAATTCCCAGTCTATTTGTTTACTTATTAATAGTAAATATTCAACTATCTTTTTATTTCACAACCTAATTTCCTCAGCACCTCCTCCTCTGGATATTTGTCCTCAAAGGAGAGAAACCATATTTCCTTCCTCCCACCCAGACTTCTCTGTCTCATGACCACCTTTGCTCAGCAGACCAGACCACTGTTTGAAAAAACACTGACGTCAACAGTGGAAACCTCAAAAGTTTGCTTTTCATGCAGTTTTACCTTCTAGACACAACACTCTAGCACAAAGCCTGCCAAATCACACACTCTGGGAGTTCTAGTGGTCCTTTGCTCCCTTATGTTAAAATTGGTGGAGGGATGGGCAATTCACCATAGCAATCATGCTTGCAAAATTCACCTCCAGTTCATGCGCACTGCATGATTCACAGTTCGTGCATGCTGCAGCTTCAAGCTTTCATTACATCACTTCCTGCTATTTGTGCAAATCTGGATTGTAAAAAAAAGACATCTAAGAGTCAGAAACCTCATTAAAAGTAAAATAGATAAAAGCACTATGCATAGCCCTTGAAGAGAAACAAAGCAGGATTTGAAGAGAAACAAAGAGTGCAGGATTTCACATGTCCTGTAAAAGCTAGGAAGCACTCATCTTCATTACCTGTCAGACAGGCAGATCCGTAGTTATTTATTTCCACACTTTACAACACACATTATATATTGGCAGGATTACAGAACTGAATAATAGGAGGAAGGAAGCCAAGTTTGGAACATAGCACAAGGTTATATTTGAGGAGAAAGCACTAGTGCAAGAACTGCCTGTATTTCTTCACTAATTTCAGAAAACTACATCAAAAACAGATTTAGTGCTGCTCCTTGTCCTTTGTGCGCACCAATGGTTATGATTCCTCTTTCCACCTCCTTCAACCCCATTCTACTATCTAATGCCTAACACTTCCCTGGCAAATTATGCCCAAATCCAGTGCCAAACAAATGTACCCTTGCATATATTTGCCCGTTTGAAACTGTTCAGTAGAAAGGAAACTACGAGTCATTCCAGGATGCGGTCACCATTTCCAGTTACCAGGGGCGGGTAGAAGGTGGATCAGGATCTACTGGGAGATCTCTGGCTGATCTGCAGCAGATCAGCAAGGCTTTCCGATTGTTTAACGAGGGCGACGTCAGAGGAACCTCTGCAGTGGGGAAAAGGGTTCGGCGCAAGATGAGCAAACAAGGCCAACACCGTGCAGCGCTTAATGTGTGCAAAAGCGGCATTTCCCAAGACTTCCTCGTTTTCCAATTTCACCTCTCCAGCCGCACCCAAGAAGATCGGCTGCCTCCTCCCCGCAGTTTGGTGGGGTGGGGTGGAAACGCTGACGCGGCTGGGAGAAGAAAACAACCTCCAGGAGAAAGGAGCCTCGTGCGGAAACGAAGGCGCCGCTTTCTCCGGCCTTAGCGACACGGATCCATCGCGCAGATTATCCACAGAGGCCGCTCCAAGAGCAGCGACATGGAGGAAGGTGCGCGAACGTGGCAAAGCAACGAACCACGAGCAGAAGCCACCCGGGGCCTTGTGTTGTGGCACCTGAAAGGCTGCTGCATTTGTTGCGGCGCATCCATCGGATGCTTAATGGCAAGATAAACATTTGGGAAGTCTTTTTTTTTAAGGTGCACGAGACGCCGCGGCAAACTAACTCGGCTCCCCCACCCCTCTCCAAAAAGCAATAAATAACTCCGCATGCGACCCTACGGGAAAGGGGTTTAGCACAGCCTATATTACAAGCCACCACACAGACAGCAAAGGGGGGGGGGAAGAAAAAGACTGCGCCGGCGCATAGCTGCGGCTCCTTACATACCTATCCGCTCCTCGCCGTCCAGAGGCGCGCCGCATGCGCGCTGCAGCCCAGCTCGACGGCAGGCGGCGGACGAATGAGGCTGGGCGGCGCGAGCCAATCCGTTTATGGGGAGGCGCGGCCTCCGCGCCTATTGTGATGCCCAAGGCGGGAGGAGGGCGGGGCTTAGGCTGTGTTTGTCGGGCGAAGTGGCCTGGGCCATTCGGTGCCCGGCTCGGCGGAAAGTCACAAGCCGGGACGATAGGTAGTTCCTCGGCTGGCTGGACGGACTGACGGTTAAAGGTAGAAGCGGCGCCCACGGAACCAGGGCGCCAACATGGTGTCGTGTATCATCTCCCGAGTCGTTGTGTAAGTGGAGAGGGTGAGGGAAGCGGGGCCTCAAGAGGAACCGGTACCAACGGACTTTCCCTCGGACTTGCGCGGGAGGGGGGAGGCATATTCGCTCCTGCCTCTCTCGCCGCTGAGGCTTGTGGGGGCCGGAGGAAGAGAGGAATGCGGTACTACTGCGCTTGCGCGCACAGCGGGGGTGATAGAAGTGCCCTCTGGGACTTCCTGCTGCTTTTATTCCTGGGGTGGAGCGAAGTGGGCCTTTCCGCAAAAGCGCCGGTTCCCCCCTCCAGCGCATGGCAATTTTAGGGTGCAGGGAAAGCAATCCTTATGGGCCTCGTCGTGCTCTTAGGTGCGCCCCTAACATATGCGGCTTCCCGCGTACACCTGAGAGCGTCAGGCTTCGGTGCGGAAAACGCGGGGATTTTGCGAGTTCAAGTCACAGGGAGCCGCCCGCTTGGCTCTAGGTGTCGCTGTTTTGGGCCTACAATTCCCATCATCCTTGACCACTGGCCCTGTTAGCTAGGGATGATGGGAGTTGTAGGCCCAAAACAGCTGGAGGGCCAAGTTTGGCCATACCTGGCTTAGAGGCTGCCTACCTCACGTGCGATCATAGATTCACAAAGTTGTAGAGTAAGAAAGGACCACAAGGATCATCTAGTCCAACCCCCTGCAATGCAGGAACCTCGAACCCATGACCCTGACATTTAGAGTACCGTATTGTGCCCTACCTACTGAACCTATTCCTAAGGGATATTGTGTAAGGAGAGGAGGAGATGCGCTGGAGCAGGGCGGAGTCATGGCAGTTTTTTATTTCCCAGGTTTTGAAGGGGGGGGCGCGCGATCACAGCCTGTTTAGCTTTAGACTTTCCCCTAAGCTCTGGATATGTGTATGCAGTATATCATTGTGGTCATTTGGTGGCACTCAAATTATATAATGGCCATCTTTTAAAAAATCTGATTATGATTCCTGTTCACTCTAGAATCCAGAGCTGGTCACAACTAAAACACCACACTAAAAACAGTAAAGGCACGCTTGAGGCCACAGCTACCTTTGTTGTCTAGAGCTTCACCCTGTCATTGAAAACCGGTTTGGCGACTGAGCCCTAGCCCATGACTCTAAACAAGCTTTTATGTGACTGCTGGCTCATAAGTTTTATTTGTAAACATAGTACAATGAAACTCTGTAAACGAGAAACTCCTTATATTTTTGTAGATCTCCCCCCACCCAATTTTATTAACAAAATAAGGTTTTATTAGTATGATAATACTGGTGGGTCTACTGATGAGTATGACCCAACAGTGCCAGGTCTTCAACCTTGTCTGTTTGCTTAAATTCATACGATTTAGAAACTAATTGGGAGATAGATAAATGTCCACTTGATTGGTTTGGCTGGACCTTGGATACACAATTTTGTGTTTTTATCATAAATACCTTTGCCATCATTGGAGGGGGGGGAGCAGTAGTTGAAAAGTTTGTGTACTATTCCTATTGAAAGATTAACATTTTTTGGTCATTGGGCAAAGTGTTGAAAGAAGGTATATTTTTCTGAGAAATCCATTAATTTCAATGTTTAGATGATTAAAGAATGGCTTTTAAATGCATGCTGTAGTGATTATAACCTAGTTTAACAAGAATTTGTGGTAGTCCTCATAGCTATAAGAATGTGATCTGGTAAATGTAGTTCCAGTCCCAAATGACAATCTTGTGGCAACCCCTGTATAATTTATTTCTAAATACAGTGTGATTTTTTTATATAAAAAACAGTGCCTGTTCTTATTCTGAGGACTGTTTTAAAATTGTGGTATAAAAACAACCAAAGGGTTTTTTTGTCAGCCATATAAATTAGTATACACATGTTATGATTTGGAAAAGAGTAGGCCCCTGTTTCTCTGTTTGCTGCAGAGAACTCTAGCCCCAACAACACCAAACAACCCATTTCGAGTTCAAAGGGCAAAGTGATGTGGCCTTATGAGGCCCACACTTGAAGTGAATAAAATTGTGATGTAAACCAGGCATTTTGAGTGTCTCTGCCATGTGAGCAAGCAATTAAATAGTAAATGTATATTCTTAAATGCATGTAGTCAACCAGTAGGCATGTTTCAGATATTTGGAATTCTGTAATGATGGGTATGAGGTGGAAATTGCACAGACAACCATGAAACTGTCATCTCATGGATACGTTTCTGAGCAGGCAGTGCTACGGCATATCATATCCACTAAATTATATATGGACTGAAGGTGGCAGCAGTCGCAGCTTTGAAGGTATGCATTAGCCAAGAGCTTGTGAACGTTTCCTTTTAAATCAGTCTTTCAACATTAATATTGGTCTCCTGTTGGTGCATGTGTACAACAACTTTGCAGGTTACAGCAAATTTGCAAGCCTACATTAAAAATTACCCTCCCATCTACACATCCGTAGTGACTAATTATGGAAGTAGCAATTCATTTGCCTAAGGTGAACAACCATTCCTTTTTGCTGATTAGTCTGTGTGGTTCCTGTAACTTCTTAAATTTTAGCACAATAGAAGCAAAAACCTAATAACGTTCCATACCATATATGTACAGTGCATGCTTAATTAAATTAAATTAGATTAGAACATCATTCCACTAAAAGTAAACAAAATGGGCAGGATACACCTAATCAGTCGTTTCACCATAAGCTCTGTGCAAGGATGTCTGCTTGAGCAACAGGGCTTTCCCCTTCCCTTCCCCAAGTTGATTGTGGGGAGGAGTCAGGAGATCCCCCTGAACAGCACAGGTAGGGGGTGGAATCTTGGGGTAGATTGAATTATTAGATGAGCATGATGTTGAAATCCACCCAATGAGGAAGTGAAGCTAATGTTGGTGAGAAGAGACAATGTTCTCAAGCTTACTAATGAATTAAAAACTGACACATCACCAGCTTCCAGGTGGCATCCACCCAAGAATTCTTAAAGAGCTTACACACGAAATTAAATAGTAATTGCATGCTAGTTCAGGCGCACACTATGGACCTTTTAGTTTTCTTCTTCCAAGAAGCTTCCATGGAAGCAACAGTCCTGAGGATGATATAGCAAAAGTGTGTCTGTTTTTTTCTGCAGGAGGTTTCTCTGCTTCTTTCACAGTCTAGGAAACGAAACTGGAAGAGTAGAAATCTGATCTATTACTTGTGGCAACAGTTGGCCCAGTTGAATGGGTTGTGATAATGGAAAGAACAGTAGCTGCTGGTATGGTTGTTAGAATTTTTTTAAAGGGAGGGTCCTTGGGGTGGCAGTGTCAAAGAGAATTGTTTTTGTTCTGTGGCTGACAATGGCCAAATAGTGGGAACATTAACACATGGAAATATGTCTATCCTTGAGCATATTGATGAATGTGAATGGTTACAGCTGGGAGGTAGCATTCATGTAGCACTGGCTAGGGCTTTAGCAGGTCTGTGCAGTAACACACAATAAATAGTACTTGACTCTCCTTTTACTAAATATTAGTTTTGAGTAAGATGTTCAGTCAGTAAGTTAACGTTTATGAAATCTTAAATTAAAAAACCTTGCCTTTCAATGAAATGCATTTTTTAGGACGAATGGTGGTTCGAAGAAAGCTTTCTTTTAAAAAAACAAAACAAAACCCCAGCAACTAAATATTAGCAGTGTCTGGGAGAATCTCAGGATTTTCACACATGTTGTGCCTGTTGCCTTATATTTAGAGGCGTGTGTGGACTTGTCTCATTTCTGGAACTTTGTCCAAGATGTGTTACTGCTGGCTTCTGAATGAGATAGTTTTGATCTCCACTCTAGGAGTCATGTTGATCTCACCAGCTAGGTGATTCATTACGTGTTCATTCTCCAGAGTACTCCAATGTCAACCCTGAGTACACGTCTACATACTCCCAAAAGAGTTAACTTTCATGGCCTAGGTTCTTAAGGTGCCTTGGCCACACAGTTGACAAATAAGCCTCAGCTTGGATTCCTGCATAGCAGCGGGTTGGACCAGATGACCCTTGGTGGTCCCTTTCAACTCTATGATTCTAACCAACTTGGAAACTGGGGAGATGGTGAAGAATACAGTGGAACCTCGGTTTATGAACACCTCGGTTTACGAACGCCGCGGACCCATCTGGAACGGATTAATTCACTTTCCATTACTTTCAATGGGAAAGTTCGCTTCAGTTTATGAACGCTTCAGTTTAAGTACTCCGCGAACCCATCTGGAACGGATTAATCCACTTTCCATTACTTTCAATGGGAAAGTTCGCTTCAGTTTATGAACGCTTCAGTTTAAGTACTCCGCGGACCGTCTGGAACAGATTAATCCACTTTCCATTACTTTCAATGGGAAAGTTCGCTTCAGTTTATGAACGCTTCAGTTTATGAACAGATTTCCGGAACCAATTGTGTTCATAAACCAAGGTACCACTGTAGTGTAACTACCCAGGCAATCCCCACTGACCTTTGCATCTTCAAAGTTGGAAGGAAGACTGGCTGACTCTTAACTTGCCCAGAGGATGTGGCAAAGTAGATTTTTTTTTGGAAGCCTGCTTGCGGGTAGAAGTATGTAATGAAGGTGTAAAAGGAGGAGCCGGTAAAATTAGCAACAGAGAGGCTGTGTAATTAATAACCAGAAGGATCTTTGTATGTTCTTTAATTTTAAGTGGCGGAGTTGGTGACATTTAGAGAATTGCAGGTGGGTTGGATTAAAGATACATCTATGAGTTCTGTATTTCAAATGGTGTAATGTTTTAAAGAAGTTTTCATTGGTAGCAAAAGGGTATTTCCAGTACAAAAATGCACTCATGTGGATCCAGCTTTCTAAAATGCTGTTTAAAGAATGCATGTTTTAAAATAGCCCTCACATTTAAAAAATCTTTTTGCTTCTCTGTTTAATGTGAACTGCTAGCATGTTTGTATAATGTGCATTTTGTAGCACTAAGAACTGAAACAAAAGCAGCATTCAGAGAGCAGCTAGATTTTTAAAATGGAAATCCAAGTAGGTAATTCCTTAGAGGGAAGTTGTCCTTTAAAATCTGTCTTCAGTATTTATATATGTTTTAAAAGTAAACCCATCTGTTTTTGCCAAGGCAAATCATGCCACTGAACCATGAAAAATATTCCAGGACTTTGTAGGTGAATGACGAAAGCTCATACCAATGACAAACTTACTGTAGTTGGTCTCTAAGGTGCTACTGGAAGGACTTTTTTTATTTTGCTATAGATAAGCAATGACTGTGGACTAGGAATTTCAAGGGATGCTGTGACTAGAATTATTGGCAACAAGACATGCTAGCAAACCGCTACTGAGAGGAAGAAGTAGAAGCACTGGGCTGATGGGATATTTGTCCTATGATGTAAGATGCCTGTCATTTATTCTGTTCTGATAGGAAATAGTGGGCATCACTGCACATGAGTGTAACATCCGTCCCACAGTTATCTGCAGAATTGCTGCTGAAGGATTCTGCTGTGCAGAGTGATGCTAGTTCTGTTCCAGCCAGTGAAACTGGTTGGCATTTGTCCCTTGCTTAGAATTCTTCTTCCCCCCCCTTTTTTTTTGTTAAACATGCTGCTGAGCTGTGGCTCATGTCAACCATGTTTGCAATATTTATTTATTTTTGCTCTGAAGCTGTAAGGGCTATGAAGTCTTTGGACATAGTCCTGACAATGCCTGCTTTCATAAAGTCATAAAAGAAGACCAAGTATCGGTGGTCATCCTTATCTAATATATGTGATAAATTGAGATCGACAGTACGGCACTTTGATAGTAGATTTGTACAAAAATGCTACTTCTGCTTCATGAGCTATAGAGAGAATGCTCTTCCATTAACCACGAGGAAGAGTTCTAAAGATTAATTGATTCTTCACTATGTAAATTGAAACACGACTCAAAGGAATGGTGAAAAACTGTGCCTTCCCAGTTACGGGGTTAGGTTCTGGAGATTGCGCCAAAAGTCAAAATTGTGTATAGTCAAAACCCACTGGGTTTAATGGCAGATGGGATTGTCAAAGTCATTTTTCCCAGAACCCTGCCCTCTTTTTATTTATTTTGCCATGCACATAAAGCTGAATACGTATAAGTTAAATATGTTTACGTGTAACTATTATTGGGAGACATAGTATCACTATTAGAGTGGCAAAGAGTACCATAGAGTAATCGGGAACAATAGTTTTTCTAAATATTTGGAGCCCAATATGTATCTTTTTGGCTAGAAAGTTGTTTACAATTGCACTTTGTTGGTGGTGTCCTTAGATAACAGTTTTGGCTGCTTGTCAGACAATTGTTCATGAGTGCCAGGCAGAGAACACTGCATGTACAATCACAAATCTGTCTTTTCTGTGCTCTTCAAATACTCTGAGAAGAGTTGCTGTTTAAAACCGGAATGCAAATATTGGGAATAAAAAATCAGACCTACCGTGTTTCCCCTATTTTAAGACACCGTCTTATAATTTCTTCCTTAAAAAGAAGCCACCACAGGGTGTCTTATTTGGGGGGGGGGTGTCTTATTTTTATTACGTCAGTATGGTACGGTACAGCAATATACATTTATTCAATTATAATTAAGTCGTCTTCTTCTGGAACATACAGCAATCTACATTTATTCAGCAGATTTTTAAAAATCCTCCCACCTCCAGCCAACAAACAGCAGTGGCTGGGCAAGGAGGAGGAGGGAGGCGATCCTTGGGGCAAAGCTAATAAACGGGAGGAGGGAGGGAAGGAAGGAGAGAAGCTTCAAAAGTGCCAAGTTCCCAACGGGTTCCTTCTTACCGTACCTGTATTTATCTCCTTGCGCGCAACAGTGCTTCTCTCTCCCTCAATTGTCTTCGTCGGGCAAGTCTCTGAGCCCGCGGTGGCGGCAGGACCCCTGATCTCTGGCAGGATTCGGGCGAGAGGAGTTGTTCCCCACCACCTCTCGCTCTCTGGCTCCCTGCACGCCAGAAGCAGGCTGCAAGAGGCGCCTCCCCCCCCCCCGCACCTCTCGCTGGTTTGCTTCTCCCACGCGTCAGGAACAGGAAGAGGCGTCTTTTTCTTTTGCGCCTCTCCCCTTTGGTCTCCCCACACACCAGGAACAGGCGGGACAGAACTCCGGCAAGAGGCGCCTTTTTTTCCCTGCGCCTCTCGCTGGTTCGCTTGCAACAGGGACAATAGTGGCAACATGGCTTACTTACTGGGTACGTCTTATTTCTTGCAATTGTAAAAAAAACCCTGCTATGGCTTACTTTATGACTACATATTAAAATAGGGGAAACACGGTATAAGCTCCAACATGCACAAGATAGTATTTTCTAAACTGCTGGGGGAAAGGCTGTGACACAAGGAAAAACCTTGTGTTTTATTTTGTCATAGGGGTCTGCAAAACATCCAGTGATTTTGTTGAACGCAAGTCAAAAATGTACTGTAACAAAGTGGCATTATGGATGGATAAAGGTTTTGATGTGATCACTGCTTTTTAAAGAGAGATCTGTGTCCTTTCTCACAATTAGCTGTAGAGATTTTTCCTATGATTTTTGATGTGTTCTTAAAGGTAAAGTGAGCCCTGACCAGTTGCGGACGACTCTGGGGTTGCGGCGCTCATCTCACTTTACTGGTCATGTGGCCAGCATGACTAAGCTGCTTCTGGCCAACCAGAGCAGTGCATGGAAACGCCGTTTACCTTCCCGCTGGAGTGGTATCTATTTATCTATTTGCACTTTGACGTGCTTTCGAACTGCTAGGTTGGCAGGAGCAGGGACCGAGCAATGGGAGCTCACCCTGTCACGGGGATTCGAACCGCCGACCTTCTGATCGGCAAGCCCTAGGCTCTGTGGTTCAACCCACAGCGCCACCTGCGTCCTTAGCCTTTTCTATATCAGAGGCTATTTCCATACTCTTTGAGAACTTGTCTCTCTTCCAGATGATTTGGAGATGGTCTCTCCATATGTAAATCAAGGTCCATCTCCTTGAGAAGCTGTCAAAATAGGAAGGCTCAGTATTACTTCACATTCTATGCTTATCCTCAAAAGGAAGTTGGCAACTTCATGCAACCAACAGAAGTGTTATTTCCTGATTTGGAGGATGATGCTCGTACCAAGGCCAGCAGTAAAAAATATTTCTGAAAAACTTGACTTCAGATCTAGACATTTCTTAGGGAGAAGGATATACCGTATATGCTGGCGTATAAGGCGACTGGGCGTATAAGACGACCCCTTACTTTTCAAGTTAAAATATAGAATTTGGGATGTACTCCAGCCCTTTTTTGGCGGGGAGGGGAGGGGAGGCTGTCTTCTCCAGCACTCAAGTCTGCAGCCGGGGAAATGGTGGTTTGTTTGTTTGCTTGCTTGCTTAGTTATTGAGAGGGGGAAAGAAGCCAGCGAAAGGAGAGATAGAGAAGCAGAGACATCGATCAAAAGGAGGGAGGGGGAGAGGGAGAGGGAGGCAGAGACATCGAGCAAAAGAAACCATAGAGAGGATAGCGATAGAGGGGCAGAGACATCGGAGGCTCACACAGCCAGCGAAAGACGCTGAGCAGCAGTGAAAGAGAGAGCGGAGAGAGAGACAACGAGGCTGGCTCAGTGAGCAAAAGGGGAATAGAAGCCAGGGAGAGGGAGAGGGAGGCAGAGACAAAAGGGGGGAAAGAAACCATAGAGAGGATAGCGATAGAGGGGCAGAGACATCGGAGGCTCACACAGCCAGCGAAAGACGCTGAGCAGCAGTGAAAGAGAGAGCGGAGAGAGCGAGAGACGGAGAGATCCCTTTGCTTTGCGCTGACAAAAAGAGAAGAGGCAGCAGCTTGACACCAATGAAATACACAAAACTGTATCTCTGCGCTGATCCAGGTCACAAAGCCATGAGGGAGCCATTCTCCCTGGCGGGGAGCAGCCCCCTCCCGAGCGCGCTTCTTTGCGTTCATATGGTCACTGCATACAGTGGGGATGCGGCCGTTTTTGAGCTCCCCCCACCGTATGCGGTGACTGCAGATTCTTGGACCCGGCGTATAAGACGGGCCCCCAACTTTTGAAAAAAATTTCCTGGGTTCAAAAGCCGTCTAATACGCCAGTATATACGGTAACTTGTTCGGTTCTTTACATATGTGGTTCCACTTTTGCAATAACCTTAAGTTTTATGGATGACCCAGACTATGCAAAAAATTTTTATGGACCCAGGTTTTTTGGGGAAGTAGAGCTTGGTGTACTTGAACCCTTCACAATCACCTCATTATTCATTCTTCTGCATATCCCCCTAGGTAGTGGGATAGAGATGAATGTTGTGAAATACCGTAGTAAGACTGGAAACAACTATTTTCAACTTTGCTTATGGTAGTTGCTCACTATTCTTTTTGTCTTAACATCTGTATCTTATAATGCTTATCGACTCCGCAAAAAGTTGATTTTTTGCCAGTGTTGCCACATTGGATCAATTTATCCATTATGAACAGTTGTGGTGCAATTGAAGCAATGTGGCAAACACTTGATGATGATGACGACGAATTCCTGCAACTGATGTAATCGGTAACATTTTGGAAGACCACTATAGCTCTTGAAGACTTAAAAAGAATAAAATAGCAAATAATGTTTCAGTCTGGAAAACTAATAGGCTTTGCCCTAAGTGTCCCATTTCTAGGTCCTGGGGAAAGCTATGATCTATTCCCAATGTAAATGGCAATAGAAATAGCAGTACAGTGGCACCTTGCAAGATGAATGCCTCGCACAATGAAAAACTTTGCTAGACGAAAGCGTCTTGCAATGTTTTTGGTGACTCGCTAGACGAAGCGACTCGCGGCACGAATTAATTTCATCGTGCGAGGCACCACTGTATCCTAAATGTTCGGAAATGGGTTACTGAAACTGGGCAAAGTGTTCCAAATCAAATTTTATCAGTTCTGTGCTTTAATAATTCATTAGTCCTACAGAAGTTTTTATGTTGATAGCTGAATCATACTGATGGTTTGGTGACCACTTTGTTAATAAGTAGCATCCTGTTCTCTGTTTATCATTCCCAGCTGATTCCTAAACCATTGACCCTGTGCTTTTGTTCTGTTGAATTAGCTCTTAAGAAGGAAATGCACATGACTAATGCAGGTAAACAAATCTCAACCAGTAATCAGCAGTAAATGTCAGAGCCAGGTCAGGGCTGAGAGGCTGTATCTGATTCAAGGCCTATGTGCTCTTACTAGGGAAGAGCAGAGTGCAAATGACCCTAGTATGTATAAACTGCTTAACCAGGGCTGACATTATACACCAGGGGTCCCCAGACTACGGCCCGGGGGCCGGATGCGGCCCAATTAGCCTGCCAATCCGGCCCGCGACGACCCCCGCCACCGCCCGCTCTCGCGGCGCGCAGCGCGGCAGCGCTCTTCCGGGTTGGGAAAAAAGCGCCGAAAATCCTTTCTGCGCATGCGTATGGGCCTCTCCCGACCCGGAAGAAGTCATTTCTGGTGCACTTCCGGGTCGGGGGAGGCCTACGCGCATGCGCACAACGGATTTTCGGCGCTTTTCCGACCCTGAAAGCACGGCGCCGCGCCAGTAAGCACCCGTGCGCATGCGCACGGGCGCGCACTCCCCCGCCCGCCGACCCGCACAGGCGCGCACTCCCCCGCCCGCCGGCCCGCCGCGCGATCGGCGTGGTGGGAACCGGCCCAAACGCCGGTAAGTCTGGGGACCCCTGTTATACACCATTCCATTTTGTGCTTGGAGAGCATCTGAGGGCCTGCATTCAATCAATCCCAGGTAGTTCACTAAGCTAGGTCACTGCCCTGGCTCCTGAGATTCCTGATTCAAATCCCAGGATCACTGTCAGTAAGTCTAATCTCTGCCTCCAATGTAACAGTGGACACCGTAGGTTATGCATTTAGCGTTAGTGTTAATCAATTGGCCCCCACAAACTGAAGTAATTGATTGTAATTTTTATTTGGTAGGATTGCGAGCTGAGATTATTCGTGTCTGATTTTTGAAACTATTTTGTAACTGGAACGTTACTGTAAAACAGGTGTAGGGGGCTTGTGGCCCCTCAAATGTTGCTGGACTCAAAGTCACACCACCCCTCACCTAGCCATGCTGCCTAGGGCTGATGGGGGTTGGAATTCAAAAAATCTGGAGGGCCATAAGTTTCTCATCCTTCCTTTTAAAGAATGAAAGTCCATTTTCCTGCTTTTTCTAACTTTGAATGTTACCTTATGCTTTTCAGTATCTTGGAAGACATCTATATTGATCTTTGGTAAAGTGCATATTTAATTGTTGATTAGAAGATGAGTAGTTAACATATCTTAATGTGTTGCCACTCCTACTGAATTAGTCCTCTCTCATGATATGCATGTTGGGTGGGGATAATACACCTCTATAATTGCCATAATCACAAAGGTGATTTTTTTTTTTTAAAAAAAATGCTAGCCAATGCATCAAGAACATGGCATTTTCTTCTAAAGGAGCCCAGTATTAATCTTAAAAGTCCTAGTTGGTCCTGGTTTACCAGAAGCGAACCTTGTTGTGTGTTGAATTTTATTTATTCTCTTCATGTGGCAAACTGCTGTATTGATGTAAGGCAGGGGTCCCCAGACTACGGCCCGGGGGCCGGATGCGGCCCAATTAGCCTGCCAATCCGGCCCGCGACGACCCCCGCCACCGCCCGCTCTCGCGGCGCGCAGCGCGGCAGCGCTCTTCCGGGTTGGGAAAAAAGCGCCGAAAATCCTTTCTGCGCATGCGTATGGGCCTCTCCCGACCCGGAAGAAGTCATTTCTGGTGCACTTCCGGGTCGGGGGAGGCCTACGCGCATGCGCACAACGGATTTTCGGCGCTTTTCCGACCCTGAAAGCACGGCGCCGCGCCAGTAAGCACCCGTGCGCATGCGCACGGGCGCGCACTCCCCCGCCCGCCGACCCGCACAGGCGCGCACTCCCCCGCCCGCCGGCCCGCCGCGCGATCGGCGTGGTGGGAACCGGCCCAAACGCCGGTAAGTCTGGGGACCCCTGATGTAAGGTGTATGGGATCCTTGAACTTACCTGAGTGTCTAGTGTGGGTGGGGACAGTTGTCAGAACATGTTTGGGAAGAATGTAAATGGATAGTGCATATATTTCATAATGTGAAATCTACCTCTGGTGAACTATTGCATACATTTGCTATAGACCTGTTCTCTACAGACATGGATGCCGTAGGAAATACTTGAAAGAACTGGAGTGCTGCCAGTACCTGCTTTGTATAAAGAACAGCCATCTGGTGATTTAAAGCATGTTTCGCCAGACTTCCATGGCAACCAAGTATTAAACAGTGTCTAGCTATTTGAGTTTAGAAAAACAGCTTCCTCATTGAAAGAAAGTGATTCCTAAAGCCTGACTGTTCTGGTGAAGTGCACACACTAACATAACCTTACTAGGGAGATGGATCCCCTGTTTTGGAGACTCAGAACATGAACTACGGTAGATTGCATGCTGAATGTTCTTTTCTATTTCATATATTAAAATCCAAATGTAAGTGTGCTTCTGTAGGAATGGCAAATATGCAAGTCTTACTGCAGATTGTGTAATGGGGTCATCTGTATTAAAAGTCTAATAGATTAAATCATGTTTGCCAATATTTTCAGGTGTTTTTTTAAAAAATAAACTCACTATGCAGAACAAGAAATGTGTATATGACTGAATTTTAAATACTTCCTTCTTAATCAAAGCAGCCAATCTTAAAGATATGCATCAAAGACAATCCCCAATCAACTAATTTTTTGACCGAAGAAATAATACTTGGGAAGTATAGTATTTCATATTAAGAAGGGCGAATTACAGAGGCCATTACAATACAATATACAGAGACCATAGACAGGATTATGTTGGAACTTTTGTTAAGATTGGTTCACAAGTTGGCACTGAAATAAACTTCATATAGATTTCAGATGGGATAGTCCTGTTGCTGAAGCAGTTGTTCATTAGGTTATCTTGTGTTGTCAAAGTTTGCTTTTGAAGTTACTGGAAAAACCAGTTTATCTCTTTTTCTTTCTCACGCAATATTATAGATTCATTGCTTATTTACTGTGCCCTTCTTGTCATACCCAAATACTTTATTTTTTTTTCAACAGGCTGGTTTTTGGAATGCTGTATCCTGCATATTATTCATACAAAGCTGTGAAGACAAAAAACGTAAAGGAATACGTAAGTTTTGTTGCACTATTTTTGCATTACTGAGTTGCATTTGTGGTGTGATACAACACAGCTTCATCAAAAGTCATACAGTCTCAAGTTCAGTAGTGGTATGTTTGGTGATGCTGCTGCTTACTTGAATGGGGCTGGGACCAGCATTGAAACTCCCATTGTTCTAGGCGCATTTTGTGACAGGGAATTTCATTAATGCAAGCAGTTTCTGAGCTTGGAGCACAGTACCGCACCTAAAATTTCAGATTAAAGCTGCTACTGCTGGAAGGAAAGGAGGACCTTTTTCTGCCTCCCCACTTCCAGCCACTCTCTGAAGACTGGAAAAGGGATCCTCATAAGAATATTAGAGGGGCGGGCAGGGAGAGTATGGCTTCGTACGTTTCCCAGTACATTTCCGAGCACAATTCAATATGTTCAATATGACCTTTAAAGCCCTAAACGGCCTCAGTCCAGTACACCTGAACGAGTGTCTATACCCCCATCGTTCCGCCCGGACACTTGAGGTCCATCTCAGAGGGCCTTCTGGCGGTTCCCTCGCTGTGAGAAGCCAAGCTACAGGGAACCAGGCAGAGGGCCTTCTTGGTAGTGGCACCTGGTGGAACGCCCTCTCACCAGATGTCAAAGAGAAAAACTACCAGACTTTTAGAAGACATCTGAAGGCAGCCCTGTTTAGGGAAGCTTTTAATGTTTAATAGATTATTGTATTTTAATGTTCTGTTGGAAGCTGCCCGGAGTGGCTGGGGAAACCCAGCCAGATGGGCGGGATATAAATAAATTATTATTATTATTATTATTATTATTATTTATTTTTGCAGTCTTCAGATGAGGACTAGACCATGTGAAAAATGAACATAAGGTTTTAGCTGCAGTTCATTCATTTTCAGCATTGTATTTTTGTTGTAAAAAATAAAAAAGTATGTCTAGACACTCCATTGCGGTGCCCACAACCTAGGTTTAAGCTCCATTTAGCTCCTAGCTTTCATATCTCAGTTTCTAACGCTGGGTGGGACATGACAGCAGTGAGACAGCGACTGAGCAGTTGCACCAGCAGAAGTGCTGGATTGATGACAACAGTCATCTGCATGGTCCCAATCTTTTTGCCTTCATATCCCAGCCCCATTGATGTAATCAGCAGCAACACTGATACTGAGTGAGTGGTTCCACTCCATCTCATATACTGCTACTGCACAAGTTTGTGAACAGCAGACAATAATGTATTATAACATCTTGTGATCCTAATTCATACTTGAGTGAGTCAGTGTAGATTTAACACTGACTCCCTTCTTAAATTTGGCTGCAGCTGTTCCCTAATTTGATGCACATTTCCCTCTGCCTACCTCCTGGAGTGCTCTGGTCCATGGGTCGGACACAACTAAGCAACAACAACCTTAATTATGGTATAGGGCAGGGGTGTCAAACTCAAATTCATCGGGGGCCGCATCAGCAGTTTGGTCACCCTCAAAGGGCCAGTTGTATCTGTAGGACTATGTGTCCACTCTTTATTATCATAAATTATTGTCACTGCATTCAATTATTACTGTTTTTTTGTAATAATGTAAGTAATAACTAGCTCTGAAAGCAGAAACATAGTCAGAATAATGGCAAGTAGATATTCAAATGTACAATTATTGTACAATTTATTGAAAAATGATTTTTGGTAACTGCACTGGGTGGTGGAGGCTCGCTAGGGTTTCATGCAGGAGCTTTGCAGAGCTACTGGTACCTGGAGATGCTGGGGTCCTTCTGCATGCAGGACAGATGTTCTGCCAGTGAGCCACCACCCTTCACCAAAGGGACTGGCTGAGGTTGACTCACTGGAGCTGCTCTCCTGGTTCCAGGGTTTAAGGGCCAGAAGTATAAAGCAGCATCCTATGTTTCTGAGGAGAGGAAGAAAGATGGGAAGGACGGAAGGAAGAAAGGAAGGAAGAAAGAAAGAAAGAAAAGAGGGAGCAGGAGGGAGAGAGGAAGGAAAGAGGTGAGAGAAAGAAGAGTAGGAAAGAAGGAAGGGAATAAAGAAGTAAAGAAAAAGAAAGAGGGAGAGAAGACAGAGATAAAGAAGGAAGGAAGGAGAGGGAAAGAAAGAATAAGAACGAGAGAGAGGAAGGAAGAAAGGGAAGGGGGGGTCGTCGCCTTGATTCAGCGCCAGAAAAGAGCGCGAAGGGACCCAGGGGCAAAAAGCATTTCCCGTGCAGCGTGAGGCAGCGGGTGTCCGTTTTAGGAGACGTGCGTAAAGCCTCAGAGTTGCACGTTCATGAGGCTGAGCCGCTGCTGAGCTCACGTTCATGAGGCTGAGCCGCGGCAGGAGGAGGAGGAGGTGAGGCAAGAGGAGGAGGAGGAGGAGGCGGCTTGCCGGGTCGGTGCCCAGCAGCGCCATACGGAGAGTCCCGAGCCTCTGCAACGCAGCAGTGCTCTGTAGCACTTTGAATCCTCCTCCTCCTCCACACAGCGCTGCTGGGTGCTTTGTCTGTGCTGCTGCTGCAGCAGCAGCCGTTTCCAGGCGCCGAGCCGTGGCAGGAGGAGGAGGATTCAAAGTGCTACAGAGCACTGCTGCATCGCAGAGGCTCGGGACTCTCCGTGCGGCGCTGCAGGGCGCTGACCCAGCAAGCTGCCTCCTCCTTCTCCTGCTGTGGCTCGGGGCGCTCCACGCAGCGCTGCTCCGCCCGCCTTTCTACCCCCCCCCCAGGCCCCAGCTGTTTGTTGGCGCGGCGCTTCAGCAGCAAGGTCCCGCTGCTGGGTCCCGCTGGCTGGGGCGCTCGGCGGGCCACATGACGAGGTCTGGCGGGCCGGATTTGGCCCCCGGGCCTTGTGTTTGACACCCATGGTATAGGGTATCCTTTTCCTGTGAAGCCAACCCACCTTAGGAAGGCTGAGAGCTATGCTGCATACAGTGGTACCTCGGGTTAAGAACTTAATTCGTTCCAGAGATCTGTTCTTAACCTCTGGTGTGAGGCGTGCTTTCACTAATGGGGTCTCCTGTTGCCACTGCGCCGCTGGCACGCGATTTCTGTTCTTATCCTGGGGCAAAATTATTAATCTGGAGCAACCACTTCCTGGTTAGTGGAGTTTGTAACCCGAAGCGTCTGTAACCCAAAGTGTCTTTAACCCGAGGTACCACTGTATTATTACATTGTGCACTGACCCATAGAGTCGTGTGTCTTCCTCTTTCACTCTCCCATCTGCGGGGAGAGGAAGACCATCCAAGATTTGGAGTTTTGAATAGGTGCACTATACAGTCAGTGGAAGTAAGACTCAAACTTCTATAGTGCAAAACTATCCATTACATTTCTGCTCAAAAGTAAGGACCGCTGAATTCAGGCTTACTCTTAGAGAAAAGTGTGTAGGATTGCAGCCTTAGTTGAACTTAATGAAATAGATCTTTGTTCACCTACTTAAGCAGAAACTTTTTCATGTCTCCTGCTTAAGAAAAAAATAAGATTAGAATCTGTTCTGTTACAACCAGTTCAAACTTGAAGTGGAAGGCAATGATGCAAGTATTTCCAGTGTGTGCCTTGACTGAAATTGGAAGCCTACAAATATGCAGTTTCTTAAGTTGTATTATGTCCAGTTTTATGAGACTGTCGTTATGTAGTCAAATGAGTTGGAATCTGTGATCTTCTGCCTCTAGTGGTGTTTTCTTTTTAGATTCTGTTTTTTTTGGGGGGGGGGTGGGCTTGTTCGTATGTCTTTTTCAATGCAGCAGTCTATTCCTCTCCAGGAACAACCCCCCCTTCCAGTTTGAGAAATGGGCATCTGAAGCTCTCCTTCAAAACAAGGGAGCCAGAATTGTTATCACCTTGGTTGAATCATGTTGAGAACAAGTTTTCTCCACACAGCCTTCACAAAACATTAAACTTTGACAAATTTAGTGCAGATTGTATGTCCTTGAAGGTGAGATTACACAGGAACTATTCTGGAGGTGCTTTTTTCATCCCTTGGATGTTGTCTTACAAGGGAATAAACACTTTGACAGCCTTATCCGAGATAGCAGAGAGCTGACAAATCTTCTCCAATCTAGGAAGATTAAAGGTCTTTGATTCTTGTGACCCACACAAAGTGTTTTTTAAAGTTTAAAACAACATTTTGTACAAGTTGTATATTCTTGCTTGAAAAATTAATTAAAATGCTTCCCTGCTTTGCAATTGAGATTTCCCCTACAACTTTACTGTGGTTCAAATTCTCAAAAGGCAAGCACAAACTATTTTTAAAAAATGAAAGATTTATCACCTGTTAATTACTAGTAGAACTTCAACCAACACAATCTATATACAGATTAGACAGGAATTTAGGAGACAAGGCAAGCATACGCTTTGGTCTTAATAGGATGTCTTACTAAGTTTTTATTGTTCACTTAATATTCACGGATATGCATGAATGGAGTTCAACCACATATAACCCCTTTCCTGCTTCTATAGTCTTCCTTTTCATGGGTAGCAAAAACACCCCAGGATTCAGTACAAACATTATTTTCACCACAATGCTTCCAAACAAGCCAGGAATATAAGCCAGTTTTTTATTTGGAAGCACTTCACCATGGTTCCCTGTTTCAACACTGTGTAAATACTGTACATTGCCGTTATTTGAACTAGTATCTGTATATTGGGGATGGTGAAACTTTAGCCATCCAGATGTTGTTTGACTATAGCTCCGGTCACCGCTGGCCATTGGCCATGCTGGTTGGGGTTGATGGAAGTTAGTTCCCAGCAACATCTGGAGGTTCCCCATCTTGCTATATAATATGATTGTATGAGCATGGCTAATGAGATGGGGCCTGCTAAACCTTCCGCATGTGAAACTGAATTATTGCTTTAACTTGCCAGGTGAACTTTAGTTCCTCGAGACTGAATTAGCAAGCCTGTCATCCAGGATGTTGAGTTCGTAATTGCCCCAAGCAGGCACTGCTTGAAATACTGAATTATTAAACGAGTTCTCTAAGGAAGCATGTCTCTTAGTTTAAAACAGACTCTCTTCCACAAATCCCCATTGAGGTGCCATTTAGCTCATAGCTTTCATACCTCGGTTTCTAACACTGCACTAGGATGATTAACATGCCAGTGAATTACCCTTAAGTTTTAGAGCTAAGCCATTTCCCCCTATTTCCTCTGCTATTCTTCCCCATTTCCTCTGCATTAAAGCATTCTGCTCAGTCTATGGAAGTTCACATGAAGGTCAGTTTTTTTCAGATGAAGACAGCCCATCAGTGTAGTAACTTCAGCTGGCATGTACACTAATTTAACTCTGTTCACTCGTGCTTAAAATACCCTCTAATTCCTTTGGGAATTAAGCTTAGGATATGATCACATGACTGGTGCTCTGTTCAGTCTAATGCTAAGAAATCTGTCTGAACCTGAGGAATTTCAAAAAAATAAAGTGAGCAAAGTTTGCTACAAGGGAAAATACATCTATGAGTTCCAATGGTGCAATTTTAGAATTTATTATGTAAGGCTGTCAGCCATCTAAATAACTCTTAGTTGATTAATAATATGTATATAATTGCTCAATTGGATGATTAAGTTTACATATCACAAATAAAAACATGTCCTTGCTTATTAAAATCCCCTCCCCCCGCTAGTTAATTGGCTAAAGATATACCACATTTTTCCGTGTATTACATGCCACTGTGTATAAGACGCCCTTTACTTTTGGGGACTCAAAATTAAGAAAATGGGGGGAGATTGCCCCCGTATAAAAGACTCCCCCCTTTTAACATTATTTTCTAGTTTAAAAAAACCCCACAGAAAAGTACGGTAATTAATTGATCTACTATGTAAATTACAACTTGTAGTTTTACAAAAGCTTTTTTTTTAGTTTAGCTCTGAAAATTGGTTTTTTTCTTTTTTAAAATTCAGTAGTGCTGTGTCTGTTTCAATTTTTTGTATTTTAGTATGGTGGCATTTTGATATAGTCTGCCTTGTGGAGAACTGGGGTTAGAAGTGTCAGGCTAATGAGCCAGAGAAAAATGTTTTGCTCCAAAAAATTCTACTTCATGCATTTGGAAGCAGGATAACTTTGTAGAATATTCTCACAACCTGACTTGGAGAATTGCTTTTTAAACAACTAGAGCATAACTTTTATTATAAATTGAAATCCAGTACTTATTTACCGTATATATTTCTTTGTTTTAACGGGGAAATGGCATCTGGCTATATTTGTAGTGGTTTGTATAGCGTAGTTAGCAATAGATCCCTTCTGGTAACTGCTCTAAATTATCAAGTATGACATAAATGTGTGTAGGAAATGTAAAAGAGACAGATTAAAATATCCTATGGGAATAAATCCTTGGACTTAATACTGCAGTTCATTTTTCAAGCAGCAAAAATAGTGACTACAGACGCTTTTCTTGCCCATCACATGCTTTGAGAATTTGTGCTCTCTTTAAAAGCACATTTTAAGGAACACTTTCTGGCATTTCATCCAGTCTGTGCTTCTGCATTCATCTTTTGTCTAGTCCACTTACTGATCATGTTTGGATGACTATACTGTACAGTGATGGAAAAAAGTATTTGATCGCCTGCTAAATTTGCCCGTTTGCCCTCTGACAAAGAAATGACCAGTCCATAATTTTAATGGTAGGTTTATTGTAGCTGTGAGAGACAGACTAACAACAGGAAAAACCCCAGAAACCCAGAAGACAAAAGTCAGAGATTGATGTGCATTATAATGAGTGAAATAAGTATTTGATCCCCTATCATCCAGCCAGATGTCAGGCTACCTGGTATCTTCACTTGTATGTAAAGAGCTGAGATTAGAAGCACCTGCTGTAAGGGAGGGGTCTTACCTGTAACCCCAGCTCGTTACAGTACCTGTACAAAAGACAAGTAAATGGGCAAAAGACAGGTAAACAGGCAAATTTAGCAGGGGATCAAATACTCCCCCCCCCTTCACTGTATATTCACTTAGGTTGAGATTTGAACAAGATACACCCCTACACACATCCTTTTCATGAGCTGTGATTTAAATAAGGAAGTCTCTAACACTTTCACCTTTCTTTAGAACAGGGAGACCATGCCTACCAAGTTCAGAACAAGTCAAAATCTTAAAACAATGGTTTAAAACTGTTTTAAAGAGTCTGTCTTGTTCCAGAATCAGTAAATGGGTGAAATGGGAAACTGGTTAGAGAATGTGGTTCAATCACAGCTCATGCAAAGGCATTGTATGCACAGGCCACAGACTTATTTGGAGAAGGGCTATAGCTTCATAGGAGAGCATGTTAAGTCGTAGGTAGAGCTAGGAAAGACTTGCACCTGAAACTATGGAAAGCCACGGCCAGTTATAGAGTCAGTGGGTCAGTGGTGGAACAATGATTTGGATTGGTGTAAGGCAGGTACTTGTGTTTCTGTGTCTTATTAAAGCAAGATAATGAACTTCTGAACTGGATTGGAACACAGTATCATTCAGTGAGTGGAGCATGCCAGCAGAAGTGGATATTTTGCTCATAAATTATAAGCCCACCCACTGGAACGAGGGGTAGCTCTGATGAGCCTCTGTTTAGGATGCTGGAGGTCTGAAACTGAACACAGGCAATGGGACCCAGCTAAACCACTGTAATCTTTGCAATGATCTGGTAGCTAGCTAAAGGATGGAACTGTTGGGACTGTATAGATTGTCATAGGTTATATTATAGCTATCGGCTCAGCAACAGTCCTGTTATACAAAATGAGTAGGGTTCCATCTGACACTAACACAAAATTATCAGCACTCTCACAAAATTAATTTGATATAAAATTTTATTTTGGTGGAGATATCTATCTACCCATCTATCCTGTACTGTGTACTGCTACTGCCAATACTAGCTTAAATGGATATGTATCACTTTCTGCAGCTTGCTTAACTGGTAAGAATTATATTTAGAAGATTCTCAGTGGTGCTACTTTTCTGCTTTTGTCCGCATTAAAGGCTAGGTTATCTTTTTTGAAGAATGGGGTGGGGTGGTTTGCAAGCATGAGTCCCCATTTTAAGGAAAGTGATGGGATGGCAGGTATTTTCTCCTTGTTTAACTCATGGTTAGTGATTTAACTCATGGTAGTGAAACAATAGCTGCTTATTCCAAATAGGATGTTTTGTTCATTTTCTAGCAGAAGTTGGTCAGGCTATCAGAGCTGCTTTGATTTAAGCTAGAGTAAAAGGGCTGTTTATCAGAAAGGTTCTGACTCTTTCAGCTGCTGTCTTCTACCTATGGTTCCCATCTTTCTAAAACATATGAATACAAGCAGCAAGTAAGCATAGTTTAAATCATTGCAAAATGTGTATCCTGTGCTCCTGTCACTGATGTAGTGGAAATTAAAATAGTTGTCACATCTTTCCTTTTCAGGTGCGGTGGATGATGTACTGGATTGTGTTTGCTCTTTATAGTGTTACTGAAACAATAACGGACCTCATGATATCTTGGTATGTTTGGGTTCAGAGCATAATACAATTACAGTTGTGTTTTGACATATTGTAGTATATAGTGCCACATACTCCTTATCCGAATTATCCTATGCTAGTTCTGAAAAAGGTAGAGCTATAAAATAGCAATAATACCGGTATGTAAAACTATATTAAGGATTATAGATAATTAAAGTAAAGCCAAAAAAAGCTTTTGTTTAAAATGTGTTATTATTCAATATCATCCAGAGCTTTCTGCTCTGGAAGGAATGTACCTGTTTCTAAAAAACAGAACCCAATTTTGAATTCTGATTTGTTTTGCAGGTTTCCATTGTACTACGAGCTGAAGATTGCATTTGTTATTTGGTTGCTCTCTCCATATACTAGAGGGGCAAGTTTAATATATAGGAAGTTTCTTCATCCTCTTCTTTCTTCAAGAGAAAGGGTGAGACATTGCCCTGTTTGTGGTTTTAAAATAATTTATTCCATAATATATATAAAAAAATGCAATAGGGGTGGGGTGGGGAGGAGAAACTTGCATTAGTACTTTGTATTTAACACTGAGAATGTTATGTCTAATCAGATTAATGTCCACACTGTTTGCCTGTTTTTCCCCTTAGGAGATTGATGAATATATTGTGCAAGCCAAAGAACGTGGTTATGAAACAATGGTTAACTTTGGTAAACAAGGCTTAAATTTAGCTGCTACTGCCGCAGTGACCGCAGCTGTAAAGGTAAATATTACTTAACCATTCAGTATAAAAATACATTGCGTATTAAGTTGGATAACTTTTTTCTAACTGCATGTTCTAAAAGTATCTCCTCTCTTAAACACTAGCTATATTATAATTTTTTTAAAAAAAATAGTGAAGATGACCCTTTCTTTCTCTCTTGTTGCCTTTTCTTGCTGGTAATCACACTCCATAGGATTTCTGGCTTCTTTCTGCTGTTTTCCTTCAATCAAGTTGAGGTAATTGTTCATGGAAATTAAAGCATGAAGCAGTGCTACAGTACATATGAATTGGCAAATTAATATGAATCCCCACTGAATTCTCTTTACCTTTTAGAATAAATATTAATTCACTACATGAACTTGAACCGTAACTGTTCTTGCTTAGAGTTGTGTGATATTAGAAAACATTAATTTAATTGGGCTGCTGCTCTTGGACTCAAAAGGTGCTCCTGATTTTCTGTGACGTGTCTAAGTAATAAGCTTCTCAGCTTTTCCTGTAATTCAGGCATGTAGCTAATGGACACTAATGAAGTCAACATTTGTAACTATAGCAATATAAAAGGAGAATCTATACACCTCCAATCAAGGATGTGCTTAGAATAAATGGGACAAGATAGGTTGAACAAGATGGACATTGCCTGCAGTAAATTTCCATGCATTAGTGAAGGGTAGCTTCCTCTTTTCTCCTTGTCTTTCATATTTCTAGGAAATTATAACTGCAACTAGTAGAAGTGTATAGAAGTGTAACCTTCCTAATACTTGTAGCAATCCTTTGTAGACAGTTTCACCAGCAGTCAATGGAAACAAAAAGGTAGTGGAAATGCTTAAAAATATACTTAAAGCTAACAGTGCCCCTGCTTGTCAACTTGCCGATCCGGCTAACTTTAAAGAGGTATCTTCAGAGCAAATCCCCTGCCCTTCTGTTTCACTTTCCTCAAGATATTACAAGAGAAACAAAATCAAATCAGTAGAACAGGAAACACCAGCTTGCAGCAAGACATGGATATGTCAGAGCAGTCAGGCTGAAATCCTTCCTTTAAAAGGCAGGTGAACCTGGTGCCAGAAGGATCAGTTGTTGAAACCCTAGGGAGAGTATTTTATAAAATTAACACTGCAGCCTCAAAGGCCTTACTCAACTTCAGCTGGCAGCAGGACACTGAACATAGCCTTAGATCAAGAGTGGGAAACCTTTGACCTACCTGAGGTTTCTGAACTAAAACTCCCCATCAGACTTAGCAAGTATAGCCAGTGATCAGGGATGATGGGAGTTGTAGTGCAGCAGTATCTGGAAGGCTACATGTACCCCATTTCTGGTCTAAAACTTTGCATATGAGTGGCAATGTCTGTACAGCAGTTCAGTGGCCCATGCTTTTGGGTTTGATGTGCTAAGAATAACTGAGATTGTTACCACTCCTCATGGAGTGCTGCCAAGTGAAAAGCTTTCAAACAGCCATAATCTGTGTGTTGTGTTTAGGCAGCAGGATAACGTTTGAACTGGTTGTCAGATATTCTTGGTAAACAACTATTCAAATTCTGCACACGGCCATTTTATTCAGGAAATAGCTATTGCTTTAATTGATACTAGAGGAGATTCTGAGGAGGAATCATTACTAGTCGGCAAGGATATGCAGAATTTGCCATTCTTAGGGGAAATTGTTTGACTCCTTAAGGCCTCGGTTGATCAAATCATGCCTGTCTTTGGCATATGTGCACTCACTCTTGCATCTGCACCAGGGAGAGAGCATGTGACCGCATGACTTGCTGTGGCTCTTTTTTATTTTAAACTATGGCTTAGTGTTACCATATGTCTACCTCATCCATTCTTTCTGAATTGGCAGTAGCCTGGTTTGATGTGACCACTGTGTTTTTACAAACGCAGAGAAACCACACATCCAGGATTTCCTAAGGCTGAGACATGAGACCTAACCTTCCTCTCTTGAGTCTTGATCAAGGCAGGATTTTCCTGAACCTTGGAGCTCAATTTATTGAAAGAAAACAATAATGTAGGGTCATAATGTTCAGCTTTTGTCCTATTTGGCTTTTTTATGGCTTCCATTTTTGCTGTACCTACTATTCTCAAGGTTTCTTCTCCAAACGCTGCAAACTCCTGATGGTATGCAGCCAAAGCAGCTTCTCACTTCACTTTCATACATAGTATTTTATATTTGGCCATGCTTTGTCTATTTACTCTTATCCTGAGAACTACCGTAGCTGTTTAATGAAGACCATTATATTTCCAAATACATAATTTATTGTTCTGAGATGATTCCTCTGCTTGTTTATGTACGGAGGATCATAATGGCCTTTGGTTACTGCCAATTTGTAGCTTTTTGCTCGAGGACAAAGATTTGTATGAGACGTTCTGACCATTTATATCGTGTTTCAGATCTATGTTTAAATAGGCTATTATATATCATGCAACCTCTAAGGATGTTACTACTAATGTGTTGACAGCTGAAAACAAGAAAATGAATGGTGTACAGCTACTTTGTCAGCCATAACTGCAACCCTTTGTTAAACCAAATATCTCCCAAATGTCCTTGAAAGGATGCTAGTCCTATTAGTGAATTAATTAACATGGGCAGAACGTCTTAATATAGCACATGCAAGTTTTACAGCAAGGAAATTCACAATCTGCATTCTTTAAATAATAAATTAATAATTATAACACTTTTTAAAATAGAAGATTGGGGCTCATTCATATAGAAATTGTGATCCAGATGCTAAATAGAATTTCACAAAAATGAGTAATCTGGGTTGGGTATTTGAAATAGTCCTGACTACACTTAAGATGGAGGGAAATGCTTTTAGTCGAGAATGCTGTTTCTAACAGTAACAAGCCAAATGCTTCCAGGAATCCCACAAGCAATTCATGAAAGCAACAGCAACTTGTACATCCCAGCACCTCACGTTTAGTATAATGCCTCTGAACATTGAGGCTCCATTTAGCTATGGTAGCCAGTATCCATTGATAGACCAATTTTTCGTGATTTTGTTTAATCTCTATTTTAAAGTCATTAAGCTAGTAGCTATAACTGCATATTATGGCAATCAATTCCATAAATTAAGTGTTGTGTATGAAGTGCTTTCATGTGTTCTGTATCTACAAAGTAGTTACATGACAGGGGACTCTTTGCACAGCCAATACAGTGGTACCTCTGGATACATATCCTTCAGGATGTAACCTCCTTCAGGATGTAACGTCTGGAACGGATCCTGTCCGCAACCGGAGGTACCACTGTGCTGACTATCTGGGCAAATACATGTGGTACGTACTGCAAAACACTGAATACTGTGTTTCTGCCTGCTTTCTACTTAACATTTTAACTGCTGGTTTTCTGCATTGTCTTGCTAGTACACTCTGTCACTTTGGCTTCTATGACTTGGGTGGATCTCATGATAAACCTTGTTAATCACTATAGGAATGAGGCTGTCCGAGCCTCAAGACTTGTGCCACCACCACCACTTCTAGTGCAGCTGTGTGAGGAGCAAATCAGAAACTTTTGTTCTGTTTAACCACAGTTTAGCGTTTCCTCTGAACCCTAAACTATAATTAATCTGAAACTCTACTGGATTTGAAACAAGTTGTTTTGTTTCAAACCATCCATGGATAAAATTAACCACAGTTTGCTGGGTCTGGGCAACACAACAAGTGGCAGTTAATCTAAAATGGAAGTGAAAGTTTCAAAAAAACAACAACACCTTCTTACAGCCATGCCAGAGGAAAAAGCAGAGAGAGAAGTGCAAGAGCCTCAAGCTTGCACTGCACAGGCTTGTTCACATTATGATAAAGAAGGGGTTCCCAACCTTTTGGGCCCTGGGACACGTTTGGAGACTATAGAAACTATTGCAGGTGCTACATGCACTTGCATGCTTCAGCCCTGTCTTGCACATGTGTGCGCGCACACACTCCCCTACCCTATCATTTTTTAAAAAAACAGGTGTCATATTGACACTTGGCAGCATTGCTAGATAAGAAATCTTATTTATTGCATTCAGAACTCTCAGCTTGCCCAGGACTTTTTCATGCCCCTCATAATTATTTAAGGTTTGGCAAGGGCTAGTTTTTCCAGGTGTACTTTTTGCAGCTCCATTTCTATAGAGGCACTTGTACATGTGCTATACTGCAATAGTTACAGCACGATCAGGTATAAGCTCCAGTGATTTCAATGAGAATTATTCAGTGGAAGATGTATGTAGAATTGCGTTGTCACTCCCTTAATCCACAGTTGGGAGTGTAACAGTACAGTTCAGCTCTAATACAAAATTGGGAAAACTCCATTTGTGCAGGACATAACTTTTAACATACAGTCAAGATCTGACATTTTTAAAGTGAGAATGTGATTTTATAAATTGGTTTACTAGTATAAATTTTGTATTATGCAAGTTTAAGTTTATGCTTAAGCAAAGTGCTACACAAAAGAACACAATATGTCTTGGAATAGTACAGTTTGGATTTTGACAATTATAAATAAACTTTGGGGGGAAAATGATCCTTTCCCTCTTGAAACATTTCTCTTTCCCCTCCCCTCCCCTCTTAACTTTTCAGGGTCAAGGGGCAATAACTGAAAAGCTGCGGAGTTTCAGTATGCATGACTTAACAGCTATACAAGGTGATGAACCAGTGGGACAAAGACACTACCAAACATTACCTGATACAAAAAAGAGAAGCAGAAGCTCCACCACCAATGAAACTTTAGGTTTGTATATTACTAAAAGAACTGGGATGTTTCTGTTTTTGCTAGATCAGGTGATAACTGATATTGGATATTGCCCATTAAATTGTGCATAAAGCAAGCAGAGGATGAATACAACCATGTTATTTTACTGGAAACTGAGAAAGCCTTGTTCCTGCAGATTTTATCAGGATAGCCCAGCTTTGTCTAGTCCCCAGCATTTGCCTTATTTAAAGATAATTTATACCAATGATTTATAATTTAACAAACTTTCAACTTTGCAATATCAGGTTACAATGTTCCATTAAAAAAGGATTCTGAAGATGATAAAACAGATGAGGAGAGGGAAGGGACGTATTCAGAGGATGAGACGTTCACTCAGAGAGGTCTCCGGCGAACACAAAGTATGAAATCGGTAAAAACTATCAAAGGCCGCAAAGAGGCAAGTACATCTCTACGTAGTAATATAAAATTCTGTGTTCAGATGGTACAAAAAAAAAGGGCTGTATGTCATTTACATATTGGCAACACCTCACTCCAGATCTCCTGATGGACAGTAGTAATGCACTCTCACTCCTGTTTGGTTAGGTTCAGATAAGAATTTATGCTGTCTGCGCTTGAGCAGTTGATCTTCCTGTTTATCACATGAAGGTCACTAGAGTACCAAGGCAACCTTCATGCTCCACTATGTTGGTGAGGGGACTTGGAAGCCATTTGTTGATGTCCCTTTGTGTCCTGCAGTTCAGAGCCCTTTTAGCCAGAAACCCTCCCAGACCATTCTACCCCCAGTAGAGTGGGATAGCTGCTCCAGGCCATGTCTGTGGCAATGGGCACATGACATAACACCTAATAAGCGGAATATTTCCAGCTTGTTCTGCAGCAAGAACCATATCAAGAGAAATGTGTGTTTTATGCAGCTTTTTCAACGGTTGCTACTGACATCTTTTTGTTTTGCTGATCTTTTTGGTGATTCTAAGGCTGCCTGGAAGAGAGACTTCTTTTTTCTTCTTTTTTAGTGTGTTACGCCTCTCGGGGGGAATATTTTGAAACATAGCCTTTCTTTTTAAAAAATAAGGTTTTAGTAAAGCTTTTTCATAATACAAAAGGCCTTTAAATATTAACTATTGGCTCGTCATGCTACCATAGTTGGATGATCAAATTGTTACAATTCAAAAGGTGCACCTGGCAGTCTTCACCTATGAACTTTTTCTGAGTGATGCACTGGTTGCCTTTTAACAGTAGTTAAGCAGCCTTCCCCAGCATGATGCCCATGGGAATGGAGTCCCAACAAAATCTGGAGGACACCAGCTTGAGGAAGGCTGGGTAAGCAATGGGGAGCCCCCTGGTCATTCTTTCTACTCCCTTCCCTCTCAGGACTGCATTCCCCCTTCTCTTGTACCATAGGCCAGGGTAAGTTGGAACTGACGAAACATTTGGGTTCAACGCCTGCTTAAAGGAATGATGCTGAAATCCCTCTGAGTTATGCTGAAGCTGGGAGGGGGGGGAAATGTTTTCCCTAGGAGGGAGGGAGATTGCTGTTCCAGCAGTTGGCTCTGGATCTCTTTAATTGTTGTTTAAGTGACATTCACACAGCATTAATCTGTTCCAGCCTTCAGATATATTTGCTTTTATCTGTTTCTTTTTCATGTCCTACTTTGCCAGGTTTTTCTGTTCAGTGTTTTGTCAAATCATTCAAAATCTAAGGGAACTAAAAATGGGAAGGAGGTGCTATAGCTCTTGATGACTTTACTGTTTGCATCGACCTTGTTGTGTGTTCTGTAGTAGTCATTTGGGGGTAACCAACATAGAACCATCCAGATGTTTTGGCCTACTATCAGCTGGCATGTTCAGAGATGATGGGAGTTGTAATCAAACCACATGTGAAGGACACCATATTGGCTACCCTTGAGCACAGACTGGCAGTTTTTTAAAGGCTGCTAATGATCTGAAGCTGTTTTTATTGCACATAATTGGATTAACACTTTCATTCATGTCCTTATGCTGGATTCTATTCTTGACAGAAAATAAAGAGCCAGTTTTACAAATTTTGCACCAGATTTTGCCCTGCGTATCTAAATCTTCCATGCCATTTTTTTCTTTCAGGTGCGGTATGGCTCATTAAAATACAAAGTGAAGAGAAGACCACAAGTGTACTTCTAAACAATCTTCACAATTCAGCATGTCAAACTGCTATATTAGTTGCTTCCTGCAGGCCCACAATAGGGCCTGGTCCTGCATAGGACTTCTCCATTCTCTGAAGGGAAACACTTGGCACACATGTGGATTCCCATTGCCAGTGTAGAGCATTTCCTTGATCATTGAAGAGGAAGGGGAAAGCTCTGCATGCACAGAGCTCTGCGTGCATACCTGACTTAACTGGCCACTATGTTTAGGGATTATCCATATCAATAATTCAGTCATGGTGGTAAGAATATATTGCTTTAAAGAGTGGAGTTATGTTTAATCTCAGTTTCTTAAAACTAATTGCTAATATGTTTAGGTTAGCACATTATGCCTTTGTACTTCATAAGTGTAATAATTTAACGGCTGACTCTTAGAGACTTTTAATTGTGGCTTTTGTGGATGAGCATTAAGTGCTTGGTTAATGCCAACACACTGAAAATCTCAGCACTTCCAGAATTTCATTTTTATACTTGGAAAGCTTATACTTGAATGCATCATTGTGCTAGATTCCTTTAAAATGCAATGTAAGAGTAGTGAGTGTGAAAGAAAAAGTCATTCACAATTAATCTTCTTAATGGCTTGGATCCAAAGAACAACTTGTGGCCATTCAAGGGAGTTTCTGCTACCTTGTGGAATTCACTTTCTTAAAGCATGACAAACTGCTTTTGATAATTTCCTTACTGCTATGTGACATGGGGAGGCTGCTTTATTCAATCTGAAGTTGGTTTTAGTTGAAATTCTGTACACTGCATAGATATATTTGTATATGAATTTGCAGTACAGAACTAAAATAACCACCACCCCAGAAGGCTCACATAACTTGCTTCATTGTTTGGAGGTCTGTATATTGCTTTACTGTAACCAGGGATTTGAGGGTAGCCTGTGCATACAGCCGAGTTGATCACCCAGAATGCTATCTCTTTCCAGAGCAGCCCCTGTGCTAGTCTTTTGCAGCAAAAATAACAGGCATGAGCTTCCATGAACTACAGTTCACAGATACATGAAGTATTACCCTGAGTTACAGGTAGATGTGCACTGTAGTCCATAGAAGTTTGTGCCATAATAAATGTGTTAGGCTTTAAGGTTCCACAAGTCCCTTTGTTATCTGTATCTGGACACTTGCATGCTGTGATCTGTAGTATTGCAGTTCTAATTGGTTTTTCCAATGCAGTGTTGACCAAGGAGCATAGAAAGCTGCAACACACAGTCAGACCATTGGTCTATCTAGTTCAGTATAATCTACACTGGCAGCACCTCCTCTGTGTTTCAGACAGGTATTTCTCCAAGCAACACCTGGAGACCATCAGGGATTGAACTTGGCACTTTCTGCATGCAACTCTTACCAAGTTTATCTTTGTGTGGACTCTCGAGTTCACTGCTGCATGTAAGAGCACACAGCTAAGTAATATGGGCCAGGGCCTTTTCTTTTTGGAATGTATATAAAGGAATATAACTACAAGTTGAAGACCCAAAAGATTTCAAACCTTTTTGTTGGTTACCAGCAATCATATGGTGTACCGTGTTCTAGACATGTCAAACTCAAGAAACAGGAAAAACTTGCACACTCTAAAGTTAGTAGTTCTGTTATTTTAGAGTCCTGTGTTTCTAATGTTTAAGAATCATCATGCATATGCTTTTTATTGTGCTTGTGTGTTTTTATTCTTTTGTAAAACATTGAAGGTTTTATGTTGGGACACTGCAGAGAACTGAAGGCCATTTCAGGAACACAAAGGGTGGTATGCAACTAAGCAGTTGCAAAAATTTTCATTTCCAGTGTCAAATTTGCCCTTTCCCTGAATGTCTTCCCCAAATCTGCTGCAGAGGGTTGTTGAGGTCTCATGGGAGAAGAAAGAAGAGGGAAGGAAAGTTCAGCTACACAGCCAGATACTGAAATACTTTGTTGGATACAATCCAGAGCAACTGGATAGTTGGGTTTACGTATATGTACATATCTTACTTATGTAAAACAAGCATAATCTGTAGAGCTTGTGTTAACTTGATACACTTCTGTGGTGTTCGTTATGCCATTCAAGAGTAGCACTTGAAATGTTCTAAATCCTGATATACTTAATCACCACTTAAGTGCTGGCTCACAAAATACTATTCTTTTTGGCTCGATTCCTGAGGAATGTATTGTCCTTTTTAGACAGGTGAATCTTCCAACTCTAATTAGAATAGCCAGGAGTTTTAGTATTGCTTCTGGATGCAAGAACCATGTCAGACCCTCCGCCATTAAATGTTATTTAAGAAATCACGAAAAGAGATTCACATTTTAAGCCTGATCTTCACAGCTTTGAGTGCTGCACACTTTTTAACCGAACACTTGAAAAAAAATTGCTGCTGTTATATATGTTGGTACTATAGTTTTAACTTGGTAAAGTGGTTCCAAAGGAAGCTAAGTTTCTTGCTGCAAATACTGTAAATTTTCTCAAAATATGTATATGCTTCACAATTTTTAATTCATGCCATGTAGGAGTATCTCTTCTCCAGAGAAGAATTTCCTATTTATTCTGAATACTGACAGCTTGCCCCAAATGAGGAACTAAAGAACTGTTTTCTCTTCAGCTTCAGAAACAGGATTTTAATAAGAAACAATGCTTGCTTTTACATTTTTGTACCCAACTTGCTAAGATGCTGTTCACAAAATTAGAAAAGTGATTGATTTTTTTAAAAGGTAAATTATAGCCACCTATGTAGCTGCTAATTGTTGAATGGTATCTTCTCTAGTTTGGCCCTCAGAGTAGCTACTAACGTGGTTACACTGAGTGTAGGGAGAAAGTATAGTAGTCTTTCTGTTGTATAATCCCTCTGTTAACAAAATTTAAATCAGCATTAGGTTTTTTGGAAGCCTACATACTGGAGGACCGTAGTTCTAAAATAAGCCAGCCTTGTTTTCAACTTGTATCTTCCACTTTTGCTTTTAAAATCACTTGTGGCTTGTTGTGTAGAAGCACACCATACTGGGGTCAGACAAAAGAGTTTTGTATCTTCCTACAACTGATCCAACCAGATAATTTCAAAGGAAATGTATAGGAAGTAATTTTGAAATGATGTGTTATTGTATTTCTGCTATTTTTTAAAATATATCCATGCCTTTTGTCAAACAGACTTTGTAAGTATTAAGGGCTGCTTTGTATGTTCTATCATTGGTGTGTACTTGTATCATGAATATTCAAAAGTTACATGTAGTGCTTGCATGTGTATGGTGCAGGTGTGATTGTACTTGTATGGTATGGGTGTGATACAAAGGGAGCTCTTGGTTGGCTGAATCTTCCTGGTTCAAGTACATCGAAAGACTAAAGGCTGCTTCGTGCACACCCATGGAAGCTACAAGTGGCACATTCCTTGGACACTCAGTGAGGTTGTCCTTCAGTGAAATGAATGAAAAGCAATTCCTTTCTCCCATTTTAAAAATCCATTTTTTAGCTTCTTTGATTCAAATAACTTTTTGGATTCAAAGAATGGCAAAATAATTGCTGCAAATTAAATATAATGGTTTTACAATGTCAAAAACTAGGTATTTTGTTGAAATATAATAGGGCTTCCACTAGATCAATGTTGTATGAAGTACTTACTATGCAAAAGAAACAAACTATTTTCAAGGACTGTTTCTACTTACCAGCTCTTACAAATGCAATTTCAACATATTGACTATTTGCAGCTTTAAGACTGTAAGCTTTAACTTTCCCATCTGTAACAGACTGTCAACTTGTTTACATATTTGCAGTACTGAGTTTTGTACTGATACTTCTTTACCTATGTATATGCTATTTTTGAAGATGCAATGCCTCTTAAAAGATTTTTTAATAAAAAAACTTAATAAAATGAATACTTTCAATGTCTTTGTCCTGTCTCATTCAAATGCCATGCAGCTTAATATCTGTAGGGAAATAAAAACATTATAGGAAGTAATGTCATTCTTCCACATCTCTCTTTAAACCTGCTCTGATCTCGTGAATGCTTGCAGGGGCAAGACTCCTTTAGCCTAGCTAAAGCCTTTGTCTCCTCTCCAGAAAAGATGCCAAAAGTGATCTGATACCAAGCTGAACTACTTCACTTTCAAATGCAGTTGAGGGGTGGGGGTGGGGGGTGAACTGGTTGAGCAAGAAATAGCCTGAAACCTCTTTAGTTGTGCTGAAATAGTTTCATGATTGTTTTAGATCCTGATCATAATCTCAGACATCTGTCTAAATGTGGTGGGGTCATTTTTAGTAATGGTGGCACATGGTAGCATTTTATGGAAGAGTAAAATGCACAAGCTACTATTTATTTTGAGCCAGAATATCCTCAGAATATCCTCTGAGTTGCAGTGATCATGTCTTGCCAAGCTTGAGAAAATGTTCTCGTGTTCCTTTCAAAACTAAAATATAAGGATATGATTTCATTGTTCTTATAAAAACAATTTTTATTTTTCTTCTGATCATATTTTTCACTTCTATATTTTTTATTTTTTACAAAAAAGCTTACGCCAGCACTGCTGATAATTTTGGGAAGGAGCTTTTGATTGGAAACACTTGTGTGAGTGAGCTATATGTGACCTCCCAGCATTTTTTCTCCACTGGGATGGGAAACGTGCAATTTTGCTGAAGACGAAATGTCTTGGAATCAACTACGTGGGTTGGCTGCTCACTCCACCCCCTGAATTCTTCATGTGCAATGCTTTTAACTTTTGTATTAGATTGTCCGTGCATCTTGTCAGAGACAAGTACATCTTAGGATTCTGTTGATTTGTGTCTTGCCTTATGGTAGAAAGATGTTTGACAGTGGGGATTTGTAATGTTTTTGCTTTTTTCGCTTAAGATGTTTAGGGCAGGCTAATTTATTAAATAACAGAATGAATTTTTCGCTAAACTGCAATTTTGGTGTCAATGAACAGAGGGAAGTGGATTAGTGGAACTGCTGAGCAGGCAGGATCACTTGGAAAGATGGAGATACAGGCCACCATTTTTATATTTCTGAACAACATGGATATCTTTATGCTGTCTTGTTGGATGTGACCAATTTTCTCATGGGAATGCTATAGAGCAGGCATCCCCAAACTGCGGCCCTCCAGATGTTTTGGCCTACAACTCCCATGATCCCTAGCTAACAGGACCAGTGGTGGGAATTGTAGTCCAAAACATCTGGAGGGCCAAAGTTTGGGGATACCTGCTATAGAGCAATAAGAGGGATGGAATACATGAAAGGAAAAATGGGTAGTTTAAGTGGCATACATTCAACTAGCTGTTGGGTGTTGCCCAGGAAGCAGAACCCAGTGCCCAATGGCACTGTTAAGACTTGCAATCATGGTTCATAATTTTAAGTTGTACCAGTTTTGTACACTTGAAGAACTGCACATGGAAAATATTGATCTGCAAAGAGGGGGAGAGTGTTTGTTCCACTCCTTTTCCACTGTTCTGGTTTCTGATACCCTGTACCAGGCATCCCCAAACTTCGGCCCTCCAGGTGTTTTGGACTACAATTCCCATCTTCCCCGACCACTGGTCCTGTTAGCTAGGGATCATGGGAGTTGTAAGCCAAAATATCTGGAGGGCCGCAGTTTGGGGATGCCTGCCCTGTACCATACATGCTGCCTGTCTCTAACAATCTTCCTCACTGAATAAACCACTGGGTATGCTGCCTTAGAGATTAGAAAGGTTTTCATACATTTTATGAAATACGAAGCTGAATGCTGGAAGAAAGTACTTCTTCACATAGCGCATAGTCAAACTACGGAACTTGCTCCCCCAGGAGGCAGTGATGGCCGCCAACTTGGATGGCTTTAAAAGATTAGACAAATTCACAGAGGAGAGGGCTATTGTTGGCTACTAGTTGTCTCCCTCCATAGTTAGAGGCAGCAATGCTTCCAGATACCAGTTGCCAGAAACCATGGAAGGGGAGAATGCTCTTATGCTCATGTTCTGCTTACTGGTTTCCCACAGACATCTGGTTGGCCACTACGAAAACAGGATGCTGGGCTAGATGGGCCATTGGCCTGATCCAGCTGGCTAATCTTAGGTTCTTATGAGACTTAGTAGGATTGCATTCGGCACCAAACTGTTTGCCCTGCCCCCACAATATACTGCAGGCTTAAAGAGAAGTCTCTTCTCTGTTTCTGGCTTCCCAGCTCTTAGAGATGGCACAGTGCAGAAGCCCTTGAATGGATGCTTTTGTAATTTGTAGTCTTGTAATGTCAAATTGCACAGGATGAATGGGTATTGTGGCAATACCGTAATAGCAGTCACGCAGCAGCAGCAGCAATCGGACCCCACAACATACAGCTCCCCAAAGTCTCAAATGTCAGCAGATGCAGAAAACTTCTTTTGGATTGTCTTAGGCATTAAAAGTCCAATCCAATATTTTTCAACACATCTCTGCCTTCTATTCTTTGAAGAGTAAAGTATAACTTCCCTAGCAGTATTCAATTCTAGCCAAGCTGGCAATGAGAGTGAGAGAGTGCTTCTAAGAAAATGGCCCATTGCATGATCTTGAAGTACTGTCATTCCTGTTGTGATGCCCTAATTGGAAATTCAAAGAGAAAACCCCAGAGCAGTGTTTCTGTTTACTAAACTAAAAATCATCAAACTACAATTATCAGTGCTATTTGCATGCAAAGAGGAGAGATGCATGTTGTATAATGTTACAACCCTAGTCTCTTAATGGTGAGAAACTCCAAGGGTCCCAAGTGTTTTCCCCCAGGGTGTGGTTTCCTTAGAATGAATGTCAGTTAAGGCTGTGGATGTCTTTAGGACATATGGTTATATTTACATATACAATACAGTGGTACCTCGACTTCCAAATGCCTCGACTTACGAAGGTTTTGACTTACGAAGTCGGCAAACCTGGAAGTATTTTCGCCATGCGTGCATTCTGCGCAAAGCGCAAAATCGCGCTTCATGCATGCGCAAAATGGACGCTTCAACATCCAAAGCTTTCGACTTACGAAGAGCGCCGTGGAACGGATCGCCTTCGTAAGTTGAGGTACCACTGTATATACAACCTGAGCATAGGATGGAGGGGCATGATTAACACCCCAACAGATCTTGCTTTGCCTTAAGTTTCCAGGGGAACCCCAAAGTCCAGCACAGAGAAAAACATGGCTCAATCTTCAGCTTTTCAGCTCACAACTGTCTATTCTATGTAGCAGCAGGGTGTTGGAAGAGAGGCCCACCCATTAGCTTGGATAGTACCATTACTTAGTTGTAGCTCTTGCAACCTACCGGTAGTTCATTCTTTTACAGTAAGACCTGTTCTGACAGTGGAGCAGACTCCCTCGGGAGCGGGGGTGAACTCTCCTTCCTTGGAGGCCTTTAAGCAGAGGCTGGATGGCCATCTGATACGGATGCTTTAGTTGAGATTCCTGCATTGCACAGGGTTGGGCTAGATGACCCTTAGAGTTCCTTCCAACTTTATGAATCTCTTAATAGTGGATGCCAAGAGAAATAGTCATGTCGTTCTCATGCTCTGTGTGCATATTGATGGAGGGGTTGTGTGCATCTTGGAATGTTTTTGGAAGACCCACACAGTGAGACATAAGAGAACTTCCAACCACAGTGGTCACTAAAGGACAACAATCCCAAACTCTTGTTTTTTAAAGCAGGGGCTCCCTGATGAAAACAATTCTCAGATCCTGTATTATAACAGCCAAGAAAAACATTGGAAATAGTATACATAAACTTAGTGTCAGTTAAAGTGGAGTCGATTTCTTTACAGAATTAATTTTATGTTGTTTCACTACAACCTATCTCAAAGGCTTAAGATACAATGTATTTAATATGACACATAAAAATAAACTTTATCTACCCAAAACGGGTGGGCAATCTGTGGCCTTCCAGATGTTCAACTCCAAATCCCATCAACCGCAGTCACTGGTTAGTTGCCAAGGTTGCTGAGAGTCATTAGTGCCCCATCCATGATCTGAAAGATGGAATGCACACATCCCAACAAGCTCAAAATATTGCAAACAAAAACCTGTCCCTTGCTGCCTCTTTAGCCCCACCCACTAAGGGATGGGGTTTTATCTTCGGTCAGGTTGTTTTACAATGATTTTAAACGTTATATGTTAATTTGGATTTCGTATCTGTATTTGTGGGCTGGGGTATTGTGTAGCTTTCGTTGGGGAATGTTTGTGGGGGTTTTTTTTAGCTTGTATTGTTAACTGTTTTAATTCTTTTTATTACATATTTTGTACTTTATGTTGTGAACCGCCCTGAGGCCTAAGGGTATAAGGTGCTTTATAAAGAAGAAGAAGAAGAGGAGGAGGAAGAAGAAGAAGGCACAAGTGGCTTTCAGAAGTTGCTGGGCAGGCTAGTGAGAAGAAGGAGGAGGAGGAGGAGGAGGAGGCACAAGTGGCTTTCAGAGGTTGCTGGGCAGGCTAGTTTTCATCATCTGTGGCCATTGGCTATCCTAGCTGAGGCTGATGGCTGCACTGTTGCAGCCAAAACCACCACATCCCATAGGGTAGTCACTTCATACACACATGGCTTTTGCTGCAGTTTGACTTCAGATGATTTGGGCTTTATGGCAGTACCCAACCTGCACAAGCAACAAGAGTGAACTGGATGGGCTTTCAAGACTTCTATTTCCAGAAAAGTGCTGGAAGGCCTGCAAGGAGGAATATATACAATTATAGAAGGTGCAACGTCTTATAGAACTTCCTTTACACATTGCATATTTAGAGGTCCATCCTGTAGAAATCTTGAGTGTGGTCCCTATACTACATTTGCTAGACAATTCTATTTATTCAGGTGGTTTTGTGTTGTTGTTTTTAAATTCATTTTATAAATTGGCAAGCAATTGTGTTGTTTTCTTTTGTATTCTCTTTTTCTTTGCAGGGATTTGTTTCGGTAGCATTGCTTCAGTTGAATATATAATGGATTCATCTAGTTTCATGCCCAAAGCACTGTCATGATCTGCAAGAGACTTGGGTTGCCCTACTAACACTATGCCTTTTTTCTTTTTCTTTTAAGTAGAGAATGAAAGTGGAAATATGAGGTTCCCAGAAGGTGCTTGAGAGAAATCAATTGGGTCAGAAATTTAAATACGGATTGTGTGTCTGGTGTAATGTCTAAGCTCTTAAATCTAGAGTGCACCTCAAGGTGGTTGTCCAAAGAATAAGGGAACTGCGGCCAGTTCCGAGAGCTTATGCAAGCTTTATTTATGAACTGCTCTAAAATTTCAAATGTTTATAAACATTGGGTCATATTAAAGAAAATTATGTATGTAGGAATTTGCTGGAAACCCTTTCTATTAATGCCTAAGCACCACCAGCTGGTTTGCTGCTAGCTTAGCCTCTTATCAGGCAAGCCAGATGATACCGAAAGATACTGTTTTCCTACCATATGTGCCTTGAGACATAGGCATGCTAGGCTAAATTAAAAACAGCTTTAGTGCTATCCAGCCATTTCCTGACTTTTGTTAGTATAAGCCAGACATTTGTCACAGTTAGTTATTTTCTTGTGGGTATGTCTACATAAGCTATTGTGTTTGGGGGTTCATCCTGTTCCCCCTCCTCCCTCCCCATCCTATTCAATCCTGCCTATATTAGGTATGAAAAGGTAAGTTTGCATGAAGAGGAAAAAACAAGTAGCACACAGATGATCCACTCTGTTCATAAATGATTATAGGCTTATTTTTTACATTAAAAGGTATTTCTGAGCTGGGAAAGCTGTGCATATTATCTTTGCTTAGCCTAATTATGTATCAGTGCTACTCAGTCAGATGACATCCTTGGCTGCTTGTTTTATAGCAGTTATTCTCTCTCCCATAAGGCATGATCCTGATTCATGATCAGAACTTGTGTGTAAAAATAACAACAAAATCTACAACAGTGCTCCAAAGAGGATTGGGAAGAGATTAAACCATAATCTTCAAAGCACACATACTCCCAACAGAGAAAATATTTAGTCTCCTTATTTTTGTGAACAGCATAATATGAATTCCGGGAGGGCCCATTATTTGGCGTTTTGGTCTTAAATCAGTTTTTCTGATGCAGAAATATAAATTTCAAGAATGAGATGCTCCTGGTTTGTTTGTTTGTTTAAAAGCTCCCGTAAGTGACTTAGTATAAGAATGCAATAAGAAACCTGTGGGAGAAGTGGGTGGCGGAGTTTTGGTAGAGAACTTGCCCTCACACTGCAGGTTGCTTTGCCAGTGGGCATACCTTGTGTACATTCCCCTTGTCAGTCTCCCCCACTGGTTCCTGCTATACTTGCTCCTTTTCCTCTGTGTGGGGCTGATGTGATGAATGTCACAACCTTCCAGTTTCTCTCCATATTTATTCACCTGGAATGGAAGTATCTAGAGCATGGGTAGGCAAACTAAGGCCCAGGGGCCAGATCCAGCCCAATCGCCTTCTAAATCCGGCCCATGGACAGTCTGGGAATCAGCATGTTTCTACATGAGTAGAATGTGTCTTTTTCTTTAAAATGCATCTATGGGTTATTTGTGGGGCATAGGAATTTGTTCATTATTTTTTTCCAAAATATAGTCCGCCCCCTCCCCAAGGTCTGAAGGACAGTGAACCGGCCCCCTGCTGAAAAAGTTTGCTGACCCCTGATCTAGAGTGCTAATGAAAACAGCTGTATGTTAGCCTTATATTGCTATCCTTATGCACACTTACTAGTAAAATGGTTACAATGAAATATTGTTTCACTTCAAATTGTGCATGAGAGAGGATGACGACAACAGCAGCAGTCTAGTGACTGGCCCTCTTCGCTACCCAGCAGTTGCTTCCTACGGCTTATGCAGTGTCTTTTGCATGGGAGTTCATTTGCTCTTAGATGAGTCACCTAATTTTCCAAACTGAAAATTAAACAGCATGTTCTCCAGAGCAGCAAATGCATATGTACATCCATATGGAGTGACAATATTTCTAATTTTGGAAATTAGCATATACAAATTTTAGTGTTCTTATGTGATGTAAGTTCCTAGAACTATTATTATTATTATTATTATTATTATTATTATTATTACTACTACTACTACTTTAGGATTTCTTCAAATTAGATGTTAACGCTACAACTAATTCCGCGCAGACGCTGTCCCATTAGCAGCCTTTTGTCCCAGAAACCCTTGCGCGCTCAGCCCCCCCCACGCCTACTTTAATCCTTGCTGCTGAATCGGGGAGAAAAGGGGCGGGGCAGGAATGCGAGTGGCGGCGCCCTAGCCCCGCCCCCAAACGCTCCGGCATTGTCCTGTCAGCAACCGCCGCTAGAGGTCGCTTAGGAACCGCTTCTCTCTTCCTCCTTCCCCCACACTTCGGCCACCTCACCACCTCTAGGCGGCGGCGGCGGCGCGCGGCGGCGGCGGCGGCGGCGGCGGCGACCCCCTAGCGCAGAAGCGCTCGAGGCCCTACGGCGCTCGCTCGCTCGCTCTGACGGGGATGCTTCGGAGAGGCCCGACGGAGCAATGGACTTGGACGAGGCCTTCGGCTTGGTGGGGGAGTTCGGCCCCAGGCAGAAGCAACTCACCGCGTTCCTGGTGCTGCTGCAGGTGGGGGCGATGCGCGGGGCCCGCCAGGCTCCTCCTCCTCCTCCTCCCTCCCGCCCGAGCAGATGGCGGTAGCCCCCATAATTCCCTCCGCCTCAGACCCTTTTGTCACGGGGTGTGTTTTTGTGTGTGTGTGTGGCGCGTGGCGCGCGTTGCCAAGGCAACAGCCGGGGCGCTACGTGGACCTGGGCGCGGGGCGGGCAGGAAGCGGCTACGCTGCCTCGTGGAGGTTCGTGGCGCCTCCCGAGGGAGGATGCTGAGTTCGGTGGGGGGCGCTTTGAGGGGAGCCACGTCGCTTGTTTCTGCAACGCAGCTGCTTGTGAAAGGATGCTGCTTCATTTGGAAGCACCTGACCAGCGAGACTCACTCTCCGGGGTGCTGGGTGTGTGGAGAGGGGAGAGACCTCCCCCTGTGGAATATTTTATAGAATTGTAGAGTTGGAAGGGGGACCACGAGGGTCATCTAATCCAACCTCCTGCCCAGCGTGGGCCTCGGAGGACCCACAACCCTGAGGTCAAGATTCTCAGGCTCTGCACGTGCTGTGGAGAGGCTTGCCAGCCTGCGAAAGTAGCCCATTTGGTCCTAAACCTCCGCAGCCATGAGGGATATATTGGGGAGAAGAAAAGGCTGATGAGCTATTCCCCCCCCACACACACACACTACTAATTGACCAACTCACTCCCCCCTCAAAAAAAGTGCTGTTTAAGATTTTGAAGTCATTTATTGTTTTTATCTTGTATATTTATGTTGTGAACTTCCCTGAAATTGTGTATGAAGGGGGGAATACAAATTTAAAAATAAATAAATAATTTGCAGGTGGTGTTTCTAGTGTATCATTCCCAAGTTGTAATGGCAATATTAATAACATGATTATTACCCTGGCACAAATGTTAATGTTCTGGTTCTGATTAGTGGGTGTATGCTGGGCTACTCTAGATACAGTAAGCCCACAACTTACATTCATTTAACTTGTGCACATTCAGCTTCAGGCAAGTGGCAATAATAATAATAATAATAATAATAATAATAATAATAATAATATATATTATACCCCGCCCATCTGGCTGGGTTTCCCCAGCCACTCTGGGCGGCTTCCAACCGAATATTAAAAACAGTACTGCATCAAACATTAAAAACTTCCCTAAACAAAACTTCCCTGGAGAAAAAGGGGGGCAAGGTTCCAGGAAAATGACTTTGGTAATCCCACCCACCATTGAACCCGATGGGTTTTGACTATACAGTACGTGATTTAGGAAAGTGCACAAGTTGTGGGCATGCTGTATGATTCCTTTGAGTTCCACTGTTGTTAAAGGCTACAAAAAAAAAACCGTGGAAAAGGAGATGTGATCTTTTAATGGAAATTAAGATATACAACACTGCTGTCATGACTTGGGGATACTGCATTATCGTTTCCATAATTGGAGCCTTTATTTGAAAAATTATTTAGAAACTTGGAGAGGCCTTCAGCAGCACTGATTAAGCTAAGTCCAGTGGAACAAACTCAATGGGGTTGTAGATTCACTCAGTGGCAAATCATTAGTCTTCTCTTTTTTGTTGTTGGAATGCCTTTGTATGAATATTTCGATGATGCTAATTGTTTTGAAGGCCAGTGTGTTTGTGAAGTAGAAGATTATTGCAGACTGTGTGGTCAGCTACACAATAGAACCCATTGCAGGATTCTTGCCAGTGAGAGAAAGTCCAGCAAGCATCAGGTCTTGCCTTTACTGAAACAGTGGTCTCAAGTACAGTGCTTTACTTGGTCCCATAAAAATGAAATAGCAACCAATCATATGTATGGCAGACAGTAAAAGGGCCTAGACACAATAGGTGTAGGAGCTACCGTAAATTCCATTTTTCTTGTCTGTACAACTCTACTGCGTTCTGTTTCTTGGTCACACCAGAGCGTGACTGAATGTTGGGACCTGACGTGTATTTATTTATCTGACTGATTGCTCTAAATAAACTCCTTGTTTTGCTTTTAAGGTGTTTGTGGCCTTTCAATCTATGCTTATTGTGCTAGTGGGAGCAGTGCCGGAATATCATCTCGACCTGGAGGAGATTCAAACTAGTAGGGAGGCTCTAGCAAAACATGTCAGGTTTACCAGCAACTTCACATCCATAGCAACAGAGGCAAGTATATTTTTCTGCTCTTTCTTAACATCCTTTTCTATTTTTTAGGTTTCTTATTTTGCCCATATGGCTTCAATATAGGATGCTGTGTCTTAAAACCTTGGGCTTGTGTGTGTGTTGCAATTCATTTTTAAATGAGAACATGGAATTCACTGCTAAAGAAAAAGTCACTGGAACTAGTACTCTAATCTTTAGTGTTTCATAGTTCTAAAATTTCTCCTTATGCGGTTCTCCTGAGTAAAAATAATTTGTTAATTCTAATTCTTCAAGGCTTAGAATTTACTACAGTATGATCTGAATCCTTTTATAATGAAAGTGTCATAGTGTAACTTACACCACATGAAGAAATGTGCATGCACACGAAAGCTCATACCAATGACAAACTTAGTTGGTTTCTAAGGTGCTACTGGAAGGAATTTTTTTTATTTTGTTACACCACATATTTATGTTTATATACTTTAAAAGTCTCACAAGCCTAACTAGTCTGTTTAATGTATACAGTCAAATACTGCTGTGGGTATTTTGAGCGTCTTTTGCTGTTCATTTGCTCTTGGATCTCTATTCTCTTTTGTCGTCTGTATTTTTTAGGATCCAAAGAATTTTGCATCATCTTTCATGTGTCCCAGGGTACTTTGAGTTTATAGTACTTAAACAGCAAATGCCCCTGCTCCTGCTACTGGCAACCTTGCTTATGGAACAGATGAGTTTCACAAGTAGTTTGTAATATGTCTGGCCACAGTTATCCATGTCTAGGTGACTTCTCAGTTTGAATACTGCAATACCAGGCACCCCCAAACTTCGGCCCTCCAGATGTTTTGGACTACAATTCCCATCTTCCCCAACCACTGGTCCTGTTAGCTAGGGATCATGGGAGTTGTAGGCCAAAACATCTGGAGGGCCGCAGTTTGGGGATGCCTGCACTATACATGGGGCTGTTGTGGAAGACTGCAGCTAATGAAGAACACTATGGCTAGACTCCCAACTAGGACCAGGTGAAGAGATCACATTTCAGCTGTACTGAGTCCTATTCTTATTCCTATTCCTATTCCTATTCCAAGTCCTATTCTTATTCCTGAAAACCTCAGCATATTGGAACCTGAATACCTATTGCATTACTTCTTCCCACATGGGCTGAGATTGTCATCTGAGGCTTTTCTCCAGCTGCTGCCATTTTTGGTAGCAGGTAGTAGTCAGGATGAGAGAACCTTTCAGTTTGGTCTCATCACCTTTGGAATGCTCTCTCCAGGTACCCAGGCACCCTCAAAATTATTATTTCAGCATCAGGCAAAAACCTTTATGTTGAGAACCACTCTAGTTTAAACATAGAGCAGTTTTAACTTTACTGCCAATTTAACAATAATGTAATTTCCATGGTAGCCTTGGAATGACTGGCTTATAACGCAAACTTATAACTTACAAGATATGTTGGTATGATTGGATTTTTGATGTACAAAAGAGACAATAATAAGACGAAGAGGAAAGTATGTACATTAGTAATATAGATGAGGCGCACTCCGGGAGGTGACGGGAAGTCAATATTTTTGATTTAATTTGCTAGGTTTGACTAAGGATATTTGAGGAAATTTGATTTTAATATATTTGATTTAATACAAATAACACAGAAAGAAGGAAAGAAGAAACAAGTACGTTGAAAATGTAACAAATGTTTAATGATGTAGTAGCAATAATGTATATGTGCATAAGATTGTATAAGAAATAACATAATAAAAAAGCAGTAAAGTTAAGGCAGTAAAATGCAGGCAATTTTCATTCATAAGCATTGTTCTATATTCCTTTAAGAAGGCTCCGTTCAGTGAAAAGGAAGGTTGCTTCTAGCTGGATGTCTCTGGGAAGAGCATTCTGTAAATTGGATATCACTGTAGAAAAATCTCTGTTCCACATTTCTTTTAAATTGTGCCTCCACAAAGGAAGATCCACAGAGGAAGGCACCAACTCTCAGAGAATGTGGCCCCACGCACAGTGCTCTTGATTGCACCTGTTATTTTGTTTTTGTTTGTTTTAAGGTTCAAGAGATACAGGATGATGATACTTACGTTGCATTAATCACAGTTGACTTCAAATATCATCTAGAACATTTAATAATAGGTTCGTGCTCCACATGTGCATGTTTCTTACTAAAGAGGGAAACATTTTTTTAAAAGCAAAAATGATTTTATACCCTTGCTTGTTTCATTTTTGCTGAATAAAAATTAGACTTTTTGAACCACTCCTGCTGCCCATTAAAAGAAGGTTAGCAGTAACCACTTGATTTTACAAAAGAACAAGAAGGGGGGAGGGGCTTTTGCTAGAATCATCATGTTGATAACATAGAAAGTTAAACAAAAGTTCGATCATGCGTACTGCTTCTTCCTTAGGAACAATCTGGTCTGTTTGCCCAGCAGGAAATTAGTAGATTGGTTAGTAAGCAGAGTCTGCATTTTGGAAGTCTGCAAGCTGTTTCTACAACATGCAATTCTTTTAGCTCTGGTTCTATTACCAGCATTACCAATGTGCTTCACCACCGACAATTATCACTGTTTTTAGGGCAAATGCAATAAGGATTATAAAGTGCTTTAGAGATTACAAAAACCCTGGGAGCCACTGCCAGTCATTGTAGTAGGCAATTCAGAGCTACTTGGACTAAAAGTCTGACTTGGTATAAGGCAGCCTCCTATGTCTGTGCTCTTTTTGTGTCTCAGGGTGTGGTCTGAAGGCACATAAGTCTACCACCTTGCTGAAGCTAAGCAGGTCTAGGTCTGGTCAGTGCCTGGATGGGTGACCATCTCGGGACCACATGTTCGCTGCCTTGAATTCCGTGGCAGAAGAGAGGCAGGAAATAAATGTAAGGAAATAAAATTAATAAAGCAGTGATGAAAACCTATGGCTATAGAGTTTGCGTTTTTATCACCTCAGAATTGTATGTGAGGAAGTGATATTGTCAGGTAGCTTCTCTGACCCTTAGTGCTCTCTAGTGCACCTTTAGATTATTTTTAAACTTATTATTTCTCTTGCTACTTGTTAGCCATGCTTCCCTGCCTCTATGTGCATCTCTTTCAAACATTGTTCCAGGCAGCATTTACATACTTGAAAGGGCTTATGTAAAGCATGGGATTGGGTGTGTGCGACGCATTTGCTCATCTAGAGTTCCATGTGTCTAGCCTGATTTCAATGTTTAAGAATCATTTAGATTATTTTCTAGCCCTTATCCATGTGGCACTTGCATGCTACTGATTTGTGTCTGTTTGAAGATGTACATATGTGCTAGCTGTGTACATAAAGGGTGCTGCCCAGGTTATGAACCTTTTAAACATGGAACTAGGCTGCTTGAAACCCTTTGATGGTGACTGCTCTTGTGGGAACCAGCATTTTGTTTAAATTTGGGCCCATCATTGAAAGATGTCACGCAATTACTGTAGTATCTTCCAAGTAGCCTCATGTTGGTATTCATAGTATTTAAATTGATTTGTAAGCACATGCAAATATGGATACATTTTCTGCTTTCCTTCTTACTACAGTACACTCAAGTGTTTGTGCTCTCTAGCCTTAAACAGTAGCCAGCGTAGTGCCTTCCAGATGTTATTGGACTCCAGTTTCCATCAGCCCCAGCCAGCATGACCAGTGGCCAGGTATGATGGGAGTTGCAGTCTAACAACATCTGGATGGAACCAAACTAGCTACATTACATTGCATTCTGGAGAATTGAAATGGTGGGAGTGAGGGGTGGCTCAGTGATTTTTAACATAATAAAATTCCTACTTTTGCAGGTGTATGCATGGAAGTGCTTATGATTATTTCGAGCGGTGTACCTCTGTGTTCTGGTTAAAATCACTGCTGGAATAATCATATAATATTCTGCACATAAATCCTGATAGTTAAACGTCTATTCTTCATAAACTAGATGTTCTTGGTCATGTCAAAACTTCTGTTACATCTTAGCCAGATGGCTTAGTTGGTAGAGCATGAGACTTAATTTCAGGGTCATGAGTTCAAGTCCCACGTTGGGCAAAAGTTTCATGTATTGCAGGGGGTTGGACTGGATGACCCTCGTGGTCCCTTCCAATTCTACAATTCAAGAACTTGCCAAAGGCCTGAAGGTATGATGGGCTCACAAAGTGTATTAAAATTATATTGGTGTATGCTTTTCTCATCTCAAAACTAATATAAAAATAGGCATGATAAGGCTTGATAAATGTAATACTATGTCAGTTTTTGAAAACTGGCTCTTGTATTGCTTTGGTAATTGTTTAAATGTTTTAGTGTTATGGAGGGGGGTGTCATGCTAATATCTATATTTGAATTTTGTGCATTTATAAACTGAGTGAGAGCCAAACATGTAACGGTAGGTAAGAACTACAGATGTAATAAGAAAAAAAAATATGAGTTACAGAAACCAAACTTGTAAGAAATGTCAATGTAGATTAATAAAATGCTGGATGTGTTCTTAGCATCACTCTTAATTTCAATATTTTATCCAACTGCATTTTCATTTCTTATAACGGTGGTTCCTGTAGCTCGTCTCACCTTCCTGCTTGGATTAACACCCAATTGTATGGTGTTGTTTGTTTTTGTACTTGTACTGATCACTAACCTACATATCAATGACTTCATCAGAAGCTCTAAATCTGTAGCTTCCTAGAATTACACTGAAATATGAGGGCCAGCTGTTTAAACAAGGAGCCGTTATGAATTCAGCTCGATATTTTGCTAGTTACCATAGTAACCTATGTCAGACTGCAGTTCTTTCCTACGCAAAACTCCAAAATGTATTCCAGACCAGGGAGCTCTTCTATGTCCCTAATGGTCTGAGATGGATATGCTTCTGTGTTCTCTTCTTGAGATGACTTCTGACCTTGGGGGTTGTAGAAGGCATTTTACTGTTCCCATTGTGCAATTCTACCATAGTCCTTGTTCATTCACAGCCAGGCAGTTTTGCATGCCATGCGGGTATTAAGTAGCCTCTTGTAGAAAAACAACATATAATATGAAATGCATTGTAAACAGATGCTTGGGAAGTATAGTGCACCAACAATTTACCTTTAAACTTGAAATCATTTTTTTATTAAAAAAAATCTGATGTGGGAAGGTAGAATAAATTTATGTTCCGTGTGCCAGAATATGGGTCTTGTCTGTTTCCTGTAAAGTGGGAGAAAATTTTAAACTGCAGTTTGTATTGGCAGGAGGGATCCCTGCCTCTGTCATCTGGTAGATATTACTTTAGCCTGACTGGGAGTTTAATGAATGGGGAGCAGCAGTTTCAGGAGTATGTAAGCAAGTATGTATGCAAGCAAGCAGAGACAGGATTCAGCAGTCACTTCCCAACCGATCTCCTGGCTACATTGGAAACGGCAGCAAGTTGTTTCTGACTAATGGGCCTGTTGCCATTACACTAGTTTCTGATTAGTAGGCCTAGATAACTTTTCAGTGGTTTGTTACTATGTTTTAACTGAAAAGATTCCTTTTTTTGTTTTTAACAGTGGTATTTAATCAGAGATGAAGCATATAAGGTGAGCCTGGCAGCATCCTTGTACTTTGCTGGGTTGCTTATTGGAAATATATTATTTGGTCAACTATCAGATAAACTGGGCAGGAAGCCTGTGTATCTAACAGGTAAGATGATATGGAAAACTGTGTATCTAGCACAGTCTTTTGGTTGTTTCAAATTTGCAAGTTAATATCAACTAGGTTTTGGGTTTTTTTTTAGATTTAAGTGATTCATACTGATGGTGTGTGAGTGCCTTATTTGTGTGTGTATACACTTATACACACACATACACACATTATATTTCAGAGTTGTTTCAGAATCAGTACACAAAATTATGAAATTACAAAATAAAATTACGCTGTAAAACTAAATGCACTTAACTAGGGGAAATCCCCATTGGATGCTATGGGGCTTAACCTCTAAGTCAGCAGTCGCCAACCTTTTTGGGTCTGGAGCACACTTGGAATTTCCAGATGCTGCCAAGGGCACCACTCACAAAATGACTGCCAGCTCCAAAAGAATAGAAATAAAAATGAGATGGAAACATAAAACATCAGCTGAGCAGCTTAAGAAAGCCCTGCCGCTGCTCCAGCTCATGTGAGATGGAGGGGAAGTGGGACTTACTCAGCTGACATGCGGGGATGTTTCCTCCTGCGTCAGCTGAGCAGCCTCAATAGCTGCTGTTTTCTGGTACATCAGTTAACCAGGAGGTTGAACAGCCTCAGGGTTGCCGTACCCTGCCTCCCAATATTCAGCCGAGGCCCCTCTCCTGTAGCTGCCTGATCCATGGGAGCAACAGGCAGCAAAACAAGTGACAGGTGATTTCCACACTTCCTCTACTTCACACATTTGAAAGCCTCTGAAGTAGCTGCCTGTGAATGCTTCACATAGCCGTGATGCAGCAAAACAAACAAACAAACAGAAAAATAGAGCAGCAAGTGGGTGGATCTAAGGACGAGAAAATAAGAAACAGGCAAAGTGCATTAAAGGGAAAGAGTAGCTCTGTAGGACACATGGGATTCCTGCTGCCTGGTATCCAAACAACTCATCAATTGCAACTCTGATTTCACAGGAAGGAGCAGCCAGGCTTCATAATTTTCTTTCAGGGGGAATGAGGGCTAGAAACTTCTCCTTTTTGAATGAATGCTCAGTCAGGTGCCAGGTTGGCAACCCTCTGCTCCAAGTAAATATGCACAGAATTGCAGTGTTGTCTTGTAGATTTCCATTTGGACACCTTTGATATTTTAGATATTGCTAACGCATTTGCAAGTAACTGATACATTTGTGTCCATACTAAAATAACTTAGTAGGAAGACTTTGGGGTTAAGTGGTAGCTACATCCTGTTATAAATATAACATATTTGATTATTTCTAAACAATAAATCTTAATTTTGGGTACTGTCAACTTATGTGTGTATGCATAATTTGTCTTTTGATGTTTTAAGATACTTAAAGTACAGTATGATCTATTTCAGTGGAGCTAAGTTTTCACCTAAGGTGTGGGGAAAAACTTATTATTTCTCCTTTCACCATATTTTTTCTTCATTGAAAGCTGCAATCCTATACATACTCAATGGGACTTACTTCTTAGTAGACATATGTAGGATTGCACCACAAAACTAATATTTCTTTTTACCCATTATATGTTTTGTGCAGGTCTTTTCTTAGATGTCATTTTTGGGTATGTTTCAGCATTTGCTCCAAACTATGACATTTTTGCAATGTCACGCTTTTTCGTTGGAATTACAAATGGTGGTATGTCTCTAGTGTCTTTTGTTTTGACACAAGAATATGTAGGAAAATCCTTTTGGGCGTTGACAGGTAAGATATGAGAATTTGATTCAGTCTGCTAAATATGCAGTTCCTAAAATTCTGGCAATTCTTAAGAATATATTTAGTAGGTCTTTATTTCTGATGGGAAGTTGATTCTGTGATTCTGTAGAACCAGTTACTAAAAACTGTAAAATTTTAAGACTTTGAGGCTTTTTGCCAGTTGTGTCCTACTCAGAGTAAACATATTGGAAATAATGGCTATGACTAGCTTAGATTCATTAATTTCAATGCATCTATTTAGGTGGATACAACACTGAATTTGTTCAGTCAACTACGGTATGTTTTTTTATGATAGACATTTTTTCTTTACAATAGATATTTTACTTCTTTGCTTTTAATACTCCTAATTCTATTGCTCAAAAACTTAAGCATTGGCAGAAGCACATTCCCACTCCCCCCCCCCCATAAATTTCTACTGTGGGCTTCTTTTTCTTTTCTCTCCCTCCACCCAGTCTTCCAAGTAATGATTCTCAGTGTTTGAATGAGACTTTCCTGCCCCTTAAACCACACATGATGTTAAATTACTGTCTTGGGGGAGACTGAGCAACTATTAATTCCTCACACACCCATTTTGGTTTTCAGCAGGAACCTTAGAGCATTCAGGGAAGCCTTCATGACCTTTTCATTTTCTTTCTTGCATGTTGTCCTGCCTGTGACAGATAGGCACTGCATAAAATTACTTTAAAATGTTATCCTTGGGCAGGATCATATTCCAAACACTCTTGTTTAGCACCACTGAACTAACCGTATGTCAGAAGGCTAGTTTATCACTGAGGACAAATGATAACTTGTACTTTGCAAAGAATGGGCTTTCATAGATCGAACACAGCAGCTAGACTTCAGTGCTTTTCTCTGTGTATTTCTCTTTCCAGTGGAATTTGCCCAAACCCTCCAGCCACTATAGGCATTCTGTCCTTGTCCCATTACCATCATTTGGAGGGAACAGCATTCACTTGCCCCACACCTGCTGTTACATCCTCATTTCCACCCGCCATCAACTTCAGCAGGAGTCTGAAGACGGGAGCCTGCTCTACATGTTTAGGCCTCCCCGTGTCATTGTAAACCCTTCAGGATCAGGATTCTGAATGGTGCAGCAAGCCTACATGTGTAGAGAACGCTTCCCACTTCAGACCTCCCTGGCTTTGATCATTGCCTTTCACAACTGTGTTGATGATGTGTGTGTTGTCATGACAGCAGCATCTGAGACTCTGTAAGCTACAGGTTTTGAACTGCAGTTGTGAACTGATCTTATTGGTAACTAGTGCAGTTAATAATACATAAAATAAATAGCCAAGCTTTTTGTTAATCCACAATTCCCTTGACTGACAGATTGTTTAGAAAATTCTGAAAGTCCAAGTAGCATATAGATTAAGGTTGCAGTCATAGTAATGTGGCGACTCGCTGCACAATCTTAAGCATGTTTACTTGGAACAAGGTTCCACTGTCTTTAGAGGTGTTGAACGTAAGGGTGCATAAGATTGCAGTCTTCGAGTAAAGTGTATTAAAATTGGTGGGATTCTCCCTCCCCACCCCCCAATAAATAAATAAATAGTTCAGTTTGAAATGTTAATACTTTTGAAAATGGCTTTCGGTCTATTGCCTACATAATTTATGTAGTTCCTATCTCTATTCTGGATTATATTTTAGATTATGCTGAGAAACATCAGTTACAACATTTTCTTGCCAGTGTGGTGTAGTGGTTAAGAGCGGTAGATTCATAATCTGGTGAACCGGGTTTGCTTCCCTGCTCCTCCACATGCAGCTGCTGGGTAACCTTGGGCTAGTCACACTTCTCTGAAGTCTCTCAGCCTCACTCACCTCACAGTGTTGTTGGGGGGAGGGGAGGAAGGGAAAGGAGATTGTTAGCCACTTTGAGGCTCCTTAGGGTAGTGATAAAGCGGGATATCAAATCCAAACTCTTTTTTTCTTCATCTTTTTTTCAGTTCATGTCTGCTGATTGTTTTTCATTTTACTCACTTTAGAGTAAAATCCCCAAACTCCGGCCCTCCAGATGTTTTGGACTACAATTCCCATCATCCCTGACCACTGGTCCTCTTAGCTAGGGATCATGGGAGTTGTAGGCCAAAACATCTGGAGGGCCGCAGTTTGGGGATGCCTGCTTTAGATGCTTGAATTTCAAAAAGTGTTCTTAAACAATTGGGATCTAATTTCTTAAAGTAAGTTTGCTATGGCTTGCTAGCTTGCCTAAGATTCAAGAAGGTTAGAGTATGTAGTTAAGATAGTTTATTGTACTTGATTCAAATACTAAATTTTATTTCCTAAATGTTCGAGTTGGTTGCCAATTGGCAAAGTCCACAAAGGTGTTTCAGGTCTTTTAGCTTATAGGCTAAAACATGCATAAAGCACTTAACTAAACAGTTTTGGACTTCTCATGAGTAAGGGTTTATGAATTATGGTCTTATTATACAGTGATGTAGAAAAAAATCTGCTTCTTTTCCCTTCTGGGGTATCCAAGAGCCTGCACAGAGTCCTTAAGTGGGTTCCCTATCAGTAGGAGAAAATAACAGGGGCCAACCAGAGAATATTGAGAAGCAAAGCAGCTAGTAAGCCTGATCTTTATTAAACTGTTGCAACAGGGTGCTCACTCATCACATGCAGGAGGGAGGAGGAACCCAGAACAATGGTGTGCAAGCTTCTATATAGACTTTTGAAATTGCCCACCCTGTAGCTCACGGGTGTCAGAGACAAGGCCCGCGGGCCAAATCCGGCCCGCCAGACCTTGTCATGTGGCCCGTGTAGCCGCCGCTTGCCTGCCCGCCACTTGCCTGCCCGTTCGCCCGCCGCTTGCCACTCGCAGCTTTCCCTCCTCTTGCTGCTTGCTGCTGGCTTGCAGAGGCGCTTCCCTGCAATGCCTGCAATGCCCTGCAGGGGGCGCAGGGCCCCGCAGGCGGGGAGGCGGTGGAACCTGAGAGCGCGCACGCCCAGCTCCTTCCCCTTCCTCGCCCTGTCGCACTTCCTCCGTTCCTCCGAGTCCGAGGCGACGAGCAGCAGCTGCAGCAGCGACGGCGCTGGCTGGCCGAGCGCCAGGGCTATCTTCAGCTTATCTGGCGCCGTGGTGCACAGATTCCTCAAGCGCCCTCACCCCCACGTTTCCCTCTGGGCGGGCAGCGGCTGGAGGGCGGCTCCTCTGGCTGGCTGGAGGCTCCGGGCACCGTGCATCACGGCATGGTGGAGGCGGGCAAGCGCTGTGGGGCTGAAGGGCAGCTCCTCCAGCAGGGAGGAGATGTCGTGGAGGAGCCGGGGGCGTGTGAGAACCATGCACCCCTTTTTGAACTCCTGAACAACAAGAAGATATGATTCTGGGGTTTCAAAAGCAACTTTAAAAACCCAAACCAGAAACTTGTTCGTTACAGCAAATGGGGAGGAGCAGCAGTGAGACTGGGCGGGGAGGGGAGGCAGAGAGAGTATGTTAAGATTCAAGAGAGCAAGAGTGAGATCGATGGTGGGGGAGATGTTTAAGAGAGGAGGGAAGAAACTTTTTTAAAAAAATCTGCACTGATCGAGGGAGGATCTCCAGGATCTTTCCAGCAGTTCTCCCGAAGTAATCACCCATGTAAACACAGCTGCTGCAAACCCCAGGAGTTACGAGAGAGAGAGAGAGAGAGAGAGAGAGAGAGAGAGAGAGAGAGAGAGAGAGAGAGAGAGAGAGAGAGCGCTTTTACGCACGTATCTCTGCACCCTGCCGAGGTTTTCCCCCCCTCCCCGCACCCTGCTTTTCTTTTGAAAGGCGTTCAGAATGAGTGGAAAGTAATCACCGTGTCAGTTAAAGTGAGTGTTGCAGGGAAAGCGGATCCTAGGCGCTGTGTGTGTGTGTGTGTGTGTGTGTGTGTGTGTGTGAGAGAGAGAGAGAGAGAGAGAGAGAGAGAGAGAGAGAGAGAGAGAGAGAGAGAGAGAGAATGAATGAATCCTGGGCTGTAAACGCCTCCTCCAAACACAGCTGCTGCAAACCCCAGGAGTTACGAGAGAGAGAGAGTGCTCGAGAGAGCTTTTACGCACGCATCTCTGCACCCCGCCGATCTCTCGCTTTGGGTGGAAGGTGTATGTATTTAAGACCCAGACAAGCTGGACAGAGGGACCCTGCTTGGGTCACTTTCCCGCAGGGCCCTAATGCACCCCGGCTTCCTCGCCCCGGTGGAAGAAGGCGGCTCGCGCTCCACACTCTGCTCCACTTTTGTGCGCTTCATGGAAGCAAATTGTAGAGAGACCCATCGCTATCCTCGTCCCCCTTTCTCTACAACCCAGCCCACCAGTAGCAGATAACAGGAAGTCCAGGTAACTGGACTTCCATTAGACTGCAGCTTTGTGGGGAATTACATGACTGAATGCTCCTCCACTTTTAAAATAATACACCAAGACAGAAATTTAAAAGTCAAGAAGATGGTGTCTAGTGTTTGTTTTTAATCTTTGATTATCTCTTCCCCATTCCCATGGAGGAATAGTCAAGCACACAAAATCCCATCTGCAGTCCAGAAATAATTTTGCTACATTATTTCTTTATTTGTCCAGCCAATATCAATTTGATAGTAATCACTGAGACTTTCAGAAAGTGACACTTGACTACAGCCTTTGTTGGAGGTAGAAAAAAAAGATGATTCACACACTTGTTTTTACATAGTGATGACTGTGTGATGGAGCAGTTGTGAGCTATTATTTTTCTCATAGCAACTGGTCTTTTGAATGCCCACTAAGTCACTGTGGTTCACCACGTCCTGGAGAATGTTCAGCATACAAGTCAGGGTGAACACATGAAACTGCCTTATACCGAGTCAGACAATTGATCCACTGCCTACTCTGCCAGAGACTCTTCAAGGACTCAGTCTGCACTATACAATTGAAACAGTGTCATAGCATAATAATAATAATAATAATAATAATAATAATAATAATAATAATAATAATATTATTTGTACCCTGCCCATCTGGCTAGGTTTCCCCAGCCACTCTGGGCGGCTTCCAACAAAGATTAAAAATACATTAAAATGTCACATATTAAAAAGCTTCCCTAAACAGGGCTGCCTTCAGATATCTTCTAAAAGTCAGGGAGTTGTTTATTTCCTTGACATCTGGTGGGAGGGCGTTCCAAGGGGACTACATTATTACAAAAAACAGTAATAATTGAATGCAGTGACAATAATTTATGATAATAAAGAGTGGATACATAGTCCTACAGATACAATCGGCCCTTTGAGGGTGACCAAACTGCTGATGCGGCCCCCGATGAATTTGAGTTTGACACCCCTGCTGTAGCTCAAGACCACCCCCCAAAACATCACACATAAATCACTGAAGGAGGCAGTCTACAACAGAAATCCTGTCTGCCAGGATACCTGACAATGGCCAGCATTACTTACTTGGGCAGCTGGACCATTCTTTTGTGATGGTAAATACTTTAATTCCTGAATTAATAGGCTCACCCTATTAATAAACAAAGATGCCCCAAAGACAGGTAAGCAGATGACAATGGAGAGGCTTTCCGATTTTCTTCCTCCTTGCAGAGAAACATTTGAGGTCAATTTGGGAGAGTCAAAATGGTTTTAGGATTGCTCTCCTGTACTATTTCAGATGTGGTTTATATACTTATGTATGTGTTTGCCTTGTAAATTTATGAACATTTAATTTATATATATATAAGACCTTAAATTCTTACAACAACAGGGTGGCCCAAAAGTAGGTATACTGCGTTAGAATCCACTTGCTTTCATCATTCACAATAATCCTTTTATCTGACTCCACTATTCTTTCCAATTGCCAGCCTGAAATTTAACTACCACTTTGTTGTATGTCAGTTATGTGTACCCATATAATCTGTTGTGATGAATTTCATTGATTCAACTGTATACCTACTTTTGGGTCACCCTGTATGTATACTTTCTATGTGGAGAGACTTACAGCCATAGTTAATGAAACCTCTTCGGTTTTTTTTTCTATTTTCAGGCTCATTAACAAATTTCACATTTGCAGTTGGCATAGCGATTTATGCATTATTGGGTTATTACATAAGAGAGTGGCGTTTCCTTGCCTTCGTGTCAAATTCTCCAGGACTTTTCTTTCTCCTTCTCTCTTTGTAAGTGATTTTTTGTGTATGTTATGTAACTTGCAAACCAGAAGTAAAGTATTATTACTGGAGAGCAGACTAGTAAAGGTAGAATTTTGAAATGACTTGTGTTCTAAGTAAAATAAGTTAGAGGAACTTGGGGTTTGTTTGTTTTTTTGCTGTCCATAATCAAATGCTTACATACTGCTAATGGAACGATATAATCAGAAGAAAAATCCAGTTGCTTGTGATTCTCACAAACACCCATTTGTATGCATGGAAGTCAAGGTTGGCGGTGTTTGCATATGCAGTATAGCTTTATTAGAATTAAATGATTTAACAGTTTTTGTACTTTTACAGATTTATGAAAATAATTTATGTCTATGGAATATGACCATAATGGGTGGATATATAAATAATGTGGGGTTGTGGCTTTGCTAATTTGGGAGCCAGAGAACTGGAAGTAGTCTTGTTCGTTGTCATTTCTGTACCAGGATGGTTAAAATATTTTGATAAATTTGGCTAATCTCACAGTGGTTTGCAGATTCATAATTTTAAAAGACTGCGAATCACTAGCATACACTAAGTATTTTTACCTGCTTTACCTGCTTTCTGATAGATTTTGTCAAGCTTTGAAAGGCTAGTGATATATGATGATCTAATGAAAAGACAGTTGTGTTAATATACAGATTAAAAAAACCCAAAGTAATTATCCATGGACATCTCGGTTTTGATGTTTCTTTTTACAGCATGCTTCCAGAATCACCAAGATGGTTATACTCCCAAGGGAAGACAACAGAAGCAGAGAATGTGCTACAATACATAGCCCTTGGTAATGGGAAAGAAAGACTGTCTGTGAAACTGAAGCAATGCACAGGAGCAGTAAAAAAGGATGATTCAGCATCTGGTGTCCGAAGCCTCGTTAAGCATCCAATCCTTCGGTGGCGCACTGTCATCTTGATGTATATTTGGTAATTAATAAAAAGAGCTTCTCAGGGTACATGAATTAGTTGCACACACAAAATAGCAAACTTTGGGCTGTTTGAAAAAATGTTGTTCTGCTGATGCCCCATTGGAACATCTTCAAAATTACCTGACATTTCCAAAAGTAAATAAATATTTAGAAAGAGCTATGAGTTTTTCTGAGTTGTGAGGCATTATTCTTTTGATTCTGCCTCTTCTGCCCCCAGAGCAAAGTTGAAGTTTTTCTTTCTTTCTTTTTCTAAGTTTCATACCTTCTGTGGCATAATGCTTAAAGAGATCATCATTATGAGTATAATAGAACTATTATTATGAATTCCATTTAGAAGTGTTTATGAATGTGTGTCTTAGGGGATTTAAGAGCACAAGGTCCCCCCCTTTTTTAAAGCAAATTTATTTTTTAAGGGTATCACTCCAGAAAGAAGGTTACAACTGAAATAACTACCATACAATATTCTTTCTTGATGGACTGCTTCATATGAGTTGGTTTTGTTTTATGACTGTAGGTTTTGGGTCTCCCCAAATTCTTTGGTACTAAAGATTATACTGGATGTTGTTGCAGTCAGAACCAGGTGCAAAATAATCACTTGCGGTGGACATGCAGAGAAATTTTCTTTCTCTAGTTCTTTTAGGGATTGAGAAAGAGAAGAAGTTGAGCTGCCTGTATTCTAATTTGATTTTGATCTTTCTGTATGTAGTTGAAATGAATGTTGGCGTGATTGAGGTTTTAAGGGGTTCAACAGAATCTTAATCCAGTTGTCTAAATTTGTTGTTTATGGCACAGTTACCTTATTGGTGTATTTGAAATGCACCTGAACAGGAATTGCACCACAATTGGTAAAATAACATAAAATAACGTAATCGGACAACTAGCAAAATCTCAGGTGGAGTTCTGTTTTGGTCCTTGCTGTTATAACTGGTACATGTAGCATTGTTGTATGCTTTCTTCTGCTGTGTACATATTCTTTATATATATGCATGCATGCCTGACCTTTGAGGATCTGCATTAGCTGATCAACCTTTAATTGATACATTTAGGTATGTGTGCAGCCTTATCTATTATGGCTTAACGCTGAATGCTGGTGAATTAGGAGGAAACCTGTATCTAAATGTGGCTCTTTCTGGCCTTGTAGAAGTTCCAGCATTTCCACTCTGCATGTTCTTCATTGAAAAACCATGGTAAGATTTATTTATTTATTTCCACCCTTTGACATCATTGGCTTTCCTTCACTTGTATAGTTGACCCTTAACAGAAAATATAATATCATTTCAAATAATCAAATCGTAAAATACATTTTTGCAGAGATTTCAGCCTGAGCTTCTGCTACATTTTCTCTTTAGGTCAGGAAGACGTAAAAGTACAACTGCTTTTTTGATATTTTCAGGCCTTGCCTGTATATTCACCTTGTTCCTACCAGAAAATAGAGGTGGTGAGTATATGTCCTTTTCTAAGTAAACATTACACACAGAGAATTGATCTCATCAAAAGGCATGAAATCCAAGTGCATGCAGTGTTTTAATGCTAAAGAAGAACTTTTTAAAAAAAGAACTTCTGACACAAGTTAGAAGCTGCCACTTGAACTTAAATACTGTAAAAATGTCCTTGAAACAATTTCCTTGTTTTCAGTGGAATCTTCTCCAAATGTGGCCAAATCAGAACTTTATCTTTGTGTGTCATTTTACTTAATGGGGGAAGGTGGAGCTGATAATGGTAACACATTTCTTTCAAACTCTGTTTTAGGATTTTTATTCAGTCCCAGCATCTTAGCTTTATGTGGGAAATTGACTGTAAGTGCTGCTTTCAACATCATATATATTTACACTTCAGAACTCTACCCAACAGTAGTGAGGTAAACAATTTTCTTTTTGTATTTTTTTAAAAATGTTTGCTTCAAATCCCATACGATTCTCATATACCAAGAGCAATAATGCACAAAGAAATTAAACCTTATCAGCAAGTGCATTCAGCATACAAGCTATAGATGTGCCAGCATTAACATTTATGTTCCTGAGTTACATGTTCAGAGGCTTGAATATTTTAAATCATGGAGAGTTCTCCACATTTCAAGTCTTTCTGGGACAAAATGATTCATATATACTGCTTTTTAAGGAAGCGGATTCCATATGTGATCAGCTAATCGCATTTGAAACAATATTGCATGCTTGAATACATTTCTCTGCTTAAACATTTGTGTTGTTACCGGCCACCCCAATCCCTGCCAAGGCATGCCTGGGATTCCAGGCTCTGTGCTCCTTTAGAGAATTGAAGACGTGGTTGAGGTTATTGTCGGGATTGTTGTGGCTACTCCCGAGTAAACACGCCCAAGTCCGTTCTGTCTTTAACGATTTTATTGTGCATAGTATTTACAGTGCAGAGATAGCGGAAAACATGACCTCCTAGTCACTCACAGAATCCGGCAATGGCGTCCTTCTGCTTCGGGGCCAGCATAATAGCTTGGGCACCCCGAAACGCCACCCTCTAACCTTGCGTTTGGGCGCGCACCTCAGTTCGGGCGCTGGAAGCGGCTGTGCTCCCTCTCCTACTTGTTGGCTGGAGTGGTGCAGGGGCTCTGATACATCGCTGAGCCATGCCTCCTCCACTCTGCTCCCATCCTCATTTCCTCCCCGTGACCTGCTGCTGCCACTCTCGCTGGGCGAAGTGCTGGTCAGAATGATGGGGGGAGGCTCCCTGTAGGGAGGTCCCCTGACAGTTATCATAGTTTTAAGAAATATTATTTATTCATGTATTTACACCTGAGTTTGGAGGGAGGGAGTCCAGATCTTATAGCATTGTCATCTCAAGAGAGACTTGTTCCCTATAACAGTGCAGCACTGGAATCCAAGACATCTTTCCAGCACACCTTAGCAATCTGTCTGCCCAGGACCAAGGATTCCTCTCAGATGGGCCATCAAAACCTTTTGTCATGTTAATTGATTTGTTCTTCACTACCGTAGCTGGGCCAGGCTGGTTTGCATAAGCCAACCCAGGGATTCCTTGTCTAGCACAGTTCTGCAGCTTGTTATTTTCATTCATACCCCAAATAATCAAAATCCTACCATTTATGAATTTCCAGGGTTTAGGGGGGTCCCACCCCAAACCTATAACTATCATTTAGTGAAAAATATGCTTTACGAACTATGGAGAAATTTTAAAATGGTGTTTTATCACCACCTAGTGGTAAGATGCCATTTTCGAAAAATCACCTTGAAAGCTTTCTTCCAGGTTACACAGTATGATGATTAGGAAGTCAGTTGTATGGAAACTAATATAACAAGATAACCAGTATTGTAATACATTGGGATTTTTTTTTGATGGGGTAAAGAGTCCATGATTATTTCAGCCCAACAATCTTGTTATGCATTAACTGTTTAAAAAAATTAAAAGGTTTCAGTGTTGATCCCCTCTTCTCAGGCAAATATTTTGCAGATACTTAACACAAATTATCTTTTTGAAACAGAAATGCTGGCTTAGGCGTATGTTCAATGACTTGTAGATTTGGTGGTATTTTGGCTCCATTTGTCCCTTCCCTGGTAAGTTTACTTCCCTCCATTGTATTGCATTACACACACACACACAGAGAGAGTTCTAGTTACAGGTAGGTAGCTGTGTTGGTCTGAGTCGAAGCAAAATAAAAAAATTCCTTCAGTAGCACCTTAGCATCAGCAGCCGTTATCAGCCATCTACAGGTTTACCACTCCCATCAGCCCATCACCCATTCCCACCCACCCCCACCACCCTCTGTATATATATAGGGTCTGACACTTCTGTTTCTAGTGTATCTGAAGAAGTGTGCATGCACATGAAAGCTCATACCAAAATAAAAACTTAGTTGGTCTTTAAGGTGCTACTGAAGGAATTTTTTTATTTTGCACACACACACAGAGAGAGAGAGAGAGAGAGACAGACAGACAGACAGACAGAGACATGATATTTAACACTAAATGAAGCAGGGATACATATGCTATAGTTATCCAAGGCCATAACTGATGTGACCATACTCTTGCACTTTCCTAGTAAATGGTAGGTTGCCTTCTATGGACTGAAAATATTTTAGCAAAGTCCATTTTCTTTAGCAGTAGTAGAATATAACTGTCTTCAACAACAGTCCTTTAGCACATCAAAAAGGTATTGAGTTGTATCCAACTAAGGTATACACACTGTAGATCAATTGAAATCAAGAAACCTAAGTTAACCACAGCTGTAAATTTTAAAATTGAGTAGGACTAGGATTGGATACAACCCATTGATAACAGGACTTAAAGTGAGCTGTCATTGAGTTGTTGTTGTTACTGTATAACCTATGGGGATCTGTATATATACAATTATATTTTTTCAAATGCCTGTCTTGGGAATATGAACTGAGTGGGTAATAGATTTGTTGGTATTTGTTCTTCAGTAACTTGTGTAAGTGTGTGTGTGTATCAATTATGAATTTATTACTAATTTCTTCTAGAAATCCCTTGGCCCATCTGTACCATTTGTGGTCTTTGGAATCAGTGGATTGTCAGCTGGTTTTCTTACTCTTCTACTACCAGAAACTCTGAATAAACCCATTGCAGAGACCATTGAAGATTTGCAGATACCTACCTACCAAATACTTAAAAGCAAAAAGGCAGAGTAAAAATGATTATTTTTTATTTATTTTTGAAGTAACCCCTGTCCCTATTAGAATCTAGGAAGTCTCTAATTTATTTGAAATCTGACAGTATTTCCCCCCCTTTCTCCTTATTTCTCAAATGTACATACTTAATATCTTTTTCAATGTCTAACGAGAAACAATTCTCCAAATGTTGGATGTAATCTGTTTTTTATTTGTATATAGGAAATGATGTTCTTAGCAGAGTTTCTGTGTTATCTCATTCACTCGTCTCCTTGCTTGCTTTTACTTAGTCATGCTGTTACTGATAGGCTATTTAATGTGTGGTATCAGGAAGAGCTCTTGGTTTCATATTTCTCATTCCATCATTATGGAAGCCATCTGGAATATTTTCCTATAGCAACAGACATATGGCAAATAAAACTGGAAATGGTTAAGTGTCTTAGTTTTGTCTGTTTTAGTGGTTGTCATGGATAGGTTTCAGCAAATTTGCCATGGCCACTTTAAAAAGAAATGTAATTCTGATCCCATCATAGCAGTGGCATTTGGGAATTACAGTTATTTAATGTAAACTCTTTAAATCTATAGAACATTTCAAAGTATTCAGTCAAGGTTTTCAGATGAGAGAAAAGCTTGTCATTTAAGAGGAAATGAACATTTTTGTGAAGATATTTTAAAATTATTTGATTGATGTAAAATATACAGTTACTAATTCTTAAAGAACATGCATTGTACAAGTAATTTATTTCTATTTGACATATGTAGCTATTAGCTGTGGCAAAATTGGTCAGGTAACTTTTTCAGTACAGTTGTACCCTGGAAGTCGAACGGAATCTATTCCAGAAGTCTGTTCAACTTCCAAAACGTTTGGGAACCAAAGCGTGGCTTCTGATTGGCTGCAGGAAGCTTCTGCAGCCAATCGGAAACCACGCCAGACGTTTGGATTCTAAAGAACAGTTCCAAACTGGAACACTCACTTTTGGGTTTGCGGCGTTCGGGAGCCAAAATGTTCAACTCGCAAGGCGTTCGGGATCCAAGGTACGACTGTATTTAAATGCTCATGTAACTGAAACACTTGAAATTCAATTGAAATTAGGTTGGAGCATTTAGTACTATTTTTGCAAAGACTTTTGTAAAAACACAATTAAAAATCACTTTACGTAGCCCTATAGAAGCAGTGTTATTTATAATTTGTCAGCTCCAATTGTTCTAGGACAACATACCCAACAGGAAACATGCTTTGCACTCTGCCATGTTATCTGTCAGGGCTACTGGATTCTGTGTGTAATGATCTTTTAAGGCAGGAGACCTACTAGTATAGATAATATTTCTGAGATTCAAGAGTTGGTACCATAATTTTCTTGTTTTTCTCTTCTCTCCCCTTTCCTTTTGTGTCTTGCTAAGATTGTGAGCCTTCAGGCAGATAATGTCTTCTCTTTTAATCCCTGTATAGCGCTTAGAAAATGTTAGGTATTATATGTGATTAATAATAATAGTGACTAGTAATAATAGTAGATAACAGTAGGAAAAACAACAACACATTCTAATAATTTATTTTCCATCTGCTTAACAGGTAAATCAGTTAGAAGAAAGCAATTAGTGTGCAAAAACCATATCTTGGTTGAAAATGACAACAGTACTTCCTCTGTTGAGGTGTGGTGCCATCAAGATTCAACTCTAAAAGTATTTTGGGAATCCCAGTACACTCAATAATGTGAACTTAAATTGTGAATGGGGGGGGGGGCGGGTTATACACACTCACGAGGAACAATGAAGGAGTGAAATATCTACCTTAAACTGTCACACTCTATAAACGTTATAGGGCATTCAGAATTACCTGGTGATTTATGTCTTTGGTAACAAAAGGAGGACCAGTCCTATATTGATTAGATGACTTGACTGTGTAAGTGTCAAATTATACTGGGGATTTTTATGGTAATCCTAAACATGCAAGCAAGAGAAAGGTATTTAATTGGTGCATCTGGCTTATTTAAATAGGCTCAGGATATCCTTAGCACACGCTTCTTAAAGCACCTTCAGAATGGAGGGTTACAGGTCAGCCTGGAATATTTAGGCGTTCTCGAAGCCACCAACATGAGTCTGACCAAACTGTGGGAGGCAGTGGAAGACAGGAGTGCCTGTCGTGCTCTGGTCCATGGGGTCATGAAGAGTCAGACACGACTAAATGACTAAACAACAACAACTTTTTACACTCTTCATGATGCCAATATTTTTGTATTTATGTTTTAAGATGAATGTCCCACAATATTTATAAAGACCAAAGATGCCTTTTGTTACTGTTTCAAACTGTTGCTGCAATATGACTTGTCTGTAGTAAGAATTGAATATATTGCAGTACCAACCTGCTGTTAGAAACAGTTAAGTGCTCATTTAGGAAATGCAGGTTTTTTGTGAAGCAAGTTATCAATGACTTTCCATGTATCATGGCAGAAAGTGTTATATATGATTATGGGTTGGATACAAATATGCCCATCCATCTGCAGAAAGGTTCTCCGCTCAGAAGGGCTGTTATGTAGCCCACATCAGTGGCATAAAGTATAAAAGTGAAAGTAAATCCAAAACTGTTCATCTTTTTGCACAAGAGCTTTTTGCATAAACTGAATCATGAGAAACACCATAGACCAGGCATAGGCAAACTCGGCCCTCCAGATGTTTTGGGACTACAACTCCCATCATCCCTAGCTTGCAGGACCAGTGGTCAGGGATGATGGGAGTTGTAGTCCCAAAACATCTGAAGGGCCGAGTCTGCCTATGCCTGCCCTACTACACTATAGCATTGCATGAGCTGCAAACTGTTTGTAATGTTGCATTGCCACTTCTTTTCCTTACGGTTCTTTGAATCCAGTCCTAACAAGAGTTTTCACAATATGACATCATACCAAAGGGATTTCTTTTCATTTTGCCTTTGATATATGGGACAATTGAAGGTTAAAATGGTGTTTTGATAGCCTGCTAGAAACAAGGCCCACAATTTATAGCATTCAAGCAGACTGCTGTCAGCTGTCAAATCATTTGGGTGTCTGGCAAAGACTCAGCTGACAACCATCTACCTTTACAGTTTATGATTTCAGTGTCAACTATTAAAATAAAGCATAGCAAAATAATAATGATAAAACACCCTTACGATACCTGGCTTACAATCCTTTAAATATCTATTATTTATTTAAACACCTTGCTTCAGCACTTGGTTATTAAACTTGATTGGGTTTGTGGGGCTTTTTAAATATACTTCTGCATATTTCATTTTTTAAAGCCCCAAAACAGCAGCCAGAACTTTTTGTCCATGTCATTGGGTAATTCATTAATTTATGATGGTGTTCATGTCCAAACAACAGAAAAAAAGATGGAAGACCCATTTTTAATGTGGAGTTTTGCTTATAATTATGGAAAGCTTTATAAATCTATATTTTTGTAAGAGAAAATATAGCTCCTGTGGAAGCAGAAGTGAGTTGCTCCATCAGCTTACTGACACATAATGAAATAGTTCTCATGTCTGATAAATAATAATGTATCTTTAATGAGGCTGTTTCATTCCAATGATGTTTCAAATGGCTAATAAAAACACATTTTAAATGCTGTGGTTTCTATTCTTTACTGTTAAAACGTTTCTCTTCCATTTATATTAAAATTTTGTAAATCTGTCTGAAGACAGGCTAACATTCTGCCTATGTCTTTCTGTGCACAGGAAGGAGCAGAATCATATACAGTAAATCCTTTGGCAAAGGGAAGGGCAAAAACAGGATACCACATAAAGCATTACTGGCAGCAACAGAAGCAGCCTCTGGACAATAGAGAAGAATCAGTAGGCTGACTTACCCTGAGAAATGAAGTATGTAGCTCACCAATTTTGCTAAACTGAATGACCCTGTGATTTTGACTTCAGAGGTGTCTCATAATAGTTGGCACCTTTCTGTGGTTTGAATTCTTGCAGTGTTGCTTTCCCATCTCAGATACACGTTGTTGCAATTACTTAAGGCTCAAGAACACAGCCAGTCCTCCTTGGTATCGCATGGTCTACACACACTTGTAGGGCCTGCATATTTTTTTGGGTGAAATCCCATTCTTCTTCATTTTCCTTGGCATTAATCTTTATCAGAAACACTAAACCAGGGGTGGCTAGGGCATGGACTATTGGAAGGCAGCCTGGACTTTATAGCATCCTTGCTAGTTCAATACCGGTATGCAGCCTCTAAGGGGGCTGACCATGGGTCATTGTGGCACACGGTCTGAAAAGGGTTAGACCTCCTTGCCGTAAACTGTTGGAATCACTGGGATCTCTTGTTCAGGCTGATATCTCAAAACAACTATGGTATCTCAAACGCTCAAAAAGGTGAAATCATGTACTCTGCCGTCAAGAGAGTACCTACAAAATTGATCAAACAATCTGAGGGAAGGCAGGCAAGGACCCACAGCCAAGGTGGAGCTCGCTAGTTTGGGGAGTAGGCATGTGATTCCTCAACTGGAGTAGACTCAGGACAGGTGGGGGTCACATGCCTCGTCAATCCCAGAAGGTATAACAGGAAAGTCATCCTGGCCAGGCTGTAGCTCTCCTGACAGATGGTTTGGTCTGTAGCCATAGTGTGGAAATATAGGATGAGATTGCCTCTACTTACTCCGCCCAGGGTCTCCAATGAAAAAAAAATCCCTGCCTGTGGTGATGTTTTGCTGGGTGCTATCTCCCTTATGGGAAAAGGCTGCAATCTGCCATTTCCCACAAGATTTGTGGACCCCCCCTGCCCTCCCTTTGCTACACCCATGGGTAGGGGAGATGGGGAGGAAAGGGGGAGGAAATGAAGCGACAGGCAGCCTTTCATGTGAACAACTCCAAATCCTTACCTAGTTTGGAATGAGGCATCACTTATTTTTATGTTTAGACTGCTCTTTTGTGCAAGCATGATAGATCACAAAAGGTGTATGTGCACATGGGAACAAATACCCATAGATCTCAGGTTTCCTGGCTTGGAGCAACACACACAAACACAAACATACATATGGCTGCTGTTTTGTGCAAAGCTGGTAGATTGACAAACTTGTATTTTATTTCTTTAAAGAAAATTAGAGGTGTATGTTTACAGGTAAGCAGATACCAGTGTGCATGCCCATAATGACCTCAGGGCAAGGCCAGCCCACCCATGAGTTTTTCTTTGAGAAAAATAAGTGGCTTACGTAAATGTAAACTAAGCTTTAATAATAAAGAAAATTGTAACAAAATAACATCATGAGAGAAACTAAATACAGTGGTACCTCGGGTTACAAACACTCCAGGTTACAGATTCTGCTAACCCGGAAGTACCGGTAGTACCTCGGGTTAAGAACTTTGCCCCAGGATGAGAACAGAAGTCGTGTGGCAGTGGGAGGCCCATTAGTTAAAGTGGTACCTCAGGTTAAGAATGGTTTTGGGTTAAGAACAGACCTCCGGAACGCATGGGTGTACCGGGGGAGGGGAGCTGCCCCCCTAGAAGCTAAAAAGGAAGGGGGGGAAAGGTATAAATTACAGCTCACGCCGCGAGCTGTAGCATCACACTGGTTTTTTTCAGTGCAAAAAGTGGCCGGCAGGGAAAAGTGGTTGTGGAGAACCGTGTGAACGCTGCCTCCCCTCCGGGGGGGGCATGGACATCATAACCAGCCAATTGCGCGAGGAGGCGGCACACAATCCCGCCTCTTTCCCCTCCCACCCGGCTCCTGAGCTTCGGTGGGGAGGGGTGTGTGTGTGTGCTTCTCCGCGGTCGCCTCCGCCACAGGATCGGGCTCCAGAGCGACCGCTCTGCACTGAGGAGGAAGAGGCTAGCTAGAGGAGCCTGCTGCAGGGGCTCCTGTCACCCTCTTTGCCCTTGTACTCGCGGGCAAGTTTGGCGGCAATCGGTGGTTGCAACTTGGAGTTCGCAGCAGGAACGGAGCGGAGTGAGTCTGAGGAGCGGCGGCAAGGGCGGGAGAGAAAGCACTTGAGTTGTGTGTGCGCGCGTTTCCTCCCTGCCACCTTCGCCAGGCTCCTCTCCGCCTCTCTCTCGGGATGACCACCCCCTCCCCTCCGGGGGCGTGGATGTTAACCATGCCTCCTGGGGGGGTCCCGGCTACGTCATTGCCAGCCTCCCCCCCCCTAGTTTTGATCCTGGGTACACCCATGCCCGAACGAAGATTGTAACCAGAGGTACCACTATACAGCAACAGGAGGCAAGTCTGAGGCAAGAAACAAGAAGAGACAGTTGGTCCCTCTTAACTAACTGAACTGAACAGAACAGAACACACACTGAAGGGAGGGGCTGATTCTGGAGCAAAGCACACAGGCCCCGCCTACCAGATACCAAGCACTCTACTATACAAATTAGGCCTCAATGTTTTTCTTACAATTTAGCATGTAAATTCTCAAAACTTTCTTATTTAAACATTCCGTGTTTTCCCCCCTGGCTTTGCTTGGAGATAGAAGGCCTTCCCCACTATTCAGGTCAACTTTACAAGGTTTCATTTCCATTCCTCTCACCAAACCTTTCTTTGGCAGGTCTGCTATAATCCTGAAGTCTCTATGTCCAAGCCTTTTGTGCCACAGATGAACACAGGTTGCACTTGAATTCTTTTTGACCATATTAACTCGCTCCAGCACAAAGACTCCATTATTTTCAAAATCTTGTGCATACAAAACTCCATCTTTGGTGAGTGCACATTTGTTGCGATTAAAATTCACATTAAAACCACACTTGGTCAGGGCTGGCACATCCAGCAAACTGTTAATTCTGGCAAGTAAACTACATTCCTCTCACTTCATTACAAACAGTTTTTATACCTGCAACACACTTGAGCAAACTTGCTTATTTTCCTTGCACAGGTATTTTGTTGCCATTTGCAACTGTAACTGTCTCTGATGAGTTTTCATTTAACTCCCTGGAAAAAATTAGCATCACACGTCATGTGCATGGAAGCTGCTGAATCAATTAACCAACTACAAGAGTTAACTGTTAATAGCATCAGTTTGTCCTGTAACTTGATATTGCAAGATAATTCTGACGAACTGCAAAAGCATTCTTAGTTTGCCTTCTGTTGCCACCCTGGAACTTTTCTTTATTAGTGCCACTTTTGTTTTGTACAATTCCTTGCAAAATGTTCTATTTTTCAACATGAGAAGCATCTAGTTTTGTCATTTTTGTCTGTTCCTTGAAAAACAGTTTTATTTTTAAAGCACAAGCCCCGCCCACCAGATACCAAGCACTCTACTATTCAAATTAGGCTCCAATATTTTTCTTACAAGAGCACCCTCATGAGTGCCTCCTTTTGTGCCCCCACCTCTGCCAGAGAAGCGGTGCCAGTATGGGTGCTGATTTCCTGCAAGATCTTGCAAGATCTCATCAAAGTCTTGCATTGTAGGAATTTTGGCTTGACGTCTCTCTTTCGGTCCCTTCCAACTCTATAATTCTATGATTACATTATCTCCCTTTCACAGCCTGTCACAGCACAAGGCCATGAACTTTGACTGTTACATTCTGACATCAACAGAGGTCACTCCCCCCCCCCCCCAAGTGCAAAACAGACATACCTATATACCATCTGCAGGTTCAGATGTGGCATACATGTTGCTGAGGAATAACCAGCAGAAGATGGATATTGCCCTTGTGTGCTGCTTGGAAGTTTTCTCAGAGGTGTTGTGATAGCCACTGTGGAAACAGTGTGCTGAACTACATGGTCCAAAATATAATGCTCTAGAATCCCTGATCATTGAGTACTTGTTCAGTTAGACAGGCCATGTGCTGTTTCTGACTTCTAAAAGGAAGCTCCAAGGTTGGAGTGGCCACCAATTATAAAGTGCCAAAGCTTGATGGTGCTGGTCCATCAAAGGCACTGCTCTTGGAAACCTCCGGCCAATTTAAAAAGAGCAACTCTTCCCCTACATATACATTCCAGTTCATCATTGCCTCTCCTTTCATGAATGTAATTCATATACATACTTATAAACGTACTTTTAAATTATCAAACATATTAGCAATCAGCTAGGAAGGTAATAATATAATTGGCATGGATTTTGTGTGTGTGGATGGATATGTAAAAGTTTGGTGTTGGAAAAGGTAATTGCACATTGCAGGTGCTTTCAATCAGTTTAATAGGACAACATTCAACTACCAATGTTACATTTACAAAGAATCTAATTACATGTAATTAAATAATGTTGAATTTACAAACAGCTGACTATATGCAATTATCTTTCAGCAGCTTATAGGCCATACATCATCAAGTACTTATCATTTTAAAATTGCTTCCCAAGTGAGCAAACCACCTTTTATTTACAATAATGTACCACTTTGAAGCCAAGCATTTCGTAGTTAATCAAGTTTGTAGAACTTACAAATTGGAATCCTGAAATAGATGAATCCAGGAAGCATGAAAATTGATATATCATAACATAAAAAAATGCAATGAAGCTAATTACTTGTGTAATTGATTAAGCTGTTCTGTTCTGCGTTGTAAATTGGTTGCTGGTTACTTAGGAGAATGGAATCCCATTCCAAATTTGACAGGAAGTTGACAGCAGTGATCAACTGTTTGAGACAGTTCTAGAAATTTGATTAAAGTAGTACTTGATCTCATTTCTAAAATATTAAGCTAAATAATTGAAATGGGGAGGTACCTTTCAGAATTTGGTGTGAGTGCAGTCATTTAGAGTTGCTAAGGAAATGTGTTATTTATTTATTTATTCATTCCATTCCCTTTTTCCAAGGAGCCACTGGTGACTCTCATGGTCCCTACTCCCCTTTGTCCTCAAAACAATTCCTTGACATGGGAGGAGGCTAAAGTATCATGGTAGCCCAAAGTCACTTAGTGAACTTCATAGCTGAGTGAGATTTTAAATCTGGATCTCCCTTGCCCAAGTCGGACATGCTATCTACTAAATGGGTCCTCAACATTGTGTTAAATGGAGTAGGCTTAATACTAAATGCCTTGACATTTTGACCACATTGTGTTATGCAAGCCATACTGAGCACAGGATGAGGCGAGATATGCATAGGCTGAAGTCCAAAGATCCATGGATGGACTGGAAATCACTTCCATACAAGCGCAGGGGGTTAACAAAATTTCCTTTACCAGCTGCAGCCTCTTGTGCTACATCAGTGGCACTCTGGAAGGTTCTCTGCTTTTCAGGAGTGACTTGAGTCTCCTCCTGTCCCCCTGAAAGCCCTGAACTGTTGCCTATGTGGAGAAAGGAGCATGATCCTTTGGATCCTGTCCATAACATTAAAAAAAAAAGCAACTCATTGACATCTATCAGGAGAATCAAAAGGAAATTGTAACTTGAGATAACGGACAACCAGAACAAACAATATATTAGCCAGGGTTAAATGGGAGAACTGACAATCAAGCTGTTATGTAAGGGAAGTGCATTTGCTGGTCCTGATCTTCTCATTGAAGAACCCTTAAAAGGTTACACCAGAACCCTGAGGGTCCCTGGCACACTGTTTGAAAACTAACGCAGAAGGATTTTGGATAGTTAATGGAGTCTCAATTCCTTAAATAAAACCAGAGAGTTTTCATAAGTTCTCTGAGGAGCACATTGAAGGAACAGAAACACTTCACTTAACCTAGAAAATGGAGCATTAGCTTGCTTTTTGGACTGCTGATATCCCAGTACACACCTAGGAAGGGCAGAATGGAGGATAATAACCAAGGTCGCAAGATGAGGACACATTAATTGGCAGTAGTACATGGGAAAAGGATGCTAGGGCTGTACTTGCACACAACCTGAAATATGAGTTTGCAGTGTGATGCTGCTGCTACAATAAAGTCTAATACAATTTTAGGTTGCGTTACTAGAGCCATGGTTTCCAAGACACGCAAAGTCAAAAACCCACTTAATTCTGCGCTAGTCAGACCTAATCTGGAAGACTGTATCTAGTGATGGGTGTGGCACCTTAATAATAATAATAATAATAATAATAATAATAATAATAATAATAAAGTCTTTTGAGGAAAGGTTAAGGCTGGAGAAGACTGAGGGGAGGGGAAATGAAAGCACTCTTCAAACACCCATAGCAGGGCTGTCCAACAAGTCGATTGCGATCTACTGGTCGATCGTGGGATGCCCCTGGTTGATCGCGGGATTTCCCCCCCCCCCCATGATGAAGCTTTGCCAAAAAAGCTCAACAACCCTGGTCAATCCAATGGGTAGATCACTGCCAGTTTTTGTTTTTGTTTTATAATGGTTGTAGATCGCAGTCTCTTGAAAGTTGGGAAGAGAAGAGGGAGAAACTATTCTCTACTGTCTCAGGGAGAAGGATTGGATCTATAGGCTGAGCATTAAGAGAAACCTATTAAGACCACCTTAACAATGGAAGCAGTTATGTAGAGGAATGGTGGGCTCTCCCGCGGCAGACATCTTGGGCAGAGATGAGACAGCTATCTAATATTGTCAAAAGTAGCAACTGGGATGTAGGTTAGAATGCTGAGTATGTTTGGGGGGAAAGTAAGCAAATAAATATAGAAAATAGACTACATAAATAACTAGGGAGGACTCATATCAGCAATACAGTACAGGGGAAGCCCTCCAGAGGCTCCTGGACTCGGATTCTTGTCATCCTTGACAGCTATAATTTCTGGGGCTGATGGGAGTTGCAGTCCCACAACATCCAGAGGTCACCGTGTTTGCTTACTCCTGGCATGTGCTTTGTACCTGAATGCATCTGTGGGCTGCAGGTCTGGAACCTTGCCTGACACCCTCTGCCAGTCAGAACAAACAATATGGGATAGATGGACTAGCAGTCTGTTTCAGTATAAGGCACCTTGATAAATTCACAAAGATCTGATTCATTATCTAATTTATCTTGTATCGTCAGTTCACTGCCACTTTCGCAGAGCTGTTTTAACCTACCATATCCTCTGTTCTGTAAAATGGGCTTCAAGATTTAGAACCGAAAGGGGATAAAATATAATCCACAAATGATGATAATTCTGCAAAAAACAACAACAATCACTACCATCACCACGTACTTCACTTAGTGTCCATGAATAGTCCCTATTAGACTTATCTAGATCTGGGATGAGCAAGCAGAAGTTATCCAGGTGTTGCTGGACTCCCAACTCTCATCTGCCCCAAACTGTCCCAAGGATGACGGGAGTTGTAGTCCAACAACATCTGGCGGGCCACGGATTGCCAACTCCTGGTTGTTTTGGTGGATCCTGGCCTACTAAGAGGTTGTTGAGTAACAGCAGCATAGACAGGAATTCACAGAGAGATTATTATTTTGCTTTTACGGTGTTTCAGTGGAAACCCATGAGGACATTTATGTTAGAGGCAGATTTCAGCTCATTCTTGGCAGATTGCCAAGTAACAGCTTCAGCATACCCTTTAGAAAATAGAGTCAGGCATAGCAGAGCCTTTTAATGACTGTAATATTTATTCCTTGCCGTCTTCCAAACAGATATGGCAGCTTTGCACCAGGGGAGCAATATCGGCACATCCTTTGAAGGCAAACTCGATTAGCATCATCTGAAGAAAGATGACATTTGGGGAGCATTATCACCAGGCAAACTCAGATCAGACAGGGTTGAGCAGGATTCAAAGCAAACAACAACAGGCTTGGGAAAGGAATACTCAGAAGAGACCTGTCAAGGCAAGCTGATATAGATAAACAGTAATAATAATAATAATAATAATTTATTATTTATACCCCGCCCATCTGGCCAGGTTCCCCCAGTACAGGTTAGTTCAGGGAGCTAAAGAGGGCAGGTACTGCAAGTACCACGAAACAGTGGTGGTGGTGGCTGGGTAATGGAGGAGAGGAGCACCCACTTGTAAATACCAAGAAGCGGCAGCAAATTATGCCCCAGCATTTTGCAAGTCCGCAGTTGCCGTTTGGGTTAGCGACTCTGGCACAGGTCATAACATCATAATATCTTGCCAACTAAACTTTGTGATATGGCAGTATATTACAATGTCAGAAAGGAGAGGATTTCGTGTCACCGTGTACATCTTCTGCCTCTTCCCGATGAAGGCAGGTGGCACTGCCACAAGTGCAGCACATCAGCCGGGGCCCCACATGGCAAGTCACGCTGGAGCCTCTGGCCTCTCCAGAACCACCAGCTCCATTATGCAGGATGGGGCTTACCTGCCCCCCGCCCTCAATATTTTATTCAAGTTGGCAGGCTTGGATCAGAAGAAATTAAGTTAGTGTGTTTAGATCTGTCTTGTGTCTTGAGACAAAAACAAACACTTTATACTTTAATCTCAACTGAGTGGGGAAGGAGTTTTCTTAACTTGGAACTCTGGAGAAGCCTGACTACTGGAAAGCAGGAAAACTGATGTTCTGTTGGGACACTCTGTTGATCACACTGGTTGAAGTGTGCTGAAGTACCAGCAAATGGTGGGCCCATGTCTGACAGGCCAACTGATTTCTACACCAAATGGCCTTAGAACTTCAAATACAATCGGTTGACTGGCAAAGCCCAGTTTGTGTGTCATATCTGTGGGCAGAGAATTATGCCTGTTGCCCTGACCTCTGCACATTTAGCTGAATGTCTTGACAATACATGCCACTCTGTTCATATAGAAAGGTTCCTAATGGCACACCCAGAGTCTTTATTCTGGCCCAGTTCAGATTTTTGTCTGAATAAATTTATTAATATAAGAATATTAAAAGTTTTGTACCAATAGATAACCTCAACACTTTATGTCCGGCACATGAGTGACAGCAGAATTTAAAGAATGGAGCTAATCTCAAACACATTAATAACTCCTTCATCAAAATCTTGAGCCAAAAGAAGTGAGGACCCATTTTGCCAGTCATCGGGATTGATTCTCTATCAAATAACAAATGGCTTCCATGAAGCTGAAGACATTACTCAAAGGACTGTTCTTCATTAGTTCAGCTCATGGGTCATATGTGCAATTATAGTTATCAACATTGTCTTATGATGGATGGATTTCTCTCTCTCTTAAATTTCCATAAAGACAAGTGGCATTCTTCATCTTATATCTACTTCTCTGTAATTCAGAGTGCTATGAAATCTTCGTCAGAAATAATGCTTATTATGTGCAAACTGATGGCCCATCAGTTTGACGGGTAAGACTGTGGTGGTGTGAAGACAGAGGTCTTGTGCCTCCATATGCTAACCAAGGGTTGAGGAAGCAACCCATACCAGGTTCACCCAAGAGCTGAGCCCACCACACTTTGACTTGTGATAGCAGAAATCATGTTGTGCCAGAGGAAGGAAGCACTAGCATCTCAGTTTAGTCATTGTGTCTCTTCATTTTACAGTGGCAACGAGTCTAGGTTTCTCCAGTGCCAGCTGATGACAGGGAAGAGGGTACTGTGGGATTCCCTGGGTGGTATTGTCTTCTCATTATGTCATAATGATGTCAGAGAACAATTATGGGCAGCTGCACAGATTCTAGAGCTGCTCTGTAAGTGTCTTCCCTGGGCTATATAGAAAAATGAATGGACCTCCTTTCACTCACCATGGACTACTTGGTTCTTTTGTTGGCAGAGTTTTCTCCTGAGAGGCAAGCTAGCCATGAAGAGACATAGAAGCCAAATCATGCTGGAGATCTGGCTCCCTGATGTGGATCATTCTCTGGACTGAATTTGTTACCACTCGTGCCACTGCCGCGGAGTGAGGAGCAGGCCTACACCTGGAGAAGCACTCACCCCTGCTTCTTGTCAGTTCTTAGTAGTGATGGAAAGCATTTACCAGAGAGTAGATAAACACTTCTGGCTGCAATCAGCGAAAATGTGAACTTGGATGCATAAAATGTAAGTGAAGAAGAAATATGGGGGAACCAGAATCTAAGCCAGATGAGCAAAGGACCCATGCCTGACCCTGGGCTGTACCATTTGAAACCGTAAATAAAGGGATCTCCCATGTAAAATACTCCACAGACCTGCAAACCTGGCATGCTGGGAGGAACTTTCCAGAAGTCATTAGAATAGTAGTGGTGGTGGTCATTAGAATAAAGTTTTATATGATAGACTTAAATTTTGGTTTGGTTTGACAATGGTGTGGGGAGCAGAATGAAATGGAATGCCTGATCTTTATTTAAGCAATCTTGATAGTTCAGTTGAGTGCTCCAGAAAGTTATTTGCTGTCATTCTGTTTCTTCTTCTTTGGTGATCACTTGTAGCTGAGTAAGATTGTCTTCCATAAACACGGTTTTAACAATGAGTCTGTAAGTGACTGTGGAGGCCAATTCTGGATCCGCACGTCCTTCCACAGTGGGGACATTGGTTTCTGGGTGGGAGTTGATCACAGTGTTGATTTGCCAAGCATGCCTTCCTCTTACCACGTTTCTCCCTTGCGTCCTGAGTTCAAGGGTCTTCAAATCCCACGACACCTTTGGTATAGGCTGTTCTCCCATTGGAGCTCTCGCAGGCAAGTGTTTCCCAATTGCTGGTAAGTTTATACTACATTTTTTAAAAATTTGCCTTGAGACAGTCTTTAAACCTCTTTTGTTGACCACCAGAACTTTGCTTTCCATTTTAAAATTTGGAATAGAGTAGTTGTTTTGGAAGATGATAATCCACACAACTTGACCAGTCCAATGAAGTTGATGTTGAAGAATCATTGCTTCAACATTGGTGATCTTTGCTTCTTCCAGTACACTGGTATTAGTTCGCCTGTCTTCCCAAGTGATGTGCAACATTTTTCAGAGACACCGTTGATGGAATCTTTCAAGGAGTCAGAGATGGTGTTTATAAGAGGTCCATGTTTCACAAGCATACAGCAAGGTAGGTAGTACAATAGCTTTGTAAACAAGCATTTTGGTTTCCCTGCGAATGTCCTGTTCTTCAAACACTCTGTACTTCAATTGGGAGAAAGCCGCACTTGCAGAGCTCAGGCAATGCTGGATTTCGGCATCAATGTCGGCCCTTGTGGAAAGATAACTGCCCAGGTAGGAGAAGTGATCGACATTTTCCAACGTTCCACCATTGAGTTGGATTTGTGGCGCTGCAGAGGGGTTATTTTATACTTTTTGGTGCAGCACTTTGGGTTTTTGGATGTTGAGTGATAGGCCAAGTTTTCCGTAAGCTTCTGCAAAGATATTTAGGATGGTTTGGAGGTCATCCTCTGAGTATGCACACACTACGTTGTCATCGGCATACTGAAGCTCTGTGATGGAAGTTACAGTAATCTTACTCTTTGCTTTCAGCCTGCTCAGATTGAAGAGCTTTCCATCTGTTCGATATAGGATTTCTACTCTGGTGGGAGTTTCCCTTCGACAAAGTGTAGGATCATGGCAATGAAAATAATGAATAGAGTTGGGGCAATAACACAACCTTGTTTAACACCTGATCCCACTGTGAATGGTTCACTTTGAGAGCCATTATTATCTGTGATTGTTGCTGTCATATTATCATGGAGGAGCCGAATCATTCTGTTTTATTAGTAATAGGAAGGCTGTGGAATTGGCAAGGAGTTATGATGCATACATTTGCACTTGTCTCTGTGGGATCTGAATGATATGCAGAGCTGTCAACCAAGGCAAACCTCCTTGTATATTTAATTGAATGCCTTTGTTTCCTTTGCAGCAGAGATAGCTAGCTTCCAAATCTGCAGTCAGGTCATGAGTCCAGTCCATGCTGATTTCTGACTTGGGACTTTTAGCCAGAAGGAAAACAGAGTGGAAAATTTACTGTTACTGGTATTGTTAAAAATACTATAACAGCCCCTCCAAATGTCCCTATTTTCCAGGGACAGTCCTGGATTTACAGAAACCATCCTGGTTTCTGATTTAATCTTGGAATGTCCCGCTTTTCCTTAGGATGTTCCTATTTTCATTGGAGAAATGTAGGAAGATATGGAGTTATGTGACCCTTGAACCAAGGAGATAAATAAATTGCAACCTTTAGAAGACATTTGAAGGCAGCCCTGGATAGGGAAGTTTTTTATGTTTAATGTTTTATTATGCTTTTATATGACAATAAAGATATCTTATCTTATCTTATATGTGGAAAAACCATCCATAAAAAAAGAAAAAAATGCACTAAATCCACACCAGCAGTGACTATGGCTATATAATGGGTTATTTACTTGTTGGATTTTCCATTGTAGGGTGAATCGGGATTAAATGTTTTTTTAAAAAAATAAAAATACAGGCTGGCATTTTGATGCTAACAATGCCATGTGAATGCTGTGAAAAACATGTATGCATAAGCAGCATTGATGCTGTAATAAACTCATTTGGAAGCACTTGTCACAATCACAACATAAAATTCTGGACTGCTTGGAGGAGAACTGCCCACCCAAGTAACATCTCTATTGCATATGTATGCAGTGTCAATTTCAATGCTCTAGATGGCAGTAAATATCTAAAAACCCACTATTTCAACTTGCAAGGTTAACTTTTTCCTCATAAAAACTGTAAAATACGAATACACAATGGAAAAATCTAAATGCACTGTTGATGGTTCTAGCTGTCTTTTGCTGCTGTTTGGGGGGTTGAACTCCAGTGATTAGAATTCCATGCCTGCTATTACCTTAAAATTGATGCCAGTGCTACCATAACACTTGCCTTTCATCTTCTGCAAATGTTCATATTCTAAAGTTACCAAACAAGCAAACCACCTCTCCACTTGTTATAAAAGCATTGAATAATGGCTGAAATCAAAAGAGTTCTGTGATCAACTAAAGATGGCCGCCCTTCTCTCCTACTGATTCTGTCTCTTGTAACTAAACATCTCATTCTCTTTCATTACTGAATTACTGTTGGACAAGTCTAAGACCACATTCGTACCACACTTTCAACAGTCATGGCTTTCCCCAAAGAATTCTGGGAGCCCTAGTTTGTTAAGGATGCTGAGAATCATTGGGAAACCCTTCTTCCAAGAGCAAATTCACAACCAAACCATCTTCACAGAGAACTCTGGGAATTGTAGCTTTGGGAAGGGAATGGGGTCTCCCCAAAACTCTCAGCACCTGTAAGAAACTACAGCTCCCAGAATTCTTTAGGGGGAATCATGACTGCTGAAAGTGATAACAAGACTAGGATCACATACCCTCCAATATTTATCCAATGTCCTATTCTGTTGTTGTTGTTGTTGTTGTTGTTGTTGTTGTTGTTGTACCACACCCATCTGACTGGATTGCCCCAGCCACTCTGGGTGGCTTTAAACATATATAAAAACACAATAAAACATTAAGCATTAAAAGCCTTCCCTATACAGAGCTGTCTTCAGACGGCTCAGGGTTCGGATAATTCCATAACCTCCCAACATTTCTCCAATGAAAACGGGTGTTTGAAGGAACAGCTGGACATTATGGGATCAAATCAGAAACTGAGATGGCTTCTGTCCCTGGAAAATAGGGACACTTGGGATCAGGCCCAAGAAGTTTAAATCCATGCCCACATCTACAGCACAGGCTGAAGGAAGCACATAATGCAGAAAGTAGCATGCAAAGTTAAAAGCTTCAGATAGGTTAAAAACAGGGCCTTATCATGTTATGAAATGAAAACCTGTCAAGTAATATAGTTATTTACTGTGGGACTGAGAATGGTGCTTTTATTGGCAGTAGGCAAGATGTAAGGCGTTCATGAAGTGGAGTGTTCATGCTCTAAGTGAATGTTGATGGTAATACACATCTGAGAGCGTTTCTGGCTCTGAGCCTCAAATCACTTATTTTGGAGTGGTCTCAGAGGGAGACAGAAATACCACAGAAACACAGTAAGAATTATGACTATGGTCCACTGGGAAGTTTTCTTGAAGAAGCTCCAATTAAATGTATTCTTTTGGGGCCTCTGCAGAAGAAATGCCCAATTAATTGTGCCCTGTTGTCTTGGGGGACCTGCTTGTCAGGAGCTTCCATTACACACACCCCTCAATTTTTTAAAACTAGCAGCTAGCATAAATGGAGGACACCCCCCAATCCCATTCCCACCCGCTCCTCAAATAATTATGTGAAGCACTGGACAGCTAAATTAAAATGCTCTAAAATTCAAAAAATGACCAAACAATGTTTGTATATGACCTGCAGATGGCAGTAAGAGATAAACTACAGGAAAATATTCTTAATGTAATTCTGGCTTTTTCTCTCAATGGGCTGCCAGGTTGCAAAATTTGTAATCGCTGCATGCAACTTTCTTTTAGCCAGGCTAACACCCATATTTGTTTGTTTTTTAAAAGACTTGGCATCTCTTGTTAGGAACGGAGTAACGTATTCCCATAATGTGAATGACTTCCCAATGCTATTGCTCACTTACGCAGTGAGGTTTTATTTTCATCAGGGTTATGCTTTTAGCATTATGTGTCAACAGCATTTATTGGACATGCTCACATCATATTACCACAGGGGAGATGCAAACAAAAATGGGGAAATCATCTCCCAGTCAAAATCATCACGGTCATCTGATTTTATTTTTTAAAAAACATGCTGGGCTACTTCAAAGGTTTAAGAAGAAGAAAAATAGTGAATTAGATTTACTGCCCAACCCTAGTATGCATGTCTCCTCAACAATAAGTCCTGTGACTGAAATGGAACTTACTCTCAGGTAAGTATGCACAGAATTGCAGTCTTAAAATGCCATCCTAATCTCAGTTACTAGGAAATCAACCCCATTGAACACATTGCACCTTCCTTCTGAGCAAACATTATTAGGAGTTGACACTTTTACCATATAATCTCATAGCTGTTGTCCTGCACCTGAGTTCAATGGGACTCACTTCCAGGTAAGTGTGCATAGGATTGCAGCCTGGGGGCAGTCTACACTTAAGGTCTTTAACGTTAAGGAATGGTTTTGATAATGTAGATGGACACATGATGCCCTACTTTTACGTTCATGGCGTGTTATTACCTTGTCTTTTTTTCGCTTAACTTTTTATCGTTTTATGCTGCTATATCGGTGAAACACTGCTCATATGTCCCTACGTAGTGTTTTACCTTTTTTTTTTTACTGCATTCAAACTGTGACCCCCCCCCAATGGGAGCAAGGAAGAATTAAAATGGAACACAAGAGCAACCAGCAGCACAGAAAGAAACAGCTTACTGGGAAATGGTTTGGCCGGGTATTACTTACATTTGACGGGAAAAAAACCCCAAGGTAAGGAACTTTTAAAGTAACAAGCATGCCCTGTGACGTTTTAGAACGGCATATCTAATATTGTTCTAATAGGAGGAAATAACGTTAAACAGGTCATAGTAGATCCAGCCTTAGAGATGCATATATTGTGAGCTGCCCACAGGCATCTGGTTGACAAAAACAGGATGCTGGACTAGGTGGGCCAGTGGCCTGACCAAGCAGGTTCTTCGTATGTTCTTATAATTACATTGTTATGATTAATAAAAGACTATATATTCTAGACTGAGGCACAGGGACTCTCATCAGAGCCCTGGGTAGAAAGAAGGAAAAATGCAATTATAATAAGAATAGCACAGCGAAGACTTGGTAACAAATAGTTTTTTAAAATCAAGATGCAGGAAGAAGTGTGTGTATTTTGCAGTCTGCATAAAGGAAGGCGTCCCTTTGTATAAAACAGAATGGAATGTCATGATCTGAAATGCACCCAGAGGCTGCATCATTGATTGCTATCACGCCTTTGTATTACTGAGGAGGTGATATGTTTCTCAGTCACACTACCTGTGGCTGGCTGTGTTGTATTGAGGGATTTGAGCATTATAAATGGGTTGAATTTTCTGCTCTGACTAGGATTGCTGTTGGTTGACCTCTAAAACACATACACGCACAGAGCCCAAAACTATTACATTCCAAGGGAGAAGGCACTCTAATACGAAATAGGACTTGTAGGTCAGATTAAGGCTGCAAAGCCCTATGCCCACTTACCTGAGAATAAGCCCCTACTGAACTCAGTGGGACTTAAAATTGGGTCTACAGACTTGTATAAGATTAAACTGTAAAGCCCTTAGCATGTTCTGGATCCCTCATCCTAGAAACATTGGAGGGTATATTGTTGTTGCTTTTGGTGAGGGGTGAGGTTTGGCTCTCAGTTTTTCTTTTAAACAGCATCTGCAAACCTCTGGGTTTGCATGCCAACATTTCCTCTTGTTTCTCAGTGGGCTGACTCAGTGGAGTGACTATTCTACTCTATATTCATGCTACTGTGATTGTTCCATCTTTCTTTAATACTGAATTTTAAATTGCTGAAGAGTAATTAAATTGCTGAAGAGGGACCCAGGTGGCGCTGTGGTTAAACCACTGAGCCTAGGGCTTGCTGATCAGAAGGTCGGCGGTTCGAATCCCTGTGACGGGGTGAGCTCCCGTTGCTTGGTCCCAGCTCCTGCCAACCTAGCAGTTCGAAAGCACGTCAAAATGCAAGTAGATAAATAGGAACCGCTACAGCGGGAAGGTAAACGGCGTTTCCGTGTGCTGCTCTGGTTCGCCAGAAGTGGCTTTGTCATGCTGGCCACATGACCTGGAAGCTATACGCCGGCTCCCTCGGCCAATAATGCGAGATGAGCGCGCAACCCCAGAGTCGGTCACGACTGGACCTAATGGTCAGGGGTCCCTTTACCTTTACCTTTAAAGTAATAATAATAAATGTTGGCCAGCCTGCCATTACTCTACCTTTCCTCAAGCCTAGAACATGGTTGCTCCTTCTGTGGTTTACATTAATATTTCTAAGCTGCAGAGAATTTTAAAGAAACCTGAAAATGGGGGGAAACACACTTTTAACCACTTGGAAATGCCGTGCAATTGAACCACAGCAGGGCCCCCAGTTGGGCTGGTGCATCAGTCTCAACATGACAGTACATCTAGTTTTGCCTGTATCATGACTTTAGTATTGCTTTGAGCAAAGAAAAAAAACACCTTGTCACTTTGAAGTGGTGAGGAAGACTCGGGTTCCTGTGGTAGAAACACAGGTTTGAGTCTGTCTTATGGGTATGGACTGGGGGAACGCAGTTGAACTAGGGAATTTATATCAGACAGTAGCATGGAGTTGCCTTCTGGCTGTCACCTAATGATCCAAGCAAGGAGGATACATGGTGTATTTAGTTGAACTGTCTACAGTTCCTTTACAGTCCTGATGGTGCCCTTAAATTATGCCCAGTTTAGGGGTGGATAGGATGAGTTGGAGCTAACTGCAAAAGGAAAGGATAATCCATTAAAATATACAGGCCACCCAACTGCAATTTAAACCCCACCCACATATGATGCAGTTCCAGAACATAGCAGAAACTTATGGGCTGATATACCTTAGATGGTACCATTTTTCTGGTGGCTTATGGCAAACTTTCTGACCCTCGTTTTTTGGGCATTGTGGTAGAGCAGCAGCATTCAAGGTGCTACGTTTAATATTTTATTCAGGTAGGTTCAGAAATGTGCAATAAATGTAATTGGAAGAGTGTTTTCCAATTAAAATGTCGTATAAAAGTACTTAAGTGCATTGCTTAGCATTAAATACTTACTGAACACTAATTGCATTTGTTTGCCATTTTTCAGAGACATTTAAAGTGGCTGCAGATAGCCTGGATTTCAATCTGGCTCATCAGTTTGTTGCTGCTATGCATTTGGAGTGCTCTGGAATGTATGTTCGTCCTCTGAGGTCTTGCTTATGAATCCTCACTACCAAATTCAGTGGATCAATGAAATAAAAAACATGGCCGACTCCTAAAGGTGAGTTAAAAGCCCTCCTTGCATAAGGTTTTGCAATCTCTTCTCCCTTTGAAATTTGATGTGTGAGCACTGCAGGATGTGATCAGAGCTTTGCTGTTGGCATCTGTCTTGGGAGACAATGGAGGAGTACACTTTTGGGGGTGAAGTCAAACTGCTGGAAGGTTGCAGCACCTGCTGTGGCTGTAGAGACCGATACAAGAGAGACATGTTTTGTTGCAGCTGGGGAAGATGAAAGCGTATGGCTGTGCCGCTGTAGATGCACCATGGCTTTTCTTCTCTCTATGTCTCTCACAGAGGTCATTCCTCCTCTGGTCACTGCTATGGATGCACAACCTGACTGCCTGTCTCTGGGCACTGTGGTCATCTGCAAGGGATTCCCACATGGTAGGATTATGTTGCCAGCCTTCAAGTCACATCTGCAGACATTTTTGTAACTCAGAGTTGGTCTGCCAATGGGCCTAGTGCCTGAAGTCAGCTGCCCATAGAGCATGTCCCTGGGAGCCAGCATGGCTCACCTCTCCATACCCTTTTGGAGAGGTGAGCCATTGCTGTAGCTGCATTGCCAATAGAGCTTTAGGTATTAAAAATAGTGTGGGTGTTAGATGACCATTCAAACTCTGTGCTGGGAAAGCTGAATTCTGTGACCTTTATCTATGATACAAATCAGATAAATTTGCGTAGTTTCCTCTACATTCCTCTGCAGCTTATCCTGCGCACAATTCTTATTTTGTTAGTTATGGGAAAGGGCATAAAACTATGTAGATCACTGTGCCTCTATTATGGATCACTGGCTATCTTACCTTGCTATCTCATCTTATCTGGCTTCTAAGATTTCAGCAGGCATTGCCCACTCAATTTCAGACATGTATTTGTTTACCAATGAGGGCTAAAACTTGCTTCGTTCAAATGAAAGCTAAGGTTCTCAGGAAGTTGGATTTTGCAGCCAATACCATGTTCTACACTCTTTCTATGTCCCAACTTATTCATTGCATGCACACAGTTTGGGTTATGCATCAAAGCACATGGTGCTTTGCTTTATACGAAATGGAGCTTAAAGTCTTAATTTTGACAATGAGGGATATGGCAGAGCTGCCAGCGGTGAAGAAATAGTAGGTCTCTTGAGGTAGAAGATTTGGAATTAGGCTGCTTATGAAACAAGAAATTTTGAAGAGTTAATCATCAATCACTCAGTGATTGAAAGTGAGGGAATCCTAAGAGTATTGCAGAAGAGTACGAGGGAACCCGCAAGTTCATTGCAGAAGATTTAAGTGTGCACAGTCAGATTTACTGACAGAGTAGGAATATCAGAGAATTCATGAAAACAGAAGCAGAAATTCCCAGTGATCGCTTGTTTGTCACATGTCCAGAACAGTAATCAATCCAGTGAATACTATTGACGTTTGCTTCTACTGTTACTTTCAGTCCACAAATGGTATGTAGCTGATTAGGTTCTCCCATGCTTGCCCACCCACCCAAATTTGCATTGTGTTTTCTTTGCATTAAAATAAACAAAGTGGAATAACATAATGACAACTATGGAAGTTACATAGTTTTGCCGCAACTGCGAGATGAACAATGTCATTTTTGAGTGTGGAGGGGGAACTGCTGTGGAATGGAAACAGGGCTGCATGCAATGAGTAAAGGATGGAATGGAAAACGGGAGGTGGTTGTGAAGGGAAACAGTGTTAGAGACAGAAGTGCCTGCAGCTTTGCCTGCACTTGAAAAAACAGTAACACTGCCCCCCCCAAAATACAATGTAAATGCATTGTTTTAACCAGATACTGTAGTGTTGTTCCATTTGAAAGGAAAGGCAGAGAGGGTAGGCAGTTGGGGAAGTCCACTGACCTTCAAACGGTCAGGCGGCATTGCAGCCTGGCCATGTCTCTGATTGCGATCCGGAGTGTTATTTTCTTGCCTGCTGAACTGTGAGTATAATCTCACCTATTCACCAGCTTCTTCTTCAAATCAATAATTTCAAGGGTCTTTGGATAGGGAAAACCCCCTCAAGTGATCACTATAACCTAAAATGATAAGGCAGAGGGCCTTCTCGGTAGTGGCACCCTCCCATCAGATGTCAAGGAGATGAGTAACTATATAAGCCTCTGAAGGCAGCCCTGCATAGAAGCTTTTTAATGTGTGATATTTTGTTATGTTTTTATATATGTTGGAAGCCACCCAGAGTGGCTGGGGCAAATCAATCAGATTGGGGGCAGCATTATTATTATTATTATTATTATTATTATTATTATTATTATTATTATTATTTTGTGTTGACTTGAATGCTAGTTACTAATTAATGTAAAATATTATTATTTTTAGATAATGCCAGAGTGAAATATCCCCTCCACTCATTTTCAGATGTTTCTAGTGTGCGACTGGAACGCAGTGGGAGATGCCCTTAAAGGCAGGTTCCGACTGCATCCAAAATAAATAAATAAATCCATAACATTTTGTTGGCAGGACTTTTCACATATCCAGTAAACTAGGTGTAGTGGACCTTTATTAGTCCAAGGTGGGCAGGGCCAGAGGCATTTTCACAATTTAAGGACACATTCCAGCCAGGCAAAAACTCTCATGGATGTTGCAAAGCATCCAGGGAGAGTTGTGTGGCCTGAGCAGAATTTAATGGGTCAGCTAGAAAGGTCGGGAGAGCTGCATTTGGTCCCCTGCGGCAAACTACCTGATTATGGAGAATGAGACCATGCCATCCTCTTTAACAAAGCCGCCTTCAGAAGGGCAGCAGCAGTCATTAAGCCTCATAGCTCAAATGGCAACTAAATGTATCATAACAGCAGGGATGATTTCTCAATTGCTGGCTGCCAGGGGCAAAAGAGCATTAAGAATGACAAGATGTTCCTGGCTTCAGCAGAAGAGGTCTTAGAAAATGCTCATCTCATGCCTGACTTGTCAGGTGGCATTCGGCATTTTCGGAACACATTTAGAAAATGTGGGTTGAGGAAGGTAAAGTCAGTAGACTTTTCTATTAGCAAAATGTTGAGGAAAGCCAATGAGGCCAATGCTAAGAAAGCTACCATCAGTTTGACTCTATAGAAATTACCTCTGAAAGTATAGTCTTTATGAAATATAGCCATTGATTTTTTTTTATATGTGTAGCATTACAATTTCTGTACTTTTTGACCTACTTCTTTTTTTCCTATAATGTTTTTGACCACAATTTTTATAAAATCTGTGTATTTTTATAATTTAGATGAATTTATTTATTTTTTTGCATATTAAGAAAGAAAATACCTTCAGATTTTTAAAAGATAATCTCCATGATTAAGCTCCATTTCACAACTCTCAAGTCAGGCTTGGTTCCATAAAAGTAAAGTAATCCTTATTAAATTCACTGGATCCTGGAGCAAATCTCTTACTGTCCATGCTGATCATAGGTAAGCTTTCTAACACTATATACTGTATAATGTTAATACATTTTTATTTAGCTTTTCATTAATTATCTGGGACAGGTTGAAGTTGGGAGCTAGGGTGAAATTAACTGTCCACAGTACACCAGTTTCTTGAGTTCCTTGAGTAATTGTACCGTAATGCGTAGCCTTTTGTATCTGCCAAATAATTTGGAAGGTTTTTCAAAAGAAAGAAGTTGAAATTCAGCTGTCAGTTGCAGAGTGGAGTACCAGTGGGCTTGGAAGCTGGAGACCCTCAAATTCACAGCTTTTCTTGAGGGTATAATGGCATGGTATCTTGCGGGAAATGCTTCTCTGGCCTCACCTCCAAAAACTGCTCACTGATTATTTGCATATTTAAATCATTTAATTTCTTTCAAAATCGTGTAACTAAAAGCCCTTCAGAAATTAGAATCTATGCATTCAGAGAGAAGGTGAGACGGCGAATCTTATCCCAAATGTCACTGCCCCTGCAAAATATTGCTGCTAGGTACAAGGTACCATCGACACACCACTCCTGTGCTCAAAGGCTTGCACTGGTTGCCTATGCGCTATATAGAATCAATGCGGTGGTGAGCTATATACAACTTAAAATTACATCAAGCAAGTTGGGGAAATGATAGTTAAAAATAAAGCTGCATAAAGATAACAGAACAGTCAACCATGAAGGCAATTAAAAGCAATTTGTTTGACAGGCAGATGCAACAGAAATGCCTTTGCCAATTTCCTAAAACTTATCAAAGACCAGACCTGGTGGGCCTCTTCAGGGAAGCAGTTTCACAAGCAATTCACTACTAGCATTGGTACTGTGGAACAAGAGCATAGAAAAGCCCTAACATGCCTTCTGTTTTAAAATATGTTGATTGGAGGGTTGCAAGTTCCCGGGAAGCTTTCAGGAAAGTTGTGAACAAATATGGCCTTTAATTTTTGTTTTAAAAAAATGGAATGGCCTTTCAAAACCAAGTGCATTGCAAGGAAAAATAAACTGAAGTAAATCTGTGTCATCTTGTCTATAAATTATAGTGTTTGCATAGTTTTGCCTTTGTTATCCAGCTCATTAACACTGGGAACAAGTGCTTGTTATATGCTATTTAAGTAAGCTGCCATTTCTTTGTTCACACACTTTTACTGGCATAATTAGATGTCAGATGAAGTTTGATGCTCACTGACCTTTACAGCAAAAAGGAAAGTATACACTCCTAAGCAAAACTTTAATTTTTTAGCCAAGATGACATACAAAAAAAGGCTGCAAAGTGAGAACAGAGATCTGTTATATTGGATGAGCGTCTGTTGATGATAGCACACAGCTCTGATTGTGTGTTTTCAGGGTTGTTGGGTGAGTTTTTTGGGTACCTTGCCAATTTACATTTTTTAAATAACTACTTTCTTAACTACTTTCTACCTAACCCACAACTCCTTGCAGTCAGTTATTCTTCTTAAACCAGTCTGCTCTTTTTGCCAATCCTATTGCTTTCGCTAAACCCTAATATTCTATTAGGTTGTAGTTCCTTCTGCAAGAGAACAAACTGTTTTGGGGTTGTTGTTGTTTTTATTAAGCTCTGCTATGTCCCTCCTGTTCTCTCTCTTTGCTGAGAAATTGCTGTTTCTTCAATCTGTGGCTTTCCTCTGAGTCACAGAGTTGTTCCTTCTGTTTGCTTTTCTAATTCTCTTACTTTCTTCCTCCTAAGCTGACAGGGGCCTGGATTTGATAGTGGTTCATTCTTCTAAAACCATCTTGGCAAGAATACAGTCTATAGTCTAGCAAGTAGTCCTTTATTTTCAGGTAGGTAGCCGTGTTGGTCTGACCAACTAAGTTTGTTCTAGGTATAAGCTTTCGTGTGCATGCACACTTCTTCAGATATACTGAAACAGAAGTCACCAGACCCTTAGATATAGACCCACCCCACCCTCCCACTATATATACCTAGAACAAACTTAGTTGGTCTCTAAGGTGCTACTGGACTATTTTTTAGGCCTTTATTTGTTTGCTTGTTTGTATAACGCTTAAACTGATACCGTAACCACAGATATCACAATCATAACTGAAACCTCATGCCAGCTTGAAGGCTTACAATCAAGCTATTATTAACACTGGGGTCATAAAACTGATGATAGGCAGGAAATGAATCTAAATAAATAAATGCTAAGGGCAAAGCATCAGGAAAGAGCAAGGAGAAATATGGAGAAGGGAGATACGGCTATGCAAAAATATGTAATGTAAGTTTGTGGGGTTAGCACAGGAATGGATTATAATGGAGCCAGAAGGACTACTTGAAACTATATTTATAGTTGCCAGGAACATCTTCTGCTAGGAGAATTATAGGTCAAATGCCTGGGTGTGGACATGGTTGGAGAAGATTCTTCATCCTTATCCTCTCCCTTCCAGTCAGAGAGGAGACTGCAAACTAGAAATACCGTAGTTTTAGAGAGAGAATGAATGAGAGAGCTGGAGAATACATGGTTACCTTAGGAATCATTGTTTGGTGTTGGCTATCCGACAATCCACAAGAAAAGGTTAGGTCTTGAGAGGTATTCTGAAAGATGAAAGAGAAGAACTGAGGTAAAGTGCAGGGGAAATATAATCCCATTAAGAGGCTAAAGTGAAAGAGAGCAACAAGTGTACAAGCAAATGACTCAAAGAGATGACCATAGGAAGGCAAACTCTAGGTTTACAGGACAGTAAAATGCTGACTCCTGGACTGTCTGATAAAGGAGCAATATGAAAGGAAACCAGCAATTCAAGTGGACTGGCAATAGCTAAGTGGTCAGAGTATACTATGCCCTCCAAGCTTTGCTGTGTGACAGTCAAATCACGGAGCAACCTATATTGCCAGTTCTGGAATCAGATTTTTCCTATGGAGCCGTTTCCTTTAATCTGTCTTTTGGTTACTTTTACCTCTTCTAGCTCTCTTAAATCAGAGACAGGGAATCTTTTTCTGACCATGGACTGGGTGGGAGCAGCAGAAGCCCCATAAGTGGCCACAATCACACACTTTTAATGTACACAGACATGCTTCACACATGCGCAAGTACACACACAGCAAGGTTGAGAGGGAGGAAAGAGAGGGAGGTAAAGGGATGTGTATGAGAGCGAGAGAGTTTCTGTGTTGTGTGGTGGCTGGCGAGACTTAAGAGTCCCTTTCTCACTGCAGAGTGCAGGAGCCAAGCAATTTTTTCTTTTTCTTTTTTAATATAAACAAAGTAGGAGCCAAGCAATTTGGGGGTCTTAGCGGACCACAAGCTTAACATGAGTCAACAGTGTGATGCAGCAGCAAAAAAAGGCCGTTGCTGTTCTAGGCTGCATCAACAGAAGCACCGTGTCCCGATCAAGGGAAGTAATAGCACCACTCTATTCTGCCTTGGTCAGACCACACCTGGAATACTGTGCAATGGTACCTCGGGTTACAGACGCTTCAGGTTACAGACACTTCAGGTTACAGACTCCGCTAACCCAGAAATAGTACCTTGGGTTAAGAACTTTGCTTCAGGGTGAGAACAGAAATCGTGCGGCAGCAGCGGGAGGCCCCATTAGCTAAAGTGGTACCTCAGATTTAAGAACAGTTTCAGGTTAAGAATGGACCTCCAGAATGAATTAAGTTCTTAACCCAAGATACCACTGTATTCGGTTATGGGCACCACAATTTAAGAAAAATGTTGACAAGCTGGAACATGTGCAGAGGAGGGAAACCAAGATGATCAAGGAAACCAAGCCTTATGAGGAACGGTTGAAGGAGCTGTTTAGCTTGGAAAAGAGGAGACTGATGAGATATGATAGCCATCTTTAAATATCTGAAGGGCTGTCACATGAAAGATGCAGCAAGCTTGTTTTCTCCTGCTCTGGAGGGTAGGACTCGAATCAATGCCTTCAAATTACAATAAAGGAGATTGTGACTAAACATCAGGAAGAACTTTATGACAGGAAGAAGTTCAACCGTGGATCAGTCTTCTTTGGGAGGTTGTAGACTCTCCTTCCTTGAAGGTTTTAAAGAAGAAGTTGGATGACTATCTGTCACTGGATGCTCTAGCTGAGATTCCTACATTGCAGGGGTTGGACTAGATGACCCTTGGGGTACCTTCCAACTCTACAATTCTATGATTCTATAATTTGGCTATGTAGAAAGAGAGAGATCATTCTAAGAATGATAAGAAGCAGTGAGCAAAGAAGAGGCTGAGAGGCTACAAAGGCAATTGGGAAGACTTCTTGGGGCAGCCCACAGGACGCTGGTTCCCCATCCTTGGCTTTTATGTAGGAAGGTGGATCCACTTGATTCCAGGATCTAGTTAAAAGAAGGTTAAAAGAAAAGCAGACATCTTGGGCATCACTGATTTGTTGAGATAGACCAGGCATCCCCAAACTTGGCCCTCCAGGTGTTTTGGGACTACAATTCCCATCATCCTTGACCACTGGTCCTGTTAGCTAGGGATCATGGGAGTTGTAGGCCAAAACATCTGGAGGGCCGCAGTTTGGGGATGCCTGAGATAGACATTCTCCATTTTTGTGGAGGTGGAGGCAACTTGAAGGTTGTAGCAAAGAAGGTTATAACAAAGTACTCAGAAGTTTGGCTACACTGTCATAGAGCACTTCAAAATTGCCTGGCAAAAGAAGTTGTTGGCAAGAACTAGTAGTCTCTTCATGTGACATGCCCAAGCATTGCACTGACATATTGATGCTTTGCTGTTCCAATATTCAAATGAAAATGATAAATAGTTGCCCATTTGAGGTACTGGGCCTCGGGAAAATTCTTGTCTGAAATAGTAGCGGGCTGCCAGATGTTGCTTTAAGCAGTGTCGTTTTGTTCTTGTCAGCTCATCCAGTTAATGGAAGCAATTTTTGTGCACTCCCTAGAGCACCTCATGTATATGTCAAAAATAATTTGCATGTGTTGGAATGAAATTAATAGGGTTGATTAGGTGGAGCATATTTCTTGCATAAGGTTTCACACAGGGTTTTCTTCAGCAATGTGAGAAGTTATTCACGTCAGCAGGTACAAATCGGTGCTTTGTGGCCACAGCTAGAAAAGGGATGGGCAAGTGGCAATATGCAGGGCACATCTGGCCCTCAGAGCAATATTATCTGGTCCCTGGCAGTCCTGACGAATTTTAATCAAGGCATGATCAAAAGTTCTCAGCTTCACTTGCAAGGAAAAGAAAAGTTCCTGCAGTAAGATAAGACATACAGAAACCCCACACATAATTAGTTCTCCCTCTTGGATTTTGTACATACTGTGTAAATATGCATATTTGTGTATAATTTTATGACAGACTGCATAACTGGGAAGCCTTTACTGCTTGATGGTGCCAATTTTGTTAGGGAGTCTGCCCATTTGTGAAGGAGTCTAGACAAAGCACATTTTGAGCTTCTGGACCACTGTCTAGAGAACAGAATGAGCCACAAGCCATCCCTTTGAAACATGTGCATCTAAAGTGTGAAGTAGAATGTTGAAAGATTTAGAGCATATAAAAGGAAGTATTTATTCACATAGTGCATAGCTTAACTGTGGAGTTCATTGATACAGGATGTTGTGAAGGCCACCAACTTGGATGGCTTTAAAAAGGGGGGTTAGATAAATTCACGGAGAATAAGGCTACCAGTGACTACTAGTCGTGATGACTGTGGGCAGATCTACATGCGTCATTTATAATGTTAAAATGCATTATTAAAATGTGACACCAGAGGGTGCTTCAGACCAGTGAACCACCAGCAATGGGAAACTGCATTAAAGGTTTTGAACGTTATTAAATATAACATTCTATAAGATCAGTGTAGATCCAGCCTGTGTCCTACCTCCTGTATCAGAGGCAGTATGCTTCTTAACACCAGTTACCGGGGATGTCTCTCTCAGCTTCTCATTTTTTCAATCTTAAATTCAGTTTTCCACATTAGTGGGGGGGGGGGAATTCCTCATAAAAATTCTTCAGCATTTTAGTGCAATTTCTCCTAATATGCACATTTTTGTATGCAGCTTTCTCTACGCATTTTTCTATGTTATTTTCTTGAACATATGCATTTTAATGCACATTTTGTACGCTTCACTTGGATGCAGAATTGAAAAAATCAGGGAAGCGCCAGTTTCAAAGGATGGCTGCTTTTTGGGTTGCACTTTGTTTAAAAATTGTGCACTAGAATCACCTTTAAATGCACATTGCACAGTATTTTCCCCCCACCCTTAGTCACTGCCACCATAGCTAGTGTTCAGGGATGATGGTAGTCGTACTCCTGCAACATCTAGAGCAGCGTTTCTCAACCGCTGTTCCGCGGCACACTAGTGTGCCCTGAGACGCTGGCTGGTGTGCCGCGACGTGCGGTGACGAGAAGGGCGATTTGCATTGTCACGTGCCTGGCGGCCGCCAATAGTAACAGCTGACCCGCCGGAAAGCAATATTTCTCCTCCTCTTTGCCAAAGCTCAGTGCAAACGGCTGGAGGGTGATTTTAGACAAACTTAAAGAAGCTGGCTGGATGAGCTCAACCTGAAACTTGCTGAGCAAAGGATTGTGCTGGCAGAGAAATCAGCGGCTTGTGAAGCCTTATTACAGGAGATTGCAACCAACACAGCAATTGGCAAGTGTTTCTTACAGTCATAATTATATAGTCAATATAGGGCGGCACAGAGTTAAATTTTTTAACTTTTTTAATGGTGGTGTGCCTCGTGATTTTTTTCATGGAACAAGTGTGCCGTGGCCCAAAAAAGGTTGAGAAACACTGATCTAGAGTGCCACAGGCCCCCCACCCCTGCTGTATAGTGAGCATCCATTTACCTCTGCATTTTCTATCGCTAGCTAAATAAATACAATTCCAGGAGGCCAGTTAGCCAGGAAATGAATACAGTGCACAAAGCGGAGGTAGAATCAGCATCTTTCATAGAAAGGGATGGCAGATATAAGAAGTGGATGGATGTTTAATTATGCAAATAGAGTTCTCAGATCTGATAATGCAGTGACATGAAACTGTCTTCACTTTATAGTCTAAAACATATGACAAGGAAATTTTTATCCCAGGGCTCTGTCTTCGGAAGGATATATATATATTCTAGAAGGGCTGGTCCCTTTAAAAGCACCAAGAAAAATACATCTGAGATTTTAATATGCCTTGCTGCTGCCAAGCCCCATTCATAATGACAACTGAAGTAGGCAGACAGTTCTGTCTCCTGTGCATTTATTAATTTGAAGAGCAAAAAAATAAAAATCATCATGTCAGTGAGAAAGTTTTATAACTAGCTCTAGGAGATTAAATTTTGTATAAAATATTGGGCCCAACCCAGCCTAACTTAAAACTCTTATCAATCTGATTAATTTGAAAGAGCAAGATTTAATCTCAGTTGATTAAAAACAACATGGCTGTACCAATCCATTGTCATTTGACTCCAATTCAAAATGTACCCCAAGAAATCCCTACAAATAAGATACTGTACCTGGTGGAGGTAATTAAGCACAACACCATTAGCAGGTTAGAAAACAATGTCTTTACTTAGAAAAGGAGTCTCAATATAACAATATTGAGTTGTTGGGGTCCACAATACCCCGATGTAAAGGACAAAAACCTACACAAACAATATGTGATCATTATACACCTTTAGGCACCAGGCGAAAACATTACTTTGGCTGATTAACATCATATATCCTTTTAAATGTGTTTGTGGGAGAGGGGGTTATTGGTTTGGTTCATTTTTGTTCTGGTTTTTATTGTATATTTTGTGTTTTTATCTTGTATTTTTATGCTGTGAACCACCTTGACATCTTCAGATGAAGGGTAGTATATAAATTTAATAAGTAAATAAAAATTAAAAATCTAACTGATCCCACTGGTTTTTAAACACACCAAAATGTGTCATTAACATACATAGAATATAACAGTTTATATTCAGCTTATTTGTCTGATTATCACGTCTGTGAGAATTTTATGAGGTGTAAGAACATTCCTATAATAAAGTGGACCTTGACTGGATCTTGTTGAGGAAATATTCACCTGCAGACTTTGAACCCAAGTGCCACATGGATCGAACACTTCAATGGACCTCGTGTTTCTTGCAAAATTGCTCAGTGAGACTGTGGTGACTTTAAGAATGACTTGGGAATTTTGGAGCCTGATTCAGGACTGAATAAGCCAAACTGCTAGCATGTGACTGTGAGTACACTATACTATACCTATACGAGAGTAAAGAGGTAAAGGGGACCCCTGACCATTAGGTCCAGTCGCGGACGACTCTGGGGTTGCGGCGCTCATCTCGCATTATTGGCCGAGGGAGCCGGCGTACAGCTTCCAGGTCATGTGACCAGCATGACAAAGCCGCTTCTGGCGAACCAGAGCAGCACACAGAAACGCCGTTTACCTTCCCGCTGTAGCGGTGCTTTCGAACTGCTAGGTTGGCAGGAGCTGGGACTGAGCAATGGGAGCTCACCCCGTCGTGGGGATTTGAACCTTCTGATCAGCAAGCCCTAGGCTCAGTGGTTTAACCCACAGCGCCACCCGCGTCCCATACGAGAGTAGGGAAGAACTTTAAATATTAAGCGTCATAGCATCAAACTTAGTCAGAGTGATTTGGGCACCAGTGGGGAGGATAGGTCAGTCGCCAACAGAAAAAGGGTTGTATGAATCCGTAATATACAGTAATCTGAATGCTAGTGTTGTTTGTACGAAGGAGAATAAAAAGAGGTTTGTATCAACTTTAATTAATTTAATCTGAACACATTGACTACATGTTTATATAGTCTACCTGATTGGGTCAGCAATAAGGCTAAGGGTTTATCAGTGAGGAAAACAAGTAATTAATGGGTGCTATTATGTATAAATAAATATTGCAAATCCTTATTATGTATCCGAGAAGCAAGTTTTGTAAAATAGTAAGCCCCTGTGAAAGTTTCCTCAATGGAGAACATGTTTTAGAAAATGAAAAGCTCCTGTAAAAATAACAAGATAAAATTTTGTTGGAGCAAATCTCATTGTAGTAATTTATAAGCTATGGACTGCACAGGTTGTTTTCTCCCTCTCCCTCTCTCTCATTTTGCAAATCAAGCGGCCTAGGCACAATCACCATACAGTATTTCACAATTCCAGGAGCAGAACAGGCAAAACAGTTACATTAAGCACATTGTTGCTGTGATGTTTTGTAACTGCATCATCCGCACAGGTGGCACTTCCCTCTCTTTTTTTGGTATCGGCAATGGCAAGCCATGGCCAGGGTTTGTTTGATCAACTCTCTTCTAGGAAAAGACATCTTTGGGGATGCTTACAGCATTGTGGGTTGTTCTGCTTCTCCCTGTATACTATCTTACTGCACATTTTAGTTAAGGAAGTTTTAATGCTGCTGTGGGTTTTAATTATGGATTGATTTTATAGTTGTAAACTGCTTAGAAGCCATTCTGGTATATAAGTTATATAAAACAAATTTTCCCTGAAACTCCACTTTCTGTTCATTTTCTCATGTGCCAGTCTAATCCTTCAAAAGCAGAGAAAGGTGAAAGAGCAATACTTCCCCAACTTCCTATTTCACCTTTATATTCTTCGGAAATTTCACATCAGCAGCTTGAGTGGGGAGCTCAACCTTGAAAAGTATCTAGAGCTGAAATAAGAAGTAGAAAAGAGTGTCAATCTTCTGTACTTCCTCTTTCACCTCCATCTGCTCTTCACAGGGGGGCAGTGCCGGATTTATGTAAAAGCTAAACAAGCTATAGCTTAGACGCCCCCAAAAAAAATTAAAGGAAAAAAACCCTGGATGTACATTTCCAAAATATAAGATAAAAAACAAATAAAATAAAACCTACATACAACAACAGTGTTTTGTGTTGTGTAGGCTTCTATTCCGTTATGTGCAAATGGCTGGCTTTAGGTACCTATTAGGTCCATTCTCTAATAACTGGTATCTATAAATTTTACATAATACATAACTGTTTGTTGTTGTTGTTGTTTAGTCATTTAGTCGTGTCCGACTCTTCGTGACCCCATGGACCATAGCACGCCAGGCACTCCTGTCTTCCACTGCCTCCCGCAGTTTGGTCAGGCTCATGTTCATAGCTTTGAGAACATTGTCCAACCATCTCATCCTCTGTCGTCCCCTTCTCCTAGTGCCCTCAATCTTTCCCAGCATCAGGGTCTTTTCCAGGGAGTCTTCTCTTCTCATGAGGTGGCCAAAGTATTGGAGCCTCAGCTTCAGGATCTGTCCTTCCAGTGAGCACTCAGGGCTGATTTCCTTAAGAATGGATAGGTTTGATCTTTTTGCAGTCCATGGGACTCTCAAGAGTCTCCTCCAGCACCATAATTCAAAAGCATCAATTCTTCGGCTGGTTATTTTACATAATATTATATACCATATGACTATTAATTATGTATTATCAACCTATTTATTTGATTTAAGAACGTTATATCTATCTTGTGCATTATTGTAAATACTCATGAATATCCACTAATCACTACCCTCCATAATCTTACATTCAGACATTACTTGAAATATTTCTCGTCAGCATGAGAGTACATTTTATACCTGGTTATTTATTAAACTGGCATATCACATGAGCATCATCAACCCCTGTAAATAAGGCCCCCTTCCCTCGTATCACATCCATAACTTAGTTGCATCACTTTCTCACTTTTTCCAAGGCCTCTGGTTAATTGGTTAGTTCCCCTCGTACACTTGCTCATGGCATAACTGGTTTTCCTGGCGGTTGGTATTTTTTATTTCTTTCCCTTCAGATCACATCCCGGGTGCACACACCAATCCAGTTTCTAGCTTGGAGTCACAGTGCAATGGTCTTCGTGCAAGCTTCCTATATTGTATTGTTGTCTTAATGCTTGGTAGACGTATTTTTTTACACCCTTAGTGCAACCCTGTAAAATTCCCTGCAATTTTTAACCCAGATCTTCTAGTGCAGTTTTTTTAACACCAATTCTCCACATTCCATACTCATCACAAAAAACAAACTTTTAAATAACAAAACCTCTACAACAATCAAACTAATTCCAATACTAAATTTTACCATACACATTAACATTTAACTAAAATAAAATACACTTTTTAATGGCAGCCCCCCTACCCCCTGTTAGCATTTCACTCCTCCGTTGCTGATGTGTGACTGTTACATCACATGTCTGAGTTTACTGTCTAGGCTGGGAAAGCCTGAGAATGGAAGCTAGCCTTATCTCTTCCGCTCTGTTGTGTTTTTGTACTTTTTACTTTCTGTTCTCTCTCAAGCTGAAGGAAGAGAACGCCATGATCACTTTGTCCTGTATATACTGCTTAATAAAAGCTTAGAATGAGCACACCAATCTCCACTTCGTTTCTGCTGATCTCTGCTGAGTGTGCGTGCACACCGGCATCTGCTATGTGTTGCTGGAGCGCCCCAGGGCTGATTATTTATGGACATCCTAGAGCTGCGCAACACCAGGAAGACGCCAGGAGAGGTTTGTCTCATCCTGGGGGCTGTGTGGACCCCTAGAGGCATATCCTGACACCCCCTACCAATAATTTTTCTTGTTTAATTAAATAATAATAATTCTTGTCAAACTCCTAAAATGAGATTCAACTAAATTGTTAGTTGATTAATTGTTGGTGAATCATAGTGACCTGAAACCTTCTAACACACCTAAAAAAACTTGTTAATTTTTATACAAAATATGTTAGCTTTGTCAGGGCCAAACAACAAAGCTGTAATAGTGATTTACTATGCTTGTCTGGCCTAAAGTACATTTTTACAACAAATTTTTTTTTTGCTTCATATATATACATTAAAATGTTGATGTCTTAAACAGCTTTTATCACACTTCCCAGGACAAAAACCTTCACAGACAATAGTCTTGGTCCTGTACTTACTATTGTTTTTTTATCATATACATGCATGCCTCAGCACACCAGTGAAAATGCCCACAACCCCTAAAAAGACATCTTGGAGCAGGCAGCAGTCACTACCCCTATGCCCATAATGCCTTGACATGCCACACCCCCATGGGCTAACCAGCAGTAATGAACATTGGGCCATAAGTGAAAACTTGACCCAACTATGATAATATTGGGCTGGTAAATTTTGTGCCAGCCACCGCAGCTACACAAAAAACCCGAAATAACGGCAAAACGGCTTAAAATGTGACTAGAGATTCTTAAGATTAGAGATATTATAACCCACAACCTAGTTGTAAAACACTTAGCTAGTGGGGAAAACCGACACAAATCTTTCTAATATATATCATTGACCACACAAAAGCTTAGAAAAAAAACTAGGATTAGAAACCCTACTATCCTAAGCCCTGAACATTGATGATCCATAATACAATGCTTTCAACCAGAGAACTACAAGTGAAAAACTTGAAACTCAAAGGGTGTCCCATATCGACCTAGAGGAGAGCGTCCTATAATCGACACCCACTGTTCCACCCAGGCCCCACTAGCACCACATCAGCCTATATACCACCATCGGCAGTCTACCCCATGAGGGCACAATAGTAGACACAATAGCCCCACCGCTATTACATCAGGTCAAGGTGTAGCAAATGTGAGGGAAGAGATTGGCTACATTTTAAATGATAAAAAACAGGGAAAGCACTATAAAACCCTGCATGAAGGCAAATTTAGTAAAATAGATAAAGAGTATCTCTTTTAACAATGCTCTGGGAGGCATGCACACCACCCGTCACCCTCCTCAACAACCAAATTCAACCTTTATAAACTAAAAGTAGTAAAACAGAGGAGGTAAGTTGTAACATGGTACGCGTACCAAAAGGTGTGCTAGGACTAACAAAAAGTAGCTTATTTAAAGCACCCAGCTTACAACTAGGAGATGCCGCACAACCACAACTTTTTTGAGCCCCAAAATAAGCTGACTAAACCCCTACAAAATCACCTATCTGTACATTAAACCAAACCATTTACCTAGGTTAGTAAATGAGATTAAAAACCACCAACCAGCCTTATAAGTACCGCAAGGGAGCAATGAAAGAATAACAGAAAACTTTAAGCAACACATAGCAAAGATAAATTGCTGTACCTCTTGCATCATGGTCTAGCAAAACACTATCAGACAAAGAGAACCTTTAGCCTGATCCCCCGAAACCAAACAAGCTATTTTTAGGCAGCACTAAACCAGAGCACACCCGTCTCTGCAGCAAAAGGGTGGGAAGACCTAAAAATAGGGGTAAAAAACCAATTGAGTTTGGTGATAGCTGGCTACCCAACAAAAGAATTTAAGTTCAACTTTAGGCATAACATGAACCTACCACTAAAATTCCACTTCCAAACCTAAAGAGAATTAATGGGGGTACAGCCCCATTGAACCAGAATACAGCTCGAACGGAGACCCTTTTACCCCTTTCCCCTACCGTAGGCTTCTAAGCAGCCACCAAAATAAACCACGTTATATAGCTGAACCAAAGCAAATCCCAACAATCCAACCACCCAACCCATACCTTGAGTTATTCTATAATGATACAGTAGCACCAATGCTAAAACTAGTAATAAGAAACCACTCTCTACGCACTCTTTTAAATCAGAAGAGAAAAACTACTGATAATTAACAAACCAAAAATGGATTGTCAATCATTTATTATCTTCCCAAGGCATCACAGTAGCTGCTCATATACAGCTGCTCATATATCGCTGCTCATATTCTCTTATACTTGGCTAAGTAAATTAGTTGTGTAAAATCATCCTATAGAATAAGACATGAGTGTTTTTATTACATACACACCTGCTGTAAAATCACTGCTACTATAGCCTCAAGAATTGACATCTTTGGTTTGATTAGGATCCTGGATGGCTGGCTCATGGCAGATCGTCTTGCTAAATGGATACAATCTTTGTACCTTAATCTTTTTCAGAGCATCCCTATACACACCTATTCAGAACCGAGCCCCACGGAATTCAGATAAATGAAATTGAATTGCACTCTTAAAATAGTTTAAACGTACATCAGCATAAAGGAAAAAGCAACCTTTTGGAGCTGATTGCTTATGTAAGTAATGTGGGTTTTTGTTGCCTAACGAAATGAATCGCTTGTAAAGCAAGCCTGCCAGTTGCCTTTATAATTTTGGAAATAATAAATAAACGATCTACCCATGACAATTTAAACTTGATGTGAGTAATGAACTCAAACTTTAAGGTCAGTGGCTGAGGGATGTGGGGTAGGGATTTAGCATCACTTGTTTCTATTTTAAAGGTTATTTCAAGTTTTTTCCCCTCCCTAAGGGAAAGAAACACAGAGGAGCTGGTCTTGTCTGGAACATCAGGAGTCAGACATTGTATATACGGACTGTCAGTATAATTGTCAAGCTAAATGAAGCCGTCCCTGGACTCTGACAGTCTTGTTAGAATGGGCTCCAGAAAAGCACCATTAGCAGACAGCCTGGTAAAATAAATATGAACAGGGAATGGATACTGGGTGAGTGTTGTTTCTAAATAGGCTTTGGCTGTAAATAATATGTGCAGAATGGCTTACCCCTTTCCCAGGTGGGCAGCAGTTGTGGCCCCTCATGTTTGGCCAGCATTCCCTGAGCATACAGGTTTGGGCCGGCCATTTAGGAACTCCCCTGGCCAGCCAGGTTGCAGGGTGGGACTGCCCACCAAAAAGTCAAATTAAACTGGTCAGAGTCCCTCCTAGTGGCCAGTGCCTCACTGGCTGATCGGGTATTGACTGCTCCCATGCCCAGTCAGGCAGGGACACATAAAAGCCAAGAGCAGAAGCAGAAAGATAGAACAGCGTGGGACAAGGATCAGCGAGGGACAAGCAGCAGGTAGTGGACGGGCAGCATCTAAGCACCTGGAGAGAGAACAGCAGCATCTCAGGACTGCAAGTAAGAATGGTTTCTTATTTCCCTCATTCATGCAGTATGTACACACTGTTTTGGGTAGCTTTGCGGCAAGGCTTTTCAATGCTAATACGCTGAGTATTGTTTTAAAATAGGCTTTTGCTGTAAAGAATATGCACAGAAGAGAAATATGATGCAAGTAGAATTGTCGGCAGTTGTATCCTGTCACAGAAAAATTGCTTGCAAAAATGCATAAACTAGACAAAAACGGGTAGAAAAATATGTATGTTAGGGAAAATTGCATACAACTTTTCCCGTGGGTTAAAAAAAATGAAATTGGACAAGCTGAACTTAAGATTGCAAAAATAAACTGGAATTGACAGATTCGCCCATACTTACCTCTCACCAACCCAAAATGTCACCTGGGCCTGTTTTCCCTCTCAGTGCTGCTTGTTTTACTTTGTTGGTTGCTGAAATCTAGGCACCAGCCACACAAAGGAGAGAGGTATTGATCGGTAAACTTCGGAAAGTCCTACAGTTTGCGGAAGTGAAAGAAAAAAAGAACAAAAGCCCTTTGAGGGAGGGGATTGAGCATGCTTAGTGGCCATGGAATTGCTGATCTGCAGTCAGAGTGGGGGGCGGTAACAAAAAATTGATAGTGAGAAGTGGGGGGATGGAATGGAGCATCTAGAATTCCGAATGGAAACGTTCCACATTGCAGCAGTGCGGCCCACAAGTTCCGTGTCGAAGTACTCTTGCGGCCCACTTGGTATGAAAAATTGGACTGCCCTGTGCGACGAATGTCCCCCTCTCTATTACTAAAATGTGACACAGGAATCCAGAGGTGAAGCCACACACACTCTTCTCCCGCCGCCTCCCAAATAAACCACTTTATTCTTGGGAGTTTATAAGTAAAGAGACTCTCCTTCCAGCTCACGTGGCCTGGTATCAAAGAAAAACTCTAGGCTGTTTGATAGAATAACCTCCTGTCACCAGTAAAGGGTCCCTCTCGGCCTGATTCCCCTTACCGAAAATGTTTGCCCCTTTCCATGCTGGCAACTTGTTGACACCCCAGGTTATCTTTCTAAGCCTCCTCAGTGTTACTCTAAGACACAAACTTTTGCCTCTTTTCCTGAGGTAAGTTTTGTCCTCTAATGAGTTACCACTTCTGTGTGTCCTGATACCTTGCTGGAAAAATAATGACGATACTCCTTGGCACAAAAGAGAAGAATTTTATTAACCTTAGAACATAATTATTTATTTAACGTTTCATATGCTTATAAAATACATTTCGGTTGTGGGTAATCTCTGTCAAACACTTAACATCAAGCCTTCCTGAACCTCATCTAGATCCCCACTATCCTGGCCTCTCAACATTCTTCACATCTATCCACTCCCTCCCCCTCTCCTCAACTGACAAAACCGCTGCTCCCTCCTTTTAAACTGGGAACAGTCCCGCCCCCACCAGAATGTTATGTCAGTCAGGCTGGAGGTGGATTAACTCTTTTCCAGCCAGGTAGGAATAAATATTTCAAAACCGTGTCAATCCGTTACACCCTGATCCAGACTAACCGCAAACTGTAACCAAGGTTTGTTTGGCTCAGTGTGACATGCGAACCGAGTCACTGTCACACATAAGTTCTAGATTTTTTTAGGGGGCCAATAATGTCTTAACACTTGTCCAACACTATGTCCATCATTTTGCTATTCCCAGGAAGGTTTTCTGTATCTGCCTCAGTTCCAGAGGCAAAGATAGAAAAAATGTTGAAGAGACTGCTTTTGCATAATTGACTAAAATAATGTAATTATAAAGTTTTGTTGAGCCCGCCTGTGTTTTTCTAATGATAGCCAGAATCTATGGTGTCAACTGTAAAGCAGTTCATTCAGTGGACATGCTGTGTTACAGCCTAGGTACAACATTACCTCTGAAAATAATTAGTGTCTGATCTGCAAGACTTATTTTTTTTTAACATACTGTGTGATTTTCTTGTTCTTATGCTGAAAAGTATGTTATTTCTTTGGCAGTTCCTAGTGACCTACTAGCTAATAATTCCACATTGCTTTGTTGATGTCAACTTTTTCATAATTGCCAACCAGGGCAGGGGCCATACGCTCCCACTTATAGATGGGATATGCTGTATTTTTACAGCTGGTCTTCCTCTCTCACTTTTATGACTAATTTTATACTCTGGTTGAATGGTAAATTGTAAAACCGTGGCAATTTACACTAGCAGAGTGATACATGACATGTTTTCAAATCAAAGTTGTTTGCATGCTATTTCAGATGAATAAATGCAGCTATATGTCAGCAGTTTTAAATTCTGAATGTGGAAATGGGTTGGATAAGCAAATAGCAAGAGAGGCAGCTCAGGCTTCTACTATACTTGGCTAAGCCTGCAAGAGTCTAAGGTTGTGTTATAATTTTGCCATGACTAGCACACCAGCGTTGCAGGCAAAGTGACCACTAGTCACACCACTAAGGGCAGCTCCTATCAAACAACGTGAGCCAATGAAGACTGGATGTGAACTGAAGCCTTGTGAGCTTCTGCTTCCAGTCCACCCCAAGCCCCCTTAAAGGACCAGCATCCTGGGTTGCAGATGACTCACAGTGTGACTTCCTGCTTGGCATGCTTCCTGTGCCATTGGATGGTGATTCTTGGGCTCAAGGGAAGGTGCTTGTGAGGGTCATGGCACCAGTTTTGCTCTTCTGCAGGTTCCTGCCCATCAGCTGTAGGTGCTGTGGCCTCAAACTCAAATGTCAGGAGCCCAGTAGAGAAGCCTCAAACTCCTCTGACTGTGGAGCCAGAGACCCAGTAGGCTGCCATTCAGTGATGGGAGCAAGTCCCATTGAACTCAGTACTTCCATGGAAGCATGCATAGGTTGGGGGATAGGTCCACAACCACATAGTTCTTAAAGCATTTACTAATTCTATTTGTGTATCAGCAATGTAAGAATCTGGCTGAGAGTGTTGATGGAGCCCTGGGAACTCCAGATCTCTTGTCATGCAGAAATGACACTTGCTGTTGGAAAGGTATTCCTCACTAGGGGTGGGTGGAGTGAGTCTTATAAAGGGGAAGCTCAAAATGGTGTACATTTTAACCCATCCATGTCTCAACACCACTGGAGTTCAGGCCTGGCTTTATATGGCTTATAAATCTTTTGTAGCCATGGGGCCCTTCCCCACCCTTTGAACAAAATTTATTTAGTGACAGCATCTGTGAGGGACAGGGGATATCGCGAAGTCCCTCCCCTCCTGAGTTCAAGCCAATCCCCGAGCACAGGGGAAAGCAGAGAGAGTTCCGATTCCAGTGGGGAAGCAGGAAGTCGTGTCCGAGGCTCAGGCAAGGTAGAGGAGCCAGGGTCCCAGGTGGGACAGGAAGGGGCGAATAAGGGGGGGAGACCCATCCCCCCAACTCCGGAATTACGCAGAAAGAGGAGGGGAAAGAGGATGGGTCTGCCAAAGCTTTTGTGTTGGAGAAAGACGCGCCAAAAGCCATTCGGAGGTTCTGAAACCGACTGACCACATCACTCCGTGTAAATAGCAATGACTTCAGCACTGTAAATACGCAGCACCAATAAAAGAATAAAATGCAGAGCTGAGTAGCGTCGTTACTCTGAAGTAGCCCACTCCGGCCACTGTGACAGCAACCTCCGAATCCTTTTTGGGCTACTTTGGAGTTGCCGGGATGAGCGTGTCAGAGGCGGAGAGATGGCGGCAGATCGCGGAGCAAGCCCAGCAAGAACTGCAGCAGCTGTCGCTGCAGGCGCAGGGGGAATTGAAGGCAGCTAAAGAAGAGACTAAGAAGGTCCAGGACGACCGGCTACAACTTGCGGAACAGGTGAGAGCGCTACAGGAAAGAGAGCAGGAATTAAGGGCGGTGGCGGTAGACCTCCAAAACAAGCTGGATGCAGAGAAAAACAAGGCGGGAGGGGCACCCCAAGTCCAAGTGCTGCCAGGAAGGAGAGCCGGGACCCTAGTAAGCAAGTTCAATGGAGACCCGAGGGAATATCAGGGCTTTGAGACTGAGATTGTGTATGCTCTTGAGCTGCACCACGATGAGTTCCCTGATGATGAGCACAGGGTAGCGTTTATTGTGGAGCACCTTGCCGGGGCAGCCAGGGAGTGGCTAAGACCGTTAATCGCAACAAAGAATCCTTGCATGAAGAATGTCAAACTATTTCTAGAAGGTTTGAAAACGATGTATTCGTCCGATAGTCATATGGACCAGACTAAGGAGGAACTTCATAATTTACGCCAAGGAAATATGACAGTTCGCGCGTATTGGGCGAAATTCACCATGCTGGTGCACAGATTGGGGTGGGAACTAGAGTCACCCCCAATGCAAGCGGCGTTCTACTTGGGGTTGCATGAGGAGGTGAAGGATGAGCTCTCGAGAGGTCCAAAGCCCAGTAATATGGATCAGCTGAGCAAAGCGGCTCTGGCGGTGGGGGTGAGACAGGAATCCCGGTGGAGCGACAAGCAAGCAACGCGCGCAAAGCGGGCTTGGTTCCCACGGTCGCAGGAGAAGCCACTCCCCCAACAACCCTTTCAAGCCACGCCTGGGGCCAGTCAGGACCAGGAACCCATGCAGATTGATAGCGCGCGCGCGGGGGCTTTTCAAACCCCAGCGGCGCCAAGACGCAAGGAGGGAAGGGGTGGGAATTGCTTTCTCTGCAACTCCCCCCAGCATCTCGTCAGAGACTGCCCACATCGCAGGGAGTGGCAAGGAAAGGCGGGAACGGTTGTGCCCTCCCCCACTGACGCAGCACCACAGCAGGGAAACGGGAAAGCCTGGCTGCAGGAGACAAGGGGCAGCAGCCAGGCACAGTCAGCAGACAACAGCCCCAGCCCACCCACCCGCACAGAGAGGAGCAGAGCCAGCCCACCCCTCCCAGAGCAGGAGTGGTTCTAGAAGTGACGCTCACGCTCCCAAATGGCTATCCCCTGACGGTCCTCGCCCTAATTGACAGTGGGGCGTCAGCGAACTTCTTCTCGAGAAACTTTGCAGAAGAGCACCAGATCCAGCTTCTGCAGCTGGATTTTCCTCTGCACGTGGCAACCATTGACGGCAGAGAGCTGCTGGGAGGGGCCATCACTCATCAACCCCCCCCATGAGAATGACGGTGGGAAGGCACTCAGAGACACTGGCATTCAACGTCACCACCATCTCAGACCCCCCCATCGTCTTGGGCATGAGCTGGCTGGCGCGCCACGACCCCTCCATCAGTTGGCACCAGAGATGCATCACTTTTGGATTGGACTTTTGCCTGGAACATTGCATGCAGCACCAACCAGGGGAGGGGCCTCCGATAGCCACGGTGGCCACCATGCACGTCAAAGGGGGTGAGGCGATACCCAAGCCGTACTGGGACTTGCAGGAGGTCTTCAGCGAAGCGGAGTCCGACCACCTACCCCCACACAGGCCTTTTGACTGCCAGATCAACCTGGTGCCGGGGGCAACTATACCCCCAGCCAAGCTGTACGCCATGCCAGACCAGGAACTGGAGGATCTGCGCGCTTTCATCGACAAGAACCTCAAGCGGGGGTTCATCAGAGAAAGCAAGGCAGCAGGGGGCAGCCCAGTCTTCTGGGTGGACAAGAAAGACACGCAACAGCGCCGTCTTGTGGTGGATTTTAGACGGCTGAATTCAGTGACAGAGCCAGTGGCTTTCCCCATGCCCAGAGTGGATGATCTCCTGACAGCGGCACGCAGGGGCAAGATTTTCACCAAGCTAGACCTGAGGGGGGCGTACAACTTGATCAGGATCCGGGAAGGCGATGAATGGAAAACCACGATGTTCACGCCTCTGGGCTCTTTTGAATATCTGGTGATGCCCTTCGGGTTGCAAGGGGGCTCAGCATGCTTCCAGGCCTTCATGCACCACGTCCTGGGGTCCCTCCTCTTCAGGAAATGCTTGGTCTTCCTGGATGACATCCTTATCTATTCCGATGACCCAGTGCAGCATGTGAAAGATGTCAGGGAGGTGTTGCAGCGCCTGAAGGAGAACCACCTGTATGTGAAGCTGGAGAAGTGCAAGTTTCACACCAAGGAGGTGGACTTCCTGGGCTACAAGCTGTCAGACAAGGGGCTGGCGATGGACAAGGACAAGGTGCAGGCCATCCTGGACTGGCACAGCCCCAGGACGCGCAAAGATGCCCAACGCCTACTAGGCTTCGCCAACTTCTACAGGAAGTTCATCAAGAACTTCTCTCGCGTTACGGCTCCCATCACTGACTGCCTGAGGGGCAAGCAGAAGTTCAGGTGGACACCAGAGGCGCAAGCAGCGTTTGAAAGCCTCAAGAGGGTGTTCGCCTCAGACCAGAACCTGTTCCACGTGGTTCAGGACGCGCCCCTACGCGTGGAGACAGATGCTTCTGATAAAGCTGTGGGCGCCATTTTGTTGCAACTGGACGCCAACAGAGAGTGGAGACCCTGTGCCTTCTTCTCCAGGAAGTTGACCCAGCCAGAGCGAAACTACACGGTGTTTGATCGGGAACTTCTTGCGATCCACGCTGCGTTCCAGCACTGGAGACACTTCCTGGTGGGCGCCAAGCACCCCATCCAGGTGTGCACAGACCACAAGAACCTGGAGTTCTGGAGAACTGCCAGGGTGCTCAACCAGCGGCAGATACGGTGGGCAGAGTTCTTCTCGAACTTCAACTTCTCCATACACTACATCCCGGGAGAGCAGAATGTCAGGGCGGATGCCCTCTCCCGCAAGCCAGAGTACATGGAGGAGGAGGCGCCACCGGCACCCAGGCACATTTTCCCCCCGTCAGCATGGTCCTGCGGAGCAGCAGTGGTGAGCGAGGCAGAACTCACAGCACTGACGGCAGCGGATGAATTTGCCAACCGCATCTTCAGAGAACTGAGAGGGGGGGAGCAGGCAAAAGACTTTGCAGAACGCAGGGGGCTGCTTTTCTACAAGGGTGCACTGTACCTGCCCACCACCCAGCTTAGACGTACGGTCCTCAAGCAGATGCACGACAACCCAACGGCGGGTCATTTTGGGAGGGACAAAACCACTCACCTAGTCATGAGACACTTCTGGTGGCCAGGGGTGCGGGAAGATGTTCGAGACTATGTACGGGGCTGTGACACCTGCCAGCGGGCAAAGGTGGTCAGAGCAGCGCCACCGGGATTGCTGGAGCCCTTAGCCACGCCACACAGGCCGTGGGAAGTGGTGTCCATGGACTTCATCACAGATCTGCCTTCTTCCAGGGGCAAGACCGCAGTGTTGGTGGTGGTGGACCTCATGTCCAAAATGTGCCACTTTATACCGTGTGCCAGGGCGGTCTCTGCAGAAGAGACAGCCAAACTGTTTGTGGATCACGTATTCAGACTGCATGGATTACCTTTGAGGGTTATTTCGGATCGTGGCCGCCAATTTGTTTCCAGGTTCTGGCGGCGGCTCATGAACCTCCTGCAGGTGGAGGTCAGCTTGTCGACGGCTAGACACCCGCAGACCAATGGACAGGCGGAGAGGGTCAACGCCATTCTGCAGCAGTACCTGAGATGCTACGTCAGCCAGCGGCAAACGGACTGGGTGGATCGCCTGCCACTGGCAGAATTTGCCTACAACAATGCGGTGCACGTCTCCACAGGGGTGTCGCCCTTTAAGGCCAATTACGGGCGCGACCTCAGATCTTTCCCAGAGAGGGAGGGGGAGGAGGAGGAGGAGGGCCCACAGGCTGAGGATTGGGCAGAGGAACTGGAGACGGTGCACCAGCAGCTCAGAGAACACTTGGAGAGAGCCAAGGAAGCGTACAAGAAGGGGGCAGATCGCCACAGGCGACCGGGGGAGGTCATTAGGGTGGGGGACAAAGTTTGGTTGTCCTCGGAGGGCCTTCCCATCAGAGGGCGGTGCAAAAAGCTGGCGCCCAGAAGGTTGGGCCCCTTCACGGTCACGCAACAGGTCAACCCGGTGGCATACAGGCTGGCACTGCCAGAGGACATGAGGGTGCACCCAGTGTTTCATAGATCGCTGCTGTCGCCGTACAGGGAAAGCAGCAGGCTCCGAGGCAGCGAACAAACCCCTGAGGGAGGGGGGGAGAGGGAAGGCAGGGAGCAACTCAATGAGGCCACGGCCATCCTGGATTCAAGGTGGGGGGTGGGGGGACTGGAGTACCTCATGGCATGGGAGGATGCTCCACCGTCCCAGAATGAATGGGTCCCAGCCACTCAGATACAGGAGGAATTCCTGGTAGAAGAATTTCACGCCCTCTTTCCCCATAGACCCAAGCCCTGGCACATGGAAAGGGAGGGGGAGGGGGAGGAAGCACGGGAGAGCAGTTCACCATGGCACTGGGAAGCGGAGTTTGAGGAACCAGAGGATGAGGTATGGGTGTCACCGAGATCCACCCAGTCAGAGGAAGGAGCAGATTGGCAGAACATTTTTACCCCCACCAGCTCTGACGCCACGGACTTTTTGGGATTCCCGTCCTCCCAGGCGGAAGGGGGGGGCTCGCAGGACTGGGGGGAGGTGTTCACACCAACGGGCTCGGAAAGCACTGAGTTCTTAGGCTTCCAGTCGTCACCGACACCTGGGGGGGACCTGGGGAGGGGTGAAGGAGAGCTTGGGAGGGGGGTGGATGTGAGGGACAGGGGATATCGCGAAGTCCCTCCCCTCCTGAGTTCAAGCCAATCCCCGAGCACAGGGGAAAGCAGAGAGAGTTCCGATTCCAGTGGGGAAGCAGGAAGTCGTGTCCGAGGCTCAGGCAAGGTAGAGGAGCCAGGGTCCCAGGTGGGACAGGAAGGGGCGAATAAGGGGGGGAGACCCATCCCCCCAACTCCGGAATTACGCAGAAAGAGGAGGGGAAAGAGGATGGGTCTGCCAAAGCTTTTGTGTTGGAGAAAGACGCGCCAAAAGCCATTCGGAGGTTCTGAAACCGACTGACCACATCACTCCGTGTAAATAGCAATGACTTCAGCACTGTAAATACGCAGCACCAATAAAAGAATAAAATGCAGAGCTGAGTAGCGTCGTTACTCTGAAGTAGCCCACTCCGGCCACTGTGACAGCATCCATGAGCAAAAAAGTTATTTATTTAAAATAGATATTGCTTTATTCATGCCTGCCTGTGTCTGTATTGCCCATTCCTGTTCCTTACAGCCTCACTTTATGCTAGTCCTTCTGCTGAATAAAATGCCACAATTTATTTCTTTTTAGAATGTTAAAAAAAATCATTCACCATGCACAAATTTTTCTGGATATTGTAATCTTTCTAAATCTACTTCAGTAGTTTATAAAGAAACCAGAGTTCTGCAAATATTGCTTTTAGTAGTGAACAAATAGGTTGGCAGTGATGTTTTTCCTTAATGATCTCTGTATTTTACAGATATATATTGTTTCTGGGGGAATGCTTCTTTGGGGCTTAAGGTGCAACAGTACCTTAGCATCTAAACAGGCCTGAACCTAGCTTTCCTTTCAGGGTGGAAACTAAGATATTCCTATACTTCATTCTCAGCTCCGTGCAGAAAGTTCAGGACACAAACAAAATACAATTACAGTTCAATCCTATTTATGTCTACTCAGAAGTCAGTCGTACTGAGTACAGTAAGACTCCCAGGGAAGGGTATATACCAGGGGTCAGCAAACTTTTCTGGAGGGAGCCGGTCCACTGTCCCTCACACCTTGTGGGGGGCTGGACCAACCCTCTCCTGAAAGCTCCTGAAAGCAAACCCCCTCCCGAAAGCACCCCCTCTTCCGAAAGGACACCCCCCTGCCACTCATGCCACAGCCGCCGGCGCAGCCTCATCTTCGTCAGCGTCGTATATACTTCTATATACTTGTCTGGGAACAAGTCCCATTGCAGTTACTTCTTAGCAGACCTGTGTAGGATTGTACTGCAAATGAGCAATGTTTTGACAAAATGGAACAGTTTTGTTAGATCAGATTATCCACTGCCTGTCATATTGTTAGTTCTGCACTGAATTTCTTACCATTTTAGTTGTAAAGGAGTCAACTTTGCAGCCTGAAATCTACCCAAAACATGTTCATTTGAAATACATGCTTCTAATTTATGCTTCTCATCTTGTTTCACCTGACCTCAGGAATCTTACATTTTATTGAAATACTATTTTCAGTTTAACATATTTTGTAATAATAGACTAGAGGTCGGCTACCTTGTATTTCTGTGTTAGTGACACCCTGAATCTAATTAACTGTTCATTTGAAATACATTTGCATTTTCAGATGATACGCTTTGAAAAGACAGAATATTATTCTCCCACATCTGTAGCAAGATCTTAGCCTTAACAACTTTTGCGTCATATGAAATAGCCTTAAGATAAATTGCAGCAATTTCCTTCAAGGTCATCAATCGAATGTTAAGGCACTGTTTTTTGTAAGCAAAAATCTACAGACAAATGAATAGGTAGCTCAAGCTTGCAGAATTTTAACCCACCAAGCAAAATACAGCCTCTGAATATGTGAGCTATGTATCCATCAGACGCATCAGAGGCTCAGTAAAACTCTGTCCCCCTGCCAGCGCAAAGACATTTTCTTGTACTTGTTTCTAAAGGTGCAGCAGCAATAGGAGATGTTTAGCCCTCTAGATGTTGCTCTCTAGATGTTGCTGAACTCCAACATCCTTCAGCCCCAGTCAGTATTGTCAATAGTCTGGGTTAATGGGAGAGAGGTTTTCCTGATCTCACTTTTCAGTTTTCAGGAATTCTCCATTTTCCTGATCCTCTGGTCATGGTTTTCTTTGCTCTTAGTTTTGTCAGAATTTTCAGTTTTTGTTTTCTGCATCTCTCTCTCTTTCTCTCTCTCTCTCTCTCTCTCTCTCTCTCTCTCTCTCTCTCTCTCTCTCTCTCTCTCTCTCTCTGAATTTCCCTTTTTCCCTTTGTTCATTTTTCACATATATTGGAATTTTCTGTTTTCCTGACCTGGCTCTCAGGTGTTCTTTGAATTTTCAGTCTTCCTAATTCACTGATCATAGTTTTGTGCCTTTCCCCCATTTTGTGGAATTTTGGGTATTCCTGACCCTCCAGTCACAGTTGTTTCCTGTTTTCACATTTTTCTGAATTGTCCGTTTCCCTGAAACACCAGTCGCAGTTTTGTTTGCTTTTTACATTTCTCACAATTTTTGATTTTTCTGACCTGCCAGTCACACTTTCCTGCATTTTTCACATTTGCGTCAGTGAACTGAGCTAGGTATACCTGTAGACTTCATTCCAGTTCAGTATCTAAAGTGTATATGTAATCTATAACTTCTCTTCAGAAATTAAAAGGGAAGAAATATGCCAATTGAATTCTTATAGAATTGAAAATATGCATAGCTTTAATTAAGAACTATCCTACCTTTCCATAGTTGTTCAGGTAGAGTTGGAACAAGGGCTCATTTAGTTCAATATTGTCTACAGTTGTTTGGCAGTAGCTGTGTAGGGTTTCGGACAGGGAGCATTCTGAGCCTGACCTGGAGAGATGGGGACCTTCTGCATGCCAGGCAGTAGCTCTTCTCCCTCAAAGTATGCTTTAAAATGTGCATACAGACCTGATAAACTAAAAAAAAAACCTTCAAAAACTTAGTTGATAAATAGAACAAGTTTTCCCATCCCATCTATCCAACTCCCTTTAGTAAGCTACGGTTGCCATTCATTCAGAATTTCCCAGACATTGCCGGTATTCAGTGTCCAAGCAGAGATTGCTCAAATGTCTGGGAAATTCTGGACATATGGCAGCCCATGTTGGAATTGTAGATTATTTCATTAAAAAATAGCTCATGTTGTTGTTGTTGTGTTGTTGTGTTGTTTTTTTCCAAAAGCTCACCAACTTTGCCCAAAAAAGTCAACAACTTTTGTGTCCTGATTTTCACTTTTTGAAATATGGCAACCCTGTGTAAGCAAAGGGACTAGTACATAGATTTCTAAAGACTGGACAGGACGAGCATAGACCTACCTCCTGGGTTAGGTCGTTTTATAGAAGTGTTCCTTGCATATCATAATGTACCTCGATTATATATCTTTTTAAGGGATTTCTGAAGCAGGTCCCTTTGAAGGTGGAGCAAACAGGCTCTTTTGGGGAGAAACTATTCGGGAGAGTCATTTTAATTATCAATGCAACAACCATCCGGGTTGTGACAGACTCAAAGTGCATTGCATCTGCCTTTAAAAATGCAACTCACGCCAGCAATCCTGATTTTGTGCATTCATTGCCTAGTTAAATGACTAGAAAAGCTAAATGACAGCTGCTCACACTACTGAGTTTGTTACTTTCTTTGAGATTCATGATCCCATAGGTACGGCATCAGGCCTGCCATTCTCTACAACACATGTTTTTCTCTGTGTACTTAGGAGTATGATTAAAAGTCTATTTGTAAATACATGCAAAGCAGGCTTTCATTAGTATTTGGGGGATTTTTAGAACATCTTGACACATATTCTGTTATTCGCTTTGTGTAATTGTCAGTACATACTTGTCAACATATGGAAATCCATGCAAACTAAATTGCAGCTTTTCACCTGGATTGAAAAATCCCTCAGCCCCAGCGATTCACAACTCCCTCTGCTATCGGGAAACATGCTCTGGAATCCTAAAAAAGACAAACACAACTGGGTGTGGTATTCAATATTTGCATTTCTTCTAACTGTATCCTTCAGCATGTGGTCACGCTTTATCTTTTGATTTAATCATTTAATTTTTCTAATTTTTCTAAGTTGAAAGCCTGTGACTGACTGCTGTTCAGCATAAGGCGGACTTTAGTTTGCCTTAGGGGATAATTTATTCATTCTGGTATCACACTCTTGTTTTCATTTGCACAGTCATCTGAAAGTTTTACTGAAGCCTTTCAGAAATCTTATGAAGCAGATTCAACACTTTGATTTTAGTGGGTTTACATCTGAGTAGAACATTGGCCTATTCAGAAGCACATAGGGTGGGGGAAGTCATAGTCGATCATCCTTCCACTTCTGGCCGGGATAGGGATTTTCAGGGTCTGCTGCAGGTGGGGCCCAAAGGAGATGACATTAAAGGGAAGGTGAGGGCTGTCCTCTTTTTCTTGGCAAGAGAGTGGGATCCTTATCCCACTGTGAAGATGGGAGGAGATGGTGTACATTTGATGGATTGCTTAGAGCCAGGTCCATGGTGAGAGAATGACCTGGGAATGAGCTATTGAGAGCAGCCCCTTCCAGGTGGGCAGACTAGATAATGTGTTTATATTGTTGTAAACCTCTGTATCACACACACACACAGTGCTTTTTTTTCTGGGGAGACGCATACCCCTAAACATTTTGTGAATCTAAGTTTGGCCTCATTGAGGGGCAGTATTTCAATATGAGTAGGAAAATGAGAGTACGCCTAAACATTTTTTTTAGAAAAAAAAGCACTGTACACACACACACACACACACACACACACATGATACAGCAATATATAAATGCTTTTATAAATAAATAATTTCTGCCCTTGTGTTTGCAATCTTTTTTCAGCAGAGAGGAGGAAGAGATTGGGGAGAAGACTTCGGATGCCACAATCTGAAGTGTGATAGGGAGAGGGAGGTATGGCTGTGAGGGGTGAGATATCTGATGTCCTCCTTTCTAGTTTCATTCCCAACCAGGAGTAACCTGGTTACCATAGCAGTATCTCTCTGCCTGGTATTTTTGCTGCTTAATGCTGGACTGCTTAATTATAAGTTTATTCCATTGCAAGATTTAATAACCAGCTAGAAGTTCATCATAATTTTATTCCTCTGTTTTGCCCTTTGCCTGAGGAGCAGATGGCTCATGTGTTACAAATAACTTGGGGAAAGCAGAATCTGCTTGAATAGCAACATGAAAGAGAAATTATTTGTAGTACTTTACTTTGCAGATCCTGAATCCACCGATCTGGGCCCTGCCATCCAGATATTTTGTCAACAGTAGAAAGTGATAAATTCATCAAATGAATTATTCACTATAAATTTATTTTACACAGCTCTGTTAAATATATAGCTTCCCACCCCTCCACTTTTATTAACTTCTTTACAGCTGCCGTGTTCAAAATGCCAGCGACTGGCACACAATAAATATTAATGGTCCATAAATTAAGGCATTACTCTTCCTGACATCCCACCATTTTTTCAGGGTCCAGTAGAAAAGACACAGGAGGCTGCTTATCAAACAAGAAAGATCAACCTAGAAATAGAGAGGAGGCATTTTAAAACAGTTGATGTATCAAGATTTAAGAATAAGTGTGGAATAGCACATTCATTTACCATACTTCCACAAATGTTAAAAATGAAAGCATTTGCTGTTTAACGTATTTCTTCTTTTAGAGGATGTACATTTTATCAGTCAGAACTAAAATAAAAACCAGTCAGATGCATTAAACAATAAAGTGCATCGACACTAACTCAGCCCTTGCAGTTTAAGTTAAGAGGTGATCTTTGAATGTCATATTACGCTGGCATCATCATGATGGCACTAGAATCTGTGGGCCACGTTGGACAAATTCATACTGCCAAAGCCACTTCAAGTTCCTGAGGGATGAAGTTAGCCTGGGGAAGAGCTGCAGTGAGGACTCTTTCCATATGCCCTGTGGCATCTTGTATTATCCCAGGATCGCAGGAAGGAGGAGCACTGCCGCAGCTCTCAAATGTAAGACGAGAGCCCTTTGTTGCACATGAAATAAATATTCTGATAGACTCACTAACCTATTTGGTGTTATTACCTAGAGGTAGCTTTAGCTTGTGCCTAAAGAAGAGTAAGTGAGGAAAACAAAGGTATAACATTCACTGTTGAGGTCAGGTGTTTTACTGAAATCAGTTGCACTCATGCACATTTAACAGTCGCAGCGATGAAGCCCAAGTGTATGGCAGTAAAATTGAAGGTGAGAATGCATGTAATGAGTGTCTGAATGCAAACCAGGCCCCTTCTGAAGGACAGAACCCTAAGGCTTCCCTTACTTTGGTTGTCCCCACAGTCAGGAAAGACTTAAAGTGCTTACCTGTCCTTTTGGGAAGAAGATGCATGTCTGACTGATCACTTTCCTTCCTTGGTTATATCTGTTGCTGTTCATCTTGCCTAGAGCAGCAGATGGGATAGTTGCCAATATGTGCACTTGACAAGCAACTTACTTTCATCCATCAGCTAATGAGGAAAGTACTGTATTTGTTTAAAAACCAATGAAAAATAAGGAAAGCTTTTCTTTAAAAAGTGACACACACACACACACTGCCTCAAAACAATGGAATCTCACATTTTGAACTCTAGTTTAAACTTCAATCCTGCATTTCAGAATTAAGGGCCAAATTTTATCAGAAAAATCCAAATTGTGAAATCTGAAACATTGTCCTTTTGTGTAATCCTCCTAGCTGCTTCCTGCCATAGTGGTAAAGGTAAAGGGACCCCTGACCATTAGGTCCAGTTGTGACCGACTCTGGGGTTGCGCGCTCATCTCGCATTATTGGCCGAGGGAGCCGGCGTATAGCTTCCAGGTCATGTGGCCAGCATGACAAAGCCGCTTCTGGCAAACCAGAGCAGCACATGGAAACGCTGTTTACCTTCCCGCTGTAGCGGTTCCTATTTATCTACTTGCATTTTGACGTGCTTTCGAACTGCTAGGTTGGCAGGAGCTGGGACCGAACAACGGGAGCTCACCCCGTCATAGGGATTCGAACCGCCAACCTTCTGATCAGCAAGCCCTAGGCTCTGTGGTTTAACCACAGCGCCACCTGGGTCCCTTAATGTAAACAATGTCTCATTTCCTATACTCTTCACTTCTGCCTCCTCATTCTTCAAACACCACCCCAGTCAGGTGGACAAGTGAAAGACAGCAGCAATTTCCACTCCATCCTGTGTTTGTCGCACTGTTTCCATTCTTCCACATTTCAGTTTCTGTTAACACCTACCGGTATGTTATTTGTCTTGCTACCCACGTTGGCTGGAACTAATGTAATTAATTATGTGGTTAATTTCAGTGCATGACAATGTCAAAAACAATTCAGAAAACAGTGTAATTATTTAGGTAACAGTTGCAGACTGAAAAACAATGATAGTGGGCTTCCGGTTGACCGCGCCATCTTGATCAGACGGGGGTCCGTTCAGCGGAGCGGACCTCGGCGCCTCAGAGGTGGAGGGAATCGTTCCAGCGAAGCGAAACCTCCTAAAAAGCCCCAAATCGAGCTTTTTGGGGACAGATTTTGCCTGGCGGCGCCAAAAGCGGGTTCTCTCCTCCCCGGATCGGCTTTGTTTAAGCCCCCGAGAGCGAGGAGATGAACTGCGGCGGACAGGCTGACATTGCTGCTCTGAGAGCGTGAAGCTGCGTGTCTGGGAAGTGGAGGCGGCCAATTCTTCTAAGAAAATTCAGCAAAAGATTGGACTGTGATTAATTTGGACTGTTTGGAATTAAAATTAAGGTAATTTGTTTAAGGACTGGGAGAGAGGGGGGAAAAGAGGAAGCCACCCCCCCCACGGCAACATAAGAGACAGTAAATAGAAACCCGAAGCCGTAAATAGAAGATCTCAACTTAAAAGGATCCCTCAAAGGCATCAAAGAGAATCTCCCCTAAATGCAGGGTAAAAGGGGAGAGAGACTGTGGTTGTGAGTGCCCTGCAGAAAGAAGTTAAGACCAAGAAAGACCTTTCTTTTCCTCAGGAGCCGACAGCCCAGACAACCCAGTGAGCTGATCAGGATTTATAAGTCAAATTTTATTTCTATTTGTATTTCTGGACTTTTTGGAAATTCCTTTTTGGTTTATATGCTTTTGAAATGCGAGTTCGAACTTTATTTTTAATAAGACTTGAAGAATGCAGCCAGCTTGTTAAAATGGAGTCGAGAAAATAAACTGCGACCATATTCCACCCCATGTGACAAGTTTTGACCTTGACAGGATTGAACTATGTCAACAAAAAGGTACTCGCCTGAGTTCCAGCGGACTGTTTTGACCTTAATGTGGGAAGTAAGAATAGAACTATGTCAAGAGGAGACACAACAGCAAGAGTTACAGCAACAATTCCAGATGGTGATGGCAGAATATGACTTCTTAGAGGATGAAGCTATTGAAACCGAAGAAGACGAGTGTGAGAATGACAATGATGGGGACTGTGGTTTGGAAGGAAAAGAGGAAGATGAGGACTGTGATAATATAACACAAAATGAAGCCCACCAGGAAAAAAATGATGATTTTACTCTACCAAAAGTCGGATGGAGTGCCTCCCCTTCGAGGGGGGCACAATTGGATTTATTGGAACTCCAGAATGCCCACAGGGAAGAGGGAAAAAATAGGCAGAGAAGAGAAGAAGCTCAGGGGTCTTGTATGGAGGCCTGGATGGCAAAAGGCTGTAAACAGGGGGTGGGGTGAAGGGAAAGTGAAGTTGTGATTATAAGGATGGATTAACAGGATTATAACTGGACTGCTGACTACGGAACTGGCTGGATTGGGGGGGTGGAGCCGGTAATCGGGGATGTAAGGTTAGATTGGGAATAGTTATAGTTTTAAAAGTGAATTGATTTTGGAAAAAGGTGAAAATATGGAGGCTTATAGAGGGGGTAAAAATTAGGCACGGGAAGAAAAAATGGGAGTTTGATTTTTCAGTGATTGGACATTAGGTGAAAATGATAATAGCTAATTTAAAAGTAGTATAAGGTATAAAGGTGTATTTTATAAAGTAAGAAACTGTTGAAGATGATAAAAAAGGGAGGAAAACCGGGGAAGGGGGGAGGGTGGGGAAGCCCACAAAATATGGTTTAAATTATGAATGGAAAAAAGATTTTTTTTTCTTGTTTTGTACTGTCTTTTTTCTTTTTTGTCACTTTTTTCTTTTCTTTTTTCTCTTTTCTCTTTTTTTATTCTTTTTTTGGTATGACAATAGATGGTTGGATGGATGACCTCCTGCGTACTGCCCTGGTTTACTGGAGCTCCCTGGTGGCAGGGGGGGGCTTTGGGGGCAGGGGAGGGGGAGGAGGACAGAAATCCAATCATAAAATGGACCATTTCTGACTGTTCACCTGCGTGGGATACTTCTGTGGCAGGGGAGGACCCATGGAGGGGGGTGGGAAGAAGGTGGAAAAGGTGTTCATGTATGTACCGTCTTTTGTAATTTGTAAAATCAATAAAAATTATGTTTAAAAAAAAAAAGAAAAACAATGATAGTGATACCTCTCATATACTCTTGCATAATTTCCATTCCTGATCTCAGACAAACATGCAAATTGAAGCAATTTACACTCTCATTTCCATTTCTAGTAGAATTCTCTGACAACCCACAGAGACATAATAAGGCTTGTTTTTCTTTTACATTTCCAAATCCACCTCTCTATATACGGGCTCTGTCTAAACGAGATCTTGCAAAGGTCTAAGCTAGTTGGTCCAATACCATTTCTATGAGGAGAAAAATTAAAATATTGTATGTATTTGTTGAAAACAGGTGTGTTCCTTATTAATGAAAGCATTTTTGTCATGTGAAGAGGCCAAGGAAGAGAGTACAAATTTCTCTGTGTGTCCACAATGGGAAGCATTCTGGCCAGAGCTATAGTTTTGAGTTATGAGAAAAGATGAACATTAATAAACTGGGAGGAGGTCAAGGCACCCAGTGTACAAGGTATATTTCTATTCTGCCAGCGTTTGTCACCAGATGCTAGCCCTCAAATAAATCTTGCTTTGAGAAATGGTTGTTAAGACTTGCTTAGATCCGACAGCTGTAAATGTCCCTTGTGAACTATGAAAAAGCAATCTCAATCCAGCTGCTAGTGTTTAGGGCAACACAAAATGAAAAGTGCTGTAAATGACACCATTTCCCCCCCACTAATAGATTTGACAAACAGTAGAGTTGAGCTAGCAAATGATGGGGGCTTTTTGTTATTGAGTTGCCAGTAGCAAATGCTGTTGTTTTTTTATTGGTGTAGGTTAAACATAAGATTAACAGCAGTGACATGGAATTATGTACAGTACACAGATCAGTAATTATCCACATTTCCCCAGAATACTAAACTCCCTTTCTCACAGTGCCTGCAGACTGTCAGTGTTTAGTCAGAGGGATTCTTTTTTATTATTATTAAATTTTTATTCACTTTTCTTTTTCTATCATTACATACATCTCATATCAATAACATTTATATTGCATTACCTCTTCCCTTCGCTCCCAGGCTTCCCTCAGCTTCCACTTCTGGTTTGTTTCCCCCTTATTACATACTGCTGTTTCTTAAAAATCCACGATATCATTTCTTCGTTATTTTAAATGTTCTTTGTTAATAAAGATGTGAGCGTTTATTTAAATCCTGCCATCAAGTCAATAGTCTTCCTTTGTTTCTGCAAATATATTCCCACTCTTTTTCAAAGTCACTGTTGTCCTTTTCTCGAAGTCTGTCTGTCAATTTTGCCAGTTCTGCATAGTTCATCAATTTCTCTTGCCATTGTTCTTTAGTTGGAATTTCTCCAGTCTTCCATTTTTGTACTATCAGAATTCTCGCCACCGTAGTAGCATACATAAATAATGTCCTCTTCTCTTTCGGCAGATCTTGACCTAAAATACCTAACAGGAAGGCTTCTGGTTGTTTAACAAATGTTATTTTCAACATTTTCTTCAATTCATTACATATCATTTCCCAATACATTTTTACAATCCCACCACATATGATAAAAAGTACCTTCAGCCTCACACCTCCAACACTCCTTCTTTTCATTTTTATACATTTTTGCTAGTTTGACTGGTGATATTTACCATCTATACATCATCACCATGTAATTCTCTCTCAACAATATACAATCCGTAAATTTCAAATTTACTTTTCACAATTTTATCCAGTCTTCAAATTGTATATTGTGGCCTATATCATTTTATCATTACCAGCTTTACTTCTTCATCTTCAGTTTCCCACTCCAAAGGGATATTGTATGCCTTTTTAAAATAATTTTGAGTTTTCTTCTATCACTTCCTTTTGGAATTTGGAAACTGAATATGAAAAACCTTTCTTATTGTCCTCTTTAAAAATATTCTTTAGCTGTCTATGGTGCAACCAACTTTGGAGATGCTCTTTTATTTCTTCATATTCTTTCAGTTTTAATTTTCCCTCCTGTTCTACCAATAAATCTCTATATGTTGGCCATTCTCCCTTTTTTCCAATGTTTTAAGTGACAATGCCTCAATTGGTGATAACCACCAAGGTGTCTTAGGTTCTAGTAGGTCTTTATATTTCTCCCACACTGTAAACAATGATCTCCTTATCATATGATTATGAAACCCTTTATGTATTTTTGCCTTTTCATACCATAAATAAGCATGCCATCCAAACCTGTTGTCATGTCCTTCCAAGTTCCTCCCTATCTAACTTGATCCAATCCCGGATCCATATTAGGGATGCAGCTTCATAGTATAGTTTTAAATCTGGAAGTGAGAATCCGCCTCTTTCTTTTGCATCTGTAAGTATCTTATTTTTTATCCTTGGTTTTTTCCCATTCCAGATAAATCTTGAGATCTCTCTTTGCCATTCTTTGAAGCATGCATTCCCCCTTATTACTGGAATAGTTTGGAAGAGGAATAACATCATTGGAAGTACATTCATTTTTATACTTGCAATACTTCCCAATAAAGAATTCACCCTATTCCATATTTCCAAATTTCTGCTTCTTGGGAGAAAAGCAATGACAAACCTAGACAGCATCTTAAAAAGCAGAGACATCACCTTGCCGACAAAGGTCCATATAGTTAAAGCTATGGTTTTTCCAGTAGTGATGTATGGAAGTGAGAGCTGGACCACAAAGAAGGCTGATTGCCAAAGAATTGATGCTTTTGAATTATGGTGTTGGAGGAGACTCTTGAGAGTCCCATGGACTGCAAGAAGATCAAACCTATCCATTCTGAAGGAGATCAGCCCTGAGTGCTCACTGGAAGGACAGATCCTGAAGCTGAGGCTCCAATACTTTGGCCACCTCATGAGAAGAGAAGACTCCCTGGAAAAGACCCTGATGTTGGGAAAGATTGAGGGCACAAGGAAAAAGGGACGACAGAGGACGAAATGGTTGGACAGTGTTCTCAAAGCTACCAACATGAGTCTGACCAAACTGTGGGAAGCAGTGGAAGACACGAGTGCCTGGCGTGCTCTGGTCCATGGGGTCATGAAGAGTCGGACACGACTAAACGACTAAACAACAACAAAGAGACCTCCAGAAGTGTGTGCGTGCTTTGGTTGCAGCTTAGGAGCAGCTGTAAGTGTATGCATTTGTCAATAAAGAATTAACTATCCACCATTTGCCTTCCTTGGCTGGGTGGGAGCAGGAGATGGGGTTGGAAGCAGGGATTCAATTGTGTTTGATTTCACATGGTTTGTTATTTTCACACATTTTGTTCTTAACCAATCTCAGTTGATACAAGCTGCTTCTGGATGTCAAATGCTATTTCCCAGCTTTTGCTTGAAAAGGGATATTGCAGAACAGCAGGCTTTAAGCAAATTAGCCGTCCACTGTTCCTTTCACTCTCTGGCTTTCTGAATTAGTGTAAAGAAAAAGGAAGAGCTAGTCCAAACCAATTTTCTAATTTCCCAACTATTGCCCGAAACTGCACAGGATGGTTGATATGCGGGAGGAGTCTAGTCTCCAGAGGGAGCTCTATGGCCTGCAGTTCTGCCAGAAGATCTGGAAAACTCTGAGAGGTACAAGGGAATCAAACTAGGATTACCAGGATTATTTGTGGCAGGGGTCACCAGCATGGTGCCTGTGGGTCCTAATGTGTCTATGGTGGCTTTCCATGGTGCCCACAGGGTCCATTCTGCTTTCCCCACTGAAATTACGCTTGAAAGTAGCATTCTGTTACAGCTAATAGAAGAGGTTTCAATGTGTGCTTCATTGTGGTGTGTGCTTCTCATGACAATCTCTCCCATTTGCAAATATGCCCATAAGGTTTCCAGTGGTTGGCGAACCCTGGTTTATGGGAAGCTATTATTGTTAAACTAGTATAAAACCTGTGTATAGTGTCCCTTTGCTAAGTTTCAAATACATATACCTATGGGCTAAAAACCACAAGCATCAATCTTAGTAATGTGTAGCATCTTTTTCTACCTTGTTGCTGTTGTTTAAACATGTTTTTGTGGTATTCTGCCCCTAAACTTACTTTGCACTGTAGAACAACCCTGAAGACTAGACGGGATTTTGTTGTTGAAGATGTCAGTATTGGGTACGTATATAATTCCATGGGCAATGTTTGATAGACAAGGGAGGTGTCATTTGATTAAAAATAATCAACAGAACCAGAGTTTCAATGGTGTCATTCCCTTCGGTGGGTGAGAGTTGGGGAGCTAGAGGTCTTCAAAGACCCAATACTTTTGGTTGGTGGACATCATGACAATCGGAACTAGATCAAGTTAGGTATCTTTTCATTCACACATGTAATGGTACTAATATGATTAAGCAAGAGCAATTATTAAGTATATGTTCAAGAAATATGTACAAAACCCACTGCTTGAAATACATCTACAATGCTGCTGCTGCTGTTGTTATATTTATCTATGAATATTCTTTATTCTTTATTATTACATTTGTATACCACCATATACTCCTAGATCTCAGGGCAGTTCACAACATAAAATTACAATATAAAAAACACAAAACACACAATAAAAATAAGAACAAAGATAAGCCAATAATCCCCCCGTGCAGGACAAGGCATCGGACTTCCCATACCCCAACTCATATAAATAAGAGACCAATAAGACTGGGTTTTGCATTGAATACAGATGAAAGAGGTTTGGCTTGGGCATGGGGCAATCTAAATACTTCCGGCCCGTCCACTGGAAGTGATGCATGGTCAATCCAAGCGGCGGTTCCTAAGACTTACATCAAATAGGGTGACCCCCACAGGGACCGCCGACTGGGGGAGTGCCTTTGGCTCTGGCCCCCCTGGGCACGCGGACATAGCCACTCCCCCCCCCAGATCCCTTTAACGGATACCCCAGTGTTTGGAGAGGCAGGCAGGGACTACAACCTCCCCTCCATCCAAAACAAGGGATTGCCCCAATGCTCAACCAGTTGTGACGAATTGCTATGAAGTAGGCAAAACCACCAGGTAAGACCCAATTATTCCAGTGGGCAAATTCCTACCCAGCCCCATAAAGAATGGCGGCCACTGTAGCCACAGCCACAGCAAAGTCATTGCCTATCAGTGTAAACCATGGGTGGGTGGGATGGTGGAAACCCAGTGCAGGAACAAACAGGCTGTGCCCCAGGTGTGGGCTGCTTAAATGGGCAGGGGGTGGATCAGAGGGAAGCTCACTGTCGGCTCCATTGGCTCCGCCCCCTGGCACAGCCCATGTTCCAGCCTGCATCCCCATTCACCAATGCAGGGTGGAGGCTAAGATCCAGCTCCTGATTGGCAGCAGGGGCACATGTCCCCTCTGCCTATCAGGAAAGGCACTGCCGTTTGAATTCCAACGTTGGGGCCCAAGTGAAGCCTCTTCCGTCCAGCAATGCCGCTGCACCAAGATTGGTGAGCGGACTTCCACAACACATTTAAAAGTGCATCAGGTGTCAGTCAGGCAAAGGCCTGGTTAAAGAGGAACGTTTTTGCCTGTGCCTAAAGCTAACTTCCTTTGAGGCATCCCAAAGTGATTTTTATGTATAGGTATATCATATGTCTTACATACAGTTGGTTCATATCATGAAAAAGCATGAAAATTTGGGAGCGCAGTAGCTTTTCATGAACTGAGCAGTAGGAACATACCTCTGAGGAATAGGAAATGTTTGATTCACTAGCGGCACTAAGAAAGAAAAATCTTGCAGTAGTTTTGGACAGTCTTGCAGAAAGCACTAAAACATCTGCATCTGTGGGGAGCGGAACTGTATCTGTGGCATTGGCATACAAGATAATTTTAGAACTTGTCTCCACATGGAAACGATGAAAAAACTCAGCTGAACCGTGCAAGGCAGTAGCTTCATTACACTCTGCAATGATTAAATTTTTTGATTCCCACCCCCCACCCCGCAAGGTATTCCAGCACTTCATTCTTCCTTGTGATATTATTAAACAGTAGCTTTTCCGAGACGACATTAGAGGCATTTGTGGAGTCAGTGGCTTTCAAATTGGGCAGGAGTAGTATCCTGAAGTCTCTCCTTTCTGCTAATGTGACTTCAGCATAGGTACTGCATTTCCTCTGCAACCTCGTAATGAAGTGCAAGGCTGAATGTTGACAGGTGAAAATAGTATTCTGGTTTGTTGAGAGCTTGCACCTCAGTCACCTGAGTGACTACTATACTGAATGCCATTTCCTGGTGGCAACAGATATCGTTTGTGTCTGCCTACTTAGTAAAACCATGAAAACCATGTATTAATCTAGTAATCATATATTGCTTCATCAAAGCTAAGCGATCATCATGGGATGAGAGTGAACCTGTGTTTTCCCCAATTCTCCTCATGTAAGTTTAACACTATGATGAGATCTAGACGTGACTACAAGATGTGCAAACAGTGACATATCTGCACTTTGATAATATTCCTATTGCTATCACTTTCTTCTTTGCATTTGAGCATAGCTTAGGAACATCAGAAATTGCCTTATACTGAGTCAGATCATTAGTCTATACCAGGCATCCCCAAACTGCGGCCCTCAAGATGTTTTGGCCTACAACTCCCATGATCCCTAGCTAACAGGACCAGTGGTTGGGGAAGATGGGAATTGTAGTCCAAAACATCTGGAGGGCTGAAGTTTGGGGATGCCTGGTCTATACCATAGTTATGTAGGGAGATTTATGACTACTTTCATCATGTTCTGTTTTCCTTATTGCACAGGAAGCTGCCCTAAAGTCAGTCCAAACTAGATGAACCAATCTAGTGCAACAGCCTTAGGGCTTCAGGCAGGGGTCTTTCTTATCGCTACCTGGAGAAGGCAGGGACTGAATCAGAGATGTTCTGAGCACAAAGCACATGCTGTACTTTCAGTAGAGTGGTGATCCTTCTCCGACATAGTCATGAATAAGTGTTGAATTCTGAAGTCTTCAATGAGTTACAACCCAAACATTTCCATTTGACTGACATCTTTAGCTATCTTATCACTGAAGACTGTGTATGGTGTGATTTTAATTATTTCTAAGCAACAGTATTTAAGTGGGTAGCTACTTGAGGCCAATATTCACATGGCAGATCTCCTGACACCTGTTTTTCGGTTAAAAGCAGCAGGAAGGCACCATGATCCATCAGAGCTCTCTAGGTTATGGGATGTTGGCCCTCTGGTTTCTGTTGGTAACCATTGCCTCTCTGTGCCATTCTTGCCTTTTGCCTGTCAGTCGTTTCTGTAATGGACAAACAGCACTGAAGGGTTAGCAGCCCCAGCTTAAGGAGAGAAAGCATCAGAGACCCATGGAGAATAATGTAAAACAAAAAGGAGATTTAAAACAGAGACTTCTCAATGTCCAGGCAGAGATATGAAAAATCAGACAGTCCTTATGGTATCTTGGAACCCAAGTTCTTAAGGGATGTTTAAATTAATACTAGCACCTTCAACTTGCCCATGTAACATATGGACAGCCAGTACAAGTTTTTTAACACTGAAGTTACGTACGAGAAGTTTTCTGCCCTGCCAACAGTCTAGCTGCAGCATTTTGTATCAGTTGGTGTTTCTGGACTAGGCCAAGGATTGGATGCAGATAGAGTTCATTGCAACAGTCAAGTCTTGAGGTTACCAACGAATGAATCACCTTATGTACTGTACAACAATGGCCTTTAATGAAATTGCATGAGAATATTTTGATCACATCCTAACTTTCCTAGTGCCTGCAGGTGGCCAGATGACACAAGATCTTGTCCAGTATAATGTAAGTATCACTTGTTGATTTTTTTGAGAACTGAGGGGCAGTTGGTCTCCCCGCCCCCCCCAAAAAAATACTGTTTTGGCTTGAGAGGGCAATGTCAAAATGCTACATATAAGGAATTGAGAATCATTTTGGTGTGGAATTGACTTCCACAGAACTAGGAGTCCATTTGTTAGCTGAGGCTTTTTCAGTGAAACAGAGAACTTATGAATTAATGGGTTGTAAGATGAAGACACATGGAACAAGTAATTGAAGTGAGCAGTAATACAGAATGGGCTGGGTCACCGGAGCACTTATAGCTATTATTCCAGGCAGAGTTGCTCAATAAAGGAGAGAGAAGAAAATGTATGTTCTCTTGCTACAGCCTCGTGGTGTTTTCTCCCCATCATTAGAAAATATAAAAGGTTTCTATCCTTTAATGAATTTTTCTGCATACTTACGGCTTCACAGAAGTGATACATTTGATTTAGGCTTGCCTCAGACAGCATCATTTTGTGCAGAGTAGTTTTGTAATTAGAAAAGTGGCATTTGAAATGTCAAAAAAGGACTTCTTTTGGTTTGAAATTAAATTATCACATTAAGTTGAGTGTGTCTAACGTGAGGTTTGGATGTGTGTCAGAATCTCTGTGGTGTGTGTGAGTAGCATGGAGGCTCGGTGGTAGAGCCTGGCACCTGCAGTTATGAGAAGCTCAGGTAGCAGATGATGAGAAATCCTTATGATTGAAATGCTGGAGATCTGCTGCCAGTCATAATAGGCAATACTGGGCAAATAAAGCAACTTTATATGTTCTGATGGGGTATGAGATATGAAAGAACCTCACCTCGATCCCACTGAAATGAATCATCCAATATATTGTCATATATACTACAGCAGAGCTGTAGTAGTCTGAAGAGTTCTCCTGGTGGCTCATATTAAAGGAGGAGTGGTGAGCTAGTGTCTCATCCCTAACTCCACAAAATGGTTCACTGGTGGTTCTTTTTGGATTTTCCCCAAGGGGGGCACAGCTGCAAAGCCCTAGAACTGGGGGTGTTAATTGGGGTACTTAAAATAGGTGCATCTTCTGTCTGGTGGCTCAGTTGTGATTGCTTTTCTAATTCTTAAATGAGAACTACAAAACTGCAACATTGTGTGTGTGCTGATGAGTTGCAGTTCAGCAACATCTGGAGGGCCAAAGGTTACCCACACTTGAACCAGACCAAAAATCATGTATGGAAACATTTAAATATTTGGTTCCAGAATGTGCAAATAATGATCTACAGCGGTCTTGGTTTAGTTGACCCAGAAAAAGGTTGTAATTTCCACACACCCTTCATCTTATGCTTTTAGTCTCTAATACTGGCATGAAAATCTCATACATTATTCTGTGCTTAGAATCATAGAATCATAGAGTTGGAAGAGACCACAAAGGCCATCCAGTCCAACCCCCTGCCAAGCAGGAAACACCATCAAAGCATTCTTGACATATGCCTGTCAAGCCTCTGCTTAAAGACCTCCAAAGAAGGAGGGCTTTCCTTTCCTATCCTGGGCTTTCCTTTCTCCATGGTCCCAGACTGGGAACAGAATTTACTTTCGCAATCTATTTCTCTATTTTGCAATTTTGCACTGTAAATTCCTCAAGCCCCCTTGTACACTCTGAGTGATTTACTGGGAGCTCAATAATGATTTATTTTCTACAGTTTGAGTGATCAATGAGAAGCAATGAAGTGTACTTTGAACTTTAGAAGGCAAAGAATAGCCATTTGTAATGGGGAAAACAACTGGAGAAGGGAGACATGGCAGTTTGATTAAATATTTCAGCAGTGGCGCCATTCATATCACTCAGAGTGAAGAGGCAGAAAAAAGCAGGCTCTAACAAAATTAGAGAGAGGCAAGTCTTAATAAGAACTGTCATGTTTTCTAAGACATTCACCTTCAACTGGTAGGTTGGGGGATTCACAAATGGGTCACTCCTACGTCCCTTTGGTCAAATCAGCTGATCATCCTTGTAGCAACACAACCATTAACTTTATTAAGGGAAGAAAGAGAACAAAAATACAAGAGAAACATGCTAGGGTATGGTCTGTAGGTGCATCAGGCTTCCACCTTGCTGCAGCTAATTAGTTCTGGATCTGGTCAGTGTCTGGGTAGGGTGACCCATGCAAAACCACACACACACTGCCTTGGGTTCCATGATGGATGAAACATAGGCTACAAATTTTCAGTAAGTAAGTAAGGCTGCAATCCAAACCCCACTTACCTGGGAGTAAGCACCACTGAATTCAATGAGACTTGCTTCTGTGTAGACATCGTTAGTGTTGCAGCTTAAGCCCATAAATATAGTGTAAAAAAATAAAAGTTGGTTGCAGATTTAGCCTAAAAATGGGTCCCATGCCTGGAAAGTTTAAAAGCTGCAACATTAAATATAGCACTCCAAATGCCTGGATGCTTCTGTATGAATTGCTGTCATGGACTTGTCCATGGTTCTGATTATAATTGCAAAAATAATAGCTAAAGGGTAACATAGCTTTTGAAAGCGTAATGGAAAAGAGTGAAAAAGAGAAATTGGCTCAGCAATAGCTTACTTAATTTTTCAAGAAAACAAGCAAGCATTGTGAGATTCTTAAATTGAAGGAATATATATTGTAAGCCTCCACAGGTGTCTTGAGATGCAGCACATAATTCAGTAGAATTTTTTCTCCTTCAGAAATAAGGGGAGGAAAGCACCACTTTGCTGCTGCTTTCTTATTTACTAGCAGGCTTTTGCTTAAATTGAGAATGTTGGGTTTGATTTATCCTTGAAATGTGAAGTGAATTGTGAGATTCTTTTTTATCAATAACAAAGAGCAATAACCAGGTGGCATCCATCTGTCTTGGGAAACAATGGAGGAGTGCGCCCTTTGGGGGTGAGGTCAAGCTGTTGGAAGTGACCTGTCCTGTACACAAGCCCGGGCAGTGTGTATGGTGGTCCTGGGCTGCCCAGACGACAAGACTCCCCCTCTCTCCCTTGCTGATGTGGGCCACAGGAAAGCAAAGCAATACGTTTGCCAGAAGGAGGCATACAAGACGCCATCCAACTATCTTAGGGACTCCATTCTGGATTTGTGTCGGGTTTACTCCTTAGCCTTTTCTTCCCAAGGATGTCCTGCAAGGCAGCAGGGTACATATTTTTCCTCAGGGTTTACTCCTGGAATGTTTCTCATGAATGAGTGTAGCTGCCAGGCTGCAGAGGTTTAGGATCAGAGTTTTCCTTCTCATAGATGGGCTACCTTCCCAGGTTTATGAGCTCCATCTGCCCCTCACTTCCCTCTACAGCACGTGCAGAAACAGCTTTATTGACCATTGGACCCACGATTGGTCTCATCTGCTCAATCCACCAAAGCGTGTCTTTGCATGCAGGGGAAGTCCCTAAGTCACTGAGGGTTGAGACCCATTGGCTAACCTCACCTGGTTTAGCTGGACACAGAAGCCATTCCTGGGGGATGGCCGCTGTCACATGCTGACAGCTTCTAGGAGCCACAGATGAGAGCTGAATGCGCACGGGGGGCGGGGGGCGGGACACCAATGGTGAATGAATTGCCCCAGAAGGAGCATGTCATGTCCCCCACCAGAGATACTGCTTCTCCGCTAACACCCCATACACCTCAATGTTTAATAGGAAAATTGGCTGAGGAGGCATTTGGACCCTTGGATGTCAAAGGAATCAAAGGTGTGTTAAAGGAAGAGAAACAGAAGCTGAATGAATTCTATGCATCTGTCTTCACAGCAGAAGATATAGGGCAGGTCCCTATGCCTGAATTAACTTTTGCAGGAAGGGCATTTGAAGAACTGGTGGTGATGAGAGACAAAGTTCTGGGCCTAACGGGCAAAATAAAAATGGGAAATTTGCCGGATCTGAAGGGCATCCACTTGAGAGTTCTCAAAGAATTCAAATGTGAAATTGCTGATTGAACTTGTCCGTAAGAGCTACCTCCATATCTGTGGACTGGAAACTGTTGTACATGCTCTTGTATATAGCCAACTATATGCCTGTGTGTGTGTGTGTGTGTGTGAGAGAGAGAGAGAGAGAGAGAGAGAGAGATTGTGCCTACATACTGCTGCCGCTGTCTCCTTTAGTAACACAGTCACACTGAGGCACCATTGTGATCTCATGTGATGCTGCATGCCTGAAGAAGCAAGAGTGACCATTGGCCTGATCCAGCAGCCACCTCTTATGATTTTGGAAGCAAGTAAGATTTCTTAAAAAGTGCTAAAATACAATATATTTAATACATATTTTATTATTTTATTTTTAATATATTTTAATACATATTAAAAAATCTCTTCTGCCTTGGTTACTGCATTTCCATAAAACAATGAAATTTTCATTGCAGTTATTGTAAAATTTGGAGTATATTGGGGGAGGAAGCTAAATATTTATTGTTCAATAAATACATGTGGATAATTAATGCAGGTAGGCACATTAAAACTGCAGAATAAGCAACACAACTTTTTGAAGCAAATACGAGGCTTTGGTCATCCATATAAAGGTATTGGAATTAATGAAGTAGTGGGAGAGAAAGTGGGAATAGATTGGGCTGAAAGCAGAACTCAGTGGATGTTAATTAAAATGTCTAGAGTTTCATTGTGTGGAAGGAAATGAATTCATAGTTAAAATAGGCAAGACACTGAGATCTATGATTGCATCTCACACTTGTTTTGTTCAATGCTGCTGTGTAGGATGGAGGGACAATAGCTCAAGGCACTGGTGCTGCAGTGAAGGTGTTTAATCTTGTTTTATGTTCCTACTGTGTATCTTTGTCCACATATGTTGAGAAATACGCATTTACTGGAAGAACATGTTTTGTCTTTAGCTAGCAGTCATGGTGTGCCATGGAGCAAATTCTGGAAGGAAGGGAGAATAATCCACAAGATGGCAGACCAAAGTTCAGAATAGAAGAATATGGAGTTTATTACAAAACAGAAATATACACATTTAAAATAAAATTGCAAATTTATTAAAGAAAGAAAAAAGAAGAAGAGAAAAACACAAAATGCGATGGGTGGGAACAAACAAACAGAATGGCAATTAATGATAAACACACATTAGACTGTCAATCCGAAAAAGATCTGAATGATTGATCAATGTAAGACAGGCTTGTGCTAAGCAAGTAGGATGAGCTCAAATAAACAGAAACACAGAGAATGGAAATAAGTGGCACCTGAAGCAATGTATGATTACAGAAAATGAACAGCAGCCAAGGGGTCCTGCCTCGATGTGCCTGGAAGCCAGTTGCTTGCCTTCTTATTAGAGGGAAAGAAGCAAGCATTTTGTTGGAAGTACCTATTGGGGAAATTGACCTTCGCAATGTTCAGAATTCTAATGAATATGTTTTGCTATTGCCACAGAGCCAGTGGTGAACAGATTAAATTATAGGGAATAAAAGAAGAGTCCTGCTAGATCATGCCACACAGTGGCCAGACAGATGCCTAAAGGAAGCCTGCAGGCAGGACCTGAACGCAATGGCACTCTCCCCATTCATGATTCCAAGCTACTGGTATTCAGAGGCATTCTGCCTTCAATGGTAGAAGCAGAACACAGAGCAGTCATTGTATTGAGAGTGAAGCAGAGGTACTTGTAGAATTGAATCTTCGTAAATTCCAACTCGAACCGACCCAATTTGCATCCTCCAGACTGATGTGCAGATCAGAGCATAGTTATTCAGATTTTGTACATCTCTAAATTTTGGGGTACAATTATTGGCTAAAAATGTACCAACATGCCCATTTTTTGATCAAATAAGTTTAGAAATGTGTTTTTTGAAAGAAGGTACTTTGAGATGTGCATTTCTGTTTTTTGTATATAGGGCTAGACAGAGGCACTGATTTGGGTCCCAGGTTATGGTGGCCATGACATAATGTGATGTCATGACATCATGTTGTGTCAGCGGCTTCCTTGGTCTTACAGGGTCCTGATCAGAGGTTATGTCTGAGGCGTCGCGAGACCTCCGACATGACTTCCGGTTTCTACTGGAAGTTGTGTTCAGAGGCCTGGCAGGGCCTCCAATGTCATCTGTCATTTCACATTACTTTGTATTTTTTGTCCTGAAAATTCACCAGCATTTTAGTGTGAATTCAGTTTGCATGCAATTTTGCCTCATATTTTTGTAAAGCAATTTCCCTAATAAAATGTATTGTGTGCTATTTTCACTAATATATGCACATTTCACCCTAGTATATGCATTTTTTGTACATGCATTTTTGGCTTAAGAACTGTGCTTCAAGCTCTGGAGAAGTGCCAGTTTGAAAAGATGGCTGCGCTTCCGTTTGTGTATTGTTTCAGAACGTGTGAATTAGGTAAATTCACCTTTAAATGTGAATTGAATCAGATTTGTCTAGGCACCAGGCTGGGGAAAGTTGCAGTAGAAAAAGGTAAACTTAGAGGTTCTTTTTGTTTTCTCATCACTCACTCAACCTGATTTTTAGCACAGATTGTCTCTCTTTGTTTCCAATGAATATTGAATAATATATTGAAAGTCAAGCTATAACTCTGGACTCATGGTCATTTGAGTTTGTGTCTATTCATGCAGATACCAATATGACTGACCTTGACACAGCTGAGAAGAAGGGAAATAGAGTGTTCCTGTTACCTTCCTGTCACTATTATTTGCCAATAGTGGTCTACATAACAACTTCTAAGTGACAGCAATCTTGTCCCTCTTTTGCCAGATAAATGCTACCTGGAAGGATAAAATACATGGCAGTAACCTTTCAGCAGAAAAGACTTTGAAAATCATCTCTGTTAAAACTAAGCCATGGGGTGAGCCATTACTTTAGAATTTCAGGTGCTGCCTCATTTGCCCAAGTGAGAAATGGAGCAGGCAATCTTGTTGGGTTACCATTTACAGTTTGCATGATGCACCCAGATGGCTGAATTTTGTTATACTGACTGGTAAGATCTAGGAAGGTGTGTCCCATGTGACTTGGAAGCCATATTCAACATTGGTGGTAAAATGCTAGTGCTTGATCTCAGACGCTGTGACTTGTTGCAAAACCTCCCTGATCTGTACTCTGGATATTACGGGGGCAATCCTTTGAAAGGTAAGCCTTTCAAGTGTATTGTACAAAAAGCTTAGCAAAGAGCTGCTAAAGAAAGGCAAGAAGTTTAAGCCTGAAAGCACAGTGGCGAGCTAGCTTTGTTCTCAACCACATTCTTATTTCGGATAGAGATAAAGGGATATGACTTTTCACTCTAACTGTTCCTGTTCTTTTTTTATCAGCACTTCAGGGAAACACAAATGTTTGGAATATAACATACAGGGTATGTAAAACAATAAGGAGACACAGCTATGCAGGGAGAGGATTAGAGATTGGGACCTCACTTTCTTTGCTGTATGTAGCTTTTGTTAACGTGATTGGGTTTTGCCAGATTTGTTTACTCATTTCCTTCTTTCCAGCTTTTATACTAAGTTGCTGCTGCTGCTATTTTGGTTGCCTATTGAACCTGCTTCCTTTCTTCTGAGATGAAAGTGTTGACTCTGTGTACCATAGCTTCTTAAGTATCAAAGAAACAAGTGATCCCATCCAAGCTGCATAGCAAAACAGCAGCAGCAGCAGCAGCAATATTCATAATTGCAACCCAATTTTACACTTTAGAATGATTTGCAAAAATTCAAAGCTAAAAGTCTTCAAAGGCAATAAAAGGGCCAGTCTATAAGACTGGGCATTTTCTCAACCTTTGGAAGCACACACCTTTATTCCAAGCTTTTAATTAAAGATTTGGCCTGCAAACCAACGTTTAAAAGAATGCTGTTCTATGAAACAAGGGAGTGAAATGCTAACAACAGGAAAAGAGAAACAAGTTCCTCCCCAGACTAAAAAGGAATATCTATCCGGATTGAGAAAGACAACCTGGTATTTCCCCCTGAAACGGGTAAGATGATTTATGTATAGAAGCAGCGATGGGTGACCTTGGGTGTTTGTTGCCCCTCCCCACTTCTTAGTGGCTATAGGTAGCCTGTTGCTAGGCCTGGTGCCAGTGGTCAGCATATGCCAGGGCCCAAAGCTTGCTATTACTAGTGCTGATGCAGGGTTTATTGTGTGTTGAGGATGAGGCACAGTAATTGTATAACCCCACCCTTTACCTGTGTTCATAAAAAGAAGTCCAAGAGGAAGAGGTATGATCCAAAGAGTACATCCTAGGCTTGCTGTGTCCCATGATGGCCAATTAAATGTTACCCTGTCACTTAAGAGTCAGTGTCCTTTGGTGCTGATGTTGACTCCTCATCAGCATTTTAGTGTGAATTTCTCTTTATACACATTTTTATATGCAGTGTTGACTAATGTACACATTTTTGCAAAGCAATTTCCCCAACCGCAATGCATTTTTGCATGAGATTTTCACTAATACCTTCATTTTTGTGCACGCTTTCCCCAATGTATGCAGTTTTGCCAACATTGGATAACTCTATCACAAAAGTGCAACTGTCAAAGGATAATTGTGTCTACACATTGTTTCAGAAAGTGCTAATTTGATTAGATTTGGCTTTAAATGCACGCTTACCTGAATTTCCCCCCATCCCTTGGTGGTTATTTGGGATTACAGTGACCTGGTCAGTGGATGCTCCACAAGACTTTCTTGATTCACTGAGTGTAAAAGTCAAAGCTACACTTTCAGGGTTCAGGAGTCTCAGCGAAGAATCTGGTGCTGGCCGGCCTACTGGGTGTGAGATGGGGAATGAATCCATCTCCTCCTTGGATCTGCTACTGTTTGGGGTCTCTCAGCCTAAGGAATTGGGTTCTGGGCCATGATGGGGGAGCATTGCCTGGGGCCTGTGTGAAGATAGCCCTACTTGATCTTCCCATGGTAGCTCCCCTTTCTCCTGTCATGTAAGCCTAGAAGGCTCTCTGGCAACAAGGGAAAAAAACCTCCCAGCTGCTTATTTCTCACCACACCTGGATTCTATTTGGCCTCTCAGCATTCTCTAGTTCCTATGGCAACCAGAGATAGCCGGTAATCACTTCTCTCTTCCTTCAGTTGCTCCGGGGTGGGGCACCCTTTTTTCCTCCTGGGACATACCTCTTCTTGGGTGACAGGCAGGGTCCCCAGCAAATATATTTCTAAGGGTTGGGACTTGTCCTAAGCTCCCAGGCTCTCTGTGCTTAGATAATAGGCAGCAAGCTCCTGGCACTGCTTGTATCCGAGCTTTTATGACAGTTTGATTTTTTTCTTCAGCGACTTATTTTTCTTGTGGAAGAGAAAATGGGACTTTACCATAAATGTCCTGTTCTGGGGCAAGTTACAGAGGTTATCTGAAGGAGGGGAGTAAGGAGACAGGGCTTCCTGAAACTTAACTCTGCTTTGCAGGGGAAGGTCTCCACAATTCACAGGCCATACTGAAACAAGGCAGGACTCCTCCCGAAACGGAAAGGAAACACACTGCTGGACAGCCAGCATGGCTAAACTCTGGAAAACATCCCGATAACAGGCCCCACATGCAAAAGGTAAGAAAATTTGAAATGAAAGGTAGAAGGCAGTCCCAGGAGGCCCTAACTACGTCCTTTCTGTGGTATTTATATGTGCAAAAGCTGCCCCAGGTCATTTAACCCTTTTAAAAACATAGTTATCTTTTTCTGTCCTAGAAAAGACTGCACAAGATTATCTGTTTAGAGTTTAAACATAACACATTACTGTACTTGGAATACTAAAACATATTTACGTGTGTGTGTGTGTGTGTGTGTGTGTGTGTGTGTGTGTGTGTGTGTATGAAACTGACAGACTTATGAGACTTTACAGACTTCTTCTGAGGCACATAGCAGCATAAAACAGACTCCTGCTGCTCTCACAGTAAGACTCACTAACTAATACTCTATAGTGGATAGCAGACCTAACTGAAAAACTGCCTACTGGGGTGACATCATAGAATTATATACTACATTAACTCTTTCCATAGCATTTTGTATGCACCACTCCCACACTTTCCATGGAGCCTGTAGTCCATGAGAAGCTGATATGCACAGAAACAGGTGGCAATGTCTTGACTCTCTCTGAAACAGGACATGCCCCAGCTAGAATATTTCTGTTTTCTCTGGTAGAGTAAGGCTGTTTTTTTTTTAAGATCCTTCAGGATATAGAAAAGTATTGCATGCTAGGGAGGGGTACTGCAAGACCTGTGGTTTCCGAACCATGTGAAGGAACCTCCTCCCAAAGGCCGCATATGAATGTGTAGCTGCTTTGAAAATCTCATCCAATGGGGCTCTACCACACTCTTTCCTTTAGGAGAGAAAACTTTTGCAACTCCTTTCCTAGGTGGCCGTATACCCAAACTCACTTTATTTTCGTGAGTTGGTTTAAATTGAAATGGGCTAAGGACAGCTGCCCCATAAAACACCTCTAGACATTTATTGATGGTTTCCTGTGTGCTACTGACTTAGGAAGATAATAGAAATGTTTCACAAAATGTCCTGAAGATTTCTTCTGACCCTTCGGCATGTAACACTTTCCCAATAGTTCACTTATGTTTCTTGTTCCTCTGTTAGTTTTATATTACTCCACATTTTGTCGATATGTGTATGATAGATTTTTTTTTTTGGTTTCACAACGTGGAGTTCTTTCCAGATGGGGAAAGATTTAGTATAATGGGGCTTTTTTGGTCTTCTTTTTGTTATGGTCAAATTGAGGCTATATTTTTTGAACAATTGTGTAACTATCCCTTTCTAAAATGTCAACAGTCTTTTGTTTTGGCAGTACTTTCTTCTATTCCATTCATTTTCAACTAGGGCAATGCTTTCAAAATGTGAGGCAAACAATTGCTTCTGTTTCCCTCCCCCTTCCAGTGATGAATTGGTTTTAAGATTTGTCGAAAAGGCATTCCAGGAGACCTATGGGGTAAACAAAGTAAGTACAGGATAGTGACCCACAAACTTGCTGGAAATTCATCAGCATTTTAGTGTGAACTTCTCCTAATATAAACATTTTTGCATGCATTTTAGCTTAATATGGACATATTTGTAAAACAGTATTCCCTAACAGAATATATTTAATATGTTGTTTTTGCTAATGTGTGCATTTTTAGGCACACTTTATCCTAGTGCATGCTTTTTGCATATATTGCTCCACTGGAGAATTGCATTGCAAAATTCAGAGAAGTGTGACTTTCAAAGAACAGTTGTGTTTTGGAAAGTGCAAATTGGTAGATTGGCCTTTAAATGTGAACTGAAATTGAATCTCTATTCCATCACCACTACAGAGTGAAAGAAACTAGGACAAAGGTGAAACATATATATTGAAATTCTGCGGGAGGCAGATTGAAGTTACGGTCTCATAGGGAGTGCTGTCAGGACAGGACTTTAGGGCTAATGTTCAGGATTCCCACCCTGTAGAATGAGCAGGAAGATCCTAAATGCAGCAGGGCAAGATGATTTTGATTTAATTTTGAATACACAATACCATCGGGAGAGGGTTGTATTATAAGGTCTTTTGAAGTTAGCTCAGTAATAATATACACTATCTTGACCTAGTTCAGTGTGCCACAGCAGGGTGGGGTGGGAATACACAAGCACATTGTAAGGCACATGTGGAATTCTAATCCAACATGGATTAATGAATACACAACCATGGCTATAGGTTTGCTTCTTTTTACCCCGTTCCCTTTGTGTGGGATCCAATCCAGCAAGGAAGATATCCTACACAGAAACCTTTATGCATGTGGGATATCCTTACTAGTCAAGGTACTAGAATGACAGATTTTCATTGTAAATTCTTGTTGGATAAAATACAGTTCATCTACCCATATGCAAATTTAAGTGATCACATGATTGTGGATTGTAATGCAAGTGGGGTGTGTGCCATATTTTTGATTGCCCAGCTATATTAAACCTAAAAGTAGTAAACTATCAGGGAGAGGGCTAGTTCTACATTCAGGGAGGTGTTTTTTGGTTTTGCATTGCAAAATAATCAGTGCTATGATCTCCCACCTGCAGTTTGAAATGGTATAGCCCAGAATGTTCCATCTAATTTTGTAAATGGTGTAAATCTGGAATAGAGAGAAAAATGAATGCATATACTCTTGGTTTATTTTACAACGTTTTATTTGTGGCCATTCAAGGAATGGTTACGGCTTGAGTAATCAGCTCTGATCACCGCCATAGCTGCCAAGTTTTCCCTTTTCTCACGAGGAAGCCTATTCAGCATAAGGGAATTTCCCTTTAAAAAAGGGATAATTTGGCAGCTATGATCACCGCTCTTGATTTAGGGAGCAATCCTAACTCCCATCTGCCAAGTGGAAGAGCTGTAGGGAATGTGGAAGGTATCTTTGCATCAGGAGTTTGACGTTTCATGTCAGCCAAGGCAGAAGGTGTGTGTGTGTGTGTGTGTGTGTGTGTGTGTGTGAGAGAGAGAGAGAGAGAGAGAGAGAGAGAGAGAGAGAGAGAGAGAGAGAGAGAGTTTTTCATAAAATCATAGAATGGTAGTGTTGGAAGACACCCCAAGGGTAATCTAGTTCAACCCTCAGCAACACAGGAATCTCAACTAAAGCATCCATGACAGATACCCCATCTTTTGCCATGCCTGCTCCAGGCTGGTGCAGAACAGAGGCCCAGATAGGGACCACTGCCATTAGCTGGGCCAGCTTCAGGATCCAGTCTAACTCTGGACCTTCCCACCCCAGAGATGACTGTTTTGGATATATCTGCTGGCTACTTTCAGTGGGCCTAGCAAGGACTTTCACAGAGCCCACTGACCAATGTAGTTGAACAGAGCCAGACAAAAAAGGTCACTTCTGTTGCATCCAAACCCTGTACAGCATGCAGATTAGGGTTTTGGGTTGCTGTGTTAGTGTGTTATATGCTTACTCTGTATCTGCTTTCACCTTTCGGCCCCTCTAAATCAAGGTGTGCTTTTGTGTCAGAGCTCAAGGTGTCTGCAGTTAATCTCTTCCTCAATGGCAGCTATGAACAGATTTTTCAGGTGTAATTATAATGTGAAGAAGGCCTATTGATTAAAGGTCAATAATTATCTGAGCAGGAAAGTAATCCTCCTCAAATCTCAGACCTGTTTCAGATACATTTTGAATTATAAATCTGCTACTTAAATGGAGGAAAAGGAGGCAGAAACTCCTTTCCTAAATGACTTGAGAAAAAATATTTTGGAGGCAGAGAAACACGAAAAATTAATTCAATAAAACCCAAATAATACTCTTCCCCCAAACAGTATGGAAAACTTATTTTCTGAAAAATATGGTGAAACAAAAACTTCATTAATGTGGTTGGTCTGACCCCCCCCCCAATTGTTACCTTTCATTAACCCAGTTTTCTGGTCATTAACATATGATTAATGATTAGATGAACACTGTTTTATAGTTTGCATACTAGGTCCCATGACACTGCCTCTTCTATTCGTACTTTCTTTATATTTTTACTCTTATTCAAAATAATGTTCTCAATATTCTCTCTTGTTCACACACATACCTGGAGTTTTGACTCCAGAGCTGAGGTAGTCACTCTTAGCACACTGGTTGTCTGTTCCATTGTATTTCAAGCATTTTGTAAGCTACTTTGAGAACTTAGGTTAGTAGACAAGGTATATAAATATTTTAAGTAAGCAAATTCTATGCAGCACAGTACTGTCATAAATTACTGTAAATGCAATCTTAATGGGTATATACAGACTTTCATGTATTTTTGTGTTCTGTATATGGTTAAATAGTTCTTATATACTAAGAGAAGGAACAGATGCTGGAGAAAGGCATCTGCTTTAACCCATTTTCATTGCTACATTATTTGCTTTCTAATAACAGGTTTGTTGCTAGTGGGTTCTGAATATATCTCCAGTACTGAAACTTAAGGCCATTTTTTTACCTCTTTGGTGTCAGAGATCTGGACTTTCTGACAAGCAGTGAAAGAACAGGCACAGAGGAGGGGGGGAGAAGCAGTTAGCCACAGGAATTCCACCTTTGTACACACACATAGAGAAGGAGAGAGCAGAAATTCAGCTGCAAGGGTCAGATAGTGACACAGAAACAGAAACATAGCTGTCAAGTTCTCTCTTATGCTGAATAGGCTTCCTCGTGAGAAAAGGGAAAACTTGACAGCTATGAACAGAAATAGAGATAGTGCAATCACCCCGATTGCGTAGACTCACGAGATTAGCCGAGAAGCGCAAAAATTACAGGAACAGGAGGTGGGGGTTCGAAAGCACATCAAAGTGCAAGTAGATAAATAGGGACCGCTCTGGCGGGAAGGTAAACAGCGTTTCTGTGTGCTGCTGTGGTTCACCAGAAGCGGCTGTGCCATGCTGACCACATGACCTGGAAGCTGTACGCCGGCTCCCTCGGCCAATAATGCGAGATGAGCGCCGCAACCCCAGAGTCGGTCACGACTGGATCTAATAGTCAGGGGTCCCTTTACCTTTACCTTACATATTTGAGGGAGCCTAATATATGTGATCAAGGTCATGATGACAAGGAACAAACCAAGGGTGGAATTTTGACAAGGAATTCCTGGGTGGAATTTTGTTTGAGATTCCAGAAAAAGTGGCTTTCCTCGGAATGGTAAACAGTTAGTTTTCTCTTTTTTCAAAGCCCAGCCATGCTAGACAATGTGACCCAAGGACCTGTCAGCTCAACCTGTAATAGTGAGGGGTTTTCATTCCATCTTGTCAGTTTTTCATTACTTTTCATGTCACAAAAATCATCCGCACATATTTCAAAGTCTCATGTAGTTCTGACCTGAATTAAATGAGCTGAGCCCTCTAGAGATGTATTGTTTTGTTTCTCCTTGCTAAATGAATGCAACTTGCTTTTAAGTTACTGTGTAAGGAGGAGATGTGTACAGGCATGCAGTCCTTCAGAAAATGAGGAGACTGAGATATCAATAATGCAAAAGGCTGCTCTTTTATTATTGTGAACAAAGGACTGCAGCAAGCCAGGGAACAATAGGTCCAGAAGATTATCTCCTGGAAGCACAAACTGGTTACAATGGCCCAATTAGTGCAGATCTAGAATGTGACAAGGAAAATGTTGCCTCTTAGAGTCCATGGTGTTGTGATTTTTCAAATCTGTACCAAGAAACTCTGGAGTTCCTCTGAAGTGTACCATGTATTTCACAGCGAGAAAATCAGAAGCAACAGGCTAACTTCCCTTAAGGATAGCTCACCCCCCCCCCCATCCCATGCTGAGCTATCCAGGTAAGGTGCAGCAATGCTGATGTCAGAAAGGTGGATTGCCCCGCCAGACCTGCTACTTACTCCACTGGCCATTCTAAGAAAGCTGCATCAATATTGTGACAACTAGGTTCTCTCTCTGTGTGTGTTTGCCTCTAGCAACTCTGAAGGCAGGGACCTATATGGGGAACTGAAGCTTTTAGCCAGCTTTGTCCACATTCAAACAGATATTGAATGAAGGCTAGGGTCTTGACAATTTTTATTTATTTAATGAGCTGCCATTCTCAATTAGCTGAGTTCTGTATACAATACCATGTGCTATGCTTTTTCTGCAGTCCTGTAGAATGATGGCATGCATGTTCTTGTGGTTAACAACTCCAAACTTAGCATAGCCTATTCAGAAAGCAAAGTACAGAATATTTCAGGGGTCTCCACATGGCGAGGAAAAGGGTTACACCCTCCTTGGAGCATTCCATTTCTGAGTTCAGTGGGACTTACTCTACGATAATGGGGTATAGCACTTCAGCCTTTTTTTCCCTCAGTAAGTATCATTATCCAAGCCACTGCTATCCAAATTGCCACTCTTCTTTCCTTGCTATGCACTGTAATTCATTTGCTCTGCCATAGATTCTCCTAAACTGGCTTCAAAGGGGGATTTTAATAAACTGATCATAACGGTTTCCCTTTATTAAAAAAATACTAGAATATTTAGTCTCACAAATTACCTTGCTTTGCCTGTTATAGAAAAGCTGCAACACAAGCACATTAGATTTGCATAAATATTACATTTGATGCAAACCTTCAGGGCTCATATTATCCAATTCATATGTGCTTCTGAAATTAGGCCTTTTAATATTAGTACAATTAAAAACCAGCACCGATGTTGTAGTGCATTTCAAGGATTCAAATAAGTTGCACATATGAAGCTTCATAAACATTGGTCTAGCCTACTATTTTCTGCTGGCTATTTGGACTAGAGCTGGCCTCAGAAAGGGTTTCTTCCTAACCTTGCTCTCTGACTCAGGGCTCAGCTACATTAGTAAAGAAACAATGATTTGAATGCACTATAAACATGTAACACTAGATGACGCCAGTGAACAGGACATATTTAAACATGATTTTCCATAGGGATTTTTAAAATTTTGTTTAAGCAATCTAATTTCTGACTTATTTATAGTGGGTCCATCATACCCCCCCCCCCCCCGTGTAGACCCACCCTCAGATCTTTTAACTGGAAGTGCCTGTGATTGAACCTTGGAACATTTTGTATGCATTGTAGCATAGGCTTTGCCACTCAGCTGTGCATTTTGACTTTGCATGCTTTAGAATCATAGAATTGTAGACTTGGAAGGGACCATGAATGTCATCAAGTCCAACCCCATGTAATGCAGGAATATTTCACCCAATGTGGGGCTCAAACCCACAACTGAGATTGAGACTCTCATGCTGCACTGACTGAGCTCTGTGGTGGCTTGACGCAACCCTACATGCAGTCACCAGCAAGATATTGCCTACATTAGGGCTGAACCTGCATGATGAGTTGTGTTCTTTTAAAAATAAACTTTGGTACGTGAAGCTTTTAATGGTTTTCATTTCGGTGGCTCACTTTCATGGATGGAGAGATCAGCTGGTTTCCAGTTGATACCAGTTTCACATATGTTCATTTGTTAGCTCCATCAACCTGTGACTTAAAAAGAGCTGCATAAAAATTCACACTATTTTTGTGTACATCGTATTCTAAAATACCCATTTTTGGTGCTCTGCTGAGCTGAAATCTGCAAAATTCAGAGAAATATGAAGCCCAACAGGTAGCTGTGTACCAATCAGTGTTTTAGTCTGGGAAGTAAAAATTGGCTTTGTTTGCTTAAAAAATCCTCACACTTTGCTATTCATGCAGAGGAAAAAAATCCAGTAGGGTATTTCTGTGATGCAGTAGAAATTTCACAATGCCAATCAACACGGCCTCCATAAATGGCTATTTTTGTTCCCCTTCCTTGTATCCATGTTGAGTGGTGTCAGCAGAGTGTGTTCAGGATGTCCTGGCAAACATCCCATTTGACCAGTTGTGTGATGCAAATTAATATTAACAATCTGTCTGTTTTTCCATGTAATTAAGCAATAATGATCAAAACTCAGTGTTTTCCTGGGGATTAATGGCAGCTTTGAGAATTGATCGTCTGAAGTGTAATCGAGGGCCATTAACTAGAACCAGCCATTAATATCCCAGAAAAAAAATTATTTGGCCTGAGTCATTATTCCTTCTATACTATGATTATTTAATGGTGTTTTCCCCTTTCTTGCCTCTTTATTTATTAGAATACTAATTAGTATTCCTGTGGAGACTCTTAATGCAAGTAAAATGCAACTTCAAAGGAAGCACCTGGTACGTGCTGGGAGCCCTGTTCTTGGGCGCCATGATTGTGGCAGTGCTGATTAATTTTGTACAAGACAAGGAGTGTAGAATGAGGTAATAGGGGTTTTATTTACACGTTCCTTCCTACTAATATTCCATTTACTCTGGACTATTTAAGATATTTTTATTTCTCTGTACAACAGCAGAGTCCCGTTCCCCCCACTCCCTCAATGGGCATACTTCTAGGTCTTTTAATATAGGGTCTGGCTCTATAGACACTCATCATTTTCACAGGTTCAGCTTGCCCTAGTGAAATACCACCAGCATAAAGGTGTCAGGGGTTGTGTGTCTTACGTTCCACGCCATTGCATTTTAGTTCCTGCTATTTCCTGAATTTAAAGCCGGCTGTTCGGTTCCAATTACTCAACAGGATAAAAGTTTTGAAGAGTTTATCTCATTGCCGATTGTATGGTGGATGCCGGGGTAAGCCAAAGTTGCTTCTTGGATATTCAGATCACCGTGTGCATGTGCAGAAATAACATTTTTTTTATTTCTAAGTGCATTTCCCATTGATGTCTTGTGTGTGTTGCATTGCCCAGGTGTCCTCTCTCTACTTCACATTTTAAAAGGGGCAGAAAGTACTTGTCAAATGTCTGCTGATACAGCACTGGGCATGCACACAGAAGTCTGCATATGCCCAAGATCAAATGCAGTAACTATTTTAGGTATGCGCTATGTACTGGGTCATACACCTTTAAAGCAAATTGCATACTTGGAAGATCAGAGGCTAGTTTGACCAGGAAACTTTAGAAAGTATTCTAAAAGAACAAGCTTAAAACAAGGGTGAATAACTGTGGGCCATGTCCAGTTCCCAAGAGGTTTTTTTGTGTGGCCTCTAACATACACTCACCATTTGTCATTTGATTTAATTTAAAAAAAGAAAGCTTTATAAAAGTTATTGTCTGGTCCTGTGATAATAACAGTTGGGGGTTTCTCTTCTTCTTCTTTAGATGCTTCTTAGATTTCATTTGTCATCTCAAGTTCTCCCTGATCATTCTGATCAGTGATATGATAGCATATCCATAGTGCAAAATTATTATTGGGGCCCAGTATCATCACCCACAGTGATTCTGTGGAGGAGTCCACCCCTTTTGGAATTTCTAGTTTGCTGGACTTGGGTAATTACATAAGCAAGCATCATGCTGATATCCTGACATCCCAATGTTGCATCAGGTTGGAGGAGTCAGGAATGCGGCAGCAGCACAGCTTCAATGTCTGGCAGCTCCTTCTCCTGCTGCAGAGGGGAAGGAGGGAGGAAGCAGCCCCCAGCGGTGGTGGTGGCAGGAGGAGGAGGAGGAAGAGCCACTGGCTATTGAAGTAGCATTGCTGCCACAATCCTGGCTCCTCCAACCAGGCACAACTTTTATTTTTTAACATTGGAGGCAGCCCTCCAAACAAATATTGGAGGAGGGCCAAAAGGATTTGGCCACCAGGAGTTGGTACCCCTGATCACAGCAGAGGTAACACTGCTTGCTCTCATGCAGGAGAAAACAGAAACATTAATGTACCACTGCCAGTATTTAACATGGCCAATGCTGCTTACCAAATGAAGGGTGCAAAAAAGTGTTTTCTGCTGGAGGTTTAAACTATTTATTTATTACTTTAGATGTTTCTACACTGCCTGTTATGCACAGCCTACGGGATGTGTGCACGCTTGAGTATTAATGCCTCTCACATACCAGCTTCCCCATACTGACGAAAAAACGATCATTTGCCTACAATTCTTTGACCCTAACTTGTTCCTTTACAGGGTTAAATCTCTCTGGCTTCATTTTCTTTGTCCCTGGACCAGTGACAGGGGATGAGAGGGTCTTTTACACTTGTTAGGGCTGCGTATAAACTGGTAGTTGTCCCTTTTCACTTTGGCAGTCAATTGTAGAAGGTTAATCAGCACGTCTTGGCCAGATTCCTTTCCTTCTGGGTTCAAAAATATTTTCACTTGACTTTTTAAACCCTCAGTCTCTATGCATTTTAAACACAGTTAATTAGGCTGCCCTGTCACTCCTAGGCATGGCTGCTAAGGGCCAAAGCAAGCTAGCATATATTTTGTCATCAATGCTTTCTACAATAACTGCTCCAGAGAACATTGTGTCATTGCAATGCTAATCTTCATTTTGCCTCTCTGAAACAAATGACATCTCTTTGCTCACGCATAATGTCTGCTTGTCATAAATGGTGGTCTCTGCTTTCTACATCAGTAATTTTTGTACTTGTTTCCCCCCCAGGGAATTGGTACTCTAGATGGATGAAATGCTAGACACTTATCCTGACTCCTTTCCCCCCTGCATGCTCATTAGCATGTGAGTCCAAAACACCATTGGGCCTTAGCTGCATGAAAGAGCAGATATTGAAGAGCAGATATTATCCAGTTAAATTGAAAATGTCACATGGATTTTGCAGGGATGATCTGCTAAAAGAACCAGATGGGGAATTTTGCTGATGGGATGTAATCTTTCCTACTTTTCCTGCAATTGGTGCGTCATTCTTTTAAAATACAACAAAACAAAACAAAACAAAACAAAAAACTATCCAGCTCTCCACTGGAATCACTCTACAAGCAGTCTTCTATGGAAGTCTTAGATTACACACCTCCAGTCAGGAAGCTAGGCAAGAACTTTCTCTCTCTCTCAAAGAACACAACAGAAAACGTCTGACCACACTCAGATACTTTTAAGTTCAATGTAACCTAGTGATTAAACTATAAGCTTCCCCTTTCATGTGAATGAGGGAAGAGATCAGAGGTGTTCTCCTGGTCTCACTCTCTTCTATCATGGACACCAGTCCTCCAGCCCTCCACATACTGAGGGTTGCAATCCAGCAGAGGGGAATGTTTTCTACTCAAGTAAACTACCTGTGCAATTTAAAGTTCTAATCTTCCAGGGTTCTAAGTGTTGGTAGTGTGGAGGAAAAACTTAAACACGTTGCAGAGTTCCCAAAAAATAGACCAGAGGCAATTGTACTTCATCCAGCAGAGCTTTACTGCTACTGAAGGCAAATGAGCATACTGGTCAAAAATCCAATACATTCAGGATTGGCACAGTCCATAAGAAATCCAGTTGCAGCAGACTTATCTTATATTACTAACAAGAACTTATAATAAGACGAAACCTTAACACTATATTCAGAACACAACACCACACCAGGACAAAGAGATAGAAAGGGAAAGTAAGTGAAACCCAGGCTCCTTCTGGCCTGACTATTATAGTCAGCATGACCTTGACAGAAAGATAACAGAACCAGTTTAAATCAGCTGTACTCAGCTTCTCAGAAGGAATAAACCAAACAGCCTTCTTTCACATGGAGAAGAAACCTTCCAGAACCCTCTTGAACTAAGCAGAACAGGAAAGATCTCTACACATCAGATCAATGCTTTCTGTACTAAGAAATGCAGACTGATCACAAAGTCACACAGGGATCCTATGTGAGTAGAGCAGACTCCCTGCTGCAGGTGTTCAGTCCTCAACATGTGATGGGGCACAAGATTGGCAATGGGCTGGAGTGAGGGCGTACCCCTCTGCCCTTCACTGGAGTGTATTCATGTGAGGGAATAACACATGAACAAAATTCAACTAATGACACTACACACCTGTCACGCCATGAATCTGGTTTCATCATAGCAACATTTCTGCACAGGCTCTCCTTATCGGACTTGCTTGTGATATATCTTGGAAATAAGTTGTTGCCACAGCTGAAGCTTGAGCTCATATCCTTCCAATCAACCTTCAGTTTTATCTAGCCCAGACCTCCATAACCTCTGATAGCCTGAGTTGAATACAGCCCACCAGCTCTATATTATAGATTGCCAGATGCTTGCTAGCTCCCTGATTTTGCAGTCCCTGGTGGGCAGCAACAAGATGTTTATCAAGCTGTGGTTTGAGCTGCCACATGGCTGTGTTCATGGACTCTCTGGTTATTGTAGCTGATTTGCTTTTCTACTTCACCCAAGCTTCCATCTCTTTCTCAGCAGAAAGAAACCCATCAGGTTTGGAGACTCTAGGATGTTTGTCATGATGTAGGCATTCATTTGTCATCCCACTTTTTTACAGGAAGTAGGGTATTTGCAAACAGCTTTCCCCTGTTTGTGTGCCTAAAGGGAAGGCTCTGCTCTCAGTCAGATGAAAATGCAAAATAATAAGATGCCTTCTGTCAGTTTGGTGACTAATTTGCTGAGGTGGTTAATAAGCTCTGTGTGACTCAGTTGCTTGGATATTAAAGTAATAATTTATCTAAAACATTAGGCAAGTATTATTTAAAAGTGAAGTGACTCCATGAAAGCAAGTCTTTGAGAATACAGCACCTCTTTTCTTTTGAGGTCTGGGGGTATTCAAGTAAAAGGATAGAGATCCAGGCAGATATTATTATTATTATTATTATTATTATTATTATTATTATTATTATTATTATTACAGTTTGTATACCACCCTACATCCGTAGACCTCAGGGCGGTTCACAGCATAAAATTACAATATAAGAAACACAAGATAGATAAAATAAGATCAAAAACTAATCTCCCCTCCTGCGACACATTTAAAAGGGTGTCAGATGTCAATCAGCCAAAGGCCTGATTGAAGAGGAATATTCTACTTGCACTCACAATCCCATGTTGAAATGGAAACTTCACTGTAGTTGTGTTTACTCTTACATGGTTAGAAAAACTGCAAGATTAACTGTTCATTGGTTTTCCAGGGCTGTTTGAAATATCTTAGAGCAAAACTGATGTGAACCAACTGCTCCGCAGCCTCCATTCATTTTAATGGGGTGCTCATAAGAGAACCTCTCGATAGATTGTGCCCCACAGAGTTAGCAGTAGCGCCTTGATAGTATGTAAAATATTTTGAGACATATAGCACTGTACTAAATTCTCTTTCAGGTGTTCTTAATTATTGGGAAAGAGGCAGAAGCCAGGGTTATTGAATTTGCTTGCAACAGATGGAAAGACCATCTGGAAAGGGAGGCAGAGCTGTCCAAAGGCTCTCTGCTTGTTGACTGGTTTGACTCTGTAGTGTTCTGACTTACATAGCCTGATAATTCACAGGTTATTGCAGCAGACACCTGCTTATTTCATTACTTGGAATTGCACTACAGCTACTTAGTAATATGCATTGATTCCATCCAGTACTTTTAAATCAAATCCCGAGAGTGCATTACAGATGAAAATAAACCTGTTTTAGCAATGCATGTAACAGGTTAAAGGATGCTGGATAATTTAGTTGTTTAAAAAGTTTGAAACTCAGGACAATAACTATGTATGGATATTCAGAGCAAAAGTAAAATAATATGAAATAAGCCTTGGCCCTCCAGCTCTTTTGGGACTACAGTTCCGATCATCCCTGAAGACTGGATGATAGGAGTTGTAGTCCCAAAACAGCTGGAGGGCCATTTGGCCATGCCTGATAGGGTTTTCTTGAACAGAAAAGAGAGTAAAAAACCCTCAGATATCCTCATGTGATTTGTAATTTTTGAAGCCTGGTCTTGCAGTAGTGGTCTTCCTATATATATCTATGTTCTTCCAGGTCCATGAGCTTTGCAGGGAGTAAGCCCGTCCAAAATGTTGCCTGTGGCAAGATCTGGATTTTTTTCGGTTAAAGTACAACAACAGAAGAATTTTGTTTAAAGTTAAACACTTAAATTAAGTTTGTAAAAATTCTATGTTGCTCTCCCTTAACAAAACAAACAAAACCAGAGCTTGCAGGACTCTGCAGGCACTGTTCTTGACAGCTTTATGTTGCAAATCCTATCAGAGACTTGTAAGGTAGAGTTTTCCAAACTTCTCATGTTGGTGACACACTTTTTAGACATGCATCATTTCTTGACACAGTAATTCAATTTTACTAGCAAACTGGATGTTAAACTAACCCCTTTCCAGCCCTTCAACTTTTGGGGTTTTGGGAGGTTGATGGTTCACCAACACACACCAATAAAGGTGGGAATAGCTACTCATCTTGTCCACATCTTTCTTTTCCCCTTTCCTAATCTAACAATCTTATTCATTTTGTTGGCCTCACATTTAATGTTCTGTGCTTTGTGATAAAAAAAAACTTCTTGAGATTCCTGGTGACATGGCTTGTTATCTAATGTGTGGTGTTTACTCTGTGATCTTTTGCTGATTTAAAGCTCAGTTTAAAGTGTTTCCCCCTCCTAGGAGGCCGAGACTTTCAGGTTCCCACATGTAAAATGCCAAGGCCTCTTTTATTTTGGTTAGTATGTTGGCATTTTGGGGCGGGGGGTATGAATTTGTTGAGATAAACAATGTTTCTATACATCTCTGAATAAAGTTTCAGCAGCCACTAAAAGGTGATATTCAGGAAATGAGAAAAAAAGACAAGGTGGAGAATAATACAGGAGTTGGCAATCTTGCAGTCCTCCTTCCTCAACTGCTGCTCCTAACAAACACAAAGGTACCCCCTGAGAATTTTTCTCCCTGCCTTGATTGCCCCACACTCTTGTCTAGTAGTTTTGTCGAGTGACCAGCCACCACTGGGTAGGAATAATTTTACTCAGGAATAATTTACTGGAGGTGTCAATCCCCATGGCGAGTACAGTATTTAGAATGGGCCTCCGCTGTGAAGCTGCTTTCAGAAATTGAGTGATTATGTGCACAAGTGAACTGGTCCCGAGTGTGAGCAAAACCCATTCCAAGGAAACCAAAGGCATTTGAACTGTTTTATCAGAAGATGTGCACCCCAAACCTCCACAGCATGCCCCCTTTGGTCCCTTAACTGACGCTGGAGCTCCAGCATAACAACAACAACAACAACAACAACAACAATCCATTCAAACATACATACCCCGCCCATCTGGCTGGGTTTTCCCAGGCACTCTGGGTGGCTCCCAACAGAATAATAATAATAATAATAATAATAATAATAATAATAATAATAACAACAACAATAATAAAGCGATAAAACATAAAACATTAAAAACTTCCCTAAACAGGGCTGCCTTCAGATGTCTTCTACAAGTCAGATCGTTGTTTATTTCCTTGACATCTGATGGGAGAGTGTTCCACAGGGCGAGCGCCACTACCGAGAAGGCCCTGTGCCATCTGTAGGGCCAGGGCTGCAGGTGTTTCCATGGCAGCAGGTGTGTATGTCCATCATCAAATCCCTCCTTCTGACATCAGAATTCTCTTTATTACCTCAAAGGGAAGGGTACATTGTATCCTATAGCCCTTGAAATGCCAACTCAGGGGAGGGGGAAGAGGGTTACAGCCTGTCTTTTATACAATAAGATTTTTAAAAATGAAAACCATGTACGCAAGACTAATTTATCTTTATGTGCCTTGAACATTTCCGAACAGTCAACTGAGGACAAGGTTTATAGAGAAAAATTCAAAACTTAATATCTTTCCCCTTGTTTTAAACTAAACCAATAGTTTTATCTAGATAAATAAAAGCACAAGGGGGGGGAGAGAGAAAGAGAGAAAGAAAAAGAAAGTTTTGAAAAGAGTAGAAAAGAGGTTAAATGAGAAAGATAGAGAAATAAGATTCAAAAAATAAAGAACTTCTGATTTTTCATCTGTCTGCTATATAAAAAACAATATTCACTTCATCCAATCCAAAATAACACACAACAAAGCCACTTTCTATAAACATTATCTAGGACATTGAAGCAGTATTGACATTTTGCATACTTGACAAAAACAATCGTAAAACATTTACTTAGAGCCCTCAGGGATAGGGTGGGTTAAACTTCTAATTTAATTCTAGTTTAAATATTTAATTCAGGCAGCTTTAGTCCACTTCCAATCTTTATTTACAAACTTCATAAACTTCAGACCTGAATGATTTGAACTGGGAACAAAGTGTATCGTCTACTAATAATTCATTCCTTCTTGAGCCTGTTATGCTCTGCTAGCCAATTTCCTCAGTAAATCCCTACGCAACTCTATTAACTGCACACTAAATAAATATTTTGCCCATGTTTGCTTGGTTTGGCACCCGTCATAACAAGAGAGGTCACAGCAGTGCCATACATTAAAAGGAAGAGACAAATGGAAAGTCACTCTAATTTCCACTTAAATCAAAAGAACTGAGTTAATTATATTCTGAGTTGTGTGCTGATTTTGGTAGTGTTATTGGGGAAATCATCAGCATGCAGAATGTACATAAAAATGAAGCTTGTGCTTTTCAGTCTTCCAAGGAAATGAGTTAACTCTGTTTAGAGGGTGAAATGTAACCTGGAAAATGGGTATTGGAGTCCAATTTATTTCTATTGAGTTTTGCATATCTTGGAGTATTCTGATGCCAACATGATTAGGTATTAAGATACTGCCTGAACAACAGTACCTGTAACTTGGTGGAGACATGTGGGCTGTAAAACTGCTTCAGCATAAGAACTGCAAATTATGTTTATTGGGAAGCTGAGTGCATCTGTTACTGTACTTTTTATAATAGATCTATGCCCTCTGTGAATGGAAGACTTCTGTTTGTAGAAAGGGCTCCGATCCAGTGGAGTTTCCTACTGGTGGAAGCTGGGGAGGGGGTGTGGAGAAGGTAATTTCCCTCGAGGTTATCTGCAACAACTCTGACATGAATCTATAGGGACCCCCCAACCCTCCCCATACTGTGTATGCCCACTTCGGTCACATTGCATATTGGCAAGAAATCAATCTTTTAATGTAGCAGCAACTATACTTTAGAATTCAGGACTCAGCTATACAGCTGCAAATAAAACATTTAAAGTGTGTTGTAAAGTGCATTATACACACGTGACACTAGATGGCGATGGTGAACTATGGCAAATTCAATATATTTTTCAAAATGATTTTTTAGATTCCATCTCGGTGCCTGTTGCCACCAGACAGGTGCCTCTGGTGAGCTCTTTCTGGTACCTGCTTAAATGTATTTCTTTAGGCAAGTCTTTAGGCAAGTCTATCTAGACAAGTAGAAGGTGGCATGCATTTTAATTTTTTCTTAACTTTTAAACTGCTTTTTGAATCAAGAATTGTCATCTTTTACTATATATATTTTGAAACTGCTTAGAGGTTGTTTGGTTGTTTGGTTGTTTTTACGATCAAGTGGTTTATCATTTTTGTTGCAAACTTTTTTAAAATAAAAAAATGTTTGGAGAATTACATTGCAAAATTCAGAAAAGTGCAGAGGGTAACTGTTTTTCAGTTCTTGCATTGTTTCAGGAAGTGAGAATTAAGTAGATTGATACTGAAATCAAAACAGAACCAAATTTATCCATCTCTGCTGTTGCCATTCAGATTGTTAATTGTTTTTTATACTGAAGCTCTGATACTTGGGGAAGTTCATGTTCAGATTATAAGACGAAGGCAAAAGCCAAAAGGATTTAGGAGGAAATATCCATTATCATATATGCTAATAGTGGTCTGAATTCATCAAGCACCATATTATATTGTGAAAATGGCACAATCTACCCACAAGAAGCAGGCATCCTTTTGCTCAGGAGCATCCCAAGGTTTGCAGAAGGACAAAACATCTTGGGGAGGGGGGGGGAACAGTAGGTGTACCGTGGCAGGGGTGGTGGTGGTGAACACACACATCCAAAATAGGCCAATAGCCCAAGCCACAGTGTGTTCAGTGGCCCCAGAAAGCTGACGACTGTTGGGGATGGAGAATGGAACAGAATATTCTAAACAGGAGCTTTCCACAATATATCATTTTGCTGCATGTCCCACTTGTGGATTATAATATTCTACAAATGGCCTCGCAGACTTCATTCCATATTTCTTCCAAGCCTTTTGTAGGAGGAGGGTTGTGCTACTTAAAAATGGGCTGCATGAATTGCTTTCTTTCAACGCGTCCTTTCCTTTGTGTTGTTCTCTTTTTGATGTCTTGAAGAACTGTGCTCTCTTTTTTCCTAATTTACTTTTTCTTTTGCTTAATACATACTTTAGTATACTCGGTATTGGTGACAATAAAAAAATGCAGTAATAGCCTTATAATTTAAGTAGATCTGCATATTACTTGATATGAGGCCATTAGTACCAGCAATGAAGATGGCATCTGTAATTGCGGCTCAGTGTTTCCGGAAATAAATAAATTAGTAACAGCTATGAAGATGGCAGCTTTTATCAGTGCAATGTATCAAGGATAAAGAATACAGAGCTGTGCTATTTCAGAGTAATGAATGATCTCATTTGCATATTCTCTCTTCAAAGCGCTTGTTAATTCAGGTGCCCCTTTTGTTAAATTATTGCTTAATGCTATGTAGGTTTGCATTCCACCAAATTCAATGAACTTCTCAAGTCCATTGCATAAGGCACAACTGCATTATTATTATTATTATTATTATTGAAATAAAAAAATTTAAGCATAGAAATGATTGCAAAAATGAGAGTGTACTTCATGTGCAGCTGGATTTTTTTCTGGTAAACTTTTCAGGTTGCAATGCTCTAACAGGAAATTAATAAAGCATCCAAAAGTACAGTTTGCAGTCTTAATCATACACCTAAGAGAAGTGCACTCCATTAGCCAAAGAAAATTAGTCAAATTTCTCTTTTCCTGACTCTATGCAGAAGAAATGCCCAGTAACCTTGCTCCACCAAGCACATAGTTAATATACCAAAGGAGACACCTATTTTCATGAGATCCAGTATATCTTTTTAACAGTTTCGGAATAGATAAGAAAGGAATCAGGGAGTCTGCTATGTTCTAGTTAACTGGTGCATTATCTTGTCCTTTAACAGAGTATGCCAAATGTTCGGCCCTGTGTTGTTTTTTATGTTCCAGCAAAAAATGTTTTGCCGGCCATTTTGAAGTGGGTTTGAAGGGGGTTGGGAGTTAACTGAAGACCTGCAACTTCCTCCCTCTTTGTAAAAGCATTAATTTAGTCTGCAAAGCTATCCTATACTTGTGTTCTTGGGAGTTAGCCCTATGGAGCTCTGTGGGACTTATGTCAGAGTAGACACGTATAGGACTGCCCAGTTAGAGAGTTTGTTGTGACTGATTTCCTTAAACGGAGTGGTGGAATTTACGCTAATCATTTTAAAAGTGCTGGAAGCTCTATTAATGAAATTAGCTGCTTTTACTCTCCACTTTTGAAAAATTGTGTTGTGCTTTTATAAAATACGTATTTTTGTTAAGCCACCTTGAACTCTGCCGAGAAAGGTGGGATGCAAATTGCTTTAAATAAAGTATAGTTGTACCTTGGTTGTCAAACAGCTTGGCTCACGAACTGGCTCCTGAATGCTGCAAACCTGGAAGTAAGTGTTCTGGTTTGCGAATGTTTTTTGGAAGTCAAACATCTGACATGGCTTCCGCTTGAGTGCAGGAAGCTCCTGCAGCCAATGGGAAGCCGCGGCTTGGTTTTCGAATGGTCCTGGGAGTTGAACGGACTCCCGGAATGGATTAAGTTTGACAGCCAAGGTACCACTGTAATTCTTAGGGCTGTGCCCGGATCCTGAATGGAATCGGACGTATTTTGGTCATCCTAGGAGTCTGCTGGATCATGATGAAATAGCCCCAAGATTTCCTGGGGTCAGAGTGGGTTTACCCAAAGTGATTTGGGGCTGTCAAAAGGTGTGTGTGTGTGTGTGTGTGTGTGTGTGTGTGTGTGTGTATGTATGTATGTCTGGTGGCATATAATGGGTGGAGAAGGAGATGTGCAAGCAGTCTGTGCACATCTTTCACCCCCCCCCCAAATGGAGTCCTAGTCAGACTGGGGTTGTGCTAGATCAGTCCCTGAATTCTGGGGATTGCACACAACTCTAGCAATTGCAAGCATGCACAGGCACACCATCTTGGACCCATGACAGTGGGTGCCCGGGGCACGCCAATGTCATTGTGGCATGCATGCGTGGTGTTGGCAACCCCACAGCATGCTAATGTCACTTGTACACATTGTGGGTGGGTGTGCGCAGGGGCGAACCCAGGATCAAAACTAGGGGGGGGCAAGCCATGATCGTTCAGGGGAGGGGCCAAGGCATGGGAGGGGAGGGGCCACAAAGTGGGAATGTGGGCGGGGCTACAGGGCCAGCGGGCTCCACGACTCTGCGGCAGCGGCTGCAGCTGCTAAATGAACCCCCTAAACTCTCTCACAAGAAATTCCCCTGCTCTGAAGACACCACTCCCATCCATTTACGGCCTAACCACCCCCCTGAAAAACCCCTTTGTGCCCCGCTTTCCCTTCTCCAGGTCCCCCCGAAGCCTTTCCAGTTCCCACCCTATATATCTGGGATGGGGAAGGCGCTCAGAGGTCTGCTAGTCCTGGGGGTCATCCCCCCGTGGCCTGGGAGGATACCGGGGACCCCCCGCCAAGCTGAGACCCTCAAAGAAGAAGAAGCTGCCGCCGCTCCCTCCCTAACGCGAGGGAGCAAAAGATGGGAAAGGTGGGGTGGCGCAGCGCAGGCGAGCGAGCCCCCCCCAGCTGCGACCCTACAGCAGCAGCAGTGGCTCCCCCGCCCTCAATGCCCCTCTCTCGGCAGGGGCAGCAAGGGAGAGCGGCTGGGGGGGCATTGGAAAGAAGGAAACAGCAGCCAATGCCCAGAGAGGGCAATGCACGCAGGGGGAGCGGAGAGCTGTGCCGCCCCCCAAGGCGGCTCCTTTCCTATTGCCCGGGGTGGGGGGTTGCGAGGAAGGCTCGCTGCCGCTGGGCTACTCCTGCCACTGACAATCCAGTGCAAACGACCCCACGCAGCTTCCTTTCAGCAGCCGCGACCACCGCCTTCGGGCGCCGCCCCCACTCCTCCTTTGCGGGCATCTGCTGCTTCTGCCCGCTGAGGCTGAACTGGCTCCTGTCGGTGCACTTCCTCTCCTGGCCCAGGAGGAGTCTCAGTACCAACTCCTAACTCGGGGTAGGTGGGGGTGCGGAGGGGGGGAAAGGGGGCGATTCCCAGCCCACGGCGCCGTCGATTACAGTGCAGCCTACCGGGAGGCAGAGCGCGGCAGTGGCTGCAACCAATGCAGGGAGCCGCATCTCCTTCACTTGCCAGCCCAGCAGAACTCTTAGGTAGGAGAGGTTGCCGCCCGGCAGGGCTTTCCATTGGGAGGCGCGAAGGCTTTAGTGGGCGGGGATTGGTGCAGGCGGGCTTAGAGGAGGAGCTGCCGCCGAGGAGCCGCGGCACCAGCAGCGTTTCCTCCCCCCTCCCCTGTCAACAAGCAGGGCGCCGGGTATTTGCTTCCCTAGTCGGGCCCGCAGTTTGGCCTTCTAGGGGGGCAGCTGCCCCTCCCTGCCCCATGCTGGGTACACCCATGGGTGTGCGCTCCGCTGAGTGAAACCTTGGGGGGATCCGGCCCCTTCATTTAAATTTTTTGGGTGCTCAGGCACCCAGGGCCCTGCACAGTCGGCACCTATGAGCATGCACCTCCTTGTAGTTTCTACAGCCACAGCAGGTGCTGTACCTCTCCAATGGCTTGACTTTACCCCTGAAGGCACATTCTTCCATTGTCTCCTGAGACAGATGGATGCCAGCAGCAGCTTAGCCCTGTGCTTGGATCACAGGCTGCTCTGCATATTATGAGCACCTGCAGCAACAGTTTCTGACCTGTAAAGTGTAGAAATCAGCCACATTGATTTCAGTGTGATTTGCTTCCAAGTCAGCGCATTTAAGGTTGTAGCCTTAGACTTCTTAATTTCAACACTGGGATCCTCCCCACCCCCGGAAGATAAGCCAGCCCCACAAAGATTTTCTTCATAGCATATAAAGAGTTCAACAATGTGGAAAGAAACCCATTCCCTGTAGGGACTCGTGTCATGGTGGGTGGCCAAAAGTCATCTTGTATTAGTAGCAAAGGACATCTTTTATTCATGGACATGAGAAATAAGAGGGAACTGCAAAAGACACGCTGCTGGATTATGATACAAAAATAATATGGAAGACACTGACAAATTGGCTTCTTGACAAAATGTCACTTACTGTTTGAACGCTGCATATTTTAAAATCTAATTTAAAGCTGCTTATCAAGTTCTCTCTCTCTCAGGTTCTTTTATTAACTTTTATGTCTACACTGGATATACATATCCATCTGGGAGACATGATTACCCAGAGCATTACTGTGCACACAAAATGTTCCTTCCTTCGCCTCATCTTGGCTGCCCTTACTTTGTTCAATATGTGATTCTCCACTGTCAGTGAGATTTCTTGGTGGGACATTGGCAGTTCATGCTGCTAGCAGAAGTAAAATACTAGCATGTTGCCTTCATTTTTAGGGGTCTGGAGGAAGTATTCCAGTAACTGGCTCCTGGTAGAGTTATCAATAAAGGAACATAGGAAGCGGCCTTATTTGATATCAGAGCATCGGCAGTCAAGCTTATTGTTGTCAACACTGACAGAGACTTCAGAAAGGGGTTTTCTCTACCTGGAGATGCCAGGGGTTGAAACTGGCACCTTCTTATGACACCACTCATAACACATACTTGCCTTAATTCTGGTACCTATCACTGTGCTGGTTTTTGCACCTTTTTCAGGAAAAAAAGCTTGTTGCTGGAAAGGTTGTTCTTCAGGATCCAGCTCTTTTCTCTAAGAGCCTGTAGAAGTTTCATCTTGCAGTGGGAAGTATTTTGTCTCTAGAGCACATAGGTGTGAATGCTAAGGCACCTTGCAGTGCACAGCCAGTCTTTTCACAACTGGCAGTTCTAGAGGTATATTTTTGAACAGCAGCTAGCCTGTTGCAAGACAATGCGGTTTCCTAGGAGGTGTTTAATAAAAAGAAGAAGCATGCTTCTAGCTTTAAAACAAATGCCTCATAAAGTAGGTTGGTGGGGGGAGGGTGGGACAGGGCGTGGGCTTCAGTAATGTGAAACTGTGTGATAGTAAGTGGACTATCCAGGATATGAGAATAGGGATGCTTCAAGGATATGTAAAGTCTATTGGGCTGTCATTATCTAAATACTTGTGCTGATGCAAGGATTAGCGCTAGTGCAAGGAGAGATTCTACATCTCCCCTGTGCATGCCCTGTGATATCTGATCTTAGATGTTGGTGCATGGGAGGAGGAGATTGGGAGAACATTCCATTGTGCAAGGAGAAATTCTTGTGTCGACACAACATTCACCTTATACCGTGTTTCTCATATTTTAAGTCATCCAAAAAAAATAAGCCATGACAGGATTTCAAAGGGTTGGCGAAAAATAAGTCATACCCCGAAAATAAGCACTATCACAAAGCCCCGAGCGAGCGAGAGGCGAAGCCGCGGGACGCAGCAGGAGCCTCGGTGTCCCCTGTGTGAAGCCCTGGGACCCGGCAAGAGCCTCAGAGCGCGCGCGCTAACCCCCGGGAGCCGCGGCAAAGCCCTGGGACCCGGCTGGAGCGTCAGTGCGCGCGCGCTAACCCCCGGGACCCGGCTGGACGCAGAACTGGAGCCGCGGCAGCTTGCAGGAGCCGCTGCGAAGCCCTGGGACCCGGCTGGAGCTTCAGCGCGCGCGCGCTAACCCCCGGGACCCGGCTGGACACACAGCTGAAGCCGCAGCGAAGCCCTGGGACCCGGCTGGCTGATGCTTCAGCGCGCGCTAACCCCCGGGACCCGGCTGGACGCATAGCTGAAGCCGCGGCAGCTTGCAGGAGCCGCGGCAAAGCCCTGGGACCCGGCTGGAGCTTCAGCGCGCGCTAACCCCGGGACCCGGCTGGACGCATAGGAGGAGCCGCGGGCGAAGCCCTGGGACCTGGCTGGAGCTTCAGCGCGCGTGCGCTAACCCCCAGGACCTGGCTGGACGCGTACCTCAGGAGCCGCGGCAAAGCCCTCGGACCCGGCTGGAGCCTCAGCGCACTGTGCTTCAAGCCCTCTGACTGCAACTGAAGCCGTGTGAAGCTCCGACCCAGCAAGAGGTGCAGCTCTTCAAAGCCTGTTCTGTAAGTGCACTGAACTCTTGTTGGGCTAAAAACATTGAGCTTGCACGGTATGCATGCAATGCAGGAAAAGTTTGTGAAAAGCATGCTTTTATCATGCTTGTTTGGGCTCTGTTCTGCTGCTTTTGATCTCAGAAACCTTTCACTTTATGCATGTTTAATGCAAGCTTTAATTGCATGCAATTGCTCCCCCTCAGTGTGCTTTTGCTTGGTGCAAAAGTACAATATTTACCGGTATAACTGAATAAATGTAGTTTGCTTTACCATACTTTATTAAAAAATAAGACATCCCTTGAAAATAAGCCATGGTGGGGTTTTTTGAGGAAAAAATTAATATAAGACGTGTCTTATAATATGAGAAACACGGGTAGCATTATGTTAGGTACAATCCAAAGCCTGTGAAATCTTGAAGGGTATGCCATAACCTGAAAAATTCTACCCTAGCTCCACCCTGACCTTCCTAATTCATTCCGTTGCAACCCCAAGATACCTAGTTCTGCTCTGGGCTACACCTTGACTTACCAGACTCAATTATGGTTGCGCTGTGGGTTAAACCACAGAGTCTAGGGCTTGCTGATCAGAAGGTTGGCGGTTCGAATCCCTGCAACGGGGTGAGCTCCCGTTGCTCGGTCCCAGCTCCTGCCCACCTAGCAGTTCGAAAGCACATCAAAGTGCAAGTAGATAAATAGGGACCGCTCTGGCGGGAAGGTAAACGGCGTTTCTGTGTGCTGCTCTGGTTCGCCAGAAGCAGCTTTGTCATGCTGGCCACATGACCCGGAAGCTGTCTGCAGACAAACGCTGGCTCCCTCGGCCTATAGAGCGAGATGAGCGCCGCAACCCCAGAATCGGACACGACTGGACCTGATGGTCAGGGGCCCCTTTACCTTTACCTACCGGTAGCTTTGCCTTACTCCTTTTGGAAAGCAAAAGTTGACAACCTTAAGCCCAGCCTACAGCCATCATTAGCATGGCAGGTGGCTAAATGATGCAACAGTGCAGTTTTGTGACATCATCAGTGCTACAGAATCATCAGAACTTCCACAACCAACTGAAATTTCCTCTTGAATTTGTTTGCACAGTCTCTGACAGTAACTTTTCTGCTCTCTCCTTTTCTACTTCCTGCTGAAGCTTTTTGGGGGGTGTGTGTGTATTTTTTTTTTGTAAATATGCTAATAGCTACAGCTACTCCAGATTGCATGCTTAGTCCCTGGTGCATGGAAAGAAACATCAAATGAGGTATACATAATGGGATATTAAATTACATTTCTGAAGGGCCAGGAATGGATATTTCAACTGTAAGCATTAATGGAAAATAACCCCATCACCTCCACCAGAGGAAGAATGCTATTTTCTTGATACCTCATGCTATCTTACACCATGTTCCTAGGGTAGATGTCCAAAGATGTTAATGCCACACTTATTATGTTCCTTTCAAACTTTCCAGCTTGAATTAGTTGGGAAGAGAGCAAGGTGTTTATAATTTTAATTGTCCTTTTTGTGAGCTGCTAATGCAGTGAAAGGGAGGATATGCATGATATTAAAAGAATTATATTGGAAGTATATATTGGCTGATAACCAACTTAGTCCTACTCAGAGTAGTCCCATAGACATCAATGGACTTATTTATACCTACCCTGTTTCTCTGAAAATAAGACGTAGCCATAAAATAAGCCATAGCAGGATTTTTAAGCATTCAAGGAATATAAGCCATACCCCGAAAATAAGCCTTAGTGATAGGCAGTTTAACCTTGTAGGTTAAACTGTACCATACTTAATAAAAAAAATAAGACATCCCCTGAAAATAAGCCATAGTGGTTTTTTTTAAGGAAAAATAAATATAAGACGGTGTCTTATTTTCAGAGAAACACGGGTACAGAGGGGAGCCTTCAAAGCTTTAAGCCTCATATCTGAAGTCCCAGCAAGACTCCACTGCATGATTTTTCTCTCCATGTAATTTGTCCTACAGTGCCAAGATTCATAAACTTGAAGTACAATAAGCCTTGTTGAGAAGGCAATATGTTTGACTGCATGTCAGCAAACAGAATCAGTTAGCAAGGCATGCTGCCAGTACATAGAATATGCCTTGTACAGAGTGAAACCATTGGTTCATGTAGCTCAGTTTTGTCTACACTGACTGGCAGCAGCCCTACCTAGAGAATCTGAGCAAGTAGATACTGTTAACATTGAACTTTCCCCTTAAGGGAGACCTGTGCTAGCAGGAGTGGTTAGCTCCTTAACAAAATGTGTTTGTGTATGCATGTATATGTATATAATAATAATAATAATAATAATAATAATAATAATAATAATAATAATTTCTTATTTATACCCATGCTGAGTTTCCCTAGCCACTCTGGGCAGCTCCCAATCAAGTATTAAAAACAATATTGTGTGTGTGTGTGTGTGTGTGTGTGTGTGTGTGTGTGTGTTAAGACCAAGGAATAAATATGGCTTATTATATCCTTTTACATATAATAAATATCCACTGAGAACCTGATGTTTAATGGTGAAGTATGTGAAAAACATGAATGTTTTTAATTTTAATTGGTTGTGTATGCATTTTCAAACTGAGTGCAGGAAAACCCACGTCTGAAGTGGTTCTCTGGAGATGCTCAAATTGTTCCACCGTGGTTCTTCTCTCTGTATCCTACTGAAGGATTTTTTTTAATGCTATAAATCATTTTATCCATGCGTAATTAATTTTAGCAATAAATGATGCCAAGCATGAAAGGAAAGCCACAAATCAATTTTAAGGAAGTCACTGTGATGACTGGCATGAAATATGTGAGCCTGCTGCTGGCTCTTTAGAGTTGTCCCTGTCCTCCAGATTATTTTCATGAACGAGTGCTTAAAGGATGCATTGCCCCATCTTGGTGATCCCTGAGTACAGCAGAAAAGGTGCCTTCCTCCCTGTCTCTGATACATTCTCAGAGCCCTCTGTGTTCCTGTTCTGCTTCAGAAGTGGTTTGAGCTGTCAGACATTGCCTATGGGGATGGCACTCAGTGCTGGGGAGGGACACCATGCACTCAACAGCAGTGACGCCCGTCTAAAAACCATTTTGTTCAAATTCCACGTTGCTTCTTAAACTCAGGAATTTGACTTGACATTCATAGGCCCTGTGCAGGTAAACTGCTGAGAGGAAATCTCAGTGGGGGGAAATGTTGGAGGACGCTGGTGCTAATAGGCTATTGCTGTGACTCCGCCCACTGGGTGAGCCACGTTGATTTATTGATTGCTTTATCTACTTTGATTTATATACCACCCTTGCTAAGGTACCCAAGTGTGGCAGAGTACCATCAGGTCTATTGGGAGCCGGTCATATGTGTGATCTCCAGCCTGGGCTCCTGCCTGCCTTCAAGGCACATGGTTCTTGGGAAGGTGAGGAACAGCTGGACCAAACATCTCTCAGGCCATTGATGGTTCTGTCCGAAACTGATGATATGTGTGCTCCTTGCCTGGGGTGGATCTACACACAGGAAAAAAACCCGCTATACATGAGTCAGAAATTAAATCATTACCGTATAACAAAAGAGAAAAAAACCACTATGTAAAATTGCATAGAAAGGTTTTCTGCTCTACAGCACCACCTGGTGTTACATGTTTATAAGACATTCAAAACGCAGTTTTTGGACTAATGTAGCTGAGTCCCTGGTCTCCCTTACTTGGTTCTTTCTAGTTATTATCTGGGGACTAGACACCAAAGTATACTCTATCTGAGAAGGAAGAAAGATAGGTGTTTGAGCCTATGCAATGGTCTTGTCAAGCAAACTCAAATCTGTTACATATCCTTTTACATCCAGATCAATAATCTCCTTGGAGTATAATTCTATGCATGTTTACACAGAAGTAAGTCCCACTGTTTTCAGTGGGGATTCCTCTCAGGTAAATGTGCATAGGATTGAAACCCCCTTTTATGACCATTTTGTACAGATACCTCAACTTCATTAACTCTGGTACAATTCACAAATATATATATGTATTACAAAACACTTCAATTTGCTTGCTCTCACAGTAAACTAGAAGTCCTATCAATCTACATTCTGAGAGATGAAATTTATTTCATTTTTGCAATTTGCAGGACACAGAGACTGAGCAACAGTGACTTAGACCTAACCCATTTTACCTGGGTGTAAATCCCACTGAGTTTGACAGGATTGACTTCTGAGTAGACATGATTAGCCTTGTACAGTTAATCAAAGTTACACAGTGAGCCAATGTCTGTGCTGGGTTTACCAACTTGCTTTCCAGTGTTTTAAAAATCATGCGAGGGAACAGCCTTTGACTGCTTCATAATTGGCTGAAAACATGGAAATGAAAGAGTAAAGTTTGCTCAGTAAGGTATAAAAATGGGAAGTACATTTGCCACAGCAAAACAACTGCACTCTGGGCCACTAAGTGCCCTGCTTTTAAATCAAAAGATGATGGAAAGAATGAAAATTGGTTGAGCACAACTTGGTTTTTGTTGTTGTTGTTTGTTTGTTTTCATGTCACTGCACCTTACAGTGGGAGATATTGGAAGTACAGCATCCTCATCGCTTACAATGGTGGCCTTTTCAGCAGACTGGGAAATGCCATTTAGTGACATGAATGAAGATTCCGGGAAGACACTAAAACATTTTAATAATGAAGGCAAAACGCCTCATGTATGCCATTGGACTTTGACCTCGGTCCATAATACTGGTGTGCAGCTCAGTTCAATGTGACGTTATAAACAGTGGGAGTTAAGAATTCAGTGCCATTAAGCACCACTCTAGTGTGGCGTTTTGCCTTAAGTGATCTGAATATATTTCCCACTGCTTATAAAGTGGCAAAATCCTCAAGCTTGGAACATTATACAGTGGTATCTCAGGTTAAGAACTTAATTCATTCTGGAAGTCCGTTCTTAACCTGAAACTGTTCTTAACCTGAGGTACCACTTTTGCTAACGGGGCCTCCTGCTGTCGCTGCGCCGCCACCGCACAATTTCTGTTCTCACCCTGAAGCAAAGTTCTTAACCCGAGGTACTATTTCTGGGTTAGCGGAGTCTGTAACCTGAAGCATCTGTAACCCGAGGTACCACTGTATAGGCACCAGGGTGAGGCAGTCCCCCACAGTGTTTCAGACTACAGGACTATTCCTCATACATTTGGCTGTTATAGCTCATCCCAAACAAAAGGTGATAGGAACATCAGAAATTGCTTTATACCAGATCAGTCTCTTTGTTCATCTATTGTGACTGGCTGCAGCATCCCCCTTGGGTAGGAAGTTTTCACATGCCTCAGTTATTTGAATCTTTTTTTAAAAAAACCTGGAGATGCCAGGGGTTACAGCTGGTTCATTTAGCAGGTAAAATATGTGTTCTGTCACTAAACAGTAGCCCCCAAACAACTTTAACTTAAATGTATGGCTTTCCCCCCAATTCAGGCTGCATCCACACCCACACATTTAAATAAATCTTATACCACTTTAACAGCCATAGCTCTCCGATAATCCTGGGAACCTCAGTTTGTTAAGGTTGCAGGGAATTGTGAGGGGTAAAGTACAGTTCCCAGGGGGTTTTGTGGGGGGAAAGCCATGACTATAAAGTGGTGTAAGAGCACTTGAAATGGATATTGTGGATGTGACATCAGTGTTGAGTTTCTCAGTTGGAACTTGCTCTGAATCTTCTTACCCTTCCCCCAGAAATCTCTTCACCATACTCTGTACCAAAACCAGAGATGCCGTTCCCTGCCTCCAGACTCACAGTGCCCTTTGAATGATGCAGTAAATAGCAGAGGAGGAGGTCCTCTGCCACACAGGTGGGGAGCCTGTGGACCTCCAGATACTGATGGACTACAACTCCCTTCATCCCTCACCATTAGCTGTGCTGGCTGGGGCCAGGCCCGTCTTAACCACATCGAGCACCATGGCGCAAAGGTCCCTCCGCTGCTGCCCCCCCAACTCACCGCGGACACAGAGGAGGGACATGGCATGGGCGGGCCGGGTGCTGAGGGTGGGCCTGGCTGCCTGGTTGTCCTCCAGGGTGCCGGCGCCACCTCCTCCTGCGTGGAGGCCTTTGCTGGGGGGGGGCAGTGCCACGCAGCGCCTGGCTTCTTGTCCTCCTCATGCCCCCGACCTGACCCGACCCGCCAGGCTGAGGACGGGACTCGAACCCACGACGGGAGGAAGGGAGGCAAGGAGGAGGGCGAGCGGGAGGGTGGGCGGGCTGTCTGGCGGGCGCAGTGCAGCTGTCTGGAGGGTGCGGCGTGGCGCCCCCTGGCGGCCTGGCACCCTGGCGCATTGCACCACCCAGCCTTGCCTTAGGGCCGGCCCTGGCTGGGGCCACTGGGAGTTGTAGTCCAAAAACCTCCAGAGGGTCACACATTCCTCACCCTGCTCTATAGTGAGGGACCTGCACACCTTAAGTAGCACCGTCTCCTGTATGTACCTCATACCCTCCAACATTTCTCTGATGAAAATAAGGATCTCCTCTTCTATTATTATTATTATTATTATTATTATTATTATTATTATTATCATTATCCCACACATCTGACTGGGTTGCCCCAGTCACTCTTGGTGTCTTCCAACATATATAAAAACGTAATAAAACATTAAACGTTAAAAAAACTCCCCTATATAGGGCTGTCTTCAGATGTCTTCTAAAGGTTGTATACTTACTTATCTCCTTGGATTGTGGGTCATATACCCTCCAATATTTCTCCAATGGAAATAAGGACATCCTAAGGAAAAGTGGGACATTCCGGGATCAAATCAGAAACCGGATGGCTTCTGTAAATCCGGGACAGTCCTTGGAAAATAGGGACACTTGGAGGGTCTGTGTACCTCCCGGTTTCTTCAGATCTGTACTGGAGGCACAGCCCTGTGTCTTTCACAGAAATGTGAATGGGAAAGATGCAAATCTGTACTTTCTCTGTGGTGACATACTGCCATTGTGGAAACGCAGCCAAGCAAAGCCCAGCTGGAGGCATCTCCATGGACCTCTCCACACTTAGTTAAGATGTGGCTCTTCCTTAGTTAAGATGTGCCTTTCTCTGTTGGGACATAACCTGGAATCTTTTTGGCTGCGTTTCATGCCGGCTGTTTGTTTCTCATAGTGTTTGGGGGATTTTTTAAAATTGTAATTGTTTGTGTATACTGCATAGTACGCAGCTTTGAGTGTTCTCTTTTTGGCAGAGATCGCGATAGAAATTTCAATTAATTAATTAATTAATATTTGGCAAAGAAATGAGAGAAAGCAGCTGGCGTGGCGGTGGGGGGGGGCAGTGGTGAGTAGCAGCAACACTTTTCGGTACCATTCTGCAATATATTCTGGGAGTGAGCCCTGACACAGATTTAGCCCCAGTGCAGATTTTGCCACAAACACACCCTCTCCCGCTGCATATAATTTAAGGGTGCTGCATATGCTATCCCCATCTCTTTCCCATATTCATAATTAGTGTTGTGGGATAGAGTTTTTTGTTTTGCTTTTATTTGTTTTAGTGTTTATTGTGAAGATTTCATAGGAGACAGCATCTGAATATTCTACTTCAAGCACTGAAGTGTCTCGGGAAGGCTTGTGTTGCTATACCAAGGGAAGGCACTATAGACATTCATCCTTTGTTGTGATTTTTAATAGATATGGCACTGCAGGAGGAAATCTATCCTGAACGCAAGCAATTCCTTTTTTGAGGAGGAGTCCATATTTCCCAAGCCCCCTCCCCCAAAGGTAGTGTGTCCTGTGCTTAATATTAGCTATTGGCTTATTGATTGGTCTTTATACAAACATGCTAATTCATTTTTCCTTTAACCTCTGAGACTTTGAACTGCAGGTCTGCTTCTGCAGTTTATTGAAGAACAAGCTCCTTAGTTCTTAGCTAGCCATTGAATGTGAGAGAGCTTGGAAAAGGCAATGCTCTCTAGAGGGCAGGCTTTGTCTAGTTATGCCTTGAAAGGTTTTCCAGTAAGGCCCAAACAGCAACTTTTGAAAATCATTTCCATCCCCCAGATGTTGAAACATTCTTTATTTTAATATTCCAACCGTGCCCTTCTGCTAAATGTGGCCTTCGAGGTACGTATGTTTTAGCAAACCAAACTACAGCAGACACGTGGCTTTCTTCTCATAACATGTGTTTTCTCATATCTGGGATGTGGTCTAGCGTTGTACATTTGGGGTGAATCCAGCTGGGTCCTTTGCACTAATGGAGAAGGCCTTTTGAACCAGCGGATGGTTCCACTGATGGAAAAGGAAGGGAGACCATTTTTGCTCTTTCACCCTCACTCCCCTGATTCCACCTTGTAGCCTCCACCTCCCTCCCTGTTAGGGAAGATTACCCAACTCTCTGGAGCAGCTTTCTTGGGGGTGCTGCTGCGGGTAGCAGCAGGGAAGGGAAATTGCCAAAATAGGCCTCTTTCACTAGCAGAAGCTTCACCTACGTCAAAAGTCAAAAGACAAACAGGGAAATTCATGACATAACTAGCTGCATCATAGAAAGTGAAGCTTCCCAATATGGAGATGGAATCGAAAAAAACAAAACAGGAAGGGCCTGCTGGTACCCACTCCATGTCTACTGTAATGTGTTGTTTGGCTACAAGCCAGATCAGAGAAGCTGCTTTTTTGTTTCTCAAGTTAACCTTGAAATGTGTTAAGCAGCTACGTGCATTTATTCCATTGTGTGCTCACTGTCAAAATATGCTGTGGAGAGCATGCTGGCATTCGTTTATTTATTAATTTATTTTAAAGATTTATGCCTTGCCCTTCAACGAATTCTCAGGGTAGACTGTAAAGAATCAGCATTACATTGAAATCAACTTAAAACAAAAACATTAAGCCTACATTTTGGCTTACATAGAATTGTTGAGTTGGAAGGGACTATGAGGGTCATCTAGTTCAACCCGCTGCAATGCAAGAATCTTTTGCCTAACATGGGGCTTGAACCCACAACCCTGAGATTAAGAGCCTCATGCTCCACTGACTGAGCTATGTTGCAGCTTCAGCTTCCCTGTGGTATGTTTTCACTCCAGTAATGGAGGGGGGGGATGAGTCCAGAAGTGAATTTGCTATGCTCTTTAACATGCAAAGTACCACAAGGCAGTGTCTGAGCAAAAGCTGGTATCCAACCAAGTAGTGTACTTCCATGTAAGACTACAACTCCTATCATCCCTGACTGGGACTGGATGGGAGTTGGTGTTGAATAACACATGGGGAGCACCACATTGACTAATCCTGATCTACTGGATAGAACTGGCTGATGTACCAGCACCGAGAGGAAGAAATCTCTAAAGTGATGCTATTTTCTTTGACTAAGGTATGGTTTTTGTGTTAGATTGAAGAAATTCATACTGTCAGTATCTTTCAAAATGGCACATCTAGTGAAAACACAACTGATGTTCAGTCACAAAACTGTTGTAAAGAACTGAAGGTTATGAGTGGCAAACGCTGTCAATCTTCCCTGTGTGCTGTGTTTCATGTTGAATGTCAGGGCTATTTGGGTGTGTGTGTGTGTGTGTGTGTGTGTGTGCTTAAATCACACAAGTTGGGAGATTTAACAGTGTTCCAGTTACTTTGCTGCAAGGTTATCTAAGATGCATCGTGTTCTAGAAGAATCAGATCCTTCACCAGGGCAAAATGTAGCCCATTCACTGCATCAAGGGTGCAGATCCCAAATCAAGGCTTCCTTGAACTGTGGCAATGACTAAGGCTCATGAACTATATGAGCAGGCTAAGCTTTGGCAATCAATTGTAAAATGAAAGTATGCTGGCGTACAGGCTTCTCTTTGGGAATCTATTTCAAAGCAAATCAGCAACATCCTCAACCCTAAATGGCCTGTGTAATTCTAGGCTGGATCTACACTGACGTGTTTAACATTATTAGAAAGATATTAGATATATTGTTCTAAAACGTCGCAGGGCATACTTGTAAATTAAATGCTGTCTCCCTACTTCCAGGTGTTCTGCAGCGCCCTCTGGTGTCACATTTTAATAAGGCATTATGAACGTTAAAAGTAGGACGTCGTGTGTCCATATAGTTATCAAAACCATTCCTTAACTCTTTCTTAACGTTGAAAACCATGAGTGTAGATCCACCCCTAGTCTGGATTGACTGCATTGAAGTGCCTTATTTCTCTCCAGCTGGCAAACCATTGACTCGACAGCTGAAGATGTGGTACATACCCAGACAATTGCTCCATTTTGCTATTTTGTCCAACCGGTCCTAAAAGTTTCCAATCTCATAGGAGAAATATTTAGCTACTGAGCCGCACTGCTAAACCTAGATTCTTGTTTGTGAGATGCAATGTGTAAATGTGTTTATTAGTTGAACTGCTGTCACCTTGAACAATACCTTGTGTGATAGATCTCTGAACGATGATGATTTTTCTGCCTAGCCTAAGATGATTTGCCTCTGGTTAGAGAGCACATTTCAGCTGCCTCTTGCTGGTAATTCTGCAAATGCAGTGTGATTCAAATCCAAAATGAATTCCGATGCTTCTTGATTTTAATCTCTAGCTGACTTTCGTTCTGGTGCACATCTAATATATTGACGCATATCTTCCTCAAACTGATGATGGTATCTCACTTCGCTGCTCTCCAATATCGTTGAATTAAGACATCAGAATAATTAATGTTGCTGCCAGATCAACAATGATGCTCCTTTCCATTCTACAGAGCAAGTCTCAGTCTAATTTTAATGTGGGAGCATCAGCGAGAGAAGACTTCATTGCCATTAAGAACCTGTTGAACATTAATTAATGGCCATTTAGAGCTTTACGGGGACATGTTTAGTGAAAAATGCCCCATTGGCAGAATAGGAATTGCCTTCTAATTATCACATGGCTTTGAAAAATTACCTGTGTATCTGTACTATTATTCCTTACAATTTGATGGCATGTCTCATATCATGATCTATATAGATAAGGAAAAGTACAGAAGTATAATGAACTGTTACTTCCCATCTTTCTGCTGGATTTGATCAATTTCCAAGTAAATGTGCTCAAACTTGTGTAGCAAGCAGAAATGGAAATGGAAACATTTGTCACCTTTAGAGAGAAATGTGTGCAGAGATTGTTAATATTTGCAAACTCACTGACATTCCGAAAGAGAGCCCCCCCTCTCCAGCTACCCCCTTCCTGAAGGAAAAGCATTCTGAGGCACTTCGCTTTGCTCTTTTCTGCTTCATGTTACTATATTTCCTCATTCTGGTTGTGGGGGAAAATCAATAGCAGCTATTAATCATTCTCCCTCATGTGCAAAGACTGTGAACACCTTAAAGGTGAAATGCAAAGGTTGGCAACAACAGAGAAAGGGTATGTGAATTGCCATTAAGTACACCATAAGTGGGGAGACTGTTAAGGTGACAACCACATTCCACTATCTTATATGTTGTTCTCCACACAGATGAGGATCGTAACCACTTAATGAGCAACCCTTCTCTGGTTGCAACCCCTTGCACCTCCCAAAGAGCTCTTTGTGGGATGTCTAAGGGCCAAACAGGAAATATAACAAACAGACTTTTTTTAGCTCACAAAATTGTCACTGTATAATAATTTTATAATAATAATTTATTATTTATACCCCGCCCATCTGGCTGGGTTTCCCCAGCCACTCTGGGCGGCTTCCAACCGAATATTAAAACAGTACAGCATTAAACATTAAAAACTTCCCTAAACAAGGCCGTCTTAAGTTGTCTTCTAAAAGTAAAATAGTTACTTATTGCCTTGATAGTATGTCCTGATATCCTTCTTTTCTTATCCCCTTTGTGGTTGATTCTACTGTTTTGTTTTTGCGTTTGATTCTTTCTGCATTGTACTTTGAAAATATCTACTTTCAAAAGGTACCTGCCAGTCACTGCTGTGTGGATGCGTTTCTTAATTTCTAATATAAAACTCACGCAATCCCATTACTACCATGTTTTCCCCAAAATAAGACACTATTTATTTTTCCTCAAGAAGACACAAGCTTATTTTCAGGGGGTGCACAGGAGAACATAAATAGGTTGAAGAGGTTCAAATCCACCATTCATTTCATATACCGTGTTTCTCATATTATAAGACATGTCTTATATTTATTTTTTCCTCAAAAAAACACACTATGGCTTATTTTCAAGGGATGTCTTATTTTTTTTCCTCCTCCTCCTGCCGCGGCCGGCATTGCTGCTGCGCCTATCACTATGTCTTATTTTCGGGGTATGGCTTATATTCCTTGAATGCTTAAAAATCCTGCTATGGCTTATTTTATGGGTATGTCTTAAAATATGAGAAACAGGGTAGTAAGCTTTTTAGGAGGGAATGGGCTCATTTGGGATTCAAAACAAAATTGTTGAGCTTTCCATCCTCAGTGTAGTTTTGTCCCTTTAAAAATGGAACCTTGTTCTATAAAACTGTATATTAGCCATTGTGGCCAAAAAGGCTTAGTTGAACCACAAAGCTGCTGGAATTAATAATTGGCCACCTTTCCTATGTGCATACAAAAGTGCTTTGCACATGCACAGATATAATCTCTTTATTCTGGTCACAAAGTTTCGGCCCATAGAGTTCATGTTTATACTCCTCTCACTGACCAATACTGGTGCTGAGAACCTACTAAAGGTGAATGCTAAAGGTACATAAGTTTTTCTTCAGTAGTGTGTTGTTCCTTCAAGTTTGCCATTTACGGGTCTTTGCACTGAAGAAACAAAAGAGAAATCCCCAATCTTGAATAAAAGACAATGAATGTTTCTCATTGTGCTTTGTAATCCTCTTGGCTTCTTTAATCAATAGAACGCTCAGTGCTTGCTGGTTCACTGCGACAAAGTAAAAAGTTTGGTGGGAATAGCTCAATAATGTCAGATCCTCCAAAAAGCATAAAAGAACGCCCTTTTGCAGGTGGCTGAAAGGATTCTGCTAAGATGTTACAGTGAATATAGCAAATGCTGTATTGACAATCTAAAATATATGTTGGCAAAGCTGCGATATGTGTCCAGTGTATGACATCGTGAGAGCTTGGTCTTCTGATCTTGCCAAAGCACCCCAAAAAGAAGCCGGACTGCAGCATTTCCGATGCTGCTGGTGACATAGGAAGGAATCCCAATACTGCTGATAGTGAACATCTGCTGGCAAAATGAAATGACAAATCTCCTGTGCAAAGGAGATGGCATAGCCGATGAGGGGCAGGTGCATTAGGCTGCTCCAAAAGGCAAGGGTTGGTTTAGAGTAAGACCAGAACATGTGGCGGTGTGTGTGTTGTGTGGTGTGTGTGTGTGTGTGTGTGTTTGTGTGTGTGTGTGTGTGGTGTGTGTAAAGGCCACAGTGTTATTGATTACAGCAAGGTAGCAGGGATTTACTTCACAATGTGGCACGGATCTGTTTTCCACTTCGAAATTCTGTTTGAAGAAAACCCCTTCAAGCATGGCTGCTGAGGTATGCTGCCCGTGAGCGTTAACCAGAGGGAAGGACTAACATGGTGTAGCTCATACATCAGGGATCTTGCAGCCAACTTGAGGTGAGAGTTGTGAGGCCTGGCCCCACTTGAGCCATGGCCAGGGGGTGATGCGTCACCTCAGGGCTCCATGTGGGGGTCTCCCCATGTTTGAGATCCTGCCCAAAGCCATACATACATAGAATGAAATTCCTGACTTATCTAAGGATATTGATACCTGAGCTTTCAGAAACTGCAACAATTCTAGCTCACCCAAACAATAATGATATTCATTCTTCCTGATGGTATACTACAATACAGTATAGTATTAAATCAATAGTATGATGTAGATACACAATAGGGAATGGCTAGGAAGGCAATAGGGCAAAAGCATTTTCGATAGCAAGTTATATTTAGCTGTGATTGGATGTAATACATATTATGTTTCCTACTGCTTATCAAATGACTTCATTTTATTCTCGTCACATCCAACATTAATCTATCACCAACAATCTGGGGTTTAGCATCTGAGTATCTGCCAAAAAGTCATCATTACCATGATGCTTACAGCCGTAGAAGGTCTCTGGTATTTTGTCAGTTATTATTAACAAATACCAGAATGGAAATTGACGATCAGTCTTGATAAGAGACCTGATTGTGCTATTTACATCAAGGCAATTTTAATGAAATGCCTAATTCATAAACATACGCCATTGATTTTCATATTCACATCACTGCAATTAGGAATTGGTATTTAAAGGGCACACTTCATATTCTGCATGTGTTTTTTTTAATCACACTTCACGTTTGTTTGTTTTTGGGAATTGTATAATTTCCTCCTGTGAGATGAAATAATTTGCCTCCATTTCCATTACTCCATTAAAGGCAACACCTTTTAATGTCCTAAGATAGTTGGGTGAGGATGGGGCATTTGGGGATCTGGTTATGGTGTATTGAGAGGGAAGAGCAGAGTATAGTTTGGTGACACACAAGGCAGTTCTGCTGCTGAAGCTAAGCAGTTCTGCCTGGATGGGAGACTGCCTAGGAACTGTATGAATATTGTAAAGCAGCTGGATCTCCTCAGACAAAGTATGGGGAATAAACATTATAGACCGAAAGAAATAGAGATATATGCAAGCTGGCTCCCAACAGTCTACTGCAGTCTAGCACGGGCATCCCCAAACTTCGGCCCTCCAGATATTTTGGACTACAATTCCCATCATCCCTGACCACTGATCCTCTTAGCTAGGGATCAAGGGAGTTGTAGGCCAAAACATCTGGAGGGCCGAAGTTTGGGGATGCCTGATCTAGATAGAGAGTGGCTGAAAGAGCAACAGGGCAAGTGCCTGCTTAGAAGTCTAGATTTTCAAAAGTTGAGTTCTCTAGGGAACCCCCAGTTTTAATGGTGCCCCAAAGTGTTCTTTCATGGGCAAAAGTGCACTTGGAATAACCTTTGCAGCATGGCAGGAAAATCTATCCTATGCCCCTGACCTGAATAGTTCAGTTTACACAGTACGCAAACCCCTTGGGGTTTCGGGATGTATAATCATTCTCTCCACCCACCCACCCACCTACCAGACTGATGAGCATTTTCCTAAAAATAAATCGCCAACTCAGTTCTGAACACAGTTTTAAATCACTCCACCCTAGCCGGAGTCCTTCACCTGCTTACTAGCTTTGTTGTGCCTCTTCATGAGTCTACAATCAGATGAGTGCATCTGAACTTGATTTGCCCTCCCTTCTCATCTAAAGGAAAATCCAAGCTACATTCATAGGGTCCTGCTCAGGCAAAACAGCCGTAGCAAATCTGAGGGGTAATGAAATTTCCAAAGGATAACTAAAAATTCTCAAATGTTGTGCATCCTTGTGTGTGAGTTTATTACTAGTTATTGCTTAAATATTGCATTTGGACAGTTCTGCTCAAGTAAAGCATTTTAGGGGAAGGTAAAATAATTCTAATATGTGAAAGTTAATTTCGCAGAGGAAGTTCCCACATGTTGTCTAATCTAAACATTAATTGGAATGCAGAACTCAACCCTGCATTTTTAAAGCAATTTGGCTGTTGGCACAGCTGTTATTTCCATGGAATAATTAGCATTTAGCAGTAAACAAGAAATACATTCTCTTTTCTTCTAAAGCAGTGTGAAATCCTATATAATCCCATTCTATTTTCTCCTGTTCATTGCAAAAGAAACCCTATAATAATAGCAAACTCATTCTCAGTGTGGGCATCCTTCATTACCTGAAACTCCAACATCCACACACAAGAAGGAAAGCATTGCTTACTGACTGAAACCCAGAGCACTTCACACTGCAACATTTTGTTGTAGACCTCACTTGGAGTACAAAGCTGTGGCCATTGCAATGGCTTGTCTCTTCATCCTTGCTGATGAAGGGCTCTCAGCACCTGGAGGTGATTACAGACAGCTGTTGGAGGACCTCAGAAGCTGGCACATGTGAGACTGGCCAGGAAGCATGGAGTGGAGAAAGAGGGAGAAAGAACAGTGACAAACAAGTAGCAAAGCAAGAGCAGGGGGACGAAGCTCAGAGCAACAAAGAGTTGCTGGTGCAAAGAGAAATAGAAGGGAGCTGGAGGGAGCTGGGAGCAAGCAGGTAAGATGGAGGTTGAGAGTTCTTAAACAACTCAAATATGCAATTATTGTTATTTTGGCGAAAGCTTGTCCTAAAGACTGGCCTCAGTACCTGGACTGGAAAGCGGCCAATGTAGACCACATTTTAAAAATAATAATCTGGTGCTTGGAATCCAGAAAAGTATAAATTTAATGCCTGTTCCTTGTAATTTAGCAGAAAGCATTATTAAAGGGAAAAATATTAAGCTGGTAGACAAATAAGTTTTGCTGAAAAAGAATCAAACATAGCTTCTGCAAAGGTAAAACCTGTCTCACTATCCTTAATGGATTGTTGGTCTATATTCATATGTTCAAATATTTCTTCATCAGACACTGGCTAATGAAGACAGCTTTTTTTAAAAAAAGGATTTGACAAATTGGGTGAGGATAGTTTTTGTCAGTGAAACCTCTGAGTTCAGAGAAGGGCCTTACCAAATGCTGGAGACAGGTGAGGGGTATTGATGCAATAACATGCTCAGCCATTGTTTGAAACATAATGGTTGTCTACATGAATGGGAACCTTTGGCACTCTAGATCAGGCAACCCCAAACTCGGCCCTCCAGATGTTTTGGGACTGCAACTCCCATCATCCCTGACCACTGGCCCTGTTAGCTAGGGATGATGGGAGTTGTAGTCCCAAAACACCTGGAGGGTTGAGTTTGGGGATGCCTGCTCTAGGTCCTTTGAGCCACAACTTGATTTTGACAAGGGTGTATCGTGTTTTTACTTTGCTAACCTTTCCCCTTTCTCCTCCTTAATGGGAGTGATTAGCCGATTTGGTGCTTTAGATCTCTGATGATGGTCTTTCAGAATTTTTTCTGCAAAGCATTTTGTTTTCCTCTGAAAAGAAATTACATCAGTTGACTTAGGAGATTAATAATTCAGAGCTTTGAATGGAAAATGAAAATCAAGACAGGCAATAAGTTAGCAGTGTCTATGTTTTGCTGATCATATGAGTTTTTGTATGAAACGCTTTCTCATCAACCGACAAAAATGCTAATGCGTTGAAATATCTATATGGTACTATCAGCCTTATTTCAATTAGGGAATGATGTAAGATCAATTGCGCCCTTTTGAAAAATATTGAAATTTAGCATATGTTCTATGTAGGAAATACAAAGTTAACCTTTTTTATCCTGTCTCTCTACCTGAGTTGTCTCTTCCATCTATGCATACACTGAGTTTGTTAACCTTTGGAGCTGTTGAATCATAGACTGAAAGTGACTTCATATATGAGGGGAACTCAGCAGAAAATCATTGCGAACTCCTTGTTAGGTCTTTGCTTCAATTCCCAGTATCTCAGGTTTTTTTTAAAATGAATACATAGCAGCTTAAGATGGCTCCCTTCCCCTGCGGAGACATCCTTGCAGGTAGTATAGATGGCATTGGGCTAGATGGATTCAGAATAAGGAACTTTAATATGTTCTGTTCTTCTTGTGTGGGAAGAATAAGGCTGAATTCCAGAACATGGTTACTCGAGAGTAAGTTCCACTGAATTCTGAGACTAACTTCTGAGTAAACCTGTGTAGGATTGTGCTGTAAGAATGATAGCAGAGCTTGGAAGAATAGCTGGCTGAGGGCCAAACTAGATAAGGTTCTGCTAAGGCAGGCATCCCCAAACTGTGGCCCTCCAGATATTTTTGCCTACAACTCCCATGATCCCTAGCTAGCAGGACCAGTGGTCAGGGAAGATGGGAATTGTAGTCCAAAACATCTGGAGGGCCGAAGTTTGGATATGCCTGCGCTAAGGAGTTGGTGTGCAGGCTCAGGTGTTGAGCATCTACCCATGCTAGGAATACTGGCTGTGTTAAATCACCAACAAGCCTTGAGAATCAAACTTGTATGGAGGTTTCATCTATAGGCCTAACAGGATGTTAATAATCTGATTAGCAATCACAGCATATGTGAGGTTTTTGTTTTTAAATCAATAAATAAATACCAGGTTGTCAGGGGGAGATGGTTATCAGGATAGCTGCAACAAGGAGGGAGGTTGTGAGCATTCCCTCTGCATGGAAATCCCAACCATTATGTGCCAATTAACATGAGGGCGGAAACCACACTGGCACCAAAAGGAAGCTTTCCCCCCCTTAATAGCTGTGTGGAGTAGGAATTTTGTGGAGATTGCACCATAATACTGATAACAGTCCACCTGTACCTGGCATTTGATTATGAACACACCATTGGTGAGAGTCAACATAGTGCATGCAGGCACTCACTTGTGCAACGAGGGCTCACCTTCCTTCCTTCCCACCCAGCCTCCTGTGCAGCCCCCAAAATTGATTTGTATGGTTAGGGGTTGAGATGGACGAGAACTCTGATTCAGTTTGCATTGAAAACAATACACAGACCAAAACAACAGCCATCTTTTGAAAGACACTTCTCTGAATTTTGCAGTGCTGTTCTCCTGCCAAGTAATCTGTACAAAACTGTATATACTAGGGCAAAATGTGCAGAAGGATGCATATATTAGTGAAGATCACAAAACTGCACACTAACGTGTTTAATGGAGAAATTGGCACTTCTTTTGAAATGTTAAGATTTTGTTGTCTTGGATTTTTGGAAGTTGTGTTTTTTTCCGCACTTGAATTTTGTTTCTGTGGGTTATTCTTTGTGAGATGCCTTATGAGCTTTCTTAGTCCAAAGGCATCATATTAATTGAACAGTAAAAATAAAATGTTGATGAATTTTCATTAGGATTTTTTTTTAAAAAAAGAACAAACTGATGTGAAAATGTGGGAGAATTGAATTTAAGGCTGAGGAAAAATTAACAGACAGAGAAAAGCCAAAATGAACAGATTTGCCTATCCCTGGTTGGGTGACCCTCTGGAACAGATATTTGGGGCAACACGGTGGGGCAGGATGGAAGAGAAGTTATAGAAGTCTAATTGCATGTGTGGATTTCTATTGCACATCATTGTATGCCACCCAGTCTGACTTCTAATCATGTTTTTAACTTCATGTGACGTTAGGCATATTTGACACTTACATTTTTATATTTAAAGCTTGTTGCATGCTTTCCTTGCTGCTGCTGTTTCCACTGATGGCTGAAAGCCTGTATTATGTTGTATTGCACCCTTTAAGCTCGGTGATGGATGACATGCCAAACACGTCAAGGGCAATCAAAGTTAGTTATATACCCTCTTGAGTAGTACTGACCTGCAAGGACTGAAGTCCTTGAGTGTCAGCAAAATATGGCAATAGTTTCTCAAAAAGAAAAGCAAAACAAAAACCTAGAGCCCTCTTCTGAGGAACGAAACCCCCAATGTGCTGAGCAAGCTGTTTATTTCAAGCAGGTATTTCTTCTATATAAATTGTCACTTCTCCCTCCATTGCTTCAGTGTATGTGTATGTATTTTGAGTGTACCAGCTCTAGATCCCTTAAGTAGCAAAGAGGCAGGATAGACCTCCTCTGAATTTCCATAGGTGTACATATAAAAAGCTGCCTTATACTGAATCAGGCTATCTAGTATAGTGCTGACTGGCAGTGGCTCTCAAGGCCACTTATCCCATTAATTGCAGGGGCTGGTATTGCATTGCTTTACTGCCTTCCTTTTTTAGAATGACTTCATGGATACAGATGTTAAGAAAATAGTCAGATGTTGAAATACACAAAAGGCTTTTTGCTTCTATGGTAGCCAGCAGCTAGCCTTGAGGCAGGGTCAGCAGCACTTGGGAAAGCGAAGAGAGGAGAGAAGAACTATATCTAATAGTGCTCTTCAGCTGCCTCCATAAGTTTGAGTGGCACCTGTTCCCTTCCATGCCATGCTAAAGATTCTACTATTGGCAAATAAAGGCCTTAAAAACTTGGGACCAGTTGACTTGTGAGATCGCCTTAACCCACTCCACAACTTTGATCTTGACATTGGGCCTCCACTTTGAGCACCTACGGTACTTAGAAATGCTTTTGTTTAGACAAGCCCACCCAGATTTGTGGAATGTTTACATGCATTTCATTCTGTTTTTAGTTCATTGGTGCTGTATTATTTGAATGTTTTAATTAGTTGTTTTGCACTGTTTTTTACTAATACTTTTGTGGTTTAATTCTTTTGTTAATCCAGTTTGAGGTTTTTTTGCATATTGGGTTTCAAGATCACAAGGGAGGCTTCTAAGCGCATTCAGTCAAACATTCAGAAACACACCTTCAGAAGCATGATGGTCTAAGAGAAGACTGCAAGCCTGAATACATTTGGAACAGGGCCTCTATGCATCATATGGTTCTTATGGTACACACAACAACAACAACAACAACACCATAGCATTATGAGATCTCATACCCTCCAACTTCTTGAGTCCCCAAACGGGGACCTGCATCTTCCTCCCTGTGCACCTGCATGAGTCACATGACCCACAGGAGATCATGGAGCCCAAAATGTGGACTTGTGTTTCGGGGTTCTGCATGAGATTGTGGCCCTGAAAAACAGCTTTTTGTTGGGGGGAGCACTTTACTCAGGGCAAGATCTTGGTGTGAATTGTGGAAGCCAAAATGGCCACCATGCCCTCTTGTGAGAAAACAGGATGTCCCAATTTCTCTGGGATACTTGTGGGGTATGCAATCTTACTTCAGGAAAGTGGCTCCCATGCCACTGGGGAAGCCTATGAAGGGGCCCTCATAAAGTTCCTTGTGGACCTTTATTGGGGTAGACAACCCTTCTGCCCCTCACCTTCCCGACATTTCCGCTAACTTTCTTATAGAACTAGTGGTGGGCAAAGCTGTCAATTTTGGTTTCTCTCAGAGCAGTCTTAGGCTGGATTTAGACACATCAAGGAAGTGTTTCAGTTTAAAGCGTTGTAAATTTAAATGGGGAAAACAGGTAGAGAAAAACAGGACTCTATGTCGCCATCTAGTGGCACAATGTTATATCGCACTTGTTGTTGTTGTTTAGTCATTTAGTCGTGTCCGACTCTTCATGACCCCATGGACCATAGCACGCCAGGCACTCCCGTCTTCCACTGTCTCCCGCAGTTTGGTCAAACTCATGTTGGTAGCTTCGAGAACATTGTCCAACCATCTCATCCTCTGTCATTCCCTTCTCCTTGTGCCCTCAATCTTTCCCAACATCAGGGTCTTTTCCAGAGAGTCTTCTCTTCTCATGAGGTGGCCAAAGTATTGGAGACTCAGCTTCAGGATCTGTTCTCCTAGTGAGCACTCAGGGCTGATTTCCTTAAGAATGGATAGGTTTGATCTTCTTGCAGTCCATGGGACTCTCAAGAGTCTCCTCCAGCACCAGGGGCGTAGCCAGGATGAAAATCAGGGGGGGCAAGGGGCGGGGAGTAAGGGGCGGGGCCAAGGGCAGGGCCAGGGGGCGGGGGCGGGGCCACATCGGAGCAGCCTGAAATCGGGCTGCTCCGACTCCCTCCTCCCCCTCCGCGATAGGAAGGGACGAGGGGGAGCCAGGATCAGCCCGAAATCGGGCTGCTCCGACTCCCTCCTCCCCCTCCACGATCGGAAGGGATGAGGGGGAGCCAGGATCAGCCCGAAATCGGGCTGCTCCGACTCCCTCCTCCCCCTCCGCGATCGGAAGGGACGAGGGGGAGCCAGGATCAGCCCGAAATCGGGCTGCTCCGACTCCCTCCTCCCCCTCCGCGATCGGAAGGGACGAGGGGGAGCCAGGATCAGCCCGAAATCGGGCTGCTCCGACTCCCGACTCCCCCTCCGCGATCGGAAGGGACGAGGGGGAGCCAGGATCAGCCCGAAATCGGGCTGCTCCGACTCCCTCCTCCCCCTCCGCGATAGGAAGGGACGAGGGGGAGCCAGGATCAGCCCGAAATCGGGCTGCTCCGACTCCCTCCTCCCCCTCCGCGATAGGAAGGGACGAGGGGGAGCCAGGATCAGCCCGAAATCGGGCTGCTCCGACTCCCTCCTCCCCCTCCGCGATCGGAAGGGACGAGGGGGAGCCAGGATCAGCCCGAAATCGGGCTGCTCCGACTCCCTCCTCCCCCTCCGCGATCGGAAGGGACGAGGGGGAGCCAGGATCAGCCCGAAATCGGGCTGCTCCGACTCCCTCCTCCCCCTCCGCGATAGGAAGGGACGAGGAGGAGCCAGGATCAGCCCGAAATCGGGCTGCTCCGACTCCCTCCTCCCCCTCCTCGATCGGAAGGGACGAGGGGGAGCCAGGATCAGCCCGAAATCGGGCTGCTCCGACTCCCTCCTCCCCCTCCGCGATCGGAAGGGACGAGGGGGAGCCAGGATCAGCCCGAAATCGGGCTGCTCCGACTCCCTCCTCCCCCTCCGCGATCGGAAGGGACGAGGGGGAGCCAGGATCAGCCCGAAATCGGGCTGCTCCGACTCCCTCCTCCCCCTCCGCGATAGGAAGGGACGAGGGGGAGCCAGGATCAGCCCGAAATCGGGCTGCTCCGACTCCCTCCTCCCCCTCCGCGATAGGAAGGGATGAGGGGGAGCCAGCACCATAATCCAAAAGCATCAAGTCTTCTTTATGCTCCAGCTCTCACTTCCATACATCACTACTGGGAAAACCATAGTACAATGCATATAAACCACTTTTAAGTTCCGTTCTCCATATTTCCACATCAGTCCTAATGAGAATTCACCAGCATTTTCATGCAAATGTCTCCCAAATTACACATTTTGCAAACCAATTTTCCTAATGTTACTTTGTACGTTATTTTCACTTATATATGCATTTTTATGCACACTTGGCTCCAGTATATGCCTTTTTGAACACATTGCAACACCGTTCCCTAGCCAAGTAAAGTTTGTAGAAATTTGAATGCTGGGTGCGTTTTAATTCGTATATTATTTAGGGAAGTGAAAATTAGGTAGGTTCACCTTTAACTGTGAACTGAATTGAATTTCTCCCCAATCCCTAGTTGGAATTTCAGCTTTGTTCCTCCAGGCTACCCAAGCGCCTTGTCATTTCTGTAATGATCTAAAATGGGGAGGCTTTGGTACTTAACTGTGCTTGTAGAAATATACCTTGACATAAACTAAAACAAGCCCCTGTCACTTAATTTTTAACTCCATTGATTTAATGCCTAATGAGGTAGATTTAATATATTTGGCTACTGGCAACAGTATTTAAATGAAGCACATAATTTCTTAAATACTAGCAAATATGCTTCCGGCTTTAATAATAATGTATTTTCCCCCCTTCATTGGCAGCCCTAAGTATCAATATGCTGTTTCCTCTGTAGCTCAGCTTTTGCAAGGTCATGGTGGCAGATGTAACCAAGATATTCCAGGTTTTTATTTTAAAAACTAGAACAAGCCCAATTAATCTTCTCCTATGATGCCTTTCAGCGGCTGATCTCTGTGGAGAACAGGGGCCAAAGGAGGAAATAATATCTGATCCTATGTGCCCATGATGGCTTCCCAGACAGTATGGGAGAAGTCTATATGAGTGTTTAGGCATACAAATTGCCACTAGGAATTAATTGCTATCCCTGTCAAGCCAGCCCAGCCATGACTTCCTTTATACAGCTGTATCCACGGGGGACACTCTGTGTGGACCCCCTGACCCCAAATCTCAGCTGCACTTCAAATCATCACTGAAAGAAGGGAGCCTGTACAGGTGCCCCCCCCCTTCAAATGGCACTGCTGCTTTGTTACTTTTAGCACGTTATTGGAAATCACAGGAAGTGTGCACACTTACTAAACTTTCCAGCTAAATACAAGATTCCAGGCCCAAGCCCTGGGAATAGCAGTTTCCTAAAATTCATAGGTTGCTGCACCTTTCCCCCTCAAATCTCCCACGATCAATATTTCCTAATTAAAAACAAGGACCAAAAGGACCCCATTAGCTTTCCTTTTACTGTGCCCCCAAGGCAAAAAACTCCAACTCTTAATTTTTTTAAAGCATTTCAAAAAACTTAATGAGGGATCTGTCACACCATGACAAAATTCCTCAAGATTCATATTCCCTTGAGAAATTTTAAGAACAGATACATAACTAAAAAAGGAGGCAAAAACAGATTAAGCCTGCTCAGAAATTGACTACCTTGCATGTCTTATTTTGTGGTATTTACTTGTAAGCCTGCTTAGGATTTCATTTTTTAAAAAAATTGGGGTGAGAGCCAATAAGAAAGTTGTCCTCCCTGCTTGATTGACACTAGGAAGAAGTAGCCTGAGGAGAAACAAGTCCTTTCTCCTCTCCTCTGCTGGAAAAGTGCCAGACATTGGGGCAGCTGACACAGGCAGTGGTGGAGCCAACACTTAGATAACTGACCCAGGGTCATCAGAAGAACCTCTGAGGATTCAACTCCATCCTAGCTGTGCCTATACTTCACAGCATGTGTCCAAAGCCCACCCATGATCACAATCTCATCATGCCCACTGATGTGATGGTAGACACATGTCTGATGCAGGCTTGGCATCAGTACCTGGCACTGTGGGGCAAATGGTGGGACCCCTAGGACCTGGAATGGCCTACTGTCACTGACACCACCCCTTAATTATTATCATTCAATTGCCTAAGAACTGTGATGAGACACGCTGTGACAGATGGCTGCAGCTGCTGTCATCATTATCCCCAATACCTTGAGGCTCTACCCTCAATGTACTCTACATTAGGGCAGAGTCCAGGGGCACTGGGGTTGATGAAGATGACAACAGCTGATGCTTCTTTTCACTGCTGAGGGAGCACTGCAAGGCTGGAGCTGCACTGATTCCAGCATTGCCACCTGTCCCTGTTTCTGCCAACTCCACCTGTCCACATTCATCATCTTCTAAGGCAAGTTTGGAAGGGCACAAGGGTGATGTGTGGAGCCCACCGGATGGCACCTGCCCTTATGTCTCCTTAAACCTGGTATCAGCCTTGGTCTGAAGACCCCTTCAGAAATGGCCCCAAATAATCTGTGAAAAGGAAGTTCAGAGCATTGCCAGCAATCGCTGGAGGGCTTTGTCTGGGTGATTTGAACCGGAGCACTTACTCAGGTCTGTGTTACTGTTTGGAAGTAATTACAGGTTAACTATAAAAGCAGTTTTTGCCGTAGATTTTACCAGCTTCTGCGGGTGAAAAAAAAGCAATTTCTTTTCAATGTCTTGATCTCCTACAACCTTCTATAGCACAGAAATTCGGCCTCAGGCACTGTTTTTGAGAACAAAGTTTTCTTAATTTTATTTTGTCGTCTCTTCGGCTGGGGAAAAACATGATTTTTAGTAAAAACCTTTTCTGGGGAAAATAAAACACTGATACTCTCCTAGATCTACTATATGCATGAATGTGCACAACCTCTTTGCCATCCACAGACTCCTCCCTGCCCCCTCAAAGCAATGCACAGAACCTCTTTCGGACAGAACTATTTTTTTGTTGTTGAGTGTCAACAATTACTACCCCCCCCATTTTTAAAAAATAAATTGGCATTGTCCATATAATTTGGATGCTTCAAAAGCTTGAAAACATTAGAGATGTGGGTCTTTTCTTACCACCTCTAGTGCATTTGTTTGCACAAAGAAAACCTGATGACCACTGACAAAGATGTAATTCAAGCTCTCTCAAGATTAATTCCTGCAAAATATACATTTATGCACATGCACACTCCAACACTTCATTGATTAACTGCACTTATAAAGCATTATTCATCCAAGGAGCTCTGTTCCAGAGAGAAGCAAGGAACCAAGTTAGGCTCACAACACCTCTGCGAGGTAGTTTAGGTTTGTGGCTGGCCCAAGGTCACACAGCGAGCTTCATATTGGGGGATGTTGCAGAACGTCACAACTATGATATAACGAATTGAGCAGAATGGAAGGCAAGAGGCAGGGGTGCCAAATTCTGGCCTTGCAAAGAGCACCGCTGAAATTTGAAAGACCAAAGTCTACCCCTGGCTTAGCTACAATAATACTTGCTCTGGTAACTTCTCAGTTAGACTATTGTAATGTGTTCTACATAGGGCTGCCCTTGAAGATAGTCTGGAAACTAAGTTAGGGAAGAATGTGATGGCAGTATGGCTGTGAGTTACTTCTTGAAGGGGAAAAAACTTCAGGTAACTTTATTACGCTGTTTCTTCTGTTTTGTTTCTTAGCGCAATCCCAGAGCTAGGTCCTGTTTCAGCCTTCCCCATTTTACTTTGGATATGAAGAAATCTTTCCACACAGGAAGGAAAGCTTCAGGGAGCCTGATGAGAGCATATGTTTCTTCCTCATAAGTTTTTCTGAAATGAGAGTTCTGAAAGCAGTGTTTTGACTTCATTAGATGGATCCTACAGCAGGAAAAGGCTGGTGGTTTTCCCCACCCCAAGAAATGAAAATAAATAAATCATAAATTGTTCAGAGAAGAAAAAAGCCCACTCCATGAAAACTTCTGAAAACTTCTTTTAGACAGGTTTTCTATTCTTCATGCAGCATCTGGCAACAAAGGCGCAAAACAGAAAGCCCCAAGAAATGTTATTTTTATCTATGAAACATTTTGATCTAGTTTTAGCAGAATATAAAGCCACATTTCCTAAAATGGTATTTTTTTATTTTTAGCTCCATGGGGAAGGTTATGGGAGGGAAATAACTGATTGTCTAGTTCAAAGCAGATATATGTTTCTGATGTATATAAATAAGTGCTGTTTCTTTGTGAAACTCTGATCCAAGCCCCCCCCCCCCTCTGAGGGTGGGGAAGAAGAATCTATATTAGAAAAAAGTATCCTAGATCAGTATGCATGAGAAGATTAAATGATATTTTGGACTCTACTGTATCTTAAAAAAAACCAGTAGGGCATATCTGTAGAACCAAATGACATTGGCAACACTGCTGGGTAGATTAATGGTAGATTGTGACATGGGGAATTTGATGTGATATTATTTCTCCTAATATACTTGTTTTTATATGAAGTTTTTTGACTAATGTATACTTTGGGCAAACCAGTCAAAGCTGGGCAAAGGTATCCTTGGTATCACATTGTGCCATGTTTGCTAGGTACTCGAAGCATAAAATTGCTCACATTTGTAATGACCTAGATGCCATGGTTGATGCGTTTCGGTCAGTGGAGGTGTCTAGGGCATTGTTTGGCTCTAATATGTTGCATGGTTTTCAGTTATTAAGGCCATAAGCCCCTTTGCCAAGTCTAGCCAGCCGTTTGTTTGCTTCCCTCTTGCTCCTCTTTGTTTTTTGTTTTTTGTTTTTTTACATCTAGCAGCAGTGCTGGCCCTCCTGGAGCTGGAGTGAAGCAACACCAGCCAATTTCTGGCAAGATCTCTTGATATTTCAGGAGATCTCACTGGAAATTGACACTACTGCTGGCACAGCTCATTGCTGCACATTTGGCATGAAGGGACCCTTCATAACCTGGCTTCTATACAAACAGAGGAGAACTGGCCCATCTGTGTTTGTTTGTTTGTTTGTTTGTTTCCTCTGTTTATACAGCGTAGAACAGTTCTCATGATATGGTGAGGCCTCATAATGGTGATGCTGTAAGTAGTGGTGTGTCTTCGTTTCCCTATCCACTTTGTTCATTTTCCTATTGATATATACTAGCTGTTCCTGGCCATGTATTGGTGTGGCAATCATTCCCCCCCAAAAAACACGCGTGTAACCCCCTCGCCCCAACCCATTCATCCTCCCCAAAGGCACAGCCCTCCTTCACTCAGTGCCCCCGTTCCTCACACCAGCCCCGTTCCTCACTCCAGACGCCGCGACACCTCTATCTCTAGTCCCCCCGTGGCATGATGTTCCCGGTCACGTGTTGGTGTGGCAATCATTTAAAAAAAAAACCACCCAACCCCACATGTGTGTTCTGTTAAATCCACCCTACCCTGCCCGACCCATTCATCCTCCCCAAAGGCACAGCCCTCCTCCACTCAGCACCCCCGTTCCTCTCCCCAGCCGCATTCCTCACCCCAGACGTCACGGCACCTCTCTCTCTGTTCCCCCCGCTGCGTGACGTCATCTTCCTTCTGTGTGATGGCACCCGTCACCCCGACCCCCCCCTCTCTTCCATCCGCACACCCCATGTGCATCTTGGGAAGGGCCTGGCCTGTCCCCCTGGCTGGGCAATGCCATGTTATTGTGATGTCACAGATACTCTGTAGCCTATGGCAGCAGCTGAGGCATCCTCAGCTGTACTGCTTTGACATCCAGCAGATGGTAATACAACTAATGTTGGAAGAAGGTTTTTCTAAAAAAAAAAAAAGAAGGTCACAGGTGAGACATCTATATAATCTAGGTATATAAAAACACTTGTGTATGGTGTGGCAACGTTGTGTCAAATTTTCAAAGCAGTTGGTAAAGCAATCGGTAAAGCACTTTCTGAGATTATCGATTTTGAACAAGGTTATCTTTACATTTTTATTTATATAGATATAATATGGAAAACCCCACCGGTCTTCTGCTGCATGTAATGTTGGCACATTCCATCCAGATAGCATGCACTGACTTTCCCCAGGCCATCACACCTGCCAGCTTTCAGATATGACAAGGGTCATACATTTTATAGGCAATTGAAAAGGGTCTGCTCTTATGACATTCAGTTACTTTCAACAGGAGAACCCAGCTGCATTTATCCTGCTTATAAGTGGAATTTTTTTTATCCTACTGGCATGAAATCTTTAGGTGTACTTCCACACAAAGCCCCTAGCACCAGATCTGCCAGATTCCAGATAGTTAGGACACAGGGATACCATTTTATAGGTAAATAAGGAAGGTGTACAGACACAACCTAAATGCTACCTGTACTAAATAGCGATTCCAGCTTTATGAATTTCACAGTACCAGCCCTCCTGCTTTCCCCATACAAAGAGTTCTAGCCCATTTATTCCATGCATAACAATTACCGCTTTTGAAAGTGGTTAAAAACAAACGAAGGAAGGAATAATTGTTTTCCATTCTCATTCATTCAAATGAATGTGCATCCTTGTGATAAGGTTCAAAAAGTTGACCTTGTTAGTTCTGTAACATGTAAAAATGTCATACACACAAACATAACGGGAGCATGGACCCGGCTGTATTTTGTCACTGTTCCAAGGCTGTTTTTGATCTTTGTGATTTGCTTTCTATTGTTTTAGCAAGGGCTCAAATGGGTTTTTTGTGTGTGAAAGGATTCTAATAGATCAGCGCAAGACAGAGCCAGCTATTTCCCCACTGCTTTAATGCCTCTGTGAACTGCTAAGGCTCAAAGAAACAGAAAGGGAAATTATTTTGGAAGAAAGAAAGAAAATTGCAGGGGGAATTGGGATGGCACTGGGATAAGCAACTCTTACCCTTAACTTTTGGTAATAGCTAGAATTACGCAAAACTGAAGAAACCCTCAGAGCTCAGATTTCAGTTCAAAAGGTCTCCAACTGCTCATAAAGTCTATGAATAGATGGTCTGGAGGAGGGAGGAGGAAAAGGTAGAGGATGGGTGGCTATTTTGGCATGAAAAGACTAAAAAGCCATACCACTCAGGTCTCCAAAGATGCCTTCCAATTGATCATAAATACAGCTTGATGAAAAGAATATGAATTATGTAATTTTTCACCAGCTCACTATATCTACAGCCTCACAGTTTAAGTGTACAGTTGTAATTTTAATTTCCATAGCTCTTGACATTATGTTGTTCTCAGGGAAAAAAGAGATAGATGTGCACACCACATCTAAATAAATAATTGAGTACTTTAATGCAAATGCTTGCTTTGAAGCTTTGTTTTAATGCTCTTTATAAAGCTGAGCTGAAGGGAAATTTCCTTTGACATGTAGCAAGAAAGAAATAACCCTGAATGTGATTTCTCTAATGAATGCTACCAATGAGAGAACTCATAAATAATATTGTGTCCCCAAAGGCTTAGTTCAGGAGGTCTTTAAGCAAAGGAGCAATTAATTACTTTAGTGGGATTAAGCACATGTTTAAATTTAGGTATGTGTTTAAATACTTAGCAGCACAGGGAATTTGATGAATGAAAAATGTTCACCAAAATCAATGAAAGTTTTGCAGGCAAGGGTTTTCATAAAATCCTAGAATTGTAGAGTTGGAAAATACCCAAAGGATCATCTAGTCCAACCCCATGCAATTCATTTCTTCAGTGGATGAAGTTTTTTTTTAAAGGATCACAACAATTTCTTGATTGCCAAACACAGCAGTTTAAACGGTCATTGTCTGTTGATGATTGAGGGCATCGATGGAAGCATAGGAAGCTGCTTAAGACCAAGGCCGGCCATTGGGGCTTCTCTCTCAGTTGTCTATTTACTGATTGGCAGCTGCTTCCCAGCGTTTCAGAAAAGGGGCATTTCCAACCCTACCTGGAGACTGAAACGGGGAACTTTTGCATGCCAGGCCACCCCCCCCCCCCATTCCTCAGATGAAAATAGGGACATTTCTCACTGTGCTGCAACTGACTCTCTCCGACCCCCCATTCTAACAGCATTTCCTGTTAGAAGAAGGGTGAGTGCTGCCACCACCTTCCTGCCCAGAGCAGCCCTGCCTACCCCTCAGAGTCTGCGTGTCACATGGGGCTGGGCCTCAGCAGCCAGAGCCTCTCCTCCTCACTTGCTCTCCAGCAGCCTTTACGAGCTGCCCAAGGGAGGAGGCTGGCAGCAGCGCCCATGGAGAGACAATGAGATGCTTCCTCCCAGCTGCCGTCGCTTGGGACAAGCACCAGTTCACCCTCCTCTTTGAGCACGGCACTGGCGGTGCTTGTGAAGGGGAGAAGGACATTCCAGGATCAAATCAGAAGCCTGGATGGCTTTTATAAATCTTGGACCCGACCCTAGAAAATCAGGACACTTTGGAGGGTATGCTAAGCAGATGCTCTACTGCTGAGCTACAGCCCTTCCTCAAAGGTGAGCCAGGATCCAAAGAACCTCCAACTAGTTCCATGAACACAAGGCAGCTTTAAACTTTGATTTCACAAATAGTAGCCCCATCCGCCAATGTCACATGCCAAACTGCTTTTGAATCTAAGGCAGAATGCAAAAACAATTTGTGATGGGGCAGGAGTGGGTGTACTATTCAAAGTCCTCCCCATCCCACAATCTCAAGATGTATGCCTAAGCTGCTAGACACACTGTGAGTATCTCTTTGGAGCCCATCAAATGCTGTATCACTTCCACTATTAAAGCTAGAATTCATCCTACGCATGAGAAGCAAAACGAAGCTTTCTGGCTTTTCAGGCAACAGTATTCTGTTTTTGTTTTGTTTTAAGTATGACAGACACTTTCAAATCGGAGAAAAGCATAAATATATCCTAAAGCGCTCTCTAATGTTGTTAGTTTCCAGGCTGTTTATTATTACTGCTTTTGTTTAAATCAGAGTAATAAATGTAAAACCATGGATTAAATATGATTTGCAATAAGCTTGTATCAGATTCCCCCCCCCCCAAAAAAAGATCTGGAAAGGTTCTGCTGAATTAACATTTAATGGCAAAATAATATAACCGCAAAGAACCTATAAAATCTCAGTTGGGTAAGTTGGAATCCATTTCTGTCCCTGAATAATCTAATATTATTTGGAAATACTTGTCCCTGGTGGGAATATTTCAATGATACTTCTTGACATATTAATAAAATGGTCTCTCTATTTTTTATATTTAAAATCATATATTTCTAGCAAATTTAAAAATGAATGTAAAAACAAGCATTACCCACAACATTCAAGATGAAGAAGTACTCTGAGGAAAATCTAATTAAGGATATTGCTGGGGGAAAGGGGGGGGGAATAAAACAGCCGCCAAACTAGTTCCTCCGAGATGAGGATGTTAACTAGATGCAGATATAGATGAGGGAAAGAAGAATCTATAATAACCCTCCTTCCTGTGTCAACTGCTTGTAGGGGGTCCACACAATCAAATGAGAAGCTGGGCTGGGCTGCTGTCCACACAGGAAGTCACACAGCTTCCTTGCCTCCCCTGCCCCCTCCCCTCCGCTAAACATCCATGCATTGAGTGTGGATGTCTGCAGAGGGAAAGCCTGTATGTTCCTCAGATGCTAGAACTAGTGCATTGCTGAATATGTATTTTCACCATGTGGACCTTCTCACCACTTTGTCTCTCTCACTCACCCTCCCAGGAAGCAGCCCACCTGCCAGGAAACGAGCATAGCAGCTCCTTTCCATCTGGGGAGCTACTTCTGGAGCACACCAAACATAGGCACATGATAGCCAGGCTCTTTGAATTCCCTCACTTCAATTAAAGTCTGGGAGCAGTCATTACAAAGCACCTCTCTTCCCTTTTCATATCAGGAAGCATGGGCAGCTGTGGAGGCCCAAGAACTCTGAAGAAATGTATCATAATGTTGGGAAACACTGAGGCTGATGCGTCTCCCCCAACGCAGCGCCGCCAGGGATGATTCATCACTCCTGTGTCCCATCGCGCTGGTGTGGCCCATATCCAAGGACATGAGCACACAGTCCAAACAGAAGCTGGGGTGTGACATCTAAGCCTAATTTATTATGTACAAAATCAAACGTAACAGAACGAAGAAAACATGGCTCCTCTCTCACTTCCTTGGAGAGAAGGGAAAAGCAAAAGCAATACAGAACGGAACAGCGTACCTGAACTTCCGTTCCCATGACATCCAACACTGTGGAATGTAAACACCGACGCGTGACATGTAACAATCACACATCTGCAGCATGGAGGAATGAAATTCCCAACACATAGAGGGAAAACTACACAGACCACGCCTACCAAAATTCGAAAGTGCGGGGAAACAGGTGGGGGAAGAAAAGCTCTGAGAAAACAGAACATGTTTTGACACAGCACCAGCTGGATCCCTGATTGTGTAGGGTTCCATCTCCTGTGGAAACCTATATGCACTTTTGGCGGCTATGACATTGGGTTGGGTCACTAGATATCAGTTACCCTGATAAAGGGGTCCAGGAAAGGTTTGCTTTGTCTGGTATTCCAGATAGGGACCAGGGGCCATAGCAGCTTCCCAAGTGGTGGCCCTGTTGGGAATGTCCCCCTTCATGTATGTTGAGGGGTAACCTGCTACTTAGGGTTGAGCCACCTTACTGATCAAGCATCAGGAGGGTTGCTTGACATCTGATACATACCCAGTGCCTTCGCCAAAACCAGCTCACATCTGTAATCGATAAAGCTGTGGCATGTTTCAACCCAATCCTGATGTCCTACCAGTATGTCTTATTTTTACCCTGGACTGACCCCTGGTGGGTCACACACTTTCCGTGCCTGGGCACGCAGGCCTAGCCCATAGACACCCATGCATAATTTGTGAACATGGGGGATGGAGAGCTATGCAACCTTGGGATCAGCAATGTGGCCCTGTTGCCCCTTCAGCTCACGTGGACCCCCTTCTCACATGATTAATCTGTGAAAGAGGCTAATGTGATATTCTAACATTACCCTTTCTATGTGAAAAAATGTTGGCTTGCAACTCTCCTCTTCCTTCCACATTTTCAATATTCCATAGAAAGGAAGTTGTCTGCTTCTCATTAGGTCAATATTTAATTACAATAAACAGGTTGGACTGGTTGCTTTTTAAATACAAAGTTAATCTATATTTCTATCCAAATGGAAATTTCCTCTGTGTTGTTCAGTCAGCGGCATAGCCTTAGCCTCAGTTTTTATTGCTCTTTAAGTATAGATGGGAAAGCAGGGTAGCTAACATTTTAAAGAAGAGAAACAAAAGCAGAACTCTGACACTAAGCAGACCTGATAGCTAAATCGAGCTGGATTATTGAGCTTGCAGCTGCTTCTCCTGGGTTTTTTTTGGGGGGGGGGTTGCCATCGGCTTCAGAGATACCAAAGTCAGTGCCAATGCAGACATGACTTTAATTGCATAGTGAGCAAATCTCTAAGAGGTCTAGAACAGTAGAAAAGAACATTTTCTTTTCATCTGTCCATTGTACAACCAGCTACACAAACACGTTCTATCCCCTTTTTTGGGGGGGGGTACTCTAATATCACGGCACAATGAAAATATCAGATTCTTTCTGTCTGACATTAACCCGGAAGTAAGGGTGGATGAGTTTTTATCAATAGTATCTCTTAGAGTGGGAAGAAACTCCAATGAAAATCCCCGTTGTTGCATATTTTTACATGGATGTTTATTTGTATATATTTTAAGATTTTATATATGGATCTTTTATGATGGCCTATATTTGTAATGCCTAATAAAGGTTTGGTGAAGTAAGCAAAACCTAGAATCAATAAATAATATCATTAAAGCAAAACAAAAACCCCAGTAACACAAAACCAGCAATATAAAAGCATAAAAACAGGAATTCAGGGCAACACGTGGCTCCTACTTCACATATAGCCGATGGAGGAGCATTCTACAAGTACAGGGACAATTGTGGAAAATGCCTGTTTTGGAGTTAGTGTGGTGTAGTGGTTAAGAGTGGTAGACTTGTAATCTGGAGAACTGGGTTCGCGTCTCCACTCCTCCACATGCAGCTGCTGAGTGACCTTGGGCTAGTCACACTTCTCTGAAGTCTCTCAGCCCCACCCACCTCACAGAGTGTTTGTTGTGGGGGAGGAGGGGAAAGGAGATTGTTAGCCGCTTTGAGACTCCTTCGGGTAGTGATAAAGCGGGATATCAAATCCAAACTCTTCTTCTTCTTCTTCTTCTTCTTCTTCTTCTTCTTCTTCTTCTTCTTCTTCTTCTTCTTCTTCTTCTTCTTCTTCTTCTTCTTCTCCTCCTCCTATGCTTTATTTTATTTCATAACATAAATTTCATTGCATTTATATACCGCTTGATTTTTCTTATAAAAACCCCCCACAAACTGGTTATTATATTTTATGATATGCTGTAGAGTAGAGTACCACAAGTATAATTTCCATTCTTTGCGGTTATGAAGCCTGGGGGGGGGGAATCCATTGATGCCCAAATCACAGTTAAACCTTCTTTCCCTATGCACAACTGTCCTGATGAGAAACACCCACACCCCGCAGCTGTAATTAAATGGAGAGAGAAAAACACATAGCCCCAAGCTGCACATTTAGCGTAATGTATAGTTTGACCCTATGACACATTACTTGTATTTTTAGGCATTACTCATCCTCCCTCTCTTGCATGCAGCTCTCCAGCTGTGGAAGAGAGTTCTCAGAGGGCTGTAATTAGCCCTCCCTCCTTAACCTCCTCACTGGCCCTCAGTTCATGTTCTCTCTCTCTCTCTCTGCCAACACTTGCATTGTCCTGGGTGCACTACAATGTTTTTAGCTATTACTTCACGCGGAAATCCATTAGCCCACTTTTCATTTGGCACCTGGTGCACACATGATTCTTGCAACAAGCAAAGGGCCCTGAAGATGGATAGGTACCTCTGTAAGGCATGGGATAGCTTTATGCTCACTGCAATGGCTCGGTGTGGGGAATGCGTGAGGAGTTCAATTTCTGTGAATACCGATGCAAACTGACCTGACCTGACCTCCCGGACAAATGTGTGGAGCAGAATGTAATTAACCTTTCGATTTTGTGATACGGTTCTTGGCTCAGTAATGAACCAAAATGCATTGAAATGCATGTTGAAGGATAAGATGTGTTTAGAAATGTGTACATTGAGATAAACATAAATATTTAAATGTGGGTTTTGTGATAAACACGAAATTTCACGTGTATCTTTTAAAAAAGAAAATAGGAGGAATTGATACATGGATAAAGATTGATCTGGAATAGACTACCAATCCCATCTCTGTTCTGTGAATCTTCCCCTTCTTTTGTGTTTGCAAAAGGTACTGCTGTCGCTTTAGTTTATTTATATAAATTGTTTTCTAGAAGTGCAACAGTTGGATGAAACAGGATCAATTGCACAATGCTTTAATTTTGTGTGCCTTGGCTCCTGAAATGCTCCAATAAGTAGAGAGAGATTTCAGCAGGAGCTGATTCAAACAGTACTGATTAACGTCTGCTTTGCTGTTCTCTGAGGTATTCTAGTGATTTCCCGGAACTGGATTTAAGGATCTGGATTCAATTCCTCACCTAGCCTTGGTCAGAAAGCATAAGGGGAAGAGCTAAGGATGGTGACAAGATTTTCTGGGCCCTGTGTGCTATATATCAGACATGTTCAACCATTCAACCGCAATTGACAAGTAGATCCCTGGGGTGATCCAGGTCGATCGCAGGTGCTCCTGGGCAATCGCATTAATCAATAATGAATGTCATAGCTCCCTGCCCTCAGCGTTTGGTCTGCCACAGCAGCAAGCACTAGTAAGCGCAACGCATTTGAGTGGCCACATAGGTAAAGAACCCCCCACCCCCAAAAGCTCAACAACTCTGGTCAATCCTTCTCAAAAAAAGCTCAACAACTCTGGGCAATCTTCCCCCGCTTCCACCCACGCACGCACGCACGCACACTCCTCCTCCTCCAATGACAATGGGTAGATCATTGCCAGGTTTTTAATACTAGGAGTAGATTGCAGTCTCTTGGGAGTTGGATGTGCCTGCTATATATTGATCTCACCTTCCTGCAATCTATCAGCAAAAACTTCTCCTGATGTCCATATAAGAACAGCTCACCTGTGTGGCGGAGCTACAGCAATAGCCTCCCTCCAGTGGCATCAGCAGGGCAGGGCGAGGAGTGAGATTGTGATGATTCTGTCATGGCGATGAAGTCACAAACTTCATTTGCATTTGTTAGCCATCTGCCATGCGAATGGTGGTAGTAGGCTGGGCCTAAGGTTGTCAACTTTTGATTTCAAGAAGGAGTGAGGCCAGACAAGCATAACAGAATTTGGTTATGAGGACCTGGTATCCTATGGTTGTAACTGAAGGAATTAGGATGGGTAGGGCTAGGATATAATTTTTCAGATCACGGCATACCCGTCAAGATTTCACAGACAAAATAGGCATACCCTTGAAACATCCCAGTTCTTGTACAGTTGGAGAGCATCCCTGGGTATAGCTTGCTGAAGGTTCTGCCTTGCAACAGACTATCAGCAGTTCAAAAGGTATCTCTGGAACTGCGTGTTATAAAGTGGCAAGCTGTGCACCGCAAGGTGCCTTAGCATTCATATCTATGTGCCTGGAGGCAAAATACAGTGGTACCTTGGGTTACAAACGCTTCAGGTTACAGATGCTTCAGGTTACAGACTCCTCTAACCCAGAAATTGTACCTCGGGTTAAGAACTTTGCTTCAGGACTAGAACAGAAATCACACGGTGGTGACGCGGTAGCAGCGGGAGGCCCCATTAGCTAAAGTGGTACCTCAGGTTAAGAATAGTTTCAGGTTAAGAACGGACCTCCAGAATGAATTAAGTTCCTAACCCAAGGTATCACTGTATACCCTACAATGAGATTTAACTTCGAGGGTCCCTTAGGGGGTGGGTGTGCGCAAATCCTCCTGAGGAATGACCCTTCTAGAAACGAACACCAATGTTTTCTAACATCCCCAAAGGGCAGAAATGGGGGTAGTGATCCACCAGAAATTAGAATGGCTGGAGTGTGTGAAATGTGACTGGTAGTATGGGTGGAGGTTGGTAGAAGGTGGAATTTACTACGTTTTCAGGCCCCAGTATTGGTTGGCAGACAAAATACGGTATTATAGACCGCAAAATACCAGCTGGTACTGGGGAAAGGACATAGCTCAATGGTAGAGCATCTGATAAGAGCTGTTCAGCAGTGGAATGGACTTCCTCAGAAGGTTGTGGATTCCGCTTCACTGGAGGTTTTTAAGCAGAGGTGGGTGACCGTCACGTGGATGACCATCATGTATAATCTAGTTGATATTCCTGCATTGCAGGGGGTTGCACTAGATGGTCCTTGGAGTCGACCTCCAACTCTACAGTTTTGTGCTTCTATGCATGTGCAGGTCCCAGATTCCATCCTCAGCATTTCCAGCTAGCGGTGGAATAGTTCCCTGTCTGAAACCCTGCCAGTCAGTAGTGCTAACTTGGATGCATCATCTGTCTGATTTGGTTGAAGGCAGCTTCTTATGTTCCTACCAAGGGGATGTGCTGAGAGACAGAAAAAGCCAATGTAACAAACATAGCTGCAGCTGGAACTAGGTGGAAGCCATCCCAGCAATACTGTATTATGTTGGTGCAAGCTATAAGGCATTGACAGGCACTCATGCAGACTGGACCTGGGACAGTTGTCCTTTTGGTGGTCATTAATCAATATCAGAGTACATGTTTTGCATGTAGTTCAGCCCTCAACCTATTTAATACCCGAAGCTCTGTAGAGGCACTTCCAAACAAAGCAGTGGGTTGCATGACCTTAAGCACAGGTATTTTTTACTGGGGTTACAAATGATACATTTAAGAGATCTCTCCATGCTCTTCAAATTCCCTACTTTTGGCTAAGAAGCTACAGAAACCCTTTTGCCACAATGCAACTACTTCAGAAAAATCGGTTGAATGGTCATACTTTAAAGGATGCCTTTATCTTAAATATTAGAACCATGGACTTTATAAGAGTTCTTTATTGAGAGTATAAATACATGCAACCAAGGACACATGCAACCAAATGTCTTCTGCCCCTACCCCACTTTAAAGCTGGTGCAGCATGAATAATCTCACCAATAGCAGAGGATCCATCCATGCAATTTCCAGCTAAATGGCTCACTGCTAGGAGACAGCTTGCTTTGTTTGTCTGTTGTCCAGTCCCAATGGATGGTTGCTTGATTCCATGCACATGTGAGCTGGCCCTTCAGTTCACCATCTGGCAAACTGAAACTAGTCAGCGTTTTGCACTGGATAGCCTTGCCACCAAGGAGACCTCAATGGATCTCAGAACACCATTCCATGCCAACATCTTTTAATAGTGCCTGTCAAAACTTTATGATCTTAATCAGATGCCCTCCTTCAAGTCCTCCTTAGATGGGAGGTGAAAAGAGGTCCTTCTCAGTTGTGATGCCCTGTCTATGGAATGCCCTCCCTAGGGAGGCTCCCCTTTGTCCCCAGGCAAATATATTTGTATGCGGTTGGGTTCTTCCAGCATGTTGAAGGTGGCTTTAACTGATGGTTTTATCTCTCTGCTGTGTTTCTGTGGTTCTCCTAAGTTTATTGTACTTGATAAGATTTTTGTAAGTTGTGCCTGAATTTTTTTTATAGACAGAAGGGCAGGGTATAAATATTTTAGATATATAAATAAAAACATGATACCCACTGCAGGAAGAAAGAAATGTGGTACAGGCTTGCTATTCCAAGCCCTTTCACTGGGAATTATTCCTCCATTGCTTCTTATGTCTTTTTCATTTAGTTTCTGTGCAACAAAGAATGAACAACCCATCAGAAAGTTTGCCCATTCACTTTACGTGCTCTTTCAAAGCCTTGTTCTAAATGCAGATAGCCCTAGTTGCTTTCAGAAATGTTTTGAAAACTAATTAGCTAAGTTGGGGTGATGTGCAAAGCATTTAGAATTCCTGTTATCCCTTGAGTCTGATAAACCATGAAATCATGCATAAGTCACCAATTAAGCTCATCCAATGTTTAATGGGTAAAAGATCAGATATATTTGAACTTCATTCAAGCCAATTATGTTTCCCCCACAAACTGGTGCAGTGAAACTATTAATGGATCTTGACTTTGCCTTAGGCTTGAAGCTACCAATTTGTTCCTTTTTGCATGAAACTTCTTACTCTGTACATGTTACATTTTCTTGCTATTTAAATTATCTTGATCTGTCAGATGCTCCGAGAGAGAATGCTGCTTAATGTTCTGAGGTGGCATATTAGTGCAGCAGGAATAAATTAATTGCACTCAGTAGTCACTACATGTGCAGAGCTTGTGGCCTACCAAGATGAGTGCAACCAACCAACCATATATCAAGGACTGAAAAAGTGGGTGGTAGGTGACAGAAAGCACCTAGCCACCATCCATGGCTGGTGAGATGCAATGCGCTCGGAGTGTCGGAAACAGTGCAAACCTGCTAAATTTATCATGTTTTAATAAAGGAAATCACTTTAGTTTACTTCTTTTCTGAATTCCTTTTCAGTTTTCAGTTTTAACTTCTTATAGCCTCGTGGCTGGCCTTACTGCAAGTAGCCTTACAGTGAAAGCCTGACCCAGAAGCAAGCCCCATTGAGTTCAACTGGGGCTTACTCCTAGGTAAACTACTATAGGATTGCAGCCTTAGGGAAGCATAGAATCATTTTGAGAATATTAAGATGATGTTGTAGAGGAACTAATGGGTATGTAATTGGGAGCAGAAATTTGCATAAAAATTTGAACATATATTTCAAAGCTTGGAAACATCAAAGCACATTCAAAGCACATCCTATCAATGTGGATGTTCAGTGTTGTTTTTTAAAGAAAAATGTATGAGTTTCAGTTTTAAGGTGACTAATTATATCAAATAATTTCAGACAAATGCAATACCTTCCCTTTTTCTCTTTTTCCTGAATGTGGCTAATGTGCATTTTCAGTATATATGGTAGGGACAAAGTCCTCCTGTTTTTCTGAAAGCAATGGGCTTTAATGCTGCCCTTGACAATGCGATAAAGGTGATGCTCTGAGTTTTATTGCATTTTAACATATTTATTTATTCAACCAGTGCTTTTCCCCCCTGCGGGGTTCTCAATGGTACGCAGTACCAGTACCTTTTTTTTCTAGAAGAAAAGTACTGTATGCAAATATGTATATTTATAAACCTTGGGTGAAAGTACAATTTATTTTAGTGAATCATCATGCTTCATGGCCAAATGGTCTCCTTAATAAAAAAAAATCATGGTGTTCACAACAACATTAACATTTCAGTAAACCAAATAGTGGTGTCAATTCATGTAATGAGTCATTTTCATGCAGCATATCTACAGCAATTCATTTTGAATGCCATTGATGTCCATTAAAATCCCATTGATATTGATGGGAGAATGAAGCACATTTTGGGGACTTTCCCCCTTGAAAACAACAGGTGCTTAACATTGGGTCAATAATATATGCATGGGTATGAAAGTTGCAGTCCCACTACCTCTCCATTCCAAACAGGAGGAATAGAGCATTTGACAGCTCATGGAATCATTATGAGATTGCAGAAGAAGGCCAAGTCCTTGCAAATTGTCCAACAAAATGCATATGCCCCACGTTCCTTGGCAACGGAAGTTTCCGTTAAGTGGGCATGAGGGGAGGAAGCCATGGCAGATTGGTACAAAACCAACAGAAGTTTGTCATGCTGATATACCCTTATCACTGGTGTCACTACTCCTCGAGGCTGAATGAGTCAACTGGACCTTTCTGAGCTTTATAATTATTTATATTGGTTGCATAAAAAAGGAAAGCCAAGAGTCTGAGTAGCGAAAGAAAGTACTGCTGTTGAGGATAGGACAGTCCACACACCCCAATATGGAGACTTGATGCACTTGTTCTTCCCTTCCCTCAGTCATTTCCCACTGTTTACACTCCTGATGGCACATTCCAAAATAAAACTTAGAAGGAAGGTCACAGTGCTTTGGCAAAGATGCCCATAAATCGATAACTTTCCTTGGCGTCATCGTATCTCATTCATTATGTCATTTGGTTTAGTAATTCACCTTGAAGAGTGTGCTAACTAGGCAATGGCACAGCCAGGTTCAGGTGAGCACAGGACTGCAAGGAACACTGAAGCACAGAAAGAGATTGCTTGAGAGAAGGAGGGGGGAAACAGTCTAAATGCAGGGTGTCCTGTTGATGGAAAATAGGCAGAAAATTCCATGGATCTAGCCTGATGCCATCTTTTTTGAGGCAGCTGGAGTTCCAGGTTGACCACCCATGGGGTGACCTCTCCACTGCACCCCTCCCTCCTGCTAAGTGGTAGCAATATCACAGCTGCAGGGAAGTGCACCCCCACCTCTTCCCACCAACCACTTCTGGTGACAAGTGATCTGTGGGGTGTTTTGTTTTGTTTTTAAATGCATCACAAGTTGTAAAGGCAAGGGAACCTGCAGCCCTCCAGATGTTGTTGGACTCCAACTACCATCATCCCTGACTGAGGTTGATGTGAGTTGGAGCCATGCTGGTTGAGGTTGATAGCAGTTGGAGTCCTTATGGAAGGCCGCAAGAAAGATGATCATTGTTGACACCTGCCTGTTTTGTGTTTGCCTTCTTTGAGTCTATCCTCTTGCCCTCTTTTCTTTTCTACAGGTTTTAAATAGCAGCTTCTCTTCTAAATTTATTCCTGCCAAATCCCCACACGAGCACATGTACTTTTCCTAAGAAATAAGCCGAACTATTGTCTGAAACTATTTCACCATGCCTAAACCTGCGGTGGAGTTTGGCTCCCATGTATTACAGAACCAGTTTTATCCTGAAAGCAGGTGGGCTGGTGGTACTTGAGTGAACATTTTCATTAACCTGCATTGTAGCACATGCTCTGAGAAGATTTTCATAGTTTTCGCAATGCTTGGGAAAAGATGCTTTATGACTGAAGCCAGCATATGTGTATATAGCTGAAACTTCACACAAGGATTTTCCTGATACGGTGACACCATGCTGTTTTTAAATGGGTATCATGTATGTATGTGTGTGTATATCAGACAGGACAGTAGAGGCCAGTAAGGTGGCACGGATTGTTGCCCTTTGAGCTTCCTAACAGCAGTTTGCTGGCACACATCCCCATTCCCACATATGGCAGCGATCAGAGTGCCCAACTTAAGACTGGGAACAAACATCCCTGGTCAAATCCCATTCAGCTATGAACCTCACTAGGACATTTTGGGTCAGGTCATGTGACCAGCATGACAAAGCTGCTTCTGGCGAACCAGAGCAGCACACGGAAATGCCAAGCAGTAACTCTTAACAAAAGAAGGCCTTTACTCCCGCTGGGTCCATCTTACAAGGGGTGTGTGTGTGTGTGTGACTTTATTTGGCAGTTCTGACAACTTTTGAATCCCTGAGTTGTCCCCAATGCATCTCCGAAGTGTACCATCTGATCACCTGAAGAAATTCTGACAGATTGCAAAAGCACATCACTGTGAAATGGTTGTAGAATTTCATAAGCCCAACTCTACAGCACATTCATACCCATTTCTTTTTCAAAAAGTTAATATGGTTTATTTATAAGCGGTTTGTAGCTGTTAGAATATTGTGTTCTTTTAAAAAAATAACATTGAAGCAAATTAAATTAGTTGCTTTAGTAACCAGTTGTAATTTCTGGATTCATTAATAACCCATTCATAACCAGTTGTATCTTATATTGAGGAATAATAGAAATGTTTCCCAACCCCCTGCAATGCAAGCATGTGAACACACTGTTCCCCATACAATTTGATTTTTTTTTGAATAGATATTTATTGATTTTCACAATAGAAAAGGGATTTACAAAGGTTTAGAAAGGATGGGGGAGATACAAAAAAGCAAAAATACAAAAGTCAGGAAAAACAGAAAAAACCAGAAAATAAAAAAGAAAAAATAGAAAACTATATAACTTATCTTTATCACAGTGTATATTGGGACCTCCTCGGGTTCCCGTCCCTGTGTTTCTCAAACACACTTCCAATTTAGCAAATTCTACCTCTAAATATTCACTTTTAATACTAAGTTCTTATTTTCTATTCTAAAATAACCTCTTTTACCTAATCCACAGATTTATTTACCACTTAATTTCTATTCTTAAAATATTACTTTAGCGTATTTTTTAAAATACAATTTAAAATCTTTCCACTCTTCTTCAATTGCTTGTTCTCCCTGGTTGCGGATTCGTCCGGTCATCTCTGCCAATTCCATAAATTCCATCATCTTCATCTGCCATTCATCAATCGTTGGTAACGTTTGCTGCTTCCAGTATTTAGCGATCAACAGTCTCGCAGCTGCAGTGGCATACATGAAAAAGGATACCTTTCTCTTGGGAATCTCCTTCCCTACAATGCCCACTAGGAATGCCTCTGGTCTCTTCACCAATGTGCCTTTTAGCACTTTCTTAAGTTCATTATAAATCTTATTCCAGAAGTCATTCACCAGTGGACATGTCCACCACATGTGGTAAAATGAACCTATTTCTTTCTTACATTTCCAACATTTATTGTCATTGTTGTGGTAAATCTTTGCTAGCTTTTCTGGTGTAAGGTACCATCTGTACATCATTTTCATTATATTCTCCTTTAATAAACTACACGCAGTAAATCTAATATTTTCCTTCCACAACTTTTCCCAATCCTCTATCATAATATTATGTCCCACATCCTTTGCCCACAAAATCATAGCATTTTTAGTTTGTTCATCTTTTGTATGCCATTCTAGCAGCAATTTATACATTCTCGAAAGTATTTTCGTCTTAGGTTCTAACAATTCTGTTTCCACCTTTGACCTCTCAATTTGAAAGCCAATTACTCTGTCCATTTTAAACGCTTCATTTATCTGATGGTATTGGAGCCAATCATCCAATTTACCTTTCAACTCCTCATATGTTTTTAATTTAAATTGGTCTCCATCTTGAATCAACAAATCTCTATATTTCAACCAACCGGTCTCCATATTTAATCTTTTGCGAACCTTGGCCTCCAAAGGCGAGAGCCAATTTGGCGTTTTTCTTTCTAATAAATCTTTATATCTGGACCAAACCTTGAACAGTGAATTTCTAACAATGTGCCTTTTAAAACTTCCATGGGCCTTAACATACACAATTTGAAACCATACTGGACTCTGCTTAGCTTTCAAAACATGCTAACAGTTTTATTGCTACAGCAAAAGAGGCTGTTGCTCTTCGCCTTACTCAAATATCTACCAGTTTATCCACGATCCAGGTGTTTGATTTTCTACTTGCCATAACCATATTATACCATATTTTCCCATCTATAAGACGCCCCCTATTTTTGGAGACTCCGATTTAAGAAAATGGGGGGGGGGGGAGAGAGATGCATCCATGTATAAGATGCCCCCTAATTTTTGACATTATTTTAAAGGAAAAAACCCTAGTCTTATACACAGAAAAATACAATATTTCACACAATATTTCACAGATGACCCCCCCCCAATATTATGCAGGATTTCACTAGCCCCAACCTCTGAGCATTGGTGAAGGTTATTTTCTACATACTATGCACTTGCTATGCAATAGCCTGTTCTGCACACATAGGAAGGTTTACTATTAGGATAGGCTCTTAACAAAGGAAGGGGAAGAGAGGAGTAGAAGAGATGCAGTATGTTGTCATTTGGTGTTTAAATGGCCAAGCGAGAACATACAGCCACAGTCTGGACTTAAATAATAATAATAATATATTATTTATACCCCGCCCATCTGGCCGGGTTCCCCCAGCCACTCTGGGCGGCTTCCAACAAAATATTAAAATAAAGAAATCCATCAAACAAACATTAAAAGCTTCCCTAAATAGGGCTGCCTTGAGATGCCTTGGTGATTGCATGCTTTCAAAAGCATATTTTTGTTTGTTTGCTTTGATCAAAGGTACAATGGTACCTCGATTTATGAACTTAATCCGTTCCGGAAGTCTGTTCTTAAACCAAAGCCATTCTTAAACTGAGGCACACTTTCCCTAATGAGGTCTCCCACCACCATCCAGCTTCCGTTTGTAGACCGCAGTAAAGTTCTCTAACCAGAACACTACTTCCGGTTTTGCGGAGTTTGTAAATTGAATAGTTGGTAAACGGGGCTGTTCTTTTACTGAGGTACCACTGTACACTTAAAAAACTGCAATTGTCTCTAATACATTATAGCTCAACACTTCAAGCTCAACTTCCCTGCAGCATGGGCAATACAATGCTTTCTACTAAAGGATGCTGTATATTTTAATCCCATGCATGTTTATTCAGCAGTAAATCCCACTGATTTCAGTGTGCCTTACTCCAGAATCAGAGGGCATAGGATTGCTATGTTCATGTATATGCACTGCATGCACATGCATGTGGTCTGGAATCAAGCTGTCTGTCCCCATACAGAAATTTCACTTTTGGATGAGGGATGAGAATGGAAACACCAAGAATGGCAACCCTGGTCCACTTATGCAAAAACTAATACAGTTTATAAAAGGACACCCCAAACAGACTCCTCAAATAGCAAAATAAGAATAGGAGAAGCACCAGAGAACAGGGCTGATCCCTGGTGCATAAGGATGTTTGCAGGGCAGTTAAAATGTTTCTTTTTGGGACAAAATAATAGTGCCTTCAGAAAGGCCAACAGGAATGGTGGAGTTCCAGAACATCAGGAAGTTCCCCATCCATGGTTAACTTTAAGTGAAAAGAGCCAGGAGAAAATTCTTTGCTGTAATCATGAGTGGTGAAATTGGGCGAATGCGACTTCATTGAATATTCAAAATGGAGGGGAGCAAAATTCTCTAGCCATTTCTTGGGAGTGAAACTCACCAACACAACTTATTTCCCCTGTTGTTATTTTGTTGCTACTCATGCAAATGGCAGCAGCATTCCTGGACAGGCAGCCTGACCATCACTCTGCCCACCCTGCCCATAATTCTCCTAACCTTCCAGGGCATTGGTGTGGGGAGGTGGAAATAGTGGCTGCCACAAAAAATAGCGCAGATTTTTTCTTTTTGCAAAATTGATGTATTTTTGGGGTGGGGAGAAAATATCTAAAACATCTCCCAAAAACTCTCTTCTGAAAAATTTCAGATTACTGTACCTCTAAACTCCCTTCTTCTCCTGCTCTTGTTACTATGCTGCTGCAGGTATGGTTGCTTGTTCAATCTGCCTGTTAAACCATCACTTTAAAATGAGGTGAGTGCTTGCCCCACAGTGGGTAACAGAGGCTGTCAAATGGGACAGCACTTAGTGTCTGTTGACTTTGCTGATCTCTGATGCCAGTTACAGCCGCAGTCGTTTCTGTGTGCACAGCTCCTGCACTTTGAAGCTTAGAGAGATGTGTTTGCTGAACGCGTGGTCTGCAGCTGTTGCAGGAGAGAGCAGCAGGAATACTAATAAAACCTTAAACAATAAAGCCGCCACTTCTTTTTGAGCATGCACTACAAAAAGCCTGCAGATTTAGAGAACGAAAGCAAACAGCCTGGTCCTGAAGGCAGCTTACTTGTGAGCTGTACTTAAATACATCCTTTTTGCAAAAATCCCACTGCTGTGCATCTATGGCAGGAAAAGCCTGCGACTTTGCTGAAGCGGTTTGGGGAGCTGCTACAAGACTCTTGAGAAGTCCCAGCATTTGCATTCTCAACAACAGCTGTCCAACAGAGGCTGTGCTAACTCCAAGTGCATCAGCACCCAAAGCAGCTTGACAAACAAGTAGATCCAATTTATCTGGCAGTGAAGAGATGGCTCCAATTCAACCTTCCAAAACAGTTACATTTTCTCAGCAAAGAAGGAAATTAAATCTTGTCAGAGCATGGCAGAGAAGATGTGGAGCTGTTGCTCCAGAAGTGTATTTTTTTTTTTAAAAAAAGGCAACCAAGTTAGCTTTGTACCAATATGCTATGCTTAAGAATAGAATACCATGGTCTGAGTATGTCTGCAAATCCACAGATTGGACCAGCAATGTTCTTGATCATGAGAGGGTTTACCTGACCTGAAAAGGATTCTAGAATGGTTTTCTAAAATGCATTTTCATGGACTTTTTATGCAGTCTCAGGAAAAAAAATCACAGTTCAAACCCCAGGGACAAAATATTTATATCACATAAAGTACTGTGCTATTAAATAATATCAGTTCATACATTCAGATGACAGTCACCAGATGTCCTGTAATCATATACAGAGAAATGGAAGTTAAACGTACACTTTTGCAAACTAGTCCTATGCCGTCCTTCATCAGTCCAGATCAGTGGTACCTGCTGCTCCATAAATCTGCTCAGTATGAGAAACAATACTTCCTAAAGCAGCATGTTTAAAATAGCTTCTATAGCAAAAACAGCTGCTCTTTCTTAGGAAAACGTGTCTTAAACAATAGTTCCATCAAGCCAATAAAGTCATTGCATTTAAACACATCACATCAGTAGTTTGCAATTAAAATGCAGTGACATACCAGAAGAACCTGGGTCCTTGCTGAAGAAGAAGGGACAGAAGGAAGAATGAATGGTGAGAACATTAGATCACCCCCTTCAGGATTAATTAATTTGCCAGAAGCTGACAAATGTATTTCTGAAACAGCTGAAGGCAAGTGTTAATTGGAGACTTATCTTTCCTACTTTGAAGAACGTTTCAGCCCAAACTAAAATGGGTTTATTTCTGTTTTCAACTTCAGTTCCTGAAGTTGTAGTGGAGTTGTTTACCTGATCACTTATGTGATAAGGTGGACAGATGCTCACAGGGTCCTTGCTTACACCAAAAACTGTAATTGGGCATGTGGGTCTTATATTACACAGCACACAGGGATGCTCCCTCTACTGCTATTACTTGGCTTTTGATTTTCTTACATCACAGGTTTCATCTTTTTAAGGATAAATCAGAGTACCCGCATCTTTGTTCAGGCTGCCACTGCTGCCTGCCAACCAGAGGTGAGTTCCTCTTCTGTCTCATGCAAAACAAGCAAACAAACCCATGTGCTTCACCCCATGCCTGGGTGGCAGCAATGGTGGCTGCTACAAAAAAAAAAAGGGATAGTCAATATTTGCAGAAAATTATGCAAAGTGATCTACCTCTTCAGGGGGTGGAATGCCTGGCTGAATGTATATGTGAGGAGCATGTGTGCATGAAGTGACTGACTGATGGCCACTTTGACCATGCCCACTGCTGGCATGTGCCCCTTGGATGTTTGGCCAACCCTCAGTTAGCTACTCCCGGCCTCATGTCTCCACAAATTGAGCAGGTCTGGCCTTGCTGTAAACTGACTATACAAGGAATGTGTTGTTTCTGTTCTGTTCTACTGCAAAACACTGAACTGCAGTTTTGCAGGCATGCCTCCCAAGGAGTCTGCTTTGATAGTTTGCTGAACCTTCTTTCGATCCTCTCGTGCTTCTGGCATCTGCTCTGTTCTCACCCTTCCACAGGCATTTGCATTTTCCAACACCTAAAATGCAGCTTTTCCAGATGCCAGTGTGAGATGCATACATTTCAGAGAATGACATATTGTGTCAAGAAAGGTTAACACAATTTATTCATCATAAGCAGCAAGGCAGAGAAATTTCTTGATCAGTGGAAGCTGTAAATGCAACTCAGAACCCTATTGATTTTCAGCAGTTTTTGTCCCATGATTAATTGTTTACACTATGTTCAGTGTTAGGCACCAGATAACACATTATTCTTAGTGTTATGACAATATTCCCCACTGACAGCCTTTAGCTGTCTACACTGTCTCCAGCAGATTTGGCAAACATTTCCTGAATTTTTAATGTTGGCTTGTTTTTCACAAGCTGCATGGCTTTTTGTTTTTGTAAAAAATGAGAATTTAGTTAGGAGCAGGGAACCGCAGACCTGCATTGCTCTACATGATTAATTTGAGATTAATTTCAGTTTGTACCTGTACATATTTAATGGCATTCTATGCCCCCAACTAATTCTTTTTTTTTTTTTTGTTACTGTATATTCACTGCATGTTCATGAAACTGACAAGACTGAAGGCATACTCTGTAGGGCACAAATTAGTTTGTAAAATATTAACAGTGTTCATTGGGAGAAAGATATTATCAGCCTTAACCTCCCTGGTTTGATTTAAACGTGAATATTTTATTCCTGCAGCAGTTCTCAATATCCCATGACAGGGCAATTAATTGTGAGGTTTTTATGCCCATAAATGTTTGTGTGCAAATCACATTTTTTTACTGTGCTTCTGATCCTATGGAGGTTGCCATAGATTTTCAAAATGATCTGCCCTCTGTTGATTCTGAGTTGTTATGACAAAATTATCTCTAACCATAATTTAGAACAGGTCAGCACAACTTGGAACCACCAAGGTATTTGCCAACCTTTCCCAGCCCCCAAATATTTTGCCTTCCTGATGTTCCGAACGGCAACTCCCATAATATCTTACCTTTAGCTAATCTGGTTGGGGCTGATGACAGTTGTAGTTGAGCAACAACTGGAATTTACCAGGTTGGAGGAGCCAGCAATCATGCCTTGTGGCCTGCTAGGTGCTTTATGACTTCCTTTTCATAGGAGCTCTGCTAGTTTAAGTATCTAAAGGTGAAAGGCAATCACCTCTGAAACTTATTTGAGTGATAAAATGGGGGTTCTTAGAGGGGAGACAGTGCTGTGTCTTACTCCTATTTAGAATAGACCCATTGAAATTAGTCAACATGACTAACTTAGGTCTAATGATTTGAATGGGTTTACTGCACACCCTCCAACAATTCTCTGATGAAAATGGGGACATCCTATTCCATACTGTCACAGGCGCGGTAGCGGCTACTCTAGAGTAAAGACTCCTCACGACGTTGCCTTTCCATGCTTTTATTCAGTGAAAGCTATTTACAGTGCAGAGTCAGTACTATGTACATGTTGTCAGTCTGGTTCAGAACCTCCGAATGGAGATTCCCGCGTTTTCCTCCAGCAAAGTAGCCTGGGGATACTAAATCTCCGCCCACGACGTTTCCTACGCAATTCCGGGGTCGCAGGGATCGGTCTTCTTCCTGCGGTTTCCCTGTTTCCCCCTTCCGTTCCCAAGCGGCGCCTTGGCTCGGCTACCTTGCCCAAGCCCTGGCTCCTACTTCCTGATTCCTCACTAGAAACACCCCCCTCCCGCTCCCACTTGCGTTTGGCGAAGAGCTTGTGGTTAAGATGGGAGGCGGCTGTCTATAGCTTCTGTCCCTCACACATACCCTAAACATTTCTCCGATGAAAATAAATATTTCTCCTCCAACATTTCTCCAATGAAAATAGGGGTGTATACTTTGACTTTATGTGAACTATAATATTTAGGTTCAACAGCCAACCCACTTACTATTTCCATTTTATCGGTGCATGGAGTGTGTCCATTTATTTATTTATTTTGGTAAATTTTTATTCCAAGTAACATTTTTACAGATCAATTTCATTTGTTGAGACATTAGTGTTACATTAGGAAGAAAAGGGGGAGAGAGGTGGAGATGGGGGGCGAGTGGGAGTGGAGGCGAGTGGCGATGTTTCTATTTTACTTAATATATGTGTGGGGTTTCGTGTCAGCGTTACTTGTGCAGGTTCTCTGCTATTCACTTGTCTTCCTTTGGTGGTGAGAGAGGTTGCAGGGGTCCTAGGGTGTGGTTGTTCATTTGTGATTGGCTGTGGTGAGCTTTGTTTTCATGTGTGAGTGGGGTGGGTGGGTATTTTTGATCAGGTTAGCCATATTGATTCGTATGCTGTTGGTGGATTCTTGTCATCTTGTTGGGCTAATAAAGGGGAGCCATACCGGGGTGAAGGCGTCTTCTTCTATTTGTCAGTTTCAGTTTATTTCTTGATTTTTCTAGTAGGGCTGTTTTTGGTACCATTGGACCATGCTTACTCCTGACAGGTCTCTCCAGTGTCTGGTTATGTTGTTTCTGGCTGCTGAAAGTAGGTGGGTTATGAGTTCTTTGTGATGTAAATGGGCGTTATTGTCTTGAAAGATGTTTAGTAGGGCCAATTCTGGGGTGATTTCTAATACTTGCTTAGTTATTTTACATATTTCTCTTTGGCTGTTGTCCAGAATAGTTGCATTTTGGGGCATTCCCACCACATGTGGAGGTATGTGCCTGTGGCGGTGCACCCTCTCCAGCATTTAGGTGAAGTTCCTGGGCACATTAGCGCTAGTTTTCTTGGTGTTAGGTACCACCTGTAGGTGAGTTTTAGGTTGAGTTGTTTCCTTTTCGTTGATATGGATTTAAAGGGGGGGGTTTAGACCGTATTCTGGTCCACTGGGTGGGGTTAATCTCATAGCTTATGTCGTCCTCCCATTGTATTATTGTTTTGAGTGCTTTTTTCCTACATCTGTTTGCTAATAGTCTGGAGTTTTTCCCTCCATATGAGTGTCTCCATTTAGACTTGTTTAGCACCTGAAACATTTTCTGTGCTACAGATATGCAGGTGGACAAAGGCTAGCTTTGAACCTGCCTCCTGTACTTTAATCAGGAACAACATTTCGGTCAAAGAAAATATAACACTAATTTAAGGTGTTTCTAGGTTGTTGTTTTCAACCGTTACTTAGAGTGTTGTCATTGCTGTGTGTGATAGGTCTTCACTGAGACATATAGCAAGGTTATTGGATGATACCTGTTTGAGACAGATACTAATGCTATATAAAATGGAAGATGCCCCGCCCTGCCCACCCCCCACCAATGCAGGCCCTCACGGCATTAAAACATTACTTGCCAGTTCCAAGTTATTGTTGCCCTTGATGATTCAGCGTAAGCCTGAGTCTGTAGAAAATGTGTCTTTTCGAATAATAAAAAAGGTTTAATGTGTTTATTCTGTTCCCTTTTCAGCCGTTGTTTCTATAGAGGGAATAATGGTGATGGATGGGCCTGTAATTTTCATATTCACTACAGTCTTTTGAAATTGGTTTTTTCATGTGCTCAGCAGGGGTGGGTGGAGAGAACAGGTGTGTACTTTGAGAGACTGACATTTATGGTGATTTGGTTCACATTTGCTGCTTTTCCTCATGTTTCGATCATACCGCCTTCTTTCCTCTCTCCTCTCCCTTCCACTTTCCTTTACTTAATTTTTAACACAAGCTAATTCCAGCTCTGTGTGCATCTGTTCCTTACTTTCAATTCATTTTAATGTTGCGTTCTCCTAAGACAGTTTAGAGGCTCATGTATTTATCAGGCAATTCAAAACAGATTTTCTGAACTTTTTGCCTTACCAGTGAAGCATCAATACATACGTCAGATTTTGAATAACTTTGGAGTGTCAAGTAATTTCCTAAATCTAGACCACTCTTCTCCAGCCTCTTACCCTACATACGTTTTGCCCTGTAACTCCCATCCACCCCAGTCAGCTTCACCATGCTGGCTGGGACTAATAGGAGTCGTAATCGAGACTGGAGGAGGTCAACCTATATATTTAATTAGCAGGGCTGGATTAAGACCAATAAGAGGCCCTGAGCACATAAGAGATTTTGGTGCCCTCATATACATCTAATTCAAAATATAATCAATAATAAACTGTAAAATAAAATTTTGTCTCTCAAAATGAAACAAAATCTACAGTAAGATGGAATATAGTGTTCATTTTTGTATATTTGTATAAATAATGTTTATTTTTGTTTAGTTGCACCATATGGTCCATGGTAAATCCAGCAATGGAAAACTTCTGTGGTGCTCCCTTCCCTTTGCACCCTAAGCACGTGCTTATTTTGCTTAATGGTTAATCCAGCCATGTGCACTGTCAGCCTTACAGGGATGTTGTGAACAAAGCTTCCTCCAGACATGGGGCAGCCATCTTTCCCCCATACAATATCACAGGAAGTGATGGCATGTCACAATGTACTGCCACTTTTGGGAGCTTTTCACTCAAAACGTTCCAGGAAGCACAGCAAGCCCCACACTTTGTGGCCGCTGCAAGTAGTTAGAAGTGATTCTAAAAAAATAAAGAAGAGCCAGAAAGTCCTCAGATCACTTAATAATAATAATAAAAACCCAAACCTTTCATTAGGAGTAAGATATGCTTGGAAAGATTTGCAGATGAGCTCTCTAATTTGCATGTTTGTGTTCCAATCTGAGCATGATCTGTTGGCTGCAGATTGTGGAGGTTCACTCCAAATGGTTGAGCAAAATCATTTTGCATGCCAAGTCTTCTGTTTGGGAAATGAGGAAGTAAAAAGACTGGCCACTGTGAGAACAGAATACTGTGCTATGCAAGCCTTTGATCTGATCCAGCAAGGTTCTTTTCATATCTCCAACGGGGAGACTTAAAGAATGTATCTGTCGTGAAAGCCCACGCCTGATGCTACTTCTAGCCCAGTGTTCACTTCTGGATGCTTTTGAAGTGATTGCAAAAGGACCTGCGGCTGCGGAGTGACGATGCACAGCATTAGAGTTGGGCAAGGCTGTTGAGGTAGATTGGGGAAAGATGTGTCCCAGGGAGTAACAGCTGTGGGAGATTTACGAGTCTTAGGGCAGGTTGTTCTCTGCCCATATTTTTCTAATCTCCTTCTCTGTTGATAATGCCATCCAAGCACAATTCCATAGGTGTGCATAGTAATTAGGTATGGATGGACTTACTGCCTGAGGGCAAAGTGAGAGCTTGGATAGAGCAGAAAGGGAGGTATAATTAATGGACATAATATGGAAATGCATGTAGGATTGTGTGTGTCTTACATTGTGCAGCAGAAATGAGGTGATGGCAGTCATTCATATTGTTGATAATCTGCTAATTTTCTAGAAAAAGAGGTGCCGGGCATCACCATGAACAATTCCCTTTTCCTCTTATGATGACAATGTCACCCACCTGAGAGGCAGCAGAACTGAGTTCTGGCTAAAGAAAAAGCCCTGTTGATCTCTTGTTGTTAATGTCCAAGAAGGCTGAGGCACATAGAGGAATGTTGGCATTCCCCTCTAGCCTCTTGTCAGCCTTCAACCATATTTGTCCAACAATGGAGAAGTATATGTATCAGCACATATAGTTGGGGGAGCATGAGACTCTTAATCTCAGGGTTATGGGTTCGAGTCCCACATTGGAGAAAAAGACTCCTGCTTTGTAGAGGGTTGATTCTAATGACACAGACACAGAATCATAGACCTGGAAGGGACCCACAAATATGATCCAGACTAATCCCCCAAACCTATAACAATATCCTACAAATATGGCTTCCACTTATCTCCTAATTCCACATTTGACCTGGTGAACTGGGTATGTGAGCTTTGGAAAGAGCTGGAGAGAGAAGCTTGACTCTCTCAGCTATGCTGAATCCAAATATATGCCTTTTTGGGGAAGGGGGGTCCCCTAGGGACCTAATAGGAAGGCAAAATCTGTTGGAGTATTAATATTGTGAGCCGCCCTATCCTCTTTTTGCAATGAAATTTGAACCCTATTAATATTGTATTGGATTTTTATTTTTACATGACTTTGGTGGCATCAGGAATGCATTTTTGAGCTGTAATCTTAATAACAAGGATTCTAGTAGCTCTAATGTGGCCTATGTAGTTGAAGAGTAGAACCTTAAGCTTTAACAATTTTTAGAAGATAGATGCCTGCTAATGGTTAGAAAGCACCCAAGTGCTTTTCAGGGGTCTAAGGAGAGCTAAGTGGCACTTGAGCTTTTTGGTGACTTTTGCAATTTTGCCTGTGATGCTGAATTAAGTTTTGGTGATGAGATTTAGCAGTGCCATGCTACACTCCCAATGCAATGGTAGCCACCAACAAAATGTAAACCAAAAAAGCAAAAAAAAAGCCATTGTAAGAAACAAGGCATAACATAGCAAAACACACATATATAGGAACACTGCAAAACATAGGCATAACATAGCAAAACACACATATATAGGAACACTGCTATCACCAGTAGCAGCACAGGGCACCCACAAAACCTGCCCATTACCTATGCATAGAGAGCATCAAACAATGCCCAAGGAAAGGCAAATTACTTAACCAGCATCATGACATTGGGGGATGGAGCCGTGGGCTTGGAGGAAGAATTGAAGGCTGAGAGGGAATTGCTCACAGGGCTAACTACAGTGGTCTCCAGAAACTGCAGTACACGATGAGGCTATTCTGCCAACACATCTGTGACCTGAGAAAGTTGCATTGATGCTCTCTGACCTTCAGGCTGCTAGCCCAGAAGTCCCACCAAACCAGAGACTTCGCCCTAAGCACATCTAGCAAGTCCCTGTTAAGCAGAGGAAATTTACCCACTGCATGCTGGAGATAGCTTTCTGGATTGAGTGGCACCCTTTTTAAAGACTTTGTCAGGGATAGTCTGTTTCTAATGTAACATTCTTCATTTGGTCTGGCTCCACGTGGAACCGCTTGTTCTGAATATTTCAACCATTTCAGTATTGTTTCACCTTGTTCTACTAGAGTCAGCTCCTGGATCAGAACAGCTACTTCAAAAAAATAAATAAATAAAAATCCTGGACAAAGCGTGCTTTCACCCGATTTCCTACTTGTACAATCTGAGTTCTTTAAACATGGTGACAGGATGTTATTATCACATGAATTGACATCTGAGGTGTGTATCCTCTTGCTAAGACATCTATTCCATTGTTGGTATGGCATGACTAGGTGCAGAGTAGGTCTGAATCCTATCTTCTGTTGTGGCTTTTGAGAGTGGGGAGGCAAGGGGCAATCAGTCTGGATTTTTAGCTTCAAAAGGTGTGCTTAACAACTTAAAGTTGTTTTTTCCCCTGGAATAACATTATACCATAATTGGGGCTATGACTCAACCACTGAATGAGCTTTGGATTCCTCCTAGGTCCCTTGCTTCCTTGCCTCATCTGCAACCTTCTAAACTAGGGTTTCCCAAACTTAGGTCTCCAGATGTTTTTGGACTACCAACTCCTATCATCCCTAGCTAGCAGGACCAGTGATCAGGGGTGATGGGAATTGTAGTCCATAATCAGCTGGGGACCCAAGTTTGGGAAACTGCTCCAAACTGTCCCCTTATGTGCCAGTCTTGTCATGCTACTCATGCATCAATGTTTTACCCTGGTTACACCAGCATAGATCCATCTTATCATCATACCTTTGGGCTCCACCACTACAGCTACGCTATCCTCATCAAGAAGTTATAAATCAAGGATAGGGTTGTGCTCAAAGATTTACTTTTGAAAAACTTATATAGAAGACCCGGAATGACTAGCAGACCAAAGGGCTGAACCTTCTTAGGTGCTCTATGGCAACCTGGTTCCTTTATCAGAAGAACATTTCATTTCCAATACTCCATTTTATTAATAAAACTGACCTAGCCTAGGGCTTGCTGATCAGAAGGTCGGCGGTTCGAATCCCTGTGACGGGGTGAGCTCCCGTTGCTTGGTCCCAGCTCCTGCCAACCTAGCAGTTCGAAAGCACGTCAAAATGCAAGTAGATAAATAGGAACCGCTACAGCGGGAAGGTAAATGGCGTTTCCATGTGCTGCTCTGGTTTGTCAGAAGCGGTTTTGTCATGCTGGCCACATGACCTGGAAGCTATACGCTGGCTCCCTCGGCCAATAATGCGAGATGAGCGTGCAACCCCAGAGTCGGTCACGACTGGACCTAATGGTCAGGGGTCCCTTTACCTTTACCTTTACTTACATTTCAGAAACATGATATGGCTGAAAAGAGTACATTGTAGTCTACATGTTACCTTGCAGCTATTCTGTAAAACCCCTGAGCGGTGGCTCTTTTTCATGTTACTATTGTAATTCTGATGCAATTCATACAGGTATCAGAAGGAGAGGATGAGCAGCTTCTTAGTTCTTGATTCTTACCTTACACATGCTGGCCCTAAAAAAAAAAAACACAACAGAAAGTTAACAGAAATATTCAAATCCCCAATGCACATATATAGCCTTTCAGGGGAATATCTTGCAGAAAAAGAGAGAATGAAATCTTTATTCACATTGCTTTTGGATGGCATCACTCTCTTCTGTGGTTTTCAGTCCTATGGTTGCCACTGTTTTCCTGATAGAAACTCTGTGCTGTTCACAGTGGCATAGGAGAATTAAACAGTGTTTCAACAGTAGGCAAAGTTCCCTCCTGTTGAATTTTTCATCTGCCATGTAGCTGTTAAAAGCAAAGATCCTCTTATCAACAAATGGGGCGGGAGTGGGTGGGAAGCAGCTCTAATTGGTGCTGGAAAGAGGCGCATAGATTAGTTTTCTGACCAAGCATTTTCATACAGTTTCAAACACAAGCTGTGATTTCCCTTGAATCCATCTGGTTTTTTCTGGTAGTAATAGGAGGACTATCATTCACATAGTTGCCTCTATGTGGTAGGTAGTAAGCAGGCAAGCATCCTTATTGATTCTGCCATGCAAGCTTCAGCTGGACTCACGGCAGCAGCATCAATCAGTTCAATATAAGAAGACTGCATTTAGACATATTAAAATTTATTTTCTTCAATACTTTTTAGCCCTCCTGGTAAAATAAGTTATCAAAGTGGCTTACAACATAATCCTTTGGATGCACATTTAATATGCTGGAAATATGTATTTAAGAATGATCCATCATCATATCATCTGCTTCCTGACCTTGTCCAATCATACAATTTTAAAATTAAACTTCACGGGGGATCTCTAACTCAAAGAAAGGAAACCAAATTGCATGCCAAACCAATATCTTAAAATCTTAAGTTAATATTGAAAATCCTGCAGGTCACATTTACTTATATTTAAAAAATAATTATGCAAAATCATCAGTAGGCGAGCTATAATATGCATAATTGAAGTGAGTTAAATGATATGAAGAGTTCCTTGAACAAATAGCTATGGGGAACATGTACTTATACATATACAGAGCCATTAGTGAGAATCCATAAGTCTGCTTAATTAGACTTAATTTCAATACTGCTGCAGTCAACACAGAAGCGGGGAGATATGAATATAGACGTTGATGTGGTTGTATGATAAGGGGCTAATTGGATGAATTGGTTTTGACTAATCAGGAAACAGAAAACTTTGAAAAAGGGATACGTGCTGTAGGTCTATTCAGCAACCATATCCACCATCTCTTCTGACTTGGTGAAAAGAATCCTAAATGACTTTCAGGACAAAGATCATACAAGCACTTAATCAGTAGTATGGCTTCTACAGATACGGCCTAGAATAGCTCTGATAAATCTTATTATATATAAGGTAGCATTTCCTAGTTTCATCTCTGTGTGGTTTGAGTCCACAGATGTTTTGAAATCCATGGATTGTGGGAGGGCTCTTCTGGAGAACTTTGGGCATGGGGCTATTTTGTAAGAAGTGCGTGAGAACTGTATAATGCAAGAATATTACAATTACGTTTATTGCATAACTCCCTTTCTCTTCAATCAGCATGGTACTTGTGAATTATTTCTATAGTAATGGGGAAAATGTGGGCTTCCAGATGTTGCTGGCTACAATTCCTACAATCCCTGACTATGCTGGCTGGGGCTGATGGAAGTTGGACTTGAAATTCAACAAGATCCACAGGACCACAGGTTCCCCATCCCTGCTATATATAGTAACTTGCAATTGGCCAGCATTCTGGTGTCTCTCTTGAGGTCTAATATACCTTAGATTCCTTGCTTCTATAAAAGAATAGTATTTGTGTATGCTGCTTGCTTGTGATATTTCCACCTTCCTATGTGAGTTATTGGTTTACAGTGAGCTGAATGGAGTATAATCAGAAATCTAGATGTGTTAGCAATGAAATGTTTGAAAACAGTATACTGAGCTCAGTTTGTGCAGCATCAGTCTGCAATTTGCCCCAGCAAAGATTCACATTTAAGTCGGTTAGGAAAAGATGTGACCTTCTCTTTTCGCTGGGAGGTTTAGGCTGTTAACAATGGTTGTCTGCTACCAACTGGTTCCAAAGGCTGGAATGTGAGGGGAAGCACCAGGCTCCCATTTTGCTTTTCTCGTGACACCTGCTGTGATGGAAATGAACCACATGGTCTTAGTCATTTTCACTCACAGCAGGTTCTTCAAATTGTGGCACAAGATTCTATAACACGCCAGGTGTCTCCCCCCCTCCCCCTTGAACCCAAGGAAAAGAGAAAAAGTAAAAGTATGTATATAGAGAAAAGCTGTATATGCAAAAGAAGAAAGCGGAGAATATGGGAAACCACTAAAAAGATATGCTGCTGCAGAAATAAAATCTGTGTGCAACATTGTAGGTTTTGTACTGAAACATTTAAAAGGCTGTTGAATAGGAGATAAAGCAGCAATTCTTGTTGGGAAACTGGCCACCAGGAATGCACATGACAGTTGAGGTTGCATGGGAATCTTTAGCAAATGCTGCTAGTGCTCTTCTAATCACATGGGATTCCAATTACTGTCCTCTACATGTACTAATAATGGATACTGTCTCTCCAATGAATTGCTATTTAGAAGACAGACACATCTCTGCCTCCTGTGGGCATGGCATGGCCAAGCCTTGCATTGTCAGGAGGAGGAATGGGGAAGGAGCTGAAGAAATCAAGTGCAACATTCTCCTTCCCATTTGATCTAGGCAAACAGATTTAAGATCATTTAGGAGTGGGGGTGGGATAGGGGAGAGAAAGAGACAAGACTATAGTGCTAAAATATATCACATTAATGTGTCCCTTGTTCTGGAAAAGAAGCACATGGAGGCATTGCATTTGTAGCCCATGTGTATGAAGAAAATAACTCAAACAAACTACTGCTCCAACACACAACTTACTGGGCTATTAATCTTGCTGTTCGTGGGGGGAAATACTTTCAGCTAGAAAACTATTTAGATTACATGGGAGGTAGCATAGAGAGAGATTGAATTAAATTCAACATTAAAAGAAAAAATAGCAAAATTCTAGTCAAGGATTTTATTCCCTCTCTTCCTCTTGCCTAAATGAAATATCCCTGCTGCAAGGACATATTGCAAAGCATGGCTGAATGCCTGCATATCTTGGGGAACATATCTAAACTCGATGCATAGGAAGACACAAAAGAAATGATGAACCCATTTAATGGTGAATTGTTCCTTTCGGAATTGTGCAGCTAAAGAGGAAAAGCTCGGTTAGCTATAAGAATGTAGCTCATGAATTTTCTTCCAGGTGTAAAAAATAATAATATCCAAGCAACCAATGTATGAAATTAGAATAGTTGTAGCAAAAAGCAAACAAATGTATGAAAAAAATGATGCACAGTCAAATATGCAAACATGAACATCGGTTAGAATCTTGAATCTAGCAGTACAAATTTGTGTCCTTTTCTTTGGAGTCTGTCTATGCCAGCCTTCCCCAACCTGTATGTTCCAGATATTGTTGACTACAGCTCCCATCAGCCCCAGCAAACATGGCCAGCGGTCAGGAATAGTGGGAATTATAGTCCAACAATATCTGGAGCACACCAGGTTGGAGAAGACTGGCCTGTGCTCATGTACTTATATGTAAAGATGTCTGTGGAGGAAACAAATTGGATAAAATGAGCTCCATCTGTTTGTATGATAGATTAAAGGCAATGTAGCACCTATAAATTCAGGGGACCCAGGTGGCACTGTGGGCTAAACCACTGAGCCTAGGGCATGCTGATCAGAAGGTCGGCGGTTCGAATCCCTGTGACGGGGTGAGCTCCCGTTGCTTGGTCCCAGCTCCTGCCAACCTAGCAGTTCGAAAGCACGTCAAAATGCAAGTAGATAAATAGGAACCACTATAGCGGGAAGGTAAACGGCGTTTCCATGTGCTGCTCTGGTTTCCCAGAAGCGGTTTTGTCATGCTGGCCACATGACCTGGAAGCTATACGCCGGCTCCCTCAGCCAATAATGCGAGATGAGCGCGCAACCCCAGAGTTGGTCACGACTGGACCTAATGGTCAGGGGTCCCTTTACCTTTACCTAGCACCTATAAATTCAGGGGTTGCCAACCTTTTTGGGCCCATGGACACACTAGCAAACCCGACAAACAGTTTTGTGCAGTACACATATCAAAGCCAAGCTGCAATGGAATGCTTCTTTCCAATGCTCTGTCTACTGGAAAACAAACCCCAAGGCATTCAAGAATCAGTTGGATCCCATTAGCCTAAAGGACAGACCATTCTAGTCTTAATCTGCCCACCACCCTGCAGGGCTGGTTCAGAACTATAAGGCTAAATATTAAACTAAATATATTATGAAACAGCAATGCAAAATGCTATTGTTGCAAACAAAGCAGCAACGAAAACTTTCTGAACCGGGATGGATGAACAGTAGATTAATCACAAACAAGGCAGAGAAACCACAAAAAATCTAAGGGCATTAAAAAAAGTGTGTTTTTGTTTTTGTTTTAAGTATGTTTATGTAATTCAGTTGAGAAGCCTGGCCAGCTAAAATACAGTGATATTGGCCAGCTTAAATACAGTGATATTGGATAACCTTCCTGGCCAGCTAAAATACAGTGATATTGGATAACCTTGGGTTACAATCATCTCGGGTTACAAACGGTTCGGGTTACAGACTCTGCTAACCTGGAAGTAGTACCTTGGGTTAAGAACTTTGCCCCAGGATGAGAACAGAAATCATTCGCCGGCGGCAGCGGGAGGCCCCATTAACTAAAGTGGTACCTCAGGTTAAGAATGGTTTCAGGTTAAGAATGGACCTCCGGAATGAATCAAGTTCGTAACCAGAAGTACTACTAAATATTAAAAAATCTGTTTTAAAAACTGATGCACATTTTGGGGCTTGGGGAAAAGTATTTTGTTGGCAAATTGCAAATAAATGAAAGACCAAATAAACTACTGTTGAAGTGAAATTACCAGGTGGTCACTCAATATCATTTTCTTTCCTTGTCTGCCCATCTTGAGTTTATAGCCACAAACAGCATGGTTGTTTTTCTCTTCCAAGCACTGTGTTGCTAGTATATATGTACATAAGATTAAGGACAATTTATAATCAGCTCATATAAATCTGGTGCCTCAGGTTTTTCCTTGCAAATTAAGCCCTCTATGAAGCTTAAGAATTGGAACCTGCTTTGAAGTTGGAAACTAGATTGCACATATGTAACTTTCCTCACTCCTCTGGGACCATTCCTACCTGGCTTTGAGCTTGCACAGAGTTACACTTCATATGTATGGGTCTTTAAAATCTGAATACATTAACAGCAAGGAACCTGCATTGTAGGAGATATGACTTGAAAGGCACGCACACTCACTGTGAAGTTGAAGCATATGAAAGCCTGCTCTGGCAAATGGCATCCACATGTGGAAGGAGACTTGTTGCTTGTGCCCTTGTTGCAGATACCAGCTGATGTGCATCGGGACAAACATCCCCGCCGACACTGAAATGCTCAATATCCCTCCCCCCAAATCAGGCAGAGGCACCTTCTGTGACCCGTATCCCTGCTCGCAGAAGCTGGCATTGCCTGGTTTTCAGGAATCCCCATTTCTCTCAACCTCTTTGCTGCATGCCTCCCTATTCTGCAAGGTCCTCTAACATTTTGTAAAGGGGCATGATCAGAGGGCTATGGTGTGTGGGGGGTAGATGGGAATAAGGAAAGTTTGCTTCCCCCTCCCCCCTTCTGTGGGCATTCTCTGGGTCCAATACATTCTCTTTTTCATATCGTGTAGTCCTCTGGTTGACCATTCACATTCCTGGAGGGCACTTTGAGAAGTGAGAGATGGACCAACATCTCCACCTCTAGCCCTCTGTCACAGGGCCAGGATTCAGTTTTGCCTGCCTGAAGGGGGAGAAGGCAGAGTGACTCCCACTTGCAACTGATTAGCCTTCAAGGACACTGAGGAGAAGATGTGGATAAGGGCCAGCTGGCTTCAGCCTTCTTAAGCAGAGCTTCCAGTAGCAGTCAGATGCTGGTAACAGTGCTTGTATTTCCTGGCCCTACCTTGCTGCTTCCTGCTCGAATTGACCCTTGACCCCCCGATCATCAGATTCCCTGACCCCTGGACCATGCAGATTGCTGTGTGCCCGACCCTAGGACTGGATCTGACTTCGGATGCTGACTCTGCCTCCAGGTAAGTACACCTCAGAGACACTCCTGGTTGGGTGGCCTCTCCCTCCACTGAGCTCTGCAAGTTGTTGCTCAGCAACGAGATTATGACACCCTTCAAAGTAGCCTGCTTGTAAACTTTGCTCTGGGATACATATTTTCCTCACCAGATGCTTCTAAGTAGGCTGCTATTGGACCTGGTGGCTTCTTGGAGGCTATATTTGACTGAGGAGTTGCTGATCCATAATGTAGTCTATATTCTTTGTTGCTTTTAGTCCTCTTTCAGGTTAATCAGCCATAGTAATTTCTACAGACTCCCTTGGCTCCAAATTCATTTTCGTGCTTTTAGTTCTTCAACCTTCCTATTGTTAAATGAAAAAAGTTCACTTCACTTTATAAAATAAGCATGTTTCACCTCTTTCAGTTTTAACATATGCGCCCCAGTTTTATTTACTTTGTACAGTTTTGATGTGTTGCATCAAGCTGTATCAATCATATAGCACAGTTCTATAAAGCAGTGTGATTGACAGCAAGGAGCTGACACATAGCAATCCAAGCAGTTCAAGTTCTAAATCAAGATGTATTCAATGAATATATTTACAGCTGGAAATACTTCTTGCTCATCTTTATAAATGAGATTGCACATTTTTGGTTAAAAAATATAGCACAGATCTTTTCACCTTACTTTTTTACCTGTCACTTAAACTGTCCTGTGACATTGAGTCTCATAATCACCATTCATAACCCTGTCGATATTAGTTGATGTATGGAAGCTTCTTTGAATATAACTTTACTTGGAGCATGCTCATGGACATTCAGTGAAAACCTGTGCATTTCTCACATCTGTTGTGTCACAGGCAGCTTAATCTTTCTACTACCTGCATGTGATCCTTGAGCTGTTTATAATTATCACTGCAGTACAAGAGGAGGAACTGAGAAGCTGCCATATTTTAGCTCTTTAACATCCCGTCCTTAAGAGACCTGAAGTCAACTGATGTCAGAGGCTTCATTGGCACTAGGAGTCATCATGTAGCATCTATTGGAAACACTCAGTTTTGTGAGTGGATGTAAATACTAGCCTACTATACAAAAGTGTAGAATGTTCATTTATTGCTCTACTCACTTTTGCCTCTACCACACCAGCCATTGGTAAGTGCAATGGCTAATGAGTGCAGTGGCTGATGGGGTTGCCAACTGTTGTTTCCTGCTCTCCTGACTCCTCCTGCTGTCCTTCTACAACATATTTTGATTTCCCCTTATTTCCCCTGCATTTTTCTTATTTATTGGTTGGTTGGTTGGTTGGTTGCTTGCCATGTAAGGTAGTGTTCACATAAGTAAAATGAGTGTAAGTTGTGGGCTTACTGTATTTACAATCCAGAGTGTTGCCATCTGCTTAAGTTTGTGAAAGGTATTCAGTCAGGGTGAGTGATACTTGTCAGTATTTTGCTTTAATCCAGACAGTTGAAATTTAACTTGACATTCTACAACATAATATGTTTTTTGATTACATGAAGAGTTTTCATTCCACATGCCTCTGATAAAATGGTATGTTTTGGCTCTATGTCCCCTGCCCCATTTTTGGGTTAATGAATGAGAATATTATTTTTTAAACATCCTGTAAATGAATAACGTGATAAATTTAGATTTGGGAATTGAGACCCAAATATATCTGGAGTTTCATATGATGAATATATACGATGCACAGGATTCAGTATACTAGTCTGTGATGCTAGATAACACAATAGTTACATGAGTTTAAAATGTTTTAGTGAGCATTTGTGAATCAAGGAAGTTCTGTCATTGGCAAAAATCTTTTGCCATCCCATGTTTCTCATGGATGAGGTTCTGGAAAAGCAATTCCAGAATGGGATCAGCCCCTAGCAGATTTCTCTGTGTGGAAGGAATAGTAGGCACGCACTCAAATGATAGAAAGATATTATGGACGAGCAGAGACAGGAATGGTGATGTTCAAGCTCACAGACCAGATGGGCTACTGTGTCTGCTCATAAGGAGGATCAATGTTCCAAAATGCCTCTGTAGACTCTAGAATATATCATTGGTACTGGAGGTTAGAGTAAGCACAGAGGAGAGGCTTGTGGTAACACCAAATTATAGTGACTAAGGAGCCCTAGCTATCAAAGCAGCCCCCATGAGCACATTTAATTTCCATAGCACTGTTTGTCTCCAGAACTTTCTTATTGTTAGAAGAACAGAGAGCTAAATACTTCCCCAGGAAATAAAGCAAGGTCAGAAATGAATTTTAACAAGTTTTTACTGAAAATCATAAAATAGAAAATACAATATGCTTAAATTTCACAGCATTTTAATAAGGTTTCTGAATAAATTGAAATTAAAGTAATGATACAGAGAAATAATTAGGTTTTAACAGCTTGTGCTATCTGGAAATAAAGAGTTACAAGAGAAAGGATTAAGATTCCTATAAAAGAAATAAGAATTAAGAGAGATTCAACCTAATTAAAGTAATAATTCTTTTCCCTTCTACTGGCCAGGCTGGAAATAATGTTTCATCTAAAAAGAAAAAGAAAAAAGGTACTTTTCTTTATAAGCTACTGTACTTTAGAGAAGGTATCCTTATTACTAGAGCACAAATATACCTTAATTCCCTAGAATTATACATATTGTATCTACCTTTGAATCTTCATTTATATTATCCCTACAACTAAAGCCTAGAATTACATATAGCCAGGTAGGTCTAAAAAAAAACACCTGTCAAGTCTACCAGCACATCCTGGAGTCCCTTTGTCCCATGGATATTGTGAGAAAAATATTACACAGTTTCTCTTTCATTGGGAAGGTCACCTTATTTTATGTTTCTTGACCTATTTTAACTACAATATTCAAAGGCTTAGTGAAAGAATAAATTATATTAAAGCATTCTCTGTAACATTCTTAACATATGTCTTTCATATAGAAGCACAAAACTAATTGGTAGAAACCATTACTCTCCCATCAGAGCTTGCCCACAATCTAAGATCTTGGGTAACATGGTTCACATGAGATACTATGCAATGGATGTATGAATAAACATGACTCAATCGGTTCCAAAAGTCATTCATGCTTTCATCTGCTATTTTCCATTCTGCAGCAATTGGTTTATTTGCACAAGTCTTTCTTCCATTTCATCAGCTGCTGATGCAGTAATATATGTTTTGGTGTTTTTTTCAACAGATCTCATAGTGTACAATAGACACACGTATCCCAGCCATCAACAGATATTTACAAATAAGCTACCATCTGTGTGCTCCCTTTCAACACTACCCAGAAGGAAGTCCTACTGAAATTCAGTGAGGTTTACTCCCATCTTAAATTGGGTTAGGGCTGCAGGCTATCTCAATAGCTGGAGTTCAGTATTAACTTGACATAATGTTTCATTTCCCTCACTCAGGCATCAGGGAGGGCTGGTTTAGCACCCTGCTGATATTTTGCATTTTGTATCTTGCATTATATGAATTAGTCCTGCCACTGAACCGCAAATAAGTCTCCCCCCCCCTCAATTGTAACAATTTATTTAATAAACATGTATTTTATTCAGAAGATGGCCATGTGTCAGCTGAAATACAACATTCAAGGTAATCTCATGCGAAAAGAATGATTTCTCCATGTGAAAACAACAATAATGCATTCTATTGCTTTTTGAAATTCACAATGGGAAGCGAGCCCCACTGACTTCTGTGAGATTGACTTCTCAGCCTTAGTGCATATAGTCTGTCTCAAGCAATGACCAACCTCAACAAACAACACTCCCGAATAAAGAAATGCAAAGGTCAGCGGCAATTATACGTCAATGAATATGTAAATAACATATATTGCAAATTAATTTACATATCTGTTTATGTATAAAGTGTGCAAGTTAGTTGTTGTTTAAATAATCCATAGCAAGAACCTGTGCCATGGTAAGGTTGAATGCGTAAATGTAAGGACAGCCACTTGATAGTCCTTTTTCAGTGGATTCAATGGCCAAAGTGTGGTCTCCGGCCAAAGCTGTGGCTTGACATTTCTTCTTCCTCACTCCCCATAACATTCAGTTAAACAAAATGTGAGAAGTGAGATCACTGTGTGGTATGTTTTTCCATCCCCAATATGCTTCATTGCCTGCTATTTGCCTTATGAAACACTATGTGAGGGTGAGGAGAAGAGGAGGAGGAGGAGTTCCCAACATTAATTGCCTATCAGCTGCAATATTTTATTCTAGCTCCAGTAGAGTCAAATTATACAAATTCTTTATTCTACTGGCTCAACATCAGCATTCACAATCAATCTACTTTCAAGCTCTAAAAAATGAGACAATTGCACTTTCCCTTGAGCTTCAATTTTCTTCAGGCAAACTGCCCATCTAAATAAGCCAATACAGGAGATGGGGGTGTCACTTTGCAAGCCCGCCTTTTGCATGGCAGCAGAGTGCTGTGGAATGCTGGTCCTCAGGGAATAGCGGTGTTGCCTGGGCAACCAACTGCCAGAGGGCAGAGCTGAGGGAGGAAGTATAGAAAAACTGTGCTGAAATTGAGACCTTTATTTCTTCTCTGAAAGAACATTGATAAGTGTTGGGCACTCAGGCCCGAGACTGGGCAAGTTCCTAGGGCAAGTGACAAGCAGGTAGATAGAAATGAGGTAGTATGGTGGTATTCCTCGGTGGCAGTTTGCTTAAAATGGAAGAAGACAGCAAGTGAGTCTTGGGGTGGTGACCAAGAGGATGAACTGTGGTGGTGTTGCAAGCCCCCAAAGGCTATAAAAACTACTAGGTCAGTGGCCAATAAAACTCAGGAGCCTGGAGGAGATAATGTCCAGCCATTTATTACTTTCCAAGCAATAGGCTGGATTGCTCCGCAAAAACTGCAACCACGATTCAGCGGTCTGGGGGTGATATTTATAAGCTTTTACACAAAGTATTTCAATTTTCTTATGCATAGAAGTATTCCTCATTACCTCATTCAGTTATTGGATACATCTCATGTTAGTGCGCTTGCGCAAACTTAGCATAAGCACCAGCTGTTTTGCTGTCATCTATAGGACCTTGTGTTGCATTTTTATAGCAAAATCTATTGTGTGTTTGTTGAACCTACGTGTATAGCTGCGTATGTTCTGCAATAAAAACGTTAGCAGCTTCTCTTCCCATGGCAAAGGGCGCTTGCATAACAAAAGCTTTCTCAGCAGTTTCAGAGCTTTTGCAGTTTCTTAAGATTTTCTTAGGGACCCAGGTGGCGCTGTGGTTAAACCACTGAGCCTAGGGCTTGCTGATTGGAAGGTCGGCGGTTCGAATCCCTATGACGGGGTGAGCTCCCGTTGCTCGGTCCCAGCTCCTGCCAACCTAGCAGTTCGAAAGCACGTCAAAATGCAAGTAGATAAATACGAACCGCTACAGCGGGAAGGTAAACAGCGTTTCCGTGTGCTGCTCTGGTTTGCCAGAAGCGGCTTTGTCATGCTGGCCACATGACCTGGAAGCTATACGCCGGCTCCCTCGGCCAATAATGCGAGATGAGCGCGCAACCCCAGAGTCGGTCACGACTGGTCCTAATGGTCAGGGGTCCCTTTACCTTTACCTTTAAGATTTTCTTAAAGCAATAGGCTGTCAATTTTGGGGTCCCTTGGGGCCCCTCCCACAGTGTGAAGACCCCAGGAATAACAGTTGGTCATTCCCTCTGCCCTGCTGGTACAAGGAACAAGAATCCACACAGTTCTTGGTTTCAGCCCCATAGCATCTGATAGTAAGGAAATACACAATCGCATACTTGTACACAGCTGTTGTATGAATAAGTAAAAAATACCATCTTAAGAACACAACAAAAGAGTTATTGACTGTTGGTTGGTGTTCCTTTCCAAAAATTATACCAAACTCCTCCAAAAATCATTGAGTTTCTGGCATCTGAAAAGGAAATGAATCACATGGCACAGGGAACATTTGGTATAAAAATTCCTTTCCACTCCATACTCATTTTGTATTAGCAACATTCAGATGCGATGCAGTTCATGGAAGTTTCCCTGCGATGCAGTTCATGGAAGTTTCTCAAAGGTGTGGGGCAAGAAAAAAGTTTAATGCTATATAAAACTCAAGTTTTTAATAAATAAATAAATATGGGGGCAATTTGGGGACAACATCTATAACTTTCAACACTTAAAAATATTGCATAGGTTGTTTTTGATGCAAGGATCCTGTATTTCAAAAATACATGTACTTGATTAAGCATTTTTCCATGGTGTAAAAAATCCAAGCTGAATGTCAGGAAGGAAAACACAGAAAATCTCTTTAAATGTTTGCCTCCATATCCCCTTTTATTCCATTCAACATTTGAACAAATTAAAGTGCTCTGTAAAAATCTATGTACATATGTGTTTTGATGGATGTATTCAATGAAAGGTACTATTTTTGACTCAGTGTGCAGGCTGTGTTTTACTGTAAGAACACTGTAGAAAGTTATAAAGGGCTAATTTCTTGTAGAAATGCTTAAGATAGTTATTGGCTTTAAATTAGTTTTATAACTTATGTAACTGTGTTGTGTGTATTGCATTTTATAATTGTAAAATGCCTTTATTTTGGACTCTGGATGCTGGCACTGTTTGCCATAGCCAGTATGGGGTGTTGATAAGTAATGAATCAAATATACACACAATGCTGCTGGCTCTCTATGAGGAAAAGCCACACCAGGGCATGGATGACTCCATATATGTAGACTATGCTTGCAATGTGATCTGAGTCTAGTGTCAGGGGAAAAAATCTCAAAGCAGAGTCAGTGGTATCTACTAAACTCTCTTGGTAAATGTCTACTTACTCCCGAGTCTCCACATTACAATTACCAGTTATCTGTAGGTTTTCCTGTCATCAACACCCACTTCTTAGTTCTCTTCCAGAAATGCAGCTCTTACATGGCATGTGTAGCATCTCCTCCCATATTGATTTTCTGATCCAGACCTCATATCCTAGTGGAGGAGTCTTCATGTCTGGCACCAGAAATGAATGAGATAACATCAACAGCAACTGCCTCATCTGTTAAAAGACCTACTGATAGCAGTGGCCAATGCTTCCATCTTGATATCCAGTTGGCATTAGGCAGGCATGGCCAAACGTGGCCCTCCAGATGTTTTGGGACTAGAGTTCCCATCATCCCTGACCACTGTTCCTGTTAGCTAGGGATGATGGGAGTTGTTGTAGAGGGCAAGGTTTGGCCATTCCAGGCATTAGGGATGGGGGAGAAAGTCAACTCAGTATGCTTTTAAAGGAAAATCTATCCAGTTCAGATTTTCCAAAACAATATGTGAACCAAAACGCAGCTACCCTTCAAAATGCACACTTGCCTGACTTTCACAAAGTTTTCCAGCCAAGTAATGTTTACAAAAATGCATACATGAGGGGAAATTGTGCATCAAATGCACATATTAGTGAGAACAACATGGGAAAATGCATTATTTTAGGGGAAATTGCAACAAAAATGTGTTTATTTGGAGACATTTGCGCTGAAATGCAATGAATTTTCAACAGGAGAACTGAATTTAAAATTGGAAGAGTGAGAAACTGAGAGAAGTGGAATTAACAGATTCTTCTACCCCTAGCTGGCGTAGGGCCTGGCCAGTGTGGATGTGATGTGTGTATCTTTCAGATCTTGCAAAGCTTTGCAGAAAGTAAGTTTTCCAGAGTGTTCACTATTGTTTGTGATGTACTTAGTCTGGGGCTTGACCCAGAACGAAGACTAATGTCCTATCCTGAACGTCTCTTTGGCATGGTGAAGGGACTAGAATTCACATTAATTTAGCTTGCTCTAGTGAAAATAAATTCCAATCAGTATTATTATAGAGAGTGACCCACAGAGAGGGAGAATGAATGAATGGCACCTTTGTACTGGTTCCAAGCGTGCTTGTCTTTTTGAGGAGGGGAATGGAGAGCTATGTTTGCTCTAGTGGGTTTGCTTAGCTTAGTGAAATTACTCAGTGAGCAGGAACCAGCTTGCAACTACTAAAAATTAGTCCCACTCATTACCTGAATTGGATAGTTTTGCAGAAGTCTGGTATCACTTGGTTAAGTTAGCTATAAATGGATCTGAAGAGGTCAAAATGCATTTTTTCTGCATTGCCTTTGATTGTTTCAGGAATTGTTTTTCTATTCACTGTTCAATAAAGGAAGATTACTGCTTTATGGTCTGCCTTCATTATTAATAGCTGAAAAAGGAGTTTGCCAAGAGCTTCATTTGAAAACATTTAATTTTTTCAGCATTTAAATAAATGTAATATATTATGATACAGTAATTAAAAAGCACCACTTAGAAGGCTTTAAAGTATAAATCAGGCTATGTAAACATAAAAAGATTATATTATGATGATGGATCTATGAATATATATTCTTTCCTAAATCAGAGGGAATCAGTAATCAAACCTTTATATGTAATGAGTGAGCAAAGCTCCAAAAGGCATAGAATGTTTTGCCTTAGCTACGTTTCTGTTTTGGAATATTCCAGGAGCCAAATAAAGCTTGAATATTTCCTTACATGTCTAAATGGCTTTGAAACAGCAACAGATATAGTTTGGCAGAAAGAAAGAGATGATGAGTGCCATTAAAAGAAAGTGGAGATCTAAGCAAGAACATGAATGAGATTAAATGGTTGAGGAAGGTTGGCAAGTGTTTTCTATTCTTTCCCTGAATGCTTTTCTTACAGAAGTAGGTTTGAAGCTGGTGTTTAAATCTAAAATTAATGTGAGGAAAGTAAACAGAAGCTTCAAGTCCTGATTGGATCATTTCCCCCACTCAATTCCCTCCTTTAGCTAAGACAACATGGCTGAGATGATTGGGGGTGTTTGTGTGTAGCTGTCAGTGAATTTTCAGAGACAGCAGCTGGGTTGGAGACCCTTGCCCATCGATATTTGGTCATGTTGGACTGCAACAATGCTCATTATTATAATGGGTTGTATTTGTAAAGCTTATCCTCTGTAGGCTCCCAGTTGCCATTACAAAACTTTGTTGCCAAATGCAAAGCTTAAATTTTGTCCATATGAATGGGTAGAAACCACTCGGCTATATGAGAATGCTCTTGGCACACCTTTGAATAGCTAATTTTGCTCCATGCTCTTGTCCCATCACCTAACCCCATTCATTTAGAACCAAACTATCAACACAGTTGCATTCTAATCTGGGCTTTTTAGTCATGCTGTTGGGGTCTGCCTTTTATGTGTGTAAATCTTGTATTAACCTGCTGTTAATACCACAGAGCCTAGGGCTTGCTGATCAGAAGGTTGGCGGTTTGAATCCCCGCGACGGGGTGAGCTCCTGTTGCTCGGTCCCAGCTCCTGCCAACCTAGCAGTTTGAAAGCATGTCAAAGTGCAAGTAGATAAATAGGTACCGCTCTGGAGGGAAGGTAAACGGGGTTTCTGTGTGCTGTTCTGGTTCGCCAGAAGCGGCTTAGTCATGCTGGCCACATGCCCCGGAAGCTGTACGCCGACTCCCTCAGCCAATAATGCGAGATGAGCGCCGCAACCCCAGAGTTGTCCGCGGATGGACCTAATGGTCAGGGGTCCCTTTACCCTTTACCTTTAAGCTCACTGAAAGAGAAGAAAAAAAGTTGGTTTATCCTATGGAGGATTATTAGTTTCTAGATAGAAATTAAGCTATACTCTGGCACAAGTAACCTTTAGGAAACCATAAATTTGTTGGTTGGAAAAGTACTTTCCAGTTCTGATGTTTTAATGGTTACATTTTGGCATGATGAGCCAGCATTGTAGATCTGGAAAATAATAGAAATGTCATTTCAAAAGTCTCTAGAAATGTTATTCCTCCTAGTTGGTATCTTGGTAGATTCAGACTACTTGACTAAGAATGAGAGGGACAAGCCCCACCTCCCTTGACAATATTCAATTTGGAGGTGATGCACAACTAATATAGCACATTTTAGACTTGGGTCCCTGATATTGCAAAAACGTGTCACATGTGCATCATTAAGGGCCAGCTTATGTAGAATAAAGTAGTAAAGCTGTCTAAGACTCCATCTCCTCAATCTGCAGGGGGGTTGAATGGTCTGTCTAATGAACCTCCTGCATGTAAAAGCTAGTAATTCAAAGGGGGGGGATTCATTCAAATGCCCCAACTTGATATCCCACATTTCTTTATAGTGAGAACCTTCCTAGTAGAAGAACATTCAAATATCCAACCCCCTCACCTGCAGGCTGAAATCATACAACCCAAGGAACTTGTATCTGACCTCACCCTTTTTGTGGCATCCTTGCTTATAGGATCATACCTGTCTGATCAGCTGTTCCCTAAAATTAAATGGGCAGTTCCAATTGTGGAGTGAATTTTTGCTTTCCTTTTTTTTCTGGCATAACTCTTCCAAGTCTGTAATTTCCCTCTAAGATGCTAACCTTTTGAGACGATTGACATGAGAAAGCGCTCTTTCCTCCTTAGCCTGTTCATCATGCTCAGATGATAAACCTTCACCTAATTTCATTTCAGTGAGACAGCTCCTGAAGCATTCCCCCAAGAAGTACATAATTTAATGGTGGAGCATCAGTCAAGACAAATTAGACTGATTGGTTCTGTATATGTTCCAGCAAGAGCAACATGAGATAGGAGGTGGCTGAACATTTAGATTATTGACAAAGTACAGTTCGCTCCTAAGAAACTATGTAACATTGTTTGGTCTTATAATCAATAATAATACACTATTCCATGCTAGCCAGGAACAACAGACACAGAACAGAATACAAAGCAGCCTTGGACCTGTCCAGTGGAGTTATTTAATTGTTCGATGCTAAGAATGAGTGCTGACCTTCCGGATAAGTCTAAACTCATTTTTCTCCTCTTAGACAAAGACCATAAGACAACCTGGATGGTCTCCAGATTCTGCATGCAGATTTGCAGGCGCAGACCACCCCCCAAAATAAATTAGTTCGCTAGGAAAACAGTTGAAGTCGGCCTCCAGGGTATCAGGGCCAATTTGTTTGGTAGCCCAAATTTTTAGGTCTTTATGTGTTTATGCGCTTATCTTAGATTTTAATCTTTAAGCTGTTGTTGTACACTGCTTTAAATGTATATTTTATTCTTGTGAAAGCCATCCCAGTCGTGCTTTTATAGCTGGTCTTTGACCGTAATAAATTATGGTGGTGATGATGAGTGCTGACATAGTTGTAAACACAAACAGCAGTGGGTAAAGGATAATACTTTCCACAGTAGTCGACAGTTGGCAACAGCCCTCCAAATCTCAGTTTCTAACTGATACTGTACATAATAATTTTGATAAGCTGCTAGTTTAACTCAGATAAATAAATACCTTATTTTCTAAGCCATTTTCTTCTTTTGTTGTTTTAAACTTGCTTTCCAGTTTTCCCCCCACATGTTAATCTGGCTGGTATTAACATACAAAATAGGGGCACGCACCAACCACAGGATGTGGTTCACATCCTGGCTGGGCACATTGGAAAGCTGCCTGCTTTGATTCAAAGCAATGTGGAGGCCGTCCAATTCAGCTCACGGTCGAAATCCAAATCTGCTTTGAGGAGAAAAGAGCTTTCTTTATCCCCATCAAAAGCAGCAATATAGTTTTGAAAAAAGCGAATGAAATTCACAGACTTTAAAAAATATTTGGGGAAAATATAGCTATATATGAATTTGCTAGCTGGGTTTTATCTCTTTTTATAGAATCTGTATCTACCTGGTGCTTAGAATTAGAGAGGGGTGAATTTGCATTTCGGTTTCTCTGTTTTTCATGTTTCCACTCTTAAGTTTGGTTCACCCAATGCTGCATTTGTGAAACTCCCCCCCCCCCTCAGTTTCTGTGTGAAATTTGGACACTTCTCATTATGTGCAATTTTTCTAGTATATGCATTTCCTAACAAAATGTTTTTTGGTACATGAATTTCATTATCGTATGTATTTTGCAAGCACTTCTGACTAATACCTGCAAGTTCGTACACATTATTTTGTTGGGGAAATGCATCACAGAATTTGGGGACATGCACATTTTGAAGCAGAGCTGTGTTTCTGCTCACATATTGGTTTGGGAAATGTGAATTTGGCAAGTTGATGTTAAAATGGTAATTGAATGCATTTCTCCACCATCCCTGCTCTAAATACAGTTCTGGTGAGGTTGAAAGTTGTGCTGGTTTAAAATTACTTCTATTATCATAAATCATAAAGGCACCACAATCAAAGTGGGAAGCAAAAAATAAAATAAAAAATAAGGAATGTAATGCATGCTATCACCACAATCAAGTTTCGCATTATGTTGAGATAAAATTCCTCAGACATTTAAAAATGAAACTACCAAGTCAATGCTTAAATCTTCTATTGACTTTAGCTCAGACTATGTTTCAACCTCATGGCCTCATAGCAAGGAAGTGTTCGTGAACTCCAAAAATCTTTCTTCCAGTTCTTTTGCTTAGCCCACTCAGGACTCAATTGACTATGCTCCTTGATTCTCCACTTAATGAAGAGCTGAATGTTCCCATCTCTATATTCACTGAGTCCATCATTATAAGCATTATAAGCATTATTCTCACAGAAAAGAATAAAAGGAGGGTATAATCCTTCAAACAGAAAAGAGATGAAATACCAGGAAGCCAAAAATTGTCCAGGAGTCATCCCTTTAAAAATGTCCATCTGGGGAAACGAAATGGCAGGCAAATTTAGAACCTCAATTACAGTTGTTCAAAGTATCAAAGTTACAGAAATTTGAACTTGACAATATATTGCCTCCCTAAAAAGCCAGGGTCAGACATATTTCTGAATCATACAGAGAGAACCCATTTTGTACCCAGCTTGATTGTATGACTATGTATCTTTCACTTGATTTCTCACTTGCCAGATATGCAGGGTCTTTTTTTCAGCCAGAACTCACTGGAACTCAGTTCCGTCACCTCTCAGGTAAGCACCATTGCCATTATAAGAGAACAAGGGAGGTGTTCATGGTGAGTTCCAGCACTACTTTTTCTAGAAAAATAAGACTGCAATTCTTTGTGGTGGCATTTTTAGGTTGAGATTATTGATTCCTCTCCTGGAATTCTTGGATTTGTGATGTATATTTAAAACAAGGGTAGAAATGTTCACAGGGGTGTCTTAAGGTTATCTGACGCCATGGTGCAGGGATCCCTCAGGCGCCCCCCACCCCCACGTTTCCCTCTGGGTGGGCAGCACCTCTCCTTTGGGGCCCTCTGTAGCCAACCTTGCTCCCCCCCCTGGCACGCCTTCTACTTCTTGCCCACCGTGGGCAGGACCGCCGACGCCGGACTTGTGCTCCGCCGGGCAGGGCCAGGTGCGGTGGGCAGCCGGAGGGGGCTGCCCGATAGACAGGGACGCTGCCAGCTGTGCTCCACCTCCGCCTGCTTGGCAGAAGTGGCTGCGTGGTGCTGCCATCCAGGGAGCCCTGGCTGCCACGCCAACCAGAGGCTCATGGCCGGCTTCCCCGCAACGGCGCCTGCAGCCCGAGAAGAGGCGGGCGAGGGCGGCGCTGCCGGCGGGGCTTGAGGCGGCTCCTCTGGTAGGGAGGAGGCTTCGGGCGTGGTGCAGCATGGCAGAGGCGCCCTCCAGTGCCCTCCAGAACATGCCGCCGTGGCGCCCTGCGCCAGTAGCCTCTATGGCTAAGATGCCCCTGAATGTTCAACTACAACTCTATGATCCTTAGATCCCAATAAATTCCTTTTAAAATCATAGATCAGGGCTTGCCAACACAGAATTTATGTATTTATGCCTTTATCATTCATTGGTCTACGTGTTGTCATAAGTTTCGGAGTTTGCAGCACAGGGGTTAACTGATTATTTGCTTATACTGAACACAGTAGCCATGACTGCCAGTGTGCCTGTCAGTCCCTCCTATGCCGCTTGCAAAAAGTCTCAGCAAACACCACCTCGAAAATCCCCAAGCACAAGGGACTGTTCCTGCTTAGTTCCTGTTTTCACTGGTTCAGCTACATTGAACTCACATCCCTCCTTAAGCATGCCCACATTTTATTGTTTGGCAGGTCTGGATGCCCCACGGTGGCTGATGTAGGTGCCTTTTCTTCCATTGATGGAGAAGCAGATGGTCCTGCCTCTCTTTCAGCCATAACACGACTTCACCATAGTAGCCATTTTGTGTTGCACTGCATCTCACAGCAGCCATTTTGTTACTGGTGTCTGCAACACTTTCTCTGAATGCCAGGTGTGCCCATTGGGTCGGTGACCTCTTCAACAGCACTGATTAGTTTCCTATGGATGTATGAAGCTGTGTTCTGCTCAGTCAAGCCATTGAGGAGGGTGCTGTCTCCTCCCAGCGAGGTTCTTTTGCATTCCTGCCATCTGAGATCCTTAACTGACTCAACCTACGGGTCTTATGCGTGCTATGCCTCCCCCTCCACGTCCCCGCTGATCAATTTCTGTATATAATTGTATCATTATTCCTGACATTAGAATCAACCTTCATATTGTACATATGCAGTTTGCATCAGTACACTTTTAAAACATCATTGGATCGTTTCAACTCTGGCTGATTATATCGTTATTTGTTACTTATAATACAGACTAAAGTCTCATGAGAATATGTTTCTCCTGAGTTATCTATAAATTGCTTCTCTTTGAATGTGGACAGGTGGTGTTAGGACGGTCTAAATTACTGTTCTGCTACGGAAAGCCAGGCAATTAAGGGGGGAGTCTGCAATGCTCCCACCAATTGTGTTCCATACTGCTGCAGCACCCGTGTTCTCAGCCCTGCCGTGTTCCCGATTAATGTTTAATGGGAAAGCAGCAGGACCCAACACATCAGCATTCCAGGCTGCAGAATGACATTGGAAACTAAAGTGTGATTGCTAAGAAATGATTTCTTTCCCCCAGTCTGAATACCTGGTTAACTGCCGTTAACAAATCCATATTAAAAATGCAAGTGAATCTTACTAAGGCAGGACTTGGCAGGAAACTACACATCATGGATGAGTGTGTTTGACGATGACGATAAAATAAGCCAGGGCATGGATAGCAAGCTTGTGTTGTTGTTGTTGAGCTCTTCATCTGTACTTTTTGTTTAAAAAATAATGTCCAAAGTCTCCTATATGAATATGAGTGCCATATTAGGCTAAATTGATTGTCCATCTTAATTTAGCAATCTGTTCATTGCAGAGGTCAGACAGATTACCCCTGAAACATTCATAACAGGACAGGATGATGGTGGTATGTATCCCTTGTAGTTAATCTCCAGCATCTGTTGACCAGAGGCACACTGTTTCATTGGCTGTTGTGGCTTAGAATCCACAAGCAGACCATGCTGAGAATTGGCACAGAGTAATTGGCTCTGCAGAGACTGGCTTTCCACAAACCAATGCTCAGCTGAGAGCCGAGCTGAGAGCCGAGCTATGTATCTGCTTTGCGGAGCCTTTGTTGACTCAGATGGTAACTGCAGCACATGTTGCCAGAAATTGAAACAAAAGGAACCTACCCACTTCAATTTTGTTTCTTATGAAATGACCAGTAAGTGAGTGACAGAGGGGTTGGTTTTCTTTATCTCATTCATCACTTATTTGAGGGGGGGGGGCGACTCACAACTTTCTTGACAACAGAGTTGATTTGGGCTGCTGCCATTTTGTTTCCCAGAATACCCCAAACTTTGTGGTGTTCCAGGGGATTCCAAGAAAAGAGTCAGGGTGGGGAATGAAAATAAAACCTGTGGTGAGATTGGTTCAGCTGTGGTAGCAGCAGCAGGGGGAGTAACAGAAATAAGTAAGAACACAACAATGAAAACAAATTATTTTAATGAATGGCTTTAATGTGATTTTAGAGAATGAATGTGTTATGCTGCTTGCTCCATTGGCCTGAAAGAGAGATGTGCGCCGCAACCCCGGTCGCCTTTGACTGGACTTAACCATTCAGGGGGTCCTTTACTTTTACCTGCTGCAGAGGGTTTGGGACATGTTCAAAAGAGTACACTTAATTCATGCCTGCATTGGCCATATGCATCATAATGTGCACTCTGCGCTGCCCTGTGACTGTGCATTTTCAGTGCAATTAATATTGATGAGAAAGTCATCTTTTAGGGAAGCTAAATGCCAATTTCTGTTCATCTCATTTGCAGTGATTGCTACTGATAAGCTTCTGAGGAACCCCTGGGTTCTGAGCAGCACAGTTTGAAGCATTGTGGACCAGATAAACGCAAGCAATCAGATTTCTTTCACTGGTAGCAATCATATGGAGTTCTCCCTGTAATTAAAGCAGATATTAATAGTTAGGTTTTCTAGAATTTGCTGGCAGATGGCAGTGCATATTGGAGAATTTCACATAAATAGCAGTATTATGAACATATGTCTGATACATATTTTAAAATGTTGCATTCTTAAAGTACAGTGATGTAAAAAGATTTCATGGGATACTTTTAAACATAGCTGAGCAAACAGCTGTTCTGTGTTTTTGATGAAAGATCCACTTTTTCATGTCTGCTTGTACAGGGATATTTAAAAAAACAACCACAAAGTTTCGGCTTGATATGTATAAAGCAAAAGGGAAAATCAAGATTTGACGAGTAAGATCGAGAGTTAAGTGGTCTCATTAGTATATCTGGTACCTAGAGAAAGCCAACTCCCATATCAACATGCCCAGAGCACAGTGACACTTCACCACAGCAGTTTTTTGTGCATATTTATTATTTTTCATACCATGGAGCGCTGTGAGTATGCATACTGGTGCAATTGAACTGAAGACACATGATCTCCTCAAAGCTGAAAGTGATTGTAGGTGAGTACAAAGTGGCAGAGTTTTGAAAGCAAATTACCTTGGCTGTCCCCCTGGAAATTATTCAAATAAATACTTTTTTGAATACACTTTTGAAAAGCAGAATGTTAATAATAATAATAACAACAACAACAACAACAATAACAACAACAACAACAATAATGGACAAAACTATTCATGGTGAATAGTTCTGGAGTGGGGGCCCTAATTCAGTAGTAGGCTACATGTTTTGCATCCAGAAGATCCCACTGTCAATCTCTGGTATCTCAAAAGAAATTTAGGTAACTGTGCTAAGAAGGATCTTGCCAGACAGCTGCCCTGAGTCTAATTTAATGTTCTGGGCCACATAGAGCAGTGGTCCTACTCTGTGTAGGGCACCTATATATACAGATAGAGCAATGGTTTGACTCAGTATACGGGTGCTTCACATGTGCGGACAAGATTCACACATACACTTTCACATAGTTATGCACTGCTTCCACAAGGTACATGCTCAAAAGGGTGCTTTTTGGTATTATGGTATTGATGTACGGGGGGGGGGGGGAGGACCATTCCTGCAAAAAGTGCTGCACATAGTACTGGTATGTGCCAGTCTATTCTAAGTGGATAGCAAAAATCCCTTCCAATAGCAATCCTATAGTGCTTTGCATGTCACAAGTTCTCATGGAATATGTCCTTATTAGTAGTAACAGGACTTGTGCACATTCTCACCAAGGTTTTGTGCATTAACCAAAAGCTCAGGACCTGAGTGCTAGGAATGTCCTTTACTAAATTTTCCCTTCTCAGAAGGTAATCGAGGAGTTTATGGAGGGAAAAAGGAACTCCCATTAAAGAACTTTACGATGCACAATGGGTTTCTGACCTTGTGTTTTTGGCAGGTATTTCCACACCTCTTAACTTCTGAAATCTCACACAGCAGAGTGAAGTTTAATTGGCATTTTATCTTATGCACTAAAAAGATTTGAGGCCCAATTCCTCATTTTGTGGAGCACTTTTGAATAATTATGATCATTACCAAGGTATGTAATTAAAAAATAAAACAAAAGGGAACCCCAGGAGTGCTATGTTACCTTTTCTGTACCTAAGACAATACTAAATAGCTGCCCAGGGGCTTCCAAACTGCAGACTGTAATTCCAGTTTACCGTAATTCCAACTCTGGGGAAACACCTCATACTTGGGTTAATTTCCCTTGAAATCTATGCAACTTTGATAGGCCATGAGTATGTGCCTTAAACATATATTCAAGTGGTTTTCATTTTCTGAAGATCTGAGTGAGCCACACCATTATTGTGAAAAAGTAGCTAAGCGTTTTGTTAAGTTGCTAATGGGAGGAAAAATACTAAACTTATTTCTTGCACTATGATTGAATTCTTAAGGTACTCTGGTGTCATGTGAATATTAAGGTGATAGGATAAATACACAGATGTGGTTTAGGTGCCAAATCAATGTCTACTTACCTATGTGTAATACTGACAAATACAGACATGAAATATATTCCAGATAACCCTGAAAAAGACCTAAGCATTACGTGTACCAAGTTATTGAGTCCAGGAGGTGGTAAGTTGCACTCCCCTGAAAGTAGCAGGTCTGTAGCTTGTGGTTACACCTGGTCCAACATTGGAGGTTCAGGTGCCATTGGTGTGTATACCTTCCAACACAATGCAGCTCAAATCTGGAACTGCATCCGAAATTGCATCAGAGCAAGGTGACCAAAATGGCCGCTGTACTCGCATGGGAAAAAAATGAGATGTCCCAGTTTTTGCAGGGTAGTTGATGGGTGCTAGGAGTATTTCCCCCCGACTTTTGCTGATTTGCTAACTACAGCCTCTTTTGAACAGTGATGTCTTGCCCAAGGTATTCCATGTTCTGGTAACTTCCAAAGTGGATTACTGCAGTGAGGCTATGTGAGGCTGACCTTGAAGGCCCTCAGAAACTTCAACCAGTCCAAAAAGCAGCAGCCAGATTATCAGCATGGGTTCCATTTAGAACTCATATAATACTCTTTTTTAAACAGCTGCATTGGTTGCTAGTTAATTTCTGGACCCAATTCAAAGTCCTAAATTACTTAGGCCCCAGATCTCTGGAAGAGTCCCTCCTTCTCTTCTGTTGTTCTACTTGCGTGTTTAGACCTTTAAACCTACCCTCAAATAAATTCAGACAAGACTCAAATTTTGGTTTGGTTTTTGGCAGAATTTAGGCCACAACTTTATTGATTACATCAGGTGAGTGGTTGCATAGGCTCTGGTTCTACTAGCTCCATGCACCGTTGCAGGTAGTGCTGACCCAGGGCACCAGCCTAGGTCAGCCTAGGGTGAACACCCGGAATGGCGAAAAGCCGGGGACATGCTATGTCCACCACCCAGATGTCCCCCTGGACTCAGGCACGGGCACAACCCCTCGCAGGGTTGACCAAACCATTGAGTCCCTGGATTCCTTTAACAGAATACCCCTTCACATAGGGATGACGAGAGCGTTCCCCCATCCCTATCACCTGAACCAGAGCCTATCCGCAACCTTACAAGTTGTGATGATTTGCTATGCGGCAGGCGAAACCCAAGTGGCACCAGCCAATCAGCCAAGTGGGGAAAATTCATGCCGTGCCCCTGTCCCAACGACAGGCAGCACACGACGGCATAGCAAGGTCAAGCGTGCAAGCCCTAAAAGTAGGGAGAGGTGGCCGGGTGTTCCGGTGCACTGACCAAAAGAGGAAGCTCTGAGTCACGTGCATGGGCATATTTGATCAGTTTGGCTAGCGTCCCATTGGCCTGATTACACCCAGCATCAAGGGGGTGTTGTGGCTATCCAATTGTACCCACCCACAACACAGGGTTCGGTTGCCAGGTCGCACCACAACATGTGCCCTCTTTGAGGGAGGACACGATTTACAGAACAGATTTCTGCTTCAGATACAGTTTTCCTAGTAAAGGGCCTCTGTGATGTTGAAACTGCACCAGTTGAATCTCTTCTGCTGAAAGGTGCACAGCATCTGTTAGATCAGTGTTTCTCAACCTTTTTTGGGCCAAGGCACACTTGTTCCATGAAAAAAATCACGAGGCACACCACCATTAAAAAAAATTAAAAAAATTAACTCTGTGCCTCCCTATATTGACTATATAATTATGACTGTAAGAAACACTTGCCAATTGCTGTGTTGGTTGCAATCTCCTGTAATAAGGCTTCACAAGCCGCTGATTTCTCTGCCAGCACAATCCTTTGCTCAGCAAGTTTCAGGTTGAGCTCATCCAGCCAGCTTCTTTAAGTTTGTCTAAAACCACCCTCCTGTGGTGGTGGCTGTTGAGAGCTGCGCTCGCCCCGCATCGTGACCCGGCCGGCTTCCTTTCCGGTGGGCCAGTGTTGTGTATTGGTGGCCGCCAGGCACGTGACAATGTAAATCGCCCTTCTCGTCGCCGCACGTCGCGGCACACCAGCCAGCGTCTCGCACACACTAGTGTGCCGCGGAACAGCGGTTGAGAAACGCTGTGTTAGATTAAAGAGTGGCAACTTTAGCCATTACAGTCATCATTCCTCTTTATTGTCTTGCAAATCCCACCCCCTGATCCTGTTGGCAACAGGATTTGCCAATTCCGTAAGGAGGTTCACGGTTGTGACTTTAATACATAAGTTTGATAGCAAGGCAAGGTATATGTTGATATTATCTATCTAGTTTTCAAGTCACTGAATTTTCCTTGACTTCTTAGGTAGGGATTAAACTTTGTTTCATTTTTTAGTTGAATCCATTGTTTGAATCTGATTTTTTGTTAAAAGATTATTCATCTCCTATTGCTTTCAGAAGTTCTTCACTTTAAGGAATAATCTCCACTTTATGGGCAGAACTTTCTGAATCCTTCCCCTTGTGTGCATGGCACTGCTGGAGAAAGTATAGAAATGTCTATGGCAATAAGATCTATTCTGTATTATGACCATTATCTGTCTTAATGTAACAACGTTCAAGCCCAGACAGTCCGTGATCAATGCACTCTGAGAATATCACAACAGCTATTGAAAAAGCAGAGATAACACTAGTGACAGTAACCTAACTCAGGGGCAGGTTTAAATGCACATCAAGGAAGCAATGAAACCAAGAAGAGATAAGTGGGAGCTCAGAACTGTATCTCTAGTGACAAAGGCAATACACTTTGAGTAGTGATTTTCAGACTGTCGGCTGAAAATTTTTCCATCAGTAAATAACACAAATAAAAGGAGGCTTTCTTGTGCAGCAAGAAAAATGGTTGTAGGAAGAGTTCAGAATTATTACAATTTTTTTCAGCCAACTAGCAATATATTGAATTAGCTTTCCAGCTCTCTAGCCTGTTTTTGGTGTTTCTGTCTTTTTAAAAATCTGGCTGTGTTTTTTTTTAAAAGGGTGCCAGTTACATAGCAGAAACAGAAAAAAGATGTGATTAAAAAGATGTGAGGAAAAAGGAGTTGGATAAAATCACTATAAGTTGTTTTGGTGATTAGGAGGTTTAATCTGAAATCACATTAGATTTAAGCTTGTTGGCGTCTATGGTATCTTATCCTTCTTACACGATGGGTGTTTGTTTCTGTTATGCATATATGTTCTTTATTGATATATGTTCTCTATTGCTACAAGGTTGTCATGACCTTTGGATGGGACAGTGTGGATTTTGTTATAAGAGTAGGTAAGGTCATTTGAAACTGGGCTATGCTTTTGGAGCTCTGGCTCATATATATATATATATATATATATATATATATATATATATATATATATATTACACACACATACACACACACACACACACACACACACACACACACACTGTATATATATTCTCAGTGAACTCTTCTGTCTCTCCATTGCAAGATTGCTGAAGGGCTGGAATACTGGGATCATTGAAAGGTTCTTAAGAGACATTAAATTAAGTATAAGAAATGTGTGCGCTTCATTTTGTAATACTGTTTCATTTATTTCATAAAATTGGCAGTTCACTTTACTCTGTGACTTTGTATGTCAAGTAGAGTCTCCTACCCATCTCTTACTTTCTGTGAAAGCTTATAAGATGTGTGTCTGTGGGTGTATTTAACCTGTGCTAAAAAGAAAGCTAGATCACAACTTGATGCCATTAGCAGTCATGAGAATCCTATGACTAATTACTGAAATGCCAGCAAACTGGGTGATTGCTGAAGTTTAAAGAAGTCCTCTTTACTCAGCACCCCACTTTACTTCTGTGGTTTTCTTTTCGTGAGCAAAACAAAATAAGAAAGAGAAACAGCTAGCAGGCTTCTATATCAGTAGGTGCAAAAATATTATTTCCTGTATAACTTTGGTTAAAAATAAATAAACTTATTATATCTTATTCACATGATAATGCTTGCATAATCCCATCTTATAATAAAGCATGAAAGCCTTGATTCCCATTACAACTGTAAACCACTGTATAAACCACAAAGCAATAAATGTACAGTATGGTTTCTCCATCTCTTATTGATGCTATAAATGAAGGCTGTAAATTGCTTTCTCACAGAATTTGTGCAATAATATACTTAATGGATTATGAATGACATGGGTGGAAGTTGACATTAGCACAGCAATTTCTATTTAAATGTGCTTCAGACATAAATACATGGCGTCTCAATAGCAGACTGTCTGAATACATACACCCTTGGATTTGTATTTAGCAGATTTGGTGTGCTAGAGATTGAGGTGGTGAATCATTATTAACTAATACGTACCTGTGCATGTATATCTGTTATAGATCTAAATGACAGGTTTCTCTGGTCTCTCAAGAAAAGTGGATTTCTTAATAGCAAAATTATTTCAAATAAGAATGCTGTTCTCATTTACATAAACCAATCAGCTCAGAGCTAGAATCACCATTACGTTGAATCTGTTACAAAATGATGCCTTAACCAAATTGAAGCCACTGAAAACGTGAAGTTATCTGAGAGTTTCCTTATGTAAAGTATACAGCTGTCCTGCCTCCTGTATTCCTTGCCACAGTTTAGAACATTATTTGCCAATCTCTTCCTTCTAGAGTTTTTTGACTACAACTCTCATTAGCCAATGGTAGTGGTAGTCCAAAACACCAGTTTGGCAAAGGCTCTTTTAGAACATGATGGGAGATGAGGGAGAAATTTAATTAGTTCACATTTAAAGGCAAATTACCAAATCTGCAGTTTCTGAAACAATAAGTGAACCAAAATGCAGATACAGACCCTCCAAGTGTCCCCATTTTCCAGGGACACCCCTGATTTAGATAAGCTATCCCGGTTTCTGATTTGAACCCAGAATGTCCTCCTAGGATGTCCTTATTTTCATTGGAGAAATATCGGAGGGTATGGAGTTATCCAACCCCTGAGCTATCTGAAGGCAAACCTGTATAGGGAAGTTTTTTTAAAAAAATGTTTAACGTTTTATTATGTTTTTATATATGTTGGAAACAGTCAAAAGTGGCTGGGGCAACCCAGCAAGATGTGTGGGGTATAAATAGTAAAATTAGCATTATGGAATGGGACGTCCCTATTTCCATCGGAGAAATATTGGAGGGTATGCCGCTATCATTAAGAATTAGAACCATCATTTTGAAATACTCCTCAGATATGCTTCTAAGATAACTAAATGAGAACATGATTGTGTACCATTGGAGATAATAGTCATGGATATTTCAAGTTGTCATTATACATCTAGATCCATTTTGACCTATACTTTAAAAAACAAACAAACACCAATAGCACTCCTGTCATGGTCAGCATATTTACAGACCTTACTTCAGAAGCCAGTGCAGCTTAGACTATTGAAGGCTCACCAGACATCGTGGGATGGAGTGTGCACCATTGGTGTGAAAATATGGGTGTTATAAGAGTGTCTCCCGTTTAGCTCTTAAATATTCCAGGATGCTTCTGTTCTTTATGACATACATCCAGTGAGAAAGGTGGAAGAATCTTTAGAAGAAGGAATAAAGTGCACCATCTTTTGAATGCAGCATTTTCCACAGGAGACCAATATCTGTCACATATACTAAAATGTCAGCACCAGCAATAACCTTCCAGTTCACGAAGAAAGGATCGTGCTGAATGAATGTGGATTTCTTGGTCATTCGAAAGTGTTTATAGCTTGGACAAGCCATTACATAAAGCCTTTAGTGCTGTAGAATTACAGATGGAGAAAGGGATTTTACAGATGGGCAGTTTTAGTTGATCAGGTTATAGTGCATGCCAGGGATCATCTCCATTTAGCATCTAGGGCACCAAGAGGTGATAGCTAAAGGGGGGGGGGAATGAGAGAGTTAAATGCCCAAGCACTACCACATGAAAAACACTAGTTAATATCTGAACGAAGCTGTTTGGATTGCCTTCAGACGACTTGGAGTTCGGATTTGTATTCCACCATTCAATCCAGAGCAATCCTCAAGGAGAGCTTGCATAAAATGATAAAATGCATAGTTACATTAGGCTGCTTTATCCCAAGACAAATAGTATTTCTCTGGGGCAGCCCATTCCCTTCTGAACCTTAGTTCTCATTAGATTGTTATGGCTATTCTCATTCCTTTTTACCCCATCTCACTTCCCCGACACTACTGGCAACAAGATGGTCACTTGCCTGGCTGTGTATTCCTTTCCCCATGGGCATAGCTGCCAAGTTATCCCTTTTTTTAAGGGAAATTCCATTATGCTGAATAGGCTTCCTCGCGAGAAAAGGGAAAACTTGGCAGCTATGCCCATGGGGACTGCAATTTACACCTATTATTAGAAAGATGATCTATGATACATGAAGCAGCTATTATACTTAACAAAGATGCTGTTGATTCCTTGGATGTCCATATCCCAGTGACAGCTCAGAGAAGTAAAATAGTTAAAACATTTCTCTCCTGGTCATATTAAATTCAAAATCTTTGTAACACCATTGTTTACTGATATATTTGAACTGGCATCAGGTACAGAGGTTTAGATCCAAGATTATGGTTCAGGAAATGTGATACCGACTCATAATTTCCCTTCCTCTTTGCATGTGTTGAGTATGAGCTAGTCAAAATTAGTACTCTTAAGTCCCAGGAATCACACTGGGCATGCTTTAGTTTAGGTATGTGTTGTGTAGTGATCCAGGTTTGCTCAGAAGTGCATCCTACTGTGTACAATGAAGCTTACTAGCAGTTGATTTTGCATAGGATTGCAGCCTAACTCTCTCTGGGTGGTGGCCCTTTCCTTGTTGCCTTTTTCTGAACACCCCTTTCAACACCCCTTTCACCTTAAAAAGGTGATCGGAATCAAGGCCAAGCCAGTGCTGAGTTTTTAAAATTTCCTTTTGGCCAATTCACTCTGAGATGTCATTGGCCTTCCTTTCTGCTGCACCATGCCCCTCTCTAAAGTTCAGCTTGTGATTCATTGCAGCTTCTAACTCCTTGACAGGCCTAATTCCCCATTTTATTGTATGCATTTGCTGTATGTGATCTCTTGCACTTGTCCACTTTATAGTTCTCAGATGATTATTCTAATTTATCAAGGTCACTTTGATGAAATTCTTGGTTTTCATAGTTCCTATCGTCCTTCCTAGCTTTGCATCATTAACAAATTGGATTCAAATATTCTTCACTTCTTCGTTTGAGTATGCAATAGAAAGGTAGGATGGCATCAGTTAACAGAACAGCCTCCTTGTCAGTTTAGCATTCACTTATAACTATGGGCTCAAGGCAGCCAAAATTAAGCACTGCTAAGCCCCATTGATTTCAATGTGAGAATTAACCATTCTCTCCCTTTGAAACCAATAAGACCTATAAATGTTAGATTTTAGTTCAACTGCATGTGGCTTTTGGAATGTGGCCCGTTTCTAACATTTGTGGACCATTTTTCACCACTGGTCAATTGAAGGTGCATTCTTGATCATTTAAGAACTCGTGGAATAAGAGGAGAGGTCTTCTTATGACCAGGAACTGATTAAGGAATCGGAATTAGAGAGAGGGACAATTCTCTCAATGGAGGAATGTAGGAGATGGAGTCCCTTAAGGATCAGTATTGGGACTTGTTCATAACCACTCCAGAGTTACGGGAGAGCAGCAAGGTAGCCAAGTTTCTTGATGATACCAAATTGTTCAAGATGGTTAACACAAAATCTTCTTCTTCCTCCTCCAAAAGGATCACTCCAAACTGAGTGTATAGGCAGTGAAATGGAAAATGTAGTTCAGTGTAAAAAAGTGTACACATTGGGACAAAACAAATCCTAAGTTTACGTATGCACTCATGGGGTCTGAACTGGTGGTAAATCACCAGAAATGAGACCTTGGGGTAGGTAGTAGTGGATATCTCAATGGAGATGTTTACTCAGTGTACAGCAACTACATTTGGAATTCTGCGCATAGTTCTGGTCACATAACCACAAAAAGAATATTGCAGATCTGGGGAATTATCAAGGGATTGGGACATCTGCCCTTTGAAGAAAGGTTGCAACATCTGGGGCTGTTTAGAAAATAAAGAGGAGTAAGGTCTCCACCCCCATTGTTCAGCCCAGACACTAAGGTCCAGCGCCAAGGGCCTTCTAGTGCTTACCTCACTGTGAGAAGTGAGGTTACAGGGAACCAGGCAGAGGGCTTTCTCAGCAGTGGTGCCCGCCGTGCGGAATGCCCTCCCATCAGATGTCAAGGAAATAAACAACTACCTGACTTTTAGAAGACATTTGAAGGCGGCTCTGTTTACAGAAATTTTTAATGTTTGATGTTTTAACGTGTTTTTAATATTCTGTTGGGAACTGCCCAGCCAGATGGGCGGGGTATAAATAATATATTATTATTATTATTATTATTATTATTATTATTATTATTATTATTATTTTATTAGGTGGGCTATGAAAGAGAAATACAAAAATTTGCATGGTGTGGAGAAAATCTGTCTCAGAATTATACAATTTAGGGCCACCCAGTAAAGCTGAATGTTGGAAGATTCAGGAAAGACAAAAGAAAGTACTTTATTCACACATCTATGGAATCTGGTCTGACATAGTGATGGCCACCAACTTGCATGGCTTTAAAATAGGATTGGTCAGCTCATGGAAAGTAAAGGCTTTTAGTAGCTACTTGACATAGTGGGCATATTCTCACTCCTCTATCAGTATACAAGTGTTGATGGTGTTTCCTGCTTGGCAGGGGGTTGGACTGGATGGCCCTTGTGGTCTCTTCCAACTCTATGATTCTATGATTCTATTCTATGATTCTAAGTTGCTGGGAATCACAAATGGAGAGAGTGCTGCTATAATCAGGTCCTTTGAGAAGTCTTCCCATAGGCATTTGGTTGGCACAGTGAGAACATAATGTTGGACTAGAAGGCTCTTTGGGCTGATCCAGCAGGATTTTTCATTTCTTCATGGGTCAGAGTATCTAAATAATGAAATAGTACATACTTTCTCCATGTATCAGGAGCCTAACACACACACAACTCTACACAATTAGAAGCCTTAGTGAAGAGGTAATTAGAGCCAAAATACAACTAATTTAGGTGCCAGCAGTATTTCAAGAGGAAAGGTATTCCACAGCTGTAGAACCACCACTTTGAAGGCCCTCTCATGAGTCACAGTACTGGGGACCTTGCACGGTGATGGTTTAGCAAGTAGGACTATCCTGGGAGATCTAGGAGTCTGTAATGGAACTTAAGCCATTTAAGGCTTTATAAGTCAACACTAAAACATTGAACTAGGTCTTGGTAGTGTAGAGCACTCCTATTGTGAATGAAATTCAGCTCAACATGTCAGTGTACCAGTCAAAAAGCCACAGTTCTACCATGGAACAGGTGCGGCAGTATGAAAGCATCATTATGAAATGAAACAGAAGCTCAGGCATTATAATAAAGAAAAGTAATGCAATATTCCCCACATTTGAATACACCCCAAAAGCATATGTAATCTATGCACTCATTACATCCAACCCCATCCAATTCTGAAATACAGGAACTATATCCACAAAACCTCCATCTTCCCAGGATTCAATTTGAGTTTGTTAGCCCTCATTCAGCCCAGTATTTGTATGTCCAGACATTATTTCTATGTCTAATAATGTGGCATCATGATGGGAAAGACAGTGAGCAATTGAATTGGGACATACCTGTCTGCCTGCATTTAAAAGTCCTCAAAGTACAGTGGGGTGAACAGGCTATTGAAACCAGTTCCATTACTTGTCCCAGATGTCCCAAGCTTTGCCTTCATTTCAGAACTACCTTTACATCTTAGAACAAACTGTTTCAACAGTGCTGTGGAAATGCTTAGATCTCTTAAATACAAAGTTGCTAATTTGGATGGATCACTTGGAGGCCTAGCTTTGATAATGGCAGAGGTTTCATCAGAGCAATTTCTTGTCTGGTTGAAACAGGTTCATTAAGCTAAAAACACACTCAAATCAGGCATCTGCTTAACAAATGCTCCTGGCAAAACTAATTAGATTTGCCAGGTTAGTACGAATCAACAGAAGTCCTGTGAGATTTAAGCAATATTATGTCTTCTGAAATAAGACAGGCTAGTTTTGCAGGCAAATTAACATGTATTCATTGTAAGATGGGTTCAGTAAAAATATTTTTGAAGAATTTGTTTATGTATCTTCAACAATTAGACATGTCTTATAACGAGAAGTGTTGAAACCTTCTGCAGGTGTAATATGCTCCTCTCTTTTTTAATTACTCTAAATTTTGACCTTCAGAATTGGCTTTCCAACTTGCACTGTCTCTATAGTGGCAAGGTATCCTTTCTGAGTGGAGCATCGATTTGAACCCAAAGAACTAACTGATCAGTGATGCTTATCTAGATAATATCATGCTTAAGTCCCATTGTGGCCAGGGCTGGCTCAAAATATTTTTCTGCCTGAGGCAAAGGACAAGAGCCCCCCCTCCGTAATTCTACTTGGAGAAGTCCTCTGCCACCTCTGAGGAAAGCAGGTGGTACAAGACAGGTTGTGTTGCATGCACAGTTCTATCCTCCAATAGAAGAATGCCTGGTGAACTTGGGAAGAACGTACAGCAGGTCACTGCTGCCTGTCCCCCAGCACCTGCTGCTTGTGGCAATCATCTCACTCTAATGGTAGGGCTGGGCTTGATCATGAAGCTTATATCAAGCACAAGCAACTTGTTCTACTGATGTCAATGGGACTTGACTAATTTTCTCTAGGTTGAAGCCTTTGCCTACACCAAGGGTGAGAAACCTCTGGCTCTCCAGATGTTGCAGCATGACCAGTGTTCAGAGATTATTGAAGTTGTAGTCCAGCAACATTTGTAGGGCCAAAGGTTCCTCATCCTTGATGTACACCATACTGGCTCTACAGTGACAGGAAGTTGCTATTGTATGTTATCCAGCCTTGGACACAATTGGTTGTTACTTTCTTACAAATGGGACTTTAAAATTTGTTTAATTGCAGAAGGGAACACACTTCTATTTTATGCTCTGCAAATATTTTATGGAAATCTTTTGTTCTCTCCCTCTTGTTCCATGGTATCCAGTTTCGGTGAGCCTTCCTTGTCTTTTGTAATTATTTCTTCTCACATGAATACTTCCACACCCCTTAACTTATACTTGTTCTATATTTTGCGTTATGACAGGATTGTTTGCATTCATTAGGACAGTACTTTGTTTGTTTCTGTCCTTTGTGGATGTATTTTACTTTTGTTTACTGCTCTGTCCTTTGATTTTCATGCCATCTTTATTGTAGCCACTTTTTTGCTGCTGATCTTTTCCCTACTGATTTATCCTTCCATTATAATGGTTTTTCTTCATGTTCTCTCCCATCTATCTACTGTAGTCAGCCAGAGAGCACATCTTTCTACCGCAGTGTTTTATTCTTCTGATCAGCAGATTGCCTTTGTGCTCTGCCTCACTGCTGATTTACACTCTTCTGTTACGAGCCAGGTTATGTAGTAGCCTCCCTTCTCTTTATAGGTTAGACAATTTTTGTGGTGGCCAATTGTTCTATTTACTCTTTGCTTAAAGATTGCGACCAGAAGACAAGCTTTTTTAAAAAAAATAAAAAAGCAACCACAACCAATGTTGAAATAAGATCCAAATTATCAGTTTCATTCAATATTATTTTAACTTGTATGGTGCTTTGATGGTGTTTTCTGCTTAGCAGGGGGTTGGACTGGATGGCCCTTGTGGTCTCTTCCAACTCTACAATTCTATGATTCTATGGAAGGTTGTTGGCATAGAAATACTTCTCAAACTGATATGAAATGATTTAGAAAACAAGGATGTCTACATCCTTTGATTGATTAGCTGTCTGGCCTTTCATTCAATCATTAGAAACAAAGATAAATACCACAGAATGCCACTGTTGGAGAAAGTCTGAAAATATTTGATTTAAAAAGCAATTGACCTAAACATATATGGAATTTATTTAGGGGATGGGGATAATTTTAAGCAACTCACCTACTCTAGGGATGTACACATCCTAGGTGTTTGATAAAGGATGTGGTTACATCCTAAGGAAGGTGCTACTAGTTGAAAAGAGAATTAAGACTTCCAACATCTTCTTGTGTCTGTTGTTCCTGAGTAGGGATTACCTTTATGTCACAAGCACTTTGAGCCTTCAGTGGCAACCCACAGAATGTCTGTAAGAGATACAGTCTGCATACACACCATACCCTGAAGGCAAATTTAAAGCACATGGCTTTCCTCAAAGAATAATGGGAACGGCAGCTGGGTGCTGGGAATTGTAGGTCTCTGCAAAGCCAGCTCTGGCCAAAGGTTGAAACAGCAGGAAGACCAGCAACAAAAGCCTGGAAACCTCCTTGCACTAACAGACCAGAGAGGGTCCACTAGTATACCCCTCCCCCTCCCCCTACACAGATCAGGCAGTTCTGGGCACCAGAGAGGCTATGCTTTTGTAGTTTCTTATTGGCCATGAACAAACTCATCTTGCTTCCTAGTTCTCAGCCTTTGTTTTGCCCTGTCCTGGACACAGTTTATCAGGAGCTGAGTGTGACATGGTCATGATGCTTCTCTCACTTTTCAGGACAACATAAATGAGGCTGGAGATGCCACTTATTTTATTGGCAGTGGATTTCATCTATTTCTCCCCAAAGTACTCATTTCCTGGCATTTTCAAATGTGTTTTGATACACCTTTTTTGTCAAGAACAGTTGGGAAATGTGAAGGCTGTTAGATCACCAAGTTCCAGTATGCACACTAGTCCAAGAGATACAGATCAGGTCAATTTGTACTGGAATTTGCAAAGATTGAATCCCTCAAGCATCTTTCATTGTAACTCATTTTGGTGGGGAGAGCTCAGCTTTTCAGTTGCAACCTATGTCCCTAGGCTTTCCTTTTCCCTTTTCTGATTGTTTGAAGTTCTCCATTGGTCGGCAACTGCCACAAGCAGAGGACCAGTGGTTGCCTTAAGCAGAGCAGTTCAATGGATCATCCTATATTCTGATATCCCTAATAAACATCCATCTGGAATGGAGAACTCCAATTAAAAGCTGGTTGTTTCAAAACTACACTTTGCAGTTTATAAGTCAATTACCTTTTCGTAAATCAAATGAATGCCTTTAACCACATTAGAAAAATATTCTGAAAAGGTGTTCCAGTCTTGTTTACGCTTTCATTTTAGATTGAAAGATGTTCTGAAATAAACTACCTCCCAGGAATAAATTCACAAGGGTAGCTGATAGCATGTTTCCACAAGCTTCTTTTAAAAAATAAACTAAACCAATCAACCGAAAAAGAAACCTTTAAGGAAGGCTCTAATTAACCACAAGGGAAACATTTTATTATACATTTTATTTTATTTTTATTTGAGAGTGGCATTTGTGAAAGGTGTATGATTATTATACTGTGGTTATAAATGCTTAGCTTACAAAGTTAACTGGGATGATAAGTTCATATAAAAGCCTCTTCCCGGCTCGAAGGGAGGAGGGGTTGTGGGCTGCACGCGGGCTTCACGTGATGGGGGAATGGTTAGCATTCCCCCCAGCCCATTGGTTGACCTCCTGCCGCGGCACGCCTGCGGTGCGTCCAATCGGGGCGCACCGGGAGGGCGTGGCTTGCCTATAAAGGTGAGCCCGCGGCAGGAGCTCGACCTCTTGCCACCTTTTGGACTCACCTCACCTTTTTCTCTTGCTTCGTCGTCGCTCCGTGGATCACTGCCGGACTCGCCGCAGTTCCTTCCGAGGATCGTCGCTGGAATCTTCAAAAAACAAACGGCGTTTTTAAACGCCACCTTTCTCTGAGGGCTACAGCTGAAATCACACACCCCCCCCCCCCCGCAGATCGCTGCCGGAATCATCAACAAACGGCGTTTTTAAACGCCACCTTCCTTCGCTGGATCACAGCTGAAATCGCTGCACAAAGGCGTTTCTAAACGCCACGGTCTCTGGCAGCAGGCTCCGTGAAAAGCCCCACCGGATTCGTGTCGGGCTCGCCTTTTCAGCCGCTCGGAACGCGCACGCTTCTTGCGGGATCGCTTCGGGGCGCCTCTCCCGTCCACTTGGAATTCGGACTACCGACGGGTCCCCCGTCTCCTTCGGACCCGCCTCCCCTCTCCGCATCCTCGCGGCTGCCTCCCCGCGTTCCCGTGGGCCGGACTCTTTTCATCGCGGCTGCGGAAGGGCACTTAGAGCCTCCTCCTTCGAAAGGTTCGCTACAGTTGCCCGGCAGCTCCTTCGGTGCGGCGTCGGCGCGGGAGCCTGATTGGTATCGTATTCCTCCTTCCCGGGGGCTTTGTTTGGGGGGCCTTCGTGCGTTCGGTTTGTAAATTAACAGGCTCAGCCTCGTATGCTTGGGGAACGCCAGGGGTTTCCATAGTAACGCCCTAACTTACCCGGCGTTCTCGCGATATTTTCGCCTCCCGGCCCAGCCGCCATTTTAGGTGCGGCCAACTCCCGGCCCAGCCGCCATTTTAGGTGCGGCCACGTGCGTCCCTGTGGGCGGCCATTTTGGGGAGGTCACTTCTGTCGGTTCCCGGTCCCCTACGCGCTGCCCTTTCTTGGAATCCTAGAAGGCGGCCACCGGGACCTTGCCTAGTCGCCGCCGCCGACTTAGGGCGCCACGTGCGTTCTCCCGGCCGCCATTTTGAGTGGACTGCGCGGGCCTTTAGCGCGGCCATTTTGAGGGTGTCGCTACGCCGAGTTCTTTAATATACCTAGCGCTACTTCTGGGTCCTCTCAGCAACCTTTGAGGGTGCGTTCGGTAGGGTTCCGTAAGCGCACCCCCCTCCCCCTTATTCGGACAACTTTGCTGCCTGGAGGGACCCTACCACTTAGGGTCCGTTTAGCTACCTATACCTCTTCATCCAAAGGGACCTACACGTGGTTCATTTTGGTTGCATGTATTGGAGCCTGTAGCTTATTTGTGCATCGATTACATTGTCGCTGCGTTGATAGTTTCTAATTAGCTGTAAAGTCAGGGGGCTCTTATTCAGGGTGCAGCTTCGCCTTTAAATCCCTCGACACTAATTAGTTACTCAGTGGCGGGCGGTGCAGATTAGCGCTCAGTCGAGATAGGACATTTAATTGACCGGTTAGCGCATTTAATTGGAAATTACCTCGCTTTAATTGCTACATCGGGAATTTAACCAGCATATTAGTTGCCGAAAATTCTGGCTTCGGCGTCTCAATCGGTAATTCTAGCCCATTGGATTTTGATATAGGGGTATGATTTAGTTGCTATCTTTACCATTCACTTGGCTTGTCATTCCTGCTGTCCTGCAGTGCGGTATTTGATCTTCCTATCCAGAGGCTTGATTTAGGTATTGGGCAACACAGCCAGTAGCACGTTATAGTTTGCCGGTTCCACTGGGGCCTTATCAAATTTTCCATCACCCAGAAAGCTCATTTGGACACTGATTTCAACGCCCGGTTTATCCTTTGGTGTTCGATTGTTGATTCCTTCTGTAAGTCATTTTTTGCTATAACTTAGTGTTTCTCTGCGACTGGGCGTTATGGCTCCGAAACGTAAGCAGACTGCATCTGCCTCAGCGCCCGCAAAGAAGCGGACCGCAACTGCGGTCAACGCTCCTAGTGCGCCTACATTCACTACTATTTCCTTTCCTCCTGAGGCGGTAGCTAACCTTTTCTCAGGCTTGCAGAATTTTTTCCAACAGGTTTCAGGGCCAGCGGTCGCTATACAGGAACTTCCCACTGAAGAGTCTCAGGATGTGGTCCCTGAGTCCCCAAGGGAGGATGATGCTCGCCCTGGGACTTCCGCTTCCTCGAGCACTGCCAAAGCCTGTCGCATTGGAACCAGATCCCAATTGGCTGCTGCGGCTACAACCCCTCCTGACCCTATGGGTATCGGGCCATCTACGCCTGGCAGTACTAATCCGGTTTCCCAGCTATCCCTGGGCACCCCCGCTTGTTTGCGCAATCTTTCCCAGGATAACCAGTCTAGGTCAAGGAGCTTGTCTTCAAACACCACCTCTGACGGCGAAAGCCAGGAGCCTGCGCCATCCACCAGTTCCAAGAAGGCATCGGGGCAGTCAGATAAATCGGAGGGAGTGGCGCCACAGAAGACCAGCAGAAAGAAGACCAAGAAGACCAAGCATACGGATTCCCGGGACGACTCAGGTACCTCTTCTTCTAGTTCGGATGACGAGGCCCCCACCTTAGAGGGCTACTGGGGCGAGGGCGAGGACCTTGTGGGTTTGCCAGTTTGGGCGCACGAGAGGCGCGCGAACTCGCACCGCAAGACCTTCAATGGTACATTAGAGTGGAGAGACGGTGCGCTTGTGCCAGATGTAAAGAAATCCACATTTGCGTCGTCAGATTTTATTTTGGGGAATCACTTGTCTAACAAGAAGCGGAACAGGATTCTAAATGGTGATTATGTAGACATATTTACTCTTCTTCCTCCAGCTAAGATTAAGGGAAAAGGGGAGAAGAAGAACATTTACGGCAAACGTAGGTACCGGGAGCCTAGGGCCGAGCGCACCTTCGAAAACTGGTTGGATGGTTTCCAAGTTTATATGGGCACCATTGTGGCCTGCTATCCAAAAAGGGCAATGCACCTCCTGGCCTACATGGCCCACGTCAGAAAGGCCTATGCCCTAGCTGGGGAAGGTCCTGCATTGCTGTATGATGAGGACTTTCGTAGGAATGCCTCCTTGTTGTCTAGCACTAGGTGGGACTTGAGGGACCAGAATTTTTGGGGGGAGCACGTGGGTCCATACATTGAGAAGAAGCAGCCAGACTCTTTTAGATCTGCAAGGGCGGAGTATAAAAAGTCTAACCGTCGCCTCGTGTGTTGGGAGTACAACAAGGGCTCCTGCAGCAGGGCCTATTGCAAATACAGTCATGAGTGCGATAAATGCCAGGGTTCACACCCAGCCACGACCTGTTTCAAGGGCAGGCAGTCCTTTCGGGGGAGGCGAGGTAACTTCCAGCACGGATCAAGGGGCGGATCAGCAGCCAACCAGGGCGCATCAGGTAACCGCTACTGATCTGTCCTTGGCTTTGGCTTACTCCCCGATCAAATTGGACCCCCTAAAATCAATGCTGCAACTTTATCCTAATAGCACGGCAGCCAGATATCTATGGGAAGGTTTTTCATCAGGTTTCAGAATCCCTGTAACTATCCCCCCCTTGTCAGGTGAGCCACCGAATCAGAAATCCGTAAGAGAGATGCCTGAAGTTGCTAAGAAAAAGATTTCTAAGGAGATCAGCGCACGAAGGGTCGCCGGCCCTTTTAGCACACCCCCTATTGCAAATCTACACATCTCACCGTTGGGCGTAGTTCCTAAAAAGAGCCCCGGTGAATTTAGACTCATTCACAATCTATCGCACCCTAAGGGTTTCTCAGTGAATGATGGCATCCCCCAGGAGCTATGCACCGTCAAGTACGCTTCCTTCGATCAAGCCATCAAACTTATTAGAAGGTTTGGCAAGGGCGCCCTTCTGGCAAAATGTGATATTGAATCGGCCTTCCGCCTTCTACCGGTACATCCTCAGGATTTCAGGTGGCTGGGCTTTAAATTTGAGGGGTCATATTTTGTGGACAAGGCCATGCCCATGGGCTGCTCCGTGGCGTGTTCTGCGTTTGAGGCCTTTAGCACCTTTCTGGATTGGGCTATCCGCTTCAGGACAGGTTTGGAGGGTGTCACACACTACTTGGATGACTTTCTTTTCTGTGGGCCAGCTAATAACCAAGATTGTGCTTATCTCTTAGAAGCCTTTGCCTCTTTGACCGCCTATTTGGGAGTTCCTCTGGCTGTTGAAAAAACGGAGGGACCTGTGTCTACCATAACATACCTTGGAATTGAGCTGGACACAGTTGCGCAGACTTCGCGGTTACCAAGAGAAAAGTTAATAGCCTTAAAACAGACTATCTCGGAGTTGCTACCCCTTAGGAAGGTGACCCTTAAACAGATCCAGTCTCTCCTGGGCCATCTTAACTTTGCTTGTCGTGTGGTATCTCCAGGGCGTCCCTTCTGCGCCAGATTGGCCAGATTGTCGGCAGGCCTCAAAAAACCGCATCACAGGGTGCGCCTTAATAAGGGAGTAAAGTCCGACATGGAAGTATGGTTGGAATTCCTTGAAAATTTTAACGGGGTATCCCTCTGGCAGGATAATTTGAGACTCCAGGCGGATTTCCAGGTGCAGTCGGATGCTGCGGGCTCCCTTGGGTTTGGTGTTTATTTTCGCGGCCGTTGGTGTGCTCAACGGTGGCCACCCGAGTGGCAAAATAAGCCTATTACTCGCGATCTAACCTTCTTGGAATTCTTTCCCATAGTAGTAGCCGTGTACTTATGGGCAGAGGAGTTCAAGAATCACCGGGTATGCTTTTGGACCGATAACCAGGCCGTCGTCGGAGTGCTATCCAGACAATCCTCCCGCTCTCCTAGGGTTTCTGCCTTGCTACGCGCCTTCGTCCTGCTATGCCTGAAATTGAACATTTACTTTTCATCCAAATTCGTACCAGGCGTTAATAACGATATCGCGGACGCCTTATCTCGTTTCCAGATGGACCGTTTCCGCTCTCTAGCGCCAGAGGCTCAGGAGTTGCCGGAGGCTTTCCCGGAACACCTTTGGAATCTTGGGAACGAGACGTCCTAGAGGGAGTATTGGCGTCGGTTGCCCCTTCCACTCTTAACACCTATAAAAAAGCTTGGTCTGATTTTGTGAATTACAGGATTAAAACATTGGGGTCGCGGCCTTATATCCCGCCCAATAAGCAGGAAGTTCTGATGTATCTAACAAACTTAAGGTGTTTAGGCAGGGCCGCTAGGACCCTTCAAATTCAAACGGCAGCCATTTCTTTCTTTAGTAAAGCCAGCTATTCCATCGACCCTTGTGCAGATTTCTTAGTCCGGAAGGCCCTAGAGGGTTGGCGCAGGCTCCAGCCGCCGCGTAAGGACTGTCGCAAGCCAGTAACCTTTGACATTTTGATACAAATTCACAAAATCCTTAGGGACCTCTGCTGGTCTAAATATGAGGCTAGGCTTTTCTCCGCAGCCTTTTCGATCGCCTTCTTTGGCGCCCTGAGGGTTGGCGAAGTGGTCTGTGAGGGCCCTTCCAATGACAAGTTTCGAAGGGGCATTTTGCTATCTGACCTGTCATTGTCCAGCAAAGAACTAGTTGTTTGCATTCGCCAATCTAAAACTGACCAGCAGGGGAAGGGCACCTTTATGCGGTTACCCGCTACAGGCCAGATCGGTCCATGCCCAGTCAAAGACACCAGGCGCTTCCTTCATCTAAGGCCCCCTTCGCCTGGCCCCCTTTTGATTCATGCAGATGGTTCCCCCTTAACCCGCCACCAGTTCACGCGCGTCATGCGTCGGGCAATTTCGATTTGCGGCCTACCCCCCTCGGAATTTGCAGCCCATTCCTTCCGGATTGGGGCTGCCACGACTGCAGTGCACATGGGCTTGTCTGCCGAAAGGATTAAGGATATGGGCCGGTGGAAGTCCAAAGCATACAAGGGGTACCTCCGCCCCTCTAAGTAATATCCTCCTACGATAAGTGGCGGCCACGCTTATGGTTTTCCTTTGCTTCACTTTCAGGAATGCTAATTAAGATCTGGATGGTGGGTCATAGCATTATGCATTGGGCCCGTGCACGCGCTTGTGACCGGAACCTGGGTCCTAATCTCGGCCTGCCACGCTGCTTCAGAATCACGTGGATAACTAGACGGGGCATGCGCTGGTCTGAATTCCTGCCTGCTGTGAAGGCCAGGATTGCCTCGGGCGGTCCCCCCGACATCTTGGTGGTGCAACTTGGCGAGAACGATCTGGCGTATCGCAAAGGCCAAGACTTAAAATGGAATATATTTCAGGACTTTGACGAACTGCTGGCTGCTTGCCCGACCTTGACCATCTTTTGGTCTTCGCTGCTCGAGAGGCGCATCTGGCGTGATTGCGTTTCACCGGCCGCCGTGAACAAAGCAAGGAAGTTTTTAGATTTGGCAGTGGCCAAAAAGGTCTTGGCCTTGAATGGACTCGTGATATCACACCCTGCTATAACCTTCAGAGAAGAACGCGTTTACCGCAATGATGGCGTGCATCTTTCAGATTATGGCAATGATGTCTGGCTGGCTGACGTCCTGGTTGCTCTTAGGTGTTGGTTGCGGAGATAGAGGTATTGGCGGCGAGCCCTTTGGGCCCGATTGGCGGTAGGCATTGGATTGATTCTCGAAGGTCCAGATGTGGTGGGGAGGATGCTGCCATCACCTCCCCAAAATGCGGAGGGGTACTCCCTTAAGGAGTCCTAGGGGCGTTGCCAAGTCCGAAACCGTGGAAGGTGAGGGCCTGAGGGCACGACCCCGAATGGTGGCCCCAGGATGGGTACCTAGTTGATGTGCATCGCAGGACCCATCCAGTGGTGGTTAACCCTTCACAGACTGCCAGCAGAGCGGGCTGGAGTCAGATATAGTCGGTTAGATCCAATGCCTATGCCAATACCTCTCTTCTTCGTAATCAATAAAGTTGTGGCCAATTCGACCCATTAACCTTAAGCTATGTGTCCTGTGTCGTTATTCCTTCCGGGGAGACCGCGTGTATTGCCACACAAAGCCTCTTCCCGGCTCGAAGGGAGGAGGGGTTGTGGGCTGCACGCGGGCTTCACGTGATGGGGGAATGGTTAGCATTCCCCCCAGCCCATTGGTTGACCTCCTGCCGCGGCACGCCTGCGGTGCGTCCAATCGGGGCGCACCGGGAGGGCGTGGCTTGCCTATAAAGGTGAGCCCGCGGCAGGAGCTCGACCTCTTGCCACCTTTTGGACTCACCTCACCTTTTTTCTCCCACCCACCTCCCCCCGTTCAGGCAGGGTTTCCTTCTTTTGACGTTGCCTACGGACTTCGGTTGGTCGCCGTATTCGGGGCCTGGTAGGAATTTTCCCACCTGGCAAATTGGCTCAGGCCAGGTGGTTTTCGCCTACCTCGGGGTAATCGTCACAACTGGGGTTTTTTGGCGGTAGGCATTGGATTGATTCTCGAAGGTCCAGATGTGGTGGGGAGGATGCTGCCATCACCTCCCCAAAATGCGGAGGGGTACTCCCTTAAGGAGTCCTAGGGGCGTTGCCAAGTCCGAAACCGTGGAAGGTGAGGGCCTGAGGGCACGACCCCGAATGGTGGCCCCAGGATGGGTACCTAGTTGATGTGCATCGCAGGACCCATCCAGTGGTGGTTAACCCTTCACAGACTGCCAGCAGAGCGGGCTGGAGTCAGATATAGTCGGTTAGATCCAATGCCTATGCCAATACCTCTCTTCTTCGTAATCAATAAAGTTGTGGCCAATTCGACCCATTAACCTTAAGCTATGTGTCCTGTGTCGTTATTCCTTCCGGGGAGACCGCGTGTATTGCCACACAAATGATAAGGAAGGAAATGATTGAATGGAATTCATCTATTATCTATGAACTAGGTATAACAGATTTAAGGTTGGACTGTTCACTGCTATAAAGGAAATGAATCTAAATTTATTTCTATTTTTTATAAGCAAACACAATTATTTAATTATTTGATATGAGATTTTAGAGGTAATTTCTATATGCAATGGATTTATCTCCAATAGATAATAGATTTACATTTACATTTTAAAGAGAAAATGAAATATAATTATGATCTTAAAGGTCTTGTATTATCATATTGAATAGTTTATATAATAGGATGTATTGCACTAAACAATATGCTTATTAATGTTCGTATATTTAGAGTTTGTATGGCACATGAATTGTCTATATTCATTAAATAAATAAAAATGTTTAGCTTAGGTTTAGCTCATTATTGGGCATAAAATAAAAGGTTAGCTTGGACACAATAAGAGACAACATAGAAAGCTGTATTATTGATAGGACAGGTAGAAACTATTGACCACATACTCATTTGTAATGATTACCGTAATGAAGCAATAACTATTATAACTAAAAGTATCAGAAAATGAAATCACCCTTGTCCAACCATATTTGACAGTTTGGAAATTTGTTGCTAGGGAAAAGGATAATGAAGTCCTTATATTTGATGGTGAGTTTACTAGGGAATGCACTGACCATCCAAAATTTAAGGGAAGAGTAAAAGGATGTTTAGATATTTATCATCATGAGGGTGATGGATGACATCTTTCAGCCATTGGTAATGGGATTTTAAAAATTCAGATAGGAGGGAATTCATACTTATTTTAGATAAACTATCATTCATCCAAAAAAGGAGTGGGTGATTTATTCTGCATAAATATATGAGCTGGATGGACTCCGTTTACATATATTATTTACATATAAATGGCATAATTTGCATGAATTTGGGAACATGTTTGCATTTGGTGGACAGGCCTTTCTTCACTGCTCCTGTTTCTCAGGGAGATTAGAAGCAACAGTTCTGAGAAAGTTCTGGAAATCAGAGTTAATAAATATATTTATTTGTACTTAATGTTTAGGAACTTGAAATGTTTGCTCACAGAACATGCAGTGCTGAATTACCAGATAGGCAGAATAGGCGCCTATGGGCCTTACACCTTTTAGGGGCCCTGTGACAATATTGATTTGATCTTGGAAGAAAATTACAATCAAGCTTTCTTAGTTCAATGTTATCTGACTAGAGCGCACACATGAGCTGCCCCCCCTAGATGTACTACTGGCAAGTCAGGTATCCACCGTCTTATATTTGTGCAGCTGCTTCTTCCTGCCTAAGTGTAGAGCCTTACATTTGTCCCTATTGAAATTCATTTTGTTAGTTTTGGCCCAGTTCTCCAATCTGTTAAGGTCATCCTGAATCCCAACTCTGTCTTCTGCGGCATTAGTTACCCCTCCTGCGTCACCTGAAAATTTGATGAGTGTGCCCTCAGTTCCTTCATCCAAGTAGTTTATAAAGACATTGATCAACAACGGGCCCAGGACAGAACTCTGCCACAGTCCACTTGTCACTTTTTTCCAGGATGATGGCAAAGAACTATTAGTGAGCACTCATTGGGTATGGTTATTCAATCCCCAAAATTTGAGATGCTGAGGAGAGTCCCCTCAGCAGTTTATAATGATTCAAGCAAGACTATATTGTCATGAGACAGAGGTGCTCTCTCTCAGCTATCAAAATTTTGAGACAGTTAGGGCTTTAAATGTCATTAATAATAACTTGAAATTGGACCAGAAGCATTTGGGCAGCCAGTGGAGTTCATGTAGGACCACTTTTATGTGGTTCTTGTATGATGTTCTTAAGAGCAGTAGGGACACCACATTCAGAACTAGCTGCAGCTTCCATGAAATCTTCAACAGCAACCCCAAGGAGAGTGCACTGCTATAATCCAATTAGAAGGTTACCAGTATATGGACTACTGCAACCAAGCTATTCCTGCCCAGGAATGGTCATAGCCGGATGGCCAACTAAAGCTGGCCAAAAACACTCCAGGCCACCAAAAGTAATTGAGTCTCAAGTGGCAATGTTTAAGAGCACTCCCAGATTATTTATCTGTTCCTTCAAGGGAAGGACAATCCTATCCAGGATTTACTTAATTTCTGGATCAGGCCCTACGCTGGCTAGCACCAGCTGTGAGAGCAGTTTGGGATCCAAGGGAATCCACGACAACTCAGCCCTGGCTGTCCATACATTTGTTTGCCGGCAGGGAGGATAGGCAATCTCAGATTACACTGATAGTAGGCTTTGGTAGAAGAGGGCAGAGAGATGCCTCTTGCCATCAGCCCATTTGGATTGCAGTCTTATTGTCATGTACAGTTTGGTTCATAATGACATTCAGTTTTGTTGTATTGTCAGCATCATTCAAATATTAAAAAATATGTTACCCACTGCTGAATCCAAAGAAAAACCCCTTTTAATCACAAAATACCTTTGCCCAATAAACTGTTTTAAGAAAGGACTTACAGGCTCCCATTAAAATTGATAGCAAACCTACACATATATTTCATCCTCATTTTGCTGGCTAGTGACTATTGTGAGCTTTGCATATAGCTTTCAATACTGAGAATCTTCTATACTAGAGGGCATACTTTCATTGTAGAGCACTAAAGGATGTATTAATAGAAAAAAAGAAAAGGAAGAGAGAGTTGCTAAATATGGTAGTTTAATATCACAAAATGCTTTTCGCAAAATTGCTGTCCCTGGGTGCCATTTGGGAACAGTTCAACAGAGGAGCTATTCCATTTGTCTGCTGCTTTTGAATTGTGTGTTAACTCATGTGGAATGCAGGGAAATAATTCATTCTTTTTATCACTTTTCAATTTGGTGGGGAGAAAACCTGAATAGGGAATGATCTCAATGAGGTTAAGTAGAGCTGGCTGGTGGCCATTGGGTAAGTTGGGGCAGAGGGCAGGCCAGCTAAAGTGGACAGAGCTATACACACAGAGACACAACCACACACCTTTATCACCCACATGAACATAACTACAGAGACACACTCAACACAAACTGTCACACGTGGACAGATGCAGGGTAAGGGAAGAGCAGGGTGTGGCGTCTCCCGTTCAGCACTTGAAGGCTTCTGCCACCTGAGGCAGTGTCAAGGAGCTGTCAGGTAAGCACAGATCATTCATGGGGCAGGAAAGAACTTGAGACACAAAATGCTATTAGCTTTTATTCAAAGAAAGTGACAACATGGCAGAGTTCCTCTGGCTCATCTCCTCTACTTGGAGATATTGCTGAAATAATAATAATATAGTAATAATTTATTATTTATACCCCACCCATCTGGCTGGGTTTCCCCAGCCACTCTGGGCGGCTTCCAACCGAATATTAAAAACAGTACAGCATTAAACATTAAAAACTTCCCTAAACAGGGCCGCCTTCAGTTGTCTTCTAAAAGTAAAATAGCTGCTTATTGCCTTGACATCTGCTGGGAAGGCGTTCCACAGGGCGGGTGCCACTACCGAGAAGGCCCTCTGAAACTGACCACTACCTGATGTACATCTGATGAGAGTGGTATTCCCACTGCAGTGTATGCCATTTTTTTCATTATCTCTAGTAAAGCAAGAGTATAATGCTCCTTAATGTATGAAATACATTTTGACTCTGAGTGATATTTTCCTACCATGTGTTGCTTTCTTTCCCTTTCTCTCTCCCCACCCCAATGTTTTCTTTTTATAAATAGTGGCTAAAGGGAATGCTGCTTGTTGTTGTTTAGTCATGTAGTCGTGTCCAACTCTTTGTGACCCCATGGACCATAGCACTCCAGGCACTTCTGTCTTCCACTGCCTCCTGCAGTTTGGTCAAACTCATGTTGGTAGCTTCGAGAACACTGTACAACCATCTTGTCCTCTGTCGTCCCCTTCTCCTTGTGCCCTCCATCTTTCCCAACACCAGGGTCTTTTCCAGGGAGTCTTCTCTCCTCATGAGGTGGCCAAAGTATTGAAGCCTCAGCTTCAGGATCTGTCCTTCCAGTGAGCACTCAGAGCTGTTTTCCTTAAAAATGGATAGATTTGATCGTCTTGCAGTCCATGTGAATGCTACAGTGTTTTAAAAGCTTTTAAAGTTTGATATTGGCCAAACGTATCATTTCTTTTCCCCGTTAGTGGTGTAACTTAACATTGATCAGGTTAATATTTTATGGACCAAACTTCCAGTTCCATAAAAGCCTCTAAATGGGGAATTCTGCCTCATTTAGGTTTCTTTAGCTATAAAAAATACCTCTTTATTTCACCCCCAAGGTACCTTGTGATCTGTGCATATCTCTCTTTCAGGATAGCTGTGTCTGGTAGGGTGAGGGGGACCATTAGCTCTATGCTCACCAGGCTAAGTCCTGCTCCATTGACTGCTCTGTTCTCTCATCTGTGAGAGCATTACTTCAGGGCCAGAAATAGCTACGCCCTCCCAGTACTGTCCCTTAGGTATATTGCGGTCATTTGATTTGTGGCATCCACCATAAATATGCCACTTTGGGATGAACTGGCTTCTGTAAGGCTGCTTACCAGTGGCAAGTGCTGACCTGCCATACCTTTCTCCAGGTTGAGTTATCAAGACTTCCTGACTGGCGACCTGTAAATAAAACGGTGACCAAATCTTGATAAAGATGTAAAAATGAAAAACATTTACAGGCATTCCAATCCACCAGGTTTGGGTTATACACTCTGTCGGGGTTCTTTCATCTCTGTACATGCCAGCTAGACTGACCAACCAAAATGTCACCATATAGAAGGTATGGTGTCAATCAGCTGACAACCAATCATCTTGTGACCATGTTTGCATCTTCACAATCCATAAAGTGTACAGCTTCACTCCAGCTGGCGGCACTCTTAGAAAATGCTGGTTTGCATGCCTGTAATTAGGGCGCAGTTACAAAAATAATCTCAAGAAAATAACGAAAACAAAATAGTCCTGTGACTGACTACATTGAAGAAATTTGCAATATTGCTCAGTTTAGCAGAATATGGACAGACATGAGTTTGAGGATCATCTTGTCTGTCTCTTAGTGGACCCATTTCATCAAGCCAGAGCTTCCACAGCCGCTGGCTGCCATTGGCAAGACTGGCAGTACCAGCAGCAGATGTGTTCTATGTTTATGGTAATATTTTATTCTCTTGTTAATTATGCTGTTTTAAATGTGCATTTTATATATGCAGGGCCGGCTCTAGGTAGAGCCCCGGTGGCGCGGTAACCATGCTGCACCCTGCGAGGGCTGGGGCGCCGGAGCGATCTCCGCCCCTCAGCGGCAGGGCGCCCGACCTGCTCGAGACTGCCCTGTATATATGATTTCCTTTAGTAATGTTTTCTCTTGAAACATTGACTTTGCTGCGTCAAATGTGCACTCTGTTGCTGACCTCCTTTGTCCTGTTTTATTTTGAAGTCTTTAAGATAATTTAGTGCAGAATCACCTTGGTTTGTGCACATTCTCCATTGATCCCGCAAGTGCGACAGCATATGAACAATACAGCTTTAAGATAATATGAGTCGGAGGTAGGAAGTAAAGTGTTAACCAAAGAGTTTGCCAAGTTTCCACTGTTCCTGTCTTAGGTTAATTGGATTTTCATTTTGTGGATTTCATTTTCATTTTCTGTGGGTTCTTCTTAAACAACAACATAATTATGATATAACAAGTCTAAGGTAGCTGGCTCTAACTGATCTTCCAATAAATTCAATGACAGATGAGGTATTAGACAGCACACAATTACTTCAAAATGATATTTCTAATGTAGCTGTACTGTGTATAGAAGCAGGGGGCGAGGGCGGGGGAGTAAACAAAACTAATGTACTTTGAAGGAATCCTAATTGTGACTTGTCAATTTTATTTCCCAGGGGGTATTTTTTTTTATAATACCTTTAGATGCCAGTCATTTAAATGTAGACTTCTGTTTTGCTATCACGAGACAATTACGCTGAAGAGAGACAGGAGAACATAATTGCAGTAGGTTGTTGATCACTACTTTTGTGATTGTTGAGTGATATGCTTAAAATCTGCTTGTTTGAGTAACAAACTGAATGTTTTTATCAGTTTAATTGTGTAATTGTAATGAGTTATGCAGCATAGTAACATTGAAGTGAAAGCCAATTTTGCTGCAGACAATTCTGCTAGACTCTAGGAGGGCTTCTGTTGGCATAGGGGGTCAGAGTTCAATGTATTTCCCTTAGATATTATATATGATTAAGCCAGTGCTATTTTCTAGGAAAAGAGGTACTGAAACTCACCATGAATGTGTCCCTTGGTTCCCTTATAATGGCAATGGCGCCCACCTGCAATGTACCAGAACTGAGTTCCAGTGAGTTCTGACTGGAAAAAAGCCATGGATTGAGCACTATATAAATTTTTACCAATAAATTAATTATGTGTCTTAATTGTTACTAATTTTTACTGATTGTGCCCAGTATGTTCCAAATACATTACTTATTCTTAAAGTGAATAATCTGATATAATGGAAAACAACATCCCACATTAAAACTTTCCCTTTTCCTAATGAGTAGCCTGTATATAATTCAAATGAGCAGGCAGTCATTAAAGAGCTCAGTCTGTGGCTTATTGCAACTAATTATTCAGACTTTAGCACATAATTAACATCTTTTTATAGGCTCTAACTCTCCTATTCTCTCTCTCTCTCTCTCTCTCTCTCTCTCTCTCTCTCTCTCTCTCTCTCTCTCTCTGTAAATAACTTCAGCAATCCCGAGTGTTCACTTGTGTGGAGTTGGAGAGTTCTCTAAGAATGTCAGGACACCAGGAGACTCCATAGATTTGAAAAGCAAAAGGGATAATAAGCTGGCTGTTGGATGGAAAGGGAGCTACATGGAAGATATTGTTGCACACACCTCCGATCTGTGAGCAGTGTGAGATTCCAGGGGTTCCAGGCACTTACCCAGGGTTCGGTTTCCTTGGAATGAGGGACAGTGGAGACTGTGGTGTCTTTATGATATATGGCTCATTTCAGGGAATATTTTCAGCCAGAAATCAAGCATGACTTTCCCTCACAAGCTTCAGGCTGCTACCTGCCTCTCTCTCTCTCTCTCTCTCTCTCTCTCTCTCTCTCTCTCTCTCTCTCTCTCTCTCTCTCTCTCTCTCTCACACACACACACACACACACACACACACACACACCTCAACCCTGGCTTTTGTCCTTCTAACAACCAGCCAGGTGAGTGGAGTCACTCATTTGTCCGGTGGCACAAAGCCACTTCCTTTGTTACCTTCACAACCCATACTTAGTAGGCCATTACTAAGAACCTGGCCTTGCTATTCCAACAACCGAATCTTTTCTGAATCCAGGAATTAGGAGGGACTCAGGCATCCTGCCAGCCCAACCCCGCCCTAACTTACAACAGTATTAAAATGCTGGAGAAGCTTTAAAAATATTGGCACCTCTCATCTGGCTGACATGGTTGGAGGTTTAAAAGGCATCCTCCAGATTATGGAGACCTGTGTTTTAGAGGAGAGCTGTATTTCACATTTTAAAGCCCTTTGCTCATCAAAGTAAGGTTTGACAATACACTATTTCACTGGCTGGTGTTGGTGATGGGTTTTTAATTTGTCACCTTCTAGCTCTAACAGCCTGGCAAGGGCCTGAAGAAATAGCTTTACATTTTTCATTTCTTCAGTAAACTTTTAAAAGATTGGCATAAGGCAATACAAGGTTGCTGAGTATGATCCAAATGCTTGAACTTTTAAAAGAAAACCACACACACAACGTAACTTATACACCTAAACCCCTGTTTGGCATGTGGAGTTAAGAGAACTGAGCTGTAAGACTGAAAGTCCCCATTTTAAATCTTACCTCAACCACAAAAAACATTGTGGTCTTAGATAACTTTCAGCTTTGCTTCGTTGCCCCCTCCCTCAATCTGTAATAACCTATTAATAATATCAGCCTACCATACCAGGTTGTTGTAGGGGATGGGGATATCTGCTATAGCTTAACCCCCTAAAATAGCAAATATCAGGGGGTTAAACTGAACAGTAAATAGTTTATTTCAGTTTATTAAAATACAGAAAAAGGAGGAGGGAAGAATTATTAAACAATTCAGGTTCTATTCAACACTAGTTCTACTCAGTATTTAGAAACAGAGTGCAACAAGAACATTTCAATCTAAACCAGATGCAAAGAATGTTTGGCCCTCTAGTTGTTGCTGAATGACAATGCCCATCAACTCTATCCAGCAAGTCCAATGGCCAGAGATGATGAACGTTTAGTTCAGTAACATCTGGTTGGCCAAAGGTCCTCTATATCTGGTCCACACAACACCACCTTCACTGAAAATTCCTGTTCATCTCTGGAAGAGGCTAAGTGGTCCATATGTGTATCTACCATTTTGGGTGTCAAATATTTTCATTCTCACATCCACATGCAAAATCAATATATCCTTGAGGTGATCTGTAACCTAGGTGGTTAAGTTTGTTTGACATAAAATTGTTTTCATGACACAGCTTCCCCCTTCCAGCCCCACCGTTGTTACCATTTTTGGCTTGAGTTCTTTTTTGTATTGCAAGATTTAGGTTATGGACTGTAGTAATGGAACTGCATTTCAAATTTAGCAAAATACCATTAAGAATTAATTAAAGAGTCTGGCTGCGTTCATGAATCACAGCTGTGTGGTCATGTAACACTTTGGATAGACTTTCTCAGCAAAGCTCTGATGATAATTTTTAGAGTGCAGACAGTTCTTCCTTTCATTGTGGTGAGATTCATAGGTATGATTTAAGGGAGGTGCTTTAGCAGAAATGCTGAGAGAGTAGAAAGCAAAGTTATGGATAATATTCGGGAGGTAGGGAAACAATAGATGGCTGTTCTGAGCCTATGTCTGCAAATGATATAAACAGTTGTTAACTTCAGTTCATGAAATTTGTAGAATGTTACATTTGAAAAGGAATAAATGAAATACATATTAAGGAAGAATCATTGCAATGATTTACTTGAGATCACCCACTGGACTGCATTAAAAATTCATCTGGAGGGTACACACAAATCTCTGGATGTTCGTGGTTGTCTCACATGCCTCGCTAGGCGGCGATCCTCTTCTGGTGGCAGTAGATCAAGACATTTCTTTAGCCTTGATCACATCACATAATGTGATGTGAGGTCTGAGCATTTCAGTTGGGGTTTTGCCTGCATGGAGGAATGTGCATGATGGAGAGGGACACTTGCACCAGCTGCTCTACCACGCGTTGGCTGCATGCAGAAGCCATTTCTCAGATGTCTGCTTGAATAGGAATAAATAAGTAACTAACAGTATATTGGCAGGGGTACATATTAGGCCAGCCAAAGTCATACCCTTAGAAATGCTTCTCAGCCCACAACAAACGCGGGGGTTACATTCCGTGGGGATCTTGCCTAAAGCCAGAATCACACATAGTCAGAACACATTGGGTGTCAAGATGCAAGGGATCTCAAAGTCTTTTTTCTGGATGCCCAACCCCCTTTTAATTTTAATGTGTCTTTTTTTGTCATGCATGTGAAGCTGAATGCACACAAGTTAAATGTGTGTAAGTTGCAGGCTTCCTGTACTTTCCCCAGAATGGCTGGCTTGGGTGGACTGGCTCAGGAAAACTCTGCCAAGCTAAACACGGTGTGTGAGCCCTATGCTGTTTATCTCTGCTCTACATGAAATTGGATTTTAATGAATTTCACCAAGTTCTTATATTTCCCAAATGTCAGATGCATAACATTTGTGGGAATTATCAGTGTGCACCTTAAGCCAAGGTGGGCTTTACTTTTAATCTTTTCCCATCACACTGAGCAGGTCACCTCTGGTTGTTCTTGATTTCTGCCTCCTTTCTGACGTCACTCTCATGTCAATAAAACATCCCAGCCATAAGCCACACACTTTCATACAGCTGGTACTGGCATCAATACACCCATCAGCATTCCCAGAATGGAAAGGTAGCAGCCAAATATCTTCCCCTCTCCCAACCCAATGGTTGGTGGGTTTGCCTAGCAAAGTGCCTTGCCATGCAATATTGCTTTGGAATATTTAGCCTAAACTCTTTGAACCTTGAATTTCAATACAGAAAGAAACACTCATTCTGACATTCATTTTGACTGTGCTTCAGTGTGCTTCCATGTCTTCAGTGCTAATATTAGATTTAAACACCCCAAACCGCAAATCGTAACAGAAAATACCCAGAAGCTACCTTAGTTGCAACATTCAGAGGGTTAAAAAAAAGTAAATTAGTAGAGAGTTTTGTAACAGGTTCTATATGCTGTAAATTCTATGTATTTATTATTCCCTAATGTACAAATTGGAGTGTGTTCAAGAGGCTCATAAAATCAAGAAAGTGGATATATGCACAACGTGGCTTGACCTCTTTTGCAACAGGCATCATCATGCCTAGAATTTTCAATGTTGTTTTCCAGGAAAGCAATGGATCAAACAAATTGCGGGAGAGGTCTATTATATATCAGGTTATCTTCCTAATGTATGCTCTTTATCAAAAGGTGCTTTCACATGTCCCTCAGTTGGCCTAATGCAAGAGGTTTTCTGGGTTGATTTGTGATACAGAAAGGCATTTTCCCATGTGTAAATAAGGAGCAACTTGGTAAGTGGAATGGCTGCAGAAAATTGAATAATGTCACAGCGGTTTTCAAGCTTATCCCTATTCCATTGGTCTAGTTTTGTATGGTGCATAAGTCCACACTGATAATAAAGAAATATGGATAGGTATTTTAAAGACTTAGGAAACGATGCATGTGTTCCTGAACCTCCACTTTTAAGTTAAAAGTGTGCATTAAGCATAATCAGAGGATAGTGAGAAAATATTGCACAATGAGTCAGGGATAAAGTGTCATATGTTGCATTTGATTACAGAAACAAACCCTTTCTTTACTAGATGAGAACTTTGGCTGGTATAAATCAAGTGTTGCATTCCTGGAACAATATAGATTTATAGAGAGAAGCCTGCCTTAGTCTCAGCTTCTGCGCCATATAATACATTGTTTGCAAATGTATGCAACTCAAAGGTTCGCTAGCAAAAGTCTGGCAGCCTCGCACACCCATTAGACAAAGAGGCATAAATTTGTCATTTGAGTTCTGCTGAGATGATAAGAATCTGGACTTGAATCAAGGATTGGTTAAACATTATATCTGAGCTTTTATACACTTAGGTGGATAGAGGATTTCCCCCCTGATATCTCTGATATTGGTGGCAGTCTTGACAAAGGTAAACTGAGGAGAAGGGATAGTTGTGTAATATTTCTTACTGGGAGTACCTGCAGATGACCTGTTTATTTGAACACTCATCCTGATTTGATTGCAAGGAGATTAGATGAGGTTGGCATCCATTCTGGTTTATTTCCGGTGAGGTTCGATGATGTGTCAAAGCAAATGTTATCCCACACTTTCCAGTAGGTTTGTTGTGCAAGAACTCCCAATCAAATATAATTGTGCCTCCTGAAATTGCCAGCATGGGATTGAATCCCACTCAAAAATAGTGAGCCTGGAAACACATCCCCTGCGTTTCTACTGTATGCACATTCAATATTTCTGAATGTTTCTGAATATTTCTAATTGCACCTGATAAGCTAGCCACAATGGCTGTACTCTGCCTCCACAGTTGGGGGCAGCAATGCTTCTGAATACCAGTTGCTGGAAAACGCATGTTGGCTCTTGAATCCTGCTTGTGGTTTGGCCACTGTGAGAACAGGATGCTGGACTAGATAGGCCACTGGCCTGATCCAGCAGGCTCTTCTTATGTTGTTATAATAGTTGTCAGGGGGCCTTCCTACAGGGAGCCTCCTCCCCTCTTGCTGACCAGCACTTCGCCCAGTGAGAGCAGCAGCAGTGGGTCAGGTGAGGGGAATCAGGAAGTGAGCAGGACGGAGGCATCAGGGCTCAGCGATGTTGGAGAGCCCTTGCGCGGCCAGGATCAAGAGGTGGAGGGGAGCAGGCAGCCCCTTCCGGCACCCGAATTAAGGTGTGCCACCAAACATAAGGTCAGGAGGAGGTGTTTAGGGGTGCCCAAACTCTTATGCTGGTCCCGTAGCCGGAAACATCCACTCCCGGATTCTGCGAGTGACTGAGAGGTCATGTTTTCTGCTATCTCTGCACTGTAAATGCTATGCACAATAAAACTCTTAAAGACAGAGCAGACTCAGGCGTCTTTACTCAAGAGTAGCCGCAACAACACCCTTACAATAGTAATGCCCATCAATGCAATGCAGAGTACTTAGGCATGCTTGTCACGTATATTCCTGTGCAGCTAACTCCTTCTAGATTCTGCTCCATGCTTATATTAAAGACGCTAAAGGACACTGCTGTAGAGATAGCTGGTCTGGTCACCATTTCTCCCTCCATGTTTAGTTCAACTGTTCATTTGTCTAAAACAAATCAACTCTGATATTCTGGTGCTGATGCCAGGGGCCTTCTGCATTTCCTTCGCCATGGTCAGGCCCGGCTCTAGGTAGACCCCTGGTGGCGCAGGGCACCATGGCGCCGGCCCGCCAGAAAGGCGCCGCGAGCTGCGCCCACCCGCTGGCCGGCCGATCCGCCGGTCCGCCGCGCAGCTGTGCCTGGGAAACGGGGCAGGAGGGCGCCGGAGAGATCATGCTGTGCCTGCCCGCCCACCCGCCACTGCGCCCACCTGCCCACCGCGCTGGGAAACGGGGCGGGAGGGCGCCGGAGAGATCCGGCGCACCACAGCGGCAGGGGCGTTTAAGACGGCCCTGGCCATGGTGCAACTGCAGAGAATCACCACACAGAGGCAGATTTGGGGGAGCACAAGAACTTTGGTCACACTGGGTGCAGAGCCTCAGGGATGCCACGTGGGGTGCTGCAGCTTTGATTTAGAATGGTGTGCGAGAGGTGGAGGGTTGCTGAATTTTAGTGTCACACTGAAATTTGAGGCCCCAAGGTCTGCCACTGCTCCACACACCAGGCTTTAGGAGAAAGGTATTCGGGATCAGAATTTCCATATGGATTTTCACTCTCTTCCCAAAATTAAACATTGAATCCTGGGTTTAAAAAAAAGGAGCTGGAGCTGTCTTGGATCAATTAATGCCTTCATATAGAAATGAAAACCACAGAAGATATAGATAGCTTAGCAACAACTGTTTATTTATGTAGGAAGAGCTTACAATTTGCATTAAACGAACAAAAATGAAAGAGGTAAATATAGAAAGGGGGGGGATATGGAGCTTAGCTACCAACCCAATTTTCCTTTTGTAATACTGTATATACTTTGTGCCATTTGGTTTCCAAGGAGAAATTGACTGTAACTGTTTTCAGCTATATGTGTTGCAGAATAGATATAACACAGTAACATTCTGATGAGATTAGGTTTTAATATAAAAAAGGCAGAAATTAAGTGGATAGTTCATTCGCTTAAGGTAGCCTTAGGCAAACTACACTGCCTGCACAGTCAAGATAACAAGAAACTTCAAAATCTTTGCTCACTTAAAAAGCTGTGTGGTCAGCCATAAAGGAAAACTACTTGCTAACCTCCAAAATGCATATCTTAAACATTTTTCTTTTCCAGATGTTATTCTTTAGTGTGTTTTTTAAGGGAGGCAATAGGCAGTTGCCAAGAAGCCAGTTGCAATTACTGGATGTATTGGGGCTGGGATTTCTAGAAGAGATATTAAAGAATTCACCCTAGAGTACAAAGGAGGCCTCCTTTTAGAAAAGGGTTTCCTGGTCTGATCTCCTGCATTCAAGCAGGAAGCATTCAGTCAACAGTATAGGGAAGGAAGTAAAATGCTTGTAAGATTGGAAAATATGAATTGATTTACATGTAACTCAATGTGAACATAAAAACATAACAAGTGACCATAAAAATTAAGAGCTCTTCTGGATTAAATGCAAAACCCCATCTAGTCCAGAAGCTGCTCTCAAGGTGGGACAGAGCCACTATGCTAGCTTCCCGGCAAGTGGGTCACAGTTGCTTAGTGGGAGGAAGAGGGGTGTGGTGTGGACACTGCAGTTCAAGAACAAACTGGGAAGCTAATGTAGCATTTCCACCCCACCAAACTGGTTGGGGAAACATCCAGAACATAGGGGGGGGGGAATTATGTTGCACAGCTTACAGTCATGGAACTGCTTAGTTGATTTCCCTTGTTCTTGTGCAGAAACCCCTGTGGGAGACTTGCCCTTAAAGGGAAGAACGCCACAATCTGTCCTCCAGTTTCTCAAAAGCTTTTCTCCCCATGAAAGATGCTTTTGTTTTTCTGCTTGTCAGGGCATTCTAAAAATTTATGGTCAAAGGGAGTATGCATGTTTTGCTTTCTGCTAAACATACTCCAGCACATTGCCGTCTCTCCATCTGTACGTCCTTCTTGAACTGGAAATGCCCCATAGGAGGAGACACTTCATAATATATTACCCTGGGATTTAACTGAATTGCAGGTGTTCAGGAATGATGCAGAGTGCAGACCGATTGTAGAATGAAAGGACCATTAAAACATTCCTCGTCCTCCTGAAAATCAAGTAAGCATGGTGGAAATCCTGTATAAGAACTGATGCGCCCATAAGAATTCCCCTGAAATTTCTTTCCCCTTTGATAACTTTTGAATGCAGTTTCCTTTTCTCATTAATTAATGGAATATGATAGAAAGGAACACAAGAGAATTTTTTGGAACAACTACACAGTTTCCTCTGCTCTTCTCTCCTTGGAAAGAATGAAGTACCGTAAACCTCTATTGCTGCTTCAAGATAAATCCTTGATGGCAATTTGTGTTCTTAACATCTGGGGCATGTTGTGGTATTCACAGTGCTTAGCTAAACAAGCACTGAGACAATAGGAGTGTGCCATTTACATCTGGTTACTTTTGGGACTGCAGCTTATCTTTGGTTTAACTGGTAGATTCATCAACTAAACTTTAGTTGATGATTGGTACAGGCCAATTTTAATCAAGAATGGCAAATTTTAATCAGTGCTGCTGTGGGTTAAGCGTACATTTAATTAATTGCTTAGGATATTTTTGGCTCTGATATGTTCTTATAATAGTGAATGAAAAAGAAAAAAATAAGGATAGTTTCATACTCTCTTTAAAAATTAATTCATCCCACTATTTCTTACAATGCCACATTGAAACATAATGCAATAAATTAACCAAGTTAAGCAATGTAAAGTAACACATTGATGACAAATCAAAAGAAAAGCACACTGCTCTCACTATCTGAAAAGCGTATTTATACTGATGTCTGTTTAAATGTAATCCATTAATTGACAAAAGGGAAGAACATTAGTAAGCTAAAAAAAATCAGAAATTTGGCAGCTCTCATTATAATTATGTATGGCCATCTGTATATATTCAGAATATATTCAGAAAACATGTTCTTTTCTTATCGTTTGGGTGTAGGAGGCATCATGTTTTAAGACACAATAATCCATATCTGATCACATAGCTTTTATATTTATCAGAACCTAGTGTGCCACCTTGTTGGGTCAGTTTGGAGATGGGAAAAAATATGAAAAGTGGCCCAATAAATGAATCACTTATTTTGTTATTTATTTAATACATTTCTAATCCACGCTCCCTCCCAAATGAGCCAGGGGCTTTTATGTAAGGATCAAATAGCTGCAGATGGCTTGCAATTTTCTAAGAACTCCTGTTTCTGGAACCATGGGGCTTGCTGCTGAAATTGAAATTTCTGTGCTCAGCTTTCCCATGACCTTCTGTAAGCTATTCCAACAGGGACCTAATGCCATGACATCCTTACATTGTGTTTCCTGTTGCTGCGCCATATAATTCACTGCTATTAGGGATGCTTGATAAATTATTATTTTTCCAAACTCTGATTATGAACGGACCTGTACTACCTGGAATAATGTGCAGGTTAGCTAAAAATAAAACGCATTGAAAATGTGTATTTTGAGATTGAATATATTTAGAAATGCTTATTTTGAGAGCTAGTTTGTTTTTTAAAAGTATTTAAATTTGCATTTACATGCATTATTTTTATTTTAAATCATAGATTAGGCAAGAAGAAGATGGAATGAACTAATGAATGAACTGAGGTGAAGGGGACACGTACTGGAAACAGGCTATTCTGTTCATCCCTGGCTGTCACTGGTGGGACTGGAGAAATGCACAAAGTGAAAACCATATTGCTGGGTAAGTGTTTCTTTTTTAATAATATTTTATTTGATTTTCAAAAATAAATAAAGAAAAATAAAGAAAAAGAACAAAAGAGAGAAGAAATAAAGTTACTTCAAAATATAAAAATTCCACATATCAAGATTGCTCTGAATTTCCTGACTTCCCCCCATCCCGTCAACTGCATATCAATACTTATCCAATTTTTCATATTCCCAATTTATCCATACTTTGTTACATTACGAGTGCATTTAGAATCCTGCTAATATTTTGACCTGTTTGCAATGATTTTGGCTGGGTGTTTCTATATGTTACAAGAGAGAAGGATTTGACAATGGGAAAAGAATTTCATTGTCATCCCCATGTTTCTGATAAAGTGATATTTAACTATAAAAGTATTGTGAATCATAGACCAAAGCCCCTGCAATACACACCCCTATGGGGATCAAACCCATTATCAGCACCATGTTCTAACAGAGGTAACCTACAAGGCTATAGTTTCTGAATGATAAAAATAATAAACTACATACTTATCCAGTCTTGCAATTTATTATTAGAAGTAAATGGAGAAGGGAGCAAGCTATTTGGAATCCATATTGGGTGACAGATTCAAATGAGTGAATCTTTTTATATTCAGTAATGGACTTCTGTTTCTAATTGGTAGGGTGTGCTTGTGTGAAGTATCTATCTTATTACAACCTTTCCGAAAGGACATCAGAGTGGCATACATGGGATTCCCTAATGAATGTCTCCTGCCCAAATACTAACCAGGTTTAAGGCTTGTTCAGTTGCACAGAGAGAGATTTATGAGATGCCTCATTCTCTGAACCATTTATTTGTTTTAATACACACTTTCTAGGGAGTGAGGTCCATTGAACTTGATGGTGCAGAATTCCGAGTAGGCATGCATCAGGTTGCACTGTGGATTAGCATAACAGGTTCGTTCAATTTAGCTGAGAACACAAAAAGCATAAAAGTAAACCTTTTGTGTAATTTCCCCAATATCTATTCTACTGTATTCCAGATTTAATCCAAGTACTAAAATGAAGCAAACTGAACAGGACCACAGTTGCAACTAAATTGTAAGCTGTGGCTTGGAAAGCTGCTTGTAAAACGAAATTATTAAATAGTGTGATATATACATTAGCTTATCCATGATGGATGAGAATGGCACATAGCAATAACCATTGCTCCTGAACTCATAAATATTGAAGGCTATGGCTCGAAGGTTTATAGGCAGGGAAAGCTTTTACTGCCTCACACATCCTTCACTGTGTAATTGCGGTGGGTCTTTTTCAGATAGTCATTGTTATAGCAAGCAATATTATTTTTCCTTTCCGTTCTGGCTTAGGTTTCAGTTTTGTTTAGGGCATATTTAGAATGACACAAAGTAGACTGAGAGGTGTTTTTTTAAGTCTTCCACCATATGTGGTGATGATTTGCAACGCAGTGGCTGCCATTTGTCCCCTTTATGCACAGAACCCCTTTTGTGTCTTTCCTTTATAAAATCTGTAGTTTGGGTACTCTTATACATAGGGTCTGGGGACCCAGGTGGCGCTGTGGGTTAAACCACTGAGCCTAGGGCTTGCTGATCAGAAGGTCGGCGGTTTGAATCCCTGTGACGGGGTGAGCTCCCGTTGCTCGGTCCCAGCTCCTGCCAACCTAGCAGTTTGAAAGCACATCAATGTGCAAGTAGATAAATAGGAACCGCAACAGCGGGAAGGTAAACAGCATTTCCGTGTGCTGCTCTGGTTTGCCAGAAGTGGCTTTGTCATGCTGGCCACATGACCTGGAAGCTATACGCCGGCTCCCTCGGCCAATAATGTGAGATGAGCGCGCAACCCCAGAGTCGGTCACGACTGGACCTAATGGTCAGGGGTCCCTTTACCCTAAGGATGCATCTCACTAATTCATTGTTTCGATATTAAGTCACTGAGATAGCTCAAAGAATTTGTGCATTTTGCTGCTCATTCCATGTCCTGTCACTGCTTGTCTCTGCTCAATATCCCACTTCTCATATTAAACAGAAACAAACTAACCTCTCATGAAATAAATCCAGCTGTGCTGCTGCCTTTTTGGAAACAAAGTGGAAGGGGGAACTTTTCATACATAAAGGAACACATGAAGAGGGGAGCAAAATCTGCCCCCTTTGCTGCCTTATCTTGCCTGCTTTAAGCTGCTTCCCTTCCAGCCAATCTCTTGGAAGTTAGCAAGGCTAAATTGCTCATAGCAGCAGAGTGTAGTGAGGTAAAGCAAGGAAGAAGGAGTTCCTGACTCCAAGGAGACTTCTAAGGGTGTTCAAGTGAATGTGCTTCCAAGCCCCCTTCTGAACTTCCCATACATGCAGTATTGGGACATTCGTGGCAAGCGTGGTGCCTCTCTCCAAAAAAAGCTTCCACATGAATCCCCTCTCATGTGTTCAGGCTGGAAAAAAGAGAGACAACCTTGGCCACCAAGTATTAAAGTAAGAATTAAGAATTAAGAAGGCCCTATGATAAGATATTTGTTAACGGTAACTCTAAACAGATACACACACAGAGAGAGAACTGGGTTCACAACTGAGGATTTTAGTTCAGTAAGAAGCACACCATTTAAAACTAGAAGATAACAATCGAACAGTAGGTTCAACACAACCTGATATTAAGTGCAGATTCACTTAGATTCAAACATATAGCAATTACCCTTCCTTCAAGATTGAATACTAGAAACAAAATTGCATCTGAAAGTATTGATGAATAACCACAGAGGTGCAGGAGCACAAATCAAGTCTCCCAGCTTGCATGCATTTTTATTCTGGATAGTGCTGGTCCTTTTCCTGCACACTTCTTTGTAGTCTGCCAGGGTCTGCGCAGCCCACTAGCTGTGGCACATTAGAGGAAACTGGGTGTTCAACAAAACCGCTTGGTGGTCCATGGTGGAATCAGCTTCTCCTTGCAGCGATGGAAATAACACAGATTGTTCTGGATGTTATTTCAGCAGCCTTTGTGAGTGTCACCTCTGAGTTTTGCAGCTGATCAATGCAATGGCCCCGCATCATATCAGGAGATGCCTGGACAGTATATGACAAAGGACCTGCCTGGTTATAGACAGTATCGTTTAGACAGATAAAACTATCCAACACCTCACTGAAGGTCATGGTATCCCCCCACCCTTTGGTGCAGGATGAGTGCTCCCATGAACCAGAGGGAGGAACCACTTAGCAAATCCGGATCCATTTTGTAGGTGTTCACACAGAATCATGAATTAAGTTTTACTAATTTAATTCCACAGAAAACTACCCTAGCAGAAAGAACGAATAAACACTGAAGAAATCTATGTCATTACTTTTCACTCTCAGAAGTCTTTTTGACAGATACGGAAACAGAAACCTTGCCACAGGCTGACAGCGCTCTCAGCCATCTCCCAGCAGGAAGACTGCTTCTTCCCCTTCAAACTTCACACAGCATTTTCTATGTGTGCTGGGTTTTTTTATATACTTTTTACTTTTTTTGCGCTAACCGTCCTGTAGAGTTAGAAGCATACACTCTACATGTGGTATGCATGAATGTAGTAGTGACACAAGTACAGGTTGCCAGTTAAAACAGTTTTGATCCAGCAGTCCTGGCAGGTATTGAGAGCAGACATATCAGTGCCTTAAGAGAATCTACTTTGATCACCTAAGCCATCTGCTATGAGGAAGAAACCTCTTGCCAAGATTGGAAGTAAACTCTTTCTCTCATGTAGTCCTGCAGCTGGGCATAAAAATGGTTTGAATGAGTAGCTTATTAAGGACAAAAGGAGAAGCAATGCTAAAGATGTACAATCAAGATCACTCACATTTTGAAAATTAATAGCAGCCCTGTGGGGAGGGGAATCAGATCAGGGCTGTAGTGCTGTGGGCTGTAGTGCTGTGGGGAAAGACTTTAACTCTCCCTCTAGTCTGTTTGCTCACTGGAAATCCCCTGAAGCTAATCAGAAACAGACAGCTGTTCAGCTCCCATGACTTTTAATTTGCTTTTAAGAATATGAAATTTTTGTTATAGGACCTGGTGGTTGTGATGGGCACAAAGGATAATGGGTGTCTAGGGGCAGCATCAGAATTGGAAGCAAATGGATTGCATAAGACCTCCCCCCCCCTCAAGTGTAGACATGAACAGTTCCTGACAAAACTATGTGAGCAGATGCCTATGCTCCAGTAAAGCTGGTAATGAAATACCCATCTATTTTAATGAAAGTTCTAGAAATAGTTGCCTGTTATTTCTAGTTCTGTGCTGATAACTGGACTACAATTTCTTGAAAAGTTACCCTATTAAAAAGGCCTCCTTTTTTCTTTCTCCTTCTCAGGGCCCTTAACAATTTATTTAGAGTTTGGAAAAAATGATGATTGAGCTTGTCTTATTTTTGTGAGATGGCCAAGGGTGGTGTGGGCACTTTTCTTCCCCATTCTACATTCCCCAGTCCTCTAATGGAAGGCTGTCATGGACCGGCTGGATGCAGAGGAGTGGTGGGAATGTAATTGACTTAAGTAATTACGTTGCCATTATATTATTCCCTCACCTGTGCCTCCTCAAATCTGTCAGAATATGACAGTGGCCACGCCCTAGGAATGGTTTTCTGACTGGCTGGCTGAACCAGGTGAGGGTAGCCGATGGGTGTCAACCCTCGGGGAGGTAGAGATTTCCCCTGCATGCAAAGTCAGACTCCGGAGGATTGAGCGGACAAGACCAATAGTGGGTCCAACTGCATGTGCTATAGAAGGAAGTGAGGGGCAGATGGGCTCATCAACTTGGGAAAGTGGCCCATCTAGGAGAAGGAAAACTCTGGTCCCAAACCTCTGGTGCCTTGCAGAACATCTTCAGGAGAAGAAAAGGCTTAGGTGTAAACCTTAGACACATGGGCGTACCCAGCATGGAGCAGGGGGGGCAGATGCCCCCCAGAAGCAGTGCCAGCGCAGCCATGGGCGAGAGCGGCGCTGCCAGCAGGGCTGCTGGGCAGAGGCGGAGCACAGCCCGGCGGAGTGCAAGTTCGGCGTTCCCGCCCACCGCACCACGCCCTCCCTCCAGCTCCCCGCCGCGCCCTCCGGCAAGGCCAAGCACGGTGGGGAACCAGAGAGCGCGACAGGAAGCTGGAGGGCATGGTGCGGCGGGCGGGAACGCCAAACTCGCACTCTGCTGTGCTGTGCTCCACCTCTGCCTCTGTCCACCAGCCCCACCAGCAGGCTTGACCCGGGTGGGCGCCGAGTGCGCTGCCTGCGCGTACGCAGGGGTGTCTCTGTGGGAGGTTGCTTTTTCATGGGGGGGTGCTCTCCTATTCCACAGGGTGTGGGGGGTGATCGTGAGGCAGCGGGAAGGCAAAGCGCTGGATCGGCTTAGGAGTCGGCGTCAAGCGGGTGCCTCCTCGTTCCCGCTCGTCTCCGACGGATCCAGGCGGAGAAGGTCGCCCTGCCTTGGAGAGCCACATTGCAGGGGCGCCCAGGATCGCCCGCCACTGCTTCCCTGCGTGTCGCGATCAGGAGGAGGAGGAGGACCCCCCGCTGCCTGTTTCTCCACCCCCGGCCCCTCCCACGCCGGCTTCCTCCACCCTCTCCCCACCGTCTGGCTGCCTTTTGGAAAAGACAGAGAGGACTTTCCCCCCATGCGGCGTCTCCTCCTCCTCTTCCTTCTGCTAACCATGCATGCTGTCAGCGGAGCCCCGGCACCTCCGACTGCAAAAACCTTCACCTGGGCTCCGTAGCCCCGCCCACGTCCCCACTTTGTGGCCCCCTCCCCTCTCGTGCCTTGGCCCCACCCCTTGCCCCCCAGTTTTGATCCTGGGTACGCCCCTGCTTAGACAAATGCAGAGTAGAGTCCTTAGGACAGTTGAATGGTGCCATGTGCGCCTTCTTCTGGCAACTCCTGCAGCCAAGCTGGTGCCAAGCATATTGATCTACTTTCCTTTGGGCCACATCAGCAAGGTCTTGTCATCTGGGCAGCCCAGGACCTCCATACACACTGTCCAGGCTTGCATCCCAGAGAGGTCAGTTTGGTGCTGCTAACTCAGCAGTTTGACTTCAGCCCCGGAGATGCACTCCGTTGCTTCTCAAGACAGACAGATGCCAACAATGTCATTCCACCACATTTATTTCAGTGTAAAAGAAAAGACACTGAAAATTGGGCAAGAAAAATGTATCATTTGTGGACTGAATGCAACAATGGCAGTTTTATTTATACTGACTGTATTCAATGGATTTATTTCCCTTTGAGGCATGGGACAAATAAGTGATCGTCAACCATTTCCACTCCCATTTTTGTTTTCGTCAGAACTCTCTGATCTTCCTGTTAAGGGAGTCCTTCCTTTTACCTCTGAAAGGTCTTTCCAGAAAGATCTATTTAAAAGTAGAGAGATTTTACTTTTAAAAAGTAACAATGAAGAGCTGTCAGGTGCACAGTCTGCAGTGTCCCTGCATTCCCACGCTTACAAGCAAGGGCAGCCAAGGATATCATGGAGTTTTCAAGAAGCATGGACATGCAGGGAGGCTGCAGAATGCAACCCACTGGAGAGGTGATTTGTAGAACGAAAGAAAGGACAAAATCCTCCAATCACCTCAAAAGTAAGGTAAGCACAAAACCTCACTGCCCCCCATCCATGAGAATTTTGCATAAAAAATAAATCATTTCCCGTTTGCTCATTTTCTGATGCAATTTCTTTTCTTCTTAATGAATGGGAAATAGTTGGCCTGAGTGGGGGAGCAGAAGAAATTTTTGATCACAGTTCTAATTACTTCTCTTCAGGTTCAATTCTTGCTAAATGTGTTGTTCTCATTCCTGACTATAATGTGTAAATTGGGCTATTTACAGTTTTTTGTTTTTAAAAAAGCAAAACAAAACAAAAACAAATCACAAGTGGAATAAGGCAAAAACGAGGATTTATGAGAAGCAGAGCAAGTTTCTTTCTTCATTGTGAGTCTCCCAGGGGAGCTCTCATTCAAATAATGTGCAAAATTATGACAGCAAGCTTCTGGAAAATTCAGACTGTTGTGAAGGTGAATACCAAGGGAGCATCTGAAATTTAAAGCATCAGGTAGCTATAATCATTCAGCTACACTGTAATCCACTGACAAGCCTGGTATTCTGTGAAGAATGTTGCTCAAATGCAAGTCTTTGCCATCTCTCCTTGGGGCAAGCAATTGTATAACTCTTTGAGTGGAGATTTAAAATACTTTTCATGGGCTAACTCTCAGGCTTCAGGAAGCAATTGGATGTAGTTCAGAAATGGTCACAGAATTGTACCTGGAAATGTGTTTGTGCATGTGCGTAGTGACGGAAAGGGTATGAAAACAAAGGCTTACCTTTAAATTCTGAGCACATATTCCCCGTTTCCTCTCCCTGAATTAATTTCATTTAAATAGTAGCTTGAAATCAGTCAGCATTTTAGGCACCCTGTTGACTGTGACTTCTCCAGTCTTTTGAAGGTAGTTTTCATATGAGAAAGGGGAAAAAGCCATGAGGTTCACAGAAAGTGCAGTTGGGGGCAAAAAAAGGGGGGGATTTTCTGCAAATGCTAGGAAGAGGAATAATGGCAACACTCTCACCCTAAACATATTGTTATGTTAGTTGAGATGCAAAATTGTAGTGGGGAACTGTAGTTTATCCTTCACTGAGCTACAATTCCCAGCAGCCGTCCCAAAGGCTCACGATCAGAGTTCAAGGAGATAGTCCCACCAGGGGAAAACACTCAAGAAGGATGTAAAACTGGTGAGGGGTGTGGCCTGGACCAGATAGAGAGGGCTAGATAGACAGCCTCTGTCTCTCAGCTCCATGTCCATCTTCTTGGGTGTTGACCTTGTGACTGGAGAAAATGCAGCCAGAGTTCCACACACCCTCTATGTAATGGTGGATCCAAGCACAGACAGCTGTTCAGACAGCTTGCCATGGCCAGCTTCTTGGTTTATAAACAGCTACTTCGGTAATACAAGTATTCAAGCATAGTTTATGGTAAGCAAGATCAAGGGAATGAAAGGAAAGGAATTAGAGCTGAGTGTGCTTTATAAGGGGTAATGGAAAGGGGGGCAAAAAGTGTTTGCCATCATGACATCACAGTGGAGAATCCACAAGGGCAGTCAATAATTACAAGACTTTTTTTTAATGACAAATTTGGAATGGGATATTGGGAGACATCCACCCACAAAATACTTTTCAGGGCCTGCTATGCTTCACAGGTTAGCAGCTCTATTATAAACAAGAATCTCTGTTCAGATGCATATAGTTTAAAGATGATTGAAGTATGTAGCATAGTAGAAAGTGTCACATCTCCCTGGAACAGAGAAATGAGTGATAGAGTACAGCTACTCTTGTCATTATAAACCTTATATGTAGATGGTATATGGACTCAGATTTGGTGGATTCATCATTAGTTCTGTGCAGTTTGAAGATCTGAGGCAATTTTCTGATTTTGCCTCAAGAAAGGAAGAGTGATAGCCAAGTTTTAAGATCAAGGCTAGTTCAGCAGCTGCCTGTCAAGATTGCCCAGGGCTAGTTGATACCCTGCTGCACACCTGCACACACACACACACACACACACACACACACACACACTATATGTATGTCTATAAAATCCTGCACTGTGGAAACTTTCTGGATAATTTTGAGATGGTTTTTTTTCTCACCAACTCTTATATTTTCATGAATATAATACTGAATATTAGCACACAGTTTGAAGCCATATTTATATTCTAATCAATTCACTTCCAATTTAATCCCAGCCTGTGCTCACGGCATCTTTGAAATATTAACCAAGGAAGATTTTATCACTTGCTCCTTCTTGCTTCTAACACAAAATGTATTGCTTTTCTGTAATTGTCAGGATGACGCCACAACATAGATAATTGGGGGTGGGGGAGATCTGTGTATATATACAGAAAGAGAGAGAGAGAGAGAATTTTTTATCCTTTAATGCTTAATACAGAAAAAAGAAGCACCTGAGGATTTAATCTCCCAAATATCACAGTAAAATTACACACACATGCCTATAAAATGATTGGCAGTATCTTTAGTCTCCCTACTACCCATATCAATAAGATTGTATCAGGAATTATGGCAGCATGGCTCACTCCATTACACTTAACAGTTGTGTCAGCATTTCCCCGGTAAACTCATATTTTCAGGGCTCTAAAGCTTGGCTATAAAAATTTTCATTGAGCTAAAACTCATTGCATATGTACTATATATCTTGGCAGGATAGGGTTTTTTTTATTAATTGTAAAAGGAGAACAGAAAATACCCATTCATTTCTTTTAAATTTAAAGTGCAGGGGAAAAGAACAGAGGTTAATTGACTTCAGTTGCTTTGAGAATACCTACTATAATTTTAAAACGCATGTGGTGTTATCTGTTGGCATCCTTACCCTTTCCAAGACGTTAAAAGATCCTTGAATGTCTGACTGGCTATTTATATGATGCCAAATACTGTAATATCTTAGCACCAGCTGGGCTTGCTGCTCCATTTTTAAAAGCTGCTAATCAATTTCACTGGCTCTAATCCCAAGTTATCGAATATTAATAGCATGACTTTTTTCCCCACCCAAAAAACAGGCTCTGTGTTCCCTCTCCTTATACTTCAGCAACAACACTTAGTTTTTGTGCTAAGGATCCAATTTGGTTTCAATATGCTCCAAGGCGCAATGGGGTCATTGATTGTGGGGGAGTCAATATAATTTTTCATTTTGAGAGAAAATGGACTGGACTCATTAGATGTGCACTGCATATAAGTAATGAACATAATAGATTGAATAATACAAAATGGCAAACTTAATGAAATAAGGAAAGGTTATGCCGTTGCATTGCTTAGTGCATTGCTCCAAGCCATGGTGATTCTTGCTAAGATATTTGATATGTATTTTTTATGTATTATGCCAACATGTACGATTTCCATGCTTTCCAGGGCAGTAGTGTGAGCACACTGCATTTTCTGTACTTTACAGTTAGTGAATCTTTCAGTTAATGTGGATGTAAACGATGAATCAGATAATTGCTATAATTGCTATTGCGATATTAAGATTGTATAGTGAAAATTGCACACAATTTACAATGACCATTGCAATTGGCTTCTTGTGCTGTCACTCTTTTGGTTACATGGGCAGGCTGCACAGAGACAGGGCTAGCAGAGAACACCATATGCACATTCAACAGGAAAAGTCCAATCCCAGACTATGCCTAGTAACTCCCCCCCCCCCCCCCGGACTTTGCCACCAACTGCAATAGAGGACTGTATTCAGTAGGAGAATTCTGTCCATTTGTAGGGGTGGGGGAAGAGAGAGAGAGAGAGAGGTCTGTTCCTTCCTCTGAATCAGAAATACTAGCTACAGTGATCTTTGCTCCAGTGCACACCCAGCCCAAGACATTTTGGCACCTAAGGTGAACCACAAAATGGTGTCCTCCCCTGGCCTAGAAAGATGGGGTGAGGAACAAGAGGGAAATAAAGATCTCTATCAGGAACAAGGGGTGTGTGAAAATCTATATTGGGAACAAGGTGAGGAATCAAAGGCTGTTGTGGGGTGGGGAATCACATTGGGCAGGTTCAGAGCCCAGGAGGCCCCAGAGGGCAGCTCCCGCCATTTCCTCCCTAGTGGTGGGAGGAGATCAGCAGCAGCAGCACCTCCTATTTGCCAAGAGGCTACTGTAGAGGTGGCTGAGGGAAGAGATCTGCTTCTGTGCTAATTGCCCAACAACAGAAACTAGTACACAGGATGATAAAATAGATAATTATAGCGATTAAAGTATGGACCAAAGACAAGATGGTGAAATGGTAATGAGCGCCCCTGCATTCTCTGTGAGCTGTACAGAGCCCCCCACCGAGTACTCCCAAAGATAAAGCCTCTTCGATTAATCTTTCTGTCTACATTCAGCTACTTGAAAATATCACCTTGCTGCTCTGGCACTTTCTGGTGAAACAGCATGGACAAATTCACACAAAGTAAGAACAGATGTGAGCCCTTTCCTAAATTCACCTCCACAAGAGCTTTATTTAAGGGCCTTCTCCTGTCTATGCCAAAAAGCTCTTCAGTTTCCCTTGCCACAAATCAGAATGAGCAGCAGCTGCTTTTATAGCTAATCTAATACATCAAATATGGCTCTGCTGGCAGAAGGCTGACTGGATTAGGGATAACACTATCTGTCGCCTACCCAATTTACATGAAGAAGGAGCTGCACTGATAAGTTTGGGAAGCAGGCACTTATTTCAAGGTTTAAATCCTCCTTTCTTTTAAATAAGAGAGTAAGCTGCTTGGCTGCTATTTAGATCTTACAGCATGGCAGTCTTGGGTGCTCTTATTTATTTGGTTTTTGTTTGGATGGTGGATGATATATACAGTGCTTTTTTCTGGGGGTACACAGGGGTACGCATACCCTTAAACATTTTGTGAATCTAAGTTTGGCCTCATTGAGGGGCAGTATTTCAATATGAGTAGGAAAATGAGAGTACCCCTAAACATTTTTTAAGAAAAAAAGCACTGGATATATATCATAGGAGCCACTCTTAGGGGCCGTGGGGGCTTCGGCCCCCACAATAAAATATTTGATGGGGCTGGGCTCCCACAAAGTTGATAGGCATTCCCATTCAAATGGTATGTGTGCACTGCATCATGTGATTGATTATGCGTGGCAGGGCTTACCTGGGCCCCACAGTATTTTATAAAAGTTGGCACCCCTGATATATACACACAGTGTGTGTGTGTGTGTGTGTGTGTGTGTGTGTGTGTGTGTGAGAGAGAGAGAGAGAGAGAGAGAGAGAGAGAGAGAGAGAGAGAGAGAGAGAGAGAGAGAGAGAGAGAAGCAGCTCAGGAGTTGGAGGACCCCAGTATTCACATCCAGAGAACCTCCTTCCCTGTGGCAGCCAAACAGCCAGATTTTATTTATTTATAAGTGGATTTCATTTCAGGGTTGTTTTTTATGATCCTTAAAACATCATAAAATTATAAAATCGTGAAAGCCAGAACAAATTACCAACACTGAATCAAATTAATTCTCTAAAATTGTTTGGCTAAAACCACCCAGAAGAAGTGGAGTAGAAAAAAAGCACCAACAAGTTATGCCCAGTGTCACTTGCCACAAAAACTGTCTGTTGGGAGACATAGTTATTCATTTCATGAGTTCCACTGATGTTTAATATGACACCCTTAGCCTGGTAATAATGGTTACATTAATAATCATCATTAATATTTTTTTGCTCAGAAATATGGAGAGTTGGAGTAGGTGCAATTGAGCTGAAGCCAGAGTAAACACCTACGGTGAGAATGGGAGGATTGGATTTAGGCTGAAGGAGATGCAACAGGTGAGACTGTCAACAAAGAGCAAGTTAAAGGAGTTCAGAACAATTTGATAAATACTGGACAAAGCTAAGATGTAATACCTTGTGCTTAGAGAACATAGGCAGCAGCAGTGCAGCATTATGACACCTAAGTGATGAAAGAATGATGACATAGTTCTGATGCTGCACAGAGTGACCATAGCTGGTCTTGACTTTGAGGTGTTAATAAAAGCAGCTTAGTTTAACTTCTCCCAGAGGTAAGCTTAAACAAGAGATGCTTTCTTCTGAATTGCAAGTCAGTGGCATGTTGTCACGTAATGTCAGTGGGCTAGTTCAAATGTAATAGTCATGCCAGAGTTTCGCTGTTATGTCTGAGTTTCAGGCTTACGCTTTCCACCCCCACCCCCATATTCTGAGACCTTCTTAAATTTCAGAGGTCAAACAAACCATAGTTTGCCATTACATCTGAAGCTGCAAGTTATGGTTTGGGTTTGCTATGAAAAGGGCTGGTGCCAGGCCGCACCACATATATTGTCAGGATCCACCCTTTATCTGTATACTTCTCACTCTAGCAGGTCCATGAATTAAATTTATCACAACGAAATGTTATCACTTATACTTCTCCTCCAACAGGAAGCACAGCCGTGTTTTTGTTTACTCAGCTACTCATCTGTGAATTTGTTTCTCCTTTCGTCTCTTGTTGAAATTTTCTCTTCAATGTAATGGCTTTGGGGGAAAGACATTGAAAGACTCTCTCCAACATCTCCTGGTGAAAAAAGGAGAGCAGTTCATTACAAAAGCCCAATACTGCTAGAGTAGTGACATCTGCAAGTGCAGAGTGTTGTATTATCCACGATTACACATCTGACCCTCTGGAACCAGAAAATTAATAGCACTGGCAAAGCTGATTCTGTGTCACCATTCTAACTGGTATCAAAACAAATAGCATCCAATATGGTATGTGAGTTGCCTTGGCTGTCTACAGTGCTTTAATTATACTGAGTCTGTGTCTGGACCTTATTTTTGGGGGTCCCTAGACCATTTAGTTCAGCAACTAATCTATCACCAGCATGCTCTAGTTAACTCTCATTTGTTGTTATTTGAAAGACCCAGGGAGAGCAGGGCCAGACAAGGTCTGGCTTTCATTATTATCAGACTCAAGGTGCACTGGTGCCAAGGTAATCTTGGCACATGAAGGGATGTAATTTAGAAAGATCATTTGCATCCCAAAAATCAGATCCAAACCAACACCAAACTCGTGACTGCCTCCTTGTGTTCCTGCTTGCTGTTGCTGTAGGATTTCCCTCTTCCCCTTTGATTCTCTTCCCTGTTCTCCTACCAGCTTCCAGCTGATGATTTATGCCACCATTAACCCTATGAATAGGAATCCCACGGTGATGACATTTTTACATTCTGTGTAATTGAATGAAAATGGAGGCACTCTCATGTTTCATCGAGACCTCATATTTGTGCTGAGCTCACTCCATATAGGAATCTTAATTTGAAATGTGTTTTATGTCCTGGAGGAGATCCAGACACATTCAAATGTAATCACAAGCTTCATTATGATGTGGCTGGAGCAGCTGGAGCAGATTCAAAGGGCAGCTACCAAAAATGATAACAGAACCAAAAAAAGTAGATTTATGTGAGAGGTAAGATGAAGAAACTGGATTTCTTTATCCTGGGAATTAAGATGCAGGAGAAATACAACAACTTTCAGCTACCTCCAAGGGATTAGAACATAGGAGCATAGGAAGCTGGGTCAGATCACTGGTACATCTAGCTTAGTATTGTCCACAATGACTGGCAGTGACCAGCGTTCGGAACTCCCATTGTTCTAGGCGCGTTTTGCGACAGAGAATTTCATTAACGTGAGCAGTTTCTGAGCTCTGGGCGCAGTACTGAGCCTAAGGTTTCAGATTAAAACTGCCACTGCTGAAAGAAAAGGAGGGTTTTTTTCTGCCTCCCAGCCACTCTCTGAAGACTGGAGAAGAGACCCTCATAAGAATAATTAAGGAGGCGGGCAGGGGGAGTATGGCTTTGTTTTTTGCAAACATGTGAAGACCATGTGAAAAGTGAACGTAAGATTTTAGCTGCAGTTCATTCATTTTCAGCTTTGTATTCTTGTTATAAAGCATGCCTAGACACTCCATTGCAGTGCCCATAACTCAGGTTTAAGGTGCCATTTAGCTCCTAGCTTTCATGTTTTTACAGTGACTCTCCAGGATTTTTTGGTGATATTCACCTAGGAGTAAACACATTGAATACAGTGGGGCATCCAAGTAAACATGGCTAGAAATGTGCTGTAAGCCTGCTATCTTGTACATGTTTAGCTAGGAGTAAGCTCCATTGGGAGAGGGCTGTAGAGCAGTAACCTGGGCATAAAAGGTTTTAGGGGTCCCCTCCTGCGCACACACCCCTATTTTGTCAGTAGGTAACATTTAAGTTACCTACTAACATTCAAGTTACCTTTCATCATGTGAAAGGCTGGACTGGATGAATCCCAAGCCGGAATTAAGATTGCCGGAAGAAATATCAACAACCTCAGATATGCTGATGACACAACCTTGATGGCAGAAAGTGAGGAGGAATTAAAGAACCTTTTAATGAGGGTGAAAGAGGAGAGCGCAAAATATGGTCTGAAGCTCAACATCAAAAAAACTAAGATCATGGCCACTGGTCCCATCACCTCCTGGCAAATAGAAGGGGAAGAAATGGAGGCAGTGAGAGATTTTACTTTCTTGGGTTCCATGATCACTGCAGATGGTGACAGCAGTCACGAAATTAAAAGACGCCTGCTTCTTGGGAGAAAAGCAATGACAAACCTAGACAGCATCTTAAAAAGCAGAGACATCACCTTGCCGACAAAGGTCCGTATAGTTAAAGCTATGGTTTTCCCAGTACTGTACAGTAGTGATGTACGGAAGTAAGAGCTGGACCATTAAGAAGGCTGCTCGTCGAAGAATTGATGCTTTTGAATTATGGTGCTGGAGGAGACTCTTGAGAGTCCCATGGACTGCAAGAAGATCAAACCTATCCATTCTTAAGGAAATCAGCCCTGAGTGCTCACTGGAAGGACAGATCCTGAAGCTGAGGCTCCAGTACTTTGGCCACCTCATGAGGAGAGGAGATTCCCTGGAAAGGACCCTGATGTTGGGAAAGATGGAGGGCACAAGGAGAAGGGGTCGACAGAGGACGAGATGGTTGGACAGTGTTCTCCAAGCTATGAGCATAAGTCTGACCAAACTGCGGGAGGCAATGCAAGACAGGAGTCATTTAAGTACATTGAATATTGACAAAACAGATGTGTACTTTGGTACAGAGTATATAATGAATATACATTGACTAATAACCATGAATACTAATTCACTAAATAGACAAACCATTTGCCTATCTGGTGAATCAGCATTCATGTTTATTAATCAATTAATCTTTTCCATCTAACTTATTTTGCTGAATGCAGAATAAATATATTACAATCTCTGGTAATTACAAATCTTCACAGAATCTATAAACGTGATTTATAATCTCTAAAATTAAGACCAGAAATTATCAGGCATTTGTGCAATTCTACCAAATTGTTCCTTATTACTATAATTAATTAATTAATCAATCATCTAATACTTAAACAGGTAGCCCTGCTTGAGCGACTTCTTCCTTGTTTTTATTTGGGGGAGCCTATCATTTAATTTGTCAAAAGATGTTTGCCAGCAAGCATACTTTCTGCTGAGAGCATAATAAAGTGCTTAAGGCTTACTTGTCCTTTGGCAGACCTTTCACAATACTTCCCCGGGGGAGATGCATAAGCAAAGAAAGCTGGCCTGCCTTTGCTGCCCTTTGCCAGCTGTGGTTGGTACCGTAGGAGATGGCAAAGATGCTTCATTTGATCCCTGACCTCATGCTGAATTTCAAAGATGAAGCATGAGGTCATGCTGGGGTTTGGAGCTGGGACATGTCCTGGTAACTACAAGAGGGCATGGGCTCTATCAGTTTTGGCTCTGGTTCTGGCTGCACACTGTTGTTGTTGTTGTTTAGTCGTGTCCGACTCTTCATGACCCCATGGACCAGAGCACGCCAGGCACTCCTGTCTTGCACTGCCTCCCGCAGTTTGGTCAAACTCATGTTCGTAGCTTCGAGAACACTGTCCAACCATCTCATCCTCTGCCGTCCCCTTCTCCCTTCTCCTGCACACTGTTAGCTCCACCCTAATTCATGCATCCCATGAATTCTCAAAAGAAAATGGCTTCCCTACCTAAGCTGTACCAGTTTTGGTTTGCTCAAGGGATGCCTACCTGATGTAACCAAGATGAGGAGGCAGCTAAACATTCAAAGAGTAATGTATATTTACAGAAATACATTTAGTTCAAGGCAATGTACCGTATATATATATATTATATTGTTACACAGTCTTCTTGACTCTTTAAAATTTGAAGCTCTTTACACATTACTGCATCGCCCAGATTTGTTGGATACATTCTGCTGAATAAGTGAGTGCATATTACAATGGCTGAATAAGTGAGTGCATCAGATGGCTGAACCAATACTCTCAACTCTGTAGGTCCAAAGCTTTTTCCCTTTGTCCCCATCTTGGCACCCTTGTATTGGGACTTTCTTTGGGGTAGATGTGTATAGGCTGGACTGCCAGTATTGCTTGCAAATGGCCAAGAGATATTTAAGAATATGTCTCCATTAGCACTCCAAGGCCTTGCTGAGTATGGACCTGACAAGTGTATTCTCTGACAAGTGTATTCTCGAGCCAAGTGGTTTGACATCATGGACTGGAGGCTAATGTGTAAGGGGCAGACCAAGCAAGGTCAGATGGCCTGGCCTATCCCAAAATGTCATACATTTCCCAACTGAAGATGGTTGTGAGCCTTCAGCTCACAGGGTCCCATTTTGTTCATTAACATGCATATTAGTAGAGTTGCCAAGTGACCAAAAAGAAACTGCCTTGCCCTGCTGCTGTTCTTTTAATACCACAAAAAGAGGCAACACGTCGACCGATTCCAATGGGCGAAATATATATCTATTTTTATCTTTATACACTATAACGACATGCGATGACAGTGATCCAAGGTAATCGTACTGTTTTGGTTTGGTCTTCTTCAGTTTTTTAACTTAGTGTTTGTATACAATTTGCGGAACAGGGGTCGTATGACCGAAACAGTACGATTACCTTGGATCACTGTCATCGCATGTCATTATAGTGTATAAAGATAAAAATAGATATATATTTCTCCCGTTGGAATCTGTCGACGTGTTGCCTCTTTTTGTGGTATTTTGACTCAAGTCTGCAACACAGGAGTTGTTTCATTAGCGTTGTTCTTTTAATAGATTTTTGAGCTAAAGAAATCAGCAGGTGAAGCTTTTCACAGTGCAGTGATAAACTTTAGCATCTGCTAATGTCTGCACATCAAGCTTCTCTAAAAGGCACTGCTGCTTAAACAGGAATGAAAGAAGTTGCCTTATAATGAATCAGACCATTATTCCTCCTAGTTTTGTATTTTCTACTCAATGACGGGCAGCCTCTCTCTAAGGTTTCAGGCAGGAGCCTTTGGCATGCAAAACATGTCCTCGGCCACGGAGCTATGTCCCTCTGACAGCTTGAGATGCCAGTCTGAAGGCATGTGATTACTTCTTCAAGCCCTGAAGTCCCTGATATATGCCAGCAAATACTATGAGTAGTTTTTTGTAGTTTGCGCCCAAGCCTATCCTGACTAGTGCCCTTCTAATTAGGGCTACATATGAGCAGTGCTGGATCAGGGATCTGTGCATTGTATGCTCTTAAAATCTGAACCAGGTGGCAAATGTTGAGGAAGAAGCCACAGTCCTAAGGATGCATTTGAGAATAATAATGGTAGCATTTGGGGGTCCATTTACTCTGCCACTCAGAGAGAGTTTGTTGCTAGAGGATCCAATGAACCATTTATATTGATCATGACCGAGTGTTCCACTTGCATGTCCAAGGACCTGTAAGTTTAAAGATCATTCAAAAGGGAGTCTTTATAAGAATGCCATCCAGTAAGCATTACCTTATTTCTCTCCCCCTCCCCCTGTATGGGTTCTGTCTGGCATGCATTTGAGAATAAGGAGAGGTTTTGGAAATGCCTGCTTACTCAGTACTTATGCTCAAATGACTACCACCTCAACTTAACTTCAAGTGACTCAGAAAGCCAAGTATATAGCTCTTGTATATGGCTAGCTCTTCATCATCCTGTCATCAGACTACAGAGTTCTATATTTTATTGTATAGTGGCCTGGTGCATGATTAGTCTTGTGATTGTTTACAAGTTGAACAACAATATTTTGCCAATTTCGAGTAAGCATTATAGTGTTGCCTTATTTCACAGGGCTCAATACCTGACCCTTTAAAAAAATTGAAATAGCTAAGAAGTACTACATTTGTTTTTTGAGAACTAATAAATAAAAGTCTCTCTCTCTCTCTCTCTCTCTCTCTCTCTCTCTCTCTCTCTCTCTCTCTCTCTCTCTCTCTCTCACACACACACACACACACGTAACCCTCCGCAATATGTAGGGGCTTATTCTGAATAGGGTTTGTAAAAAGATTATCCAGAATATCAAATGAGTCCTTATAAATGAGAAAGGTGGCTAGTACTTCAGTTTTGCCTTCACACTTCCCATTTACTTTACATTTATCTCTCTCCAAACGTGTACACCCATCAAAGCAAGATATACATATACTGCTAGAGAAATTTGACTGTGGCTATAGAAAAGCTTTATTGATCTGTGTTATCCTTTACAGCAGGAATGGCTCACCTTTTGGCCCAAGGCCTCATTCATCCTTGGACATTGTTCTTGGGACTCCATGCCAGTGACTGGTAGGTGAGGCCCATAGTGCTTGTGGCCACCACACACACACACACACACACACACACACACTTGTGCATGCATGCACCACACATACATTTATTACTGTATGAACAATACACACACACAGGTCACAGGCGCACATATACAGAACACAACATGATGCACACACTGCCATACCCACACAGCCTCTGCCCCACATCTGATCCATGCAGATCAGCTGAGAGCAGGGTGATTCTACCATTCCTGCTCTTCAGATGACTGAACTGACAAGCGGAGAAAGTCCCCTTCTGATCACAGCATATCAGAAACAGGGAGGAGCAATCCAACCTGTTATGATGTTTACTGAGTGTCCAGTAAGATCGGAGTAGATCAGAGCACTCCTTTCTTTTGCTGACCTGCTCAGTTCAGGTTGGGAGTTCCGGAAGAATGGAGTCCTTCACCCTCGGAACTGTGCCAGGCAGTGGCACGTGACTTGCATAATAAATGCAGGTTACATCAGCAAGATTACCAAGAGCTGGTTTTATGTCTTGGTTTCTCTTACACAACTTTTAATCTCGCATCCATCTTGGAACCACTCCCAAGAACACAGGGTTCGAGTATGCTCAGTTTCAACTTCTGTGTTGTTGTTGTTGTTGCCGCCACCACTGCTAAAACTGGAGTGATACTAGAGTCAAAAATAAGAGGTTGGGGGACTGGACCTAGGCTGGTGGTACAGGATCTAGCCCACTCATTTTGAGTTTTTGTGAGTTATGAAAGTATACCACAAAGTATACCACAAACTCTTATATCTGCATAGAATGCATGTCTTTTGAAAAACTGTTTTAACCAAAGGGCATCTACATGATGAAAAAGAGAGGGAGATGAAAGCCAAAGTTTTTCTCAGTAGTAGTTTTGCCTTTCCAGGAAAATGAAAGAAGGAATCAAGGAATATAGATTAAAATGTATTAAGGAGTAATCAACGGTTAATTAAAGATTAATCAAGGGGACAGGCATTAGGAAGCATTCTGATTTCTTTCCTCGCCATATATAATGACTGCCCGAAGGAGGAAACCATAGGCTGTCTTGTTCTGTTGATTAGAACCATATTTCATAATTCTGGCTAGGTGAATATGGCAATTGCCAAATACCTTTTGGCACAAGAGGGCTCATTTGGTGAATAATTCCTTCAGCAGGTATCATAACAGGATCCTAATGCTATTCAGTGATTTATATCTTCTAGTGCCGTGCCAAAACTTGCCAACTAATTTCTTGAAAATGTTCTTCCTCTGCAAAAGAGGCTCCTGTTTTTCTACTTCATTCACAGGGCATTTTAGAATTTATAAAATGTATGTGGTTGAGGTTGGCTGGGTGTTGCAGTGTGACCAAGGGTGGTGTGTTTTCTTCCTTTTTATGAAATATTTCTTCAGTGCTCTGCAGGGCTGCCTGATCTGAAAAACCTCTGTGGGAGGAGTTACCTCACGACATCTTCAAGTTTGCTTTAATTGAAGTGTGTGAAGTCAGTGAAGCTGCCTACTCAGCATTTGAGAATACTGTGCTCAGTGACCTTTTCTTTTGAAAAAGCAAAGTCCTTCCTTTTCCTCTTTAAAAAAAAGTCTTTAAAAAATAAAAGGACTTTGTTGTAAAAAATCTAACAATGAACAGCTGTCAGGCACACCGCAAGTACCTTCCCTGGCTTCTTGCACCTACAGGAAAGCAAACTGGGGGAGGGCATCATGAGATTGTCAGGAAGTGTGGACCACTGAAAAGGCAACTTACAGAATGAAAGGAAGGACACTGAAACAATGCCAGCATAAACATTAAAGCTAGCACAGAAACACTCCATGAGAATGTCACTGAATTTTCTCTACATTTTGCTAATTTCCTAATGCATTTCTTTTCTCATTAATGAATGGAGAATGGTAAAATTAGCAATTAGTTACTTTTCAATCATCTTCCTTATAGTAAGATATACCACTACACCAGTTGCTTAGCTGATTAGGATTGTACTGTTAGTAACTACCGGTATGTCTCTATGGAGAACTAAGTCCTATTGAATTCAATGGGGCATACTCCCAGGTGGTGTTAAGATTAAACCCCAAGTAATATTCATTTCAATAGCCATTCTCACATCATCTTTAAACTTTACATACATCAATTCTATTTTCAAGCGCTTGCACAGTTTTCCTACATGATATATTGTTTGGAAATATCCCAATTCCCATTTCAAGAATCTTGATGTAGAATCATAGAATCCTAGAGTTAGAAGGTACCTCGCAGGTCTGAAGTCAGTTATGATTCATTGGGCCAAGGATTTGGGTATAATATACAGCTAAAAGATTGGGAAAATTGTGGAAAGAAGGGAAAAAATTACAGCTTGCAATACTCTGAAAGAAAATATGATGGAAATGATGTAAAGATGGTATACTACACCAGTGAAATTAGCTAAAATGTATAAAATAAGTAATAAATGTTGGAAATGTAAGGAAAAAGAAGGATCATTTTATCATATGTAGTGGGAATGTAAGGAAGTTAAAGGCTTTTGGGAAATGATATATAATGAAATGAAAAAGATGTTGAAATAAACATTTGTAAAAAAAACAAACCCCGAAGCATTCTTGTTGGGCATTGTAGGTGAAGATATTAATAGACAGGATAACAAACTGTTTATGTACGCGATGACAGCAGCAAGAGTATTGATGGCACAGAAATGGAAGCAAGAAGAATTACTGACGAAAGAAGAGTGGCAGAGGAAATTAATGGACTATGCAGAACTGGATAAGATGACAGGAAGAATTTGAAACCAACGGGACCAGAGGTTCTTAGAAGATTGGGAAAAAATTGTGAACTATTTGAAAGATAGCTGTAAACAACAGATCATGCTAGTAGGACTACAAGAAGTTCTGTATGGAGGATTATATGAAATATCGCGGGGAAAATTTAGGAAGGACATTGAGTTATGGTGTATTTATAAGTAATAGTGAAGATAATGAGGGAGTTCCGCTTCCGCCTGCAGGAATGGCTGACCCTTGTTCCATCCCTCCGACCTTCATGAGGAATTCGGCGGTTGCCAGGGGAGTTAAAGGCAACCCCCTTACCTCTCCGGGGGTTACGGAGAGGGCCCGCGGGCCCGCGATGCCCCCAAACCCACTCCGACTGTTCAAGGAGTGGGGGGGGGCTGGGCTGAGAGCACTCATGAAATGTCGGATCTCCCGGACGCCAACTTGCAGAGCGGGATCTCCATGATTAAAGAAGATAATTAGGCGTATTCATGGACATGCTTCGGAAGGAGGGGAAGAAGCTCTGTTTACTGCCAAGGAATTTGTGCTGCTGAGGGTGAGAAGTCAAAGCTGTATTTTATCTGGAAGAAAGATTGATGGGGACGTAACGAGAAGGGAAGCGAACTTTTTTATTATTTTTCATATACTCTATGAGTTACTCCATACCTTCCCGGACGGGACGTCCTTGTTTGTTTGGAACAAATGAGAGATAAAGAATACCTGAGTGAGTAATGAATTATAAACTATTCTATTGAGCATATCCTTTGAAGTTGTAAAACTACTGAAGAGAGAGGCCCCCCTTTAACTGGACGGTCGGAGTCCCTGGAATGCGTTCGGTGGATTTATGGTTGTGACGCACTTTGAATTTGAACAGCGATCTGAAGCTAAGTTCAGCTACAGGGCAAGGAGAGCCACAAACTTATCAAGAGTCTATGCATAATGTGACTGCTGTTTCTTTGCCTGGAAAATCTGTAAATTTTACAAAGATCGTTGGTTTAAAAAATAAAAAGCTTAAGAAAGCGAAAGTGATCTAAGCTTTTTAAGATGGCGCTGCTCCGTGTTGAAATGCTGACGCAACAGGACATTCCAGACAGAAGATATATGGGGGGGGGGCAGGACGATTAAAACTCACACAGGAGAAGAATATATGTGAACTCTCGTTTGATACTTATTTCAGCAGCTGTGAAAAAATCGGATGAAAGAAGAAAATATTTTAGTGACTGGTGGGGAAAGATCGGGATTATTTTGGATTTTGAGTGAAGATTTGGACTTTAGAAAAAGACGGCAGTAGACGGGTGCGAGGAATCCCCAAATTTTTGAAGCATGGGAACTCCAGAAAATATTATATGATTTGGCATAATATTTGGTTTAATTGATATGTATTTGTATAATTTGAAATAATGAAGGTGATATAATCATGTTTTAATTGGAAAATTAATAAAAATAGATTATAAAAAAAAGATAATGAAATGAAAGACTAAGTGATGAAGAGGGGAAATGAGGGAAGTCCAAAAATTGTATGATATGAATGAATGTAATAAGATGTTTGGAAATTATATGCAGAAATTATATGTGTGTGTGTGTGTGTGTGTGTGTGTGTGTGTGTGTGTATATATATATGAAGGTACCCCACGGTTCATCTAGTCCAACTCCCTGCAATGGATTTTCATGTTTTAAGCTTATGTTTCAGATCCATTCCTTTTCTGCTCAGGATTCCAGCTTTATATGACTTTTATGGTTACATAAATGAAAGCTCCGTTAGCATCTAGCCCAGGACGGGCCCCAACATTAGACAAACTTGAAGCCACTGCCTCAGGTGGCAGGTGCTATGTGTTGGCAGCAATTGTGGCAGCCACCTGGCTGTCCTTCCCAAGGCCTCTGGCTGGTCCCTTGTATTGGAAGATAGAATGCTCTCTGCCATGTGGCCTGCCATACACTCTGTGTAGCATCTTACTCCCCTGCTCCTTCCTCCTGGGCCATGTCCAGAAAGTGGTGGTGGGGATGAGTGTTCAGACCCCTGGGCCCTCGCTTGTGGGGTGCCTCAGGGTTCCGTCCTCTCCTCCATGCTATTTAACATCTACATGAAGCTGCTGGGAGAGATCATCAGGGGGTTTGGGCTGGGTGTTCATCAGTATGCGGATGATACCCAGCTCTACCTCTCTTTTAAATTGGAACCAGTGAAGGCAGTGAAGGTCCTGCGTAAGTGTCTGGAGGCAGTTGGAGGATGGATGGCGGCTAATGGATTGAGGTTGAATCGTGACAAAACAGAAGTACTGTTCTTGGGGGACAGGAGGCGGGCAGGTGTGAAGGACTCCCTGGTCCTGAATGGGGTAGCTGTGCCCCTGAAGGACCAGGTGCGCAGCTTGGGAGTCATTTTGAACTCACAGCTGTCCATGGAGGTGCAGGTCAGTTCTGTATCCAGGGCAGTTGTCTACCAGCTTCATCTGGTACGCAGGCCGAGACCCTACCTGCCCATGGACTGTTTCACCAGAGTGGTGCATGCTGTGGTTATCTCCCGCTTGGACTACTGCAATGCGCTCTACGTGGGGCCACCTTTGCAGGTGACCCGGAAACTGCAACTAATCCAGAATGCGGCAGCTAGACTGGTGACTGGGAGCGGCCGCCGAAACCATATAACACTGGTCCTGAAAGACCTACATTGGCTCCCAGTACGTTCCTGAGCACAATTCAAAGTGTTGGTGCTGACATTTAAAGCCCTAAACGGCCTCAGTCCAGTATACCTGAAGGAGTGTCTCCACCCCCATCATTCTGCCCAGACACTGAGGTCCAGCTCCGAGGGCCTTCTGGCGGTTCCCTCACTGCGTGAGAAACAAAGTTACATGGAACCAGGCAGAGGGCCTTCTTGGTAGTGACACTCACCCTGTGGAACGCCCTCCCACTAGATGTCAAAGAGAAAAACAACTACCAGGCTTTTAGGAGACATCTGAAGGCAGCCCTGTTAGGGAAGCTTTTAATGTTTAACAGATTATTGTATTTTAATGTTTTGTTGGAAGCCGCCCAGAGTGGCTGGGGGAACCCAGCCAGATGGGCGGGGTATAAATTATTATTATTATTATTATTATTATTATTATTATGTGTGATGGAGGATGCTATCCTGTCACTAATGTTGAATGCAGTCAGTTCAGCTTCTATACATGAAATGGGATCATCATCGAGCCCTTTGCCTCAGGCAGCAAAATGTCTTGGGCTGGACTTGATCTAGCTGGAGTTCCATTGGGCTGGATCCAGAGTGTCCCTGCAAATGTAATGGCACAGAACACCTATGGTACAGATTGGAGCTGTGATGATCTAAGACAGGCATCCCCAAACTTTGGCCCTCCAGATGTTTTGGACTGCAATTCCCATCTTCCCCGACCACTGGTCCTGTTAGCTAGGGATCATGGGAGTTGTAGGCCAAAACATCTGGAGGGCAGCAGTTTGGGGATGCCTGATCTAAGAGCTTGGCAAAGAAGCTTTTCAGCAGCCACTGTAGAAACTAATTTTATAACAGAGCTGTTAGAAATGCATTTTTTGACTAATGGGGAAAATGAGGAGTACAGAAATTTCAAAAGCAGCTGTGGAAGTGGCAATAGCAAGGAACAGAAAGCTACACTGCAGCCAAGTCAATCTCCCCAGTGTATTTTCTCCCTCACAGTGCCTCAAGAGTAGAGAAGTAGTAGGGGTGCTTAACCCTTCCCCTTCCAGTCACATTCTCCCAGCTGCCTTTACCCCTGTGGGATTCCAGGACTGTGTTTCAGTAAAGCCCTTAACTCTAGTAAGGGTCAAAGCAATGGGAAGGGGCAACTTTCAAAGGAAATACTAAGCTGTTTCTTCTCTGATGCAAATTACCCACTCCTGAAAATGGATTGTCGGGGCTTCATTAAAAGCAGCTGCTGGATAACACGTTGTTTGCTCATTAGTGGATGTGAAAACTTTTTAAAAAAAATATGGGGGGGGGGACATTTCAAACATTCTGAGAGCTTGTAGAGGGCTGTGTATCTGAAATGAATATGTGCAAATGTGGATGTGCTGTATATTTACAATGTTCTAATCCCAGTAGAACAGGAGGAATTTAGAAGCGAGGTGTATCATTTTAAAGAGCATTTATTTAACTGCAAAGAAAATTAATGCAGCATCATGTTGACTTTGAAATAAAGCTTTCACCATGGAAATGTTAACAAGCTTCTACTGATGAGCACTGATTAAACCTAATCCTGAGTCGACATAATCCTTTGCTGTTTGGCTAGGGTTGCATGTGAGTTTTCATATAATTCCAAGCCTCACTTGTCTTTTATCACTGCATCTTATGTGGATTGGCACTGGTCAGGTATGCAAGACCAAACTCACTTTGCCTTGTGGCAAAAATAAATAAATAATAAATAAATAAATAAATAAATAAATAAATATTATATTACATCTGAAGCAGCCCTGTTCAGGGAAGTTTTTAATGTGTGGCATTTTAATGTATTTTAAATCTTCGTTGGAAGCCGCCCAGAGTGGCTGGGGAAACCCAGCCAGATGGGCAGGGTACAAATATTATTAATAATAATACTTTAGGGGTGAAATCCCACATTCCCTTTTGTCTGCTACAGAGTGATTTTCTTTAACCATGTCTTTCAGTTTAAAGGAAGAAGACGATGTTCAGGCGAAGGAAATTTGTGGTGATTCTTACAGTCCTGGCATGTTTTGCAAAAGGACAACCTCTTCCTTATCCCAGCATCAACTGAAAATGAGCTTGCTCACATGAGATAATAAATCGCAGTGGCTGCGGAGTATTTATGAGTGCTGCTTCAGCAGGCCTGGCATTTTATAGGAGGGCCCATTAAGTGTTTTTGCTTTCACCAGGTTTATAGGGTTGGCTTATAAGGCAGCTGCAAAGGCAACAAGGGGAATCCAACCTAACAACTGTAAAATAATATATATATTTAAAAGTCAAAGAGATATTTGCATAGAAAAGAGATGGGCATTATTTATTCCCAGTGTGTTTCAAGGATAGCTGTTTCTCAGTGTGGTGTAGTGGTTAAGAGCAGTACACTCGTAATCTGGGGAACCAGGTTTGCGTCTCTACTCCTCCACATGCAGCTGTTGGGTGACCTTGGACTAGTCACACTTCTCTGAAGTCTCTCAGCCCCACTTACCTCATAGAGTGTTTGTTGTGGGGGAGGAAGGGAAAGGAGAATGTTAGCCGCTTTGAGACTCCTTCGGGTAGTGATAAAGTGGGATATCAAATCCAAACTCTTCTTCTTCTTCAGAATATATAAATGTTTCTCAGATTCCTCATTACCCACATCAGTGAGCAAACCTGATCTGGAAGTCTTTATCCAGGGGTTCTCTGGGAGTCCCTCACGGCTGCTGCTGTGGCTTGACATTATTAAGAAGTTCCTTGGCTTGATTCGCTGGTGTCCTTTGTGCTGAACTGGATAGTGCAGCATACGCAGAATGCCCCCCTCAAGTCCCAGGTTTAGAATCTGCTGCAGATTCAAGTGCTGCCAACTTGACAGGTACCCAACCCGTGCAGACAGGATGGCTGCAATGTTAATTTCGTCGTCTAAAGCTGTAGTCTATTAAAGGAGGAAGTAGTCGTAGTCTACAAAAGATGCAGTCTTGCCCCATTCATCTGACTTGGTTTTTTTTTGTCTTTCATAAGCCAACCATCCTAATGTATGTCTCTCATCTGCTTTCCTCGAGGCACTGTTTTCATTTATTAGCATTGCTTCAGCCATATAAGCCCTTGCCATCGTGCCTTTGGTTGTTGTTGTTGAAAATGTGCACTGCCTCCTTGTTTCTTAAGATTCCCTCCTAGTTACCTTGCAGAGCAAGAAAGAAAAAGTGGCTAGGCTGTGTGATTGCACACTAATAAGCAACCAGGAAGATTTTCAAAAGATAACATCACACATGAGTGTCCTTGAAAGTCAGGATGAGATGGGCACCTAAGGAAACTTTTTGCCTTTGAACATTTATTCCAGATTTCCCGGAAAACAGCAAACTAGTCTTTGCATAGAAAATCTGGGGGTGGGGGTGGGTGGGTTTCAAGTTCATAAACCTAAAGGTAATGAGCTTGATTGAAAAGGCAAATTTGTCATTTAAATCTTTAGCAGAAGATACTTCATGAGCGAGCCAGAATACTAATCGGGCCATCTGAGCATGTGCATGACAGGCTGCCACCCAGGCTAATGAAGGTGAGCTTCTTTTGCCTTTGTTTCTGGTTGAATAGTTTGGCCTTGGCTGGTTTTTATTCACTAAAGTATCCATAATCACCTGCCATGCTTTCTTTGTTAATGATCACTCACTATTCAATTAACCATCCATTAAACCACAAGTCTTCAATACCTTCATTCTTACACAGGAGCTTTTAACCTTCTATGTCTCCATAATAGCAGAACCTGCTATTGCCTTGATTTGAGCTAAGTAAATCCTATGAGGAAGTAAAAGTTAATAAACCTCTGAAAGGATTGATTTGTGAAAGAGTAATCTATCAAGGGCATACATTGTTCACAGTTGTCAAAAGGAGAATCACATGGAGCAGATGTTTCGTGTTCTGATTATTTTTAATTTTCTATAGCACCTTTCCCGCTAAAGTGGCATGCAAAGTTGTTTACCTCATTTAAGACAACAGCCACAGTCGGTGAGAAGCCCAAATAAAACCAAAAGAAGTCCACAATATAAGATTATGAAATGTCAGAAGGAAAATAAATTGCTGTTGGTTTATACCGTGTTTCCCACATTTTAAGACACCGTCTTATAATTTTTTTACTCAAGAAAATAAGCCTATGGCTTATTTTCGGGGGGTGTCTTAGTATGGTTCCTGCCTCCTCCTGCCGCGACCGGCGTTGCTGCTGCTGGGCTGGCAGCACTCTGCGAAGGCAGGAGAAGCCGGCCAGACCGCTGGGGGGGTGGGGTAGAAAAAAGTTCGGAGCGCGTCCCAATGGCAGCACTCCTCATGCGCCACAAAAGCTACCAAACAACTGGGGGGGGGAGGTTAAAAAGGTGGCCGGAGCGCAGCCTTATGGCAGCGCTCCTCACACACCACAAAAAAGACGCAGAAAACTGGCAAACAGCTGGAGGGGGCTAAAAAGCAGCAGCGGCCACAGCTTTAAATGGCTGGATCGCGCCTTCCGTCCCGCGCTTGCGCTGCGCGCCAGGTTTTGCCCGATCCGTCGGGGAGCAGGGAGCGCTCAGAATCTGGTGAGGGGGGTCTTTCTTCCCATTTGGGCGCCCGAGCATCGCCGCTCGAGAGGCCGGAGGCTCTCGGCGGAGTGGTCTGGAGGAGCGAACGCAAGCTCTTGGCTGGCTGGCTCGCTTTCTTTTTGTTGCTCACGGAAGGCGGAAGGGGCCAGCAGGGCTCCCGCCACCGTCAGTCGCCCCGCCGCCCCTCTGCCTTGGGCCATGCAGCCCACAACGTTCCGGCAGCGCGGCTCCCGCTGCCGTCAGTCGCCCCAGCGGCGCGGAAGGGCCAGCGGACCCGGCCGCCGCTCTGCCGTGGACCATGCCGCCGCTCTGCCGGCCGCCGCTCTGCCGTGGACCATGCAGCCCACAATGTTCTGGCGGCGCGGAAGGGGCCAGCAGGGCTCCCGCCGCCGTCAGTCACCTCCGGCCGCTGCTCTGCCTTGGGCCATGCGGCCCCAGAACGTTTCGGCGGCGCGGCTCCTGCCGCCGCCTGTCACCCGCCGCCGCTCTGCCTTGGGCCATGCGGCCCCAGAACGTTTCGGCGGCGCGGCTCCTGCCGCCGCTTGTCACCCGCTGCTGCTCTGCTTCGGGCCATGCGGCCCCACAACATTCCGGCAGCGCGGAAGGGGCCAGCAGGGCTCCCGTCACCGAGGGGTTTCCCGTCACCGAGGGGTTTCCCGTCACCGAGTGGGGAGGCTCCCAGCGCGGCTCGCCTGGCGACGCCGAAAGAGGGCCGAGCGCGCGGTGCTTGTGCCTCCTCCTGCTTCTCCCCCCCCCCGCCCGTGTGAGAAATTAGCAGTTGAGGGCGAGGACGGATAGAGAGCTGCACGGCGCTTCAGCAGCAGCAACAGCAGCAACCAGTTCCAGGTGGCTCGGGGTATGGCTTATTTTCGGGGTATGGCTTAATTCCGCAAAAGTGTAAAAATCCTGCTACGTCTTATAAAATGACTACGCCTTAAAATAGGGGAAACACGGTATATATTAGTAACTTTGTATCGATATAACATTTTTTATATGTAACTATGTATTTTTGTAATACAGTGGTACCTTGGTTGTCGAACTTGATCTGTTCCAGGAGTCCGTTCGACTCCTGGAACCATTAAAAAACCTATTGGCTGCAGGAGCTTCCTGCACTCAACCAGAAGCTGCGGAAGCCGCGTCGGATGTTTCGCTTCCCAAAAACGCCCACAAACCGGAACACTCACTTCCGGGTTTACGGCATTCGGGAGCCAATTTGTTCGGGAGCCAAGTCATTTGACAACCAAGATACCACTGTATTTGGTTTAAGTTGTCTGTTGTTGCTTCAGATTTCTGGGCACCCCTTAGAGATATTTCTAATATAATAAGTGGTTTAGGAATTAAATAAACAAAAATCAAAGCAAATTCTGAGGGTTTATGGTTGCCGAAGGCTGTATAGAAAATATTGTTTTCCCATCAGCTCCTGAAATTGCAGTGGCCTTTGGGGATGGGAACACCTTATTTCCCAGCCAGCATTGCAATACAGTCCACAAGACCTCAGAGAACACACTCCTTCCCTCAACCAGGCACCAAATGTTGCTGCCTATTGACCCTTCTGTTGTTAGGAAAGGCAGCTTCAGGAGGTCTTAACCTTGGAGGTGGAGGGAAGTCTGGCAGGGAGGCAGGCAGGCTTGCAGTTTGGTAATACTGTACCACCAGATCTTATCAAACAAGGGAGCTACAGCGTAACTATCCAGACCTGCAAGGAAGCATCTTGAACAGAGGTTCCTCTTGACAGTCAGTGGTGTAATTCCTGACAAAAAGCTTCCAGATCAGAGTTGTCTGATCTGAGCAACAAGGGAGATTAGATTATTGCATGTCCTTTTTTGCCACACCATGTCTTGCTTCACTCCCAATACTTTGCTCCCTCTCTCTGATGTGGCAAAAGCTGAGCCTGATAACCTTGGGAATGAAATCCAAAACTCTGGTGCCTCCACTGAAAGAGTTGTGTTCCAGGAAGTCACTGGTAAATTTTCCCATAAGGTGAAATTTAGAGCAGAACTTCATCTGAAAATCTAAATGGATGGAGAATGGCATACACTTAAAATGAAACGCTTTAACATATACTTAACCTAAGAATGAAGGACTGTTTGTTATATCTGGCACATTGACTCATGATTAGAAGTCAGCTGGAATCTGGAATAGATCTAATATGCTCCACATGCCCAGCGCCAAACAGAAGGCATGCAATGACATTCTACATCAGCTGCAGTTTTTGCAATGTCTTGAAGGGCAGCTATCACAAAAAGCATATTGTACTAATTAGTTTGTGAGGTTACCACTGAGAGTAGCAATTTTGTTCTCTTCCACAATAGCACAGTCAGTGAGGACCTAATGAAAAGACGTCACAATTGCCAAATGGTTTACATTTATTCAGTGCAGCTACATTATGAGGCATATTGCAAAAGTTCTCGTGTTGTTAAGAGTTATACATCCACAGAGAAGGCCCTCTATCTTGTCTACACTGTAGAACCTAACTGGAATTATAGTATAGGGACAGTACTATTTCTGTGGCTTAGTATGTCATCCGCATAGTTTTATCAAGGTTTTAGATGGTTTTCCACAGCTCCATAGGGCACTCAATGTATTATAGCCAGCAGAAATATGTAATAAATCCCTCCCACCCCACCAGTATGCCTAGAGGTGCTATAAACTTTATTGGATGGAGAAGATAAAAATCCCCTCCCCTGTTATAACAGATGTATGGACAAAAGCATAAAGCAATCAGGTGCTCCAACGACTTCTTTTTTTTTACTGAGTGGGCAAACTGAGGAAAGTAGTGGGCGGGGGGGACGGACACAATCAATCCAGTATTCTGGCTCAAAGGGCTTTTTACCAAGAACACAGGCAAGTGCATCACAATCCACCCCTAGAAGAACTGAGCATGTAAGTGGTACAGTAAAGTAACTTGCAAGACTAAGGGGCCGCATAATGACTTATCTACCTACTCATTATCCAATAAGGAATTAGATCAAGGCTAAGAAACCAACTCTTCTCAGATCTACCTGTCTTACTGCAGCTTTCAAGGCATTAAAATTGTGTAACTGTGTTTGGGGAAGCAGCGGCAAAATGGCTGCTCTTATTTGCTGCAAGTTCTACTTGACTCTTTTTAATTTGGGCAGAAATGTTACAAGGGAGGTGGGACTGTCAGATTATACATAAGCAGAAGATCTGAGCTGAGCTCCATTACTGAGACACAGTCTAGGGCTGATAACTGCCAAATCCAATTGTAATGTTGATCAAAAGCATTTTGGGAATGTTTCAGCTTAATCACAGATTTAGCGGTGGGGGCTGGATAGCACATATCGGAGTACAGTATCTGGATGGCTTGATTTCAATAGACGTAGATTACTCCATACCAATTTACAAAAGGAAAACAAAGCTGAAAGCTTAGCTTTTTGGCTTTAGCAGGCCACAAAATGCTATCCTTTGGTCAGGAGAAATGCCAAAGTTAATAAAGAGGTTGGGGTCGATAAGACCCTCATATATTCATGCTGAATGTTGGCTTTTCTCAGATAATCTGCACCTGTTTGATGTATTAAAGCATCCCAATATACACTGTGAAGAATAATGGCAGGCTTAAAATTATACAAGAAACACTGGAAATTGTTAAGAATATCCCACCATATGGACAGAAATCTCTATGAAGTGTTGCCTTTTGTTTCCAAATAACGGAAGAAAACGAATCAAATGTGCAAAAAATATTTCAGAGAAATATTTATTGGAAATGTGTGATTAACTTGTTTGCAGCATCTGCTTTTTCTCTCACTCTCTCAATAACCTAGATTTTTGTTTCTACTCTTTTTAATTAATGAGGTCAAAGTGACTAAAACCCAAAGTCAATTCATATTATGACAAAAATTCTTGTATTAATGTGTTGTTTTATTTGCATAATGAATACAAGTGCCTTTAGAAAGCATGTTTTAACCTTGCTGTTTTAGTTTCAACAAAATAATTTGTGACACTCACTGTCCATTATCATTAACCAAAAATTGTAAACATGGATATGCCAAAAGGTCATTTGGAAGTGATTGATCTAAAAATGAGAAAGCCAGTGTGAGCTGCTAAAGGAGAGCTACAATTACAAGCCTCATTTATTTCATATAGTAAACTTTTCTGAAAATAAGTTAGACCATCAAAATTGGGATTTGCCATGGGCCAAATGCTCAGTACTTCTCAGTTGTCTTTTGGAGACAAAGACGAATAAGCTAGATAAATTATGAGAAGAGCTGCTTGCTTTGATAGTCCTTGAGAATTGACCAAGGCTGAGATCCCACAGAGTTGTACATCCATAAATTGTATGGAAAACAGTGGGATGCATGTAGCTTTGTGCAGGATTCTGGCCATGGTGGGATGAGGTTTGCTTTGGTGGGTGAATTATTATTTGAGGAATGATCTCCGAAGTGTTAAGGAAAGGCTAAATTTTGGTCCTACAGTTGGTCTGTGTGTTTTGTTCAGTGTTTTTGTAATCTTTGTCTTCAGCTATGTGAGCTGCTCTGTGGCTATCCGGACAGTATGGCGGAAAGAGGCATAGAAATTAAATGATTTAATTAACATATAGTGTCTTTTTATTTACAGGTAGGTAGCCGTGTTGGTCTGAGTCGAAGCAAAATAAAAAAATTCCTTCAGTAGCACCTTAAAGACCAACTAAGTTTATATTTTGGTATGAGCTTTCGTGTGCATGCACACTTCTTCAGATACACTAGAAACAGAAGTGTCAGACCCTATATATATACAGAGGGTGGTGGGGTGGGTGGGAATGGGAGATGGGCTGATGGGAGTGGTAAACCTGTAGATGGGTGTTAATGGCTGCTGATGGCTGCAATTAGTCCTGGGCTGAGGTGCTAAAGAAAGCTTGATCATGCATAATGAGATAAGAATCCGATATCTCTATTCATCCCAGGTGCTTCCATGGTTTTAAGCTTGGTAATGATTTCCAATTCAGCAACTTCCCTTTCCAGTCTGTTCCTGAAATTTCTCTGTAATAAAACAGCTGCTTTGAGATCTTGTATAGAATGTCCTGGGAGATTGAAGTGTTCTCCTACTGGTTTTTCAGTCTTATGGTTCCTGATGTCAGATTTATGTCCATTTATCCTTTGGCGTAGGGTTTGGCCTGTTTGTCCAATATAGAGAGCTGAAGGGCACCGTTGGCATTTGATGGCATACACAATGTTAGAAGATGAGCAATTAAATAGTCCTGAGATGGTATGTTGGATGTTGTTGGGGCCAGTAATGATGTTGTCCGGGTGTATGTGGCAGCAAAGTTGGCATCTGGGTTTATTGCAGGCTCTGGTACCAGTGTCCATGTTAAGTCTGGTGGTTGTATTATTGTGGGTGAGGAGTTGTTTAAGATTGGGTGGCTGTCTGTAGGCAATGAAAGGTCTTCCTCCCAGAGCTTGAGAAAGGGAGCTGTCATTGTCCAGGAGAGGCTGTAGATCTCTGATGATGCGTTGTACTGTTTTAACTTGGGAGCTGTATGTGATGACTAGTGGTGTTCTGTTATTTTCTTTTTTGGGTCTGTCTTGCAGCAGGTTCTCCCTAGGTATCAGTCTGGCTCTGTTGATCTGTTGTTTAACTTCATCAGGTGGATATTTTAGTTCTAAAAAGGTTTGCTGTAGATCTCTTAGGTGAGATTCTCTGTCTGTAGAGTTGGAACAGATACGGTTGTAACGTAGGGCCTGGCTGTATACGATGGATTGTTTGGTATGTTTGGGATGGTAGCTAGAAGCATGTAGATATGTTTGTCGGTCAGTTGGTTTTCTGTATAAGGTGGTGTCTATACGTCCATCCTGTATTTTTATAGTAGTGTCCAAAAAATGTATTTCTTGCATAGATTGGTTCATTGTTAGGTTGATGGTGGGGTGAAAGTCATTGAATGTCTGGTGGAAGGTTTCCAGGGTCTGTTGTCCATGTGTCCAGATAATAAAGATATCGTCAATGTATCGTAGGTACAAGAGAGGTTTGAGTGGGTAGGAGTCTAGGAAACGATGTTCTAAGTCTGCCATGAAGATGTTGGCATACTGTGGGGCCATGCGGGTGCCCATGGCTGTGCCGCTGATCTGGAGGAACAGGTCATCACCAAATTTGAAGTGGTTGTGGGTAAGGACAAAGTGGCAGAGTTTGGTAGCAAAGTCCGCTGTGGTTTTATCTGAAATGGTGTTCCTTATGGCTTGTAAACCATCATTGTGTGGGATGTTGGTGTATAGAGATTCCACATCCATAGTGGCTAGTATAGTATTGTTAGGAAGATTGTTCAAAGATTGTATTTTCCTCAGAAAATCTGTGGTGTCACGTACGTAGCTGGGAGCACTGATAGCATATGGTTTCAGAACAGAGTCCATATAGCCGGAAACACCCACTGTAATGGTGCCAATACCTGAGATGATGGGGCGTCCTGGATTTCCTGGTTTGTGTATTTTAGGTAGAAGGTAGAAAGTTCCTGGTCGAGGTTCCGCTGGTGTGTTTGTGAAGATCTGTTCTTGGATGTGTAGGGGTAGCTCCTTGACAATCTTGTTCAGTTCTTTTTTGTATGCTTGTGTGGGGTCTGAGTCCAATTTCATGTAAAAGGCAGTATTGGAAAGTTGTCTGTGGGCCTCTTGGATGTAATCAGTTTTGTTCATGATGACGACAGCTCCACCCTTGTCTGCCTCTTTAATTATAATGTCTGGGTTGTTCCTGAGATTTTCTATGGCTCTCCTTTCAGCATGGTTTAGATTGCCTACAGACAGCCTACAGACAGCCTACAGACAGCCACCCAATCTTAAACAACTCCTCACCCACAATAATACAACCACCAGACTTAACATGGACACTGGTACCAGAGCCTGCAATAAACCCAGATGCCAACTTTGCTGCCACATACACCCGGACAACATCATTACTGGCCCCAACAACATCCAACATACCATCTCAGGACTATTTAATTGCTCATCTTCTAACATTGTGTATGCCATCAAATGCCAACGGTGCCCTTCAGCTCTCTATATTGGACAAACAGGCCAAACCCTACGCCAAAGGATAAATGGACATAAATCTGACATCAGGAACCATAAGACTGAAAAACCAGTAGGAGAACACTTCAATCTCCCAGGACATTCTATACAAGATCTCAAAGCAGCTGTTTTATTACAGAGAAATTTCAGGAACAGACTGGAAAGGGAAGTTGCTGAATTGGAAATCATTACCAAGCTTAAAACCATGGAAGCACCTGGGATGAATAGAGATATCGGATTCTTATCTCATTATGCATGATCAAGCTTTCTTTAGCACCTCAGCCCAGGACTAATTGCAGCCATCAGCAGCCATTAACACCCATCTACAGGTTTACCACTCCCATCAGCCCATCTCCCATTCCCACCCACCCCGCCACCCTCTGTATATATATAGGGTCTGACACTTCTGTTTCTAGTGTATCTGAAGAAGTGTGCATGCACACGAAAGCTCATACCAAAATATAAACTTAGTTGGTCTTTAAGGTGCTACTGAAGGAATTTTTTTATTTTGTCTTTTTATTGTGACTGTCTCCGCTGCATGTTCCCCTATCAAGATCTGTTAACTAGGGCTGAGTGCTAACCAAGTCTCAACTCACAGTGAGTGAGTTGAGACTTGGTTAGGACTGTACATAATTTGTCTTGCGTAGAAGGGAGAGTGGGTTCACACTCACAGAACCCCTAAATTTGGAGGATTGTCTGAAAGAGCCTAAACACACAGAAATTGTATGCATGTATACATACATGCAGGAGAACCTGACTGTGTGGATAGAGCTTGTGGACAGTTTTGTATATATCCTATCACTCTTCCCAATCTGATTGCTGGAGGTGGAAATGGGAGAGATCTCTAGTGGTATGGAGTTGCCTCTCTGCTGGCTAGCTGGAGGCTCCAGCTTTAACCCAGTGGACAGAAATCTTACATTGGCAATTCTCTTTGTCCCCAGATGTAGCATTTCAGAGGAGAGTGGTGCACTGGTAGCTTTGGATCTGCTGGATGCAGATTCACGAAGGGGTGAGCCTATCTACTGTGCCAGCCTTGGGGCCTGGCAATTGCACCTACACAAGCCAGCAGGGCCTTGGATGTGGTGGAAGATATGCCATGTTGCTCCTCCCTGGACTCTCATTAGGATTGCTCTGTAAACACCCTGATGCCTTGAAGGTCAATACAAATTCAGATTTTCATTTAAAGAGAGTCAAGCTTTCTCACTTAGCTAGTATAGTTATGTCAAAAATTAATTAAATGTAACCAAAAAAGGACTATTTTCTCATTCCGTTCTATAAATCCCAGGGAGCAGCAGCCTGAGGGATTTTCACCCCTATTTTCAACTTGCCTTCTCTTGTGAAGGCAAGAAAATGAGCAGCATCAGTGATTTGCGAGGGGACTTGCATATTACTATTGTACAAAGATATGCAGTGTTTGTGGCACTGCTTATTCATTAATATTTGTGTCTGAGGCATTTCATTTATTCTGATCTAGTACAACTAGAAAAATACTTTCCCTAAACAATAAGAAAATTATATTTGCGGAAATTATCAATTTTAGTCAATACTAGCGATTTGCTTCAGTTGATAAATGGTGAGGAAGATGAATAATTTTTCAAATGTTACAAGTTTCAACAATCTGTCTTCTCTGCAAAGAAACAAGCTCAAAAATGCTAATTTCAACCTACAGGGACATTTGCTCAATACATATTCAAAGTTGATTTAAGAGTGCTGCATGAATGAAAAATAGTCTCTGCATGGTGCTGACCTAGATCACTGAAAAAATAATGTAGGCTTGTTTTATTATGTATTTGAATTTACAACAGTCTCTGCTCTCCTCCCAGCCCAATCCCGCTCTTGAATAATTCCTAATTTTAATTGAGCTGTGCATATGCTCAAAATAACAGCAATCCTAAAGCATGCTCTAGGAATGAATTGGTGGAACAATAATTGCTTCCTAAGCCCTGCTGCTCACAGCTGCTGGCATGCAAGGTGTGATGCTGTTTCCTTTTGCTGTGCTAGCTCCAGTCTGATGCAGATAGGTGCTTGAGGACTGGGCCCTGCAGGGGATTTGTTTGCAGGACTTTGGGAGAACTGCTGGTGGTAGCTTGTAGCCTTGATGGGTGCAGGAGGGGCCTACCCAGTGGTAGGCAGTAGCAGATGACATGGCGCAGGCTTCCTCAGACTTGGCCCTCCAGCTGTTTTGAGACTACAGTTCCCATCATCCCTGACCACTGGTCCTGCTAGCTAGGGATCATGGGAGTTGTAGGCCAAAAACATCTGGAGGGCCGAGTTTGAGAAAGCCTGACATGGTGGGATGGAGGTGTTTACCTACTTCCTAGCAGGTCTTGCTGCTGTTTACCAGGAGAGAAAGATGGGAGGAAGCAGAGAGGGCTTCATTGTGCAAATGAACCAGCAGGAATACCAGATTGGCTCTGCTGCTGTACTTGCACCACACTGACCTTCCCACTGGGCACCTCTTCCTCCTGGTAAGCAGGATCAACTCACCTTCCAGGAGGTCTGGTAAGCACCTCTTGCCCCACTACCACACCATCTGCTGCAGCACTGTTCTCCCTGCTATGGATGGATCTGGGGTTAGGATTGCACTTAATGTATTTAAGCTACAATATTTGCACCAATAAACCTACTCATACTGAGGTCACCCTGTCTACATTACCTGGTGGGGCTTACTTCTGAGTAAACATGTATGGGTTTAATTTGATTTGCATCCTGCTTTATCTGTGCATAATTCCATAACTATCCCATTATTCTGCCTAAAAGCAAAAGGGAGTACATTGGTACATACCTGGAAGGAAAATGGTTCCACCTCAAAATAGGATTATGTCTTCCTGCATCTGGAAGCAAGATTTGGCGAATGAATGATAAAGCAGATGCAGAAAACTGCCTCATGACCTGGTTTCTCTGCTGTTGAAGGCATTTTCAGAATCAGGGCATACACTCTTTTGCAACCCCATTAAGCATTTCTTAAAGCAGCACAGACAAAACAATAGCTTTACCTACAAATCCAAATATCATCTTCATTGAACCATTAGGAATGTTTGGTTAATTGTAACGTACTCAGAACAGTGCCAAAAATGGTATATTAATGAAGTACTAATAACCACTTTCAGATGCATTAAGAAGCAGAGAGGAAGATTCAAAATAAGGTTTAAACAGCATGTGCATTGATGCAGTTTATATTCCTCTCTACTTCAAAGTGGGGAGCTTCCTAAATTAGCTTAGAAAAGTCCTGGCCTAGCTGGGTGTGGCTTGTGGCTGTGTTCACCTCTGTTTTACATTACAGCTTTATTCATAATGTTGACAGTAAAGCTATGTTTCTTTATCTCATTAACAGATTGAAGTTGCAGTGTCGGACAATAGACATATCTTGTGTTGGGAGACTGGCTGTTGCTCCTAAAATTAATCCGCCTGAAAATGAAATTGATTTTCTTGTTTCTCCTAAGTGGTTATCTATTTTCTTATGGTTTGGAGGGTAATATAAATACTCTTAGGCAAAGCCATCATCAACAACTGACGCCAATGGAATTTATCATTTCCCATTGTATCTTAAATAGTTTCTGTTTTTAAGCAGGTAGATTGAAAGGTTTCAAAGTGACCCACCCAGGAGAAACATTTCTTTTTTAAAAAATCTGATTAGGTAGTGATCTACTAATGAGAGTGTGTTTGTAACTTACATATAGTTTAGCTATCCCATCCTTAGGTGTTGTTCATTCTTACAAGATATTTTTATTAAGAATAAAGGGGGGGGGATCATAACAACCAAGAAGCATAATACAATTTATCCAGCACCAATTCATGAATGATGTATACTATGTATAAGTGAACTGCATTTTGAAATAATTACAATTTCTTGTTTCTTTTTTTACTATTGATAACTTTTTCAGTGTCCTAGCCACAAAAGTATGCTGTTTCATACTGGGGTAAATACACTCAAGCCAGAGTAAATTGCTTATCCCCATAAGTACCTGCTACTCAGACCTACCATCCATCAGGATCCATTTTTATATTTGAACGGAGGACATATTTGAAAGGAGAAATTGATATATTTGAAAGGAGGACATATTGGCTAAAATAATTGCCACATGTCCGCATGTGAAAGTACCTGTTGCAGTATAATGCAGACCAAAATAGTAATATTTATGTAACTTACCTTGGATATTGGTGTGATGGGTTTCCTGAAGAAATGCTGCCAGTGGTTTATATTTCCTAACCTGTTCAGAGGCTCTTTGTCTTTTTGTAACATCTCCCAGACTCCTAACGTTTTGGCTGCTTATTCTGATGTCACTCATTACAACATAGGGAAATACACCTTTATATTAGGTCAGTCAGTTACCCTTTCTTTAGTCAGGGAAGAATACATGAATCTTTGCGAACTAGATCCTGAATTAATCCTCTCATACAAAGGAGGATTGTGCTGCATATATTTGGTAGACAGTGGGTGGCGCTGTGGGGTAAACCACAGAGCCTATGGTTTGCTGATCAGAAGGTCGGCAGTTTGAATCCCTGCGATGGGGTGAGCTCCCGTTGCTCAGTCCCAGCTCCTGCCAACCTTGCAGATCAAAAGCACGTCAAAGTGGAAGTACACTAGATAAATAGGTACCGCTACAGCGGGAAGGTAAATGGCGTTTCCGTGTGCTGCTCTGGTTCGCCAGAAGCGGCTTTGTCATGCTGGCCACATGACCTGGAAGCTGTATGCTGGCTCCCTTGGCCAATAACGCGAGATGAGTGCCACAACCCCAGTCGGTCACAACTGGACCTAATGGTCAGGGATCCCTTTACCTTTACTCTCTTCCGTTCTGTCATTCCCATAGACTCTTCTGGATCCTTTTTGCCATGCAACTTGGTATGTCAAGTAACGTAAGGCTATGAGCTGCAGGTCTGTGTCTGTTAGCTCTGTGTTGATATCATTCACCTCCACTAGCAGTGCAAAGGGAAAGACTCACTTGTATTTAATTCCTGCTTCTAGGAAACATTAGCAGCCATCACATTTTTCTCCTTTCCATACTAAGAGGTAGAAATAAAATAGCTCTTCTCTCACATTCCAATTGCCTCCTTTGCCCAAAAGGCTTTTCTTGAGGTGTCTTTTGGTAGAATGCTATAATTATGTCCCAAGGAAAAGAATTTTTGTTCAGCTTGTGCCCAAGGCTTCTGTGAGTATGCTAATGTCTGTTGGTCCTATAGTGATGTTTGGAAACAAGCTCACCAGTTAAGCAAAAATCCAATTACCGGTAATTCTAACCTTCAGCCAAGTCTTTCAGATGCAAATGTTTCATCTGTAGCTGTGGTACTTGAGATCATCAGTCTTTATATGATTTTACCATGCATTTTTAACCCCTCTCCAAAGCCTCTGAGCCTGTTAGCTACTTCAACTTTGCCTGTGAGTATATCAGTATTAGTTTCCAGAGGCTTAAAATCCTCCTGCTAATCTTTCCCTAAGTCTGCCCATTTGAGAAGTCACCTATTTTATCAGGTTGGTAGCAAGGACCATTGCTTCCCCTCTTGTTGCCTTTTGAGAGTCTGGCCAGTATGTTGTTTGCTTGTTAAATTTCTATATTGCCCTTCATCAGAAAATCACAGGGTGGTTTACAATATAAAAACACAAAATTGCATGTTCACGCCCAGAGACCCCCCTCCTAAATAAATTCACACTTGACTCAAATTTTAGTTTGGTTTTTGGCAGAATTTAGGCCACAGCTTTATTGATTACAGAAAGTGAGTGGTTGCATAGGCTCTGGTTCGACTAGCTCCCTGCACCCTTGCAGGTAGTGCTGACTCAGGGCACCAGCATAGGTCAGCCTAGGATGAACACCTGGATAGGCGGAAAGCCGGGAACAGACTATGTCCACCACCCAGTTGTCCCCCTGGACTCAGGCATGGACACAACCCCCTCACAGGGGTTGACCAAACCATTTGAGTCCCTGGATTCCTTTAACAGAATACCCTTCACATAGGGATGGTGAGAGCGTTCTCCCATCCATATCACCTGAACCAGTGCCTATCCTCAACCTTACAAGTTGTGACAATTTGCTACCCGGCAGGCAAAACCCAAATAGCACTAGCCAATCAAGTGGAGAAAATTCCTGCCGTGCCCCTGTCCCAATGACAGACGACACACAATGGCATAGCAAGGTCAAGCGCAAAAAGCCCTAAAAGTAGGGAGAGGTGGGCGGGTGTTCCGAATGTACGCACCGAAAGAGGAAGCTCTGGGTCATGTGCATGGTATATATAGGTCCCTCAATACGTTTGGACTGCACCCCATTGGCCAGATTGAGGCCCTCTAGACCAGTGTTTCTCAACCTTTTTTGGGCCACGGCACACTTGTTCCGTGAAAAAAATCACGAGGCACACCACCATTAAAAAAGTTAAAAAATTTAACTCTGTACCGCCCTATATTATGATTATGACTGTAAGAAACACTTGCCAAATATTACTTTCCGGCGGGTTAGTGTTGTGCATTGGCGGCCGCCAGGCTCGTTTGCATTGAGCTTTGGGAAAGAGGAGGAGAAATATTGCTTTCCGGCGGGTCAGTGTTGATAATTGGCGGCCGCCAGGCACATGACAATGCAAATCGCCCTTCTCGTCGTCGGACATCGCGGCACACCAGCCAGTGTCTCGCGGCACACTAGTGTGCCGCGGAACAGTGGTTGAGAAACGCTGCTCTAGACCTCTCATGGAGGAGTCACATGAAGAAGGGCTTCAGATGACTATCGCAGTGTCTGGGTCGGTCCATGTGGGGAGTGGCGGTCCTTGAGGTATTGCTTAAGGCTTTATAGGTCAAAACCAACACTTTGAATTAGGCCTAGAACTAATTGGCAGCCAGTGCAGTTTCGCCAGGATTGGCGGTATATGCCCCTTACTTGGCCTGCCCCACCTCCCACACCATCCCTTCCCCTACCCTGAACCACTGTGATTGCCTTCCTCCCTCCTCAGCTTCTCTTCTCCCTGGGAGAAGCATAGAACCACCTCATTCACCAGCAAAGTCATGTTTCGCTCTTTACCCAGTTAGGTACTGGCAAGCATGACTTGCCTGGCCAACCGCCTAACAGCTGATTTGCAGCACAATATCTGAGTCCGTGGTTGTTTTTTAAAGGCTAATTGTGAAGTGATGGACCCAAGCATCAATCTCTTGTTGCCTGTCATTTGTTTTGGTAAAGGTTATTGTTATTTGACTGTAGTTGAGGATTCTGGTTTTAAACTGTGATTTGTTCATTTATTTATAAATACTGTTGTGTGTTCCCTGCTTCTCCAAACAGCACCAATGATAAGACAATTCCTGTCTTATATCAAAAGGCTTATAATCAAAATGCACAGATATGTAAGTGGAGCATAAATAGGGACAATCTGGGACTTCTGCAAGGTAGCAGATTTGCTACTCCAAATCAGAACCCCAGAGAGTGGCCCTGTACAAAAAGGGCTTCACCTGTAGGGAAATCAGGTATTTCTGTGCCTATAGTTCTGCTAACTATTTTTTGTTACACATCCATTTGCCTGTCACTCATCTTACCCATTCAGGAAATCATCCAAAGCCATTAAAGAAACATTCAGGTTCTTTTGTCCAATCTCGGACTCTTACCAGGCGACTCTTTTAAGGCAAAGAATAGTGATTGACCCATTCACAGTAATCAAACAGCAAATTCATGGCACGACTCAATGTTGTGTCTCAGTGGTGCCCAGACTTTGACAAGAGTAGCACCAAGGTCCCAATTATTAAATGAGTGGTTCCCAAACGTCTGAGAGCTCAGCTAAGGCACTTTTCTCTGAGCTAAAATTGCAGGTACACTTCCAGATATTTTTGTATGAAAAACATTATTCTATTTCTTATGCATTCCTCAAATGTAGACGCCTCCCCACCCGGTTTGGAGGACTTTTAAAGTTGTTGCAGGAATGTGTTTTTGCAGAAGTTTTTCAGGCTATTAATGGAAATAGCTGACTAATCACTTAGAAAGGGAACAGAAGAAATTAAAGGGGTGAGTGGGTGCCTAATTAGTCTACAGGCCTAATTACTGAAGACTATCAAAATGAGTCAGCATGTCAGTGTGTGTGTGTGTGTGTGTGTGTGTGTGTGTTAGAGAGAGAGAGAGAGAGAGAGAGAGAGAGAGAGAGAGAGAGAGAGAGAGAGAGAGAGATTATTAGTTTTTGCCATTTGAGGGTACATTTTAAATAGTGACACTTGCTTCTGTTTGGCAACTGAGGGGAGGGGCCCTGTAAAGACTACAGTGGTACCTCGGGTTACAAACACCTCGGATTACAAAGACTTTGGGTTACAAACTCCGTTAATCTGGAAGTAGTACCTCGGGTTAAGAACTTTGCCCCAGGATGAGAACAGAAATTGCTCGGCGGCAGCACAGCGGCAGCGGGAGGCCCCATTAGCTAAAGTGATACCTCAGGTTAAGAACGGTTTCAGGTTAAGAACGGACCTCCGGAATGAATTGAGTTCATAACCAGAGGTACCACTGTATTTCCTCTAATCCTCTACTAGTAGACCGTTCCAGCCTCTTCCTGCCCTCTACCCGCAGTGTTTACCGCCACTGGCTGGCAGCACATTTTAAAAACCAGGAAAAGGGGAAAATATCGAATGAACAAGTGAGTAGTTGGAGCAGGATCCTGTAAATTCAATTTATCTTTCCTGAAGTTGACAATTGGAGCAGGCTTTGCCATAGGAAAGAATGCTGGAACAGGACTGTGCATAAAAGGAAGAAAGCTATTAGAGGGTCGAATTCTAGCTACATATGCAAATTGGAAAGTATTCAAATGCTTCAGAACAGAGGATGCACAATGAAGTGCTCATTTTAATGTATCCTGGGTATTCGAGGCTTGGAGTGATTAACAATCCAGCTAACACTCCATCTTCCCCTTGAAAGGCAGAGCTAAAAAAAGCTCCTTGTGTTGAACAGTGCAGGGAATTTATGGAATGTGTCTCTTTCACAATCATTACTTTAAATGGAGTTCTGTTCTGGAGCATTCAGTGACTGTGGGAAGGTAAAAAAGCCTCTGAAATCATGACACTGGTGGGGTCAATAGGAAAACCTCTATGGACGTGATCAGTGCTCTTTTTAAAGAGGCTGCAGATTTATCAAAAGAGAGATGTGGAAAGAAGGGGACATTTTCTTACTAACTCTATAATGACAAAACCCAACCTCCCACCAATGGTTCTCCTAAACATGTGCCATTGTTCAGTCTTACATATTCCCTCTGAATTCTTAACTTGCCAGGAACAGGCCATGTGAGTTACAATCATGGAACAAAGCTAGTCAGATACAAAAGTATTTACATTTATTTATTACAAGAATAAGAAGTGTGCAAGCTTATCTTATTACTTTAAAATAGTACAGCATTTTTAAACGAGTGTACACATTGTTGACTTGCTACTGTCACTTTAAATGCCCACAGCATTTATTCAGCTATCAATGATATACCAAGACAGCTTTAAGGAAGCAATTCATTAGACTATTAAAGCCCCTTAGGCAAATTGATGATTTATTATGTCCACCCCAGGTAAGTCTCACCAATAGAATAACAGGGCTCTGCTGGAAAACTCTTTTCCAAACCCTTTACTAACCTAGTGAAGTGCAGGTTTGTCTTGCTGTGGAACTCTTCCCTCTGGTAGTCCAACCAGTCAGTAGAGACCAACATCCCAAGCGTCTTCTCTCTTCTGCAGACAGGTTTTCCCCCTTGTCTCCTCAGCCTAAGACATGTGATTCAGCTATACCCAACAAGCCTTTGGCCACCAAGCCACACCACTTGCATCTCGGGTCTTCTACCTTCTTCCCCAATCCTCTTCTTCCGAATCCATGAACACCAAATATGAGTAGCTCCAACTCTAACCAACCAATCCCCTGCTGACCAGCACCTGGCCATAGATTCACTTCTTCTGGGCCCTCTATTCCAGTCCCAGCCAATCCCATTGTCTAACTGAATTCTAAACTGCCACTCACCGCTTGGAATATGCATACAGTACAGTAGTTCTATCCTTTTGCTTTCTGAGAATTTCTAACTCACACCTGCCAGTTAAGGTCCCAGATGACAGTTAAACCAACAATCACCATATCAGACAGAAAACATCCCACATCAAATACGATTCGGTGGTGGGGTGAAAGCTGATTGGCTGGGGCTGTCGCACAAGGGAAGAAACCCAGCAACAGTGACACGACTAGCATGACACAGGGGAGAGGTGGCGTTCCTCCACTCTTTAGGTCGGTAGGCTGTTGTGACTGGCCGCCCAGCCGCAACGCCACCCACTGGGAAAAGGTGAGTGGACTTTCCAATGTACATTACAATACAAATGTCAAAATGCACACAATACCCATTAGCACTGAATTCAAATAAACAAGAATTTCTTCACAGGATGTAAACTGGTGAGCCCATTCCAGTTGCAACTCCAAACTCAGAGACAGTTGTCTGACTGTTAACACAGCGCTACACAATGGGAAACTGTTCATGTGAATATCACAGGGAAGCAAGCAGTGGGGGACAATACACAAGGCCTGGCTAGTATCTTTTTGATACTTAATGGGGATGTCTAGTTGCACCCAGGGCCATTAGTTGTTACTTGTGATGTCTCTTACTACAACAGGATCAAAATAAATGTCTGCTTCAAACAAAAGAGAGACAACACAGTTTTTGGATTTTTAAAAAAAATATTCATCACCATATCCTGATTTCTCATCTACTAAAAGGCTTGAGGGCCAGAGAAGAGAGGTTATTTCCCACCCAGCATTTTAGAAGTCTGCAGTCATGCTAAAGGGACAACTGCCCAGGAAAGCAGGAAGCACAACGTGGATGAAATGATCTCATACATTCCCTGTGTATACTGGCTCTCCATGCAGTTAGTGGAAGCTACCACATAGAAACAAGTCATAAGGTCTTTTAGTAACAGATTTGATGGAAAGAACTGTTGTATGTTAATTTGAAGGGGGGGGGCACACACAATATTGAGAACTTAAATAGTGACCAGGTTCAAACATCTGGTGTAGACCTTTTCTCTACAGCTGTTAAATTCCAACTAGCACATTATTTTTACCAGCATTTTTCTTTCTAGCAAAGAAATCTAGTACAGAGATGAGGCTTATTACGTGTCTGACATTAATTTCTCATTGTTAAACTTATCTACAAAAGGCAGTTATAAAATTGCTCACAGCAATCAAGATCCTGGTTTCATGCCAGTTTTTCAACAGATAAGCACTTTCAAAAATAATTATTTTTCAATAGTTCTATTGAAGTTGAAAACAGTTTTCCCCCTTCAATCTTTTCAGTTTTCCTCTTAATTAAATCTATTTTCTAGAATTGCATCATGCACTACAAATACAAAACACTATCTTCTGCATTCAACAGCATCCAACATGCCTTTGATTATGGCATGGTCTTGTTGCGGTATTTGTAACATGTTCAAAATTTGTTATCCCATGCTCATATGATGCTAGTTTTTATTTTTAATTATTGGCTGCCTGGGAATAAATCTCATCCACATTGGGGGCAGAGGGAGGTTAAACCAAACTAAAGAGCTTATGACCCATGTCTGACTAATACTAATAGGGGCTAATCTCATTAATGCACTCTTCTTAAAAGACATCTAGTAGTGGAAAATGTGCCTTGTAATAGTTTATTCCCGTTGGAGCAAGTTTGCATCATTTAATACCACTGGGTTTGAAGGGGGTTAGACTGATGAGTAGTCACAGACACTGTGTTTTCATGCAAATGTATGGATACTAAAAATTTAAGTAGTTTAGTAATGCAGTAGTACTAAAAATGTGAAGTTTATTTTCACTTGGGTTTGTGACCAGTATTATATTTTTTTTAAAAAAACTATGCCATTATGGCAAATGTGTTTCATTTATTTTCAATCTTTGTCACCCTACGCTAAATCTAAGTTGCTTTAAAACTCATTTAATGGAAGTAGTAATAGGTTTGTAGGAAGATTTAAGGAGCCCCACCCCCCTACATCAGGCATCTCGCTCCAGGCCCAGTGCCAGCTCTCAGCAGCCCTGGCTGCCATTGTCTCTGCAGAATGAACTGTGTCCACATTGAGGAGGAAGTGTGGCTTCCTCTCCTGTCCCATCTGTTATTCTGTCTCTGCATTTCCCTTTCCTGCAACCATTAACATGTGGCTAGGAGGAGCTGGGTCTTAGGACACATTAATGGACTCATTTGAAGTCTGCTGGAATTAAATTACCTTTCTTTGGCTATTAGCAAGGCCCCAGCCTAAGAGATGCATATGAAGCTGAAAATAACCACAAACACCTCTCCCTCTTCCCCGGCAGTAAAAATGCAATAATCATAAATTAAATAACTAGCGGTTGGCTACATTTTTATGAGACCCAACATCAGCCGCCTGAACTGGCTGCCTCACTCTACTGGCTGGTAGGGCTGTCTTTGTGATATGGGTAGAACAATTTCTGCAAAGGATTACTTTGGTTTAAAAGTAATTCAGCATTCCTTCCCAAAAGCTTGTGCCAGACAGCAATGCTCTGGGCTTCTGCAAGGGGGTTGGAGTTAGTGCCCAGCCCGTCCTAAGGAAAGAATAAGCATTTTCTTTTACCTTTTGAAGTTTTGTGATGCAAAATTGCACACCTTTCCCTAGATAATTAGGGCATCACGATGTGCTTTGATGGCAGAGTACATTTTCTGCCTCTTGTTGAATGCTATCCTGCCCAGCTTTGTTGCTTAAAGCCATTTTCCAATTAATATAAATGATGTGCCCATTGGTTTAAAAGCACAGCTAATGGAAAATGCACTACAGCTATTAAAAATATTACTCTGTCAGTTGAATTAACTAGTATATGTATTAACACATTTTCTTGGGTTGGGTTTTGCTATTTCTATTTCTGAGCCCAAATTTTTTTGTCGGGGTGGTGGCAGCTATTGTAGCTATCAAAAATGCTGAATGAAGGTTGTTGGTTTAAAGTCAAGGGTATTTCAGGAACATCTGCAAGTAATCACTGGTAACCCAAAATAATTAAAAGCAGTATCTGCAAAATGGTTGGAGTAAACCTAATCAGAACAAATTTAGCCAGGTTAAAAAATTATTCTACTTAGTGGATAGTGGATAAGTATGGAAATTCCTTTCTATGTACGCAGGTGGTGCTGTGGTCTAAACGACAGAGCCTATGGCTTGCCGATGAGAAGGTTGGCGGTTCGAATCCCCACGATGGAGTGAGCTCCTGTTGCTCAGTCCCAGCTCCTGCCCACCTAGCAGTTCGAAAGCACGTCAAGTGCAAGTAGATAAATAGGTACCGCTCTGGTGGGAAGATAAATGGTGTTTCCGTGCATTGCTCTAGTTTGCCAGAAGTGGCTTAGTCATGCTGGCCACATGACCCGGAAGCTGTATGCCGGCTCCCTTGGCCAGTAACCCCAGAGTTGTCAGCGACTGGACCTAACAGTCAGGGGTACCTTTACCTTTATGGAAATTCCTTTCTATGTAGCTCATGTTTCCCCTCCCCCTTCATTTTTCGGGGAAAGCATGCATTTTGATACCAGAAGAAACATGTATGATCAGTGCAAATGAAGTGATTGTGTTCTCTTTACTGGAGCTGCTTGTCCAATGAAGCATAACAAAACATGGATCCAAAGATGCCAGTAACTTTCTTTCCCACTTTTTTCTTTCATGGTAGAACTCTCAGGAATCTCCAGTGCAGGCACTAACCAGTCTCTAGCTTTAGCAAATAATAATAATAATAATAATAATAATAATAATAATAATAATAATAATATAATTTATTTGTGCCCCGCCCATCCGGCTGGGTTTCCCCAGCCACTGGGCAGCTTCCAACAAAGATTAAAATACATTAAAATGTCACACATTAAAAACTTCCCTAAACAGGGCTGCCTTCAGATGTTTTTAAATGGTAGTTGTTTATGTCTTTGACATCTGATGGGAGGGCATTCCACAGGGTGGGTGCCACTACTGAGAAGGCCCTCTGCCTGGTTCCCTGTAGCTTTGCTGGACCTCAGTGTCCGGGCAGAACGATGGGGGTGGAGACGCTCCTTCAGGTATACTGGGCTGAGGCCGTTTAGGGCTTTAAAGATCAGCCACAACACTTTGAATTATGCTCGGAAATGTACTGGGAGCCAATGTAGGTCTTTGCAGGGTTTTGCAAAGCCAGACAGGGTTTTGCAAGGAACCACTAGAGGCAGAGGGAGAAGACCTGACTTGAGTGTGCCACACATTTCTTTCAGAGAGTGCTCAACTGAGAGTGCTCCGCCCACATGGAAATCACAAATTCTTACTTAGAATCATAGAATTTTTGGACGGGACCTCAATGGTAATCTAGTCCAATCACCTCAGCCCTCCACTAGTACTGGTAGTTCTCTACATAAATTCCCTCCACCATAAGTGGCTAAACTTTATCTTTTAAGATGCTGTTGTACATGCTATAATGTATTGTGTAGTTTGTTTTGAATGGAGGCATTGACCAACTCCGACACAGAACCACATTGACCAGGTGGCTGGGTGGAAGGAGGCAAAACCCAGGGATGGTGCTGCCGGCCTTTATGCCTTGCCAGCCGCAAGGGCACACGTACAGCCAATGTCCTCTTGGCCTGTGACAGACAGACAGACAGACAGACAGACAGACAGACACACACACACACACACACACACAGAGAGAGAGAGAGAGAGAGAGAGAGAGAGAGAGAGAGAGAGAGAGAGAGAGAGAGAGAGAGAGAGAAGCCACTGATTGGCCCATTTGAGATGGAGGAGCTGGCGGGAACTTGAGTCAGATTGCCAGGTGGCCAGAGGAATTTCCCTAACAGCTGCCTGGCCATGTGTGCTCTATTTTCACTGCCCAAAGATGGCCGCTGAACGTGAGAGCCCACAATAGGCACCCACCCAGGAAGGGGTAAGTGTCCATTTGGGGGTATTGTTGCTACTTTGTGCCTAATATTTACCTCAGTGGTGCAAACAAAAATGATGGTCACAATAATGCATCTTGTTTGAATTTCAAAGCAAAGGAAATGGTTAAAATGGGAATATATCTGCATTCTTAGATCTAGTTGGATGGGGCTACTTGATACAAGGCTTCAGTTTCTGATTGGAACAGGGGCGTAAAAGCTTACGAACACACACTTACATATGTAATTGTGTTGTGTGTATGTATAAATTCTCCCTTGACGTTTCTTATTACCTATAAAGTGTTGTAATTATCAGATTGCAAAAAAACTGTTATCCATTATTTATTAACATTGACTCTTTACATAAAAGTCACTCAATTCATAACCACAGATTACCTCAGAAAATGCTGTTTACTGCAGTTCTTCTGTGTTAAGAAAATGAAGTACTTAATTATTAAAGAATTGTACTGGTGTTTTCAGTTAATAAATTTTGAAGGAGGCATAAAATAGAGAAGAGAATTAGCTGCAGAATAAAAACCCACAAACATTTAGGCTGCTTATGCTGATTTGGCAGGCCAAAGGAAACTGGCCCCTTGAACCAGTGCTCTCTATAAACTTTAAAGTAAACAATGTTTGCCTTTGAACCCTTTTCACTGATGTGTGACTCAGGAAAGATTCAAATAAGTATGGAAATGATTTGAAGGACCCAAAATATTTTGGAATGGCCCAAAGTGTGTCGTGAATGCAAGTCTACATTATACAGCAGCTTCTGAGGCAGAGCTCTTCCAAGCAGTGCATGGGGAGGGGGGGAATCTGTTTCTGGACTGTACCACTTCTGAGTGTGAGTGAGGCAAACAGGACGGTCCAACCTACTCAGAAGTCAACCTTCCATATTTTCAATGAGATTTACTACTGTGTAGAGGGATGTAAGGAGGCAGCAGCTTGTGTCCCTTACTGTGATTGTTGCAAACAGCACTGTTAGCAATCCACTATAGTTTAGCATTTGCCAAAACCTATGTTAGTCATCTCATTATCTGCTATGGTTGAAACTAACTTAATTGCATCATTAATTTCAGTGCATTTCAGTGGAAAGGAACCCTCAAATGCAGAAAATGATAACCACTTGTGTGAGGGACAGGGGATATCGCGAAGTCCCTCCCCTCCTGAGTTCAAGCCCGTCCCCGAGCAAAGGGGAAAGCAGGGAGAGTTCCGATTCCAGTGGGGAAGCAGGAAGTCGTGTCCGAGGCTCAGGCAAGGTAGAGGAGCCAGGGTCCCAGGTGGGACAGGAAGGGGCAAGCAAGGGGGGAAGACCCATCCCTCCAACTCCAGAATTACGCAGGAAGAGGAGGGGCAAGAGGATGGGTCTGCCAAAGCTTTTGTGTTGGAGAAAGACGCGCCAAAAGCCATTAGGAGGTTCTGAAACCGACTGACAACATCGCTCCGTGTAAATAGCAATGACTTGAGCACTGTAAATACGCAGCACCAATAAAAGAATAAAATGCAGAGCTGCGTAGCGTCGTTACTCTGAAGTAGTCCACTCCGGCCACTGTGACAGCAACCTCCTAATCATTTTTGGGCTACTTCGGAGTTGCCGGGATGAGCGTGTCCGAGGCGGAGAAGTGGCGGCAGATCGCTGAGCAAGCCCAGCTAGAACTGCAACAGCTGTCGCTGCAGGCGCAGGGAGAATTGAAGGCAGCTAAAGAGGAGACTAAGAAGGTCCAGGACGACCGGCTACAACTTGCGGAACAGGTGAGAGAGCTCCAGGAAAAAGAGCAGCATTTAAGGGCGGTGGCGGTAGACCTCCAAAACAAGCTGGATGCAGAGAAAAACAAGGCGGGAGGGGCTCCCCAAGTCCAAGTGCTGCCAGGAAGGAGAGCAGGGACCCTTGTAAGCAAGTTCAATGGAGACCCGAAGGAGTTTCAGGGCTTTGAGACTGAGATCGTGTATGCTCTTGAGCTGCACCAGAATGAGTTCCCCGATGATGAGCACAGAGTAGCGTTTATTGTGGAACATCTCACCGGAGCAGCCAGGGAGTGGCTAAGACCATTAATCGCAACCAAAAATCCTTGCATGAAAAATGTCCAACAATTTCTAGAAGGTTTGAGGACGATGTATTCGTCCGATAGTCATTTGGACCAGACTAAGGAGGAACTGCATAATTTACGCCAAGGAAATATGACAGTTCGCGCATATTGGGCGAAATTCACCATGCTGGTGCACAGACTGGGGTGGGTTTTGGATTCGCCTCCCATGCAAGCTGCGTTTTACTTGGGTTTGAGCGAGGAGGTGAAGGATGAACTCTCGAGAGGTCCAAAGCCCAGTACTATGGATCAGCTGAGCAAAGCAGCTCTGGCGGTGGGGGTGAGGCAGGAATCCCGGTGGAACGACAAGCAAGCGACGCGCGCAAAGCGGGCTTGGTTCCCACGGTCGCAGGAGAAGCCACTCCCTCAACAACCCTTTCAGGCCACGCCTGGAGCCAGCCAGGACCAGGAGCCCATGCAGATTGATAGCGCGCGCGCGCGGGCTTTTCAAACCCCAGCGGCGCCAAGACGCAAGGAGGGAAGGGGCGGGAATTGCTTTCTCTGCAACTCACCCCAGCATCTCGTCAGAGACTGCCCACATCGCAGGGAGTGGCAAGGAAAGGCGGGAACGGTGGTGCCCTCCTCCACTGACGCAGCACCACAGCAGGGAAACGGGAAAGCCTGGCTGCAGGAGACAAGGGGCAGCAGCCAGGCACAGTCAGCAGACAACAGCCCCAGCCCGCCCACCCGCACAGAGAGGTGCAGAGCCAGCCCACCCCTCCCAGAGCAGGAGTGGTTCTAGAAGTGACGCTAACGCTCCCAAATGGCTATCCCCTGACGGTCCTCGCCTTAATTGACAGTGGGGCGTCCGCCAACTTCTTCTCGAGAAGCTTTGCAGAAGAGCACCAAATCCAGCTTTTGCAGTTGGATTTTCCTCTGCACGTAGCAACCATTGACGGCAGGGAGCTGCTGGGAGGGGCCATCACACATCAAACCCCCCCCATGAGAATGACGGTGGGAAGGCACTCAGAGACACTGGCGTTCAACGTCACCACCATCTCAGACCCCCCCATCGTCTTGGGCATGAGCTGGCTGGCGCGCCACGACCCCTCCATCAGTTGGCACCAGAGGTGCATCACGTTTGGGTCAGACTTTTGTCTGGAACATTGCATGCAGCACCAACCAGGGGAGGGGCCTCCAATAGCCACGGTGGCCACCATGCATATCAAAGGGGGTGAGGCAATACCCAAGCAGTACTGGGACCTGCAGGAGGTCTTCAGCGAAGCGGAGTCCGACCACCTACCCCCGCACAGGCCTTTTGACTGCCAGATCAACCTGGTGCCAGGGGCGACGATACCCCCAGCCAAGCTGTACGCCATGTCAGACCAGGAGCTGGAGGATCTGCGCGCTTTCATCGACAAGAACCTCAAGCGGGGGTTCATAAGGGAAAGCAAGGCAGCAGGGGGCAGCCCGGTCTTCTGGGTGGACAAGAAAGACACGCAACAGCGCCGTCTTGTGGTGGACTTTAGACGGCTGAATTCGGTGACAGAGCCCGTGGCTTTCCCCATGCCCAGAGTGGATGATCTCCTGACAGCGGCACGCAGGGGCAAGATTTTCACCAAGCTGGACCTAAGGGGGGCGTACAACTTGATCAGGATCCGGGAAGGAGATGAATGGAAAACCACGATGTTCACGCCTCTGGGCTCTTTTGAATATCTGGTGATGCCCTTCGGTTTGCAAGGGGGCTCAGCATGCTTCCAGGCCTTCATGCACCACGTCCTGGGGTCCCTCCTCTTCAGGAAATGCTTGGTCTTCCTAGATGACATCCTTATATACTCGAATGACCCAGTGCAGCATGTGAAAGATGTCAGAGAGGTGTTGCAACGCCTGAAGGAGAACCACCTGTATGTGAAGCTGGAGAAGTGCAAGTTTCACACCAAAGAGGTGGACTTCCTGGGCTACAAGCTGTCAGACAAGGGGCTGGCGATGGACAAGGACAAGGTGCAGGCCATCCTGGACTGGCACAGCCCCAGGACGCGCAAAGATGCCCAACGCCTACTAGGCTTCGCTAACTTCTACAGGAAGTTCATCAAGAACTTCTCTCGCGTTACGGCTCCCATCACGGACTGCCTGAGAGGCAAGCAGAAGTTCAAGTGGACACCAGAGGCGCAAGCAGCGTTCGAAAGCCTCAAGAGAGTGTTCGCCTCAGACCAAAACCTGTTCCATGTGGTGCAGGACGCGCCCCTACGCATTGAGACAGATGCTTCTGAAAAAGCTGTGGGCGCAATTTTGTTGCAACTGGACGCCAACAGGGAGTGGAGACCCTGTGCCTTCTTCTCCAGGAAGCTGACACAGCCTGAACGCAACTACACAGTGTTTGATAGGGAACTTCTTGCGATCTACGCTGCGTTCCAGCACTGGCGACACTTCCTGGTGGGCGCGAAGCACCCCATCCAGGTGTGCACAGACCACAAGAACCTGGAGTTCTGGAGAACTGCCAGGGTGCTCAACCAGCGGCAGATACGGTGGGCAGAGTTCTTCTCGAACTTCAACTTCTCCATCCACTACATCCCGGGGGAGCAGAATGTCAGGGCGGATGCCCTCTCCCGCAAGCCAGAGTACATGGAGGAGGAGGCGCCACCAGCCCCAAGGCACGTTTTCCCCCCGTCGGCATGGTCCTGCGGAGCAGCTGTGGTGAGCGAGGCAGAACTCACAGCACTGACGGCAGCGGATGAATTTGCCAACCGCATCTTCAGAGAACTGAGAGGGGGGAGGGAGCAGGCAAAAGACTTTGCAGAACGCAGAGGGCTGCTTTTCTACAAGGGTGCGCTGTACCTACCCACCACCCAGCTTCGACGTACGGTCCTCAAGCAGATGCACGACAACCCTACAGCGGGGCATTTTGGAAGGGACAAAACCGCTCACCTAGTCATGAGACACTTCTGGTGGCCAGGGGTGCGGGAAGATGTTCGAGACTATGTAAGGGGCTGTACCACCTGCCAGCGGGCGAAGGTGGTCAGAGCAGCGCCACCAGGGTTGCTGGAGCCCTTAGCCACACCACACAGGCCGTGGGAAGTGGTGTCCATGGACTTCATCACAGATCTGCCTTCGTCCAGGGGTAAGACTGCAGTGTTGGTGGTGGTGGACCTTATGTCCAAAATGTGTCACTTTATACCGTGTGCCAGGGCAGTCTCGGCAGAAGAGACAGCCAAACTGTTTGTTGATCACATTTTCAGACTGCATGGATTACCTTTAAGGGTTATTTCGGATCGTGGCCGCCAATTTGTTTCCAGGTTCTGGCGGCGGCTCATGAACCTCCTGCAGGTGGAGGTCAGCTTGTCGACGGCTAGACACCCGCAGACCAACGGACAAGCGGAGAGGGTCAACGCCATTCTGCAGCAGTACCTGAGATGCTACGTCAGCCAGCGGCAAACGGACTGGGTGGATCGCTTGCCACTAGCAGAATTTGCCTACAACAATGCAGTGCACGTCTCCACAGGGGTGTCGCCCTTTAAGGCCAATTACGGGCGCGACCTCAGATCTTTCCCAGAGAGGGAGAGGGAGGAGGAGGAGGAGGAGGGCCCACAGGCTGAGGATTGGGCAGAGGAACTGGAGACGGTGCACCAGCAGCTCAGAGAACACTTGGAGAGGGCCAAGGAAGCGTACAAAAAGGGGGCAGATCGCCACAGGCGACAAGGGGAGGTCATCAGGGTGGGGGACAAGGTGTGGTTGTCCTCGGAGGGCCTTCCCACCAGAGGGAGGTGCAAAAAGCTGGCACCCAAAAGGCTGGGCCCCTTCACGGTCACGCAACAGGTAAACCCGGTGGCATACAGGCTGGCACTGCCAGAGGACATGAGGGTGCATCCAGTGTTTCATAGATCGCTGCTGTCGCCGTACAGGGAAAGCAGCAGGCTCCGAGACGGCGAACAAACCCCCGAGGGAGGGGGGGAGAGGGAAGGCAGGGAGCAACTCAATGAGGCCACGGCCATCCTGGATTCAAGGTGGGGGGTGGGGGGACTGGAGTACCTCATGGCATGGGAGGATGCTCCACCGTCCCAGAATGAATGGGTCCCAGCCACTCAGATACAGGAGGAATTCTTGGTGGAAGAATTTCACGCCCTCTTTCCCCACAGACCCAAGCCCTGGCACATGGAAAGGGAGGGGGAGGAGGAGGAGGCACGGGAGAGCAGCTCACCATGGCGCTGGGAAGCGGAGTTTGAGGAACCAGAGGATGAGGTATGGGTGTCACCGAGATCCACCCAGTCAGAGGAAGGAGCAGATTGGCAGAACGTTTTTACCCCCACCAGCTCTGACGCCACGGACTTTTTGGGATTCCCGTCCGCCCAGGCGGAAGGGGGGGGCTCGCAGGACTGGGGGGAGGTATTCACACCAACGGGCTCGGAGAGCACTGAGTTCTTAGGCTTCCAGTCGTCACCGACACATGGGGGGGGCCTGGGGAGGGGTGAAGGAGAGCTTGGGAGGGGGGTGGATGTGAGGGACAGGGGATATCGCGAAGTCCCTCCCCTCCTGAGTTCAAGCCCGTCCCCGAGCAAAGGGGAAAGCAGGGAGAGTTCCGATTCCAGTGGGGAAGCAGGAAGTCGTGTCCGAGGCTCAGGCAAGGTAGAGGAGCCAGGGTCCCAGGTGGGACAGGAAGGGGCAAGCAAGGGGGGAAGACCCATCCCTCCAACTCCAGAATTACGCAGGAAGAGGAGGGGCAAGAGGATGGGTCTGCCAAAGCTTTTGTGTTGGAGAAAGACGCGCCAAAAGCCATTAGGAGGTTCTGAAACCGACTGACAACATCGCTCCGTGTAAATAGCAATGACTTGAGCACTGTAAATACGCAGCACCAATAAAAGAATAAAATGCAGAGCTGCGTAGCGTCGTTACTCTGAAGTAGTCCACTCCGGCCACTGTGACAACTTGTATAATATCTGTAGACTTAAAAACCAACAATAGTCAATACCGCCTGTGCAATTTCCATTCCTGACCTAATTTTTTTTTTTTTAAATGCAGATTGCTCCAATTTTCATTTCTGTTTCTGATGAAATTCTTGGACATCCCCACTCCCAAGTAAGTGGCTGTAAGATTGCTGCCTGAATGCTCCTTTGTATGAAATAAAGTTTCCTGGGCCTAGAAAACGAGGTGTTGGGGAGGATGCTAGACTAGCTTTCCCCTGACACACAAATTTTCAGGGTTCAGGAGTGGGGAGGGAGGGCTACAGAAGAAGATGCACTCATGTACTTGGAGACTAAAATGTTACAGACCAGAATAAATTCAGCACAGGTCAGAAATGTGAAGGTTTTTCAAAAGGATCTTCAGTGATCATTTTGCATATGTTTTCTCTGCAGAAAGGTAAATGGTTTACAGGGTGAGGGGCAGTGGTAGGGGTTGACTGAAAGGCAATAATGAAGAAGTTTCTTTTTCTGGCCATCAACTTGCATATTGCCAATTTTGTAGCATGAATGTGCACCATATTCTTATCATAGTCTTGCAATGCTGTCTTGCAAATAAAGTGAGGAAAATTGCAACAGCAGAAGCAAATGCTCTTTCTGTGGTATTTCTGTCATCGTCCATTTCCCCAGTCATTTGCAAAGTGAGCAAAGGATGCCCTTTCCTCACACCATTACACAGTGCTATCAGTCTTCACTACTGCATTGTCTACATTTGTGGAAGCTTACGGCAAATTGCATAGCAATTGAGATGAACATTATAATAAACCTTCACTTACAAAACAGCTTTTCTTGGAATTGATTTATTTCTCCCAACTCTATATATGGGCAAATTTGTGGATCAGCTGTTCTTACTGATTTTCCTCTGATAACAATAATACTAAGGCTGCATTCCTATGGGAATTTGCTTGGGTTTATCTTTTATTTCTGGGATTTATTTCTGAATAAGGAGACATGTGATTTGGCTGCATAGCTCTCTTATATCAGATCAAATCAACTCAGACAAAAGAAAGATGATGTAAACTTTGGTAGAATGTTGAAGTGTGACAAGCTTTTTCATGCATAAATGAATAAGGCATGAGCCAGCAGGAAGTTCTTTTATACAAGCTGAACCATGGGAGTGGTGCAAGAATGCACATTCATTTAAATGATTCTTGGGCACGTGAACTCTGCCACTGCTTAGACTTTCCTCACCAAAACTAATACCATACATTTAGCACACATGATTTTTCCTCAAGTAGTCAGAGAACAGTAATTTATTGAGGATGCTGAGAATCATAGCTGCCAACTACCTGGGGCTCTGGGTGCCTGAGCACCCACAAAATTCCCCATGAAGGGGCCAGGCACCCACAAATTTCAGTGCCAGGACCATGCATGCTGCGTGACATCCACGGCCCCGGGCACCCACGGTCACAGGGCCAAGTTGGTACTCCTGCTGAGAATTATAGCACTGTTGATGGGTTAACTACAGATTCCATAATTCTTTAGGGGTAAGTTACCGGTATGCGTTTTAAAGGTGCTTCAGATTAGCTACTGTGTGTGTGTATACACTAATTGTAGAACACCCTGTTTTTTAAAAATATAAGACTTCCCGGAAGGGGGGGGGAATCATAACTTACAGAGTAGGGGGGGGGGAACATATTTGTGACTTTCTCTTAGTACATTCTGATCAATAGCAAAGGCATCTGAGGGTCTTGTAGTCCAGAAAAAGATTTGCCATGCAGTTGCAGAAAATACCACCCAGAGACTAATGGAGTGTCAGAGAGTTTAATTAGATACTGAGGTAGGAGTTATAGGCATCATTATGTACAACAGCACAGCCTGCAACTTAGAAAATCCTCATATTGTTAAAGAGTTGGTTAATATTGAACAAGCACTTCTGTGTTTCCTCTGCTAAAGAAACCAGATCATTGTTTTCGTGCAATTGGAAGGGCAACATTCATTTATATGTAGTAGGAAAGACTGTATCTTGCTGAAGCTCAGCCAGATTTCAAACCCTTTGGCCCCATTCCAATTCTTAAATCCCACTGAAATCATTACTTACGAGTCATGACTAATTGGGTCTAAGTGCAACTAATCTAAATTGGATTGGGGCCATTGGCTTGAATCCTAACGTTTAGCTATGTGACTAGAAAGAAATTCTGTTGATGGAAGAAATGTTGCACTTATGGAAAGACACCTTCCATGAGTCTCACTCTTTTTCTGTTCATGGAGGAAATAGTTAGAATCCAAGCCATATTTTAAATTTATATTTGTTCCCCAACATAGTTACTTATTTAACTACATTTTAGCCTCCTCCTTTTAGCCTGAGATTGGGGATACCTGAGCAATTCACATCACTACCGCAAAATCAAACCTATTAAAATACATTTTAAATGTAGCCACATAACACATCCCAATACCATTAGATTTGAATTGTGTTCTAATAATTGCTTTGCTATTGCTTATGGATTGAAGCTGCCGAGGGAGCCCAGTTTGGGGCTAAAAGGTGGTGTGTGATAAAAATAAAACAATAAGTATATAGGAGCATAAACAAGAATCAATGGAAACAATGGCAGCAGTTCAACTGAACTTAGTTGCACTTAACGCCCAATTTATTGTGATGAAGTATTTCAGGTGAAGTTAATATCTGAATTAAGGCCAATAGGTTTGAAATCTAGTTCAATTTCAGCAAGCTATCTGGAGAAAGGTCTTTCCTACATTGTATAGGTAAAAGGTACCTTTCCAGTTTCATGAAATGATCTGATCTCTGGACTTTCTTTAGCAGAGGTAAAACAAGTTTTAAAAAACAAAACCTTATACAACAGCAAAGGCAGTCCATAAAACAACAGAAACGATCATTTTCCATTTACAGATGGAAGAGGAATCAGTTTTAAATGGATTTATACATGGCAGAACAGAGCTTTTTTCCCATCAGACCACCTCTCTCATTGCGTACCTGCTTACATCGTGCAGTGTCAGGGATTTTGTTTTAAAGCCCAACTAATTATATACAAACAATACATATATGTGCAATACATATAAAAGAGTCAAGCCCTATGTTGTACTATATTTCTGTAGCATAATTATCTATTAATACATACATATTTTATACACTTAAATGCATTACTATGCATCTGTTTGTGTGCTGGTTACTTTTGCAAACCTGGAATATATGTATTTATAATATTATACATATATTATAAGTACTGTATAATGTATTTAATATAAGAGAATTGTACACTTTTTAAGCATATTTAAAGTGGCAGGGAATATTTTTTTTAAAAAAAATAATAATCATACAGCTAAGCTTCTATGGGGGAATGATTCAACCAGCATGTTGCTATGCTTCCTGGTAAGCTGAATAAAACATTTATATATGATCTAACTATCCAGAAGAACGAGCCCTGCTCAGACTGTACACTTCTTTCATGTTTTAAAAATCCTGCACATAGTGAACTAGCACTTTAGGAAGAAAAGCTCTCTTCCTGCACACAAATTTTCTATGGAGGTGCTTTTTTGTGGTGGTACGTTCAAATATGCAGTCCCCTCAAGTGATACAGGCCAAGCAAGACAGTGCTGTGACAATTCTGAAAGTATTCTCAGGACATGTCACTTACCATTCGAGTGGCCTTTTAAAACTCTTCCACACCCTCCAGCATTTCTCCAATGAAAACAGGGTCGTCCTATATTATTATTACTGTATTATTATTATCATTATTATTACCTCACCCATCTGACTGGGCTGCCCCAGTCACTCTTGGCATCTTCCAACATATATAAAAATATAATAAAACATTAAACATTTAAAACCTTCCCTGTACAGGGCTGCCTTCAGATGTCTTCTAAAGGTTGTACTGTATAGTTATCTCCTTGGCTTGTGGGTCATATAACTCCGTATCCTCCAACATTTCTCCAATGAAAGTAGAGACGTGCTAAGAAAATTAGGACATTCCGGGATCAAATCAGAAACTAGGACGGCTTCTGTAAATCCGGGACAGTCCTTGGAATATAGGGACAAGTGGAGGCTCTGCTCTTCCCTCCAGATCCTCGAGCCTCTTTATCTGTCAGATGTCACACTTTGGATTCAGGAGTAATCATGTACAGATCCAGTAATTAATAATGTCCTGAATTCAGTTTTGCGAACTGAAATGAAGCACTGTGTATGAATGATTGTTACTAAACATGGAAGTAATATTTTATTAATCAACATTAATGTTTCAGCTCTTATGGACCAACTAAATTTGGAATTAAATGGTATTTCCATGAAAAAGAGCTATCTGTGTGGTTGGAAGTTTAAGAGAGTTGCTTCTGTCCTGTTAGACAATTGGAAATAAATATTTCCATGTGATTTATGTAACTAAACAACACATTCTGGGCAGCATCAAGCTAGAGAATAAACAGTTTACATTAACATTTGAATAATGAATTAATCTGACAAAATCAATGTTTGTGGACATTCTGGGAAGAAAGAGAGGCGATTAAATTAATCCTATAAATTTTTCATGATGAAATATATTCAGCATTATGACGTTCAGTATTTGCTGGGTTTTTGAGTAGTAGAACCAAAATATTGACCTAAGCATGCATGGCTGGGAAACTCATAAATAGTAGCAGTTCAAGAAGGAATTAAATGAGAGAAAGTGAAAGAAGAAGAAATAGTGCACATTTTAAAAATGGAACTTGAATCAAAAACGGGTGTTGAATCTCAATCCTTCACTGCCTCTGATGCACATTTAAAATTTCACAGAGGCTAGAAAGTAAATGGAGAAATTTGCTTTTGATGCAAGATCTTTCCGGAACAAGAGTACAATACAAGCCTTTCTATTTTGTTCTAACCCCCTCTCTGTTTATAGTGGTTCATCAGGGCTTTCGTCCATAGCGCTTATCCAGTTTTGCAACCCGGTTCATAAACCCACACACCCTGTTAAATGCTAGTTCAGTTATTAGTCTTGTCTCTCCATGCTTCAAGCAGGTTATTTTGACTCGGGGAAAAAATCCTGCATATGCAATATATATACACAGTATATAAAATTCAAATATATTTTCAAGTTACCCCATTGCTGCTTGGAATGAAGGTCAGACTGAAATTGTCAGTGGTTGCTCTCCATAGCAAGCTTTCCCCTGATTCAAACTAAAGCATATTGCAGGTCAGGTCCCCCCCCCCCCCAACAGCTCATCTCAGAAATGAAAAAGGTTCCTTCAGGGAACTTCCTTGTAACAATATAATTTTCAAATTGCCACTGCTGCTCCCTCTGCTGTAAGAGGGATGCTGACAAAGACGCTCAGAAGTTGAGGTATTTTTATCTGTTTCAGTGTTTTAGCTTTTGTATGTTTTAAAGTAGGGTTGCAATTTTTTCTTGATTTTACTGTTTAATCTTTTATAAACCACTGAGGTGAGTTGCTTTTTGTTTTGTTTCTTAAATCAAGCAGTGAAACAAATGATAAATAATTAAAGTTTCCGCCCATAGGCCCCCTCTGACATCAGAGTCCTACCCCCACCAGATTGGGGGGGGGGTACAGCTGTAGCAGCACGTCACAGTCTTACACACAGGAGATTGCAAGCCACCCAAAAGCACTTTGTGGGCAATATTAAACTGGCAGCTTCCCACTTGCCTGCAGCTGCCTAATAAAGGCAGAGTTCTGGACAAAGGATAGGAGGATGAGCCCAGTAGAGGGGTTGTGCTGGTGGATAGGGCCCGTGGCCCTGTCAAATCCCAGAGGATGCCAGTGTATTATTGCTGTGCCAGCTCTCTGCTCTTATATATTGTTTTTTATCTTTCCATTTGATTCACTACACTTTGCAAAGTTTCTGATTTGGAATACACTTTGAACTTCTGCACAGCAACAAACCATTTAAATATGGATTTTCTTTTGTCTAATCTTAACTTTTCCACTGAAAAAGATTGCTTCTTTGATTTAAGTAAAAACATTGGACTAAACTTACCTGTTTTATTTGGATAGTTTTCCCTAGTACGTTTTCCTATTTTATTTCCCCTGGGGAATTAAATCTGATAATGATAGTTATAGGTATAGGCATTCATAATTATTTTCTACTTGTGGCTGAAAAGAGAGAAACAGATTCCTAGGCTGCAATCCTATGCACGTCTACAAGTCCCACTGAGCACAGGTGTACTCAGTGCTATTTCTATAGAAAAAGAGGTGCCAGAACTCATCGTGAACTTGTTCTCTTATAATGGCATTGGCACCCACCTGAGAGATGCTGGCACTCAGTTCCGCAGAGTTCCCACAAAAAGAAAAGTCCTGGGTGTACTTAATTCTGAATAAGCATGTATAGGATTGCATAGGGACCTGAAGTTGTTGGCTTTGGATATTCAAGGGTTCCATCTCCTGATCAGTACAGGCAATTCATGAAGACCTATGTGACCAGACAGAGTCTCAGCTAAAAGGCTCTGGCTGATTCAAATGGGACTGTCAGGCAAGGCTTAAGACACTTTCAGACCCTCCAAGTGTCCATATTTTCCAGGGCCATCCCAGTTTCTGATTTGATCCTGGAATGCCCTTCTTTTCCTTAAGATGTCCCTATTTTCCTTGGAGAAATGTTGGATGATATGTAGTTATCCGACCCCCGAACCATCTGAAGGAAATCCTGTATAGGGTAGGGTATTTTTTAAAATGTTTAATGTTTTATTATGTTTTTATGTATGTTAGAAGCTGCCCAGAGTGGCTGGGGCAACCCAGTAAGATGTGTGGGGTATAAATAGTAAAATTATCGTTATGGAATGGGACGCCCCTATTTTCATCAGAGAAATGTTGGAGGGTATGCACTTCACTTCCCTCAAAGTGGGCTCCTGCCAACTTGGTATACAACATCAATTGGTGGGGTTACACAAATTTTGCGGACACCCCTAGTTAAGAGGCATGTCAAAGAAGAACACCAACGTTAATCAGAAAGGGCTGACCTCTGAGACCCCAGTCCAGCTCTAGCTCTGCTTAGTTAGACATGAGGGCAACTAGTGGCTCTGAAAACCCATCCTCACCAAAGATGTATCAAGGCAAATCAAGAGGACCAGAGTGAGCTCCTCAGTACACATCCATTTGTCCAACTTCGTTAACATAGGTTGGATATGCAGAAGCCTAGTTTTGCAAGAGGGTATCTCTATGCCAGAGTGAGAAAACTCTTTTTAGGGAGCAGCATAAGGAACAGCTTCTTGCGGTTTATGTGGACCATGATGGCTGTGCCCCACCTGCCTTCTAAAATCCATTGATCACGATTCCCTGATAGCTCCTTACAACTTCAATTTGCTTGCACAAGGCTGTGCTGAGGGTGGTAGGCTAGGTCACAAATAATGGTTAGTGACTCTACTTTGTGCACACCATATTTCCCCATTTCCTTGCACAGCAGAGCCAACTGTATGTATCCAGCTATATCCAACTGCAACTTCTCCAGAGTGCCGATGTGGCAGTGCATTCATGAAGGCTGCAAAGCCAGGTCACAGTCACAGGAAGAGGCATTGTTTCATCTTTGGGTTACGGTGTTGGTAACATATACCAATGTTTGTCATGTTTGATTTACCAGCCTTGACTGGTATGCCAACTATGGCCAGGAATAGCCTCAAGCTTCAATTACTCTGTGGGGCTGTCAAAATGCAATTTTATTTCACTTCAGGTTGGGCGATTTCTTAGTTAGATTAATACTATCAGCAATTTAAGAAAATGTTATCAAATTGGTTTCTGACCACACACATTTGTTTAGTCTGTCTTAAAGAGAATATACCGTAGATAAATGCATATCTAATGCTCCAGATCACTAAATGCAATGCTCAATGCCTCTTGTATATGGCTGTCAATTCTGATGCCAATGTAGCATGATATTAAGCTCTTTCTAATCTTTTGTCATCCCAGTCATGGGAAGTTACATATGGCTTCTGTCACTTGTCAGTGGCCACATACAGGTCCTCATAACGGTGAGGATAAAGAGAGGCGTTATGCTCCAATAGCCATCAGACTTGACAGTTATATACAGGAGACACGATTCCTGCAGTTTCTCATCTTTCTTTCTTTCATGAAAAGTATCTTGTCTCAAATGCTTCCGTGTCATATTGGCTTTACATTTGCTCATCAGTTTTTGGAGTGAGGTCTGTGATTACCAGTTTCAACATTAAGTTCAGCCCTCTTCACTTGTTAAAATTAGAGTAATGTAAATACATAAGAGGGAGCAGCAAGGTTAGGGTCGCTAGTCCTCTAATAAGATGCATAGTTGATGGCCTTTCAGAGAGTCCAAGAAGAGAGGGGCCTGAATGAATAACATAGGCCAGAAATAGCCAACATGGTGCCCTCTACACATTCTTGAATTCCAGCTCCCATCAGCCCCTTTCAGCTTGACCAGTGATCAGGTATGGCTGGAGTTGAAGACCTCCAACATCTGAAGGGGTTCACACTGTGGAAGGCATAGACCGCCAAATATCAACCATTAGATATCAAATAGCATGGCTTATCGGGTATCACATGAGATGTGTAGGTCAGAGTTACTGCCTCTACATAGATTTTACAATGTGTACACAGGATTAATCATTTAAGTCGCTGGACAGTTCCTGGGTACTAATGAAGTGGCAATGGTTTTGTTTTTTAATCTTGCAAAGCCACCCTGTCATCAGCAAGGAATAGAGAATGAAATTGATAATTTAGTATTCAGACCAAGCCTCTGGTGGACAGTAGATGCTGATGGCATTTAGCAGTACTTGTGCTTTTCAACAATGATTCGTCGTAAAACATTTGTCTCCTGACTCTGTTATCAAACATTCTTTGGCACTCTCTCTCTCTCTCCTTCTCTCTCCCCCCCCCCCCACCCCGGCATGTCTCTAATGCCAGTTGAGATTTGAAATAGTCTAAACAACTGAATACTTAAACTACAAGGAGTCTGGGGCAAAGAATCTTGTATTTGTAAAAGGGCAATATTTGCATTTTTAGAAGATAGTAGTAGCAATGATTCCTGTAACTCCATAAGCCCTCTGACAAATAAGATTCCATTTATTTATATAGCTATATGGAAGAAAAGATCCAATATAATAATTTTGCTTTCTGCATCATTCCCCCTACCCCTCCATTTCTAAGTACCATTTGTTGCAAAGGCTTCAACAGAAAACTGGAAGGCCTTCACGAACAAAAATAATGGGGAATTACCACCCGATGGGACCCAGGTGGCGGTGTGGTTAAACCACTGAGCCTAGGGCTTGCTGATCAGAAGGTCGGCGGTTCGAATCCCTGTGACGGGGTGAGCTCCCGTTGCTTGGTCCCAGCTCCTGCCAACCTAGCAGTTTGAAAGCACGTCAAAATGCAAGTAGATAAATAGGAACCGCTACAGCGGGAAGGCAAACGGCGTTTCCATGTGCTGCTCTGGTTTGCCAGAAGCGGCTTTGTCATGCTGGCCACATGACCTGGAAGCTATACGCTGGCTCCCTCGGCCAATAATGCGAGATGAGCGCACAACCCCAGAGTCGGTCACGACTGGACCTAATGGTCAGGGGTCCCTTTACCTTTACCTTTACCATGTAATGTAGGGCTAGCCAACTTGATGCCCTCCAGAGGTTGTTTAAAAATACTCCCATCATCTTTGACCATTGCTCAGGTACCTGGAGCTGATGGAAGTTGTATCCATGACATAGTGCAATCTTGTGGATGTTTACTCAGAAATAAGCCACACTGATTTTAATGGTGCTTACTCCAAAGTAAGTTTGTACAGGGTTGTAGCTTGAGAATGTTTGTTCCTAAGCAACTTTCCTAATGCCACTCTTTATTTTTAACCTACTGTATTCAGCACTGGATATTTTTGTCATCCATCATCACCATCACCATCACCATCACCACACCATCTCAATTTAATAGTGTGCACACAAATAATATACATAACACTAAAATTAAAACGATGTTACAATTTTGTAATCCCTAAAGCAGGGTTACCAGTGCTTCATTGCCAGACAGTATGGCCCCATCCCTACGTGGAGCAAGGGGAGGGTACAGTAGTAATTACACTCAAGGATGCTTGAGTTAGGCAGACGGCAAAAACAGAAGCATAGTCATGGCCAGGGCAAGTTCTGTAGTCTAGTGAAGTGCAGGCAAAGCAAGGCAAGAGGAGGCATTCCAGTCAGCTCAAATTCAATTCACATCACATTCATTTCAATTCACTTTTCAAAACAATATGCAGACTGAATCCCAGCTGTCCTTCAAAATTGGCCCTTTGCTGCATTTTGTCACACCAAGTAATGCGTACAAAATGCATATACTATGATAAACTGTGCATATAAATGCATATATTAGTGAAAATAAGATACAAAAATGCATCAGCGGAAATTGCTTTGGAAAAACATTTGCACACAATATTTTTTAATAGGAGAAATTAGCAGGAAAATGCTGACAAGCTCTCTTGAGAACTCCCTCCTCTGCTTCCAAACTGCAGGCTGATGTGGAAATGTGGATAACTGAACCTCAGAGTGGAAAAATGAGAAATTCTGTAAACTTTCTTGTGATCTTCAGCTGAAGGGTGGTATATACATTCAAATAAATAAATAAATAAATGGGAAGAAAATGAAATTGAGATATTCTTCCATTGCTAGTGATGGGTTGTTCAGATTGAGGAGCAAGCTCTGAGGCCAGAGCTTTAGAAGTCTGGGTAAGTGAGTATTGTCCTGTGGACTCAGCTGGCAATTCCTTGGGTAGGTTTGTACTGTCTATGATTGCATCCTTCCTGCAGAGCAGGAATAGTGCTGGTGGCACTGGAAATAAAGCAGCAGGTGGACCTGCACTTTGAGACCCCTACTATCAATTTTGACTCAGGAATCAAAAATATAGGAAACGCTGTCCTTGTGCATTACTTTATTCGTAACCTTCTATTTGAATCCTTACTTCTGAATTGGTGCTTTTATCAGGCTAGTAGAGATGAAAATGTTCTTCTGTTCTGTTTCCCTACAGTGGGATAGAGTGGTATTCTATTCAGTGTAATTTGGATTCAGAGCTACATTTCTTCCTGTTTTCCTCCACTGAAACTATAGAATACTGATGAATCTCAGGCAAAATTCACTGAGGGAGCTTGCCTTGTTTTTCTTTGTTGTTTTCTAACCAGTTTTCCCCTTTCTATGTACTGTTTTGTTTTTTGAATCCCTTTCCTGCTTTCATCTTGTCCCAGCAAAAAAGCTAAAAAAATTAGGAGCTTTGGAAATGAGAGCTTCACTGGTCTTGTATGTCATACTTTCAACCTGAGTGCTTCATATTTCCTGTATTTTTGTGTGTGCTTCTTAAGCAACACCCTACACAGGGCACATGCACAGGGAGGTTCCTGGTGTGGAGCTGTGTCAGCTGTCCCTGAGCTGGGAGCACACACAGCTTCTGGAAGAGGAAGACGTGTATTGCTTCAGGGTTCTGGAAGGGCACATAGTGGTAAGGTTAATGTAAAAAGTCATTGGAATGTCCAGGTAAAGGGATATAAGCTACCAGTGCTAACCAGGGACTTAAGGCTGATACCTTGGAGAGCCATTGTTGGAGTGACAGCCAGCAGTGGTCTGACCCAACATAAAGCAGTTTCTTATGACCATAAGTTTAAACCTAATAAACAATAAAAGGGGAAGGGAAGCACGAGAGGCTTCTTTCTGTCACCTCTCTTTCCCACAGAGACCTTTCAGGTTTGAAGCCATTGCCAGTTCTTTCTTGACATAAATCCCACAATATACCATTGCAGCATTAGCCCTATTCAGAACAGTTGACAGTGGAGTCGACCAAAGTGGTGGCAACCCTGGACTGAATTGTAAGTAGTGCCGAACCCAGGACCTGATGGGAGATGCAAGTGTGGTTGAACTGACCACGAAGTTGTCAAATTCAACATATACACAACATACACACAACTGAATTGGCAAGAAAATTGAACACAGCCACATTTGATTTCAAAAGAGGATGAAACTTACCCGTAATAGGGATTTTTTGAGCCTCCAGCACTTGAAAGTATGATAAAAATGTATACCTAACAAATAGTCACCTTGCAACTTCTCTTTCTATAATAAAACTTCTATAATAATGCCCAGTTGTGTAGATTGACATATAAACTAAACAATATCTTAGATTTCTTTTCAGACCTAACATACAGGATAGATTATCCCAGGACCATTTCCTCCCATTTTACTTTAAACAAAGTGTTGTGGTTTGTTAGTCAAACAAATGGTGAGTTGGGTATGCTTACATCCAAAAAACTGGCTCATATGTTTTCTGACTAAATGTCAGTTGATGCTGCTGTTCATCTTGTACAGAGCAGTATTTTTAGTGTTGCCCACTAAACATTGAACCCTGGGCATACGTATGCCCTATTTCTCCCCTCGCCCCCACTGCCACCACCAAAATGGTGCCTCTATAATCACTTCTGATAAGGGCTCTATTTAATAGGTTCAAAATGATTTGGCCCCAAGTCAGCCTGTCTTTGCATCTCCTTAGAAATTGAAACTTAAAAAGAGCTACTTTGAAATCATTATTTTATTAAAAGGAATTCACTTCTGAGGGGAACAAGATAATTTGAAATTAATTACCATCTTGTAAAAAACAGCCATCCAGTTGCTTGCTATGCAAATGCTACACTTGGAAAAAGTAACAAGAAGACCAGGAGAAAAACAAAACATGATGTGGAAAGAAATCTTTTATGTTGTTATTTCAAACTTTAGTCACTGTTCTTGTGACGGGGACTCATTATAACTGATGATACATATTGGCTCAGTGGAAGCCATTAGGGAGAAATCCAGTGAACTATCTTCTCCATTTATTATCTACCAGCCAGCAACATTCTCCATGAGGGAAGAAAAATCTATATTCACTGTCTGAATCATCAGACAGAATATTAAGAAAACCAGCAAACAGGACGCCAGATCCAGCACTCTCTACAAGTAGCAGCAGCTTGGGAAAGAGAACCAAAACATGGACCATTTGTAGTATCTTGCTCTGGGTGATACAAAATTTATTACATGCTGAGAATCTGGTTGAAATGGGAAATTTCCTGGGTCAGCCACCAACCGATCAAAACAGGAAGAATAATGTATTGGGAGAACATTGTATTGGAAGGGTCATATCTCAGCAAATATGCTTTGCATGGAAAAGATCCTAGGTTCATTCCATGGCATCTCCAGATAGGGTTGGAAAATATTTCTCTCTGAAATCCTGAAAAGCGGCTGTCAGTAACTGTAAACATATTGAGCCAGGTGGGCTAATGTCTTCATTCAGTCTAAAGCAGTTTCCAGTTTCCTGGTGCCAGAAGTCACAGTTTGCTGGGACATACAGGAGCTGTACAAAAGCATTTGCCAGATTACTGTATACTGGATTTGAAGTGTGAGTGTCTAGGTACATGTGCAAATGGCCATCACAGTGAGCAAGAAGAATAAAGCAGCTTTGCTCTCCAAGGTTCTTCACCCCATGCTCTCGTGCTGCTTAATTCCTCCTCTCTTGTCCTAGATATAGATACTTCCTGGTCAGGCTTGGATGTCTAGCCTGTGTTTTGTGCTTCCCAAGGTGGCTCTCTGTACCAGCAGAGTCTCTGTTTCAGACACTCCCACAGTGCTCCTTTCTGACTGGGATTCCAAACCCACATTTGTGAATAATGCATGCACTGCCAAAGTTCATTGCACAGTGTTTTTATACACATGAAAAATGTGTAATTTAGAAATCTAAAAATCATTACCTCAGATAAATTTGTATCTAGTCATCAGACTATCATCTATTATAAGCAAGAATAACAAACAAAAGGGAACTACGTGGCTAAATAAAATTAAGAAATGTTAAAATAAGTAAAATAAATACAATTTGCATAGACCTGAATAAAATAATATAAAAGCATAATCCAACTTAAAATTATATCGAATATGATAAAACTATCAAGTTTGGTTAAGGTAAGAGAGGGAAGACAACCTTTACAACTGCTTTGTAGAAAAATGAAGTACATATGTTCGTTGTGTATGGTACACGGAAATGAACATTTTATTGTTATTATGAAAATCTTCTGTATTTCTAACACACCCACCCACCCACACCCACACCCACACCCACCTCTGTAAATGAATAAATCTGAGTCTCCCTGCTCTGACAGAGCATGCCCCTGTAAAACTTGCTCTTAAAATTTGTTTAACACAGGTTGAAATAACTTCACACAAACGTGAACAAAAGTACAGTATAGTCCTATAGAAATAATAATGTAGCAAAATTTTGAACTTCCCTAGCAAGCCACAACATTCTCTCTTAGTTTTTCCCCCTTACCCTCAATTACAGCAGATAGAAAATGTGGCTTTTATTGTAGTTTGGCTGCTCACAGCTCTTTATGTGCATCAAATATATTTCCCCTCTCATGCTTTTGAAAACCTTATTGATTTAGTCAGCTCACAAAAAATGCCATAACCTTCTATTTAATATCTCATGCAGCAACAGATATCAAGATTCATTATAGAAAAAGAATTCACCTTAAATAGTTTTGCACTCCTTTTTGTATGCTACTTTTGTATAAGCAAAATTAAAACAGTTATCCTTCAAATGCTGGGGATGTATTCCCCCCCCAATATACTGTACACACCTGATAGTTGCTAACTTCTTTGTAAGGCCTTCTAGAAATGTTTGATATGTCTGTGCTTGATTTCACCCACTCTATGGCCCTATTTTGGCCATATGTCTATAGATTCGCATAGTGGTTAGTAAATGTATATTCTGGGATAAGAATGCAAAACTGATGCCAAAGGTATCTATGGAATGGCATACCAAATTGTTAACAGGACCAAAAGCAGTGGAATTTTCTGTTACCTATTGCCATGGGTTTGAGCTTTTGTGGAGTCTGAACCCTCACCTTTATTGATTGATCATACTCTGCTGCCCCTTTATGAGAAACCAAGTGGAACGTTGGAAAAATTGGTGGGTAGGGCCTCTGCTCTGTCTGAGGATGTTTCCTACAATAAACATTTGATTTTCTACATCTTTTTGCTAGAGCTAGCTAACAGCCAGCAGAATACAAATAAGTTGAATTCATGTCAATTCTGTCATTGCCCCAGCATGCACACTCTGCACTAGACCTGTCAGTTTATTGAGAAATTGAAATGTGGAATTAAAGCAGTATTGAACGGTCAACAGAGCTCAGTTGCCAGCCTCCCTTTCATCCCTGCAAAACTTGCCTGTGAACAACCATCAGCATAAAATTGCTTGCTGAACTCCAATCCCACTCGCAGATGGTGAAACAGTTGCAGTTGTTCTGTTTCCACAGAGGAAGACCAAGAGATGATCACCACCCCAAAGCACGGTTGCAGTCGTCAACTAAGGAAGCATTTTGGGCTTTAATCAGAAGGGGAAACTGGGGAAGATCTGTGCATTCTTGATAAGGAATGGGCAAATCTGTCAGCTTTTGAAACAAAATAAAAAAATTCATTCCAGCAGCACCTTAGAGACAACTAAGTTTGTCATTGGTATGAGCTTTCATGTGCATGCACACTTCTTCATATACATTGAAACAGAAGTCACCAGACACTTATATATAGTGAGAGGGTGGGGAGGGGTGTTACTCAGAAGGGTGGTGGGAAAGGGTAATTGACTGACTGATAGCTGTTGACGACTGTTAACGACTGAAATTGGTCTTACAGGAAAAAGCTGGGGGTGAGATGGCTAAAGATAGCTTTATCATGTATAATGAGATAAGAATCCAATGTCTTTATTCAGACCAGGTCTCCATGGTTTTAAGCTTGGTAATGAGTTGCAATTCAGCAACTTCTCTTTCCAGTGTGTTTCTGAAAATTTTCTGTAATAAAACAGCTACTTTGAGATCTTGTATAGAATGTTCTGGGAGATTGAAGTGTTCTCCTACTGGTTTCTCTGTCTTGTGATTCCTGATGTCCGATTATACCTATGACAAACTTAGTTGGTCTCTAAGGTGCTACTGGAAGGATTTTTTTATTTTGTTTTGACTGCGTCAGACCAACACGGCTACCTACCTGTAACTATGTCAAATGTCTGTGGTTGATATCTGATAGCCCCTTCACAAGTGGAACTCATCGCTTGATCCTACAGTTATCAGGTGGTGAACATGCACATGTGAATGAATTCTTAAATTCAAATATATCTTTATTATTTAAAAATTATAAAACAAACAAATTATATACAAACACATACAAACACATATTATACTTACAAACATAAATTATACATTCCAATAACAAATAACAAACAATGAACATAAAACCAATTATTCTATCACTTTCAAACTTATAATCTATTATCTAAATTTTAAAATGACTTCGTTAAACTTGCTGTATTTTATCTATTGTTTAGATATTTTTGCACAGTTTTATATACATATTACCTTCCCCCCCTCATTTATTCATGTATTTAAACATTTGTAATATAGATTTATAATATATAGTACAAGTGATACAAGTATATATACAAGTAATATACATGTGAATGAATTCTTAAGTGTTGTAAGTGACCTCTTACAACGCTCAAGTTTTGTAGCTGGAGTCAGTCAGGGTCCCGCCCACCCATGCCAGGTGGGGGGAAAAGCCAGCAAGGCACTTTCTGTCTTTCTTTTATAACAAAAGGCATTGCCAACATTCCCATTGGGACATTCTGTGGCAAATGAGGAAGTTGCTAGGCTGCTCACTGCAGTGAGCACTTTGAAGTATTGGCAAATCTTGTTTTTTTAAAAAAATAAACAAAAGGAAGATACTGCAGGGGAGGAGGGAACCCTCTGTTCCCTTGTGAATGGCAAATCCACTCATCTCCAATTGATTTCACTCACTGCATGAAAGCAAATTGTTTTTTCAACCATTCTTCCCCCACTCCTCAAACAAGTGAAAATCTGGGCCAATGTTTTTAGTCCTGCATTAAATACTTCTTATTATGTTTGGTTGATATGATCATTTCATATGCATTCACACTTTCAACCATTCTCTTTGCCATTGGAATAAAAGATCATCCTCTTTCCTGTTCTACTGCTGCAGTCCTGATGGTGCAAACAACACTACTGTACACTCGCTGTGAGTTGAGAAAATCACACTTTTCAGTAGATACTCCTGTGAAGGAAATCAATATGCCCAACCTAAGTGAAATAACTGCTGGCAATACAGTAATTAGGTCATTAAATAGCAACACAGAATGCCCTCAGCTCTGTTAAAAACAGCACATGCTAAAGCTGGAGGTAGTTAGCAATATCAACTAATTAGATTCAGAACAAGAGAGAGGATAAAGAATAAACTATTTTTTAATTGATAAGGTTCCCGCAAAGCTGTGAGAAGAGATCACAATAGCTAGATTTTTGGCACTTTGTGAAATATCAGCTTTAATCTCTTGAGCAACCTGCTATTAATAGACGCTAGAAGAAACAGACGCTAGAAGGAATACTCCAAACACATGGAAAATACTTCTGAGCTTAATTATTATGAAGACTAGGTAATCAATACAGATACCATATCTCTCTAAAACCAGAGAGTAAAATCAAAAGAGAGAAACGCAAATCCTTCACCGTTTTCTGATTTTTTTTGAAATAGCAAATAAGATAATAAGTAGCTGTATGTTTTAACAATGCGAGAAGAAATATATTTGCCAAGGGAAGATACAAATTGATCACAGTGCCCTGTGATTCAATGAGGTATGGGTTTACCTATCCACAGCCAGTGGCCATTCTGAATTGTTAAACAGAATTTTTTTAATACTAAAAATGATAAATGCATTTTTACATGCATTTTAGCGTATATACTTTAGCTTTGCCTGTTCAACTACTGGTTGATTCTACATTAGAGCTGCTAGAGGAATCTTTCCTTCCTTTGCAGGTTCTGATACTGACCTAATCCCCACTTTCTACACCTATGTGTGGATTTGAAGGTACTTTTATGCATTGCATGGTTTGGGCCTGGAAAACTGCATGGTCTAAGAGTCACCCAGTGGGCTCTATGACTGAGGTTGGAGCTGAATGCACAGCACCTTAACCCAGGGCTCTTTTTTAGCTAGAACTCACCAGAACTCAGTTCTGGCACCTCTCAGGTGGGCGCCATTGGCATTACAGTGGTACCTCGGTTTGCGACCACAATCCGTTCCGCGGAACCAGTCGCTCCCCGAATCAGTCGCCGAAGGCATGCTTCTGCGCGTGCACGAAGCACCAATAGAGCACTTCTGCGCACAGGCTGCGCAGATCGCTTCTGCGCATCCAAGCACCGCAGAACCCGAAGGTAAACACTTCCGGGTCCGTGGTGGTCGGAAACCGAAGCGGTCGCAAACGGAGGCGGTCGCAAACTGAGGTTTGACTGTATAAGAGAACAAGGAAGGTGTTCATGGTGAGTTCTGGCACCTCTTTTTCTAGAAACATGGCACTGCCCTAACTGCTTCAAATTCTGTCTACAACCCCATTGTATTATAGTAGGGCTGATATGTTTTCAGCATTTCCTTTGCAAGTCTGGACATAATTTGATGTTCCTTGGTCGCTCAAATTCCTTGTGGCCATTTCATGAGCAATATTCCTCCCATTACAGCAACAGCATTACCAGTGCTATAATCTGAATACTCCCTTATAATGTGAACTTTTATAGGGCAATCAAACATTTTGTTGAGCTGTTAGATATTATGCTGTAAAATGCATCCTTAATTAATAGATGCCTGACAGGTTCTATCTGGTGTATTTTACATATGCACAACCTCTTGGGTTTTTTGGTTTAATTTCCTGCATGTTAGCATCATTCAGTGGGATATTAAAGATGTCCAATTTATTTCTCCTGTCAAATCTACAAAGCAGGAGCAAGTTCTTGTAGTGATTGTGGTATTCTGGAATAAGCTATGAAGTTGTGCCCCCATTTTATGCTCTATAAAGCACTGAGTGTATACTGCATGTGAGTGTGTAGACATGGTTGGAACTGCAGATCGAATCCAAGAGATTATTAAAATGTCCATCAGACAATTGAAAAGTTTGAAATCTGCAACATGGCTGTGAGCAAAAAGGGGAGTGGTAACTTCGTCCAGTCACATCCGGCTCTGTGCCGTCTCTCTATACTTAAAGGCAGTCAGGTCATGTATTCACAGCAGTGGCTAGAGAAGAAAGTACATTTAACTAGTACTTTCCCTATTTGTTTTCTTCACCTGGGGCTTATGTCTATTTCCCCCTTACTCTTCCTTATGATTAGATGTTAATGCTCTTTCATTGGGCCATATATATACTCGTGTATAATCCGACTTTTTCAGCACATTTTTTATGCTGAAAAAAACAAACCCCTCGGCTTATACTCAAGTGAGGGTCCCACCTGAGTGCATTTCTGACAGCAGCAAAGGTGGTGGCAGAGGAAGGAGCAGCCTGAAAGCAGACCTTTCGGGCTGCTCCTTCCTCCTCCTCCGGTTTGTGCTGTGGTGAACTGGCTTATACTCAAGTCAATAAGTCTTCCCAGTTTTTTGTGGTAAAATTAGGTGCCTCGGCTTATATTTGGGTTGGCTTATACTCAAGTGTATATATAGTATTTGTATACCATCCATGATGTGTAGCTTTGTATTTCGCTTTTTAAGATGTATATCCTTTTAAAGATGATTTAAAAATGAACAGTTAAAAGGGGGGAGTTTGCAGATGAAGGGGATTGGTCTACTGATTGCTGATGTCACAATGACAAGTCGCTTGGCAATGGCTGCTTGCCATCTTGCTTCCTCTCTTCTCTGGACACACAGCACCATTTTAGATTGTTTCCCTATCTCCTCTGGCCACTATGGAGGCTCACAGGTTCCTGCCTCACCCATCCTTCAAAGGAGCCAATCTGCAGCGGCCTGGGGGGGGGCATGGCCAGCTACTTAGCCCGGCTGACCACTCAGCACAGCATCTAGTCAGCCGGGAGCATCACCCATCCCTTCCCCTCCCTTCATTAATAGTTGATTACTGCTCTAACTGTTTATTTTCAGCTAGCCGGACTTTACTGTGGTCTTTTGGCGGTTGCCGTATTCGGAGCCGGGAAGGAATTTCCCCTGCTCTGCAGGTTTCACCTTCCCCATGGTCACAAGTTTGGCGGTTTAGGCCTTGGGCGGAATCCTATAGTCTTTCATCCAGCCGGGGTGTGGTGAAGTGGTGACTCACCCACCCCATTTCCCCTGTAGTGGCGTTAACAGGGTGCCCCGTTAGAGGGCTCTGGAAGGAAGTCCAAAGAGCCAAGTGCGTAGGCCTAGTGGACCATAGAGCTTCCCTCAGCATTTGGGGGCCATCTGCATAAATATGTGGTTTTTTTTTAAACATAATTTTTATTAATTTTACAAATTACAAAAAACGGTACATACATAAACACCTTTTCCACCTCCTTCCCACCCCCCTCCATGGGTCCTCCCCTGCCACAGAAGTATCCCATGTAAGTGAACAGTCAGAGATGGTCCATTTTATGCTTGGATTTCTGTCCTCCTCCCCCTCCCCTGTCCCCAAAGCCCCCCCCCCCTGCCACCAGGGAGCTCCAGTAAACCAGGGCAGTACGCAGGAGGTCATCCATCCAACCATCTATTATCATACCAAAAAAAAGAGTAAAAAAAGAGAAGAAAAAAATATCAAAAAAGAGAAAAAGACAATACAAAACAGAAGAAATCTTTCTTTCATTCATAATTATTAAACCATATTTTGTGGGCTTCCCCACCCTCCCCCCTTCCCCGGTTTTCATCCCTTTTTTATCATCTTCAACAGTTTCTTATTTTATAAAAATACACCTTTATACCTTATACTACTTATAAATTGATTATTATCATTTTCACCTAATGTCCAAATCACTGAAAAATCAAACTCCCATTTTATCTTCCCGTGCCTAATTTTTACCCCCTCTATAAGCCTCCATATTTTCACATTTTTCCAAAATCAATTCACTTTTAAAACTATAACTATTCCCAATTTAACCTTACATCCCCGATTACCGGCTCCACCCCCCCAATCCAGCAAATTCCATAATCAGCAGACCAGTTATAATCCTGTTAATCCATCCTTATAATCACAACTTCACTTTCCCTTCACCCCACCCCCTGTTTACAACCTTTTGCCATCCAGGCCTCCATACAAGACCCCTGAGTTTCTTCTCTTCTCTGCATATTTTTTCCCTCTTCCCTGTGGGCATTCTGAAATTCCAGTAATACCAATCGTGCCCCCCTCAAAGGGAAGGCACTCCATCCAACTTTTTGTAGAGTAAAGTCATCATTTTTTTCGTGGTGGGCTTCATTTTGTGTTAAATCATCACAGTCCTCATCTTCATCTTTTCCTTCCAAATCACAGTCACCATCATTGTCATTCTCACATTTGTCTTCTTCAGTTTCAAAAGCTTCATCTTCTAAGAAATCATATTCTGCCATCACCATCTGGAATTGTTGCTGTAACTCTTGCCGTTGTGTCTCCTCTTGACATAGTTCTATTCTTGCTTCCCACATTAAGGTCAAAACAGACCGCTGGAACTCAGGCGAATACCTTTTTGTTGACATAGTTCAATCCTGCCAAGGTCAAAACTTGTCACATGGGGTGGAATATGATCACAGTTTATTTTCTCGACTCCATTTTAACAAGCTGGCTGCATTCTTCAAGTCTTATTAAAAATAAAGTTTGAACTCATAAATATGTGTTTTGCAATGGATCCACCCCCGAATAGACCCTGTCATGCCTCAGTTCCCCAGTGGGGGCAGGCTGAGAGGGATACATGCCCAAGACCTTTGCCAAAGCTTTCTACATCTGAAATCAATAGAGTTGTGGCCATTTGAATCCCAGACAGTTGTTGTGTCCATTTATTTTACCACTCAGATTCTGCGGCTGGGCACGAAACCGATGTTGTCCTTTCAGAATCTGCTACTAGACTATGCTGTTGTGAATTAAAACAGTGTTTTACTTCAGTTCCGCTTCTCATGAGATATATAGTCACTGCTTTTCTTCCATTTTGTGGAAATAAAGTATTCATTACCCATGAAGAAAATGATAGTAACACTTAAAAATTCTGGACAAAAATGCTCATCAGATCTGCACTTAAGCTAAGATGCTGAGTTCTCTGTGTCATCACAAAGAAATCAATGGCATCTTTAAATTGGCAATCAAAGCTTTGACATCTGTGAAGGCCTCTGCTGAATTAAGACTTGGTGTATTCTGGGTTTTCTCTAGGGCTTGTCTTCTCAAAAAGAAAAAGAAACAATTTCACATTTATACAAAAGAAAAGAACCGGGGGGGGGGGGGAACCAAAGCATACTAAGCAACAATAGGAAATGAAAAAGGCTAGGGAAAGTATCAGGTAAGTGATTTATTTAACCTGACCCAAAGTCCAAAAGGAAGGTAATACAAAACAATGTAATTTAAAGGCAACATATGTTATCTGGAAAAAATAAATTAAACTGGATTCCTAACCTACAAAATCCAAGCCTATAAAATACAGTGATAATCACACTGACAGTTAATTAAGAAGGAGAGCAGTGTAGAGAAGTATATCTGAGTCTGTCAGAAGTATGGACAATTCCTTTTTGGGTTTCCAGATAAGTAAAATGATAGCTACGATTCACAGGAGTTTCAGCTCCCCTCTTCCCTTGAATCTGGCAAATGGACTCTTGCCCCAAATGGAAAGCAGATTTCTGCATCTGATTGTAAGTTGCTCCAAAGAATAGTGTTGCTCTGCTGCTGAAGTCTCTTACCTGGGTTGTGTGGCAGCACCCATGAAATGGCAACAACAGCAGCGGGTTTCAGCGAGCTCTCACAAGATCTCACAGAACTCTCATGAGATTTGGTGAAGCTCTTGCAGGCTCTTGCTGGAAGCCACTGCTGCTTCTCCACCAGAAGTGGAGAAAGTTGGGGTGCCTTTGAGGTCACTGGCCCTCGGGGTTGCGCCACCCAAGGCTTCACATTGCCTCATGGACCATGCTCCAAAGAGATGTATGTCCAACATAAAAAAATATTAAACACCAGCATACCAATGATTGGATAGAAATTACAGTTTCAGCTCTACTGCTATCTAAGGATAGACCATTCTATTTCCAGTTCATGTCATTTTTCATATGTTATGCATATGTCCATTCCATTCTATTTCCACATCTTTTTTGGTGTTTATATCTTCTGTCTCAACATTTTTGCCTGCCAATGTTATATTTATATACAGTTCTAGATGTTCATTTTAAATAGATACAGCTTTTTATCAAATATTATCAAATTGGCCTGTAAGAGTTGTGTGGCAGACAGAAATTAAACAGGCTAAACCTTTTCCAGCATGGAAATGCAATTACGGGGAAAGCTTCACCTGTTGACATTTTGTCTGTCCCATATCTATTTACTTGTGTGTGGTTGTCCTTCACCACCACCTGCAAAAGAGGACAACTTTGCATAAGATGAAGCATATGAAAAATTTGTGCAAATTTGTGCCTTATTGAATGAGTGTAACAGAGACCCCAATCTACATATGGTATTCTGGGCCCAGAAAATCTTGGAGGCACCCCTGTTATTCCTGTGATTCCATACAATGCTGCACCAGGTAGACAATGTCCACTGCTGATCTACTCTTACATTTTGTGGCCGGCAACGCAAGCACCAAAGGCTTCAGTATCTGTAAACTATGTAGGATGAACTTTGTATTAAGTCAGGAATCATAGCTGTCAAGTTCTCCCCTTTTTTTAAGGGACATTCCCTTATGCTGAATAGGCTTCCTCGCGAGAAAAGGGAAAACTTGACAGCTATGTCAGGAATAGCCATCATAGTGCATTTCAGGTGCTGATGGCCTCCAATTCCCATCAGTCCTAGCCAACAGTTGGGGATGGTGGGAATTTTAGTCCTGCAACATCTGGACTAAAATTGGCTACTCCTTTATTTAATCTTATAAGAACACTAGGGGCAACTTTCTCTGACTTACATAGGACATTGGCATGTTACTGTGTTTGGTAGTAGGTTGCCTGGAAAGTATAAATACATATTTGGCTTGCCTTTGTCTCTCCGTCTGGCAGGTGTTACTTTGTTCTCAGAGATTTCTTTTCAGTGTTTAATTAGTTTTGTCAGTCAGCTGTCTCATATGGCATTTCTTGAGTCATTACAATTTTTATCCAATTAACAGCAATATTTTTTGAAAGGCATAATGACTAGAATGCCACTGGAGGTAGAAAAATGAGGCCCCCCCTTCAGTGTGCAACTACATCTCTAGAGAAATTGTTTATAAAAAGCAAATATACAACTATTTGATTGTTTCATTGAAAATACAGCGGTATTCCTGTTCTTGATAGGAATAGACTAAAAAATGAGGCATTTCCTTGCTCCACACAGCCGTTACTAGGGATGGGTGTATCAGTCTATTGGTGGCCCATGCCACTTTTGAATGTGTTTGCCCTGAAAGCTGTTGTGTCTGGTGCAAAAATTAACAACTGCATGAAAAACCACATTTAAATAAGTATTTAAACCTGCATTTCAAAATGTATTTTCTCTGACTGAATTTCTTTCAAAACACATTTCTAACCTGCTTTTGAGCTGGGAACTGCTCCCTCCTCTGTGCCAAGGTTATTATGTCCACTAGAATATAGTGAGGAACTGTGATCCAGGCTCATAGCCAGAGGGAGACCAAAAAAGTGTGCTTGGGAGGAGTGTTACCCGGTCTGCTGGTCTTTTAAATACAAAACTGTAACCTGTTTTTATCAGTGTATCCTGTACTTACAAGTGTGATGCATCAGAATTTGCAACAAACAGTGCAAGATGTCCTGCCACTCCATGATTTAAACCAGGAAAACAGAATCTTCTGAATATGGCCAGCCATTATAGATGGCCCTGCATCTGATGAAAGACGAGGCTGTGCAGGTTTAGTCTCACCTAAGTCTATTGTATGCTTATAGGTGAAGTCAGCTGAATTTCTTGCTAACTGCTCAGATGTATCTTTTCTTTCCAAAGCAGCTCCAGGCCTGCTGATAGTAGAATCAGTGTTTTCTCCATTGGTTAAAGGTGCCACCACACTGCCTCCGACAGAAATTGCTGTTCAAAATTTATTTCTAGCAAAGAAACTTATGGTGGATATTTGTTTTGAAGTTATGATGATAATAATAATGCTGGTGAATTGGGTGTCTGCAACTCCCCTAGCCAGAGGGAAATATAACTCTATCGCTCCCCCCGAAAAGGCATAAAAACATGCCCCCCTCGACAAGAGGCAACTTTTTCTGCTGTTGCCATTGAGAATGTGTGTGTTTGGTCAGGTAGGAAAAATCTGCATCCCTTTTGAGTCCCTGATTGGTGATACATAAAAACAAATTGACCAAGCCTGTCGATATTCCTTCTCTCCATTTTGACCTGTCTCCTGGCCCTTGTCCATTGCACCCCCTCCAAATAATAGCACATGTATATTTAAAAAGAAAAATCATTTTATGTTGCTCTCTAAAATTTCTGTAGTAATTTTTAAGTATTTGTTTGTAGAAAAAGTTAAAATAGGGAGCGCATAGAAATGTCACATATTTGTGAAAACAACATGAAAATGCATTTTATTAGGGGGAATTGCTTTGCAAAATGTATATATTAGGCGAAATTGCATTTTAACCTGTGCATATTAGGAGAAATTCACTGCTGAATTGTTAGGAGGACTTTAAAAAGGTAAATCACAAATTGGTGTGGAAATGTTTAAAAGCTAAAAATGGGAAAATGAGAAACTGATATTGACAGAATTGCCCATCTGTATTTCTGGGTTACAACCCAGTTGTAAACCAGGAAAGTAAATGCCTTACAGGAACAAGTATAGAGGTAAAAGGGAAGGGATAAAGAAATTTCCACAGTAAACCAGAGGGAGAGCTAATTTGTGAGAAGAGATTCATCCCTCCTATACCAGGAGCCAGAGACTTGCCAAGATCTGTCTAGACAAATGAGGTTTTAGGGCTCCAAGCTTGTGAGAGCTTGGCTACTCTCATCTGTGGGAGATTTCAGAACAGGAAGGATGCTACAGCAAGCAGCGAGACAGGGAGCGATGAGTGCATATTTATACATCAAACCAATGCAAATTGTATGAACTAAAGTAGCACAATTTGAATGGAAGCTATGGTGAAGAGAAACCCTCAGAGAATAGTACACAAATGAATTCTGGGGAAAGAAATGTTTAAGTCCTTAAAGATTCTGTAACTAGAAACAAGATTAGAAAGTAACGCCAGTGGAGCAATACATCCAGAAAAGAACCAGTGCCAGAAAACAAAGTTTGGTATCACCAGCTTTGCTTCTTCCTTTGCTTTATTCTTCTAGCAACGCTTAGTTAATCGAGGCACATCAGAAATGCTACAAAAGAAATAATGATACAGACAGCAGTAGAAATAACAGCCAGTTTTTCATTTTCTGTAATGGGACTTTGATAATAATATAGCATTGTAGTTGATTCACTGTAGTGTCTGGAGGCAAACTCAGAAAAGGAAAAATGTTTCTTTAAAAGCTTTCTCCATTCGAAGCTTTTCATTTTCCCAGGACAAATGGAAGAACTGAATTGCACAAAGAGCGTTGTGCCATGAGTTTTATAGTCAACTCTGAAATTAGTTCTTGGGGTTTGATAAATGGATTAGTAATGCCTAAGATCCAGGCAACTATGTGGATAGTTCCATATGCATAGCCACAACTTATGTAGCCACATCATATAACAACATCGCCTTATATATATAACAATTTACTAGTGTTCAGTGTTGTTAACGTGCTTTTCAGAAACAAAGGAAGAGAAAACTAGGAATGCATAAGCGTATTTCCATTTCAGTCGCAGATGTGTTTCACCTCATTTCTGAATTAATTGTTATTTTTAAAAAAGAAACAATAACAACCCCAAAATGAAAATAGGACTTTAATCTGTACTTTATGACAAAATATTTATTTAACAGCAGCCCCATCCTCCATCATACGCTAGAGCAAATGACTTTTGAAACTCTGGGGAAAGCTGTTTCTGGGCTGACAAGCAGAGATGCTCTTCTGTGAGTCAGTGTAGTGTAGTGGTTAAGAGCGGTAGTCTCATAATCTGGTGAACCAGGTTCATGTCTCTGCTCCTCCACATGCAGCTGCTGGGTGACCTTGGGCTAGTCACACTTCTCTGAAGTCTCTCAGCCTCACTCACCTCACAGAGTGTTTGTTGTGGGGGAGGAAGAGAAAGGAGAATGTTAGCCACTTTGAGACTCCTTAGGGTAGTGATAAAGCAGGATATCAAATCTCCTCCTCCTCCTCCTCCTCTTCTTCTTCTTCTTCTTCTTCTTCTTCTTCTTCTTCTTCTTCTTCTTCTTCTTCTTCTTCTTCTTCTAGCTATGAACACCATAGCTTGCAGAGGCATACCCAGGATCAAAACTGGGGGGGGGGCAAGCCATGGTCATTCAGGTTGTGACATTTCACCACGGAAAAGGCGAATGAAACCAAAATTTAAAGAAAATTATATATAATTATAGCAGTGCTTTATTACGGTAGTTATTACAATTATTTGCTTGAATTTTTTAAAATTAGTTACATGTCCTATACTAATAACATTTTTCTTGGGTTTGAAGAAAACTTGTTCAAAACTTTTGTTTCAATCCAGTCCTGATTTTCCTTGAAGAATTTCCGATGGATGCTCATCAAACACAACCCAGTCAGTCTGTCCTCTCCCATTGTACTTCTGAGCCAGGTCTTTACCCTTTAAAATTTAATTTTCTACAGAAATTACTTAACTTACCTTTTTAGAACCAGTTTCTTATATCCATTTAGGCAGCCTCAATGTCTTCTAAATGTGAATAAGAAGGTAAACTAATAGCGGGCAGCTCAGTTTAGCGGCGGGCGGCTCAGTTTAGTGAAACGGAACTCATTAGACCCCTCTAGAAGATTCCCTCTTCTCTCTGCTAGAGCTCGCTAGAGACCTCTCCCTCCCTTGAATCCCAATGGCTGGCTGACATAGATTACCAGTCGCTAGGTGGCTCTAGATCAGGCACCCCCAAACTGTGGCCCTCCAGACGTTTTGGCCTACAACTCCCATGATCCCTAGCTAAGAGGACCAGTGGTCAGGGATGACAGGAATTGTAGTCCAAAACATCTGGAGGGCCGAAGTTTGGGGATGCCTGCTCTAGATATTTCTCGGTTTTTACACCATTTCAGTGTGGAAAACAACTGATTATTCAACATCGCCCTACCTAATTTTGTTTCGTTTCATCACTTTATAACCATTTAATTTTATTTTATTTTGCTTCTGGGGGGCCAGCTGCCCCCCTGCCCCTCGCTGGGTACGCCCCTGGTAGCTTGAATGATTTGGAAACAGTGAGGTAGGCACAGCCTCCTTTGAATGCCGAAGTGCATATACCTGATTTTCCCTATGCACCTTGAATGCAAGCCACTGCTGCCTTCTCCTTCCCCAAGCGAGAGAAAGAAGAATTTGCTTTTATGGAATGTGGTAGGGGTGGTGGCTCTGGCTGGGCTCATGGAATGTCTATTTCTTCTGAGGATCCTGAGATCCATAACATGCAAGTTCTAGTTTAAAAAAAACAGAAACAAAACTATTGTGGGTCAGAATTAGATCAATTTCTAGAGAAGGTTTGCTCACTCTGAAGGAATGGATCATGCCAAATTTTGAAGGATAGCTGCAGTGGTTTTATTTTGCACTTTTGGAGGGTGAAAGAGAATTATGTACTCTCCCTAAATGTTTTGTTGAGAATTTTGGTCTGAAAATTGCAGAATTAAGAGAGGTGCCGCTGCGTAAGAAATCTTCCAGACTTTAGATAAATAGGTCCAAGGGTTTTAGTACTAGGTGCCATTAAAGATAGACCCCACTCAATGAAGCTGTCTAAAATGTCTATGTGTGTACAAAATTGAGTGACATTTGTAGGCAAAGTCATACCTTCCAATGGGTGGAATCCTAAATTTCAGGATGGCAACAGCTGTTTCCCCACAAACACAGTATTTATAGTTGTGTGGTAGGTAAGAAAGGAAACAACCTCCCTCTTGTGTTTTCTAGGCAATTGGTCTCAAAATTGCAGACACAAGAGAGGCACTTCTGTGTAAGAAGGCTTCCAAATTGTAGTTAAATTCATCCTAGACCTTTAAAGCTGTTTTTTGGGGGTGGGGGTGGGGAGAAATGGAAGAACTAAAAGGCATTTGCTTTTTAGGTCAAACTATTCCTCTGATTAATGGGTTTGAACCGTCAATCAAATAGCTGTCCTCCGGCCCCCTTCCCATGCTGGTGTTTGCTGTTCCTTCCCCGATTGCTTAACTCTGGCATTTTAGCTATATGATTTTAGCTTACAGACATTTAGCTAGAGCTAAACTGAATGATGACAGAGCTGTTGGTTATCAAGTCACCCAGTGGCTGGCTTGAGAATTACTTCTTTAGGATGCAGTTGCCTGACATCTGCCATCATAAGATTCTTAAAGGAGCAGTCTCTTTCACATGCAGATATTGGCAGCCAAAATATGGTGTAAAACGCACTTCTGTTTTTCTCCAGAAAAGTGTGCCAGAGCTCTAAGATTCCATCTAAGACAGAGTTTCCCAAACTTGGGTTTCCAGCTGTTTGGGGACTACAGTTCCCATCACCCCGATCACTGGTCCTGCTAGCTAGGGATGATCAGAATTGTCCAAAAACAGCTGAAGACCCAAGTTTGGAAAACCCTAATCTAAGAGATGGTAGTGTAGTGAGTGGCTTGTACTTAAGGTATCCTGAAGAGAGAGTTTCGGAGATGACCAAGTGACAGGCAAGGAAGAGTGGTCCTGTATGAGAGACCCAGTTTTACTTCCCTTGTATCCCCCTGTTCTACTTGGCTGAAGTCTAATAATTCTCTATCATATGTCCTGTTCTTCGTTTATCATTGTATCAGAGAAATAAAATGATTGTGCGAAATGCAATAGCACAACATTGTGAGTTACGGTATCTACACCCTCCATATGAGCACAGATTATACATTCCAATAAGGAGCATTTCTTCCTCCCTGCTGCGTCAGAGGCTTCCACCTACATTTGTGTAAAGGTAAAGGGACCCCTGACCGTTAGGTCCAGTCGCGGACGACTCTGGGGTTGTGGTGCTCATCTCGCTTTATTGGCCGAGGGAGCCAGCGTACAGCTTCCGGGTCATGTGGCCAGCATGACTAAGCCGCTTCTGGCGAACCAGAGCAGCCCATGGAAATGCCATTTACCTTCCCACTGGTGTGGTACCTATTTGTGTGCACTTTGACGTGCTTTTGAACTGCTAGGTTGGCAGGGGCTGGGACCGAGCAACGGGAGCTCACCCCGTCATGGGGATTCAAACCACCGACCTTCTGATCGGCAAGCCCTAGGCTCTGTGGTTTAGACCACAGCGCCACCCACATCTTTGCTTGCTTTAGTCAATTTTCCACTGTTCAAGAAACAAGGGGGAGTTGGATGTTTGGCTAAATTACAGTTCTAAGCTAATCCTTTTGGAACAAAACCATTCATTCTCGTGTTGTGCAAGAGAGTAAAAATATAACGGGAGATAGGTGCATTAATTTTTGCCTTACAAAATGTTCCAGAAAGATAAAATGCTATTACCCAATGAGTTTTAAAAAGCACCTCTGCTGCTGCTGCCGGTGAATTATTACTACTTAGGAAAATCAATAATGACATTTGATTTTTCAGGACATTTGAGAGCCTGGATGATCCACTGTTTAAATACAGAAATCTGTCTTACTTGAAGTCATTAATAGCGAGAAATGTCAAGCAAAGTACTTTGTAGTCAAGGAGAAAAATGAGCTTTATTTTAAAGTCTGGGATGACAGTATACCATACAGGCCTGACACCAGATGTTTGTGGATTTTGCACATTCACATACCACAAGGTCCACTTTCTCCCCTCCCTCCTGGCAACATTTCACTTCTTGGTAATGATGCTGCTTAGACTGTAAGTTCTCTGTGATATGTTCTGCTTTTTCTCTCATTTTCTGTATTATTGTTCACAGTTCCAAGGAGTGAATTTATGCCCCCTTCAAGCCTTGGTTAGGAATTCTGATCCTTCACATGTCAAGGGTAATGTCAGGGAGTGTGAGGGCATGCAGCTATGTGCACTATTCATCCAGCACATCACTTTCATCCAGCCATGCAGGAGTTTGAGGGTGGAGGTCTGCAATGGTTTTCTTTGGAGCTCAAGAGTTCATCTCAGGCTGGACCCTGAGTGCTTGAGTCTCAGTGGATGTTTAGTAGAAGTTTCTTGGTTAAATGGTAATGTGGCTATATTGTAAACCTGTAGAATGATTGCATTAATTTAGCAGGAATTGCATGGTGAGCAAAGAATTATGACATGTTTGCTTGTTGTTGTTGTTGTTGTTGTTGTTGTTGTTGTTGTTGTTGTTTTTGCTTCATAGCATTTTTATTCTGGAGTAACTCCTGTAGCTGAGAGGGGTGCATACGATATGAATTGTTGTAAGTTTCCAGGCACGCCTTTCCCTCACAATTCTAGGCATTTCTTTTTTTCTCCTTGGTCCCCCCCCGCCCCGCCCACAGGTAGGGCCTATTGAATTCAGCCAGTAAACTAAAGTCCCTTGGTGCTTGGCTCTTGGCCCCCTTCTCTTCACTTTATGTATTCTTCATTTTGACAATCTGTTTCTTCTTTTGACTTGAAGTATCAGTCTTATGCTGTCTCCCTCTGTTCTTACTCACATTTCCAATTGTCCTGTGGGCTATATGTGATTGGATGTCCAAAAATAAACTCCAACTTAATATGCAGATGACAGAATTTATTATGCATTCTCTAAACCTTTCATTTCAGCTGTCAACATCACCCCCCAGCCCTCTCAACAAATTATGAATGTGGACACTATCCTTGATCCTTCTCTTTGGCTTTCAGCTCATGTTATTGCTCTGAGGTCTGCTATCATGTTATCAGCTAAGGTCTGCAAAGTTCTTCTGTCACATACGTTCCCAAAATCTGTCCTTTTTATCTACTGACTCTTAGTAGATTCTTATTCATACCTTCATTCTATCATATTGACTTACATAACATTTTGTGCATCAGTCTTCTTATCTCTCAGCTTAAGTCTATTATCTCTGTTTTCCTCTGATCTTTTAGTCTGCAATCCTACACCTCCTTCCCTAGGAATAAACCCCAATGGAACACAGTGAGACTTATTTCTGAGTAGACGTCTATAGGATTGCAGTGTGTGTGTGTGTGTGTGTGTGTGTGTGTATTCATGCTTATATCATGTTCCTCCTCTGTGTTTCCTTTCACAAATTTCCGCTTTTATTTTTTATCAACCTATTTTAATTTTAATCAATTTGTCTTAACTTTTCAGTCTTTCCACGGTCTTGTCTCTTATCTATTTTTGTTGCTTTCTCTCTCCTCTCTTCCTTGATCCCTCTGCTCATCAAACACTAATCTCCTTATAAACCTCCATGCCTGTCTTGCCGTTTCTTGTCTCCTTGCATTTTTCATTGTGACAAGCTGAGCTGAGTGTATCACCTAACTGTCGCAGTACCATTTTGTGGCTGCAACAGTGAGGAGCTACTTTCAGCACCTTTCAGGGTGGGCTGGTGAATTCTCTAAGCTTTGGGGCACAGAGAATTTATGTTTATAATATCTAGGAATATCTCAAAACCAGCAGTGTGTGGTAGTCCTGGGGCTCTCCAGCACCATGCTGACCTACAGACTTTCCTCTGTGGAAAGTCACATTGTTGGCAGAAGAAAATGGCTCCCCTCAGTCCACACTTCCACTTGTCCTGCCGTTTTAGGCATGGGTCTGAGTGGTTTTGACTTGGCCCTGCCACTTCCCCCTGAAAAACCTACTCTTTAGTGCTGAATCAGAGCAACCAGCATCTCAATTGCCATTTGTTCTGATTCAGTGCTAAAAATTGGATTTCCTCAGGAGAAAGTGGCGGGGCAAACAGAAGTGTGAATAAGCCCTTAATTTGCTTAATCCTGTTTGTTTGTTTTTATTAATACAATTATATCTCAACTTTACCCCAAAGAGATCTCTTCCCTGCCACATTATCCTCGCAGCAACCTTGTGGGGTAGTTCAAGCTGCATTGCTGTTTTTCTGCCACTGAATGAACAATCAGTTTGGTTTTTACAAAGAGCTTCGTATTGCCTTCAGCCGAGTGAATTTGTGGGTTTCATGCCATTTTAGGCAGGGCCGTCTTAAGTGTACCGGGCGCCGTGGCGCGATTATCCCTCCAGCGCCTCTTGCTTGGCGGGAATGCTCCACTTGCCAGGGAGCCCTGTTGTTCTTCCTCTGTATGCCTTGAGAAAGGATTTTTTTGGGGGGGGAATAAATAAATAAAAGCACCCCCACCCCCGTGTGCAGAGGCAGCTGCGATCTGGGCAGAGCAAAGCGAGCGTAGCGAGGAGAGGAGCGGTGGTGGTGGTGTGAACCCTGCCCTCCACCCTCTGACCGCCCAGGGAAATAGGTGGCACTGCTGCTCATCCTCTCCCACTCAGTGGCGCAGGTTCGAGGCATTAGGGAACTGCAGGGGGACGTGAGGGGACAGCCCTGGCGCAGCCTCACCTGGGTGGGCGCAGGTTTCCCTTAGCCGCAGCCGTTGGCGCTGAGGGCCAGAGCTCTCCTGCCGGAGTTGGGCTTCCCCGGGCGGGGGGGCGGACTGCTTCTTGGTCTCGCCCCGCCGGCCCTCCTCCAAGTGTGAGGAAGAGGGGGCGGCAGCAGCTCCTCCTGCTGCTGCTCACTTGACATGCAGCCCACGGCTCGGCTCGGACGGCTGTTGGGGGAGGCGGGCCCCGCTCTTGTTGCCACGACACACAACAGGATCTAACTAAACTTCCCTCCTGGAGAGCGAGCAAGCGGGCAGAGCAGCCAATGCGGGAAGCCGTGTCTCCTTCGCTCACCAGCCCAGAAGAAAAGGAGCAAAGCGGGTGAGGCGGAAGTGCGGGCGGCTCTGTATGCCCCCTTGATGCGCCCCCTGCTGAGCGGGTGCCCTGGCGCACCGCGCCAGTCAGCTCAATAGGAAGGACGGCCCTGATTTTAGGGCAAATCCCTAATACTACCATTTGTCTGTCGGCTACTATGTGCTTCCAGTCTTCTCGTATCAATAGCCTGGAATAATTGTCTGTTTCACTGATTTGATAAAAATGCATCATCTTCTGTTGGTATCGCTGGTTATGAAGCGAGGAAGAAAAGTTTTAGAGATCACATTTGATGAATTATGTAGGCCTCTTACACAGTCACATAGTCATTTGACACCTGTGACCTACTTAAACTATGGAAAATCCTGTTAGAGCAGGGGTCCCCAGACTTACGGAGCGGCGGGCCGGTGCCCGCCGCGCCGACCGCGCGGTGGGCCGGACTGCAGGGGAGTGCGCGCGCAGCGGGCCGGAGGGCGGGGGAGTGCTCGCCCGTGCGCATGCGCACACGCACACGGGCGGAAAAAAAATCGGCGAAAATCGCTTGTGCGCATGCGTATGGGCCTCCCCCGACCCGGAAGTGCACCAGAAATGACCTCTTCCGGGTCGGGAGAGGCCCGTACGCATGCGCACAAAGGATTTTCGGCGATTTTTTGCCGATTTTTCAGATCGCCGCTGCGCTGCGCGCCGTGAGAGCGGGCGGCGGCAGCGGGCGGCGGGGGTCGTCGCGGGCCGGATTGGAAGGCCGATTGGGCCGCATCCGGCCCGGGGGCCGTAGTTTGGGGACCCCTGTGTTAGAGCAATCACAGATTTGGAGTGACACACGAGTAAGTAGCTCACAGAACTTTAAATAATGTGACCTTAAAAAAAAAAAAAGGAAAAAGGAAATGGCTGGATTTTCTAGCCTTGAATTAATTTTACATTAAACTGGCTGAAAGAACATGGACCTACTTTTGTGGCACTTTGCAAGCACTTAAGGAGAGTGTTTCTGGGCAATTATATCACTTTGAGCAGTTACTTTGATAGGGCCAAGCTTAATGTGACATGCAATTGTGTGCATCTTCTTTCTCCTGATAGTTTAAAAAGAAGAAGCCCTAAGCAGCTTCAGCGTGTTGTAAAGTTAGATCTGAAAGTGTGTGTGTGTGTGTGTGTGTGTGTTCGTTCTCTCCAGTTGCTTCCCACTCAAAGTGCCACACCCAAGTTGCTTTTCTCTCTACAGGCTAAAGATACAGAAACCCATATTTTTCTCCATGGGGGGGGGACATTCTTGGAGGGATAATTTTAAGCAAAAATTATACCACAGGGAACCTAGCCTTCTGCTATTCCTCCATACAAACTCACAGTCCCCTGAGACTGCATTATAACTGACCATGTGCTGGACCTTAGGAGATCAGATTTACCACATACACTGATGGCCACTATGTATTTCATCTTGAGAAACAAATAAATATCTGTTTTTGATAGTAATGCCTTATTTTATACCAGGCATGAACAGCTTCTCCCATCAAGATATCAGACCCTCCAAGTGCCCCTGTTTTCCAGGGACAGTCCTGGATTTACAGGTGCTGTCCTGGTTTCTGGTGTGATCCTGGAATGCCCTGCTTTCCTCTTAGGATGTCCCTGTGGGTTAAACCACAGAGTCTAGGGCTTGCTGATCAGAAGGTCGGAGGTTCGAATCCCTGCGACGGGGTGAGCTCCTGTTGCTCGGTCCCAGCTCCTGCCCACCTAGCAGTTCAAAAGCACATCAAAGCTCCGGCGGGAAGGTAAACAGTGTTTCCGTGTGCTGCTCTGGTTCGCCAGAAGCAGCTTTGTCATGCTGGCCACATGACCCGGAAGCTGTCTGCGGACAAACGCTGGCTCCCTCGGCCTATAGAGCGAGATGAGTGCTGCAACTCCAGAGTCGGACACGACTGGACCTGATGATCAGGGGCCCCTTTACCTTTACCTATTTTTATCAGAGAAATGTTGGAGGGTATGGAGTTATCTGACTCCCAAGCCATCTGAAGGCAGCCATCTATAGGAAAGGTTTTCTTTAATGTTTAAAGTTCTACTATGTTTATATAAATGTTGGAAGACGCCCAGAGTGGCTGGGACAACCTAGTCACGTGGGCGGAGTATAAATAGTAAAAAATATTATTATTATTATTATTATTATTAATGTTGGAGGGAGACGAGCTTCAGCGATGGAGAATGACTGAATTACATCACCACCATACGTTCCAGAATCAGAGGCTGAGATGGGAGTAATCAGCCTCCCTGGGGAGTGGCAGCTCATCCGCAGATTACCCAACACCTGCCCCCAAATTCAGAAGGAAGGAGAGGCTGGGGCGCTGGATGGAAAGCCCGGAATGTTTCTTGGCAACTCTCCAAAGTCGCCTCCATTTAGCAGCAAGCTTCCAATTCTTAGGATGAAAAATTGGTTTTAAGCTTTGGACATATCTGAGCAAAGGGGGAGAAACTACTTTGCTAATTAATTCAGCCACTGAGGTGCTAAAAAGTATTTGAACGGAAGAAGGATTAACATCTATGTAGACTTGGTATGTTGGAACTGAAAGGGGGGTGAGCCTCCTTTGTTATTATATTTCGTTTTGCTATGTTATATGGCAAAATCCTCCTCTGAAAGAACCAACTGCCTGGTTATTTATAGCAAGTGAAACTGGAGAGGTGGTGTATTTGGTGACATAATATGACACTAATAATCATTAACTGTGTGGAAATAACAATTATTCAAAAGTGGAAAACCAAGCTCAAAGTATTCGTCTGCAGATATATTTGGAAGAGGATAAAGAGTTTCCCAACTTTGATTTGGAGAATGACTGGAGAGACGCCAAAAAAACTTTGGAAGTTTGCCTGGAATTTCAATTGGAATGACACAGCCCCAATTAACTGAGTGGCCATGACCGGAAGTAGAGCAGCTTGTTGAATTAAATGCAGAGCCTTAGGGGGATAGGTGCCTTTTAATATCTTACTTAATATTTGCATTCCCAGTTTTATATGGCAAAACCTTCCCTGGACAGGTTAACCATTTGAAGGACAGCTGGTCTTAAAAGTATTGGGCAGATGCCTTGATTTATTTTTATCTGGACTGACTTGGCTGCTGCCCGAGGTGAGAAGATTTTTGGACTGGCTTGGCGGAAACATCTTTTTGTGAAGAGATATCGTGAACATACAGAGGGAACTCTGGAAGTAAATTCCACACAGAATATATTGTTTTGTTTTATCTTGCTTGTTTGATAAACTCACAGGCTGTGAAAAGTAATGAGGATTAACACCGGAATGATTTATGGGAACTATCATGAAAATTATGAAAGCAGTAGAAGTATGAGATGATCAGAGCCCCTCGACCTCAGAACATGGGAAGATACCTCCAATTATATATATATATATATATATATATATATATATATATATATATATATATATATATATATATATAATTTGGCATGATATTTGGACTGTTTGATTATTGAATAATATGTATAATTTGGAATATTGAATTGATTGGATTGTTAAAGTGGAAAATTTAATAAATAGTATTTTTTATATATAAAAAAGAGAAATGGTGGAGGGTATGAGATGTACATACTAAACAGCTGTATATTGGGGTCTGCCAGGTGCTTGCACATTGTTTATTTCCATGCTGTGTGCTGTTGCAATCACAGCTGCAGGCAGGCCTTTCCTACCTCCCTGAGCAACCAGTAACTTTAATGGAGGGGTGGGAGGGATGTAATTCCAGCAACTGCTGCTACATTAGCATTATGTGTAGGGAAGGAACAGCTGGCAAAGGTCATTGTGAATGGAGCACTGGTATTGGAACAACATAAGTGAAGAACTGGATGTTTAGCACCCGGCACTTTGGGTGACCTCCGGCATTTTGCTTCCCCCCGGTCTCCATTTTCAGTTTAAGATGGTACATCAGCCACTTGGAAGGCTGCGAGTCTCAATCCGAAAAGAATCTCTTGCCTTTGACACAGCCTTTGATAAGGGCATTGCTTTGGGCTCGCTGTTCAGCCAACTGTGTGTGCAGCAAGAATCGGTGCTCTGCACTGTGACCTTGGTGTATTTGACTTGGGAGCCCCGGAGAGATGTAAAGAAAATAAACAGAAAACCCCAAGTGTGTGTGTGTGTGTGTGTGCGCTGATCAGCAGAAAACATGAATGAATACGCTGCAAGGTTGATCGATATTTTAGTTCTTCTATTAGCAGTTCTCCTTTTGCATGACCCCCCAGACTAACAAAGCCATGTGGCTCCTTTTTTCCAGTGCCTCTTTGTACTGTGACACAGTGCCCTGCCATCTTTAAGGAAATGGGATTCCTTGTATTAGCTGTTGCCAATAAACCTAGCTCAGCTGTCAAGAAAGGCAGATTTTTCCTATGTGCTTTATGTCATGCAAAGTTTGTATTAGGCATTCTGTGTTTATTAGGTATATGCTTCTTCAGACTCTATCTTCAGTTGTCCCTTCATGTAATTATGGTTGGTTTTCTGGTCATAAATAAGGCTTACATGGGAACTGAAGGCAAAGGGGAAATATATGTAGGTGAAGAAAATGGTCTCTCCAACCATTTATCATTTCATGCAGCAGTTATTCTTTGAGTGTCAATGGCATTTGTGTGAGAGGAGGAGTTTGGGGGGGGGGATGATTGTGAACTCATACTCACTTCCCCTACAGCAAGTCATAGAATCTTAGAGTTGGAAGAGACCATGAGGATCATCTAGTCCAGCTCCCTGCAAATCAGAAATCTTTCAACCAACACAGGACTTGAACCCACGACCTTGAGATTAAAAGTCTCATGCTCTACCAACTGAGCCTATTTCAGTCCCATTAAGCTGGTGAAGAAGAACTGTGAGATGCTGATGAGGTCTGTTAACCCCATTCCAGAGATCTGTAGTTCTGACATCTGCACCCCTAAATTGTCTAAAAGAGTATACTTCCAGATGGACCATCACTCACTGGTAGAGAACATACTTTGAGGTCTTAACTGAAGCTGTAATCCTGCACAAAGATACTTTCAAGAAAGCACCATGGCAATCAATGGGGCATGATGCTGAACGAATCCGTGTAGGTGCATATACAGCCTCAGGCGGATTTGCTATGACATATTCTCTTTCAGACAATTTGGTTCCCTGAAGAATTTCCATTTCTGAAAAATCTGCCACAACTCAATTGGAAATAATAGAGCAGACTTATAATAAAGTGTGTTTAAAAAGTAAGGAAAATGACAAACCCAAGTGTTTCTGATGTGGTGATTATTAGCATCGATTATGATTTTGTGGTAACAATAATGTGAGATGTACAGGAAGAGGGTCCACCCTCCCTGCACAGTCGGCTATGAGTCACAGAGAAATGAAATTTTTAATACATAAGGAATTAACTTTTATTGAACCAATCATTCAGTGTAAAAAGCACACAGCCTTGCTTGCTGCCTGCATATCACTCTGAATTGGGGAAGTGTCCATTTCCATCCTGAAATGCCAATCTGTATCTATTTGCTTCTCTCTGGTGGAAATCAAGTCTCAGACTATTTTGCTTTTGTTTTCCCCCATCAGGCCATTTTATATAATACCCAACACTCAGTGCTTCCAAGAGTAAAACTTAAGTCAATGTGCAGAGCTTGCATGCTGCACCCACTGTAGTGTAGATTAGTGCCTAAGGGCCAAACTGCACATTATGTTAAATGCATGACCATATTTCACGTATCTACATTTTGTTTTTGTTTTTAAATAGCAGCTGTTGTGGGTTAACATTTTTCCTTGAGCTTTGGTGTCAATGAAAATCACCACCTGCAAGCAGCTACAGTATATGCTCCGTAGGGGAAGCTTCTACAGTATTTGGCATCAGTGAGTTTCCCAAGTGAAATAACAACTTCTGGGGTATGATCTCTGCTGTTGTACTTCCAACAGAGATCAGGGTTGTTGTTGCCTTTACTGCATTTTCAAGGTGGTCAAAGGGTGTTTGCAAGCATCTTTGCTTTAATTCCACAAATCATCTCTCTGGTGGTTTGTGTAAGGATAAATGTTAATATACCTTTAGACACACTTCCCATATCTAGTTTAGGAAGTTAGGCCATGGAGGTGGCAGGGGTAGAAGCAGAAGGAGAAAGTTGCCAAAGGAGAGGGGTTATGTTGTACTGAGTTCTATAATCAAGTATTTCTTGTTCAAGCAGCCTCCCTGACTTCCCATGATTCAATTGAAGCTTTGGGAAAGATGTCATGAGGTCAGTTCACCCATGAATTTTTTTGTGATCAGGAAGCACAGGTAGTTGGGGAAGCTGTAGAGTGTAGGATAAATGTTTAATGGAAAGAAAAACAAGCACCCCACCCACAGCCAACTTGCAGCAAGAAGGTAATCTCACCTTTGCCCCCACTAACGTTCTAAAGAAATATTTTAAGTGCCTTGAGAATTGGACAGAAAAATGGAAGCTTCTTTTTGCAATGGAAGAAAACTTTTAAGAAATTGGAGAACAGGTTTGAGCACAGTACTAGCTGAAATCTAACCCCTGCCCTGAATTTAAAAATTGGACTTAGATAGCCATTCTCTGTTAGCTTCACTCTTAAATTGTCCCCTATTGGCGTAATAATACTGATATCCTCTGCCTTTAAAACTCTCTGCCTTGCTTACTGGGCAAGGCCCACTCAGCATGCCAGCACTGGGAGGGTAAGGCCGCTTGTGTAGAGGCAGTTCCAAGGGGGGTGTTTGTCATATACGTGGTTTTGCATACACATGGAATGCTTGGAACTGATGCATGATGTGATAATACTGTATTGTTGTTACCCTTGTTGAGCGTAGACATCTTTCTGTTTTGCAAGGTGCTGAAGGTAGCGTATGCCAGTCCTTAGGATTTGCTGATGGTATCAGATACAACCTTTTTCCAGATCCACCTTTAGTCCCAACTTCCAACAAGTGATTCCCCTTTCTCCTTTGCAGTCTTCCTTTTTCTTTTCCCATTCTGCACAAGTGCCCAGCAGCTGCCATTTTAGATTGCCTTCTCTTGCCCAACACTACTTTCCGTGTGCAACCTTTTCTTCTTTGTGTTTCCACTTTTCCCCTATCAGTGGTTTTTTTTAATGACTTACTAAAGGGAGGGGGAACTGTATGGTGGTAAAGCCATTTATGTAACCCATCTCCTATCATGGTGCAACCAAGCGGTGAGTCATGTCAATGGGCATTTATTTATTTCAGCATCTAGTTTTGTAAAAATGTTCCACAGGCAAGACTGATATAGGTGAAGGAAGCTTATGTGACTTGATGGCTATATCTCAAAAAGATCTGAAAATTAAACCTGCCATAGTGAAGTTACATTCTCTCGGCCTCAGATTGGCTCTGTGAGAGGGTGTCTAGTGTGTAGCTGCCATTAGGATCATCCAGCTGTCACACAAAGGGGATGTTTTGCCACCAGCAGTTTTTGTTCAAGTGATGCATGTTGTCTGTTGGTATATCTGGATGAACTCAGCATCTACTTGGTGAATCACAGCAAATGTTCACCAGACTACTTGTATGCAGGGGCAGCCTTTCAGGTTCCCTTGATTGGGAGTGGGAAGAGATTTTAGCATACATGTGGGATGGGGAGCAAGAGACACAGCAAAAGTGAAATGCCTGCATTTTTAAAAGCATTTGTTACTTATTTTTATTTTCTAACCTCCCCCCCATCCTTCTTCTGTCATGGAGCCCACATAAGTGTATATGTGGTTCCCAGGCAGTCTCCCGTCCAAGCACTGATCAGACGCAGCTTCATGTGGTTTTATGCCATACCCTGGGACTTCAGAATGGCCACATTTATGGTGGTGTTGAAGGAAACAATATGGCTTGAAATGGGATAGAGCAGCTACCTACATCCACTTGGCTTACCAAAATAGTGCCTTGACAATTCTGTGGCCGTTTGTATTTTAGGTAGAAGTAGCAAGTCCCTTTATAAAAGTGACCTACACTAGAATGAAAGAGCAAGGAAATCCAGAGGAAACTGTAGCAACAATAGACTAGTGGTGGCTGGGGACCATCAAGACTGGTGGGGCAGAATGCAGGGAGCCCAAACAGTAGGCAGAGCCCAAGCCAATGACAGGTTGGTTTTGTTTTTTGCCCCCAGTCTCCTCTCTGCTGAGTTCTATAAGGACAACATAGAGACTACAGAGGAAGAAGTCGACCTGTTGTGCAACCACCCCCTGGACTGGTGGTAAGAAAGATGGCAGACAGGCGGGGGCTGGGAGAGGGCAGGCTGAGGTTGGTGGAGCAGTGCCCCACTTGCCATAACGGACCTGGCTCCACTGCAACAGGCTATAGGAACAAAAGTCATATTGGCCACCCATCTTTTTTCCATGTACATTTTTTCCATGTACGATTATCTACATTGATCGGAAGGCATTCTGCAAGCAGTATTGCTTCAAAAATCTGATAGTAAAGTTTGATCACACCAATTTATAGTTTGTTCCAGGCCTCCATTGGTATTAAATTACCTACTTTCAAATTTGTATCATTTAAATTTGATATTTTATGTCTAAAAAAGAAATTGCATGACTTACCATTCCCTCAGTTTCAATATTTGTCCATCAAAGTTAACAATGGCCCAGGGAAATGTCCATATTAGTTCTTAAGGAAAAGCAAGCAAGGAAAGGAACAACTTTGTTTTCAGGCTGCTAACATCTTCACATCAAACTTCCACTGTCATAATATGTTTACCTGTTTCATTGATTTCAATGTCAGGGTTCCCCCCCTCCCCCGGCGCAGATTGTCAGGATATGAATATGCTACAATTTGAAATAATTTTATTTGAATATTTATATCCCACTGCTCTTTTGTAACTTCTGAGGTGGTTCATGGCATACTTAAAACCAACAATATATAAAAACAGCAAAATAAAACAGAAACCCAATATTTAAAAAGCAACAAAAACATTTAAAGCAGTAGGAGAAAATCAGATGAAAAGGCACAGAGGTCCATTAAAAACCTGTGCAACAGAAATGTCTTCTTCAGCTGGGATGTGAAAACTATGGACAGGGGCACATTAAGGAGCAGAGGCAGGGGATTATGTAAGTGAGGTGCCACAACCAAAAAAACCCTCTGTCCAGAGATGGTGGAGCTCTCAGAAACTCACCTTGGATTAACTTGAAAAATCAGAAAAATGTAAAAAAAAATTAGTCAATCTGGAGGGGGTGATGATGGCCATTTGAATTGAACGCAGCTTATTATTGCTGATATTGAATATATCCCTGTACTATACCTGTTCAAGCACAGAGAGGAACCAAGTAAAAGGTTGACTTAGGAATCCCAAAGCGGGGCCTGACTCATACACCCTGCGTTATGCCAGAGGCCCCAATGAAGTAAAAGCCTTGAGAAAGAGACATTGCAGGAAGACAGAGCAGCCTTGCCAAAAGGAAAACATTCCTAGCAAAAGGATTCCCTTATCAGAAGGGAATGATGCGCTAAACTGCCCCCAGACAGGGAACATGCCCAAGGGCACAGAGAGAAAGTCAGAGATAAGTAACTGACGGCATGCACAGATGATGTGGAGGAGGGGGCAAGGATGCACAGACCACCATAGTGCGTCTGTGCTCTATGTTTCTGACCTTTTGCCTTGCGTGGATGCTTTAGATCCTGCGTCTGTGTCTTAGGAAATCATAGTCAGAGAAGGGTATAAGGGAGCTTTGCGATTTGTGTTGCTTTACTCCTGTCGTGAGCTTGACCACCAGGAGTCTCTTAAATTTAAGAATTAAATTCTTTCTCTGGATTCAAACCCCCGGTGTCATTATTGGCTATCTCTGTCCTGCCTGGGCGCAACTTAAAGGACCCTTACTAGCTGATAAGGCTGCAAATCCAAGGGCTTGAAAATATTACCTCTGCCCTTTGTCTACTGTCCTGCAGCATTCCTCTCCCCATATTCTCATAGAGTGGACCCATATCATTATATTGCGCACCATTGTATTGTATTGTATTGTATTGTATTGTATTGTATTGTATTGTATCGTATCGTATCGTATCGTGGAGGTGGTGGTGGTGGTGGTGGTAGAGTGCTTTGGGGGCAAAAACCAAGGGAAGAAGAGCCTACCTCTTGTAGAGGGCTCACAGGTGTTTAGTTTGCCTCTCTCACTCTGTGTTTTGGCCCTGTACATCTTTATTCCATCCCCATTTGATTTAATGATGGGTATCCATTACACACTACTGCGTACTGCTCAGTCCAAGAGCTGATCTGACCATGTTTGTCAATGATTGGAATGTATGCTTCTATTTTCTAACAACTTTACCAAAGTGAATGTTTTCTAGTTTCTTTAGGCATACAATCCAAATAACCAACGGCATGTGTTTGTTTGTTTCTGTGTGTGTGTGTGTGTGAGAGAGAGAGAGAGAGTATTAGTTTTTGCCATTTGAGGGTACATTTTAAATAGTCCTGCTTCAGCTTACTTTATCAGTTAGGAATGGCCTTTTGAAATGGAAATCAATCTCTTAACTTAATTTGAATCTAAAATTGCTTGGACATTCAGGGCTCGGCTCTGTGGTCTCCTTAAGGCAGTTTTCATGAAGTTCCAATTAGGAATATAATCAAATTTTTGAAACTCTTCAATCACATTGTGCTCACATGTTATTATATAACTAAACTTGTTTGTGAATTCAATGTGTTTATATTCTTTAGACTCTTTTTATCGGCTATTAGACATGCAGCTCTCATGACCTCCCTTCTGTCCTTTCTTAATTCTGTACTTCAGAAGAATATAAAACAAGAAGTTGCTGTCTGTGAACATCATTCTTATTTGGAAAGGAAACCAAATCCACTTGTCATTCTAAAACTCACTTATAACCACAAGATGGGCATGCCATTTATGTAGGTAACAATACAAACCTGAATGTCCAAGTGATGAGCCATTTTGAGAGATGTCGGTTTTTGGGTGCCCTCTGCTTGTGAGACAATATAAATGGGCCTACAGTATTTCCCTATATTCCAACTACTTCAATTTTAACACTGGTAATTTGAGGAAGAGCTCAAAGTTCTGCCTGATGCAATAAAAAGGCTTATTCTACCCCGTTTTCCCGAAAATAAGACATACCCATAAAATAAGCCGTAGCAGGATTTCTAAGCATTTGCGCAATATAAGCCATACCCCGAAAATAAGGTGCAGTTCTGTAGGGCGCCAAGGAAGAGGCGAGGCTGGACGCATAATTAAAAATAAGACATCCCCTGAAAATAAGCCATAGTGTGTCTTCTTGAGGAAAAATAAATTTAAGACAGTGTCTTATTTTCGGGGAAATATGGTAGTACACCAGTTTGAGAGCTGGACTGTAAGACTCTTAATGTGCCAAGAATACTTTGGATTCAAAACTGAAAACTGTTAAGAGCTGTTGGAATTATTGTAGACAGAAACTCTAGACCTCAGTTGTATGCTGCATCAAGAAAGAAAGAGTTTGCAGTTTCTTCCTATGTAGCTAGTGTTTGAATTGCAACTGACTTTTGCTGAAAGGTGCAGGATCCCCAGACTGGATCAGAAATCTGAAGTCTGGAAGGGGGAGGGTGTTTTAACGCTTGTCCCCCTGCTGTGATCCTGATCCACACTGGGAGATGTGCAATTTATCTGTAAAAATCCAAACCTATAATTATTAATTGCATGATCGATATCTCATCTAGTTTGGCCAAAAGACAAATATTCCGAGGCTTGCGCACAGCAGAATGATAGAATGCTGAGGCGGTACAATGGCCTGTACACCTTCAGAATGCTGGCAGGAGAGGCAATTTTTAATGCTCTACAATTGCATGTGTAGGCGTGTGTGTGTGTGTGTGTTGTTTTACACCATTCCAATCTCTGAGAGGTGGGAGATTCCAGAGGTTCCAGGTGTTTAGCCAGGGTTTGTGTTTCCTTTTGGAATGAGGCACAGTGGAGACTGTGGGGTCTTTATGATATATGGTTTATTTACACATATATACAACCTGAGCATACGATGGAGGGGTTGGCAGTATTAACACCCCATTAACACCCCAAGAGGGTCTTGCTTCTGTCGCAGCCACAGCCTTGGGATTCTAACAAAAATCAAGCATAGCTCTATCTCCCGGCCTGGAGCCTGCCAGCTTCTAGCTTCTGGTTCACAAAACTCAACTCTCAATTATGGCCGTGCTTTCTAACTACCACCTAGTTGAGGGGCCCACCTAGGGTTGCAAAACTGCAAAGAAATTGGATGTTTTCAAGCTTTTTCTGAGGAAAATGGACTGCCATACGTCCAGATTTTCCCAGTTATTTAGCCGATTTCTGCCCAGACACTGCTTGCCACTGCAATATTCCAGATATGTCTGGGTAATTCCAGACATATGGCAACCCTAGGCTTATCTGTTACAGAGCCACTTCCTTTGTTACCTTAGTGGTCCATACTTAGAGGACCCTGACCGGGAAGCTAGCCAGGCTATCCCAGGAATTGAATATGTGTTGGATCCAGGGCATACACAGCCCAACCCACTCCAAACTCATATTAGTATGTAATTTACATAGCATATGATGTTTGAGTTAGATCTGTGTTACACTGCTGAATTAGTAAGACTTCCTCCTATTATTTCTTCTTAAGAAACTCAATTCTCTTTTCTTTTTCTTGAGATCTTTCCAGGCTTTGTTTCATTTCACTAGAGAGCCTAACAAGATCATGATCATGAATGCAATGCTTGTAAAAGTACTGGCTTAAATGCTGCAAAATGCACCGGTTTTTCCACAATATCTCATTAATTTGTTTTAGCCAAATAAAGTAAAAAGAAGATGATGCATTGCACACAACATCTTTAGGCTGTCATTTTATATATAAGAGGGGTTTGATTAATTATACAAAATCATTAAAGGAAATGTCGGTGCTAGAGGAATAAAGAAAAACTCCCAAGTACAGAGCTCAGATCCAGGTAAATGTGATTGATGCTTATTGTTGTTCTCGCTGTGAGGCTCCATCAATGTAATTAAATTAAAAGTGAGGAAGTGGGCTGAAATGGTCTCATCACTTCTTAGAAACATGAGAATGATGGAGAGAGAGAGAGTCTAACAAGTAAGTAGCATCCGCATACAACAAAAATGCAATAAAGGCTGGGGCGGGGAGAGGACCTTGGTCAATTGGATATTGTTGAATGTTTCATCTTAATTTTCTTCTTCTCTGCTGCAGAAACAAGCTTGTCTCATTGGGAATATTATAGTTCATTCATGTCCAAACAAATTAATGTCTCAGCTTACCCAAACCATTATGTCTGTTCTATATCACTTGGTATTGCCAGGCATGAAACCTGGAAGGCTTGCTGTGGTTTGATTTGAATAATTTAAACAATTTCTCTTTGGAAACCTTTTGTGGTATGGCAAGATGTAGTCGATATCAGCTAAAATAGATGTGCTATTTTGTTAGCTGGGACCCTAAGTTAGGGAAGTAATACTTCTATGTTAGATGGCTTGGTTTTAAAGATCAGTTGTGCTTAGCACACTAGAGTGAACATACAGTCTAATACTCATGGACAGGGGCACAAGAAATATCTGTAATTTGAGCAGGGAGGGAGCAGTGGCAGCATATTCACAACCATTGCTAAGGCTGTTCTGAACAATTTGAGCAGCTCCATAAAGAAGAAGAAAAGACAGCTCCATGATCACCACATGTTTTGCCCTCATTATCATCATATCATATACATATGTTAATAGCACACTTAGGTGATTGTATGCTATTAAGTTTGGAAGCAAAACAGGGCCACGTATAAACAAAATGGTAATTTCTAGATACAGGATGGGGCACACAGAACTACGTGAGTTTGTAAATTAAAAGAAAAAAATGACAGGACACTGAGTGCTAGGTGGAAAAGAAAAGTGAGAAAAGCAGATGGGAAGTGAATTGGTTCGATTCAGCTTATAGCAAGGCATGGTTGGCCAGAACTCTGAGCAAGAGCTTTCCTGTTAGGAACTGAAGATATACTGCAACATTTTTTTTGAAGATCCCACTTCAAACTTCCTTCCACATCAACTTGTCTGTTGAGGAACACTCAATGCCTTCTATAGAGTCCTTGTGTGTTGTCATCCAGAAGAATTTGGGACATGTACAAGGATGTTCATTGTTGGGCACTGACCAGGTCTGTTAAGCCTGACAGTTACTTTGTATTGATGTCCCTTAGAGCTCATTAAAAAGATTCCCTTGACAAACACAGCTTGAAAATGGCCACTTACCCAGTACAGAGGTGGGTGGTGGTTGCGACCCAGCACAGCGCTTCCCCCTCCTTCTGAGGCCATGCCATATTTGCCCCGACTGTTGGCTCCTCTCCCCTGGCGGCCGCAGTGCCTGCTGGATTCCTGCCAAACCCAGTTTTGAAATTTCTGGCCAATCCGTGGCAGCCCTGGCGGTGGGGCTATTGGACTGGTCTGCTCCAAGAGAACAAAAGGAGGCTGGCGCTGCTCTTGGCAGTGCAGTCAGCCCCAGTGTGTCACCCACCCAGCCCATCCTCTAATCTTGTTTTCTTGCAGACTAACCTTTTCTTTCCAGGCGTGCGGCCATGGCCATGGTCATACAATGGTTGCTGTCTTCAGAACTGGGAAGGTTTTGCCTTCCCCATAGCAATTGTCACAACTTCGGTAGTTTGTTCCTTGGGCAGAATCCTTTAGTCAAACATCTGGGGAAGGGGTGAAGGGGTGACTCCACTTCCTGAGGCAGTAATAACAGGGTACCCCATTAGAGGGGTCATGAGAGTAGTCTCTGTCCACAAGCACACGGCGGATGGGCCATAGAGCTACTCTTAGCGATTTGGGGAGGGGCCAGTTGCGTAAACTCGCGTTTTGCGTTGGTGCCATCTCCCCCTCACTGACCCTGTCATGCCTCAGACCCCCAGCAGGGGGCTGAGAGGGATACCTGCCCAGTGCCTATGCCAAGGTATACCTACATCTGAATTCAATAAAGTTGTGACTATTTTTATCCCAAATATATGTTGCCGTGTCTTCTCCTTTCACCATGAGGTCTGGTTCCTGGGGGAGGGAGTACTGTGTTTGGGTACACAGCCACTGGGTTAAAGCCGCTTCTGATTTGTTTTAATTTGGGAGTAGAGAACTTGTGACCCTCCAGACATTTTTGGATTACAGTTCCCAACAGCCCCAGCTACATAGCTGCCAAGTTATCCCTTTTTTTCAGGGATTTTCCATTATGCTGAATAGGCTTCCTCGCGAGAAAAGGGAAAACTTGGCAGCTATGCCCAGCTAGCATGGCTAATAGCCAAAAATGATAGTTCAGCAACTACTGGAGGGCCCACACCTGTTTTAAATTGCTCATCTATATTGGTACTTGTAGTTGGGGAATAGGATATATGTTTATTCAGACCAGCAGGAATTTTTCAAAGTCTTTGGGATTTTTCCTTGCTTGGCTGTGCCAGGAAATTGGACCCGGGATCTTTGGCATGCAAATCATTAGCCCTATCCCTGAGCTATTGTCTTCTGCAATAAAGGCATGGGATGCTGCTGGAAACAGTAAGAGAAATAATAGGCCATGGAAGACAGAGTTGGTAGTGAGAGCAGAAATACTTTGGAAATACTGGAAATAATTGGGTAGTTAAGCATATCCATGTCACCAGGACTGCAATCTCAAATGGTTAATAAGTCTCATTGAAATTAGTGAGACTTGCTTCTGATTAAGCTGTAAAAGAGCTTTTTTGCATTCTCCACCCATAATGTAAAAGAAAACCTACATAAACTAGAATGGGTGTTGTATTTTACCATGCAAAGAGTAAAGAGAGTTTCTGCTCCAATCCTTATACCCATTTACCTAAATAAACTGAACTCAGTGTGAGACTTACTTCTGAATGAACCTGTATAAGATTGCTCTGTGAGGCATGTTGTTAGTGTCAACATCTTGAAGCACCATGCGGTTTAAAACTGGGGAAATCCATCTTGTGGTCCAGCAGCTTACTGGATTCAAATGCCTTTGTGGGTTATAGAAAATACATATTAGTCATTTTAAAAAAATCCCCTCTGTGAGTGAAGATCAGAAGAAATTTATTTTCCAGAAGACTCACATTCTGAGGACTTAAAGCACTCTAAAATTATGCCACCTGCTAGTAAATCAAAAGAATGGGCAGCCCTATATGGGTCTCGAGATCATTTGAAAATCATGTTATTTTGTTGTAGGCATTTCCTTGCTTTTAGCTGCCATTATTTAAACATCCATTTCCTTAAAGCTGATATCTAAGTTATAGCTTTTCAATATTGTAACAGTGAACATATTAATGCATTCTAATTTATACCTGAAATGGGATGGGGAACATGTGAAAAGGTTGTCCAAAAAGACATGCTGTTTGGAGAATGGAATTAGATTTAAGTACTAAGGAAGGAATTTGCAATACTAGTATGTCTCTTCTCACTTTCTCATTCAAAAGTTTGATGCTTCAGCCATATTCTTTGATAAGCAAAAGCATACCTTCTTCAGATGTGCAGTAAGTCTAGAATTCTAGCAATAAGGTTGTACCAAATAGTATGGGAAACAGCCTTATTAGAAAAACTAAATTGTTTCCTGAGAAATCTCTATGTGGGACAAGAAGCTACAGTTAGAACTGGATATGGAATAACTGATTGGTTCAAAATTGGGAAAGGAGTACGACAAGGCTGTATATTGTCTCCCTGCTTATTTAACTTATTTGCAGAATTCATCATGCGAAAGGCTGGACTGGATGACTCCCAAGCCGGAATTAACATTACCGGAAGAAATATCAACAACCTCAGATATGCTGATGACACAACCTTGATGGCAGAAAGTGAGGAGGAATTAAAAAATCTTTTAATGAGGGTGGAAGAGGAGAGGGCAAAATATGGTCTGAAGCTCAACATAAAAAAACCAACCAAGATCATAGCCACTGGTCCCGTCACCTCCTGGCAGATAGAAGGGGAAGAAATTGAGGCAGTGAGAGATTTTACTTTATTGGATTCCATGATCACTGCAGATGGTGACAGCAGTCACGAAATTAAAAGACACCTACTTCTTGGGAGAAAAGCAATGACAAACCTAGACAGCATCTTAAAAAGCAGAGACATCACCTTGCCGACAAAGGTCCGTATAGTTAAAGCTATGGTTTTCCCTGTAGTGATGTTTGGAAGTGAGAGCTGGACCATAAAGAAGGCTGATCGGCGAAGAATTGATTCTTTTGAATTATGGTGCTGGAGAGTCCAATGGATTGCAAGAAGATCAAACCTATCCATTCTGAAGGAAATCAGCCCTGAGTGCTCACTGGAAGGACAGATCCTGAAGCTGAGGCTCCAATACTTTGGCCACCTCATGAGAAGAGAAGACTCCCTGGAAAAGACCCTGATGAAAGATTGAGGGCACAAGGAGAAGGGGGCAACAGAGGACGAGATGGTTGGACAGTGTTCTTGAAGCTATCAACATGATTCTGACCAAACTGCGGGAGGCAGTGGAAGACAGGAGAGCCTGGCGTGCTCTGGTCTATGGGGTCACGAAGAGTCGGACACGACTAAAGGACTAAACAACAACAACCAATAAACTGAAACTGACATGGGGACAAGTGGAAGAAGATGCCTTCACCCCGGTATGGCTCCCCTTTATCACATACACATCCCAACAAGGCAACGACAAGAATCCACCAACAGCATACAAATCAATATGGCTGACCTGATACAAACACACACACACACACACACACACCACTCACACATGAAAACAAAGTTCGCCAATCACAATCAAACAACCACACCCTAGGCCAACCCCAACCTCTCTCACCACCAAAGGAACACAAGCGAATAGTAAATAGAACCCACACAAGCGACACTGACACAAAACCCCACACATACATAGTACCTGAGTATGCAAAGCATTTAACCTCAAAGGGGCTGAAAGTACATAAGGTAAAACTTAATGATTTAAGATGGAGTAAAATTCTGAATTCTTGTTGATCAGATAGTAGGAGCAGCATCAGCCTATCTTGCAACAAGTCTGCAACAAGTCTGGTTCCTTCTGTCTAGTCAAAAATAGCAGGGATTTCAGTCACATATCTCTGAATGTCTCCTCCTTTTCAATGGCATAACATTACACAGCCTCTATGCAGGGTGATATGTGGCTTTCTGTTTAATAATTCAAAATATAACGATTACCAATTTATATATGGTATGTCTTTTGAAGCACATTTTCTTTTTCTTCAAAGGCATTTTAATTGATTTTCTATTGCAAATTTACGGTGAAGGGAGAAGGGAGGAAAAAAGAGGGAAGGGAACCCCCCCCCCGAACCCCTCCCCCACCTCGTTTGCTCACCCTAGCAATCCAATAACCATCATTATGCCCACCTTAATTTATACATATAGCTTGATATATGCTATCCAAATAGGTATCCAAGCAGTGCTGGTGTTTATAACAAGTGTTCAAATGCAGCAAGGGTGTACAAACAGTTGTGTAATAGACAGTGGGTATTTATCCTTCCAGCTCAAAGTACAATTCTCTCATCTTTTGTGTGCTTCTGTCTACATTGCACCAAGGGCTGATGTCCCTATTGTCCCATTCTGAATTCAGGACTGCAGCTGGAATCTGGTTACTATGGCAGTCCTCCCAGTGAAGGCAGTGCTAAGCAGATCTGGGAGCAAACCTAGTACAGGGAGATGATGCACATTTCTACATAATAATGCAGCAGCTGTGTAAAATTTTAAACCCTAAATAACCATGAGTGAGTCATTCTAAAAAAGAGAGAGAGAAAATGTAAAGGTGCTAAGAAATGCAAATTATTTGCTGGAAAAATCAGAGGAGCCAAAATGGCTTTGAAGAGATTAAGAAGTGTGCCTATGTATCTGCTGTATAATCCTGAAATTATATCAGTGTTCATTATGCAAAAAGTATGGAACACAAGTCTAAGCATCCTGCAGTGGCAATGTCTTGAAGAATACGCAGGGCTTATCAGAAAATTAATATCTTGTTTAACGGATTTGTAACAGGTTCCTCTGAACAACACTTTTCTCCTTAAAGTTACTTTTGGAAATAATAATTATTTACGAATACCAAGTTTACATGTTTTACTCCGAAGTCTCTGTCAGACACATTTTATCTTTTTCCTTTGACAGCACCTCACTAGCTTATTTTTGCTCCATTAATCTTCCCAGCTTCATATATCTCCATTTTGTTATCATGTTTTTACTTATTGACTTCATTTAAAAATTGCAATATTGAAGGTATGGGTCTATGGGTGGGGGAGGAAGCATTTTGCTTCGATCTTTTGAAGCGACTTATTTCTTTCATCTTTCCCCTTGAACTGAACAAGCAACAGACTAGGAAAGCAGATCTGTGGCTTGTCAGGTAACCAGAGGGTGGCACTGGTCTTTCATATCTAGATGGTTTAGGTCACGCCGTGAAATATTTAAAAGAGTTTATGTAAGTTGCAAGCAATGTATGCATTATATAGTCTCTCCCAAACATCTATGCCTGAAACAAGTAAGCGTGACATATTTATATATCCTCTTATCTCTAGAGACTTGTAGTTTAGAGCTAAGCTATATATAGCCAAAGATGCAAGCATCAAGGTAACCATTGTTACAATATGTTTAGTTTCTGCCATTATGATGCCAATGCTTCTAAGTAGTATTTTGTACAAAAATTAAATCAAATCAGCAAACAGATAGGCAAGAACCCCAAACAATGCCTCAGAATTCACAGGACCTGTTTCAGTTAAATATTTCTTGAAATAAGGAAGTTTTTTTTGGTTTTGTTTTTAACTGAAGCACCCTAGATCTGGCTCAACCTTATATTGTAATTGCAAACATTTTTGCTGGTGTACTTGCCTGCAGTGCTGTTACATTATAGATTTTGATGTGGCAGTGAACCAGCAATGTAATTGTTTGGTTTCCCCTAAAGCAGAAGAAAAGAAAACATTGTTGTTTCCCGCTTTAGTCCCTGGGGAATATTTGGGGGCTTTGAACTAGAAGTAAGGTTGAAGGTTCTATAACCATGTCAGAAGAGGCCTGGTGAATCAGGCCAAAGGGCCATAATCTAAAACGGCCTGTTGTACTCGCAGTAGCTAACCAGGTGCCTGTGGAAAACCGAGAAAGAAGTTATGAGCACAACACTCTCCCCCATTTGTGATTCCCAGTAATGGGTAGTCAGAGGCATTTCAACTCCGATACTGGAATTGGCTGAAATCTTTTAAAAATCTGAAAACAGAAACTTGGGGATGGGACCTGGAAAATCCTTAAAGGTCCTGCAGACTCTGTTCCTCAAGTCTACAGCATAGCCCCGTGATATAGGGCAAGAAGGTGCTCATGTGGCAGAAGGCAAATAGTTAAGCGCTCCAATTGAATAAACCATGTACCTGTACCCAGGATATTAACATTGCCTGAATCTCTTATGTGGAGCACTGTGTTTTCATTTATTCTTCTGCAGTGCCCAAGAAACAACAGAGTTTCAATGCTTAAAAGAAAAATATGTCCCAATGCAGCAAAATGTATTTATTTGCTTGAAGCTAAAACTCAGATGTGAAATTGCAACCAGACAGAGGCATTTCTGAGTAAAGTGGTCTCATTTATTCTTCATTGCAGGCTGATCTCTCAAAAATTTGCTTTGAAAATCAGAACACTCAACCATTTACCACGTTGGGGCTGTCAAGGAAATTCAAGGGGGATCAGAGTAATTCTACAATTAAGGGCTACAAACAAGTATGAGCAGAGTAATAGCCAGTGCACTGTAGAGATCCAGAATCTACAATCCTTTTATAAAATGAAATGAACATTAAGATGCTTACCTACACTTCTCACATTCTGCACTCTATCGTGTATTCCTTGCATGCACATGCTTCTATTGATCAAAGCTTGGGTGAAAATCAAACTGTAGCATACTGTAAGCAACTGCTATAAGAATACATCAGCCTGGGTAGAAAAATTCCACATACACGATATGTAAATTTATTTATTTTTATTAAAAAAACCCTGCCTTCTAAATTTTGTAATATCAGGTGTTGCTGTGGCTTATTTATTTTTATACACCCCAGTCTTGTAAGCAATATACATTTGGGTGTCTATTTAAGAAATTGTCATAACATTGTATTGAGAAATAGTTCTTCCCCAAATCACCATGTTTTCTTTTTTTTAAAAAAAGATAAAATATATTTTATCCAGCATTTAACCATTAAGTATCTATAAACATTACATACTTTGAAGTGCATCCAGTCAGCATTCAATGCTCTCGTTCATTCCTGTTGATGCCAGCTGTAGAGCATTCCAGTTGCAGAGCATATATTTTACATGAAAAAGGTCCCAGTTTCCATGCCTGGCATCTCCACAGAAAACTTGAAAAGACCTCTGTCTGAAACCCTGGAGAGCTACTGTGAGTCAGTGTAGAGCAGTGGTTTTCTGATTTGGGGGCACCTTTAGTCCAAATGTGCATTTGTGAACCCACTTTTTAAATTTGAAAGGGGATAGTGCTTCTGTTGCCACCTGGCATGGATGAGCCTGCAACTCTACGTCACACCATTGGTGTGGGTTGGCACAATACTTACTGGTTATAACTAGATTAGGGCATGTCCTCTGGGGCACTAGTCAAAGCTCTTCTGGGTAGACTTCCCCACATCATTTATTTTTAAAATGTTTCTTTTCAGAAGTTTTGAACTGCAAATGTTACACTCCTGTGCAAAGTACTAACATTTTTATTTGTTTATTTATCCATTCCTAATTCCTGTATTAGGGTTGCCATATTTCTAATAGTGAAAAGTTGTTGAACTATTTTTAAGGAAAATTGCCAAAAATGACATTGCTGACACGGGTTGCCATATGTCCGGGTTTTCCTGGACTTTTTTTTAGTGATTTCTGCCTGGACACTGCTTCTGACTGCTGTATTCCGGATATGTCCAGGAAATTCCAGAAGTATGGCAATCCTGTAAGAATCTTTGATAGGTATGGGACCTGAGCCTATTCTTCTTTGAGATCAATTTTTATAGTGTTGAGCCTTTGTGCCATTTGTGACTATGTTCCAACAATTAACAAACATCTTTGCAATTATGTATGCGGCACAAATGTTCACTTTCATTCATGGGCAGTGTATCCCTTTCCCACAGGGCTCTTATCTGAGGTCTGCACATGAGCATCTAATTGTTTTCATTGTTTACCTTTTTGCATGTGATGCTATGAGCTCCTGGAATACTTTTTGAAAGATGGGTAGAATATGGATTTTTTGAATGAATGCAATATAGTCTCAGCTCACGTAACATCTTACCCATCTTTCAATCATTCTCTCAGAACTGCCTTTTTAATTCTTTGTAAATGTCTAGCCTTATGCTTGCTGGAATTCATGGGGCAATCTTTGGTGGTAAAGACTCTCTTACATTTAGACAACGCTAAGTGTCAAGATTATAGAATCAATCAGCAAATAGTCTCAAAGCTGCGGAAAAGATTTCACTCGGCTTCTGCATTTCAAAGGGAAATAGGATAACCTTAGGATCACTCAGATAAGGACTATGTCTTAAGTGATTTACGAAGCAGTGCCTCAGTTGGGAAATGTATTAGCAGGCTTGCATCAAGGCAGATAAAAGGCTTTACGTGCTGGTCCAAAATGTTTGTGCTGTCTCCAATCCCTGAACTATGTTTCTGTAAATGTGACATGAGTTAACATCATGGTTTGTGATGTGCTGGCAGCACAACAGTAGGTATTTCATTTCATCCCACATTCTTATTTACAGTTGTTTGTCCACCTTATGCTCACATGCTGGTGCTAAAACAAACCTATGTACAAAACAAACTCCGTGGATTCACTGAAACTGACTGTGAAATTATGGGTGTGGTGTAGTTATAGCTTCCCCAAGATTTCATATCACCTGGTAACATCATGTTAAAACTATCTGGGAAAGGGCAGGGTCATGTGGGAGAAACCACATTCTAAATCTGCCTCCAGTCCAGTCTTTGGATGCATTCTTCCAACAATGTTCCCTCCTTCCTCACATGCTTTTTGTTGTTGTTTTGTTTCTTTTCCTCTAATTCTGTTCAATTTCATGATGGGGCAGCATCCACTCTCCTAATTTAAGAGTAGTCGGATACAGACATGGGATGAACAGAGATTTGCTTCCAAAAAGTGTGTTATGATTTATTAAAGCTTATTTAAAACAACAGCAGGAAGATATAATATATTGCAGATTGGTTATCTAACAGTGCTTAGTTTCACAATTGCTTAAATATGGTTACTGTTGCTTTAAAATCAGTGGCTATTACTGCCCTAGTTCTCACCCCCATGTAAATCTAATATGCTGTTCCCCATTCCTCCTCCCTTAGTTAACTCACACTAATTTAGAGGACTTCCCTTGAAATCTTTTCATTATATGGAATCCAGTTCACATTCCAGGTTCTCGGAATAGTTTGGAAAGATGCGAGTAGACGTTTGCTCTGACCCACTTCTACCTATGTGATTAAGCTGTTTGTGAATTTGTCCTTAAGTTACTAGGCTGAGGCTCTTAATAAGGATGTATGGATGGCCTAGTAGCAGAATCAGTCAATACTTGCTGTGTGTGTGTGTGTGTGCCTGAACACACACACCATTTTAATTAGGAGGGAAAGGATAAACTTTCCACATGGTATGATCCCACTGAAAAAAGCCTCCTACCCCTCTGGCCTATCAATTTTTAAAAATCCATTCTGCGTGGAGTGGCATGTTTACCATCAGTTCTAGTTGGGTGATTAGAACATTCCAGACTCCAAACAGCTGGCTTTCTGCTTCATTTCTGAGGTGGCAGTTCTGAGGAGATGCCTCAGTGTTGCGAACTATGTGGAGAGGAGAAAATTGTATCACTTTTGTGATTTTCTTGTGGTTTTTGTTTCCCTGATAAAAAGGCTGTTACATAGAAATGTTGTTACTTTTGTTCAAAATAGGCAGAGTTCTCCTCTTCAATTGTCATCATTTGTTGGTGTTTTGTTTTGTTTTGTTTTAGAAGACTCTTTAACACATTAACCCTGGTTTCCCCTTTATATACCAGCATCCATCATTGTAACTCCATTAGCATTAATAGGGTCATCCTGTATTGTGAAAGAAAACCAAGCTTGTGAATATTTTGGGAAAGGAAAGCTGCATAGTGAGAGAACTCAAAAGATTGCTTTTTATAACCATGAAATTCTTTTTGTACTCAAGTGAGAAATACGATACGCTTTCTCTCCAAGGCCCCAGCCTTTCTGTAAAGACCTAGAAAAACTTTCCTTGAAACATCAGAGAGATGGATGAGGATCTAAATTTTTTGACCAGTGGAAAACCTGAACAAGCCTTAAACTGTTTTGAACATCCCTCATTGTTACAGAAAACTCCTGACTGAAGAGAAGATATAATATGAAGGTGATTTTCAAAGGTCTGAATAAGCTCTAAAGCTGAAGAGATCCACACAGTGTCCGTGAAGTTGTATTTTGGAACATTGTTTCATCAGTAAAGCACCATGTTGTGTGGACCTACTATGCACTCCCTGAGGTAATTGTTCTTAGTAGCTGGACATGGAAGAAAGAGAAAATCTAATGGGGATGTTTGCTGTTAAATTTGGCTTGTTCAGAGTACCATTCATTTCAGCAACAGCAGTGTGAAATGCATTCCTTGGAGGTTGGATTTGCCTGAGGCAGTCACCTCCACTTGCCTCATGGGTGGACCGGCCCTCCTTACTCTACAACACTGCAGCAGTTTGCTGCAGGAATGATCCACTAGCTTGCTTTCTACAGTACTGCACTACATCTACCAACAGCAAGGATCAGTTAATGCCAGGAGGCCAATGGGCTTCCATTTGGTCCTATAAAGCAGTACACTTCCTCTGGCCTGCTTTTTGGTATATAAAACACCACAGCTTTGTAAACATACTGCTTTTGGACTCCCCTGCTTGCCTACAAACCACAAGACTCTTTCCCTGAACCAAAGTAGAAAAGTTGCCTGGTGATTAGATCCCTTACTCATCTCTTCTCTAAGGTATGTTTTATGGGTACCTGAAACCCAGCCACAGTCAAATGTTTGCATTTTTTTTCACTCAAGGTGAAATGAACACTCCACCCCAAACATGCATGTGTGTATGTGTGTGTGTGAGAGAGAGTGTTGTATCTCTCTTTCAAAACAGCTATTTATGTGGCAAAAGTTTCATGGATAAAACTACCTTCAAAAGCACCAGGATGGATAGGACATACTACATCAAACACAACTGCACCTGCAGTATAATTTATATCAAGTGAAAAAAATCAGAAAGTCATATCAACTAAGCACATGTTTTGGAAACCATAAATCTGCAATTTTGAACAAAAATGTGGAGAAGCCAGTTGCTAAACATTTCAGGTCTGAGAACCACTTATCAACAACTGCAGCAGAGGTGCCAACTGATCCCACAGCATTAGCGAAGACAGAGAACTTCTGGGCACATTAATATCACATGGCTTCAACCTGGCGGGTGGTACCAATATCACTTAGCTTTGCAAATGATGCCTTTCTAAACATTCCATCCTCAAAGCTCTGTAACTGTTGCCTTGTAAACGACAACCTTTCATTTTTATCAGAGTGGTTGACAAAGGCACAAGTCGAAACATTTTGCCACATAAATAAAATCTGTTTTGTTATCTGCAGTACCATATATTTAGTTACTAACCATATCCCCAAAGGGATATAGGGAAAGCTTGTGTAAAGTGTTGTTTGATGCTATCTACCTATCTGTAATTCTTGTTGCTATTATTTGTATCTTGGTTTTCAGGATACAAAGCCTTACAAGTAATATTAAAGCACATTTTAAAAAAAGTAAACAATAGCAAGATATAAAAAGCCATCACGATAATTCCCATAGGGTAGCTGGTGTTACCTGGTTCTGTGAGGAAGTGGGGGAGATATGTGATTTCTTAATAGTCATCCAGTATTCTCCTTATGCATGGAGACCTGAGAAGAAAAATACAGAGCTAATCCGAGCAGCTCAGTCTATGTACTCCTTGGTTTGGGCCAGTGAGTTCATGGTGGAAGTTCTGCATTCTGTAACTGCAGGACATATTAATAAATACACGTGTACAACATCTACTGGGGGGAATTCCATTTGCAAAATTATTTTGTTTTGGATTATCATTGAACAACCATTTGCCTTTTCAAACTCAGTCTTGTGCTATTATGCTGCCATTCCTTTAAAAACATCCACTGCTCGCTTCCAGCAAAGGTTTCGTATTCATGCTTGCTTAGTGCACAAATGAATTAGGTAATTGTTTCAGTAGACAGATCGTTCTTGCAGATTTATTATTATTATTATTATTATTATTATTATTATTATTAAAGATAATGCAGTGTCTCTGGTAACATTTTTACAGATCAGTTTCATGTGTTGAGACGTTGGGAAGAAATGGGAAAAGAGGTAGATGGGGGAAAGGTGGGTGGGGGTTGGGTTGGGTGACGATGTTTCTATTTTACTTAATATATGTGGGGGTTTTTCATCAGCGTCGCTTGTGCAGGTTCTCTGTTGTTCGTTTGTGTTTCTTTGGTGGTGAGAGATGCTGGGATTGGCCTAGGGTATGGTTGTTCATTTGTGGTTGGCTGTGGTGGTCTTTGTTTTGTGTGTGAGTGAGGTGGGTGGGTGTTTTGGATCAGTTTAGCCATATTGATTTGTATGCTGTTGGTGGGTTTTTGTCATTGTCTTCTTGGGCTATGTATGTGATAAAAGGGAACCATACCGGAGTGAAGCCATCTTCTTCTATTTGTCCCTGTGTCAGTTTCAGCTTATTGGTTAATTTTTCTGGTAAGGCTGTTTCCCATACTATTAGGTACCATTGGTCTATGCTTACTCCTGACAGGTCTTTCCAGTGTCTGGTTATGGTGCTTCTGGTTGCTGAGAGTAAGTGGGTTATGAGTTCTTTGTGGTGTAATCGGGCATTATTGTCTTGGAAGATGTTTAGTAAGGCCAGTTGTGGGGTCATTTCTAATGTTTGCTTGGTTATTTTGCTTATTTTTCATATGGTTGTTGTCCAGAATAATTGGATTTTGGGGCACTCCCACCACATGTGGAAATATGTGCCTGTTAAGGTGCACCCTCTCCAGCATTTTGGTGAGGTTTCTGGGTGTATTAGCGCTAGTTTTCTTGGTGTTAGGTACCACCTTTGGATGATTTTCATTGTGAGTTCTTTCCTTTTTGTTGATATGGATTTAAAGGGGGATTTAGACCACATTCTGGTCCATTGATTGTGGTTAATCTCATAGCCTATGTCGTCTTCCCATTGTCTTTTGATTGTGTCTAGGGGATTCATGGGATTTTGGAGTAGCATTTTGTATATTGCAGATACCATCCCTTTGCCGTGCCCCTTTGTCATTTGGAGAAGGTTTTCAAAGGTTGTCAGGGGCTTGTGGCCATCTGCATCCTGGTTTTGGCCAAGGAAAAGTTTGTTCACATGATTGGGCAGAATTATAGGGGGTTGTTTGGCACAAAGGGGTTAAATATCACATGAATAAAGATATTGTAAAGACTTGTAAAGACTTAGAAATGAATTGGAGCACTTCTTGGATTAATGAAATATTGAAGATTTGACCAACATTTGCAGATTTCAGCATTCTTTTTTTGCCACCCAAAGCACCCTAGGAACTGTAGTTCTGTGGGGACTAAAGACCTTTCAAAGCAGAACTCCTTGGAATCTTTCAGGGGGAAGACATAGCGCTTAAACTAGTGTAAAAGCAATATATGTTAATGGCGTGTATATAAACCTAACATAACTGGTAAATATGATCACATTTACAACATTGTTCTGTCATCTGTTTGTTTCTGGGACCAATGAAAAATGCTTTCTTTAACCTTTAAAGCACTAAAAAGCTTGCAGTCATATAATTTGAAGGATTGTCTTTTCCCATAGGTACCTGCCAGGGCTTTGAAATCCTCATTGATGGCTGGAATGCTTCTTCAGGTTCTCCCACCTAATAATATGAGGTTGATAGCTACCGGATAGGAGCTTTTTGGTGTTGCTGCTCCATTTATGGAATGGCCCTACCAGAGAGTCTTGCTTGGCGCTGTGGTTGTTCAGTCTTTTAACTGTCATGTAAAGACCTTTTTTGTGCTCCCAAGCCCTTTAATTTTAATTTTAATTATAATGGCTACATATACCTAGTACATTAGTTCTTTGTGCCAACTTCTCCCTTTGCTGGTTGCAAAGGTTGCTGCTGTTGCAGCAGCAGCTGTTTGTTTGTTTGTTTATCTATCCATATACCTATCTATCTATCTATCTATCTTGCTGTTGTGTTTTTCAAAATTGTCTTGAGTGTTTACTGGGTTGCATTTTAATGTCTCAGTAAACTGCCCATTGAACTCAATGATAGGTAAGTATAATAAGTAAATGTGGTAATACAAATGAAATACAGAAAGAAAAAGCATTAAATTAATAAGAGTGCTGGGTATTTTAGAATACTGTATCACTTTAACTGAACGCCATATTTCACACAACTTTCTCATTTTTTTCAAAACTAAGCAGCAACTCTCATTAGACCTTTGGCTGCAGGACTTTAGACCTTGGCCCCAGGGTCCAGCCCTAGATGCACCAACATTTGTAATCCATGAAGGGGGTTTCTGTCATCACTGAATATCCACATTATCCATCTAGAGAGCTTCTTCCCCACTCCCCCACAATGTATTTCTCATGTCTTGGCTATTTGTTCTTACGAAACTCTGCAAGTCCCTGAAAACAGAGAAAGTGCTTAACACTGTCTTAAATATAGTGCAGCCAATGTTCCACAGTAATTACTTTTATCTATCATCAAATTTAGTTTCAAGTATCTGGCTCTGTGAATGGAGCTGGTGATCAAATGCTCTATCACGCTGATATTTTTCACGGGAAAAATACTGCTTCCAGAACATGACAGAGCACCTATACAAAGCAGTAGTGACAGCGAGCAGAAAGAGACTGGTGAAATTAATAGTCTGGTCCTATATATGTAAGAGAATACAAGTGCTGAGGTCGAAATTACACTGGACTGCTACTGAAAACAGATGCCATCCCCAATTATGTAACATCTAGTTCAGGCTTCCTCAAACTCGGCCCTCCAGAAGTTTTCCCAGTTCAGGGAAGTTTTTAATATGTGACACTTTAATGTATTTTCAATTTTTGTTGGAAGCCAGATAGGTGGGGTACAAATAATAAATTATTATTATTTGAGACTACAATTCCCATCATCCCTGACCACTGGTCCTGCTAGCTAGGGATCATGGGAGTTTTAGGTCAAAAACATCTGGAGGGGCGAGTTTGAGGAAGCATGATCTAGTTGAACTTATCCCTAGGATTGGCTCCAATGTTGATGAGGAGATTCTTGCGAAAATGTAACCTATTGCGCCATCCTACTGGTGTCCTTTGTGGGAAAGCTGAGGAATAAGGTGGCCAGGTGCAAAGAGGACAGAGCTCCTATACCTTTCACAGTTCTGTAGAACAGGTAAATTTTAGCAGGCGTAGTTTGTATTACAACTCATAATCATGCAGGAGGTCTGTCTTCTTTTGCATCATTAAATGTCTGTCTTCTTTTGCATCATTAAATGCACATTAAATGTTCCCACAGCTTCCCAGTATGATACCGCATTGGGTGCTCTGATGGACTGTGGTAAAATTAAACGGCCAGGTTCCATCCATCATAGGGAGACAGGATAGGTGCCAGTGGACCTTGCCAGGCTATTGGGACCAAATTCCTACCCTTACCTCTCAGAACTTGACAACCACTGGAAGGCCTAAAGCAGGTGTGGGGGACCTTTGGGTCTCCAGATGTTACTAAATTATATCTTCCATCATCCCCTGTCAACATCTGAAGGGCCAAAAGCTCCCCACACCTGATCTAAGCAACTAGTGACATTATGTGGTCATGCTAGGGGATAGGGCAACAGACTCAGTTTTCATTATGACCTAAGAACAATACTTGCTGACCTCCAGATGCTGTTTGAATACAGCTGCTGTCATCCATGACCTTTGGCCAAGGTGTATGGGGCTGATGGGAGCTGGAGTCCAACAACCTCTGGAGAACCACATATTACCTACCCATTGTACTAGACATGTAGAGAGATCCTAGGTGCAGAAAGTTGGACTGTCCCTCTCCTCAGGCCAGGTTTCTTTCTTAACTCATAGGCAGGGTCTTCCCAGTTTCTTCCCCCTGTCTTCCTTTGATGTACACTTGGCTGCCTTTTTTCTACTCTCACCCCTTTTTTCTATTCTCACCTCTCTACTTCTACCCCACCCCAATCACATCAGCTGGCTTCCTTAACTGCTGTTTTTTCTCCTCCCTCTTCTAAGCATTCTCTCACATCTCCCCGGTAACTAACTGCACTCACCTGCCTGCCACTCACTCCATTCTGTTCCTCCCAGCTGGCCTGTGGTATTCTTGTAGGTTTGGGAAGAGTAGGGAAACCTTGCAGTTGGCTTGCCTGAATGCCAGGAAGCAGCAGGAGTCAGGACAACTTCAATAGTTTTATTTATTTGTGAACCAGCAGATCAACAGAATAACAGTTAGGACTTGCTGCACAGGTAAGGCTAAGAGTCCAGCTAGTTCCCACCAAGCTTTGGAGAGAACCACAGACACCCAACAAGGGGAAGGGAGTTTATATTACAGACTGAGGGGCCACACATGCTTCAGGCCATTCCCTGTATAAGGTTCATTGCAAAGGGGAAATCATGAAGGGACTCAAAACCAGCTCCAGGGCAACAGAAATCTGGGGATTTATCCATTGAGGAGAAATGGGAGGGACAGGAATTACTATCTAAAGTTATTGTTGATAGAAGGGTGCATACTGCTAATATGTTTGCACTATATCACACTATGCTAAGGGTTACAACAGGCATCCCCAAACTTCGGCCCTCCAGATGTTTTGGACTACAATTCCCATCTTCCCCGACCACTAATCCTGTTAGCTAGGGACCATGGGAGATGTAGGCCAAAGCATCTGGAGGGCCGCAGTTTGGGGATGCCTGGGTTACAACAAGGCTACAGAGCTGGTAGAAATGATTTCCATTTTATTTATTTTTAAAGATGCCTTTACATGGTGCCTATGGAATTCTGTTTGTAATTAGGTGACCTCTACCTTTTAGTGCTTTAGCAGTCTTTTAGTGCTGCTGGGGCATTGATTTTCCACAATTATCTGAAGGTGGAAATAAAACAGACCTTTCATATAGCACCAATAATAACTCTTCATTACCCAGCAGTGCCTTTCCCCATGGCCAAGCTATTTCTGTAACATTCACTCACAAGCAAGTTTCATTCAGCTAAGGTGCCTCCAACATTCATAAAAATGACTATTTTTCTAAGTCGGGGATGGAAAACCTGTAGCCTTTCAGCAGCTATTGGCCTACAAATCCCATCAGCTCCAACCATTGGTCTTGCTGGCTGTGTCTGGTGGGGGTTGGCATTCAACAATATCTAGAAGGCCACTGGTTCCATATCTCTGGCCTATATTCAGCTTGTCTAATTGCTTCCTGTTCCATACAGCTGAGGGAGATTAGTGTTGAATTAGCCTTAATTTGTCAGCTTCTGTTCTCTCTTTGCAGGTGTGCTACATTTCTAGCTCATAGCCTTCCATCCTTCTTCTTTCTTTTATAGAAAAAAGTGCATTATTTTTCTATAAAGCAAGAGAAACATTGAAAGGACATCAGTAATTTAACACATACAGAAATAGAGGACAGCAGCTGACTAAAGGGGCAATTCATCACTAATCACCAGGTTAGGCTGAATACCCAGTAATAGAGCAGGTGGAGCCACCATAATACTCTTTGCGACACTTCCCATAAAAGTGAGTGAACTGGCAATGGGAGTTCCAGATAAAAGAGCCAGTATGGAAGTAATTTTAGTCTGAACATTGTAAATGGTATAAACTGTGAATAAAAAGAGAATGATTAATTGATTGCTCCCAATGTGTGGCTTATCAGAGTCTATTAAATGACATAAAACATGGCAGTTTAGGTAGGGAGTGGTGACTGGTTTTGATCCCATTTTCTAAAGCGAACATCAGTTGGGCTATATCCTGTCCCAGAACCCCCCCCCCCCATGCTTGTTTCTTCTCCTTTAAGACCTATAGTGAAAATATAAGCAAAATATGAGTCTCTATTTTCCAGCATCATATCATAAAGGGAGTCATTTAAACCCCTACAAACCTTTAACACAAGTCTCATCCAGACTTGTGCTTGTCTCACACCTAGAATGCAAGAGTCTGAGCAGTTTTGCAATTGTCCCACACTACATTCCCCTGAAAAACCTGCTATTTAGTGAAAAATCAGAGCAAACATCAATCTGGAGAAAGCCCAGTTGACGTTTGCTCCAATTCAGCAGTAAATTGTTTAGGAGATTGGACAGATATTTTTTTAAAAAAATATTTTGCATATGCACAGTTTAATCAATCAATCAGTTTATTGTATATAGCCAAAGCCCTTTACAATGTACAGCAGGAGATAAGAACAAGGCTGAAATCACACAACATGACCGATCCAAGTTAAATCAGTTTAATCAAAATAATCAAGATAGTTCATCATATTTCAGTGAATTTGAAATGCTACTCTTTCGACTTGAGTCATGCACTGGCAATAAATGAACAGTGGACATGATGCAAAGTAATGAAACATCAGATTTACAGAATCTGGTCCCTTTTCTGCTGTGTCAAGTGTATTAAATTAATATAACTAATTAAACCAATCCAATGGATCCATATTTTATTGAAATACAGAGACCAGGACCTACACAAGTGACTCTTCTCCCTGCAGACACTTCTAATTTGAAGGTGTTAATGGAGCCTTTACTCTGCTGTAAATTGGCACCATAAAATTCCATGGGCCATTAACAGCAGACTTTTCAGGCCTTACTTTCTGAGAGGATATTCACAGGCTGAGCCTAAAGGCACTGGCATGAACAATTCCATTGAAATTAAGTGGGTTTACTTCCACCATTTTTTCATTTATAGGATGCAGAGGAGGGGGTTGAGGGAAAAATGAATGTCAAATTTACTTAACCCCAGCATCATATGGCCTAAACATTGTTTCCCAAAATCCTGATAGCTGAGACATCAATTTCTTTTTCTGGATAAAAATAGGACACACACTTTACTTTGACATGCCAAAAGGTCTGTATGCTAAGTGTCCAAGAAGAAAAGTGACCAGCTTCAGTGAATCCCACCTCTTTGTTTCTACATGAGTCACTGATATGGGTTTGCTTCTTCTTATCCTGATGGAGGCAAGCCACGACAGCAACTGATGCATAGATCCTACCTTTGAAGGCAGGTAGTTTTGCTGCATCTTTACGCTGGGAGTCACACAGAAGATTATGTCTGATACAAAACAATAAGTAGGTGGGAAACCTCTAGATGTTGTTGGACTCCAACTCCCATCATCCCTGCCAGCATGGCCAATGGTCAGGGATGGTGGGAGCTGTAGTCCAGCAACATCTGGAGGACCTCAGATTCCCCATGCCTAACTTAGGTGGTAGAACAAACAGAGAAGTCAATGCCAAGGAGCAGGGTCAGGGGGGGGAAGTAACCCATGAAAATGAACGTTATTCTGCTTGATTAGGTCCTGTGGGGGTGAGTGGCTCTAGTTCCATCCTTGATGGTGACTTAATCTTACAAGGATTCAGGAGGGCTCAAAAAGTAAACATTTTAATGACTTATTTGAGAACAAATTAGGCTGATCTCTGTCTGTGCTCCCTTTAGCCTGTGGACATGGTCTATGTGGGAAGCCTATGGTATTTGAGATGCTCCAGTTCTGAAAAATGCGATTAAAGGAGAACATGGTTGAAGTTCATAAAATTATTCATGATGTAGAGAGATTGTGGCTAGAGAGAGGTTCCTCTCTCACAACACTAATGATCTACAGTTATCCAATGAATTTGCCTGGAGAGAAATCTAGAACGGACAAGAGAATGCATAGCATCCTTCACACATCACATAGACAGTTTATAAAACTTGCTGCCATAAATGTGATGGCTCTGGAAGGGGAATTGATGGCTGAGTGGAGGAGAAGGGAATGGATGACAATGGAGGATCAGTGTCTCCCAATCAAGATGGGTATACATTTCCTCTGGATTCAGAAGCAGTGCGCTCCAAATTGTTGGGAAAGAACAGGAGATTGCTGTTGTCATCACCTGCTTAGGGCTTCCCAAAAGCATATGCTTAGCCAATGTGGCAAACAGGACACTGGACTTGGAAGGCCTGTGGTCTGATCCAGAAGGTGTCTCTCTTTGTTCTAACCATCCACCATTGCCACAAAGCTGATGCAGAAAAATTGTGGAGGAACTAGTTTTTGGGTTTTGTTCACATTTTCTGGTGTTAGATTTGAAAATCATGGGAGTATCTTAACCCAGTTTTCTCCTGTGCTTGATGGTATGGTGGATCAGGTTGCTGCTGTGCAACTCTGTCTCTCTATTTCCATAGAAATATGGATTAATATACCATGCACAATCTGCTTGTGGTTAGTTTTCATGCACAACCATGGCTTAGCTCACTAGAGCTTGCTTGTAATTTCTTAGAAAATTTCCCATGTTGACAGTAGACTTACATTTTGTGAACATAACTATTATTCTAAAGAGATTGTTCACTTCTAAACATGATTGCTTCCAAATTGTGAATATTCCAAACTGATAGCATAGTTCTTGCGGGAATAGCCAATACTTAAGGCAAAACTTAATTTAGCAGCATTATTTCTGGGAAGGTAGCATTTACTTGCACTGTTTTTCTGATGTTAAAAGGCCAATTGCAGAGGGAGGAGCAGCTGAGCAGTGACATTTAACAACAGCAATTGGGTAACCAGTATATCATTTTAACTATAATATCTCAAACTAGTTTGAAAAGCAGAGAAGTGTGTTATATCTGTGGAAAGGATAGCTAGGTTGGTATTTGGCTAAAATACCTGAATATAGGATTCATGACACTGGACAAATGGTAATGGAATTATGAGGGTGTTGGTCTTCTTTGTGCGTGCCCAATGGCAAATCTGTATTTGCCAGAACCCAAATTAATTCACAGTGAGGAAACTGCTTGGTTCCTTTATCTAGCACTGCTTCATTTAGCTATTGTTGGTGTGTTTCCTATACAATGAAATACAAGCAACACTCCACATTTTAATCAAATTCTGGCTCAGCGAGGCTGAACGTTTACACAAAGGCATATTGCAAAACACAGTTCCAACAATTTAGGACACTCTAAGAAAATGACTTTTATTCTTAATAATTAACCAGTGGTTTTGGACTTAGGACTCTTTCCAACATTACCTCAATGACATGGGAGGCATTGCAACATGTCGTCTTCCCACACTGCTCTAGTGCGTTGGAAGCCCCACATCATTTTCATTTCATTTTCACTTTTAATTTGTATGCTGCCTTTCTATATTACTATACACAAGGCGGTTTACAAGTTGAAAAAACAACAAAATAGACAGCAAAGATCACACGCCTAATAATAATAATCTGATCCAATACAAGAAATCATCATAATTAAAGCATAACTTTAACATAAAAAACTTATATCAAATAAAGCAAAGCCAATAATCTATTAGACTATAATAATAAACAGTAAAATTAAATGTCAGAAAATAATAATTAAACAGTTTACACTTAACAATTACAACAAATAATTACTAAACTATAATCAATAAAAATAATGGCAAGTCACAATGCATAAAATCCCACAAAACATACAAAACCATGTAAAATGATCAATTTGAAAAAATAATCACTTGGTGGTGAGAGAAGTTGAGATACTGGACTTCTTCCAAGTGATCTTGAACTTTTGTCATGCTCTCAGCAAACAGGAAGGTGACGTGCTAGCTCCCATATTGCTTGGTAAACCTCTGTTGAAGGAACTACAGTATAAAAAATAGCTTAAATGTTTGTTTTCATTTGAATGCAACTGTGGCACAATGTCAGATTCATTGGCAAAAGTAATTTGGCTCAGCAGTAGACCTCATCAGACATTCACCTCTGCATGTTTTCAGAAAACAGGCAGGCAGGCCCAAGCAAACATGCTAACTCTGTCCGCATTGTCCCCATCCTAGATTAGCTTTATGCTTCAGATCTTTGCATGTTAAGTGGGGGGGGGATTGTTTTTGTTTGGCTGAAGACCCTTGGAAAGCTCCCGTGCACAATGAGGGTTCACATTTATGTGCAAAATCCTAAGCATGTCCATCTGAATGTGCTAAGATTTCTTCTTCAGATCTTCTGCTCGATGCACGAAGGTTGGAGGTGGAGCTAGTGGGAAAACTGGAGGCATGCCCAGTGTATTTATTGTTGTAAAGGGGAGGTTGATTTAACCCTATTAATTTCTACTTGCCCTTCCGTACATTCAGACTAAAGACCTGAAGAGGGCCAGGGTCTCAATCTTCATTTTTGTGGGTTTCTCAGCAAAAAATTGGAAGATTTTCATGCCCAAGTAGGTTTCCTCCTCTGTTAAGCTGTGTGATTCTTTAGAATCCTCCTCCCTTAAAAATTAATGCTTGATATTTACTGCATATGCATAAACTTAACGTAGGTCAATATTTTGACTGAAAGGAGAGGCAGATGGGTTGAGAGAGAACAAAACATTCTGTTGAATGATCAGATTCCATGAGATGAAAGTCTCATTCTTAAGTTATTGCAGATCTTAGCATGCAGCCATGAGAATCTCTCCTAGAATTAAAACAAAAAGCAAAAAAAACCCCTTCAAGCCTGGTTCATTCAAAGTTCATGGAGTTTTTATGAGTTCCATATAAACCCAATTAACAATTTAGGAGAAAAATGGAATGAGAGAAGCTGGTAAAGGCAGTATTTGGTAGTGGGGATATAGTTTTCTTTATAGGGGTCAAGTAGGAAGGAAATGGGGAAGAGAGAACACTATCATTGTTACTTCGCTTTGCTTGGACATTTATGTTAATGGACCTAATTCCACTGACCAGAGCCAGCATGCTGGAGAGATTAGCTTGCAACAAGTGGTGACAGGCGGGTACATCATCTACTGAATGCAAAGCCATAGGCTCCCAAATGTATAGTGAGTAAAAGATAATGTGGAGGTTTTCCTGGCTTCCTACTGGTGTGTGCAGCTCAAAAGCATCCATGTTTGTAAATTAGGTCTGAGTGGCATCCATGGTCCTTACCTGGATAGTGACAGCCTGCTACTAAGTGTGCAATTATAAGGATTTGTATACCATATGTATTCGCTCTGTGTGTGTGTGTGTGTGTGTGTGTGCACCCACACACACACTATGGCACTTTTCACTAAAATATTGACCACAAATATTGTATGGTGGTCAGATGCCTTTTGTTTGATAAGAATACAGAGGAAGCAGGAAGGAAGAGAAAGGCACCTCCTTTGTTTAATAGGGCAGATTTCTATACCATGGTACCTTGGGCACACAAACGCCTTGGTTCCCAAACGCCGAAAACCTGAAAGTAAGTGTTCCAGTTTTCCAACGTTTTTTGGAAACCAAACATCCAATGTGGCTGTTGGCTATTGTTTCCGGGGCACCTGCACCAATCAGAAGCTGCGCCTTGATTTTTGAACATTTCGAAAGTCAAACGGACTTCCGGAATGGTTTAAGTTTGGTGCTTTTGTTTTTGAGGGTTTTTGGTTAATTTGTTTTTGTGACTGTGTGGAACCCAGTTCAGCTACTGATTGATTGATTGGATTGTGTGACTGTGGAAATAGATAAAAGCCCCACATACAAACAATGACTACCATCAGTGCAGGTAAGAAAAAAAAATACTGTTAATTTTTATCAGCTACAATACTGTCTTATTTATTTTATAGTATAGTACATTGATTATTGCTTTCATTTTATGGATCAATGGTCTCGTTAGATAGTAAAATTTATGTTAAATTGTTGTTTTGGGGTTTGTTTTTAAAAGTCTAGAACAGATTAATCTGTTTTGCATTACTTTCTATGAGAAAGCGCGCCTTGGTTTTGGAACACTTTGGTTTTGGAATGGACTTCCGGAACGGATTAGGTTTGTGAACTAAGGTACCACTGTATGTTGGGAGGTTTTGTTTATGTATAATAGCCTTGAACCAGGATTCTCCATCTGAAGCCATAAGTGGCAGTGTCACACAACAGCTGACTGTGTAGCTCAGCTCCAGGATGAAGCAATTGCAGTGGCAAATTAAAATTCTGGGCTATATTTGTTTAGCTGGTCATATGTGTTGCTTGTCAGTAGCTGCAGGTTGTGGCTCATGAGACCATCAGGAATGAGCACGATAAGCACATGTTTTGTTGGTTGGAAACAGGTCACAACTTTACTTGATATATACAGCAGGTAATGCAGGGTTGGCAGGAATTTGACTCCATTCTAAGCAGCCCTCTCTGCTGACATGTTGTTTTCATTTTGGTGGGAAGCATCAATAAACACCCATGAGAGTCGACCAGTGTTAGATCCTGATGTGGTGCAAGTGAGGGATGGATGCAATGCTGGTCCGCTCCCAAGCTAAGGGCATAACTTGTGCATTCCCTTCCCCTGCGGCTTTTGGGATCCCCCAAACCTCCCTACCCAGAGCCAGTTGAGGTTGGGAGTAAAATTCCTCCCTGGCCCTATCAACCAGTGGCCTAAGACCCAGTGGAATACTAGCACTGAGGGCAGGTGGGGAAGCTTGTGGGGCAAAATGGCCCTGACAGTCAAGTGGCTGAGACTTTAAAGCTTTCGGCTGCCCCACACACCTCTTGTGAGATCCTGCATCTTCCCTTGGAATCTCATGAGAGCTGGCTGGATAACCAAACCCCTCTTCTTGCCCTCCAGATACACAGCAGTGCTGGGCAATTTCTCTCTCTGTCTGTCTCTCTCTCTGTCTCTCTCTCTCTCACACACACACACACCACCACCACCACCACAGAGAGGGGGGGGGGAGAGGGAGTGCAGTGGCACACATATTCACAGTTTGCCCATATCTTCTTATTAATTTATTAGTTTTGGATCATTGGTCAAAAACCTTTCATGAAATATTTAAAATCACCAAGCCATGCGTAGTTAAATGCATTTAAAAAAGAGTTGCCTTCCCAAATGTATCATGTTTCCCCCTATATTGCTCCCCCATTGAACCCAGAGAATTCTTGGAGAATAATCAAACTTGAAAATGTATCTCACAACATACATTTAATCCACGCTCTGATGTGGTATCACAAGTGTAATCAACAAGACATTCAATATCCGAGCAGAAATGAACATTTGGAGCAATTGTATACTCTCCACATTGAGGATTTCCAGAAAATCATTTTAGTAGCAGTGTTTCTGTAGGTGTGATACATTAAGAAATTTTATCAGTGTTTATCAGCTCTCAAACATAGTGTTTCCCCTATAATGGTGTAGATTTTGATGTTGCAAAAGGTTACTGAGGTTCTAAGCAAACAAAGATATTTTTCTGAAAACAGAACATTCAAATGAAAAGTTTTGTGCCTAGAGATTGTGTTTCAATTACTTTTCCTTCAGAACAGATGCCCATTAGGTTCACTTAATTTGAGTCATCTTAAAAACTAGCAACAGGCAACTGGACCCCAGTCTGACACCCCCATAGTTCCTCATCTGAGCCCAACGATCATCCTCAGATGATGCACCACAGAGGAAAGCCCTTTTAAGCTTTATTCCAGGCTCCAGTGTGAGCTGCACCTTAATTGGCCAATCCCATGTGCGAACCAAGAGACAGTCAGATGAGAATCTATTGCCAAAGCATCTGTTGCTGTTCTTGTTGGGAAAGGAAGGATTAAAGAGCCCATTGGTTGCTCCTCCCTGTATTTTGCATCTAGTTACAAGCTGCATATACACACCATACCATAGCTGGCAAGTTATCCCTTTTTTTTAATGCTGAATAGGCTTCCTCGCGAGAAAAGGGAAAACTTGGCAGCTATGCACCATACATTCAAAACACATGACCAAGAGAATCCTGGGAACTGTAGTTTAACCACACAGAGCTACAATTCTCAACACCCTCAACTAACCACAGTTCCCGTGTACTTTAAATTTTCAGTGTGTTTGCAGCCACTGTGTGTGTGTGTGTGTGTGTGTGTGTGTTTTACAAGATGGAGGATACTCTTGTTCCTCAGCAATACTAAACAAATCCCCCCTGCTCTCCTCCAGCAACAAGCGTTTTAGAATATGAATTGCATTTTTGCATTCTTTCGCCGTAAATTTGGAAAATGCCAGAGGACTACCAAGGCTCTAAAAAAAAAGAAAATAAAAACTAATATACTGTACAAAGCTAGATTCAGGCCACCCCTGCTCCTAGATGCCTCTGAAATTCAGCTGCAACATGGACCGCATGAGGGAATCCAAGCGTGTTCCTTGTTTCTTTTCTTTGGATGTCACCACTCATACATCAGTAGAGAGTGGAGAGATCAGTGGTGTATGAAGATTCCTAACTCCGAATGGGCACAGACAGGCGGCTGCATCCAACATGCTGGTCTAATTGTTCAAGGCACTTTGCAGACCCTCCCATGGTAGACTAGAGTGCTCCAACACACTGTTCAGAAATCACAGACAGTGAGCCTTGTACCACTGTCAGTTTTCTGGAGTTAGAGCACTAAACCCCAATAAGCAAAATGTTTTAAAATATTGTTTAAATTGTTTCATTTAATCTCGGTGTTTCTGTACTTCCATTCTGCGTAATCATTTAATTTAACGCCTTTCTTGGTCATTTCTATGGCCCACTCTCAGGAGGCTCCTTCTTCTCCTTTCTCTAATATGTAAGGTTAACCGGCAGGATTTTTTTTAAAGCCTCTTTTCTGTACATTACCATATTTTATCTCCACCTCTGTAGCTTTCTCCCTCAGCCATTAATCTCTGGTGTGAAGCTTTGTCAAATTCTATTTTGAAAATTTATCTTCACTACATCAATTGAATTCCCCTTCATCTGTTATGGCAATAATATTTTCAAAGAACTCCAGCAGCCTAGTTAGCCACGACCTCCCCTGCATGAATCTGCACTGCCTAGCTTTAATCTGCCTATCACAGGCCCACACTCGTACTTAGATCTCTTAAGATAATTAATCCCTTAAGAAAACATGAATGTTAATACTTCTCCCACAAACAGTATTTTGATTGTGGCTAAATTGAACTGTTGAGTGGGTAGAATAGGAGAAGCTTTTGAGAATATAGCCCACACTACAGATATAAACTGGTTTAAAAGACATCCCCTCTTCTTCACGGATCGCTGGGAATTGTCCTGTGTGGAGGCGTTAGAGAATTGTAAAAGATAATTCCCAACTCCTATTGAAACTACAACTCCCAGGATTCTTTGAGGAAAGCCTATGCAAGAATACAGTATTTAATGGGGGGGGGGAATCTAGGGGATTAGAAACTGGCAGAGCTGCAGCTACTTTAGTTAGATCTCTCTCTCCCTTAATAATTATAGTCCTACGACTTTTTGTCCCAGTAGGTGGCGGCACATCATGATTTGGGGTTGTTTGGGGTGGGTTGCTAATGGTAAAGACGGAGCAACTAGACAGGTCTAATCTGGTGTATTTGGTGCTTTTCCGGGGTGCCAGGGTAATAACTCTTCAAATGACCCCCCAAGACACCACAGTTGCCCTTCTTGAGGGGGGAGAGAGGAAATTGTTCAGTCATTCAATTGAATGAAACAATTCATTTAACTTCTCTACAGTCTCCTTATTCTCCTCCAGCAAGCTTCCCGCTCCTTTGTCATTTTGTCACAGAATGATCCATCAGCCTCCTAGCTTGGTTTGTACTTCAGATGCATTTAAAGATTTTTTTTGTCTTTGTTTTAAATGCCATTAGCAATATGCTACTTTTCTACTTCTTTGCGTTATTATCAACCTAATTTTGGTGGGACAGGGGAGTTTGTGTTTCTCTTCATTTGGAAAATACTACATTTGTTTTAAGGGGGTGGGGAAGTCTTGCATTTTCGAGTCTTGCATTTTATAGGGCTTCTTGTTACTCTTCATAGTCCTATCAGCTCACATTATCCCAGACATAATTTGTTTCTAAGGTGGCAGCTTACATGTTCAGCTGTACATAATAATAATGCATTCATGGGTGAACCCCCCCCCCCATCGAAATACTGAAATATTAGATATCTATGAACACACACTAAGCATTTTCAGCCTTAGATGGGAGTGTGTTTGTCCTTGCACTGAACTCCACCAAGAAATTACTATTGTTTAATCACTGAAAAATCCATAAAGACACCATCCATAAGCCTTGTAACAGCTGGGTACTTTAGACTCCATTGTATGTATCCTGAAAACATAAGAACCATGTTTCAGAGTACTCCCAGTTTTTCCAGTTTCATAATTATAATAGTCCCTGGAAGAAGAAATGCTTTGCTAGCACTGTTGCCTATTCATCTAGAAGTTCTTCATCAAGGACTGAGCAGGTTGTAAGAGAACCTGTGCTTGTTACAGAGCAATCTTTCTCAGCCTTGGGTTCTCTCCTCAGATCACAACTCCTGTAATTCCTGGATATTGACAAGGTTGGCTAGGGATGATGGAAGTAGTCCAACACCCTCCGGTGACCCGAGGCTGAAAAGGTTGTCGTAGAGAGTAGAAACTCAAGCTGTACATGGCAACAGGAGACCTAAAGTCAGATTAGTTGCAGCCAATGGGCTTCAAGTACAATGGGAACAATTCTGGTGTTGATTTGTATGCTGGTGAGGCTGTTAGCCTGTTGTTTTCATGCATCTTTGTATAATGCTTAATAAATATGTAAGTAGCTTGTAGAGCTGTTTGCTCTTCCAGTGAATTATTGTGATCCTTAATAACAAGTGTGATTATGTTTTTCCGCTCTACCAAAATGAGAAGTGATCTGAAGTCAGCCCATTAACTAGGAAGGCAATGTACAATAGACTTGGCAAGGGAATGGTCTGCTGAAGTTTGGGCTGCTTGATTCACAGTCCACCCGAGTGAATGCAGCTAGCACGGCCAATCCAATGCATACTTATTTGGCAGTGAGTCCTATTGAACTCAGTGGGACCCACTTTTGTGGCAATCCTGCCAGCATACACCCATCATAGAGGAACATGCCCATGACCCTTCCATGTTAGCCAAGGATGGATTGAGGCTATCCACATGCAGAAAGGGGAAACACCCCAGTGAGCTTACTCAAATGGACACCACACACACAAGGAACAATCCACCAAGCATGAAGCCCCCATGGTGCTCTCACCATAGCTGCCAAGTTATCCCTTATTTTAAGGGATTTTCTCTTATGCTGAATAGGCTTCCTCGCGAGAAAAGGGAAAACTTGGCAGCTATGGCTCTCACATCAACAGCCAGTGGCACAGGCAATACTGAGAGCGCCCCTCCCATGATGAATAACCACCATTTTGAATGACCAACCACAGGGAAGGGTGTATAGGCAGTCCAATGCAACAGCTTGCTTGGGAGGGCGCATGCATGACAAGTGCGTAGGCTTTTCCTCGGACCAGGGTTCAAATCCCACTGCAGGAGCAAAATCCATTTAAAGAGGAATTATATGGGGTACTCTAATGGCACTATCAAGGGTAGCTGGTAGCTCACTCAACAGGCCACTCAGCTTACCTTGAGCAGGCAAGGTAAGTTAAGGCCAAACTCATCTTATGAGAATTTGCTTACTTCCAGTGGGAACGCTGAGTCCTTTTGCCTCTTTCTTTTGGATGAATGATTGACACTCCCGGAGGAAATTTCATAAAAGCTTTATTCTTATCTCTCTCCAGCATACAATAAATGGTCATTTAGGGTTTCTAGTTTAATTCAGTAGGAGTTATCAAAGTAATTACAAGAAAGAGAGGCACCTTTTAATGTATGTATATATGAAACACCCCCTACTACTCCGTTTTCATTATAGCATAAGTGTTTTGTGACCTGCCTCCTCCCTCTCCCACAAATTTGGCAAAGTGCAAGAGATGAAAGGAATATAGGAACCTGTTTTTTATAGAGTAAGACTTTGGTAATCTAGCTCACCATTGTCTGGACTGACTGCTCGCCAAGCTTTCTGGCAGGATTCATTTCCAGTTATACTTGGAATACCAAGGATTGGATTTGGGACCCTTTGCATGCTAAGCATCTGCTCTAACACCAAGACCCCAACCTTCCACCATCCCCTTCCTATAATAAAAATCAAATAGTCACAATAACATAGCTGCCAAGTTATCCCTTTTTTACAGGGATTTTCCCTTATGCTGAATAGTGAAAAGTGAAAACTTGGCAGCTATGCAATAACAAAATGGAGCCTCCATATTCAGAAGCAGTATACCAGCTCAGTTGGTGGAGCATGACATTCTTAATCTCAGGGTTGTGGGTTTGAGCCCCACGTTGTGCAAAAAGATTCCTGCATTGCAGGGGGTTGGACTAGATGGCTCTCATGGTCCCACCCAACTCTACAATTCCATGATTCCACTGATCAACAAGTACAGGAAATGGGCAAAATGGGCGTGGAGCTTGCATTGATGCTTTGCTTACAAGATCCCAGAGTTCCTAGAGACTCTAGCTAGCCACTTTTGTAAACAAGAGTGTTTGATTTAAAGTCATTGTGGCCCAGTGGTTTGAGTCTCAGCCTAGGACCTGGAAGACCAGGGTAAAAATAGTCAATCAGCCATGAAGCTCACTGAATGAACTTGAACTAGCCATTGGATTATATTTAAAGTAAAGGTAAAGGGACCCCTGACCATTAGGTCCAGTCCCAGAAGACTCTAGGGTTGTGGTGCTCATCTTGCTTTACCTTCCCGCCAGAGCGGTACATATTTATCTACTTGCACTTTGTGCTTTCGAACTGCTAGGTTGGCAGGAGCAGGGACCGAGCAACGGGAGCTCACCCCGTTGCGAGGATTCGAACCACCGACCTTCTGATCAGCAAGCCCTAGGCTCTGTGGTTTAACCCACAGCGCCACCTGTGTCCCTTATTTAAAGTAAGGTAAAGGTAAAGGGACCCCTGACCATTAGGTCCAGTCGCGGACAACTCTGGGGTTGTGGCGCTCATCACTTTTCTAGCCGAGGGAGCCGGCATACAGCTTCTGGGTCATGTGGCCAGCATGACTAAGCCACTTCTGGCGAACCAGAGCAGTGCACTGAAACACCATTTATCTTCTACTTGCTCAGTCAACAAAGTAAGGATTTCTGTTCGTGTAATGCAATGTTCTCCATCTCTCCTGCCCCCATACCGCCTAAATATTTTCTAGGAATTCCCCAACCCTCCAATTTGGGGAGGGTGCTGGATGTGTGCAGGGGACACTGCAAGTTCAACTCTGCAAGTGCAAATCATTGTACTAACAAAACACGTGCATTGGATACCACCCACTATCTCACAACCTAACCTTCATCACAGGGTGGTTGTGAAGATAAACTGGGAAGGGAGGGAGGGAAGGATAGCACCTTTGGCTCCCTAGAGGAAACGTGAAATATAAATGTAATTAAATAAAAACTAATCTTGCTGTAATCTAGCAAAGCAGTTCCTATTAATCATGATACAAAGCATGAAATGTTAAAATTATTTTTGTCTGTAATTTCAAACTAAATACGATTTCTAGAGGAATAGGATCTTTTTCCTATTTGCTGTTTGTCATTCTTTCGAAATAACGTTGTTGCCTGCCATAGAAGAAAATAACAGCCTCTAAAACATCTTTGGAGTTAAATGGTGGGCAGTTTGATGCTAACTAGAAATGATCAAATCTGTAATGAACCTTCCCCCCCACACACACACAATGGGGGAAATGTTTCCATTTTCAAATGATAGAACTAGGGAAAAGGAAATTTATGATCTAAACTTGCAGCAAATCATTTGTATTGATCTGTTTGTTTCAATTCTGCTGAGGCTAATGGAAATAATTTGTCACCTGACTTGTCCCAGTTGATTTGAAAAAGTACTGTATCATTTATCAGGCCAGTTAAAGCCCTGGTACAAGTGTGCTGATACAATGTAAAGCATCTAGGAACAGAGTGAGCAAATTATTTCTTTTATCCTTTATCTTTTGGTTTCCCACGCTGAATGCAGTGAAACCATGCATTAGAATGCCAAAATTAGGAATTTGGTTTTGCAGTCTCAAAAGGACAGCTGGTCTAAGTTCATTTTCATGGGATGCCTGATTCTTAGTTGGTCATTTACTGTAACTAGTATAGCTCAAGTTCTCAAAGTTCTCAGGAGACTCCTCAGTCACAGAAAGAACATTACAGTACACATTTTTTTATTAAAGGTTTTCTTGGTTTACAAAGATATGTGCAATGTCTCTCATAATATTTTTACAAATCAGTTTCATTTGTTGAGACATTGGGAAGAAAAGGGGAAGAGAGGTAGATGGGGGGAGGGTGACGATGTTTCTATTTTGCTTAATATGTATGTGGGGTTTTGTCAGCGTCACTTGTGTAGGTTCTCTGCAGTTCGCTTGCACAATTGACATGCAGGTATAGCAGAGTTGCCAATCAGCTAGGAGAAAAATAGCCTGGCTGGGTTTTTGTTTTGCTTTCATGCTGCTTGCCATAAAACCTCAGTGTACTAAACCATTGTTGTTGTTTTTTAAAAGCTGTATACCTCTTGTGAACAGGCAGCTTTGCACTGGTTCTTGCTCCAAATCATCTACAAATAATGGCAGCTGGTAGCTGGTACAGATATTTTCATCCAGGGGAGTCGGAGTGGGATAAGCAATTCCAGTGAGTTGTTTGGGCAGCTGGAATCACGTTTCCGCATCAAACATAGCCTGTAAGAACCTCCAAACCAGCCCATACACAGGATTAAGACTTCAGCCTCATATGCAGTTCTTTTCTGGTGAAATTTAAGCTCCTCCAGTTTTCTTTTTGCTATTTCCCCCTCAGTTTAGCCTTAGTCTTCGTTAATGAGCCATTTTAACTGGCTACACTTGCATAAAATTAGCATGTGCAATTTGCGTCTCCCCCTGTGCACCCCATTACACTGGCAGCAGTGGCAAAATTAGGCCCATGTTGGGCTGTCACAGCTGTGGTCATATAAAATGCTCTCCACCATATTAGAGCATACTGCAGGGTTTTGGTTTTTGGTTGGGTGCAGTTTTGTGGTTTACTTGTTAAAAGTGCCAAAGGATGGCTATATTTTTAATTGCAATATCAAAATGCATGAGAATGAGACTGCATTTTAAATTATAAAAATGGAAAGTGAAAAAACAAATTTACAAGCAACACAAGATTGGTGAATGTTGTATCCTAGTACTTAATAGATTAATTGGTCATTTAATTGATTAGAAGCAACACAGTTAATTAACTAAACATTATAATTGGTCAGCAGCCCTTGTAATTACCCAATTCCCAAAAGACAAATGTCCTACTAGCTGTTGTTAATATGCATGCAATTATTCTAAATTGTAGAGCTTTAGGCTTCAAATGTTACATCTTAATCAGAATGGAATCCAGAAAAGGTTTCCATGTAGCAGTGGCTCCTTCAACTTTCCACAGTCCTGGGCTGCTAAGAAGAAGGGCTATATAACCTAAACTAGCTATTGTTTTAAGTGGAACTTGTCAATCCAAAACCTATTAAAAATAATCAATAATTTGTTTATTGAAAAAGATTTAAAAAAACAGTTAGAGTAAAATGTCAGCCATTTGAGAGGTGCTCTAAACAATGGCCGAGAGAGTAAAAATCAATACACCCCCTAATCCTCTATTAAAAGTAAGCCTGTGTTCAAAGTGAGCTCTGTTCTTCGTATGACACTCCTAATTTCCCAAACTTTCTTCTTTCAAGGAACACTTTCTACATCAACTTGTCTGCTGAGAAACTACTGATGGAACCCTTGCACATTGCAGTGGATTCTGGGGCATGTTCTCTCAGTTAAAACAGAGCATTGGCCAGAATTGGTCAGCCCCATTACTTCTCCTTGCGAGCTGAGACCACACCATTAAATAATATTCAGCAATCCAGTGCAACTACTGTACCTGTTCCCATATAAATCTACCCACAAGTTGGGCTATTCCCCAGAGGTCTTGTCTGAGTGCCCCCACCCAGTGAAATATGACATATGGTAAAGGACTTGCCAATCCTAAGGTTGGCAGTTTGGATCCTCACAGTGGGATGAGCTTCCTTTGCTTTGTCCCAGCTCCTGCCAACCTAGCAGTTCGAAAGCATACCAGAGCGAGTAGATAAATGGCAAGGTAGAGCAGTGCCTTGTTAGAGGAGTGCTCTCCTCCTCTTTGGAAATTTGCCTTGTTCCTTCCGTATTCTCTTTTAGTAACAAGCCATAGGTAGCTCTGAGAACTTTTTGCTGGCTCTGAATAGTTTCCTCTTGTTTCCACTGTTGTGATTAATGTTTCTGTTAGCAAGTGGGACTAGCAGAAAAATGGTGCAGTGTATCCCCACTTCCCTAAGAAGCTTGCTCCTGCTTCAGCTTGTCTCAGAAGCATTGTTCAAGCCTCTTGGGGAATGGGGATGGTCATCCCTTTGCCTTCCTCTCCATCCTTCCTGTTATAAAGCAGGAAGAGAAGTTTAACTTCATGGCCTGCATCTCCCAGCTCTAATAATCCATGCACTTGATAAAGCTGTTAGGAGTCTCAGCAAGTCCATTCTTTCTCTCTCCATGCCCTTTTTCAGCCAACATCCTAACATTCTGTGAGTCAACAGAAGTGAGCGCTGCCCATAGAGAACAATAGAGAAATCCAGCATCATAGCATAGCTGTGCGTTTTCACCCACCTCCAACAAAAAGTGGGAGTTTCTCTCTTTGGTGTTCAATAGGATCCTGGAAGTTACACTTCCTAGAGAATGTGGTGAGTTACTCTATTCTTATCTGCATATGCTCAGAGTCAACTGTGTTCAGTACTTTTCACATCATGGAAGCTTGCAGGTTCCTGTTGGTCTGTTGCTGTTTAATTAAAACTAACCATTTAATTCTTTTAAATATAAAATAAGATACTCTTCTCACCTTTTCTTAAATTGTTGGACTACGGCAGCCAGACCAAGCAAATTATGCTTTATATCTCTATTATCCCATTGCATGCTATTGTTGTGTTACATTGCTGTGACAATATATATATATATATATATATATATATATATATATATATATATCCATATTCCAAATTCCAAATTCCAAATTTCTACTCAGCCACCCAACTTTGCCCTTAGAGGGATCATTTTTGGTGTGTGTTTTTCTATGATTTCCTTATGCATGTGTTGTGTCTTGCTACTGTCTTAGAGATACTCACTCAAAAGATGGGTTACAAATATTTTAAAGAAAATACATAATACATCTCTGGGTGATATAATGGATTGTGGGCAATCTGTTTTTCAGGAAAGCTTGTCTGACATCACTGAGAAACCCCTGGTAATCTTCCAAGGAACTTCAGAGTTCCCATGGAACAAAGTTTGAAAACCATTGCTGTCATGCTGCAGTGGATGCTAACCAGCATGCAGCCATTTTCATTCCCGACTTCTCCAGATATACAGAGTGGAAGTCAATTTATGGCTAATTCCTCAGCAGGAATGCTTGCTCAAACCCAACAGAGCTTCTAGTGGGTATACCAGTTTATGAGGCAATCTGTCATATTTAAGCAGATCTCTGTTCCCTGACTAGCCTAAAGCAGAAGCAAGCCATCTGAGTACTGCATACTGCACTGTTGTGAAAATGTACTAAACAATCATTATGGAAACTGTAATGCTTTGAGCATATTTCTACTAATGGATCAGTAACTTGCATTCTGATTGGTTGAGAGACAATATGTTTTAAGTCACCCATACAGAGAGATCAGGGCAGCCAGCAGCGTTGTAGACTTAAAGCTACCTTGCTGCCAATCCTTGCTTATGAGGCAGTTTCAAAACTATAGATTTTCATCCTATAATTCATTGTGTTCTACTCCTTTGTATTCAGTGGGAGTTGTGGACTTGGAGTATAAATGTGGAAAAGTTCCATAACATCTGCTACTAATTTCTGCCAGATGAAAGTGATAATGATGATGAATATTTCTGTTGATGCTACTGATACATTGGCGCATCTAAGCTCACTTCCACACTGTATGAATATCTAATTGAAAATACATGGCTTGTAACAGAGACTTGTTGACTTGGACACAGTTTTAATCGTCTTCATTCACTTTAGGATTTCTGCTTTCTAATTTTAAAGGAATAGCATTTATGGTGAAAGTTTCTTGGTGGAAGTTTTGCTATAAGGTGTTTGACTTTACCTTGGTAAATGCATTTTATGCTATTGACCTGGAAGACTTGATATTTTTGTGTCCTCAGCTGAAACTGCCCAGCATTGCCTTGGAATTCTAAGAAATGGGGGAAAGAATGAAAGAGAGAGAGGGGAGAGAGAGAGAGAGAGAGAGAGAGAGAGAGAGAGAGAGAGAATGAGTTATAAACGGATAATGTAATTTGTTAGCTTTAGGCTGTGCAAAGTTTTCGCTCCCGCCAACCCAGGGCCCCAACCAGACCCAGAGAACATATGTCTTAGATCTGTTCCTGAATCTATTTGAAAGTAGGGCCAATATTTGATTAGGGTTGTTTTTTTTTAATCCCACAGTCAGGAGGAGGGCTGGGGAAGAAGACACTGCACCTCTTTCGCCTCTCCTACTGTATGACCATATTGCAGAGAGCAGAAGGATTCATTCCTGCTGAAGGAACATTGGGAGGTCTCACTGGAGACACAGGATATCCAAGCTGAACGCTGATAAATTCAGACATACAAAAAGAACATACCAGAGGCTACTGGCTCATGCTTCTGCCTCTGACTGTCAGGCTAGCCGCCCAGAGTGGCTGGGGGAACCCGGCCAGATGGGCGGGGTATAAATAATAAATTATTATTATTATTATTATTATTATTATTATTATTATTATTATTATTATTTCTTTCTTTTTTGGGGGGGGGGAGGCTGCTCTACCCAGGAATCCCAAAGAATGAAAAAGTTATTGTAAGTTCCGTTTTCCCTTTCTCCAGTGGTTTCAGGTTTATTCATTTATTTGGTTTGATTTATAAACCCTCCCTTCTGCATACAGATAGACAAATCCATTTAAACATAGAGCAACCATTTAAAATTATTCATAGCACATCAAACAATGTGGTGGGTGAGGTACACAGTCGCAGTTGACCACTTCACTTAACTGCTTCCAAATGCCTGGATAAAAATATGCATTTTAAAATGGTACCAAAACTCACGTGAAGTTGGCATCATTTCTGAGAAGAAGGAATTCCAGAGAAGGAGTGCTACTACAGAGAAAGTTTCATGCTACTATCACACAATGCACTTCCCCTGGTGGCTATTGGTAAACCCAGCACTGGCTGAGAAATTTCAGTTATTTCAGTCAGACTTTACCTATCATGCTAATCCCCACTGTATGGATAATCACTCTGTGGATCCTAAGCAGGAACAGCGGAACCAGGTGTCTTGGCTAAAACGTGTATATGTATATATTTATTTGACATGCTACCCATTTTAAAATAATGGTGATAGAGAATCCACTCTGACTCATTGATGAGCCACTCCGCTGCGATAATCTCAGTCATCCCTCCTACGTGCACTGCTTGAAAATGTAGTAAAATTTATCACCACCTTGATTGTGATCTTGCAGACTTCCAGTTGGAGAATGAAAGACGTCATGTTTCTCTGGTGAATAAATAATACAGGCTTTGTCAAAATGGATGAGAATTGTTAACTCCTTGATACCATTCAGAGAAGGCCCAGAATGCTAACCTGCTTACCCTCATAGCCAGCTAACTAATCCTTTCTTGGCTGTGCATCTGGCTTCTGAAGTCAGGATACTTTGCTAATGCGGTAGTTATCAAGCCTAAGGAGAACACTCTGTGGGCCTTTATGGGAGCCACTATGTCAACTGTTGCTGATAATAGACACCAATATAGTGATGAGTAAATATCCTTGTCATGCCCTCCAGTGTTAAGGCGTTTTGAACCTCCTTTTCTTCACAGGCTCCATTGAACACACTGGTACTAAACACAATATGACCATAATTCAGAAGTGCTTGCTAGTTATAGCTGTAGCACTGTGGAGACATTAGCAGTTCAGCTGAGCTCAAGGCATGGACAAGTGACAGAACCTGGGGTCTTTGAGGAGAAAGCAAAATCCTTCCTCCTCTCATCATCACCTCATAGGACATGCAAATATACTTCTCTTCCTGGCTTGTCTACTTTTTGAGCTTCCCCCTAGTTCTTTCCCCTAGCCAGTTCCTCTTCCTGGGATGTCCATCCTCTCCTTCTTCAACCTTGCTATCTTGGGTGCCTGGGGAGGTGCCTTGGTAGCTCTGCATGTGGTGACCATTGTTGGCTTCCAGTTCCAGTCTCCCGACATCTCTTTTCCTCTGCTGTTCTCCTTCTGGTTTCAGGGACTCCCTCCATACCACTTTAGCCTCATATTTCCCACTTGCAGGTGACAACTCCCCACAGATGTGACCAGAGCTGATTTTTGATCCAGTGATGGCGCCCAGTACCAGCCACATGTACTGACATCAGCCAATAAATCCTATCCCCATGTGCTCTTGCCCTTCATTCAGCTGTGGCAGCATGGGGAGAGTCCTTCACTTAGAGGGGAAGGCTGACAGCACTCCATGGCCTACCTCTGTAGTCATACTTGTTTTGACATCTCAGACTAGAAATGAGATAAAAACTCTCTGAAAACAGCCATGTTGTGAAATCCAGAACAATCACTCCTATCAGAAGACAATCATGTCTAGTAGTGGTTGACCTGGTATAATATCCACAAATGGTCCAAGTCCTGGTCAGTGTCTCACTACTGGATGTTGTAATAAGCAGTGCAATTTTGTCATGAATCTAGCATTTCTCATATCTGCGCTGAGGAAAAAGAGATCTCAAGCTTGTTGAGGGGGGGGGAATGAAGTAGTGGTCTCTGAGACAGGCAAAACAGGCCGCTTCCCTGGACAAGACCTAAGAAGATGATGTTTGGGTAGGGAAAAACTTGCCTCTTGCGCCCAAGAGGGTGCCAAAAACTTGCATAAACACCCTCAGAACCGAAAAAAGATAACTGGAAATCTTCTGAAGTGGAAATATTTAAGGAGACTGTTTTTGAAGGATCAACAGATGCCACAGTGATCTTAATCCTGGCACCACTACTGTCACTCTAGGATGAAACACTCTTTAATCATTGATTCCTCTTGCAATGAGCCACTTCAGGCTTAAAAGGATTGAATATTGCCATTCTTGGTGGTCCTATAATTTACCATTTAGTGTCTTTGAGACACCTTGCTTTAGCATTCTGCAGCTGTGAGAACAATGAAATGTTTGGCTGGCATTAGGGACTGAAACCTAATGCTTGTAAATACAGTAAAACTGCCTTTGGGCAATTTGGCAACTGCAAGGCATAGCGTTGGAGGCGGTCTTCTGTTCCCACTGATCAGATATTGTCTGGGGTAATTTCTGCTCAAGGTGCTTATTTTGAAGCCAGGAATTGCACTGCATATTTGTGTGACTTCAAGAACCACTCTTGTTTCTTTTATTCAAGGAGGGTGATGAGAGAAATGCTAACATGTTGGTAGTATACAGATGTACAGTTTGCTTTCTTTTAATGGAAATTGTGTCCTCCCTAAAAGAGGGCATGTATTGCGGTGAGACCTGGAGGCTGACCTCCTGTGTTGTGGGTGGTAAGATTGCTCAGCCACGCCTCAAAAAATGGCAACAAGAAATATCTAAATTTATATGGGAGGGCAGGAGACCAGGATTAAACATCAAATTCTAATAGATATAAAGGATAGAGGTGGCTTCACCCTGCCCGATTTGAAATTGTATTATAAGGCAGCCTGCCTCACATGGATGAAAGAATTGTCCTATTTGAAAGATATGAATGTGTTGGAATTGGAGGGACATAATAACTGTTGGGGTTGGCACGCTTATTTAATATATGGAAAGGCAAAAATACACAGAGATTTCTCAAATCATATCATAAGGAGATCACTTCTTAAAGTTTGGGAGAAATATAAAGATCGGTTGGAGTTCAAAATTCCATGGTAGGCCTCTCTAATAGAGGCCACAGTGGCGAAGAAAAAAATATATGTTGGGAAATTGGCCTACCTATAAAACACTTCTAAAAGAAGAAGAGAACCAATGGAAACTTAAGAGTTTTGAGGAATTAAGAGATGTCATTACAGATTGGTTCCAATATTATCAAATATTCGAAAGATTTAAAGTAGATAAACAAAAAGGGTTCACCAAGGAAACCTCGAGATTTGAATCTGATGTAATAAATTCAAAAAGTAAAACCCTTTCTAAAGCTTACCGCCGCCTCCTCTACTGGGAAGTCGAGTAGGAAGAAGTTACATCAGCTATGATAAAGTGGTCTCAAGACTTTGGGTATGCTATAACAATGTCCCAATGGGAAAACCTGTGGAAGAATAGTTGGAAATTTACTATGTGCTATGCCATAAAGGAAAACTTGTTAAAAATGCAACACCGGTGGTATTTAACTCCATGGAAATTAGCCAAAATGTACAAAGGAGCCAAAAGTAATTGTTGGAGATGTGGAGACCAAACAGGCTCACTGTTCCATATATGGTGGCAATGTAGCAAAATAAAGAAATTTTGGGAGGAAATCCACTTTGAACTAGAAAAAAATGTTAAGAATCTCATTTATTAGGAAACCAGAGGCATATCTGTTGGGCATTACTGATTCAGATATTCCTAAAAAAATTAAAGATTTTTTTTTTGTATGCAACAGTGGCAGCGAGAGTTCTTATAGCTACAAGGTGGAAGAGCAACATAATTCCTTCTAGACAGGAGTGGATACAAAAATGGACTGAATATGCTGAATTAGATAGTCTATCTGAAAAATTAATAAATCGAGAATTGAATTTGTAAAAATGGGAGACCTTCAGAACATACCTTAAACCAAATTATACCATGTTAAAATCTGTAGCAGCTTTTGAGTGATCCCAGCAGTTTTTATTAATTGCTTATATAAATATAAACATTTATAAAATGTGAAAATATTAATATAAAAAATATTTTGATATGGCAGTAAATTCATGTAAAAAGAATTAAGGAATAAATGGGAGGTCGGGTATAAAGGATAATGAGATTTTTATTTTTATTGCAACATGAAATTGCAATCACAAATTTATGCCATAATTTTTATCTTATTAACAGATTGTGTAAATTTTATTTTATTTCCCTTTCCCTCCCCTCTTAAGTTGTATCCCTTTTCGGTATTTTTTTTTGTTTTGCATGTAATAAGCATGGAAATAAGCATGACAAAAATAAAACAATTTTTTTAAAAATATTGGTCAGCCACAACACCCTTGATGTTGGGTTCAATCTGGCCAATGAGGCACAGTCGAAACGGATCAAGGGACCTATATATACCATGCACGTGACCCAGAGCTGCTTCTTTCAGTGCATGCATTCGGAACACCCACTCACCTCTCCCTACTTTTAGGGCTTTTTGCGCTTGACCTTGCTATGCTGTCGTGTGTCATCTGTTGTTGGGACTGGGGCATGGCAGGAATTTTCCCCACTTGGCTGATTGGCTGTTGCCATTTGGGTTTCGCCTGCCGCGTAGCAAATCGTCACAACTTGTAAGGTTGCGGATAGGCACTGGTTCAGGTGATAGGAATGGAAGAAAGCTCTCGCCATCCCTAAGTGAAAAGTATTCCGTTAAAGGAATCCAGGGACTCAAATGGTTTGGTCAACCCCTGAGAGGGGGTTGTGTCTATGCCTCAGTCCAGGGGGACATCTGGGTGGCAGACATACAGTAGTCTGTTCCCGGCTTTCCACCTATCCAGGTGTTCATCCTAGGCTGACCTATGCTGGTGCCCTGGGTCAGTGCTACCTGCAAGGGTGCAGGGAGCTAGTTGAACCAGAGCCTATGCAACCACTCACTTTCTGTAATCAATAAAGTTATGGCCTAAATTCTGCCAAAAACCAAACTAAAAATTGAGTCAAGTGTGAATTTATTTAGGGGGGAGGTGTCTGGTTCTGAACACGCAAATGTATCCTCTCCTACATGGGCCAAGCCCCTACCTGAAAGAGTGCCTCTCTCTTGCAAAAGACATAAGCTGCTGAAGTAAAATTCAAACCATGTCACAAAAGCTCAGATACAAGCCACACCAGAAACCTTCTGTCTGTTATTCAGGGCTGCCCAAGTTGCTCAAAGGAAACCACTGTTGGTGGACATCCTATCTCTCAGCCAAGAGGAGGTTCTTCTCAAAAGTAAAGACTGCCAAACCAATGAAGTAGTTCAAATTGTTACTATTTCTTGATTAAAAAACAACACTGAATCTATGCGCCCACTGATGTGCAAACAGACACAGCTGTGCTGCTTTGCTTGTCTGACTTATTAGTTTAATAATCATGGAAGTGACTCCTAAAAACTGAATAGGTTTCTTGTTTAGTTTTTTAATAATAATTATTATTATTGCAGTCATTGGTGCAAGAAAATGTTTCTCCTGCTACAATCTCTTGTTCTTTTGTCACAATCGATTTTCAACTGTAGATGCATACTTTATTAATGTTGTTGATGTGGAAGCACTTGTTAGTGCCATTAAAAAAATATTTATAGGTACAGACAGTACCCAAGAATTTACTGCACTTGCTAATTTAAACCAGTAGGCAGCTTAATTTGACAGGTATTAATCTGGGGTGCAAAAGGGTCACTCAGCGAAAAAGTTGAGTTCAGAAGCCAATGAAACTGCTCAGAATCACCTTCCCCATTTAAAGCTATGCTTAAAATAGTTACAGGATCTTGGACATGCAAATTAGCATTTTGTGAGGATGGAATAACTACTTTGCTGGTAAGGCTGCAATCCTAAACAAACTTACTTGGGAGTAAGGCCCAATGAGCACAATGGGATCAATATACAGTACTAAGTAATCACATATTAGATCAGGCTTGTTGAACTGCTATAGTCATACATATCACAGCCATGCAGTTAACTACATCTGGGTGAATGTTTCTCTATCTCCAGAACACAATCCTGCTCCAATAAAATCAGTTGCCATTGTACCTGTGTGCTGTTATCATCTGTATAGTTAGGCTGCTTAAGCCCACGACTTTAATGGGATAAAATAATCAGCCTAAGCAGGTACAGGGATTACAGAAACTGCTTTTGCCACTTTATAATGATGCTTGCCTTACAAATTTAGAAAAGACATGACTCTCATTCAGAAAAAAAATGTTGTGCTTAGGTCCTATCTGATGCCCTTTTAAATGTGTTGTGGGAAGAAAGGATTACAGTTGTACCTTGGTTGTCAAACTTAATCCATTCCAGGAGTCCGTTCAATTCCCAAAATGGTTCGAAAACCAAGGTGCGGCTTCCAATTGGCTGCAGGAGCTTCCTGCACTCAATCTTAAGCCTCGTTGGACTTTCAGCTTCCGAAAAATGTTCTCAAACCAGAACATTCATTTCTGACTTTGCAGCATTCGGGAGCCAAAACGTCCAAGTACCAAGGCATTCGACAACCAAGGTACGACTGTATTGGTTTGTTGTTCTTAGCTTTACAATGTATTTGTGGTTTTAATATTGTAATTTTATGCTGTGAACCACCCTGAGATCTGTGGATGAAGGGTGGTGTACAACCAACAACAACACTAATAAGGGTTGAGTGAGTTAATAACAAGATAATAATAATAATAATTAATTTATTCCCCAGCCACTCCGGGCGGCTCCCAACCGAATATGAAAAACACAATACAGCATTAAACATTAAAAACTTCCCTAAACAGGGCCACCTTCAGATGTCTTTTAAAAGTAAGATAGTTGCTTATTTCCTTGACATCTGATGGGAGGGCGTTCCACAGGGCGGGTGCCACTACCGAGAAGGCCCTCTGCCTGGTTCCCTGCAACCTGGCTTCTCGCAACGAGGGAACCGCCAGAAGGCCCTCGGCGTTGGACCTCAGTGTCCGGGCAGAACAATGGGGGTGGAGACGCTCCTTCAGGTATAGAAGACCGAGGTCATTTAGGGCTTCAAAGGTCAGCACCAACACTTTGAATTGTGCTCCGAAACGTACTGGGGGGCCAATGTAGTTACCTTGTCTCATTGATTTTTATTTGGACTCAAGTGTGGCTAAGACTGCACTCTTATTTTCTGAACTCCATTGAATGACATACTTCAAAGTTAACATCCATAAGTTTAGCCTGTACCTTTCTGGGTTCATAGCTCCCTGTTTATAACTCCCACAAATATATATTTTTTGGTAATGCTATCCTAAATTTTCAGAGAGAACTTTCTGAAATGAGTTTCTAGTCTCAGATGAGACCTTGCAGTTTTTCCTTTGACCTTAAATAATTGAACACTTTAGATGTTTTTGATTGAGCTTTAAACATTCAATACATTTTAACTAGTCTTGAAATGTGTCATATTTTACTTTCATACTCTTCCATCTGTGGTCAGAGGTCATGTCTGAAGATAAAACTGTATCGTCATTTCAATGCATTTTAATATAGCTTTTAAGATTCAGGTAGGAGTGTGTGTGTGTGTGTGTGTTTTAAAGGGTATCAGTTGCTATTGGAGTGCATTAAAACATGGGAAATATTTCTAAACTTGCTATACCAGCAAAAAAATTAAAAAGGGGGGTGGGAAGCAATAGCACATATGTACTTAATGTTATGCCAGTGTAACATTACAAAGCATATTATAAAGCACAGGGTGGCAAACAACATAATGACAGCAATGTTTGTTTGTTTGCTGGATATTTCTCGCCCACCCTTCATCAAACCATCCCAGGGCCAGATTACAGTCCAATTAAACAATTTCAATTAAACTGAGAACAGGTGTAACCATGGCATATCACTAAAAAATCTCAGTCATAAAACCTGCATGGAGCCCTCAACAGTTTTCATTGCATCAGCTAGCTAACGTCACAAAGAAATTAATATTCCACAAAGTGCCTGGGCAAACAGGTATTCTATCTGGTGCTGAAACGGGAACATTTAGCAGCAGCAGTTGTATATGCAAGAGGAGGGCGTCCCATAGTCAGGCCACTACCACAGAGAGGGCCTAAGCCTGTGTCACCACACAGTGCTCTTCCCCTGGTGATGGAATAACAAGGAGAGCCTCCTAGCACTTTAAAAAAAAGAGTGCATATAGGTAGAACATACAAAACAATGATGTTATACAACAGTATGCAATATAAAGATGTAAGAGTTCTATCGTTCTGGATCAGTTGTTCGTCATTCCCACTCTTTCTAAGCACCTACAGATCGTGATGTCGCAAAAGAAAATAGTACTTCCTTAGAAGATGAGGTGAATAACTTGAAGTAAATGATGTTTTCCGGAACAAGTCCCCAGGTCCTCTCTGTTCAAAGCTACGAGTGAAATTTATTCTCTTTCCTGAGCCATGTTTCTGATCATGGGGATCAATGCAATGCAACAAAGTGCTGTGTTTCATGACCATAGCTGCCAGGTTTTCCCTTTTCTCACGAGGAAGCCTATTCAGCATAAGGGAATTTCCCTTAAAAAAAGGGATAACTTGGCAGCTATGTTCACGACACTTTTGGAAGTAAGGATACGTTTGAGTTGGGGGTGGGGGATTGGTCACCAAATTTTAGGTGTGACACCCCTTCCTCCATTTTGAGTTCAAGTTCTTGCCCTATTGCATGAAAAGACACTATATTTGCCTCCATGCCAATCATAGTGCTCCTAGAGTTCTTCCAACTGCCCCATAGCTGTCAAGTTTTCCCTTTTCTTTCGAGGAAGCCTATTCAGCATAACGGAATTTCCCTTAAAAAAAGGGGAGAACTTGACAGCTATGAACTGCCCCTCACCCAGCTACACTATACAAAAACCACAGTAAGGACCAAGGACTTGATGTGTAGCACTGGTGTCGCTAATTTAGGACAGGCAATGTGGCTGGTGCTTACTGGGCTAGAGCTGTGCAGGTTCACTAGCAGAGGTGCTGGTGCTGCGCTAGTGTGTTCATGTAGCTCAAACCCCACCCAGTACATAGCAATTGTGCAGTCAAGCATATGTTAATTGAATTGCAAGTTTTTGGATATGCTGACGCAATCATGTAACTACTTTGGGATGCAACAACAAATGTGGGATGGATGTTTGAGCTAAATCAAAACTATTGCTTGAAGTTGCCCGGTGAGGAGGAAGAAACAGAGGAAGGACTTGAGAAAGAGGGATCAAGGTGGGTTTTTTTTTTTAGTCTCTGTAGTCTTATACTTTAAGCTGTAACAATACCCAATCCACAATACATCTCTCCCCCAAGCCCTCCAAAACAGGGTTGGAAGGGAAATTAGCTAGCTGTACTGAGTGAATTTTACCTTCACCTCTTTAGCTGACCTGGATACACAGTATGTTATGGCCTTGCAAGCATCAACTTTATCCAGTTCAGTGAATTTTATGTTCAAGTCTTTCCCCAGGCATTTAAATAAACTAACTTGTTACAAAGCTCAGATTAAATCACTGCAGGCAAAAACATAGAAAGCTTGCGGCAAGTGAACCAACACAAAATGGCTTCCAGAGAAATTAGGGTAGTGTAATATTAATGGTATTTGTCTTGGGTAGGAGGATGTGAGATGTATGTATATGTGAGTGTGTGTAAGAGAGGGATATTTATTTCTTTTTTATGCATACCAAATGCCAGGTTAAGTAATTAGGGCCCTCTTTGCATATTATTGTTTGGGTTACAAACCACCCTGACAAGTGTACATATGAACATAATATTGAAGTCAATTCACTACTTTCTGTAGCACTGGAGTCTACCATAGCCAGAGAACAGGATTGGGGAATAAAGAAGCACAGAGTTGAAGTCAGGAAGAAAGAAGCCGACTGCCCTGGGTCAAATAAAGCTCCAGGAAACCCAAGGAGTGTTAAAACCTTGCAGAAGCTAAGATACAGCAGCCACCTTGTTTGAAACCAGTCCAGGAGAGGAAATAGGCAGGAAGAACCAGCTGCACAAATATAAGAGGGGAGACGACACCTGGCTTACCAGTAGTGCATGCGAAAAGGATCTAGGGGTCTTAGTGACTCAAGCTTAACATGAGTCAACTGTGTGATGCAGCAGCAAAAAACAAACAAAACTGATGCTATTCTAGATGGCATCAACATACTTAGTGTCCCCATCAAGGGAAGTGATAGTACTGCTCTGTTCTGTTCTGCCTTGGTCAGACCACACCTGGAGTGCTGTGTCCAGTTCTGAGTGCCCAATTTAAGGAGGATATTGACAAGCTGGAATATGTGCAGAGGAGGATGACCAAGATGATCAAGGGTCTGGAACCAAGCCTTATGAGGAACGCTTGAGGGAGTCGGGTATGTTTAGCCTGGTAAAGAGGAGACTGAGAGGATATATGATAGCCATCTTCAAATATCTAAAGGGCTGTTGCATAGAGGATGAAGCAAGCTTGTCTTCTCCTGCTCTGGAAGCTAGTACCTGAACCAATGGCTTCAAGCTACGAGAAAGGGGATTCTGACTAACATCAGGAAGAATTTTCTGACAGGAAAAGCTGTTTGGCAATGGACCAGACTGCCACAAGAGGTGGTGGGTGGACTCTCCTTCCTTAGAGGTTTTTAAGCAGAGGTTGAATGGACATCTGTCATGGATGCTTTAGCTGAGATACCTGCATTGCATGGGGTTGGACTAGATGACATTCGGGCCCCTTCCAACTCTTTGATTCTATGATTCTATGATAATCACACTGCAAGTTTCACCACAGTATGACTATAAACTTAGTACATGTTAAAAATGCTATAATATTAATAAATGTTGATGACATGATATTGTAGAGTCACAGGAACTGTCAGTTTACACCAGGGAAAAGAACAATATGAGCTGATCTCATTTCAATACTAGGGAATGTGTGCTATTGAATTTCATTATAGTTGCTTATAGTTGTTATTTGTTAGTTGTTATTTTGAAATTGCTAGTATCTCCAGGGCAAGTGAACACATCTAGAAAATGAGTTTTGAATAAACAAAATTGCACACTATACACCTAATTATTACCTGCATTGCACTAATGGTCAAAAATTTAAAACTTCAAATTTGTAATATAGTAGTCAACATTCTTTGTGGTTGTGATTCTGTTCCTCAGTCTTTATATTTTCAGGGAGTGAATTGTATAGAAATAAATGAGACTTACCTCTGAGCAAAATCAATCCCAAACACATTTCCCTAGAAGTAATTTCCATTGAAATCAGCAAGGACTTGTGTTTTAAGACTCTCTCTGGTAAAGAGCACTGGAGAAATAAAAACATCAGCTCGAACAGAATGGGCCAGAATGGCCCCCTCATAAATATAAATGATGCCAAAAAATGGGATGTATTAAAGATAAGTAAGAACAATTTTTCAGAACTTAAACCATTACAATGTTATATTTTGTTAACCCCTTCAGATCGCTTCTAGTCTATAAATGGTATTCTAGAAAAACAACCCAGAATGTTAGTTTTCAAGCTAGCTAAACCAACAAATTCAGCAGACACACATACTCAGATGAGATTTATGTAGTAAGCCAAAATGTGTTAGGAAATATAGACCAACTACTGGCAGGGGCGGACTTTGCTCTCTCAAATTTCCTGGGAAAGGTCAAAATTCAGTGCCCCCTGCCTCCCGTTATGCACGTGCAGTACAAAATAGTTGTGACACCCTGTGGTGCCCATCTCAGCTTGGTGCCCAGTGCAAGGGAACTGTTTGCACTGCCCTAAATCTGCCTCTGCTTCTGGGTTATCCAAACCAACCAAATTCAAATCTGTATTTTATGGATAAGAACTACTATTGAACCATAGTTTCTGCAGACATTTTTGTGGCTAATTCCATGAATCCCATCTAGTCATGTGAAGCTGGTGTTCTGGATCACTTTTTCCAGAATAATATTGCTTAGCTAGAATGGATATCCAAGCTTACCTGGTCTTAGGAGAGACTCACTTGGTGAGCTCACAAAGCCTGCACACCTCTGCCCTGCCTCTCTCTGCCTGGATCTGGGGTGGTGGTGGGGTTGGGGACCAGACAGCCTTATAAACAGTCATTCAGTGAGCTCACAATGACTTGCTCACTGACATCTTGAGCAGTTCACAGTGAAGTCTCTCTAACCTTGTTTTACTCTGTAAAGTTCTAAACCACTTGTACTGAAAGCACCTGATTCCTCATGATCACTGAGACCCTCCAATGGGGCACTTCTGGTGGTTCCCAATTCCCCTGAGGTTCAGTTGGCCTTAACTAGGGACCAAGCCTTTAGCAGGCCCTGCCCTGCGAAACTCACTGCTGATAGAGCTTCAAGCAGGAGCCAACCCTCCTTTTCCTGAGATGTCACTCTTCCAAACACTTTTTTGTCTAGATGGGTCTTTACAACATGCTTTCTAAACATGGAGGTTTGGTTGATTTCATACTTATATGTTATGTGCCATCTTTCTGGATTTTTATGAAACTGCAGGTGATGACTTCGTAATTAATTAATTAAGTAAGTAAGTAAGTAAATAACTCACAGGAATCACCCCCTGCCCCTGGCTTTCTAGGTGGCCTGGACCTGGTAGATCAGTCTCAATTGAATATAATAGTCAAACTTGGCCTCTGGATCTCTGCAGAAGTCCCAGGGGGTGGTTGGTCTGTCACACGTAGTAAGGACTCCAGGAGTCCGGGAAGTATTTTGGAACCATCCTACTTGGAAGTTGGTGTTGTGTGCTGTTTGTCTGGAATAACAGTTATTTCCCAGGATGCTTATGCAAGCATGGTTTCTGTGAAGGTTTGATGGCTTACTGCACGAATCTCAAGTTCTTATACGTGTACTGTTAATTTTGAGGATTGATGTAGCTTAGAAGTTGGTGTTCGGGGCCATTCCAGCTTGGTTCCGGCCTTTACACCGTTCAATTTTCAGTTTATATGCTCCCTACAAAGGCAGTTTAATATGAGAGACATTTGTGTTAAAGGTGAAGGAAGGCCAAAACACCTGACCTGTTTATTTCTACGTGTTTCTATTTTACTAGGGATTCCGTAAATATGAAATTTATAGGAAACTTAGAAGTCTGTAGTCAAACGCCTGGCTGGAGAAGCTTATTTATTTAAGATATTTATGTACCACTTTTCAAACAGACCTCACAAAGCAGTTCACAAAAGGGCATTCAGCACAGCAATAAGGATCAGTTTAAAAAGAGGGTGAAAAAGAAAATGTTACAAGACTATTGTTTAGAACAAGCTATAATGGCTTCCTTAGCATCCTACCCAGGTCAGGGTGCCCCTGTGGTAATGGCTGGAAGAAGCAAGGGGAACCACCATGGACGTCTGGATGGTGGCAGCTCACCTGGATGGTTTATTTCTTCTCCCTTCCCCTCAAGACAAAATAGTCTTTATTGATTTTAAATCAATACAGAAAAAATACAACTATTCAGGTTAAAGCTGCAAGCCCTATTGACTACAGTGGTTGATAATAAGGCACCTGCTTTATAGTATAGTTATCTTATGTATTTTTACTTGGAAATAAACCTCACTTGAGGGGGGATTCACTTAATGCTCCCCATCAGTGGAAACCCTGCACAATGACTTCTGCTTGCCTAAAAGGGTTACCCCCTCTCCTCCCTCCATGCCCCCAAAATTGGCTTGGTGGGTGGTCGGAAGAATCTCTGGAACAATATGCAGGGGGACAAGGGGAGATCATGGCAAGCTGCAGTGCTTCTGTAGATGGAACATTTGTAACAGAGCAATGTTGAATTCCTCCCGTTGTATTTAATGGGTCTTATTCCCAGCAAAGTAGAAATTAGTGCCATTTACATCCCAGTGCAGCTATGGTTTATTTGGATGTTATTTCCATGGGACCTACTTCCAATAACACGTATTTGGGAGTGTAGGCCTAAAGGGGGTGAACTTTGTTTGGAGCATGCTCAGTGTGGCTATCAAACATTCCTCAACTATTTATATAAGCTTCAGGGTTATTAAAATAAGAGAGGCACATTTATGGTAGTTTTGAGGGCATGTTTTTCTTTAATTCTTACATGAGGGCCCCTCTCCTTCACTATAACATATAGGAAGGTTTTGTTTAATTATTGAAAATCTTAATATTTTAATCCTCTGAAGTAGCCAGCTCTAGAGAGGGTATTGGTCATGCAACTCTAACTTTCATTATGGATCTGCCAATATCCCAGCATAGTAATGTGCCATTGATTTTGCTATTATGGCCGATTACCTGCTTCAGCTAAGGGGTAAAAGGTTCATGGATTAATTCAGCCACATATTTTCCCTTTAGTATTGTGTACAAGACATGCACAGACATGAGATGTATGTGAATAGACCATTATGGGAAAATATCTACTTAGTGTACATTTTAAAAAGCACCCTTCCGCAGCCTTCCTCTATGAAAGATTTTGTTTGGTTTAATGATAAAGCTGATGAAACATTGATCCCGTGTTCTCTTCTGAAGTCTTGAAGCAATTATTGTTAATCAATGTAATGGAGATATCACGAATTCCTTGAATATAAGCTTGGTTATTGTCAAGATCATGGTCTGAAGTCTACCATACTTACTCAATTAGAAGCCATTTTATGAAAAATTATGTATAAGGTAGAATATATTATCCCGATAACCTCCAAATTTGACTCCAAGACCTTCCAGATTCTATGTGCAAAGTTGTGGCCCTCAAATTATTGGTTTGCTTGAAGAAGGGGTAGCTGGCCAAACTGAGGCTCATTGTTTGTGAGTGGCTTCCACCAGTTGTTTGTTGATTATCAGAGTCAATGGTCTCAGGTGGTGAGTATGCCAGACAGTGAATTGGAGTTTGCCAGGGCTCCTGCTTGCCTCACTCTTAGCTTGGGTGACCAGCCACCCAGATCCCTAATGGGGCAAGGCTCTTTGCTGCCCCCTCCACTTCCACTTCCCTCCCTGCTTCAATCTAGAAATATCTAAATTTTAAACTATCTTGCACCAGGTCTTGATTACTTTAGCCAGAACTTACTGTCATATTTGGATAGAGGAGATTAACGCATGGAATGTTTTATACCCACACTATTTTATCCATCTTTCAGTACACCAATAGTTCCTATAGATTAAGCTACAAAGCAAGTGTACTTAGGATTGCTTCCTTAAAAACATAATTTTAAAGATTACATATTGTAATCCTTAATTAGAATAATAACTTTGTAAAGTATACAGTTTGGGGTTTTTTTCCCTCCCCCCTTTACTTTCCCTTCTACATGGGTGCTTCTTCTCTTTTATTCACATCACACCATGTTTAGTGCACATAAAATTACAGTATGCACTTTTTAACTTTCAAAAAAGATGTCTGAAAAAAATAAAAAAATAAAAAGGATTTCTTCCTTAAAAGCATGAAACCTTTGGTGGCAAGCATCAGACTCCACTGTAAATCACACTTGAGTGAGACTTTGTTGTTGTTGTTGTAAATCCCAGTATAGTAGGCAGAACCAATTCAGAGTGGGAGGTAGGAAGGCTATTTGGCCTGGTTCTTGAGGCTCAAAGGGGCCTCAGATTTCGACACTTGTTAGTTTGTTTTTTACATTTGATAAGCTCCACGACTTGTTTTTATGCACATTGGATCAAAATGTAAAACACACACTCAGCTTAGCGCTTCAGATTTAAACTATTAAGAGATGTGGTTTGGAAGAATTCATTGTTGTGGTTGCTGATAGATTTTATCATATTAAAGAGTTTAAAATGTTCATAAATATTAATTAAAATGTATCTATTCTGAGGGCACAGGCTTAGACCGTGATGATTGTGTCCTCTCAGACAAACTAATTATACAAACAAACCACTCGTTCTTTTACATGGTGCCTTACAGGAAAACAGTATTGCCATTTTTAATATTTATTATGGCTAGTGGCCTCAAAAGCTGGAAGTGGCCCAGCCTTTGCACCTGGGGCCAAATTGCAGGCGCAAAGGTTAACCATACCTACAGGTCTCTTTTTACATTTGTTAATTTCCTTACCCAGATGTGAGGCTGGGATCCCCACAGAAGCTCAGGTGTTTGGCTCCAAATACTCTTTTTAGAACCACCACCCTACAGACGAAGTTCTAGCATTTTTAAAAAGAAGCCACTTTTGACAGGGGTACAAAGCATCAAAACAGATAACGATAGTGGTGATGATTGGTTTTTTAAAAAAATCTAATGGGTGATGTGTATTTTGGGGAGGAACTCATCCAAGACTCCATTGCCACAGTCCATCCCAAATCCCAAAAACTTTGTTAGGGATAAAATCAGACTATCACAATTGTTCTGACAAGTATGGCTGCCAAAATTAGATCAGTGTTCATAGGAGAGCAGTAATTTAGTTCATGTCAAAATGACATGCCTTCAGGCACTTTGCTGCTCTGGTTCAGCGAAGTATGTGATTTTCCAGATGGTTATACTGTGATATTTAGTTTTTATAGTGAACATGTGATTGGTTTCTATGTCTGTTTTATGGCGAGCTGTTAAACTGACCTGACCATTGCCAGAAGGTGCTATGTAGCTGCAGTAGTTAAAGCCTCTTTTATTAGCTCTCTTGATACCATGGGCAAACAGATAGAAGCTACCTGCTTGAATACAAACAGCATACCCATCCTTTGGTGATAAATTCATCACAACTTTTCCGTTATTGGCAAGTCCTGCTGTTCCGTGCTGAAATGACTGCTTTGTATAAACAACCTGTTGCATGATAATGGCAATTATTATTTGAAAGGCAGTCATGAAAAATTGAGTCCCCAAAGGGTATCAACGGATCTCACTAGGTTTTTGAATGCATCTAGGCTTAGGTCTCCTTCTCCTGCAGGGATGCAGAATTTCCTTTGGGTGCATGCAATTTGTGAAGCAGCATGAAGCTGAAAAGGCAGATGTTGTGCAAAATCATTATATGAACTTACTACTTACTACTGAGGAGTGATACATTTTAGGGCAAAGGATGGAACAATGTTATCTTCTCCCTAGAGTTGGACATGTTTATAATCAAAACATGATTTTTGTACTTGCTTCCTGACTGACATATCTTCCTCCACCTTTTGGCCCTAAAGCTGAATATTATTATGGTTTCAGATTCTTTGGCAGTGACAGTTGACTTGAAATTTACTATAAACCTGTGGCCTCTTCTCCCACTGTACTCTTTTGTGACCTCAGGGCTGAAGTTAAATAGCACTTCACCTTGCCATCTCTCTCCAAGAAAGGTGATAGGGTTAATAGAGCAGAATAAATTCAAATGTGCCCTTGATAGTGTATTAAAAGACTGGCTGGGATGCTTTGGCTTCTCTTGCCTCTGACAAACAGCCAAACACAACCTTTTCTGGTACCTGCAATGATTTGTGCACATCCAGTGGGATATTCCTTTGAAAAGCAGGCCATTCCACCCAACCTATATCACAAAGTGGTTTTGAAACTCCTTTCAGCTTAAAAAGGTGGTTTCCATATAACACAGCCTTTGCGTCTGGCCTTTGCGTCTCTGTCATGAACAATCGGTATAGCTGAAAAATTAGTTTGGATAGGCTCTACTAATCTGAGGTCAGGGGGAAGCATGTTACTTCACTATTCTCGAAAGCTGTCAGTTGAGTAATGTGTAAATGTTTCATGGGGAGATTCTGCCTAAAGCCATGGTGGTGGACTTATTGACATTTGATTCCTCTTCTTTTGCAAAGTACTTCTTTGCAGACTAGATAATTAACTTACAGAACTTGTTGCTGCAAAGGGTGGTGGAAGTTACTCAGGTTCAGCACTTTCATATGACAATTATTTCAGGTAATAGCTGCATAGCTGCCAAGTTATCCCTTTTTAAAGGGATTTTCCCTTATGCTGAATAGGCTTCCTCGTGAGAAAAGGGAAAACTTGGCAGCTATGAATAGCTGCAAGGAAGCAGTGAAATCTCCACTGGGTCCCCTCTTACTTGCTTCATCTTTGCTGCTGCTGCTGCTACTGTTGCCACTAACCAATCTCTCAACAAAGCTCTCTGCCCCTTCTGCCTCCCTCTGAGGAAGCCTTCTTGTTCTGAATTAGCCGGTCCAGGGGAGGACATGGTGGGTGCTTTTCACAACCAGAATGCCTCACTCTGAGGAAGGATGCCCGTGGCTCTTCCTCAGAGCAAGGCAATGAGAAAGGCGGTGGGGGGGGGGGGGAGAGAGAGACCATCAGTGTTTGGCTGGCTCCTGTTAGGACTATGGTGGGATCCAGTAAGGCTGCCCTTTAGGTGGAGTTTTAAAATATATTTAGGAGTAAGTGACCCAGTACACACAATCGTATCACAGCTTCTTGGAGGCATTGTGGCCCTTATAGCTTTTATGCACAGTGCTTAATTCCTATGGCCCTACACCGTCTTGCACGTTGGGGCTTTTAAAGCAGTAAGAACAGTGATATGTTAAATGGTCATAAGAACAAACCATGATTTCAGGTCAACTGTGCTCTACACCAGGCACCCCCAAACTGTGCCCCCCCCCGATCTTTTGGCCTGCAACTCCCATGATCCCTAGCTAACAGGACCAGTGGTCAGGGATGATGGGAATTGTAGTCCAAAACATCTGGAGGGCCAAAGTTTGGGGGTGGCTGCTCTACACCCATTCTTCTGCAGTAGCAATGCCAATGTATATTGTCTTTATTTTTAGAAAACGAAACAAAACACATAACCAATATCAGTAGGAATGGGATAAACATCCTTAGCAGTTATTAATTTGCTTTCTTGTGTGAAAACCATAAATACAATCTTGAATGAATGAATAACCTTCTCCCCATTACCACAGAAGAGCAACTAAAGAGTTAGTTTTCCTATGGAGCTGCTTTAAAAAAAACCACACACAACATAATATTTAGATCCATGTGGGAGGTTTGTTTCTACATGGTAACTTTGCAGGCAGGCATTGGCAATAGAAATTTTAGCCAATGCTGCAGTGTCAGGTTTGGACGACTAGGTATATGTATGTGGCTCTGGGTGGAAATGTACATTGTTATTCACATCAAAAGTCACATTCAGCTGTTTCAGTAGGGCCAACGTGAACCTTGTTGTGTGGATGAGGAGATGCATTCAGGTCTGAATCAGCATAATCTAGACATTTTGGGGCTGCTTCCATTTGGCCCGCTCTCTTTCCTGTTTGCTGCACGGCTTTGACTTCTTTTTAATTCTGGCAGCCATTTGGTATGGCCTGCCAGGTTGAAGATTCTTTTGTGGCATCCCTCTGGTTTTTTAGATTGGTTTTATCAGCTGCACCTGCCTCTGTTTTCACTTGCTGTTTATTTTGCTGCTGTTGTTTTATGTTGGATTTTATTGAATTTTTAAACTATTGAAGGCCACCCATAGGATCGCAAATGCAGTGTAAGGGCAGGATATATATCTCTTGCCAATCTTTTTGTCCTATGAGGGTTTTATTGTTGCTGCTGCTATTGGTATTATTTAAATTTTATTGCAGGCCCCTTTGGAGCCATCAAACGTAAAAGCAGCAGGATATGAATTGGAATACGAAATAAATTAATTTATCTATTCTTCTCTTTTTAGCCTGTCCAGTTTATGCATGATTTCCACATGTTTGGGTGCTGTTGTGGGAAGCCAAGAATTAATAAACAGAGTAGAGCAAATTTTCTAGAGAGGGGTCTCCATTAAAGGTGGCTATTATTATAGCATTTTGAAGATTGGAGAAGCACTGAGAATTGCAGTATTCCAATTGAGCAAATTATTCTGCACATTCACAGCTCAGTGACTGAGAAAATAGCAACAGTGCTTTAATGGCAGTATCTGTGCTCTGATAGGATTACTCGCGGCCAGCTAACATGTAAGAATTGACATTTTAATAGTAAGATTATTGTTTCGTCAATTGTACATGGATTAGCCTCGTCAAACACCCACTGACAATAATAAAGAAATTATATAATTGTGTAGTAGGGCATTGGCATGCGCTATCTTGCATTGCAACCAGCATTCAGTTTTAGAATAATTGTTCATAATGTAGCCAGATAAAATGTTGCTGTAACTGCTGAAAAAGATACATCCAGTTGCTTTTACTGATTATCAGTCTAATCGCTGGCGTCTACAATTTGCATCACGTAATAACTAGTATTAACAAACTTTTTATCAAGGAGTCTTTTTGTCCATCTCCTAATCTCACATTCATGCTTTAGAAAAATTGGATTGTGAATTAATCTCTGAAACCATGAAGACAAATGAAGCATTATGCATGGGGATCAGACAGGCTTCTAGAGACACCCATCCAATAATTAGTGTCTGCCATGAAAAATGTAAAGAGAGCTGGTATACCGTAATCAAATTACTTCTACACACAATTGTCACAGGAAATAACTTGCGACTCCTCGGGTTGCAGATCATGTTTCTTGTAAAATGTTTTTGTGGTCCATCTTTGGCCCAACGCATGCATTGCTGAGTCAGCATGAGAGGAACTGAAAACTGCCCTCCTATAGCTGGTTCCTCTTGTCTTGGCAACACATGGAAGCTCTGGTCCAATCAGACACCCCTCTGCTCCTCTTCCTCTCTATGTGAGCACCATTCCCAGATCTAGTTGCTGTTGCTGGCATGGGAAGAAATAATATGTCAAGATGTCCCATGTGACTGCAACCTCTGTACACTATAGAGACTATGTGGAGAACCACAGTTGTTTTCCCTATAGCTACTGCACACATCTGTTGATAATGTATGAATTTTGTGAGTTGTTTGATGGTTTGGTTTAAAAGAATAAAATGAGAATTTCCTGAATGCTTAGATCCAGATTTGGGGCAAATACTCTCTTGGTGAGAGAACCCAAGCAGAGATTTAAAATCACAAAACATGCAGCAAAGTAAAGCACGAAAATATAGGCTTTTAGACCTCTAAAAATCCCATTTTAATTTGCTTCCCAAGCTTCCTCTGACTTCCCTTTTAGCACAGAAAAGACTACACAGTTTGCTAAGTTAATTTTTTTTTACCTACAAACTCTTCAAAGGTCAGATTTATAAGCTTTTCCACACAGCAGTCAGAAAACGCAGGCAGCCAAATTACCAATTACTGCAAAAATTGGTAAAAATATTTCTAAATTGTTGGTCTAGAAACACAAAAATGGCCTGTAAGCCATGCACACAGTCTGAGCCTGGAGCAACCAGGTTCTAACCTCCATTACATATGAGGTTCACATGGTAGATGAAGTGTTTCTAAATGACTTGTTGTTGTTTAGTCGTTTAGTCGTGTCCGACTCTTCGTGACCCCATGGACCAGAGCACGCCAGGCACTCCTGTCTTGCACTGCCTCCCGCAATTTGGTCAAACTCATGTTCGTAGCTTCGAGAACACTGTCCAACCATCTTGTCCTCTGTCGTCCCCTTCTCCTAGTGCCCTCAATCTTTCCCAACATCAGGGTCTTTTCCAAGGATTCTTCTCTTCTCATGAGGTGGCCAAAGTATTGGAGCCTCAGCTTCACGATCTGTCCTTCCAGGGAGCACTCAGGGCTGATTTCCTTAAGAATGGATAGGTTTGATCTTCTTGCAGTCCATGGGACTCTCAAGAGTCTCCTCCAGCACCATAATTCAAAAGCATCAATTCTTCGGCGATCAGCCTTCTTTATGGTCCAACTCTCACTTCCATACATCACTACTGGGAAAACCATAGCTTTAACTATACGGACCTTTGTCGGCAAGGTGATGTCTCTGCTTTTTAAGATGCTGTCTAGGTTTGTCATTGCTTTTCTCCCAAGAAGCAGGCGTCTTTTAATTTCGTGACTGCTGTCACCATCTGCAGTGATCAAGGAGCCCAAGAAAGTAAAATCTCTCACTGCCTCCATTTCTTCCCCTTCTATTTGCCAGGAGGTGATGGGACCAGTGGCCATGATCTTGGTTTTTTTGATGTTGAGCTTCAGACTTCAAACTTATGGTTCATAAGTTTTAAACTTATGGTTCATAAGTTTTAAAAAATGACTTGTACAGAAACACAAAGATGGCGTGCTTAAGCCATGCAGCCATCTCAGCTTGAAGCAATCAGTCCAGAGGTCCTTCCTGGTTCATTAAGTGCTCCTGGTTCATTAAATCATTAAATGTTGGAAAAGAGAGAGAGAAGAAACAAAGTGACTTGACTTTATTCTTTCCAAGGTGAGGTGGCATGCTACGTGACCTAGCTAAGTCTAGGAAAACAGCTTACTCTATGGTCTTAACTCCTTCCTGCATGAACTAGAGCTAAGCATTCTGGTTATATGCTGATTTATCCCATAAATTATGCCTCTACATTGGTAAAATGTGTAAAGAAAAAGATTAGGGGAGGTCAGATCTTCCTGTGAACTAGGTCTTGTAGTCCACATAAGTCGTGAGCCTTTACTGTTCTTCTACTACAAATTTATATTTACAAAGCTTGTATTAATGTTTAGGGCATTCACCTCATTACTCATTTTGGCATAAGCTTCTTTGGGGCCAACAGAGGGAAGCATTATGCTATTCCACGGAGCAGCTACTTTAGTCAGAAGTGGTTTTATAATTTTGTTCTACTGTCACTTGTGGATGTTCTTGGACTGAGACCAGGCCCTTTTATAAGACCCTAAGACTCCAGGGCTGAAAGTTCATTTGAGAACTTCCTTTCTTCTCATTGCACCCTGTGCCAATGTCATTTTGTCTGAGGGAAGAAAAATCCCTAGATTTGACAGCATTTAATACAGCAGCATGCTAATATCATCAGCTGACAAACAAGGTCGCCATGACAACCAAGAATTTAATTCTGGTGAACAACCAGAAGAAGCCAAGTATCTTGCCCTTTTTGTTCATATTTTGACTGGCAGCATCATATGTTTTAATTTAAATTCTTTGAGTGCTATTCTTTGTCACCCAGCCACACACAAGAGGAAGAGACTTGTGTGAAACCAAAGCTTTATGGATAAGTTTTAAAAAAGTGTCTCAGTCCCCAATTCCCCCCAAATTCCCAGTTAATACTGGGCATGCTTAGTGGAAGCAGAATGTTGGCTGACTGTTGAGGGGAAAATAGAATCCCTAAGAGAGGGAAGAATGGAGTGCTATGGGGCATTTTGTTGCACGTCACAATTGTTTTCCCTGTTGGAACTAAAGTTCACTGCAAGAACAGGCCATTGCCTTTTACTTTCTTTTTGTCTCTCGATAGCAATAGTAGGGTGTGTGGGTGTGGCTGTGTATGCATACACACACTTTATAACGCGACACTAATTATTTTTTGTGACAGATAAATATGATAAATATGGAAATAATTCTTTAGTATACTTGAAAACTCATGTACCTTTTGGAATATTAAATTTTACCACAACGTTCTGGAGGAGTTTGTGGACTTGATAACAGGAATTATTTTTAAAGGCTTTTATATGGCTGGTTAGCAGAGCGCACATAAGGCTGTTTTATTGTAATAAACTATATTATAATGGCAAATAAATTATACTATAGTCACTGTGCTTTGTTTTGACATTTAGCAGATGTCGTCCTTCTAGAAAGAATAATGAATGGAACAAATTTCCACTCAAATTGATGCAAAATTGATATAGTCTAACTATTAACAATTTGTCATAAAACTAAAACTATGAATTGCATTTTAAAGCTTGTCATTTCTGTAACTAGGTTGATTACAGGGTAGGCATTGGGGACTTGAGGCACAAGTCAAATTTCATATGAATGATGTTTCATAAAATGTTTCTACTCCTTTTAATACAGTTGGGAATCATTAAGAATATATTTTTTCTTATTAAAAACTGCTTTCTGGTGGTAATTCCATTTCATTCCAGAAGCATAATTTACAGCTCTGAATTTACTAAATTCACTACTTTTTGTTTGTAATGGAAAATTTATACATAGTGTTTTCATAGGGAAGGAACGGCCCTGGTCGCACTGGTTGATGATCTCCGGCGGGCTAGGGACAAAGGTGAAAGCTGTTTCCTAGTCCTGCTGGATCTCTCAGCGGCTTTTGACACCATCGACCATAACATCCTTCTGGACTGTCTAGAGGGGTTGGGAGCTGGGGGCACTGTCATACAGTGGTTCCGCTCCTTCCTCCTGGGCCGTGTTCAGAAAGTGGTGGTAGGGGATGAGTGTTCAAACCCCATGGCTCTCACTTGTGGGGTGCCTCAGGGTTCTGCCCTCCCCCCCATGCTTTTTAACATCTACATGCAGCTGCTGGGAGAGATCATCAGGGGGTTTGGGCTGGGTGTTCATCAGTATGCGGATGATACCCAGCTCTACCTCTCTTTCAAATCAGAACCAGTGAAGGCAGTGAAGGTCCTATGTGAGTGCCTGGAGGCGGTTGGAGGATGGATGGCGGCTAACAGATTGAGGTTGAATCCTGACAAGACAGAAGTACTGTTCGTGGGGGGCAGGAGGCGGGCAGGTATGGAGGACTCCCTGGTCCTGAATGGGGTAACTGTGCCCCTGAAGGACCAGGTGCGTAGCCTGGGAGTCATTTTGGACTCACAGCTGTCCATGGAGGCGCAGGTCAATTCTGTGTCCAGGGCAGCTGTCTATCAGCTCCATCTGGTACGCAGGCTGAGACCCTACCTGCCTGCAGACTGTCTAGCCAGAGTGGTGCATACTCTAGTTATATCCCGCTTGGACTACTGCAATGCGCTCTACGTGGGGCTACCTTTGAAGGTGACTCGGAAACTACAACTAATCCAGAATGCGGCAGCTAGACTGGTGACTGCGAGCGGCCGCCGAGACCACATAATACCGGTCTTGAAAGATTTACATTAGCTCCCAGTAAGTTTCCGAGCACAATTCAAAGTGTTGGTGCTGACCTTTAAAGCCCTAAATGGCCTCGGTCCAGTATACCTGAAGGAGCATCTCCACCTCCATCATTCTGCCCGGACACTGAGGTCCAGCACCAAGGGCCTTCTGGTGGTTCCCTTGTTGCAAGAAGCCAAGTTGCAGGGAACTAGGCAGAGGGCCTTCTCGGTGGTGGCACCTGCCCTGTGGAACGCCCTCCCAACAGAGGAGAACAACTACCAGACTTTTAGAAGACATCAGGGAGGCTTTTAATGTTTAATAGATTATTGTGTTTTATTTTTCTGTTGGAAGCCGCCCAGAGTGGCTGGGGAAACCCAGCCAGATGGGCGGGGTATAAATAAATTATTATTATTATTATTCCTTATACCACCATTGAAGATGAGCCAAGACCACCTATTCCTTCCTTCATTTCCATATGATCTTGAAAAACTAAAAACTCCTATCCCACAGTGAGTTTAAACATTTGTGAAAATGTTTAATTGTTCTTTTCATTGCTTTTTCCTGACCAAACTTTCATCATATTCACTTCATTAGATCTGGCTCCATAGCATAATGATCATTGTAGTCCATGCATTGTGAACCTCAAGGTTGGGTTACTGCAATGTGTTCTGAGTGGGGCTGCCCTTGGACCTGGTCTAGAAACTCTAGCCTGGTGCAGAATATGGCAGCCAGACTGCTAGTCGGGGCACATGACTGACAGCATATGAGACTGTTGTTAAAACAAATGCACTGGCTGCCCATTTACTACTGAGGTCCTTGTGCTAATTTACAAAGCCCTGAACAACTTTAACAATTTTAAATCCTAGGTCCAGGGTACCTTAAACGGTAAAGGGACCCCGGCCTGACCATTAGGTCCAGTTGTGACTGACTCTGGGGTTGCGGCGCTCATCTCGCATTATTGGCTGAGGGAGCCGGCGAACAGCTTCCGGGTCATGTGGCCAGCATGACAAAGCTGCTTCTGGCGAACCAGAGCAGCACATGGAAACGCCGTTTACCTTCCCGCTGTAGTGGTACCTATTTATCTACTAACACTTTGATGTGCTTTCGAACTGCTAGGTTGGCAGGAGCTCACCCCATCGCGGGGATTCGAACCGCTAACCTTCTGATCGGCAAGCCCTAGGCTCTGTGGTTTAACCCACAGCGCCACCTAAACCCTTATATCCCAGCTTGACCACTGAGATCATATGTAAGAGCATCCCAGTCACCCTCCTCCCCAAGTTGGTGAGGCTCATTTAACATTGACATGAACCTGAATCTCAGCCCAGTCCTTTGGAATGTTCTTATCAATTGAGAATTAGGTGGCACCCTCCATTTTAACCTTTAAACATTTGCTGAAAATGTTTCTGTGCAGACTTATGCAGACAATTAAGGAAACATTTTCAGCTGATGATCCGTAATTTTAAATCCTGATGCGGTTTTAATTATGTATATATATAATTGTTGTACGCTGGTTAAAATTGTGGCATACACATATTTTTAATAAATAAATAAGATAATTAAAATGTCACTTCCTGACAGGACAGGTTCGCATTTGTGACTGATCTAGAAACAGAAAAGAAGCAGCTAACAGAGAGAGAACAGCACTAAGGCAGTCAGGGGAGCAATGGGGCCAGTGAGAGAAGAGGAAAAAAATAGGGTGCATTTTTGCACAGTCGTTTTTTTAGGGGGGGGGTGGATCTTACTACAGAACATTTGCTATTTCCTAAATCAAAACTGGAGAGAATTCAGTGCAGTTCCCCCTGCCACAAGCGCACGGGCATGTTGGTAGGGAAGGTGGAATCTCTTGCACTCAGCTGCTGCTCCATTGAGTAAGTGGAGCAAGTAGATTTCCAAAAGGTAAAGCAAAGGGAGCGCCAGACCCTCCAAAGGTTTCTATGACGAGCTTTTACAAGCTACAGCCTTAACTTATATTACTAGGGTTGCATGCTTGTATCTGTTTAACGCAGGCATAGGCAACCTTGGCTCTCCAGATTTTTGGAACTACAACTCCCATGATCCCTGACCACTGGCCCTGTTAGCTAGGGATCATGGGAGTTGTAGTTCCAAAACAGCTGGAGAGCCAATGTTGCCTATGCTTGGTTTAACAGATAGGTGAATCCACTGAATGTGAGTAGACTGAATAAAGCACTGGCTGATCTGTCCGTACCAGTTCTAATCAGTAAGGCTTGGAGTAAAGAATAAATTTATTGTTTGAGGCTATCTAAGTCCTGGTGGTTTACTGTAGAAGGCAATGAAAAAGAATAAGTGAAAGATGCCATTTCTTTCTACCAATAAGTGATACTTTTGATTCATTACATTATAAATCCCCAAATTTAATCTTGGATTTAAGCAATTTAACTGTCAGAGCAATCGTGACATGCTGGTCAGAACTACTGAAGGGGATTTGGGTTAGATAGAGGTGTCCCTCCACTGAGAAATGAAAGTGAGGAGAGGGACTCCACCACCACAGAGGGCTCCTTTGCATTTGCTAAAAGCACAGGCAGTTGAGAAACTCCTACCTGGGGTATCAGGAGCTGGAGTCAGTTAAGTGAAGTTAACTCTTTATTCAAAGAAATTGAAACAGCGCAAGCCTAGTGATCACAGCAACTGTTCCCAGTAAGGCTTGCCCCAATGAGGCAGTTGTGGGGTCTGAAGGTCCCCACCTTCCCACCACTCTCTAAGGCTCCCACCCTGGTTCCTTGTGTGCCAAGGCCCTGTGACCTGCAGTTCCCTAGTGGATAATCAACACATGGACACGAATATTAGGTTTATGGGTTCAAATAGGCCACAACTTTATTGGTTACTGATGTGAGCGGTTTGGTTTAGGCATTGGGTGAAGCCAGGCTGTATCTATTCCTTACTACAGGAATGGTGGTCTTGCAACCCTTCCTGACCACTGGGCATGCTAGGCTAGGGGCTGGGAGCACAATATGGAGGGTATACCCTCTAACATTTCTCTGATGAAAATAGGAGCATCCCATTCCATAATAATAATTTTAATATTTATACCCCATACACATCTTATTGAGTTGCCCCGGCACGCTTGGCACCTTCCAACATATATTAAAAACGTAATGAAACATTAGACATTTAAAAAAGCTTCCCTGTACAGGATTGCCTTCAGGTGGCTCAGGGGCTGGATAACTCCATACCCTCCAACACTTCTCCAATGAAAATAGGGACATCCTAAGGGAAAGTGGGACATTCCAGGACCAAATCAGAAACTGGGACAGCTTCTCTAAATCAGGGACTTCCCTGGAAAATAGGGACACTTGGAGGGTCTGGACTTCCTAGATTCTTCAGCAGTCTGACAGATCTCTGCCTCTTGACCCCCCCCCCCTGCTTCAGCCTCTGATTCTGGACTGCTGTCTGCCTCAACCTCTTCCTGCTCACTAAACCCTGTTACCTCTCCAGCTTCCAACACCTCCTCTTCCCAGTCTGCCCCCTCTTCTCCTTCTGACCATCACCAACCCCCAGGCTCTGAGCCTTCATCCCCTGGGGGTTCCCTTCAGGGTTCTGCAGTTGCTGCCTCCCACCACTCCTCTGCATCTAGCTGGTCCTTGACATGGGGTGGGGTGGAGCAGAGCCAGCCATGAGAGTCCCTGGCTCCAGAGCTGATCAATTCCCCTAAAATGGGCCTGGCACTGGACCCTCAGGGGTGCTGCCTGGATCTGGCGCAACAGAAACTCGGGGGGGGGGGGGGAGAGCCCTCCTCACTTTCCACCCTGGTCAGTGCGAGCAGCAGGGCTTTGGATGTGGTGGTGGTTCTGGGGCTCCAATTTACACCCTGCTGCGTTCCTCATGCTGATTGCTCTGCTCATGCAGGATTGTGGCCTTGCTCTTTCTGTTCATACATTTCTGAAGGATGGGCTGTAGCTACAATTAATTAAAAGCACCTATCAGTTTCAGTTTGCAGCGTTCACCATGCTAGAATGCATAATTCTGCCTTGCAGTTAGGTTAGGATGTACTGAATGCTAATAGGTAACGCTTAAAACAATAACATTCCCATCAGTTTGCTTTCATCTTCAATATGTGTTGCTACATACCCATAGAATTAGGTCTCCACCCTCTTAATTTTCTTTCATATTTTATCATCATTCAATGTATTATTATTCTATTGCATTGATTATATTATCTCAGTAAAAAGGATTTTTAAAAGCCTGTAATTATAGTACTACGTAGCCATAATGCATTGATACTATTATTTTCAGAACATCCTTTTGTCGTTATAGTTAATGCTCAAAATAATGCCAAATGATGAAATTCCAAAGCAGTACTGAAAATGACAAAATTGGGTCGTTTTAATTATCCATTAGATACCATTGTTGCCATATGATAGTGGGACTAGAATAACATTTCCCCCCTCAATATGTGCGTCTATTCTTTTAACTAAAATGGATGCACAATTTTTTTGTGTGTGGTTCTATGTTGTATCGGAATAAAGATGAATCCACCAGGCTAATCTGCAAAGATTATTCAAGTGTTAAAAGAATATAATTTCAATAAGATTGGATATTTAGTGAAAAAACACCATGCAACACGCAACTGCTAACTGATAGCATTTCCAGGCCATTTATCATAAAATGCATTGCTGGTTTTGTCATTAAGACAAGATTTATATCCTCCAGTTAATTGCTTTCACTTATTATTTTAAAGGCCATATAGTATATAAATCATATTGTTTTAACTTTAAAAGTATACAGAGCCTCTTCATGTGCAGTAGAACTGATGAAGGACAAAATGTATTTTGTTTCATATTAGACTTAAGAATTCCACCAAAGGTTTCAAATAAGACTATGACCAGTGTGCCATTAATATTTTTTTAATCCACACCATTGAAATCAATTTACATCTTGAAAAGGAAGTATGGGATTAAATAACCATGAAGGTTGAATTACTTTGAAATACAATTTGGCTTAGAGTGAATGGCAAAATACTCCAGATATCCTCCAATTGTAGCTGTCAGCACTATTTCAGGATTGCTCAACTTAGTCCGTACATCTTTGTGCTTGCTGAAGCCCTATGCCAGACTCTGGTTCAGAGTGTTGTACTCCTTATACACCCAAGGAGCTTCCTGGTGGCCTTTCTAGCATCTCATGTAGGGATTCCAGAGTGAAGGATGGGTTATGGGCAGTGAGTATGATACATAGGGGGTTCATTGGCTTTGGTGTTTGGGTACCAAACTGATGTCTAGTAACCTATTTCTGGTCCATGTCACTTTTGCATGTGTTTACCCATAAGTCCCCCTGTTCTGTTTCTAAATTAATATGTGAAAAATATGCACACATGAAAATCTGCATATAAATACATATCAAAATGCACATTTCTAGACATACGAAGTATCAATATGCACAATTAAAGCACGCTTCGAAATGCCTTTTGAGCTGAGGATGATGCTAGATTATTTGGGAAATACAAATTCCAGTCGATAACTAAGTTCCCATCACTATGCTAGTTTGTGAAATTCAATATTGGAAGTTTGAATTCTCGAAATATTTCTAGTTTCTTTTTAACACCCCCCCCCCAATTTTTTAACAGTGTTCTTATACATTTGAATCATTTTAATTTTTTGCACATCTGAGATTACTCTTGAATCCCCGGACTTTCCACCCACCCACCCCTGGTTTCCAAGATTTATCTATTATTTCTATTGCATCTACTTTTTTCAAATTCATTTTATATCCTTTTTTAACTGTAGTCTTATTACATTATACGTGTTATAACAACCCTGCTAACGTTTTTAAATATCTACGGTGATCTTTAAGATACTCTATAAATTTTTCCCACTCTTTGCTAAATTTCTTATCATCTTGGTGACTGATGAAAGATTTCTAGTTTCAAGGTACATCAAAGACTCCTCCTCATAGAAGTTTGTGTGCTCTTTGCCCATGGACTTGGCTTTAGCCAGCGTTTAAAGCATTTGGGATTTCTGGTGCCTCCATTGCATAGCTCTCAAAAGTTGTCGTTTGTGGCCAGAGTCAAACAGTTGAACAGGCGCAAATTGGATCCAGACGTACAAGTCTGTTCAAATATATGCTTGAGTCCTCCCTAGCAGCCACTGACACTGAATGCGTCCTGCAACTTTCTTGGGAACTCCTTAGGCCACACTGTGTCACCACTGCCATCTTTCTACATAGCTGTCACATAAAAAGTTCAGTACTCATGTGTGCAATGTTTCAAAGGCCAGCAAAGAAAAGATGACTGTAATTGAATATGATGGTGATACAAGACCTATGCCAGGGGCCAAGAGGCTACAAGGAGGTAATATAAAATGCTCTGGAGTTTGAATTAGGGCTGGGATGGGACAGATAGTGTCAAGCAGGAGACAATTTGTAGCTGCTAGTACCCCGTGATTTACCATCCTTGGTACTGAAGCCCCAAGGTTAGTGTGCAAATGTTCCTAAAATTCTCATTTGGTTCATCTTTTAAATTTTTCCCTCCGCATTAGGTTGCAGGATCTTTGCTATCTTACATAAATCTTTGCGCTGTAGGGTTTTGTTTAAGTTATTGGGAAATTGCCCTTATTCTGATGCCGGTGTTTTGGACCTGTTGGTTAACAGAAACTACCTTTTTAGAGTTCCCCCCTCTTCCTTTCCTAGTGGGGGATTTCAGGAGAGAGAGAGTGCTGTGGTGTCTTTCCTCCCCTGGGAGTTCCCTGAAGGTAAATTCCCAAAATGACCTCCTGTTGGTCTGTTAATCTTAGCATGTGGTAGCAGTCTACCTTTAGTGAGTTTGTTGTCACCTGAGGACTCCTGCTATCCTGACACCCCACTTTCCACTCTATGGCACTCCCAATGCACGTTTACATTTCTGAACTTGTATTTGGAACCAAGATTAGGTAAAATTCAGGGTGGAGGATTCAAAGTGGAGAAGTGACAAGTATGCAAATGGTTAAACACCCTTCGCTCACTGCTTCTCCAAACCAAATTGTATCCTCAAAAGTAGCTGCCCTCATCACCTCCAAGGGTATCAGGGCAGGTGCGCAAAACATTTCCTTAGGCCCTCAGACTCATGTCTCTGAATGATGTCAAAACACCAGATTACTGTCCTTGAAACATGACATTTAAGATGTCAGCAGAGGAACACATTGCCTTTAGAAGCCAAGACAATTTAGATGCTTCATGCATATTGCTGCCCACTTCCCCCGCCACCACTGCTAGAAATGCTGGTTGGTTTATCTTGCCTTCAACTTGTATTTGCATCCTCTTGCTTCGCTAGCGTTTCTCTGTATTTCTTAATGTGATTATTTATATGCCAGGAGTGCTGTCTACACTGTTATCAGTGGTATAGTTTCTGGCCATGTATTTGTTCCCTGGAAATAGTTTTTCTTTTCTTTTCTCGCTGTAGTTTACTGCTAAACTTTGTTTTCAGGCGTTTTAAAACTATTTTATTTATCCCTAGCATTACATTTCTTTAATAAGTTTTCGCTATCGCACCGCAACATTTTCAAGAAAGATAACTGGATTAGTGATTTGGATGTTGGGTCACCAAGGAAGTTCACTAGACAACAGAATTATGCTAATCATAAAGACGATTACTTCATTTTCTTTTCAACACATGATACTTTGCATATACGGTATGAATGACATTTTCTTCAGTATTTCATCTTCTATGTTGTGGGCGTTATATAATTTTTCACATTATGCCACTCTCTTTCCTTTTTCATACTTCCAGCTATCTTAGGTCTGCTAAATGTCTCCCTCTAGCCAGCTTGACAACTCTGCCAAGTGCTCCACGTTCATTCCCCAATTTTCTTGGTGCATTCTGGGGAGGGACCCACAGTTGTGGGAATCATCACTTGCTTTTTGCCTGATCTCTTGCTTATGTTATGCAGGACCAGGAGAAGAGGACACCAGGTATTCCATATTTCATGTTCAGGAAATGATGGGATCTTCAATATGAATGTTGAAGTAATCACCACCACTGGCACATCCCATAGGAGAGGAAGTATGGGAGTGGCCCCCTTTTCATTAAGTGAGAGAAAATGAGCTGAGAGGGGTATTCAGGTGGAATACCATAAGGGTAAGCAAAGAACAAAGAGAGGAATTGGGAATCTTGGCCATTTAGAACCAAATTACAATTTTTGTTAATTGTGCATAAGTAATTAATTATGTGTGCCTTTGAATGATTTAAGTTGCTGTTCTTGGGGGGGGGGAGCAGGACTTTGGCACTCCTTCTGACTAGGTACCAGGCAGGAAGGAAGAAGAGCAAAGATACAGTATTCAATGCGTGTGTAACAGAGTATGAGTCTTGCCAAATAAAATAGAAGCGTGTCAAAGATATATTCTCAGATTTTAAAAGGTGGACCAGTGGACTTGCATGCAACAGAAAAGCAGGAGTTTGTCTGTTTTATTTTAAAAAATTAAAATGGATTCTAAATGTTTTATTTGAGGAAAATGCAATACTAAATCCAACTTATTAGCTATTAGCAATATAAAGAGAAAGATCAGAGCTTTCCACAGTTATCTGTGTGGATCTTCCTTTAAACATTCCCTTCACTCCCCAGTGAAATTTCCAGAGATAAATGGGAAGTTGAGAAATGGGAAGTTGAGCAGTAAGTAAAATGAAGCATTGAATGATATGGATGACTGGAAGATATCACGCTAAATGAAGAAGAGGAATCCTGAACTTATTCTGTTTTGGGGTAAATTCAGCAAAATACAAGCCGAGGGCTGCAAATATGCATTTGGCTTTGTATGGAAAATATTATGTACTTTGAGTAAATGAGGCTCGGCTGAAGAAAAAAATGAAAGTGGTGTGATATTCAAAGACGAGTGTGGGTGTTCACAGAAGATGAAGAAAACAGTGTGGCACAGTACTGACAGTGAAAGGCTGCTCATGAGCCAATATTTATATTTCTGTTGTTTTCATGATTTAACTTTAATTATGTATGGGTGAAAATGCTAAACTCCTAAGTGTCACGGATGAGCCAGTGGCTTCCTGTTCCCCAGAGGGGAACCTGGGGGGGGGGGGAAGAGGACATTGTGCCCGAGGAGGAGGGAGATAATGAGGGGAGAGCTGTCAGAGTAAGTCTAGAGAGCCAGGATGTTCACAGGAGCAGCAAGGGTTAAGATCAAGCTCAGAATGGGGGGGAGGTTTACCCCAGCTCTCACAAGACCCCAGCCTCTCACAAGGAGGGCTGAAAGGCAAGGCGAGAGACTTTGTCATTTTACAGGTTGCTGGAGGGGCAAGCACAGGCCTCAGCAGAGATCTGAACTGAGTGACTCTGATGAATGATTATTATGTGCTACTGACCTGTTGTAAATACAGTAAATAAAGTCTATAAAAACGTCAGGAGACTCTCGCGGTGATTGTTGTGAAGAGAGGAAGCCCTGTCAGCCCTGACACTAAGTAGTAAACCCTCCCAGAAGTCTGATAGTTGATCAGTGCTTGCATGGTGTCTACCTCACATCACATGAAATCAAAAGTGCTTGTGTTGTTTGACTCCTGCCACCAAGGTTTGAGCTAGAGGTTAGCTAGAGATATCCCTGAGGTGACAGGGTTGTGCTCTGTTCCAAGGGCAGTTCTGCCAAAGAAAACTGAGAGTTTCTCTCAGTAGTAGTCTGAAATCTTTTTGTTCTGAGATGTGTGCGCATGCTGCTTTGTGTTGGCCTTTGATGTCATTTTCTTCTTTGAGTGAAAACTTCGAAGTAATCATTCCTGCCTCCTTTAGGCAACTTCCTCTGGAATCATTCAGACACATACATAGGCTGTTCCATTTTTCCATATAGCGTTCTCTCCCTCTCCCTCCCCCACCTCCTTTTTCCCTTCCAGCAGACAAGTACTACCCAATAAAGGCATTTTTTCTTTCTTAGTTTTCATTCAGCTCCAAAACACAGCATCCTTACAGATGAAATATAAATTGCACATGCCAGAGAATGGAGTAGTATCTACATTGTATTGGAAAGCAGTTAATTTAGGGCTGATGTTCATTTCCCTTTTTTGTAGTCAGTTCTTCATAATGATGTACAAAATATACATGTGTCCTGTCAAGTGTGAATATTGTAAAGGTAGGCATCTGCCAATTTAAAAGATGAAATAGGCAGTTAGGGAAGGTTATTGGAGTCATTGTCCCTGAGCTTTTAAAAGACATATATACACAAGACATATTTACTCAAGAGTTCCTTGAAATCAAAGATTTTCTCAGAGATCCCATAGGGCATGGAGTGGTCAACCTGTGGCTCACAAGATGGTTGGACAGCTATCAGCTCCAGTGAAGATAACCAGTAGCTAGGGATTATGAGAGTTGTAGTTCAATGACATTTGGAAGGCCACAGGGTAGCCACCCCTGCTATAAGTAAAGAGGCAGCGGTACACAGTGTTTGATGGTCACTTTGCTTGATCTGTTGCTTGCTACTTGCAGTCCCGATGTCAAGAGCTATGTATGGAGATTAGGTTCTGCCCATGTAGGTTGCAGAGCCTGAAATGCTTCTAGCTTCCTGTTCTGATTAACTATCCCCAGTCCTGCCATGCTAAAGGTAAGGTAAAGGGACCCCTGACCATTAGGTCCAGTCGTGACCGACTCTGGGGTTGCGCGCTCATCTCGCATTATTGGCCGAGGGAGCCCGCGTATAGCTTCCAGGTCATGTGGCCAGCATAACAAAGCCACTTCTGGCAAATCAGAGCAGCACATGGAAACGCCGTTTACCTTCCCACTGTAGCGGTTCCTATTTATCTACTTGCATTTTGACGTGCTTTCGAACTGCTAGATTGGCAGGAGCTGGGACCAAGCAACGGAAGCTCACCCCGTCACAGGGATTCGAACCGCCGACCTTCTGATCAGCAAGCCCTAGGCTCACTGGTTTAACCACAGCGCCACCTGGGTCCCTCCTGCCATGCAAACTCTGTCCTAATTCTGTGCATTACAACTGCTCCGTTGCAGGACAATGCATTTACACTTGGGGGGGGGGGAGAAGAAATGACAAAGCAACCAATTAATGTGTGTACAAATCAGCAAAAAAGAAAAGAAAAAGTGGTGTAGTAAAACAAGTGCCATACTTGGATTGATGAGATCTGGGTTCAAATCCCCACTCAAGCATGATGCTCACCTTGGGAAAGCCACCTTCTCTTCCCCCTAACTTACCACATAGGGTAATTGTGCTTGTGAGGATATAGGAGGCATAGCTGCCAAGTTTTCCCTTTTCTCGCGAGGAAGCCTATTCAGCATAAGGGAAAATCCCTTTAAAAAGGGGATAACTTGGCAGCTATGATAGGAGGATAGCACCAGGGTATGGAGTCCTGAGCTCACTGATGTGTGATAAATATTTGCAAAAATGCACAGGCATATGAATACACCCACCACTTCCTAAATCTTATTAGCAAAAACCAGAAGAATATTAAAGGGATCTCAAATTAGCATTGGTGCCCATTCAGGTTTCCAGATTTCATATCTTCATTCTGAACTGATATCTAGGGAAATGTTAGAAAGCAAGCTGCTGTAATGCAGATGATGTTCCATTTCTAGATAGCTGCTGGATTTTGCACCACATAATCTGTAGTGTTCCAGAAATTAAATCTCATACATTGCAGTGGTAGTCCATCACTTAATTCTTGATGTGTTTGTTGTTTGATGGTGTTAACATCAGGCACATAAAATTGGGTAAGCCGAAATTGGTATTAATTATCCTGTGTCAGACAGTTCTAATACTTCTATTATTACTGTAATATGACTATATGTTTTGATTTTATTGCCAATCTATCTTTAACCTGTCCTTTTAATGACTGCAGTCTAATTTCCAGTGTGCTTGCAACGCTATTGGATTTCCAAATGAAATGAAATAAAGTAAACAGTTCTTACGTTAAATTATTTAAGCTGCTGGTGAAATGAGGATTGCAGAAATACAAGTGCTTTGTATAAAGTACAAACAGCGAAGAGATTTAACCTTTAAGCCAACCTTTATGTTCTTAAGAAAATAAGTGAAAACTCCTTGTGAAGAAAGGCCAAACTAGGCATTTTCCACAGATGCACATAACCATATCCCAACTGCCCTTTTTAAATAGGAAAGGCTGCTTCCAGGGAGGATAAATGATAGAGAGGGAGGGGTGCTGTCAATTGTTTTCATGCTCCAAATCCCTCTCCACCAGCTTTCTCCCAAGTCAGAGTCCCTAAAGGGGCCAACATGTGTTTTGGAACTCCAGTAGAGGAGGGCTGTTTGAAGGTGATGAATGGCGAGCAGAGAAATGATATAGTTGCATGTGTCTCTCTGTAAAGTTTAGTTCGGCCCTTTAAGGACACCCAATGTCCTTTTCCCTTTCAAGATGTTTTTCTAACGCCTCATTCACATCACAGATGTGTACCGAGGTTAATGCTGGGTTCTTGGATGATTATAAGGCTGCTTTGCTCTGTATCTTTAAAGAGTTTTCCAAGGAAAGTTATATGACTCTCACATTGCACGAACTTGTGAAAAGGAAAGCAGCTTCACACAGCTTTCCAGCTGCATAATTACTGTCTAAACAGGACAAGCTTACTGCCATGATGTGTGCAATGAGAGCAGCAGAAAATACCTCAAGTAAACAGGTAATGAGTCAGGGTCCTGGGGAAAAGAGTTGTTCTAAGATTTTATGGGTTTTATCCTGCCAAACTCGGCCTACCACAAGGTCTTGTGTCAGTGAGCAACACTAAAATCTAATAAAAACTTAACAATCAGACATCAAACTTTGGAATAGCCACAGCAGAACACACAAATTGCCCATGTAGCTTCTCTCAAAATACACATTTGTAAATGTCTTTTGAAGTGAGAACTTAATTGGAACATTCACAAAGGGGGAGTCTGGAGGATAACATGTGAATATGGAAAATTGGATTAGTTCATATCAGAGTGTGCTAAAATCCATCTCCTCAAGCGTTTTAATTTTATGCTCAGTAGGAATGTATAAACTGCCATAGGTTAGGAGAAATTAGGTGCCCCTAACTCTTTGAAAGAGGCTTAGAGTATGGAAGAAGATCAGGATGAGGTGCTAGACAGAAGACAGTGACTGCAGTCATTTCCAGACTTCCCTGGGTTTCTTGGGAATGGGGTACAGAACTACAAGGGATGGGAATCTACCTATGTACTCCAGCTATGTACTTGAATTGCATCCCATGGTATATAGCCAACTTCTAAGGCAGGGATGGGGAAACAGATATTGATGCACTCTAACTTCCAACAGTGACAGCCAGCATGGCTAAAGAACAGGGACGATGGGATTTATAGTCCAACAACACCTGGAGGGTGAGAGGTTCCCCATCCGTGCTTGAAGGTTAGGGTGACACTTTGAATGAGAGGGTACACTGAGTGTTTATAGACTGGTGCCAGAATGAAATCTTCTCACTCACCTAAAAGATGAACTGGAGTTTATGGTGCTCCTGCTTATAATCTATTTGACTAGCTGAAAACCCTGCAATTCCCTTTCCATGAATAATCCATTAAGTTCCTGGCTGTTCCTAAAACAAATATGCAGAGGCTAAAACAATCCGTATTTTCAGAATATCGCTTCCTTAAACAAGAACCTAATCACATGCTTTAATGCCCTATACTGAGAAATTCTTCTAAACGGAATCTTTACTAGCAAGCTCTATTTGTACTTTAATTAACACTGTCTGCATTAACTAACATCCTTGTTCCTGGTCTTGAGAAAAGAAAAGCTAGCTAAGCACCGACCATTGATTTGTTTCCTTTTTTCTCATTGCAGGATTAACTGAACATTGGCAAGTAGAAGGAGTGCAGGAGAAATTCTATTCAGTTCGCATTTAAAGGTAAACCTACTTAATGTTCACTGTCCAAAAAATATGCAAACCGAAAAACAGCTATCCTTTAAAATTTGCACTTTTCCAAATTTTGCAATGCAAACTGTGCATATAAATGCACGTGTTAGGGACAATAATATACAAAATGTATTCAATGGGGGGAAATTGCTCCCCCAAAATGTGTATGGTAGACAGTCCAAATTGCACACCAAAATGTGTATATTAGTAGCGGAGCCTAGTGTAGATTAGAGGTTATAGGCAGTGCTTTATATAGTAAAAAAGATGCCAGCACTCACCATGAAGGGGGGAAAAGCACTGGTTATAGTGATGATGAAACTAAAGTATTGTCATGCTGAAGATGAAGCTTTCTCAGCATAGCTCGCCTTTGAGCTTATTGACTTGGGGATGTTTCCCAAGGAAAACTGTCCTTTCTATAATGTGATGGCAACCCAGGAAAAACAGATAATTTGAATTTTGCTCATAAATGATTCTACAAACAAGCTGTAATATCAAAATTATATCACAAGGCAAGCCATAAAGTATATGCAAAGAACTATCTGGTTCAGTACCTGGCTTCCCAAAGTGGCCAAGCAGAGGGTATAGTTAGCCCAAAAGAAAGACCAGCACAGAACCCGTTCCCCGCTGTTCTTCCCTACCAGGTGCTGTTCAGAGGCATACTGGAGGTAGTAGCATACAGCTGTTAAGATTAGTAGCTATTACTAATGGCATCTTAGTGTGCCTTGAATTGGTCTGCTCACCATTTAAAGCCATCCAGATCCATTTGGTCTGATCCAACAGGCCTCCTCTTTTAGTCTTAAAAGGCCAGTTTAGACATATTTGACCAATGGGAAGTTACTGAAGCTAAGCTTCAAGGGCAAAGCCAAATGCTAATCCAATATGGCTGGCTGCTACATTGGAACCTCCCTCTAGAGGAGTCTGTCTTATCAGTTTAGAACTTTCCATCTTGGGGTTGGTGGTGTCTGCTGCACCCCCTCAGTACACCTTTAAGATCATTGTGCTCAGAGGAGCAATACATGGGACTTACTCAAGACTGTCACAGAGCACCCTGAGAGATCAGTTGGATATGTGTTTTCCTTTGTTTTCAGTTCAGAGCATCAACTGTTCTCCGTCACTAGAATGGATGAGGTACTGGGCTGAAAGCTCTTTCTGTAATGAAAATGCAAGTCTTTTTTGGCTCCCACAGATTTCCACAGCAGTTACCAAATGTCAGGGCCTGACCCAGAGTGTTCAAAATTGATGGTCCTGAAACTTTTCTCTGTTGTTGTTCATAAAGAAAAAGGAAAGCTTAAGAAAAAAAATCATATGTGTTTTTTTTTAAGTAGCACAAATCCTATGCTTGCTTTCTAGTTCGGCTTTTGCTAATCATTCATACAGCACAAATTTTCTCATTAAAATGAGTATCCCAGAGAGGCATTTGATAAAAAAAATACCAGAAGTATATTCAGAAACACATCAAAATGTCACAGTAATATCAGAATCTCTGTACGCTGAGCGTTGATTTATAAGTTCAGAAGAATCTTGCGCTACGACTCTCCTGGGGACATACTGCTTGAGAATGTGGGCAATAGATTGCATAATTGAATGCTCCTCCAGATCAAGAATTCCACATACCAGAGAGAGAGAGAGAGAGAGAGAGAGAGAGAGAGAGAGAGAGAGAGAGAGAGAGAGAGAGAGAGAGAGAGAGAGAGTGCTAACAGCAAGGTTTCTCAACTGCTCTCCTACCCAAAATGCTGCTTTCCATGCACAAGAAGGTTTTGATGTTGTTGTTGTTGATGATGATGTTCCCTTCTGCAGTATGTGGATTGGGTTGCTTGCATGAGTAATTAACAGTTATCTCTTATCTCTATAAGCTTGTGGAAGATTTTAGCCTGGACAGTGTTCTCAAACCTACTAACATGAGTTTGACCAAACTGCGGGAGGCAGTGGAAGACAGGCGTGCCTGGCGTGCTCTGGTCCATGGGGTCATAAAGAGTCAGACACGACTAAACGACTAAACAATAACAACAACAACAACAACAACAACAACAACAACAACAACAAATAAGGGATGATACGAGGTAGGGTTGGTGTAAACCATGATTATGATCCAGTAGCGGACAGCAAGATGGGGCAGGGGTGCTTACTGACCTCCTAGCAGGTAAGTCACTGCTCTTTACTGAGAGGGTGGGGGGCAAGGGGGTGGTGAGGTCAGTGCAACTGTCCCACTGGAGCCAGTCCAGTGCTCCTGCTTGTTCTCACCCCATTGCCCTCTCTAGCACCTTATCCCTTCTGGGAGGTCAGGTAAGTGCCTCTTCCCAAGCCCACCAACTGCTCCCAGTGTTATCATTAGGACTCTTACTTTGAAGCTTGATATGTGTTGGAAGCTGAGGATGCATTGATTGGCAGCAAAGTTCTTCCCACCGGATAGTAAAGATTTTCACTTTCACAACTTCTGGGCTTCTGAGTACAGATGGCACTTAGCTTCTCAAAGACAATTGGCTTTATCTTGGCTATAAATTGAGGAATTTCTTATGAGTGTGCTTTGATTCAGTCACATTGATTGCAGAAGCAATCTCTGTAGACTCTTAAAAGTTTAGAAAGGACCCCAGAAGCTATCCTCATTGGCTGCCGTGAAATATGCACTTTAAGCTCTGCAATTGTCATTGTCCAGAAGCTCCTTTCTTGTATTAATGTCCTGAAGATGTAATCCCTCCTTCTCCCCACTTTGTCTAACTGGAAAGTTTTGAAGTTACCATTTCATTCTTAGCATTGCTTTCCTTTTTTCTTTTCGCAGACTGAAAAATAAATAAATAAATAAATAAATAAATTTTATTTATACCTCGCCCTCCCTGGCCAGAACCAGGCTCAGGGTAGCTAACACCAATAAAATTACAATAAAACGTAAAAGAAAAAGAAAAAACAGTTAATTAAAATACAAGTTAAAATACAATTTAAAATGCAGCCTCATTTTAGTAGTAGCCCATAAATCAAAACCATAAAGGGGGGGGGGGAACATAAGGGTCAGACTGAGTCCAAACCAAAGGCCAGGCGGAACAGCTCCGTCTTGCAAGCCCTGTGGAAAGATGTCAAATCCCTGGTCTCTTGTGACAAAGCGTTCCACCAAGTCGGGGCCCGTACTGAAAATGCCCTGGCCCTAGTTGAGACCAATCTAACCACCTTGCAACTCAGGACCTCCAAAGTGTTGTTATTTGTGGACCTTAAAGTCTTCCGTGTGGCATAACAGGAGAGGCGGTCCCGTAGGTACGAGGGTCCTAGGCCGCATAGGGCTTTAAAGGTCAAAATCAGCACCTTAAACCTGACCCTGTACTCCACCGGGAGCCAGTGCAGCTGGTAAACCACTGGATGAATCTGGTCCCCCAGCAAGGACCCCGTAAGGAGCCTTGTCGCGGCATTCTGCACCTGCTGGAGTTTCTGGGACCACTTCAAGGGCAGCCCTGTGTAGAGCAAGTTACAATAATCAAGCCTGGAGGTGACCATCACATGGATCACTGTGGCCAGATCAGGGTGAGAAAGATAAGGGACCAACTGCTTGATACGGCGGAGATGGAAAAATGCCACCTTTGCTGTGGCTGCAACCTGTGCCTCCATGGAACGTGAGGTGTTGAAGGTTACATCCAAGCTATTGACAGAAGGCGCTGGCACTAATTGAGCCCCCACAAGAAATGGGAGTTGGCCCCCCAACCATGGGCGTACCCAGGATCAAAACTAGGGGGGGGCAAGGGGAGGGGCCAAGGCACGGAAGGGGAGGGGCCACAAAGTGGGCGGGAACAGCGAACTCGCGCTCCGCCGGGCTGTGCCCCTCCCTAGCAGCAGGGCTGGTGGGCGGAGGCGGAGCCCAGCCCAGCGGAGCGCGAGTTCAGCGTTCCTGCCCGCCGCGCCGCGCTCTCTGGTTCCCCGCCGCGCTTGGCCTTGCCTGAGGGCGCGCCGGGGAGCTGGAGGGAGGGTGCGGCGCGGTGCGGCGGGAATGGCGAACTCGCGCTCCGCCGGGCTGTGCTCCGCCTCTGCCCACCAGCCCTGCTTCTAGAGTAGGGCAGCTGCCCTAACTTGCCGCATGGTGGGTACGCCCTTGCCCCCAACCCCATGTCATCCCGACCCAGCCATAGGACCTCTGTCTTCGAAGGATTTTACTTCAACCGTCTCCCACGCAGCCATCCAGCCACAGCTTCCAAGCATCTGGTCAGTGTGTCCGGGGCCATGTCTGCAACGCGGTGGTCCAAAAGTTTGTGATCGACCATATCGAAGGCTGCTGACAAATCTAAAAGAATCAGCAGTCCCGACCCGCCTCAATCCAGCTGTTAACGGAGATCATCTGTTAGGGCGACCAAAGCCATCTCGGTCCCATAACCAGGGCGAAAGCCAAACTGAAATGGATCAGCTTCATTCAATTCATAATAGCTCTAGTAGGTACTTTCAGCTTGCCTAGATTTATCTAATAATTAAAAAGCAGGTTTTGGCTATGGGATGTGTATTATTGGAGTAATTATGCATATGTTTGTCCACAGTTATAGCTTATAATACTTTCACATTACGGACATTGTCAGTGACTAAAGCAAATGATTTTCCAATATCATGCTCCCCAGACACATCATAATTTCACTCCCATTGTATTTTGTGGTGCATTATGGCACTTTTCTCTTATTATGGTATACTCTGGGGGTGAGGTGCTAGATTTATCACCAAATATTGGATTGTCTAAACCTGCATTTGTACTAAAAATTACAGAGCCTTGTTGGTGGTAACAAACTGAAGATGTTTGCTATTACAGTCATACCTCGGTTTAAGTACGCTTCGGTTTGAGTACTTTCAGTTTAAGTACTCCGTGGACCCATCTGGAATGGATTAATCCACTTTCCATTACTTTCAGTGGGAAAGTTTGCTTCAGGTTAAGTACGCTTCAGGTTAAGTACAGACTTCCGGAATCAATTGTGTACTTAAACCGAGGTACCACTGTACACACAAGCATACCTGGCTGCATCTGCTACTAACTGAATGGGGAGAGTCCTGGGGCCTCAGCCTCATGCTGTTATTTATTTAGTTAGTAGATATCTACCCTGCTTTTCAACTAGAGTCCACAAAGTGTCTAAGAACTAGGACTGGGCAGATCTGTCAATTTTGGTTTCTCATTTTTCTACTCTTAAGTTCAGTTCTCCTCATTTCCACACCAGTATTTCGGGAGGAAGTCCTCATGAAAATTCACCAGCATTTTAATGTGAGTGTTGTTGTTTATTAAATTTGTATACCGCCTGTCAGGGAGTTGTTGCGGCTACTCCCAAGTAAAGACGCTCCAGTCCGTTGTGTCTTTAAATGTTTTATTGTGCATACTATTTACAGTGCAGAGATAGCAGAAAACATGATCGCCTAGTCACTCTCAGAAGCCGGCAATGGTGCCCGTCGGCTTCGGGGCCAGCCTGCGTTTGGGGGCGCGCCTCAATTCGGGCGCCGGAAGGAGCGGTGTCCCTTCTTCCCCTCGCTGGCTGGGATGGCTTTGACGCCTCCCTGAGCCATCCCTCCTCCCCTAGATGGTCAGAGTGGTGCAGGGGCTCCAATACGTCGCTGAGCCCTTCTTTCACCGTCTGTTCTCCAGAGCGTTGCCAGGGCTCTGATGCCTTGCTGAGCCTTCTCCCTTCCATTCCACTTTCCCCTGACCGGCTGCTAGCGCTGTTGTTAAGTGAAGTGCTGGTCAGGATGATGGGGGGAGGCTCCCTTTGTGCATAGATCTCAGGGCGGTTCGCAACATCAAATTAAAATATAAAAAACACAATGTTTCTTACTAGACTCTTTTTTATGCAAGTTTGCCTACTATACTTTTTGCAAAACAATATCCTCTCCTGAAATGCATTCTATATCTTATTTCCCCAAACATGTGCATTTTTATGGACACTTTCCCTCAGTATATGCATATTTGTACATCTTACTTGGCTGGAGAGCTACACTGCAATATTTGGAGAAACAGGAATTCCAAATGATGTATCTGTTCTTGTATTGTTTTAGAAAGTGTGTGTTAGCTAGGTTCTCATTTAAAACCACATACTCACAAAACAACCAGCCCCACTAAGCTGGAGACAGCCTCAGGTGTTCTTTCCCACAGTGCAGAAGTGATGTTGACCCAGAGCGTGGCAGTGGCAACAGTCTGACTGAAGCAGGCCCTGATGTCACCTGTGTCCTTGTTTAACTTTGCAAAACTTACCATGTGTTGACTTGTACTGTCAAAATATAAATGCAACGTCTAAGAGCAGACAGAGTTTCATTTTGCAAATCAAACCACTCTTGTGGATATGATTATTCATCAGTGAATGTAACTGTGCAATCCTGCCCAGAATAGCTAGCAATTTATGATGGCTGTGCAAATGAAATCTAACTTTGAGGTAGGAAAAGTTTGTGTGTGTGTTGTCACAGAAGTCAGTAAGGGAACCTGGTAGAAATGGGTTTAGATGAAAATGTAAATGAGGGCAATTCATAAAAGCAGAGGTGGATGAAGTATTGGCTCCATGCCTATTTCATGGCCAAACCATGAAATAGCTTTGGCCATCAGGGCAGTGCCTCAGATTTGTGTGCCCCCCTCCTTCTCCTCCCCCCCCCACATTCCCATTTTCTCCCTCTTGTCATGAAAAATATAGCTTGCCATAATGTCTGAACTAGACCAAAAATCTGTATCCTGAAACAGCAGGGTAGCATTTAAAAAAGAAACAACATAAGGCAAAACAGAAATAAAGCAAATAACAGAGCGAGGTCACACAGAGAGTCTCTGGTTCCTACTGCAAGAAGATGGAACTATGGGTGGTCTTAATAACTCACCTTTGCCACTGAAGGCTGCTTGTGGCCCTGTTCCTGTTAGATGTCTGAAGTTACCACAGGGGGTGAACAATAGGAAAAGCTGTGATGTGCTGCAAGTTTCCTCCCCGACTGCTCTAGGGTTAGGAGGCAAGTGATATTTCTGCTCTTGCTAACAAATAACACCATAACGATTTTTTAAAACAGCTTTCAAACCACAGTAACATATTTGACTTTGTGGAATATCTGACAACATTTGACCAGGGTAAATAACAGGCAGTCAACTGGCCATATTTAATTGACTGTTGTGTCAACCCTATATCCAGTTCCTACGTAAATCCTTTATTAACCTTGTCTAATAATCCTAACATAACCACTGTCTATCCTACTGAGCTAGGAGAATTGCACACAAATGGCCTGTGACAGGGAGAAGGTTAAGATCAAAGTCGAACACTGCAATCTAAGCAACATCTTGATAAAACGACAGAGGAAGAAATACTATGGTCTGTGTGCCTTGCTCTGTTACGTCTGGAGGTCGGCCAAGATTCCTATCTATCTTCTATTAAGACATGATAGAAGTTTTTTTAAAAAAATTATACATGGCATGAAGAAAGTGGATAGAGAAAAGTTTTTCTCCCTCTCTCATAAGACTAGAACTTGTGGACACATAATGAAGCTGAATGCTGGAAGATTCAGGACAGATAAAAGAAAGTACTTCTTCATACAGAGCATAGTTAAACTACGGAACTTGCTCCCCCAGGAGGTAGTGATGGCCACCAACTTGGATGGCTTCAAAAGAGGATTGGGCAAATTCATAGAGGCTAAAGCTATCAATGGCTTCTGGCCATGATAGCTATGTTCTGCCTCCATGGTCAGAGGCAGTAATGCTTCTGAGCGACAGTTGCTGGAAACAGCAGGAGGGGAAAGTGCTCTTGTGCTTGGGTCTTGCTTGTGGGTTTGCCATAGGCATCTGGCTGGCCACTGCAAGAACAGGATGCTGGACTAGATTGTCTTTCAGATGATCCAGCAGGTGGTTCTTATGTACTCACGTTCCTGTAACTGCCTCCATTATGTGTTCTTCATTTGATGCTGAACCACCCTGTGTAATTTACTGTAAGTAGAAGCTCTGTAGTAAATGGGGTGCCTGCCTGGTCTCTCTTGCCCTCGCTCAGCTGCCTGTTTCAGTGAGAGAGATACTGAAAGCCACTGTGTTTATCCACTGTTGCCAGTCACCTCAGTGACCTCATGCTGATACAACCTGGCCATTGTGACTTGATGATGATGCCCGAAGAAAAGAAAACACTTATTCTTGTACCCACATCTTGCTCATCACTTTCATGAAGAAGGTGTTGTTTTGCATCTCAGAACAGATGAAGTCTCTTAACTGTGTTTCTTACTCTCCCATCCTTTGGCCTTTTCTCAGGGAGGCATCATGCCATCCACCACTGTTTTTTTAGGCCTCTGGCAGCTGCCCTGTAATTTATGTTGGCTGCCACTATCTCACTGTTATACTCATCTGCTACCTGCCATGCATTTCTCTAATGCAGGGCCAGAAGGCTACATTTCCTTTTGCCCAAGCCAATGTGTGGAGAGGCAAGAAGAACAAAGAGGGTGCAGCAATGGATGTGATCCTTAACTTTGTTTCATCCTGGGGGGAAATTAGGAGAAGTGAGGTATTGACTGCTTCATGGCTCAAAGAGAGGTGCCAGTCACCATAGTTAGTTGAAGGAATCTTGAGACTCCCTGCTCGTCAACCACCAATACTGTTTCTTTTCTTTTTCTTTTTGTTAAGTGTAATACTTTTAAATTGACCGCATCTCTGAAATGAATAGTATATATTCATTCTCTTTCTCCAGAAGTACAAGTGTGAGTACAGACTCTTGCTATTGCTTTTACGAAGTACATAAATGTATATTTTTATATGCCCAGTGACTGTGACCAGTATGGGCCATGCAACCAGCAAAGAGCATGAAGCTGCCTATGCATTACAGTATTTCTCATTTTGAGCATGTTCCTGTGAAATTAAGCACCATTTATTTCAATGGAATGGGGTTAGAGGGCAATCATTGGAATACAAAGGCCGTCTTCTACTCCCCACAGAAATGTACACCACCTACCTTGGAAATATAGAAAATATACATTTTAAGAAGTTTTGTAAAAGTTATCTGTGGCTGGAGTTTCATGTCATTTCATACAGAGTCTGAGCAGAATCTAAGTCAGTGGATGATGCGCAGGTAATAATTCATTTTTCTGCAGAGAAAATCAAATTTCATGTCCTTGCAAAATCTAGGCTTCTTTGAAATGTGACATCCACTTTTCATTTAGCAGATGATACAGGTGCAACAGAACTGATGTGGCTGAAAGGATATTTTTGATGGTTAGGGGGGGTTGCTTCCTGTGACACACACAGTTGGCTACAAGAATTGGCAGAATTTGCCTGGGACACTCAGTCTTGTTTAGCATGCTGGACAAGAGAGAATGACATGTTGTTTGGGGGATTATGATGTCCTCTAAACAGAAGGGAGATGGGAAAGACTTTTCTAGGGATAACGGATTACTAATGAAACTTTTTTATTTATTTTTTTAAAAAATCCCTAGACACAAAACTCCTTGTGAGTCTTGGCTTTGGATATAAGAGAACTGTCACAGAACTGAGGTGTGCTTAGCACACCCAGCCCAAGGAGGACAAATGGCTGGTAGCTTAGTTCTTTATTGACAACTAGCTGGCCCTGCCAGAGTTGCTATGGCTCACTCTGTTAAATGGAGACTCAGAGTCCCCCTCCAGACTCCCCTCACCTTCAGAGTCCCCCTGTTTTACGGGTGTTCTGTTTACGCAGGCACATCCCTGTGATTCCCCCCACCCTGTGCCGATCCATGACGTATCATGCCCCCTCTTCCCCCCCCACCCCCAGTTCATTCCTGTGACTGGTCCCACCGTGTCCTGACCTATCCAGTCCCCTCCTCCCCCCCAACCCCCACCCAGGTGAGTCAGTACCTCCATTCGGTCTAGTCTGTAAAGGCTTCGGCCTAGTATATAAACGGGAGCCGAGGTGCTGTTGAGAGGGAAGGTTTTATAGGTGCAGTACCAGTTTAGCCGCCGCTAGAGGGCGCTGGTTTGCAACCTGGTTCTTTTCCCAGCATGCACTTTTGGCTGAGTGGTGTGTTCTGGAACAGGGGTTTGGGGGGGTCTTATGTGGCCCAGGTGTGGCAGTTGTCTTTGCAAACTTTCTAAGATCCTTTGAACATTTGTATGGGGCGTTGTGTCTGAATTTGAACACAATTGGTCAAGCGGTTTCGGAGAAAAGTTGAGACCCACCCACATGCCCCTTTTACATTTATATAGATATAGATATAGATATAGATGCACACACTTAATAGTAGCTCCAAAGGGGCACAGATTAGACACACACATGCTTCTGGCGAATAAGTAGTTGGTGTCCTATCCCCCAGGCTTGTGCTCTGAGCTGGATTGTCAGAGCAACAGTGTGACCACCCCCACCCCCACAAATCTACATCTTATGGCACGCACACAAGCAACCTGGGATTTTACCTACACAGAAGCTGTCGCTGTGCCTGTCTCTTCAAGCCCCTCCTGGTCCTGGAGGACAGTGGAGAAGGGGGCAAAGGGGATTCTACTGCCATCTCTTTCTCTGCTGCTAGTCACACTCTTCCCTTCAATCCAGCACTGGTTTCTACCCCACCAGATGCAAAACACCCCATAAATTGCACTCCCCTGGGTGGGTCAGCCTCTGGCCTCATGGCCTTCATCACCCGCTCCTTAGTGCCCTGCCAGTCCTTGTCAAATAACATTCCCCTTTCGTCCACTTGTCCTTTGTTTTTGTTTTTTTGTTTTTTAAAATGTTCCCTTGCTAAGCCGCAAAGTACAATGACAACAGACTGTGAATTAGTTACCTGGAAGGACCAAGGGCTTAGGATACACACCATCCTGGACAGTGTAGAATGAAAGAGGTGGAAGAGTATTTTTGTAAAATGGATGGGGTGGATTGGTTAATGTCTGAAATACCTAAAGAAATTAAGTCCATTTTGCTTGGCCAAAGTCACGGATTTCCCCAGTAAGTTGACCCAACACACTGATTCCTTCCTGGAGTCCAGATACATTGTTGTGTATCATATATGCATGCATACTTAATTCAGTTGCAATCAATCAAGTGTCATGTTGTCTGTAGCTAATGGATATTAAGCTTTATTTTATGCAACACCAAATAAACATTTTTACTATGGAGAAAAACCTGTTGTTGGAAACCACAGGAAAGGAGAGTGGTCTTTTGTTCTGGTCCTTTCTATGGGTATCCCATAGGCATCTGATTGATCACTGTGAGAACAGGATGATGGACTTAGATGGGCCATTGGCCCGACCCTGAAGACTCTTTTTATGCATTTAAACATGCATAGGATTGTGCTGTGAATGTCTTTCTTGGTCCTTCTGTGTCCTTAATTCAATTGAATCACTAAAGTGTGACTGTGCTTTTGTAGGTTTTGTTGCCAGCCTATTGGCCAAGACAACATTGGCTCTTTCTAAGGAACCTGCCAGTTGTCAGATTCAGATTGAGTTGGGAACAACTGGATTCTCATATATATATACGGAAAACCCATTAAACCAAAGTCACTCTGATTCCAGTCATTTTCTGTTTAACATTGTGTATGTGTTTTTAATATTTCAAAGCAGTAACTTTCGAAATTATTGCTTAGTTTTACATTTGCTGGGAATATCTAGGAAAATAGTTTGTATGAAAACAGAGTTGGAATTAACAAACGAATTGCCATAAAAGACATTTCCTGAGAGAGATTAATGCACGCTACATGAGTCTAAACTTCCTTCATAGCCAAGCACTGCAATATATTTGTTAGTCATTTTTCATTGGTTCCATTCGACACTGTTAGTGATTTCATTTCCTCCGGGAGGAGTTTCTAGTTCCCAGTTGTTACATCTCATATTTATTGGGCTCTCAGTGAGGATTGTATTACCTTCAAACAATGCAAATAACTCATAATTCAGATTATTCACTTTAAAAGAAAATGGAGAACTGCAACATTAAAAGTTTGGTAATCGGCCCATTCCTGAGTTCGAAAAAAGACTCCTGACTCTTGGGACTATGATACTAATGGGAACTGACTGGCAAATTAAATAATTTGTCAGGGTTTACTGTTACATGGAGAAATGCTCTCTTTTTTTAGTAATTCAACACTTTAAAGCAAAATAATGGTAATGTGGTTTCATTGGATGGTGGAGAAGGAAACTTTTTTGAAAAGCTAATAACTTGGAGTATTCCTAGAAGCAAAAGAAAGCATTGTTTCAGTACCCAGACTGTGAATCAAAAAACATAATTGCTGAGTGGTAGAAACATCTGACCACATCTGATGTATTACTTTAAAGCCACTGCAAGGGAAAGGAGAGAGGAAGTCTGAGTGCCTCACACTTCCTCCACCATCACTTCTGGGTCTAGTTCAGATATGCTTGTTTCCTCCACCTATGGGGATATTTACCTTAAACCTGTAAGTGTGATTGGTGGGGGAGGAAATAGAACTCTAGGTTCCTCTCTTGCTGCTTATGCAATAAGTGAAGTTACAGGGAACCAGCAGAGGACCTTCTCGGCAGTGGGATCCTTCCTGCGGAATGCCCTCCCATCAGATGCCAGGGAAATAAAGAAGTGCACACCTTTTAGAAGATATCTGAAGGCAACCCTGTATAGTGAAGTTTTCAATGTTTGATTTTTTTATGATTTTATATGTGCTGGAAGCCACCCAGAGTGGCTGGGAGGGGAATAATAATGATGATAATAATAATAATAATAATAATAATAATAATAATAATAATAATAGATTGGAACATGTTGCCAGAAATAATATTTTAGCATGTGTGTCTCTATATGTGTGTGAGTGAGAGTGGGGGGGAGGGATGCACCAAAACTCACACACGGCAATGTGGTGGGTCAGGGGAATATGTGGCCCTCCCAGACCCGCCAAGTGTCCCTATTTTTCAGGGACATCACTGATTTAGAGAAGCTGTCCTGGTTTCTGATTTGATCTCAGAATGTCCCGCTTTCCCTTAGGATGTCCCTGTTGGATAAATGTTGGAGGGTATGGAGTTATCCAACCCCCGAGCCATCTGAAGGCAATCCTGCATAGAGATGTTTTTTAATGTTTAATGTTTTATTACGTTTTATATTTTTTGGAAGCTGCCCACAGTGCTGAGGGCAAATTAGTTTAACAAATTAGTGTATTTTAATGTTTCTGTTGGAAGCCGCCCAGAGTGGCTGGGGAAACCCGGCCAGATGGGCGGGGTATAAATAATAAATTATTATTATTATTATTATTATTATTATTATTATTATTATTATTATGTGTGGTGTATAAATAGTAAAATTATCATTATGAAATGGGACGTCCCTATTTTCATTGGAGGAATGTTGGAGGGTATGCCCTCCATATTTGTGCTCCCAGCCCCTAGCCTAGCATGCCTAGTGGTCAGGAAGGGTTGCATGGATCAGGAGCACTGCCCAGTTTGATGTCTCTCGTTCACAACAAGTAAAGATTGAGGTCAAAGTATTAGAAGTATGGTAGCTTTCTAAATACGGTAATTGCACACTGCTGCATGTGATACTCTGTAATCATGTGATACTGTGTAATCATGTGATACTGAATAAGGAATGCCATGCTCCAGAGTAATTTAACTATAAGCCACATCCTGGTAAGTGGACATATTTAAATGCCTATTAGAGAGGATCCTAAATAAATATCTTGCATAGGAAACATACCAGCCTCATTTCTTTTCCAATGCATGACAGGGATACAATAGAAAATTTGTTTACTGTAGCAATTTGTTAATCAATGTATTCATAAGACCATTAACTAACTAACTAACTAACTATATCTATCTAAAAATACAAATTCTACTTCATATGATGGTTGTGTTTATTGAATTTCTGTATCAGGCACCCTCAGAAGGGAGTCAAGTGTGAAATTATTCTTCTGAATTTTGCCAATGGGTGGGTAATGATGACTAATGGAAGATGTAAAGCGAAGCATGATTTATTCATGCACTGTGTCTCAAAACTGCATTATCTTTCCTCCAGTTGTTTCCTCAGAAAATGCTAAGATTAAGGTAACTTTCACAACATCACACATTTAGCTAATTTCAATATGTGGGAGGGTTAGTGCCTCCTATGGGACCCTCTCCTGATAGAGGTTGTCCATCGGGGCCACCAAGACAGACTGAACCCACACAGTCACACACACAGAGAGAGAGTTAGCTTGCTTCTGTGTTAATGATCTAGTAGACTCCATTCACTTTTAGAGCAAAATAAAGCAGCTGTATTTAAGGAACTTCTCAAGGAGGAAACAAGGTAAGGCATGAGGACTGCATACCGCCCCAGCCCCAAGATGCAGAGTGGGTGGGCAATAAGCTAATGTTCACCAAGGGCAGCAATACAACTTGACATGACTCCAGTTGGACATACTGGAAGCTGCCCATCCAGTGGTAACTAGTGACTTGAGCCATAGTTTCTTCCTAATGTATAACTAGTAGAAACAATAGCTTCAGTTAAACTGATGGTACTAATTGCGTGTTTAGACCTTTAAACCTCCCCCTATAAATAAATTCAGACAAGACTCAAACTTTGGTTTGGTTTTTGGCAGAATTTAGGCCACAACCTTATTGATTACATCAGGTGAGTGGTTGCATAGGCTCTGGTTCGACTAGCTCCCTGCATCGTTGCAGGTAGCGCTGACCCAGGGCACCAGCATAGGTCAGCCTAGGATAAACACCCGGAATGGCGAAAAGCTGGAGACATCCTCTGTCCACAACCCAGATGTCCCCCTGGACTCAGGCACGGGCACAACCCCTCACAGGGTTGACCAAACCATTGAGTCCCTGGATTCCTTTAAGTGAATACCCTTCACATAGGGATGGCGAGAGCGTTCCTCCATCCCTATCACCTGAACCAGAGCCTATCCACAACCTTACAAGTTGTGGCAATTTTCTACGTGGCAGACGAAACCCAAATGGCACCAGCCAATCAGCCAAGTGGGGAAAATTCCTGCCGTGCCCCTGTCCCAACAACAGACGACACACGATGGCATAGCAAGTCAAGCGTGCAAACCCTAAAAGTAGGGAGAGGTGGGCGGGTGTTCCAATGCACTGACCAAAAGAGGAAGCTCTGAGTCAGGTGCATGGGCATATATAGGTCCCTTGATCTGTTTAGCTAGCATCCAATTGGTATGATTCAACCCAGCATCGAGGGACCTACCAATGGGTTGTTGTGGCTATCCAATCGTACCCACCCACAACATAGGGTTCTGTTGCCAGGTCGCACCACAACACATGCCCTCTTTGAGGGAGGACACGATTGATAGAAGACCACTTTGGCTGGTTACTTCATCAAGCCACTTTCCTCAGTTTTGCCACAGTTTTTTCAGGTAACAGCTGTCTGCAATCAAAGCATTTGGCTAATGTTCTTATTTTTGAAATATTGCCGAACAGCTTAAAGACATCTATTTGTCAATATTAACAGGATGGAAGAAATGCAAACTGCCCCTATTATGCATAATATATGGAGACAGAATGCTAATAAATCCTGCAAATTGCAGGGGATATTGGGTATGATCCAGCCACAGCAAAGCCCATTCATTTCAGCAGTACAAAGTTGCAAAATACATGCTTAAGGAAGGCTGCATTTCTGTCCATATTTAGGATCTCAGTGGGATTCCTGAATAAACATACATAGGACTGGGCTAAATGTCTCTTCCACTAGAATGGTGACTTTTAAAATGTTTAACATTTGGAAGGATCATGTCCATTCTCTTTGGCTTTTTCCATTCTACATCCCAAGCTGCTCTAAAGTTTTATTTTTGGAATGGCTTTTAAGCAACATTTTCTTTTAAAGGTCTGTGAAAAAACATGGTGTGCTTTTCAGCAAATCAAAGCAGGCTAATGTGCCTGTAAAATACTAATGGCCTCCTATGGAAAACAACAACGACATACAGCTCTTTGGGATATGTCTGTCCAACCATACAAGTTTTCTATTGTTTTTGGTAGTAAAGGTCATATTCTGAGAGAGTTGCTCTCCCCCCTGCTTGAAACCGCAGTGTATGATTTCAGCTAAAATAAAAGATGAAGCAGGGAAAGAAGGACAGCACCAAAACAGAAGAGAAGCAAAAGAAGAGGTGGGGCCTTAAAGCAGGGTCCTATCCAATGCTACTGTTCTACTAGCACAGCACACAGCAAAGCTAGTGCCAAATGTATTGCTCTTTTTTCCTTTGGACCACATCAGTGAGGCCTAGAGGGGGTCTTGTTGTCTGGGAAGCCCAGGACCTCCATACACACTGCCTAGACTTGAGCCCTGGGGAGGTGACTTTGGTGCTGCTAATGCAGCAGTTTTAATTTATTCCAGGAGGCACACTCCATTGTCTCTTGAGACAGATGGATGCCAACAACAGCAACAACAAATCTTATGAAGACTGACAGTTGCATCCAATGCCACGCACACCAACTTCCACTTGAGCATATTTTGAGGGTGTGGAGAAGAGGAGGGGATGCTTTCATTCTGCAAGTGGATGTCTGCTGTGTGCTAGAAGAAGCATGACGTGTGTCCTTGCCCCCCCTCCCCCCCCCCGGGCCGGTACTACCGCTCCTCTAATACCCCAAATTATACTTTTGGTAAAATACTAAAAAATCTAAAGGGTTTTTCATTGATATCAAGACTTTATGGCCTATTTTTGACAAGTGCTCCTGAAGAAGCTTGTTTTGAACCATAGCACCCTGGCCTGGGCTTTTACAATAACTTTTAAAATCAAAACTAAGGGCCATTTCACACATTTTGCACGGCAGGGGTAGTCTGATACCTTGATGCCTCTACCTGTATGGTGGACTTGTTTGTCAGTAGCAGGCAGTGGGGTGGGGTAGCAGCGCTCCCCTGACCTCTGGTTGACTACATTGCTGCTGTATACCAGGATGGATAAAGGGAAGGGCGAGGTGGCAGCAAACTCTGCACAGTGAGATTGTTCTGGCGACGCCAAGCCATCATTCCCACAAGTCTGTTTGCTCCATGCTGGCCTTGCCCTTCCCTCCAAGTGTATAGGAGCAATGTGGGTGACTGGTCACTGCTGTGCTCCACTGTTGTTTGTTTTCCTTCATGTTTTACATATTGATGAGCAAATATAAATGTAGGTTCTAATCAAATACATAGATCAGTTTGGCTGATACACATGTAGCCAGCATCTTTAGAATGCTAAAATCCTGTTGATTGTGTTGTGGAAGGAGACGTTTGTATGCATGGACTGAACCTGGCACTACTCCTGAAGAGCCAATCAACAGAATTTTAGATTTTTAAGAAGGGGCTGTTGAATTAGGGAGAGAAAGCTGCTCGTGCAACACCCAGTTGTGTATCCCTCACTCAGTGAAGGCAGGGGTGGGGATCCTATAGACCCTCTCGAGTTTTTTTGGGTTCCAGTTCCCATCAGCCTCAACTAGCATAGCCAGTGATCAGCAATGGTGGGAGTTGAAGTCCAATGGCATCTGGAGGGCCATAAGTCCTCTATCCCTGACCTAAAGACATATATGCAAAAGTCTGCTTTCTCACACAGTTACCTGGGTGGAAATGTACCAATAAGCTGAAACAAACTCAGGGCTACTTGTCCGCACTCCACTTTTCACCTGCCAGTGTTTCATTCTCCTATCCCTTCAGAGTTGTTGCAGTTCAGTGATTCTGTGGTTTTCTTCTTCTTTCATTTTCATTTTCTTTTGCGCAGGAAAGTCAGGCACAGCAATTTATTAACAATATGTGATATTGACAAGAAAGCCAAATCATCCTCTAGGTGAGTGCTTGTGATTGATGTGTAACTTTAAAAATTGAATTTGGTATTGCAACTCACCCAGGTCAATTTGTTTAATTGTATTAGAAGATCATAAACCAGACAGACAGCAAACTGTTTTAGCTCTTGCAGTGTGGTGTGTGGCCATAACTTAGAAACGATAAGTGACTTATTGAGGTACATAATTGAATCCTGAGGAATCTCATGCATCATGCCCACTCCACTGCCACGCAGTCTTCTAGTGATCTGTAATACCCGTTCTGTTGGATGGAATATGGTTCAGTGAGCTTGAAGATGAAGAAGAAATAAAAATAAAATGTGCAGATGTAGAAGAAAAAGAGAATATTGGCTTAGATCTGCAGCTAGAGTTTACACACCCACATACACCCCCACCCTTGCTCTTTTTATCCTTTCAGATAAAATAGAATCCAAACAACATTATATGAGAGGAAAAGAAAAAGAGGATAGGCAATCTAAAGCTACAAGGTCCAATTCTAAATGTCTACCTCAGCTAAAATCTTAATTGATTTCTGTTGGACTTTTGTCACCCAGAGCCTATTAAGTCAAGAGTACTTGGATTTAGTCTTACTGAGAAATAATCTTTATCCAATGGAACAAGAAAGCACAGGCAAACCTATTTATTCACTGTGTTGAATGAGCTACCCTTGTTCTTCTGCCTTCCTCCCCACTGTGGATTTTACTTTAAAGTATGGATTATACCTGCTGCTTGGTTGTACTGGATTCTCTGCTTTCATTTGAACCCTTGAATCTATCCTGTTGTATCATAGCCACGCAGAAGTATGGAGTTTGCTGGATCTATGAAAGGGAGAGGGTCCCTCCCTCCTCACCTTGCATGGAAGAGCTTTCCATGCAGAGACCCCTTTCCCACAGCACCCAAATGAGCAGCTGGGTGGCAAAGCAGAGAGCAAGGGGTGGGGATAGTCTGTGTAAATCCTCCACTCCCATATGTTCTTTGTGAACCCCCCTACTGTAACATAGGTGTCGTCTCCTAGGGGCCAAGGCAGTTTTGGCACCCCAATATTTTTACGGGTGGGACCCCCCCTCACTATTCAGAGGAAGTCATGCAACGTTGTGCCACCGCTCCCCCCCCAGTCCTCTGGAAAAGCTGGCACCTCTGTACTGTAATATTGTGATACGATTACATTAACTTTCAATGTCTCATTGGGTGGAATAGCCCATGTCAGTAATACAGGAATGAAAAAGAAGGACAACAATAGCACTGAACAGGATTATTATTTTTTAATGTTAATAGTATCACAGATAGAGCATTTGGGGATGGGGACACTGCCTCCCCAGCTATTTCAGCTTGTTAATAATAATGGAGGACATATCAGACTAACTGCAATATTACTTAGTTTTTCCTTCTCTTGATTCTGATGTGATTCTGTCTCAGGGGAGGGGGGAATCAGTGTTGACCAACTTCTGACCCAACCTCAAAAAGTGCAGACCCCCTGCCCACGAAACCTTCATTAATTGTAGCAACTGAGGGGTGAAATGTTTGTTAAACGGTAGCAAACATTTAATGCAATATAATCAGAAGAGAAACACTGTATGCATCTCAGAATATTTTTGTATCGAGGATGTATGATTTGCACTGTTGTCTGGGTTCTTTTCTTCAGGCTGAACAAATATTCAAGTTCACAGTACATAGCTATAGCTGTCTGCGTTTAGGTGATAAATACAAAACATACTCTTGTCACACTGTATAGATAACATCATTTAACTGAACCCACAGAGCTTTATCTGCAGGTAATTGAAGTTATAATTACAATGGTGTAGTACTTTTATAGAGTGTAGCTGTCACCTAGGAAACCAGTGGCATACAGAATAAAAACATACCTATAAAATACACAACTGGTAGAAGTGAACATCTAAGTAGCAATTGTCCTCTAAATATAAAAAACACCAACTCTTCCGGTGCAAAAGGTTGCTTTCAAAACATTATTTCCAGAGAAAATGTTCCCATTAAATTTCTCTAGTAGCTTTTGAAATTGTTACTGACCACATTTGTCTGTGTCTGGATTTCTACAGACCTCCCGGCTCTTTCACGCATTAGCCTTTTTCTTGATTTGTGTGTGTATTTTCACATATTTCTACGTTTCATGGCCTGACCTTTATAGAGATACTGGCACCTAAACGTGCGCAAAGGACAAGATGGTGAGTGTCAACTGCCCTCTGGCAAAAAAATGCTATCCAGCCCTAGCACTGATCAGAGAACTAAGGGTTTCTGGGAGTTTGTTCCAGCTGTAAGATCTCCAAGAAGGCCAGGCTATTGCAGACCCATCTCTTTCTTTCTGTGATGTCGTGCCTGTTTCCTGTGCATCTTCTTTCCTTGCATCAAGTCTTCTTCAAAAGACCATTCAGAAGGTCCATTCACTGTCACTGGTGCTTCCTGGACCCTCCTGTTGTAGAAATGCTGGACAAGTCACCTGTACAGCACTGGCAAGAGTCACGTGTGTGTGTGTGTGTGTGTGTGTGTGTGTGTGTGTGTGTGTGTGTGTGTGTCTTTCTTTGGGCTTATTGGTAGCTTTCTTTGGACTGTGTAATAAAGCATTTAGTCTTCTCCCCATTTCTGTGTTCATTGTGTTCCAAATCTAAAGAGAACCTCTGCCCTTGGTAGAACACTGGGGTGGGGTAGCTTTTTATGCCTGTGGCTACATTGCCTTCAGGGTCCTAATTAACTCTCTGGAAGATGCATCCTGAAGGTAGGTGTAGCCAAAGCAAAAAGTCGGTGTGGCCAAAGCAAGAAAGTGCTTGGAAATGAATTTGTAATGAATGACAGGCTTTCCCCCTCTTGCAGTTTGGAAGGCAATCCAAATTAACTTGGAGGACCCTGCTTGTTGACTTGCAGCCCCCTGCCTCAATTTTAAGCGACCCTGAGAGGCACTTTTACTTATTGATGTAATATCTTACATCTTTTTGATGTAATATCTACTGATATGTTCTCAGATATCTCTTTAAATTTGCTCTTTATATTGATAATGCACATCTAGTGTTCTGGATAGGGTTTCAGAAAATGTAGGGAATGTAGTGCAGAGGAAGAAAAGAGAAGTACTGGTTGCTCACACAACCATTTATTAAAAACTGTATAAATAAATGGCAACAATTAAATTCTATTTGACATTGAATTTGAGTTTCAGATAATGAAATTACATTAAAATTTGAATGCCAACATTTTGAAATTTTGCCTAACCTTGTTGAAACTCAAATTACTAGTAAGACTACATTTGTAATGCAATTATGTTGTGAATTGTTAATGTAGCCTGAGAACTATATCTTGCTTCTCTTCCTTGGTGGGAGGGTGGACCTTTAAACATTCTAGCCCTGTGAAGATTGTTTTTAGAGTTTTGACCTTGGCTAAATGTAATGCATGATTTTGTCATTCAACATTAGCAGATAAGCTTTCAAGTAGAACTCAGATACAAAGGCTAATATATTTTTAAATATACTTGGTTTGCTCAGTAATAGAAATGATTAATAATGTAATATTAGGAGAGCTAGATTCATCAATCATAATGAACACAGAATTTGGCAGTAGATATAAAATGTTTTACAAGTGCTTAGAATGGATAGACTTGCAATGGTGTGATAATAAAATGGTATGATAAGAATGTGAATCATTAACACTTCTAGTGGTATAGTTGCCCATATGTAGAAGTAAAAAAAAAAGTTTGCTGGAAATGAGATGAAAAAATGATTAAAATGAAAAATGTAACTGCATTTATCTTCTGCAACAATGGATTTGCTATGTGGAAACATATGTAAACTCCTGTGAGATGGAACGAGAGCAAGATTAACCAGAGCCAAAAAACAGCTGGCAGATGAAAATGCTAAAAAGGAAATGAGAATATGTTGTCAAGATGAAGAAGCAAAGAGCAATGGAGAAGATGGTGAGTGATTCTTGATTAAAAGGCAGGTGGATTCTGAAATAAACAGTACCAAAAGAGCAAAAAAAAGACTAGATGGCTGGATGCCATACATGGATGTTTTATGGAGAATTTGGGGGCAGGGGCATCCATGTTATGCTGGGATCAAGAAATTGTGGTGACCAGAGAAGAGAATCATGGTCACATTTCTGCAACCCTGATTATGCTGTATAAATATATTCCTGTTTTAAAGTTGTTTTGTTTGATATTGCTACCAAGAAAACATTGAATATCTCATAGATAAATTGTGCAGATATAAATAACATGGAACATTGCGGAGATATGAAAAGTTTGGAACCTTTTGAGTCGTCTTGATAGATGGGTAGTGCTGTAAGACTCTATTTTCTTTAAGAGCTGACCACCTATGTTCAGCTGGGTTTGCTGCTGAGTGTAGGATCAGAAGAAACGTGCCATATATATATATATATATATATATATATATATATATATAGTGTTTTTATAACATGTGAATAACAAAGCTTTGCATTTATATACAGTAACTGCATTAGGGCTGGCTCCTCTTTCATTTTTGACTAAACCATGGTTGAATATGAACCCTGAAAACTGTGGTTTAGTTTTTAAAAATGGCAATGGAAGCTTTCACTACCCCCACCCAATGGAAAATAGAAGGGGAACACATGAGGCTTCCCACAGCTCATGTATGAACCTGTGGCCCTCCAGATACTCTCGAACTCTAACTTCGATTAGCTCCAGCCGGCATGCCCAGTGATCAGGGATGATGGGATCTGTAGTCCGTGTGCTGCTCTGGTTCGCCAGAAGCAGCTTTGTCATGCTGGCCACATGACCTGGAAGCTATACGCCGGCTCCCTCGGCCAATAATGCGAGATGAGCGCGCAACCCCAGAGTCGGTCACGACTGGACCTAATGGTCAGGGGTCCCTTTACCTTTACCTTATCAGGAAATAGGGATGGCTGAACCTGGACTAAAAGGACTGTTTACTTACCAAAGCAAAAATGAATGCTATCTTTGAGAATATTAATGCAGCTTGGTAGATGAAGATGCCCTGCTGTTAATAAGAGAGGAAGGGTGGTATAAATATAGACTCTGTGTTAGCTTTTGGTGTGGAGTGGGTATCAAAATATTCTGAGTGCAATTTCTAAGTGTCAGCGTACAAATGAACAAATGTTAGAAATGTTTTTGTACCTCATAGTGTATCCACAGGAATAAATATATTTGGAATCATGCAGAGTTACAGCTGCTGCTATATTCAGTCACTAGTCAAAGCAAAGACAAAGTGAACTAATACTGACACAGAGGGATAAATGCCATGGTAAGATACAAACAGTGAAAATTCCATTGAAGGTTTGCCTCACTGAAAAGAAAGTCAGCAAATTGACTATGGTACACAAACCTGATACACATCAACTTGACACATATCAAAAGGATACTTGCCCCAAAGTGACACTCCTTGATTTCCTACATCACAAAGGGTTGTCAACAAGAGATATTATATTTCAAAGAAGCAACTGATTCATCACACACTGTCAATTCAGTTTCTACTGAAAAAACACACCTTTATTTGTCTGTTTTTCAAACTTTTCGCTATGGATAATTTTGACATCATGGTTGCTTATTTGACTCTTCTGTCAAAATCAGAGGTAGACATTTCAAAATGCTTATTTGTTAATACGGTAGAATTGTACACAACAGTATTTTACTCAGTGTTTTGTTCTTTTAAAGTTATTCTCCAACATGGTGTCCCCGAGTCATTCCTGGCTCATTGAATGATATGCCATCTGGATGATCATGGCTAATCTGCCTGATATCTTGGCTATAGAGGACTCTAACTCAGTTCAGTAGGTTGGAATACACTATGTTTTGGAATACAGTATGTGGTGACTGTGGTGATGCAGAACAAATTTGGGGCATGTCTGAATGCACTGGCACATTATATATGCACATTGTGACATGTATCTCACCACATACTGTTTCTAACCACCATGTGTTCCGTTTCTAGGACATGGTGATGTCACTATGCATATGCATTCACAATCATGGTCATGGTGTGGAAAAATTAATGGTATTATGATGACATCACATCAGTGATGATCACTTCAGTATTTTGCCGCTGTCCATGCTTTCTCCTGATTCATAAGTTACTGGAATATCATGGGAGTCCACACATCTGCTTGCCGCTTTAGGGGATTTCTGCATCTGGAATCTGTGCCCCCCTCCATTAATGACACAGTGTCAAATCTATGCAGTAGTTGGACAGAAGATTATCTTACATATATTCTTGTACATAGAGCCAGTGTGATGTAGTGGTTAGAGTGCTGGTTCTGGATTGGGGAGATCTGGGTTCAAACCCTTGATCAGCTATAAGGCTAGTAAATATCTGAGTTGTTTGGAGAGTAAAAGTGGAAGGCAGAAGTGTGTAAGTGGCCCTGAGTTCCTTGAAAATAGGATGTGATTGTGGTGATATAAGTACAGTACAACAAGTAGCAGTAATGTGTGCCAAGTAGTGTTCTCAAACGTTATGGGACTCTTCCTCATTTCAAGGCATTCCTTTAAGACCCTTCTGTTCTCTGATCTCATCAGTAAGTATTTTTAAGGCATGGAAACCAGAAAGTCAGTAGCCAAGATACACTGTATGTGCATTTATCTTTTGGAGTTATTCCAGACTTGGGGGTATCATTTCCTGTGCTTTTTTATACTGGAAGTGGCATCACTGTGAGATATTGTCCTGTCATCTCAGGACTTTGCCTTCAGTACAGTCTGCACACCAGGAAAATACTCTGTTTTGGTTGCAACTGGATGTTCCTGGTGTCTGAACGAAGCTAACCAAACCTGATATAAACAGAATCAATTCGGGGGAAATATTGATCTAGCCTTTTTGTCCTCTTTCTCTTCCTGAGAGACTGTTAAGATACCAGCCATCCTAATACAACATTTTTGGCAAGTGTGCTGCAAATCAAGCCTAAGGTATGAGTAGGGGTGTAATCTGATTCCTGGTATCAGTTTAGGTGACAATTTGCCAGACTCATCATCCATTCCTATTTCATTACAGATCTCACTTCGCAAGTTTTAATTAGTTCTGATCTGGTCCTTTATGTTATTGAAAAATAGCACCGTTGTTTTTGTGTGTTTTTCTAATGATTGCAGATGAGCTGAAAAATCGATGTGCCGGTAATTGCCCACTGAAGGATGCATCTTGCCTTAGGGTTATTGTCTGTTCAAGTGAAGAAGGAGGTCACACACACACACACACACACACAGTTGCTGTTGCTAGTCCTTTTTTCTTTTCCACTAGCTAGCATATTAACAACATATATCGCCCAGCAAATGTATTTCCTATTTCATTGATTGTTTCTTTGGATTTAGCAAAGCAAAACACCTCCTCCCCAATCGCTGGTACAGAGACTCCAGACTCCTTGAGAAAGACACCTAAAGTATTCTGAGCTAAGCTGTGGTCACATTAGTTCAAACGACATCTATTTAAAAGGTATTGATTCAACTAGGGTCATGGGAAGTTTGCAAAACGAAAAACATTTGCAAATGCAGTTGTGTGTGTGTTTTTTGTACTTGTTTGGTTGGGTATACTCCACTGCTTTGCAAAGCACAACTGATGGTCACCTGCTCCTCAAGCCAAGGGGAGAAGAGACATTGTTTTATATGTTCTGTGTCATCCTCCCTCCCCACAGATGAGAAACTGAAATGATGCACTGTATCTGCAAGAGAAAACTATGCAAGGGGCAAATCAAATCAAGGGGTGGGGGTGGGGAATGTAGTCCAATAGTGCTGATACCTCCATGTCACACAGGCATGGGCAGGACCGGGACATTCACAGGGAAACCAAAATGCTAGTTTACAAAGCTATTGTACTACCAACCTTACTATATGCTTGTGAAACATGGACCACTTATAAACGCCATCTCCAACTCCTCAAAAGATTCCATCAACGGAATCTTTTACACATCACTTGGGAAGACAGGCGAACTAATATCAGCGTACTGGAAGAAGCAAAGATCACCAGTGTTGAAGCAATGATACTTCAACATCAACTTCGTTGGACTGGTCATGTGCGGATGCCTGATGATCGTCTTCCAAAACAACTACTCTACTGCAAACTTTAAAATGGAAAGTGTAATGCTGGTGGTCAACAAAAGAGGTTTAAAGACTGTCTCAAGGCAAATCTAAAAAAATGTAGTATAAATACTCACAACTGTTTGTGCTGGCCTGTGAGTGCTCCAGTTGGAGAACAGCCTTTACCAAAGGTGTCATGACCTTTGAAGACACTTGAACTCAGGATGCTAGGGAGAAACATGCTAAGAGGAAAGCATGCTTGGCAAATCCACACTGTGATCAACTCCCACCCAGAAACCAATGTCCCCACTGTGGAAGGATGTGTGGATCCAGAATTGGCCTCCACAGTCACTTACGGACTCATTGTTAAAACCGTCTTTATGGAAGACAATCTTACTCAGCTACGAGTGATCGCCAAAGAAGAATGGCTCACAACTTACAGTGGATGCATTGTGAATTCATTGCAGTCAGTTTCCTATTGTTCTGATCAGAAAGAGTGACTGCCACTGAAAGTGGAGACTCCATTGGAGGCAGTGTTCTTTTTAAAAATAGTACTTCTGGAATTGTAATGAATTACAGGGGGAGTGGCTTAAGCTAATGGATAGGAATTTGAGAGGCGGTGGAGAAATTAACATTAGCAGACTTTATATAAAAATGATTGTGGATGGAGGAGAGTCTCTCCCTGAAAGGGAAATCAAACTGATTTGGAGGAGAAACTGCTGGAAAGTGGGAGTGGGGTAGATGGCAGGATAGGCTGTTTATTATTTCCCCAATCCACCAAATAAAAAAACCACTTTCTTATATCTAGAATAGGACACATTTCAGGGCAGTGTGGTTTATGATTCCCCCCCACACACCTAACCCACCTCCAAAAACCCAGTTCATTTAATTCAAGGCTTAGCTTGCAGGGTGTGCTTATGACATTCATATTCCCCTCACAGAGCTACTGTTCTCAGAGTTCCTTAAGAAGACGGCTTGACTGTTACACCACTTAGAGAACTCTCAACTTTCAGCATCCCTTAAGTTCCCAAGCTTCTTTGGGAGAAACCATGTCACTTCAAAGTGGTATGATACTGCTTTAAATGCATAGTGCAGATGGAGCCTTAGTATGCAGTATGGTACATTTGCATCCTCTCTCCCCTGACCATTTATCTCTGGTCTGTGGAGCAAGCACAAGGCAAGAAGATCACACAAGAATACAAGCATAATTCTGTTTTACAACAATACAGGCCAATATCCTGCTCCTGCCCAGATGTGTTACAGTGCACACAACTTGTGCCGTGGACTGTCCATCTGGGCCTCCTCAATTGCTTTGGTTTTATTTGCTTCCCAGAAACATCAAAAGCAATTGTCCATTTTCTGTTTCCCAGCTCTCCTTATTACAGTTAACATCAGACAAGTGTCAATGTATTAACACATGACACACACATCACAGTTGTGTGGAATCAATACAAATAAAAATGCTACTTCAGATAAAAATAACTTTCCAGACAGCCCAATGGACCATCCTTATTGTACTGATAGAACAAGGATAAAACACTAAATTATATGTTTGTATAGACTGTTGACATCTGAAATTGATTACCACCTGACATTTTAAACCTAATTCTGATATCTTTATAAAAGCCTTTTTGTCCAAGTAAGTTGTGTACAAATTGTTCTCCTAACTAGATGGGACATCTTAAGCATCACAAATCTATCCCTCTGCTTTAACAAGACACAATATAGATCACACGTCTGGGGTACTAAATGTAAGTAGAGGATGAATGAAGTACATTCAAGTGATTTGGGCTTTGTTGCATTTTTTAAGCTGTAAAACGTTACCGTTTTTAATGGGAGTCAATCAATATTTGTCTGGTGAATATCAGAATTCACTTGAGCCACGTGTTCTCATTAAATAGAATAGCAATGTTCAGTTAGGGTGGAAATGTTGCACATTAATAGATCACTTATAAAAAGTGTATCTAAGAGAATGTGGTGAAGTGGCAGATGCAGATGCAATAGGGGCTCATGTATGGAGGAACTACTACCGGTATATTCCTGCTTTCTGCTACTTCTGCATGACAAAAGAAGTGCCCTGCTAGATCAGACAAAGATGCTTCTCGGCCAGCATCTTGTTCTCACAGTGGCCTACCAGATGCCTGTGGGAATCCTGCAAGCAGGACACAAGTGCAATTGCACTCTCCCCACTTGTGCTCCATAGCAACTGGTACTTAGAGGCACACTGCCTCAGATATTGGAGTACATAGTACACAGCCATCATGACTAGTGTAGTTGCTAGCTTTGGTCTCAATGCATTTGTTAAAACCAAGAACCTTTCCGTCGAAGGGCCTTCAATCTCCTTGAAGTTGCTGGGGCTTTTGGGGTGGTGGTGGGATTTTTTGGCATATTGCCATGAGACATCATCATCATCATTCAGCTAGTATTTTAGAACAATGTACTTAAATAACTTTTTTTCCCTTCTATGGGAAAAACACACCCCAGTTTGGGTGTGGAGAGCTTGCTGTTTGGTGGGTGTGGTTTGGGAGACTTCTGTTGCCTGGCATTTATCTCTGGCTGCTGCAAGCTGCCACTTTGCAAACTCAGAAAATAGGTATGGCAGATAGAGACACTGGCACTGAGTCAACTGACCGCCAGCGACAATTAGCCACAGACAAACTTTCATCACAACAGGCAGGTTCTCCATAGCTCTGGAAGACACATAGTTCATCTTCTAACCTCCTATATTCCCACAACATTAGAATTCCATAGTACTCTGCATTCAATGAATAAACAAATAAAACCATGAAAGTGATATCCCCATGTGCATGCTCATAACCATTCCTCCCCCAGCCTGGGAGAGAGAGAGGTATCCACTGACTTGCATAGGGGAAGCAGGGGTGGAAAAATAGGATAAATCCACAGGAAAGACGGGGCAGCGGAAATGCCACTCCCAGTAAAGACCTTTTACCCCAAAGGTCGCTGATGGGGATGTGAGCTTCAGCTTCTCCCCACATGTATGTGTGAGAATGCAGTGGAGATTTCTCTGTTGACTTGCATCGAAAAAAGCAACACAGTTCTCAATCCCTTCCCCAAATACTGTGATCGGAGAAATAACTTACTGTGATTAAAAGGTAGAGCTGCCCATCAAAACAGATATCCCCCCCCAACCTTTTCACACACAACCCTCTCAAGTTCAGAGAGTTTCCCAGTCAGACTGGTATCATTTCTCACCATGGGGTTGAGGTGGGGCAGGGGAGGTAATTCATTTTTTTATCACTGATGTCGCAAATCTGCTAGGAAGTTGAAGAGGTCCTGATCCAGCCTGAGATGCCTTGCTAATGATACGCTTCAACTTGGAAATGTGAGAACCTTTCCTGAATCACCCTGATTTGCCTCACAATTCAGGGTACACTGGGAACCAATGTAGAGCCCTAGTGATGACACATTGTGAAATTTCCCACTAGCCTCAGGGAGGCAAACTACGTAAAATTTCTTATGCAGGTTCACATTAGAACTTCAGCAGGAGTCTGAACCACTATCGGACCAACACTGCACTTGCGACTGACCCGCTGTCTCTAAGAGGGCTCTAACTTAGGTATTTTAAGCTCTTGCCACATCTCTGTTACTAAGTAGAGTCTGACTTCTAAGTTTTATTACTAACTTTTGTTGTTGTCGAATGGGGTGGGGAGAAGGATAAGGGATTTTTGTGACCTTAGTTCTCTACCTGAAATAAATAAACCTCATCATATCTTGCTTAATATTTCTTATGAAGAAAAACAGGTCGTAAATAGCATTGGCAATGTAAATGCATTGACTTTTTTTTAAAGAGATGAGTTTGACATTAACATGAGGCAATCAAAAGATGAAGCATATGGGAATACTCATAATGGCTTATGAATAAGGAAAGGTGTGTGCGCGTGTATGTGTTCCCCAGACCATTTGGAAATATCTAAAACATATTTTTACATCTGCAACAGGCTTATATAAGTGATGCTTAAAAAACCAAAAACTTGCCTTTATCCAGTCAGCTTTCATGGTGTGCCCATTGAAACAATATTTAATTTTTAAAGTGTTTTTATTTTTAGAGATACCTTCAGCACCACCAATGGGTATAGTTGCGATACACATCAAGAGTCTCTTCTCTTGTCTCAGGGCCAAATTGGATGTTCCATTGATTGAATTAATACAGTTAATGTGCATAAAAACACCAGGAGAACCTGCTGGATTGGGTCAATGGCCCATCTAGTCCAGGATCTTGTTCTCACAGTGGCCATCCAAATGCCTATGGAAAACCCACAAGCAGGACTTGAGCACAAGAACACTCTCCCCTCCTGTGGTTTCCAGCAATTTGGTATTCAGAAACATTACTGTATCTGACTGTGGGGGCCAGGGCCACCTTAAGCCCATCCAGCGCCCTGGCGCTGAGGTCCCTCCAGCGCCCCCCTCCAGAGCCTCTCCAAGGGGCCAGGAGTGCCAAGCGGACCGCGGCAGCAGCGGGAGGCCACCTCTGAGGACTGCGCCTCCTTCTCGTTTCCCCAGCGCTGGGTTCCACTCAGTCAAGCTTTGCCACCAGCACGCGTACTGCGGGACCAGCAAGAGCGGCTTGGGCGCTGTGCGCGTGCTGGTGGCGAAGTTCGACTGAGCAGAACCCAGCACTGGGAAAACGAGAAGGAGGCGCAGCGTGGAGTCCTTGGAGAAGGAGAGAGACGCGGCGCAGCCTCTCAGCTCGTGCAGTCCTGGTCAGATCGCCGGAACCCTGCGCTCACTTGGCGCCCTTCCAGTGTGTTTTCTACAGAATATGTAGGGTTTTTTGACAAGTCCATATAAAGTGCTGCTTGGGGTCTGAAGGAATCTAGCGCTAGACTCACTCAATAGATATCTCTGTCATGAAGGAAATATGTACAATTGCCTCCACCCAGCCAACATAATGCAATCTAATTACAGCGGGAGATGATTTGGTGCCATTCTCTACATCATTTGGCAACTAAAGCAGTCCAGAATGTACGTTCAGTAAATTTGAACAGTCAAAATTATTAAGCGACCAGGCATCTTCCTCTGCTGCAATAAGATTGCTATAAAGGAAGCAGAACCTCTGAGGGGGAAATGTCCCTGCTTCACATAGTACTACAGATAGTTTTTGTTGTTGTTGTTTAGTCGTTTAGTCGTGTCCGACTCTTTGTGACCCCATGGACCATAGCACGCCAGGCACTCCTGTCTTGCACTGCCTCCCGCAGTTTGGTCAAACTCATGTTCGTAGCTTCGAGAACACTGTCCAACCATCTTGTCCTCTGTCGTCCCCTTCTCCTAGTGCCCTCAATCTTTCCCAACATCAGGGTCTTTTCCAAGGATTCCAAGATAGTTTAGCAAGTCACAATTTTGAAACTTTCTACCTCCAGGCAGCGGCATTTTCTGCACTGATTTGCCAAGGAATTCTTTGAGCATCTGCCACAGAACCCCTTTGTGTTTCAGAAGATTTTGAGTCATTGCCATTCAGTTCACATGAAGCACTAGCCAGGCCTGTGTGAGGGTCGTTGCAGGGTAAGGAGATCAGTAGTACTGGGCAAGCTTAACTTTGTTTTGTTTGCCATTATTGATCTTCTCATTGGGGGTCTCCAGCATTCCTTGGAAACATGTTCGTTTGATAGGATGAAACAGGGTTGTCTTATGTTGTTCACATGGCTGGATATTGAGCTGGGATAGCTCAGTCGGTAGAGCATGAGACTCTTAATCTCAGGGTTGCGCCACACATTGGGTGAAAGATTTCTGCATTGCAGGGGGGTTGGACTAGATGACCCCTGTGGTCCCTTCCAACTCTACAATTCTATGGTTCTTTTAAAAACAAAGCTCCAGCAATTTGGCTTCAGTGTAGTCCTTCCAGGAAGATTTGTTGAGGGGGGGAATTTTAAAACGTAGATAATATTGTCATGAAAATAAGTATATGTTTAATTTTATATTTCCCTCCCTCTCTCTTCTGGAGAAAACTGTCGTCTCGTGTGTGTGTGTGTGTGTGTGTGTGTGTGTGTGTGTGTGTGTGTTAGAATTATCCTTGTGTTAAACTCCAGATATAACCCTACTGATTGGAATCAGTTAACAAAGGCATTGGCTTGCACCTTTTTGAAGCTGATTGAATTCTCATTAGAACCTCCCTGGGCCAGAGAGAGAGAGAGGGAGGGAGGGAGGTTACATTTCATGTGTTAGGGAGGTTTTTAACAGAGGTAAATGAAAGGCACCCATTTTGTATCACAGCTGCTAGAAGCATGTCTCTAATTAGGGAGGCTGCTTCTGAGTGCTCTGTTTTAGAAGAAAGAATCACTTGATCTATCATAGTATTTTTCCATTTGTACAATCTCTTCAGGGCTGCCAATTTGTAAATGTACACACACATCAGAATACAAGAGGAGCCCTGCTGGATCAGTCCAGCGGCTCGTCTAATCCAGCATCCTGTTCTCACAGCGGCCAACCAGAAGCCCCAAAGCAAGACCTGAGTGCAGCTACACTCTCCCAGCTTGTGATTTCAAGCAGCTGGCATTCAGAAGCACTTGGTTCTTCCTACAGTAAGAATTACCTTCATGGGACATTAGTGTGGCATAATAGCTTTTCCATATAGGCGGAGCTTTTCGGGACGGCAGAAACTTGAGTTTTCCATATGCTTAATAATAATACAACATTGCAATAATGAAGCAGTTTAGAGTAATGAAGCAGTTTAGAGCAACCTTTTTGCCTGGTGCCTAAAGGTGTATAATGAAGGTGCCAGCCAAACTGCCCTGGGAGAGCTTCATTAACTGGCCCTGCGGCCAGATTTGCTTCCCTTTTATGCTTTGCATTTTGATTCCAGCATCTGGGCTTGATGAGGCGTATGACCCTCATCTCCTCCCCAAGATAGCGAGCCCCACCTGGGCTGTGGGTCCTTGCCTGCCTTAGCCTCTGTGACATTTGTGACAAATATGTAAACTGAGTGACAAAGCAGGGTGCAGATAAATTGGTCAGGCCTAATTGTTTATGTGTTAGGAAACATCACAGTGACCTAAAGATCAAATGAGCAATCATGATGCCATTATAGAATGGTGTGTGCTCGTATTGGGGTCTACTTAACAAGCGTCCTTAACAAGATATATAGTTGAATATATATTCTAGGGATGAAGAAATTGTTGTGCTCCAAATGTTGGAGTATAACTCCATGCTAGTTGGATTCCTGTAAATCTGGGGGGCATAAATTCCCCTTCCCTGTAGATACATACAACTGCCAGAACTAGTAATGGAGCACCAGGAAAATTGTATTACATAGAAATATAAAGCCAGGTCTTATTTCAATTTCATCTAAGCCTTAGCATAGTGGGTATTCTTTTTGGATCATGAATCCAAAGATCTGCCAACGAATATTGGCATGTTTCAAAACATTGTCAATATAGTAATCCCTAATGTTCAATTTATTTGTTTGTGCCACTGAGTTCTTTACAAATATTTGCAAGTTTGCTACAGGACCAGAAAGATGTTTTCTCAACCCATTGTTTGTTTAGCTAATAACTACTTGATTGTGCTGGTGTATTTTGACCAAGGGAAGTTTCTAATCTTACTTATTTAAGCTGCAGTCTGATACACAATTAATCTGGGAATAATAACTATTGAACTTGATGTGAGTTACTTCTGAGGAGAAATGTATAGGGGAATTGTTCCAATGGATAAAGAGATTTTGCTATCCTTTAACTTCCAATGTAAATAAACAGTTAAAAGATTTTGAGAAGGCCTTTAGGAGTTTTACCTCTGGACAGCTATGGGTGAAAGCTTCTGTTCTTGGTACTGATAGCATCTCATGTCTTCTTTTAATGTACATTGAGTCTTGTATAAGGTTTTGAAAATCTATGCTGTTGTGATAATTAAACTTTTAGAAAGCTGAAATCAATGGTGCATGTTATGAGTGCCTAGCCTTGGTTGGATCATTGTTTATTGTTTTTAGGGTCCCTGTGGAACATCTACCAGCTGTTGGATCCACAATTTTGTTTTCGGTATCAAGAGTTTGGAATATGTCTTCGATAGCTTTGTTTAGGCCTTCACAATAATGAGGGTGGTGAATTGAAGTACATTTAAAAAAAAAGTGCCAAATTTTCATTTTTTAAAAGCAGTATATGTGAATTGCAAACTAACAGCAGACTATTCAGAGCATAATTAGTAGCTTACAAAGAAGAGCTTTAGTGTTAAGCCAGCTAAAGCTTTAAGCATCTGAATATTGTTTAATGCTTTTCATGGTGGCAGGGTAAATGCCTTTTATTAGGATGATTTCTGGCCATTTATTAGGATGGTTTCTGGACATATCAATCATGGAATCCATTCATTTCTACTATATGGAATCCATTCATTTCTGCAGTTCAGTGAGCAAAGCATTGCTTTTAGTGCAACAAAACTGAATAGTCAGATATCAGAATGAAATGTAGCATGCACATGTAGTGAACAATTCTGTATTTAAACCCCAGCTTAGATTCCCCTATCTGATTTCAAATTTGTTTGGGGGCCTGGGAATGCAGCATCTCCTGTGATTCAAAGTAGCAGCTGGTGGGGCAGGGCACTGGCAAGGTCAGTGCAGTACAAACATATGTGGGGGAAGCATGTGGGGGGGAATGCAAATAAATTGCAAGCTACTATGAACTGCCAAAGCACAGTGGTCTGTGCAAAAAAATCAGAAATGAAAAAGCAATTTCTATCACATCAATTCACTTTGGAAAGAAGACGTGGCAATTTGGGACTTTAAAGCTCCTAATAGGCAGGATTCCTGATTGCAAAGAGGTTCATAAGTGTTCAGTCAAATGTTCTTATAAGCCCCTTCAGACATTCCTGCTCAAGTGGGGAACATTGGGTTGGCCTTTTGAATGCATGAATATGTAGGACCTGTGATGTCAAGACAAATGAACCAATGGCAGCCAAGGCACTAGAAGGGAGGTTTGATGACTCTCACAACTTGTGGCACAAATGGGCTTTTTGCTAACATGAATATAACAGGAAGAACATTTAAGAAAATGACAAGTAGAGAGCAGATTTCTAAAAAAAATTAAAAGATGCTGCTTTTGCATTTTTTGGGGACTCCTGGCAAATAATTTTATTTCTTATATTCAGGCATTTTATATATATATATATATATATATATATATATATATATATATATATATATATCAAGAACAATGTGAATAAAATGAGAAATATGATGAATGCATTTTTAACACTGTGAAATGAATATGTCAAGGTAGATGGACAACTCCATATTTTTGGTGTGCATGATGAGGTCAAGTTGTGAATGATAGATAATTTTGAGAAAATTGGGTCGTATTTGTCCCATTGTTGATGCCAGCGCAAGGGAAATCTAGATTTTGGCAAGAGTTCTTTTCTGCTTAGCTTGACCTGCAAAAGCTCATGAATTAATTTTTGATCTGGTTGTCAGACGGAAGAACGGTTTAGTATTTAATGCTTCTATGTGGGTGGGAAACTAAACAGAAGCAGCTGTATGCCATGCATTTGACACATGCCCAACTTTTCTAGATATTGGGCTTAATCTTTCTAACCACCACTTTTTCAATTTCAATTAGCCAATAAAATTTCCTTCCAATGAAAATAACACCTAGGTCTGAATTTTATTAGTGGAAAGTAAGCCTCATTCAGATCAGATAATGCTAAGGTTTCCAACCAAATTACTATGATTTAACTGTTGATTTCAAAACACTGGGGGTGGGCAAGTTGTCTGTTCCTCCCCTCATTTTTCCAATCTTAAATTAAGTTTTCTGTAAGTTTTCTGAAAATCGGTTTTCAATTTCAGAAAAAAATCAAGTCCTCATGAAAATTCATCAGCGTTTTAGAACAAATTTCTTCTAATATTCACACCTTGCCCAATTTACACATTTCTTCAAAGCAAACTTCCTTATATAATGCAATTTTGTGCATTCTTTTCACTAATATATGTATTTTAAGGTACTCTTTACCCTAGTGTGTGCAGTTTTGTATACTACTTCTCGCATTTGCCCATGTGATGAAATCAAACAGTATGAGCAAAGAAAACATTGCCACCTGATGACTTGGTGGTGTTAGATGGTTGGCAGGTGGGTAGTCTCACCCACCCGAGTGGCCTGTAGGGGTTGGGAGAAGTCAGGAGCCAACCTGCCAGCCAAATCCAGTTCTCCACCCCCAGTTGAAGAGGTATGTAGCAGGAGTCATATGTGACAGAATTGGCATGGTATATGCAGGAGCCATTGTTTGCCTGATGGAATCCTGGTCTTTTATAAGGAACTAGCTGACCCTGCCATGCGTTGCTGTGGCTCATCCGTGTGATTCCCCCACCCTGTGCCAATCCGTGTCGTATCACGCCCCCTCTTCCCCCCACCCCTGGCTCATCCCTGTGACTGGTCCCACCATGTCCTGACCTATCCCGTCCCGTCCCCTCCGCTCCCCAACCCCCACCCAGGCGAGTCAGTACCTCCATTCGGCCTAGTCTGTAAAGGCTTCGGCCTAGTACCGTATGTAAACGGGAGCTGAGGTGCTGTTGATAGGGAAGGTTTTATAGTTGCAGTACCAGTGTAGTCGCCGCTAGAGGGTGCTGGTTTGCAACCTGGTTCTTTTCCCAGCATGCATTTTCATCTGAGTGGTGTGTTTTGAACACACAGGGTTTGGTTTTTTTTATCTGGCACAGATGTGACATCTGTCTTAGCAAACTTTCCTATAGCCTTCGGACATTCGCATGTGACGTTGTGTCAAAATTTCATCTCAATCGGTCAAGCGGTTTTGGTGAAAAGTGGAAACACACCCACATGCCCAGTTTATATTTATATATATATTGATTGGCACTTTATAGACTACAGGCAACTCCCCCTTTGCACGCATTCAAGGCACATGTAACTGTGCATGAGCGCATTGTCATGAACCCAGAAGTGGCATGAAAAGGGCCCAAAAAGAGTCTGAAGGTGGCAAAAATGGCATGAAAGTTGTGTCTAGCAATCTCATGAGCCTTTGCACTGACCTCTGAGGCCTATGGAGACTTGGAGTTTTGAGCAAGGAGATTTGGAGGAAGCGATTGTGGTGGAGTTTGGTGGATTTTTGGTTTTTAAAAAAATGTTTTTTCAAGGGTTTGCAGAGGTTCAGAGGGCATCTGCAGGCATTTTCAATGATGTTCCCAATATATAAGAGTTTACCTAAACATGTGGTGACTCAGAACATAACTCCTGCGCAAATGGGGAGTTGCCTGTACTTTGTTAATGTACAAAATACATATTTCAAAGGGTTTCTTGGGCATAATTACGGTATGTTTTAATCAAATACTCAGATTTTGAGTTCCTAACACAGTATCCTAATATACGAATATAAATGGTTTTTAATAAAAACATACCTGTGCACAATATTAATGCATATAATTTAATACTTAACAGCTGAGTGCTTATATACATATTAGTTTGATGATTTAATCTTTTCTTATAAGAAAATTATAAGAATTAAGACCTTGATACATTTCAGACAGTTTGGTGTGGGTGGGCGGGCTTGTGGTGGGTGCCTTTAAATTTCTGAGTTATTTAGAAAAAGGAAGGGCTAAACTTAGGGCGTTTCCAGATTTTTATCAGAATCCCCCCCCTTTACTTCAGAGAAAATGCTGTGGCTACACAAGTGTTAAGAATACAATTGAGTGTTTACGTCTGAGCAGCTGTATAACACTCAAGCTTTGGTAGAGAGAGAAATTGAACCTCATCAGATTTTCCTGCCCTTTTGCTCACAAACATTTGTGCCTTTAATGGGGAGGGGAAACAAGTTGAGACCAGGCTCTATTTATCTTGGGGAAACTGTCCCACCTGAGTTTCAAATGTATGATTCCTTAAGGATACTCCAGTGCTGAACTGCAACATCACTCAACGTCAGCCACTGCTTATCTCTCTTTATTTCATTATTCATCAAATGTTACTGTGATCTGGCAGGCTTTCAGAGTTCAAATGCAGGGTTAAACAGAATGGTAGCATTAGACGTAGACAGAAGCAAACATTTCCATCATCTTGGCATGGCTGGGCATGCTGAATGGGAGAGAGGGAGAGTGGTAAAAATAACTTTACATCTGACAGTCGTGTGTGTAAAAGACGGCTGTACAATATGTCCAGCTATTCTGAATTCCAAGACCTGAGCATTGTTACAGCCATTCTTCAGTAACACAGTTCCTGAGTTCAGCAAAGAGCATAGAACTATATCATACAGCTTGTCATTTACCAAATGCTTATACACAATTTTTTATTCTAGAATCAATAGAGCAACATGTTATATGTGGGGCCACCTCTGAAGATAGTTCAGAAACTTCTGCTAGTGCAGAATTCGGCAGCCAGGTTGCTCACTGGGTCAAGACAGTTTTAGCATGTTACACTGATCCTGGCCCAACTGCACTGGCTTTCCCTCTGGGACCAAGAGAAGGGACTCCTTCAAATATCTCAAAAGCCAGACAGGTTTGTATGAGGGAATACAGTCTTTCAAATAGTTTGGACCTAAGCTGTGTAATAGTTTTTGTGAAGATTCTATCTAGACAAGGCAGAGGTGCTATTGCTGCATGGTTCATCTAGCCATGGGAGGTAGTGTTCAGCCTTTCTCCAGTGTGGCCACCGGAGGTTCAGTGGGTGGGTGGTGTGGGACTTTAATATGAGGTGGTGTGGGACTTTAATATGAAACTGGTTACTGGAGGCTTAAGTCGCCTTGGTGGAACAAAACATTTTTCTCCACATGAAGCTGGTGTACCAGTAACAGCCCCTCCTGGACAGAGACCGAATAGAAACTATTTGCCCTATTTTTGAGGAAGGCATCTATGTGTAAGTAATGTTGCTTTTATCTTGTAGTTTAATCACCACCATGCCATGATATGTCTAAGTAAGAATTTGAGAGCCTTGTTCAGTCCTTTAGTTTTAAAAAGACTTGCATGCATCAGGCAGTTCAGCAATCGGCGAGGGTGTGTTTAAACTGGTAACCTAAATGCGTTTGAGGTCTCTGAGCTCATTAATGGCATCTTGAGGCCATTTTGCCCTGTGTCCTTCTCACCCCCCTTTTAAATCATGTATTCATACCATGTCTGAAATTTCTGGGTTCTTGGTGCTCTTCCTATATTTCCAGACAATTAATAGCTCTAATTATTAGCCCTCAGACAGCAGCTGCAGATTAATATTGTTGACGGATGACAAGGATATTTGTCTTCTTGTATCAAGCAGGACACATTCTGTTACCCAAGTCACACGGCATACAATCAACTAGGCTTAGGAGTGCAACAACTCCCCAGATAAAGGGCAGCCTGCCTTTCAGCAGAGTTTTCATTAGCATCCCATTCTAAAGAGAAGTTTTAGCTATAAGAAATTTCAATGCAGTGAGAAATCCATGTGTATATTAAATTACCTAATCCCCACCCAGCAGCTTCTGGTTTCTAATAGCACTGGTGTGTGAATCATTTGAGCTAGGCTTTTTCATTAGTTTTAAGGGGGTGGGTGAAAAACGGTCCCTGAAGATTGGAATGATCTTCAGGGGCCTGCCAGCATTGAAGTGGTGGCAAAGTTTACACACAGAGTGAGAAACCAGTATTTTCAGCTCCATCCACCCCTGAAGATTAATCCAAATTTTGGGGGTGCTTTTGTCCTCACCTCCTGAAATTGCTGGAAAAATCTGAGCCAAAGTATTCAGTCCATGGCAATGCAGAGCACTCAGGAGTGCGTATGCGGAATTAGGAATCATAACAATAATAGCTAACCAATCAGTGCATGATTTTGAACTCTAAACTGGGAGCGGGGGGAGGACTTGGATTGCGAAATATCAGAAGAATCCCCAGTGCAAATCTCACTCCCAGTTTTTCCATCTCAAATTGCCACCCAAATCTACTTTGAGGGGATTTTTCTCTTTCTTGATTTAGTAGTATAAGAAATTTAAGTATAAATAAATAACGTAAAATGTTGCAGTGCTCCTCAAATCAAAGCTTCTATGTGCTTGTAGTTATTGTGGGTGGGATGGGGAACACAAATACAGCCACTTTGAATGGGAAGTAATATCAAGCCTCTGCTCCATGGTCTTTCTATTGGAACTAAACTAAGTGTTCGCCAGATAATCAGAGTCACATAGATAATCCCAGAAGAGCATTTTGTTCTCATTCCGTGAGCGTAACTGATACCATCATTCTCAAATGTCAATATAGTATAGCTTGGACCTGCCAAAAGCTGAGATACCCACTCTCTGCCTAGAGGGACTTGGAGGAAAGTTCAACAAGGAGACTATTGGGAGTCTCTAACAATTTGTTATCAAGAGCATTGAAGTGAAGCTCCAAATGGTCTCTGACTTCCCATGCTGCTTGCTCCAGTGACAAGAGCAACAAAGTGGTCATTTTCAATTACCATTGGACTTTAAAACATAAACTGTATTACTCCACTGTCAGCTGCTCAGAAACCTGGAAAAGAAAATAGCCTGCATTTTTGTTAAATTGCTTTCTTAAATCAAAGGACGAGCTTCTCCTCCCTTTTTTTGCACTGATAATTTTTTTGCACTGATTTTCCAGATCTACACAATTGAGAGTCCTACATCCAAGGATGATCTTCATCCTGGACTTCTGTTTGCTGGTGCCCTTTTCATGGGATAAGGCCATCTATATATATATAAATGTAAAGGGTCCATGTTTGGGGCTTTCTTGGAAACCGCTTGACCGATTGCATTGGAATTTTGGCACAACGTTCCATGCGGATGTTGGAGTGTTTGCATATATATAGATTATATATACATCATACCTGACACAGGTAAAAACTAAGTTTTCGGAAAATCCAGACAAAAAACAACAGAAAAGGTTGCAAAACATCACCCTCTAGTGGCGACTACACTGGTACTGCAGCTATAAAACCTTCCACGTCTCGAGGCCAGGCCAGGCCCAACAGCCGCAACTGCCAATGGAACCGAGCCCCGAGAGGCAGCCCACCCCAGTGGACAATCTGGCGATGGAACTTTCAGCCCAAAAAACGTGCTGCCAGACCAGCCCCCATCACAAACAGAACCGCAAAAAACCCACGCCCCAAAGGCCAGGCCGTAACCCACAGGCACAGCCACCGACGGAGCACACGCCCCGAGGTAAGGCCAGGCCCAACATACTCAGCCAACCGGCGGACAAGAGACCCGAGAGGCAGCCCGCCCCCAACATCATTGAAGCGACAATCTTGACAGGACCTTTCAAAGGTGAAGATGTCCTCATTCCACGCATTCCTGTCATTCCTACAGATATACCATTTCCATTTAAAAGATTACAATTCCCTATTCGAATAGCATTTGCAATTGCCATCAACAAATCTCAAGGCCAATCTTTGAAATTCTGTGGCTTGGATCTACAAACAGAATGCTTCTCACATGGAAAATTGTATGTTGCATGATCGAGAGTTGGAACACCAGAAAATCTCTCTATCTTAACAAACAATGGAACAACAAAAAATACTGTCTATCAACAAGTATTGTAATATTCTAAAACTTTACAATGTCAAATTTCTATTTCCAAATTGCCACAGCAACGCGTGGCCGGGCCAGCTAGTCAATTATAAAGACAACAGGAGACCTATGGCGTTGGAGTCAAATGCTAATCACCCCTGACCATTGGCCATATTGACAGGGGCTTATGTGAGTTGGAGTCCAACAATATCTGGATGGCTACAGGCTCCCCATTCCTGCAGTAGATAATGGGAAACTATGGTTTATTCAACAGGGAAAGCTTTTGGTCTTCTCCTCTCATGCATGCAGATGGAGGAGAGGATCAGGGATGCACTCACCCAAGCTTGCTGCAGCTTGTTCCCACCACCCAAACCATGGGTTAGATCAATGGTCCCTAGCCCTTTGGGGACAAGGGCTGCATTTGGAAGTGGAAGAAACTGTTGTGGGAATCCAAAATAGCAATTTCACAGAAGACAAACTGGTGACGCTCCCCCTCCCCCCCAAAAACAGGAAAAGCACCTACATATGCTACACACACCCCTAAAACAGGCAAAACACCTAGACACAACCCACCAGTAAAAGACAGACAATAAAGCAGGCAGCACCCCCTCAAAAAACTCAAATAGGGAGGGGTAGCAGGCCTTTAGTGGGCCCCAAATGGGGTCTGAAGCTGCTGAGGTGCCCAGAAGTGCCACATTGGGCACCCCAGGGTTAGTTCAGTGATAATTGGAAATAATTTTGTTCTCTTAAATGCTTTAGAAATGTTATTGTAAAATATTTTAGCATCCTATTGATAAATATAAAGGACTGCTTTGCCAGTGATTTGGGGAGAGTTTAATAAAGAGTTACTGACATTTGCTCACAAATTCCTAAAGAATTCTTTCCAGAGTCATTTGTGATAAGATTCTGGAGTGAATGAAAAGGTCCGGCTTAGGCATAGACAGTTATTAAGCTGCTTATTATAATCCTCTCTAAATATTTTAAATTATGTATATTTGCATGTGAAAGTTGTTGCATAATCATTTGAGTACCAAGATGCCAGTCATTGCTGAATTCATCTTAATTTGTTTTTAGCTAGTTAAAATCTTTCTGGAGAAGCACCACCTCTTCTTGAATTGCCTTAGGATTTTACAGATGGAGTGAAACCCCTTAGGTGAATGATGCTTTGTTGGGAACTGATAGGATTTCTAAGTCTCTTGACCCAGTATAAAATTGCCGCCATTGGAGACAAAAGAGAAGCAATTACCTACTTTTACAATTCCAACACGGAGCATTTTTACAAGACATACAGTACTTTACGTGCATACATGTGGGAAAGCAGAAGGCTTTTTGTCAATGACATTGAAATATTGCTATAAATATTCCCCAGTCTTACAGCTTGTTATACCAATGAATAGGTGCTTAAATAGGATTAGGGCTGTCTAATGGCAGGGGCAACCCAGTCAGATGGGCGGAGTGCAAAGAATAAAATTGTTGTTGCTGTTGCTGTTAATCCAGACCATGCCATCAGGCTTGTGCTGCAAGTGCATTAGGCTTGCACGTGTATATGGATACTACTACACCTTCTGAGTGTTTGTCTGTACTCCTCTGGTTTTGCCTCAGGGACAGTGGACCGGCCCCCTGATGAAAAGGTTTGCTGACCCCTGCCCTAAACTATATATAACTTTTAAAAATCTGCTTCAGCTCCTTGTTTTTCTGAAAACCCTAAACTGACATTTCACACACACACACACAGAGAGAGAGAGAGAGAGAGAGAGAGAGAGAGAGAGAGAGAGAGAACACATTAATTCTGCTATGGTATTAAGGCTGTGCTGAAGAGCAGTATATACATATTTTAAGTTAAATATTTATTAACCATATTTATATACAGCTCAGGAGATGCATAATAAGAGTACAGGTCCAGGGCTGTCATACACTGTCAACAGCAGCATTAACCATAATCTCAAACCTTATGGTGGGAGACTCTAATGGTATACCCAAACCTGTATTCAGCAAGAAAGTAAAACCTTTGAAGAGCTGCTTTCTCTTCATGATAGAGGTATCTGGTGAAATAAGAGGCATAAAGCTGGAATAATTTGAAAGTTCTTTCATATATCAGATCCAGCTGTTTTATCTTAGTTTGTTAACTGACTTTAAACCAGAGTTTCTGGCTTAGGCATAATGGGCAGCTCTGGTTCAATGCAAGAAAGCATCTCTGGGTGAAGGCAGAGCACGCAATCAGAATGTTTGTCCCTGACTTTTATGAAGCTGGGGATAAACATCTAAATGACTGCCTCTGGCTAGAGGACAACCTCACAAAAAAACAGGGCCTGCTCTCTATTTTTTAAAAAACAATGGGTATCAAAGAGATTACCGAAACCAGTGCTGCCTGTCAAGCAAGCCACTTGATGACTCTTCTCTCCAGATGACCAAGCAACTGTGATCCAAGCCTCTTTGAATTGCTTTTATTGATGTCCTCTCCAGTGAAAACATAAAAAATGAGCCCCAACTAATTGCGTATGAAATTATTCATCTCTTTTGCTTTAATGCTATTCCAGTCCTACACTATTAATTCCCTTTTAGTTGGTGGTTTGTGTTGGGCATACAACCCAAACATGAGAAGAAGAAATTAACAGGATTCTTATATTGGAGAAAAGATAAGAATATCTTGTTTATTGAATACAGTTCTTAAAATCAAGGACCTCTCTCTCTCTCTCTCTCTCTCTCTCTCTCACACACACACACAACCTTAATCAACATGGTTAAGACTAATTGATGCATGAAGGGATTAATACCATAGAATAAGCACTGAGGTCACTCAAGCCTATTGTTCAACCAGAGAAGCTCAGCATTTGAGGAGCTCTGAGCTGATTGGTGCAGTTCAGAATACATGGCTCTTACAAGCCACTCTTGATTTCCTACACCAGTAATTTAGGAACTTTCAGCACTTTGGAACTTAGTTTTACTGCCTGTGCAACTTTTTCTGAATGCTGTATGGAAAATTGCCTGACCTTTGAATAGCTTGTAAGTAAACCTTTTTTGTTTGCCAAACTGTGTTTTTTTTCCTATGCTGGGGGAAGAAGAGAACTTTGGAAGAAACTCACAATGGCATATTTTAAAGGTCCAACAGCCTATATTTTAATGTTTTACTTGCTGCATATTTGGTTATTTTAAATCTCTGCTGCGGATCTCTCACCAAAGAGTACTTGCCCCAAACTTGGATCTTGGCATCTAGGAATTCTCCCTTTATATCTATATTTTTCCTTGAACCAACATAAACAAACTCATACATGAACAGCATTGACTACTGTTGCAAGGGACGGGTGCTCTGACTAGGAGTTTAGAGTGACAAAGAGAAGGCAAAAAGTAGGAGTGTGGCTGTGGCATCAGGTGTGTTAAGCTGCTTCAGGTAGATGCTTGATTATGAGAGGCTTGTCATGTTTTCAGAGGAAGAACATACATGAGCACTTGAAATAGAAAGAACAAGTAGGAAATCCGGGGGATTTGCGGGATTTTTCTCTATTCGGGATAACAGCGGAAAACGGGTTTAAATACGGGGATTTCCCGTGAAAAACGGGAGACTTGGCAGCTATGATTATGAATTAACTCCTCCCATAGGGCTTTTTCAGATCAGGAGCATGAGCAGCTGGGAAGGCTGCAGAATGCTAGAGAAAAGTTTACCAGAAGAAAAAATGCACACAACACCCTTGGTCACCTCAAACTGACTGAAATTCTAAAGAAATTCTCAAGTGCTATGAGAATGAGACAAAAGAAAGGGGGAGGCATTTTACAGAGGAAGAAAACTTTCAAGAAACTAGAGGATAGGCACAGAACTAATTAACACTGTCTCGCACCTAATTGTGGATTTCATAGAACAAATCCTGTCATTCACAGTAGTTGAATATCTTCAGAAGGGTGAGCTAAAGTTACAGCTGTCCAACCTACTGATCAAGTATCTCTCACCGGGCAAAGGTCAGTGGCAATGAACAATGGGGAAAAGGTCTGCAGAAAACCTGGTACTCCCACTAGTTCAAATCTCTCAGAAATTCTGTAGACTATTGGCACTACCAAGTCTCTCAAGTAACCCAAACAATTAAGATATCAACAGACTATAGTTTTTAAAGTAAAAAATGGGCTTCCCCTTTTTTTGAGACCGAACATCTGTACCTCCACAAAACCTCACAGCAAGCAGGTCATCCGCAAAGAGGAGAATCTCTTCAGGTGAAGACTTTACTAATGGCCCAATCTCTGAAGCAAGGGACACAGAGGGTAAAGGTCTTGGAAACTTAGACACTGGAGTAACTCTACAATAGCATGTTAGAAGGATCTGACAAATACTTTGTTCTTGGCTTCATAAAGGTTCCTTGGGCCACACAGTGACCTTCATTTCCCACTCATAACAGGCATGGAGGAAGTGCTTGTTCATAATTCTTACTTCAATGATATTGACTGAATAATGTAGTGGTCTTCAGCCAGTGTGCCTTGGCACCCTGGGGTGCTTTGAATGATGGTCAGGGTTGCTGCAGGCGACACTGGCCTCTCTCCCTCTTTCCTTCCCTCCCACCTCTGATGCCCTCTTGCCTCTCTGCCTCCCAAAAGCTTGCATGGCTGTTTGTTGCAGCAGTGCTGGCTGCAAGCTCCCCAGGTGAATGGTGCCTCTGGGGCTGGCCAGGGGTTGCTGTTTGCCAGGAGCTGAGGCGACCGTGGAAAGAGGAGAGGAGAGTAGGCTGAGGGAACACTTCACAAGGAAGGATGCTTGAAAAGGGATGAGGGGCTGCCGGCTCTGCAGGCAAGGGGTGACATAACTCAGCTTCTGAAGCTTGGAGTGAGTTTCCCCACATGGGAGCCACAGAAAGAATGTAGTTGGTCAAGGGAGCTGTGGACTCAAAAAGGTTGAAAATGTCTGGAATAATGTATTCTTAAATTGGTATGACAAAAATGATTGTGTCATGCTTTACACATTTCAGTTTGTTTTGAAAATCATTCTGAATATGTGACTGGGACTTGATTTTCACATTATTTTGGACCACACTGTTGGAACTGTAGTTATCAGATTACAAGCATTGCTTTTATTCCCTAGAGCCCCATCAGGATGAAGGGGTTGGTAGCAACAACATCACAGCAGTGCAAAAATGTGGCCTTGCAGCCTAATCCACTGGGTGATTTATTTATTTTTAATTTGGAAGTGACTGCCACTGTGTTCAATTGGGCTTGCTTGAGAGTAGGGCTGCAATCCTATACACACTTTCCTGGAAGTAAATCCCATTGTACTTGATGGAATTTCCTTCTGGGCAGACTTGGGTGCTGCATGTCTGTTTAAGAGTGCACAGTACAGGATCACACCCTTACATTTCAAACAGCTGGTTTGGTTTCAGGCGCTAGTCACTACTTAACAGTGGCTCTGAAATCTCTGACAGAGTATCATGGGCTGTTTCTTACACTGACACTTTTACACTAAAGTTTATTTTCTCATCCTTATGCACATTTCACCTACTGTTTATTACAGTGTTTTCTCTATCAGTGCAAACAAAAAAACAAACAAACAAAACCTAAAACCAATAACTATCAAGGCACAATTTTAAAGATACATGCTGATATACAGGGGAAAAGGAAGAAGGAAGAGAAATTATAATCTAGTTGTGTATTGATTCTGTAAACATTTGCAATGAACGCCAAAATGCATGGATGTTTCAGCAGTGCAATTTGGGATGAAAAACTGGATCTGTCAGGATCCAAGTTTTGCACAATATGTTATTGGGAAAGTGCACCCAGGGCATCCATTTTCTATACAAATAGTTATTTTTAATACTCTATTCCCTTGAATTATAGTGGACTTTACTTTTCCCACAGAGAGCACTAAGATAGCATAACAATGAAAGTCATTGTGGTTTATTTACTGGCTGATACTAGGCGCTCTGCTTCCTCAGAGGGAATTTGCATTTCAATGTTTTTTGTTGCAATTGTTTTAATAACTGGCAATACTTATCCCACAGCAATTTCACTGGTGTGTAGAAAAGATTGGGAGATGGGTTCCCCCATACAGACGGCACATAAACATGTCAGAAGCATGTTGCTGTTCTGATGCATTTGTTTGGGGCAAGTCACGTAAGCACAGATGCACAGAAATTTCTGGCATGAATCTCTAAACACAACTTGAACATTGTGGAATAGGTCATACACTGGTGTTAGCTCTTAAGGCAGGGGGAAATGACAGTGTTCATCTAATAGTCTTTAACAGAAAGCAAACTCTGCCTGTACATCTTTAGGAGCAGACCAGTTGCCCTAGCATAACCTGTGCACTGCCATATGGCTACATGAAAGGATAGGAGAAGAAACAGATGTCAAAAGACAAATTTATATGAACAGCTGTACAAAGTACAGTTGTGTAGCCTAATAAATGTTGGCTTATTTTTCCAGTATTTTCAGTCCAGTGCCAGATAAATACACAGAAGAGAGCTTTGCTGTTACCTGTATTTTGTATTACATTACATCAGGGAATTAAATTAAATCAGGGAAGAACATGGAGTTATCTCTATATGTGGGCAGCTAGTTTTGTTTGTCTGTTGTGCCTTGAGTCAAGAACAGAGGGGAAAAAGAAAAAGAATTTGGGGACAAAAAATTCTCAATCAAATTCTCCTAGACATATATATTAAAAAAGGAAAAAAAAACTTTACGTTTGAAGCAATAAGGAAATACAGAAAGGCATAATGAGAGTGAAACAAAGTGTTGTGCGGCCGGTGGAAGTCACTATATTATTTATTGCGGTTATGTAATGATGAATTTGGTGGTGGTAATGTGTTAGTCTTTTCCTTTTTTTCTTCTTCTTCTTCCCTTTCTTTCTTTCTTTCTTTCTTTCTTTCTTTCTTTCTCCCTCTCTTATTCTCTTCTTTCTTTCTCGATTACTAGTAGTATGTTTCAGAATGTAAGATTTTGAAATTTTTCTTTTTCATTTTTTTGGTGTATCGTTCCATTATGTAGTTTTAATCAATAATTTTAAAAAAATTAACAAAAGGGTCACCAGCACTATCAGATAGTATAAAAGGCTCATGTCCACTTACATCCAGTGAGAATCTCAGTGCAGACCTCACTGTTGATACTGGGTGATGCACCTATTGCCTGTGAGGAGTTCGAACCTGTGGTCTCCTTGGAAGAGAGGGGATTCTCCAGCAGCAGAAACGGTCATAGGATGATATGAGCTTCTTGCTTTGCTTTTTATTTTCCTAATCTTTTAAATAAACCTGTTAAAGAGCAACTCTGGTAGTAGAATCCTAGAACTGCACAGTTGGAAGTGACCCCGGCGGCAATGTAGTCCAACCCCTGCCTTGCAGGAATATGCAGCTGACCCATAAGGGGATTGAACATGCAACCTTAGCATTATCAGCACCATGCTCTAACCGACTGAGCTATCCCAATGGCTGTCTGAATCCAAAAGAACTACTACCTTTGGAAGCCAAAATCTTTGGCAGAACAGGTCCCAAGGACAGTCCCTTATAAGAACTGTGCTATGCGGGGGAGATGCTCTCTTTGCTGTTTGTGTTATTTTTGCTGCCTTTCTCCCTTTCATACACAGACGGATGAATCAATAATGGAAAATTGGGAACGTTATTTATGATGACCGGCAATAATGCACTGGCATGGAAGCGAGCGTTCCCACTGTTGCCAGAACATTCAAAATGCTAGTTCAGTCTTCAGATGTAATGAGGCATACAGTAATGGGACCACTGAAGTAAATAATGTGCTTCATAGCCCACTCCTGTTGTACTATTAAGAAGAGAGGGATTCATCTCTTTTGCACTCCATGCTCTACCGAGTAAGTAGCTCGTGTTCTCTTTAGAACTCCCCAGCCAAACTCCCCCAAGCAGAGATGACATAAAGATTAAAAAAAAACCTTCTGAATACATGTAATTTAAAATAATAATTTTTGTATCTCATGCAGCTGTTGTAGTGCTATGCAGAGTAGAACTAGTTTAAATTGAAAACAAAGAAGTGCAGTAGCTCTTCCTATGAATGGAATTGCTTTGTGGAAATGTTCTGAAAGGGGAAAGAGGTGTAGCTCAGTAGAAGAACATAGGCTTTGTATAAAACAAGGCTAAGCCCCTGGCATCACCAGGCAAAGCTAGAAAAGGCTTTGCCTAAAACCCTAGAGAGTTTCTGCCAGTCAGTACAGGCAACAACTGATGGAGTTGCATCTGAGTGATACGCAATCGCCATGCATGCACAGCACCAAACCTGGAAGTAGCCCAAAACGTTGTAAAGATGTGATGAAAAGGTTCAGAAAAGGGCGTTAAGGGTCAGCAAGGGGAGGTGTGGCAGAGCGGGCTTACGTGCACTCCGCCAACATATGTGGGGGTCCGGAACATAACCCCCGCGCAAAACGAGGATTGCCTGTATAGACAATACAAATATAGAAGGATCCCTTATCTGATTCAGCAGGAAGGTATGTTCCTAAAGACAGGAATCCAGCAATCTCTGGAATGTTTGTACCCACTGGTACATAAATACCATTCTACTGTTATCCCAATCTATTCCCACCCCTTAAAAATGCTGGTGGTTTAGAAGGAACATAAGAAAACAGGAAGCTGCCTTATCCTGAGTAAGACCGTTGATGCATTTACCTCAGTCTTGTCTACATTGATTGGCAGCAGCTCCTCGGGATTTCACACAGGGTTAGCTTAACAGGTGACAAGGGCACAGGAAGTTAATGTCTCCCTTCCTTCCAGTGTGGTGTAGTGGTTAAGAGCGGTAGACTCGTAATCTGGTGAACCAGGTTCGCGTCTTTGTTTGTTCCTCCACATGCAGCTGCTGGGTGACCTTGGGCTAGTCACACTTCTCTGAAGTCTCTCAGCCCCACTCACATCACAGAGTGTCTGTTGTGGGGGAGGAAGGGAAAGGAGTATGTTAGTTGCTTTGAGACTCCTTTGGGTAGTGATAAAGCGGGATATCAAATCCAAACTCTTCTTCTTCTTCCTTTTGTTTCTTTTTTTCAATTTCTGGAATTTCTGTCATTTCAATCTGTTGTAGAAGAGATGTGTGAACAATAATAGTTCTGTGACTTCAAGAAACTTCCTCAATCCATCCCTATAACTAGGGATGTGTGAAAGCTTCCTGATAAATTTTTGCTAACATATTGAAAGCCCTATTGTCTTTTACCTGCTCTGCGGTTTTACATGCAGAAGAGTCTAAACTTGCTATGAATTTTCTTCTGGTGCCAAGAAGGGATGCAGGAAACCCCATTGAGAGTTCTAATTGAAAATTTGGCTTTCATAAAAAATTCTTCAGAGGTTTCTCCTAAAGATGAGCTGCCACATTCTTTTCAAATATCACTGCATGCTAGTTATGGCTAGAAATGGATGGATCAGTCTGTTTTCAGACCATGTCAATTTCAGATGTAGTCGTTCATCAGGTTGTTTCATTCCATTTGTGCATTAATGTGTGAACTTTTTTTTTAAAAAGTACAAAAACTCATATTTAAATATGTTTTTGACACATTTAAATACATATTTTATATCAGTGTTAGCATTTCTAGATGTACTATATTCTAAAGCATGCATTCTTATTGAAATTTGGTACATTGTACCAGATTTCATTTCACCAATACTACATCTTTTTTCCCCTTTAGCTTAAAAATTTATGGCAAAATTCAGAAAAGTGAGATAGTATCAATTCCTGGATTAGTCCAGGAGCTGCAAATTAGGTCAGTTCACTTAAAAATGCAGACCAAATGAGATTCTCCTCCATCACTGTGCATGAAACCAAAGATAAAATCTAATTTAAGCTGAATAACTTTCCTTAGTTGATCTGTCAGGAAAATATTCTGCACACCATCCATCAAGCAATCTGTCTGCTCGGCACTGCAAATCACCCTCCTGCTCTCTCTTAACTTTCATATTTAAACAAAACTCCTGCAATGCAAACAGCCAGTCGTACCAGATGCTTCGGCACAGATGTTCTGTCCAAGCATATTGCCTTGGTGTTCCAAAGGCATTATCTTGAGTCCTCCCTCAACGTGACAGTTGTTTCATTTCACCTGTTGGAAGCCATCTTCTTTCACAGATGGTTATATTCAGTTCACTGACAAAATATGCAAATGGCGATGGGTTATATCTACCTAGTCTGCGCTGTATCACCCAACGCTGCTGCAGCTTCCTTCCAGCTCATCCAGTAATGCAAATCCTTGCCCTTTGTGGAAGGGACGAGTTTGCCAAGTGCCCAAGGGGGTCTATTTAGACCTGAATGTCTACTGACATGGAGAGATGACATATTGCTGCTATAATTCTGAGGTGTGAACCCACCAGGCTGGAAAGGATTAGCAGAGAATCCTCTCAGCTCCAGGCCCAACAACTGAACTACTCTCTTTGCTCAAGCTGCTGGCAAGGAAACAGAACAGACCAAAGCAGGTCAGCAGCATAGGGATTGGCTCTAAGCTGTTATTAACTGTCAGCCTGCTCAAAGGCTCCTGATTTAGAAACTAACATAGGAGGTAGAGGAAAGTCAGAATTATATCTATATTGCAGTGCTTGTTGTGGTGAAATCTCTAACACCAATTTGACTCATCTGGCGTTAGCGTTTCAGCTAATTCCAAATATGTGTATTTATTTCCTACACTGATATGCCACCACTCTGCCAAGCACTCAAGGTGTTTAATGTTTTATAATAATGGCCTGCAATCTCAGAAGACGGGATACAAATGGGAATTTGAGAGGAAGAAGGAAACTAAGATTATGCAGGTGCCAGTGCTTTCATAGGATTACACATCATGAAGTCCCATAACGGCCAAATGGAATAGTTGTTGTGGCAGACAGTTCTGGGAGGGGGAGGAGCCAAATGACAGTTGCTCTGAGGGCTTCTTGCTGTGTCATTTCTCCATTTGCCTCACCTTTCTGGGATGGCAGCTGATGAAGGTGGCTTTGGGAGAGGAGGTGCAAAATAGCAGTTGGTCTTACCTGAGCTAATGGAGGATGCCCCACTTCACTCTCTTGGAAGAAGCTATGTGGAATAACTAGCTGATGGACTCAAGGATGCATAGAATTGCTTAGTCGAACTCAAGGCTGGGGGACTTGCGGCATTCCAGATGTTGTTGAGCTACAATACCCACCATCCTGTCATGACCCATGGTGGTCGTTTATATGGGAATGTTAGGGATGTGGATTAGGATATATTATTAGATAGATCCTATCCAAGCTTGTGTTAGCAAGCTTCCAATATCAGCAGAGTGACATTCCCCTTTTGTGCGCAGCAAAGCATGTGCGTTAGATTCGCTAGAATCTCTATAACAATATTACACTTTATAGTTCAATATTACACTTCCTGGCAAAGGTCCCCTTTGTCCCTCTTAAAAGAAATACACAACACAGTGTTTATAAAATAAGATAGAGTTTACTTACAGTTTCATCCTGAGTTACAGCATAATCTCAGAAAGGCAGGCTTGCTTAGAAAAGTTACAAGTATATATATATCTAGAGACTACTTAGTAAAGTAAGACTCCATTTGGTCTCACTCTTGGCTGCAGGCCTAGAGTGAGAACCATGCTAACTAGAGATTCTCTGGAGATGTGTCCTCATCGAAGGAGGAAGTAGCTAAGAGAGCGAGTGATTGCAGGCTAGGGCTTTTGTCCCACCTAATCTCTTCAGCATATCTGGAGGAACAGGAACTGACCTGTAGTCAGGTGTCCCTCCAGGTGAGTTCCTGTTAGTGGACACTCTAGGAACTGTTGTGACTTGTCTGCCCCAGTGTTCCATCCCACAGTTTAACTGGCCCATGGACCCCTGCTGCCCGCTTGGGGACCTCCCGTGCGCCGCGCTAAACCGGCGCAGATCAGAGTGAGGACCGCCTTCCTGCAGCCAATGGGAAGCTGTGCACGCCTCCTTCACATTGGAAGGAGCGCCAGAAATAGCGTTTGCGCATGCATGTGTGTGTGCACACTCCGGCCCACCTCAGCGTCTGCGGGACCATGAACCGGCCCAAGCCTCAGAAACTTTGCCACCCCTTTCATACACTATACCAAAAATGCTTAGTTTTAATCAGTGCTATTCTTCTAGAAAGAGAGGTGCCAGAACTCGCCATGAATGTCTCCCATGTTCACTTATAATGGCAATGGCACCCACCTGAGAGCTGCAAGAACTGAGTTCCAGTGACAGGTAGGTAGCCGTGTTGGTCTGGATCGAAGTAAAATAAAAAAATTCCTTCAGTAGCACCTTAAAGACCAACTAAGTTTTTATTTTGGTATGAGCTTTCGTGTGCATGCACACTTCTTCAGTTCCAGTGAGTTCCAGCTCAAAAAAGTCCTTATTTTAATTACCCTGTGTTGTCACATAAACCTTGGGGAAATGGCATGCTGTATAAGCTTAACCTTACAATGATGCCAACAAAAAGTTTTAAACATCAAATTATGTCTTGAAACCAGAGACTGCCAGATCAGGAAAAGGGCAGAGTTTTGTCAGATTAAAAGTGACAATGTACTTTATAGATAAGGCATTTTTTAAAAAATCTCAAATTACCTTTCTATAATCTCTGTAACCTTTACCCTCCATGACTCTTATTTCCATCCTTTACCTTTTTAATATCTTGGCCTACTGAGCGAAAAGTTCAAATTCTCTGCTGGTTTTTTTAAAGAAGAAAAATTCTTTGAAATGCTGGTGGGAAAAGATTGCTGCAGAGTCATCATTCCCTCTGATTACGTCAATTCGGCATGGGTCAAAAATGGGTTTGATCTCCAAGACTGTGTCCCCATGTATTATGAAGGTTCAGAGCTGACAGTGCTTAGCATCGCACCTCCAAACTACCTTTGTGATCATCTGAGAGAATGAAAATGTAAAAAGAAGTTATAGGTGAGGCTTCAGCAAGTGGGACAGTAGGGATTGAAAAGGTTCAAAGGAACATGGTCCTTGGTAAAGTTTTCCTCCCTAGAATGTCAGTGGACTAATGACTTAATACCTGATTTGAGAAGCTGGTTCAGACACTTGATTTCTCATGATCTGATCACCCTGCCCTCAATAAGGTGCTATGGCTTATTGAGGTGCCCTCAATAAGGTGCTATGGCACTCACAAGTGCTATGGCTGCCTGCTCCAAGTTTGGTCTGAAGCACATGAGAACAGTGGCCTTGAAGTGCCCATAAAAAGCTAGCATACACACACACACACACACACAAATGCAATTTTTTATTTGTGGATACAGAGCAGGGATGGACACAGCAGCTAATTCTGTCCCATTATGGTCTTGCTAGCATTTGATTATAGATGTGCCCTGTGGCATGAAATTACGTTCCAAAGGAAAAGTGTAGGATCCAAAAAAGGGACTAAATCTCTAACACAGAGTTACGAAATGTCAGATTCCCAAGCAAACTCACATTTTAGAAATAAGTATTTGCTTTTAGATCTCATACAAAACATGCCCTGTATTTATGCACTATGTCACAGGAAATTTGGGATCCGTTGCCTGTCAAATCCAGCATCCCATTACCTGACACTGATGATAGATATACTTTGCTCCCCATGATTGGACACAATTTCAAGCTTTAGGATTTTCATTAAACTACGGTATCTTTGAACAAAAAAAATCTCCCTCCCCCTCAAAAAACCTTCCTGTATCAGAGACAAGGATTGTGGCAGAGTGGGTCTACATAATCCAAAGTTGGCAATGTCGTCCTACAACAGGTTTGCATATATTCATAAATATATTGAGGCAGCCACAAGCTTCAAATTACCTATTTTTTTAAAAAAAGTATAACAAGGAATGGTTTTTACTGTTCCAGGAAATAAGCTTTTAAGGATCTTCAGTCAACCAAGGAGTTCCGTTGTGAAGGAGATCAACAACTAAATAGTTGTGAAGGGATCTTCTAACAGCTGCTAACTTTTATATTTTTGTCAGAGCCAGACTTGGGCTGGATCTAGACACTTCAAAAAAAAGTTTCAGGAAAACGTGTTGTAAACTTCATAATAGGAAATCACGTTGCTGAAAGACGGAACTCCACAGCACCATCTGGTGTCATAGTGTTATAATGCATTTAAAACACTTTTTTTTTCCTTTTCTTTTTACTAATGTAGCTGAGTCCTTGATCACTGAGGCATCACACAAATCCAGACCTGGGATGAGAAGTTTCCAGCCAAGCTGGCACACCAACTTCATGGGGCTGAGGTGTCTTCAGCCCCCTGAATATTTGTTGGAAGGGAGCTGAGGAGGCCAAGCGTGGAGCTGAGTTTGACACAGCTTCAGTGGTTGGCTCCTCCTGAGCATGAGAGATGAGGAGCCACCGGCCATTGAAGCCACCTCATGCTGGGCTCCAGTGGGCTCCCAATGATGTGTCATCACATGTGTCGCACATTGAACGCACAACATCACACACATGTGATGCATGCTGGGCCCTCTCAATCTTGGGTGCAAGTTGGCACCTCTGCAGCCAAGAGTCCCTCTTGTCTGCTAGAACCAGAACTAGAGAAGTGCAGTATGCAGATCAGAGACAGCATGTCTATGAATTACCAGCAGTAGAGGGCTGTTCATGGGAAACTACAGCAGTAGAGGGATGTTCATGGGCTTCCCATAGTAGTAGTAGTAGTAGTACGGTAGTAGTACGGTAGTAGTAGTGGTAGTAGTAGTAAATTTATTATTTATACCCCGCCCATCCGGCTGGGTTTCTCCAACCACTCTGGGCGGCTCCCAACAGATTAAAAACAGAATGAAAAATTTTCCTAAACAGGGCTGCCTTCGGATGTCTCCTAAATGTCAGAGAGTTGTTTATTTCCTTGACATCTGATGGGAGGGTGTTCCACAGGGCAGGCACCACCACCAAGAAGGCCCTCTGTCTGGTTCCTTGTAACCTCACTTCTTGCAGTGAGGGAACCGCCAGCAGGCCCTCGGCGCTGGACCTCAGTGTCTGGGCTGAACGATGGGGGTGGAGACTTCAGGTACACTGGGCCAAGGCCGTTTAGGGCTTTAAAGGTCAGCACCAACACTTTAAATTGTGCATAGGCATTAGATGGGTCTGTGGTCTGATCCAATAGGGTTCTTCTTATGTTCTTAAGCTCTGTTGACCATGAAGACCAGAAGGGCAGGGCTTTTAATATTTAGATCAGTCTTTGCCAATCCAGAGGCTTTATTGGAACAGTGAGTTCCACTCGTAGAGGGGAATGGCTGTGGGGTGTCACAGGGAAAGGTGTAAGGGGATAACCTTTTATGTAACTCTCATTGAGTAACAATGTAAAAACTTCCCTGTATAGGCCTGGCTTCAGATGTCCAAAAAGTTGTGTAGTTCTTTATCTGCTTGACATATGATGGAAGGGCGTTCCACAGGGCAGGCACCACTACCGAGAAGGCCCTCTGGCTGGTTCCCTGTAACTTCACTTCTCACAGTGAGGGAACTGCCAAAAGGCCCTTGGAATTGCTCCAATGGGACAATTTTTGTGCTGATGGCAGCAGAGAGGAAGATATTAAACCCATTTCCTGCTGCCCCAATGAAAACTGCCCCTCCACCTGCTATTTCTACTTTAAAATAAAATAAAAAGGTTGCCGATACATTTAGCACCACACCTACTTTGACCCTTAGTCACAGGCTTCCAGCCTCAATGAAAGGTTTGATCCCAGTTCAAGTTCTAGACTTCCTGACAATTCTCTCCTTTGTGCTATATGTTTAGCCTTTGGTCCAAACAGTTATCTTTTCTTATATGATACATTCTGCTTCAATTGTCATTCATCTTATACGATGATTGAGACCTGGATGGTGTTATTGCTTCAGTTAAATCTTTGACCTAGTTGAGCTTTAAGTGAATCGTGACTCTCCCTCACTTGGTATTTTAACTGTGTCAGTCACATTAACATTTTAACATTTAAACAACACCCTTTCACTTGTTTGTGTAAACATGCATCTTATCCCTGAATAGCCATAAGTACATTGCTCTGATCCGATACACCAGTGGCACTTTATCCCTCTTTTCCTTTTAACCACTCTTCCCCACTATAGCTGAAACAGAAGTGTAAAATGCTGAAATACCACTATCAAGGTCAACAGTACCAGTAACTATTGTGCACACAGAGAAAATTTGAAGTGTCCCCATTATATAGGTTCAAATGGAGGATATGATAGAATGGTAGCTTTGCTGAGGATAAAAATCAAGTGAAAATGATACCCCTTGATGTGTCTAATTGCATCATTTCATTTGTAATCACTGACCTTTCTTCCTTGCACAACGGAAAAGAGATAGGAAGGCAAATTCCTCCTTCCTCCTACCACCCCGCTTCATTTGATTTGGTGCCAGCAAAGGATTATTCACTCTTTGCCCCATCCTGGGCCCAGTTACAATATTGATGCTCAGTGCATTTCACTTGAATGTTTTTGAGCTTCATGTTGTTTGTTTTTATGTGAAAGCAGAGGATACCAAATAATAATCAAAAAGAGGAAGAAAGGACTTTCATATACCAGAGTAAGCAGATATTTAAGGTTTCATTGACTCTGAACACACGGTAAGGTTTCATTGGGGTTTTTTTTTTAGCTGTCAGTAAAAATCTATATTGATATAAGAAGGGCAAAAGCTGCAAGCTATCTGCGTAAAATACTTAGTCTGATGGCTTGACAAGAAATGACATTTGTCACATTTCTTCATGCAGCTGTAGAAGGAATCATGAGACATGAGTTCATTCTTTCTGATTTGATGATTGTGGCTACACCCAAAGACCCTCATGTCTCTGAAAACTGGCGGACAGCAACTTATATCACCTGGGCCAAATCTGCCCCATAAATTGTATCTTCTGCTAAATTGTATCCAAATGGCCTGCTTCAAAGTAAAAAAAAGAAAAGAAGAAGAAGTATACACAAGCAACATTTCTAACAATAAGATTGGCAGCAGACCACTGGAGTGGAGGTGGAACATGGTGAATGGATCCCTCCTCCCTTGTAAAAAAAAAAAAAAAAGCCCTCCAGCAAAATAGTGCATATGTGGATACATGCTGGCATTTACTCCGATTATGTTGTTGTCAGCTGACCTTGTAGCTTGGGTGAATTAGATTGGAACAATCACTTAGTTTCTGGAGTTCAGAGGCTTTATTCATGTAGGAACTATTTACAGGAGGAGCGGAAATGAGACAGAGAAAATATCACATATTGTCTGGAGAGAGCAACAAACAAAATGGCTCAGTTTTTTGGAGTGGACAAGCAGTGCCCTTGTGTGGTTTAAAATAACACATGCATTAACTGGAAGCTTAAGAGAAGGAAATGTATTTGCTTTTCTCCAATAGTCGTGTGTTAGTGTGAGAGGAAAGGATCTCTATCTCTCTGTGTTAGATATGTGTCAATTACTGTGTGTAAATGGCTCTACCCACCACCAGCATTGGCCATATGGCCTCCGAGGAGCAATCCACCTCCACATGTGGACCATGGACCAAAAAGGTTGTTCACTTTTTAAAATATAGCTCCTTGAGGCTGCAGCTGTCTTTCTGAGCTGATCCTGTCATCTGTGGCACTAGAGCACAGATGCCATGCTCAGAATCAGATATGCATAAATAAAATATATAACGTGTTTAGCTCCAGCCAGAGAGCTGCAGCCAGTCATGATTTTGGGAGTACTGTACGTGCATGATGCATGCATTATCAGAACTCATGCTTGCATCATTTAAACATTTTTAGGCTCACCCATAAAATCTTAGGCGTACTTCTAAAAACATGCAAAGTGTCCCAGTGTGTTTCTTTCTTTTCTTTTCTTTTAATATATTTATTGGTTTTTTTCAAACAAAAACAAAACTAGCACACCAAAATAGCAAAAGAAAAACAGAAAATAAAAATAAAAAGAATTACAGAAAAACAAGACAATAAAAAAAACCTATCATTATATAAACTCAATTCATAACACAATTTCGACTTCCCCATCCCTCCCTTCCTGAGCCTTTATGAGCCTTTATGATATCCCAATTTACACAGCTTTCCAGTGTCTTTCTTAACATGCTTAAACAGAACCATACTTGTTGAAGAGGCAGGGAGTTTTGCCCTACTCCTCACTCTCACTCTCTGAGACAATGTTACAGGTAGGTAGCCGTGTTGGTCTGAGTCGAAGCAAAATAAAAAATAAAAATAAAATTCCTTCAGTAGCAGCTTAAAGACCAACTAAGTTTTTATTTTGGTATGAGCTTTCGTGTGCATGCACACTTCTTCAGATACACAGATTCTGTTTCAGTGTATCTGTGTATCTGAAGAAGTGTGCATGCACACGAAAGCTCATACCAAAATAAAAACTTAGTTGGTCTTTAAGGTGCTACTGTTTCTCTGAGACAATGTTTGTAGTTTCCATATATTTTGAAGATGATGCCATGAAGGCCCAGTCATACTGTTCTGCAATGATGAATTAAATAATATCCCCTGGGTGTCATCCGTATTTTTAGCTGTCAGTTCCTTCTACCCTCCAATTGCCTCCTCTGTGTGCTGTTTCTCATGAAGACATTAAAGGAGGTTTAGAGATCACAGGAGGCCTTTAGTTAGAGCAGCAGATAATGATTCTCAATTAGTTCAGGTAATGGTAGTTATCAGCATTTTGGAGGAAATGGAGCTTGAAATGTTTTGTGGATGAAAGGTGAGCAGGATCTCACAAAAGAGGGGAGGAAATGCTCCTTCCTGTTTATGCATGCGGTTTGTACAGAGATATTTTATTTCATTGTACAATCTTTTGCGGGAAACAGTAGTTTATTGTTGAGTGACTTTAACATCATTTTTTAAAAAGCAACAATCCTTAAAGAAAAGTCTTCAGGAAAATCTACTGAATCCAACAGCAGAGTCTACTGTCTGATGTGGGTGCAAACCTGGGTTGCCATGTGTCCTATTTCACAGAGGACAATGCACTCTTTGAAGGGCTGTCAGAGAACAATCCTCTGTTTCCAGGGTAGGCAGATTTCAGACTTGCAGGATATACGTTGTGGAAGTGCAGGAGACAGAACTAAGAAGCGGACTGCCTCTGAGCTCAGCCCTGTTGGGGATCTGAGGTGAGATACCCACAAAGTGGAAGTTGTTCCTGGTTCCAGTCACCACACAGCGGCAGCTTAAGGTATAAAACAGTTCACTGCTGCAGAAGATCAGGCTTCAGTAATACAGTTCTGGATACAGAAATACAGGTGAAACTCGGAAAATTAGAATATCATCTAAAAGTGCATTTATTTCAGTAATGCAACTTATTATTTTTTCTTTTTCTTTTAATTTTTACAAATTTTCGGAATTTTTCCGTTTCCAATGCATTCCTATGGGAAATCGCGTTTCCAATGGCATTTTTTGACTTACGAATTTTTTGACCTACGAAGGTGCCTTCGGAACGGATTAAATTTGTAAGTCAAGGCACCACTGTACAACAAATAAAAGCTTGACATATCTTGCTTTGCATGTCATGCATCTATATCATAGATTGGTTTCACCTTTTAAGTTGCATTACTGAAATAAATGCTCTTTTCGGCTATATTCTTATTTTTCCGAGTTTCACCTGTATACATACAGCTTGTAGGCTTTGCATATACAGATACTGTACTGTAAGTCAAAAGCATGTCTGTTGCAACAGCAATTCAAGACTTAACACAAACTCTGACTCATGGACTTACAGACATGAGCTGACATGCCTTAATCACTGGACCATTGTCACGGCTGACCTTTCCCCTATTGGCTAATCTCATATGGGTCTATCAATGAAATCAACTGCTTTCTCCATGTCCAGTTCCTCCACAAACCCAAACTTTTCTTTTCAGTACAAGATTGTGAACTCAAAACCCTATCACATAAAGCCCATGCCTAGTTCTCCTCACCCCCAAGCTTTCCTCATCTTAACAGCATCTATTGTGGAACAAGTGAGGATCAGAACGCTTTGCTGATCAACTGGGAATCACCCAGAGCTCTTCAAGTAGATCCTGATCTACCTTCTTTCCGCCCCCGCTTTATTTGAAGGCATCTGTTTGAAGGGCTGTCTTGTCCAAAGCCACTTTAAGGATTCAGAACCATTAATAAGGGAGACAAGGCATTTTAAGGAAGTTTTATTAATAATTAATTTTAACTGATTTTATGCACTATATATACTTTCTTGCTTTTCATAGTTTTTAGGTACACAGTGTAGAAACTTCAGGAATGACACAGAATATAAATAACTGAACATACAACTTGTTTGCAAATCTTTGTCTTCTGTTTTTGTGATGGGTGGCTACCCTAGTCTAAAGGTGCATCCACATTGCATCATGATGCTCATTAAGTCCCCACTCTGAATGCAGCTTGTGATGCTGATAGGATCACACATCTAGGGCCAATAGTTGCTATGGGTGACTAGTTGTGCTTTACTTTTAGTTGAGCTGAGATCTCAGTGCTTTCATACACAAAACAATGAGTAACATAAGCATAAAAAATGCAATCATAACATTTTATTTTACAAGATAAAGAAACCCACAAAGCAATGTGTGTGTGTGTGTGTGTGTGTGTGTGTGTACGTACCCTATACACAAAATCTATTTACAGTCTATTCGGTTGCAATGGCATGTTCAGCTGTAGATGTCAGGAAACTACTTTGCCCTTTTGTTGCAGTTTTAATTTTTTCCCCTGAAGAATCAATACTTGTGTTCTGAAAGTCACTGTAGCCCTAGAGCTATTGAGTCTCTTCTGAAATTAATTTTATTTTCTAGTCAAAGGAAAATAGATTGAAAATGCCTTTAATAAAATAAATAAATAATTTCAATAAAATATAAGTTAGGATCCAATAGATGTTTCCTTGTGCAGAAATAGTCTTTCACATATGGAGGGGCTTATAGGAATGAGATGAATTATCCAGAGAAATGCAATTTAGTCTAAATGAAACTCTTTTTTTGTTGCCCTTGACACTCTTTGGATTTTTTCTTCTAAGCAGAAAATTCCACATTTACCTTAATAGGCAGATTTCTGGGTCAGATGCAGCTCTGATCTTACCAACTTTGTCCACTGATGGCAACTATTGGACAAATTCATAGAAGATAATGCCTACTAGCCATTCAGTAGAGCAGGGGTGGCCAACTTCCAAGAGACTGTGATCTACTAACAGTTAAAAACTGGCAGTGATCTACCCCCCTTTGGGGGGTTCAGGTCAAAGTTGTTGAGGTTTTTTTATAGGAAGGAAAGCCCTGTTTTGGCGGGGGTTCATGTAAAAATTGTTGAACTTCTTTAGAGAAGAGGAAAGTGACATTGAGCTTCTTCTTTTTTTAGGAAGGAAAGCCCTGTTTTGGGTGGTTCAGGTCATTTTAGGGGTGCAGGGCAAAGATGTTGAGCTTTTTTAGGGGAGCCAAAGGTTTTTTAGCTTCTTGGGGGGGAGCCACTGATCTACCGGTGATCTACCACAGACATCCAATGATCTACCAGTAGATCACGATCTACCTGTTGGACATGCCTGCAGTAGAGGATAATACCTAGGTTGGAGAAAGTATGCCTTTGAATATCCATTTCAGGGAATCGCTACTGGAGTGAGTGCTATTTGTAGGAAAACTCCCCACCACCACCACCACCCCAAAAAATCACACAAGAACTTTGGACTCATCTAGTAACTTCTTCCTAGGATGTGGCCTTCTTGAATTTACAGAGATCACAATAATGTGTAGAGAGAATTCCATGCACACAGTGCAGGGTGGGGAGATGGGATTCTTCTATCATCTTCTCTAAGCAGGAGAAAGTGTGATGTGCTTTGACTCAGTAATCCCTGGGTATCTGGCCCAAGCGGCTTTGGTTTGTTGTTGACCTTTAGTCTTGAAGCACAGCAGCCTGGAAAATCTGATGAGGCCAGGCATGCTGCATCTCTGCTACACACATATCATAAGAAGCTCAGGGGGCGAGAACATTTGTAGCCAGCTGAGAGAGAAATAAGGCAGGGAGAAGCACCCACAGAGGTGTGCCACTGATTGCTTTTAACAAGGAAGTTATCAGTGGGACAAACTGGTGAATGGTGAAGTTTCAAGACTGATTTCTTAAGTAGAAAACTTGATATATCCAATTATGGTTCTTTGAGCAGAACTAGACTGCAGTGTGTTCAGTAATCACACTGCACATGAGGTGTTCTGAGTAATATTCTTGGATGAAGAAAAAAAATTCATGGAGGGAAGGGAGACTTCATCAAGAGAGTCTGTAAGTGCATGACTTAGATGAGCAGTGGCAATGCAAGGTCTTCATCCATACTAATCTCTCTAAATTTCACTGATGATGACAGATTTCCAAATAAGACGCAAAACAGCAGTAAAAAAAAAAACACCATGGGATTCTTATTTAAACCCCCCCCCCCAAAAAAACCACAGCCTTTCCTCCACTGAGTAGTAAATAAAAGCCATTTGATGCTAATATCATATTTGGGTGCAGAATAGAAGGAAGTTGCAGTCTGGAAAGAGCAACAACTGACAACCTTCCATCCCCAAATCTTGGGAAAGATTTCTTTCCCAGAGTCAGGCAGAGGAACTAAAGTTGTTATTCTCTAGGAAGTCTACATTGGGGCACTGGCATGCCTATGCAGTTTGCATATGGTCTCCTGTCCAGAGGCACAGATCTGAAATAACTCCAATTCCTGCATTTACTCATAGGTAGGACACTCATCTTTAGCAGCAGGAGTAGAGTTTGACATACTGCACAGAATAATTGCATAACATTAAAACATGCTAAATTGGAAAACAAGAATTTAAAATCTACAGCCATAGACTTTTTCAATGAATTGATATGAATAAATGATGCAAATATATATGCCTATCTATGAAAATGAGAGGTAGCTAGCATTTGTTTTAAAATCAGAAGAGAAAGTTTTGAGAGGGGTTTTTTTATAGCAAAGATGAAGTTACAATCAGCAGAAGTGGCTCCTTTCTTATCAGTTGAGGAGACTAAAATAAATAGTTATGATGTTCTTCATATTCTCTCAAAGGCTGGCCTGAAGTTCCCTCTCACCTTTCATGGTACCATTCTCCACCTGTAAAAATGGACAGAGAATTTCTGTCCGTTTATAGGGAGAAGGGAGACTTTCTAATACATTTTCATGGTGGGCTTGCCTGATTTGAATAGCCAGTGAGTTGCACCTTCTCCCTGTAGTGTTTTTGGAGTTGTCCCAGTCAATCAGATTCCAGGAAGTATGGAAGCGAGGGCAAAGAAGGCCAAGCGGTTTTTTGCCTCCATCCCTGTAATCAGTTAGGTTGCTTCAAGTCATGTGCTAATCTAGAAGCAAATGTAGAAATTAAACTTCACTGCAGATGCCTCCTGAGAGAGAGAGAGAGAACCAAACCACCTAAAGAAAAGAGAGTACCATGCAATGCTACAAATCCCTGGGCTGCATTCATTTTCCTAAAGTCAACACTCTGCTATTCTTATTGTTCCTTAGCCTAATGGAATTTATTGAGGCTATTCATCCTCTGTGTGCACAGCAAAAGTGCACTTTTTAAAGCTGAGAAAGCTATAGAGTTAATAGCTTAATAATTCACCAAGAAAAACTGATGTGCTGCTGACCCATGTATCAGGCTGTCAGCAGTGCTTGAGGGTAGTTCATAAATTGCATGGGAAGACTCTGTGGGTGCTCAGGACCAATCCTCTTTTCAAAAGAAAATGGCCTTGTATAGGAGGTCATGAGGGATTAATGCAGAGTTATTCTCCAATTTAATTTGCATGCCAGTGAAGAAGGTGAAGGGGCAGGAGAGAAGTAGCTCCACCATCAAGAGCTAATAAAGAGAAGTCCATTTCTTTAAAGACAAAGCAATCCCATCATTTTGTGTAGTAAGTAGCTTGATCTTCACTAGGAGTGCAGGCATTTCATTCCCTAGAGCTCCCTTGCAATTTGAGTGCAACATGGATAAAGGTATATGTGTCATCTGAGTCCACTGAAAAGCATTATGTTTTGAGGCATTGTGAAACTGGTGTAAGCCCTGTGGTTGTAACAGCAAAAATATTGTAATACTAAACTAAGTAACAATGCTAGGTGCTGCTTTTCCTGGTGCTGCTGTCAAAGTTCACCCTTGTGCTCTTAAACATAGGCAACGGGGGGGGGGGATTGAATAGCTGAGGTGCTTGAAATGAGAAGACTCTTCCAAAGACTCTTGGCAGCCATGCACTTTACCTCCATATTGGCTTGAGGCCTCCAGTGGATAGAGCCAATATGGATCGCTCTTTGGCCCTTGCTCATTTCAAAATATGACCCACACTACTACTACTACTACTACTACTACTACTTTTTTTAAAAAAAGATTGCTGGCAAGGGCTATGTGTAGGCTTCTAGGTGGCCAAAAAGTAGGACTGTGGGGCCAGCATTGTCTTCATGGCCAGCTTTGTGTTACACGAACCATTCAACATCTCCCAACTCCTTCACATTCAGTCTTGGCACTATTATGTTTTTTAAACCCATTGCTGACTGCAGTCATCTATATCCTGCACATCTGATCAGTATTCTTCTCAAGCTTCCTCTCAGATGTTGAGATCAGTAGAGGGGGCCCTCTAGGTAGTTCCACTGCCATGAGAAGCATGGGAGCAGGGACCTGGGAGGAGAGGGCATTCTCTGTAGCAGCCCCTAAGCCAGGCATAGGCAAACTCGGCCCTCCAGATGCTTTGGGACTACAACTCCCATCATCCCTGACCACTGGTCCTGTTAGCTAGGGATGATGGGATTTGTAGTCCCAAAACATCTGGAGGGCTGAGGTTGCCTATGCCTGCCCTAAACTATGGAATTCTCTTGCTACTGAGGTGCATCTGGCACCTTCACTCTGCTGTTTTGGTCATATGCTGAATATGCACTTCTTTTCCCTGCCCTTTGAAACTTGAGATAGATGGACAGATAGGAACATATTTTAGGACTTGCCCTGGTTTGTGATTGTAATTTGTTTTAAACTGGTTTTAATGTTGTATGCCGTCGGGCACTTGGAATATTGATTGAAGGGGAGAGGGCATGGGAGGAGTGGAAGAAGGAGAGAAGGAGAAGAATAATTTCAGTATTATTTTACTATATTCACCTTGGTCTTGAGAACTGTTTTCTCCTATATGTATTACACATCCATTGTGCATTTGATTGTCTTGTCAAATGCTTGACTGCTGTCCTTTTTCTTTTTCTTTTTCATGTTTCTTTTTTGTCTCAGTTGCAAACATCCCTTTGCTTCCAGGGAAACTGTCCATGTTTTGCTTAGATGCTACACTGCCGAGCCATCTGGGTCCATCTGGGTGGCAAATTGTTCACCCTAACAAAACAAGACAAGAGAACCAGCTCCCATCCCTCCGCATCTCAAACTCTGTAAACAGAAGTTTAAATAGTGCATCCCAGGTGACCTACACTTGGAACGCACCAGGTCAGTTCATCAACTGAGTGACCAGTTAAATCCACTTCAGTTTAACATGGCTCTGGAGGACAGTATGAACCAGAAGGGAAGAGAGGGACGTGGCTAGTGCGTTTTGCCTATATTGTGTTAATCTTTTCAGTGACAGGAGGCCTGGAACAGAAGCACTGGAATGCAAACTGTTGCCAAAGGGAGCAGGAAAGATATATTCCAAGTGCAAATTTGTGAACAGCTGCAGTTCCTAATCAGAGGAAACATGACAGTACAATGCCACTTATTGATTATAGGAAGATTGAGAAGGGCTGCTGTTTTGGCTCAGGCAGAACAAAAGGGATGTCACTGATATGGACATAATTGTATGCAATGGGTTCTATGCAAAAAGAAAAAAATTAGTCAGTACAGTAATCAAAATAATAAGTAATAAATTTGATAGAATCCGTGGCACCAAAATCTGTGATTCACAAAGGAAGCAAGATAGTAAGGGTCTGCCTCATATTACTCTTGCATCGGCCATTTTACAAGACACTGCTCTGAGCCCCATCTTCCTCTGAAGTTGACATGAATGGCTATCAAAGCTCAGGGCTTTTCTCTTCAGTGGTGCCCCCATTTTGTGGATTTATTCCAGAAGGCCTTTAGATTTTCTTGCTGAAAATTTGTTTGCGTGTGTGTTTTGTGTTGCATTAATTTTTAATATCATTTGGTTTTCTGGTCCCCATCATTACCATGTTTCATTGGGATTGTTTTTGTAATGATCTTTTAATATGTTTCAAAATGCAGTTGCTTATGCATTTTGTTATGGACAAAGATGTGTGTTATGAGTACTATAAATGAATTAAAAAAATTCCTTCCAGTAGCACCTTAGAGACCAACTAATTTTGTTATTGGTATGAGCTTTCATGTGCATGCACGCTTTAGATACACTGAAACAGAAGTCACCAGACCCTTATATATAGTGAGAGGGTGGGGAGGGCTTTTACTCAGAAGGGTGGTGGGAAAGGGTGATTGGCTGATAGGTGTGGTAAACCTGTTGACGACTCTTAACAACTGCAATTGGTCTTGTAAGACCAATTGCAGTCATTAGCAAGGGACGCGGGTGGCGCTGTGGGTTGCGATACATGTCATGATGCAGGTAGTTATATTCCCTTTGCATGACATTTCATTCAGTGGATGCACATCCCAAGTTGAGGGAGCGTCAATCTCTAGCTGCTTCATACCATCTATCTCTCTCTCTCTCTCTCTCTCTCTCTCTCTCTCTCTCACACACACACACACACACACACACCATTGCACCCTTTCACAAAGGTGTATAAAACTGCCCAAAGGGAGGGTTTTGTTTAACAGTAGGTGTGTTCTTGAAAGCTCCTCCACCATTTTAGTTTAGCATTATTGGAAATATTGTCAAGGGTTGGTCTAAAGTGTAGGTTGCAAGTGTAGTTGGAAAACAACCCATTTACACAAATCAATAACAGAGTAGATGGTGAGGGGTGAGGAAAGCTATTACAGTGGTACCTCGGTTTATGAACACAATTGGTTCCGGAAGTCTGTTCATAAACTGAAGCGTTCATAAACTGAAGCGAACTTTCCCATTGAAAGTAATGGAAAGTGAATTAATCCGTTCCAGACGGTCCGCGGAGTAAGCGTTCATAAACTGAAGCAAACTTTCCCATTGAAAGTAATGGAAAGTGGATTAATCCGTTCCAGACGGGTCCGCGGAGTACTTAAACTGAAGCGTTCATAAACTGAAGCATGGGTGTAATTGGTTCCGGAAGTCTGTTCATAAACTGAAGCGTTCATAAACTGAAGCGAACTTTCCCATTGAAAGTAATGGAAAATGAATTAATCCGTTCCAGATGGGTCCGCGGCGTTCATAAACCGAAAATTCATAAACCGAGGTGTTCATAAACCGAGGTTCCACTGTACAGGATGTTCACTCTATCTTAACTTATATTTTGTAGGCTCGTGGCATACAGTATTTTACTTTTTTAAAAAAAAAGTTTGAAGTTTCTCATGCATGGCTTTCAAGTCCACCTAATAATTCCCCCCCCCCCCCGACAAAAGAATTAGAAAGAGAAAGTTGTGTTTTAATAAAGAAGCATACTGTTCATCTGGGTAAGACATAGTGTGTAATCTTTCAAGTGTAAGATGATTTACAGTGGAGTTTCAACTGATCAGTTCCCTAAAGAAAATTGTATTGCATTTGATTTGCTGCCTTGTGCTTTCTAATTTTGTTTTCCTAATGACAATTGATTAAAAATAAACTAATAGAAAGTCAGTTGATTGAGCTGGTTACTGGCTAGGGGACACTCCACTCATCTGCAGTGCTGTAATGAAGTATTTATCTTAGCAGGAGTCCAATTTCCAGAGCCATGTGAAGAGAAATCAGAAACAGGGTGGGGGTGGGGGGAGATAGAATACAGAACACTTTGATCTTGGGCTTAAACTTCTCTAAACCACAGAAGGGTTTTCTATCCCTATGCATAGTCTGCATGGGTTTACACACACCTGTCGATTTTCTCACACATTTAACAAGTTGGTTTAGAGGAAGTAGTTCTGAGTCCATGAAAGCATGAAGGATGGCACAATGCGTGAGCAAGTGAACATATGGGTAAGAGAAAGTTCCTACTCTTCTATGACCCTCTTCAACCTTCAAGGTCAGGAACAGAGTTCCTGCAAGCTGTCCCATTTATTCATGAGGCCAGTAAAGAGAGGTGACCTTTTCAAGTCAGTCTGTTTGTCCATCTGGCTCAAGATTCATTACACCAGTAGTAGATACTGTGACTAGAGATGTGTGAATCTGTCAATTTTGGTTTCTCATTTATCCATTTTTAAGTTCAGTTCTCTGCTTGACCCCCCACTTCATAGGCATGGGTCAGAGTGCTTTTGTCTTTGCCCCATTGCATTTCCCTGGAAAACCCACTCTTTGGCACTAAATTGGAACAAATGGTAATCCGCAGAAAACCCAAATGCTATTTGTTCCAATTCAGTGCTAAACCAAAGATTTTCTTGGGGGAGATTGAACCTGGGACTCAATTATGGAGTTATAGCCCTTAACATGGTGCCCTGCAGATTTGCAGGTTCCAACTCCCACCAACCCCCACCAGGGATGATGAAAATCGAAGTACAAAACATCTGGAGGGCACAACAGTGGGGAAGGTTTCCATAAGGGAACTCCTTGTCAGTGGAGATCTTCCATGTTCCCTCCAATATTTAGACTGGCCAGTTCCAGTCAGCTTTTAAAACATGGGTTATGGTTTATTGTGATAAAACAAATTGCTATTGTAGCCTGTTTTTAATGTTCCGCTGGCTTGTTTCCATTTTCTTTTCGTTGTGATGCATTTCCTTTTTTTTTGTAAGCTGCTTTGTGAAAGTACCCTGCTTCGTAAGCTACAAGGCAAAAGTAATAACATAAAGTTGTTGTTGGATATGCCAGCTGCCACAGTCACCCGGAGGCATGTGTAGGTAGCCTTGCTTATATTTTCTGTGTGAATTAGGGTAAAACAAGGCGGAGCAGCACATTTGGTAGATTCGACTTCAAATGTGAGTGGATTCAAATGTCTCCCCCAAATACAGTGGTGCCCTTTTGCCTAATATATTCGTTGTGACTTCACGAGTGTGTACAGATCATGCAGACCAGTTTGTGTTGGCATCCGATGTTATGAAAGTTCTGTCTGTGGTTTGCTTCTCAACAACTGAAACCAACCACTTGCTGCTACAGTTGCTATGGGAGGAAAGTATATGTATGAGCAGGTTCAGAGTCTCACTGATTTAGATGGGACTTCAGCACGCCTAATGTCTCTGCAATGTGGCCATTATCTGCAATCACGAAGCACAGAAATTTGAAAAATCAAAGCTAGTATCATATTCTTCGCTACTAACAGATGTCCTGGTCACTCAGGAAAAAATCATTTACTCGCACAACATGAAAACCAGGGTTGTTTGCATGTCTATTTAAAAGTTATTGGATGAGTGACAATTTTCCCCAAGCTCTTCGTGAACAGTCTTTTCATTGTCTATAATGGGGAGCAGAAGGTAAATGTCAACACCAGACGCCTGGGGCACACGCAGAGTACATTCATCTAGCAAAGTCGCAATTTGCTTTAGACTCATCCGTGCTGCCTTAACTATTGCCTGCTTCCCTCTGTTGCCTGAGGAGAGCACCACAGAGTGCAAGATCACAGAACAGTCTTGAGGCAGGGAAGACTAAGGCAGCCTTGTGCGCTGTTAGGAAAATAAACGGAACGTGAGGGATTGTAATTAGAGCGCTCTGAAGAAATGTTCAAAATTTGATTTCCACAAGCCAAGGTTTCCTCCGCTTCCCACTTTCAGAGTATTTCTAATTACATGCGCTGAGGCAGTCTTGCAAAAATCTATCTTGTTTTAAATCAGCATGGCAAATAAGGTAATTTTTCCTACATGCACATTAACATGAACTTTTCACTTGAAGCATGGCACATGCATTGAGATACTGATAAATATGGTTCCTGGAAGACTCTTACATTTGAGCTGACATTGCACGTACTCATATGACTGGCTGAAGGCAGAAGCTGTTTACTAGTATATTGCAAAGGAAATTGCTAGTGGTCAGTTGATATTTCTAGTGTGAAAAATGTGAGAAGCATCTACGGAGAGGGGAAGGAGAACAGGTTATGAATAGCAGCAGTAGCATTAGTGTTTACTACTATTCCCATATTGCAAATTGGAGCAAGTGCTGAAACTGGGAAAGAGTGCCTATATATGATAAAGGTAAAACTCAAACCAGGGACTTCTAATTCATAGCTCTATCATTGCCACTATAGCAGGGAGGGGGGAGCTAGTGCCCTCCATGCATTGTAGGCTTGCAACTCCCAGCTTCCCTCATAACTGGCAATGATGGTGGATTTTTATATGGATTTTTACCCTGTTTCTCCGAAAATAAGATGTAGCCATAAAATAAGCCACAGCAGGATTTTTATGCATTCAAGGAATATGAGCCATACCCCGAAAATAAGCCATAGTGTGTTGTTTTTGAAGAAAAATAAATTTAAGACGGTGTCTTATTTTCGGAGAAACACGGTACCTAGGCTTTTTTTTCTTTTATTGTAACGATTTAATTTCTGACTTATTTATAGCATTTTTAACCTGTGTCTAGATCCACCCCAGGGCTGAGTCCAGTTGTCTTCCATGGTAATGCAATCCCATATCCAAGACAAGTCAAAGTTCTGTTCCCTGATTTGCCTTTCTACTGACCAGAATCACCTCTGTCTTGTCTGGATAAAGCACCACATGGTTCCAACTCATCCATTGCTTTATTGACAGACCGCAGAAACGTATTTAGAACTTGAACACTTTCCTTCAGTTGTGATGGAAAGAGATAGAGTTGGTTGCCATCAGCATATTAAGTCAGAGCCACAGTTTCTCAATGACCTCATCTAGTAGTTTCATTCAGGACAAGAAGGAGCCCTGAGGCCCATCAAAAGCCAATGGTCATGGGGCGTAATAGGACGCACCTTCAGGAACTGCCCTCCCATCCAAGCCCAGTGATCCAGAAGGGTATTGTGATGAGTGGTATTGAAAACTGCAGAGAGCTCTAGCAGAGCCATCGAGGACACACTCCCTCTGTGCAGTTCCCTTTGCAAACCCGTAGCTATTTAAACCAGTAACATTTCTTTATTTGAGAAAGCATTCATCCAAGAAGGCAATGTGTCAGTTTTGAGAGAGTGTTAAGAAGCACTTGTAAAATCACAAAAGGAGCACTCTTCAAAACATTATTAGAAGACCCAAAGCCTATCATCTGGATTTTATTTATTTTTTTGCAATCAATTAGAAATATGAATTTTCCTTGAACTTGTAATTGCTGAGGTCAGAATCTAAGTGATTTAAAGTGGGGGGGGGGCAAAATTACCTTGTGGACCATGAAAACACTGGTGCTGTTTGAGTTTCGTGCTATATTTCTTACCATAACATTTAGCACTGATCTAGAACATTGCACATAGATTACCACAGTAATGTAATAATTAACTCCTTATTACACCTGAGGCATTAGAAATTCCTCATCCATCCATAGATCATTCTTCTATCCAGTGTTATTTTTCAAGAAAGAAGTGCCGGAAGGAACTCATCATGAACACCTTTCTTGTTCTTTTATAATGGCAATGGTGCCTACCTGAGAGGTGCCGGAACTGAATTCCAGCCCTGCTTTTATCACTTTCCCTTCATTGCAAGGGTAACAATTGTGGTGCCCTCCAAATGTTGCTGTCTACAACTTCCACCAGCCCCAGCCAGCAGAGCCAAGGAAGATAGGAGCTGTAATCCCATTGGCTACCCCTGCCATACAACAATACTCAAGTTAATGCAGATTCAATACCCTAACTCGCCAGCATAGCAGGTAGACCTGTATACAAGCACTGTATTTGAAACCATTCATTCCTGAATCGGGAAGCATTCATGGCAAGGGGTTAGATAGTCTGATTGGTTGCACTTGGATGGTAGTCAGTGCGTGGATATACAGCCCTTTCAGGAGTTAGGGGGCACATGACATCCCACCCCCCTCGCTAAAGAGGGTCTAAAAGTTTACTTTTTAAGAAAAACACTCCTTAGCATTAAAGCAAGAGCCCACAGACTCCTCAAAAAGACTCTGGAGACACACACATTTCCTACCTGTGGCAAATGAGTGTATGTCATTGTCTGAGAAGAGATTCACTCATCTTACAGCGCATGGAAGTCATATGAAGACTCAGAGGTGCCCAATTCTGTCTCCCGTGTAATGACTGTAATCCCAATTGTCACAAATTGCATCCGCCTTGAAACCCCAGGAATTCTTAATAGATTCTGAAAAAACACAAAATAGACATAAATCTGGAAGAATTACCTACTGATAACAATTGTCCAACCATGAAAGAAGCTCTATAAATCCTGCCTAGAGTTACTTGCCTACTTTGAAGCCAATTTTAAAATCATATATTATTGTGTAAGAAGCAGCACACTTCACTAGCTTGAAAAGAACAGTAGTTCACCTGCTGGCTCTGAAATTAAAAAGTTTAGAATGTAAGCTTAAATGTGATTATGGCTAAATTGTACCCCAGTGTTTTAATTTAATGTGATTCTTAAAGAAAGAAAAAAAATCAGAGGGATCCTAAGATAAGTTACCATATAAGGAAGTTTGTGGAAGGAAAAGTTCACCTCACTTTCTCTCCCCTTCGTTCCCCACCAACAGTTCCCTACAATCACTGGAGGGGCTTTTCAAGGGGTTCAGGTTGTGGGGGGAGAAAGAGATGGAAAACTTTCATTTCATGAAAGTGTTCCTGTTGGTTAGAATCCGTTATGAAGTGACATGTTGCAGATGTCCAAATAAACTGTCTTTCATTTCTGATTTCCACAATGGCCCAGTGCATTCCTAAGCTTTGCTAGAATTTGCACATTTCTGCTCCACAAACTGGGATGTCCTGCTTAAAGTGGGACAGTTGACGGGTATGATACCATCACCTTAAATTGGGTCTGGAAACAAATAGGCAGCCAATCTTCTCTAGATGAGGTTGCATCTAGCGAACCAGCTAAAACTGGGGTGGTGGGTGGGAAAGCGCTTCTAGCTACCAGTGCCAAGCTTTACCTCCATAGATAGTGCTAACTGCATGAACACTCCCAAACTACATGCTGACTTCATCTAGGAGCAGCAGGATATTGCCTTCCAGAATGACACCTTTCCTGGCCCACAGTGTTTCCAGAAACGCCACATCCACAGTATATATTTTAAACAGTTTGAGTTCCCTAGGAAGAGGTGATGACTGTAAAACAACTCTGGAAATTGTAGCCCTGTGAGGGGAATAGGATCTCCTAACAAATCTCAGCACCCTTATAAACTACAGTTCCCATGATTATTTCACGGAAGCCATAACTGTTAAAGAGCGCGTCCTTCTGTGGCTACTCCAAAAGTAACTGATTTTGTGTGAGTACTTTAACTCCTCTTTAATCAATGCATCTGATTTCTGAGAGCCAGTTTTAATCTTTAGGCCTTGATTAAATGAGAGGGGCAGGAAAACCATTGGAAGCACTGGGTTGAGCAAGGATTTAATGATATAGAATTAGAAACTTACCTGTGGGCAAACATCTTCAGAAGACTGTCAAGAATTGCTGTAGGATTTCCCCCTCCCCCCTCTTAAAAGCGCCATCATTGCAAGACATAGAGCTTGCATGATTAACACACTTTCCTTTCACCATGGCAATTAGGAATAATGAAGATACTCAAGGAGTCAACATTGACAGAAATGAGTAGAATATTTCACTAATGGGGAGATTAGTCATTCCACTGAATCGTGACATAGATGTGGTAAAAGAGAATCTATATCATCTATCTATCTATCTATCTATCTATCTATCTATCATCTATCTATCTAGAAACACAAGGTGAATTGGTATAAATCAGAATAGATTTTAATGTAAGTCAAAATGATGTTTGCTCAGAGCATGCATATGCACTAAACCCAAAATGAGGTCTAGGGGCAATTTAGGGGTGGATGAGGATGGACAAGCTACAATTTTATCTAGACTAGGGTCACATCCACACTATGATGATGCTTTATTTATTTATTTCATGAAAATTATACATTGTTTGAATGTTTAAATAAAAACCTCAGAGTGGTTTACAAATGAGTTAAATTTGACAGCAGGCACAGTTGGTTGAATCTCCCATGAATCTTCTAGCCATGTCCTAGGGGACAAAAATGAAGGTGTGCACACACAGCAACATCCATATGGCAACATGCTTCTAAGTTAGAGAAAACTCTCTGAAACAGACAAGTTGTTTTCCAAGTACACACTAAAAAAAAGTTCGAGAGCACAGAGCTGATTCCGAACTGAGCAGAGAAGGGTGTGCCCATCCCTACTACCAACCAGTGTATTTGGGAATATTATAAGCAGGTGGTATTCTTCCACCTTGAGATACATTTGGTCCCTAGAGAGGAATTTGATGGTTTTTGCAATTTAGAGCTCATTTTTCAGAGCATCCAGCATTCTCCAGCATTCAAAACTATTCCTCCCCCCCCCCATCCCAGAATAATCAAGAGACCAGTTAAAGTGTTTGCAGTCCATAAATCTTCTGGGGCTTTGCAGCTTTTATTTAATTAGTGTGTTAAAATTAGCTATGATTTCAATTTACCCAAATTGACACTTGGCTTTCATGTCAGTCAATTGCGATTTTCTGTTATTAGTCCCATTTTCCCCTGGATATATAACAATTTTACACACTGGGAAAATTTCACACCTTTAAGTAACACCCTCCTTAGCATTTAACAGAAGATTGTGGCAGGAGTTTTCATTAAAATACAAATTGCTCTGAAGTCATGGAGTGAGGTGGGTGCTTTAGGTACTCCTTACACAGCACAACTTAAATCTGTGGGTCACTTTTTTTAAGGGGGGCTGGGGAAACCAAGTGACAATTAGGTTTTTTTTTGTAGGGCTGTGCACTGGATTCAGCCGAGGGACAAGCCTAATCGAGCCTGTTCAGAGGGATCTGGGTTTTGCTCAAGGCATGTTGAGACAGCTATGCATTGATACAGCTCAGGCTCCATGGACTAGAGTGATCTACGACTGTCAGGGAGTGGGGCATCAGGCTGGAGGGAGAGGCAGGCATCACATGGGAAAACCTCCAGAAAGGCCAAGACCTACCTCACTGGCAGCAGCATCTTCCCAGGAGAAGGTAGGAGTCTGATGCCCCCTGACTCACCTTGCTGAGTGGAGCTGATGAGCAGAAGCAGTTCTACCTGAGTCTTCATTGCCTTGAGTGAATTGCAGGGCAGTCCTCCTTCATCCTCTGCTATGTTGGCCACTCTGCCCTCCCACAAATTGGCTGATGGCTTCAATGACCCCACCAGGCTGTGAGAAGCAGGTTGCAGGTTGTAGTTAAAGGTGGGTCTGAAAAGGCTGGAGACTACCTCTTTGAACCACAAACCAGTTACCTCAGAAGTTCTACACAAACCTGTACACACGTACACTGGCTTGCCGTTATCTAGCCACAAATTTTAAAATAATGAGATGTGAAATCTGATAGCTTCCATCCTGAGGGCCTTGAGATACTTTTGCTTCCCTGTGCCTGCTTCTCCCACTCCTTGGGTTCCTCATCCTAACGCATGATCCTATAAGTAAAATCTCCCCACAATTATGTGCTATTTAGCCAGCTACACTCAGTTGTGTCAGGGTTCCTGTCCATGTCACATTTGGTCGCTGCAGGTCTGCCACTCCTCTGAGTTAAAGGAAAAACACTCCCAGATGTTGGCAAAGAGTGAAATCTATGCAACAGCTGCTGTCTAAAGTAAAACTTTATATGCCGAGCTGTCTCGTGCGGAAGAATCCAGCATTCTTCTTTCATGATGTGCATACATTTAGCTTGGCAGGTGGCATCATTTGAGCCCAGGGATGTGTGCTTGGGAGAGGGAGAGGTGAACAGCTCTTTGATAGGTATATAAAATAGCATCCTTCATGTAGCTTGAGATCTCTTAAATTAGTTATGTGGTACCAATACGAGGGTAGGTTTCTGAAAGTATATGTACATGGCACTTCATGTATATTGCATTAAGCATTATAAGTGAAAAACAATTGTGGAAATGGCTTTGTTTTCTTTCCAAAGTAAACAGTCTGTCTTATCTTACATAGTAAATAGCGCTTTGGACTCCTGCAGAGGATAATTTCCTAGATGCAAAAAGTGTACAGATGTAGGATAATGTATTCCTCTAGTCTCATTGGTTTGCTGTGTGTGCAGTTTGATGCAGAAATGTTAGGAAGCAATTTCAACTTACAGGTACAGTACCGTTCTCAGATTGCCAGCCAGGCAGCTGTGAAGGTTTCAACCCAGCCAGAATCAATTTCTTGCCAGTCGCATCTTGATTCTTCTCTCTCAGAACCAGATTTACACTCGAGAGTAGAGGACAGAAAAGATGCAATTCATGGATGGTAACCATTCGTTCAGCTAATGAAAACTGAAAAATGCACAGGGGAATAACATGCAACTCTTTACTTGTAAGATCTGACTAAAGTTCCACACCCTCCAAGATTATTTGTATAGGTGACTTTGAAATGTTGGTTTCTTTGTGTCTCATCTATCCAGTAATTGAGGTTTTTCGTTTCTGTTGTTGTTGTTGTTTGAAGGACCATGGTGTGGGGAACAGCTATCCCTCTCTCCCAGCTCAGTGGCCCCAATCCATCTCACCCCTCCTTGAGTGGCTACTGTTAATCTTGTTTTGTAAGTGGGAGATCAGTCCTGTCACTGATTTTCATCTAAGCTGCATTTGCAAATGTACCTACAGGATCATTTACACTCTTGAGGCAAATTCTATAAAAGTGTTTGATTTTCTCTTGTTGAGAAGCTGCACAATTTGAATCTCTGGGAGTGGAGAATCAGTGCTGTTCTAAATAACTTGAGTCTGTAACATAAGAATATTTTCCATATATTTTTAAAATAAAAATAATTGTTCATTTGTTAAAAACAGAAGACGAAAGAGAAGCCAAAAACATTGAGTTTATAGCATTTTTATTTATCCAATTAGGCTGCTGTGAGCTAAAACTTTGGAGGAATACTCTTTTTTATTTCCATGAACGTTGGCCCTGGCTGAGCATCTTAGATATCATTCTTGGCATTTGCTTGTAAGTGTTAACAGTTTGAACAGATGGATCCATGCTCTCTTGGCTGGTTTCCAGATTCATGGGGAAAGGGTGTAACAGGGACATCAACTCCTATCATATGGACCAAGTCTGCTCAGATGTTTCTCTATATGAAGGTTTCAAAGTTCGTGGAGATTTTTTTGGCATCTTAATATTCCCAGCAGGGGATTTCATCAAGATTAGGATTTTTAGGGCTATCACTCAACAGGGAAATCAACACCTATTAGGGGCCTAAACATATGGGAAGATGCTACTTTATAAAGATTTCAAACTGGGTTAGGCACGTTGTGAGAAATATCATGCTCATTTCTACGTTTTCTGTATGAAACAGGTTAGTAGACCTTGAGCCTCTTGAAATGCATTTACAGTGTGATTAAAGATAGAGCCCAGTTTTTTTTATAGGGACATGCACCAGATTTGGCTGAGGGCTAAGCCAAACGGGAGACTTAGGGGGCCTCAGACAAGTCCACATAGCTACAGACTACTGTGAGTCAGGTTGGATTGGCCCAGAACAATCCATGGCTGTCAAGGGGTGCAGCATTAAGCAGGAGGTTGTGGCAGTCAGTCAGGAAACCACAGGAAAAGGCTGAGACCTACCAGACTGGCAGTTGCATCTTCCCTGCAGAATTTAGGCTGAACACCATGTCTTTCCGTCTTGTTTGATGCCTTGCCCTGCAGGATCAATAGCTTTGCTCAACAGCTGTTGAGTGGAGGCATCAATCCGGTGAGTTGCGGGTGCTGCTTTGCAGAACCACACAGGATCAGATCCTCCAGCTTATCATTTGATAATACACATGATTACATCCCATACAAAGAAACTCTTATCACTTCCAATTATGAGCAGAATTACCACTTGGCACAATTAGGCCAGGATAATTTCATAGTCACTGCATTTTAAAATATTCCCTCACTGCATTTTAAAACATCCTAAGGAGGAGTGATGACAGCGATATATTCTCTGGATCAAAGTCTGATTTCCCTTGGATGTCAGTGTGTCGCTAGATTGACGTACCGAAGCGTTTTATTCTATCATATGTGGATGCTTTTGAGCCATTCTAGAGGCAAGAATTTTCAATGCTGTGGATCTCAAAATAAGTTATGAGCTGTATGATTACAAAAGTGGAGTGAGCTAAATTATTAAACAATTATTGAAAAATAAGCATTCTCCATGAGTAGTCACTTTTATTTATGAGCTCTTGCTGATAAATGTATTCTTGCCTGTGAGGCTTTGTTAAAAATAAAATCAGTGAATTAAATTAATACCCCTGGTTTCTAAACAGAAATACATGAATTAATGCTTCCATTACAGCCTGTTTAGGCTATGATGCAATCCCATTTCCTGTGGGTTTTATGAATACAAACACCAGGGGCAGGATATTTAATATCATAGAGATTTGCACAGCAAAATGTCTCTCAGGATGTCTCAGTGGTTGACTTTTGTTAATGTTCAGGGTCTCACTGATGCCTGGATGTGGGTTGGAAAATGAATTTTTCAGCCAGATCTACATGAAGTAACTCTTCCTCAAAATTTGGCTTATAAATTCATATATTCATACTGCAAGCCAATTAATGGTTCTATCTGGGGTGGAGATGGTAGGACCTGGATGAGTAGTTGTACAAAATATTTTGTCCGCTGTTTGTTTTACTGTTTTAATGTCACATTGATTTTGCTGGGATGGGGTGAGCCTGTGCTCAGCCTGTACCATGCAAGGTCATGAACTGGAGTGATGGCACCGAATCCAGTGAGGCTTTATACCAGCACAGAGGGGGGGCTTGCTGCCTCTTTCTGCTTTGCCACTACTGTAGTGTAATATGTGAAGGAGGAGCTTGCATGAATCTCCTGCTGGAGAAGCATATGAGCTGCAGTGCAGCAGGACAACAGAGGCATGACTTTCCCTTTTTGTATGTTCCCTAGAAAATAAATAGAAGTCATTCAGTTTGCTCCCCCTGCTTCTCTGTAATGCGTGATGCCTTTGTTACATTGATTTAGTTTAGAACACAAATGCAGTCACTAATGACGTTTGAGGAAAGAGTAACAGCCTGACCTACAAATCAATCTGAAATACTTGGATTGACTTCTGTTGGACTAAATTGCCTTGCATTCACATGCTGTCTCTCAATTGGTTCAGGAATCAGGCTGCCTGATATGACTTTGCAAAGGGGGCCTTGCAGATGACTTGGAGCCATCATGCAGCCTTATGTTGAGTATGTGTAGCGTATAGCACCTGGGCTGCCCATTTCTACTCACACTTGGTTGTCATGGCAAGCAGGCTGATAAAGGGTTGCACATGCCAACATTGACACAACTTATAGATTCTGTTTCTTGCTATCAATGCACCGTAGGTTATTTTCTGCCTCCTCAAGTAAAGTCAAGCATAGCAAAACTAATAATTATGGTACATTTCTGCATCTTGGAGCATCTGACAAGGGCTATTGAAGTTGCCCTTGGGGAGGGAGGAGAAATCCATAAGGAGACAATTATGAAAGGGTTTGTATGAGTGAGTTGAAACACAAGCTGAATCCTTCTCATGTTTTGAGCCTAAGTGATCAATCAAGCAAAGCTGTGCTTGTTCCCTTCTGAAGAGAGCTATGAATATTGTGTTTTTCAGCTGTGTCTTTTTGAAAACACAATACCTGAAACATTTGTACTAGAGAGAGTTAGTCAAAAGGTTAATTGCTTCTATCAGATTTTGAACGTTGTGGAACATCCAGGTTTTCTTTTGCAAGCATCTCTTGGCAAAGCCAGGTATTTTGCTCACCTTTTAAATTAGCAAAATACCGTACACTCCCAGGCTCTCAAAACAACACTACAGGATTCACTTTTTTCTTGAAGGGTCTAGAGACTCCACAGATGCTCATTGGTAATTCTGGATCTCTTGAGTTGCCTTCCACTTAAATTGCCATTCCAGATATGTGAGCCTGTGCATGGCAAGGCTGCTCAAATCAAGGCTGAAATAAATCATTGGTGAAGGCAACAAGAGTTTCTGTTAAGCATTTCATTAGCTCTCCATGCAGGTCTAGAGACTTCAAATAGTAGTCAGTGAACAAACTGGAAAACAGCAGACCTGAAAAGGGAAGACTTTGCCATTGGAAAAGAAAGAAGAAAAGAACATTTAAATAAAGAAGTATTAGGATTTTTCCTTCTTAGCGACATGAAGCACCATGGTGGGTTTGGTTAGGGAAGATTGCCCAGAAGGAAATGTGTTCCTTGAGCTGAAGAAGGTTCCCAGTCCCTGCTCCTTCTGGCAGTGAGGGAAGAAACAAGCTCCCTGCAGCTTTTCCTTCTCTGGTTTATGGTTGGAGCTAAGCAGCCCTCCCTTGCCAATCTTTTTTTCACAGGAGACAGGGGGTTCAACTTCTGAGTGGCTCTTATATAAAGGTAAAGGTACCCCTGACCATTAGGTCCAGTCGCAGATGACTCTGGGGTTGCGGCGCTCATCTTGCTCTATAGGCCGAGGGAGCCGGCGTTTGTCTGCAGACAGCTTCCGGGTCATGTGGCCAGCATGACTAAGCCGCTTCTGGCGAACCAGAGCAACGCACGGAAACGCCGTTTACCTTCTCGCCGGAGCGGTACCTATTTATCTACTTGCACTTTGACATGCTTTCGAACTTCTAGGTGGACAGAATCTGGGGTCAAACAATGGGAGCTCACCCCGTTTCAGAAACAAGACATTCCAGTCCCAGCTGGAGATCCCAGGAATTGAACCTGAGGCGTTCTGCATGCAAAACAGATGCTGTACCTCTGCATGGTTCCCTTTATGCCCTCTGATTCAGCCAAGAATGGGGAGCGCTTGAGGACTCAGAGTAGAGGAGGAAAGTTGAGACTATGCAGTGGAACCTGCTTCATTAAGCTGTTGCTGCCTCCCTGTGAGGCTGGACCTGACAAGGCAGGGAACTCCAAGGCTACCCTTTCCTAGCCTGTGGATGATGGGGGGGCCAGCCTGCTTTGACAGAGCAAGAGAGTTCAAAGGACAAGAGAAGAGAATAGGAGCAGACTCACCTTGCACGTGGAGTGCTCAACTTCAGGACAAGAATTCATGCAGGGAGAGGGAAATTTCCCTGCCTCTGGACAGGTAGGTGGGGAAACTTGCTGGAACAACTTAACAACTCCTGTGCAGTTTTAGACTTCTTCATGTTGTTGGACTAGGTATACTGTAAATGCCTTGTAAGCAGAACTGTACTCGATTCTGCTAGCCACTGAGTTTGTACCGTAAATTGCTATAAAAAAAGTTTTCCATACAAGTGAGCGCCTCTGTAATCTCGTCTTGGGCAGGAGACAGGAGAGTCCCATGGGGCTACAACCCTTCCGTATCAGGAAGCGGGGCAGCCATCTTTTCAGCTGAATGGAATTCCTGTCAGGAATGGTTCCAGACTCTTTTAAAACAGCAGCTGCTGTGCTTTCAAGCCTCTCCAGGCTGCTAGAACAAAAACAGTTTTAAAAGAAATCAAAACTTAAAAGGCAGCCTTTGGATGTGCTGATGAATTTGTAAATTCCTAATTTTGCTTTGTTTTCACACATTAAAAAAATAATAATCACAGATGTAGCCTGAAATGGTATTGAATAGATTTAACCCTGTTCACATGTTAAATCAGCATGGATTGAAATGAACCCCATTCAACACAATAGGACTTCCAAGTAAATTTGTATAGGGTTGCATTGCAATCGGTTATTGGTGAGACTGTTGAAGAAGTCTTGCACGAAGTATTGGTTGTCTTGAGAACTTGGGAGGTATTCCCATCATATGAACAAAGTTACCCCACCGTGATAATTTTCATGATTGGATAAAAGACTTGCATTTGAAAGGCGCCTAAGGAACGTAACCGTTGATTTTCCTCTGCCATTTTCCACTTCGGTTTCTGCCTTTCATATGCCAACAAAGCCAGACTCGCTTCAGACAGTTTGGGTTGTTTACAAGTTCTTCATGCTGATTTCTATGATGCTTTGAGAGAAGAATAGCTCCATGATGTCTGTTGCTTTTGATTTCATTCAAATGAAAACAAAGGACAACATGGGGAAAAGACACTTCAGAGGAAAGCAGAAGATCCCGGCCTATGAATAAAAAAGTGCATGTCAGAAATCGATTATGTTCACCTTAAGAGAACAGAGGCGGGGAATTCTTCTGAAATATTTAGATTTTAAAATAGGTTTGCCAAGGATTCCTGCCATAAAGAGCATGACTTAAGAGTAACTCAGTCCTGAAACTTAAATACAAAAAAACCCCAACCTTCCGCACAGAAAATGTCAGGGAAGAGGGTTACAGGGTTGCCTTCCCATTTTTGTCAGGGGGGCATTTTGTCAGATTGAGTGTTGCATATGTTGCTCAGCAACCTCCTGAGGGGCACGTGGTAGTGACAGACAGGATCAGACACAAAAGTAGGCAGAGCAAACAATGTGCATTTACCTTTGTATATAGGGTGGTTTCCACATACACTTGTATCCTCCATTCAGACCAGCAAGAAGCATTTTCAGCATTCAGGACATTCAAGGAGGGTGCAGCGCTTGGCCCAGTAAGTGGTGTGGCCAGGTGAATGGAAATATGATGTGGAGGGGTATGGGCAGAATAAAATCCTAAGGGCCAGATAGGGAAACCTGGAGGTTCACATTTGATTCCTGAGCCTCAGGTTCCCCAATCCTGCCTTAGAGTTCATAAGTAGGACCTGAGTGTTGAATACTTCTGTGAGGGACGAGGGATACAGGGAAGTCCCTCCCATCTTAAGTTCCAGCCCATCCCCAAGCGCGGGAGAGAGTAAGGAGAGCTCTGCCTCCAGCGGAGAGTCAGGAAGTGGTGTCCGAGGCTCAGGCAAGGTTGTGGAGCCCAGGCCGCAGGTGGGACAGGAAGTAGGACGCACAGGGGGGAGGCCAATTCCCCCAACTCCCGAATTGCGACGCAAACGTAGGGGGAAGAGGTTGGGTCTGCCAAAGCTGTGGTGCTGGAAGAAAACGCGCCAATCGCCATTCGGGAGTTCAGACACCTCACCTTAAGGATGCATTTTTACTGCTCTGAACACTGTAAATAATCAGCACTTAATAAAAACCTTAAAAGACCATGCTGGAGTCGTTACTCTAGAGTAGCCATACCAGGCCCTCTGACAGCAACTCCCGAATCTTTTTTTTGGCTACTTTGGAGTGCAGCGATGAGCGCTCAAGAGGCTGAGCATTGGAGGCTGGAGGCCGAAGCAGCGAAGCAGGAGCTGCAGAACCTCACAGCGCACGCACAGCAGCAATTGCATGCCGCTCAGGAGGAAGCGCGAGGGGCGCAGGAGGAGCTGAACAAGCTGGTGGACCAGGTGAGGACAAAAGAGGAGACTGAGAAACAGCTAAGGGTGATGGTTTTGGACCTACAGAAGAAGTTGGAAGAGGAGAAAGCCGCTAGAGGTGGGGGGGTGCCCCAGCCGCAGCTAGTCCAAGTGAGAAGGGGACAGAGCCTAGTCACCAAGTTTAGCGGCGACCCTAGGGAGTACCTAGGATTCGAGACAGAAATAAATTATGCGCTGGAATTGCATGCAGCAGAATTCCCAGATGACGCGCACAGAGTCTCCTTTATCATAGAGCATTTGACGGGGGCCGCCCGAGAATGGGTAAGACCGCTCATCGCGCAAAAAAATCCTTGCATGAAGAACGCAAAATTATTTCTAGAAGCTTTAAAAATAATGTACGCTAGTGACAGTGAAATGGAGGCCACTAAAGAGGAGCTTCATAACTTAACACAAGGAAAATCGACAGTTAGGGACTACTGGGCGAGATTCACCATGCTGGTGCACAAACTGGGGTGGGATCTGCAAAGTGAGCCAGTGAAATCAGCCTTCTACATGGGTTTGCACGCAGACGTTAAGGATGAGCTGGCAAGAGGTCCCAAACCACGAACTATGGATGAGTTAAGCAAAGCGGCGCTAACGGTGGGGGTGAGACAGGAATCCAGATGGAATGACAAACAAGCGACGCGCGCAGCAAAACCTTGGTTCCCACGCTCCCAGGACAGACCACATCACCAAACCCCACCCCAGGGCCCGCCCCCACACCCGCCCAGGCCAAGCCCAGAGCCGGAACCGATGGAGATCGGAGGAGCGCGCGCGCGGGCTTTTCAAACCCCGGCGGCGCCAAGACGCAAGGAGGGAAGAGGCGGGAATTGCTTTCTCTGCAACTCCCCCAGGCATCGCGTCAGAGACTGCCCTCATCGCAGAGAGTGGCAAGGAAAGGCGGGAACGGTTGTACCTTCCCCAGCTGACGCAGCACCACAGCAGGGAAACGAGACAGCCTGGCTGCAGGAGACAAGGGGGAGCGGCCAGGCACAGTCAGCAGACAACAGCCCCCGCCCGCCCACCCGCACAGAGAGGAGCACAGCCAGCCCACCCCTCCCAGAGCAGGAGTGGTTCTAGAAGTCACGCTCACGCTCCCAAATGGCTATCCCCTGACAGTCCTCGCCTTAATTGACAGTGGTGCCTCAGCCAACTTCTTCTCGAGAAACTTTGCGGAAGAGCACCAGATCCAACTTCTGCAGCTGGATTTTCCCCTGCACGTGGCCACCATTGACGGCAGAGAGCTGCTGGGAGGGGCCATCACGCATCAAACCCCCCCCATGAGAATGACGGTGGGAAGGCACTCAGAGACACTGGCTTTCAACGTCACAACCATCTCAGACCCCCCCATCGTCTTGGGCATGAGCTGGCTGACGCGCCACGACCCCTCCATAAGTTGGCACCAGAGATGCATCACTTTTGGATCGGACTTTTGTCTGGAACATTGCATGCAGCACCAACCAGGGGAGGGGCCTCCGATAGCCACGGTGGCCACCATGCACGTCAAGGGGGGTGAGGCAATACCCAAGCCGTACTGGGACCTGCAGGAGGTCTTCAGCGAAGCGGAGTCCGACCACCTACCCCCACACAGGCCTTTTGACTGCCAGATCAACCTGGTGCCAGGGGCAACTATACCCCCAGCCAAGCTGTACGCCATGTCAGATCAGGAACTGGAGGATCTGCGCGCTTTCATCGACAAGAACCTCAAGCGGGGGTTCATCAGAGAAAGCAAGGCAGCAGGGGGCAGCCCGGTCTTCTGGGTGGACAAGAAAGACACGCAACAGCGCCGTCTGGTGGTGGATTTTAGACGGCTGAATTCGGTGACAGAGCCAATGCCCAGAGTGGATGATCTCCTGACAGCGGCACGCAGGGGCAAGATCTTCACCAAGCTCGACCTAAGAGGGGCGTACAACTTGATTAGGATCCGGGAGGGTGATGAATGGAAAACCACGATGTTCACGCCTCTGGGCTCTTTTGAATATCTGGTGATGCCCTTCGGGTTGCAAGGGGGCTCAGCATGCTTCCAGGCCTTCATGCACCACGTCCTGGGGTCCCTCCTCTTCAAGAACTGCTTGGTCTTTCTGGATGACATCCTTATCTACTCCAATGACCCAGTGCAGCATGTGAAGGATGTCAGGGAGGTGTTGCAGCGCCTGAAGGACAACCACCTGTATGTGAAGCTAGAGAAGTGCAAGTTTCACACCAAAGAAGTGGACTTCCTAGGCTACAAGCTGTCAGACAAGGGGCTGGCGATGGACAAGGACAAGGTGCAGGCCATCCTGGACTGGCACAGCCCCAGGACGCGCAAAGATGCCCAACGCCTACTAGGCTTCGCGAACTTCTACAGGAAGTTCATCAAGAACTTCTCTCGCGTCACGGCTCCTATCACCGACTGCCTGAGAGGCAAGCAGAAGTTCCAGTGGACACCAGAGGCGCAAGCAGCGTTCGAAAGCCTCAAGAGGGTATTCGCTTCAGACCAGCACCTGTTCCACGTGGTGCAGGATGCGCCCCTACGCCTGGAGACAGATGCTTCGGACAAGGCTCTGGGAGCGATTCTGTTGCAACTGGACGCCAACAGAGAGTGGAGACCCTGTGCCTTCTTCTCCAGGAAGCTGACCCAGCCGGAACGCAACTACACAGTGTTTGACAGGGAACTTCTCGCGATCCACGCTGCGTTCCAGCACTGGCGACACTTCCTGGTGGGCGCCAAGCACCCCATCCAGGTGTGCACAGACCACAAGAACCTGGAGTTCTGGAGAACTGCCAGGGTGCTCAACCAGCGGCAGATACGGTGGGCAGAGTTCTTCTCGAACTTCAACTTCTCCATCCACTACATCCCGGGAGAGCAGAATGTCAGGGCGGATGCCCTCTCCCGCAAGCCAGAGTACATGGAGGAGGAGTTGCCACCGGCACCCAGGCATATTTTCCCCCCATCAGCATGGTCCTGCGGAGCAACAGTGGTGAGCGAGGCAGAACTCACAGCACTGACAGCAGCTGATGAATTTGCCACCCGCATCTTCAGAGAACTGAGAGGGGGGGGGAGCAGGCCAAAGACTTTGAGGAAAGGAGGGGTTTGCTTTTTTACAAGGGAGCCCTGTACCTGCCAACCAAACAGCTGAGAGGTAAGGCCCTCAAGCAGATGCACGACAACCCAACGGCGGGTCATTTTGGAAGGGACAAAACCACTCACCTAGTCATGAGACACTTCTGGTGGCCAGGGGTGCGGGAGGATGTTCGGGATTATGTAAGGGGATGTGACACCTGCCAGCGAGCAAAGGTGGTCAGAGCGCCACCAGCTGGTTTGCTGGAGCCCTTAGCCACACCGCACAGGCCGTGGGAAGTAGTGTCCATGGACTTCATCACAGACCTGCCGTCGTCCAGGGGCAAGACCGCAGTGTTGGTGGTGGTGGACCTCATGTCCAAAATGTGCCATTTTATACCGTGTGCCAGGGCGGTCTCGGCAGAAGAGACGGCCAAACTGTTTGTTGACCACGTATTCAGACTGCATGGATTGCCTTTAAGGGTTATTTCGGATCGTGGCCGCCAATTTGTTTCCAGGTTCTGGAGGCGGCTCATGAACCTCCTGCAGGTGGAGGTCAGCTTGTCGACGGCTAGGCACCCGCAAACCAATGGACAGGCGGAGCGGGTCAACGCCATTCTGCAGCAGTACCTGAGATGTTACGTCAGCCAGAGGCAAACGGACTGGGTGGATCGCCTGCCACTGGCAGAATTTGCCTACAACAATGCGGTGCACGTCTCCACAGGGGTGTCGCCCTTTAAGGCCAACTACGGGCGCGACCTCAGATCTTTCCCGGAGAGGGAGGGGGAGGAGGAGGAAGAGGGCCCACAGGCAGAGGATTGGGCAGAGGACCTGGAGACGGTGCACCAGCAGCTCAGAGAACACTTGGAGAGGGCCAAGGAAGCGTACAAGAAGGGGGCAGATCGCCACAGGCGACCGGGAGAGGTCATCAGGGTGGGGGACAAGGTTTGGTTATCCTCGGAAGGTCTTCCCACCAGGGGGCGATGCAAGAAGTTAGCACCCAGGAGGCTGGGCCCCTTCACGGTCACGCAACAGGTCAACCCGGTAGCCTTCAGGCTAGCACTGCCGGAGGACATGAGAGTGCACTCAGTGTTTCATAGATCGCTGCTGTCGCCGTACAGGGAAAGTACCAGGTTCAGGGACAGCGATCAGCCTCCAGAGGGAGGGGGGGAGACGGGAGACGCCCGACAGCTCAATGAGGCAACTGAGATTTTAGACTCAAGGAGAGGGGTGAGAGGACTGGAGTACCTGATAGCATGGGAGGACACTCCGCCGTCCCACAATGAGTGGATACCGGCCACAGAAGTACCTGAGGAATTTTTAGTGGAAGAGTTCCACGCCCTGTTCCCCCACAGGCCCAAGCCCTGGCACATGGAAAGGGAGGGAGAGGGGGAGGGGCAGGAGGAAGGGATAGCAGGCAGCAGCTCTCCATGGAGATGGGAAGCGGAATTTGAGGACACGGAAGAAGAGGTGTGGGTTTCACCGAGGTCAACGACGTCAGAGGCAGGAGAGGACTGGCAGAACATTTTTACTCCCACCAGCTCTGACGCCACTGACTTCTTGGGATTCCCGTCTTCTCAGGGGGAAGGAGAAAGATCGCAGGATTGGGGGGAAATTTTTACACCCACAGGCTCGGATGCCACAGACTTCTTGGGGTTTCACTCGTCCCCAGCAAGCGGAGAGCCACTAGGAAGGGGGGGAGAGGAGCCTGGGAGGGGGATGGATGTGAGGGACGAGGGATACAGGGAAGTCCCTCCCATCTTAAGTTCCAGCCCATCCCCAAGCGCGGGAGAGAGTAAGGAGAGCTCTGCCTCCAGCGGAGAGTCAGGAAGTGGTGTCCGAGGCTCAGGCAAGGTTGTGGAGCCCAGGCCGCAGGTGGGACAGGAAGTAGGACGCACAGGGGGGAGGCCAATTCCCCCAACTCCCGAATTGCGACGCAAACGTAGGGGGAAGAGGTTGGGTCTGCCAAAGCTGTGGTGCTGGAAGAAAACGCGCCAATCGCCATTCGGGAGTTCAGACACCTCACCTTAAGGATGCATTTTTACTGCTCTGAACACTGTAAATAATCAGCACTTAATAAAAACCTTAAAAGACCATGCTGGAGTCGTTACTCTAGAGTAGCCATACCAGGCCCTCTGACAACTTCTGTTCAAGATGGCAGCCAACCCGCCATGTCCCTTTCCCAGGACACTCCATTCCATATTAAAACCTGGTTCTTGTTTTTCCTTCAGCAGCTGGTTGCCATTCTGTGCCCATTGAGCATGTACCACCCTGATTCAACTGTTTGGAAGGCTTATTTATTATTTAAAGTATTCTTACCCCACTCTTCAGCTGTAAAGGCCCACGGTATGGCTTACATTAAATCAATAATAATAAAAAATGGTCCCTATCCACAGTTTTGTAATCTAGAAGACACAAGACAAAAGGAAAAAGGATTGAGGAGGGCAGAGAAAAACATTCAAACTTGGACACCAGTTCTTAAAGTTATATAATAGTTTCGTACCCTGCTATGTAAATGGTAACAAAAACAATAAAACGTTTTCTGAATCCACACAAACACAACATTTTAAGAACAATTGACAGCTGATATAAGAAGCAGCTAAAATGTCAGTGGATGCAACTTGTCAAAAAATGAAATGTAACAAATGATATCTAAGAAGCTAAATAAATAAAAAGGACAATGAAAAGCAAATGGGGGCATGCCCCATGTTTATTTGATTGATTGAGCCTGTGTAGAGCTTTAAAATCAACTCTCAATAGCCTGTGTGTGTGTGTGGTGTGTGTGTGAGTGTGTGTGTGTGAGAGAGAGAGAGAGAGAAGAAAGAGAGAGAGAGAGAGAGAATCCAGCTTTATAAGACTCTGGAAAAATATCCTGGAGAAAAGCCCCAGTCCCTTTTCAAAATGTTCTTCCAACAATACAAAATTTTGAAGTGAAGTGACTAGCTTTTATGTTGTTATATTGTTGGATAGTTGCAAAAGAGCATTGCTGGAGTGAGGGAGGGGGATCTATCCATATTATATCTTAGAGGAGAGATGCCTGTAATATTTGTCTGGTAAGAGAATCCTGGGACTCAGCTGTATTAGTTTTTTTAAAAGTGTTTTAAATGTGTTATAACACTGTGCCACCAGATGGCGATGTGGAGTTCCATCTTTTTGCAACATGATTTCCTATTACAGTATGAGGTTTACAACATGTTTTTCTGAAACTTTTTTTTTATGTGTCTAGATCATAGCTGTCAAGTTCTCCCTTTTTTAAAGGGAAATTCCCTTATGCTGAATAGGTTTCCTCACGAGAAAAGGGAAAACTTGACAACTATGGTCTAGATCTAGGCCTTGTTCTGTTTATTCTAATGGCAACAAGGGTTGTCGAGACTCAGATGTAGTGGGGTGGGAAGCAGTGATAGTTGGCTGTCTGCCAGCTTGCTTTATCATTTATTCTGTTTCCAATTAAATTTCGTGTGTGCTCACATGAAGATAGCCTTAATAGGCAAGGCTGGCTCAAGACATTTTGCTGCCTGAGGTGAAGAGCAAAATGGCTCCAGGGCCCCATGTTCTTGTAACTGCCTGTTTGTGATCTAGAAGCTGGTCTAGAAACTTCACCAGCAGGTGTCTTAACTGAGACCAGGCATTATAAACATAGAGAGTTGGGATGAATCAGTTAATTCCATATTCACTCCGTTTCTCACTTTTCCAATCTTAAGTTCAGTTCTCCACATTTCCACATCGGTTTGCAATTACTATTTTTAAAAGCCTCATGAAATTTCTCCTAATAAATAATTTTTGTGTGCAGTTTTGGCTAAATAATAAACATTTCTGCAAATGAGTTTTCCTATCACACTGTGGTATGTTATTTTCACTACTACAGGCATTTCTGTTCGCATTTCTGTCCAATATGTACATTTTTGTTTTGAGGTTTTTTCCTACAGTCAAGCGGTATATAAATCTTATGAGAAAAATAAAAATAAAAATTTATCTTTTCATGGCTGATGGTCCGGGGGGGGGGGGGGTGGAGGTTGTTTTCCAGACACTCCAGGCTGGGGGAGGCTGCTCTGGAGTGTCTGAAGCAGCTGAATTGCAGCTGGAAACTTTTTAAAATTCAGTTTCTAAAATTTTTTATTGGCCTTTATTTGGAAAAAGAAAAGAAAGCCAGTAACCAGGGTGATTTTAGGTGGGGGGGGGTGCCAGCCTGAAGAATTTGAAGAGTTGTACAGCTAGTTCTATTAATTTGTACTTTAAAAAACCCACCTAACTTTGTGTGGTAGGTTTTGAAACTTCTCTTGTTTAGTGATGCATTTAAATTAGATCTGCACTCCCTGTATCCTAATTTGCATTATGACTCCTTGTCAAGAACACCAAGACAAATCTGCTTCAGCATTGATATGAACCCTATTTGCAGACAAGGGGACCCTTCAGCGAAGGTCATAGAGACATTGATTTACAGAGACAGTTGATTAATCAGAAAATGAAAAATAACATGCCATTGTTTTGAAAGAGATGAAGGCATGAACAACCTCTAGATAAAAGAATATTGGAGGAGATAGGTTAAATGGTTAATGATGAACTAATACGAATACTGTATGAAGTCCTGTCGATTCTTTAGCTTAGGAAATAGATTCACTCAGCTGCGCATTCCTTAGGAAGTAGTAAATGCAGACAGAATTGGACATTGCAAGATCTTGCAACGTCCCTAGCTCTTAAGAAAGGGCTGCTTTGTACTTCCATTTTTTAAAAGTGCCCTTAGGACATATTGAAGACGGTCATCTCTAGTTTAAATGACTCTTCTCCAGTTTTAATTATTGTGTATGCACCAGTCTTTATCCAACAGGATTGGTTGTTCTTCTTACGCTATCAGAAGTGGCTTTTTGGTAATGTTTCTTCACCACAAAAGGAAAAATGGGGCTTAGGAGGAGATTAACTAGCTACAACTTTATGAAGGATGTCGGCTCGAGAGGTTATTAGCTTCAAGTCATACTGTCCTAACCTTGAACCCGGTGGAAGTAATCTGACCTCCCTCATAAAAAAGTAGGAAGCTGCCATTGCAAGCTGCCTGCATAGATGTGTGACCCTTAAGATCCACTGTCATTTTAACCACCAAAGTTGTATTGAGTTTCTGGTCTATTTAAAACCACAGATTTCCAAGCCTACCCCAACTTGCTATACTTGTATAAAGCTTAACTGAGGGAACGCTTACATGGACCCAGCATATGCTGCAGCAGCTCTTCCCATGGTGTTACTCTCCTGATGCTGTTGGAATACAGCTCCCATCAGCCCCAACCAGCATGGTGAGTTGGTAGGGATGATGGAAGTTGTGGTCCAACAACTTCTGGAGGTCAAAAGGCTGGGGAAGGCTGTGCCATAGTATGTAGATGCCTGATTTCCCCCTTCCAGATCTGGCATTAAGCTCATCCTACATTGTGATAAACCCTCCAGAAAAAATGAAATTTTACCTCTTTTATGGCCATAGGTTTGAGTACATGGATTTAATCTGGGTCCTCTAAACCAGATCCAGAGAAAGCTATGAAGCTCAGGCTTCTTCTCCCATTCTTAACTGCTGAAACACCAAACGGGTCTTCCACGGGTTGCTGTTTGTTCTGATTTAGCACAAAAGAGCAAGTTTTCTGGGGGGGGGGGGAGTGGTGGGGCAAAGGCAAAACTGCTCGTGCCCATGCCTAGAAAGTGGAGGACAAGTGGGGAATGGCTCAGACTCATGTTTTCTAGGCACAGGACAAGCAAAAGTATGGATGAGCCCTATGGTTTGGCTGCTTCATTGGGTCATGACACTTATGGAAAAGAGTCACTCTGTATTTTACATTTAATGTAAATTTAATGTAAAAATTTGGCTGTTGCCATATTTACTGGGAAACGTGGTGGTACTGTTCATTTTTATGACAATGGTGCTGTTTTCTTTTTCTTTTCTTTTTTTGTATATTTGACCTGAATAATTTTATGGATGTGTTTCTGTTGCTTTTATGCCTTACTGACTGCCCTGAAAACTTTTAGGTGGGGTGGTGGGCCGGGGGTTTTATTTCAAATTTTATAATAAAGAAATGTAAGTTGTTTGCCATTGCTAATTTAAGAAGTAGGAATAAACATGAAAGGGACAACTACAAAGTGCACCCCTTCTCCAATTGCCGCATCTGCGTCTGCAGCATTAAAATTGAGATAGATTGCAGATGTTCAATGTTTCATAGGGAGCTACATGTACAGTTCATAAGGACAGGCGGGTAATCACAGGCTGCTGAAATTCCAGATGCCACGAGCTATGTAACTTGCCAGTAAGGAATACATTCCCACCAAGATCAGACAGACAGACAGAGAACTCAGTGTCGGCTCTTTTTGAGCAAGAGGATAATGCAGTCGGATGTAAGGTGCAATTGTTCTGCATCTACATTGCCATTCAATTGCTACACACTTCTCCCAGCAGCTTCATTGGTACTGACTACCCATCTTGTAATTACCATAATTATATGGCTTTGGTCGTGTGGAGTTGATTTCTAAAGCAGCTCTATCATTCGAATTTCTCCGTAGCTTTTTGTTGGGTGGAGATGGGGGGAAAACAGGAGGTCTGTGCAAAAATGTTCCTTCCCAGCAGTCCTGAAGCTGTCTCCTGTTGCAGACCAAAATGTGGTTTATGGGTGCAGTGTTTTGAAGACTGGAGCAGAAGTAAATTTTATCAGGGGGTTTAACTAGAGGTTGTTGACATGGCTCTGCCTTGCTGAAATAGAAATATAAGATACCATATACATCTTGTCCCCTTTTGACGTGCCCAATAAATATCCCATCGCTGCTCTTACACATCCTCCTGGTGATCATTGCAACTGTTCTAGAGTTTTTGACACTTTGCTGACCAGGTTAGTATTGCTACTCAAGTGCAATATGTGCTCTGCATGATTCTGTGCATTGCTGCATTCCTTTGTTTTTAAATAACTTTTCTCACTTTAAAGTGATAAACACAAGCTTTTCTAGTTCTCTTTACAACTTATAATAATAAACTTCAGATTGGGTCCAGACTTGAGCAACCCATTAGCGATTGATGCTTGGGAAGAGTGAGGAAATAGTGTTGGGAAGTAACCTTGGTGAGAGCCATGGATACGCTGAGATGTTTGCTATTGGTGGGAAATAAATGCTTAGACAAAAGATGTCCAGAGGGTTGGAGAGTACGGATCTCTGGGGAAGAAAGCTGTGGGCCAGATAGGACCCCTGACTCAACTGAAAACAAATTGTGGTGTTGCCGGCAGGTCTCTCCCCTCCCCCCCCGGCAGCCCATCCTGTCCCCATTGCCCTTCAGAAGGCAGCAAAGGAAGCTGAGTTGCTGCTGTCACCAAGGAAGGTGTGCCCTATTTCTTTTCTGGAGGTGATATTGGGAAGCAAGCTGAGAGATGGAGGAACTGAGTGTTTCATGACCATTGTATCCCTTGCGCTTGCTGGCCATAGAGTGATTTGGGACATGCGGGCTTCATCAGGATTAAGGCTCCATGGGAAGTGGACACAGTGGTGACCAACAAGCCCCCCAGCTATGGAGTACTTTGAGATGAGCTTCATCAGTGGGCAGGCCACCATCATAGGTGTGCCATGTTGCCTGCAGCATGGAGGTTGGCACATTTGCTCTGCAAAAAGAAGAAAGCAATGAGTGTATCTACCAATCTCTCTCCCTTCACTACACCACATCCTGAGAATGAATGTTTCTTCTGTGTTCTGCTAAAGTCTCACCCCAAATAATAAAAAGAGCGCAGGGAGAGCATTGTTTTCAGCCAAATGTCTTCAAGGTATCAAAGCAATCATCTCTGTTTTTGACAACCAACAATGGATATTCAGAGGTGTCTTCCTTTGGAACATGGAGATTCAGAGGAATACAGTGAGCAATAGAGGAACATATTGACCATAGCCTATAGTAGTTGGTAGAGATTGTTTAATCCCCAAACTGGTGACAATCCTTACATCTTGCATCATCCTAGGACAAAATGATACTTTGAGGGTTTTGAGCTTGGGCGGGGGGAGCACTATAAAGTGTATGTAATGAAGATAATTGAGGTCTGTACAATTCTGCATGGTGTGAAGAAAATTAGCATAATTATTTATGCTTTATTTCATTTCCCTCTCCCACCCACTTTTGGCTCTGCCCACTGTTGACTGCAATCCCCAGGACTGGGCCTTATCATTAGGCAGAGTGAGACAACTGCATCAGGCAGCTGGTGTTGAGTGTTGTGAAAGAGTAGCAAATTGTTAATGATTTAATTTGTTATTACTGTATTTGTAATCTGAGGGAGAGGTACTTGTGAATTTTTTTGCCTGAGGTGCCAAAATAACCCAATCAGCTTTGGATACTATGTACCTTGTCATGTGTGTGTTTGGTGGGAGACTATTTGCTGTTCTGCCCCAGGTAACAAAATGTTTGAGATCTGATTGATATTTCCTGTGGGTCAGCGGATGGAGTTGTGTGTGTGTGTGTGTACGCGCGCACACACACAGTCTCTTTTCTGGAGACTGATAGAGATGCTGTACCTTTAAGAGAAGAGGATTTTTACCTTTGTGGCTTCTGCTGTCATTGCAGCAGAATGACATTGACATTGACAACCCTAATGGGGCATCAAGAAATGGGATGAATTTCACATATTGATTTGAATCAAGCAGCCTGGTCTTTGTCTGTAGGCCCCAGACACATAGCAATCAGACACAGGGAGACAAGAAAAAGCTCGCAAGTATTCCTGAAACCTCTGCTTTCCAGAGGTGATGATAGCTGAATTTTATTGCAGGCCAGAATACATGATTGCCAACCACATATCAATGAGAACTGTCATGCAGTAAAAGGCTCAAGGGATAGGATGCTAAGAAGAAGGAACCGAGAACTCTTTTAAACTTTGTTCTACCTATCAATAAAACTGCAGACAAATATAATTCATGTGTGACAATACCTTCATAATCCCTCTAGCATTTTGGGTATACTTAAAAATAAGAATCTCTATATCAGTTTCATAATATTTGACACTTGATTTGGAAAGGACTAGATACTTAGGAGCTTTATTGGTAAGCATTCAGTAAACAAGTGTGGATGTTTCTGTCTTTCCTTGGAATGTTGGCAGTTGTGCCTTGATGTATCTTGTCATATTGGGAATTGCAGTTCCTAGTATCATCTGTGACTGAGAACTCTTTGAAAACTCAGCTGCCCCCAACCAAACACACCCAGGAACAAGGGAGAGTTTTTAAATTAGGGATAGTGGTGACAGAAATGGAGAGATCTTTCTATCCTCAACACACACACACACACACACACACACACACACACACACACACACACACACACACACTATGCTGCATGGAGTCAAGCAAGGGACATTATCAAAGTTCTTGGATACATTCTAGGTGGAGAGAAGCTCTCAAGGAAGACAGTGACTAGGGCTGGTGTGGGATGAGATGTGGTCTGGGGGTGAGAATGCCGTCTAGGGAGAGTCATGAAGGTTGAATAAAGAGGCCCAAAGTGCCAAATTTGGCCCCTTGACAGGAGGTTTTCCACTCAGTTTAGAGCGAAAATAGCTGACCAGCAGGCTGCTTGACCAGTTGGTCTGGTCATGCACTTCCTAGCAACCAAGGAGAATTACATTGATTGGGGTTTAACATTCAGGGATTGGGGGAGCAGCCTGCCAAATCAGCCTGAACAGTGGATGTGGATGTGCAGAATCTGGTTTTGCATTCTGAGCAGGCAAAAAAAAGAAAAAAAGAAATAAAGCTAAAAAAAACATTTTATGTGCTGGTTGGGATATACCCTTCAATTTGCTATTTAGCACCATGATCAGTGTTCCAAATTAGTTAATGGTGAACTTTGGTGGCATCTCTAGTTTTTAAAACAGAAATGGTCGAGCAGTTCATTTCAAATGCCGCAGGAAAATGAAGCGAAATACAGTGTTGGTTCTTATTCTGTATCTAAATGGCCCTGACCTAAAACTCCCCATAAATTAAGCCACCAAAGAGCAATACATAACCAACCAGATATTCTGCCAACTCCACGAAAGGGCTCAATGGGATTTACTGTAAAAAGCATCAGAGAACTAATTGCAGAGCTAAAAAAAGGAATCAGCGTGTTGCAAGAAGTCATTACTCACCCCAGCAATACACCTTGTAAATTATTAGCACATTTAAGCAAAGCTTCTTGCGCTGGTACTGTGATGGTGACCTGCTGCCAGACTCTGATCTTTTGTAACAAATCACTGGCAGACAAATGTGCTTTTCCTTCAAGAGGCACCAGGAGCTTGCACGACATGGAGAGATTAAAAACAACTCTAAGAACAAAAAGCTGGGTTGCAGGAAAGGCTGCATGCTCTCAAGGATAGTGAGAATCAGATTCCTCCAGTCAGGAGACCTCCTCTACCAGCTTGGAACATGTGACACTGCCTTGTCACCCAGTCAGTGGCCCATTTAGCTCTGTAACGCAATGGCATATCTGAAGACATACAGTATATGTCACATGCAAAGGTATTGTCTCCTACCAAAGAGACAATGGCTCTAATCCAAAGGAAATTCATTGCACTTATCCTGTTGAAAGCAATGGGAGATGTTGTGACTAATTTATATAGGCATTTCTGTCAGTTGTGGCTAACTTATGTATTTGAATCATAGAATCATAGAATCATAGAGTTGGAAGAGACCACAAGGGCCATCCAGTCCAACCCCCTGCCAAGCAGGAAACACCATCAAAGCATTCCTGACAGATGGCTGTCAAGCCTCTGCTTAAAGACCTCCAAAGAAGGAGACTCCACCACACTCCTTGGCAGCAAATTCCACTGCCGAACAGCTCTTACTGTCAGGAAGTTCTTCCTAATGTTTAGGTGGAATTTTCTTTCTTGTAGTTTGAAACCGTTGCTCCGTGTCCGCTTCTCTGGAGCAGCAGAAAACAACCTTTCTCCCTCCTCTATATGACATCCTTTTATATATTTGAACATGGTTATCATATCACCCCTTAACCTTCTCTTCTCCAGGCTAAACATACCCAGCTCCCTAAGCCGTTCCTCATAAGGCATCGTTTCCAGGCCTTTGACCATTTTGGTTGCCCTCTTCTGGACACGTTCCAGCTTATCAGTATCCTTCTTGAACTGTGGTGCCCAGAACTGGACACAGTACTCCAGGTGAGGTCTGACCAGAGCAGAATACAGTGGTACTATTACTTCCCTTGATCTAGATGCTATACTCCTATTGATGCAGCCCAGAATTGCATTGGCTTTTTTAGCTGCTGCATCACACTGCTGACTCATGTCAAGTTTGTGGTCTACCAAGACTCCTAGATCCTTTTCACATGTACTGCTCTCAAGCCAGGTGTCTCCCATCCTGTATTTGTGCTTTTCATTTTTTTGCCCAAGTGTAGTACTTTACATTTCTCCTTGTTAAAATTCATCTTGTTTGCTTTGGCCCAGTTGTCTAATCTGTTAAGGTCATTCTGAAGTGTGATCCTGTCCTCTGGGGTGTTAGCCACCCCTCCCAATTTGGTGTCATCTGCAAACTTGCTCAGGATGCCCTCAAGCCCATCATCCAAGTCATTGATAAAGATGTTGAACAAGACTGGGCCCAAGACAGAACCCTGTGGCACCCCACTAGTCACTACTCTCCAGGATGAGGAGGAGCCATTGATGAGCACCCTTTGGGTTCGGTCAGTAAGCCAGTTACAAATCCACTGAATGGTAGCATTGTCTAGCCCACATTTTACCAGCTTCTTTACAAGAATATCATGGGGCACCTTGTCAAAGGCCTTGCTGAAATCAAGATAGGCTACATCCACAGCGTTCCCTTCATCTACCAGGCTTGTAATTCTGTCAAAAAATGAGATCAGATTAGTCTGACATGACTTATTTTTCAGGAACCCATGCTGACTTTTAGTGATCACAGAGTTTCTTTCTAGGTGCTCACAGACTGTTTGCTTAATGATCTGCTCTAGAATCTTTCCTGGTATTGATGTCAGGCTGACTGGGCGGTAATTGTTTGGGTCCTCTCTTTTCCCCTTTTTGAAAATAGGGACAACATTTGCCCTCCTCCAGTCTGCTGGAACTTCGCCTGTTCTCCAGGAATTTTCAAAGATTATTGCCAGTGGTTCTGAAATCACCTCTGCCAGTTCTTTTAATACTCTTGGATGTAGTTCATCTGGCCCTGGAGACTATTTGAATCAGTCTTTTATTCCCATTTTATGATTCATCTGATTGGTGGAGCATTTTAGGTAAATCCTGAAAAGGGGAAAGAGAAGGTGCAACAAATTTGTGCCATTTCAGAGGACTGGGGGAAAGGTCTTACAATTGCAGCGGGGGCTTGTTACATCCCACTGTTCTGGAAATGGAGTCATGCTGGGAAGGAAGGCATGGCCTTGAAGGTCAGACCCATAGCTGCCAAGTCTCCCGTATTCCCCGGGAAACCCCCGTTTTTTCAGCTGTTCCCAGCCGGAAAAAAACACGGATTTTTTTGTTTTTCCCTGGTTTATTCTGGTGTGGTGGCCATTTTGGAACTGGGCGGAGCATGGTCAGAAGCGACTTTTGATGCTGCTCTGCCCAGTTCCAAAATGGCTGCAGTGCGACTTCTGGTGCGACGGCCATTTTGTTTTTGTTTTTTATAATAATTTTTATTAATTTTATAAAAAGGACACATACAAAGCATACAACATAAACTCTGTCCCTTCATTTTCCCTCCACCCACAGGCCCCCTTCTGCCACCAGTGAGACCCATGGGCATTGGGAAACAAAGGGGTCCATTCCAAGCTGGGTTTGACCTCCCCCCTCCTTCCTCCCCCCTCATCCCCCCCCCTGCCACTGAGAGGATAAAGACGGAGGATCTCTGGGGTTTGGCTTGTCCCCCAGCTATTTCTTCGCTATATTGAAAAAAGGGGAAAAAATAAAAAGAAAAAAGAAAAAAATATAAAAAGGGAGAAAAAAGAGGGGGGGAAAAATAAAAAAAAGAAAATATTAGTGGCTTCCACTACTCTCCTCCTCCTGGATTTCCCAACTTCATTACATAATTATGGCGGGTTTTCTACTCCAATACAAAATCTTATTCTTACAATATTAACACAATCCTCCTCCTCCTTCATGCTGTCCCCCCCTGAGTCCCCCCCCCTGCCACTGGGGCAGCCCGAGGGGCCCAGCAGTCAAAAGGTTCCATTTTTGTGTCTGGGTTTCCCTCCACCCCTCCCTCTCTCCCCAAAGCACCCCCTGCCACTGGGTACTAAGAGTAAGGAGAGGGAGACAAGCAGTTCTCCACCCAAACAACTTCTGATCACCAAAGTTACTAAAAAACAAACAAACTCTAAGCATGTTTCCTCAGCCATTCTTCTACTCCCTCCAGAAAACTCTTAACCCTAAACTTTTTTTAAAAAAATCTCTCCTCCCCCCCCCAATGTCCCTCCTCCCAATTGGATCAGCATATCCTTTAACAGGCCAAGACTCCGACAATGTTATTCATAAGCCAAAAGTATACCTTAAACTAAAATTTTTACCCCGCACCAATTCTATCCCACTTCCACTTCCAGGCCTTTGCTCCCCCCTCTTTCTGCCTTTCCCTCCCTTCACTAACACCATTCAACATTTCAGTCTCTCCAGGAATTTCACTTCCATCAATCTTCTCCTTGTCGGCCTCGTCTCCTTGTTCAGATCTTTGTTTTTCATCATCCAACACATATTTTTTTTGGTCTAAATCAGTCTCCAAATTGTCCTCAAGTTGTTGCTTCTCACACACAGTCTCGTATTCAAAATTGTCCTCTAAATCTTGCTCTTGCACCTCATTCTCCTTTTCTGTTGGATTCAAACATTGCCTTTCCTTGTAGATATCTTCCCATATTTGTAGGTAGCTCCGCACAGCCTCCTGGAAAGCTCGAGAGAACTTTGTTTTCATAACTCACTTAACCACAGGCAGACTAGAGATAAGGGCCGAAGGGTACTGGAAAATTCCTCTCTACCACGTTGTCGGCTCCATCTTGGCTGTTCTTATCCTTTGTCTTTAACCTCATCAGATTTCAAATTTACAATCCACTTAAATCCTTTTAAAACCTTTTGAATCAATTTTTCCAATTCACAGGAATAAAATCGTCTTTCTTAGTCCTTTAGCAATTTGACAGCTTTTGACAGCTGTCAAAGCGTCCTCCCCCTTGTTGCTGCTGAACCTCAAGGGGCAACGACACCGGGGGCTGGGGAGGTTTGGAAAAGTCTTTCTTTCTCTCGGGGCCGCAATCTTGAAAGAAGTTTTCCCTTTTCGGCTTGGGAATGTTTAATGCGCCTCCCGATTGTCCATTTGGAAGAGATCGGCTTCCGTTACTTTAGAATCTCTTCCTATCTTCAAATTTAAAATTTTTAAGATCCGAATGGAGATTTGACTTACTTTGAATAAGTCTTTTATTTCCTTGGAAGAATCCGCCGCTTGCAGGCTGAGGACTCGGAGCTTCACTTCAAGGAGGTAAGATGAAACCCAAAAATGGCTCCCGCGACTCCACTCCGCTGGCTCTCGATTGCTCTACTGAGCTCTCGGGCAGCAGAGGATTCGCGTCCGGAGCAAACAGCTGGGCACTATGTCACCGGGACTCTCTACCCGGTGTTTTTTCGGGGAGTCCGCTCGCTCTGCGGACTTCCCCCCCCTCCACGAAGCCAGGGACCTCGGAGCACGAAGTCCCTGCGTCCAACTTCACCAGCGCGACAGACCGGAAGCCTCCGCGACGGCCATTTTGGAACTGGGCACAGCAGCATCAAAAGTCGCTTCTGAGCATGCTCCACCCAGTTCCAAAATGGCGGCAGCGCTACTTCCGGTCTGCTACTTCCAGTCCGGTCCCTTATTTCTCGGGCTGGAACTTGGCAGATATGGTCAGACCTCCAGGGCTGAACCTCTGGGGAGGAGACAATTCTATTTTATAGGGGTGCAGAATTGTGGCCCATTGAAGTTAATGAAATTTCAATGGGTTCATTAATTTCAGTATGTCTACTCTGAGTAACACTTTGTTGACTACCACCCCATTTCCCCACCCCCAAAGTTCCTAATGCAACAACAAAAGAATATATTATTAGATGAACAATGTACAGGCCTTTCCAAAAAGCAAAACAAAAACGAACTCCATAGCAAGTTTTTGAGCCAGATGATTTCCTCACATTTGTTTTTTGTGGATTTGTGCGACCAAATCCTATACTGGAAATTTATAGATTTCATTTCTAAAATAAACTGCCGGGTTGGGTGGGTGTCACTCTGGTTTGCTTGCGTTGTTTCCATTCCAGAAAAGACTTGGCTGTTATTTTCCAAACATCGCTTAGTAACAGATCCAGCGCTCAGCACCAGCCGCTGAATATAAATCGTCTTTTTCCTCTCTTGATATCCAGCTAATTTGATTCAGTTCCATTATTTAAATATGGCATTATATACACCTCCTGGTCTCATTCCTTTTCCTAAAAGAATCGCTAGGCTTAGCAATAGCTAAGGTACAGCAGCCTTGTCTATATTGCTAACACAATGTAATTTTCACCAGCCATGTTATGCAGTGTGCCTTTGTTAATGCTGTCAAGTCTGATTGCTTCTCCCACACAGATGTCCTTTTTAGAATGTACTTGAACTTCTGAGCCATTTCCAAATTGCTCCAATCAAACTCTTTCTTTTGGAAAACAGCCCTTTTGGAGGATGTGAACTGACGTGCCTATGGTCTATGTGCTTTCACCCATGCAACTAGCGCATTTGAGCATAATGGGGGAAACTCTGATGATGATATCAATGCTAAATCACCTCCATTAATTGCAAACAGATGCCAAAAAGATGGTTTTTCATAACGCATGGATATAAAACTGGGTCCAGAAAGCATAATGAAACAATTCAGCCAATTTGGTGATTCTGATTTAACGCGAATATACCTATTTGCATTTGGCCGCTACTGCTAAGTACCTTCCTCATCTTGACAATGTCCTGTGATGCTTCAGGGGTGGGGTGGGGACAATGCAGGATGTATACAAATAATTCTGCAGATCACCAGAAAAAGAAAAACTGTAAGGCCCGATCTGGGTCGATGCTAGAGTGCAGGACTTACATGGAGGTTTCCTAAACCAGAATCCATAATGTTTGCGCGACGAAGCTCCCAGAAATCCCATAAATAACTCACAACTCACACGATATTTTAGGTTTGGGTTTTTGGCATTATTTTGGCCACAACTTTATTTAAATACAATTAATTCTGAGTGTTGGCTTAGGCTTTGGTTAATCTATCTGTCCACTCTAAGGGGTCAGGTCCAATTCCATCTGCCCGGTTTGGGCAGGACCAATTCCATCTGACCCCTTTTGGGTCAGGGCCATTTCCATCTGACCCCCGTTTGGGTCAGGACCAGCTCCAACTAACCTATGGGTAGGTAAGTCAAGTAAACACCCCAAGGAAGTGGAGGTACTGTTAACAGACACTCTCCTCTTGACCCAGGAATGTTCCCCAAGGCTCGGCTCTGTAATGGCCGCACCATCCTTGCCTATGGCAGGATGAATGGACTAGAGTCCCTGAGGCCCAGGATTCCTTTAGCGGAATACTTCTATGAGGAGCAAGATAGGGGGGTAGGCAATTTAATGCCATGCCCCTCCTATAACCAATTTATTAACCAAAGCCTAACGGCCAACCTAACAAGTTGTGACAATTTGCTAAGCAGTCGGCAAAAACCAAATGGCAACAGCCAATCAGCCAAGTGGCAAAATTCCTACTGGGCCCCTGAATACAGGCGACCCCTGAAAAGGCAAAGCAGGCAGGTGGGAGATTCGAAGGCTTGCCAAGAGTGAGCTGAAAATGAAAGTACCTGAGTTTAAATAAGTGGCTCCTGTCAATCAAAACTGTGACACGACCCATGACTCAGCCTAACTACAGCCCACCCCCTCCCAGATTTCTTTTGAGCTCTTCCGCAACCCCCACTACACTCTATGGAGTATAATGGGCTATGTTGCATACCCTCCAGCATTTCGAGATGAAAATAGGTGTGTCATTTTCAATAATAATAATAATAATAATAATAATAATAATTTTGTTATTTATTCTCCACCCATCTGACTGAATTGCTCCAGCCATTCTGGGCAACTTCCAACATATATAAAAGCATACTAAAATATTAAACATTTTAAAACTTCCCCATACATGGCTGCCTTCAGATGTCTTCTAAAGGTTGTATAGTTACTTATCTCCTTGGCTTGGGGGTCACATAACTCCATACCCTGCAACATTTCTTTGATGAAAATAGGGACATCCTAAGGAAAAGCAGGACATTCTGGGATCAAATCAGAAACCAAGACAGCTTCTGAAAATCTGAGACTGTCCCTAGAAAATAGGGAAACTTGGAGGGTCTGATGTTGCTGGGACTTAAATTTGAACCTGTGCAGGCAGAAAGTACTGCTGTGCTGACCTGGGAGTTGCAGAAGGTTCCTCTGATTTCATCCTGGGATGCAGAAACTTTTCCTGCCTGATGGCGACATTTCCTTGTGGACAACTTTCCGTGAGCCACACACAGTGGATAGGACTGGACCCCAAAGTAGTCATAGCAACAAGCTTTTTTTTTTTTGGTACAGTAGGCTACAATCCAAATGTCATCAGCCCCTAAACACTCACACACATATAGGCAAGTGCACACACTTCTCCATCCATCTTCCACCCAGGTGAGCAAGAAGCACTATCACCGTTCAAAACAAAAGCACTAAAAAAAGACATGAGCCACATTTGGTCTGCAGAGTTTTCCCCACTCTATTTTATATCATACTTGGCCTGTTCAGAGGCTTCGCCCTACCTGCCAACCATGAGGTCCCTTGCTACACAGTTTTATTCTGTTGTTCTGTTCTGGAAAAAGGCTCTGAGCACCCACATGCCTGAATTGCTCTGAGGTTAAATCCCATGAGGTTCCCAGTACAGGGTCTGGAGTCCCTGCCAATAGTTTCATTCTGTACAGAAAGGATCCACTCCTATCTGCAAATTGGCACCATTTTTATTTTATTGTGTCATCGCTGTAAACAACTCCATGTCAATGGGCCAGTTTTAGTGAATGCTGTCTGTGCCCCAGTGCGAAACAGACAAATTTATATTCCTCCCCCCCAGCTTCTTCAAATTTCTATGTTTAAGAAACACAGCAGATTTTACTGAATTTAGCTTTCTTGCATTCTTAACTGCAGTAGTCCTAGATATATCATTTGCTGTGGCACAGTGCTGCCTGAAATATAGAAAACAATAAGGCATGGCTATAAAAGTTGCTTCCATCTGCACATTATAGTACTAAAGCGCTTTTAAAAACTCCCACCCGCTATATACAAAATGATGCTACGGAGTCTTTAGCCTGGTACGAGCATCAGAACAGTTGGTACTTCCTCCCCCAATCCTATGCCAGTCAATCAATGTTTCATTTTTCAATAGCCTTGTTGGAAAGGCTAGATACAGGAGAGTTGCCAACCTTAATTCATCAAGTATCTTATCTGTGTCTAGGAACAAGCTCCTGTAGGTGATGAGGGTTTACATAGAGCATCCATCTTACATTATTGTTCATTTCTGAATCATTGGCAGGCTGCCATAGATGGTGTCCATTGATTCGGCAGTCTCTTGCCCTTCATGCAAGGTTACATACAACGGCATCTCTCTTTCAGTCTCCAGCAGGAGGCTAGTTCCCATTGCAGACGGCAGGAGGAAGCCTTTTTCTACCACCAGCTCTTTTGTTGTTTGCAATCTTCTTTCTCAGTGTGTGTGTGTGTGTGTGTCCTGAATTGGCAGCAGGAAGATTACTGTACCTTTTAATTACTTGAAAGGCGGTAGGGTGGAATAATATCACAATATTTTTCCTCTTCAGTATGGTGCTGTGGTGTGCCACTACTTCCTAGTCCCTTGCATGGGGAAAATAGACTGTGAAAACGTATTAACTATCTTCACAGTTTATTCATGCTGGTAATAGTTCTTTTTCAAAGAGGTCAATAAAACATTTTCTCCTTTCACTGGAGTTATTATCTTTTTCTTAGGGAAATGTTTTGGCTCTTAAAAAAATAAGATAGTTCACAAACTTAAAAGTATCACTATGTGTTGTGTGTAATTTCACACTGTAAAATAATGATTAATCACACATATATACATTCTTCCCAGCCGCCCTCATCAGACAGTTTCTTGCTTTTCAAATCTTAAGTTCGGTTCTCCACATTTTCCCGTGATTTTTTTAAACTCATGCAACTTTTCCAGAATTTTAGCTCAAATTTCTCCTGTACACACTTTAGTGTGCACTTTTGCCTCATATGCATCTTTTTGCAAAGCAAATTTCCACAAAATAATGCAATTTTGCATGTCGCTTTCACGGATATGTGTATTTTTATGTACTTTTATCCCATTACATGCAACAGCTGCTTTGAGACCCATATGAGATGGAAAACAGAGTCATTTAAAAAACAAAACACTTTTCTGTGCCCCATACTTGGCAGAACTGCATTGCAAAATCCGGAGAGATGTCAATGTCAAAGGTCATCAGTGGTTTGGTTCTCATACTGTTTTGGAAAGAAAAGAGCAGATTAAGCAGGCATGCCTTTAAAACCAAACTAAGTAAAAAAAAAATTCCTCAATCTATTTTCTGGCCTAGCATCTCGGTCTCAGTAAACCCATTACTCAGGCATAGACTCTGCTACTGTTCTCCTGCAGGCTGGATCCGAGTTGCTTTCCTGGATCAACTATTAACTTGATTTCAGTTTGCCAGTCCCAATAGATTTCAGCTCTGAACAGATCTCAAGTCTAATTTGCAAGCTGTGTTTGTTTTTAACTCAAGGCAGCTGATGTGTCCATAGTCCATTGTTCTGCACAGGGCACTCCAAGCACAGGGAACTCTCACTTTCTATTTGTTTTGTGTCATCCATCTAGAAAACGGATGACATAATTAGCTTGTATCCTATTATAATGGACAACAGTCAAGGCCCAAGTTCACTGAGCATAAGTCATCAATGTACATTTAAAGTACCCATTTGACTTGCACTGAGAGAACTTTATCAGCCTCCTTTTTCTTCCGATTCTTCCTCTGCCAGTTCATTTGACAGTCCATTTTGCTGCTTATGGAACAGGTTGACTCCCCTTGCCATAAGTTCTCTAAATCTGAGTCAGAAGGTTCAGGAAAAGTGAAAGGTGCTTCTAGAATGTAAGAAACGTAGGTTTTCACAATTGAAAGTGGATTATAGCCTTCTATTGCACCAGTGCAGCAAATCCACTTGAAGAAGGGGGCGGGGAAGGCATTTTCCAGTTAGGAAGGCTATGGAGAAATGCCCTGAAAAATTAAGAAGACATATAAACACCCTGCAAGAAAATCCAAATGAAAGTTCATGGCTGTATAACCTCCCCACAAACAAATGGAGGAGATGAACAGAGCAAATGTTTAATATAGAGCAAAGATAGTCTAACTTCTGTGTAAGATTTGTGCAAACAAATCAGGATGAATGCACAATACACAGGCCATCTGGAGGAGCCTGAAATCATCTGGAAATCTATGTTTTCATCAGCACATTACTCCAGGAGCTGCAGATCATAATGCTTTAAATTTCCAAAGATCAAACTCCTAAAGGATCTTAGTTAAAAGTCTTCTGTTTCTTTTTCTTTTCTTTTTCTACATGTGCACATAATTTATTTTGCTACTAAGAAATCTGATGACTAATCCTATTAAAAAAAATTCCTGTGAGGTGAATAACTTTGAAAAGCATCTCCTAGCTCCCCTCCTCCAGTCTCCTAGAACCCACAGACAAATGAAAGGGGCCGAGCAGATGGTGATTGTGGGCAGGCGCAGCCTGAGACTGCGTGCGAAAGACCCCGGAGAGTCCTAGTGGGCACTGGGAAGGTGGGGAACTTCAGTCCTCGCAACTGGTTCATTGGGGCAAGACCTCCTCGAAGGAGTTGCTGGGGCCACTAGGCCAGGACTGCGGATTGTTTCCTTGAATAAAACAGTTAACCGATGCATTGTTTTGTGCTGATTCCAGCTGAGACATAGCCACCCAACAACTCCTCACTCAGAGGAATTCCATTTGGAAGAGTTATCAATTTGGTTACTTAGCAGCACACTGGCCTTGGTTTAATGACAGGAGTCTTTATTTCAGAAGAAATGCTTGTATTAAATGAAGGTCACCTCTCATGTTCAATTTAAGGTGTCATATTTATGGCAGGTCAACTCCCATTAAGCTAATAAAGGTTGCTATGTCACATCTTTTTGATTTCTAGTGGGATGCAGTCATCCTTAAGAGAATAAGTTGCGTACGGTGCATTCCTACATGATGAGCAACACATTACCATGTTAAACATTTTCTCCTGAAAATGGGAATAAGCCTAATAAATGCTGTTCGGTCTTCAGTGCCTTTTAATTAATACATGAGGCTCACTGGGATGAAATTGGTAGGGAAACCAAACAATTACAACTGTTTGCTAAAATAACAATTAAAAAAAGCTCAACTAGGTTTTTTTTTTATCAAACTGCCTTCATGCTCATTAAAGTCTCTCTCTAATTCTGTAGGCTTCACACCGTTATTGTAACTGTACCCCCTTTCCCCCCTTTGACATTTCTGATTCCAAAGTTTATAATTGCATTGATGCTTCTTAGAATAAAGTTTTCTACTGATTTAAGGTTTTGCTGGAAAGCAGACAAAGAATGAAAAGTACAAAGGGATAGGAGGTCTCAGGATAGGAGGAAGCCTAGGGAGGTCCAGTCCTCAGGGCCTCTTGGCTGTTCCCTCACTGCGAGAAGCAAAGTTACAGGGAACCAGGCAGAGGACTTCTCGGTAGATGTCAAAGAGATAAACAACTAACTAACATTTAGAAAACATCTGAAGGCAGCCCTGTTTAGGGACGTTTCTTAATGACTGATGTTTTAATGTATTTTTAATCTCCTGTTGGAAGCCGCCCAGAGTGGTTGGGGAGACCCAGCCAGATGGGCAGGGAATAAGTAATAAGCTGTTGTTGTGGTAGTGGTGGTGGTGGTTGTGGAGAGCCTGCTTCAGAGCCCTCACCACCTTTCCAATACAACTAGGGTATGTATGACCTTGCCCCTGTTACTGGGAGGTGATATAAAGCCTCTGGATTGGACTGGCCTGATTTACATAAAAGAAAGCTGAACATTTAGCCCTTGCTTAGTCAACACATAGCACTGACTGCATTTCAGAGTTCAGCTCCTCTAGTTTAAACTCCAACCCTCACCGCTGTCCATGCTGAACTCTGAAGTGAAGAATGCCCAATGTCTTTTCTATAAGAAACGGGGTCCTGATATGGATTTGGGCCATAATTTGGATCAGGGAGGCTGCTGATTTAGATCTGGTCCATGATCAGGGCTTTTTTTTTCAGCGGGAACTTTCCAGGACTCAGTTCCGGCACCTCACAGGTGGATGCCATTGCTATTCTTAGAGAATAAGGTGAGTTCCAGCACCTCTTCTTCTATAAAAATAGCACTGTCCATGATATAATCCCAATATTGCCCCCTTCCCAGCTGCATTTTATAATGGAAAAAGAAGGGTGTCCCAGATATGCATAGGGTAACCCTTTGTTTAATGGTGAGAAGAAACCAATATTTGGCACCCCATTTGGAGCATGTGCCAATCTTGAGTGATGAGCAAAGGAGACAGAATTCTGCTCAGTGCATGAAAATGTGTCAGAGGCAGAAATGCTCCTGATTACCAGTTGTTGGAAACTGCAGGAGGAGAGTGCTCTTGTGCTTGGGTCCTGCTTGCTAGTTTCCTGCAGGCATCTGGTTGTGAGAACAGGATGCTGGTCTAGATGAATCATTGCCCTGATCCAGCTGGCTTGCATTATGTTTAGAAGTGTGTGAACGCCAACTATGTACTGATTTGTTCTCTTCACTCCTGTTGTTGCCTTTACCTTTCTTCGTTACATGATCAGAGGGCAACACAATGATGCAGCTGAAGCTTAGCAGCTTTGGGTCTGCTCAGTGGCCACATGAGAAACTACTCAACAATCCTATATACACTGCCTTGAATTCCACAAACATAAAATCATATAATATAGACACGGGTGGCGCTGTGGTCTAAACCACTGAACCTCTTGGGCTTGCTGATCGGAAGGTCGGCGATTCAAATCCCCGCGATGGAGTGAGCTCCCGTTGCTCTGTCCCAGCTCCTGCCAGCCTATAAGTTTGAAAGCATGCCAGTGCAAGTAGATAAATAGGTACTGCTGTGGTGGGTAGGTACACAGCATTTCCATGCTTGCTGGTCATGGTGTTCCGTTGCGCCAGAAACGGTTTAGCCATGCTGGCCACATGACCTGGAAAGCTGTGTGTGGACAGCGGCTCCCTCGGCCTGAAGCGAGATGAGTGCCGCACCCCATCATTGCCTTTGACCGGACTTAACTGTCCAGGAGTCCTATAATGTAGAATTGGAAGGGACTCTTAAGGTCATTTAGTACAACCTCTTGCAATGCAGGAATAAAGGTGGTTTAGAAGATGGAAGAAAATAGTATATAAACAATATGTACTAAATACTTTTAGGTTTTCACTACATTCTTGTGGATGTCGCCAGTGGTGGCTTGTGCAGGGGGTGGGGTGGAGGCAGTGCTCAACTGGATGGGTTTGGGGCAGAGTGTGACAAGATGCTGGTGAGGTTGGGGGAGCTTTAGGTGCACAGTCACACAGCCCCAGAGTTCTCCAGATCTTGCCACTGCTGCTTTACTCTGTCCCATCCGCATCACAATGAGTGTCACCACTGCCTCCACTCCTCTCCTCATGAGCCATAGCTAAATAATGTTTTTCATACCCTTGGCTTCCCATCAGTATTTTCAAAGATCATATTTAGTTCAACATAACATCTCCCTTACGCTATGGGTATGAAGGTTCTCCCCCCACCTCTCCATCAAGGCTAGCGTCTAGAATGCACCACGTTTTTTCCTTTGTCTGCCTTCTGTACTTTCTGCTACAGTGAAAGTAATTTTGTTTTAAATTATTATTCTGTCAAACACAGAGAGGGGGCTAAAAGAGCTTGTCAGCAAGAGAGGCAGCAAGGTAATTATCCACATTATAGTCCTGTTTGTGACTCCTAGACCAACCTTGCCTCCGAAATGGGTGTTTATTGTCCCTGAACACAATAAAAAAAGTCTCAATATTTCTTGTTTAAATTCATACTACATACTTACAGTTCTCATAACTACCTCCCACAGGACAGGTGCCTGTGAAAAATGGAAACATGTGGCTGGTTGACTTTTCCTAATAACTTGATCTTGGCAAGCTTTACCCATAAACCTATGTGTGCATTTCTGTATGATTCAGAAATGGGAAGCAGAGCAAAAAAATGTGTTTATTCTTCAAAAGTAGTATATAAACTTTTTAAAAACAATCCAGTAAAACGCCACAGCCACTGGCAGCTTCGAGGAGCAAACTATCAAAGTGGTAAACAGTAATATTTAAACAAAACATAATTTACAAAAATAAATGAATAAAATTAACAGATAACTGCCAAGACAGAGGTGAGATAAATGGATCGAAGTGACTGGTTTGTGGTGGTGGTGGGGTCTGCCCCAAGGAAAATATGCACAATTTTCCAAGCTTGACCACCCACTCATCAAATTATCTTTCAGAAACAAATGACCCCCTGGAACACAAATGTCACCCAAGTCACCCAAGAAGCAGTCAGGAGCATAGGGAGGAGTCCTTTCAGGACTGGGACCAGTGGATGAGAGTAGAAAAAGTGAACCAAATTCTAGATGAGGTGTGGAGAACCTTTGGCCCTCCAGATGTTGCTGAACTGCAACTCGCATCAATCCCAGCAAGCATGGTCAGTGGCCAGGGATGATGGAAGTTTTAGTTCAGCAACATCTGGAGAGCCAACAGTATCCTATGCATTACTTAGAGCCAGGAACAGGGAGTCAGTGGCTCTCCAGATGTTGTTAGACTCCAGCCCTCATCAGCCTCAGGGATAATCAGGGATAATCAGTGATCTTGTCCAACAACATCTGATGGGCTACAGGTTCCTCAGTAAAGATGGCAGAGCAGGTTGGAGATAAGGATTAAGTCCTTTACTTGCCTTAGTGAAATTTTGTTGGCTTTCCCTCCAGTTCCTCTGAATTCTCACCTAGAGCAACAGATTTTTTTTCTCTTTATTGGGGATGATAAAGCAATGAAAAGTGCCAGGCAACAAGGTCATAGAAGGAGTCTATCTTAATAAAGAAATGAATGTGTTGGGGAAGGTAACTGTCAGTCATGCTAAATCTAATGACCTGTCACTTGCGGAACACATTTTTATGCCTACATTACAGTAGGGAGATGAGGTCAGAAAATGAATTCCATTTGCTTTGACACATTAGTACACTGGATCATTGCTTTATAATTCAAATTATACACAAGCAGACAAAGAGCTAGAACATGGCTTTGTACTTAATAAACAAAACATACAATGAATTGAGAGGAGAGAGAGAGAGAGCGCTTTGCTCTCGGTGTCATTTATTGTTATACAATTTTTGCATAGCTCCAGATTCTCCTCCTTCAAACAAAGAACTATAAAAAGTGCCTGGATACTTTTTGAGTAAAATGTGTGTTAATGAATAAGAACCAGTCATTGTATATAGTCTGAACAAGGTTGTCCAGTAGAAGCTGGAGGAGGTTTGCTGCACAAAATACTTTGTGGAAAAATGAACAATGGATAGATGTGATAGCAATAAAGCTGCCTTGTGGCATCTAATGGATGGAAAGATGAGGTATCAATATTTTAAAAACCAGCTCTTTGAGCTTTTCTGCTGTAGGCGTGCTGTGGCTTCTAAGAAAGAAAGGGTACGTATCTCATGTTAGTCATACTTAAAATAGGGATGTGGGAGAAATTTGGCTCATACCTGAAGGTGAGCCTGCCTAATTCATGCTTTCTGAAACAGTATGAGAATTTAAAACACAGCTAACCTTTGAAATTTGTACTACTACAGATTTTGCAGTGCAGATCTCCCGCCAAGTAACATGTACAGAAAAGCATATACTGGGGGCAAGTGTGCATAAAAATATACTAGTGAAATAACACAGAGGGTGATTCTAGTGGGAGAAGTTGCTTTGCATACAGAAATGTGTATATCAGAAGAAATTCACACTAACCTTCATGAGGACTTTAAAAAGAACATATTTATGTGGCAATGTAGAGAAATGAGTATGAGTGGAAAACTGAGAAACTAAAGGAAACCAAAATGGAAAGAGTCACTCACCCCCCCCCTTACAGTAACCGTAGCCCTACCCTACTTTTTTGTTTTAGCTTGTGTTAACAATATTCAGAAGTAAATGCATACAATGCTTTTTAATAAATAACATTATTTTAATAACATCGTTTTTGAAATCACCCTTACAACCTGATTCTTTCATGGCTGACCAGAAATATCTCATGGATTTCACTGGAGCTTACTTTCACGTAATTAATTAATTAATTAATAAGTGTACACAGGTTTACCACCTTCATTTCCCTGATCCTTCCATCAAATTCAAATACACAACTAATACACAACAAATACCCAGCTTCACAGGCTATTGATTGGAGCTGCAGAAAATGTTGGCCAGAACCATCTTCCACTCCTGGAGCATCTCATTCCACAAAGCATCTGAAGAAAGACTGTGTCACTAGGGGAGCAGGGCATGGCTGTCCATACAGTCATGCAATAGGACGGTGGGGGCAGATACCTGGAAGGACACAACATTGTGATGCTGAGTCCATCCTCCAGATGCATTGTGGGGGGAAGTGGTTCTGGAGTCAAGGAGGGTTGTTGCCATCACTTCCACAGCACAACTTTTTTTAAAAAAAGAAAGAATCAAAATGGTTAAAATAATTAACAGAATCCTCTGCTAATGGCTGTTGAAAAGCAACCCCCCCCCCAATGCACCTGCAAAAGTATTCAGATTTTCTTTGGTTTGTCAGGTTTTTCACCTTCCCTCTTCACAACCCCTCCCCCAAAGTGACAAGTTCTCTTAAGAACAGTGCCACCCAACAGTAATCATGCAGTGCTTTCCCCACTGACGTGTCTATACTAGTGTTGAACACAAATATATTATTTTGTCAACTGTGTATTGCAACTGTACAAAAAACAATGGGAGGGTGTAAATGGTGGGACGGTACTGCTTCATTATAATACAATGCCGTTGTCCACAAATGTAGGGTGATTTAGAATTGGTCTTTTCAACACTTTTATACTGCATGTTTGTTGTTTAGTCGTTTAGTCGTGTCCGACTCTTCGTGACCCCATGGACCAGAGCATGCCAGGCACTCCTGTCTTCCACTGCCTCCCGCAGTTTGGTCAAACTCATGTTGGTAGCTTTGAGAACACTGTCCAACCATCTCGTCCCCTGTTGTCCCCTTCTCCTTGTGCCCTCCATCTTTCCCAACATCAGGGTCTTTTCCAGGGAGACTTCTCTTCTCATGAGGTGGCCAAAGTATTGGAGCCTCAGCTTCACGATCTGTCCTTCTAGTGAGCACTCAGCTCAGCTCTAGTGAGCAGCTCTGATTTCCTTCAGAATTGATTGGTTTGATCTTCTTGCAGTCCATGGGACTCTCAAGACAGAGTCTCCTCCAACACCATAGTTCAAAAGCATCAATTCTTTGGTGATCAGCCTTCTTTATGGTCCAGCTCTCACTTCCATGCATCACTACTGGGAAAACCATATCTTTAACTATACGGACCTTTGTTGGCAAGGTGATGTCTCTGCTTTTTAAGATGCTGTCTAGGTTTGTCATTGCTTTTCTCCCAAGAAGCAGGCGTCTTTTAATTTTGTGACTGAGGATCAACTATATAAAAGTGTGGCTTTTGGGAGAAGCTTTACTGAGGTTTGAGAAAGCTAACAAATAAAGAGCTATTGTGTGTGATACATTTCAGGCATAACTATAATAAATGAAAATGACCACCCAGGGTACCAATAGGTACTGAAAAGGTTGGTATTCCTGATACGGTATAAGCATTTTCCTTATTTTTTAACCCTGGGGCACTAGTATTGAATAGACTGCTGTGACTTTCACACTGAGGGGAAAAGTTATAGATGGTACTGTGTTCAGCCCTCTCAATTACTACCGGTAAGACTCAATATATTTTTGCTATATAGTCCTAAGACATCTAAGTAGACTAAAACTTTGACTCATTGTAATAATCAGCTATTTTTTCCATTAAACACTGCATTATATATAGATATTTTCTCCCATCAAGCCCTGTGTAAGAAACTGCTTGCAATTGATCAGCACCCCAAAGGATCAAGTCTTCCTACTCATTATCATTTTATTTGCATGCCACATTTCCATAGTTAAAGTCGTGTGTTAACTGGATCTTGGTTGATTGCTTTTCTTTTAAATCTTTATACTTCAGGATGGCATGATTCAAGCCTTTCTCAGAATCAAACCCCAGGGATTCAGAGGATCTGAGTCCAAGTTAAGCACAAATCCTCTAACTCCCATTCTTGCTTTCCTGAGCAGCAGTTGCCTAGGGAAAACAAGAGATAACAAAATGCAAGCTGTTAAATACAAGACCATTCTGGGCAGCTTTGGCAACTGTTTCCAAGGGAATTGTAATGTTATGTTGGGAATGGAAAAGTTGGGGCAATTAAGATGGAAGAGAAGGAATAATGGGCTAGTGAGGAAAAAGAAAGAGTTGCTACAAATTTCTAGAACATATCTACAGAGTGGATGGTATATTCAAGTCCTGGAAGTGGATAGAGGTGGAGCAAAAGAGGGATGAGAGATGGAATGGTTGGTGCATGGGGAACTGGAATACTGCAACGTGAAGGAGCAATGTGAGAACATCACCATACAGAAATATTTAGGCAACATATGAGACTCTGGGAGAAAGAGCTTCAGTGTTGGTTCATTTTCCAAGAAAGGATACGGTCTTGTAAAGGTATCACCTGCTGGAGAAATATTATTCCTTCCCCCATGAATGAAAAAAACATTGTTTTAACAAAGGTCTTTCTATAGGCTTCCACTCTCTTCCCAAACTCGGAGCATGGTCTTCCATCTGTCACAAAAGAACAGGAAAAGTCACAGGAAAATAAGGCGAGGTAGTACCTTGGATCTAAGGGACCCAGGTGGTGCTGTGGGTTAAACCACAGAGTCTAGGGCTTGCTGATCAGAAGGTTGGCGGTTCGAATCCCTGCAACGGGGTGAGCTCCCGTTGCTCGGTCCCAGCTCCTGCCCATCTAGCAGTTCGAAAGCACATCAAAGTGCAAGTAGATAAATAGGGACCGCTCCGGCGGGAAGGTAAACGGCTTTTCCGTGCGCTGCTCTGGTTCGCCAGAAGCAGCTTGTCACGCTGGCCACATGACCCAGAAGCTGTCTGTGGACAAATGCCGGCTCCCTCGGCCTATAGAACGAGATGAGCACCGCAACCCCAGAGTCGGACACGACTGGACCTGATGGTCAGGGGTCCCTTTACCTTTACCTTTAGTACCTTGGATAGCTCCATGTGGAACTCAGACTCAAATGCCAGTTGAGGAACAGATAACCCAAGACTGAAACCTATCTAGGGTTTCTCCTCAGTCTGAGTGGTTAGCTCTGTCTGGTTGGGAGAAGTCTCTTCTAGTTAAAAATCTCCTTCTTCAGCAGCTGTTGCTTCTGATGGTGCGGAGGAAACAGTGACTCTGCTAGGACTTCTGGGTAGGAGTCCTCAGACTCAGAAGTGGCAGCCAGAGTGATGGCATCTTGCTTCAGAACCGCTACCAATAAATGGGTATCATCCAGGGTCGATGTTGCAAACAATTTCCCTCTTGGTCAGACACTTTCTCTTGAGTCCACAGCCTCATTCCCCAAACCTGAGGATTCTGGCACCCACCCAGTGTCATGGGGACTCATGATACATGCAACATTTTTGTGGTGGAGGGGAGGAAGAAAGAGGAGCAGAGGGAGAGAAAACAGTGCTATTCCTCTGCCATAGGGTCTTCCCCTTGGTTGTTTATCTTTGATGTTAATCCTTATGTGGGTGGGGTGGTAATTTTTTGTTGGATGATTTTTGTGGCTAAATACTTTTAGTACATTTGTTTCATTTTAATGGATTTTCACTGTATAGCTTGCATGTTGTTGTCTCTGTAAATGACGAAGACTCCTTCTGGGTAGATACATAAATTGAGTTGAAAATAGCCTTCCTTTTTGCTTCACGTTGCTGCCCCCACAACGGCTATGCCTGCATTTAAGAAGCAAGAAAAATAAATAAATTAGTGACATTGCTGGTAACTTATTCCACTGAGATCTGGCTCTGTGCCTCATCTCTATATTTAAAAGCCAACAACTCCTCAGCAACATTAAAACTACTCGCCCTTTCCTTTATCTTGTAGCGGCAGCCCACCTTGTTATACCCCAGGGATGAAAAGTTGGTTCAAATTTCACAATTGGTAATTGGCTCAAAAAGGTTGTACACATTTCAATTATGGGAAAATTCACTCATCGCCTGCGTGTGCTGCAGGGAATTGCAGAGCTGGAGGAGGATGAGATAGAAACAGGAAGGGGGCACAGCCCAAACTCTTGGCTTGACTCAGAGAACTTTTATTAAATCCTGGGGAAATCTTGAGCCAAACCAAAGGGAGTCTTAGTGGGCTTGCCCAGCTTTCAACAAATATGCTGGCTTTTACATTATGCCTTTGAATTAAAGCTATAATTATTTCATCATTTTAATTTTGAGTTATCTTCTAAGCAACCTGACACGTGTTGTCGTAACCAGCCATTCATTGGAAAACACCTTGTTTTAGCTGCAAAGCACATGAGTTTATTCAAATGATTTGTTTTGTCAGGAGCAAAAGGAATGAGTCTTGTCAGCTGTGCCCACCCGTCATGTATATTTTTGTGCTTTGGATCAACAGCAATATTTCTTTTTGCCTTCAATGTCATGGCATATGAAGCTTGGTTCCTGCTTGTTCCCTGTTTGAAATTACGCACAGACTCCTTTATCTACCTTGTGCCACTCCAGGGGACATTTAACCCACCCTGGATCCGATCTTGAAGCAGTATGGGGGGGAGGGCTAAGGATTTTTAAAGAGGGTTTTAAACCCTATTTTTAGCATACAGCTAAAACAAGGTTTAGAAAGGGTTGAGAGGAGTAACACCAGCACAGTGTGAAATCGCTGATTACTTAAACTGGTTATCATTCTTAGATGATCCCTGTCAGTTGGAGATTATGCAGTAAACAAGATGATATCATGGCACTACATATTCAACTGAATTTGGACATTTGATGACATCAAAAAAGGAACAAGAGAGTAAGTGTTATATGAACAAATGTTTTTGGAAGCATTGACCAAAACAAAACAACAAAACACAACCCTCAATTACAAGGGTGTTTGTATGTGTGTTTTGACACAGCCAAAAATGTTCCTGACAGTTTCAGCTCAACCCTATGTGCTAAGTAAGTTGAATGTTGGACTCCATATTTCTATAAAGTTTTAAATTTTCACAGCCTGCTCACCTAACACTGTCAAAATCTGCTTTTTTAGCACTTTTCTCTTGTACATTACATGTGAACTACTAATGGGTGAAGAGAACTGAAACAGATGCCAGAAAATTAAAATCAATTGATTTTCTCCAGAAGATTAACAAGATCTTTTATCTTGGTGACAAACAGTTCTATCCTAAATAAGCATCAATTTGACCTCATGGCTTTGAAAGGTTGCTATTAATAGCCAGGTAATATTCATTAAGAATCATGCAGTTTTCAGCAAGTTAGCTGGATAGGTTAAACAAAGGTCTTCCATTATTAAAATGAAACAGCTTGTAAGGCCTAAAGGAGGAATCATTATGAAACGGTAATCAGATAGCAAAATATGTTTTGTTCTAACGGGTGCAAGGTAATATATGATGAGCCATTAGTGTTAAATTAACTGTTGGTGTCAAATGAATATATTTAATAATACAAATAGCAATGGACAAACTCCCTAATCTCAATTCAGAAAGATGCTGGCAATTAAAAAACAATATTGAAGAATGCTTCAAAAAGCTTCTTCCATCTCCCCATCAAGCATTATATATTTGTTCATAATTGCTCATTCCATGCTGAGTCCTCACACACCCTTCCTTACCTGCTGGTTGCAACTGTAGTGGTTGCAGCAAAAGGGAAGGATGTCTATCTTACCTGATCTTCCTCGAGTCTGGACCAAATGCTGATATGGCAGCATCCCTGGCATTAGGGACTTTAGAAAACAGCATTTCACCAGGGCATCTAATGTCCCAGAAAATTAATTTGAAATTGAAATTGAAAAGAACCCGCAAGGAAAATACTTCCTGTCTGCATCTCCTTCTCCCCATTTCCAACCATGTCTAACTAGGAGTTTAAATAGGAACAATCATATTGCTGCCATTTTCAGGTGGCTTGGGGCCACCACCTCTCACAGTGAGCGATTGATTACCTTCTTGGCTCAATTATAACAACAACAACAACAACAACAATAATTTATACCCCGCCCATCTGGCTGGGTTTCCCCAGCCACTCTGGGCGGCTTCCAACCGAATATTAAAAACAGTACAGCATCAAACATTAAAAACTTCCCTAAACAGGGCTGCCTTCAGTTGTCTTCTAAATGTAAAATAGTTGTTTATTGCCTTGACATCTGCTGGGAGGGCGTTCCACAGGGCAGGTGCCACTACCGAGAAGGCCCTCTGTCTGGTTCCCTGTAACCTCACTTCTCGCAATGAGGGAACCGCCAGAAGGCCCTCGGTGCTGGATCTCAGTGTCCGGGCTGAATGGTGGGGTGGAGACGCTCCTTCAGGTATGCAGGACCGAGGCCGTTTAGGGCTTTAAAGGTCAGTACAGTACCAACACTTTGAATTGTGCTCAGAAATGTACTGGGAGCCAGTGTAGATCTCTCAGGACCGGTGTTATGTGCTCCCAGCGGCCACTCCCAGTCACTAGTCTAGCTGCCGCAATCTGGATTAATTGCAGTTTCCGGGTCACCTTCAAAGGTAGCCCCACGTAGAGCGCATTGCAGTAGTCCAAGTGGGAGATAAACCTGCTGTCCCACTCTTAACTCAGTTTTATGATCCATAAGGGCCAAGGGTCCAGTCTGCAGGTAGTTGCCCAAACCTATCCAAGCACCATGTCCCCATTCTCAGACCACACCAAGTGAAACGCATCCAACAAAATACCACTAACCATTGCAGTTGACACCTCAAACTGTTGACTTGCTACAACAGTGCAATTCTGGTGGGTGCAAGCACTTTTGTCTTTGAATTGCTTCACAGACAAGTCACAATGCACCTCCAATAGTTCCCACTGCTCAGTTGGGCCAGAATGTTGTATGCTCTGGATCAACCAGGAAAGTTGCACAAGACAACCCGAGAAAATGCAGTGGCCTTCACTGCTGCCAAATAGGGTCTAAAATGAGACTGCACTAGTGTCTGGTTGCAAAATATTGTAGTACTGTATATGTATGCTTGACCCGTCTGTAAAGGTAATATGTATAGAGAAGTAAGCCCTGAAGGCCAGAGAGGATTCTGGAAGCCTTAAGACATCTGTGTCTTTGGAGATGAGTCATTCTGAGAGAAGGTTTTTGAGAGGCCTGTATTATGTGAGCATAAGTTGATAAATACAACACCTGTTGTTTGCCTCCACTGGATTACTGTCTTCTCAGAAAAATGCCTGCCTGGCTAAGCTGCTGTAGGCCACAAAGCTACTTAAGAATATGTTAATTTTGTGGAAGGAGCAATCTCCAGATTCTTGTAGCCCAGTTTATTATTTTGGGAGCTTCTGCAGATTTGGAAGAATGTCCATTTCTTTTCTTTCTTTTCTTTTGTGTCATTTCCGGATTGCTACCATTTAGCTAGGCAAGTAGGTTGATCAGCAAGGAACATTTTGATGCCTCTTCCCTGACTTATACCAGCCTGGCTGACCAAAAATCAGTTGTCCACTTGCAGTCAGTCCACCTGGCTGCATCAGAGGAAAGGAGAGAGAGTAAGGCCTTCTTCATCAGTCTGTCATTTGGTTCCATGCCCTCCTAAGACTGTCTCCTCCAGTTAGTATGGATTCACAGCCGCATTGAGAAAATAAAGAAAACACAAAAACCCAAAGAATAAAAACAACTGGAATATTTCAGTAGCTCAGTCACCAACAATTTGCCTATACTGTACCAGTTATCCATCAGGAGATCAGCTGGAAGACGCCTTGACAGATATAAAAAGACACAACCCAGATAACAGATTTGAACCAGATGGCTAAAGGAACAAGCCAAGTTTGATACTGTTTTTGTTTTGGAAGGTGCCCTGAAGGCTTTCGATGTTGAAAGAAAGAGTAAAAATGTATTAGACCTCACCAGAATGGTCAAAACACATGAAAAGTGTCACCAGGATTTTAAGTATATTGGCTCCTATATTATGATGATGATGATAATAATGATATTTCAATATATATTACTCCCAGAGGAGCCCAGGGCAGTAAACACCTCATCATCATTTTTTAAGCATTCTAGAGACAATTAAAATACAGTGGTACCCCGGGTTACAAACTTAATTCATTCCGGAGGTCTGTTGTTAACCTGAAACCGTTCTTAACCTGAGGCGTGCTTTCACTAATGGGGCCTCCCGCTGTCGCCGTGCCGCTAGCACGCGACTTCCGTTCTCATCTTGGTGCAAAGTTTGCAACCCGAGATACTAGTTCCGGGTTAGTGGAGTTTGTGACCCAAAATGTTTGTAACCCGAAGCATTTGTAACCCAAGGTACCACTGTATTCTATAAACAGTTCAAAATATTATCTCAACCAGTAATATGAATACCATATTAACAGGAACAGAAAAAAAACCCTTTTAACCTATCTGAGCTAGGCTGCTAGAAGGCAAGGCAGGGTAAGATACACAGGAGGGGAGACCTATTAGGAACTGCCCTCCTTTCAGCTCCTGCTGGGTATTTGCTCTCCTATAACATAACTGGAGATTACTCGTTATATTTCAAGTTGTGAAGAAATTTAAAACCTGCCCCAAGGTGTGTGTGTGTGTGTGTGTGTGTGTGTGTGTGTGTGTCTGCCTTCTTAGCAAGAGATGTGTATCCCCAGAGTCTGGTTCAGCACAAAACCTTTAATCTTGGATTTGTTGCAGGTTTCTGACTGACAGTGAGCTATTGGAATGGCCTAAAGAAGGAGAGCTCTGTGTGTTTCTTTTTGAGGAATTATAGATGGGCAAACATGGACTGCATTAACTTGAAATAGTGTGTGGGGTTTTATTCCAGCTTGTGTATCATAAAACCTCAATTATTCAGGATGCCAGATGCAATATATTCATAACTACTCACCAGATTAACAAGCATTTCCATACTGTACACCATGCTGACTCTTCCCCATGGAACAGCCTTCCCCAACCAGGCACGCTGCAGCTGTTTTGGACTACAACTACCAACAACCCTAGCGGTCTGGAACTGATTAGGGTTATAGTCCAAAGCAGCAAGGGGGGGCGGGACCAAGCGGGGGAAAGCTGCCATAGAGCTAAAAAAAAGGTCTGAGTCATACGCAGCAGAGTACAGTGGTAACTTGGGTTAAGAATTCGTTCTGGAGGTCCGTTCTTAACCTGAAACTGTTCTTAACCTGAGGTACCACTTTAATGGGGCCTCCCGCTGCCGCCGCACTGCCACCATGTGATTTCTGTTGTTGTTGTTGTTGTTGTTGTTGTTGTTGTTGTTGTTGTTGTTGTTGTTGTTGTTTAGTCGTTTAGTCGTGTCCGACTCTTCGTGACCCCATGGACCATAGCACGGCAGGCACTCCTGTCTTCCCCTGCCTCCCGCAGTTTGGTCAAACTCATGTTCGTAGCTTCGAGAACACTGTCCAACCATATCGTCCTCTGTCGTCCCCTTCTCCTAGTGCCCTCAATCTTTCCCAACATCAGGGTCTTTTCCAGGGAGTCTTCTCTTCTCATGAGGTGGCCAAAGTATTGGAGCCTCAGCTTCACGACCTGTCCTTCCAGTGAGCACTCAGGGCTGATTTCTTTAAGAATGGATAGGTTTGATCTTCTTGCAGTCCATGGGACTCTCAAGAGTCTCCTCCAGCACCATAATTCAAAAGCATCAATTCTTCGGCGATCAGCCTTCTTTATGGTCCAGCTCTCACTTCCATACATCACTACTGAGAAAATCATAGCTTTAACTATACGGACCTTTGTAGGCAAGGTGATGTCTCTGCTTTTTAAGATGCTGTCAAGGTTTGTCATTGCTTTTCTCCCAAGAAGCAGGCGTCTTTTAATTTTGTGACTGCTGTCACCATCTGCAGTGATCAAGGAGCCCAAGAAAGTAAAATCTCTCACTGCCTCCATTTCTTCCCCTTCTATTTGCCAGGAGGTTCTTATTCGTTCTTATCCTGAAGCAAAGTTCTTAATCCAAGGTACTATTTCTGGGTTAGTGGAGTCTGTAACCTGAAGCATCTGTAACCCAAGGTACCACTGTATCCATGCAGTTTCCCAGCCATGAAGGAGAGCCCCAAATTCTTTAGCCTTTTTATCACATGCACTGCCATCAGAAACCTCATTCGCTTATACTTTGGATTCTCTATATTATGCTAGACTCTATGCTGTTCTGGACATTTCCTGTGAGCCAGAAAGAAGATAAGGGCAGATGCAGAATGTGAAATGTTTACTGCTTGCTCTCATCAGGAGAGTGGAGGTGTATATTACCTTTATATTTATATTTCAGCAAGCCAGATTCACATCAATATTCTACAGATAAAACCCCTGGATAAAATTTACTCATGGTCCCAACCTTCAAAGCACTGTACCAATAAACTACAGCTGAGACTGCAGAGGTGGACAGTGCCATGAAGCAGGCTGTCAGAAAGAAACATCTTTGCACAGCTGTCTCCCCCAAAGATGAAGGTAGATGAGGGCCCCACAGAAATCAACTCCACATAACTAGAGCCATAGAATTAATTGCAGGATGGACAGGCAGCACCTATGAAACCCCTGGAATAACAGGTTGTTTTCAGCTAACTTTTTCTCAAAGTAAACCTGCTGAAATTAATGGATTCAAGTTAAACCTGGTCACTAATTTATTGGGTCTACTCCGAATAAATCTTAGTCACCCACAACACTCTGCTGCATTTTTCTCATGTTCTAAAATACCTTCCTCTGCCCCTGTAAGAATGAATTCCTCATTGGTAAGTTACCTGGCTACTGAAATCTGGAGTTTCAAAATCTTGTGTTCGCCCCCTGTCCCTAAAAGAGAACATGTGGCTGCATTTGAAGCATTAAACATCTAGGATATTTCATAGCTTTAATCCCACAGACTTGAATATGATTATTGGAGAGGCTGTGGGTTTGTTTGTCCCTTTCCGATGTTATTCCAACTGCTTACATGAGTAATGACAAGCATGTTTTATTCACTTACTATATTTTCAAATGGATAGCCCACCCGCATGGCATCAAAAGCCTTCAGGAGGTTTGCAAGACAAAAAAATCAATAAGACATCACATCAATAAAGTTATTCAGTTTTTTAAAAAAACAAAACAAAACAGAAAAGTGCAGTGTACCACGTTTCTTCATGAAACTTGGTAACAGATTTGGACATCAAGTAGTGTTCAATTGCTTGCTGAAATGAAATATATATATTACCATAATGGGTTAGTAGTGTGTTATTGGTTCTCCAGGAAGAGGGCAATGTACACAGAGGGCACCATGTTACCAAGATATCCAGCCTTGACTCCAGCTATTTTTGTTTTTCCCTAAGAAAATTAGAATTCCAGGAGGGACCGTGGAAGGAGAGATGAAGCGCTTTGGTGAAACCACAACTGCCCAGCTAGGTTAGTGGGTTGGGCCAATGAGGGGGCGAATTTCAGTCCTGGTGTGTAGGACTACAGTCAATCAAGCTATTTCCCAGGTTGGGAAGAAAATACCCCAAATGCAAACTGATCTGGGGAGAGTTTGTCCATTGTTAGCCAAAGCAAGCCAAAGCAACAGCAGATAATGAATGAACCTGCCAGAATGACTCACAAGGCAAACAACTCCAGATGACTCATTCAAGCAAGCCATGCCATATGTGGCAGCTGAAGGAACACACTCTTTCCTCCCCTCACACAGACTGCAGCCTCCTTTTCACAAACAGAACACGAAGTGGCTTTTGGTTCTGTATGCTTGTTTTGAGGGGATATTTTTGTATGCAGGAGCATCTCCTCATGTGAGACGTCAACAGCAAAGCCCAGAAGCAGATTTAAGAACCTCCTCTGCTGTTTGTGAAAACTAATAGCTGAAGTGCTTTGTCATCAGCTCTGTGGATGCTCATTCCATGCACACTGCACCCTTCTCCCGAAGCAGACCTTATAGGGGTGCTAACTAGGATAGTTCAATCTGAATGTTGGAATGTTCAGGACAAACAAAAGAATTGAACTACTATGGAGTTCATTACCACAAGATACATTTCATGACCGCTAACTTGGATGAGGATTAGACAAATGCATGGGAGATAAGGCTATCAATAGTCACTAGCTGTCACGGCTAGCTTCTACCCCCACTGTTGGAAGCTGTGTGCCTCTGAATACCAGCTGCTGGGAATCACAAGTGAGGAGAGACGGTTGCACTTAGGTCCTGCTTGCAGGTTTCCCATGGACATCTGGTTGGCTACGGTCAGAACAGTTTGCTGGACTAAATGAATATTTGGCCAGATCCAGCAGACTTGTTTATGTTATCACAGCATGGAGCAACCTGATCAGGGAGGAGATAGAGACTGTGGTTTCTAGCAGAGCTGGCCCAGCCATTAGGCAGAGTGAGGCTGCTACCCCAGGCAGCAGATGCCTCCCAGCTGACACCCCTGCAGGTGCCCCACCTGCCCCACTACATCTGCTAGTGGTAGAGGAGCACTGCTGTGACTAGTGCTGATTTTGGTCAAGGTCATGTCATTTGGGCTGAGATCTCACTCAAAATTGCTTCTCCGCCAGCAGTCAATGCAACAGGGCACATGGCAGCAGAGCAGGCAGTGTGGACAGTGGCAGCGGCAGCAAGTGTAGTGGTGGCAGAAGTGATGGCAACAGTGGCAGGGCAGAATGGCACTTCCTGTTGCACCTCAAGCAGAGAAACAGGATGTGCTGCCCTGGTTTCTAGCATGATAAATGGGGCAATTGCCAGTTTCTATTGAGTCACTGGGATCTAATATGTATGCTTCACAAATCTTGGGCTGCCTATCCTAGGAATGTTTTTTTTTGGGGGGGGGGAGTCTAAAAGCTTCCATACTTTACTTTGTTTGTGTGCATGCACAAATATCCATTCATATTTATGATGCCTGTGATTGCTGGACTGATTTCTCTTCTCTAATAACAGCAGCTTTATTACAAAGGTAATACCAAATGCCTCCTTCCTGTTCAGGACAGTAGGGAACAATGGCTAAAGGAATTCTACATTAATGTATGAAATGTAGAAGTCTGTAGTGTGCAATAAAGAATCAATAGCAACAAGCTCCCCTCCTATTTGTGATGGAAGGAGCCAAGCAACTCTAGATTGATATATGAAGTCTTAGAGGTTATTTTTTTAAAGCAGTATAAATAAAACTAAGACACAAATGTCAGCATGATTTAGGAATGTATTTCTGTTCACAGAAAAACAGTGGTAGGCCAAATCACAGGCGAATCAATTTGGTTTTTTTAAGAACAAATTTTAGCCACAGGGTGCCTTGATTTACATTATTCAGTGGAGAAAAGCCTCCATGATCTTTACTCACATACCTGCTTGGAAAAGTTGAATGCAGAAGTTCATAATTGCACAGCTTATCTATTGGCAGATGTGAAATATGATAGGCAACCGAGTGGGGTGTCTTGATAATACCACTCTGTTAACAAGAAGTGTTTCTATACCCTTTTTCTTCCATTTTCTCTTCTGTAATAAATCCCACACTTACATTCTCCTTCAAAAATTGCCTCAAAAGATGTGCTAGGCTGTTGATGATGCCTCCTTTCTTTAATTTTCTGGCAATGAAGTGGGAAAGAACCCACACCTGCTTGCATACATACTCTGGGGAAATGTGTGCCTTACCAGTACTGGCGGCAGTGCTTTTCGGGGTGACTGCAAATACCACACACATCCAGGCAGAAGTCCTCTTGGAGCTATTGCCATGTGATTGTCATACCACCATTGTGGATTCTGGCAGCGACCAGCATTAGCAGTTGGCAGAGCACAGCAGGGTGGGATGGCAATGCTCACCTGGCTTCCCAATGCAGAAGACACTGCCAGAAGCCAAGAGAGTGGGGAGATGCGGCAGGGAGGGCTTTGTGGTGTAGGTGCAGCGGCAGAACAATCCACTGCTCCCACTGAGGCAGCTGCACTTTGCTGACATCTCCACCACCTCACCCCTGTTCCTCTCCCTCTCTTTTACTGGCAGTGACCTCTGCATTAAGAAGCCAGGTAAGCAATGATGCCCCATCCAAACAACCACTACTGGTCACCAGCCATTTTGAGAAGTGCCACTTCTGCCACAAAATTGGCAGCTGCTGCTTCAAAAAAGAAGAAGAAGATAACCTTGGGTGTTGGCTTTGGGATATTTGTCCCACAAATTTTAAGCATTGTCACCAGATAACTTAGATTCAGCTTTAAAATAAACAGGTGCTACATTTAAGTCCCCGGTAATTCCTATCTAAAAGAAAACTGATCTGGTAAAGCTAGCTGAGTAACTTCCAAGGCTGTAAACAGTGGGAGATACAACACAGGAATCTGTTTGACTTATCTTTACTCCCTCTGATAGCATGGCACAATGTTGCTGCATGCATGCTCACTCCAACACTTACTTAACTGCCTAGCATACTCAACCATTGCATGAATGAACAAATATAGGGATGACAGAAATGAAACTACTACTACTGTCTGCAGTGTGGGAGGGAACAAGGGATGTGTGTGAATAGTTGATGCTATGTTATGGTAAAAATATGAAAAATAATATGCTATCTATTTAAAAAACCTAGACCTGCTCAAAGATGTAGAAAGTGTTAAGTATTATTATTTATCTCATAGTTATATTCATGCTTTGATAGATTCAGTGACTCTGAATTCTCATTTCTTTCTTCCCATTATTTCTTCGCAATGCAAGTTTTTGATTTGTTTTTAAAAACCACTAGGGCTCCAAACTTTAACTGACTTCCTTAGTACCTAACTCGCTTGATGAATTTATGGGGATCAATTTTTACCAGTGAGGGAAGGGTTGTGAGCTAAGGGCACACTTACTGTACTTGCATTTTTTAAAAGGCAATTTTAGTTCTGGTGTGTTACTGTGATGCAGAAGGACAAAAGATATTAGCATGTCAATGTTTTAGAATACAGTGATTGATAACATTTGTTAAGAATTGTGAGGCTTTTAAAAAAATGCTATGCCACAGTTTTGATGATTAGGCATATGTAACTTTAATGAAATCAGCTAGTTAATACTGTAGGTAGATGGCTAATAATTCTTACATTAACTGATGATTCTTTACAGCTGTGAAACAAACAGATTAAGGGGCATGTGGCAGGGGGAAATACTCCAGCAAAACACAGCTGTATCGCAATTCAAAGCAAAGGGAGAGTTCTTTCGGGCTCATGTCCTGCTTCTGGGCTTCCCATCGGGGCATCTGGTTGGCTGCTGTGAGAACAGGATGCTGCTCAGTCGGTAAAGCATAATACTCTTAATATCAGGGTCATAGGTTCGAGCCCCACGCTGGGCAAAGGATTCCTGCATTCTAGGGGGTTGGACTAGATGACCCTTCCAACTCTACATTCTACTCTATGATTCTACGACTAGATGAGCCACTGGCCTGATCCAAATGGCTATTCTTATGTCCTTACATTGGAATTTACTCACTTAAAGGACTGGTGCTAAGTCCCACAGATTTCAAGAGGGTTTTTGTCACAAGTAGCTTTTGTTGGATTTCTGCCAGAGTAGCATTTGAATTCCTACTTTCAAAGTAAAATGAACCAGCAGCGGGAGAGCATTAGGTTAATAACACGGGGCTGCTTTTTCGCTCCTCTTGGGATGCAGAAAAGAACAGCCATATTTCTGAAGAAATGAGAACGAAATCCAAAGGTTCTTGCCCTGGTAAGATGAATGCATTTCCTGATCTAATTAGAAAACTTCAGTACTTGGAAAGTCCATTTTATGAAGGAATTAGTCCCCACGCCACCAGCAAAAGGAACTAGTGCCATTTCTCATTGACACAGTTTACCCACGTGGTCCTTTTACAAGCTGCTCTCATCAGGTGCAAAACATATTTATGAATAATCAAATCATAGAATTGTTGAGTTGGAAGGGACCACAAGGGTCATATAGTCCAATGCCATGCAATGCAGGAATCACACCTAGAGAATTCCTGACAGGTGGCCATCCAACCTCCAACGAAGAACACTTGACAAGCATGCTTCATTTTTCAATAATAAGTTTGTTGATTTGCTAGCTCTCTCTAACCCTTGCCACACCAGTTAATTTCATCATATAAACTGTGTCCCAGTTTATATATTTTCAGTTTAATCACACCTGCTGGTGCAGCAAAGTAATTGGAAATACTGGTATGGTCATGATCAAGCAAATAATATAAAAACCACTGTAGCAAAGCTTGTATTATACTGAAAACTTTCAAGTAATAAAATATTTTGCATAGCACCACTTGCCAAGCTATGTCAATACAAGATAATGGTTTGGGCAAATTGCGTGAGTGAGAAATTAGAAGCCTAACTAGAAAAAGGAAGCATAATATTGAATTTGCATAGCAGGGATTCAGTGGATACAATATAATTAATTTGAAACTTGATCCTTAAAACTCAGTTACAGGGGAAAATCCTGAAGTGCTTGAAATGCAGCACTTTAAAGAGGCAAACACAAAGCCTGACAATGGTGTGGGGGGGAATTAATTCCTCATTATTTTGAATTTGTTTTGACATATCAAGGAAGCGAATTAGGGTATCTGCAAAAGATGCTAATGCTCAGTAAAGTTCTTGTAAAAGACATCAGAGTTCCATAGGTATTCCATTGCTCTTGATGAGCTATTAGGTATTCAAAAGCTTTTGTATTAGCTGCAACATCAGAGGCAATTCAGTGTGAAGACACAGGCACGGCTGTCATTGCAGTGAATCATAAAGGCCCCTGAGCATTGACAGTTCCTTCTAGACTAGAGACCACTCTTGGTTGTGTGGGTTTCTTAGCTAATGGCCTACTTTGGGTGGGTGTGTGTGATGATACTATTTCATTATATCTATATATGAGCATCCAGACTTCTGGATGAGATGGCTATTCTACGTTTAAGTTGGAGCAAAAAGAATAAGGGACCCTGAATCTAAAGCAGGATTATTTTATTTTATTTACTTGATTTTCTTTTAATTTAAAAAATGTCAACCTTTCCCTTCAAACAAGTGTGCAGGATGACTTGCACATATATGTATACTGCTTGCCAAATGCATAAAATGCCTTTTTGTAAGACACTGAAAACATCGTCATTCTGTTGCCAATATTATTTGGCATAATATCTTTAAAATAATCCCGGCTGTCCTGTATATAGTTCAAAAGGGTGCACATGTCTGCAAATTCATTAGCGGGTGATTAAAATGCAGAGGTTTACTTGACTCCAATGAAAGATGGTTTCAAACGATGACTGAAATAGACCATTGCGTTATTAGGCTACTCACTAATCTACTGGGGTCTCTCATTAGCATGCTTGAATGATAAAAGGCCTAAGAAAAGTTTCCACCAAATGAGGCTTTAAGTGGTACATATAATGCCTGAGAAACATTATAAGTCATGTTTATGATTTGAAAACCTTTTAACAGCACCTGACTCACTGCATCCCCCCCCCCCAGGAAATGAAGAATGCACACATTTCCTAAATGTTGTATATCAAAGACTTGCTCTGAGCTAGAGGTGTCGGAGGAATCCATTGAAAATGAACTATGAAGCAGATTTCTTTCCATCTACATCTTTGACCGGCAAAGTGAGCTTTGGGATACTTACAGTAAGTTCACATTTGCTACTAGGTTGAGTTCAAGTTGCTACAATTGGCACATAAAGGTCTTAACAGCTAGGGACCAGTTTAGTTAAGAGATTGTCTTATCCCATACATGCCATCTCAATCACTTCTATCTGCAGAACTTGCAGTTTTACAAGTGCCACAGTGTGTTTGTTCTGTATTTGCAAGGACTGATTCCTTACTGTGGCAGCACCTCTGCTCTGAAAGCCTGCCTATTGGCATTAGGCAGGTGCATTCATTACACTTTTTAGATGCCTTCAGTAAACTTTAATGTTTCAGTAGGCCCTATCCAGATGCATGATTTTGTTATATCTGTTTTAAAATTTGTTTAATATCCTACTGTGTTTATTGTTTTTGGATACTTTTGATTTATTTTAAATGCTTTAAATATGTTTATACTGTACTTAATTTTTTATTGTATTGCACATATATATATATGTGCTGTCATGGGTTTCTTTGAGATGGTCAGGAGAAAAAAACAACATAGATGCATACAGTAAGTTTATTTAAAGCCAATGCCGTTGTTCTAGAAAAAGAGGTGCCGGAACTCACCACGAACACCTCCCTTGTTCTCTTACAATGGCAGTGGTGCCACCTGAGTTCCAGCAAGTTCCAGCTGAAAAAAATAACCCCTGCTTAAAGTGAAATTATGCTGTTCATGAATCTGTTAACAAAAATTCCACTGGACAAGCTTAGGCCCTCTGGCACACTGAAAGTGGGTTTGGGGGGAGATCCTGACAGTGGTACATTCTGGTTGGGGGGTCCAGAATTGTGGCCACATCAAGTCATTTGTAATTGCCATTATTTGAATAGTACCAAAAAGAAACTAGAACTTCAAAAGAGAATTATTAAACATGTCAAGTAGAACTCATTACAATTATTATGGAAATTTTGTGTTAATGATATCCTCCTTTTGACAATTGCAGTTTAAGACATGACCCTCACCTGTGTTTTTTCCCATAATGGCATTGCGTGTAATTTTATGGCATCTGACCATGACCTTGTGACAGTATCTTCATTTTCTACCCATCACTCCTTCCCAGATTATTTTTAATGTGTAGTGTCAGTGATTAAAGGAACTCCTGGTCACTAATAATAAATCTTGAGCAAGCAGTTGTCTCTGACAACTTAAGTACATTCTTGCAGTAAGCACTTGAAACAGATGCTACTGGCTTTTCCTTCATGAGTCTACAAGGTCAACTGGAAGTCCTTCAAGTGAGAAATTAGTGTGTGCACTCGATGATCTCAGCAGCAACTGAAGTATTTCACTTTGTACTTTTGTGTTGTAGCTTTCAAGGCAATAACAAACATGAGCAAAATCCATTTTGCTCAAAAGAAAAGAAAAGTTTGCCTGTTTGACCCGTGGTGATAACACTACTGTAGTTATTATGAGGTATGAATGAATAACTACAACACATGCTCTTAGAATACATTGCTGTCTTTTTAACAGTTTGATCTTGTATTGGCACCTGAACCTTGGTTGCTGTAAATCTTAAATTTTCTTTGACATCAAGCCACTGCCTCCACCATCTAAAATACTATGCTTGGTCTTGCATAGATGAACATAATTTCAACCTAAGATCAATTGCTAAAAGAGCTGCACTAACAGAACTGGTTTATAATTCATGAAACCTGAGCTCTTTTTACACCTTGACATTGGCATTGGGGGACAGCAGAACTTCTGTGCCTCTGATAGCTGTGTGCCAAGCAGAAATTCAGCAGAGTAAACCTTCTTACTTAAAAGCAGTCCAGGGATAGCACTGCCTATCAGCTTCCTCCTTCTTAGTCTTAGTGTTGCCCTTGCAGAACTTTGTGGGGAAGAGGATGAGGACAAAGCTGGATGTCAGGGTACAGAGAGGAAATAGGAGCTCTCTTAAGTATCCCTAGGTATGTCACAGTCGAGAAGCAGTGGGCAAGGAGAGGAGACGTGGGATGCAGCCATCCTCAACTGCTATAGGGGGAAATATTCCCACCACATCATCTGTTCCTGGGAAGGAATGAAATACAGATACCAAAATATCAAAAGGAGTAGGGTTATGATTTGGGAAGCAAATGCTGGAATGTGCCAGGCCCTCTGGTCTTAGCAGGAAGCAGGAGCTCAGAGCATCTGTCTCCTTTAGGGATAGCTTTCATAATGCCCTTGCTCAAATTGAAGAAAGCTCTTTTGTGTGTCACTACCTGGTCCCTAGGGACGCAGATGGCACTGTGGGTTAAACCACAGAGTCTAGGGCTTGCTGATCAGAAGGTTGGCGGTTCGAATCCCTGCGATGGGGTGAGCTCCTGTTGCTCGGTCCCAGCTCCTGCCAACCTAGCAGTTCGAAAGCATGTCAAAGTGCAAGTAGATAAATAGGGAAGATAAACGGCGTTTCCGTGTGCTGCTCTGGTTCGTCAGAAGTGGCTTTGTCATGCTGGCCACATGACCTGGAAGCTGTACGCCGGCTCCCTCGGCCAATAATGCGAGATGAGCGCACAACCCCAGAGTCGGTCACGACTGGACCTAATGGTCAGGGGTCCCTTTACCTTTACCTTTACCTGGTCCCTAGTGTATTTGCAATGCCAGTCCCTGTGATTCTTGCTCTCACCAATCCCCTCTTTCTCTGGCCCCCTTACTTCTGTCGCTAGTGAAAGATAACTATCAATCCCTCTGGAGCAAGACCATAGTGAATAAGATGCTGAGTATAGGCCTCAATCCATCCAGCCTTATGTCACGATCTTGATACAGCAAAGACCCTTATTAAACAGAGGATTATAGATATAGAAAGACAGAAGGATTTAAGTAAAGTACCTCACTTTCTAATTGAGGAGGAAAGGAGATACTTGGCCCGCCCAGCCAGATATTTATTCCACCTGGAAATACCCTCTCATAGAGAGCATTCACTTTGGCCCATAACCGCATAATGCCTTCAGCAGTTCTCCAAGGGAAGTACAAACGGATCCCCTTATGTGAGAGATGCTGCCTGTGCGGATCAGGAGAAGTGGAATCTATTGGACATATACTTCTGCGATGCTGCTTCTACGAGGAGGTGCGAGGCAAGCTTATCCACACTATACTGGCAGAGCTACCTGGACGCTCGGATAATTCCTATATAGAGTGGCTTCTTTCCGACGCCAACCCTAATGTGTCAGCGAAGGTTGCCAAATTCTGTGCTAGAGCCATAAAAATTCGGTCCAATCTAATTAGCAGTGTCCAAATAGCCTCAGAACATCTTCAGGACTAGCTAAAGAGGATCCAGTGATATTAACTGCTGCAGTCTACTTCCCTAAGTATTAATACTCCTTTTAATTAGTTTTGTTTTAACCAATTGTTAAATCTTATGCTTATTGTCTATTTTTAGATATTCTTGTTTTCTTTTATTGTTTTTATGTATCGCATATTTATATGTGCTGGTCAAGAACCGTAATAATAAATCAATCAATCAATCAATCTGGCCCCCTCTTGCATTGTTGCATAACTTTGCATCCCTACCTCATGTTAGGCAGCTAGGAAACCATAATGAAATCCAAGCAAAATTTTGTTTGCTTTCTATTTTGTTTTAGCACTAATTAAATTGAAAGTGACTAATTTAGTTTTCATTATTGTATTAACTAAAACTGAATGCACATTCCTATTGCTCTCTGGTAGCCTAAGGGAATGTATTCCTAGCCTCCTTTATATATTACGGAGAGTTTAGCAATTGTAGTAAAGAGATTAAACTTCATTCTTAAACCAGAGCTAGGTTTTTTCCACATTTCCCTAAAGTGTTATAGAAAATAAATGCTGCCTCTCCTTAGACAATTGTTTCATTAGCTGGCAACGAACTTCACAAGCTTTCTGAATATAGAGTAATTTAATAAAGTCTTAACATTTTTCATTAAACTATAAATAAATAAGTAAATGCAATGCATATTCTATTTTTCCACAGTGGAAGCTTTTGTAACAAATTACAATATTGTACCAAGACTCCAATGAACAACCTAGTTTCAGGAAATGAATTTAATACCCCACAGTATAATACTAAACATGTCTACTCAGAAATGAATCCTAATGAATTTAGTGAGACTTACTCCCAAGTAAGTGGAGGTCGGATTGCAGCTTTCGGTTTCATTGATTTCCTACCCCACTCCATCCATTCTAGCCAGTGATAGTGGAGGGGTTGAGGAAAAGGCTATAATATTGTGTCAATGAACATGGTTGCCACTCTTTTTTTACTGCATTACACATTACAATAATACATCTAGGCATCTGCTTATTTCCCCGATATCCTTCTGGGGGATATTGGGTACACATTTGATTTATGCATGTTGATAAATTGCAAGGCTACATTTATCTTGCTAAATTTGTTGGGCTGGCATATAATGTGGTTACAGACACTCATCTTTGGTACACACAACTGTTGGCGTATTTCTAATACAAATATGTGGTAGAGTTGCACTGAAAATTCTCTATTGCTCTGAAATTTGCATATTCAGTACAGCCAAACTAATTACCCACAACTATCCAATTCATCAATTGCTTTGATGCTGTTCAGTTCTTCTTTGATGCTGATGTTTTTGGGCACCATTCTTCCTTATCTTTGCCCATACTGCCTTCACTCTGACTTCATGAGCATCCATGATGACACCATCATGGCAAACAGAGCATTATGACATCACTGATGAAACCATGGAGGTTACTGCAGCTGATCAGATTAAACACAAGTAAGAACAAGTCAGGCAATGGCCAGCAAGGGCACAGAAGTGAAAAGGGTACAAAGAAGAACAGCAATTGAGGAAACACAGAGAATGGAACAACATTGGTATGACACAAATATGATCACAATGGGTGTAAGCATATTATCAAGAACAGGTGATGCTTTCTGACAACCAAAAAGTACATGAAAGTAAGTACAGTATGTTGTTTAAACTTAGTCATAATCTGTGGTTTGGAAAGCTGACCACTCATTTTCTCTTATCTCCAGTATTATCTGAGCAATGGCATTCAATGTATCATGTTTGTTTTATCCAAATGCTGTCAGAAAACACTAGCCAAAAACCTGGGACTGGGTGCTTTCATTTATTGACTATGGTACCATAACAATAGAGCACTCAGTGGTGAACGTGAAAAATATACAGTATATTACAGTGATTGCCTATGTTGTAGAAAGAACATATTTCATTGAATATACAGTCATCACTGTGAATACTCTCTTATCTATAAGTCCTTGCTAAACAATTATGGATAGTCCTGCAAGATTTGAATGGTTGATAGGGAAGTACTTTATTTCCAACAGAGGTTATCTTGCATTTCCCCAGGGACTTTGTTTTTATTGTTGTCAGTTAACTGTTTCACCTTCAGTTGCTAGAAAGCCTTCTCTAAAGTCTGTTCATTGAAGGTTCACAGTAACAAATGGCACAAGGGGAATAACTCGCTGTTTGTTTGTAGGCCAATAAGCATTGGTGGAGTCAAGGATGGAGCCATTCCACTCCTATAACACACATACACACACACCTGAAGCAAAGCAGGTATGTGTCTGGTTAGTGCTTGAATGGGTGGTTGCCTGAGAACCACATGTATGTGCCATTGGATTCTATGATGAAAGAACGCCAGAATATAAGAAATTAAAATAGGGTGGTGCCCAGCTAATGTGCTCCATTAGTGCAAGAGTTTCTGCTTGCCACAATAGAACTCCACCCCCCCCCCACACACACACCCTCTAAATCTGTTCATAGTTAGCTATGTGTTTAATAGCACAATACTACACATGTCTGCTCATAAATAAGTCCCACTGAGTTCAATGGGGCTGTGTCTCTAGCAAGTATGATTCCATCTTAAATCAAGCAATTTTAGCACCCATAGCCATTATTATATTGAAGCAGCTAACATTTTCCCATATAATATAAGTGGGTTAATTAGCCACAACCTCTACCATCTTGAACAGATGGCTGTTCTCTTAGAACTGTCCTTAAAAGGTTAGTATGCATACAGTTTTAAGGATCCTACTGTTAGAAAGGGAGGATGAAAAGAAGATTAAACAAGATTAATTAAAATAGGATACTTTGTTTTCATCTAAAATTATTTGAATACCTGCCTAGTCCATATCCAGTTTGAAGATAAAGAACCATAAGAAGGGAGAGCAGAGGCCTTGAAGATGGCTGCTACCTGGGCAGCAGACAGAAAATCATACAACTCAGCAGGTCGCATCCTTCTTCAATATGGCAAGATGTATTGTATTTTTATTTAAATTACTTATTTCTAAATTCACATCTAGACACCAAAATTAGCACATTCAATTTGTTTTGGTTTTTTAATTGATGCTTTTATATATCCCATGGGAAACATACAAAAATCAGACAATCTTACAATATTATTTTTTATATATTAATAATATACTTACACCAGCAGGATAATATTATTACTTACTCCCACAGGTTTTTACTGTGGATTATATTATATTATTAATATTGTTGTGTGACTTATTTTACATGTTACAAAACTAAGCATTTCACTCCATCAACCAAAATTCTCAATTCCATTTTTGCATCACTAGCTACTACTCCATTTATTATTATCTAGCTCTTCTTGGTGATTTTCTCTGTTGTTTAACATGGTTAAACAACAAACCTAACTGTTCTCGGATTTTCCTGATGAAATCTATGTGACTTAGTTCATTGATGTTCTCCCAAGGCCTAACATAAGAAGCCCTGCAGTAGTTAAGATGCGTAAACTTTGAATTTCATATTCTTGCAATAATCTATCCTTGACAAAAATTTAATAAACAGCTTAAGGGTTGAAATAGAGTTCAGCCTGAAGAAGTCCCCATGTTATCTCTGGTACACAGCTCCAGAACACTTTTGCTACACCGCTAAAAAATACCTTTTGTTTCACAAATAGTGTGCAACTCTTTGCCCTCTTTTGTCTTCTTTTTTTGTGATGAATTTCCCTCTTTCTTTTCTTTTTTTGAAATGTGTCAGTGGCTATCTTAATAGCTTTCTAACTTCAGGGAGCCCTTCCAACAAAGCCCTGGGCACCTGCCATATAAGCCTTGTGTGTTTCAAAAGATTGGGGTCATGCTTTAGAATGCACCCTCAATGAAAACAGTGGCATAGAAATACAATCAGTCAGTCAGTCAGTCACTGGTCTGGCCTGTTGGGCATAATTGTTATCCAGCATAAACTGATAGTGTCCCCCCAAACAAAACGCAGCATTCCCCCGCCGTTGAAAATTTCTGGGGATGGTGGGCATTCTGTCTGTTAACATAAGAACATAAGGAAAGCCCTTGAGGAGCAGGCCCATCTAACTGGTCCAGCATTCTCTTTTCACAAGCCAACCTGCAAACGAGACTTGAGTGCCCCAGCCTTCTCCTCGTTTGCAGTACACAGCAACTGGTATTCAGAAGCTTACTGGTTTCAACAGGTAAGATAGAATATTTTAAAGAGCCTTGTCCACCTTGATTTTCTCTTTGACAATTGTCTGATATTACTGCCCAAGAACCCTAAGACACCCCAATTTGAAAAACAAAGCAATAGCAGAGTAATGGATGGTAAAAGGAAAGATGTAAAAGAAAATTAATTATTTTAAAATCAGTATGTAGGCATTTATGATGCTAATGCCATTGGTGCATGAAGTCTAATTACAGTTTACAAGTGGCATGGATCAAAATGCAACGTCTGCAGTCAAATAGTTATTTACTAATAGGAATTGTAAGAAGTTTACCAATGTTTGTAACTACAATTACAGTTCTAAACTTTGGATGAATGAATATCTCCATTCGATTGTGTGAGGGTTATGATTGAGAGGTTACAAAGAGTCAATTCATAATAGATTGAACCAGATCTCTTGGCTTACTGTGAGATTATATTTATTTATTTACTACCTGTTCCCAGCCATGCATTGCTGTGGCAATCATTCCCCCCCAAAATGTGTGTTCTGTTAAACCCCCCAACCCCACCCCAACCCATTCATCCTCCCCAAAGGCATGGCCCTCCCCCACTCAGCGGCCCCGTTCCTCACCCCAGACATCTGGTCCCCCCACTGCGTGACATCGTCTTCCTCCCGTGTGAAGGCACCTGTCACCCCGGCCCCTCTCTCTCTTCCATCCGCACACCCCATGTGCATCTTGGGAAGGGCCTGGTCTGTTCCCCTGGCTGCGCAATGCTGGGCAATGCCATGTTACTGTGATGTCACAGATAGTCTGTAGCCAATGGCAGTAGCTGAGGCATCCTCAGCTGTGCTGCTTTGACATCCAGCAGATGGCAATACAACTAACATTGGAAGAAGGTTTTTCTAAAACAGAAGGTCACAAGTGAGACATCTATATAATCTAGGTATATAAAAACGCTCGTGTACGGTGTAACAACGTGTCAAATTTTCAAAGCAATCGGTCAAGCACTTTAAGAGATTATCGATTTTGGACAAAGTAATCTTTACATTTTTATTTATATAGATTTAAAAAGACTTAGTTTACTAAAGAAAATATATGCTGCCTGCAGGATTGTTAAATTTCAGCCTAAAGTTTCAACCTTTTCCATGGTAGGGTTGCCATATTTCAAAAAGTTAAAAACTTGACTTGCCTAAGATCCAAGAGAAAGCGCCGCCTTTCAGAAATCCCACCCCCACCCCCACCCAGGTAATGTCCAGGAAAATACAGACCTAAGGCAGCCAACTTTGTCAGTGCAAGTTTAATATATAAAAAAGTAGCAAATCAAAACTATATATAGGGCAATTCTATATTGGATTCAAAGGTCAGTGTCCAAATCTATTTTTGCTATTTTGCTTTTACAGGCTCAGAGCCTAAACTGTTCTGAAGAGCAATAAATAAGCTGGAAGGGAGGGGAAAATATACCACAGGCATATGATATTATCATGCACACACCTACAGTGACTAGCACTAATCAGGTACCTGCAAAAGTTATACTCAGTCTGGTGTGGGGAATTTATGGCTCTCCAGATGTTGTTGGACTGCAGCTCCCATGAGCTTTTACCACTAGCAGGCTGGGGTTGACAAAAGCTGGAGTCCAGCAATAAATGGAAGGACGCAGGTTGGCCTTCCATGCACTAGACCTTCAGACCATCTGCCAGCTTCAGGAATGCTTCCACCTATAACAAAAAGGCACACAAAAAAGTGAGAGTGGGTATAGGGTAGTGCCATGTCTACTCAGATGTCTCATTAAGTTCAATATATGCAAAGTGCTTTGGATGCTTGGCATTTGATGTATAAATGCTACAATCTTTATTAGGATTTTATCTTTAAAAATCATTTTACAACCAATGTTTAAACTGCTTTCTAAACAGTGTATCTCCTGTGGGAATTGCAAATCAGGTTTTGGCCAGAGCACCCCTTGTAAAGGTCATTCTATTTTTAGACAATCCTATCCTTAATCTATTTTTTATTTACTTTCCATTTTCAGGTACACTCAAAATACCGTACAGTACTCTCCCCCCCCCCTTTCTGGTTTGTAAGAAATTAGATAACTGAGGGGGGAGATGTTGCAGCTCTTGCCTATAACGGATTTGACCTCTGCTGTTTTTAGGTTTAATTGACCAAATTTAAATGTTCTCTCAAGAGAAAACAAATTACTGTTCCATTATTCACTAATCATCTGCATTGCCATTTCCTGCCTTGCTGGCTTTCATTGATACACAAAAAAGTAGGGCTGCATCACTGATCACAAAAAGCCCACGGAAATGCAGAATTGATATTTTAATAATCTCAAGAAGAATACGTCTAGGAAAATGTGGCATGAGATATGCCTCTTAGAGAATGCAGAAAGAAGTATAATATTTCCTACGGAATGCATATAATCATCCCAGTGTGTGTTATTGCAGCAGCAAAGCTGCCATTATATTTTTTTTCCTCATCACCAATCTTATTTTTCCTCTTCCCCTCCAACATCCCCATTCCTCCTCCTCTCTTCCACTCAATCCACCCCCTTTGTTTTGCCACTCCATTAGCAGTAACATCACTGGTGTTTTCTCTGCCTCCTCCCTGTCTCACTCTGAGGAAGGACCAAGACCAAGAGGGTCCTTCCTCAGAGTGATGCATTCTGGGTGAGGTGGCAGAGAAAGTGCCACAGTGGCTAGAAATGCTGCTTACATTTTCTTTTCTATATTTAAACCAGAGCCAGAATGTGTCACTGCCATTTATGAAGAGCAAGAAGGAGGTGGGCAGGAGAGATGCTGGTGCAGTGAAGGTGTGCAGAGAGGGGGGCAGAGAGCAGGTGGGGGTGGAGCTGGCATGCATCCCAGGGGCATGCCGCCCGCACTCCTCTTCTTCCACCAGTGGGTGTGCTGATGGGAGCACCAGGTTAACTATTCCAGTGCACCCACAGGGCACCAATTTCCCTTCCATCTTGCCCTTGCCTTCCATCTTGCCCTTGCAACAACACACCTGCTGGGAAGGTGGCATTGTGGCTCCACCCTGATGAGTGAGCCACATCCGGTTCAAAGAACATTTCTCACTGTGGTGGCAGGCCCTCTCCCATCCACCAACCTTGGCCCTTCTTCATAGGTTAGAGTGAAGCAGGGCAGGGTATGCAGAGAGCCTTGCCAGATGAGTGTCTGGTGGCAGCAGCAATAATGTGAGCTGGGAGAGGAGGGGTCCCAGGAACACCAATTTATCACCTTGCTGTGTCTGGCATTAATTACATAACATGTATTGTCATTACATTATTCTACCTCAATCATTTCAATGTGAAGGAAACACAATGCAGATGGGGGGGGGCATAATCAATTACAGTGGATACAATAAATAAATACACACCCAGCAACACAAGGGGAATGGTATGGTGGCTATAACAAACAGCTCAAGGGGTAGGAGCTGACTCCCAGTAGATTTATCCTGAGCATATATCCAAACTTCCCCCCAAAAGCATGGTTTTGCACCTCAGCCATGATGAACATCCAGTAGCCATCTTACTTTGTAATGAGGGATGTGGTATAACGTAGAAAGTGTTTCATGAATAAACCTAAACATTGTGGATTTTAATTCCTTTTTCTAAGTCATAATTGGTATATAATTGGTATATAATTGGTAAAGGGACCCCTGACCATTAGGTCCAGTTCTGACCGACTCTGGGGTTGCGGTGCTCATCTCGCATTATTGGCCGAGAGAGCCGGCATACAGCTTCCAGGTCATGTGGCTAGCATGTCAAAGCTGCTTCTGGAGAACTGCTTCTGGAGAACCAGAGCAGCACACGGAAACACTGTTTACCTTCCCACTGTAGCGGTACCTATTTACTTGCACTTTGACGTGCTTTCGAACTGCTAGAATGGCAGGAGCTGGAGCCAAACAATAGGAGTTCACCCCGTCGCAGGGATTCAAACTGCCGACCTTCTGATTGGCAAGCCCTAGGCTCTGTGGTTTAACCCACAGTGCCACCTGTGTCCCATGGTATATAGGAAGCTGCAAATATTTTTTTAAAAAAAATCTCAATGGGATAGTGACAAGTTATGAACTTGGGCTGGTTTTGTACCACTTGTAAAGGACATGACAACCCTTGTGTAAGATCTTTGGACATTTCTTGAAAATCCTCCCAATTAATCAAATGTCTGACAGATCAGACTTGGCTTGTGTTTGTTTGCATTTCATGTGTGAATGTGAGCAAGAGAGAAGTGGAGATTTAGCACCATCGATCATCTCTTTCCTACAGTTGCTTGGAGGAAGGTCCAAGAAAGTGACCTTCCCTACAGTAACAGTTAGCAGTGCTCCTTCATCAGCATTTGCAGAGACAGATATCCTTTAGGGCATCAAAGTGTTCCTTTTGCAATTACTATTTAACTTCAAATTTCTGGTTTATGCTTCTTCTGAGTGTCATGAGAAAAAGCTAATGTTCATATAGTGAACATAATTGAAATACTGGCTAATGCAGAATGCTTATCCTTGAAAAATATATTCTGCAGCAGATGCATGAAGTCCAAACAATGCATGCAGGCCATTGGCTGTGAACAGAAGCCTGGGGCACCTAGCATCTCCAGGTAGGAGTGGAAATGTCCCATGTCTGAAACCTAAAGAGCCACTGCCAGTCAGGGTAGACAATAATGAGTTAGATGGGCCAATGGTTTCACAGCTTCCTATGTTGTCTGGGCTCCTTCAGAAGGAACGGTAGGATATACACTCATTCACCCTAGTAATGAGAAAATACTGGTTAGGATTATTCCATAATTATGATGGGTCTTCTGTTTAGGCAATGAGATTGTGTAGCTCCCTCTCCCCACAGCAGCCGTGGAAGCCACTCGTGGGGATCAGGGGACCCTCCAGTCCAGTGCAACATCCAAACTATTTAAGGGTTACAACTGGAAGCAAAAATTGGCAAGTCCTCTGTACGTGTATAGCTGAGCCTACCATGGCTCCATGGATCAGTGGTTCTGTGTTTAGAATAACTCCATTCAGTAAAAATTAAAGTTACATGGCTTAAAAAAACCCTGAACATGTAACCTGATTTTTGCAAAGACCGTGTTCATGGCAGGTACACTGAAAAACAATACCTCATACTTACCAAATGCTTATTTCCAAGCCGGAAAAAGCTTTGCAGTTCTATTTCATTGTGATTTATTTATTTGGCTTTCACAGAAGCTTGCAGTAAATGGCTTGTTGCTTTGGGAGTATTTGAATGGTTGTGACACCATATATCTCTCCCTCTCTAGGTTCTAGCTAAGTGCCTTGGAGGTCCAGGGACATCTGCTCAATTCTCTTGATAACATAGATTTTGTCTCATTTTCCCCCCTTCTCTCCTTTCTGTCTTGGCAGAATCTGGCAGGGCTGATTCAAGAGTGCTTTAACACAGAGATGAAGGGCATCTTTAGAAATCTGAGCTGAATGTTCCAACTTTTAAGCAATTATTTCAGAAAACACTTTTGTGACCCCAAAATGCTCCAGTTCTCTATTGTGTCACTCAGAGGAAATAAGCATGCACACTCACACAAATGCTTGCAAAAGCTTCTAAGGGGTAATATACTCTACATCAAGAAGAGAACTCTTATGAAAACAAGACATCACACCCAGTCTTCTCATCATGTATTGTTATTCCTGGAGGAAAATTCAATTCTAATGGCCCCAGGGACCCCTGTGATTCAGCCACCTTCTCTGAATACTTTCAGACTAAGTGTTTTGGCACCCTGGCTGAGGTTAGCATATTGCCTGACATGCTGTAGGTTGGGAAGTCCTTTACATCATCATCCACAGATGAGCCACTCCATTTTGTCAGGGGCCAAGTTAGTGTTGCCAGGGCTGGTCATACTGTGTGCCTCTTGGCTTAGGTGGCAGATTGGGACGGACAGGGGAAAGTGCCCCCTGTTCCCATAGCTTGCTTAAGCCTCTGTTGCCGCTAGGTATCCTGGACACCTTCCTGAATTGCCACTGAACTGCTGGAACAAGCACGTCCACCAACCACTGCTCTGAGCCCCTACCACACTGAGCCACTAGTGATGCTCTACACTGCAGCCTGCCAGGGTACCATAAATCCTGCTACCCACCCAGGCTCCAACTGCACCAGGCTAGGGATGGGGGAGAAATGTCTATACCAGGCATGCCAACTTTAGGGGCCTGAAGTGTCTCCAGCCCCGCTCAATCTTTGTTGGAAAGGGGCTATCAAGGTCCATTTATGAAAAGGATCCTAGCCCAAATCCACTCAAGCTGGGGAGCCATTAAAGGTTGCTCTAAGTACCCCTCTTTTCACCACTCTGATGTTTATCATTGTCTCCTCCGTTTTTCTCCTTCCCTCCAATCTCCACCAAACCTGCCAGTTACGACCTATTTATATGATGAAAACATAATGCCAAATGAAAGTAATTGATGACTATCTCTACTGCACAAGACTAGTGACTGGCCCAACCCTCTAAAGCCAAAATCACACATACTCTGTACCAGATAAGCTGGGGAATATCACCCCCCTCACCCCCGCAGATCCATGAGAACTGATCAGAAACTTGTCATGTATTAGATGCCTATCTTGATACATTGAATTTGTTGTTTTCTCTTCAGGAAATGAAAATCATTGATATTAATTGCATCCCTAGTTGCCACAGATTTCAAAAGGTACATGTACTATCATATATCTTCAGTGAAGTACCAGCTTTTTGAGCTATGACTTGCTAATTAAAATTACCACTAAGCATTTCTGTGCTGCTACATAATGAAACATAAAGTGTGGGAACAGTGTTGTCATTACTCACCATTTTGGAGTATCAGGTGATCAATATAAAGGTTTATATTAACATGGGGAAACCAGTCCATTTGTTGGCTGTCCAGCTTTTAAGACATGGTTATCAAATCGACAGAAATGTGGTATTTTACCACCAGTGGAGACTTCACTACTTACAAAAAATTCAAAAGCACTAACCAAGCACTAGTAGTTCAGTGCCTGGAAGTATTTTCCTCCGCAGTTCAGAAGGTTGTGCATTTGCCATCTGTGGAGCTGTGATATTTTAACTCTGTATTCATTTCTCTCTCAGTAGGGTTGACCAAGGTTTTATCGCTTAATTTATCACCCTGGCTACATCCAAGGAACATTCCAAAGGTGGCTGAAATCATAAAAGTGAATGAGAAGTTCCACACGCCTGCTAAGTTTGGTGCATGTAGAGGTGCTATCATTACTCGGCATACGTTACTTTTCACATTTCAACATCACTTTTTCCAACTAGCCATTTTTGCAATGTTAATTAATGTCACAGCTTGCTGGGCACATTTGACGGGACAGAATTTACGTGGGAAGCTATTGGATGTACTCTGGACTATAATTAAGTAGTTAGCTTTCTGTCATTCTTCTCAGTGTCAATACAGTTCTACTGGCTTGGAACTATACATGTTCACACCAGTAACTCATTTATAATAAACAGCCCTAGCTATGGTGAAAGATCTGTATAGCTTATTACACCAAAACTATAGCAAAAGCAGCTCATTTATTCTTCTCTCCAACTTTCTGCACTTCCTCTTCACTTTCTCCTTCAGCTGCAATCTCCTGTTACTCATATTAAACCAGTTGTGGCCAATGTATGTAACCCACCTTGCCAAAAAATCAACAAACTAACTTTTTGGTTCAGCTGCTTTCCTAGGACTACAAAAACAGGAAAGGGCAGGGGATTGGAGTTATCATTCACCTCTTCTGCCACAAATAGGTATACCTGGATGAGCTCCGTACGGTTTGATTGGCCACAAGTTGTGGAATCTTGATTTAGAGGCTCCACCACTTTGTTTTACCTACATCTGTCATTTTGAATTCCCCTTGTGGTTCCTATTGCTCTAGACAAGTTTATCACACACACCCCTTTAATCTTTGCTGTCCACTGCATCCATGGCTTTCCCCATTCTGTTTAAATGGGCTGTCTTTCAGGGATCCACACTGCATCCAGCTCAATTGTGCTACAGATATGAGTTATCATAGTTCCAGTACAACAGGAAGGACGCCTGCTTGTAAAAGGGATGCTGATAAGTGGGTCTCCCACACTGTATGTTCTTTCTTTTAGAAATGCTAAATCCACTCCACATCTTCTTGAATGAAAGCTCCATTGTGCATATTTTGTGGTTGCTGCTTCTACTTTTTCAAAAATGCATATGTGTTCATATAGACCAGCGGCAGGAAACCGTATCAGTCCAAGGTCCACATTTGTTTCTGAAGAACCTCTTGAGGGGCACTTGTCAGTGTGGAACAGGGCCAGAGGCAAGACTAGGCAGAGCAATATTAATATTTGTACAGAAGGTGAATACACACACACACACACACACACACACACACACACACACACACACACACTTCCTCTCTAGTCTCCATCCAGGCAAGCAGGAATCATTGTCAAAGTTCAAGGACACACTCCAGCCAGGCAAAAAGCACTTAAGCCTATCAAAGCCAGTGAGTGGTGTGGCATGGGATGACAGAGATGGCTGAGGAGGGACTGTTTTCAGTGCAGAATGAATTCTATCAAGCTTTTATGCTAGAATAAACCAGACCCTGGCTATTGCATTTTGCACCAGCTGATGTTTCCTTCACTTTAAACCTAGCATGAGATGTGGTCTATACATGTAACAAATTGCATGCGGGTGGTGCCATGGTCTAACCACTGAGCCTCTTGAGCTTGCTGATCGTAAGGTCAGCAGTTTGAATCTGTGCAATGGGGTGAGCTCCTGTCGCTTTGTCCCAGCTCCTGCCAACCTAGCAGTTCGAAAGCATACTAGCATGAGTAGATAAATAGGTACTGCTGCAGCAGGAACGTAAACGGCCTTTCTGTGCACTCTGGCTTCCGTCACGATGTTCCATTGAGGCAGAAGTGGTTTAGTCATGCTGGCCACTTGACCAAGAAAGCTGTCTGCAGACAAATGCCAGCTCCCTTCGCCTGAAAGTGGAAATGAGCGCTGCAACCGCATAGGCAAATTCAACTGGACTTAACTGTCCAGGCGTCCTTTATCTTTTACCTTTACCTAAAAAAGGGTAAAGGGACTCCCTGACCATTAGGTCCAGTCGTGACCAACTCTGGGGTTGCGGCGCTCATCTTGCATTATTGGCCGAGGGAGCTGGCATACAGCTTCCAGGTCATGTGGCCAGCATGACAAAGCCGCTTCTGGCAAACCAGAGCAGCACACGGAAATGCCATTTACCTTCCCTATTTATCTACTTGCACTTTGTTGTGCTTTCGAACTGCTAGGTGGGCAGGAGCTGGGACCGAGCAACGAGAGCTCACCCCGTCACAGGGATTCGAACCGCCAACCTTCTGATCAGCAAGCCCTAGGCTCAGTGGTTTAACCCACAGTGCCACCTGTGTCCCATACCGTTACCTTACATGTAACAAAAAAGAGTGGTAAAAAATTCACTGTGCCCCTTCAGAATGGAGGTGCGAACAGCGGTGAAGCTAGCCACTCGGGCACCTGGAGCGCCACACATGCCATGCACCCAGGGGCGGACAATCCGTCCACGGGGGGGGGGGATCAGTGCAGCGGCAATCCGTCTGGGGGGCTTTTGTCACCCCCCCTCGGGAATGACTCCTGGGGCCAACCACCCCCACTGCCCCCCCTTCTTACGTCCCTGGGGGTGAAATCAAACCTTTTAATCTTTCCCCTTTTAAAAACAGCCTGCCTTTTCTCACCCCCCCCCCCTCAAAAAACACCTAAATAGTCAGAAAAAGCGGGTGAGCTGGAACAATTCACCCTGATGTGTTTCCATTTGCTAGCATTTTTTTAATGTAGTGGTGCGTTCAAAAGTGGCATCCTCATATCTGAAGTATTGAAATGCTTTCCATGATTACATTCCAACTTTATTGTGCTGCATGTGTGACCAAGCTTCCAACAGATAGGTCCCATTAGTGTCAATGAATTTAGACATGCCTAACTTTCTCCAGATTGTGCCCAATATATTTAATTTATGAGAGCAAGATCAGCAGCATTAAGTTTTTATAGTGTCATTCTAATAATCCACGGACAAGTTTAAGAATAAATTGCCAGAAATACCTATTTAGGTACTTTAAAGAGGGAATCAGCTTATGGTATTTTACTTGATACTCTTTATTTGGTTAGAATAGCTAATCAATGAGTTGTAATTGTTTTCCAATTTGAGATAGAAGAGGCTAGAAAGCCACAGTTCCAATTACTGTCATATGCAAAGCAGGAATTCCCTGGCAATGCCTCTGCCAACCAATTGAAATGATAACACAGTTCAAATAAATTTGTGAGATGGTTTGTGTAATGAAGAGTTATAGTACAACTTTTTTATAAAAAAAACCACTCATACAGCATGTTTATACTTTTGTAAGGGTGTATTTCACGGAAGGTGATTTAGGAAATTATTCACAGCTGATTGAAAGTTACTATAGAGCAATTAGGAAATTGAAGGTGTCCTTAAGATACAGGTTGATATGGCCAGCAGCTACAAATGCTAATACTGAGCTTGATTTCTTCCACTGTGTGGAGGAAATTGTCTTGTGTGCCTTCTTGGTCTTGTTTAGAGCTCTCTGATTTATATGATAAACTATCATACTGTGGTTTGCTTTATGCAGGTCAATCTCTAGGAGACTCATTTTAAATTTATACATGAAAGCAAGTACCTAATCAATGACCTGTTTGACCTCTGGCCAATCAGATTATGAAAAATTGTTTGTTCTGTGCAATACCATCACCAGAAGAATGAGCTTTGCTATCTGCTGCTTGTTACCAGTAGAGGGTGTCTCACTCTGTTCCTTATAACAACTGGAGCTGAGGTCTAGTGCTTCAGGGCTTTAACTCTGCTGTTAGCATGCAGGCCAGAGGGTGATTCACCTTGCTATTGCCGGTAATGCACTTTTAATAAGTTATTTTTATGCAAATTTAATTTTATTATTATTACGTTCATTTGAACTGTCTTTTATGTTGATATTATGGACACTGATGGTTGTGGGTTTTTTTTTTACGCTTTCAGAGCATAACATGCATGAAATAACAAAGTGAGCATGTCTCTAAGAAACTGCCTAAATTTACTTGAAATTTAGGGAAAATACAGTGGACTCTTGTCATATATGCCTGTTTATGTTTTGAACAAACAAAAGTGTGTCAAAGTTCAAGGCCTTATACCATTACAAAAGTTGCAAGCCCATTTAGTAGTAGCTGCTAAGTGGCAGGTTCTGAGAGGAGAGAGAGGTCATCACTTTGAGAACTTTATCAGGTGGGGCCTGAATCAGGTCAATGCCGTCTGATTGGTCTGGATGACAGAGGACTCTTGATTGGCTGGATGTTCCAGTCAGTTGGGAGTTAACTGTCAGTTGAGTGGAGAGGCAGTGGAGTTGAGTCAGTTGGAGATGAGGAGGGAAAGGGGAGTTGATACGGAAGGCAATAGACCAGAGAAAGGCAGGACTGAATATTTACAGCCAACAGGGTCTCTTGAGTCTTAAGAACCTATCAACAAGCACCTTTAGGACCGTAAGTATCCGTATTACCTTAAGTGTATAGTATCCTGCTAATTAGCCAACTACCTTGGTTTTCAAAGTTCATTCTGTCTCTCGTGTTGGTGTCCATCTCATGCCTAAGCTTAGCATACCAACTATTTGGCACAAAATGTGTTGTCAGGGATACTGGTTCCCTCAGCATCATGTTGTATAAACATAGGTTTAGGTATCTATTTATGCTGCCCCCAAATTAGTGAAGAAGCACAGATACCTAAACATTTTGTGCTGAAGTATTTGGCTTATATGTACAGCTTGCTTACCCATCACTATTCATTACAAGTCACATATTCTGGGTCAACTGAAATGTTCTGTATAATTTATGTGCTCAGTTTCATATGAGTTAGGAAGAAATGCACACCATTATATTCACTTTTGGCAAATTAACAAGAATTTTTCTTTGGAGCACAGTCTTTTTGCCATTGGCTTATTTTTAAAATGTTCCTAGAACTCAAATTATAAATCCAGTAGTTCATTTCAACAAACCATTATACTCTGCACAGCACATGAGATTTATTTGCAATGAAGGTGGAGGGACGCTGATGAAGTTCACCCCAAACAACAAGCTTGTCATATTAATTTACATGGGTCATAATTCTTATTTAAACTGGGAGTCAGGAAACCTTATCCTGAAACTCTTGCTGCATTCATCACAAATAATGAGGTGCATTTTGAGTGAATGTCAATCTTTTGTGCCCACATAGCAGCATTCAGACGACCAAACCAGCAAACTCAGGGGCCCTGTAGTACATGCTCAGAAATCATTTGATTACAGTACTCCTTTCCAGGTCTCAAGGAGAAACTACCCTACCTACCTAATTTCTGTATTTTAATCCAGTGATATACCCATAGCTGTGTTTGTATTCATGTCATGGTTTCCTGCCACCAAGTCCTGCTACCCATCTCCATGGCTCCCACTTCTACTGATAATTTATATTGCCTCTTAACAACAGCCGGCCCCATTTCCTCATAGGGAAGAGTGGATAATGGGCACTGCTGGAACAGGTTCACAGACTAGTGTGGCAGTAAAGTTTGCCACCAGTGGAGCTGCTGATACAATCCAACAACCAATTAGGAGTCAGGGCACTGAGGCTCATGACAGCTGAAGAACAGGAGAAAACCATGGTTCCTGAGGCAGGTGGGGGCTAACCCACAACCTGTGGCCAGATGTCATGATGCCAAAAGTTTTTGTGTGTGGACTTTTAAGTCCCCCGCACCCCACAATGTTTCAATTTTTTCATTAAAAGTTTTACTGACTGCTCTAATAAGCATGCTACTGTAACACTTTGATATGCCACAATATGCTTTTTATTTTGTTATTTTTGGTCTCTCAAGACGGCCCAAATTTCTGCATTCTATTTTTTTAAAAGAAATGTTTATTTTAATAACCACTTCCATAGGTCTTTGGATGTAGTTCCCTGGTGCTGAAAGATTATCAGCCCCCCCGACCCCGCACCCCAAATATGTCCTTTAGAAAAAAATGGCCCCCGCGCATTTACACTTTCCCTGTGTCTGCTTGGACATGTAGCCCTTGGCCCAAAAAAGGTTAGCAACCCCCAGCATAGGTAATATACTTTTGCCTGCCCCCCCCCACCCTGTGCTAAGTTGGCAAACAGCATTGTAAGAGTGTACAGGAATAAAAATACTATGAGTCAATTTGGAACTCTTGAAACTTGAACACCCTAGGGTTGCATCATCACCACCACCAAATAATAAAGGAACAAATTACTCAATTTCTATCCTGCCCTTCGTACAACAATTTTAAGGCATGCTACATAAGAAGAGCAGAATGGATACCATCTTATGCTGCGTATCAGATATAAAACCACAACTAAAAATGAACTGCTCCTGTACCTTCAACAGCAACCTGATCTAAGTAGATGATTTCCTGGCAGGAAGATAAAGTGATGGGGGAAGGCTTGGATGATTGCCTATGCAGCTATAACCTCTGTTCCTCTGTAGAAACTCCATGAGGATTTAAGAGATTTATGCTATAATATCAATTTTGTTTTGCATGATATTTCACTGGTTAGTATCATCTTCATTGTTCACCGGGGGTGCTTTTTTGGTTTTATTACTGTGCAGTTGAAGTCAAGTTTTCTATTCCTGGCATCACCAACATCATAAGTAAACTCACAGGATCTTGCAAAATGACTGAGGCAGGGCGGACCCTCTCTGGAGCTCACAATGGGGTTATTTGTCCCCTGTGTAGGGAGGATGGGGGGGAGGTAGAAACAGCTGCTAGTACTGCGGTGGGGTCAATATCATGGAGGTCCTGTTGCACCAGTGGATCTGTGCTGGTACAGCATTGGCTACAACCCTATAGATGCAGGGACATAAATTGCGAAAACATCCTCAATTATGGTTTTCAATACAGCCTCATTCTCTCCCCCCCCCCCCGCATAATTTTAAACTGAGAGGTCTGGATCAAGGGATGGGAGACATCTGCCTAGCTTTGTATTTTAATGCAAGCATACCTAATTCACTCTTCTCACCATGCAAAAAACAGAACACCAATATCCTGTGTTGTTGTACTCTTGGGGGGGGGGAATTGGAGAACTATATCACAAACTTCAGAGAACCGCGAATTTAGAGGTGTAGTTCTCCAACTCCCAAAAATGTGCATAAAAGTAGACGTATTAGTGGAAAACATAGTGGGGGTGGAATTAATGTATTAGTGAAAATGGCATACAAAATGTACTGCCTTGTGAACATTTCTTGCAAAAATGTGTATATAAGAGAAACACACTAAAAAGCTGGTGAATTTCATGACTTTTATTTTTTAAAAAATTGCAAGCTGATGAGACAATGACGCAAGCTTCCTGGATTCCAGAAAGTATATCCAGTCATTCCTATGCTAAGACAGAATACCTTTTCTAGTCTTCTGTATGCAGGATGAATTTTATTTTTGTAAAGGCATTTGAACACACGACCCTCTACCTGCATGCTGAAGTGGTACAGTCCAGGAGAGCCAATTGCCACTTATTTCAGCTGCATGTATAAATTAGTCAAGTTAGAACCATTTCGAGATGACTTGCTGAGATATGGTTTGATAGAAAGTGGTCAGTTAACTGTAGCAGTATGTTTTTCATGTAAAACGTGGCTCATTGTTCCTCAGATAAATGAGTACAACTGTGTATGTACAAGAGGAGTGAGGGGCACTGCTTTGATTTCTATTGAGCTAGTCAACATGTTCCAAAAATTTGAATATTTAAAAGGAGTAGGATTTTTACCCAGCAGGAATTAACTTGGAAAGGACACTTTCTCTATATACTGATATGTAATGCCTGAGTAAATCATCTTGAAACTGCTTTGAGTACAGCAGTGAATTTGAGTGGGAAGACATTACATTTTCCATATAAAAGAATTATTGAACTGCAACACAAGATTGGTGCTGTGAATGTTTGATTCAACTATTAAATCATTTCAATCGGAAGGATGAATGTATAATATTTCAAGCCAAATCTCTAAAGAAACACACAGACAATCTTGCTATCTTGAAATTTTATCTACCGGATAAAATACCGTCCTATATCAAAAGTATTTTTAAGGTAAATTAAAATCGCATGGCTTGTAGCACCAAGCTTCCTTTACAATTTGATAATATGACGGTGTATGAAAGCTTATTAAAGGTTTTGCCTTTAGAAAACCAAAAGGAACACCTGACTTTAGATGCTAACACACACATTTCATTGGTGATTTGGATTATTTTGCCTAGTTAAGCTAGTGAACAATATGTTTGGCTTGTGTTAAAATGCCACATATCACATAATAAGATTAAAATGGCAGCATATCATCAATATATGAGAATTATTTCATTAGTTCTTAAGTAGGAATGTTAAAGTCATTAATGAAAAATGCAATATTTGCCCTGCAATCATGTGGTTCCAGGGATGCTATCTCACATCAGATCTTTCTCTAAGGTGCACCGCCCTCTCTGCCACCACAGAAACTTGTATGCCCCTTGCTATATACCAACATCAAAAGCTCTAACATTCTTACAGTGGTTTAATCTCTCCTCTCAGGGAATTTTGGGAATTGCAGCTCTGTGGGGGCACGAGAGGCCTCTTAACAACTCTCTGTGCCCTTAACAAACTACAGTTCCAAGGATCTTTAACAAAACCATGAGTCTTTAAAGTGGTATAAAATTGTTTATAGTGCATATGGGGCAAGGGTGACTCAGAAATGGATCGGGACATTTTTCAAATGCACAGAAACAGATATCAGGCAAATCTGGGGGCCTCTGCACACTCCTAATGTATGTTCTTATTGTGATGGCATGGCAGACAATATGCCGACTTTTTGTCACTTTAATTCATTGCCGCTGATGCACATGAATCCTGGATAACATAAACAAAATAGAGTACACCCTTGCTCCCACCTGCCAAATCAGCCCAGCACAGTGTGAGATGAGGTAAATGAACCACCTTGTAAGTTTTAATACATTTTTAATAATTAAATTTGCTGTTTCTGAGTAACACTATGCTCTCTCTGCTTCAAACTGTACTGCAGATTTGAAGCAGCTCTGCATAAAACAAAGCTCTGTGCTTTCCATTCATTATAAACCTACAAGATGAATCTATTAAATGACTATAGCTTCTTCCTTTTGGCCAAAGCAGATAAAATTTACAGGCACAGATGCTCCTCCAGAGTGGATTAAGCCTGCCAAATTGCAGACAAATATTTCCAGGAGCTTTGGTAGGGAAAATGAAAGAGATTCACTTCCCTCCATAATTCAAATTTGGGCAATACCTTTAATAGAATGTGAACATGGTTTTTGGTATACAGGCTAATTGAATAGTGCTTTTCTTTCCTGGCAAAATTCTATTGTGTCTCATGGAATGATAATACTTCCATCTCATGTATTATTGGCATGACCTATTTTTTTTCCCTTTAGTTGATGTTGGTTTTAATTTTTTTATATAATATACCATCAACCCTCATTATATGCAATATGACATTCTTTAATTTCATTCATTCATTCCCCCTATCATAGTAATATAAATGTCTTTCATACTAGGCTCTCCTTCTTAATGCTCCATATGGAGGTTTACTTTCTTGGTGGAAGTGGTGGAAGTGTGTGTGTGTGTGTGTAGAGGGGTCATCTAGCTCAGCGTTTCTCAACCGCTGTTCCGTGGCACACTAGTGTGCCGCGAGACGCTGGCTGGTGTGCCGCGACGTGCGGCGACGAGAAGGGCGATTTGCATTGTCACGTGCCTGGCGGCTGCCAATAGTCAGCACTGACCCATCGGAAAGGAAGCCGGCCGGGTCACGACGCGGGGCGAGCGCAGCTCTCAACAGCCACCACCACGGGAGGGTGGTTTTAGACAAACTTAAAGAAGCTGGCTGGATGAGCTCAACCTGAAACTTGCTGAGCAAAGGATTGTGCTGGCAGAGAAATCAGCGGCTTGTGAAGCCTTATTACAGGAGATTGCAACCAACACAGCAATTGGCAAGTGTTTCTTACAGTCATAATTATATAGTCAATATAGGGCGGCACAGAGTTAAATTTTTTAACTTTTTTAATGGTGGTGTGCCTCGTGATTTTTTTCATGGAACAAGTGTGCCTTGGCCCAAAAAAGGTTGAGAAACACTGATCTAGCTGACCAAAGCTGCTTTTATTTTAAATGTCAGGCCTCATAATTGCAAATCTTCTAATTTGTTCTGCCACAGAATGATTTGGGCATGTGCTTTTTAATATTCTTATTCTTGAGTTGTATTGCCTGTAAATAAATCATGATCACCAACAAACTTATTTCTTTAAGAGCTAAGATTTCTGACAATCCCTTTATTCTGAAATATAAATTATTCATTGCAAGCAGCCACAGTTGGTATTGATCAGAAATGTTTTGTGACTTGTTAATCCATAAAATACCTCATGAATGTTGCTTATATGTGGAGTGGGTTATCCTTTTGTTTTCTCCCATCCTTTCTGCTTATATCATTCTTAAGTAATTCATTAATAATGTCACATATATTAACTGGGTTGCATAACTTTTTCCCTTTTAAGATGATGTTATAATGAACTGGTTCAGTGATGCGTAATATCTTGTCAACAGAATGCTTGTTAAGATTCTGTTCATAAAATGTCACAATTTTAAAGCCTCCTTTATTTATTTATTTATTTGTTTGTTACATTTATCCACCGCCTTTCATCCGAGGATCACAGGGTGATTTGCAGTATAGAAATACTGGAATATAAGGCATACATTTATCCTGCTAAGTCACATTTTAAATGTCTGTGGTCTGATGGAATTAATATCTGTAGATTATGTAGACTTTTTTGTTTTTTTAAATGTAGCTTCCCTCAGCTAGGTGACCTTCACATATACATGAAAGTAAGCTGTCTAGCTCATTTGGAACTGAACTGCTACAGAAAATACATTGATAACAATAACACTTTCACAAAACAATCCCTTGGCAATTTGCCTACATTAAAATATTGGAATTACTGATGGAGTGGTTGTGAAGGATGAGTACAGCTATGGGTGGGTTATTTGGAGATTCTTGATAATATTCATGACTAACTTGGGCTGGAGCGTGGGCATTGTTTTAATATATTGGAGGAATATAATTACACTTTCTCTGGATTCCTTAACAATGTGACTTGTGCTTTTGCACCTCAGTTATCTAAAATGATTTATTGTGTTTATTAATCCCTTTTTACACAAGAAGTGTCTCAAAGAGATTAATAAAAATTGTTATAATACCAAATAGTACAAATATTAAAACCAAGTAAATAAAATAAAAAGCGAAGAACACATCCACATATGTAAAAGGCAAGTCTCGCCATAGCTGCCAAGTTTTCCCTTTTCTCACGAGGAAGACTATTCAGCATAAGGGAATTTCCCTTAAAAAAAGGGATAACTTGGCAGCTATGAGTCTCGCTGTCAACATGGGAAATATGAGCAGCAGCCTTTGCAGCTAGGAAAGGGGATGTCTTTCCACTCCCCCTTTTTAGTTGCTCTACAGAGCTATTCGTCTGTAGGATAATGTTGCAAAGCTACAGAATATCCTGAGCATCCTGAGTACATCTGATTAACTCTGGGGTGAAATCTAGCCTTTTCAGCTGGTGAGGATTCTAAAAGTCCTCCCTTTTCAATATGTGAGAATGATGAATTACCTACAGGCTTCTCTATAACCTGCAGGAGGAGTTTGATGGCTGTATGAATAACAGAGGAAAGAAAAAGTAGTGTGGCTTCTCCTGGTAGTAAGTTTACATAAATATGAAGTGGTGGTTGGAGTGTAGGACTAGATGAACCTGGGAAGACCAGGGTTCCAATCCCCACTCAGCAATGAAGCTCACTGCATGACCTTGGGCCAGTCACTGCCTTTCAGCCTGTCCCACCTCACAGGGTTGTTGAGATTAAAGGGGGGAGAGAACCATGTATGAAGCCTTGAGTCCTTGGAGAAAGGGGGGGGCAATGTAATAAATAAAATATATTACAAATCAAAGATGAGAGAGTGCAGATTTTTAACACAGATACAGATACAAGGTAAATCTTGGGGCCTCTAATACTTTACATTTGTATAGTATATCACTTTCTGAAACAGTTCAGATGATCTAATTGTAATCCTTTCAATAATTCTGTATGGTAAGTTAGCATTATATCCTTATCCCACATACTGCAGACGTGGAGGGGAATTGACGTACTGCAGTTTGCCTAAGGTCATCCAGCTGAGCTCACGGCAGAAGCAAGATTCAAACCCGGACATCAATATTCATACGGTAGTTCAGACTCTTGGCCACTATGCTACATTATTAAAAAGGAACCCCAACAAATGCCCTTAAACTACACTGTTCTGTTTTAAAATGTGTATCATAAATTATGAATCAATGTAAACAAAATCATACTAGAGTATTACAATGTAGATAAAGTGTATGCATTATCACACACTTTTTTGTTTCAAAACAAAATAGAATTTTACAATTATTTTATAAATCTGATTGTTTCCTCCTCTGATGAAGTACATAAATTTCACTAGTATTATTATATTCCAGACAATTTCAAACCATTCTACAATTAATGGTGTTTAACTTTGCTTCCACACTTTAGCAATAGTTTACCTTTACTGCTCATTTTTTTAGACTTTGTGTTTTTTGTTTGAATGACATGCTGTGGTTAACGCTTAAAGTGTCATTCTTAAGGATATCATCAATATATATTTTTATTTCAGAACTGTGCATGGATCACATGTGTTTGCAACTCCCAAGTACCCTCAAGTCAAGGATGGTGCCTTTTAACACATCTACTGTTCCTTAGTCTTTTATTTTATCCTTCCTTGTATGCAGCAGCAGTGTGTAAGACAAGTAGTTACAGTAGCACAGAAGAGAGGATTAAGTGATTACTTGGCATTTGAAAATTGCATGTCTGTTTAAGGGCTCTTACAAGTATTTAGAAGAATGTGTTCTCACTGTGGTATACTTGGCTTCCTGACAAATTTCCTCCCTAAGCTGAGCACAGCACCAGCATCCTACCAGAATAAAACAAACAGGCACCAGCATACTTCTAAATAACACACCCTAATAGATAAGAGTTGGCTTGAAACTAATTACATAAATTTATCTGCTGTGGGTTCTTGGTGTTGTTCTTTTTAAGAGAGCATAATATGTAAATGTAACACAGTTAATTCATATGATTTATTTGGGGAAACTGGTCCAGATTTATTTATTTTTAAGTTCACAAATATAAGCACCATAAATAATCTATATTATTTTACTTCTTTAATTAATTAATTATTCTTTTAGCATATTAAATGGCTATACTTGTTAGCAGGATCATTGCACTGTTGCCTTTTTGAGATAATAAAATTGATTTAAAAAAAAACAGGTACCACACATGGTTCGTTGGAAAGCCTAGATTTTCAAAGCCTAGATTTTCCAGAGCAGCTCTACTCTTAATTCCTAGCCCAACCAATTAAAACTGGAATTTGACCCCTAACAATAAATTAAATGTTACTTTTATTTGAATTGACACAGGAGTACAGCCCCATCCAAAATGTAGGGTGGATGTTTCAAGTACTATGCTGTACTGTGTAAGCAACCAATTCTTAATTTCTAGAATGCACATAATCTAAATCATCTGTAGAGAAGGGATGAGGAATCTGATGCTCTCCAAATGCTATTGGGACTCCACCATCCGTAACCATTGGGCTTGTTGGCTGGGGCTCATGGGAGTTGAAGTGTAACAACGTCTGGAGGGCTATGTACCCATCCCTCAGTAGAAGCTGAGTTTATCCATTCCTTAAAAGAATACATGCACCCATGGGTATTTTTCTTCACAGCATACCTTTTTAAAAATATAATCAAATTAACAAGTTAAAAATGAAAAGTGTGCATAGATATCACAAGTGTATGTATATGTATTTACCATTTAAAGTTAAGCCAGTATGTTTAAGTTACATATGGATCTATGGTTAATCAAGAACAATTAGAAGTGTTTTTTCCCAATAACTTCAATCTATCATAGGCTACAAAACAGACTGATAACATTGCAGTAACTTAAGGTCTAATCAAACTTCAGTGTGTTTAAAAATTATCATTTCATTTTAATTATGTATTCCAGCTAATCATTATATCAATTTAGATCACTAGATCTTCTTCAATCCTTCTGATCATCATTGTTTTCTTTTGCTCCAAAACATTAATTTATCCATTTTCCAGTTTAATTAAATCAGCCTATCAGTTCATCAACATTGCTAATATCCCCACCCTAATTCAATCATTGACCTAAAAATATTCGTATTCTTGCAGAGTTATGGATTCAGCTGAATGGGAATATAATATAGTAGTTCATTAAGCTAATTCATTCTAATTTTCAATTAATCTCTTTCATTTTATCAGAAACACTACTAGCTCAGAGAACTCTATTCCTGTAATGTAAAATAATAATAATAATATCAAATCCTGAATTTTCCATTCAATTAAATCAATGTGCAGAACAATTCTGTGCATGTGTACTCAGAAGTCCCAGGTACTCTCAGGTAAGTGTGCTTGGGATTGTACTCCTAGACTTCCTTTGGCTCACTCATCTTTTCTTCTTTGCACTCTTGCTTTGAAAATGTACTGTAGACCACAGTGGTTTTCAAATGCTACTTTTCACATGTAAAAGGTTACTATTGCTGTCACCTCTCTGTCTGCATAGATGCAAACATTTATGAAGAAATAATCCATGTGGAGCAATTGGATGCAGGGATTTAGCTTGAAATGTTAACTTTGAAATAAAGCTTCTGAAATTCAAGCCAAGAAGGATGTTAATGAAAATAAACAGACCTCTAGACTGTCACCAAAAATATAGAGACTTGCAACTTCTGTGGATATTGCATATCAAGCTAAAATTGTGTAACCCCCAGAACTGACCTCTGTGACCATCCCTATCTTTCTGGATCTGGCATACCAAGCAGGTGCCCTGCCCCCTTCCTAGCAAGGTAGAGAGCTTTTAGCTCTCCACCTCACTTACCAGGCTCTGGGAGGCTATCATACAAGCTCTGAAAGCCTCCCAGACCTTGGTGAGGCAGAGAGCTTAAAAGCTCTTTCCACAGTGGGAAAACCTAGCATGGAGTGAACTTTTAAGGGAAGGTTTTACGTTTTTGAGACTACAGGAGGAGACCTGCCAATAGATTGGCCCAATTCACAGGATTTGTTTTGCCTGCTCTGCATTGGCATGGAGATGAATCATCTAGTGATAGAAGCATGGTAAATAGAATAATTTGGTCACATTTTTGGTAGGTAGGTGTGTGAATTCACTAGGCAGGGTTAAGCTTAGGTGATCACTCTTAGTCCCCCTGAGGAGTTTAGTCCCACAACCTGCCTTCAAGGCTGTGAGACATGTTGACAAGGTAAGGATCAGAGGCTAATCTGTACTACCTGATTTCTGGACGTATTATCACCTATACATAATCTGAGCAGGCTGAAAGCAAAGAGTAAGGTTACCATAACTTCCGTCATAGAGCTTCAGTATGCCGATGACAACATAGTGTGCACATGCTCAGAGGATGACCTCCAAACCATCCTAAATATCTTTGCAGAAGCTTACGAAAAGCTTGGCCTATCACTCAACATCCAAAAAACCAAAGTGCTGCACCAACAAGTACAAAATAACCCCTCTGCAGCGCCACAGATCCAACTCAATGGTGTAGTGATGGAAAATGTTGATCACTTCTCCTACCTAGGCAGTTATCTTTCCACAAGGGCCAACATTGATGCCGAAATCCAGCATCGCCTGAACTCTGCGAGTGCGGCTTTCTCCTGATTGAAGTGCAGAGTGTTTGAGGACTGGGACATTTGCAGGGAAACCAAAATGCTTGTTTACAAAAACTATTTTACTACCAACCTTACTATTATATGCTTGTGAAACATGGACCACTTATAAACGCCATCTCCAACTCCTCAAAAGATTCCATCAACGGTGTCTCTGAAAATTTTTACACATCACTTGGGAAGACAGGCAAACTAATATCAGTGTACTGGAAGAAGCAAAGATCACCAGTGTTGAAGCAATCATTCTTCAACATCAACTTCATTGGAGTGGTCATGTTGTGCGGATGCCTGATGATCATCTTCCAAAGCAACTACTCTATTCTGAACTTAAAAATGGAAAGCGTAATGCTGGTGGTCAACAAGAGAGGTTTAAAGACTGTCTCAAGGCAAATCTTTAAAAAATGTAGTATAAACACTGACAACTGGGAAACCCTGGCCTGTGAGCGCTCCAGTTGGAGAACAGCCTTTACCAAAGGTGTCATGGGCTTTGAAGACACTCGAACTCAGGACACAAGGGAGAAACATGCTAAGAGGAAGGCACATTTGGCATATCCACACTGTGATCAACTCCTGCCCAGAAACCAATGTCCCCACTGTGGGGATCCAGAATTGGCCTCCACATTCACTTACAGACTCATTGTTAAAACTGTGTTTATGGAAGACAATCTTACTTGGCTACAAGTGATTGCCAAAGAAGAAGAAGAAGAATTCATTTTTAGAGATTCATTAAATTATCTCCTCATTCAACACACTTTATTTGTGTTTTATTTCTTTGTCATGGTCACAAAAAGAATTCTGACTTAAGCTAGATCCGATAATCTAAATTCTGCTGTAAATCACTGCTGAATAGCTGCTTGAATTGTATGACAGGCTAACCTATTATTTATATAAAAGTATCTAACTTTTACTCTGAAAGAAATTATACTACTCTAGCTTGGCAGGTTGCTTGTTAAGAACCAAGCCGGACATGGTTAATCTAACTAATCCTGTCATTAGCCTTTCTGCAATTATGGGGGGCAAAGTAAACTCTCTGATTGTGATTGACATCTGTTTGATTTGGCTTTAAGTTGAGCAACCTTACGTCTATATTATAAAATGTAATCCTTAATGACATCTTTTTTTAATTATTATTTTTAATTGGAACATATTTCTCTTCAATTCGTATTTTTATGTGAATATGAAATTTATCTAAACATAAGAAAAGTGTCAAGCTCATGAAAAAGTTGAGAGGATAAGCTGTGTTCATACTACAAAATTATGGGTTTCTGTTGCAGGAGATTATTGTCACCTTTCTAGTGTGAAAAGTCAACCACCATCCTTCTCATAACATCACAGCTTTCAATTAATAATGCATGCAGAATTCACTGGGTGAGTAAATACTCTATATGCATATATGGTGTTTGCACTTGTTTTATGCAGTATCATTTCTGAATGATTGAGCCTGAAGTATAAAATGTAAAATATTTCTGGAACCAGTGATGGGACTCAAAGGAGAATGAGTTTTCAGAGTGCAAACAGCGGGTGCAATCCACTGTTAAGGCCCATTGATTTCTGTAGAATTAAAATAAGTGTTCAACTCTCTTCCATTGGAAACAGTTGGACTCCTTAGAGTTGAATGTGCTTAACTTTGGTTAGACTATGGAGTTTTGCCCACTGCGCAGCCTGCTATCCATCAAGCCAGAAGTGCTCCTTCCAGCCATTGTAAGGCAGCCATCAAGGGCTCAATAGGCAACCAGTGGCAGGTAGCAAAAATGGGAGGGTTGTCAAGCCCCTTGTGGATAATGTTGGGCAGGCCTGGTATACTTTAAATGAATTTATGGTTCCAGTGCATGTGTGGGGGATAAGTAGTATATTTCCGAGACAGAGCCTGGAGCTGTAAGTGGTTCAGGAAACTTTTTGTCTGCTGCTACTATCATTTTCCAATGTCAAATCAATTTCAATAACCAAGTTTTATGCAAAACTTAAAATAATCCATTTCTAAGCCTGTGTTGGCTTTGTATGCCAATGAAAGCAGAACATTGGCATATGTGCTCAAAATAATCTCAATTTGAAGCATGAGAAAGAATGAAAACTGGAAACTTTTGAATTTTTATCCTGTTAATGTGAATTTCAGTGACATCACTAAAGTCTTTCAGTTTTTCTGGTAACCTACTTCTCCAAAGAAGAGTGGTAAAGTCTGATACAACCAGGTTAATTTGCTGGACACACCTGAAAGTGGGCAGAGAAGCATTGCTTAACAGGAACTAGGGTAGACAGAAGGTATGACAGGAAAGAGAATGAATCAAGTACCAAATGATTGAGCCCTCCAACACATTTTTTTAGAATGATGGGAAAAGGCAGCAAAAGCAGGTGCAGCCTGCTGCATATTTCATCCAAAAGATAATCCACTATACAGTTCACCATAACAATTATCTATATTTGGAACCAAGAAAGGAGATTCCAGCTAAACATTAGGAATAACTTTCTAACAGGAAGTGCTGTTCAGTAGTGGAATGGACTATCTCAGAAAGGACTACTTTCATTAGATGTCTTTAAACAGCGGTTGAATGACCATCTATCAGAGGTTCTTTAGTTGTCATTTCTGAATTGCGGGGGATTGGATCAGATTATCTTTTGGGTCCCTTTCAATGTCACCTTTCTTTTCAAATAAAGAAAATCCCTGGACTCACTGAAATATATTTTTTGGTCACAAGGAAAACTGAGAACCTGGAGAGAACCATAGATTAATAGATAGTTGTTGAAGGCAAAGAGTAACATTTGGAACAATCATCTGGATTAATCAATCTGAAAGTTTCTCTTTCTGCAGAAAGATTTACCAGTTTAGCTCGATCTATTTTCTGGCTAGCCTCAAAGGGGGGTGCAAGTTCCTATGGGAAAGCTTTCTTAAGATGAATCAAATAACGATTGGAAGCATCGTCACACAGGCCCATCTTGAAATTGTGGGCAGGTTTGTAATCTGACACTGATTGCCGATCGCACCTCATTGAAGTGTATCTATCTCAAAAAGTCTGTCTGGTGTAGTGGTTATAATGTCAGTCCCCACTCAGCTGCGAAATTCACTGGGTGAAATCTTGAGCCAGTCATTGTCTCTTAGCACTAGCCTACTTCACAGGGTTGTTGTGAGGAAAAGATGGGAACGGGAGAACCATGTACACCACCTTGATTCCTCTTGGAAGAAAGATGGGGTAAAAATAGAATTATAAATAATACATAAATAAACAAACCCAATTACCTGACTGCCTATTCAACTTGATCTTCATGTCTTACTCGTTTGTGATGGAACCCAACTTTGAAAGGTTCACATCAGTAACACTGCAGTGAGCAATGATGAAAGATAATGGAGTAAAGACATTCTTTTCCATATACTGTGATGGGAGAAAAGAGGAGTAAAATGTCACCTCTTGAAAGTGGAGAATAAAAGCTTCATGTCGTATAAACCTTACAGATATATCTCCCTGCTCCGTAGAAGAGTATCAGTGGAGACATAAAGATAAAAAGTTTTGAAAGATCTTGTCATCCTTGCTCTTGGGTTGTCAAATGTCACTTTCAAAGGCAGGCTGCCAAGCCATGTGCCATAGGTTGTTCAGGGGAGGGTGGGGGGCGTGATCATACACAGAGAGCCACAATTCAAAGGCTCTTATAAAGCAGATATTTCTCTTGAAGTAGTGGGCATGTTGTTTCAGCAGATCCTTTTGCTGAACTGGAAGCTTAATAAATGGATTGTGGTCTAGTAAGGAGACCTGCTCATTTAAAGCCTGTATGTGTTTATTGCTCCTCTGTTTCCTGACCTACAATGTATTAGTGATGCCACAAAAGGGCATTTTTGCTCAAATGTTGGAAGACCAAACTTTATTGTGAAGACTAAACTCTGCTGCCAATTCTTTTCTTGATTGCTTTGCATTTTCTGCTGGTGGGGGTGTGGGATACTTCCTGTTATATGCCCTCTACGTCCACAGTTTAGGAAGCTAAGCAAATCAGAAGTGTGTGTCTGTAGAAGAAATCACACAGTTCCTATTACTATTCTGGGTATAGCTTTCCCATATACCTATTTACTGACTCAAACATAGCGTGATAACCTGGAAGTTGAGTAATGAAGCTAGAAGAACTTTCTTTAGCATTTATCCAACTTCCATAGTCTACATTCCATATATTCAAAGAACATGTACAAATGTTAAGACATCACACAATTTAGGGGCAGAGACTAGAGATAAGCATGCTTTCCTGCTGACTTAATTCCACAGAGTGTCTGGGATGTCTGTTCATTTATGTTTCTAGGTCAGAAAGTTTGCAAGTGAGTAAAATTTTTAAATTAGACCCAGTTTCATATAATATTTAAGGAAGTTTAAAGGGACTAGCTCCACAGGTTCTCAAACGTTTTGTATGAGAAGACATTCCCATATTGCCTCAAAATCAATTTCATGTGAAATTTTGTAAGCAACTCCAGAGATGCAGTTTTGTACTCTCAAATTACATTAACCTCAGTGTCAGTTTTTACAGTGAATTTTAGGTAGCATTGTTAGGAACAAGAGAAGAAACTCAGTGGTATGGACATCACTTTCCAACAAAATAATAATATGTCTTGATATTTGCTTGCCTGATTCCTGTGCTATTGGATGAGGATAAAAGGAGTTTAGATGTAGTAGGACGGGGATCATTCAGTTCAGCGGTCAGCTTGTGTCCCGCCCCATGTTGCTGGACTACAACTTCTATCTCTCTTAACCATTGCCCATGATGGTTAGGGTTGATGGGAGTTGGAGTCCAACAACATTTGTAGGACCATAGGCCCCCTAATTTAGTTGATCTAAGAAGTAGGAGGTAAATCTCTAAAAAATAGTTCGGGGACTAAAGTGAACTTGGATGGCTTCAAAAAAGGATTAGACAAATTCATGGGGGATAAGGCTTTCCATGGCTACTAGCCATGACGGCTATGTTCTACTTCCACTATTGGAGGCAAGATGCCTCTGGCTACCAGTTCCTCGCAATCACAGGTGGGGAGAGTATTGTTGTGCTCAGGTTCTGTTTGAAGACTTCCTATGGGAATCTGGTTAGCTGCTGTGAGAACAGGATGCTGGACTAGATGGGCCTTTTGCCTGATGCAACAGCTCTTCATGTGTTCTTATGACTTGGGAAAGATGAGGGAAATGTGTTTGTTTGTTTGTTTGTTATCACATCTTTGATCTACTTCAGACATGTTACATGTGGGCCTGGGTCTTTGCTATATATAGCATGTGAGCTATGAACCAGGTACTTACATACCAATAGAGTGTTCAGATCTTGTCTGTTGTGCCATGTATGTAAAAAACTGCATGTTATGGAACATTTCTCAATTACTTTGATTTTCTGGAAAACATTGAATTGGAAAATGTCCCTAGGCAAATTAGGCTACTTGGCACAGGGTAATTTGCATCAGAGCATTTTTAGTATGTACCAGTATGTGATGCCCTAGAGAGTGATCTAATTTAGTGTACTTATTTTACTTGTATTTAGTAAACAAAGCTGAAAACTTTGAAATTGCCAGGCTTGCCTAATATTTATTTGCTATTGGCATCTATTCAATATTTATTTGAAATTGGCATCCAGTAATTGTTACTAATGAACTTAAGAAAGATATCCGCCCCCCAAACTGGTAAAATCACTGTAATTGCCCTAGAATGTATCGGGACTTCAGCTGCCTAGATGAGAGTCAAGGCATGCTTGTACGATATTACTAAATGCCATGTGATATGGGACCTTGTTTGATTGAAAAATACCATTTACCATATCATCAGGAGCAGTGATTGTAGCCTGGTGTGGCTGTGGGGGACCCTAGGGGTGGGGATCTTCACCCATGCGATCACCAGTGGCGTCTTCAGCCTCAGTCAGTTGTAGGATCTTCTGAGGCTTTCTGCCCAAATTTCAAATGGCCAATCATGGCCAGACTAGGGAGCACAAGTGTTGAGACGGACCTGACAAAGACTGTCTCCACTCAGAACTGCTTCCATGCCTTTTATTCCCATTGCACTGGGAGTGGGCAGCACAGTCTGCAACGGTCATCCCATCTTCCCACCCTTTATATCTTGGTGGAAAAAAGCATTGGGTTGCTCTAAACTGGAACAAAGGGGTCCTGCTAAACAGGTCCATGGCAAAAGGCCTAGATGGGGACTAATGGGCCAGAAAACTTCCTCAAGTGGTGGCTTGGGTTTGCCCCATTTTATCTGCATTATTGTGTGTGGGGGGGTGTCCTTAAATGCAGAACTGACCCTAAGGGAACAATCAGCCAGCATTCAGGCTAAGCTGATTTGGGATACAAACCCAACACCTATGCCAAAGCCAACTTACGTATGTAATCAATAAAGGTTGTGGCCATTGCAATCCAAAACTGTTGCCCTGTCATTATTGGAATGTACATGCCATCAGCTCTCAGGGAACCAGGGCTCATTGCACCTGGGCCCACCATATTAATATACTAGAAAGACACTTTGTGGAACATCATGCTAGTGGGAGCTATTGTGGATAGATGAATGTGAACTCTTGTAAAAGTCAGGGAGACAGCAGTTGAAATTGACAGGAACAAAATGGCCCCAAATATTACAGTGGTACCTCAGGTTACATACGCTTCATGTTACAGACTCTGCTAACCCAGAAATAGTATCTTAGGTTAAGAAATTTGCTTCAGGATGAGAACAGAAAGTGTGCGGCTGCAGCACGGCAGCAATGGGAGGCCCCATAGGCTAAAGTGGTACCTCAGGTTAAGAACTGTTTCAGGTTAAGAATGGATCTCCAGAACGAATTAAGTTCTTAACCCGAGGTACCACTGTAAGTGCTTGTGGCCAAACATTTTACCTACATTCACCCATAACACTGGAGGGCTGGCTAGATGACATTGGAGAGGTCTTGGCAAAACTACGAAGTCCACTTTCATCATATGAGACTGCTAAGTAACATATTAAGACTTTACGGATTCTATTAATGCATTTTCACCAGAGCTACTGTTATCAGTAGGATCCAAAATCTATAAATCTATTTGTGGCAGAAACTCAACCTTGGCAGCTAGGAGTAATTTGAATATTACCTGTGCCTGGATACTAATTGAGCCAGAAGGTGAGCATATAGTGTTCATCCACAGGTATGTGGATTTAAAAGCTAGGTGCAGAAGCAGGGCTGAATGGATGTTTGCACTTACAAAGTTCAAAGGGGCCAATTTATTCCAAAGGTGTTGCCATTTTTTAACCACAAATCTGTTTAAAATGCAAGTCTTGTCACAGAGGATTCGTTCATCCTAATGAAACTTGACTCTTGCTCCATTTCTTTGTGGAGGACTGATTTCTAGGACAGTCAATTCATTCCCAGTGAAGCTTCGGTCCAGTCGGACTAAATTTTCACTCAACTGTAAGTGAGTTCTTTTGCTAATCCCTCTTGGAATGCAGTAATTGCCTTACTATTTAGGTAGTAGGTACGATATCCCAAGAGGGTTATTATCTTTTCCTGAGCTGTCACTGAGCCATTGAAACTATAGCTGCTCAGGGAAGGAAAGGCTAAAGTCCCTAGTTCCCAGTCCCTCTGTAGCTGCTCCTAGCAGGGAGCAAAAAGAAATTGGTTGAGCCTTGCAGCAAGTGCTCCCCATTGGGAATGGAGAGAACTTCAAAGCTCTTCTCTCCTGTGGTCCTGAAATTCTCAGCATGCATGAGCTGAAAGGAAATGAGTGGAGAGTCATGTAGACTGTATTCTCACATCACTAACATCTATAGATGTTACTTTACAAGATGCAGGGATATGAATCCCCTTCAAGATTACTTTCTTGATTCTGTGGGCGACAGAAGTAAGACTGTACTATGGCTTTGGAGGTCCAGGGGGGCACTTTGTCCAACAGAAGAGCTTCCACTGACTCACTGACATTTTTTGCTACCTTTACCAGAGTTACTTTTATTTAAAATTCACACAGAAACATATCTGAGCATATTTGTCTAGTATTTCTGTTGTTAGCTGCCAAATTTGTTGTAGCAAGGTTCTGGAAAGGTGACATTTTACCCACATATGTGTTGTGAATTTATAAGGTGTGGGAACTTATGGTCATAAAGAAGCTAGAAGTTGTCAAAAGGCAAAGCAAGCCAGAAAATGTTTTTGTCAGTGTGGGAACCTTTCTTAACCTTCTATGAAAATAATTCAAAAATACTGGGTAAATTGACTAAATGCAAAGCAATGTATGGACTGCTTAGAGAGTGTTCAGAGACATTCAAATGTAACAGATGGGAAAGCTAGTTAGGTGGAGGAGAAATATAATGATGTCGTTCACATTGAGAGGTTATTTATTTATTTATTTATTTATGTACAGTAAAGGGAATGTCATCCAAGCTGATCAAGATTCAGCTTCTGTTTAACCATGGCTACTTAGGAAGGTCTGCATTGATGTTCCAGAACCAGAATTCAGTCTGTGATATTGCAGTCTCTGAATGTGATGATTAGTACATCACAATTCAGGGAAGCTGTAAGGCAACTTTTTAGAACATTGGCAGCTTGGCCATTGTGATGAGCGGAATGCTCTTTGTACCACAGAAGGGTTTGAAAGGGCAGAGCAACCGAGGTGAGCAATGTTCAGGGAGGCTCTGAGGATGAATGTGGATTGCCCAGGACTGGTCTTGCTGCCCAAGGTGGAACAGCAGATGGTGACCTCCCCCAGTCAAGACACATCATACCCAAGCCTGGCCAAGTTATTTTGGCACCCGAGGCCGAAAATCTCTGAAGTGCTTCACAGTAAAAATAAATAATTTAACAATTTGCTGCCCTTCTGTGATGTCAGAAATCAGCTCCCTGAGGGGACTGCTTCTTTCTGTCGAATGGTGAGGCCAGCCCTGATTGTTCCTGTGAAATTTTGCAGCTCTTACTGAAGTGCTTTTGTTTCCTTCAAAGCCCCAGTTAAAACCTGATGCATTCAATGTACCCAGGCAATGGGGCTTCTTCTTCCTCTCCTCCTGTCTCTCCTCCCATCTGCTCTCCCCCTGCAGTGTGCTCATAAATTCTGTCTCATAGAGTTTGGGGGTGCTCCAGAGCAGATTTTGCATGGGTGGGTGGGTGGGTGGGGGTATTGTAAGGAGGAGGAGAGGAAAGATAAGTCTTGTTGTGCAAGTGGATTTCCACTATGCAAGCAGGCAGGCAGACATCACTGGATGTCACCAATTGATTTCTTTCTCAATTTTTGACTGTTCTATAGAGACAGAGGTGAGACAATGAAAGGTCATTCGCTGATCATCTTCCTCTTGCCTTTGACCACAGTATTAACAGTATGAATGATTTTTCTCTTTGGTCTCATTTTAGTAATTTTGGAAGTGTCTATAATGAATTCAGATCCCTAAAGATTTGCAAGAAGTTTTTGCATATATTGTAGTATAGTTAACAACTATTTATGAGATAACATTTGATCAAGAATTCATTGTCTTGTTTTAAATAGATTTTTTCCACTGCCTCAATGACAGATCACTGTTTTTACTCCTGATGCATAGGGAGAGCGTCATTTCAAAGGAGGCTAGATAAAAATCATTTATCACTAAATAGCCTTTTGCCAAACAAGTCAATGGATATATTTTACAAGGTCTTTCTGACACTTGTGGAGGATGTAACGGCTCCTCATGCAGTCGATTGTCAAGTCACTCAACAAATAAAACAAAACTATCAGCAATTTTAGTTTAGAAAATGTAGAAACATCTCTTGATTTTTCTCTTGCTAAATTTATAACATGGAATCATTTATTTGAAGTGCACTGTTACAAGTGCATTTGATTGTTCCTCAAGCACTGCACTTCTGAGGGAACTAGGAATGTTGGAGAATTCCACCAGAAAAGGAAATGAAAATTGCTACTATTTGCATTCTTCTCCCAAGTCTAGAACAGGTATCAATCCATTTAATATGACTGGTATTCAATCATAACGTTCTTGGTTTTAGGGTTTATTTACAGCTTACAACCGATTCCAAATTAATGGTGTGTTGTTGTTGTTGTTTTAACATTGTTTTGATATTTCATTAAAATGAATGGTGTGGAAATAATTACATCATTGCAACATAAGCTTTCATGGACTATAAATCCACTTCCAATCCAAGTAACTTCATTGTACTAGCCATTGGCCATGACAAATCTGAATCAAGAATAAATACAAGCAAAAGAGGTGTCGTGCCACAAATAATGGTCTCTATTTAGATCTTTGCATCTCTCTTACAGTTCAATGCTATATTGTCCAGGGTGTTCTTTCTGATCTTTTTGGCCACCAAATCAAAAAGGGTGACATTATGAGTCCCTGAAGCGTTTACATCATTAAGAAGAAGAGAAGGAGGAGGATTTTGGATTTGATATCCCGCTTTATCACTACCCTAAGGAGTCTCAAAGCGGCTAACAATATCCTTTCCCTTCCCCACCCCCACAACAAACACTCTGTGAGGTGAATGAGGCTGAGACACTACACCACACTACACCATAGGACCTTCTCTGCGGGTGAGAGACATCTTTCCTGTATGGACGGTAAGGTGAGAAATTGCTCCTGGACAATATAGTAAATAGTGCAAGATGTCTTCCACCTGCCCACATATACAGAGTTGGTACCCTGTTATATCATCTGTCTAGGACGGTGGAGGGCATAGCTTGAAAATGCAGCTTAGTAAAAACAAATCTAAGTGAGACTGGCTGGAGATTTGACAGGTAACTGGCTCTAAAATGGACCGTTTTTAGAAGGGGGAACCAAGGAGAGCATTTAGAGGATTTGATCACTTGCAGATTACAGTGTCCAGTCGCACCAATCCCTTAATTGGCATTTGTCTGTGGATTTAATCTCCTCTAGTTTATGGAAATAATAAGATTAGTTACAGGTAGGTAGCCGTGTTGGTCTGAGTCGAAACAAAATTTAAAAATTCCTTCAGTAGCACCTTAAAGAGGTGCACCTTATGTATATACATAAGGGTCTGGTTACTTCTGTTTCAGTGTATCTGAAGAAGTGTGCATGCACACGAAAGCTCATACCAAAATAAAAACTTAGTTGGTCTTTAAAGTGCTACTGAAGGAAATAATAAGAGTTCAAATAATGTTGTGTGTTAGATTTCCACCATTGACTGTTCTCCAATTCCGCATAGCACAGGGTTGGCAAGCAGTCACAAGGCATGTAGGACAGACTTTTCAGGTAATTAAATCTGGTGTGATCAGCTTTTGCAAATTACATCATTAATTATGTTTACTTCATAACTGTAATGATGCTGGTTGCTTTCTCACGAATAAGACGTTCCAAACTCTGTGCCTAGTTTTTACAGAGTTTTACTACATACATACCGTATGTACATGACAGAGCATCAAAATCCATGACTCGCCTAGTCCGATTCAGAATCTGGAAGCACCCCCCGTCGTGACTTTCGCCAACAGAACACCCTTGGCACCTTGAATCTCCTCCTCTGCTCCTTCCTCCCCCCCCCCTTGCTGTTGGGGTGATGGGGCTGGTGAAGTGCCCTCTCCACCAGAGCTGCTTAGCTGAGGAGCCGCTGCTGTCTCCTCTGGAGCTTCCCCCTCTTGAGCGCTGTGGTCCGACCCCTCCAGCCTTTCCTCTGGAAACCTAGCACTCTCAGCATACTCAAGGGTCTGCACTGCTGTCTGAGCCCCAGCAGCACCCTCCAAAGGATGCTGCGAAACGCTAGCATCCCGGGCTCAGTCTTCATCGGAGAGCCCTTGTCCCGACTTCCTGGACTCTCCGCTGACCCCTGGTGGTCCCCTGACAATAACTGATGTAAATTACACTAAATAGTGGACAGTGAGACAAATAGTTTGCTAAGGGTGTTGGGAATTGTAGCTTTGTGGTGGGTAAACTACAGTTCCCAAGATTCTTTGCAGGAAGCTATGTGTTTTAAATGTATGTAAAGCATGTTTTAAATACATGGTATGGACATGACCTTAGCCACTATGCTGCACCTCAAGTACATGGGAGAGAAAAATGAGACTACAGTGGTACCTTGGGTTACAAACACCTCGGGTTACAAACACTTTGGGTTACAGACTCCACTAACCCAGAAATAGTACCTTGGGTTAAGAACTTTGCCCCAGGATGAGAACAGAAATCTCATGGCAGCAGCGGGAGGCCTCATTAGCTAAAGTGGTATCTCAGGTTAAGAACAGTTTCAGGTTAAGAATGGATCTCCAGAACGAATTAAGTTTGTAACCAGAGGTACCACTGTATATTTTACCACCAAGGGACGCCCTGCTTGCACCTGTCATGGTCTGCCCTTAGAGCCTTCATAAGGGAGCTGCTGACAAAGGAACTGTGAGGGGATTTCTGGCCTTTTGAATTTAGGTATAAATATCAGAATGGGGTTGCTAGGTGCTAAGCCATCAGCTTTTGGCCTACATTTGAGATATTGCTAACTGGCCTATTTGTAAGCATTATGCTCACTTAATTTTATTTTGATATATTTTGAACGAATTGTTAATTGTTGGATGAAAGTGTTTTGTTTTACTTCTCATTCATATCACGCTTATTGTACAATGGTATTTAGATTGTGTATTCTCTGATCACAAATGCAGTATATAAATTAACTGAATGTAACTCCTGTGACCATTTCTGGCTGGAAGAGCCAGGAGCTTGTGATTCAGCTACTGGCAGGCTGCAGTAGCTAGCTGGTCAGCTATCAGGACTATACAAATCTGATGGTCATCTAGTCCAACCCCCTGCAATGCAGGAATCTTGCCCACAACCACTTGCTGGGTGGGCTTGAACCACCGATTTTCTGGATAAGAGCCAGGTACACTGATCCCTTGTGAAGAGGTTGAGTCTTGAAGGTTGGCAGAGAGGTATGGAGAACCACATTTTACTCCTGGGCCATAGGCTCCTCATCTCTAGCATAAGCTTTTTGCTTTGGCCCAGTGAGGCAGCTTTTATGTTCTAAAAAAGCAGGCTGACTGCTTGACTCCACTCTAGGTTCAACACTTATCTCCAGTCCTATGAAATAACTTTCTGAGGTCAGATTACTGTAATCTCAATACACCAACCCGTTTTTTCCTCCACAGGGAGCATGTAGCATGCAGGCTGACTTGTTGTAAAGCTGGTTTTTCCCTCCTAACTTAATCCTTTTATCAATAGTTTTAGAGAACTTGCTTTATGATGGTAAATAGTGCTTATTGTGGATCTTATTTTAAATGTCAAACATGCCTCCTTTTTGAAATGTAGTTAGATCTCATTAGACAGCATTATCAGAACAGAATATGTATGTGATCATTTTTATGTTCAGCCATGAATCACTGTATAAATTGTTTTAATAGATTAAAATATGTTATAAAACTAGATTAAAACAAGTTATAAAACCATATAATAATTTTAAAGGGACTTTATTTTATTAAGCGAGATTATGGCTTAGTATAATGTGGAATATAAATTGTCAGCCTAAGTTTGAGATTTTAAAGCAGTTGAATCTGCATTCATTAAGGGGCTTAAGTATGCAGTAAATACCCTATGCACTGGGCCTAGAGACAAGCATTTTTAAACTTCAGTAACAAGAAATAATTGCAAAATAAAAAATAATGCAATTTTGCTGGTTGAATATGGAGGCAAATAAAAATAATCCAAGTATTGGCTTTTGTTTAAATCCTTGCTAGAGGCAACTCTGAAGGGCTTAGATCTTGCCCACTAACAATGCCTCTTTAGCAGATGGTAGAATACCCACTGACCCCTTATCTTCTTTGAAGGATGAAAAAGGTAGTCTTATGTGGTCTTCTGGGTCCACGATGTTCTGAGGTATGCATTGTTTGCGGTTTTCTTTGAATGGGTTCTTGATAAGCCTCCAGGTATTTGCTTTCCTGAGTGCTTGTATGGGGGCAGGGGGACAGGGATGTGGTTGTTGATGACCAAATAGAACAGGGAGGATTGTGTCAAACATATAAAGGGAGGCCAACTGATTTCTAGCTCAGAGGGACGGGAGGAACTTTCCTAAATTGGGTCCTTGTAGAGCTATCACAAGGATTACACAGCTACCTGAGGTCTAAAGATAGGAAGGTTACTTCTGCCTAATTGTTTTGGAGTAAGTCTGAACCCAGGACCAGCTCTGTCCACAGATAGTGAAGACGCTAAGTTTCAGGCAGCAGATTATTGGATGCTGGGGAGCAGTTGTGAGGTGTTGAAGGACAGAGCTGTGTGTACCACATGGCCTGCCTTGCCTCACCTGCTTACATTTCCACCAGATCATGCTGTCCTATCCCCAGTGTTGAAGTTAGATCTACGGTAAAATATGTGCAGTGCGCATAGGAATTCGTTCATATTTTTTTCAAAATATAGTCCGGCCCCCAACAGTGTCTGAGGGACAGTGAACGGCCCTCTGTTTAAAAAGTTTGAGGACCCCTGGTCTAGAGAGGACCCCTGATCTAGAGAAAGAAGTTTGAGAACCACTGCCCTAAAAAGAAATTAGTGATTGCATTAAAGTTGCATATGCTGATGCAGTAGTTGCCAGCAAGGCAGTGTTGCTCTCCTGTATTTCCAGTGCTGAACCTTAGGAAGGACAAGGTAGCAGGGATCTTGGCATTGTGTGGGTACAGTGTCAGGAGCACTAGATTAGCGCTGTCACTGTGTCCACACCACATCAAGCTTCCCACTGTATTGGAGTACTTTAGTGATAGGAAAGTATATAAGCCTAAATTCAGGAAAAAGAAATACATAGTACTAGAGAATGTGAAAAGAAAAAGTAGTTGAGAAAGTGGATCTCCTAGGCTCACCTAAATTTAGTAGCAATTGTTGACAGATTATGTTTGCTGTTGTCCACATTCTTAAGGAACAACACTTGTAGGACCTGGAAACTGGTTGGAGACTTCACCTTGCCAGTGAATGAAAACAAATTTTTTTTTTTTTGAACATACTTTTTATTAATTTTACAAAATACAAAAAAGCAAAAAAAAAAAAGGTACATACTTAAACCCCTTTTCCACCTCCTTCCTACCCACCCACATGGGTCCTCCCCTGCCACAGAAGTATCCCATGTATGTGAACAGTCAGAGATGGTCCATTTTATGCTTGGGTTTCTGTCCTCCCCCCCCTCCCCTGACCCCAAAGCCCCCCCCTGCCACCAGGGAGCTCCAGCAAACCAGGGCAGTACGCAGGAGGACATCCATCCAACCATCTATTGTCATACCAGAAAAAAAAAAAAAAGAGAAAAATAGAAATAGGAAAAAAGGGGGGAAAAAAAAAGAAAGGGCAAAAAAAGAAAAAAGAAAAAACAATACAAAACAAAAAATTTTTCTTGCATTCATAGTTGTAAAACCATATTTTGTGGGCTTCCCCTCCCCCCCCTTCCCCGGTTTTCATCCCTTTTTTATCATCTGCAACAGTTTCTTACTTTATAAAAATACACCTTTGCATCTTATACAACTTATAAATCAATTGTTAACATTTTCATCTAATATTCAAATCACTGAGAAATCAAACTCCCATTTTCTCTTCCCGTGCCTAATTTTTTGTTTTTTCTCCCTCTATAAGCCTCCATATTTTCACATTTTCCAAAATCCATTCACTTTTAAAACTATAACTATTCTCAATTTAACCTTACATCCCCGATTGCCGGCTTCCCCCCCCAATCCAGCAAATTCCAAAATCAGCAGACCAGTTATAAACCTGTTAATCCATCCTTAATCACAACATCACTTTCCCTTCACCCCACCCCCTGTTTACAGTCTTTTGTCATCCAGGCCACCATACAGGACCCCTGAATTTCTTCTCTTCTCTGCATATTTTTTCCTTCTTCCCTGTGGGCGTTCTGGAGTTCCAATGATACCAATCGTGCCCCCCTCAAAAGCAGGGCACTCCATCCAACTTTTTGTAGAGTAGAGTCATCATTTTTTTCGTGGTGTGCTTCATTTTGTGTTGAATCATCACAATCCTCATCTTCTTCTTTTCCTTCCCCATCATTGTCATTCTCACATTCATCTTTTTCAGTGTCAAAAGCTTCATCTCCTAAAAAATCATATTCCGCCATCACCTCCTGGAATTTTTCCTGTAACTCTTGCCGTCGTGTCTCCTCTTGACATAACTCTATTCTTGTTTCCCACATTAAGGTCAAAACAGACCGCTGGAACTCAGGGGAACACTTTTTTGTTGACATATTTCAGTCCTGCCAAGGTCAAAACTTGTCACGTGGGGTGGAATATGATCACAGTTTATTTTTCGACTCCATTTTAACAAGCTGGCTGCATTCTTCAAGTCTTATTGACAATAAAGTTCGAACTCACATTTCACAAACACTTAAGCCAAAAAAGAAATTCCACAAAGTCCAGAAATACAAAGTGAAGTAAAATTTGACTTATAAATCCTGACAACTCACTGGGTTGTCTGGGCTGCCGGCTCCCGAGTGGAAAGGTTTTTTCTTAAGCTGTACCTCTTATTGCAGGGCAGTCATAAACCACAGTCTCTCTCCCCTTTTCACCCTGCATCAAAGGGGAGATTCTCTTTGATGCCTTTGAGGGATCCTTTGAATTATAAATCTTCTGTTTATGGCTTCGGGTTTCTATTTACTGTCTCTTTTGTTGCCGTGGGGGGGGGGTGGCTTCCTCTTTTCTCCCCTCTCTCCCAGATCCAAATTGTTTTATAATAATCCAAATCATGAGGTTACTTACAGTCTTTTCCAATCGTTTTATTTTCGGAAGAATCCAGCGCTCTCCGCCTTCGGCTTGAAGCTTCTCCCTGCTAGAATAACGTTGCCGCTCAAAATGGCCCCCGCGACTTCTACCCTCCTCGCTCCGGAGCTCTTATTAGAGCTAGCCGAAGAGTTGGGGAGTCCGGATTGGGTCTGTGCCGAGCAAATTGCCCTCGGGACGCCCTTCCCGAGGTTCTAAGGGGCGCAGCGTCGCTCTCGCTGCCCTCCCCACTCCTAGCAGAGACGGGCCGTCTCGGAGACGAGACGAAGCCCCGCCGATCGACGCTGGCGCTGAACCCGGAAGCCGAATGAAAACAAATTATTCTCTCTGAGCTCAGACAGATAATGAGGAGTACATCATTTTTGAATAGTGTTGCTAAAAGGAACACAGGAGTTTTGCAACCATTTATAGAGGTAGTAAAAATTAAGGAGGCATTGAAGTTGACAAGTATCAATCCCTCAGCTACTAGAATTGATGGGACTCTGAATTTGTCTCCCCTGCATTGAATCACTTCAGTTAAAAGGTTGTCAGTGATTTAGAATCCATTTATAGAAAATGCATTCTGTTTTATCTCCTGTAGAAAGCACAGGTTTTCAGTGTCAAAGCAAACCTAATACAGTTCTCTTTATTATAAGATCACAGGTACATTTGTCTGATTTGGAAAACACAAATTAAATGCCTATATTTTATACTCTGTGGATGGAAAACTTTGGTCCTCAAATGTTGTTTGGCTCCACCTCCCATCAACTCCAGTTTAGGAACACCTTGGTAATGGCTATTTTTGGTAATGCCAACCAAGATTTTCATAACAGCTCTGAAAGCTGTCGATCACCACCCTATCATGCAGAAACTCTTCAAAAGTCCACCTTATCTCATTAATTTCTTTTTCTTGCACCCACCCACCCAATCTGGTTGGTGCAATCAGGATTTGATAAGGCTAATTACTACTACTAAATTAATATAATAATGTGAACAGAGAGACACATATAGCCAGCTTGCCACTCAAATTCATACAGCAACACAAAGAGTCCAAAAAGTAAATTGAGTGGTGTGGTAAAATGATTTTATTTGCAAAAGGGACATAGGTTGAGCAACTGCATGACCATTTTATCACATGCCAATTTCTGTTCCAATCTACTCAACCCACAAAGTACTTTACTTTGAGATTATTGCCAAAATAGTTCATGCATAGTTCTAATCCAGTACAGTGGAGATTGTTGTGGCTTCTATCATATTAAATGAGCTTATTTAGAACTGCCCCCATGTCAAGTAGTCAGATTGGATATTCTAAGATGCAAGATGGTGACCTCTATCAAGTGTTGCCAGTTTCAGCCACATATCTAACGATACGATCAATTTTTTGTTGTTGTTTAGTCATTTAGTCGTGTCTGACTCTTCGTGACCCCATGGACCAGATCACACCAGGCACTCCTGTCTTCCACTGCCTCCCGCAGTTTGGTCAGACTCATGTTCGTAGCTTCGAGAACCCTGTCCAAGCATCTCGTCCTCTGTCCTCCCCTTCTCCTTGTGCCCTCAATCTTTCCCAACATCAGGGTCTTTCCCAGGGAGTCTTCTCTTCTCATGAGGTGGCCAAAGTATTGGAGCCTCAGCTTCAGGACCTGTCCTTCCAGTGAGCACGCAGGGATGATTTTCTTAAGAATGGATAGGTTTGATCTTCTTGCAGTCCATGGGACTCTCAAGAGTCTCCTCCAGCACCATAATTCAAAAGCATCAGTTCTTCGGTGATCAGCCTTCTTTATGGTCCAGCTCTCACTACCATACACCACTACTGGGAAAACCATAGCTTTACCTATACGGACCTTTGTTGGCAAGGTGATGTCTCTGCTTTTTAAGATGCTGTCTAGCTTTGTCATTGCTTTTCTCCCAAGAAGCAGGCATCTTTTAATTTCGTGACTGCTGTCACCATCTGCAGTGATCAAGGAGCCCAAGAAAGTAAAATCTCTCACTGCCTCCATTTCTTCCCCTTCTATTTGCCAGGAGGTGATAGGACCAGTGGCCATGATGTTGGTTTTTTTTTATGTTGAGCTTCAGACCATATTTTGCTCTCCTCTTCCACCCTCATTAAAAGGTTATTTAATTCCTTCTCACTTTCTGCCATCAAGGTTGTGTCATCAGCATATCTGAGGTTGTTGATATTTCTTCCAGCAATCTTAATTCCGGCTTGGGATTCATCCAGTCCAGCCTTTTGCATGATGAATTCTGCATATAAGTTATATAAGCAGGGAGACAATATACAACCTTGTTGTACTCCTTTCCCAATTTTGAACCAATCAGTTATTCCATATCCATATGATCAGTTATAAATAATTAATTTGTTGGGGTTGAGCCCCATTAATCTCTGATAGTACATTCTGGAATGTATACTAGATTGACTTCATAGGCGCCAATTATAGGGTATTTTTTATGGGTGCTCAGCACTCACAGTGCGGGCTCTGACATGACTTCCTGTTTCTACCGAAAGTCATGCCAGAGGCCCAAAGCGATCCCTGAGACTATGCCGGAGACCCTACCAGGCCTCCGATGCAACTTCTGGTACAAACATACAAGTCATGTTAGAGGTCTTGCGAGGTCTCAGACGTGATCTCCAAGGCCCTGCCAGGCCACAGAAGCGTTGCTGCGGCGCGTTGATGTAATGTGATGTCATGATGTTGCGACGCGGGTGCCATTTGGGCCCAAGTTGGCACCCCTGATTCATCTATAGATGCAGCTTTTTTCATCCATGTGCGGGTGTAATTATAGTCCTGTATAGTCCTGTACTCATAAAATATTTTGACATGGATTCTTGGAATAATATTGTTGTAAACCACCCTGAAAATGTCTAATTGAAGGATGGTATAGAATTTTTTTAAGGGAGAAGGCAAAATTTTGCCCAATCCAATGCCTGGGATGGCTGATCTTGTGTATATCTGAGACCCTTCCCTGGTAGATTGCCAGTGACCCAAAATAATCCCTAGTAAAGGTGACAGATGATACCCATTGTTACTTGGGCTGCAAGCTATGATACTGCTTTGTTGAGGGTGGGGTTAGACTTGCTGAGAATACATAATAGTCCTGTTGAGCTCTAACCTTTAATTGGCAATGTTTGGGCAACCTTGCTTTATGTTTAGTGAATCAACACTTCTAGGCCCCTTTGACCAATTCTCTTGTTGGCCAGAATACATTTCTGAGTACTATGTTCTCATTTACCTGTGTATATTGCTATCTCCATGAAATTAAGGCTAAACTACCAGCTTTCCATGTACCCCACTTCCTGCTGCTCAGAAGACTTTCAAGTGCACCAGTTTCTGCTAAGTCCCACAGACCAATGCATCCTACAATCTCATGGCCTAGGGTAGGCTTTCCAGCCTACTCTCTCATCTTAAACACGTGGTTAGGAATCTATAGCCCTCCAGATTTTGCTGGACTATAATTCCCATTAGCCCCATGTAACATGAGCAAAGGTCAAAGATGATGGGAGTTATAGCACAACAACATCTGGAGAAACAGGCTAAGAACACCTGCTTAAACGAAGGGAAATTGTGCCAACCATGTATTTTCTCATTTCCCCTGTCACTCTTTGCCCAATCATTTCCAACAAAATGACTGCAGTAGTTTACAATAGTTCTATATTCATAAAGGCTACACTATAGCATTTGCGTATTTGTACTCATTCGACCATTCACCTGCCTCCCCCCATTTGATTTCAATTACATTCTATGGTGCTTTTTATTTATAGCATGTAAGGATATACACAGTGAAGAGCAGATTTGCTGTTATAATTATTTTGTATTTGTTTAACTTCCTACTAATCACTATAGCAAATTCCAACATACTATATACCATGTTTACCTTTTTTGGCCTCCTATTTCTCATGTTTTAATTAGTTTTTTTATTGCTTAAGAAGCCTTTTGAGTTTGAATTTAAAGAACAGTAATGATTGCTTCTCCTTTGGAAATGAGAAGTGTTGGTGTTCTTGTATAATCATGTGGATTGTGCTATAATACAATAGAACTGCAGTGGCAATCATGAGTACAAACAAAAGGCAGGAATGACTGTTATGGAATAAAGAGAAATCAAAGTATTGAAAAAGAGCAAGTCTATATCCTGCCATCACTTCTGAATGTTTGTTGTTTAAGGAGCATTCTGAGGGGGGGGGGGCAGGTTTTCAAGACACCACCACCATGCTGTCTATGTTTCTCCCCTTTGAAAAGCTAGCATTAGAGTACTCAATTAATTTTGTATGGTTTGAAAACACCGAAATTTCAAAAGTGTAGCTGTTCCACCAACTTTTCCCGCCTCCTGCACTTACATATCAACCTTCTCAAGCTGTACCATCAGCTGGAGAGGCCCTGGTAGTGGTGTTGCCTCCACTGTGCTGCCCACTCAGTGATTATGGGCCTTGTCAGTGGTAGTTCCCCATTTGTGGAATGCCTTCCCTGACAAGGAGCATCTGTCTCCCTCATTGACTTTCAGAGGAATTACAGATACTGTACATATACTATATATACAGATACTACTGTATTGACAACCTTGAAATGTTTTTTGCTGGAAGAATAGGTGAAGTTTTAAAATGTGTTTAGATGTTTTTAACTGTTTTCAATATGCCGCCCCTCTAAATATTTACTGTCTTGTCTGATCAGGCATGTGCTTGGCCCCCTATCTGCAAGAAAGCTAGTGCATTAAACATGTGGAGAAGGCATAGCATGCTTCTGCTGCTAAATCAGGTTTAGAATGAGGATATTGCTTTTTCCAGGTTACTTTTTGATCATTTGGTGTGATATAGGGTGCCAGCTATGAGGTAGCAAGTGGCACAGCAACATACCGTAAATGCAGGATCCATCATGCAATGAGGGGTGGATAACAGCAATTGACAAACCTATCTTCCACAATTTCTTTACCCTCCTTGTACATTCATCTAGGCCAAATGACCATCACTATTTCTTATGGGAATTAATTCCATGAGTTAATTATAGATTCTGTGGGGAAGTGCTTTTCTCTTCTCTGTCCTGAGTCTGCTGCCAATCAATTTAATTGAATGACCCCAAGTTCTTATACTGTGAGAGGATCCCCCCCCTCTCCACTTTACCCACAGCAGACCTTGAAATGTTGTAAGCTTTCCCTACAGGAATGGTTCTCCTTTTTTGAGCCCTATGCAGGCTGTACAGTGAAGTGTATAAAATAAACAAGCACTAGCTTCGCTTCCTGCGCCGTTGTTCCCATCTCCTTCAACTTGCGGAGGGGGGCAGTGAAGAGGGAAGCCTCCTGTATACATGGAGGCTCTTCACATGATTTGGAACCCTCATTTTTCAGTGTTGTAAAATGCTTGGAGCTTTCCCCTGGATCCTAGAGGTTCCTTTTTTCACACTGTTGCCCTCTGTGTACTTTAATGCAGTTTAAGTCCATTCTATCCTTATATAATTTGTGTACATATTGTCTCTGATATTGCCTAATATTTAAGTGCTTTCTAAATGTGTCTTGTTTCCCCCCATTTTTTCCAACGGCACATTATCAGCTTTCCAACTGCATACTTCCTTCCATTGTGAAAACTGTTTAACCTTACCTTGCTTTCTATTCTTTAGCCATTTACCAAACCAGCATCTTATCCCATTACTGCTGACTCAAGTAGCTTTGGTGAGGGACTTTGTTAAAAGCTTTTTCAGTGTTCAAGTATATACAGGGTCTGACAGATAAATCTTTGTACCCTACTGACACTCAACTATAAATTTCTAACTCTTGTGTTAATGGAGAACGCAGAGAAAATAACTTTTTGTACTTTTCAAAGTGTCAGAAACGGTTTCCTGGAGATAGAAGCACCCTGGAAGGCAAAAGCATATATGTGCCTCTCTAGAAAACTGCAGTTGGAGACTGTAAAACAGAGCTCTAAAAATAGACAATTCATTCTTTAAAATATGTCATGCAGCTGCATGGAGGAAGTGACCACATTGATGCTCATGGCTTTCTGGCAGTGATTCGTGTGAGCTTAGGAGCACATTTTTCACCTGGCCTGCTTGCATGAATCGCTGCTGGGAATGTCACTGCTCACTGTTGTTGCTGTGCTCATATGTTGCCACTTCCATGGGCCTCTCAGCACTGAGGATTCAGAGGCTTATTAACTACCTCTCAGTATGCTGTTGCTCTAGTGTTTGGGAGATACATTGCTCTCTGGCAAGTTTTCTATGACTGTCTGCTTTATAGTCAGCAAGCACTGAGGTTTTGCTTGTCTGTAGTTACTGATCAATAGATTTTCTGTATGCCCTTTGCAATCTTCTTTATTACATTGGGATACAAACAGTCTGTTCAAATATGAATTAGGTAGCAATTTCATCACATTTATGTACCCAGCTAAAACAAAGCTCCTTCATTTCATCCTTGAGTTTGGGTCATATATTCCTGGATTACTGTGCTTCTTCTCTTCAACCAAACTGCCTTTCAGTCACTAACAGATGAACAATCTGTCATCAGCAGTATCGGCCTTATTTTATCATAGGTATCTTCACCATTTTGGTCCTATTTTGGCATCCCTTTCCCCTTTTAAATTCATATTTCCAATTAGCCTTCTCTAATGTTGACTCTTGCCAAGAAAATTTTAATTGTGCTTCATGTCTCCTCTTGGCCTTTTTGTTTGTTTTTTGTTACTCATAACAAAACTCATTTTCTCTACCCCAGTCCATAAATGGCTTAAGGGCAAGTTTGTATCTAGAGCAGAGCATTTGAAAAGTTCAGACTAATGATACAGGAGTGTGTGGGTAAATGCCAAATTGAATTAGTTCTCCAATGTTTCACTTTTGAAAGACTGTCAACCATACATTTCATTTCTAGCTCAATTTCATTGTAAGGACCACTGTGAGCTACAAGGTGGCTTTGGCAACTGAAATAGTTTAATTATACACATGAGGGCTGAGCAAAAATTATTAACATCTAATTAATAAAATGCCTCCCTTTTGAACATAATAAAAACAATTTTGCATGGTGCCATCTTTAGAGAGCATCCACCTTGCTCCTAGAGACGACCACACTATGGGTTTCATCTTGGTCTGGGTGGATTTATATACCCAATCAGACACAGGTGTCTAAGATGGTGTGGCTTACAGTGTGCTCACTCAATGGAGCAACATGAATGCAACTAGGAAGCCACCTTCGGTGGACACTGTTGCTGCCACGGCTGATGTGAGCAGCTCTTCTGCCTGCAAAAAGTTGCTTGTGTCAGTTGCAGCAGCCAGCAAAATGTTGCACCCTAGAAATTTTGCATTAGAGGCACTGTTACATTGTATACTGTAAGCACTACCATTTTATATGCATTATGGGCTGCAGGTCAGTGGTAGAACAACTGATTAGCATTGCAGGGTCAGTGGTAGAACAACTGATTAGCATTGCAGAAGGTCCCAGGTTCATTCCCTAGCATCTCCAAGCACAGGACTGGGAGAGTCCCCTGTTTGAAACCACCAAGACCTACTGGCAGTCAGTGCTAACAGTACAGAGTTAAGATGGAACTAATGATCTGATGCAGCCTAAGAATGTATAAATAGCCCAGCTAGACCAGGCCAATTGCCCATCTAGGTTTCTATCCTGTTCTCAGAGTATAGTGAAGCTTTTAATGTTTGATGTTTTATTGTGTCCTCAGTCAGATGGGCAGGGTACAATTAAGTATTATTGTTGTTATTAGAGTGGATGCCCATGGCAAGAATTTCAGTAGGACCTGAGTGCAACAGCACTTGTAGGCCCAGGCACAGTAACCTGAGGTCGCTGGGAGCAGGAAGACAGAACAGTGCCTTGGGATTGAAATGGCCACAGCTTTATTGATTACAGATGGCAGTAGACTATGGCATAGGCATTGGGTATGGACCCTGAATCAGCCTGCACGTTTGTTGGTTGATTGAGGTGGAAACTTATTCAGAAGGGAGAGGGGATGCCACAAAAATGCCCAGCAATAACTGGAAGGATAAAGGTTCAAATCTCCATACAGTCATGAAGCTCACTGAGTGACCTTGGGCCAGTCACTCTCTCAGCCTAACCTACAGGGTAGTTGTAAGGTTTAAAGGGAAGATTCTATGATTCTATGATCAAAGGTGTGTGGGTGTGGGAGAGAGAGAGAGAGAGAGCAGGCATTGTGTTTTTCTTTTTGCTTGGTGACATGTACACAGCACCAGACAAAATTCCTCTGCTGAAAGTATATAATCAGGGGCAGAATTTTATCCTAGCAGAAATACCTACCAGATTTCTACTTAAAGCATTCTGTGTGCCTGACTGGTTCAGCACTGCTTCTTTCTGGGGATAAGGGCAACCTCGATGCAATCAGGAGAACTCTCATTTGCATATATAATGGTGATACTCACCATGTGAATACAAATATTAAATTTATTGCAGGGAGTTGGGCTGTAACACATATTGTGATAATTGTCTTAATTGTGTCATTAGATGAGAGCAGCATTGAGAAAGCCATATATTATACAGAAACACATGGGGGAAATTGATCCTTTCTCTTAAAGGTCTGCATTAACTTGGTAGAGGAAAGGTGTGTTAGGGCTAAATTCCTTGTAGCAAGATTATGAACAGAATTGGAACATGCACCTGCTAACAGCTAGGAGGAGGTTAAAATGAAAAGAACTGAACTTGGAGTTGCTGTAAATCACTCTAATTTAGCAAGTGCCTTCAAGTTGTATTCTTGTCGCTAGGGTGAGCACCTCTTTCACAGTGATTAATGAGATACAATGGAAACCATGAAAAGAAAGGCACTATCTTAAGCTGTTTTTTTGTAGCAATCCCAAAACTTTGTTTAAGTAAAAAAGAAGAAGTTGAACTCATATAACTGTCCAGTTTGGAGAATGTCAGCATTTGTATGTGGTGTGTAAACTCTCCCTGGCCTGATTTAGAATTGGTTCAAGCAAATGATTTCAAGACAAATAGAAATAAAAGATTGCATCTGAAGCCCTACAAAGTAGACCCATTGAAATTGATGGGCATGATTAACCCCAGTCAGTTCATTCCAGTGAGCCTAATTATTTGGTGTGGGGAGGGTATATAGCAGTAACAGTGTATAATGGCAGCATTGCTGCAACATCCATGTTAGGCACATTATGAAATTGCATTTCCCTTGATTCTTGGCTGGTCTGGACACTGCTGTGCATGTTCACTATGAACGGACTTTGCTATGCATTGCTAATGGAGGCTACACCACAAAACCTGCCTTGCTTCTCTTGCCACCAGACAGTAATGTGGTAATAGGGAAAAAGACATTCAGAATGGAACTGTGTGATTTGAATTTGTCAAGTTTGCTTTTTGCTTTTTGAAGTTTGCTTTTTTGAATGCCCTCCAAAAAATTAAGCCCACCTCAATACCATTCATCTGAGATTGCCAACAGTCATGCAGAAACGATTTCAGACATTCATGTTTCAGATATAAGTTTGAGAGTGCTGACAATCACTTTACGGTGTCTGTCACCATTCAATGGTGTATCCCATAGTGTTACAGTCACTTCCACCATCTGCTTGGGATGATCAACATTTGCACGGGATTGTTGATAGTGATTCATTATACCAGGGGTCAGCAAAAAAATTTCAGCAGGGGGCCAGTCCACTGTCCCTCAGATCTTGTGGGGGACCAGACTATATTTTGGAGAGAGAATATGAATGAATTCCTATGCCCCACAAATAACCCAGAGATGCATTTTAAATAAAAGCACACATTCTACTCATGTGAAAACACCAGGCAGGCCCCACAATAACCAGAGATGCATTTTAAATAAAAGGGCACATTCTACTCACATAAAAGCACGCTGATTCCCGGACCGTCCGCAGACTGGATTTAGAAGGCCCCCGGGCCTTTGTTTGCCTACCCATGTATTATACTGTACTGTGGAAGTTCACTGTATCAAATATATTGTAACTTTTTAAAGTAACATTCCTTGTGTTAAACAAAGAAACCCAACAGCAAAGGAGTGGTAGCCAGAAGAATGCACCATTAAATCATTATTACCAAGACAACTATGGGTTATTTGCTTGTAGCAGTTCAGTGAGAGAAAGAGACGTGCTGAGTTATGAGCTTTCAATGCCCAGATGCCTCCTGACAGTCTTTAAAACATTTAGCACTCTTACTACTGGGACAGGTGAATCTGTCAATTTCAGTTTTTCATTTCCTCATCTGTTTGATAATACGAAAATTCGCCAGCATTTTAGTGTGAATTTCCCCTAATATACACATTTTTGTATACAATTTTGCCTAATACATACATTTTTGCAAATCAATTTTCACTAATGTGTCATTTCTACCCTTTGGTTTGCCCTTATCCCCTCCTTTGCAAAGAGGACTCAGGAGGTTGGGACCTAAATAGAGGGGGTTGAGGAGAGTGACGTGGGGCCTGAAGGCCAATTAAGAAAGGAGAAGGAGCCTGGCTGTATAAGCCTGCTGCTCCCTTGAGCCCATCCTCTTTGCCATTTAACTGTGCAATGTGGGTTTCAGCTAGTCATCTGCTAAAGCAGGCATCCCCAAACTTCAGCCCTCCAGATGTTTTGGACTACAATTCCCATCTTCCCCGACCACTGGTCCTGCTAGCTAGGGATCATGGGAGTTGTAGGCCAAAACATCTGGAGGGCTGCAGATTGGGGGTGCCTGTGCTAAAGGGACTGAGGTGGAATCTACACACATATAAAAACCATTCTGAAAATACATTGAATTTTCCATAAGGCTCACCATCACCTTCTAGTATATTGCACTTAAAACGCTATATTTACAGCTGTACAGCTGAGTCCTAAGTAGAATTTTTTGTTGCTGTTAATGTATTCAGTATAGGCAGGAGAGGATGTGGGGAATAAAAACTGTAGGTGTACTGAGGTATTGTTGGGTTAAGGGTACCTTTTAGGGTACCAGATGTATTGAACACTGGACAAGCAGGGCTTGGGTGTGCATGCTGAGTTTGATTATTAACTAACTAAATAAAAATATCCAGGGCTCACATAACAAGGAGGAAGGCATTTTCTCCCCACAGCTGTATCACTTGTCCAGGGATCTGGCAGGATCTGGCCATATCCAATACATAGCCTATTAGTTTCATGCCGAATTTTGTTAAAATAATTGCCATTTTTAAAGATTCAGCTCACAATCTGAAATAGCACCTAGTGGTTTCCAAACATAGACAAAAAGCAGTTTCTCCACCTTGGGAACCCACAGAGCTTCATTTTATACAGAATGACTCAGAACCTGAAATATATATTGAAGTGGAGGCAGCACAAAGAAACATTAGAATTGTTTAAGGATTTACAGACACAGGGCTGATCTTTTTTTCTGCCTTGTGCACACCCCAAAGTAAGACACCACATTCTTTTTCAGGTGTGAAATGTCAAATAGCAGCAGACAAATTGGTAATATGCATTGATAACCAACCTCTGCATCAGTTGCAGTCATTTTGTGGTGAATTTGGAGAGGATGAATTTGTTTCCATTACAGTGATTCACACAGTTTTCTTTCTTGGGCAAATAGTGGCCCTACATGTCTTGCAATGGCAAGGAGATGTTGTAAACTAATTTATTTGTTTATTATATTGATCCATCACTTTTCACACACTAAAGACTGTTCCCAAGTGTATTGCAAAATAACTATGAACTAATTGCCAGGACTGGTTGGACAGTGTTCTCGAAGCCACCAACATGAGTCTGACCAAACTGCGGGAGGCAGTGGAAGACAGGAGTGCCTGGTGTGCTCTGGTCCATGGGGGTCACAAAGAGTCGGATACGACTAAATGACTAAACAACAACAAATTGTCAGGACATTTTAAGCATGCTTTGTAAAGTGGTTAATCTCTTACATCTCAAAAATCCTATCAAACTTTTCTATGGTTGGAGATAAGAAGTTATTGCTAGAATGTGAATCTCTGTTTCTTGGAAGCATAACATAAATTCCACTTCTCCCCTGACAAAATATTTGTGGTTGTTGGGTGGAGGGCACAGACTGTGTTTGTAAGCTCTTTCTCCTGCCTTTGTAATGAGGCATTACAACCCTCTTTTGCTGCAGAATGGTTTGGTGTCATCACTTACAAAGTCATTTAATAGCTGTACTAGATCTAAATCTAAACTTTATGTTCATTTTTTCCCCCTTGCAAGCTGCTCACAAGGCTCGAGTCAGCATTGGTCACAGCTGAATGCCTGTACTTGATGCAGTGGCACCCACCCAAATGGGAAACAGTAGATACACCTTGTGTGTGGGGGCGGGGGGGAATATTGTGCTTCTGCATTTGAAACAGCTCAGCCATGTGTCTCTCTTTCCCCCCAAACTGTAGGTGAGAAAGAGGGAGATAAAGAAGTTCACAGAGTGTCATGCACACTATGTACTTTTTAAATTAGCATAAGGGTAGATGATAAATTTGATTCATTTGGCACTTAATGGAGAATCGACCTAATTTGCACTTTCTGGATAAAAGAGAATGATCCTTTGCAATTCACACTTTTCCAGATTTTACAGTGCAGCTCTCCAGCTGTGTAATGTGTAAAAAAAACCCACCATATACTAGAGTGAAAAATGTGTGCATATATATATGCACAAAAATAACATACATAAGGCATCGTATTAGGGGAAAAAGTCTATGCAACAAATGTGTTTTTTAGGGACAATTGCAAACAAAAATGTGTATAATTGGAGAAATTAAGTCTATAATGCTGATGAATTTTATTAACATTTTATTTTTTAAAAAAATCAAAAGCTATAGGGGGAAATGTGGAAAACAGAATCTAAGATTGGGGGAAGGGGGGACAAGAAACAGAAACAATCCAAAAGGGACAGATATACTTAGTGTAGGTGAAATCCCCCTCCCCCCGCTCTCCACAATTGTTCAGGTGCTTGGGGTGAACTGAAACCCCTCTGAAAAATAAAAGTTTTTCATAAGCTTTGGAGTGGTGGGGGTGACCACTTATCAGAACCACATATGTAGTGGTGTTGCTCTTTTTAAACTTCAAAACAAGGGTCCTGTACTGTTCAAACTGGTACCAGGCGCTCTCTGTCACTCTGGAATTGTTTTGGAATGATGCAGTGCAATGCGATGCTGCATCACTCACAAGCTACTCCAAGAAGAGCGATCATGCAAAGCAGCTTTTCCTTGAAACTTTTCCAAAAAACCCCCCAAAAACATTAACATTAAATTGTCCAGTAACACAACTTGCATTAAATATTTGCCATAACTAAACAATATGAGAGTGCCCTTATTTCAGCTTTAGGCAAACCTATTATTTACATAACTTCTCCAAAGATCCTTTTGAGTAGTGGACAACAAGAAATCTCTTCCATGTTCATTGACATAAGAAATAAGTGAATGCCACACCATGTCAAACTTATCTCTTTTGGAAGTTCCTTGTACAACCCTTCTGTGACAGGTGAGTCTTTCTGATAAGGCCACATCCCACACAGCATTAAACCATAGATTCATGTGTATTTCTGATTGCTTTTTCCTTTGCTGGGTTATCAAGCCTGCTTAGGTTAATACTGTATAATTCCAATTGTTTTGACCCTGTTGCACGCTTTTATAAAGATTTGTATCATTGCTTTGGCAGATGTGACAGTTATTCCTAAGTATTTAAAGCAGTCATGGGCTATGGCTGGGGATGAGTTAGAGAAGCCAGACTGACTGGACAGATTACTAACTTTGAATAATTTGAAAACCTGTCACTTTGCAGAATATATTGTGTTGCTCCAATATATAGGGGAGGGCCTCACAAGGATCCTGGAATGTTATCTGCAAACATTTTCACTTTGTATTCTACACCTTTCTTTATTGCTTCCATTACTTATACAAAGCAGCCTATATGGACTGGCTTGCAAGCTGCGGGACCTTTGTTTGAAATTTAAAAGGGGGGACAGGACTCTACTATTTTGAATGATTAAGGTAAGCAGCAGCTCCTATCTGCTTTCCTATTCCAAATATTGGAGACATTTCTCTTTTGCCTCCTTCCACCACACCCATACACACAAGAAATTAAGAAAATAATACTCCACATTTTCATGTACGTAGAAGAGGTAGATTTGCACCCAGCACTACTTCCAATCACATATTTGTTACTGAGACAGCACTGCAGAAAGAATCATTCAGAGGAATTGCACCACCAGGAACGTGTGAAGAAAACACCGAACCCTTAAGGGAATACATTGCAGACATATTGATTTTATAGCATTAGAATTGTCACATATTCCTCCAAAATCCTGGGAATCGTAGTCACAAGACTGCAATTAACACTCTGTAAGAGACCACTAGCCTATTAAGTTGCTTAGGATGAGAGAATAACTATTAAATCAATGGTATAGATATGCCTGAAGGAACAGAAGCCAGCATAGTAATGACTGGGCAAGTGAGAACACGCACAACTACTATGTGCCAATTCACACATGCCTGTCACCAGCGGAACACACATGGTGACTCACAGCTGAATGTGTGAGATAACAGAGAAATATTGTACTTGTGCTTTCGTCATATGCTGAAGACACACTTCTTTGCTCTGGCCTTTTGACACCCAAGATAAATGTTTTTGGGACCCATCCTGTGACTAATGCATTTTAACATTGTTTTTTTTTTATGTTGGAGTTTAGATTGTTGGGACCTGCTGATGAAGAATGCTTAATAAATGTAATCGTGGTGATTACGACAATTTTTTTTTAAAAAGCATTCTCATAGCTGCTGCATGAGGAAGGATAGTAGTCACTTTTTTACAAGTAGGGAATCATAGTATTTGTTTTCCAAAGCTGCAAAGATTCCAAGCTGAGATGTGATTTGAACAGAGATTTCTGAGACTTAATTCTGCTTCATTCTCTCTTCACTGTGATACTGGGGAAGGGAAAACCCTGATAGGACTCTGGTAGCACATGCTGAAACTATGCCTAGACTGGATTAGTCCAATGTGCTCTGTATGATGGCCGGCCTATGAGGCCATGTGATGCATCCACCTCAGGCGTCAGGATCTGTCCAATCCATAGGGATGGCAGATCCATCCCCTAATACAGAGGTGCCACTGCCTCAGGTGCAAAAATGTCTTGGGGCCAGCGGTGTGCATGGGACTGCCATAGAAGAGTCTTCAGAAACATCTGCTGGTCCAAGATGCAGTAGCAAGGAGTGCTTGCTGCCTGTGCTGCTTAGTGATTTGTTTCCAGGCTCAATTCAAGGTGGCTGTCCTTACCTTTTAAATGCCTAAATGACTTGGGTAGTAACTTGAGGGACTGCCTTTTCCTTTCTGCCTGCTCCTTGAGATTCTGTGAGGAAGCACTTCCCTGTGCCCCACCCATGAGGGAAGTAAGGTTGGTTAGGGTGAGACAATAGTGCCTTCTAAATGTCTATGCCAGTATTATGGAACACCTTGCCCCATAAGGCTGGCATGGTTCTGTCTTTGATTGCTTTTTTGCTGGCTGGTGTATCCTTTTTATTTTAGTAGGCTTTTCATTGGCCAGGCAGAATTGATTAGGGTTTTATCTGCTGTGTCCATCCCTGTCAAGTTTGCTAATTTGTGATTGTTATATTGTGATTTCTTAATACTGTTAATACTAGCAACATATTTTTATAATGTGGTTATAATAACTGCAATCTACCTTTTGTATACATTTGTATCGGAAAGGCATTTTAAATGAATAAGTACATGATTTTGGAACTCAAAGCTGTTCTGAATGTCTCCCTCCATTTTTGCATAGAATCACTTTACAAAATCACCACTCCATTTTTTCCCTTGCCAGATAGACCAATTTGCTTTAATGTTCAGTTCACATGGCAAATAGTCGAAGTATGAAATGAAATCCAATGAAGCATTTGGAATAAGAAATGTAAACTATTTCAAAACATAAAAACACAATAACTTGACTGGGCTCTGCTAAATAGCTCTGGGGCATTTGTCCGCTATAGTTTGGTTTAAGTATTTTTTTTAAGGTTTTGTAATGTAGTGCTGCATAAACTCAAGGCTATGTACTCCCTTCATAATCCCACCTCATTAACCACAAGGACATAGCCCATAATAGTCCAGTAAACTGCACCGCAATACAGAGGATTAAATTTTACTCTGCACTGACTTGTCTTCTAGCTACTGTGCACTGACTTGTCTTCTAGCTACCAAACCTTTCATGTTTCCTATGCACCATGCATCTGGAAATAACATGGTTATTCTAAGAATTAAAAGATGTGTGGCTCTGTAATGAACTAGCAAATCCTATAGTATGTATTGTAAGCACAGCTTTAATCATCTGATAATATAAAGGATTGTAGGCCTCAGGAATTCCTTAATGCAATATTCTGAGGTGAGGAAATTATGCAGCCTCTCTCCCCTCCTTTTTGCAAGCTGTAATGTTTATTTGTGATAGACTTTAGCATCTCAAAACGGTGACATGTTTATGGCCCAATACAGGAAGCACAGCAAATCTATAGTATTGTAATGTGCTAAGGAAATTAATGATGGATTGGATGATGCTACTATCAGTGACTGGCTCAGCTGCATGTGTAAGCACTGACATAGCTTGAGTGTTTAACCCACTGTGTGATCTCAAGCAGAAATCCAGACAACAAAAAGGGAGAAATACACAATTTCAATTTTATTAAACAGTAAATCAGTCACAATAGAGGATAATTGCCAAAAACGGATGGCTATTTGCCATCTTCAGGAAAAGGGGATTAAGGTAAAGGGACCCCTGACCATTAGCTCCAGTCGTGACCGACTCTGGGGTTGCGCGCTCATCTCGCATTATTGGCCGAGGGAGCCGGCGTATAGCTTCCAGGTCATGTGGCCAACATGACAGAGCCGCTTCTGGCAAACCAGAGCAGCACATGGAAACGCCGTTTACCTTCCCGCTGTAGTGGTTCCTATTTATCTACTTGCATTTTGACATGCTTTCGAACTGCTAGGTTGGCAGGAGCTGGGACCAAGCAACGGGAGCTCTCCCCGTCACAGGGATTCGAATCGCCAACCTTCTGATCGGCAAGCCCTAGGCTCAGTGGTTTAACCACAGCGCCAGCTGGGTCCCTAGTTAAATGTGCTAATTGCTTAATCTTGCCAAAGGCAACCCCCCCACACACTTAAAGCATCCCACCCAGGATTAAATTACAGATCTATTTTTAGTTATGAGTAGATTGATAGTATTTGCAACACATGGTCTCTTCTTCCTCAGGTAGAAGCAAGAGCTAGGCTTTTTCCAGCCATTCCATGGCAAGGGATTTTTAGACAGAACAGGCAAACTTTCCTAGAACTGTCTCATCTGAGTGCCTTGGATAAGGGGGTAGCTGGGATGGGGGATAAATTCAGATCACTTTTCATTTTAATATAAAGCTGCCCAATTCACACTTTCCAAAACAATGCTTGAATCAAAACAGAGACATTCCTCCAAATTCTCATTTTGTGTTCAGTTCTCCAACTATATAACATGCACAAAAGTTTGTATATTATGATGCGTGCACAGAAATCACTTTATTGTTGAAAATATCATAAAAATCCATTGTATTGAGGAAATTTCTTATTAAAAAATTGTGTAGGGAAAATGTGCACTGAGGACTTAAAAAAAAACTCGCACTTGTGTAGAACTTAACGTCTGCTTGGACAAAGGAGGAAATAAGAGAAACTGAAATTGATGTATTTGGCCAACCCTAAGGTACTCAACATGGCACCTTCCATATATTGGACTCCCAAGTCGCATTAGTCCCTGCTAGTATAGCCACTGGTCATGGATAATGAGAACTGTGGTCCAATCTGGGGGGCACCATGCTATCTACTCCTGCCTTAGCATCACCTCATCTTTACTGACACAACTGTTCTTGCCCAACCCTCTTTGTTCTTCATCATCTTTTTATCTCCTTTGCTCAAGATGTTGCCAATCTCCCCTTACCAGTAATGATTAATGACTATATGTGATCTGTGAGATACATAGTATACTTGCAATACGTGAGATTTATAATAAATGCCTTTGAAAGCATAATGCATACTGTAACTTGGAAAGCATCTTTGTTAAAAGCAGAAACATTTCAATATAATAGAACAAGAACTAGGATGGTCTGAAGGACAAATGAGTACAGTGGTACCTCAGGTTAAGAACTTAATTCATTCTGGAGTTCCGTTCTTAACCTGAAACTGTTCTTAACACTTCAGCTAATGGGGCCTCCTGCCGCCGCCACGCGATTTCTGTTCTCATCCTGAAGCAAAGTGCTTAACCTGAGGTACTATTTCTGGGTTAGCAGAGTCTGTAACCTGAAGCATCTGCAACCTGAAGTGTCTGTAACCCGAGGTACCACTGTACACCAGTTTTAGCTAAGCAGGTCTGGATCTGGCCACTGCATTGATTGTAGACCACATGAGAACTAATGTATTTTGTCTTGGGTTCTGTGATGGAAGGAAGATGGGACAAAAATGAAATGGAAATCATTCTTATATAACTTCACTGCTGAACTCTCCCATGCAGCACACATTTTGGGAATTCCCTCCAGGTTTTGCCAACTTTACACTGGTTCAAATAAACTAGTCTGGGTCTGCCACCAGCCAATCAGGGATGCCTTTTAAAACTATGTCACTGGGCTTCACCTCATCCACCCTGCCCACTTTTATAAATATTTTGGTTCATACAGACCTCAATCAAAAGTAAATGTGAATAATGGTCAGTCTTATAAGGCCTTCACCTGTCTCTCCAGGAGGAGCTAGCCAGTCAGTACTCAAAAAGTAACAGGCTCAGTTGCCTGTTTATCAGATAAAGGCAGGTGAACCTAGGAAATCAGGCTGAAAATGGGAGTGGGCAGAAGACTGTGAGTTGAGAGATAAGTCCGAGCTGCAAAAGTGGGGAAAGTTTTTATATTGGCCTGAAATAATTGGAAGCCTCTAGCAAACTGAGAAACAGATACATAGGCTGTTGCAGTTGTGTAATGTCCCGATGAGTAACAGTATGTTGACATAGAGGATTAAGGCATAACATGCTGGTGTAAAATCTGCAACGCTGTTGGCAGATTTGTCACAGAAATAGCAAAATTGGATTGATGGGTAGAGATGTGTGAGCACCTCTTGTGTGTATCGGATTGTCTTAGAATTAGCAAAATATGTATGCATGAAGATTTCAGAACATCTAATTACCGTTTTCTACCTACAATTCGAAGTGCGTGCATTTTTTCCATGTTACTTTATTTGGTTTGAGTCAGGAACATGCACTTCATGCCAGAATTACTTTATTGTTTTGAGATTAAACCATATGGAATCTCTGGGGATCAAGGGTAACAGGGCTGTTTTGCTAATTAATTTAAAAAAATCAAATAAAAGTCCCCCCTTTTGTTGTTTTCTCTTTCTTTTTTGGTTGGGGGGAATTAGACCATTCAAACATGCAACTATCAGTGGAAAAAAAATAACTAAAAATGGGATTGGGCTGCTGACTTAAATCATTTCCTTTCTGATTGACCAGAATGCTTCCCCTGACTATTCTCCATGCTAGAATAGTCAGTATCCAGTTCATCAATTAATATAGCACATCAAGTGTTCCCAAAGATGCAGAAACTCATGTCAAATTAGATTGCCTACCTACATCGAAGTTTTGGAGGAAATGGCCAAATGCTATAGATAGTTCAGATGGGTGAGATTGGTTCTTGAATGCCTAGGAGCCTGTGACTGACCTATTCATGGATGGTTTATGAATATTTGAAAGATGATAACTTGGATGGGATTGAAAATTTGGAATTTGACTGCATTCTGATTGTCCAAATCACATTTACATTGAAAAGCAAGGAAACCATCATGCTCTGGTAAGGCACAGTATTATCTTAAATAGCACCCAATCATATTCTTCCTCAAATCAGTTGCAGAATTCCATTTGAGAGGAGAATCAGGCCTCCATATCCCTTTAGAGCCAAATACTTTTCAGATAAAACCATTCACATCCCTTCTAACTTTGATGCCATGGTTGATCAGATCTACTTTTTGTAGCTTTGGAACTTGCTTGTCCAGTTGTTAGGGATACTTTTTAGCTTGTAAAGAGTGAGGATGTGGACAGGATTCGTGAAGGTCCTTCCTGGCTCGTAAAAGCTGCCAGAAGGATACCGGGTGACTAGAAGATGTAGGGAGGCTCCTCAATGCTTTCCTGCATGAGGAAGTTGCTTCAGAAAGCATTACAGGTAGTGGTGAGGTTTTTGTTTTTTTAAAAAATACTGAACCCCAATGTATTTGTGATAATTTCTGACCGGTCTTCATTGCTCTGTTCTTGGACAAGGTGCTTAAGCATGTGGAAGCATCTTAATGCTAGGTTTTCCTGGATAGTTTTGAATCATCTAGAGCCATTTCCATTTGGTTGCAGGCCTAGATAGAGGCTGAAGACTGGTTTGGTTGCCTTGATAGTTTATACAGTTGAGACAATGGTAGCCTGCCTCTGTTGGTTCTGTTAGCATGCTCAGCAGCTTTCGATACCATGCACCATAGTATCATGGATCACCTGAGTGGCACCATTCTGAGATGTCAGTTCCTTGCTAGAGGGGTGGTTTCAGAAGGTGGTGCTGGAAAACTCCTTGGCCACTTGCTTATTGCATCTCATAGGGTCATTATTATTATTAATTATTCATTAAATTTCTATACTACACATCAGGGCTTCCTGTTTCCGGCGGTGAGAAATGGCTGACTCCCATACAACTGGTCCTCAGCCGTGCTGGTAATTCAGGGTTGATATGGGGGTAATTAGCCCTGGCAGACTCCCCAGGGTGGGGGAGGAGTCTCGTAGACCCACAGATTGTCCAAGATTGTCAGCTTGCATCAAGGTGCAAGCGACAGGACACTGGGTCCCAGAGCACGACACGGCCGGCACTCTCCGAAGTCACTTTCATAGCCGGACATATCCGTTTGATAAAATTATTAGATTTGGACAATTATTAGATTTGGACAATAAACAGCCTGGACTCTGGACTGAAAAAAAACCTGCAGAACTGCACAGTCCCTCGTGTTTAAGCTCAGACGTCAAAGAGATTCTCATCATGGTGTTTGGATTACGGAGGTGATTGGTACTTTCTTTTTTTCTTCTCAATACCTACAATTGTTTTTCTACGCCAAGCCTCATTAAGAAACCTTTTTTTAAAAAAGTACAGTTGGACTTCTATTTATAATTAAGTATTCCATTGCGCAGCTTTACTTAGACTTGAAATACTTGATAAAGATAAAAGAAACAAGATGGCGCTTTTTTGAGGGAAGTGGAAGATGCTGGCTGGCTGGCTTTCTAGTGACTTGAGACAATAATTTGGAATAACATACAGTGCATCTGTTTGCAGAATTTCTTCATTATAAGCGAGAGAGAAGGCTAAATGGATGTCTAGCAGCCCCTCTTCTGGGGCCCAGAAGGGGGAATTGTGTGGTCTCCGAAAGCTGATTGATCGCCAAATAACTTATATCTGTGGAATACAGTTCATTTACATTCCAATACAGTGGTACCTCGGGTTACAAACGCGTCAGGTTACAAACTCCGCTAACCCAGAAATAGTACCTCAGGTTAAGAACTTTGCTTCAGGATGAGAACAGAAATCGTGCTCCAGCGGCACGGTGGCAGCAGGCAGCCTCATTAGCTAAAGTGGTGCTTCAGGTTAATAACAGTTTCAGGATAAGAACAGACCTCCAGAAGGAATTAAGTTCTTAACCAGAGGTACCACTATATTGCAAACAGTATGCTCAACAATTTTCAAACGACAGGCTTGGACAACAGCCTGGATTGGAAGATTGGAATGAAGTCAGGAAAAGCTGTGCTGGCAAGTAGACAGTTGAAAAAATACATATATACAAATAAAGCTGTATTCGATGGATGAAAGGATATATGATTTCTGACATGATTGAGAATCGCATAGCTAGGGACTGAGAACTTAAAAACGTTAAGATTGGAATGTGGAAAATATGAGAACAAGAAATAAAAGGCAGAAATGAAGATACTGGAGATATACTTCAAGAGGTCCAGACTATGGGAAGCCCGGGAAAAATAATAATTAATAATTTGTACTGTAATTTGTTTTTTATTATTTTAGTTTATTTTTTAATTGGATTATGATTATGATTTGATGGATATGTTAATTGGAAAATTAATAAAAATGTTTTTGTTTTAAAAAAATTCTATACTACTAGTTGAATCTATGTCTGATGATGATCATGGACTGGATGCAGGTGAACAAACAGAAGCCTCCAAGAAAATGGAGGCAGATCAAGGAACTGGGGTTCAGCTTGTTTTGTATAAGGTTTCACTCCCTTTGCCTTAATTTACTCCGATATTTTTATAAACCCGTTAACATATAGCCAAACATTTCCTGCATTCATTATTGGATTGAGGAAGGAAAGCACCCAACAACTCTGAAGTGGTTAAAGACCGAATGCTTTGACTTTTTTCTATAGATTACATGGTTCTGTTTGCCTAAAGCTGAGTTGTCTGCTGTTGCCATGTTTGCAATCAAAAATATATGTTCCTGAAAAGAACGACATGACCTGATGGAAATAGGCTTGGTGCAGAAATTACCAACAGCTCCCCTTGAGCTGCTAACTCGAAATACTTCTCAAATCCACACTGGGAGGAGCTGCTTGTTTTGTCAAAATGACTACTGTGTTCAGGTTGTTAAGTAATTTTTAGCTGCAATTTGTTTTTGTCAATAATTTTCTGTTCTACTGTCTTCTGGTTCACAGAACAAATAGTCTTGAATTAATGTCCCACACTTCTTTAGTCTGTCTGTCCTCCTTCTCCTACTGCAGTGCTTTGCCAATGCTATTGGGTGATTTACTTCCCAAAGGTTGAGAGGGAGGAGAAAGTGACCCACTATTGTTTACTTGCAGGAGAGCAACTGCTCCCTCCTCTTAAGAACTGCAAAGGTGGATAGCACTTCATCCTGCCTGAAGGAGGCATTGCTGCTGTTGTGATAGCAGCACATTACTCCAAAACCCAGCAGTTGTTGAGCCTAGCAATCAGCATGTACAGGCTTGATGCTGTGCAAGATTAAAATGCATCTTGTACTATTTAAATATGGCTCTAGTCAGTTGGCAATCCTAATAAAGTAGAAGCACAACAACCAACTTGTGTATTTGGCAACCCAGTAAGCTAATGCTTGTTTGAGACATTTATGCTTATGCTTATATTCATTCTTTTAAAACATGTACCAAACCTCGTTTCAGTCCTATTCTTTCAAGTAAAGTGTCTGTAACCCAAATCGACCGAAAACTTAGAACTGCAAAGCTTCACTGCTTATGCTATCAGTAACCTTGATATCAGGCCAGAATGTCCTTAGCAACTGCTTAGTGACCACATAGCAGAAATAATACATTTGTGTGTATGTGAATTCCCCCCCCCCCTTCTGAGAGCAAAGAAGTAGTTGGGGGCTGTGGATATAAGTGTGAAGATCAAGCTGGAACTGGGATGCAAAGCATTTTACTAATTGGTACAGAGAGATTGTAGGCCTATGTAGGATGTTTCCATGCCAATGAAGAGGATAATAGCTGAGATATTTTTCGGCACCTAGAACATGGATTTTGGCACTGCTTTGCAACTTTATGGTATTCTGGATCCTGTGGGAGAGGACTTTGTTTTCCATCCCATGTGTCTAAACATGCAGTTCTTTCTCTGTGTCAGTTTGGAGAAGGCTATGGAAAGAACTCAGAGGGACAATGTGTCGACAGGCACCTTCTTCTTTCAAGCCTCACCTTTCCGTTTTTTTCTTTTCTTTTTTTGCTTGCTATAAGGATTCCCTGGACAGGATCTTTGATAGGAGTAGGAGTAGACTTCACCCTTCTGTCACCTTGCATCAGGCATTGTTCATTTGACCCTAATGAAAGAAATGCCAAGGAAGCCCAGACAATATTGGCAATTATAAATAATTATTCTAAGTAAAAATTGTATTCTTAGTCGTCATTTAAGCGAAATGAAACCTTCCAGAATAGAAACAGATTTAGAAATAAATAGAAACAAATGTGGATTTCAAAAAATGGAACAGATGGACTCGATATCCCTTCATGCTACTGTATAGGCTCCAGTATCAGTCCCTCCATTTGTCTATGAAAGGGGCACAGAACAACTGCATCAGCAAAGTCTGCAGTCAGCTTTCAGCAAACATGCAGTTTAGTCAATTAAAAGTTTATGAAATACCGTTAATTAAAATGTGCAGAGAATGTGAGAAATCATTTAGTGAGGTATGTTCAATGTATAAGATTAATGGGAACAATATGGAAAGATAAATGTTTGGCTGAATGTCAAGAAAATCTTCTTGACAGTGATGTATATTGCTATAAAGAATTTTTCCATAGGGAAGTGATACAAACCCATTATCAGGGACATGTCATGCCAGAGAAGATAAGAGCTGCAAAGGTGACAAAAGTTCACTGCTTGAGGAATCTGAAGAAGGAAAAGGTATTATTGCATACCTTGCTGGTTGTATGGCTATCATTCATTGGCTACATCAGTGGTTCCCAACAGGTGGTCCGCGGACCCCCAGGGGTCCGCGAGCTATGCCAGAGGGGCCCGCAAGATGCTATTAGAATAAAAAATATATTAAATATATTTCGCATGATAACAGATTTTTTGTTTTGGCCGCTTCCTGCATGAGCAGAGTCTAGCGCAAAACTAGAATTAGATAGAGGCAGTAGTTCTGCTGTATGCCGTTAGGTGGCGCTTTACAAACACTACTGTTTTGCAAAGAGGCAGCGCGTGCACTCTACTAACGCTCACCTCCCCAAGATGCTTTGCGCGCGTCGGCTTCATTTGTGCGCTACTGCGCAGGTACCCTGTCTTCTCCATTCCCCTCCCTCCTCCCTGGCGCACGCTGCCTCTTTGCAAAACAGTAGTGTTTGTAAACAAAGCGTTTTTCGCGGAAGCTACAGTTCGCGTAGTTAAAAATGGACCGTTGGTTAAAAAGTGGTTCGTTAAAACGACAGAGGCCTACAGATGAAGAGGAAGAACTGTAAAAAACGTATAAATATAAAATATAAAAAGACTCTTAATTTGGCTCTCACTTTTTAATTTTAGGATTAGGAATTAATGGGGGTCCTTGTCACAATAGCGGCTCGATGAGGGGTCCTTGAGAAAATTTTGTTGGGAACCCCTGGGGTACATCTTGATGACTTACTTGTGTGAAAAGGCCACTGCAGATCAAAGAGCATAGATGGTGCTTTAAACATTGCCTACATGCAATCACCAGGGGCAAGGAGGAAAGCAGCTCAGTCTATTTTCATGTATCAGACCCAAGGTTCAATCTCTGGTGTCTCCAATAATAATAATTATTTTTTAATCACAGGCAATACAGTTGAGAAAGATCTTAAAGCAAGATCTGGAGAGCCACTAATAATTACAATAAATATTATTGGGGATAAATAGACCAACAGTCTACCTCAATACCAAGGTATTATTTTGTACGTGCAAATACATCTCTTCTAAATGAGCACAGATGTAATTTTCAGCTGTGATTCACCGAGTGATTTACACATGTATATGTGAACAAAACCTCCATAAAACAATCCAGCTTCTCTCATACTCAAATCCCTCATGGGTTTCTTCTCAAATTAACTTAAAAACAAAACAAAACTGCACCTGCTCATGTCTGATTTCCAGCTGATTTGGGGAAACTGTGTATTCTGTATTGCACGGCTGATTAGAACGAGCAGACTTTGGCTTAATCATTCCAAGTAGGCAGAACTGAGAAATACACTGTATGTATTCATTTATTTTTACCTTAACATTAATAAAATGCCATTCCTTACTGTAAAGCACCACTCAATATTTTTTAACAGGGAAAATGTAACAAATGACAAATCTACACTATTAAAAGCAAATAACATAAGTCTCATAAAATGATTGCAAAGTTGAGATAAAAATGTTTTAAATCATTCATGGCATAGTAGAACTTAAATTTTAAATGGAGGAAGGAGGGCCCCAACAACTACAGCGTGTTAATTGCCAGCTCTAAACACGTATGGGTGTAGTCAAACAAAATATTCACCACTGCTCAAGCTGCTATGGTGAAAATGTCTACTGGTGATTTGTTCATATCTGATCATATGAGGTATGTGGGAGTATTTCCACACAGCAGTTGGCTGTGGACTTGACAATTTTTTCCACTGTGTCCATACAATATTGTCACTATTAAAGTGCTGTCCCTTCTTCCTGCTCCCATTCAATCTGGATTTACCATTTTTGTGGGACTTGTTTAATCATTGTATTTTCCAATGGGTAAAATTCAGTTTACATGGGAAATTAATAAGAGGATGCCGTATGGGTATTTCACAAAACCTGCACGTACAAGCAACACACAGTCACCAATAAACTGCTGCATGGAATAGCCCTGATTGAAAACTATACATCATCCTTCATAAATGTGTGCATAAATGTAAACCAGATGTGAAACAAAGGTCTTTCATGGGTTTGTTTGAGGGAGGCTTTCGAAGAATTTCAGCAACTTCAAGTTAAAAATACTCTTAAGTACAGGGATAAACTTGACTTTATCTGGTCACGCTCTTAAAATCTGTGGATTGAATTACTTCCTGCACTTGCTGGTACCTGCATTATGAAAGGATATACACAGATGGGTAAGGAGTAGGGACATGTGAATGTCTGAGGTTAGAAACTGTATAAATAATAAAATTAAACGCTGAAATGTGTGAGCAGGTGAAGGTTGGAATGTGAAGGTTTGTTTGCAAGAGAAACATGAGAGAAGAACAGAACAATGTGTACATAGAAGCTATTGCTATACCGCTGATGACAAAGGAAGGAGTGAAAGATGAGAAAGTTGCTATGCCTTGTGATTATACCAGTAGAAGGAAGTGTTGCCATACATGGACTTAACTGCTTCTTTGCTTGTAAATGTATAAATGTGTGTGCTTTTTTTCATATTTGGTGTGCTACCCACTCAACAACTTGCTGGTTGAGGTTGTGTCACACTGACCTTGGCTAAAAGACTAAGCAATCTCTAGCCTTTTAAACTGGGGGAGGGGTTATTGCTTTGTTGTGTATTTTTGTGGTTTTTTTAAATAGTGAAGCGCCCTGTGTTCCTCAGATGAATAGTAGTGTAGAAATTTAATTAAAATAATAATAATGATGATGATGAATGCATCATACCCTCAGGCTTCCCCTTCACTCATTACCTAAATAGGATTTTTTTTGGGGGGGGGGGGAACACAGCAAAAGAACCTACAGTACCCTCTCTTAACATGAGGAAAGAGGAGGTGGCTGCTGACTGAAGGTTTTTCAACAGAGCTTGGATGGCCACCTGTCATGGATGATTTGAGAGTCCTGTATTGCAGGGGTTGGACTAGATGACCCTTGGGGTACCTTACAATTCTATGAGTCTATGATTCTAAGAAAAACAGAGGCATATTTAAGGAAGCACCACAAGCCTCCCATTCTCGCGCACCCTTTTCATGCAGAAACAAATTCTCCTTCCCTCCCACCATTTCCCAAACCCCAATTTCCACCCACCCTTCACGACTCACTGTACAAATTATAACTTTTAAAAAGTAAATAGAGCTGATGAGTGGCTTCTTCCTCTGAAAACTACCATTTAAAATTTCTAACGTCCAGACCTCGCAATCACAATTCAGGCAAGGGGAAAAAAAACCTCGGAAAGGCACTGAAGTTGGCTGGCTGGTTCTCGAAGAAGTCAGTTTGCCGCGCGCCAGAGAACCCAATACATCTCGGTGTCAATGCAGAAGCCTTCCCTCCACTGCCAGCTACGGTCACCCACCTGAGACTCAAGCAAAGGCTCCTCCCTGGAGGAATGTCTGGCTCTCAGAACGTGCTTGCAGCCGAGGGAATGAATTGTGTAGTCTCCGGGAGGAAACAGCCCACTGAAAGGTTCTGATTGGCTAACAAGGTTGCCACGTGATCCATGCTATTCCCCCCCCTTTGTGCTGTATGGTATTCCTGTGACATGATTGGCTAGACGGCTGAACAAGAAGAAAAGGACGCCATTTTGTATGCTCCCAGTGTTCTCAGGAATGCTGCCTTATTTTGAACTAAAACGGTCAGAACTGAAGATCGATTGAAGGATCCTGTCCGTAGCAGCGTTTTCTGATTACCTACAGAACAGGAGAGTGGCAGTGAGTTGCAGAAACCTCTGCAGAAGTCTTTGTAAGTGAACATGAAGGATATATGGTTGGGCCGGAGTGTGTTTGGCTTTAGAATTTAGGAGTTTTTTTCAAATAAAAAATTTCTCCTTACAAGTTCCTCAGGGCTCTGCCATAGTCTGTTCAATAGACACACCTCTAGTACACTTGATTACTTGCTTCCCCCTGCCTTCATCTGACTAGGAACATATAGAAATGGGGAGGGGGACGAAGCTTAAAGGATATTTCAAATCCAGCCCTACTGATGATCCCTCAAATGTTTTTAAACTGAACTCAACTGAATTCAGCTCCCTCTTTCCAATTATTCTATAATCACTAGATAAAGCTGAGAAAGTTCATATATCTAAGTTCATACATCAGGGAGAAAAACAGATTCCTACTTTGGAAGGATTTTTTTGGCATTCAGAAAAGGTCTGTTCAGCCAGCAATTTTGAAAGGGAGGTTAGTGCCTAAACCACCCAGAAATAGCTGGGAAATGGCTTGTAGGAAAGAAGATGAACATTTTATTTCCAGCCTTATTAAAATTGCTGGAAGATGTCCGTCCAAAATGAAGTGTGCTTGAAATATAGCCCGTGTCTCTAGGACCTTCTACCCACCCTTTTAAGTTAGCCATCCCTACACCTCTTCTTTCACCTCTTCCTGCTTCCTGGCCTGTTATCTCATTTTCCTCATTAGCTTTTTTGGCTCAGGTTATGGTGAGGCACTCTATCCTCTTGTGATAACAGTGGTTGTACATATTACTGGCAAGAAATGTAGTGTTAGGTTCCAGGTTAATTGGTGTCTGGGATTACCAAACCATGGGAGCAACAAAAGCCTGAGGCATTAAAACGAAGATCTGTGTACTCCTTCAAAGCAGGCTGTAGAAGACCTCCTAAGGGGATTGTGGATAGTAGCAAATATAATAATGACATGTGCTTGGTCATGGGTAGGGACAATATCTCAATTATGTAAGCGTGGCGGATGTTCTTTTCTAATGGGAATGGGAAAATGATGATAGGCATTGTGGAGGCTTTTTGAATGCAAAAGTGTTTCCCCTCAGACTGGTAAACAGAATTCTTCTGTTATAATGTAAATCATTTAAAGATGGCTTATGCAAGAGACTTATATTTGAAATTGCTTCTGGTAACTGCACTCTGTTAGTTCAGGAGGCATTGTTGGACAATTGCTAAATCTGGAAGAAGAGATGGGGACAAATCTGAGTAACTTCACCTTTAAACGCAATCGTTGTGAGAACCAAAACACAGCCAACCTTTGAAATTAGAACTTCTCTGAAATTTGCAGTGCTGTTCTCCAGCCAACTAATGTGTACAAAAATGCAAATACTAGGGCATTGCTTGCATAAAATGCACATATAAGTGTAAATAACATACAAAATGTATATTAGGGAAAATCAGATTGCAAAAAGTGTATACAGTGGTACCTCGGTTTAAGTACACAATTGGTTCCAGAAGTCTGTACTTAACCTGAAGCGTACTTAACCTGAAGCAAACTTTCCCATTGAAAGTAATGGAAAGAGGATTAATCCGTTCCAGACAGGTCCGCGGAGTACTCAGCCTGAAGTGTACGTAACCCGAAGTATGAGTGTAATTGGTTCTCGAAGTCCGTACTTAACCTGAAGCGTACTTAACCTGAAGCGAACTTTCCCATTGAAAGTAATGGAAAGAGGATTACTCCATTCCAGACAGGTCCGCGGAGTACTTAAACTGAAAGTATGCAAACCGAAGCGTACTTAAACCAAGGTATGACTGTATTAGGCAATATTGCATAGAAAAGTATGTTAGGAGAACTTTACACTAAAATGCTGATAAAAGTTCATGACACTTTATATTAAAAAAAGTCACAAACTGATGTGGAAATGGGAAGAACTGATTTTAAAATGTAAAAATGACAAACTCTGAAAATCCAAAGTTGATTGATTCACCTATACTCTTTAGAAGCAACTTGCTGTTCTCCTTGTTAGACAAGCTCCTCAACACTTTTTATCTATGGCAGGGGTTGTCAACCTGGTCCCTACCACCCACTAGTGGGAGTTTCAGAATTCTAGGTGGCCGGTAAGGGGTTCTACAACACAAGCTGAATCCTCCTTCCATCGAGCACTGGTAGGCGGTAAGGAAATTTTACCATCAAGAAAGATGCTTAGTGTGCGGTAGGTATAAAAAGGTTGACTACCCCTGATCTATGGGAATGTGCAATGTAACTTGAAGGCTGTTATGTTGGGTCAAGTGGAAGGAATACCATATCTAGCAGATGTTTGCATGATGACTACTAGGTACTACCATAGTCACATCCTGTCTGCTCAGTTGGAAGATGGTGGAGAGAAATGGTTTTGGAAATTTGAATGCAGCCAATTTAAGGCAGAGGTCTTAGTTTTGCATATGGTTGGCAAGAAGCAGCCTTTGTAGGTGTATGTATTGGCTGCTGTTTGTTTTGGGAGAACTAGTGCTGTCTTGTCAAAATGCTTGCCTGCTTCCTCCTGCTCAACTTGTGTGTGTGTGTGTGTGTAATAATATAATAAAAGGACCTCTGGACAGTTAAGTCCAGTTAAAGGTGACTATGGAGTATGGCACTCATCTTGCTTTTCAGGCCGAGGGAGCCAACGTTTGTCCATAGATAGCTTTCTGGGTCATGTGGCCAGCATGATTAAACTGCTTCTGGCACAAAGGAACACTGTGACAGAAGCCACAGCGCATGAAAATGCCATTTACCTTCCCACTGCAGTGGTACCTATTTTTATACTCACACTGGTGTGCTTTTGAACTGCTAGGTTGGCAGAAGCTAGGACAGAGCAATGGGAGCTCACCACTGTCATGTGGATTTGAACCACCGACCTTTCAATTGGCAAGCCCAACAGGCTCAGTGGTTTAGACCACAGCACCACCCACGTCCCTCAATTTTCAATACTCTAGTACAGTACACTTTCCTGAGGTCCTTTAGAAGGCATCTCAAGGCAGCCCTGTTTAGGGAAGCTTTTAATGTTTGATGGATTTCTGTATTTTAATATTTTGTTGGAAGCCGCCCAGAGTGGCTGGGGGAACCCGGCCAGATGGGTGGGGTATAAATAATAAATTATTATTATTATTATTATTATTATTATTATTATTATTATTATTATTAAAAGACAACTGACCCTATAAAAGCTGTCTTCTAAAATTTCCTACTGCTTGCAGGAAGTGCTGGAATAATAATAACATTTTTCAAGTCAGGCATTATTTCATGGTACAGTCATGTTCCTGTGAAAATAATTTTTGAGAATTACTGAATTCAATAGTCTCAGAGACAGGATCTCTGAAAAGAGAACTCAGCATAGAGTCCAATTGTGGAAATTTTGGCAGGAATGATATGCACTAAGGTGAGGAGAGAACGCACAGTCCAAATGATTTAAGGCCTTTTTCTTGTGGTTGTCAGCTGGTTAGCAGATGGAACCCCCTCCCCCCGAAGTTAGTCATAGTTTTAAAAAGAGGTGCTTCAATAAAAATAAATTGCTCTATCAATTACTGTGTTTTTCCATGAGCCTTCATCAGATCCGCCCACAATTGTCATTTTCTTTCTAAGCCAGAAAACCCCAACTATTTAAGCCTTTTATAAGAAGGTAGATCTGCTCCCAGATCATTTCATTGCTTCTTGCTTTTAAAAAATATTCCTCCAACTCCTAGTTATAAAGCCAGATGACGTGTTAAGTCTCAGAATCTGAACATTCACAATACGATACATAAAATTTGTGTCAACTGCTGTTAATCTTATTTATTTAATGTTTTAAAAATAAACCTTACTGCATGAATATAAGGCCCAAAGAAGGCTAATTCTCCTTTTAATTTAAAGACTAACTTGAAGTTGTGCACTTCAGTTATGCAAAGTGTTTGTCCACAAATTACTGTGATAAAAATGTAAACTGACAAACCATCAACAAAAGCAGCTGTCCAGAAGCTCAAAATAGGGCATCAGTTTTTTGATAAGCAAAGAGACAGGAGTATTTTAAAAAGAAGACAAAATTATCTCCATTGAGATGCTGGTCCACATATTTCCATGTTTGCTGAGTGTATTAATAAGTAAACATTTAGCCTAGGAAATGTATAGTTTTCATGTAAGAGATTCTGGAATGGAAGGTGCACATGGAAGCACGGGAAGACCTTAGCGTATTCCACAGAATACGCTGCCTGGCCACACAGCTTACCTACATACTGGTAATTGTGCTGTCAGTATGCAGCAATTCCAGTTAAACGGACTGTAGAAACAGGGCTGGGAGAGCCCCTTCAGAATGGATAATGCCTGCCAAATTACACGCAAATAGGTCAAGGGGCTTTGGGGATGGACACTTTGTGATCCCCCAAATTTATATTTTGTTCCTTAGATCCTTTTCTAATGTAGAACAAATATTATGTTGCACCTGTAACAGTAGCACAAACTCAGATCATATTGGTCGAGTGGGCATATACAGTGGTACCTCGACATCCGAATGACTCGACTTCCGAAGGTTTCGACTTCCGAAGTCGGCAAACCCGGATTTTTTCCGCCACGCGCGCGTTCTGCGCCTGCGCAGAAGTAGTGTGCGCGGTCGGCGCATGCGCAGAAGTGGAAAATCACGCTTTGCGCATGTGCAAAATGGGCGCTTAGACAACCGAATACTTCGACTTACAAAGAGCGTTGCGGAACGGATCGCCTTTGTAAGTCGCGGGAGCGCTGTATTGTGTAAAGCAGGGGTTGTCAACCTGGTCTCTTCTGGCCACTAGTGGGCGTTTCAGGATTCTCGGTGGGCCATAGGGTGTTCTACGGCACAAGCTGAACCCTTCTTCCATAGAGCACTGGTGGGCGGTAAGGAAATTTTACCATAAAAAAAAGATGCATTAGTGAGCAGTAGGTATAAAAAGGTTGGCTACCTTTAACTGGTACCACAGGCTTTATATACTCCTTGAACTGAAATGATAATACAACTGGTTAAATAACTGCTGCTTCTGTTTCAGGGGCTTTAATAGCCGGGCAACGAAAGACTGGAGGAATTTAGATGAAGAAGTATCTTTTAAAAGGCCTAACTTTAGCTGTTAATTACTGGAACTAGATGAATATGTTCTGATACAATAGAATTCCACCTCTACCTGCACTCCTGCTGAACTCATTTTTGTGCCTTAACTAAAGTGTAGTTCTTCCCTCGGTCCAGCTGAAACTTTTTATGTGGCCTTGCACTACTTTGAACTTGAAAAAAGGCACTTAAATTGAGGTGGGGACAGAAACCATTTATATTTGCACAGTTAATTATGCAAAAGTCCACAAATGTGGAAAAAGGAGAGCATAATCCAGGTTTGCTCTGTTGCTCATAATAATGGAGTCTTTATAATTATGTGACTATGACCTGTATCTCCAATAATATAATTTAATGCAGCATAGTTTGTAAAAGACCTTAGTTGCCACCCTACCTTCCAACTATTATTTATTAAAATAATTCTTGCTCACATAAGTAATTATAATATAGGTCCATGCAGGTGAATAAATGCTTTTATTATTCTTTTTCATTATGCTTTTGTTATTCAAGCAGAAAAGGACTAGGGTCTTAGGTAGATCTTGGCACGAGTAAATTCTGCTCTAGCCTAAAAGTTCTGTTTGTTCTGTGTCTCTTTGGGCTTTGGACATGATGGAGATAGAGCAGTATGAAGCAATAATAAAGTCACCAGGAGTTTAAGGGCTTGTCCACACTTCCGCTTGCCCTTTGCCAAGAAAGAATGAGTCCAAGTAGTTTTCCACTTGTCCTGTGCTTTCTAGGTGGTTTTGCTTTTGCCTTGCCACTGTTCCCTGGAAAACCTGCTCTAAACTAGATAGGAACTAATGGAAATCTGTGGAAAACCTGATTGGGAGGGGTGGCTAATACTCCAGAGGACAGAATCACACTTCAAAATGACCTTAACAGATTAGACAACTGGGCCAAAGCAAACAAGATGAATTTTAACAAGGAGAAATGTAAAGTACTACACTTGGGCAAAAAAATAATGAAAGGCACAAATACAGGATGGGTGACACCTGGCTTGAGAGCAGTACATGTGAAAAGGATCTAGGAGTCCTGGTAGACCACAAACTTGGCATGAGTCAACAGTGTGATGCAGCAGCTTAAAAAGCCAATGCAATTCTGGGCTGCATCAATAGGAGTATAGCATCTAGATCTAGGGAAGTAATAGTACCACTGTATTCTGCTCTGCTCAGACCTCACCTGGAGTACTGTGTCCAGTTCTGGGCACCACAGTTCAAGAAGGATACTGACAAGCTGGAACGTGTCCAGAAGAGGGCAACCAAAATGGCCAAAGGCTTGGAAACGATGCCTTATGAGGAACGGCTTAGGGAGCTGGGTATGTTTAGCCTGGAGAAGAGAAGGTTAAGGGGTGATATGATAGCCATGTTCAAATATATAAAAGGATGTCATATAGAGGAGGGAGAAAGGTTGTTTTCTGCTGCTCCAGAGAAGCAGACACGGAGCAATGGATTCAAACTACAAGAAAGAAGCTTCCACCTAAACGTTAGGAAGAACTTCCTGAAAGTAAGAGCTGTTCGGCAGTGGAATTTGCTGCCAAGAAGTGTGGTGGAGTCTCCTTTTTTGGAGGTCTTTAAGTGGAGGCTTGACAGCCATATGTCAAGAATGCTTTGATGGTGTTTTCTGCTTGGCAGGGGGTTGGACTGGATGGCCCTTGTGGTCTCTTCCAACTCTATGATTCTATGATTCCATAAACACGATTTTAACAATGGGTCCGTAAGTGACTGTGGAGGCCAATTCTGGATCCACACGTCCTTCCACAGTGGGGACATTGGTTTCCAGGTGGGAGTTGGTCACAGTGTAGATTTGCCAAGCATGCCTTCCTCTTAGCACATTTCTCCCTTGCGTCCTGAGATTGAGTTTCTTCAAAGCCCATGACACCTTTGGTAAAGGCTGTTTTCCAACTGAAGCGCTCGCAGGGCAGTGTTTTCCAGTTGTCAGTGTTTATACTACATTTTTTTTAGATTTGCCTTGAGACAGTTTTTAAATCTCTTTTGTTGACCAGCAGCATTATGCTTTCCATTTTTAAGTTCGGAATAGAGTAGTTGCTTTGGAGCAGTGGTGGTTTCAGCAGCGATATATCGCTGAGTGAAGCCACCATCCCACTCTGCTCTCATATTTCACAGAGGGAGAAAAAAAACTGCATTGGCGAGGCACCAATATAGCTTGTTCCTCCCTCTGCATCTTCAAACTGCTCAGCTGAATGTGTAGTTGCCGCTCCCCTCAGCCAAGCAGTTAAAGGATCCCCCATTCCCCCAACCCAGCTCTGGCTCTCACGCAAGTGGGGAGAGCACCGGGGATGATTCTGCGAGCCGTTCAAACAAGCTACGTTGTTACAGCCTGCTAGGTGCTGGGGTGAAAGCGCCTCAGCTCCCAGGGTGAGAGCTGTGGCCATTTCACCCGGTGCCTTGCAGGGTGAGGCCAATGCAGCTTGTTTTTTCAGCTTCGCGGTATATCGCCAGACTGCGATGTTTAGGATATACTGTGATGTTGAAAAGCTGATATCGCCCAGCCCTAGTGTGGATATGCCCTAAGTTAGGAAAAGTTGTATCCAGACGGAGCTTGCTGATTGTTGGGTGTCACTACAGTGATACCTCGGGTTATAAACGCTTTGGGTTACAAACTCCGCTAACCTGGAAGTAGTACCTCTGGTTAAGAACTTTGCCCCAGGAAGAGAACAGAAATCGCACGGCAGCGGGAGGTCCCATTAGTTAAAGTGGTACCTCAGGTTAAGAACGGTTTCAGGTTAAGAACGGAAGGTATCATTTTGACTCATTTCAAATAATTTTTGAAACTAAGAATGCTGATTCTTGGTTAATCACTGGAAAGTGTCAGATTGCTTTATTTGCTCACAGCAAAATAAGATTGCAGGAGTCTGTTTGGAGCAAATGCTTTCTCAAATACTCGTACATAGAATTATAGCCTGCCAGTTGGAGTCTCCAACTTGGTGTGCATTGGACCTGCCTTGCCATCTCTTGGCAGATATCAGGGGCAGCAAGAGGGTGGATTGATTTGTGCAGTGTGAGCAACAGGAAGTTTGAATATTCCTTTAAAGATGCACTGCAGCCATTGCCCTCCAGCATCACAGGATCTATCGTTCTTATGAGCATGTGCAATTACAATTGTGTTACTAGTTATGATATGGTTATATTCTACCTCTGGGATGAGAGGGAGTCATGTTTTTGAAACTAGTTGGTGAAGAACAACAGTGGGAGAATGTCCTGTATGTAGCAGGCTGGCCACTGTGGGAAACAAAAAAGATACTAGACCAGATCCAGCAGGGCTCTTCTTAAGTTAAACTCCTACAATAGTGCATGATATATATTGCAATAGGCATGTGCTTACTCTTTTTAATAAAAGTGGATGCACACAACCTTTGAATTGCCATTACTGAAGCACTCTTTGGAAACTGATGTTACTATTACTGCATCCCCTTTAACCTCAACTTACTTTGCTATACCACAAGAAAGGAGCCAAATTTCTTGAAACTTCCCTCTGTCTAACCTTGGATCCATCAGAATATCCATTTTCTGCCTAAATCTCTCACCATCCCTTAGACAGCACTCATTGTAGCAAAAATGAACAAAGCTACAGTGGGAGTGATTCGAAATAGTCAGTGGCTTGGCATTTGGCTTGCGTATTTTTTTCCACTTCACTGCCTGTTTTGTAATTCAAATGCTACACACCCACTCCCTAATGCAGCTGATGGGGTTGCTTTCAGTGCTGATCGGCTGATGGGGATTGGGAAGGAGCCCCTTTGAAGTCTGGAAAATGTCTGCTTCCAGGTGCAGTTTGAATGCTAACCATGTGTCTGCAAATCACATTTTTTTCCTTCTGCAGACTGACAGAGAGAAAATTACACAGTTTGACACAGTTTGAATCCATATGATGCCTAAAACTTACAAGGGCTTCCACTCTGCACCCATCAGCTGATTGGAGTTGAGAGCAAGGATCTTTGATGTCATCATCTGACGTCAGTGCTCACATAGCATATAATAGACCTGCAGGCGATAGGGGTGTTTTGGTTCAGCCTACCAGGTGGATGCAGTAGTTTCCCATTTCTAATCCATTGAATTGAACATGTCTGAAGGTCCTTGGGATGAAGATGCAGGAAAAGTATCATATAGAGTGGTACCTTGGGTTAAGAACTTAATTCATTCTGGAGGTCTGTTCTTAACCTGAAACTGTTCTTAACCTGAGGTACCACTTTGGCTTATGGGGCCTCCCACTGCTGCTGTGCCCCCGCAACTCGATTTCTGTTCTCATCCTGAAGCAAAGTTCTTAACCCGAGGTACTATTTCTGGGTTACCAGAGTCTGTAACCTGAAGTGTCTGAAACCCGAGGTACCACTGTATTGCAAATGAACACACCACCTTTGTAACAAGATAGAAGTCTTGAAACTGCAAGCCTTACTTATCCGTGAAGGCATAGGATTTATTCTTGAACCTCTGAGGTGTGTGGCTCTCTGTGCGCAAAAAACAATCTTGGTTATCCTTAGATTGTTTTTACAACTTTTAATTATTACTTTTTAATATAATTGTGATCGGTGAAAAACTTAATATTACTGCAGGGTAGTCATCTTATTTCTGTGCTGAAACTGTGCTGAATACAGAAAACATCAGAGTGTAGGTTTGTCTATAAGTTGTGGTTAAGAAAAATATTGGGAGAAAGTAAACACGGGTGGCGCTGTTGTCTAAACTACTGAGCCTCTTGGGCTTGCCGATCGGAAGGTCAGCGGTTTGAATCCCCGCGACGGGGTGAGCTCCCGTTGCTCGGTCCCAGCTCCTGCCAACCTAGCAGTTCGAAAGCACATCAGAGTGCAAGTACCTGTAAATAAATAGGTACTGCTCCGGCAGGAAGGTAACGGCATTTCCATGCACTGCTCTGGTTTCAGCAGAAGCGGCTTAGTCATACTAGCCACATGACCCAGAAAAATTGACTCCATCGGCCAGTAAAGCAAGATGAGCGCCACAACCCCAGAGTCATTTGCGACTGGACTTAACTGTCAGGGGTCCTTTACCTTTTTAAACTTGGTAAAAAGCTGATAAATCTTTTGGGAGGACTTTAAAAAATCATAGAAATGGGGCTAGAGAAACATTTCAGATTGAAAAAATAAGCGTCTGAGAGAAATCAGAAAACTGACAGATTCATAAACTCCTACTTACCACTTAGCCTCCTCCATTTTACAGATAGATTAGCAAGACACTAAGAACAAAATATTAGCTAAGTTACCCACTCTTGCTCCTTTGGGGGATAAAATGTAGTGGATATGAAAGCTTCAAGGCATCAGCACTTTCCATATATCTGATATTAATAAAAGTTGTTTCTTTATAAAGAAGCTTGACTGCTTATCTGATCAATCCAATGCCACACATGCACAATAAGCAAGAAATAGAATTAGCAACTTAAAAATAACTTGCAATTAGTTTTTAATTACAGCATAAATTTCACCTAGTGTATGTTGTAACATCACTGAATTTTAAAATACATTTGTTTGTTTGAATAAGTAATAAAAATACTGTTTATCTTTCAGTTTGAAGTATTGTTTGCTCTTGCCTATTTCTCACCACCCTCAGCTTTTTCTATCTCCCCCCCCTCCCTTGCCACAGAAATGCTGCAAGAACAAAACCAAATGAAATGTTCCCAATATGTAATCATTCTGGTTCAAGACTATAATCTTTTAAATTGCTCTACTATGTTACATAAAAAGAGAAATATTATTAGACAGGAGTAATTTGGTATAAACTAAATTCTGGACGATAGGGTTTCTGCAGTTATTTAGGCTTCAGGAAAAAAAGTGCTAGCAATGAGAATAATTACATTAGTAGCACACATTTGCAATTCTTATGAGTCAAGCAAGCCAACATCTTGGTTTGTTAGTGTGAAGAGATGAGCAAGCCTGAAAAAAATAATAGTCCACCCTCCCCACAAATGATTCGGAAGGGGGTAGTAAAATGTTTTCATGTGTAAGAACTGCATTCTCAGGCAGAGATTCGTCCTGTGTCTTGCAGCAGTTCATTCAGCTGAACAGAGAAGCTGCTTTTTAAAAGCTGAATATTGGCTTGAATATTAGGCAGCAATTGCCATGGCAAAACGTCCTACAAAGTTCCATCTCTGCAGTTTCTCCTGTCAATGTGCATCATTTCATTTGTAGAGTGAAAATAGTAAATTTACACATCATGTTTCACTATCATTTTCTTTGACAAATGTCCAAGTTAAAATAAACATTCAGAGCAATAGTAACACTTAAACAATTGAAACTCAGCACTGTTTTATTTTTCATTGTCATGCATTATGTGACACGGGAGATTTGTTTCTTTTTACAATAAGTTAGAGAAATGAAGCCCCAATGTGAAAAAGGAAGATATCTAAAAGTGACGAAAACATAAAATACCTCTGTACTAGATATATTATTATAAATTGTTTAGTACAATTGCATTTAAATATGAATCAACAACTACCAGCAATCTAGATACTTAATTTTTGAACAATAGTTCATTTAAAACCCTAGTTTCTGAAGATGATACCTGAAGAAGAAATTTAACTGAAAATTCTTTTAAAAGGGACAAAATATAATTCGGATGAGCTGAATGGTTATGCAATGCATGATTTGAGAGAATGTTATTTACAGTAAAGAAATAAAAATTATGAAAGACCTTAGTTCTGAGTTTCCTATGAACTGGTTAGAGGCAGGCCCTGAGCAGAAGATATAGTTTTGACCCCGTTTTAGCACTTTTGAAAACAATCTGAGAAGTCATAAGCAGTTAAGGGACTACCTGATTTGGTTCAAGTTCAAATCTGGACCACAATTCAGAAAAATAAAGCTTAATGGCTCCCGCATTCGCTATCATGATATATCTATACAGTGGTACCTCTACTTATGAATTTAATGCGTTCCGAACACACATTTGTAAGTCGAAAAAAATTGTAAGTCAAATCCCATAGGACTGCATTGGGAGAAAAAAATCGTAAGTAGAAGCAACCCTATCTAAAAATTCGTAAGTAGAAAAAATCCTATCTGAACCACATCCAAGATGGCGGACGGAGCTCCATTTGTAAGTAGAGGTACCACTGTATCTATCTATATCTATCTGTCTGTCTGTCTGTCTGTCTATCTACCTATCTATCTCCCAGTTGACAGAATTGGATGGCATTTGAAGGCATAATTGCCTCTACTTAATGGATAAGGTCTCCCCAGTTATAGACAAATGTTCTTAGTTGTCATGTTGCATTATAATTGTTTCATGACAAAAATGCAATTACTGTATTTTCTTTCCCCCCTTTTTTCCTGTAATCAAAACAATTGAATGGTGTGCAGAAAGGGGAGGGTTAACCCATCTCTCCTGGTGTGTGCCCTTCTTGTGATTGTGTATCAGAAAGAGCATGCTCCCCAGCAGCCACAGTCATGCTCACTGGCCCCCTACTCACTACCTACCACTGCTGCATAGGGCCACCCCTTCCTTAGAAAAATGTAGATGCCCTACTACTTGTTCCTATAAGCTCCTTCTCTTCCTGCAACATGAGTTCAGAACTCATTTCCCCAATATTCTTCCTAAGGAAAAATTCTCTAAAGTTAAGCTCCCCAATCCCCGCCCCTAGAATAAGGATTTATCTTCATTTTTTCTTCCAGAGATCAACAGCCCCTGCTTATAATTGTCATCTCAGTCTGGACTGCATCTTCGTTTGTAATAAATGAGCATCTTCATACATCATTTAACTAACATACTTTTTCCCATGTTCATTGCTTGCTTTTGAAGCTATTCGGTAGCATGTTATTTTTGGAAAATAACATCAAATGTATGAGATTTCTCTTTGGAATAAAGCAGACTTTCAGAAGAGGGCCATATATATATAAAATCACCCTTTGGAGTCCACCCATCCCTAAGTCTTTAATTTTTTTGAGGACCCATAGATCATCTTAATCCATATAAATGCCAGGAGGCAGACACTGAGAGAGCCCAAAAGATGTAATGTTTTCTAAGATAATAGCTCTTAGATATATTGGGGAAATGAATAAGAATCAGACTAATGATCCTTAGTACTTACGGCACTGAAGTTTGTAATTATGAATTTGGCCCACTTGTACTGCTTGGCTGATGATACCTGAATCAAGCACACATGTCTGTACACACACACACACGCAAAATGAATTTTTATCTAGCTCAGAAAAGGTTAATGAGCCAGCTGCTTTCTAGATAGATGTATAGAATTTCTTGTTAACCCTGTGACTCATTCAATTTTCATTACTGAAGCTCACGAACTGTTTGAAATTGACATGTAATTTACATAACAATGCCAGGTTGTTTAGATTAATTGCATTTATGCACTATTCTCTGTTTGAAAATCTTGAGAAATCTTGGCAGGAACAGCACAAGGCGTGTTGGTGGCCCATCTAGTCTAGCATTCTGTTCTCACAATGGCCAGTGGGAAGATGCCAATGGGAAGCCCACAAGCAGGGCAAAAGGTAGCAGGGCTCTCCCACTGACATTTCTTTAGCAACTGGTACTGGAGTATAAGGGTGAGTATGGGGTGAGGTCCTGTTGCTCGGTCCCTGCTCCCGCCAACCTAGCAGTTCAAAAAGCATGTCAAAGTGCAAGTAGATAAATAGGTACCGCTTCGGTGGGAAGGTAAACTAAATGGACCAACATATAAGAAGAGGTACACCAAGGCCTAAAAATGTGTCACTATGGTGGCTGGTTTTCATGCTATTTACCCTATAAAGGATGAGAATGATGCTCAATACACTTCCTGTGTGTCTTGCAGTCAGAAAGCACACTGATTTAGAGTCAACCACATAGCAATCCCCGCGATGGGGTGAGCTCCTGTTCCTCGGTCCCAGCTCCTGCCAACCTATAGCAGTTTGAAAGCACATCAAAGTGCAAGTAGATAAATAGGTACCGCTACAGCGGGAAGGTAAACGGCATTACCAAGCTGGCTTATGGTTTTTGGAGGCAAATATCATACATTATATCAGAAATGATGGATCTAACAGAGGGACTTAGCCCAATGTTGATTTTGTTTAATTGGATTGCAGAGGATATTCTAAAATAAATTCTTTATTAAAGACTTCCATTTATTAATAACAGCAAAAATTGTATGGGTGCACAAGAGGAAAAAGCCACATATCACATCTACCTGGGAATGATCATTGAAATGTTTAGAGCTTGCAGAACCGGACAAATTAACCAACTTGGTTCATTTGAGAAATACTAGTATTCAGATTTTGTTTGCTGAGATGGACAAGTTTGTGTTCATTATTGAAAATTTAAGTCTTGGCAGGATTTTGTTTTTCTAAGTACTGTAGTAGAATATGTGTGTATATTTATCTATTTAAAGTATTATATAATATATTAAAATATAGAAACATTTTATTTATAAAAATTCACAAAATGATGATGATGATGCCAGGAATGGGGCAGCACACTTCTGCCTCATCAGCCCGGCCAGGTCCCTTAGAGGGATTCTGGCTGAGTGGGCAGAAATAATGAAAATGGGGGAAACAAAATGATGGATGAATGGGGGAGAGTCTGGAGGATGAGGAACAGATGTTGACGGTGTGACTTCGCCCTAATTTTCACAGTCAGTTTTAAACTTGTTGCATCCCTCAATAGACTGTGTGGGAGTGACACACCTCTGTAGACCCCTGGGACAAGAGCAGGGGCAGGTTGCTTCCCCAACACCACATCAGCTCTTTTTGGGCATTCACCATGATTAAATCTGTCCACTGAGATCAATGGAGACAAAATAAGTACATGGGGAGGGGCTTGCCAGCCGGTTTGTTTCTTAAGCATTCTTTTGCATAATAGTGGGGGTGTCTACCTGGTAACTTCTCTTCTTTTTGCTTACAGCTTTTCCAAACAAACATTGCTGCTGATTTGAGTGAGAGAGATGCTGGTGTCCATTGTGCTGTCTAACATCTGCCACCCACCTCACGTGCTCTTGCATAGCTTTTCTCAACAAGGATGAGACTGTGTTCCTGATTCTGCTTGCCTTGTGCCCACGGTCTGATGAAGCCTGTTTTCATGAGATACAGCCCTGACCAATGTGTCTGCATGCTTGCTCCCTGCCTGAAGAAGGCACTGCCTCAAGGGGAGCAGTCATCCATTGTGACATTGTACTAATGCTGTCTGTTTGAATGGGAAGGACCAACCATTGCAATCCTGTGCTGATGCTTCCTACCCCAAGGGGAGGGACCAGCTAATGTGACCTCATGCTGATGATGCCCACCTGAGGAAATAAGACAGAACCTGTTACGATCTGTGGAGCCTCATTGCCTTGATCATTTGTTTTTCGTCTAAATTAACAACATCCTTGGATTATGAAGTAACCAAGACTTTCTCATATTGCCAGAAATGGAGGCTTGGAATCTGTGTGAAGATGTAGGATACAAAGATGTTGGATTATTTTACTTTCTGCCCTTGACAGCTGTCGAGAAACTGCATATAAAATAGTTGTCTTCTTTCAAGTTGTTTTCATTTCTGGAGACCCACAATTCTAAAAAAACAGCAAAATCACCAATACTTTGTTTTACAGAAATTTGGACTGCAGTACCTATTAACTTGCATTGGGTTGTATCCAGAGTTGCCATGAAAGGCTCCTTCTCTGAAGGAAAGAGAAAGAGGGAGCTGTTTTTGCCTATTCCTCCTACAGCCTCTCGTGCATGCACTTTCCCCTAAAATAATTTTGTACACATGTATGTTCCCCCCATTCACATTTTTGGAACCAAAAACTACACCTCAAAATTTAGGGAAGTGTGCAGTTCAGTTGTTAAACATGTCCAGATTAGGATATTCAGGATTTCCAAAGCTTTCAGAGCTCTCCTTTGTTGCGAGTGTTCCCTAAGTGAAGTTCCACTCACGGAAACTCACTCTGGATCCATAGCGATTTTGTAACATTTGCATTTTTTAAAAATGGCATTGGACAGTTTCAGACACACTGGAAATTAAAACAATAATCAGAAGTAAGCTTATTGGGCTTAAAGTAGCAGCCAGGTATCCTGGGGTTCATCACATTTAAGCAAAACGGTCTTATTGCGATCTCACTTCCATTGCATATTAGTCTTAATATAGTCTATCAAGCTAATGTGCCATACCTCTGAGAGCTGACATACTGTGGAACCTGCACTGTATTTCCTGCACTGGTGAATAAGAGATGAAATAAGCTTGTGCGTTTATTTTTAAGTTGCCTAGATACAGGATAATCATCCATGAATTTATTCCATCACTAACAATTAACTGCCATCTAGAGAGATACAGAGTTTGTCGTTAGCTTTACTGTGGATAATGTGCACATGTCTTTAAGAGCATTAAACTAAGTCAGGGAATTGTAACATTCCCAGCGTTTCATTAAACGAAATTGGTAGTACCGTGTTTCCCCTTTTTAAAGACACCGTCTTATTACTTTTTTTTCTCAAAAAACCACAGGGTGGCTTATTTTTGGTGGGATGTCTTACTCGTATTTTTATTATGAGTCTGAGGGAAGGGAGGTGTGCGTCCCTGGCCCAGCCCTCTCTCCCCAGCCCTGGGATGTTCGCAAAGGGCTGCTCTCTCTCTCCTCTGATGTGGGGACTCACTTAATAGCAATCTGCTACACTGGAGCTTCTTAAATCTAAACCAGTATAATGGAATCTATCTGTGTGATACAGTCCTAGCAGTAGCCTATAGTAAAGCAAATAAGGATCTCTACTAGCCAGCTGCCCAAGACTTAAGTTCCAACAATGTAACACTTTGTAGTGCTAAAATAAAAAAAATCCTTCAGTAGCACCTTAAAGACCAACTAAGTTTTATTTTGGTATGAGTCTTTAAGGTGCTACTGAAGGAATTTTTTTATTTTACTTCGACCCAGACCAACACGGCTACCTACCTGTAACCAGAACTTTGTAGTGCTATCACTGATAGCAAAGAAGCTACCTGCTGAGAACAAAGAAGCCAGCTAAACAGCAATTAAGATTGCTGACTTGGTAAATGGTAGCAATTAAGAAGCAATTGAGCTAGCAAGGTAAAATTTTGTGGGTAAAGGAAGCTAGGACCGGCAGTTTAACTTTTGTGCTCACAAACAGCAAGAAGGAAAAAGTCCTTAATTTTTTTAAAAAAGTCCCCAAGGCAAGGACTGCGATCCAGACTACTTACAAATCCTTAAAGGGGCAGCTCCACAGACATGCAAGCATAAGGTAGAAAGGAAGGCTGCAAGGAGACAACAATCAGACACAGGAGACTGCCGTCAAGAGGAAATCAACAGGCAACTCATGGGTGGACGCATAGAATGGAAGGGAAAGGTGGAGGGAAGCGAGAGGTGGGTTCTGTGTGTGTGTGAGAGAGAGAGACAGAGAGACAGAGAGACACAGACGCGCACACGGAGATCTCTCCCTTAAAGGGAAAACAGCCTTTGCATTCAATCGCTCCTCTCCCGTCAAGAGGAAATCAACAGGCAACTCATGGGTGGACGCATAGAATGGAAGGGAAAGGTGGAGGGAAGCGAGAGGTGGGTTCTGTGTGTGTGTGTGAGAGAGAGAGAGAGAGACAGAGAGACAGAGGACACAGACGCGCACACGGAGATCTCTCCCTTAAAGGGAAAACAGCCTTTGCATTCAATCGCCCCTCTCCCGTCAAGAGGAAATCAACAGGCAACTCAGGGGTGGGCGCATAGAATGGAAGGGAAAGGTGGGGGGAAGCGAGAGGTGGGTGCTCTCTCTCTCTCTGTGTGTGTGTGTGTGAGAGAGAGAGAGAGAGAGAGAGAGAGAGAGACGCAGGGGGCGGGGGGAGAGAGAGAGACAGACGCGCTCACGGAGGTCACGAGGCTTCGGCAGCCAGCAGCTACGGCTCTTCAGTGCATTTTTACAAGCTTTTAAAGGAAATACGTGTCTGTGGAGCGACAGCAAAATGGAGATATTTTTAAGGGGGGGTTGGCTGGCGGGAGGGGGGTTATTGCTACTGGGTGAAGGGTCTATCAGTATGTCTTATTTTCGGGGTATGGCTTGTATCGCGCAATTGCTTAGAAATCCTGCTATGGCTTATATAATGACTACGTCTTAAAAAAGGGGAAACACGGTATATATTTCTCTTAATGCAATCATGGGGACATTAGCTAAACACATTTCTGAACTAATTCTCAAAATTGTAGGAGTGCTGAAGAATTAAACAGGTAGCAACTCTCCTGGCATGGTTCCCATTTGCCATCATTACTTGCATAGTTCTTCATATTAATGATTCTGTGTTGCTGAGAGATCAGCTAGACACAATCAGCGCAAACGGTTCAGCATGATAGAGATAAGAACATAAAAAGAGCCTGTTGGATCAGGCCAATGGCCCATCTAGTCCAGCATCCTGTTCTCAGAGGCCAGCCAAATGTCTGTGGGAAACCTGCAAGCTGGATTCGAGCACAAGAGCACTCCTGTGGATTCCAGAGACTTATTCAGAAGCATTTGCTGCCTCCAGCTGTGGTGGCAGGGCATAGCTATCATGGCTAGTAGCCATCAATAGCCCCCCTCCATGAATTTGTCCAGTTCTCATTTAAAGCCATCCAAATTGGTGGCCATCACTGCCTTCTGTGGGAGCGAGCTCCATAGTTTGACTGCACTGTGTGAAGAAAACCTACGTGGAGAATTCCTAGTTGGATCTATTCAATTCATCCTATTGACATCAGGTACAATTTATGTGAATTTTTTATTCTATTTTATTCTTTATTAGCTGTGACCGGCCACGCGTTGCTGTGGCAATTATTCCCCTCCCCCAAAAAGTGTGTTCTGTTAAATCCCCCCAGCCAAGCCCTCCCCCACTCAGTGCGGCCGTTCCTCACACCAGCCCCGTTCCTCACTCCAGACGTCATGACACCTCTCTCTCGTCCACCCGCGGCGTGATATTCCCAGCCACACGTTGCTGCGGCAATAATTCCCCCCAAAAAACATGTGTGTTCTGTTAAAATACCCCACCCCGACCCATTCATCCTTCCTACAGCCATGGCCTTCCTCCACTCAGCGCCCCTGTTCCTCTTCCAAGCCCCGTTCCTCACCCCAGACATCACGACACCTCTCTGTCCCCCCTGCTGCATGACATCATCTTCCTCCCATGTGATGCCACCCGTCACCCCGACCCCTCCCTCTCTTCCATCCGAACACCCCATGTGCATCTTGGGAAGGGCCTGGTCTGTTCCTCTGGGTGGGCAATGCTGGACAATGCCATGTTATTGTGATGTCACAGATGGTCTGTAGCCAACGGCAGTAGCTGAGGCATCCTCAGGGTTGCTGCTTTGACATCCAGCAGATGGTAATACAACTAACGTTGGATGAAGGTTTTCTTTAAAAAAGAAGGTCACAGGTGAGACATCTATATAATCTAGGTATATAAAAACACTTGTGTACGGTGTGGCAACGTTGTGTCAAATTTTCAAAGCAATCGGTCAAGCACTTTCGGAGATTATCGATTTTGGACAAGGTCATCTTTACATTTTTATTTATATAGATGTTTTTTCTCTTGATACGGTTTATTATATGACACCAGCATCATACTGAAACTTATGGAGATGGGAAGCATAAGAGGCGTCCTTTCCCTGTGGTTGCAAACTAGAAAATGAAACAAAACAGCCTACCTACTTTGGTTGGCTGTTTTGGCCCAGTTGCCAATAAAGCAAGCTGCAAATCTGTTTCCCTCTTCCTCCCCAGCTACATGGGTTTTCTTAGCCATACACATTAACTGAGGCAACAACTTTTGTGATAGAATCTGCCCCTGGGCACTCTAAACACTGCTGGACACAACTCCTATCAGGAGTAATACTACGCTGAAGGCATCTCCCATGCTTTACCCATTCCACCCCTCTTCTTCAGTTAGCGACAAAAGAAACTACATTTTAAAAAATCAAAGGGGAGGAAATGAATGAAAATCTCATGGGCGGGGTTTGGAGTTTTTGTTGCCCCTAATGTACTTTCAAGGGAGCTGAAGGGTTTGTGGGTGTCCTTTCATGCTATAAATATATTCACTGCTTTGTATTCTGCAGCCTTCCTGGGTGCTCACATTTCCTGAAATCTCCATGGCATTCTCACCTGGGCTTTCCTGTGAGTAGGAAGCTGGGGAGGCTGCCTCCAGTGAACTGACAGCTGTTTGTCTTTTTCTGTTTTTTAGGCAAGGTTATTTAACTTTTAAAGAAATCATTGCAGAAAGATTTCTTTAACTGGGCTCACTTTTAACTAAATATGCATAGGGTTGGACTGCAGAGCTTCTTTTAGGAGACAGAAGCAGTGCTAATGGCTTTGCAGAACAGATGCTCACAATATGGGAATCTTTTCCATTGCTCCAAATGTCTGCCAAAATGTGTTATTGTTGATGATGCATTGAGGTTGTGAGAAGCCTGTACATTGCAATATTATATACAGCAGTTATATAGATTCCCAGGATCTAGTGATTTATTTTTTGAAAGTTTCTTTTTGTATTTGAGATTAACTAAGGAAACAGGGGGAATGTGAACTTGCTGATATGTTATCTAATGATGACAAGTGCAATTACTAGTGAGAAATGAATGAAGAACAATTAATGGTGATATATTCTTTTACATTCCACATTCTTTATTTCTTGGTTCAAAATGCTATAAGGGGCAGAGATTTGTGTTATCTATGGAAATGTGGTAGGGTTTTGTTTCCTTTTTGCCGTCTTAGGTTTCTTTGCATTTTAGTGTTATCAGCTCATTTGTGCCTTTGGTAAGACTCATGGCTTCGACCAATAATCTCTTATCTTCGGGGCTCAGCAAAGGCATTTGTGTAACAGCGATGATTAACATTTTATGAATGCAGGTGCCCTTCTGCAACAAGTAATAATAAATAATAAATAATAGCCCCGACTTCCACAGGAGGATTGCTCTGATAGAACTGCCGCAATATTGGATCCAGAAACTGCTTACAAGAGACAACTTTAGGCAGTTTTTGCCATGCTGCTTTTGGGGAATTAGGAAATCTTCTGAAAGTCACTCTCATGATTAATGTATATAAGGAAAGGCATAGACAAGCATCTACTTTGAAGGCTGAAACTGCACAATAAACTTATTTCTCCCTTTCTGATTATTTCAAATTAGCCTAGACAGACTATGAATAGAAGCTGAAGAATTGTAGGCAGAGAGAAACTACTTAACCCCTTTTCCTTCTGGTTCTTTTCTTCTCCGTATCCCCTTCCACTGTTGCCCTGGGTGGAAAATAAAATAAAAAGTGGGGTAGAGGGGGGTTGAGCTGAAAAATAACGAGAGGGGAAAGGGTCAGGCAGCTTCTTTCCTCCGAACCCACTTTCGTTTCTGTGCAGCCTTTCAAGGCTGGTTTTTCTCTTGAAAGAAAGAGCACAGAAATAATAATTTTAAAAAACACAGGAAAATTGGTGTAGATAGTTGGAATCAGGCATGTGTCTGCTAAGAAATTTATTTGCTAAGAAAGGATGCAGAAGCTTGACCTATTTGCTTTCTTTCAGTATCATCAGGCACTGTCTCTGAGTAGTCATTTTGGGGCCCATGGGCTGTGGGTCCCCAAACTTTAGCCAAAAAGTCCTGCCCTGCCTGCGCCAGTGGCTGTTGAAGACAGTTCAGAAGCTGTAGCTGGGTCATATGTTGTGTGCATTGCAACAACTCCACTGGTAGGGGTAGGTGATACAGCGTCCAAAACTGGTTTGAAGTCCCTATCGTGATATGGGTTTCATAATTTTTGATACTATAAAATATTGTGAATCATGGTGTGTGTGTGCGTGTGTGTGTGCAGGAAAAACCATGAAGCCAACCAATGCCTCTACGTAGCTCCATCCTTATTTAAGACATTGTGATATATTGATACAGTATATCGTGTTTAGGTGGTGATGTATTGCAGTGTTGAACACTAGATATTGCCCAGCCCTCTCCACTGACTCTCAACCCCAGTTCTAAGAGTTGGTCTGAGCCATTACAGCACCAAACAGACCAGGACCAAATACCTGTTGGGCCACCTTCTCCACACCAATCCACAATCCACCCATGCACTGAATTTATCTGGGCTCCCCTGCCATCTGAACTGTGAGAGGCAGCCTTTTAAAATAAAAACAAAACAAAAAAACCCACTCTTTACCTTTGGAACGATAGTTTTAAAAAGATGCCACAAACTCCCCAAGTGGCCTGGTGATGCTGTCATTAGGCACCAGATATTTTTCTGTCTAAATAGACAATATGACTGTATTGTTGCTGCTTTACTTTGTTGTGTTGTACATTCATGCTTAATTTTATTATTTTCTTTTTAAAGTGCTTCTGTTGTTTACCCAGAAAGACAACCTGGGAACATAATTTATTTGATGCAGAAGATATGAGATATGAATTATTTTTTTAAAAATGAAGTAAATAAAAAATAAAATATTTTAGAAGTGTTTAGTTTTCTAAAAGCATGGTTGCATTTTTAAAAAAACATTGATGTACCATGGCAGCAACATTTGAAATTGCATGTATATAAAAAACTTAGCAGCTTAAAAATACTTGTACATGGCACTCCAATCTCTCAGCGGTTAGAGACTTGAGGGGTTTCAGGTGCTTACCCAGCATTTTGTTTTGTTTTTTCATGATAGTCAGTAGACATTATGGTTTTTAGGATAGAATGTTTTGTTTACACATACATGCAACCTGAACATGAGATGGAGGGGCTCACAGTATTAAAACCCCAACAGATCTCTTGCTTCTCCATTAGTCACAGCTTTGGATCCAGGACACATCAAGCATGGCTTCATGTCTAAAGCTTCCAGCCTGCTTCCAGCTCTGCTACGGTAACACACAGCACACTGACCTATTGTTCTCCCACCTGGCAGCTAGCTGAAGTGGGAGGAAGACCCACCCATTAGCCTAGAGGGCACCAACACTTAGTTGTGACTCTTGCAACCTAGGTTATTCTTTCGGGATCCTGATGAAGACACTTAAGTGACCAGCTAAGGTCATTGTCTTCCAAAGAAACTGGTCTGACTATTTCAGCAGTTTCCTGTGTTAGATTCTAACCCTCACTGGGTACAGGACCCCAAGAATTCGGTGGGACTCAGGTCATCCAGGGCACTCCCTAAACCCACAACAATGTTCACTGCCTAACTCCATCTTGCAGTTTAACTTACGGTAGACTAAATGAAATTTACTTAGTTTAGGTATTCTGATACTATATTTCAGCCATATTCCCAATGTGATGCTAAAGAAAAAGCCAGAATTGGTGGAAGCCATTGGGGAATGCTTATCGATCACCAGCTCATACTGGTAGAATACAATCTGTGAATCACCTTGCTTGTTGGAGCCTTCCAGCCTCCAGTTATGGGAGGGAAGAGCTTTCTGACAGTTTCCACATAACTGGTATAATACACAAACCTGTCCCTAGGCGCCCCATTTACAATATTGTTGAGCTATTTCTCTTTTTTTATTTTAAAATAAGCTTTGTTAGAATTCAAATCATAACATAATGTTGAGCTATTTCTCAATTCTTTAAGTGTCTTATGAGGTCACTTGCATAACTTAATTCTGGGAAATGTAACATGCTCTCAGGAAAACCTAAAATCTCTTTCCTTTGTTATATTGCTGCAATTATAGCCAGGTGAACTGTATGAACTGATCGTCATTCAGTATTAAAGAAGGTGATGCTTTTCATTAAACCCTTTATCTTATAAAACTGATACTCTTCTGGGACCACAGCAAATTATGATGCTTCTTTTTTGTGTTTTTCCTTTCTTTTCTCGATGAAATGTGCCAGAGCATTGGGGGTCAATGTGCATTATATGCACAATGTGCATACCGGTAAATAGAAGAATCTCCCATTAACCACAACCAGCATGGTCCATGGTCAGTAATTATGGGAGTTACAGTCTAATAACATTCAGAGGACTACAGCTTTGTTCAGTCACTGAGGGCAAGCTTGAAGGACTTGCTTGCAAGAGCTCTTGGTCCTCTGAATTGTGACTGGGCCACTTGGGCCTTAATCTCTCTCTCTGGTAGCCACAAGGGAAATGATGGTTGTGACAGATTTCTCTTTGGGATGGTGATCAAGATTTTAGCCGCTCCTATAGCAACAAATATTTATTTTTAAGATTGCATTTTGCTAATAGCATCCTGAGTCACTGCTGCAGCATTTGGTGGGTGAGATGAATAGGGAGTATATTCTCCAGTGTGCGCCTAAAATACTTAAAATGCACAATGTATCTGCAGGGAAATGTAGAGAATATGCCATCTAAAATAGTTGGTTTTCTTAGAGTTCTTATAGCCTGAAGCAAAAGGATGCTTCTGTCAGACTTTTCTCCTAATTTACTTGTTTTAAATTGGCATTGCTTTAAATCTGCAATGTGTTCATATGGAAGGAAGAGGTGATTTTCTTTTTAGGTTAAATAGCTTGGAATAGGCGGTTTCTTCCTAGAGAATCTGTGCTGCCATAAGGCTGCATCTAATTTTATAGTTCCATTATAAGGCCACACAGTCATCCAATTGTGTTACAATGAACAACATGGAGAGAAACAGGATTGCAGTCACTGTCTTTACCAATTGACTGGTGTTCAGAACTTAAACATATATGAAGGGCCAAGTTCATGTGATGCTAAACATGTCACTTGAAGCAGCATGAATATTTTGTGAACTGTAAATGCAGATCAGGTTCAGAGTCATGGGGAGGAGATTCACCATTTCCTCTCATGCTACAGTCTCAATGACAATCTTAAAAGAGCACATGAGTGCACAGAGTATGGGCCTCTCTTTTGTCTCTTGCCCTGTGGTTAAAGAAAGACAAACCCATGTTCGACTTACAATGCCACCAAAGCCTTCCGCTTAACAACCAACAGACCTTTAAGGTAGAAGGAAGAATCAGAGAGAACCATGAGCATAGTTCTGACCCTTAGGTAGCCAACATGGTGCCCTTCAGACGTTTCTGGACTTGAACTCCCATCTGCCCCAGATCACATGACCATTTGGTGGGTAACTCATTGGCTAAGCCTGTTCTGTCCTTACAGTAGTGGTGGGGGAGCAGGTATTGACGCACTTTTTAATTTAAACTCTCCATAGGCAACCGAGTAGCTAATTCTAAGCCTATAAGATCCCAGTTTGATTTCAAAATGCAAATGTCTTCTGGCTGTCCAAGCAAATTGAGGGAATAGCTTCTTCCCATTTATCTGACTAGAATTCTTTTGCTTTTCTTATTTAACCATTTTGGGTTCAGGGAAGAGGTGGCTCAGATACTAAGTGGACAATGGAAATGTCAAAGATTTTGACATTTTTGAAATAACAGGCTTGTCTAATTGGGTTCCTTGCAGGTGAAAGATGTGTGCCCACATGCCTGTCTCCCTTACCAAGCTATGTCTCCTTTGCAGCCTCAGAGTGGTAGTGAAAGGGACAACATTGTGCATGTACCTACTCACCTAGGAAGCCTTGTATTTCAAGGTCATGTTGGTCTGAAAGAAAACTTATATTCTTCAAAACATGTTAAGAATGTCATAAGCATAATTCCCCTCCCCCAACATATTTTTTCCAGCTTTGGTTAATTATCACCACATTACCAATTTAGTATAATAGGATGTGTTTTGATGCAATCTCTCCTATCTTGCAGCTCAGTTGTAGAGCACTTACAGTACTTTGAATGCAAAATAGTTGTGAGGTTTAATCCCTGGCAAGTTCAAGTAGGGCTGGGAAAGATCCCTATCTGACACCCTAAAGAGATGCTCAATGTCAGTTTCCACAGTACTAGCTTAACTGGAACCAGTGGCTTAATATGTATCCTGTATAAGCTAAGTTGCTTAAATGTTACAGGCAAATAAAAATCTAGTTTCGTGAGGACCCCAGAGTGATACTTAACAACTGTGTAGGCCAGTACCTATAGCACTGCAATCTGTTTCCAAGAAATACACTGATCAATATTACTCATTTCATTTCATTTCTGAACTGCCCTCTCTTCCAAGGGAACCCAAGGTGATATACAATGGGAAGAATGAAAGAACAATAATCATCTCCTAATGTAGACTTAACAGATGACAATACATAGCTTTAAAATAGCAGAATACAAAGGTGTTTTTTTCATGGGGACAGCACATATTTGTTGCAGAGTTTGGTAAGTGCATTTGCTTATGTACCGTAGTTGTATAAGACAGTGTGGTAGGAATATGCCTTTTTTTTAAACAGGAGATAGTGTAGTATATATTCCTAATACTGTATTTGAAGAAGCAAATGCAATAAAAGTTGAAGCTGAAGTTAAGGAAGTTCCCATAAAACAAAGCAAAACCCCCTGAAATTAAAGTAATTAATTTTGAGACTTTTAATGAATAGTGTGAAAACATCTTTTTGGAGTAAAGTGTATTACAGAAAGCGTCTCATTAAGCTGGATAAATTGCAATATTAAGTGTCCATGGTTTAATAATGTGATTTTCTCTCCCTTTTATGAGAGAGAATATTTTTGAGTCATGTGCCATTACAGAAAATTAAATCAGTATCTCCAGCAACACTCAATTTAAAATCCAAAAACAACAACACATATCCTCCTTTCAAGGTTTAAAGAACTACATAATATTGCTTGGCTTCTTGATGCTCTTTATGAACTTTTTAGGTCTAATAGGAAAAACTTGGACATTTCTGTGAGTAATGATCTGTTGGCTTGAGTGGATCTGTTGGTCTGCATATTTAGTTTAGTGATTGAATTCTTAATTTTAAAATATTTCACCAGCAAATGTTAGAGCCAAGTTCAAATAATAATAATAATAATAATAATAATAATAATAATAATAATAATATATTTATTTATTTATTTATACCCCACCCATCTGGCTGGGTTTCCCCAGCCACTCTGTGCGGCTTCCAGAAGGATATTAAAATACAATAATCTATTAAACATTAAAAGCTTCCCTAAACAGGGCTGCCTTCAGATGTCTTCTAAAAGTCTGCTTACTGAGTGATCATCATTATGCAGTGACTGGAGTGGGGAAGGGCAATTGTACTAACTAGGAATATTTGCATATGGACCTCCACATGAAGGCCATGGTACATGCAATATGCTACTGTATGTGGAGGTATGTGCTTGATCCATGCACAGCTGATCACCAGTACAGTAAAACCAAATGGTGTTCAAGCTTCTCATAGGCATCTGGTTAGCTGCTGTGAGAACAGGATGCTGGACTACACGGGCCATAGGCCTGATCCAACGAGGCTCGTATTATGTTCTTAAACGGTTTTGGTTTGACATAAATGTTTCTCTTTCTGTTGACCGTATTTTTGTTATCTTGACTCCTCTACCCTTTTGTTTTTGTTATATTTTATTTGTTTAATTATTTGGATTTTAAATTGTATAAATGGTTATCTCAGTTGTTTTGTAAGTCCTCCAAAGCAGCCAATGAGCAGGACATGAATACACTTTGTGAAGAATGAATGAATGAAATGGGCTTAGCCTTCCATGTGTGAGGTACCATAGCAGAAGGATGCTCCAGGTGACCTGACTAGAAGTCAACTGGTCAGGTAAGAAAGAGCAGGGAAATGCTAGAGACTCCAATCCTCAGCCCCATTGGGTAAATCGAGGGAGGAAAGTGCCTTCATTCTTCCTCTTACATGATTCTAAGTTCATACAGTGTGAATGCCTGAAAAGCACTATTGACATACAGTACCACCAAAAAATAGATGTTCTGTATGTTTAGTTTATACTTTCCTCTTTATACCCTGCCTTTTCACTCAACGGGGATATAATGCAGCTTACAGCCGTAACATAAAATATTCTGTACCAATCTGCAAACACAAAGTGACATTTCAGTAGAGAAAGCTTGAACAGGACGGTGTGATTCCCCCCCCCCCCCGATGAATTCTAAATGACATGGAACAGCTTTATAAGACAAAGTATGAAACTCCGCCAAATGGCTTCTTTTATGGCTACCTTAGATCCTTCAATCCAATGAAAAATTGAACACTTGCCTCATTCTACAGTTGAGTGACTTGCCTGAGTCATTGGTTCCACTTCTGGGAGCTTTGAACACAAGCCGTTTTGGTCACACTTTTTTCCTCTTAGGTATCCTATTCAGTGCTAAAGTATAAAATGGATTTCATTAAAAGTGAAAGTAATAGAAAGCTTACATCGTGCTCCTGTGATGCAAATATTAGATGAAATGACACCTTGCATACTAAACGATTCCAGTTTTTCAAAGCAGTCAGTATTGAGGCATTGCATTTAAAGTACAGTGGTGCCTCGCTAGACGAAATTAATTCGTTCCAGGACTCAATTAGTCCTACGAAAATTTCGTGTAGTGAGGCACTGTTTCCCATAGGAACGCATTAAAAGTCAATTAATGTGTTCCTATGGGCTCCAGGGGGCTGGTGGCGACAGCGGAACTTGCTCTCTTGGCTCGGGGAAGGCAGGCAGGCGCTTGTTCTCTTGCCTGCCTGCCTTCCCCGAGCCAAGAGAGGTGTGTGTCACCGCCTCGCCCGACAGAGCCGGCATTTGACAGAGCTTCCGAACCCCCGTCAGATGCGGGCTCTGTTGGGCAGGGGGGGGGGGCGGAGAGGAACGAAGGAAGAGAAAGCAGCCCTTTTCCTTCCTTCCTCTCCCCCTGCCGCCGACAGCTTTCCCCCCCACCCCGCCTGACACAGCGTGGATCAGAGGAGAATCCTCCTCCGATCTGCGCTGTGTCAGGCGGGGTGAGGGGAAAGCGGGGCTTTCGGCAGCCGGTGAAAAGTCCCCGCACCGGCGCGCTTGGGCTCCGGGTGACGGGGCCGAAGTGCGTCGGTGCGGGGGTGTTTCGCTGACTGCCTTCCCCTTGGGGGAAGACGAAGCGGCGGCCATAGAAAACCTCGTCTTGCGAGGCAACCTCTGATCGCAAAACCTATTCGTATGGCGGAAAATTTGTCTAACAGGGCATTTGTCTAGCGAGGCACCACTGTAGTTGGAATGAATCAATAGCATACCTGCTGCAACAAAATATCCAGGAGAATCTTTTGAGGGAAAGGAAATCTTTTGACATATCCATGCTGATGGCAGATATGCTTGTGTCAAGAAACCTAATCTGCCCATATGAAGCTGCCATTACTGATGAGTGGTTCATCAAGCTCAATGTTGTATACAGTGACTAGCAGCAGCTGTCAAGGGTTACAGACAAGGGGCTATTCCTGTCCCTACATAATGCTGGGGATTGAATCTGGGACCTTCTACATGGAAGCAGATGCTTTACTACTGAGCTATGACCCTTTCTCAAATTTATCTACAGAATGGTGAAGTGGGCTTTGTGGTATGAGAGTCAATATTGCAGCCTATCACTTACCATTTGGGACAGAGCTAGAAGTAGCATGTCTAGTGGGGCAGAGCCACAGTACTAGCTTCCTGGTGGTTTTGTCACTGCCACTTACCACGGGGGGTGGTAGAGAAGCAACAGGGAGGTCAGAGTGGTGTGGGTGCGCCAGAAAAAAACAATCCTTTGCTTCTGCTAGTGTGCCTGCACTGAACCTCTCCCAGTAAGCAGGAACAATACTTCTGCTGGCATTGCCTCTCCACCCCACTTCTGGGCAGAAGATACCGGTAGCAGTGCTACCCAGCTCACCATTAAAACTCCTAAAATGCCCCAACAACATCAGTGTATTGGTGTCTTGTTAGATGAATGAAGTCGCCATAGACAGAGGCAGTATATCAGAGGCATTGGGCCATGTAGTTAGAATTAGCTGGATTAATTAGAATTAGGTCTGATCCTGTAAAGCAGTTCTTAGCTTGAGCATTGCTTTAGCAGATAGGCGCATGCGCACCCACCCACACCATTTTCTGTATAAAATAAGCATTTAAGAAATGAAATGTTGCAATAAAATGGGACTTCTGCATGATTAAGTGAGCAAGATAGGCTGCAATTCTAACCCTTTTTCCTGGGTGTAAGCCCCACTGAATTAAATGTGACTTACTTCTTAGTAGACATGTTTCAAATTGCAGCTGTAGAAGGTTTGTGGTGGAGCATTTGTCACATCATTAACTTTGCCTTTAAGGTGCCACAAGATTCATCATTGTTCTTGCTGCAAATGGCTAGCAAGGCTGCCCCTCTGGAAATTCATACACTTTGAAAGGGAATACAGAGGGAAGATAACTGAATTGTAAATATTTGTTGGTGGCTGAGATATGCATGTCTGTTGTGTACTATGATGTGTGTGGGTTTTTTTTTTAAAAAAAAACACCAAACCCACATATATCCAGAGAGTGGTTGACAAAACAAGAAAAAGACTTGTGCAACATAAACCAATAGCAGCAGAATAGAAAATGTCAGTTGAAAGTGTGAATGAATGTTGGAACAGACTGAGGCATTTTCATACATTTCTAGTGGCAAAGAAAACAACAACAATACATACAAATATATATGTGTGTATATATATGTGTGTGTGTGTATATATATATAATATAGGTAAAGGGACCCCTGACCATTAGGTCCAGTTGTGACCGACTCTGGGGTACATCAAAAACATTTTCAAATATTAAGAACACCTGAAAACACTCACAAAGCCGTATAAATATTAATTTCAAGGTTACCAGGAATCATGTCTTTCAGCCATCAAATTGCCAAGGTGTAATAAACAGACAGGTAATAAATATGGGAGAGGGAGGGGTCAAATAATCAGCATGCTCTGTATAATTTTTAGCGCCAGATTTTATTTAAACTTATAATTATTGCCAACCCAAAAACTGCTGGTGTTGCTACTTGAAGTTCTGCTAAGTTTGCTAATGGAAGAGTTGCCAGAAGAGATAAATATGTCCAAGTATTTAACATAAATATTGTGGCCAAAAATCCTAAGACCACCTTTAATGCACCAAGAAGGAAGCAGTGTACTGCAGTTGCAAGCAAAACTAAATAAAGAGGCTTGTAAAGAAGATGTTAGTGCTTAGTTTCAGAAGTATCCTAGGGAAATATGCTACATAGGCCTGTACTGGTGCAGCTGTGATGTGCAGGAACCATGATGGATTGTATTATTGACGCTGAATCCATACTGAATACAACATATTTAATGTACTTAGGACCTAACTGCATGCTACACAACTAAGGACCTAACTGCATGCTACACAAATGATGTGATTAGCAATCACATCTTAGAGTTTGTTAAAACAACAAGTGTGTAGGGAAGTGGGGGCTAAGCCTTCGCTTCCCAGCCTTTCCCACAGAGCAATTACCATTAGAGGGGGAAACTCCAGTATTGGTTGCAAAGGTGCTAGGTGGTTTTTACCAAGATCACAGCTGGGGAAAAGACTTAAATCAACCTTCCTGGCACACAGAGGTGCTAGTCACAGCCACCCTATACATACAAACACACCTCATCATAAATTTTTCAAAATCCACAACATGACTGCTAATCACATCATTCACATAGCATGTAGGTATGTTAACTGAGAGCAGCTACCTTGTCAAAAGCTTTGTAAGGAAAGGTAGGCTGAAATGACACTGGGCACCTGCATGCTTTTCTCAAAAGAAGGGGGATAGGGAATCAGCAGTAGAACATTGTGAATGAAGGCATCTGCTAGATTAGCACAGATGGGCTTGTGATAATTTTATGAGAGCAACCTAGGTTTCCCCATCACACAGGAAATTATCTAATTAATTTCAATATACAGTCAGTCTGCAAATATTAGTCTCCATTTAACATATTCCTAAGTATTTCTATTTCCTCTGCTGGATCTTCAGATGGCTTAAATCAACATAAAGGTAAAGGGGCTCCTGACCATCAGGTCCAGTCGTGTCCGACTCTGGGGTTGCGGTGCTCATCTCACTCTATAGGCTGAGGGAGCCGGCGTTTGTCTGGCCAGCATGACAAAGCTGCTTCTGGCGAACCAGAGCAGCGCACGGAAATGCCGTTTACCTTCCCGCCGGAGCGGTCCCTATTTATCTACTTGCACTTTGATGTGCTTTCGAACTGCTAGGTGGACAGGAGCTGGGACCGAGCAACGGGAGCTCACCCCGTTGCAGGGATTTGAACCGCCAACCTTCTGATCAGCAAGCCCTGGACTCTGTGGTTTAACCCCCAGCGCCACCTGGGTCCCTAAATCAACATATGGTAGTACATATCAAATTAAGGCTACCAGTAGGGATGGAAGGATTGGTCAGTTTTGATTCTCTTAGTTTCACATTTTTCTAATCTTAAATTCACCTGCTATGCTTCTGCAGCAGTTTGCAATACAGTATATATATTTTTAAACGATCATTATGGAAATGCTTCATTTTAATACAATTTCTGCAGTTTTAATATATGTATCTTTTGCAAGCAGCTTCTAATATAATGTATTGTCTATGCTATCTTCAGTAATCTATTCATTTTTATACGCATTTCCCAATAATATATATTGTAATGTACAAATAGTTTTATTGAGATATTTTTTGTGTGGTACATAGGAAACTGCCTTATACTGAGTCAGACTGTTGGTCCATCTAGCTCAGTATTGCCTACACAATGGTTGTCAGGCTCCTCAGAGTTTCACTCTTTCAGCCATCCCTGGGGATCCCAGAGCTTTTATACAAAACGTGTTTAACCACTGAGAATCATGCTTTACCAGTGTGCAAAAGTACATGTGTGACACTGCAACGCTGCAAAAAAACAAACAAACCAAAAATACAAAGATCTTGAGGCTACCATATTATGATTGCTTTAACTATCCTCTTTTTTGGTGGGGGGCAGTGTTTATCTCTCTGTGTGTGTGCATACATCAGTGACATCAAGTAGAGGGTAGGTGCAAATTAAGTGAAGAAACTCAAAGCTGTAGCAAAATGAACATGCTTCAATGTATAGAAATACTTCTGGTTAAATGAACTCTGGAAGAGTGAAAGACAAGCTAGAGGGTGAATTTATGGAACACAGTAACGGAATGCAATGTGGATAATCTGTTGCTAGCCCCAGTGGGGATTTTGAGAAAAATCTGGTTTTAAGGTTGCAAGTTTATATAGATTTAGGATTATCAAAGCCATGATGCAGTGTGTGAGCCAAAACAAAAGCACAAGACCCATACCTGCAAAAACAAACAACTGCTGAGAAATCAGTAAGCTATAGTAACATACCAGTTCTGTGTGACTTTCAATTTGGCAAATGGGTTTGCTACAGGAATCCTTCACTGGCAACTGGGAAACATGAAATGGCAATGTAATTTCATCCCTTACTAAATTGGAATAATTTCCGCAAAGTCACCTAAGACCACTCCATGTACATTCGTGTAACTAAACAAATACGGTAATACCATGCTTCTTAAAAAGAAGGAAAAATCTTTGTAGCCAAGGTTTAGGCATTACATTATGCTTCTCATCAAAGTCTGCTTTGCTTGCTTACTGTCTTTTGTGCATATTTAGATGCTGATTGAGCAAAATCTGGTGAATTAATTACTAGCATAATTATGTAGCATTGGTTAAATTATTCTCGCTTCCCTGATTGATGGGAGACAACTCAGCAGTTTTACCACTCACACAAAGCTTTACCTGGCTCCAAGGCCTCATTTATTCTACCACTTTCAAGAAACTCCCACTGCCCAATTTTTTCAGGTATGCTGAAGGAATGATCCCTGCTCTTCCTATGACTTTGGGCTTCCTTTCTAGTCCACCACCACCTTTGCTCCTGAGCTCCAGGGGGCAATGAAGGAGAACCAGAGATCAAAGTGGGGCTCACAGTGGGTTCATTGAGGGGTGGGACACAGGCAAGGCATATCTGAAATGAGGCTCTTCAGGCTGCCTTAGAAACTGGGATAGAAAAGCTAGGAGCCAAATGGCTCCTGGGAATCGGGTTGTGGGCACCAAAACAGAATGTCTAGTCACCATTTGGGGGCTGGGTCGGAAACGCTTTATATTTATTATTTTAATAAGCATGAACTAAAACACAATTCACCTAAGTGACACGTTGTTAATGTCACATTTTTAACAGGTAGGTAGCCGTGTTGGTCTGGTGTTGTCAAAAATAAAAAATTCCTTCCAGTAGCACCTTAGAGTCCAACTAAATTTGTCATTGGTATGAGCTTTCGTGTGCATGCACACTTCACTTCTGAAATTTAGTTGATCTCTAAGGTACTACTGGAAGGAATTTTTTGTTTTGTTTCAACATTTTTAACAGAAATTGTTAATACATGTTTAATTAGGTGTTTACAATGACCGCTCCCCACATCAAATGGGGGGTGCCTTTTGCCTGGTCGCACGCAACCCCACGGATACCAGTGTGGCTTCTGGTAGTTCGGGCTGGCTTCATCCTCCCCAGGCTGGATACCTGGAGGTCTCTGCCTACCTCAGCCAATCACCCAATCTGCCTGGGGAGGCGTTGCCAGGGGATCGGCCAGGTAAGGGGAGGGACTGCCCTGCCCATACAACAGAAGGTGAACCTTACCTGCAAAGCAGCTCCAGAGCTTCTCCCACCCTGCCCTCCCTCAGGTCTTCTTTTGCAGGTTAACCTCTTCTTGCTGCTACATCAGGGTTGCTGTTGAAGGGCTGGAAAGGAATTTTCCTGCATTGGCAGGTTTTGCCTTTCCCGTAGCAAAACGTCACAACTTTGGTGGTTTCAGGCCTTGGGCGGAATCCTTTAGTCTATCTTCTGAAATGGGGGAGGGAGGTCATGAAGCGGTGACCTATGCCCCCTTTGCAGCGGTGATCTCAGGGTTCCCTGTTAAAGGGTTCCTGAGGGGTGGCATTGGCCATACACCAAAAGGTTGTCACTGCTCTCCCCTCCAACGGCAGCGGGGGGGGGGGCTCTCGGCTTGAATATATGTTCTCCAGAGCCAGCCCAATCTCCACACATTCTGGATAACCCTGATGTTTCCCAGATCCCCGGCTAGGGACTGGGTAGGATAAACGACCAATGCCTGAGCCAAGGTTTCCCTACATCTGAAACTTAATAAAGTTGTGGCCAATTTTAATCCCATAGCACGTTGTCTTCTGTCATTATTCTGCTCAGGGGTCGCCTGGGGTTGGGGGGATTCTGCCTGTCCACACAATAAAAATATTGGTACCGTACTTCAGATTTCAAAACACTCTACTTAACACCTTAACATCTATCCTTAACATATACTTCAAGGCTTCAAAGCACATACATTTCTGTAATCCTTGAATGTCAGCCAGGCAAAAAAATGGTACCCAGACTTTTTGAGGTGCTCGCAAATGGAGAATCTTTAGGCACAAAATGTGTGTGACACCCTGCTAATTTTGAACCCTGCTAGCATGGTTTTCTCTTTGTCTTCAGTGGGAGCAAGGTCTGAGTGAGCTGGAATCCTGACACTCATAGCATTAAACAGGTTGAAGCACCTTAAGCTATAAAATACTTTATAGCATGTTTTGTGAATGGGATTTATATTTTCTGTCCATGCGCTGTTGGTGTTTGACTGTGGACTTTTAAAACCTTGGTTGCCCTACATATGAATTGTCCTGCTTTTATGAGCACTTGCAAAATACAAATTATTCAAGCTTCCTGGCTTCATTTATAGCTACAGGGGATTCTCTCCCTCCCACCCTTCATCAATTTTTCACCTCTAATCGGGAGGTCTAAGGAATAAATACAGCCCTGGTGAAATAAGAGCTTCTTCTTTCTGTCTTTAATGATGGAGAATGTGTAATACTCATTTGGAGTGTAGTGTCCTTTTAATCAAAACAAATAGTGTAATTTCAGAGACCTACACAAGGTAACCTTTAGAAAGGAGGATAAAAATCATTACTGGGAGATAATAAAACAATAAAGCAAATCCATTTCTTTTCATTTCCCTGCATCCAGTGGCACTTCTATTCGTACAAAGATCAACCTGGATTAACTTCCCTTCTCTTTGATTAGCCCTTATTAAGGTGAGAGCATTTCTGCAGCACATCAGTGTCAGACATAACACATACTTTTAACAAGCATCGTGAAGACGTGAGTCTGGTGAAAGGGGAGGGGGAGCCTCGCACCTTATGTATGTGGTGTTCAAGCCATTTCTCAGATGGAAAGTACAACGGTGCTCCTGGGCACCTGTGGTTCAGGGCTTCATGTGAAGCTACATGCATACAGGGGTATTTAAGATCCATTGGCTGATTGTAATAAGAAAAAGAAGCTTTCGGCAGTTTGCAACTTTGATCTGGGAAAGCATGCTCGGTCCCTTTTCAGACTTCATTTTCGGCTCCAGGTTGCACTTCTCCAGGAGGGGTCAAGATGGGATCTTTTCTCAGAGTAAGGCATGTGCTGCTGTTGCTTCACCACAGCAGCTAGAATTTTTCTTTCAAGTTTAGTTAAAACTTAATTTAGTAACTTTGTTTTAAACTAATTTTTAACAAAGAATTTGCAGCTGCAATAACAAAGCACTCTCCTGGGCCATCTTACCCATAACTTCTCGCTCTAAGGAAGGACCCCTTCCCCCAGCGTAAGAAATTGAAGAGGGGGAGGCAGAGGATCAGACCAGTGGCCCATCTAGTCCAGCATCCTGTTCTCACAGTGGTCAACTAGATGCCTCAAAGGGAAGCCCACAAGCAAGAGCACTGGTTTCCAGCAACTGGTATTCAGAAATATTACTGCCTCCAATTGTGGAGGGCAGAGCATAACATCATGGCTAGTAGCTATCAATTGCCCTCTCCTCCATCCATTTGTTTAAATCTCCTAAGATCTCTGTACATGAGCCATGCCAGAGCAGTGGGTGGTGGCAGCAGTGGTCAGTATGGCAAATGAGTTGGACTCCGGGAACAATATTCTACCACCCCTTCCCTTACCATTTTATATGGTTGCTTCATGAAACCACCAAGCCTGAAATTCAAAATGCTGCATACTACTTGTAGGAAAGAAGTGTGGTTGGTAGGAAGACAGACAAAAGAACTTGTATTGAAATGGATTGTGCCTGGGAGAAGCCAGGGAACCAGTAATAATTGTTCTACAGTACATGTAAAACAGACAGATTAAACACTGCCTAATTGACAGCTTCCCTCACAAAGAAAAAAATGATTTGGTAAGAGTTGAAGTGAAATATGAATGAATATTATTCAAGGAGTGATCTTATCCCACTGGAGGATTATTTTAACACATACATGTATGTTCCGACAAGGGCACTGCATTGCTAAGAGACTCAGTTTTCCCTACTTCAACTTAGGTTTACCTACCTCTCAAGCTTCTTTTATGCAGATTGAGGTCATTGGGGAAACTGAATGAAATATAATAAAAAAGAAGGAAAAGGTAGTGGAGTGATGATGCACTGCTCACCTTATACCTAGCCAAATAAAATAAATTAAAATGGACAGACCAGTTGTTGGAGAATTTAGTTTCCTCCAGCACTGAGAATCTTGGGAGCCTAGTCAAACATCTGTTGAATTAAAATCTCTTCATTGTGGCTTTTTAGGTTTGAAAAAAACATGATAAAGGTGTGTAAAATGAACTGTATGGACAAAGGAGAGAGAGAGGGGGGGGGGTTTCTCCCTCTCTCTTTTCATGAGGACATGGGATAATCCAATGAAACTGAATGTTGGAAGATTCAGGAGAGACAAAAAAATGTACAAGATGTAGTGATTGCTACCAATGTGAATGGTTTTAAAAGAGGGTAAAGCAAATTAATGGAGGATAAGAAATCCAGTGGCTAGTAGCCGTAAAAGCTATGTTCTGCCTCCAGTGTTGGGGTCACTATGTCTTTGAACAATGATTATTGTGAATCTCATAGGCATCTGGTTGGTCACTGTGGGAGCAGGAAGCTGGACTAGATGGGCGTTTGGATTGATCCAGCAGGGTTTTCCTTATTGGGAGAATGTGCCTATATTACAAATTAAAACACAACCATTATTTTTGGGGTGGGGAGGGAATATAGATGTCCCTTGTTCTTTCTAGTCTTGTGTGGCTCACCTGTAGGGGACACTGTAGGATATCCCTGCTTCAAGTCTCAGAAGTCAGTCCTATTGAATTCAGCAAGGCTTTCTTACAGGTAAACAGTGTTAGGATTAGCAGTCCAATTATTTCCTGCCTAGGAGGCTTTCAAACAGAAGGGTACCTGTTCTATAAACATTGGATTTCACTGATTTTAGCCCAGAGAATCAAGATGAGTAATGTTAATATAACAAATGAAAATGTTTACATTTTGAAAACACGAATTGAGTAAGGTACATTTCCAAACATGAATTTAAAAAGAAAGCATTCTTTGAAGACCCTTGACATCTGATGCATCTCTTCCACTTATGTAGAATATTTTGTTCCAACAGATGCTTCCACCAATGGAAGGGAAGGGTAATTTTCTTCCATGCTGTTCTGGAGAGTCTCCAACCTTCTGGAATAGATTTTTCAGGGTGTGCAAGAGGCTGCAACAAATATGGGAAATTTGTGAAATTTGCCTTCCTTCCTCTTACATTAGTAAAAGAGTTAGACCACTGGCTGATGATGTATTATTGTCCTTCCTTAGATTTAATTTTTGTATCTGCATAAATAGAGAGGCTTCACTTAATCTCTCATCATGCCTGATGATCACATTTCTATGTCGCTGTGCGTACGTACATACAGTGGAATTTGAGGGACAAAATGTGTACTTGCAGTTTTCCTAAAGGAAAGTGAGATCTTTGTGGGACAGTGTAGAGTGTGATACATCATGAGGCGATGGGCTGTTTTATGCTTCACAGTGGAGTTTTTCCTTTGTTCTGCTGATTTGAATCCCTGTTGAACTTGTATCAATAAGACCAGGCATACACTGAAGATGTGGCAGTTTTCTCTTTTGTCATTTTGTGATCTGAAGATCATACGGGAAGAAATCGGAGCCCACAGTGAGGATTTGTGCTGGCTGGAGCAAGTTGCAGGGGGTGTGGTGCTACCAGTCATTTTATACCACAGTTATTCTTAAGGGAGAAGTGAAATTGGTCATATGTAGCTCAGTGGTAGAAGATATGCTTTGCATGCAAAAATTTCCAGGTTCAATCCCATGTGTCTCTAGGTAGAACTGGGAAAAGCTCCTTCCTGTACCAAACCCCAGTGAGCTGCTAATTGATCTCATGATGATCTCTTTTACAGAGGAAGTAAATATGATTTGAGCGTAGTATGTCATAGTTTTGAATGAGTTACCAAAGCTTTTCTTTCTCTCTCTCTCTCTCTCTCTCCCCCCCCCCAGTTTAAATACTTTCTTGAAATTCATAGGTAACATACACAATATACCAAGATGAAAACAACTGTGTACTAATAATCTTATATATGTTTACAAAAATTAAATTTAAATTAAATTTATGCAATCTCTTTTTTCCTATCTTTTTGCTAACATAGAATAGACTTCCTATAATTTCCCGATGCATATAACCTTTCTGGTGATGAATGTACTTATCATTATCAATTGCGCCATTTCCACATATTCCAGTAATTTGCACTGCCAATCTGATAAGGTTGGAACTTTCCCCCCTTTCCAAAATTGCGATCAGTATTCAGGCTGCAACTGTTGCATATAGAAAAATTTCTCTTAGATTTTTTGGAATGTCTTTACCTAAAATTCCTAGCAGAAAGGCTTCTGGCTTTTAAGAATGTTAACTTAAGATTTCCCAAAGCTTTTTAAGAAAACAACAACAAAAACACAGGCATGTAGTTAATATATGGTTAGCACATCAGATAGAGAAGGGGTCTCATAGCTAGCGCCTGTGGGTGCACATGTGCCTGCAGAAGCCTTCCCTGGTGCCACAGGGTCCCATCATCCAACTAAAATTTGGCTTGAAAAACACCCCATTGTAGCCAATAGAATAGGGTATGATATGTGCTTAATTGTGGATGGTGTATATGATCCCCATGACAGTTTCACCAGTCTGCAAATGGGCCCATGGACCCAAAAAAGTTGGTGATCGTTGAGATAGAGACCTAGCATAGCTCTCTTCTTCATATGCTGGTTTATTATATGTACAGAATATAATAGACAGACAGATAAAAATTAACAGAGCATTCACAAACATGACCTTGCGCCTCCCCTTGCAGTCATCTGTTATCTCAGTCGTAGTATCTAATTCTGCACAATGTATAGAAACAAGCTTTGACAGAACAATATGCTCCTTTTGTGGAGTTGTTGCTTTCTTCCTTTTTAGGTGTCAGAATGCTGGGGGCTGTCATGTACTGGAGATGTTGCTAAGACAACCTGCTACTACAACAGAGTTTTGCTTGAAAAGGTGGCAGGCCAGGGACATTGTTAAGCCAGGAGCTTTTGACATCCTGTGGAAACATTTCTTTCCTGACAGCAAAAAAATGGACAGTAGTCATTATTTCAGGGAGAAGTCACTAAGGAACATCCTCCCTTCTCATCAAACATACTTTTGTATGATTTCTACCTTGTCTCCAAGCTAGCTTTTAAAAATACTCTCCAGCTCCACAGTAAACAAAAGTTCTTGTTTTCCGAAACTCCTAAGGTACCAGAAAGCAAAGTTGCTTCTTGTAAGCAACAACAATATTGCATTAAATGTGTCCCTCTTTTAAGGATTTTTTTAAAGCCAGCAGTAGGACAACACGACTCTTTTCCTCAGTTATCCCAGTTTTTTATTCAGTGGATGTCCTTTCTTTTTCTAGGATGGTGTGGAGGGACATGGGTATTTCGTAGGGTTTTGCACTGGTTTTGACCAAGGTGCAAATCCCAAGTCAAATTGGGCCTATTCAGAGCGATTTGGGTTCAAGGTGGGTTGAGACAGCCAGAAATCACTACAATCACTTTTGATGGCCTAGAGTGCTCCAGGGCTGCCAGGGGGTGGCACATCAGGCAGGAAGGAGAGGCATACAGCAGGTGGGAAAACCAAGTAAAAAGCGGATGCCCACCTCATCTCTGGCTGCCTCTTCCCAGGAGAAAGTAGGTGCCCTACAATGCTCCACCCTGCAGGATCGCCACCTTCACTCAACAGCTGTTCAGCTGAGGCATCAATCCTGTGGGGTGCTTACTTGTAAGCAGTTTCCCTGCAGAGAAGCATCCTGCAGAATTGAGTCTCACTGCAGGGGAGGGCAGTGGGGAAGACACAATATGTTTTCCTCATGACTGTGGGCATCAGAGGGGCAGGAGGCATTGGAGAAGGAGGAGGGAGGTGGGTGACAAGGGTTGGAAGCAGTGAGTGGTGCGTGTGTCTCAGGACTGGATCTGCCGCCCCTCCCAGCTGTGGCCCTCATGGGAGAGCCGGCCCTGCTCACCAGGCCCCAGAGTCTTGCATTCCAAACTGCCTCTCACTTCTCTCACTCAGTGCTGTAGACAGTTTCTCTCCCCATCTCTTGAACCTGAGCCCAAGTGATTCAACTACCTGAGCAAGTCTTCGGTCACCAAGCCACTCTGCCTTCCTAAGTCTTTCTTCTTCCTCAATCCTCATCCTCTTGTGTCTTCTTCTGACTCTTCGCTATGAACACCAGCCAACATGGACTTACACCTCACCAGACAGAAGATGTTCCCCATCAAACACATTGCAAATGACAGAATACATTATACAAGACCCATCAAAACACAGTTTAAACACAGTGGATTTCTTCATAGAGGGAGCCAGGGGAGCCAGTATCCCAAGCATCTTGTTTCCCCTACTTGTAAGGGTTATTTTTTTGGGGGGGGGAGAGGAGACTGTCACGTTTCTAAGATCAAAGCCAGCTTCCTTATATGTGAGAGTAGCAGTTGAGGTAGAACCAGTCTCTAAGAACAGGGAACACCGAGGTTTAAGTGTGTCATCTAGGTGGTCACTGTGTGAACAGGATGCCAGACTACATGGGAATTTGGCCTGAATTTGATCAAGCAAGGCTCTTCTTATGCTCTTACGATATTATCAGAGCTGTATTTGTTTCCCCCCCCCCCCCAAAAAAAGTCAAAATATGACTGTGGTTTACTTTAAGTTCATAACTTTATGAGGTCATATTTCCCCCTTCTCTTACTTGTTCCTCACCATGGTGAGGTCACACAGGTAAGGATATTCCAATTTCTGACATTTAAAGATATCAACACTTTCTATCCTTTCTGGCATGTAAATGGCATAATAATAATTGTAGGTTTTTTTTGGCATATCATTGATTTACTTATTTGTAAGTATTTATTTAAGTGGTGTAAGCTCTGTTCATAATTCATATGGAGAGCCTTGTAAGGAGAAGCACCTGCCCTCTTTGAATGATTAAATTCAGCATCCAGTGGCATCTTCTCTCCCAGGGTCAACAGCCACTTCATGAGATTATTTTCCCTAGAGCTACAGTATAGGAGGAAAGGGTTAAACCGCACCGCATGTGCAGCAGTGCTAAGCCTTATTTCCTCCATAAAGCTGCTATTTTTAAAGGAGAGGGGACAACAACAAAATAAATGTAGTCACACATTTAATGGATTGTCTCTTTCATCTATTAATCTATTAGACAGTAAGCTCCTCAGGGCAGGAACCTGTCTTCTTTACAGTTACCCTGCAAAACAACAGGCACATCAGTGACTGGTGTTACATGAATAACAACAAGCATGGTAATTTGTATGATTTATTTGCAAGTGACGCTTTCTCAGAGAACAACTAATGATGGTAATTTTGAGAACTACAGAAGCCGATGTACCACACTTCTTCCATTATAAGAAATAATAACAATAGGTCTGCCACTGACGAGCATGGCTGTCAATTATGAAAGTTCAAACCCAGGTTGTAATATTTGACATAACTTAGTGGGTATCCCAGATTTCCAGCCAGTATATATCAGTAATCAGTGTAATATACAAGGGGAGGTTGGGAGAAGACTGGTTTGCATTAAAAAATATAATAAATTGAATGCCACAAGTGTGAAGTGGAAATGATTTGTTTATGTTCTTTTGGAGTAAAATATGTTTTAATTTTTCCATCTGCATTGCTGCAATGATTTGAAAGCCAGATCACGTCTACCCAGTAGCATTATTACAAAACTGGAATTAAAGCTCAGCCTACTCAATCTATCTGTATCGTAAAGCAGTCAAGAAAACGCTGATGGTGGTTGAACACTTGATAGTTTGTCAGGCTTTATGAACTAATGGAGTGTAGATCATCAATAATTATGTTAATAATGGATTTATGGTACTATTTTAAAACAAAGGAATAGTGTAAGGAATATGCCTGAATGACTGATTATGAAAGAACCAAAACACCCCCCCCCCCCCCGTGTATGTGTGTCTGTATTGTAAATTCTGAGGAGTGAAATTCACTCAGTTATGGGAATGAATTATATGTGATTTTTTTAAGTATAATTCAGTGAATATTGCACTAAACTACACCATACCAAATTGCTCTTTTTTGCTTGAAAATAGTCTGAATAAAATTCTTCTCTTTCCTTTAGGTAGTAGTCTTTGGGGCAAACTCAGAATTTAGGGAACTGTCTCATTACTGTTCATCCTTTCCTGCCTCTGTATGATTCTCTCTTGCTTGCTTTTTTAACGACCACAATAAGAACACAAGACACATCTGTCATGGATATGGCATGGGAGTTATAGTATGCACAACTCTGAATCCTTGGTCAAGAGCAATGGATGCTGGGAGAGACAGCAAGAGCAGGCTGGGCCTTTAACAAAACTTGCTAAGTCCCTCTCTGCTAGCCCCAATTAGCTGCCTGCAAAGGAATGTGGTAATTGCCTTTGGCTGAAGAAGAAACACCGGTGTTCCCTATTTCCTTATGGTACGGATGGGAGGGGGTTTAATCACTCTATCCTGTCCACCTGGGGTCGGCTTGACCCTGATGAGTTGGGAGGGAATGAGAGAACTGTCTTACTATCTGCTAGTATTAGATCAGAGTGTGAAGTAAGACAGGTGAAGACAAATGGGCAACACCTGAAATCATTGGTAAACTGCTAATTGGAGCCTCATTTCCATTGGTGGGAAAACGGAACCCCACCTGACCCTTTCCCCATAACTTGGGAGTTCTAGCATTAGAACTTTGCATTTTGCCACTTGCAATTTTGCCAGAGCTTCTGCGAGTATGAAGCTGTGAGAGGAGAAGGGGGGCCTGCGGGCTGCGCCTTCTGAAAGCTTTGCAACAAGATTTATCTGCATAACCGTATGTATCCTTTAGTTAGAGCAATTTGTATGCTTATGTTTATTATTTGCGATCTCTGTAACCTCACAAGAAATGTGCACTGCTAATTTTTAAGTTGTATGTTTTACACTTTTTAATAAAGCCTTGAAAAGGTATATTTTGGTTTGGACCTTGAGTATTGTTCAGGGTGGTCTTGACCCTTGACCCTTTGGTCGCATACTGAGTGTTGGGCTGCACAAGTGAGTGGGCCTGGGTTTGAGTAAAGAAACCAAACCAGTTGAATTTCTGCCTGCTTTATTAAGAGTAGTCAGAGGCTTGCAACCTTGTAACAAGGCGGAGAACTTTCCCTTTTGGGCTCTCTGGCCAGGTGCAAGTGAGAAAGGGTGGTGGCAGCGAACTACCGGGAAATTGTTTTGACTACGGCTCACTAGAGAAGTGCTGAGTTGTGTGTTTCCCACAAGCTGCTCAAGCCAGGAGATTGGCTGGGACAGGCAAGTGAGAGCCACCGACCATTACAACATCCTTCTAGGTCAGGCCATCTAGTCCAGCATCCTGTTCTCACAGTGGCCAACCAGATACCTATGGGAAGTCTGTAAGCAGGACCTGAATGCAGCAGCACTCTCCACACTTGTGTTCCTGAGCAAATGGTTTTCAGAGGCCACATTGGCTGCACTTCTCAGTAACACTGTGCAGATGTTCTGAATTGGTATAGTGGATACATTGTGGGTAATGGTCACGTTGACCCTATCCTCTCTTTGGGCCCAACTTGCATTTCTTGAGACCTTGTGCATATGCAGCGTTAGAATACATAGAAGTTGGGTACTCTTACAGGGTGGAGTCAACAGCAATGATACCCCAGTGTGAATATAATATATAGACTTGCACTGCCAGTCAAAGGTGGCAGTGATGTCACAGTAATCAAGTGATGTTGCAGTCATAGCAACAGAATAGGGCTGGGGTGGGAAGCAAGTCCCCAGAATTCCAGCCATCATGGGTTTGATCCCCGTTACTAGGAAGAGATGTAATGCTTCTGTGGCAATGGAATCAATATTGGGCTTTGCTCAAAGAATATCTCAGGTCCCTGGGCCTACCTTGACACTCCCCCAGTGTGAGCGTATTTCAGACTTTTCACTGATCAACAACATGAAGCTACTGCAGCTACGGAAATCTTGTAATCAGTTGAAAATTAATAACTGTGAAGGAAGCCCTCATTCTCAGGTGAATTTACCATTTTCCATCAACCATAGTCAGTGGGATGATCTGCAAAAGATACCCAGGAATATTGTTTTAGAAGTATGCATGAAAGGAGTTTTATTAGTTGCATCTATTTATCTACTGCACTATTGTATCCATACATAAGCAGAAATCTGCTCCTAGATCTTAGGAGCAATCATGCAAAATTTGGTTACAATATCTAAAGTGGTGTCCAAATACATAGTGATAAAACATACAACTTCCCAAAATATATACCTGTAGTAGATTTGCTGAAAAATCCTTAACAGAGGGACTTGGGCTTCCTCCTACTCCTCCATATACACTACAGTGGAAAGGTAGTCCCACTGAAATAGTAAAATGATGGGTTGTTGGTTTGGGATCCTAACTACTTTCAAAATTCTAATCCTTTGCCTGATTTCTGTTTTTCATATGCATGAGTTTGTGAATGTTGCATGGTTTATTTCATAGTTTCCATTTTCACATTTTTTGTGCTAATCTTCTTGCAGTGTTTAACTGGGAACAGTGAGGTGTAAAAAACAATTAACGTCTATTTGATTTGTTTACATTCCTGCAAAATACCATCTTTTAAAACACAGTCTCCTTTCAAAGAAGGGGAAACCACTATCTAGCTCACGTGAGACATTTAAGATTGGAATGGCATGTTAGAAACATACTAAATCAGACAATTGCTCCAGCACGTTCAGTATTACACTGATGGTTAGTAACTTTTCAGTGCTTCAGGAAGTATCCAAACATGTACTTGACCACAGAGCTCTTCATTTAGTTATTTTTATTTCTTAGCATTGGTTGTAGTAAAACCTCAAAGCACTTTACAAAAGGAATAAAACGATAAGATTATTGGTTAAAAACCACTAATATTAAAAACATTAAATAAATTAAAATCAACCATGAGCTAATACCAGATTAAACACAATGCTTTCTGCCATCATGTTGATGCTTGCTTAAATGAAATGTTTTTAACAGGCACTGAGAAGTGAAGGTGCCTACCTGATATCAATTAGCAGGGACACCCAGAGTGTGAGGGGCTGCCATACTGGGGATATAAGAAAGCATTAATTTCCATTCTGACCCGTGCTCATCACACACAGCACTGCCCCATCAGCCCTTACCTGCCTGCCTTCTTACAGCCATTCAGGAGTTGGTTCTGCCTGCCATTGACTCTGGCTCCACGTATTGTTGCCCCCTCCCCCGCTTTACACCCTACTAGTCACAATGGGTACCAACCATCACTGAGGGAGGGGCTTGGGGAAGGGTGGTAGCTCAGCAGAGGGTCCTGGGTTCAAGCCCTGGCATCTTCTAGTAGATCTGTGAGAGACCCTTGCCTGAAATGCTGGAGAGCTGCTGCCAGTCATTGCCAATACAGTGGTGCCTCGCTAGACGTTCCATGGGTCTTTTCGTATAACGAAAAGTTCGTCTAGCGAATCCCATAGGAATGCATTGAATTTTATTTTATGTTGCCCATAGGAACGCATTAATTGAATTTCAATGCATTCCTATGGGAAACTGCGATTCGCTAGACGAATTTTTCATAAAAGGAATTTGTCTAGCGAGGCAACCTCCGCTCGGAAAATCCTTTCGTTAAGCAGGGCATTCGTTAAGCGAGGCACCACTGTACTGATGGTCTGACTTAGTAAAATGCAGCTGTTTCCCTATGAATTCTGAAGTTACAAGGAAGGTGAACTGGCGGGGGGTGTTTGTGGGGGGCAGTTTGGGCCACACATTCTTGCAAGTATGAGGTGGTGTGATGACTTTTATTTCTGCTTTTAAAACAATTAAAATGGCTATGGGATTTGCTGAGAGTAGGGAAATAATATTTCTCAAGGCCAGTGGTCCCTGCCAGCCAAACTCAATCCTATTATTTCTCTTCACCTCTCCTTGAAAATCAATAGCCATTTAAGCATATGGTTGAGATGGTCATGTGGTTAGGCAAAGCACTTAGTCAACTTCAGGCTTTGAATTTCAAGTATTTTTTTACTATTATTAAAGGCTTTAGATAAGTGAATAGAGGAAATAGTAAGATGCACCGAAGACAAAGACAAAGCGATACAGGTATTATCCAGCAAGCTTTTATGCTTGATCCTGATCCTAACAATAATTTCAGTAACTTACAACTGAAGTGAAACTCCCCAGGCCATGAAGGATAAAGATAAACCACACTCATAGTCACCACATAAAATATCTGAGGGAGGATATCCTATCAGAAGGCAGCAAAATGGGGTATGGGATGTCTTCCCTTGGAGGAAATTGGTGTTTTGCTCTTGCCATTTGAGGATGAGAGAAGAGGAAGTGTAAATTTAAATGATCCCCATCTTGGGCTACTGTCAAATGAGAGGCAAAGACCGCTTTGTATATTGAAGAGGATGCTAGACAATTTAAGCCCCAGAGCTTTGTCTTGTGCATTTGCCCAGCTATGCACCCTTTACCATTTTTTTAAGGAAGGAAAAAAGCCCTTGCCTTTCACCACTGTAAATTCCCCAGCCTAAAAGCCAAGTGACTTTCTTTCCCATCCCCACTTCAGATGCCACTGAATTCACCACCACTGTTGGAAAGAAAAGTGTCACCCACATAGGAAGAGCATTTGTGCAGTCCTACCTCCACTTTCTTGGGTCATTTGTGTTGCAAGCAACTCTGCCTGTTTCTCCCCACCCTCCAAATGATAGCAAACCTAACCTCAAGTCTGTCTACTGTTCTCTCTTCCCCCTGACCATGGCTAAACAAGAAGTGGTAGTAATTGCATTCATGCTATTAATCTGCACATCTTTGGTTATGTAAACAGCAGATGTGGGGAGACCTCAGCAGTCTCAGAGATCTGGAGCATGAGCAGAGAGAGTTTAATGCTTCCTCTTCCTACTACAGTCCTGGCAAAAAAATCCCTTCTTTTAAGTTGTTCACATTTCAAGGGAAGTCTCATTTTTTCTTATCATTACTATTATGATTACAACTTGCTAGCCACTTGTTCTGCAAAAAGACTTCCAGGCAACTTACAACATATTTCAGAGCATAGGTAAAAATACATTATAATAAAACCACATTTATGAAAAAGTGTGCAATTCATTAAAAAAAAATACACAAAGCGACCCCCTGCAGAATGCTTCAGCAGCACAACTAACAGCAATCAATATCTTTGCAGTCTCCCAAAAGCCTTGGGGGAAAGGTAAGTTTTTACCTGACACTGAAAACATGTCAAAGATGAGAGGAGATGAAAGTCCCCAGGGAGACCTCAGTGGGGAGGATGTTTCACAAACAAGGAGCCACAACTGAGCATGGGAACTTCCCTTGAAATGCAAAGAGCAGCTTCTGAGAGGGGCTCTTTGCCAGGACTGTGACAGGGAGAGAAGTGTTGGAAGTTGCTGCAGCTTCCCCACAGCTGCTATATACATAACAAAATATGCACCTGAATTGTGTTCAGCAGTTAATGGTGTGTCTAGTTTGGCTTTTTGCCTCTAAGTACATGTAACATTTGCTTCTTGTTATATTATTTCTTTATACAAACATTAAGCCTGTGAAATTAAATCTGTTCTTACTGCATTCAGGAACGCAACCTGCACACTTTTTAATAGGTACAGTTTAGATTTTTGTTGCAAGACACTTTAAGTTTTGGAGAAGGATAAACATATTTAAATGAGATTAAATAATCCCTGCAATTGAGTTTCATAGAAAGATAGGACAAGATGGAAGCTGGGCCAAATACAGTGGTACCTCTACTTACAAATAACTCTACTTACAAATTTTTCTACTTACAAATGGAGCTCCGTCCGCCATCTTGGCTGCGGTTTAGATAGGATTTTTCTACTTACGAATTTTTAGATAGGGTTGCTTCAACTTACGAATTTTTTTCTCCCAATGCATTCCTATGGGATTCGACTTACAAATTTTTTCGACTTACAAATGTGTGTTCGGAACGCATTAAATTTGTAAGTAGAGGTACCACTGTACATACTCAGTGTGAAATTCTACATTCAGGTAAAAGCAGTTAGGCACTCATCTACTTGGATGCTGACAATCCGCTCCCCACGCGATCTTGATTAACAAAGAGTCTTGTACAGGTAGCTTGCTTTCCTTGATGTTAGAAGCTTGTATGTCACTCAATCCAAGCTGCATTGTTTACTGACATTGTATCTGTTTCTTATGGGATGATGTTTTCTGCCATTTACTTTTCTCATTCCTTCATACATCAACTCGATTGGCAGAGCTGGAGCAATTCACCAGACAGGGTCTGTGTTACATTTTGTATTCTCTTTCAATCTTTCCTTGCTGGAAGGAGCCTTGTAGAATCAAAAGCAAGGGAAGGGAAAAAATACAGCATTCATGTACTGCTGCCTTTTGGTAGTTGAAAAGAACATTTGCCACCTTTAGCTTCCTTTCTCTCTTTCCTCTTAAACTTAAAGGAAAAATCTATCAAGTGGCATCATCACAAAGCACCTCAAGGAAGGAAAGCAATAATAGGGGTCAACTACAGTAATAAATTTCATAAACACCAGAAATCACACAGAAGCTATTAACATGATGATGCCAATCTGAAAACCTGTAAACGAATGATAAATTTTAATACTCTGTTGCTTGCAGTTTTATAATCACAGCAGACATTGTGATTCCTCTGGGATAATGTTATTTTTCTAGTCGGAGCTGGTGGTAACAAGGAGAAGGCCATCAAAATACAGGGAGAAGCACATTTGTAGAAAGAACTAAATATATGCATGTACAAATTGTGATTGGCATGATCCCATGAGAATCTATGTGATTAGAGAGTCAGGACTTGTGTAGATTCATAATCCAACTAATTAGAAATAGGCTAACCATTGAAAAACATTCAAAATAGAGGGCAGTAACAACACTGGAAGTCTGGAGGCTAAGGCTGTGCAATGTAAATGAGAAACCCACCATTTGGATAAGTTAAATAGATGGATAGAATGAAATGGTGGGCATGCCCCAGAGACAATGGAAAAGAGATCTATAATAAAGACATTCCATACTGTGCTTCAAATTCAGGAGTAGATGTCCAGCTTGTTGTGGTGTGCAGTGGCAACAAAACTATATTCCCATTGGTTGTAGGGGGAGGAAGGGATGTAAACCTTTGCTTCCATGAACTTCCTATAGTTAATTTATCAAGTCTGATTTGGAATGATTCTCACTTCTTCCAGCAGTCTGTTGCACCCTATTCACATTGTTCAGCTGGTCCCTCCCCCCTCCCCCCACCCCATTTCACAATATGCCTGAGAAGCACTTTTGTTGTTGTTAACTATCTTTCTGGGTCTTGAGCTGATACATAAGGAGCTTCTACAACATCCCTTGGTAGCTGCTTCAGTGACATTATCCAGTGGCTGGAAAAATCTCCAATTTCCCTCTCTTATATCATGATCTAAAATTGCAAGCAGGAAAGATTCTGGTTTTTTAACAAAAGTTTTTTCCCAACCTTTTTTCAATTCATTATATATCATTTCCCAATATTCTTTAACCTTCTTGCATTCCCACCATATATGATAAAGTACCATCTTTCTCTTTACATCTCCAATATATCTTAGACCCTGTTTTATGTTGCCCCACACTGCTTGAGCTGCTGCCCTCACCAAGCCTCAGTCGGCTGTGCAATCCAGCTTTTCATTTACCATGCTCTATAATCCCATACTGAAAATAAAGTTGTACATAACATTTACTAACAGATAATGCATTACATCAGGGGTGTCAAACTCAAATTCATCGGGGGCCGCATCAGCAGTTTGGTCACCCTCAAAGGGCCGGTTGTATCTGTAGGACTATGTGTCCACTCTTTATTATCATAAATTATTGTCACTGCATTCAATTATTACTGTTTTTTGTAATAATGTAAGTAATAACTAGCTCTGAAAGCAGAAACATAGTCAGAATAATGGCAAGTAGATATTCAAATGTACAATTATTGTACAATTTATTGAAAAAAGATTTTTGGTAACTGCACTGGGTGGTGGAGGCTCGCTAGGGTTTCATGCAGGACCTTTGCAGAGCTACTAATACCTGGAGATGCTGGGGTCCTTCTGCATGCAGGACAGATGTTCTGCCAGTGAGCCACCACCCTTCACCAAAAGGACTGACTGAGGTTGACTCACTGGAGCTGCTCTCCTGGTTCCAGGGTTTAAGGGCCAGAAGTATAAAGCAGCATCCTATGTTTCTGAGGAGAGGGAGTGGAGGGAGGGAGGGAGGGAGTGAGGGAGGAAGGAAGGAAGGAAGGAAGGAAGGAAGAAAAGAGGCAGTGGGAGGGAGAGAGGAAGGAAGGAAGGAAAGAGGGGAGAGAAAGAAGAGTAGGAAATAAGGAAGGGAATAAAGAAGGAAAGAAAAAGAAAGAGGGAGAGAAGACGGAAAGGGAGAAAGAAGGAAGGAAGTAGAGGGAAAGAAAGAATAAGAATGAGGGAGAGGAAGAAAGATGGGAAGGACGGAAGGAAGAAAGGAAGAAAGAAAGAAAAGAGGGAGCAGGAGGGAGAGAGGAAGGAAAGAGGTGAGAGACGGAAAGGGAGAAAGAAGGAAGGAAGTAGAGGGAAAGAAAGAATAAGAATGAGGGAGAGGAAGAAAGATGGGAAGGACGGAAGGAAGAAAGGAAGGAAGTAAGGAAGAAAGTAAGAAAGGAGGGAGAGGAAGGAAAGAGGTGAGAGAAAGAAGAGTAGGAAAGAAGGAATAAAGAAGGAAAGAAAAAGAAAGAGGGAGAGAAGACAGAGATAAAGAAGGAAGGAAGGAGAGGGAAAGAAAGAATAAGAACGAGAGAGAGGAAGAAAGAAAGGGAAGGGGGGGTCGCCGCCTTGATTCAGCGCCAGAAAAGAGCGCGAAGGGACCCAGGGGCAAAAAGCATTTCCCGTGCAGCGTGAGGCAGCGGGTGTCTGTTTTAGGGGAAGTGCGTAAAGCCTCAGAGTTGCACGTTCGTGAGGCTGAGCCACTGCTGAGCTCACGTTCATGAGGCTGAGCCACGGCAGGAGGAGGAGGAGGTGAGGCAAGAGGAGGCGGAGGCTTGCCGGGTCAGTGCCTGGCAGCACCGTGCGGAGAGTCCTGAGCCTCTGGGATGCAGCAGTGCTCTGTAGCACTTTGAATCCTCCTCCTCCTCCACACGGCGCTGCTGGGTGCTTTGTCTGTGCTTCAGCAGCAGCAGCAGCCGTTTCCAGGCGCCGAGCCGTGGCAGGAGGAGGAGGATTCAAAGTGCTACAGAGCACTGCTGCGTCGCAGAGGCTCGGGACTCTCCGTGCGGCGCTGCCGGGCGCTGACCCGGCAAGCTGCCTCCTCCTTCTCCTGCTGTGGCTCGGGGCGCTCCACGCAGTGCTGCTCTGGCCGCCTTTCTACCCCCCCCCCCGGCCCCAGCTGTTTGTTGGCGCTTTTTCGGCGCGGTGCTTCAGCAGCAAGGTCCCGCTTCTGGGTCCCGCTGGCTGGGGCACTCGGCGGGCCACATGACGATGTCTGGCGGGCCGGATTTGGCCCCCGGGCCTTGTGTTTGACACCCGTGCATTACATGATCTTTGATGCCTGTTTGGCATTGCTGTATGCTAAGAGTGTCTTCTGGGCAGATATCTGTTTCATCCCATCACCACTTGAGTTGCAGGGGGTTGGACTAGATGACCCTTTCAGTCCTTTCCCTTCCATCTCTACAAGTCTATGATTCTATTTAATGTTGAGGGCATTCAGACACTAGGCTTTCTGGAAGGAGGTTTCTATTCCAATCAGCAGAATCAAGTAGGAAAGCATGGCCAAACTATTTCAGGTTTCAGGAAGGGATTGCAGGTGCATATTTCTAGGGAGGGAGGAGGAATTCAGATTTGTTTGCATTTAATCAGAAATGACCAAATTTACACTTCTCAAAACAATACATGAACCAAAATTGCCACCCTTTGGAATTCACACTTATCCAAATTTTGTAGTGTCTTTATCCAGTTAATGTGCACAATAATGCATGTATTAGGGGAAAATATGGATAAAATACATATAGAAGTGGACACAAAATGCATTACATTAGTGGACGTTGCTTGCAAATATATGTATATTAGTCAAAACTGCATACAAAAATGTGTTCATTAATTCTTGCCAAAACACTTTTAACACATGAAGTGTATGTTTTTAGAACCCACTTATAATTGTAAGTGGGGTGTTTTTTTTTAAAAAAATAATGTTACAAACTGCTCTGGAACCTTAGGGCAAAGGGCGAGCAATAAATAAATGACAGATTTCCTGGAGGATCCCTCTCCCCCGCCCAATGGCTGAGAATGTGAGGATCAATTTGAGATTGGAAAAATGAATAGATCAATGTCTCCAACCCTATTATGTATGCCACCTAGAAGATGTAATGAACCTGTTCTAGATTTCTCCAGAGGGAAGGATTGGAACAAATGGGTAGAAATAACAGGGAAGTGGAGTTCATCTAAACATTCAGAAAAACTTTGTAATGGCAAGAGCTGTTCAACTAGGGGACAGAAACTGCCTCATGGGGTAATGGGCCCTTAAATTACTCGAGGTATTTAAGCAGACTGTGGACAACAGTCTATCAGGGATGCTTAGTTGCAGGATTCTTGCACATAAAAAACTAGCATCTCAAAGTGAATTCCAGACTAAAGTTTTTTTCTGACTTCTAATTTAGTGTATGGTTTCTTTTTAGGGAGCAGCACACACACACACACACACACGCACACACACACACACACAGCACAGTCCAGAAAAACAACAACAACAAATTTGCTAACTCTATTCTCCTGATTGTATAAGTGGTCATATGTGTAAAAGAGAGAAACATGCATTCCCAAACAGCAAATTTAAGAACTGGCATTTGTGAAAAAATTAAAATAGCATTTGGTTTTCCTGATTAATCACATGCTACTTTCAAGTCATTGTAGTACTGCATATGTGAAATAGAGGCACTGGATCCAACTCAAGCTTTTTTAAAAGTTAAAATGGACTAAGCATATATGTTTGTGGATTGGTGACAAGCATTAGACCAATGAATCTTGATAGCTGGTTGGCCAAGGCCAACTAGCAGAGCCAGGTTCACAGCTAAAGCCAGCCACCCAGCCTCAGCACTGGGCCCCTTCCAGTAAACAGTAAGAAGGTTCTGAGTGTTTCATCTCTCTTTCTTTGAGATGATAGATAGAGATGTAATCACACTTGCTTGGGCAGAGATAATCAAAAAAGCACTACAGCCAACACAGAGTTTATTTTTTTACAGCTGCTATGGTGGAGGGTGTACTTATGAGCCATCTTGAGTGTTTGATCCTGTGAATTAAAAAAAGGATAAATCCCCATGAGCACACAGTAAAAACTGATAAGTCTATATAAAATAAGAAGCTTTTCTACCACAGTTTTTGGGCATCTAGAGGTTGCAACACATGAAAGGAAGAAATGAAAGTAATCCATTTAGTGTCTGTGACAACAGCTTTAGCCAAAAGGCCAATATACCATTTTAAAGGGGTTTTTTTAGTGGTGAAAGAACAGTTATAAAATCAAAGACCAAATTACTTCCTCCTTTGCTGTTGCACAGTCTATGATTCTGAGTTGATTATATCTCCAAAAAAAGAGATATCAATAAAGCCTGGGAAATCAGAAGCCAATGACAAGCATACTTTTCAAAGAATTGGATAAATTATCCCATCTTCTAATATTATTGTCCTGTTCCAGATATATTAAGCATCTACAACTGGGTGGAGGACAATCTGGCACAGGGGCAACTGGAGGCAAGCAGCAGGATGTTGGGCTCAAGGATTAGGGAGTGAGCCCTTGTCACTAACTAGAGCAGTTTTCTAGACAGCTCATCTATAACAGTGTTCTTCACCCTTGGCTCCCTAATCCCATTGAATATGCCATCTGAGAACGATGGTTCTTGCAGTTCAGCAACATCTAGTTATCCAAAGTTGAAGAACACTAATCCACACCATTCAGTACCTGGGAGAGCTCCCATGAATAGCAGGGAATGCTCTAGTAGAGCTCAACTGAACTGTCAAGTTGAGCAAGCGCACTGATGACCCAAACTCTGCCCCGCTAGCAGGGTTTTCCAAGAGGGGAAAGCTCTGGTTTGTAACCAAGCACTGGTACCCATACACAGCCTAATGCTACAGTTTTGGGCTTCTCACCTGGTCTGCTGTATACATCCTGTGGTTCAGTTGTGCAAGAAGATAGTAAATTTGTACTTATTCACTACTTAGGGTGAACATGAAGTTTGCATCTGGTCAGACCATTATAATGTATAGAGGTGTTACCTGATCCAACTTTGGTTATAGGCAACACAGGCATTTCTATACTCTAATGATTTTCTGTCCTTTTTAGTCAAAGCGAACCTTGCCAGACAGCCACTTTATATAGCATTAAAATGGTGACATAGTGTGAGGAAGCTAGCAGGGTGATAGATAACCTTTTAGGCCTGTTATAATTGATAAGATGGTCTTGCCTCTCATCACCCAAGAGCATGCCTTTGAAGATATTCACTGGCCATGCTGCCACTCACTGCTAGACTCTGCTATACATTCCTGCATTAAGGATAAGACTGGATAGTTACGGTAAAAGCAATGCATTGAAAAGTTCTGTGGTACTGCAAGGCAACTTAATGAGTCAGTGGGTCTCCATCTGCCCCTATAAAGCTGCTGACTTTGGTTTTACTCTCCAGTCTGACAACGTGACTATTGAGACATAGACTGAACTTCTCCCAGGCTGCCTTATCCCCCTTCAGACCACCAGATGTTGAATCTTGAAAACCACAGGTGTCCCATTACAGGACGGTGCCACTGCTGCTTCCCCCTCTGTTGAAGCCTCACTTACCAGGGTCATGCAGCGGCAGTAGCTTTTGGTGAGATCTCAAGTGAGCTCCACAAGATCTTACGAAATCTTGCTGGAAGCCACCGCCAATTTTGTCTCCTGAGGTGGCTGACTCAGTCTGTTTCATGGGCAGGCTGACCCTGTTGATAACTATCAAGGTTGTCCATCTGTGGTTGCTAACTTTTCCATGTTTGATTAAAAAATTGAAAATGTAATGTAGACATTAACCTGATCTGACATTAAATCTTAAAAGAAGTTCTTTGATGATGCATTTGCTTGACACTACGCTCTTGTTACTATTTTTATAAACCTTTTATTCTGCAAAGAAAGCACAGCTAGTTGTTGATTACAGTCCTGATCTCTCTCTCTCTCTCTCTCTCTCTCTCTCTCTCTCTCTCTCTCTCTCTCTCTCTCTCTCTCTCTCTCTCTCTCTCACACACACACACACACACACACACACACACACACCGGTTTGTATCACATGAAAAGCACATCACCATCTTAACTAATTTATAACACATGGTTAACTATAGGTTATTTCCTTGGTGAGTACAAGTCTGCCCAATATATTTTATGCAGTCATTCATGAAATGGGGTGTGTGTGGTGACTCATAAATATTTCATATTCTGCTAGCAAGGCTATGAATAAAATACACTAAACAATTCTCTTTTGATTACAAAACAACAACCATTTAGTGGCAGTAATAAGTGGTGTTTGTGGCCTGTGTTGATGAATAAAATTGTGTTACAGTGATTTGTTGCCGCAGCATATACAATTATTATTTTAATTATCTCATAATTTTAAAGGTTTTCATGAAGAAACATGTAAGAAAAGTACCGTAGGTTTCTGTAGCACAAATATGCTTCTTTGAATAATGTTTTTGAACTGAAGAGCAACGTTTTTTAATTTCTGCAATGATTGCACACTGGAGAGGTGTTTGGTTCCCCTGGAGACTCAGGCCTCTTCCTTTGAGGGGGTTGGACACAAAAGTCACCCTGAGAGGAAAATTAAAACTAAATTGGAAGTCAAATATACCTGTACAGTGATACCTCCGGTCGGATCCTAAGGAATTCACAACTGGAGGTGCCTGTTCTGTGCATGCGCATGACACAGTAGAGCATTTCTGCATATGCGTGCTGCGTGTAGAGTGCTTCAGCATATGACCTTTGACCCCCCCCCCGACTTGCTGTGATCACTTAAGGAAGTATAAAAAGTGAGGGTTGGTTTGGTTCCAGGGCTTTATGGTATGTGGTGTGTGGACCACTGATGAATAATTACAAAAAGCAATGAAAACTACAGTATAGGATTTATATTGGGGGGGCTACTTGAAATAACAATTTTGAGGCAAAAATTGAACTGGGAAAACATTTGACTCACCATTATATAAAAGTCATCACTAAGATCTTTCTTCTATCAGAAACTTTTCTTCCATAAATGTATATTCCTATTGTTGAGATAGGTGAATGAATTAGCATAACTTAATTTCAGAAGGTAGTGGCAGCACAATTGTGCTGCCAGAAGCCAAAATGGGGGCTATGTGATATTCCACACATTTTTCTTTGGGACCCACAAAAACTCGTAACGAAGGCTATTAGTCAGCTTTTGCTTTGATGATCCTCAGCTTCTCAACAGTGTTGGATGTCCCTCTGGAAGATCTGGGCTGGTGAAGGAGCTGTCTGTTCAGGGACCAGTTTGAAGAGCCTGGATTTGCCATGAGGTTCCTACCATGGTGGGGCCATCGGGGAGAGAAAGAGAAGACTTGACTATTCTAAACGAGGCTGGAAGAATTTCGGTATGACTAGTAACATTTCTCTGAGGGGTTCTGTACATCCCTAGAAATATTGTACAATATATCGTACAAACTGAATTCACTAGAAAGTCTGATATTTATTCAAAGAACACAGTATGATCACAAAAGTAGTCTGTGTTGCATACATTTTTAAACACTAAAAATGTGCATATTTAAAAAGCACTTGAATACACTCAGAGTGTGAAATTACCTTACATTTGGCTAGACAGCTCATAGACGTGTCTCTAAAATATTACTGCAACATGAATTGGGGCTTTGAGTTTGGATTTTTTAAAAATACAGTGGTACCTCTATTATGGTGCTGGAGGAGACTCTTGAGAGTCCCATGGACTGCAAGAAGATCAAACCTATCCACTCTTAAGGAAATCAGCCCTGAGTGCTCCCTGGAAGGACAGATCGTGAAGCTGAGGCTCCAATACTTTGGCCACCTCATGAGAAGAGAAGAATCCTTGGAAAAGACCCTGATGTTGGGAAAGATTGAGGGCACTAGGAGAAGGGGACGACAGAGGACAAGATGGTTGGACAGTGTTCTCGAAGCTACGAACATGAGTTTGACCAAACTGCGGGAGGCAGTGCAAGACAGGAGTGCCTGGCGTGCTATGGTCCATGGGGTCACGAAGAGTCGGACAGGACTAAACGACTAAACAACAACAACAACCTCTACTTACGAATAACTACTGTACTTATGAATAGAAAAAATCAGCGCGTGCTTACGAATTTCTTCGACATCCGAAGGGCCCTTGCCGCCGCCAGCGCTCCTGCCACCTCGCTGTTCGGACTACGGCCGGATTGGACCCTCGCCGCCGGCAGCGCTCCCGGCACCCCGCTGTTTGGCCTACAGCCGGATCAGGCCCTCGTCGCCGCTGCCAGCGCTCCCGGCACCTCGCGCCTTAAAGAGGCAATGCCTGAGCGGAGCCTTAAAGGGGCAATGCCTCAGCGGGGATTCCTACACTTGTTGGGCTGGGGGAATAAGTTTTTGAAGAGAGCCCTCCTGGAAACGGGGAGGAGACCGAAGCAAGCCCAGTGCCTGAGCACCACATTCGGCTGGAGGGAGGTCACCAGTTCGAGCCCCGGTTACGATGGAGGGCACCTGACCGTTAAGCGGATCCAGCCCCTTCCGAGGCTGCCGAACCACATGGCGCGGCTGGATGGGGGGAGAGACCTTTCCCTTTGCAAACCCCTCAAGGATTGGCTGGGACCAGGGGAAGCTCGCCTGTTGCGTGCAGGTCTTACTCTTGAGGAAAGGGACCAGGGAGCCACCGTTAGCCAGGGTGAATCAGGCCCTCGCCGCCGCTGCTCAGGCGGCTCCCGCCGGATCGGGACACCACCGCCAGCGCTCCCGCCACTCCGCTGTTCGGCCTATGGCCAGATCGGGCCCTCGCCGCCGCCCGCCCGCACTCCCTGCACTGTTCGGCCTATGGCCGAATCGGGCCCTTACCACCACCACCGCCGCTCAGCCGGCTCCCGCCAAATTGGCACTGCCAGCGCTCCCGCCACCCCATTGCTCAGCCTACGACCGAATCAGGCCCTCGCCACTGCCACTCAGCCGGCTCCCGCCAGATCAGGCCCTCGCCACCACCGCCGCCAGCGCTCTCGCCACCCCGCTGTTCGGCGTACGACCGAATCAGGCCCTCGCCACCACCACCGCCAGCGCTCTCGCCACCCCGCTGTTCGGCCTACGGCCGAATCGGGCCCTTGCCACCACCACTGCTGCTCAGCCGGCTCCCGCCGGATCGGGCCCTCACCACCGCCAGCGCTCCCGCCACCCCGCTGTTCGGCCTATGGCCGGATCGGGCCCTCACCACCCGCGCTCCCTGCACTGAAAGGTAATGTTTAAAGTGCTCTTTAAAGTCTTTTTTCTAGGCTCCGGAACAAATTAATCCGTTTCCAATGCGTTTGTATGGGAAACCGCAATTCGACTTACGAATTTTTCTACATACGAATGTGCATTCGGAACGGATTACATTCGTAAGTCGAGGTACCACTGTATATGGGTGGTTTTAGACTCCATATTTGCCTATAGCTGCCATAATAGAATCTTGCTTTTGAAGTAATTTCTTAGGTATCAATTACTCTTCATTGAAACCTTAGGGAACTGCTGTAATGCCAAGGCAGCACAATTGAGAAATGTTGTCTTAATAAGGATAGGCACTGTAGCCAGTAGGGTAATTGTACTGAAATGTACTTAAAAAGTGTAATGTATGCCACTGGGAGAAAAGCTGAAGAAATGTTTGGTGATCAGTGGCAGGAAAGGGCCAACATTTTACAAATTATCCCTAAATCACAGGGATATTACCGTGTTTCCCCCTTTTTAAGGCGTAGTCATAAAGTAAGCCGTAGCAGGCTTTTAAAGTATTTGTTAAATAGAAGACACCCCCTGAAAATAAGCCATACCTCCGCGCTGCGCGGAGTGAGACCACGAGCGCCCAGCCAGCCAGTGATACAGAGCATGCTAGCCGCAGCAGCAGGAGGAGGTTGTCTGCCTCTTTTCGGGTGAAGGAGGCAGACGCCCGGAACCGGCTGCCACAGCTGGGCCCGACGAAGGCAAGGCCACTGCTCGCGCCTGGGGGCTGCGGAGGCAGCTGGGCAGGGACAGCCGGAGCCCAGCCGGGCAGCAGCAGCAGCGGGAGGACGAGTACGGTGCTGCTGCTGGCCACGGCAGGAGGAAGCAGGCGCCCGAAAGCGGGCCAGGTGGAGGCGAGCCGCTGCTCGCCTCGCCCCTGGGGGTCGCAGAGGAGGCTGGGCGGGGACAGCCGGAGCCCAGCCAGGCAGCAGCGGAAGGACGAGGACGGCGCTGCTGCTGGCCACGGCAGGAGGAAGCAGGCGCCTGAAAGCGGCAGCTGCTGCAGTCCCAACAGAGCGCGGAGCAGCGCCGCTCGTCCCGAGGCAGTGGGACCCAGCAGCAGCGCCGTCCTCATCCTCCCGCTGCTGTTGCTGCTGCTGCCGGGCCAGGTGGCTCCTGGGGGTCGCAGAGGAGGCTGGGCGGGGACAGCCGGAGCCCAGCCAGGCAGCAGCGGAAGGACGAGGGCGGCGCTGCTGCTGAGTCCTGCTGCCTCGGGAGGAGCGGCACTGCTGCACGCTCTGTCGGGCGCCTGCTTCCTTGCCGCGGCCAGCAGCAGCGCCGTCCTCGTCCTTCCGCTGCTGCCTGGCTGGGCTCCAGCTGTCCCCGCCCAGCCTCCTCTGCGACCCCCAGGAGCCACCTGGCCCGGCAGCAGCAGCAACAGCAGTGGGAGGATGAGGACAGCGCTGCTGCTGGGTCCCACTGCCTCGGGACGAGCGGCGCTGCTCCGCGCTCTGTCGGGACTGCAGCAGCCGCCGCTTTCGGGCGCCAGCTTCCTCCTGCCGTGGCCAGCAGCAGCACCGTACTCGTCCTCCCGCTGCTGCTGCTACCGGTACCTGGCTGGGCTCCGGCTGTCCCCCGCCCAGCCGCCTCCGCAGCCCCCAGGGGCAAGCAGCGGCCTCACCTCCGCCTGGCCCAGCTGCAGCAGCCGGTTCCGGGCATCTGCCTCCTCCTCCTGAAAAGAGGCATAGAATCATATGATTCTATGAAAAGAAATGCCCCGCGGCAATGAGGGAGGATCTCTGGGTTGGCTGGGCATGGGAGTTGAGCGTGGCGGCCCCAGGAGGAGCGCGGGCAGCACTGGGCGCGCTCCTGGCTCTGACCACGCTCGCCTGTGAAAAAGTATGACGTGCGCCCAGCTCCAAAGGTCAAAATGTAGATTGCTTAATTTAAAAAATATGACACCCCACCGAAAATAAGCCATAGGCTTATTTTCTTGAGTAAAATAAATATAAGACGGTGTCTTAAAATGTGGGAAACACGGTACAGTAGTTATAGTAGTAGAAAAAGTGGTTTTTTCTCATTTTGGAGAAGACCATTAATAAGTCATACAATTATTGAAGCATCACATATAGACAAATTTGATTAAAGGCCAGATTCTATTATCTGTAGTATCACATGATAATGCTTTTCCTGCCCTGCACCATTTCAAACTGGAAGTTATGGGGTGGGGTGGCCAGAGGAATTCGCATGCTTAAATGTTCCTACCCAGAAAACGATCTTTGTACATAGAAAACTAGCATGCAAGGAGTGAAGGCTTCTGCCGAGCAGGGGAAGACGTTCATTTCTTTTCACAGAAGAAACTAAAACATAAAAGTTGCTAACAAAACTTTGTCACCTAAATCCACTGATTGTATGAATAGCCTGAAATTGAACTGACGTTGATTTTTCTTCCTTTTGGCGACGTGATGCAATGCTTTTCCTACAGGAAAACCTATACAGGTCTTAACTTGTTAAATTTAATGGGGCTTACTCCCTGGTAATGTGTATGTGATTGCAGCCCTATAGTTTATTTTCAATGATGGTAATATCAAAAACATAGAACAATATTTCCATATCAATAAACAAATATAAATAATTTAACAAAAATATATTCTTAGATATTTACTACTGGATATATATTTCTGTATCATATTTTGCCATATGTGTAGAATTGCATTGGTAAAGTACACTGGGCAAACTTCTAAAGAAAAACAGAGTTGTTGGTAGCATTGTCCATCATGGCTACCCAGCCAGTAAATTTCCACCTTTTGCCAGTGATTTATATCTGCTTCTCCTTGATGTACTAATGGAAGATAATTATTTTTATACCGCTCCCCTAGTGAAGCTGTTACTGTAACTCCCTGATATTTAAAGAACAATATAGATTTTTTTTCAAAGGGATGATACAAAACCATTTTTCAACTCAAAAGCCCTTTTGTTTGGTACATTCAGCAGCATAATTTCTGATTTTTAAGTATTGAATGTGAGGCTTGACTATTTTTTCCAATTAACGGACTTATCCAGCAATATTTCTGGACTGCTCATAAAGTCTGCCACATTGTCTGTGTAAGTCATGACTCTATGCTGCACGCACCAGTTCTAATTCCTATTCTTTCAGATTTTCATTGTTTGTAACCAAGGCTACAACATAAATCACAACAGACAAACAAGACGACCCAAGTGTAACTTAAAGTATATATATTTTCAGAACTACACATTATCAAAAGTTAAACTTGTAAAGTTCCCGGAATAATTTAGATTGAAATATCTCCTTGGCAGGCAACACTTGTTTGGATCAAAAATGTTACAGGCTACTTAACTCTAGTCTTTGAACACTGGATTTCCCTGGCCTTTGAAATGGAAATGTATTTAAATACTCGACTCTGTTAAGTGTGTGTGTGTGTGTGTGTGTGTGTGTATGCGCGTGTGAAGTTGCAATGTGGGGTATATGTCAATTTGTGTGTGTTGACTACAACACAGGCCCCCATAGTTAGGTGAATCCTGGTCTAGCCACTGCACCACACTGCCATATTCTATACCAAAAGGATTTTTGCACAGCATCCACTAGGTGATTCCCTTTGCAAACACTGGCACACTAGCAGAATTATCACTTCAAGATCAAACTGCACATGCACCATATTGTTCTGCCAGAAGGTGTTGTCATATGCTTTAATGGGGCAAGAAAGACTGAATAACTTTGAACTGCTACTCAGAACGTCTCCAAACTGGTGAAAGTATCCCTTCCTCTACAAGCCTGAATAAATTGCATCAATACAGTGTTACGTTTGCTTCACGTCACGGCTTTTCAGGTTACGAACGCAGCAAACCCAGAAGTGTTTATTTCCAGGTTCACCGCACGCGCAGAAGCAATCTCTGCACATGCGCAGAAGCGCTCTATCACGCATGTGCAGTAGCACACTCTACTTACAGACTTTTTGGGGTGTGAATAGCACCCCAAAATGGATCACGTTCGTAAGTAGAGGTACCACTGTAGATTTCACCAAAATTGGAAAGAAATATATATGCCTTTATTTACAAATTGTACTAAAAACTTCAACTTTTGTTGTAACTGTAGCAATTTATATCAGAACAGATTGAAATACAGTGGTACCTCGGTTTATGAACATAATTGGTTCCGGAAGTCTGTTCATAAACTGAAGCGTTCATAAACTGAAGCGAACTTTCCCATTGAAAGTAATGGAAAGTGGATTAATCCGTTCCAGACGGTCCACGGAGTAACCGTTCATAAACTGAAGCGAACTTTTCCATTGAAAGTAATGGAAAGTGGATTAATCCGTTCCAGACGGGTCCGTGAACTGAACTGAAACATGGGTGTAATTGGTTCCGGAAGTCTGATCATAAACTGAAGCGTTCATAAACTGAAGCGAACTTTCGCAATAAAAGTAATGGAAAGTGAATTAATCCGTTCCAGATGGGTCCGCGGCGTTCATAAACCGAAAATTCATAAACCGAGGTGTTCATAAACCGAGGTTCCACTGTATGGCATATTCGTAGACCTCATCAGCTTCCTCATGTGTGTCAAGTTGCTAGTTCTTAACTAAACAGATGCCCTTATTTTAAGCAATATAAGTCTGAGGCTTATAATGGTGTGAGCCCATTTTTTCTTTCTTGCAACTCACCTTAGCTAAAGGGCCACTTGCATAGCAATATCACCAAGAGCAGCATATGTAGAAGTAAAACAATAACTAAAACCCAGACTGGAACTGTATGGTATCAAGATTTCTGATGTAGGATTTCTAAACATGACTTTCCAGTACAGCCATCTTGCCTGAGAGCACAACAGAAGCCCTGAGGTCAACCCTAGGCATGGGCATTCTGCTGGTGATCTGTGAGCCCAAACCAAGGGGCCCTTGCCTTGGCCTGTCTCACCTTCTTTTCCTTGTTCTTTCCACTGTGTACAGTGCTATGCCACAGAACTTTCCCTTCAGATACCATCTCTTTGTGCCAGTTTGATAAATGCAATTTACCTCTCTTTTGGAAGTGATTTTGAGTCAGGGACATTTCAGATTTTGATTGGGGGCAGGGTGGGGTGTTCAGCAAGATTTAAAAGCCTGTGCTTAAATAAATTCAAGACTGAACTGCCAAAATGAACTGTCTATGAATACAATTGCAGTTGCTTTTGTATAGCAGCATCTGCAACAATGATCACAGATCAAACACTAATTTAGACTGCAATCCTAAATACACTTACCTGGAAATAAGTCCCAGTGAATATAATGGAACTTACTTTCAGACATGCACAGGATTGAACGATTGTTGTTAGCATCCACCTGTCTCAAGAAGCAATGGAGTGTGCCTCCGGAAAGGGGGGGGGGAGTCAAACAACTGTGTTAGCAGCACCGAAATGCCTACCCTGGGGTACAAGCCTGGGCAGTGTGTATGAAGGTCCTGGGCTGCCCTGATGACAAGATCCCCTTCTTGGCCTCACTGATGTGGTCCAAAGGAAAGCAGAGCAATACATTTGGAACCAGCTTGGCTGCCAAAGCTGCCAGAAGGAGGCGTACAAGGTATCATCAGGTCTTACAAGCATGGCCACTCACCTGGGATGATGGGAGTTGTAGTCCAGCAAAAATAAGAGGGTCAAATTTCCTTCCCACACCTGTGGTAGAGGCAGTTAATTGGCCAAAAATACAGGTACTCTCTTGCCTTTCTTCAGTGCTTCCCGCAATCTGCTTGTGGTATGGATCCCATCAGACCTACCCAGATACCAGCCAATTTCATTCCCACTTCTGATGCCCTATTTCACTTGCAATTGCTTTTAGACATAGTCTCTCTCTCTCTCTCTCTCTCTCTCTCTCTCTCTCTCTCTCTCTCTCTCTCTCCCTCTCCCTCTCCCTCTCCCTCTCCCTCTCCCTCTCCCTCTCCCTCTCCCTCTCTCCCTCTCTCAGATGGCTTAATTTAAATAAGTACTTAAAATGCCTCTTAATATTTAAAAAGTAGAAATCACTAGCATAAGCAATTTCACTTTTCAGTCATGCAGTCAACTTGCCATAATTTGTGCAACTTCATGACAGATAATGACTGTTGGTAATAACTGCACCTACTAACTCCCCACTTCCCATGGCAATACTTAATAACGACGGCACTGAGGGAGACTTAAAAAGACAGACTAATGATCAAGAAATGTTAAAAGTTCACCACGTGCAAAATGTGTATGCCTCGTAAGCAAAACAGAAAAATATTTTAACGGTAATAAAAGTAATGAGAGGGAGAGCCTTTCATGTTTCTCCCACTAAACATAACATTGACAAGGGCAGCTAAAAACCAGCAAGCTGTAGGCTCATGGCTGTAATCTTACCCCTCTTCCACATCTGCACATGATCAGTCACTCTTGTTACAGTATTTCTGTTCCTTTGTATCATACAGAAATGATCTCTAGTAGGGATGTGTGTAGTTCCCAAAATTCGTTTTGTTCCCTTACCTGTGCTTTTAAAAAATCCAATCTATTTCTGAGTTGCTCTGCTTTCATTTGGGTTCTGAGCTGCTCTATATAAAGCAAAGTTTTATATAGACTCTTATAGGGAATTTAAAAATAAGAAACCCTTTCCCCCCCTTGTAGCAGAAGCAGATGAAATTTGCAAGCACAGGAGCCTTCCATAGTGGATTAAGCATGCCAAATTGCAGGGAACTAAAATGCACTCACTTTTCCCCCAATCCATATTAGGGCAGCATCTTTATTAGTCCAAGTTAGCTCCAAAATTAGCATTAGTTTCACATTTTCTAGGGAGCCTGGGATTTTTGTCTCTTACTCTCTTACAGGTAGGTAGCCGTGTTGGTCTGAGTTGAAACAAAATTAAAAAATTCCTTCAGTAGCACCTTAAAGACCAACTAAGTTTTTATTTTGGTATGAGCTTTCGTGTGCATGCACACTTCTCTCTTACCTTTTTTTTTTTTGAAGAAGAAGAAGAGGCCAAGTTAGGTGTACTCTTGCTTGTACACTTTTGGGGCCTTAGCAGCTCCAATAGGCATCACAATAATGAATAAATAAAGTAGTGTTGGACACTCCCTAGCTGTAAATACAATGTGGAAACATTGTCTAAAGGTCTGATCAAAATGTTCATGGGGGCTCCGGTTCTTCCACACACTGATATCTGAAATACCAGTATTCTGACAATCATTGATGCCGATGAAGTGAGATCATGACACAATCAATAAATTTTCCCCATGATTATGGATCCAAATCAGCAAACACACACTGACACCCAGATCCCTGCAGTTGGTATGTTCTGCCTTAACTTGTTTTGGGCCAGATGATTGCAATAGAAGGAAAAAATTCATTCAAGGGAGAAAATTGGCTTGAGAATTGAAACCAACGTCAATGCCAGTTCAATAGAAAAGAATTGTTCTACTTTGTTCTTCCTTATAACAACTTAATTCCGACAATGAGTGGGAGGATGTGATGACCCGTGTCCCCACTCTACCTTACTATCACTGCGACACAGGAATCCAGAGGGGAAAACACCCACCCTCTGGTCCGGCCGCCTCAAAAATAAACCCCCTTTTACTAATGGGTTTCTTAGTAAGGAGAGCCTTCCAGCTTGCGTGGCCTGGTACCTTAAGAAACTCTAGGCTGTCCCCCAGGAATAACCTCTTGCCTCCAGTAAAGGGTCTCCCTCAGTTGGATTTCCCCACTGTAGAAGTTTGCCCTATGCACTCTGGCAACTTCTTGGCACCTCAGGTTATCCTTCTAAGCCTCCTCCGTGTAACTACAGGACACAAACCACTACCTCCCTGCCTGAGGTGAGTTTTGCCCTCTCTTGAGTCACCACGGCTGTGAGTCCTGGTACCTCGCTGGAAAAATACAGACGGACCTCTTGTTGGCAAAAACAGAGATGAAGTTTTATTGTGTTAAAAACATAAGTGATTCTTTAATGTGTCATTTATTAATTAGCTTTGTTCCAGTTGTACAAAATAAACTCAGTCAAACATTTAACTTTAAGTTTTCCTAGCCTCTTAACTGTCTTCATACAAGCCACCACATAACACCACACCACACCTTCCTCCCTCTCCCTCCTAACTGACCAAACCGACACTCCCTCCTTTCAAACCGGGCACAGTCCCGCCCCCATCAGAGTTCTAAGTCAGTCAGGCTGGAGGTGGGTTAACTCTTTGCCAGCCGGGCAGGAATAAACATTTTAAAAGTGCTTCAATTTGTCACATATCTCCCCCCACCACAAAGACATTGCGTCGGCTTGCTCTTAACTAACTAGAGCAATGCCAAAGCAATGGGCTTGGGGTTATAAATCCTTCAATGCATTCTATAACACTCATATTACAAAGTCAACTAAATTAACATCTCATAAACTTGTACACAAATAAACCATGTTTGGCATGTGTTAGATTATAACGCCTAAGCACAAATGTTTTGCTAGGGTTACCACCGTTTCATATAATACTTTGCACCATTCTATACCTCTCAAAAATATACCTAGACAAAGCGTCCGCTATGATGTTTTCCTTCCCACTTATGTGCTTACCCTGTGTCTATTTTATGAGTTGCTAGGCTGGTCCTCCCTGGGATGTTTGAGAAGATCTGAGCAAACTGAGCAAGGACTAATTTTAACTGCTCCTTTTGCTCTGGGGTCAGACTTTCATCGAATGGCACTTCTGCTAGAGTTGTGCCCTTACTCAGCTCTCCCCACCCAGTTAAATGAATTCCTTGGGTCACCTTCCCCTTTACTTGCAACACCAACTTATTTCTGTCAAAATAAGGCTTAAGTAAGTTTACATGAAAATTTTTACATCGGTTCCCTTCCCCATCTAACTCTACCAAATAGTTCACCGCAGATATCTTCTCGACCACTTTGAAGGGACCGTCCCACGACATCTCCAACTTCTTTCGACGTCTTGTTCTTAACACGAGCACACTGTCACCAGGCTGGAAAGTTCTGTCTCTTGCGTGTGCATCATACCACTGCTTCTGTCGACGCTGTGCCTGCTGCAAGTTGTGAGCAGCTTGCTCCCGTAGCTCTTGAAGGTCGCTCTGCAGCTCCTGTAGATACGTCACAACATCAGGGCTGTCGATCTGCTCCTCCCCCGACCACGCTGCTTTCATCAAGTCTAGGGGTCCTCGTGGCTGTCGTCCAAATAGGAGTTCAAAAGGACTGGACCCTGTGCTCTCCTGCGGCACTTCGCGATAACCAAATAGGAAGTGTTGCAGCCTCTCATCCCAGTCGTTAGGATGATTGATGGAATAGGTTTTCAGCATCCGGCTCAGGGTTGAATTAAATTTCTCCGTCAAGCCATTCGACTGTGGATGATAAGCCGTAGTTTTAACATGCTTAACCCCACAAAGAGTTAAAAGCTCTTCCATAGTCTTAGACGTGAAGGATGTCCCTAAATCTGTTATAATTTCTTTGGGGAATCCCAGCCTTAAGAACACCGACATGAGGGCTTTTGCTACAGTCTTTGAGTCAATGTCCTTTAGAGGTATTGCTTCTGGATAGCGCGTAGCATAATCCACGAGGCATAAAATAAACTTATTCCCCCTTTTTGTAACTCTGGAGATAGGCCCGAGGATGTCCACTCCTACTCTGGAAAAGGGCTCAGTAATTACGGGAATAGACTGTAACAAGCCTCGCGTTTTGTCCGCTCTTTTGCCTGCTTTTTGGCAGATCACACAGGACTTGCAATACTCTTTGATGTCCTTGCCCATCCCAGGCCAGTCAAATCTTGCTTGGATTCTATCACTAGTTTTTCTAATGCCTAGATGCGCTGCTGAGGGTGTGTCGTGTGCCATTTGTAGCACTTGCCACCGGTAAGCTCTTGGCAACACTAACTGTTTCTTCCTTTCCCAAACAGCAGCAGTTTTCCTCCTCCTAGAAATTCTATACAGTCTTCCCTCAATGGTGGTAAATAAGCAGGGGTTCTCCACAGTTACTTCTGCAGTAGGACTTTGTGCTTTACCCCACAGCTCTTTTATAGTTTCATCCTCTTTTTGATCACTCAAGAATTGGGCACCGTGCTCCTGGACCACTGGCACGCTAATCAGCCCTTCATCCTCACCAGGCTCTATGGGTGACTCTATAACTGCAGGAGGATTACTCTCAGTGACTTGAGACTGTGACCTAGTTATCACTTGAATACGGTGCTTCTGACTAGCTAGGTCATTCCCTATTAAAAAGGGTACCTCCAATTCATTTAGGATTCCTACTCTCCACTTGCCACAAAATCCTTTGTAGGTAATATCAACTTCAGCTAATGGTACTTCAAAATGTGGGCCCCATATGCCTTTTAAACTGTAGGACTGACCCTTGAGGTACTGCTCCTTTGGAACAAATTGTGATTTAACAAGTGAGACTTCTGCTCCTGTGTCCCTCAAACCTAAACAAGACTGACCATTTAATTCAATTGGCTCCATGTAATCTTGGTTGCACTCCTGCTCAGCCCTCCAGACCTGTAAGACCTTAGAAGTAGTCTCAGCTGGACTGTCCGCTTTCTCTGAGCCTTCTGTCTGAGGCGAGCTATTTTCCTGTGACTGCATTACCAGTTTTACTTGTTTAGCTGCAGTAGGTGTAGTTTGCGACTTAACCAGCAGGGGGCACCTGGCACGTACATGGCCCTCACGATTACAGAAAAAACAAGTGATTTTCTTTGACCCTGTCTTGTCAGAAACCGATTCCCTGACAGGAAAATTTTCTTGCCTGTCTTTATTTTCTCTGTTTCTCCATGGATTACCCTTCTGTGAGTGTTTTGGGAATGCTATTTCATTGAAATCTCCTTGTAGTTCGTCTAAGACCTCAGCAACCCCTGCCACAGTTTTCAGCTTTTTATCCCTCAAGAACCAACGTAAATTGCTAGGGATTTGCTTAAAAAATTGTTCTAAACAAATTAATTGTTTTAACTCATCAAAGTCCTTCACTCCACTCCCTTGAATCCATCTGTCAAGTAATTTATCTAAGCGGCTAGCTAGTTGGGCATAAGTCTCTTTATGTTCCTTTTTTGCCTCACGAAAAGCCTTTCTGCTTTGTTCAGCCGTGAGTCCACATCGAACCCTGACTCTTTGCTTAAATACTTGGTAACTTGACAGCTCTTCTTCCCTCAGGTCAGCATAAATTTCACTTAGTATCCCACAAATTTGAGGTCTTAAATAAAGCATCCAGTTCTCCTCAGGTATTTGAAATTCCACACAAACGCGTTCGAAGGTAAATAGAAACGATTCGACATTATCGTCTTTTCCAAATTTGGGGAACCTTTTTAAATTAATTGCGATACTATCATTGTTAACTGGACTCCGAGTTAATTCTGATCTCAAACGTATCTCTTCAAGCTTCATTCTGTCCTGTTCTAATTGAACCCTCAACCTCTCGGACTGCATTCTCTCCTCAGCTTCAATTCTAGCTTTTTCCCTCTCACTTTCAGATGCTATCTTTTCCCTCTCAGCTTCAATTCGGGCCATCTCAATTCGTAGTTTCATCAGTTCTACCTCAGAACCTGGGCTTCCCTCAGCCCCTTCCGTTCTTTCATCTCCTTTTGCCTCTCTGGGTTTTCTTACGTGAGTCATTTTCCTCACAGGAAAATCCTGACAGACTCAAACCAAACTAGGCGCGTGAGCTTTGAATTTCGATCACGACGCTGCCACCAAAAATGTGACGACCCGTGTCCCCACTCTACCTTACTATCACTGCGACACAGGAATCCAGAGGGGAAAACACCCACCCTCTGGTCCGGCCGCCTCAAAAATAAACCCCCTTTTACTAATGGGTTTCTTAGTAAGGAGAGCCTTCCAGCTTGCGTGGCCTGGTACCTTAAGAAACTCTAGGCTGTCCCCCAGGAATAACCTCTTGCCTCCAGTAAAGGGTCTCCCTCAGTTGGATTTCCCCACTGTAGAAGTTTGCCCTATGCACTCTGGCAACTTCTTGGCACCTCAGGTTATCCTTCTAAGCCTCCTCCGTGTAACTACAGGACACAAACCACTACCTCCCTGCCTGAGGTGAGTTTTGCCCTCTCTTGAGTCACCACGGCTGTGAGTCCTGGTACCTCGCTGGAAAAATACAGACGGACCTCTTGTTGGCAAAAACAGAGATGAAGTTTTATTGTGTTAAAAACATAAGTGATTCTTTAACGTGTCATTTATTAATTAGCTTTGTTCCAGTTGTACAAAATAAACTCAGTCAAACATTTAACTTTAAGTTTTCCTAGCCTCTTAACTGTCTTCATACAAGCCACCACATAACACCACACCACACCTTCCTCCCTCTCCCTCCTAACTGACCAAACCGACACTCCCTCCTTTCAAACCGGGCACAGTCCCGCCCCCATCAGAGTTCTAAGTCAGTCAGGCTGGAGGTGGGTTAACTCTTTGCCAGCCGGGCAGGAATAAACATTTTAAAAGTGCTTCAATTTGTCACAGAGGACTAGAGAGAAATAGGTACATGTTGGTCCTCCAATACGATTGCTACCTGGCACAGGGTGGGACTGTCAACCACTGTCCATTGAGTTAGTGCTCAATGTATTTTAAAAGCATGCTTGATTTGATTTTAATGTATATTAAAATCTGGAAATCACAGCCCCCTGCCACAGGGGCATACAAACTATTCACATGTTACAATGGAGGGGGGACAGGATCGTGTGCACTGTCCTAACTCCCAACTTTCATGAATTCTGCTGATGGTGCGTGTACAGATAAAGAGCACACAGTTTTATTCCCTGTTTAGGAAAGTTTTTAATGTGTGACTTTTTAATGTATAGCCAGGCTAGCCTCCTGGTGAGGTGATAGCCTGGGTGGTAAACCATTAAGGGGAATCAAGGTTTGAGATGTCAAATGAGTGGGGCCCTTCCCTCAACATAAAAGGCCAGAATTTGGAGTTGAAGGGGGCAGTGATGTGACCTAGAAATAAAGCAGCAAGAGAGAGTAAGAGCAACGCTTGAGAACAGTGCCTGGTTTCTGTTTGAATCCAAGGTTGTGGCTATGGAAGAAAGTCTGGGTATGGTAGATTCTATTGCTGCTTTCTAAATTAGGTTTTCTAACGGACACAGTCTGGTGTGCACTGAATCCATATTTGCTATATTGCTCATTAGCTTTTATCCTGTTTCTTTCATTCCCATGAGATGCATTAACAAAATAACCAAGAGAAAAATCTCACATTTTAACATTCAGGAGCTTTAATGATGTTTTAGTTTGGTTTATTTTTCATAAGTTATCTGTGCAGTACTTTGTCAGCATAATCTATGGCTTGGCTATTAAATATATATATAATAAGCAGAACAAATTATGAAATGAAAAATGTACCATCTTATTTTTAGCTTTCCATCTAGCTGGTTTTCTAATGAGTCCCATCCAGGGATCTTAGAATATTTACTGAATAGAAACTTATTGCGTAGACAGGCGGAGTCCCCCAAACCCCCAGGCGACTCCTGAGTGGAATAATGACTCAAGACAACTTGCTATGGGATTAAAATAGGCCACAAGTTAGATTCAGATGTAGTGAAACCTTCCCAGTCCCCAGCCGGGGATCTAGGAGACATCAGGGTTATCCAGAATGTGTGGGGATTGGGCTGGCTCTGGAGAACATATGTTCAAGCATAGAGCCCCCTCCCCCGTTTGCCGCCGCTGGAGGGGAGAGCAATGACAACCTCTCAGCATATGGCCAATGCCTTCCCTCAAGACCCCTTTAACAGGGAACCCTGGTATCACCGCCACGAAGGGGGCGTGGGTTACCGCTTCACACACCCCCATTTAGGAAGATAGACTAAAGCAGGCTTGTTCAACAGGTAGATCATGATCTACCGGTAGATCACTGGAAATCTGCAGTAGATCACTGGTAGATCACTGCCCCCCCCAAGAAGCTGAACAACTGTGGCTCCCTTAAAAAAAGCTCAACATTTTACCTCAACAAACTCAACAACTTTGACCCAAAACCCCCTAAAAATGGGCCTTGCTCAACAACTTGGACCTGAACCCCAAAAAAGGGGGGGGGTAGATCACTGACAGTTTTTAACTCTGTGAGTAGATCTCACTCTCTTGGGAGTTGGCCACCCCTGGACTAAAGAATTCTGCCCAAGGCCTGAAACCGCCAAAGTTGTGACGTTTTGCTACGTGAAAAGCAAAACCTGCCAATGCAGAAAAATTCCTTTCCGGACCTTCAACAGCGACCCTGTCGTAGCAGCACCTGCGTACCTGGGGAGAAGCGGTTAACCTGCAAAAGAAGGACTTAATTGAGGGAGGGCAGGGTGGGAGACGCTCTGGAGCCAACTGCCGCTTCGCAGGTAAGGTTCACCTGTTGTGTGGGCAGGGCGGCCCCTCCCCTTACCTGGCCAGTCCCCTGGCAATGCCTCCCCAGGCAGGATTGGGTGGTTGACTGAGGTAGGCAGAGACCCCAAGTATCCAGCCTGGGGAGGATGAAGCCAGTCAGAACTACCAGGAGCCGCACTGGGATCTGGGGGGCTGTGTGTGGCCACGCAAAAGTCACCCCCCCATTTGATGTGGGGAGCGATCATTTAAGAATACAATTCTATGGGGGCCTTTCTGTAATTTTGGTAAACTCACAGTAAAGGCAGGCAGAAGACCAGAGCTCTGGCCAGTTGGTATGAGTGTGCGTACAATTGAAAACAAGGGAGTCAGAGCTAAAGAGGGGGGAAAGGTAGCAAGAAATTATATTTACTTAGCTGAAGTATGTGGGGTGGTGGTGGTAGAGGAGGAAAGGATTTCTCCAGCACTGTTTCCCTGATAAGCTTGCTTTGAATAAAGAAGAAATACCCAAGGGAGAGCCTTATCTCTGATCTATCAGGTCACATGTAGCTCTGACCCCAAAGGAGCAAATTAGAAGAGGCAGTTTGCATTAAAGAAATTCAGTTGGCAATGCAAAGGGAGTTCCCCATGAACATGTATGGAAAAACAATATGATCTACTCTTGTGACGACTTACAGGAACCCAGAAGAGTTTACAACTTTTGCCCAGTGGCAAAAGTGTTTGGAGGCAGTATTGGGCTGGTGTTTGGACCAATAAACTGAAGACAGGGGTGTTATGTGTCCTGAGTTCTCATGTCCAGGAGATGGGGAGGTGAGCTGCCCTGGATGGGGTTGAACTCTCCTGGGGAAGCAGGTTCACAGCTTGGGGTGCTCCTGAATTCAAAACTGTTGCTGGAAGTTCATGTGACCTCAATAGCTAGGAGTGTCTCTTTTTAGTTCTGGCTTCTTCTCCAGCTACAGCCTACTTTGGACAGCGATGATTTGACAGCTGTACTGCATGCTCCGGTAACATTTGGTTAGATTATTGCAAGGTGCTTGCCTTGATAATGACTCGGAAACTTCAGTTGGACCAAATGCAACAACCAGATTAGTGATGGGGGTTCAATTTAGATCTCATTTAACCCATTTTAAAACAACTGCTCTGGTTCCCAGTTTGTTTTCGGACCCAATTTCAGGTGCTCATGCTAGTGTTTAAAGCCCATCCATGCCACTCATTAAGGAAAATACAGGGTATTCAATACTGTTTGCGGACCCTAGCAGGATGTTTTCTGTTTTAACGCCTCAGCTGTGGCTTTCCTTTTCCAGGAAACTCCACCCCTCTATAGGAAGTGTGTTTGTGTTTCCTTGTTTCACAAAGCTACATACTGCTTCTTGTGGTAAATTGGTCCTTCGTATTTTATGATGTATATTAAAAATGTGGGAGCTTAGAGAGAAGCAGGTTCCACAACCCCAAAAGCTTCACTATTAAGACAGTCCCTCCCACCAATTCTCCACACACAAGAGTTGCCCATTGGATCAGAGCCAAAGGCTGCAAGACACAAATACTCACAGTAAAGTAGTCTGATGAAAATCTAGTTTTGACATAAATCTCAGCTCCTTACCTTAACCTTGAAGCATGGGTTTCACTGAATGCAAAGCAAATTGTAACTTAATATTTCTTTGTGCTGCTTCATCTCATTTATATTTTATGAAACGACAATAAAAGCTGAATGGTTTTTTGTTACTCTCTGTAAGAATGGCCCAATGATTTTTCAGCCCTAATGAATGAAAAAAGAAGCAATGATGCACCTACCTCTTTTATATGCTTATATACTTCTTTACATCAAAGATTTCAAGCATGCTGTGAAATAAAACTAGGCAATCAAATCAAGGAGATGTAGACAGATTTTCTGCTATGATATAACAAGGGGAGGTAGAAAGAGCTGTGAGGTTTGTGTGTGTTTGATCCAATTCTGCATGATAGGATAGATCCAAGCATTGTCATGATTGCTCGGAAGTTAGCTATAATTGGAATATTCAAGATGTCTTATCATGGGATGACTAGAAGCCCACACTTCCCAGTGATGGCAAGTTGGTGTCTTAACTTCAATTTCTTTGGCAGAGAAGCAAATAGTGGAGGCAGGGAAATCAAAGCCCACTTATTGTGAATCATGACATTACCACATCAGCTCTGGATTCAGCATTCAGCATAGCAAAAATAGTATCTTGATATAGCTGCAATCTCCAGAGCCAATTACAAGCCCAATGAACCTCGTAGGAGAGCATTTTAAGTTGGCTGTTTTCTTGCTATGTAAAGGTAAAGGGACCCCTGACCATTAGGTCCAGTCGCGGACAACTATGTTTTTATTTTGGGAACGGGAGCTCACCCCATCACGGGGATTGCTATGTGGTTGACTCTAAATCAGTGTGCTTTCTGCCTGCAAGACACACAGGAAGTGCATTGAGCATCATTCTCATCCTTTATAGGGTAAATAGCATGAAAACCAGCCACCATAGTGACACATTTTTAGGCCTTGGTGTACCTCTTCTTATATGTTGGTCCATTTAGTTTAGTATTATCTACACTGACTGGCAGCAGCTTTCCAGGGTTTCAGAGAGGAGTCTTTCCAAAGCCCTCTTTGGAGATACTGGGGATTGAACATGGAAACTTCTGCATAGAAAGCAGATGCTCTACCTGAGCTACAACCATTCCCATGAATAAAATAGAAAGGATATATACCTCTGCTATACCTTTTGGTGGCTATTATTTCCTCTTTTTTTCCTCCATGGTGCTGAGTTCGTCTTCTGTTAAATCCTTAAATCTGATTTTGCTTTGGGTTTTTTTGTGTGACCATAGCTTGTCTCTGGATTTCAACTGTACTAGAAAGCAATGGTAGGAAGTGTGAAAATTCCGTCTGTGGTAGGAGTCGAACAGAGGTGAAACAAATAGAATGCACCTCACTGAAACCTCAGTCTTTCGGAAAAGCTCATTAAAAACCCACCACTCTGTGGCTGAGACCTGCTGAAGAACTACCGTATTTTTCGGCGTATAAGACAACTGGGCGTATAAGACGACCCCCAACTTTTCCAGTTAAAATATAGTGTTTGGGATATACTTGCCGTATAAGACTACCCCACTTCCTACGATCGTCTTTGGGCCGGACATGCCCACGCTGCCCATATCCAAAATGTCCACAGCGCCAGAAATCGCTTCTGCACATGTCCCGGAAGCCAAAAATTGCGTCTGGATGTGCACAGAAGCGATTTCCGGCGCCACGCTGCCCATTTCCAAAATATCCGCAGTGGCAGAAATCGCTTCTGCGGCTGCGTATAAGACGACCCCAACTTTTGAGAATATTTTCCTGGGTTAAAAAGTAGTTTTATATGCAGGAAAATACAGTAACTAACAAGCAGAACCTGAAATGCTGGGTTGGTGCCAGTCCTCTTGAACTGAATTAAGCCACATAAGATGGAATAAATGCAGCTCAATTTTGTGTATACTGTGGACTCCAAAAAATGAATTGCAAGCAAATAGTACATGAGATGGAAGAACACTAAGTAAGACCATATTTTACAATGACAGGATCACATTTTGCTCTTTTATAAAATCCAAATAACCCTATTGAATTGTTTGGAGAGGCTGCAGAATCACAAGGGCATAGGTGAGATGGGAACAGGTTATAAGGGAGGTTGTAAGACAGCAGAACACATTAGTTAACTGAAAATCTTTCCTGCATAAATTTTGTTTCCCCCCAGATACTAGCATAACTTAGAAACTGTTAAAAAGTGGTCTTTAACTTTCTTAGGCTATACATTTCTTAGGCTGCAATCCTATACAATCCTATACATACTAAGAAGTATGTTCCATTTGACACCGTAAGTTTTAGTTCTGAGTAAATATGCAAATTATTGTGATATGTATCCTGTTAAATAAATAACCCTTGTTGTACTTAATTAGGCTTTTGACACAACTTAAGTGATTCATTTGCTGTCTATTGAAGTAATACTATGAATGAGCCCACTAACTCCTTGCAGGCAGAAAGTTAGGACATCAGGGACAAAAGGACTAAATCCTTCTCTCCCACATACTAGTTATCAATGAGCAAGAAGCTTTAGGGGAGCATTCAACCATCTAAAAATAAGATAAAATAAAACAAAATACTGTAAGTTCTCTGTGATGTGGTATGTGCAGTTTGTGCACAGTTGGTGTCATATAAGTAGTAATAAGAGTAATAAGATAAGGCAATGTATAAGTTCCATCTATTTTGTCTTAGACCCAGGTGGCGCTGTGTGCATATCAGCATGTATTGCAACGAACTAGGTCTGATGTGTAAGGGATGCAGGTGGCGCTGTGGGTTAAACCACTGAGCCTAGGGCTTGCTGATCAGAAGGTTGGCGGTTCGAATCCCTGTGACGGGGTGAGCTCCCGTTGCTTGGTCCCGGCTCCTGCCAACCTAGCAGTTCGAAAGCACGTCAAAATGCAAGTAGATAAATAGGAACTGCTACAGCAGGAAGGTAAATTGCGTTTCCATGTGCTGCTCTGGTTTGCCAGAAGCGGCTTTGTCATGCTGGCCACATGACCTGGAAGCTATACGCCGGCTCCCTCGGCCAATAATGCGAGATGAGCGCGCAACCCCAGAGTCGGTCACGACTGGACCTATAATGGTCAGGGGTCCCTTTAGCTTTACCTTATCTAGGCAGTTATCTGTTAATATATTTTTAGTGACTCTTAAGCATAGAAAGGTTGTAGATTAAAGCCTCACATATTCTGAGGTCTGATGAAGTTTATATCGCATACCTAGTGTAGCTCTTTATTTTCCACATTTTGTACAAGCACATCACAAAAGCTTTGACATTTGCTTTCTTTTCTTTGTTTTTCTCCTACTAAATAGCTTTGAGAGATAATGTTTTTAAATCCAAGTCCTTGCTTTTTTAATTCCCTCCTGTAATTTCTGTTCCACATGCTATGGAAGGTTATTTACCCAGGTATCCTAGTTTTGTCTCAGAACCACTCCCAGATGAAAAACAATGCATAATCCAGATATAGGTGATGGACAGTGTGGGTTTGTTCAGCTGGTAGGTGCGGCAACCTTAATATCATCTAGAATCTTGAAATATGGACTTGAATAAAACGGAAGCCAATTGGATGTCTGGTTCTGCAGCTTTTCCATTTGGATCTGCTATATTCTTAAATTTCAGAATCCTGCCCACCATGGTGACCTCTTCCCTCCTGTTCCATTCATTGCAGTCTGTTCTGTTGTGTATTATTCCACCTCATTCCATTGTGCACATATTTTCACATAAATTATATTTTATGCATCTTTTGCACATCTTTTACCCTTTTGGGGTGCACCAAAATGCATTGTGAAATTTGGAGAAGTGCCTAATGTGACTAGGAGTTGTGTTCTGATCTACAAGGAAATTCAGTGTGTTGGATTACAGTGGTTCACTGTGGAAAGTGGACCAAATGAAATCCTCTCCCATGGCTCCTGAAAGCTACCTTATATTTAAAAGAAACAAAAATATATATGAAATAAATACTTTTCCAGAAGGAAGGAATAAATGGTAAGAGAACAGATAAGCATATTGCTTAATTTAACAAACTTCCTTTCCGTTGTCTTACATCAAACTGTAAGACAGAAAGCCTAAATATGAGTAGCTGGTCTTTTGAATTTTCCAGAAACATGAAAGACAGGGAAGGATGCTTCTCACTGCTGAGAAGTAGGATGTTGCTTTCCTACTTCAGTGAAGCTGGTGTCACAGCCTTACTGTGCCAGGTCAGATGAAAAGCACAATTTAAGCAGCCACAGTGAATGGCTGCCATCTGTGCTGCAGATGTCACACTTACTTGTCCTCCTAAGAACTGATTTGAGGTTTTACTCATAGAAAACTAAAATTAAGAAGGTATACAGAAATGCAATATGTGGGGTAGACTTTTTTTTTTCCTATGAGAGAAGTAATAATTGGAGGAACTGCTAGGGAATTTTTTCTTTATAAGCTTTGGAGATCGGTTCCACCTGGTGGACAGTTACAGTGAACTGTCAATGATAACATTGAACTGTCACAATGACACACAAAATGCTTGTTTTAAAAACTACAACTTTATTTTAATGATAACTGTTTTAATGCTAAGCTGAAACTGTGCACTGGCCACCCATAGCCCAAATGAATGTTAAACCAAAAGAATATTCATTACATTGGCAGAGTATTCTGTTAATTAGAGTATCAGCAATTTGATTAGAGGCTAACCAAGATTTCTCATTATGCAAAGTTGTTTATAATTTTTCTGTGCATCCTGATGAAATAATCTGTACCAGGAATCTGTACACATTCACCCTTTGTTTCTCAATCAAATTGGCTGGTACGCTGCTTAGGACTTCTTTAGTACAATCAAGATCCAAAATTTGTTTTCTCAGAATTGTTATGCAGAACTCCAGAGTACTCAGGAATGAAACAAGTCGCTGTGGTGGATGCCAGGCCACCACCAACAGATGACAACTCTGAAGCAAGTGAACATGTATTTGGGTGGAGTGTGATTGCACAGGCAGGCCTTGCCCTTGAACAATGCCTGCAAACTATGCAACCACAAGCAGTATGTGCTCCTATGAATGGGTATGTGCTCAAAACCTCCTTCCATCATTTCCCCCTTTGTATAATGAGTGGGGACAAGGCCATTGGTCTATTCTGTTTTTGGCTTTATTAGCTTCCATGTGCTGGGAAGGGAACTTTTGCAGCAAGAAGCCTGTTGTACTCAGGAATGTTCCTTGCATGAGTAGAACCCTGAATTTTCAATATTCTCAAATCATATGAGGAGCCAACATAAGCCGAGAAGGCTTTGCACTGGAGGAGCTCCCTTCTCAGTGTATGAAAAGTGATGAAGCCAGTGGTGGAAATGCAATAGATAGGGCCAGATCGATGGGCTCCTTCCCATTCTCTCCCCTCATTGGGTGAGATTTTAACACCTGTATAAGGTTACATATAATATGTGTACTGAACATACACTGTTTGGGGTTGAGGATTGCCATCACAATCCTGCCCTGCTCTGTATACTCATTGGTACCTCAGAACTGTTGTCTGAAAGGGAGAAGACTATGGAGCTAATTGGCGTGCTACTGATCACATATCTCCAGATTAAAGAGAGAGAGCTCTTGATTTTGTTAAGGGCTGTTGACTCTTCCAATTCACTTCCTGATTCATTCTACCAACTTATATGCAAATCAGAAGATGAAGGGTACTTATGTTTGCATTCAGAAGTGAGAGGACTGGGAAGGCTGGAGCCAGGGTAATTAGACACACAGTTGGCTTCCATTTTATTTATGTGCCTTTCCGTATACAGGATAGACTGGCTTGGTGAATAGACTTTCCCTGTGCTCCAATTTTGTGGCTAGCTGTTATTCAGAAACCAACCTGCACTCTATGCAGGAAATGCAAGCTTAACAAGCTAATTATATGCATATTTAGTCTTTATTCAGTAATTCGTTCCAATTTATTCCATGTTTTAATCTCACCTTTCAACCCGAAACACTCTCAAAGCCATTTAGAAAGCATGATTTATTTGAAATACAATAAAAAATTATGTACCTACCTATATGCATACACACACATGCACACAGTTGTGCATTCCACAAATCCAAATGTCCAGTGAATTAAAAAGGCTTTGGCAGACATCCACAATAGCACCAGATTCCAAAAGGAGGGAGTCACTTAAAATGCCACTTCAAAAAATGTCCTGCTCTTACCAAATGTCAGCCTAATGTCCCGTGAAGTTCAGCAAGATTTACACACAGAAGAGTGGCCCATTCAAAAGCAGTTAATTCCTTTACCAACCATTCTTTCCCAGAGACACAATTTGCTCATTTGAGATTATTGCTATGCATTCAGGCAGGTTTTACTTGGCACGCAACATATCCTATAGATCTGTCTCCTATACATTTATATCTCACCTTGTTTACGCCAAAGAACTCAAGGCAACATAGATGATGTTCCCATGTGGTCTCCCATCCACAATATTGAGCATAACTACACCTACTTGGTAAACGGGCTGCATGATTTCAGTCTTATCAATGATTTCAGTCTTATCCTGTACAACATGTACCTTTGCTTTGTTTTTGACATTTTCTTTGAAGTAGAACTTCCACAGACATCACTGGATGATCTATACCGAAAGGCTTTTCAAAAGAGAAACATAATAAATGAGAGAAGCAAATAGAACATTAGGGGAATTTTTTGCTTTTGTAACTGTATTAAAGTGGGTCACATTTGGGCTTAGAACCTTGGCTGTGCTTGTTGCAGTTAAATAAATATAAAAGCAATCATAGGATTTAGGATCCTAAAGCCAGTGGCATTTTTCAGAATCAAATTCAAGCTGGCCTGAGTCTGCTAAGTGATTTAAATTGACACAGCTCAGGGGTAAGCTGTATTTTATAGAGGTGCCTGCCAGTATGTTTGAAATCTAATTGCAACCAAGTTTTAAAGCACTGGTTCTTGCACAGTGATGCTTCATGTTCTTTTCAGGAGCATCTGAAAGGTTGCACTAAAAAACACCATAAATATTGTAAAAATGAATTCCTTGCTGTTCCTTGGATGCGGGCGCCACTGTGGTCTAAACCACTGAGCCTCTGGGCTTGCCAACCAGAAGGTTGGCAGTTCGAATCCCCGCAATGGGGTGAGCTCTCGTTGCTCGGTCCCAGCTCCTGCCAACCTAGCAGTTCGGAAGCACGCCAAAAAGTGCAAGTAGATAAATGGGTACTCCTCCGGCGGGAAGCTAAACGGTGTTTCCGTGCACTGCTCTGGTTTTGGTTTTCCGTTGCGTCAGAAGCGGCTTAATCATGCTGGCCACATGACCTGGAAAAACTGTCTGCAGACAAACGGCGGCTCCATCGGCCAGTAAAGTGAGATGAGTGTTGCAACCCCAGTGTCGTCTGCGACTGGACTTAAGTGTCAGGGGTCCTTTACCTTTACCTTTAGTGTTACCTATTAGATGCAGAATAATTCTGTTTTCAAAAACCACTGTGTGTTTCAAATCATGGTGCTCTTTTCCAGAGATAAGTGTATGTTCTGTCAGTCATGCAGGGGCAAATATATTTCAAATGGAAATAGGGTGTTTTCAAAACCAAAAATAAAAATGTGTTAATTTCCAGAAAGACATGACTGGTGTTGCTATCACTTTCTATTCAGATTTGTTTTCATTAATATGTAGGTCCACGAGGTTTCATAGACAGACAGACACAGTTTATTTTTTCTTTCCTTCTTCAAGATTAAACAACAATAAATATACAAGTGTTTACTGACTTTTTTTTATTATGTTCTCCTCTATACACAATTTCACGTATATGTTTGGTATCCGGGAACGTAACTCCCACGTAAGTCGGGAGATGCCTTGTATTTTTGTGCTATAGAAGACCATGCCTTTCAGACCCCACCCCACCCTGAAAATTAATATACGGTAGCTTCAAGGCTTCAACCAATGCGTATTTTATATGCATGAGTCCCAGTTGTGTTCCGTTGAGCTTATTCTCTGGTTAGTGTGTGACAGGCTATTATTTCCTAAAACGGGCATCCCCAAACTGCGGCCCTCCAGATGTTTTGGCCTACAACTCCCATGATCCCTCCTAACAGGACCAGTGGTCAGGGATGATGGGAATTGTAGTCCAAAACATCTGGAGGGCCGAAGTTTGGGAATGCCTGTCCTAAAAGGGCTGAGTTTAGACCTGTAGCCACTGAGAGTGAGGCTGCAGAAAGCAAAATGTTCTATGTTCATTTTTTGGTTTTGGTTTGTTTTTTTTTACTATTTTCCTTTAACAGGTAAAATATTAAGGAAAAGCACAGTTTCAATATTTTTTTCTTATTGGTTTAGTAAAAATAAAAACTAATAACCTCTCCAGTGTCCCTAGTGGCAAAAGCAACTAATAAACCTAACAAGATTTTAAAACTTTATAGAATATTTTTTATTTAATTTTATTAATAATAATTGTAGTAAAGTATTCGATTTTTCAACCCTGTACTCACTTTATTGGGAGCAAGCCCAATTAAACACAAAGGGATTTACTTCTGAGTAGACATGTATACCATTCTGCTGCAAATAGCTGTTCAGTGAATACTTAGTGCATTCCTGGACTTCAACTATGGCACAATAGGACTTGTAAATAAAGTCTCTATACCAACCTGCTCCTAGAGATTCAGGGCTTTACAGAAAGGAGGTAAACAGACATCACTCCTGTGTAACCATCAGCTCCATACTGCAGTCAATGAAATCATACTCATTTCTTAGTATATACTCACACCCCATAATGATGACTTCAGCTCTCTACTGAAAATGTCCAGAAATAACCTCTCTCCATACTTCTTAAAGGAACATGCACTAGTCGATCACATGTTTATAAGGATAATTTATTTGTGCTTTTGTTAAGGATGCAGCTCAGTAATGACCACAAACAACTTTTGGTTAAAACGATATGCAAGGTTTTAATGTCTTGTATATGATAATCCTGAAGCTATGCATTTTTAAATGCTTGGCATTCAATGGGCTTCAAATGGGGGCTATGCTTATTTCACAAATAGCAGGACTTATTCTTCAATGTTGTGGGGCATTATTACAGCCAGACCAACAATTTGTGAGGCTCACAGAGCTTTCCTGTAAAATTTGCTAGAGGGAACTCTGTGAGATCACTTCCTTTGTTTTTCTTGGCAGGAAGCTGTAATACTACATCCTGCCTGCCTGCCTTGGCAGCTGCTTCTTTCTTCATCATGCTTCCAAGCTGACCACATGTGCATGTCTGAGCTCTGCAGCTCAAACACCATTTTTGAACTTACATTTTATAGTTTAGATATTAACTATAGTTTAGATAGTAACTATAAACCTGCCTTCATTTTGCTACTGTAATTGCTGCTTCAAGACCTAGATTATGTAAGTAAATACCACTTTTATTTTTTCCACAAAGAATGTGTGTGTTAAGGGGGAGAAAAGGGGTAATTCAGTCTGTCTTAAAGAGTCCTGGGTTATTGTTTCTAGAAGGTTCAATCAACCCTGTCTTGTCTTCCAAGTTTAAGCTGCAAATCATGGTACTCTGCTGATCTCACTAAGGTGAACAAAAAAGGATAATAGCTAAACAATATATCCTCTCCTAGTGTCTAAATCCATGCCTACAGATATGTGGACTGAAATAATGGACACAGCTACAAACATTTAGCGAGCAAACACTCATAACAAGTGGATAATCAATCTAGCTGGTGGCTGATAATTCTAATTGATACTGTTCAGTAAAACAGTCAAGGGGTCGGGAATAATACTGTGAGAATTTGTAGAATCTGGGACCAAAGGGTTTAAATCCACAACTCAAACATAAATGAAGGAACCTCCAGGATTTAAATTAGTTGTATGAAATATTTTATCCAGTCAAATGCAATTTACAGACAGTCTTGTATTATGTTTCCTATGTCCCATGATTCATATAATAGCTAATAATTTTAACCAAAGTTGATTAGGGATACTAATTATTACGGTAAAACCCAGTTTTCTGTCCATACCCATGATTCTGTACATTGTTTAATGCTTGCTACTACAATAGAACATGCAACTGTAGATGACTGGAAGGTTATCAGTCAGCCATGAGAAATGTTATTTTTGGACAGTTGTTTTTCTAAAAAAACTACTCTTGGTGAAGATTTTCAAATTAAGCCAGTGTAGTCACAGCTTCAGTATTTGTAGGCTGTTGGACAAGAAGGTATTAGCAGGCCTGCCTGGTCCTTTTTTGTCTCTAGACATGGAAGGGGGAACCCATCCATTAGAAATATATTAAGTGGATACGCAGAACCTGAGGACTTTGCATGTGTTTGGTGGACTTTTGTGACAAAGCAATTGTTCCCGCTTGAACATTATACTTGCAAAAATGACTTTATATGGAACTAATGATGATACCTGCATATGTATTTATGTAAAAATAGCTTGTAAAGCCTGTTGTGTCTTTGGGTCCTCAATCCAGTTGCATGATGACCTCTTGACACCCATCTCTAGATGCTCCTTTTAGAATAAATAAATAAAATGTACAAAGTACTTTTTCTTATCACTGAAAAGCCATGGGCCAGATTCTGATATTAAAGGAGGGGACTCAGAGGACAAAGCTGACAATTACAGGCAGCTCTCACATCTCCATCTATCGGTATTTGTTACTCGTTTATTTTACCGCATCAACTTCTTCTAGTCTTTTCAGACTCGTATGTCCTCAAAATGTAGCCACCACTGGGGATCTCTTTAAAGATGTAGCATTCCCACCAGTGCAATGTCTTTGAAAACTGAGCTGTGAGGTTGGAAATGTTGTGATACCTTTAATACTTACATGGAGGTTCATTGTGGACCAACTTTGTCCTCTCTCCATTGACTCCTTTTAGAAACTCTGCAGGTTTATTTGAGAATCTCTCTGGGCTCTGTTGTTGTTGTTTTTAAAAAGATGTTTTCATCCTTTGAGATCATGCTTTGATCTACGTTTAAATAGGCAAGGGTGAGTCTGACCTAGTTTTCCCCCACCCCTTTGAGCATTTGGGGACTTTTAGAAGCATTTTATTGAAGCAAACATATAAGAGTATCTGAGGCCAGTTTTAACACTTCAGAGGATTGTTTTGAATACTCTACTATTTATATTTTGCTTTTACTGGCATCTATTATTTATTCATTATGACACTTGGGGACCATTAAGTCAAGAAACCTCAGTTGCTGAAGCACCATTTCTAAATTCCTTGCAATGTTAGCTCTTACTAAAATAAGAAATATATGGGTTAAATTGATTTTCAAAACTAATGATCAATTTCTACTAGGGCTGGGGAAGGTTTTCAGCCCCAGAGCCACATTCCCTCCTGGGCAGCCTTCCAGAGACCTCATACCAAAGGCAAAAGTGGGTGCAACAATAATGTAAATTTTGTACAGCTGGCTAGTTTCTACACACATTCACCCATACCTTTCTCTATTCTCTATCCAGGCAAACTAGAGGCATTGTCAGAGTTCTAGAACACATTCTAGAGACAGGCAAAAAACTGACTAGACCACTGCCCCCATATGGCAAGCCACATCACTACAGCATCTCCATGAAGAGTTTTCTAGACTGATTCCATCCATAGTGGCCATTGGCTCCTCCTGGGCCGGAAGAAGTTTAAGAGGGAGATAGTAAGGTGCCTTATACTCAGTATTGTCTACTCTGACTGCCAGTGGCTCTCTGGGGTTTTAGACAGCAGCTTTTCCCAGCCTTACCTGGTGACACTAGGGATTCAACCTGGGATATTATGCATGCAAGGCAGATGCTCTGCCATTGATCCGTGGTCCTTTGGTTTGTCCTCTGATCTTGATAACACTTTGCTTCTGATTCTCAGTTTCCCCCTGCTCATTCATTCTGCTGCCCGCAGCCCATCGTTGACTTACTACACTGATACCTTGTATTTCCTCCAAGGTGTTCAGTTTGGCACGCATGGTTCTCTACCACCCGTTTCATCCTCCCAATGATCTTGAGAATTGCTTGAGTGAAAATCGTTCACCCAAGGATACTGTGAGCTTGAATAGAGCTTTCAACCTGGGTCTGCCAGCACACTGCTTCCCAAGCCCTCTCTAGCAGACAGGAATAATTTCAGTGGGGCAAGAAGCAGGGGTTCTTTCTCACACTCCATCAGAAATGGGAAAGTCATGGATAAAAGAGATTGAAAGAGGTGGGCTTTTGAAGAAACCCTCAACATGGTGTGGGGGAAAACCTAGAGGATTAAGTGTCCACACTTTGGCATGAATCAGTTTTATTATATTTCTGCATTCATCTGTTATTTTTTAAAACACACACACACACACACAAATAAACCCACATTTAGAAGAAATACAAGTTTCTTCAACACACTCCTATACATGTTTAATCAGAAGTCTTAAAAAATAAATAAATCATGGATCGGCTTACTCCCATGGATCAGCTTACTCACAGTTCAGTATGCATAGGATTAAAGTCTATATATTTTGAGAGAAAATATATCTATTTCTAGAAACATTTTCTCTCAAAATAGACATTTTAAAACTCATCTTGATATCTTCCTCAGCCGAGAACTGCGTCAAAATTTTGGAAGTGTGAAAGCTGGTGGATCCCTAAGTTTCAATTCACACTTTGGTCAGCAATGTTAGGTCAGTTTGTATTGGAATTCACAAAGATTGAACTCCTGAAGCATGCCCAGAAGAAGCTTTAAAACAGGAGAAAGAAATGGGGGGGGGGGGAAGCAGGCTACTGCAAAACCAGGCTGAAAATCAGAAAAAAAGAACTGATGAGGAATGTCAAGCAGAGGCAGTACATGAAAGCAAACACACCTGTCGCTCTACTGGCCTGCAAGGGCTGCTTTTTCTTGTGCCTTCTGAAAGCCTTATAAGCTGTTTTTTCTCCCTGTGACATTGTGTCTCCATGGTGTGAAGGAGAAGAAGCTGATCAAAATCCTAGCTATAGAACTCATCACAAGAGGAGGGGGAAGCGCACATAGGTTATAGAGGAACTAGGAGTGATAGCCAAAGGTATACATAGGAAACTTTTGAAGAACAGATACCGGTAATACATTCTCAAATGTATTGAATGGCTGTGAATTTTAAACAGCCATTTGGGGGGGGGGGGGAGAGAGAGAGAGAGAGAGAGAGAGAGAGAGAGAGAGAGAGAGAGAGAGAGAGAGAGAGAGAGAGAGAGAGAAGAGAGAAGAGAAAGTAACCAATGTGCAGTTTAACCCTCCCCCTCCACAACCCTAACAGATGGCTTTCTAAAAGCATTACAGACAGAAAATTTAAATCAGGGAAGACCAAGTTTCATGGAATTTGGCCCCTTCTAATTCAAGCAAGGGATGCTTATATTTTTGAGCACCCCTGCTTTGAACAATTGCCCCAATTCTGGATGGAAGTCATTACAGTGTAGGGAACTGTGAATTCTAGGTGCAGTTTGTCACATATAGTATGTGCATATGTGTCTATTTCATTGTGTCACTGGTAACTTTTTGTGTAAAGGATCCCCAAATATGTAGCTTTTACACAACCATAAGAATTGGATGATCAAGAGTTGTAAAATCATAAAGCTGATCTAGTCCCTTGCTCAGTACATGAAATCCAGAGCCAGAACTTCCCAACAGATGGCTGTCCAACTTACACTTGAAGACCTCTAGCAACGAAAAGCCCTCCAAGTAATTGGTTCCATTGTTGAACATTCCTCTTAGTGTCCAACTGAAATCAATCCTGCTGTAAGTTAAACCCATAAGTTAAACCTGCCCTCCAGGGCAAAGAAAAGGTTTTTGTCCTCTGCTGTGTGACAGCGCTTCAAATATTTGTAGGGTGCTACCATGTTTTCCCTCCGTTTTATTTCCCAAACAAAAGCATTCCAAGATTATTCAACCTTTATTCCAGGACTTTTTTCCATACCATTGACCATCTTGGTTTCCCTCTTGTAAACCTATTCTAATTATGTCTAGATAATTAAAGCATGGCACCCAGAACTGGACATAGAATACCAGAAGAGGTCTGACTAGTGCAGAATGAAGTGGGCCCTTTGCTTCTCATGATTTGGAAACTTGAATTATGTTAGTGTGGCCTAGAATCATATCAGCCTCTCTCTTTTTTTCTAGCCACATCATTTTGCCAACTCATATTCAGCTTCTGGTAGACCAAAATCCTGAGATCCTTTTCAGATATGCTACCTTCAGTTCAGGTATCTCCTACCCTATAGTGATGTGCTTGATTACAGGGGAGGGGGCAAAATGGAGAACTTTGTCCCTATCAAAACTTTGCTAAGTTTCTGAGCAGCTTTCTAGTCTAGCATCCTTTTATTCCTACCTTTTGAGGTGTTAGGTGTGCCTCCCAGTTCTGTGTAATTGGTCACATTTAATAAAGATCCCCTCCACCCTTCCATCCACCCTGTGGCCCTCCAAATATTGCTGGACTGCAACTCCCACCATCCCTGATCACTGGCCATACCATTTGGAACTGGTGAAAGTACTTAATAGAGCAGCAAGGCCACCATCACATCCACAGTCTTGCCAAGAGTGCTGGCTGTGACCAAAGATGGGGCAGGCTGGGGAATGTTCCCCACTGGTTGCTGCCAGCAATAACTTCTACCCCTTCACCTGTTTGGTGGTTGAAAGGGGGAGCTCCATGCTGGTGGAGTTATACTGGCATCACTCCATAGGCAGATGTCAACAGGGGGTGGGTCACTTCCACCCAATCCACACCAACACCATTCCAGTCATTTGGATTCCTCTGCCAATCACTGGGGGTGGGAACAACCAAGCCCCCCCCCAATTACCTAGGATAGAGTCCAGCCGTGCCCCACATGAAACTTCCCTTCAGTTTGAAAATAGGCTTGTAATGAGGATTATCTCCTTGGAGAGGGAGAGAGAGAGAGATTTATGCATCCAGTTAACTGTTCCTCTCCCCACTCCCCAATAATAGTCATTGGCTTTCACTTCATGCCTACTCTTCCTCTTCAGCAATCAGTCATCCTGTAAGGGGAGTTATTTCTTTTTGTGACATTCAGCTTTCATTCTTTTATCATTGCCTCTTTTCTGTTGTTGTTGTTGCTACTGCTGCTGTGCCAGTTAACTCACCCTGATTATTCACATTGTCACAGACACAAGCAAACTAATTGAACTTACCTATGTACTGTCAAATGTAGTTGCCGACAATGTTTGCTTTGTCTCGCAAGCAGAACTTCTGTAAAAACCAAAACCATTATTCAGCTTGCAGCAAGTGCCTTGGTGAAAAATTTAGAAATGGCTTCTTTGGGATTTCAGAATGCTCTAGTAAGGAATAGGGATGGGGGAGAAATTCAGTACTGTTTACATTAAAAGGAAAACCTACCGTGCCTAATTTGCACTTTCTGAAACAATATGAGAACTGAAATGCAGCCATCCTTCAAAATCTATACGTCTGCAAATTTTGCAGCACAGATTTCCAGTCAATTAATGTGTCCAAAAATGCATATGCTGAAGTTGTGTCCATAAAAATGCATATATTGCTGAAAATAATTTGCAATAATGCCTTGTTTTAGGGGCAATTGCTTTCCAAAAATTTGTATATTAGGCAAAATTGGATACTAGGATGTGTATATTAGGAAAAATTCACATCAAAATACTGGTGAGTTTTCATGAGGGCTTTTTAAAAATAATAATAATAATAATCACAAGCAGATGTGGGAATGTGGAGTACTAATTTTAAGATCAGAAAAGTAAGAGGTTGAGAGAACCTGAAGTTGACAGATTTGCCCATTCCTAGTCAAAAAGACTCTTCTGCAGGCATCCCCAAACTTCGGCCCTCCAGATGTTTTGGACTACAATTCCCATCATCCCTGACCAGTGGTCCTGTTAGCTAGGGATCATGGGAGTTGTAGGCCAAAACATCTGGAGGGCCGCAGTTTGGGGATGCCTGCTCTTCTGCATCTTCAGAAGAGAAAAACCATTATTTATGTTACAGGTAGGTAGCCGTGTTGGTCTGAGTCGAAGCAAAATAAAAAAATTCCTTCAGTAGCACCTTAAAGACCAACTAAGTTTATATTTTGGTATGAGCTTTCGTGTGCATGCACACTTCTTCAGATACACTAGAAACAGAAGTGTCAGACTCTATATATTTAGTTATTTATGTGTAACTCATGGAGCCTGCTTGAAGACAGTTGATGTAAATGAGTGTATTTCCATTTGCCTCACTGGAATCTCCTGAAGGTCATGGGGATTAATGAATCGGCAATCTGCAGATGGTGACTGAATAACTCGGAAGTCTTGCTAGCACTACTGCATTTATACAGAGAAGAAAAGAAGCAGAACTGTTAGTCTTTTCTGCCTCCATAAACTTTGCTCACAACGTAAATAGTGCTGAGAAACCTCTGCTAGAGATGCTTAGTTCCTTTCATAGAACTTGAGTTTACAATGTTTCTTGCAGATGACGAATGACAGTTAGTGCTATTATTTATGCATTCACTATCTATGAAACCAGATAACTATTGGAAGGAATTCTGTTATCTAATCTGTGGCTACTGTACACACATCCTGGATATTAAATGAAAGAGTTCTAGACTTTGCATTTTAATGTGATTACCACATGCATTTTAGTTTGTTTGCACTTTGGTTGAGATTCCTATGTGACCTAAAATCTTCCAAAGACTCAGATAAAATTATAACCTAGTATTTGAACATAGAATGAAAGGTGGGTTTTGAATATCTACATATTTTATAGTCTCCTATCCAATAGAGAGTGTTGTACCAAAGGGGAGATGAGCAGCAAGAAGATAAACAGCTCTGGGCCATAGGCCAGAGAAATTTGGAGGAGGATGAATAGCAGTCCAGGAAATTCAGTATGCTATATGCAAAGGCTGGATAACCCTCTTTATTCCAAGGGCTAAATTCCATGATGGGAGTGTATACAACTGGTGGGCAGGACTAGATGCAAAACTGGGGAAAGTCCTGAGGGCCAAACTGAGAGAGCTGGAGGGCCACATTTGGCTCCTGGGCATGAGTTTCCTACCTGTGCTCTATTCTTAAACTTCAGTCATTGTAGCAAGGCCTTGGTGTGTTGTCTTGAATAGTTGTGGCACTTGCTGTTCAAAGGCAGCAGGGGAGGGGGGGAAGCTTGATCTAAAATGAATGTTTTAACATTTAAAAAGTTAATTTGAGACATGAAAAGATTTCTGAAGAAGTGATCTCTGAACCTATGCACTCATAATTCGTTAACCCAAATGCCATCTACTGACAAATTTAATGAAGGCCCTTTTTCCTAGACAAATGAAATGCCAGGAGTCTCCCAAGTACATAGCAGTTACAGGAAGTGTGGAACTGGCAAGGGGTACCTTTATGCTCACATATTCACAGGCTATGATATCTAAAAAGGACTGAGAACGACTCAGTGATAATAAGCAGCTGAGCGAGTGAGTTACACTGACCATCATTTTTGTATCAGTTCTACTTGGAACATAAATGTGTGAAAAGTGGAAACATGAGTCATGAATCCATTTAGTGGTTTGCTTATTTTTTGTGATATCCACTGCATTCTGATTTAAATGCTTGCAAGCCAGTGGATCACAGGGCTGTCATGCCTTGGACTCATATTTCCTATGCCTTTCATGACAGCTATCTGCCCCGTTACAAGAATAGTAGCAAAAAGAGCTGTCATGAATTTTGCTTAAAGCACATTTTCATGTTAAATTTGGAGGCCCCTCAGGGAATATCCAAGGAATTTTGTGGGAAACAAATCACATTTTGATAAGACTCATGCAACTTGTAAGAGGAGTGGGTGTTCTCACATCCTTAGCCCTATCAAATTTCAGAGAGGTAACTGTCTTTCTCTATATCATTCCTGGATAAAGAAGGAATATTTCTTGCTTTCCTGCTCCATTGCTCTTAGTGACAGTCTAAGGATTGATGACCTGAAACAGAATCTTTTCAGAACATAGAAAATGACTCCCAAAAGAAGTGGTGGAGTCTCAGTGCTTCATACATTCTGAAACAACTTTCTAAAAATATGGTACAACTATAAGCATAGAGTACAGACTTAAAAAAAAAAATTCTAGGGCACAATCCTTGCCTTATGCTTTGGAGCATGCACACTATGGGGTTCCTTTGGTTCACGAGATAACAGTCCCCCCCCCACGCTATAGTGGGATTCCTGCAACAGCAAGAGTTGTTGAGCTAGAGGACCTTTGGGTCACGTTTCAACTATGATTCTATTACTTCCTTCACTGTTAATAATTTTACAGATGCCTGATAGAGCAATCACTTCCTTCTTGTTTTTCAAAACTGTCAGAAAAATTGACTTTGCTGAAATAATATGTTGGAAACTTAAATCAAAAAAATTACAATATTTGTTTTGCTCTCAATGACTTCCCATTGTCTTTGTCTTGCACCACAATGAGGCTAGTTATCAAAGCTTGCTGCATATGTTTGGTTTCTCTTAAATGCCCAGGAGGTTGGTATTTGATGACCTTTTACCCCAAGAATTCAGTTTCCTGAAGCAGAAAATTAAGCTTTTTTTTCTATTTTCTGCAGAAAAGTCAATGTGTCCCCAATATTCATGCAAGACTGTGCTGACATACACCTAGCAGAGAAAATATTAAGTACTATCCCTAAATAGCTGGTACAGCAAAAGGAACGGTCTGAACAAAGACATAGGGTTGGATCCAGACTAAGTTAGTCATGCTTTGGCCTCATTGAAATCAATGAGGCTTAAGTTAGACATGACTTAGTTGTCCCCTTGATTTCAATGGAACTAAATAAGGCATGACTAACTTAATCAGCACAGTCCAATCCAGAAGTGAATCTCATTGAGGTCAATAGGGCTTACTTGCACATAAGTGAGGCTAGGATTAGAGTTTTTGTCTAGATCCTTCCCTGTGTTCAAGACAGTGGCCAGGTGTTTTTCCCTCAGCTACACTGAAGCTTCTATTAAATAGGACTGAGATCCCTTGCTTTGACTTGCATTTTCGCAATGATGTGTCAAGACACAGTGAGATTTATTTATATTTTAGTTGCGCTAAGGAGAACCTGTAGATAGTCTAACTCAGATGTGGGAATGTTTTCAATAAATGATTTTGACCTTCTGAGCTTTGAGTGGGGCGGAAAACAAAACTTGGTTCAGCACTTTTCTCCTGCAATACAGGAAATGAAATCCAGAGGTGTGAACAGGTATATATAATTGAACGGTATTGAAAAGTAGACTTCGCCACAAAAACTGCAGATCCAAAAGCTTTTCCTAAATTCTACCACTTTAGGCTCTTTTCCTATACCATACCACTTTAGGCTGCAGAGAGCTATGTGTTTATCCCTACCCCTCCTTGATACATTTATGTTGCATAGATTCATTGAATTGTTGACTTGGAAGGGACCACAAGGGTCAACTAGTTCAGTTGCCTGCAATTGCAGGAATATTTTCCCCCAACATGGGATTGGAACCCTGAGATTAAGAGCTATCCCACAGGTCCATAGTAAATTAACATGTCAGGAGAGGGGGCCAACCTCACTTTCTTACTGATATTCACCTGGTAGATGAATGAGCTTTCCTCTCCCCATAGAGAAGCATTCAGACATATATACGCACCAGGCAGTCCAGGATTTTAGCATAAGGTAAAGGTAAAGGGACCCCTGACCATTAGGTCCAGTCGTGACCGACTCTGGGGTTGCGCGCTTATCTCGCATTATTGGCCGAGGGAGCCAGCGTATAGCTTCCAGGTCATGTGGCCAGCATGACAAAGCCGCTTCTGGCAAACCAGAGCAGCACATGGAAACGCTGTTTACCTTCCCGCTGTAGCGGTTCCTATTTATCTACTTGCACTTTGACATGCTTTCGAACTGCTAGGTTGGCAGGAGCTGGGACCAAGCAACGGAAGCTCACCCCGTCACAGGGATTCGAACCACCGACCTCCTGATCAGCAAGCCCTAGGCTCAGTGATTTAACCCACAGCGCCACCTGGGTCCATAGGATTTTAGCATAATTAGAGTTGGCAGTGGCAAACACCAGGAGCAGCTTGTTTCATGAAGCATAGCTACAGCAATGCCCCCCCCCCATCAGTATCACTGCCACACACCAGGAAAGGGGGACAAGGTTGGGGCTGCACACAGACTGCCATATAGGCTATGTTAGCGCACCACACCCCAACCACACCATTATCTTACCCTCACTTTAAGTGACAGTGATGCTGTGGCTGGGAGGCTACTGCCATGGTTCCCCACCCCGCACTCCAAGCAGGTGGACTGCTCCTTGCAAATACTGCATAATATATAGTGCAGATACATGTTGGAGTAAGAAAGCACAGGAGAACCTAGCCAGTTGCAACCCCCTGCTGAACAGGTTCTCCCACCTGCTTATGATAAGGATGGACAGATCAGCCTATTTCTGACCCATGACGCTTGTCTCATCCCAGTTCCAATCTGCATATAAATCTGGGAGGTACAGTTCAGATCTGTTAGCTCCAGAACATGCACAGATTGAATAGTTTAAAAACAAGTTTCAAAATAAGTTATCTCCGCACCTTACACAAACACCAGTGTGTAAATGAAAAATAGATTTGTTATAGTTACAGGTAGGTAGCCGTGTTGGTCTGACGTAGTTGGGGGGAAAAATTCCTCCCAGTAGCACCTTAGAGACCAACTAAGTTTGTCATAGGTATGAGCTTTCGTGTGCATGCACACTTCTTCATATACCGTGCATTCAGATACCGTGCATATGGTGCATGCACATGAAAGCTCATACCTATGACAAACTTAGTTGGTCTCTAAGGTGCTACTGGAAGGATTTTTTTTTAATTGTTATGTAAGGGTCACAAGGAATCTGAATATAGACATATCATGCTAGCCAAAACACATCTAAGACTAAAGCCCTCTTCAAGCATCCAGTAAATAAATAAATGATGATGATGATGATGAATACCCTGCCCATCCGGCTGGGTTTCCCCAGCCACTCTGGGTGGCTCCCAACAGATTAAAAACAGAATAAAACATCAAACATTAAAAACTTCCCTAAACAGGGCTGCCTTCAGATCAACATGTGAAGGGAACCTTGAGGAAGGGTGTCCACAGCCCTGTCACCATTCCAATTGCCCTCAATGAATTGAAAGGCAATCATCTGAAGCAAGGAGCTTCCTATAACCATTGAGACTTCTTGTACATCTTAGAACTCTGGGGAAATTGAAAAATAGTGGACCCTTCCTGCAAATAGTCACCCTCCACAAAGAATAGTGCTGGAGGCAGAGTTAAATGCTCGTCCCTACCCTGCCTTATCAGTTGCTTGTCAACTATGCTGCTCCAAAGGATTATAATACTGAGTTGTTAATATAAGGAAGAATCGGCTGTGCAATTTAGCCTGAAGTGAAATTGGATGGGGAACACTTGGGGATGGAAACACTTTGAAAAGACTTCAGAAACAGGAGGGGTCCCCACTCCATCCCAGACACAGTTCTAAAAGCAACATTTTTACATCTTGAAATGGGCTTATAAAGATCATGGGTGGTGTGAAGAAAATGGGACAGAGATAAATGCTTCTTCCTCTCTTATAAGACTAGAACTTGGCGTCACTCAATGAAACTGTTTGGCAGTACACCCAAGAGAAATTTCAGTAGGGTCCAAATCAAAACTGGAAATGCCTCCTCTGGCCAAATGTTCAAGAAATTTTGACAATAGCCAAAAGACACCTGGAAAGGTGGGGCAATATTTCAGGGAGAAGAGAGTGGAGTCATCAGACACCCTTATTAAAGGTTTTTTGGTTTTTTGGTATTTTCTTATGATAAAATTTATAGGCAATTCTGACTTGAAAATCAAGGGAAGTGCACCTGCATTATTTCAAAGCAATGAATTTTATACATAAGGCAAAAATACATTTTGGTTCACTCATGACTTCAGAAAGTGCAAATTTGATATCGATTCCCCTTTGAATGTGAACTGAACTGAATATCTTGCCCATCTCTAGCTAGAACGCATGAGTAGTGGAGAGAGACCATAACTACAAGTGTCAGTTCAGATGACATGCGAAGCCAAATCTTGGGTTAGTAAGACACAGCTTGGCAGCAAAAGAGAGCAGGGAGGGAGCTAAGTGGCTGTGAGCTCCTCCCTGGAAGGACTAATTGCTTGTGTCATCTCAGCAAGCCAAGGTTTGGCCTTGTAGGTCATCCGAATCATCTTACTTTTCCCAAATTACAAACTACTGACTACAGTATATTTATAGTGTGACTGCTGGGAGGAGCACTGAGAGAAGAAACATCATGGTGCAGCTGTAGCAGCACAACCAGACGCCTCCATCTGCCCCAGCTGGAACAAAACATGTCACTCCCGTATCGGTTACAGCAGGCGCTGTAAACCTACCAACAGTTTATCTTCACCCCCAAAGGCACACTCCTCCATTGTCTCCCAAGACAGGCAGATGCCAGCAACAAAAACACTACCTGCTTGCTTTTCTAGGCTATAATCCTATACCCATTTACATGAGAGAAGCTTCACTGAAATTAGAGGGACTTACTTCAGAGTGGACATGCACAGGATAGCATTGTAAGGCTTTAATCCTATATCCATCTACTTGGAAGTAACCCTGTTACATTCAGTTGTGTTTCTGATATAAGACTGATCCATTATAATCTATCTCAGATATAAATGTGATTTGATACAGACAGAAACAGTTGTCTCCTCTGTGTTTCCTGTATTTTCTTGTAATATGTAGTTCTGCCCTATGGAAATGCCAAGCAACTATTCAGACAATCAAAGAGCCATAATGCAATGAACCAATAATTTTTAAGACACTAAGCCTGGAGCTACTTCATTTTATAATATACTGTATAAACAAATGTCTTAAAGTCAACTTTTCAGTTAACATGTAATCACACTTCTAAATGTGTGTCTTTATGCATATTACAGCTAATTCATGCAAACTGAAAATTAATTAGGTTTTAATAGTACACCAGCCAAACATCTTATAATTATATCTATAAAGCCATTAGATGGGCAGAAAGAACAGTTAAAAGGGCAGAACAAGCTGGCCAAATCTCACTGCTGACAGTAAGCAAACCACAACAATCAAAGCTGTAGCTTTTACAATTTTAAAAAGGACCCTTTTACAACTTAGAAAGGGACTTGATAAGAGATTTACAAAATTATGAATGGTAATGAAGAAATCTAACAGATATTTTCTTCTTCTTTTCTCATAATAATAGAACTTGAGAAACCCCCCCCCCCCATGAAATTGGTTTGCAATAAATTCTACACTGACAAATAAAGAGACAATGTAGCCATGTCACCCTCTTGTCTCAAGGCTCCACCAAACAGCCTGTTTATCCATCATTCTATCTTGAGTTCATGTCAGTTTTGCATGTGTTTAATCATAACTCCATTCAGTCCCATTTTTACAATGATCTGTGTGGTGTGTTTTTTAAGCAGATGAAAATTTCTATTTAAACATTTGAGCACAAAACACTTATTTAAACACTTATTTTATCTCAATGTACTCATTTCTAAATGTACTTTACCCTTAGATTCATTTTCCCCCTTCTTCTACATTTTAATAGATGTTTTTTCAAGGCAATAGCTATATTTCAAAATCTGGAGAAGTGCAGAATCCAAAGGATATTTGTTTTCCAATATATCTGTATTAGTTCAGGAGGTGCAAATTGAGGCACTTAAAAATGCAGACCAAACAAAATTAAGGGCTGTAGTGCTATGGTAAAGTACACATTTTGCATGAAGAGGTTCCCAGATTCAATTTATGGTATCCCGAGGTAGTGCTGCATGAAATTCTATAGAGAGCTGCCGCCAGTCAGTGTAGACAATACTGAGCTAGATGGACCAGCAGGTATAAGGGAACCTCTTAAGTCCTCCTATAGCAGGGGTCAGCAAACTTTTTCAGCAGGGGGCCAGTCCACTGTCCCTCAGACCTTGTGGGGGGCCAGGCTATATTTTGGAGGGCGGGAAATGAACGAATTCCTATGCCCCACAAATAACCCAGAGATGCATTTTAAATAAAAGGACACATTCTAATCATGTAAAAACATGCTGATTCCCGGACCGTCCGCGGGCTGGATTTAGAAGGTGATTGGGCTGCATCTGGCCCCTGGGCCTTAGTTTGGGGACCCCTGTCCTATAGCGTTACTGGAAGCTCCCCATCTAAAGCAAATGAAGATGGCAGCATGACCACAGAAAGAAAGAACTCAAAAGGCACACCATTCCTGGGAGTAGAGCCCTTTGAAAACAGTGGGGCATATCTCAGAATGACCATGCCGGGCTAATTGCTTAATAATACCATTATATTATTAAGCTAAGGTTGAATTTTTTAGCATAATCTTTCAATATATATAGCTTAATATATATATATTAAATGGTCATGGGGAAATGGATAGAAAAGATAAGATAAATGGAAATAAGTTTGATTGGAGATGTAATATTTAGAGACAGTAACGCAAATTAATGAGAATATGTCAGTTAAGTGATGTGGAGGGATTGGGAAGTTTGTTTTCTTTGTTTGTTATTGAATTTTATTATACTATTTGTTTAAAAGATGTATTTGTTCTTATATTGTATTTTAATAATTTAAATAAAGACAATTTTAAATTTAAAAAACAACAACAACATATATAGCTCAGACATACACTCTGCTCTTTTGTGGATAACACGTCTGTGAGGTGGGGTTGGTGTGTATTGGGAGTTTCAACCAGGAAGGCCCAGGTTTGAGTCTCTGCTTTAGTGTGAGGCTCAGTGGGCAACTGTGGACCTATTACTTGTAGACTAGCCTAAAAAATGGGTAATCTCCATGCCCAACACTCTAAGCTCCATAGAAGGAAGGACAGTCATTCATTCATTCATTAAATCTAGAGTTTGGACCTGCTATTGTTTATACTATATGGGCAGAATTCCACATGGGCACCCCCACTAACTGAAAGGGAGGAAGGGAATATCACCACCTCCCTGAAGCTCCCAGTGCCACCTTTCATACTTCATACTATTTCATACTATTTTGGAGGGTCCTCCGACCTCCCAGAACAGATGGGAGGTATAGTGAGCTGCAGGGAGTGGGTAAATCATGAAAACCACCCCCTTCAGCATTTTGCCAGAAGAATTCCTCTGCTATATCATGTGGCCTTCTATCTGCAGGAAGCAAAGTCTGGCTCCATCCTGGTGAAACTCAAAAGTAATGTATATTCCCCCCCCCTTCTGCACTGCAGTCTCTATCAAAAAATTGATTGCTTCTGTTTCCTTTTCACTGATGCCAGTCACATATGGAACAGAGCATTTAGTGATCCCATTGAAGATATCAAAAACAGTGAAAGTGATGTCAAAGGAGAATACATGTTAGAAGAAAGAATCAATTTTTTATCCATTCTAATTGCTTATATTATGAATTTCATTACAGCCAATTCCATTATATGAATCCATTCTCTCAAGATAGTCAATAATTTGAAAGTTCAAGTGGATTTAATAATTCATTCAGTGGGCCCTTAAACTATTTCAGTTTCCCCCAATACCATATAACAATTATCACGAGAGGCAAATTTAAACTTGTGTGCTCAAAGATTTTTCTAAGTACAGTATGACATTTTTTCTTCTCTGCACATTCTATAAACTCCCATAGGAGAAAAATTCATGAACAACTAATAGCAGACCCAGTCAATTTAGAGACACACATTTATTCACCCAGTTCGCTGTGTAGTTAGTTCAGGTTCAGCTGAGCTAAATAACAGTTGCAACAAATGTGTGTGCTACTAGGTTAAGAAAATGATGCAGACATAAGCTCTCTTCAGGCATTCAGAATGAATGTGTAAAGAGTTTTTATTTTTTTTCATATATGTTGCCTCGTACCTTCCCGGACGCGATGTCCTGGCTTGTTTGGAGTGAAAGAGAAGCAAAAGACTGTGTGAGTTGAACTTTATAACTGTTGTTACTGAGCATATTTTTTAAAGATGTGGAGTTGCCGATGAGAAAAGCCCCCCCCCCTAGTCGGACGGAAGGAGTTCTGGACGCGTTCGGAGGATTTATGAGCTGTGACGCACTTTAAATTGGAGCAGCGACCTGAAGCTAAGTTCAGCTATAGGGCAAGGAGATCCATTAATTTACCAAGAGTTTATGGTTTGATGTTTGGGTCTCCTGCCTGGAAAAGCTGTAAATTCTATAAAGATCGTAAATCTTCATAGCTATGAGAGAAATCGAAAGTGATTTGAGCCTTTCAAGATGGCGCTGCTTCGAGCTGCTTCGACGCAACAGGGAGCTCCACTAAGAAGATTTATGGGGAGGCTGGACTGATTAACTCACACAGGAGAAAGAACATCTGTGAAACTTTGTTTGATATTTATCTCAGCAGCTGGGAAACAACCGGTTGAGTGGAAAACATCTATGTGACTGCAAGGGGAAGATCTGGATTATTATGAACTTGGAGGACGATTTGAACTTTAGAAAAAAGACGGCAGTGGACGGTTGCGAGGAATTCCCAATTTCTTGAAGCATGGGAACCCAAATAAAAAATTCTTTAGATGATTTGGCATAACATTCGGTTGGATTGATATATATATGTGTATAATTTGAAATATTGAATGTGATATAATTGGTTTTAATTGGAAAATTAATAAAAATATTTAAAGAAACAAAAAAAAAAACAGAATGAATGTGTAAAGATTGCTGTGGCATTGTGTGCAGAAACCCTGCCTGCAAAACCTAATTCCAAGAGGACACCTTCATGCACTGAGTGCAAAGGTTTGAAGGGGGCTCCAACCATATTCAGCTGAGCATAGTTGCCTCTGTGGGACTGGGAATGCTGTGTTGTCAGGGTTCCCAATTGCACAAAGGCGTCAATGCAGGGATGTGGGGCAGCACATTCAGAACATTGGGAAGGAGGCTTCCAATTGGCATCTGATTGGCCGCTGTGAGAACAGGATGCTGGATGAGATGAGCCATTGGTCTAATTCAGCAAGGGACTTATGTTCTTACCATCTTCTATACCAGGCATGGGGAATCTGTGGCCCTTCAGATGTTATTGGATTCCAACTACCATCAGCACAAGCCAATGTGGCTAATGATCAGGGTTCATGGGAATGCCACAGGTTCTCCACCTATACGCTGCATATTTTACCCCACAAACAAGCCAGATGTGGCTTGAATGCGCAGATAGGGCCATGATATTGCATTGTTCTTAAAGTTTTAAAGAAAAACAGCGGACAACATGAACTCTTCATGTGATGTCAGCTTTGGTCATTGCTGCTAATGTGTTGGATGTTGAATATGAATAATGGGTTTAAGGTCACTATGGCCATGAACTCACCAACCTAGTTGATGGATTTTCAAGCTCAGTTTCAAACAGCTTGCCCCTTAGGTATGCTGGAGAATTTAGACTCATGGCAGTTAAATGCTAGAGCAATATTTAATAAAAAATGAAGGAGTGCAAACCAAAGTAAGCAGTTTCACATGCATTTTTAAAGGTATTTCTGATCATTAATGGTGTGTGTGGTGAGGAAGAGCCATAATCCTGACATTAGCTGCTCTGCTGCCTACATGGACAGGGCCTGGGCAGGGAGGCAACAAGTTAGGAGCGCCAGTGTATCTGCGCAACACTGGCACTGCCACTGCCCCAGCCCCACCCATGGAAGCAGAGGTGATGCTGGAAATTCCACCCACCACATGTAGCACCACTTTTAATATATTTATAGTTCATTGTTCTGGACACCAAAAGTTTTTTTTTTAAAAAAATAATAATATTAATATAATCTACTTATGCAACCATAAGTAAGATGAATTCAGCAGAAGGAAATGTCCATAGAACAGAGTTCACAGCAATGCCCTTCACTGAAAAAATATATATCCAAAGTTTGTAAATCATTAAAATGACAATCTGCACATGGAGGTGCATGAATTGGGGTTGGGGTAAGTGAATTTAGGTTTACTATCTAAAAGGTTTTTAAGACTGAAACGCTATGGATGGGTGGGTGGGTGTGAAGATTGTAATGCAGCACCAAAATGTTGCAACACAGACTTCAGGGAAGCCTCTTTGGGAAGGGCATTCCATAACCAGGGTGCCAGCCCTGAAAATGCCATGTCTCTGCTGCCTGAGCTTTCATTCTGGTCTGTAAGTGGGAGCCTTGGGACCCAGTATAACATTGATTCATTTGGTAGAGAGACACCCAAAGACTAGCTTCAGAAGGTAAGATAAGTTCCAGAGGAGGTTTCCTGAAGGGAAACCTGACCCAAACGTTTAGGGCTTTAAATGACACTTTTAATTTGGCCCCAAAACAGACTGACTAAACACTGGCATAATATGATCATATTCCAGCTAGCAATCTCTGTACACTCTTTGAAACTGCATAGAGTTTCTTCCATAGGAGAGTTGAGCGTTCAGTACTATATACCAATGGAAACAATACGGCTGACGGTCTATATAAAATAAATGCTTTCCACTTTGATTCCAGATATGTGTTTGTGAAATTTAACATCATCATGCATCAGGAATCCACTGGAAACCACCTGAGGGGAAAGAAGCAGCAGAAAGCACTTAGACAAAGTAAGTTTCAGAACTCTTAATGCAATATTGTACTTACCTTTTCTTAACTCATTCCTGAAACAGGAGTGGTGTTCTCCTTCAACAAAGAAGACTTTGGGCTTTTGCACATTTTGTGTGTTTTTATTGTTTATCTGGAAAAAATGGGTTGCTGTGTATTAGAAAAGTTCCCCTCCATCAACCCCTCTGCTCATAATCACACCTTCCAAACACTGCATTGTAGTGAAGATACAGGACATCAGCCTGTGCTTGTGTGCAACATTCAGCTACACACTTTAAAAGTGCTTTACTGTAGCCTGATTGAACCTACTAATCATGATGATCACCAACAACAAATAATCTCCACTCCTTTGGTAATCAATAGGCACTTTACCAACTCTTTCTAGTTGCTGGAGGTGGTAGTGGGCTAATGGAATCAATCCTTGATTGCAAGCTATTCTCTCTCATTGTATGCCTTTTGTGGACACTTTTTACTCAAGATTTGTCAATTATTTTCAATGCTTTGAGCCATTAAAAAACATATTTGTGTGTTTATGCACCAAAAATGCACTGCAAAATCCAGAAAAGTACATATGCCTGCTGGGAGTTGTGTTTCATTTCTCAAGCAAGTTCAGGTGTATCAGATCATGTCAGTCCCCTGTGAAAAGTGGCCCAAATTTCATCCCTAGATGGAGCCAGGTAATTTCCTCCTGTATTTTTCTATGTCATCTGAGTGAAAATCTGTACCTATATCCATCCATCTACCTGGGGGCGGGGGGCGTGTTTGCTGTCTCCAGACCTCAGTAAACCCTGACAAGTTAATCACAAAGTTATGCAACTCCAGATTGGCATTTTAAATATGAAATGAAAATCAAACTTGAAGCATTATAGCTCACGATGGTGTATGAATATTCATTCATTCCGTGGCACTTCCATGAATTCTTTTAATTACCATCTTTTCATATTCCAGTTTCTCTGTAATTCGTTTGATAAACACTTCTGCAAAGGGGTTGCAAATGGCACTTTCATTTTGCCAATCTCAGAGGTTATTATGAAGAAAATACATCATCAGGATTGGTCATTTTACATCTACTACGTATGAGAATCAGGCCTAACTGCATTTTTGTTTAATTGGTGATGCCTAAATCCATGAAGTAAGGAAATTCTATTCTTACACATCCACAAATAATTAAATATGGATTCATAATTAGCATCCACAGAGACTTTGACAAGTTTTGCAGCAGGGGCCAGGGACCAAAAGGTCAATAATTGAAATCTATCATATGTGTGGGTATTTAGTGGCTGAAATGCAAGCAGAATCCATAGCTGAACAGACCCCGTTATGTGTACTGTATACCAATTATGTGTATATGCATGATGGATTAAATTGCTGCCAAAATGTACAATGACCACTAACAAGGAGTTAGTTTGGTAAAAGTTAAACACTTTTAGATGTAGGAATCTCAACTCACAGGTCATCCAGCCTGTGCTTTTAGGTTTATTTTACTCCTATGCAGTTACTGTATACAATTTCTGAAATATATAAAGGAAAACATAAATATATGCTTCTATCAAGGATGTTTACCATGATGTTCAGTATATAGAGAGCTGCCGATGGGCTGGAAGTGTGAGAGAAATAAATAGGTAATATAACAGCATCTCAGCTACTAAGGACACCAAGTCATCTTGTCTAAAAGCGTTTGCACTTTCATCTGTCCTTTCCAGTCTGCCTGCCCGATGAGGGGTACTGTGAACTCAATATCTGTGCACAGTCCTTCAGTAGCATATACAGTATTGGTCAAATGAAGATTTCACTTTTTTTCCTCAGTTGTAAAAAGTATCACTGCAGATGATAGAGATACCGGTAGATGATAGATGATAGATAGATAGATAGATAGATAGATAGATAGATAGATAGATGCTTAGGTGGAAGGAGCTCCCCACTCAGCCGGCCAGGTATCCCTTTACATTCATTTGCTGGAGCTTTGGTGGTATATATTGCCATTATGTCACCACAGATAAAGAGGAATCCCACTAGTACTTTGCACCAGTAGAAGAGGTTAAGCATCAACAGCAGGAAGAGAGAAAGGCTCCCTCCAGGTGCCCTTTCATTGCTTATGATGATGAGGAATAATGGGAGTTGTAATTCTACAACATCTGGGGGGCCACAGGTTGCTCTAGCAGTAGGGGAGGAGGACAGCGGCATCCAATTGGTGATGGAGGCACTACACTCATTAAAATGAGGCAGGGTATCCTGGGGAGCTCCAGGTTGGTGGTGGCAGCAGCCCTGCATGTACACACACCCCAGTGGGGCCACCAACAATCTAGAACTCCCCCACAATGGCACTGCCTCGCCCCGCCCTCCCCTCGCTCTAGTGAGCATAGTGCTGCGACTGGAATGACACCACTTCTTCTGCCCTCCCCCTTATGACCCATCACTGGGTTCCCTATCAGTGATATAAAGTGAGTCTGCTCAAGCTGAGACTAGTTGGGGAGCTTTCCTAGGATTGACTTTGCTGTCAAAGCATGGGAGCCTTTTTTATTTGTATCCTTTGGGTAGCCTGGGGCTCAGGGACTGCACTGCTCACTGGAGTCTAAACGTCAGCATTTGGGGGCTTTCGTACACACTTTTTGACTGTCCAGAACTTGGATGAAAAGTAGCCAAACATGGGGACTATGTCTTATTTAAGTGACTAGCACAAAAATTGCCTTGCTGGATCATGCCAGGGTCCATCTAGTCCATCTCCAGCATGCTGTTTTCAACAGCAAGCAGTTAGGGACTTTGGGGGAAAGAGGATTGACTAGGATCTGAAGATGAACTCTCGCCTCTGGGTTCCCAATGACTTGGTACTGCATTGAGCTAATCATAAGTAGACATGGGCAGGAAGGCTTAATCACACTTTTATGAGCTGTGTCTTCTATGGTTAGTTTGAAACATTGTTGAGCAGCACAAGGAAGTGGGGAAGACACTTGGAGAACTAGAATATACTGTATTGTCTGAACAACCTGGTGCTTAATTTAATACAAATTGACTTGGCTGTCTTGCATGAGTCATCCAGTGAGCACATTATTATTATTATTATTATTATTATTATTATTATTATTAATTATTATTATTATTATTTGCAATGCACCTATTCATTGTTTGAGGCATCCAGGAATTGCTATTTGGAGGGCTGGAGCAGGAGTTGATGGGCGAAGACTGATTCTGCTTTGATGCAAAGGGTCAGCCTTTTGTTCTCTAAATGACTGTCAAACCAGATTATCTTAAAATATTTTTATCATATAAATCTTAATGCTAATGCAGAGAGAGAAAGAGATGACAAATCCCTCGGTAATGCTAATCAACAGTGCATAAGGGTCATCGTTTGAAGGAAATGTATTTCATTTTTTAAAGTTTTCTGAACAAACCTGACCTGTTCCATCTTTGGAGCTTCAAATCTCATAGTAAACTAGCTGGCCCGGCCATGCGTTGCTGTGGCTCATCCCTGTGTCCCCCCCCCCATGTCCTGATCCATGACGTATCCCGTCTTCCCCCGTCATCCCTGTGATTCCCCCACCCTGTCCCGACCCATGACCTATTCCATTGCCTCCTCCCCCCCCCAACACCCACCCATGTGAGTCCCCACCTCCATTCAGCCTAGTTCAGCCTAGTTCGGCCTAGTCTGTAAAGGTGAGCCGAGGTGCTGTGGAGAGGGAAGGTTTTCTAGCTGCAGTACCAGTGTAGCCGCCGTTAGAGGGTGCTGTTTTGCAACCTCTTCTGGCTTCTTTCCAGCATGCACTTTTGGGTGAGTTGTGTGTACTGAAAAACAGGGTTTGGGTTTTTTTACCTTGCACAGGTGTGACATCTGTCTACGCAAATGGTATATGCTTCCTCTCACAGTAGCATGGGATGTGTGCAAATTTGAACGCTATCGGTCAAGCGGTTTCGGAGAAAATAATAATAATAATAATAATAATAATAATAATAATAATAATAATAAATTTTTATTTATACCCCGCCCTCCCCAGTCAAAAACCGGGCTCAGGGCGGCTGACACCAACAGAACCACAATAAAACATAAAAACAATTAATTAAAATACAGATTAAAATACAGTATTAAAATTTAAAGTGCAGCCTCATTTCAAGTAGGCCATAAATCCAAGCCATGAGGGAGAAAAACACAGGGGTCAGGCTGAGTCTAACCCAAAGGCCAGGCGGAACAGCTCTGTCTTGCAGGCCCTGCGGAAAGATGACAAATCCCAAAAGTGGAAACACACCCATATGCCCCTTTTGCATTTTATATATATAGATAGTACATTGGCCTGTGGATGTGCTGGTGTTCTTTGGTATGAATTAACTGACTCCCTCCCGATCTGCCCTTCACTATAGCTACTCATTAATCGATGAGTGTGTGACTATGGGGAAGAATTTTGTCTTGTACAGAAATTCTCTGTGGATTTTTTTTATGTCATGTACATTCTAATTTCCTTAAATACATTTGGTTTTCCTTTGATGGTGATTATGATAATCTATTACCAGAGTTCACTTGAGGCACCTTCCTATGTCATCCGTTGGCAAATGCTGTGGAAACTAGTAGGGTAGTTCTTTTTAAATAGTTTTGGAGTCACCACAATTATTTGTGGCAGAAGTTGAGGCTTGTTTTATAAAGTTGTTTTGGTCCTGTTATCCCCACCTCGAATCCAGCTCCTCTACAGATGCATTTACCAGTATATTTTCAGGAACAAAACTCGCTTCAGTACTTTGATTCGCATTATTACATAATATATTGATTTGATTGATGTTAATCAAATTAACATATTAACTTTATTAGATATTGCAGTCCGCATTCTTTTCTCTTACTTCATAGAATCATAAAATTGTAGAGTTCGAAGGGACCATGAGGGTCATCTAGTCCAACCCCCTGCAATGCAGGAATCTTTTGACCAATGTGGGTCTCGAACCCATAACCCTGAGATTAATGACTGGTGCTCTACTGAGTGAGCTATCTTCATTCAGGAGTATTGAACTTATATGCAGGCTTCAACATGGTGCCATCCAAAGGTTTTAAACTATAACTCATCACCCTGACCATTTGGCATGCTGGCTAGGACTAATGAAAGCTATAGTCCTAAACAGCTGGAAGGTAACAGGTTGAGGAAAACTGTTCTACAGCTCTCTTGTGCCATTGTTAGGAGGCTTAAACGTCACTCTGTCTATCATGTTTTAACATATAAATGTGCTTCAATCTATGAGGTATCCAGTGCCATGGGAACGGATAGCTGAAAATATTTTCTTTTCAGCTTAGCAAAAAGTTGAATAGACACATTGTTCTGTATTCAAACTGATTCTTTCTCAGCAATATTGCCAGTTATTTATCTGCTCATTCTATGTATGTATAACATATTTAAATGCAAGTTTTAAAACACAAATATATGTTTATGCAAATAATAATAATAGAAACACAGAGAAAATAAAAACATATATTATTTACAATTATATTTTTTTTAAAAAAAGAAATATAATCCTCCTGACAAAGAACAGCAAATATTTAGCCTGATGCTGAACAGAGAGCAATGTTGTTCCCAGGCAAACTTTCCTGGGAAGCAAATTCCATCCATGGGGCACCATGAACCATAGAAGGCCCATTTGGCAAGGTCACCTGGACGAGATCCTCCAAAGTTGACCTCTGCACATAGACAGGTAGATGCATTCCTTCAGAAACTGGGTCCCAAGCTGCATCTTCACTTTGAATTGTGCTTGGAAAAGCACCAGTCCTCTAAACCAGGCACCCCCCAAACTCCGGCCCTCCAGATGTTCTGGCCTACAACTCCCAGGATCCCTAGCTAAGAGGACCAGTGGTCAGGAATGATGGGAATTGTAGTCCAAAACATCTGGAGGGCCGGAGTTTGGGGATGCCTGCTCTAAACCATCTGTTTTTGGACTCCAATTCCCATCATCCCTAGTTAGCAGGGCCCAATGGACAGGGATGATCGGAACTGTAGTAAAAAAACCAAACAAACCAGCTTGAGTCTCACATTTAGAAAACCCTACTCTAAACAATCATTTCGATGTACGATTAAAGGGCCTTACTTTTGGTTAAACATGTGTAGAATCACTTTCTGACTGTCTTTGAAGACAACCAAAATTGATTCAGACCAAGGTTGCCATATTTCAAAAAGTAAGAACCAGGAACCCTGAAAGTTGTTGAGCTTTACAATAATGCAATTTTTAGATCCACGGCAAAGCACTTCCTTTCAGAAATTACCCCGACATCAGTTCCGCCTTTGAGATCCCGCTAATGTCTGGGACAATTTGAACGTATGGCAGCCCTAATTCAGACTGAGGGCAATGAGTTCTGAATAGTCAATCACTTTCTAACTCTTTCAAAGCACCACCCTTTGATTCATTTCTAACATCATTGTGGTTAAACCACTGAGCCTAGGGCTTGCTGATCAGAAGGTCAGCGGTTCGAATCCCTGTGACGGGGTGAGCTCCCGTTGCTTGGTCCCAGCTCCTGCCAACCTAGCAGTTCGAAAGCACGTCAAAATGCAAGTAGATAAATAGGAACCGCTACAGCGGGAAGGTAAACGGCGTTTCCATGTGCTGCTCTGGTTTGCCAGAAGCGGCTTTGTCATGCTGGCCACATGACCTGGAAGCTATACGCCGGCTCCCTCGGCCAATAATGCGAGATGAGCGCGCAACCCCAGAGTCGGTCACGACTGGACCTAATGGTCAGGGGTCCCTTTACCTTTACCTAACATCATTGTACTGTTTGGTTTTAAATTATTTTTAAGTTGCAGTGACAGCCCTCATAAAATAAATACATAAATAATAAATACTGGAATGATTCATTGTATATTTACACTTTGGTCAAACATTATCAAACACTGATGGTGTGTAACTGGTTTTATAAATATTGTTAGATAATGGAGACTGACAGCATGGTTGCTATACATGAGTATAGCAATCCCCAATCAGATTGCTAGGACATTACTAGTTTACTACATTTTATGACAGCAAAATATATAGACTTCAGGATGTGACTGCCTGCAGGCACAGCATGTAATGTTTGGTGAGTATTTTGTCTTGGCTACAGTGATGGGCATTGAATACCAGTCACTATCTTGACAGTTAAGGACAAATTGACTGATGGGATTGAGCCATCTTTAAAATATAGTAGGATTAGGGGGGGGAAACCAACTATTGTACCCACTAGCAGGCATGCAGTCCAGTAACTGAATAGTTGAATATTTGTTTTCTGGAACAAATAGTACTACGTAGCATTAATAGAGATTTTAAATAAATTCAATGGATTTTTTTATTTATTATGGAGGGGTTACTGGCTATCATTGAGTGTGGAGGAGTTGCTGACAGTCAATTGAAGCACAAGGAGAAACGGAAATACATGCCAGGTGGTCTTCTTCGTTCACTGCAGAAATGGCAAGCTGCTTTTGTAAACTGAAGGATTGCCTTTTCAGCACTGAGCTGTTTGAGTGAAAAAATCTTTAATTGCATAAAGATTTCTTCCTGCTATTTACAAGTAATAGATGGGAAATTGGGAAATAGTTTAGGGAGAAAGTGAGAACCTGTCAGTTTTCAAAATATATTGTGCTAGTAAAGTTGGTTTCTGTTAGAGTCCTATGTAGGCATATAAAGCATGAAAAAGATTTTTGGATTTTAAGAATGATGAATATTAGGCAATAGGATCCTAGAAACTGCTACAAAGATTGCTCTTAACTTTGAACAAGTTATTAGGGAAATGCAAAAACAAGATTTAGAAGAAGACATTCTTTCAGTTGGAGAGGAATGTGTTATTTAAACAGGGGGTGTAGAGTTATTGGTTTGTGGATTTTTTGCTCGTTTTATTATGTATTTTGTGTTTTTATTTTGTATTTGTATGCTCTAAACCACCCTTAGACCTACGGATGAAGGGCATTATTCAAATTTTATTTATTTATTTATTAATTATTAATTAAACATGAAGACAGTAGCCCAGTGACATTGTATATATCCACCTTAAAGGTTGTACATACTTTTTTCAGTATCTCACTCCTCTTCACTAAAGAATTTGCAAATCTTTCAGTTTTGTGTCATTTTGTAGATAGAATTGGCCTGAATCTTATGCAGGGGTTTAGTTCCAAGGGTAATGCATATGTGTGAAAATTGCATATAGAAAAAATCGTGTTATCCTTGGAGCCACCCCATGACTAGCTATCCGGCCTTCTATAAGGCAGTCCGGGAGAGGGAGAGCATCCCTACTAGTCCCAGAGCCAGCACCCCAAGCAGGCCCTGCACAGGAAGCAAGTCCAAGAGCTTAAAAGTGCATTTTGCTCCAGGGGGTATACTGTGCACATAATTTTTCAAAGCAGAGATGATTTGAAGAATTTTGAGACAGTAATTAGGTGACCAGCTATAAGCAATCTTTTTAAAACGTAAAGTGAGGTGTCCCTTATTGTTCAATCCTAAGAAATGGAAGGTTAGGAATTCAAAAGTAGTCCCCCTTATCCTTATTTTAGTTCACAGACTGGGCAAAAGAAAGAGTGAAGAACTGGAAGACGCTGGATCCTTGCCCAACTTACTCCCTGACACACCCCTCTTTTGGCCCTACCAATGTCAAATCTCCAAAGTCGATAGCGCAAGGAGTGGATGTTGGAGTAGTGGAGGGATGAGTGATCTGATGTACAGTATCTTACGGTCCCTGGAAAGCCATTGATAACCACTGTCTCTCCCTTTCTATTAATATAATAAAGTTCCCATGGGAATGGAAAACACTGGGAGATCTGCAGTTGTGATTGAGCACCTTAAGGTCTTGATCATTTCAGCAGGAAAGGGTTAAGGACATGCTAAACATTCCTGTTGAAATTTGAAACTGGATTGTATGCATTGAGTAGGGAAATACTTATTAAGGGAGGAGGATTGGAAACTTTATTTTTATGACCCAGTGTTATTTCTTTTGTTAGAATTATAAAATTTAATTGCTAGCTACATATATCTATGTCATTCTGAGGTAGACTGGTAGACATACGTGTATGTGAATGCGAGGATCCCAGGGGGTGCAAAAAAAAAAAAAAAGAGAGAAATATGGCCGTCAAGACATCTTTTCTTTGGGTTTTGATTGCCAATATATTACTTTTACAGCCTCCTGTAAATCTCACCCAGCAATGAAGCTGCATAACTAAAACATCATGTTTCATCTTCTCCATTCTGTTGATCAGCAGCTTAATACATTGACAGAGCTGGTGCCAGTGCAGGAAGCTGAGGGTTGGATCCAGGTCATGGAAGGGACAAAGATGTTGACTCTGTGTTGACTCTCACAGAAAGGATAGAGGAAGCCATTTTTGCCGCTTTTCTTACCCCTGCAGCTTCAGCGCCACCTCCGGCATTGTTCTGGAAGTCTTGCCTATGTGTTTGGACCATGTCTTATGCCTGTCACCCTTCCCCAACCCTCATGGAAAGCAACAGCAACCTACCTGCTGGGAAGCTAGTGTAGCAGCTCTGCCCCACCAAGGAGAGCTGCTCCTACTACTGGGGAGAAAGGGGAATTGGTAAAAAATCACCTCCTACTAGAAACATTGTGTCCATGGGAACTCTGGATCCAACCCGATATAAGTACTAGTCACTTACGTGTGTGCTTGTAATGTTGGGGCTGGGTGGTAGGTGGGTGTTACCTCTACAGCATTGTTTCTTCTTATGAATAAAGAGCACTCATTTACTTCTATAAGAAGCTGAATCACTATTCTGTTTCTTACACAACTAAAGGACACCATGTAAGCAAAGCCTGTCCCGGGTAATTCCAGAGTCTGCAACGAGGCTCAGGTTTTGCCCTTCTGAACTGTGTCCCAGATTACAGTTAGTTTACTGTGCCTACTGCAACTCAACATCAGGGAGTTCAGTAGTGGATGGTGGGGTGGCAGTACTAACCTGGCTTACCAACAGCTGAGCTGCTGCTGCTTACTGGAAGGGAGGAGGGGAAGGGGCAAGGCAACAGGGAGGTCAGCGTGGTGCAAATGTCCTGGCAGTGCCAACCTGCTGCTCTGCTAGTGTACTTGGTTCTCTATCAATGGCCACCAACTTGGATGGCTTTAAAAAGGGAGAAATTTATGGAGGGTAAGGCTATCAATGGCTACTAACTACAGTGGCTGTGCAATGCACTAGGATGCTGGGCTAGATGGGCCTTTGGCCTCTAGTTCAGCTGAGCTTTTCTTGGTTTCTTATAGTCTCCCTCCTTCAGAACTTTGACATATTCTTGAACTGCATTCCACTTTATTTTTTGATAATAGCATCTGGTATATGTATCTATGCCTGCATGTAGTGATTTCAGTTTTCTCATAGGCATTATGAACATTCTTTGTTGAAAGGATAATTATATTGAATTAGAATGTATTTTAAGTAAGATAATTATCCTTTGCCTAAAGAATGTACATAATGGCTATGGGAACCCTGAGGTCATCCATACGACAGACTCCCACGCACAACCCTTCCCTGCGCTCCAGCATTTTGCAAATGTAGCATTACAGGACGGTTCATTCTTGCAAGAATCTCCTAAAACACAGTAACTCTGTGGCATGGGAAATGTATGGCCTCCCAGATGTTGTTGGACCAAAGCACCTTTTGTACCTGCCCATTTGCCATGCTGACTGGGGCTGATGGGAATTGGAGTCCAACAACAGGTTTCCCATCCTTGCAGTGGACCTGAATAGTTGCAAGAGCGTGTCTGTCACATGTAGGCAGGCCTGTGGACACAAGAATATTTTTTTACTATTGCTTAGTTTTTTGTTCCTCTTTTCTTCTTCATTAGCTTGGAAGACACGTCTTCTACCATCTGTTTACAAGAAATCTTTATTTAATCCAGTGACACAGTCCCATCCTTGTTATTAGCATAGCACTTATTTGATAGTGGTGAGTTCTGCAACAAGCCTATAATTGCTCCATTTGCAGGGGCCTTTGTTCCCTTATAGAGGCCTCTTCTCTTCATTGTTTGCTGAAACTCCTTGGATTCCCTAATTTATACCAGTCAATTACTGTCTGACCAAGGATGGTTAATGAAACAAATCACAACAAGCATGGCTACTTCGTACAAATGCTGCCCTCTTTCATGTGGTAGTGCCAACATTTGGTTTACTTTCTTCAATATCCCTGGACAACAGTAAAAAAAAAAAATCAAACTGGAACATGACAGCCAAATGACTTGCATTAAGATAATCATCAGCATACTAGATTTGAAATAAGGGGGTTCTCACAATGGTGCCATGAATTGCATTATGATGACGCGCCTTTGAAAATCAACTGACAAATCCATGTTGGTTTTCAAAAAGTGTGTTCAATTTTTAAATGGCTTTCTCTTTTGCACTAATTCATATTCAAAAGTTATGCATTAAGAGATATACTGAATTCTTAGCATTGTTTGCAAAATACCCCATAATATTTATTAGCATTTCTATAGAGCTTCTCCTACATTAGCAAAACCCGCCCCACCAAGTAATTGGGCTGACTACCAAACTGGGCAGTGTCTCTCCCTATTTTAAACTGCTCTGTAATCACATTCAGAGATTTATTCTCCATGGATAAGCAGCTCAGTCACTGTCCTCCTCCAGACACTTCTGCCAGAGATTCCATTGTCTGTCTGCTCAAAGACCACAAGAAACACGCGGCTGGATCAGGACAAAAGCCTGTCTAGTTGTATCAGTCTTTTTCCCAGCAACAGATATTCAGAGGCATACCTCTGATTCCTGAGGTGGTACACACAGCCATCTTGGCTGGTAGCCTTGGTTAACCTTATCCTCAGTGAATTTGCCTGAAACCTTTTCAAAGCCATCTAAATTGGTGATCATCATTACACATTGCATTAACATTTTCCCTAGTTTGCAACTGTACACACTGTGAAGAACTTCATTTTGCCAATCCCGAACCTTCCCACATTCAGCTTCAGCAGATGACCCCGGGTTGTAGCATAGTGAGAGACCGAGAAAGACTTATTTCTATCTTGTTTCTCCACACCATACATAATTTTATACGCCTCACCATGTCCACCCCTTCATCTTTTTTGCAAACTAAAAAGCCCCAGCATTATAATATTTATTCATAGGAGTGTTGTACCAGCCCCATTATCATTTTGGTTGCTTTTTCTGAACATTTCCCATCTCTGCCATGTCCTTTTTGAGATGTCAGGACCAGAACTGTAAACAGTTTTCTAATTGTGGTTGTACCAGATCTGTATAGCAGTGTTATGATCTCTTCAGTTTTTGTTCCAGACCCTTTTCTAATGACCCCTGACATGAAATCTCTTTTCACAGCTGCCGCACAGTGATTTGATATATTCACCACCAATTCATAAGTGTATATGTGAAGCTGGAATTTTTTGCCCAATGTGAATCAATTTACATTTGCTTACGCTGAGTTGTATTTGCCACTTTAACACCCATTCGTTGAGTTTGGCTGCCTCTCTGGAAGCTGAAGCTCCCTCCTGGCTTGCTTCTTTATCTAGGAGCCCTCTTTGTAAATATAAGCGTCTGTTTTCCCTTGTGCTGGGTAGATCTAATCTGGGTTGTGTGATCATTATTTGTGAGTACATGCAAGGGATTATTGCAAAACCCAGTCAGATTATTTTCCCATTACTACTTTTAATAAATAGGGCATGAAAGGCAGAGTTGGATAAGTTTGATGCATTATGAATTAAGAATTGGTGTACGAAAATTAGGGTTGTTCATTAATGTTTTTACCATATTATTGAATGTTGTCTGCTTTTGGATTAGTCTCTTGTTTTAAAACAGACTGTCTCCATAGCACTTTACTAAGGAGGCATAATATAGAACTTTCCTGGATCTGTAAGGCAGCAATGGGGTAACATTGGCCCTCTGGGTGTTGCATTTCCCATCATTGGCTGTGCTGACTGGGGCTGGTGGGAGCTGGAGTTCAGCTACATTTGGTGGAACACAGGTTCACAATCCCCACTATAAAGAGTGTGCAAAGGCTCCCCCCCCCCATTTTGCTCCTCCCAATTTTGCCTGTGGTTCTGCTTACCATTGGCATGTGGCCTTTGGAAAGTTTTTCCAGAAATATATGTGGCCCTTGAGCTGAAAAAAGGTTCCCCACATCTGTACTAGGGAAATAGGGCATCTGAATCCAGCTCTGTCATCTCTACCACTTTCCCAAGTTGTTGTTGGCATGCATCTGTCTCCCTGGGTAGATAACCAACAGCGTTAAAATTGCCAATGGCAATCAGTCACATGATTGGTATAGTATATGTGCTACTGAAGTGAGCACCAATCACATGGTTAGTGGTGGCAATCCCTATTGTGAGCAAATTGCTGTGCAACTTTTAATTCAGGCCTCATGAATCTGTCCCAGTGGCTAACAAAATATGACTTGCATTTAATTTTGCCTGGCTTTATCTGTAAGAAGGTAATCAAATGAAGGTGGTCTAATGGCAATGCCAGCCGGCGAGAGCGAATCTCTTCTAAATAAATTAGCTACCAAATATAAATTGAAATTATGATTAAAACTAAGCATTTGAATCAAGGTTGCTTTGTTGTTAAATCATGGTTAAAACTCATGATGTAAATCAAAGTGGTTTAAATCTATTTGACCGGCTCCTGAGATTATCTGAGAAATGCTAATTAGATTTGGAGGCTCAGAGAGATACTGTAAGGGGGAAATGATAATAGAGACCCACATTGCATTGATTGCATAGGTAAAATAATTAGGGGTTTCATTTAAAGAAAACAATGGAATTGACTCACAGAGTCTGGGCAGGTTTGAAATAATTGAGACAATTTGCGCAAGACACCCTACTTGGAGGGAGGGAGGGAGGGTGGTAGATGGTAGAATGTGGCCTTTGCTGATCAAAGAGCTTTAAATACAGAAGGAAACCATGACAACAGGTGGCGTAAGTTCAAGGAACCAATTGGTGGAAGGAGTTGGAACTAAGGCATGAAAAAAAATAAGTTACTGCTCTTGCATTCCGTAGATTTTAATCCCATTTTATTATCTTCCTTAAGCACTTGTGGTAGCTTGCAGTAGCAGCTTTCAAAACAAATCTGCTTCTTGTGTGGCAAATGATTCCCAAACTGTTTGCTAGAATGACTAGTATACTAAGGTGTGGCCTTAAAGCACAATCCTCTGCATGTCTGCTGAAATGCAAGTCCTGAGATGCAAACTTTATTTGAAATTCACATTTCTCTGAATTTTGGAATGCAATTCTCCAGAAATAATGTGTAAAAAATGCATCTAATGTGGCAATGTGTTCATAAGTATGCATACAACAATGCAGTATTTTATGAAATTGCTTTGCAAAAGTGTTTAATTAGAAGAAATTCCATACAAATGTGTATATTAGGGGAAATTAAGATGCCGATTGGTTTTCAATAGGATTTTTTAAAAATCACAAACTGAGGTGGAAACGTAGAGAACTGAATTTAAGATTGGAAAAATGAAGAATTGAGATAGAGGGACAGATTCACACATCCCTAGTTGTGAGGCCTTTGATGTGTTCACTACGGCAGTGCCTTGGAGAGGGGAAGACCTGTGGCTTTGATCCCACTGTCATGGTCAACAATATTGTCTTAAGGTGTGTAAGAAGGACAGGATTTGCTAGTGAACCCTGTATTTCGCTTGACTGGTCTGTGGAAGAATCTCATTGGTGTTAAAGATTGCAAAATACTGCAACAAACTTCACCTATCCTGAGCAATGAAGGACTGGGGCTAAATTCGGTAATAGAATAATCTAGTGCTGGGCAACCCCCCCCCCTTTTTATATTCAGTATCCAGTTGGAGACACCAAATTTGGGGTGGAAGCATTTAGGCATTTCTTGCACACACAAAACTTAGAATGTGCATTTTAAAAGCATTATTTTTAGTGCAAGGTGTAATTTCCCTCCCTAGAATGATCTGGAGTAACATTCTGGGGAAAGAATATGACTGCCAGTAGATGCCAAGAAGAACTCTACACTAACCTGTGAAATTAAAACACACACACACACACAGAGAGAGAGAGAGAGGGAGGGAGAGAGAGAGAGAGAGAGAGAGAGAGAGAGAGAGAGAGAGAGAGAGAGAGAGAGAGAGAGAGAGAGAGAGAGAGTCCAATATGTTTGCTGTTTTTTAAGCAAAAGATACCCACCATCAATGGTAGATCTTTACCCCCACAAAACTCAAAACAAATTCCTCCCCACCTCAAATTCCTCACCCCAGTTTCAAGGAACAAAATTCATCTCCCCCCCTTTTTATCTGAATATTCTTCCTCAAGAACCTTTGGCTCAGCACTACAAGAATCTAGCTAAAATAAAAGAAAGGCAGTGTGGGTAGAACTGGCCAGAGTCAAACTGTGCATGTGGGAAAGCAATTTTATTTGACATGATTTATTTTAAAATTAAGCCAGTGCCTTTCTAATGAAAATGTCAAAATGGCTTAACAATAAAACGAACGAAAAGTCAATATTAAAATAGCATATGAAGCCTATGTACAGTTTTACATCTAATTTTAATTTGAATGACAATCTGAATCCCAAAAGCTTCCTATAATTGGTGACAGAAGCACAGAGCACCTCTCTGCCAAGGGTGTTCCCACGTAGATGGTGTCACAATGGTCCCATCTCAATCAGCCTAATAAGGCAAACAGATGGACCCTGAAGCAGGCTGCCTCTTGATGATCACTCAACTGCAAATGTGGGTCACATGGGGAAATTTTATTCCTTCAGTTACACAGGGCCTATGCTGCTTAGGATGAGTACCTTTAAAATACTCCATAAAGTAGCATGTATAATAGGAAACCAATTGAAATTCAGAAACACAAAGCTTTTCTCCAACACAGCATAAATGGAGCAGCTTTTAAAAAGCTAGCATCTCCCCAGTCAGTTCTCTGATGGGAAAGCTGGGTAAGGGGACTGAATCTAGCCCTCTACTCTTTCAGACAGTTGAATGGCAGAATCTCATCTTTTAAAGAAAGAGAAATGCATGTGCACACATGTTGAAGAAAGAAGAAGAAGAAAACTGAATGCAGGCCCTTTGTATGTATGCAGTTCACACTAAAAGATGGATCAGTGGATGAGCTGCCAGTACCTTCCAGAGGTGTGGTATGGCTGAAACAATAAATGAGAGACCAAGCATTTAGGCCTCTGCCTCAGATGGTGGTCAGTCACTCCACTTTGACGCTACCCTCTCCTGCCCACCACCACTGAAAGTGTGGCAGCATCTTTGCAACTCCTTGCTTCTTGCCCAGCCAGACTAGTTAGCATCATTATCCTGTGTCACCATATAACTCAGAGGTTAGGGCCAAAGATAATAAACAAAAATCCAGTAGTAGGCACATCACACTCTTTCAGGAATAAGTCTCCTTCAACACTCTCCCTCTGTCTCTCATGGGGGGGGGGGCAACAAACCAAACTCTCTCTAACGATCTCGCTTTGGTGTCAACCCATCTGGGGTCATCCCCACTGCTGCTAACCCCACCACCTGCAGCAGAGCCTGTTTATATAGCAAGGCAGGCACTGGACCACATCCACCCCACTTATTTCTGGTTATATAAATGTTAGTAATACACGATTACTGCATCATCCTTCTGCTTTCTTGCCTTTTTCCTTGAAGTATATTACGGGATATAATTGGAGACACATTCCAATTATGGAGTAGGTTAACCAGCAGAATCTTGTATCACACTAGCACAGGGTTGTTTTGTTATTCTCAGGGTGAGCTTGGAGACACAATTCACTTTCAGAGATGCTTATTTTCTCAATAAGATCCCATAGCACTGGGCAGTCCTTTTTTCTTGACAGCCATGTTAGTGTTGTCTCCTTGGACCTTCCCTTCTCCTTTGTACCCCGTTACCTCGTTCCTTCACATTTTCTAATATTACCCAATATTGCCCAGAAACTATAATAAACTGAAACAATAATAGAAAAAAACCCAGGAGTGAATTACTTCTGTGTGTGCCAAACAATATTTATTTCACCTTGATTAGTAATGTAAGTCGCACCATGACTCATCAACATCAAAGTAAGCTGAAAAAAGCCATGACTCCAAGAAGTGAAAGACTTTAAACAAAATATCTGCAACCTGAGCCTTGTGGAATTTGAGTTTCTGAGGGAGCAACTCTGATGTCCACAACCATGTCATATTGTGGTGCCAGTTGTGAGAACTTTGATTCCAGCTAGAATGTGCAATTTGCTGCAATTGATAGGATTACTGCATCCCTGATTTGCACAAATCACATCAGTCATCTGCCCATGAAGGTGCTGGTATGACTGATACTGCCATATCATCTCAGCCAGGCCTGGCATTGGCACATGGCATCCTCAGATAGTGGCTGCAGGTCCCACCACTGGTTTCTGTCCAGAGAAGGGGGGAAATTCTATTATGCGAGCATAAATCCTTGCACTGGTAGATTGAGTTGCTTAGCACTACTTTGGATACAACCCACTGTTCTTCACCTTAGTACCTACAAAATAAGTAGTAGTAGTAGTAGTAGAGTGGAGAAAGCAGATTTAGTATCCTTTCATGTCAACCCTACTTATACTCACTAACTAATCACAAAAGCATTGAGGGCCAACATTTCTAATACATTTTACAGGAAATTGTTAACAGTTTCCTAGCAACCACTGTAACAGATGTGAAGCTTTGTTGCTGCTGAGTTTTAAGAACAACCCCCCCCCTCCAGTTTATGTTATCCACTAGAAGTGGAGGAAGCAACTATTATATTATACTCCATGTTATACAGCATAAGGAGGAATCTGCTATTTTATGCCCCATGAAGACCCAACATGAGAGCATCCAGCACTCAGAAAAAGGCCTTGTGGGGCATTTTTGCTTGCATATAAAACATGTGCACAGGTACACAAGAGGTGCTAAGTTGCACCTGCATAATTTGGGTTCTAAAACGTTCAGGAAACTTCCACGAGTAGAAGAAGCTCCTCACTTTATGCCTTCACCCTCCATGACTTGGAAGGGTCATTGGGGGGGGGGAGCTTAGTGTACATGTCCCCATTCTCTTAGCTTGCATGTAGTTTTACGTGTAAGCCAGGGGTGTGGAAGCTCCAGTCTGCAGGCATTTTTAGGCCTAGCAAGGTCCCCAGTTGGGCCTGTGAGGCTGTTTCCCCATAATTATGCCCACCTGCCTCACACCTGATGTCGTATGTGATATCAAGTGTGGCATGATGTCAGGTGTGGGGCAGGTAGAATCATGTGTGCAGGAGTTGAAGCCACCTCCTTCAGGTTCGCTGGAATGGCTGCACTATTGAGTTCCCCATGAGGAACACAGCTGAAACTTGCAGAAGGTAGGGCTTGAGGTCACTGATACCAACTTGATATAAGTGATGTCAGTCCTACTGGACTGGCCCTGCCCACCTCTCAAAGTGGCCTGCCATCAATAGGGGAGCCCAGAATATGCTCCACTGACCAGAGCCAGTTCCCCATATCTGATGTAAGCAGGGTATAACTAGGGCACCTCCTGCTTAAATCTCTAGGTCATTGATAGATTATGGGTGCTGGTATGGAAAGGGAGCTAGTTTCAGGCTTGTCAGTGAGAGACAATACATTCAGGTAGATCGTTGGTGCAAGTAAGCATGGCATTTGGTTATGTTAGACACCACTTATTCAGGAAGGAGAGGTGTAGGCACATAAGCACAGGACAGGGTCCCACTCTCCTTTCATGTTGTGTTCAGAAAAGTAACATCTGACCATGTCCTGAGATACAGAGGGTAGCAGAGATGGTGGAATGAAGGAAGTTCACAGTGAAATAGTCAACAAAATATAGGGATATATATGTTCAAAACATCTAATAATCAAGGATTTCAAAAGCCCTTTCATCTTTGGTGTATACTTTGAAAAACATTAAATGTAATAATCCACAAAGCTATATCTGTTTCTGAATTGCCACATTTTGGGAACTGGGACACCACAGGAAAAGACGTTTATATACTGTGCCGTCTCCTTACATTGCATTTCAATTTATCATAGTGTCACAAATAAAGGTGATTTTTGGGTCATTTACAAAAATGGTTTGCTGCTCTATCATATCAGGGCCTCCCCCCCCCCCCCGATGAGAGCTACTGGAGTTAAATGGATCTTATGAAAGGTGCAATTATCCCAGTTTTCATATAAATTATACAGAAATTTATATAATCATTTTCATTTTTGATGATGTTGAAACAAATGGTGGCTTTCTCTTTGACAATGATTATTTCAATCCTTTAGGGATTTAGTATGTTGGCCTCAGGGAGACTAAAATACTTTGGTTATTTTAGTTTTAGCAGTTTTGGTTCCCTAACTATATATTGTACAACTATATGACAGCATCAACCAAATGGAATATGCATTTGATCATTGAAGTCATTGTGCCAGCTGGTAGAGTTCTGTCAAAACATCACCTGGGAAAAACGGGGGGGGGGGGAGCAGGAGAGAAAACATTTCACAAACTCTATACATGTTTTACATTTTTTTAAATTTCCCCTCCTATGAGATATTAAACTTCATCACACTGCAAGATACCTTAGTTGTTCATTATTAGGTGGTTAAAACTTCAATTTTCTTCAGGTTTATATATTTTTCATTGTTAAGCAGGACTAGTGGGTTTTAAGGAAGGAAGGTAAAACAGTAAAGTGTTGGATGAATCAGAAAGCCTCCTCCAAAAAACAGAGAGCTATGAAAGAAGCAGGAGAAGTACAAGGTTTTCTTTCTGCTCCTGAAGTCCAACACACCCTGCAGCTGTATCAGTTTCCCTCACTTGAACAGCTGGTCCAATTATACATTATCCTTGTAGTGCTGATTATTTTAAGATTTTCTGAAGGCCACCCATTGACTTTAATTAAGCCAGTATTTCATAACATGAGCAAAAATCTAGTCTTATTAACTATCCCACTAGAAATAATGTGAGAGTTGCTGCACTGCAGTTCTTAAGAGTGTGAACAGTAACATCCCATAATCAAGTCCACAACCACAAATAAGGATGTTCTAAGATTTCATTCTTTGCAATATGAATTTTTCTGCATCATGGAGTGAAAATAGACTGATCCGTTCCTCCTTAACCATGAAGTCCCTAGGTGACATTATTAGACAACCTCTTTTCAAGCTGCCTCAGCCCCTTTCTGAAACCTGGGGGACAACAAAGGTTGTTTTTAATGTATAATGTGTGTGAAGTGCTGTGAACATTGCAAAGCTTTGAACAAATACTAATTTATTTATTTTGTATTAAACATGGCACATTGTGATACTATTTTGTTTTCCTAATATTGTGTTCAAAATAGTGAGATTCCAGATAAAATATATTAAATAATGGGTGAGTGATCAAAATTAAAGCACGCTTAAAAACAGAAGAAATTGTGTTAAAAGATATGATGGCAATGACTGAAAAGTGGGTTTAAAAAGTCATAGGCTGCTTTATCGTGTACAAATGAATATAACATAATGTAATGTAATGTAAAATGAGAACATCAACTATTACTTTACTTGTAGGATTAGAGAAGTGAAAAAATAACTACACAGAACAAGCAGCCTCTTGGTGTAGGAAACTTGTGCAGTGAACGGAATAATAATTTCAGTTTATTTCTCTTCCTCTAAATTCACTCATGATTTGAACGGGATGGATTTTCTTCTTAGCCGACCCTTTCCTGACAGCTGCATAGATTTCCTCTGGCTTCTCTCTCTTAATCAAAGGCTTCTTTTCCGGAGCCTTCATCCGCCACATCACCACAGGGTGTCGTGGGCCAGCAGGACTTTGAATTCTGATAATCTTCGTAGAGGCGATATAGGACATCTTCACTGTCTGCACGACGGCATTCATCAAGTTCTTGGCAGCCTGAATTAGTGAAGTCACGCTGTCCAACTGTAATCAGAAACACAACTGTTACAGCCTCGGAAATCAAGCTAGCTGTAATCAAAAACAAACATTTAAAATGAAGGTGATCTTTGCTTCCATTTGTGCATTCCATGTAAGGAATAACCAACATGAATGCAGAAGGGTCAAAAGTTATTTGCAATGTTGGATAAATAGAAGCTTGAGGTGAGGACAGAGTTACTTTAACCATGGGCATTTTTTTGCATTTGTAAAGCATTACATCTGGTCTTTTCTTACTGGAAACCTAGAGACAGCACAATTTAAAAAACCAACCCAAGAACAATACAGTAGAGTCACTAAATCACAGTCTTAAATATATTTTTGGCTATAATGTGGCTTAGAAATGATGTTACACATCTTTTAACCCCCTCATCTTTTGTGATTTCAGAGGTCTGCAAATTTGATTAAGAAGGTTTATATTGAAAAAATATTAACTGCTTGATCAAAATGTTCTCAAAGCGATGCATACATAATAGAAATAGATAGATGATAGATAGATAGATAGATAGATAGATAGATAGATAGATAGAAAGAAAGAACTTGGCTAAAATCAAATATATCTATAAAACCATCAGAATTAAAAGCAAATATTAAAATCAACCAAACCTTTAAGACATATGTAGGTAATGGAACTATGTGTCTGGATTATTATGTCATTCTAATGAGGAGTAGGACAACTGTGCCATGTCTCCAAAGCATGGAGAAAAAGAAACCAATGGATAAAAAAGTTTTTAGAAACAACTTGAAAGTACACATTATATTTTAATATTCATATGAATGGTGTATGTACACATATTGCTTTCGTTCTCTGTGGAGGAAACACAGTTATCCAGAACATTCAGGAAAACTGATGCCAGTTTCTAAATAAAATCTTCTTACATCCCAAGTTTTTTCTCTAACATTTTCTCACTCCTAATTCTGCTTTGGGACTTTGAAGCAGGCTTCTAACTCTGTCTCTGCAGCTGGGTTGGAATTATGCAACATATTGGTCCCATCCTCATACAACAGCTATGTTGGGACACATGCAGCCCTATCAGATAGTTTGGTACTACCCCCAGCCATCTGTCCTGGGGGGCGGTATCTGCAATACTTGCTGTTTATTGGACTGAGCTATGCATATGCAGTCCTGCTCAATATGTACACACAAATTGAATTACAGCCTCAGACTTGGCCAAATCTATCTTAAAGATAGGTGGTCATTCCAATATTTACAGTAAACAAGTTTTATTTATTTCTGCAAATAGGCCACTTGGCATTGTTTCCTGTGGGCTTTCCAGAGGCATCTGTTGGGACACTGGGTGGAACAGGATGCTGCCCTAAGATTTGGCCGGATCCTGCAGGCATCTTCTTCATTCTTCCTCATACTAGTACTTTCCCTGTTTCTTTTTCCACAGTAAACTTTTTAAAGTCAGTGTTGATGTAGCAAATAAGATTTAACAACAAAGGAGTTCAACTTTGCTGCTTTGTAATAGAAAGCAACAAGCTCTAATTGCTCAACACTGCAATGAGTCTTGCCTTTCTAGTTTTGCTGCTAGTTTTGTATTATTTATTTATAACATTATTTATAGCCTGCCTTTGGGAGCATAGCCCATTCAAGACAACTCACTATGTCATAAAAGCATAATACATAACACAAGCTTTTAAAAAAACGAATAAAGGAGCAGTATAGTATTAACAAAAACATATGCCAGTTAAACAACAGAAAATTCCTGTAGATGTATTGTGCCACTGTTTAAATACACCTAAGTTGGGGGAGGAATTCTGGAACTCTAGAAGAGCAAAAGATTTTTAGGCAGATGATTTCCAACATGGACAGCATAGCATTTGAACTGTGTCGTATTTCATTTTTGTGTATGAGCCTCTTGGTGAATGTTAAAATTCTTCAGCATTTCTTTCCATGTGCTGTGAATTCCACTTCCAGCTTAAGCTGCCTTTGCTGTTGTCATTTTGTACTGGAAAATTGGCAAGGGATAAATTTACTGTAATTCATATCAATAACCTGAATGAATAACTTTTAAGCTTCGAAGAGTCACTGTGCTCATATTTAATTATAAGGTTGACAATTTCAATTTAGAAATGCAGCTCCTTTCTGAATAATTTTAAAGAATACTGTGTTCTGGGGTTTCTGCCCACCTCTTGAAGATCCATCTGATTATTCTGAACAGGTTTTGAAGTTTGGCTTTTATAACTTCCAAACAGAATTTGTTTCAAAAACTACTGCGGAATTAAGTGATAAGAATTTGTACTGCATCATGAGAATGTGATCAGAATGAATTTTGTAGTGCTCAGGAAGCTGCATTTGGGTTTTTTTCTTGTGATATGCACAACAGCAGTGACCAATCATTTTTATGCCTCTCACTGAGTTAAAAGAATAAGAGAGGTCCGCTATAATGCTTGCTCTATCTAGTACATATGGCACCGTACAGGCCCTGGCACCACTGGAGAGGCTAGGGGAGTGTGGACTCATTTGTTCTTTGCCATTGCCAACCCTATTTCTTCCACCCACACATAACCCAAACTCCAGTTGCCCATGCCATTTCTGCCACAGGATGACTGCCTGTATGTCAGTATGTATCAGTGTTAGAGGGCATGTGTTTGTCTTGTGTGGAGTGAGAAAAATAAATAAAATTTGGACAATTGAGAGCTAAACATATGACTTCCCCCAAAGAAGGGAATTGTTTTAAGGGTTCTGGGATTTGTAGCTTTGTGAGGGGTAAACTGCAGTTCCCATGTTTCTTTGGAGGAAGCCACTTTAAATGTATGGTGCTTACGCAGCTCTAGTGTGTGTAATGGCTGGTGTGTAGGGAAGGCTAGGACTGGGAAGGCTCAGGTTTTAAACCCCCATTGGACATGACCTTATAATAGCTATCACCTTTCAGTTTAACCTACTCAGACCGCATGAAGTACAGTGGAACCTCGGTTTATGAACACCTCGGTTTATGAATTTTCAGTTTATGAACACCGCGGACCCATCTGGAACGGATTAATTCACTTTCCATTACTTTTAATGGGAAAGTTCGCTTCAGTTTATGAACGCTTCAGTTTATGAACAGACTTCCGGAACCAATTACACCCATGTTTCAGTTTATGAACGCTTCAGTTTAAGTACTTCGCGGACCCGTCTGGAACGGATTAATCCACTTTCCATTACTTTCAATGGAAAAGTTCGCTTCAGTTTATGAACGGTTACTCCGCGGACCGTCTGGAACGGATTAATCCACTTTCCATTACTTTCAATGGGAAAGTTCGCTTCAGTTTATGAACAGACTTCCGGAACCAATTGTGTTCATAAACCGAGGTACCACTGTACTTATTGGTGGACACCAACCCCTTGGTTTCACGCGATGTGGCCATCTACATTTTACAGGCCCTGAAACTCAGGGCCACCTTTTTGGCTGACTTGCCCAGCCCTAGTCCTATGTAAATTCCTGTTATACTCACAGTTGACACGCCTTGCTTTGCCTTTTACCTTACCAGTCGCACTCAGCTGGTTTTTACATTTAATGTTATAATTGTATTTGTTGTATTCTATGTTGTTGTGCGACAGTTGCCTGTTTGATCTTTTACATGTGCTATGGCTATATGGGTAATGCAATAAACTTTGGATTGATTGAACCTACTCAGAGAGTAATGGAAAGGAGAAAACCATGCAAGCTAATTCCAAAGATGAAGACAATTTACTCCAGTGAGCATTCTTTTAACTTGGCATTATTGGCAGCGTTGTAATGATTGCCTTTTACTATTCTGTTTTGTTGTTGTTTTGTATATTTATGACTTTGCATTTTATTATTTTGGGTTGTTGCGTAAGGAGCCACCTTGACTACACTTTGGGGTAGAAAGAGGATTCCAAACAAACAATACTTCACTAATTTCCAGTACTAAAATTCTACGTCGACTGGTATCTGCATTCTTCACCTTCAAAAAGCACTATTTTTAAAACAAATCACATAATCACACCCACCCCCAGGTCAGGCTGCAGAGGGAAATGAACATGAATTGTAGTAGATTTGTGGTTCAGTCACAGTCCTTTAGTCCTTGCACATTACAGCAAGCATAGTTTATAGTTTTACCCACAGCCTGTTCCATACATATCTGAGTAACGTTCTGCAGGGAATCTAATATCACTGGGATACCTTTTGTCTTTCTCTACTATTCTCTACAGCCTCTTCAAGGCCTCATGCCATCATAACCAGAGAAAACTGGTGAAATGAGAATCCACATAAACACAAAATAGACAAATATTTCTTTACAGCACCCTGAAGTTCATCTTTCAAGGATGCTTCTTAGATGACATTTTGCCATCAGCATCCTCTTCCTGAGAAAAAAATGTATGTACCTTGTATCAGGCATACTCTCATATAAATCACCGCTTTCCCCCTTCCAAATATACACAGTCAGGAAATTATCAAGCCCCCTTTCATATGCAAAATAAATTTGAGAGTGGGGCAGAGATGCTATCATGGGTGTAGCCAAGGAGGCACAGGGGGGCAGCTGCCCCTCTGATCAATTAAGACAATAGAAATACTTAACTAACAGACTAAACACATCACTTCTGGGCCCCCCACAAAAGTCCTGCCCCCCCACAACCTGGCTCCGCTCATGGATGCTATGCTAGTTTCCTGGCAGATGTGTTGCTGTTGCTTACTGGGAGAGAGGTGGGGAAGAGGTAGGGCTATTGGGTATTTTGGCATGTTGTTGGAGTACCAGATTGGCCTGTGTGTTTCCACCGAGTCAAGCTCCCTGACATTTCCCATTAAGTAACAGCGGCCCACCTGCCAGGAAGCAAACATAGGGGTTATCCCCCACCTAGTGAACTGTTTCTGCCAATCCATGTGCATGCTGGCTCTTATGAAGGCAAATCCCTGCCCTCAGGTGAAATGCCATAGGGTTTTGATCCAGACCAGATTTTGCTGCAAACTCCCTAGCCCCTGCCACTGTTATCCCTCCCCTCCCCTGCCCTTCCCCAGCTCCATGCAAATTTGAAGCATTGTGACAGTGTAGGAAGGGGAATAGGTAGAGGGGTGTGACTTGTGAGCATTGTGAGCGAAGGAAGAGTTGGAGCAGAGGTTGACCTTGGCCTGTCATTGCAGGGGCATCTCCAAATGGAGAGATTCCTGCCCTCCCCACTCCTTTCCAAGATGCGTTTGCATCCCTGCTTTAGACCAATTTTCTTTTCTGTGCTTAATGTGAGAATTGTTTTGCTGCCAAGGGCTGCACTTTATATCAATATGTCTTCTCCAAGCTGCCATCCTAGAGGAAAAAGAGAGTGTAAGAAAATAGGGGGAAATGCAGGTTAAACTGCAATCATTTCTTCTTTGATCCTTAGACTGACAGGAAGAGCTTGATATGTCATTCCTATGCCCCCCCTCCAACTGAAATCCAGTCACCTCTGAAGTATTTCAATATTTACAGCCAAATAATTTAAACCATAGTCTGGTCATGGAAATCAGAATCAGATTCAAAGTGTACAAACAAGAAGACTAATGAATGTTCTTCAATTCCATCTACATTTTGCCTTCCATGCCATTACTGCAGCTGCTGAATATCTGTAGCAGATTCTGGCAGAGAAGGGAAACTGGAAGAGAAAAGGGCAGGCCATAAGGAATACAATTTAAGCAGAAGGTCAACACGTAACTGAGTTTGGCAAAAGCTATACATAGTTAGAATTGGCCAGAAATCAAGTATCTGTACATCAAAAGCAGCAGTGAAAAAGGAACAGTGGGTAGTTTCTCCCGAACCATCCAAAATCTGTTTCAGGCAAGCCAAACAATTAAAGCTTCTGAGGAACAAAGACAATGGAATGTGTAGCTTTCTAAGGCAGTGCCTGCCCATCACCACCTCTGCCCACTACTCATGCCATATAGCCTTATGTTGGACCAGCAGCTCCGTGCATCCTGAATAAAGTGGGGCTGGGGGTGGGCAGAGATGAGAAAAAGATAAGTTGGGGAGTGTGGGGAGGAAGGTCTCCCTCCTCTGAGAGAAAAAGGACTGAGAAAGTTTTATGGAAATGACAAAGTCAGATAAAATGTTATTGTTGTCTACATAAACTGTGAAAAGAAATGAAAGGGATAAGAGAGGAAAGCTGTTTTAAGAGGAAGAAGTGAATGCAAAAGGACCAGGGGGAAAGGGATGAAAATAAACGGCATGGGGTGGGATAAGGTTCAGCTGAGGAATGGCCCTAACTGGTGTACCAGCCAAAGCTGGTTGAAGGCATTGCTGGCCACTATTAACAAAGATGAACCCAGGAGCGAGCAGCCCCAGGTTTCAGATAATGGTTCCAGGGGACATAATTCTTATGCCTATGTAGATACTATGCATTAGCTTGGTGTGAAAAAAAGATGTCAGTCTAAGAGCATACATAGTTAGAGAGCAGATTGCAGGGGAGAACTCTTGGGATATGTGTGTGTATGGTTGTGTACTGTAGAAGGTCAGGAGGAGAAGGTGGAAAATTCACAATCAAGGGCGTACCCACCACGGGGCAAGTTAGGGCAGCTGCCCTACTCTAGAAGCAGGGCTGGTGGGCAGAGGCGGAGCACAGCCCGGCGGAGCGCGAGTTCGCCATTCCCGCCGCACCGCACCCTCCCTCCAGCTCCCCGGCGCGCCCTCAGGCAAGGCCAAGCACGGCGGGGAACCAGGGAGCGCGGCGCGGTGGGCGGGAACGCCGAACTCGCGCTCCGCTGGGCTGGGCTTCGCCTCCGCCCACCAGCCCTGCTTCTAGGGAGGGGCACAGCCCGGCGGAGCGCGAGTTCGCCGTTCCCGCCCACTTTGTGGCCCCTCCCCTTCCGTGCCTTGGCTCCTCCCCTTGCCCCCCCTAGTTTTGATCCTGGGTACGCCCATGTTCACAATATAAAAAAGGACTTGCCTAAAGTGAAATAGTTTTCTTTCTTCTTGCCTGCTGCATTGATTTTCTGTCAGATGCTCTCTTCTATTTAGCAGTTCATTTGTCATTATGCCAGTAGGTGGTATTTAGGATGATTATGAAAAGCAGGATGTGTTATCAGTTTTCTGTTTACAGCATTATAAGAACTTTATTAGAAGAACCTGTAGGGTTGTTTGGTTGTGACTGATGTCTTATTCTCAACTTATCCTTGCCAGGGCTTCTTCCACCTTCCTGTGGCTGACCCCAAACAGCTCTTGCCCATGTTAGCAATCTATGGTCGAGGATCCAGATATGAGCTGTTTGGCAGAGGTACAGACTCTCATGAGAGGTGGTGGACTCTCCATGCTTGGAGATTTTGAAGCAGAGGTTGGATGGCCATCTGTCATGTATGATCTAGTTGAGATCCCTACATTGCAGAAGGTTAGCTAGATGACCCTAGGGACCCCTTTCAATTCTACATTTCTATTACTCCGCATGTATGGATCACCAGCAAGGACTTTTCCTCTGCAATCACAAGAAAGTGAGCACATTTGATTGCACACTTTAGTAAACCATTTTTTTACCCATGCAAAAGCTTGGAGAGCAGTGAGTAAGCAGAAAGCATTGCAGTTGTTTTTACGAAGGCTGTTTCTATTTACAGCTTTAATAAGTCATACTGCATGAGAAGCAATATCCCACATCCCCCCAAAAATCCCACCATATTGTTTTGCAAAAATCTGAATTACTGCTACTGCATTCCTATTGCAGTTCAAGTCTCTTTGCTATGTTTGTTAAAGCTATTTGCATATTGCCATGGAACATACCTAAATGATAAGCTCGCAAACTTTATAATGTAAAGGTAAAGGACTCCTGGACGGTTAAGTCCAGCCAAACAGGCCGAGGGAGTCAGCGTTCGTCCACAGCTTTCTGGTTTATGTGGCCAATATGACCAAACGCTTCTGGCGCAACAGGACACCGTGATGCTTCCATTTACTTTCCCGTCACAGTGGTACCTATTTATCTACTTGCACTAGTATGCTTTCGAATTGCTAGGTTGGCAGAAGCTGGGATAGAGCAATGGGAGCTCACCCCGTCACACAGATTCAAACCACTGACCTTCCAGCTGGCAAGCCCAAGAGGCCCAGTGGTTTAGACCACAGCACCACCCGTGCTTCCTAATTTTATACTTCATCTTGTGTAGCGCAACTCAAACTATTAACAGTGGCAGGAGAAGAGTGGTCAGTCTTTCACTATGGTAGCTCAGCAATTGGTTCTATGAATGTTGATTCTGCCACTTTACCAACAGGTTTGTTTTCTCCTATGCATTTCCCATGAAACATATTCACAGTGTTTATTGTTATAAGAATGAAGGGAACCCCTGGAGGAAAGTCTCATTTTTGTATTCTCAGTCACTGGGACAATTCATCTTTCTCACATATTTCCTGGAGTGCATTGATATTCCTCGTAATGAAAAAGATGCTTATTTAAGAGTAGGTGTGATTGCAAGAAAGGAGTAAAGAATTATATAATAATGCCACATTTAAATAAATAGAATTGGATCGTGTACATAAGGAATATTTAACTAAAATTGAATCTAAACATGCTGGTTTTTTTAATACCAATCCTACACTTTTGCAGTAGCATGTTTGCCCATAACTCTGGCATAGCAACCATATAGTACCAGCATTGTTCTTGATTTTGCTCTAGTACAGCAACATATGCATCCCACTTTCCCCCATTATGTTTCCTATGTGAGTAATCCCAAGTCTACCTGCTATTTTAAGTAATTATTTGGTAATGCAGCATGTCTTGAAATTGGTGCACTACACTAATAATGCTGCTCATTTTGAGGGGGAGTGGGGGAATAGTAAACATCAAATGTATTCCTCCCCCCCCTCCCCCAGATCTAGCATGAAAGATCTTTATGCTGATGCAACAAATACAATGTATATTAGAATATTCACGTGTATGTATGTATTCCTTCCAAATGAGGGCTAAACTGCCGCACCCACAAGAGACTAAAATATTTTTCTCATGGATCTGACATTTTGTCTGATTATAGTGCAGGTTGTACCAGAAGATAATGGTATAATGAAACGACCTCAGGACAATTTGCACTTACTGCTGACATGATGAGTTCTCCACCTAAATTCTGAATTTCAGCTTTAACTTGACTGCAGATTTTGAGCTGGTGGGAATACAGTTTGATCTGTTCTAGATAAGCCAGTAAGTCCTGCTTACATGATGGGTCTTGACACTAAAAAGAAAGGGAAAAAAATATTTCATTTTGCTAACATTTTTTTTTTTTTGGAATACAGGTGAATCCAAATACGTATTTTGCGTGAGCCCAGGAGACCGCATACATATAGTAGTATTTTTTTAATATAAAAAAATGTTTTACTTGAAAAGCAGACATCCATGCTACAAACTCCCAACATTTTAAACAATGGTTCTCTAAATATCTCACTTCTCCAGCACTACCTATAAGGTGTAAAGGGTTATGATAAAGTGGCTGCCACTGACATTTAGCATTAGTCCAAACTTCTCTGCGTCCATGCATCCATTGCTAAAATTAATACTGACACAGCTGACCTTCCTCAGTCCATGTAGTAATGAATATTTTTTATGTGGGCATTCTCAGGCACACCTGTTGATAATTTTTACTGTGCACAAAAATACATGGGAGTGGTTCCTTTTAAATAACTAGAATGCATTGCTCAATATTATTTCCGCGCAGTGTGATGAATGAAGACAAGCATTCCAATCCAGCATTTGGCATGTGTTACTTTAAGATAAGCATATGGAATTGCACAGAGGAAACATGCAAGCTTGTATAAACTTCCAAATTAATTTGGGCTACTGGGAATGGAGTTTGTAACTGGCTGGTGTGTGTGTGTGTGTGTGTGTGTGTTGCATGGAGTGTGTGAAATTCTGTGCATATTTTTGCCTTCCTGTATACTGGCAATGCATGTTTGCAACACTTATTTAATTTCTGCATCACTTGTAGTTGAGATTCCTGCTTTGCGGGGGGTTGGACTAGAAGACCCTCAGCGTTCCTTCCAGCTCTACAATTGTCTACAGTGATTCTAAGCACCCTGAAGTTAAGCTTTCACAATACAACAAAGCATATATAGCAACACACTTACAACAGTCTGTTTTGATATCACGCAGAATGGACCTTCTCATAAGATGGTATATGCAGATTGCCCTCTTTTGCACAACATAGTGATTGGTTGGATAGGTAGCTAATAGATACGCTTTTTCCACAACATGGAGTGATATAATAGTGCCACACTATCTCTCCCCAACCCCCTCTCTCAGTTCTATGTATTGCTATTTAAAAGTAAGCCCCACTGTGTTCAGCTGGACTTACTCTAAAGTAACATAACATAACCGGTGTGTGTGTGTGTTGATATAGATATAATTGTTTATGTATTCTGATCCTCTTCAAAAGCAAAGGGAGCGCTCTAAGCAGTATAATGCAGATTGAAATCAATGTTGTGTGTCATATGACCATTAGACACTACCAGTTGTCGTATTAGCTATTGTATGGTTACCATGATATTTCCCGTAGGAACAAGAATTCCTTTCATTCTAATGAGTGTCTGTCATCCAAATTAGCCATTTCATTTCTCACAATAAAAAGTAATGATCAAGTGGAGCTGAAATGGGCAGATTCACTGAAAACAATGGTAGACTATTCATTGATTTCAATGGGTAAAGCCATTTTGCAGAATAGCTGGGGAGGGGGTTAGTTAATATAATTCCATAATTCAAAATGCTGTAAACTGCCTCAAGTATACATTATTTGGGTTTTGCTTTACTTCCATTTCATCACTTTCCAAGGACATAAAATTACTTTGCTGCTGTACTGATTCTAGTAATGGCTAGTGCTACAGATCATGGCCATAATCCAGTACGGATCAAAGTACACTTAAGCCTATTAAAAATGAAATGTGCTGGATTGTCGCCCCTGATACTGCTTTCAGTGGGTTCTCATCAAATGGTGCATACGTTGAAACTGTGTTTAAGCAATTTGAAATAACACCCGGACGACTGTGCTTATTGTAATTATACAACTGTGATTTTTGTCTCAGTTATTTTATCATCGGCTAGTACCCTTTAATGGTAGTTTGGTGATATGCAACAAAATGGAATATAAATGAAAAAATAAATATCTTAATTACAGTTTGCTTTAAGTCTTTGGCTCCCACAGCACAGTGATGGTAGCATAAAGTGTATTGTTATGGCTGCTGGGTGAGCCTCCTTTGCTAAATTGATTACTTGCCCATAGTCAAAGATGATTTTTTTGGTGTTTCCTCCTGAATGGGGCAATTTACTTGCAGGCTGGAGTCTGGGATCAGACTGAGACTATAAGGCAGTTGGCAGTTCTGAATTTGGGCAAAGTACCTGAGCCCCTTCAGTTTTGCAGGTAGCTTGTTGCCAGTGCAAACAAAACTATCCTCTTAATAGTGGGGAATAATATTTCTGCAATTTAAACAAATGAACTCTTAGCAGATTTATTTTTAGAGTTTATGAGTACGGGTTGCTGACATATTTTAAACCTGCAATGAAAATGGGTTGTAACCTGAATGAATGTGGCCACTTGTATTGCATTGTGTCATATTTCTTTAACCAGAAATAAGAAGTAATTTTGTTTTTCTTGTAGATTTTCAAAATGGCCCTTGCTAAAGTGAATAATCTATATGATGTAGTTAATGTTAAGCCACAACACATATTTTTTCCCCAGAGGCAAAAATCTTAAAGCCTAATTCAAATGGTTTCACAGTTCTCTATTTTGATGATATGAGATTGTATGCAGCTTGAGTAAAAGTCATTCATTTGAAACTGCTCTACTTTATGAACTGGAAAAGGTCAAAGAGATGCAACAATGAGTCTTCATTACACAGTGATTGCTTATTTCAGCTGCTCTCTCGCTTTAGAAGCTACATGGGGAAAAGAAAAGAAGGATTTGTTTTTCTTACTTGCATGTAATTTGGGATACTGAAAAATCTCTCTTACATTATGGCCAAGCTGCTGATTGAGAAAGGAGTGTCAAGATAATAGAATCGTGCTCTGTGATGTATTGTGATGTATTCTAATGATGTATTCTAATGAACGGACATTATTGGTTGTGACAAGAAGACCTGTGAATGACTCTGTTATTCCCAGTTTAGGGAACCAGAGCGGGGAGAAATTATGAGAAAGGTATGTTCCATCTTGCCGACGTGGGGATTCAGGGCACAGTCCAACAATCGCTGTGTTCCTTCATCTCAGGTCGGGGACAGAGGGTGGCGCTAGGGAGGGAGTTGTCACCGCGGCACCCCTTGGTGTGTGGAGCCCCGCAAGGCGCAATCCTTTCCCCAATGCTTTTTAATATCTTTATGCGCCCCCTTGCCCAGATTGTTCGGAGTTTTGGGCTGGGTTGTCATCAATATGCTGATGACACCCAGATCTATCTGTTGATGGACGGCTGCCCTGCCTCGGCCCCGGACACACTCACCAGGTGCTTGGAAGCTGTGGCTGGATGGCTACGTGGGAGCCGACTGAAGCTAAATCCTTCGAAGACAGAGGTCCTCTGGCTAGGTCGGGGCGACATGGGTTTGGGGGGCCAACTCCCATCTTTTGCAGGGGCTCAATTGGTACCAGCGCCTTCTGTCAAGAGTTTGGGTGTAACCTTTGACGCCTCCCTTTCCATGGAGGCGCAGGTTGCATCCACAGCAGAGGTGGCATTTTTCCATCTCCGCCGCATCAAGCAGTTGGTCCCTTACCTCTCTCGCCCCGATCTGGCCACAGTGATCCATGTGACGATCACCTCCAGGCTTGACTATTGTAACTCGCTCTACGCAGGGTTGCCCTTAAAGCTGACCCAGAAACTCCAGCGGGTGCAGAATGCCGCGGCGAGGCTCCTTACAGGGTCCCAGCCGCGGGATCACATTCATCCAGTGCTTTACCAGCTGCACTGGCTCCCGGTGGAGTACAGGATCAGGTTTAAGGTGCTGGTTTTGACCTTTAAAGCCCTATGCGACTTGGGACCCTCGTACCTACGGGACCGCCTCTCCTGGTATGCCCCCCGGAGGACCTTAAGGTCCACAAATAATAATATTCTGGAGATCCCGAGTCATAAGATGGCTAGATTGGCCTCTACTAGACCCAGGGACTTTTCAGTACTGGCCCCAACCTGGTGGAACGCTCTTTCCCAGGAGACCAGGGCCCTGCGGGATTTGTCATCTTTCCACAGGGCCTGCAAGACAGAGCTGTTCCGCCTGGCCTTTGGGTTAGACTCAGCCTGACCCCTGTGTTTTCCTCCCTCATGGCTTGGATTTATGCCCTACTTGAAATGAGGCTGCACTTTAAATTTTAATACTGTATTTTAATCTGTATTTTAATTAATTGTTTTTATGTTTTATTGTAATTCTGTTGGTGTCAGCCGCCCTGAGCCCGGTTTTTGACTGGGGAGGGTGGGGTATAAATTATTATTATTATTATTATTATTATTATTATTATTATTATTATTATTATAGAACAATCAAACAATCCAGGCCCCAATGGCTGGGGCTGTGTGCACATTTCGAGGTGAGATAATTGCAGTAGTTCCTATCAGCTATTAAGAGGCAAGGGGAGATCTAAGTCTAGCTTCTTGAACCCTCATCTGAATAGCCAATTTATGCTACTTTCAGTTTTCTCAAAGGCTACATGCACCAGCTGTAATAGTTGCACCAGGGAGCAAACTGCACATGCAGTACCCATTGGCACACATTTGCTGGGCAGATACTTGCACAAGGTGAGGACGGAGAAATGCTTGGAAAACAGTACATCAGAAAACTATGGACCATACTAAGCATGTCATAGAACAGGGGTCCCCAGACTACGGCCCGGGGGCCGGATGCGGCCCAATTAGCCTGCCAATCCGGCCCGCGATGACCCTCGCCGCCCGCTCTTACGGCGCGCAGCGCGGCAGCGCTCTTCCGGGTTGGGAAAAAAGCGCCGAAAATCCTTTGTGCGCATGCGTATGGGCCTCTCCCGACCCGGAAGAAGTCATTTCTGGTGCACTTCCGGGTCGGGGGAGGCCCACGCGCATGCGCACAACGGATTTTCGGCGCTTCCCCCACCCTGGAAGCGCGTCGCCACGCCAGTAAGCACTCCCCCGCCCGCCGGCCCGCACAGACGCGCGCTCCCCCACCCTCCGGCCCGCTGCGCGGTCGGCGCGGTGGGAACCGGCCCAAACGCCGGTAAATCTGGGGACCCCTGTCATAGAATCATAGAGTTGGAAGAGACCACAAGGGTCATCCAGTCCAACCCCCTGCCAAGGAGGAAACACCATCAAAGCATTCCTGACAGATGGCTGTCAAGCCTCCGCTTAGAGACCTCCAAAGAAGGAAACTCCACCACACTCCTTGGCAGCAAATTCCACTGTCAAACAGCTCTTACTGTCAGGAAGTTCTTCCTAATGTTTAGGTGGAAGTTTCTTTCTTGTAGTTTGAATCCATTGCTCCGTGTCCGCTTCTCTGGAGCAGTAGAAAACAATCTTTCTCCCTCCTCCATATGACATCCTTTCATATATTTGAACATGGCCATCATATCACCCCTTAACCTTCTCTTCTCCCGGCTAAACATACCCAGCTCCCTAAGCCGTTCCTCATAAGGCATCGTTTCCAGGCCTTTGACCATTTTGGTTGCCCTCCTCTGGACACGTTCCAGTTTGTCAGTATCCTTCTTGAACTGTGGTGCTCAGAACTGGACACAGTATTCCAGGTGAGGTCTGACCAGAGCAGAATACAGTGGTACTATTACTTCCCTTGATCTAGATGCTATACTCCTATTGATGCAGCCCAGAATTGCATTGGCTTTTTTAGATGCTTCATCACACTGCTGACTCATGTCAAGTTTGTGGTCTACCAAGACTCCTAGATCCTTTTCACATGTACTGCTCTCAAGCCAGGTGTCACCCATCCTGTATTTGTGTCTTTCATTTTTTCTGCCCAAGTGTAGTACCTTACATTTCTCCTTGTTAAAATACATCTTGTTTGCTTTGGCCTAGTTGTCTAATCTGTTAAGGTCATTTTGAAGTGTGATCCTGTCCTCTGGGGTGTTAGCCACCGCTCCCAATTTGGTGTCTTCTGCAAACCTGCTCAGGATGCCCTCAAACCCATCATCCAAGTCATTGATAAAGATGTTGAATAAGACTGGGTCCAAGACAGAACCCTGTGGCACCCCACTAGTCACTACTCTCCAGGATGAGGAGGAGCCATGGATGAGCACCCTTTGGGTTCGGTCAGTAAGCCAGTTACAAATCCACTGAATGGTAGCATTGTCTAGCCCGCATTTAACCAGCTTCTTTACAAGAATATCATGGGGCACCTTGTCAAAGGCCTTGCTGAAATCAAGATAGGCTATATCCACAGCGTTCCCTTCATCTACCAGGCTTGTAATGTCCCTGCTTGCCTGTAAAGCATAGGAATGCTGCTTTGCATATATCAAAATAAGCTTGTGGAAGAGAGGAAGGATAGCTACTTCCTTCCCCTGGTTGGCTGCTTTAAGCTGTTCTCCCTTAGCCTGGTTAACTTTCAGTATCAGCAGAGGTGGTGGCTTTATTCATGTCCTGAGCTTGATATAAATGGGGAAGTGCAGGTTCATTAAACACACAAGGTACACTGGGGCATCTAGCTTTACTTATCTACAATATTTGAATTAGGAGAGGCCCTGTAACCCCTGGACAAGTGCCTGGACTTGATGGTAGGCTAGACTCTGAATCCTGGCAAAGTGGAGGCACTGTGGGTGCGTGGATTCCACGTATGGATATTTGGTTAATTGGCTGCTTTGGGGGGGAGTTGTACTCCTGAAAGAGCAGGTACATGGTATGGAGGTGCCCCTGATCCATCTTTGTTGCTAGAGGCCTAGGTGACCTCAGTAGCTGTGAGTATCTTCTACCAGCTTTTGACTGGTCAGAAAATTAAAGCCATTGGGATAGCCTGACCACAGACATCCATGTGCTTGTAACCTAAAGGCTGGATTACTGACATGTGGGGCTGCCCTTAATGTTGGTCCAGAAGGTGCAAACTGCAACTGCTTGACTTCTTGTCTGAGCAAAGTACTGCCAAGACATCACACCACTGTTGACAGAATTGTATTGTTTCCTAATTAGCTACCAGACTAGGTTCAGGGTGCTGGTTTTGGTGTATAAAGCCTCATACAACTTGGGAGCAGGATACCTGAAAGATGGGTTCACCCCTTTATACCCAGTTGTGGTACCTACTATTTGAAATTCCCTCCCCTTCAATATTAGACAGGTGCTATCTGTCATCATTTTGGAGCCTACTCTTTCTATTTCAACAAGCCTTTTAAACTGAGATATTTCCCAGTCTGCATCTGCATTGGAATGGTTTTCAAGAAGTTTTTATTGTTCTGTGGCTCGTATTTTGCCTCCATAAGCTCTTTTGGTAGGAAGGGTGGTATATAAATAGCATTAAATATATACTATACTATACTATACTATACTATACTATACTATACTAAACACAAATTTAACACGGATTTTACTGTCCAATGAGGCCATTGATCCATAAAATGAAATCAATAAAACAGTACAAAATGAAAATGTGATTTTTTTTTCTTACCTGGGCTGATGATAGTCATTGTTTGGATGGGGGCTCAGGGTCCTCTTCCACATTGGAGTGCTTCCATGGCTGCAGCCCAGTCGCGGACGCTCCGACGCCTTCTGGGAGGCCGGGCCTTTGCTCCGGGCCTCCGCGAAGCCATGGGAGCGCTTCCCTGGCTGCAGCCCAGTTGCGGATGCTCCGATGCCTCACGGGAGGCCGGGCCTTCGCTCTGGGCCTCCGTGGAGGCATTGGAGCGCTCCCATGGCTCCGTGGAGGCCAGGCCTTTGCCCCGGGCCTTCGCGGAGCCATGGGAGCGCTTCCACAGCTGCAACCCAGTCACGGACACTCCAGTGCCTTCGCGGAGGCCGGGCCTTCACTCCGGTGCCTCCGTGGAGGCCAGGCCTTCACGGAGCCATGGGAGCGCCTCTGCAGCTGCTGCCCAGTCTTCAGGCCTTTGCAGAGGCCTCCGTACGCCTCTGACACCTCGGGTTACTTCCGGGTTACAGTCGTTCGTAAACCGAAAATTCATAAACCGAGGTGTTCGTAAACTGAGGTTCCACTCACTATGCTATGCTCTACTCTACTCTACTGTACTATGGTACCTCTGTTTTCAAATGTCTCCGTTGGCTAATGTTTCAGAACTTGAACACTGTAAAGCCGGAAGTAAATGCTTTGGTTTTTGAACATGCCTTGGAAGTCAGACAGGAAAAGCGGCTTCCGCTGAGTGCAAGACCCTGAAGCCTAGCTGTTGGCTATTGAGTTTTGGTTTTCAAACGTTTCAGAACTCGAATTGTCTTCCGGAATAGATTACGTTCGAAAACCGAGGTACTGCTACTGAGTGAACTGGTGGCAGCGCAATTGTAAAGTTTAGTTTATACTAAACCAGTATCCTTGATATGTAGCCTTTTATTTTTAGACTAGCTGGACTGCATCTGAAAAGTGAACAAATTCTTATTCCTGATATAAGAGAAAATAAATTAATGTGTCATATCTTCTGTTTTAATTTAACTGCACATAAATTCCAATGTACAGCTTATAATAATTTAATTTAATTGAAAAAGTAGGGTGATAGGTAACATCTCAATGAAACAATGGAAAATTTTATGAAAGGAGTGACAGGGTTTTAAAGTCATTTGACCAAGACAGTTCATTGACAAATATTGATGTGGCTTATGTACTCCTGGTCTAATAGCTTACTATGCAACGGTTTGCCAACTGTGATAATTCTTAGGTGTTTTTCTGACACAGAAACTAGACTTTTGAAGAAGGGAGCCACAAATACAAAGAATATAAAGGTATGAAGCATGGTAGCAGTTGTATTCATCAACTACTGTGTTAACTACTGTGTTCAAGTTATTATACATACCTGATTAGAAATTAGTCTTGCAAGCATATCCATTCTTGATCCTGACTCTGAGATCATTTTTGCTGCATTAATAACATCTGATGTATTCTTCAGTGGGCCTCTACCCCTTAAAAAAAGAAAGGCAATAAATATAATGAATTAAGTATGCACTGTATTGCAATTAGTGATGTTAAATTCTTGAGAATAATATTTTGGACAATATTCTTGAGAATATTCTCGATTAATGAAAATATTGGAGAATTTTCATTTAAAATAGGAGAATACTTATTTTAATGCATTGAAAATTAATTGATATACATGTTTATTCATGAGTAAACTTGTTCAGATGGCAACCAAAAACTGTACAGATACTTTTATTCAATGGGGCAATGCAGTGAATTCACATTCTTTGATTTTTTTCACCAAACCTGAAATTGAAAATTCAATGTGAATGACTCACGTTAATCACTAAGCCTGCTACTAACCGTATATTTACCATCAGCTTTGAATTCTAATTATGTTGTGTATGTATGAAATGTAGCTTTAAAGTAAAAGGAATATAAAAAAACCCCTCAGGTCCGCTACATAGCTGCCAAGTTTTCCCTTTTCTTGCGAGGAAGCCTATTCAGCATAAGGGAAAATGCCTTAAAAAAAGGGATAACTTGGCAGCTATGGTCCGCTACATGAGTATGTTCTTTAATAAGCATCTATACATGCTACAGTATTTTCGGTGCAACACTAATAAAAATCAATAAAAAGTGGGAGGAATCTATAAAACTTTCTTACTGGTCAGCACTGTTGACATACTGTATAGGGAAACTTATTGTTTAGTAAAGGAAACAGTGAAATTATATAAGCACAAGCCTACTTGTCACTTGCAAGTATCAAATTAAAAAGTAAAACATGTTTTATAGTTAATGTTAGCCCATTCTAGGGTGATAGCACCAGTAATTGCCATGTTAAGGTTTGGTATAATGAAACTCAGTAGTTTAATCATATTTTATTCTTCCATTAGAACATGTACATGTTATAGGACAAGAATACAACTGGCATGTTAAGGTTTGATACAGTAAATTCAGTAATAGGTTATCTTGTGCTTCTAATAGTTCTAACACCTAATAACTGTTTTGGTGACTAAAACACAGCTTGATAAACAAAACTATATGCATACATATAAAAAAGAAGCCATTAACATTAAATATATTATCATTACATATTACATTTCAGAACTGCCAATGGTGAATGACACAATGCCCAGTAATGTAACTAGATCAAAAAATAATTATTCATAACTTACACTGGCAATATCACAACTTGACTTCTTATTTACTAGATTTTTCTAGATGGTTCTTACATTAGAATTTACAGTTTGTGGAGAATATTCTCCGGAGAATTTTCAAGGAGAGAATATTCTCATTCTCCAGAATATTCTTCGGAGAATATTCTCACCTCACATCCCTAACTGCAGTACTGGAGTTAATTACACAACAGTTGTCTGAGAATTAAAGGCAAACCTTCTTCCTGGATTTTAAAAAAAAAAATCCTTTACTGCAGCTGTATCCAAACTGTTTAATTGTTTTCTTGAATTGATAGCCATCCAATCCTTTCCAATCAAAAGGTGGTTGTTTTACTTTAAAATATCGTAAACTGCTTCCAGAAGTCACACCGGCACAATTCCTACCTTAGCATATATGCTACCAGTACCATCAAAGCCCCTTCCCGTGAGGATTAAAACTGTCATCAAGACTGCTTTCTGGGGCAGTAATAGTGTGACAAGAGGTGCCCTGTCTTCCTGGCCGGCACGTTGTCACCTTTTCTTCACCTGGATCTGATCTGGAGGAAAGAGTGCTTTGCGGGAGATGTGTGCGCTCTGAGCCACTCTTATCATGAATGGTGCTGTGGTTTAAACCAGAGTCTTTTGGGTTTGCTGATCAGAAGATCAGCAGTTTGAATCCCCGCAATGGGGTGAGCTCCCGTTGCTCTGTCCCAGCTCCTGCCAACCTAGCAGTTTGAAAGAAAGCCAGTGCAAGTAGATAAATAGGTACCGCTGCGACGGGACGGTAAACACCGTTTCTGTGCGCTCTGGTTTCCGTCACAGTGTTCCGTTGTGCCAGAAGCGGTTTAGTCATGCTGACCACATGACCTGGAAAGCTGTCTGTGGACAAACGCCGGCTCTCTTGGCCTGAAAGCAAAATGAGCGCCGCAACTCCATAGTCGCCTTTGACTGGAATTAACCGTCCAGGGGTCCTTTAACTTTTTTACCTTTTATCATGATTCCTACTGAGCTACGTATCTCAGATGGCAGGTTAAAAGGGACAGTGGAACAAGCCCACCAGCTAGGCTGCCAGAGCAAGGGCACCCCCATGCCAGCTACTGCAGGCAACCCTTGCCACTCAACCTCCTGTTGATGGCAGCTATCAGGCCGCACACTTTGGCAACGTCTCATAAGATTCAGGGCAGCTTCACTGCAGCATCTGCAGTAAGTGATAGCTGCTGGTGCGGTGGTGGTGGTGGGTCCTGACTTTTCTCAGGTGGCAAAATGGTTTGGTCTGATCCTCAGTAAAGTTGTGGAGAATCTATAAATGGCATCTCAAGAGCATAGGAAGTTTTGGTAACCGAGTGCAAGAAATTACCAATAAGTGATTATGTGACATTTTCCCAGTCATGCCACATTTACCTCAATATGTGACTATTAGTGCCACTCATCTACACTTAAATTGGTCAAACCTAGAAATGAAGAACGAGTACATCTTAAACACAATAAGAACCATTCTGCAAATGCTACACTTTCAATTATTCTAATAAATGAATGCTCCCGGAGACAGAATTACAGTGAATTATAAATTATCCAGTAGAATCTGGTTTTAGCCATTCAACTCTTTGATTGAGGGGAAAGAGATCATACTTTTCTAATTATGTTCTGTTCAAAAGCAAACAATGCAGCTTACATTTCATGCAGGCAAGTATTGTAATGATTCCTTGGACGTCACCAGGAATAAAGTTTAGAAAGTATAGCCTGATAATTTCATTTTCTAGGGTACCCAATAGAATAGCTCCTGACCCGTCCCTATTGCCCCTAGATCATCGCTGTGGCATTATGTTAAATGTAGTTATATTTGAACTACAGTGGTACCTCAAGGTAACATAACTTTTGGGTTGTAAACGCGGCAAACACTTCCTGGTTTCGCCGCATGCGCAGAAGCGCACCGTGCACATGTGCAGAAGCAGTGACTCTTGTTGTGGACTTTACGGGTTGTGCACACACCCCTGGAACAAATTAAGTTCGTATCCGGAGGGTCCACTATATACGTTGCTCTTTCCTTCCCAGTACAGCAGCAGCAACAGTTTCTGAGAGTGAAGGTTCGTCCTCATCCTCTGCTACCTACTTCCCTGATCCTATCAGCATCATGGCCCTAGATGCCCCCAACATGGCTGTCATTCAGGGGTGGCTGCCCCATTTTGTCAACTCAGGCTAAATGGGAATTGCCACCTCTTGACCTTGCTCTAGCATGGCTCACTTCTGCTGCCACCACACCCCAGCTCCTGACAAAGTCAGCAGGAGCCAGAGAGTGCTCCTCCAAGTGTTGCCTGCATTGCAGAGAGCCGAGTGGCAAACAGCATAGATGAATATCCTGGCTCTTGCTGAACTCAGTGGGAGCCAGAGCGCTCCACCTGGGGGTAGGGAAGATGAGTGGCAACGCTGCACACTGGAATGCCTCCTTGGTGGTGGCGTGGATGGAGCACCACCTCTTGCACTTCCACCACCTGAGGCTGGCACTTCACCCACGTCATTTTTACAAGGACAGCTTAGGAACAAGCTGAGAGCCTCACCTAGTGCTCCTGCTTGCTCATTTTTCATCAGCAAATGAAGAAGATCAAGGACCTTCTAAAGCTAAATCCTTCCTCTGCACTGGGCCTTCGTTTGATTTTCATCCAAGACAAATTTTCCTAATTCTTAGTCACAATGTGATAGCTTTTGAATGCCACTAAGAGAGAAGAAGGAATAAAAAGGAACAGTACATTTCCTACTAAGTAACATATTGCCCTCAGAATATTCTGGTTTTGTATTACACATAGATTTGCATTATCTTGGGTGCTTGATTTTCTAAAGGTCATTCAAATTGTCATATTGTGAATACAACTTCAGAATTTTTTTTTTAAGAAAAGAAAAAGATGGGGCAACTTTTAACAGATATATATTGGCATAAAATGCTACAGGGAAGCTTAAAACAAACTGTTATTTGTATTCAATTTAAATCAGGGTCAATGAAGAAAAATTGTATTCTATTTCAGCATGTGTTGTAAGGCATGCTGAAATAGAATCTGAAAGGAATTTGAAAACTTTTAGCAAACAATAATTATTCTACATATCTAACTGCAAAAGGTTTCATCAGTTGATCAACACCCCACCCCACCCCACCCCACCACCGGCTAGTTGTAAACTAGGGGTAAACTCTTACAAACTGAAATAGCTGATGGACCTTGAAACACACTTTCTTTCAAAACTGCTGCTTTCTCTCTCGCTTCCTACACCTTGCTATTTTTGGCAAAGGCAATGAGCAGGAATAGGGTGGGCAGGTGTCCTACTTTACAGAGGACATTCCTCTGTTCAAGGGGTTGTCTGGTCCAAATTCAGTTTAGAGTTAAAGAACCATACAAAAGAAGAGCAGCAGGATCTTAAAGTAGCCCGTGTGCAGGTGGCATGCCTGGATAGCAGACTGAGTAGGCACATAGGTTATCTCTTCCTCACTATGGTGAGATTCCTGTATTTCAATTTAAATTAAATTATTTTCATTTTTGCATCTGTATATGTGTGTGTGTGTGTGTGTGTGTGTGTGTGTGTGTGTGTGTGTGTGTATATATATATATATATATATATATATATATATATATATATATATCAGCACTTGTAATTTTTACATATTTCTGTGCCTTTTTTAATGAAGAAAAATTTTTTTATGATCCATAAGTGGCCATTCTAAGGATGAACTTTAAACACAAATAGGCCATATTTAAGCAGTATCATTCTGCTGTTACCAATTGCTCTGAAGCATTAAGATTACATACGAAGTTTCTACCTAGAAACAGACCTTTGTGACTCAACCATTTCACAAATGCAATTAATTTGGGGAGTGGGAAAGACAAGGGGAGAGACTGTGGTAGGTGCACATGAACAGGTGGGAAAGGGAGGAAGGATATAGGCTATTGAGGGGTGATATTTCTGCTTCACTCCAAAATAAAATATGGTCCATCCTCTGTTTTTCTCTTACTTGTGGATACAATAAATGCCAAAGAGACACTGGAAAGTGTGGGAGTAATAAAGGCACGTTCTGTTCAGAAAAGGTGTGAATTTTATTTTATTAGTTTAAAGTCAGTAGCATTCAAGTTTGTGAAAATTCTGTGAACACAGTGGGCAAAATCTGGCAGAAGTTAAGTAACAAGTAAGCCCTAGGGGTGAAATTAAATGGGTGTTAATCTGCTAATGGAAGGGTAGCTATCCATCAATGGACCGGGCAAGGAAGCAATTTTTGGTTATCCCTTCTCCCTCCTGCAGCCCCCATATCTGATCTGGAGGATTGGGAGACCTTTAGGGGCAGGGGGGAGAAAAAAATTGTCCCTCCCTCCCTGTTCCACTTAAGAATGCCCTTCTTTCTGTGGGGAGACACCCATTTGATCCCAACCATTCAAATCATGACCAGATGTGCAGTTGGCAATTGCAGCTACTTACCAGTATGTCTAGATAGAGATCCGTTCACTCTAGACTATGTAACTACAGGAGTTGGAAAGGATTAGAAATAACCTTTGCAGAGGGATGTAACTCTCACTGACATTAAACCCTTTAAATATAACACTTTGCTAGTTGAATATGTTCTGTCATTTGAAGCAATTTTTCCTATCGGGATCATCTACTATCAGTGCTTCTTTCTTTCAGATACAGCCATTGAGATATTTCATGTTGGTTTCAAGCTCAATGTCTCTTATCTTTGTTAGATCTCACTGTGACTCCCTCAGGATTCAACAAGGCTTGCAAAATAAATAACTAAACATACCTGCACTTCTTCTTCCTCTGTAAATAACTCTGTCAGCTATTCCCGACTTTTCTGTTTTGAGATAGTGCTTGTATTTTGTCATTGAAAAGACAAATGCGTCGTGAGCATTTATTTTCATGACTAAGATAGCAGACTCCTATACCCTGGCCACTAAATGAGCCTTGGAGCAGAGTCTGGCAAGCTTAGAAGCAGACACACAAGAAGTATTTGATGGGCATTTCAGACCTCCATTTTGGTTAAATGTCAGTTTTACTGGATGGACTAAATGTATGTGGCAAGATGGAACAATGCTTTTTACTCAGCAATTGATATGGACAGTGAAGGGTTGGGACTGGACCCGGCAGTTGTACCTGAAAAGGGTGGGGTTTTGAGCTGAATCCTGTAAAGAACTTGTTCATTATATAAATGTACGGCACTTGCAATTTTCAAGAATAGATGGATCCAGTCACTTCAGGAGCCTAGAGAGATGAAAACTTTTGTTGGGAGGGGACAATAAAAATGAGGCGGCTGACTCCTCCCATTTTTGCATTTTTAACTCGGGCCTTCACATCTCTATTGGCGCCTACTGGAAATTGCCCAAAAGATGATTCAAGGGCAACAGAACTTCCACATCCTTCCATCTCGTATGAAGTTATGTCTGTTCTGTGCTGGGTTAACTAAAACTCATGACAACAGTTAAACATAAAATTATCTTTTCTAGTGTAATAGGCACATGCCTCTGATTTATGCTTCCTAGTTAGTGTGTGAATAGCTTGATCTCTCCCCCATTTGAATCTTCCATTTTGAGGAACAGGTATACAAATGTTTTCTGATACTTCTGTTGATCTGGAAAGATGTACCAAATTTCAAAGGGGAAGTGAGCTTTTGTAAACCCCAAAACTCTGAGGCATGGATTAAAAGGAATGGAAAAGTGGGGAAATAAGGTGCTGCAGGGGCAAAAACCGAGTGAGGGGAGCCTATTATTCCCCATGGGGCCTTCATAGGAGAAGTGCTTTTCGCATCCCCACCCTTGGTTGTTTTTTTTACCCTTCTCCAAATGTTGCCCCTTTTTTTGTGCAGTGGATCACCAATATCAGGGACCACAGGGGCAAAAACTAAGGAAGAGGGAGCCCGTTGTTCACAGGTTATATCAAGCTACATAAGAACACATATAAAAATGGCTGTTGTGTTATGAGAATATTCATATGCTCCTCTGTTAAATTCATATGTTCATTTTTCTATGTCAACATGCTGAAGGTACACTCTGTTTGCAGCTCACACTTAAACACATTTACCTTAAAGCAAATCCTACTGATTTCAATTGAATTTATTTCCAAATAAGTGAGTTTAGTAATGCACACCAACAGCGATTACAATTTGAACTATACTAAAATTATTTTAAGATCAGACATAGGAGGGAAATTAGTTCTTCATCTCAAGCACAAGGCAGCAAAGTGAAATGGAAGATCAGTTTATATTAATCTGATTCCCTGGAGTGCCTAATGTGCCTTTTGAAAACTGCAAAAACAAGTATCTCTGCATCGATAATAATAAAAAGTGATTAGGAACAAATGAATGTTTTTCTCCTCATTCTTTAACATGAATGAGAATGAAAGAGAGTGGCCTGCAAAACTTTTACAAACTCCTACTGTGGAACGGGCAATCTCTGTCAGGTAGGAAGAAGCCCTTCTAGAGAGAAGTAGCATTTGTGAAACACAGCATTTATTCTGAAAGAATGAAGTGAAGTTATCTGGATTAAATAAATTATACACCTAAATGTAATTGAGCAATCAGCATGTTTATAACTGATGGTCTATAAACAGCTGACCTGCCTTTTTTATCATCATGTTGCTTCTAATCTTGTTACTCAAATGACTTCAGCAATTGCAAGAAAATGTTATTAGTGTGCCCTTTTGCTTTTAAATTTTTTTGGTCAACACTATTAAACTGTATTTATGACTGAGACAGTTTGTAACATTGGACAATAGAGAAGTAACTGACCAGCTAACTTGCCACAGGATTCCCCACACAGTATTTCACAGGTGATAATAGGGACCCTCCTGGAGGGATGCAAGGAGGGCCAGATTTCCATTTTGCCGTGGAATCATCTATTCTGCTACTTTTCAGCTTCCATTAAAAACATCAATCCATCTCACTATCAGCTACGGCTGAAACTTATGTGATTAATTACATAAATGAATTCAATACATTTCAACAGAGAGCACAATGTAGAAAATAATTATTTATGTAATGTTTGCACACTAAAGAATCACGATAGCGAAGACTGCTTATATTGGCTTCTGTAATTTCCATCCCTCATCATGGACAAACGTGAACTGTGAGAATCTCCAATCTCATTCCTTTTTCTGATGGAATTTGGTAGCATCCCTGCTCATCTGTGAATGTGTAGTGAATATATTTTTCAGAGTTAAGATAGCAAGTGTCACAATGAAAAATAATAATATGGTGCACAAATATATTGCAGATGACTTCTGGAAACCAAAAGCAATCCACAGACTACAGCATAAATATATGCATGTATGTGTATAATGTTATTCAGTTAAACATTCAATTTGGTGAATTGAACATCAATTTAAACAACACATCATCATAATGCTGGAAATTTTCCTGGGACGAGGAAATGAGGGGAATTGGTGTTTCTAACAACTCTCAGCACCCTTAACAAACTATAGTTCCCAGGATTCTTTGGAGGAAGACATGGCTGTTTAAAGTGCTGTAAACTTATAGTGCAGATGGAGGAGCCTTTATGAAAAAGGTGCCACCCCACCTATTATTTAACCTGTTGGGATTTTTTTAAGCCTTAGGATAGCTGACTGCACTTCACTTCCCACAGCTAACTGTATAGAATTCAAAAATTAACATTAATCGTTCCTGTGAGGAGGAACAGAACTGTTGCTGTGAGGGAAGCTCCTCCTTGTCTGAAAATACTGAGCTAAACTTAGCTGCCTCAGAAGCCTGTAGGCAAGGGCAGTTTGTTTCATTAGGCATGCAAAAATGCCAGAGAGCGCGCTCTGCTCCACTTTGCTCAACTTCATTTGAGATATTGTGTTAACTAAAGCAAAACAGAAAGCAAACAAAATTAAGTTTTAATATTGTATCATAGCTGTCTGCCTGAGGCTGAGATTCAAAGCTACATAGCATAGGGGGCTGGGTAGAAGGAGAAGTGCATTGATTGGCCCCATGCTGGCCAAGTGACATTGCAAATCCATCACGCAACAGTGTGACTCGCAGAGAGAAGCCAGGCCACAGGGCTTTGTTGGAGGATGCCACAACTTGGCCAATACACAGTCAGGAGAACTCGGTGCGGTGGGAAAACAATTTCTGTACTAAACGGGGCTGTTGCTCTGAGCTCATGTCTGCTGCTATTTCTAGGTTGTTTCCTCCAGGGTTTGCTTCCCAAATCATAACCCTAATTTTCTAGATCTTGTCTCTTTATTTTACTCCTCCCTCACTTTTACCTGGTTATGCTTATTTTGATCACATTTACTTTTGCTCTGCAGCTTCTAGTAATCTCCCTGTCTCAGTCTGTTTGTGGATAATTCTACCCCAGGGTCCCCAAACTAAGGCCCGGGGGCCGGATGCGGCCCAATCGCCTTCTAAATCTGGCCCGCGGACAGTCCGGGAATGAGCATGTTTTCACATGAGTGGAATGTGCCCTTTTAATTAAAATGTATCTCTGGGTTATTTATGGGGCATAGGAATTCGTTCATATTATTTTTCAAAATATAGTCCGGCCCCCCACAAGGTCTGAGGGACAGTGGACTGGCCCCCTGCTGAAAAAGTTTGCTGACCTCTGTTCTACCCCATATTCTTCCAAATCCTTTCCCCTTTCTAAGCTGCTGGGATTAGCCTTCTTCTGTTCCCCTAGATTCCCTATGAGTTGGAGCAGGGGTTCCCAACAAAATTTTCTCGAGGACCCCTCATCGAGCCGCTATTGTGACAAGGCCCCCATTAATTCCTAATCCTAAAATTAAAAAGTGAGAGCCAAATTAAGAGTCTTTTTATATTTTATATTTATACGTTTTTTACAGTTACGATTTAGGTACAATGGACACTGACAAGATCGGTTCGAGAGTCACTGACTTACTTGCTTGAACATCAAATGCATTATCTTCCTCTTCATCTGCAGGCCTTTGTCGTTTTAACGAACCACTTTTTAACCAACGGTCCATTTTTAACTACGCGAACTGTAGCTTCCGCGAAAAACAACGCTTTGTTTACAAACACTACTGTTTTGCAAAGAGGCAGCGCACGCCAGGGAGGAGGGAGGGGAATGGAGAAGACAGGGTACCTGCGCAGTAGCGCACAAATTAAGCCGATGTGCGCAAAGCATCTTGAGGAGGTGAGCGTTAGTAGAATGTGCGCGCTGCCTCTTTGCAAAACAGTAGTGTCTGTAAAGCGCCACCTAACGGCATACAGCAGAACTACTGCCTCTATCTAATTCTAGTTTTGCGCTAGACTCTGCTCATGCAGGAAGCGGCCAAAACAAAAAATCTGTTATCATACGAAATATATTTAATATTTTTTTTATTCTAATAGCATCTTGCGGACCCCTCTGGCATAGCTCGCGGACCCTTGGGGGTCCCCGGACCACCTGTTGGGAACCACTGAGTTGGAGTAAGTGGCTCTTTCCGACATGACTTCTCTTTCTACGTCCTGCTCCTCAGTGTGTGCTGCCTCCCTCACTAACCATCTTCCTTACTACTATCTCTTGCTCTCTTACCCTGTTCCCAACCCTAACCCTGCGGAAAGCCATCTAATTAGACTTCAATTTGATTTTGACCTGTTTTTAGGAGGTAATTTAATTATTGTTTGATTTTATACCAATGTTATACACCTGATGTTAGCTGCCCTGAGCCCGACTTCAGCTGGGGAGGGTGGGATATAAATAAAAGTTGTATTATTATTATTATTATTATTATTATTATTATTATTTGTACTCGTGAAGGATAAGGCTATCAATATCTATGCTCTACCTCCACTATCAGAGGCAGTTGCACTCAGTTCTGACTTCTTCCCACAGGCATTTGGCTGGTCACATTTGCTCTTGAAGGGGAGGAACTGACCATAGTGACCTCATGCTGATGTTGCCCACCTGAATGGGAGAGAAACTGGCTATCATGCCCCTTGCCCCATCCATCTGAAGGAGAGAGAGAAAAGACTGCTCTTCATGAACCATACTTTACTATCCCAGCCTCACAAATGCAAGTATAATTTATATTGTTATTTATTATTATATTCCACCATCCCTCCAAGGAGCTCAATGCAGCACATGTGATCTTTCCCCTCCCATTTTACTTCCTCACAACAACCCTGTGAGGTAGGTTACCCTGAGGCAGTGACTGGCCCAAATCCCCTCAGTGACCTGCATGGCTTAGTGGGCATTTGAACCCTGGTTTCTCACGTTTCAGAGCTTTAAATGTTTGGTGTGGCTTTAACTAAAGTGTTGTGGTTGCTCATTTTAGTTGTGAAGCTCTTCATAGCTTCCTGGCCTTGCAACATTTCTCCTGCCCTTAAAGTTAAGCCTTCTAGCTCTTTGCAGCCTCTTAGCACCACATTTTCTGGAATAATAATAATAATTTATTATTTATACCCCACCCATCTGGCTGGGTATGGGAGCAAGAGTGCTTCTTAAAAGCTTTATCCAACACTCATTAATTGCCAAATAAAGCTTGGGGGGGGGGAGAGTACCAGCTCTACTGAAAAATACAGTGTTTCTTATCTTCGATTGTGATACTGCAGGGGTGTGTGAATATTGTAAGTGGGTTGCTGAGTTCTGAACTTAATCTTTTTGGCTTTTAAGATCATTTTGTGGCTTTCCAATGTAAAGCCCAGTATCAAAACTGCTTGTGCAATTTGCAAGAGACTTGGATATATGCTGTTACGTTTATTTATATAGAATTAGATTTAATCCTTTGCATGCAAGTAAATGCTCTCTCTCAGCTGTCAAACTCAGCTCTAATAATAAGCTGGCTAAAGGAATGACAAGCCCAATCTGTTCAGCAAGAATTACAAAATTCTTTTCTGTGGTCTCTAGTCAGCCACAGAAAAATAAGATTATGTGAATCAGCTTCTAGTGTCACAGAGGCACAAGCAAACCCTGACATGGTATGTTGATGTGTTTTGCAAATAATGCTAAAATAACATCAGCAACGAAATAATGTCAGTAAAGACAGATACCTATTGTCACAGAGGGAGCGTTGTGACTACTCTAGAGTAACGATTCTCCACACCGTTGCCTTTTCATGCTTTTATTATGTGCAGGCTATTTACAGTGCTAGAGCTGTGCAGGATACATGTTATCAGTCTCACACAGAACCCTGGAATGGAGGTTCCCGCATTTTCTTCCAGCATAAGAGACTGGGCATTCCAAATCTCCTCCCCTGTTTCCTCTGGCGTAATTCCGGAACCAGAGGGAGGCAAGCTCTCCTTTCCATGTTTTCCTTCTCCCCCTCTTCTCCCTCTCTCTCTCTCTTCCTGTCTACCGTGCAGCAGAGGCTCTGCCATCCTGCCGGAGCCCTGTCCCCTTCTTCCTCCTCCCTCGCTGGACTCTTCCCCCTTGCCGCTGGTGCTGGAGGAGGAACTACTACTCCTCAGGATGGAAGGGGGGGTCTCTGTACCTTTTGTCCCTTACACCTATGAAGCATAATTTTGCTAGAAATACAGCAGGAACACCCTATGATCAAGTAGGTCATCTACTCCTGTACTGAAATAATCTCCAACAGGTGATTTTCTACCTTCTTTTTAATAGATAAGAGCACAAGTCAGCCCAGGACTTTGAAGTCCCACATATTTCAATGAGATAATTTCAATTCTATTCTTTATATCACTTGGATTGAAATCTGGGGGCCTTAATGGTGCACAGCTTTGGGCTGGATCATAACTTACGCTAGTTTCAATACTGCGCACTCTACCTACCTATTTATTTATCTATCTAATTATAAGAAACAACTATCATCATATACAACCAATGTATACAGCCAACAAGAACACTAGTTTTCCTCTTTCCTTTTGCTTTAGGGGGGGGGGTGCAGGTTTTGCAAGCTACAGCTTCGCTTTAATCAGCAGCTACCCTCTGGTGCCCATCATTGTTTCTGCCAATAATGTACCGTTGGAACAACACTAATTCCAAGATTGCACTCTGATTTTGCCATTGGTGCTAATAGCACCTGCTGAACCGTCAGTTTTATACTTTGAAACAGGGATGGGGAACATGTGGCCCTTGTGATGTTGTGATTCCACATCATCTAGAGGGCCATTGGTTCCCAGGCCATATTATCAAACTAGAGTTTTTTAGGAAAGGAAAAGTCAGAGTTGGTCCTGGTAACCCCGCATGGCTGAAAACACCTGAAGTTGGGGGTTTGTTTTGTTTTTTACCTATGTACCAAATTGGCCAGATTTTCATCCTCCCACTTAACTACAGCAATATCTAATGATAAGACAGTCTAAACCAGGACAAATAATCAATATATGGGAGATAAAGGGGAGCAAGAAAAGCTTTAGAAAAATAAATTTCGCTGTTCCTAAGGCAGATGATTTCATTTCTAAGTAAAATATATTAAGAATTTTAGTTATTTAACAGATTAACCCACCTTTCCACCACTTAGATTTTCAAGATGGCTAACAAACAGTTCCTTTCAGTCTCAGGGGGGATGGCCTTCCACATCTACTCCTTCTCCTCTAGAACAAATCAAATGACTCCCTCACCTTACCCCTGATGCCATGAGAGTGTACCAACACCTCTGCTCTTGCTCTCCAATTATGAGCTCTCCACCCTAGTTCAAGGACACAACTGATAATAAGAAGAGATCAGGACAGCTCCCATCACACAGCTTTTTCTCAGGCAGCTGCCACAATGGCAGTGAGAATCTTAATTGGTTATAGTATTCCAGTCCCCCAAATACTTGTATTATGAACTTGCATCTGAAGGCAGCCCTGTATCGAAATTTTTTAATGTCTGATTTAAAAAATTCGATACAGGGCTGCCTTCAGATGCAATTTCACAATTTTTAATGTGCTGTAAGCTGCCCAGAGTGGCTGGGGAAACCCAGCCAGATGGGTGGGGAATAAATAACAAAAAATATTATTATTATTATTCAGTCCTTTCCTCTAATCTTAAGTTCTCAAGCTTTCTTGAGCCCACTTCATATGTTCTCCTGGTAATGTGGGGTTGGACAAGGACTGCAGAAATTGCCTACTTTAATAATAATAATAATAATAATAATAATAATAATAATAATAATAATAAATTTATACCCCGCCCATCTGGCCGGGTTTCCCCAGCCACTCTGGGCGGCTTCCAACAGAAACATTAAAATACGCTAATTTGTTAAACATTAAAAGCCTCCCTAAACAGGGCTGCCTTCAGATGTCTTCTAAGACTAGCCGGTTCTAAGAAGTGCCACCCACAAGGTTTAGGTGAATCTTGAGCATCCCAGGAAGCTCACACCACCTTCACACTCCTAAATTTATATTTTTAATCCCTGGTGTTCAGTACATTGGTTCAAACTAGTAAGGTGGCAGTAAGGTGTTAACTGCATGTGATGTGACTTGAGCCTGAGTGGAACTCGCTTAAAAGATTTTTTTGAAGTCTAAAGTCTTTTTCCCACTTACCTGGGAGTAAGCCCCATTGAACTTGTTTCTGAGTTGGTAGGTTTGTTGTTAAAACAATATAGACTTACAGCAAACTTGAGTTCTCCTTGTTTACTAAACAGCTTACAGTACTCACTTGGGGTAAGTTGACTAAATAAGCTAAACTAATTTCCAAGGGTGTGGATACCACCTACAGCATATAGGCATAAACCTGTTCTCAAAGAGCAAGTTCAGCTTAGAACTGAGCTCAAAGACTAGGAAGATTCAGGAAAAGATTATGCAACTCAGAAGATTTTTGCAGCCCAAACAAAAAAGCACAATTTGAATGAGTGTCAGAATTCTGTTTAAGCCCCCCTGCAAGAACAAGTTCCAGAACTTCCTAAAATACTTCCCTCGTTCATAAATCCACAGTTAGCAACTGAAATGGAACAAAATAAAAACAAATAAATTGCAGGATAGGTAATGTAATTAACCGCACAGGGAAGGAGTCGTGTGAATTTGCATTTGATATGTTCTTGGAACATCTGTTATGCAATAGTGACAGGTGTTTATTAATATGGATGTCTAATCACATTTCTAGGTCGCTAATGCCTCAGTAATCCATCTTTCAAATATGTATATCTTTCATTATACATTACAATCACTTATCAAAACATTTTACATTTATCTTTTGCACATGACTACTTCTGACCTATCAGGAAAATGTGCTTCTTTTGAAGGTTAATGCACTGTTTTAATTTAATCATTTGATATGACAAAATTTAATAATATAAATAAAGGGTACCATACATTAGTTCTGGTTGTGTCCATAGATCCCAGCGGCTATAGGGGTTTCCTATGCTCAATAATTAATATTCTTGTAGGCTAGGAGCTGGGATACCGAGTTTCAAATCTTCACTTGACCATGAAGCTCATTGTGTGGGTGACCTTGGATCACCCACCTAATCTATGTCATAAGGAGGCAGAGAACCATGTATTTTACCTTGAACTCCTTAGAAGAAAGATAGGGTGTAAATGAAATTATCATCATAAGCAGCCCCAGAAACTTTAGATAGCACCACGTAGGGGTTAGTGTGACAATTGTGCACATTCATATGAAGAATGTGTACAAACTTCAAGTATCATAAGACAATTTACTCAGTGCTCAGCCAAGATGGATAAACCCCAACTAATGCAAATTTATCTGAAATGTTTTGTATGTTGCCTGGGTAATATGCATAGCCTCCACATCAATTTTAGACTTTCCCCAGGCAATATGCAAATCCCTAGGCAGAGAAAATGCACAAAATCCCCTGTGCTGTGCTGTTAGTTTAGGCACACTCTCCATGTCTTTGTGTCAATGTGCACCATTACCAGTACACATTCTCTGTTGAATTCGTGCATGCAACAAATACTTGTGCGCACAGCTGAGGCACACCCATGTGCGCACGCACACACACACACACACACACACACACACACGCTGAACCCTATGAACATACAGCAATATCATAGTGCATAGTGCAGGCATAAGGTGCTTCCAAAAGATGGGTTTTTAAAAAAGTTAACTTTACTACTTGTGACCCATCAAGTTTAGGCATTATTATGGGATTCCAGGTGCTTGATAAATTCTACCCCTGCCCCCAATCTCTGCCTTGTTGGGCAAACAGCAACGGCCTACTGATTCTCTGGCAGGCGACAATCTGGTGAGTTGTGTTTAGCTTGGTGCATGACAACAAGTTGTGCAGGCAGGTTTGGTTTAGAATATAAATAATAGATGATGCTATTTGGTATGTAAAAAAAAATCAATTTAAAATAAATGTACTGTATCTGAAACAAAATATGCCAGAATTCATTTAGTGGAACTACATACAGATGGCCTCCCTGTCCTTAATAAATTATCAGGGCACAGATCCAAAGAAGTGATTTCTGCGGACAGCCTGTGCCTTGTATCATGCGGCAGTTCCCATAGCCAAAGCGGTTGGTTGCTTTTTAAAATTAGCCAACTGCTTATCTCTCCAGCTGTGGAAACCACTCTTTGTGGCTCCTTAAGTTTTAATTCAAAATCCTCATTCTCTTTAGCTTTACTCCTCGGTTACGTTCTGGGACTTTATGGCGAACCCCATTGAAAATGTAGTAAGTTCACCCTTGCTGTGCCCATAAGAACACTGGAAGGAAGGTCATCTTGACATCTCTGTGTGGGACAGAGTGCTGATTATTTCTACCTCTTACTCTGATGCCGTCAGACAACTCTGACCCCATGCACTGGCACTAGGAGTCCTGCTGCAATATGACACAGTGGAGCCAGTGCACTGCAAAAAGCATTTGATGCTCCTCTTTGGGAATTCAAATATATTTTCAATCATCCAGACCTTTTAAGGGAAAGGCAGACACGTTGTTGTTTAGTCATTTAGTCGTGTCCGACTCTTCGTGACCCCATGGACCATAGCACGCCAGGCACTCCTGTCTTGCACTGCCTCCCGCAGTTTGGTCAAACTCATGTTCGTAGCTTCAAGAACACTGTCCAACCATCCTGTCCTAGTGCCCTCAATCTTCCCCAACATCAGGGTCTTTTCCAAGGATTCCTCTCTTCTCATGAGGTGGCCAAAGTATTGGAGCCTCAGCTTCATGATCTGTGCTTCCAGTGAGCACTCAGGGCTGATTTCCTTAAGAATGGATAGGTTTGATCTTCTTGCAGTCCATGGGACTCTCAAGAGTCTCCTCCAGCACCATAATTCAAAAGCATCAATTCTTCGGTGATCAGCCTTCTTTATGGTCCAGCTCTCACTTCCATACATCACTACTGGGAAAACCATAGCTTTAACTATACGGACCTTTGTAGGCAAGGTGATGTCTCTGCTATTTAAGATGCTGTCTAGGTTTGTCATTGCTTTTCTCCCAAGAAGCAGGCGTCTTTTAATTTCGTGACTGCTGTCACCATCTGCAGTGATCAAGGAGCCCAGGAAAGTAAAATCACTCAAGAGAGTGAATATACACACCAATGTTATCGTATTTCAATTGTCTCCCTCAATTCATGCGTGCTTTTTAATTTTAAGTCATTTTTTTTATAAATTTAATAAAATAACTGTTAGAATTTAGATCTAAATTATTTTAACTGAGAAAAAAAATCTAACAAGTCATGAGGTGGAGGAAGACTTTGTCCAACAGATTATACTATATATGGTCAACTTCCAACTATAAATCACTGCATCTATTTACAGTGTTTTAACTGCTGCTAAACATTGTGCAAAAATGTGCAACTCCCATTAGCCAATGGGAGTTGTAGTTCAGCAAACGTCTGGAGGGCCAAAAGTTATCCACTGGTGCATGAGGGGATTCCAAGAATGACAGAAGTGTGTGTGTGTATATATATACACACACACACACCCTGCCACCCACAATCTGGTAAAAAAAAAAAACCCACACCCTGCCCCAACTAAGCCAGCCCCTTGGGGCCCAAGCATGCTCAGTGACTATGGCATGCTGACTGACTGGTGTGGGGGTAGGATGGAAAATGGAAGGAAAAAGTGGAATGGAACTGAGGCTGGAATCCTACACAGCAGCACTCCACACTGCAATATTTTGTTGCAGGTCAGTAGTTCAAAGGATAAGATATAGAGAAGGTATATTTCTCATGGACTGCAAGAAGATCAAACCTATCCATTCTGAAGGAAATCAGCCCTGAGTGCTTACTGGAAGGACAAATCATAAAGCTGAGGCTCCAATACTTTGGCCACCTCATGAGAAGAGAAGACTCCCTGGAAAAGACCCTGATGTTGGGAAAGATTGAGGGCACTAGGAGAAGGGGACGGCAGAGGACGAGATGGTTGGACAGTGTTCTCGAAGCTACGAACATGAGTTTGACCAAACTGCGGGAGGCAGTGCAAGACAGGAGCGCCTGGTGTGCTATGGTCCATGGGGTCACGAAGAGTCGGACATGACTAAACGACTAAACAACAACAACAAATATTTCTTAAGTCAGGTAGTACTACTACTACTATTAAACTAATACACATTAAGTCTGGCAGACACAGGGATCTGGAGCAATGTAGAGAACACAGTTTTTGTATTAGGGATAATTGGAGGAGGGGGAGAAATTGCTCAACAGTTCCTCTCCACTCATTATTTCCACTTCTGTTTACACATGAAAATGTTTATTCCCACTAGGATTAGAACACAGATGTTGTAAGTGACCAGTTTAAATAGCCAGCAATAACATAGATGATGTCTGGACCATTCAATATAGACACAAAACATTTTCTGTCCCTGTGAGAAACAATCAACCAAACAACTGCCTTGTGGAAAGGTCACACATTCCCCATTTTGTTTTATAGGAACAATGTTGTAATGGACAGCTGCTCTAGGGCCACCTAGGCAGAAGACTTCAATCAAATAAAAAGAGACTTTAGAGCCACTAAATTAAGAAGGAATGGGTTTCTGTCGTTGGAACACTGTTCTGCACTAACACTATCAAAATAACTCATCCAGCATCTCTCAAGTGAGGGAAACTATCCACCTATTGTATCCCCCAGCAGCCTTATAAAACAACAGCAATGCTCATCAAGGTAACAGTCCATTATCTGGATAATCTCCCCCATGATGTACAATAGCAAGGGCAAATCTGTAGTCTTCCAGCTCACATCAACACCAGCAACTTCTGGAAGGCCACAGGTTCCCCATTCCTGCTATAGAGAGCATTTTTAGATTAAATTTCCTCCCCACTTTCCTTTCACCTCAGCTCTGTTTAAAATCATAAGGTAGAACTGATATATTTCCCAAAGAGGCAAAAATACTGGTTGTTGTTGTTGTTGTTTAGTCGTGTCCGACTCTTCGTGACCCCATGGACCATAGCACACTGGGTGCTCCTGTCTTCCACTGCCTCCAGCAGTTTGGTCAGACTCATGTTCGTAGCTTCGAAAACACTGTCCAACCATCTCGTCCTCTGTTGTCCCCTTCTCCTTGTGCCCTCAATCTTTCCCAACATCAGGGTCTTTCCCAGGAAGTCTTCTATTCTCATGAGGTGGCCAAAGTACTGGAGCCTCAGCTTCAGGATCTGTCCTTCCAGTGAGCACTCAGGGCTGATTTCCTTCAGAATGGATAGGTTTGATCTTCTTGCAGTCCATGGGACTCTCAAGAGTCTCCTCCAGCACCATAATTCAAAAGCATCAATTCTTCGGCAGTCAGCCTTCTTTACAGTCCAGCTCTCACTTCCATGCATCACTACTGGGAAAACCATAGCTTTAACTATATGGACCTTTGTTGGCAAGGTAATGTCTCTGCTTTTTAAGATGCTATCTAGGATTCTCATTGCTTTTCTCCCAAGAAGGAGGCGTCTTTTTATTTTGTGACTGCTGTCACCATCTGCAGTGATCATGGAACCCAAGAAAGTAAAATCTCTCACTGCCTCCATTTCTTCCCCTTCTATTTGCCAGGAGGTGATGGGACCAGTGGCCACGATCTTAGTTGTTTTTTTTTGATGTTGAGCTTCAGACCATATTTTGTGATCTCCTCTTTCACCCTCATTAAAAGGTTCTTTAATTGCTCCTCACTTGATGCCATCAAGGTTGATGTCATCAAGAATGATCTCAATACGAATCCAAGGCAGACCTTTTAACATCACAGTAATCCAAGTTTATAAACCAACTACCCTACCGGTGCTAAAGAAACTGAAATTGACCAATTCTATGAAGACCTATGAAGAGATGGTTGGACAGTGTTCTCGAAGCTACGAACATGAGTTTGACCAAATTGCGGGAGGCAGTGCAAGACAGGAGTGCCTGGCGTGCTATGGTCCATGGGGTTTAGTCGGACACGACTAAACAACAACAACAACATGAAGACCTTCTAGAAATGACACCAAATAAAATATATTGAAAAGATAAGCAAATTTAGGAAGTAAGCTACTTCGGAAACACTTGGGCATACTATAATCATGTACTGTTAAACACAGCCTTTGCCTAGCATTAAAAATGAAAGCACTAAAAGAAATAAGAGAGAAATGTAGGCACTGATTGTATTGTTAATTGGCTACTCTCTTTGTTCATGTACTTGATTCATCTGTAGTACATCAAACATCTCCTGACAACACCTGACATCCCTAGTGGCATAGTTTTGTTTGGAAGCTAAGGTCAAACCAGTATATTTACATAAGTGAACCTAAGCAAATTGACATCCTCAATCCTGTTTATCATGATGCAAACCAAATAATCCCTTGTTCTATTTACTTGTTTACTTTGCTTTGTACATAACAATTATTTCAATTATGCATGTTAAACTGAGATCATGAATAGAAATAGAAAGTAGGAAATTAGCTTAGCAGGTTTTGTGGTTGGGCATCAGATGTTTCACCAACAACACCTGTTTCAACTCATGAAAGATTTAACACAAGAGGGAGGTTAGGATACTTTCAAGAATGGAGAACCAGGGGTTTAATTTCATACCACAATTAGACCCATCTTCAAACATATGAAGAACAGACAGAATGCAATATAGACCTCTTCCATTTCACTTTATCCAGAGGAGAACCTACCTGAATAGGTTAGAACAGAACCAAAGGTGAAACAGAGAAAGAACTGCTTTTTGAAACATTAATAATAAAGAAAGAGGGAGGGATAGCTCTTCACTAATATTTATAAAATAGTAGTGCAGCAAAACAAATGCAATTCCTCTGCAATGTAAAAAGGACAAGCAAAGGAAGTCCAACAAGAAATTCCAGAATAAGTTTGCCAATTGAAATAATAAAATAATAGAATTGTATAATTGAAAGAGACCCTGAGAGTCATCTCCTGCAATGCCCCTGCAAGCCAGGGTACATTCTGAGCTTTGGCGTGCCTGATCTTCCTACAACTGTAGGATACTTTGTGATTTCTACTTTCTTCCATTTCTTACACATTCCCTTATTTCTTCTCAGCTCATCTATATGCTCTTTATGCAGGCACACCATTTTTCTTAGGTGTCTCTCACTTTTCTTTCTTGTTGGAATTGTCTGCATTTGTGCATTCAATATTTCACCTTTAAGAAACTTCCATCCATCTCAGACTCCCTTCTCTTTGATTATTTCTGACTATGGGACCTCACCCAGTAGTTCAGTAAGTTTCCTTTCTGAAATCAGTCTTCTTAAAGTCTAGAGTGCATGCCTGGCTGTACTTAATTTTCCCTTGCCTGTGTATAATGAATCCCAAGAGGACGTGATCACTTCCTCCCAAGATTCCCTGTACTTCCACTTTGTAGATTAGTTTCTCTGTTATGTACTGAGCTGAATCCTAGAACAATAGGATTCAGAATCAGCAGGAGCTACCCAATCCAACTCCAGGTGGAAGTGAATCCGCAACCTGATTGGCCTGCTGGAGCAGCCAATCAGGCGGCTGGCAGAAGTGAATCTGCTACCTGATTGGCCTGTAGGAGCAGCCAATCAGGCTGCAGGCAGAAGTCAATCCACAATATAATTGGCCCACAGGGGTAGCCCTGAAGTAGCCAATCACGCAAGGCCCATTGTGTAAATAATGTATATAAGCAGATGGTTTTGGGAAAAGAGCCATTCGTCTTCTCTTCTTCTCCTTGATGAATATGAGCTGAATAAAGAGCATGAAATTCACTCTCGACTCCGAGTATATTTCACTGGCGACGAAGGTGGGATCCTGCTGAGCTGACCGCCACCACGCACTGCACCGCAGCACCGCCACCTGCTGCACCGCTGCATCGCACCGTGCATCCAGGCTTCAGGAACACCCCAGGCCACAACGCACACGGAGGCGGCCAGCAGACCTTGGGGACTACGAATGCAACTTCCCGGGCAGGACTGGAACTTAGAGGGGAGGGATGTTATGTACTGAGCTGAATCCTAGAACAATAGGATTCAGAATCAGCAGGAGCTACCCAATCCAACTCCAGGTGGAAGTGAATCCGCAACCTGATTGGCCTGCTAGAGCAGCCAATCAGGCGGCTGGCAGAAGTGAATCTGCTACCTGATTGGCCTGTAGGAGCAGCCAATCAGGCTGCAGGCAGAAGTCAATCCACAATATAATTGGCCCACAGGGGTAGCCCTGAAGTAGCCAATCACGCAAGGCCCATTGTGTAAATAATGTATATAAGCAGATGGTTTTGGGAAAAGAGCCATTCGTCTTCTCTTCTTCTCCTTGATGAATATGAGCTGAATAAAGAGCATGAAATTCACTCTCGACTCCGAGTATATTTCATTCTCCTTGATAGGTGAGGACCAGGTCCAAGAGAGATTACCCCCTTGTTGCTTCTTCCACATTCTGCGAAATGAGGAAGGCAATTGAGGAATTTGTTGGACCTTACATTCTTGCAGTGTGTGTCCCAACAGATAATCAGGGTATTTTAAGTCCCCTATGACTACTATATCTTTCCTTTTTAAATGTTTTGTAATCTTGCACCACTCAGATTGGGGTGGTGTACAGCAGTATAAAGGCTCGTTTCAACTATATTTTTAATTTCCCCAATAACCATGCAGGTTATAGCTTCACGAGGGAAGACTTTGACTTCTTTGTTTTGGTTTATAGCTCTAAAAATAAATAAATCCAAGTATACAAAGTGTGCATTAAACTAATGCATTTTCTCAATCCTGTGTGATCCAGATGGTACCTCCACTAGGAAATTCTCTGCTTGCTTCGTTTGATACCTGCTGCTTTTGGAATTCCACTCTTCAAGACTGCAGCCCCCAACACTACTCTACCATCTGCCTTCACCATTGATATGCTTGTACACTTTTAACAAATATGGTTCTGTTTATTTTACTGAGAATAATCCATATGGCTTATGCAGAATAAAGTGAACAAGCTTTTATTTTCTTGGTCCAGCTAACTTATGAAAGTCTTGATTGTAAATTCACAATTTACAAGAACAGTATATTACTAAGTTAATTGCACAATTCTCATTGACATCAATGGAACTTTTTAACCAATTTAGCTGGATCCGACCTCTTATGTCCAAATAAAAGGTTATGTTTATATATTTCTTCATTGATTGGGAGTACTTGATTTACCTTACAACCTTACCTTGTTGTAAGGACCTGTTAATATGGATCCGAGAGAACAGGTAGTAAAAGTTTTTGCAAGGCATTTATTTAATACTATGGATGAGAGGCCAGGAGGGATGCGGGTGGCGCTGTGGTCTAAACCACTGATGGGAAAGTCAGCGGTTCGAATCCCCGCGACGGGGGTGAGCTCCCGTTGCTCAGTCGCTGCTCCTGCCCACCTAGCAGTTCGAAAGCACACCAGTGCAAGTAGATAAATAGGTACCGCTCCGGTGGGAAAGTAAATGGTGCTTCCGTGCGCTGCTCTGGTTTCACCAGAAGCGGCTTAGTCATGCTGGCCACATGACCCGGAAAAACTATCTGTGAACAAATGTTGGCTCCCTCAGTCAGTAAAGCGAGATGAGCACTGCAACCCCAGAGTCGTTCACAACTGGACTTAACTGTCAGGGGTCCTTTACCTTTTTTATGAGAGGCCAGTGAAAGTCGATGTATGCTTGGTAAAATGAACAGTGGCTGTGAACTGCACTCCATTTCATTTCTAAGTCTGTTTTCCTTAACACCAGTTACAGGTGGTAGAACCAGTAGCAGGGAGATTCAAAAGCTTCCTGTGCCAAAGGGTTTTTGAGGAAGGATCCTGATACTATTGTTTTAAAGTGCAAATTTCAAAATATAATGGCAGATAAGGGTGGGATTTTGTTTGTTTTAAACAAGAGCTTATTTTAAGTTTGCACAACGGAAGAACTGAGATGTTACACCACACAAGGATACTACTTCTCAAACAAAGCAGAACGGACTGTAACATCTTAAAAATCTTGTTTGTTTGGAAATTCTCTTGGAGTGGTACTTAAGACAGTTCAAATGGCAAATGGACTATTTATGAGTGATCCAGAGATTCCTGTGCCTGTGCCCAACTGATTTCACCCACCAGTTTCCTTAATTTGTCTGTTTTTCCCCCTTTTTGGTACTACTTTAGAAACTGGTCTAGAGAAGATCCCCCTACTTTTGAGAATAGTCTTGTTTGAGTGACGCAGGAGGCTGCCTTTGGAAGGGGGTCATGAAAGTCCTTATATATATGGGAGAGCTCCCATTTATTTCCATAAAAGCCAATCTACAACATTTCAGCCAACATGTATGCTTATCAGCCAAGCCAAACATAATGTTTCACAATACTGTATAGATATGTCCTTGGATTCACAGCATCCTTACCATTATGTGTTACGAAGCAAGTTCGGGATATAGCCTTAAACACTGAGCTGCAGTGATCCGGGAAAAGTGGGATTTCCCTGTGCAGCTGTATCTCTGTCTCGTAGTCTCTATCAATAGTTTCAATTTCCAGCCAGAATATAATTACTCTTTTAGTTTTCCTTAGGTCTTTAACTAATCTTTTTTATCCAAAAGGTGATTAAATGGTAATAAAATGCCTGCAAAGATGTAGTTTGTGAAAATGGATACTAGGTGCACTCTGATCAGTAGACCCAACCCTGATAGCATTATGGAAAATTTCAATATTTGAGACATAAGTACAGAAACACAAAGGCTGCATCTACACCACCATTTAAATTCCTAAAACATTCCCAGAGAACACTGGGAATTGTTGTTCTCTAGAGGGATCTGTGACTCTACTCCCTCTCCATATCATCATATTCATGATTCTTTGATGAAGCTGTGACATTCAAAGTAGTAAAACCATGTAAATTCTAGCATAGATAGGCCCAAAGTTCATAGTGAAGAACAAATGCTGTACACATTCAAGAACTTTTCTGTTTTTATCGTGAGTAATTTCATAACCACAGGACTTCATTCCCATTAGGTCACTTCACTGTTTAACAGTGCTAAAAGGATCAACCAGAGAAAATAACCTCAAGTAAAATCAAAGGAAAACAAAAAGGACAAAGATAAACATCACTCTTTCTCCCCTAAAGGCAAGCACAGTATGATGGTTTAAACGGCTTGGCATTTCAGTATTTCACACTGAATACTTCAATTTTCAGTTTTATTAGTTGTGACACTCACTTGTCATCTGTCATTATAAACTCTTTTGTGTTTTCCACTCTGAACGTGACAATTGCTTTTAGCTCTATGTATGTATGTATTTTAAATCCTGCATAATTACCTTGTGAAGTCTGTCATCTCCATCATAATCACACACATCCGTTTAGCCAGAACGATGATGTCATTGCTGGTATCATCCCATATTTCAATCTCTGCATCAAGTTTACTCTTGACTTTCTTAAAGTCAGCCACTTGCTCAGCTATCTTTTCTTTCTCTGCCTCTGGCAACTGAGTCATCTTTGCCTGCAAGGTAAGATAATTTGATTTGCAAAACATCTGCCTTTGTCAGAGGGTGTCCTTTCTTTGTGGATGCAAATGGACATTAACAAATGACTGCTCTGAATAAGATGTCATTCTGAAACAACAGCTGAGATCTGATCCCTGCATCTTTGGGCTATGCAAATGTCCAAGGATTGGCTGGTCCCGCACTGGGTACTTTGAAAAGTCAAAACTGCACCACTGTGTGTGTTCTGTGCACAGATTGTAATAAATAAACATGTCATACCCAGGGCCCCTTTTAGTGGGACAGGCCACCCAGTAACAGAGATAAAGGGCAGTTTAAATGTAAGGTCGCCATTCAGACTGAAGAAACTTCACCACGCAGCAATAGAGAAAAGTATAGCTTTTGGGTAGCCATACATTACAGAACAACCACTCAGATTGGCTCATTTAGAACAAAGAACTACCAGTTGGTGAAGGCAAGGCCCATTCTGTTTACCATTTATGAACTTCATCTCCTTCTTGGAAGAGATTAACCCCAAACCAAATATGAGAGATTCGGCATTGCTCCATATTGGAATAGCTCATCCCACCCATATATGGCGTATCTGGGGTTACAGTGACCCAGTGAGTTGCAAAGGATGTACCTCTGTCCCAGATCCTCTATCCTGCATCCTTTGGGCAAGTCGCCAAGGCCTTTTCCTATGTGAGCTCACGTCCATCGCCCAGCTGTCACAGCCAAAGCCTAGGTCAGGGGTCCCCAGACTACGGCCCCCGGGCCGGATGCAGCCCAATTGGCCTCCCAATCCGGCCCGCGACAACCCCCGCGACGATCTTCAAAATCGGGGGAAAATCGCCGAAAATCCTTTGTGCGCATGCGTATGGGCCTCTCTCGACCCAGAAGAGGTCATTTCCGGTGCACTTCCGGGTCGGGGGAGGCCCATACGCATGCGCACAAGCGATTTTCGGCGTTTTCCCCCCCGACCGCGTGCGTTTTTCCCCCGCCCTCCGGCCCGCTGCGCGCGCACTCCCCTGCCCTCCAGCCCGCCGCGCGGTCGGCGCGGTGGGCAGCAGCCCGAAGCCCGGTAAGTCTGGGGACCCCTGGCCTAGGTGCTTCCCAGCATAGGTGCTTTCCCAACACAGATACAATTAGGTATTGGCAAACATTAGAAAGCAATATAATACATAAGGAACATTCCATCAATGCATGGGGTATCAATAGCATACAACAATTAGTAATATAGATGGCAATACATTCCCAATAAGCACATTGGGGTCTGCCAGGTTATTTATGCTGAAACGGAAAAAAAGACATTTCACAGCCTTAGCGCGGCCCATAGCCCACTTCCTATGCAACAGGCTTCTGCGCCAAGAACATCCTTATCAAAGTTCCAGGCATTTCGCCAGTTTGGACACAGGAACAGGGCAGCTCGGCCTATTCCGTTGTCAGGAACATTCTCTGACCAGGTGGCTTCATGCAAACATAGGCATTGCTGACTGCCATAGGATAGGGACAGCATCTCAGTAGGGCAAAAGATAGAAAATAAGATTTATCAGAAAGGCAAAATGGCTAATATTCCTGAGAAGCATAGGCCCGTTTCTCCTACCCCGTAGCCTATGCCCACTCACTACATTAGTATAGCACTTTCCTCTTCCCCAAAGGAATTAATAGCAACTATTTACCTATATAAAGGTAAAGGGACCCCTGACCATTAGGTCCAGTCGTGACCGACTCTGGGGTTGCGGCGCTTATCTCGCGTTATTGGCCGAGGGAGCCAGCGTACAGCTTCCAGGTCATGTGGCCAGCATGACAAAGCTGCTTCTGATGAACCAGCGCAGCACACGGAAACACCATTTACCTTTCCGCTGTAGTAGTGCCTATTTATCTACTTGCATTTTGACGTCCTTTCAAACTGCTAGGTTGGCATGAGCTGGGTCTGAGCAACGGGAGCTCACCCCGTCACGGGGATTTGAACTGCCGGCCTTCTGATTGGCAAGCCCTAGGCTCTGTGGTTTAACCCACAGCGCCACCCGCGTCCCTATTTATCTATATAGAAGGAAGTAAAGAAATGTCCTCAGGGAAAATCATCACAGTGAGGGAGAAATACCATCCCTGATGAAAGGCAAGTGTTGTTGATTGATACTGGGGGATGTATCAGTTGCAAAGGTGGATACTGCTCTTCGGTATCACGACAATTTAAAATTACTGATATCGTCATACTCATTGTGATCCAAGCATATTCTTAATTTAAATATGTTCATATATTACTGTATTGTGTAGTTTGGGCCATTTGTTTTGACTCCATCTTACCCAGGATAACTCATTGTTAAGCTGCTTGTATACATATATAAGGACGTGGGTGGCACTGTGGGTTAAACCACAGAGCCTAGGGCTTGCCGATCAGAAGGTCGGCGGTTCAAAACCCTGCGACGGGGTGAACTTCCGTTGCTCGGTCCCTGCTCCTGCCAACCTAGCAGTTTGAAAGCACACAGTGCAAGTAGCGGCTTAGTCCTGCTGGCCACATGACCCAGAAGCTGTCTGCGAACAAACGCCGGCTCCCTCGGCCTATAGAGCGAGATAAGCGCTGCCACCCCAGAGTCGTCCGCGGCTGGACCTAACGGTCGGGGTCCCTTTACCTTTATACATATATAGTACAAATACATGTATACTGACAACATAATACAAAATTTAAAAAATCCTTCCAGTAGCACCTTAGAGATTTTTTATTTGGTTTTGACTACGTCAGACCAACCCGGCTACCTACCTGTAACTAGAACTTCATACAAAAGGAGGATAAAGTACCAGGTATTTTATTTTGGTGTATGTGTGTGTTTGTTTGTTTTGTGGAATGCTCCCCATCCCTTCAATATGAAAGGCTCATCAATACAATCTTTCTAGAATAGACAAGGGAATGATTAGCTGAATACTCCTGGCCCTCCACTTACTACTTTCTGTGGGTTACCTGCCAGCACAGACCACCCCTTGCTGTCATTTGGTGCCCACTGTCTGTAGTGGTATTCCTAGAGCGGCTGCCAACCACTTCCTCCTCCTTTGGGCTAGCAGGAGGTGGTGGTGAGGTTTCAGCAGGCAAACAGCTGGCACCTCCTGGATTCCAGTTGTTTCGCAACCATACCAAGTGCTGACACCAGGCCTGGGTGCTGCAGTGACTAGATCAGATCCACAGTCTCTACAGTAACTGACAAGCAGAATTACCTGAATTCAGATGCACTTGAAGCATATAACTTCTATAAAGGAAAAAAAATCAGTTTCTCTCCTGAAGGCATGAAATATGGATAAACTGTTTAGTCATTTTCAAGGCCCATGTTCTATTCCTCCTTCTATTTACATGCTTTAATTTCCAGGAATTGTCTAGAAGCATGTATTTAGTGTTTGTTTTAATGATGCCCAGCCTCTTTCCAGCTGTCAATGATTATGCCATCTGCCTTGCCAAAAGGCGCTCTGAATAAATGCTTGAGGAGAAGAGGAACTGCTCTGGTATTGGAATAGAAATCTGCTAATATGTGAATGGTTATCTATATCTGTAGATATATATTCCTAAACTAATCTGACATGTTTAGAAATATGTATCTACAGATTTAGATAACCATTCACTTGGTCACCACAAGGAACATTTTTTTAAAAAAAACTAAAGAGAAAAAAAGAAATGTGTAAGAATAACACAACTGAAAACAACCCTTTTCCTACTGTGCTTTTCACTTTCAGAATGAGAGGACAGCTCACGTGGATTGAAACATAAAACATTTTTAGACTGAACTGTGACTAAATTCTAGTTACATTGGATAAATTATTTTAAACCATGCAGATCATGGAGAAGAGAATATAGCCTCCCTTCAGTTTTAGAATTCCATCCAACTGCATGAGAAAATATTGATTACCTCATACATTGGGGAACCTTTTTAGGGTTCTTGATCTTTCCTGGCACTACAAGGTAGTGAAACATTCCAAATCTTAACAGAGGACATATTTAGAAGCAAGTTTCTCCAGGTCATTCATTCTATCTTCCTTAGTAGCACAGTGCCAGGCTGCTCATAAATCATACAGAATAATCAGCCTGTAGGCATTGATCTCTATGGGAATATTCTATGATGGCCAAGGACTTTTCATATTTAAGGGGAACAATATCTAAAAGTTACAGGTAGGTAGCCGTGTTGGTCTGGATCGAAGTAAAATAAAAAAATTCCTTCAGTAGCACCTTAAAGACCAACTAAGTTTTTATTTTGGTATGAGCTTTCGTGTGCATGCACACTTCTTCAGATACAGTGAAATGGAAGTTTCCAGGCACTTATGTAGAGAAGGGGTGGGGATGGGGAGGGGGGATCACTCAGAAGGGTGGTGGAAATGGGTGATTGACTGACTGATAGCTGTTGATGACCGCAAACGACTGCAAATGGTTTTGCATGAGAAAGCAAGGGTGGAGATGGCTGAAGATCGCTTATCATGTATAATGAGATAAGAACCCGATATCTCTGTTCAAACCAGGTCCCTCCATGGTTTTGAGCTTGGTGATAAGTTGCAATTCAGCAACTTCTCTTTCCAGTCTATTTCTGAAATTCTTTTGTAGTAAGACAGCTACTTTGAGATCTTGTATAGAATGTCCTGGGAGATTGAAGTGTTCTCCTACTGGTTTTTCTGTCTTCTGGTTCCTGATGTCAGATTTATGTCCATTTATCCTTTGGCGTAGGGTTTGGCCTGTTTGTCCAATATAGAGAGCTGAAGGGCATAAGATCTCAAAGTAGCTGTCTTACTCATTATACATGATAAGCGATCTTCAGCCATCTCCACCCTTGCTTTCTCATGCAAAACCATTTGCAGTCGTTTGCGGTCATCAACAGCTATCAGTCAGTCAATCACCCATTTCCACCACCCTTCTGAGTGATCCCCCCTCCCCATCCCCACCCCTTCTCTACATAAGTGCCTGGAAACTTCCATTTCACTGTATCTGAAGAAGTGTGCATGCACACGAAAGCTCATACCAAAATAAAAACTTAGTTGGTCTTTAAGGTGCTACTGAAGGAATTTTAATATTTAAAAGTATTCAGCTGAAACAGAAACCAAAGCAGACTTATGGATGCATTCAACTAAATTTTAAAATTCAAACCAGAAGTGCAGTTCTCTCTCTTACTTTACATGCTTGAAAGGCTCCTTCTCCTCTTTTCCTTGCTGCCAAGGGCGTACCCACCACGGGGAAAGTTAGGGCAGCTGCCCTACTCTAGAAGCCAGCTGCCCCCCCCACAAGGGCATACCCACCGCGGGGCAAGTGGGGGCCGCAGGCTGCCCCTCCCTAGAAGCAGGGCTGGTGGGCAGAGGCGGAGCACAGCCCGGCGGAGCGCGAGTTCGCCATTCCCGCTGCGCCGCACCCTCCCTCCAGCTCCTCGGCACGCCCTCAGGCAAGGCCAAGCACGGCGGGGAACCAGGGAGCGTGGTGCGGTGGGCGGGAACGCCGAACTCGCGCTCCGCTGGGCTGGGCTCCGCCTCCGCCCACCAGCCCTGCTTCTAGGGAGGGGCACAGCGCGGCGGAGCACGAGTTCGCCGTTCCCGCCCGCTGCGCCCTCCCTCCAGCTCCCCGTCGCGCCCTCTGGCAAGGCCAAGCGTGGCGGGGAACCAGAGAGCGCGGCGCGGCGGGCACGCCGAACTCGCGCTCCGCTGGGCTGGGCTCCGCCTCTGCCCACCAGCCCTGCTTCTCGGGAGGGGCACAGCCCGGCGGAGCGCGAGTTCGCCGTTCCCGCCGCGCTGCGCCCTCCCTCCAGCTCTCCGTCGCACCCTCAGGCAAGGCCAAGCGCAGCGGGGAACCAGAGAGCGCAGCGGGCGGGAACGCCGAACACGCGCTCCGCTGGGCTGGGCTCCGCCTCCGCCCACCAGCCCTGCTTCTAGGGAGGAGCACAGCCCGGCGGAGCGCGAGTTCGCCGTTCCCGCCCGCTGCGCTGTGCCCTCCCTCCAGCTCCCCGTCGCGACCTCTGGCAAGGCCAAGCGCGGCGGGGAACCAGAGAGCGCGGCGCGGCGGACGGGAACGCTGAACTCGTGCTCCGCTGGGCTGGGCTCCGCCTCCGCCCACCAGCCCTGCTTCTAGGGAGGGGCACAGCCCGGCGGAGCGCGAGTTCGACGCCAAACTCGCGCTCCGCTGGGCTGGGCTCTGTCTCCGCCCACCAGCCCGGCGCCTCTGACTGCACTTTCCCCGCCCACTTTGTGGCCCCTCCCCTTCCGTGCCTTGGCCCCTCCCCTTGCCCCCCCTAGTTTTGATCCTGGGTACGCCCATGCTTGCTGCCTTTTAATAATGCAAAATGCATGATGTAATAATATTGTGTTGCTAGTGTCCCTGCCTCTATATCACTTTGCTGTTTGCTTACTGGCCAGAGAAACTTAAGTCACATAGAAATAGCCTCCTGATACTGTCTGAGACCATTTGTCCATCTTGTACAGTATTATCTTCACTGATTGACTGTAGCTCTCCGGAGTTTGAGACAGGAGACATTCCCCAGTTCTGCCTGGAGATTCCAGGACCTAAAACTGGGACTTTTTGCATTGAAAGCATCTGCTGTACTACTGAGGTACAAACCCTCCCAATCAATGACATGTTTTGCATTACTAAACGAAACCAGGTAGTGCCATTGTTTGGAGCAAAAGCCATGTCTGACACACATCAAGTAAGTACAGTGGTACCTCGGGTTACAAACACCTCAGGTTACAAACACTTCGGGTTACAGACTCCGCTAACCTGGTAGTAGTACCTCGGGTTAAGAACTTTGCCTCAGGATGAGAACAGATTGCATGGCAGCGGCAGCAGGAGGCCCCATTAGCTAGTGGTACCTCAGGTTAAGAACCATTTCAGGTTAAGAACAGACCTCCGGAACGAATTAAGTTCGTAACCAGAGGTACCACTGTTTTATAATAGGTGAAGTGGGGGGATATTCCACAGGAAAACGAAGGGAAACAGATGGTTCTTCACTTAACTTGGAGTGTTGCACTTGTGTGGATCTCTCACATATTTGGGTAGGTGGCAGTAGTTACCCTTTAAGCAATAGATTTCACCTTCATAAACTGCCACAAAGAACGTGGGTGTGTTACAATAAATAGCAATGGCTAAATAGAGCTACAATGGCCAACCTATCTTTTTCAGGTAGGTTGTTACCTTGTACTGTGGCATCAACACAGTGGCCAGTCTCTCCTTTTAGTAGGTTGCATCAGGAGGAGGTCACAATGGCCAACTACTACTGCATAATGAAAGAGCAGCAATGCCAAGGGTCTCTCTGCCTGAAGGAGACAAGTTGGCCATTCTGGTGACCTTCTGATACCACCTGCCTGAAGATGAGTGGCTGGCCATTGTGACCTCCTTCTGATGTCACTTGCCTGAAGGAGTGAGGCTGAAAAGGAGAGTTTATCCATTGTGACCTAATCCAGAGCCAGCCCACCCATCAGGCAGTGTGAAGCACCTGCCTCAGGCTGCATATGCACAAGAGGAGGCACCCTGTCTGTCCCATCACTTCCAGCACATGGAGTTGCTATTCATCTTCCCTTCCCCTTGAGTGAAAAGGTAAGTGGCAAAACCTTCTTTTGGCCACCCTTCTTGTCAAGTTCCATGAGAGAGGGCATTCTGGCATGTGATAGAAATGGGGAGGGGCAGCACATTCCCATTTCACATCACCTCTGCCTAATACTGATGCTGCCTGCCAGAAGACTGACTGTACCATGTACTTCATGTTGATGCTGCCCATCTTTAGGAGAGAGAATGTGGTCCATGTACCCTACTGCAACTCCTGCTCATCTGACAAAAAGAGACTAAAAGACAACCCATCATGCCCACATGTTGCCAGCCACTGTCCTAAAAAAAGGTACCCATCACATTCCAGACCAGACTGCTTCACTGTTTTCCTCCCATATGGAAATTTTGCCTCTTCAAAGGCAGGGGCAGCAGTTCACCAGTGCATTGTTAGAGCTCAGGTGACTGCCCTCTTAACACCTGATTGTGTTATGTCTTAACACCTCTCTATGTCTACCTGTGGGTGAATAGAGTTACATGGCTTGAGGATGAGAAAGCACCAGAGAACCAACCTGAGAAAGGTTGCAGTTATTTCCCCAGGAGAACAATGGGATCCTAAAACTAAAGTAGAAGATGGAAACTAGATTTAAAGAAAACTAAAACATGCAGCAATTCTAAATGAGGATCCTAGGTAGAATTCTGCCTGATGACTGCTGCAAAAGGCAAAAAGCAACAACATCAAGCAACAGAAAGTGATAATGGACACCTTGGTTTGATCTCCCTTGTAATAGAAAAGCTGAGATGAGGTCATTAAAATAAATCTGTGCTTTGGGATAATTGTTTACTGCATTAATAAATGTTAAAAGAAAAGCAACTACTTCAAATTGTGAGCTTGCTACATCCATTGCATAAAGAAGGTTTTTACATTTCATATGGCTTGCTATTTTAAAGGGATGTTTTGGAAAATAAGATTATTCATTCTCCCTATTACAAATTTTACCTTAAAGATTCAAATTACTAATGGATGTTTTTACATGATCACAACCTCTCATATGACAGTATTTCATAGTATAGAGTGCGTTACCCAACCCAGTAGAGAGGAAAACAGAATCTATTCAAGAAAATGCCTTTTTATGAGACAAGTTAAAATGCACAAATCTTTAAGAGACTGATTGATAGCCCTTCACACATCGACCTAACCAGTTGTCTTAAACAAAAGGCCAGAGGTTGATCAGTACTAGTGTTGCTCTTTGCTTTTCCATCAGGCTTGTCTGCAATGGGAGTTATTACAGGACTGCTGAGGTAGTGTCACCCTGAAAAGAGTTTTCACATGACCATTATAAAATAATATTTGTTTGGGATACAGGTAGAGCCAGTGGTTAAAAACTCAGCATCCAAGTTTCCTTTAATTAGAATCTACTACTCAAACATTCCAGCACACCTTGATCCTATTTGCTACTCCTTGCTTAGAGGAGTAGCTCCTTGCTTAGAGGAGTAGTTTTTAATAATAAACGATTATGTAATGCCTAAATAATTTTTCAGAATCCATTTTAAAATGACATACTTTCAGGCATACAATTTCTGGCTACTATTCTATTAGAAATTGGACAACTTCTCAATCTTCATCCCCATTATAAAATCTATTCAGATTACAGGACAGTAAAATAAGTTTAGATTTTGTGTGAGACATTAAGGATGTGCATAACAGATGGTTAATTAACATTATAGCAATTTCACTTCACTGAAAAACAAATTCCTGAATATTTTTGTGTCTGCCAACCAACAGGCTGTGAACTTAGACTGAATTTTAAATACATAATCAAATTAATCTGACATCAGTCCATCCTGAGGCTGTGGAGCCTTATAGAGGTATTGTTCCTCATTCAAGAGAATAACAGAGGAAGAGGATATTCACTGACGTCCAGCGCCGAGGGCCTTCTGGCGGTTCCCTCACTGCAAGATGTGAGGTTACAGGGAACCAGGCAGAGGGCCTTCTATGTAGTGGCACCTTCCCTGTGGAACGCCCTCCCACCAGATGTCAAGGAAATAAACAACTATCCGACTTTTAAAAGACATCTGAAGGCAGCCCTGTTTAGGGAAGTTTTTTTACTGTTTGATGTTTTATTCTGTTTTTAGTCCTCTGTTGGGAGCCGCCCAGAGTGGCTGGGGAAACCCAGCCAGATGGGTGGGGTATAATCATCATCATCATCATCATCCGGCTGCAATCCTGTACCCACTGAGGAGATAATTCAATCCCAAGATCTGCCAGGATGAGTAAGTTCGGATCCAATGGATCCCCAAGCTCAGGTGGGGCTACACTGGCATAAGCCCCAAGCCCAGCTCAGCCAGAGTAAAAGTTATCATACCAACTCACCTGGAGCTGAAGGTACTTTTTACCTTTTATGATTCCTAGAAATGGTAATTAATGAATAATAAAAGTTGATTATATGTTGATATTTCTTTTGTTTCATTTACTAACCCTAAGAATTTGGTTGGGGTCAATGACATCTTTATAAGATTATCAAGGGCTCAATGAACTCAGAATGTTGGGACAATTTGATTTAAATTTTAAAAAAAATAGCAAAAAGAATTATGGGAAAGTGTGTGTGTGTGTATTTTGCTGGCTTCTCACTTCAGTTTCCTTATCCAGAACCCACACAGCCTTGCTAAACTATTTCCACTGTGAATTTATTTTTAAGTATTACTGAACACAAAAGTGAACAAAAGAAAATCCTTCTCAAATGGCCCTTCTCCAAAAGGACATATAAAATAAATCATGATTCTGGTGCAGAGACATGTGGGGGTCAAAGCAGCCTGTTAAATTCAAGCGTAGCAGAGCTGTTTGGAGACTACAATGCATCTGCAAATGCATTTTCATAAGCAAAAAGATATGGAGGCAAGGAGGTTGAAGGGCAAGCAGGAGCTATTGTGAAATCATGTCAGGCATCTTCTGCATAACAATCATATCACTGCAAGAGTTCTCAACGTTACATAAACAGCTTGTCTGTGAATCCAATTTTATATGTAAAATATAAAATATCTGCTTGGTTCTCACTGCCAAAACAAAAATACAAACCCTATGCCTTCTCACCTATTCATCTGCTTTTCCATTTGAATTCAGTCTCTTAATCCAACTCCTGAGTTTTGGATACACTGCTGGGCTTAGTGTCACATTAAGGTCCAGTGTACTATGAGATCACTTCACTACATTAAATATCTTAGGTGCTTGATCAGTTAATACCATTCCTCACCATAACTACAAAGTAGAGGGTTGAGTGGCGAAGATAAATGCACAAGTTAAGACCATTGTAGCTTTAAAATGGCTCAGTTTGATATTGTATATAGTTTTGCATGCTTACTCTATTGTTTTACTGTACTGTAAATGTTTGTGTTTTCTGGAATGACCCACCGCACCATTGTCTAAAAACCACCAAGATTCCACATTTACCATTTAATGCACAGTTCAAGAATTCCCTGCAATCCATCCTAATGCATAGTAAACTATGAAATTTGCTTCAACGGGTGATGGTCCAATGGTGATGGCCACCAACTTGGATAACTTAAAAAGACAAATTTAATAAATAAAAATTTAAATTTAAATTAAATCATATAAAATTGAAGGGGAATTTTTAAAAATACAAATTAATGGAGGACAAGGATGGCTATGTTCTACCTCCACGGGCATAGGCATTAGGCCTCTGGATACCAGGTGTGGGTAATCTCAGGTGGACCGAGTGCTGTTGTGCTCATGCCCTGCTTGTGGGTTATCCCATCAGCATCAGACATCACACTCCTGAGGGAACAAGATACTGGACTAGATGGGTCATTGGCTTGATCCAGGAGGGCTGTTGTTATGTTCCTGTGCCGCTATTGCCATGTTTTGCCACAATTTGTATTTTCCCCAAGAAGAGACATTTCCATATGGGAGCTTGAGCACACATGTACAATGAATGATGCAGTCCTAATGGGAGTGGCATGGCATAATTCAGCAATAACAGTAGGCAGTGAGTACCATATACAGACAGTTGGCAACAGGAAGGGAAGCAGCAGAACTTTTCCTAGGCAAATTGTCAGCCTCCAGAGCTAAACCCAAATCTGAAACCACAGTCACTCTGCAACCTACCTCACAATGTGGTTGTGAGCATAAAATGGGGAAGGAGGAGGAGAATTATGTTCACCACCTTGGGCTCCTTTGAGGAAAAGTGGGATATAAATTCAATTAATGAACAAATCCTGTCAGCATCCCTTCCTGCCTATTTTCCAGGGTGGGGTGGGAATAATTGTGGCTAGCAATCACAAACTACACATATAAAACAATCCACAGTTCTACCAAATCATAAATTAGGATAAAAACCAAGACCACAATAACAATCACAGGCAGCCACATTAAAATATCAAAACATCAGAAAGCAGAAGTAATTCAGCCTTTTTAAGCAACCACATCCTAGCCAGCTTCCGAAAACAGTACAGTGTAAGGGCCTACCATACAGCATGTAACCTTCAGCTTCTCTGATACCTTCACTGAGCAAAATCTGTTCTCAGTGAATACCTCACACTTCTTCCAATGCTGCTGAATGCAGCAGCCTTGGCTTCATAGCTGCCTTTGCACTTACACACGTTTAATAAAGAAAGGGAGGGTGGAAGAGTCATGCTCCAAACATTTAGCCTTAGACTGTTTTTAAGCCACCCAGTGTTGCTGGTGTGCTCAAGACATGGACCAAGCACAATGCAATTTCACCCATTTTTCCAAATTATTCCACATGGAAACTATTTTAAGGAAATCCCTTATTTATTTGAAACCTCCAAAGGTAATAATTTTAAGGCACAATTCAGACCAAATTGGGCAGCAATGGTACCTTAATTGCCAAGTGTTTTGTTTAGTTATTCTTGTAGGGAATCATCGTGTTATGTATTCAGTTGCCTGTGTTTGCCTGAACTTGAGTCTGAACTAAGGATTCTGGGCCCGATACATATCTAATCACAGAATGTTTCAGGATTTGGGCTGTAGCCATTGGTCCTTAAACTCTAAGTTATGATTCAAAGCTTGGGAGTTTAGACACTGTTGTGTATTGAATAGCAGGCACAACACAGGAGCAGAGTAGCCAGGAAGGAGTTAAGGCTAGGAGTGACTGTTTTAATTAGTTTCACCTGGAGTTTGTAGGCTGGCCCAGTTGGCTGCATATATATAGGAGTAGGCTGGGAGTTGGTCTTTCTCTTTTACTTGTCTGCTGTGAATAAAGAGATTGTTGCAACCCCATTGCCTGGACTTATATGCAACAGACACATTGAGAGTGGGAGTGGCCCAGGCCTTCAGAAAAGTATATAAGCAGTTGCCTTGCCCCAGTTGTCCAGTTCTTTCAGTTCAATAAAACTTATTGGTGTTATCACTGTGTCTTGCTTCATGGGAACCCACCTACACTTCACATAATTTCACACAATATGTTTTAAGAACACTGCAAAGTCACAGTTAAACCCTGGGGAATTAGCTGATTTTAAATATTTGCACTGTTCCTTTATTTGCACTGTGCCCAGTCTTATTCAACATCTTTATCAAAGACTTGGATGATGGGCTTGAGGCATAGCTGCCAAGTTTTCCCTTTTCTCGCGAGGAAGCCTATTCAGCATAAGGGAAAATCCCTTTAAAAAAGGGATAACTTGGCAGCTATGGCTTGAGGGCATCCTGAGCAAGTTTGCAGACGACACCAAATTGGGAGGGGTGGCTAATACCCCAGAGGACAGGATCACACTTCAAAATGACCTTAATAGATTAGACAACTGGGCCAAAGCAAACAAGATGAATTTTAACAAGGAGAAATGTAAAGTACTACACTTGGGCAAAAGAAATGAAAGGCACAAATACAGGATGGGAGACACCTGGCTTGAGAGCAGTACATGTGAAAAGGATCTAGGAGTCTTGGTAGACCACAAACTTGACATGAGTCAACAGTGTGATGCAGCAGCTAAAAAAGCCAATGCAATTCTGGGCTTCATCAATAGGAGTATAGCATCTAGATCAAGGGAAGTAATAGTACCACTGTATTCTGCTCTGGTCAGACCTCACCTGGAGTACTGTGTCCAGTTCTGGGCACCACAGTTCAAGAAGGATACAGACAAGCTGGAACGTGTCCAGAAGAGGGCAACCAAAATGGTCAAAGGCCTGGAAACGATGCCTTATGAGGAACGGCTTAGGGAGCTGGGTATGTTTAGCCTGGAGAAGAGAAGGTTAAGGGGTGATATGATAGCCATGTTCAAATATATAAAAGGATGTCATATAGAGGAGGGAGAAAGATTGTTTTCTGCTGCTCCAGAGAAGCGGACATGGAGCAATGGATTCAAACTACAAGAAAGAAGATTCCACCTAAACATTAGGAAGAACTTCCTGACAGTAAGAGCTATTCGGCAGTAGAATTTGCTACCAAGGAGTGTGGTGGAGTCTCCTTTGGAGGTCTTTAAGCAGAGGCTTGACAGACATATGTCAAGAATGTTTTGATGGTGTTTCTTGCTTGGCAGGGGGTTGGACTGGATGGCCCTTGTGGTCTCTTCCAACTCTATGATTCTATGAATATTTATACATTCCCCCCCCCCAAATTCTAACATAATAAATTGAAGAAAGAGTAGGTATAATCACTTATGCCCTGGTTATCTGCATTCATTCTATACAGAGACTGCATGGAGGTTGCCAACATGCTGTTACTATTGGACACCATTGTGGAAGCATGGTGAAGATTCTATTCCTCTGAACATTCACCTGGGCAGAAGAGGACTTTGCTCCTGTAGACTGTGTAGAAGACAGCTGTTGATCAGGACAGGTGCTTTGGATAGCTGCCAAAGCATAGTGCAAAAGGGCACCAGCCATTTGGCATCTGTACAGCAGCCATCTGGCCAGTTTGGATGTTTATCCAACTTTATGTCATTCCTCGCAAAGAGAAAATAGTACTTGTGCAGCAGCAGGTGAGCTTATCCCAATGAGTGGTAATTCTCAAGATGGTACGTACAGGTTCCTAGGAGAGCATATATATCTCAGATTATGGCTGGCTGGGTTGCTCGCCTTCTATAAAATTGCTATTGCAATCTGAGAAGATTTTGCCATTTTATTGCTAGAAAGGCACTGCAACTTAAAAGCAAAAAAGGGGGGTTGCTACTTTGACTGGTACCGTTCCTACTGTTTGTTTCAGTTTCTGAAAATTTAGTGAATGATAGGGTAGCAAACTGTCTCTTGTATATTAACTAAGGTGCATCCCATAATAACAGGAGTTAATATTATTAAAATAATGTCCCCAGAGACTTTTTTTAAATAAAAGGAATTGTGGTATCTACATTGTACACAAGTTTAGACGTGTGTGTGTGTGTGTGTGTGAGAGAGAGAGAGAGAGAGAGAGAGAGAGAGAGAGAGAGTTTTCCAGGATGCAGAAAACCTTGGCTGATTGTAAACAGGATAAACAATTCACCTAGAGACAAATTGTTCGGCAAACCCTGACATTCAGCTGTCATTCTTCTGAGTGTCTTCCTGGAATGGTGGGTCTCTCTGATGTAGGGAACTGGCACTGATAAGGTCTTAACAGAAGCAGCATGCAAGGAACAAGGGAGTGGACACAAGATGGAGGGTGCTTGTTTCTTGCTTTTAGTGCTCAGAAAACTATTTTTGTTCACAATGAGACTGCAAACCCAGAGGAAATCAAGCTGCAAGAAGGAGCATCTGGAACTGCACCACTTGGACTCTCTTTTTCTGAAACAGCTGCTTTACATCTATAGCTGCAGGCAAGGTAGTGGGTGCATGCTTTATTCAAATATTTCTATCCCATCTTGTATCACTTGATGCCAGGGAGATCAAGATATAAATTACATAAAAGGGGTGACTAACCTGTGGGCCAGATTCAGCCTGCAAGTTTCAGGAAGTGGCCCATCAGCCCCCACAGCTTTATCTCCTGATCTCAGCAGAGAGATTGGAAGATAAAGTGTTTTCTCGGTTCTTTGGATTTTGCATTCTGCACCATACCTACCCTAAAGCTGAGAGGGGGCAGTCCTGGAAATGCTGCTTTTTACCTTTCACATCTCTTTCTGTGAAGTGTAAAAGATGGTGCTACCACCCCTCCACTCACCTGCTCAGAACTATGATTGGAAAGGTTGGAAGTGCCGCCATTTACTCTCCAAAGATTGTCTTTCCCACGCCCACTCCCAAGCTGTGATGGAGAGAAGTGGAAATGCTACCTTTTACTCTTCACAGTAAAATAGTTCCCAATGAAATCTTATTATTTCATGTTCCATTAAAACTGAATATGACACTACAGTATCTGTCAGATTCACAAATACAGATGTACTGCCCTCATGGGAGATTTCACATTGCCTAGTTATCTGATTTCACATTGCCTGGCGTGCTATGGTCCATGGGGTCACGAAGAGTCGGACACGACTAAACGACTAAACAACAACAACAGTTATCTGAGCAATGTAGGTTAGCCTAAATTCTGGGAGTGTGAATAGTCTCCATAAGAGCCAGGCTGCAGGGAGAGAACTACAACATAGCAGTATTAGCAAAACTGTTTAAAACTAGTTTCCTTTTGTATTCAAACAACATACCTGAATATGAACACTCAATAATAAGAATCAGCCCTTCATGGAATGAGCACCTTCCAATTTTGAGTGGGCATTTCACAAGCAAATTGAATACACACACACACCCCAGCGTTGAGAACTTCAGCCTTTTCTCATTCAGTTCATAACTAATTTCACTCATATAGATCCATCTCATATGCTTTTTCCAGAAATCTACTGGAGAAAGGAGTTAATATTTTGGCACAATTCACAATGAAATAAAGACTCCTTAAAGGAAAAACAGTACAGGCAGTTTGATCAACTATTTTTGAATAAAATGGCTTTGGTACATACCCTGTCTGTTTTCCCTTCAGTTTGAGTACTGGTGCGGCTGTGTGCATCATGATCGTCTTCAAGATCAGAGACATCTTCAAGTTCTTCTGGGGTCTGTGAAAAGAACGTGACATTATTCTTATGCATGAACTTTAAAAATGTCATACACCTGTGACAGAATACCAGACTTCCGCCTGGACCTAATGTAGGTGGCATATTGCCCCCCACTTCCACAATGAATGCACATATAAGAAAAATGTGAAGAATTCAAGAACATGAACTATTATTCATTTCAGCCTATTTAACTAGTTTTTGTGCAGCATATAATTATATAACTGAATGTACAGTCAGACTGTTTTACCCCCATATTTTGCACTGATCATTCCTGATTTTCTGGGATGTTATATTTGTGACAGTTATGCATGGCTTACACAATGCAATGTTTCTATCACAATGCTATCACAAAATGGCTTGTGATTATATAAAAAACAAATGTTACAAAGTAACCTATGAGGCTTGTAAAAGGAGGCTGATTTCACCACGTTATCCTAATAATTCATTAGGATAAATATTAGAGCTACCGTATTTCCCCTTTTTTAAGACACCGTCTTATAACTTTTTTTCCTCAAAAAAACACACGGTGGCTTATTTTCAGGGGGTGTCTTTTTTTAAAAAAAAGTGCTGGTACAACTGGGTCCCAGTGGCTCAGGACACTTGGCGCTCTCTTCCGCGCACATTATAAACACCACACTCTAGCCAACTGAGCTCTCCAGTTTTTACTGTCAACCAGGCTGGCAGCAGCTTTCCAGGATTTCAAACTTGGGGGTACCTGGGGGTTAAACCTGAGATCCTTCTGCATACAGAGCACAGGGTGCTCTGCCACTCTGTTATGGTCTTTTCCATTTTCTGCCTCTTCTATTTTTTCCCTTTTCCCTCCTACCCATCCTGAGTCAAGGGCTCTCCTTCCTTGGAGGCTTTTAAGCAGAGGCTGGATGGCCACCTGCCTCGGAGACAGATGTGCACACAGGGGGGGACTTTGTGAGGGAGGCCGTGGCCCGTCCCACTCTGAGACGCTTGTGAGGGAAGCGCGAGGGGGACGAGGCTTGGGCCATGCCCCTGGCGCGGGCGCGCGCAACCCCAACTGACGGACCAACTGAGGGAAGGGAGGGATGAAAGGGGAGGAGGGGGAGGGGAGCAGCTTCGGCCCTCAGTGAGGAGGCCGGGGCGGCTGAATGACGAGCCGAAGCGGAACCTTTTCTCTGTCGGGGGGGGGAGAGACGTGCGCGCAAACACACAGAGACGCGCACGCGCACACACACACACACCCCGAGAGAGAGAGACACGCGAGCGCACACACACACACACACACACACCCCGACACACCGAGAGAGAGACGCATGGGGGAGAGAGAGAAAGAGACACACACACACACGCGCACACACACACACGCGCACACACAGAGACGGACGCACAGGGAGATAAAGAAAGAGACGCGCACACACACAGAGAGAGTGCGGCTGCAGCGCTGACAAAGCACAAAGCAGCGCTGCACTTAGGGGACGATGGCCAGGGAGGGGGGCTGCGGGGTCGAGGCAACGTGTGAAAGGGAGGGATGGCGAGGAAGAAGTGGGGAGTGAACTGATCGGGGCTTTAACATGCCCGCACGCGCAAAAGGGAGGCTCGTAATGTGGAGATCGGTTCTGGCTGCTTCTCTTAAAGTGCCTAAGCAACGAGCCTCTCTCTCTTTCCTCCTGCCGCTCGTGCCCTTGGTGCTCCGTGCGGCGCTGCTTCACGCTTTGTCAGCGCATGAGCCGCCACCGCTTCCGGGCACTGACCCGACCCGGCAGGCTTCCTCCTCCTGTCGCGGCCGGCATGCTGGGTCCTGCTAGCTGGTGCGGAAGTATGGCTTATTTTCGGGGTATGTCTAATAGCTCTCAAATGGTTAAAAACCCTGCCATGGCTTACTTTCTGACTACGTATTAAAAAAGGGGAAACACGGTACGTGTGTGCAAATGATCTCTCACAATTCTCCAGAGAAATTGGGACCATCTCATCAGCTGGAGGTCAGGTGACCAGTGCTGCCTCACCATGTTGTCCACTTCTGTTTAATAGTTGACTAACACTTCAACAATATCTGCTCTCTTCTCTGCTATATCTCTGTACCAAAAGCACACAGCCTCATCTGCCACTAAGGTGCGTGTGGTGCTGCTGCTGTTTTGATGTCTGAGCAGCTGAAAATGTCCATTAGCAGTCAATAAGTCTTTAGTTGTTGAAGTTAGGCCTCAACTGAGGTTAGACCACTTAACAATCAATAAAAATTGATACTGAAAAGCTCTGCAGGCGTTTGCCACTTTCTTTCACCTGTCCCACCCATTTTCTCTAATTTTGGGGTAAATTTTGCTATAACATGGGGTGGTATTCAACTGCTCAGAATAAACCAGATGAAATTATTAGACATGTATCTACAAAAATTCTGACAAGCTCTAATGACAAATAAAATCCTGGTTGAACTAATTAAATTCTAGCTGAAATAGTTTTATTACAGACATATACACACTTGGTTTCATTTGTCATTTTTCACTCCTGTCACCTAATTTCTGTATAGTGCAGCTGCTGCTACTGGGAGCTATAGCTCAGAACATCTGGAGGGCACCAGGTTAGGGAAGGATGCCCTATGCTGACAGGCAGTGGCTCTTCAGATTCCCATTTAGAGGGCTTTCTCAGCCCCTAGGACCTTTTTCCTGGAAATAATATGCATTGTCCTTTCCCTAATTTAGTATTCTGCAGTGAAAATCCTCTTGAAATTGTGAGCGACACATTGATTATACAACATCCCTGATCCCTGTACTTTGAGAATCTCTCTCCTATCAAAATGTTCAAAATCCTTCTCTTTGTGGGTACTTTTCAAGTGCTATAGCAGAATATATATGAATGGTATGGCCTTGCAATTAGTGTAATAGCGTGGCTATTACTCAATCTAGCCCAGTATTGCTTACTCTCCAAGACCACAATAATCTCCATCCCCACTACCCAAGATCATTTTAATTTACATAATGAGAATGCAGCCAGATTAGACCAAAGGCCCATCTAGATCACCATCCTATTTCTACTAGGGTCAAACATACATGCCCAGTAAACCAACAGACAGTGCTGGAAAGGCAATCACCCTCCCCTGTTGTTGCTCCCAGGCAATGGCACCCTGAGACTGAATATGCACACAAGGCCAGTGCAAGGCACTTTACTGCATGAAGTGAAGGACAGAGTGCTGTCTCCTAGGGTTCAGCCCTGCTCACATAAGGAGCAAGAGGTGCAGCACTCTCCAGCAGATCTCCATACTGCCAGTAACCCAGAAGAGTCATGGGATTGGGACATCTCTGCCCCAGGACTGGAGTGCCTACACCAAATGCCTCAGTTCTTGGCCAGCACTTACATCTCTCTCTCACACACGCACAGCTGCTTCCCATCTCCTGCAGTCATAGGCACAGAGGAGATGACAAGGCAGGTAGAAACTTCAGAGCCACCACTGAAATTCCTGGCTAGCTGCATATGGGGCAGCTTGGGAGGAGAGAAGGTAAGTACATGCAAACACCTGCTCAGATCAGGGCCTGAGAGCAGAAATGGAGGTAGCCTCCAGTTCCTATAGGTCCAAAGTTAAGATGCTTCATTACTGAAGCAATGACTCTTATGCAAACTCCACCCTTCCTAACCTGTGGAAATGGGCACACATACCCTGTCTCACAAGTGAACAGAAGCCAATCAGCCTGGCAGTTGAGAATTACTTCAACACTGCAAAGAATCAGGAGCAGCCAACTGAGCAGTGCAGGCATGGCTGTTCTGCTGATCTTGCTTCCCAACGGCATGCACTGCTATTTGTTACTGAAAGGGGGTGGGCTATCAATGGAGGAATCAACATGGTGCAGCTATAGCCGAGATTGTGTTGGATTCATTCTGCCGTTGCGTCCACCGTATCCGAGGGCAGTAGGCTACCTTAGTGATAGCAGGAGAAGCTACAGGACATACATGGCCCAGTCCTGCAACACAGCTACTCCCTCCTCCAGAGCATCTGCCACCTGAAGTGTCCCCTGAATTCTGCCCAATGGTAGGGCTTGCTCTGATGCCTACAGATTCATGCCTAACCCTGAGCACACATACTTTAAAAACCTATAAATATCCATAGAGGAAAGCTATCATTACTTCACCACACAACAGCAACTGGTTGGCTACTGTTGAAAACAGAGTCCTAGCCTAGATAGAACTTTGCCTTGGTTCAGAAAGACAATAAAAGACTACATTCTTAAACCACCCTGGTAAATATGAGCTTATAATACGATTGAGCAGGCTGCTCAGAAAAGAAAATCCTTAAAAGATCTTCATTATACGTGTATTTGTTTTTTTTCCATTACATGCAGGAAACCCCAGATTTTACTGTTCCACAGTATACATTCTTTTTTCCTAAGCAGAAGACAATCACTGTAGGCAAATATGCTGTAGTGATGGGTACAAGCTTAGACAGCTTTTTCACTATTTGAAAAACAATCCTCAGACCCTAGAGCAAAGTACAACTGGTGTTACATCTGCAATGCAGAGAGGACTTGACTCATCTAAATCTATAGTTTTGGTCAGAACAAACATAGCATGTAAGAAAATGCAGGATTCAATCCTGTCTTGATTCAGTTCTATATTGAGAGGATGTTGAAACAATATGACAGATAAAAGTAATGGAGGGGGTCCACTGTGGGAGATGCAGTCCCTCGTGCATTTTTTCGGTCAATTATGTAATCATAAACATACACAAAGATTGCCTCCAGACTCCAGTATTCTGTGGGAAGGATTGAAGTGCATACTAGAATTTTAGGTTTGTGCAATTCAACTGATTTAAACAACTCTATTGTCCTAGTAAACCCCCCCCCCCCCCCGGAGGACTTTTTGTCGTTAGATCTGAAATGTGTGGAATGATTGAATAATTAACAGGGAAATGTGTAAACACCACATAAGCAAATCAGGATGTTCATTGTTGTATAACTTTCCTGCAAGAAAATCAGATTGATCAAAAAAGACTAGATATAGTCTAAGCTGCATGAACACTGTGCAAGCAAATCAGGATGAATAGATCAAAATGGACAAGTATAATTTCAGCTCATGGCAACTACCATTTTTAGTCAACCTACCGGTATGCAGAGTTTTACTGACATTGCTGTGGACTGGATCAGTTGAGTGAATGGTTGATGCCACATGCTGAACTCAGCACAGATTGGCTTCTGACTAGATTTACATTGCTATCACTAGCTAGTTTAGTCAAGAAGATTTTTTTTATATATTGCAGGTAGTACCTTTCCCCACGTCTGCTCCATGCCCTATGTTCTGCTGACTTTGCCTTCCAAATGAATGGCATGGATGATCTCACCTAATTCTGCAGTCAATGCAAGGATGCCACACTGCTACTTTGGCAGTCATATCTATGCAATGACATATCAAATGTGAACCTTTTCACCGAGAACTGAAAAATTGCTGGTAGGCTTTTTTTTTTTTAACCCTTCTGGAAGTATTTACCAAAGCTGTGATATGTTCTTTTGAATATATTTTGCCAAAGCTCTTGGCAAATTCTTGGTGAATCCAGAGTTCTTGTTCAGTGAAAACAACTCTGAAATGTTGAAGGTTTTTCAAGACTCCATGTACCGTAAGATTTAGTTATCTCCTCTAAGCAACTTTTTGACAATGCATAAATTCTGTAAGAGTCAATTAATATGCATTTCCCCACAGGGTCCAATCTTCATGTCTGTACTAGCTTTTCTGTTATTCACCAGTGACCCTATTGCTGGAAGACCAATATGTCCTATAAAAATTAATAAGTAATATTCTGTATTTTAAGCATTAAAAATGCTACCTCATTGACAATATTGAACAGATTGTACTTGCACTGGAAACCTCAGTCCAACTGCCTAAATAGCCCTTAAAAACCCAGGCCCACAGAACTTGCATCCCACTTCCATTGACACATGCACTCTTGCCACCACCCCTCGACCTGGAAACAGAATACCTGAGCTGGGTGCAGGTGAGGGGGGGGGTAACAAGTGGGGAAGCTACGTGTAGTCCTAAAGTTATGGGCCAAATTTCGAGGGTGGAATTTTGGGGAGCGGGGGTGAATAGATATACCTGAGGGAATGTGTAGAAGATACAGGTGGGATGGGGGTGGGCTTATAGGAAAACCATTTGGGGGCCCAAATATGAAGGAATGTATTTGCTTGTGACTCCCTTCCCTTGTCTTCTCTTCCTCTCTCCCCATTGCCTTTTTTAGAGTGCAAGGGGGCAGGAGAAGGCTACTGCTCTTGACTGTGCAAGTCAGTAAGGGGCTGCCTAACCTGGCAGGGGTTGCAGTTCATATAATGAAGGCTGTTGCCTCATCAAATCACTGGTAGTGGAATTAACCATTTTAGTTGACGGACTAAGCTTGTATGAGGAGGGAAATTATCCTTAAGGCAGGCATGTCAAACCTGCGGCCCTCCAGATGTTTTGGACTACAATTCCCATCTTCCCCAACCACTGGTCCTGCTAGCTAGGGATCATGGGAGTTGTAGGCCAAAACATCTGGAGGGCCGCAGGTTTGACATGCCTGCCTTAAGGGGTATGTGTGGATGAGGGACGAAGCATGTCTTTGGGTGGGGTTGGTCACAGATACAGTGGTACCTCAGTTCTCAAATGTAATCCGTTCCAGAAGACCGTTCAACTTCCGAAACGTTCAGAAACCAAGGCGCAAAGCGCTAGCTGCAAGTTCAATTGAAAAAAATTGAAAAACACACAGAAGCCGTTCGACTTCTGAGGCATGTTTGAAAACAGAAGCAATTACTTCCAGATTTTCCACGTTCGAAAACCGAGGTACCACTGTACTGCTTTTTGCACTGGCAGAGGACTCGTCTATTTATGCAAAATAGGGTGCCCACTTCCCCCTATCCAGCCATGCAGCCCAAAAAGCTGCTCCTGAGAGTTGGGCGACCTTCCAAAACAGTGTGGGGCATGACATAGAGGAGTTAATGAAGGAAGGAAAGATAGAAAATCCTACAGGAGAGCCACAGAATGTATGTAGTTGGTCAAGGCAGACATGGACTCAAAAGGTTTTGAAACCTCTGCCATAAAGGTCTCCCCTTCACTGCAGAATACTGCTCCCCTAGAGACTTGTCAAAGCTTGAGTCTCCCAGAAGAGAGAGGCTGCAGCATCCAGGAAAGGGACATGGCTGAGACCCTGAACAGGAGAACTTCGTCCCAAAACATATTATTGCAGGTCCCACTTGTTCATTTCTAATCTTGGGAGCATGAAAAATGTTCTTTCAGATTCATTGCCTGTGATTCTGAAAAGGCTATACAGTAGTAATTCTCTCATCACACACAAAAGATTGATCCTCCTTCTTTGCCTCTTCCAAGGAAGTTAGATTCATATGACATCAATGACACTTTATACTACAAGGAGAGAAAAGTACTTAGAAAATGTTTAAGAACTCAACTTTGGGGAGGAGGGTATATAGAAAATATGGCATATCAGTATGGTGGCGTGTCATGACGTAAAGATGTTAAAATCATGAAAGTGGAACAGAACTGTTATAATGTGTAATTGAGCTGTTTAGATGATGCCAAATGAATTTCAATACATTTTATACTCTGCCACACCGTAATATATTTGAGGTAAAACACATTTTACATAAATGGTATTTCAGATATGTTTTCCCAGAGTTCCTCAACATTTTATTGGTATTATTTTTCACTACTCTATGCCTTTCAAGGAGTGTTTTCTTGGCACCACAGGAGTAATGGTGCAGCCCTTGGGGGGAGAGGCAAAAATGACAGTTATTTTGAAAAGCTCTAAAAAAGGACTTCTCAAATAACTTGTCGGTATTTTGGACAATATTTTACATAGGGCTCTAGAGCCCCAAGGAAACATTTCACACTGTGCAAGGATGAGTGTTGCCAAACTCTATCAATTCTTTGATACATAAAAAATAAGAAAGGAAGGGGATTAGGTTGTAATTAAAGAAGGGTAAAACCCAGTGTGGAAGTATTCATATGCCTGGATTTTGGTGTCAGAAATCAGTATCATTTCTGGACTGCCAACCAGATACAGCCTTCCCCTTATCAGGCTGCACCCATGCACCCATGGCTCTGGGTGGAGGAGTGTGATTCCTCGGCTGGAGTAGGCTCAGAACAGGTGATAGTCACATGTCTCATCAAGCCCAGATGCTGTAATCAGCACACTCAATTTCCCCTGTTGGTTGGCCCACGCCTTGGATTTTCCAGGGAGCTTTTTGGGACTGACCTCCAGGTGCCCTGACCTGATTGGCTGCAGAGGAGGGAACCTGGCCTGACTGGACTCTGGATGCGGACTGCACACTAACATCTGCCATGGGATCATGCACTCCAGTGGGACCTGCCACCAGGTAGCCCATGGTTCAGGACACAAATATGTTTTAAAATCCTGATCCCACCCGTTTGAGAATTTATTGTAACTCAGCTTATGTCACAAATTCCCTGGAACAAGGCGCCATTGAGACATTGTCTGAAGCTGTGCAATTGCTGCTGCGCCGGTAGCAGGTTTCATAAGTGTGTGATATGCCCTAACTACAGGTGGAAGAAGCAGACATTACCCAGAGCAGTGCGGGTAACAGGACTTGAGAGCACGTCTGCTTAGAATTCTCACCTCTGTTTTCGTCTTGCTTGGTCTTTTATTGAGAGTGAAGTCCATGAATGCTAATCATACTCTAATAATATTTATAGTTAAGCCCAGCGCTGGTATATTTTACACCTTGTTCACATTATGCTCCAAGCTGCTGTAGTCAGTTCAGTCATAACTCATATAATTCACATCTACCTATGAACTGCCTTTGGCTGAGACAAAAGGCAATCCACCTGATTTCATAACCCCTGCATTTGATTTACAAGTTACATTTGAATAGCACAGTCATGAGAACTGCTGAGCAAGAACAAAAATGCTTAAGGGGAATTATGCCATCTACGATTCCAGTGAAAATTTAGAAAGCCTAGTTCCATAGCGATGTTGGAGCGCTGATTCCCCAGTGTGGAAAGCCAGCATGGGGAAGGTCCATAACATAATGTTAGAGCACTTGCTTTACCCACAAAAGGTCTTGGGTTCAATCCTTAACAACAGCAGACAGGGCTGGGGAAATTCCCATTTGAAGTTCTATGCAACTGCTGACAGCCAGTGTAGACAATATTGAGCTAGAGCAGGGTTTCTCAAACTTGGGTGTCTAGTTGTTTTTGTACTACAACTCCCATCATCCCTAGGTAGTAGGACCAGTGGTCGGGGGTGATGTGAATTGTCGTTCAAAAACAACTGGAGACCCAAATTTGGGAAACTTTGACCTAGACCATTCATCAGACTTGATATAAGGCAGCTTCCTAAGCCTAGCCTGCCAGGACAAATATTTAGGATTGTGGTATAGAAATATAAGGTGGCAGACAAATGTATCATCTTAATCTGTCATTAAGATCTCTTTGATCTTTTTAGTTAGTACCTTTTACAGCCAGAGTCTATGCATGTCTAATCCAAAGTCAATTTATCTGAATCCAGTGAGATTTACTGCCAAGGATGTGTAACTAGGATTGAAATTCTAGTTTCTTAGAGGCCCTTACAAGCATTCATGAGTGTACAAAACAGGAAATGCAAGCAATAATCTGCCCTCTACAGTGGTTGTAGTTTGCTCCTGTGTGAGAAGAGCATTAATACAGTTCATTGGGCACAAAAGTGACCCATCTACTAGCAGCCATTGTTTATTTGGATCTTGAGCTAATGCTCTTCTGAGACTATTGAAATAGAAGGGCACATCCAGAGCCCTCCCTCTCTTCTGGTTTTTTAATCTGTGCTTCTGCAAGTTTGGGGCTATTACTACTTTTTAATGTAATCATGAACACTGGAGAATCCGCCTCATCCCCAATGCTGTTCCTCTGAAAGCCAAAAACATTTCCAAAGGAACAATTGCTCACAAAGCATTTACAACGTTTATAACCAAAAACCCTATATATGTATTGCATCATCAAGGCTATAATAAAGAGGCTCAGTCACAGAGGCCACAAAATTTAGAGGCAAGGCCAAATCTCCAGGTAGACATTGTCCTAAACTTACCCTACAGTGTAAGCAAACACACAAGCACAATGGCACGAAGGCAGAGAGAAAATTGATCCTATTGCTAACAGTCTTGTGGGTTTGTCAGCTTTTATACCTAAGGATTTTGTTTGTTTGTTTCACAATACCCTTAACACCCATATGTCATTCCAAATAAATGGTGATTGCATGGTTCTGCTGTATTTTGTTGACCCAAGAGACAGCAATAGCTCTTTCAGAGCCCTTTAAGCCAGATTTTCAGCTCCATTTCATTGCTATAAGAAGCCTGTATGTAATTCAGTGACCCAAAACACATTAAGCAAACATGCCAAGTTCCAGCCTCGACAAATCAATGGACACATTTTAGTGGTACAGATGGATTATTTATGTCACTGAAGAGAAGCTTCTGTAGGACTCTCTGATCGATGAACTGCAAGACACTCTGCATGTTTCGCTGGTGAAGTTTTGCCTTAAAGTGACCAAAAAAGGTCCAAGACTCACTTCCAAATGAAAATTGGTGGAGTGACCAGGACCTACTATTGATTGGTAATTATATTTTGTGGTTGGGAAGCTGTACGTAAAGACTACAATATGACAGCTTTGTGGACATAAAGATTGGCCTTGTGGGACAATGCATTATACTTGTAATCAACAAAATAAAGATGGTACCCAGGCTTCATCATTTTGTAGTATGGATTTCTGTTCCCGATTATGTGGTCTGTATAATCCTAACCCTAACCCATTACACTGACCTAAGCCAATGCTTACACTATTAGATCTCATAAGTTGCTTTCCAAGATCTCAAAATCAACACTACTCCTGCTTCATCCTGTTCATCTCCAGTCATATTAAAATATATTAAAATATACATGTAATCTGTTCAGTGAGGTCCAGACAAACATTATGAAATATACACAACCAGACGTATATTTGAGTCTTCATAGAAGCCCAGGACTAAGGTTTAAATAGGCTTAATTTGAACCACCATCTTGATTTGGAACAGTGCCCAGCATCCAAATATAGATTCTACCTCCTTTACCTTGGGAACCTTCATGTTGAGTTTGGTAATACCAAAGAGGTAAGTTGGCACAGGTTGGAACTATACAGCCAAATTGGGTAACACCTTGAGAGCCATGCAAATTGGCAAAGCCCTGCCAAATGACGATATCTTCAGGGGTGTCGAAATTGGCAGAGTTCGGAACTGCTGTGCCAGCAATTGGGCACAGTCATACTAAAGCCACATTTCAGACAGCTATCTTCCTTCAAAACGGTGTCTGGAATCACAACAGCAATGAAAACTGCTCCTCTCACCTTGGGAACCCACGTCAAATTTGGTGACAAAATCTCAAGAGGCGTCCAATACACAGAGAACAAACAGACAAACCATTTCCCAAAATATATAGTAGGTAAGCCTCACAACAACCAGAAACCATCAGTCTAGCACAGTAGTTCCCAAAATTCTTGGAATGGTTATGCTTGTTTTATTATCTTAATCTGTTTTTATAATTTCATATTAATTTGTTGTAACCTGCCCTGGGACCTTATGGTGAAGGGCAGGTAAGAAATCTTATAAATAGATAAAATACATTGAAAGCATTTTGGCACAAGGCTATGCAAGGCTGCCACAGAGGATGGGCACGATGCTTTACCTGGTGCTGAAGCCCAATCCTGCCATTTTATCAGACTGGAAGGAAAAGAAGGAAATGGCAAGAGATTCTCTGGGTTGGTTCACTGATTGGGGTGACTGGTGAGAGACATATAGATTCCACAGTGAGTTCTGCATCCAGACACAATTCTAGAGTAGCTGCTCCATTGTACTCATGGGATGAGCTAATAGACAGCATCACAACAGAATTCTATTTCTAAGCCATGAACTTTCTGTGATGCAACTTTCTGTAGTGTGCTTTTGCTTCTATGGAAAAGTCACACCACACAGCCTCCACAGCAACTCTGCCAACAGTGTATCAGTAAAGGGTCAGCAATAGCAACAACTTTATGGCCAATTTAAAACACTGTTATTTTGCAAGTGAATATGCGATAAGGGTCGATGGCAAAAGTAATGCAAGTGAAATGGTTATCTAAGCAGAGGAGCTGCAGGTTAATGCTGTGGGAGTTTCTGCTATGAATAAAATAATAAAAAACATTTGAAACCTGGAAATGGACAATTTTGTTTCACAGTAGCTTAAACACAATTGAAGATAAATGAAAGTTTCGAGAAAGCCAATTTTAAAAAAATAAAATATAAACTTCTCTGCTGAAGTACACTTGGGTTGATAGCTTTAGAATATCTGCTGTGGTGTTTTCCCTCTGAGGTACAAATATTTTCTATTTCTGCAAGGACTATAAATTTCCATACAAATTAGGGCTCTATAAGAATTGCATTGTAATGCTAATTAGATAACTAAGTCCTGTCAAATGGATGCAAAAAAAATAAAATCCAATAATCATTATGCTTCTTTTTCATTATTGCAGCATATTGTTAATTTCCTCCAGGGCTTATTATTGCTTAAATTAGAGAATAGCAGTTACAGTAGGATGGCACTGAAAATGTACTTTTCTCGATGGAGAAAAAGATAGGAGCTAATACTACTAGCAGTACAATACTGATTCACACAGTCAGCTTGGCTATGATATGAGAGAATCAAGAATAATTGTATAACTGAAGGTGGATTAGATCCAAAATATTTATATTCGTCTATCTCTTCTTTCCACCAACTCATTTCAGGGAAGCTGTGAAACTCTTGAACCTGTGGTCTGGAGGTAGATTTGGGTGGATGGGGGTAAATAAATTGAGGATTAATCCAGAGAAAGCTGCTGTGGATTGAGGTTTATAAATTCAGTGAATAGCTAGCTGTATTTTGGCTTGTGTACTGTTTCAGAAAACGCAAATTAGGTAAATTCACACTAAAATGTGAACTGAACTGAATTTCTCCTCTACCTCTACTCACAGATAAGTTCCAACAAAGATCCATGCCAATAAGAGTTTCTAGTTGGCAGGTTCAAATTCAGGTTCAAGTATTTATTTAGACTTCCTATTAATCCCAGATGAGAGGCTGAGTAGTTCCCGCTTGGACAATCTCCCCATAGGTTTATGTAAGTTGGCTATTTTCCTGCAGAGGGAGAGGTGGTGGGGTCTTTGAGTTCAGCTATCTATCTATCTATCTATCTATCTATCTATCTATCTATCTATCTATCTATCATCTATCATCTAATAGCATGATGGTGCAATTGATACTTATTTTCTCATATTCAATGAGGCTTCCTCCCATGCAAGTGCTCAGAAGACTGCTGCTTGACAAGCACCAACTACCTGCTACCTGTGCCATCCTTTTATCTATTACTATTCTTTTCATTATTAATATGTTATTATAGATTATTAGAATATTGCTGCTGCTGTTTTATTGTGTGGGGGGTGTTAGGGGAGGGGTAGTACCTCTGAGGGGTCCTTCTGGGGGAGTTTGTCTACCTTTGGTCCCCATCCTACACTCAGCTCTCACCCGTTGCCCCCAGAAGCTGTCAGCATGTGACAGCGACCACATCCCAGAAACGGCTTCAACTGGCCAGCAAAACCAGGTGAGGGTCTCAAACCATCAGGGACTTAAGGACTTCCCCTGCATGCGAAGACAGGCTCTGATGAGACCAATAGTGGGTCCAACAGTCAATTAGGTGGTTTCTGGATGTGCTGTAAGAGAAAATGAAGGGCAGATGGCCTCTTGTACACCTCCTTCTGGCAACTCCTGCTGCCAAGCTGGTGGCATATGCTTTTCTTTGGACCACATCAGCGAGGATGAGAGGGCGGTCTTGTTTGGCCAGCCCAAGACTGCTATACAAACTGCCCTGGTTCACAACCTGGGAAGGTCACTTCAGTGCTGCTAACACAGCAGTTTTACTTCACCCCAGAGGTGCACTCCATTGTCTCTTGAGACAGATGGATGTCAACAACACCAAAAACATTGTTACATTTCTAATCCAACCTCTATCAGATTATTTCATGGTATGAAAATACAACATGAACTATATATATAATCGTCCTCATAAAATTCAATCAACAGTAAGATCAACATAACTAGCTCAAAAGCAGCTGCAGTTAGAGCTCCAGAAGTGATTGACTAGCCAAATCTTAACTTGGCACTGGAATGAGACCAATAAAGGTGCCAGCTGGTCCTCTGAAGGAAAGGCATTCCATGGCTGGGGGTAATACAGAAAAGAAAGCCTTCTCTTACACCTCCACATAATAGACAGCTGGGTGTCATCAGCATTGTCTTCTCTGGGGTGGGGGGAGATGAGTGGCAGCACTGTGCAGTGGAAGCTGTGGGACAGGCTGGGTGCTGTCTCTTACTCTTCTGCCACCTGAGGCAGCTACTTCATCCAGCTCTGAGTGGAGCAACCGTAACACTGTGTCTCTGAAGAGGATTCCCGGTTAAGTGGGGACCCAGGGTTTGTCTGAAAGGAATCTTGCAAGCATGTCTTGCCCTACCTTATTCCACAAATGCCCCTTCAGATGGCTCAGACAAGGAGTTGTGGCTGATTGTAGAAGATACCACACAGGAACCGGGTAGAAGTTCTTTGTAATGCCCCAATATGCTTATAGATTGAGAGGCTTCCTGGAGAGGAACTGCATCACTTCCTTTTTGCCACAGTGCTAATTGTTGGCACTAAATAATGATGTACATAGTCAAACAACATTACTGTAATTGACCACCATTGATGTTATTTCGTCATGCTTGCACTCTGATCATAGTTATTAATGTTGGCAGGTCATAAATTGTCGCTTGCTCTGAAACAGAGTATCTTTTAACTCTGATTATCCATCACTTGTGAACGTATAAATTGTGTTGACTATGAAAATTGTGCTGCATATGGAGGCAACAAAGCAATGAAGGGTACACGTCTCCCGTTTCCATAGCAAAAGAAAGGGTTTATTTTTAAATCAGCTTTTTGTTGAGATGACATCTAGTTACATATATAATTGGAAACATCAGCTGGGAATTGGAGATGTCTAAGGGGAATTAAATTCCACTGATTATCTATACAGCAGAGTACATTTGAAAAGGATGGATTGGTGAGGAAAAGATGCTCACAGGGAATAAATGCAGAGTCCTTGTATGTCCTGTAACAGAACCTAGACAGAGCTCTTATGCTGTATTTTAAAACATTTTCTTCCAAGAACATTAACCAGATTTTTTAATAGGGAAATGTTTTGTATAGACTGTTCTTCTGTGGCCACAGACAGCAGCACTTTCAATTTGTTCTCTTGCCATCAATTGGTTCAGGGAGATCTTTAAGTCGTTAATCAAACTCTCAAGGGATTCTTCTCTGGGCAGCTGATAAACCACTTGGCTCATCATCACAGCCCAAGTTAAACACATACAGCCCCAAACTCAATTAAGTCTGTTAATAGCTGGTTGTGGGAAATTTTGGACTTCTTGAGCAGTGATACATATTTGTATCTCAGTGGATCATTGAATATCTGGCTTTTCCATATACTAGATCAGGCATCCCCAAACTGCGGCCCTCCAGATGTTTTGGCCTACAACTCCCATGATCCCTAGCTAACAGGACCAGTGGTTGGGAAAGATGGGAATTGTAGTCCAAAACATCTGGAGGGCCGAAATTTGGGGATGCCTGTACTAGATAATGCTGATAATCTTGATTTCTAGATCCCAGGACACCAAAACACTGTCCATCTAAATATGAATGTACATATGATTAATAAACTAGATGGGACCCAGATGTGATTATTTTACCCTGACAATATATATAGGGCTGCTCTGAAGGGCATTTTGAAAACTGTGTATATACCGGTATTGTTGCATACTTCCTTTCCTGAGTGGTGAGACATTGTAGAAGCAACATTTACCAGGTTTTGGTTTCCTTTGTAGAACAGAGGACTTTTTGATTATATTTGTTTTATTTATGTATACAGAAGTAGAACATGGGTGGAGGCAGGAAATGTGTGCTTAAGTAATGCAAAATCTACTACGGAAAATCAGAGCTGTCAGGGGCTACTACCCATGATGGCTGTGTTCTACCTCCACTGTCAGAGGCAGTATTCAGAGCAATGTTTCACTTTGGACCTGCTCGTGGGCTTCCCATAGACATCTATGAGTACAGGATGCTGAACGATGGACTTTGCCCTGAACCAGCAGGGCTATTTTATGGTCTTACGTTTTGACAAGGGGGGGGGGGTCAGGGAGAGAGAGATATTTGCCTCACCTGCCCCTGGCACATTCAGCCAAGTTCCTGCTTCTCCCTCTATCTCTCCCTATTTGACTTATACCACTGCTTTTTGATCACTCACACCTGGCCCCTCTCCTTACCTGGGCTATTGGTGGAGTGTGTCACTTTCTAAGTTGTGATGGTTTTTCCATTCAAGCACACTCAATAAAGCTCCAGCTATCTCCCAACCATTAGATTCCATGAAAGATACATCAACCAAACATCCTGGGCTATCAGAAACCACCCTGGCCAACAATGCAGTTAGAATATTTTAATTATCACATGTAGGTGAGCAGTTTAGAAATAAGAAATGAGCATGTCTGAACATGTGATAATGAGGGATCAAATCAAGTCTGGATGTGATGGATGTGGAAAAGGTATTAACGTATGCGTACAGGAGGGAATGCATGACAATTGAAGTTGGGCCAAATTGCAATTAGGGTATCAGACCTCTCTTCTGACATGAGTATATTTCTACATAATATAGCAAAATGGGGGATTTAAACCCAAGACATGAATAGGAATGGAGAGAAGGTACTGAGAGCACTGCATTTAAATACCTACAAGTAATAACTGTGGTTTCATAAGAACATAATTAGAGCCCTGCTAGAGCTTGAGCTACTTTCAGAAGCATAACCCCTCACTGACACTAACTTATCACCATCCTGACCTCTTCTCTAGGTATCTCCTGCATTTCGTTCTCTGGGATAACCAGCTGGCATATTTCATATGTCAACAAAACATTATTCACTGCAACTATTTAGGAGGTTTATTATAACGATTTCCAGATATACAGCACCTCCTACGCCCATTATTAATTCATTGCTTGCTAGCAGTATGAATGCTACCACACAGGAAGCGGTGAACAGCAAAACAAGCATAAACATAAGCATGTTTAGTTATGGCACTCTTTTCCTGCCCCTCCACCATGAATAAATGTGAATGCTTAGATTACCATAGTTTTAGCTGCATATCTTTTGACAGTTGGTAAGGTGCAGAATAGCAGTCTTGTTAACCCACACTTTAATATTAATCATTAAGGTTGCTTACAGCAAAAGTATTAAGATTCTACACAGCTAATTATTTTTTCTAGATGTTCTCTTTTCCTTAAAGGAAGAATTGGCTGAACAGGCTCATTCTCTCTCTCTTTTTTCCTCTCTCTCACACTCTTAACCTTTGCCTTGAGTAATGGCTATATTAGTCCATTTCCAAGTAAATTTCAGAAGAACACACAGTAGCTGTAAATAATGGCACAAATTGTGTCATCGGCACTCTCTTTATTCACTGATTTGGCTCCTCTGTCTGATCTAGCAAGCCCAGAGCTAAGCAACTTGGTGGCAAGCCACAGAGCAATTTGCTGCTGCAGATCCTTTAATTCACTGCCTTACGTTATGCCTTGGGCAATATAGCTGTAGCAGGGGACACTGTTGAGTTGCCAGAATGGATAACTGTCCATTTACCCTGTGAAAGACACACTGCAGCCACCCTTGAACCAGTATTTATGAGGTTCTTATCTGGTCTTTTTCACGTTAAAGAAGTCAGAAAACATCTGCCACAGGAGGATGAATATATGCAATGGGACACACAGCAGCACATGTCATGGAGATGTGTTTTTGATTTTTCTTACACAGGCTCTCTCAGGACATCTTTAAACTACAAATATAAACCAATTTAAGTGTCATGCCTTCCTATGAAAGGGACTCTAGAAAACAGTTCTGCGATTGGGGATATGTGTGCTTCCGTGGTTTTCTTTACCATTTTTGTATCTGTGCTGGGAAATAACAAATAAATATATCTGTTGGTCTTGTGGACTACACAGCCTGGAGGCATACAATACTATAGACTCGCCAAAGTCCAACACAAAACCCTTGTCTGAAGCATTTGTCCTGCCTATATTGACTGGCCTGAGGGACTCAAGGTTAACCTTGAGTCAATCAAGGTTGAGTCTCAATCCGGCCTGCGGACGGTCCGGGAATCAGCATGTTTTTACATGAGTAGAATGTGTCCTTTTATTTAAAATGCATCTCTGGGTTATTTGTGGGGCATAGGAATTGGTTCATTCCCCCCCCCCACAAAATGCTTTTGTGGCCCACCACATGGCTTTATTTATTTATTAGGCACTTTTTTCATAAAGGTGAACTCAAAATAACTTACCCAAAATCATAGCACACTTATAAATATAATTGTCAATTTTAAGGGAATATAAAAAGAAAAATTCCTGGCATGCTACTCACAGTGATTCTGATAATTCTAGCCTTACTGTCCTAATACTAAAATGAAAGATGAAATTGTAGGTGGTTATGCCTAATTAATTCTTATTTTTGTCAGCGTACAATATTATTTCACCTTTAATTGGCCTAAGAAAAGCAGCATATCCCATCAAACAGATGCAGCAAATGTTAAATTGAGTGTTTATTAATCTGAGGGTTTTTTTTTTTAAAAAAGATATGAATTGATTTCTCCTAGCTAGGTTTAACGGTGTTAATCTTTGTGCCCCCCCCCCTTAAGCAGCTTGTCTCATTAAATTATCCATCACAGCATGGTATGAGTAAAGGCTAAATGCAAGCTTTCTAGTGAGCCCAAGATAAGGAAAGAGACAGAAACCGCTAGCTTCCAGACCAGAAACAGTCTGATCAAAAATTAATTGAAACATATTACACAGCCATAACACTGTGGAATTATGCCTCTGTGAAAGATATACAGAATGAAGATACTATCCAAAATATTAAGCTTATGCAAGGTTGATGGGAGCTGTAATGTAATAGCTTCTGAAGGCCTCCACATCCCTGCCTTGCTACTATCCCATGGATGGCTCTTAGACAAGGAAATCATGCAATTTATAGAAATCAGCTTGTATAATTTGTTTATTGTATATAAGGAGATGAAATGAAATGAAATGGAGTTGTTCAATGGAATATAGAAAAAAGGTAGAATTAAGTGGTTCGAATCCAGCTAGTGTTAGTTATGAAGAAGGCTGTAAAACTAAGCAAACTTACTAAGGAGTACCTGTCCCACTGAACGCAGAGTAAGACTGGGGCATGAGTAAACTTGGGAAGGCTACCTTTTCCTTTGAATATAAAGGGTAGTATTCAATGACGTTTTACTCAGAGGAGACCAATTTAAATGAATGAACATGACTGAGTTAGGTCCATTAATTTAAACAGTTCTACTCTGAATAAAATGTAGTTGAATGCCACCCAATGTGGTTTAAGTTAGTTTTCACTAACTAGCTAAATGGCAATTTGAACCCTGGCCTCCCAGGTCCTATTCCAAAACTCTTAACCACTATGCCATGCTGGTTCTCCACACTGTACTGCCTCTATTTGTTAGTGACTCTTCCATGAGATACATTTAAACATGCCTTTTACATTTGGATTAGAGCTGTCAAATGAATATTCTTTCAGAAAACATGCATACACAGCACTGTCTCCATTCTAGTTTTCTCTGAAGAGTTTTTTTTAGAAGAACATGCTCCCAAATTACAAGAGCCATCCCGCTCCTATGCTTGTTGCAATAAATTTAACAATAGTCTCCATTCAAAATGTATGAATACTAATATTTTGCACTAATAAAAATTCTTTGGCAACTATCATAATGGGCATTACATTTAAAAATAAATATACTGCAGTTATTTTTCAGTTGAATACCTGCTATAAACAGGGCAACTATCTATTTTTCTTTTATTTTTATTTCCTTTATTTTTATATGAATTGATACTTGGCAAAAGAATTTAAACAAAGCCATTCTCAAAGAATGGTGCACATTATTCATGAATCAGTGAGGCTATCAGTAAACCTACTCTACATCTCTACATTAACATTCAGCATTTGTTATACAGTACAGGAGAATAGAAAGAGCCTTTAAAAGCCTTTTTGCCATTCACTTCATTTTTTAAAAAATGCTATTAAAAATTCATTGCAGGGCCATGTCCTGATGTTTTTAATTGACTATGAAGATACAGTATGTGTAGTTAGTGGTACATGCCCAGGAAAACTTTGGATTCTTGTTTTCCTAATAACCTTCCACTCAGGTGGCACTGTGGTTAAACCACTGAGCCTAGGGCTTGCTGATCAGAAGGTCAGCGGTTCGAATCCCTGTGACGGGGTGAGCTCCCGTTGCTCGGTCCCAGCTCCTGCCAACCTAGCAGTTCGAAAGCACATCAAAATGCAAGTAGATAAATAGGAACTGCTACAGCGGGAAGGTAAACGGCGTTTCCATGTGCTGCTCTGGTTTGCCAGAAGCAGCTTTGTCATGCTGGCCACATGACCTGGAAGCTGTACGCCGGCTCCCTCGGCCAATAATGCGAGATGAGCGCGCAACCCCAGAGTCGGTCACGACTGGACCTAATGGTCAGGGGTCCCTTTACCTTTACCTTTATCCTGCAAACAAAAAATGTTTTCAAGAGCAGATATTATTAGTAATAATTTTATTTACCTTGCCCATCTGACTGTAATATGTGTGGGAAATTGCAGTCAAACATATGCATGAGTGCCAGTTAGTGCATGAAGGGGTTAAGGCAACAAGGTTGTGCTCCTAGACTCAGGTCATGCCCCCTCTTTTGCAGCGAGGCAGGAAGTGAAGCCATGTAACTGACCAAGGAAGACATGCCTAAGCAAACTCCAAGCTTAAAGCACATGTTTGAAGCTATCTTTCTGTATTTTCTACCCTAGTATTCTGCCTGTGTTCTCCTTGCTGCTACATGCATGAATCTGTAAGTAAAGCATTTTTAACTGACTTCACTGTGTGTGGTCTGAACGTTCATTGCAAGAGGGGTAGAAAGAGAGGAGCACTGTTTATAAGCAGACTAAATGGGATAAAAGGATCTAACAACCTATATTCCTAACACTATACTGCTGCTTGATTTTTTGAGTTTGCACTCTGCTACTAGGGGCTCTCTCTTTCTGGACAGTTGGTTTTGAATCTAGGCACCTAGCCTAGCTTTTTGTTATTTACCCCACACCATAGCTGCCAAGTCTCCTGTTGAAAAAATCCGGGATCAGCAGCAGCGCAGCACTGGAAGTCGCTTCTACGCATGTCGCAACTTCCGGTGCCGGTGCTGCCCGATTTCCGGTGCCCAAACATGGGCACCGCGGCACCCGAAATCGGTTCTGCGCATGCCCAGACATGCACAGAAGGAGCTTCCCTGGCAGGTAGGAAATCGGGGGATTTACAGGATTTTTTCTATTCGGGATAACAGCGGGAAGCGGATTAAAATCTGGGGGTTTCCCACGAGAAACGGGATACTTGGCAGCTATGCCCCACACACGTGGGTCACAGGGATTCATATTTTCCTCCCACAGTAGGATGTGAATAAATTTTGCTATTCCAAGGTGTGTGTGTGGGGGGGGGGTGTCAGATTGCTGCTCAGCATACCTAAATCCATCAGCACACCCAAAGTAGTTATGTGGATCAGCTATTGATTTCCACTAAAGAAACACACACACACACACACACACAGAGAGAGAGAGAGAGAGAGAGAGAGAAGGCAAACAACCTCATTCCCACGTATTTATAATCAACAAACCCTACAAGACCATAGATGGAACTCAAAGCAATGCCAATGAGATTGTTCCATCAAGCAGAAATGCTGCACTCACAGAGCTATTTCCTTTCTCCTCCCCCACATGCTGTTCTGGGAGTTCCGATCTGCCTAGAGCCAAATTTGGGGTGTGGCAGAAGACAGGGAGAAGGATCCATTGCACTAAGTGGGACCTGTTACCTGTTGCTTCGGCTCCTGCTAGCACAACTATTTCCAGAAAAGAGAGGCCAGCAAGTAAAGACCACCACAAGATCTACAACAGTTTGTATTGTCCCTGCCTCCTTCCCTCCACAGGATGACAGCATCTGGTGTCCTTTGGGAAGGATCCCAGAGAGTTTTAAACAAGTTTCTTGGTAATGACTCCTACGTATGGGTCATTAAATTAACAAAGGAGGTGGCTTTGTGGGATAGGCTCTGTCCTTCAACTGTTTGTCAGTTAGAAGGACAAAAGCGAGAGTTGAGGTGTGCAAGCTAGGAGGAGGCTGGACAGCTGGGAGACAGAGCCATGCCTGATTTCTGCTGGGATCCAAGGCTGTGGTTATGGGAGAAGCGAGACCCTCTTCGGGTGTTAATGCTGTGAGCACCTCCATCATAGGCTCGGGTTATATGTATGTGTCTTAAAGACACTATAGTCTCCACTGTCCCTCATTATGAGGAAATCAAACCCTGGGTAAGTGCCTGGAATCTCACACTGCTCAGAGATTGGGGTGGCATGCAACAAAATGTTAAATATTGCTTTTGTTGTTTTATTAAAATATGTAATTTAATGTAGCTTGTAAGCCATTTTGGAATGGTTTATACCTGGGAGGTGGGATAATAAACAATTGACAAGAGTAAATAAATATGACCACACCCCTCACTTGCAATCTGAAGCAGGACAGACTAGAATCCTACCACCTCTTTCTGCACAAAGGGAGCTAAACTCATAGCTCACACCAAACCAATATTCAAGCAGCTCACATAAGTGGAGCACCTGGGTTGAGCCGGCACCTGCACATGTCTCCCTTTCCTGAGTTCTTGAGTAATATACCAGGATTTGCCCCACTGTTGCTACTGCTAACAAGTCAAAAGGCACATGCCATATAAATGAAGAAAAAACACCAAAGGAGAACATCTCTATGCCTCTATTACTCTTCAGTTGGAGCCTCCGCGTACTGGGCCTCCTCACTAGCTCTGTGCCCACCTGTCAGCAGGCCTGTCAATCAAATTCTAAATAGAAGTCATTACACCACACAGTTACAGTCAGCACCTGAGTAAAAGGCTGACAGGAACAGCTTGCTCATGACTGAGCAACTCCTCCCATACCTGATGGAGCACTGTGGGGAATGAAAATACCATTTTTAAAGAAGTATGAACAAGTATGTGAGCTAAAGGAATATTTTTCCACACTTCCTAGCCTGAAATGAGGAATGGCTCTTCTGGCTGTTGCCTTGATGGCAAAAAGGTGTTAGGAAATATTATTTGTATTCTTCAACAAAACCATGGGATGATCGAATGAAATAAGAAATTCAAAACCAACAACAATGATTCCAGGGGAGGGTTTTTGTTTGTTTTTAAACTAACACAAGGCCAAGTATCTATAATTAAGGTACCATATTTAAAATCTCTGAAAAATGTTACCGTGAGGAGGAGCTATGTAAAGGAAATTATTTTTGACTTTTAACTAAGCTTAGAAATTTGGTCCAGCTTGTACATTTGCCTCTTGATGTGGCACCTCCTGTACTGGACTCCAGAAAAAAAAGGAAAGTCCCTTTCTACACTGCCACAAATATATAACTGTGACGGCAAATTCACCTCCCATTTGCTTATTCATTTCCTCCATGCCTTGCGTTTCTGGACAAGACAGATCTACCTTCACTGCTGCACATGGCCTTGACACCAAGGAGCCCTGGAAACGGCTCCCTCCCCATAGTCTTCAGATGCAGTAAAGTGCACTGCAACTTTCCAATCCTTTCACACTTCCCTGCTCTCCCCACATTGCTGACACACCCTGAAACCACCATCTTCTTGTGACTACATATTGTGTTTGTGTCAACATACTGTTTTATGGTGTATGCACATCAGGGATAGTGGGATGGGGGGATGCAAATTAACAAATGTGACTCAAGGACATACAAGCTGCAGTCCCACAATTTTCCTGGTTGAACCATAATTCCATAGGAGTGGACTGCAAGGTAGAGGGAAGCCACAGAACAATACAGGAAAGGAACAGGGTGGAAATGTGCTCATTCTTCGTATATATTTTTAATGACAGGCAACAAAGATACATAATTTGGGGAGACCATGTGCATTACGAATTTATATCAATTTATACTCCACTGGACTAACTGAAGCACCATAATATATATGTGTATACAGTTTGGGAAGGTGCCTGAACTTTCAAGGAAAATACATTCTGGTCCATTGATTGTTCTGTATAGTGTGGGTTCATGAAGTTTTTTGGGGGTGGAAATACCATTTACAGATTCCTCAAGTATCCTGGGTAGAACTGGAGTGGATGTCACTGACCAGAGCGAACAGATGTGGTAGACGTTTGTGTAGTCAGGAAAACAAAAGGCAGGTTCTGCACAGGGCACTGGGTACAAAATGCATGCATTGTACACAAACCTACCATTTTAACTATTAATTAAAAATGTGTATTTTAACAGAACAGGTTGAACCAAGATCAAGGAGCAAGATGGGAAATAGAAAATTATCTTCAGATTAGACTGATATCACTTTTCAGAATGATTTGTCCCTAGGCAATGCCCCAGGAGTTTTGTTTAAAGCACTCTTCTCAACTTAAAAGTTTTGAAAAAAATAAACATTTTGTATTGAGTGTAGAGAAACATTTGTCCCTGTAATAACTATTTTCATCAGCCTCGACTCCTGAAAAATTATTGGAGTATACAGCAATATTGTTGAATATTCCTTTTCTGTATGAACCTTGTTTTAAATTAAGAAAATCTTCCTGAATTAAGTGGATATTTTCTCTTGAATAGGCCTTTCCTTGTACTACAGGAATATTCTAAAGATAACCAGCTACTTAAATTTGGTGTGAACTTCTAAGGTGCTATAAAACATAATCTCAAGATTACTGTAATGTTACTTCATTACTTGAGATAAGTGGCCTAGAAAATGGGCAGCACACTGCTACAAGAAATACATAGTCAGATCAAAGTTCCCTGGTTGCTTTCAATTAAAGGTGACCTATAAAGGAAAGAAACATTCACTACTTTAAAGGTCCTTTATAATGTACATTATAAAGGACACAGGTGGCGCTGTGGGTTAAACCACAGAGCCTAGGGCTTGCCGATCAGAAGGTTAGCGGTTCGAATCCCTGCGATGGCGTGAGCTCCCGTTGCTCGGTCCCTGCTCCTGCCAACCTAGCAGTTCAAAAGCACAAAGTATAAGTAGATAAATAGGTACCGCTCCGGCGGGAAAGTAAAAGGCATTTCCGTGTGATGCTCTGGTTCACCAGAAGTGGCTTAGTCATGCTGGCCACATGACCCGGAAGCTGTACGCTGGCTCCCTCGGCAGTAAAGCGAGGTGAGAACCGCAACATCAGAGCTGTCCGCGACTTGACCTAACGGTCAGGGGTCCCTTTACCTTTATAATGTACATGGTTAACTTGCAAAACAAAAATATACTATTATTCCTACTCTCTCATACTTTTGACATTGGTAATAGACAGCCTAATGAAAAAGACTAGAGTCCTAACCCCAGCTGTTACCCAGCAGGGTTGAACAGAGCAGTGGGGCCTCTGCTGCCTCCTCAGCCCAGCCACACAGGGCATCCTACACTCGTTACAAAGTGGACACAAATTTGCATAAAAGGGGACACAAATTTGCATTAAATTGGCATAGGGCTATTTATATTAGAATTTATTTCATTCATGAATCACTTGCTATGGAGCATCTTGAAGTGATTCACAAACACAAATAAAAGCCTATAAAACACAATCGCCTATTTAAGCAGCTTAAAGAGTACATATACAAAAAAAAAATGTGTGTGTCTAGATGCAAACTTTGAAATAATTACAACAAACAGAAATATAATGGATTTCCCCAGAGAGGGGAAGGCGCCAGGTGGCTTGTGTGGCTGCTCCGTCTGCTGATGAAAGGAAGTAGCTCAGAGGCAGAGGATCTGCTGTGCATGCAGAACTGCATGCTGTGCAGGCAGAAAGTCCCCGTTCAATTCTCAACATTTCCAAGTTGGGCTAGGAATGTCCCTGGTCTGAAACCTTGGAGAGTCGCTGCCAGTCAGCTAGATGGACCAATGGTCAGTGTAAGGCAGCTTCCTATATTGCACCAGGTATCAAAGTACACTGACCCAGTGAATTTATCTAGGAACACCTGGCGCAAAAGATTGTGGAAGCTAACGGTATGGATCTGATCAGGGTGTGCCAAAAAAAGAATCTCTAGAACAGATTAACATAGTAGGGTTATTTCCTTTTGGGGGAGATGAGACATTTGCCTCCCAACTCTTGCATAGCCAACCTCTCTTCCAGGATTCACAGTGCATTATCCAAAATGAATGTCAATATTTGTAGCATTTCTTCTCAGGTAAGGATGATACAGCAACAATAACTTGTCTTATATTGGTAACTGCTAGTGAATTGTGCTCCTGCTTACTCTAGTTTCATTTAGAGCTTTTTCAAACAGCAGGACAGAAAGTGTTCCTTATAAGTGCTATCTCTCTCCGCAGTCTTTTTGCAGGAAGCAATTAGATTTTTCTTTTTTTCTTTTTTCTTTCCAATTGTACAATATTTGCTCGATTCTTGTTTCAGTGGGAATTTAAAATGTCAAATACCGCAGTAGGGCCATGATAAAAATGTATGTCATACTGTGACTTCTGACACTGTTCTCTAACCTATGCAGTTTTCTCATTCATTTTAACAGTTTTTCTCTGTATTTTTACACCAGTTGAAATTTTCCTTGTAGAGGTTACAAGGCTATTTTCTTGCATGTTTTAATGTTAGAAAATACAATATTGAATAGAACATTGGAAGGGGGAAGAGCCTTTCTATGAAATGTCACTGCAACTGTGGTAATTTAAAAATATCACACCATTAGTCCCGGGAGTAAGTGAACTTCTCTGTTGGTGAGGGAAGGAAGTTGTGCTGCAACCACAATCCTATATGGTCAGGCTAGGACAAATATCCCCTCCCCCTCCCCTTCCTGGGCCATTCATTGACTACAAAAAGGAAGTACGGTATATTCTATTACTATTGGGATGGGAGTGTCACTTTACCTGCAATTACAAATTTTCTATGGCAGTAATCTTTCGCACATCCAAACCATGTATTTAAAGCACAATGCTTCTTCCAAATAATCCTGGGTACTGATTTCTTTAAGGGTGCTGGAAATTGTAGCTCTGGGAAGGCTACACTACAGTTCTCAAGCTGCTTTGGGAAAGCCATGTAGTTTAAATTTGTGTTAAATGTGCTTTAGAAGTATGGTGCTGTTGTGACCCTTCTGTCTTTTAACTATGTTAACGGAGGCTTCTTCCTCTCCCTCTCCTTCCAAAAGCCATTGCAACCACTTCAGGCAGCAGCTTTGATGTTCTCAGTAGTCTGTGTGGCTGGGCCAGAATGCTCCTGGAAACAACACTATGCCATAAATTCACATGGTTTGGGGGGGGATAGCTGCCCCAGTTAGCTACCTTGAACTGAAAGCAGCAAAATCACCTCCCGGTGAGACAGCAGGGCATTTTATTTATTTATTTTGGTAAAAGCAAAATGTGTTGGGCCTTCTGCCAGTATCAGAAATGCATTTCTCCAAGAGGAAACATTTCTGTAAGGAAATATGTTCCATGTGTCCCAAAGCTAACAAAGAACAAAGTCACATCATGCCCACAGAATGCATGAAACATATTTGTGTTTGCACTCCTAGGGTTCCAAGTAGTTGTAATTTCATGTGCCTTGTTGTAACAGCTGTGTTTGTCCACACCAGGCATCCCCAAACTGCGGCCCTCCAGATGTTTTGGCCTACAACTCCCATGATCCCTAGCTAGCAGGACCAGTGGTCAGGGAAGATGGGAATTGTAGTCCAAAACATCTGGAGGGCCGAAGTTTGGGGATGCCTGGTCCACACCTTAGTCCCTGGAACGTGCTGCAAGCTAGACACAGTGATCACATCCACATCTGTGCCTGCTGTCCCGACAATAATCTTTTCCTGCCTGTTATGTTCTGCATGAGATACTCAACATCCAGCTTCCTCATGCGAATGTGGCTCAATGCAACCTTTGCTGTCTCTGCCTGGGGAGCATAATACTTGGACCTCAAAGATACTGTACAGTTGCTAGCCTTCTGTTTTAATCGAAGTAACATGTTCCATCAGCAGCTGAAAACAGATCAGTTTTATTTTCATTGACATGAAGAAAGTGGAGCCAGTTACTTGGCATCTTTGATGCAGGACAAACTCTCCATCTCAAACCTTTGCTTTTCTTTCTGGCTGCTTTAGAGCTACCTTTGATACAGCTATCCCACATATGTCTAGCCTGTCTTCTAGGTTCTGTAAAATACTTTGGAGAAAAAACTGTTAATGTTCAAAAGGTTCCTGCTAGCAAGGCACCATCCAGATATCACCATGTTAACTACAAATACACATTTGTCCCTCTCATGCTCCCGTACCCTTACTGGGACTCATAGCAACAAAATAATAATAATAATAATAATAATAATAATAATAATGACTTGGTGTATAAGTGTGCCAAGTTTCATACGAGTCCAAAGTAAAGGTAAAGGTAAAGGGCCCCCTGACCATCAGGTCCAGTCGTGTCCGACTCTGGGGTTGCGGCGCTCATCTCGCTCTATAGGCCGAGGGAGCCGGCGTTTGTCCGCAGACAGCTTCCGGGTCATGTGGCCAGCATGACAAAGCTGCTTCTGGCGAACCAGAGCAGCGCACGGAAACGCCGTTTACCTTCCCGCCGGAGCGGTCCCTATTTATCTACTTGCACTTTGATGTGCTTTCAAACTGCTAGGTGGGCAGGAGCTGGGACCGAGCAACGGGAGCTCACCCCATTGCAGGGATTCGAACCGCCGACCTTCTGATCAGCAAGCCCTAGACTCTGCGGTTTAAACCACAGCGCCACCTGGGTCTAACTTAATTCTAGTTCTACTCAAAATAGAGATTGCTGCACCAGCCTTGCAGCCAGACCTCTCCACATCTGCCTCCCAAGCAAATACAGTATGCTTATTTCAGAGGAGTTGACAGAGGGCCCTCTAATAAAAGAGAAGCATTGATCTCCTTCCCTTAACTCAGACTTCACCAACCTAGTGACCTCCAGATATTGGTGGACCACATCACCCACCATCTCTGACTACTGGTCATGCTGGTTGGAGCTTATGGAAGCCACCATGTGGTGTCTTATGTTTTCTCTCTACAGTTTCACATAGAAGCACAAACTACATTAAGGCTGCAACAGCCTTGAGAGACTGAGGGAGCTGTCCATTTTTTCCTGTTATGAGAAACAGAATTCTGCAATCATATCAATATTCTTTTTGTGTTCAGTTTTAACCAATCAGTGAGGAGAAGGATAAAAAGACACACAATGAAGACTCAACTGTGCACGTGCCAATTCTAAAATCAATTTCAGAAACTTTCAGGGATTAACTAGAACACTGGTAGAGTCAATGTGTACAACTTTAACAAAACAATGTGGGGAAACTACTCAGATCTACTCTTACTAGTTGGTGTGTATTCTATCTGCAACCTCTCATCCTGTTCCACCTTCCCCAGGCCTAAGTTAGAGAGCAAAGTGTCTGGTGATGGATTGTACAGAGCACAGGTAGTTAATGCAGTGACCTCTAAGTGTTGTTAAGACCACAACTCCCATCATCTCTGGGCATTTGCCATGCTTGCTGGGGTTGATGGAAGTTACAGTCCAACAATATATGGAGGGCACCTGGTATGGAGTACTTTCACTTTTATAATCAAGTTGTTCTTTCCCCAAAGCATTCCTCACTCTTACTTCTTCCTGGATCCTGATGGAGTTATCTACTTCCAGTTAACTCACTCGCTGCTCCCCCTTCACTTTGAAACTTTGCAGGTTTGGTTCAGATATGCTTCCTTTAATTGCATACATTTCATTTACAGAAACGGAAGTTTCAGTTGTGTGGCTGGTATTTGCCCTTAAGGAGGAATTTAGCTTTTTACTAATTGTGGGGCATGTTTTGCCCAAATTCTTATTTTGCTGCATGTCTGCACAGTATGCAATTTAATTTAAAGCCTGAACCAAGTCTGAGTAACTTTAGAAAATTCCTTACCTTCAGATCCACACACTACCTGGCAAATTTATCATTATGTATGTGATTCACTCTTACAGCATTCCCTCGAGTGTTATAAAGAGAAAATAAAGTGGGAATCTATGGTCTTGCTACAGCGCTTATGTAATAGAAGGGGAGTTCAGGCTGGGTGCTCAATTCTTGTATTGAGTGTAGGAATAAATCCAATGTAGGAATAAAGCAATATAATATCTAGCAATCTGGCTCACTCCTCTAGTATAAGGTACAATACACTCATACTGTGATCTTTTTTAAACTGGTAGTTCTCCACATATTAAAAAGTATAGAAGCTATGCTGTTTCAACAGAGAAAAAGTCCAAAATCCACAGTGAGGCAATACATTTATTAGAACCAACCAAAAACTCATAAAATACTGATCAAGGTTTTGGGTTCTTCATAGCTCTTCATCAGCTGCATGTTAAACAAAGCAGCAGGGAAGGGAAAGAAAAAAGTTGGCAGATGTGAAAGCCATGGAATTTGCAACTGGCATTCCTAGGTGCAACCTGAAAACTAGTAGAGCCTCATTCCTCCAACGCTCCATTTTAAGAATGAATTTAGTCAGACTCCAGCTTCCCACCAATCCTTTTTCTAGAGAACTTTAAAGCAAAGAGATCTTCACACTATCACTTGCACATAAAAATATAAGAGCAGCCCTGCTGGATCAACCCAAAAGCTAATCTAGTCTAGCATTCTGTTCTCAAATGACCAACCAAATACCCATGGGAAAGCTGCTTATTTCCAGCAAACAGAACCTGCTTATTTCCAGCAACTGACACAGTGAGGCATTTTTGAAAAGCAATTTGCAGTGGGGAAGAGCATGTTAAAAGAGGAGACAAAATTTCATGTTAGGGGCAAGGCTGATTCAGAAAATATGGCCCTCACTCATACTGTATTCTGATAGGCCATGTAATATAATACCATCTTCACACTCACTACACACTCCCTGGCTGGAGCAGAACACCATTACCACAAAGAAAACCATCTAATTTTCTCTCTCTCTGTGTGTGTGTGTGTGTGGACACGGACACACGCACACATAATGCTAAAACATCAGCTGTTGGGGTGGATAAAGGCAGCTAACAAACTGAGTGCGGGGGAAAGTACGAGAACATTTTGATATCCTTGGAAGCTCTACTTTTATCCACAACATTGAAACAAGTGGATATTTGGTGCAGTTCCAAAATACTGTCAAGGCGAGAAATTAAATCAACAGAGACAGTTTGTGCCATTGTTAAGTGGTCAGTGAATTGCTTCAAATGAACATTCAGCCCAGTCCTATGAGATCAGGGAGAAGCAATATTTCAAAGAGCTGATTATCTCTTGAGATTAGGAAAAGAAATGTTGGCCAGAAGTAAACACACAATCTCATCTATTTGATCTCATGACAGTGATCAGTTTATATCTATTTTAATTCTGCAGAGTAGCCACAAATCCCAACAAGAGCATTGGAGCAAACATAATGCAGACAGTTCAAGGAGAACCAGAAAAGAGTATTCATTATGTAGCCTGGTTTCACTTGCAAAACTATGAGCTGGTGCATGTTACACAATACACAATGGACAAAACAATGTGCCATTTTAGCTGAAACAATGAGTCTTCCACTTAACAATTGATATTTTTTTTTAAGCAGTGGGAATCAAGGAGTGCTGTTCTTAGATAGCTCCCTTGGCTGTGTCAGTTGGATACATAGATATCAAATAAGCAAGAAGAGGAGCTCATTTCATATCTGGTGCATCTCTCAGCTGCAGATGTTCTGGCTTGCTCCTCTGCCTTCTCACTTCCTGTATCAAGTCCTCCCGTCTTCCAGTCTCCACTGTTCTCCATCACACCATTTCCTCAAAGTCCAGTTTTATTCTCCACTGCCACGAAAAGGCAGAAGAAGTAGGAAGCAGGAGCACAAGCACCCACAACACCAGGGTCCAGCCCAGCAATGTTTACCTTTGGCTGGGCAAGCACTGTAGTTACGAGAGAGCTGCTATCAGCATGGTTCCCAACAATAGTATAAAAGCATTGAAGAATAGTTGCTGTGCTGTCCTCTAAAACAAGGACATGGAGCACTAACATGCTATAGTATCTCAGAATATTGTGCGTATTCCTGGGCTTTTTTTTTAGGGGGAAGACTTCCAGCCAAGTTACATGTGCATATATGTATGTAAAATGATTGCTCTGTTAATGCTGTGAGTCGTTACATCCTATGTTCAAGGTTGTATATATGTGTAAATAAAACCATAGATATTAAAGACACCATAGTCTCCACTGACCTTCCTTCCAAGGAAACCAAGGGTAAGCACTTGAAATCCCTGGAGTCTCTGACTGCTTGGAGATTGGAGTGGCAAGCAATGTTTAGATGTGCATATATTAAGAGAATATACATTTTTGAACATGTTTTTAAATTACAATGTTTGTGTGGACTTCAGATAAAAATAAGCAAATACTCCCAGAAATCCTCTGCCATCAATATGTAGACTGTTTTTGAGCTGTGGAACAATTTGCAGAGTATGTGAGTTTTCAGACTTGCCTGAACTAAGCTTCCCTTTGCTTGAAGACTCTACGGCTTTCTTTTAAGGTCTATAAGGCATTTGTAAGTAACTTGTGCAAGATAGCCAATGGAAAAAAATGAAACGTCGTGGACTGACCATGACAACAAAAAAGCAGCCCATGAAACCTGCAATTATCACTACTGAGGACAGAAAATAAAAGTCTTTCCCGTGCCCAAAGATGGAACCTTCATAACCTTAACCTCCGACTCCAGTGGCGTAATTATAATCAGAGAATGAAAACCGTCTCTTGTTCTGAATACAAAGCCACAAAAATAGAGATGGCAGCAAACTGAAAAGGCTCAAAAAGACTTGCAAAGAAGAAGGGCAGGGATCAACACAGTAGCAGTGCAACATTTCAGGACCAGAGAGGGCTGGAGACAAAAGCATTGTCCTTTTGTTCGCACTCAATGGAGGAAGGGGGGGGGAATCAAAAGAACACCATCTTAAGCCACCAAAGCAATGTATGGGGTCAGGCCTAGCACAAGGAGGCAACCTCACAGTCCGTGGAACTTACAAGTGAAGGGAAAGAGCTAAAGTAGTCTTATCCAGTTATTAGCATGGCTGAACTCGTGCCCCAATTCCAAAACCGCAATGCACAAGCATTGTTGCGAATAGTTGGTGAAACACACCCCTCATTTTCATTTTATTTTTTAAAACAAGATTCTAGCTTTGTTAAGAAAAGTCCGTAGCTGTATAAGCAATGACTGGTGAGGTCTTCCTCCTCATAGGAAGCTGCTTTATACCAGGGCAAACTAACTATTCATCTAATGCAGCATTAATTCCCCTTCTCTGGCAGCAGCAATCCAGGGTCTTTCTACACTGGATATGCCAGGAATTGAAACAAGGGTCACATTCACACTATGGCTCTCCCTAAAGAACCCTGGGAACTGCAGTTTATTAAGGGTGGTAGGAACCGCAACTCTGCGAGGGGGTAAACTACAGGTACCAGGATTCTTGGGGTGAAGCCACATGATTTAAGTGAATGGCGTAGATCTGGAGCTTTCGATGTAACAAACGCATGCTGACAGCTATGATTCCCTCCCTATGAACAGCAATAGAAAAATCACATGTAACAAGCAAGCATGCAATAATGTACTTAATTTGTACAATTACAATTTGTATAATGTATGAACATTTCAGAATTCAGCTTTCATTTGTGAAGGAAGAAGGGAGAGGTTTAGCACAAATGACACAAAGTCCTGGTGACGTGATCATATTTTATCGGCCCCGCCCTCAGGAATTTGACAAGAACAAGATCTACTAAAACAAACAATGCTATCGCTATTAGAATACCTTGAAAACTGAGTAAAGTTATGATAGAAGAGCTGGTCAGTGGTTCACCAGTCCAGAATTCCATTGATATCCTAAAACAGACTATTATAACTCTCAATAGAAACCTGGAAGTTAAAACTCTATTCTGATTGAAACTAAAATTTATGCAGAAGATTTCATAGCTCTTTACCACGAAGCTATTACTGTATTTACTTGAATCTAATGCTCACCCTTTTTGGCCAAATTATGCTGCAAAAATCAAGGTGCACATTAGATTCAATGACACATTTACAAATACTTTTTTGTTTGTTTCAAGTTTCTGAAAATTGAAGTGCACATTTGACTCAAGTAAATATGGTATCTTTTCTAGCTAGGAAATCATTGAAGCACACACCGAAGTCAAGTGCTCACAGGAGCTCCCACATTTATTTCAATGGAAGAGGATGGTTCTATGTTTTCCCACCTTTATGTGCACAGAAACATTTCCAACGTTTAAATTAATAAGGATTAAATTCAAAATGTTGCATTCTGATGATTAGGGGGCAGAGAAGCTTTGTGTGCCCTGATTCATGACTGCTGCTGAATATACACACGAAAGCTCATACCAAAATAAAAACTTAGTTGGTCTTTAAGGTGCTACTGAAGGAATTTTTTTATTTTACTTCGACCCAGACCAACACGGCTACCTACCTGTAGCTGAATATACAGTTTGATATTGTTCAAACAACTGCCTGTGGTGAGTTATTATGATTTCCAGTCATTTTTGCTCTGTCGCTTTTTCATTTCCACACAGAGCCTTGGCAGCATTATCTTACCCAGACGGTGACCCCATGCCACTTTTACAGGTATTCAAAGAGTATCATGTTTGAGGCTCCAGTACTCAGCTGGCATCAAATAATATGCAGCACAGACAGCTGCCTAGATACCATTCAGCCACCCCACATAAACAGTGTTATGAACCAGAACTCCGCTTTCCCAACCTTTTAGTCCTCAGTTGTTGCTGCTTTAAAAAGGCCAGCCAGATTGTCATAGAATTACAAGTTCAAGCAATACAATGCCAAATCCAAATGCTCCTTATGTATATATTTACCAATAAAATGGTAAATACATAAGTAACTAATTTACAAACAGGCTTCACTTTAGCACTGATTCCTTACTAATAGTGTAATGTTCAAATCACTTACAGCTAGATCTGGTCTGCAGTCTGATTGATGTGTTGAGATGAACCCCTGAAGCAAATGAATCTGACCGTGTATGACTATTTGACTGGTTTTTATACTAGGTGCAAGCCATAAACGGCAAATATATAAGAGGACTTGACCTCTATCTTGAACAATATAAGCTATTAACAGAACGTGATGTAGAAAATGTGGCAAGTATAGAGAAGAAAACTCAAGTAGGGAAACCATGAAGGCACTTTCACAGAATGAACACAAAATGGTACATTTCTGAACCAGTCATCAGGTTTAGCTCTAATTTGCTCTAACCTAATTCAGCAAATCTCCTAGCAGAGCAATAATAGTGTCTGTAATAGGGCAAAGTACCTGCCTTTGATCTCCCCCCAATGCTTCCTAACATTTTACACATTTGAGAGGTTGCTTAAACTTTGAACTATACCACTGAAAATCTAAGCTAATAATTACTTTTGGCAGACTGTTTTTTAGCAGGTTTTTTTAATTAAAAAAAAACACACCCCACAGTCATTTCATGGTTGAAATAGTTGCCATGCTGTTCCCATTGAGAGATTCTCCTTTTCCTTTCTTGTTGAAAGGAACCCCATGAATTTGTGTCCTTGTTCATTTACATCTCCCAGTTATATTTTGATCAAGAATTTTGTTGCTCGCATCAGTACTCAGATCCTTGTGTAATCAGAAGCCTAGTGTGTTTGGCAGGGAGTCAATGTGTCCCAGCAGTTGGCTGTAAAGCATGTTACTTCCCTCACCTTGGCTGCTGCAGACAGTTCTTATGCCTAAATAGCATTTAGAGATACTGAAGTGCTTTATAGGCAGGTATTAGTTTCTTACAACTAATTGGATGGTACCCAATTAGGAATATGAATGCACCTCCTTTCTAAATACATGCAATTCTTTATTTCGACTCATTTTGTGAGGCACTGTTCTGAACCAGATCTCTGGTTCAAGGGGAAGGGGAAGTGTGCCCTCTGTTATTAAAGCAAACCTCAGAAAAACTGAGGTGTCAAGCTCTCATAACAAAGTTAATGAAACAGAAATGTCCAGATGGCGTATTGGATTATTTAACTTCTTCTGACTTTTCCTTGAGTTGCCAATGCTAAGCATATTCTAATGCAGATTAGGTAACAGCTGGCACCAGTATCTGGCAAACGTGGGCACCTGCCCAGGACTAATTTGCTGTGATTCCTACTTTCCCATTCATTCTCCTTTGCACCTGCTAAGCCATCCGCAGGGAACATGCATCCCTCCATACGTTAATTGACCCCAACTTCCATTAGCCCCAGCCAGAATGGACAATGGTCAGTGATGATGGGACTTGCAGTCCAACAATATTCGAAGATCCACATGTTTCCCATCCCTGCTGTAAGCCCTTGAGTATTGTGAATTAAAAATGGCAGAAATGAATAAGCTGTGTAACAGCTATCTTTTGGGTATGGGGGAAGAATGAAGAGTTTCTACAGAGGGGTATTTTTAAAAATAAATACTAGCAGCATTACAAACCCCAGGAACTGTCCCTGGACAAGACCATTTACAGCCTGATAAAGCATTTTGTTCAAAATGGAAAGGCAAGGCATAAGTACTATTAATAAATAATGAAATGCATTATATGTTATGCATTATAATTATATTAATCTGTTGGTTGGTTGTTTTTGTTTTTACAAAAGAAGCCTCAGAGTGACTCACACAATAAGGAAAAGAATCCTGAAACAATTCAAACAACTATAACTATAGAAAACTAAATGCAAATATTACTAGAATAAGAAAACTACCCGCTCCCAACATAAGATGATCACTCGAATGACAGAAAATAGTGACTTCTATTTTTGATAGGAACACATGTTGTGAAGTCTATCAGTACAAATTCTATTGGGTCAGGTCAGCATTGCTCCTCTAAACCTATCTTGCCCATAGCTTTCCAAATATGGACACAGAAGAGACTAGCCCACAAAAAAAGATTTTCTAGTCTGCCTTCCCATATATGCCTATGTTAGCAATTAGTGGCCTAACAGAAAAGCAACAGTGAAAGTGTCCTTTCCTCATTGTGCTGAGGTGACTCTCACTTGATACAGGCAAACAGGCAAGGGCTGCTTGAAAACCTGCCATAACGTTAAGCGTATTTTCATGTGGCAGAGAAAAGCTAGATTTCGATAATCATAGGACTAAACGCCTCTGCTGGAATGTTCTGTTCCATAATAGTCTAGCAATAGTTTTCAGCTACCGTAGCCTGTCTAGGAGAGAATGAGGGAGCAAGGGAGAGAGTGGGGAAAGTGTAACAGTTCCTGTCCTATCAAGCACAAAGCTGTTATTTCAGGACTCTGATGGATGTCAAAAGCAGAGCTGCAACCAATTTTGCCTAAAGCAAAATTTGAGTAGAATTTGGAGGTTTTGGTCTCTGGTGGCATGTCCAGGGAATCTCAAGGGGGGGGCAAAAGAATACAAATAAGAGTTTCAATAAAACTAGAGGATTTCTGGAGCAGAGAAAGCTCTGCTCAGTGTTTACTAAAGTGCTCACTTCTTCCTACATCCTCTGCAAAAAGTCACCTCCATTCTCCCTGTCACATTCGCAACAGATCTTTTTCTGGCCTCATCACACTGTACAAGCACAGCAAGAAGACAGAGACATATTTTAATGGTTATTTTACTGGGTATTACCAAGGTGAGTGCTCTAAATGGCAAGTGCATTTCATACATGATTTTAAAATCCATACTAGGTGTAGCACCAATTACAACACTGTGAATGAGCTAATTTTAGATGCAAGCCCAATCCTGAACACCCCCATGCCTCACAGTCTCCATGCAGTAATCTGCTGCCAGTATTTTAGAAGTATTTCCTACAGAAAGTCCCCATATTTTCATTATACCAAAGCACATGAAAATGCATGTCTGGGAAATAAAATTTATCTTCCTCTTCAGATATAAGGAAGTAAACACCCCTTGACAACTTTTATCCTTTTATCCTGGGTATATTTATACTTTGTTCTTAGGGAAAAATGAACATATTGATAATGTAGCAAAAGTGTTTGCTCTGCATAATTTGCTGTAATGTGTGTGAAGAATGTGAGAGAAGCTTGCCATTTAACACAATCTTATTCACTTTGGGAGGATGAGGAATCTACATTTCTTTAGGATTTTCATAAGCACAAAGGATGAAACATGCATTCTCTCAAACCCAAGAGCATACAATCATTCACAGCTGGGTTCAACAGAAGCACACCTGTTTTCCAGGAAGGAATCTATGAGCCATGGAAGCAAGCATAATAGTTGCTAAATCTCAATTCATATCCAATACCCAAGACTTGGTGGTGAAACAGAATAGAGCAGAAATCTAGAATTCCAAATTAGTTCATTGGTTTTGCCATGTTAAAATATACCATGATTTAGAAAGATTGTCCCATGACCTGGAGGGCATTTGTAACTTAAGGAGAGCATTCACAGCTATTCACTTTCAAGCCATGTCTATCATGGAGCTGGAGGCTGAGAAACCAAAGTTGCTTCTGCTCTCATCAAATAACCTGTGTTCATGCAGTTCCAGTACAGAAATTAAATGTCTCTTTAATTTTAATCCCAGCCACAGTTACTGCTTTGCATTGTCAACAGGGTTGCTTTATGTTGTTACATCACCAGTCGATACAGAACAAGACTCTGAGGTTCATGGGTTTGAGCCCCACATTGCACAAAAGATTCCTGCCTTGCAGGGGATTCGAACTAGAGGATCCTCACGGTCCCTTCCAATTCTATGATTCTATAATCCAAAATTAGCCTTCAATCAAGTAGCAATTATAGCTTTTTCAAATAGCTGCTACATTTCAAAACAATTTCTGTATAGCTAATATGATACACTGTCAAAAAAAACCTCTTCTTCATATGGTACACAAACATTCTATGCAATAACTCTTGCTTATTTTATTTTGCTAATGTATTTTATTATGTTTTATTTGTTATTTTATTTGGCTTGGACAAAGAATACACATAAAGCATACATATTTGTGTCTAAGAAGAGGACATTTGTGAGCAGTACAGCATCTTCCTAAGTAGGAGAAACTGCACACTGCACACCTTCTCTCTCCAGTGGCTGGTTCTGAATGTTACAGTGCAGTTTCTCGAAACAAAATGCAAACTATTTTTTTGAAAGAATTTGTCTTTGAATTTCACACTTGCCTAGTCACTTGGCTTTAGCCCTCTTTCATATGAATGCTGCACAGCAAAGTGGCTGACTAATTTGTGTTAATTAGCAATGCATGAAAGAATGAAGACACTTACCCGAATCATCATAACTGCACATCTAATGTCATGAATTGTGTCATAGACCTTCTTGGAGATGTCAACAAACTGATTGTCATCAAACAGATGAATTGTATTCCTGCTTATCTTTTCCAATGCAGTGTTGACTTGACCAATAAACTCTGGAATCACTGTTAAATCAAGTTAAAAAGAGAGAATATTAAAGGCAATTGTAGAATGTCTTCTTAGCCATTAACTTTCAGTTTTGAGAAATCCCATGTATTTGTTTTGTTGTTTTTTTAAAAAAAGCTTTTGGGGACAATAGTGGAAAGGAAAAAGAAAATGGAATGTAGACACCTAGGTTAATAATAATGGAACATATTAAAATTCCATTTGCCCACCAGTAAAGGCTTTTAAAGGGGTGGGGATTAATTGTTGATTCACATGATTGCTCCGTGCATCATACCCAGTGGGAATCTCCCAGAATTTGCTGTACTTCGGCTCCCTGCTCATGTTTTTTATTAGTCCAGGACACAGTAGAGAAAGAAAATGTTTAGACAGAAGGGAGAGAAAATAAATAAATGGTCAGTAACAATACAAGAATCAGTTCCTGCATTTACCATCTTGTTTATTTCCTTTCACTTACTCCCCCCCCCAAAAAAAGTTGGGTTCACATGGAGAATTTTTTGTTTGTGTCATATTTCCAAGGGCTGGCTTTGTCTGGCAACCTCTCTTTGTCCTGCTCTGGACGAAGGGCACAAGAGCTCAGAATACTTTACCAGGTTTGATGCCTGAGCTCAGTTTCAGGGACATTGCTCTATCGATTTAGTCTGAGGCACACGAGCACTAAGGGATTGTATAATAAGAACCAGGAACCAGGAACCAGTACACATCTATTATGAAGGGAAGGGTCAGGAATACCGGTACATCTACATGTACGTACATACGTACATATTTATACATACCCCACCCTTCCCGGTTTAAAAACCGGGTTCAGGGCGGCTAATAGCAAATATGAAACATTGATTAAAATGTGACTTAAAAGTAGCATAAAGCAGCATAGAATAAAACATAAAAAGCAGCATCAATATCAATAAAATTCAGAAATTCAGGGGCCATTTTTTTGGGGGGGGGGGAGGAACCCAGTCAGTAGACATCGAATGATCACCAGGGCTAACTGGCCAAGTTGATCCTACTAGGGCCAGCAAGGATGTGTGTGAATAAGAATTTAAATGTGGGGTCCCAGAGAGAGTTTCTTCATAGAAGAGGAAATAGAGGATCAGGCTAATTCAAACTGAAGACCAGGCGGAATAGCTTCCTGCGGAAGGAGATCAAATCCTCCAGGGCCCTAGTCTCGTGGGACAGAGCATTCCAACAGGTCGGAGCTGTTACTGGAAAAGCCCTGGCGCTGGTGGAGGATAGTCTGGCTTCCTTAGGGCCCGGGACCTTTAAGCTATTATTATTCATGGACCTTAGGGTCCTCTGAGGGACATACCAGGAGAGGCAGTCCCATAAGTACAAGGGTCCTGGGCCGCATATAAACTCTCTCTAATCAAGCTCTAACCTGCATTTTGCAACCTGCTTTTGTAGATGCCTTATGAATGTACAAACTGCACGCATGCAAGGACCAGACAGACAATCAGATGAACATATGAAGATTACAAAAAGGACAGTGTGCACAATCCTGACATTATCCTTCATGTGTTCGCTTAGTCACCTGAAAAGGGCTAATATGCTCTGCCTTTTGTATTCTGTACCTCTCAAAAGCATGGAGGCGGCAAAATTCATCCCTCATAATGAAGGGAGAGATTTGCCAATTGTGTTATTGAGCTAAATCTGATCATATAGTTTGCATTGTATAATTATGATTGTATGGCTTAGCCCCCCCCCCATATCCCTGGGATGCTTTCCTCCTAAAATGCTTCTTAAAATGCTTTCCTCTTTGCCTCTCTGTGTGCCAAAGTGTAATGTAAGCAAAAGGAACAGTGAGACAGCTTCCTATCAAGGCCGAATAAGCTGGCCTTGTCTGGAACACAGAATGAGGGGCAGAGAGAGGCTTATCAGCGGATGAGGCATTGCCTCTTGACACATAAACTAGTCTTACTGAAGGCTTTGTTGAGTCAGCATGTGTTTACAAGAAGGACCGGACACAGGAAGATCCATATATGTACTTGTAACCTATGACCCTCTTGCGTGCGCACACTCACAGAGTGGATTCCTGAGGAGGGAGGGAGGAGCCCAAGAAGTGTATAAGAATCTTTGCAGATTTGTCTTTCTTTACTCTTGTCGTGAAGGTGATCACCAAGAGTCTCTTAAATTTAAGAATTAAATTCTTTCTCTGGATTCAACCCTCGGTGTCGTTGTTGACTGTCTCTGTCCCTGCCTGGGTGCAACTTAAGGACCCTTATTAGCAAATAAGGCTACAATCCTACTAATTAATTTCCATGCTGACTGTAAAATAAAAGGGTGTGCACCACAACAAAATTAACTGCATTTTCCTCCAATGATCGATTTTGTATTCAAATAATTTATAACGGCTAAGCAATGCTATAAGTGCAATAGACCACATAGCTAAAACATTGGCATTGCTACCATTAGCTAAAGTTATGGACTTTTTATCCCACAGGGCTTCCCCATGGAAAGTCTCAGAATGGAGTCATATCTTAAGACTTATCAAAAACGTAAAACGTGAAGAAACTTTCTGTGTAAAAGCTCAGCCATGAGCTCTTTCTTTGAATTTCATTTTTTAAGGAGTTTTAAGTACCCATGAGTTAGGAGGTGCTCTGCCAAAAGCATGGAAAGTCTTTAGCATGAATCGTGGGGCAATCTTTGATTTGTAAAAGGTCACATGAGCATCCGTATCCAAAGCTGGTCCTAACTGATTAGCATTTGACCTTCTGGAGACCTCAATGGAAAGCACTTTAATGTTCTCTGTGTGTCTTAAGAGGGATCTTACTAAAATATTACACAGGCTATTTAGCTAGCGTAAGTTTAACTGTGTGCTATTATAATTATAACCGTCACTGTGGCTCTTCATTTTATTGTACCTTTTCCTAACTAGCTGGTGTATAGGCACTCTAGCCCAGTAAAAAAAAACTTAAAAGTATATATTGATTGAATGATACCACAGATCAGTTACCACCTATCCACTACAAAAACAACCCTGACATTAATAAGATACAAGGAGAAAAAGTAATATTACTTTCCGTCAAAACTCAGTAAATGAAATTGTCACTGCAAATAAGCCTTTTTTCAACTCCTAAATGGTTGAGTTCTTATGGTGGATTTGTACAATTCACAAGCAGAAATGACTATTTGGTTAAGAAATCTGGTGTGCAAAGGAATAAGAACTGGGTATCAACTCCTCCTCCCTTCTTTTTCTGTGTTGTCCCTTTATATTCAAGCCTCATTTACAAAAAAAAAATTCTGGTGAAAGAGTGGGACTTCAGATGTGCTTGTGCAACATGTGAACATTCCAACATCCCTAAAGCATCATCTCTTGTTGAAAGAGATTCAAGGAACATAAAGAACCTTGATACTAGGAACCTAAGGCCCATGAGGCATACCATTCAAAAAAATATTAAATACTGTATTCTACCAAGTATACGAAAGAGGAAAAAGATAAATGGATATAGTTCAATATTCCAGATATTAAACAGAATTTTTAACCCAGAATATATAAAGTACTTAACTTGACAAGACATTTGCACCCTCAGATCTCAGATCACACCAGTTGGTCCTAATACATTTTAACGCTTGGCACATAAACTGATCATATATTAAGCATGCCAAGGAGCCCAAGGCAAATTTCCATTTCAAATACAGGTGAACTGAGTTTCTTATCTTAAGCTTTCACATTCCGATTTTCAATGCTATCTATAATTGAAGGAGTCACATTTTTGAGTTTTGATTGTTGGCTTTGATTTGTTACATATTTTGAAAACCTATGCTTTCTGCATGCAGGCCAGGCAGATCACGACACTAGTGTTTCTGTTGCCAGCTACATTGTTTGCCATGGGGAATTCAGATTGAACTCAGGGGTCAGCAAGCTTTTTCAACTGTGGGCCGGTCCACTGTCCTTCAGACCTTGCGGGGGGGGCAGACTATATTTTTTGGGGGGGAATGAACGAATTCCTATGCCCCACAAATAACCCAGAGATGCATTTTAAATAAAAGGACACATTCTACTCATATAAAAACATGCTGATTCCCGGACCGTCCGCGGGCTGGATTTAGAAGGTGATTGGGTCGCATCTGGCCCACGGGCCTTAGTTTGGGACCCCCTGATTTAACTGTTCTGATTATGAAAATGGATTCCCATTAGAAGTACTATAAGTCTACTAACAGTGATAGACAAAGGGTAAATATTTTGTCCACACACAAATCTTAGGAGCCAGCAATTTTTTCAATTGAGATGAAAGCACAAGTAACAGGACAGCTTGGAACTTGCTTTTCTTAGTATATTCTGGTTTTTGCCACAGCCTACCCCACTGCCATTCTTTTAGGCAATTATTAGTTAGTAAGTTCCAGGACTCAAGCAACATAGAAATAACTTTAAAAGTCCTCCAGAGAGTAGCTGCTGAATGTTATTACTCAATGGAGTGGGGGGGGGAGGAAATGGCAGACACAACAGGACTTAAACCTCTCATTGTGGTATAAGAATATGTGGACTCTGACTATTACAGAGAAAGTAACACACAAACTGTGTGTTTTTAAGGGTAAGGAAGACCCAGAATATTTTGACGCCATTTGGTGGGATTTCATTTATTACGTGTCAAAATCAGATACACAAAACTCTTTGCCCAGCAAATCTCCACTGCCCCTAGCCATAACAGATAATTCATATGAAAAATGGAGAGAGAAAGAGAGAGAAAAGAGTGATACAAAAGGCTTATCCACACTTGCCACTCCTCTGCATTTTCCAGACACTGTCCACACTTTAAACCTCCAGTCCAACCAGCTACTTGAAGCTGATGGCAATCAGCAGGAAACCTGAGCTGCCATTTGCTGCACTTCAGCTTTAAAGAGCAGGTTTTTGTGGGGAAAGTTCTGGGGCAAAAAAAGAAGTGCCTGATCACAGAGCTTTACAGTGTGGACCTGTAACTGGAAAGAGCAGGGTAAAAAGCAAGTGTGGATAAACCCATAATTTGAATATTTTTATTTAACAAAGGCATTTCTAGATTTTTTTCTGTACAATACACTAATAGTTGATGAAAATCCTCACTTTTATACACTGTCACAGATTATATAAAGCTTGACAACACCTATATCCATTAGCAAAAAAAGGTATTTAACCAAATTGCATCTCTTCTTTTTTAAAAATTTCCAGCTCTAAATGATTTGGCCCAATGCACATAAACATAAGTTGCAAAACTTACCAAATGCCAAAAAAAATTAACAAGTGTCTACATTTGAGGTTTCCTGTGGAAGGTCCATGATGCTAAATGCAAACAAGAGATCTTATCATGGTACTATCACATTGCTAGGCACTTAATTTAATAAAAAATAATAGTGACCTTAAGTATTCTAAGACCAGAGGGCCACATAGAAAAAGTATCTGAAGAAGTGTATGTATCTGAAGAAGTGTGCATGCACACAAAAGCTCATACCAATAACAAACTTAGTTGGTCTCTAAGGTGCTACTGGAAGGATTTTTTTAATTATTTTATAGAAAAGAAATAACTTATTTTCTTTCACAGGAAAATAGCTCTTTGAACCATCAAAATGTTTTGTAACTTCAAAGCTGTATTTCTTAATTAGGTGTTCTTGAAAATAGTGAGATTCCCCCCCCCCCTTGACCCTCTCAAAATCTAAGTTTTCTAAAGCCATTTAAATCTTTGAGGCCTTATCCCAAAGGTAATCATCATGGATTTCTGTGGATTTTAAAGGAAGGCTGAAAAGTCACCGAGTCCCACAAATTCATCTTATACATGTTATTAGAAGCAAGCTTTGATTTCAAAGCAGGGTAGAGATAGATTTTAGGATAGGCAGAAAGCTGTCACTCCTCCGTGCCTCCTTCTCCTTTCTTTATGGTAACATCTAGTCTAACACAATGTATGATGTGATGTCATCATACTGTGCATATCCTTGCACCACTACCAATGACTAAATATGTGAAGTGGGCATGGTGATATCACACCACAGGATGAAGTTATGTCACACGTCGTGCTATTCTGTATGTTGTCAGGAAGAAGGGAAAAATATATATGGCTTGCTGGGACTGAGAGGAGTTGTAATTCAGTTGTAGCTCAATAAAAATGGTTCAATCTGTGGAATTGTCAGAGGTCTTTATGCTGGCTAATAGCAGAAAATTAATTTTGGGATTGTTGGAGAGGTGGTTCCCTTCAGTTCACGTGTTCCAAAAAATCCTGAACTGTATACTAGTTTACACTAGTGCACAGTCTAAAATAAATTGACGTGTTGGTAAATTCTTATTACTCCACAAACAACGCTTTTGGAAATTAAGACTTAAATGTGTCTCCAATTTCTAGCTGAGAAAAAACTCCAAATATCAAAGTCTTGGAAAGCACTGGTGTATCTGCTATGTAAATAATTCTAATAGAAAAGATAATATAACCTTCTAATGTAAGAGGTGTACCTTCTAATGTAACCTTCTAATGTACACACACACACACACACACACACACACACACACACACGTATTGGCCAAAATGTTTTCAGTGCAGTTGGGTCATCATTCATAATATGCACAAATAATTCCAGGGCAAGTTATTAACAGTACAGTAGAATCCATGATGAGCAGTAGAGAAATGATCTGTTCAAATATAGATGAAAATGAAACAACAAAGAAGAGAAAAAGAATGACCGTATTAATGCGATAGAAAACTATTTTGGCTCTTTAAAGAAGCTTGAACTGTATGACACAGGCAATCTCTGCATATCACAGAAATCTAAGCTTCTTTGCAATTAGTTCTTGCAATACAGTACAGAAAAGGGAAAGATTAAGTTGTTTCAAAATTTTGTTACACGGTGGCATAGACATTCTGTAATGTTTCTGTAATTAAATGTCATTGGTTTCACATTTTCTACAATATCACAAGAGACAGCTCATAAGGACATCCATAAGTGGGGGGCTAACCAGATCTGCCACAACATGCTTTTGATATCTGCTCTACATCTTAGACCCTCATTGTTCATATTTATTCATAAATTATAGAATAGCAAGCTTGAAGGCTAAAGTCAAAAAGGCTGGTTAAAATATGATTCCAGGCACAATGGGAAGGAGGGTGCAGAACCTGCAATAACATACTTCCCTTTTGGTATTTTTTTTAAAAAATATTATTTTATTAATTTTCCAAAAACAAAAAATAAACATATTCAAACGCAGAAAAAAAGAGTTGACTTTCCCCTATTCCCTTCCCTGGTTCCATTGTTTATCATCATACTGCATGTCCATTTTAAATTATAAAATCATTAAAATTACTTATTGTCCAGTCATAATGTCTTTACAAGTCTTTTTAATCCTTTGGTAATTTTTAATGTGAGACAGAGTGTGAAGTACATAACAGGAAAATATCTGGTTAAATGCCACCTCAGCCACAAATTCACCCAGTGGCTTTAGCCAAGATTCTGTTGTCTCAGCTGCACCACCTCTACCTGCAAAATGGTGATAGCAATACTGACCTGTTTTATGAGAGGCTTTTTGAACATTTATAATGTGGTACATACATGCTAAATATCCTGTGGGATTTGCAGGCCAATTCTAAACATGTTTGCTCTGCGGTCCCAACCAGCAATCACGTGTGCCTAGGCCTTTAGCCTTAATTTAAGCATCTCATTAGAAAGCACCCCCACCCTAAGGCCTTGATTTACACCAGTGTTTCCCAACCTTGTGCCTCCAGCTGTTTTCGGACTAAATTCCCATCATTCCTGACCACTGGTCTTGCTAGCTAGGGATGATGGGAGTTGTAGTCCCAAAACATCTGGAGGCACAAGGTTGGGAAACACTGATTTACACAACTTCTAACACATTACCTGCAGCAGTGGATGGCAGGGTGGGGCTGCAGCGCTCACCTGATCTCTCTTGACTGTTACAGCAAACCAGGATGGAGAGGAAGAGAAAGGGCACAGGGGTGACAAGGTCATTTTGGCGTAAAGACACTGGTAGGAGGGCTGCATTGGTTTCACTCTGCACCTTGCTGGAGATCAGGTGAGTGGCACAGTCACACCATGATCCGATGCAGTTTCTCTGGCCTTCATCCCACCCTACATTCAGAGGAAGCAATGGACAGCGAGGAGACACCTCTCAGAGAGTTGTTATTTATTCCCTACTACAGAACTTGCTACAGGTCGGAAGAAATTGCTTTGCCCAACTCCCCAGACTCAGAAAACACTCTCTCAATGCAATCCCTATCACCTCCATGTCACAGGAGCCAACAGCTGCAGAATCAGGCAATAAACCCATAAACGCTTACTGGATTTTTGTAAAGTAAAAGTTCAGGTTATACAACATAAACGATAGAAAATGGTTTTAGAATCTATCAAGAACATCTCCTGAGGCTTAAAACTGAGATTGATTCAGCAAAAATTAATGTTTCAAGTATTATCTAATACAGATAGATGCTGAAGGTGTAATGCTGGAAATGGCTCATTGAGACATGTGATTTAGAAGAGAATTCATGGAGGTAAAGGTTCTCAAGGGCTACTAGCCTTGATGGCTGTGTTCTGCCTCCATAGTTGGGGGCAGTATTCATCCAAATATCAGTTAACAGAAGTCACAGGAAAAGAAAATGCTCTTACATTTGGGTCCTGCTTGCGGGCTTCCCATAGGCATCTAGATGGCTTCTGAGAAAACAAGATGCTAAACTAGATGGGCCACCGACCTGATCCAGGAGCTGTTCTTATGTTCCAATGATATGGGTATGTCGAATGATACAAACAACAACTTCAGACCAAAATGAATGTCTCAATTGTACTGCTGAAACCCTTGATATTTGTAGACTATCGTGTACCTTTGAATTGCTACTTTCTGTTTTAAATGTATGAGACAGGGAGTTGTGGCCATCCTGTCCACATAACGCTATTGCCCACCCTAAAAAGAGAATGACAGGCTGAGACCAAACCCACTTGCATATGCTGTCCTCAGTGAGGAAGAGATGGTGCCCAAGTGTTCATGTTGCTGATGCTGCCTGTCTGAAGGAGAGTGGGCCATTTTAACCTTATGCTGACACTGTCTTCTTGAAGAGGAGAGACATGCCATTGTGACCTCAGGCTGATGCTGTCTGCCTGGACAACATTGGCCTCTAACTACACACTCCCGTCCATTTCCTTGACAAATATACCCTTTGTACCCAGGACCACATAGGAATTAAATATTTTTTTACTCCCATCCTGTCATGTGCATGCTTTTCTTCCCAAGGGTTACCAAAGCTTTCTACGACATGGGTGAATGCTGGCAAACCTGTGTGCTGTGTTTGCCTGCTGTGCTATGTTCTCATACTGCCTGCCAATCATCTCTCAAATCAATGAGAGCAGCTGAAGAGTGAGCAGCCAACCTGTGGGGATGAGAAAACATCAGAAAACTAGCTCAAGAAGGTCTGTTGTCATTCCTACAGGGAAGAGAGATCTGAAACTAAATGGAGAATGGAAACTAATTTTTTTTTATATAAAAAAGACTAAACTGGAACTTTAATACCTCCTACACATCCTAGTCCACATGATGTGTATTCCATATTGAATTTATATATAATGTGGCAGTTCATAATTAAGAATACTTTTGCATAGCGTTGGTTTACTTCATTTTAAAAAGATATAATGGGAATTGTTTTTCAAAGGAAAAAATTGCATTAAAGTAAATGGAACTGAAGCTATGTTAAGAACATTTTTGCCTTTCATTATCTCAGCAGAATGAATCAGGAGGACAGTAATAAAGATAGGAAAATATTTAACCGGAATGGAGAAATGTTACAAATAATGATATTTCAGTATAAAGGCTGTGAGCTAGATTTAGTCTGCACGTTTAGAACAAAGAGAATAATGTAGCTATATTGAAAAGAACATTTACAGAATAGACTTAATAGCACAATCATATTTATTTTTTAGATGTGTATCACACCCTTCCTCCCAAAGTATTCCAGGTATTCAGTATTCAGAAGTAGGTCACATTGTGTCCAATGAGCCTTATTCTCCACTAAGCATGTATACAACTGCACCCCAAATAACCATTATGATAGTAAAACTTGGGCATACCATCTATGCTTAGAGATCTTACCCCTGCCTCATGGATGGAGAACCTGTGATCCTGCAGGGATTGTTGGACTCCAACTTCCATCAGTCTCACCCAGCATGGCCAATGGTAAGGGATGATGGGAATCCGAGTCCAGCAATATCTGGAGGGCTGCAGGTTCTGCCTTACATAATGTCATTACTGTATTGCATTGCCCCAAGAACAGAAGGAAAAACAAGGATGAAGCAGCTACAGTGAATGATTACCACAGCTTTCTTAAGGGATCTAACATCTAGGGGACAATGGATATAGTGTCACATTTTTAGCAGTACCTACCCTGGCTTTGAGCCCCATAACTACTAGCATCTTGTCAAGCAGAAAGCACCTCCAGTCCTGAACAGCCAATCCTCCAGGTCAGCAAAGTTAATTCTGCCGAAAGGGACTCTAAAACCACCCCAGGTGGCACATGGATTTCTGGAGTACACTAGGAAATGGAGAGAGGCTTGTGGGTACGTTGAATTTCTCCCCGGGCACTCCTGTTCCACAGAGCTGGGCTGTCATCCAGGGTTGTGGCAAGCCCAGGGTTCATCATGGGACAAAGTCTGGACTGGAGTGACCAAGGAAACAGTAAAAAGACTTGAAGTAACATAGAAAGCTGCCTTACACTGAGGGAGACCATTAGTCCATCTACACCAAGATTGCATACCCTCCAACAATTCTCCAGTGAAAATAGGGACGTCCTATTCAATAAATAAATAAATAATGCCCCACCCATCTGACTGGGTTGCTCCAGCTACTCTGGGTAGCTTCCAACACATATAAAAACATAATGCAATAATAAAACGTTAAACACTTAAAATCTTCCCTATACAGGGTAGCCTTCAGATGTCTTCTAATGGTTGCATAGTTACTTATCTGATTGGCTTGGGGAGTCGTATAACTACATACCCTCCAACATATCTCCAATGAAAATAGGGAAATCCCAAGGGAAATTGGGACATTCCAAGATCAAATCAAACTGAGACAGCTTCTGTATATCTGGGACTGTCCCTGGAAAATAGGGACACTTGGAGGGGCTGGAATTGGGGACCAGTTTACCTCAGCAGGCCACATCTTCTCCCTCCACTCCTACAGATCAACTTTGACAGACGGGCGGAGCCACCCACCTGGTGTCAGGTGACTGGTAAGTGTGTGCTCCCACCCAACTATCTAAGCTGGGCTGCACGGTGGGGGGGAGGGGGTCTGTTTCAGCAGTGCACCCCCTGCAGGGAATATGCTTTCAAAGCAGCATCCAGCACACTGAAGTCAGAGTATAAAGTGCAATCCTGCTGGCTGCAAGGGTCTGTTTTGCCAGCTTGTTCTCTGGCAGCAATAGTGCTGGCATAAGCACCCAGCAGAATTGAACCACACCCCCAATCATCAGCTGACATCACCCTGTAACATCAGCTGGTGGTCATGTGGCTGTGGTTTGGGGTAGATGGCTTTGTGGGCCAATCTTCGCCTGTGGGCAAGGGGTTCTCCTGCCCTGGTCTACACTGGATGGAAGCAAGCTCCCTATGGTTTCAAAGAGAGAACAGCCCTACCTGAAGATGCCAATGACATGAGTGCTCTTTGTATATGGGCTGAGCCATGTCAGCATGATTGGACCTCACACTGCAAGGGTGCATGTGTAAATGATCTATGGAATTGGCCCTGTCCATACTGTTACCCTATTGAAATGTGGATTAGTTTTACACCACCATGACGTAATCATGGCTTTTATAACTTTACAGCAGTGTGAATGGATTCAATATTGATTATGTATTTTGACTGGCTTCTCAGCATTAATCTATGTCCATGTGAATCCAGTCAAGGAACAGTGCTTCTGTACAAGAAGCACTGAAAAACACATGCTTTAAAAACATTCCTGATTTTATCATAAAAAGGAAGCCATGTGTGTTATCCCTACAGGATTTAAAAAAAAACACTTGCTTGTTCTGTTTTCAGAAGCTGAGATATTTTGCCAATTTCCATTTGCTTACATGTTTGTCTTTATGAAACTCATAAAATAACAATGGGAATTGAATTCAATAGCAAAAAAGAATAAGCCCAGTATTCATTTCTACTTGAATGACAGTGAGTGGATTTTTAGCTCTTGCCTGGAGCATGCCTTTTGCAAATGCAAAACAAAGAAGTTTCCTAATAAGGTTTCCTCACTGAAGCTGAACTTCCTTTGCCCAAACGTGGAGGCTGCGGTTCAGACACATCCATCAATGGAAATGTGCTCTCCTAAGCAATGACCAGACAGCACACTGGAGCAAGTACCTTAAAACAGAAGACAGCTTTTTGTTTTGTTGCGTAGTTGCTCCTAAAGTGGCATCACACTTGGTAAGAATTATGCATAGTGAAAAAATGTATTTTCGCTGATCAAACAAATCCCAGAGTCCACACCTTATTAAAAACAGATTGTTGCTTATAATCTCATAGAAAATGAAGGGTAGATGAATATTAAAAAAAACACCCCCACAGCAACAGTATTCATTGAGTCAGAGATTTGAATATAAATAGCCACTTAACGGGGAATCAGGGTGTGAAACTACAAAGCAGAAATGTTTGTAAGCTGAGGATTTTTTATTTATTTCTGGGAACTGTATTTCTTGCTCTCTACAGGAAACAAAGGTTACCAACTCTCCCTTCCCAGGAGAGGTATTTCAAAAGCTTCACTGAAAGGAGAAGTTTATTCACACTTACAGGTAACTTCCCCCACTGCTACCGTTCACTCAGCTGTTGTGGGATGCAGTATTCCACCTCTGGTGCTGATTTGCCACAAATAGAGCATGAGTGACAAGCACAGTCTATCCAGTGTTTATCAATAGCCAAAAGAAAAAGAAAAAAAACCCCACAGTTTGGCCTGCTGGCACAAATTAACACTAAGACAAGGATCCTAGCTGCAATTGGGAGACAGAAACTATAGCTGGAAAGAGTTTTTTTTACCCTGGTCCCAAAGAATCCACATATATGCTTTATATAGTATTTTCTAACTATGTTCTGAAACAGATTAAATCATTTCCACAAGACAAATTAGAAAAGATGTGCCAGGTCCAACACATCTAAAGCTTTCATTGCCTTTTTTGCACGTGCATCACATGACAACACAGCAAAGTTGCATTCAGCAAAATAAATGAATAAATAAATAAAGATTTTCTCTATTGGTTCTAGCTAATAAGTTCTCAGACAGCTCAAATGTTTTACGTATCTTGTTATTTTGTGGGATAAACATTAACATAATCCTTTAAGTAGTCTATAAGATGCTGTAATGAAGTGTTCCACTAAAGTGCTCCGTTGTTGCATATACTGAACCTATACCTGGTGACGATACTGAATGGCAGAGGACAATTTATAACCTACATTTTAAATCATGTCTTGAATTTTTGAGTTCATTCCCTGATTTATATTCAGTATGTTGTGCACAGATAATCCATTGTTATTAATGGATTTTATTATCCCAATGCAGCTTGCAAACAGAATGAAATCCCTGGCATAGAACTCCAGGTAGAATTTCAAGGGTTCTATATTTGTCTTTTGAAAGAAGTCTGAAATACAAGAAATAGCTGAATTGATCTAAGAATATAAGAACACAGAAAGAGCCCTGCCGTATCAGACCAAAGACCCACCTAATCCAGCCGCCTATTCTCACAGTGGCCAACCAGATGCTTATGGGAAGCTCATATGAAAGACATCAGCATGACAGAACTCTCTCCACTCAACTGGTATTCGGGGCACACTGTGTTGGATACTGGAGGTAGTAAACAGCCATCACGTTTAGTAGCCATGAAGACTCTTATACTCCATGAATTTGTCTAACCCACTTTAAAAACCATCCAAGTTGGTGGTCATCAACTCCATCTTGTGGTAGCAAATTCCATAGCTTAACTAAGCACTGTGTGAAGAAGTACCTCCTTTTATCTAGCACAGGTAGCCTGTTGCTTATGCTCTGCAATTCATGGATTGAATTCCAGGGTTCATGTTTTCTGATGGAAGGGGAGCTAGTTGTGACAGAGGGAGATTTTCTATCAGAGGAAGGTTACTGAAGGGGAGCCTTGAAATCTAACTCCTTGTTTATAATCCTCAAGAGCAAGAAGATATAGGATTCCTATGCTTCCTCAAAAAGAGAAGGGGAAAATGTTCCACGTCCATGGCTTCCCCTTTCCATAGGCTTTTCTTTCTCTCTCTCTCTCTCTCTCTCTCTCTCTCTCTCTTGGATAAACATATTTGCTTACAGTTTTTGGACTTGTAAATCAAGTCTTGAAAACCTATTGATATTTTGTTTGCAAAACTCAATATGCCATGTTTTTCAGTCTCCCTTGTAGATTGGGGTTTAGACAATTGTTCAGCTTGGGGTTAAGGCAAACAATTTGTTCAGTTTGCTGCATCTTTGATGAGATGTTAACTCCACATCCATATGCTAGAGGTGAGGAGCCTCTATGGTAAATTATAAAATCTGCAATTATTAGGGCAGAACTGTACATTATTGCAGACATGGGACTGTAGCTAAAACTGGCATTTCACATGTCACATTCCTCTGCCTGTCCTCATTTAATGTAGTTTCACATCCCCTGGTATGACACATCACTGTGCCTTTCCTTGTATGTAGCAGCCCATGTGGTGGAGTGGCAACAGGAAAATGCAGAACTTGACAACATAACATCATGAGCTATGAAATTACACATTATGGGATGGGGAAGGAATACAACAGATACATTTCCCTACAAACACAGTCCCATTTCTGCTGCAGCATGCAGTTTGGCCTTTAGGCCATATGCAATCCTCCCAAAGGAACTCCTCTCATAAGATTCCATTTGTGTTTATTCACAAACTAGTGACATTCAGCCTGTTGAGTAAACGGGCGCTAGAACGTATGACAATTCTTTTGTTTCGGGCAGGGGGGAGGCGGCAATCAGAGGTGAGAAATGCGCGGCGGAGGGGGGGGGCTCCGATCCCACGTTCAGCCTCGGCTACGGAGCTGCGTTCTTCTTTGCAGCGCTCCCTCCCACTTCTTGGTGGGGTGGGAGGAAGAGAAAAAGAAAGGAACCTTTGGAAAACCGCGTTGCCCCTCTTCACTTTTCCTGCATTTGTCTCGGGTGCTAGAACACACACACACATAGAACCCTTGAGCTTCTCTTCAGCAGAATCAAGCCAAGGGGGGTGTGTTTTTGTGTGTGGGCCAGTAAAGGGGTGTTGAAGAGAAGCTCAAGGGTTCTGCTATGTGTGTGTGTTAGGATTGGTCGGGAGCCAAGGCGCTAGAACATTCAGCCAAGGTGTTTGCGATCCAAGGTACGACTGTAATCCACAGCACCTTCAAATTCCTGTGGCTGTTTCAGCTCACCTTGTCATCTTTCTCTCCTGCTGAAGCCCAGACATGCTGGGAGGCTGGAAGCCTCAATGGCACCCCTCTGGAGGCTTCACCCAGGGCAGAAACCCTGGAGGCTAGATACCCCACCCCCTGCTATGGCTCTGGCCGCTGTTCACAGGTAGAGTGGAGGTTGAACAATTGGCTTGATTACCTATTTCCCTACATATCCATCTTCAAAGCTTCCAGCCTCCCAGCATGTCTGGGCTTCAGCAGGAGAGAAAGATGACAAAGTGAACAGCAGCAACAGGCTTCGTCATTCCCCTTTCCCATGATGCTGTGTGGTAAATGAGGGGGAGACTCAAGACCGGAAAGAAAAGAGCGCCTATTCATTATAATGCTGTTACCAAGCCTAGGCAAGGAGCAGAGGTGAGCGATGGCCGGCACTTCCCACCAAGAGCGCAGCTCGCTCAAGAGACCGGCCGCCGCCGTTGCTGCTGCAGACGTCCCTTCCGGATCCCCGCTCACGGCTGCCGAAGCAACAGAAGCAGCAGTAGCAGCCGCTGAGACCACCACCACTCCTCCTCCTCCGCCACCACAACCACTGTCCTCCTCCGGGCACATCGCCCCTTTCCCCAGCGCCCCTCAGAGACCACTTCTTTGCCGGTGTCCGTCACTTGGTCGGGGTGCTCCGCTGGCCAGCGGGCGCCCAGGAGAAGGCCGCGATTCGGCCTCTTTTGGCAGCGGTGGCGCGTGGGGGGGGCCGACTGGCCCCTCCCACGGTCGCCACTTCGTCAAGGCGCTCCGCTGAGGCCAGCAGGGCAGCGGGCGCCCAGGAGAAGGCTGTAATTAGGCCTCTTTCTGCGGCGGCAGCAAACGAAGCAGCCTTCTCGCGCAGTGAGGCGCTTGTGAGCGGTGGTTGGGAGAGGGGGGGTGGGGAGAGCGTGTGTGTGTGTGTGCGCGCGCGCACGTGCAGTCTCTGCTGCCCAATCCCTGTGTCCCTGGGGCCCATGCGCAGTGACCCAGGGACACACGGGAAAACTTGGACGCAGGGACACAGGGACTTTATTATATAGGATGGCATTTTCTCTCTGAACAAGCCCTGTGACCTGCAGTTCACCAGTCACATAATGCTCTCTTTGAAATGTCTTCCTATGGCAAATTATCCTCAATAGTCTATTTTTTGATGACATCTGCTTGCTGAGCCCCATGATTTGCACTTTTTTTCTAATTTAATGGAGATACATTTTGGCAGTTGAAAGCTGTAACTTGATCTATTTATAGCCTTTAATGCTGAGTGAGATCTTGGAAATGACACCAATGTCCAAACAAGCTCAATATTTAAATGCAGAGGTGGGATTTCCCAAGCCAAATAAGTACCGCTCAGACATGATGCTTATTTTTTGTCCAAAACACACTGTACAGTAATTTTCATGACTGATTGTATCACTATGACAAAAAATATTTACCATCAGACAAAGGTGAAGCTGTGTAGCTTCACTGATTTATTTCACAATAAACAATAAAACTGTAGCCCACACATGCATAACCCAGGTCAGATAATCGATGACATTTATTGACTGTTTAGTGGAAGAAAGGACAAAACAGGTAAATCCAGTGATTTTCTCCCAATGTCCCTTCAGCAACTTTTAAAACAGATGAATGTATTTCTATCACATCTCAATTTAGCATAAGTTTTTTTTATATCCCATTTCTGCATTAATTTGCAATTTATAGAAAATCTGTCTATAAATTCATAAATACACATAGTTCAATGCATTTTCTCCCAATTCTAAATATGCAGTGCTACATTCATTTTTGTACACATTTTGAGCAAAGATCAGCATTGCAAAGCTTGAAAAAGTGTAAAATCTGAAGGATAACAGTGTTCTAAGCTGCACATTTGTATGGGAGATGTGGAGCACGTCAGTTTGTATCAGAATTCCTCAAGCATCCCTTGTGCTATCACTGATTTTCTGATAGAAGCTTTATGTACACAGCTCCACACATAGATCAGGAAAGGAACCACATACGCAGCATCCATTTGCATGTGCTATTCCACATCTACCTAGGGATGCCCAGGTGGAATGAAGCCTGCTTCAACTGGCACATGTCCACCAGTAGAACTGGGGCATCTGTATTTATTGCTTAACACATCCATGCATGTTCTATTATTCCTGGGAAATGCAGATGCCACATCTATAATGTTTAATTAGATCACATTTTCAAAGACAGCATGTTCAAAGAGTAATCCAGTTCTAAATATTCTACTTTTGATTCAAATTAAACTGTATTGGAATTCAAGTCAAACTTGGGAGGCTTTAGTTTACTTTTTATATACACTTTCAGTTTGACAACTTTTATATCACTTAATGATACACATGTAAAAAAGAAGAAAGACCAAGTCGATATAGGAAACATGCAGCATTATTTGAATCAGAAAGCATAATTTAGCATAAGGCTAAAAATAAAAGCCAAGTAAGAGCACTGAGATTTTGGCTGCAGTGCTGCACACATTCAGCTGCTTTAATACCCAGTGAAGTTAACGGAATTTACGCAGCCTGATTGTACACAGGACTGCAGCCATTCCCAATTAAATTTAGCCAATTTGAAGCAAAGGCCAGTTAACCAAGAAAATCTGATCACATGCAACTGGCATTTTGTAATAGTGTATCCAAAAAGGGCAAATAGTTTGGTTTGTTGTTGTTTTTAAAGAAGATTGAAGATTAAAGAGAATGTGGCGGGGGGGGGGGGGGAAGAGAGCGCTAAATATCAGACAGCTTTCCAGCTTTTGCATCTGGCTCAATTAAAATTCCTGGCAATTCAGAACATGGTGACAGTTCACTGTGAGCAGTAGCCATGGCCCCACCTGCAAGGAAATGCAAAGTACCAATAGCCAGGCTAAAACCAGATGAACAAATAAACATATTCTCTTTATTTTGTGTATGGTAAGAGTGCCAGTACCTCTCTGTGTAAATGCTATATTGGACATGAACAGAGATGGGTTTTGTACAGGTATTCGATATGATCTGACTAATCTACTGGCTGTTGACTTTCTACTGTGCTTCCAAGCAGTGAGAAGTATTGTCCATTCATATGCTGAGCTAGAGCTTTCTATCTTCCCCATGGCAAGGTACCATGGTTCAAGCTTTAAATTCTTAAGGTCTCAGGTTCAGCCCTTGGTATCTCCAGTGGAAAAAGAGGTAGAAGTCCTCTTTCTTCCTGAGACATGAAGGAGGCTACCATTCAAGAGTAGAATATACTGTTCTAAATAAACAAATACAGCTCCCCTCCCAATTGCACACAATGGATGCACAACTGCGTATACATTTGGCGCCGAGAAATAAATAATTCAATTGAAATCTGGAAATGGTGAGGGAGCTGGAGAGAGGCCCACCCTGGAGCCCTCAGACTCCAGTGAGGGCAGAGGAAACTCCAAAGAGACCGGAGGCACTGTGGGGCTTTGTTTACACTGCTCCGTCTTCTCCGCCTAACAGCTGGTGTCCAGGTTAGTGCAGCAGCCACTTTCCTGTGCATCCTCCAGCCTCCTACCAGCCCCAGAGCTTCAATTCTTGTTTTGGATACAGTATTTTTGGTCTGGATTGAAGAGAGAATGGCAGAAAGGATGTTTAGAGGCTATATACAGGATGCTCCCCACTTTACGTGATTTCACTCATGTGCGTGGACCTGGAACTTAACCCCCAAGTAAGTGGGGAGTTGCCTGCACTCTGATCTGGTATAAGGCTGCCTCCTTTACATTGCTTTATGATTGTTACACATAATGCAGAATTCAACTGAAGTTTTAAAGAACATTTTTTTTAATCCTCATGTGCCCAGTTACTTGACAGTATGTTCTCAGCTTTTCAGTGCTCAGCTGTGGCCTGAAAAGACATTATTCCGATTCAGAATATGCCCATGGTGGCTTTCGTTTTCTCTGTTTTAATAAAACCACAATAAAGTTGCTTTTGCTCTTTGTTTTTTAAAAAACACTTAAATGAAGTACTGTACTAGATTAAAGAAAACCAGGCCAGTAAAAGCCACCTTCTCATTCAGCTTCTCTTGCATACCATACAAACAGCATTAATTTGAAAATGTTAGATGTTCCACAGGTTATATAGATGAAATGCTACATGCTCTCCCCATCATTCTTTTGCAGACAAAATATGGTGCCTTTAAAATTTGTCGCCTTTTCTGTCATGCTGCACAGCAACAGAAAAGGCAACAAATCCACAAACTGCAGGATTTTGGCAGTTCCATCTGGAATACAGGATAGGGCTTGAACTTTAAGTGATGTTATAATATCAGTGACTGACAGGTGGGCAACCCAACCCACCTTTTGAAGTGATAATCACTGGATCCAGAGGGATCCAACTTCCTATGCCATAATAAATTTTGTCAGCCTTTAAAGTGTGGCAGATTAACACAGCTGTTCCTCGGGGAGTAGCCTACGTACCACATATTAACATACCTCCCGACATTCCCACTTTTAACAGGATTGTTTGACAGTGATTTGTCATCCCTTTGGAAGGGCTTTCTCACAATAGTTTCTCTCATTCCACACATGTGCTGATGTAAGGAACACATCCCACCCCCTCACATAAAAATCTAGCAATTCTTCTAGAAACATTGGTTTATTTCATTCCTGTCACAGCCCTCATTTTCTGAATAACTCCTTGCTTCTCAGAGGTGGGAAACTCGAGTGTGGTCAGATGGTACCTGATTTTAACTGAAATTATCCCTAGCATTTTGACTAAAGTGAAGTTAGAACTGGATTTGGGTGAACAACCTTAGTTGCAACACCTGATAAATCTTTAGGAGAGAAAAAGGAAAGTATACCCTCTTCAGCTACATCTCCAGGGGACATCATGGGTGTGGCCAGAACTCAGACTATACCTGAACTAGTTACTATCTGAACTAGTTTTATTGTTATTTTTTTATTTTTTGTTTTGTTATACCTGAACTGGTAGCTTAGCAGTTAAAATTTTCTATGAAATCTGATTAAAATATCTGAACTTTTAACTGGAAACAGAAAACCATATATTTAGATATTTCCACCCCATGGGAAATATGTTAGCAAAAATCAACCATGTTAAGCCAGGCTGAACATCCTGGGGTAATTCTAATCTGTGAAAAAGGTTGTTGTTATGGTGGTTGTTTTTTAAAAAACAAAAAATACTGTAGTCATTACAGTAAATAACTTGGAATAACTGAAATAATAATTTAATCATGGCAAGGTACCTTTCCTGGCAGACTGCTGACATTTAACAGTAAGTTTGGAGGGGGGGGGAAGGACTCAAAATAAAACTCCAAGATTCTTAATTAAACTGAAAACCAGTGAATATGCATCATTGCCAGTTGCCAAGAAAATTTTCATCTGACTGGCACCAGGAAGATATTAAACCGAGTATAAATTTAAGATTAATAACCAGTCTCCAGAATGAGCTCAGACACACTAAAAGATAACACTATTTGTCAGTTTCCTGTCCTTTGCAGTGCCATCTCTATTATTGCACATTGTCGTCTCCAAATGTTTTATGCCATTACATATATTTTCAAGTCAAACAAAATAGCTGTAGCAGATCCAAATCTTTTCTGATCTAAGTAGTTCAGTATGAATGCTAAACTCAAGCCATTGACTTTAGTGCTATGGCCCTTAAATGAGGAGATTACCTTTTCTCTAGGCTTCTGGTAACTTAATAGCTCAATGGGTATTGAATGCTGCAAGCTATCTGATTAAAAGAGCAAAGGTGGTTGGTGCATACTAGCTACTAAACATATCCCACTTATCTGGGTGGGGACTAGCCAGATATCTGGGTTTTTAGATTACTCTCAAGAAGAAACCTTCAAGGGCTCAAAGGACAAGTTTGCTGGGCGGCGCTGGCTGGCTAGTGCAATCTCAACTTCATCTTGTTCAGCATGTACATTTGTAAATACAGCGGTACCTCGCAAGACGAATGCCCTGCAAGAAGATTTTTTTGCAAGACAAATGCGTCTTGCAATCTGATGGTGACTCGCAAGACGAATTCGTTTTGCGAAAAATTTGTCTTGCGAATCGCGGTTTCCCACAGGAATGCATTGCAATTTAATTAATGCGTTCCTATGGGTAAAAAAAGAAATTTCAATGCATTCCTATGGGAAACCGCGATTCGCAAGATGAATTTTTCGCAAAACGAATTGACTCGCGGAACGAATTAAATTTGCCTCGCGAGGCACCACTGTAAACACTCAGTCTCTGGTACATTCTCTTCACATAGTAACTGATGGTAAAAGGTAGCCTCTGAAACCTCCTACTGCTTAAGTAAATGGGGAGGGTAAAACAGTAATTATCTCTAATTAGAGGTCTATCTGGAATTTAAGAATCACATGAAATTAAATCATTAAGATGTAACTTCTCCCAGCTTTTTATATGGAAATATATGACCTATATAAACTGCCTGAAACTATAAATGTGAGTTGTTTTTTCCCATTTTCATTATTTAGAATTTCCAGGTTAAAAACAACAACAACATTCTATTTCCTTAATTGAAAGCATCTTGACAACACTGAAGTTGTTTCACTATAAATAAAGAATTAAAATGAAAATAATAAAATTAAAACCCATGCTCTTTCTTCTCCAGACGCTTTAATTGAATCCCACCCAATATATGTATATAACGATAAGGCTAGGCATATAAAGCTGATGTACTGATGTTATGCTTAAGACCAGTGCTATTTTTCTAGAAAATGAGGTGCCAGAACTCACTATGAACTTATAATAGCAATGGCAGCCACCTGAGATGTGCTGGAACTGAGTTCTGGCTTAAAAAAAAAAAAGCCCTGCTAAAGACTTGTCAAAAGTAAATATGGATATTACTTTAAGTGATATTGAACTTAGGTTAGACCCTTTGAAAATGGACTTTACAGTAGTTACTTGTCCATTGCTTTTAATGTGTCTCTTGATTACGGCTAACATTGGCTATCACCCCTTATCTAGAAGAAATATATGTGTCTCTTTGCTTAGCTTAACATTGTAAGAATCTTTAGGGAGGATGACTTAGTTAATAGTTAAGTCTCTTTGTATATTTTAAGTGCTTAGGATTCTCAAGAAACATTAAGATAGTTTGATTGTATTCTGAATTGAGCCGAGTTATTTTCTTCATGTGATAGGATTATCAGAGACTGTGACTATGCTGTGGGGTTTGAACATACATGCTTTCTACCATCTGAAGCTCTCTTGCTTGTACCTACTAACTGGCAGGATATTACACAAGTTTTGGTTAGACAGGGAACCTAGACGATGCTCTCCTATTTGAAGTATTGAAATTTAAAATCTAATCTTTGATAATAAGAGAAGTATATGTTTATTAATAAAAATAGGAAAAGAACTCAATACTTAGTACTTTAATTACCCAAACCAAAAATGAACCCACTATTAAATTAATAGGAGGTGTACTCTGTGTTGAAGTGTAGTAATCAGGTTTGTCGGTTGCTCAAATCTTTCTAAAGGCTAACGCTATAAACTGATAACACTATAACAGTTTAAATTCACAACAATAGTTTCAGACAGGAGCACATTCGACTGACTGGCAGTGGCTCTCCAGGGCTCCAGACAGAAGTCTCTCCCAATCCTGGATAGAGTTGCCAAGTTATTGAACTTTGGGCACTTTGCATGCAAAACATGTACTCTAGCACTGAGCTACAATCCTTTCCCAGCCATTCAAACTAAGTCAAGGAATCCATGGAAATGTTTTATATTTTAGATTTGCATCCTGGTCTAACGCTAAATCTGACATTTGTAAAACACAATTGAAAGGAAAAGAGTGTTTATCTGAATAATTAAAAAACAAACAAATCTGCATTCCCAAAACCAGATTCTGTATATTCACCCACAGATGCTGTGGCCAGACTGGCTTTGCTCTTGTTTTTTTCCTGCTCTGGAGGGTAGGGCTCAAACCAATGGCTTCAAGTTACAAGAAAGGAGATTCCAACTAAACATTCAGAAAAAGCTTTCTGACAGTAAGAGCTGTTCAGCAGTGGAACAGACTTCCATGAGAGGTGGTGGACGCTCCTTTCTTGGAGGTTTTTAAACAGAGGTTGTATGGCCATCTGCCATGGATGCTTTAGCTGAGATTCCTGCCTTGTAGGGGTTGGACGAGATGATCCTTGGGATCGTCTTCCAGCTCTATGATTGTATAACCAACCCATACTCTCAGCTGAACTGAGCTGCCCCCTCCCTATGAAGTATCCATCCCCAAACTGGGAAGCTATAAATTCTTATCAGGCTTCCTTGGGGTGTTTACCTTAAGTTCATCCTGACTTTGAGAATCACAGAATTGTGGAATTGGAAGGGACCATGAGGATCCTCTAGTCCAGGCATCCCCAAACTGCGGCCCTCCAGATGTTTTGGCCTACAACTCCCATGATCCCTAGCTAACAGAACCAGTGGTTGGGGAAGATGGGGATTGTAGTCCAAAACATCTGGAGGGCCGAAGTTTGTGGATGCCTGCTCTAGTCCAACCTCCTGCAATACAGAAATATCTTGCCCAACGTGGTGCTCAAACCCACACCCCTGAGATTAAGAGTCTCATGCTCTATCAACTGAGCTATCAAACTTCAACTCCCTAGTATATATAGCATGTGGGTGAAAATGATTCAGGGCATTTTCTCGCTCATTGATTATTTTGGCTTCTGTATTTGTAAATATAAAAATTAAAATACTCTCATTTGATATGTTGGCAATATTTCTTCCTAGTAATTTCTCCAAAGGCTCACAATAACCCTGGCCTCACTAAATCACAGCTGGCAAGATTACTACATGAACAACTTACGGAAGGTAGAATTATATAACAATAACATTCTTGAAAGCAATTGCCTTATAATAGTTTATTTGCTAGGAAAGAGGAAACAAAGGACTCACAAAGTGAATACTTTCCAACAACTAATAAGTATTAAATATATACATACACTTACTTTAATCATGGAGTTAAGCACCTAATTAAGCAGAAAATGCAATTGCATTTTTAAATAGACCATCCCAAACTTCAGGCTCACACATTGTCCTCTCACTGCTCTTACCCTCAAAAAGGCATTATAATTTTTTAAACACACAAACTATGAACTCTGATTCAGAGAAAGCAATTCCTTATGAATTATGCATCAGAGATACATATGGAAGTTTCCATGGTCAGGTGGTAGAAGGCTGTTGAAGAAAGAGATAAAACAAGAAAAAAAAAGTATTCTGGGCCACTTCTCTTTCAGAAAGTGATAGAAAGACAGTTTCTGGATCAGAATGGTTTGATTGTGGAATTTATGTGAATAAGGAAACTAATGATGTAATGCCACCATCTCAGTATGCTACCCTGTGGAACTCATAATTCTTTATGCTCTAGTAACAGTAAGGAAGCTCATTATATTTATATTGTTCCTTGTAGAGGCTAAATCCTGTGTGATTCTTGCAGTGCCTGTTAGTCTCGACCTGAATTTTATTTATGTTTTAAGTTATGTTCTTTGCATAGTGAGATGAATAACCCAGATCTTATTGGAAGCTAAACTATAGCAGATTGGAAACAGCACTGATTGCAGTGAATACAGGATGGGATGGAAATTGCTGCCTCTCAGCCACACCCTCATTCATTATACATGGAAGTGGAACATTCATAGGTGATGGTGCCAATCAGGTGATGAGTGTGGAGAGGTCTACAGGAAGGAAATGACGTGTGACACATACACCCCAACCATAGCTGCCAAGTTATCCCTTTTTTTCAGGGATTTTCCATTATGCTGAATAGGCTTCCTCGCGAGAAAAGGGAAAACTTGGCAGCTATGACCCCAACTGCTGCTGCCTAAGTCACTGTGGTAGGAGTAAAAAGCCAGGGAGGTGTCTGTCCTCCAGGACTGGTTGGGCTGTTAGGCAAAGTGAAGTGACCTCCACAGGCAGCTGATTTTTCGTATCATAAAAGGGAAACAAATTATTAGTTGTTTGATTGTTACTGCATTTTTCCTTCCAGGCTGGGAGAGACGTTCTTGGGGATTTTCTTCCTCAGGTTCCAAACTAATTTAACAGATGCATCTTAGTTAGCTGAAAACATCAACCTGGAGCAACACAATGACTTGGGCCAGCCCTAGAATTCTTAAATTCTAGTTAGAGCAATGATTCAAAGCACTGATTGGTAATACCTTGCACATACTCAAGGCATAACATTCTAAAGGAGACCATTACTGTCAGCAGACATGCCTATACAATTGTGGTGAAAGCCACAATGTAGTAAGCAAAATACTTTTCTTCCTAGAATTTGCCTTTGTTGTTGTATTTGCAGCTATAGTAGGTGTGGCAATGATGCTATTCTTCCTCCTTACTTTCCTTCTGGGCACCATCCTAATTTCCCAAAGATCACAACAACTTTCTGAAGACTTGAAGAACCTTTACTGCCATGGCAAGGTGGCTGCCTTGCATTGAATGGTATTTATTTCTGCGATGCCCTTTTAAAAATGAGGTACAGCTTATCAAATGTGAGTTTCCTTCAGCCTTCAAAAGGTGATTAAATAACTTCTCCTGTCTTGATTTTTATATCATGCACCAGTTTATATATCCACATGGGATTTTGTTTATAATTTTATTACAAAGAAATGTCACCAATTTGACAGCTTCCCAAGCTCTGACAATTGAAACCCAGGGTTTATTCCCCTTTCTGTTCAGTTCTTGTCTAGGTATGGCACAATGCTAGACTATAGTTCATATAACTAATTCATTTCAAATTGTTCTAAATTGCAGTGCGATTTTCATTAATACTGCTCTCAGTTTTAGAAGAGAAATAAAGGATTTATTGCCCTCTGTCATATTTCTCATTCCAATAAAAGTGATACAGTGAGGAGAAAAACAAATAACAACTGCCGATTCAGAACAGGAAAGTCCAGCCTCTGAGGCTGACATTACCATCTGCCCTGATCACTGGCGGTGAGGGGGAGGGGGGTTGAATTGCTATAAATGAAGTGGATTTTGTACGTTCTTGATGGGTTTGTGGAAGCCAGACATATGGGTCTGTGTCCAATGTTCTCTGGTCGGATAAGGGCTCTTGTGGTAGCAGACATGTGCTTGAATGTTCAACAGAGCAGTCCAATGCAACAGTTGATCTCATAAAGTTACCAGAAATCTGCTTATGCATTCTCTTGTGCAACAATGCTCCACTGGCACAAAACAATTCACTAGTGGGATGAGTATATCATTAAGTGACTTAAACATAGCACTACATTGGGAGCAACCCTTGATGCTGTTTCAAGACCATGCAAAATGTACACTTGGAGATATTTAGAGGACCTCTTCACAAAAGCAAGCATCACTTCCTCTCTGTTAATTGCCTTCTTCAGTACATTTTTGGGCTTTTCCTTATGTTATATGGTATATAGGTAGATTGTACAATGATTATCACCTTCATCTGTGTTACTTGTATGATGCTGAACTTAGTTGTTCTCACTATAATTTGGAGGCTTTTATTGTCTCACAGAGTGCATTATAGAAATTGAACTCAAAGGAGAGAAAAAACTCTTCAGAGAAATTATTCAGTTGTAAAATCAGCAAAAAGTTGCATTTTCTTTTAGCACTCCAGTTTGTTTTCTAAAAACCTGCCCCACTTCCCCAATTAAACATCATATTCTGATTTCTATTCCCCAGTCAGTCTCAACAGTCAACAGTCTCAATCTATATAGCACTAGCTATTTCCTAACAACTGCTACTATTAGGCTAGTGCCCAGGCTTGACTCAACTGGGATGAATTTAAAACACTACAGGGAAGCAATTCAGAATCAAGAAAACTACTGGGGAAAGATCGTGTTGCTGCTGACCTAATTTAGCTGACTTTATTTCAGAATGGGTAAGGAAAAACAGTCTTACAGCTCAATCCTATGCTATCCTAAGAGCAAGTCTCACTCTTCTCAATGCGCTGAGGTTCAAGTTAGTATAATGCGGCATTACCAACAGTGCAAGCATAACAACTTCCTAAGTGGTAAATGTATTAGACAATACAGCCAACATATAATCTTCTGGCATCTTACAAATCAACATTATCATGTAAATTGAATGACTGGGATCATTCAGTTAAAGCTTCAATGTATGTAAAGTAAGCATATTGACTAGAACAGAAGTAACTGGTAAAATAAACTTCTAAGCATGTTTACTCAGAAGTAAGTCCCAATGGAATTTACTCCCTAGTAAGGTTGATTATAATTGCAGCTAGGGGGAGAATTCAGTTTGCATTTAAAGGCTACTTCACACTTTCCAAAACAGTACAAGAACAGAAACACAAGCATCCTTCAAAATTCACAATTCTACACACTTTTGAAATGCAGTTCCCCAGCCAAGTAATGAGTATAGAAAATTGCACATTTGGAGAAATATGAACTAAAATGTTGATTAATTTTCATGAGAATTCATTACTACTTATTAATTTACATACCACTTAAAACCCTTTCTTTACACACCTGCGAGAAGCAAAGCTATAGGGAACCAGGCAGAGGGTCTTCTCGGTAGTGGCGCCCGCCCTGTGGAATGCCCTCCCATCAGATGTCAAAGAGATAAACAACTACCTGACATTTAGAAAACATCTGAAGGCAGCCCTGTTTAGGGAAGTTTTTAATGTGTGACATGTTAGTGTATTTTAAATCTTTGTTGGAAGCCGCCCAGAGTGGCTGGGGAAACCCAGACGGATGGGCAGGGTACAAATAATAATTTATTATTATTATTATTATTATTATTATTATTATTATTATTATTATCATTATCATTATCATCATCATTATTATTATTATTATGTACCCTACACACACACACACACACACACACACACACACACATAACGTGTGGACATCCAAAGAAACAATGTTGGAAGATTCAGGACAGATAAAACAAAGTACTTCTTTATGCAGTCCATAAACAACGGAACTTGCTCTGACAGGAGACAGTGATGCTCACCTTGAATGGCTTTAAAAGAATATTAGAAAAATGGACAGAGGAGAGGGCTACTGGCCATGATGACTATACTCTGCTTCCACAGTTGGAGGCAGCAATGCTTCTGAATACTAGTTGCTGGAAACCATAGCAGAGAGTGCTCTTGTGCCTGAATCCTGTTTGCTGGTTTCCCACAGGTTGGCCACTGTGAGAACAGGATGCTAGACTAAATAGCCCACTGGAATGAACCAGCAGGCTCTTCTTATGTTTAACTAAATTTATGTGGGATGCATAATCAATTTTGAATATAAAGTATCTCTTCTGGAGTGCAAAATGTCAAGTAAGCTCACCCGTCTGCCCATCTTTGCAAACAACTAACAGGCTTCACCTTCACTGTCTGGTGGCTTGTATTCTTTGACTGCTTAAAAGTTACTTAGAGAACAGTTGAGGACATAGGCATTTAATTCACTTAAAAGGTCTGCAATTGAAATTAGTGGGGATGGGGAAAATGAACATTTCCCATCCTTTCTGCTACATGGTCCAGGCTGCTCAAAGGATGTAAATAAAGTTATATAATCCTCCCCGAGTCCTGGGAACAGGAAAGGATACACATCCAATTAGATAACATACATTAAAAAGAAGTACAACCATCAGTTCTGGCACAGACTAGGTCTCTGCACAACAGAGGTAAAAGACTGTATAGATTAGGGAGTGAATCTTTGTCCACTGATTCTACAATCATTTAAAACTAATGGACTCAGCATGACCTTTGCGGTAGAATGTAATATGCAATAAAATTATGGGGCCTGTGTTGGCCTCTGGAAATTTGATAGATAGGCACTATTGTGAAAATATGAGAAGGAAGAACTATGACACATTATTATAATCTGACTGGGTCTCCAAATAAAATTACAGCAGAAAGCCCATCTCACTCATCCCAAAGATATACATGTATGTATGTATGTATGTATGTATGTATGTATGTATGCTTTGAAAATGTAGCTTACAATTTAGGAATGGAGGATGAAATAGGGACTAAGTATTATGAAGCTTCAGCTATAAATACTTCCATCTTAAAGGGAAAATGTTCGGCTTATAAAGGAAGAGTGGCATACCAAGGTCTGGATGAATAACACAGGGAAACATTTTGTCAAATTTTCACTAGAAAATAGTATCTCTTTAATGATGTAATATACTATGAAGTCATAATGCTGTTTGCTAGTAATATAAGGGATGGTGAAACTTCTCTTTTCTTGTACCCATTTCTGCCATGTTTCTGTGTGACCTTTCAGAGTTGCAAGCTCTAAAGCAGGCATAGGCAACCTTGACTCTCCAGATGTTTTGGAACTACAACTCCCATGATCCCTGACCACTGGCCCTGTTAGCTAGGGATCATGGGAATTGTAGTTCCAAAACACCTGGAGACCCAATGTTGCCTATGCCTGCTCTAAAAGATCCAGAGTAGTAGATGTGATACAAGGATGGCCCACTACACTGAAGTGTGAATATAAATTCCTGGTGTCCTGAAGATCCCAGGTAATGGCTGTATTTTAATTCATACTTTGGAGCTCTATGCAAATATGACTGAATGGACAATGAAATGTTTTTTGCATCCTTATAGCAGTTAATGCAGCAGGTAGAAGGGGAGTGAAAGGGTTAATTGAATAAACACTTTGGAGTATTCACTCAATCATTCCAAAAGTTGACCAGAAATTGTTTATGTATGCCCCTACGGCAGCTAGAATTTTATTAGCCCAAAAGTGGAAGCAGCAAGAATTACTGACGGTAGAATAGGCATCCCCAAACTGCGGCCATCCAGATGTTTTGGCCTACAACTCCCATGATCCCTAGCTAACAGGACCAGTGGTCAGGGAAGATGGGAATTGTAGTCCAAAACATCTGGAGGGCTGGATTTTGGGGGTGCCTGCGGTAGACGAATGGCAGACAAAGATGATGGAATATGCGGAATTGGCAATGCTGACAGGGAGAACCTATAACCAGAGCGACCAAATGTTCCAGGGAGAATGGAGTAAATTTGTTCAATACATAGACAATCATTGTAAACATATAAAGACACTAGCTGGACTGCGATAAAGCTCACAACGTTTAAAAGAAGAAATGTTTTACTTGTGTTTTAAGTTTTAAATAATTTAAGATGAATATAGACAAAAAATTGGGAAAGAAGTACGACAAGGTTGTATATTGTCTCCCTGCTTATTTAACTTATATGCAGAATTCATCATGCGAAAGGCTGGACTAGATGAAACCCAAGCCGGAATTAAGATTGCCGGAAGAAATATAAACAATCTCAGGTATGTGCACACACACACCAATTCAAGGTGCACAGATCCCAAGGCCACTTTGACACTTGAGGCAGAAAATCCCCACAAGTGCATCTCCTCCACCCCCATGGCAGAAAAAAATGCAAAAACCATACATTAAATAGACATACGCTACTGTTTCATTACTCCCCAATTCAGTTACAAGAGACAGCCACCCAACTATGCCAAATAGCAGGGCTTATGCACTGCTGATAAGAAATACCCAGTTCAATATTTTATTCCCTGGGATCCTGAGGAGCGAGATGAACCCTGAAGAATGACAACTCTCACATTTACAAAATTTAAACATCTTTCCAAAAGGGAAACATGAGGAACTAGAGACAGTAGTTTACTAAGTATAGGGAACAGGAAATATGATACCATACAGGACAGCTGTATGCATCAGAAACAGAAAATTGCAGCTACCATATGTGGAATAGAGGCAGATTTCACCAAACTTCCAAACATAATTCCTGGGATTCCTTGGAGAATCCCCGATTACTTTGCAATATAAATATGCCCTAAATTAATGACAAACCTATTTCTAAGTAATCTCTCATCTTGACTAGAGATTTCCTCTGATGCACATAAGGGGATAAGTTTGCTCTATGAAAATACTTGTTATTGATGTAGGGCCTACAATTTGTCCTCCGTTAGTGATGGACAAAAGTGTTTTCAACAGTGAATAAACCAATAAAAATTATGTCAGAAAAAGTGATTAACTAATGTAATGTATTGCAGATTTAATATGTTAGGCATGAATGCCACGGAATACTACTGTGTATTAAAAAATTGAAATGACTACATGCTCAGTAAAACTTTTTTTTCAGAGGTAGGCAAGCTTTATGGAGGCAACAGAAAAGGCAGACATGCTTTGTTAAGGGAGGTAATTTAATTCCATTTATTGTCATGGAGCTTTCTTTGCCCTGGTTGACAAATGATTTTCAGTACAAGGGAAAAACAAAATTGACTAGGCTCTTTGCAGTGCAATCCTATACATTCCTACTCAAAGGTAAGCCCCATTTAGCTCCATGCATCATCACAGCATCAAAAGGCTGTAATCCTGTTTACCCTCACTTGGGAGTTAAGTCCAATGATCACAAAGGGCCTTACTTCTGAGGAAACATGCACAGGATTGGACAGAATGACTGTCAAATTCAGAAACTGAAACAGAAAATATTTTCTTCTCTAAACTCGGCAGGATTAAGGGACAAATATATACAGGATTTATCTATAAACCTATTAAATCACCACTCAGCCTTGTAGGTGAAACCTCTGCCCTGCCTCTGAGGACACATCTTTTCTTATCCACAGTCATTCAGTTGAGCCTTTCTCTAACTTTAATGGGGAGCTGTATTTTACAGCAAATTTGTGACTCTTCAGATCAATGGTTATGGATGATTTGCAATTCAAGGGCTATTAAAGCAAGCTTTTCCTTTAAAATAAATCAGTGTGCTTGGACTCAGATGTTGAGCCTACAAATATAAGCATGAAGTTTGCACTACGTTAATTGGCATATTTATACATCTAAAGATACTCAGGAATTTGAATCTTCTGTGTAGAACACAGCACAATGGACCAAAATCAAACCAGATGTTAGCAATACAAACTATGATAAGTAAGCAACACCAAATGGTGACACATTTATTTCATACACTGCTTGACTGCTAAAAAGAAAACCCTCAAACTGTTTGCAAAAGATAAAACAATAAAATCAAACACCTAATAACCACTTCCAATGGCTTCATGTAGATATTAAGGAGCAGTGGAGATAACCAGTCCCCAGCAGCACCCTTGTCCTGAACCCCTTGCCTACCTGGCGGCAAGTCAGTATGCCAAGTTCCCAGTCCAGGCCCAATCCACATGTCCAAAGTCAAAACCCAAAGAACAGTCCCACAGAGATCCTGCAGGACCCAAGCTGAGATCCTTCCACAGGGGCAAATGAACGGACACAGCACCTCAGCTCTGATTCCCTTTTGTACTTTGCCTGCTGATTGCAGCATCTGGGCTTGACGAGGCAGGTGACCCTCACCTGCTCCAAGCCTACTCCAGTTGAGGAGTCACAACCTTTCTTCCAGAGCTAATGAGTCCCACCTGGCCACCTAGGGAGCTGGGCTATGGGCCCTTGCCTGCCTCTGCCTCCCATTCCCTCGTCATCCTCCACCCCCCTGTGAGTACTTCCTACACCAACCTCTCCTTTCCCATCCCCAGCTTGCCCCAGTGTGTCCCAGTCCTGGCTACACCCCTCACCGGGATCCTCTTCTTCCTCCTCGTAGTTCTGCCAGTTCATGACAATCCTATAACATAGCTGCCAGGGGGCTGAAAGGCACTCTTCCAATGCTACTCAGTCCCAAAGGTGGGATTGGAACCACTGTAATATTCTTTACTCTCTCCTCAGGGATACGGGCCACTTATGAGGCTAAGCTGACCCATCTAGATGGAACTATGGAGTCCCAGGGGGTGGTGAGGCAGCAATGCTTCTCTTCTCACCTTCAAGGTATGGCCTGGGAAAGGGGGTAAGCTGGATAGCCATGCCTGTTTTCCACAGGCAGGGCTGTGTTGCCCAATGGTCACAGTTGTAGTTCAAGTTAGTTCTCCCTTTATAGATAACTCCCTCTGCTGATCTCATTATGTTCACTGAATAAAAGTGGCCCAGTTCAACCCCAGCCTGTGTGTTTGTCTCTTTATTCAGTCGTCAGAGCACAAATTGTTCCCTAATCTTTAACTGCTGTATTTTCTGACAGGCAGTAAAATTTAAAAAGGGCCTTCTAACAGTAGATTATGTTACATTTTCAGATACTGCACAGTTGAAGAATGCCCTTCCTTTCCCATGTTGTTGCTCTTCTCTCAAAATAAATGATAGTGCCAGGCATGACAAATGCCATGTAGTGGAAGGCTGAGAATGGTCAATCAGTTCATATACATGCTCCCACATTTCAGCTTCAGTGGATGACACTGGGATCTAATTATTGGAATGGGAGAAAAAGTATTCCTATCCACTTTGTCCACACTATCTATCTATCTATCTATCTATCTATCTATCTATCTATCTATCTATCTATCTATCTCATCTCATCTCATCTCATCTCATCTCATCTCATCTCATCTCTATCAAGTATGACCCCCTCACCTTTTTTTTCTAAACTAAGAACCCAAACCCTTTCTTCATAGGGGAGTTGCCCCTGTCTTGTGAACATTTGGTTATACATTTTTTGCAGATTTACAATATCCTTTTTGAGATGGGGGACCAGAACTTTACACAGAATATTCAGCTGTATAATAGCATTACAATATTGGCAGTTTTATTTTCACTGCCATTTGTAATGATCCCCCAACATCAAGTTTGGTGTTTAGTTGCTGTCTTTGCAGCTACTGCATTTCATGATATGGAAAGGGACAGGAAAAGAAAACTGCCAATATTGTGCTGCCATTATGCAACTCTATGGTGCAATAACACTTGGAGCACCAGGCACTATTCTTGATTAGTAAAAACCACCACTGGGGCCCTCAACCCAGATAGGGGCCATGGTACTCAGGGAGCTCTTATTAAAACCTTTCATTCTACAGCTTTCCCCAGCGCTACTATTGGCCCCTAAGGGACAATTTTCAGAGTGGTTGCAATAAACTTAAGGCAATGATCTGGCTGAATAGGGTAACCACCTGTGAGGCAGAAGGTGCTGATGTAACAGCAAAATGTAGGCAGTCTTGGAAAAGAAATGGATTCAATGATGCACATTTGGACAAGCTGCTTCTAAATATTTGATTAGTTTCTGCATGGAAAAACTAGCTGTATCATTGCTTGCTGGATCTAGCTTTTTAGAGCCAATTGTATTTTGCTTTCAGTATGCTTTCCCTTGGGTGGGGTATCTTTTAGGTCATGAACCATTTACAATAATGTTGTTTCTTATGAATTTTAGTTGAATAATTTAAGGGTGCTAGATTCAGATGTTAAAAACTCAGTGTGTAACACACTCGTGAAGAGTGCCATTTTTTTTTTTTGCAACCAAAAGCCTATTATTTATGGCTGCCTTTTGCTATATATGGATTGAGACTCTGGTACATTACTGTCATAGATGTGCAATGGAACAGCAGTCAGTGCCAATTCAAAGTGACTTTGAACCAAGTTATAATGAGGAAGGGTTGAAGTTTACACAAAAGCTGAGCTTTTTCTATCATTTCCAGTCATTCCATTCAAGAAATAATGAGAAAACTGTGTTGTGCCACAAGATTTCTCACCTATTCCTTCCTGAGGAGTGTCACAGAAGAATGAATGAGGAACAGGGAGAAAGAGAAGCAACTGGGAATGCTTCAGGAATTAGTTTTTTGTTAATTCTGATATGAGCTGTTCGGATCCACACCTCCCAAACTAATGTCTGGACTGGAATACAGTCATGCTTTGGATTTCACACTTTTCCAAATCTAAGCATTTCTTTGCGCAAAAGGTATTCAAATTGAATATTTCTATAAAAAACACACAGGAATGTGTATTTTGGGAGAATATGCATATTTGAATACAAAATTCATGCAATAGGAATCGTGCTCCCTTGCCCTATGTGACCCAAACACAGGTGGTAGCAGAAGAAACAAAGGTCTAGGATGGGTTCCGCAGGACTACAAGCCTACTTTGCAGGGTTGGCTAGGGAACCACTCTAATGTCACAATACTCATGCACTCCGGCAGCTTGATTCTATGCTTCACTGCACTAAGGCACCAGTAGCAGGCCATAACATCTACTCTAAGCAACCCAGCTATGGAACTTCACTGTGCAGAAGCAGGCAATAGCACCACACTCCAAAAGCACTTGCTAAATTGACATGTCAAGCATCCAAAGCATTACTTCATTGGAGCTGTAACAGAGACACTTCTTTCCATTACAATAGCTAGGTTTATACAAAGAAGAGCATGCCCGACACCTCAGAATGTAGAAATCTGGGTGTCATAAGGAGGAAAACTAAGCTCTGGCAGGACAGAAGTTAAATAAATTTGGGCTGTTATCTTCATATAGATGGACCTTACCCTTAAAAAAACCCAAAACTTCAGTTGCTGGTGTTTGGCTTTTCTCTACAAAAATTCAATGCAAATCAAAACCTAGGATAGAATGGATACATACCAGCATTTGTAAGATACTGCACATTTCGCATCACTCCTTCAGTGTAGGCCCCAGCCTCGTAACCGTCCATCTCACCAGAAACAATATGTGCCACTCTAGCCGCACGCCCTCGGATGGCACCAGCTGCACGATCTAAATCATCGGCATCCTGTTCTCTTAGGGCAATGATGCATTTGTTGACATCCTCAAGGATATGACTTTCTGTGTGAAAGAGAAACATCAAAACATGATTATATAGACCAAGCTATCACTGATGATATATGAAATTAATCAAACCAGTCCACTGGCATGTAAGTTAACATTTAACTTAAGTCAGTGCAGGCTGGTCCAAACAGCCTTTAGCTATCTCTACATAAAATGTTCATGAACACCTGAAGCATCACACTTTTTTCATCCTTTCTCACACCTTTTTGAGGGGGCATGTCTTTTAAAGCTTCCTCCCGTTCATTTCAATAATTTTTTTGTTTGTTTCATTACAATTTTACCTGAATTGTCTCCCCTTCTCTCAGCAGTTCTGTGAAGCAGTTTAGGCTAAAATAAAGTAACTGGCCCTGGTAATCTAGTCAGCTTCACATCTGAGTGAAGGCTTGAGTCTGGATACCCCCCCCCTTTGAGATTAGCTTCACATGCCTCTTGACTTTTTAAGGTTAGCTCATGACATGATGGTATCTGAGGCAGAAAGATAATGCACATCCCCCCCCCCTGCCCTGGTTAAACAAAAACAGAATAATAGTTGACAATATTAATGGCATCCAACAATCATCTCTATTTATTCATCTCTCTTCAGACCAAAATGTCAAACTTCATCCCACATACTAAACTTACAACCTCCAACAGAGACTATAGATCATTTTTCTTGCATCAAGCCATTGCCATGTAAATTACAAATATTAAATTTCAACGTTCAAATAATAGGATGAGAAGAATCATGTTGATGCCCAACTTGCTCTAAAGCACATCTAATCTCCGGCAACGAAAGCAGAGCAAAGCAACAGGACCCCCTGGAAAAGTGACCCCTTAATACAAGGGAAGACCAAAGAAAATTGCATTGGGCCACCAAGATCTCATGGGGTGGGGCAATACTTGACTCTTCCCCATTGTTACTGAACTGGGGCTAGGGATCATGTGGGTCTCATACAATGTCAGTGTGAAGGTGCTTGTTGTATCTTCCCCACGATACAAAGATAAATTTCTACAACAGCCAAAAATGAAGAGGAAAGGGGTTAAGTCTTTACTAAAAATTAGTGTTTACTAATAAGGAAACTACCAGAACCAAGGGACCTATTTGACTTATTTTAGGTGTTCAGCTAATCACTACTTTGGTTCACAGACTTGAATCTATCCTCCCAGAGATGAGAGACAGTAAGAAATATTGGATAAGAATATAAAGACAATATATTCTACATAGAAAGAGCATAAGAAAGCAAAGGGCTTATTTTGGTGATTCTGTAATCATTAACATTCATATAGCACAGGGGTCAGCAAACTTTTTCAGCAGCAGGGGCGGTCCACTGTCCCTCAGACCTTGTGGGGGGCCGGACTATATTTTGGGAAAAAATATGAACGAATTCCTATGCCCCACAAATAACCCAGAGATGCATTTAAAATAAAAGGACACATTCTACTCATGTAAAAACATGCTGATTTCCGGACCGTCCGTGGGCCGGATTTAGAAGGCGATTGGGCCGCATCCGGCCCTCGGGCCTTCGTTTGGGGACCCCTGATATAGCACTTCTGAAGCATGTCATATACATTTCCCTCAGCAATCTTTACAAGGAAGGTCTATAGTGCAGAAAGAGGGCTGAAGATGAGATTTGAACTAGGTACCAAGTAAGGCTACCTGGCTCAGATTTACTCAGATCTGATGGGAGGCTTCACTTAACAATTAAGTAGCAACATTTTGCACTGGCTGAATCTTCAAGGACGTCCCTACATAGATTCGTGCATTCCTTCAATCTGGAAGTTAATCCTTCCAAACTTTATGGCTTAACTGAACCACTTGAACAGCAGAAACCTCTCTATTCATATTCAGAATTTGGTGAGAAAGGATTGTTACAATGCCTATCACCCCATTTATAGGTGGGTGGGTGTATTTGCCACTTGACATTATGGCCTGAGAGTGGTTTGGCCAATGAGGAGAGGTGGTGACAGGCTATTCATTCAGCCTGCTCTGTCCCACTCTCTTCCCTCTTCTTTATTCAGCAACCACCCTCCTTCCCTTTTGCAGCGTGGACCTACAGACTAGTTGTCTGTTTTCCAGGGCCTGAGTAGGATTTTTTTTTTGGGGGGGGGGAGCCTAATTGGCTCCGGGTCTCCTCTTTTTTGCCTACCCCCCACTGCTGGGCGATGTTTGTTGGTGTTCCTTCAATTTGGCTAGTTGGCATGTAGTCGAGGCAAGTGAGATGATTTCAGAAAGAATGGAACACTTACCTGAATCAGTCTTGGGATGTGGGCATCCCTTAGTCACTGTTGTCAGGCATGGCTTGCAGGTGCTAGGGGGGTGCCCTTTGGCCTGATGGATACATCGGGGTGAACGTTGGCCAATGGGGCCACAATGTGCCTGTAGGGCTCTTACACCTAAGGTCCACGCAACGGGGAGGGAGGAATCGTAAGAAACCTTGCAGCATGCACACAGTGTGCGGCTGTTAACTTGCCCATAAGATGGGGGTAATTTTTTATTAATGAACACCTGCCCAGACTTAATTTGATTTGGTTACATTGGTTGAATCTGACTACTTAAAATTTGTTTTGCAGATCCACAAGTTGTTATATTTAATAAATACAACCTATTTATCCACATTTGGCCGTCTTGACTCTTCTTCCTGGTGTGCTGGCAATTGGATATATGTGCAAATCACGAGGGGTTTCTTAAAGTTGTCCAAGCACTTGGTAAACTACTACATGCACCTGACAATCTTACTGACAATTAGAGGGGGGAAGACCAAAAAATGGTAGCTAAACAACTTTTTCAAGGTCACTTGAAGTGACACCTTAAAAGTAAAGATGAAGTTTTGCGTCTCTCCTGATAATGTTGTTACAAGTTTTCCATCAATAGCTAGAGGGCCCCAGTTAATTCACCAGCTTTTATAGGATGACTAAATTCACTTTGAAACAAATAGATGAACACTTAAATTTTAGGCTCCCCCCCCTGCTCCATTAGCGTTATATGACTGCAGACATCTCTGCAATGTTTTTACTTCTTGTGCAAAGTGAATAACAGAGTGAACATCACATCAGATTATGCATTGCTAAGTGCTATCCATTTCAGAGATGCCAATAAAATATTGTCAGAGGATAATGGCCATCTGCTGCTCCTACATAATTGCTCAGGTGAAGACACTGGTTTTGTGGAAATATTCTATTGTAACTGCTTTATATTTGCAATACCAAACCCTGACACAAATGTGATCTCTGCCCTTGGCAGTGAAATTTGTCCTCTGTGTCTTTGTTGGATAGCAAGTGTAGACTGACATTATGGTTGCAATTCACAAGTCATTTAAAGCAGCAGACTTGCACTTAATCCAGGTTTGGGGCCAAGCTACACATTATACTTAACTGAATGTAGTGTACCAGATGACTTTCAGTCTTTTTTTGCTTTAATAGTTGCTTCAGGAGGGGTCAGGGAGACCAGGGAAACAGTAAGGAAGGGGCACTGCACTGGTTTCCTGTTCTAACTGATCCACTAAGTGATCACCCACAGATTTAATCATTACAGTATACAATATGGAGAGCAGGAGTACAGAGACTGATAATGTTTTGGATTCAGACTGGACCATTGGTACCCATATATGAATCTACATCTCAAGATGCAGAGAACCTGCAAGCAGCAGATAGTGCTCTGTTGACCATCAGATAATGATGCTCAGAGACTCAATATTTACGGTATACTTGAGCTGGGCCAATCAAGAGCATTCTACCAATTGTAGGGAATGACGCTACATGGCTTTATTCCCCTTTGAACCTGGATGTTTTTGTGAGGCTGGAGCACACATAGTCCAAGGTAGCTCACCAAGCTAGGTGTCAGCTAGAATCCCTGGCAGATACAGAATTTTTTAAGGTGGTACCTGCTGAAAAGTGAGGAGTGAAAATGCTTGTTAGAGCAACATTTGAAATTATGATGGTAAAATAAAATATATTTGTTGCTAAACTGGAAAAGTATGCCAGCAAAAAAATTAAGGCGTTGTGTTGTTAATATATAGTCTGAAGTTCAAGATGTAAACAAGAGACATCTGAGGGAAATAAGAAGAGACCAGCTGGCTCATCAGTATATTCTTCAGTATATTCTTTGTGCTAACCCTCTCCTGTCACAGCATATAATCAAACTTTCTTGAGGAAATTCAGTATCATTGCCTGGGAGGACATCCCTTGCTTTTAAGTACCTCGGGATGAGAAAGAGATTCACATCTGGTCTGATTTTTCTGTTCTGTTAATTTTTGTTTTGATCTCCTTCCACTCATCTTTATAAAGACCGAGCATAATAATTCTGAGTTGCCATCATGAATTCTCATTTCATTGCCTATCTTTTAGGTTATAAGTCAATTTGGCTTATGCAACAAGGCTGGCTGTAGACGAAAAACATCTATTAGTTGATTAATCTAGAGAGAGAGTCAATAAAAGTGAGTTGGCTGCACTCCATTCCAATCCACTATGAATCAGCTGGAATGTAAGTAGCAATCATTTAAATCAACATTTTTCCTACCTCATCAATATTTTTATATTGCATTTTAATAATGGTTCAGAGAAAGAGAGAGGATTTTAGCATTCAACAATATGCCATGAATTACTGTTCAGTGAGTTCCAGACTTGTACTGCAATCCGATTGTTCAAGGGACCTCCTCATGTGTTTACTGAATGCAGGAGGAGGAAGCAGCATCACACCTGCTGGCGGTGCCCCAACAGCAATATTCTAGCTGGTAACACCCCCTGGGTGGCCTATTATAAAGTCTTTCCACAGCTACCATTTAAAGTTATATGGTTCCTAGGTTTTTGGGATATTTTGGCATGCTGCCACACAACATTATAATTGAGCTACTGCTACAGAATAATGTACTGGAAAAAACTGTTTTTTCCTCTCCTATGTGTATGGGTGTGAGAGAGAAAGAACCAGAATGGATCCTCAACATGTTCACTTGTGTGGCATGTGTGCAAGCATCTGTTCCAGTTTCTGGGTGGAAGGGATGTGGTTAGTGGGTGAGGCTTGGGAGATGTCTGTTTTGCACAGCTACCCTCTGATACCTCGCAGGAAAACCAAAATGCTTGTTTACAAAAGCTATTGTACTACCAACCTTACTATATGCTTGTGAAACATGGACCACTTATAAATGCCTTCTCCAACTCCTCAAAAGATTCCATCAACGGTGTCTCTGAAAATTTTTACACATCACTTGGGAAGACAGGCGAACTAATATCAGTGTACTGGAAGAAGCAAAGATCACCAGTGTTGAAGCAATGTTACTTCAACATCAACTTCGTTGGACTGGTCATGTTGTGCGGATGCCTGATGATCGTCTTCCAAAGCAACTACTCTATTCCGAACTTAAAAATGGAAAGTGTAATGCTGGTGGTCAACAAAAGAGGTTTAAAGACTGTCTGAAGGCAAATCTAAAAAAAAAATGTAGTATAAACACTGACAACTGGGAAACACTGGCCTGCAAGCGTTCCAGTTGGAGAACAGCCTTTACCAAAGATGTCATGGGCTTTGAAGACACTCGAACTCAAGACGCAAGGAAGAAACATGCTAAGAGGAAGGCACGCTTAGCAAATCTACACCGTGATCAACTCCCGCCTGGAAACCAATGTCTCCACTGTGGAAGGACGTGTGGATCCAGAATTGGCCTCCACGGTCACTTACGGATTCATTGTTAAAACCATGTTTATGGAAGACAATCTTACTTGGCTACGAGTGATCGCCAAAGAAGAAGAAGACCCTCTGATAGGTTTGCCTGAGGAAACAGCTGTTCGAGACAATGGTACTGAGTCAAAATATTTCCCATGACAGCAATCATTAGTTGCAGAAGAAAATCCATTGCAATAGTCAGGTTCACCATAGGTCAAGCAATCACATGGTTCCTCTTCTAATCTATACTCCCGCAAGGTTAGAATTTAAGAGTACTAGACATTAAAACCAAAATAAAAGACTATGATTGTGTGCATGCTCATTATTCCAACATTTACTGGCTGGAGGAACATGAGGGTATGTAAGAGGTGTGACTATAGCCATGGAACCTTTCTCAGTTTGGGCACAACACAGACATTAATATGGAAAGGAAAACCCCAGACTCACTCCAAAGGTGCAGATAATCAGCTACAAATTCAATCTTAAGAATGCTGAATCAGCACTATAAAAAGGTAAATGTGGAAAGGCCCTCACCTGGGTTAAAAACCTGTCAAACCTATGAATACAGATAGTGCTGTATCTAAACAGATCATCACCAACATCATCCCAGTATATATGCTGTATATGAATACAGTGTAAGACTCTATGATCCATGTGAGTAGGACCAATGACAATTTTCACATAATGCAAGGCAGCTGTCACCAGTTAAGCCATGGGTATACTATCTGTGGCCCTGGGGACACCTCTTGGCCTAATTTCACATAGGTGGCAAGAAGGGTTAAAACAAAGGGAGGGAGGAATGAGCAAGTAAGTGAGCGAGCTCTACCCACTCTTAGCCCTGGTCTTACTCACTTTCAGTCCAGTCCCACTCACAGGAAAGGACCCCTGCTCAGTGGTAGAGCACCTGCTTTGCATTCCAAAGCTCCCTGGTTCGATGCCCAACATCTCCAGGTGGGACTCTTTGAGTGCTACTGCAAGTCACTGTATATATTACTGATCTAGATAGACAAATGGTCTGACTTGCTTAGCATATGGCAGATTCCTATGTTCCACAGGCATGTGGCCCATGAGGAATACCCACAAGGGAGCATGCCTACCAACAGAAAAAGGGTTCCCTACCCTTGACTGAAACCATTTACTTAAAACTATATGGGAAAGAGTTCAAAATGACAGGAGTGTAATTGACGAGAGTTCAAACCTTAACCTTTCCACAGTTTTAGCAAAACAAAAACAAAAAAAGAATGTGTTCAAGCTGCAGAAGGATTTTATGAGTGGAGCTTTTGAAGGAAGGAAGGAAGGAAGGAAGGAAGGAAGGAAGGAAGGAAGGAAGGAAGGAAGATTTGAAGGAAAGAAAGCATGCATTTTAGTTTTATTTTACTCAGAAAGTAAAAAGGAAAAAAAGTAGCAAATACCACTAAAACATCTATCTTGTTTATTTAGACAGTGGAAGATTGAGCCTCTTATAATTTACATACAGATTGTCTGTGCAGAATAATCCTCCTGCTCCTTCACTCTCCTTGGAAAGAGGGCATGCAGGGATATGAACTAGCAACTCTTAAAAACATGTCAGTGAATTCTTTCCACTCTGTTCCTCCCAGACTGAGACACCAAGGGTACAGTATGAAACTCAGAATGGGGCAAGAATCCCTGGATCTATCATCATTTGCTTACAATATCCTGGGGATCCTTAGCTTATCCAAGAGCAATTATACTCTACCATTTTGTTGCTATTCAGTTGTGTCTTAGAATAATTAGGGTAACCTCATTAATGTCCTGTGTGGTTTGCTATTAAGCTCACCAGTGGGGAGCTTAGAAAAAGTACCTCTTAGTCAATGATTGGCTTGTGCATATATAAAATATATACATATCCAGATGCTTTGTTTAGTCCAAAAGGTTTGTTGTAGGGGAGGGGGGACATAACAAAGTTTTAAAGACAAAAACAAAATGCAATATCCTTTTGCATTCAATCAGGGAATAAGTGCTCAGGAGCCCAATGCAGAGACATGTATTATTGAAAAACAGGCCACATTTTATTTGTAGCCCATGGCTGGTAGGGAGTGAGGGCAAGATTAGGAGACCAGAAACCCATAAAACCATGGCCGTGTAACAACACAGAAATGTGACCCAATGCTATGAGAATGCTCTCCACAATGACCAGTAAGGTGGAGGGCAAAATTCCTTCCCATCTATGTCATAGCAATGGTGCCCAGCCAAGCGAGAGAGGGTGAGTATCTGTCACTGACACTAGGGCTCTCCAAAGTTGTCAAGTTCATGTTACGTTTCCTGTGTGGCCTAGAGAGCTAAAGTCTTCTCTCTGGCTCCCACGAGGTGCAATGAGCCCACATCATACAGAAGACTGTAATGCCACGGCTCCTTCCCACCAACCTGATTTTCTTGCTAGTTGTGTTCATGGCTGTCTGCTTTTTTTCTTGATGTACAAATGCTCAGTAGCTTTAATAAACAAGACTGTCATCTACCCCCCACTCTCTGCACACTGTGCACCTAGAATAATGATGCATTATAATGTTGCAGCCAGTGTAGCATTGTGAGAAAACAAGAGGGCATGGCTTGCCAAAGGCTGAGGCTGCTCCCATGCACTTAAAGAAGCTGGGGATTTTTCTGGAAGGAGAAAGATTAAAGAAAGAAGCTGCAGCCATTTCCGGGTAAAAACCTTACTCTCAAAACTGCTATGTTTTAAACCCAATCAAGGTTTACAAATGTGTGTATAGGAGTGTTTTAAAACACATAGACAGTGTATGTAATCTATGATGCTATGAGAATCACTATTGTAACACATGGGATATGGGAAACAATTGTACAACATTTATTATGGGCAGCTTCCCTAAATTACTACCAGTACTTAAAACAGCAAATCAAACTTAATAAATAAAATGAATAAAGTGTGAATAAAAAATGACACCGGTGTATAATATAACTCCCTTGGTTGTTTAAAAGTTGTTGTTGTTTTTTAGTTTTTTTTTAAAGTGAACATAAAGGTAAATCAAATAAATGCATCTTGCATTATGCTGGAAAAACCGTGTCAACTACCGCGTTTCTCCGAAAATAAGCCATACAGCGAAAATAAGCCATACCCCGGAAATAAGCCATAACCCGAAAATAAGCCATAGTGATACTTAATATCACCATACTTAATCACCATACTTTATAGTAAAAGACATCCCCTGAAAATAAGCCACCGTGTTTTGTTTTGTTTTTGAGGAAAAATAAATATAAGACGGTGTCTTATTTTTGGAGAAACACGGTACATGATCATTAGGCCACAAAGTGAACACCCATATTCAGTTAGATTTGTCCCCCATAGTGGGAACATTTGATTTATTAAGGAACCTCATCTCACTATGGAATGGCTAGGATGACATTTCCTTTTCTGTATCTTTTTATTTCTTTTTATTTTCTTTTATTTGAAATAAGAATTTGCTCCCATTCAAACTGCACTGAGATCTCAAAGAGGAGTGGGGAAAATAATCTGTGAATATTTTTTATTTAATATGGCCAGTGTTCTATGGGAGGCTGATTGATTGCCTAAGGAGAAGGCTCACTCACCACGTGCTTCCTTAACAGCGAACAGCGCATCCAGAAAGGTCAGCATTACCTGGCATGTGGTCATTCTCTCTTAAGATTCCACAGTTCAAAGAAAATTACAGGCAAAACCCCCCCTTGAGTTGGCAATAACTGACTTTATGTGTAATTAGTTTGCAAAGGAATTGAAAAATTGTGTCCCAGAGTTCTTTGCTTTGATCTAGCAAACACAGCTCTGGCTTGTATATGTAGTATCTGAGCTTCTAGCTAAAGAGTTCTGTTTTGATAGGCCCTTCTGCTCTTTTGCAAGTATAATAAACTGACCAAATATCAGTTCTCTAAGAGAAGATAAAGAAGCTGCTGGTGGGGTGGGGTGGGGGAGCCCCAAACCAAATGCCTGATCTGGTTTCTCTTTGGCTTCCTGGTCACAATAAAAATGTGTGGTGTTTTATGCAAATTCTGCAATATCATACCCTCCAACATTTTTCCGATGGAAATAGGGACATCCCATTCCAACATCCCATTCCATAATGATAATTTTACTATTATTACTATTTATACCCCACACATCTTACTGGGTTGCCCCAGCCACGCTGGGAAGCTTCCAACATATATAAAAACATAATAAAACATTAAATATTTTTTAAAATCTTCCCTATACAGAATTGCCATCCGACGGCTCAGGGGTTGGATAACTCCATCCCCTCCAACTTTTCACCAATGAAAATAGGGACGTCCTAAGGTAAGTGGGACATTGCAGGATCAAATCAGAAACTGGGACAGCTTCTCTAAATCAGGGATGTCCCTGGACACTTGGAGGGTCTGCAGTATGGTTACTGGATTAAGAAATGTAACCAAAAGCATAAAAATACTAATTTAGGATGAAATATATTTAGAAACTTGTATTTTATGATATTTAGACTTGAAAAAAGACAGATTAAATGGATTTAGGAATGAAAACGTGTGCAGCTGACATGGACTGAAAGTAGATGGATCTGCCCATTGCTATTCCTCTCCTCCTTGAAAGAAGCTGCCACAAACCACACCCTTTGTTTTCATTATGTCACAGCCTTCTTCTTCCTTGCTCCCCCCCTTTAATGCATGAAATTGCAGTCTTCTTTAAACACTTATTTCGATACATTTTACTATCTGGTAAATTGTTAATCTGTATTTACCCAAAGATCAGAAAGTTGGGGGTGGGAGAGTAGGCCTGTAAATTTGGATTTTCAAATGTTGATAGTATGAGTATATGTTTTTATTGTCCTGACCTAATACTTTTCCTTTAGGAGAAAATGAGAAATAATTTCAATACACTCCTATTCTGAAGGCTTTTTAATATACATAATCATTTTTAGAAAGTATGCTGTATAATAACAGTCTATTTCTACAAAGTCAGACTTAATGTTATGGGTATTTTATGGATTAACTACACTGGTGTTAAACCTTTTATTACAGCTACTAGCAAGTCACATTCAAACTGTAATGTTTAACATTCCCCCCCTCCCTGCAATCTTTCTGTACAGCTGCACTAAAAGTAAACCTAGAATTAGCATCATGTGGTGCACTCATCTGAAAGCTGGCTTTATAGGGAAAGAAGAAGAATGTCAATCAGAACTTTTGAACCACTGATGGAAAAGTAATTGCAAATAAAGATAAAGATAGGAAAGCCTAAGATCTCAATCAAATTGCTAGCCATTGTCTATTTACAATATGCTGTGCAATTTGCTTTGAACAACTTGAATTTTCCCCGATTACTATCTTAATGTCTGTGACTTGTCGCAACAAATTTGAAACATAAGCCTGATCATAAACTATAATTTACTGTCACATAACCAATTATCCAAGCTGCTTTACCAGTGCAAGTTCTGTTCACTTAAACTGGGTTTCTATCACTGGAATGTTAAGAGGATCAGGCCAGCAGAGACTGAAAACAGCATGGTACAAATCGAGCTTTTGCTGGCAGAATGCCTGTAGCCTACAGCTTGACCTTAACAATTCAGTTCATTTTGGTTTTCCTAATAAAATGGTTTTCCCAGTAGTGATGTATGGAAGTGAGAGCTGGACCATAAAGAAGGCTGATCGTCGAAGAATTGATGCTTTTGAATTATGGTGCTGGAGGAGACTCTTGAGAGTCCCATGGACTGCTAGAAGATCAAACCTATCTATTCTTAAGGAAATCAGCCCTGAGTGCTCCCTGGAAGGACAGATCGTGAAGCTGAGGCTCCAATACTTTGGCCACCTCATGAGAAGAGAAGAATCCTTGGAAAAGACCCTGATGTTGGGAAAGATTGAGGGCACTAGGAGAAGGGGACGACAGAGGACAAGATGGTTGGACAGTGTTCTCGAAGCTACGAACATGAGTTTGACCAAACTGCGGGAGGCAGTGCAAGACAGGAGTGCCTGGCGTGCTATGGTCCATGGGGTCACGAAGAGTCGGACACGACTAAACGACTAAACAAATAAAATGTTATTTAATACAATGACACAAGCTACAATAAAGTTACAAGGTTAAAAGAAGAACAGTTAGGATTTTGGCTTTTAAAAAACCAAAAACTCAGCTATGTGGAGTTTTATGTTTAATCCCAGAGAGCCAATTTAAATGTGAATATCTGAAATTATAAAGTAGCTGTAATACACAAATTACATCTAAGATGTGCTTCTTTGCAACAATTAATAAGGAAACTTTCCTTTCTACAGGCAATATAGTTTAAACTCAAAGATCAGATCTCCTGAATGAAAAACGAACAAACAAATATGCCATTGGCTTCAGGAACCAAACACACACACAACAAACAAACAAACAAATCCTGTTCTTGATTCTGCTTTTTAAACCAGAGAGGAAATGACACTGTTACCTAACCAATGGGAATGGAGATTACAATTCCTATCCTCAATTAAAACATGCTGGACATGCCGGGGGGGGGATAACAATTTATATTATATATACATTTACAGTCCTTATCTCATTCAGACTCTCAGTGGCTTGGATCCATATTTGCTCTTCCATGAATGAAAGGGCTCCTTCTGTTAGCAGATTTCCCATACAACCTCCCCACACACTACCGTAATATGGAGTGGCTCCCCCAACCCCTATAAAGAAGATTTGTGGACAGGGAGAGAAGTTGCCTCCTTTCTTCCATCAACAGAAGAATCCAGGATCTCTGGATGCAAGCCAATGTTTCTTTGCTCTCCATTGTATGGTAAACAACAAAGGCTGAAAGACAGAGAACAATCCCTGAGGTATAGATCAGTTGGTTGAGCATGAGATTCTTAATCTTAGGGTTGTGGGTTTGAGCCCCATGCTGTGTCAAAGATTCCTACATTGCAGGAGGTTGGACTAGATCACCTTGTGGTCCCATTCAACTCTACAAGTTTGTGTTGTCTTGGTATTTAAATCCTATTGAGTAAGCTTAAGGCCATCAAGTTTAGTGGGCTTCAGCATTCTTCCATCTGTGTCACATTGCTGCCAACCCAAGTCTACTCAGTTAGTAGATGGTCCATTCCATGCATTGCTGTCATGATTCAGGGCTCTGACTTCCCATCCTCAATGGAAGAGGCCACTGATTAAAAACTCTCTAAGGCCAGTAGGAGACTATGCCTTTTGACATTCCTACCACCTTTGGAGTTCCAGCACCCTCCAACCTCAAGAGGTCATATTACCTTTCTCAGGCTTGAAGGACTCCAGCTCAGATACTTTGCCTTCCCCCTCCCCTGGAACCAGTGGCTCCTGAAATAGCAGAGGTGCCTCTCACAAGGAGTGTGATTAGTTATGACACTGCAGTTCTCTGTGGGGATTTACTGACAGAGAAGCATAAAAGCATTAAAGTTTAGTGGCACTTGGAACTATCCAAGGTGCTACCCACTTTCTTTGTTTGCCTTTGGTCTGTTTTGTATGACCTTGCTTATCTGGATTTAACTTCTTGTGTGACCTTGCTGGAACCTGACTACTGTTTTACCTGATCTTCCTTCCTGGATTTGGAACTGGGACTAGCAGTATGCAATCTAGTGACTCTTAAACCTGTGATTCGTACAAACACACACACACATGGGCTGGAACCCTGGCCACCAGCAAGAAGAGAAGATTTTCATTGAATTCCTGACCTCCTAAGCAGCAAAGATAGTCTACAGCCCTCAAGGAATCTTCTTCTCTCTTGATCCCTTGGTTTTCTGCCTGATGCTGTTATCCAGAGTGCCTTGGGGATGGTAAAGGAGGATGGGAAGGGGGAAACCTCCCTCCACTGCTGTTCTTGTACACTATCACTGCTGCTCCAGCTACTTCTAGTGACTGAAAGGGACTGGTGAGGTTGGAGGGTGGAGAACTGGTTGGGAGGCCTTTGGGAGATTGAAGTGGATAGTGGGGGCTGGAGGACATATTTATGAGCTCTCAGATTGGCTTGGAGAGGCAAACTCCTCCCCCCCCCTTTGGAAAGATCTCATATTCTTTCCAAAGTAATCGGTGTTGGGCTTGGGACACCCAGCTCTATCTTAGGTCACATCTACACCATACATTTTCCCTATAAGCGGCACATGCCTTCCCCCTCTCAAGAATCTTGGGAACTGTAGTTTGTTAAGCTGGAAACTGTACCTCTTTGAGGGGAAACTCTTATTCCCAGGGGAAGTCATGACTATTAAAGTGGTATCAATGTACTTTAAACATATGGTATGGATGTGACCATGATGGCCGACAAGCTGTATTTCAAGGACCCTTGTGCAACACTACAGATTATATCTCAAGAAAATCGCTAATACACCTCTGAGAAATCACAGCGTTTCCAGGAACATAACTTTGAAAACCCGTGATTTAAGCAATGCCACAGCTAATGTGGGGGAAGGTAACTATTGATGAGCTTCATCTTCTTTCATTGTTGCAAAACTGTGGTGGTAGAAAGGATGTGGGCATCCACATAACTATTCAAGATAACAGAGGCATACTCCTGAACTTGGCAACCCCACATTACAGGCTTACATGTACCTGCCCTATCAAGTCTGGATGATATCAGTCATCACTATGTTCTACTGTAGTAAAAGAAAAGATAAATTGAAAATGGTTTTCATTGTTGTTTTAGTTTAATAAATTATGTTAACTTGAAGACTGCCAATGAAATGCCTTTAGAGAACATTTTCAATTACAGGAAAAGCTATGCTTTTCAGCCCATATAAATTATAACCTTCAGTACAATGCAGCAGCTACTGCATTACCAAAGGGCATTCATCCAGCAAATCCCAGCTCCAGCTAACGCCATCATCTTGAGAAACTCAGCCGATGACTCATAGTGTTCAGCAATGTATCATTTTTAATTGCTGCTTTTCAAACTATTAGAAACCATATATAGCAGGACGTAAGAGATAAGTTGAACATTGCATCACATTATTTCACAGCAAGGCACAGACAGGTGCACGATCCTGCTCATCTCCACCACATCCTGTTGAGGTTCTTCACATACAAAAGCATCTTGGGGCCAGAAAAGAGTAGCCACGTTTGCCTCAATCAGGTGCCCAGCTGATGTCCCCATACTGGGACAGAAAGGCAATAATTCCCATGCAACCTTATTCTCATCCAGGCATCCAGTGGACTGAGTATTTTTGAACAGGCTGCTTCCACCTGGAGTGGCAGAGGGGCCACCAGTCCCAGCTGCCAAGCAAGGGTGCACGGGATTTAGACGTTGCTGCTGAGCTCCTGGCATTATGTGGCATCCACCAGAGAGGTCTCATTGACTTTCCAGAAGTCATGGGACAATATGGGCGTGAGTAAGTAGCATGGCTTTCAGAATCACCAGCAACAAGAAAATCTAGCACACTGAATGCTTATGTAACTTCCCATTTAGTGGCTGGGCCTCATAGCCTGCTCTCTCTTTCACCCACTCCACCATACCCTACCCCACCCCACCCAAAAACTCCTCATTTACGTAAAACAAAAATAAGCATTTATGTAAAGGTGGGAAAGGGATCTTAATTAATAAATTTAGGAGGAAAATGCGCAATAATTTGGCTGTTGTTTCAATAATATATGTATGTACGGAAATACATGACATAAATACCACATTTTATGAAGCTTATGGTTAGATGGTATGGAAATTAAAATGCAGGTTAGGGAACTGGATCCAATACACTGGAAAAATTGTGGGAAAGCTGGAAAGCATAGACATGTATGGCAGTTATCATGTGTGCACAATTCTCCTCCAAAGCAATTTGTGGTAAGTTCCAGGGAAATAAATGTCACACGCTGCCTGTGAACTCCCAATTACTTCTACTAAATGAAGCCCCAAAGTTCATCCTTTATCCTACAAAAAAATAATATTAAGCTTGTTAGCATCAGTCAAATTATGTGTGCTGCAGAACTGGAAACTCTTAGGATTTTATAAAAGGTCAAGCATATAAGCTACCGGTAGGAGTGGAGCACTGAACTTGCCGAACTGATCCAACTGTGAAGAACCTGCCTGAGTGATGGGTATCATTATATTGAAGAGGGTTTCTTGCTTAGAAGTACTCACTCACCACCCCACAGATGTTAGCTTTGCCCTGGTGGCTCATCCGCTAAGGCCAGAGAACAAATTTGAGGGAAACCAAATTTGCACCTGATCTGCAGTGCCAGATTTAATATGGATATTGGAGCACAGTCCACTCCAGAAACTGAACTCATCATGAATTCTTCCATGAGGTGGTCCAAGTGAGGGATTTCATTTTCTTTAACAGAATCTAGCTGCTTAGAGAAAGTGCAGCAGGTGCTAAACAGTTTGCAAAAGGGCTGGAAATACACTGTGATAAATGGTATGTGGTAGCACACAAAAAAAGTATTTTTGAGAGAGAGAGAGAGAGAGCCCTCATGTCATCACACACTGTCCCTCACAGAGGCATTTCTAGCCCTGTTTTGAACTATGTAAGCAGCTGATGAACTTTCTAGCTTCTCCGAGTAGCTAGATCATGTTAGAAATGAAAGTGGGGAGAGTGTTAATTGATTGTAGCCCAACATAAACATAGAAGTATCTCACTTAAAGAAAAGAAGAACTATGCACAATTTCAAAAAATTGAACTAAAAGTTCCATTTTAGTCTGGACAAAACTGACTTAATACTGGTCATGTGCAACATGGATGAAACAGAGCCAAATCCATCCATATTGATTCTCAGCCAAGTGCCTGAACTTGTGGCTCCTTTTTATTGAGCAGGAATACCATTTCAATGATACATTATAACCAAGGACACAGTGGCCAGGTAGTTATTTTGGGATTCCAAATGGAAAAAAAACAGCAATGAATTATTCAGGAATGTAAAAACAACAGACAGCAATGGCCTCTATATAAAATATGTGCATGGAAAACACGCAATCTAGTAAAGGAGCAATTAAGGGAAATTCCACACAATCGGCACCTTATTTATCAAAGACTCTAATGCATTGGTAAAAGCTGAGGGCAGGATAAGACTAACAGAGTTGGAATTAATAATAGATTCATATTCCGCAAATAATAAAGGAGCTGGTATTAACAATATATAAAACACTTTATAAATTATCTACAGGAACATGAGATGGACTAAAAGAAATGTGAGGAAAAGAATTGGGAGAATCAGTTGCTCAGGAAACGTGGGAGGAACTTTGGAGCAACCCCTCCTCCCCCCAAAAAAACAGTGCCTGCAGTAATAAAACAAAATAAACAAGGTGCTGTATGAATGGTATTTTACACCTTACACGCTGAGATCAGTAAATCCCACATGCTGGAGGTGGGGCTGTTCAGATCTCGCACTGTATGACATGTGGTGAATTTGTCTGAGCGTGCAAATATTTTGAGACAAAGTTATTTCAGAATATAGTAAAATAACAGAGCAAGTAGTTCACAGTAGACCGGCACAGGCTTTGCTGTCAAAACTCTTGGATGAGTTTAGCACACAATGGTACATTTTTATAAGATTTACGTATAAATAAGCAAGTGGAGTAACTTCACCTACTGTTCATGGGATTGGTAACATATGGTTGGATCTGTTGGGATAAAGGTAAATATATAAGTAAATATATATTCTAATACTATGGCTTTAACCAATGTAGCACATGACATTTCTCATGACCTTGGAGTCAGATTCCTTATCTTCAGGGGATGAAGGCAAGGACTCTGAAGCCAAAATGGAAAGGCACGCAGTGCCAGCACATCCACCAGGTGAGCTATTGGTGCATATGCCCAGTGCTTTTCTTCTTAAAAAATGTTTAGGGGTACTCTCATTTTTCCTACTCATATTGAAATACTGCCCCTCAATGAGGCCAAACTTCACAAAATGTTTAGGAGTATGCATACCCCTGCACCCACCCCCAGAAAAAAACACTGCATATGCCCCAGCCTGAGGATTCTAGTGCAGAAGACCCAGTCAGACCAGAGATCCCCTTGCTCTATCACATGGGTAGGCAAACTAAGGCCCAGGGGCCAGATCCGGCCCAATTGCCTTCTAAATCCAGCCCACGGATGATCTGGGAATCAGCGTGTTTTTACATGAGTAGAATGTGTGCTTTTATTTAAAATGCATCTCTGAGTTATTTGTGGGGGATAGGAATTCGTTCATTTTCTTCCCTTCAAAATATAGTCCCCCCCCCAGGTCTGAGGGACAGTGGACTGGCCCCCTGCTGAAAAAGTTTGCTGACTCCTGCTCTATCACAAAAGCTAATCCTATTCAAGGCTGCATCAACAGAAGTATAGTGTCCCAGTCAAAGGAAGTAATAAGGTAAAGGGTAAAGGGGACCCCTGACCATTAGGTCCAGTCGTGACCGACTCTGGGGTTGCGCGCTCATCTCGCATTATTGGCTGAGGGAGCCGGCGTATAGCTTCCAGGTGATGTGGCCAGCATGACAAAGCCGCTTCTGGCGAACCAGAGCAGCACATGGAAACGCCGTTTACCTTCCCGCTGTAGCGGTTCCTATTTATCTATTTGCATTTTGATGTGCTTTCGAACTGCTAGGTTGGCAGGAGCGGGGACCAAGCAATGGGAGCTCACCCCGTCACAGGGATTCGAACCGCCGACCTTCTGATCAGCAAGCCCTAGTCTCAGTGGTTTAACCACAGTGCCACCTGGGTAATAGGAAGTAATAGTAAAAGGAATAGTGGGTAAAAGGAAGTAATAGTACCACTCTAATCTGCCTTGGTCAGACCACACCTGGACTACTGTGTCCAGTCTTGGGCACCACAATTTAAGGGGGGTACAATGGTACCTCAACTTACAAATGCCTCAACTTCCGAATGTTTCGACTTACGAAGTCGGCAAACCCGGAAGTATTTTCGTCACGCACACGTTCTGCGCCTGCGCAGAAGCGGCGTGCGCGATCTGCACATAATGGACGCTTCGACATCCGAAGGTTTCAACTTACGAAGAGCGCCGCGGAACGGATCGCCTTTGTAAGTCGAGTTACCACTGTATTGACAAGTTGGAACATGTGCAGTGGAGAGCAACCAAGATAATCAAGGTTCTGGCTGGGTATCTAGCCTGGAAAAGAGGAGACTGAGAGGATAGCCATCTTAGCCTGATAGCCTGATGTGATAGCCATCTTAAAATATCTAAAAGGCTGTCACATGGAAGATGGAGCAAGCTTGTTTTTTCCTGCTCCAAAGGCTTTGGCTTCAAGTTGCAATACAGGAGACTCCAACTAAATATCAGAAAGAACTTTCTGAGATTAAAAGCTGTTTGACAGACTCCCCCCCTCCTTCCTTGGAGGTATGCTGCACTGAGTGGCTCACAAACTGCCAGCTAAGAGTGATGAAAGGAAACAATATGGGAATGTAATGTACATTAAACACATATCTCTGAGATCTGAGGAATGAGAGTGAAGTGGGATGGATATGTTATAGATAGGAGAGGGGCTGGAGTGTGAATGAGCCTTTTTGGTGGCGGTTCCACATCTATGGAATGACACACACACACACACACACACACACACTCTGCTGAAGTGTATCTTACCCTAACTTTATATTCTTTCAGATGCCAGGTAAAAACTCTCAAATCAAATATATTTATTCGGCTGTACGCCCATCATAAAACAACACAACAAAACAAATCAAATAAAAACCACAGACTCATACAAACCACAGATAATATAACACAATTCACAGCTCACGAGGACAAATATTAACAATTCAAAAAACATATCTTGAAGGTTTAAGATTAAGATTAAAAATTTAGGCGCCTAACCAAAATCAATATCTGATGTCATTAAAAAAAAAATTCTTATAACTATCAATAATCAGCTAACATTCCATTCCGTCTCTTGTACGAGAGGACGGCTGTTAGGAATTTAGCAACCTGTAGAGTGATATAAGGGTCCACATCTTGAAGAACCCAGGCTAGCTGAAGGTCAACTGGATTATCAGCCATAGGCTGGATTATGGAGTTTAATATACTAGCACGAGCCGAACTGTACATAGGGCAGATAAACATAACATGGTGTAAAGATTCAGTTGATTTCATTTCGCAAGCACACATTGAAGAGACTTGGCCCTTAGTAAATCTATGTCTCAGCACATTAGTTGGAAAAACATTGAACCTAGCTTTAAGGAAGGCATATCGATGAGACGCGGCCGTAAGCGTTGTTAAGTAGGATGGAGTACGGTAAATAGGGGTTATGCCGATATTTAACGGTGAGCAGACTCCCCCGCCAGCTAGACAATTTTGGTATAGCTCCGCATCATCCAACCTTTGGTTTATACACCTTTTTGCTGCATTTAAATCCAGTTTGAGCAATTCAGAGGGAGAGATCTCATAGGACAACAATTTGGCATGGATTTTTCCGGTCCACAAATTTGTGAAGTCATCCCGCCACATGCATTGAATAAGATAGTGGTTCGGGAGTTTATGCCATAGGGATATCCAGTAAATCAAAACTCGCCTCCATAAGACTAACTCAACTGAAGGGATCTTCATTTCTAAACGAATAGCAGCATTACTTACGCATGTTGGTAATTTTAAGAGTCGACGTAAAAGGAGGTAAAAACTCTCCTTTTAAGAGGCTGATAGGTTGCCATTTTTATGATGCTGTTATTCACGTAATTTATGGTCATTATTGTAGTATTTCTGTTTATAATGAATAATGTTTTTACATTACCTAATTTTCATAAACTTCCCTGTGGACATTTTCGGTGAGGGATGGTATAGGAATCTCTTCAATAAATATACCCAAGGCTAACTCCTGATTTGCTAACCATGATTAACAGGAAGCTGACATTCTGTGTTTACCATAGTTCATGTGTCTTGACATAATTTGTCATGGTGTCAAAAACTTTTAGAATATGGGTTGAGCCAAGAGATGTGAATCAAAACCCTTGCAAGTGATAGAAAAACAAACAAACAGACAGACAAACGATTGATTGATTGATTGAATGATTGAATGAATGAATTGTGGTGACTTCATATAGTAAAGTCATTTTAAAAATGCTTTTTGTGAATGAACCTGATGCTTGACAAAAACTGTCTCCAAGGTATAATTTTAGGATTTTCTTCACACACTTGGATTAGCATATACTGTATAGAAGGGAAATACTGCTAGACACATTTCTAGCGCTTTCATCTCTAAAATTGGTCAGAATGTGGCTAGGAAGGCACAACAAACTTTGCTGAAAGTAAATGGACCCATTGTGCTCCTAACCCTTGTACCCAGGGCAAAATAAATGCTCTTCAGAAGTGATGAGTACATATTACTTCCTACCAAAAGACGATCCTTCACACTGGAAAAAATGCATCAGCCTATCTACGCGCTCTTGAGCTACTCACTGAGCGTCACAGATCCAAATCCTTAATTTCATTAGTAGCAAGGAAGAAATGCTTCTTAATTTCAACCCCTAGCTGTAGTGTTAAACTTAAATATATAGGAAAGAGTTTGTCATCTCTTCCTAATAAATGGCACAATGGACATATTCCATCTGCATGCTTGAAATAGACTGGCATTGCTTTCAGCTCAGATCTGCATTGCTTGGTGTGTGTGTGTGTGAGAGAGAGAGAGAGAGAGAGGGAGGGAGGGAGGGAGGGAGGGAGAAGGTCCAGCTGAACCACACATTTTTGTTGGAAAGAATGAGAAAGTTTAGTAGTTTTAATTAACAGTGAAAACTTCAGAAAGAAGCAGGGAAAGAGTTTAAAGAGAAGGAGCTGAATGTTACCCATTTGCTTATTCTTTAGCAACATACCGGTATTGGTACCCTGTTAAGTATTTTGAAACTTTCTGTATATTTGTTATATATTTTTCAGACTCTCTACTTAAAAGAATCCCTCCTCACTTCTGATGCTATGATTCCAATATCTTAATGGCATTTGAACGTTCCACCTACAGTGCTCCTTTTAAGTTACTAGGTCAAATGCACTGCAGGTTTATTTTTGACAGTTCCGTTGAAGCTTCACCAATTTATGTCAGAAGAGAATCTGATTCATTTGCTTCATCATTAGATCTACTCCTACATTTTCCCCACTGGGTACAAATGAACCTACAGAATAGCTCTTTACCATCTGTGCAATGTATCCTTTTATATCTACAGCAAATGCCTTCCAAGTTCCCTCCAAAATGCAGTCTGGTAATTGTTTGTCTCTTTCCGTTTGCCACTCTCTCAATATGTCCTTATATCTTAAAAAGTTTTTTTTAAGCTGCATTGGTTCCTTCTCATCTCCCATGACTGCCATGTCTCAGCTCCTGTGCCCATTGACTTCCACAGTGATTGAAAAACCTGTCTACTGTGCACCTTAATTATAAGGTACACACTACTGCACTCCCCAAAAGAGGATTAGTAAGATGGCCTACATTTCAGCCTTTTACTCTGCCTGCATTGGGAAATCATTTCACTTTGATATAAATGGGCAAGCACACATAATTTTCCTGAAACTGGCCTGTCAATCTGAACCATCAGCCATTTCCCTGTTGGCAGTAATATCAAGGTGAATGCTGAATCATTCGTTCTCCCTCTTCACAGCACCATCTGATTCATAGCAACATTCATGTAAAAAAAAAAACCACACACAACCATTCCCGCTTTCTACAGTTGGGACATTTTCTACAGTCATAGTATTTCTTCTACAACACAAGCAAAATAAATTTTGTTGTTCAGACACACATCATTATTTCCTGAATAACTCCTGTTAAGGGTTGGAGTTTGGGCAATATTGGCTAATAACAAGATATTGAAACCTGCATGTTATAGAGTGGGTTCAAAACTGCCCACAAAATATTTCTCGCATGACCAACTGGTCATCATTAGATCTACACCATTAAATCACAAGAAACAGGAAACATTTTTTTAAAATGCAGATCTATTCATGAGATAACATATTATGGCATGGTGCACACATAATCTTCTGTGCTATATACATCATTTACTTGGGGAGCGGGGGGAGGAAGTTTCCTGTCTTTAACATTTAAGCTGGTGTAGAATACATCCTCCTACCAACAGACAGGGCTGGGTGAGAATAAATCAATGGTTCAGCACCTGCATTTTGCCCTAAACTCTTTAGAAGTTTCCTACCTGAGAGATCAGAATATCCCCCAAGTCTTGCTCCAAACTGAGTGCTCTCCACAGAATTTCATCTATGCTTGGAATCCAAAAAACAATCCAAACACCATACATATAAAAACACTATTATACCATTTTAACAGTCATGGCTTCCACCAAAGAATCTTTGAAACTCTAGTCTATTAAGGGTGCTTCTAAAAACACTCAGCACCCCTAACAAACTACAGTTCCCAGGATTCTGTCTCAGTCATGGCTTCCATGTGGCATGAGAGTGCTTTAAATGTATGATGTGGATGTGACCCATATTGCATGAGATAAATGGGATTGCTCGGTTTTTCCTTTGAACATTCACAAAGTGCTCTTTGAACCTCAGTCATCTGGAATGTGACATCAGCAGTTTCCCTTCAGGAAACATTGTCTAGAATTTCCTTTGGGATGTGCAATGAGTTCTACAATTCTTTAGATCCTGATTTGTTTCCTGGATTGTACGAGGTGGAGAATTGAGCAGCAATCCTCCAAGGGGCAGGGAGAATCCTTCAATATATAAAACTAGCTTGAGCATAATGTATCCCTAAGCATGACCTGCTGTTTTTCTTTGTTTCCCCAAGGGGAATATTCAAAGTTGTACAATGCGTCTCCGCTGCCTGATGTTATGCTGAGATGCAAAATGTGACCCTTTTGTGGGACCATTTGTATATGTGTATGTGTGCATGTGTTTTTCAGAGATTTTCAAGGAGATTGGAATAAACACTATTTTTTTTTCAGGATGGCTGGTGGCTTAGACAAGCTTTATTTTATTGTATGTTTAAAACAAACAGCAAAAAGCAGATTTGCTCCTATTTCAAGAATCCCAGCAGTATACCTCACTTGTAACAGAACAATCCAAGGAGACAGGGTGCTGCTGTTCTTGTTTTTAAAGGAAGATGACCACCACAATTGTGGAAAATCTTTCCATGGGAAACTTGCCAATCTCCGGGCTTGGGCATTTTCCAGAATTTCAATAAGCCCTTCTTGTTTTCATCCAGTTTTTAACAACCAGGAATAACTCAGTTAGGGTAAATTTCCATTTGATGCATGTGTATTATTTTTTATTACCATTTTGCACATTAGTTCTATACCCTCTCAGAGTGTCAGCTTGAGTGATGAGATCAAACAGACTCACTCAACATAGTTGAGTCAACATAGGTGATTCCAGCAAGAGACTGGAATCAGAGAATTCCTGCAGTATCCATCAAAAGGTCCTGGAATATTTCTGACTGCGCCTGAAAGATGTATTTTTACTAGTAAAATAGACGGCTAGATGCGTCTAGATAAAAAGGTTTCCAGGGGGTGTGCATTTTCATTTTTAAAAAAATTCTGCAGAAACAGCCATGGGTCCTATCAACCTCATACCCAACAGCAGCAATTTTAAAGACTTGTTTTGCTTCAAACAGAGCCTGCTGAGCTGCGATTTTAACAAGCTTTTGTGTGCTACCTAAGTGGAAGATGTTACATTAGCACTCACCTGTAGGCACCCCCCTTTTTTTTACTTGACAGGAATATAAATGTGAGATTTCTATACTTATAATAGCTAAAAGCAGCTGCGGTGAATATGTAACTACTAATGCAAAATAGTTTTTGACATTTCTTTTTCTTTTTTGTCCCTCTCAGCCACATTCAGAACATTCAATGACTTTATTCTGAGTGGGAGATTTTCAATATAGTATATTTCTTTAATTTTCAGGGATTTTTTTCTTTCCCACCTTCAGCTTCATGCTGAAAATTTTCATAGTTCTTCCTTGAAGTTTAAGTTGCCTGATGTCATATGATATTATGTGACTGACAATTGGGCAGCCCCAGCCACCTATCAATGGCCCTCTCTGCCTTCCTTCTAGGGAAGGTGGGAGTTAGGATTGCAACCTTTGTTAATAACATTTGCTTGTCAAACAAATGTAACAAATGAATAAAACAAGTCTAAAATATTGTGCATTGGGGAAAGTTTACAAAACCACAACTCATTTAGAAATCATGTTCATCATTTTGTTTAGACCAATTTTAAAAAAATGAGTTCAGTTCCTAGTTGTTATACCTAATGAGCCTCCCTTTTTAAAGGAATTAATATTCTACAATTTTATCCCATGAACCGCCCTCAGACCTGCAGGTATAGGGTGGTATTGGTCTACACCCCTTCTGTGATGTATGTATGATGTTTCTGAGGTTGGTCTGGAGTTTGAGGGTGGGCAATTTGAAAATTCGTTACATAAGGGCGGGCATACCTTCGTTCGGGGGTCCTCCTCCTCTCTTCTGCATGTGAGGGGAGCACCCTGTTGCAACAGCTTTAATAAAGATCAGGCTTACTAGCTGCTTTGCTTCTCAATATTCTCTGGTTGGCCTCTGTTATTCTCTCCTACTGATGGAGAACCTACAAAGGACTCTATAAGGGCTCTTGTGTACCCCATAAGGGAATAAGGGCAGGTTTTGTTTAAAACAGCAACCTAAATATTTGTATTTTTCAGATCGGACAATGGCTTCTTCAAGTAGACAAAAATGTGTAAACAAGTCTGATTCCTTTTGTTATGTATGTGGCTGCTACACAATATAACAGCATTTGTGAGGCGTGCCTATAAAAGCTATTTTGAAATTCCGCTGGGCAACCAAGACAAGAAATGGGCTCCACAAACGCAAGAGCTACAAGGGCAAATTCTTATCTGAATAACAACAGCTTGTAGATACTGTGTATCCCAAGGGAATACATTTTTTTTTGCATACCTCCAACTGTTACATCGATATACATGTCATTTTCAATGCTATACATGTCATGTTCCATGCTATATAAGTCACTTACATTTATACTCATATTGTACTACTTTGGCTATGTGTTTAATAAAATATTGAATTATTGCATTGTGAAAAACAAAGATTATGGTGAAAAGTGAAAAACATGAATTGCAAAAAAACTAGAGGTTACAGAACAAAACCAACTTCAGATATGAAATCAGCACGTCAAAATTAGGTTAGAACAACTGCAGGTGTCAATGCAACAAAAAAATTGTTTCCCAGTGATGTCTGTCTGTCTGTCTGTCTGTCTGTCTGTCTGTCTGTCTGTCTGTCTATGGCATTTCAGGAAGTAGCACAGCAATCCACCCACAAACTCATCTCTATACCCCATGCTGGAAGGAATTAGGATTGAATGGCTCATCTCAGCCTGTCTTTGCCAATGGGGGAACTCTACCACTGGCTGGGAAGACTTGCCGGCAAGGAGAGCCCCAATATGCCCACTCACAAGGAGGAAGCTACTGCCGGCAGAAACTCACAAAACAGGGTGAGGAGGGAGCAGGACAAAGCTATTGTCTGGATCCTACGTGAACTCTGCTGCCAACACATGACAGCCAAGTGTCCATGCCAGGCCTCTTCTTTAGCCCAGTCTAGAAGCTGGTGTGGCATCCGTATTCAGAAAAGTTAGAACCTTTACTGCTGTGCCTGCTTTTTGGTTACTGGAAATCAACCCCAACCCCATGTCACAAGATGTTTTGCAGACAGGATGTTTTTCATACAGAATGTGTTGCAGGAAAGTTGCTTGCCTATAGCATATTGCCTAAGGAAATCCCTAATATGGAAATGTAACAGAAATGCTGAGCTTTTGCAAGAAAAAGAAGAAGTAACCTTAAATAGACAAAGGAAGGGTGATGTCCAAGCTAATTGGCCAAATTTTGTCACAGTGTATGAATATGTAGTGCTTAATGCAATCAAGGAGAAAGGTATATAAGCCCTGGACACTATAGCTTAGGGCCCAGCCTTGGTGAGAATACTCCGCTGTGCCTATTGCAGTGAGCAATAAGCTTACTTTCTATTTCTCCAACCGCTGCGTTTGTGATACTTGAGAAGCCACCGTACTACAATTCCCGGTGCCACGCTTCACTGGCACAGAAAAGGGCATATCCTGCATCTCATCTTCTGACCTTTCCAGTTATGACCACTGGGGCTTTGGACGTGGTGCTGGTTGTGCCACTCCATTGAGCCCTATTGCTGCTGACTTCAAAAATAAAAAAGGCCTAATAGTTAACTAGAATATTAGGGAGAATTGTTTGTAAAGGCATTCCTACTTGCAGTGACTCTAACAAAGTGCATTTGCCCAGAATGATGGCAGGAAGCAGCAAAAAGAAGACAGCAACTGTCACTGGAGGGCAGTCAAGGAGAAAGGATCTTGAGGTAGTTCAAGTAGTGGAACCGACAGGGGAAGCAATTGTTAGATTAAACCTGAAGCTGCTTGCACCAAGAAATCATGGCCAAATGTTACAACTATGCAAAGCTCTCAAGAGCTTTATCCATGGAAGGTGCTCACACATATTTCAAACTCCATGAAAAATATTATTAGTGGACCAGCAAATGTGACCAAGGTTAAAACAACAGCAAGTAGGGATGTGGAAGAAATTGGGATTGTTTAGCATTTTAATGCAAACCTCTGGAATTTGCACTTACTAAATCAAAATGCAAATTGCAGCTATTTTAGAAATTCACTGCCCTCCAAATCTTGAAATATAGTTCTTTAACTATATTTAACCAAAAATGTGTTCAAAACATGCATGCATAGCTGTCAAGTTCTCCCTTTTTTAAGGGAAATTCCCTTATGCTCAATAGGCTTCCTCGCGAGAAAAGGGAAAACCTGACAGCTATGCATGTATGTTAAGGGAAAGTGTGCACAAAAATGCATATACTATGGGGGAGGGGACCTGTTTTACAAATCTGTACCTCTACCACCCATGGAAGTTGCTTAGGCCTTGCTCCCTTCTATTAATTATGATTATTTTACTACGTCAAAAAATTTGGTACAATAAACAAAACAAAAGGAAACAAACATTTTTCTAAGTACTGTTAGAAAATGAACCTCTGTAGGAAAATAATCAATGTCAGCCCTAGTGGATAAACACTACATAGCATAAATTAGGTTTAATTTTAATTATAGGTTGAATCACAGTGTAAAAGCAACATTGCAGAGTCAGAAAAATGGTTCACCTAGTTCAATTTCCTGACTGTTGTTTACAGAGGAAATGTACAAATGTGCTAGATAACAATAAAACACTTGATGCCCTCTCTGGGCAAAAATATCACTATTAGCGTAAGCCCATTTTGTATTCTTAAGTCCTCACCCACAGCATGTTTCTTTCAAATCATCAGAGCCGTACTATTTATTACTTGTCATAGAAGACTTTTAAACTGTTCATATTGTTTTTCATTCTGCATTTCCTCAAGTGATAGGTTATTTCAAGGACAGCTTTTTATGGAGCCAGTTCCCTTGTAAGGCAAAGACTCACATTATTTTTGTAGTGTCTGTTTTTTTACAAATATACACGTTGAGCAGAGGGGACCATACCTACAACCAGACAGAGAGGGCTTGTCTTCAGAATTCAATCAGCTCCCCAAAGCAATAACAAACAATTTAAGGAATCACAAATCTCATGCTTGGAAGCTAGAACAAAACCTAGAAACTTAAAATGCACAATTGTTTCCTTCAGCCCCTACCCAAGCAGAGATGGTATATCACAAATTCAAGCAGCTAGTCTCCACTAGTCATTAAAGGCCCTTAAGTATGTTCCATTGCCAAAATATGAAGTGAGGACATTTTGAACATACGAAAAGCATATTTTGCACAATATGTGCAAAACAGCTCTCTATCTGACAAGCAAAAACAGATGTTTTAAAGGAACACAAAGTGAGTATTTTAATTAAGTACTTTCAGCAGAAGGCTTCAACTTTTGTAAAAACATTAGGAGTGGGCAAGATGGAGATCAGGAGCTGCACAGAACTCCAAACTGTCTTAAACTACTGGAAAAATAGGCCTTTTCAAAATTTGCTCCCATAGGAGCTAAAACTTGCTCTAAGGTTCTTATTTTGTATTGATACCTGGAGCCTTTTCCAGGATAAAAAAAATCTGTGAATATTGCTGCTGGTTATATCCAATTTTGGTAAAGAGATTCTGGACAAGAAGAGTCTTGAAGAAAATGGATAAGTACACTCAGCTGGAACAGTTAAAGGTCTCTGGTGACGGAATTATTCATAATTTCAGCACAAACCATGCTCTCCAATTCTTAAATGAAAGCCAAACCAAAAATAGGATGCTTCATTAACTGGGATGGATGTGCAATAGTATTTGGACATCTTGCTATCAAGGCATGCAAATATAGTGTTGAGTGGGGAAAGAATGTTGTATACAGTAAAAGTTCAACATTAGCACTACCGAGGTGCACTGATGTTTATTTCTCTTCTCTTCGGAGGTCAAGTGCAGGGAAATAACCTAAAGCAAGTGTTGGGAACCTGTTGCCCTCCATGTGTTGTTGGACTCCAACTCAGGCTTCCATCAACTCCAGTCAGCAAGCCTGATGGGATTTAGAATCCAACAATTTATGGATGGCCACTTATTGTAAGCTTTAGAAGGTGGGGCCTGAAAAAAAAGGGTTTCAGTGTGTACTCACTTCCTAATAGAATCATTCCTGTTGCAGCTAGACAGCCATGTTCTCTTCCATTCTAACCCCCCATTTTCTATTCCTCATCAGGGACCTTCCAAGCCATTAGAGAGGTTGGCCCCTGCCAAGGGTGCAGGCAGGCTCGGTGTGTGTGTGTGTGTGTGTGTGTGTGTGTGTGTGAAAATCATGCCGCTTGTCAATGTGTCTGCGGGCAAAAGGGGTGTGTGAATCCACCCCCCCCACTCCTTCAGGTTTAACTGCCCCCAACCTGGCCAGAGGCCAGGGCTTCCCTATAGATCATTGCTCCTGTCAGCTCCCCACCCCAGGTAGCAGCAGGAGGAGGCAGCAGTGCTTGTCTTCAGTGCAGCCATCTTTGAAGTAATAGCAGCCACTGACACATTCCCACCCACCCACCCCCTCTCTCTAACAATAAGGCAGCTTAACTACCTGCACTGCAGCAGCAGCGTGAGAGGAGGAGGAGATAGAAGGAACTTGAGATGTGGCGCTGGCAGGCGCTGGCACTGCACTGCTCTGGGCAACTTGCCCTGTTGAAGTGAAGGGGTGAAAGAACCGGAAAGGGAAGTGGGGGAAGACGGGTTGCTCTTTGCCCCTAATGAGGATGGACAGGCCAAGATTCGACTGGGCTCTCTGGCACTGCTTGCAACACCTGGAAAAATCAAACCTTCCTCCTCCAACTAGGAGTGCCAGTGAGACATGCTTCTGGCACAGGTGCCCTATCTCGCCTGCCAGTTTGGTTGTTGACTTCCATGGCTTTGGAGGCACCAGTATAGATCCTTGCAAAGGATACAAGGGAACCTGAGTATGCCTCTGTTCCTCCTTACTAACGCTCAACATTTAGTGGCTACTGAGTATTCTCGGTCCTCATTGAATTATTTCATTGGGAGGCGGGGGGGGGTGAGCCCTTAGATTTTATTTTTGAAATATTTTCTTGTACTTCTGCAAAGGTCAGATCTCTCCTGTTCATCCCCCTTGTTTCTCAGTTGATCTAGTTTGACTCTGCCACTTGAGTTCACTATTAACAGGGGGTTGCTTAGAGTAACCTGAAAATGGAGCTCCCTCCTATTGTCCAGCAGGAAGAAGCAAGTCACATGGTGTGACAAATGGTGTGGAATTTTTAGCCAAACCAGCATATCTTCGTGCTCTTCCTAGGCCCCATAAATTTGTGTTACCCGGAACTGAATGGTTGCTGTTTCTCATTTGTTGCTTCACACAAGTCAAGTTACTGGGTGCCTTAAGACAATTTGGATAATTTGTAGTTGCATTTCATCACAATTAGCTCAAAGCAGGGCGAGCACAGTTAACGAAACATCACAGCTGCTCACTAAAATGAGAGGGCTTTCTGCAGAAATACCATTAAAAGGTTGAGCCATTCTTTGAGAAAATAAAGCAGAATCAGACTCAATACAAGTGGCTGGGGGAACCCGGCCAGATGGGCGGGGTATAAATAATAAATTATTATTATTATTATTATTATTATTATTATTATTATTATTATTATTATTATTATTACAAGATGAATAAGAGAGCCAGTTAGCTTCCCCTCCTTAATTGCTGAAGAAAGACTGCAGAAAACCACCACTGAATGTGACTGATAGAGTGAATTTACACTCAATACATTTCTAGTGAACACTATTTTAGAATACATTTTCCAAAACTAATATGCATATCTCTCTTTAAAAAATGTGAATTTGGCACAGTATATTTGTTAAATTTAGGAAGTATTTCAAAATATACCATAGCATGTGTGTGTGCATGTGCAGGCTGTACACACACACACACACAAACACCATTGCTGGTAAACTCTTTTAATTATACATTTATTTATTGTTCAACCAGTTGCAACTTAATGCTAGATACCGGTAACTATAGATAAAACCATAAAGCCAAACTCCATATAAAGGCCTCTTTTTTGCTGCTGGTAAATAATATTCAAGGAATAGGAGACACAAAGGTGGCTTTATGACCCATTTATCTCTACAAATCTAATGCCAGTTCAATATACAAGAGGTGCTGTTGCGCATAGCCTTTGAAAACTAATAGGGACCCAAGAGGTATCTGAAGAGGCTAAAGGGGATGAAGTGGCAATTACTTTTTTTCCCTAGTCTTGAGGTGCCCCATATGACTGGCAGAAATGTTAGCAATCCGAAATGCCATGCACACAGCATCAGCATACAGAGTGTAGAATCCAATACAGTACCCTTTACAGAATCCAGAGCATCCTAGCTTGTATTTAAAGCTTTCGCATCTGCAAAAGGGTGCTCAGTATAAATATATAAGCAAGATCTTCGGAAGGATCTGGCATTGAGGAACTACCGTACGTGCCACAAAACTCCTTCTGTTTCTCTCATGGTTGTCAGTCATGTCTCTTTATCTGTACTCCATTACAGCCCATCACTTAGCTGTCTATTTCCCTTCTGACACCAGTATACCTCTAATCCAAAATGTGAGGGGGTGGGTGGAGGTGGACAGTTCTTTTGCACTGCCAATGGCTCTTAATGGTTCCCCATTGTCACTCAATGTCTCCACTGCACCAGAAGCGGTTTGGTCATTCTGGCCACATGACCCGGAAAGCTGTCTGTGGACAAACACAGGCTCCCTCTCCTGAAGCGAGATGAGCGCTGCACCCCATAGTCGTCTTTCACTGGACTTAATCGTCCAGGGGTCCTTTACCTTTACCTTCAATGTCTCTGCACTTAGCTAGCCCAGCTAGGCTGATTTGCATAAGCTAACCCAAGCATTCGTTGCCTGGCACAGTCCTGCAGCTTTTATTTTCCCCCTTCCTATCCCAGATATTAGCTAAATTTTAGCATTCATTTATTTATTGAGTTTAGAAGGGAGGAGTGTCTCCCCTCATGGTTCATAACATTACAAACAATGGTGAATACTCTAAGCTGGTGTGAAAAGGAGTGCTTGACAGCTACGCTAGAATGATTTCAAACCCAAGAGCAGAGCGGTTTTTGCAGCAAAGTATGGAACAAATGGCAGGCCTCTCTGCACCATACTGGTCATAGATTTCTTTTCTTTTTAAATTTTCAACCCATCTCAAATCTGTCTGTGACTGATTGTGGGAATGGTGAACCTCACAATATTTAATTGGGTTTAATGATGAATGGTACAAGGAAGACTTGTTCAAAAACTGGCTTCCCAAAGTCAACACAGTTACAACAGAATGCCACCAAGGGTTTCTAGTTAAATATGAAGGAAGAATAGCAGTGATAGATTATGCAGAAAACATAAAACACAAGGAATTAGGGGGTAAAAACAGAAAATAATGCCACAAGAGATTCATCCCAAGAAAATCTGGCAACAATAGCTGAAACAGGGTATATTCACCACAATATTTTCCACCATTTAAAATATGCAAGCCCATAATGTACAAGCAAAATACTTCTGAGAATATTGTCTGATTCAAAAATGGCAGAAATAAAAATAAATAAAAATTATTGAAGACAAAGAAAAACAGCCAGCATAACAGAAAATATTAGGGCACAAAAATTGCTTTAAAAAAATCTTAGGAATTGGGACAAATAAAATACTTCCAAGTAATGTGTTACTTTTCTGTGATGGAGGCAATCTAGCCTGGCTTTCTTGATTTTTACAGTGACAATGAGAAGAGTGGGGCAATTGTGACATGGATCACAAATGATCTCAACATTAGCAGTGTGCCTTTTTATGCAACTGCCAAATCCTTTGTACATTTTGGAAAACATGTCCGCTTCTGATACAGATCAGTTTATCAGCAATTAAAACAGCTTAAGGACCAACTGATATAAGTGGGGTGCAAATGTCATATAACCCACAATTGTCTCTAACTGTAGGCAACTGAAGTTTTGATGTAGAAAATAAACAATGCCCCTTTATCAGAAAGGTTAAGATCTGATAAAGTTTAAGATGCTAGACAGAGTAAGCAAGATACTCAAAACAATCATATTAGCCCATTAGATGGATGGATAGATAGATAGATAGATAGATAGATAGATAGATAGATAGATAGATATAGATAGATAGATAGATAGATAGATAGATAGATAGATAGATAGATAGAATAGATAGATAGATAGATAGATAGATAGATAGATAGATAGATAGATAGATAGATAGATAGAATAGTGAGGAATGGGGGACATTCCCAGGGTTACTAGTCATTGACATAGGACAAGGGAAAATCTTTCTGGCATTCAAATATATCAATCCTCTCCAGAGCATATACCAGACTTCACACACAGAGCTTCCACACACAACCCCCCCACCACCAACGTCTGACAGCTACACAAGCCTAGCACACCTGATAATTAGAAGCCAGCTCAGATTGTACAAACAGCTTTTTTCAAAGACAAATCTGTGCCGAAGGACAAACAACAAATCCACAAGGAAAAAAGAGGTCCAAAATTCAAAGCCATTTTTGAATCTGATGTCAGAAATGACAATGGTTCTAAAAAGGCTTCAGTGAGAACTGAAATATTTCTACCAACTTGTATCTGTTTGATTTCCCAACCATGACACACAACCCTTCCTTAAACATGGCATCATTCAACATCTTTTTATGACTGTGAAAGATCCCAAAAATGGGATCTCATGTGGGCATTTATGTGTCAGAGCCCGTCATAGCTGCCAAGTTATCCCTTTTTTTAAGGGAAATTCCCTTATGCTGAATAGGCTTCCTCGTGAGAAAAGGGAAAACTTGGCAGCTATGGCCCAAGTTCACATTGAAGATTCGATTCACAGCGCTAAGCCCAGGGGTTGGTGCTCCTGAGCACCATGAAGTGTGTAATTGACATGGGAAGCCATGGGTGAACCCAGCCATTAATTCCCAAATTGGCTGGAGTGTCTTGACTCCCTGAATTTGTCCTGAATATTAATGGTTTCTTCTCAACCTTGCTGTTCTTAGATATTATTTCAGCAGTTTCTATTGATGTTTGTGAAACATGCTACACCCCTTTGCTGCTAGATGTGCCTTATGGCCAAGTAAGCATTTCAGAACATCTTTTCAGTCACATACAATTATAATTACTTTCCCCTGAAAACCCAAGTGTGAGTTGGGTCCACTAATTATCTTTTTATCTTAGTAGGAGTAAAATGTGAACCTTTCAAAGCCTGCCTAGAAATGCTACTAATTTTCATTGAAGGCTATCCCACTGGTGGGTTGCATGCTTCAAGCTATACAGTGTTTTTGCTGTAGCAGAGGATGAGGTGAAGGGAGCAACGAGCCTCTGCTGTCTTTTGCAAACTCCTACAGGGTCTGGCAGCAATTGCATTCCTCTGTCTTCATATTCACTTTCCCTCACACTAATTTCACACCTGGCTAGATACTGGAGGCTGGATGATATAATGCAGCTTCCTAAGGGATTGTGTCGTTTCTCAGATAATCATTAAAAAAAAAAGAGGGAGAGGGAAAGGTATCTCAAAGGGAAAAGATGAAATCAAAAGCAGCACACCTGATACAGCAAGAAAGTCATCAATGCTTGTAATGTCATCCACAGCTTCAGTGAGCACATGTATGTGGTTCTCCCATGTGTTTTTATACATTTCCATGTTGTTCCTCACCACCTGGCTTTTGGGTTTGGCCGCAAGAGCTAAAGCAGCGTTGATAACCTACAGGAAAAGAAAATGCACACTTTTCTTTGTAAAATACCCTAAAATCAGGCAGAAAAGTATTTAACTACGTTTCAGTTTTCCAGGCTCTACAACACAAACACTGGCACCTCAGTTTTCACACCACATAGCAATATTGTGCATATGCTAACCTTCCTGATGGTTTCAAATTATGTTACAGTGAGACAGGAAACAGTGTCAGAGGGTCTCAAATGGAAGACTAGCAGATAGACACAAGCATCATATCCTTTGCACTCACGACCATGGTAGATGGTTAGGGGACCAGGGATACTTAGCTGCTCATCTTTTGCAGCGCCACCATCATGCATGGCCAGAAAGGGGTGTTGCAGCTACTAGGTCAGCAGCAGTCAGGTGACAAAAGGGGCCCAAACCATTCTGCCTTGTCCTATACAGCTCAGCCTAAGAAATTTGTAGTTCATGCACATATTAGGCTTTCAGGCTACTAACTTGTCCCCCTGCTTTCTGTTTCACCTTCAAATCTTCAAACTGACTGCAAGAAAACACTTGTGGTTTTTATTTGTATGTGGAAGAGTCAATTATTTAAATAATTTTAAGAAGATGAATAGTCTGTTTGGTGTCAACAGAGCCTCTGAGCACCAGATACTTCCTGTAGAGCAGGCACAGATAAAAATAATTACAAAATTTTAATTAGGTCAGGGTACCTGTAATGGCTATCTTTTAAAGAATAAAATAATGCCTAATAATTTTAAGAGAAGTGATAAATAAAGACTGGGATCATACTGGAAACCATCCTTGTTTTATAAGTCCAATTTTAAAAGGGGGAGGTAGGGTACTGTATTTTCAATTCATAAATCGTATGACATAGACACATTACGTGCCAACATGAGGCATGACCTAAGGAAAGGGTGGAAAGTTAAATGTAACAGCTAAATCAAACATGTAGTTTTGCACATCTTTTTTAAAATTCTATGTAGAAATGTTTTCTTGTTGAGTAAGGAAAGCTCCCTGAATCTTCATTGCATTAAATTGCTTCCAGCTTTAAAATATACCAAGACATCAGTCCTCAAAACAAAGACATTTTCTTTTAGGGAATATCCATTATTCAGATACTTTTCAAGTTAACAGTTCATTAAAACACAGAAATCTAAATCAGTTTCAAAAAGCTATTAGGTTTGAAGGTAAATCTTGCGTTTCTAATAGAGGTTTGTTTTTTTCATACTAAAGCTGGCTTTGACAAACAGAACAAATAATAAAGAAAAATGGTCAAAAATTAAAAGCTACTAAACCATATTCTGCATTACACAGGCATTTATGATTCACATTATTAACCAAATATATAACACAAAAAGAAATCTCATATGGCCCTGAATATATAAAAGAAGGTACTCCAAGTGTTGGGAAAGCCTGAGATTTGAAGGCAGCTAAAATACCCTTCTCCTTCATGGATCACTGCCTTGTCGTGGCGAAGGGGCTTGAATAATTCAGAGAAGCTATGCTATGCCGTGAAGGGCGACCCAAGATGGACAGATCATAGTGGAGAGTTTTGACTAAATGTGATCCACCTGGAGAAGGAACTGGCAAGCCACTCCGGTATCCCTGCCAAGAAAACTCCATGGACAAAGACAACAGGCATATAAAAGTTATGACGCTGGAAGATGAGCCCCTCAGGTCAGAAGGCGTCCAACATGCTACTGAGGAAGAGCGGAGGACAAGTACAAGTAGATTCAGAGCTGATGAAGCCGCTGGGCCAAAGCCGAAAGGTCGCTCAGTTGCGGATATGCCTGGAAGTGAAAGGAAAGTCCAATGCTATAAAGAAAAATATTGCATAGGAACCTGGAATGTAAGAACCATGAACCTTGGTAAGCTAGACGTGGTCAAAAATGAGATGGCAAGAATAAATATTGACATCCTGGGCATCAGTGAACTAATATGGACGGGAATGGGCGAATTCAGTTTGGATGACTATCATATCTACTACTGTGGGCAAGAATCCCGTAAAAGAAATGGAGTGACCCGCATAGTCAACAAAGAGTGGCAAAAGCTGTACTGGGATGTAATCTCAAAAATGATAGAATGATCTCGATACGAATCCAAGGCAGATCTTTTAACATCACAGTAATCCAAGTTTATGCTACCAGTGCTGAAGAAAGTGAAATTGAACAGGTCTTGTTTTTGCTGACTGTATAGAGCTTCTCCATCTTTGACTGCAGATAATATAATCAATCTGGTTTTGATGCTGCCCATCTGCTGATGTCCATGTGTAGAGTCGTCTCTTGTGTTGTTGGAAAAGAGTGTTTGTGATGACCAGCTTGTTCTCTTGACAGAACTCTATTAGCCTTTGCCCTGCTTCATTTTGAACTCCAAGGCCAAACTTGCCAGTTGTTCTTTTTATCTCTTGATTCCCTACTTTAGCATTCCAATTCCCTATAATGAGAAGAACATTCTTCTTTGGTGTCATTTCTAGAAGGTGTTGTAAGTCTTCATAGAATTGTTCAATTTCACTTTGCTGCCTGATGTGTTTGCAATGCCAGTTAGAATCCTAAAATCATAAAATTTCAGAGTTGGAAGGGCTCCAAGGGTCATCTAGTCCAACCTCCTGCAATGCATGCGTTTGTCCCAGCATATTCTTTTCCAGGTGCCCCTGGAATGTTCTTAAGACACAAAGGCAAGACCCCTCCAGTGTCTGACCCAAACAGGATTCAGGGGTATACAGCCCCTGGACAAAGAGAGACATAAATTGACCATATGGCATAAAGGGATACGAATTGCCATGCTTTCCCCATTCCCTCTGTCTTACATTGCCAGACAGTTTTGCATCTCAGCCTCATGGAAGGCAGTTTTGAGGCCAATGTAAAATCCAAACTCTACATGGTTTGTGTCCTCTTTATACGGAGTCAATTCAACAATGAAAACAAAACTCATTTTTATTGTTTAGCTTCCTAATTAAGGGCTAAATTGTGCTCATACACTGCAGTCCTGCACCATGTAAATAAATGTTATTTTTTCATCTTAGCATATGAATAATTCAAAGTTATATAAGCATTAACTAATAGAATAGCATCCTTTGTTTTTGCCAGTTCAGCATTTCACTCTTTGAAATAATTCCACTGTCACTGAAGCCCCTTAAACAAAAACACTAGGGTGATATCTCTGAAGAGGCGATTTAAACTTCCAGTACAATGCACCAGTGCTGCTGAAAGCAATATAATATGGTTCTTTGCAGCAAAACATCAAACCAGAAGATTTAAGATATTATTAGGGGGGCATCCTTACAGAGACACATACTTAGCGTATCCACCTGTTGGAAATTTGTCTTTGACATTCTATACACACTTTGAAAAATGCATCATAGTAGGCATGGCAGGTACAGAAGAACACGGCAAGCTAATGCCAGCCTTAGCCACCATCTATCTCCCCCTTCAAATTAAATATGTCCCTGGGCCAACACACCTTTTTCATAATTAAAACAGGTACAGGCAACCTGTCTCTTCATCAGACCTAATGCCATCCACTTCTTTTAGTTTTCATTAAAGTGGTTTCTCTGAAGATTAAAAACAAAAAACGAAGCAAACCCCTAAAACTGAGGGCTGAAATCCAAAGGGCGAGATGCAGAATACTTTTCTGCCACTCTTTCCTATTGCAGGGCTTGCACTGCATGAGAACCTGCTCCTGGGAGGACACTGAATACAGCAGTACATTGTTGTTGTTGTTTTTTTAAAAAGAATAATTTAATGCATAATTATAATGTTAATTAAAATGCTGTTTTACTGGGTTTATGTTGTACATTTGTTTTTATGATAAATATGTTCCTGTTTTCATGTTGTATTTCTGTACACCTCTTAAGAATTTTTTAACATTAATGTCAACTAACTGTCTACACCAGCGCAAGGGGATTTCCTCCTCTCTTCACTCCCCATGTGTGCCCTGCACCAGCCCCAAACCTGGGAGGAAACCTAGAAACAATTTAGGGGAGTGTGGGGAGGAGAGGGGGAGAACCTTCTGCACCAGCCCCAAATCTGCTCAAGAGGGTTGGGGAAAAACCTAGAAACAATTTGGGGGAGGAGAGGGGGGAGAACATTCTGTTGCACCAGGAGAAATCCTTGTAATGACAAAGCATTCGCCTTAGCACTACATTGAATACAACCAAATGTGGTTCAGAAACACTCTTACTTATTTATTACGTTCATATCCCACTTTCCCCCCAAGGAACCCAAGGTGGAAAACATGACACTCCCTCTTTCCTTATTTATCTTCACAGCAACCCTATGGGGTAGGTTACTCTGGGAGCTGGTGACAGGCCCCCAATCCCCCAGTGAGCTTCATGGCTGAATAGGAATGTGGACCCTGGTCTCACGGGTCCATGTCTTACCCTTTAACAATTACATCACTCTGGTTCTCCTTTAAACAAAATAAATATATAAGGATATGAAGCTGGGGGTGAAACTTGTCACAATGCTTTGTTTCCATGGAAGGAAATGCTTGTTGCTCACACTTTAGGAGGTAGGAATGGACTCTGGCCAAGAGAGGCAACTGATGCTATTCTATCTCTCTGTGCACTTTGGGTCAAATTACATCTGAAGTGTGTTTCAGTTTCTCAGCATTTATAATAACATAACATGAAATTGCCTCCAGTTACAATTTATATGAAGAGAAACATGCTGCTTGCTCAAAATGGCTGAATTATTTCTTACATTTATGGTTATGCCAGGTAGCAAAGCAGAGTAGTCCCTTTAGGAACAATACTGCCAAGGAATAAAATGCCCAGGTACCTTTTCTGACACAGTTTTCTGTTCTAATTTTTCAGAAATAACATGACATTCCATTAAGGAAATGTGGAGGATGCATCAGATTTGGATCAGGCAAATTTAGGCTTAAATCCTTGTTCACTGATAAAGTTGTAAAGTGTGTGTGTGTGTGTGTGTGTGTGTGCGTGCACGTATCCTGTAGCCCTACATATGTTACTTGGCCTCAGCTCTCATCATCCCTGTCCATTGGCCATGTTGCATGTTGCTGACAGGATATGGAGTTCAACAATATTTAGGGGAGTACAGGTTCCCCATCTCTACTTTAAATAATCATAGCATGAGCTCTCTGCTGCTTCTTTTGGTAAGAGAATGAAAAAGCAAATTTTTGTTTCCTGTTTTCCCTCAAACAAGTCAAGTTTAAATGGCACCTTCCTCCTCACTAGCAACATCACTTGCTGCACCAACCAGATACCAGTTCTTAGAAAGATCATAGAACTGTAGAGTTGGAAGGGACCATGAGGATCATCCAGTCCAACCTCCTGCAATGCAAGAATATGCCGTTGTCCCATACGGGGATCAAACCTGCAACCTTGGCATTAACAGTACCATGCTTTAACCAGCTGAGCTATATGCCTTCATGTATTGCTTCACCCTGTCCAGCTCTATCAAGGCATGTCACTAGAATTGTTAGCCTCTCCCATCCTCACTTCTGTAAGGCTTCCAAGCCTTGAACAGTGTATAGTACTAGTTTCTTTCCCCACTGCAGCATCTGCACAGTGGGATAAAATTTGTTTCAGCCTGTCCTGCAATCATCTCAAACAGAAGGCGTCTGCCAGAAACTGGCTACTGGCCATAATGGCTGTGCTGCCTCCACTGTTGGAGGTAGTATGCCTCTGAATAACAGCTACTAGGCATGGGTTTCACATAGGCATCTGGCTGGCCACTGTGAGAACAAGATGCTAGGGCTAGATTGGCTTCAAGGATACAAAGCTACTTAAGTCACAACCGGACAGAACCATTGGTGTAAATTGTGTTTAGCATTGCGCTAGAGCCAGAACAGCATATGGATGAGTAATCTAGCAACATCTGGAGGGCCACAAGTTCCCCATCTATGCACTAGAGTGACTTGCAAATGATAGATCATGGAGCAGCAGTGGGTTACCAAGACTTTTAGGGAGACCACACTGATCCATACACTCTTGAGTGAGGGGCAACAGCACACAACAAGGTTGTTGTGAAATAATGAGTGGCTTTTGGAAGAGGTTTGGAGAGCTTGGGCTTTTTCAGGGAAACACTGGAATCCATATTCTAGAAATCTAGAAATTTGTTTGCAAATAAAGAGAGAGTGAGAGCGGGTGGAGGGGGTGGGAGAGGAATGAAAAATGCTATTTTCCCTGTAGCGTCAGGAGGAGATTTCCAAAACACTTGCATTCTTGATCCACTTAACTGGTTTTGAAATAACGGACTGTGAGGCTCCTTAGCCAACCTGTACACAAAACTCCTTATTTAAAAAAACATTTCGTATTTCCTTGGTGAACAATTTAGCAACCTACTTGCACATAAAGTGAAAGGACAGGCTACGGTAGCTTGCTAGTATATGTTATATAATTTGCCTAGGGCAATCTTGGTTCATCACATTCAATATCCCACTTGAGAGATACATATGCAATGAAGACAAAGGCACAACTGTTAGCCCAGGGCTGACTAGGAGTTTGCAGGAGTTGCTTATGATGCTCTTGGAACCGGAATTCCACAGCTGTGACCCTGGAGTCAGGTTCAGTCCTGTATTGGCTGTTTCAGCCTAAAATACACCATGAGCATTTGGCTTATCAACTTGCATTTTGTTTATACTTCTGCGCTACTGTGCAATCTTACAAATGTTTACTCAAAAAAATGCATGTCATTGTGTTCAGTGGGGCTAATTCCCTAGTGTTCACAGAACCAAAGCCTTCATAATGCAGATCTTATTATTGCCTGGAACACCACCTTGTGCATCTCCTTTGTATTGATATTCGGTAAACAATCCAATAACCTATTTCTTTTTAGTCAATAAACATCTCTCTTTTAACTATCAATCCTAGTATTGTCTCCTGGAATGATATGCCTCAAATGCATTTCCTTATACCACAATCCTATAACCCTTACTGTAATCCTATAATCCCATTTAATTCAGTGGGATTTACTTCTGAGTAAACATATATCAATTGAGGCTGCACATCTCTTTCCTGTTTTGCATTTGCAATGTTACACAGTTGCCCCTTCATATTGTGCTGAAGAAAATCAAGCATTCAATGATAAAGGTATGTAGTCTGTGCAAAATATTCAAATGAACATTTTGCATCTTTTTGTGGTATTCAAATAAAAGCAACACAACACAAACTGGACCTTTAGAATGCAGATCATCATCTGGCATGGAAGAAAGTGAAATAAATTTGTCATTTGTGATGTGGCCATAGGGTTAGGATTGGTATACTGTAGGACCAAAGAAGGGAAATCCATTAGTGGCTAATTAGGCTGTTTTTGGCAGATTTTGCAAATAGTATTCCATATGTTCCATATCGATTAAATCACATCAACCTCCTGCCTCGAATTCAGCCTTATTCTTGCAATAATTAGGCAAATTAGAATCTTCTTTCTGACACTGTGCCAGCTCCCACTGATCTGCTTTACAGGGTGCATGCATGCATGAGCTATTATATTAGGTCAAGATCATTCAGTGATGTAGCTCCAGTTTTCTGAGGAGGTCTGTGTCTGATTCCAATATGGCTGCCCACGCTCTTAATGCAGTTTTGATACCTGCTGAGCAGGATCTAGCCAACCTGTGTCACAATCCAAGTTTATCTGGGGCAGAGGAAGAGTATCACTAAACTAAGATTGTATAATCCACTGGTCCGTCCCCCCCAGCTGTGCCACAAAGTCACTGCTTCCAAATCTGACAGCTTTCATCATGCCAATCTCCAGATTAATTGACTGCCTTTCATGTGACCAAATATTTGGCTGGTCTCTATCCTTGCAGCAGTCTGGGAAAACCAGCATAGTAAAGCTATTCTCATTGGCTACCTTCTGTAACATCAGGATAGTCCAAAACAATGAGTAATTAGAGGCGAAATGCACTGCCTATTGGCTAGAGCAGGCATAGGCAACCTTGGCTCTCCAGATATTTTGGAACTACAACTCCCATGATCCCTGACCACTGGCCTTGTTAGCTAGGGATCATGGGAGTTGTAGTTCCAAAACATCTGGAGAGCCAAGGTTGCCTATGCCTGGGCTAGAGCGTTGCACTAGGACCAGGGAGAATCCTCACTCAGTCATGAGGCTCAATGGGGGATGCTAGACTTGTCATTCAGTCTAACCTACCTTACATGATTATTGTGAAAACAATATGGTAGAAGGAACTATGTTAACCATCCTGAGCCCCTTTGAACAAGGACAGTATAAACCATAATCAAATTATCAAATATTTACATTTTATTTAAAGTTGAACCTCTTTGTTTCACAATACCAGATAATTAAGGTTTTTTTTGTAATACCTTTATTAGTTCAACGAAATGGCCAATTTCCATATCAGTTTCATATTTGGGCGGGCGGGCTAGGGGACTAACTACTGCTCTTTCTTATCTTGAAATAATTAAGAGATGTCCAAGTGTTGTGCATTCTTGCTTATTCTAAAAAACTTTCTAGTTTTTTTGGTCCTTCAACATGATCCTCCAGTACAGTATAGGCCTTACAGATCATACAACGTGAGGCTGCCTAGACTGCTGCCTGTGGAGTTCTGAAAGACTCTGTTTATTTGTTTTTTGTTAAAGCCAAAAAGTAGGATTCAAAAACAAAACTTGAACAAGGCTTTTAACTTTTCTTTTTTAAGCCCTCTGTTGTTGCACTTTCACAAAATAACAAGGAAAAGAAAACAGATTTCTTCAATGTTCCACAGGCAAGATTTTGGATAGCCTTCTTTCTTGCAAAGCCAGTGGACCTAGAGAAACATAGAAATATACAAAAATATAGAGGTATACAAAAAGATGGAGCTGTATGATACCGAAATGTTCAGAGGCAAAACAGCAACAATGGGGGCCTTAATCCAACTGGAGGCTGGGTAAATGACATTGAGCTTAAATTTGAGAGGGAGGGAAGATTCCTGAATCACCTCATTATTCAGCCTCTCCACAGATAGCCAATGCACACCTCTACAATATGTTTAAAGACAACATGTTTAAATATCTCATTAGGTTACCTTTATTGGAGATAACCAAGTGACGCCATCAAGTAATTCTCAAAATCAATTTCTCTAAGCAACAGAGAATCCAGCAAACTGGATTTTAAAAAAAACCAAATAAAATTTTTAAAAATGACCAGAAGGGTGTTTGTGGCCAATTCTTCAACACATTAGGATTTCTTTTTTAAGATATGAGATTGATGAACTCCTTCCAATGTGGAAATTAATTCTAGACGCTGCTGCCAGAGCATAGGCCCTGCAGCCAAGCTGTTTGCTGAGGAGTGCTTTGGCAGCCAGGATGAAGAAAGTGATACAGCGGCAGTGGAGTCACTCTGCTAATCTAGCCTGAGGGACAGAGAAGAAGCCTCCATGCCAACCCCTCCCTGAGTGAGAAAGGGGAGGGAAGAAGAGGATGGTTCTTTGCCCACAGCTGGCAAGCAAAGCAAAGCAAAAGATCTCCTTATCTGGATATCAAAAGAGGCAAGGAAGAGGATGTAATGAAATTTAACAGAAACTTAAATATGCCTGGAAATAGAAGAGATAGAAAAGGTTATAGGGGTTTTATGAAACAGGCAGAGAGTGGGAGGTGTAATACATCTGTGCAATAAAACGTCTGAGAGGGTTCGACAAGAAAGGTTTAAATTTGTATTTATTATTCCATTTATATCCCACCTTTCATCCAAGAAGCTGAAGTAATAAAATTCATGGTCCTCACTCCCTTCCTTTTTCTCTCACAGCAAATTTGTGAGGTTAGGCTGAGAGACTGTAACTGGGCCAAAGTCAACTTCATGGTTGTGTAGAGAGTTGAGCCCTGGTCTCCCAGGTCATAGCCCAACAGTCTATGTATTATACCGGTAGTGGACTATGTGTTATAGCCCACTACACCATATTGGCTCTCTCCCGAATGTGCCGTTAGTGGTAGATAGAATGTCTCACGACCTCATTTCTAAGATGTAATCAAGCTCAGTCTTCTCTTTTATCCCATGTGAGTGATTCCACAGATTAGTGACCTTTGTATGACCCACTTCTAAAAGCAGGTGCTTCAGAAGTGGGTGCCTGAGGTTACATGTTTAAGTATTGCTCGTGGTCCCATCACATGTGCATTTCCCCCCTAAGAACAACCATTCCATTTGACTGGGAGTTCAAAGCTGGTCAGAAATGGTGGTGGTTGCATCATTCCTTCATGCAACATGGCCACATGGCTTCTAGATAAGGTAGGATTGCCATATATCCTCTTTTTCCAGGACACGTCCTCTTTTTCATCAGTATGTAAAATAAGAGTCGTCAAAGAGATCCATAGTTAAAAGTAGAAGTTGGCAAATGTGCCTCTTTTTTGCTCTTTAAAACATGGCATCCCTATCATGTGGTTAGGATCAGAAAGTATTGCCTCTATTTTGATTGTTAGTAGTGGACTGCAACAGCTGTACCCAAAGACATATTTGGTGATAATCCCAGGTGAGTACAAGCACTCATACCTTCAGTTGAAGATTAGCAACTGGTCAAGATTAGCATAAAAATGTCCTTGGCTGGATTTGTTAATTGTTTTGTTTTGCTGTATTATTGCTACTGATTTGTCAAGTGCTGTAATATGCAGAAAAGCTTGAAACCCATTTCTGACCCAACCAACCCAAAACATTTTTCTAATCGAGCTGGAATAAAAAATGCCCCTCTCCCATCAGTCAAGTTATTTTGACACCCAAGGCAGAAAATCACACAAGCATCTCTCCCCATTCTTGACAGTAAAATATAACAGTGATAAAGAACAATTCACTGCCCTTAAGTGACACCCAGAATTAGTAGGACAGCCCTAATTCTGAAGCCTCATGTGCCCAACCTCATTTAGTTTGCTTATAAAAACAGTTTAATAAAATGCCTTAGTCAAATCAATACTGTATCTAATGGAGATGCTGTGAGAGGATGTATACAAGAAACAGATCGATTCTGGAATATTCCATAGGCTCATAGCTGCCAAGTTCTCCCTTTTTTAAAGGGAAATTCCATTATGCTGAATAGGCTTCCTCGCGAGAAAAGGGAAAACTTGGCAGCTATGCATAGGCTAGATTCAACTAAATAGTTGCACTAGCTAACAAGTTGTGCTAGCGCATATATATGCTCACTTCCTCTCCTTGTGTCCTCAACTCCCCCCCCCCCATCAGCTCTGAGGGGTTGGAACAACCCCCAGAACACCTCATGAGAACAGACGCAATTGTTCCACCCAGCTGGGAGAAATATTTACATTGATGGAAGGATCGTAACAGTCCAATGCTGAATTCCTCCCCTTGTCTTTTGTCACTCAGACATCACAGTGCTTACAACCCATTATTACATTGGCCTGGATCCAGAACAAGTTGGTTGCACTTAGGCCGCATTGAAATAATAACAAACCTGAGCACTATTGATTCCAATGGGGCCTATCTGTGAAGAACATGCTGCGATCCAACTCATAATAATTTCACAATGACTGCAAAACAAAAATCCAAGTGCTCTACAGGAAGAGCCTGATTCCCTTCAAGGAATGTTCAAGTTTGAAGCCTCGCTGACGTGAATGAAGTTTCTGCCAACAAAACACTTTATATCCAGGTAACATTTGGAAACAAAACTTTCCAGCTCAGACTTCTAAGTTGGACAGAATGCATGTGCACAAGAGATAGGGAGCAGAAACATATGGTGTCAATGCAGAAGGATGGAATCCTGCCTACAAATGCAAAAATAGACTAAAATAGACTAAATCAAGTCAGATGCTGGACAGCTTTGTTAGCTTTATGCCAATGTTAGGCTCCCATTTGTCTTACCTGGCATACACTACTCAAATTACTTACAGGGTACAGCCGTCCATATCAAAGCTTCTGCTGCAGTAATGTGCAAGATGCAGATACAGCAAATCCTCCCCCTCTCCACAGCGTTTCAACTGCAAAATCTGTTGTCTTCATCAGCAGTTGGCAAATGTAAGAATCCAAGGAGGAGTAATAAGCATTCTTGCTCAAATGTGGCAATGCCAACCCATCTTGTGCTTTAATTTACATGCTAAATTTGCCCATCTGAAATCTCTTAATGGGTGTTGGGAAGCTAACCATTACCAATGCCTCAGCTGATTCCTTGTATTACGGTACTGTTAAAAAATAATAATCATAGAGCATTAGCACAACAACAGCAATTTATCATCTTGGACCTCCTGTCCTTATGTTGTTTTATTGCTATAATTTGTTATAGTTGTGGGCCTCTCACCTGCTCAAGCAGTACAAACTTTTGACTTAAATGGGAAACATTTTACAATCCTGTGCCAGATTTAATCAAATTGTGGCTTCCACATACGGTGGTACCTCGACTTCCGAATGCCTCGACTTCTGAAGGTTTCGACTTCTGAAGTCGGCAAACCTGGAAGTATTTTCACCGTGCGTATGTTCTGCGCCCGCGCAGAAGTGGCGCGCGCGTTCTGCGCAAAGCGCAAAATCACGCTTCACACATACTCAAAATGGAAGCTTCGACATCCGAAGGTTTCGACTTACGAAGAGCGCCGCGGAACGGGAACTCTGTTCCCTTGTTTAAATCCTACCAGCTATGCAAGAATTACTGAGGTTGGCCACAGATGATCCTTTACTATAAGAGAGCCGCATGTAAGCTTATGGAACACATGCACTGACCTAGATGAGGTGATAAAATTGTTCCTGGAGTACAGCTGAGCCAAAATGTCTTTTTCTCACCCTACTTCCGGGGAAAAGAAGACCCCTCTGCATAATTTTATCAGAATTTTCTCCAGTTTTATGTTGTAGCAGGCACCCTCTTTCCTGACACCAGAATGACATAAGGTCCAGGGTACTATGAAGGATGCAAAATAGTGGCCAAGTTGCCAACACAGTTGCTGCTGTTACACTTATAGTCAGTGCTTCCCCAAGGGGTACTCAATGGTACGCAGTACTGCCACAGCAACACCTCTTTTTGTTGTTGTTAAAAAGTGTGACACTTACTGTAACAACTTCATGGCGAGTACTGGCACCTATTTTTCTAGAAATAAGCACTGCTTACAGCAGCACCAACACAAACACCCCGAAGAGAAAGGGAATTTGTGCTCCCACCACTGCTAATAGTGAGCCCCACTCCTGAGAAGCTATTGAAGGATTTATCCTCCCACTGCCCACAAATAGGGTGCAACATTTTGAGATGCCATTTCCATACAGCTCTATTGTAGATGATATCAGGATAGAGATTGTATAATTTGATGCTTCTACCTTGGGGGGGAGGGGATATCCTGCACATAGAAAATCAGATGTCAGAGATAAGGGTTTTTAACCTAGACCTCTCCCTGATATGGGGCACCATTTAATCATACACTCTGCCTTGGATGTCATAGAGAGACATCCAACAGAGCTCCAGAGGAAGATCTCTGCTCACGTGACAGGATTTCCTGTTCCTCTCTTACCCAAGAAACCTCATGTGCTGCCTGCAAATAGGCCCTGGAGGATCCCCCACCCCTAGATTTCAGGGACACACAGAGGGGATGGTGAATCCATTCTGCTAATGGCGTCCATTCCTGTGGTGAACAGGTATCATTCATACTGTCCAGGAACAGTTTTGCCACTAATCAACAGGCTTGTCAGGAAACAAGACACAATTCCTTTCCATTCTTACACTAAGCTACACCTTGAACCAATTGCGAAATTTGGGACTTTGCAATCTGATATTTTCATCATGCTGCCTAGAGGAATCCTGACTGCAGACTGACATTATGTAGCTCAAGTCATTTATGTTTCTTCTGCCTGCATAGAAAGAAAACAGTCGTGAGTAAATGAGGACAAGGAGTACACGATGAGAACTACTGAATATATGGTCCTATTAATTTCAACGGAAACAAGTTTCGTTATTCTTGAACTTTCCTCAAATAAAGTAAGGATCTGGTCAGTATTATTTTGCTTTAATTAAATATAGATTTACTGGATGCACTTACACCAAACTCAAATTACATGTTGAAAATAGGCTTGTTAATAAGAGCAAAATAACAAGATTTGCATTAACCTATTGCTATGATTGAATCTAAGCTCAAAATGCCACCAAATATAAAGAGATTTCCAATTTTAATATGATTGTGATTACTAATAAATGGAACACAAATATTCCCTTCTTTTCTTATTTTTAGAAAAAGGGTTTGGTATCAGTACTAGTAGAACTTTTAATGATCTAGATATATGAACTTTAAAAATAATGAAATGAATCCACAGAAGGCTTCATCTCCTATGGTCTCTGATGAACAAGAAAGGAAATTTGAACTTATAAACTGGGGGAGGGTAGGAAATAGTGCAATTTTGAGTGCAATTACCTTTACACTTCCTTTTAGCATACACTGCAATATTCTGTCTTGTCTTGAGAGACATGATGGCTTTTGACACTCCATTCCAAGCCACATAAATTAACAGGCAATGGTCAAATGTGCTATAAGGTGGGAGATACATGATCAGATCTCCCAACCTCTTTTCCCTTTACATCAAAGGAGCAGAAGGGAGCAACTAATGGCCAAACTATATGTGACTTTTATTACATAGTTTACTCTTGATTGCAAGTTTTTGTCTCTCTTTCCCCTGTGCTAGCAATTATGAAAGAGCAATTCAATCAAGGGCAAACTGTATGATAAATATCATCTATCATTTAGTCTTAATTCAGTCAAGGAAGAACTGGGGGGGGGGAGAGGTCAGTGAATCCCCCCCGTAAACCAATAAAATCTTTAATGAAAATTATTTCAAACAAACCAATAAACGGAAATTGTTCTGGGACTAAGCCTTGGTTTGGAAGGTGCAGAACACCCACTTGCACCATGGCCACCTGGGTGTTTGTTTGCTCTTCTTATAAGGGTGGCTTTGGCAACAGCCACTGGGGACAGTGTTCCTACAACTCCCCAATCCTGTTTCAGAAGAACCCCTTCCTTCCCTTTGCCCCAGTACCTGAGGGTCATCACAGTCCATACAATCGCTGGTGGCTCCTTAATTTTTAATGCTTGCAGTTGTACTCTATGTCCATCTGGGAACTGTAGTGCTACATGTGAGCTGAGACCGGGAATAGCCAGTGGTGGTGGAGGCCCTGTGTTGTCACAGAGGTTACATATGGGAAATGCCAGGGAACCCAGAAGTCTAAACTGACAGATCCTGGCTTATGTTTTTCAGCAGGACTCAGGGACCACCCTGGACCCTCAGCCTTTCGGTGTTGCCTCCTTGAGTCAAATTTAAGAGTTTAAGGAACCTCTTTATAAAGGGTCACACGCAGTGATGGCGCAAACAAATAATACCAAATAAATCTCACTACACTCCTGCCCCATGCAAGCTAAAGCCTACTAGAGACATTACCCTTGAAACCATAGGCTGTGTACCCACCATACATTTGGGGCTCATCCCCACTTCCCCTTAACTCATGTGCCCAGCACACATGGGTGTGTTAACAGATTTGCTCTTTGCTAGACCGGCCAGCCTGGTTTGCAAAAGTCAGCCCAGGGATTCCTTGTCTGGCACAGTTCTGCAGCTTCTCCTTTCATAGATATCCCAATTAATCAAAATTTATACCACTGATCAATTTCTAGCATTTTTTTTGGGGGGGGGGGGTTTCCTGCAAATCTATAACAGTATTTCTCCTGTACAGTTTTTAATGCCTCTATTGTTTTGAACCGATGCATAATTATAAAGTAAGTAGAGCTTATTTTTAAAGTTTCCAGGTTGATGCCTGATTCCTTCTTAAGTGTGGTAAAGGGGGGGGGAAGGCAGCTGGCTTCTTATTAACAATGTTTATTACGAAATATTATTTGATCGTTGGCATATCGAAAGCAACCAGTTGCTCTAATCCCTTTATTTTGTTTTAACATGTGCCAGTCACGCCATTCTCCTCTTTCAGGGAAGGGCACATTCAGACAGCAACCGGGACATTCCAGAAGGCATGCAAGGCCCTGAGCAGCATGGATTTCTCCAGCAATTTGGAAGGATTTTACAATTCAGAAAGGCAAGACTGGAATGCCATGGAAGACGGAGTTTTGCTCTTGTCCATCAGCTTGTGTGCTGGCAAAGGAGACCATTCTCTTGAAGCATGGTTCTGTGAAGGAAGAAGGACTTGGTATTCCCCTGGCAGACGTGGGAAATGGATGCCCAATGCCCCTGCCCTGACATTGCTCCCAAAGAAAGCTTGGCCCACCTACTTCAGGATGAGAGCATCTCCTTTCTGCTCTCATGCAGGAAGGTTCTTCTCCCATTCTCTGTTGACACTCAACTTGTAGGGTGTTCTCCCAGCCCCATGCAAATCTTTCCTTCCTCATACCTGTTCTTTTTACACAGAGTGCTTCTGCAGGAGCCACAGCAGCGCACAAAGGAGATCCTGGAAGAAAGATGGGTGCAACTCCTGTTTTAACCCTTCGTATATCGCCAACTTCCGTCTAATTAACTCCAATCTGACTATATTTCTTTCTTCAAGCAAAATTATAGAAGATGCAGAATTCGTCTTATCCTTTTATTTCAGCTTGAATATTTTTAGTTGAGAATCACCTGCTGATGGTAGGCAGCTCAAGGCTTCATCCTACACCGTGGGTGCAGCTGAGAGCGCTCTCAACTGCTCCCCCTCCCGCTTGCCCTTCGGCAGCGTTTTTTTCCAGGGATGGTGGGAGATTTGGCACTCTGGCGGAACCCTCAACACTCCGCACACCCTTGCAGAGCTTGCCTTGGCGCGCTCCCCTCTAACCTCTGTGAGGCTCAGGTCCGTCCAGAGATCAGACCTGTGCTCCCTCTTCTGTCGGCAGGAAACCGGAAGTCTCATTAATGAATACTTTCTTAAGCACTATTTCCAAGATCTACATCCTCTGTCTGAAGCTACTATTAGTTCTACCAGAAACCAGAAACAAAGTATAAAAACACACACAATGCCTAATAGCAGCATCAGGGAGGCCATTTTGATCAGGGAAATAGTATGGGCAGGAGAGAGCTAGTACAATTGGCACTCACCTGAAGGGTAGATTTACACTGCCTGCATAGGGTCATTGGACTGGCTCCATCCAGTGGATGAAGACTTGGAATGTAGGCTTGGCTCCCAAGTCAGTTGGTTTACAGACTTGTGGAACAAGTTAATTTTTGTGCATTACACTCTTGATGTTGAAATGTGAGAAATAAACCTAAAACTGGAAAATTGAGAAACTGAGAGAAACCAAAATTGACAGATTGACTATCCCAACCCCTGAATCTAGTTATTTTATAATGATGGTGTAAAACTTAAACTGGGTGCAAAGCTTTTGGAATATCCTGTCCAAGAAGCTCTGCCTAGAGACCTCATTACTATCATCAGGTGTAAGGCAAAAATGTTTCTGTTCTCCCAGGCTTTCAAGAACTACTAAAGGAAGCACTTTCAGCTTACAGTAGTTTGATTTCACCATCTGTTTTGCTGCTTAACTTTGTTCTTTTAATTTGGAATGATAATATTTTTTGTGTCTTACCATGCTAGCTGCCCTTGGAACATTAATCTATGCTGAAAGAGTAGGTTTAATTATGTGTAACAAGCAAGCAAGCAAGCAAGTAATAATTGTGGTATACTGTAATATAGCCCCACCAAATTTTCAATACCCCCAAATACAATTTTTAAGTTAGCATTTTTACTTTTTGATGTTATATTGTGCCTCTTTGAGTACTGGAAAAAACAGGTCCTATGAACACGTAAATCCCACTGAAAATGGAAATTACTTCTAAAAAAAGATGGATAAGATTGTGCTGTGAGTAAGCACAGCCAACAAGAAGTAACGAACTTGTAGAATACCCATGTGCACATCATATAGCTATCCATTGAATGGTTTCCTGGGGTCTTCCTACTATGAAGCAGAGTGATTTATTACAGAGGCAAATAAATTTATTGTTTTTACATTTTCCCATGCAGATTGCATGACAAGCTGGAAGACATTAACAGGAAAAAGAATAGTTATGTATTTATTTACTATTAAATTTATATACCACTCAAAAGATCACAGGGTGGTTTATAGCATAAAAAAAATTGAAAACACAAAATAGTATCATCATAACAACAACAAAAAAAAACAATAATCCCCTTCCACAAACACATATTTTATTTGTTACATTCTTACTAAACCTTTTATTTGTTATTACTGAAATGCATCTACAAATTAAACTATAACTGTTCCAACCACACATGTTAAAAAGAAAACTTTCTGTTAATGACACAAATTATTCTTCTTTTTCATAGCTCCTCTCTTGTTTATGTTTGAATATTATATAATTGCAAAACAAATTAAAAATACATGAAATAAAAAAGCAATCACAAAGAAGTACACTAATTATATGCACTGTTTTGAATAAGCAAGTGTCAAAGGCATAATTTGTCCATAATATAAATGATATGATTGACTGCATGGGCTGGCTGTAGAAATTAGCTTCAGGTAAAGCATCTGTCTCCAGTTATTAGCAGCCAAAGAGACAGAGACCCTTGTGGCTATAAAAAAGGCAAGAAGAACTTTTAGTTACAGGCAAATGTACTGTACCCTCTAACAGTTTATTAAAGGGCAAATATATATATATATATATATATATATATATATATATATATATAATCAGTTTCATTCCAAAAAACTTCAAATTCTAAACTGCTCGCATGAATTCTAGCAACCCTCCACTTTCATGAATATTTGAGTGTGTGCATGCTTGCAAATAATCAGCATTACTCAGCATTTTATCCCAGCTCACAAACGAAGTTCTGTGTTGAGAAGATACCAGGCAGTGCTGGCCCAAGCTATTTTGGCACCTAAGACAAACCACAAAATGCTATGTGTGTCCCCCCCCTCCCCGCACCCAGGGTTGAAGGGATGAGTGAAGATCCTACTCTGGGAACAATGGCAGAAGAAAGACCTACATTGGGGACAAGGATGGGAGGAGACCACCAGCCCCTCCCATGCACCAAGAGGCTACTGTAGAGGTGGCATGGGGGCAGAGCTGGCCTCCCAAGGAGCACACCACAGCTGTTTCTGCCACCACAGCAGCAGTTGGCGATGCATTCCTTGGAAGCCAGAACTGCTGTGCCAGTGGATTCTGCAACTTGAGGCAATCGTCTCACCTTGCTCATGGGTGGGTTGGCACTACTTCCAGGAGAGCATATATATTGTAAAATCACAGAGGACCATTATGATTTCCAGGAGGTTTAGGTGGTATACAGCAATGTCCCCTTTTTTGCCTAGAACCCTATGAAATCCTGCTATATTTTCACAAAAATCTCAAGTGGTTTACAAAACCCAACAAAAAAGGGAGAAATGTAATAAATGCATTATGAATTCCACATTCAAAATCAAACAATACTACTAATCATAATTCTCTAAACAATATACATACGTAAGACAAGTAAATCCACAAAATCATATACAAGATATATCAAGACACATCAAAATGGAATGCAAGTACAATATATTCAACAAAAATTCACGAATGTCACAAATATATCGCAAAAGAAACAAAATAGAACCCCCAGAAACGTTCGCCTATGTACTCAATCTATGCAAATCTATGCAAAACTAATCTAAACATGAGAATAGAAGGAATAAAATAAGGTGACTGGTATTTCAGAAAAGATGATTCCATAAAAGAAGATTCGGAAGAGTCCAGTGTTCTGGCTATGTACTATTAAAGAATTATTTAGAATGACTGTAGAACAAAATTTCATAAATATTAATGAGAGACTGTTTCATTGCAAATTATTTCTGCATGTCTTTATGGTTTCTAGGTGAATAAACCTCTACACAAAACCTGAATGGACGTAGTACATTTCCAAACTCTACACCTTTGAGAAAATATACCCCTGGGCCATGAATTTCTGCATGGGTGAGGGCTGTCCTTGAGACACACATCAATATTGCCTTGCAGGCACTATATGTTTTCCTCTTCCAAAAAGGCATTTGAGGTCACTCTGAAATCAAAGGACCACAGCAGCACGGCCATGCTTTCAAAGGATATTACTTCCCCACTTCCTAGCAAGAGAAAAACTAATGTGGCTGAGGCATGCACATGCATGCATTTTTACCAGACAACATCTGAATAGACACAGGGATGCCAGGTAATTGAATTAGCCAGCTAAAGAGCCAATAAAATAGCAAGGAAAGGAAATAGCTCGCATAATGACTGTTAATTTTAAAAACTGCTGTTGTTAAAATCAATTGGGTACAACATGGTTCTCAGCTATAGAACAGTAGATTCTGCATTCCAATGAATTAAATTATAACTTACAGAAAAAAGGAAAGAAAAGGCACACAGGAGCTGATTCTCAGTGGTAAAATACAGAAAAGGTACAAAATATGAGTCACACTTTCTCTGGGAGATGCACCAAATCCCTACATTTTAAAAGGTTTTCAGATTTTAAAAAATGGCTTTAATTGTGTTTTTGGTATTGTTCAGCTGCTTTGTTGTTTGCCACCCTCGGTGCCTTTGGGAGGAAGAGCAGGAAAGAAATTTAATGAATAATAATAAGATTTAACAATGTAGGTATTGTAAGCTTAAGGTAAGCTAAAGGACCCCTGGACAGTTAAGTCCAGTGAACTGAAACCATGGGGTGCAGTGCTCATATCTGCTTTCAGGCCAAGGGAGCCAGCATTTGTCTGCAGACAGCTTTTCCAGGCCATGTGGCCAGCATGACTAAACTGTTTCTGGTGTAACAGAACACTGTGATGAGTGCCAAAGTACAGAGAAACACTGTTTACCTTCCTGCCACTGTGATACCTATTTATCTACTCATGCTAGTATGGGGGAAGCTCACCCCGTAAACGGATTCAAACTGCCGACCTTCTGATCGGCAAGCCCAAGAGGCTTGGTAGTTTAGACGACATCACCACCCATGTCCCTCTTGTGGGTATTGTAGCTAAAATATTGAGATGGATGAAAATATTCAATAACTAAAACAAAAATATAGGATTGCAGGCTCAGGTGTAGTGAACCTGGGTTCACCAGGAGCATGAGGGTACCTATAAGGACAGGGCAACAGCTTGGGATTGAAATGGCCACAACTTTTATTGATGACAGATGCCTTTGGCATAGGCATTAGGTATGTATCTGGCATCAGCTAAGCCCAATTGTTGGCTGATTGGTCCATTAGGGTCAATTCTGGGTTCCCCCATGACACAGATCAAATGGGGCAAACCCACCAAGTCTCTACTTGGGGAGTTTTATGGCATGTTGCCCCTCTGTGTGGGCCTTAGGATAAACTTTCTCCATGGACCCCTTTACCTGGGTTCCCTAAACCTTTGTTCCAGTTTAGATTAAGGATCCAGGCCAATACATTTTCTGCCAAAAATTGTGACAGTTGCTATGAGGTAGCCAAAACATCCAGGCAAGCCCAATTTTTGTGCAGGCAGATTCCTCCCTGGCCCGAAATATGGCGACAGATAGATTCCACAGCAAGGTTACTTTCAGGCACTGCCAAGATGTAAGGTGGGTGGGACTTCCATTGCCAACTGTGCTGCCCCCTCATAGCACAATCAGAATATATGGTATGAGTGGAGTTAATGATTAATTCTAAAGCCTGTACTTCTAGATTGCACCAGCTTTATTATGGAGCTCATGACGATCTCAGTTATGCAGCAAGATGCATTTCCAGGCTATTCCCCAGGACATTGTCTGAAGCAGTGTTTCTCAACCTTTTTTGGGCCAAGGCACACTTGTTCCATGAAAAAAATCACGAGGCACACCACCATTAAAAAAGTTAAAAAATTTAACTCTGTGCCGCCCTATATTGACTATATAATTATGACTGTAAGAAACACTTGCCAATTGCTGTGTTGGTTGCAATCTCCTGTAATAAGGCTTCACAAGCCGCTGATTTCTCTGCCAGCACAATCCTTTGCTCAGCAACTTTCAGGTTGAGCTCATCCAGCCAGCTTCTTTAAGTTTGTCTAAAACCACCCTCCCGTGGTGGTGGCTGTTGAGAGCTGCGCTCGCCCCACGTCATGACCCGGCCGGCTTCCTTTCCGGCGGGTCAGTGGTGTTTATTGGCGGCCGCCAGGCACGTGACAATGCAAATCGCCCTTCTCGTCGTGGCACGTCGCGGCACACCAGCCAGCGTCTCGCGGCACACTAGTGTGCCACGGAACAGCGGTTGAGAAACGCTGGTCTGAAGAATAAAGGGAGTTCCAATAATATAAAAGGCCATTCCTGCAGTAGAATACACTCCCAAGTCACAATACACCTTTTAGAACATGTAATTTCAATCTTAATATTTTCCTTCATTCCTGTTTACTAAAGACTTCTTTTTTGTAGCCCCTAGTTCATTCCATTTTGCTTTCATTGAAAACAATCCTCACACAACAAACTGAATGGAGCTTTGGGCTGCTTGCTATTGTGTCCTATTCCATTGTAAGGCAACCTTCTTTCTTAAAATTGGTAGTTTCTGATCAAAGGTGGTAACTCTCTAATAGTAATGCTATTCTGCATTACCCCTGACACTTCTAGCATTCTGTTTCTTGTCTCTTCCAAAACAACAACAACATAATACATTAAAATACACTGATTTTGTAAAGGGATCATGCAAAATGGGGAAATTAAAGAAAAGACTTTCCGGCACAAAAAAAGAATTCAAATATTCTGATACAAAGGGATATGAGAGAGACAGAAAATGATCACATCACACTTTTGTGAATTTGCTGTGGACTTTAAAGGGGTGTCAAGCTTTACGTACATCTTTCATTAACAGAATTTCCTACAAATGATATAAGCTTCTGGACATATAAAGAAAAGTAGTATTGCTTGAATAAACAATGATTTCACCAGAGTTTTCAAACCTAATACTGTACAGTATTATAAATGGCAAGGAGGACTCTGCAACAAAATGATGCAATGTATCTCTGGTATATTTGTGCTTCCCGTGTCTCTGGCTGAGGGGGCTGGGAAATAAACATTACGCTCTAAGACTCCTTAGATCTTGCATCACATGGAAAATGTATTTTTAGTTTTTGAATATTTAAAGCCAGTCTGCATGCAAGTCAACAGAGCATGAGGCTTCTGTATGGAATTGAGTGCTTTGTTTGCTCAGGGAGGCAGTCTGAGGGCAATTAAATTAGCCTCACCTCGCACCTGAAATATAAAAATATACTACATTGCAGGGCTGATATAAGCACCGCCCTCCAACCTGCAACAAGGTGTTGTGCCTGGGGGGTGGAGGAGGAAGTAGTATGTATGTGAGATGCTTCTAACCCCTGGATCCAGCAAGTGTTAAAATATAAGCCAGGCTAGCTTCCTGTGTTGAGTTGATCACCTAAAGTACTTGAGTATTGGAGTTGTGACTGGAATAAACTATTGCATTTTGACAGCATGGGTGCAAATGTATTGCCAGGTGAATACGTGCAGACTATTCTCACTGGGAGGGCCACCATTTCTTTACCTGTTCCTGAGGTTGTATACCTCAATCAAGAAAGCAATTAAGATGCAAAAGAGGCATGGAATGGGAGATTCTGAGCATCTGGGTCGCCAGTATCTTAATTCCTTCCTTAAAGGATTTTTGGTTCTTGTAAGAGAGAACCCAGGAACAGGTAGTTGGACAGGTGTGGAATTCTCAAAGAAGAGGGTTGACCAACTGAGGATGCAGAAGGTGTTCTCAGTACTTCTAATCTCTCCTGCATTCTACGCCATGCTTCTCAATACTGTGTACGCACAACTGCCATCAGCAGTCCTGCACGTAAGGTTATTGTTGGCTAAACTTGACATGGACAGACAGTCTTTTAAATACAGAATGCCTCCCAATAGAAGACTGTCTTCTGACAGCCCAAAGAGTCATAGAATTGTAGAGTTGGAAGGTGCCCCAAGAGTCCCCTAGGGCAACTCTCTGCAATGCAGGAATCACAGCAATCTGTCCTCTGCAAGAAAAGGGCACCCTCATGAAGATTCTTATTCCTCTTTCTCGGTCCAGTATACCTAAAGGAGCGTCTCCACCCCCATCGTTCTGCCCGGACACTGAGGTCCAGCACCGAGGGCCTTCTGGCGGTTCCCTCGTTGCAAGAAGCCAAATTGTAGGGAACCAGGCAGACGGCCTTCTCGGTAGTGGCGACCACCCTGTGGAACACCCTCCCATCAGATGTCAAAAAGAAAAACAGCTACCAGATTTTTAGAAGACATCTGAAAGCAGCCCTGTTTAAGGAGGCATTTAATATTTAATAGATTATTATATTGTATTTTTCTGTTGGAAGCCGCCCAGAGTGGCTGGGAAACCTAGCCAGATGGGCGGGGTATAAATAATAAACTATTATTATTAATATTGTTATTATTATTATTTCTGCCACCCTCTTTCACCCACCACACATTATCGCTGGCCCCAACCTAAGGCACCGTGATTCTAAGCATGTCCCACCTTGTGTTACTTTAACAGTGTTAGAAAGGAAATTAAGAAAACGGTTAAGAGATGTAAGCAACAGGTATATTAAAAAAAAAAATCTCCCTAATTAAAACAGCAGCAATACTCCCTTCATTAATACTCAAAATGGTCTTCGCAAAAATTATTTACTTTTCTATATCTAAGACATGTTTATATTACTAAATTATTTACATTTCTAAGCTGTGTATATAAAATAGATCCATAGAAAATTGGAAAAGAAAACAACAAAAACAATTATAAAACTAGAAGAGTATATCCCGGTCCTAAATATGCTATACTGGCAGAAAGCTGCACTGATTTCAGCTGAACTGACTTCCAATCAGTGTCTGTAGGATGGTAGCAACAGCCATAAAAATAGCAGTAAAACATTTTTCCTGCTTTTTCAAAATGTCATTTCCGCTTTAATAGCACTAATCTCAAGACTATGGTATGTACCTTTAATTAATATCCTTATTGAAATGCTGGAAATGGCACTTAAGAAAATGTTGACATTGTTTGAGACACTAACATCTGTTTTGCCAATTTTAAGGCAGATGGTTAGTAGTTCACTGACTCTCCACTTTACCCTATTATTTCTGCCCTTGTTCAGTACTCAGTATGTGTAGAAAATAGTTTTGGACAGAAACTCTGTCTAGCAGCACTCTGCACACATCAGGAGATTCAAAATGGAATAAAATTGTGATCATTTCAATTACTTTGATGAACAGCATGCATGACTCTTTAATCATGACATCAAGATCTAGAGACGAAAACCAAATGGATACCTGACATTTAGTGGAATGAAAGCAAATATAATACACAGGAAATTGAGGTGCTTTCAGCTCCAAAAATCCATAATAACACAAACAGATTACCTAGAAACCAACATATTGGATGAATAATTTTGCAGGATCACATTGCTCCTAAGTGATAGCTTTTGTACAGAAGATTTTTGCATTTTTGCCAGCTTACATAATTATGCTTGCTGGAGACATGAATCAATATGTGTACAAACTAGAGGAGGCTCAACAATGCAAAGTTCAATAAGGGCTAGGAACAAAGCATAGGAAGAAACTGCAAAACCAACAACACCCCAAAAAACCATTGATGGCTTTTGGATGGAAACGAAATATTGTGCATCTATAAATGAAGGTTTACAGCACAAGCTTCTATATGTTTATTCACATGTAAGACTTGTTGAGTTCAAAGGGGCAAACTGAGAGGTAATTTGGTATAAAGGGTTGTCCAAGAGGTTGTTATTTCATCCCACTGCTTTCACCAGGGAAACCCAGGGTTGTCTGTGGATTGGTGTTTGTTCCAATTCAGCAACAAACAGTTTGGTTTCCTGGGGAAAGTAGTGGGACAAAAGGAAAACCTCTTCGACCCATGCTTAGAAATCATGAGACAAATGGAAGAAATTGTGGGACATAGAGAAGTGTGAATGAGCCCTAAGACTGCAGTTGCAGATACTATTATTATTTAATGCTTAAGTGGGATATCCAGACATTGCATAATGAGTTGTTCAAATAGAAAACTTAGGCCTGCAATTGTGGGGAAGGCGTTAGACAAAACCCAGGACATACTCGGGGAACACAGCAAAAGGGCACAGGAAATCGCAGGATGCAAAGAACAATACATGACTGTGGATCTGTAATAACTGTTTCAGTCATTACATTTGAACTTGTATCACTTAAACACAAACACAATAATATAATCAGACTCTACTGAGGTATTTGCCATTTGTGTATCCAGTTGTCGTTCGCTCTCTCTCCAAGGAGCTTAGTGCAGCATACGTGGCATTATTTCATTTTTATCCTCACAGCAGCAGCTCTATAAAGCAAGGTACTGCAGTGTTGCGGGCAGGCTGCTGGCTGCCTCTTCACTGCAGCTCAGAGATGAGGAGCCAGAACTCCGGAAAGTGTGCTCCTGTCTCACACCCCTTCTCCTCTCAGGAGCAAATCCCCACCATGCACTGAAAGAAATGCAGCGCTGGATTAAGCTGCAGTTAACACTACCCCTAATTCTGGTTTAGAAAGTATCTGAAACCATAGATGAATGTTTGCTTCAGATACTGGTGAAAATGGGAAACTTTCAATGGGACACAGGTGGCGCTGTGGGTTAAACCACAGAGCCTAGGGCTTGCCGATCAGAAGGTTGGCGGTTCGAATCCCATAGCAGTTCAAAAGCATGTCAAAGTGCATGTAGATAAATAGGTACCTACAGCGGGAAGGTAAACGGCGTTTCCGTGTGCTGCTCTGGTTCGCCAGAAGCGGCTTTGTCATGCTGGCCACACGACCTGGAAGCTGTATGCCAGCTCCCTCGGCCAATAACGCGAGATGAGCGCCGTAACCCCAGAGTCGGTCACGACTGGACCTAATGGTCAGGGGTCCCTTTACCCTTTACCTTACTCAACCCAATAAATAAATGTTTAGGAACAGACCAGGGCAGGTGTCACACTGGTGGTTGAGCCAACCAGGGTTCTAGGACCCAAACAACTACCTAGGAATGTTGTCTGATGATGTTGGGTCTCCTTAAGGATATTTGTCCATAGAGGTAGACATGGAATCATTAATTTAGGAGGGCCCCCAATGATCATCTATTCGAACCCCCTGCAATGCAGGAATTGCAGCTAAAGAATCCCTGACAAAATTCCCATCAAAATCTCCATGGAAGCAGAGTCCACCACCTTCTACTGTCAAACAGCTCTGTCAAAAAGTTCTTCCTAACTTTTAATTGAAGGACAATTAGTGTACACAAGCATAATAAATATACTGGTACGTTATGACCATATATGACCATTTCTGGTTAGAAGTACAAAGAAAATCCCATAAACATCCAGAGAAATAATGCTCAGAGGCAGAGGAAAAGAAAACCAGGTTATGTCTGCCACACTACTCTGACTCCTGCCCTAAGTAGCTCCAACCCAAAGGTGAACAGTTATCTGAGAAAAGCATTTTAAGATGGCGAAGGAAGTGAAGCTTTTGTGAACGAAGGACCATAGTACTTCAGATATACCATATACCCAAGCAGAATTGCAGGCAGTTTCACCTTTCCTGCTATAAACTCTACATATTATGTAGCAGAAGAAGCAGTGGGGTGGTGAGGTATAAAGATTATGGAGGCATATGGGTGGCAGTTAATTAAAGCCACAGTTGGATTGTGGTAAATCTCAGGGAAAATGTTCCAGCGGCATCACTACTCTTTCAGCATGGCATCAAATTATTTTACACATTTATTGGCCACTTTAGGACTTCTCTCATTTCCTCTTTGTAGCAATAAATACGGCTCTATTTATAGAGGGCCGTCTAGGCCATTTGCCAAGTAGGTTTCATTAATATTCTGAAAAGACAAAGTATACTTCTTTAAAGTATTGTGGTTGGTGTCTTAATAGTCATATAATATTAGCATGTAATGTTAAAAATAATTACAGCATATAGGGCTCTCAAGCGGCAAGACAGGATGACATTAAGAATAATATTACTGTACACGAATATGCTGCATATTTGTGCTTTCATAAACCAATTGCGGATGTAAGGATAAAAACAGATGGCTCTACCAATATGCCTATATTATTCAAAAGTAGCTCTGCAAGCTGGAGACAAGAGCTAACATTTCCTATGACTGCCTGCATTTCACCACCATACTTCAATATGACTCAAATTATTAGGCAGCCCCCACCCTCCACAGAGGCATGTAAGAGCGTCAGCCACTGTGGGTGGGTAGGGAGCATTGCCAGCTTAGCCATCAGTGGCTGAGCAGTTGCAGCAGTATATCAGCCTTCCCAGCTAAGAATAAATCACTGCCTATTTCAAGCCATCATTTGCCATTGCCCCTGTCATTCCCCTCCCCAGGCCCCAGGCCAGCAACAGAGGGAACAGTGACAACCCAGTAAGGATCCATCCTTAGGGCCTAACTACATGTCACATTAATGATATAATTAGCAATCATGTTGGGTTTTTAAGAAATGACATGGGCAGGACTAATTTGAACTATAAAATGGTCATCATCATCATTTTATTTGTAAGCCACTTTTCCATAGTTAAAACAATGCTCGAGGCGGTTTACAACATAACAAGATTAACATAATTACCAACGTAAGTCATAAACAATATATAAAACAAATCAAAAGGTACACAACCAAATGGGAAAAATTTCCACATAAATCATAAAATCTATCTAAACCTAAAAATACAACATTAATATCAATAACAATTTAAAATGACATAGATAAAAAATAAAAACAATTTAAAAAGGAGCCCTCTCTGTTGAGCAGCAGCAGTCCTTTATGGAGCCTGTCAGGCCTAGCCCCAAGCCAGATCGAGAGAGGCAGGGCAGGGCCCTTCAGGCTCCCAGCAGGTTGGTCCTGGGCAGCAGCGGCAGCAGCAGCAGCAGCAGCAGCAGTCCTTTACGGACCAGTGGTGATTTTCTTGAGACAAGACACTTTTTTTCCTTGAGTCAACATTTTTTTTTAGAAAAAAGCACTGCATGTACCTTATATCTTTTAATATACAAAGCTGTATAAGTCAGTTACAATGACAAACACTACACTACTACATCCCTACTCTAGAGGAATCATAGGTGGAGAGTAATGAGGAGCCAAAAACAGAGGCCAATAAGTGCTTTAGTGGTGTATATTACCATACTGCTTAAGCTGGCAACTTTTATTGGCTCTGTAACTCTGAAAAAGAGAGAAACTCATCACAGTGACCTATGGTATCAATTGTTTCTCGAGCACTCACTATTCTCTCATTCCAGTCCTCAAACAAACATCTGTCACACTGCTGTTAGGTCTGGATTGCAACAGACTGTCAACCTTTCATACACATATGAGTCAAACCTGAATTTGCTGTGCCAGAGTATGCCCTGTACCACACACTGCAGATACAAAAGAACTGTCTCTGTATTGAAAACATGTCAGGACCCATGTGCTCTCTTATTATATCTAATAAATACATGCCTGGTAAAAATGAAAGGTTTTTTTAAAATTATGTTGGTTTCTCCCCCCCCCCCCAAAAGTGTTTCCTAACGACTATCGATATTGCGATCAGGGCTAGCCGTGCCACGAAACACAGTGAAATAACTTCAAGTCCCCCTAGGGGTGACTGTGGGCAATACACTGCAGGTATTAAACTAGATGAGTCTTGGGTTCCTTCTAGTTCTACAATTCTATGATTTTATTATCTGCTTCAGGTGGCACCACAGGGGAGGGAGGTGATAGAGAAAGGTGTCTGAATGGTGCAGCAAGGCCTTTGAAAGTTCTGGTTCCTCTCTCCACTCCCCACAGTGCTCATAAACAAGTGCTCTTACCTGACAGCACGACAGACAGCCCATACAACCTCCCCTCTTTCACATGGTGCCACCATCTGGCAAGCATGATGGGGAGGCCGGTGACAGCAGGAATCCCACCACCAGGGCTACAAAATGGCAGTGGATGCTGGGTGGGGCCAGGAAAAGCATCAGCCCTGAAGACCCCTTGCAAATGGCTCACTAACCTCGCTGGTGTAGATGCCAGGCTTCTCTGCTTCAAGCAGCAAAATGCCTAGGGCTGGAACTGAGGAGGATATCAACTTGCCCTAAGAACTCCCAATTAACAGCCGAATGTGGTGGAGCAAACAAAGGCAGGTATCCTCCCTACCGTTTTCTAATGGAATGACAATGCACCGATAGCCCCGAAGGACAACATGCTACTGCAAGACAAGCCACACTCTGCATTTTTGAATCTGTATGGTATGTTGTTTGTAAATACAAATAACAAAACATTTGTCTTTTAATATTTTTCTCTTTATGCTTATACTTTTTTCAATGACTCATTCTGACATTACATTACTGCACACATATTGAACAGATTCTTTTAAAAATATATTGAATGTAAAAGTCATACCTGTGGGCACAACGTCTCCATATGACTGGCTGCTGTTTGGACAATTTTTATTCCTTCTTTGTTTGTTGATACTGAGCAAGCAAGATTAGCCACCTGGAGAAAAAACATTGACATGTTTGCATTTATCCCCAACACAAATACATAGTCCATAAAACATTTCTTTCTAGAACATTATTTTCACAAATAAGCATCCCATACTTGCATATGATTTGACTGCCCTTTAATTTCAGATAGTGTCCTCTATGTATTTAGAAGGGTGATATGCTAAGATGCCAATGACAAGTATACATTCTGTGCATGTGGTCAACAGGAAATTTAAAATGTCTGTCATTATTGTTATATTGCCAGATTTGTATATCTCATAAAGAAATACAGTAGTCATTGTCATTTATTGCAACACTGATGGAGGGAGCAATCTCACCCAGAGAAAAGCTGTGTTTTGCTAAGTAGTCAAGATAATTATAGCACTGCTAGGATAGCTCCTTTTTTGCCATAGCCACACATAACCCTGGATGGCCATTTGTTCAGTGAAATGTTGTAGATTGTAATAGTGACCTGTTGACATAGATGCCTTGATAGAAGCTGGCTGGATAATACATTTGATTGTGTGCTTTGAATTTTGCTTTAAGCCACTGACACTTTTATCTGTTGAGTTGTGAACTTAAGTTATGACCTTTGATTGAAGAAAAAAACCTACTGACAATAATGAAAAATTCTACAAGCAATAGGATCTTTTCAGGACATCAAATTTAAAACATAAGACCTAAATAAAACAGGTTGTCAGCTGGCTATCTTTGTTAAGCTAGCTCCCCACTAACAATTCAGAATTATCAGTTTATATTACCTGAATGGGATGTAATGTTTCCTTAATGGCCAATCTATACACAGGATGGGTTCTGAGATAAGCATTCTACTGGGGATTAGAGTCAGGTTTGTAGAAGAAGGGAAACTTAAATTTGGGCAAAGAGCCAGAAAGTAGTGGGTATTGACCTTTTGGAATCCGATGCAGGATTTATGAATGTGCCTCCTCCTCTAAGTCTTTTGGCTTCCACTATGCTCTGCTTGTATAGATATAGCTCAGGGCAAAAGAACTGGATCTCCCCTAGCCCTTGCAGACAAGTTCACCAACCTATCAAACACCTGTTATAGCAATGGCATCATATGATAATCAGGTCTTTTACTGCCTTTGAAGCACCACTGATCAGATGAGGCTTCAAGGGATTGGCTGTACAATCAAGTTCCCCACACAGGGAACTCTCGTCATGCAGCAAATTCAGGAGATTTGGAGTCATCATCTATAAATTATTTTCTGCAGGGATTGATTTAACTCAATTGCACAACCACACATCTACCTGCCCCACTCTGGATAGCACAGATAACATCAGGTGTGGGGCAGATGAGCATGGTTTGGGGGAAACAACATCAAGGGGCCAAATTGGACCTACGTTATATAAATTGCAGATAAACAGATATTACACAAGTCTTCATTGCTCTCATTATACGGAAACAAATTCTGCAAAGAGCTTACTATTGCTCAGGGAAGCTGTCCAGAGTGGCTGGGACAACCCTGCCAGATGGGTGGGGTATAAATAATAATAAAAAATTTTTTATTATTATTATCAACTAGTGCACCCACTTTGTAACACTGTTTTGTAAAACTGAAACCATTCAAAAGAGGAGGTGAGATGAATGACATCAAAACTGATAATGTTATGTTGGAAGGATGTAGAGACCTTCAGATCACACCAACTGCAAGATATCTCAGGAGTCAACTAAATTTGGCCCAGAAGGCCTAGGTGCAATATTATTTGTTAATTGAAATCACGGTTACAGCCTATCAGTTTGCAACCAATTTTTCAATTTATCTGAGAGACCCTGATTTACCTACTATAAGTTGCCTTTCACCTCTGCCCTAGTTTAACAGCCCTAAATACTACATACAGTATTGTACTTGAATAGGATTGCTGCTGTGTCTCCAAATTGAAAACAATAGCCTTTTTGTTGCAAACACAGTGTAGCAAATAATTGTTTATATCCCTTCAATATTGTTCCTCACTGTAGCTTGAAAAACCTTTGTCTATAGGAAGCCTATCAACTTCTGTTGATCAAAATGCTTTTAGCTTATCAAAAACGGTAAGATAATTTGCTGGAAAAAGAGAAGAGGGAATGATAACAATGCCCCCAATCTGCCAAAATATAATTACAGCTTCAGAATGTCTACAGTTCAGAATGCTAGCATCTTTAATTATTATAAAACTATAAAATAATATCTCATGCATAATCATTCCCCTCTATCTTTAATTATCCCATTAGGGTACAATCAAGATGTAAAGAGCTAAGTTACTTGCCAATGCAAGAATAAGGCCATAGAAACCCAAAATATAATGTGAGATCACTGACGTATTTGGAAATTTGTAGAGTATTACAAGCAAAACATTGTGCTATAATCTATATTATCATCTGGAGATACCACAGACATGCCCTATGAAGAAGCAATCCATTGTTTCAGTGCTACTGAATCTACACAGCTAAGCAAAATACAGGACAATGGATCTCAGAATAACTGGTTTGGTAAAGGCTGCACTAATGCCAAAATTATTTATTAGAGCAAATAAGCAAATTCAAAATTGGAGATGCAGTATGGATAGCAAAAAGCTCATATAAGCACCCAGTGCAATTAAAGTTTCAAAAAAAAGTAGATGATGATTAAAGGATCATTTATGTTTTTGGCAAATAACAGTAAAAAGGATTAGGAAAACCAACTGTGAAACAATGATACCGAAGCAAAATTTAACAAACAAACTGTGAAGGTACAGTTTTAGAGCTTAGCAAATATATGGAGAAAACTGTTCATCTGGAAAACTATTTTCTAAGCAACAGATTAAAAAACACATTGAACTATTAAAGTATCAGCACCAGATACGTTAACACAGAAAACCTGAAGGATATACATAAATACAGGGATCTAGTTTTGGAAAGTAATAACTTAATGGTATTATCAAAGCAGACACCCAAAAATACTGTTAAGAAAAAAAATTAATAGTTTTCTTAAAATAAAATAAAAGAGAGACCCACAGGTCATATCCTACAGATCAATAAACTTACAAGTTTGTCAGAGACATTTCTTTTGTTTGAGAGACTTATTGGAAATGTATCTTAATCCATTCACAAACTCAGGTTTATTCTTTGAAAAGAACAAGCAGACTTTAAAGACTCTGCTTGTACTGATTTACACAGCATTATCCGATTAAGAAATGCACTATTCAAACTGTTTTAATTGTGCTCTTGTGGCCCTTAATGGGATTTTTTATTACAATAGTAATGTAAGTTTTGGAAAGGAATTACTGGAATTTAAAACTGATCATGTACATTGACTGTAAAGGCAAGGTGTAAATAGCTAGAATTCAAAATAACTAAGAGGTAAAACCAAGGTTTCTTGATCAAACTCATATTCCCCCTCTTTACGGAATACTGAGATCTATAATGTATTCTATTGCATACGCAGTAGTATAGATACCAGAAATGAAAATAAGACCCAATAGACTTTAACATTATTTTGCTCCAGGTGGACTTGACTCAATCCAGGGCTGCCTTGACCCAATCTGGAGAAATCCCAGATTGTCCTGAATCGGTTCAGGATCTGGGATTTGTCTGGACTGGATTTATTAGGACTTTATAGGTATGTATGAACTAGCATTTTGGGTTATACCTAGAAATAAACTGAAAGTCATTGCAGATGAAGCAAAACCTCCAAGCAGACAGCCAATCTAGGATAACAAAGATATCTATATCTTAGCAAAGATTTTAAAACATTATTTAGTATGCAGAATAACTTGAGTCTTGTTAAATGCAGCAGTGTTAAAATATATTGAATAATCTGCTGCAGCCAATCTGATGTTAACAAACTTCTGACAAAAAAAACCACTGTAACAAAGCTTAGATTTATGCAGATGGAAACTGCAGCCCTGACAGATAAGATGATTAAAAATGCTTGCTTGTATTAGAGTAGCATTTTCAGCTAAGGCATAAATCTCGAAGATATCCTTCACTATGGAAATACTTCTTATATGAGAGAAAGGGGGGAAATGGATAACCCAAATGGTAGCTTAAACCCCAGTTTGGGGCAGGAGAGAGCACATTGGCTGTGTTAAGGTAAATTCACAGAAGCAAAGTTCCCTGTTCCATCCTCCCCCTTGCAGCCACCCACACCCATGGAAAAGCTTCTCTGGTGAATTGGGAAGCCCTCCTGAACTATGGGAGATGGTGCACAGGAAAGCCTTGGGGAATAAAATGAGACCTGGATCTTAAGCAGTGGTGTGTTCCTCAATCAGTTCCAACCTTCATTTGCATTTCCATCTGGAATTCCATCTGGTCAGAAGAAAGTCCCACTGCATTCAGTGGGGTTTACTCCCAGGTAAATGGGGTTAGGACTGCAGCCATTCAAACAGATGAATGCTACAGTCAAGCTTACCATTGTGTTCACTTAAAATATCCAAGGTGTATCACATACTAAAAGTAATGCATAACAAAAATATCATGAGCATCAGCAACATTCTTTTATTTCACAGCATTTTCTTTTTTTTTCTCCAACTTTCTTCTACACTTGAAATTTCTTGCTGCATTGAGATTCTCACAAATTATATCTTGCTGAAAGCAAATGAAATTCTATTGAGGTCCATGATAAGCTGAGGTGAGTTTTATTCTTTCACCTTTCATTGAGATTGCCAAAGCAAGATGTTAGTATTTTGTGGGTTTCTTTAATATAAAGCAAAAATAATAAAAGTGGATTTACCCAATCAATATTTAAGCAGCTCAGGTTAGGAGACATAGGTGAGAAAAGACAACACAGCCATTATACACACAATAATACACACAAAAGCATGTGACTTGAACAAGGGCTGCTTTTTGAGAGCTAAAGCTCCGTTACCCCTATTGCAGACTGAATCACAAGAAGTATGTTGCCATGGGATGGGGGGGCCGACCATATTAAATGGGCATTGGTATTGGGATTAAATAGGCCACAACTTTATTGATTACAGATGTAAACCGATTTTGGTGAAGGCAATGGGTATGTATCCAAGATCAACCAACCCATGTGCTGGTTAATAATAGATGGGTTGATCCTGGAAACGAGGTCACCATAGCTGCCAAGTTTTCCCTTTTCTCGTGAGGAAGCCTATTCAGCATAAGGGAAAATCCCTGTAAAAAAGGGATAACACTTGGCAGCTATGGAGGTCACCCCCAGGAGATACATCAAGTATGAGGCTTCCTCCAGAGCCACCTCTTGAAGAGCTGCTATGACCCAATCAGTCCCTGTGTGGGCTCCCAGACAGCACTATTCCTTCCCAGACCCCTTTAGCAGGCTATCCATATGTTAAAAATCCAGACTCAATGCCTTAACCACCAAAGTTGTGACAATTGCTATGAGGAAGGTGAAAACATGCAGACAGGCCAATTAGTATGCAGGGAAAATATCTCCCTGGCCCTGAATATGGTGACCAAGTATTCCATAGCAAGGTCCTAACCAGTTCTAGCCCACTTACCTTTGGGTATGACCATAACACAATAGAGCGGGAGGGTGGGAAATCTGGCATTGTCCAGAAATAAAGGCCAGAGCCCGGGCACCACTCCCTTTTATACTGAGGAAGCAAAGCTGGCTTTGGCCAGGTCTCCACCCCCACCCAGCCTCTCCAGCCCTGATGTAATTGGACCACGTCTTGGACCTCAACATGTTATAATTGTGTGACCAGAAGGGTAGCCCCAATGTTCTCCCTCCAACCGCATGAACGATAAACCCCCTAGGGTTCCATGATCTGTGGCATAGCCGCACCAGGCCGCAAAGCCCCCCATATCCCATGAGTAAGTGGCTATTCCCAATGGCTTCTTTACTGAAAATTGCCCCCTGCAGCTGCTTTTCCCTAAACAGACAAGATTATTATTATTATTATTATTATTATTATTATTATTATTATTATTATTATTGCTGTGTGAGGCCCTCCTGCTTTGCTTCAGGGCCCACTTTGGTAGATCCAGCCCTTCAGTTCAGATTGCTTCATTATCCAGAGCTTTGGGCCTCCCATTGACTTGCATTGGGAAACCAAACTGCATACCCTGCAAGTGCCCCCCCCCCACAGAACATCCCATTTTTTCTGCCGATATCTCATCCCCCAAAAAACACACAGCACCCCAAGGAAAGAAGGTAGGAAGGAACATTGCGGGTTGGGTGTAATGCAAGATCATACATTCAAATTTTTATGCATCTCTCTCATTTAAACTATAACTTCCAAACTCTGCATGACAACTGCATTGACAGAAAGTCTCCCTATCTCTGTGTGTACTAATTAAATAGATAATGAGACAAAATAAATGAATGTAAACATCTGGGGTAACTGTGACACAATTATCCCACATTTTATTGATTGATTAACTTTGTATACTGCCCTATACCCACAGGTCTCAGGGCAGTTCACAGGATAAAATCACAATATAAAAACAGATACATAATCAAAATAAAAACAAGAACAACCCAATCCCCTCCAACAGATTTTAAAAGGGCACTGAATGTCAGTCAATCAAAGACGTGGTTAAAGAGGAACATTCCACCTATTATTGCCCATCTCTATTATTGCCCATCTATTATTGTCCTTACACATCAAAATGTATCTTAAAATAGAAACTGGTGGTTTTTTCTAAATCTGTGTTCAAAAAACACATATAGAACTAGATAGGTTTAAGCTCCATTTTATAGTTTTATTATTTTGTATTTGCAGAACTTTAGAGATGACTTTGCCAGGCCAAATACACACACTGCAAGTCATGGAACCCATACAGCACTTTTGTATTATTTATTTTCTCCTCCCAATACATTTGTGCCAAAGAAAGTTATTCCACATTTTTGTATATGGTAAGGCTCAGCTGACCTGTTATGGCCTCCTTTTACCATTGCACAGCTCAATGCAAAGAGTCTCTGCTGTGGTCTCCGCTGAATACTGAGAGTTTTAAATCTCATTTAAGTCAATTATATTTGGGGGCACTTTGCAGGATCAGATCAATAATGTCAAATCAATAAGCTTTACATTCAGCATAAGATGTCTGAATTGCACATTTAATCTTAAGCATTTGACAGGCAGAAGTTTACAAAGCCAAATATTTTGTCTAAGAACTATGTTTCTTTAGTCTTATTTACCAAAACTAATCCAACAGATGCCCAGATATACTAATTCTGCCCAAAAGGATAAACTGCAATCTGTGTGTTTTTGGTAAAAAGTACAACAGCGCACCTTGCGGTAGTTTATGCTGGAAATGCACTACTACTGATCTGGCTAATCTTTAACCTGGGGAAATTGTAACCATTGAGCATGTCTAATTATTTAACCCTTAGCATTTATCTATTTCTGTTTCTAACTATGAAATGATCAGACTGTATCTCCTATTAATAGAGAGACATAACTACTTTCACTGAGATGCAGCTCTGAGGGCCTTCTGGCAGTTATCTCATTGTGAGAAATGAGGTTATAGGGACCCAGGCAGTGGGCCTTCTTGGAAGTTGTGGAACGCCCTCACATCAGATGTCAAGGAAATAAAATGACTATCTGACTTTTAGAAGACATCTGAAGGCAGCCCTGTAGAGGGAAGCTTTTAATGTTTGATGCTTTAATTTGTTGGAAGCTGCCCAGAATGGCTGGGACAACCCAGTCAGATGGGCAACATATTATTATTTACAACAACAACAACAACAACAACTTGGAATGGCATGGGATCCCTCCTGCCTTTTGGTTTTGAATTTCCAGAGCATATTTATTACACAAATTCCTCTACAGGGCAGAAAAGAAGTTCATGAACTTGTTACCTTCCAATAAAGCTGAGCTTGTTCATGACTTAGGAAGACACTGTACAGACAACTATTATCAGTTATATTAAAATTTGCTTTCTACTGCATGAATTCAACAAGGTTTTATTTTGTTGCCATTTTAATGGAAACAAGAACATTTATATGTTATGCATATAAAATAAGATGAAGTTCCTGAAGGCTAAAAGTGAGAAAATGTGATGAGTTCGAGAGCATATAAACCTATCTGGCAAAACAGCAATAGGCTGTATTACTACACCTGAGATGAAAATGGTTTAAGGTATAACACCAGAGATATTTTAACTTCTAAACAGTAGTTTTCTCATTCTCTGAAGTTACTTGGTGAGAAAAAACAACCAGAAACTAAAGGATATACAAATATCATTTAAAGCTTCAAAATACTACAATGCTGAGCAAAGAAAACAAGTTAACATTTGGAAGAAGCCCTTCCAGAGGCAAGATCAAAAGCCACAATGTGTAGGAAGATCATATTTTATCTTGAAACAAGGAGACTGATATTTTGATTGTTTGAACGTTTATTTGCTTTAGTTTTTTGCTACCATAAACAAAAGCTATTTTTGTCATTTTATATCATATAAGTCAATAATAACTGCTTTGGCGAAGGTATTTATCCACATAGCAGTACTATATTTTTTGCTCCATAAGACACACTTTTTCCCTCCTAAAAAGTAAGGGGAAATGTCTGTGCATCTTATAAAGCGAATGCTGCGCGGAGGAAGGACGAACAGGCGCCATGGCTGCCTTTCCTTCCCTCCTCTCTGGCTCAATTTAAAGCAGCAAGGTGGGGCAGGAGCCACTTACACGGGTGTAAAGCAAGCACAGCAGGAGCCATGTAATCTCTCCACCCCTGTGCTCAGCCGCCCCATTGGGATCACCTCCCTCAGCTTGGTAAATAGATTGCATGTCATACACAATTTGTAAAAGCTGCACAGTGTGGTGGTATGATAAATATAACTATCCCTCTGTCTCTTATTCTTCCGTGTCCAGGTTTGCTTTCATTAGGTTGACAATCATAGCTTTGGTGATTTGACAATGTGATTCTATCATTCTGTTATGAGAAAGCTTACTAACTTGCCTCCATATCTTCTCAAACTATCAATTGAAATAGATGGCCAATTGAATTATGCCCTCCTACTTGAGGTTTTGATGGGGGGGGGGAGTGATGCACATAAAACGGGAGAATCTGATATCTTTAATGTTGATTTTTTTTTCTATATTACTGTTCTCTAAAACATAGATGGCTGCTTTAAAAACCAATAAGAATGGAGAAGACTCACATGCCAAAAATATCCTGCTGTGAAAATAACACCTTTGAATAAAATGAGGCAAAGAACTGCTTCTTAGGACTGCTTTGGTGCATTTTGTAGATCATTGACTACAAAATACATGTGAAGTACATCAGCCTTGAATGACACATACAAGCAGAAGTCACTTCTTTTCCTGACAAAAGGGGCAGGGAATGTGTGGCTCTCTAGAGGTTGTTGGACTACAGCTCCCATCAGCCCTTTTGGTTGGCCACGCTGACTGGAGCTGGCTGGAGTTGGAATATATCAACATCTGAACGGTTACAGGTTCCTTACACCTACCCTATAAAATACATATGCATGCATAAAAAAGGAGATGATGTGCTGGCAAAGGCACTGTATGAGATCCTATACTGAACAAAGACTTTCTGCTTGTATCTAAGATATGCATGCAATTCAGTATCCCTGGTATCCAACAACTAGATGCTCTCTCTCCACTGCTTCTATCATTAGCTCCACCCTTGTTTACATTGAGTTCCTAAGTGCAGAGACTCCATAAAAGTCATTCATGCTTCATGGGCTATGTAAAAATATATAAATAACCCCCATGCAAATGCATCCCAATTTGAAACATTAATTATGTTGTAGAGGCTCAAATACAGCATTGCTAACTATTCACAAGCATGAAAAACTATGGGAGAAATTCAGTGTTGTTCAAAGACAATCATTCTGTTTCGCCAAACAGAACGATGCCCCTCTTGTAACTCTGTGTGCTGTTCTGGGGCTTCTGCCAACCTGCCCCCCCCCGTCACCAATTTAGGGGGTGCGGAAAGGAGAAGAGTGGGGAAAGCCCCCCTGGGTAAGCAGAACTCCCTGCAGAGGGCTTCAGCTGGACTCATTTGTTGTATCCCACTTTATATGTGGTATTCATCTAAGCCCTACTCAGAGTAGACTTATTGGAATCAATGAACCTAAGGTAGCCATGTCCATTAACCTCTATGGGTCTACTCTGAGTAGGACTAGTATTGAATACCACCTGTTATAATCAAAGCAGAAATCCATTATGATAGCTACCACTAATTTGGCTTCATCAACCCCAACACCTCCAGCAACCTCTCCAAAAGGAAGCTGAAAGGGTACTGAAAAACTGCTCTACAGTTCATTCTCTGAACTACATCCGGGCCTTCCCAGATACCTGGAGTGGCCATCTAATTACTATTTTTTAAAATAATCATTTTTATTTTATTTTTTCAGTATGTGGTGACATTTTAATACAGAAACCTTCTTCAAGCATTCAAAGCAATGTGTGGGTCTGAAAATCAGATACACATGCACTGGCCATGTCCCCAACATCCCCAGGGGGAACATGCTCCGCCCCTACCTGTGTGTGCAGAACACAAGGTTCTGCAATGGGATGTTAACGACATTCAGTTGAACATGGTTAGAATCTGATGGGCAAGGAGCAATCTAACCTCTCCCTGCAGATCTTCACAGGTCTGGAAATGCATCAGTACCTGCACCCCTTACCCAACTTGAGCCCCCACCCATTCTTTTGAATGTTTGAAGAGCAGGGAGGCTGACTTGAATAAAATATTGTGAGGGCCCAGGTAAGCCCCACCCCGCATAACACACCATTTGAATGTGAATGGCCATCAACTTTGTGGGGGCCCAGCCCCCTCAAATATTTTATTGTGGGGGCTGAAACCCCCACAGCTCCTAGAAGTTGGCTCCTACGTTGAAGAATGATTCTATCTTGGGATATGTTAGGGTTTTTAAGGTAAACTTCCGCTAAGTTCAATGGACTTTAATGTCTTTAACTCTGTGCCTGATTGGACCATTGGCCTAGTGTTTTCTATAACAGTTTAAAATCCATTTGAATTAGCTTATTCACAGTTGGTTATTATGCATTAGCTTCCCCCCACATGCAGTTGATCACAGAGCCAAAATGATCTAGTGGATCTGTCTAGTGGATCTGAAGGAAATAGTGAAGCTCCCTTTTCACATATGCAGAGCCGCATGGGAACTGCTTTCGTTTGGCACTTTCCCATGCCATTCAGAGCCAGCCCAAGACATTTTGCTGCACGAGGAAGAGCAGAAAATGGCATTCCCAACCAACACCAAGTGCATAGTACCCAAGGCCAGCCAAGTTATTCTGGCACCTTAGATAGAAAATCCCACAATCACCTCTGGCAATAAAAGAAATACAATTCAATAATGATTTGCGGCTGCTTCATGACCCCTAAATCATCTGCCTGAGACAGCCACCTCACATGAGTTTGTCTCACTGGTATGCCAACCATGCTAGGGGAGCAAACTGCATGCAGTACACCTTTCTAACCATTTAACACCTCTCAGAAATTGCCGTCTGAGGCAACTGCCTCACTCTGCCTTACAGTAGCCCTGCTCAGGAAGCAAGTTAAACAACTTAGCCAGTCAGCTAATGACCATCTGTATTTCCACCCCTCTTGCGATTATGCTTATAAGAAAATGGCCAAAAGAGCAAGTGGAGTAATTTTGGGGTGCAATTTCCCAAGGTTACAGGAATATATGAATTACATCAGAAACAAAGGCCACAGTGTTGTACTACATCCTTGTTGACTGTGCCAGTTTAGATTGCTTGCAGTAGTCTCTTTGCTTCTTTCTATACACCTTTATATGCCCTTGCAGGAAGTCTTACACAGATGCATTGTATTTATATGAAAAATTCGTCAGAGAACCTATATGCTTACTAATAAATAATGGTTCTGGTTTATATTTCTAAGGAGGAAGATCTATTGAGGTATATAGGGATTCTATTTAACAGTGCTTTTTATGTGTATTTATGAATGCTGTATACATTTTCATTGTGGTGTATAACTTATATAGAGTGGAATATTTGGTTTATGGGGGGAAACTATATTTCACTGGGTTGAAAAACTGACCTCCGACATGCAGTAAAATAATACTACAAGGCTAGTTGATGTTTCAACCTCTTTCTCAATGTGAAACTGAGCTTTAGCAGAGCTCTTCTGGATGTCAAATACTGAGCAATAACCAGCACACAACATTTTGGTTACTCGTCTAACTATAATTTCTATATCATTTAGAATTCTTTATGTTAAAAGATAAAACATATTTCATGTTACAATATAATCCCCCCCATCCATCATGTACACTAGCCCAGTTCAGACAGTTGTTCAAGTCCTCATAAACTATGGTTATGCTGTGAATGGGTGTTTTGGCCCAGCACTTCTCTCCTCACCCCTTCTCTCTCCTCCACTTTTGTAAGCTGCCTTCAGCATGTAGAGTCTGGCTTGAGTTAAACCAGTGTTCCCTATTACTAGGGAACTCTGGCCTAACGTCAGTTAACCAATAAAGCCAGAGTACCCTGGTTCGGACATAATCAGGAACTTTGGAATAGGCTGTGTAGACATCACCAGCTTAAAAAAGCAGCTAGGACATGCTTTCTGTCAGTTTGGATCAAACCTGTTTGGGGGCGGGGGGGGATGCATCAAAATGCGGTATTTCATAAGAAACAACAGGATAGATAAGGATTGTGGCTAATGTGTGTACACCACTTTCCAGACCAGTATGACCCAGGATCTTTATACTAAAGTTGCATGGTGGGAGGAGGGAAGGGGTGAAGTTCAGACCTGATGCCCAACCTGATTTCAAAAACTATTTTTTACGAAGTCTCAATGATTATCCAAACTGGGCCACTGTGTTTATCAACCTCTTTACTATTTAAGAAGTATGTTTAAATGTTATTCTATTGAGACATTTTTTCAAAATTTGCATATTTATATTTGATAACCACAGGCACTACACTACAAATCTGAACATTCACTCCCTTAGAATATGCATCCCTTTTAAAATTATCATAGAAAGCATAATTTAGGTTTCAATCGTACAGTCACTTGTGAGTAAGGGCCACTGAACTCAATGGGGATTACTTCTGAGTATATAGGATTGCACTGCTAAATTATTTTCCTTCTAGGAAAAGGATTGTTTTAGTTATGTACTATGTTATTAATGTCACATCTGCTATTGATTTGAAAAGATTACACAGCATACCCACAGGATGATTATCTTTGCCCTACTGCCGCTGTAACTTTCTTGTTAACGAGGGAAGTGTCTTACGGAATCATATAATCCTTGAAATGTTCACTGTAATTTTATTTGTCAAGGTACTAAATGGTTGAATTGGCTACTTAATAAATAAACAAGCAGTGTGGAAAGTATTACTTTTCATCCTCTTACTAAATTTGGCATCCATTTTGGTACAGTCCTAAAATAAAAGTTGTTTTTAACTGCAAAGGGCAGGACCTTAACTGCCCTTCTAACCCTTGCATGCTTCCAACCCCTGGATCCAACAAGTGCTAAAATATAATCCTAGCTAGCTTCTTTGGTGAGGCAATTGCCTGGGTGATGGGCCATTAAGGGGAGCAAAGGAAAGAGGTTCTGTCCCAAAGCTCCTTTTTTTGCAGGACAGGAGAAAATGCTTCTTCACACAATGCATCATTAATATATGGAATTTACTGCCACAAGATGTGCCACTTTGTTAAATTGATTTAAAGTGGTTTTGGACAATAGCCACAATGCCCATATGCTACTGTCAGGTCCCAAGGCAGGATGCTGCTGAATGGCTGTAGCTTGGAAGCAACAGTGGAAGGAGTCTGCTGGTAAGCTTTCCATGGGAATCTGCTTGGCCACTGGGGGGGGGGAGATGCTGGACCCAATAGATTACTTTCAGATCAGACTAAACTTTTTGTAATTAAAGTCAGTATTCTGGCATTGTGAGAACTCTTAATTAATGTACACATTGCAACTAAAGGCAAGAGATTGAATTTATAATGTTAGAAACCTAAGACCTTTCAGCCTAATGGATTTATAAAGTGCTTTGACACTACCTTTCCTATTCAGCTGGCCCATGAGAGCAGTTCAGGAAAGGGAGACTTAATGAGATCTAAGCAGCACCAGATAAATGCAGGGCTGTTAAAGTAAACAAAAATCCCATTTGGTTTGTCAGTTTATTGCAAAGTATATTGACTGTAAATACTAATGTTCACAGCCACTAGATAAGGGCTGGTATGTTCTGCTGACAAAGAAACAATCTAAACTCAAGCAATATGCTTCAAAAGCAAGACTTTTTCTGCAATTGCATCTTAACAACTGCAGAAAGTATTTCCTAAATTATCATTGAGGAAAACAAAAGCAGCAGCACAATCCAGGATGCATTTACTCAGGGAGATGTGCCAATGAGTTCCAGGGCTTACTTCTAAGTAAATCTGTAGAGGATTGTGGCCATACATGGAAACGTCATTGAGTTCAGTGGGACTTACTTCCGGGTAAGTGTTTTCAGAATTACAGCTTCAGTCTTGTAAATGGGACAACATATATGTATATCACCAAGCAACCCCATAAAAGGATGAAAAGATCCCAGAAACCAAAAATGTTTACACATCAGCCAATATGCATATGTCCTGCACCATATTCTTCTTCAGAACCTGCTTCACAGCAACCTGAATTTGCTGGCATTAAAAAGTAATTATTTCACAGAGCCCACTTTGACATTACTGCCCATATTACTTACAGGCAGACTCCTAGCCTCGGTATTCCCATCTGTAATACAGGTAGATAATGTATGAGAAGCATTTTGAAAACAAGGTACCAAGAGTGGGGAACCTAACAGGACTGATGGGAGTTGGAGTCCTACAACATCTGGGAGACCACAGGGTCACTATCCTGCATAATACAAACACAAAGCAGTATTATTGCTTAGGGATGCCTGTTTTATTTATATTATGTACATTTTTAATGAAAAAGGCAGCATATAAATTTATAAAAGAAATAAAGAAGTGTCCATTATTTGTACTAAAAGTAACTCAGTGATATTTTAACACAAATAACATTTAAATTTCTATCTTGTTCTATCTTGTTCTAGATATGAGATTAGCAGTCCACAAAATACTAGCACCACAATCCAACAACGATCACTTATAGTAAGGGATAGTTTTGAACTATATGTTCCTCATCTGGCATAGCAAAAACATAAATGCAAGTTAGTAAGTAGCACATTTCACTGTGGATATAGACGTAACACATATCCTCCTGTCAAGTTATCTGTTGTCCTTGTCTCCTGCTACTTAGGGCAGGACACCTGTCATAGACATGTTCCTATTTCATCCCATGGGCACATCCCAACAATACTCCCTTTACCTGGCTCAAGTGGCAGACTTGTGTCACCGGAAAGCACAAAGGGCTAGAGAAAGTGGATATTAAATAATGTGTTTTGTTGGGAGATTTTAACAGCTATTTCAAGAAAAATAAGCTTTAAGAAGTCTGATATACTGTTTGTACCCACAAGTGTACAGTGGCCAAAAATGGCTAAACGAAACTATTTGTCAAAAAAGTGGAACTCCTCCATAAACCTTTATAAATATCATAAATCTCTGCTGCTTAAACTAAAGCCCTCACTATAGGTCTCTTGTTTCTGCTCTTTTATAAATCTCTGTTCTCTTGCTTATAAGCATTGGGTTATTTATCTATATATTTATATTTTAGCTTTTCTCCCCTATTTTTAAATTATATATGTATATATATATATTTCATTATCTTCTCCAAGCCTTATAGATGATAATGAACATGTAATGGTCATGTGAACCTCCTCCTGTCAACTTGATCTGATTCACATGGAACTCCCGAAATGTATCACCAGCCAGGTTTCAATGCCAGTGGTTCACCTTAATCAATGCATAAAAGCAATCATAGACAGGGAGCTCAGGAGTGACCATGTCAATTGCCCCTTCCATCTTATCATTGATAGGGTTGCCAGCCACATCATCAAAGAAAGATCCCAGGACATTCAGGGATTCCTGAATGTCCCCCAAAGCAGATATAGGGGAGTTGCAGGGGTGTGCAAGGGGAGGAGGAGGGAAGCTCTGTTGCACTAGAGATAGTTCCTGCATTCCACTTGACCGGATTAGTTGAAAACAGCCTAGGGTCCTGAGGTTAGCTAATACCATCCTGAAAACCATCTCCGCCATCTCAGGGAAGAAGACTGCTATGCAGCAGGGTGGATGGTATATAACCAGAATCCCTACTTTGGTCCAGTACTAGGTGCAAAGCCTCTGACCAGGACCCAGGCTGGTCTCCTGGCAAGGGTGATTGAATCCTGGTGGTCAACAACAACTCCTCCACTCAAGGCTGTGATGGTGCTGTGCCAAGTACTCAGATGGACAGAACTGAGTCACATCCAGACCACCCAGTTTGATGTTGGTTCATCCGCAATCAAATGGTGAATGAGTGGAAGATCTGGTGTTCACCAATAGCACTGCTAGTCTAGAGGGCTGGCAGGCATGATAAATCAAATCCTGGAGATAGGCAACCAATTCAAAACAGAAGAACTTCTGATACTGACGGTCCCTTCTCCTTACTGGCATGACTGCCAGCCTCTCTCATATCTCCCCTCTTCTGTGAGTAGTGCATTTGAGACACAACTCTCACTGCACATGTCTGGTGCACAAAAATAGACAAGCATAACTGACAGCAACCAGGTACACAAGCCCCACTCTAGGAATTCATACAACTAATATCAAAACCAGAGTACAGACTAGGCTTAGATGTTGGCTTATTTGTTTTCAGTGTTTATACTTGATTTGCTTTTACTTGCCCATTTTTCTCTGTGGGACTACAACTCTTCTCAGGCTGGATCTCTAATGTACTATTATACCACAAAGGATGGCTGATGGCTTTTCAGTGCCTCCTGTTCACCAGTGAAATAACTAATAGTTAGGAGGCATACATTGCCAGACTGTACCACCAGCAGCCACCAGAAGTTAGAAAAAAAACATCTCATACCTTAGATTGCTTTGGTTGCTTCCTTGTCTGCCTGACTTCCCAATGACAGGTTAAACTTACATTCGAGAGAATGGGAGAGTGAAACAGACTGTTAAGAAATTAATTTCTGCTTTAAGGTGCAAAGAATAGTGGCAGATGAGCAAGGGGACATTGCCTGCCTTTCTCTTTCAGGTAGGAAGCAGGTATGTGATGGCATGTTGGTCAGTTTCTATTTCCATCAATGTAAGGGCACTGGGATGCAGGTGGCGCTGTGGGTTAAACCACTGAGCCTAGGGCTTGCCGATCAGAAGGTCGGCGGTTCGAATCCCCGCGACGGGGTGAGCTCCGTTTGAAAGCACATCAATGTGTAAGTAGATTAATAGGTACTGCTCCGGCGGGAAGGTAAACGGCTTTTCCGTGTGTTGCTCTGGTTCGCCAGAAGCGGCTTTGTCATGCTGGCCACATGACCTGGAAGCTGTACGGCGGCTCCCTCGGCCAATAACGCGAGATGAGCACCGCAACACCAGAGTCGGTCACGACTGGACCTAATGGTCTGGGGTCCCTTTACCTTTACCTTTAAGGGCACAGAAGTCAGTCACTGTTCTGGCAGCATGAGGTCACAATCCCTCATCAACATGATGTCATAATGACACTTCGGAGTGCAAAAGGCATTGGTCAGAAGCAGCTTATATAGGCACAGTCTCTTTTTCATTTATGTAGGCATGTTCAAGAGCATATGAGTATGTCTCTTATTGAGATGGGAAGTAACTGCATGATATAACAGGGTGACCACTTGCAGAGTCTGCTAAAGATGGGCACAGCTGCGGGTACTGACATGCCATCCCAGATACAGCAAAGCTTCCGCTTTCATTGGTGCCATGGGGGAGCAGATTAGGAGAGGGAAAGCAAATGGCATTGGTGAGTGGGGGGTTGAGTGGCAGCAGTGGGCAGAGGCCAGCATTATCTGGCACAGGACTAAGTGTGGGGCTTCCAACAGCAGCATGTTCCCTGGGAGGCATCCTGGCTCCTGCCCAAGAACAAAAAAAAGGTGTCCTTTCTTGTAAGTAATAAACCAAACTTTATTTTGACAGTGTAAACTCAGCAACAGCAGAAGGGCAGGATTTTGTTTAGTCTGGGCACCAGCAATGAGGCAAAGATCAAACCAACTTATGAGAGAAGCTTCAGCATTCCCTGAAGCATGGGCACAGCCAGGGTTTTTGTTAGGGGCGCCAGGACTTTTCTTGGTCAGTTAAGTATTTCTATTGCTTTACTTGATCTGCTGCTCCCTGCACCCCTGGCTACACCCATGCCCTGAAGGCAGTTCAGGGACAAGGCCAGGGAGTCAAGGCTTCAGGATCAGGAGTTGTGATCTTAAGACTGCACAGGAGCATGAAGTTGTATCAAGAATTGGCCCTGCTTACCTGCCACACTTTTAAACAGAGACAGGAAAGTACAGCTACTCATGAGAACTGCCTGTCCCACCAAGAGCTCCTGGATTGATTCCAGGCACTCCTTCTAGGGAGCTGGGTCCGCACCAGCCTCTTGAGGTGCTGCTGTTGCATCAGAGACAATGCATGGCTTTCCTTTTCCCTGGATTGCTCAGTCTGTGCTGTGGGGCTCCCTCCTTCCTTGGGCATTGAGAGGGCTTCCCTGGCATTGAATGGCTCTGCCTCCTCCCCCTGCACTAAGGAAGACAGGGCTGGTCAACATGATTCTTGCTCTGCCCACCCATTCCTTCTTCCCCTCCACCCTGGCTTAAATTTGCTACTTAGTTTTCAGGGCCGGCTCTAAGGCAAGGCTGGGTGGCGCAATGTGCCAGGGCGCCAGGCTGCCAGGGGGGCCAAACAGCCGCGCTGGGAAACAGGGCGGGGTGGGGGTGCGCCGGAGGGATATTTGCACCATGGCACCAGGGCACCAGATACGCTTAAGACAGCCCTGTTAGTTTTGCATCCAAGCTTCACAGCAGGCAGTTGTGAACAATTTTTTTCTATTATTCTTCCATTTTCAAAACTCTGAACCACAAATTTCAAGTGTGCTTGTCTGGACTTTGATAGCTCTCAATCCATCTTCATTGTGATGGTTTCCTTGACCTTTAACGTATTTAATGTTTAATCTACATTGATAGTGCAAGATTCCTTCTATGGATTAATAATGGATATGGCAGCACAGGAATGCAATAAAGGGCAATAAAGGCCAGGAAAATATGGAAGTATGTAGCTAATGCTCTCTCACTATTGAAAGCCTCTCAAGGAAAATCAAGGTAGAAGTCATGTCACAGGAAGATATATATAAACAAAGTTCTTATTATGATGTTGAGATTCCCCTAGAAACACAGCGGAAGGACAGCAAAAATCTCATTGATTACCACAAATGTTTATTTGTTACCTCCATTCTTGGCTGAGGAACAAAGATTGGCACTTTAGCCCCACAGCACTTCTGTAAAGTGGGTTAAGCTGGGAGATCACAGCAGTCCTACATGGTAAATTAGACAACGGGAAATTTATAGTGACTGGGGATTTGGAGCCAAGGTTTTCCACGTGATCTAACCTAATGCTGCACTAAAGTATTGTTACAGATCTGGGGTAACAGAGTTTGGGGGCTCAAGGGCAGCCATAACTGCTGGAGTTAGGAAATGTTCTGTGGGAAGACCATTCTAATAAATGCACCACTGTGTTGAATGAAGAAACAAGGAGACAGAGTTTTGTACATGAAACAGAATAGCAAACTTAATTCCTAAGTCAGAGAAACCATAACCCAAATTCTACATTCATTTTTACAGTAGTACCTGTGCGACGGATTGATCTTAGTTTAAGGGTTTGGGAATATCTCCAGGGTGTTAAGAGTTAAGTTACACTCACTCCGTTAGAGTGACAGTTGGCTGCAGAGAGGCGGGACATTCCGCTCTTTAAAAGGAGGGAGCAGCCGTTGGTCAGGAGGAGAGGGCGGGGGGAGAGTGGTGACTGGAAGGAGAGGGTGTGGGGCCAGGATAGTGGTGGTTAGGAGAGAACAAGTAGGAATTACAGTTATACATCTGAATTAAGAAAGCATATTGTAAACAAATGGAATACTGAAGCAATTATGTTATATTAAAAATAAAGCCTAGTTCTTGTTGTGCTAAGAAATATCGTCAACTGTTTGATCCAGCAAGGTGGGCAGGCTCAAAAGGTGGTGAACTCGAAGAAAAGGACACTAAGACTTACAAGGTGATAAGTCAGGCCCTTGAGTCAGCCAAAAGAGGGGTGAAGGGACGAAAAAGCTCAGGAGTGCCACATTGTTGCCCTGTGTGCTGAGGTAACAGTAACAGGGAGGGACCCTAGACAAAGGAAGCCCTGGACCCGAGGCAAAAAGAAGCTTTATTCATAGTAACCCAGAGCCAAGCCTGAAACTGGCCACGTTAGCTGGATAGGAGTACCCTTGTTGTTGAAAGACCCTTAGAGAAAGGGGAGATTCCTATTTTAGGCGGACCTCAAGAGTCTGGTGTAGAAGGGAGTTAAAGAGAGTCCCGTTCTTCACCACAGAGAAATAAAAGACAACAGGGGGAATTTGAGAGTCTGGGGGGAGGTCCGTCGCAACCTGTTTCAGAGGAGCTAGTAAGGTAGATGCAATTTTAGACTAACCTTGAGGAAAATTAGCACCCCACATTTATCTTGCCAGTGCAAAGTCAACAATAAGGTCTCTTTTAAAATAACCATATACATGCATTTCCCAATAAGCCTCATGTTTTGGTTTTATATTGTTACCATTCTCATCAAATATATAACAGATATAGATATAGATATATAGCTTTTGCAGTTAATAGTTTGTCTCTATCCTGCATGCTAAGGGAACATGTGGAGTACTGTGTCCTACTGTGGACACCACACTTTAAGAAGGATACTGACCAGCTGGAGTATATCCAGAGGACAATGACGAGAATGGTGAAAAGCTTTGGAAATCAAGTCCTATGATGAATGGTTGGAAGAGCTGGGTAAGGACTAATCTACACTGATCAGTTATAACGTTAAAAATATATTATAGAAATGTGACACCAGAGGGTGCTGTAGAGCAGTGATCAGTTGCCAATGGGAAATTCCATTGGGAGCTATATTTTTATAGTGTTTTTTTATTAGTGTTTTTGAGATGAGTGTAGATCCAGCCTATGTTTAGCTTGGTAAAGAAAATGGTTGTTGTTATTGTGGGAGGAAGAGATTTTAAAAAATCCAAAGGACTATATTGCAGAAGATATAGCAAACTTGTATGGTGTTGTTTCAGAGGACAAGACAAGCCAGTAGGTGGAAATCGCAATGAATATTTCATTTGCATGTCAGGACCCTCAAGCAGACCAATTGCAATGAATATTTCATTTAACACTAGGATAAACTTTCCAACAGTATCGGTGAAAAAGACTATCAGTGTGGAGGTGGGGCGTGAACTGGAGATATTTAAGCAGTGGTTGGACAGCCATCAGTCATGCAGATCCTGCACTGAACCGGGAGCTGAATTAGTGACACCCAAGGTCCTTTCTAACTCTATGATTCTAAGAGGGAAATATTGTAAAGGCATTAAAGACTGTGATCATGTAATGCCACATCCAAAAACAAGGCAACTGTTTGCAGGCGTCCCTAATCATCCATGGACATAGCCAGACAGGACTACAATTATTGCTAGAGGGCGGCATTTAAGTAAAAGTGTGCTTGGAAATCTTCTTGCAACCACTGACCCCTGGAAAGAAGCCACTGGCCTCTGGAAAGAAGCTGGCGGGCTGTTCGCTCCTTGGCACAAGGTCCCTCCACATCTCAATTCACCCCAGAGACCTCTTTTTGCAGTTGGAGCAAAGGCTAGCTTTGTTAAGTGAAGTTGACAGATAAAACAGTGCTAAATGGGGTGACTTGGCTGCCCCAGGACACGTTGCCTCTAGGTTTCCAGGTTATCTCCCACCCAGGGCCGGCATTATGATGAAGCATCCTCAGGCAATTGCCTCGGGTGGTGAGCTCCTGCCATGATCCAGGGGTGACAGATCCTGCTGCCATGCCTGCTGGTTCCCTGTGGCTGAAGCAGTCACTGCTGCTTCCTCCAAAATGCTGCCTGAGCCCTGGCACAGTTTTACTTTGTAGAGATTTCCCTTGCTTTTTTCAGAATGGTTCATTGTACCAATGCAGTATAGGGAACTAAGGACATCAACAGAAGCCCAGCCAAGGGGGCGGCTTTTGCTCCTTATACCATAAAATGCAGAGCCACCTTATCTTTGTGTCTGCCCCTAAACTAGCCTTCACAAATCAGGTGCCCTCCAGATGTTTTGGACTACAACTCCCACCAGCTACAGAAAGCCCTAAGGGCAGCTACACCTGAGAAGACTGCATTACACTTCCGCCCTTTGAATAAACAAAAATTAAGCCAAACCTTCTCCAGTTTGAATAATGACAAAACCACAAAGGGAGGAAAGTATGACATTGGTTCTATGACAACTATGTGTGGATGCCCCATAAAAACTGAATGAACCAAGAGTGGCAATTCCACACTAAAACACACAGAGAATAAACATCCTCTCCGTCCTCTTTCCAGCAGCTGTTTACCAAACACAACCCTACAATTACTGGATAAAGGGCTCTTCTCCCCCCTTGAATTGTCCATTCACGAAACTACCCACAGCCATTAACAGAATATAAGCATCCTTTCGTCAACTCACAAACTCTAATCAGATGGCACATTCCTGAAAAGCCAGAGTGATATATACTAATTCATGCTACCCATGCAAACTCAAAGCAATATAATTTGGATCCAAGGGCGTACCCACCATGCAGCAAGTTAGGGCAGCTGCCCTACTCTAGAAGCAGAGCTGGTGGGCAGAGGCGGAGCACAGCCCGGCGGAGCGCGAGTTCGCCATTCCCGCCGCACCACGCCGCACCCTCCCTCCAGCTCCCCGGCGCGCCCTCAGGCAAGGCCAAGCGCGGCGGGGAACCAGGGAGCGCGGCGCGGTTGGCGGGAACGCCGAACTCGCGCTCCGCTGGGCTGGGCTCCACCTCCGCCCACCAGCCCTGCTGCTAGGGAGGGGCACAGCCCGGCAGAGCGCGAGTTCGCCGTTCCCGCCCGCGCCCGCCGCGCTGCGCCCTCCCTCCAGCTCCCCGTCGCGCCCTCTGGCAAGGCCAAGCGCGGCGGGGAACCAGAGAGCACGGCGCGGCGGGCAGGAACGCTGAACTCGCGCTCCGCTGGGCTGGGCTCCGCCTCCGCCCACCAGCCCTGCTGCTAGGGAGGGGCACAGCCCGGCGGAGCGCGAGTTCGCCGTTCCCGCCCGCCGCGCTGCGCCCTCCCTCCAGCTCCCCGTCGCGCCCTCTGGCAAGGCCAAGCGCGGCGGGGAACCAGAGAGCGCAGCGCGGCAGGCGGGAACGCTGAACTCGCGCTCCGCTGGACTGGGCTCCGCCTCCGCCCACCAGCCTTGCTTCTAGGGAGGGGCACAGCCCGGCGGAGCGCAAGTTCGCTGTTCCCGCCCACTTTGTGGCCCCTCCCCTTCCGTGCCTTGGCCCCTCCCCTTGCCCCCCCCCTAGTTTTGATCCTGGGTACGCCCATGTTTGGATCCAATCCAACAGAAAGCACAAATCGAAACCCTGTCTGCAAGAAGATTTTACTTCTTGCTGGAAGCTGTTATATCAGAGTGTTGTTTTCTTCTGCCTTCCCCAGTCCCTTTTCTTTCTGTATTACAGTAGTTTGCATGTCATAAGAACGTAAAGAAGAGCCAGCTGGATCAGGCCAATGACCCATCTAGTACAGCATCCTGTTCCCACAGAGGCTGTCCAGATGCCTGTGGGAAATCAGCACGCAGGATGTGAACATAAGAGCAATCTCCCCAACTGTGCTTTCCAACACTGCTGCCTCCATCTGTGGATGCCAAGCATAGCCATCATAGCTACCGTGTTTCTCATATTATAAGACATGTCTTATATTTATTTTTTCCTCAAAGAAACACACTATGGCTTATTTTCAAGGGATGTCTTATTTTTTTCCTCCTCCTCCTGCTGCGGCCGGCATTGCTGCTGCGCCTATCACTATGTCTTATTTTCGGGGTATGGCTTATATTCCTTGAATGCTTAAAAATCCTGCTATGGCTTATTTTATGGGTATGTCTTAAAATATGAGAAACAGGGTAGTTGCCATCGATAGCCATGTCATTATTTTAAATTTTGTATACATCATCCTTTGAGTGCATTGGCAGAAAAACTGTACACGAATCAATAAAATAACAAGCCTCCAGACAAACTATTGAGTATTTATTTATTTTTCTCCGTAACATTAAGCATGAAAACTGCCCTGCAGTTGGGACTATGTATTTCGGAAAGCAGGGAGACAATCATCAAATCATTTACTGCAAAGTAATTCCATTTGCTTCAGTAAGACTAGTACAGGTAGTGTGAAGGCTATGGTTTTAGGCTGCAGCCCTATTATATACACTTACTTAGGAGTAAATATCATTGAACTTAATAGGGCTTACTTCTAAGCAGACATGTATAGGATTGCACTATCAAGTGTATTTAATAACTATGCAGGCCAACAACCTGTGTAAAGAAATTCTAAAACTTAAGAGATGCTCAATCAGTGAAAAAAGAAGAAAGGAAAGAGAACAATCTTTCATGACCGTCAGGTTTTGATGTGAAGTTTATACATATTCATGATACTTAAAAGCTGTAATCTCTGAAGTTATGCTGGGGAATATGTAGCCTAATATATTCTTCCTATTACCCAAAGGGGCATAGATGATTTAGTTGACTGAATACTTTTTTAATCAAATAATGACCTGATCCTATGATGAATAGGAACAGCTTTTAGGAGACTACCAACTATATTTACAAGTTCCAGTTAGGAATTAAAGTAATTCTAATCAACTTTGCATTGCTGTTTTTAACTAGCACTGCAGATGTGGGTTAAGTGAGTGAAAGCCAACTGGTCACTCACTGAATGCAAACACAAAACTATCTGGCCTCTGGTGACCCTTCAAAGATTTTTCCATAATTCAGCTAAGAGGAAAAGAAAACTGTTCTAAAAAGGCAAGAGAAAGACATATTACATAGGATTTCCCCATTTTTGGACAAAAGTGTCCCTTGTCCTGTTTGGACTTTAAACAGGAAGCCTTTTTTCCTGTATTCGAGTTTGACTGGCCCCATCAAGATCAATCCTGGTTTAAGGACCGACCTATGACACATATCAAATCCAGGTGGTTCCTCCAGGATGGTGTTTAGGGTGGCGTCTGTGGCCCATTAAGTCCCATCTGGGTATTCAGACACACACAACGCGCCCCCCCCCGACCTCTTTACTGGGGTACCCTATCTCTTTGGATCAGGGAGAGGGATAGGAATCCATCCCGTGGCAGGAGGAGGAGCCAGCATAATCCACTGGCCATATTGGCAGCAGAAGCTCCCCCCGTCTCACCCATGTTCTTGCTGGGCCACAACCTCTGTTCCAACAGAAGCTGGTAAGCAGTCAGCATCATTCCCCTTCCCAATTTTGGGTGCAAATTAAAAGGAATTCATCTCAATCAAAAAGGAAGGGTGGAGCCTGAGAAATGTAAAAGACATTAATCTAGCCCCACACGTTGTTGCAGCCCCTTGTTGCCATGCACTTATAGAGTCATGAGCGGGTAGGGGTTAGGAGTGCCTTGCGGAGCAGGCCTCCCCACCGTGATGTCCTTGCTGCTTACTGTGATGGGACAGGGCAACAGCAAGGTCAAAGTCAGAACTAGGACACTCACATTCCATGTCACCAAATAACTGCAAATGTGTTTACAAACGTGAACACTGACTGTATGGAGCTCCACTCATGCGGAAGCCTTTGGGCCACTACCATACCACTAGCATTACATTTGAAACAAGCCTTAGTTCACAAACCATTACCTCTCAAATGTATTTTGTAACGTCTTCATGAAGACCAATGTATCCACAACACAGGGAAATGGAAGGAAAAGGGGTGGAGGAAGATAGAGAAAGAAAACAACCAGTTTTGAACATTAGTATTAATCATTTGCCAGAAGCAAATCTTTTATTTCACTTTCTTTCTTTTTTCCTTTTTCTTTTTTTGGAAATGTACGAGTGCTCTTTCTGTCCATTAAAAAGGGAATTCAGACAGAGATGGCCTCATGGGAAAGTGGAGATTGGCTATTACACTGAAGTGAGAGATTGCTTTTCATATACAATTATTGGAAGTGCCACTTGTCCCTAGCTAAATTAAACAGTTGTAGAGGTAGACCATATCACTTCAACCAAAATCAGTACATTTCTCCTCTCTGTACTGAATGATCTTTTGCGAATATAGAAGTGTGTAAAGCAAAATATACTATGTTTTCCATTGTTAAATAAATTACTATTGCGGGGGGGGGGGGATCCAACAATTTTAATTAAGAAGGTCTGGATTTAAAACTAATATAGGTATTTATATGTCTGCATACCCCAAGAATATTTTAAAATACTACCCTATCAGAACTACAAATGCCACTACCCTGGGGTGGGTACAAAAATGAGGTTCTTGGCTTTTATAGCTTTATACTGTCATGATTAAAATGCATTTTTAAATTTTTTTAGTATGATTTTAGTAAGTGGGCAGCAATGATAAGCAAAAGCACTAAGGTCAAATTGTGTATTTGACAACCTTGTAAGCTACTGCTTGTTAGATGCATTTATGCCTATAATATATTCATATATAATGCTTTTAAAAACATGTATCAAACATATTTATTCTACTCTATTTTATCCTTTCATTTTTAACACCCATTTTGATTGACAAATCTTTGTACAAGCGGGTCAGCCTTGAAACCAAGCCAAAATGTATATGTGTGTATGTGAGCGAATGCTTTTTTGCCATAGCTGCCAAGTTATCCCTTTTTTACAGGGATTTTCCCTTATGCTGAATAGGCTTCCTCGCGAGAAAAGTGAAAACTTGGCAGCTATGTTTTTTGCTTGCAGAGGGCTAAGAAGCAAAGAAGCCTTGCAGATGAGCCAGGTAAGCCAGACATTTTCTACTTTGCTATACTACCAACTGTGGGCCTATGGAAATGGAGTATGTTCCCATGCATTTTTCAGCTCAGTGGCATTCTAGATCAGGCTTCCTCAACCTCGGCCCTCCAAATGTTTCTGGCCTACAACTCCCTTGATCCCTAGCTAGCATGACCAGTGGTCAGGGATGATGGGAATTGTAGTCTCAAAACATCTGGAGAGCCGAGGTTGAGGAAGCCTGTTCTAGATCGTGTGACAAATGAAAGTACTTAACCATCCCATGTGTATATAATGGCAGTTTTGCATCAGTGCCAATTGAGAGAAGGCAATTTGGGTGGAGAAGCCTCCTTCAAGCAGGCAGGGCCCACTCCTTCTCACAAGAGGCATTCATCACCTCTTTGGCTCAGGCAGGTGTCCCCTCCCTGCTAGTTTTTATCAGCCAAGAGGGGCAAGAGCCTAGAGTGCAAGTGGTCACCCTGACGATTCCACACACCTTAGCCACATTTTTGAACCTTACTAACTGAAACTCGTCTAACATAGCAGGTTAAGACAGTGCTCTGGACATCTCTCGAGATTCATCTGCACTATTTTATCCTCAAAATGCTTTGCAAACAAGTCACATGAGTACCGTCAGTTCTGTCACCTCCTTCGGGCCAGACTATAAAGGCCCTGCATTACCCAGTAACAGCTCTGCTGGAAAGCACAATGAGGATGCAATGGCGGCTGCAAAGTATGCCTTCTTTGCTGCCTTCACTGCCACTAGGTTGGCTCAATAATGAGCCCTCACCAGTGTTTGATTGCATTTGACTCAAGTTTTCATCCCTTCACATTCGAGCTTTCTCCCAGCTTGTTTCCTCGCCCAAGTTCTGGAGTATATCAGGGAGATAAATGGGCTCCACAAAGCAGGAGAGGGCATTCAGGAGTGATTGTGTCAATTGCCCAAGCCATTTGGATGTTCCAGAGGTCGGCCAGAGCTTTGACAGGAGCACCCGTCATATCAGCTGAAAAATCCCTACAGGATCCTTAGCCCCCCGAGGCCTGTGTGTGTGTATACCCCATCTTTGGTGTGTATGAAATTAGGGTTAGTATGCTAAGTAGACGAAACAAAAAAATAAAAAAAATTCCTTCCAGTAGCACACGAAAGCTCATACCTATGACAAACTTAGTTGGTCTCTAAGGTGCTACTGGAAGGAATTTGTTTGTTTGTTTCAACTACGTCAGACCAACACGCTACCTACTTGTAACTATGCTAAGTAGAATTATTCATTCATTCCAATTTCTATTCACCACTTTCTAGGGCTTTTCTCTTCAAAAGGAAGAGAAATGTCCCAACTGTGTAATATTGATTTTTAGGAATTAAAGCTATGTTTTTTGCTTGCAGAGGGCTAAGAAGCAAAGAAGCCTTGCAGATGAGCCAGGTAAGCCAGACATTTTCTACTTTGCTATACTACCAACTGTGGGCCTATGGAAATGGAGTATGTTCCCATGCATTTTTCAGCTCAGTGGCATTCTAGATCAGGCTTCCTCAACCTCGGCCCTCCAAATGTTTCTGGCCTACAACTCCCTTGATCCCTAGCTAGCATGACCAGTGGTCAGGGATGATGGGAATTGTAGTCTCAAAACATCTGGAGAGCCGAGGTTGAGGAAGCCTGTTCTAGATCGTGTGACAAATGAAAGTACTTAACCATCCCATGTGTATATAATGGCAGTTTTGCATCAGTGCCAATTGAGAGAAGGCAATTTGGGTGGAGAAGCCTCCTTCAAGCAGGCAGGGCCCACTCCTTCTCACAAGAGGCATTCATCACCTCTTTGGCTCAGGCAGGTGTCCCCTCCCTGCTAGTTTTTATCAGCCAAGAGGGGCAAGAGCCTAGAGTGCAAGTGGTCACCCTGACGATTCCACACACCTTAGCCACATTTTTGAACCTTACTAACTGAAACTCGTCTAACATAGCAGGTTAAGACAGTGCTCTGGACATCTCTCGAGATTCATCTGCACTATTTTATCCTCAAAATGCTTTGCAAACAAGTCACATGAGTACCGTCAGTTCTGTCACCTCCTTCGGGCCAGACTATAAAGGCCCTGCATTACCCAGTAACAGCTCTGCTGGAAAGCACAATGAGGATGCAATGGCGGCTGCAAAGTATGCCTTCTTTGCTGCCTTCACTGCCACTAGGTTGGCTCAATAATGAGCCCTCACCAGTGTTTGATTGCATTTGACTCAAGTTTTCATCCCTTCACATTCGAGCTTTCTCCCAGCTTGTTTCCTCGCCCAAGTTCTGGAGTATATCAGGGAGATAAATGGGCTCCACAAAGCAGGAGAGGGCATTCAGGAGTGATTGTGTCAATTGCCCAAGCCATTTGGATGTTCCAGAGGTCGGCCAGAGCTTTGACAGGAGCACCCGTCATATCAGCTGAAAAATCCCTACAGGATCCTTAGCCCCCCGAGGCCTGTGTGTGTGTATACCCCATCTTTGGTGTGTATGAAATTAGGGTTAGTATGCTAAGTAGACGAAACAAAAAAATAAAAAAATTCCTTCCAGTAGCACACGAAAGCTCATACCTATGACAAACTTAGTTGGTCTCTAAGGTGCTACTGGAAGGAATTTTTTGTTTGTTTGTTTCAACTACGTCAGACCAACACGCTACCTACTTGTAACTATGCTAAGTAGAATTATTCATTCATTCCAATTTCTATTCACCACTTTCTAGGGCTTTTCTCTTCAAAAGGAAGAGAAATGTCCCAACTGTGTAATATTGATTTTTAGGAATTAAAGCTTTGAACTTCCATTCTCCTTTTGCAAAGAAAGATCCCTAGGCTCTGTAACTCAGACCTGATTGATCTTGGCATACACAGCAAGGCGGTTGTTTAAAGTTCACAATCCAGTTCTACCTCAAACTGGATTCTGTGACAATACCATGCCAAGCATAATGATGACTGAACATCCAGTAGCACTGTAGTAATGTTACATTATGGAGGGTAATAATAATAATAATAATAATAATAATAATAATAATAATAATAATAATAATAATAATATATTTGTACCCCGCCCATCTGGCTGGGTTTCCCCAGCTGCTCTGGGCGGCTTTCAACCAAGATTAGAATCCATTAAAACTAGAAATGGTTGTCATAGAACTTTCATTTTTAAAAGGTAAGGAGAATCTCCAAGGATAACATTGCACCAATGCTTTCTCATATGTGACACACTGAGCTCAAACAACAGGCATTTTCTGAAATTGTTCTGGGGTGTTTCTTCCAGAAGTACTAATTTACAAAACTGCTGACCACAGCCAGAGCTGCCTTATTTTTTTATTTCTGCTCTGTGGTTCTGCTTGTCCTTCATGCCAACTTGACATCAGTTTCAATTGTCAAGGTAATTCATACTTCTATACTACAAAAGGAAAAACTGTTTTGGTAACATAAATGATGTTTTATGGCCACAGAACTTTAATATGCACTAAGGTTAGTCCACAGACGTCTCGTCTTACTCAGGATTAGCCATACAGTATTGGTTTTATAGCACTACACTTCAGTAACCCGTTTTTGGATTGTAGCCTAGATCAATATTTTCAGACTCCCAACTTGGAGCACGAAACCTTCTAATACTGATGACCTGTCCTAATCACATTTGGAAATTTTCATAGAACCACATTGTTGGAGGTCTAACTAGTCCAACACTCTTGTTTCTCGCACTAAAATCTGACTTTGCACACAGAATAGACTAAGCAGGTTTCCTAGCCCTAAATTTCCTGCCCTTGCTTTTACACACAGATTCAGCTTCACTTACTGACAGAAAAATCTGGATCTGACATGAAGACTACATGCTCCCTTTCAATATGGCTCAGGTAATGTTTATGTGTCATACACAATGGAACTGCTAGAAACATCCTATATAATAATGTCCATGTTGTCCCTGCGTCCAGATGTCCCGTGTGTCCCTGGGTCACTGCGCATGTGCCCCAGGGATACAGGGATTGGACAGCAGAGACTGCGCGCGCGCGCACTCTCCCCCCACTCTGCCTCCTCCAACCGCCGCTCCCGCCGGGGTGGAGGCCGGCGAAGGCCTCCTCACAACCCTCCCTGGCCGTGAGGAGCGGCGGTTGGAGGAGGCGGGGGGGAGTGCGCGCGTCCTTCCTGTCGGCGGCTGGGGGAGAGGAAGGAAGGAGGAGAAAGCGCCGCTTTCTCCTCCTCCGTTCCTGTCCCCCTGCCGCCGACAGCAAGGACGGGTCCCAGGGTTCGGAGAAGCGCTGCGCAAGCGCTTCTCCGAACCCTGGGATGTCTGCTTCCTGTCGGCGGCTGCGGGAGAGGAACGGAGAAGGAGAAAGCAGCGCTTTCTCCTCCTCCGTTCCTGTCCCCCTGCCGCCGACAGCAAGGACGGGTCCCAGGGTTCGGAGAAGCGCTGCGCAAGCGCTTCTCCGAACCCTGGGATGTCTGCTTCCTGTCGGCGGCTGCGGGAGAGGAACGGAGAAGGAGAAAGCAGCGCTTTCTCCTCCTCCGTTCCTGTCCCCCTGCCGCCGACAGCAAGGACGGGTCCCAGGGTTCGGAGAAGCGCTGCGCAAGCGCTTCTCCGAACCCTGGGATATCTGCTTCCTGTCGGCGGCTGCGGGAGAGGAACGGAGAAGGAAAAAGCAGCGCTTTCTCCTCCTCCGTTCCTGTCCCCCTGCCGCCGACAGCAAGGACGGGTCCCAGGGTTCGGAGAAGCGCTGCGCAAGCGCTTCTCCGAACCCTGGGATATCTGCTTCCTGTCGGCGGCTGCGGGAGAGGAACGGAGAAGGAAAAAGCAGCGCTTTCTCCTCCTCCGTTCCTGTCCCCCTGCCGCCGACAGCAAGGACGGGTCCCAGGGTTCGGAGAAGCGCTGCGCAAGCGCTTCTCCGAACCCTGGGATATCTGCTTCCTGTCGGCGGCTGCGGGAGAGGAACGGAGAAGGAGAAAGCAGCGCTTTCTCCTCCTCCGTTCCTGTCCCCCTGCCGCCGACAGCAAGGACGGGTCCCAGGGTTCGGAGAAGCGCTGCGCAAGCGCTTCTCCGAACCCTGGGATGTCTGCTTCCTGTCGGCGGCTGCGGGAGAGGAACGGAGAAGGAGAAAGCAGCGCTTTCTCCTCCTCCGTTCCTGTCCCCCTGCCGCCGACAGCAAGGACGGGTCCCAGGGTTCGGAGAAGCGCTGCGCAAGCGCTTCTCCGAACCCTGGGATATCTGCTTCCTGTCGGCGGCTGCGGGAGAGGAACAGAGAAGGAAAAAGCAGCGCTTTCTCCTCCTCCGTTCCTGTCCCCCTGCCGCCGACAGCAAGGACGGGTCCCAGGGTTCGGAGAAGCGCTGCGCAAGCGCTTCTCCGAACCCTGGGATGTCTGCTTCCTGTCGGCGGCTGCGGGAGAGGAACGGAGAAGGAGAAAGCAGCGCTTTCTCCTCCTCCGTTCCTGTCCCCCTGCCGCCGACAGCAAGGACGGGTCCCAGGGTTCGGAGAAGCGCTGCGCAAGCGCTTCTCCGAACCCTGGGATGTCTGCTTCCTGTCGGCGGCTGCGGGAGAGGAACGGAGAAGGAGAAAGCAGCGCTTTCTCCTCCTCCATTCCTGTCCCCCTGCCGCCGACAGCAAGGACGGGTCCCAGGGTTCGGAGAAGCGCTGCGCAAGCGCTTCTCCGAACCCTGGGATATCTGCTTCCTGTCGGCGGCTGCGGGAGAGGAACGGAGAAGGAAAAAGCAGCGCTTTCTCCTCCTCCGTTCCTGTCCCCCTGCCGCCGACAGCAAGGACGGGTCCCAGGGTTCGGAGAAGCGCTGCGCAAGCGCTTCTCCGAACCCCAGGATTCTAGCGCCCGTTATTGAACGGGCTGAAAACCACTAGTTTTATAATAAACAGGAATAAAGGTGAGGGGTTAACCAGGCCTTAAAAGCAATGCATCTTTAATGGCTATAGAACTATTGCAAACTTTATACACAGCAATATGGATATTATCTGGCTCTGCAAATTTCAATGGACAAGCGTCCTCACTGGGAGCTGGGACATTTGTAATGCAGCAAGCAGCTCTCAAAATAAGACAGCATCAGTTGAAAAATGTCTAGCCATTCTTTGTTGCAAAGCAGATTCATTGCAAATAAAGTATTTATCTATATAATATGTTACTCATCTATTGACTAGCCTAGAAGCATTCAATTAATTTTCTCATTCATATTCCAGCCTTCCCATAATATGTAGCATTGCAGCTTCTATATCAAGAGTTTTTCCATTTCTTTTCATTTTATTGGATTTTCTTGCCTTTCCTGTGTACAGTTAGAGACATCAGGGAGAAGGGTTATCTGCTTCCTCCAGTTACCGTGGAAACGTTGCATAGAATCAGACAGCAATAGCTCCTAAGAATTTTTTAAAAAATATTTGTCTAGTATAGATCACATAAAATAAAAAAGGGGATTGAAATGATATAAAATATGCTTACATGCTCCTAGTATTCATTATGTGATCTTAATTCAGTTTAAAAGGATGATAAAACATTTTTACAAGGGCTCACTCTTCACAGTAAGATTACTGTTCTAGGAAAGGTAAAAAAAGGATAATAAAGGGACATATTAAAAACATTTATAAGCATTACCGGTAGAAACAAATAATTATAATATGGGACTTAGTATTCCAACCGAAGCACAGGACTTTATAAATCTAAAAAAGTTTCACAATATGGACACATTACATGAAGCTATTGTTCTGAGCCCTAAATGCCCAGGGTTGTTGTTTTTTACCCTCAAAATCATGGAAACTACAGAGCTGTGGACATTTATAATTTATACTGTAAACTAGGGAAGGCTAAAAAAGTCAACTTTTGCAAATTTCTCTCAGAAATAGCCTAATCCACACATCTTGGATTGGAACTTAGCTGTCTTACCAGATTTTGCACTTCTCTGAACTGTGATGCAGTTCTTCACCATTTAAATACATATTTTGAAAGTACTCTCTATAATTATCATTTTAATGTAGAAATGGAATGGAATATAAATATGGGTAAAACAAAATGTGAAAGTATTATGAAATCAAAATAGACAAATTCACCTTAATGTAAGCTGGCAAGCATGGCTTCACATCATTTTAAAAGCAATTTTAACAGTGCAGTTCTATGTACAATATGTTCACTCGAATGTAAGCCTGATAGAATTCAGTGGGGCTTGCCCTGAAGTGAGTATGCACACAACTGAGCCTAAAGTAGCAGCAGCAGTATCAACAACAACATCTCAATGGGTTCAATCAAGCCTGTTTGCAAAGTTTTCCCAAAACCTGATCTAGTAAAATCATACTAATCATATATATAAATGTTCCCACTGCGTGCGTGGATGAGACAGCCTTTCACTGTAACTGCTGAACCGAATTGCATCAAATTAGGACAAAGCGTACCTTGCCCATCAGGGAAGGATCTGGCATAATTTTTTTTTCCAAAAAAGCACACCTTTCATACCTAAAATAATGATAAAACACAAAAAGTGGCACACAAATTAGACATCACCAGCAGAAGCTCTGAAGACTCCAGCAGCATCCAATAGAAAGGCAGATCGCGCACTGTCACCAGCAAAAGCTCTGAAAGGCGGCGCCAAATAATGATGTCGTCAACCGAGCAACTGAAACCACCAAGGCGGCCATTACCAGACAACCCACAGAGTCAGGCCAGGGCCAAGGAATGGAGATACAGGGAGGAGGCCTCGGATTGCATTTAAATACTAGCCCAAGCCAAGGCCGACAGACTAGGTCTCGCCTCTACTTTAAAGCCTACAAACTAGGCCTCTGCTCTACTTTACAAACTAGGCCTCGGCTCTACTCTCTACTTTACAGCCCACAGACTAGGCCTTGGCTCTAATTTACAGCCTACAGACTAAGCCTCGCCTCTACTTTACAGCCTACAGCCTAGGCCTCAGCTCTACAGCCCTTTAAATACTATTCCGAATGGAGCCCTGGGTGGGGGGGATGAGGGGCCCGAATAGGTCATGGGCTGACGTAGGGTGGGGGGGGAGCCACAGGGTGGGGGAGGGGGGACGGGATACCTCATGAGTCGCTACAGGATGGGAGTAAACACAGGGATGAGACACAACCGGGGGGGGACATAGTCCAGGAAGAAACAGACACATCCTCCCCCTTTCCTGGGAAACATTGACCCTGAGCATAGCTGTCAAGTTTTCCCTTTTCTCACGAGGAAGCCTATTCAGCATAAGGGAATTTCCCTTTAAAAAAGGAAGAACTTGACAGCTATGACCCTGAGTCAGGCACAGCAACGAGTCATGGATCCTCACAGGGTGGGGGCAGCCACAGGGATAACCCACAGCAACGCATGGGAGGGTCAACTAGTAGATAATAAAATCATACTAATCCCCCACCAAAGTAAAGGGGAATTTTTCCTTCCCCTTTGATCTCAACAAAAGAAGGGCCTTCTCTTGCATCTAAAAGATTCCCTTAGAGGAAACAACATGGAGTCCACTTTCCAGGTGTTCCTCCTGCATCATTTGATTTTTAATATAGTCATAATTTATTGTCTTCCCAAGAGGCAAAATTGTTCCAGTTATTGTGATGGTGCACCATGATCTAGTGACATAATTCATAGGCTTTAATGAGTCACTGCCAGAGACAACTATCATACAGAGCGAACTAAGTACATTCCAAACAAAGAGGTCAGCCTGAAAATGCCTTGCCTGTTTAAATATAACACATCCACATAATATAATATGGCATATTGCTCCTCTGCTGTAATGTCTGAATCATCTGGATGTCCTAATATACATTTTCTTAATACGGTAAAAAAGCAATCACCAATCTTTAATCATGTAAATTTCTATGCAAGATGGATACATGCATACTATAATGTTAATATGACATTTCATAGGTCAATACAACTTTTAAATGTCTTTGTTTGCACAATGCACCATCTGCCATCCCTGTTAACTGTAGGTTGATTGACATTTCTAACTGGTATTGAAATATACCTCTCAGGCATCCTGAAACTAGGAAATCTTTACTTGTTCATCTTTGTTCTTCTGTAATAAAGGTTGTGATTAAATGGATTAATCAGGGTGTAGGCATATCTAGCTTGCAGCTCAGTTTAGTAATGGAGGAGCTGGAGTTGGTTAAGTGAATTTTATGGAGAACTGAAGCTTTTATCTAATTATTTTCATAATGTGGGGTGAACCAGAGGGAATGTGTGTGAAATATAAAGTTGAGAGCCTTGACTTCAGAAGCATTAGTGGCATCATGAAACAAAATAATCTGAACACAGATTACACTTTGGCTTGCTTAAAAGTGCAGCCATGAGAGAATTTTGATTTGAGAGAAGAACTGTATAATGTTTTTAAGGTACATCTGCTCTCTTTTGAATGTATTGCCCCAGTGCAGGCAAATTAGCTAAAGCAACCTCCTCATTCCCTACCTTACAGAGGCAAAAAAAGGTGATCCAGTTTATTGCTTACTATATGTTAACAAGTCAAATTATTTTAGCCATCTTTTCCCTGCTCCCTCTGCCAAGTTGCCTTTTTATATATCTGGTTGAGGTAGAACACAAGAGGAACTTCAGTTTGGAGATCCATATGCCAGCACTAATTCCATTTCCTTCAGCCACAGCAATCTCCTCCCAGTATTGGTCCCTAGTGGCTGCTGCAACTGAAACAGCAGGTCAAAGTTTCTCACTCCTACATTAGCAGTGAGCATGACAACCCTTGCTCTGGTGCAGGTGTAGGAAATCTTTGGTCCTGCAGATGTTGCTGAATTAATATTATTATTATTCAAACCCCACCAATCTGGCTTGGATGTCCCAGCCACTCTAGGTTGCTTCCAACAAATATAAAAACATAATAAAATATCAAACATTAATAGTAGCAATCTGATCCAATATAGAAAGTCACAATAACTTTGAAATAAACATATCAAATAAAGCAATCCTATATAATAATGTCCATGTTGTCCCTGCGTCCAGATGTCCCGTGTGTCCCTGGGTCACTGCGCATGTGCCCCAGGGATACAGGGATTGGACAGCAGAGACTGCGCGCGCGCACTCTCCCCCCACTCTGCCTCCTCCAACCGCCGCTCCCGCCGGGGTGGAGGCCGGCGAAGGCCTCCTCACAACCCTCCCTGGCCGTGAGGAGCGGCGGTTGGAGGAGGCGGGGGGGGAGTGCGCGCGTCCTTCCTGTCGGCGGCTGGGGGAGAGGAAGGAAGGAGGAGAAAGCGCCGCTTTCTCCTCCTCTGTTCCTGTCCCCCTGCCGCCGACAGCAAGGACGGGTCCCAGGGTTCGGAGAAGCGCTGCGCAAGCGCTTCTCCGAACCCTGGGATGTCTGCTTCCTGTCGGCGGCTGCGGGAGAGGAACGGAGAAGGAGAAAGCAGCGCTTTCTCCTCCTCCGTTCCTGTCCCCCTGCCGCCGACAGCAAGGACGGGTCCCAGGGTTCGGAGAAGCGCTGCGCAAGCGCTTCTCCGAACCCTGGGATGTCTGCTTCCTGTCGGCGGCAGCGGGAGAGGAACGGAGAAGGAGAAAGCAGCGCTTTCTCCTCCTCCGTTCCTGTCCCCCTGCCGCCGACAGCAAGGACGGGTCCCAGGGTTCGGAGAAGCGCTGCGCAAGCGCTTCTCCGAACCCTGGGATATCTGCTTCCTGTCGGCGGCTGCGGGAGAGGAACGGAGAAGGAAAAAGCAGCGCTTTCTCCTCCTCCGTTCCTGTCCCCCTGCCGCCGACAGCAAGGACGGGTCCCAGGGTTCGGAGAAGCGCTGCGCAAGCGCTTCTCCGAACCCTGGGATATCTGCTTCCTGTCGGCGGCTGCGGGAGAGGAACGGAGAAGGAAAAAGCAGCGCTTTCTCCTCCTCCGTTCCTGTCCCCCTGCCGCCGACAGCAAGGACGGGTCCCAGGGTTCGGAGAAGCGCTGCGCAAGCGCTTCTCCGAACCCTGGGATATCTGCTTCCTGTCGGCGGCTGCGGGAGAGGAACGGAGAAGGAGAAAGCAGCGCTTTCTCCTCCTCCGTTCCTGTCCCCCTGCCGCCGACAGCAAGGACGGGTCCCAGGGTTCGGAGAAGCGCTGCGCAAGCGCTTCTCCGAACCCTGGGATGTCTGCTTCCTGTCAGCGGCTGCGGGAGAGGAACGGAGAAGGAGAAAGCAGCGCTTTCTCCTCCTCCGTTCCTGTCCCCCTGCCGCCGACAGCAAGGACGGGTCCCAGGGTTCGGAGAAGCGCTGCGCAAGCGCTTCTCCGAACCCTGGGATGTCTGCTTCCTGTCGGCGGCTGCGGGAGAGGAACGGAGAAGGAGAAAGCAGCGCTTTCTCCTCCTCCGTTCCTGTCCCCCTGCCGCCGACAGCAAGGACGGGTCCCAGGGTTCGGAGAAGCGCTGCGCAAGCGCTTCTCCGAACCCTGGGATATCTGCTTCCTGTCGGCGGCTGCGGGAGAGGAACGGAGAAGGAAAAAGCAGCGCTTTCTCCTCCTCCGTTCCTGTCCCCCTGCCGCCGACAGCAAGGACGGGTCCCAGGGTTCGGAGAAGCGCTGCGCAAGCGCTTCTCCGAACCCTGGGATGTCTGCTTCCTGTCGGCGGCTGCGGGAGAGGAACGGAGAAGGAGAAAGCAGCGCTTTCTCCTCCTCCGTTCCTGTCCCCCTGCCGCCGACAGCAAGGACGGGTCCCAGGGTTCGGAGAAGCGCTGCGCAAGCGCTTCTCCGAACCCTGGGATGTCTGCTTCCTGTCGGCGGCTGCGGGAGAGGAACGGAGAAGGAGAAAGCAGCGCTTTCTCCTCCTCCGTTCCTGTCCCCCTGCCGCCGACAGCAAGGACGGGTCCCAGGGTTCGGAGAAGCGCTGCGCAAGCGCTTCTCCGAACCCTGGGATATCTGCTTCCTGTCGGCGGCTGCGGGAGAGGAACGGAGAAGGAAAAAGCAGCGCTTTCTCCTCCTCCGTTCCTGTCCCCCTGCCGCCGACAGCAAGGACGGGTCCCAGGGTTCGGAGAAGCGCTGCGCAAGCGCTTCTCCGAACCCTGGGATATCTGCTTCCTGTCGGCGGCTGCGGGAGAGGAACGGAGAAGGAGAAAGCAGCGCTTTCTCCTCCTCCGTTCCTGTCCCCCTGCCGCCGACAGCAAGGACGGGTCCCAGGGTTCGGAGAAGCGCTGCGCAAGCGCTTCTCCGAACCCTGGGATGTCTGCTTCCTGTCAGCGGCTGCGGGAGAGGAACGGAGAAGGAGAAAGCAGCGCTTTCTCCTCCTCCGTTCCTGTCCCCCTGCCGCCGACAGCAAGGACGGGTCCCAGGGTTCGGAGAAGCGCTGCGCAAGCGCTTCTCCGAACCCTGGGATGTCTGCTTCCTGTCGGCGGCTGCGGGAGAGGAACGGAGAAGGAGAAAGCAGCGCTTTCTCCTCCTCCGTTCCTGTCCCCCTGCCGCCGACAGCAAGGACGGGTCCCAGGGTTCGGAGAAGCGCTGCGCAAGCGCTTCTCCGAACCCTGGGATATCTGCTTCCTGTCGGCGGCTGCGGGAGAGGAACGGAGAAGGAAAAAGCAGCGCTTTCTCCTCCTCCGTTCCTGTCCCCCTGCCGCCGACAGCAAGGACGGGTCCCAGGGTTCGGAGAAGCGCTGCGCAAGCGCTTCTCCGAACCCTGGGATGTCTGCTTCCTGTCGGCGGCTGCGGGAGAGGAACGGAGAAGGAGAAAGCAGCGCTTTCTCCTCCTCCGTTCCTGTCCCCCTGCCGCCGACAGCAAGGACGGGTCCCAGGGTTCGGAGAAGCGCTGCGCAAGCGCTTCTCCGAACCCTGGGATGTCTGCTTCCTGTCGGCGGCTGCGGGAGAGGAACGGAGAAGGAGAAAGCAGCGCTTTCTCCTCCTCCGTTCCTGTCCCCCTGCCGCCGACAGCAAGGACGGGTCCCAGGGTTCGGAGAAGCGCTGCGCAAGCGCTTCTCCGAACCCTGGGATATCTGCTTCCTGTCGGCGGCTGCGGGAGAGGAACGGAGAAGGAAAAAGCAGCGCTTTCTCCTCCTCCGTTCCTGTCCCCCTGCCGCCGACAGCAAGGACGGGTCCCAGGGTTCGGAGAAGCGCTGCGCAAGCGCTTCTCCGAACCCCAGGATTCTAGCGCCCGTTATTGAACGGGCTGAAAACCACTAGTATTCAATAATCCATTAAAATCTAAGAGTAAAGAGTGAAATTAAACATCAGCAAATAATAATTAAAGCCCCACTAAGCATGGTCAATGGCCAGGGATGGTGGAAGTTGAAGTTCAGCAACATATGCAGAAATCAAAGACTACATAGCACAGGGATGGAGGTGTGTGTAACCTGGGGAGAGTCTCAAGGGCCAGATAGGACACCTAGGTGTCAACAATCTGGATAATAGAACTATGGAATTGTAGAGTTGGAAGGGATCGTGAGCATCCATTTCTATATGATCAGCACTGATAAAAACACCAGACATGTTATCTGTAATTTCCCAAAAATAATGTAAATTTGTCCCACAAAACTAAATACTGAAATTACAATTGGATCTGTACTTACTAAAAATTCTGCTTATGTTAGCAGAAACCAGAGCAAGTACTCTCACCTCCTTAAACTCTGGAGCACTGGGAGAAATGCCAAGTACATGTGTAGGGGGAAGAAAAGTAGAGATGCATAAATGTCTGCATTGATGGAATGATCTCCTTAGTGCTATGTCGAATTCCAAAGAGTTACCTTTTATCTCAAACAGGAATTCTGCAACCAGATTTTTGCTGTGTCTTTGGGACATCTGTGAAAATGTATCATTTAGCTATTCTTTTATAAACTGAAAGCAGCAAAATAATAATAATATAGATATTGTCTAGTATGGGCTCTTGAATTCCACTTCATATGCATATGCTCATCAGGGATTTCAATCCTTAAGTGAATCAGAAAGGTCATCAACTTATAAGAACCATGCTTGTTTCTCATATCACTGTACTATTTAGGTTAATGCTTAGCTCAATTAACACTACACTTTCAAAGCAAATCCAAATGAATGCAACTGTTTGCATCTAAGTGGAACTAAAAATGGAAGCCATGTAAAAAGAACAAACATTGATATTTTAAGTACCTCTTTTCCATTTCCATCACAGACTTCCTGCTGGAGCAATCTGTGTGCAAAGCAGAACCTTTGCCTTCATAAGCTCCAATTCTCTGCTTATTGTATTCAACACATATAATTATCTCATAATAAATTCAAAAATTCATATTCAAAACTCTTCAGTCCTTTCACATGATAAGCACTGAGATGGAGTGAATAGTAGAGAGATGTTATAATTACACTACATATGCAAAGGAGAAATAAAATGTATGGTATCAAATGTCCTTCAAAATACAAAATACAAATACTCATCAGTCAGTTGTGTAATGGCGAGGATACCGTATATACTGTATATGTGTAGGTGCATAGGAAAATGAACAGAAGGAAAATGAAAATATGAACTGTGGAGAGGGAGGAGGATAGTAATCATACAGGCTTTAAAAAGATACAAACCAAATATCCTGCAACAAGCAAACTGTTCCTGCAAGCATGTATCAGTACCTATCTTGTAAAAATGGTGCACTGTTCCCCCCCCCCCAATGCCACTGAGCCTGGGATATCAGTGGGACAGCTGAAAGGATATGTCCTGTTGTTCCAACTGCTTCTACCTCTGATATATTCAAATGCAAAAAGGGTAGAGCCCCCCCCCCCCCATTTTTAACTCTCCTATCCCATCACTTAATCATGACCATAGGCAGCAAATCAATGGAAATAGGGAAGCCTCCGAATAATTGCCTTTCCAGTCACTAGTGTTTTCTAGATATCAAGACAGAAGTTCAACCCTAGTTGAATCAATGCCATATTTATTTATTTATTTTTTTAAAATGCATGTTGATTGACAGGTAACTGCAGACCTTTTGATGAGTTCTTCCCCTCTTATCCATTACCATAATATTCCTGAGATCAGTGATAAACCAGATCAGAATAGGTGTTAGTTACTCCAGCATTAGTACCTTTACCATACCATCCATAAGACATACTATAAATTGCTAAGTGTCACCACTTACTGTATTACAAAGCAACAGCATTCAGCGAATAGCAACCAAGGTTAATTAAGGTGCACCAGAGATCTATGATGTGATTATCATTACTGAGCACTATTCCTTTTGGCTCTTCAATCTCTATCTACACAATAGATTCAAAGACTATAAAACTTCATTAGTAGTTTAACTAAGCAATCCAGCAAGAATATGAGATGGGGCAAGCTTTTTGCTTAGTAGCACAGGAAACTGTGTATATGAAGGCATAATTACGAAGCATTTTTTTTTTAGAATACATGACAAAACATCAGTAGTAGTCTACAGGGCTTTTCCCCCCGCTGGAACTGACCGGAACCTCTCAGCACCTCTCAGGTGGACGTCATTGCCATTACAGTCATACCTCGGTTTAAGTACAGTTCGGTTTGAGTACTTTCAGTTTAAGTACTCCGCGGACCCATCTGGAATGGATTAATCCACTTTCCATTACTTTCAATGTGAAAGTTCGCTTCAGGTTAAGTAAGTATGCTTCAGGTTAAGTACAGACTTCTGGAACCAATTGTGTACTTAAACCGAGGTACCACTGTATAAGAGAACAAGGTGAGTTCCAGCACCTTTTTTTCTAGAAAAGTAACTCTGGTAGTCTATATGAGAAAACAGTGACAGTAGTATGCCTACATTGCAAAGAGCAGCCTCCCCCTTCCAATATTCTGGCTATAACTCCCATCAATCCCATCCAGAAAATCTATGTTGGTTGGAGAATGAGAACTATAGTCCAAAACTTCTGGAGGGCACCAGGTTGGGGAAGGGTGACACAGATGTTTGTGCAATATGTTTATGTTTGTTGTACGGTGCTTGAAATCACAAAGTCAATAAATGAGAGGACAAAATATAGCTATCTTAAACAACTGTTCTAAAAATCACCACTGACAACATGATGATCAGCAGGCAGACTTCTCGGTCTGTACAGGAATAGGAATTTAAACCAGAGCACTTTGCTTTTTTGTGAAGCTCAGCATGAAGGTATCACTGCAATATTTCACTGGTAAATAACAAATTTATTTCAGTGGGTGTTACCAATATAGCCACAAGTGAGTAAATTTACACCAAAAAAGATTGAAGGCCATTTATCACAAAAAAGAAACACTGGAATTTCACTGAACATAGCACAAATACATCAACTGCGTATTTTCAATGAATCTTCGATGTTCTTTATCTGCCATGGAAATAAAAACCGTGTGTTTATGGGTGATATAGAACAGTAACAATTACTCTTGCCAAAAGTATTGTTACAAAGGCATTTATTATGAGGGTGTTTCAGAAAGAAGCAGCAAAATGGCTGCCCATGCTTCTTGATTCACACACCACTGTGTTATTACTGAACCTATACTTAGCTCTTCAATAGCATGCTAGGCATCATCCAGAGCACAGAAGATCTCTGCTTGGTGGACTCACAATGTAAATAATATGGGAGAAGAAAAGGCTTGAGGATAGTGTAGCAAGGGTAAGGAAAGGAAGAATTGGTGGCAGTACTCCCCTGTCCCCAGGCACATTGGTTTCAGCACTTTGCTGTCCACTTATTTAATTAATTTATTTAACAAAAAATGTATACTGCTTAACTTCAAATAAAGCCTCTAAACAGTTTACAAATAATATAAAATATACATTAGAATGCCCATAAAATTCAGCATTAAAAACAAGTTCATAAAAAGGAAATTAAATAAAATCAAGAGTTAAACGCATACATTTTAAACTTAAAATACAGATTAAGATACACATCAACTTTATGTGTCTGGGTAGGCTTCCCAAAACAGAAAAGTTGCTTAGCAGGCACCAAAAAGAATATAGGGAAGGCACCTTCCTCGTGTCAATGGGCAGGGAGTTCCAGAGTGTAGGAGCTGCCACGCTATAAGATCAGTTCTTTACAAATCGCCTCCCCTAACACCCCACAAATACAGGACAAACATTATCCAGAACTTGTAAAAGTGCCAGTTCTACATATAGTAGTACAGTAGTCAAGGAAACTGTCAAGGAAACTGGCACCAAGATGTTAAGGGCTTAATATACTAATAGTAGCACCTTGAACTTGGTCCAGTAACAAATTGGCAGCCAGTGCACATGTATGAGCAGGGGTGGTTATAAGCCGAGAGGATCTCACTCATGCTAGCAACTGCAATGCAACATCTGTACTAGCTCCAGTTTCCAGGCCAAATGCAAGGGTAACCCTCACAGTTCAAAAGTGGCTTAATGGGGAACTGAGATTTAATGTCAGTTTATTAACTATTATCCTGATCCATGATTTGACCCTGATTAGGAAAACACTGAAGCACTCCATATATTAATGGGGAACTGTGGTTTAAAAAGGGACCAGGAATGAAGTTCCACAGCTAGCCTGCAATAGGAGGAGGGAAGGGGGCAAGGAGTGTCCAGGCTTGATGCTCTTTTCCAAGTATTAAGCCAGAGATGTCAAATCTTTCCCAAAAACAGAAACACTGGGTTCTAGATGCTGCAACACAAGGAACCATTCAGGCAACTGTGGAAACTCCTTTCTTATATTTAGTGAGAACACCAAGGACTCTTCTATCAGAATCCTGAGCATCTCCATCACATTTCTCCTATATCACATTATGATGGCATGTAATTCAGCTTCTCCAAAGAGATCGAATTTGGAAAAGCCTCAGTTATGTATAACAATCTCTGTTCTCAAAGAGTGAAAACACATATATAAATTGGAAGCTTGGACACTGTTATCATTACTGTATTTTGCTGCAACCCTTTCCAGGGAAAAGATGGCAGAAGAAAGAGTTAACCTCCTGTTCAGAAATAGAGAGGAACAACATTGTCCATAGGGGTCAGCCTTTTTGTGTGTGTGAATTAGTTGAATTAGAAAGCCCAGTCCTGTCTCAGCTCTATTAATAATACCAATACATATTCAAAATTACGTTTCCTTTCGCCTGACACCTCGGGCTGGTCATTTTTCATTTATTCTGATTTGGAGAAGTGTCTTTACTAAATTGTGATTGATTTTGACAGGCTGATCCTAGGAAAAAATATATATAGCTAGCATAAGGGACTTCTTTCCCCAATGCCTTTATTCTGTGCAAGAACTGTGGTGTTATTGGATATTCTAAATTAAGTGGTTTTTAAAATATCTGGGGGCTTACTGCATGACTGAAAAATATAGCACTTTCTGCTAGTTCCTACCAGCCCATGAGCTCAGAAAACAATGAATTATAATAATAAAGATTGTCCTTGATCCTCTCAGGATTTCACAGACTCTGCAAATCCATTCTGCATGTCCTGCAGGGCATTTTTTATTTCATTTCTCTCCACTAAGGATCCCCAGGCTGGGAACATTCCACAATCCTGCATTAAAAGGAGACTGTTGAGCTAGTTCATTATTGGGTTTCCTTCTGTGTGGGAATATCTGCACCAGTGAGAAAGGGAGCACATAAAGGTTAGAACTGATTGATGCTGATGACCTGACAGATCAACTCAGGGCAATTAGAGTTTCCCACACCTATTGCACGACCCAAGTTTCCTCAAATACATGCACTCATTCACTTCTTTTAAACTAGTAAATGGAGGATTATGTGCTAATTGATCCTGATACAGTTTTATTCATTAGAGGCTTCCATATTCAGAATCACAAAATTGCAATATAAGAAAATTAAATTCAACTGGGCCACGTATCTCTTCCAACTATGATTCCAACTATACTTCTATGACTACGATTATCAATGAAATTGGCTGCAAGTCTTCAGACATCAAGTTGCCTTTGCTATCTTTCATTCTCTCTGATCAACATAGCAATTAAAATCTGTCAGCAGGATGTCTAACAATGAGAAAGACTTTCCAAAAAAAGATTACAGCGTGGAACACTCCTGCCCAGTGATCCAGCCATTAATCCGTGCCTTCTTGCAATATGTTGTTGTTGTTGTTTAGTCGTTTAGTCGTGTCCGACTCTTCGTGACCCCATGGACCATAGCACGCCAGGCACTCCTGTCTTCCAATGCCTCCCGCAGTTTGGTCAAACTCATGTTCGTAGCTTCGAGAACACTGTCCAACCATCTCGTCCTCTGTCGTCCCCTTCTTCTAGTGTCCTCAATCTTACCCAACATCAGGGTCTTTTCCAAGGATTATTGCAATATGCTCTACTCCATTCTACTTCCTCCATGGCTTTCCAACTTTACCTTCCAGAAGACTGTCAACATCCTTATCCACTAAGCATGTTCAGTCCTCATTGGGTGGTTTCTTGTTTGTTTGTTTGTTTGTTTGTTTGTTTGTTTGTTTGTTTTGGGAGGGGGGAGGGTTTTTATACTATGTTGTTGTTGTTGTATTTCTGCAAATATCTGAGTTTCCCTGAGCTTGTTGAGATCTCCCCTCCACGGCGCTCTAGAGTTAAAGCTGGTATAATGGGGCACAACCCCTACTTTGCAACTGCTTCCCTTAGAGGGCAGGGTAGAGCTCTGTTAAACTCAAAAGACATAAGACAATTGCTGAAGCAATGTTTCCAGCTTGCTGCTCTAAGTTGCCTTGCATCCAACCTCAGATACTCTCTCTGCAGGGAGCTGACCAGGGTCCTGATCTCTTACAATTAGATTGATTTTGTGTCAAGTCTTGCCAGCAACCCTTGCAGTGTTCTAGTCTCAAATAGGACAGGGTCTCTAAGCAAAATCCCCTTCTCTCTTTTGCTTCTGCTGAGTCCTCAGTGTGTGCTAGTCAAATAGCCCCCCATTGCAAAAGTGCACAAACACCTGACATGCTGGTCATGTACCACTGGGAAGCTCAGATGGAGGGCAGTTTACCAGCCTGAACTTGTTCCTCCTGTGACCTTGCACTTTCTCAGGTCTTAGTACAGGTGAGCAGGTTATGTTGGGTGCTAGGCTTAATTCAGCAGAATTGGATTTTTTGCCAGTAGTCTGGGGGGGGGGTTTGAAATTATGCAAATAGCAAAATGGCAGTATCACTGGAGTTCATAATTCCTTGGCAACGCATGATGCTTCATTTCAATATGGAGGTGTGTGTTATGGCCCCTATATTCTCTCCATTTGTATTTTAATCTGAGAGGAAAAAATCTCTGTCCCCCCTGACCCACTCATTTAACTGACTGCTGATGTGGTGAAGTCTGTGGTAGGGATAAAAGGAGGACCTTCCTGTTTCTCCCCCCTCTCCTTCACTGGCACCTGTGCCACAGTTACTGTTTCCTTCTGTTGCCTGATAGTGTGAAACACAGATAAAATTATATGTCCTGGGGCTGCTGGCACATGCAATATGGCATAATACTTCAATGGGTGGTGTGGGATAAGGGAGCCCTCCTGTTGTTTTTGCCTGTGAGCAGGCGTGAATGGGGGTGGGAGAGAGAGACAGGAGGGAGAGGGTTGTCATTGCTACTGAAGAAGCAACAGTCACCAGGTAACAAAAAAAATGGGGTGGGGGGAGGTCACAAGTGAGCGAACTGGAGGCTTCATGAATCAGGACCAGAAATTATTAGAAAATTTAGTATTCTAAGGAGAAAAAGCGAACCATTCCTCAAGTGCTTTCCAGTTTCACTCATAATAGGCAACCTCAGTCCAAATAAAGCACCTGAGGTTCTCACCAGTCACTAGATTGGTACTTGGGGTATATGGGGTGTTAAGTGAGGGGTAGTACAATTCAAAGTGTTGGTGCTGACCTTTAGAGCCCTAAACGGCCTCGGTCCTATATACCTGAAGGAGCGTCTCCACCCCCATTGTTCAGCCCGGATACTGAGATCCAGGGCCAAGGGCCTTCTGGCAGTTCCCTCACTGCGAGAAGCAAAGCTACAGGGAACCAGGCAGAAGGCCCTCTCGGTAGTGGTGCCCGCCCTGTGGAACGCCCTTCCATCGGAGGTCAAGGAGATAAACAACTACCTGACATTTAGAAAACACCTAAAAGCAGCCCTATTTAGGAAAGTTTTTAATCTGTGATATTTTAATGTATTTTGGTATTTGTTGGAAGCCGCTCAGAGTGGCGGGGGAAACCCAGCCAGATGGGCGGGGTATAAACAATAAATAATAATAATAATAATAATAATAATAATAATAATAATAATAAATAGTATCCTTTGGTGTCCTCAGGTGGGGGACACATACTGCTCTTTCTGAGGTAGTTTGTCCACCTTTGGTCCCCAGCCTGCACTCAGCTCTCTGTGGCTCCTAGAAGCTGTCAGCATGTGTGACAGCAGCCACACCCTAGGAAATGGCTTTGACTGGCCGGCTAAATTGATGTGATGCAGAAAATTAAAGTATAAAACGCTTTCTGTGTACTGTGTGAGAATGGATTGTGGCTGCAGTATACTTCCTCAATTCTCTCTGTTTCCCAGGTGCATTATTAGAAATTGCTTTGACCAAGACAATGGGTGATATATTCCTGCTTCAAAGTCTGATATTGAAACTGTGTCTTTTTACTGAACTTAATTTAATTCGATGCCCACAAGTATCAAACTGAATTAGTAGTAAGGGCTGCCAAGTTTACTAGGGTCTGGGGTGCTACTGATTCATAAGCAACTCTGCAGGATTCCAACCAGTGGGGCTGAGCAGCATATCAGGAGAACTGTGTGTATTTCTTCATTATTTTGCAGAAGGTTCTTTACTGCATGAATTACCTGTTTTGTTTTCCCACTACTTCGAGAGAACTCTTGACTGATGATGATATGTTGAAAATCAAAGTCAATTGCAAAACAGCTTGGCAGAAAATTCTGGCCTATTATCTTTTCTCAAAATAGAAGGTATGCCATGATGAGCAAATATGCACTTTTAAGTGGCAATAAGTCCTTCTGCAGTGGTGCTCCAAGTAGCAGGAACTGTAATCAATCAATAGCAAAGTAAACAGAGTCCTTCCAGGTAAAGAAATAAATAAGCTACCAGGATTTGCTATGGGTGATCTGGTGATTCTGTCATAATGCATGTCACTACTGGTATTGACTAACGTCAAGCACAAACTTGGCAGTTGGTTAACCAGGTTTGTATGTCTTTAACATTAGCCACAAAATCATACCAAATTAAAACAAAGTTTTCACTTTTCATTGGCTTCTAAGTGCTCTCCGTTTGTGTGTCCATTTTTCTAATAAAGCAATATCCCACACTCTTGCGTATCAGTAGTTTATATCTGCTTCCACCATGTATCTCTAAAATAATTAGTCTGGCATTAGTAAGTAAATAACTGGCCAGTTCCCTGCTGCTACACAAAACTGACCCATCTTCTGTTGTTTACCCTTTACAATGAGTCTGATATAACAAAACACAGTGTTCCAATACAATTTAATCCATGGATATTTCCACCATAAATGCAGATATGTTCCTTTATCTTAACATCCTTTCTAGTACCTCAGAGAGGAACCTGGAGCCATATGTGATAATCTTTGTGAATTTATATGCCACTTATGGAACAATTCAACGTAAGTTCCCCATTTCTCACAGAGTTAGATCTAAATGGTGTCTTGTCCCATAAGGACCACCATGTCACTTCATCAAACGGCAGCACCAGTTCAAGTTTCCATGTGAATTTTAGTGAGTTCACAGGTCATCCTTCAGAATATAGTAAATATATATATATATTTGGGAGGTCAGGCCATTGTCATGACTTCTGGTCACTAAAAGCAAAGATTCAAACCCAATTAATTTTCTTAGAGCAGATTCTTTTTGACAATTGCAGCAAAGTTATGCTCTGGTAAGTCTTTTCATCAAGTTTAAACTTCTAGTATAAAACTCATTGTGACTAAATAAAGACATTTAAGGCGAGGCAATGCAGCAGGTTTCAAATAGCAATTTTTAAATTAATTTGAATATTAAATTAGAATTTTATCAAATTAAAAACTGCACTCAGGCTTTCATTCCTTACATTTATATCCCACATTTCTTCCATCATGGAACCCCAGGTGGCATGCACATAGTAAGAACCGGTGCATGCAGTGGTGTGTCATAGTTGCTTACCTGGAGTTGTGTCTTTTTTTTAAAAAAAAAATATTTTTTATTAATTTTCCAATTAAAACCAATTATATCACATTCAATATTTCAAATTATACACATATATATATCAATCAAACCGAATGTTATGCCAAATCATCTAAAGAATTTTTTATTTGGGTTCCCATGCTTCAAGAAATTGGGAATTCCTCGCAACTGTCCACTGCCGTCTTTTTTCTAAAGTTCAAATCGTCCTCCGAGTTCATAATAATCCAGATCTTCCCCTTACAGTCACATAGATGTTTTCCACTTTCATCCGATTGTTTCCCAGTTGCTGAGATAAATATCAAACAAAGTTTCACAGATGTTCTTTCTCCTGTGTGAGTTAATCAGTCCAGCCTCCCCATAAATCTTCTTAATGGAGCTCCCTGTTGCGTCGAAGCAGCCGAAGCAGCGCCATCTTGAAAAGCTCAAATCACTTTCGTTTCTCTCATAGCCATGAAGATTTACGATCATTATAGAATTTACAGCTTTTTCAGGCAGGAGACCCAAACATCAAACCATAAACTCTTGGTAAATTAATGGATCTCCTTGCCCTATAGCTGAACTTAGCTTCAGGTCGCTGCTCCAATTTAAAGTGCGTCACAGCTCATAAATCCTCCGAGCGCGTCCAGAACTCCTTCCGTCTGACTAGGGGGGGGCTTTTCTCATCGGCAACTCCACATCTTTAAAAAAATATGCTCAGTAACAACAGTTATAAAGTTCAACTCACACAGTCTTTTGCTTCTCTTTCACTCCAAACAAGCCAGGACATCGCGTCCGGGAAGGTACGAGTACCTGGAGTTGTGTCAAAGTCTGGGTTACAGTTACACCACTGGGACAAGTGCCACTATTCCAGCAGTCCTACTGGTGCAACCACATGGCCCCACAGCTCTGTCCCAGCCCCATCCAAGTTAGCAGCAGCAATGTCAGTGTCAGGAGGGCAGCTCCACATCTCTCCCCCCCCCACCTCTGCACACAGTTACATTCACTAAAAAATTTTTGTTTGAATGTTGGTTCTTTTAATGCCATAGGTAAAGGGTAAAGGGACCCATGACTATTAGGTCCTGTTGCAGACGACTCTGGGGTTGCGGTGCTCATCTCACATTATTGGCTGAGGGAACCGGTGTACAGCTTCCAGGTCATGTGGCCAGCATGACTAAGCCGCTTCTGGCGAACCAGAGCAGCGCAAAGAAACGCCGTTTACCTTCCCGCTGGAGCAGTACCTATTTATCTACTTGTACTTTGATGTGCCTTCAAACTGCTAGGTTGGCAGGAGCAGGGACCAAGCAACAGGAGCTCACCCCGTCACAGGGATTCGAACCACCGACCTTCTGATCGGCAAGCCCAAGGCTCTGTGGCTTAAATCTATACTTCTTTCCTGGATAATTGTTCCATGAATTCTAGGCCCCTAAAGTACTGGCAGGATATATATTTATGATAAATATATTGGACAACTTTGAATGATCTGGTATTCAACACAAATGCATCATATCAAATTTCAAGTTCCTCATTTTCCATTTTTGCCATAAATTTCACTGGCCACGATGGTCAGTTTAGGCACAATGCAAAAGAAAGCCACAGTAAAATGACTCTTTTAGTGTTAGTTTCATATTTATATGATAATTACATCACAGACATATGGGCAATAAACCTTTGCATGATTGGAATTTTGCCCAGAGAATCTGTACAACCCACTATAATATGGCTGCTTAACTTTTAAACACAATGTATTATTTATATTGAATTATAATGCTACCAATTCAGAACCCAGGCTATCTCACATTTCAATAGAAATGTTTTTTTTTTACCTTGTGAGATTACCACACAGCTATGTTATGAGGTCTTAGTGGGGTTCTCTTCCTTTGAATATAGCATCAGAAGCATTGAAGGGAAGGTTGGGCGAAATAGATTTCTAATAAACTGATACAACTGTGGCAGAATTCTGTTCTAAAATAATATGATGCACATAAATGCTCATTTAGTTGTAGTTTTATAAGATGGTACTGTTAGAAGTATAAAAATAAACATATTCAAAAAACAAAAACAAAAAAGAGTATAGTTTCCAAAATGCCATCTTAGTGTACATGCAAATCAAATATAAATAAATATCTATATATTTACCTCATTTACATGAGTTTTTTCCTTACTGTGCGCAACTGCACAAATCAATTTTCCCAAACACAGCATTATGCATATTGGCTTGTGATAAGAATAATTTCTTTCCTATAATATGGCCCAAATAATATCTGACCATTGAATTGTTGAATAGGCCAACAAATTATCATCTCTGTTTATGCAGCTCAAGCTAGATCACCGTCTTTGTGCACTACAACTTATACAATTCCCCTGGGGATAGATTCATCCATTCATTTCAAAATCTTCTTTAAAAAAATATATTTATTGGGATATTTTTTTAAAACAAACAAAAAACATACAAAAATACAAAACACAAAAATACAAAATACAAAAAATACAAAAAACAAAAATTCTAATTTATAAGCCTTATTTCTAATCTGATGACTTCTTCATTCCGCCTCCTTCTGCGTTCCTTTACAGATCATCCTTAGTAATCTCTAAATCTTATAAAAACTCTAACTTTTACTTAATATCACCTTATTTCTCTATCTTTTATATCCTACCATTTTACACTCTATCTATATCTTTCCTTTTAATTCCATTATAACTATCTTCTAACAATACTTATTTCACACCATTGTATTATCTACAGCCTCTTTATATCTCCCTCATTTCAAAATCTTCTACAAGTGTATCAGGTCATTTGATTGTTACCTATTGGGTAGCTTCATACATAATATCAGCGAGAAAGTTACAAGCTATGTTTTTGACTCCAAACAGTGTCAACTGCCAAAGTGTTTTGGTTTTTTTAATTGAAATGATTTTTTAATTGAAATGATTTTATTATTATTATTATTATTATTATTATTATTATTATTATTATTATTTTACAACTAGCGTTTCTGAAAATCCCTGTCTTCAACTTTCTGTTGGATTGTCTCACTTGTCTTTTGTGAATTATATTGTAATGGCACCAGCTTCAAACAATAACTATCTGAGTGACTGATGTGACTAGACAATATGATGCTGACGTAAGTGAGAAGGGCTTACTACACTTTCAAGCCATTACTAGCTACATTACTAACTACTACCTAAGTTTCACTTTGTTCCCCTCTTAAAATCTGAGAGAAGCATACATACAGCTTGAGATTAAAATTAATTGGAGAGAATGATTTGACCACATGGTCTCCTAGAGCCAGGATAAGCTACTTCTTCCAGAGAGAAGAAAAGTGCTGAGAGGAGGAGCTGTGTAGGGAAAGAGTTAACACCTTCCATACATGCACCCTTTTGTGTTTTAAACTGCAGCCCCACACACTGTGTAAGATGTTATTGGGCAGACTCTTCAGTGCCCATTTTGCCCATGACAAGAGTCCACTAAATCTCCATTACTGCCCCATACGCATAATCAACGGTAGAAAATACGTATGTTTTTACACAAATATGATAAATTCAAATATATTTAATTTTAGATCCTTAACAGCCAAGCTACATAAACAACAACAAAAACAACAGTCTTTCTTCTAAAATTCTGAGTATTCAGTGCTATTCCAAATACATTTCTGGCAGGCTGAAAAGGGGTATTTGTTTACATGATCCAACTCTATCCATTTTCCCCCTGCCCTTGTTTCTAATAGTGTTGGATACTAAAAGATATTTATTTTTGCATACACAGGGCTGCAATCAAAGACACATTTACCTGAACATAATCCTCTGAATTCAATAAGTGCTCAAAGTAGAGACTTCTGAGCAGGCGTGCACAGGGTTGCATTGTAAATCTGTTAATTTGTGTGTCAAATATCCCCTTGTATGACTGCTTTCTTGGGAGTATTTTACATATGATATACTACTAACTTGACAGATGCAATATAGCTGCTATCTAATTAATTTCCTGGAGAGCCAAGCACTACTATTTATTGAAAATGCACTCAGCATCATTAATCATGCTGTTTCTCAGAAATACATGTAAGTACTTGGGAACCACATCATGAAACTTTTAAATAAGAATTTCTTATAGCTGTCCCTTTTTTTCATTACATGTATCCAATAATGGGATGATAACTCTCAAAACCAGAAATTAATAATTGGAGCACCAGAAGCAGTTAAATTATAATAATTAATATCTCTAAGAGTAAATGGAAGCATTTATGCATACCTAAATTAGCCTAAGAATTTCTCTGAATCCAGTGTTAGAAGGATTAAAACAGCCCTCAGCTATATGCTTGTCAATGGTAATATTGCCAAGACCACATAACACCGGTCTTGAAAGATCTACATTGGGTCCCAGTACGTTTCCGAGCACAATTCAAAGTGTTGGTGCTGACCTTTAAAGCCCTAAATGGCCTTGGTCCAGTATACCTGAAGGAGCGTCTCCACCCCCATCATTCTGCCCGGACACTGAGGTCCAGCACCAAGGGCCTTCTGGTGGTTCCCTCGTTGCAGGAGGCCAGGTTGCAGGGAACTAGGCAGAGGGCCTCCTCGGTGGTGGCGCCTGCCCTGTGGAACTCCCTCCCAACAGATGTCAAAGAGAAAAACAACTACCAGACTTTTAGAAGACATCTGAAGGCAGCCCTGTTCAGGGAGGCTTTTAATGTTTAATAGATTACTGTGTTTTATTTTTCTGTTGGAAGCCGCCCAGAGTGGCTGGGGAACCCAGCCAGATAGGCGGGGTATAAATAATAAATTATTATTATTATATTAAAATGAAGGAAGCAATTACCTTAAAAGAAAAACTCTAAAATTACACACGTAAGTATTATTCAATCTCAATCTCACCCACCCACCCCACAAACCCACCTGACTGTAGAGGACCCTCAGCTAGAGATGGGTACGTTTCTGAGCACAATTCAAAGTGTTGGTGCTGACCTTTAAAGCCTTAAATGGCCTCAGTCCAGTATACATGAAGGAGCGTCTCCACCCCCATTGTTCTGCCTCAACACTGAGGTCCAGTGCCGAGGGCCTTCTGGCAGTTCCCTCACTGCAAGAAGCCAAGTTGCAGGGAACCAGGCAGAGGGCATTCTCGGTAGTGGCACGCCCTCTGGAACACCCTCTCATCAGATGTCAAAGAGAAAAACAGCTACCAGATTTTTAGAAGACATCTGAAGGCAGCCCTGTTTAGGGAGGCTTTTAATGTTTAATAGATTATTTTATTTTATTTATCGGTTGGAAGCCGCCCAGAGTGGCTGGGGAAACCCAGCCAGATGGGTGGGGTATAAATAATATTATATTATTATTATTATTATTATTATTATTATTATTATTATTATTATTAAGAGATTCAGTTCAGTTTGCCTTTAAAGGCAAACCTGCCTAATTCACACTTCCCAAAACAATATGGGAATTGAAATGCAGTCTCACTTTCAAATTTGCACTTCTCCAAATTCTGCAATTCAGTTCTCCAGCCAAGTAATGTGAACAAAAATGTATATACAAGGGTAAAATGTACATTGAAATGCATATATTACTGAAAAGGGCTAATATATATTAAGTACAAAAAGGCATATTAGGGAAAATAGCTTGCAAAAACTTGTATATTAGCAACTTTGTATATATACAAAGATGTATATATTTAGAGATATTCACACTAAAACACTGATTATCTTGAGGATTTTTTTAAAAATAAAAATAAAATAAAAATGTGGAGAATTGCAATATTTTTACTGGTACTTTTTATCTTACTGTTACCAATTTCTAAACTCAGATTTATGCTGCAAGCTCCCCAAATACCTAGGTTATAACATGGCCTATATGTGCTGCAGATAAATATATAAATATATAAACAGATGCCTGTTTCTGTTATAACATGTGATATAGCATTAGGGGACGACAGAGGATGAGATGGTTGGACAGTGTTCTCGAAGCTACGAACATGAGTTTGACCAAACTGCGGGAGGCAGTGGAAGACAGGAGTGCCTGGCGTGCTATGGTCCATGGGGTAACAAAGAGTCGGACACAACTAAACGACTAAACAACAACAACATAGCATTAGGAGAAGGAAGATAAGAATACAGTATTCCTAATTTTAGCTGGAAGTAGGGATCCAGAAATGTGTGTAAAACATACCGGCAAACAAAAATTGAACAGATGCAAAAAAAAGTGAGAAGCTATAGTGCTTGCCAAGGAGCTAGCTTATTATATGCAGCTTATTATTAAAGAAAATTTAAACATGCACATGAAAGCATTTGTTCTCAAAGAGAAGAAAGAGGAGGAGGAGGAGGAGGAAAGAGAAGAAAGCACTTCACAGATTTTCAAAGAAATTAGGGGGAAATGCTGTTTATGTTTTGAGGTTACAAACCTTGACAGTGCTTCTAATAATGCTTCCAAGTCACTAAATTCTGCAGAGAGGTGCATTTTTACAACTTTAGGATGCATAATGTAAAGCTAAATTTTTAAGCGTGCATACCCACCCACCCACCCACACTTAAAAGCATCATTGTTCAGAGCAAGGAGGGGGAAGCTGTGGCCCTAGCCAGAATTGTCAGTGCTCAAGACTGAAGGGAGTTGTAGTCCAACAACAGCTGGAGAGCCATAGGTTTCTCTCATGATTAGAGGCACTCTTTTGAGAAAATAGATTTTGTCCAAGGCATTCAAATTCCTTAAACAGAAAACAGTCAAGGCTGATACTTCAGGCCTACACATACTAAACCATGGTAGCTGCATTTGTAGCTGCATGGTAGCTGTCACATTTAACATGGTTCACCCCTTTCACTAGGTGGCATGCCTCTTGCAGGCATATAATATAGAGTTATAGCCAGTTTACTAAGATAGTGTAGGGCAGACTATTGGAGGGTGAATAGTGCGTAGTTATTTTTGTGATTTTAAGTTGTTTTAAACTGTTTTTAATATTGTGACCGCCCTGGTTGGATCTGCTAATTATAGGGTGAAAGTTTTATTTATCCCAGTGACCAGTAGAGTTATTAAAGCCAAAATTGTATCACAGATACAATTTCTGCAGCACTTACTTGGTTTCCATGCTTTTAAATGCACACGGAAGGAGCTCAATCCTATTTTCTTTTGTTTTATATTTGGCATTCCTAGACGTGTTACTGTTGCTGCTCTTAATTTGGACGCTGGTCTAAATTCTTTGAGCTAATGGATCTAATCCATTAAATTTTGGCTCTGTTGCTATCTTTTGCTTACTCCCAGTTCCTTTGTATTCCAGGAAATGATAGACAAGTCTGCCTAGATAAAGAAATTGTTGCAAAACTTGTGACAGTTGAACTTTGGTCTTCTTATTTGTTATCTACAAACTGCCAAACAGAGAGTAATGGATATCAACTCGCAAAGTCCAGTGCAGATCAGAGGTCTTGTTCTACCCATCACTGGGTTTGCGGGGTTCTAGTTCTAAGAATGGGGTGCCTGATCTGAAATGGATATCTGCTCTTAAAGCTTTTTCTCTGGCATATTTAATAAAGGTAAAGGGTCTAAACCACAGGGCGTGCCGATCAGAAGGTCAGCAGTTCGAATCCCTGCGACGGGGTGAGCTCCTGTTGCTGGGTCCCTGCTCCTTCCAACCTAGCAGTTTGAAAGCACGTCAAAGTGCAAGTAGATAAATAGTACCGCTACAGCGAGAAGGTAAACGGCATTTCCGTGTGCTGCTCTGGTTCGCCAGAAGCGGCTTTGTCATGCTGGCCACATGACCTGAAAGCTGTACGCCGGCTCCCCCGGCCAACAAAGTGAGATGAGCGCCCCAACCCCAGAGTCATCTGCAAGTGGACCTAATGGTCAGGGGTTCCTTTACCTTTACCCCTGACCGTTAGGTCCAGTCACGGATGACTCTGGGGTTGCTATCTTTGTGAAACAAATTGTTTAGCAGAATATCTCACTAGTAGTCACAGAGGCAACTCTAAGGAATTCAAATCCCCCAGTAACTTTTCAAATTATAGCAGTGTTGCCTCTTTCCAAAGAAAGATGAACAAAGCACAGTAGTAGTTATGAAGGATATGTCACACGTCTACCTTCTTCAGATACTTATCGCAGAACACACAAAGGTGCCTGTTGGTACACATGGGGCTGCCTGGGCAATATTGCACACACCAACAACACTTCCCAAGACACCATATGATTGGCTGAGACTGGAGAGGGTTGCTTCACTGTGCAAAGTGTTTCTAGCAGGCAGATGGGAATTGTGATTATTGAGGGTTTCTATTCCCATGTTGAAAACTCTTATTATAATGAATTACCCACTTCACTCAGTCAATTGCACATCAGCTCAGTGGTGTTACTAGCAAAGCTACTCCTAAATTTTCCTGCCACACTTTCACATGTCCTACAATCCAGCATCCAGAGTAGCAAATATTTATCAGATTAGTCTCTTCTAAGTTCAATGGTATGCACACACACACCACTTGACAAGAATTTCCATGAATTCTTGATTCTGATTGTGAAAGTGAAGAGCACATGTTCTTTTCTCTTGCATGGGTTCAGTTCAGACCAGGCTTCAGTAAAGTAAAGTTGAGGGTGGAGTGAGGCAAAGGCAGTCTGCAGCTAGAAAAAGCAGTTCTATTTGCTCAAAACAGCAAGGTAAGCAAAAATTACTAACTTTTATAGGTGCCAAACAATTAGCCTGCTAAGCTGAAGAAAACAGAGAGAGGTGGGGTATAAGAGAACTTCAGATTCAGTCATACGAGTCTATGTTTCATGGGATGCAGTGGCTGGCTTTCTCCCTACCCCTTCCTGAGCTACTATTTGGCACCTGACTCCAGTTAGTAGATGTCAGGATTCTAATAAAAAACAAAGTAGATCCTGCAAATGTAAAGTCTATTCACTCCTGGGCTACACTATCCACATGTGAAAGAATATGCTTATTTGAATCTCTCTTAATAATTAGACAGTAAGTACCTAACATTCTTTTAAAGACTCTAGACCATTCAAAACACCCACAGAAGACTCCAATAATAGCTACAAGAAAAAAACAACAGTATGCTACAAACACTTCCACATGAACAAACATGGAGCAGGGCCATACAAAAATATGTATAATAGGGAAAACCAAAAATATGCTGCTGTGAACATAGTCACCAATGCAGTCCCTGTACCTTCCTATGGGACAAAATACAAAGGGATTACTGAAAGCTAAGGTTACATCGGGTCCACTGCATTACCAACAAACTTACCTCAATAAGCCTGCATGTGTGTTCTTTAAATATAGCAGCATATTCCATTATTTCCTTTTCTCTTCCATTTTTGGCAGCTTCAGTGAGCACAAGAAGTGGAACAGTTGTGTCCAAGAAGGAGTCTGAGATATGATCAATGATAGCTTTGCGGAGCTGGGAAAAGAAAGCACCATTAATTAAATCACATATCATGGTATTTCGTGTGTGTTATGCTATGCAGTAAATGTACTCTACAAATAAGAAACCTTGGGTTGTATCCAATGCTCTGTGCACATAGTTTTTTGCTAATGCAATGGGACTTCCATTTCCTTTCCCCCACCTCATGCCCCCATCTAAGTTGCTTTGGACCCACCAGGTCCTCTACTCCTGCTTTGTGTCAGAACTGACTACTAACACAATCAGCTGGGTTAAATTATTCACTCTGAAATATGACTCTTTCTATTCCTTATCAGTACATGTAAAAATACTAAATGTAATGCAAAATGAAACAATTTGCTTTCAAAATTTTATTAAAGAGAAGGGATATTGATTGATTAGTCATGTACATAGAATGGAAGATGGCAGGATCCCCACGGATGTGCTTTATGGGTAGCTGGCCTAAGGCACCAGGCCAACTCTGTGCTATAAAGATGTCTGCAAACGTGAGATGAAGGCTGGCAACATTAACCCCATCATGTAAGAATCCCTTACTGATGACTGCAGTGTCTGGAGACAGACATTCAGGTCATGTATCCACAGCAGCAACCCGTGGAGAAATGACCACTGGAAATGACCGCTGGGAGGAGCTCAGAGAGAAGAAACACAATGGTGCATCTGTAACAGTGAAACTAGATGCATTCATCTGCCCCAGTTGCAATAATAAAACAGGTCTCTCTTGTATTTGTCTCTACAGCCGCAGCAGGTGTTGTAACTCTTCAATGGTTTGACTTTACCCCCGAAGGTGCACTTTTCCATTGTCTTTCTAGACAGATGGATACCAACAACTTCAAAGAACAATATCAGATTTAAGAGTGTATTTTTCAGCCTCCTGTTACAAATGCTTGGTGAGAGTATCACTTTTTCTAGTAGCTAGTAGAACTTAGTGAATTTCACATTGTAAGTTGATTTTCACAGTACTTGGTACCTAAATGTTCCTGGATATGAACAGTAAAATGTATGTGTACAGATCTGCACACTCAACATTATAATCAAACATGTACAACATATAAGATGAATCCACAAACTGGTTCTCTGTCACCTTTGGCACCCAACATAAATTATTTGCCTAACAACATGCCTATTTCCATCACATAATCAATTTAATATTCTTATACTAAGCATAGATTAGGAACATGATTCTGTCTGGGTTTGTGGGGTAATAAATATGATTTATATTCTAGCAAGGCTATGCTAGATTGTGGCTGTTAGTTTTAATTTTATTTTAATGCATTGTGTAAATATGTTTTTAAAATGTATTGTGTAAGGACACTTTTAAACAACCTCCAGTATGGAAAGAATCATTTTCACAGAAGAAAGCTGTTAATTTGTTTTCCATACTTTCTCTCAAAACAGACATTGCTGTGCAAGAGGGGCTGACTAGATCCAGATCTGCTTAGCTTTCAGTAATGCTGCTTCCTGTGCCTTTGCCTAGGACTAGGACTATTTAATCTCTCACTTTTATATAATGGAATCTGTCATCCAAGGAACTGACTAAGTCCACACCTTCAAGCAATAAAGCAACATTAGGTGTTCTCAGACCACTCACTGGACCCTTGAATATATGCTTCCAAATCTTGGACTTTTTGTGTTTCTACTGTTCCAAACCTCCATCCCTAATCTGCACCCCTAATCTCCATCGGCAGTTCTTTTTTAAAAAAGTGTGTCTCCTTAAAATAAAACAAAAGCATGTCATTATTATTATTTTATGTTATAACTGCTTGCAGAACTATCTATTTAGCATACTTTTCCCCTGAGGAGATTACCTGCCTGCGGAGGTCTCTTGTTTTCTTGCACATATTATCTATTGCAATATTCAAGGCATTGCTCCTTTCTTTTTTGTCAGCCTGGAAAAAAACAGCAAAAAAGAAAATTTTGAGCATACAAAGCTAGTATGTTTAACATCTTAATAAGAGCAACAAAGAGTCCCATGGCACCTTAAAGACTAGCATTTCTCCCTCCCATAATTCCTCTTTAGAAAATAATATATTCAATCTACTTTAGTAAATTATATTCTTGAACATAACAAAAGGTACAAAAGTACTGTGTTCAGCAAGAGTGGTTTATTCATTCAGGCCACATGTACAGTACTTGCAATAAATATATTCTTCTGGTTTCAAGGATTTCCAATCAACTTATGTTCATATTGATCTAGTATATCCAGGCTTACCGTAACATACATTCATATGGGCACTGTCCAGCCCCTTGCACATTTCCCTACTTAGGGGCTCCATTAGAATATATATTATTTTCATAGGATAATTAATAATAGTAGAGTCAAATAAAGAAATAGCTCCAACTTCTACAAGTTAAAAATAACTATGTAATGCATAAGTGCTATTTATCTTATTTATTAAATTTGAATGCCGCTTTTCATCCATAGATCTCAGGGTGGTTCACAACATAAAAATACATAATCAGCCAAATGCTTGGTTGAAGAGGCCTGTTTTCACCTGATGCCTAAAGGTGTATAATGAAGGTGTAAGCCAAATCTCCATGGGGAAAACATTCCACAAATGGAAAGCCACTGCAGAAAAGTTGTCTACAAAAACCAAACCTAACATCTCTGATCTTACCTTAAGGAAAATACCAGGGTAGGGGTGCAGGGTGGGGACTGATACCGGTCGGTACTTCAAGCTTGTAATCAGAGATAATGATTTTACCCACCCGAAAACTGTAAAGTCCTTGAAGAAAAACCACTACAGTAGTCCTTCTGAAATCTGGCAAGATTTCTTTCCTTCAGAGAGTCTAACCTGGGAGCAAATTTCACCCAATTCTGCCAAAAATCAAATTTATGGAGGTTTTGTGGTGGTGGGTGGGGCAGATTTTAAAGGTGCCCAGCATAGGAAAAGATCCTCTGCCTGTAACTTGACAGGCCTTATCCATTCTGGAGGTGCCTGCAAATTTCAACCCTGTATTGCATCCCAAAATAAATCCTACCTCCAACACCCACTAACTTCCCTCCCCCCCACCCCCCACCCCATACAGACATATCCAACTCATTCTTACAACCTTAACCATGTCTTGCAAAAGGAAAAGGTATAGATACTTTTATTTCCCAGTAATAGTGAATTTTGGGAAATGTTGGCAGAAGAAGCCTCATTCCCCCCCCCCATCAGATTCAGCCTAAAACTGACAGGCTGTTTTCTGAAGCACTAAATCAGGATCCAATCCAAACCCTCCAGTCTGTTTATACCCCTAAAACTGACCTTCAAATCCCCACTGAGACAAGAAGCAAACCCTGTAATTTTGAGCAAGTCACTATTTCTCAGTCTTGTGATGGTGTTGTAAGGTTCAGCAGCCTAGGAAACTCCTCCGCAGAAGGGGAGGGTAGAAATGTTATAAGTAATTAAGGCACATTAAGATCAATCAATGGCACTGGAAAAAAAGATTTTTCAGGGCTGGGCTATCATTAGGCAGAGTGAGACTGCTGCCTCTGGCTGCTGATTTTCGGTGTTGTGAAATGGCAATAAATTGGTATATTATTAAATGTATTGCTGTTAGATTTTTTGCTGCCAGAGAGAGGGAGAGGTGCTTGTTGGATTTTTTTGCCTGAGGTGCCAAAATAACTTGACCAATTTTGGGTATTATGCACCTTGAATTTTGAAGAGGGCAGATTTGCTGCTCTGCTTCAGGCAGCAAAATGTCTTGGGCCAACTCCACTAAAAATGTTTACAGGTCTACATGCTGAAAATAATCAGGGTTCTGCAGTAACTGCACAGCTCAGCAGTGACTAGAAGGAATCATTCACTCACTGTGTTTCCAATGGGAAAAACTACTCGGGCTCACTTAAGACATTTTCCTGCATCTGCAGAAGTCTCACCATCTTGACAGTTTACAATTTTCACAGAGACTGGGTGATCAAAGAAGCTGCTATGAACATATTGAGCTGAAGCTTCATGTTGCAACAGTGAAAAGAAGCTTCAGGATATTTCATCCCTTTCCTCACCAGTTCTAATATGAATTCTCGGATCAAGTACCCAAGCAAGTAATGGAAGTTGTGCAGCCTTTAGCATCGCCACACAAAACTAGAATGAACACTTTTTGTTTGTTTCATTAAAATATTACATGTACTGAAAGTACTAGAATGCAAAAACATCACTGCAAGTTTGCTGTTCAGGCTACAGAACAGCAGTGGATGAGCTAGATTTCATTTGATCATTGGTCCTTTGACATGGTGAAAAAGTAAGCATATGTAATCTACTCTAAATGCATATGAGGTCTGAGAGCCTAGAAGCAAAGACGCCACCTGACCAAGGGGACAGGCAGCCTTTACAAAGCCAACCGAATGGTATCCTACTATAGTAAACCAAGATTAACTGTCATATCTTTCTTTGCATGGAAACCCTTAAACAAGGGAATGGAGAACTTTATTAGCCTAAGGGCAACCCAAGGGTTGCATGCCAGAGGTGGATAGGCCAGAGGCGAAAGTAATTTGAGCAATAAGAGGGCACACTTATCTTTCTATCATAGCCCAAGCAAAACTTCTCTCCATTCTCCATCCAGCAAGCACTATCACAGTTCAAATACACATTCCAGCTAGGCATAAATAATGCAGGACAGTGCTAGTAAGTGAGGGTGGCAAGGAAAGGGAGTCTGGCCTAGGGAGAACCCCAAAGGTCAAATAGGCCTGGGGTGTCACAAAGCCTCCCTGAGTGTCAAGTTCTATATCCCTGCCTCAAACAGAGCTCATTAAGAAGATTACATTTTTGCTAGAAGACTATCTCAATCAGAATTCCCCATGGCAAAGCAGCTGTTTGTCCCAGTATTTTCATTCTACCTCTTCTTTGACCCTATGGTTTGCTTCCAGTTTTGCTACGGCTCTGCTCTGGGAATGAAAGAGTCATCCAGCTCTTGAATAACATCAATGAAGAGTTTTCTGCCTTGCAAAATCCAGTGGGAGTGAACAGTCCAGACTCCGGACTGTTCTTTTCCACATAATTGCAGAAAACTCATGGTTAGGATTGGAAACATGCAACTAACTATGGCTACAATGCTGCTTACTGGGAAGTAAATTCCATTGAACTAAATGGGATCTGTTTACAAGTTAAACATCTCTGTTATAAATATTCTTCCCTGCCTTTGTGCAGACAAGGCTATACAACATGCTTAGAACTGTATCACTCATTGTTATTTTTTGCAGAAGTTTTCTCCTGTAAATGTTACTTTAGGCCAGCGTTTCTCAACCGCTGTTCCGCGGCACAGTACTGTGCCGCGGGACGCTGGTTGGTGTGCCGGGAGACGCTGGCGACGAGAAGGGCGATTTGCTGCCCTGTCACGTGACTGGCGGCCGCCATTAGGGGCGCTGACCCTCCGGAAAGGAAGCCGGCCGGGTCACGATGGGGGCGGGGCAAGCGCAGCTCTCAACAGCCACCACCACGGCTGTTTGTCTCGCTCTCGCTCCTCTTGCTGGCGGCGCCCGGGAGTTTTTTGGTCAGCGCGGAAGTGAGCGGCCTCTTCGGCAAGGAGTCCTGCAGAAGGTGAGGTGCTCTTCTTGCTAGCCCAGGGGTCGGCAACCCACGGCTCCGGAGCCGCATGTGGGAGCCTCAAAAGGGAGCCTCACCAAGAAGCCCCAGCCCACACAGACAGGGACCGATCGGAGGTCGGTCCGTCGTTTGTTCCCTTCCGCTGCAGAAACTCCGCCACCGGGGCTGCGCGCACGGGGAGAAGGCGGCGAGTGGCTCCGCCAAGGACATAATGCAGAACAGACCCGCAAAGGAACCCCTCAACAGTCTTTTGCCATTAAACTCCAACTTTTACACCATGCACTTTTTGCACCCGTGTGTGTAATGATTACGTCTCCCCTCCAAACTAAACTAAATATAGGGCGGCACAGAGTTGGTGTGCCGCGGGATTTTTTTTCATAGAACAAGTGTGCCGTGGCCCAAAAAAGGTTGAGAAACACTGCTTTAGGCAGTGTTGATAGCACTGCAAGCGAAGTATGTCTCTCAATCCCATGGTTCACTATACATTTAGAACAATTTGCCCAAATAAATTATTTGTCTCAGCACCTTAGTGTAAGAAAACTTATCTTAATTAAATATCTCAAGAGCATCTATGTTAGTCTGATGTAGCAAAAACAAAAACAAAAAACAAATAATCCTATGCCACCTTTAAAGAATGTCACAATAAATCAGTTCACCTTTATATGTTGTGTTCTACATTTTCTTCATTGGATATTGTAATGTTTGTAATCAGTTGACTGTCAGACCTGATTTTTTTTAACTAAGGTGTTCAGATTTTTTTTTAAAAAAAAAAACCCAACATTTTCCTGTTAATCCAAACAAAAAGGAAACAGTTTGGGAGTTGACATCTATCATAAAATGGAAATACCAGAAAATGTGGATAAAGTAAAAATACTGACTTTTGCTTGTCACGTGTGTGTGGCTGCTTCAGGAAAATACTAATTTTATTAAAATTTTAATGTCAAGCTTATATTTTAAGGGATTTTTTTCTAATTCCCATCTTGCTCCTTTGTTTTGACAAGGAGCAAGTTCCCCTCCACCCCACCCCCACATTTGGAGTTACAGTACCAAAAATAGGAATAATGTTCACATATAAAATTTATCATTATTCACATCATTATACATATGATTCATACACACACACACAAACACAAGTCCATGTATATCCCAGGTTACCTCAAGTAATCAACACATAGATACATACAACAATGCATATAACTATAAAAATATGTCTGTATTAATATAAATATGTATAGATACAATTATGCTGCACAAATATTGTACCACATGCGGCTTGACTATTTATTTGTATTATATGCATAATAAAGATTTATTATGTATAATTTAGTATAAAATTGGTCAGATGTTCTAAAAATAACAAATACACAAGCAGGTTACATATAAGTGGCCACTCAGTACAAGGGCTGCCAAGTTCTGAGTATAAATTCATTTAAAACAGATTCCTCTTCCACTCACACCAAGTTCCAGCACAGCAGCATATGCTGAGATGGTTGTGCAACTGCCCCGGGCACATAAAGGGTTACTTAGCATGCCACCATAGCCCCTTGTGTTGACAGAATATTTAGAAGAGCACAACATCGAATTCCACTCTTTGTGTTTATGCTACCATTTTTATTTCAGAAACTGAAACCATAAAGAGTACAGTGGTACCTTGGTTTACAATCATAATCCGTTCCGGAGGTCCGGTTGTAAACCAAAACAGGTTGTAACCCATGGCGTGCTTTTGCCAATGGGGCCTCCCAAAAATTTTGGTTGTAATCCCCCCCCAATTGGTTGTAATCCAAAAAAGGGGACATGAACTTCCAGGTTTGACGTGGTTGTAATCCAAAGCGGTTGTAATCCAAAGTGGTTGCAAACCAAAGTACCACTGTACTGCAATCTTACATATAAAAGCAAAATTACAAATTCACCAAGGGTGAAGGCCTTGGACTCCGCAGAAGATGGGGGTCTGGTTGACAAGGGCCTGATCTGTGAGGCATTATCTACATTTTGCTCATTCCTTCCTCTTATTTATGCCTGAAATCTGGTTGGAGCGGATTGTTGCATATCTCAGGATCACAAAGCTTAATTTTCCTCAGAGAAGAATCCTTATTTTAAGAGTCCTGGAGTTATACGAGAGACAGCACAGCTCCTTTCCAGTTTCCACTCCAAGTTGTGCGTAAAGCCATGCTCAGCCTCTGGGTGACATCCTGTGCATTAGTATCAGCTTATCAACAATTTGAAAATCACCACAGGTGCTGGTTAGTGAAACTAGCGAATGAGAATAGAGTTCATACACTTGCTTGGTCAGTGTGTCCTGTATAAGATATATTGCTGTGTTTACATTTGACATATCCATGACCCTCTGTGCTTTTACAAATGAAAGTGTCTGCCTACCCATTGTGCCAATGTTTCGTTGATGCTATTCCATGGTGGTTGTCCTGATGAATTCTCAGAGCCACTGTTTCCCTGTGGTTTCATATTCCTTTGATAGAGGAAATAATAACCAAAAAAACAAAACAACCCCTCTAACTAATACTACTTGCTCTATGTTCAAACTGCCTGCCAATGTTCCACATGTGTTAACCTCCTTGTTCTCTGCAATATTAATGCTAGTAGCAATATCCAGTGAATGAGGAAGCAGAGACTTTATCCAGTGTCTCCCATGGTTTCCCTCTGGGGCACTTTCCCCCTGTTGATTCTTCAATGCTCTTAAAAAATGATCTGTACCTTCCCCCATTCCATCCTCAGACAACAGGCAGAGTCAAATGGGGCTGTAGGATGGTGCGGAGGCAGGTTTTGTAATTGAAAAGCTGAGCTTGGAAGAAATGCTGTATTTTCTTAGTCTCCCCCCCCCCAGCTATCTCTCCCTCCCCCTTTTCACACACTGAAAGTCCAATCCAATTCCTCAGTCCCCTACTGTCCTCCCATAGGGGGGCGAGGAGCAGGAAATCTCTTCTAAACCTACTTTTTAAGCACATAAGGCGAAAACAAATAAATGGTACACAATTTTTGTTCATTGTTTACATCCTTACCAGGAGCCAATTTACCTCGAAATAATGACTTGGTCTCCTGAGAGGCTGGTATGCCAAGAATGATATGATTCACACTGTACAATTCAATGAAGCAGCATTTTGCACTGTCAACTTGCTCACCCACTGTTGTTTGCAATGCCCAATATATCTCATGTTAAAAGTGAGCTACACCCTAAGCTGGAATTTGTTAATATATTTTTGGCCGTGACTCTGGAGCTGCCCAGTAGAAGACTATTTTCCAATGTGGGCTTGATTTTACTTGGTTTCTCCTGCCACCATAGAAATAGAAAATGTGAAACTAGGTATTGTTATTGTTTGTTACTATGTATTTTTGTGTGTTTATATTATAAACTGCCCTGTGATCCTTGGATGAAGGGTGATATAGAAATTTTAATAATAATAATAATAATAATAATAATAATAATAATAATAATAATAATAATGTGGAAAACAAAGTACATGGTACAGCCAAGCAGGTTTTAATGGCTGTTTACCAACACACCAAAGTAGGATTAGCCAGCCTCTCATCCACATGCTAGGCTCCTTTGCATCTTTTCCATATCTGATCAAGTTTATATTAACATTTGCCCTTGGCAGTCAGTTGGTTGTCCATAATGACAGAATCAGCCTTGCTTCAGAAAATCGTAAAATGCTTTTAGAGATCTATGTTATGTTTGATAGACACTATTTCATATCTATATCTAAATCTATACATCTGAAGTTACACATTAGCTGGAGATTTTCATTTTCCAGAGTGGGCCAAAAATAGAGTATGAAAGACTTGTTTGCTCTGAATGTATACATACATTTCTTCTATTTTAAAACGAAAAGGCTTTATTGAGTTTGCAAAACATGTAATACAAACAGAACCGCCAATACCCTTCCATAAAAACCAATGGGAATTATTCTTAACTGGAAATGTGGGTTGAAGTGTCATCAGTGTGCAGATGAAATCCAGCTCTCTCCCTCCTTTTCAGCAAATCCAAGAGAGACAGTGGATGCACTGATTTAGTGTGTGGGTGTGGTTAATGGTCTGAATGGGGGCCAATAAATATTCTCAAATCAGGCAAGGCAGAGGTACTGCTAATGGGTTGTTTGTCTGCCCAGCTAAGCAACCACAAGTGATGTTTGCAAACCAAGAAGCAGCATGAAAATCCTTTTCCTTTTGTTCCTTCTGGCTGTAAAAACAGGCCACAATGCATCCTAAATTTGGCTTGAAAGATCACAAGTTGCACAAACCTTTTTAAAATATATAAGTGGTGTTCTGTTTTTTAGATGGACACAGGCCCAGAGATTGCTCTGAGTGACAGAGCATGGCCAGAATTTTACCACAATGCAACAATTAAGAATAGAGCATTGGCTTCTCAGATATTCTCCTCCACACAACTGTAATCACACTGAAGGGAAAGCAGAGCTGCACTTATGGGCCCCATCTCAATGTCTCCTGCTGGCCCCAGCACCTCTGCCAGGCACATGTCTGGAAAGAGGAGCCTACTGTGCACAGATAGGCTCTCCCCATGATCAAGAATGCTGATTGCAAAGAGTTCCCGACCATAGGGTTAGGGCCAGACCAGCTCACAAGGTTTACAACTGGGAGGCGTATGGAAAGGGTTCAGATTAACCAGTGTTCATGCTGGTACCTCTTAAGTAGCTGCCATTGACCGACCAACCTCTTCCGTTATTCCCAACTGTGAAAGATTCAAGGGGATTATAAACACCCAAAAGCTGTGAGTGTGAAGCCAGGTATAAGAATCATCAGGCCTGGGGAAAGAATGCAGTCGTCCTGGCCTCTCTATCTGGATTTAGAGACCCTCCCTAGGCCACACCCCATTCCCAGGACACAACCCTCACTGACCCTGTTCTACACAATCTTCATGTGTTTTTGCCTGGTTGGAATGTATTCATGACCTATGATAATGCATCTTGCTTGTCTGTATACATGGGGGGGTGTAGGAACCTCTGATGTGTGTGGCTGGAAAGCAAGCTACTGCACAAAGTAGGAGTAATATCTGTTGCTCTGCCCACTTTTGCCCGCGGCCCAAGCCACTTTATTTTTTACTCTGGCCCACGAGGGTATGTAGGCTTTGGCTGAAAAAGGTCACCCACATGTGGATTGGGATGGCAACAAACTTTAAAAGGTAACGGTTAAGGTACCCCTGACCGTTAGGTCCAGTCGCAGACGACTCTGAGGTTGCAGCGCTCATCTTGCTCTATAGGCCGAGGGAACCGGTGTTTGTCCGCGGACAGCTTCCGGGTCATGTGGCCAGCAGGACTAAGCTGCTTCTGGTGAACCAGAGCATTGTATGGAAATGCCGTTTACCTTCCTGCCGGAGCAGTACCTATTTGTCTACTTGCACTTTGACGTGCTTTCAAACGGCTAGGTGGGCAGGAGCTGAGACCGAGCAATGGGAGCTCACCCCGTCACGGGGATTCGAACTGCCAACCTTCCGATCGGCAAGCCCTAGGCTCTGTGGTTTAGACCACAGCGCCACGTGCATCCCATAAACTTATGTATCCATAAATCGTGACTATATTTTATTATTTAGATTTTTTTTTTGTTTCAAAAATAATTGAACCTTCTCAGTGGCAGGGGAAGAGGTTTTGGAGAAACTGGACAATGAGTTAAATATAACAGTCTAACAAAGTAAGAAGGGGAGTTTGCATGGAATTGCACACAAGCTGGAAACTATAGTATTTTACTGAGTATTTTATACAGCAGGAATTCAAAGAAGCTTGAAGGGGATCAAGAAAGCTTGGCTTTGTGAGCATGGTTCTCTAAAGTTCCCTGCAGGAATTCTTTATTTTTTTTAACCCCAGGAAAGAGCAACACATCTGAACAAATTAAAAGAAAGTTGTACTTCTGGAATGTAGAGTTCCTGGGAGATGATGGCAGAGTTCAGAGACTTCACCAAATGCTTGCTCTCTGCAAAATTCTCTTAAACCCAGGCAAAGGTTTTTATCAAGTCTTCCCTCAGAAGAAGAATAAAATCAGTTTTCTTTTCCTGTGAAGGATCTCTTCGTGATTCAAGAAACTCATACAGATAACCCTTCATGTACAGTAATACAGGCATTTGATTATTTTCAGATGGAAAGGGATAAGGATATTCTTAGTTCCCTGCTACACTGACTATTTCCATTTTGAGCTTGGACAAGTAGCATGCACCAGTCTTGTAACCCCAACTGGTCTATGGATGCACGTTTGAGGCAAAAGCCACATCCTTGCTTCCCATTTCTTCATTAGCCTAAGAAGCCAGGCTGTATAATGGAAGACTGCAGTTCCTGGATTCATCAGGGTCTCTTTAGCTCTAGGAATAATCAACTAGAAGAATCCACAGATATGGCATATGACCAAGATGGCCCAGTCTGTGTACCGGATATAATGCCAATGTGCTCAGGCTGCCAGCCAATCTAGCTGAGGGCCTCTGAGATCTATTTCAATTTACTAAAGCTCATTATTGCTGCCTAATCATAATTCCTTGTGCAAAAAAAATATTTATGTCTGCATAATGCATCAGGAAATGTACAAACAGTCTAAGAAACTCACTTAAATCAACCCACGTAAAAGTTCCACACATATAACTACCGTTAATAATGTGAAAGTGTTGAAAGGTATGAAAACCATACCTGGCAATTTTGTTTACAACCATTTTTTCAATCTGTTTTGTATGTCAAAACAAGTTGACAAATTTCCTAGCCAGATTTGTCATGGACTCTTCAGATATTGTAGTTAAAGTATTATTACACCATCATTGTCTGCCCCTCTCAGGGACCTAGAAGAACAAATAATAATAATAACAAATGAAAACGTATAGAGATCCCTCTCAAGGTAAAACAAAATAATTCTGAAACTGGAATTTACCAGTTGCTGGAAATTGTGTGTAGGCAGAGTGCTGTTGTGCTCATGTCCTACTTGCATTTGTGTGGCCACTGTGAGAGCAGGATGCCAGACTAGAAGGGCCATTGGCTTGATCCAGCAGGCTCATCTTGTGTTCTTACCAAACAAATTGATGTGTCAAAGCAAGGGTTCAGGATCCCAAAATGCCTAAAAACTGTAGATGGCAAATGATAACAATTGAAAGGATCTTACTATAAAAAAGCAGTACTTGTCTGTTCCTGGCAAGTCCATGCAAAATGCAGACTCAAAACACAAAGAAGAAACAAAATAGTTCCCCTCATCACTGAAGCCTACATTGTGTTTCTGCAGATGGATGGGAGAGGGGTATTTTCTTTAAGTATCACCCTTTCCCCTCCACTATCTTTATGGATCTTGCAGTTGCGACTTCACAAGAGCTGAAAGGATTTTGCTCACAAAATGATCTCACTTGGACATCCCAATAAACAGTGGTTTCTCGTTACATGAATAAGCCACAGTGAGCTTCAGGCAAATATGAATATTTACATTTAAAATTTCATCTTTCAAATCGGATTGTAAAAACACATTCACATACTTATTTATTCTTTGTTACATTTTCACCCCACCCTTTTACTATGAATTTGATCAGAGGTTTTTTTGGCACTGGTCCAGTTCCCTTGAAAAGCAGTTTGTGGCAACTTTGATCAGAAACTGGCAAGTAAGGAGAAGACTGAGCAGCTGTTCCTGCTATCTCTTATTCTGATCAAATTCAGAGTCTCCATTTGCTGTGTGGAAGTAAAAGCAAAACAAAAAATGCCAGGGCACATCACCCACTTTACAGTCTCACTTGGCCCTAAGCTCCATGGCTAAAAGGGATTTGATTCCAAGTCTCCCCAGTTCAAATCTAAATCATTGTCAATATTCAGTCCAGCTCTAGAATTGATTGTACTAATTAGGTGCCTAGGAAGAGGGGCTGTTAAAAGACTTTTGTTTTAGTATAAATCAGATTTACTACAGGTAACAAAACTTATTGTGAGAATCTAAGGCTAGGGAAAGTGGAAGCCTTATGGATTATTTTTCAATACATACATACCAGAATTGTGATAAAAAGTGATGATTATGCTTCTGGAGGAGTTAAGAGATAGAGCCTGCAATCTGGCTGAGAATATGAGCACAGATCTCCATTACTGTCTTGCATTTGCGACAGCTGTTTTCACTCTGTTGATGTTTTTTTCTGTTAATAGCCATCATTACTCAGAGCAATAACAGCCAATGTGTGCAAACTGCAAATCTAAACAGACTTGAGACAATCATCTCCCCTCCAACAGAAAAATACGTCTTTCTTGATAACTTGGAAGCTGTGGACCTTTTTGACTATGCTTCATACCAGTTACATCATTTCGCTGAGAAATGCAGCTCTTACCATGTTATTATCGGTTGATAGCAGACAAGATACCCAGACATGTGTAATGTATATAAAAGTGATATATTGGGAACAAATTCGGTTCACTGAAGAAACCATCATTCCCTCTAATAGCAAACTTGGATAGTTGAGTGCCCATCAGTTTGAAAGTAAAATGGAGCAACCAAAAATAAAGGATTGGGGTTTGTTTTTGTTTTTGTTTTTTACATATTTCTTGAGGTCTCCCAAGATAAAAAAAAAGTATACAAATGTGCAAATTAAAAGGAAAAACAGAGATGCCCTGTGAATGCCCAGAGTTTATAAAATGTTAATAGTAGCTGACACTAGCAAAGGAGGGAGAAAATGGAGATGCCTAATGAAACAAGACTTCTCAAGAAGTTGAGAAGACTGTGTAGGTCTATCAGTCTATGGTTAAGAACAGTTAAATCATGAGTGTCAGTTGAAGGGCAAACCCCAACCCCAATGAAAAATGGGTGGCAAAGGTAGAAGGGCAAGTGGCCTACTCAGTGCTATTTTTCTAGAAAAAGAGGTACCATAACCCACCATGAACGCCTCCTTGTTCTTAAGGCGCTCAAGGTGGTTTAAAATTTTAAAGTACTAAAACAAATAAATGAAAAGTTTGCCCTATGTGTGTGGGGGGGATTCAACCAAAGCAATTATTGATATTGTATTTGCCTGCTTCTCTCTCTCCTTTCTTCCCACAGGGCACATGGTGTCAGTTGCCCTGAGAGGGTGTGTGATACATACCCTGAGCAGGGCCAACCCTTCCCTGAGGCAGATTGAGGCACCTGCTTTGGGCAGCAGATTCTGAGGGGTAGCAGAGAGGTGTACATGTGCTACATGCCTCACCCTACACTCCCTGAAACTAGTTTGCTGCTTCAGGTCAAGTGGAGGATGTTGCCTTGTCACAAGGGATGAAATAAGAATCAACAGATAGTCCAGCCAACTCCTGAATGTGGAATGAACAGGGGGCACCACCTTGTCTGCCTCAGGAAGCAAAATGTTTCAGGCTGGCTCTGACTATGAGGATAACACCACTTGTATGAAACAATAATGTTTCAAAACTCAGCTCCTGCTGCACTGACTTATTATTTCATTTTGTTTACTAGAAATTTAGTCAGTCAACCATTTTGTCACAATCAAGGTGGCAGAACACCCAGTGTATATATCCACTGTAACCTTGAATTATTGACATTTTCAGCATGGCAACAACCATGACGTATAAAATACACAGCCATTGTGTGGCATCTTCTGGGGGAGTTTTCAGGATATCCACAGTGGAAGAGGAGAGTTGCATTATTAATGTGAAATGCATACAGTTCAAAAAGTGCAGATAACACAAATTTGTGCTATTCTTCTAATCTGTAATGTTGCATATGACACTTTACAGATGACACGGCACATTAAATGCCACAGAAAGGGGAGTGTGTCCAGCTGAGGCACATTAGTTCTTCCAATTCTGCAGTTTCCCTGGGTGGGATATCACCCTAGTATATGGTCTCAGGGATTCGCCTAGCCCTAGTTCTTGCTAGAACCCATGAGGTCTTCCTATGATGATGGTGAAATCTCATCTAAATCTGGCAGGTCCTGACATGATACCGTTTTAGCTTCTATAGGACAGAAGTATACAGTGGACCCTGCCTCCATTGTCCTTTTGCTCCCAGTGAAAAAAACTATGCAAGGATTAGACTAAAGTTTTAAAGGGTGTTAAAGAGGATTCCAGTAGGCATACTTTCTACATAGTATTTTCATTTATAGTGTAGAACAGGGGTCAGCAAACTTTTTCAGCAGGGGGCCGGTCCACTGTCCCTCAGACCTTGGGGGGCAGACTATATTTGGGGGGGGAGAAATATGAACGAATTCCTCTGTTTGTACATACTTTCAACACTATCGTTTAATTTGGGGGTGTTTAAAAATGAAACACAGGGAGTGAGGGGCTGCAGGGTAAGAAAAAGAAAACAGGGTTAAATAAATTTCACCTCCAGGTAATCACTTGAAAAGTGCATTAAGTAAAATATACCGGGTATCTGTTATATCCTGAAGTATTCACCAAGTGTCACAGGCCTATGGGCACTCCAAATGTATATTCACAGTATCTTGAAAAAAGTACATAACCCCTAAGTGAAATGTTCAGCCTCAATTAATTTTGTAGAAGCAGCATCTAAAAAGCTTCGCTGGTCTCCAAATAACTGTCCTTTGGGGACCATTTCACACATTACACGGGGGCAAACCAGGGTTTGCTACTGAGCATAAAATCAAGAGAGAGCTACAGCCAATCACATGTCCCTGAGAAGTATAGGTGTGAAATATGTATTTGCAAACATATGTTTGTCACATTCACACTTTACGTATTTCAGCTGCACACTTAAAACTTTGGTGTGTGCCTAAAATAGTAAATGTAAATTGGCTCTTGATTATATCTGAAAAAACTGTATATGCAGGATATAATTTTATTTTCTCTAGTCTTCCAATGTATGCTATGCCAACATACCTGCGGAAGTTCTTGTTCTCATGGGGCACCCACTGCTTATTCCAGCTCACTAACTAGTATTTCCAGAGTAGCTGAAATAGCCCTCAGCAACATCTTTGACACTTTATATTCTCATTAAAAAAAATGTCAGCCTAAATATGTCGATGTCACAGTACAGGTTTCTGATCTCTACAGTTATTCTTATTCCAGTACATATGCAAAAAAACAAGCATGTTGGTGCAAGCCAAAGTTTAAAACGTTTAACAGCAATTAATAACAATGGGTGCCTAGTAAGTTCATGTCCTATTCTTAGGAAATGCTCAACCCTCTTGAATTAAGTTGGTTGAAATGGAACACCATGGAATGTAAAACAAAGCCACCTTAGAACTAAAGCACTCATTGGCCTGGTTCAGATGTATCAAGGTCATCATCGCAACAAACCAGTTTGCTGCCACATGAACAAGTGATAAACTGGACCACTTTCTTATTCTCCCTCCCCTTCCCTTCCCTGCTCTTCTTCCCCATCTAGCTGCAAAGAAAAGTTTGTGGATTTTAAAACCACAGTTTCCTGTGATAATCTGATCCTTATATGCAAATCTCTGTAGGGAGTCCCGAAAGCTACCATTTCCCAATTCAAATACCATCAGAATCTATGGTTTAAGCAATCAGGAACTTGCAGCCAGGCACACAAGAGAAAGGGAGAATAAAACTATGCATTGTGTGGAGGAAGTGAATACAGAGAGGGTTTTCACCCTCTCTCATAATGCTCAAACTACAGACCAAAAAAACATGTCCATATAGCACAGAATTAAATCTATGAATTTGCTATCACAAGATGCAGAGATAGCCACAAATGTAGATGGCTATAAAAGAGGTTTAGACAAACACATAGAGGATAAGGCTATTAATGGCTACTAGCTACTTCCACTGTTGAAGGTAGAATGCCCTTCAATACCAATTGTTGGGAATCACAAGTGGGGGAGAGTACTACTGTGCTGAGGTTCTCCTTACAGGCTCCTCATGGGCATTTGGTTGGTCATAGGGAAAAAAGAATAATAGACTACATGGGTCTTTTTGGTATGATCCAGCAGGGCTTGTCTCATGTGCTTAAAAGAAAGAGGAAGGAAGGGCTCAAGCACATTGTCACTCTGGAACAGAAGCATCACTTGGTGCAGCATCCTTGTTACATGTAGCCAATATCAACGTCTCGATTAGAAAAGACAACCCAGTTGTTCAAAACATAAATTAACAGAAAAGGAGAACTATGCAGTCCTAAAATGTAAGAAAGTCCCAGTACACATATGATTACAGCCTGAGTCCTAAAACATTATGGAACTCATAGGACAGAGATCTGCATGGCAACACAGCCCTAAAAATAGAAAACCTTATAGACACTGAGATCCTTGATAAACAGTGGCCATATATTTATAAATATGGCTCATATACTGTGTTTCTATAAGCTCTCTGTATAATAAGATGTGTGTTTTTAGCTCCTTGTGCCTGCCAGATCTAAAAGGATTTATCTGACATATTCAAATTAACAATGGCAATGTGAAATGGTAGGTGTTGTAAAATCAAGTCATATTGCATACATTTCTGTAGTATATTAAGAACAATGTTGGAGTGCACAAATAAATTCACCCCTTGAGAGTTGTTAACTTAGACATTAAGATGCTTTGGGGAAACTTAATAACTACAGCAAAACTGACCACTTTCTTAAAACAAGAAAGCGAACCTAGATATGGCTAATTAATATTGGGATCCTAATGGAGTTGAACAAACTTAACTCTTAAATGGTTGTATAACAATGAAGCTTTTTAACAGAATTGTAATGTTCTGTGACCATAGCATAAAATGTGAGCTATCGATGAGGGCCTGAGACAAATGGAATTATTTCTATTCCGATACTAGATGAGGTAAAATTGGAAAAATAAGGCATATCAAATACTTGTAAAATTGAACCAACCCTGAAATATTTTCTTTTGTTGGTACAACTCTAGGGAGCTACTATGATGCCAAAGGCTCAGAAACTCCACAGGAATGATTTTCTTAGTTGTTAACTGTAATTATGGCTTGCTTCACCCCAAGAGCTCAGGACAGGTAGTAACAGTATGCTAGCAACTCTGTCCTATCCCTGTCCACACATACCACTTTAATATGTTTTATGTTGCCGAAAAGAGCTTCATAATCTGTTTCCCCATAAAATAAGCCATAGCAGGATTTTTAAGCATTCAAGGAATATAAGCCATACCCCAAAAATAAGACATAGGCGCAGCAGCAATGCCGGCTGTGGCAGGAGGAGGAGGAGGGGGGAAAATAAGACATCCCCGGAAATAAGCCATAGTGTGTTTTTTTGAGAAAAAAATAAATATAAGACGGTGTCTTATTTTCGGAGAAACACGTTAGTCTAAAACCAGCACCTTGCATTGAATCCAGAAGCTAACTGATAACTAGTGCTCAACAGCCAAATAACTTACTGCCTTTGGTTCATCCTCCCCACAGACTTAAGGAGGGTGTGGGGAATAGTGCTTTGCATCAGCTGACCATTATGTGTAATTTTCAAGAGCAGTCCCAGGAATGAAACTTTGAAGTATTATATACAATAACATGGCCTGTGAGCCTGCCCTTAAAGGAAGAGGCTGTTTCTTTCAGATGTTAATCCACCTAACAACATGGATGGAGGTCTCTTGCTGCATAATTCTCAGGCCACTGCACAGCACTCTGGCAAGAGTCAAAATAAATGTAACGTGTCTGCCACTAAGTTAAAAACAAACCATTAAAGCTGAGAGCAGAACAGGTCCCAGAGAAAAACCAGATTACTTACAAAAAACAGCTATCCAGACTATGCTAGGAATAAAGGGACAATTGTCTAACAAGATCTAGTAAGATAAAACTGACCCTTGCTTCTGGGTTTCAACCTCAACTGTCTTGCTTTCCTACTTCGTTTTCTCTCTAAATCTTTTATTCATTAAATAAATGATTATGGTAACATTAATACATTTAAGAAAATATATCCATTCTTTGCATGCAACTGCAGTAAGTAACCAGCACTTGTAATATATTATTTATATATGACAAGTAATGTATATATTTTACACACACACACACACACACACACACACACACACACAACTTTCAAGTACTGGTCAGTGTGGTTATATATAGATTTATATTGTTTTATATATGCATTTATAATGCTTTAAAATATTGGTGAAGTCTAAATTATATGCTTCCACATGTGACACACAGATAGTGCCTGCTGTGTTCTGTGATCAGGTCCTAGAGAAAACATACACATACCGCCATGTCAAAATTGGCCTTTAATACCTACCCCTGCTCTAGGTGGGGTAAATCTAAGTAAGAAAAGCCATCAAAGTGCAAGTACTCATGTGCCACAGACGTCTCATGGGACTGTACCACTGTAGAATGAATGGAATATATTTCTTGTTAAAACAACATCCTTTTCTTTGTGTCTTTCCATGTGTCCTTCGGGTAGTGATAAAGCGGGATATCAAATCCAAACTCTTCTTCTAAGAGAAAGTTTTTGAGAAGCAATGGGAGCTTATATAAGCAAGTAGTCCTGAGGTAGTACAGTTCTGTGGCAGACTTCACTATCTGTGCCTCTAGAATAAAGTCTTTGAAATTATCCCAAACCAAAAGATCTCCCTCAATATGGACAGTTTAGAATGCACTATTCTGGGAGGGCTGTGAAACTTCTGGATACCAGAAGGTGAAGCAAAGTAAGGCAAAACTAAAAAGATCCTACAGTAGATGGAAAGAGGAGCAAATACATGTCATCAGAGCAGTGTGTTTGTGACACTGGTGATAAATATAGTCATACCTCGGGTTATAGATGCTTCAGGTTGCGTGTTTTCGGGTTGCGCACCGCACCAAATCCAAAAGTACTGGAATGGGTTACTTCCGGGTTTCGGTGCTCGTGCATGCGCAGAAGCACTAAATGACGCTTTGCGCATGCTCAGAAGCATCAAATCGTGACCCGCGCATGCACAGCCGTGGCACTGTGGGTTGCCAACGCTGCAGGTTGCAAACATGCCTCCCGCACGGATCACGTTCGCAACCCAAGCGTCCACTGTAATATGAAAAGATGGGTTGATCTGGACTTCATGAAAAAAAATATAAACAAGTAAATAATATCAAGTAAAAGACTACAACAATGAAATACATACATATTTCTCTCCTAGAGAGAACAAACAATATGCAATCTGAACTGACCACAAATGAGATAATTATTTTATATTCCACTCAACAGCTGCTGTCATTCAGAAGTGTTCTAATCAGATAACCTTCTTCTGCTCCCTAAACCATTTTCTGCTTTTCCAATTTTCTCAGAAAAGGACAATCTTGCTTCAGGTCACTGAAATCTGACTTACTATACAATAGGAAGGATGCATCTACCTTACTTCAGCTCCATGCCAGCTTCCCCACTGTTTACTACTAGTGCCTTTAACACAAGGCTGGATGTGTATCAGGACAAAAACAGGAACAGGAGAGTGTTTATTTAAACCCACAAATAGCAGTCTACTGAATTGGGAGGGGCTGGTGCTGATGAGTGGGCTTGCACGTTCCTATGACCCTTGTGAGCAAAGCCATCGGAAGTACCCATAAGCAGATGACAAAATGGAAGAAAGACTTATGCAAAATAAACCAACTGGAAAATATCACATTACAAGTGCGAATGGATGTCAGAATGGACTATGGCACTTTCACACATCCCTACTTCTACAAATTATTTCAGATTGCCTGTGAGAGGTGCACACAAACGACATAGGTGTCCTTTGGAAGAGAGAGCTTCACTCCTAACTGTCATACATGGACACCACAAACCTTCCAGCAGTTTCAATATGATCTGCATTAACTGGAATCCTTAAGGCTGAAGAAAACAACCAAACATGCATGGATAATTAATAGATCTGTCATCTTTAATCATCATCTTACTCTAGTTGAGAATGAGAAGCAACATCCTAAGGGAAGTGTTTGTTGCCACCGGCAAACTAATCGTTAGATATTGTGACTTAAAAAAAGCACTCCATTTGTTATAGTTGCTGCCAAACTACGGAAGACAAAAGGGATGCTAAATGAGAGGATTTGTTGTTCCAAAAGCTTCAACAAGGTTGAAATTGCATAAAACTATCAAGAAATCATTTTTGCTGACCTTTCAGTTTCTGTTTTCCTCCCACAGTTCCCTCCTCCTTGCTCCAAGTTTAAACTCCCTCTCACCATCAGCAACATGGTAACCATAATTTAGAGTCTCTGTATGGTGCTTGCTTATCCTGTGAGCATTTAAAGATCTCCATAGCACTTCTCCCCAACTTATATTGAGGTTTTGGAGCCAGGTAAGAGACCACATCATCATTTGTTTTCAGGATATGAGATAACATTTCTAATGACACATCAACTGGCTGGAGACAGTAGTAGACAACAGTGTCTTTAGCCATTATGAATCATTATGAATCATTGTTACATCACAGGACTGTTGCTAGGGAATGGTGAAGGTTACCAAGCTATCACCTTCACAGACCCTCCAAGTGTCCTTCTTTTCCAGAGACATCCCTGATTTAAAGAAGCCGTACCGGTTTCTGATTTGATCCCAGAATGTCCCACTTTTCCTTAGGTTGCCCTTATTTTCATGGGAGAAATGTTGGAGGGTATGGAGGTATCTAACCCCTGAGCCACCTAAATGCAATCCTACATAGGGATTTTTTAAAAATGTTTAATAGTTACAGTATTATGTTTTTATATATGTTGGAAGCTGCCCAGAGTGGCTGGGGCAACTCAGTAATATGGGTGGTGTAAAAACAGTAAAATTATCATTATGGAATCAGACGTCCCTATTTTCATTGGAGAAATGTTGGAGGGTATGCCTGCAGCCTATAAATTTGATCCAAATTGGCATTATCTTAGGCATCAGTTCTGTTTGGTGTGCTGGAGACCAAAATAAAAGACAGGCCTTCTGATACCATATATTTATTATTTGCCTCCAAGATCCAGGTAAGGTGACCAGATGAAAAAGAGGACAGGGTTGCTACACCTTTAGCAGTTGGTTTGAAAAGACAGAATGACCGTTTCCCCAACATGAAAGGGGAGGCGCAATTTGCGCAGTCGCGTGCAGCCCACCTGGTATCCCTGGGGCAGTTCTGGAGTTTGGAAGCTGGCACTGCCTACCTGAGGCTGGAGGCTTGAGTCGCCGCCCACTCAGTTAGCTGACCAATCCAGCCAAAGGGAGGCGTGCCAGGGGGATTGGCCAGGTAGGTTCAGGTAGGCTTACCTGCACACAAAGAAGAGGAGCCATTCCTGGGAAGCAGCCGCCGGATTCAGAGCATACAATATATATGTGCACAATAGTTGAGCTGTACATATCTAATGTTCAATGAATGTATAGAGTCGTGTACCTGTTTACATTGTAGCTGAGCTGGATTAATCCACAAGTGTGCACTCTATCACACAAACATGGATGGAGATAGTTTGTACCTGTGTTCAGCGTAACATGTGAAAAATACTTATTAAAGGTGAAGGAGCCCTGTCCTGATCTGCAACTGCTCACCCTGGTACCAGGAGTCCATGTTGTGAAAGGTTCTACTCTCACGTGAACACTCAGCAGGGACAGGCAGGTTCAAAGGCAACTTCCTTTTACTTCAGAACAATACATAGAAATCTATATTGGAGCTAAACAAAGCAGCTTAGACAGCCTTCGACTTGGTCCCAACATGCATGACCCAGATATAAAATGAAGTAGAGCCATGCCCAGTGGGACTAAATCACACCAGGCAAGTATCAAAGGGGGAAATGAAATGTTCCATTACAGGCTCATTAAAGAGATATTCAACATGCCACAGTTATAATACCAAGGGGAGTTTTTGCCTCTCATAATAGTCTATAAGCTAAGGAAACCTGGAAGTATGTTCAGATGGTCCCAGGTGTTTCTCAGAGGTAACTGTATACTGAGTGGTACTTTAATAAAATCCTTATATGCTGCTTTTCTGAGGCTTTCATTGGTTTACACTGCAACACAAAAGCCCAAAATAATTTGAAAAACAATGTATTACTAACATCAGCAACAGCATAAAAGCAGGAACAGAATATATTGAGAACGATATTGACAACTGAAACCTTGACGGAAGAGATTTGCCTTAAATTGAATTTGCAATCAATATCGGAGCATATGCTCCAAATACATCTGGGCATATGATAGAAGTGATGTTGAAGAATGAACAATGGTGTACTAATGACTTTTCTAGTATATATTAAGGTTTGACTTGATGAAAAATGGCCTATTTGAATGCTAGAGTTGTGGAAGGTAATTGATTTTTAAATCCCTTGTGTTATCATTTTGGGTTCCTGGATAACTCATAAAACATTCCCACATTTGTCCAACTAGCTTTATATGGAATTTCCACCAGCTGATCAACAATGTTACACACTTACCCATTTCCTATTAGGTATATTTATTTATTTCCATAATCTAGCCCATGGGTAGGCAAACTAAGGCCCGGGGGCCGGATCCGGCCCAATCGCCTTCTAAATCTGGCCAGCAGACAGTCTGGGGATCAGCATGTTTTTACATGAGTAGAATGTCTCCTTTTATTTTAAATGCATAAGAATTTGTTCTTTTTTTTCTTTTTTCAAAATATAATCCGGCCCACCACAAGGTCTGAGGGACAGTGGACTGGCACCCTGCTGAAAAAGTTTGCTGACCCCTGAACCAGCATATTTTGCATGGGGTAACCTGTTAGGTGCTATTCTCTCCTTGTGGATATAGATAAGGCAGGCTTAAGTGTGAGGAAACAAATATGGCATGGAACTGGAGAAGAAATATTTCTAGAGTCTATCCACTGTGATTCTATTATTTTTCCTCTGATTTGGCTTATTACCAAAGCCCAATGTCTCTAACCTTAAAGTCTGAAATCAAATATGCTGATTTAATACTTCCTAGTTACCTTAGTTACTGCCTGGATCACTGTGGTGAAATCCCCGCTTTTTGCTTTTTAAAGACAGTCATTTGTTTTGTAACAGACTGGTCTATTGATTTGCAAAGGCTTGTAAACTTAATGACTAGGAAAGCCACTTATTTTAGTCCCATTCAAAGAAATCCCTGGAGCCACTCTAGTCTTGTTTGCAAATTAGTGAGCCCAATGTTATCCCCACTTACTCTAGATTTACAAGGCTTCCAAATTTACCAAGTGTAGCTAAACTCTAAAATTGGTTTGTTGGTCACATTTTTTTCTTCCACAAGTATTGAATTTCTTTTTCGTACTTTACAGTGTTCCTTCTCAGAACAACTGGGTAATGATATGTGTTTTCTGTAACTTTGACACCGGCTGGAAATGCCAGTAAGATGGACATAGCAAAATAAATACATAATAAGTCTGCAAATATTCTGTTGCATTTGCCTAAAACACAGTGGTCAGCATGCCCAATGGTCATAGATAATGGAAGCTGTTTTCCAGCTAGTATATCGGACCACAGATAGATGGTGTGAATTCTGTGCATGTTTGTTCAGAAGGAAGTCTCACTTATGTAACTAGGATTGAAGCTTTAAGCAGATACTGTATTTAAATATGAACCTCAATGATCAACAATAATCTTGTGTTGAATATAGCAGCAGTGGCACAACAAAAGTAACACAACCTGTGTTTCATAATGGAGAGCCTGCATTATTATTATTATTATTATTATTATTATCCTCTAAATATGTGAAATTACTGGAATACCAAAGATTTAAAAATAGAAAATGGTGGCATTTTAAAAATAAAAAAGTGACATACCAGTAGTTTTAAGTTTACAAATACAAACATAAAATTTGGTGTTGCAAGATGCACACAAATCTGAAATTAGGAACAAACATGGAATATTACCCACAAAATAATATTGAACTTAATTATTATGTTATAAAGGGCTAGCTAAAATAAGGAAGATGTGACAACCCACTGTCCCAAGCTGCAAGTGGCAAGAATTTTAATACCAATGTCCAGAATGAGATCAGCCACTGAAGAGATATATAACCAAATGCTCAGTTTTCAGTGGCCTGGTTCACACATTACATTAAACCATATGTTACTTTAAACTTTAGTTTATTCTAACTACGTAAATAGCTCCAAACTTCTTAAAAGGAAGAACAGTTTATACATATATAAACATGCTTCAGGGCCGACAAGCAAAGACAATCAAGTATAGTCAAAATTCCACAACTATCCAAATAATTTATTAACTGAAAAAAAAATATCCCAATATCTCTCAGGTGTCATATTATTCCAGGGAAGCCAGGATGCACTGAAAAATAGATTTTTTTAAAAACCCAGGAAGTTTTAAATCCTTAACAGACATTGAAGAGAAGACCTCTCACAGCAAGATGGCAATACAGTTCATTAGTATATATGTAAAACTATATTAGCCCAAAATTACAGGCAATCCAAATCATTGAACAGAATGTATTTACACATTAAATAACCCCAGTGCAAGCTATTACATTCTGTATGTAGGTAAAACCCATCATCAGTTTTATTTTCAACTTTTATAACCAGCCACTGGGGACTTATGTCTAGTCCTAGGCTTCTACAAAAATAAAATAATTTCACAAAAGGATTTTTTTAACCAGTAAATTAACTTGAAATATCCTTTCTCTTAAATTTACAATAACTATAAATTTCTCTTCACATTTTCCTAACATAACATTATCAATCAATGGTTGGACTTCAGGTTATACAACTGCATTGGATTTTTTAAAAACGAACAAATCTCTTTATAAGTATCCTGCTCAACTTCAACATAGCCGTGCTTTAATTCTGCAAGGCAATATTTCCTATTTTAACATGCCAACAGTAACTCCTTAAATAATTTTAAGCTGCTCAGTGTCATGCTCGTTATCTGTAGTTTGTTTCCATTCTCATATGATACATGGAAACGATTGCAGCATTTTAATTTCCATACACAATTGCATTGATTCTGAATCAAGGTGTTTCCAGTTTAACAGCTCCCTTTTGGAAGCATTTGGATGGCCCTATTTGGCACCGGGGGGTTCCAGGCAAGGAGCTACCGGGTATTTACCTGTCAATAATTGACAGCACAGTGTAGCATTAATCTGCCCTCACAAGTCATAATAATTTGCTTCTAGATGCAGCCATTTAGGTTGATATCACCTCAAGTAAAAAAGATCCATGGTACATTTCCATGGTACATTTCACTCCAATTAATAAAAATGAAATGTTTTCCTGAACCATTCTGCATATTATTCAAAGCTGAAGTCAAGAGTATTCCACAAGGCACTTATATGAAACAACTCAATGAAATACACCAGAGGAGAGTGTCCATATTTATGCAGAATGGATGAAAAGACGGAAGAAAATCAGAAGGGAGAGCACACACATCTTTTGAATATAGTATATTTCACAATGATGTATTTCTATAGACATTTTCTATCATTTCTCCACTTACTGAAAAATATAGAATGGCACAACATAAAAAAAAATGCTATCAGCTAACAGCAGCTGGTGTTCTCCTTTCACTACACATTTTCTTTCTGGCATACAATCCCAACAGTTACTACCAACATGACTTTCCCTAGGAGCAACATCTGGAAACTTCTAATATAAGCAGGCTTGGGCTACCTCCAGTTCCTCTGCAATAAACACCTTTTTACCCTCTGATATCAATATTACAAATTTATGCTCCCTTTCATCCATCCTGATTATATGATTAAGCTGCAATCCTATACAAACTTCATTAAGAGTGGGGAAGGGTGTGCACTGCACACCCAATTATCTATCTGAACCTCAAACCTTCCCTAAACTAGTGCTCATTCTCTCCTCTGCCTCCACACTCACATCCAATGTATTACTTCTCATTTAGGGACTATCTCCTGTGCTGACCAATCATATCTGGACAGTACAACCAATCACAATCATCACTAGCTGGCACCTCTGTATCCAGGGTTTTTAAAAAAAGAAAAGAAAAATACATTATTTTAAACAAGAAATTGAAAAGCTTTCTAGTGTGGGTGGCTCAAGACAAATGTCAGAGCATTTTGATTTTCCTTTTTTTTTTTGCTTCTCCCTCCTTTGATTATACACTAGCCAATTGAGAGTCTCTTGGGAATGCACTAGAAGGAACTGTCTGAAATAAGTCACAGGATCACAACTTTACAGCACAATCCTAATCATGGTACTCAGAAGTAAATGCTATTTAATTCAAATACAGGTAACTGGAGTTAGGATAGCAGCCTTAGTGAAGCAACTGCACCTTTCATGTCACCTTGGGTAGGTACTGTTATGTTCACTGGCCCTTCCAAAGCAACATGCTAGAAACAGTTGACAAAGCAGCCATGAATGCACTTTGTAAATGCTGGATTTTATTGAACCGGTACAGTAGTAGCTGTCCATATTTTCTGCTATTTGTTAACTACAAACAATGAGCAATTCTTATGAGCAACTTTTATTGTCTATTATTATTGTAGCTGTTTTTGTTTTCTGGGCTTTCTTAAAATAAAATAAGAAACAAAAGAGTACCAGCAGAATTAGGATGCAAAAGGGTATATCCTACCTGAGATGGACCGGTGGTCTAAGTATGTACTGTACTTGCTTAAGTATTTCATATTTACTTACTTTTAATCTCATTTTTACCACATATTGAAGGTTGTAAATAGAACATTATATGGCTGAAGAATTCTGGATCAAAATTTGCTTCTTTTTTAGCACAGCCTGAACATCTGTAATCTCAAGGCCACCCATCATTCTGCTCTTCTTTAAGAGATGCATAAACCAGCTCAGCTTTTCCTGAATTAATTTGAACAGCCACAATGGACTGGGGTCCAGTTCATAAATTATTATTCCTTACCTCTTCACCATACTACCAGGCAAAAATTTCCAGCACCCCAACCAAGTTGAGTGTGATTGGGTTTCTCTACAAAACAGAGAAATTGCAGTATAATATTGATGACTCAGCCTCCAGACAGAAACACCCTGTATTCACCTGACTGTTCACCAAATGAAACATCACTACTGGACAGCACTTTGGAGATGCATAGTAGAGAAAGAAAAATATGTATTTATTTCTGCCACTGCTGCAACAGGATTTTTTTTAAAAAAAAGAATTTATGCCACCATGAAAGAACTTTTGGTTGACTCAAGCTTCAGTCATCTCTCCATGCCCCCCTCCACTTTATTTATCTAAGCTCACAGATGTGTAAGTAGCTGCTAGTTCAACAAAAGAAACACCTTGCCTTCGGAGAAATCAGGAAATAAGCTAATTTTGCACCTTCTTACATGGAAATATATTTGTATAGAAAGGGGCTTCGAAGAACTGCAGTTAACAAGAATGAGAAGGAACAGATGTCTGAAATCAAAATGAATACCATTTGTCAATCATTTCCAAAATCTGTTATCTTACATTATTTTTTGCCACTCAGACTGTAGCCTAGAAAAAAATGGTTCAACTGATTGGATATAATTTTAAGCTGTCAGTTGTCTAAACTACCTGCTCTGGTTGCCCCCCCCCCAAAAAAATAGGATCTTCTACTTAAAAGAAATTGTCCTAGTTTTAACTTTTTGTTTATTAACCATTTCCTTATATTCTGTAAATCTTGTACCTTCACATACTTCAATATGAGTGCATGTACACAAACCTTTTGGAGGGGGTGTCCATTTGTTTCTACATACCATGTAAAAGTATGTACTTTGTGTTTTATATCTGTTTTCAAGGATATGAGCCTGTCTCCTATTTAGGGTCATAACTTTGGAAATACTGGTGCAATCTTCACACCACACATCAAATTACAGAAAATTAGTTGGCTACCAAATATGTAATAGGACCACTTTTGAAATAGCTGTGTGGGATTGTTAAAATGGTACTTCACCACATGTCCTTGGTCCAGCAGCACAGACAGTATACCAGAAAGGAGGGGAGGGTGCAAAATGGAGGGGAAATATCCATTTTCAAGCCAAAGGGTTAGCCCTTCAAGGCTCCAAAGTTCTCCAAAAGCCATTGAAGCTAGAGGCCAAGGCTTAAAAAGGTTAAGTTGCCCTCAGCTTTTTTTTCAGAGCAAATTGCTCACTCTGCGCTATCCATGGTCCTGCAACTCTGACCTGCCTCCAGCTTTCTAGCCTTGCCATTTTCTCTGTGAGAGCAAGCATCAAATCAGAACACAACAAAATTGCTAGTCAACCCTGATGTCTTGTGACTTTTTTAAAAACTGTGACAGCTGGCATTCTTTGGATCTTGAGTAAACCTTTATACTGTGGATTGATGACCCTACTCTGCAATGTATATGTTATCACAAAGATGCAGATTCCCAGAGCTTTTGGAAATCAATTTCTGATGGCTGTACAGTGTCCATAAAAAGGAGGCGTCAAACACTTTTCATAGTATGAAGAGGATGTTATAGTGTATTAAGTGTATTGTGGCAGTTGATGATCTGGCAGTTGCCCTTGTCTCATTGATCTGAACTAATACAGAATCGGTTCCAGCAGAGTAAAAGGCACTTCCATCAAACCATTATCATTCCAATTTGGCTAATTTATTTCCCGCTATTTTGTAGGCATCTTGGAGAAGATGGTCCATAAACTTCATTAGCATCAGATTAATTTGATGAGGACATGTAGCTCAGGGACAGAAAATCAATTTAATTACGTCCTCTGAACTTGTCCAAATATGCCTTCAAAACTGGAACTTCAACAATGAGCCCCTGAACCCTTGGCAAGAAAGGACTTATATTATTCCTGATCTGAATCCAAGAACCATTGATTTGTCCTGGGGTAATACTGTAGTGCTTCCATGTGATAAAATGATATTTTTCAAACTTATGCTGTTCTTTGAACTTTTAATATCTTCTAAAATACATCTTGGGCATCTTGTTGCAATATCATCTCTGTTCATCTTTTTTTCAGTTGTACTACAGATGTGTGGGGTGCCTCCAACTATTACTGGGTGCCTCCAAACTGTCATCATATTGTGAGAGGGATTCAAACACATATCAGAAATTTAGCTTTGAACAATTAAAGTGGAATAAAGCACTCTGTCACCCTAGCACAAGAAATCCACTTAAAAAATAACATGGACTTTTTATAGTTAGGAAAGTGACAGGGAAATGCTCTGAAAAGTTTATTTTAGTTTATTATGTTTAATTGGATTATGATTGTGGAAATAAGTGAGCAATCTTAACCAGGAAGCTTTTATAGGAATCAAGAGCACCACCTGACCCACTCTGATCTATTGTTATAAAAAGGCTTGTCTCACTGATCTCCCTATAGTTTCATCCTTTGGACAGAGCTGGGACATGGTACACCTGACTGAGATTCAGAAACTGATAAAGGCTCAGGTCCAGACCAAACTCTATTTTGTCTCTTTAGAGTTGTCATAATGTTTTAAGGATTGTTTCTGTGAACCCAATTTAGCTAGGCAATTGGATCACTGAAAGGTGACCCAAAGATGTAACACTCTATTACAAAGGAAATCTATATTAAGTGAATAAATTTATTTGCATGTCTCTCTCAATATTTTTGCTGTCATTTGGTGTTTTATTAAAATACACACTGAATCTACTGGAATGAATCACTTTCTACCAACTAATGTATGTTCTTAAATATGCATTAGGTTGGCTCTACTACTAAGACTGTGTTGACACTGCTGAAGTTGAGGAACTACTATGACTCACTCCATAACAAAGACAACCTACTTCATCATAACTGGAATGCTGAATACCTTAAGAGAGAGAAGAATTAGGAGATTTCTTTTGGAATTTGCCCTTGAGAAGCATCAATGTGAATCCACTTTATAACAACCTTCCTTCCTAATCAGGCATGCACATATATTCCATTGCTGAGTAAATAAACATCAGTGGTAACAAACCAATTCATTATTCAATGTAACCTCTTTCCCTATTTTTCCTGAGGTTCTAGATGTCCCACGGAACAATGATGAAGGACACACAGTGAAGAAAATAGACTCTTGTTTATTCTGCTATGGGTATTTTGTCCCAAATAGCAAACCTCAGTGAGGAGGGAGAGGCTACTGCATCTCTATTTCCTATGCAAGCAGAAAGTATTTTTTAAAATGGAAAAACTTAATTAACAGTCTCTGTCAGGTTCTTTCCATTTACTAAGGTCTCTCGATGGTCAAGGTGCTTGCTACACCCATAATAATCTCCTTCCTGGACAGATGATGGGCCATTAAGCTTAATCAATGTCCTATAGAATTATGTGCTCTTTGCTAAATAAAAACAAAACAATTGCCCCTTTTCCTCAATCGTTCTCTTCCTGATATGAATAGCAAATTAAGACTGGCTTTGGGCACTTCAAGAAGCACTGACAATTAGATGTGCAAGTGAGTAGATTATTAATGTTAATATTATGGGTCCATGTATGTCCAACAGGACCTGTTTAGCAGCTGGTTTCTCATGAGATGAAATAAACCATTTGCAAAGTCTAATGTTGAACATTAAAATTGAGGCAGCTGGTTATGTTCCCAATGCATGTTGAGAAAATCACTCTTTTTATCTGGGGATTTCCTCCAGTGCTTCTTGGAACACCGCTTGGGGCATCTTCTCTTGCAGCTCACCTAAACCTAATGTAACACTACTAATAATCTAAATGCTTTGGGTAGAGAGTCTACCAAGAGGGGATTAGTTTAAACTATAATTCACATCCCATTATGTATTTTAGCAAATGATAACATTTCCTACACATCTTAAGTTAGCAAAGCATCTGCCAGGACCATGCAGCACTGCCGCATTAACCTCTTGTGCATAGGTGGAGTGGTAGTGGGTGCTACAGTGACTTTGTGAGAGACAGAAAAGCACTATGGGGCAAGTGTCTCCATCATTATTCAGTGAGGAGATGGCTATTTGCAGCATATGCAACCCATATAAGACATGGAGCCTTTGCTTCCCTAGCGTACATATGTATCCCTACATTGTTGATGCAATGGTGGGGAAGACAAAAAAAAAAGATGCCATGAATTCATTGAGTAGACTTGGCCAAGTTACTGAGCATCTGTAAAATGGTTGTTGTGACTAAAAACAAGATTTAATTACTGTAAAGCATTTTTGCAAAATTATATTTCTAAATATGTGATTACTAATAAATATTACTACTGACAATGGGAAACAGTTTCAGAGTTATAGATTAAGCATTGGAGGAGTCATCTAATTTAGTCTTTGAAACATCTAAAACAATTGCTTCATGTAGCAGGTATTCCCTGGTGCCCTTTTCAGGTTATCTAGAAGTATAATGTGTTCGTTGCAGCCACAATGTTCCTTCCAGCAACAATTTTTTTGTTGGGTAAAAAACAATGTTCTTAATAAAGTGCATTTTAGAAATAGGCTGTATTATGTTGTTAAAGTAAGTACATATAATGACATAATTACAATGTATAATTATGTAATTCTGAGAGGTAAGTACATGGCAAAATAATTGTGTGGCACATTCAGCAGCCTAATGTAAAGTTCAGTATTGGGAAGGACAAAAACAAACAAATCCCAGTAACTTTTTTTTTTGCTTTTTTATATTTATTAGTTTTCAATTATGTTACAGTACATTACTCTCCATTACATTACAAATCAATACCACCACCATTTCCCCTCCCCCTTCTCTTTCTACATCACCCATCACTCTTATTTGTTCTTTTTCTCTCCCCTCTTACTTCCCTCCGCCCAGGCTCAATTTCCTTCCAGTACATATATTACAGTATTCTTTGCAGGTTCTAATCTTCCCCAGTTTTTTTTTATATTTGTATTTTGTTTATTTACTAAATTTCCTATCGCATACTTCACATTTTAGTCCAGGCATATTAGCATATGTTTTTCTGAGCAGCTTTGCCTTATAGTCCTCATAGCATTTCCATTCTTATTTTTATTTTTTTGATTTGACTGCAAATCCCAGTAACTTTCCATCTCCATCATCTGCCTTTTGCCTTTAACATCACCATTTGAAAAACCACCCCACTTGGGCTGTTATGCTGAAATTGAATTGTTGTTAAGTATTGGGTTGTTAAGTATTGGGTCGAGAGGACAGAGGACGAGATGGTTGGACAGTGTTCTCGAAGCTACGAACATGAGTTTGACCAAACTGCGGGAGGCAGTGGAAGACAGGAGTGCCTGGCGTGCTATGGTCCATGGGGTCACAAAGAGTCAGACACGACTAAACGACTAAACAACAACAATTGGGTTTTATACATTCAATGTAATTTTCTATGTTGCTGGAGTGTTTTTTTTTTAACACAACCCATTTCAGGTATAGGAAAGATCATATACAAGTTGTCTTAAATGAATAAACAATATTGCCATTACGAAATATACTGAAACTATCTGGTGCCCTCCCCCATTGTGGAACTCCCTTGCCATGGAGATGGGCATATCTTCAACATTCCAGACTCTTAAACTGGCTTTAAAAGCACATCCTTTTAGGACTGCTTTTCTTTGAAGAAGATTATTCTCAGAGAACCACAAATGACTGAATAAGTCTGTAAGTTGTTATATTAATGTTACTAGCTCTCTATGATTTGTTTTTATTGACCTCTGTTTTGTGTTAAATTGTTTTTAATGGATGGGTGGGTTGTTGGTTACACTCAGTTGTAGCTAACTGAGTTTTACTCAAAGTAGGCCCATTAAAATTCATGATGTTCATTTGTAATTCCCATTAATTTTGCTTGGGCTATGCTATGACAAATGTGGGAAAGAAAGACATTTTAGAAATAAATAAATTAAATACCTAGGAAGGTCCATGTGCTTTGTAAACAAGAGCAGGGAAGATGCAGAAAGCATAATTTCTATCTCAAATATAAAGAAAACCACAACTTCCTTTATAAGTGTGGGGCTTGATGAAGACATTACTACCTAACCCCACAAGTGAGAGATTTCTGTAATGGTTTAAATTCTAGATACTGGTACTTAGAAGCAGTAGGTAGGCTCTTCATCTTCAGCCCTGCCCCTCACCCACACTCCTAATAAACTTGAGAAAGGAGTTTTGCTTACCAGGAAGTCAAATTATTGATACAGCTACCTTGGGACACCCCCCTCCCCAAACAAATCAGGCTATTTAGACCTGAAAACACAGTACAAACATAATAATTCTTGCAGGGCTAGTTGCCATGCATGCCCAATGACTTGTGAATAAATTTACTTACAACAGGTTATCTCTGGGAAATAATGAAAACCACCTGAGGAGCTCAAATAGCTACACTATTAATCATCTCAGTGTTCTGGAAATAACAGCATGCCCTCAGGGGAAGAGTATTTGTGCAATATGCAAAATGGGGAGCTAAAAAATATAAATCACATCTGATCCAAAAATGTGCTGATCCAGAGCTGTGGACCAGAGGTGATAAGTGTGGCTTTTTCACATGACTGGGTGACACATGTAAGCATTTAAACTTGCTGCACCTCATGGCTGCCTACTTTACAGAGGACAGTCCTTTGTTTGAAAGTTCTCTCTGTTTGACAGATACCTGGTCCAAGTCTGGTTTACAGATAAGAAATCGTAAGAACAGAAGCAGGAGCCTTGCACTTGTCTATTAGCAGTTATTAGCACCTGTCAGCAGACTGAGCAAGCACACTAATCATCCAGTGCCTTCCTCACAATAGTTTAATATACTGTACTTCTATTTAAATTATAGCAATTATTTACCAGATCTTTGACCATATAATAAATTTGATATTGCTGTTCCTGCTGCTAAAAACTAAAAGCTGCCTATGGAGAGAGAATCACACTGCAAGGCTTGGCTGGTGTAGCATTGCTGTGCGTCATTTGTGGGAAATGAAAGTGGCAGTTGCAATATCCAGCTGCCACAGGGCACACATCAGCACAGCAATGGGCCCTGCCAGGGTGCTCTGTCCCTGGTAGTTTCTCAAGGGTGCTTTTGTCCAGACAACAGACATACCAGCACTCACTTTCATGCCTTTTCTGTAGCTCAGTGATAGAACACTTGCTTTGCATGTAGATGGTCCATGGTTCAATCCTTGGCATCTCCAGGTAGGGCTGGAAAAGATTCCATGTCTGTAACCCTGAAGAGCCAGTGCGAGTCAGTGTAGACGACACAGTGTAGACAACAGATTGGCCAATTGGTTTGACTCAGTGTAAGGCAGCATCTTATGCTGCCTTGGGCTGCCACAGACCAAATGGTGATGTGAAGATATTCCAAGGGGGCATCTCCTCACTCTTCCAAGAATATTTGACAGTGAAACTCTTCACAACCCTCCAAATTCTTACAGAAGTTTTGCCTTCTTAAAGGGTCCTCCAGATTAATCTCAAATTTTGCTTTAGGCAGAACATGAAGCAGCTTAAAGGAGTGAAGCTCCCTCCCCTAAGAATCTGCACAAACCTTTGTGAAGTGGCCTTTTAAAAATCCCTCAAAAACGCCTCCAGGTATTATGCCTCAGCATGGCCCTCCAAGGTAGGCATTCAATTTCCCTCTAGGTGAAATTCAGGGGGAGCTGAATCAGTCACTAATCGTTATTAGGGCCTATTGCACTGACAGTATTTTCTGACCTGCCTTGTGATCATCAGCAGATGAATATAAAATTGTATATGATAAGCAGGGGGGAAAAACAATTTTAACCACAAGCTTTGAAGCGAGATCACAGTGGAACAGCTTGGGGCCAGTTTAAAAGGCCAAGAGTCAGTCTAGCTTGCTGAGGTTTTCTTCTCTCTTCTGCTTCTCTATGAAATAGCAACATTTAGTCTCTCCCATAAACAATATTCTGTTCTCTTAAAACGGCAGAATTACCAATAAAATACATTATGATTCTCATCACTTATCTCCTCTTTCTCACTTTCATCTTGTATTTGAAGGCACACACACACAAAGCAGAACAATAAAGCTGCAGACTGGTAAATTACCCTCTTCCAAAAACTTCAACTCACATTATTTTATTGCAATAAAATAATTATATTGTAATTTAAGGAAGATGGACAAAGATTTGCCAGTATATATGCTGTCCACTTAATGTGAACATTTTTGTGCATGTAAAAAGTTGGTGCCATATTATATACATTTTTATTATAGGATTTTATTAAGTTTTATTTAAAGCATGCTGCACGTGTTTATTGCAAAACTAGAAGCTATTATGAAGCCCTAGGAAAATACAAAGTTTTGCATTACATTAGAAAGGCTTCTTAAAACTGCCATTTTCCTGCTAAATTCTTCTCATTATTTTCACTTCAAAACAACTCAGCCACAAACATAAAATTTACTTCAGAACTCTGCCCTGCTTTGCTTCTACTATCCATAAATCGCTTCAATAGACTTTATAGCAGGGATGCATTTATTTATTTATTTATTTATTTATTATTGGTAAATGTATCATGCCCACTGTTACTTAGTGATACACTAAGGTATGCCTCCAGTATAGAAGGTGCCTGTCAACATCAGGAAACCCCCTTGCTGCCTCCTGCTTTTCACCCCAAACCTCTCTGATGCTGCAAGAGAGGCTTGGAGAGCTTTGAGAAAACAGCAAGAAGAGGTTCAGGACTGACTGATTCCCCTCCATCTCAGCAACACAATCTGATCCTAATGTCCTTTAAACTGAAATTAGATGTCAAGTGGAGAAGGCTGGGAGAGAGAAATTATCTTAATTTACAGAAAGTTCAGCATGTATACCCACCACACACAGAGCACTAAGCAGCCCCAATTTGTTTTTATTATTACAGATCTTCTGCAACGGTGAACAAAAATTAATTTATAATTTGGGGGGGGGAAGAACAAGCCAACTACAATTCAATCCTGTAAACTAACTGAGTCTGAGTGTGTAAAGGAGTGACTGATGAGAGGGACACAAAAAAATCCAGGATATATTTTGCCCAGTTCTACCCAGTGGTGTTGACTGCAAGCAGTGCAATAGCAATTAATTTACTGAATGGGAAAAATGGGAGCCTGTGGACCCTCATATGTGCCAATCACACACACAGAAAAATTGGATCAGAATGATCTGTTTGCAATATAATATCCCTGTCGGGACACAGCCTATAATCAGCAGGTGATATATTAGAGACTGAGTTGCTATATTATTCCCTTTTGTTGTTTTTGCCCACTTTGGAATCTGAGTGAAATGTATGGTCTCCAAAATGGGGCTAACAAGACCGAAAGGGACGCAGGCCTTTCTAGGGACTTCTGAGTCTTTCACACATCCCGGCGGTTCGAATCCCTGCAATGGGGGTGAGCTCCCGTTGTTCGGTCCCAGCTCCTGCCAACCTAGCAGTTCAATAGCACGTCAAAGTGCAAGTAGATAAATAGGTACCGCTACAATAGGTAAATGCCGTTTCCGTGTGCTGCTCTGGTTCGCCAGAAGCGGCTTTGTCCTTCTGGCCACATGACCTGGAAGCTGTACACCGGCTCCCTCGGGCCAATAACGCGAGATGAGCGCCGCAACCCCAGAGTCGGTCACAACTGGACCTAATGGTCAGGGGTCCCTTCACCTTTTTAAGGCTGCCTATATGGAGAAATGCTGAGCATCGAGACATGGGCTGCTTATGAAAGCCATCAACACCAAGGAATGCTATGTACAGGCTACAATTAAAGAGGCCCCATCTTTGAGGTATGCAGTGACACAGTTCTCTGCAATTGAGGGCAAAGGCTTAAAGCTCTTCTAAGCTCTAGACTGGGGTGATAAACTATCAGCCCCAAGCAGCATAGCCAATGGTTCTGGGATAATGGGAGTTGTTTTCCAGCAACATCTGGAGTTGTACCATAAGCTCTCTATTCCTGCTCTTTGTTCTGCACAAATGCAGATTCCGAAGACCACAAAGAATAACAAACTGTACTCTTGGCAGGTGTGGCCTCAAAAGAAAGCAAACTAACTAGTAGTTTAGATATCTTAATAGATTCTTCAAAGTTTGCTTTTTCGTTTGTTGGTGGGGGAAAGGATTGGGAGGGGGGAGATGAAAGAAAAGAAAGAAAAAAAGAAAGCACCATGAGAACACATTATAGGAACCTATTTACACCAGAAAATCCTTTTATATTCTTACTAGCTATAAATCAGTAGCATCCTAGACTAAAAAGAACTGGTTGATGAGCTAATTAACTAACCAAGGCTGCCTGTACAATTAAGTTCCGGTATTTCTTCAAGAATATCGCCTATTACAATTAGGCTATCTAGCAACTTACAGTAGTTGGGCTGACTGAAAATGATTTGATTGATTTTATGCACAAATACACAATACAGGAAAATTCACTTCCAGGAGGTATGAATAAATATTTTTAGCAAGGAATTTGTCCTTCTTTGTCATCCCACCCGCCCCATCCTGCAGAATCAAAGTGGAGCTCAAGAAAGGGGTGGTGGTGGCTAAATACACAACTGTAATCATTGTGAATAGACCATCTTGATTCTAGCCCCAGAATGAATGGATATAATTATATGTCTCTTTTCTATATTCATGGGTTTTTTTCCTCTTTCACTTGCAAATCCACTAAACAGTCATAATGTCGTTTCCTTGAGATGTTACTGAATACTGTATGAGACCAGTTTTCCCCATCTGCGGAACTCAGCACATGACCTCAGACCTGAACATCTCATATGGGTAAGCACTTTAATTTACAGAGTGATGGGTACTCAGTATATTTTACTGGCAATATACAGGTTCAAAGAGAAATTTACAGAGAGCTTTAAAATATTTTGAAAGGACAAGTCAAATTACAGGTAGACTGTACTCTAATTGCTTACACCTGCTGGCAGTCAAAGTAGACAATACTGAGGTAGAGGGGCGAAACAGATTGACCTGGTATAAAGAACCTTCTTAGTTTTTATGCATAGGATCACGCCACAGGGAAGCACATCTATACTGCTTTCTCACTCACTCTTGTGCTCTGTGTGTGGTGTGTGTGTGTGTGTGTGTGTGTGTGTGTGAGAGAGAGAGAGAGAGAGAGAGAGAGAGAGAGAAAATGATGGGGTGATGGGGGCCATGCAGGCGTCTATATGCAGAGCATATCACCAGAGGCAGCAAGCTCTGTCCCAGTGAAATATATTTTTAATGAAATTCAAAAAAGTCAAAACTGGCAGGTGGGTGCTCAGATCCCATCAGCTGTAAATGTACTATGGTATATCAAATTAAGTTGAAGAAAATCAGAGTTTGTAGATGTGCCCTTTCTCTTGAAATTTTCTGGTTGTTTAGTTGTTTAGTCGTGTCCGACTCTTCATGACCCCATGGACCAGAGCACGCCAGGCACTCCTGTCTTCCACTGCCTCCCGCAGTTTGGTCAAACTCATGTCCATAGCTTCAAGAACACTGTCCAACCATCTCGTTCTCTGTTGTCCCCTTCTCCTAGTGCCCTCAATCTTTCCCAACATCAGGGTCTTTTCCAGGGAGTCTTCTCTTCTCATGAGGTGGCCAAAAGTATTGGAGCCTCAGCTTCAGGATCTGCCCTTCCAGTGAGCACTCGGAGCTGATTTCCTTCAGAATGGATAGGTTTGATCTTCTCACAGTCCACGGGACTCTCAAGAGTCTCCTCCAGCACCATAATTCAATAGTATCAATTCTTCGGTGATCAGCCTTCTTTATGGTCCAGCTCTCACTTCCATACATCACTACTGGGAAAACCATAGCTTTAACTATACAAACCTTTATTGGCAAGGTGATGTCTCTGCTTTTTAAGATGTTGTCTAGGTTTGTCATTACTTTTCTCCCAAGAAGCAGGCGTCTTTTAATTTCGTGACTGCTGTCACCATCTGCAGTGATCAAGGAGCCCAAGAAAGTAAAATCTCTTACTGCCTCCATTTCTTCCCCTTCTATTTGCCAGGAGGTGATAGGACCAGTGGCCATGATCTTGGGCTTTTTGATGTTGAGCTTCAGACCATATTTTGCACTCTCCTCTTTCACCCTCATTAAAAGGTTCTTTAATTCCTCCTCACTTTCTGCCATCAAGGTTGTGTCATCTTCATATCTGAGGTTGTTGATATTTCTTCCGGCAATCTTAATTCTGGCTTGGGATTCATCCAGTCCAGCCTTTCGCATGATGAATTCTGCATATAAGTTAAATAAGCAGGGGGACAATATACAACCTTGTCGTACTCCTTTCCCAATTTTGAACCAATCAGATGTTCCATATCCAGTCCTAACTGTAGCTTCTTGTCCCACATTTCTCAGGAGACAGATGAGGTGAGGTGAAATATTCTACATCATTGCAAAAGAAAAACCAATACCTAGATCAAGAAAGAGTAATCAATTTAAATATGAATAACTGTCTAATGAATCATTCTTCTGAACTCTGTAAATAATGCAGCTATGAGATTGAGGATGCTTTCCACAGGGGGGGAAATAGGTAGTGATGATAATAGATGAATTTTTAAAAATCCCTAACCTTATGGTACCTCTAGGATATTAACAGACATAGCTTCCAACAGACTGCTACCAATTTTGGGCTAAACCACAAAGAGATCTAACACTTATTAGACATTTGCATATATGATTGTTTGAGCTACAAAAGTAAGCAACTTTTAAAATTTTAGTTCTGCTTTATTTTTTAACATGATGAATGTTCTGCCATAGGAAATAAAAATCATGAAACTGAAACTGTAAATTTGCCATACAGGAACAAAAACGCAGAGAACAGAAATGTCAGTCTTCTCATGGGAAGCACCTTTACTTAGTGCACAGAACTCTACAAATGTGTTTTCTATTCCCAGTTTTGCCCAATATCAATAGGTGAGTTTGGAGAGAACATCACTTAAGTTTGATTTTCTTCAATATCCCCATCTGCTATGCGACACTCCACAATGCTAGACATGCAGTTGAGAAGTGGTGGATAAGATCTCCTGAGCACTGTCACTGAGAAAGGTCAGATAAGATTCTGTGCAGGAAGGAGTCTACAATTTAACACATTTCACAGTTGGGCAGACAGCTACTTATTGCAGTCTGAAGGAGTAAGTGAAAAGTGTTATAGCCTTCTAATTTTGTCCCAGATCTCTTAAGTATTTTATTGAATGCTGTTTCAGAGTTTTTATTTACTGGGCTACACATTGTAGAAATCAGCAAAAAAGATGTATACATGCTCTATGACAGGGAAAATCAAACATAGCTATTTTGAAATAGAAAATCAGTTGTACTGTATACTGGATAATTTACACTAAAATCTATACACACTTACTTGGGAGTAAGCCCAATTTAACACTATGAGACTTACTTCCAAGCTGACATGCATAGAATTTTAATGTTAATCACCAAGATGGTAGACAGAAAAAACAAGGAATGGGATTTCTGTCTCTTGAAAGAAAAGCTGATCAATGTTTCATTGTAAAATGGTTGTGGAATTTATATCATTTGAATCATTTCTTACACAGAACAAATATCTGTGTGTACAAAATCCATAACATGTGGAATGGCCGTTTATCTTAAGCACCAAAACATTTCTGAATCCCTGATACCATGTAAAAAACAAAATCATAAGTGATTTCACATCTGGACGTGTGTGTCTGTGTGAGTGCATGTGTGTGCATTTGTGAGCATGTGTGTGGGTTGTAGTCCAACAATATACCTGTGGGATAAGCTGTTATACCACCCGGTTTAAGTTCCCCATGACACAACAAATGAAAACAAAAATATAAACATTTTGTATCCAATGTTAATCATACCCAAAGTAAATCCATTAAGGTTACTTGTTATGTATGGGCTGCAGCCAATAGGTATTTGTGACAATTGCAACCAAATGCATACACATCTAATTGCAATCATGTCAGTCATACTTCTGGGGGTGCATTTTAGCTTTAACGAGTCTGAGTTACAAGCAACATGAAAATCTGACTCTGGTTTTACCAGCATGGCAGAACAACATTTAAATGTCTGTAATGTATTATTATTATTATTATTATTATTATTATTATTATTATTACTACTACTAGGTAAAGGTAAAGGGACCCCTGACCATTAGGTCTAGTCGTGACCGATTCTAGGGTTGCGCGCTCATCTCGCATTATTGGCCAAGGGAGCTGGCGTATAGCTTCCAGGTCATGTGGCCAGCATGACAAAGCCGCTTCTGGCAAACCAGAGCAGCACATGGAAACGCCGTTTACCTTCCCGCTGTAGTGGTTCCTATTTATCTACTTGCATTTTGACGTGCTTTCGAACTGCTAGGTTGGCAGGAATTATTACTACTACTACTATTTAATAAATAGTAGTAGTAGTAATAATTTACTAGTAGTAAATTATTACTACTACTACTATTTAAAAACCAATAGCTGTAAAATACTGCATTCAAAGCTATCTCTTATATACACATTCCTAAAAAGCATCAATGGTTCCCACGATCAGTTCCATGTTTTTTCCATTAAATACAGCATGAAATGCTGATCGTACACATTTTTGATGCAGAACCCTTCCATTAGCTTACAGATTAAAATGACAGGCTTTTCTTAGCAGCAGCTAATGGAAAATTCTAAATATGCTAAACAAGACAAGAAAAGTTTGTACTAAATTTGGTATCTTTTGATCGCTCAACCTCACACGCATACTCTTCAAACACACACATAGTGTTTGCTAGCTGCCTAAAATGCCAAAGTGTCCTTCGGGGAGTTACTCAAGCCCAGACCCAAATCTTCACAGCCCTAAGAAGTCATTGCTGCCACCCTTGACAAATACTCCCAAGGCAGAGGAAGAGCTGAAGCCAGTATAGACCCTGCCAGGGAGCTGGTCACTCAGAAGGGCTGGCTGAGCCTGAGACCAAGATTGGAACAGAGGAGCTAGACAAGTTTCTGTTTCCAAAGACATGGTGTCAAATATGCCAGCCCACACAGACCGAGCCATTCTGGCAGAACACTTACAGGCAGACATTTGTTTATATAACGTGGGTGTGATTCATGTGAGTGACAGCCTTCACCCTGCTGTAAAAAAGAAGACGCAGGAGGGACACACCAGGTGTTGGAGAGCTTAGCTTTTGCATAGTCATGTGTGAACTCTGTTTATGTGCCCTGTGCCCTGTAATTATGCCTCAATCATGTACTGATTTCTTGAATAAAGCCTCTAGATGTTTTCAAGTTCAAATTCCGAGTGTGAGGGTTCATCCACATTTCCACTTGTCCTTTGCTTACCGTGTTTCTCCAAAAATAAGACACCGTTTTATATTTATTTTTCCTCAAAAAAACCCACATGGTGGCTTATTTTCAGGGGATGTCTTATTTTTTTTATTAAGTATGGTACAGTTTAACCTACAAGGTTAAACTGCCTATCACTATGACTTATTTTCGGGGTATGGCTTATTTTCGGAGAAACACGGTAGAAAGCACTAAAGAGTAGTGGGACAAGAGGAAGTGTGGATAAGCCCTGATAGTGGGAAGCAAGGCAGTTTAGCTGTATGTGCACAAACAGCATTGGGTTCAAGTGAACATCATACAAACCAGAGATTGTGATTTAAAACAAATTCTGGTTATTTAAACAAGCCAGCTTCTTAATCCTTGGCTTGAAGTTGGTTTGTTTAGCATTCTGTATGCACATATACATGTATTTATGCGAGCACTGCTTAGGGGGTTTTGCATTCTGAATTCTGTCACTGACATCCCAGAATCTTGTTAAGGGTTCTTGAGTTGAATCCTTATGTGAATTCATAGCACAAGCTACTCCATGAATTGTGACATAAGCCAGGGCTTGACATGGGAATTCAGATGTCCCTTAACTGTATGAAAAACACAACATTGCCTTGCAATAGCAGTTGAAACAAATTTCAAAAGGTTGGGATGAAAATACATGGTAAGAATTCCCCAAGCAAAAACACAAACATGTAGAAATCAGAGGGCCTTGTTAAAAGACAGATGAAGTAAATTATTGGACCATCTAGGTCAAAGAACTATGGAAGGGCAGGAATGACAATACGAAGGGCACTTGCCAAACTTCTTATCTGAATGAATTGCCTATCCAGTACAGGTGTAATTTAAAACAAAAAAAAACTTGGTGGGGGTTATCATCTGCTTGAAAGAGATTAGCCAACATAAAATGGCATTTCCACCGAAAATTTCACTAGCCTTCCTCAGATGGTCTGCTTAAGAAAACTTCACATTCACCTCAAAACCCAAAGATGAAGTGCAAATTGTACTAAGTTTGTAATCATAAAATGTGTACATCTACTTTTCCGGTTTATCTGTGTGACTTCCTAGTTATGCAAATAATACTTCATCCCAGTTAAAATAATTATGACTTCCCTCAGAATACAAAATTTGTGAAACAAAAGTGATTACTGATAGTGGAGTTATCACTAACACAACCTGTCCACAACAGCACCCTCCCCACCACCCATTCCCAGCAAATTGTATTTAAATGCAAACTACCCCCGAAAGTGGAGGGAGAATATAGCCAACATGTTTAGCAGTCACTGATCACCTTATTCTTCATGAATTTGTACAAACCTGATTTAAAGTCATCCGAGTTGGGGGTCATCACTATATCCTCAGGGAGAAAATGAAATATGTCATGTGAGAATGAACTTTCTTTTATCTGTCCTGAATCTTCCAGCATTCCGTTTATTGGATGTCCATGAGTATGATGAAAGCAAAAAGATTATCCTTCCTTCACTCACTCCATAATTTTATAAACCTCTATCCTGTTCTCTCTTACTCAGATTTTTCTCTAAAGTAAAAAATAAAATGTAGCTTTTTCTCATAGGGGAGTTGCTCCATCCTCTTGATAATTTTCATTGACCTTTTCCAAATTTTTTCCAGCTTTACAAGACTGTTGTTGTTGTTGTTGTTGTTGTTGTTGTTGTTAACCCAGCCTTCACCATAAGGTCCCTGGGTGGGTTACATCATTAAAACACAACACTCTCTTTGAGGTGAGGTGACCAAAACTTTACACAATATTCTGAGTGCAGTCACACTGTCCACTACCCCAGGTGCTATGAGAGCATGCTCCACCACAACATCAATGCACACAGAACTTTATAGAGAGCTTTATATGCAAAAGAGAAAGATCCCTGCTTTTACACTTCTGTGGACAAGGTTCAATCATATATTTAGAGCAGAAGGCAGCAAAAAAGGAGCAGAAGGCTGGCTAGGTAAATACGTAGAGAATTGGATTATGTAATAGACGTATGCAAAGGTACTTGTATGTGTACTCAAAACTTCCAAACCAAAATTGCCTGGGCCGACTTCCAGGTCAAGTCTGTTTTGAGTGCTGTGCATTCAAGGCTTTTGGTTCTTTTGCTTTCAATGAATGTTTTAAGCTTCAAATTCTTAAGGATTTGAAGCAACAAGAGCTAGTTGTGGAGCAAAGTGACCCAATCATTGTGCTGTATATTGAGAGAGAAAGAGAGAAGTTGGGGGTATCAAAGCTCCATTTTCACCTTCCATAGAAATTCTATATACTTGTTGAAATGCTGTATCTTAAATATGCCAAATAAGCTGGAATACATTGAAGACCTAGCCTCCCCTTACTGAACACTATGTTCCTGAGCACAACATTGCCACCCACCCCTGATATTTAATTTTTGAAAAGCCTTGACATGACTGCTAATCACACCATTCATGTCATGTGTACTGGTAGTTAGGCCCTGGAAGGAAGGCAGAATGCAGGGTAATTGAAAAACTGTGCATGGCTTCTTATACAGGAAACTGGAATTACAATACTGGTAAAATAATTCGTATTCAGAATCTGTCACCATCCTTTTCCTCTTTCTCCAGGGAGAACTTTGCATTTACATAACTTGAGACTGGGATGCACTCCCCCTCTAGCTTCTCTGTACCATGTGGGAAACATCAAGATAAATGGTAGACTGCCAAATAAGGAACACCACTGACTGTCTACAAGTAAGAACATTCAATACATGGATGTCCATCACTTGATAGTGCAGCACTGAATGGGAACTCGCATGTTTCTCATGTGGGAGACAGCAAAGAAGGCAACACAGATGCAAATGCAGATGAGTCTTAAATTGCATAGAATCAATGTGCTCCCATTTTGCGGCACAGTTGGCAATTTCCTCTGAGGTGCCCACTTGATCTATGGGCACAAGACAGACATTTGAGGGTTGCAGGGAACCCCTCTTTCTAACCCAAAATAGAGGGCAGGATATTGTAAGAGGATCTCAATTCTGCAAACCCACGTGTCTCCTACTCCTAAGCTGGCGAAATATAGGGAGATGAGAAGGCTATGAAGAACGTGCACAGCATTACTTCACTAACTGCAGAGTATATATATTATTATTATTAACCATCCTTATTTATTTATAACAATTTATACCCACTTTTCATGAAAATGATAGAGGCAGCAAACAACAACATAATAAAATGTACATTTTTAAAAGCATAACAAACATGGAAAATGAAAAATTAATTGGAAACATTAAAAAGTTGACATGACAATCAAGCCCACCTTAAAAGGCAGCATCACAAAGCTCCCACTGAAAGGGATGTGTCTTAGCCACCCTGCCATCTATTGGGTCATGAGTTGGACACGACTAAACGACCAAACAACAACAACATACCTCGTGCCACTTGCCATCTTCAAACAGTGTGGGGTTTCAGAGGTAGATCTCAGAGATTCATATGGGGGTTATGTGCCTTCCATACGTGTGGGGGATCAGGGAAAATGCATTGTAGTATGCCAGTCAGTATATAGACATGCCTCCACATACACACACCTCAATAAAAGTTAACTGCACTGGTATCAGACCTGTTAAGTTTTCCTGCCTGATTACTCATAGTTTTTACCATCTGTATACCAGTGGTAATAGCAAGGATTAGTGTGTTTTACATGACAATGTAATGCCTGTGGTGTTCAATTACACCCATTGTGTATATATGCAGGTTTCTGTGAGTATGGGCTTGTTGTGTGTGTGCTGTTTTCTTGCCTAAATGAAAATAAATGTGACATCCAAGCTTTATGTTAGGTGAAAGTCCCAGCAGCAGATGCTGGGCTTAAAAAGCTTAGTTAAATTACCCAAAAGACAAAGATGACAATGAAAAGCTGAAAGCCCAGAGAAATTTCCAACCATTTCACTAGTGTACACTGAGGCTGACCAGTCTGCTCCTATTTAGTCACCCAGAACAATCACTCATTTCCCAGCAAAGGGCTTACTCATTTTCAAGATTTAAAAGGGGGGGAGGGGGGAGGAAGATATTTCTGCACATGCCCATAATATTCTTCGCCACTGGGGGCAGCTTTACATAAGACTGCATTCACCGAAACCAAAGCAACAGTCGGAGGAGCTTTCAGAATGACAGTACGCAGAAGTGAACAGTGCTTGTTCATTGAACAGGGTCATCCTGGCTTCTGTGCTCCAACGCAGTTTCCTTAGCTGGATCGGGAGTGCTAACTATGAGAACTGCTGCCCAATGGAATACAGACGGGTGAATTCAGACAGCTGAGCATCACTTGGAGGAATCTATCATGCTTTGCACGGGGAGATTTTAAAGAAGCTCATTTCTAAATGTAAAGATGCAAAAACGCACCATCCATGAAGATCCTATTACCTAGGAAGAACTTGACATTCTGCTGCAAATGCTGTGTTGGGATTTATTTATTCTTGGGATGTTCTGCATGGCTGGCAAAGAATAATGTTCCAAAATCGGTCCATCTCCCAAGGGGTCCAATTTTTCTTCCTGGGTGTCAGCAAGCCCTGACTCACCACAGAGCAGCTGACAGGGGCTGTCATGCTTGTGGCACCCTAAGCAAAAGCAAAAGACCTAACGACGACCTTTGAAAACACAAAGGATGGGTAGGTTTTCCATTTTATTTATTTATAGTTAGCCTACAGCAGTGCCTGCACTGATTCTGTTTTAATTGCTCTATAGGTTTGCCTCCCTGCAAGATGTGACCAGAGTTAAATTTCCAAGAGATTGTATTTGACTGTGGCTAGCTTATGTGCATGATTTTTTTTTCTTTATTACATTTTCCTTTATTAAAATAAAGTGGGGGCAAGCTACAAAGTACTTATGCTGCTGGGGGTTTCTTATGCATTTAAGTAGCAATTCTGAGCATGATTGAAATAGATCTGGATTGTTTATTTGGGGGGATAACTTTTCTAAGTTATTTTTATTTCCAGGTTTCAATGTATTTAGGCTACTGAGCGGATCAGCTGTAGCCCTGGTAATAGCCCCTACTGTATTACTGACAATGCTTTCTTCTGCTGAACGAGGATGCCCAAAGGGCTGTAGGTGCGAAGGCAAAATGGTATATTGCGAGTCCCAGAAATTACAGGAGATACCCTCAAGTATATCAGCTGGTTGTTTAGGTTTGTCCCTCCGATACAACAGCCTCCAGAAACTAAAATACAATCAGTTTAAAGGTCTTAATCAACTCACCTGGCTCTATCTAGACCATAACCACATCAGCAATATTGATGAAAATGCTTTCAATGGAATACGCAGGCTAAAAGAGTTGATTTTAAGTTCCAACAGAATTGCCTATTTTCTTAATAACACCTTCAGACCAGTAACAAATCTCCGGAACTTGGATCTGTCATATAATCAGCTGCAGTCTCTGGGAGCTGAACAATTCAGGGGCTTAAGGAAGCTGCTGAGTTTACATTTGCGGTCCAATTCCCTGAGAACAATCCCTGTCCGAATTTTCCAGGACTGTAGGAACCTCGAACTCTTAGACCTGGGCTACAACAGAATCCGAAGCTTAGCAAGGAATGTCTTTGCAGGCATGATCAGGCTGAAAGAGCTTCACCTGGAGCACAATCAATTTTCTAAGCTTAACTTGGCTCTTTTTCCAAGGCTTGTCAGCCTCCAGAACCTTTATTTACAGTGGAATAAAATCAGTGTTATAGGACAAACGATGTCCTGGACCTGGAGCTCATTACAAAGGCTTGATTTATCTGGCAATGAAATAGAAGCTTTCAGTGGACCTAGTGTTTTCCAGTGTGTGCCCAATTTACAGCGTCTCAACCTGGATTCCAACAAGCTCACGTTTATTGGTCAAGAGATTTTGGATTCTTGGATATCTCTCAATGACATCAGCCTTGCTGGGAATATATGGGAATGCAGCAGGAACATTTGCTCCCTGGTAAACTGGCTAAAAAGTTTTAAAGGGCTGAGGGAAAATACAATTATTTGTGCCAGCCCCAAAGAGCTGCAAGGGGTGAACGTTATTGATGCAGTGAAAAATTACAGCATATGTGGCAAAAGTACTACAGAGAGGTTTGAATTGCCACAGGCTTTCCCAAAGCCAACCTTTAAACCCAAAGTCATCAGGCCTAAGCATGACAGCAAGCCCCCCCTGCCCCCCACCGTCGGGTCCACAGAAGCCAGCTCAGAGCCTGAGCACGACACAGAACACATCTCTTTCCACAAAATCATAGCAGGGAGTGTGGCCCTTTTCTTGTCTGTGCTTGTGATCCTGCTGGTAATCTATGTGTCGTGGAAGCGGTACCCTGCCAGCATGAAGCAGCTGCAGCAGCGCTCTCTCATGCGAAGGCACAGGAAGAAGAAACGACAGTCGCTGAAGCAGATGACTCCAACCACACAGGAATTTTATGTCGATTATAAGCCAACTAACACCGAGACCAGCGAGATGCTGCTGAACGGGACGGGACCCTGCACATATAGCAAAGCAGGCTCCAGGGAATGTGAGGTATGAACCATTGTGATTCAAATGAAATAAGCTTTTACAAAAGGTGGGTTTGTTGAATCTCAGTGTCTAAGATGAAGGTTACATTTCTCTTTTCTGCCACAAGCACTTCTATATCACATCTTGACACATGCTCATCATATGTTGGCCTTTTCCTTTCCTTTTATCATTTTAAACTTTCCTCCATAAATCCGCTGAAAGTGAAGAGAATGCTAATCAGAAGTTTGAGTTCACGTTCGACACAGTACCTGTTGGTACAGGTGCTTTGTTGGTTTTCATTCCATCATCATCATTATTTCAATGGAAAGCTTATTTCATAGCTCATAAATCACATCTGCAGTGTTGCTGCATTGTTTTTTAAATGCAGTTGTTTGCATATGTGCTGGTTTTATGTGGACAAATAATGCTAAAAAAAGAACAGTGCAAGCATTTTAATGAATGCTGAAATTCACTTCATGATTCAAGGATGCATGGCAGCCAAGTGCTGTAGGCTCATACACATTTTAGGACATGCTTTGGATTATAGATGGTGCAGGAACAACTGCGGCCGAATGCTTGATTTCTGTTGAATGCAAGGCATTACCAGAAGCAAGTGAGTTTAAAGCAACATCCTGAACTACTGGGGGTGGGGGCAGGGGAATCATTTGAAGTTCAGGGGAGGAATAAAAGCTTTCATGAGGAATAAAAGAGGGGTACTAGAACAGAATGGGATTCACTGCACTGTGCTCTAACACAATAGTTTGTAGAGTTGATAACTACTAATTGAAACCTGTTTATGTGGTTTCATATAAAAGATGCTAGTGTTTCTCCCTTCTCGCAGTCAGTTGCCTTTCAGAAAGTAGTCAAAAGGCATTCATTAAATGAGGAGACCAAATTCCTTATTGATGCAATTAGAGGAGCTGAAATGTACAGTTACAAAGGCAAAACCACTTCCTGCACACATTTGCTTGGGTGCTCATTAGAAATTCATTCTTCAACAGTGTTAGAGGCATTAACGTGATTGACAATGGAGGCATTAAATCTGTCATTTTTCTATCTTGAAAAAATGCTACGTTGTGCTTGGTGGTGTTTCAGTATGCAATTTGCCACTTTGGGTACTTAGAAAGCTGGCGGAGCTACATTTTAAATACAGCACAACAACTAGAAAAAGCTTGCAGTGAAAACTGGATACTTGCCCAGTCTAAGGAAAAGCACACCAGAAATTCTCTTTTAGGAAAAGTCCATGGATCAATGGGGGTTGGAGTTGGGAATCAATTGATTCTTTTGTATAACCTTGCTGAATGGCATTTTAGAGACACACTTGTTTGTTTATTTTAATACAGATGCAATGTTCAGAATGGATTGGAGGTTGTCATGGTGGATACTTGTAATCCATAAGACCCACCTGAAATGCCATGGCAAAATATAGCCAAATTCCTCTAAATATTTTATAATTAGCAACACATATTACTCCTTTATGAACAACAGATCTTTTCCCTCAATCTTCAGAAACAAACTGAAGCATGTTTATAAAAGGTGGCAAATAATTTCACCACTTCTGTTGCATAACTTGATTTGGCTTTGTACACTGCCCATCTCTGGCCACTTGGGAGAGAATGTATCTACAAAGCGGTTGCACTGCAGCAATCTAGAAAAAGAACATCCATGTTCTGGGGTATTTTTGCTTTTGGGGGGAGGGGGAGATAGTGAAAGAAAATCACTGTGAATTATTTCCAGAGGTAATAACTGCAGAATCTAATCACCAGCAATGCACTTAAGGTGATTTTCAGGGTATAAAGTTGCTTTTGTTTTACAGGAATATAAGCAGAAAGAAAGTGAAAGGCTGCTTCATAATTTTACTGATGTGAAACTAGTATCATACATTTGTTGAAACCCAGGAGTCAGTGATTTCAACTTGATTAAATATGACGCACTTTACTCAGGAGATGTGATTTTCTGAGTCAATGTTCTTCTTCAGATATAATATTACCATAAAAGTGAATATATCTAGTGCCAAGAGAGCACCAACATAGTATCAGATAATATCTGTACTGAAAATATTGACTTTCTATTACTGCAATATGAAAAATGTCAAGGCACTCTCTCTGGATTGGTGGGAAATGCCATCCGTGCATATACAAAATGAGAAAAATTAATACCACCCAAAATTATCACACAGAAAATGTTTTCCTAGTCTTTAATTCTTTGTATGAAATTTGCAATGAACATATATTTCATAGTGTTAACCAGGGACAGTTTTGACATGGCAATATGAGAATATTTTATTTTTTAAAATGTGTCTGACTCAAATATGGTAACAAATGGATTGCAAATATTGGTAGAGCGACTTTACATTAGGCATGTTTCTTTGTCTCTGACCATACCTGAAGCTAACACTACATTGAAGAAAGCTCAAGTACCCCTATACAAAAATGCTCTGGTCGGAATAATGTGCTAAAGCATTTTATAACCCAATAACTAGGGGTGAGGAATGTAGAAAAGGAAACCATTAAGAATAGTGGTGTCTTTCCAAATGCCCAACAGTTGAACTATTGATATCGATAATGTTTCATATTTATTATGTAGAATTAACACATTAAAAATATTGCCCAGGCCTTAAGAAACTCCATTTTCAGCTGAAGGATATCTAGCAGGCAATATTTATTTGTGTATAACTTCAGTATAAACCGAGTTGAACATGTAATTATCACTATAGTCTGAGAAAGAAGTGTCTGGCCGACTGTGCAGCTTATGCAGGCCAGTTCTAACCACTCTAGTCTACAATATTTTTAAAAAGGCGGGGTGGGGTGGGGGTCAAAGCTGAGTTAAATAACATTAATTTCAGGAGATGGAAATTGATTGTAAATGGTTGAACCTTCTCTGTGTCAAGAGAATCAAACCATGCTTTATTCATTATTTTGTGCAACAAACAGATAATTGGCCAGTGGTTTCCACACAGCATCTTTCCAAGATGCAAAAAAGGGAGTTTATTCCTCTATCTTTAATGCTACGCAGAAGCAGGTGGCAGCTTGTCATGCAGAGATGAAAAAAGCTGTGTCTGTAGCCATAACCTCCTTGTACACTGCTACTGGGTATACAGCAACCATCTACTCCTTTGCATCACAAAACTCTACCCAAATCTCTTAACAACAAACAATGAAATATTCAGGCTCCCCCCGAATAGATGCCATGCCATCTTTTTTGAGGAATAAATTTCATTGTGAAAGGATGCTTGTCTAGATGGGCTTTGATCTGATCCAGAGGTCTCCTTATGTTCTTAAGGCAGTTAAGCTTTACTGGACAGAGGAAAGCAAATCTTATGTGATCATGGCCAAAGGAAAAGGCTCTCTTAGGTGGCAAAATCTGCACATGGAAAGATGTTGGGAGAAACATGCCCTTTTCTTGAGACTGTGCCATGTGTTTTTACCACATTTGGGGGGGGGGGGTGCTTCACAAGACTTCTTTGCCAGATTACTAGAAAGAGAGAAAAGAACTGTTTTTTTGTGATACTTTCACCACAAACATCAACAAGGGAATCAATTGTTGAGATCAAATACCAGAAGAAGTCTTCCATAGGCATCTGCCTGGCACAGTGAAAAAAGGATGCTTGACTAAAGAGGCTTTGATCTGATCCAGAGGTCTCCTTATGTTCTTAAGGCAGTTAAGCTTTACTGAACAGAGGAAAACAAATCCTAGGAAAAAGGAGGTTGCAGAGCACACACCTGTTTTCAGGTGTATGGCTTACAGAATTCAAAGCAAGGAGGAAAGCCTGTCAATCAATATGGAATTAAGGGGCACAGCCCACACAGCCACCACTTTTGACCAAAAATTCTGTAGTGGAATCTCAGGCACCTAATTCCTCCCCAAGCACATACATGTGCTGCCTTTAAATAAGCCAGCTCCACACTTTAGAAACCCTAATGCAAGATGCATGACTGTTGGTAAAGACAGAAGTACTTCACAGCCTCAACCATCACTCTGCACTTCGGAAAATCATAGGATCATAGAATCTTAAGAGTTGGAAGGGACCCCGAGGGTCATCTAGTCCAACCCCCTGGAATGCAGGAATCTCAGCTAAAGCATCCATGACAGATGGCCACCCAACCTCTGCTTAAAAACCTCCAAGGAAGGAGAGTCTGCCACCTCTCATGGGAGTCTGTTCCACTGCTGAACAGCTCTTACTGTCAGAAAGCTTTTTCTGAATGTTTAGTTGGAATCTTCTTTTCTTGCAGCTTAAAGCCATTGGTTCGAGTCCTACCCTCCAGAGCAGGAGAAAACAAGCATGCTTCCTCCTCCGCGTGACAGCCCTTAAGATATTTGAAGATGGCTATCACATCTCCTCTCAGTCTCCTCTTTTCCAAGCTAAACATACCCAGCTCCTTCAAGCGCTTCTCATAAGGCTTAGTTTCCAGACCCTTGGTCATCTTGGTTGCCCTCATCTACACACGTTCCAGCTTGTCAACATCCTTCTTAAATTGCGGTGCCCAGAATTGGACAAAATCTACCAAGTGTGATCTAATGCAGAATAGAGTGGTACTATTTACTTCCCTTGATCTGGACACTATACTTTTGTTGATGCAGCCTAGAATAGCATTAGCTTTTTTTTGCTGCTGTATCACACTGTTGATTTATGTTAAGCTTGTGGTCCACCAAGACCCCTAGATCCTTTTCACATATACTGCTAGTAAACCAGGTGTCCCCCATCATATATTTGTGCATCAGGTTCTTTCTGCCTAATTGCAGAACCTTACATTTGTCCCTATTGAAATTCATTTTGTTAGCTGGTGCCCAGTTTTCCAATCTGTTAAGGTCATTTTGAATGCTGATTCTGGAGTAAAGAGTATTTTAGGTGGCAAAATAATAATGTAAATTTTGAGTTAAAGTATAGCTGTAACAGTTGGTTAGGAACAGAAGAGGAATTAATAGGAACATCCTATGCCCTTTTAAAATGTGGTTCTTTGGGGGGTTATTGGGTTGTTTTTATTTTGATTATATATATTGTGGTTTTATATTTTGATTCTTTTCTGTGATCTGCCCTGAGACCTCTGGGCATAAGGCGGTATATATATTCAATAAAATAAATAAATTAATTAATATGCTAAGACCAGCTTTAATATGTTGTGCCCCAGGAGTCAACAGCAACAACAGCACAAATGTTTATTTCATGTTTCATTTCATTTTTAAAGATCTTGTTGGTAAAATTCAGACAAACCTTTTCTTAGCATAATGGGAAGATGCTGTCTCTGCATATCACAAAGTAATGAAAAAGTGAATTCATAGCTTCATTCTTTGGGAGGGGGTGTAGGATTTTACTGTTCGATCATGCTTCACTCCATTTTCCTACCAAGCAGGCCTTATTATTCATGAAAAACCATTATTTTAGGACCATCTAAAATATCCATTTAAATGTTCTGTACTAAGCATGACATTCCAATCTGAAGAGTTGATTTTGGAACTAACAATATCAGGACATGAACGGTTTTGTTTTTTGTTTCCAAATGTTGAATACCAGAAAACAATATGCTTTTGGTAACCCTAAACTCTCTGAGGGATCCAGGTCATCTCTTCTCCATAACCCGTTTATGTCTACCAACCCATTAATCAATGTCCTGGTGGTGCTGGTCCCATGGGATTAGCTTTATTCAGTCCCCTACAGATAAGGTACTTTTCTGCTATTGAAAATGAGTATGCTACTCCAGCTTAGAATGAGGAGAGTCTCACTTCATCAGCCAGCATGTTTTCTGAGAATATGGAAAGGTTGGCAATTGAGTATTTACAGAGTTAGCCTTAGCCCTAGTGATGTGATTTTAATTCACTAGGTTTAGAGTAAGCTCCAGCTCTCCATTATCACCTGTTGCATCTCAATCAAGGGTCTCCTGGGCTCCTTCCCAGACTCTCACGTAGCCAATTCACATGTGCCTACAGTGTAAGAGTGGCTTTCCCAACATGTGAGTCTGCACAGCTTCATCAAGCAGGGTGGGAGACTACTGACACAAATGTTGTCTAGAGAAGGAACAGTGTGGGGTTATAGCACAGGGAAGTCACTCCAATGCTTCTGCATGTGAAGATGGCACATGATCTCTAGCAATTGCAATCTTATTCATTTAAATAAACAGGATGCACTTTTGACTTGTCTTCCAGCCACCCCACCCTACCCCATGTTTTGGATTCCAAGCTTCTAAATCGTTTAAGCTGCTCATATACAAAAGCTGGTGGTCAATGAAGTATGATGGTACATTAGCTCATATCAATATAAAGTGCCAGCATACCTGCTGCAGAGCACTGGTGGTAATCCAAGCCTTCACCTTTCTAGGGATAAACTGAAGTAGATGCTACAAGTGGGCTGTTGCTAAATAAATTACTTCAGTTCTTGAGATTGATATTCTATTCTCAAAAGCATTTCTCATAGAAGTTCAGTACTAATGAGACTGAAACTCTGTCACATTACAGGAACCTCTGTGTTAGGCACACATGCATATATACACATTCTCTGCGATGCTGTCCGTGTGGATCTGGGGAAGTGGAAACCATAGGCCACATACTCCTGCGATGCAGCTACTATGAGGAGGTGTGAGGCGAGCTCATCCACACGACGCTGGCTGAGCTTCCTGGACGCTCGGACAATTTCTATAGCAATTTCAATTTCTAGCAAAGGTAGCCAAGTTCTGTGCTAGAGCCATAAAAATCCGAGCCAACCTAGTTAGTAGTGCCCAAAAATTTGTTGTACCCTCCCAAGTAGTGATACCTTCTTTTATCTAATAATTTTTATAATGGTTAAAATGGTTTATATTTATTGCTTATATTTTAGATTGTATTTTGGATTGTTTTATGTATATATGTATATGCTGGTCGAGTACCGTAACAATAAACTAAACTACACATTCTCTGCTTAACTTTGGTTCTAAAAATTAGGGTGGTGGAGTCAATTAAAATGGAAGTATATGTTCTGAGATGTTTCCTTGAAGGGCATATCTAGGCAGCCAGGCCTAGGACTGTTTTTGTAAAAATACTTAGGAGTGTAAGCTCGACAACTTTCAGCTTTTTCTAAAAGAAGCTCAACAATTTTGGTGTCCTGGTTTTTACTTTTTGAAATATGGCAACCCTAATGTATACAGCTGCAATGTTGTATAAAGTGTCCATTGTTCCATTGTAAAGGAGAAGGATATCAGAACAGGTGGAGGCCACACAACTTTCCTTCCAGCAAAGAAATAGCTGTGACAACATGGGCCCCTGTAAGGCATTTTTCAGTTTAATTTGCTGAGTATTTGTATAACTGCAGTATTTATGTGTCCACAGCATCTTTGCAAACAAGGAGGATAGGGAGAAAATCACAACTGCCACACCCCCATGGCTCCCCAGCAGGCTTGCCAAACCCAGTAGACATCACCCACCACTGTATGGGAGAAATATGGCAACCTCCACTGTAAAGTTAAATTATGCCACACACAGTGTGATACAAAGATCTTCCTGTGGAATTGAGGGGGTGGGGAGCAGCCTGCCACTGATCAGAGTTCCACCAATGCTTACCACTGTAAGTTAACAGAGAGTGCACACACGCACACACAAAATGTTACTGCCACCACCACTCATTAAGGTAAGCCCTTTCCAGAGGCTGAATTATTTTTACCATTTCTTATCTCCCTCATCTCTTGAAAACATTGCCAAAAATATTGCCCTGCTTTCTCAGACTGCAAATGGGGCTCCAGAAGCAGGGTGGGTGGTACTTTTGACACAGATTGAAAATATTTGGTAAACTAATTTTTTAAAGAAAAGCAGTGACACCCAGTGGCGGGATTAAGTAAAGCAGGCAAGGGTGGCTTGTTGCTGCTATTGTTTTATTTACTCCCAGGTATTTGGTTGCCCCATTTTTTCACTGAGAACTGCTGCAATGGGCATAAGGCCCAACACACAATTATTTCCCTTTTGTATCTGAGCTGCAATCAAAATTAAGATGCCACAAGTGATCAATTCATTACAAGTATGCAAATTATATACTAATGCTACAAACAAATAATTTACTAGATGTTTGCAAAACTACAATAACTACCCAGTTATTAATATTCAAAACCTAGTGCCAAACAAGGAAATATTATTTAGCATCTGACCAAATAACAAGACCTGATGTACATTCACATTAAACATATGCAAAAAGCAATGGTGTATACCATGGGTGTCAAACACAAGGCCCGGGGGCCAAATCCGGCCCGCCAGACCTCGTCATGTGGCCCGCCGAGCGCCCCAGCCAATGGGACCCAGCAGCGGGACCTTGCTGCTGAAGCGCCGCGCCGACAAAGCGCCGACAAACAGCTGGGGTGGCGGGGGGGGTAGAAAGGCGGCCGGAGCAGCGCCGCACGGAGAGTCCCAAGCCTCTGCGACGCAGCAGTGCTCTGTAGCACTTTGAATCCTCCTCCTGCCACGGCTCGGCGCCTGGAAACGGCTGCTGCTGCTGCTGCTGCTGCTGAAGCACAGACAAAGCACCCAGCAGCGCCACTTTATTCTGACTATGTTTCTGCTTTCAGAGCTAGTTATTACTTACATTATTACAAAAAACAGTAATAATTGAATGCAGTGACAATAATTTATGATAATAAAGAGTGGACACATAGTCCTACAGATACAACCGGCCCTTTGAGGGTGACCAAACTGCTGATGCGGCCCCCGATGAATTTGAGTTTAGACACCCCTGGTGTATACCATTTATTCAGAAGGTGTACCTTATTACTGCTGTGTTCACATATCTTTAAGATACAGGACTACATGCCTATTGGAGCAATACTTCTCTTTAAACTTAATTCTATCTTTAAGCAGTGCATATAATACTTTAACAAGTGAAGAGCCAATGCCCTAGGAACTGCGCTGGGGGTTGCTTCTCCTTGTCCAGAGCCAACACCAATTGAAATAATGAAGATTTCCCTTTGAGAGCCAAACCTGGCATTCTCTTCAAATATACGAGGGTGATCAGTCCACCTGTCTGGTGCCTGGCATCCCTATTTGGATAATACTGAGTGAAGTACTCATAAATATACACAACAGAGGAACAAACTAATTATCTGAGGGAAGTTGCATCCATTATTATTATTTAAATGGTATCAAAAGGCAGAACCAGAGAAGGATTACCCAGCGTGCTAATTAAGACACGGAGGAAGCCAAATTGGAACATGTGAGAAAAAATTATTCAACCATGCATCTGTGTGGCTTCTGTGATTGAGCATCTTTAGATGGATTTAAAATTCCCCACAACTAAACAATGGATGGCTGTTCCCTTGCAACTAAGGCAGTTCAGGGCTAAATTAAAATAGCACCAGCTAACTAAGCAAATGAACCAGAATAAACTGTGCTTTTCATACCAAAGCATATTTTGAGAACAGGATCAGCAGGATGAGGGAAGAGCACCTGCCTATGCCTATATGTCTCTATGGCTGCATTTATGCACATGCTCGAGTTCAAGGGCAAAAGAGGATGCTGCTTGTATATCAGAGGTGAAAGACGTGCCAGAATATGGTTGAGCAGAGGGTCATTAATGCATTCATCAAGCAGTGATTAAGGGGACTTACAAGATTTAGCACTTTGGAAATGCATTTCTAAATAATAGCTAATTAACTCTACTCTGAACTGAAGCACCTCTGGGATGGATTATTTAACAGTTCACTATACAACTGTATGAAAAAGTTAGACAGAAAGTTAAGTAAAAAGACTAAATAAGCTGTGAATGTGCATGGAAGATTCCACTTGTAATGTTATCCAAAGCAGTTCTAACAACCAAAGATCCAACATGCAAAAGCTACTGCATATTATTATTATTATTATTATTATTATTATTATTATTATTATTATTATTTATACCCCACCCATCTGGCTGGGTTTCCCCAGACACTCCAGCAGACATCATGGTCATTTTCATATTGTTATATTTGAAGTGTAGGGGCAGAGCAACAAAGTTAAATTTTCCTAAGTGTACTCAGTGCTATTTTTCTAGAAAAAAAAGGTGCTAGAAGTCATAATGAGCCCCTCCCTTGTTCTCTTACAGTGGCAATGGCATCCACCTGAGAGGTGCTGGAACTGAGTTCTGGTGAGTTCCAGTTGGGAAAAAAGCCCTGAGTAAACTAGGTGTGTCTCTAGTACTAAATGTTTTATTTACAAATACTAAACCAGAGTGTGGTGAAAGTCAGCAAACTCTTAAAGCATTAGGACAACCATTAATCATGCATCAGGTTCCCAAAGAGAGCAAATGTAACTGAGGGATACCTTGGTTTTAGCTAGTTTGAGTTAAAAAAAACCCCTCTCTGGTCACCGTGTCCAAATTCAGGCATAACAAAGCACTTTCATGACCCTTAAGCTCATCTGCTCTCCTTCCCCCACCCTTTTGTGACTAAGGAGAGGAAATCTTAAGTTTCCATTTCCAGTTTGTAACAAATTGCAATTTCCCATATTGTTAAAAAACAGCTAACTGTGGTTTATTCAAACCATATCCTGATATAAAATCCTACTTTGATGACCAACAGTGGTTTGTTACAAATCACAACGGCTCAATGCAGTACATTATTGGATCAAAACACAATGGTTTGCTGTTAAGTCTGAATTCAGCATGTATATATTTAAATTTTGAACTCCTCCTACTTCTGTTATTCTCCTGTAAAATTCTGGTGTTATTATATACCAAAAGCTGCAGCCACTAAGAAACATACTGCATTTTTCTTAACTTCCTAATCACCTATTCAGGTTTGTCAGGCAAAACCGTAACTTTCAGCTCATTCATGGCTAATCAAGAAAGCTATGATTATATTCCTTTTCACATCCTAATTATATAACAAATAAAATTAGTCACCAGTTAAAATAAAGCTGTATCCTAACCATACCCACTCAGGAGTAAGTTCCATTGAATTTAATGTGGGTTACTCACAGGTAAGCTGCATTAGAAACATAGATACCTTATATCAGGTCGGATCAATGGTCCATCTAGCTCAGGCATCCCCAGACTTCGGCCCTCCAGATGTTTTGGACTACAATTCCCATCTTCTCCGACCACTGGTCCTGTTAGCTAGGGATCATGGGAGTTGTAGGCCAAAACATCTGGAGGGCCGCAGTTTGGGGATGCCTGATCTAGCTCAATATTGCCTAAACTGACTGGCAGCAGCTGCCCAGCTCAGACAGGGAACATTTCCAGGTCCACTTAGAGATGTTGGGGATTGAACCTGGGAACTTCTGCATGCAAAGCACATTCTCTACCACTGAGCAACAGCCCTTCCCCACCCCTCAGATTCCAGCCCTAGCTGATTATAAATTGAGGCAATTAAAGCTTGCAGTCCTATTTGTTACTGGCCTTTCCCCCTCTACTTAAAGTGGAGTTGGTGGTCCTTTGCCCACCCCCTGGGACCTTCAAGAAAAATAGTAATATTCTATTCTATTCTATTCTATTCTATTCTATTCTATTCTAGATTGGTATGTAATTTAAATGCATTGAATATATGAAAGTCAATCAGTGAGTGAATTTAGGAAAGGTCGAAACAATTGATGCATCTATAGTTTTAACTCTGCTATGAGCAAACCTCAGCTTTTTTTTTAAAAAAAAATCTTGTCAAAGGAGCCACAGTCAGCGAGCAGCTGCTCATTGATAAGCCAAAGGGGTACTAACCTTTACCACAGCATCATGTACCGTTTTTTATTAAGAACATAACTATGCTAATATTAGACATCAGAGGCTTGCTGTGTCAAGAAAAGGTCAACATTTTAACATCAGTGTCTGAAGTCACGATTGCAGAATAACTGCTGGAGGTAGAAGAAATACTGCAATTGTGGTTATTGCTCTAAGATTCAGATTGATGTGGTAACAGGGAGTGGAGCTTCTCTATTGTTTTATGAAAAGCAAAGTGCTCCATATGTGCAAAGGCAAATGAGAGGGAGGGAAGCAGATTTTCCAACTGTATAAATTCTCCATCAGACACCATACACTAAAAAGAAAAAGAAAAAAAAGAATATTAAATGAACCCAAAACATGACTTGCTCCTTGCTTACACCTTGTATCACTGGTGATTTCTCCATAGGAGTCAGTAGTTCTTATCTACTGTATGGTAACTAATAATGGCCTTTGCACCATTGTAAATCCCAACTGAGCGACACACTAGTGCACACCATTTGATCAACCGAAAAGTTATCCATCTACTCCTGCTTCCTCATCAAACTTTAGCTGCCCAAAACTGGCACCTCTCAAACTCTGGGCTTCTCCAGTTTTCACTAACATTGCCTGTTAAGCACAACTCAGCTGGTGGGTTAAATTGGTTCATGTTACACCACGGTCAGTAGGGCCTGCAGTGCAGACCTTCAGCGCTGACTTCTGTCAGCTTACAGAGGAAACAGGATCACTCCTGACAATATCTGGTATTATTGTTTGGATGTTTGCGGCCTCAGGGGTGCAGTACATACTGTGTTTCTCTGAAAATAAGACATACCCTGAAAATAAGCCATACCCCGAAAATAAGCCATAGTGATAGGCATTTTAACCTTGTAGGTTAAACTGTACCATACTTAATAAAAAAATAAGACATCCCCTGAAAATAAGCCACCGTGTGTTTTTTTGAGGAAAAATAAATATAAGACGGTGTCTTATTTTTGGAGAAACACAGTACATATGGAGAAAAACAGGAGAAAAAAAGGATAACCATCGCCACCTTAGTTTCTGGCTAAAACATTCCTGTACAGTATCAGACACAGACCTTGGCTTCTGTTTATTTTAGCCAACAAGGAACTCCAAACGCTGTCTCCAAAAACTTCTTCTCTGCCCTCGAGTGCCTTCTTGCTTTGGTTCTGCTAATATCATTAGATAGATAGGACCCAAGTATTCCTGCAGGCGCCTTCCTCATCCTCATTTCTCCAGCCCTTCTTCTCTCAATTTATACCAGCTGCAGCACAAGCTCAGAGAGACTCCCAGACTAACAGCTACTAGGCCCAATAGGCTGAACTACACAGGCTGATGCATGCAAGATCTCTTGACAAACTGAAGGACAATGAGAAATAGGTCCCGCATGCACATTGCTCCAGAATCATGACCTTTAAAATATGTTGGGAGCTGCAAGCTACGTTAAGGTTATGTAACACTTTGGGGGGCACAGCAGTCCTCGCCTAACAGCACCCAGGCCTCACTGCAAATCATATAAGCCATTATGTTTCACCGGTACTTCTTTGTTGCTGAGAGTCCTACTGAGTTATGTGAATCCCATAGCTATTGCAGAATAAAAACTGTACTTCCGATTTGTTTTTGTTTTTTAAAACTTCATCCATATACAGAACTAGTTCACACATCTTATTTCACTTTTCTGCTGCTACAAGGTAAATGCTACATTCACCTCATAGTTCAGCTGAGGTGTGTACTTCTTAGAAAGCCATAGCCCATGTGCAGATAACAGTGCATATACCTATGACAGCTTCATGAATAGGAGTTCGGGGCACTGCAGTGACAGGGAAACCAAACCTGTAATGTGTGTACAGCATGGAAAGGCAACTTGAAGTGAACCAAGGAAAATGATCTCACTACAGTATATCTTAAGCTGCTAATGTGTTCATAGCCATGGAATATTGGTCCATCCAGCTCAGCATTTGCACTGACTGACAACAGCTCTCCAGGATTTTAAACCAGGCCCTCTCCAAGTCCTGTCTAGAGAGGTTGAGGATTTAACCTGGGCCCTTCTGCAATGCCAACCACTGAGGCAGGGCTCTTTCCCACATAGAATGCGGATGCATGATGTGATTCCAGTTTTCATATCCTCAGAGGCGTGGATGTCACTATGCATCTCAATAAAGTTGCCTGTTCAAAACATTCCTACAGTAAATTTGATGCATGTATTTGGCGATGTTTCAGAAGATATTTTGCCACATTCTGCCTGGTTCTCTCAGAAGAATTTAGCTGTGATTAGGGCATGGGGAATCCTACTTTCTTTCTACGGGAATGTATTCAGGTTAATTTTTCAACTGACTGCATTTCTGTTGACACTGCAAATTGTTTACTTGTATTGTACTCTGCTACTTCTGCCATTATCATTTTAACAATGAGTCATTGCTTCAAAACAGAGCATTATGTCCTATTCTGTTATCTTTTCTTTTGAATTACCAAATACTATCTATGTGAGGATACAAGTATATGTGTACTGCATTAGCCATATTTCCCCTTTGTTAAATTCAGAGCTGACCCAAAACAGTTTTAGGTTTGTTTATAATTTTGTTACCATAAAAGACAAAGCCCCTCTGTTTTGGGGGTCTGCTTTTGCCTGCTGCCTTAATTTTTTTAGTCCAAATCTTGAACATTAATCACAGCTGCAACTAAACTGTGCAAAAGCCACACATGTCTGATTTTAAGGTTCCAGGAAAATGTGCCATCCCTCATGAACATAGCCAGGATTTTTGATGGGGGGCAGACTTTATCTTGGAAGGACAGAACCAAGCTATTTGTGATATGATTGGTCAGTTAAGTATTTGTATTTATTTACTTGCGGGGAGGGGGACTCCCCCTCAGCTGCCCTTGGCTACGCCCATACAATCCATGCTAGTATAGCATGGCATAGATTGGAGAAGCTTGCCGGCTTTGGGAGCAAAGACCTTTATCCAATCAAATTGAGGGAAGGTCCCCAGCTGGATTGACTTGAAGCATAGGTGGGCTCTTTTTATATATTCACTATAACCCATCCAACTATATGACTGTAGGCAGGCCTAGAGGTGGAATTAAGATAGACCTTGTTACCAATCACAGTAAGACTGGTCTTGATATTTTTAGGGGACCCCTCTTGGGGGCAGGCTTCCAAAACAAAAGTGGGCAGTGAGGGCAGCACAAAATTATGCAAACTATGGGGGCATTTAGAATGGGGAAGAACTTCTTACCTTCCTTGTTTTGTTTCTTAAAAAGAAAAAGAAAACACTTCCTAAATCTATACTCCCTTTCTTCCCAGAGTGCCTCTGGGAAAGAAGCTAGTCTCTGAAGCACTCTGGGAAGGAAAGAAAACAGTGATGGATAGCCAGATCTCTACTGCTTCTGTTGCTTGACATATTTTTACATGAAGCACTTTCAGAGGGTAGGAGAAAATGCAGATTTCTCGGAAGAAACATTTGGTGAACTGGTAGTATGCAGTAGAGGAAAATACAATGTTTTTAATAGGATGTTGCCTATCCTCAACACAGTCACTAATGTGATCCATCACAATTCACTCCATTTTGTCTTTGTGAATGTTTAATGCACACTGTCAAAAGAGAGAGCTCATACCTCTGTGGTGGAAGACATGCTTTGCAAGTACGGAGAAGATCCCTTTGCCCATCCACAGCGTCTCCCATTAGGAAGGATGCTGAGACCCAAATGAGTCATGATAGAGATACATAATTATGCTCTCCTATGGGTCTTTATTTTGCTAATTAGCAGCCCCATTGGGTTTCTTTGAAGATCTGCAAATTGTTGCTCTGGGGGAGAGTATTTATCCACTCCCTCCCTCCCCCCATCTCTTTTTCTCTCTTTTACACACAGCTGCCATTATCTCTTTCATGTGAGAGGAGAAACAGCATTCATGCCTGCCCTTTGTCCCTTATGAAGCTATTAGCAGGTGGTGGGGATTTAGAGAAAGACCTAATGAGAGCAACACTTTCCTGACTTCAAAGCAGCCCTATGGAGCTGCTGGACAACAACAAAAATCATGCCCGTTTGGCATCCAGGTAAGGAAGGGCTGGAGCTCAGTGGTGTGCATGCAGAAGGTCCCAGGTTCAATGCCTGGCATCTCCAGGTATGGCTGGAACCATCTCATTGGAAACCCTTGAGAACCACTGCCACTCAGTGTAGACAATGAGCTAGATGGAGCGATGGTCTGATTTGGTATACAGCAGCTTCCTCTGTTTTATGTTCAGGTAGCTTGGAAAGACCTCTGCTTGGCATTAACAGTTGACAAAGACAACTCTGGTCTAGATGGATAAGTGTTCTGAACCAGTTTAAAACAGCTTAATATTTTTATGTGATTACCATTAGCAGATGTAACGGTACCTGGGAAGATGAAAACAAGTGGTGTATTTGTTATAGCCACTACTGTAGCTGCCATTTTTGTAACAGTAAAATAAATAATTGTTAAGTATGTTTAATATTTTATCTGAAATTAAACATTTTCCCCTTGGGGTTCACTATTATTCTGAATTTTGAAATAGTGACAGCAAAAAGGACAGTAAAATAAAAAAAAACCTCTGGTTTACTTCCCTAGCTCCATAAAGCTAGTGATTTCTATGCTTTGATTTCCATATAGAAACTGACGTGGCAAATACAACATTTTAACAAAGCCAATTTCTTTTAAAGCCTTGTTGAACTAATTACATCCAACCAGGGTGCAAAAATACATTTTGTCAGGAAAAGAAAAGCGGACTTCAATTAAATGTAAATCCTTATTCAGCACTCTAAATTCTTAGTTGCTCAAACTCATTAATGAGGTGGTAAATAAAACGTTCCTAAGTGCATATGTTGTGGTTAGAAAACATTACAAGCATTCATTATTTTCACTTATTCCATAAGCCAAAGCCAGCCGCCTTATTATTTCCCCCAGGTATTCAGGATGGTGAAATTCAAGCATTCCAAAAGACTTTAAACAATGATGTGATGGCGAACACAGGGTTGCCCCTGTGTCTATTTTCCCTGTCCCTCTCTGTATCATCACATGTAATAATGAGAACAACTAATGTTTGATGACATCCTATTACATGTTTCCTGCTTTACCCATGATTGGCTGCCACAAGGGTGTGAGGTAGAAACATGACAGTACATGCAGGTCCCCCTTTATGAACAAAATGCATTCCCTGGAATCATTCTTTAGCCAAGAGTTTGCATAATGAGTCAACGATTTTTGTTTGCAAAACAATTCAACAATGTCCACTGATTCCTATGGGGAAATATTGAATGTGTTCTTGACCATGGAATCTGTGGTGCATATAACAAGGTTTGGATAAATGAATTTTCAAAGAGCGAGTATTCATAAAGTGGGACCTGCATGTATATTACTATTACATAGTTAATTTTTGTAGCTAATTTCCATAGCTGTAGTGAGAGGAAGGGGAAACTCAGCTACTCCCCCATATTCACTGTAACTTCTAGTTATTCTCTAAGACTGCCTTTGCAAATGATACCCTCCAACTGTTTTGGACTGCAACTCCCAGGCAGCTGGAGCTGATTGGCATCAGAGTCCAAAACAGCTAGAGGGCACTAGGTTCGTGACAGCTGCCTAAAAGGTGTCCTCCTCCCCTTCCTCAATTCGTAACTTTTCTCCTTGAGTTTTACAGTACGGGATTATCTCTGCCTGTGATGTTGATTAAATTTGGTGATATCCAGTGCATGGAGCTCACTAAAGCATGCCATCCAGCCAACATTATTTAAACATTTGTTTGAGACAGAATTCAGTCACAGCAGTTAATCTGTAAAATACACTCAGCTCCCTCCTCAGGCAATCAGCAGAAAGAAAGCCTACAATGGGATGTCACACTAAGCCACCAATAAATGGCTCACAGTTATAAGATGCTAAGTAGGTGCTCATAGGTAGCACATGCCATGGGGAAATGTCAGATTTCCTTTCTAAACTTGCTTGCTTGTTATAATGTTCTGGCTGAGGAGTTTTAAGTATCCACATGCCACATTAGCGTAGGGAGGGATGAATTCACCAACTGTGAGGGAAAGCTTCTGCTGATTTATTTTATAATCTGACTAGGATTCTGCAGGATGACAAGGTGTCCTGTGCTAGAAGTCCTGTTTGCCAAGGAAAACAATTCATCTTTCTCACTAGGAATCCATTCAATAGACTGAAGGCCACTCTCCAAAGGTGACCCTAGCACAGCACTGCTTCACAACACAGGAGCTAGGCATGCAAATGTGCCATTTCCGACAGCTGCAGTTTTACCACTCACTGACAGTGGGGTTGGAATCCAGCCCCAGTGCAAGTAAATAAGTTACCATGACAGTTTTGGCACTCTTAGCTGCTGCTTTGGCATTGGGTCTAGGATTTATTTATTTATTCCTATTCTGTTAAGAAAATAGAAAGTTGCATGATACGAAATCCGACCATTGGTCCATCTAGCTCTCAAGGGCCTTTCAAGGGCCTCAGACAGGAGTCTTTCCCAACCCTGATTGGCATTGGCAGGGACTGAAGCCAAGGACCTATCGGCTTCAACACATGTGTTCTGTCATTGAGCTATAGCCACTTCCACTGAAGGGCAGCCTTTCCTGTAACAGCTCAAATGCATTTGGGGGCAATCCTCAAGCAAATGCTGTGCATTATTGAGGAATTAAGGAAATAAATTTGAGACATGCTTCCATTCTATGTGTCTAGGAATTCAGAAATTTGGTCTTGGCTTAACAGCCAGCCATTATTTGTGGTTGCCAGTAACTGACTCCTCAAAATGGTAAGGGAAAGAAATCAGTTCACTTTCAGAAATACAGGAAGCTGCCATACACTGAGAAAGCCTGTCAGTCCATCTAGCTCAGCATTCTTGACACTGACTGGCAGCAGCTTTCCGGGATTTCAAGCAAGAGTACTTCCCAGTCCTACCTGGAGATGCTAGGGGTTGCTTTTGAATGCAATATGTCATATGATAGCCATCTTCAAATAGCTCAAGGCCTGCCACATGGAAAAGGGAACAAGCTTGTTTTCTCCTGCTCTGGAGGGTAGGACTCGACCAATGGCTTCACATTACAGTCATACCTCGGTTTAAGTACGCTTTGGTTTGAGTACTTTCAGTTTAAGTACTCCGCAGACCTGTCTGGAACGGATTAATCCACTTTCCATTACTTTCAATGGGAAAGTTCGCTTCAGGTTAAGTACGCTTCAGGTTAAGTACTCCGCGGACCGTCTGGAATGGATTATTCCACTTTCCATTACTTTCAATGGGAAAGTTCGCTTCAGGTTAAGTACGCTTCAGGTTAAGTACAGACTTCCAGAACCAACTGTGTACTTAAACCGAGGTACCACTGTACAAGAAAGGAGATTTGATCACGAAAAACTGTCCAACAGTAAGCACTGTTTCACAGTGGAAAGGCCTCCATCATGAGGTTGTGGACTCTCTTATTTTTTGAGGTTTTTAAGCAGAGGTTGGATGGCCACCTGCCATGGATGCTTTAGCATTCCTGCATTGCAGGGGGTTGGACTAGACGACCCTTGGGTCCCTTCCAACGATTTCATGATGCTATGATTCTATGTGCTCCACCAATGAGCTACAGCCTTTTTGTCCCTGCAGTTTGGGCTGTGTCCTTCTTCCCAGATGTGTTAGCATTTTACCTTCAGGGAGAGATTTATTGGGGGAAGGACTGAGAAATTGTATTCGCACAACCAGAAGTGGCGCAGTGCACTCTCCTGCTCCTTGATTCTACCACCTCATTCTTCCACAATCTTCCACACAAGGCCTCAGTCATGTGAACTGAGGAAGGAAGTTTAAGGACCCAAAAGTACTTGCTTTTGCTCTCTGCATCATTTGAACATAGGAAGCTGCCTTATACCAAGGAATATTGATCTATCTAGGGGAGCACTGTCTACACAGACTGGCAGTGGCTCTACAGGATTTCAGATAGGGGTCACCAGCCCTACCAAGAGATGCTGGAAATTGAATCTGGAAACATCTGCATGCAAAGCAAGTTCTCTACCATTGAGCTGCAGCCCTTTCCCTCAGCTATAATCCTTCACTCAGCTCTCAAATAAATTGTTGGGACTATTACCTAGTGCAGCGGTCATCAGCCTGAGAAACTACAGACACATATTTTAGAGTGGAGGACAGGGGCAGACTTTGGTAATATGGCACTCCCAAATGGATCTTCTAAATTTTGCAGCCCCTTGACTCAGTACCCTGTGCAGGGAAACCACTCACACTGTCCTAAATCCAGTGCTGCTAGGAGGGTCTTTAAAGCAGGGACAAAGACCCTGGGATCCTCCAGATGTTGTTGAACTCCTGCTCCTATCAGACCAAACTTGCATGGCCAGTGGTCAGGGATGAAGAGATATGTGGTCCAACAACATCTGGAGGGTTATAGGCTATAGGGTTATATGCCTGCTGTAAGGAGAAGAGCAAACTGTTTCCTCCCTGGATAGATTCTCCTTAGCTGTTTTGTTAAGTTAAAAGGAGGAGGGAGGAAGAACTGAGTTCAGGAATAATAAGCCATGCAGTGCATGTCTTATATACATGGAGGACATGTCCTTGAAATACTTTCTTTAGATCAAGAACTGTATGTCTGTGCTTTAATGGGGAAAGGGAACAGAGATCCAATTCCATCTCCCTCCATGCCTATAATTTTATATAATAGTAATGTCTGCTATTTGCAGTTTCATTACATCTGGTGCTATGTACAGAGATGGAATGTAGATATTCTCTCCTTTTATTGTTGGCTTGCAGGCATGCAAACACACACACACACACACACACACACACACACAGAGAGAGAGAGAGAGAGAGAGAGAGAGAGAGATATTTCTCTTTCATAATATAAATATTCAAAGTGCAATAATATGGTGGTGCATGCATTATAGAGCTCATGGGTGCAAGTCCCTTTGTTCTATTAACCACTGCTATTCATATGCATTCAAAAATGAACAGGTCTGTGCTAAAAGGTTACATTCATTAAAAAGAGAATAGGCTTCTTTTTAGTTGAAACCTTTTCCTTATAATTCTTAGCTAGAACCGCTTTGTCTGGGGAACAAAAGATATATGGGTTAGTCAATCAAGCAGCCCACTGAAGGCTAATATTAAACAATATTGCCAAAATGCACACTGGCAGCAGGCAGCCTGTGCCACCAGAACAAATTTTATGCAACATATTCAAATAGTGTTTCAAAGAAATGGCCAAACGTAGAGCTCATTGTCTGCACTACTGCTGAACTGGGGACCTCATACAGCAAAGGACTGATTAGTTGAGAAGGCAACATTTGATTTCTTAAACAACTTGTATTTGGTCATACTCCCAACAGCTAGAGTGTTGCCATAGCTTTGCATTTCAACGAAATTTAATTTAAATTTTTTACATTAATGATTTACCACGGTCATGACATGTAAGTCATAGCCGTGACATGTCTTTACCCTAGAAGGAGAAAGCAGACTTGCCCAGGGCTAATTTCACAGTAGTTTAATTATTAAGAGGCATCTTCCTTTCACATGTATTTTTCTAAACGTATTTGAAAAGAGGAGGGGGGAGATAGAAGCTCTGGACAGAGAAGATCTCTGTTTAACGACAGGCTAGTTTACAAGCAGACAGCTACGCTGCAGTGCATAGACAACATTTCTTCAGCTGATCTGGTTCATTAAAATGCAAGCTTACAACAGGCTCTCTTAGAGCTGCAGCTGAATTATCCATGGAGTTTTCCTCCCCTGCAGGGCCACAGTGCACCAGTGCACTTTGGGTAAATGGGACAATTCCAGGAGAGTTTAATCAGAGTGTTGCAATCTGCATCTTTCTGGAATGAGTCTCTCTCTCTCTCTCTCTCTCTCTCTCTCTCTCTCTCTCTCTCTCTCTCTCTCTCTCCCCCTCTCTCTCTCTCTCTCTGTGTGTGTGTGTTTGCTAATTGGCAGGAACATAATGATAGTCCTGGCTTGGGGCCAATGCTTAATTTCTAAAATGAGAGGCAAGGAGCCAGGATTTGGACTTGCCTCTAAGATCACCCTTATCGACATTCTAGATCGTGGATTCTGAAGTACATTTCCACTTGAACAACTGTAATAGTCATGGGGAAAGTCAAACTTAGAGAAGTTAACAGGCAGGGGTTAGCATATGATCTTCCCCCATATACTTGGCAAATAATAATAATAATAATAATAATAATAATAATAATAATAATAATAAATTTTTATTTATACCCAGCCCTCCTCAGTCAAAACCGGGCTCAGGGCAGCTGACACCAACAAAACTACAACAAAATGTAAAAAAGAAAAACAATTAGTTAAAATACAGGTTAAAATACAATTTAAATTTTAAAATTTTAAAATGCAGCCTCATTTTAAAATGGCCCAAATCAAAACCATAAGGGAGGAGAACATAGGGGTCAGACTGAGTCCAGGCCAAAGGCCTGGTGGTGTCTTATTTTAAATAACATTCTAGGTCCCGCTGTTGTGTACAAAAACAGTGAAAACTGAACCACCAGAGTGAGGTTGGCAGCAAAAAAGCAGGGACACCCCAAATTTAGACACTTAGGACTCAGCTACACAGCTGCAATTATAATGCTATAAGTGCATTATAAAAATGTGACACCAGATGGCACTGTAGAGCTCGATGGCAGATCGCAAATACCGTATATTTTATTGCATTTTTATAGCATTTCATAGTGTTTTTTTAATATCTGTGTAGATTCAACCTCATAATAAAGTCCTACAGAATAAATGTACCATATTGGCCTGAATGTGCCACACTGTCCCCCCCAAGTCCGACCGTGAAAAGTTAAGGTGTGGCTTGTATTTGTGATCTTATGGTATGCAGCCAGGAGCGCAGGGCAAACAGCACCAGGAGCGTGCAAAGCGGTGTCTGCCCCACACGCAGTCCCTATCCTCTCCCCCAAGGCTGGGAAGGGAGAGAGTGAGGAAGGGGAAAGTTCGCCAGCAATGCAGCATGGCTCCCCCCCCCAGTATGCAGCCAGGGGCAGCGAGGAAGGGAGCGGCTTATATTCGGGTCTTTTTTCTTTTCTCTCTCCACCCCCCTCCAATTTAAAAGGTGCGGCTTATATCCAGGTGCAGCTTATACAGTGGTACCTCTAGTTACAAACTTAATTTGTTCCGGAGGTCCGTTCTTAACCTGAAACTGTTCTTAACTAGAGACATGCTTTTGCTAATGGGGCCTCTTGCTGCCGCTGCGCCGCCGGCACACGATTTCCGTTCTCATCCTGGGGCAAAGTTCTCAACTCGAGGTAACTCTTTCAGGTTAGCAGAGTTTGTAACCTGAAGTGTTTGTAACCTGAGGCATTTGTAACTCGAGGTACTACTGTATTCGGGTCAATACGGTAAGTATCCATAATAATATAGCAGCCTTCTGGATCAGACCAGTGACCCATCTAGTTCTGAATTCTGTGGTTGCCATGGCCAACCAGATGCCTACGAGAAGCATGCAAGCAGGACCTGACCTCATTAGCACTCTCCCCTCCTTCAATCCAGCAACCAACATTCAGAAGCATACTGCATAGAGAGGCTTCGGGACACTCAGCAGGTTTATACCACAGTATTCACAGAAGTAGGGCCTCATGCAGCTGAAAGGTCCTGTGCCTGGCCTTCCTGCTTCATTTCAGCCTGTACGCCATGGCTAGGGCTCACATGCAAATGCAACGTGCTGTAGGATGAACACTAGGCGCTAGCACAAGAGAGAGTTCAGAACCTTTCCCCTGGTTCTGAACCTCTGCAGGGAGGCTGGGTCACTTCAGTGACCCTCCCTCATACAGAGTAACTATGAGTAACCCTGTCTAGTCTGCAGCTGACCAGCCTCAAGCCAGGAAGTCTCCACCAATCCCACTCCAGTCTCCAGGATAGACATCCCACCGTGTTCTCCAGGACAGACAAAGGCAGCTATAGGGGTGTATGAGACTAGGTGCCTCTGGTGAAACCCTGCTTGGTGGGGCAGAGGGCCCTCACTGCAAAAGTCCTGACATAGTGTAGTCTAAAGTGGTGGCAGCAGCAACAAGAATGCAGAGTTTTGCCCAGACATGCTCTCTCTGGCTGGACCAGGGCTTGCCTCCCTCCTTGGCATAACCCTTCTGCTTCTGCTGTTCACTGTGGAAGCACAGTTGGTTGGAAATTTGATTGTTTCCTTTCCTGGGAATGCATGAAGTAGTGAGAGATGCCGCCTCAGCATCTGGAATTGGCAACACTTGAGAAAGCAGACATGTCTTTAATAGCACTCGCTATGGTCTAACAAATAGCATGAATGAGCAACAACTCTGGTTGGAAAATAGTGAGCCTGGAAAAACAAGTTTCCCTTTGTAAACCTGGGACAGAATAATGGCTTTAATTACAACAATATTAGTAATAAGATCAGACATAAAGGGCCATTGACAAATGTGAGCCACTGTAGCCAAATTAGAGTACATTTAGCAGAAACGATATTGAGCATAGTGTATGCTTATTAGCTTCGCTGCCATTAGCCCATGTTACCTAACATAACAGGCACACACTTCATTAGAAAGCAGTGTTGGGTTTGACAGTGGCAGCAACAATAGCCCAATAGCAGCGGTAACCTTATGCTCTACAACTTCTGTTAATGATCTCAGGGTGCAGAATTTACACAGCCAATGGGAATGGAGCCTGTTGTAAAGGCAATGTTCTTTCCTTAGTGTTCATTTTTCACAAGTATGTATGATTTTAGTTTCAGTAGTAGTGCTGGCTGGAGTACAAGAAGGTCACAAAATAAGCATCATGTAATCAAATGAATGCAGGATATTTAAAATGAAAATGGCCTCAATCCAGCTAAACTTCAGTTCCTCTTTAGGTCCAAAGGAATGAGTTAGCTGTGAAACCATTGAAGCTCATTGGTTATGTTATCAACAGGACTTAAGTAAGAAGTATAACTGGATTGGGGCCAACAATTTTACCTGATCTCTGATTTACTTGCTGAAAATATTAAATTTTTGAACGTGGACTCTAGCTTGAAGAGTGAAATTTTGTAACCCAAAGGACTCCGATAGGCCCAAAGAGATAATGGGGAGCTCTATATTGTTCCCTCTTCATTAAACATTTATTCTACTGAAAGTAATTCAAAACTTATTTATTTAGAAAAATAATAAAAGCTATTGTTAAAAATAAATCTCCAAGTAGTGTGCAGATAAACTGATGGATAAACATGGCTATAATCCATCCAATTAAAAGTAAATTTACATAAGATCATCATTATTAAAAACAAGGCTAAAATCAATAAAACAAATATAAGTCACTGAATCATTTGCTTGGATAAGCTTGCTGAGAATATGAGCGTGCCAGAGTAATGCCAATAGCCAGGAAGTTCTAGAGCACAGATGCTACCACACTAAAGGAGTAACTCCACAAATGTGGAACATACATTTTTTAACATATTACTTGACTGGAAAATTGCACTGCAAAATTTGGAAAGGCATGGAACTTTGTTTCAGTTTGCATATTGTCTTGTACAGTGTGGATTTGGTACATTTGACTTTAAATTTGAAGTGAATCAAATTCCCATTTCCACTAAGTTGTTTCTTAAGGATATATATTTCAAATGTTGGAGAGTTAATCTGCAGGAAGGCAAAGTGAAAGGTATGGTTGCATATGTTTTAATAGACACCTGTTTACAGTTAATTTAATACTGAATTCCAACAAGACCTTTTCTTGTGACTTGCACAATAATAATTAAGGGAAATACAGTATAACAATTATGCTTATTTATTAATTTGGAAGGATTTTGGGTGCTTAGCCACAACTAAAATTAAATGGAAATGTAAACAAGTTTTTAATGTATTTATATGCTGAATTAATTTGAATTAAAATTGTGAAAGGAAGTGTCTGTGTGCTTTAACACTAGTTCAAGATGAAGGCCCCAGCTGCTCATAAAATTAAATACTGCCTTAAGTAATGCTTCTAATCACTATGAAAAACCTGAAGGACTCTAGCTTTCCATATAGCTTGTCAGACATTATACAAATGATGGCAACTTGCAGACTTTCAAGATAAACATATTGTTCAGCCTGCAAGTCAGCAAAAGAGCATTGCCTTACAAGCTACTGTATTCTTTTCATTAAAGTAAATGGGTTAAAACTCCTACAGTCACCAATACCGCAGTTAGGACCAGAATAATAAACCAGTCATCAAAGCAATCTAATTTTAGTATTAGACGCCTTCTATGCTTCAATGACTGATGCCCTATTAATCTGAATCCTAATTATACGAAAGCAAGCTTAAGTCCTGATATAGATAAATAATACCTTGTTTGTATATTGCTAAGTTCAAGTGCTGGGAATGAATCCCGTGTTTTCCTAGAGAAATGAACTAGTTGTGATGTTAAATGCATCTTTGCCTTTAATGTGCCAAATGCAAATAGCATCAACTGAAGTGGGGTGGGGCTGATCATTATCAAAATACTGTAGCAACAGGTATAGAGATAGAATGTAGCTGAAGTCATGAGAAAAGTTTGTCCTCTAAAGGCACTTTTTGCAAGATGACTCATTTTATATAACTGACACACATACCCTATGCAGTTAACATGTGAGAAGGAGGGAGTACGATTGGACCATCTGGCTATGCCCACTGATATCCAGATATTGAATGGCTCTTCTGCACAGAGCCTCATATAGGCACAGTACAAGATGTATGTAAAGGTCAGAGGGTAGAGCTAGTGGTCATCAACCTCCTCATCTCCCAAGATATTGATTGCACCCAGAAATTATCTAAAATGCTTTTTATTTGCTGTTTTATTTGCAGTTTCTAATGCACATGAATATTTTACCTTTCACTTCATATTTACTGCAGTTTCCTAAATAACCTCCTGTAATGGAATTTGTCAGAGGTTTTTTGATAGTCCAAATAATAATTTATATTAAGTAGCTCTGCTTCACCCAGTTTATCTTGTCAGAAAATATTGATTACCCAACATGGTGAAGTCACAGTATAAAATATTAGCTTGTTACCAGGGCAGTAGTGACAACATTTTGAGGTGCTGGAGTTCAGGTTCTCTGAGAGTATTTCACAAACACTAAGCCAAGTACTAAGCATTTGTCTATTTATCTCTGGAAAATTTGGCAGAAGTAAATTCAAGTATCGTTCTGAACTTTTTTGTCATTTGTAAATAAAAAAAACATCATGGTCAAAACCAAAATGTAGCACAAAGCAAATTTTTGAATTCTCATCTCATAACTTATTTACCAGATATCTTGAGGGTTTCAGATCATGCTTGCAAAAAAAAAAAATCTTCCATTGCTTTGCCACCTTCACAAATATCCCAATATGCTTTTTCAGAGTTCACAGTTCACATGTCTTAATCACTGTGCTCTCACCACAATTTTTCCCCATCCTTAGCTTTTTTTTAAGGGGAGGCATTGTGTTTGTTGAATTTAGTCTTTGTATATGGCAGCACAGCCTCTGAAGAGGAGGGATAAAATGGAAGACTACATACAGAAAGCCTGAGGTGAGAACAGGGCCTGGAGCCAAGGTGGTATGTCCTTCTCTCCTCCCCACCAGCCTGATTAAACTCTAAACCTTAGAAGACTGAACCCATATATATGACAAAGGCACCATAACTTGGCCAATTCTAAACATAGAGGCATCATTCACATTTAACTGTATTGGATGAAAAGTAGCCAAGCCGAGCTATTATGAAGCTATGATTCTGAAATAAAATATGGTCAACAACTCTGTTGCTTTCCACCTCTTAAAATCAGGGAAATGCTTATGAACATCTAAACCCATTATATTCAAATGGCAAGAGCTGTAGGATTGTGATTAGAACCCTACTGTGTAAGCTTAAAATTCTTAAGAATAGCACGAATTAAAATCTATTCTTTTACTCCATGCAAACAGAAGGGTGCATAAGGTTAGACACAGATAGCACACATATTTACAAGACATAGCCAATGCACAAATCAGAGCACATTTATTTCCAGAAATGCCTGTTATTTCAGCAATTCATGCATCAGTGAATCTATATTGCAGCTTGAAGATAAGAAAAACAATCCTTTATTACTGAATAGAGGACTACTGTACACAGTGCAGATGAGATATCACTTTGCAATTTTAATCTTGCCTTTATAGTTCCATCATGGACTTGTTTGAAATCTTTTCAAAGAAAGATGGCATTTTTTTTTCACTTTCACTGTATAAAGGACAATCCTGTAGATAAACTGTACCTGGTAAAAGCATAAGTAATAACAATGCTAATAGCACCTTTGAATAAACAGAATATCTAAAAAACAGAGTAGCATACTTGAATGGATTCACCCATTCAATGCTTACACGCTTGGAGGAATGTTGTAACTAGTTAATATTTTAAAAGAAGATTATTAGATTGTCTCCATGAAACCACCTTAATAAGATTCTATTGGGGGAGGGGGAAAATATGCTCACTTCAGTACTCAGCGTTCTCTTGATCTCATTATAAAATTGCCACAGTTTTTATGAACAGACACTACATGACACATAATTCACGCTTTTACTGCAAACAGCATCTCTGATAGCAAATATCAGACAGGGAGGGAGCTATTTGTCACAGATAAAAAGGCACTCACCCACCTGCCACCCCAAATCTGGATCTGGGACCCAGAGCTATTTTTTCTCAAGACAGTTAGCTGAGCATGCTTAAAAAAACAAACTCTTGGACAACATCACATGTAGTTTAGTTCTCATTATCTTCAGCAAATACACCTTTTTCTATTATTCTATCACCATTCCAGAAAAGTCTTCACTTGTTTATTTCTTCTTATTACCGCTGTTGGCCTCTGCCCATAAAAAGAAATTGCTGCATTAAAGTCTTCCTCAGGTCTTTCATATTATTTTTTGTCCCCTCTGCCCTGCATCTAGCAATCTGTGGTATACAGACTATTAGTTACATAAATTTATTTTAAAACAACTACAGTACTAGTTTGCGAGAACTGCACACAGGTGGGTCTCCAAAGAGGAGCTCACAACTACTTTGTTCCTCTAGTGTTTTTTTAATGCCACACTGAGCTAAGCCAATAATTGACAGTGTGTCATCCAAACCCAGGCTCATAGTTAAGCTTTCTCATTGCTAACCACAAACTGTAGCCAATAATAAACTTTGGCTTATTCCAACCACCACATAGTCTATTACTAACCAAAAGCAATCCAGTTTTCAAACCTCAGACAGTATTAGAGTTTCTGAAGAAGAAATTAAAATCAACAGAGGGTCCCCTACATGCTCTTGGAATAGGTTATATTTTGATATAGGGTTTTTAAAAGATATTTAACATACAATGTACAAGAAATGCCTTCATTGCAATTCTCCTGTTGACATCAACTTTTGCACATCCTCAATTGATCTAAGAGTGTTGGATGAAACTGGAATCTTTTTTTATTAATTCAATACTTGTTTTTCACTGCAGAAGTACAAGTACAGAATGTTACTTTGTAACAAATGGTGATAATAATAAACTCAGTTCCAAGTACAGCTTAACAATTAGGAGATTTTGAAAAATGCAGCAGCAGGGTTTTGATCGTTTATCAGCAAGAAGATTCAATGAAGTTGAATGCATACCAATACGTGGGTATTTATTTATATGAAAAGCTCTCTCGGGTATGTGGATTTGGTTCAGAAAAACAACCACCCTTAAGGCTGATTATGACATTTTACTCTAGCAATTATATTACTAGACCCCCATTCCTCTTTCTTCAAAGAAACAAGCAGCACAGAGATTTAGGCCATTTGTCACATTTCCTGGAGCCAGTTATTGTTCTCCTTGTGTTCATTAACAAACTCCATTGGTAACATTGTCTTCACAGATAGCAGACAATAAACTGACTTTTAGCAGCTACACTAATTAAAACAATGCCAAATCACTTTGGAAGTCTTTTATTTGGTAGCAGTGCTTAATCTTCCTTCTGCCTCACCATGAAAATCTTAATGGCTTGTAGGAGTTTGCAGTAGGATTTAGCTCCAAGGAAGCAGCAAGCCACACATACTAACCTATGGACATCCAGCACTCCCATCACTTAAGGCAATTTTAGTTTTATACACAGAGCCGTTTTCCTTGAATATATAGCGCAAACATGATGCATATCAGAGAAATCAAGCTTCTTGTTGATGAGAAAGGTGGAGGGACAGATTCTGCCTGAAACTAGTCTTCTTATTCTTATAAGAAAACTTCAGCAATGTACAGTATTATGACTCTTGCAACTCCTTGCTCTCATATGTGTAAATTTGTTTTGTCTTCATAGCTAAGACCTTTTCCCAAACCAATGCTATAAATATATCACTGCTTCTAAACCTCTGACAGAAATAAAAGTAAATGTGTTGGTTTTTTAAAATGAAAATGTTGTAAGCGAAAAATGGCTTATCTTCTGAGTTACAGCAATAAAACTCAAAGACAAGAGGAGTTAGGAGTCCATTGTTGTTTACTGCAAAGCAATAGCAAAGCAAAACTGCAACCCCACCCAAAGGTCCAGACAGGGGTATTTATAACATTTCAAACAAAGGATTTCAATTTTAACCAATCATGTACATCATTTCATGTTTAATAAGAATGCTCAATAAGCATTGCTAACTAAACTTTGATTCTCACCGTGATCTGTTACATTGTGTTAGTATGCATGTTGGGAACCTGTGTTACATGTAGCCATTAGTACCATGTATCAATTTATGTTCTAGCTTATGAGCTGTATCTTTGTGATTGACTTATTAGTGTAGCTGTTCTGTCCCAGTGGGGGACAGCATCTTGCCAAATCATCAATTTCTTAAAGCAGTAGGTTACCATAACTTCTCTATTAGAAACACCTTAAAGACCAACTAAGTTTTTAAGGTGCTACTGAAGGTCTTTAAGGTGCTACTGAAGGAATTTTTTTATTTTACTTCGATCCAGACCAACACGGCTACCTACCTGTAACCAGAACTATTAGAAACATAATCAAGGATTTATAGGGGTTCACATTATCACATTCATTATGGCCCTTTGGGCCACTACCACAAAAGGACTATAAAAATACTTGTGTCAATAAAAAGCCATGATGCAAAAATATTTTAGATGTCATTGTTCTACCAGTAACCAACCCATGTACCCATGTACCCTGCTGGCCATAGAGAATGAATTTCTGAGGTTTCCTGAAGGCAAGATCTGTTATAAGTTATTGATGGGAATGAGAGCAGATCTATAGAGGTGTCAATAAGTATTACAAGCTAGTTCATCCTAAAATAGATTCCCAAAACAGCCAAAATTTCAGTTACTTTAGTTTTCACTGTCTCAGTTCATAAATACACAGCATCCAAAAATTGCAGGTTTTGTTTTTCATGTCGTCACTTTGCTTCTGAAAGTACAATTCAACTAGGATAACCAGTGGGAAATTATGCTTTCACTGAACACATTTAAAAAGAAGACAAAGCTTATCTTGCACTCTTAAAACAGTATGCAATCAGTTGTGAGTAAAAGTTAGCTTGAAGTAAAATTTAAGCTGGTTCCTATGAACCCAGAGAAATGGATCCTGACCCAGGGAGAGCCCAAGGATCCAGGCAAGCAGACGAATTTAAGCGTCTCCTGCCCACCAAATAACAGAGACCAAACCAGGACGTACGAAGCAAGGCACTTTTATTTTCGCTGTTGCAACAGGGTCCTTCCTCTCACGCAGGAGAACAAGGAAGGGACCCCCCAAAAAGGTGTCCTACCCTTAAAAAGAAATTTGAAATTGGTTTCAGCCCACCCCCCAGAAGCATCATCCATATGTCACAGAAGGGGTGTAGCCCAAGACCGCCCTCCCTAGATTCATCATAGGTACATCATGAAAGGGGAGGTCTGGTGGCAGTAATCTGAGCAGTCTGGACCCTGCCCCCTGCCCCCAAAACCTAATCAACAAAAAAGAGAGATTTTTACATTTCCCTGTTTCCCAGCCAAGTTAATCACACCCTTTTCAGGATGCCAGGGATTTTCACTTTAATTCCTGAGACAATGAGAAGGTTCCCCCCCACCCCCCCTTCTTCCTTGCAGAGGAACACCTGGTCAGAGAGAGAGTCAAAATGGTGTCAGAAAGGCCTGTCTTCCTGTGCTGCTTCAGACATGTGCCTGTACTGTACATGTTTTATGAACAATTATTTTATATATATATATATATATATATATATATATATATATATATATATATATATATATATATATATATATATGACCTCAAAATTCTTATAACAAATGACAGTCCAAAAAAAATCCTGAACCAGTTCTTCTGCAGTATTGCAACATAGCTATAGTAGAGTAATGCACTTAAAATACAGTATACAGCAGTGCTCCCCTAACCTTTTTATCACCGCGGACCAGTCAACGTTTGATAATTTTACTGTGGCCCGCTGAGGGGGGGGGCGTTTATTGTTTATATTTTATTTAGATTGTTTTGATTTAATAATTTTAATTTAATTGTATTTAATGATCCTTAGGCGGCCCGGTACCAATTGATCCACGGACCGCTACCGGTCCGTGGCCCGGGGGTTGAAGACCACTGGTATACAGTACAGTCTTTTCACAATAACTTGAATGTGTCAATGAGCAGAAACTTGGACCTTGTTAAATTTCTACACTCACTTGAACTATGAAATGCAAGTTTGGGCTCAATTACCTGAGTGCACTAAGAGACAGCCAAGATGGTATTTGGCCTCTTCAGCAGCCTCAGCCTTTGTAAAGGTAAAGGGACCCCTGACCATTAGGTCCAGTCGTGACCGACTCTGGGGATGCGGCACTTATCTTGCGTTATTGGCCGAGGGACCCGGCATACAGCTTCCAGGTCATGTGGCCAGCATGACAAAGCCGCTTCTAGGGAACCAGAGCAGCACACGGAAACGCCTTTTACCTTCCCACCTACAGTGGTACCTCTACTTACGAATGACTCTACTTACGAATGTTTCTACTTATGAATGGAGCTCCGTCCACCATCTTGGATGCTGTTTAGATAGGATTTTTTCTACTTACGAATTTCTAGATAGGGTTGCTTCGACTTACGATTTTTTTTCTCCCAATGCATTCCTATGGGATTTGACTTACAAATTTTTTTGACTTACGAATGTGCATTCGGAACACATTAAATTCGTAAGTAGAGGTACCACTGTATTTATCTACTTGCACTTTGACGTGCTTTCGAAATGCTAGATTGACAGGAGCTGGGAGCGAGCAACGGGAGCTCACCCCGTCACGGGGATTCGAACCGCGGACCTTCTGATCAGCAAGCCCTAGGCTCTGTGGTTTAACCCACAGCTCCACCCGCGTCCCTTTCAGCCTTTGTAGCTGAATTGAATTTGGGCCCCACCCTTCCAGGCCAAGTGGGGAAAGGCCTGTAAGGCAGAGAGCAGATGCTCCAGGACCAGTGCCAAATTTACGTATAAGCTAAACGAGTTATAGCTTAGGGCCCCACTCTCTTGAGGGCCCCCTAAAAAATAAGGGGGGAAAACTGGATGCACTTTTCCAAAATATAAGATAAAAAACAAATAAAATAAAACTTACATACAGCAACAGTGTTTTGTTTTGTTTTGTTTTGTTTTGTGTTGTGTTGGCTCCTATGATGTAAGTAATGGGCCCCACCTGCTAGCCTTGTCCCTAAAATATTATAGATAAAGGGCCCCATTACCTTCAGTAGGTTAGGGCCTCATCAAACCTAAATCAGGCCCTGTCCAGGACTCACAGCCAAAATGGTCAACCTGCAAGATCCTGCAAGGACTTATTAGGGTAGACACAACTCCAGCTCTCTCCCCCTCACACACTATATGGCCCTGCACCACTGGGCAGTCACCCCATGCTCAAATCATGCCTGGACCAAGACTAAAAAGAGAAGCTTAGAAAAAAAATAATATTTTACTATCTTACATCCTGCATAGAGAAATTATAAGAATATAATCATGTTTCATTAGCTTTTATTTGTGTTTGTTGTAATTAAAATGAATAGAAACACTATAGAACAAAAATTGAGATCTTACACAATCATTTAGTAAACTGTTAATCATACATCTATCTAATAAATGGGGCTAATTATTGTATTTTAACAGATTCTAAGTATTTTCAAAGTCTTCTCTTTACTAGAGCAAAAAGCACTAGCATATGAAAATCTCTATTTATTGAGCAACTTCACCACATTCATTTTATTTAAAGCTCATACAGAGAAGGATATTGAAATCTTAGTGCTATAGTCCACTATTTCCTTTAGACGTTGGAATTTATTTTGACTTGCTGAATGAACTCATACCTGTTTATTTAGCAATACAAATTCCGGCACCATGTTGTCAAAAAAAATACTCTACATACAAATAGTTATTTTCCTAGGTCCCTAATTTCTATGGGGAATTTTGTAATAGCAACTAATGTGGAATATAAAACAGCAGTTTAACTCACAAATTTCTATATTAAATTATGCAACATAAACCCAATAAATGGGTTTCCTAGAAAATTCTCACAAGCTGCTTCAGTGAACTTAAGACATTTTTTTGAAGAAGAAGAAGAAAAATCTTGTATCTGCAGAACAAAAGAGTCAATTATCCAGTGGGCAATGCTCATTTCTATAGAGGTCATTTTTCAAGAGATTATTAAGGAAGCAATTCTACCCTTGAATCTTTTGTGTTTCATCAAAAACAATAGCTACATTATCTAATAGGAGAGATGTAGAGCAAGGAAAAAGCAAAACCACAAAATGGAGTCCATCCTATATGAAAATACAGTGTGTTCAGTTAATACTTTGCTGTCATCACTGTAAATTGCTCAACCATTGCAAACAATGCCCTTGAATGTGGATATTAACTATGTCTGTCCAACAACAACAAACCCTTCACATGGTTTTTATGGCAATGTGTTGAAAAGAAATAAAGAATGTGCTTTTCAGAACATAACTTTCTTTTTTGCATTCTGCATATAACAGCTTTGTTATCAAAAACGTCTATCAGTATGTTGAATGCAACAGTTTTTAAAAAGTCTTTGATTTAGGTGTGATCCTAGATCAATTTCTCCAAATGACTTCTTTCTTAAGATATAAAAATCGAAGTGTAATTGAAAGGGGGAAAATTACTGGTAAATGCAGGATCAAATATCATTATTCCCCTGCTACACAGGCACATGATAGCCCACATCAGTGACTAGACTTATTCACGGGGGGTTAGGTTTAGAAGAGAGAGAAAATACTCAGCAAAGTACTAGCCATAACAGATACATATTTCTAAGAAACTGCAGAGAATTCCATGTCTGCTTCTAGGCATACAGTGGTACCTCGGGTTAAGAACTTAATTCATTCTGGAGGTCCATTCTTAACCTAAAACTGTTCTTAACCTGAGGTACCACTTTAGTTAATGGGGTCTCCCGCTGCTGCTGTTGCACTGCCGCCACACGATTTCTGTTCTCATCCTGAAGCAAAGTTCTTAATCCAAGGTACTATTTCTGGGTTAGTGGAGTCTGTAACCTGAAGCATCTGTAACCTGAAGCGTCTGTAACCTGAGGTACCACTGTACTGTCAGTTTCTATTCCAGCCTCAGTGAATGAAAGGCAACTTGAAAGCAAGTTGCTAAGTAAGAATCCTTTCCCTCCTTTGTTTAAAAGACAACAGACTTCAATAGGTAAGTCAATGGCAGGGAACATGATTTGTACAGAAGACACCATGCTTGTGGCAGTAGTTATAATATAGGCTAATAAATTGTCATGGGTGAGCCATAGGAGCTGGGGACAAGGAGCTGGGGACCAGGAACAAGGAGCAGGGGTGGATTTAGGGGAGCACCACCAGTTTGCTCGCACTGGATGTGGAACCTCAGGGACGCTGTGGCTATTATTTAGAATGGACTGCAAGATGTGGGACGATGCCAAATGTTGGTGTTGCACAGGGTTTGAAATTCAAGACCCCAAGAAGGACTGTTACTGCAAGGCGTTGCACCAGAGGGCAGAACTGGGGAGTCAAATAAGAAGTAAAACCTAGAGCCAGGGAAGAGAAACACAACACAGTAGAGCCAGGAAGGCTCTTGTTGCCCAGGAAAAGTCCCTGTACTCACAGAGGAATACTGTTGTAGCTCTTCCCGAAAGGCCTAATGGTAACTGTTTAGGCATTACACTTCAAACATTACATTACTCTCCTTATTCTGTTAACCACCCTAAGACCCCCCTGGGTGTAGGGCAGTATATAAATTCAATAAATAATAATTTAAAAACCTAGCATTAGTTTTAGACACACACACCCCTCCCTCTCAGTGTGGGGAAATCTAATGAATGAACTCAGCTGTACCACTTTTAATTGAATGCAGCATCTCCCTGACTCCCTGCTTTTTTAATAAAATAAAAAATCAACATTATTTTGGGGGACACATCAGGAGAATAGGGAGACAAAGACCAGTTCATTAATTTTGGGAGCAGGAGGATATTTGTGAGGACTGGAGAAAAACATGAGGTTGAGCCCTCTTTCTGGAATGTTACACAAGAATAGGCCCTGAATAAACTCAGAAAAAAAACCAGAATTTTATTAAACTGTCAGAAGTTATCAGGCAAGCGAATTCCTATCCATTCAACTAAATTTCAAGTTGAACCAGTTATGTATCTTTCTTCACACTGTACAGTACAATCATAATTAGAAAACACCTGTTGCAACACTATTTAGCCAAGTGTGATCTGTAATAGTTAAGAAGGCCTTAATGGAACAGCAATAGAAAGAATACCTTTAAAACTAGTTAATAGAGATTATAGCAATGAACAGTTCATTTGCTGCCCCCTCAGGAAACAGACATTTTCCCGCTGTGAACAATTAACTGGCTCCATTGTGAGATGCCTTCACCTTGCAAGTTAGCAATGGAAAGATGACAAATGACACACGGTTATAATTTCTTCAATGCAGAGAAAGGCGCGCGTGTGCACACACATACACAAGCACTAGTCTATGTTCAGGACATTTTTGTACATTCCAAGGGTACAAAAATATGAAGATGTGACACGTGAATAACTGAAAAGATAGTTCATGGGAAAACATGCTAAGAACATAGCAGAGCAATACATGAAGAAAAATGAATGGCAGGAGTATCAAGCTTTATAAAATAATAATGTCTACTATAGAATGTTCTATAAGATATATTCTGCATGAAAATATAATCAAAATGCAGTATAACAGAGCCAACACTCAGGAGAGCATCAACTTTCTTTAAAATTACAGTTTAAATGAAACTACCCCTATTGTAAACAGTTATTTTCCTAATAATTATAATAGTAATCAGATTAGGATCTTTATGTTCTAGGGTCCAGCTTCTAAAAGGAAGATCATGGTTAGTAACCACCCCTTCTTTCTGTATGGTTACAAAGATTGTTGAGCAATGGACAGGGATTCCCCCTCCTTTTATGTAAAAATGTACAGTAGAAATGCTTGTCACTGTGACTGTGACCTGGTTGCCACAATCACACCTCAGGACAGTTAACCACAGCTTCTCAGTAAATGCACTGGAAATTATGGATAATGGTGCAAAAATAAAGTCAGGATTCATAAGCCAACTTTAAACCATGGATTCATGTCCTGGCTTGTTTGAAAGTCATTAACCATAGTTTTCTGCTCAGGCTTTTTGGGGGAAGCCTTTTTGTTGAAAGGAAGGGGAGTGAAGGGGCTGTCAGCACAGGAAAATCCTGCATTATTAAGCTTTGATTTTGTCATTCAAATGCAGCCTATGTTTCAATTTAACTCATCATACTGCATTTTCAGTCAGTATAGAGCAGGCATCCCCAAACTTCGGCCCTCCAGATGTTTTGGACTACAATTCCCATCATCCCTGACCACTGGTCCTGTTAGCTAGGGATCATGGGAGTTGTAGGCCAAAACATCTGGAGGGCCGCAGTTTGGGGGTGCCTGGTATAGAGCATATCACTTCACTGGAAGTACCTGACTGCTAAGGCTCAAAGATGCTGTTAAAATGGAAGTACCGCATAGTTCTTCTCTCTAATAGCACCACTGCATTTGCATCACCAATACAGTTAGTTGACTGGTGCAGAAATTTGAATGGACCCATAACATAGTGAGACACACATCCTGCTTACTAAATGGGTTGCTCCTTGTGCACACATACAAAACACCCTCCCCCCCCCCAAAAAAACACACAACTCCACCCAAGACCAAAAGCATAAATACAAGGTACAGTGGTACCTCGGTTTATGAACACAATTGGTTCTGGAAGTCTGTTCATAAACTGAAGCGTTCATAAACTGAAGCGAACCTTCCCATTGAAAGTAATGGAAAGTGGATTAATCTGTTCCAGACGGTCTGCGGAGTACTTAAACTGAAGCTTTCATAAACTGAAGCGAACCTTCCCATTGAAAGTAATGGAAAGTGGATTAATCTGTTCCAGACGGTCCGTGGAGTACTTAAACTGAAGCGTTCATAAACTGAAGCGAACTTTCCCATTGAAAGTAATGGAAAGTGAATTAATCCGTTCCAGATGGGTCCGCAGCGTTCGTAAACTGAAAATTTGTAAACCGAGGTGTTCATAAAGCGAGGTTCCACTGTACTATAGGTTGCCCTTTGCTACCTACAAGTATAAGTATTACTCTCATCCATATCCCCTATCACTCTTCAAAAGAGAAGAGCACAGTCATGGCTATAAAACAATTGTTCAAGTGTCAAACACCCATATGTCATTAACAGATGGGGCAATATGGGACCTTCACCTACACATAACACTGGCAGGCAGTTAACCAAAAGCCAAAGCTTGATCTCATTGTCTTCTTATTGTGCAATTAAGTAGAAGCTGAAGAATGGGAAAGGCAGACAATGTCAGAGCTATAGTATCCTCTTTATTATTCCTAATGGACACCAAAGTCAATATATATCTGTGCAGGGAGTGGCCCATTTAACATACTAGTACACTAATAATTCTTGTTTGTAGTAAGATCTCCACATATCTTAATACTTTTGCCTCAGATGTCTGTCTTGCATATTATAAGACAGTAAATAGCTTTCACAGTCACTGAGGTTGCAAGTCAAAATAAATTTAGATCAAGTACAGCTAGAGTTTGAACTTTTAATAATTGCTTTTAAGGTTCACAATTCTAAAGTAAGAGGAATTGCTCAAACTTATTTGATCTCTTTCTCTTTTTTTGCAAATCTCTACATCTATTAGTTAGTCAAATATGTTTAGAAAGACTAGTGAAGACAGAAAATGGCTAAGCTAGTCAATAATATGTCTTTAAGCATTTTGCATTCAAATCTTATGCACACATAGTTACAAACAATCCTATTAGGCAGCAGCATTCCAAGTAAAGTTAAGCTGTGATTAATCTGAAAAGGCTATAGAAGCTTCCACTCATTCCATACAGAACTGGTGGAGGGAAGGGAGCACACAAGCTGGGGAGGGGGTTAGAGCTGGGCTCATTCTCATTCATTACATCTGAATGAAGCTGTTGTCTCAAAGGCCCTCCAAAATTGCATCCTTCTGCAAACAGATCAGCTTGGAAACAAAACAAGTTAATATGATTGCAATGCAAATGGACTGCAGTCCAGGGAGCTGAGCAGATCTCTAGCCCTTACTTTTTAAGGGATTCAGTCAAATCCATTGCTCATTCTGAGAACTTTAAGCTACCCTACAGCCAGTGTGCTCCAACACATATATCCTAGGAGTTTTTTCTTTGATAGTTTCTTCCTTAGTATTTGGCAAATTGCCATTAGTAGCTGAAGGGGTAGTAGCCTATTCCCACAACCTTGGGTTCAGCTGATAAACATGGGAGGAAAAAATGTCTGTTGTTTCATATATGTTAGGGACCAAGGCTTGTGCTACCATTTATCTTTATTGGGATATGACAACTTGTAAACTCAGCCTGTGGTAGTTACCCGTTAAGATGAGACTTCAGGACAGAATATAGGAAGTAAAAGCAGCTCTTCACAGAAGCACATGGCTTGAGTGTCTGATCCACAGGGCTTCTGCTTTGAGCCCAATGGTGTCTAATAGAAATCTCAGCCTAGCAGATTGTAAAAGAATTTTTAAAAAATTGAACACAGCAAGCGGGCTTTGCTTTTGCTCTCATAAGTACTCTGAGTGCTGTGGTGTTAAGTATTTGAGTGCAAGAAATATTCAGGTCATCTTTAGCAAAAACCAGCTGCAGAAGCCTCAGCAGCTTAATTTGTTATTTTGTATAGTAATTACTCAGCTATTGACCTTTTAGCAACTATAATACATTATTCAGTAGGTATTATGGTAAGTATTGAAGAAGTATTACATTCAGTTTTTTCTGTGCAATGGCTACTAGATGTTGGTGCTGCTGTCATTGTTCCAGTGCTTCTGAGCCATTTAACATGTGTATAAATTAGCTAATATAAAGGTAAAGGGACCCCTGACCATTAGGTCCAGTCGTGACCGACTCTGGGGTTGCGCGCTCATCTCGCATTATTGGCCGAGGGAGCCGGCGTACAGCTTCCAGGTCATGTGGCCAGCATGACAAAGCCGCTTCTGGCAAACCAGAGCAGCACATGGAAACGCCGTTTACCTTCCCGCTGTAGCGGTACCTATTTATCTACTTGCATTTTGACGTGCTTTCGAACTGCTAGGTTGGCAGGAGCTGGGACCGATCACCATTTATTTTTTGCTAGAGCTGCCATGGAGATTCACCACACGCCAGAGGCAACTGGCATGGCAAGCAGCTGACAAAATGATAGCCTGGGTGTTAAGCTGCTGTTTTATGAAACAATTTTCAACATCTGCTACATGGATGGGCATATATTTTAATATGTACCTTAACCTCAAGTTGACAGTTAAGAACGGCAGATTGGACTTAGTTCCAAAGGATCCTCATCTCAAAAGACTGGGAAGGCACTCTCTAGCCTTTCTCCAGTACCATTTTCCCAAGTGCCACAACCCCTCCAAAATTTCACTCATAGTTGTGCTCATTGAGTTGTCCCTTTGAATGTAATGTAGTTTATTTCCACTACAAACATACCATATTTTTCGATCTATAAGACGCCCCCATGTATAAGTCGCCTCCTATTTTTGAGGACTCCGATTTAAGAAAATGGGGGGGGGGAGACAGAGATGGCCCCTGTGTATAAGATGCTCCCCAATTTTGGATATTATTTTTTAGGGGGGAAACCTAGCCTTATACATGGAAAACTACGGTACTTTTCTTGTCTTCATCTCAGCCCAACCACCAGCCAACAATTTAGTCCAGTTTCAGTTTCTCTTCTACATTCTTTTCAGCCCAATATTTAAAATAAAAAGAGACTGTGGCAAGGTTACACTGTATGTGGCTGGGCAATTTCCTTTAAAATTCAGAACAATTAATATGGCAGTGGGGAAATCCGAAGATGGCTTAACCACCCATCCAATGCCATGTCAGGTTTATGTCAGCAGGATAGTATTGTGCTCCTGCCTGTTTTCAGGCTTTAAACACCACCCCATCAGAAACGGGGACTGTGAAATTTCTGGATCCTTTGGATTGAAACCATTTCTCGGTTCACACTCCCAAACTGCCTCCAGAACACACACACCCTTTTGGCCCTATTAATGTTGGAGCTCCATGCATCAAAGTTTTCCACAACAGTTGGGTCGAAAGATCTGACATTTTATCTCCCTCTGTGACATCAAAGCTGTTTCTGATGTTGGAAAGGAAGATATAATATATCCTGCATCCCCAGGGTTGCTCTCCCAGGAACCATAAAAATCTTAAATTCCCAGCACAAAATGGGAGTCATTTTTTATAGATATTGTAGATTGCAGGCCTGTGTTTTGGCAATTAGAGCCTAATGTAATGCTGTGTTCTCATGGTATTTCGCCCATATTCAGCATTGAGCACAACACTAGCACTATTGAGGTGTTCAGTTGCACCATGAGTCCTTACCAGTTGAATGGGTGAGTGAGAACAAATGTGGTAGCCATGGAATAATCTCCCCCCAAAAAAACATTCTGCAAGGCATAGTAACCGCAGATAGGAAGGCAAAACATGTATATGGGAACTCTGTATATGGATGGATGTGCAATGTGGGGTCTATATGGGAGAGTTAGAGAAACATTGCATTATTTAATCCAAGGAACTAACTCAGCTAAAGCTGGCCTTGCTTGCATCCGTATGACTGGCTTCCAAGCATGCCACACATGGACACACATAGACACACACACACACACACACACACACACACACACACACACGAAATTATCTAATCGCAAGGGAAGGGGGGGGAATCCATTTTTTAAGATTATGGTTCAACCAAACAAGATCATTTCTTTAAGTGCTGCTTTACTTTGTGAAATGTTTCGGATCTTAGCAGTTTTGTTCTAAAGTAAGTCACAGGGGCTATTATTAATTCCGTAGATGCATTAGAGAGATGCAATTAAAATGTTGCATCTTTTTCCGTCAGGAAGAGGTGATCATAGCCTTGAAGGTTTTACTCTTGGAATAATGCCTAATGGTCCTTGAAAATGTTACAAAAGTGGTTCTTTGGCACTATAAATGCAGAATCCCCCACTTAAGCAAGGTGAAAACCTTTCTTATTTGCTCTTCTAAAAACTCTGAAGTGAGATTAATAATTTTTATAGTCTCACATTATTCATTAAACATATATAAAGAAAAACATTTCTCTACCATATTTGCTAGTAATGACAAAAAATTTCCTCATGTGGAATGTTTACATCTAAAAATCAACACATTACCGGTATATCTTTGGCCAGAATGCAGCTAGTTTTATGTATCCAAGAAGATGTCAGGCTTGTTTTTCCTGAACAGAAGCACAACCTTCCAATTCACATGGCAAACCACTTTTGAAACCAAGAGGAATTTCAAAAGCAGCCTGTGATTGGCATGGGGGGGATGAGACCAGCCTACTGTTCAGTATCAAAAATCCCCCCAAGCATAGCCAAGTCATAAAATAGTTCCTCTGAACTGAAATTAAAGTACAGAGATTAACAAATTCTAGTAGCTCAAACTTGTGTGTCTGAGTTGCTGCATTATGTTGCATAACAAGGGGGCTGCAATCCTTTCAGGTATTACTGCTCTCCACAAGGCACCTTCTATTTTCACTGTGCCATCAATCTCCCAAATTTAAGTTTACACTGATGTGGCAAAAGTCAGAAGTTCTACCTAGTGAGCAATAGCTGCACAAAAGCAGTTTGTCGGTGCATGGATCATTCTCCACTCAATAAGATTCAAAACAGACCACTACATGGCTAATGGGTTTGGGAATCAGGCTGCAATTCTGTGCACACTTACACGGGAGTAAACCCTGTTGAACACAGTAAAACTTGTGTCCAAGTAAATGTGCATACGGTTGTAATGTCTGTCCTACAAAAACTGGCCCACACTTTGAGCTGGAGATCTTATTGGTAATGGCCCATTGATAAGAGGACATAATGTACGTAATGTGACTCATTGAGTTCCTGGATTTTTTGTTCATGTTGATGTTTGGTTGCCATTGAAAGGGCAAGTAAGTGAATCAGCATCTGAAGGGAAGGAAGAGATATGAGCCAGAGCTGAAGGAGAGAGGATAGCAGATATATACAGAGTGGAGGTGAGTTATAAGACTAGGTATGAGAGCAGTAGGCAACCTGTTTCGACATAGCATAGACTTAAGAGATGAGAGATACTTTTCTCAAAAGCATAATGTGTTTTCATTCATTGTATGCAATTAATCAAGAAGTTTGTGCATTTATCCTTGGCATCCTGCATATACAGGCAACAACTGTTTTGTACAGAGTTGCGTTCCTGACCCCCCACACACATCAATGGAGTGTGTGCAAGCCTTCTCCGCCTTGTTACACCCCCCACTCCCTTTTCTGGCCACTTCTGGGTTGTGGTGATGCATGCATACATTGAACATGCCTAAAATGGTTGCTGCCAGTAATGATATATAAATATGGTATATAAATAAATGGTATATAAATAATGCCATTGCCCAGTTGTTTTAGACCAGAGCTGCTAGAGTGGCTGAGTTCAGGGCTGTGGGTTATCTCAGTCTTGACCACATAAACTTTGGATGAAAGCACATTTGATTGTGCATGCATATTCAGGATACCCAAATTTCTTTAATAAATGGGACTTGCTTCCAATGTGGTGTGTTTTAGAATCACAGTAGCAGCAACGGACCAATCCCTGACTTAGAGCAAGTGATTATTTTTAAACTGCCAGTATCAGCCATCACAAGCCTTATCACTTTGGGCTTATTTACACTTTCATTTGACCCATATTTCAATCGTATTGTGTACTAATTAATTCCCGTGGAATTAATTTATTGTTGTGCCACAGCTGTGCCTTGTGCAAAATCAATCTAACCCACTGAACTATAGCTCGGTTATGCAAGATCTCTTCAGATTGTCCACACATCTGGTAAGTGGGTAAGTCTTTCTAAGGGCACAGATGCAGAAAAATGAGAAAAGCTCTCAGACCCAGGGGAATTAATCGGTACATGATACAATCAAAATACAGGTCAAACAAAAGTGTGGATGAATCCTTTGACCCTTATCTTCCCCTAGCTTTGCTCACATTTCATAGAACTCACCTGAGATGAAGTAAATACTGCAATCCAGAGAACGCCAAAGTCAGGTGCATGCACTCAACTGAGCTTAAACTCTCCACCCCACCCCCCACCTACCCACTGCCACCATCACAATAAACACAGTCCCACATCTTAAATACAATGTGACAATCTGTATTTGAAACATGCTGATTTCAAAAGATGTTTCTATGTAGGGATGGGGGAGAAATTGAGTTTGGTTCACATTTTAATGTGAATCTACAGAAGCTGCAGTTACCCCAAATAATACATGGACCAAAGTACACCTATCCTTCACAACCTGTTCTTCTCCATTTTTCAGTGTAGTTCTCCAACCAAATAATGAGTACAAAAATGTATATGTCAAGGGAAAGTGTACGTGAATGCATGTGAGATTGTTGGAGTATGATACACATGCATTATCATTATTATTATTATTATTATTATTATTATTATTATTTACTACCCTTCCTCCCAAGAGCTAAGGGCAATGTACATGAGATTAATCTCACATTCTCAAGGATTTTAGGTTAAAATGAGAGAGATTGAATGGCCCAAAATAATCCAGTGAGCTTCATAGGTGACCAGGGATTTAAACCATGCTTTCATCTTTGTCTAAGTCCTAAACTCTAGTGACAACACTGTACTGCCAAAAAGAGGGGCAGGGCAAATTTCAATGTAGCATGGAAGCATTCATGTGTGCATGCAAATGATCTTTTTGGAATGTATCTAAGGTAATAATAATTTCATGACTCACTCTGTCATAGAAGTTTTGCATTTAGAATATTGAGTAATAACTATAATTACTATGTGATTATCATAATATATGAATTCACCCCCAGAGGAAGTTGCAGCCCAGCACACAGGTGTTATGGCTATTTCTTGTACTTCAGAAACAAAGCTCTAGATTTAGAATGAAAGGAATGAAACTAAGCATCACTATAAGCAATGATCTGGCTAAGATCATAACTGAAATTAGCTATTTCAGCTGTATGCACAGGTGTCAATTTTTTAAAGTACATTAGAAAGCTGTTAGGAAAAACAGATGCAATTTAAAATATTCAGACATTTTTCAAAGATTCTATGGATACTTTCCAAAGCTGCTCTTTGGTTTTATTATTAGCCATAAACTCCTTTTAAAAACTTTTTAAATAACAGGGGACTCCACAGCAGACAGGTCCCTCCACCAGTGATCATCTTCTTCAGCAGTGGAGAGGAACTTCAACCCCATCTTAACCTCTGAAGGCAGCAGATTGGATTGCTCTATTTAAGTCTATTACATTATGGAGAGCACCTTGTGCTGCTTTTCATAGGGTTCAAAGTCTTTCACATAATGCAACAAACATATCATTAACTTTTATAATGAAAACACTGTAATTAAATCAGTTACCATCCTCCAGGACTTGATTGCCTCACTACATTGCCACTATATATGCAGAAAATTACCTTTCAGTTTATTGTGGCCCCAACAATTTCCTTACCCCTTTTCATATATTTTAAACACTTTCCAGGCCATCCTGTGCCACCAAGAGGGCACCTTAATGATGTTCTCTTTATAAATTCCAGCAATAGTAATTTATAAGGGTTGATCCCTTCTCAACTGATTTATTCTTCCCTCCACTATGATTCCCATGATGATTGACCTGACACTTCTATTAAGGTTTTTCCTAAGCTTAATATCATTTGTGACACCTTGATGGCCTAGAAGAAACAAGCACCCCCAAAAGCTTCCCTGCCTAGTGCACTGGAGGTGACTATTCCCAGAGATAAGCAGCTACTGTACACTAAAGCCTGACCAGTCCAGTATTTAACCTCCATGATGTGACTGATTATTTCTCTCATTGCTGAGTTCACATTTGCTTGCTCTGGTACCTGATCTCCAACCCAGCGGCGGAGAGCAGGCGCACTGCCCCCAGTGACGTGGCGCACGTTCTGCAGGTGGGGTGCGGGGTGCGTTTTGGGGGCTGGGCGCGCCGTGCGCAGTGACGTGACGCACGTTTTGGGGGCGGGGCACGTCGTGCGCAGTGACATAGTGGCGCGTTTTGGGGCGGGGCACACCGTGCGCAGGGGCAGGGCGGGGTGGGCAGCGGCGATGGCGCCCCTGGGATTGTGTCACTCAGGGCGCGCCGTCCCCACCGCCCCTATCTTCCTACGCCCCTGCTCCAACCCACTCATGACCACTTGTCTTGCCTCTGGCAAATAGGTTCATCATCTTACCTATATCCAATCTGAACTCCTTAGTGGCCTAACACAAGCTAGGAGGGCCAAGGACTGACACAGACAACACATCTACACTTTATATATCTGCTGCGGGAAACACAGGTGTTTTCCACACCAGTCACAATATATAGAACTCCCTTGAGTATCCTGCCATATTTTATGAGCCAATTATTCTGCAACAAACATCCTGCCAGTTTTGGAGTGTTGGAAATTATAGCATAAACTACAGGCTACACAGAATATGCAAGAGTTTGATTACTCCCATTTAACGAACTTTCCATAGTCAATATTTTCCTCTTTCATTCAGCATGTAGTTTCTGACTTTTATTTTCTTAGCTATATGTTTGAGAATTTACAAGGAAAATTCAGGGGTGGGGAGAACCGAAACTTTTGTAAGCATATTTTTCAACAGCCTGCTAAATCTTGCAATACATGATATGGAAAAGTTAAGAGTATAGAATTATAATTACCAGGTGCTTTTCAGTTATTTGTAGGGATGTGGAAGATAAAAGGGGGAAAGTTTCTAACTTTGACAAATGAACACATTTCAGTTTTCATAGGAATGTAAGCTTATTATTTTTGGAGGTGACATCCAAATTGAACAGCAGTGGATTGTTCAAAATGCTGTTGTGCTCTGTCAACATAACTTGCTAGCATATTTGTGGCAATAATGAGCAAATCTATTCTAATTGCTATTCCCTTTGACCTGCACTAGTTTTTTAATGGGGACCCTACACTCCTTTCTTAAAGGGATTCTGCAAAGAAAATATTTAATTGCCAATAAAACACAGTTGTGTAAAAACTTACTGTTGACACAGAGCATTTTGCAGAAGTGAAGCCATTTTACTTTTTATCTAATTCATACTAAGCTCTGTGGGAGTCTCTCTTTGAGCTTGTTTTCACACTGTTTTCCATTTCTCTGACTGAAAAACAGCATCCCCAGTAATGACATTTCTACGGTAATAGAACCTGCAGCAAAATATAACTACCATTTTGAGCTTCACTGTACTATAGGTTTAGTAATAGAAATGAGTACCGGTAATTGACAACAGTATTTGGATTCATGAATGTGTAGTAGAGCAACCTAAATTAACCAGTCTGGAGTGATTCTCTGGAGCTCTGTGGCCTAATACAGACAACAAATTTATCCAGTGTAAGATTCTCTAACATGGTATGCTTTGTTGTGATTTTTCTGCCACACATCCCAATGTATGATAAAAGTTGGAGATTTTATCAAGTGCTCCACATTAGTCACTTGGTAAGATGCACCTAAAACTCAGTAAAATACAGATACGATTTTTTAAAAAAATAAAAAATAGTATGGTTTGGCTAAATCTACACATTATGTTAAGAGTGTACTTTCAGGTGCATGCTTACAACTGGCTATATATATTAGTAAGCAGATGCCACAGAACTTAGGTGCATAGAATCAAAGTCAAGGCCCTCTTGAGCACCTTCTCAGGGCCTAAGGAATTGAGTATGTCCTAAACTATCTTACTATCAGTGCAAAGAATACACCAGGCAGCGGGCTACGGACTGCAGGAGAACTGCTTGTCTTTAGGCCAGAGCTTGGCTCTTTAAAAGACTCTAGTTTTCCAAGGAATTGAAGCTTAGCATAGGTGGGCTGGAGGCAGAGGCCCAAAAGGCTTCACTTCACTTCCAACACTTGTTGGAGCAAGTTGTTCACTAAGAGCTATCCATGGTGCTGTCACGACTTTTTGTCCCCACCTACCCTATGGGATTACTTTGATCATTTCAAATGCTGTTTTAAAAAAATCATTGTTTATGCTATTGCTGGACCCAGTGGAATGCCCTCCCATCAGATGTCAAGGAAATAAACAACTATCTGACTTTTAGAAGACATCTGAAGGCAGCCCTGTTTGGGGAAGTTTTTAATGTCTGATGTTTTATTGTATTTTTTATATTTTGATGGAAGCCGCCCAGAGTGGCTGGGGAAACCCAGCCAGATGGGTGGGGTATAAATAATAAATTGTTGATGTTGTTGTTGTTGTTGTTTGTTGTTGCCATCATTATCAGGCTTCCAACCAGTTGCTACATCATCTGTTGGATCCCCAGAAGTGAGTAGGGTTGCTCCACCTTTCCCCTACATCTTCTTCTCTTTTCCATTTTTGCATTGTGAATAGTGTATTGCAAAATAGCCTGCTCTCCCAAGTTCTGCTCCTCATCACTACCTCTTGTAAGCACCCATTGTGAACTAGCTGAGCTCTCAACAGGGCCTGGTCTCCCAGCTCCCAACCTGAAATATCTGGTACCTTCATTACATAGTGTTAGTTCATGAAGTGTTATATGCAACTGCAATGGAATTTAATCCAGAGAGCTCATTTTGAGAAATAGAGCAGTAACACCAGAAGGTCAAGACCCTGGAGCACTAACTAGGCTCTGTGGGAATGTCTGCAAAGGACCTCCTTGGTCTTCCTCAGTAATATAAATATTTCATTTTCATAGAAATTACATACTACATCCCTATTTCTCACCCACCAAAGGAAGGTTTTAACAGCAAAGCATGCCAGCAAATCCTCATTTTCAAGTGCAGTGTTACTTTAAATACTTTGGTACATTTTTCATGCACTAACATTACAGATTCTTATTAATGGTCAATTAAAGCTTACATCCTCACTACGAATTATTGAGATAATAGTTCTGTTCCCACTAATACAAACATTTTCTTCCCAATTAGGATTCAGTTTTCTCTTGTAGACCAAAAATCTTTATACATTTTTTCAGATCAGTAAAACTTACATTAACATACATACACTGATTCCATAAGACAACGCAGTAAGATGAGAAATTATCTTGAGAGAGTGTAAGAGGAATATTGATATATTTCTGAGAGTAATAAATCTGCTTGCTTCCCAAATACAACTAATGTTGAGTAAGCAAGGTAATGGTAATTCTAAGAAATGGATTCACCTTGATACATCAAATTTGTGAAGCATCTCTTCTTCTCTACTTGTAGCCTGTTACTCTGACCTCATATCATTACACTGTAAAAGGCAGAAATGGAAGAAGAGCACACTCAGTAATAGTAATTCTTGAAAGCAAAGGAAATTTCTGGATTAAGTAATCTTTATCTATTCGTTCTGCTGGACTCATTACATATGAATGTTACTCTTACTCTTATTAAGACAAGAGAGGAAGGGAAAGAAGGTGAAGGCAATCCATAGTGAGCAAGAGCATAGTGCAGTCTTCCAATTCCCAAGACCAGCAATCAACCCCTGCAAGAGACTTTGATTTATTTAAAGTATTTTAGGAAGTTATTAGGGTGACACCCTCACAAATCAACAAACACACAAGAGCAATGCTATATATAGATATAGCCACATTAGCAATAATACAAAAGTGTTTAAAAAAACTGCTCTATAACACATAAGCTAACGACGGTCTCAGTTAAAGGCAGCAGTGAATAGGCAGGTCTTCAATGCTTATCTATTGATGCAAGGAGCTTTCTTTGATCGGTCTCTCTATAATTTAGCCAGATCTTCATAGTATTGTGTTGGCTAAGTCTCTACCTGACATCTCTCCACCTGACAATTGGAATTAGTATGTTCACGCTACTGTGAGATCAGCAATTGCCACATGACTGCAACAATAAATACAGTGCAAAAATAAAAATACAGTGTCATTGCATCACACACAGGGGTTCCATTCCAGAGGCAGTGCACATACACAAAACTGTGTATAGACAATGTTTACCTGGTTGCTAGCTGGCAGGGATGGAGGAGAGCCGCGTGTCTCTGCTGCCTTCCCTCACTCCTTCAAGCAAAGCAGATTGCTCTCCCTCCTCTCTGAGGGAACTTGGGAAACAGCAACCCAGCTCCCTCAGCTGCAACAACCATTGGTGAAGTGGCAGTGGGGTGTTTAGCTCCAGTGGTGCAATGGTTGCAGTGGAGGAGGGGTAAAGACAAAGTTGGAAGCGAGAAAGAAAGAGGTAGACAGAGGAAGAATACGAAACTTAGCTCCCTTAGCTGTGAGACTAACGGGGAAGTGTTGGGGAAAAGAGAGAAAGTTAGAAGGCAGGAAGAGAGAAGCAGACAGAGGGAAAGACATGCAGAATCTGCAGCTTCATTCCAGCCTTTTTCTTTTGCCTTCATCTCCCTCTGTCTGCCTCACTCCTCCTTCCTTCCATCTTCATCTCTCCCCCAATGCCACTTCCCTGCTGGTCTCACAGCCTAGTGGGCCAGGTTTCTTCTTTCTCTGTCTGCCTCCCTCATCTTCCCCTCTGCCATTGTCTTGCACCCTCCTCAGCTGCAACCGTCGCCCAGAAGGCAGCAGCTGCCACCAGAGCCAAGCATGTGTGTAATTGTATTTATGCATGTTAAACATGCCTATACTATATCTGTAATCATTTCAGCTTGCTAAAACACTCTAAACATACAGCACTGCCTTATTTGGGATCTTCAGTATAGGGCCCTTAACTAGAGAATTAAACTCATCAACTTATTGAGTGTCTCTGATGGTATGCTACTGCTGTGCTCTGCCCACACACACACCAGATAATGAAAATATATAAAGCTGTGGTAATTAAAGACAGTGAAGGTCACTGGATTAGCAAGATTTACAATACATCTCTGGCTAGATTTTGCCAGTCACTGCTCTGTCAACTTTAATTCAAAAGAGGCATTAATCAGAGTTGTAGGCTAATTTACTAATCTGGCATACAGTGAATGTGTGTGTGTGATATCTGAACTTCTTCTTATACATTCCCCCACCCCAAGAAGCTCTTCCCTTTTGAATAAGAATGATATAAGCTGTCTTCATGATATGCAACATATCAGTGAACTCCTGGAGGTGAAAGTGGAATTGCATCTTCTGACCCTCCCATCTGACTTTCATATATGAGTTGCACCTTGTGCACAGTCTATTATGTGTACAAGCTATATGTGTATAGGTCTGATACAAAGGATCTACACTCTGGAAACAGCAAAGCTCTCCCCGCCCCTCAACCTCTTCCCAGGCCACTTTGATTTGTACACAGATCCCTTAAAGTGCCCCAAAAGCTGCAAAATTTTCACCCAGCAGCTGTTTCAGCTTTCATTGCTGACGAAGTGGTTCCTAGTCCACAAAGGAGTATGCTACAATGAGGCCTTAATGCAATCTGGGGGAAAATGTCTGTGATCATCACACATTCTTATTTATAAAGGACCAAAAGGCTAGGTGCAATACAAAAATTAAAACTAAAACAGATACTGCCCATCAACTTACAAGCTAAAGATAAGATACAATAGTGAGCAAAGGAAATAAAAGAGAAGGAGTTCAACTTCCTGATGACATTTCTTACACACAAACTCATGTTATATCCTACCTGGGAGACTTTTCTTTGTAGAAATGTCATCACATATGAAGTAGCTCAAAGCCAGAACTGTTAAAATATATATTTTCTGCATTCACCAAACTCACAAAGCCCTCCATAAATGCACTGAAAGGTCCTAGGACCCAACAAATTGTAAGAGACACATGACATATCAGAGCAATGAAAAATACCCTTGAGGCAATGAAGAAGCTATTGTACTACAATGCTCTACTGTTTCAATACTTGTAGAAACTCTTAGGTGAGCTTTTTCCTGAATTTGGAAAACTTAGCTGGGTTCAGGGGGAAAGAGGTTGTCACCTTCTCATGTGGCCTTGCGCGTGCAGACACACACACACACACACACACACACACACACACACAATCAATCACCCATCCTGAGAAAATGGGGAAAATGTCCAGGAATGGCAAAAATGTTAGCAAGCCGTTAAACTATGCTACATAACTATAAAGTATAATGTGATCTTGCTTATGAGTTAGGTTCAACCTTTTTAGTAGTGTGCATCAACACATAGGCCTGAATTAAACGAATCAAATTTAATTCTTGTAGAAGCCAACACAAGGGCTCCCACTGGTGCAATGGCACTTTCCCACCTCTCCCCCAAATCTGCTCAGAAACACAAGAAGAACTCCCGGAACAGTACATGGGGGAGGAGAGGGAAGATCACTTGACTTTGCAAGCAGGAATGCTTGCACTCGCAGAGCAATCAGAAGAGCATGACATCCCTTAACTTCAAATCCTACACATATTTACTTTGAAGAAACTGGTAATGAAATGGACTTACTTCCAAGTAAATATGTTTTGACCACTTTCAGAGATGAACTTTTTCAAATCTGTTCCTACAAAAACTGGAAAAGGATGCCTTTTTGGTCTCTCTCAGAAGAAAGTTCATGTTCAACATAGATCAGGCATAATAAAACATACCAGAGATTATTTTCCATGCTTTTATGTTATGTTTTATCATTGATGTTTTGCAATGTGTTTCTAATGTTTTACACTGCCCTGAGATCTTTTGATAAATAGAGGTATATAATCGAATAAAAATAGTAATAAAAATATTGATACAAAGTTATTTCTTCCAATCAGGTTCCTTGTAATTGTGTTAGTGAAGTGAGAGAGTACTGTTCCATTCCCCTCAATGCTGATGACATGGAAGTAAGTCAACAGGGGGAAAAATCTTTGGAGATGACAGCATGACAACAGCAGGGGGCGGGAATTATTACAGTTTCATTAGGACTGAAGCATGGAGGAAATTTAACTTGATGGCTTGGCACCCACGTCAATTACTCATCCATAGTTGTCTGGCTATTGATCAAGCACTGACTCAGCATAATTCATCATTCTCTGTTAGCATGTAAGAGGCAAAAAAGACACACTTTGAAAGCAGATGGTAATGCAGTACAAACACAGAGGATCCTTTATTACATAAAAAAAATATCCTCCATTGCATATGGTTCCTTTTTGCCAAAACTGGTCAGGGTATAAAACTCCAAATTTATCCATTTTCATAGGATCAAAAATGTAGGCTGAATAGCAGCTAATGACTGTAACTTGTGTTAAAATAATCCACTGCCTTGGAACCCCACAGGTCCTGAAGTACAGCTCTGAACTGAATAGATTTTTATTGTTGTAATTTTAAATAAATTGCCATTATACTGTGCAGTAAGTTGCCTTTGTAGAAAACAGAACTTATTTGACATGCACACCATAACTGTGTATGTATTGGTATCCTAACCAACATATGAGAATTCATTTGCTTTCATTTTCTATGGATTTGTAAATTTTGAAAAGAGCAAAGAAATGAAGAGATGATTTGGGCTAGAGATGAATGTACATTATTTATCATAGTGCTGATCCTTTAATTTAAAAAGAAAACACCTGCAGCCATATTTCACTTTGATCATAACTTCATAAGCAGATTTGCTTTGATTTTGTTCAAATAAGTAGACCTTTTTATGACCTAAACTTGTTTAGTGACAGGGAAATGAAGTGTGCTGTCTACTGCTTGCCAGTCAAAAAAAGTAGGGCAAGATTCACTGTGTACGGTAATTTGAAGAATGATTTGCTGGTGACTTTCTAACACAACAGTTATGGTAGCACAGGGGAGAGAACATGCTTGTAAACAGGCACTCCCATGATTGTGTCTATGGCAAGAATCACTAGGTTTGCCTTTGCCAATATTGGAAGCCATCTAATATTGAGTCAGACCATTGGTGAATCAAGTTCAGTGATGTCTACACTTAGCAGAGCTCTCCAAGGTTTCAGTCAGGGGACACAACATTCTGAGTTGCTGGTCCCGACCCTTCCCTAGAAAAGGGTTTGTCTGCTTGTGGGATTAATCTAGGGCATGGTAGTTTGTGAACCAAGAGAGATTTGTGTTTCCCTATGTGGCATGCTTCCTCACCTACTCAAGAGCTGCCATTCCTATGGCTCCTTGTGCATAACCCAAAGGGAAGAGCACCTGGTGGGATGTAGAAAGCACCATAACCGATCCCAGGAACAGTGGGAGGGAGTGCTGCTGATAGGAATTACAGGCCAAAATTATATGTAAGTAAATGTCTAGTTCACTCTGTGACACAGACTTCAAACTACCATGTCTGGCTTTACGTACGAATCAGGCAGCCAGAAATGTGTAAGGTGGTTAAACAAAGGAAAAAAGAAGCAAAAGAATACCAATAAATCCTGTCATTTTTTCAAAACAGACAAGGGTCACCTCCAGGCTGTTAGTACTTTGTGGGAGGTATTAAATCACATTCTAGAAATTTAGGTCTGCACATTTAAACTGAATTAGAGCACACTTGCACAGCAAATCCACTTTTTTAAAAAATAAATTGCCTTTCTAAGGTTAGGACATTGGTAAAGAAATGCACTAAAAAGTGTGGGACAAATGATTGATGGGACGACATATCACCTCCATGCAAGCAATGAAGATGAAAACTCACTGTCGTATAACCTCCCTACAAACAAATCAGAATGAGCACTTAAATTACAGTGAGCATTGATTGTAAAACTGCTTAAGCTTTGCACAAGACAATCAGAATAACTGCTTTAAAAACAGATAATCTGAAGAAGTCCAAACATTTTCTGCAGTCTAGATCAGGCAGTATGCTAGGGAAATAGATAAATAAATTCAAGATGAAAATGATTTCAATATAGAGACAGTGTCTGTGGCAACCAATGATGAAGAAAAGCTGCTAGATGCATCATGAGACAACAACGTAGCGCTTTCAGAAGACAGTCAGGTAATTTTTTATTTATACCACGGCCTTCCCGATTTGAAAACCGGGCTCAGAGCGGCTAACAGCAAATATGAAACACTAATTAAAAGCGAGTTTAAAAACAGCTTAAAAACACAACGTAAGTATAGCATCCATGTCAATAAAATTAAAAAAAATCAGGGTCATTTTTTGGGGGGAAACCCAGTTTAGTAAACATCAAGTAATTGCCAGGGCTAACTGGCTAAGTTTGGTCCTGCTAGGGCCAGCAAGGAGACCAGGGAAGAGTTTAAATGTGGGGTCCCAAAAGGGTTTCTTCATAGAAAAAGGAAAGGGAAAAGGGAATGGAGGATCAGGCTAATTCAAATTGAAGGCCAGGCAGAATAGCTCTGTCTTACAGGCCCTGCAGAAGGGGATCAAGTCCTGCACGGCCCTAGCCTCGTGGGACAGAGCATTCCACCAGGTCGGAGCCATCACTGAAAAAGCCCTGGCCCTGGTGGAGGATAATCTGGCTTCTTTGGGGCCCGGGTCCCTTAAGCTATTATTATTCATGTCCTCTGTGGGACAGACCAGGAGAGGCGGTCCCATAGATAAGAGGGTCCTAGGCCACATAGGGCTTTAAAGGTCAGAATCAGCACCTTAAACCTGACCCGATACTCCACCAGGAGCCAGTGCAGCTGGTAGAGCACTGGGTGAATATGCTCCCATGACAAGGACCCCGCTGGAGTTTCTGGGACAGTTTCAAGGGCAGCCCTGTGTAGAGCAAGTTACAGTAGTCAAGCCTAGAGGTGACCATCGCATGGATCACTGTGGCCAGGTCAGGGCAGGAAAGGTAAGGGACCAACTGCTTGATATGGCGAACTTGACTGTTGCTGCAACCTGCGCCTCCATGAAAAGGGAGGCATCAAGGATTACACCCAAACTCTTAATGGAAGGCATTGGCACTAATTGAGCCCCCGCAAGAGAAGGGAGTTGGTACCCCAATCCTATACCATCCCAACCCAGCCAGAGGACCTCTGTCTTTGAAGAATTTAATTCCAGTCGGCTCCCACAAAGCCATCCAGCCACACCCTCCAAGCATCTGGTCAGTGTGTCTGGGGCCGAGTCGGGGTGGCTGTCCATCAGCAGATAGAGCTGAGTGTCATCAGCATATTGGTGACAACCCAGCCCAAATCTCCAGACAATCTGGCCGAGGGGGCGCATAAAGATGTTGAAAAGCATCAGGGAAAGAATTGCGCCCTGCTGCACTCCACACACCAAGGAGTGACATGACGACATCTCCCTCCCTAGTGCCACTCTCTGCCCCCGACCAGAGATGAAGGAGTGCAGCCATTGTCAGGCTGTGCTCTGAATCCCCACGTCGGCAAAGCAGTGGTCCAGAAGATCGTGAACGACCATGTCAAAGGCTGCCGACAAATCTAAAAGAATCAGCAGTCCCAACCCGCCTTGGTCCAGTTATCTAAAGAGATAATCTGTTTAGGCGACCAGAGCCGTCCCGGTCCCAAAACCAGGACAAAAACCGGAGTGGAGTGGATCTAGAGCCGATGTTTCCTCCAGAAACCTACCAAGCTGTTCAGCAACCGCTCTCTCAATTATCATACCCAGATATGGAAGATTCGAAACTGGGCAGTAATTGGCTAGATCTAAAGGATCTAATGAAGTTTTCTTTAAGAGCTGAAACACCACTGCTTCCTTCAGCTCCTCTGGGAATGTCCCCGTGCCAAGGGACAAATTGATGATTTCAACCAGGGGGACCCGCACAACATCTGGACATGCTCTAATCAGCCAATACGGGCACAGGTCGAGGAGGCAAGTGGTGGGCCTACCGGCTCGGAGGAATCTGTCCACATCAGCAGGAGTGCTACACTTCTGGATTCATGTTTTTTCAAAGGCCTAAAACATAATGGGTAATTCATGATTTTGCAATGGAAAAGGCCAGATTAAGTAAAGCTGTAAAGTGAAATGGTTTATTTTGCAAATGTGATTGTCCATTAGAGTAAGAAACAAAAATATACCTTTATATGGACCAACCAAAGTTGCAAAATAGCCAGAAAGCTTTGCCTGACTCTTCTTCAGTCTACATATTATGTTAAACAAAAAAGGCAAAAAGAGGAGGGGATTGGGATATGATAGAACCGCCTCTGTATGAGTCATATTTTAATTGAGAACTGTAGAACATGCAAGTATTAAAAATTTTCTTTCTTTCATGACTCATAAGACTGCATGTGCAGAATGTGATTGTGGAAGATGGGGGGGGGGTGTTACAAGTTCATAATAGGCCTCAAAAATGATGCTTGGACGCTGTATAAGTTTGCCTGGGGGCAAGCATTCCTTGCCCCAGACATGGTTTACCTGAGTGCATGCATTAAAAATAAATAAAACCAAAACTGTGCTTGCCATGAACATGCCGTGAATGCACTTGCAATTGTCATTTATGTCCTGTTACCTAGACCAGTTTGATACAGGGTGAGTCCTTTAAAAGAGGCCCCAGGGATACAGAGTACACATGTATTTTCTGCTCTAACTACTTCACTGCTAGCATTGAGTCCAGGGAAGGGGGTTGGAGAGACTCCTGAGCCCTTAAGATGTGGCATAAGATGACCCCACTAGTTACAGGTTTCTACCACCACCACCTTGAAAACCAATTGCACATCATTTCTGCACTGCACAGGGATTTCTGCTCAAGGCTGGTGCAGGAGTGTCAATGTCTGCTAGCAGTCAAGCTTAGGAGACACTGCAGTTTCCAGCACTGAAGCTTGAATGTTGAAAATAATGCCAAGCATCTACACTCTTCCACTGCTCAAGCAGTTAATGAACGTGCTTGTTTTATTGCCATATAAGCTGTGTGTGCCTATAAACCAAAAGGCAGATTTATCAAGAAGCAGGACTTGATCAGCAACTGCAGAAAACTGCTGGTCAGCACCAAGCCAGTGTGAACAAGTTTGGCCTTCAAGTGTATTATATATTGTAAGTGGGCTGCTGAAGCAAATGTGCCATAAAGGATAAATCATCATTGTGTGGGTGTAGGTGACTATGGTCTGGCTCTGATATTTCCTGTGCATTTATTAAGTAGAAAGAGAAGGCCAAAAAGCTGAAGCCAAGTTTGTTTCCTTCTGTACTCTGCATTATTGTACCTTGTTTCTCTTTCATATCCGTAATCAATGCAGAAGCTGTTGATCGAAAGATTATTATTGCATGCTATCAGAAGTAGAAAAAGAAGGTATTAAAAAAATCACAAAGAATTGTGGGTTGTGGATATTTTTCCTACTGAAATGCTTATATCCCAGCCCCTCCCAGGGCAATTGTTCCACTGTGACTTGTTGTGATGCAAGAGTGCTTTTAAAAAGCGTGGTAGAGTCAGTAATTTCCCTTTGGGCAAGGAAAACATAGATGCACACTTGGACATAGGTGTCTATTTTCCCCCAAAAGCAACAGTAGCTTCCGCAGCACAGCTAGAGAACCTAAGAGCAAGGTTCAAGAGAAAACAAAAATGATTTTGCAACCTATAGCAAACTCTGGGGGGAAAAACTGTGAGAGAGGTAATACTGCGAGAGAGATGTATGTGTCTGAACTCAAAAGACTTTGTGAATTTGGCAATATTCTTAGACTCTGCAAGATCAAGTTTATGACCCTGTCGTTATATGGGCTGTCTGAGCAAGCAACAGAACTTGATAAAGGAGCAGTTGATAAAATAAACCCCTTACATTGCATCTTTTTTTAATAAATATGATTTGGATTACCGGATCTGTGACCATACAATAAAATTTGTATTATATCATACGAGTGGGAAACATTGCTCTGTTTTATGATGCAAAGTAGGCTTCTTTTCAAAAGACATTTTTCCTGAGGTGCACCTTCCTTTCTATGTTTTAAAAAGCAAAATGAATTTCCACAGCAACCACCATCTCCACAGAATAAATTCTGGAATAAACTCTTTCATTTACACCCTTCATTTTAGAGCCAAACTAGATCCAATAGTGCAGTCAAAGGTTTCTTTTCATGTGCCTATCCTCCAAGATACATATGTTCATATAGGGAGGAGGATGACACGGAAGCTTTCATCATTACCACATTTTACCACACCCCAGAACATTGATCCAAGATTGAGAGAGGAAGTAGGAAGTGGTGGGGCTCGGGTTCAGCATCTCTCTCATGTGTACTCATATGACCCTAGTAAACTGCCTTATACTACGGTATGGCTGCTTGTCCAATTAGACCAGTAAAGTTCACTTTGATTGGCAGCTGCACTCCAAGGTATGAAAGCACAGTAACTTCCCCATTACTTGCTACCAGACTCTGTTAACTAGAAATGCCCGGGACCACAAGCATGCAAACCACTCAGTTATAGTTATAGCTCATTTCACTATTAAAATAAAACCTTCCCCCACCCTGAATGATGTGGACACATTAGCTTCTTTGTGTCTACTCTGACCCCTAGGCACGCTCTTCAAATGCATCATTGTTAATTGGGGAAGAATTCCATAGGGCTTTCTCAACACACTGAAGGCCAAACTAAGGATATATTTTACCCTCAAGTACAATATTTTTCTTTTCAGAAATAATAAGCAAAGAGCCCGTGATTTGTGAAAAGAAAAATCTTGTATACACAAGAGCAAAATACAAAACTAATGAAATGTGTTGTTTGGTCTTCTATGGGCACTGTATTAAGGAAGCCCCGAGTTGCCCTGTCTAAGGAATACTAGGGTCATACCAATGCTAAATAATTTGAAAATGTATCTTTTTTGGGGGGTGCCTCATTTTATTTCTACAAATTGCATTACACTGTCATCACCTGAAAGTCATCACCTGAAAGACGTAAAGAGTCTTTGAATCAAACATATTTATTGCATAATTTTGAGATAATGCATGCAACATCCCACTCCTGATATAAATGGTGTTTTTCTGGATAAGATTTCTCTTTCTCCTAAATGAGGCCATTTTCAAAATAAGTTATATAAAATGAGAATGAGAGAAGTAACTCTAACTAGAGACTGGTTCCTTCCACCTCTAATTATTCAGAGCTAGCTTTTCTTTGCACTAACCAGACTCTTAATGAGAGCTGTCATAGCCTAACAAAATGCAATCATTAGAAGTACTGTAGCATTAGTAATTATGCCATATGTGAATGTGTCCTTGCAACAGTACTTCACAATATTTAAACTAGTACTGTTCTGCCACCAGCAATGTATTGAGGACTCTCTTAACTCAGAGAAGTGGGATATGCAATTATGCTTTTTAATTAAGATTTGCTCAGTGTCTCCAGAGCAAAGCCTCCTACTACTCAAGTGGGCTGGGCTGACGTACATAACGTTGAGAATGAAAGCTCATTCTGAATTGCTGTAGACGGCTTTGCAACTTTGAACAGAGAGACCCACAACCCACACACGGTGTACAATTTATTTGTGAAATAGCTATACAATGTAGACCAATGTTTAAATCATAATGATAATAATGGTATGTTCTTCAATATCTCATTGTTCTATATAACATTTTCTTTAGTTTTGTCAACTGGCCGGGTCGTTCCTCCTCAGTTCTCTCCCTTGCCACATATACATACATTCCATTCCTTCTCCCTCTTCCCAGCTAGTTCCTCAGAGTTTTTGTTGATAAAACTGGCACTCTAAAGTAAGACCCTTAGGGATTATTTCACCAATTCAGTAATTCCATTTTTGTTTCAGTTTCCCATTCAGAAAATAGGACTAGGACAATCATTCTTCTTTCTTCGTCTGCTAACATTAGCATTCATCGTGGGTAACTATATTTCTTACTTTGCCAATGGGCACCTTCCCCTCACTGCAATAGTCAGTAAATTATGCTTGTTTGTCCTGAATGACTTATATTTCACACCTTCATCAGGTTTAATTCAAATGCAAAACATCTGCCCATGAATGCACTACTCTTCCATGTATATTTAATTTGCTATATTGCTATAAGATCTATCATAAAGACAGTCATGCATGATATTAAATGCAGTTTATGTTATAAGAATGTCATTTGTTTAATTTGTTTTAAAATAATTCACCTCTGGCGCATTTCACATTATAATTATGTTAATACCATTACTCTACTCTGCAATGTAGTGGTCTTGTGTCTTGCACAAGGTCACTTCTTTTCACACATCAGACAATTAAAAAGCTGCTGTCAAAGAAGTGACACAAAATTTATTTTGTAAATTAATGACCTAAAGGGATTAAATAAGAGAGCTGGCCCAAATGGACTTCTGACTTTAGAGAAAATTTTGCTATTATACCTGACAAATGCAGCTGCCACATATCAAGACCAGATTTGAACACAATTGAACAATTGGTGAATATTGTGTTGATCAGAGGCGTACCTGGGGTTTTTTGCATCCTTGGAAAGGAGCTGTATCAGCAACCCCAGTCAGGAAAAAAATTACTTTACTGCAATAGCCACATTAGAAATTACTACATTTTACATGGCCCAAGTACTTGGAGTGAGGGTGAGGTCCATAGCTGCCAAGTTTTCCCTTTTCTCGCGAGGAAGCCTATTCAGCATAAGGGAAAATCCCTTTAAAAAAGGGATAACTTGACAGCTATGGTGAGGTGTGGAGGAAGGGCAAACAAATTCACACGTCTTTGTGCTACGGTGAGAAGGACAGGAAGTTTCTTCCTTGTTTGATCTCACCACAACAGTGGCATTGTATCGCTACACACACATATGGTGTATACTCCATAGTCTGATACATGATTTTTGCACCTTCCTCCGCTTGACCTGCACCTCTGGAGCGGGCCAGTTTCACCAACCCTTAGGTATGCCTCAGGTGTTGATGATACTGACAATGTTCCTGAGTAATGTGAGCTGCCTCTAATTAAGTGTTCAGGATGTGTCAGTGGATTGCTTTCACTCAGCACTGCCTTCAAATCAGGTTGAACAGTTGACTATGGGTAACTTTTCCCTTCCCACTATAGCATATTTTTTGAATTGCTTGAATCATCTGACTTTTTTGCTTTGAATGGCCATTTTTGTGTGTGGTATACTGTGGTCTGAATTGCACAGGTGGGTGTATGTAGCACAGGCATAGGCAAACTCAGCCCTCCAGATGTTTTGGACTACAATTCCCATCATCCCTGAACACTGGTCCTGTTAGCTAGGTATGATGGGAGTTGTAGTCCCAAAACACCTGGAGGGCCGAGTTTGCCTATGCCTGATGTAGCAGATGATAATAACCATGCATGGGCCCAAGGAATCCTAGTTCCTTAAAGAGTGACATTTGCAGGGTAAACCAAAAGTGGTTTCAGACTTCCTTTCTTACTGCTGAAATTTGCATTTCCCATTTCACTTGTAATTTGCACTACTCATTTCACCTGTAGACAGCGATTCCAGGAAGTACCTCAATTTATATTTTTGTAAATCACATATCTGGAAATTAAAAGGTCTGAGGAATGACATCTAGTTCTACCCATCATTTCCCAAACTACCGCTCCTGTCTTTACACTGCAATTTCCAACTTCTATAGTTAATATGATGCATTTACAAAAATCCCTAGCTTCTCGCAGTATTTCTTCTCTACTTCTGTGTTAATTAAATACACAACTAACTTTCATAGCTGGTAAAAATAAGTAGCATCTAAAAGATGGACATTATTAAGAGTTTATGGAGAAACACACTAACCTTATATCAAAGGTTTTTATGTCAGAGATAAGGGAGAAATAAGAAATTAAATATATATTCCAAAAGAGCAATTCCCTAGCTGTTTTACAATCCACTAAAATCAATGAGATTTGCATAAAAGTAGCACTTGGCTGACTTTGCCTTCTAAATGCTTTCATAGGACATGTTTGAGAACTCATAAAACTATTAATACATTCTGATGACCAGAAACAACAAAAGCAACCAACCCAATCTATGTCTCATAATGGATTTGAGAGATCTGTTGTCCTAGGCTTCTAGAATTAGCATATAAACACTTATACATTAAATCCTTCTCAAATTCCTTTGTGCAATTTCTCTTATGATCTCTTTAAATAGCAAGCATTTCCTTTTGTATTCTCTCATTGTGAAATTATACACTGTGATCTCTACTTTGAGGACCTAGGACATTTGCACCGTCATCTCTAAGGATGTTGTCAATTTTATCAATTTCTGAAGTCTTCCTATTTCCCCAGCTCTTCCTATTTCCCTCATCTCCCAATAAAACATGTATTCATGAATATTGGGGTTTTTTAAATTTTAATAACTTAGAGCAAGCAACTTTTTTATAGGCTTGTGGTACCAGCACTCTAGGTAGTAGTTATATATATATGGGGTATGAAGATGACTTTCAAACTGAACTTTTATTTCTTTTGTTAGTTAGTTGTGAAGTCTCCAGATAGTCAGTATAACATGCCAAAGAGATCATTTTTTTAAACCATGCTGCTTATATATAAAGTGGCTCATTGTTATATGGCAGAAATCTGTGGGAAAGATGCCCATCAACCCCTAGAAATAGTTAACCAGGGAGAAGAAATAAAAACAACTCAATCATTTCCGTTCCAACACCGCAAAAAATGCAGCATCTCAGTTCCATATCCTCATAAATACTGAAGACAGGCACATAAAGCTTACAGCGTTGACCCCAGTGAAGCATGAGTAATATAATATATAGCAATGTAGTGTTTAAGGGGGGAACTGCTATAATGTGATATGACGCAAAACTAGCATGTAATTTGATTGATTTGCAAATGATATTTCAGGTTATCGTCAACCTTTTCAGACCCAAGACCCACTTTTAACCCAAACATGCATTTGGGGGACCCATTTCCTCCCCCCCAAAAATATTAGCATGGTGGTAGTACTTCTGCTGCAACCCACCTTGGATCAGGCCACAACCCACTTGTGGGTCCCAACCCACTAGTTGAAGACCAGTGCTGTAAAGAAGGTTAAAATTCATGAGCAAACATGTTTTGTAAAATAACAGATTGTTTTTACTTCACTGCAGAAAACCACAGCTAATTAACAATGCTCATAAAACACTAAAGTTTGATAATTTGGCAGAGGCATAGCCAGTAAAAGCTCAAGGGGATCACTCATTACTGTATGCTGCCACTGCTTCCAAATAAACATGTCCCATGTCAGCCAGGCACCACAAGACTGCAGAGGGTATTGACAAATAGTAAATAGCAACAGCAGCCTTAAAGAAGGATTAGCCACACACACATCCCGAAAATCCAGTTTTCTTACTGTGTTATTTGCTCACCAATTACTATACTAGTGAAAGTGGTTGGCACCTTCAATCCTTACCCACTCCACCCCTATCAGCTGGTTTGCTGGCCCAGTTCATGAGGGGAGCATCCTAGCAAGCCTCCTTCCTGGATCATCCCACTCCCCACTGACTGCCTCCCTCAAACAGCATCTACCCACCTTGTTCTCCTTGAGAGGAGAAGCAGGTTTAGGGTGGCACAACTGGTGCGGTCACACTGGCCACCATGCTGCAGGGGGCACCAAAACAATGCTGTAGAACAATGCTAAGAGAGGTGGTGCCATAAAATTTTAGCATCTCACAGGGTGCCACTGAAAGTTGAGAGCCCAAAGTCTGCCACTGCAGACCCATATACAGTCTTTAATGAACTGCATCCGTAACAGAGCTGATCCCACAAAGATGAATTTGCCAACCAGTCAGCCCATGCAGGGTTCAAATGCTGGTTAGCAACTCTGCAGAGGAGTAGCTAGAAGCATCTTGGTCACAGCTGAGAGTTGTGCAGTGTGCCTCCTCCTTGGTCTGAATGGAACTGGCTGTCAGGGCCGGCTCTAGGTAGACCCCCGGTCGCGCGGAAACCATGCTGCGCCCTGCGAGGGCGCCAGAGCAATCTCTGTCCCTCAGCGCCACGGCGCACGACCTGCTCAAGACTGCCCTACTGGCTGTGGGGTGGATCCTGTACCTGTGTGATATAGGGATGTTGTTTGGATTACTACAAGGTGCTCTATGTGAGGCTGCCTTTGGGAAATGTTCAGAAACTTCATTGGGTTCAAGATGCTGTGAACAGACTGCTGACTGGAGCCAGTTACAGAAGGAACAGAAACTCATTGTTACGACAGTTCTGCTGGTTTTTGGTCCATTTCTAGGCACAACTCAAAGTGCTGATTATGGGCCTGCTTGGGTTTTGAGATCTCCAGGGAAGGTATTTATCTCAGTCCCACCACCCTCATAGACACATTTGGACACAAGGAGGGCCTTCTCAGTGGCTGGTCCCAGATTGTGGGACTCCCCTCCACAGGAGGCTAGGCTGGCCCCTCTCTACTTACCCTTCACCAGGAGGCAATTTTTGTTTTGTTTTGACAGACCTTTGTGTTAGCCATTTGCTCAAGCTCCCAGATGTGTTTGAACAAAGCAGCCTTTCCCCCTGTATCATGGGGAACATAGGAAGCTGCCTTTTACTAAGGCTACCTACACAATAGTGGCTTAAAATGTGGCAAGGTTGTTTCCCCCACCCCACCCCATTGTGTTTCAAGTCGTATCATTGTACACACAGAGAGGGGACAGGTACATCTTCATCTGATGTGCATTGCCTGTTTGGTTTCACCATGCCTGCAACCTCTCTCTGCTCTTGTACTCCTATTCATGAATGCATCATCTGCATATGCACAACATCTGTTTCAAGACAGATGGATAAGAAATTCAATTTTCTATCTATTCCTGTTCTCCTGCATGTTTTGCCTAAAATGGAGGCAGAGCTGAGTGACAGTTGGCTGTATTTACTGAGATGAGGGGTGCCTTCCCTCCTTCCCAAGAGGCCTGTGAAGCACCTGACAAAGCCTCATTTGAATATCTACTTCCCCCTCCTACACTCCATCTTAAGACTCTTACTGGATGCAGACAAGGATGGATTGACATATCTCTCTCTCTCTCTCTCTCTCTCTCTCTCTCTCTCTCACACACACACACACACTGTGGCGAGTTACACCAGTAAAGGGTCCCCGGACGTTTGACGGTCTATTGACCCTATACCTCCCTCGCCTATTTCTTCCCTTTTGCTGCCACCAACCAGTATATCTGTGTACTGGTACACAATTGATTTGAACTCAGTCAGTTGAACAGTGAACAAAACAATTAAGTTTATCTATTGTGCACATCTTACAAGCATATTAATTCTTATTGGTTTCTCAATTATGTTTACTTTAAGCTTAACTGTTAGTCTTAGTTCTCCCCCTGTTCTCCCTAACTGACATTCTCTTCTTAACTATTATAGATTCTCCCCACCGCTCACCTCTAGCTTCTCTAACCCTCTATTTCAAAATCCTTTCTACCTCTCTCATCAAATCCACCTCAGCTCAACTCCTTTATCTCCATCTAACTCCCCCTCCTGTCTGCCTGCTCCCCTGCTTCTGGCTGGAGAGCTCCCATTGGCCGTTTACCTCCCTGGCAACTTAACTCTTTCTAAGCCCCTAGAGGTGAAACGCCACACACACATACACCCTTTCATTTTTTTACCACCTAGCCTGAAGAAGAGTTCTAGGACACTCAAACACATGTTTTGTGTCATTTTCATTGGCCTAATAAAACTATTGTCCTAATATGTGTTGTCATCAAATTGAAGATTTGGACAAATGGATTAGAAATATTTCATGGATGGGACATATCATCATAGGGGAAATGAATTTTATGCCGGGTTATATAAGAGACAACCAATGCCCTAGGAAACCCTTCAGGTTCTACAGAGACTAATAGTATATGGGAGTTCTAAATGTGGAATGGTATTATTATCTTTCACCATCCCCCTACTTCTGAGATTTGTTACATTGGTCTGACATTACACACTGTGCAATATGTCAGATTCAGATCATGGTGTGATTTCTAACAGTTTGGTGTGTGAGAGAGAGTTTTAAACATTTCTGTTTGATCATGGAAGTATCCTCTGGTGTAAAAAATCATTGATGGATTTTTTTTAAAAAAAATGGGTAAATAATATTATGCTAAAATATAAGTTAACATTAAAAGATCAGTGCTGGATCACATACATTCTGATCCAAAATAAATTAAGAGGAGTTATATTGAATCAGGCCACAGATCCATTTTGTCCAACATTCACAACTTTGGACAGAAAAGGCATTGGGTCCCATCTTTATCCTATTGGGCACCCCACTAAAGGGATCCGGGAAGGGATGTCTCTGTCCAGGAGTCCATACAGGGACTAATGGGCCATAGCACCTTTCCAAGTGGCAGCCCTGAAGGGCTCATCTGAATCTGATGAATGTCATAGAGAGACCCACTATTTAGGATCGACCCATCTCTTTATCAGTCAGCAGGTGATGCTCCTTGATACTTGATGCATTCCCAATGTCTTCACCAAAGCCTACTTACACCTGTAATCAATAAAGTTGTGGCCAATTTCAACTCAATACTGATGTCCTAAGTCTTATTTCTACTTTGGGTGGCCCCACACCAGGGCCCCATGCTTCCTACACTTGGGCCCACAATGCAGCTAGATTATGGACAATGATCTTATGGAGAGCCCTGTTTAGGTGCCCATGATGCAAAGTAAACAATGCATACTCTCTTTCCTCACCACCCGCCATTCTATGCTTTACACAGAACGCCCTCTACTGTTCTGATAATAAGCATTATTTTGTTGCAGAAAATGATAATTTATTCATAAGAAACAGAGTATTTGTATATGCCCAGATGTCTCCTCAAGCTATAAAATGTGTTTTAGAATGACAAGAAATTTTATGTGATGAACAACATCAGCCCCAGTGGGCCCAGAATACCCATGCTGGCCCATAGTGTGCCTCCCTGGGTGGTCCAGCCCTAGCTGCATCACTGTTCTGAGCATGATTTCAACAAGCTATCATGAGACCAATATCAACTGACAGACCTATGCTCCATTAATTTCTATAACCCTCTTTAAAGCCATCTAAGCCCATAGGCATCACATCTTGTGGCTGCAAATTTCACTAATTGATTTCATATTGGTTTAAGAACAGGATTTAGACTGGACATATTTGGGTACTGTATGATGTTATAAGATAATGGGGTGTCCAATAAACAACTTATCTCCCCTGGATAAATTGATAACACTTGCAGGTATGGTGGGCTGTGGCAGAGGTGGCTTTAGGGCAGCACAACTGGTTCAGTCGCACTGGGTTCAAAGCCTAAGGGGCGCCACAACTATAATGTACAATGGAAGGTGAGACGCAGGGGGCACAGAAATTTGGTGTCGCACAGGGTGCAGATGAAATTTGAGGCCCCAAGGTCCACCACTCCCTGTGGTCTTACAATCTCATGGTTACCACCAATAGCACCAATCACATCATTAACCACCAATCTGTCATGGGAGGCCTGCTATGGTTTACTTATCCCATCACTTTCTTACTGTATGCAGAATCTATGCCACAAATTACATTGATTAAAAGTAGCTACAGTACTATCATAAATGCTTGTATCTCAATGATGCCATCATTTAGTTTCATATAAATAATGCCTTGTGTAGCTTTTACCTACAGTATGTACTGTATGAGATGAACAGCCAAATACATTATAATTTATTTGCAGGTTAGTTATATGAGAATAACTGTTTAAATATATTACAATTGCCTTAAAGATGTTCCATTTACATTAATTATGTTACTGTTGCTTTAAAGAGGTCTCTAGACTTGCTCTATTTCTTACTCCAATGGTACCATTAGCCAAATACCCTGCTAATATCTACCTAAGTTAAGTCATTGGCTGTTTAGCAGACTTCACCTGTTCTCTTTTACAGGCATTGTTGAAGTTCATACTAGATGTCTGGTCAGGGACTTGCTGTTTCTTCAGGTTTAACTGCCAACCACTGACACACTGATCCAGCTCTTCCCAAAAACTGCTGCTAAATTCATTGCCACCCCCTGCAGACTTTCTTAGTTTCTGCCTTCAGTAATTTTACCTTTAAGGAATTGACTCCTCTCCCTTCACCAGCTGCTTGGTACTGCAAGGATTTCTCAAGCTCCTGGGCCCATTCTGGACCCCTCCTTTTCTTGTTGCTGTTCTCAGCTCCAGACTCTCTCAGGCCTGCTTCTTTGGCCCCTCTTCTCCACAAAATTGCCCATATGACAGAGCCAGTAGCAACCAGCAGGATAGTGCGGTGTTGCTCACATGGCTCCCCAATGCCATGCACCACTGTCAGTTACTGGAAGGAAGAGGAGCAAAACCGTAGGGGCGCTCAGTGTGGGGCAGTGTTGGGAAGACAAGTGAGCAATGCTGGCCACTACTGGACTAGCCCTTAAACAGTCTTGAACTTGCCCTTTTATTCTATGCATTCAGAGCCCTCTAACCAACCACCAGGTTCTTGCTTGAATTCCACACTCTCTTTGGCCTAGATCTATGGACCAATAAGTTTGAAGCAATGTCCACAAAACGACCTATCACATTCTGCCCTTTTGAATTCCATTTAAAATTCTACAGCCAACTGCCATAACGGAAACCTCAGAAATTACCTACTCATCTCTTCAGCAATTCTATCAGTTTAACTGCTTCTTGGCAGACCGCCAACTGAACTCCACTACAATGGATGTCACCAACTTTGGTCATGCCAGGTTTTCCCCTTTAACACAGTAAACTATCTACAGTCTAAACCAGGCATCCCCAAACTTCGGCCCTCCAGATGTTTTGGACTACAATTCCCATCTTTATTAATATAGAAACAGAAAGAAAACAATTCCCAAGATATACTCAGTATAATGAAATGGATCTGTAGAATATAAAAGGAACTGTAACTTACCACAGGTTTTACTTACGTTGTTTCACATTTTATATGCAGGTAATATGTATGTATATTTCGGGGGGGATTAAGTATACTTAAAACTAGTGAAGATGGGTGGGGTTTTTTGTGGGGGGGGGGTGTTAGTGGCACTGCTAAACAAAGGGAACAATGGATTGCCCAAAGCCCTAAGAAAGCCTTTTATGTATTTGAACATGGTCCTGGCTATTTCCATGCTAAATATTTTGCTGCTTAAGCAGCCACCTGTTCTGTTCCCTTTAGCTGCCCTTACTGAGGAGAAATGTTTAGGAAAAGCATCTGGAAAGTATTAACAGTAATGGTCCAAGAATAAAATTATGCACAAGTGATGAGGGCGAGATGCTTAGGCAGATAATTAGGCAGATGCTTCCAAATTTAACAAACTACGCCCCAAAGACAGTGGCCCTTCTCCAGTTAAGGGAGTAGGTGAAAAAGGCTTCTGCATGCATATCACTACCTGGATGGGGAACAAAGTGTGTGAATGTGATTCCCTGGCCCATTTCTGCACCTGGTGGTACAGCCTTCCCCACCACCATCACCCCCCAAAAATCCCACATATCAGCTATTTACAATAGATAATGTTTCCCGTTTCTTGTCAAACCACTTATAGTAAGATTTTGCTCTTTTTTTATCAAGGGTTGCACAACCGTAAACCTGGCTTTGTTGAATTAGCACCAGGATCAATTTAAGGACATCTGCTTTTGCTTCTGTAGTAAGCAACACATGGGGAGGGGACGGGACCTGGTGTGATACTACTCAAACAATAGAATGAGGAGAAACAAAACTTTCTTATTCATTTTGCAACCATGATAGACTCTCCTGGCTTTGGAAGCACAAACTGCCTCCAACAGCGGAGGCAGAACAGAGATATAATGCCATAGTTTAGCTTTATGAAGAAGCACTTTCTTTTGACTGTTCTGAATCTTCATTGCTGAAGTTCTGGTCTTATGAGAGAGGGGTGGGATTCTCTATTCAGTTTCTCCATACCATGCATAATTTTCGACACTTCCATCACATTGCCTCTTCCTCACCGTTTTGCTAAACTTAAAAGCCCCGATCGTTGCAAATCCTCCTGCTGGAGGAGTTGCTCCACCCCCTTGATAATTTTCATTGCCCTTTTTTTAACCTTTTCCAACTGCACAACATCCTTTTCAGGATGACATTGCTATAACTCTACACAGTATTCCGAGTGAGGTCACACCATAGATTTGTATAATGGCATTTCAATTTCAATTCCTTTCCGAATGATACCTAGCATGGATTTTTTCCCTTTTCACAGCTGCTGCACACTGGCACTGGATCTAGGCACATCAAAAAAGTGTTTCAGGAAAACGCATTGCAAACCTCATACTGGGAAATCATGTTGGTGAAAGACAGAACTCCACACCACCATCTGGTGTCACAGTATGTTATCTATATATATAAAAATGTAGGCATTGCATGTGCGGATGTCCCAGCCTTTCTCCGTAACCGCTGAACTGAATTGCAACAAATTTGGGCACAACGTACCTTGCCCATCAGGGAGGGATCTAGCATAAAAAAATTATTTAAAAACCACACCTTTCACACCTAAAATAATGATTAAACACAAAAAAGTGACTCCCCTATTACACGTCACCAGCAGAACCTCTGAAGACTCCAGCAGCATCAAGTAGAAAGGCAGATCGAGCGCTGCCGCCTACAAAGCCTCTCCGACATTGGCGCACACCTCCTGAGGCGACGACTTACAGTCGTTGCCTCAAACGCCTGCTCGCCATTTTAAGCTGCCGCCTGAAACTGCCGCCTCCAACGACACGTTCCCATCCGCTGCCTCCTGCCGCTGGTGCCTCACGTTGCAGCCTCAATCGGCTGCTCGCAAACTCCGCCTTCCCCACCCCCAAAAAATCTCCTCAAAGGGGAAAAAAACTCTGCACCCTCCATCCCCAGCGCAATAAGCCCGATCTCACCACCTCAAAAAAACAAAAAACAAAACCAGAGACCCAGTCCGGATTCCGCCGCCTCCCCCCACGCTACCGCCGCCTCAAGGGCCCTGATCCCCACCACCACCAAAAACACCACATGATACACCTCACACCCCGTCCTACCCGAATCCACATACGACCCGCAAACTCCACCTTCTCCTCCATAATAAAGACCTCGCCAAAGCTAAAAAAACAAAAAACCACATCCACCGTCGACGATACAATAACCCCGACCTCCCCAATGCACAAAAAAACAAAGAGATAGTCAGGACTCCGCTGACTCCCCCGACGCTCCCCCACCCCAAGGACCCCAATCCCAACCAACAGCTCAACCACCTCACGAGGCAGCTCAATCCCCACTGTCCTCCCTGACCCTGCCAAAAAAATAAAGACCACCCCAACCCCACAATCACATCCATCCTGAGACCCACCCCACCCCCTATGCAGCCTCCCCCCCACCTCCTCCTAAACCTCAATCCGGAAAAAAACACGACCACTAAAAAAACAAAAACAAACAAAACCCACAACAGGGCCAACTACCACCATCAGAAACCCAGAAAAAAACAACCAACACTCCCAAAATAATTCCACCCACCCCCACCAACTCACACCACCCCAAAAAACCACATCCACTACCAATAAGAATACCCAAATCAAACTAAACATCAAAAAATCTAAATTTAAAAACAATACACCATACCACATACCCCACCCCCACCCCAAACAAAAAACACCAACAACTGAACCCCAAACCACATCTATGTAACAGTGACTCACAAAAAACCACCCCCACAACTTCTAAACATACCAAATAAAAACACTCACCTCTACTCCTTTCCTACAATCATCAACAGACCCACAAATCCCAAAGGGAAAAAAACAGCAACCCTCCAAACTCAACAGCACCCACCCCCACCCACCCCGAACACCAACAAAATCACATCCACTACACAGAGGACTACCCAAACACAACACAACTTAAAACACACACACAAAAATCACGACATTCAAACACACACCCCAAAAAAACCCACCACACACACAAAACACCCACATTCCAACCAAAATCCACCACAATGCCTTATTCATTACATGCACATATAATCCAACTTGGGATGATATAAAAAACCAAATACTTCCTCCCCAATCTACACTTGACAGACATGACATTACAATGCATGTTTTCAGACAAAAAAAACACTAATGGATATGGACCTTTTACAACCCCCTGCATTTGGTAAGGATGAATGTGTCGGGACGGGGTGGGGAGAATTAACAAAACACACGTGGGGTAGGAGAGTCAGGGTTGGAACAGGTCATAATTTCACAGAACACACGTATTGGGGGGAATGAGTGTGTACAAAATGAAGGAGGACTCTGAACCAGAGAGGACTCTCCACAGAGACTCTGAAGGTCCATTTAACAGAAAAAGGTCCATTTAACACAAAACCCACAGCAACACGTGGCCAGGCCAGCTAGCAATACATACCAGTATAAAAAGCTTTTTCTTTACAGTACTAATGTACCTGAGTCCTGGGTCAAACATCTGCATTTTGCTATCCACTATGATCCCGTTCCTGGTCAGTCACTGCCAGTACAGACCCCATGACACCATCCCAAGTGCTGCTTTTTCACCCAGAGAGTGGAAGATACAAGGAAGATACAGGGAACCTACATCTTTTATCTTGCAGATGAAAAAGCAGTTTGGCAAGAGTACTGTATTTCTGACTTGGAGAAAGGCCACAAAGTATAAATAGTTAAACAACATCTCTCCACCTGTCCTTATTCCACAGATGAATGTATCCTAGAATTCCTAAGTCATTTCTACATGGAATAGAACCATGATTAAGCAAAACCGCAAGCTTTTAAACAATGGCATGCTTACTGGAGTGTTTTCCTGATATATTGACTGCTTATGAATCTCTAAAAATGGGACATTTTTCATCAAGGAAATTAACAAAACACAAAGGCTGGGCTCAATCCAGTTACAGTAAATGCAGAAGGTTGTTTAGAAGCAGAAAGCTCAAAATTAAGGTTTACATCTGTATTTCACTCAAAGAATGTGTTTTTCTACAGCTGGTAAAGCCAAGGGCAATAGTGTAGATTTGGGTTTTTCCTCCCAAAGCTGTCTGCTTGATTCATGCCTTCATCAAACATTTCTTGCAGTGTTCCACCGGCACCAATTGTGCTGTAGCTGTTGCATTATGCTTCACTTAGCAAAGCTGCCTTTTCCTTGTCCATTTACCGGTATCCCTGCCCCCTCCCCACCGTCAATAAGCTGCAAGGCTTAATGATCTTCCGGCAGGCACAGGTCGTAAGATTTCTTCATGGACAAAACGGGCTTTATATCTAAGCTACAAGTGTCAGGATCAATGTTATTCAAACCCCTGGGCCCATGGAGCAGTTATCACTGAATGAAGTATAAGAAATGTGTCAGAAACCACAATCTGGTTTCTCCTGCATGTGAAAAATCAGGTTACTATAGGGGGGGGGGGAGACAATAGACTAAATCCAGGGAATGTGTTATTGACACTATATGTATCTAGGGACTGGCATAAGCTGCAGGGCCTATTTATTAGCACTGTGAAGTTTATATGATGATCAGGGGACAGTACATCATCATGCATCAAAGGCAAAAGAATTAGTAGCGCTGTAACAATTCACAACAAGGCAGCACATTTATTAGTTTTGTGGCACATCACTTAAACTTTTATGCTCATTTCTTCAACTGAAATATTTAATGCTAAATTCCTTAAGTGGATCCATTATGCTTTCTCTCTCTACTTCCATTATCTGTTTCAAAGGAAAAACATGACCAGCCCTTTTTCTATTCATAACTTTTTTCCATAACTGACATGGAAAATTGACAGTAAAATTGAAACTGACAATAAGGGACTGGGATACTTGTGAAGAGTAGTGGGGATCTACCCCAGCATGTTATCCCTGCAGATAATTCTATTTGAATGAATTCACTAATATTTAGCTGAAATGTTCTATATTTGATAAATAAACCACCACTAAAGGTGCAATGTTCACAGGTACTTAAATTGGTGTATGGTTTGTGAAATGCTCTGAAAGGTCTCCAGTGGTAAGGTAAATTGTGACAAAGGAGGTAGGCTCAAAAACCATGGTATGTGTATTTTATTATTTTGTTTAGCACATTTATATTCCCACTTTCCTCCACCATATAACTCAAAGTAGTGGGCATGGGATTCCCAGAAGGTCTCCCATCCCATCATTGAATAGACTCACACATGAAAACCTCAGCTTCAAAATGTGCTTTCAGGTGAAAACATGGGGGCTTGTGGGCAATATCTCTTACTATTTTTGTTTTAAATCTCCTTGCTTAATATAAACCATGCAACATTTTCAGGACTTGGTTAAATACATACATGTAATTAATATTACATTTCTTTATTAAACACTTTTAAATATGCATGTTAGGAAGATCCAAGGAAGTATTTTTTTAGCAATGGCAGGTATCCTAAGATACTCTTTAGCAAGGGGACCCCCATACCTCAGGAGCAGACTTTCAGGGCTGCAGAGAGCTACAGGAAGAAGAAATAAAGCCTCTTTCAATGAACAGAACTCTGTTTACAAGAGTTCAAAGCCTGTTTAACTGAGCATAAATCTAATAGTTTGCTGCATTGTACATATGGTACCATGAGTGTTTAAAGACAGACCGAGAGGGAGAGAGAGAGAATATGTTGTGTCACATTTACGGTATATTCTTCAATAATTTCTTTGAAATAACACTCAAAAGAAAGCTTATTTACATATCACTTGGGGGGGGGGGGAGAACAAAAGCACAACACTTTGGACAATCCACTTAAAAGCCCAGCAACTTCTACCACAATAAATTATGTTCAGTTTGTTTTTTGGAGTGCTGAATGGCTTTGTTTATGAATGTGAAAGATGAATTTGTCTCAAGTTTCCTTTTTATCTACAGAACAGAATCCAGCTCAGTAGTTAGCTGTGACACTTCTAAGGAGGCAACAACAACAAAAGGCAGCTTAATGTGATTGTTTCTCATTGCCTATTTGTGTGTGATGGTATGCATATTTTAGTCACAAGACTGTTCATGTTCAATCTGGCATGAAATAAATTGAGAGTATGATTTCATTACAAATCACATTGAGTACCTTTTTAATATCGAAGTATATAAAATCTACTTGCTTTCTTCCATTAAGTGCACACATCTCTATAAAATTGCAATCAGATTTCCTAGTTTTATTGTTTATCTGATCTAAGAGCTGTTACGTACTGAGTGATACTTGAACTGAAAAATAATACCAGAATGAAACTGTCCTTTTAATATAGACATAATTTGCTTGCTGATGGGGATTCTTTTTTATTCAGAAGACTAACTATTAGTCCACCCAGCTAAATCTTAACTTTGCCTTTTGTTCAACATCGTCAGTTATTTTATTTTTTAAAAAAGTTGCAAAGATTTGTTTCATAGCTACTTGGTAACATTTTCAGTTTGAATGAGAGAACTAAAAGTAATAAAATAAAATAAAAATAGCTCTACCTAAAGTTCCAAAAGATCTGTGTATTTTCCAAGTAAAATTGGAATTGAATCACCCACTACCCCACTGCCATTCATTCCACCATACTTAATGTTCATTCAGAGACATAATTACTTTTATGTTTGATAGAGAAAGAGGCAACAGAGTTCAGCAGTCAAATGATAGTTTCAGCTATGTAAGGAGTTCAGGGAACAGCAAGCCTCTGAATTCAAATTTCATCCATAACTTTGATGGACATCACTAAAATTGAAACATCCAAGTAAATGGCTTGGACACGTTTAATGATGATATACTTTTTCACTTTTTACACTGAAACTGATATAAGGAATTTCACCTTTCTGTTTTCCCCCATATGAATTATCTTCCTAGTGTCTAGACCTCTTATTTTCTTGTTAAGTTTCCATCGAAAAAAACAACCCTATGAAGTTATTTGCAGCTATTCATTTCCTCAAATCAGGAGGGGGGGTTGGTAGTTCTGTTTGTTCAGTGTTCAAAATACTTTTCACATAACATAAACTATCACATTACTGCCTGATAGGAGAACTATTTTCTTTTTTGAAGCTGCAGGCTCACTCAGTAGTTTGCTTAGGACAAATGCCAGCCCATGGGAACGGCTCTTCCATTGATTTGCAGACACTTCCATACCCTGGCAGTTGATAGTGATAGCGGAGATAGACACACATTTTAAATGTAGTGTCTATTTCCATGAAATGTAGTGGAAACGGAACCTGTGTGTGAAATGGTCACCACCTGTACAAGCATGATCTTCTGAAGTTTCTTCCAAGAATGTGTATAATATATTTCAAATGTTCTATCAGTCTCCCTAAATATAACTCAGATAAGCCAGACACCTGGTAGTTATAGAGATTACTTTAAAAGCATTATACAAGCTTCTATTACTTCCTTAGGATTGCATAAACTAGCACTCATACGGCACAAAGCAGGCAAATATTGTGTGGAAAAGGCAAAGCAAAAGACTCCCCCAAAAAAATCTCGCACTTTCCTTGGCATAACAGCCACAGTCTCTTTCAGAAGCCAAGAACACAAGCATTATCTACAAATAAGTATATTTATAACTCAGATATCTCTGTGTATCTTTGCCATTTTATCTGGATCTGACATTTATATTTGCTAGTTATCTAGTCATTAGCGAACTTGGATTGTTGCCAACTGAAAAGGGGGGGGGCATAAAATCATAGGGTTGGAAGGGATCCAAAAACAATCTAATCCAACCACTGCATTAAGAGTGCATTCAGTGAGAGAGATGGAACACATACATTATTTTTCTTTGCTGTGCATGTAGCCCATGCCACTGATTAATGTAAAACCCTATAAATCAAAATGTATTGCTATATGCCCATAACAAAGCATTGGAAAGCAACGGAATTTGTATTTTCCGGTGGCATGCATTGGAGTATACAGAAGAAAAACTCACAGCGCAGAGTAACATACATAGTGGGGACATGGTTGGATAATGCATCTCTGAATCCACCCTAGCGTAGGATTTTCTATAGCCAAAACCCCACTGTAGTCAACTGAGCCTCTTTTTATAGCCTCTGAAGCATTACAATATGCAAATACTGGGGTAGTTATCAATAGCATCACAGTACATTACTATCACTATGAATCACAGTGACCCTTTCCAAATACAAAATTTAGTTCTTCCATGCACTACTATTAGTAGAATTTGTAGTATTAGTAGTATTTAAGTATTTAAGGAGTAAGCAGTGGAGTTAGAGGAGTAGCAGCAGCAGCACTGGGAGGAGGCACTGGCCCACAAAACTCAAACTCTTTTGGCCCACAAACCCCAAACCATCCCAGCTGTTCTGCCTCCAGCAGGGTCTGCCTACCAAGACACCTCAGTTGGTGCAAATCCAAATATGCTTGGTGATGCTTGCCTGATTCATCCTGCCAGCTGCATGAGAAGGATGCTATTATAAACTCTTTTTCTGCCTCTCACTTGCAGTCACATAAAATCCCAGGAAAACACAGGCAAACATCCACATACTCTGAGCAATCTTCCCTTCACCCAGCAGGCTTTGCTGTGGCAGTGAGGGGCCCTTTTCAATTAGCAAACAAATTACAGTGTTTTAATTTCTTTTCATAATCTCTGGTAGAAATACATGGGTTCGTCATTAAAAGATAAATACTCATTCTGTAAATCAGTTCAAGTTATTAACATATATTAAACAGACTTTTTATTTTGAGGATTACATTTGAGGCTTCTTGCATCAGAAGGTATACCTCAGTTTAAAACTGCTGTAGGAAATATGAAAGGGGAGTTCACTTACTGCATTGTGTACCCAACCACTTTCAGCCATCTGCCTCTTCCTTTGGTTTGTAATTTGCTAAATCACTACCAGGCTATCATCTTAAAATGTTGCAACATGTATTGGACAAACATCAAATACACAGCAATTTACATGAAGAAACCTATATAAATGTGGACGGGAGTTTCAATAGAGTATTTCCTGCCCATACAGTCTTTGTAACAGAATCTGCAAGATATATCTAAGTGCTCAAAGGGCACAGAACCAAACATTGGAAAGCAGCCTCAGTATAATCCCAAATTCTGCTAACCACGTACTGTAGATCAATAGCTTTGTTCCACTGAGCATCAGTGATTTTTCCAGATTCTTGCAGGCCTTACATACATCATCAGTAGATTTTTTGTTGATACTGTCTATATCATAAGGGAAGCCAATTAGGGAATTTTAATGTTATAGCTGTTGGAACCTGTCTCCAACAAATTGTATGGCCATGTGTAAGACAGCATAGTAGTAGAAACCTCATTTGAATTTCTACTTTGGATCTTGCAATGCCTCTTCTTGGACTTCATACTCACTGTCATTTCTTTGTCATTTTTCTAACTTGCTCTGTCTCAGAATTTGGTAGTATGTCTAGCTCCTGACACCAGCATCACTGGAGCTTAAATGGATGGGGTAGGACAGAGTGGCAGCGAGGTCAGGGCTGCGCAACTGCATTAGCAGGAGCACTGGATTGGCTCCAGCAGTGTGTCCATGAAGTCCCAACCTCATTGTAACGCTGCCCTGCCCTCACCCTATCCACAGGCTGCAGGAATACCTCCCTCATTGGGAGGGGTTGGGAGGGTGACTGCCCTCCCACACCAGTTGCTTCTGTTGCTATCCCATATTGAGCAACATGGTTTGAGGTTATATGGGCTGAATTGGTGTGCACTGTGTCAATGGTGTGACCGCATCACTAAGTAAGTCCAAATACCGTTTTTCCAATGCACACCACTTCAAAGGTTTCTGAGGGATAGTTTATACATTTAGAAAAGCAAATGATAAAGTTCATCATGGATTGAGAAGCACGTCAAGGTGTTTGGGGGTGTAATGTTTGAATACTGATTGTTCACTTGATAGAACTCCAAGCATGAAGAATAAACTAAACTCCCTCCCTGACATATCAGTTTTTTTGTGTACTGATCTTTTTTGAAGATGGTGGAGCTTTCAAGTATAAAACTGTGGTTTTGATGTAGATTCTGATTAATAAAAAATACACCCCACTTACCAAGTCTGCATATGTCCCTAGTCAAACACTACTTGAACTTGAGCATTACACATGTGACCATGGAAGCGTGATATTTAGGCTCTTTAATCTGGACCTCCTCACATTGGTACTGTCCTGTTACTTGCTTTAATTACTTGGATGAATTAGCAAAAGACATTGAGTCTCAATTCTGAATTTAAAGATAGAAAAGTGTTTATTTACAGAATCAAAGTGGCAAGAAGTCAGCATGGAAAATGGTTTTGTGGCTTGAAGCACCAAATGTAATGTTTAAAGAAAAGTAAAATGGTTAGTTCAAATAGAGAGATTGACAATCCAAACCCACATTGTCTATATTTCACTTTTTTCTAAGATAGGATAGACAGAAGCAGGGAATCCTATGGCTTTTGTATAATGATAAGGGAGTCGTACTAGGCTGTCCTGGAGGCCTAAATGCACCAGGAAGAATACTTGAATGCAAATAAGACAACTGACCACATTAGGGCAGAAGCATTGCAAAAATTATTAAATGGGGCAGACAGAAGATAGAATTTAATGCTTATAATTACCCTTTTCAAGGAGAAGAGGGTGCAAGTTTCCTAAGTTTCATGGTAACTTGACAACATTGAACCCACTTTCTGCCTCCACTTTGAACTTGCCGCATTACATAAACAAAGCCTAATGTATGTTTAATATCACTAATAACTAAATACAAGAGCCCCCCATCTTGAAAAAAAAATCTAGCTGGTTGGGCCACTGCTTTGGTATTCAGTGCTCTGCTGCATAAGGAGCAATTTCTCAGTGTTTTATAGCTTGCAGTCAATAAAACTAATTATTGGAATTATTTGCATTCCAAATGCTATTTGTGATATTAAATGTTAGAAATATTTTACTTAAAATTGGAGCTTAGTTTGTTAAAAACAGATCACAGTTTCAGACAGATCTGTGGCTTCCCTTCATATTTATGAAGAATATAGTAGTTCAGACAGTAGGTTAAGAGGAGTGTCTCAAACTGATTTTATTCTATCCATGTTTACCGCCCTCTACTTACATACTTATAGTCAACAGGCAGAAATAAATGATCTTTCTCTCTTGATGTTTTAGTGCCTGTTTAGCACCTTAAATATTATGAATTCAACAGCTCTGCCATGAATGTAAGTTACCTGTAACAATTCAAAGTTGAAGGTTGACAAGGTGAAAAATACTCAACAGGAGCTCAGTGTCTTGACATGAATTCTACAAGCTGTAGAGCTTTATTCAGCATATTGTTGATATGACAATACCTTAGACCTTTTAGACATTCTGCACCTGAACAGAAAAGACACTTCTAGCAAAGGAGCTTTGAAATGTTTTTATTCCCAAGACCTGATAGTGAAAATACATCATTCCAAACAGGCTTGCAGTTATAAAGCTGGTCAGCTGGGCATTGCTCACAGTTATTAGAAAAGTATTGGTTAAGTTAAAAAAAACACCTAAAACACCCACTGTGAACTTGTAGCTGCAATAAATGATGTTAATCCTATTCAAAAATACTACTTTATTTATTTGTTTTGGGGCACAATACTGTAACAAGAGGTTAACAGAACAATTCTACACATATCTACTCAGAAGTAAGCCGCACTGAGTTCAAGGAGGCCTACTCTCATGTGAGTGTGGGGTTATGGCCTAAACTATTGTTACCAGTTTGGAGCTCACAAATCACACCTTGAGATCAGATATCAACCCACAACCACACCAGTATCAGGTTTGTTATTTCCTTTTGCCTCACTGAATCTTGAACCATTTAGGCCAGGCTTCCTTGCTACAATCTACAAATCCACTTCTCCCCCTGCATGCCACGGAAGATGGAGACACAGCATCTCTGTGTCATCAAGCAACCAGAGATTGTTTAGTGACGATCAGTTGACAAATTATTGCATGCCAAAGTGGCATGTGGTTGCTCAATATTGGACTCCTTTTGTTTTTATGTTACACACCTTTTTGACCTGCCTCACTGTATCTCAAGTTAGCCTTATAATAAATAAGTGTATGACCTGATGAACACATGCAGTAGAATGAACAGTAATATTTTTCAGACTTTAAATGGAGAATATAGCAAGTGAGGGTAAACTAGTACATCAGAAAGAAAGGGGATTGGGATTACAGTATTTTCTATTTACAAGGGGCAATCTTTAACACAAAACAGCACCCAAAATGTGAATCCCTATCTGCAGTCTCAAGTGGTCCAGACCATTCTGTCACCTCAATCTTTCAGTGCCATCTGATAATTTATCAGTTTCTTTAGAAACAAAAGCATTTTAATGTATAAGCTGCCTAACAATTTGATAGAATATTGACTCTGTATTGGGCACAGGGCTTGGTAAGGGAAATGAAAGAAACACCACCAGGGTGGGGATGTAGTAAACACCAGCCCAGATATTGGAAATTGCAAGTTGTTTTAAACTGCTTTTAATGTTGCGTTTTGTGCAACCCACCCTGGGACCTTAGGGTGAAAGGTGGGTAATAAATAAAATCATCTTCATCATACTCAGGCTGTGTGTACACTCCTATTCAGTCTGCATCCAGCACAGTCCCACCACTGGAAGAAGAGTAAACACATTAGCCACAATCCATATCTATCCTGTCTGCACTTTATTGGGAAAAACTGCATTTTGATGCATTTCCACCAAATCAGCTTCAAACCAATTTGAGAAAAAGAACAATCTAGCTGCATTTTAAACTGGTAATGTGTACACAACCTCAGACTGAAAGACGTGGGTGCAACACAAACAGGCACATTTATTCAGGTTTAGGCTGCCATCTGCATGGCTACAAGCAAGCTGTTCAACAATGTACTCCAATCACTTCTTGTTATTTCCAGCATGGAGGCACATATTTTAATTACATAAAGCAGCAGCATCCTGTAAAGTTCTCATCTGTCTTGAGAGATGCAGTGTTAAATGTCTCCTTACTAACAGTTGCAACTGAAATATGGGCAATGCCGTGTCTAGCATTTAAAGCCAGATTGTATAATATTTTGTCTGGTTTCCAAATGGAGGTGTAACAACGTGCAGGCTTAAGAAGATATGGGGCCATATGTTACCTTCTGCTTCGGCAAGAAGAAGGGCAGCAAAAATCTGACTCAAGTGGGCTCTCCAGGGATACAAAATAAGCCAACTGTTAACAGTGGAATGCTTACCTTTTCCTCCGGCTCTTCAGAAGATTCTTAGTGAAGGCTCCTGGGGGAGTGAGCTGTATATGCTATGACTGAACAGCTCACACCTGGGAAGTCTGGTGGAAAAACTGCTTTTCCTATTTAGCCTTGGAGGAATTCACACTGTATGTTTTACTGAACCTTCCAATATTAAAAGCATTGATTGATCCTGCCCTAAATAAGGGTGATCAATAATAAGCACCCATCAGTAGTCCCCAAAAGCCTAAGTATATGAATTAGTGTGAGAGAGATTGAAGAGTAGGGGTTAGGAGGGGCAGAGAACAACTATTGTTAACTTGTAATTTGTGTTAACAGAATACTTTGTATGAAAATAAAGCAGACAAACAAGAAAATCACATTGAAAACAAGGGGATGGAAAATTGTAGCAGAAGGGGATGGGGAGGAAGAAGCAAATATAAATGAAACAGAAGTTGGTTAGGAATATGAAGAGAGGCAGCAGCAATCAGTTCCAACTTCGCAGTAGGCTATATATAACTTATTCTATTATTTTATTACAATTGTATAATAAAATATATATTCCATTTTATTTTCAAGATCCATAAAGTCTGTTACTAGGAAATCACTTTACCAGGGAATCACTAACCAAACATTCTAAAAACTGGATATAATCAATGTGCAATCAATGCATGTAGGTGGGTATTCTTTGTGAATGAAGTCTGCCTGTGTACCAACTCTATGCATATAGGTTATGTATGCATGATTGGACTTCAAACTTCAAACCTGTTGATGCTGCTTCATAGTGCAGCATGGGACTCTCTGAAAGGCCAACAACCGTGCACTGCTCTTTTAATCTCTCCTTTTCAAAGCTTTGGACTGCAATCCTATACAAAGATATTTGGGAGAAAATTTCATTGAACCTAATAGATTTTACTTCAGAGTAGACATGCATTGGATTACATTTTCAGTCAGTTCTTTAAAAGCCCTGCCTATCTCTGTCACAGCAAAAATTGCCTCCCTCTAAAAGCAAATTTGAAGACTTAGTTAGTTAGACTTCATGTGGTTTTCCTTCCCTATCCTTTGCACAATCATTTCATTTAGCAACACACCTTCAAAGATGTCACATTATGCTGACTGGGAAGAGATGGTAAGATCTGCTTTCAGCTATATAACATACACAAAAATGATCTGGCAGGAAAAGGAGAGGAACTTGGACCTCCCTTATGAATTAACTCGATAACCACAGGGAAGCCCAGCTCCCACTTTGACAGGCTATAATAATCCCATGTCATTTTCATAAGCATCATTATTATTACCTTGTTCATGTATAGCACAGTTAAAGAAATGTGTCACTATGTTAACATGCCATTCTCTTCTACCATATATGGAAAGGATCAGACCAAAGTCCCAGCTAGTCCAGTATCCTGTTCTTTCAATGGTGCCTTTGGGGAGCCCCCAAGCAGGTCATGAGCACAACAATACTCTACCCATTCATATTCCCCAGCAACTGATATTCAGAGGTATACTACTTCCAATTCTGTAGAAAATTCCTAGTTTATTACAGAATGTAGAGTCTTTAACAACCAACTTCTCCTTCTGATGTTTCCAGTTACCGCTAACACTTTACTGCTTCACTTTACTGCTTGCTTCATCTCTTGAAGTGAAATTATTCATAATAAATACAGCTTTACACCAGATGGCACAGAACTAAAGCATCCTGCTTGAAAAGGACTTCCCTTGTACTTTTACTTTACTGTAGTTTATTAGGCGTTACCTTTGAACACATAACAATTCTTGGAGTTTCTTTAATTTTTAATTGAGGCCTTTTGCTTAAGGACTTGTCCCAAACAGGAATCCTGATATTGAGGCTGCATTCTATACTAATTTCATGGGTTTTGATTGGCTCATGTTTTAAATTATTTGTTACATTCCTGCCACTGTCATTCTTAGCTTCATAGTTGATGAAAGTGTTATTATTTAGGATATTGTGAATTGCCTTGGACAGCTATGCAAGAAGGCGACGCATAACTATTTTTATAAATGAACAGTGATTAAATAAAAATTAAAAATAATAAAGTTATTTACTGCCCTTCATCCACAGATGAAAACACATAACATATTAACAAAAAAAATGTTCAAATGAAAATTGCAGTTGCATTTAAATTGAGCGCCACACTTGGGTCCGTGCTTCACCTCTGCACTTAGCCCCCTCCATCTCCTCAACCCCTAATCCAAGAAAACAAAGTTTTTTATAATCAGAAATCATGGATTCTGGTTCATGAATTTTCATGAGTAAACAGATATGGATTGCTATTCATACACAGTACACTATAGAAATTTCACTCCCAGTAAGCATTTTGGATCACAGGAGAACAGAATATAAAATCAACATGATTCCTGCTTCTTATCTTATGAAAAAGAATATACATATCTCTAATGGGATTCAGTATTCAATTTTAAAGCTTGCTTTATTTATAACTTACAGTCTGCTGACACAGACTTCTCAATGTGCCTACTTTTTAGGCACTATAAGTTAACCACGCTGCCTGGTCTTAACATTTCATATGTATTCCATCAGAAACAGACAGTTCTATAGACATATGTTTTTCAAAAGTTCCAAATTATATTTTTGAATGCCAAGAATATGAGGATCCATTACATTCCAGATGGTTTCTTTATTACAGATCACAAAAACCCGACAAACATAGTTTACATGACTAATAACAAACTCCTGAACTACATCCTGTAATGTGGACTGAATGTGTGACAATTTTTATAACCCTTAATTCAAGGACATCATACTTTGCAAATTTAACATTTCCTTAATATACACAAACAAAGCACAATCCATGGTAAATGATGACGTAAATCAAAATGTATTGGTTTAAAAAGCAACAACAACAATAATAAAGTTTTCAAGATGTTCATCTTAACACAACTTGCTAGGAAGAAAAAATCCAATAATTTTGTTCCAGCCAGTAGTAGGAAAAATGTTATTTGGGTTACCACTAACTCAGGATTCCTCCAGACTATTTCTATTTCCAGGTGGGATTCAATCACATACTTGCAGATTCAGGATGCATAATTATTGGGAGGTCTTGCACACCAAACCCACTTTGCCAAAAGATCACGTATTTTGCAAAGGGGCATGAAAATGCACTGGAAGGTGTAGAATGATACTTGCTTTGACCTCCCCCACAAACATATCAGAATGAATGCTCCCTAAATAGCGGTCATCTAATCTCCCTGCAAACAAATCAGAATTAACACTCAATAAACAGGCCATTGCCCTCAGTGATAGAACATATGCTCGCAGCATAACAATAATATTTTTTATTTATTACTTATACCCTGCCCATCTCACTGGGTTGCCCCAGCCACTCTGGCTGGCTTCCAACTTAATAAAAACACAATGATGTATGTAGGAGGTCACAGACTGAGCCTCTACATCACTGTTAAAGGCTCTGGTAGCAAAGCTGGAAAAATCCTTGCCGTGAAACGCATTTTGAATGTGCAAATGAGTGGGATGAACAGGAAGCAGACAGTGGAGGCTAGTCCATTAGATGGCTGGAACACTATCCCAGTAACTTCCATCAGCTCTCACCTGCCTGCCTTCTTATTTACAACGAGTCTAGGGAGTAGCCCTGCCTGTTAGCTTCATTTTCCTTAGTCTCAATGTTGCCCCTGTAGAACTCTACAAGGATGTGGACAAAACTAAAATTAGTTGTTTCTGCCTATCATTGGTTCTGCCTCCTCTTATTGCTGGTTCCAGTGAGCTCCAGCCACCACAGTCCCAATCCCCGAGTTTCTTCAACTTGTCCAAAACAATGCTTAATATATTCCCCTCTGAGAGGAGCCATGGCTTCTGCAATGTTAATAAAATCCTCACATACAAACACAGTTGAGAACACATGTTCATTTGCAACATGCTGAGGCCACAAATTCCACTGTGATGAAATGAGCTGTTGTCTTCTATTAGGAAACACATACTGAAATGAAACGTATGTACTGTAGGGATATTATCATAATGGCCTTGGAATACAGGAAGTAAAAGATCTCATTTACTAAGATATGCCAAACTTTGGAGCTTTACAGGGAATATTGGAAGTTAGAATGTTCAGTTAGTGCTCCCAAATGAAAGACTATTCAGCGATAATTAAACCAAGTGAAATAGCTTTCAAAACACTTAATCCTTCATTAAGCTCGTCTTGCCCACAGCAGGCATTAGTCTCATGAAAACTATTACTTGACCCACCTTGTCCCACAAATGAAGAACCTAACCCTCCCTTGAGGCACAAAAATCATGTAGTATAATGTGAAAAAAGGAAAGCAGCATTACTACAGCAAAGAAGTATAGAACCTCTTCCATCCATCTAGATTTCATCCATGTCTAGAGTTCCACTCCTGTCTCATCAGCTCCCTCACCAGGATAAGCACCAAGGTGAGATAACTACTTTAGCGTGGCCATATTTTTGCAAAATATGCAGTCAGTTAAATCCTGAAGGCTATGCTTTTGCAGGGCAGATGATGCCTGAACAATGCACAAGTATGCCCAGCATATCAGCTGATACAACAAAACAAAGGATAAAGCGGTCTGTGAATGTAATTTCATAACATTTAAATGGGAATGGTGGCATAGGCAAATTACTTTATGACTGGAAATACTACATAGGTTTCTTTGCTTATTACATTTATATTCTGTTTGTCTTCCACAGCCTGTATGTCAGAAAGGGGAAAGCTGTGGTCCTCCAGGCACTTCCAGACTACATCTCCAGTCATCCTGTGCTGTCTGGAGCTGGTGGGGGTTGGAATCCAACAACATCTGGAGAGCCACAGGATCTCCACTCTTGCTGTATGGGATTCCCAGCTGTTCCCCCACCATCCAGGCACTGAGTTGACTTTGATCTCCTTAGATTTAGCAAGGTTGCTGTCTGATATGCCTTCCCACCATGTCCTGGGAAATGATGCAACACTTATTATGAAGATTCGTGTTAAGAAGAGCTGTTGAAGGCAGAGGTACTTTATTTGTATGGGAGCCACTTGAAGACTATAGCTCATTGACTTTCTTGAATCATTTGTATGATGTTGAGAAAGTGGAAGGGGGTAGTTTTTCTCCTTCTCTCATAATGGGAGAACCCAGGGCCATACAATGAAGGCGAATTGGAGATTCAGGACAGACAAAAGGAAGTGCTTCTTCACATAGCACATACTTAAGCCATGCAATTTGCTACCACAATATATATTGATGGCTTTAAAAGGGGGAGGGGTGATACTTTTCCTCATTGAATTTGTCTAATCAATGGTTATTAGTTACAGTGGATATATATTAGTTCTAGTAACAGAGGTAGTATCCTCTGAATACCACCTGCTGGCGCACCCAAGCATAAAGGAACTATTGCTCTCATATCCTGCTTGTTTCCATATGCATCTACTTGGCCAGTGTGGGAACATGATACTGGACTAGGTGACCCTCTTGTCTAATCCCGCAGGGCTCTTATGTTCTTATTGATAGCTACTTGTGTTGTAGGCACAGTCACTATTCTATGACTGGTTCCTGCTTGTTGGAACATATTCACAGAATGGCACTAGATATTGGCCTTTGGTCCTTTCAACATCTATGAAGGTGAGCTGCTAGGAACTTCCCTTACCCTAATGGGTCGCCCATATCTCTAGCATTAGACCCAAAATCACATTTCATACATTTATTCAGCTCTTTTTTAGAATCAGTGAGCTTCTTTGTTCTCACATAATGAAGTATCATGACTTTTTGGCATTCTCTGATTTATACAGTATTTTATTTTTCAAAAAAAAAAATCTCAATTCCTTTGCTTGCCATTTCAAAGCAACACAGCTTGGTCTCATAAAATGTCATTATTTGCTGCCACAAAAAGCTTACATATATCATATGTCAAATGAAAGTATTTCATAATGTGTGGGTGGATAGTGAGACAAGAGTTTCTCAACTAATTAGTAGCTAGAGGTCTCCGACTCTTCCTTTACAGCCAAAGGAGACCATTCTATATTGTCACTAAGTGACGTACTCTTCATTTGCATGTCGAATGGCTGGACTTGTTTTTCAGCAAATTTTTCTTTGAGAAGACTCAGTAGGTGGGTTTAGCTTTTGGCTCAAATCTTACCTAAGGATCTTGCTTAGGATCAAACTAGCTGAGTAACTCTGGAGGTTTTTCTACTTTCTGATTTCCTTGGTGTGTGCAACTTGAGTCATTTGGGATAGTTCACCTGATTTCTTCTTATGCTCTGCTTAAAGATGCTGATCTGAGTTGGGGGAAGGGGGAGAAGAGATGCTTGGATTGGGCACTGGGCTTGGCGATACTTAGCATTTATATAGCTTTTCTGTAGTGTTCAAACTGCTTCACATACATTATTTTCACAAGCCTCCCCCCAAAAATGTGAGGTAAGTCAGTAATTCAATTGTTTTGCTGCTGGAGAGGGAGTGCTGAGGCTGAGAGAATTGAGGCTTGCCCAAGGCCTTCTAGTGATGAGGTAAGATTTGAGCCAAAAACTGTCTAGCTCACAGCGTAACCTTAAGCATATTCACTCTCCTCCTAAGTTAAATGAGATTTCCACTGGAATTATTCTATCAAATGCTGGAGTAGCATAGCCATTACTATACCCCACCAGCATTTGTTAGAAGAATTCCAGAGTTACAATTCTATGCTTTTTAACAGTTCCTAATTCAAGGCCTCAAGTCTGATACATCTCACATTAATAATAATAATAAAGACTTTCCTCTTAGCTGAGCTGAGAGCCAGCGTGGTGTAGTGGTTAAGAGCGGTAGTCTCGTAATCTGGTGAACCGGGTTCATGTCTCTGCTCCTCCACATGTAGCTGCTGGGTGACCTTTTTCTAGTCACACTTCTTTGAAGTCTCTCAGCCCCACTCACCTCACAGAGTGTTTGTTGTGGGAGAGGAAGGGAAAAGAAAATGTTAGCTGCTTTGAGACTCCTTCGGGTAGTGATAAAGCAGGATATCAAATCCAAACTCTTCTTCTTCTTTTGGACAGGGTAGCTAAAAGACACATTATGCATTGTGTATTTGTTTAAGGCCAAGCTTCCTCATTATAGGCATTCTTACACTGTAGCACTCTATAGGTATTCATCATCACTTTCACTTACTCCTTTTCACAAACAACCATGCTAATATAATATATAAAAAGTTTTTTAATTGCTATAAGCCACTTTGAGTGGCGCATGGGCTCTAGAAGTCTTTATTAAATAGAATGGTAACTATGAATTGAGATGTGACAGGAGAGCTGTGATCAGACTCCTGCTGTTGTTCTTTTCTGATAAAGATTAATAGCAGCCACCAAGCGGGGGGGGGGGTGATGCAATGAGGACCATGGAATTTGGAAAGCGAAGTTAACCCTATCCCCTATCTAATTTTCCTAATGATCTGTCCCATCAGGCAAACAGCAATTAGAGTGGAGGGGATGATTACTATTATGAAAACAGTCCAGGGGAAAAACATTGGGGGGGGGATGGAATAAAATAATGTATGTAGGAATAAAAGAAAAAAAGTATTTCTGACTGTAACAATGGTAAAAATGTATTAATTTGAAAATTGTATTAAGTGGTTCATGGAGTGGTGAAACATTTGTGTAATTGATGTATTCAAACAATCTATTACAGATTAATGATGATGAAATATCATTAGCTGAAATAAATTAAGTCTGGCTAAACTACCATTGGTCTTTGTAGGAGATGACTACATTTATGAAAGAAATGTCCACATTTTACCATTGTGGGATATTTGTGGGATAATAGATTTAGAGACCAAGTAGTCTACAACGGAGTATCAAATCTATAATGAAATTAAAAATAGATGGGAAGGAGAGAGATGGCTTGGGTTTTTTTTCCTAGTTAAGAGTTCTTTTATTTGAAAAACAGATATTTAATAGATAGTACAGAATGTGGAGGGGAAACAGAAAACAATAAACCTTCTCCCCAGCATCACAATTCCAATCAAATCTCTCCCATCCCTTCTGTACCTGCTACATCTAGTTTAGTGCTCAACTGTCTCTTTACTAACTACTTTTCATATTTATTTCCACCTCTAGATACCTTTATCTATGAACGTGTCAACATTTCTTGCATATGACCAGCCTACAATAAGTTACTGTGGTGTACACCATGAACTTCTTGCTCATAAGCCCTATGAATCTAATGCACAGGAAGAAACAATGGAAACACACTTAGAGACCGATTTGGATCTGAGCACAATCACAACGGTAGCACGAAATCAGTGATACATTCAATGGCCTGAAATACAGCCAAGGGTTGCCACCATATTTTTTTTTCACATGAAGGATGAAATGAAGATTTCTTCAGTAATGGATTCCAAAATTCCTGTTCTGTTGAAATTTACACATTCAGATACAGATTGTTTGATGTCTACAATTTATAATTAGCTAAGTTGTGCAGTATTTTTTGACTTTAAAAACAGTACAATCCTTAAAATAAATCTTTTTTCAAAACTCATCCTACCTACCTGTAAAAAAAAACTGTACAGATCTAATGTATTTTTTCATATTGTAAAGTTTCAATATACTGAGATGTACTGGTATGTACAGGACCATGATTTAATTACATTTTACTTTGCAAATTTCAGTTTCTAAAATTTTAAATTAACAAAAGTTTTATCTTGTGTTATATTCAGAGTTTCTCAGTTTTGTAGAAACTGTTTTGTTACTGCTTTTGTGCCCAGAAAAAAAAAAACCTTCACTCTAAAATTCTGTGCTGTGCAAAATCTGCACAACTGACTGTGCAGGAAATTCTATCTATTTGTTCCAAAAATAATCCATTAACAAAATGGAGGGGTGGATTGTACAAGATTACAGAGACAATGTTTTTTTCCTATTAAAAAAAGAATCAAAGTTTTTTTTAAAACAGTTCTCAGAATTAACTGTTGCCTTGTATTGCAGCCTGGTTTGTAAAGCAATGAAATGTAATGATAAAGAGGGATATTTTATCAATGCATCTGTGAATGAATGACTCATTGTCCTATTCCTTCATGTAGTACTGCATCAAAAAACAGAAAAACACACCACAGAGAATATGTAAGAGCATTGAAGACAAAGGAAGTAACCACAGCAACAAAGTTACATTCAGTTAATGGCTGACCAGGATGCAGTTTTAGTTAGTTTCTAAGTAATTCAGATAAAGCAACTAGGTAGCCATGACAATTAGATGTATTTTAATTCTTCAAGTATTCAATCAGTACAAGCACCAGCAGTATGCTTTTACAGCTGTTTTGTCCTGAAAATTAGCCAATAAGTCAATTCCCTGGTTTTACAATTAAAAATATGCTTTGGGATGATAGTACAATGCATGTAAAAAGTTGTCTAAAGAGGCCTGAATGTTGGTTTTGGGAATGCCATTTGGACATAACAAATTACAACTGTGGAATAAAATGTAGAGACAAGTCACACATATCCTTTTTAGGATGGGGTTCAGTCATGTTGCCTTTTTAGGGGTTATCTCTGACTGAATGAAGAGGTAGTAAATTAATCCTCCAAACAATTGTCATGGGCACAGATCCTTATTTGGCACAGTCACAGAAATGGATTCTAAGGGCAGGTTCACACATTACCTAGCCTCCTACCCTTCCCACATGCATATTTGCACCTTTGTATGTACTCGGCAACATGCATATAACCTGAATGTTCCATGCACAGGCTCATTTGCATTTAGATTTGATTGACACCATCGGACACACACACAGCTGTGGCCAAGTGGGGAAGATAATATGAATTGGAACTACATATGGATGTGCCCTTTACAAGCAGAACCTGCACTATCTCATTGCCTAACAAGTGTGATAGGAGGCAGTTGCAGTTGGGTCCTCCTTTAAGCTAATGCAGGAACCAGCTCCCAGTTTGGATCTGTACTCATGATTGCCTACAGGTTACAGCTACTTTACCTCCATATTCAGTTAAAGGTGACAAAAATAAGTCAGACAAAAAGAAACCCCCCCCCCCAAACCATAATGAGATTATCTCCCTCTTCTCTATAATTACAGGTAACTTAATAAGGAAAGATATTGACCAAAAAGTATTGTATCACAGAACCAATTATAGAGAAAGACCTCTAAATAATATTTGAATATTTAAGGTGTCTAAAATCTAAATAAATGGATTCTAGTTGTTCATACTGAACCTACTGATTGCCACCCAATTTCCTCCTTTGAGGAGGAAATCTTCATAATTTAGCTTCAAAAATGCTAACACTACTGGACCATAGCAACAGAGGTTACTGTACAATTACTTTAAAAATATGGAAGGTTACATAAGTTAAAAGATTCATCCTCTGGGGTTCTGACTAGGGATAAGTATTCAGGATTACCTGGGTTTTCCAAAATGTTAGGGCAAAACGTTTCATACAGTAGTAACAAATATCTTCTTTTTATATATAAATAAAGAGAAATTATTTAACCACAAATCTATTTTTCTCAATACTTCTCCCAAATATTTTACAGTAACTTCATGAAAGAAAATTAAAAACTATGAAATCCACCATTTGTATAAAGCAACTACAACTATTATAATTAAAAAATTAATTACCTTCAGAATATTGTTAAAAAAGAAATATGGGAATACAAAATGTCAAAAAAGAGTACACTGTATTATTTATTTAGCATCCTAGATTTTGTAACATATTTTGCATAAATTATTTGCTATTCAAAATATTTTATTTGTCATTTTTAAAATTCATCCTAACTTTCATAAGCTTTTCAGTTTCTGGTTTCTTTATTATATTGGCATAATGATTCTTGGATTTCTGATCTTCATTTAATAATCTGGGCCAGAGCCATGAGGTTTGAAAATGGATTTAGCTACTTGCAGTGGGTAGTAAAAAGAGGTGGGGGAAAACTGTATTCACATGTACTGCATGAGAAAAAACATTTCTGGACCTTGACTACTTTAAGTATGTCGTTTAAGTATGGAATTAATTTATCTGTTTGTGATGGAAGTTTAGAGGAAATCTCCAGAATTGTGAGTCTGGTAAGAGAAAATACGGTACAAGTTCAGTAACAAACCAATATAATATTACGTTCTTTCCTCACTGTTGGCTCATGAAGACCACTTCATATGTTATTACAGCAGCATGGTCACTAGCTACTAAAAACAGAACTGTGTAGATGCCTTTCTATGACTATGAGGGGGGGTATGCTGGCACGGTTAAAACTGCTGCACCTATGTGTATCTATGCACTTCACATAAGGAAAGGCCTCCATGTTTAATATTACTGGTAGCTACCATGCTGAACCTCAAACAACTTATAAACTTCATATGGCTTCACACTTACACTTCAGATGTTTGTTAGGGCTGAATGGGTGCACAATATGATGGGGGAAGAGACAGAACTGTAATAGAAAGCTCCTCCACATTCCTAGATGTGATGATTAAAACATGTAGAGATCCCTATGCATAGACATAATGCTTTCCACACATGTTCCAAAGAGTTTGGAGAGGAATTTGCCTCTATACTGGTGTGCCCCACCCTGCAATATGTTAACTTGGCCCAACTACCGGTATAACATCTGAAAAGAGCTTAGGTGGCTTTTGGAAAGCCTCTTGCCTCTCAAGAGCACCAAACCATATGAGGACATGAAAAGGGGTTGGTTTGTAGAGCAATTATGTGAGGTATTCATCCAGCTTTACTGAGGCGAAAACAGGAGTGCCCATTTTCTCTTTCCACAAATAAGCCTTCTATTTCCTGTTAGCTAAATGAGAAACTTACCCTCTCCTATTCTTGAAGAAAGAATTATTACCTGTTTGTACCATGGCAGCAGAATAAGCATATACTGAATACATAATTTTTGCTGCCCCTCTTGCTGTTAGCATCAATCTGCTTGGGATACAATGGATGATCAAGCACCTGACAGGCCACAATATAAAGCTGGTGGGTGGGTGTCATTTGCTTGCTGGGACTAAGCTATGTAGATGCTTCAGCTGGCTTCCATAATGCTGGACACATTTCATATTTGAGCCCAGTAATTACCTTCAAATATCTAGTTGCGTTATTACTAGGGTGCCGCTTTCATTTTATCATGCAGTGTGCAATAATCAAATAATTGGGAACTCAGTTTATTAATGGAAATTTTCAGTAGCTGTTAAAATTAATGAAAACGTTAAAAACCATCAGCCTCTTCTCTTCTGGAAGGACGACTGATAGCTGTAGATACTACACCCACCTGCATGCTGTTCATTCTAATGTGATCACTGTTGATAGTTCATAAGCAATGAGCCAAGATTAGAAGGGCCTTCTGCACAATGGATCCTTTCAGGTTCCTTCTTCCAAAAATAGCAGAGAAAGCATGGGGAACCCCAGGATAAATGCAGATGTGTTTGTGCTCTGGATCCCAGTGTACATGGCTTGCAGTAATTAAATATTCAGGTAGGTAGCCATGTTGGTCTGACGCAGTCGAAATAAAAATAAATTGTCCAGTAGCACCTTATAGACCAACTAAGTTTGTTCTGGTATAAGCTTTTGTTTGCATGCACACTTCTTCAGATATTCTTCAGATATTAAATAATTACTAGAAGACAATAAATAAATCCATTTGTCCCAGCCATCAGGGTGTGTAGCTCTCAATTAAGGGAAGAATTCAATGTTGTCCTCTTCCAATGGTTCAGTCACCACAAGCATTTCAGCTTGCCTGGTGGAATGATTTCCTCTCTCTGCCTCCCCACATGCTGTTCTGGGTGCTCTCCCGACCCTCAAGAGCTTACGAGAGGGCATGGAGCACGAAGAGAAGTCACATTGCACTGGTGGAACCCACTGTGCTGTTTCCTGCTACTGCGCCTACTTAGCTGAATCCAGCCCTATGTCCTTAGTTTTAAAAGATGCACACAGAAAGCTGTATTACCCTGTGTCAGAACACTGGTCTATATCTAGCTCAGTTTTATCTACAGCTCTACAATGACAAGCAGCAGCTCTTCAGAGTTCTTACACTGAATCACAAGATCACACCGAAGGTGCAGAAGAACCCCAATCATATTTCCAAAAATATGCAGGGACTCAGCTACACAGCTGCAAATAAAACGCTTTAAGTGTGTTGTTAAGAGCATTATACGAATGTGACACTAGATAACGATGGTGAGCTATGGAAAATTCAATATATATTTTTCAAAACTTTTTTTAAAAAAGCATATTCACTACATTTTTTAATATGTGTCTAGATTCCACCCAGGCTGGGGTAGAAGACAGCCTGAGCATGCCAATAGACTATTTCCTCTATAGGTACAGAGTAAGCATTCCCAGCTTCTGCATTATGCGGGAGACTTTGGGTTCCAGAGCTCAGCATTAACTCCTGAAAGATTCTGGTAGCCTTAGCAAACCTGATTGAAATCAAGTACCAAAGTCAGCTTTTCTAGATATTAACAGTGGTCTGGTCACATAAACCTGAAGGATATGCTAATGTTTTTCTAAGTAAAGACAGGTAAAATCTACTCAATGTTTGACTGTATCCTTGTGGAACAAGAGCTACATTAGCTGGGATAAATGCTAGTAGAAGCTGGAATACTGTCAGTCTTTGGTTTTAGCTTAGTTTATTAATTTATATTCCACTTTTCTGTATAAAACACATCCAAGGCAGCTTACAATCAATCAATCAATCAATCAATCAATAAGGCAATAAGAAAACCAGCATCAATTATGAAAATGCACTAGAAGTGGGGGGGGGAAATCTTTAAATGTATTTCACAGGAGACACTGGTGCGAATCTTTTAAATATTCCGGTTCATATGTCCCTGCAACTAATTACATGGTTAGGAGCTGAATTCAAGTTCACTACAACACTGGGCTACAGGGAAACTGGGTTCTTCCTTAGAAAGAATGGCACTTTATGAAAAAATATATTCTTTTCATTTAATGTGGTTTTTTCTTCAGCTGCTGCTGTGCAAGAGAGAGAAAATAATGAAATAACATGTTTTCATTTGAGCTGTTAACATTAACTGAGTCTTGGACAACTGGCTTGTACTACCACCCAAGGTAACAATGTCCTGCATGCAAGCTATATGTTGTATAAACTGCTTATTTCATGTTCTTCTTAGCAAATCTTCACACTCACTAGAATGAGAATTGTGGAGGCTCACAAAGTGCCATTGGGTCCTCTGCATCTCTAAGCGATGAAGGTGCGAAGATGCCACAGTGATCTTGCATACAGCCAAGATTGAGAGGTGATGCTACAGCGAGTGGTGCTGTGTGCTGAGGTGCTCACAACAGCCATCAAGAGAATGTGCAACACTTGTTCAGAATGCACGAAAAGGTAAACAAGTAAGTTGCTTAAGGAAAAACACTTCTAAATAAGTTGTTGTTTAGTCGTTTAGTCGTGTCCGACTCTTCGTGACCCCATGGACCAGAACACGCCAGGCACTCCTGTCTTCCACTGCCTCCCGCAGTTTGGTCAAACTCATGTTCGTAGCTTCGAGAACACTGTCCAACCATCTCGTCCTCTGTCGTCCCCTTCTCCTAGTGCCCTCAATCTTTCCCAACATCAGGGTTTTTTCCAGGGAGTCTTCTCTTCTCATGAGGTGGCCAAAGTATTGGAGCCTCAGCTTCACGATCTGTCCTTCCAGTGAGCACTCAGGGCTGATTTTCTTCAGAATGGATAGGTTTGATCTTCTTGCCGTCCATGGGACTCTCAAGAGTCTCCTCCAGCACCATAATTCAAAAGCATCAATTCTTCGGTGATCAGCCTTCTTTATGGTCCAGCTCTCACTTCCATACATCACTACTGGGAAAACCATAGCTTTAACTATATGGACCTTTGTCGGCAAGGTGATGTCTCTGCTTTTTAAGATGCTGTGTAGGTTTGTCACTGCTTTTCTCCCGAGAAGCAGGCGTCTTTTAATTTCGTGACTTCTAAATAAGTAATTTGTTCAAATAAAAGAGGCCTTGCATATTAAAAGCATGTAAAGAAGGTGCAAAACATAAGCGATTTTTTTGCATTTCATTTTTCCACTTTTTAACTTTTAAAAAATAACATGGGGGAAAGGGACGTGGACATCTACTTTTTGATGAGATGCAATGTTGCAACTCTTTTCTCAGCATAGGAAAAACACTAAAAGTCTTCCATCATCACTACAAAACACCAGAGGCACAAAAGTTGAAGCAGAAATCATGCACACAAACCCCTTCTTTTCAGTACTTCTTGTATCAACAACAGTAGCTGTAAGAGGTTGCATAAGCAGAAAAGTCATTAGAAAGACAAATCCTTGGCCTCAAGTCTTAATGAATGGCTTGACACTTGGGAAGAACACTTCTTTCCCTCAAGAGTTTACATTATTATTAGGGGGGGCAAGAAAAGAAACATGCACACATAAGCAAAAAGGGATTTAAAAAAAACAAGGACTTTTAATGCTTCTCTTCATGAAATATATGGCCAACTTCCCACTACATGGGGAATGGCTATGAAAGAGAGTTAGACAAATTTCTGGAGAATTTTGAACATGTACTCTCTCAGAATATGCATTTCGATAATTTTGTTTTAGCCAAGAACTACAATGGGATATTTTCAAATTGCAAAAGTCAGTGGATAATTCAGTGATCTAATCCACACATTAGGCCAAGAGATGAAGCGCTAGTCTTCTTAACAGAGAAGTTTAGATTTCCCAATCAGCCCTGCACTTACCCACCTCAACAATGTTTTAACCCAAAGCAGCCTCAGGAGGATTCAAACTTGGACTGAAACATGTCCAAGGATGTAACCCTTGTACTGATGTCCAGTTAAAACCCATCCCTTCAAATGCAGCTTCCCTCCTGGGTAAAGGTAAAGGGACCCCTGACCATTAGGTCCAGTTGTGACCTCATCTCGCTCTATTGGCCGAGGGAACCGGTGTACAGCTTCTGGGTGATATGGCCAGCATGACAAAGCCGTTTCTGGCAAACCAGAGCAGCGCATGGAAATGCCGTTTACCTTCCCACCGGAGCGGTACCTATTTATCTACTTGTACTTTGAGGTGCTTTCGAACTGCTAGGTTGGCAGGAGCTGGGACCAAGCAATGGGAGCTCACCCCATCGCGGGGATTCGAACTGCTGACCTTCTGATTTGCAAGCCCTAGGCTCTGTGGTTTAACCCACAACGCCACCTGTGGGTATGGTGGGCTGTGGCAAAGGCGGATTTAGGGCAGCACAACCGGTTCAGTTGCACTGGATTCAGAGCCTCGAGGGCGCCACAACTATAATGTACAATGGAAGGAGAGACGCAGGGGGCACAGAAATTTGGTGTCGCACAGGGTGCCGCTGAAATTTGAAGCCCCAAGGTCCACCACTACGTGTGGTCTATTTATCTACTTGCACTTTGACATGCTTTCGAACTGCTAGGTTGGCAGGAGCTGGGGCCGAGCAACAGGAGCTCACCCCGTCGCAGGGATTTGAACCGCCGACTTTCTGATCGGCAAGCCCTAGGCTCTGTGGTTTAACCCACAGCGCCACCCGCATCCCTCCTGGGTAGAGGTGTCATATTTCAAACAGTGAAAATCTGGACAGAAAACTTGTTGAGCTCTTTTTTTTTATTGGCCATTTTTGAGCTATTTTTATGCCAACATGGGCATTTCATAAAACTAGTATCAAAGCAGTTTTCAACAAATGTGTGTGGGGTGTGTGTGACCACACAGAGATCTAAAGTTACAGATCATCAGCTATTAAAAAAAAATGATTTTCCTAATTGTCTGCATAAACCTGGCAGCATTATCTCTCCTCCACTTTGACTCTCCTCTACGAACAATACAGCCCAAATACTGATTCCCTTCCCCGATTCTTCTTTTTAAAAGTAAACATGCATTTAATATATCACATAGATAGGCCCAAGAAGTGAAGGAAAGAGATTGTGAACAGAGACCCCACTGGTTTCATCTCTTTAAGAACCCAGGAATAAAGTATGAACTGCGGTCTTCCAGAGCTCCCACAAATGTTTTACATCTATGCATGAAAGTATGGGATTATTTGAAATAATCAGTCTTAATAATGAAATGTTTTTACTGGGCTTCAATCAAAAGTAGTAAGTGAACACATTTATTCAACAAGGAACTAGAGTATCTGCAACACACTCATTATTTCTTCATTAATCAATGGGCATGTCTAGTTAACTTTCCATGCTCCTCTTCCCACTCAAAAAGCTTCTTTGAGTAATATATGCCATATTTCATCTGCATTTTGCTCAAACAGATTTCTACTCAATTCAAGTCATTTGAAAAAGACCACAGTGAGAATTTTTTATTTCATTGGAATCAGGTAGCAGAGAGTAGTGCTAAAAAGAGATATTTGTTATTAAAGTTCATACATACAGAATGGACTTTGGTAATCTTTCATAATATGGCACCTTGTGCTAGGCCAAAATTTGTCACGCCCAAATGGATCTTTGCAATTTTGCAGCCCCTCAGCTTGGCTCCCTGTGCAGAAAAACCACCCTAAATTTGGCACTGTCACATGTTGGGAGCAGATTCATATTGCCAGAACTTGCAATTGAGAATTTGCAGCTCCAAATAAATATTTTGCATCTGTAGGGTGCAAGCATCTGTAGGAATACTTGCAGGACATACATTCAGTCCATAGTTAAGGGACTTAAAATCAATAAAAGTGATGAGCTGAAACATGCTAAGCTCTGTGTTGGACTGTGACCATGGAAAAGCTCACTTTTTTGACTATTTTTCCTGGCACTAAGATGTTCTAACACTAGCCATCCACAGGGTCTCTCTTTAATCTTAAACCACATGTCACAGAGAGGAGATACCTGTTTTTTTCCTGAAAGGGTTCAGTCATGGATAATTCTTTTTAGCAACTCAGAGTTCATTTTACAGCAAGTATCTAACAGGATACATCCACCAATCCCATTGTGCAAACAATGGTTACGTTCATGGATTTTTCTAGGCATCTACAGTATGGAAAAGAGGGCAGACAGTGCAGTGAAAGAACAGTAGTCACCGTCTAACAATGAAGGTAAATGTATATGGTTGTTTTTGTTCCTACTTTTGTTCCAACTAGCTTTGACCTAAAACACACCACACACACACCCTTTGCAGATCTATTTTCAGTTAAATAATGAGCACTTATTTTGGTGATTCTTGAGAGGGCCCTGTGAACAGAAGAAGAGTGTTCACCTATCCAACCTTGCTGCTGGTGAAAACCCACTAATGGAGCACTGTAGCTATCCATAGCCACATTGTCCTCTTTTTCCAATGCCAACTGAGACGGAGAGAAATGTTTCCTGTCCTTAGTGAAAATCTGCCTTGTGATGTAAAATTGCCACAAAGCCAATTCAGAGGACTAATCTGATTGCCTTCAGTTTGAATGGGTGGCTGGGACAGCAGGTGGTACACGATCTGAGATTTGATGGCATCCCACTCCCTACCAATTAAAGAACAGGAAGGAAATGAAAATGACAATAATGATGCAGTTTTTATAGCAAGCAGCTGCTGAGAAGAACAGGTATGAAGAAAGCAAACTTTAAGGCACAATGAAAATACCCAATTAAGAACATTGAGCTCAGCCCTATGAAAATAGGCAATGAACCTGTTCTGGATGGGGTTGCACTCACTCTGAAGAAGCAAGTGCACAGTTTGGGGGTACTTTGTCACTACAGGCCCAATCATCCTCTGTGGCTACAAGTGCCTTTTAGCAGCTTTGTCTGGTTTGCCAGTTATGGCCATTCCTGGACAAGGATAGACTAACCACTGTGATCCATGTGATGTTAATCTTGAGGCTGGATTACTGCACTGCACTCTATGTGGGGCTGCCCTTGGGCCTTGTTTGGTTGTTCTTTTTCTTATTTTTTTATAATTTTCATTTATATGTATTGCAACACTTATTCAAACATAATTCTAACATTTCAAACTTTGACTCCCTTCTCCCTCTTTCTGTGGTTCATTTATTTTCATCCTTTCCTGCATACTCCAAATTATCTTAATTTATTTTTTATTCATCTATTGCCATATGTACCTCATATGTCTTTTTAAAACTGCAGACAATTAAGAAAACATCTTTACATAATAGCTGGTTTCTGATTTTCACATTTAATATGGTTTTTATTGTATGCTTTTACGTATGGCTATTGTAAATTATGAAGAGCAGTGTGTAAATATTTTAATAAAATACCTAACCCTGACCTAATATGAGACATGGACCCAACACCTCACATGTCAAGGACACTGAGGGGCAGGCAGGGTCCCCTGGAACCAATGCTGAGGATCCTCTTGAGAGGCCCTCCAAGTTGAGACCCACTAAAGAACCACTGGAGCTGTCAGAGGAGGTGTAGGAGAACATCCCTCCCCAACTTTCTCAAGAACGCTGATGTCAAAAGGTCCAAGTCTGGGCCAAAGAGCAACAACATCTACTGGCCCAGAAAGCAATCCCTGAAACTCCTTCACTACTAGCAGCTACAGTTAGAGTATGATCTAGGGAACCAGAGAACATAAGGTCTCCCTCTTGAGCCTTCTATTTGCTGGAAAGAATACAAGTCTCTGGCTCCTTGATCCTGATTCTTGTTTCCCTTGTTGTGTTGTACCTTGCCAGAACTCCCTGTGATGTTGACCTTGGACTGTTGCCTGACCCTGCTTCTGGATCACATTTTGGACCTGGACTGATTCTCCATGCTTGATCTTGGTTTCTCTGGAATGCACTGCACTTGCAACCCTGTCATTGTTGATGAATATTTTAGTAAAAGGCTTATGCCTCCTGAGACTGAGACCCTAGCTCCTGAGGGCCCCCTCTGGAGCATGAGAAATATGAAAACTGGATATACATTTCTCAGTCCCTGGGAATTACAGTGTATATGTTGTAGCAATCACAAACTCCAGTCTCTCTGGAGCCAATACATTTACTAATTTCTTATGTCAACCCAAATCATTAGGCTCAAATCATTAGGAAAATAGTTTATTTGCTGCAAAACAAATGTATTTGCTACAAAGCACTGCTGCATCTTTCTAAGTATATTGTTGAAATGATTTTTTGTTGAGTACTTCCAGCCAAAGAGGTGCATAAAATCTCCTATCCTCTACAGATCAATCCTTAAAACCATTTCTTGTTATTAAATTCCTCCCACAAAATATTTCCAAGTTTAAACTCACTATATAGTGTAGCAGAGAGTAACTAGGTCAGTGTCTATTTCCCCCTCTAACTAATTATAGAATCTGATTTATTTTAATTAGAAGGTTTCAGAATAAATCAACATTAACACCAGCAGAGTTCATCAAGATCAATGTTATTTTAATGAATATCAAAGGAATTAGTGTATTTCAGTGTTTTCCACTGGAACACTGAGAATTATCAAATAAACTGAAGGTACAGCAAATGCACCTGTGAAAATTCCACATGACACAGACCTTACCAGTCTACTAACCTCAATTTTGCACATAAATTACTTTTTAAGGGGTTTCTTTAAATGGTTAACTACAACATAGATTCTACTGAGTAGTGGGAAATGACCTGCAACACTGACTTCATTATAACTAAGTCCTTTTATCTCAAAGGTCTAATGTATTCATAATGATGAATATTTCCAAGTGCCACTAATTTTGATATTACATATGTAATGATAATCATCTACAAGTGAGCATTAATTAACACTACATTACCTTGCTGATGCATTACATCTTGATTAATACCGAAAGGTCTCCAGCTGAAAGACGGTCAAACTTCTAGTAGACAATAGTGGACAGCAGCTGCTTTTTGATACAAGGAACACCACATAGCCCACAGCAGGTGACTCTTGAGAGAAATATCCAGCACCAATGCATGCCCTCCAACATAGGGACATCCTAAGGAAACGTGGGACATTCTGGGATCAATCAGAAACTAGGACAGCTTCTGTAAATCCAGGACTGTCCCTGGAAAAAGGGGAAGATTGAGGGTCTGCCAGTGCAGTTGGAACCCTGGTCATTCCCTAAACACATTAAAATTTGGTCTAAATTATTTTAAAGTTTTGGTCTAAATGTTTTCCCTATTTCCATTGTCGAAATGTTGAAGGTTTGTAGTTATTCGACTCCTGAGCTGCCTGAAGGCAATCTTGTATAGGGAAGGTTTTTTAATGTTTAATGTTTTATTATGTTTGTATATATGTTGGAAGCTGCCCAGAGTGGCTGAGGCAACCCAATAAGATGTGTGGGGTATAAACAGTAAAATTATCATTATGGAATGGGTCGTCCCGATTTTCATTGGAGAAATCTTGGAGGGTATGGACAGGGGCAAGGGGAGATGTTCTGATAGTGAGGCCTACATGGACATATGGTGGGCCTGCTTGGCCATTCATGGGGCTTAGACTGATGTTTGCACATAAAAAGCCTGATGTCCAGTCCTACATGGTCAGCTAGTGGATCTCTCATCTGTGCAATCCCCAAATGCCATAAGCAATACTGATGACCAAACTGATGACTGAAAGGGCACCTGCTGTACTCCTACTGAAGGCAGGAAGCATGTTGTTGTTGTTTAGTCATTTAGTCGTGTCCGACTCTTCGTGACCCCATGGACCAGAGCACGCCAGACACTCCTGTCTTCCACTGCCTCCCGCAGTTTGGTCAAACTCATGTTTGTAGCTTCAAGAACACTGTCCAACCATCTTGTCCTCTGTCGTCCCCTTCTCCTAGTGCCCTCAATCTTTCCCAACATCAGGGTCTTTTCCAGGGAGTCTTCTCTTCTCATGAGGTGATCAAAGTATTGGAGCCTCAGCTTCAGGATCTGTCCTTCCAGTGAGTACTCAGGGCTGATTTCCTTCAGAATGGATAGGTTTGATCTTCTTGCAGTCCATGGGACTCTCAAGAGTCTCCTCCAGCACCATAGTTCAAAAGCATCAATTCTTCGGTGATCAGCCTTCTTTATGGTCCAGCTCTCACTTCCATACATCACTACTGGGAAAACCATAGCTTTAACTATACGAACCTTTGTCGGCAAGGTGATGTCTCTGCTTTTTAAGATGCTGTCTAGGTTTGTCATTGCTTTTTTCCCAAGAAGCAGGCGTCTTTTAATTTCGTGACTCCTGTCACCATCTGCAGTGATCATGGAGCCCAAGAAAGTAAAACCTCTCACTGCCTCCATTTCTTCCCCTTCTATTTGCCAGGAGGTGATGGGACCAATGGCCATGATCTTAGTTTTTTTGATGTTGAGCTTCATATTTTGTGCTCTCCTCTTTCACCCTCATTAAAAGGTTCTTTAATTCCTCCTCACTTTCTGCCATCAAGGTTGTGTCATCTGCATACCTGAGGTTGTTGATATTTCTTCTGGCAATCTTAATTCCGGTTTGGGATTCATCCAGCCATCTATATACAGAATGATGAATTCTGTATATAAGTTAAATAAGCAGGGAGACAATATACAGCCTTGTCGTACTCCTTTCCCAATTTTGAACCAATCAGTTGTTCCATATCCATTTCTACCTGTAGCTTCTTGTCCCACATAGAGATTTCTCAGGAGAAAGTCCTATTCAAAGTGAGACACTCGTGCTCACTCCTACTCTGCACCATCAGCCAGCCAGCTGCTCCTCAGGGTACTTAAGGAGCTAGCCTCCACAGCATGGAGAGAGAACGTGAACCACTCTTACCAATGCTGCAAAGTGAAAGGAAGGAGAGGAAGTGACATAGCAGGGTTGAATGGCTTCCTCTGAGACAGCACTCCTGCACAAGTGGTTCCCATCATAGCTGCCAAGTTATCCCTTTTTTTAAGGGATTTTCCCTTATGCTGAATAGGCTTCCTCATGAGAAAAGGGAAAACTTGGCAGCTATGGTTCCCATATAGCCCATCCCTTCAGGTGAGATCAATTCAAGTCTCTTCCAATGAGAGGGGTATGGGGCAAACTTGCCCCCACCAAAGGTGGGGTGCCATTCCTTTTGCTACAAGCCAATAATTCTAAAAGCCTTTTCTACAGAGCCTTTGTCATAGCAGTCCCTTAAAGCAACTTAATCATTCATTCAAAGGGTCTATCAATGCATTACCATGGCAGTATCCCTGGAATTGAGCGATATTGTGGGACAGACAGAGCCTTTGATCATTGCTTGCCTACCTGCACTATAAAGTGATTGTATTGCTCTTAATGTTATTTCAAAGTCAGAGAGAGTAAGATATTGCATCTACTAATCATGTGCTCTTTTGGAGGAGAAAACTCTTTCATTAGAAGTAAGAGTAGTCATTAATAATAAATCATGTGTCACCCCAGCACTATATACTTCAATCTTTCACTGCCTTAATGCTAAAGTATGTCATAAATGAGGCATGAAAAGCTATTACATGAAACACTCAAAAGGAATAGATTTTGTTGCTTTCTTTGTATCAATAGAAATAATAACTGATCTATTTCAAAGCTAATGATAATTGTACACTTCCACCTGCATTTTCAGTCCATTTTGCTTTGGACTGAGACTATAAATAAACAAAAAAGTCTCCCACTGTTCCCAACAAAAGTGAAAGTATGGCTTTTCTTTCCAGAAAAAAAAATTATTTTAAGGAACAAAATCTGAATGAAAGCATGCACTGGGAGGCGATTATTATTTTATCAGTCTCATCCATGTTTGTTTCTTCTCGTTACACTTTCACAGCTTTCTTCCTTTGTCGAAAATCTCACTGGCATAAGCAAGAAGCCTAAGCAATACCTATCTCCAGACTTTCACCTGACCTACAGTGAGGGAAAAAGTATTTGATCCCCTGCTCAATTTGCCCATTTGCCCTCTGACGAAGAAATGACCAGTTCATAATTTTAATGGTAGGTTTATTGTAGCTGTGAGAGACAGAATAACAACAGGAAAAACCCCAGAAACCCAGAAGAAAAAAGTCAGAGATTGATGTGCATTATAATGAGTAAAATAAGTATCTGATGCTCTGTCAACCAGTCAGATGTCAGGATACCTGGCAGCCCCCAGAGCTCTCTGCAAGGAATAAGTTTAAACATGGCAAACCACATCCCGCTGCTGCATTTAAGCTGCTGCAAATAGAGGCACCTATTAGATTCTACCCCAGTCCCCTCACCTAATCCTAACTCAAGCTATCATTTACTGAACTAAAACAATGATGATGGAATTATCCTGTTTCTCTTTCTGAACTGCCTATGTACTGTATTTTCAGGGTACCACACACACACACACAGAGAGAGAGAGAGAGAGAGAGTCCTGTACATAAACAGAAGACCTGCAAAAGAGATTCATAGCTGCCAAGTATCCCGTATCCGCCGGGAAAACCCCTTTTTTCTTACTGTTTCCCGGCGGTATCCCGTTTGGCGATAAATCCCGGCATTCTCCCTTAAATTCGCTTCTTCCCGGCGGCCATTTTTCTGGTGCCGCTTTGCCCTTCTATGGGCACCAGAAAATGGTGATGCCGGCGCCGGAAGTCGCTTCCGCGCATGACCGGAAGTTGCGTGACGCGACTTCCGGTGGCGGTTCGCCCTTCTGTGGGCATCAGAAAATGGTGGCGCCGGCGCCGGAAGTCGCTTTTACGTGTTTCCAGTCATGCGCGGAAGCGACTTCCGGCACTGGCGCCGCCATTTTCTGATGCCCATAGAAGGGCGAAGCGCCACCGGAAGTTGCGTCACGCAACTTCCGGTCATGCGCGCGCTGCCGATCCCGGATCTTTACGACCCGGACTTGGCAGCTATGGAGATTGCCTATACTGTATAAGCAATGTCTTTTGCAGAGACTCTTTTAATGTACAGAAAAGATGAAGACTGCAATGTGATTGTGTACGCTGCTCCTACTCTATATGTGTTCAGATGAATATCAAAATAGTGCCTGCAGCATATGCTGTACAGCTCTCACCACACAATCAGAAACTAAGGATTTAGATAGCAGGTTGGCCTAAGCAATATTAGAGAGAGAATCCTCAGAGAGGCTCTGAACTTCAGCGGCTTCTGCCCGTTGGCAATATTTCATTTAAATTTCCAGTGTCAACCATTTCTTAAATTTTATTCTCTTAGTATCTCTTGCTCACTCTCTACTGGATGGCTTGTTATAATCATTGCCAGTGAGAAATAGTTTACTACATCCTAGATTCAAAACTGCTTACAGTAGTGGAAACTATTCCAAGCTTCCTCCAAGTAATTAACTTTAAAATCATACTGGAAACAAAGTTTGCATAATAAGAGAATATGAGGAGAATGCACTTAATTGATGACATGGTCAGGGAAGTAAATATTAATAAATTGTTTTAATAACACCATATATTTTTAAAAAATAATGAAAAGACAGTTATCTGTAATAGCCCTGAATCTTATAGTCCCCAAAGAAATCAGATGAAAGCATTCATTGCAGCACAGGGATTGCTGTCTCTTGAAATGAATAAAACACCCAAAGCTTTTTTTCACTATGAGAATACACACACTGGGGGGGGAAATATTAATATGATTCTGAAGCTCTTTCAACATTCATAGAGACCAGCTAATTTGTAAGTGGCATCCAAGTATGTTAACATTAGACAAGGTTCATAAAACTGTATGAAGTTACACATAGCCATTTTTTCCCTTAAAGTGTAGAACCCTAATTCATGTAGAAGTGAGCTGAAAAGTCTGATTTATGAGCCATAGATGTGGATAGATTTAAAAGACAAATTCTTACTTTGCATGGAAATCTGTACCTTAGTCAACTCTTTTAACACTCACTGGAGAGGCAAAAGGATGTGAGAAACTTGTCTAAGGGTTATGTGAGTGTGCTTTGAATATTCAATAGGCCCAGAGTTCCCACCTATCAAGATGAACACCAACAACTCAGTTCCAGTTTTCCTTAAATGATATAGGTTGACAGAAATATCCATGTGAAATTATTCATTCATCACATTCCAAAACCACAGCAGCAGTAGATGCCAACAACTATTGAGCCTATAATATAGATGTGTGGAAAGAAAATTAATTGTATTATTTGAAAGATTTTTACAAAGATGGGTGACTGCTTACCATCGAAGAGATACAAATTCAATTGGGAAATGTTCAAGTATCGTGGCTATTAGTCTATCAGTTAAGGTCATTTTCCCCTGGTTAAAAATGAAGCCATGAGACAATTAACAACATATGAAAAAAATAATATAATAATGAAAAGGTTTGTATCATCTTTGTATCATCATCTATTATAGAGGTTCAATTTTGTCCTTAGAAAAATTTGAGAAGGTGAATTGTGATTTAGAAATTGAAGAGGCATGGGACAGACTGTGAACAAAGGTGCCATACAAATCCATATCGGCAACAACCAGAGAAGGAGCCTTTAAAATTTTGCATGGCTAGTAATTAACACATAGATTCCTAGCCTATATAAAACAGAACAGTTCTCCCATGTGTTGGAGAGGATGTTCCACTAAAGGGACTCATCAGCACATGTGATGGAAATGTCCAAAAATAGAAAAGTTCTAGGAAAGGTCCCACATTTTTCGCTCCATAAGATGCACCTGACCATAAGACGCACCTGGGTTTTTAGAGGATGAAAACAAGAAAAAATATTCTGAAACAAATGTGTACTAAACTATTTAATAAACTATCAGTACTGTATATCAGAATAATATTTCAACCATGTAAAGTGATCAGCAGTCAACAGTGGCATTAAGAACCATCAACACTGTCATTAACAAATGAAGAGAGACTTTATCCCCTAGTAAGGAGGACAGGCAATGGAAATATATGAGTTTCCCACATTGAGTCCCTTAGATCTAATGACTGTATGGTTTGGCCCTACACAATTATTTTAATAAAGCCAAAAGAAGTGGGATTGCAGTTGTTCATTGCAGAGAGCTCTGGGGGTTTTCATATTGGGTGGGAATGAGGGAGAAATCTGATTCAATTCCCATTTAAAGTGAAATCTACCTAATTCACACCTTTGTACACAACACAAAGACCAAACCACAGCCGCCCTTCAAATTTCACACTTCTGCAAAGGAGGGAACTACTGTCCCGGCAAGACCAGTGGCAGAGGGAGGATCTTGCATGGTGGCATGTCGCCTGTGGGGACGTAGGGCGTTGCCCACACAAGCGTCGTCCCAAGGTTGGCAGGAGCTGGGATCGAACAACAGGAGCTCACCTCATTGCAGGGATTTGAACTGCCAACCTTCCAATCGGCAAGCCCAAAGCTCAGTGGTTTACACCACAGCGCCACCCGCATCCCTGCCTTAACTAGTATAGTCACAATATATTGCAAATTAGAAACAAATAATTTCCCATCTCTCTTGTGGGAATTGTCTTGTCTGCAGGTTTTCACCTACCTCATAGCAAATGCCACAACTTTTGGTAGATAAGGCATTAGTTTGGATCATTAGCTGATCAGGTATCCTGTTAAAGGGGTCAAGGAGCAGTGTCTCTGTCCAGGAGTCCACACTCAATGAGCCATAGGACCCTTCCCAATGGCAGCCCTGGCAGAATTGTATCACCTGGTGTATGTCAGGGGGCAACCCCGCCCACCCTACTAATCAACCAGCAGGCAGGCTACTTGATACCGTATACATACCCAATATCTTGGCCAAAACCTACTTACATCTGTAATCATTAAAAGTTGTTGCTTATTTTAACCCTGTGTCTTATTTCTATGGTTGGCCTCTCACCAGGCTGCAGGCATCATGCACCTGGGTATGCGAACAATTCAGGATGTATCCTTAACAAATGCTTCATCTGAAGCAACATCAAATCAATTGACTAATGACACATTACTGAAAGGATTTGGACACGGATCTCTATGCATCATCTGAGAAAAGATCAATTTCTCATGAGTCTGGAGATCTCACAGAAGCTTGTCTATCTGAATCATGTTTTCTATATTTGAAGAAGTCAGTTTTCAAAGGCAGGTGCTCCTGTCTTCAAGTAAATTTATGATTTATGGAATTTATTACCTAACCATAAAACCATAATCATCAGGACCAATTCAAACATTCCCTGAGAGGCACAGTCCCCTCAGTGTGGACTATTTGAAAGAGCCATCACTTAAAATTGTGTCCCATGAAAAACTTCAGAGAAAATGTCCATATACTGTTTTGAATATGCATGTTCTTCTGTCAGTATCACACTACTTGATGACACATAGCCAAATGACACACAGCAGTGCATACTGCTGTCGTTGTCTGCATGGTGATGTCATACACTACCATTCTCTGGATGAAAATCACAAACAGTGTTGCGTCATCTTAAAGACTAACCAGTTTATCATGGCATAACTTTTAATGGACTAAAATTTTATGTCATGAATCAAATGAAGTGGGTTTTAGTTGGCTTGTATATAAAGGAGAAGACTATAAGGTGGGAGTTGAGTGGCAATGAGATGCAAAAATTAGAGCTTAAATGTATGCTACACAGGCACACATTTTTACAGTAGCAGATTCTGTGTGTGGTATTTTGATATGCAAAAGCTGTTTCATACATGGAAGTCATCATTTTGTGCTGCAGTCATTCACTTCTGAAAAATGCAAGTGTGAACTCACCTCAAGAGAAGGATGTGTCACATTTGAACCAGCTTTTTCAATTCAACAACTTAGCAAAGGAGAAGAAAACGAGGAGGCAAATGATGCATGTGACAGATGACAAATGTTTCCAAAAGGATGCAGGCAAAACTTTGTTGTTGTTGTTTAGTCGTTTAGTCGTGTCCGACTCTTCGTGACCCCATGGACCATAGCACGCCAGGCACTCCTGTCTTCCACTGCCTCCCGCAGTTTGGTCAAACTCATGTTCGTAGCTTCGAGAACACTGTCCAACCATCTTGTCCTCTGTCGTCCCCTTCTCCTTGTGCCCTCCATCTTTCCCAACATCAGGGTCTTTTCCAGACAAAACTATATAACTGAAAACCATTTTGGATACTGACATGGTTCAGCATCCCACAATACCCATCCCCACAGCAAAGGCAAACGTTTCACTGAATAACAACAAAACACATGTGAAGGAAGCACAGTTGGTGCAGGGTGAATCCACATAACTCTTCTGTGACTGAGAAGGCTCAGATCCCAGTCCTCCATCCCTAGGCTGATTCCAGCTGGGCAAGGAATCTATCAACAGCAATCTAGATTCTGTTCCCTGGCAAACGCTGTCTGTTTTCCTCTTTTCATTCTTACCCTGGTTTATGTAGCCACTGCTGCTCACTCTTTACCCAAGTGGGCTCCAACTAAGTAGCCCAGATCAGACCTTTATTAACACATTATCTCAAGCAAGACACACTTTAATTTTGCATTTGGTGAAGTAATCCCAACAAGCAATAAATTACTGGTTTTTACTAGAAATATGCACTTTATTGAACAAAAATAGATTTGTGCAGTTCAGCTTGCATGCAAAACAAGGTTGGGGGTTAAAAACAAACATTTGGCCAAGCTAGGACCAAGTTGTTGGTGGGAAACCACTCTTCCTGCCAGGTGCAGCAAGACCACCATGCCAGCCCACACTGGACAGCTTAGCATCACAATTAGAATCATAGAATTGTAGAGTTCGAAGGGACCCTTATTGTCATCTAGTCCAACCCCCTGCAATGCAGGAATATGCAGTTGTCCCATATGGGAATCAAACCTGCAATGGTGGCATTATCAGCACCACGCTCTAACCAACTGAGCTATCCAGACAAGCAGACAATTCAGAAAATACAAAAATGCAATGTTTTAGCAATATTGTCATCAGGATTCTCCATTAAAATTGAGCAAACAAAATGGTGATACATTTCAGAGAAAATGGCCAGTTTGGAAGCAAACAGTTGTAGAGAGGGTTGTGTATTTATATTTGTTTGCCTGACTCTTTCCACAAAACACAAGCATATAGAGACCATTAGAAGCTTAGAAAAGAATCTGCCAACAACCAGAAAAAAGAGAACATTGGGATTTGGGACTATGTGAGATCAATTTGAATAACATTTATTTATGTTTTAACCATTCAAAGAAGACAGGCACGCCAGTAACTTTGCATTATGCAGTTGGTAGGGCATTATAAATGTATCCTCCTGTAACTAATGCACAGGCCAACAGTATAATCTGCAGCAAACAGCATAAGGCATGTGTGGTTAACGATAAGGAGCAGGGACAATTTTGTATCTGTATAAGTAACATCCATTCTACTTTAGATAGATAGGTTATCAAGAATCATCCGTCATGCTGAGCCAGGTGACTTTGCAATCAATGGCTGGAGCTCCATGGGAGTCACGCTGCCTTATAGGAAGCAAGTATAAGCAGTGAGTTACGAGGTACAGAACCAAACATTGATTGTGAATCCTGCTTATTTATTTCCCAGATCTACACAGTGACAAAGCACCACTAAATTTATTTCATAAATCTTTAATATTTCTATTTACAGTGTGCTATATAAAATATAATTTTAGAGCTTAATGATGCTTTCTGGCTATGCTTCTGCTTAAGCAATGTCTCTCTCTCTCTCTCTCTCTCTCTCTCTCACACACACACACACACACACACACACACACACACATATATTTTGTGTTGTGTTTAGGATAAATAATGGTCACTGCTGGAATCTCAATAAAGGGCATGGGTCAACACAAACATAAAATTGGAATTCAGCCTACTGAATATTTTTCCTTTTCTTTTCTGCTGTACAGTCAGCAAGCATTTTTAATGTAATTGGTGTCTGACCTCAAATAGCACATGTTCTGCATATGATTTTCTTTTCCTCCTATTACTTCTCCCTTGGGGACTATGTAGTTACATAGCCCAATCATTACCAATATGTTTGGTGTTATTTAGTACGTCTTCTTCCTACCTAAGGCTGCAATTCTAGGCATACTCACTAGGAAGTAAATCTGATTAAAATCAATGGGACTTATTACCATACAAACATGGCTTGGACCAGGCTATACATCTTTGGTACAATAACTTTGTATGTGGTGGCTTGGTGTTATTGTGGATAACAGAACTACTGCCCCGCCTCCCTAAGCTGTCAGCCAACAGATCTCTAGAACTTGCAGCTTTCCAGAAACAGCATCTCTAAAACTTGCAGTTTTCCAGAAAAGCCATGTGGTTAAACCTTTCTTGAACCATAGGTGCCAATTCTAATGGGCTCAGGTCCCTTCACCCCCCTTCCTCAATAAAATATTGGGGGGCTTCCCCCGCAGTGTTGAATACAATCAGGGGCAGATTTCATAGATACCAACTCTAGGGGGCTCGGGTGTGTTGCACCCCCAATAATATTCTTCTGTAGTCAGAGCTGCCCCACAATGCCATCGGCCACTGCCATCGCTCTGGGGCTGCTTCCCCCCTCCTTCCCCTCCTTGGCAGGAGCAGGAGGAGGGAAGGAGGTACATAAGTGTTTTGGGGCAGTGGGATGCAAGGAGTGGAGCATGCAGAGTCATCGCCCAGACAGCTTTTTGTTTTGCCGTGCTTGGAATCAGAGCTGTTGCATCCAGGCCACTCAAGCCCTTTCCACCCCACATCTCTCTGCCTCGCAGCAATGGGGCCCCACCTATCTGACCCTGGACCTCAAAAACTGTGAAATAGAATGGTGCTTCTTTGCCCCTACAACCTTCCCTGAAAAAGCAAGGAAGAGAAGGAGAAGTCAAGAACCAGCAATCTGCATAGTGGCACAAAATACTTTATCGGATGAAATAATCACAAAAATTAAGTGCTGATCTAGACTAGACCTAATATTACTGCAATCAATTAGACAGCGTGAGCTTGTTTTCTCCATCGGAAATTGGAACACGGTGCATTTTACATGAAGAGAGATGCAGAGTTTCCTTTTACTTGATCCATTTGAGTGCTGGAGGTTAGAACCCTGCACTGCTATTCTGCTGACTCTCCTTGGCAACCAAGAAGTTAGCAGCTCCGAACAAATAATATATAGAGAGAGAATGAGCTTTTCTCTAAAGCAAAGAAAATTAGGAACAAAAATAGAATGGTCTTTTAAAATAGAAGACCTATTAAAGTTAAATTCTTTGACACCCACTGTCCCTGCACATTGGTCTCAATGTACTCATTGTCTGTTTTACACAGAGTCTATATATTCATAACCTGTACATACATATGTAGGCTCTGTACATGTTTTATGTACTTTAAAAATGCAAAAAACCAGATTGCACAGAGAGAACCTTTGTGTGTACTGCTGGTACATGCATAGCATTGGTGCAGAAAAGCTGAACTCCCTATCCAAGTATTCATTCAACTCAGAAGCCACATGCACAAGAATGTGCATTTGTAGAGCAACATACTTTGTTTTTAAGTAAGGCTGTCAATCAATCTCCCATTGATACCAGTAATTTTTTTATGTATCGATGCATGGAAAACCAAACTTTGGAGATGGAGGATCAATCAGTAGATGATATATTGATATTATGAACTGGAAGTGGAAGGATAAAACACACTTCTCCAGTCCATACCATTCAAATGTAGTTTGTGTCCACTTTCAACTTGAATCACTCTCATCTAGTTTTGCCTTGTTATTTGAAATACATTTTATCAACAAATTAGTTTTACCACAAGCCACCGCTATCAGTCTCTATTATATAAAGCTATTCTCCCTCCCCCCACCCCCCAATGTTGTAGAAAATCTTTTTCAGTCTGTCATGGACAGACTCTAGGTCAGCTTCTTGATGACCCAGCAATCAATGAGAGCTTTTTAAAATGTCATCCAATCAGGATGGTGGTGGCAAGTCAAAATTCAGTATCTGCTTTCTATCAGCTTAGGCTGGTATGTCAGCTGGGACTGACCCTGGAAACAGTGATCTATGCTCTGATAACAGAGCTCCATGCTCCAGTTAAAGCCTGTGTATTGTATTGCCCTTGAAGCTGCTATGTGCTCAAAATACTGCAGGCAGGATTTTAACTGGAAAAGCTCATCAGGAACATATTTCATCCGTGCTGCGAAATCTATACTGGCTATTTGTTCACTTCTGAACGCAACTGTGATCAGCAAGAAAGAAATGTACACTATTCTTGGATTATAAATTTAAGCATTATGCAAGATATTAATTAAGAAAGGGGGATGAAGGCCATCCTACCCACCCAACTCACTGGCCTAGCTTTTCATGCCACTTCTATGCCTTGGATGATCTGAGTGTTCACACTTGAACTTTCTGTCCTATGTTGGGCATATGGTTCAGAGAGGGGTAGGTCTCTTTTCCTGCAGTTGCTCAAATTCTGTTGGGTGGTCTTTACCCATGGATGACATGGCACACGCAAATCAGAAGCTCACCCCCCTGCTATTACTGTACTCATTTCATTAAGATATACTGTTATTTTTCTTTCAGCTATCTTAATATGTGGCACACAACCAGCCCACCTAGAAATATATTTAGCCATTTCTGTCTGTCCGTCCCATTTTTTCTGGCACTGCCAGTCTCTCTACCCTGCCCTACCATGCCCATAGCCACAGGTACCTGCCCACCCCACAGGAAGGCCCCCTGCATATATTTTTTTCTTCCAGGGTGTGATAGAGCCAAATAAAAATTGTATCTCAAGGAAGATAAAAAATATGACCATACCCAACCAACACTGATGAAATAGAAAAACTCATTCCCATCTGTCAACAGGACATCCAGCTTAATGCCCAAGGTAAACCTGATGAACACAGTGTTCTGTGCTGCAGATCACAACATGCCATTTAAAAATGTTGGACTTACTTTTAAAAATGTTAAAATGAAATTAAATATATTTATGCAAATCTTAATAAAATTTGTAAATAGTAAATGAATAAGAGTATAAAATTTTTTTAAGATTCTGAATCTCACTGACAAGACACAGCATTCTCCCATTACAAATTTTCTCATCTCATCAATTACAGCAGATAGAAATGCATATACTTCACAGTTGTATCATTTCCACCCACTAGATAAACCGCAGGCTTATAATCAAACATCTCCACATCTGTCCACAGAAACTGTCCCAAGTTGGTCAAGGCACCATACAAAGAACAATATACAATAATATATGTGCAAGGATACTTTAGATGAGATTCCTGCATTGCCGGGGGTTGGACTAGATGACCCTTGGAGTCCCTTCCAACTCCACAATTCTGTGGCTCCTATGACTCCAACCTGGTACTCAAGTACCACAAGTCCAGGTATATTCAGAATACAGCATATTTGTGAACCTTCCTTCTAGGACAATTGAGAGCATCACATTTAACTAGGCTTTAATAAACACCGTCCCCTCCCTTTGTTGTTGTTGTTTAGTCATTTAGTTGTTTCCGACTCTTCATGACCCCATGGACCAGAGCACGCCAGGCACTCCTGTCTTCCACTGCCTCCCACAGTTTGGTCAAGCTCATGTTCGTAGCTTTGAGAACATTGTCCAACCATCTCGTCCTCTGTCATCCCTTTCTCCTTGTGCTCTCCATCTTTCCCAACATCAGGGTCTTTTCCAGGGAGTCTTCTCTTCTAATGAGGTGACCAAAGTATTAGAGCCTCAGCTTCAGGATCTGTCCTTCCAGTGAGCACTCAGGGCTGATTTACTTCAGGTTTGATCTTCTTGCAGTCCATGGGACTCTCAAGAGTCTCCTCCAGCACCATAATTCGAAAGCATCAATTCTTCGGCAATCAGCCTTCTTCATGGTCCAGCTCTCACTTCCATTCATCACTACTGGGAAAACCATAGCTTTAACTATACGGACCTTTGTCGGCAAGGTGATGTCTCTGCTTTTTAAGATGCTGTCTAGGTTTGTCATTGCTTTTCTCCCAAGAAACAGGTGTCTTTTAATTTCGGGACTGCTGTCACCATCTGCAGTGATCATGGAACCCAAGAAAGGAAAATCTCTCACTGCCTCCATTTCTTCCTCTTCTATTTGCCAGGAGGTGATGGGACCAGTGGCCATGATCTTAGTTTTTTTGATGTTGAGCTTCAGACCATATTTTGCGCTCTCCTCTTTCACCCTCATTAAAAGGTTCTTTAATTCCTCCTCACTTTCTGCCATCAAGGTTGTGTCATCAGCATATCTGAGGTTGTTGATATTTATTCCAGCAATCTTAATTCCGGCTTGGGATTCATCCAGTCCAGCCTTTCACATGAAGAATTCAGCATATAAGTTAAATAAGCAAGGAGACAATATACAGGCTTGTCGTACTCCTTTCCCAATTTTGAACCAATCAGTTATTCCATATCCAGTTCTAACTGTAGCTTCTTGTCCCACATAGAGATTTCTCAGGCGACAGATGAGGTCATCAGGCACTCCTACTTAAGAACTTGCCATAGTTTGCTGTGGTCGACACAGTCAAAGGCTTTTACGTAGTCAGTAAAGCAGAAGTAGATGTTTTTCTGGAACTCTCTAGCTTTCTCCATAAGGTAGTACAATATGAACGCAAGTGAAATTATTAAATAATGGAACTTTTTAAGGCACCAGTTCAATTGCTCTGCCCATCTGAAGAGATACATCAGATCAGACAATTCCTGCTTCTAATGCTTTTTAGTGAGCACCACCCCCAAACTCTGCATATAGTTCAAAAGAAGCCTAATTTCACCACTATGGAACAAACAAATGCATTCCAAGTGTGATTGTTCATGAAAGATATTTTTCCTTAGCCAAATGTTTAGCAGCATCACATATGCCACTGTTTGAATTGTTGTTACATCCAATGCATAAATCAGAAGGGACTGATGGGGGAGTAATAGCAACAATCATATAACTTTGTTTTTAACTATATCCAAGGGACTTAGTTTCTCTGCAGACCACACTTAGAGAAGCTAAGAAACGAGTTTCCTTTATATAGCTCCAATGCTGGTGTACCCTTAGCTCTAAAGTAAAATAAACTCTACATGTTGTGTACAGGTTTCTGTCTGAGGAAACAGCACTCCCAAATATCAGGAAAAAATATACTTGCTCAATTTTCACCCTGTCTAATCTCCAAAGAGGTGTGTGTGTATGGTCTCTTCTGAAAAATAACCCTTTTGTTCTTTTGTGCTTTTTTCTGGGAGGACGCAGGGGGATACATGCCCCTAAACATTTTCAAATTCAAATATCCTTTATTAGGCATATCAAACCACACATTATCACATAAAATTTATATACAGATTATATAAAATACAGACTCAGTTGAGCAAGGCTTATCCCAGTCAGTTCCTTAACTCCAGGAAGAGTATAGATATATATAAATACTACACCGAACACTGCCACACCACCTACCAATTAAGGAGCACTAACTCTCTTTGTAATGGCCCAGCCTTTCTGCATGGACAGCACTCAAAAATTCAGCTACGGCTGTAGTAATTTGATCATCCCTGTCCGATAGTAGGACCTGAACGGTTGGTAGTTTGGAAATCAGCCAATTGAGTTGCAAGGCCTCTAATAGTTGTCTTCTGGCATGAGTTCCAAATTCACAGGAAAAGAAAATATGCTCCAAAGTATCAGGTTCTTGTTTACTACATTTGCAGAGACGCTCTGATTCTGGGAGACCCAAATATCTTCCTCTCACCATCATCGAGGGGAACATATTAAATCTGGCCAGCATAAACAGCCTACACAGTTCGTGGTTTTTCAAATTTGTCATGTATCCCTTTTGAAAATCTCTGCACAGAGGGAGATTTAAATGGAGAGGAGAACAGGTGCTGTGCTTTGCAACCTCAAGCATGGAGAGAACACTTTTTCCTATAAGAGTCTTCCTAATAATTTCCCAGATGTCTTTGGGATCAGAATTTTCAAAGTCAACTAAGTTAAGCCCTATCGAATTCAATTTTCTCCTACAAATCAGTGATAGATTGTAAATTATATTATCACTTAAAAGATCATACAGGAGAGAGTTAGGGGATAGGGCTCTGTAATGCAGGAAGATCCAATATTTCATGGTCCTCAGCCATGCTCTTGCTGATAAAGACAATATTCCCAGCTCGCAGCATATTGATTCATATTTTACAGAACTTGCGAGTCCTAGTAATGACCTCAGAAGGGATGCATGGAATTTATCCAGCATCTTAAGGTCACCTGAAATCCACAGTGGGGTGCCATATAAAAGTTGGGCACAAAGTTTCATGTCAATTACTTGCAGTACTGCTGGAATGTATCTGTTTCCTTCAGGAGAAAAGAAATAAGATTTGATATGGTGGGCTGTCCCTTTAACCTTAGCTATTGCCGCACAGATGTGTGTGTTCCAGTTCATATTATTTTTAAATACAATCCCCAGATAATTAAAATGCTTCACTTCCTGTATTAGATGTCCATTGATTATATAGTTTTTTGGGTTCCCTCTTTTTGTAAACTGCATAATTTTGGTCTTGTCATAGTTGATTTTTAAATTATTAAGGGAGCAGAAGTTTGAAAAGCTCTTAAGTAATTTTTTAATACCCAAAGAAGAAAGTGAGATAATTGCTGCATCATCTGCATATAATAATAAAAAAGTGGGATATTGTTTAAATAAGGAATATGAGAGGTTACATTCTGAAGAAATAATGGTAAATCAGATAAGAATAGATTGAATAGAGTGGGTGCCAGGACACAGCCTTGCCTAACTCCTCGATTGTTGAAGATTGGACCTGCAAGTCTACCATCTTTTGAAACTTTAACATATATTTGGTTATTAGAGTGCAAATTTTGTATCAGTGTCAGTAGATGTGGATCTATTCCAAGGTGCTCCAGTTTGGTCCACAGTTTGTTACGATCGACCGAATCGAAAGCGCTTTTTAAATCTACAAATGCCACAAAGAGTCTTCGTTTGTTTTTTATGGTATATTTATCTACAAGATGACTTAACACTAAACATTGATCAAGTGTTGAGGAGCCTGCCTTGAAACCAGCTTGTTCCTTACCAGGCAGACCTTTGGTTAGCATCCATTGTTCCAGTTTAATAAGCAGGGATTTAGCATAGATTTTGCTTATGCATGGTAACAAACTAATAGGTCTATAGTTCTCTTGACAGTTCCTATCGCCTTTTTTAAAGATCGGCACCACTATTGAGTTATTCCACGATTTTGGTACAAGGCCTGAATGATAAATAGAGTTAAAAAGCGGGACAAGATTAATGGCCCACCATTCCACATTTAGTCTCAGCAAGTCTATTGAGATGCCGTCCATACCCGGGGATTTTCCCTGTTTAAACGAAAGAATTATCCTTTTCATCTCCTCTTCAGTAATTTGAAATTGTATGGTTCTTGCCGCAGGAGACTTAAAATTCTTCTTTGTAAAAGCTTGAGGATCATAAAAGACAGAGCTAAAATACGTAACCCAAGCTTCATCCCTTATATTGGGGAAATCAGTAGTAGTTTTTATTGAGAGAAGTGACCAGAAGGTTTTAGAATCTTTAATTTCTAGTGCAGCCACAATTTTGGACCATTTGGCTTGTGCAGACATGAATTTTTTTTCTAGGAGCATATTCTTAAAAGCATTTTTCATTTCAAAGTAGATCTTCCAAAGATCTTGGGAGTTGGTAACAGAAGCTTCTTTTAGGCAAGTTCTAAGTTCTTTCTTATGGTTGATACAATCTTTATCAAACCAGTTATACTTGTTTGAAGGTTTGTTGCTGAGTTGAAGATTTAAAAAAGAAGAGAATAATTCCTGTATAGTATTATAATAGTAATCATTGTCTGCCAAAGGCATCAGATTTTGGTTGGCCAAAGGTTCAAAAATAACTGGGTTATTTTCAAATACTGCTAATAGATCCTCCCTATTTTTATCTCCTATATAAATTCTTTTCGCATAGATAGTCTTGTCGGCACTAATAGGAGGACAGGTATCATTGTTTCTGGGATTTCTGTACATCTCTAAAACAATTGGAAAGTGGTCACTCTCTGAGCGGGTTACAACTGTAAAAGAGGAAACTTCATCTAAGATTTCAACAGAAACTAGAGAATAATCGATTACACTCCTGCCCCTTTTGGAGCAGAAGGTAAATTCTCCTGGGATATCAGGCCATATTGAACCATTCAGAAATGTAAGATTAAATTCCAAAACCAATTGTAAAAGTTTCCCTCCGGCTTTATTAATAATATTATCTTTCGAATTTCTCCCTAATCTCAGTGGGAGTGGAGAATCTTCGGCTAAAGTTGAGACATAGCGTTTATAGAGAACTGTATTGTCTGATCCAATTCGAGCATTGGTGTCTCCCATTATAATCAGGGGGACATTGGGGAATTTACTGCGTATTAAATACAGCTCTTCTGAGACTGTATTCCAACCAGAATCTGATTTAGCTTCCGACTCTATGGGAGGGAAATATATATTTAGAAGAAAGATTTCTTTATGTGCATTAAACAATGATAACAGTTGAGCATACTGTCCAATATTTCTGATATAATTAAATTTAAGGTTAGAAGACTGTTTAATACCACAGATCAGACCGGCTTTGGGGCGTCCATTCCTTGAGATCTTGGTAGCAAGTAAATTATAAGTGGTAAAATTTGGAATTTCTAAAGGTTTGAGGGACCAAGTTTCCTGCAAGAAGATTATATCATGTAGAGTAAGAAAATTTATAAAATCAGAATCAGCTAATTTACACAAAAGTCCGGCTACATTCCAAGACATAATTGAAAAGGTTTGGAGAGATCTTTGATTAGGGGATACTAATGGTCAATCCGATAAGGGGAGCACATTTCCATTAAATTTGTTTACATCGCCAGAAGGATTATCTATCGGGTCTTCAGCAATAATGTCTGAGGACATATTCAGCTTACTCACATTAGAAGAGAATGGATTAATACAATTGGATACCTGCATGACCGTGATAGGCACTTTATGTGAGGTACCCAGTTCGGACTCATTAAGTTCTCTCATTTTATCCCAGGCTAATGAAGTAGCTATATTTGCCTCGGAGGGAAGTTGTATGGAGGTTGAGGCTTGGGGAGAGCTTTTCACCTCCGGTTTGTTGGAGAGTGGATTCATCTCTGCATCTACCTGCTGGCACAGAGGGGCAGATGGTTTTCCAACCCACAAATCTAGCTCGTGATGGTATAGATGAGGAGCAGATTTTGAGACACAGTCAGGCAGGTTTTGCTTAAGTGGCCCCAACTGATCTTTCGTTAGGGTTATAAGACAGGAGCACAGGGTGTCAAGTTTGTGGAGTATTTCGTTCTGGGCTTCTTGAGGGAGAGCTTGGTAGGAGTATAATAAGTTGTTTTCAAAACTATCCAGGTCGTTTCCTTGATTCGTTGCGTGCATAGGGTCATAGGAGTCCATCTTTTGGTGTTCTTTGATGGTCAAGTTGGTCGGGTGATTAGAGTTTCCATCTGAAGGATTTATATCAATTATGGCAGGTTGGTCAATCTTATATTGTGGGATTTTTAACGGAGTTGCAAGATAAGGAAAAAGAGGTGTTGGAGACGCCTCATTTTTGAAATATCTTGATATTCTTACGCCACTTATCTTCAGGCGGTCTCTGCATTTGTACACTGTTTTTGCCAATCTCTGGTCTCGAAATGAGGCCACCACCCTAGCATAAAAGCCATCAAAATATAAATATTCGACGTGAACTAGGTCAGTAGGATTGATAAAAATACCTGGCATATATGCCTTTAAAAGGTTCCATAGGTGAGCTTTACGTTCCTCTTGTGATAGAAATCCTGGAGGCTTAGGGTATCTTGATAAAACAAGCTTGTCTTGAGACAGAACCAATTTCCAGTTATTATCTGAGGGAGTTTTCTTCTTGTAGAATTTGGGTTTGTCTGCAGATAAGACGTAGGCCCATGGATCTTGGATCAAGGGATCTTGCTTAGGATTTGGTGTATGTAGAGATACTGCGGAGTCCGAGAGTTCCAATGCATGGTCTGAGCAAGAGTTTAAGGTATTCTTTTGCTTGGGTGGCTTCTTCACTGGAGATGTCACAGAGTTCACTCTATTTGAGGGACTCTCAAGAAGTTTAAATAGCTTTTTAAAATCCATTTTTTTATATTTCATTGCCTTACCGTTTTTAACATTTTTGCTCTTCTTTACATTAGTGACTCTCCTTTTATGGACGTTAGCCCTGCAGCTTCTTTTTGTCTTCTTTAGTAGTTTATTTTTGCAGAAGGGGGGCGGGGGGTTATTATTACTTACGGGTTCTGTGATCACACTGCCATATTTTCCCCAGAAAGTTTTGCAGGTATCTGTCACAATGGTAAGAGTTTTAGTACAGATACTGAGAAAGGATTTTATGTGTTCAATGTCCTCAGTTAAAAGCACAAGCCACTTAATAATTGATAGATCCTCTTCATTTGCCTCAATGAGTTGAGGATTAGGATCTTTAGTTGTACTAACACTTCCCAAGGACAGTTCTGAGATTTGCTTTAACATTAATTCCTCGATTTTTTGGACTTGGAGTAATTCATGGGGTGTTCGGGATTTAGGGCTCACTTTCGGAGATGACTCAGCAGTTGTAACAATTGCCTTTGTCCCCTTGGTATAACTTCCCTCTGCGCAATCTTCTCTCTGCACAGCAGGTCCTTCGTTATGTTTGTTAGAAGGCTTGGCGAGGGAGGGGATAGAGTCTGGGTTCTGCCGTTTCCTTGTCACCCCCACTTTGCCCTTGCTTGGATAGCAAGAAGTTATTTTTGTTTGCACTTTCTTGGAAGTAGGTGAAGGCCTTGAGGTTTTACAACCACTCCGGGTCGATACCATTATTTTGCTTAGAATTGAAAAATCTAAAAAAGTCTTTAAAAGTCTCACTGCAATTCCTTAGCCGGATAATAATGGTAGGGAGTGCAGACAAGCATAGATAAAATAAAAGCAGCCACAAGATATGAGGCTTTCTTCTCCAATTAACGCTGAAGGCCTCGGCGCTTCTCTGACTCGTATCCAAATGAGAATCAGTAGTTTAAAACAACTTCCTTAAACTTTGACTCCTTTAAAACATTTAGGTTTAGGTAGGATGCATTAGGCTAAAAACTAAACTAAAAGGTTAAAAAATAAGTCAATTTAAAACAATATAAATCAGAGTAAAACAAACCAGGAAGGTCGGGAGCTGAAACCTTCAGAACCTTCTCCCGCCGCCATCCCTAAACATTTTGTGAATCTTTGTAGTTTTGTTCATTTACTGCATTTATTTTTACCAATTTGAACTATAAAATGGTTGTTTTCTTGAGTCAAAATGAGAGTAGCCCTAAACATTTTTTAGAGGGAAAAAAAAGCACTGTGCCCAAGCATCCATATTTTTCACTAAGGCCCTTCTCATAATGTTCCCACCACCAGAGGTCAAGCAAGTGGCAACAAAGGAGGGGACTTTCTCATCTTATCTGTGGTATCCCATCCAGATGAAGCTTGCCTGGCACCCACTTTGTTATCTTTTAGACAGCACACTTATTTTCTCAGGCATTTTAATAGTTTTTTATTTCAAGTACTGTATTGAAAATGTGCATTGGAAATGAAGCATTTATTCTGCTGTTTTAATGGAGATTTAATGTTGCATTTAATTGCATATCTTGTTATTCTGTATTAAACTGCCTTGAAATAAAAATTACGGTATGCAGGGTGGTATAAAAAACACTTTAAATGTTGTTGTATGTTTACATGCCTCTAGAGACTGACTAAAAATATGCTTCTAAAATGTGCCTTAATGTAATAAAAATCTATAATTAATAAATTTGTTGTCAGAAATTAAGCCAGTCTCACTTTGGGCATAATTCTCAGATCATAAAAGGAAACTCAAGCACCCAATAACTTCAAGGGGATCGAAACTGCTTACTTCGTATTTTTACTCGTTAAGTGGAATTTTCACTCCTTGTTATGATTGCTAAACAATTATCCTGTTTCACAAGTCCACTAAGATAAAGAGGAGAGGGAGCCTCATAGCCAAGGTCCCAAGTAGGTATGCTCAGATCTAGATGTGGATTTAATCATTGTTAACAATACCTGGTCATAAGGAAGATCTCATTCTGCTGAATCAAAACATTGCCTTCTTTCTCCAGTTCTTTAAACAGCAAACTCTCAAAGTGGTTTAATAACAGGGCTGAAAGCTTTAACTAATTAATTAGTGTCATTAATTTACTATTTCATTAATTGATTTAATGTGTAGATTGCTGATTGATTAAACCATGTTGCACAGGAAGAGACAAGCCACATTAAGCACGAACACTAGGTGTTGTCAACTGTTCTGTTAACAAGCTTCATACATCTCTTGACTTCTGTGTTACCGGTAATAGGCTAGCAAAACTTGTATTGGCAAAGTTCAAAGCCAAGGGGCAGGATCTCATGATTAGATTCTATGTTATAGGCAGTGTTGATGTTATTACTAGTATATCTTTCTATAGCAAGCAGTATTTAATAGGTTGCTAAATTCAAAATGCAGCAGCAGATATACTGAGTTCCTAAAGTTATGCTAAAAATTACTTTAAAATCACATATATAAGTAACTCAGCAATAAGCATTCCTATCTATTCTTCTGAACAGATCATCAAAACTGATTTATGAAATTATACTTATTAGAATACGATGTATACTTAAACTGTGTTCCAAAAGCAAGCAAAGAACCAGTGACAAGGAAGTCAGGATGTTGCTAGTCAAATACTAGAGAAATATAATGCTCCACTGATTTGAGGCAGGAATATACAAACTCTTAAAGTACTTAAGAAGTTTCAGAACAATTTGCAAAGGCAGACAAAAGCTGAAGAACTTTTCTGTTATTTTCTTTAAAATTCAAGACCTAATGACACTGATAATTTATTCTGCATGCTTTTTGAGAAAAATACATTTATTTTTAGTTACTTTTGAGAAAATCTGTACATATATTTGAAAAATGCATTATATTAACTCCTTTCTATCTCAAACAATAATGCTTGAAAGCAACAACAGTTTATTTAGGAAGCTCCTATGTTAAATACCATGGGGAGGCAAACAGAACCCACAGTAAAGGTACAATCAAATACTTAATACCTAGATTTGTACTGTTAATAATTGTGACTGGTTCAACAGCTTTTGCCATTTCTGAACCAGGAAATCCTGGGCACAGTTGTGCATGCTTTGGTTAGGTCAAGATTGGATTACTGCAATGCACTCTATGTGGGGCTTCCTTTGCGCTTGATCTGAAACTACAGTTTGTGCAGAAGCTACAGATTTAAAAAATAATAATCCCAGTTCCTCCTCTTCCCCATTCACTCTTAAAAATCCTGAAATGCTCTAGGGCAAATTCTTGGCAGAACCAGCTATGAGATATGAAAATTAAATATAGTTTCTGCAACCATTAATTTGAACAATAGAATGACTTTGCCATATTTTTAACGCATTTAAAAAAGCAAAAGCAAGTCATGTTAAATACATTACGGTAAATTCTTTTCTATTTGCAATGGACTTATTTACAGTAATTTTTGAGGAAGGAAAATTCCTTCTCGTGAATTAAAAAGTGTGGTAGTTGTTTAGTCAGTGAACACTTCCAATATTTATTTGCAGTGCTAGGTTATTGCCATAATCAAGGATTTATTCTACCTTGGAGGGAGGGAAAATACCATTTTGTTGAAGGCTTCCTGGGAAAAAATGGTCTTCAGCAGACTAATATATTTTGGGTGCTGTCAAGTATACCAAATATGAATTACTGACTATTGTACTGAATCATCCTCTCAAGATCCATGAGCTGTGCATCACTCTATATTTTTCTAGTGCATTCCTCAAATAAGTATCCGATTAATGCTGAAATTGCTGGCTCAGAAACATTTAATGAAGAACAGGACTTAAGCAAGAAAAATCTTTAATTTTGTTTCTCCAGTTCTCCAGTACCACATGCCAATTTTTAAAAACAGAAGGATGTAACTCAACATCTACACCTATAACATGATTTCTTTGAAAATTATTTTATCATGACACGTGGGCCACAACAGTTAGAAATCAATGGGCCTAAACATGCTTGGCAGTGGTCATGTTTCCATGTCACACTAAATCATGATTTAGGGTGTGCACAAGCGGGAACAAGATCATGCAGCTTTTCCATGCTGCTGGGAGGAGGACTTGGGCAACATTTGGTTTCACTTCCCCTCTAACTCTGCTCATTATGCCATCCAGCCAGACTGGGAATCATAGTTTATAACAGACACTGCTTAATTCAACAAGTCAGGTTCAGAAACCTGTTTGAAGTTATATTGTTTTGAAACTGAGCAGATTGTTACAAACCACAATCCCTGGTCTGCATAACACAAGTAAAATTCAGGGGGAAGGAAGTTTGATGCTACTCAATTTCTCCTCCAGATTGTTGGGCATCTGTCTGTCTGGGGGGACAATGGAGGCAGCGCCGTCTTAGGCGCCCCCAGCGCCGTGGTGTGCCGGATCCTCCAGCGCCCGCCGGATCCCTTCGGCGCCCTCCCGCCCCGTTCCGGCGCCCTCCTGCCCCGTTTCCCAGCATGGTGGGCGGGTGGGCGCCGCGCACAGCGCGGGTGCAACAGGCGCTGCTGCGCGGCAGGCAGGCGGGCAGGTGCAGCTGCGCGGCGGACTGGTCGGCCAGCGGGTGGGCGCAGCTCGCGGCGCCCTCCTGGCGGGCCGGCGCCATGGTGCCCTGCGCCACCCAGCCTGCACGTAGGGCCGGGCCTGAATGGAGGAGTGCATCGTTGGGGCCGAGGTCAGACTGCTGGAAGGTTGCAGTGCCTACTGTGGCTATAGAGACTGATACAGGAAAGACATGTCTTGTTGTGGCTGGGACACATGAAGGTGCCCAGTTATGCTGCTGCAGATGCACCATAGTGTTTCTTCTGTCTGCACTCCTCCCAGCGGTCATTTCTCCTCTGGTCGCCGCTGTAGATACACAACTTGACTGCCTGTTTCCAGGCACTGTGGCTGTCTCAGGGAATTCCCACATGGCAGGGTTGATGTTGCCAACCTTCATATCATGTTTGCAGACATCTTTGTACTGCAGAGTTGGTCTGTCAGTGGGCCTGGTGCTGGAAGCCAGCTCTCTATAGAGCACTTCCTTGGGAATCCTGTCATCTTCCATTCTGTGGACATGGCTAAGCCAGCATAGATGTCGCCAAGACAAAATTGTCTACTACCTCAAGCATGTGGTGACCAATGCTGATGTGTGGAGTGCTGGCAACGCCCTGACCCAAGATGTTGCCCAAGATGTTGTAAGGTCAAACTTCTGCAGGCTTGGGCAAAAGAGGCTCCAGCGGATTGAGCAGATGAAACCAGTAGTGGGTCCAATACTGGGACCAATGGTCAAGAAGGTGGAGCCTGTCTTCACATGCAACAGAAGTCCCTAACTCACTGGGGGTTTGAGACTCAGCAGCTGGTTTACCCGGCCAGTCAAAGGTGTTTCCCAGTAGAAGGGGAAAGGGGCAGGGGAGTGCATGAGCTGAGGCTTGCGCTGACTTATTATAGAATAATAATAATAATAATAATAATAATAATAATAATAATAATAATATAATTATTCCAATGCATGCACATCCTGCAGCATGCCTCAGCATTGCACACAAATGTGGCCTTTCTGTTAGATTGTAGGTTGGCAAAAACTATCAAGGGGGGCAGGGCAGTTCCAAACTAAATGTGTGGTGCCTAACTGTAATCACATGGCTCTGGCCCTGTTCACCACAAGCACTCCTAGTGGTAGGAGTGCAATTCATTTCCTAGCGGGAAAGGGATAGAAAAGGAAATGGAAGAAGGCTTAAATGATAAGGTGAGGAAAGGACAGACCCAACTGTTGGGAAATTAAACTATAAATAACTTTTTATCTCCAACCCAATTATTCCTGGCTTAAAAAAAAACCTGTAGAAGAGTAAAGCAGGTTTAGGAAGCCTGGTTTTTGAATGTGTGTGAACATTTGTCATGGTGGCGCCCCAGTTAGAATGCCCACCTCCAATAAGGTCAACCAGAACAAACAATACTGACATTTCAGCAACACGTTAAGACCTCTCAGTGGTCCTCTTCACAATGCTAGTATAGGTATGCTGCTGTAACAAGGAACTGTGTTTAGCTTCATGTAATGTTTTGTACTTGATTCTATGGTTGTTTTATCTGTTGTTTACATTTTCACATTTTCATTTTTGTATTTATTGTTAATTGATTTAGGTTTGCTTTTAACTTACACTAACCATATGATGAAGGGCAGGATAACAAATAATAATAATAATAATACTGTGATCGTAGCCTCAGTTTTTGTATGTAACCTCCACCATTTTGTTGGCATTGTCACATAGAGTTAATTTGTCCCCCCCCATTTTCTGTAGAATATATCAACTTCCAAACTACACAACCACAATCTCTATCTTTGTTTGCAAACCTCCCTGTAATGAGAATGTCGCAGCAGTGCAGAAATCTCCATCATCAAAGACTAAATAATTCAGGAAGAACTGGAAGTCATTCAAACATTTCTATTCTTCAATTGTACTTGAAAAGCTTGTCACAATGAATAACTGTGATCCCCACAACATTAGGCTCATTTGGAAGCTCTTGTTTCTCTAAATCATAATATATTTTTGCTGGGATCATGCATTTTATAAGCAAATGGATCCTTCAAATTCTGCATTTTATAAGCAAATGGATCATTCAAATTCTTCAAAGCAATAAGAATCAAATACAACAAATCTTTAATCATGATACCTAGAGTGGGTATCATCTTTTTAACTATAGGGTCATTGCCTTCTGCACCCAGGGCACGCAGATGGAGAGAGAATTATAAAATAGCACAGCAAAAAAATCATCATCATAATCCACCTTAGACCCTATTCTTGATGTAATACAGGATAGTAGAGGACTTGCTCTGACTGGTAATTCCAGGCAGCTCACTACCCACCTCTCAATGTGAGGAAGGCGTTTGAGATCCCTGGCACACAGAGTATCATAGTTGACAGCTGTAATATTAAACTGAAACATGTGAAACTCAGCATCCCAGTTTCAATAGTAGGATCCAGTCTGTTTGTTCACCTTGTGCATTTATCTTCAATATTACTGTATATATTTTCTGCTAGGAATCATGTTGTGTAATAAAACTGTACAGCCATGAGACAAGAGGAGATTAAATGAGCCCTAAGAGAACTGTTGGAAGGCAGCCTTGTATCCCTTAATCTGATGCTATTGTCTTTTCTTATTGTCAGCCCATTGTATGCATTTCTAATTTTGGATTCTCTCCACTACACATCTATGGATACAACATGTCTCATTTTAGGCATGGTTTTAAAGCATTTTTATAGAGTTTTGTGTTCTTAGAGTGTATTTTGTTTTGCAGATTTTAGCATCTACTCTTAATACTTCAAGTCTAGACCATTAATTCTGACTTAGAAGAACATCCTAGGGCTAATGCAAATGAATCCCGGGTACATGGCAGCTCCTGAAAAGTTGATTGCTCAGTGGCTCCTGGCAATCAAATTTTAAGCAGCTACAATGCTCAGCAAGTCATTATAATGAAATGTAATGAAAAATTTCAGCACAAATGCAAAGTGTAGCTTCTTGTTTGATTCAGGCAGCCTTCTTCCGTAATAGGGATTCATATTTTTTATTTATTTCATATGTATTATGTTCTAAGCTTTTCATATACTAGCTACTTCAAAGACAAAGGAACTGACAGCAGAACTTCATTTATTCAAATAATACTCCAGGCATCATTCAAAATAGAAGTATGGGTAAATGACATTAAACTAGGTTACAGAAACATGGGAATATGAGAGACCTGAATTTTCTGATAACTGGTAATGAACAACAGTGAGAGGGGTTCTATACTTACATCACATGCAATGAACCCACAGGGTCCCCTTAACCTTGCACAGTTCACCTACTCTCTCTAAAAGGATGTGACTATGTTAAGAAATAAACAAAACTGCTTGCCTAGAAAAGGTGCATGAAATATTTGGAGTCTCCATTTCTCATATATATAGTTCTCACATCCTGAAAATGGATATTTTACACTGTTCTGCACATGTCCGTCCATTCATCCCCTGGATCAGGCACAGGTTAATAATTGGAGCAGAGTATTGTTGCTAAAATTCCACATACTCATTGCAAACAAACAAAAATCTTCCAAACATGCTGCAGTCTACTGTCCAATCAAGAGCAGCTAGCCTTATTATGGAAGCATGCAATTTAGGAATCCATAGAAAGTTGCTTTTTTTCTAGGTCCAGACCATGTGTTCATCTAGCCCAGGGATGGATAATCTTTTTCAGGGTAAGGGCTGCATGTCAGATAGATGTGGCAATTCTTATTTTTTAAATACCTGGGCAGGTTTCGCAGGCACCACAGAATCATAGCAGTGGGCCTGTGGTAGTGGCCAGTGTAAATTAAAGGGCTTTTCCATACAACTGTTCAAAAAAGGAATTGTATTGTTGCTCTACTTATCCTAGCTGGAGAAGACATGGAGCTGTGAAGAGATAACCATGCTTCCATTTATTTTACAGCCTTTGCTTATAAACAATACCGTACATCATGATGATGATGCAGCAACCAAGGGTGGTATTCAAATATATTTTACTGGAAGCTGATCTACTAAAAATAATTACTCTTAATAAAAATAAAAAATAAAAATAAAATTTCTTTTTCTGAAGAAGTGTGCATGCACATGAAAGCTTATACCAGAACAAACTTAGTTGGTCTATAACAGGCATCCCCAAACTTTGGCCCTCCAGATGTTTTGGACTACAATTCCCATCTTCCCCAACCACTGGTCCTGTTAGCTAGGGATCATGGGAGTTGTAGGCTAAAACATCTGGAGAGCCGCAGATTGGGGGTGCCTGGTCTATAAGGTGCTACTGGACAATTTTTTTATTTTTTTATTTCGACTGTGTCAGACCAACATGGCTACCTACCTGAATCTATAATTAATCTTACTTAGTCATTAATTTCAGTTGGTCTCCTCTGGGTAAAACTTGACTGAATGTCACCTTGCAGCTCCTAAAATTGGAGGTGGAACCTCCTGGGTATTTCCTATTTTCTCTGGAAACTCTTTTTGAAAACAAAAAACTAACATGGGTTAAGAGTTCCCAGTTCTGTGGTAATACTCCATAGAAGCACAGAGGCATTTCATTCCTTTAAAATACAGAATGAAAGGTGGGAAAATACAAGTTCACACAATGGTGTCCACATTTGTGAATAGTTGTATCTTTGCCATTACAGATAATAATCAGTAAGTAACTATGACATTCATTCAGCCACATTAACAATACATGTTCTATCTGGGTGAAGAATCCCATTTTCCCAATTTGAATATGAAGAATATTCAATAGAGGAAGGATACCTGGATTCTGCGCAACAAATAACTGAAATAATTGTACTATAAATAATCACACATTTTTCTCTGTTTACCCACCTTCCTTTCCTGTTTTCCCTATGGTTTTCATCTTATTAAATTCATATATATTGTAGATATCTCTCTATAGCTATGATAAAATACTGAAAGCACTACATGATCAATAAAGCTCTTGGGGGGACGACGACACCTGAGAGAACACATAGCATCAATAGTTTGTACACATGAGAAGAAAATAAAAGAATATCATGCCTCAACATGAATACCATTAGCTACTCAACAAAATTCATTCCCAAATTGTCTTCTGAATAAGAGTAAGATATCTATTTGTTCAACACAGAGGTTATGTTTCCAAATCAAACACTGGGTGAAGTAGTTCTGTCTAGTAGTGTTGCTGGTATTTGTTTTATCTCTTTACTGTCAGTAACATTCACTATAGTAGTGGTTCAATCTAAAGTCTACCTCCAACATCTAAGGATTGTATTTTCAGAATACATTATAAACATTTCAGATTTGTGAATCTAAGACTTTTCCCTACTGAACACTGACCTCTTAAGCTCACTCTTCACATACTGCTATTTTTAAAAGTAACCACATGTACCAGGAAAATGTTTACAGAATAATAATCAACGATATCTTATTTCTAATGTTCTGAGAAAACAAGAAGGCTAAAAAAAAATTACTTACCATCTCCTTTTCTGTTGACTTTTGGAAAAATGGTACCATAGAGCACCATGGGTTAAGGTCGACTTTGTACATATACAACATATTCAGTAGTATTCTGAGAATCAGCAGTATATAAATACCTTTCAGAAAACTTTTTTTTCAAAGTACTACTGAGTAGACACCAATAACTATTGGACCACCTTCATATATGCAGCAGGGCAAAAAACAGTGAAAACAGCAAGAGTGGGTGGAGTAAAACATTCACTTACATTATTCATGTACTCTGAAAGAAGATCTTGGAGGGCTTGACGAATAGCATTGCACTCCGTGATAATGCGCTCACGGTGAATATCACGTGTGCAAGAAGAATCTGCTAACAAAGCAGCACCACTGATAATTCCTTCTAAACGCTTTTCTAGTGATGGCCTTATTTTGTCTTCCTTCACAGTAAGAGGATCCAAGACAACCAGATTCTATAGGGAAAGATAAAGGGGGGGCAATAAGAAGAGTACTCATGCTCACACTGGTCTTCTTGAACACATAGCTGGAGTGCATATATCATATCCCCAGTGTAACCATCCTACTGTTTGAATCTTGATACAGTAATCTTCATCACTGAAGGACAGCAAGAAATTCAAAGCAGCAAGAAATTCAAAGCAAAGTTGTACATTTGTTTTATATGGTTCTCGTGCAAAGATCTAGTCCTTTGGGTCCATTACAATAGATGCAATAGATGGCTACAAAATGCCCATTGGCAGACAACCAGGGCAAACCAATTGTTGTATTATCTGTTTATGTGCTGGCGAGGGCCAGCCCACAGCAAGGTGAGGTGACGGCCTCAGGTGGCAGGATCTGCCAGGGCAGCAGATCCTGATGTCAATTTTTCTTCCCCTCCCCCTCTTCCTGGTGTAGCTCTTCCCTAACCCTTTCTTCTCTAGCAGGGAAGGGAGGTGCCATTTTGGTGTCTACCTCAGATGCCAGAATGTCCTGAGTGCTAGTTACCTTAGAAAACCTGGAGTGTCAATGCATATAATATGCATATAATATGTGAGATTTGCTCAGATTTTTAGCAGGACAGGGTGTGGGTTGTAATAACCCACTTCTCATCAATAGCAAGATAGGAATTGGCTCAACACTGAGGTTTATTTATTTTTTAAGCCCATCCCTGCTCACACACTGTCTGGTCTCTCCCTTGAATGACCCTATGTCATTCAAACCCCTGGGCCCACAGAGCAGTTATCACTGAATGAAGTACTGTATAATAAATGTGGCAGAAAGCACAATCTGGTTTCTCCTGCATATGAAGAATTAGATTACTATAGGCAGAGGTTTTCAACCTTTTTGAGTCCACAGCTCCCTTGACCAACTACGTTCTTTCTGCAGCATCCCTGTGGGGCTCAGGAGCCCAGTTATGTCACCCCTTGCCTGCAGAGCTGGCAACCTCTCACCTTTTGAACACCCTCCCTTGTGGAGTGTTCCCTCAGCCTCCTCTCCTCCCTTTTCCTTGCAAGTCCTCCAGGCAGCCACTGCTGCCGCCCTGGTCTCCGAGCTGCTCCCCCTGCCCCAAAGAGAGGTGCCTCCTCACACTGCTCCACAGGGACCTGAGAAGCAGCCTGAGGAGCTTGTAGGCAGGGCTGCTACAGCAAACAGCCGTGCAAGCCTTTGGGAGGCAGAGATGCAAGAGGGCATGGCACACTGGTTGGAACCCCCTGCCCTATGTTAATTTTATGTTTGAAAACTGCCCTGAGAACTTATAGTTGATGATGCACTAAATACATTCCTAAAATAAAGTAAAATAAATTGGCCTCAAAGATTATGATGGATTCCTAGCCCAGTTCCTTTTATCAAAAGACAAACTCTGGTGTGAAATTCCTCTTCATAGTTTGATCATGGGGCAGATAAAGGAACTGGCCTCAGAAATACTTTTCCATGGATGCCAACTTGCAGAAGTAGTTTTATAAATTAGTATAATTATCTATTTTAAATATATTTTTATACTGCTTACTATTACAAGTAAATCTCAAACTAGTATGTAAAGACAGAAATAAAATACATTTAAAAATTTCAATAAAAATATTACAGATATCATCAATAATAAAAAGCAGTAGTAGCAACAATAAATATCATTTAAGCCTCTGCATGCATCTGACCCCTCCATTTTCTTCCAATAAAAGTTGTTGCTCTTGCTGCAAGTGGGGCATCTTTAAACAGGAAATTCAGGAGTTCTCCTGCCACTATTTCATGCATTTAAGTTGCGTCTCAATAAGGCAAGACATATGCAAATAAATGCTGGTGATTTCCTGTTTGGGATTTGAGGGTTAAGTGTTTGAAGAAAAAATTAATGAAATGGATTGTGTATTCTGTAAAGTGAGGTTTGTTTAACTGGAAAATTTTGAATGAATACATCAAGATTCTCTGTGTGTATTAAATTCCTTTATCTGAAAATGGAATAATGTTGGTTTGTTTATCCAAAGCATTATCAATTTCATACTATCTAATTTAAGCAAATCACTTTCCTAACTTACGATAATGGCAAAAACATTAGAAATTCATCAAACTATTACATTTCTTTTTTTCTTTCTTTTTCTTTTTTGCAGCACCCTCTTCTCACAGCAGGGTGAGTCTGCCTGATTGCAAAGAAATCACACAAGAGCGAGAACTCTTCTGGGAGTCTTTTTCTAACTACAATACTAATTCATGAAAATTAGCAATATTTAATTAAGCAAGAAATATCTTTTTCTGTGACTTCTTTCGGAGATGAAAATTAAGGAACTGCGGCAACGAAAGCTTAATTTGGGGTTGTGTGGAGTATTTTGAGGAACTATGTACTATAATGAAAACAAACACATTTGTAGAAATGTCTGAATGAACAAACTAAATTTCAAAATGCTGGGCCAGCCCCTGCACCTGATTGGCCTTGTGAGTGAGGCCCACCCCACCTGCAATGTCCAGTGCGACCAGAGGTGGGCGGTACCAGCTGGCTATCCCCTCCCTGACCACACAAGAAGATGACAGCCTCCCAGGACCAACTGTAACTTTATGGAGACAGAGAAAGCTATATTTAAACTATGACTTTTTTCATATAATCTAACTTTCCATTTTGATGTGATCAAATGGGTCACCTTCCACATAGTTGTTCCTTAGTGGATTCTGACCAAACATCAGCATCAATGAAGACAAATCTATGAGAAGAGTGCATTCATCTTCTAAAGCAGGGGTCCCCAAACTAAGGCCCGGGGGCTGGATGCGGCCCAATCCCCTTCTAAATCTGGCCCGCGGACGGTCTGGGAATCAGCATGTTTTTACCTGAATAGAATGTGCCCTTTAATTTAAAATGCATCTCTGGGTTATTTGTGGGGCCTGCCTGGTGTTTTTACATGAGTAGAATGTGCCCTTTTATTTAAAATGCATCTCTGGGTTATTTGTGGGGCCTGCCTGGTGTTTTTACATGAGTAGAATGTGTCCTTATATTTAAAATGCATCTCTGGGTTATTTGTGGGGCATAGGAATTTGTTCATTTTCCCCCCAAAATATAGTCCGTCCGCCCCCCACAAGGTCTGAGGGACAGTGGACCGGCCCCCTGCTGAAAAAGTTTGCTGACCCCTGTTCTAAAGAGATGGCTGTCAGTGGGTTGAGCGGCAAAAGAATTAGAGTAACTTTAGAAGGTTTCGGCATTTCAAGTTTGAGAAACATTAGCATGGGTCAGATCTTTTTCTAAAAAAAACCTAGACTTAAGAAACTGCTCTCAGCAAATATGTACCAGCAGCTATAATGGTGTAGGAAGATAAAACTAAAAAGCTGAAATGAGCAGGTCCTTCCTGTGCCCTCTTATTTCCATCAAATATCTTAAGCTAGCAAAATCTCAAGAATATTATAACCAAGATACTGCTACAAGGTACATCAAATCATTAAGCTCTGTTAACAAATTATTAAATAATTACACATGCCCACTCTAATGTACAGAGTTTGTGGATGAGATTTTGCAGGCTGTCCCAACTTTAGATTTCAGTATATATGTTGCTATTATTTTTCAAGGAATTGGTCTACATCATCTGGATATGCCCTGCTTCCTTGGTCTGGATTGTGAATGCAGATTGATATTCCAAAGAGAAAACATTCTTATTAGAGGTACTGCCAAGGCCCGTCCTTCAGCCATAATTGTTGATCTGTAATATGCAGTCTGAGTCCCTTCACTTGCAATTCTAATGTTCCAATCTGAGGGTAGCCAACCCTTGATAATTTTGGTATAGTTAGGCAATCCATTAAAAATCATACTGACAAAGTGAAGGAGAACAGATAAAATGGGTGGTATTCAACTAACTTTTAAAAAAAACTAGGCCCACTGAAATTAATGAACATGACTAAGTTAGGTCAATTAATTTCAGTGCATCTACTGTGAGTAAAAGTAGACCACCCAATGATTTTTTTAATCTTCAAAATTCTCAACTTACTTAAAAAATAATAATAAATCATGTCCTCCCTCAAAGAGGGCACGTGTTGCAGTGAGGCAACCAAACCCTTGTGTTGTGGGTGGGTACGATTGGATAGCCACAACACCTGATTGGTAGGTCCCTTGATGCTGGGTTTAATCTGACCAATGGGACACTAGCCAAATGAATCAAGGGACCTATATATGCCAATGCACGTGGCCCTGAGCTTTCTCTCTTGGTCTGTGCATCGGAACACCCACCCACCTCTCCTCCCTATATTTAGGGCTTGCTCACTTGACCTTGCTATGCCGTGGGGTGTCGTCTGTCATTGGGATAGGGATAGAGATATTGATGATAGGGATGGGGGAACGGTCTCGCCACCCCTATGTGAAGGGGTATTCCATTAAAGGAATCCAGGGACTCAATGGTCTGGTCAACCCTGCAAGGGGTTGTTCCCGTGCCTGAGTCCAGGGGAACATCTGGGTGGTGGACATAGCATGTCCCTGGCTTTCCGCATTCCAGGTGTTCACCCTAGGCTGACCTATGGTAGAACCCTGGGTCAGCACTGTGAGTCCACTTGGAGGACTAAGGAGGAACACATGACTAAGGCTAGTTTCCTGTTCCTCCACATGCTAATTAGATGGGAAAGGCGGTAGATAAATTCTGAAGCAAGCAGCCATTTCCCTCTCTCACTCTCTTGGACTCTTACACTCTTGGATTACAGTTACTCTCTCTCTCTCTCTCAGGGCCTCCAGCCTAGAGAGAGATGAGATGGAGTCTCACTTCTTATAAGTGAACTTGACAATGTATATATTACTTTTTACCTAAGCAAGTCTACCTCTTGAGTATGCTGTATCTCAGGAAGATTGTAAGTAAACATCTTTTATACTTTTAAGAGCATTGTGTCGTGTCTTTTCTTTTAAGAGGGATAAAGGGGAAAATACCAGGAAAATGCACTTTATTTTACAGGCTTAAATCAAGCCTGCATAAACACTTTTCTGCTGTGCATTTTGCAAAAGGGGAATGTTTATACTCTGCTAAAGTTTGGTGCTTGCTAGCGCAAGCGGGGATAGGATATATTAAACAATATCTCCTCATCCACATTCCTGAACATTCCCACAAGCACTACCTGCAACGGTGCAGGGAGCTAGTCGAACCAGAGCCTATGCAACCACTCACTTGCTGTAATCAATAAAGTTGTGGTCTAAATTCTGCCAAAAACCAAACCAAAAATTTGAGTCTTGTGTAAATTTATTTAAGGGGGAGGTTTAAAGGTCTGAACACGCAATTATATGTAGTATGACCAAATGCTGCAGTGGTGATCATCTTCGGTACATAAATTCATTTTATATTAGTTCACCTGAGCATCCATAATTTCAGCACAAGAAAGTGATGTTTGATTCATGATATGGTGTTTTAATTCTTACTACAACTTCTGTCAAATCTCTATGTTTCCTTCATTAAAAAAAAGAACTGAGAGTGGAGGAAGACTGAAGATAAAGAGCTTATTATCCAATTGAGCTTACCAACAGAAATCTGATATGTGCTGGGCAACTTGCATTGATGAGTTTAAAAGGAGCAGTAACGAAATCAATACAAATGAGTGAGCATTTGCAGTAGACAGATCTGATCAAACAGATTTTTTAATCTGTCCTGCCTGAGTGCTTCATGCGTTTTGCTCCTGTAGAATTAATGGTGTGGTAAGAAGATATTAGATTTAAATGGAATGCTTAGCTACAGACTTTTCCACCAAGTTTCCAGTTTTATACATCATCTGAAATGCTTGTAGTAGCTCCACTCTAACTTGGTTTCACTTCAGATTAGAGACACCGACAAAACTTTCTCTCAGAAAATAAATTGGAGGGGGCCTCCTCAAAGAAAAGATTAGCTTTTTTAAGCCCCTGAATTCTTCGCCACTTTTGACTGAAGTCTAAGCTGGAGAAGTATTGCCATCTTGGACCCCAGCAAGGTTTTTCTCCCTGTCCTATAGAAGCTAATGGAGTGGCTCTGTTCCATTAGCTTGTATGGAGTGAGGGCTCTACAGAGCCCAGCCTTAAGGGTCACTCCTGCACCCGCAACCCCCCTGCAAAAAAATACCAATGCAATTTAATGAACTGTCTTGACTCCATTAGCTTGCTTTGGTGGTGGAAAAACCATTGCAGGGAAAATTGAAGGTGGGGAGGAGAACCACCCACTGAGGATAAGTAGGGGGTTTCTTCCTCACACCGCCTCCACTTTTTGCCACTGCAGGATCTCTTCTCCCACACACCCAGGAATTAATGGCACCATTTGTTCCTGTGGGGCTGGGAAAGTGATACAACAGAGGCCAAATCCTGGGGTAGTGGGAAATAGCCACACACTCCTTTAGGTCCTACAAGTATCTTTGTCCTGCCCCATTAGAACAACCTCATCTGATTTCAGAGACAAAGAAGCTGCCACAGGTGAATAAGGAACTGTATATCCAGGTCCTTTGTACAGGGGATCGAGAAAGAACTATCTATCTGTCATTCCTTTCCCTCTGTTTCAGATGGCTATGATGCCATTTCTCAAGAGATGCTGGAGGTAACTGGGGCACTGCTGGAGCTAGGAGGTGCCACAAGGTCTTCAAGTTATCAGGGTCTTCATCACAGAAGTAGCCTTCTTGGCTTAGGCCTATGAATTATCTCATCTTACCTCCTGGTCCACCCATTGATATCTCCACATATGTCATTTGAATAGGGCTATGGATATACAAAACAGCTATGATTCCCAAGAACATGCTCAACTTTTTAAAATTGTGGTAGGAAGAGCTGTGGTATAGCCATGCTTCCCTAAGATGGCTGACTAAATCAACACGTTGCAAGCATTTCTAGACCTGTTGAAGTCTCCTTCTTACACAGCTAGCTGGAATGCAGTACAGTAACTGACCATCTAATGGGGGCTTTAAATTTCAGTTATTACACATTTAGTATTATACTTTTTATTACAATTACAACTATATAGTACTGTTAGAATGTACTGTAAGCCTGAAGCTTTGGGAAGTATTCAGACTCACTTCAGCTTTTGCCCAAGTATAAATCCTAACTTCCCATACTGTATATGAATGATATTAAGAAAGCTTCCAGACAGTACTTGTTGAGTAAGCTCTTTCAAATATTTCCAGACTATAAACATTTAATGAGATTGGCTGCCAACAGACTGTTTACTACATCCATTTATTTCATTGTACTTTATTTATAATGCAGAAGATAGAGCAAAGGTTGTTTCAGGTTTTTATCCAATGCCATTTCCCCATAAATAAAGAAAAATGAAACAATTTAATTCTCAAACATTCGTAAAAGGTTAGATACTCAATAAATTTTGCTTTATCTAACTCACTCAGCCTAAGGTACCATTTGCAATACTTGGGTTAAAGAAAAATAGAAAAGGCTATGAACAAGTAAACATTTAACAATATAATCTAAGGTCAGGATCCAAAAATGTATATATGGGTGCTCTGCTTATACACAGAGGCAGCCCCCCAATTCCTTGAACACCTCCCCCCCCAAACAAAGCACACCATAAAGGATGATGACCTGTTGCTAGAAATAGATTCCCTCCCTCCACAATATGTGAGAAGCATATTTTAACATATTTAGTATATTTTAACTTGCGTTGTGCAAAAATTATCATGTATCGCCCCATAAACACATATTTCAGATGGTTCAAAATGCAGCAGCCTATTAATTGGCTGGAACTGGTTGATGGGAGACTAAATACCCATGCAGAAAGAATTATATTGGCTCCAATTTGTTCTGATGCACAATTCAAAATATTAGTTTTGATCTTTAAAGGCCTAAATGATCTTGATCTAGAATAGCCCAAGAATTGCCTCCTCCTATTTGAACATGCCTCCATGCTCTAAAATGTGTCACCAAAAAGGTCCCTCCCCCAAATCCCATCTCTTTCTGATCTCATACCAATGTGGGCAAGAGTAAAGTCTTTCAAACAGTGCAACCTTCCTTGTAGACCCCTTTGCCAAAGAAAGCCCAGTAGTGTAGCTTCATTTTCACATTTGGGGAAAAATATATATGAAAACTTTTATTATTCAGAGCATTTTTTGAGAAATTGTTGTTAAATAGTAAGAAGGTGTGAGAAGAACTTGCTATTGTGAATTTTGGAGGTATCTATCTATTGCCTTTATGTCACCTTTTGTTGCTTTTAGTTTTAAAGATTGGGATTTAATTGGGTAGTTGATTGTCTTGATGTTTAATTGTCAATTTATTGCTGTTTTCATGGAGCCCTGTGGAGGCATTTGCCATTTGTAAAATTAGTCAATGGGCCAATGCTATAGTACTGGGGTACCTATTGTGATACCCACCAGATGTTGTGGGCTACAAGTCCCAGCATTCCTTGAGGCGGATGGCAGTTGTAGTCCACATTGGCTATCCTCTGCTTTAGTAGATACCATGTTTACATCTGATCCCTAGGTTGCAGGTCACAATCACTCACCAAAACAAATCAGCGAGGCTGGAAGAGTGTCTGAGAACTGCTATGAAACTGATCACACACAGGTCAGTAAGATTTGGTTTTCTGGTATGCTACTTTCCACAAGCACATCATTTAAAATAAATTAGGCCATTTTACAGAGTGTGCTACAGTGCTACACATTCACCTACCTCAAATTCATCAAGGGCACTTCCAAGAGTAGCAGACTGTGATGTCGACTGAACCTTTTGATTTCCAATTCCTTGAGAAGCATTGGAAATGACATCAAGAGCATTCTGTATTTCATTACAAACAGAGTCCTTGCTGGCTGCTAGAGATGAAATGTCTGAATGTTCCAAACAAGCAGAGCAAATTGAATGGAGAAGAGATGAATTTTCCTTCAGAGAAGCACGTGCTGCTGCAATGTCATCGCGTTGATTGTTGGATTTTAAATCCTGTCAGGAAAATCATACATATGGGGATTATTACTATTATTATTTCATCTTAAATACTGGCAAGCAGTGTAGCAACACATTATTTCAATTTGTTCTGTATCCACTAAAGAAAGAAAGAGAGAAAGATTCAATAAAGATTTATTAACTGTGTATTCTCCAGCAGCACGTTTTGCTGCTCGTTTATAACAAGCCTAGGATGAAATGGAAAGAAATGAATTCTAGCTCAGGAGGAAAGAAATATTTTTGTGTTTGTTTGTTTTTCAGAGTGCCTGGAATAGTTCAATCTACAGTAATTGTTCACTGCCCTTAAGAACACATGAACTGCCTTTCTGGATCATGTAGCCTGAATATCTTCTCCAGCCAGCTGCCCACCAGGATTTTCCAAGTAGGGCATGGCAGAGAGAAAAATAGCCACCTCCTATTGCTTGCATGCAGTATCTGACAATCAGAGTTCACCCCCCACAGCAGCCCTCTGTAACCCCTATGCTGTAGGAGCCAAAAGCTGCAGAAGACAACAGCCCTTTAAAAGCACAGGCAGATCTGACGAAGGTCTCAGGCTTCTCCACCTTGCTGAAGCAACAGCCTGCCTTCCTTGTGAAAGAACATGATATCACAATGCTCTGTCAAAGGTGCTGCTTCTGACCTGTTGAAGCCAGACCCTACAGGATCTGCCTTGATCTGACCTTACTAGACATGACTTTGTCTTACTTGACCTAATTTCACTGCATATTACTCTACCTTACTTTCCCTTACACTCTACTGCCAGTAGGTGCCACTGTTCTGTTCCACTTCCCTTGTGAGCCTGGAGACAGCCCAAACAGGACAATCATTTATTTTGAATTGCTAGTAACCATTAAGAAATGGTTAAATTAGTGTTGCACAGGCCCCATATTCTGATTTAAACACGTCGTTAAAGAATATACTGTATCAGCCCAGCAACAGACAGGAGACTCTTTTTCAATAGCAACTCAAAACACTAAATGCTTAGTAGAAGGAGGAACAATGAGTTTGTTTGTCCATGATGAGAAGTTATAATTTTACAGTTTCCAGTAGTATGCATTTGGATACCACAGTGTTTGTTTGTTTTTTAAAAATGCAATAAACAGAAACAGTCGGAATATAATGAGAAGCTACAGGTCATAGCTTCAATTTTCTCGTTTCAAAGAACAATCATAACCACAACAGAAGCATTTTCGGGAAAGTTCTACATGTTTCAGGTAATGCATATGGGTTAATGAGTATTCAAACAATGCAACACAATCCAATGCTATATTCTGCCCGGTCAAAGAAATATATTAATTTTCCACTGGAAGTACTTGTCACTATGTAAAGAACAGGATCTTTATAGCACTTTTGAGTGTTCAAAGTCCTTCACAAACCTACGGTATTAATCTAGACTACTCTGCTGACCATATTGCTAGCGCCAGCTGTTCAGTTTAAGCACAATGGAGAATCATCATCATACCCATTCTCTAGGATCCCTAGCTATTCATGAACCTGATCCTGATTGATCTCAGTACCCTAAGTAGGTCAGTTTGTTGACCTCATCTTGCAAATAGTGAGGTTCATTTAATCCAACCTAATAGGTTCACGGCTGAGGTGAGATTTGAACCTGAAGCACTGACAGAAATAGTTCAATATACTATAGTACTTTGTGTATGCCATCAAATGCCAACAGTGCCCTTCAGCTCTCTATATTGGACAAACAGGCCAAACCCTACAGCAAAGGATAAATGGACATAAATCTGGCATCAGGAATCACAAGACAGAGAAACCAGTAGGAGAAGACTTCAATCTCCCAGGACATTCTATACAAGATCTCAAAGTAGCTATCTTATTACAAAAGAATTTCAGAAATAGACTGGAAAGAGAAGTTGCTGAGTTGCAACTTATTACCAAATTTAAAACCATGGAGAGACCTGGTCTGAATAAAGACATTGGATTCTTATCTCATTATACAGTACATGATAAAGCTTTTTTAGCCATCTCACCCCTTGCTTTTTCCTGTAAGACCAATTGCAGTCGTTAACAGTCGTCAACAGGTTTACCACACCTATCACCTATTCCCACCACCCTTCTGAGTAATACCCCTCCCCACCCTCCCACTATATATAAGGGTCTGGTGACTTCTGTTTCAGTGTATCTGAATAAGTGTGCATGCACACGGAAGCTCATACCAATAACAAACTTAGTTGGTCTCTAAGGTGCTACTGGAAGGAATTTTTTTTATAGTACCAAGAGTACAAGATGTACAATAATCAAAACTAGAAAAAAATAGAGTGAGCAAGGAAACTGAGAAAAGAAATAACCAACATGCTAAAGGAACAAAACGTTGGCATTATGTAACACATTCCAAACAGAGAACAATAAAATATAATTTTAAGAAGATTCCTAGAGAAAAAAGCACCCAAGGTTAGCCTGGGATTTGTAATTATGAACTAGAGCATGCTGGCATCTCGTCTTAGATAAAAAGCTCTAAAAAGCAGCATGTTTATTTTTCTAGTAACACAAAGAAAATAAATTCCCTGAGCTTATTTCTACTTTGCAACTCAATTCCTATTCAGCCACATTTTACAATATAGTAAAAGGGCAGGAAAAGTGGGGGTTGTCTTTTCTTTTTTAAAAATATATATATTATCATTTAGATTTTTGTGTACCATTTCTATCCTCTGCCATAAAATCCCTAATAAATGCAGCTTAATTACTGTCTAACAACAGTATGAAGGTTAATTATACTTGCACATGCCTCAAGATCCATTAATATTTTTCCTTGCAGCTTTTTCCTATTTCCCCACACACAACTGTATAATTTTCATGTAATTCACATTTTGAGAAAACTTGTTGGAGGGAGTATGAATAAAAACAGTCCTGGAAGGGCTGTAGCTCAGTGGTAAAGCATTTGTTTTGCATGCAAATCAGCCCAGACTTGTTGCCTTCCATCTCCAGTTAGGTCTGTGAAAGAGCCTATGATGCACTTGAAAGACACTGCTGTTATAAACAATGGGTAGCTAGATAGATCAGTATCTGTCTGCTTGGGGTGGGGGGATAGGCTAGAGCTCTCCATTAGTGGCTGTATGAACAGAAACAATCCCTTAAAATGAAAATGTTTCATATTTTCCACCTGTGTGAAGTCTGCAAGTCCAGTGAATTCAGATTACACATAAAAACCAGGTGGAATGAAAACTAGTTCATAGGAATGACACTTTGTGATGGTGTTCATTTGGGGCCATATCAGATTAGAATCAATATGGCAGGTCTTAGAAGAGGATACCAGGATGTGGCAGTACTGGAGAGCAACACTTTTCAAGCATGCTATCTACAAACAGCTTGAAGTACAATCAAGAAACCTATAATCTATTCTAACTGCAAAAGGAAGGAAGACATAAGGTTATATAGAAACTATATTCTAGTGATCAGATTTCAAGTTACATGAAGCATAGCCCAAAATCAGTTACCAGGAAAAGCATTTGTGACAACTTTACCAAGTTGTAAATGTGAGTTTTTATTAAATTACAGTCATGATCCACCTCTCAAATTATCAGCAATCATGCTAAGAATTATATTAAAGGAGATGGTTTTGCTGGCTGGATTGTAGATATTTACTAGAACCCTTTCAATAAAAATAAACCAATATCTTACTTGTTCCTTGGTAAAAGAGGTAAATTAATCTGTCTTTTTAAATATGCATCTAGCTAGGGATAGTTTGCAGCCAGCGTAGCATATAATTGCCATTCTGCATCATATTACTACTCTACAGATATATTATTCAGCAGGAAGTATCATATGAGCTTAAGCTAATGTGTGTTTCCAAATACATCATCAAAGGGGTGATGAGATAGTGGAGAGTGGAAAATGGATTTTATATCTATCCAAGAACCTGAATACTGTTGCACACCACCACAGTCTTCAAGCGAGATTCCAGGGGTTCCAGGCACTTACCCATGGTTTGTGTTTCCTTTTGGAAATGAGGCACAGCAGAAACTGTGGTGTCTTTATGATATATGGTTTTTTTACACATATATACAACCTGAGCCTACAATGGAGGGGTTCACAAACTCATAATACTACCCCCTCCCCCAAAAAACAGACACCTATCCCCAGATGTACAACAAACACCTTTCCTGGAGAAAAATCACAGACAGGTTAGCAAAGGCATTAGGATATACATTTTCAAAAACAGATAATAAAACCCAATTACTCCACATAACAGCACTTTTTAAAACTTTAAGATGATTTTGAGCATCACTACCACAACATTTCATTCTCATTTTGTTCTACATGAGTTCTCAGCACCATCTAGAAATTCAGCTGGCCACTGAGGTTCCATGCTTCACTTGGTGAAGTATTACACTTCTGAATTTTTCAATTTCTTATGCATACACCAGTTGCCACCCACAGGCATGTACATCATATCTACTTGTACTGAAATCAGAGAAAATAATGTATTATCTGTTGTAACTTCAGCTTTTTTCTAATTTCAGTCGCTGTATGTGTTTTGACTTGTTCTCAGATACTTTTAGTTTAATATTTTTAAGAAATCCAATTAGTAGCCTCTTATGGGATTAGTGTCATTTGGATTTGTCCTTCACCAATACTTTCACCAGTTTGTGGATCCATTCTGCAATAAATCAGCTCAGACTCTTCAGGTATATAATCTTTCCTGGTCTTGGATGCAGTTTGATTTCAGTGAGCTGTTCTTAATACTTGGTCTAGATTCATGTGAAACTGTCAGGGTTGTAGAGACACACAACACATACAGGATTTTCCCCCACCCACACCGATTATTTATTTAGAATACTTAAATTCCACTATATAGTAACAAGAGGCTCTCAAATATTCTTACAAAATAGTCTCTCAATGAAATCAAACTCAAACTAATACAAGGAGAACAGATGGCATAATGTCCATATGATGCCAGACTGAATCTAGCATTTATTTCCTCGTCTTCCCTCATATTGTCCTTACACTATCACCTACTAGGCAGCCATTCCTATTGAGGTAATCTGAGACAAAGGTGTTCAGCCGAGCAGAGAGAACTCACCAAGCCCATTGTGGAAACAGTCTTCCATATTATATTTGCAGCAGGGGTGGGCAACCTTTTCCTATCAGTCCTCTGGGAAATCTGTTAGTGTATAGCATGCAAAAAGTGGGTGAGTCAGAACCAATGATGGGCAGAGTCAGGGACAAAAGCATCCCAATTGTTGTTGGGATCCCAATTGTTGCCTTGCTTCAATTTTCACATATGTACCTCAGATTAGAAATCCAACTCATATGCTGGTCTATTTAGAAGTAAACCCTACTGAGTTTGGTGGGGTTGCTCTCAAGTAAGTATACAGAGCATTTTTTAATTTTATTTTACTTCAGCAGACAATGTACCCACTATTCTGGAAAGCAAGTAAAAGCATTTCCTTTTTTTAACTTTAGCATGCTATATACATGTTCATACATAAATGACTCCCCCACCCCAAGTCATACAACTAGGAGAAAGGGAAATAAAATAAAATGCAGACCCTTCCAGTTGTTCTGAAACTACATATAAAGGAGAGGGGGCTTTTAAAAGCCAGGAAATAAAATGGAAAGGAACATAAAGGAAGCAAATCTGATGGGATGGAAGAATGGGGCAGTTTCAGATTGTGTCAGCACAGAAAATGAGTCCGGAGACACAGGCTGTCCACTTGTTTATTAGCAATTGCCCATTTTAGAAACAGCTATTTCTATTCTCCATTCTTCTTATCAAGTTTTATCTGCACTATATCTTTCTAAAAGCATAATCCTGTGTACTCCTCTATAAAATAAAGCAGCAAAAGGGGCACCATTGTTGCTACAAAATGTGTGAGAGAAGAAGTTGCATTGAATACTGTAAGAAGCGTCGTTCCATGCCCTATAAGCCCAGGATGCCTTTGCCCGGTGACACTGTGGCCCATGGATTGCAGCAAAATACTGGGGAAGGTTTTGCCCAGTATCTTCTCTGTGTGGTGGGCTCATGGGAAAAAGCTGTCCCATGAGCCCTTGCTGAAGAGGGGAGGGAAAAGCTTATATAAGGCTGCTTCCCCTGGAACTTACAGCCATTTTGCCTGGTTTGAATCTGCACCCTGGTTCCCCAGTGAGACCTTGCTTGGTTTGCACCACGGCAAGGTTCAACAGTGGCTAACTCCCATCGTACAGGTTTGCAGCGATCCAAACCCAGCGGATCCATTCCATCAACATGGGGCTTGTGGAATGATGAACTGATCCTGGGACCCAATGCCATGCCAACCCTTGCCCTGCCTGCTGCTGTCAATAAAGATTTTATCCCATCACCATTGCTGCTCTCATGGGTCACATAATGCACCTGCCTAGGCAATGTGGAGTTTGTGCACGGGGGCATTCTGCACCCACTTCAGGATCTCTGCCAGTAAAGCTGGGCCAACACAGTATCAGGAATGACAGTGTGGAATGACAGTGCAATAACATCCCTGCAGTCATAACCCCGCAACAGCAGAGAAAATGGAATTTATTCACACTATGAGAGAAATGACGGATGACATTGAGATGGTGGTGGCTAAGCCTGCTCAGTGATGCCATGGATTCCAGTTACTGAAAACCACGCCTGTTTCTGTTTCCTACAGGGAACTACCCTGGGCTCTGTTTCTTGTTCATAAAGGAATGTTTATTTAAAAATACAGTTTGTTAAGCAAGAGATTCAAATTGCACTAATGAACAGTAAAACTGATCTTCCAAAGTCAGCCTGGCATATGGTATGTTAAGATATTACATTAATGAAACCTGAACACGTTTTAAAGTGACATACAGTAAAACTAATGCAAAAGAATTTATTCAAACATGCTTATTAGGCTTCCAATTTTCCCTTACATTGACAGCAGGCTTTTAAAACAAATATATATAAATCATAGTATTAAATGAAAAAAGCCTCAAATATTTAGTAAGGGGAAATCATAAAAAGATGAAGCCCCTCTTTAAATATTAACTTAATAATAAATGACAGTCAAAAATGTGTTTTGTGTAACCAGAGAATATTTACAGGCTGCAAGACCATGAAGAAGGAAAAAAACTATCTTAAGCCCTTGAGTTCTGTACTGAATGTTAATGCATTTGTATATGATAGATTTAATATGAGAACCAAGAATAAATGACTTTCAACAGCTGCACTCTGGACCTATAAATCGCTCTTGGTGCTGCAAAATCCATACAGAGGAAGAACAGCTGTATAATTTACAGCATCAGCATTTGTCAAGAAAAGCAGCCAGTACAGGTCCATTTTCAGCTTCAGAAGGCACCTTCTTGGGGAAAAAAGTGTTTGCAGAGAACATACTTGTATAACTACGCACAACCTACTTGTATAAGTAAATAATTACATTTATTTAACTTTCACATTGCTACATACAGCATCCTCTTTAACCCTTAATAGATCAAAGTGAAATTCAAAGAGCATAAACACCATGACAGTTTTAATGCAATTTTAAAAGTACGTAGCTAATTAGCATTTGCCTTATTATGCTTTGCCAGAGTTAGGTAAAGGAGCCCCTGACCATCAGGTCCAGTCGTGTCCGACTCTGGGGTTGCGACGCTCATCTCGCTCTATAGGCCGAGGGAGCTGGCGTTTGTCTGCAGACAGCTTCTGGGTCATGTGGCCAGCATGACTAAGCTGCTTCTGGCGAACCAGAGCAGCACACGGAAACACCGTTTACCTTCCTGCCGGAGTGGTCCCTATTTATCTACTGCACTTTTTGATGTGCTCTCGAACTGCTAGGTGGGCAGGAGCTGGGACCGAGCAACGGGAGCTCACCCCATTGCAGGGATTCGAACCGCCAACCTTCTGATCAGCAAGCCCTAGACTCTGTGGTTTAACCCACAGCGCCACCTGGGTCCCTTTTATGCTTTGCCAGAGTTATGCTATAGTAAAGTAAGAAGACCTATGCAATTTCACAGGGCACCAAAACTATGAGCTAACATAGAGATTTGATGGGAGTTTCTTTCAACATATTTCCCCATCTATTATCCCAAAGACAGGCCTAAAAGACACAGCCACCATTCATATATCAGTTTCCTCAATGTTTAAGAATTACAGCTCCTCTCTGAATCTTAACACATCTACTCCTCCCATATTTGATTTATTCAAGCAGATATTTTACCAACCCAAAGCTTTTAAAATCTGTTTCATAGATTTGGGCTAAATGAAGGTGGTATTTACAGCATTTTCTAGGTACTAATTGTCTTATTATCTCTCAGCATTTAAACTATTAATTTTAAATTCCTGCCTGCAAAGGAAAAAGAGGACAATTTGCCTTAATTCCAATTTAAGCATTTGAAATCAAAATCAAAATTTCTCAAATTCTTCAGAATTCACTTTGGCATTGGGACAGGAGATCTTTAATTCTCTTTCTTCCCAACACCAGCCATTTGGTTTTTCACCTACCTCGTAGCAAATCATCACAACTTTGTAAGGTTTGGCGGTTAGGCATTGGAGTATTAGATTTGAGGTGAGGTGAGGTGAGGTATAGACCATCACTTACCCCTCCTATTTCAAGGGTATTCCGTTAAAGGAATCCGGGGGGGGGGTGATCCTGTCCAAAGCCCAGGCGGTGGCTAGGACCATGGCATGACACCTATCCATACCTGCCAAGTTGCTGTCGGAGAAATAAGGGACCGGGCGGAAGTAGCAGACCGGAAGTAGCACTGCCGCCATTTTGGAACTGGGCAGAGCATGCTCAGAAGTGACTTTTGATGCTGCTTTGCCCAGTTCCAAAATGGCCGCCGTGCCAGAAGTCGCACTGCAGCCATTTTGGAATTGGGCACACAGCAGCATCAAAAGTCGCTTCTGAGCATGCTCCGCCCAGTTCCAAAATGGCCGCTGCGCCAGAATAAACCGGGAGAAAACAAAAAATCCATTTTTTCAGCTAGGAACAGCTGGAAAAACGGGGATTTCCGGGGGAATACGGGAGACTTGGCAGCTATGCACCTATCGGTGACCCTGGGGGAGCCTGAGTTGGTTTGCATCGACGGGGCTCCCCCTACTGGTGGTTAACCCTGAGGAGACTTCCTGCAGGCAGGCAGGAGTCAGATATAGTCGGGTCGGTTCCAATGCCTAAGCCATAGCTGTCAAGTTTTCCCTTTTCTCGCGAGGAAGCCTATTCAGCAGAAGGGAATTTCCCTTTAAAAAGGGAAAAACTTGACAGCTATGGCCTAAGCCAATACCACTCACATTCTGTAACCAATAAAGTTGTGGCCTTTTTTAGCCCATTAACCTAAAATACTGGTGTCAAGTGTCTTTATTCTAACAAAGGGGAGGGTCCGGGGTCTTGCCACGCAACACTGTTGTCCTAATGTGGACCAGGCCTCATGCAACTGCTATGTGCATTAGGAGAAGCTCACATTCACTCCAATAGGAAATTCCATCTACAATGGAAATAAAGAGACCCAGGACCTCTATCCACATCAGGGGAAAGGGTTAAAGCACTGCTAAAGGTCACACGATGGTCTGCACCTGCAATTCACTTTTCAAAAGGCATTCACTCAATTGCTAGTTGTATGGTGTATACTAGTTCCTCACCAAGATTGAAGAACTCTGGACTGAACCACTGCAGCTGCCTACATGCAACAAACTAGTGCACCCAGGGTTTGCTTTGCTTTTACCATGGGGAAAATTCAGAAATATGAATCACACACACACTGTTGTAGTCTGAGGCACAGTCTAGAATTCTACCTCCTTATTTGGAGATTGTATGAAACAGCTCTGAAACATTCAAAGCTATGGACCAAGGTTTTATTTCTGAAAATTCAACTGGATCTTGGATTGCAAAGTTTACTTTTTGTGCATCTTGATATTTCAAATTCCTTTAAGCTCAGACGTGTCATCTATTCCTCTCTTTCCCAAGTTCTCTTCCACTTTGTGTAAACCAGAAAGCTTTAGAGAAAGAGAATATTGTATCTGCAAAGTAAAGATGGGAATCCATTTTTTCTTAGTTTTAAGGACATCTGAAATGAGACTAATATTAAACACTTACTGAGAAAGCCCTATTTAAATTCAGTATATTCTGCCATAAGAAAAAGTATTCAGCAGTCTACTTAAACAGCTCTTTCTAGAAATATGTGCCATAGTTAGTGAAAGTACAGATACTTGCCTGGGAATCTGCCAGGGTCTCAGGGTCAAATGCCACATTATATTGTATTCAGATATAAGAATAGACCCACAGTGTTGTCAGTGTTGCGAAGCACCCTCAGAAGGAGGAACTTTGCAGTAGCGAATTGGAGAGAGCAGTGCTTAATCCTTTCCCTGCCACTTCTACATAGGAACTTCCTTTCCACAAGTCACTCCCCCTCTCCGGACAAAGGGTTCCACCTCAAAAACCCATGTCTCATGAGGTAAATAATTGGTCTGAAACACTGGCAAGAAAAAGCACCAGAAGGCAAGAAATTTAACTGGAAAACTGGCTGGGGTGTGTGCTTTCTACAGTATAGGGCAAGTAACACATCTCAGTAATAAATGCATAATAAAGGATAATTTAATGAAATGTAGGTTTTCCATATTTCAAAAAGTGAAAATCCACACACAAAAGTTGTTGACCCCTGCTCCAAACTAATAAACAAATAACACAAGCAGATGGTACTTGTGCCCCTAGTTCTATAATTCACAATATTTAATTTTTAAAGACAAATAATGCTATGTTTTCTACTAACTTCAGTAAACTGACAACAAATCACAACACACAATATTACCAGCAAAAGCTCTACTGAAAGCACTTTAGTCAATGCAAATGCAAAATAGATTTTTTTGTTTGTTGGTGGTGAATCTAGTTTATAGTATGGCTTAAGTGTTTCTAAAGAACCTCTTGCTTCTTTTATTGAGTTAGAGAAGTTTCATTTATATGAGTTGCACATAAGCCACAGAAAGAAAATAAACTAAATTATACAATCTTTAGTAAATGGATTTTGTGCTCAAGATAAATATAAAGATAACTAAAAACAGGTTTTTGAACCAAGAAGAAAAGTAGAACTGTTTTTAAAATGCTATTAACTAATTTGCCATCCTGCATGATCCCCAAGCAGTACTCAGCTTCAGTAAGTGTTTTTAAAGTAAGATAGATTTGGAAAATAACCAAGAATTCCTTATCAGTGGCTTGCCTCTTCCTTAATTTGATCTAAGAGGACTATGGTGATTTTCCGTGTGCAGGCTGATTTAAAATAAAAAGTTTTTAACTCATCTTGAAGCAATTAAGTGTATATATGAACAAAAATATTTATAAATACTGTACATTATCAATTCTGAGTAACAGAAAAAGGGAGTGTACTTTTGTTCAAAATCAGATATGATTGCTAGATAGGCATGCATCTATCCATCTCTATCAACTGTAGTTGGTAGCAGAGAATATTTGCTAGAGCAGTCTAATTAAATGCCAAATCTGCTACGGAACAAAGCATTAAAAAAAACTTCTATTACGAGGCGTTCTGAATTTCTGCAGAGCCTTGATGTTATTTCTTGAAGTTCAGTTTATATCTGGACTATGACAGATTTTCATAGTGCATATTTCAGGAGTATGTACAATTTAGATGCATTTGATATATAGTTTTTTTAAAAAAACTAATGAAATTATTCTGAATAACAAATATCTTTAAGATACAAGAATGGCTGCCATCTGAAGAGACAACATGAACCACTTGCTAATGTGAATAGTACAAGGCTCCTAGGCAAGAGCCCTTGTGAAATTTGGGCGTTCAATGTTTTTTAATTTTTTTAACTAAGCAAAATACTAATTGCACCCAATGTTTTGTAAATACTTCATTATTTAAAAAATAAAATATGTCTGAGAATCAATGAGAGCTACTAGCTCACTTTATAATTATATAGTTTAATACTTGCAATAATTCAAAATTTCTTCAAAAAGATGAAGAACCCTGCATTTATTTTCTATCTATGGCAAAAGGTTCATTTGTTCCCATAATAGGAATGAGATAATGTTTTTTCATCCAGAGAATAAAATAATCTCTGGACCACCAAGATTCTAAATCTTGCCACAGAACATAATAGTGAAATGTTCGGCTAGTAGTGTCATTTAAAAATGTCATATCTCCAATTTTCCTGTGCTGGTTATTCCATAGGTATGGATAGTGAGCTTGAGTCTCACATTGTGTCTGATCTACAACATCCAATTGCATCCATTACAAATTCTACTTTTTACATCTCCATCTGTAAATCTAATGGTTTCTTACTGCAGAGGGATCACTACTGTGAAAAGTGGTGTTGTAGTGCAATGCATCATGTAGTCACCCATTTATTTTGAATGGGGAATTGGAAATGCTTTTATTACCTCTCTTAGGCCAATGCTATGGACCTCTTTGATGTAGCACAACCACTGTGCAAGGATCACCTCATTTTCTTAATTACAATCGCCTTATTCCTGTGGCTGTATTTTGTTTTAACTGTTTTTAATACTGAATTTTAAATTGTTGCAACCCACTCTGAGACCTGCAGGTGATAATGATAATGATGATGATAACAGATTAACTGTTTGTCCAAAACCAATTCTGTGTGAAAACAGCCGAATTTACCATGCCACAGAGAAGGCTTGGAAACTAGCAACACTGATGGAGACCAATATAATATGGTATTTTCAGGTAAGTGCTTCCTCATGAGATAATCAGATGTTATAATCCCCACACAAGGATGGTAAGAATCAGCCCTGTGTCTATCTAGTTAGTACATCCCCACAGGGTACAGCACATAGCTGTTGCTGATCGATTATTGAAAGTATATTGTGGTCTGAATGTATTCTATGGACTGCAGTAGAACTAGAACACTTTTAAGATATAAAATAAATTCAGCCTCTGTTCTGTAGCCCGTATCATTCACAGATAACCAAACACCACTGATGACAAGGGAATGCAGGTGGTTTATTTTTATTCCGGACGTGTAAATACCTTCTGAAGAATTAATTAGGAGAGTTATAATTCTACCTGACACCAGTAATAAGATTACTTACTGATGATGTAACTGAAGTCACAGGGCTCCTATGAACAAAATAATGCTCAAAACAGCCCTCAGAACCTGTTCTTTTCTCTTCTTACACATTTGCTTTCTGTCAGAACAGAACAGAAACCCATTTCAGTGGATTAATGTAGATGACAGGAAACATGCAGAGATGTCTATCCTCTTGCTAGAAAGCCTTCTAGGACATGATCTGTTCTATCAAACAGTTGTCCTTGAGTGCAAAAGGAAACTTGTGGACATTCCTTGCATGGATGCTCTGATTCTTCTTTTGTGGAAATTGAGAAAAATTCATTTTGATAATCTGCCATCTATTTGAAAAAAACCACAGATGGGTTGGTGGGATTGAAGACCTTTTAAAATCTGTAGCTATAAAGTGAAAGAGAGCACTATACAATTTCCATATTATGAGAAAGTAAATAAATATTGATCAGACCTATTCTTATGACAGAGCTATACTTTTCCAGTACTATTTCACTGTGAGCTTCAAGAACAAATTACAAAAGCCAATATACTTTCTTACAGAGAAAAAAACAGGTCACACTTTAAGCTTGACAAGATGCAACATGAACAGAGAAGAGTGACCAAAGATGATAAAGGGTCAGGAAACCAAGACTTATGAGGAATGGTGGAGGGAACTGGGTGTGTTTAGCCTGGATAAGAGGAGACTGAGATGAAATATGATAGACATCTTCAAATATCTAAATGTCTGTCACATGGAGGATGGAGCAAGCTTGTTTTCTCTTGCTCCAGAGGGCAGGACTCGAACTAATGGATTCAAGTTACAAGAAACTAAACATCAGGAAGAACTTTCTGAATGTAAGAGGCGTTCGACAGTGGAATGGTCTAGTTGAGATTCTTGTATTGCAGGGGGTTGGACTAGATGACCCTCGGGATCCCTTCCAACTCTACAATTCTATTATTAACTACCTCTTTTTATTAATAAAAAATAAAACATGTTTTCCCCTTCATGGATCAATGCCTTGTCGTGGCGAAGGGGCTTGAATAACTCAGAGAAGCTATGAGCTATGCCACCCAAGATGGACAGGTCATAGTGGAGAGTTTTGACTAAACGTGATCCACCTGGAGAAGGAACTGGCAAGCAACTCCAGTATCCCTGCCAAGAAAACTCCATGGACAAAGACAACAGGCATATAAAAGTTATGACGCTGGAAGATGAGCCCCTCAGGTCGGAAGGTGTCCAACATGCTACTGAGGAAGAGTGGAGGACAAGTACAAGTAGATTCAGAGCTGATGAAGCGGCTGGGCCAAAGCCGAAAGGACGCTCAGTTGCGGATATGCCTGGAAGCGAAAGGAAAGTCCGATGCTGTAAAGAAAAATATTGCATAGGAACCTGGAATGTAAGAACCATGAATGGCGGTAAGCTGGATGTGGTCAAAAATGAGATGACAAGAATAAATATCGACATCCTGGGCATCAGTGAACTAAAATGGAAGGGAATGGGCGAATTCAGTTCGGGTGACTATCATATCTACTACTGTGGGCAAGAATCCTGTAGTAGAAATGGAGTGGCCCTCATAGTCAACAAAAGAGTGGCAAAAGCTGTAATGGGATGCAATCTCAAAAATGACAGAATGATCTCGATACGAATCCAAGGCAGACCCTTTAACATCACAGTAATCCAAGTTTATGCACCAACTACCGGAGCTGAAGAAAGTGAAATTGACCAATTCTATGAAGATCTACAACACCTTCTAGAAATGACACCAAAGAAGGATGTTCTTCTCATTACAGGGGATTGGAATGCTAAAGTAGGGAATCAAGAGATAAAAGGAACAACTGGCAAGTTTGGCCTTGGAGTTCAAAATGAAGCAGGGCAAAGGCTAATAGAGTTCTGTCAAGAGAACAAGCTGGTCATCACAAACACTCTCTTCCAACAACACAAGAGACGACTCTACACATGGATATCACCAAATGGGCAGCATCAAAATCAGATTGATTATATTCTCTGCAGCCAAAGATGGAGAAGCTCTATACAATCAGCAAAAACAAGACCTGGAGCTGACTGTAACTCAGATCATCAGCTTCTTATAGCAAAATTCCAGCTTAAGCTGAAGAAAGTAGGAAAAACCACTGGGCCAGTAAGATACAATCTGAATCAAATCCCTTATGAATACACAGTGGAAGTGAGGAACAGGTTTAAGGATTTAGATTTGGTGGACAGAGTGCCTGAAGAACTATGGATGGAGGCTCGTAACATTATACAGGAGGCAGCAACGAAAACCATCCCAAGGAAAAGGAAATGCAAGAAAGCAAAATGGCTGTCCAACGAGGCCTTACAAATAGCGGAGGAGAGGAGGCAAGCAAAATGCAAGGGAGATAGGGAAAGATACAGGAAACTGAATGCAGATTTCCAAAAAACAGCAAGGAGAGACAAGAGGGTCTTCTTAAATGAGCAATGCAAAGAAATAGAGGAAAACAATAGAATGGGGAAAACCAGAGATCTGTTCAAGAAAATTGGAGATATGAAAGGAACATTTCGTACAAAGATTACCATAATCAAGGACAAAAGTGGTAAGGACCTAACAGAAGCAGAAGACATCAAGAAGAGGTGGCAAGAATACACAGAGGAATTATACCAGAAAGACATGGAGGTTTCGTACACCCCAGGTAGTGTGGTTGCTGACCTTGAGCCAGACATCTTGGAGAGTGAAGTCAAATGGGCCTTAGAAAGCACTGCTAATAACAAGGCCAGTGGAAGTGATGATATTCCAGCTGAACTATTTAAAATTTTAAAAGATGATGCTGTTAAGGTGCTACACCCAATATGCCAGCAAGTTTGGAAAACTCAGCAATGGCCAGAGGATTGGAGAAGATCAGTCTACATCCCAATTCCAAAGAAGGGCAGTGCCAAAGAATGCTCCAACTACCGCACAATTGCGCTCATTTCACACGCTAGCAAGGTTATGCTTAAAATTCTACAAGGCAGGCTTAGGCAGTATGTAGACCGAGAACTCCCAGAAGTGCAAACTGGATTTCGAAAGGGCAGAGGAACCAGAGACCAAATAGCAAACATGCGCTGGATTATGGAGAAAGCTAGAGAGTTCCAGAAAAACGTCTACTTCTGCTTCATTGACTATGCAAAAGCCTTTGACTGTGTCGACCACAGCAAACTATGGCAAGTTCTTAAAGAAATGGGAGTGCCTGATCACCTCATCTGTCTCCTGAGAAATCTCTATGTGGGACAAGAAGCTACAGTTAGAACTGGATATGGAACAACTGATTGGTTCAAAATTGGGAAAGGAGTACGACAAGGTTGTATATTGTCTCCCTGCTTATTTAACTTATATGCAGAATTCATCATGCGAAAGGCTGGACTAGATGAATCCCAAACCGGAATTAAGATTGCCGGAAGAAATATCAACAACCTCAGATATGCAGATGACACAACCTTGATGGCAGAAAGCGAGGAGGAATTAAAGAACCTTTTAATGAGGGTGAAAGAGGAGAGCGCAAAATATGGTCTGAAGCTCAACATCAAAAAAACTAAGATCATGGCCACTGGTCCCATCACCTCCTGGCAAATAGAAGGGGAAGAAATGGAGGCAGTGAGAGATTTTACCTTCTTGGGCTCCTTGATCACTGCAGATGGTGACAGCAGTCACGAAATTAAAAGACGCCTGCTTCTTGGGAGAAAAGCAATGACAAACCTAGACAGCATCTTAAAAAGCAGAGACATCACCTTGCCGACAAAGGTCCGTATAGTTAAAGCTATGGTTTTCCCAGTAGTGATGTATGGAAGTGAGAGCTGGACCATAAAGAAGGCTGATCGCCGAAGAATTGATGCTTTTGAATTATGGTGCTGGAGGAGACTCTTGAGAGTCCCATGGACTGCAAGAAGATCAAACCTATCCATTCTTAAGGAAATCAGCCCTGAGTGCTCCCTGGAAGGACAGATCGTGAAGCTGAGGCTCCAATACTTTGGCCACCTCATGAGAAGAGAAGAATCCTTGGAAAAGACCCTGATGTTGGGAAAGATTGAGGGCACTAGGAGAAGGGGACGTCAGAGGACAAGATGGTTGGACAGTGTTCTCGAAGCTACGAACATGAGTTTGACCAAACTGCGGGAGGCAGTGCAAGACAGGAGTGCCTGGCGTGCTATGGTCCATGGGGTCACGAAGAGTCGGACACGACTAAACGACTAAACAACAACAAAACATGTTTTACTTTAAAGTGCTGTTTGCACTGTTTTGTATCACTTTTTTGCCCAGCTACTCTTGGATGAGTGGAGGTTTATGATAATTGGTAATTTATACTTAGATTACCAACTATACTTATACTTATATACTTATGGTGGTAGCAGGAAAACAGTGTTGAAAAAATAAGTAACTGGTGTATGAGATGAAGTGGAGTGAGAAAATAGTAATTACCTGACGCCTCTATGCGACCACTAAACTCCCCCCCCCCCGACCACATGATGATCCTTCACTCAACACTGGCAGAATATGATAAATATGGCAAACTCAAGTTAATAATCTGGCTGCACTGTTCTGAACCAGATGAAGTTTCTGAACATTTTTCAAAGACAGTCCTACAAGTAATAATAATTAATAAAAATAATAATAAGGCATTTGGAGATGTACTTATTCATTCTCCCCAAATATGTTGGTCTCCATTGTATTTGTGTCAATCAATATGTTACAAATTACTAGTTGCATCCATTAGGAAATGAGGTAGGTCCTTTTTTTTCCAACTTGATGTTCTAGAGAGGCAATTAGAATGCATCCAGCATATCATTACCGAGCACATTATCTCAACTTCCTTCATAACATCTCAGTAGCTGCCCAGTGTAGAGGTCAAGCATAGCGAAGATGTCCTTGTAATAACTCCTACTAGGAATGTTTGTGTTTAAATGTAGCCTGATGAACCCTGTAAAGTTATGCAAATGAAAGATTTTTGATGTCGAATGAGCTGTAGGTGGAGGTCAACAGATTGTCTTTGACAAAATGTACAAAAACTACACAACATGTAGTTTTTAACTGAGCAGACATTTGCGTTTGGGGTTATTTTGAAGCGATTTTAAGCATTTGTCTTTGTACAGTATCTAAAATTGTGACACAATCTGGAAGAAATAAAGTGTAACATTCTTCATCCCTGTTTCCATTTACCAGAAAAACAGCTGACTGAAAGATGAAGTTGAAACAAATGTTGCAGAGATGCAGTTAACTGGTTGCACAGTGATCTCACCACCCTTAAAGCAATTGTTGCTACATAGGAAAGGGGCCCTGATATCCTATGGATTCATTGACCACTGCAGTGAAGGAGCAGAAATATTTCCAAGCTCCATAATTAGAATTGTCAAAGTTCACCAACCCACTTTCATCCCCTGGACTTGCAGCAGTGATGGAACACATGGCAGAAATGTGCCCTTTCTTACCAGCCTAGGAGGAAAAACTGGCAGTCACTAATGCTTGCTCTGAGAGGCATGAATTAATTCTGCTGACTAGATGTAGTCTTCTGCACCTGAACCTGCCCGTCCCCCAACCCAACTTTATAGTTCAAAAAGCACAGCCCTTTTCAGGTGTGAATCTGGGGTGAAATGAAGGCTGGGATACTGCAATGATCGGTGTGTGGGGCTGCCCTTGAGATTGGTTCGGAAACTGCAGCTGGTACAAAATGTGAGACCTGACAAGGATACCTGAAATATAATCTCACCCTTTTATATACTAAGCAATCACTGTGCTCTGGAGGTGACGACCTCCTGCAGATACCATATTATCATGAGATCCATTCCACACAATTTAGGAATTGGGCCTTTCGTGTTATGGCACCTACTCTTTGGTATTCACTCCCCCAGGCACAGTCTGTTGTCTTCTCAGTGCATACTGAAAACCTTCCTCTTTCTACAAACTTTTTAAGTTGAGATTTTTCCCTGTCTCAAAGAATTGATTTCTAATATTTGTTTCATTGTTTTATCACTTGTTGTTTGTCACCCTGGGCTCCTTTGGGAGGAAGGACAGAACATAAATTTAATAGACAAGCATGTTTTTGGGTGAGGGGAAACAACACACCAACAGGCTCCTCTGGCACCCTCCACATGTTCATCCAAATGCGCATAGGGCAAGCCAAAAGTCTGCCACCTTGATGGTGTTGACATTCCACACAAACTGGTTAATCTGAACTGGCTTATTAACACGGCTCTGTACAGCTCCTAAGCAGGGCCACAGTGACTGAAAACTGCTGCCAGTTGTCTGAGCCAGGGGATGGAGAGGAAGAGGGAAGCCAGGAGGTTCAATAATATTTAAGGAGAGAATGAACCATTAACCCACTGGGCATTAATGCAACATATATCAGTAGCCATGTTCCTACAGTCCACTAAGCATAGGGGCCATTGTATAGTAGTTAACAGTATGAATATGAGTGGGGGGAGGGCTATGTCCCCAAATCTATTTAGATGTTCAGAAGATTTAAATTAAAACATGTTCAGTGTTTTATAGAACACCAGAGGAATACCACCAAGGGTGGTAGTTCTGGTTGATTGAGGAGAGCCATTTTCCTTGCCTCCACCTTTGTATCCACCTCTTTAATTTTACGACCCAGAAATTCTTTATTGGTATGCTTGATTCTCCTTGTGAGAGAGGCAGAGCAAATTACAAAACATCACATTAATTTGTCCTAAGGGCAATGCAAGTTTTCATGGCCTTGTTATTCTCTTCCCGTACGCATGTGACAAACAGTGTTTACCTATAGCTGTTATTGGTTTCCTATCTCTGTGGTACATTTTAATTGTCCTGGGAATGTAATTGCCTAAAATATCCCCTGATTCATGATACTTAAGGAATATTAATGACAAATGGTTTCTAATTTAATCACCGTAACTATTTCTCAGAGGTTTCTGTGCTAAGGCTCAGTTATATGCATTTCTGCATAAGAAGATAAATAAGAAGAGTTATGCACCATGCATTCCTCATCTATTAACATCATAATAATACACATTTACATAGAGGTTAATGCCCACTGTGTTCAATGGGGCTTACTCCCAAATAAGTGTGTTTAGGACTGCAGTCTTTCAGTGAAATCTTATGCATGTCTACTCAAAAGCAAATTAGTCTTACTCTCAGGTAAGTGGATATATGGCTACAGACTAAAAGGGTTAGCCATAAAAAATAGCATGAAAACATCCTGCCCGTAAACTTTTTGGGTTTTTTTGCAAGGCACACCAAGGACAAAGGTTCTAAAAATAGAAGAATTTTTTCCCCTCAGATTCAAAGAAAGATTCATCTTCAGAAACCTTCAAAGTTGCTGCTGGAAGAAGAAAGAGAGAGAGAGAAAACCTAGTTGCTCTGAAACAGAAAATTGTGTATCATCCCATTTAGTCCTGGGATGGAAGAGAAGAGTAATTGGCTAGGTGTCTGGAATTGATCCTCAGGTATGTAAGATTGCCCAGGTAAGAGATTTGTGAGGAGGGAGATTGCCCAAAACTCCCATTATTGGTCTGACCACTGCTGCTGTTGTGCTTGCATGTTGGCATTTACTGCCTCTTGCAGAGCTTAGTTTTTTCAGTTATGTTTTTCCATAGATAGTTTATTGAAATATTATTTAAATGTGAGCATTATGTCTTAAAATAAATTATTATGTATATACTGTTGACATTATATCTTAATATTGCTGTTTTCATCATGTATAATGTTGATCAGTTTCTATTGTAAAGAAGTAGCATACCAATTAAAGTCTAGTATAAACTAATCTAATCAAAACCAAACCACCAAAATCTGGAGATGTCTTACTGCCATGGTTGCTGTTCTGCATAGTGTAGCACTGACCTCCTAAACCTAAGCCATATTAGGTTTTAAAAATATTGCATTACTTACTACAGGTGTTCTCAACTGTTTTGTGAAAATCTGGTATATCCGAAAATACATGCCTGCACACATGCCCCCAATAAACCTTGGTTTTGTTAAACTTCCAGGATAGACTACAGATTGGGCCAGGCTTTTTATTTTCCCTTTTAGCCTGTTTTCTGCAAGTCTGGTATATTGGAAAACTTGAAACCTAAAAATAAAAATTGACCACACAGAGAGAAAACTGACACATATTCATGCAAGCCCATAATGGACCTCAGAGGGTGTCAGAATCCAGAACCCACAGAGGGTGACAAAATACTAATGCAGAGGTTTTCAACCTTTTTGAGTTCACGGCTCCCTTAAACAACCACATTCTTTCTGAAGCACCCCTGTGGGGCTCATGAGCCCCGTTATGTCACCCCCTTGCCTGCAGAGATGGCAGCCTCTCAACCTTTTTCAAACACCCTCCCTTGTGGAGTGTTCCCTCAGCCTCCTCACCCCTCTCCTTGGGAGTCCTCTGGGCAGCCACTGCCACTACCCCTGGTCTCTGAGCTGCCCACCCTGCCCCAAGGAGAGATGCCTCCTCTCACTGCCCCACAGGGGCCTGGGAAGAGGTTGTCCCCACCCTTAGTGGCCCAACGGAGACTAGCCAAAGGTGGATGTGAGGCCAACACCATAGGCACCTGGCACTCAGCTCCCAGGCAGGCCTTGCATGCAGCAAGCACAGGAAAGCCAGTGCAGTGTCTATCTGCCCAGTCTCACACTTGTCTGTCCATTTCCAACAGCAAGGGCTGACAGACTGGCTGGCTGGGCTACAGAGAGTGGTTGCTCTTCCTGTTTAGTTCCTGGTTGCAGTGCCTCAGCCTCTCCTACCTTTATGCACACCTTTAAACATGCTCACACTGCACTGGACACCAGGACTGGACACCCATCCTCCCATCCATTCTGAAGAGATAGAAATAAGATTGCTAAAGGAATTAAAGAGATTTTGGCAGAAGAATCTAATTTATTAAAAATGGATGAAGTCCTTGTTAATGTGTGTGGAACCCTTTAGGCTACACCATAATAAAATGTTTTAAATGTATGAAAATTAGCTGCTGTCATTTTCCATATTCAAGAAAACACAAGCTGTTACTCAGGAATATAAATGGAAGTTTTCCTTAGTCTGACTATACCTCTGAAATTTGGACAGATATTCACAACCAACAATACATGTTGTTGTTCCAAAAAATGAGATTTCAAAGAGTGTTAGAGGAAATATTTTCTTCTAGCATTGGCCTATTTTTTTTTCATATTCAGATCAAAGAGGACTGAAATATTGCTGCTCATCATTTTCTCTATTTTCAGCTTGTCCCTGAAGGTATTATCTGATGTAATGCTGAACTCACTGGCTTTTGGGATCAAAACATTCTCATAACCCAGGATCCCTAAAGGTTTCTGTGATCAGCCAAGCAAAATTCACAACAAATGTGGAAAATTGGAAAATGTGATTTATTGAAGCTGTAGTAGAGGTAGCTCCAGATGCATATTGCAGTGTTCTTTTTTAAAAAAGGAAGGAACCAGCAAAACAAAAATCTCATTCATTTAGTTTCAGAAAGGTGAAAATCTGTACATATACTCCATGCTTTATCCATTCTGCACTCCTTTATACCTCAAACTTTGGGGTTAGAGAGTTGCATCCAACTAAGTTTTAAAGATTAGAGCAACTTAAATTAATGGACCTAAGTTAGTCACGTCATACATAAGAGCCTGCTGGATGAGGCCAATGGCCTATCTAGTCCAACATCCTGTTCTTACAGTGGCCAACCAGATGCCTATGTGTAAGGGGGAGGGATTATAGAGAACCCTCCCCCCTCATCAGAAGCAGCCCGTCTCCAAGCAGTCATGAGAGCGAGGGGTCTGAAGGGGTGAGTCAGGAAACAGAGAGGGAGTGCCAGGGCTCTGGCAACATCAAAGAGTCCCTGCTCCATAGGCAGGAAGAGAGGGAGGTGGAAAGAGTGGACAGGAATAGGTCAGACAGAAGACCCGTCCCCCCCCCCGACGCCGGAATTGAGAAGGAGGAGGAAAGGGAGGCCCTTCTCAGTTCCGAGGCTTTTATGCTGGTCCCGAACGCGGAAGGGAGTAGTGCAGGAATCTGACTCAAGCAGGTAGACATGAAATGAGCAATCCGTTACACTATAAATAATGTGCACCAATAAAAACGTCTGAAAGACAAGCATGTGTACGGCTGTTACTCAAGAGTAGTCACAACACACCCTGACACTATGGGAAACAAACAAGCAGGATTTGAGCACAAGAGCACTCTCCCCTCCTGTGGTTTACAGCAACTGGTATTCAGAAGCATTGCTGCCTCCAATTGAGGCATAGAATAATTATCTTCCAACATTCATCTTCATTGGATGCCCATGAATTATGATAAGGGGGGACTCCATCCACTTTCTCCATGACATGCATGATTTTATAAACTTCTATCATGGCATCTTTTGCATGCATTTTCTCTAAACTAAAATGTCCCAAACATTATAACCTTTCTTCATAAGGGAGTTGCTACATCCCCTTGATCATGTTGGTCTGAACTCCCTTTTCCAACTCAACAGTACCTTTTTTGAGGTGAGGCAACCAGAACTACACTGTTCTGAATGTATAACAGCATTGGCAGTTTTATTTTAAATTAGTTTCCTAATTCCTGCATCACAGGAAGTTGGACTAGATGGCCCTCGTTGCCCCTTCTGTTAGCACCTTCTATGATTCTATTATCCCTAGCATGGAATCTGCCTTTGTCACGACTGCCAAACCCTGAGGTGACATCCTAATCAAGCTACCTAATAAGACCAAGAGGCCTCATTCCTGGTCCGTCACCACCAGTTCAGACCTCATGAGCTTTACACTCATTTACATTGAATTGCATTTGCTGTTTTACTGCCCATTCATTCAGTTGTGAGAAGTCCTTTGGGGTCTCTTCACAATCTTTTTCTGTTTTAACAACTCAGAATAATTTAGCACCCTCAGCAAACCTGGCCATCTCCGTTTATGAACAAGTTAAAAAGCACAGGTCCCAATACCACTTTCTACTTCTCTCCATTCAGAGAACTGTCCATATATTCCTACTCATTCCTTCCTGAAACTTAACCAATTCCTGATCCACAAGAGGACCTCTCCTCTTATTCCATGACTGCTAAACTTACTCATAAGCCTTTTGTGAGGTACTTTGTCAAAAGCTTTTTGAGTGTCAAAGTATACTTTTAACCCCCTCCCCGAAACATCACATTTGGTCTTGCACTGAATGTAGTACTGCCAGCCTAAGATCAGCAAATAGAAGAACTACAGTAACATAACTAATTTACAATTTACAGTTGAGGCCTTTTGCATGGATTAAGGGTGGCACTGAAGGAGAACAGGACTCTAATGCCTTTAAACAGTTATGTGGCAGGTAGTATTAAACAAAGTAAGCCTTTTTAAAATTTGAACTATAATTATGGGGAAAGGTTCACATGTTTATATACCGTCTCTCAGACATCTTATTACTTATGTGTGTTCCACCACTGACTGCAAAAGTATATGCAAATTTGTGTGTTCTTTTGCAAGTGCAGCAGAAGACCCAATCCACATGCAGTATACTATATATTATGTTGGCACATGTGATCATTGTTGCCCAATGGCAGATGCTCTTCATGAAGAATTGTATATGAGTTTCTTCTATTAATTTTGAACATTCCATTCCATGACAGGATGAAGAGAGACTGAATTAACCCTACAAATACAGTAATTTTCTTCCCTTTGTTCTATCTGTCACCCCTACTCAATTGCAAACTTTCAGCAAATGTCATTGGCTCTTCCACACTTACTGCTAAATAATTTGCTTTAGATATCTTTCTTCCTGCAACACACTTCTAAATTTCAGCTCTGGATTCTACTTCAAAGCTATTTTTTTTTTATTTCTGAAAGTTCAGTTGTCTGAAGCATAACTGTTGTACCCATCAGATACTAACTGGTATTGTGTGATTCCTTATCTTTAAAATCAGTGAACTACAAAGGAAGTCATTTTACAGTTAATTTGTTGTACATGTTGGTATAGAAAACAGAAGGACTATTTCTACTCACACTCCAAAGAAATTATGTTCTGCTTTAAGATCAATTACAGATAGTCAATAGGATAAAGCACTGGGAAATGCTGCATCCTGCCATTTAAAGACAGGATACTTTACTAGAATTATTTTTCTCCAGTGCTTCTTTTTTTATTTAGAGCTCTGATAATACCAATATGTTGCTTTAATACAATATATAGATGATGCAAAAACAGAATTAATCAATTGCACCTGATTTTATATAGCCTATAATATGCCCTAAAATTATGTACATATTCCTAGCGACATATTGAGATATGGCTATAATGGATTTTAAAAGTTTCTTATTCCTACATGTTCAGGCACACACATTTTTCCATGACAACACACATATCCACTTGACATCCTTCCACAAGGCCTGCAAGATAGAGCTGTTCTGCCTGGCCTTCGGTCTGGGCCCAGTTTTAACCCCCCCCCCTCTCTGGGACCCTGTAAGTTACCACTTTGGCCCTTTTATCAGTTCATGTGGGACAAACATGGATAGGTGGCCCTGATGAATACTTGAGGTTCCCGACCCCTATGGTTGTAATTCGTGGGCAGTCATTTAATTTTACCCTGAATCTAATTTTTAAGCTGTATTTTAATCAATTGTTTGATTGTGTTTTAATGTATTTGATATTAGCTACCCTGAGCCCAGTCTTGGCCGGGGGGGCGGGGCAGGGTATAAATAAAAATTTACTTACTTACTTACTTACTTACTTACTTACTTACTTACCCAATCTTCCATTACACTTCAGGGCAGAAGTAAGTTTCATTTACTTCATTGAGGTTTGCTCCCAGGTAAATGTGTACAGGACTGCAGCCTAAGCACAATATTAAATATTCTGGTGCCTTTCCTCCTGATTCATAGGCTAAAAATGATAATTTCACATTTCAAGGGGTGGAACTCTAGTGCATGCTTTTAAAAGGCAGCCATAATTACCTGTCTCATATTGTGGTTAAAAACAACATTCTGAACCAAAGGCCCACTTACCCCAGCATTCTATTCTCAAAATGACTAATGGGATTCCTATGGGAAGCTCACAAGCAGGACCTGAAAACAACAACTGTATCCCCCTTGTGATATTCAGCAACTGGTATTATCAGAAACAGAACAAAACCTTTTCTCTATCCACCTTCTCCACACCATGCATATTTCCATACATCTCTATTATGTTCCCTCTTGAGCTTGCCTTTTTTCTGACCTATACATCTAGAGTAGACTCACTACCACTGATCTCACTCATAAATATGTCAAGATTTGTTTTAAAGCGCTTACAGAACACAGGGTGAAAAGGAGGTATGTAATCTTTATGGCACATATTTTGTCAGCCATTATAACACGCCTCTTTCTCTCCATTTACCTATATTTTGCCAGTCACAGAATCTCACTTTTTTCTATGTCTACCCCAATTTCAATTCATGGATTAACTACAATGGGAGCCAGCAACATCTGGAGGACCATGGATTCCACATGCTTTCCTAAATAAGGGAAAGAGAAATATGTAGACCCAGGGGAAAAATGATAGCATATCTATCTATCTAGATATATCAGTCAAATGGATCCTACTATATGAAAAGAAGCAATGGAACAATGAAATGGAATTGCCCTAAATACCATATTTTTTCTGCAAAGAAAGTTAAAAGGAAAAATCCAAAAGAAATTTTGTTGTGGTGATAAATACACCAGATTTTCTTAATAAGCACTTTGCTGCCAATCCTTTAAACATATCAGTCACTAATTTTTCTAACAGCTGATATGCCAAATGCACAGGCACTGATTTTACCATATAAATACTAAAATGATAACGACTGTCAACTTCAGAGTCAAAGTTGCTGTAGTTTTGACAGGCAATTGATATACCATGCAGGCTTATATGAAATACACTTACAGCATTATAAATAGGGTGTTCTGTCAAAGTGTGTGCCAACCACTATAAAAGATTCTAGAGGAAATTGTGTGTAGCCCTCAAAGAAACCACCCAGTAACTGTGGATATATTTAGGCATTTAAAGCAATTCTGAAAGGACGGTTAGGCTTTTTCGTGTGTATGGTATTGCCAAAAATATCACAAGAACATTCTTTCATATAAGTAAAAGTAAATATTCTATAATGTACAGCTTTTCAAAAAATCTAACCATACTATGTAGTAATTCCACACAATCAACTTTAAAAACACACCCACCTGGCAGCTTCTATTACTGTGGGAAACAATGGAACAAACACCCCCTGCTCTCTGCACTGGATGCAACTGAATGAACAGGTGTGCCTGAGGCCTACTCTAATCAATTGAACTGAGGTACACAGTTAAATTAACTGGATGGTGCTTTTTGTGAGGCTTATGGAAGGTTAAAGCTCACAAATGTGAAAAGTCATGATTTTTTCATCAATCCATTCCAAATCATTTTTTAAAAGTGTCCTGAATCTATGTGGCAGCTGTTTAATCAGTTTAATTTTCCTTTGTCCATCAATAAGATTCCAATTATTGCTTCTCCAATTTGTAAACCACCCTATTCTCAAACCTCAAGGCATTTGAGCAAATATAAAACCATAATAGTAAATGATGATGCTTTCTCATCAAACCACTATGCTCCTAGGAATGACATGTGAGCACTCCACTGCCTTTTGTCCCTTTCTGCATGAAAGAAGAGAGGTTGGGGTGGACAAGAAGGGGTGACCCTCTGACTTTCCTTTCTATTTCTCAAGTAAAATGGTGCCATAGGAAAAGGTACCCCTGACCATTAGGTCTAGTCGCGGACGATTCTGGGGTTGCGGTGCTCATCTCGCTCTATAGGCCAAGGGAGCCGGCGTTTGTCCGCAGACAGCTTCCAGGTAATGTGGCCAGCATGACTAAGCCGCTTCTGGCGAACCAGAGCAGAGCACAGAAACGCTGTAAAATAGTAAAATGGTGTCATAGTGACCATCTGTTGTGGAAGGGAAAAAAGAACAGCAGGACTGCATCGGGGTACCACCTTTCACAAAAATGATATTAACATCTAGAAGTTGATACTTTGAAAAATCATATCATCAATTATTAGGGTTGCTAGTCAACCAGAAAACAAAACCCCATAGTTTCTTTAAAAAGTGTATGTGTGTGTGAGAGAGAGAGACTGAGTGAGTGAGTGAGTGAGAATCTGCCCCTGACTTGTAATCTGGGGAACCGGGTTCATGTCTCCGCTCCTCTACATGCAGCTGCTGGGTGACCTTGGGCTAGTCACACTTCTCTGAAGTCTCTCAGCCCCACTCACTTCACAGAGTGTTTGTTGTGGGGAAGGAAGGGAAAAGGAGATTGTTAGCTGCTTTGAGACTCCTTCGGGTAGTGATAAAGCGGGATATCAAATCCAAACTCCTCCTCCTCCTCCTCTTCTTCCATCATACTGGAAAATCAACTACAGTACAAAAGGAAGTCGTGTCCTTGCCCGCAATACATGAACTTGCTACAGATTAGATGCAAAACCATACCCTCCAACATTTATCCGATGAAAACAGGGACATCCCATTCCCTAATGATAATTTTACTATTTATACACCACACATCTTATTGGGTTGCCCCAGCACTATGGGCAGCTTCCAACATATATAAAAACATAATAAAACATTAAACTTTTTTTTAAAAAAAAAACCATATACAGGATTACCTTCAGACGGCTTGGGGGTTGTATAACTCCTTACCCTCCAACATTTCTCCATTGGGAATAGGGACATCCTAAGGAAAAGTGGGACATTCTGGGATCAAAGCAGATGGCTTCACTAAATCAGGGACACCCCTGGAAAATAGGGACACTTGGAGGGTCTGCAAAACTCAATAAAATATTGGTTTGGTTTTTGTTTCTTTTCTTAAAGGAAAGCAACGGGGGTGGCAAGGCTCCAAAATACATGTATGTATATAATGTTCTGTGGAAAGAAGCAAGAAGGTGCAGCAGCTAGAGGCCTGCATTCTTTGCTTCAGTGGGTCCAGATGTTGCTTAAGTTTTGCCTCAGTCTGCAAAAAATCTTGCAAAGCAGAATGTTTGTGAACAAGTTGAATAGTTCAATAAAATGTGCAACATCCCTTGACTCAGGAGGAAGACAAAATCCTGATACAGTACATCAATATAACTCCACAAACTTAAGCGTTCTAGGTTTTCCAAACAAATATTGATGAATATCTCTCCTCTCTGGAAAAATATACTTGACCCAGCTCAGTCTAACTTCATGTTTGTTGTTCAGGTTTTTTCAGCTCAAAAGTAATGCATAATGTTGACATGTGTTTTAAATCAAGTTTTAGCTTCTTGTTGATTTAAATTATTTTTAAAAAAAATGTTTAAAAATTATTTTTTTAAAAAAATGTTTAAAAATTATTTTTTTAAAAAAATGTTTTAAAATTATTTTTAAAATGTTTTAAACAGTTGCTTTTAACTTTTTAATTGATGATGTCATTGTTTTATTCTTTTTGTAAACCACTTGGAGGGTTTTTGGTTTTTACAATCAAAAGGTATTTATTTATTATTTGTTTCATAAAATTTATTATATATAATAAATTTTCTGAAACAAATAATTAATACTGTATAGAAGACTGCTTTCTCCTGCTGCTTTTTCTCAAGTGACACCAACAAGTGGGTACAGTTTCAACGTAGATTGCTACTTTGAATTCAACATTATATTCACAACTTATTAAAACAGTTATGAATAAAGCATTGCCAACTCACACCACATATGAAACTTTCTGTGCTATCATTTTGTTGTTATTCATAGCTTTGATCCTATTTTGCAACACATGTGGAAGACATAATTAGATGTAAACAGTCTTTTAAGTAACAGTTTTTTCTCCCTTTTCTTTTCACACATTCAGCTGGCTCTTTATAGAAATAATCATATATAATTTGCATCAACTTTAATGAGCAGCTATGTAAGAAAAAGCTTCTCTGGGACAGAGTAATTCACACCTTTAAGATATTCTGCACAAGGAAGCCAGCAAGCTCAGGTAGCTGCCACTGCAATGGAGCCAATTGCACTGATACAAATTTACATTTTATAGATTTTCTCTGCCCTCTTTATGGCTCAGACCCACTTATAAAAACAACACAAAACCTTGAGCACAGTGGAAGGAACACAGGAAACTAAGAAGCTGCTTTATACTGAGTTAGGTGAATAAGTATTGTCGATTTTGACTGGCAGAAGCTTTCCAGAACTGCAGACCAGGAATCTTTCACAACCCTACCTGGAGCTGCTGGGGAATGAATCTGGAACCTTCTGCACAACAACCAGATGCTCTACCACTGAGCTCCAGTGTTTTTTCCTAAACCTAATTTACTTGGGATTTAGTTTTCACACGAAGGGCTTTCATCCATGGTTTCACCAGGGCCAACCTTTGCTCATAGTGAATGCTATCTTTAGCTCCACCTTTATGGTTTTTCTAACAAATCACAAGGTATGTTCTAAGGTGCTAGAAGACTGAGCAAAGCCCAAGGAAGAAAGCTTGGATGAACCTATACTCAAGTTACCCATGGAGACTTTGAGGTTAATCATCAAAGACTTCCAGCTGGGAAGCAAAAATTATCTTTAAATAGCATTTTCCTTAAACATTTATCATTTCTAGGAAAGCAACATTAAAGAATGTTGGATGTAGCCATAGCCGCGCACCTCTGTTCTTGGAGTTCGCTATGGACTGTCACTGGCTGCGTAGAAAACTGTAAGAATGGGTTTATTTTTATATAATCTCAAAGGAAAGAATTCCTCCCACCCTCTCACTTCAGAATCTCACCTGAGGTTGTTTAATATGTGTATTCTAAGTCAATGTTGACTTCGGTTTTCCTAACTGAAATATACAAGTGGAATCTGTAGTGTGGAGTGCTCTTGTTCAGGATTCCTTCAACTGCACAGGGTTGGACTAGATGACCCTTGGGGGTCGCTTCCAATTCTACAATTCTATGACTAAGCTCTATCCTGCAAGCTGAAAATAGCTTACAGTGATTTTTTAAAAATTCTATTACTTTTATAATATTATAAACACAGAAAACAACATAACAAATAAAAAACAGATACAAACAATAACAAAACATAAAATCATTTACACTTTTCCTTGACTTCTCTTACCATTGTATTTGGGACTTCCCCAAGTCCCCATATCTGATTTCCATTTCCAATCATCACTAGCAGTTTCATAATCATCGCCTTAAATCTTTTCCACCTTAATGTATTTCAATTCTTTACATCAAAAACTTCACATTACAGTCATCTTTATAACTCTCCTAGCATCTATCTAGTTCCCTAAGCCTAAAACCAATGTCTTCCACAGAAGTCCACACTTATATACCACAATATTTCCCTAAATATACTTTAAATTTGTTCCAATCTTCCTCCACCGACTCTTCTTTCTGGTCTTGGAGTCTCCCTGTCAGCTCAGCAAGTTCCATAAAGTCTATCATCTTCATCTGCTACAGTGATTTTTCTAAATGTCAATAATCTTGTCACCTAGATGTTGTAGTTGCTATTGAGGGAACTTAATTCATATTCTCGTTTTCAATATAGTTTTTCATATGTCCAACATATTTGACTCACAATAACAAGTATTTTTAAAGAAAAGAGGGGGGAATTATGTATGTATGTATGTATGTATGTATGTATGTATGTATGTATGTATTGTCTTGTTCAGTTTCTGTTAATTGGTTCTCATGGGAAACTTACAGATTCTTGCTTCACACAATTAACTCAAGGCATTGTCAATTTACTCTTGGCAGAAAGCCAAGGTCTGCCTGACCTGGAAACTACTCTCTCTGATTGGTTAACGACCAGCACTGAACTCTGTTATCTAGGAATGCTAGCACAGTTGTTTCTTGTTGGGTGTTAGGAGTAGGAGTGCTGCGTATGGTTGGAGAGAGAGAGAGAGAGAGGATTTATTTTGCTTTGCTTTGTATGCAGAAACTCTGCTGCTTTTATTTTCTTTTAATAAATCCTGTAAATAGTTATTCTGCGTCTAGCCGACTAGTCATTTCCACCTCAACTAGCTTCTGCACTGTGCAGGAAAACTCTGCTACGTTTGGGCTAAAGCCACTAGAGCTATGCCTGACACTTCAAAATTCTAAGATGTCTTACACCTTTTCTCCTTTCTGCAATAATGGAACCCAAAGTGACATAGATGTGGTTCCCATGCACTGAGCAAACTCAGTCTTCCTTAACTTCAGCAATTTTCAAACAGTGTGATCCTGTACCAACCTATTCAAGGCTATTCCCATAAATGCTTAATGCATGTACATTAACAGCCTTAAATAAGCAAAGGTGTAATAAAGGAAAAGTTAACACTAGATTCCCTGTTTGTGGCCAATATATGAAAAGTGGGGAAAAGCACAGCCCGAGCAACAGCCTATCTAATACAATTAATATTCATAAAGTTGCCTTTGAAGTATCACACAGGGATATGTAAGTGAATTTAAGCAACACCATGCATGCTAATAGGCACAAGGTGAAATGTTAGAGAAATTACAATAGAAATGAATGACAATATGTCAACATTTAGACAACCACTTTAAAAGGGTATTCTGAAATGAGAGGAATTAGTAGAATTCCATCTTTGTTAATGTTTGAAATTATTGTGAAGACTCATGCTCACAGCATGTTTTGAATAAAGAGGTGACATTACAATTCAAATAAATGGACAACTGACAGATAACAAGAGTGTTTCTTGTCCCTGAAAGCTGCTGTCTTTCCCTTAAGGTCCTTTGATGCACAGAAATCCTTTAATAGCATCACTAATTTCCAAGATAACACACTATCTGACATATACTGAGTTACTACTGTATGAAAGAATTTGTTTAATTGCATTAAGAAATTTATCAGCACTATTATGATCACATACACATTAATTTGTACTACATACATGTTAAAGGTAAAGGTAAAGGGACCCCTGACCATTAGGTCCAGTCGTGGGTTGCGCGCTCATCTCGCATTATTGGCCGAGGGAGCCGGCGTATAGCTTCCAGGTTATGTGGCCAGCATGACAAAGCCGCTTCTGGCAAACCAGAGCAGCACATGGAAACGCCGTTTACCTTCCCGCTGTAGCGGTTCCTATTTATCTACTTGCATTTTGACGTGCTTTCGAACTGCTAGGTTGGCAGAAGCTGGGACCAAGCAACGGGAGCTCACCCCATCACAGGGGTTGGCAGGAGCTGGGACCAAGCAACGGGAGCTCACCCCGTCACAGGGATTCAAACCGCCGACCTTCTGATCAGCAAGCCCTAGGCTCAGTGGTTTAACCACAGCGCCACCTGGGTTCCACACATGTTACCCATATTTAATTCTGAGAGAAGAAATGGTCTTCACCATGCACTACCGGTAGGATTAAGACCCAGCTCCTCTTAAAGGAGGAAATTAAAATTTCCATTTTAATTACTTAGGAATTTAGCCTACTGAAGAGCTTTGACAAGGGAATCAAACCACTTTAGGGAACAATTGTGGAGGGGTTGTTGATTGGCAAAAGCTAGCCATTAAGTTTATACACTAAAGGAGATATATCACATTCTATAAAACACCCTTGAGTAGCATTAAAGGCTGCCTGGGGCACAATTTGATCATGTAAGTGCTCTGATGGGAATTCACAGCAGGATAAAAAAGCTGTGTATGAAGGAAAGTCAAGGCAACAAGCTTCTCCACAGAATGAGGGAGAAGGTAGTAACAATATAGGCACTTATAAAAGCATGCCAGACTGAAATAAGTTTGGCTAAAAGTAGTGATTATCATAATACCTAATCAGATGCAGCTACTGAATCTTCACACATACACACAAATAAATGCTCTTGACAGTACACTAGATCTGCCATATGCATCTTGTGAATCAAGAAACTCACTTTAAAGACAAATGACCAGAAAAAATAAGCTGACAAGCAATATCCTGTTAAGAGTGCACCCAAAGCATTTCATCTTCAAAAGCAACTATGGAAGCTCTTACATATAACTTCTTAGCTTTTTATTCTGCTCACAAAACATTGTTGTTGTTTTGTATACTTTAATACAAACAAAAAGTTAACCCCATTTAAAACACAATTTTTCTGCCTTTGAATCTCCTTTATGGTTTCTTCAAAATACCTTTGCCTCCTACGGTGACACAGATCTGAATTGGCTCCCCCCCCCCCCATTTGCACTATATATACCGGTACAACTGTTAATTATATCAATGGTGTCACATACAGGTTGACCTGCATATTTGTGAAACAATGCAGCCACTGTTGATCATATTTGCGTATACTAGCCTATGTAAAAGCCACTCAATATCCTTTGTCTATGCCCTTGACCCCCAAAATATAATTAGGAATCTACAGATTTATTGAAGTGGTGTCACTATCTTTTACATTGCTCCATATCTTATGCCAGATACTATGGAAAGCATGGAAGTGTCTATTGATGTAAGAAGATTTTGTTGAGAGCACAACCTGGGTAATTGTATACAGGTAATTCATTGTCACTCTGTAATTAAATTCTGAGCTGCAGGAAATCTTTCCTTCAGCCTACCCTGTAGGATTAGCCATTTGTCATCGGTAAATGGAGTCTTTGCTGAAAACTGGAGCACAGCAAGCATAACCCATTTTATAAGGGAAACAAACCTGAAACAAAGAAGAAAGCTATAGTGCAACCATAGCTGCCAAGTTTTCCCTTTTCTCATGAGGAAGCCTATTCAGCATAATGGAAAATCCCTGTAAAAAAGGGATAACTTGGCAGCTATGGTGCAACCACTTTAACACCAGCCACAGGGAAAACCTACCGTAGGAAACTATCTACAGGGAACACCTGGGAAAGCAGTTTGATTAAAGACAAAGAAGATGGTTGCAGGTAGGGGAGGTCATGGTTAACTAAACTGCTATGTTCTTTGAAGATACTACCACCACTATATATAGGAAAACTCTGTAACTATCAGGGCTTTGATATTAAATATATGTGCAATGTGTGCACCATCCATTCATATAGGTACAGAATCTTCATTGGTATTGATATAATATTTTCACCCTGATTTCTGTAACTAAACTGAATGTTTCTGATCATTAGGGTTTGACAGTGCCATTGAAGCCATATTCCACTAAACATACAGTGAAGCAGTCCAATTTATTAAGTGAACATAATTTTTATATATTCTTTATACCTGCACCACCACAACCCTTGCAAGCATCTTGACACAAAACAGAGTATTTGTGGCTGGGTGATAATTGTTAAATACCATATGGTACAGAGTGGGGGAGGAGTTGGGGGTGTCACACTACTGCCTCCTTCAAAAAGAAGTCAATATCCATTTTTTATAATAATCAAGAAGATACACAATGTGAAATGTCTATCAGAAGCATTTTCATTCACATTCCATTCAACAAACCTGATTTACTCTTATACATGATTTAACTATTACGCTCAGTATCAATCAGACCAGTTATAAAATGTTAATGAGGGCCTATTGGTTTTTATTACTGACTCTTGCAGAATGAAAGTAACTGTTGGCCCATGCAACCCTTCTGCATGCACAGCTGCCATAACTGCATGCTGTGCTTCCACACTGCTCAGCTCCGAATACCTGCTTTGTGCTGGCCTCCCACTGCCCAGCACATCTGTTCATAATTTACCTTCCAAATGCACCGTTTCTTCACATTTTGATTCCCCCTAGGAATCTTTTAACAATCTTCCTACTGCAAAGCAACAAAACAGCAGCACAGCTTGCGTGACCTTACAAAAGTGCCTTAAGATTGCCATTTATTTCACTACTAAAGAGTAGCAACTCTTAAAGTACTCTTGCTTCAGTCCCTACTGTTCTGAGTGATTAGCGAAGTACTTTGGGGCATTAGGTGCTTGTTGAAAGGAGTGAAAAGTATGCTTCTTTGGGGAGAAAATTGTTGAATGTGTATTGTACAATGCAGTCACACTTGAGCATCTCCCCTGAAACCAACCCTTTAGATGCAAAATTGCAGCATAATTTACATGTCTAATTTTTAAGCCTTTTGAAAATGAAAGCATGACAATAAATTATATGGGAAATTATTTGTCCAGCCATTTAGCAGAATTTTTAGCAACTGGACAGGGAAGGGGCTAGAAGAGAAGCCAACCCCTTCTTTTAAGACTATAATCAGGCAGACAGGACAGGCATCATAAGAGGCATGGAATTTGACTCATTTTATTGCCTTAAGGTATAACTCAATAACCAACTTTCATTATCTGGTTTATGAGCTGATGCTTTTTGTGGGCTTCCTAGACTTTTAGATGCCTAAAAGGGCAAAAGGTACCTAGTGTTCCAATAGCAAGACCTAGGACTTGGGCACCTTTCCCACTGGAAGAAAACCACCCATGGCTCAATTCTGGGCATGTTTGTTCAGAAGCAACCCTCAGTTGGTTAAGTGGGGCTTAACTCTCAACAAGTAAATGTAGTGGTAGCTGCTACCCATTGGGACTGGTTGAATAGAAAAGAGGGAGACCAATGGTAGATGAAGCCAGAGCCAATGACAGATGGAGCAAATTAATTCTAGTTTTGTGCCCATCCTCCTCCTTTGCTGAATTCTAGGGAGGAGGAAGCTGATAGGCAGTGTCACCCCTTGGACTGTGTGTTAGCAAGGCAAGCTGGTGTGATTGGCTGAGGGCTGGCTGATGTTGGTGGGGCAGTGCCCCATTCACCCTAATGGACCTACCTCTATTGAGTTAATGTACACAGGATTGCAGTCTTAGATGTATACACATTGACAACCCATTATTCAGTACAGTAAGTGTTTCTAGTTTTAAAAAAATGAATTACTTTATGTGGAAGGCTGTGCTCATTAATGTAAACTGCAACCACTGTAAAATACAGTAGTCCTGTTTGGGGATGCCTGCTCTAGATAAACAAACAGTGGCCCTCCAGATGTTTTGGCCTACAACTCCCATGATCCCTAGCTAAGAGGACCAGTGGTCGGGGAAGATGGGAATCGTAGTCCAAAACATCTGGAGGGCCGAAGTTTGGGGGTGCCTGATCTAGAGTATTTTTAAGTATGCAGTCACAGCAGTGCATGCTGCAAATGTTGAACATATTTTTAAAAATCCAAATAAGGAAGTACACATTGAAGCTCAAAAGGAAAAGAGAAGATGGCAGCAATCAACAATTGCACACACACACACAAAAAAAAAAAAGCCCAGAAACCAGATACGGTGTTTTTGAAAGCTATTTTCCTATTTTGTGAGCAGAAAACGCAAAAATGTTTTTGAATGATATCTGGTTCCACTTGTGAACATGTTTTGCTCTATAATCACAGACAGTCCCTCCTCTAATAATGTAATCTAGTGCATATTTATTCAGCAGTAACTTCCACTGATTTCAATGGTACTTATATCCAAGGTAATTTTATCTCCTACAACACCCTTAAATGAATGCATTATGTACTAATTTGGATTACCTGATCAATAATGACTGGTTAAGTGTTGAGAGGGGGAATCATAGCTTATATTGCACTTGATATATAAGAGTTATGATTTGCTTTCATGTTGTCACACTCATACATTTACAACTGAAAATCCCAATAAATTACTTGTTATGAAGACATGTCATCCAGCTCAAAAAGTATGCCAAAAACAAGTGAGACTTAAATGGATGCTTTCAACAAGCAATGCTGCCTCCAGAATCACTTTGGCCTCAGCCTGCACCATTTCTATCAAAACAATCTTTAAACAAAAAATCAATCCCTGTTGCACAGCAAGGAACACCAAATAAAATAAACCAATTTCAAAGGTCAACTTCTGAAAAGGAAGAGTGACAGGACATGCTACAAACAAACACATATGAATTAGTGTTTTGGTGGTTAACACCACCAATTCTGAAAGGGTTCTTGTACTTTTCAGAGTTGCACAGATGGAAAATTCCACTAAATATCATATGGTTTCTCACATCAATATAACAATCTAACAGAAAAAGATATACAGTGAAATTTTTCTTTGACATTTTTCCTGAAACCCTAAATAGTAACAAGAAGCTTTTCAGATTTTGCAACTAGGTGCAAATATGTAAAACAGACAACATTAATTGTATTGAAGTCTTCCATTGGTTCTCAGACCATAAATGATAATATAAAAGGGTATTACAGAAATAAATTCCATATTTTCTGCCTTTTTTAAATAAAAATGCCAAAACTCAGGGTTAGAAATAGGAACCGTTTCCAGTCAAACATGTTTTTTTGCAGGTCTTGTTGTATAGAGAACTCTTCCTGTACTCAGCAAAATCACAAACTATTGGAAAAGAATTAGTCATATAAGACAACTGCAAAACAGTTGTTAAATAAGATTAAGTCTACCTCTACGGTGGATAACAATATCAGACGAATCACTAATAAACTATTGAATTTGGTCCTCTCCTCTTACAGATTATAATGGATGGAAGAATTGTACAAGGCTGCTAGAAATTTTTACACACCTGTAAAGAAACCATTGTGTGCATTTTCTTTCTTTTCAACTGCCTCTCCTGAACTCACCAAAACACCATTGGCAAAGTAAACCAAAATGCTTAGATATTTAATCAGTACTTTACCTCCTATTTCAATGCTTGATCTCTCTTGTGGGGTATGAAGCTATAATGTATAATAGAAGCATTTTCCACACCGTAAGAAAAATAAATAAATAAATCCTGATAACTGTTTTACACAACATAACTTTGCATGCTGGAGAAAAATACATATCTACTGCAACAGCATATATTCCGGCGTATAAGACGACTGGGCGTATAAGACGACCCCAATGTTTCCAGTTAAAATATAGACTTTGGGATATACTCGCCGTATAAGAAATACGACCCGGCGTATAAGACAAACCCCAACTTTTGAGAAGATTTTCCTGGTTTAAAAAGTAGTCTTATACGCAGGAATATACAGTAACTGTTATGTGCACTTGCAATAATGTATCATTACATTTAGATCCTACTTCTTCTCCAAGAAGCTCAAGGTGGGATACATACTTCTCCCACCCCCTCAATTTTATGCCCACCACAACAGCCCTGTGATGTAAGGTTAGGCTGAGAGATAGTGACTGGCCCAAGAACACCCAGTAGGCTTCATGGCTGGGTTTGAACCCTGATCTCCCAATATGGCCCCTTCATGGATCACTGCCTTGTCGTGGCGAAGGGGCTTAAATAACTTCGAGAAGTTATGTTTTGACCAAACGTGATCCACCTGCAGAAGGAACCGGCAAGCCACTCCAGTATCCCTGCCAAGAAAACTCCATGGACAACAGGCATATAAAAATTATGACGCTGGAAGATGAGCCCCTCAGGTCGGAAGGCGTCCAACATGCTACTGAGGAAGAGCGGAGGACAAGTACAAGTAGATTCAGAGCTGATGAAGAGGTTGGGCCAAAGCCGAAAGGTCGCTCAGTTGCGGATATGCCTGGAAGCGAAAGGAAAGTCCAATGTTATAAAGAAAAATATTGCAGAGGAACCTGGAATGTAAGAACCATGAAGGAAGGTAAGCTGGATGTGGTCAAAAATGAGATGGCAAGAATAAATATTGACATCCTGGGCATCAGTGAACTAAAATGGAAGGGAATGGGCGAATTCAGTTCGGATGACTATCATAGCTACTACTGTGGGCAAGAATCCCGTAGAAGAAATGGAGTGGCCCTCATAGTCAATGAAAGAGTGGCAAAAGCTGTGCTGGGATGCAATCTCAAAAATGATAGAATGATCTCGATACGAATCCAAGGCAGACCTTTTAACATCACAGTAATCCAAGTTTATGCACCAACTATCGGTGCTGAAGAAACTGAAATTGACCAATTTTATGAAGACTTACAACACCTTCTAGAAATGACACCAAAGAAGGATGGTCTTCTCATTATAGGGGATTGGAATGCTAAAGTAGGGAATCAAGAGATAAAAGGAACAACTGGCAAGTTTGGCCTTGGAGTTCAAAATGAAGCAGGGCAAAGGCTAATAGAGTTCTGTCAAGAGAACAAGCTGGTCATCACAAACACTCTTTTCCAACAACACAAGAGACGACTCTACACATGGATATCACCAGATGGGCAGCATAGAAATCAGATTGATTATATTCTCTGCAGCCAAAGATGGAGAAGCTCTATACAGTCAGCAAAAACAAGACCTGGAGCTGACTGTGACTCAGATCATCAGCTTATTATAGCAAAATTTCAGCGTAAACTGAAGAAAGTAGGAAAAACCACTGGGCCAGTAAGATACAATCTAAATCAAACCCCTTATGAATACACAGTGGAAGTGAGGAACAGGTTTAAGGATTTAGATTTGGTGGACAGAGTGCCTGAAGAACTATGGATGGAGGCTCGTAACATTATACAGGAGGCAGCAACGAAAACCATCCCAAGGAAAAGGAAATGCAAGAAAGCAAAATGGCTGTCCAATGAGGACTTACAAATAGCGGGGGAGAGGAGGCAAGGAAAATGCGAGGCAGATAGTGAAAGATACAGGAAACTGAATGCAGATTTTCAAAAAAAAAATAGCAAGGAGAGACAAGAGGGCCTTCTTAAATGAGCAATGCAAAGAAATAGAGGAAAACAATAGAATGGGGAAAACCAGAGATCTGTTCAAGAAAATTGGAGATATGAAAGGAACATTTCATGCAAAGATTACCATAACAAAGGACAAAAGTGGTAAGGACCTAACAGAAGCAGAAGACATCAAGAAAAGGTGGCAAGAATTCACAGAGGAATTATACCAGAAAGATATGGAGGTCTCGTACACCCCAGGTAGTGTGGTTGCTGACCTTGAGCCAGACATCTTGGAGAGTGAAGTCAAATGGGCCTTAGAAAGCATTGCTAATAACAAGGCCAGCGGAATCGATGGTATTCCAGATGAACTATTTAAAATTTTAAAAGATGATGCTGTTAAGGTGCTACACCCAATATGCCACCAAATTTGGAAAACTCAGCAATGGCCAGAGGATTGGAGAAGATCAGTCTACATCTCAATCCCAAAGAAGAGCAGCGCCAAATAATGCTCCAACTACCGCACAATTGCACTCATTTCACACGTTAGCAAGGTTATGCTCAAAATTCTACAAGGCAGGCTTCAGCGGTATGTGGACCAAGAACTCCCAGAAGTGCAAGCTGGATTTCGAAGGGGCAGAGGAACCAGACAAAATAGCAAACATGCGCTGGATTATAGAGAAAGCTAGAGAGTTCCAGAAAGACATATACTTCTGCTTCATCGACTATGCAAAAGCCTTTGACTGTGTCGACCACAGCAAACTATGGCAAGTTCTTAAAGAAATGGGAGTGCCTGATCACCTCATCTGTCTCCTGAGATATCTCTATGTGGGACAAGAAGCTACAGTTAGAACTGGATATGGAACAACTAACTGGTTCAGAATTGGGAAAGGAGTACGACAAGGTTGTATATTGTCCCCCTGCTTATTTAACTTATATGCAGAATTCATCATGCGAAAGGCTGGACTGGATGAATCCCAAACCGGAATTAAGATTGCCGGAAGAAATATCAACAACCTCAGATATGCAGATGACACAACCTTGATGGCAGAAAGTGAGGAGGAACTAAAGAACCTTTTAATGAGGGTGAAAGAGGAGAGTGCAAAATATGAAGCTCAACATTAAAAAAAAACCAAGATCATGGCCACTGGTCCCATCACCTCCTGGCAAATAGAAGGGGAAGAAATGGAGGCAGTGAGAGATTTTACTTTCTTGGGCTCCTTGATCACTGCAGATGGTGACAGCAGTCACGAAATTTAAAGACACCTGCTTCTTGGGAGAAAAGCAATGACAAACCTAGACAATATCTTAAAAAGCAGAGACATCACCTTGCCAACAAAGGTCCGTATAGTTAAAGCTATGGTTTTCCCAGTAGTGATGTATGAAAGTGAGAGCTGGACCATAAGGAAGGCTGATTGCCGAAGAATTGATGCTTTTGAATTATGGTGCTGGAGGAGACTCTTGAGAGTCCCATGGACTGCAAGAAGATCAAACCTATCCATTCTGAAGGAAATCAGCCCTGAGTGCTCACTGGAAGGACAGATCCTGAAGCTGAGGCTCCAATACTTTGGCCACCTCATGAGAAGAGAAGACTCCCTGGAAAAGACCCTGATGTTGGGAAAGATTGAGGGCACAAGGAGAAGGGGACGACAGAGGACGAGATGGCTGGACAGTGTTCTTGAAGCTACAAACATGAGTTTGACCAAACTGCGGGAGCCAGTGGAAGACAGGAGTGCCTGGCGTGCTTTGGTCCATGGGGTCACGAAGAGTCGGACACGACTAAACGACTAAACAACAACAACTCCCAATATGGATTGAGAGACTTGATCAGGGTATTCAGAATGCAATGAACATTTGTACTGAAGTGTATGCATTTCACAATAATACTGGTATATTTTCCTTTAAAAAGATTAAATCCTTGTAGGAAAGTTGTGTTCAGAGGTACTCAAAACCCCACACTAGGGGTCTGTGGGTCAGGCTTCTTTATTTGGCCCTGCAGACACCACTTTCTCATGGCATCATTTCTGGAAGCCATTTCCTATCAAAATCAATGAAAAATCAAACACTCATCAAGAGAGAAATTACTATTCATGACAAAATGAAATGAAAATGAAATTGCCCTTTATAACAGTTTGAGCAATGACAGGAACCTTGTCAAAACCTATTATCAGGGGCATAAAATTTTATTCAAATTCTCAAAACTGTATAAACTTTTACAATAGATTATATAGAAGCTACAGCTTGCCTAACCCTAACCAATTGCTATATTATTAGGGATTCTAAATGAGGCTGGAAAAGATGTGACCTAGGAGATCTGAGATCAGATTAAACAACAACACAACTGTGTGCTCTAGTTTGGATTGGATCAGTATTGTGCATTTAACTTTTCTCCTGCAGGTTTCACATTACATTCACCCTCCAAATGCTATTAGCATCGCTGGAAAAGTAACAACACCACAAGCACAGTACTGTATAAGCATGTAGCTGTCTCCCCACCTGCTGTCCTTGCCCCAAAAGTTGCTTTATGAGGGAAGAAAATACAATATACGGTAGTATGGGATAAGAGCATGGGGAAAATATTTTAAAAACCCTTTGAAGGTTCTTATTTTTTCCAATTTAAGTCAAGAGACCCTATCATGGCTCTCCATGTCACATCTCCCTTGGACCTTAAAGAGCACCTTTAACCATCACATAGTTTTTCATTCACAATGCATCCCACCTACCTTCCCCCATCCTTTTTATGTACAAATGAACTGCACTTAACAGCATGCCTACTCAGAAATAAGTCCCAATGACTTCAATGGATACTTATCTATACAGACATAAGATGCATAAAGGTTTGCAACTTAAATATATTTTGTGTGCCCAGGCACATGAGGGGAAGGGGGTCAGAGCAGCAAATAACACAGAGAGATTCAACAAGTCACAATATATTGGTTACAGCAACCTTGGCATGGGATAGCCAATTCCTTCCACCTCCCAAGGAAGCCAAGCAGAAGCAAACTGACTTCCTGAGGTCTGGCCTGCTTATGCACCAGACAACACCATTGCAATAGCTGCAGAACTGTACCTGCAGTGAAGCAGACCTGTTCCTCACCCACTACTGCTGGACACAAAACAAAAGCATAAGGTAAGCAGGTTACGTGGGTCTTATACAGATCTATGGCTAAAAGAAATAATTTCTTTTTACTGAAATAAAGAAGTTATGAATAACTTTTTTTATGAATAAAAAAATGAATGCAACACTAGGGGATCTGAAAGTTGCTCCAGGACAACCACCAAAGACAGGCTAGTAAGATCTAGATTTAACATTTCTTAGAAAAGATTAGTACTTTAATTGACGTTTGATATATAGGTCACTGTGCCAAACCACCAGTATGTCAGTGAGTTGTCAGACTTATAAAGTAGGCATTCAAAAAGAAAAAAAGAAAAAGTTCTAGCATAGTGCCAGTTTCTCCATTACCTACTACATTCGTAGGGTACTGTGCTGGGAACTTTTGTTAATTGTTAACTCCACCAGTTCAATTACTGCCTTGACAACAGGTTTGTACTTGTCTATTAGTGGTGTGGGGGGGTTTAGAGAATGCAAACATGCCTAAGAAAATTTGTAAGATTAAGTACAGTAGCTTCAACAAAAGAACTTTCTATTCATTGTTTTAAATAAGTGATCAGCTACAATGGGTACTATTTCTAATGTAAACATGCAGACTCACAATTCCTAATTAGAGGTCAGAATAAATGAAAGATGAAAATATAGCACAAAATCTTGTCTAGAAATTAGGGGTGTATGCAGAACACTTTTCTGCCTAAAATATTCTGTGTCATGGCTATTTTGTTGCCCACTTCAAGCATTTTAGCCTGGGTAGAGGAAAGGAACACTGTAATTGTTTCAAAACAGCTGATAGTTTAAACATCAGTCTAGAGTTAATGTGGGTGGTCTTTTCAGAAAACGCTTAAAAGAATTCACACACGATTCATATGTGAAGGTGGCTATTATAGGGCAGACCCAAATACATCTTTAAACCAATTAAAACAAGTTCCATTTTAAACCAGTCAGCTCACTAGGGCAAGGAGTGGTACTCATGCCTGTTTCCTGTTGTGGCCTACTTACCACAAGAAAAATGAAAGGGGGCTGACTGCATCTGAGCATGCTTCAGGGAGGGAGGGAAAGAGGGAGGGAGGAGACAGACACAAACTTACTTGATTTACAAAAAAAAAGGACCCCTGGACAGTTAAGTTCAGTCAAAGGCGACTATGGGGTGTGGCGCTCATCTCGCTTTTCAGGCCAACACTACAAAACTGAAATACAGCCATATTTTGGAATTAACACTTGAATTTTGTAATGCAGTTCTGCAGCCAAGTGAAAATAACACGCAATAATACATTATAGGGGGGGGGATGAAAATTTCCCATCAAGAACCATCAAACCAAGACTCCATCAAAAGAAGTGATGCTACTAAATTTAATAAAAAGAGAGTCTCGAATATATACCTGCTTGCTAGGTGACAAGTCCTGGTCTATATTTACATTTAGGGTTGCCAGATTCAATAGAGGACAGAATTTCTGTGCCTTTAATTGCCCTGCTCTCTTTTGAGTCTGGAAACTTAAAGAGAAACCAGCAGACCCTTTGCTTGGAAATTAAATAAAGGGTCTGCTGGTTTCTCTTTATGGTTTCCAGACTCAAAAGAGAGCAGGGCAATTAAAGACACAGAAGTCCTGTCCTCTATTGAGTCTGGCAACCCTATTTACATCATAAAGTTAGGTAGGGTGAGCTCTGATTAATATAGGTTGACAAGACACCAAGCTATCAGTCTCCTTAAACAGAAAGGGTATAATCACACATCATGGCACCAGGATCTAAAAAATGCACTGGATGAATTAAGGAGCATTGCTTTCATTTGAAAATAAAGGAAGTCTAGTTAAAAATGGTGCTGGAGGAGACTCTTGAGAGTCCCATGGACTGCAAGAAGATCAAACCTATCCATTCTGAAGAATATCTGCCCTGAGTGCTCACTGGAAGTACAGATCCTGAAGCTGAGGCTCCAATACTTTGACCACCTCATGAGAAGAGAAGACTCCCTGGAAAAGACCCTGATGTTAGGAAAGATGGAGGGCACAAGCAGAAGGGGATGACAGAGGACAAGATGGTTGGACAGTGTTCTTGAAGCTACAAACATGAGTCTGACCAAACAGAGGGAGGCAGTGGAAGACAGGAGTGCCTGGCGTGCACTGGTCCATGGGGTCACGAAGAGTCAGACACGACTAAATGACTAAACAACAACAAGTTTTAAATTACTGCCGTTCCCTTGTAAACAAGACGACTTCATAATAAATAATGCTAAATGTTTATACAAACAGAACAGAAACTGACATTCCACTGGACTCTCAAGTAGGGAGGGAAGTATTTTACCAAAGGTGATGGGGAACAGGTCCTCCTTTTTACAATGAACTAAACAGAAAAAAAGAGCAGAACAGCTTGATTCCTTTGGCAAAAACAGGCTCCTTCAACAGGCTCTCTGGTTTTGTTTCGGAGCCTACAGCTTTCCCACTGGTTACTCAGCAGTTTGTAGCTATCCTGCTGTGTTAATTGATAGAGTAACAAGAACCACCTGTCAGCAGACTCAACTGTTTCTTAACACCCACTGGGTCTGAACACATCTCTGCAGTACATACAAGGCCAACAGAGTTTGTTGCCAGTCACACAGTTGTGAGAAAAGATGTGTTTCAAGTCAACAGGGAGTTCACCCCCTAAGGCCCTGAATGTTTGCTATCCTATATCACAATGACACCATTAAGAAATGTGAAGTATGCACACAAGCAACCAACAAGAAACCAGAATTCAGAATGACATTTATTGACATTTATTAGCATGCAGATTATATTTGAAATTTTTCAATCAAATAGTCCCAGGGCACAAGTGTAGGTGCAATTCCAACAGCTGGTAAATTAAGTATAAAAAATATGCTGTCAGATTCAAGTAACTAACATTTGGAGATATAAATTAACTACCACAACTTTTAGAATGTTCAAAAGTCTTGCAAAAAAGAGAAGTAATTATTGGTGCAATCATGTAACCTTATGAACACTTATATCTTATCAAATGCAGTGACAAGCACTGCATCTGACTTTGAAACAACTTCCATTCACAGTGAACTTTATAGAGTCTTGTATTTCACCAAACGTTAAAGTGTGGCTTGACATGCTCTTTAACTTCAGAATGATCACAGATGATGAGGATTCATGCACTGAAAATGTATCAAGTGCATATATCGTTTTAACAATGGAAATTAGGTTTTCAGAACTGTCATTCTGTCAGGAATATTTTACAGTGACAGCAGAATCACCTCTAATCTGATCTGCTAAGAGAGCTGCCTGAGGTTGGAAATCTGATTCACTGAAAGAGCTACAGAAGTGTGTGCCTTTCTTTAGTATTGTTCACATGCACACACATACAAGAATATGAGTATATAGCAAGACAACCATAAAGGCATTGTGACATGGAAAACCTTACGCTTCAGTTTGAAACATAATAATAACAGAGACAAGTATCAAAATAACTGAAAAGCAACATATTGGGTTTTTGACCAAAATGTATTTTATAGCCAACTGAGTTTTTAAAAAATAGTAATAATAAATAACTGTAGAGGTACATGGTGCTTAAGAACATGTCTGTGCCCAGAAACTTCTAATCACACACACACACAAAAAAAAAATATATTTAACATCCAGCCTGAGGAAGATGTCTGTCCAAATCAAAGCTGGCATGCTACATACTGGTTCACCTTAATAATGTATATTGCTTTACTGACTCAGTAAAGCAATATGGAACAACACAGCATTTTGATCATGCTGATGAGTTTCTTTTGTTCCCCAGCAATCAAATGGACATTTTGTTTGTCAGAAGCTGATGCCGCACTTCTGAGAAGCTCTGCAAAATGCCAATAACCTCCAGCAATACAAGGGGGCAGATAGAAAATAATAAGTGGGAAACTGTGTGTATATTTTTTAAAAAAAATCAGTGTCAGAAACTAGCTGCGTGTGGTGTCACAGCCTCAGCAAAACAAAACCCAACTTTGAAATTTCAACTATCTAGTTCCAAAGCTTGATAAATCATGTAAAAACAGACATCTCATTCTAAAATGACATTTTTGTAACTTTAGTTATTGCTAATAGAACAGCTGGGGTTTATATGCCCTATGGCTATCTATGCCATATGCTAAGCACTACCAATGTCAAGTTTACCCCGTGCACTTTTAAGACATGTTAAGTAACTCATGCTGCTGAATAAGCGAATGTTCAAATGTGTGGGGAAATGATAATATATTTTTGAACATTTCAGTTTGGGACCATCAGTACCCCAGTTCAGATTCTTCAATAACTTTTTGTGGAAATACACAGTGGTGTAAAATATAGCTATGCCACCTGCTAATGGCATTCATTATACAAAGAAGCACCATGTGCTCCATTTGTTATATAAATAAACATTTACATAATCTCAGTATTTCTGTAGGGCTGTTAAATTGTACCGTAATTAAATTGATTACATACATTTTCATATTACCCAAACCCTTGTTATGGATGTTCTCTTGTGTATATGGGAGGAGCTATGAGATAATACAATACACACTTGAGGAAATAAGAATGTATTTTTTTGTACCTGGAATTTTGCCTGAAAGGATAGAATCCAATGCACATTTACCCTTAATTGAAATAGGAATAAAAATGTTGCCACCCACAATCTCCGCTGAGCGGTAGCAAGATTCCACAGGATTCCAGGCACTTACCCAGAAATATGGTTTATTTTACACCTATTTACACCTAAAGCCTTCAGTGAATGTGGCATAGAACATTTCACCCCACGAGTGTCCCTCATGGCCACTCATAGCTTCAGCAAGCTTGGTTCCAAAGCAGCCGCCAGTCATAGCCCATGGTCTCTCGGTGCCGGCTCCTCCAGCCAATGTCGCATGAAGTTATTCTCACTTCCTGCTTCTCCTTCCCAAAAAACCCCTTGCTAAGCTTCTCTTCTGTCTGCTTGCACTCCTTCTCCCCATTATTCCAAGCCTAGTTTTAAATGGTTACAATCTTCCTGTAACCAACACAATCACTCAGCATAACTTTAGCAACCTTCATTGGCAGAGACCCAAGGATTTCCCTCTGATGGGCCATCAACACCTTTTGTCATGCTTAACTACAATCCAAGGTGAGGCCCTGGCCTGGAAAGGGAGCTTAGTCTGTGTTTTTCCACTGGCCTGGAATCTTCCCTTCAATACTCCAAATATCAGCTTAATTTTACCCCTTTATTAATTTAAGACATTCACTAGTTCTAGCAGTTGTGGGTGTCCCTGCATCCCCAAAACTTTGTTACCCCAGATCTGTAACAAAACAACAATAATAATCAGAGGCTACTGGCGCAAGGCGCCACGACGGCAAGTTCTGGAGGACGCCTCCACCATGCCCGCCATGCCTGGAGCCTCCTCCCTGCCGGAGGAGCCGCCCTGAAACCCCGCCAGCAGCTCCACTCTCGCCTGCCTCTTCTCGGGCTGCGGGTGCCATTGCAGGGAAGCCATCCGCGAGCCTCCCGTCAGCGCAGCAGCCAGGGCTCCCTGATGGCAGCACCGCACAGCCACTTCAGCCGAGCAGGTGGAGGCGGACCACAGCTGGCAGCATCCCCGCCTGTCAGGCCACCCCCTCCGGCTGCCCGCCATGCCTGGCCCTGCCCAGCGGAGCGCGAGACCGGTGTCGGTCCTGCCCACAGCAGGCAAGAAGCAGAAGGCGCGCCATGGGGGGGGGACGGCGCCTCGGAGGAGTTGAAGTGGCAGCTGCTGATCAGCCAGTTCATGGTGGCTGCCGGCTGCACCGTTGACTAATCCTGGCAGCTCCTGCAGGCCGCCCACCGGCAATACGAGGTGGGCCGCAGAGGAGCCCAAGGGAGAGGTGCTGCCCGCCCAGAGGGAAACATGGGGGTGTGGGGTGCCCAAGGGATCCCTGCTTAAGACGGCCCTGATAATAATGCATATAATATATACTGCAAGGTCTGGAAAAACCCATTACTTTCCAAAATACATACAGACCAGTAATCAAAGTAAGCATTTCGCTATCTCCTAATCTCTCCCTATGCTCTTTGAGCAACTAACTAACAAACCAAGTTTTCATATGCTACCATATATCATTCCCTTTTGCAGTAACACACAAGGACCAAAATAGCTGAATAAAGACTAAGGAGCATGCCTTTAACCCACAGAGCAACCAATTTAAATTGCCCTTGCATTTATCAACTGAAACTGTTGGTTGCAATCCAGCAGATGAGGTCCAATGCATAGTAGGAAGGAGGAGAGCACAAGAACTGCCCTGCTGGATCAGACCAACAATGGTCCATCTAGCCCAGTATTATATTTCCAACAGTGGTCAGTTGGAAAGCAGCATATGAAGGCAATGGGCTCTCACTTGTCGGGTGCCTCAGGGTTCTGTCCTCGCCCCCATGCTTTTTAACATCTACATGCAGCCGCTGGGAGAGATCATCAGGGAGTTTGGGCTGGGTGTTCATCAGTATGCGAATGATACTCAGCTCTACCTCTCTTTCAAATCAGAACCAGTGAAGGCGGTGAAGGTCCTATGTGAGTGCCTGGAGGCGGCTGGATGGTGGCTAACAGATTGAGATTGAATCCTGACCAGACAGAAGTACTGTTTGTGGGGGACAGAAGGCGGGCAGTTTCCGAGCACAGTTCAAAGTGTTGGTGCTGACTTTTAAAGCCCTAAATGGCCTCGGTCCAGTATACCTGAAGGAGCGTCTCCACCTCCATCATTCTGCCCAGACACTGAGGTCCAGCACCGAGGACCAGACCTCGGCCCTCCATATGTTTTTGGCCTACAGCTCCCATGATCCCTAGCTAGCAGGATCAGTGGTCAGGGATGATGGGAATTGTAGTCTCAAAACATCTGGAGGGCCAAGGTTGAGGAAGTCTAGCCTAGACTAACTAGTCAAGAGAGGATGGACATTAAGAAGCAATACTTATGGTAGTCTTCCGCGGATACTCCTTCAGATGCCTGATTGGCCTCGGTCCAGTATACCTGAAGGAGCATCTCCACCCCCATAGTTCTGCCCGGACACTGAGGTCCAGCGCCAAGGGCCTTCTGGCGGTTCCCTCGCTACGAGAAGCCAATTTACAGGGAACCAAGCAGAGGGCCTTCTCGGTAGTGGCACCCACCCTGTGGAATGCCCTCCCAACAGAGGTCAAAGAGAATAACAATTACCAGACCTTTAGAAGGCATCTTAAGGCAGCCCTGTTTAGGGAAGCTTTTAATGTTTGGTGGATTTCTGTATTTTATTATTTTGTTGGAAGCCGCCCAGAGTGGCTGGGGGAACCCGGCCAGATGGGCGGGGTATAAATAAATTATTATTATTATTATTATTATTAGCCCTCCCCTAATGTTTGCCCATGCTTTTATTGGTATTGGGAGGTACACTGAACATGAAAGTTACATTTAGCTGCCGTAATATCAATTGATAGATCTATCCGCCAAGAATTTGTCCAATAACCTTTTAAACAGTTCAAAGTCAGTCAAAGTCATATCAGTAGATTGGACTGTTGTTGGGTTGTTGTTTGTTCTTTGTGTAAAGGAGAGAAAGACATGCTTTGGCATTTTGCCATCATAGTTTAGAAAGTTGAGCAAGCAACAAAGACTGACAAATGAAATTTAGAAAGTCCCAACCAAAGAAGAATGGATAACCAAGATGATGGACTATATCAAAATGGCAAAAATGACCATGAAGATCAGACACCTAGATGATAAGAAATTTAATAAAGAGTGGGGAAAATTTATAGAGTGCCTTAAAGATCACTGAAGATATTTTAAAATGGTATGAGTTTTATAACAATCCTGCTAATGTAATAAAGTTAAAGTTAAAAGTGGACATAAAACGAATTTGAAAAATGTAATTAGATGCAGTAGAAAGAACAGATAAATAGCAACAATCTTTATTACGGTCCATAGACCCAACAATTCGTTACCAAGTGATACACAGCTAGGACACCCCGCCCTCAAACCACTCAGACCTCTTACTCAAATTCGGAGTAGGAAACATTAGTTCTTGTGACCACCGATAAAAACTTTGCCACTGCTAGTGTTCTGGCATTTGACCGGTCTTCCAATAGGAACCTGATATAGAAATCCTCTGATTTTCCTGGGAGCAAGGCTAGCAGGGGTGAAATCACTTCAGCCCTAGCTTGCTCAAACTTCCCACAGTGCAGCACAATGTGTTTTATAGAATCTACATCATGGGTAAACGAGCACAGTCTTTCCTGGTAGGGTACTCCTCTCATCCTGCCCTCCAGCACTGCAGAGGGGAAAACATTCAGTCTTGCTTTTGTGAACAGCCTTCGGTAGTTTGGCACTGTCAAGTTTTGAATATAGGCTGCTGGCTTAAAGACATGCCCATATTGTACTCCTACTGCCAATGGACTGCAGATCGCGAGTGATTGATGTCATAGATCACTGTGTGAATTATCCCAAAGTCTTTGCTTTAAGGTCTTTAAGGCACCTTCATATCCCAGGCAATAGAGTTGGGTGGGTGACAGGCCTAAAGCAGTGGCTTTTCTCGCCATGGTTTTCTGCCATTGGCTGATGTATTCCTCATTGTTCAGGTATTTATACAGTCCCTCCCCGAGTTCAAATACTGCAATCTTGAGCCAATGTTTTAGTGCAGCCCACCATGCCTTTGTTGAAATTGGGCATTCACCCGTTTCTAGCAGGAGTATGGAATTTCGAACACAATTGGGCACCTGAAGCAAGGATCGAATAAATTGTGCTTGGAAGCCATCTAGCTTAGGCAGGTCCCCATTCTGCCAGACGTTTGCTGCGTACAGGATTTGGGGGACAGTTTTTGCATTGAATACTTTTAGAGCTGCTGGTACGTACTTGCCGCCCTTTGTATGGAAGAATCGAAGTATTGCTAGTTTTGTAATCTCCGCCTTTTGAAGGGAGGTTCGCCAGTGGTACTTCCATGATCTTGTATGGTGGAATGTAAGTCCCAAATAGCTGAAATATTTAATCTGTTCAAGTTCATGGCCATCCAACGACCAGTTTAACCGGGAAAAGCTTCTTTCAAATACTAAGATTTTTGATTTTTCATAATTTATTGTTAAGCCATTTCCAAGTCAATAATCAGAAAATTTCATCAACAGGTGTTTCAAACCCGGTCTGGTGCATGAAATTATGGCCGCGTCATCAGCATAAAGCAGCAAGAGGGTCCTTCTCATACCTATTTTTGGAAGGTGACCATCTGCGTCCATTAGGCACTCTTCTAGATCATTTAGGAATAAGCAAAACAATGTTGGGGCCAGGACACAACCCTGTCGAACCCCCCTACTCATTTCAATATTATTTGATAAATAATGGAAACCAGGGGTGCGGTGGGGGGAAGTCCAGGGATTCAAGTAATCCCAGATGTGTAAAAAAACTGAAAATGATTTAAATGTACATAACAGTTAACAAATTAAAAATAAAATATAAAAAGACATATGAAATTTAGATAGAAGAAAGAGTTGTTTGGTTGTAGGAAGCATCTTCTCAAAACTGTTCTTATAAATAGCTCGGAATGATTGCAATTTTAGAGCTAAGAGAACAAATATTGTGATAATATAAAGAGAAGGGAAGACATGAGAGTGGATCAGCTGTGCACAGAATATGTTCCCAGTTTAGGATGGTTTTTTAAATTACACATTTCCTGTGTAGGAGATAACAGGATCACAAGTGCTCATCTATTTAGCGATGTATACAAGCACTGGAGAAAGTGCAACCAGTCCCAAAACATTCAAAGGGACTATCATATACACACTTTCTTGGGAGTAAGTCCCAGTGAACGCTATGAGGCTTACTTCTGAGTAATCGTGCACAGAATTGTGCTATAAGCAGATATACGGGGCAAAAAAAAAAAGTTCAGTGCTTTATTTTTCTGCATAATTTTTTCCATTTCAGTAGTACAAGTAAAATAAATATGCCAAATTAGATAAAATAAATATGCCAAATTAGATCGACAAAAAATGTTCTGGGGCAAACTGAAGTTTTCTGTATGCAAATTAGCCGATTCAAAATTTTCCAGAAAAAAACTCACATCACTGGATATTTAGAATTCCACCTTGTGTGTCTACCCATATTTACAAGGCATTTCCTAAACAGAATTTCAGTAATGCAAAGAACCACCAGCAGGATTGTTCCCCCCCCCCCACGCACACACACAAAGGCATGGAATTGAGGAGCAAATAACAGACATAAGTCAGGTGATGGGTGAAAAATGGCCACAACTTTATTCAATTCCAAAGCAGCAAAGTTGGCATGCCATGGGGCTTAGATCTATTCATTAGGTGAACTATTTTCTCCTGGCCAATTTGCAGGGTTCACCAAAAGTAGGAACTTCACCTGATGTGTTTGGGGTCCACCACAGCATGAACTGGAGCTGGTATCCCCATCAGGCAACCTATTGAGGGCACTGTGACACATCAGCCCCCAAGCTGGGCTTTTGGATAACTTACTCTAGATAAGGTTTACATTATGCATACTGGGTTCATGTTTTCCATTGAAACTGAAGAATACAGATAGATTAAAGGTAATGCTTGAACCAAATCATTCAGTTATTTATGCAGTTCTAAATGCTAAATCTCTCTCCTCCACCATTCTGTCAGAGGAACCTGGTATTTTATTATGACCAAATCCTTTTTAAAAGTTAATCTTCATATCTATGGTGTTTTTTAAAAGAATGCTTTAATTGCAATGTTCATATATGAGTCAGAGAATGTATTACATTTATGGATTACATTTTCCATTTATGGAAATAATGTAGGATAAATTAATATACTCTGCTCTAGGTGAATGTCCATCTAGAAAAAGAAAATATATGTTTTAGAATATTCCCCCTTTAAATTTATGGTAGTTTATTGCAGTCACTAAATCAAGATATGAACATATTTTCTATTGATAAGATATAGGCTCTTTCCCTCCTTTATCCTTCTGAAAAGGCCATGCTAAAGATACTGTATGTGACCACATCTACTATTTGAGGCTTACCACCTTTAAAAGTCATATACTGTTTGTGTACCACAGTAAATCAAGCATGAACACAGCATGTCAGTCACACTTCATATTATTGTACAGTCTGTCTTCTTACTACCATGGGCAACTTCAAATAGATTTTCAATAGTCACATTCAAGGAGAATTAATTTTACAGTGAGTAGGAAATATCTGAATGGAACCAATATGCTTCTTTAAAAAATCAACTCTCTAAAAGGTGATTGAAAGGGGTTTTTTTAAGGCAACTGGTTTTGGATATAAAACTAAGGTAAACTTTAATGGGCTCAGTGATGCATTTCAGTCATCACTACACTGAATATTAGCATAGGTATAGTAATGCCATTGCTATGGTCTCTCATGTAGGCCAAAATACATTCTCTTGATAGTGTGTTGTGTGTACCCCATAAGGTAAGGATGAGTCTTAATTGTTCTGCAGCTTTGAATATCTTGCCACAGCAATGTCAGAAAAGGGGTATGATTTAGAGAAAACAGAAGGCAATTACATCCCTCTTTTTCAGACCAAAGGCTTGGTTTCTCATAGGCACTCATAGATCTTGCCATCTTACTCGTTCCATTGCTATTGTTTACAGGGGTTTATATGCTAGATATGTAAGCCAAAGGGAACATGTCACTTCACTTAATAATAATAAAAGAGTAACCTATGCTGATAACATTGAACTAGTTGTTATGAAGTATAAAAAGGGAAATAACCACAGCAAATGCTCCCATAATACACACATACACTGAAATCTTTTCCATCCCCACTGGAATCTGAAAGACTGAACCTTTTTTGACTGAACAAGCATTAATAGCTGGGAGCAATCAACACTGAACAAACATGAAACGTCACAGGTCTGGGAAATCAATGGCCCTTCAGATGTTGTTGGACTCCATCTCCATTGATCCTAGACCATTTGCCATACTAGCAGAGGCTGATGAGAGTTGCATTCCAATAATATCTGAAGGGCCACAGGCTCTGCACTTCTGTTCATAAACACAGCTACAAACCTGTGAAAGAAAATGCAGATTCTGTATGAGAGAGAGAGAGATGCTGGGAATGAGACAAAAGGCCAAAGATTAATTGAGAACACAATCTGCTGTGCTTCCTCTGCCACACACAACTCCTTTCCTGATTCATTTCTCATATTCTGATAAGCAGCTTCTACCTTTCTTTTCTTTCTTAAACATGTCTCATCATCTAAATTCTGGATGCAAGGGGACTGCCAGGTAACCTGACATGACAATGTAGAACTGTACTCTCTTGCCTTGTGCCCATGACAAAATTCATCATCACAGGGGGTGCGGGGGCAGGGGGGAGTAGTGTGGCACTGGGCTTGCTCATCCTGAAGAACACACAGATACAGCAGATTAGAAAAATATTGATAATGTAATTGCAATCATTGAATTATTTTCCTAATTTAATAGCAGTTGTACATCTTCCCACCCCAGCTTAGCATCCAGGAGGCCAATATAGTTATATTTTTAGTAGTATATTAGGAGGGGGGCAGAAGTTTACTGGTAAATCCCTGGGTGGTCTCCAGTAGATCCTCAAGGGTTTCTGATTCCCAATGGCTTAATAGCAACTGTTCAACAGCAACTCCACTCCTCCACTACTTACTTACTTACTTACTTACTTCCTTCCTTCCTTCAGGGGTGAATGCTGAAAGTGGTGCAGCGGACTCCTTCCACAGTCTTGGCCGTTGGCCTATGGGGTCCCTCAAGGTTCTGTTCTGTCCCCCATGCATAGCTGCCAAGTTTTCCCTTTTCTTGTGAGGAAGCCTATTCAGCATAAGGGAATTTCCCTTTAAAAAGGGAGAACTTGGCAGCTATGCCCCCATGCTATTTAACATTTACATGAAACAACTGGGAGACGTCTGGAGATTCAGGGTTCAGTGTCACTAGTATGCTGATGACACCCAGCTCTAGTTCTCCTTTCCACCTAAATACAAGGAAGCTGCCTTAGTGACTGGTGTCTGTCATCAGTAATAGACTGGATGAGGGTGAACAAATTGAAACTTAATCCAGACAAGACAGAGGTGCTGTTGGTCAGTTGGAAGACAGGCCATGGAATAGAGTTTCAGCCAGTGGTGGATAGAGTAACATTCTCCACTCTTTAGCACTCAATCAGAGCAAATGGCAATTTAGGTTTTCTTTGGATTGACATTTGCTCCAATTTAGCACTAAAGAGTGGGTTTTCCCTGGGAAAGGAGCAGAGCAAGAGGAAAACCACTCAGACCCATTCTTTCTAGGCTCAGGGCAAGCAGAAGTGGATAACGCCTGAATCCTTTGCATTTGGGGTTCTAAAAAAGAACAAAGAAGATCTGACAAGCTGTGTAATATTTTTAAGTTTTTTCTTTCTTTATTCTTTATCCCACAAACCACCTCCGTACAGAAAATGGTTTGTAGTTACCTTTCCTTCCACAGCAACTAATCTAAAGATTTACATTACATGTACCTCTTTCTATCCTCTCTATACAGACGACTAACTTTCATTATGAAAACAGAGACTGGAGAAGCATATGGATTCTTTCAGAGTTGTGTGCATCATTTCAGATACAACCAATTAATCCTCAAACCCCCCCCCCCACTCTGGGTCTCAAATTCAGTACTCCAAAGTCACTTAAAAAGCCAGAGACAACATAGCATTTTTTCAAGACTACTTATTTGTCCTGGGTTTGTCAGTTGTTGTTTTTTTATATTTTATATTGAGAAATAATTACAAGTAATGCCCTTAAAATTGCTTTTTTTGCAATTTAACCTTGAATGTTAACCCATGTCCTGGTATGCCCTGTAAACACTATTCATTCCTGTCCATCCCAGCCACAAACATCACCCCCCCCCCGAAAGCACTCTGAAATTATGCCTCCAGCAAGAGCAGACTGAGAATAAGTTAACACCATTGTTGCTTTAAAGGTGAGCTAATGCTTCCCAGCTACATAAAATTTCCCATTGCTTGAGTCAAGCTTCAGTGCTCTGGGAAGAGCAGTAGATAGTAGTATCTATTTTTAAAATACATATACTGCTTACTAGAACAAAATACCTATAAGTGGTTTACAATTTAGTAAATAAAGTAATAAATGCTATACTTTTCCTGAAAAGGTCCACTGGTGAATTTTCCCATTGTTTTCTAGATTGAGGGTCATTGGATTCTGGGCACCTGTTAGCTACAGAACTAAAAGGCTGCAGATTTCAAAGCACCTTTTAGGGTGTCTATTGTTTTTTAAGGGAAAGAGAAGATCAGGGAAGGAAAAAACCTGAGCAGGTCAATAAGTTTGAAAACACTGGTTTCATGATCATGTAAAAAGTATATAAGGAAAGTATTTGGTTAATGGTTTTAAAAAGTGGTAGCTGGCTTACCAACTGCGTGTATTTCCTTCAGACCTATCATATCATCAGAAAAAACAGTGAACTCTGACATAAATATAACTGCTAGCCATGGCTGTGCACAGCCCAAGTTCCTGCTAAACAATTTCTCTGAGTGTTTGCCAATACAAAATAACTATAAGAAATATTAAGAAGCATAAACACAATACTTGGTGCTGACCTCTGAGACCTTTTTATTTCCCAAATCACTCCAAACACAGAGCTATTTTAATCTGGTCCCAAGGACACAATCAATTTCAACTAGAGCATACACCACACTCCATAAAGTTCTCCAATTGAGCTGCAAAACATGGGGATGCTAGGTACCCAAGTCACCCTATTGGTTAAACTTTGCCCAAGGGAAGTCTGTAGCTGGTAAATTCTCCCTCAGCAGTAGGGCTAACTGCAATTAATAGAAATTACTACACAAGGTTTGGGGTGATATAGATTATTTCTGCAGAAGAAAAACAACATAAATATAAAGCGTTGCTTGATATATCATCTTTATTACTTTTATTTCCAGGGTGGCTGGGTGTTTTAAAGAATTCTTATTAGTGCAATTTAGACCCTTACAACTGGAAGAAAAAAAAACCATCAGTCTCCATTGGTTAACCATTTAGAATATTTCCATTGTGGCATGGTAAACTATTCTATATTTGTCCATAAGCAAAATGCTGTGAATAGGAAAAGATGCACATTCTGAGTTCACACACCAGCTGTTTATTAATACAGTCTGAAGCTATTGTTCAGGATGCTTGTTGTATTTCTTTTCATTATCAAACATGAATAAAGGACTGCAACAGCATCAGAAGCTGACATGACAAGATCCACATGACATACATTTCTTTGAATACTGCAACCAACTGCCCTAAATTGTTTGGTGAGGGGAAAAATATACAAACTGAATCATTGGCATATAGAATTTTAAGAATAAATTAGTCGCAACATCTTGAATTTGCATAAATTCTGAATGGGGAGATTTCATGGTGGTGCTCAGGACTCTGCAGTTCATGGTGGCAGTGCAGGCTCACAGCAGCTGGGAGCTGTAGCAGTTGGATTTGCCTTTGCATTTAGAAATGCACAAGGCAGAACTATTTAGTGTTGCCTTTCTTGCCTTATACTGGATATGGTAATAGATGTGGCAGGGATGTTGCAAGTCTTTGCTTTCATTACAACAGTTCTCAGGAATAGTGATAATAAATATTTTTATTATTTATATGCCACCCATCTGACTAGGTTACTCTGGGCGGCTTCTAGCAAACTATAAAAACACAATAAAACATCAAATATATAACACTTCCCTATACAGGGCTGCCTTCAGCTGCCATATAGCTGTTTATCTGTTTGACATCTGATGGGAAGGTGTTCCACAAGCTGGGAGTCACTACCAAGAAGGCCGTCTTCCTGGTTCCCTGTAACTTCACTTCTCGCAGTGAGGGAACTGCCGAAAGGCCCTAGGAGCTGGATCTCAGTGTACAGGCTGAACGATGTGGTGGAGACACTCCTTCAAGTATACAGGGCTGAGGCTGCTTAGGCCTTTAAAAGTCAGCACCAACACTTTGAATTGTGCTCGGAAATATACTGGGAGCCAATATAGATCCTTCAGGCTTCTGTGCATGTCCATGCCACAATTTACATAAAATGCCACCAGATGATATTGCTCCTTAAATAGACTACTCAGTAGTGATGGTTTTAAAACAAACATGCTTTCCTCAAGAGTGGGAGGAAGGGTGCTGACTGTATGAGAGAGAGCCATGGGATCTGTCCCACCAATGTGGCTGCTATTTATACACCATCCCAAACCATGTGGGGTTTCATCATGGAAAAGATGTTCCCTGCAACTGTGTTTGTATGTGAAACCTGTTGTGTATTGAGTCAAAGGATTTTATATCTGTATTATTATTATTGTATGTATTTGCATTAGGGTAAAGTAACCCATTTAAGCTGCTGTATTTGGATCCTCTGTCTTATTGGTTTCCTCCAAAAGGCAGCACTGTGATTGCCTGATATTGTTCCCTCCAAAATGTATCCCTTTCTAGCTAGTCCCCCATCCCTATAAATGTAGCTTTCCTCTCCTCAGAGCTTAGTTTTGTTTGCTTTAATAAAGAAGTGTTACTAGAGAACTGTCTCCAGCATATTATGTCAAGAGAGCTGAAATCACAAACCCCACTTCACAACAAAACCCACCAAATTTATACATTTCAAAAGGGATTAAAGTAAAATGTCATCCCTAGTTACTGAGGATACGTGTTTCAAACCACGTACAGACAATCTAAAGCAGCATAGGATCACATAGTGGAATATATGGGTGATGTTTCCTTGGCCAGCCTCCAGAATTGGTATGTTGATTGGTTCTATGTGCACATTGGTTGGCAATGTGTGGAGGGCAGCAGGCAAGATTCCCTCTCTATGCATTGATGTTACAGTTTTAGAACAACAGAATAATAATTTGCTGTTTCCTGAACTCTTATTGTGTGAATTTAAATCATCCATATATCTAATCTCTATGACTGCTGACTAAAAAGCAGAAGTCTTTAAAACTGCTAGCTTTCTGGCAGCTTGCAGCGAAAATTTTAAGGTTTTAATAAAAGCAGATACACAATAGTTTTTCACAATGTATTTAGAGACCGAAGCAGAAGCAATGCATTTTAAAAGACAATGCATCTTTTATGTCTTATCGAAGTCAGAATGTGAATGTCCTAAAGTTTATATTAAAAAAGACTGAACACTGAACTGTGAAAGTCCTCCAGAAATACAGGTTTTCTTGTTTTACTAAAGAGCCTCAGAGTACTAGAGAAAAATGCTTTTATAACACAATGGCATTTCTCTTCTCAGAGAATTTTAAAGATCCAAAACTAGATTCAGTTGGATGTTAGGTCTGTCACAAGGAGAACATTGACTTCCTCCATATGCAGTGATTATGTGAAAAAGCAAACAGTTTTTGAAAGATGGTAGGCAACACAAAGAATATTCATTTACCACTTGGACTCAATAATTTTTCTGCTTAATTATGTGAATGAATTTATTCCTGAGAAATTATATGAGCTAGTGCTAAATCTATCTGTGGCAGCAAAAGAATGCAAGTACCCCACTGAAAATAGTCTCTCCCCTATACAGCATAAACTGAGGGATAGGTGGGTAATTGTAGGGAGACAGAAGGAGGTGGCACCTACTAGGTTTCATTTCTGAGGCTTATGGCTGGCCTGAAGTCTCATGATACACAAGTTAGCTCAAATGGCATAACAAAACTTCAGGAAAGAGGTTGGAAATGGACCTTTATCTTTCCACAGAGCTGTTGGATTTGGAGCATTTTGGGAAGACCAAAGCTGTTGGACTTTGGTTGGTCAACCTCTATAGAGACCATGATTTTTTAATGCCTGCCCTCATTGGCTATTGGGTGTGTTATAACTTAATCCCTTATTAGGTAAAGGACAGATGAAAACATGTCTGTCAATGGTAAAACCAATGAATGGATTAAGGGATATTGAAATTGAACAAAACTCGTTATGCAATGGCAGCAAACAATTAATACAGAATCTGTAATAAGGAATAGATGGGAAGTCTGACACATTGAAAAAGACCACTTTTATTTTATATATTTTATGTTTTGAAGGTTATTAATTGATGTATTAATTCTCTTTTTTTCTTTGGTGGTGATGGAATTTCTTTTCTTTTTCCGTATGGTGTATTAATGTGAACGGTAACAATTAAATTTATTTAAAAAAGAAAGAAAGAAAACATGTCTGAAAAGTATTGGAGTTGGTTTGCTATTTGTTCTTTTATTGTTTTATTTGTTCTTCTATTCTTTTATTCTTTTATCCATGGTTCGTTAGCAGGCTTTTTGAGGCAGTCTTATTCAGGTTTTTTCATTAATATATTAATGGAAGATGGAGCCATGTGAGTGCCCATAAGTCACAGATTTTCCACCAAATGTAAAGTTACACAAGTAATGTCAATGTGACTAAAGCATACCGTATATACTGCCGCTAGTTGTACAGTACAGCTGTACTCCGTTTACGTAACCCTCTGGTTACGTAAACTTTGGAGTGCGCATGCAGCAAACCCAGAAGTATTTTACCGAGTTTCACCGCACACGCATGCACAGAAGTGGTCTCAGGATCCAACTGGACCTCTGGAATGGATCCCTTCCACAACCAGAGGTACCACTGTATATGTATATACTGTAAATAGCTTTTTGCAAGGGGAGGAGAGACACAAATGGGGGGCACATCTTTAAATTTTCCTGAAGGCCTTCCAGTAGTAGGGGAGAAACTGCCTCTATGCCTTCCTTGATTTCTACAACCAAAGGCAAGGGTTGGAGAAGACTTTCTTTTCTTACTAAGCTTTCAAATATTCTCCAAAGGTTGGAAGTAGCAGATCAACAATACCATAAAAACAGAAACTATTTGTTCAGGTACTTTCAAAAAGAATTCTAATCTGAAAATCTGGCTCCAGGGGCTGGCATTTATCCTTAAAACTTTCCTCCTTCTGTTTTCACATTTATAGTTTTATCATCTTTTGCCTAACATTTTTGACAGTCCTTTTTTAGACTAGATTTCTCCTCTGACTTTCTTATCTGAGTGCTAAATATTGTAAAGCCAGGCATCAAAAGATGGTGGTGATACTTTGGACAGCTTCACCTATAGCATAGCTCCAGGCATCCTTCAGCAGTGAAGAGAAAGCCAATCATACTAGAGGAATGAAAGACCCATCGCGTAAGGTTCAGTACAGATAGCAAGGGAAAAATACGTTGGAAATTATTCTATTAAGTCTGCTGAAACAATACTGAATACAAAACTTCCCAGAACATAGATTGGTGTGGGATGCACATGTAATTTAAGAGCATTATCTGAATTGACACTCAAATATTTTTCTGCTTAAGAAGCAAGACTGAAGAAAATGCATAGTCATGTTTAAAATGGTTAAGTGCCAATGGTTAAGTGCCAAGATCCCTGAAATCTTGCTACCACTTAGCAGAGATTGAGGTGGGCAGCAACAGCAGCCTTTCCTTGCAGCATCTTTCTCTTTTTAAGCCTAAGTCTCAGAATTGTATACAATGGTGGTTTTCATTTAGCAGGAGGCAGGTCCGCTGCTGAAATTCAGCACAAGTCACCAGTTCCCTGAAACCAGTTCTAAGGATTCTCTGAAGGAGAAAGGAATATGACATGGAGGGGTGCAATAGGTACGGCAAAAATCAATATGGCCCAACTTCTAAGAGTGGAAATTCTTTTTCCAAAAAGGAAGTCACCACTGGAAAGTCACCACTTGGCATAACTGAGGTCTCCAACTCCCCATCCTCAAGGGGAAAAGGTTGTGGATAAGGCATCTTGGAATTGACTTGTCTTTAGAGTCAGCCTTAGATAGCCCTGCCTTCTTGGGAATTCCAGCATCAGAGGAGTTCACAGTGCAAGCACCTCTCCAGCCTGAAGGGGTCACAGTGCTCTCAGTGGACTCCTAGGACTCCAGCCCAGAGGAAGAAGAAGAAGAATGGGAGAGCAGAACAGGACCCTAACTCAAATCTGTCTCAGCCAGCATGACTGACGGTCAGGGATTATGGGAGTTGTAGTCCAATAGCATCTAAAGGGCCACTGGTTCCCAAAACCTATGTATGTGAATCCCCACCGTGCCCTTGATGAATTGGACCAAGTGCTTATTGTACAATGGACGCACATTTTGTGCACCAAAAGACTGATAGTCTTGCTCCATCTTCTGGAAACTGGGAACACGACTTAGCATACCCAAATATGTCTAAGGATTTCTATTGAACTGATATGTTTTTGTCTGACAGTTTTTTATCTGCACAAAGAGATGGTCATGACATTCTTATATGCCTTAAAATAGCACTATTTAAATAATTCATGGTCAATTAAAAATCTTTCCGTACAGACAAATTAAAAGCTCTTTTATCACATATTATTAGCCTCGGGGTATACAATCAAAATCAAACAACTACCTTAACATCTACATTAGAGTGGGGTGGTATTTTTACATTTTTAAAGCTCTGTTGTAAGCTATCGTGTCACTATATAATCAGAGATGTCTAAGCAGAAACAAAACGTCCTTTGAATTTGAGCCAGCAATGCCACTGGCACGCCAAAGGCACTACCAACATTAAGAACATTACTGTTTTAACCAAATACCTAGTTTGACAAATGTACTGCTGAAACAGGTCATAATATTAATACATATATGATGATCTTCTAACCCCTCCGTTTTTCTAATTGACTAATTAGCTAAAACAATTTCAAGATGATATTGCCTTCCTATCACAGCAAGGGGCAGGAAGAATATTTTTAGTCCACCTGTCAACATATGATCCAGGGCAGCATACAATACAATAAAGCAGGCATCCCCAAACTGCGGCCCTCCAGATGTTTTAGCCTACAACTCCCATGATCCCTAGCTAACAGGACCAGTGGTCAAGGATGATGGGGATTGTAGTCCAAAACATCTGGAGGGCCGAAGTTTGGGGATCCCTGCAATAAAGCATCAAAACAAGCAGTAAAATAATGCTACAATAAAACAAATCCAGCTCAATTTATAAAAGCAAAATAAAAATACAGCATATCATTAAGATCACTCAGGGAGTTACAATTTGCCCACCCCATTGCAAAACTGACAAAATTCCTAGTACAGTTTTAAGAACCAGGTAGAATGTGATTCTAAAAACATGCAATTACAACAAGGCCTCTTACAGATGTAAAGATCTAGAGTGAACATCAGGTACTGTTACTTCATAATCATTTTTAAAGCTTTATTGATATACAGAATGTTGTACAATCTTCATCTAACTATTGTCTTCACAACTGAGCAGCAGAGGGGAAAACCTGCCCAAGAGTCTACCTCTGAAAAGCTAGGAAGGGTTTCCAGATATAACTCCCCAACTCCATCCCCTGGGCTGTAGGGTTCCCAACTACCAAAGCAGAACAGCAAAAGTCTCATGCAAGTTGTCCTGAATGATTCTACTTTTATCAATGTCCGTAGAAATGAACCAATATAAAAGAATTCAGCACTGCTTGTCTACAACTACATCAGTGTTCTTATACTACATAGTGTTTCTGCTTCATGCACAAATGATGCAGAAGAAACCGGTTTGTGTTAAAAGAAGCTTGAATAAGATTGTTACTAACTAGCAATTTCAATTCAAAACAAATGAATTAAGGATATCATAAAGTTAAATATTTAATTGATTAGCCAGCTTTATAAAAAATGCTTATGTTTAATCGATTATTTTATTTGATTTTTCTGTTGGAAGCCGCCCAGAGTGGCTGGGGAAACCCAGGAAGATGGGCGGGGTATAAATAAATAATTATTATTATTATTATTATTATTATTATTATTATTATTATTATGCTCCTAAGAATTCAATTATTATTTATTCAACAAAGTAACAACTTACATACTATTAATAAATGAGCTGCACCACTCATGGTTGAGATGTCTCAAAAGGCCAAGTTTTATATTTTATTTTTCATTTCCTTTTACATTAAAACAAAGAACAAAAATACTTTCTAACAATAAGCAAATGGGCCCTTAATCCTTGGCTTCAACTATTAAAATCTGCCCTCACCAAATAAACCTTTTAAAGGTTGCAGCTTACAGTATCTGATGCTAAACCACCAACCAGAAGAAATAAATGCTGTCAAAATGAATGGAGATATGTTTGAAAACACTGCCACCTACTGGCAGTAGAAAAAGCAAGATAAAAAGGAAGTCACACAATACAGTGGTACCTCAGGTTACAAACGTTTCAGGTTACAAACTCCACTAACCTGGAAGAGTTACCTCAAGTTGAGAACTTTGCCCCAGGATGAGAACAGAAATCATGTGGCGGCGGCTCAACAGCAGCAAGAGGCCCCATTAGTGAAAGCACGCCACTAGTTGAAAACAGTTTCAGGTTAAGAATGGACCTCCTGAACAAATTAAGTTTGTAACTAAAGGTACCACTGTATACCAACTCATAGGCTCCTAGAAGTCTTTCAGAGCATTCACGTGATTTTTTGGCATCAAAAAACCAGATAGTTCCCCCCACCACCTATTTAATCTGAATTAACCTTTGCCATAGAAAATATGATCCATAACATCATAAAATATATGTATCTGTAAATACAGTGTGGATGAATCTGGTATCTCATCTCAGACTTTGCATATGTTCACATTACTGCTTACTCTGCATCCAGTGCACTCCCACTGGTAGTTTTTGAAGTTGCATTCACACATTAGCTGCAATCCATATCAATCCCATACTGTTGTTCCTTGACAATAATACAATATTTTCCTCAAACCAGCTTCTTCAGCTTTCTTCTAGAAAACTGGATATGAAATGAACAGTAATGTGAACATTTGATGAGTGTACATGTGCAGATGGCAGCTTCAGTTCTGGAGGGGTTACAGGCGGGTCATGTGAAAACACCCCCACCCACTCTCTGATGTGAACAACATTCTGCAAATGCAGCTTGAAATGTAGCAGGGGAAATGACCTTGCTGCTAATGTGTCACGTTTTGCATTGTATCTTCTTTTTTAGGAGGGCTAGAGACTAAGGGAGGAATTTGATGCTGTGCTAATTTGATAGTTCTGTCAGAACACACATTTCTGTTTGCCAGATGGAATGATCTCTCAATCCCCTTCCCCCATTTGCGGGGGGTTCTTTCTCCACTCCAAATAGACCTGGATGGCATGCATGAGAGGGGCAAGTCCCCCTGCACTGCTGCCTGCTAGTGCAACTACTTAGCTGAATCAAGCCCTTTCTTTTTAAAAAGAAAAAAGAAAGTCCAGAGTCTGGGCATCTGTCCAGGGTGCCAATGAAAGCCTTCGCAGGCACCTGGGCAACCTTGGGTGTCAGGTTGATGATCCCCAGGTTGGCTACCCCTGTTCTACATAATGTGTAATTATAGTTTAGAACAATTGCTAGAAGGCACTGAGCATGATACTGATGAATAATTGACTATTTATTGATACGGAAGAAATGTAGAAGAGAAATCTAGTGCTTTAAAACAAAGCTGTTTAAAGGGTATTATTTTATTCCTCAGAGCACCAAGTAGAGCTCAAAAGTTTTTTGTTTAGAAAAGAGGAAAGAATAGAGATAGTTAAATCACTCCTGGATATAAAAGTGCTGGGAAAGGTCTGTATTTTAGGGTTTTTTCCATTGGGGTGAGCTCCCGTTGCTTGGTCCCAGCTCCTGCCCACCTAGCAGTTCAAAAGCATGTCAAAGTGCAAGTAGATAAATAGGTACCACTCCGGCAGGAAGGTAAACGGCGTTTCCGTGCGCTACTCTGGTTCGCCAGAAGCAGCTTAGTCATGCTGGCCACATGACCCGGAAGCTGTCTGCAGACAAACGCGACTCCCTCGGCCTATAGAGCGAGATGAGCGCCGCAACCCCAGAGTCATTCATGACTGGCCCTAACAGTCAGTGGTACCTTTACCTTTACCTGGGTTCAAAATAATTCAACAACCCTTTATTTACACTCTGATTTTCTACAGTAGTATCCAAAGCAGCTTAGAAGAATACTATGTAGCTCAGCTGGTGGTAAGACCTCTGTCAGCAGAAGAGGGAGGGAAACAATTTTTAGCAATGCACCCCCCCTGCAGTCCTCCACAGTCCTCTTACATCTACTCTGGAGGGCCCCTCAACCCTCTGGAGCGGACCTAAGGGGCATGGGAGCTACAAGGGCAAGGAAAATAACCAAATCTGATCTCTGGATTCCTCCTCCATCCCTTGCAAGCAATCATTTCACCAGGGAAGAACACAATATAACTTTAAAATAAACTGCTTGAAATAAACTGAGAAACTCCTTCTCTAGTCTGGACAATGGGTGCTTCACTCCAGCCTGCTCTTCGTCTAATTAGCTAGATCTGCTTTCCTAACTGTCAGTCATTGCTATCATATTATTCATTGGCTAAACACATTGAAAGGTGAGCACAAGCTACTTTTCCACAAAACAAATGGGAAGAATATTACATTGGTCTCTGTTGTGCATGTGTCTGTCCTATGGATTCTGGGCTGTACCCTATATTTTTGTCCTGGCATTAAGAAAACAAACCTCAGTAAAATATGGGGGCTTAGTGATAATTTTCAGTTTTTAAAACATTGCAAACAGCCTCTGTTTACACCTTCATGAGACATTGTGAGTAAAATTCAGGGCACACATCATATTGAAATAAACAGAAGATGCACGTGGTAGCAACATTTACGTACTTTGGTTTGAGATCAGTTGAAAACTGGTGATCCAAATGCACAAACACATACGATTGGGCTACTAAAGTTTCTTACCTGTTGTCGTTTGAATGCCAAATGGTCCAGCTTTTTCAACTCTTTCTGGAGGTTTTTATATGTTTTCTGTAGTTCAGATTTACTAGATGCATTCTGAAGATACACGAATGTCCTTTGAACCTATGGTCAAACAAGGAGAGGGGTTTAAATATTATTTTAAAATCTTCTGTGCTTAATTAGGAATAGGCTCAGAAAGAATAAGCTAAATTGGGATCTATTTGCTTTGACACCAGGTCTAGCCACACTATCGGGAACATAACGGTGCCTCTTGGTAGCTTCCCCTCTGTACCCTCAACCCAAACAGGAGCTGCCCCTCCCTGGGGCATCTGGTAAGGTCTGTACCTTTTCTCCAAAAGTTACCTGTTAGTGGCAAGAAAGATATTAGGTGGTGGTAGCACCACTGTGGATATCAAGATCTTTGGGCAATTTAGTTCTCTGGATTTCTTTTGCTGTTTTCCAGGTGAAATGGAAGAGGGCAGCTGCTTTGGTGAGGATAGCTAGACTGGGGTTGGGTCCAAACTAACTGAGCTTGAATTTCAGAGGAGCTTGGGCTTGGCTTATAAATAAGTAAACTCAGGAATTCAAACATCATCTGCATTGACGCACAACTATTATTTCATATATGTTTTTGTATGAGCAAAACATGCATGCTTTGTCTCAGGAGATTCATACTTTAAATTCAATTCCCATTTCATTGTCCAAAAATGACCTTCAGGTAAATTAGGGCATGCAACCCTAGTTTACAGAATTAAAGTATGGACGATTCATTTTGATGAAAACTATTTTCCCCCATTTGCATCCATCAATGATTCAGTTTATTCGTGCACATTATGCCTGAACTAACTTTCAATTAAGAGAGATGGGTGGTTTTGCAATTAAACTTTCTTCAATGCTTTTATTTACTATAGCTTTTCTTTCACATTTAAGAAACACCTGTTGGGTGTGCAATGCTCAAACAAGGGATTCCAGAGTATTCCCCGTGTGTCTCAGTATCTGCTACTGGAACATAAAAAGCCTTTAGCTCTCAGCTGCTTTAAATGCATCAAATCATTAATTGCTTTTACACAGTTACTATGGTTACAAACACAAACTGGAAGGGAAATGTTACAGAGTGTACAATGATACGCTGAAACACACAGGCCCATGGATTGCAGTTAGTATATACTGGTCCCACATTATGGATCAGAAACTAGGTTAAGTCATAGATGTATTCAGACAAACGTTTTAACTCAGATGCTGTCCATCCACACTGCATTGCTTTAAATGGGATACACATTCAGGTATGAAATCTTTTTTAAGCCGTGCACAGGGCTTGGCTTAGGTTTGATGAGGCCCGAAGCTACTGAAGGTAATGGGGCCCTTTATATGTCCAGCTGTCGTTTGTCAACAACAAATTGTCACTGTTTTTTGTGTTGAATATGGTAATTTATGGACCTACACAAGACAAAACACTGTTGCTGTATGTAGGTTTTATTTTATTTGTTTTTTTAATCTTATATTTTGAAAATGTACATCCAGGTGTTTTTTTCCTTTAATTTTTTTGGGGGGCCACAAGACAGTGGGACCCTAAACTATAGCTTGTTTAGCTTATACTTGTACATAAATCCAGCACTGGCCATGCAGCATCAATAGATCAACCTACATTTGTATCCTGGTTTCTGATCCAGCAGGTGATATGCATGCAAAAGCCAGCTTGGATGGACTTGAGTCTGTAGATGAGCCTTTACAGTTCCCCTGCTGGAAACAGGCTGTGGTTGCTTGAGCAGAGGGACTGTGTCAGCTTTCCTGTGGATGCACATCTTCAAGACAAACTGTTCCCCCCTACATGCATATAGGTTTTCAGATTCCAAGGGAGCATCAGTCTCATACTTCAAAGGAGCTTATAGGAAGATGATGATCTGGGAAGATGTGTACTCCTCTCTTTGGAGTACCCTAAGCTGGAGGCAAGCAAGTCACAGACTGTTGGCTTCCTTTCAGCCTAACTCTAAAAAGCTACTCACTAAAAGTTTGAGGCAGCAAGAGAAAAGTGACTTCCGGTCTGGTGCCATTGTTAATCGGCGGGGGAAACCTTGGTCTCTGAGGTCCCCAGCAACTCGGGGGGGTGAGCTGCTTGAGCGACGCGGCCCCCTGGAGAACCCCCGGATCGTGCTTTCCGGGAACGTGGACACCCAGCAGAGCTCCATAGAGTCCCGCTCGCTGCCCGGTAAGCCCCTTTTTAGGGGCGACGAGAGCAGACGGAGCGGGACGGAGCCTTGGGTAGATTCGCTTCCTCTGAGGTGCAAAGCTCCGTGCTGGCGACAACTGTGCAACAGATGCCTCTAAAGAATTAATTTGGACTTGTGAGTAAACCTTTTGATTGGGTTAAAAGAAGAATTTGGACTTGGGAGGGGAATCTAAAAGAAAACGGAGGTCGTTCCCCCTCCCCCCACCGAGATACGAACACGCAATTATGAGCCTGCAGCCATTAAGCTGGAACGGGACTCTGAATTTCTTTAAAGATCAAGCTGGACCCCTTCCCTGAGGTGGCGGAGCCAAGGGAAGGTGATTTTAATTTCTGTTGATATCTGCAAAAATTGGAAGTGGACCCAGGTGGCGCTGTGGGTTAATCAGAAGGTCGGCAGTTCGAATCCCTGCAATGGGGTGAGCTCCCATTGCTCAGTCCCAGCTCCTGCCAACCTAGCAGTTCGAAAACACATCAAAGTGCAAGTAGATAAATAGGGACCACTCCAGCAGGAAGGTAAACGGCGTTTCCGTGTGCTCCTCTGGTTCGCCAGAAGCAGCTTTGTCATGCTGGCCACATGACCCAGAAGCTGTCTGCGGACAAACATTGGCTCCCTCGGCCTATAGAGTGAGATGAGCGCCGCAACCCCAGAGTCGGACACGACTGGACCTGATGGTCAGGGGCCCCTTTACCTTTATTAATGAGCCCTCCGGTAACCTGGGGGCAGGAAACTGGAAGCCTTGACTAGCCACCATTGTGATGTCAGAGGCTAGGGAAGTTTTTTATTATGGTGAACTCTTGAATCCTTAAAGAAGATTTAATCAATGGACTGAATAGGATTGGAGTTTTAAGAGACTTTGAAACGGAAAGGAGAATTGGATTTTTTATAAATTGGACAAAGGAACCAGTTCAGTAGGTAGTTAGGAAGTGGAATGTAAAAACATTGTATCGTCTCTGTCACAGCAGCCTACATGCCACATTGTAACATGAGAAGACAAAGGCTATAGCCAGTCAAAACAATAAATCACGAGTTGAATAAGAATTGGATACAAAGTATATGGGAACAAGTTCAAGAAGTGGTGGTAGAACTGCAAGAGTATAAAAGACTTACAAAGTTATGGATTGAAACCCAACATCAACTTCTCCCAAAAGACAATTTTGAGCCACAGGCTGAAGTCGTAGACGTAGAAGATAAGAACATCAAAGTATTAAAGGAGGAAGACCAAGAAGAGCAAGAGATATTGAATGAAGAGCAATCTGTGAGAGAGGTTGCAAAGGACATATACTACAAACAGGGAGCTCCAATGCAAGAGAAAACCCAGGACCCTGCTCTTCCAGTGGGAGAGGGAGAACAGGTTCTTGGTAAAGACAATCAAGCGGTGGCACAAGACAAAGATGTGTCCTGGATTCAAACCTCCCTAGTGAGAGAGGGGAGGCAAGAACCAGGTGAAGGACAAAATATATGGGGGGGGGGACAAGAAAAAGGAAGAATTGGAGTGGGGATGGGATAAGGAATGGGAACTGCAGAAGGACGGGTGGAGAGAGGGGGTGGGCTGGAGTGGTCAAGAGATGGAGTGGGTTGAATGCTATAAGGCAATGTAATTAAGGGACGGATTAAATGGTCTGAAACTGGAATGTATGAAGGAGCTGGTCGGGATATCCAGGGAACTGTCATCCAGGGGAAGGAGAGGGGTTTTAGAAATTGTAATAGGTTAGAAATGAGGTACAGTATTAGATTTGGTAAGATAGAATATTTTTAGAGAAAAATAATAGGCCAAGGGGAGTATTTAGAGGGAATAATTTTTTATTTAAATTGGATTAAAGATTTTTATTCAAGTTATTATCCTAAGATTTAAATTGATAGCTATGGTTTTGTTTAATTGTGAAAATTGCCAAGGTGGGGTATAAATAGACTCGGGAAGGGAGGAACGGGGAAGTCGAAGTTATGACAAAGTTATCAAAGTGAGATTGGTTTTTGTGTTTTTCATTTTTTTCTAGTTTTTCTTTTTTAAAAAAAAATTGATGATTTTTTTTATTGTATTATGATGTGATGTGATGATCTGTAGTTTCAAGTTGAAAATTTTAATAAACATATTGGGGGGGGGGGAGAAAGGTGCACATATACAAGGCTACCCAGCACATCTGCAGGCAGGACACCCACTTAACAGTAGGAAGCTAATATTTGTAATAGTGGTCACAAATGAGTATTACTTAGTTAAAAATAGCTGTATTGTTTTGCAACAGCAAATGTACTTTAAACGTGGATGTGCTAAAACTCTACACTAAAATGTGTAACAGGCAGACCTCCATAATCTGCATGGAGCTCAGTCAAGTCACACAACCTACATTTTAACTAATATAATCACTATGCAAACATCAGCATGACATCAGGAACAATGTCAGTGCTCGACACTCCTGTGCTACCAGGTTCTTTATTTTAAGGTGGTGTGTACTTATGGGACATAAAGGTCCAACAAGAGAGCAAGAATGAAGATACAAAAAGTTCTTAGACTATGAAGTGGAACAGGACAGTAGGGTACTGACATCACTCTCACTTAACTATACAGGCTTTACAGACACTAGACTATAGTAAAGATTGTATGGCATGCCACCATTTTTATAGTGCTTGTTATATCAGAAGTTGCATGATAGAATTCCTGCCTACTATTTAGATTGATCACATTTCATTTTATATTACCTGATGTCATATATAATTAAAACCACGATGCCTGGGAGAGAGGGTCTCACCTTAGCAAGGAGACACAGGTGTTACAGTGCTTCAAAAACCAGCTCCTAACCTAATTCTGATGAGTAATGGGCACATTTGTAGAAACTGCATGATGTGAATTTTAATAATCCTCCACAATATAGCTATTCTATACAGTATCATTTCATGCACTGCACGCCCCAGACTAGACAGTATGTCTCTGACACTAAAACGATAAAATGCTGTGCCAAAACCCATTTATGGATTTGGCCCCCTTCTCCCACCATTTTATACATTTAACAAATCTCTTACTTGGTCAGCAGTTTCATTTCGTAGTGAATGACATAACCTTTAAAATTAATTTCGGTTCAGTGATCAAACTCCTATTTTATTCTATGAAAATTAGAAAACCCTGGAGCAATGGAACTGGAAAGCAAAGAACCTCTTCATCTGCTCTCAGATGATTAATGGGCAAACCTTAACAGCCAAAATCCTCATGAAGAAATAGTACAATATGTCAACATTGCCACTATAGAAGAACACATTCCAGGGGAAGCTTTATAGACATATATTTAAAAATATATTGCCTTTTTAATTGACGTGAACTAGCAAACATTCTGAGAAGGGTTGCTCTCAGTGCTGCACAACCGTTTCTAAGGTACTGCTGAAGTTCAAATGCCTTTTCTTGGATCAGTTCCATAGTTAAGAATATTTCAATTACCTGAGGGAGCTCTAAAATATAATAATGAAGGTTAAAAGACTTTGGATAGAAAAAAGCAAAGTCAGAACTCATTACAGATTTCAATTGTATTAGAATTTGGCCCTGGATGGCAGCGACCAAAATGCTATTAACGCTTGATGGCTATTCAACAGCATATGTTAAAGTTACCTGGTCATCTCAGTCTATTTTCTAATTAATGTGACAACATAAAAAAGAAATGCTTTTGGCAGATGCAATATGATGAACAAGCACTGCAAAGCAATGAAAAATATACTACTACTTCCACAGAACAGAACTGAGGAATATGCTGGGCACTGTAGAGGAAGATTATACAGCTGTCTAATATGCTCTGTAAGGAGAGAAAATCATTCTTTACTGATGGTTTATTTTCCATGAATACTACATTTTTAGAAAATGGAAAGGAGACGATTATAGTATTCTTTGGTATATGCTCCATATTTCTGAAATATTCAACAGCACACTTGTTTGGTTTTCAATCATTTTAGCAATTTCTAACAATTCACACAATAAAGTAACCAGAAAAGTTTCAGAAGTACTGAAAGTACCCACAAGATGATTACTTAAGATTGGTTATTATTGCTATATGAAGCATAGTGGCAAGTCAAATTTCAGAACTCTGATAAAGCTTACATATAAAAAAACTATAGTGGGCTATAATAATAATAATAATAAGGCTCAACAGAAAAACAACATTCTATCCCTGCTCTGCACTCAGTCTATGGAATATTATGGATTATAAATAAAAATATGTTATTTTTATTTTAAAAAACTGAACTGTTTCACTCATAGTGCCTGTATAAACTAACATATGCTATTAAAATAGGACACTGGTCTTCCTCAGTTACCTCCAATGCAGGGTGCAGTCACAGATGCACCGCTGCGGGATGTTCTACATGTAGCTGCTTCAATGCCTGCTTGGAAACTGCTACCTGCCTTTCAACAGAAATAGTCTGCATACACATTTCACAACCCACCCACCAATAATCCTGGAAACTATAGTTTAAGGGTGCTGGAAATTGTAGTTCTGTAAGAAGTAAACTGCAGTTCCCAGGATTGGGGGGGGGGCTGCTTGAAATGTACAGTTTGTCCACAGACATAGCATGCATATAAGGGAATAGAATTCCAGCTCTGATCCCATTGTGGAAATGCATTCTCTGCATTTTGGCTACATATATAATCTCTCCCCCTCTTCCAAGATTAGTCACTATGGAAATCAGTTCTTCCAGTTTACAGCTGAATGGACAATGCACAGGTAAACAGTGTCGGGATGGGGGAATGGGGAAGCATGGTTCATACTGTCACTATTTTTCCTAGAAATAAAGCACTGCTTAGGATGTTAAAATACTGCAGTGAGGTCACACAGAGGAGGACACACATTAGCAGGTCTCCAAAACTCAATCTTAAAAGCCTCTAGAAGTAGATGTATTTCTGTACAGAAAAGACATTGAGGAAGGAATGCTGCCTTGATGTCCCATTTCATCGATACTACGGTGATATATTTTTCAATTGATATTGTTATTATGCACATTTCAGCATTTTAAAATTAGGTTATTGGATTTACTGATTTTTCTGAACTAAACTTTTGTTTGGATGGAAAGTCAGTCTACAAGATTTAAAACAAAGCAAAAACTAAATACTTGCAGAAATATTTCAAAAGAAAGCAGAAAACAGCAAATAACAAAAACAGTAGGTGCTCATTTATGAGGCTTTTCCGTATTACCATCCATACGCAGCACCCCAAACCATTCATTACATTAGTACAGATTACAAAAAAATACACATTATTACAAAACTTACATGAATGTCGTATGAAGGTAAATGTATGTGCATACTATGTAATCCTGTCTTCTGAGCCTAAGGTGACAAAACTGCTTCTAGATAACCTGGATTTGAGCCCATGCCTCTTAGGAAGGCCAATATCTTTCTTTTCTACCTTCTCTAAAGTGGTTGTGGTGGCAAAAGAATTGCTGTTAAGATGCATGCTGTACAGAAATGTTGTTATATAAAACAAGAGCACGGCAAAAGCAGTATAAGTGTTCCTTGCCCCTTAGAGATGCCATATGCTGTTCATAAAAATGAAACATTTGCCCTGATCTATCTGCTAATAAGTCATGTTTAAGTCCCACTAGAATCAATGAAACTAGTTAGCCATGACTAACTTAAGTCTCATGGATTTCAATGGAACTAGAACATAATTAACTTTGGTTAGAGTTGAGCCATGGCTTGGTTGTTGCTTTTGAAAACAAAAAACAAAAGCAAAAACCTCCCATTTCTAAAGTTTTATTTATTTATTTTTAGGAATTCTATACAGCCTATTCAAAGCAAACTGAACAAAATACCTTACCAGAAGAAAAATAATGTAAATAAATATAGTACAATAACCACATATTATAACTAAGAACAACACCATAAACTCACACCAACAACTAAAATCATCCACAGCCAAGGTCATAAAGACTGGAGGGATGGGGACCAATAGTAAGATGCTATAAAAATTAAAAAGAGGAATTAATACCAGTTATGTCTGAAAGTCCGAATTAGCCCCAGGTCAGTTTAAAAAATAAAAAGTCTAACTCCCAAAACATTCGATATAATGGAATTTGTAGGTTGAGCTGCAATGATTTGAAATCCAATCCTTTCCTTCATCAGTAGCAAGCTCCACGGCTTACCAACATGAATTTGAATTTACTGACATGTTCCGCTTTTTGTATACTGTATTCGTATTTCCAGTTATCTGTATTCCAATGTTTTGAATGTTTGCTGTAAGCTGCTTTGGACACAGCTCATTGTGGAAAAGCTGCATATAAATAAACACAATCAATGAATATTTTAATTATTTACTCAAAAAACCTGAAAATTAAGAAAGCTTGGTAGCCGAGAATATGGGAAACCTCATTTGCTGGCCATAGTAGCTACTTACCATGGTTAGATGTTGCAACAGGTATGAGACATCAATCATATCTGCCAGAATAAGAAGCCTTGTAACAGCAGCCAGAAGAGCACGTGCTACTTGGACAACGGCCTCCCTTTTAGGCAAATAACAAGGATCATCTGTGAACTTTTTTGCAGCTACCCTCAAAGCTTCACCTGTAAAATAAAGATACAAGTAATGCTACATCTGCTTTCCTTTGGACCACATCAGTGAGGCCGAGAGAGGGTTCTTCTCGTCCAGGCAGCCCAAGACCTCCACACTGCCCAGGTTTGCGGCCTGGAGAGGTTACTTTGGTGCTGCTTGTGCAGCTGTTGGCTTCACCTCCAGAGGCACATTGACAGATAGATGCTTCAGATTTACAGAGATGTGGAGTTGAAAGGAAATAGTTCACCTTTGTGAAAAGTTTTCTCTTTTTTGCATTCTTTATTAGAGAAAACAATAACTAAGGTAGGGAATCTTAAAATTACATGACCATGTATTCATTTTCATGCTACAATATACCAGTTTCTACCTATGCATCATGCCAATTATTGCTTTTTAATATAGGATATGATTTATAATATGTATCATTCTGTGTTGTAGTTGATAAACACTGGAGCAAAAGGCAGCACAATGCAACTTTTCAATATTGTGTAGTTTTAGAGCCATCCACTTTACAGTCACTGTGTACTTACTCCAAGTAAACTGTTTGTCTAGTACAACTTGTTCATTTTGCATTCTGGGGCTGTTTCAACACAATACCATAGAATCTCCAAATCTTGCAGTGTGGCTGTATACCACTGGGAACAATTGGAGTGTCAAACACAGGTTTAAATGTTTCCTGTTAAATTTTTTAGCATGTACAATACATTAACATACAAAGCAGCTGTCAATCTGGGAGAGAAAGGCTTACAGATGCCAGGTCTGGGCATACATCAGGGGTAAAACTTTATGACCCGCTGGTTCCTTCCAGCATTACAATTCTGACGACATTAATTTGTTTTATAACTGCTTTGCATCACCAATGCCAAGAGCAAAAATGAAACCATCCCTATTTCCTTCAGAAAACTCTCTTTTTTCACTGGAGGGTTTCACAAGAATAAAAAAGAAGAAGAATCAATACATTAGACTGTTTTCAAGTTGTATCTCCCTAGCCAAGAAAGACATACAGAGACTGCTGGCTGCAGCTTTGAAGAATTGCTACAGTGGAGCTAATAGATTTGTTGGGCACAGGGGGGAAAAACATCACTGAATTCAGGGAAGGGGGAAATGGGACAAGGGAGAACTGATTAACTTGGCAAAGAGAATTTATTACTGCAAGGCAGACTGAAAAAGGGAAGTGGAAAAAAATGTGAAGGAAAGCAGGAAAAGAACTGATTGATTAATTCTGCATGCAAAATAGCAGCACTTCGATGATCCAAGAATGAATGATAAGAGACAGACAAATTTAGATTGGAGATTAAAACAGCATTAAGTTTGCCAGGGGAGGGGGCATGAAATGAAAAGGCCACATGCCCAAGCAGAAGTTGTCATGAATAGAAAGAGAAAGAGAATAGAAAGAGGAGAAACATGCACCCTTCAACAAAGCAAAACTCAACAAGTTTCCCACAAGCACAACCAGGCAACCTTTCTATCGAAGCCCAAGGAGCAGTGCAATAGCAACTGTGATAAGATGTTCACATTCCACGTTTCCACATGCACCCAGACTCATCTTTGTGGGGGAAGGAGAGCACTACTGTACAACCCTATCATGTACAGCAGGCATCCCCAAACTTCGGCCCTCCAGATGTTCTGGACTACAATTCCCATCATCCCTGACCACTGGTCCCGTTAGCTAGGGATCATGGGAGTTGTAGGCCAAAACATCTGGAGAGCCGCAGTTTGGGGATGCCTGATGTACAGGAATGGAAAAGACCACACTGAATTCTGTGATCTGCTGTCACCCCTGTTCTTTGTTTTGAACTCCAATTCATTCCTGCTTTCTGTCCAGCACTTCACTTGAGCCCTGATTAGACCTTATGACTGAACTGAAAATAACAATTCAAGTTGGGAGCTTAGGGCCTTGCTGATCCAACCCTCAACATTCCAAAAACCTGTGTGCCCAGTCCCTGATGTTCCCATGTTGTGCAGGGAAGGTTTGAAGGGGGCTTCTACTCATATGCACTCAGGGCTCCTGATTGTATGGAGGCTTCTGCTCATGTTGGATCTTCCCTACTCAACATGAAAAGGTGTGTGTGTGAGAGGCAGTCATACACAGAGGGGGTGAGGCACTCATATACAGGGAAGTTGGGGTGGGGAGAACATACAATCCCCTGCCTCCTATATGCAAGCAAATGCTCTATTGCCTGGTCAAACTTTGATATTTTCTTATACCAAAAATTATACTTTGTTTAATGAGATAAAAGTCTTCCTACAACTGGATCTAGAGAGAAATCTGATTATCAGGAGTGATACTACCATGAGGCAGAATGAGACAATTACCACAGGCAGCAGAGGTGGCCCAGGCCCCATGCTCATTTGCCTCAATGACCCACCCACCCAGTTGCTCCATCATCCTCAAAGTCATCCCCTGTCTTTCTCCTCTCCTCCGCTGCTGTGGCCCCTGCTCATCTGCGCCACCATTGCCTCAATTACTCATTAACTGCTATTTTGCCACTGCAAATGTTGAAGCAGTGCTGGCGGTCTTCCAGACTCACTCTGAGGGAAATCCAGGGATCTTTCCTCAGACGAACACGTTCTGGGCAAACTGGCACAGAAGGGTGCTTGTGCTGCCACCACTGTGCCATGATAGTTAAGCTTTTTTAAAAAAGTGAACTAAACGTAACTTTAAAGGTCATTATCTAGGCAGTGCTGCAGAGGCTGCTGTTGGCCGTTCAAACTTTCAGTGGAATTTGCTTCCAAACAAGTATGCCTGGAATTTAAGCCTTCAATCTATATCCACCCTTACTTGTTCTGGCCTTCACCTCCCCTTCCCTCTAGACATCTGCTTTTAGCTGCCACTCTAAGAAAGCTAGGCTGAAAGCAACGGGCATTCCTTTCTCCTCCCACAAAGAGTTATAAAAGCTTGCTCCTTCTGCCAGGAATACAGTCACCCACTCTGTAACCCTCAGGTTGGCAGCTCTAATTTTCCAGAGCAACATTAGCAATAAAGTTCGCTAGCTGAAGTTTCCAGGGGAGATTTGAACATTATGCATGACCTTAAATTTGACTTATATAGCTGTACACTTAGTTTAAAACACCCTCAACCTGCTTTTACTATTTCTGTAGCATATTGCCCTGAAGTATTTGGTTAACATTGTTCTTTCACTTCACCTTGAACCACTTTGGCATTATAAAAAAGGAGAAAATGTATGTCACAAGCTGTTATTTTTGATGCAAGGGTATACCTTTAGCCTGTTGTCCTTCCCTACTGTTGTAATTATTGGAACAAACAAGACAAGCCTTTTTTGTTGTTATATGCAAAGCCAGCTACAAGTCTGATCAAACTCAGGACTGAGGAAGTTTCTCTCACAGACAAAAACAAATAAACACACTACTCTATGCAGCTGCTATTTGCATTTCAATGGAGTCTCCCATTGGCAGTGATCGAACCTTCCCTCAAAACACCAATGGCAAAATACAAAAAGAAAGGCCATTATCATTGGGAGAGAAGCAGACAGAAAGAATTAGACTCCCCCTTCCCAAATCCATGCAGTTTACTGCATGTTATGGGCATATTTTTGTCACATAAATAGTTTCATAACAAAAAAATGCACATTAATTGCATTCATGCAATTAGCACTATCTAGTTTGGGCCTCAGTCACAAATGGGGAAGGGGCTTTGCTTTGGAGAGGCAGTTACTCTTTGAAGATATCTGAAAGATAGATACAGTTTAGAGATTATGAGATTTTGTGTCTGGCTGAGCCAATCCCAACAGGTCTCAAGTGTTGCTTACTGAAGTGGGTGATTAGCAATTCTAATTTGTAGCTACAAATTCTTAGATTAAATCAATATTTAAACATGCATCAATGGTGTGATTGGCTGATAACTCATCCGTGCAAACAATAATAAATTTAATTAATTAAAATAATTACTTTAAAGTCTTTTTTTTAAAATATATTTTTATTAATTTTCCAATTAAAACCAATTATATCACATTCATTATTTCAAATTATACACATATATATATCAATCAAACCGAATGTTATGCCAAATCGTCTAAAGAATTTTTTATTTGGGTTCCCATGCTTCAAGAAATTGGGGATTCCTCGCAACCGTCCACTGCCGTCTTTTTTCTAAAGTTCAAATCGTCCTCCAAGTTCATAATAATCCAGATCTTCCCCTTACTGTCACATAGATGTTTTCCACTTTCAACCGATTGTTTCCCACCTGCTGAGATAAATATCAAACAAGGTTTCACAAATGTTCTTTCTCCTGTGTGGGTTAATCAGTCCAGCCTCCCCATAAATCTTCTTAGTCTGGAGCTCCCTGTTGCGTCGAAGCAGCGCCATCTTAAAAAGCTCAAATCACTTTCGTTTACTCTCATAGCCATGAAGATTAACGATCTTTATAAAATTTACAGCTTTTCCAGGCAGAAGACCCAAACATCAAACCATAAACTCTTGGTAAATTAATGGATCTCCTTGCCCTATAGCTGAACTTAGCTTCAGGTCGCTGCTCCAATTCAAAGTGCGTCACAGCTCATAAATCCTCCGAACGCGTCCAGGACTCCTTCCGTCCGACTAGGGGGGGGGGGCTTTTCTCATCGGCAACTCCACATCTTTAAAAAATATGCTCAGTAACAACAGTTTATAAAGTTCAACTCACACAGTCTTTTGCTTCTCTTTCACTCCAAACAAGCCAGGACATCGCGTCTGGGAAGGTACGAAGTAACTCATATGAAGAAAAATAAAAAAAAACTCCATTCCCTTATCGCTCCGTCCCCATCAATCCTTCTTCCAGATGATATACAGCCTTTGACTCCTCTCCCTCAGCAGCATAAATTTCTCAGCAGTAAACAGCGCTTCTTCCCCTCCTTCTGAAGTATGTCCATAGATTTAAGCCTAATTATCTTCTTTAACCATGGAAATCCCCGCCATGCAGATTAGCGTCCGGGAGTCCTGGCCCTCGTAAGTGCTTTTCAGCCCAAGCTCCCCCCACTCCATAAACAGTCGGAGTGGGTCTGGGGGCATCGCGGGCCAGCGGCCCCTCTCCGTAACCCCCGGAGAGGGTAGGGGGTTGCCATTTACTCCCCTAGCAACCGCCAAATTCCTTACGAAGGTCAGAGGGATGGAAAACAGGTCCGCCATTCCTGCCGGCGGAAACCGGAACTAAAGTCTTTTACAAATTTGATTTGGGCAAACAGTAAATGATATCAAGTACCAACTTATCCCAAAAGAGAACAGACAGATTTGTCCTAAAATTGTTATTGCTGACCACTGTATTACGGTATAACATTGACTGCCAAAACTATCTTTAACATGTGCCCACAACTTGTACAACCTTTTGATATTTACTAAAGACAAATAGAAGCAGCATTAAGACAGAAAATGCAGCATTGCTATCATCAAACTGCCGGCCCAGGTTCGCCTCTAAAACAGATAGCAAGGGAGTTTGTACAAGAAACTAAGACTTGTAGCTTGAGAACTAAAGAGAATTGTACCTCTCATGTAACATGCTCTCTAAGCAACTATAAGTTCCAGAGTCCCTTAGCTTCTGCTAGCGTTTCCATTGCAGAAGCAAGAGGAGCCAATAGGATGGGGCTGCAGGATACAAGGCAAGCATCATCATAAATCAGGAAGCAGTGTCCCAAAAAATAATATGAAAGAATTGCATTCCACAATTAGATTCAGTGAGTATTTCCTTATACTGTATACAGTTTCCTGATATGAGAAAATTACATCAGCAAATTAAGAATGTCAAATCCATATCTTCCGATTTCCTTTTGGCTTGAGAACAAACAGTATCTGAAGCAACCTATATTTGTTTCAAAGTGATTGTGGTATTTGTGAGCTAAAGTTTATCTAGGAGTTCACTTGAGATGTGATAGCAACTAACTGCATGCAACACTGACAAGGCAATAGACGGAAATAATACAAGCTGCAGCTGTTGCCTTCAATACCATATATAGGCTGTAAGTAATGGGAATAGATATCAAGCATTTGAGCTATGTCTGAACCACTTCTGCCTGGGGGAGGAGGGAAAGGGATGAAATGCACAAATGATTATCCTAGGAATATGTTAGATTGTTGTCCTGGTTTTACAGTAATTAAATATCAGCCTCACTAACATGCTGTTAATTAAATTATAGTTTGATATTAACAGTTTGAAAACTCCCACTACAGACTAGTTCCTTTTTTGTGTTACAAGTATTTTTCTTCCCACCTGCTTTTGAGTCATACCACACACAGTCATACCACACAGGATTTCATGTATCAGAAGAATAGTGTTTGAATTTATAAAGAAAACACAAAAAATCCTGTTAATAAACTTTTGTAAGGATGTCGAGAAGCATTTCGTTCATAGAAGCATAAATACCTGTACAGTGGTACCTGGCAAGAAGAATGCCTTGCGCGACAAAAAACTCGCAAGACGAAAGCGTTTTGCGATGTTTTTGGCGCTTCGCAAGAGAAAGTTTTCTATGACCGCGCTTCGCAAGACGAATTTTTCGCCGGTTTTTTTTTTTTTTTGCCACAGCAAACCACGCTTCAAAGGACGAAATTATCGCAAGACAAAGCGACTTGTGGAACGAATTACTTTCGTCTTGCGAGGCACTACTGTATTTCACTTTCTAATTCGTCATCTCTAAATAAGGCAAATGCACTAGGAGCAGGGTCTCCCAAACTTGGATCTCCAGCTGTTTTTTGGACTAAAACTTCCATCATCCCTAGATAGCAAGACCAGTGGTCAGGGGTGACTGGAACTGCACTAAGTGAACTCCAAAGTCGGGAGGAGGTGGGAGGTGGGAGGGGAAAGTTAAGAAGAGAAAGGGAGTAACACACCATGGGTGGAATTCAACACTGATTGTGCTAATATGATTGTTCTGTCCTCTGAATCTGTGCAATTGCAGTCATGAACATAGGGCCATTCTGATATGTTTTGAAGCAGCATGCGGGCCAAAGTGGGGAGACCTTGCAACAAGATGATGAAGTTGTCAGGTCAGGGGATTAATTTCTGCCAGGAGGTCAATTTAATTTATTCAATTTACTTAACATTAAAAAAAAAACTCTTAGTGGTTTATGAGAAAAAGTACAATAATAAAATCACAACTAAAAAATAAAAGAGACATATTACCAAAATATAAAAACACAACACTGAGCAGCGCAATCTGAAAAAAAAATGTTTCAACAATCAGGGAAAACCTAAGTAAACAAAAAATGTTTTAAAAGACATTTGAAATATTCCACAGTTGATACCTCACAGATGACAAGGGGGAAAACATCCCAAAGGGTCAATGCCAAATTAATAAAGTATGAAGATGAACAATACACATAAGCATTTGATTTTATTTTTTTTTTTGAAGATAGCTATTTTTGAAGATAGAAAAAGGCTAAGTAGGACAATGTCCCCATACAGCATGTGACTTTGATCCTCCAAACCAAGGGCTCATCTACACTTCTACTACACAGAAAACAGAGCGGTTTTGCCTTTGCCCCGCCACTTTCACCCAGAAAACCAGCTCTTTAGTGCTAAATCATAACAAAGTCAATCTACGTAAAACACGATTGCTGTTTGCTCCAATTCAACGCTAAAATGTGGGTTTTTCCAGGGGAAAGCAGTGGGGCAAACTGAGGTGTGGATGAGCCCTACCTGAAACAAGTTCTTATACAAAACAGAAGATGTTTTGTATAAGAAATGGGAGAATTGAATGCAGTAACTACCAGTCTGTATCATTTGCTACCAACGAGCTTTTCTCTCCATCACCCATATGTACTGTTCATTTATGAACCTGCCCACTCTCCCTTCACCTTTTTAAACCATCCATTATTGCCTATTCTGTCGCCTCAATGATATTTTATAGGACCAAGCACATAAAGGCTAAATAAATTTTAAATAAATCAATGATTAAAAAAATAGAAAAACTGACAAGGTTGAAAATCTGACTCTTTGTTCATTAAGGCACAAAGAACTTATACAGCTAGGTGTTATTTACCATTATATTTACATGGCAGAAAACAGATGCACAAAAAATCACCCAGGGATCAGTTTCATTACATCCACTTTAGCTATTACAGTGCCTATTGAGTAGGGAAATGAGCTCCAGATTTTTACTGTAGCCAGCTCTAGTGCAAGCACCCAGTGATGGTGAAAAGCTGTCATATAAACACAGTGTTGTAGAGTTAGAAGGGACACTGAGGGTCATCTAGTTCAATCCACTGCAAATCAGGAATCTGAACTAAAGCATCCTCAACAAATGGCCATCCAACCTCTGTTTAAAAACCTCCAAGGAAGTCCAAGGATTCCACCACTGCCCGAGGGAGACTGTGCCACTGTCAAACAGCTCTTACTGTCAGAAAGATCTTCCTGATGTTTACTCAGAATTTCTTGTAATTTGAATCCATTGCTTCAGGTCCTAGTCTCCAGAGCAGGGAAAAAAAACAAGCTGGCTCTGTCTTCTATGTGATAGCTCTTTAGAAATTTGAAGATGGCTATCATATCTCCTCTCAGTCTCCTCTTTTCCAGGCTAAACATACCCAGTTCCCTCAACCATTCCTCATAAAGCTTTGTTTCCAGACCCTTTCTTTGTTTGCAGCTTCCTCCTTGCATCATTTCTTCTGTTATCACCAGGTTAGCCACTGCTTTACTTTTAGGTGAAGACAGAGGCAAAGCAGGCATTGAGAAATTTCACCTTCTCTCTGTCAACCAATAGCATTTTTCTATTTTCCACAAAGAGAACCCACCACTTGCTTGTTCTGCTTCTTACTTTGAACATAGTAATAAATAAATAAGTAAATAAATTTTAACCTTTCTTGAAAGCCTGATTTCATCCCTGTTCCACCCTTCTTACTCCTTTTCCAGCATGTGAAAGGTATGGATTAATGATAATAGAAAAGAGCAACAGTCATGTTTGCTTCTCAAAGCTGGGTGGAAAAAACTGGACTTGCTCTTACTAAAATAATTTCACTATTCATATGTACAAAGAAGAAGAAACACACCTCACTACTATTGTATCTCAACAAGAGTTCTAATGTACATTTTCCTGTAGACTCTAAATAATGTGAGACATTTTATAGCTGGAGAATGCAACATGATAAAGAAATGAAGGAGTTCTTTGGGTATGATGCATGACTCAATATCCATGGAGATTTGCAACAACTACTATAGCATGATATGTTACAGCGGTTCTGCATTCACTAAAATTAGCTTCAGCAATTCCAGTTGTTTGGTGCTGTTCTTTATTGTATTATCCTCCTTTCCACAATGATAGAAGATTCCCTTGTCAAAATTTCAATTAAAATTCATGTATGTATGTATGTATGTATGTATGTATGTATGTATGTATGTAATTGACTTCATGAATATTTTATTTTGACAGTTATCCCAAGTACTGGTCTAAATGTCAATTGCAAAGTGAAAATTTAGGTTGCCTGGCATTACAAAATTGTAAGTTCTGGTATACTGAGATGGATAGGTAGACTAAAATGAGTGATCCTCACTAGAACATTGTATGATTATGGCTGACAGGTAATCTTTTCAGTTCAAGTCACACTGTATTTTCTTCCAATCAATTTGAAAGAATCATTGAAAACATTTATAATATGCACAGGAACAAGCCTGTAACTTATTCAAATATTGGATAGTGGAAAGTGGATGGACAGCAAACATCACACCATGTTGCAATGTACTTATCTAACCCCAAGGTTTCAGCCTCACCTTCCCCAGTGCCTTGTATCTGTGTAGTGTACTGCTGAACATATGAACATGATGACAGCCACAACACAACAGGAACAAACTGAAATCAACCTTCTGATGGTACCACTTTGCAGTCACCACCACTATGAAGTTAACTTTTTTCAACATGTTACCAATGATCCATCCAGGGTTCCCTGCAATTGATATGCTCTCTAAACACAAAAATGAATCAGTTCCAGCTAATGCATCTCTTAGACACAAAGATGCCCATGAATTTCCTTAGAGAACACTTGTGTTCCATTTCACAGGGAAAGGGCTGATTTGCCAGTAACTAGTGAGATTGAGAAAAGAAGGAAAACAATGGTTTAATAAGTTTCAGAATGGGCATGTGCTTATTTTTCCAAACTATGGGGATTGTTTTGCAATTTTAAGAATCGTAATGGGGGAAAATTCATAGATTAGAGTCAAATGCACTTTAAAAATAATGCAGCCGCTCCTTCAAATAGATGTGTTATTGTCATAGCAATGACAGACTTACTTTCTTTGCGGACATCACGCAGTGCAGCATTAAGTTCCTCCATTAGCACAGGAGCCTCTTTAGCAATTTTTTCCCCTTTGTCCAGTAAGTTCCAAGTGGCTTCTTCCACAGAAGCAAGGATAACACGGGCTCGTTTGGAGCATCCTTTTTTCTTATTAGAAGGGTTTTGAGGGCAATTCACTAATGTGGTAACCTAAAAACATAAAATACATTTTGGTACTTTCAGCTCTGAAATTAAACAGTTACATTTTTCAGCATATATTTAGAAAATAATGATCACAGATAACTGTGACTAATGAAGCTCTAAGGGAATTTTATATCAAATTCATAATCCATGATTTGTGCACACAGCACTGGCATATCCAACATATGGTATATGAAGAAATAAACTCAGAATGAAGCACACACAAACAAATAGTCTCATTAATTGCCCCAAAAGAAGCCTCTAGCTTTTCAAGCTGTTGTAGTGATTCTTCACACAAAGGCAAAATATTTAGAGGTATAACAGTGGTGTCAAAACAGACATCATATAATCATAGTGATCACTTTGCTTATACAGTCATACTTCATGATACGTCCGCTTCATGTTGCGTCTTTTCAGGTTACGGACACGCCGAACCCAAAAGTCCCGGAACGGGTTACTTCCGGGTTCGGTGCATCCATAACCTACGCACATGCGCAGAAGTGCTAAATCACACTTTGCACATGTGCAGAAGCGCAGCATTGTGTCACGCGCATGCGCAGATGCAGCGCTTCATGTTGTGGCCTTTTTATGTCGCGAACGGGCCGCCGGAATGGATCAGGCCAGTCTGGGTACTAAATCCAGCCCGCCTGGCCATTTAAGAACCCGCCATGAAGCCAAGACTCCCCGCGATGGCAACGGGAGGAAGAAGCCAAGCAGCAGTGGCTCTGCCAATCACACACCGTGCCTGGTTTACCTCAGCACGTTTGATTGGCAGAGACGTCCCCAAACCGCGCTGAAGTAAACTAGGTGCGGCGTTTGATTGGCAGATCCACCACCGCTTGGCCTCTTCCTCCTGCCACCCCCGCCACCATGATGCTCCTGTGGGCCAGAGAGCAGAACCAATGAGCTCACTCTGCCTACCTGCTTCACAAGAAGAAGCGGTGGTGGTGGTGGTGGTGGTGGTGGTGGTGGTGGCGGCAGCAGCAGCCCCTAGGAAGGTAAGTGCAGTGCCCTCTTTCTCTGAGTGGGGAGGAAGCCTGTTTCGCGCCACCGCCACCAGCCCTTCAGCGAATGAGGCAGGCGGCAAACCAAGAAGGCGGCTGGGGCTGGAGGGGTGGGAAGGAAGACTACTTGCCCCCCTCGCCTCTTCTTCCAGCTCCCCCGCCCCCAGTACCGCTTCTCCAGAGCTGCCATCCCTCCTTCACCTCAGCCGTTCTCTGCATATTGTACTTACCGCCCTTTTCTCCAAGGGGCGATTGTTGGTCTGTGTGTGTGTGTTTTGGGGTGTGGCGGGAGGATGAGCAGCATGCTGGTGGGTGAGCTTTTCTGTTGAGGAGCCTTCCCCACCCCGTTCTAATGCACACTATTTTATTTTATCATGGCTGCCCTTCCCCCGCCCCATTCTTCCCAGTGTGCATAGGAATTGGTTCATTTTTCCCCCTTCAAAATATAGTCCGGCCCCCCACAAGGTCTGAGGGACAGTGGACTGGCTCCCTGATGAAAAAGTTTGCTGACCCCTGCTTTAAAGCTACTCGGAATCAAATAATAAAAGCTATGAAACAGATCACTGCTAGTAAATGAAAGTGACAAAAAGAACAGAAGGAGAAAACCACTCTTGCCATATAACTTTGTACAGTAGGCAGAAACACCCCTGCATAATCCCTCAGATACAGAACATTCATGTTTACAAACAGAAGAAAATCAAGTAGTCCACACTGTGCAGTCAGACAGAAGAATAAGCAGTTTATACAGGTGAAACTCGGAAAATTAGAATATCATCTAAAAGTGCATTTATTTCAGTAATGCAACTTATTATTTTTTATTTTATTTTAATTTTTACAAATGCTTTCTTTTGGAAATTCCACAGTAATAAAACAAATAGTTTTAAACATCGCTATTACATTTCATTAATTACATTCCATTTATAATTGACCCGCCTAACGAAAAATAATTACAATTACAACAAATAAAGGCTTGACATATCTTGCTTTGCATGTCACGTATCTATCTCATATATTTGTTTCACCTTTTAAGTTGCGTTACTGAAACAAATGCACTTTTCAACGATATTCTAATTTTCCGATTTCACCTGTACACAAAACACAGCCTCCCAATAACTTCAAGGAGAACTGTTGTCGGTTAGTACCACTACAAGCACAAAAACTTGTGGAGAAAATGACAATGAAGTGACAGGACCTATAGCCAAAGAATTAGCACAAGGCATTGAAGGAACATGTCACAAGATAGTTATTTACACCAAAAGAAGCAGTTCAAGCTCATTGTAGTCTTAAAGCGAAGACCCTAGCATTGCAGACACAGATACACCAATTATTCATGCTACTAGTGATTTCAGAGACAATAAAAATGCATGCTTATGGATCACAATGAATAATGTGGGGAATTCACGGAATTCAGTCAATGTAGAGGGCAATCACGTGACAATGTAGCCAATATGGCTGGAAAGTATAATGGCATTCAACAAAAAATGATGGAAAGCAACAAGTGAGCAAAATTTATTCCATGTGATGGACATCCCCAAAGTCTAATTGGACAAATCACAATTGATTCATGCCTGGATGCAGAATTATTTTCTGCCACAATGAATGAGCTTTATTGTGTTTTTTCAGCATCTACAAAAAGATCTGAAGAAGCATATTTGAAAAAGTGTGTATGCACACAAAAGTTCATACCAAGACAAACTTAGGTGGCGCTGTGGGTTAAACCACTGAGCCTAGGGCTTGCCGGTCAGAAGGTTGGCGGTTCGAATCCCTGCAACGGGGTGAGCTCCCGTTGCTCAGTCCCAGCTCCTGCCAACCTAGCAGTTCAAAAGCACGTCAAAGTGCAAGTAGATAAATAGGTACCGCTACAGCGGGAAGGTAAACGGCATTTCCGTGTGCTGCTCTGGTTCGCCAGAAGCGGCTTTGTCATGCTGGCCACATGACCTGGAAGCTGTACGCCGGCTCCCTCGGCCAATAACGCGAGATGAGCGCCGCAACCCCAGAGTCGGTCACAACTGGACCTAATGGTCAGGGTCCCTTTAAGGTGCTACCAGAAGGATTTTTTAAATTTTGTTATAAAAAGATGGGCAGTCTAAAAAATTCTTGCCTCTTGAGTCATTGTGCTATATTTGGATCTGCAAACAGTATCAGAGCTGTTTCATGAAAACATTCAACAATCTAGCTGCCTTAAATGAAGTTTATTCCATTTATGAAGAGAAACACCTGTATAAAACTTTTCAGAAGGGAGCCTAGTAGTATAATTTAGAACAAGGAAATACTGGATTAAAGGTAAAGGTAAAGGGGCCCCTGACCATCAGGTCCAGTCGTGTCCGACTCTGGGGTTACGGCGCTCATCTCGCTCTATAGGCTGAGGGAGCCAGCATTTGTCTGCAGACAGCTTCCGGGTCATGTGGTCAGCATGACAAAGCTGTTTCTGGCGAACCAGAACAGCGCACGGAAACGCCGTTTACCTTCCCGCCGGAGCAGTCCCTATTTATCTACTTGCACTTTGATGTGCTTTCAAACTGCTAGGTGGGCAGGAGCTGGGACCGAGCAATGGGAACTCACCCCATTGCAGGGATTCTAACCGCCAACCTTCTGATCAGCAAGCCCTAGACTCTGTGGTTTAACCCATGGCGCCACCTGGGTCCCACAAGGAAATACTGGATTAGAGAGGGTTAAACATCCATCAACCCCCTCTCAGTCACCTCATTCCCAAAATGGCTTTTTCTGTAATGAAGGGCATTAGGGGTAGTGTTCCACATTAGCAGAATTGTTGTATAAATTCAGAAAAAGGTAGCATTAAATTTTAGCAGCACAATAAGCAGATGAACGGTTACTACAGAGCTTTACATACCTAATACCACATTGTTAAATATGAAATTGCTTCAGATGTAAAGGATTACCATTTTGTGCAAAGAATACAATTTAAAACTGGATTAGCATATCTTAGTCCCAATTCTAACATTGCATTTCTCATCCACACAGGCTATCCCAGCCATCTCTACTTATGTGGTAACCCATGCAAATGTTCTGTGCAGTCACTATTATTGACCAGCAGTTTCTGTCACTGCAGGGGACTGCATCTGAGGGCCAGTGTTTTATAGTGGGTAGGAGCAATGGACTCATAATCTGGTGAACCAGGTTCGATTCCCGGCTCCTCCACATGCAGCTGCTGGGTGACCTTGGGCTAGTCACACTTCTTTGAAGTCTCTCAGCCTCACTCACCTCACAGAGTGTTTGTTGTGGGGAGGAAGGGAAAGGAGATTGTTAGCCGCTTTGAGACTCCTTAGGGTAGTGATAAAGCGGGATATCAAATCCAAACTACTACTATTCTTCTTCTTCTTTTAAGGAAAGAATATCTGACTAAATCTACCCAAAATCACATGGGAACACAAACCCCCAGCTCTAAATTAACATTCTAGCAACTGGACCACAGAGGGGCAAGATTAGGGGTAGGCGGTCTGTGGCAAATATAATCAAATCAGTTATTTCGATAGTGCAGCTATATAATACCACTTATAGGTGACACTGAGAAGATGGGGGAGTAGAGAAAGCCCTTCCACCTTCCTGCAAAATCAGATGTTTACAAGATGTTAAAGAAATTTTGGTAGAGCCTGGTGGAGGAAGTAAACAATGAAGGGAGAGCTAATCTCTGCTAGCTGTGTCACTGACATGTAGAACAGAGAATATAGAGCTTGATAAATGATAAAATGACATTTTTTTTCTTTTTTTCTTTTTTACCGATATTGGTCACATCTTTTCACAGCTTATACAGTACTTGCAATGAAAGATGATTGTATACATGCTGCTTCTTACACAGAAGTGATATCCACATAGGACAGACCTTATATTGTCACATAGGTAAAGGTAAAGGGACCCCTGACCATTAGGTCCGGTTGTGACCGACTCTGGGGTTGCGGTGCTCATCTCGCGTTATTGGCCGAGGGAGCCGGCGTACAGCTTCTGGGTCATGTGGCCAGCATGACAAAGCCGCTTCTGGAGAAACCAGAGCAGCGCATGGAAACGCCGTTTACCTTCCCACTTGGAGCGGTACCTATTTATCTACTTGCATTTTGACGTGCTTTTGAAATGCTGTCACATAGCTCAGAGCATTTATTTGCCTTCTGGTTTGGGGCACTCCATGGAAGTTGTAAGAAGAAGTGAGACAGCCTGCTGGCCACATACATCTGTCTGAAAACACAAGGAATGCTGAGAGAAATATGCCTCATTCACTAGTATTAGGTTTAGGGGGAAATAACTTGTAACAAATTCATCACGGTTTAAAAATTTAAAACAAACTAGGGGGAACACACAGAAAACTCTGGCTAAAAGTGCCTGTCATACTAGAACTAAGTACAGCTCAGAGTTTGGGGAAAAGAAAAAGAAAGAAAACTTCCATAAACCAAATCCACCAAGAATTTTTGGATTATCAAGTTGACCTGCATGGAATGGAGACATAAATTAACAGTAGGAGAGAGTTCTCCTAACTCAGTATGAACCTCTGACTAAAAATGGCTAGGTTAAAGGGCAGTGCAAAAGAAGCAAAGTGGTCACTTCAAACCTAATAGTTTATTTATCTGCTTGAACCATTTATACACCAATAGCACCTACCGGTAGTAAACTTTTATCTCACTGATGAATAATACAAATAAAATGGGCAGCAGTTTAGTATTTAGTTTCTATAATCTTCATACTTTAGTTTAATACTGCAACTTTATTTTCTGCTTGTAAAAAAAGAAATGAGAGAAACAGTTTCAAAATTAATCTTTACCTACAAATAAACAAGGAACAGGGATTATACAGATTGGATCTAGAAAATTGGATTAGAAAATTGGATCACATTCACAGAACCACAAGAAAGTGAAGTTCAGACAACAAAGTTAAGACAACTCAGGAAAAGAGAGAGAAAAATATTCATGACTTGGCTAAGTGAGAATTAAGAAAATGATGAAGGGCATATGATATAGTTACAATAATAAAAAAATGCAATTACCAGGGGAAACATGTGTAATCAATTGAAAGAATTTACTGCAAGTAGAGGCCATTGTGAAAGTTATGGAATAACTTTGTGAAAGTATGGAATAAATGGAATGAAATTATTGAAATATATCAGAGGGTAGGCATCTGTGTAAACTAGCTAACTGATTTACCTATACATATGCCAGTGGGAAGTTTTAGGTTCAGGAAAAATCAAGCTTTTATGTGAGTACTAAGGAATATGTAAAAAGGCTAAAATTTATGAATAGAGAGCTATCTAAACAGAAGAGATTCAGCTTAGCTGTTGACAGTGCCGCTGGAAGCCACTCGGGCATCCGGAGCGGCAAACATGACGTGCACCCGGGGGTGGGGCGTCGCTACGTAGCGTGCATGCGCAGCGTCACTACGTACGATGCATGCATCGCTACGTACTACACATGCGTCACTATGTATGACACATGCATCATTACGTAGTGACGCTGCACATGCACGCTACATAGCGGGGTGCCGCTGGCGCCGCTCATGCTGCCCCCCAAAACATGGAGCTGGGAGTGGCCCGCTTCCACCTTGCTATGCCCCTGGCTGCTGAACCTAAATTATTACAGTTCAGCAGAAGTCACTTTATGCATCCCCAACACTAAAACCAGAGCCTGTCAGCTTCAAAACTTAACTCTGGCCATAGTTCTGAAACATTTGCAAAGCATACTCTCTGACAAAGTCTAGGCCTAAAATAGCACAAGTCTCCTTGAACTCACAAATACACAGAGGAAAGCACAAATTACACACAAGCCTCTATCTTGCCTTTTGTTCACATACCAGTTCAATAGTTTTGCAGAGAGGAGGTTTGGGTCTCCTATAACCTAGTCTGTATTGAGTCATTGCCTACCTGCAAGCCCTTGCACTGTTCTCAGTAGGAAACAGATTTCTAACAGGCCAAAAGAGGAGGTTCAGCCTCCTCCCCTAACATTCACATATTCTAGCCCACGTCCTCTTTTTCATGGGTATGGAAAATGAGAGTTGTCATAGCAATCCATAGATAAATGAAGAAGTCGGCAAATGTATCCTCTTTTTTGCTCTTCAAAATATGGCAACCCTTGATATCTTCACTGTGTGCACAAATTGTGGTTTACACACTAAGTTCATAATCCTTATTTTTGGTAGGCATGAGTTCACACTTTATGCAGTGGAAAATGCATATACAGCTATCCTGAGTCAATATTTTGCTCAACTGATTTTTCTGAACTCTCATAAAATATCACATGAACCATCTCAAAAAAATTCCTAGTTTCATTTAATAGTTCCATAACACACCTTTCCTATTTCTAATTTACCTGAATAATGAGAGGTTCCAGTAACTTCTCCACAGTATGTGTCTGAATCTGCAGGTTCCGTGGATCAATTTTCATTTTCATGTATGGCATGGCTGCTGACATTTTTTCCCTGGGAGCAAAAGGAAAATAATTTATTATGTAGTTGTATCAGCAATCATGGTATCTATAAAGCTAAGCATATATGCTTAATTACGCCAAGAAATTTACAAGCTAAAGCCAGATTGAGAGGATGAGAAAGCAGCAGGAAGGCTAAGACAATAAAAAAGACAAAACATATTCATCAGGGTTCCAAATGAATGCAACTACAGTACACTTATACATAGACAGTGCCATTGGATATACATAGACAGTGCCATTGGATATACATAGACAGTGCCATTGGTTAATCTAGCTCAGTATTGTCTACAATGACTGGAATTATCTATCCAAGGTTGCAGGAAACGGTCTTTCCCACCCCTATCTGGAGATGCTGGGGACTAAAACTGGGACATGAATGCAAAAAAAAGATGCACTACCATTGGCCATAAGATCAGGTGCATTCGTTTCAGCACAACAACAACAACAACAACAACAACAACAACAACAACAACAACAACACACTAACTTCAGAAGGTAGAAGATGGAAACTTGCAAGTGTCGGAATTATATTCTTGAGCCAAAGTGAGAATTGCTGAGCTCCGGACTTTATAAAATAATAGATTTACAGTGCAATCCTAACCATATCTACTCAGAAAGAAGTCCTCCTGAGGCAAGCGGGGCTTACTCCAAAGTAAGTAGGGTTAGGATTGTAGCCTTATTTGTAATCTCTCCTGGTAGATATATGGTTTTTCCAACTAAGTCTCCATCTGCACTAAGTCCATTCTCTGTAATTGCTGCCCTTCCTTGCACCACACCTTAGAAATAATCCAAACAACACTTTTGTGAAATAGTTGTAGATGCCTATTGTTGTGTTGTCCCTCTATGGCCCCATTCACATTAGTAGGGACCCCTATCCCAGTCATAGCTGCCAAGTTATCCCTTTTTTAAAGGGATTTTCTTTTATGCTGAATAGGCTTCCTCGCGAGAAAAGGGAAAACTTGGCAGCTATGATCCCAGTACTGCTGCTGTTTCTTGCTTGCTTGGACCAGCCTACAGTCATACTGCCACATATAAGTACCCAACATTACTACCGGTACAATAATGCCAGCTTGCAACCAGACATTATTTCCAACCAGTTTACCATGGGAGGCAAGAACATAATTATAAGGTGAGCAAGTAAACTTATGCAGAAATATAATTCTTCACGTCAGACATGATCAAAAGACATATAAACCATAATGTTGCAACCTCAGAGATATTTGGGAGAAATCCTGTTTAGCATATATAGATATGGCCTTTATCTCTCATTCACTTATCTCAACAATATTATTTTATACTCTGATTCTGACAGCCTCCTTATCCCACTGGTGTATTTATTTTTGTCACGTAGACAAGTGTTACATCACTTTTGGTAAATACTAACATTTGGCTCAGTCCTCCTCAGTTAACAAAAAATGGCATCTCAGACTTTCACTTATGTGATATTTTTCTCATGTGCTGAACTACGGGAACATCTGTTCTCAGATTCTCCTGGATATGGATTCATAAGTGTTAACATCCTGTACCATGATTAGAAAAAGATATTGAACTATTTATCATTTGATTGTGAATCCACACCTAGAAAAGCTGGGTAGCATCATTGAATTATTGCCATGTATGACTTTAATTAATTCTCCTACTTGATTACTTATTTGACATGGCCTTTACTAACCTCTTTCAGAGTGTTATTTCTCAAACAGAGCCTTTAGCCCAGTTGGTTGCTCTTCCAACTGGAGCCAATAAATCAATAACTGGGCCATCATATAAAACCCAGTTATTTGGGTAGAACAGCCTTGAAGGGACTTGTGTCAGCCTATCGCAAAATACATTAATATAGTTATAGTACAGCTCTGTGCATGCTTACTAGGAAGTAACTGCTATTGAACTAAGTGGGGCTTATTTCTGAGTAAACATGCTTTACTCAAGATCATTGTTGCACAATTATACTAGTATATATTTTTTTACCTTTTTACTAGTAAGTAAAAAGTTAGTTTCTTAAAGGCAAAACTGTGAAAACTCAATAAAATGTGAGCTTTTTCATAACAATAAATCAACATAAAGGGTATAACTTAACATACAGTATAAAGTCTTAATATTGAATGCTTCATAAAGTGTCTTAGAAGTCGACACAAAAACTAAAGAGATGCAACATGTGTTATATTTCCTTCCTTGATTAAATATAGACCTTTAAAAATAACTATACAACTAGTGGAGAGATCCCAATTGTTTTTAATCTGTGTTACCTCAGGCCCAGAGAGATTCTGCTTTATAAACCAATTCCAATAATGTTGCAAAGGTAGTGAATACCTTTTGACATCTTCCAATGCCCTGCAAATTACAAGTGCTATAGACAGTCACATATTTTGCCAATGTTCACATAGCCAGAACCTACACGATTATTGATTTCAGTGGGATTTACTCCCAAGCGTGCATACATTTGAAATATGAAGTCAGTATTTTGAATATTTTGTCAATATCATCCCACTAGTCTTGCACATAAATTCTGGGTTCCTTAGCTAACTAGATCTCCAGAGCTGTACAATAAACTGTACAAAATTTGGTTATGTGCAGAAATACCTAATTTCTATAATTTATTGATTTCAGAATTTGAATCTTCTTGGTCCAGTTTGCACAGAATATATAAAATCTTAAATTGTAAGAGCATATTTTTGTATGCACTTGAGACAGAAAGAATATTATTAGGTGCCGTAATTCCTAATAAATCTTTCTCTTAACAAAACTAGATGGAATAACTACACATACAGAATTTTAGTACAAAGCAATGTGTAAAGCCACTTTGGTTTTTTCTTTCTGTATATTGAATGAACGAACAAAAACTGACACATCAGGAGTTTAAAGTTTTTTGTAACTTTAACAAGAGTACTGTCAACTCAGCTAATGAGTGACACTTCCTTAGTACATGTGTGCACTATATGTTCTCACTTGCCTTAGAAAAAACCAGCTAGTCTGTTTCAGTCACAGAACTCAACTGAATGGTAATTTGTGTCAAAAGATTTTTAAAGGTGCAATGCTACAACACTCACCTATTCAGAATACAATCAGTTGCCGTTCAAGTGCTGAACCAGTGTCTAGGCAATTCTCCCAAAGTTTAGAAGTTCAGTGCAGCTATTATAGCTCACTACTTGGCTTATCATACATCTGCAAACAGAAAGCCTGACAAGCACTGCAGTGTATTTCAGGGTAAGTGACAGCAGAGCCATAGGAGCTGCTAGACAGTGGGGGGGGGGCAATCCTTAAAGCTATACAGAGCAATACTATACAAACTCTTGGACAAATGAAAAAATAAAAATAAAGAACATAATTCTTCTAGTCTACATGGAACATACCTGGATAAAAGATGCCTTGTTTTGCCAAGAGAAAACTGTCTTTGTTTCCAGATTATTGGTGCCCCCCCTTTCTTCTCTCCTACAATTTGGTCAAATGCCAATCTCAGCCTCAAAGCAATGACTCAGAATTTCAAAGAGCACAGCAGAGGGATTCATAAGGTTATCACCCACTGCACTGGGATTGCAATGTTATTGTTATTTTTTCTTTTCTGCATCGTGTGGCAACCCACAGAATATTGCATCTGACTCATAAGATGTATTTTGTCTACCACCCACTTCCAAACAGAAGTATGTTGGTAAGAAGCAGTACTCAACCCTGACAGTCATCTAGAGCAGGTTCTGCCCATTTGTAGATGATGGAATGAATGATTATGAAATTTCAACACTTCTTAGAGTCCTCAGACTGCTTCCACCTTGAGCACTGACTGTGGAAGAGCCTTCTCTGTTCATTCACTTTTACAGGGCATCTGCATGTTTTCTCTGTTCAGCTTCTAAGTTCTCTCCCCCCACCCAAGCTAGAATATCTATCTATCTGTCTATCTTGATATAGATACAGGCATTTGAAATTTCCACCCAGCTGTGGTGGTAATCTTACTGTAGGAATTTCATTCTCTATCAAGGAGGAAACAGAGCTCTTTACTGGAATAATGACGACCCTTGCTGTAACACAGAGCAGACTCCCTGGAAAAGACCCTGATGCTGGGAAAGATGGAGGGCACAAGGAGAAGGGGGCGACAGAGGATGAGATGGTTGGACAGTGTTCTCGAAGCTACGAACATGAGTTTGACCAAACTGCGGGAGGCAGTGGAAGACAGGAGTGCCTGGCGTGCTATGGTCCATGGGGTCACGAAGAGTCGGACACGACTAAACAAGAGCTGTAACACAAAGTAAGAGAGAACTGCACATAAAACCACCAAATCTCTTAGGAGGCCAAGACAGTGCAAAGGCATACTTGACAGGATATGTTTTATAGTTGCAGTTAGCTCTTAATTTTATATTTCTCACCTGTCATCATCATTAGTTGATGTCAGCACAACTCTAGGAATGTTATTTGTTAGCCTCTTTTTTGTTACTGAGACAATACATAAAACACAAATCATGTTTTATAGGCGCCACCAAAAAATTGTTACTATATTTTTTCTTTAATTTGCCCTTATGCAGGAAAGATATTTAGAATGCAAGAGACTTGTTATCTGTGAAATTTTTACAGTTTTTCTTGGAATGGAAAATATGGTGTATTCTCCCATAACAGCAACCTGGCTGTTGTAAAATAGTTGGCACAAAATATTATAGTTCTATAGAGTTTAATGAAGCTAAGCCAATTTAAAGCAACAGCATGTCTGTTCTAGCTAATGCTAAATGTCAGCATAATGTCCTGCTCAGTTGACCTATGACACCATACGTGATAGTTTACCATTTCTTAAAAACTATGCCTTCCTGTTTTTTAAAAAACCTAATAAACAAAATGATGTGTCCAGAGCCTTGTCTTTAACTGAGACTTTTACAACCTTCACCAAAAATTATAGCTTTTTTTACTTTGAAACCGGCAATTACATTACTTTGATCTAGATTACATTTTTATGTGTTTTATCCTTCATCGCTTGAACCTCCTTGATCTCAGTGGCACTTGTGAGGAATTGCACACTGTCTTTTTATGGCATATTTTTATATATTTTATCAAGTTGTTCTTTAAACTTTGGCAAAAAAATATAAATCCTTTCCCCCTTTTGTCATATAATCTATGTTCTTAACATAGCTGCCAAGTTATCCCTTTTTTACAGGGATTTTCCCTTATGCTGAATAGGCTTCCTCGCGAGAAAAGTGAAAACTTGGCAGCTATGGTTCTTAAGCCCCTACCATTTCAGCTGCTAGCTACATCTACCACAAATTGAACGATTCCAGGAGAGAGAGGAAGATATCTAAGCTGTGCCACCTGGACTTTTCTCTCCCCTTTCACAGGAGAGAAAGAGAGGCAGAAAGGCAAGCACAGCCTAGGAGTCTACTTTATTTGGGTTCTCCACAGAGGGCTATCTACAAACAACTGTCCTGTGGGAAGATAGAGATAGAGGTAAACAAAGAAGACATCATCCACCACTAAGGACCCTCTGGTAGGGATAGGAGAGAAATTTGCATTTAAAGGAAACCTACCTAATTCACACTTTCCAAAGCAATTTCAAAATGAAACACAGCCATCCTTCAAAATTGACACTTCTCTGAATTTTGCAATGCAGTTCTTCACCAAAGTAATGTATACCAAGGTGAAGTATGCATAAAAATGTATATACAGTACTCATGAAAATAGCAAGTGCATTCTGTTAAGGGAAACTGCTTTGCAAAAAGCTAATATTAGGCAAAATTGCATTAAAATGTATATTAGGAGAAATTCCCACTAAAATGCTGATGAATTTTCATGAGGTCTAAACAAAAAGAATTTAGAAACTGATGTGGAAATGTGTAGAACTAAACTTAACATTGGAAAAAGGAGAAACTGAGAGAAACTGAATTTTTAAAAATTGTCCATCCCTATACCCTATGGGAAAGATCCTCATGACTTATGTTTTTGTTATTGGATTAATGTATTTTCACTGATGTTATGAAAGCTGCTTTGGAAATATTCGTATCCTTAAAAGTGGGATATAATGTAAGTCAGGGGTCAGCAAACTTTTTCAGCAGGGGGCCGGTCCACTGTCCCTCAGACCATGTGGGGGGGGGACTATATTTGGGGGAAAAATGAACGAATTCCTATGCCCCACAAATAACCCAGAGATGCATTTTAAATAAAAGGACACAGTCCACTCATGTAAAAACATGCTGATTCCCAGACCGTCCGTGGGCCAGATTTAGAAGGCGATTGGGCTGCATCTGGCTCCCGGGCCTTAGTTTGGGGACCCCTGATGTAAGTAAATGTAACACAGCTCTCAAATTGGTCATAATCCAGCAGCTGACACAATCATTATCAGGTAGAGTAGAACTAATGGCTTCACATTATTCCCTTCCCTTAAAAAAATAATCACTGCAGTCCTGTCTTCCCCATCTCACTCATTTACTCAAATCACATGATATAGGTTTTTAGTGAGTTACATGATATCCACACAGTGCTGTAAAGGCATCTCTGCAGAGAAAGGCTACAACAATAAAGCATCTCCAAGGTTTAAATAAGGCAGCAAGATGCAACAAAGGACAGATCTCCTGCAAATGCATTTGTCATATGGTGATAAGAACAACCACACTAGTTGAAATTCCGCTTTCAATTAACACAATATACACATAATAATGATGATGATGATGATAATAATAATAATAATAATAATAATAATAATAATAATAATAATAATTTATTATTTATACCCCGCCCATCTGGCCGGGTCTCCCCCACCACATCATCATTTGTATCTGGCGTTATGATTTTTTTGCTCCAATTGCCATGTTAATACTACTTTCAGCTAAATTGTTGATGGATGATGAAAACCACTCTTTGGGCCCTTTTTCTTAAGTATTCATACTTGTGTTCATTATGTTATCAGGACACTTTTTTACAACCATGCTTTCAATACAATTTGCTCCTTCAAAAAATTGGGGGTGGCCATATGGTTTTGTTTGCAATAGGTGCATGGCCCATAGTTTCTTGCTAAAAATCCTGTAGCTTTTCATACCACAAATGTTCCAGGGAGGTTCTTGTTCTGCTTTTGTTGCAGTAGCATAAGAGTGCCTCTCCAGATAGCAATAATAATCTTACTGCCACCCCAATCTCTGCCAAGCAGTGCACAATATTCCAAGGAGTCTTGGCACTCAACCAGAGTCTGTGTTCCTTTGGAGAAAATGAGATATAGCAACGTCTGCAGTGTCTTTGAAATATGATTTATTTACACATATTTACACTGGAAGACTTCAATAGAGAAAGATTTCATAGCATTCACATCTCAGGAGGAGCCCAGCTTCACAGCATCCCAGCAATGGATTCCTAGGCATCTCCATGCCTCTCTCCCAGCCTGCCAAAATGGTTCCTGCCTTCACATCACCTCTAAATTTCAAAAGCATGCATTTTTCCTGTGTGACATCACACTCCTCTGTTACCCTGGCTACCTCCCTCTCTCAACTCTCCTATTTTCTTCCGTTAACTAACACACAACGGGGGGGGCAGGAACTGTATGGTCATTTGTTCTTCAATGGCCCAGTTTTCAGTATCCTTAGTTCTTGATGACATCACTAACAGACATCTCCTGAACAGGAGAACTGGTTCAGCCTATATTTTTCACTGGCCTGGAATCATACTTCTAAAAACAGCTAAATTCTACCCCTTTAATAAATGTAGAAATATGGGGAGTCTGTCCCCCCTCCCAATTTAGAACAATATGGTAACTCTGGGGAAGCCTCACAGAAGTAATAAAAAGGAATGATGTATGGATGGTCCAGTATAAATCTACCTCTAATGTACTATTAATGACAAATTAAAGAAAACACTCACAAGAAGTCCACCAGGCGGGATAGGGCCTTTCTGCCACACAAAAAAATCTCATTGGGCTACCAACACTGCTTTTCTTGCAGGGCTCTCAGCTTTTATCATTTATCAAACTCGAAGAAATTTGGTTGGTGCCATTTTTCAATAACTTTGTAAAGAAACGTAAAAAGAGCCTGGCAGGATCAAGCAAAAAGCTTGTCTAGTCCAGTATCTTGTTCTCAGAGTGGCCAACTAGATGCCTATAGGAAGCACCACAGCACTCACCCCACTCATGATCCCCAGCGTCTGGCATTTAACATGTATCTGTTCCTGGAGACAGAGTATGGCCATCATTATTAGTAACAAATGATAACCTTATCCTCTTTCATTTGCCTAATCCACTTTTAAAGCCACCTAAACTGGTGACTGCCATCACATTTTGTGGAAGTGACTGCCATCACATTTTGTGGAAGTTATCACTGCTGTTTAAAGTTTTTGCACATCTAGAAAAGCCTCACCTGACAAAAATGTGCAGGATGCACCTTCATCCCATGAATGTGGGGGGGGGGGGTTAAGTGCCATGACCAGGCCCTACATGAGGCCTTGGAAAAGCAGTCCACCAATTGTAGCTTCTCCCATTAGTGTAATTCATTTGTGGAAACACCATATTGGCAACCATAGTAAAGACCAAATCCCCTCTTCTGCCTAATATTGGGTCATTTCATATGGGATAAGGAAGTATTCTATTCTGTTTCCAGAGTAGAAAGCTTAAACGCCCAAACCAGCACCTTGATTTGGTCCAAGAAACAAGCCATATAAGCATGTGGGTAACAAACAGAGTCAGAACTAAAAGAAATGTAACCATAAGCCACATGTCATTGGTTGCTGGAAGCATTCTGATTCCAGCTCCCATCTTACTGTAACTGCCACTTTGAGCAGTTACTGGTTGATATGGGGAAATGAAAGAGGCTGAGATAAGGAGTTATTAGAGTCTTTCTTGAACCTTGGAGCTAGGTCAAAGTATTGCTGCAAGTCTTGGGCTAGGGCTGAGTTGGGAACAGGGAACTAGAAAAGAACAGAAGGAAAAATGCAGGTTATGATTGTACAGTGGTTGTGTACATAATTAAAGATGTTGTGTAAGGTACAGGAGATTAATAAGCTAACAACTTTTTCTGACAAGCTTATTATTGCTGCCTGGCAGGCAGAAACTTAGTTGGTGAGGTTTTTCTAGTATGGAGATGAAATGAGAGGGAAAGCTTTGCTTGCTAAATTTCTGCCAGCCAAGCAGTTGTTAAAGACACAGGAGCCCTACCAGGAAAAAAACAACTTCAAATGTTTACAAGGTATGGCAGCTAGAAAATTCTTCCATTTAAACTAGACTCACCCACTTTTTACATTCATGCTTTTAACAGCACTTATAGTTGCTCATTACCAAGTGATGATGCTGGCTTAATCTGCCAAATTCCACATATCAAGATGCTGTTGAAGGCACATTTGCAGGCTAGGCTGTCCCCTCCCTCCTTAGCTAAAACCAAAGCAGAACACCATGATTTGTGTCTTTGATTTGACTATTTTATCTAGTACTTAGTGGAAAAGGACATAAGACTGATCTTCCCCTGCCACAGTGTTTACCTCTGAGAAGTCAGATATACCCATTTCCAAGTTTATCTATTAATATTCCCTGACTGCTTACAGATACTGGAAAGTGTAACAAGTTGATTTTCAGCCATCTTGCAATACCTTTGTCTCTATATGTGGAAATGGAGAAAACTGAAGATATGAGCCTTCCTTTCTCCTTTGGAGGAAAACATAGAAGATAATCTAAAGAATTTGTGAATACAAACAAGGAGTATGTAATCTGCAACTTTAGACCTTATAGATTCATTGTTTTTGAAAAAATGTAAAAAAGCTCAGAGACTGCTATTGACAATAAGTTGTCTATGAAAACATTTTACTAGAACATTTTGCTTGATTTTTATGGAGAAAAGAGTTCGGGAATGTATGGGAAATGGATGGTAAAATAAATTTGAGTAAAACTGGATACAGGCAGAATTCATAGCTGTCAAGTTTTCCCTTTTCTCGTGAGGAAGCCTATTTAGCATAAGGGAATTTCCCTTAAAAAAAGGGAGAACTTGACAGCTATGGCAGAATTTATCAGCTGGGAGAGGAGTACATAGTCACTAAAATGGTGCCTACCAGTCTGTACACATTATAGAATGAAGGGTGCAATCCCAATTACATTCACTAGAAAGTAATTCCTATTCAACGTCAGTGGAACTTGACTCAGAGTAAAGATATCCAGGGACTCAATTGGATTTGCCCTAGTAAAAACATCTAGCTCCAGGCTGTAGGGAGAGCTATACGTGCTTGCTCCAGCCTTTGTTGTTAAAGCATTTTTGGTGACATTTTATTTTATAGTAGCAAATTGAATTGTGTTTTCAGATGGGCTATAGAAAGTTTTGGAGGAAACTCTGTTTAGAATTAGTCAGGTTATCAGCAGTCTGTAGTTGACCTCCTTTGTAATGCTTTTAAAATAAATAAATAAATAACTTTAAGATATTTTAGTTTTTTGTTAGACATTGTGCACTGCCTTGCTCCTGCGATTGAGGGGGCTAGGGCTGCACAATGTCAGCATGCCATGCACACATACCGCAGGGTGTGCGGATGTACCATGCGGACACCCCGTGACTTGCAAGCATGCCTGGCATTGCAACCACCACCTCGCTGAAAATTTTCAGGGGGCCTTGACTCCTGCTTTCACCTGGTCAGATAAAGCAATCAGAGTACTATTCCTGTCAAAATTAAAAGGGCCCATGTGTAGCTACTGTAGAAAGAGACAGTGAATTCTTTCCAGTGAAAACAGTAAATTCTGCTCTGGCTGTCTACATACGAATAGGAAACATTTACCTAGCTGTTCCTGCAATAAAGCTTAAAATTATTGTTTCAGTCCACATGACTACACAGCTGGTGATAATCTATCATTCTAATCTCTCTCCTATTCTCCCTTCCTTTCTCTTTACCTGTCAGGATGCTGGTTCTTTCAGTTTAAAGTGCCTTCTGCTGACTGAGGTCCCCTGTTCAGGTAATCAAACTACCTATGCTAATGATTTAGCTTTTGAGGTCTTGAGTTATTAAGAACAGAGAGTCCTGTGATACTTCTAGTAACAAATGGATTCTGGAGTAAGCTTTCATGGTCTTTCCAATGCACAACTGCTATTCTCAGACAGAAGTAGAAAAAAGATACAAGGTATCAAATGAATGCAATGAAATGTAAATGGCAGAGTTTGCCACAATTAATTTATAACTGAAATGTATGCAGAAAAAGTGGAATGGCCATGACACTAACAGCAGTTATTATTTATAATGCAATCATCTTAGCATTGCTTGGTCAATTAATATCTGTAGTAGAACATAATACTTCAAAGACCACCTCTGTGACTGCCATCTGTGTGCCCCTTGCACAGGAGGTCTGGAGGATTATATCCAGAGAACAGGCCTTTTCAGTTATGTCCATCCCCCTGCCCTTTGTGACAGGTTATCCCCAGGAAAGCATGCCTGGTTTCATCTTTATCTATTTTTAAGTGCCAGGCAAACTTTCCTCTTTGTCTGGCTTTTGGCCCTTATTATAAAGGGTTTCGGGCATTTGTTTAATGGGGCAAGGTCTGTAAAGCCTGTCTTTTAGCGATATGTTTTTAAAATGCATTGGTTGTGTTTGTTTTGATTAATTTTACTGTAAAGTTATTTGGGTCATTTTTGTGAAGAAAGCAACTAACACATATGAAATACAGTAGTACCTCGGTTTACAAACACAATTGGTTCCGGAAGTCTGTACTTAACCTGAGGTGTACTTAACCTGAAGTGAACTTTCCCATTGAAAGTAATGGAAAGTAGATTAATCTGTTCCAGACAGGTCCGCGGAGTACTCAACCTGAAGTGTACTTAACCGAGGTATGAGTGTAATTGGTTCCAGAAGGCCATACTTAACCTGAAGCGTACTTAACCTGAAGCGAACTTTCCCATTGAAAGTGGGATTAATCCATTCCACACAGGTCCACGGAGTACTGAAACTGAAAATACTCAAACCGAGGCGTACTTAAACTTTTGAGGTCTGAGTTATTAAGAACAGAGAGTCCTGTGATACTTCTAGTAACAAATGGATTCTGGAGTAAGCTTTCATGGTCTTACTCAGTGTTTCTCAACCTTTTTTGGGCCACGGCACACTTGTTCTATGAAAAAAAATCCCACGGCACACCAACTCTGTGCCGCCCTATATTTAGTTTAGTTTGGAGGGGAGACGTAAAGCATGCCACTGAAGAACTGCTGCGCGGTAGCCAGGCGGACCCACCAGGCGCTCTCACCTGGGATGGGAGGTGGCGAGGGGCCCTCTCCTCCCTATCTTTCCCTTTTTCCCTCACCTGGGGGGGGCCTCCCTCCTTTTCCTCTTCTCCTGGGGCGGCTGGGGTGGCGACGGCTGCGGCGACGAGGCAGGGAGGTCCCGGGCTTCGGAGCTCTTCCCGGCCGCAGGCGGGCTCGCTGGGGGGCTTTAGCGGCTCCCCACTTGATCCGCCGGGCGATTCCGATGCCCACGCGGCTGCCGCGGAGCCCAGGGGTCCGGCGATCCTCCGGCCGGGCGCTTTCGTTGTCGCTCCGGTGGGGTTGCGGGGGGGGGCCTCCAGCGGCTCCCCGGTCGATCCGCCGGGCTCACTTGGCAGTCCGGAGGCTAGGCTGGCGGCACAGGCACGCTGGTCGCTCTCAGGAGCTTCGCGCTGCCGTGCCGCGCGCCATCTTGCCTCGCCGGAAGTCCGTCAGCGCCCTTCTCCTCGCCGCACGTGGCGGCACACCAGCCAGTGTCTCACGGCACACTACTGTGCCACGGAACACCGGTTGAGAAACGCTGGTCTTACTTAAGGCATACTTAAACTATGACTGTAATAACTGTTACAGGAATAATAATGAGTCCATTGCCTCTGATCATATTCCAATGAACAGAAGCAACCTTCTTGTTCTGATAAATCAGTTTTTTGTAGATTCTCCTTTGTTAGAGAATGGTAGCTTTCAAATCAGTAGTGGAATGCCCTGTGAGATGAAAGCATTCACCTTTTCAGTGTGAAGGGTGACCAACCTCCAACTGTACACCTGTCCATGATTTCAAACAGGCCCGGCTCTAGGTGTAGTCCCGGAGGCGCGAGGCCAGCAGGGGGGGCGCTGCGTGGTGAAGCAGGGCGGAAGCCGTGCTGCGCGCTGTGAGGGCGGGGGCGCCGGAGCAATCTCCGCGCCTCAGCACCAGGGCACCCGACCTGCTTGAGACGGCCCTGATTTCAAACTATGATTGCACAGGAATGCTGACCATGTGGCTGCTTCTTTCCACATATAGCTGTACAGGACCCTTTCAGGAATGCAGCCAAATTCAAGGATGTCAGGGTAGATGGGTAGATGGGTAGATGGATTAACAACAGGTGTGTGGCCGGCAGGGCAGTCCTACATACTTTCATTAGGGCTTACATGTCATCCTCTTACCACATTCAGACATGCATTCAGACAAGGTATTATTCAACACATACAACATCACTTCAAGATGTCTGAATTTTACATATTGACAGTCAGTTATAAATGTCATGGACTATAAATAATCTAAGGGACAATTGTAATCTTCCAGTGGTTGAAAAGGCAAATTATCATCCTGCCAGGGTTTTGTGTTGGGACGCGGGTGGCGTTGTGGGTTAAACCACAGAACCTAGGGCTTGCCAATCAGAAGGTTGGCGGTTTGAATCCCCGTGAAAGGGTGAGCTCCCGTTGCTCAGTCCCAGCTCCTGCCAACCTACCGTAGCAGTTCAAAAGCACGTCAAAGTGCAAGTAGATAAATAGGTACCACTACAGCGGGAAGGTAAACGGCGTTTCCGTGTACTCCTCTGGTTCGCCAGAAGCGGCTTTGTCATGCTGGCCACATGACCTGGAAGCTGTACGCTGGCTCCCTCGGGCCAATAATGTGAGATGAGCGCCGCAACCCCAGAGTCGGTCACGACTGGACCTAATGGTTAGGGGTCCCTTTATCCTTTACCTTTAGTGTTTTGTGTAATTTGATAACTGACAGTGCTTGGTTACCAATTGATTAGTTTCAAATTAATGTCAACCCCTAACTGCTATGATGAGGGCAAAGACCAAACTACAGGTTACATTAAATGTGTTGTTGCAATTAATGCATCTGGGGGGGTTAAAATAAAATAAACAAAAGCAGCCACAAGAAGTGGATTCAACCTTTTTCCTCTGCAAGGACATTATGACCTCCACCACACACACACACACACACACACACACACACACACACACACACACACACACAAACACTGCTGTGTGTGTGTGTGTGTGTGTGTGAAAGTTCAAAGAAAAGAGAAGAAGGAAGAAGGAAGAAGGAAGAATATATTGAATTTTTGCCTTAAACTGGCAGAAAACAGCTTTACAAAGCTCACATAATTGAATTCTCCTTCACAGAAAATAATTATCTGCACATAGAAAACTAGATTTCAAAAAGAAGAGGGTCTAACTTTTCATTGATGGGTTCTACCCCTCACTCCTATTAGCATATTATACGACCCCCCAGCTGTAGTTCAAAGTGGTACAGTCAAAGCATATGTTTGCCACTTTATATATTGTTTTTGAGAATTAGGACACTTCCAGGTGGTCTGTTGATTGAGCATTCATCATGATTTGTTTGCACAATATTTGCAAGGAGTTTATATGACACAGGATCAACCAAGTCTTATTCCACAAAAAGTCAGGTTCCTATTTTTACTTTTGGAAGTGAGTTTGTTGCACAAGAGCACCTAATTCACTTTAATTGTCCAACCTGAATTTGCTGGTATGTGATTGAAATACAACAGCAAAATATTGGTAGTCTGGAAGCACCCCCTGTCACTCAAAAGCTTTGTTTATAAATAAATAGGTGTTACAAATATCTGAAGGGTTCTTGCCTCACTGTCTAATTGAGCATATAAAAGGCTATCCCTTAAATTTCCTGTCCCTTGGAAAATGGGAAGCATGAAACAATATCTAACCAAGACAGAGAATTTCATTAAGAAAGTTTTTTAGGGAAAAAAAGCTTAAATCTTAACTTCAAGCAATAAGATCGGGCACCCCCAAACTGAGGCCCTCCAGATGTTTTGGCCTACAACTCCCATGATCCCTAGCTATCAGGACCAGTGATCAGGATTGATGGGAATTGTAGTCCAAAACATCTGGAGGGTCGGAGTTTGGGGATGCCTGAAGATGGTCAGATTCTCTTATATATTCCTGTTCTTGTGATACACCTAGCTACACCTCATTCTAGGGCTTATGGTAAAAGAAAGAGTTTCATTTCCTCTGTCCCATTTTTAAAAAGTTTACCCTTTTTAATACTGTAAGAAGTGCCTTTTTAGGTAAATGCAAGAAAATATGTCTCTAACCCTGTTTTAATGCTATTATGAAAAGTTATTTATAATCTAGAATATTAGTAATATCATTACTAGCTTTGTTGCATTAACTGTCTGTCAAAAAAATGCAATTTAATAACTATCATTATTGCTAAGTAATCTTTTGATTTGCCATTATAGCATTTTAGCCAAGGCCTATTTCCTTGAAACTTGGCAAATGCCACTGGAAAGAGAACGGCAGCCAGCCAGGTATATTTCTGTGAATAAGGAACAACTGGATTATCCCATTTCTTTATTTAAGGGTATGTGATTTTTTAAAAAATTCATTTTCATTGTGAAGAAGAAGCCTTTTCAGGCCTAGCATTTGAATTAAACTACTGATCATACTGAACTGGTAGCCTGGTCCAGTTTGCATATTTCCCATATCCCATATTGACCATATCACTACTTGACAGAAAAGCAAAATAAATACAGTAGTACCATCTCTATATAAATATTCATTATACATGCATTGTAAAAGAGAGGCAGAGGTGTTGTCAGCTCAATCCAAACACACACACACACAATAATAACTATGAGTTTTATAATAATCTTGCAGACCTTGCAAACGTAGCAAAGTGATTTACTTCCATTGCATTGGCTGCAAACATGGCACATTCCCCTTTTCTGGGTGTTAGAAGTAGGACGTCCTAGTGGTTCTGAGACTACCTAATTTTATTCCTGGGCATGTAGTTATGTATGTAGAGGAAGAGATGTATTTTGAGATTTCCACTCTATTTTGGGTTGTTCAGCTTCCAAACCAATGTAGCTATTTAAGCGAATCACCACCATTTGATCATGAATTTGGAAGCATATATGAAGACGATCTGGTCACAGGTGTCAAAGTCAGTTTTAGTTTTTATTATAACAAAAGAGCAATCTTAGGCTTGGATTTGTGGTTATTCATGGAAGAAAGGAGAATCACCATGCTTCTTTTGCACATAATTTGCAATTGTGTACCCAGGCACAGAAACATGCGGGCCATTCAGGACAGTCCCAGGAAGGATTAAGATTTATGACACCAGTGCTTGGGTTGAAAAAGGCCACAACCTTATTGATTACAGGTGTAAGCAGGAGTGGAAAAGGCATTGGCTATGAATTCTGCATCAGCCAGTCTGCCTGCTGGTTGATGAGTGAGCTGGGTTACTCTGAATAGAAGATTGCCCTATGACTCAAATCGGGGTGCTGTCCTTAGGACCACCAGAGATAAGGGTACTATGGCCCATCGGCCCCATGTTGGCTCCAGGACATAAATATCCTCCTGGACCCCTTTAACAGGGTACTCATTTGGCTGAAATTCAAACCCCATGCCTAATCCGCCATAAGTTATGACAATTGCTATGAGGCAGGCGAAAACCTAGACCAGTCAATTTGTCAGCAAAAAAATATTCCCCCCCGACTCTGAATACGGCGGCTGAACATTCAATACCAATGTCAAGCCGACACTGTCCAGGCCAGACCAGACCGTCCTAGACAAGGTGGAGAATCCAGCAATGATCAGAGAGGCAGAGGCAAGGCACAGCTCCCATTCTAAATCTCTGGGTAGGACCTGGTTGGAGACTTCCCACACCAGATCTGCCTCCACCACCACACCTCTCCGCTCTCTCCTGATTGGCCTGTTTGAATCGGGCACCCCGCAGCTGGCCTGCTCAGTCACTGGCTGTGCAGACCAGATTTAGCCTCCAGGCAATCTGGCACCATGACTGCCACTCCCCAAGCATTCATAAACTGCCCATAAACTGCCACTCCCCAAGCATTCATGGGTAAGCAGTCAGTGTCAACAGACGCGGGTGGCACTGTGGGTTGAACCACAGAGCCTAGGGCTTGCCAATCAGAAAGTTGGAGGTTCAAATCACCATGACGGGGTTAGATTCCATTGCTCGGTCCCTGCTCCTGCCAACCTAGCAGTTCAAAAGCATGCAGTGCAAGTAGATAAACAGGTACCGCTCCAGCGGGAAGGTAAACAGTGTTTCCGTGCGCTACTCTGGTTTGCCAGAAGCAGCTTAGTCATGCTGGCCACATGACTCAGAAGCTGTACGCCTGCTCTCTCGGCCAGTAAAGCGAGATGAGCGCCACAACCCCAGAGTCGTCTGCGACTGGACCTAACAGTCAGGGGTCCGTTTACCTTTTAGTCAGTGTTAAACCTTGAAAACCGAAAATACTGCTACTTACACTTCTGGATTCACAGGCAAGGAACTCTGGAGATATTTCTGGTTGGCTGGTTTGTTTTCAATGCACCAATCAGAAAGATTTTGATGTTTTGGAATTGCAACAGCCAGGTGTTTTTTTCCCCATGGTTTGTGAGTTTGAGCAGTATTGGTCATCTTCCACCATATGACACTGCTTGCCAATTGAAACATTCTCATATGACACAGACACCTTTGAGAGTGTCTCGCAATGTGAGTTAGACTTACCCCAAAAGCAGAGCCAGCATGTTCTGCTCAATATATCAAAAACTGATGATGTAAAAAACACAAGGAACATTCTAATTGATTGTGGGAAGGGCATTGTAAACCTGTGGGGTATTACTAACCATAACACCATGTGTAGTGATATTAAGTGAAATAAGTAAATTGTCTATTGTTGCAATAGACAAGTCAGTTTTCACCCTCTGCTCTTTTCTCACTAGAAATGGAAAGAATCTGGTCTGAGTATCTGCATACATAAAGAATAACTAAAATATTTAACAGCATTTTTCAGGATCACTCCATCTCTTAGCAGTTTTGTGCAGTTTTTCTTTCATTCCAATACAGGTATAATTGTCCCCAAAGCTGTTAAAATATGAACATGATTTTTTCACTAGATTTAGGAGAGGTCACTGAAACAAAACTGACACAAAGGTTTTATGGATCTGATCACTGTTGGAGTACATTTGTGTGAAATCTACACACATTAAAATTTTGTGGAAATGTTTTTTAATCATTTTGAAAAATGCATTGAATTTGCTATAGCTCACAGTCGTCATATAGTGTCACAGTTGTATATTGTACTTTACAACACATTCAAAATGTTTTATTTGCAGCTGTATAGCTGAGTCCTTGACCTCACCTGTTAATGGAGGGCTTTACAAAGCTATGGAGAAGCTCATAGTTTTCCTGTTTTTGTGATACACCTAGCTACACCTCATTCTAGGTCTTATGGTAAAAGAAAGAGTTTCGTTTCCTCTGTCACATTTTTAAAAAGTTTACCCTTTTTAATATTATAAGAAGTGCCTTTGTTTAGGTAAATGCAAGAAAATATGTCTCTAACCCTGTTTTAATGCTATTAAAAGTTTCTGGGTTGTTATTGTAAACTGCAGGAAGGCAGGATGATGGTGACTCCAGTCAACTTTGATGCAACAGACTTTAAGATCACTCTCCCGGAGTTGCAACATTTGATGGAATTTCGAAAGAAAGATGCAGTGAAGAAAATAAAGGAACTTCATGGTGACATCTTTAAAATCTGTGCAAAGCTGAAAACTTCCCCCACACTTGGGATACCTGGTTCCGAATCAGAATTAGATATAAGGAAAGCTGTATTTGGAAAGAACTTTATACCTCCTAAAAAGTCCCTAACTTTCCTGGAATTAGTATGGGAAGCACTGCAGGATACGACATTATGCATCTTAGAAATTGCAGCCATTATATCACTGGGACTTTCTTTTTATGATCCAGGAGGAAGTGTTGCAGCTTGTCATGCAAATGAATTTGGAGAAGAAGAAGAAGAGGGGGAGGCTGACTGGATTGAAGGATTTGCAATACTTGTATCAGTATTTTGTGTAGTGTTGGTAACAGCTTTCAATGACTGGAGTAAGGAAAAACAATTCAGGGGGTTGCAGGATCGCATTGAAAAGGAACAAAAATTTACTGTCATCAGGAATGGGGAGTCAATGCAGGTGCCAGTAGCTGAGTTAGTGGTTGGGGATGTTGCACAGATCAAATATGGTGACCTTTTGCCAGCTGATGGTTTGCTCCTTCAAGGATATGATCTAAAAATTGATGAGAGCAGCCTCACAGGGGAATCAGATCATGTCAAGAAGTCTTTGACAGAGGACCCCATGTTGCTTTCAGGTACCCATGTGATGGAAGGCTCTGGAAAAATGGTTATTACAGCTGTAGGTTTAAACTCGCAAACAGGAATTATCCTCACTTTACTTGGAGTTGGAGAAGATAATGAGAGAACAAATCATAAAAAGCCAGCCAACCCTCATAAAACTGCTGGAAACGAAACAAAGGAAAAAGAACAAACTTCAAAACACAAAAAAGAAAAATCAATTCTACAAGCAAAACTCACAAGATTGGCTGTTCAGATTGGAAAAGCAGGACTGGCAATGTCTATAATCACTGTTACTGTTCTTATAGTCTATTTTTTAGTTCAAAATTTTGTGATTGAGAAGCATACTTGGACTGCTGAATGTACACCCATTTATATACAATATATTGTGCAGTTCTTTATTATTGGAGTTACAATCTTGGTCGTAGCAGTACCAGAGGGCCTTCCACTTGCAGTCACCATCTCACTTGCCTACTCTGTGAAACAAATGATGAAAGATAATAACCTAGTGAGACATTTGGATGCCTGTGAAACTATGGGTAATGCAACAGCAATTTGTTCAGATAAAACAGGGACCTTAACCATGAACAGAATGACAGTAGTTGAAATTTTAATTGCTGGCACACATTATAAACATGTTCCTGAACCTAAATTAATTCATCCAACCATGCTGAATTATTTGCTTAAAAGTATTTCTGTAAACTGTGCTTATACTTCAAAAATACTGCCTTCTGACAAAAAAGGAGGCCTTTCTCTTCAAATTGGCAATAAGACTGAGTGTGCTTTACTGGGCTTGCTTGTGGAATTAAAGCAGAATTATGAGGATATGAGGACTAAGATACCAGAAGAGAAATTGTTTAAGGTATACACCTTTAATTCTGACAGGAAATCAATGAGCACAGTTTTGAAAAACCCCAATGGGAGTTATCAACTCTTTAGCAAAGGTGCTTCTGAAATACTTCTTAAAAAATGCACCAATATACTTGATGCTGCTGGGGAACCTATATCCTTTACCAAAAAAGAGAAGGAAAATGTGATAAAAAATGTGATTGCACAAATGGCCTCTGGAGGACTTCGCACCTTATGTCTAGCATTCAAAGATTTCCCAGCCGACTCAGAACCAAATTGGGACGAAGATGATGATATTTTCAGTGACATGACTTGTATTGCAGTTGTAGGTATTGAAGATCCAGTGAGACCTGAGGTTCCTGATGCAATAAGAAAATGTCAGAGAGCTGGTATTGTTGTACGTATGGTTACTGGGGATAACATTAACACAGCTCGTGCAATAGCTGCAAAATGTGGGATTCTGAAACTCGGGGAGAACTTTGAGTGTTTAGAGGGGCATGAGTTTAATAGACTAATACGTGGTCCAGACGGACAGATTAAACAAGAGCTTATTGATAAGATTTGGCCTACACTTCGTGTGCTTGCAAGGTCCTCACCTGCTGACAAGTACAACTTGGTAGAAGGGATCATTAACAGCAATATCACAGAACAAAGGCAAGTGGTAGCAGTAACTGGTGATGGTACAAATGATGGGCCTGCATTAAAAAAAGCTGATGTTGGTTTTGCAATGGGTATTGCTGGAACAGATGTAGCTAAAGAAGCTTCTGATATAATTCTTACTGATGACAACTTCTCAAGCATTGTTAAAGCTGTCATGTGGGGTAGGAATGTATATGACAGCATTTCCAAATTCCTTCAGTTTCAGCTTACTGTTAACATAGTAGCAGTGATAGTTGCTTTTATTGGAGCAGCAGTCACCCAGAATTCACCTCTGAAAGCTGTTCAGATGCTGTGGGTCAATCTCATTATGGACACACTTGCTTCTCTTGCTCTAGCAACAGAAAAGCCAACAGAGGATCTGCTGGAGCGAAAGCCTTATGGCAGAAATAAACCTCTTATTTCCCGTACAATGCTAAAAAATATTATGTTTCATGCTCTTTATCAACTTGTAGTTGTTTTTGCACTTCTTTTTGTGGGTGAAAAATTATTTGATATTGAAAATGGACGAATTGCACCACTACATGCCCCACCTACCCGGCATTACACTATTATTTTTAACACATTTGTAATGATGCAGATTTTTAATGAAGTCAATGCACGCAAGATTCATGGGGAAAGGAATGTTTTTTCAGGAATATTCACAAATTCCATTTTTTGTTGTATTTTTGTGGGGACATTGATTACACAAATAATCATTGTTCAGTTCGGAGGGAAGCCCTTTAGCTGTGCAAGTCTTACACTAGAGCAGTGGCTATGGTCAATCTTCTTTGGCCTAGGAACATTGCTATGGGGGCAGCTGATTGTATATATTCCAAATAGGTTCCTGGTGTTCCTGTGGGAAGTTGGTGATCAACCACCACAACCTACTGTTGAAGACGAACAAATGGAAGGTGACACAGTGATTGACTTAGGTGAACAAGAACTGAAACGCAGTAAGTTTTTGTGCTTCAGGAACTGGACTAGAATACAAGTGCAGTGCAGAGCAGTGAAATCATTTCAAGACCCCCTTATATAATAAAGATGCGCATTCAACTAATAGTAAAACTGCATAACACAACACGAGTAATGAATATGAAAACTTCACATGTTATTGTATTTCCATTTCAAAAAAAGTAATGTGCACATTAGCAATATTAAGAATTGGATGGATTTTTTTCTCCGTACTGGTGAGTAAGATTCTTTTTTAAAGATCTCTAACAAAATAGATAGACCTTTCTAGAAGATATAGGAAACAACATAAGGAATCAAAATAAAATCCTCTTCAAAATGTCTTCATATATGGGTCTGACTATTATATTAGCTGACTTTTAATGTACCTGGAGCCTTTATATTTCTTTTTTGCAAGGGCCATCTTCAGAAAGAGGGAAAGTGATTGATGAAGCCCAAAGCCGTGTCATGATTTAAAAAAATATTTCTTGACTTAAATGTGGTATTATATTATAAATTATAGAAGTTAAACAGCTTTTTACTTTTGCTCCTGTTTATACTTATAACTGATATTAATTAGCTGAGCTGCCTTATGCCCTCAATCACCTATATGGAAATGTGTTACTTTCTCAAGTATTTTGAACTCTTTCTTTAGCTGCTCTGCTTTGAATGGAGGGGGACTGATCTGACTACAAACAAGCCAAGCTTATTTGCGTTTTGTTCTTGCTAATTGCTTATAAGCAAATATTATTAAATAATAAAAATGCTAAAAACATTTTTACTCTTGTTGCTTAATTAAGAGGAAGGGACCAAAAAAAAACCTAAGGATGATGTCAAAATAATAATTAACTACACACAGAAAGAGACATGGTAGACTAATGACCCACCCTAGTTTATTTTATATTCCCTTAAGAAGGGATACAACAGATAGGAGTCTGTAAACCCCCTTATTACCCTACTTTTTGTAGAATTTCAAAGATCTTCAGCATTTCATCCTAAACTAAGAACCCATGCTTTCCATTAGGAATGGGGAACCTGTGGCCCTCCAGAAGTTATTGGATTCCAATTCTCATCAGCCCCACACAGATTTTAAAAGGACAGGTGCCCCTGCCTAAGCTGAAAATTTACCTCTCAATAACCAAAGGAATATTTCCCAAAATTGTATTGTGCAATTGTTACTCAGCCTCAACACAGTACATGGCAGCAAACTTCTATGGAAATTGCAGCTACCACTGCCCCTTTCATGAGTAAAACTGTTACAATGGAAGTATAAAATTCAGGGACACATTTTACATTCATGCTTCACAGTATCAGAGTTACACTTAGAAAAAGTAAACCAAAAATGTGTAAAAACGACCAGAGGACTCAAATGATTGAAAAAACTCCACAATATTGAGTTGCTCAGAAATGTGCCCTCAGTTAGGGGTTTCTCTTAAGAGTTATGAGGGCAATGAGGGCATGTCTGTGGGAGTGTTACAGGCACCAAGTGACTGAAGTACACAATGATGCTAGTGAAAATCTGCCCTTCGACTTCAAACTTCTTTTCTTTTCACGGTGCACTGTGTCCCTCCAGTGCTAATATGCACACACACATCATTTCTTTTATTTAGAAGAAAAATAAACAAACTTCCCCTGCAATTGCAAAGAGCCAGCAAACCAACAGCTAATTTATCCCTACCTTCTTTCCATCATTTTAAAGAGGCCTTCCTCTCATTGTTTCTAGTCCACCAAACAAAAGGAAGAGGAGCAAGGAAGCTAATACCCTGTTTACCCAAAAATAAGACATACCCATAAAATAAACCATAGCAGGATTTCTAAGCATTTCTGCCAATATAAGCCATACCCCGAAAATAAGACATGGACGCGGCGCCTCCCGGCAACAGCTCGCTGCCCTCAGCCATGCTGCGCAGCACAGAACCCTTCCCGCTGGAATAAGACACCCCTGAAAAATAAATATAAGACAGTGTAAAAAATCCTCTACAGCCCACAAATCCTCTACACTACAGCCATTCTAAGCCTTCTTAGAACAAAGAGGGGACAGTATATTCCTGCGGCTTTAAAACTGTACGAGGCTAAGGTGATGGCTCAGCTGCTCTTTGGGGCCAACCTTAACATCCCGCCACCTAATCTGACGACAGCCGAAAGAGTACAGTCCAGATTCCTTAGAGCGGCGTTACAAATGCGCCCGTGTGTGTCAAACGCTGCCATACGATTAGAAACAGGCCTGACCTGCGTGGAGGCCAGAGTGTGGATGCAGGCTTGTAATCTATGGCTGAAACTTAACATGAACCCTCAGGGCCTACTTCTGTTACTAGTGAAAGATAACTATCAATCCCTCTGGAGCAAGACCATAGTGAATAAAATGCTGAGTATAGGCCTCAACCCATCCAGCCTTATATCACGTGATCTTAATACAGCAAAGACCCTTATTAAACAGTGGATTATAGATATAGAAAGACAGAAGGATTTGAGCAAAGTACCTCACTTTCTAATTGAGGAGGAAAGGAGATGCTTGGCCCGCCCAGCCAGATATTTATTCCACCTGGAAATACCCTCTCATAGAGAGCATTCACTTTGGCCCATAACCGCATAATGCCTTCAGCAGTTCTCCAAGGGAAGTACAAACGGATCCCCTTATGTGAGAGATGCTGCCTGTGCAGATCAGGAGAAGTGGAATCTATCGGCCATATACTTTTGCGATGCTGCTTCTACGAGGAGGTGTGAGGCGAGCTTATCCACACTATACTGGCAGAGCTACCTGGACGCTTGGATAATTTCTATATAGAGTGGCTTCTTTCCGACGCTACCGGTAACTCTAATGTGTCAGCAAAGGTAGCCAAATTCTGTGCTAGAGCCATAAAAATTTGGTCTAATTAGCAGTGTCCAAATATCTTCAGAACATCTTCAGGACTAGCTAAAGAGGATCCAGTGATATTAACTGCTGTAGTCTACCCCCCTAAGTAGTAACACTCATTTTAATCAGTTTTATTTTAAACAATTGTTAAAACTTATACTTCTTGCCTATTTTTAGATTATTATTGTTTTTCTTTTATTGTTTTTATGTACTGCATATTTATGTGTGTGCTGGTCAAGAACCGTAACAATCAATCAATAAGACAGTGTCTTATTTTCGGGGAAACACGGTAGCAGCAACAGTGCTGATGGTAGCAACCCACACAACTAGTACAATATGCTGCTGCTTCTACTCATGTCCTTACTCAACCTGCCAACTGCAACAGAGGGAACCCCCATCACAAGCATTTCCTTTCAGCAAAGCTCTCCAGCTCACTTCGGTTACTTGAGAGCCAGATACTTTACACCAGGGGTCAGCAAACTTTTTCAGCAGGGGCCTGGTCCACCGTCCCTCAGACCATGTGGTGGGCCAGACTATATTTTGGAGAGAAAAAATGAACAAATTCTTATGCCCCACAAATAACCCAGAGATGTATTTTAAATAAAAGGACACATTCTACTCATTTAAAAACATGTTGATTCCTGGACCATCCGCGGTCCGGATTTAGAAGGCAACTGGGCCAGATCCAGTACCTGGGCCTTAGTTTGCCTACCCATGCATTACACTGAATCAAGGCTTTTGCAGCTGTTGCCTTTAAGAGACAAATGAGAGACGCTACTGGATGTAAATGGCTAAAGGAGGGCTGCAGTTGCGTGCAAGTTTACTCCCATTTTCTAATACATATTCCTGGTGAAACCCTGCCACCGGTTCCATTGACTGGCATAAACTGGCATACTTTGGGGAAGTGCCTTTAAAATGTTTACTTTTTTGCACTGAAAAATAACTATTTTCATCTGTAGAATGTTGGCAAGATAGTATTGTAGCCAGGGAAGAAGGTAAATATCATGTCAGCCTGCTCAAGGAAAACAACATAGCACAAAGCTACTTCCCATAAAACCTCTATTTTACACCTGTAATAATTTTATCTTCATTTATGAACTAAATGGTGGGAGGAAGTATTACCCAAGACTGAGTAATAATTCTCTTAAAACCTAGTAAAGTTAAAAAATAAAGAGATCAATAATTAATATTGAGAATAATGGGTGTTTCTGTCTCTCTGCAGATAAACCAGCCATTAAATGGTTGGGGATTATATATTGAGAATGGATTTTAACCTGTTTAGCATCAAGGTTCAACTAATAGTTCAGTTCATGTCTCATTCTAAGTGCTGTAGTTCATTAAATTGTACAGAAAGCATTCTCCAGCCATTTATCGCCATATAAATGCATTTATTTATTTATTTATTTAATGAAAATTATACACCACTTGACTGTAAAAAAAAACACCTTCACAGCAGTTTACAAACATGCTTTATAGACATTCTTCTTTTAGGCTTTTAGACATGCTTCTGAAGGCGAGTGGAATTCAGAATATTGTGGTGTATAATTTCTTTTATTTAGCCTGAGAGCACCCATACTATTATACTATACTATACTTTTATGGATAAAAGTGAAATCTATTATATTGGGGGGGAAATGTGGACTCGGGGGGTGGAGATAGGAAGTGGAAGAGAAAAACAGCAGTGCAAAATTGAAGAAATGTATCCTCTTTTTGCTCTTCACCTTCTCCCCTTTATCCACACTTCCTAGCTCTCATCCAACTATGGCAAGAACAAAGAATCTTTTCCCTACCTGCACCCTGAAGCTGTTCAGCTACAATTCCCATCTTCTCTAACTACTGGCTCCGCAGACTGCCAATAGTGGGAGTTTGATTCTAATCATGTGGAGGGCCGCAAACTCCTCATCCCTGATCTAAAAATATCTACATGCAGAAGCAGCTTTCCACAGCCACATCAGGAACAGCTGGCATAAAGTGCCCGTGTATCTAACTGCATGTTCAAGTTCAGATACTATTATTCTGTGCTGCATGAATTTCCAAGGGGATGTGCATTTTGGTAGGGAATATTTTTCATTGAAAGCAATGCAGTATGGTTAGATTGAATCTGTATTTGTGCAGAAGGTGTGCAATGGCTGACCTGGAGATAGCTCCATGCAGCTAAGCACTCTGATCCAAGTATGGAGTCCTGTACATTCAAGGAAGCTTGCAAGCAAGTATTTCCCGGAACAAGAACTGCAGATAAACCAAGTACTGTATGGGTGCAATATATTACGGTGGAGTGTCACTCAGGTACAGGAAAATATATGCAATTTGAACAAAGAACACTTGAGGGCAGCCTAGCACTAAAATAATTCATCTTTATGCTACAGTCTGTAGAACTTTTTTCCTTTTTCTTTTTCTTCAAGGACGGTAGGAACCAAAGCACTTTATTTTTTTCAATGGACTTAAAGCAATTAAATGGCAGAATAATTGTTTTCTATTAAAAAAAATTGGAGCACATATGTAAAAGCAGCACAGTGTTCAATGTTAAGGAAGCTATTTTTGTAAGCCTTCTGATCACAGTAGAGAATGATAATGGAAATCTGCATGTGAGTTTGAAAACATTTCCATGATGGAGTATTCTAATTCTTTCCTCCCCTAACAGTCACAAATCCACTCAAAGTAGAGAAAATGCTCTGACTCTACCTGCTTCAAAATTATGTAAAGAAATTAGAAAATACTATGGGTTCCAGCAAAACAAGCTGCAATGAGAATGATCAGCAACTATTCAGTGAATATGAGGGGAGCCCCATCTGACAAAGCATTTCAACCCCAGTGTCAAAGACTAGATCTAGACACATCAAAAAACCGTTTCAGGAAAATGAGTTGTAAACCTCATACTGTACTGTATAATCACATTGCTGAAAGACTGCCATCTGGTGTCACAGTGTTATAACGCATTTAAAATGCTTTGCTTTTTTTCTAATGTAACTAACTGAGTCCAAAGTGTCAAGATAAAAACATTAAGCACCTGTACAAAGAGAAGCAGAAGTTGGGGGTAAGCTAATCAGGGATACAAAAGTAAAACAGACTTGTGGTGGTGGCCCCCTCTCTGTCCCCACCATTGCACTTGCACTGCCACCTGGCCTGCTACCTTTAATGCACCCTCAATGATGCAGCAGTGAGGGTGCAGTGTTAGCAGTGAGGGTAAGGGTTCTGTGGTGGCGGTGATGCAGGCAAAGCTGCGGCACAACGCAGTCAGCAGTGGCGCAATGGCAGGGTGGGAGTCAAATCTACTGCCTGAGGCAAATTGCTTCAGCTCACCTCATGGAAGTGCTGGCCTTGCTGGAGCTCTACAAGGATGGCAGCATCACCAGCTGAAGAAACATTTAGTAACAGCACAAGGAGGTCAGGGCCATCAAACTTCTCCCCTAACTTTTAAAGTAAACATGCTCAAAAATCATAAACAGTTGTGAAGGTGGAAAGCCAGTAGAGAATATCTAGTTTATTATATCACACATATACCTGTCTGCAAGCCTGGCTGGTATTCCAGGAATATGCTCTCAGGGAACAAGTTTGTTCCCTTGAGGTCAAAATAGCTGACCTGAAAATGAGAAGTTTGTTGACAAGGCCTTCAGGGACATGATATTCATGTCCCACTCCCAGAGTGGCAAATTCTTTGCTGTCATGGTGAATGAGGGTCTCAAGAAAGGTGACTGTCAATGAGAAGTGAATGTGTTTTCATGTTGTACACGCACGTCCCCTTTTGTTTTTGTTTTTTTAATGCTGTGAGCCACTCTGTGATCTTGAGATGAAGGGTGGTATACAAATTTAATAACTGTTTTTTAAAAAGTTATGTGCCAGGAGTGCCAGATTTATGTATAGGCTAAGTAGGCTGAAGCCTAGGGCCTCTAAATCTAGCGGGCCTCGCCAGCCCTCCCGCTCCCCAGCGGGCAGTCTCCCCTCTCCTAAAATTGCAAACCCAAGACTTCATCCAAGGGCAGGGCAACACAGCCCTCTAAATCTAGGGGGCCTCACCAGCCTGCCCTCTCCCCAGTGCCACAGTCTCCTCTCTCCCAAAATTGCAAACCCAACAACAATATTATATTAACAGTAATAAGATATTTACAATAATATCTTATGTCCTTTAGAGGAGAAATTGTGAATTGTAGAATTTTAAATACCTGTCATCATCCTTGGCTTCGCTCAATTTTCTTTATAACCCCTCCATTTTCTTCTACGTAGTTGTTAGGGTGGGGGATGGGGAGGGGCCTCACAAGTAGAGTAGGCCTAGGGTCTCTCTTCATCTAAATCCGGCACTGTGTGCCAGGGTGGAGACGGGCAGCTTAGCAATGGCATTATAACATCACAACTAGGAGAGCTTTTACAGCCCTCTATCTAATATTTTTCAAATAGCTATGATATTCATTATTTGAACTGTCTCGTAGGATTAGCTAACCTTTGGTTTAAACAAAACTAGAGTCTTATTTTGGGGAATTTTACCCCAGAGTGCGGTGTAGCTTTCAGTTCTTTTCAGAGTCTACAGCTCCCGTGTAGTTTTTGATAATAAAACCTCAGCCCCTAAATATTTTCCTCCTGAGGAAACAGAGATTTTCCAGTGAAATGAGTCATTCAGCTGGCACCTCGTCAAGGTTTACTTTATTTAGAGGTTTCTTTGAGAAATTTATGTTTTTTCTATATCAAGATTTCTTTTAGGAGATTTAAGCTAATTTTGTTTTTTTGAACAATTATTAGTTTAGTTTTAATATCTCTTCACTTTATCAATATCTCGTTTCAGGGATTTATCACGGTATAGTTTTGTTTTTGTGCTGATTACATATTCCCGTGATTGTCTTTTTTGCCTGACAAAAGAAGGCATTTGAGAGCCAATGCGGGTATAGTATTGGGTGGCAGCTGCCTATGTTTTATAGAACGTGTGTTTATATTTGTTATCTGCCACGAAAGCGTGTTTATTCCTCCACAAGATTACGATTCCTGTCATCTCACCACGGCTCTGAGGTGGAGGTTGGACCAGCCTGCTCTATGGAGAATTTGGGAGACTTCTAGTCAATGTTGCAGCTAAATCTTTCTCACCTCAGGCGCTTTCTCCTACGTATATCTGTGGGGGGGGGGGAGCTTTCCCGCCAATTTTTTGAACCGAGTTTAAATTATGAACTACGTTCAATGACATGAATTATATTGGGGCGAGGGGACTGTTTTGGCAGGGGAGAGAGCCAAAACGCCCTGTGAAGTTGGGGGAGAGTTGTTCATCTGAGGGGAGGATTGTGGGTCTCTGGAAACGGCATTACAGGGATGACATCTTTCGCGGTGCTGCCTCTTTGGCATCTCCGGAGAGGCACCATTGCTCGGCTGGATCCTGTTTTCTAAGAAGCGCTGCAGCTTTTATGCGAGCCCGCCTTTCCTCGGTCTGGATTGGAGGAGCGGAGAAACGCCGTTTTCTGTTTGGGCGCTTTAACTTTGATTGGCAAGCGAAGGTAAGGAGCAGACGCCGTTTCCTGTTCTGCTAAATAGCTCTGTTTGCCTTCTGCTTCCATGTAGCAGCGATGGCCGAGTGGTTAAGGCGTTGGACTTGAAATCCAATGGGGTCTCCCCGCGCAGGTTCGAACCCTGCTCGCTGCGGAAGTGTAAGGGGTACTTTTTTACTAGCGGTCGTACCATAAATATCAAATTGATTTAAACATTCGAGTGCATCGTGTCGATTTAAACGTTCCCTCCTTCAAATGCCCACGGTCGGTGTGAAAGCGTTCGATCTTTCATTTATCAAAAAAATAAAAATAAAAAAAGAAGTCATACATCACAAGACATTCTTTTGAATAACGAACTGAAGCAGCGATACATAGCCACATCTCTATTTTGTCTTCCCGATGCAACAGTTAACAGAACTCGCAAATCTTAACTGCCGCTGAATTAATTTTGTCGCATCATCAATGTAAAGCGTCCCTGTTTCGCGCATAAATTCACCCTGCTTGGATGAAAGAATGCAAAGCTTTGAGTTATCCGTTTGCTCGAGTGAAACAGAAATATCGCATGCAAAGGAAGCACAACCAACTAACTACCTTCCACGCAGGCACAGAAAGGCAAATAGTGGGTTGTGCTTCAGTTCACATCCTCAAACATGCCCAGAGGCTGGAGCAATGCATACATCGGAAAAGGGGGGGATTGCAAGCCCCCTGGCATAGCTGTCAAGTTCTCCATTTTTTAAAGAGAAATTCCCTTACGCTGAATAGGCTTCCTCGTGAGAAAAAGGAAAACTTGACCGCTATGCCCCCTGGGGAAGGGGTGCTTAAATATCGTACATCTGAAGCAGACGCCTCCGTTGCCCCTCCTCAAGATTCCTGGGAAATATACTGTAGTTTGCTAAGGGTGCTGGGAATGGTAGCTCTACGAAGTGCAAAACTAGAGTTCCCAGGATCCTTTGGGAGAAGCAATGTGCTTTAAATGTATGGCGTTTAATGTAGTAGCTGCACTCCTTTTCAAACCTTCGTATACTGCCTGGAAGGGGTCGGGACTGCTCGCCCTGTCTCGGTTGCACTATCTTCCCGATTTGTCCTCCTGTGTATGTACAGAGCCGGGCACTCGCACGTGACGTGCGTAACTTTCTCCGTGGCGGCTCGGGGACAAGTTGTACGCGCGCACATTCCGCATTCGCAGCCAATCAGCGCATAGACATCGTGGGCAGGGACTGCTGCCGTGACCTCGCTCGCCCTCCCTCCACCCATTGATTTTAAGGGGGAATTTGAAAGCCTGACAAAGGCTTTACAGTAGTTTTATGGACTTTGGCAATAATCCCACCCCACCCCAAATTGTACAACTGTCTCATGTTTCAGGGGCAATTTGGTTTTTTAGAATTGTTGTATTTGTGTTTTTTTCTATTTTGTGGGTAAATTGCCTTGAATGCTACTTACTAGAAAGGCACTGCAATAAATTAGAATAGAAATGGGGGGGGGGTATAGACCTGGTGGCAAATGTTCACAGTTTGTGTGTTTTGCTCCTAACCTTTTCCTTGAATCTCACCCACCCATTTTTTTTAATTACAGTACTATAAATTAAATGCAACATCTGTTTGATCTTAAACACCACTTTTCAGCGTGCAATTTTTCCTGGTGGTTGGGTTTTCTTACCTCACCCTTTCTCCAGATTGGAGCAGGGCTGTTGACAGGAGGGTTACAGAAGCTGCACAAGAATACTTTTTGTTAGTCAAGGTTGGCAAAATGTATTTGTGAACGTGTTGCTGAGGGCTGTGAATCGGCACATGCTTAGAGTATTTGTTGCTTGTTGTTGTATATTTGTATCTAGCTTTTCCTCCCAGGAACTCAAGGCTGCATTCATTGGCCTCCTCTTCTCACCTTTATCTTCAGAGCAACCCTGTGAGATGGGGTAGATGTAGAGTTGGTAGTTCAAAGTTGTAAACCTGTAAATACTTGGAGTATTTTTTTGCTTGTTGATATTTATCAAGGTTGGCATTTTCTTTCTCCATTTTTTTTTTGTCTTGGCCTTTTGCCATAAACAACAGAACTATGAAACATTGCAGTTAAAGCAAAGGGTGGGCTGCTTTTCTGAATTTATTGTGTGTGTTTATTTATTTAAATGTTTGAAATGATATTATATAGATATACCTTGATGCTTCTCCCTGGAACTCAAGGTTATGTTTATTGTCACTTCACTTTTTATCTTTTCAACAGCCCTGCGATGTGGGCTAGTCTAAGTTTAGATATGCAAGCAGCAGTTCTTGCCAATAGATTGCAAGGTGAGAGATGCAGGGGGCCAAAACCACATACTGTACATTTTACAGGCCCCAATAAATTATATTGGCATCCCTGCTGGCCACCAGCACCGCCTGTGCATCCATCAACAGCACCAAGCCCTGAACAGTTCCTAAACTGTAGTTCGTCCCTGAGCAACTGGAACGTTTGTAGTGAGCATGAAAGTTCTCTTTATTTAAACTAAGCAGTTGTTGATAGACAGTCACTGTTCTCTATGTACAGTACTCTTGCCTGCCATTGTGCTGGTGACATCCTCTTGACAGTGACAGAATTCTTCTTTGACGTTTCCATGAAAATCCCAAACATTTCCTTCCTAGCTGACATGACAACTCTAAACCTAGTGCATCATGGCCACCGTCTCCTAAATTTTAGCTGGAAGCTTCGTAGAAAGTCAATGAAAAGGCTTAGAAAAAATATAAATCTCCTGTTTTCTGTTCAAACTGACATGTTAATAATCCTGTCGATGCAGTGACAAAGATGAAATCATCTTCTGCCTGTGAGTTATTTTGCATCATAGAAAACTGTTATGCATTCCGTATTTCCTCCCTCGGTTGTACTGAACAATCCTAAGCATATTTGTTCAAAATTAAGTATCACTCAGTTTATTGGGGCTTACTCCCAAGCAAATGTACACGGGGTTGCAGTTTTTAGGACACAATGTTATGCACACTTAATTGGAAGTGTGTCCCATTGAAATCAATGGTACTTTCTTCCAAGTAGACATGCACAGGATCAGGTTGTATGTCTGGTTTGTTTTCAGGTTTTCCCCTGGCAACCAGAAATAAAGTACTCACATATTTGAACTACAAAAGTAATTAAAGTGCTGCTACTTTTCTAAGATATATCAGTGGGACTTACTTCCTAATAAAAAATAAGTATGTTTCTTCCTCAAAAAGACTCCTGATCACAGCTGAATTTCAAACAGTGAGTTGAAACACAATGGTCTGCATCTCTTGATCCATGCCAAATGCCCTAAGTATAGGCCTGATGTGCATCAGACACATGAAACTCTATTAAAATGTTAATATGTGCCTCAGTTGACTTCAGCAAATGCTCTTGAATTTAAACTGGCTCAGCCCCATTGAAGTCAATGTGACCAAACTGATTCAAACGAAGATGTTTGCTTTAACTACTTTGTGTAGTGGGATTATTAGATACTTATGTGTAGTGGGGACTTACTGGAAGATTTCCCCATCTCATCAAAAGTTTTTTGTTTACTATCCTTTCTATTAAGTGTTGTTAACACTCAGACACTTAGGCACCAGGATTTGATGTCAGCACTCCATTCCAGACATCCACATCATAAAAGGCATGTGTTCTTAATTTTTGTTATTCGTCACAAACCTTTACAATAAGAGGAAACTGCAAAGGGCTTAACCATCTTATTTAATAACTATAATACTTGACAGTTTCCAAAACATTCCTTTTTCTGCATTCAATTTTCTGTCCCTAGCGTTTGACATCATTTTATTTAATGCAATATTGTGAATTTATTCATCCTTTGTGCCTAGAGCGTAAATGGTGGTATCACATGCCGAAAAATGAGGAAGTGTAGGTCCAAGGACTAGCAAAGTACATTTTCTCTGAACACTGGTTCAAAATATAGACACACGTATATCTGAGATTAACCCCACATGATAAGCAAATGCATGCATTAAAAATCACAGTGGCTGCTTCTCCTGGAATAAAATAGCTCCAGTGGCCATTTTCAACAAATAAATAGCCAGGGAGAGGGATATTTAACCCTTCTTTCACCCACTGCCTTTCAGCTGCCACCCACCACTCTCCACGTTCCTTCTTAGGGTTTCAGATGTGTACAGTATTTATCTCTTTTGCAACACACACTTGGAAACCATCAGGGCAGGAAATCAGCTTCTGGGGAAGGGGAGAGTTGTAGCAGAAAAGCAAAAAAGCAGGGGAAAGGTATCTATCTCCACCAGGACTGAAGCTAATTTGAGAAACAACATCAAACATACCTAAGTATTTTATAAGAGAGGACAGGATGCATAATGCATTTAAGGTAAATCTAGTAATGGAAATGCAGTGAGTGCACAGTAAACTGAAGTGTGAACACAGCTGTGGTCCTTCACATTGCGCTGAAGCTACCCTCCTCTTTCATAAAGTCGTCTTTTCACCCACCCTCTGAGCTAGGCCTCTGTCAACACATAGGATTCCTTGAGCCCACTGGGGGGATCCAAGCCACCATTTGAAAAAGGTAGACACAGCCAGCTGCAGAGTTAGCTGGGAAGTTGTAGGGAATGAACCAATAGAACAGACAGAACACACACACACACACACACACACACACACACACACACACACACACACAAACACGAAAAGGTCTGTTTGATACTGGAGCTTAGAGAGCGTTGGTGACACTGCTAGGTCAGACAGATGCCGAGAAGCAATAACGCCAAGCGCTAGCGACTGATGCATATCACAACATCTGAACCTGAAAGTATACAAAGTATTTTATTGTGCGAGACAGTTTTATCACTTGCTTTGCAATAACATCAGCTTTATAACATTTCATGCGCTGCCAACCACACCAAACTGCCCTTGCCATTCATTTTTTATGAATTTGGAAGGAGGTGGCGACTGCCTTCAGGAAATTAAAACTCCTCAATTACCATATTACTCATCAGTAGCACTTGCTACTATTGATGTGTACGGTGCTATTGTCCTGTTGCTCAGAGTAAAAGGAAGCAATCTTTCTTGCTGCCTAGTCATAGAAAGATAAGTATTTTAAATAACAAGCTATTCGCATTCATGCTAACTTTGCATGAAGATGTATTTTCAGCTGTGGGGGAAGGGTATCCTCTGAAAATTAGACTTTAGAGCTTTGCTATAATTTTAGTTCCAGATTCATATAACTTATTAATTTACCACAGACCCTACAATGGATGAGCATCACTCATCAAAATCCCTTTGTTTAGGTAAATCCTGGGATAACTGTTAATGAAGGTATGTAGAGTCTGTGTACATAATTCTAGAAGCTGAAATATGTGGCCTAGAGAAATGGTCAAACTAATTATCCATTGAACCCAGTGGCTCTCCAGAGTCTCGGGAAAAGACTCTGTATTTACCATCCTACCTATTCTGTTTAACTGGAGATGCCAAAGATTGAATCAGGACTCTTCTACATGCAAACCATGTACTCTACTGCTAAAAACTGTCCTTCTCTAGGAGTTCTACTATGTAATGTAATGTAGTTTTACCATGTGATGGATCTTATGCCTAAGAATGGCTTCCAATGCATTTCCCAGCTCAGTTTAAGGTGTTGTTTATTGCCTATATTGTCACACACCACTCCAAATCTCCAAGCAGTGCAAGATTCCAGGGGGTTCCAGGTGCCTTATTCAGGATTCATGTTTCCATTTTGGAAATGAGGCACAGGAGAGACTGTGGTGCCTTTATGATCTGTGGTTTATTTACACATATATACAACCTGAGCCTAGAATGGAGGGGTTCGCACCATTAACAGCCCAGAAGAGTCTTGTTTCTCCCATAGCTGCAGCCCTGGATTCAAACCGAAATCAAGCACTGTGCTCTGCCTCTGCCTTTTCCATCCTGCCATCTTTCCCCCCATAGGGATCTCAAATCTGACTTTGTCCTAACTATCTAAGAGCTAGAGAAGGGGAACTCATATACCATTGACACAAAGCCCCCTCTCCTTGCTTTCTTAATATCACCTTTCCCTTGTTTTCTTAATGGCTCATCATCCCAGGCAATTACCTCATCAGGAAACTAAACTGGCTTGTATTTCAACCCTTGTTGAATCCAGGAGTTCAGGACGCTTGATTAAATTCAAGCAATTACTGGATCCAGAAATGTAGGGGGTTGGCACCCCAAGCTTATAACAGTATGGTCTGGGACTGGGTTATTTCACTGAACAAAATCTTCCTATATGATTTTATTCGCCCACTGTCATCTGAGTTGGTGACTATTACCAAATCTTGTGGTAGGCAATTCCTTTTGTCTGCTCTGCTCTGAATCTTCCAACAAGCAGCTTCGTTGGATGGCATTGGGCTTTAGTATTATCAGAGGAGAAGGAGGAGGGCAGGAGAAAGAGAACCCTCTTTATCCACTTATTCCAATTTTATACACCTCTATCATGCCCCACCCCTGCTCACCATTTTTCTAAGCTAAAAAGTTCCAACCTTTCATAATGGAGGAGTTGCTCCATTCCCTTGATCCAAGCTAAAGTGAATGGTTTCCAGAGATACTAGAAAAATGATTTCTTTAGCCGCTCAAACAAATAAATCTAAAATATCATCAAAGATTGGAAAATGCTCCCTGACTATATGATTTTATTTTATTTATTTATTTGTAGAATTGTCTGCTTTCCCACAGTACTTCTTTGTCTTGCGATTTACTCAAATGGTTAAACAAAGAGAAGGGGGGAAATAAAACAAAAAGGAATAGGCAACAATTTTACTCAACTTCAAAATAATTTATTAATATAAAGGCAACAGAACATACAAGAAAAGAAACAGATCAGACTACACATCACCTATTGTGTTCGATGCAAGATGTCAATACAGTTTTTAATAATATACAATAGGCTATGGTTCAGACACACAAAACCATTTCAAGCTGAAATTTTAAATGACCAAGAATGGGCCAGTGCCACGCTAAACTCACATATACAAATAGCTTTGCTTTCTGCATCCCAAAAGATTGGTACCAGGCACAGGTCTCCCTTTTTAAAGGAAGGGTCTGGTGCTTACAGCTTCAAATAAGTGCTTAAAATGTTGAAGTTGTGTCTGGTAGAAATTCCCAAAGCAGAGCTTCTGGTGCAAGAAGGGAATATTCACTGCCCACATGTAATATTAATTTACACCATTATTAGCAGAAAGATAATATCCCTTCAATATCGTAGCAGAAGGATAGTGCCACCAAAGGTATTAACGCAGCAGTGGTGCAGTGTGCCAAAGATACTGAAATTGGTGGCAACCATGCTAAACATGGCTCAAGCCACCTTAACAAGAGGCAACGCCATCTCATGCTCCTTTCTCAAGGTGCATGAGAGGAGAAGTCAAACAGGAAAGTATAGTTCTTATCATCCAGTAGTGGACACAAACTGACAAGGTGCCTGCACTGCTGGTTGAACAATTTCAGTGAACATTGTAGAGAGGAGGGTAAGCACAGAATACTATACCATAGGCACTCCCAAACTCAGCCCTCAAGATGTTTTGGGACTACAATTCCCATCATCCCTGGCCACTGGTCCTGTTAGGGATGATGGGAGTTGTAGTCACAAAACACCTGGAGGGCCTGAGTTTGGGGATGCCTGCTATACTACATGTGAGTCCATGGAAGAGCAAGAACAAAACATCTGAGAAATCACATATAGCTGCCTGTAAGACAGATCAGTCTTCAACTGTTAACTATGAGTTATAATTATGTTATAGTAATATTATTTATTTATATCCTGTAGCACCATCAGTGTACTGTACATGATGTTTAGAGAGTATTACAAGCAAAAAGAAAGAAAGAAAGAAAGAAAGAAAGAAAGAAAGAAAGAAAGAAAGAAAGAAAGAAAGAAAGAAGGCAGGTAACAGCCACAACAAACTTCCGTTCTAAATTTTGGCAATGAGGAAGCAAAAGAAGGGAAAGGAAAATATGTTACGTTGGAGAGCCCAACATTGTGTGTGTGTGTGTGTGTGTGTGTGTGTGTGTGTGTGTGTAGAGAACCCTTCCCGATGCACCATAGCAAACATTGGGGGCCCTGAAACTACTTTTATAAAAAGAAAAATTTAAAGACAGCTCTGTCGGTTGAATATGAGACTCTTAATCTCAGGATTGTGGATTCGAGCATGAAGATTTATGTCCACACCGGGCATGAAGATTCCTGCATTGCAGGGGGTTGGTCTATATGACCCTTGAGCTCACTTGCAACTCTACAATTCTATTATTCTATGTTAAGTTATCCAAATTAAAATGTAGTTTGTCCCTCAGAGGATAGGACAACAAGAACTAAATATGGGTAGATGCTGGGGGGGGGGTTATGTGGGGGATAAAGACTCAAAGGGTTATATCAAAGGTTTCCAGGAAAGGTGGGTTTTGAAATGATACTGAGTGGTAGCATGATAAATTTAATGTGGAGAGAGAGAGAATCATCAGGTATCAGTGGCTGGTGGCAAGAGAAAATAGGAAGAATATAGGATACCTTTGGTTGGATGAGTATGGTAGAGTTAAAGGGATAAAGGCTCTTTGAAGGAATATAGCAGGAAATAACGGATCAAGGATGTTGAGTAACATGTGCTTTCCCCAACTGTTCAATAATGATAGCAAATAGCTCACATATACATGAAGTATGAACGTTGGAAAAAGCGGTTAACTGTATTCACATATTACTTATACTAATAATGAATAAAAGGAAAGTACCTGCCAACATTTAAAAAACAAACAAAAAACAAGCAAACAATACATGGTATTTTGCATGGGAAATGGTGGCATCAATAGCACAAAACTACCTAGTTAAATAATATTCAAAGACACTCTTTTATGAACATATGCAAAATACTGAAATGGTGAACACAGTGTTAAACATATATTTGGTCTTTTGCATGGTATTTGGTCTTCTGCTTCATATTTCATAGTTTCTAAACTTCCGCAAGAGTTCAGATGGGGTGTCACCAGACCAACGAAAGCGCAAATGCCAACAGTTTGGATCGGAAAATCCTGTAAGGGGGTGGGGGGAATTGAGAGAGAGAGAAAATAATAATAATCAGCTAGTAGAGAGGAAATGGTACTTTGGGTTTATAAAGTAAAACTCCTTTAATACAAAAAAAACCAACTCCCTGCTTATCCATTCATTTAGGAAAGGCCAAAAACTGTAGATGATGAAGCTAGGTAACTTGTTGGACAGGGGTGCATTCAAGCTGTGCACACAACTAAACCATGGCTCAGTACCATGCACACACACAATAATAAGAAACCAGCATCACAATGTATCCCAAAGAGAACCTGCATGGTAAAGCCACTTTGAGGTTTAAGGAGCGAAGTTTGCCAAATTGTTGGGGTTATTTCTTCATACATATATTTTGGGCCCGTAAGTAAGTAACACTGGCTCCCACTCTCCCTAGGAATAGTATCCCCAATTTTTATGGTACTTTGTCTCTCCCACCAGCCGTCTTTCAGAGATAAAGGTTCAAGGAAGTTTCCTGCCCAATTCTGCACCTAGTTCATACATGCATGCACATCATTTGATTTCTCATCATTTGTTACTGTACTGTTAACAAAAGCTATTCTGCTCTTCTTCAAAATCTTTTGAAAATTCAATCTGAATGTGTGGCCTGCTACACTGTGTTTGAGATGATAGAGAAGCTCCCATCTGTGATGTTTGACCTGCAATCTCACAGTCACACACCATGTTAGCACTTGATCCTGCAGTTTTCAAGGGACACTCATGCATATGTGAACTATCCCCAGCTGAAACATGAGAAGTATGAAGCGCAGTACTCAGAAAGACATGTGCAGCATGATGCCCTATATGGAATACACTGTCTGAACACCCTACAATTTCCTGGGTGTGCTATGTAGGAGATTCAGATGAGCTGTGCCCAGGTGCCAGCTTGCAGGGATCAGGTACACCGAGAAACATACCTGATATTCATGCAAACCCACATGAGGACAAACCCCACCCCTGAGAATAAAAGAAGGCTGTATATTTCTCTTATCTGGTGCCAGCCCCAATTATCTGGATTTTTTTCTGTGTCTAGCACTGGTACCACAAACTATTTACCTGGGGAATCAGGGCTCTTTGGTGACAGCAGCTTCCCAGCAGTAGGTTCAAAGTCTTCTAGTCCCCTTTGGTCATCCAACAGTTCATGATTGTTGTTTTCAGATTTCTGGGGGAAATTGTCAGCCATCTTATCATTAAGATTTAAATCGGGAGCTTCCAGCATTGGCTCTTTTTTACCTCTGACAGCCCAGTGCATTGACTAGACAAAAAACAAACAAATCAGTGGCATTTGTGAGTTGTAACACAGCTGCACATGCTTGCCTAAGGATGAATGATATCCTCACTGATTCCCATTCCCCTTGCTGAACAATGCTAGCTAGTAGAGAACTTCCCCACCCACAGAATGGCCTCTCTCTTTTTTCTATTCCCCAATAATTATAGATGCATAACCAAAACTAACTGTTTTGACTGAGTTGCTCAGAGCCTCCCACTGCTGGAACGGGATGGTAATCTTGCTTCTCAGCCAGTAATCATAGCGAGATCGGCTCTCTTCATTGGTGAGGATTTCTTTAGCTTGCTGTAGCTTCTGAAAATTCTCCACTACAAATCAGAGACAGAAGAAAATTCTATGAAAATTTTACTTAAATGTATGTGTTGCTTTTTCTGTTTTCAATTATTTTATGTGTAAATGACATTCAGTGAGTGATTTAGAAGGCAATAAATAAATTGCAATAATAATAACAGTAATCCTTTGTTGGATATCACTCAGCGTGAAGGGTATATCCACTGTCAATATTTTGCAGAAGGGATTCAAGTGCATTATAAAAATTTAGGTTTGTACAGTAAAAATTATTAAAGCACGCTGTCTCCTTAGCATGACAAATTCACTTTAAAAAAAACTTATTGCAGTTTGGGAAGGGACAGGAGACATATATTGAAAGGTGTTCAAACACCCCACAAGCAAATCAGAACAAATGCTCAATAATAGTCTAACCTTCCACAAAAGCATTGCGCAAACAAATCAGGATGAATACCCAATAAATAGGTCACCTGGAGGAGCCCTTAGTTTGATTTTGAAGATTTCAAATGCAATCACTGTGACTAAAAAAGATTTAGTCATCAAAGACAACCAGGTATATACAGTACAAGTGAAACAGAACAGATAGTTCCAAGAGCATCATGGGAGCAGTGATATGCACATATTAAAGGTAAAGGTAAAGGGACCCCTGACCTTTGGTCCAGTCATGACCAACTCTGGGGTTGCGCGCTCATCTCGCATTATTGGCCGAGGGAGCCGGCATATAGCTTCCAGGTCACGTGTCCAGCATGACTAAGCCGCTTCTGGCAAAACCAGAGCAGCACACGGAAACGCCATTTACCTTCCCGCCAGAGCGGTACCTATTTATCTACTTGCACTTGACATACTTTTGAACTGCTAGGTGGGCAGGAGCTGGGACCAAGCAACGGGAGCTCACCCCGTCACAGGGATTCGAACTGCCGACCTTCTGATCAGCAAGCATAATATGCACATATTAGGTCTACTACAAAACAAAAACTTCTCTATCGTATTAGGGTGATCTCATTTTTTCCAGTGGATATAAAAGTTTCCATACTATAATAGAAGCACAAGTCTGCATCCTTAGTAACCATCTGTGTAAATGTTATGGAGATTTATATTTTATCTATGAGTCACCTTTCTATTGTATGACCATTATTATTATATTCATTTATGCCAGTTTACTACCTGTATACTAGATAGTTCTTTTGAAAGGTACTGAATTAAAATGCTAACAAGGACTGGCAAACACAAACAAAACGTCATACAGTTTAGTTTTCCAGTAATGTTTCCCCCCCACCCCTGATTGGCACGCTGATAATTCTTCTTCAGGAAGCAATTTAGATAAAAGGGACAAGGCAGTTAGTATTTTAATATCTAGTCATGACGTAAATCATATGAAGAATAAATACGGTATACATTCACTAGACCCATAAAAATGATTTTTTTTTGTATGTGAAAAACATACTACTGCTCATTCTTATTTGCATAATATACAATTTTGTCATTTGCCCCTGGTTTTTTAACTACACATTACATGGAAATGTGTGTTTGCAGTGACCCAACACCATTTTAGAAAGCAAAAATAGCTTTGGAAATAGATTTTGAGTGATTAAGTGGGAAGGCAGGTACTCTACCTTAGTTTCACTCCAAAATGTCCCTTCTGGCAGCATTTTCCTCCATGAGGTTCAAAATATGTTTCACTTGGGGACAATTTGGTGTGGATAAACAGTGGGCATGAAAGGGGTTAACCACCTTTTAACACAAACACAATCCCATTACCTCCTTTCCACGTCTTAAAAAGGTAAATGGGCCCCTGACCGTTAGGTCCAGTCATGGACGACCAGAAACAATGTAATGCCAAATATAATTTTAATATTTAAAACAAAGGGTTATACCCAACTAAGTCCTACTTAGCATAGACCCCTTGGAATTAATTAATCTACAGTAAATGAGTCACATCCACAACTTCAATGGGTCCACTCTGTGTAGGATTAACATTGGATAAAACCCAAAATGTTTATTGAAATGCAAATAAAATCTATACAATATTAAACACCCTGAGTTTGCATAGTCTCTTATGACTATTTCTTGTTCGAAAAATAAGTGCACATATTAACAGGGTTGCAACTTCATAAAGCCCCATCTGTTTGCTTAATGCTTTTCTTTAGCTGTAGATCATTTGGAGAAAGAAAGCTGGACTGTAATTTGTTTCAAAAAAGGGAAGTGAAGCATTTGATTTTGTAAGCCACTCTATTAAACCTACCGTACGTTGCCAAACAACTGCACTAAAGAATAGAGTAGCTATGATTTTCCTCCAGAATCAATATTTGTATAAACATTAGGGCAATATAGTTCAACTTGCTGCCACACAAATATAAATAAAACGAAGTGTTCTGCATATATATAAATAGGGCAAAGTATTAGGCAGGGAACTGAGGATACTTGTGCCTTAACTTCTTCTATCATAGCCAGTGCCAGCAAGTGACAATGCTGGGCATTTGCTAGGGCCCATATACTTGTAGAGGGTGAACTTCCACAGCAGGGTGACGAGTCTCACCTTTCACAAGATGGCAGGAAAGGCAGCATGTTTTGGAATTTTTGATTTGCACCCCACTCCTTTGTCAGGGTTAGGAACGCGGGTGGCGCTGTGGTGTAAAACACAGTGCCTAGGGCTTGCCGATCGGAAAGTCGGCAGTTCGAATCCCTGTGCACGGGGTGAGCTTCCGTTGCTCGGTCCCAGCTCCTGCCCACCTAGCAGTTCAAAAGTATGTCAAGTGCAAGTAGATAAATAGGTAAATGGCGTTTCCGTCTGCTGCTCTGGTTTTGCCAGAAACGGCTTAGTCATGCTGGCCACATAACCCGGAAGCTGTCTGCGGACAAACGCCAGCTCCCTCAGCCTATAAACTGAGATGAGTGAGATGAGTGCGCAACCCCAGAGTCGTCCGCAACTGGACCTAATGGTCAGGGGTACCTTTACTTTTTACCTTTGTCAGGGTTAGGGGTGCTTTGGCCAATGGCTCTCAAAATCCTGAACCACTGTTCTGTGTAACATCACCTGTTTCATTTTGAGAGAGAAAAGGAAAAACCACATACCAGCTTGAGGGTTTCCAGGATGCTTGTCGGGATGACATTCGAGGGCTCGAACCTTAAATTCTGAAAGAATTTGTTCAACCTAGACAAACAATTGAAGAATGGATGGAACTTGTTTTCTTATGAAAAATATACCTATGGAAGCTTCATATATTACTTGTTTCTTACACAAGTATGTATGCGGCACCATGTGTAAAACTCATGGATTTGTATTATCCATTTTACTGAATGTAAGATTTACTAAAGTGGCAATTGGTATTCACAGTGAAACAGCCACTTCACCATCTCTACCTGATATAGGCAGCAGTGCATATGGGAATATATTTATTTTTCCTTACCAATACCTGCATCAAGCAACTCTTCTTTTGCCATAGGTTGGCACTAGAGCCTCAGTACCCAGTAAAATAAAGTCTATGCATGTGTTCATGCACCATTTATTCCACAGAAGATCCATGGAAGTCAAGGTCAGATTTCCTTGGAAATAGTCTCCACCAATGTTAGGATATATGGGAGCAAATATGGTAAATTAATCCCAAAGCTGCTTGAGTGCAAAACATTTCCCCTAACATAAATCACTTTTGTGCAGTGGATCAGCTTTCAAAGCCAGAAGACAGCTTTTTCATAAAATGTTATTTCTGTTTACTTCAGTTAGGATGCTATCCACTTGTTGTGGTTCAAAATAACCATCCCATTGACACAGCTTTTCATTACAAAAATCAATCATGCTGACTTTTCACGCAGGCAAAATCCAGTGTCCCTTGCTGGAAGCCATCTCAGATCTCTTGGTGGTTTGCAGATCAGAAAGGATTTGCAACTCCCAACATTAAACAATAGCAGCAAGAAAATTATTTCCCCTCTTCCTGCTTCAACTACTGAGTTGAAGAAAGCTTGTGGTAACTGAGAGTGGATTTTTGCTTGAAAGAGTTCCATTCCTCTCTGGTACTCAAAGCAAATTTCTGGGCTCAGCATTCTTTTAGTCTGTATTTTTTTTCAACTTGCTTTGCTTGGTGGATCTCTAAGTTCTAGTAAAATGCAAGTGAAGTCGACAAGCCCAAAATGTGCACACTCATGGAAAGTTATTATTTACGGTTAGAAGTAATATCATCTTTTCAAAGTCAGCAAGGATTTCAATGAAATCCACTAAGTACTGTACCCGATTGCTGTTTCCTTACGTCAACATAGATCTTTTTAAACAGAACTGTAACTACCTTCTGTGCCACTGTAACCTCAAACATAATCTACTGAGGCTTTGGATAGTAACTGGACTATTTAAGTTAACACAGGACAACTAGAGAATGCAGAGAATTCCTTAGGTATATACCAATTAAAAGGTTATTCAAGTGCCATTCAGATAATTGTACTCCTTCACTGCAAAATGATGGTAATTAGTTATCATCATCATTTTGCAGTAAACGTAAACAAGTATTTTGATCACCAGTGAGGAGCAATTGCAGGCAACATTAGTCTCTATTGTGATGTTTCCAAAAAGGAATAAAAATATTTAACTTATAATCCTATGCATACTTTCCTGGGAGTTGAACTCAGTGGGACTTCTAAGTAAATCCTGCATAGGATTGTGCTGTTAGTCCACTGTGAATTACATACTGTACTGTAAAAGGTTTTTTTAAAAAAAAGAAAAGAAAAAAGCATGCTACAGCCCATAACTGGTGGTCTGAAATTTGGTGAATAATGACAGCCAGATGTAAAGGTGAAAAATACATGATCATTACTATTCACTGGTGATCGCTGAGGTTGCCTTTCAGCAAATCTAATATTTTCGATATTCACAAAATCAGGCTAGGTTATTCAACATTCACATGTGGCAGTATCATTAACTGTAACATATAGATTGAGGTTGCATTTCTATGCATCTTACCTGGGAGTAAGCCCCACTAAGCTCAAGAGGATTTAGTTTTGAACAAATATGTTTAAGATTGTGCCATGAATAGCTTTCTGGAAGCCTCCAAGAGTTACTTTCAGAACTGCTTCATATTTACGTTACACAATTGTAATGAAAAAAATCAAACTATTCTATTGAAACAAAGCTGTGTGAACAGTTAATTGTGTTCAACAGCTTACTGTTGCATAGGTAGAAAAAGAAAAAGAAACTGAACTGGATGAGATAAACAGATCAACTGCTAAAAACATGTACAGAAAACATGGGGAAATTATGGAAGAACAGAAACAGCACATATACACCAAATCAAACCAATTGACAAAGACATAACATTTAAAAAAATGTAATGAACTAAGGGGGGGAATAGTAAAATAATAATTAACTAGTCTTACTGTAGACAATTCATCACAGCCTAGCAAGCTGTAAAAATCTTCCATGTCCTCCAGTCTGCAGTTCAAAATTGCATCCATCTGCTTCAATCTGGCAAGCACTTTTCCACTTTCTGAAAACAGAGACACAAAAAGCTTAAAGGCGTCTTTTAACCAGTTCAAAGCTATTTAAAGTGATTACTGAAAAACCGATAGGTGCAGTGCTGCTGAAGCTTCTCTACAAATGGTTTTATACACTGAGATGTCACCCGATACTCTGTAAGCACACTCTCGAATGAGCCTGCTCTTATTGGTGGAAGTGAATTCTGATCACAGTTTACAACTGCAAAGCTCTCTGGGATTTGTAGGTTACAGAGTCGGGGGGGGGGGGAATCCAGCTTTATGATTCATGTTTCCACTGTAGAGAGCTTAGCTTTTTAATGGTTGTTTTGAAACAGGTAAAATTGCTTTTAGTTTCATATTTTGGCTGTGGTATGTGCTTAATTCTCCTGCCCACCTAGCAGTTCGAAAGCACATCAAAGTGCAAGTAGATAAATAGGTACCTTCTGGCGGGAAGGTAAACAGCGTTTCTGTGTGCTGCTCTGGTTTGCCAGAAGTGGCTCTTAGTCATGCTGGACACATGACCTGGAAGCTGTACACCGGCTCCCTCGGTCAATAACGTGAGATGAGCGCCGCAACCCCCCGAGTCATCCGCGACTGGACCTAATGGTCAGGGGTCCCTTTACCTTCACCTATGTGCTTAATTTGGAGGTTGTTGTTTGTTTTATATTGTTTTGCTGCTGATTTGTTAGCCACTTTGAGTTTCTTTGGAAAACTAGGGATGAATTCCTGATTCAATTTGACTTGATAAGGCATTGTTGTGATTTGTTCACATTTATTTGTTTTAATAGTTCTTATAACAGTTATTTGATTGAGCTACAAAGTATGTTCCTTCTCACTTGTGAGAATAAGAAAAGAAAATCCAGATAATTTAGAACAGGGGTGTCAAACTCAAATTCATCGGGGGCCACATCAGCAGTTTGGTCACCCTCAAAGGGCCGGTTATATCTGTAGGACTATGTGTCCACTCTTTATTATCATAAATTATTGTCACTGCATTCAATTATTACTGTTTTTTGTAATAATATAAGTAATAACTAGCTCTGAAAGCAGAAACATAGTCAGAATAATGGCAAGTAGATATTCAAATGTACAATTATTGTACAATTTATTGAAAAATGATTTTTTGGTAACTGCACTGGGTGGTGGAGGCTTGCTAGGGTTTCATGCAGGAGCTTTGCAGAGCTACTGGTACCTGGAGATGCTGGGGTCCTTCTGCATGCAGATGTTCTGCCAGTGAGCCACCACCCTTCACCAAAGGGACTAGCTGAGGTTGACTCACTGAAGCTGCTCTCCTGGTTCCAGGGTTTAAGGGCCAGAAGTATAAAGCAGCATCCTATGTTTCTGAGGAGAGGGAGCGGGAGGGGGAGGGAGGGAGGAAGGAAGGAAAGAGGGGAGAGAAAGAAGAGTAGGAAATAAGGAAGGGAATAAAGAAGGAAAGAAAAAGAAAGAGGGAGAGAAGAGGGAAAGGGAGAAAGAATGAAGGAAGTAGAGGGAAAGAAAGAATAAGAATGAGGGAGAGGAAGAAAGATGGGAAGGACGGAAGGAAGGAAGAAAGAAAGAAAAGAGGGAGCAGGAGGGAGAGAGGAAGGAAAGAGGTGAAAGAAAGAAGAGTAGGAAAAGGAATAAAGAAGGAAAGAAAAAGAAAGAGGGAGAGAAGACAGAGATAAAGAAGGAAGGAAGGAGAGGGAAAGAAAGAATAAGAACGAGAGAGAGGAAGAAAGAAAGGGAAGGGGGGTCGCCGCCTTGATTCAGCGCCAGAAAAGAGCGCGAAGGGACCCCCCCGCCCCCAGCTGTTTGTCGGCGCTTTGTCGGCACGGCGCTTCAGCAGCAAGGTCCCGCTGCTGGGTCCCGCTGGCTGGGGCGCTCGGCGGGCCACATGGCGAGGTCTGGCGGGCCGGATTTGGCCCCCGGGCCTTGTGTTTGACACCCATGATTTAGAACAATATATTTTAAAAGTATATGTAAAGGGCACATAATGCAATTTAAAAGATGATGCAACAAATAACACAGAGGAATAAGTGCCAACATCTAAATGGATTCTTGCCATTAGTTTGCCTATGTAGTTGCAAAACACTGTGTACAGGTCTGTTTGCCCAATCTTTTTACAACCAAGAGTACTAGCATGACGTGCAGGATGATGAAATCTAATATTTGAAGTTCTGACAGATGTGGGTATTCCCCCAGCGTCATTTTTTAAAAAAACAAAAACAAAAAACCTCCTGTGCTTAAAGTTCTTGTTTACAGGGTAACATCCACAAATACAGTATAGTGGTACCTCGGGTTACAGACGCTTCAGGATACAGACTCCACTAACCCAGAAATAGTACCTCGGGTTAGGGTTAAGAACTTTGCTTCAGAATGAGAACAGAAATCACGCAGTGGGCAGCACAGTGGCAGCGGGAAGCCCCATTAGCTAAAGTGGTACCTCAGGTTAAGAACGGTTTTAGGTTAAGAACGGACCTCCGGAACAAATTAAGTTCTTAACCCGAGGTACCACTGTAATAAGGAACATACCAACCTAACTTCAGTCTAATTTGCAGTGGGCAAGGTAACATCCCTGAATGGTCTGGAGGATTTCTTTATTGATTTGAAAGAATAATTAGAAGGTGGAGTTCACTCTTGCTGAAAGTCATACACTGCAATTAATAGCTGTCATTAATATCTATCATCAGTTATAAGACAATAGGACCAGTTCAGCCAGCTTGTTGGAACATGCTTCATTGATTTAGTTCATCATGTACCAAAATAACTGTCCCACAGTTAATCGCAAGGCCTTGGGCAAATACTTGTGCACTGAACCCTATGTACAGAAAAACAGTATACAGGTGTTTCATACTGGTCACCAGCTATAGTGTGGATCATCAGGGAAGCAGAAGAGGATGGAGTCCCTACCATTCAAAAGCACCACATTTACAACAGAGGAAACCCTTCAAATTCTTGTAGAGGACGAAGTTGCAGTTCTTCCCACAGGGCATAATCAACCTATGCAATTTGCTACCACAAGATGTTGTTACCAGTTTGGATGGCTTTAAAACTGGATTAGACAAATTGAGGAAAAATATAGCTACTCGCCATGACGGCTGTGTGCTGTCTCCAGTATCAGGGAAATAATGTCTATGAATACTAAGATCATGAGGCAGAAAGAGCTTTTATGCTCATGTCCTGCTGGGGGGGCGGGGTGCTCCATAGGCATCTGTTTGGTCTCTGTGGGAACAGAATACTGCTTCCCACCTCTTTTCCAGAGGACTAGATGGCACTAAGGTTCCTCTCCAGCCTTTTCATTCCATGGTCCCCAATGAGTCCCATTGAAACAGTTATTAGTTCTCTGTTGTTGTTGTTTTCAAAGTTTTAAAAAATATGTTAATGAATACTATTAATTGAGGATCTTAGGTGGCTTGTGCAGTGCGATCCTTCACATATTTACTAGGAGTAAGGTGCACATCCCCCAGTAAGAATACAATCTGAACCATGCATGTTTATTTAGATGTCTCATTGCATTCAGTGGAGCTCACTCTTATGCAAGTATGTTCAGGATTGCAACATTAGTCACTGAACCATTGTAACACTTGCAAATTTCAGCCATAAGAAACAGTTTTGCTTGTTATTTAAAAAAAGTACATGCAAAATTGAAACAATTGGTATTCCTGTGAAAAGAATCCCAGCATAATTGTTTACATTGTGCCTAGAAATGATTTTGCTTATTTGAATGTCAGCCTTCAATAATAGTAATAACAATAATAATAATAATAATAATATTCCAACAGATTAAAATACAATAATCTATTCAACATTAAAAGCTTCCCTAAACAGGGCTGCCTAAAGATGCCTTCAAGAATGGAAACAAACAAATAAGACAAAAACAAAACATTGCAGTTATCTGAATGCAATTCCAAACTAACCAAGAAGAAAGGGGAGGGGAGTGAATGAGGTATCTAAGCATGGGGATTGGTGAATAGGTAGAAATTGAGAAGTAAGTTACAGAGCAATGTTAATAATAGAAAGCAATGCAAGTTATACCAATTTCAGTTACTAGTGGCAAACTCTGTTCAGGGTGAATTCAGAGGAATTTGCCTTATGGCACCCTTTGTGAAGGGTTTTTTATCCTGTCCTGCTCCTGCCCCACTCCCCAGAACATGCCTTTTGGGGAACTTGCACTCCACATTGGCTGCGCTGGGGTGAAGTACTTGTGCCAGCATATCACCAGCTTAGCCATGGCTGAACCAAGAGACCCCCAGGCTCACCAAATCCAAACTCTCTTACCCTGACAGATCTTGGGTTAGGATTATGCTGGAGTCCTAATTATTTAGGAAAGAGCGAAAATACAACATCTGCATGTTGAGATGTCTGCATAATATATTAAGGTGACAGGTATCTATTTACTGTATTGAAGTCCTGCTAGAAGTGAAAAAGCTGGTCAGGTTATTTATACACCAAATTCAGGAACAAATCAAGTGAAAAACAGCTGGCACAGACATACCCTAAGGCAATTTTAGTGGGTGGGTGAGTCCTTTGGAAAGCACCCAGTGTGACTATAGCTATATCTTTATGAAACTATTTAAAAAAACAAACAAACCTGAAAAACAGGTAAATGATGCATTGAAAGAATTGTCATGTCTACAAGTATGGATTACAATAACAGTAAATATGTCAGGATCTTAACCTGAATTGACTTGTGGGTGTTTTCAACTTGAGGGTGCTAAACCTATGAGATGCCATGCTTGGCATCTTTCCTTTGTCTCCTTTACAAACAAATTCAACCTGAAAATTATGTTTAAGAGGGCAAAAAATGGTTAACTTCTACTGCGCTCTGTTTGTTTATAGATTTATATTTATAGAGATGCCAAAACAGGAGCTATGAATCTTACTTAAAAAGCAAAAGGAAACCCAGAACAGCGTGAAAAATCATTTGCATTCCTAAACACGTTCCATCTGAAGCCTGTCCCAATTTATTTGGCGTCGTGTATATCTGTAGATGACTTGCACAGGATGCTTAATTAGTTACCTACCTATTTTTATCTGCTTTTTATGTACTGTATAGCGTTGTGGCGCTTAAACTTTGCAGCTTTACTTTACATTTGCATAAAATGTAAATCTTTAAAGTATTTAAAACGTAAGCATTTCAGTGGGAGTGTTTCCAATCTACAAGCTGATGCTTATTTTAATGAGTGCATTATTAAATCCCACCTTTAACTGTTTTAATGTGTGTAGTATTTCATCCTGCCGAAGGCGGCGGCCTTCTGGTGCCTCTTAAGGCCCCTCCCCTCATGACCCCTTTCCAGAGCTTGCTGAGGCTCGCGACCCACTACCGCCCTTACCCTTCTTTACAGCCTTTGCCTAGGCAGAGCAGAACCCGGGAGCTGCTCGCCCACCCATCCCTCTCTGCTCCTTCTTGGCTGTGTCTTCAACGAGTTGCTGCGTCAGCGTCTTTCCTCCCTCAGTTCTTTTGTTTATTCCCCTTTCGCTTTTATTCATTTTTTGGGGGTGGGTGGGGGAGGTGACACGCCAAACAATACAAGATCATTTAACGATCTTCTCCCTATCCATGTTCACTCAGAATTAAATCCCACTGAATTCAAAGGGAATCCTCCCCTACCCCGCCCTCCATAAGTTACGTTAGAATCCAAAGGAATTCGTTACGGTATTTTTAGCTTCAAGTTTTATTATTAAAGATTCGACAGAATTTGGGTGAATTCTTCTTTTTTAAAATATATAAAGAAGTCGGACACGTCAGAAAAATTCTGGGGGCGTCGTCACGTGACTGCGGACTCCGCAACTTACGGTAGCTGTCTTATTTCGCCCCCGCTTCCCCCCACCCGCGCGCGCTCGGCGTCACGTGATCCAGTTTGTTGTTGTCGCGGCCCTACGCTGGGCGACTGCCCGCGTGGGCGTCGACGGGGTCACGTGACGTGTTTAAATCTCTCTCTGTGTGTGTGTGTGTGTGTGGTGCGGGAGGGGGGGGGCTGTCTTTTCCGTCTACGGGGAAAGGTGGGGGGTGAGAGCGAGCGGGCGGAGAGAGAGAGGGAGGGAGGGAGTAGTTGCTCCTTCTCCAAGATGGCGGACGGGGAGACGCCGCTCCTCCAGTGCCGGAGTGGCGGCCGCGGCAACAGCAGCGACGCTGTGTCAGGCGCCTCGGAGAGCCCGGAGCCAGCTGTGAAGCGTCAACGCCGGGGCTCCACTGACAGCGCCGGCCGGGCCTGTGCGGCCGCGAAGGAAGCCGGCGGAGAGGCGGAGGCGCCTCTTTACATAGGAAGCGCCGCCGAGGAGGCCCTGGCGGAGGAGGAAGAGGTCGCTGCTGCTGCTTCCTCTGGCAACAGCGAGCCGGGAGAGGCCTCGGCAGCGGTGGGAGAAAGAGGAGAAGAGGAAGACTGGAGCTGCACGGGCGCTGGGCTGAGGCGGTGGGGCCTGGCCCGAGAGGAGCCGCCGCCGCCGCAGCAGCCACTACTGCAGCAGTCGCCGCCGCCGCCGCTGCTGCCGAGGTGGTGGCCGAGCCAAGGGGAGGGAGCAGAGGCGGCGCCCGCCGGAGACGCGGCGGAGGCGGCCATTGGCTGCGGGGCGGCGCAGTGTTCGAACGGCGCTGCGGAGGCGGCCGCGCGCCCAGGTGAGGAGCCGCTCCAGAGGCGGAGGGAGGGGACGGCAGGTGGTTGCAGGGCAGCGACCAGGTCACGGAGGAGCAGTATCAGCACCGCTTTGCCTGCTCTTTAGCGGCAGGAGAGTATCAGTGGCAGGGAGAGACCCGAGAACACTGGCATCCTCTTGTAAATGGGAGTCGCGCTGTCGGGGCTGGGGGAAGTAAAGATGCTGCTTAGTCCTTCTACCTCCCTCCCGCGCTCGCTCTTCAAGAACCGAAGGCCTTGGGAAATCCTCCTAAACACAGTCTTAATGTTTGCAGTAATCTGTGGCTCCTCCCATCCACTTGTCACCGCGGGAGCGAGTGGGGTGGGGGAAGAGAGCTGGGAGAAGGCGACTAAACGAGCAGCCCGGTCCTATACACGTTTGCGCTAACTGCATATAACTTGCAGCCTTGATCAGCAGCCTGTGCCTGGGAGGATAAAGTTGACCGAAGACGGTTTCACTTGGGCTGAAGGTTTGCTTAGTACGGTAGCAAAAAGCTAGTAATCCCATGCAGAACAGGGATCTTGAGCAAGCTAGGTTTTTCTGACTTCTATGGCAAGTGCATCATGTAGAGGCGGAGCACCCTCTTCTATGCAACTCTTGAAGATACAGAAGTTAAAGCAAATCTTGCACACATATTATTTCGATGGTACCTAAAGCTTACATAAATGAGTATGAATGATGTAAACATGATTAAAGCCCAGTTTAAAAGGAATCTTCTGTTACTTCCTGTAGGTGAAGTACAGCATAACTTGTTTTATATGTGATGGCACTACTTTTATCTGATAATTGTTTTTCTCTGTTTAATGTCTTTCAGACAATATGTTTTTTAGTGATGAAATAATTGCAAACGGCTTCCATTCCTGTGAGAGTGATGAAGATGATAGAGCCTCTCATGCAAGCTCCAGTGATTGGACTCCGAGGCCACGTATAGGTAGCTATTTAGAATTCAATCTATGGGTTCTAATTAAATATCTTTTAAGATTACACCTTCATTCTTGCTTTTATATTTGTGACACTGTTGTCTTTACTTCATGTAAGTCTGAACAGTGAGTGGTTTGTTGAGGTGCCTGTATATCTTGCTGTTTATCTTTGCATGAGTAGGAGTTGCACCTTGGAAGAGTAGTTGAGTGGCAAATTGCCTTGCCCCTGCTTCTATCCTTCCATATTATCACCTCTGCATTGCACAGAACTGTAGAGTGCTCTATCTCTTTTTTCAGCTCTAAATCCAGAATTGGCAATTGAGGGCAAGCAGCCTTTCTGAGGTGCAAGCCTGAGCAGTGTGTATGGAGGTCCTTGGCTGCCCAGACAAGAAGACCCCCTCTCACAGTTGCTCATGTGGTCCAAAGGAAAGGAAAGCAATACATTTGGCACTAGCTTGGCGGCAGGAGTTGCAGGAAGGAGGCATACAAGACACCATCCAAGCGCCTTAGGGACTCCACTCCTAATTTTTGCAGGGTTTACTCCCATGCCTTTTCTTCTCCCAAAGTTGTCCCGCAAGGCAGCAGGTACAGATTGTTCCTCAGGGTTTATTCCCGAAGCCTTTTCACATTACATGTAGTTTTGTGATTTTTTTTAATCGATTTTTTTCTTTGTTTTATGCAGCAACTGAGGTTGTAATCTGAATTGGGGATTAATTCTGCCCTACCCCTTTAATTGTTTTCTTACTGAAAATAATCTCCTTAGCTGCTTTTACCCCACAAAGGAAAAAATATATGGGAACCAATTATCCTATTCGTGGGATTAATACAAAAATGCTGTGGTTATTTGTTGCTCACAGGATGCCTCACCCATAATGCCAATGCATGGCCTTTTGTGTGCAGTACATTACATGTTTTTTCAGATTGGTATGCTACTTGCTCTGTTGAAAATGTGATAAACATAAAAAATGTTGCAGAATTTTCTCCCATCAGGTTGAATATTCTGCATCAGCCAGATGACAATTGCTTCATTTTCTATTACAGGCCCATACACTTTTGTCCAACAACATCTCATGCTAGGCACAGATCCACGTGCAATTCTGAAAGACTTGTTGCCAGAAACTATTCCTCCTCCTGAACTTGATGACATGACGTTATGGCAAATTGTTATTAATATCCTGTCAGAACCACCTAAAAGAAAAAAGAGAAAAGATATTAATACTATAGAGGATGCTGTGAAACTACTACAAGAGTGCAAAAAAATAATTGTCTTAACAGGAGCTGGGGTATGTATCTAATGTTAAATAGAATAAGTGGAACATTATTTGAGATTTGTATTACTGTATTCTGATGCAAGAATGTGGATCATGTGAATGGATTGCTCTCTGCTGTGCTGCGGTAATGCTAGAGTTGCTCCTGAGTTGCTCCTTTTTCTATATCCAACACCAGCAAGGTCTGGTTGTCCATATCACAAAGCTCACAGTTCTTAAGAAAATATTTATATCCCACGTGCCCAAATATGCTTAAGGAAATATATCTGTGTGCCCTAGTGGACAAATAACTGTGAATGTTGTAGCAAATGCAATGGTTTTAAGACCATGTATGGGCAACAATTCTGTACTGCGGCCCAGATTAAACTAGTTACATTTGTGGGAGCCAGTGCAACAAGTGCCATTTGTGTGTGTCTCCCCAATCAGATTTGGAGCGGTGAGAGAACTCCTAGAACAGTGTGCGGTGGTGGGGGAGGGGAGAGCATTCCTCCAAACAAGCAGACAGAGTCTCATTGTGCATCCTACAGAGCACCTGAGCAAAGGGATGAGCAACTAACTTCTATCACTACATGAAGGAACATTTAATTCCCTTGCTCTGATACTGTAACCACTGACCTTTCATTGAGGCACTAGTAGCTACCCTTGTTTCTGTAGTTCAGGTACAGTGGTACCTCGACGTACGAATACGATTTGTTTTGTGGCCGTCTTCGTAAGTCAGGGTTTTCGGATGTCGAAGTGTGTGGTCGGCGCATGCGCGAAGCGCGATTTTGCACTTCTGCGCATGCGCCGGTTGCATGCGCGGTGAAAAGACTTCCAGGGTTGTCGACTTCGGAAGTCGAAACCTTTGGAAGTTGAAGTGTTCGGATGTCGAGGTATGACTGTATATGCAAGTGAATCTTCAAAGGTAGGTAGAAAGGCTAAGGAAAGTAACTAATTTCTGGTAACACACTACTTTTGGCCAGCCTCCAGGTGACTGAGGAAGCAGAGTATTTGCAGCCTATTTCCAAACCATTGTAGAATCATATAATTTTACAGTTGGACAGGACTAGTAAAGCATTTGACAAAGTTTTAGGAAGTAAGTGGTAGAACTTGGCAGTGATGCTCATTTGTATCATATACAATGACTTTAGTTGGAGTGCAAGCAGAAGCTTGTTCTGCAGCAACTAATGCCCTGAATAGAATCACACTACCTACTTTCATTTGTCTGGAACCAAGATGATCCCTGTTAAGAAAAGTCTTACTGGTTTTGAAGTGACTGAACTGAAACGTTAATTAACTCTGTCGTTCTCTAGCCTGTATGCATATTGTGTTGGATTCTCATAAATAGTTTTGCTATAGTTGTAAGTGGAATTTCCTAATCTGCAGGTTTTTTAGGTACCCGAATAATGGATAATTTTTTAAAAAGTAATATTTTATTTGCCAAAAGAAAATAAGCAAACAGTTGGGGTGTGTGACTATTTTTAGTTAATTATTTAGTTATTTAAAGCATTTATAAACCGCTCACTGTTTTAAAAATCTCTAAACATTAAATTTTACAGTATATATTTTACAGCAACAAATGTTATAATATACAATTGATCTTTATTATGGTATGTAACCCATTTCAGGTATCTGTTTCTTGTGGAATCCCTGACTTCAGATCAAGAGATGGTATCTATGCACGCCTTGCAGTAGATTTCCCAGATCTTCCTGATCCTCAAGCAATGTTTGATATTGATTACTTCAGGAAAGATCCAAGGCCATTTTTTAAGTTTGCAAAGGTGCCTTTTCTCTCTTGCTTATATGAAAAACAGATACATTTAAATAGCCTATAATCTTTATGTATCTAAAACAAAGACAGTTTTCCACAAAGCTGTTATGCCCTTACAAGAGCAAAGGGGCACATTGATTATTGCACCAATATGAAATCACAAATAATGATGTCATGTTTGCTTTGTAGTGTACAGTGGTACCTCGGTTTATGAACACAATTGGTTCCGGAAGTCTGTTCATAAACTGAAGCGTTCATAAACTGAAGCGAACTTTCCCATTGAAAGTAATGGAAAGTGGATTAATCCGTTCCAGACGGTCCGCGGAGTAACCGTTCATAAACTGAAGCGAACCTTTCCATTGAAAGTAATGGAAAGTGGATTAATCCGTTCCAGATGGGTCTGTGAAGTACTTAAATTGAAGCGTTCATAAACTGAAACATGGGTGTAATTGGTTCCGGAAGTCTGTTCATAAACTGAAGCGTTCATAAACTGAAGCGAACTTTCCCATTAAAAGTAATGGAAAGTGAATTAATCCGTTCCAGATGGGTCCGCGGCGTTCATAAACCGAAAATTCATAAACCGAGGTGTTCATAAACCGAGGTTCCACTGTACAGTATTTGAGTAATAATCAGTGCTTTCTTTCTCTTGTAGTGGTTCTTATTTTTATGGGATATAAAGTAACTAAAGAAGCCAAAGTTTATAGAGTAACTATCACTGTTGCTTCTCCTATTAAGAAGGCACTACTCTTTTTTTTTACTCGATACAGTAGCAATATGCTTATAACAAATAGGTGGAGTCCACTCATACACAGTTTTGAATACAATCAAATGTTTAAATGCTATTATGATTTATGACTTTACAATAGCATTGCATACACTGAATCTTGTTTGATGGTGGCGGGTGGGGAAAACAAATTTTCTGATGGTGTATTTATATGCCAAGTTGCGGCAGAAATATTTTTGGCTTAAACTTAAGGCATCCACCGAAAAAGCAATAATATTGTTGTGGAAGCTTTCCACTTTATAAACAAATTGTATTCTTTCATAAAATTAATAACATAATTAGTGAAAATAGCACAAGCTAAATTGACCAACTTGAATACGTACAATGCTAGTAAAATGTAAAATCAAAAGCTTTTTCAATGGGTTTCAATTATATGTGATTTCACTGGTGCGCATGGTGCCTCGGAACATAACTCCCACGTAAAAGGGGGCTGCCTGTATAGTACAACCTATAATTTGGGGATCTTTCTGGCTGTAGGATTGTGGATGCTAAATAGCTTTTGTTTTCACTCATACTTTTAATGATCAACACTGATCAACAGTTGTAATGATCAACATTTTTTGGGCTTGGAAGATGCACTTTTTCAGAGGAATGGGTTGTATTAAGGTTGTGTGCATGGAGAGTACCACTCACAAAGTTGGACTTCCCCTTTCTCTCTTCTCCCTGTGCTGCCTCAAAATACCCTTTGAAGGCTCCTGCAGCCCTCTGGAGCAGATTTTGAGGGTCCCTGGAGGTCTTCAAATGAAAGGATAGGAGGGGGAAGTTCTGTTGCATGTGGAAGTATGCTATGCTATCAGAATAGCAGCATTAGACATGACTACATATTTAAGCTGTGCACAGCATGTCATATGTTCAATGGGGGGTGGCAGGAGACGGTGTATATATTTTCCTCATTTGAGTTAATGATGTACAGTATGTTACGGTAGTAGTATTTTCTCCAAGGCGAAAGGTTAACATAAATTACAATCAGTTTAAGAAAATGTTGGTTCTAGTAAGCAATAGCTAATGTATGGTGGCTGACCTTTAAACAAAAACTGAAATGTGATATTAGCAACAATTTATTTTTCACTTTTTAAAAAATTCTACAGGAAATATATCCTGGACAGTTTCAACCATCTCTCTGTCATAAATTTATAGCTTTGATGGATAAAGAAAAAAAACTGCTTCGCAATTATACTCAGAACATAGATACACTGGAACAAGTGGCAGGAATTCAAAGGATAATCCAATGTCATGGTTAGTCAATCTTAAATTCTTTCTAAATCTCATGTTAATCTTAATGTGCATGATAGTGGATACGTGGAATCTTTCAGCAATTTGCATCATCTGTCACTTGATTAGTTCCTGGAGAATATAGAATGAGATAAATGTTTTGAACTGTACATTTATGAATACAGCTGAAAAGGATTGTGCTTCTGCTCTTTGACAGTGAATTCTATTGCAGTGCCCCCATAGATTTTCAGGATGAACAAATGAAATAAAACAATGGGTGGTTTTCAACATACTTGGAGTAGACCCATTGGAATCCAAGGGTTTGCTTACAGTGGGCCTAATCATAAGTATGACTAACATTGGATATCACCCAGTGAATTTTATCAGCTAAGTGTGAACATGCAAATTAAGTCATATATGTTTGTATGTGTTCCTATTCTCAGATCAGTATGACTAGAATAAGCTAGGTCGGTTAATATTTGAATCCAGACAACTGCATACATCTTTATTTGCTTTCTGGTGTGTGTATGTGTTTCAGGTTCCTTTGCAACAGCTTCTTGCCTCATCTGTAAATACAAAGTTGATTGTGAAGTTGTTCGAGGAGACATTTTCAATCAGGTAGGAATAAAACCATAAATACTATCAGGTACATTTAAGGCTGCATTCATCAACAGGCTTAAGAAGTAAGACTCATTGAGCTTAACTCATCTGTGCAAACATGATTAGGAATGCACTGTTAATGAACAAAAAGTATGAGTGTTAATAATTATCAGATAAAATGTTATGCTTACATCTAGAAATGTGAACTGTAGCAGTTCAAGAATTCAGTTTACATAGAAGCAGTTGTAGTTCTCCAGACAAGTGCAGTTCTTATTATCATTGTTGCATGCCACTCCAATTTCCAAGCAGTGCGAGATTCCAGGGGTTCCAGGTGCTTACCTAGGGGTTCAGAAAGCCTGCCTGGCTTGACTGGCATTTAACACTTGCTGGATCCAGGGATTATAGGGGTCTGGAAGCCTCCCAACCCCAAATCTCATAACACTATATTTATATTTCACCATTGCTTCATAGCTGCCAAGTTATCCCTTTTTTACAGGGATTTTCCCTTATGCTGAATAGGCTTCCTCGCGAGAAAAGTGAAAACTTGGCAGCTATGCATTGCTTCAGTTGAGGTCAAAGCAGCTTGGAAAGATTCTTCAAAGTAGAATATTTCTTGTAGGCTAGTTCAGCTGTGACTCTTGACCTGTCATTCACTGGAGGACACTTCAACTTTTATTTCCCTAAGTATTTTAGCTCAGCTGCCTAAGATAAGAGCTAGCAGTGTCAGGATGCTTTCATTCCACCTTCCATTTGGGAAGGGAAAGTTTCAGGGATATAATTTGCAAGCTTTGGGGGAAAGACTGAAGCAGCTTTGGGGGAAAGACTGAAGATTAGGATGAGGGAATCTAAAGGATGGGGGTCTGGAGACAAGGTGGTTGAATCAAGGATGCATAGTGACAGTAGACTGAGAATTGGGAGGAAAGGCTTTGTGAGACTAGGAAAGGAGGAACTAAGGCACCCCTAGAAACTACTACCCTGAAAAATTAATATAAGCCTGCTAAGGGGCTAGTAGCCTGGGTTTCCATGCTGGTTATGGAAGCACATGACTCTAATGTTTAATTGATGCATCTTCATTGTATGCATCATAATCTGTTTCTGTACAAGAGAGAGAGAATACATATGTGAGGCAATCCTTCACAAAAGTGATAAATATGCAACATGTGCTGTGCTTCTCTTTGTTGGGACAGATGAGAGGAAATATTTGTAAATTATTCACAGAATAGTTCTCTGGGAAATTGTAATCTCTAACATTTTCATGAGTTTAAAAATAATTTGTTCAGGTGCTTCATGAAAAAAACTGGTTAAAGTATTCGTCTTCCTCTATTGAATATAATTATTAAAGAATACAGTTCGTACTTGCATGTCATCAACAGTTTTGTTACACTTGGAATATTATTTAGAAAAGCTTATAACATCGGACATTTTTTGTAGCAATCTGAACTTCTTAATAAATCTGTTGCAGCTAATGTTTTGACCCAGTGATTTGTGCATTGAACTTAGCTTCTATAAAACTAAAACTAAAATAATAATGCAACCTTCTGTATGCAGGTTGTTCCTAGATGTCCCAGGTGTTCACCTGATGAACCACTTGCCATCATGAAGCCGGAAATAGTGTTCTTTGGTGAAAATCTACCTGAGCAGTTTCATAGGGCCATGAAGTATGACAAAGATGAGGTTGATCTTCTCATTGTTATCGGGTCTTCACTTAAAGTAAGACCAGTTGCATTAATTCCAAGTAAGTGTTGATCTTACTCATCTCTTGGGCATAGGGAGGGGAGCCTCTGTTTCAGAATAAATATATAAGGAGCTTCCATACAACTGACATGCTGTACAGTGCTGGAATTATTGAATTTAGAGAGCTTTTTAGATCTGGGAGGAATATAAGAGCAAGGAGTGTATTTATCTTGCATACTATTAAGTAATATTGCAGGCGCAGAATTCTAGGTCACTTTTTAGTGCATTTACAAGTAGTTCCTAAAACTAGTTGTCACATTTGTTAATAACAGTTGATATTATATTTCTGTAACATTCATTTTATTTTATTTTTCTTAAACATGTAGGTTCTATCCCACATGAAGTGCCTCAGATTCTAATTAATAGGGAACCATTGCCTCATCTACACTTCGACGTGGAGCTTCTTGGTGACTGTGATGTCATTATAAATGAATTATGTCATAGATTAGGTGGTGAATATACAAAACTTTGTAGCAATTCAGTCAAACTTTCAGAGATAACAGAGAAGCCTCCCAGACCGCACAAAGAATTTGAAATACATTCAGCTGAATTACCACCTACTCCTCTAAACATTTCTGAATATTCTAGTTCACCTGAAAGAATTGCACCACAACATTCTCAGGTGGTACGTTCAGAGCAATCTTCTGAATATAAAGCAGGAAATTCTGATGCTTCCTTGGAGTCTAAAGAGAACTGCGTAGAAGAAAAAATTCAAGAAGTTCAAAACTCTTTAGAGAATGTTGAAAGTCTTTCTGACCATCTAGAAAACCCAGAACATGTGAAGGAAAATGGATCTAACCAAGAGGAAAACAAAGAGAGAAGTGAAAAAACATCTGTTGAAACACTGAGAAAATGTTGGGTTAATAGATGTGCAAAAGAGCAGATTTGCAAGCGGCTTGATGGTAAGTGCTTAAATAATTTGCAAACACCACTACATTCAAATTAAACAATAATTTCAGAGTATTAAACACAGCAATTTTGTTTTGAAGAATTCAGTCAGTAGTGAACAGCATTTTGTAAAAATATCCTGATCTTGCAACCAGAGATATAAACAAAAACATGTACATCCACTTCAATAAAAAATACTTAGATTTATGTTGGTGCAGTACAATAGGAAATCTAGAACAAATGAATGAATTCCTCTGACTGAACCAGCTGATTACTTCAAATGTTTGCAAGCTTTCAAACTACATGTAGGCAATATAAACTGAATTTACTTTGTATGCTTCCAAAACTAATGTCTGCATTTCTAATATACTTGTTTTATCTCTTTGCTTTTCTGCCTTACAAAGCTATTGTCAGACCCATATGAAATGAGATATCTATTTATAATTATACCCCACTTTGTCGCTGAAGGTGATCCTATCCGTGGCTGTGGGCAAAAACAAAATTAGGCTATTTGTAATAAAACCATGTAGTAATCTTTGTTTTGTTCTAAAATGCAACAAATCTAGAAAGGCGGATGGGAAACATTGATAAACACTTATATTTGATGAAGTTGTGCAGTGCTTTTAAGTCAACTCCCATCACCTTCATTTGGCATGACTATTAGTCAAGGATGATGGGAGTTGTAGTCCACAATAACTAGCATCACATAGGTTACCATTGGTTTCAGCAATTAGGCTGCAGTCCAAACCTCTGATCTGCCACAGGTAGGGTGACAGGGCCGCACTATCCCTCCACCCAGCCCCAAACAGCTGTACTGGGGAATAGCCCCCAAACAGGATGTGCCAGGGAGGGGTTGAACCAACCAGGGATACCTTGGATCCCAACTTGGCCCCACTGCCATCACACCAACTCCAGGCTGCCAGAGTACAGGTGGGGGTCTGCTTGTCTTCCTTTATTCCGCCCCATCTGGGTTGAGTGGTGGAACCACAGATATGGTGACTCCACCACTCCATTATGCCCCATGGCTACCCATCTGAGGTTGGGATAGATCTGAGAGTTTTTCTAGTGGCAAGTACTATTTTTCTTTTTATATGTCCAGCCTTTCTTATCCACTTGTATTATAATGCTGCAACCCTGTATCCCCTTAACCTAGACTAAGGATTATTGAGTTCAATGTGGCTTACTTCTGAAGACTTATACAGTGGTGCCTTGACCTACAAATTTAATCCGTTCCAAAGGCACCTTCGTAGGTCTAAAAATTCATAAGTCGAAAAGCGCCATTGGAAACGCAATTTCCCATAGGAATGCATTGGAAATGGAAAAATTTGTAAGTCGAAGCAACCCCATCTAAAAATTTGTAAGTCGAAAACTATCTAAAACCGCCGCGGTTTCCGTTCGGATGTCGAGAAATTCGTAAGCGTGCGGCTATTTGCCCCACTCGTAAGTTGAAAAATTCAGTTGTCGAGTTGTTCATAAATCGAGGTACCACTGTATAAGATTGTGCTGTCAAGTACGTTATGGGCGATTCCACACAATCTAAAAAGTGGCAATGGAAATGGCACTTCTGTGTGTCATGTGAAGGGGAGGGGAATTTACATATCCCTGTGGATTTCCCCCCTGCATCTCCCCACAGGAAATATGCACATCTTTTGTTTCTCTTCCCCCTCTTCTTTCCCCTCCCTCATCTTTTCACAAAATCCAGAAGCAGCAAGAGGGGGAAGGGTCAGTTGAGGTAATCCTCAAACATGATTTGCAGGATTCGAAATTACTTCTACACATTTGAGCAGCATTGTTTGCCTGATTAGGACATCATGACAAAATTAAGTTTTGCTTTAAGCAGGAAGAGGATCTTGAGTGCATTGGGGGGGGGGACACGTGAGGCAAAGTCTCACTCCTGAAAATCTAAAACAAGGTTAGAAGGATTATCTAAACCAACCCAAATTTTAAGATGCAGACTTCTGTTACTACCGTGTTTCCCACATTTTAAGACACCGTCTTATATTAATTTTACTCAAGAAAATACGCCTATGGCTTATTTTCGGGGGGTGTCTTTTTTTAAAAAAATTATTACTGTAAGTACCCCTTCTTACCGCGGCCAGCATTGCTGCTGCTGGGTCCCGCTAGCTCAGGGCGCACAGCAAGGAGGACGCCTCTGACCAAAAGTTTAAGGGGGGCGTGTCGGGAAGTTCCATTTGGCAGGGGGGAGTTGGAGGCACAATAGTCCTCCATTGCAGGGCCTTCGCGGTCCCTTCCAATTCCACAATTCTGTGAAACCGGAGGACATCATCGACAATGGTGGCATATGACAAAGGCGACGCTAAGCAAACCAAGCCGAGAACGGATGGCATAGGCAGAAAAGTCCCTCCTCCCCTCCTCCCCCGACGCTGCGGTGGACCTGCTGGCGGTGCTGAGCGGGGGGCCGAGGCCGTAGAGCATGGCTCGCGCAGGTGGCTGGAGCGGGAGCGCAGGGGCTGCCGTGGGGCTGAGCTGCACCATGCAGGCATCGCTGCTGGCGTTGCTGCTGAGGCTGGCGCCGGTGGGGGACATGCCCATGCCTGTGCCCGCAGCAGTGGCGAGGGTGAGGGTGCTGGCCAGCTCGGCATGCTGCGCTTGGCTGTTGCTGCGCCGTGCGGAGCACCGGATCGAGGAGCCGGTCTGCAGAGTTAGCGCCCAGCAACGCCGCACGGAGCATCGCCTCCTCAATCCAGCACGGCGCTGCTGAGCGCTGACTCTGCAGACCGGATCCTCGATCTGGTGCTCCGTGCAGCGCTGATCAGTGCTGACCCGGCAGGTCGCCGGATCAAGTACGGTAAGCAGCCTGGAAGCTTCCCAGGGTGGTGGGAAAGAAAGAGGGAAAAGATGTCGGCGGGGAGAGAAAACGCGTGAGTCCTCTCCCTTTCTTTCCTGCTTAGCCAGCTTGTGGGCAGGCCGAAGCAATCGAGCCGACGTCTCTAATGACAGAACAGCTTCTGTTATTAGAGACGTTGGCTCGATTGCTTCGGCCTGCCCACAAGCTGGCTAAGCAGGAAAGAAAGGGAGAGGACTCACGCGTTTTCTCTCCCCGCCGACATCTTTTCCCTCTTTCTTTCCCCCCTCCCACCACCCTGGGAAGCAACATAGGCGAGGATCAATTGCTTTGGCCCAGGGGTTGCCATTTTACAGGAACAAACAACGTGAAAAGAAAACAGAAGCAACAAGCCCAGTCAGCAGTGCCTCCCTCCCTCCAACTCCCCCCCCCCCGCCAAATGGAACTTCTCGACACCCCCCCCCCATAACTTTTGGCCAGAGGCGTCCTCGGCCCCGTTCCCACCTTCGCTGCTGGGCGCCGACCCTGCAGGTAGACCTATGTCTTATTTTCGGGGTATGTCTTATATTTTAAAAATCTTAAAAATCCTGCCATGGCTTACTTTATGACTACGGCTTAAAAAAGGGGAAACACGGTACCACTCCTTCAAGGCATCTAAATCAACTCAATTGCTGCAAGAAAAACCTGAAAAGAATTGGGAAACTTGCTTTTTCTCAGTTTACAAGGATTGGTGCACATGGCAGTAGTTTTCAGTGCCAAGCTATTTATATGAAGCCATTCCTTATATGTGAGTTTTCTCCACACCTTCCAATTTCTTCTTCTTTTTGCAGTACCATATAGAAATTGACTTGGTATTTGTGGTGGCTTTCCTTGTAGAAGTTGTAGTGTGCACACCAGCACCAAGCTTCTGGTTCCTGTCTGCCAGATGTGAAGCATGGATATGTTTTTTGCATTACAAATTGTATTAGTATGGAACAGTATGTTTTCCTCAAGTTCAGAATGTCTAATAGTATACTGGAGATAAAAATATGATTTTCTGAGTAAAAAAGAATCTCACTTTAGATGCCTGGAATGGGAGAGACTTGCAGCACAAACAGGTTGCAGCAATACCAAGAGTTGTACAGGCCTTTTAGTGTTGCTTGCAATTGCACAGCCCATCAAAAATGGTATTTCTGTCAACTTGCTTTTAATAAGCCTTTAGGCAGTAAGCTCTGAAGTGATTGCTGTATTTCTTTGATGACAGTCATTGGCACAGTCTGATGTCATTGCTTCTTAAGATGTATCTTTGAGAAAAGTAAAGGGAAAGAAGTGGATTGTAGACTTCATAATTAAACCATAGGAATTAGTTACACAGTCATAACTGTTTCCCTTCCCTCAAGATCTTTGATTGTGGCCACCAGTAAATGAGAGTGGAAAGGAGCTCTTCCTTTGAGACAATATTGGAATGTGTACATTATGTGTACACTGAAAAACATGGAGGGGGATGCTGATGCTGAATAGTGAATGCCTTCATATGTTGCTGAATCCAGTTAAACGCATAGCACAGGCATCCCCAAACGTCAGCCCTCCAGATGTTTTGGACTACAATTCCCATCATCCCTGACCACTGGTCCTGTTAGCTAGAGATCATGGGAGTTGTAGGCCAAAACATCTGGAGGGCCACAGTTTGGGGGTGCCTGGCATAGCAGCATGTAGTAAAGCCTTTAAAAAGGGATTCCATAGTCCACAACATGTGAAATTAAAGTGTAATAAATTTTAAGTATACCTATTTCCTTACCTAGAAACAGTAGTGTTTAAAATAATGACAACCCATAAGCATTAATGTATCACATTTAGGACTTCTTGGGATTATTAATGCTGAAATAACTATTCTTGCTAATCAAACATGTTTCAGGTACCCAATACTTGTTTTTACCACCAAATCGCTATATTTTCCATGGTGCTGAGGTATACTCGGACTCTGAAGATGATGTCATATCCTCCAGCTCTTGTGGAAGTAGCAGCGATAGTGGGTCCTGTCATAGTCCAAGCTTAGACATAGAAGACGAAAGTGAAATTGAAGAGTTCTATAACGGTATAGAAGAAGAAGATCCTCCTGAGAGAGAAGAGGAGAATGGATATGGAGAAGATGGAATTGAGCTTCAGGAATCTGAGTCTGTCTCGGTAAACGAAGCTGTAGGATTTGACCATTCGACAGACAAACTATAAAGTAATTACTGACTGGTTTCAGGAACTTTCCCACCAGCATTAGCAGTTTTGGCATGTTGAAATGAATGTGTACTGAATTTAGAGCAAGGAAAATATAAGGATGTAATGTTTATAAGCAACTAGAATAGATTTTCATGCATAGTTTTCTAACTTTTCCAATTAAATTCTATAAAGGCACACTCAACACTAATCTTTTTGAATTTTGAAGGTACTAGGTATCTTTTTACTGTCACTCATTCATTTTTATTAAGTTTAATCTGTGTGAGCTGTGTGTGTGTGTACATATACAGTATTTTTGCTTAACAAATTTCAACCTTTTTTTTTGAACCATTTTGAAAAAGCCATTGGAATGTTAATATAATATAAAGGGAACAGCTAATCTAGACCAAAGAATGGTATTTTCACGCCTCTTGCTTTGTAATACTTTGATTTATTCTCCCCCCCCCCAGCTCTGTTGCTGCATAATCTGTTTAACACTGATAGTTCCCCAAAAATTAGTATGGCAGCTATGTTTCTTAACATTAGTCTTCATGTTGAAATGCATGTGAGCATATTGGAAATTACGCATTATAGTGAATACTTGGAAATCCCTGACTACTTTGATTATTAAAAAGTGCTACTGCAAAACAAAAATCTTCCTGTGGATATGTAATAGTGCCTATTGGCTTGCAAAATTTTAGCAAAATGGTGTTCAGTTAAATAGTAACTCATTAAACTTTTTTGTGACACACAAAGGGTAGGTAGAACAGGAAGTCAGTATACAAAGCTAGCACTTAATGTATAAAATCTTTTGTGAATGCTGCCAAAATGTGAATATGTAAATGTACTGAAGGTGTGTATATAATATTCAGGATATGGGAGCAGGCTTCAAAAGAGCTTCTGTATTCAACACAAACCCTTAAAAGCGGAAACTTAAGCTTCCAATATAGAACAGAAAGTTCAGTTTAAGCATAAGTTTAAAATATGCTGTTTGAGGACAGGCTTCTGTTTTGGATAACTTAATACCACATGTTGGTACTGTGTTATACAAAAAGCAGCTACAGAAATTGGCCACAACGCTGCTTCTTCAAGGCTGCCTTCTAAAAGTGGATGTCACACATACTTCCAGCTGCAGATTGTTTCCATCTTCCACATTGTGTTTCTTCACCCTGTATTTAATAGTAAGTTTTATGTTTATTCTTGAAACCACTTTTCAACCGTATCCCAAGAGAGCTCTGCCAGTTATTGATCATTCATGTACATTGCTTTAATATTTATTCCATTTTGAAATATGTAAAGTGGTTGTCCTTTTTAAGCAATTAATACATCTGTTCCGTAACAATAGCATAAAAAAGTGTTAAGAATGGCCTCCTGTGTTCATCTGAAAAACATTGGCATGTTTTCTCATGGTCCAGGTTCTAAATAGCAGAACCTGCTAGACTACACTAAAGAATGCAATATGTTTAGCTTTGCTTGCATGTCAAAATGTATTTGTGCTATAGGAGATATTTTAAAATGAAAATATTTTGTTTTTAAATTATTTTTACAGTGTGGATTATTTTATGCTTTTATATTGTATATAGTGTCTTTTATGTAACCAACTGGCAAATGTTTTGTAGAAGACTGTTTTAAAATGATCTGGCTCTCTTCCTGCAACTTTTGAAATACAAAACCAGTGTTTTATACTCGTATAGTCTGTTTTAAGGTCTATTAAATTGTCGTTTAAATTTTGGTTGCTGTTAATAATGTGTGTAGAAAGCCTCTCACTCCTCTCTTGCAACTTCTTGTTTTACCAACAGATATGAAATACAATACAGCTTGTGGAAAGTATACTATGGTGCTTCTCCACTTAGGGTTTCTAATGGATGTGAACAACACCATGGCTGGCTTTAAATTTAGTCTAAGCTTAATGTGAGACCGATATGATCTTTTGAGCAATTTAGACCAAGTCTCCACCAAATGTCTTAATTTTTCATTTTAAAGAACGAATAGGACCACTGCAGATGCAATGCAGCTACCGTAACTCTCTTACCTGTGCAGAAGGTGGCCTATTATGTCTGTGCTGCTCTCTTCAGATCCTGCATGTGAGATGCAAACACAGCCCATCCTGTTTTAATGCTTGAAGCTAATTGTGCTATTTCTACACTTTGCCTACTGTTGCTGCCATGCTATAATTCACAGTGTGAATTCACACAGTGAATTTGCAGTCCCCTGATTTGAGCTGACCCATGAGTAGAGCCTATAATTATTATTTATAGATGAACAGAGAAGAGCAGCCTGACTGGACCTTAAATGTTTTCCATCCTTCATAAGAAGCTTTTCCTGTGTATGCTTTATGCATTACAGGAAGGAGCTGCTAAAATATCTCAATATATTAGGATAACTGAATTAGCTGCCTCCATATAGCAAGCCATTCCTGACTGCTGGTTCACTACATGAATTGCAAAGTCTTCACCATGCCAGTTACAGTCTTTTTCTCCCTATGTTTTGCCCCAGATAATCACTCCTGCACCATCCAAACACCTTACAATATAGAAATATCTTAATTGTTCCCTTTGGCAGCCATCTCCCTATAATAGTCATCTTTTCCATATTGAACCTAATGTTCAACAGCTATTCTACTGGCTGGCTGCACAAAGGCACAGGCTTACATGTGAGGAAAGGGAAGTATGTAATCCACTTAAAGTATTTTATTTCATATTATTGTGTGAGCAAAAGTGTATTAAGATACTCATCTTCAGGTGACTCTACAACTCAACAGATGGAGGAGAATCTGCCACAGTTCAGCAATGTAACTTTCAAAGTAAATACAAAGGAAATTTTCTATCTTATTTTTATTTTAATAATATATAAGGCCACTCAAAAACAGTGTTCACTGGGTGGCTCATTAATAAAATCATATAAGTGCAATTGATACTTTGTATGTAAATATTTTAATCTGATAACCTTGTATTTATGAAACCCTAAGAGCAGCTGTGCAACTGCAACTATAAAAGACCTAGTGGCTTAAGGAGGATGTATTTGTGTGATCAAGGATTGCCTGTCTTTTTGGTTGCTCATCTTCTGAAACAGATAATCGACACCTCGTTGTTAAAAAATGTGGCACTTACTGTAACAACTTCATTGTGAGTACCAGCACCTATTTTTCTAGAAAGCAAGCACTGGTGCAACCCTACCTGGCCCTTGAGAGTGCCTCTGTGCAGGTGCTGTGTTGCAACCCCCCCTTCCTCCATTCCTAGGGTTAACCAAGCCTTCCCTAGCCTGGTAACCTCCAGACACTGGTGATGACAGACCCTCCAAGTGTCCCCGTTTTCCAGGGGCATCCCTGATTTAGAGAACCCGTCCTGGTTTCTGCTTTGTTCCCGGGAATGTCCCGCTTTTCCTTAGGACGTCCCTATTTCCATTGGGAGAAATCTGGGAGAGCACGGAGTTAATGTTTTATTACGTTTTCATATACGGTATGTTGGAAGCTGCCAGAGCGGCTGGGGCAGCCCAGTAAGGTGTGTGGGGTATAAATAGTAAAATTACGTCCCTATTGTCATCGGAGAAATGTTGGCGGGTATGGGATGATGGGAGTTGTGCTCACGATGGGGAGAGCACCAAGCTGGCGAAAACTGGGGGGGGGCATGAATGACCCACACAACCCTGAGCCTGGGGGCGCGCAGACCCGCTTCGGGTTGGTGTTGACGGCGGTCGCCCGCTGCCCCTCCCTCTGGTGGGAGTGGCCGCCTGCCGTGAGCGCCGGCGACAGCTGCAGGGCTCGCTGACCTTGCTCCGCCGTCGGATCCCCGAGGCTCCGCCATGGCGACCAGGCTGCTGCTCCTCCGGCTCTTCTTCCCGCGAGCTGCGCGGGCCACGGCGCCCACCTCCATCCGAGCCATGAGCGCCGGGGGTGCGTACAGGCCGACGAGGGGCGGCGGCGGGGCGGCTGAGCGCGTTTTGCTGGGCTTGCGCGCCTCGCGGCTGTCTTGCGAGCACGCGCTCTGAGGGAGCGAGGGGCTGCTTTTGCCTGGCGCTCGCAGACCCGGCAAGGTAACCTCAACTCAAACCAAAGCGCGGCACCCCCTGCCCCGTCCAGGAGGCGCCTCCTCGGGGTTATAAGTTCGAGCTGGGCGCTCAAGGGCCCGCCCCCCTGGGGCGCTGCTGCCTCCTTTTCCGCGAAGAAACCAATGCCCCCCCTCCCGGCGTATGGCAGGCAAGAGCCGCCCCTGGCACAAGGCCCCTTTGCTTCCCTCTTCTTGGAGGGACTCACGTGCCCTCTGTGGAAGACACGTGGAACAGCCCCCGATAAATGCCCTTTGAAGTGAGGCAGGCAAGAGTCTGTTTGCAGAGCCGCACGTGAGTTTTGGGGGTGGGGAGAGGGAGTCACCATTGGCTCTAAAATCATTATCTAAACTTGACAATTACCCAAAGCAAAGGGGTTGTTTGTTTGTTTGCTGAGGCTCTGTTGTAACGTTTGCTCTCGTTTGACCTGTGGGTGGAAGCCAAAGGCTAGGAAATGCCCCCTTCTCACCACAATTCTGCCACCCGGCCCCCTTCCTTTGTTAACTCTGCTGGTGTCCAGGGGATATGGAGTAATTCAGGAGTACTGTATGCTTTCCCACCACACCACTTACCAAATTGCAAACATAATGTCCCTGAACAGAGCCTGAAGGCAATAGCCCAGTAACTGGGATTCAATGGAATACTTTCTCTGACTCTAGAAGTGCCATATCACCACTGTAACTATTAGCTAGTGATGGAAATACTTTCTGCACCGTTTCTAGCTCTACATACTTTTTGAGATGGGTCAGCTGAAGCTGTACACAACATTCTGAATGTCGCAACACCATAGATCACAGAATCAGAATTGTAGAGTTAGAAGGGACAATGTAGTCCAACCTGCTGCAGTGCAGGAAATATTTGCCCATGGTGGGGCTCAAACCAACGACCCTGAGATTAAGAATTGCATGCTCTACCAACTAAGCTACAGTATAATGTACTGTGTAAGGACATTGTGGTACTCAGAGTTTTCATTTCAGTCCACTTTTTTATCATCTGAAGCTGTCTTATTCACTGCCACGTACTGATAATTTCATTGAGCGCTCTGCCATGACCTCCAGGTTCCCAATTAGACACTGCTAGATCCCATCTGATCAGTGTACTTAGTAAGGGTGGTGGTAAAGAATATGTAAGGTAAAGGTACCCCTGGCAGTTAAGTCCAGTTGCGAACGACTCTGGGGTTGTGGCTCTCATCTCGCTCTATAAGCTGAGGGAGCCGGCATTTGTCCGCAGGAAGCTTCTGGGTCATGTGGCCAGCATGACTAAGCAGCTTCTGGCGAGCCAGAGCAACACACGGAAACACTGTTTACCTTCCCGCCAGAGTGGTACCTATTTATCTACTTGCACTTGAATGTGCTTTCGAACTGCTAGGTTGACAGGAGCAGGGACCGAATGATCGGCAAGCCCTAGGCTCTGTGGTAAAAAATATGTAGTGCATCCTAAAATATCACCTTCAAACCAGTATGATTTAAAAGTGCTTAATTTTATCTGGGTTGTGTCATTCTTCACTTCTTCCAGGGGTTCATTTAGTCAGTTCAACATTTAGCATTAAATTGCTATATCCTCCAAGGGCCCATGAAGCTCACATTTTGGAAATTAAAGCAAATTTTCAATTTGCCTGAAGCCAAAACAGAAAAGACTAGGAAATCTCTTATCCAAATTCCCTGCATTTAATGATAATTTGGTGAACTGACAATGCTGACTGAATTCTCTATGAATTTCCTACACTTCTGCCATGAATATTTATTAAGTGCCAAGAACAATATACAGGAGTTTGGTGGTACCTTCAAGAAGTGGTATACCCAGTAGGTGGAAATGTGCATGGAATTCTCTTTTCACACTCTCTTTCATAAATATCTCAGGGGCAGTACACCTTGTCAAACCATAACGCAGGTGCCCTAAAGTGGGGATTCTGTAAAGCAGGAATAGCCAACATGGTGCCTTCCAGTGGTTTTCAACTACAACTACCATAATCCCTTATCATTGGCAATGCCGCCTGGGGCTGTTGGGAGTTATAGTCCAAAGTATCTGGAGGGCATCAAGTTGGCTGTCCTTCATTTAATGTGTGAATTACAGGGTTTTTAAATACTTTTTTTCAGCCAATGGCCTGGGAAGCATAGTACCTTCTCAGCAGTTAAGGCTAGATATATCTATGCATGCAAATAGGTGTGTAAAACAAGAGTTGGAAACTATGACAGCAGAAGACTCCAACTTGGTGCTAGAATTTTTCCTACTGCAGTTATTAAGAGGAAGATGCACTGATGGCAGGGATTTTGCTCATATAGAATCCCCTCACACATGGCCTGTTCCCAGAGGCGGCGGCATACCTAGTGATTAGATAGGTTGGTTCAGAGTGGCTGGGAGCCTGCCCATCCATGTACTCCTCAGGCCATTCCTCCACTGCTCTGGGTGAGATGTGCAGGCTCCTCTGAGTGCCATGATGGAGAAATCAGATTGCTGCAGCCCTGAGGGCCCTCCTCCCCAGTCAGCTGGCAGCGAAGAAGAGGAAGAAGTCAGGGAGATGGACCAATGGAGATGGTGGGGAGGCAGAGCAGAGCAGACTCAACCCCAATGTCTGTGGAGGAATTCACTGGCTGAGCGCAAAGGGCAATGAAAAGCAACTATTTTGAGTTTCAGGTCCATGGTCTCTCCCAACTTTGGTGGTGCCAATACAGCTCCTTGCCAAGAGCGCAAGGGGCAGGGGATGCAGCAGACTGATATGTCTCCTTGCTAAGGACATAAGGGAGCCTAGTTATGCCTCTGCCCAAAGGTAGTTGTTATCATCAATGCCAACAAAGCAGAATGTAGAATGACAAGAGAGAATCTGGATCAGTACATAAAGAGAGATGGCATTTACAAAAGAGTTACCGTAGCTGCATTTGCTATGAAGGCCTGAGATTTGCATACTCAAGCCCACGTTGACCATATGCCTAACAGTTGTTTTAAATGGGTTTAAGTTTGCATATCAGTGCATAGTGTCAGATAGTTAATCAAATCTGGGGGGTTTCCATTGTTCTTTTCAGGTATCCCTACGGATGAAGAGCAAGCTACTGGGCTTGAAATGAAAAGTATGCAAGCCTTGAAGAGAGGGGAAGTAAGTTTAAAGCAATTGAAGAGTTTCACTGAAATATGATTTTGTTTGGTTTCATACTCTTGACTAATAACCATCACTATCAGTGGAAGATTTTAAAAGAAATTTAACCTCCAACCCAACACATCTCCCATTGTTTTTGTTGACTACACCATTGGCTGTGGTCTCATCATGCACTGTGACTTAGAAGTTCCAAGTTTTTACGGGCCCTGTAGATTTTTCTCAGCATCACTTAATTTACACATCAAGCTGAATTTAAAAGGAATGAAATTCATGCAGATGAACCAAGGTTAGAGTGGAATACAGTCTTAAACTCTTACTTCAGTCACCCAAGATTTACAACTTTTTTTGTTCTTCCACTGTATTTCTAGTTCTTTAAAAATCAACCCTTGGTCATTCAGTAAAGGAAAAACATGGCAGGAGGGGATGTATATAACAACTGTGCTGCTAACTAACACACTTCTTCTTTATAAAGGATCCATACAACATATTGAAGCCCAAGAAATATCCAGGAACCAGAGAAGAGCCTCATATTGTTCCATCAATTGGGGACAAGAGACTAGTGGGTTGTATCTGTAGGTATCAGAATTTGTTTGACTTCAGTTCATACTGTTTTCCTGGTTCTCATATTGCATAGTCTTGTAAAACCTATTAAGCACCAGACATTTCAGGTGCAATTCCTTCCCACCATGGTGAAGCAATAGTCTTTTGATTCAAACAGTAGAGCCTTTCCCCTTTAACACATCCCTCAGTGCATGCATGCACTCAAAGTGGGATAATTATAGAGGCAGCATGCTCAGGCTTCCCATTCTCTGTCCTGGGCTGCCTGTGTGCATGCACAAGGGGAAGAATCCACTGAACCCAAGGGGAGTTGAGGAGGGTAAGACTGGGTGCAAGTATTCCATCCATATCTTATAAATTACCTACAGCGATTTTTCTGTTGTAATAGTGTTGATTTTTAACAGTGGTTTCTAGTTGAGTTGGGTGTGAGTGCTTTAAGAAATTTTAAAAATACTGTACAGGCATACTTAATGACCCTGTTACAAATGGAGCGGCGTGTAAAATATGCAAAGCCTAAGTCTTTGGTAGAAGATGCATACTATATTAAGATACAAACCTGGGATTTCCTACGATACTTGCTTTGAAACACCAAGCAGCTATTGGCTCTTTCCCAGGTTGTTTTCACTCTCTAGCCTTTTTTTCTTGTCCGACACCAACAGTCAGCAGGGTGACAAGTTAGAAACATTTCCTGCCAATTCTCCCCCACATTCATGCATTTGGGAGTCTCTTTCCCAGAGTCCCTGTGTAGTTATGTCCTACAATGACAACTACACAAAAGATGCAGCAACATGCAAAACTACTTCCCACTGATCTGGTAGGAAAGATGCCATAACCAACTTCAAAAATAGACCAGCTTCAAAGGCTGCTGTTCCATTATTCTAGGCAACCAAAACTGTTGTCAAATGTAGCTGGCCCTTCTCTAAAGTCCTTGCAGCTTTCTAAAATGTGGGTTCTTAATTAACAGATACTGGATTTCTTTCTTTCTTTCTGCAGGTGAGGAAGATAACTCCACTATTATTTGGTTCTGGGTACACAAAGGAGACAGCCACCGTTGCCCTCAGTGTGGGTCTTACTACAAGCTAACTCATTATGAACTCCCCCACTGAGAACTGATACCAAGAAAAGGTGTTTTTTCTTTCTTTCTTTCATTGTAGGCTTAAATAAATCTGCCTGCCTTTAGTTGCATCAACCTTAGTTACATTATTGCATCTGCATCTAAAAGCTGAAACAGAAATACCATACAGGAGCTCTGAACAGTATCCCTTTTTGGGGGAATCAAAGCAGCCACAGAAGGCCTGGTTTGGATTATGGCTGCAGCTGTGCTGTTCCCCCCCCCTCTATTTTTAAAACCACTCCCACCCTCCTATAGCTGCTATTTACCCCATTAGGGGAAACATACAAGTGCCTATATGCTGGTGCATGAGGTAAAATTAGGACCTTGGTAGCAATGCATGCACCCTCATTGCTCCTAATCTCCTCCCACCTCCAGTGTAACGTGTGTGTGTACGCACACACACACACACACACAAATGCCTTGCTTCATTTTTAAAACTCCTGCTGACTCACAAAATATTCCTTCCAAAATCTCATCATTTTTCACGGGAACTACTTCCACAAGTTATTTGTGAACTACAAAAATGGAGATGATCCAAACTGCAACCAACAGAATGGTAGAAGAACCTAGCTTCACATGGCACGCTTGGTCAAAGTAACAGACTTCTAGGCTGAGCATTATTACAATGTAACACATGGTTATGGAACAAACATCTGCAAGGGAAGTAGTGATATGTTGGGAACTTAGCAGGAAGGAAAGACAACTTACTTAACAAGGTATATGCAAGGAAGAACCTACGTCCATTATAACAGGGGTTGGCAAGGCTTACCGGCCATGGGCCAGATCACTCCCGTGGAGATTGTCCGTGGGCCGGGCCGGTGCAGCATGATGCTGGAAATCACGTCTGCACATGTCGGTGGCACCGGAAATCGCTTCTGCGCATGCCCAGATGCCGGAAATCGCACCTACACAGAAGCAATTTTCTGCGTCTGGGCAAGCACAGAAGTGATTTTCGGTATATGCATGTGCGCAAACGCGATTTCTGGCGACGCTCGGCGACTCCCTGTGCCGGTTTAGCACAGCGCGCAGGGGGCTCGCCAAGTGGGCAGCTCAGTTTGTGGGCGGCTCATGGGCCAGTAAAACAGTCTTCGTGGGCCGCACCTGGCCCATGGGCCGCAATCTGTCGACCCCTGCATTATAACATACAAAGTATTGCACATATGCATAAGCATGGATCGTGTGTATCTGATCCTTTGCCATGTCCTGTCATTTCAGCATATCAATATAAATTGTTTTAGAGAATTTTCATCTAGGATATGAATCCTCAATCATTCAAGGCAGCATGTCTACAAATCAGCCACCCACAAGTAGATGCATTGACAGTATCCCTGTTTCACTCTTATGTGACATTGCCAGATGGACTTCAGTCATGCAGACTATAGAGCCTACCTGGGTCTTGTCAATTATGCAGACACCGTACAGCCAGAACTGGGAATTAAGGATGAACCTCAAAATAATTATAACAGAGATGTGTGTTAAGTGACACATTGCTATGCTAACTCCTGCACAGAATCAAATTTGTTGAAAGAATGAAACATTTACATGCACACTTGTACATAATTCATTCAAGAATTTTTTTATTTGATGCTTGAATTGTTTCACTGCAGTTTATAAATCTAAAAAAAATAAATATTTCACAGCTGAAAGTCACATACTATCCATTAACATGTAAACATTCAGGAACTTAAGCCAGCCCCCACCCCATCAATCCTATGCTCAATTTGATATCATCAAGAGATGTCTTACTGAAATCCAAAAAGTCTTTTAAAAAGAGAGCATTTAACAATTATCTGAAAAAGTGTAAACTGAACCAGAACTGTAAAACTGCTCTTTCAGCATTTGTGAATGGGAACAAAAGGATAAAATTCTCAGCTCTACTGCAGGTAAAAGGCAAAAAGTGGAGCTGAAGCCAGGCATTCCTTGATTATTCTAATTACCAACAGTTGCCAAGGATTGAGTTCCAAGATTAAATAATGGGTTCCATTCATAATTTTAACAACTGATAGTTGCTTCATGCTGCCATGAGATTATCAGACAAATTACCTTTCACATTGTCTTGATCATTTTTTTATGTTAACAGGAGCCATATTTGTTCTAGTATGAAAGAGTTGACATACAATTTATGGCTCCTCATTAGATTTTTTTAAAAAGGCAGAGATGCCTATCTCTTAATTTATCAGCTCAAATGTTAATGCCTTTAGGGTGTGTGTCTGTGTTTATAAAATAAGCCCCAATTCAGTTACAAGCAATAGATTCTCTACTGCTATTGGAGCACAGGTATTTTATTACAAAAAATTATTTACAAAATGAAAAACCTAATATGACAGTTGCAGTGATTGGGGGGGGGGGAAGTAAGCACACCTTTCACACACATAGCAAGTCATTTTGCAATATGTGAAGTACTAAAATGTAGTTAGTGAAACCATTGCTTTTATTCCAAAGTTGAATTTTTATTAAGATGGCAAAATGTGGCTCCAGCATTCATATCAAGACAGTTTATTAGTGTAAGGATTTTTGGCTGCCATTAGAGGATCCGATCACTGAACATGTTTACAAGCATTTCTTATAATAGCTCTGCTGCCAGGCTTTTCACCTAATGTGACACTGCAAGATAGATGCAAAATTAGTTCAATGTTCCCACGTTACAGAGTTGCTGTGTTCTTAGCTTCTGCAAGTTATACTAAATTGAAACCTTCATTGTGATCAATAGCCTGGATCAGCTTAGATCTGAGTATTTCTTTATCTGTATATTTTGGAAGATCAAGAAGATTAAAACACGTGTGAGACACTGGGAGATACTCATCACCACCTCCAGTCGGCTGAATGACAAGACTAAGGCTCTTCATCCCAAGAATAGGAATACGATCACTGCCTGTCAAAAATACTACCAAGAAAATATAAATAAGTAAGAAGCCTGGGTACAAAGGCCAAAAGCTTAGTGTTGTGCTATAATTTTCATTTTACTTTTTCAACTGATATAGCCCAAATATAAGATTCTGAAAATGTAAGGCAGTTATAGCCATATGAAATTGTTTACAGTTCATTGTTTTTGCTTAAAGCTATTGTAAATGAATTTAATAGTTTAGAGAATTAATTTATTATATTTGTTCATTGCTTCACCCAGAAGTTCTTTGGGGGACAATATAACTAAAAACAGAAAATTCATATAACACTCCCGAATACAACCCTAAAAAACAATAGTGTGGTGTGAAGTGATTTAATTAAGTTAACAGTTTCTCTTGGCTAAATAAATAATTCTTTGCTTGGAAACTGGTGTGCTTACATCTAAAGCAAGGTTTTCAACCTTGAATTAATAAATAATATCAAATCAAGCAGAGCAGCTGCATGAGTGCTTTCAACTGGTATGATGTGTGTCACCAGAAATAGCTGCAGTTAATCTATTCATATATGTGCCTGTATGCATGTTAGGGTGCTCACACATTCAAAACTCAGGGCGGAATCTAGACTTAAGTTAACTTAGGTCCTACTGAAATCAAGTGAGCCAAGTCATGATGCATGTTGTGCTTCATTCCCACTGAAACCAGCCAAAATAAAATCTGGATCCAACAGATAGTATTTGAAATATAAGAAAATAAGCAACTTGCAGACCTGATCCTAGTGATTGTTGCTTATTTCTGTTAAAAATATTCTTTTTTTAAAAAAGTGAAAATGCAAATTCTCCCTTGGACAGAATCCAGAGTCAGCTTAGCATTTTAACAGTTCAAAAAACCAAATCCAACACTAACACTTGGGCTTAGCACAGGCACCCCCAAACTTCAGACCTCCAGATATTTTGGACTACAATTCCCATCTTCCCCGACCACTGGTCCTGTTAGCTAGGGATCATGGGAGTTGTAGGCCAAAACATCTGGAGGGCCACAGTTTGGAGATGCCTGGCTTAGCATGACATGTAAACCAGGTCTGCACTGTAGTTTAGCATTACATGCATGAACAGCACTAAACCCCATGCCCACATTCATAGGTGCCAATTCCCTGCGGCCCTGGGTGCCTGAGCACCCACAAAATTCCCCATGAAGGGGGTGGGCACCCACACATTTTGGTGCCAGGACCAAGCTGGCACTCCTGCTTGTATTTTCCCCTAACTGCTGCTGCTGCTCTTAAACTGGAGTTCTTGCTTCCAATTTTGGGGACAGATTACACTATAACTTGATAACAAGACAGGATCATAAACTGCATATTGATCCTGGCTTGTCTGAACACACCATAGCTAAACTAACCACAGTTCCAAGTTTGGATGTAGGTTTTTTTTAAAAAAAACATAGGTAGATACTTCTGATAGCCAGGTCTGCTGAAGGAAGCTCCACAGGCCCGAGTCTCACTGCTGCTTAGCATGTAGTGCTATATTGTGACATGAAAAATAAGCCAGTCGTAACAATTGCTCTAGAGTTCCTATTTAGATTTCTTATTTTCTTACAGAGTTTTGTACTTACATAAAAACTGTTTCTTCTTCTCCAGTGGTAACTCATGAAAAACTTCCCAGAACATTTTAATTGTTGGATTCTCTGCCCAATATTCTCCCTTGTATTGAGTATTCTAAGAACAACAAATCAAAATCACAATATATCCCCCTCAAATTTACAAATAAAAAGCTGTATATTGAACAAACAAAAATACCTATGCATAAGTGTATTTATAGAATTTTATGTATTTTAGTGTTCTACATAATATAGAAAAGATCTATTTTGGACAATCGCTTACACAGGATTCTTTAGTGTTCAGTAGTTGTTAATGTCTGGACTAGTAACATACCTTCTCTAGTTCTTTCCAATCATAGTTTGTATTCCCAATCACCATTGCTTGCAGTTCATTGGGCTGGAAGAGCTGCAGAACTTTACCTCCACAAACCTTGTGAAAGCCTGCATGGAATGCGTCATAGAGAGGAGCCACAGATTTATTGAATATGTAGTCCACGTAGGCATTCACAAACTCTTGCCTAAAGATCAAATGAGAAGAAAAGGCACCATGTTTTCAGAAGATGAGAGTGTTCAACCACAACTCCACTAGCAATGAACAGCAACCATTTTAGCACTGCCAAGAATTATCTTCACATAGCTCCAAGTTAAGAACTAGAACATGAATGTCACACTGAATCCAGCACACAAAGCAAGGAAGGGAGGTATGAGAAAGGAACAGTAAAGTTTGACACCAATTCCTAACTTCTTAAGTTATAGTTTATGAAGCCAGGAAAGACAATCCAAATGCTGCCAATGTCTTGGTGACTGCAGTAAGGAACCACCAAGAAGAGCAGTGGAAGGAGGGCACAACTCGTTCTTAAAATATTTTGCCTGTTTATCACAACACAAAGAAAGAAAGAAAGAAAGAAAGAAAGAAAGAAAGAAAGAAAGAAAGAAAGAAAGAAAGAAAGAAAGAAAGAAAGTTCTTTTGAAAGCTTACAGGTTTGGAATAAATATCTCAGACGTTGGGTGCAATTCCCCACCACACCCACACCCCTTTTAGTTGAATTCTGAGTTAAGAACCTGCATGAAATGAAAAAAGTAGTTCTCCCTGATAAAATTAAGCAAAGGCAAACTATTCTGTCAACCTACTATGCCAAAACTTACCTGTTTTGTTTGACAACAGGAATATCAGTACCATTAGGAATTAGCTCCTTAACTTCCGTGGTACCAAAATTTTCAACAGTGATCTGTTTAGAACATGAGAGTGTATATTACTTTTTGTTGCAGAACAGAATCTATAATTCAGTACAGTAAAGTGAAGCATGCTATACAAAGTCTAGCATTTTAACAGGAAAAGAGAGACTCGATTACATATTATTATTACTCATTACACTTGCATTAAAAAGGTGGCAATGGATGAATGATCTCACACTTACTGTAAAGTTGAGGCAGAAGGTATCCTCTATATCATCTTCTGGGTAGTCCAATAATTGCTGCATACTCCTGAGAATAAAATGTCTCTTATCTCAAGTTGTAACAGCACAATTTATTCAGAAACTTACAGAATTGAAATGGTTTTATATTCTTCCACGGAAATTTACAGTTTAGATTAGCAAAAATCTAGCAACTACTGAGAAGTCAATATCTGTTCAAGTTTTTTGCCCTGAAAGGATTTCAATCCTAAAAAACCTACATTTGTTTCAAGTGTGTCAACTAGAAATAAAGACGCTCTATCTTGTATCTCATCTCCTTAACAAGGTATTGAATTATTTCTTTGCACTGTGAAAGAAGTTATGATGCACAGAAATGTTAATCTACTTACTGTACTTTAAGTTATAATGTGCTCACCTGCCAACATCAGGCATTAGCTCTTTGAGGTCGTCCAAGGAAGGTTTCTTGTTCAGGAGCTTCTTATATAAAGCCAAGGGGAAGTGAAGCTCTACAATAGTAAAATTATATATTGCTAGCCCACAGACAACACCAATCAGATGAAACAAGTCACTGTCTTCAAAAGTCTGCAAATATGAAAAACATGAAATTAAACTTTTAAAAGCTTACGAAAACATGCACATTGCTTTAGAGGCCATGCTTACATTCAACTGCTGCTAGACTTCAAGTGGAATCACAATAATTTTGCAAGCTAGTTAGTATTCATGTATATGTTTGAGGTTGGGATCTATAGGGTTATAAACTCATTAAGCCATTTCTTCAAGGGTTACAGAAAAGGGTGTTTAATTGCTTTGTATTTGATTTTACAATCCCCTCTAGTGTAGCCAGGCAACAACTCAAGTGGCAAGCAACCAGTGCTTTGAGGGTTGGGATTCTAGAGAGATGTCCTGATCAGGGCCGGCTTGCCCACTGGCTCTAGTGGCGCGGGGCGCTCAGGGGCGCCCCAGCAAGTGGAGGAGCTGTGCGGCGGCCTCCCTTTTCCCTCCTCTGAGTCTTGCACGCCTGCCAGCCGCGCTGCTCAGGGGAGAGCAGGGAACAGGGGCACTAGGACCCTGTTCCGCTCTGCAGCGCCAGGGTCATCCCTCACCCCGATGCTGCGTTTCATTGGTAGAGGCGACGCCACATGGCAGCAGCTCTACCAATGAAATGCAGTGCCCTGTTGGTGGGAAGGAATGCAGTGCCCTGTTGGCGCAAGGAAACGGCCGGGAGGCCTCCTGGCACTGCCCAGACCCACCCGGGCCCTGTGGCCCACCCACGGAAGAGGGGAGGCCACGTGGACCCCGCAAGTGCCGGAGTTGCAGGAGACGGCCGGGGGCCATGAGAAGCTGCTGGGCGGCCTCTGGCACAGCGCGGCCCCGCTGTGAGGCGCAGGGGCCGCCGTGAGGCTCCCCCCGCCGCCTGGCACACCAGGCCCTAACGCTGTGCCAGGGAGGCTCTCCCCACTGGCTCCATGGCGCGCCATCTGGCCTCCACTGTCGGCGGGAGGGCTCCGGGAAGCCCCGAGGCCTTCCGGCGCGAGCGCCTCCAGGGAAGGTAAGAGCTTTCCTTTCCCCCTTTTTCTTTTTTAAAGAGGGGGTGGGGTGGGCGCCCGAGGGATCCCTGCACCAGGGCACTCGATGAACTTAAGACGGCCCTGGTCCTGATGATGGTTATCTATGACCTGGTAACACCCTGTATTAATGCACTGCACTTGGTGCTGCCTTTGAAGAAAACTAGGAAACTTCAACAGGTATGGAATACAATGCCTAGATTATTAACAGAGACCAATTGAATGCACTATATTTCATATCTCACTCAACGGAAAACTGCACTAGTTGCATCTCTGGCACAGTTTAAGGTGCTGGTTCTTGCCTTTAGAACTTTAATCATCTTAGGAGGACTGCTTTGTTCTACAGGAACATGCAGCTCAAGTTCTAAGATCATCCTTGAAGTCCTTTCTCTGAGACATCTTGGTGAAGCCAATTACAACAAAGGAAAAGGGCCTTTTCTGTTGTGGCACATCTAGTGTAGAATATTTCTGTGGGAAGGCTTTTAATCACACTACATTTGGATTTTTTATTACACTATATGTGTTTAAAATGCTAGGATGTCTGTTTTGTCACCAACAAGAGTTTTGTGAATGGCCACTGTTAATAATGTAATTGTGACTAATCATATGTTCTACATTTCATCTAACATCATTATTTACAATCCTTCCTCCAAACAACTCAGGTGAACACTTCATGTACCCAATGAAGTGGTCTGTACTTCATAAAAGCTTATGCCATAAGACTTTAAGATGCGGTGATACTTCTATTTTGGCCCCAACACACTCTACAAAAACACAGCCATGCAGCAACCACAACACAGACTGACTTAATCAGGTGCTGTTGTATTCATGGACTTCTGTGACCACCAGGGAAAGGGGACAGAAATGAGCACATTCAGGATCAAGAGCAAAGGGCTAACATAACAAATGCTATCATAGACTAAAGGATGCAGTGTGCACTGGTGCAATTATAGTAGTAATATTCTCAAAGATACCATTGACTGAAAGTCAATCAAGATATTCATTTCTACTATAAATACACAAAATCCAACAAATTACATACCTTATCTGAGAACCAGATGAGCCTCGATTGTTCATCATACCTGAACATTCCGTACTTGGGATCTAACAGTTCTCTCATGATAAGCAAGAAAAATTCTTTGCGAACTCCTCCTGCATCAACAGCTTCTTCCCCTACAAAAATAACCTAACATTGGCAATGCAGTTAGAACATTACATTTTTTAAAAATAAAATACCACACATACTCATAGAATCATAGAATTGTAGAGTTGGAAGGGACCCTGAGTATCATCTAGTACAACCTCCTGTGATGCAGAAATATGCAGCTGTCCTGTAAGGGAATTGTACCTGTGACCTTGGTGTTATCAGCACCACGCTCTAACCAACTGAGCTCAATTTGTTATTTGGATAACGACATTTACAATAAGGAGTCTGAATAAAGGTCACTTCATACATTATATTTTAAAGTTGTAAAATGTGTTTAAGTTTTTATTATGTTTTTATAAATGTTTTATTATTATTTATGTGCTGGAAGCCGCCCAGAGTGGCTGGGGAAACCCAGCCCGATGGGTGGGGTAACGATTGATAAATAAATAATATATGAACAGGGCAAGTGCATATTTGTAAAGACAGGTATATATTATACAGCTACATTTTTCATTAACCTGGAGAAGCCTCAACTCTATGAATGAATGTTGAATGAATGTTGAGGGGCAAGTTATGAATTATATGCAAGTGTGTATACTAAAGTTCCAACAATTGAAAAGAAAGAAAATGCAACAAAAGGAGCATGAGGTAGTTGTGCTTTTGAATGATGGGAGGAAGCGAGTGCTGAACCCTTTCTTGGCCAGCTGTTTTCTGCTCAGAATTCTCCCTTCACCCAGTTCTAGGAAAAATATTTGCCATGGGAAAAGCAGGGGGAAGAGAAAAAAGAAAGGCCAGGTGTGCATCACAAAAAGGTAAAAATATGCATGCATATAGGCTATACCTTAAGAGGCTTCTTGTAGTCAACATTTTTTGTTTTTCTTAGGACTTCCATGGCATCCCCCACAATATTGTCTCTGCGCACAATTAAGATCAGACATGGATTGACAGATTCAAATACTGGGAGAAAAATAGATGAGAAATTCTGTCTGTGAGCCTGGTCAACAGCCATCTGGGGAAAACCAAGTAAAAACCTTAGTGGCAGCAGCAGTAGTAATAAACACTGGATGCTCAAGAGAATCTACAATTCCTAGTAATATTTCCAGCTTGTGATTATACTAATGCAGTACTGCCTGAATCTTTGATATCCAAAGACACAGTTTTTCTCAATAACTGAGCAACTGTGATACAAGCCAGTTAATATAAACAGGGCCTAAATTATATCAATCCAGGAATAACTACAGTGTTTTAAAGTATTTTATTTTTAAATTACTATTTTACCTGCATCTGTAAGACCGCATCTGTCTGCAAGAGTGTTGTCTTTGCCTGTGCATCAAACACAAATGGGTAGGTGCAAATTGTAACTGGCACGTCTGCTAGCTAGAAAGGCAATGGAAAAAGCTGTTAGGATGTGCAGTATTAGCAACAGTATATATAAATTTTCTTTCTTTTTTGGCAGTTATGCAACATTTACTTGACAGAGAGATATAATACAGGATATGAAGCCTATGAAGAGGTTTATATTTTTAAACAGTTTTAGATATATCTAATCCATGAATTTATTTCAAATTTATCAGAATTCAAGGCCCATGGATAAAACTGATGTCAGAATCTTTGGGTCTAGTTTCCAAAACTTTACTGTGGAAATCAGATAACCTCTTACCTCATTTAATCCATGACTGATATCCTACCAAAAGAGTACACAAGAGGCAGCAGTAATTGAAAGGAAAAAACACTGTTAGGTTCTTCTCCACTTTCCTCCACACCCCCAAAAGCCTTGATGCAGATGCCTGCATTTTTTTAAAAAAAAGATGGGCAAAACTAGTGCCTGTGTGGCATTCAGAGTAGAGCTATTGAAATTAATGAACCTAAGAGCTTCCTCTTGTCCCGCTGCTTCCCTGCCCTACACCAAGCAAAACTGCTCTTTAGTTCTCAAATGGAGCAAATAGCAAATGGTTTTTCCGTGGACTGCCCTTTGTTCCAATAAAGTTAAGAGCAGGTTTTCCCTGGGAAAGGAGTGGGACAAGGGAGCCCTAACTTAAGTCACTTTCATGAATGTCAATGGGTCTATTTTGAGCAAAATTTAGTTAAATACCACTTTCTATGTCCTGTGTACATAGAGCAGTGTAGAGAACAATGTATGCTAGTGCACATGGATCCCAGGGAGGTACACAGCATCACTGTGCCCACATACAGATCCACAGCTAACACATGCATGGAGCCTCTACCAAAGTCATGCCTGGCACACATTCACTTCCACAAGATACAGTGGGCGCTCCTTAGAAAACAGGGATAAATTAAAGTTCATAGAGCAGTTTGGTCCTAAACCATGCAATTCTCCAACTTTAAGATATTGGCCACCTAGAATTTTAAAACATTTATTCAAACATATATCCCAGCTCATTTCTAAAGCTTTATTGTGGCCCACCTCCAAATTATGACTAAACTATTAATGTGCCTAAAAAACAAATGTCACAGGCGCAAAAAGCTAGCCTAAGTATTTTTTAAATTCTTCTTTTCATCCTTCATCAGCATGTTGATAATGGACACACAGCACTCATGAGCACAACTTATCTATTCAATTAATACATTTATGAATAATCTTTTTCATTTTCAAAGTCTTAAAAAGCAGATTGCATTTCTCACAATCAGTATTCCGAAACCACAGATCCTATTTAACCTACACTGTTTCTAGGCTCTGCTCCAAGCCATTACAAAAATACTTCAGATGCCCGACTTGAGATATATGAGCAGGGAAAGAGACACTTTCCCTGAGCTAAAAATAAAATTGATACTTTAGGGAGTAGTTTTAAATAAGGGTGGGGACCTTTCCTTTGAGAACACCACAATTACTGAATAGAAAAGGTAGAACAATGAATATAGGCACAATTGCAATGGTGGGACATAGAACACAGGTATTCTCCCATAAAAGCAATATATTTGAGTAACTCATGAGGAGACATGCATGAGGGCAGATGACATTTTAAAAAGGTCACCATTTATCATTTAATAAACCTGGAATTTATCATTTAATAAACCTGTTGCCTACCTTAAATAGTTTCCAAAAATATTCTTGTTTGTTTAGAAGCCCAACCCTATTACTACCTTCAGTATAAATTAAGAATCCATGTTCTGACCTTGAGTAGTATCTCAATTAGTGTTTGGAAACAAGAAACAAACTAACTAGAAACTTAGCCGTTTCTTAGCCGCAGATGCTTCCATAACCCAGCAAGTCTTTCATATATCCAAGCAATGCATTTACTTTTCAGTTCAGAGATGTGGCTGTGAAAAATCACCTCTGCTTGCACTCTATGGTCCAGTTCACACCAAACCAGGGGTGGTTAACCTGTTGTTCAACTGCAACTCCCACCAGCCTCAGATAGCATCACCAATGATCAATGGTGAGTTGTAGTTCAGGTTATTCATGTCTGCCACTATACAATGGCTTAGTGCTGCATGAACAAATCTCCCTGAACCCTGAGCTGTATGCTTGCCTCACCAATTCTTATTAGTCCAGGAGAAGAACCTGCACCAAGTTTGGTTTTGCTTTTGAACCATCTAGGCTCAGTGCAAATGAATGGACTAGGGATTCTGGCAGTTAGCTTCAGAAAGAACTCATGTGCCAAAATGTGACTGTGGTACACCATGATTTGCCAGTATGGTATATCCAAACCAAGCAGTGCATCATTTGATGTATACTCTGTTTTTTAAAAGAAAAGAAGAAAAACTAGCCCTCTCTCTAGCGCACATCAAAGACTGATTTTTTACTGTGTATGGATGTAATGTTTCAGAAAACCTCACAAAAAGGACATTGTCCAGGAAAATCTATTTTTAAAAAAGGAAACCCACAACCCAAAATTGACATACACTAAGAACCACTCTAAATAGAAAGAACACTTGTCACAACCTAAATGGAGGAGCACGGGACCTAACATTCATTAATTTCAATGGGTACACTGTTGAGTGAAATTTTAACTGAATACCATCCATAGAAATCTAGCATATTAGGAAGAACACCCTTTTCTCCCACATCTAGCTTTCTGTTTGCAGAAATTTATTTATATATTGGGAACACTGAGCCATACAATTCATCCAACTGAGCAGCTATGCAATGTGAATTCAAGTCCATGCAGTGTATTTTATAACACATAGTGAAAACAAAAATGGGACATTTACCATTCCATATGCCTGCTGCTGAATCCAGTGGAAATAGTCACTTCTTATGTCTATCAAATCCTGTAGTTCATGTATGTAGAATTTATCATATTGTATGATTTGCCCACCTCTTTCATTTACCTGCATTTTAAAGAGAATGCAGTTTGTCACTGAGAATATTTTACATTTCACTCTATTCTATTAAAACTATTTCTGCAGACTTGTATATGAAATGCTATTTGCAATATTTTGGCTGGCCTAATAAAGGTATTGCCATACTATGGCTTCTGAAAGTTGCTGTCTATGTTAGCCAGCCTTCTTCACAAAGAGGAATAATTTGTCTAAACTCTTAGGAAGAACTATTTTCATTTATAAATATATGTCCTTTTCCAAAGCATAACAAGACTGGAATATGTCAGTGTCACACAATGATTTAGTTATAAACTACAGGGAACAGCCATTTTCTGTGTACACCGCTTTCAGCCCCAGAATGGGGTGGGGCTGGAATAGGCTGATGTTTTAAGGACGTTTTTGATATGATGCTTTCTCCCTCCCACTTTAGGGGTAGGTATTTGTTTGCTTAATGCAACTGAGGTTATTTATAACTGATTAGCAGCAAGAGAAAATGTGTTTTAAATTATTTATTTATAGAATGATACTGTTTATATATATTAGGTTGTAAACATTAAGAGGTTAGTGTTAAAAACAACAACCATGCATTTTATTCCAAGATGCACTCCAAAAATCAACTTGATAATAAAAGTACTTGCTATTACCAGGTGGCCTGTGAGTAAGACTATTTGAATAGTGGGGTTCCACATGTTTCTTGTCAGCTATTTCGATATTCAGTGTCAGATCTTAAGACATTGAACCAGAATACATGCATGTATGCACAAAATTGCAGCCTTAGTGATTTCTCTTTTGTGGCTCTGCCTTTGCTAAAGCAAGCTAAGTTGTTCACAAAATAAATTTTGACTCCATTTGTAATATTGGCATGAACTTTCAACTTCTGTGGTTTGGGTGAGTCCATATACTGAGATCCATATACTTTGATCCCAGTTCTGATGTTACATTAAATCAAAGTATGGTCTTGCATTTCTCTTCATGAGAACACAAGGAAATACTCCATCCAATGATTACTATACGGATTCCAAACAAATCCCAATGGTCCACACAGCCACAACTTACGGTGAAAGTTCAGACTTCTAAAGGAATACTCAGTGAAAGTCAATTGCATCAGTGATACACTACATCAGCCAAAATGTATCTGGCAGCAGAAATAAAGATACAAACTGCAAAGACCTACCCTGTGCAAAATTTCCAAAACCTTGAGAGAAGAGTGCAGGCAGCTAGAGAAGATTCTTTGCTCTGAAGTCGGGATGCCCATCTTGTATAATTTAAGAAGGTGGACAACAACATCCTTGTAAAGTTCCACTATTTTAAGGAACAATGGAGGCTCCAATGCAGACCACCAGTTTTCTAGTAATAAAAAGGAAAAGCAAATCTAGCAGACAAAAATGTTGCACAACTTAACAGGACTTATATGCATCTAATACTGTCTAGATCTCAAGTTTGTTAGTTGTTCAGCAATGAGTAAATTAGACCACCCGTTTTTCCACTCTGTATCCACATCCTTTTAATATGTAAGAATAGGAGACATAGTTTTTTGGATGTTAGAAAAGGAAGTGCAAAGTTTATTCTCCATGGGGAGAAATCTCTCAAACAGTAGCAAGAAACCCTGCTTATTAACTATAATGAATTCAAACGGACAACTTAAGAAATTTCATTGGACACTTGAACAAATACAGATTAAAAAAAAACTTGGCCTCAAAATTATAAATCTGTATCACAGTAGAGTATCTTCTATAATAAAGTGCAAGTGTCTCTGCGTCCAGTCCCTGTGTCCGTGGGATTGCGCTACTGCGCATGTGCCCCACGGACAGCCGTTGGGACTTGGAGCGCAGAGACTTCGGACGGACGGGCGGAACTGTTGAAGCAGCGGGTGTGCGCGGGCACACGGCGGGTGCACGGGCACTCCCATTCTCTTGCACTTCACCCTACTTTTTCCTCCCCCTTTCCTTCCTCCCCCCCCACCTGAGAAACTGGAGAAGGAATGGCCGCTTCTCCCCACCAATTGAGGAGGCGGTCTCGGGTGTCCCTGCTCTCCAGCACTGGGAAGCTTTTTTGAGGGAGGTGATGGAAAGCGTAGCGGGGCTCCCCGCCTTCCTCTCCGCAGGCGGCCCCCCAGGAAACAAGCAGCTCAGTGACAACAGTTCCGCCTCTGTAACACAGGAGATTTAACATCTGCAATCAGCTGGTGGGGGGAAAAAGGGAGTGGGGCGGCTCCCCCCACCAGCTGATTTTCTCCATATTTTCTCCATATTTAAGTGGATGGATATACTTCGCCTTTTATGAAGTTTTGGTCGCTCTCTCTCAATGTATATGCATGTGTGTGTGTGTGTGTGTATTATATTTGTGTGTTGCTGTGTTTTCATTAGTCTATTATATATATATATATATATATATATATATATATATATATATACACACACACACACACACACACACACACACACACACACACGCCTGTTTTGGTTAGTCATATATATATTACACAGCAACTAACAAACACATTTATTATGTCTGTGTATGTCTATTATGCTCACAATAGCACATGATGGGCACACTTGGCCACTTCCATTGGTAGAATTGGCGCTGCTACAGGTGTGACTACAAGGCAGCCTTGTTCAGGGAAGTTTTAAATCTGTGACATGTTAATGTATTTTAAATCTTTCTTGGAAGCCGCTCAGAGTGGCTGGGGAAACCCAGCCAGATGGGCGGGGTACAAATAATAAGTTGTTGTTGTTGTTGTTGTTTGTTGTTATATTTGTAACAAGGGACCCCTGACCATTAGGTCCAGTCGTGACCTACTCTGGAGTTGCGGCGCTCATCTTGCATTATTGGCCGAGGGAGCCGGCGTACAGCTTCCAGGTCATGTGGCCAGCATGACAAAGCCGCTTCTAGCGAAGCAGAGCAGCACAAGGAAATGCCATTTACCTTCCCGCTGTAGCGGTACCTATTTATCTACTTGCACTTTGACGTGCTTTCAAACTGCTAGGTTGGCAGGAGCTGGGACCAAGCAACGGGAGCTCACCCCGTCGCGGGGATTCAAACCGCCGACCTTCTGATCGGCAAGCCCTAGGTTCTGTGGTTTAACCCACATCCATATTTGTAAGTTTAGAAACCTCAGAAATCAGTGAGCCTGTCTTTACTGAGGATGTTTACAAAATATTGTGGACTTCTTTGACTTTTTCAAAAAAATTTAGCTTCGTGGCTAATCCTTAGCTGATAATCCATCTTGAAGACTCTGGTTTACTGCAGACTTTATGACTTGAACATCAAGCCAGCTTTTTGCTCACTGTTTTGTAGCGCATGTCCCCGAGGTTGCTAGAGCAACAGGTCTGTTCTAGCACCCGTTAATTTAACAGGCTTCATGCTACTAGTAGTTGATAATTTACTATTATCATGCCTTTCTGCTATGCTTGCCTCTTACCTGCTAATGGATAGAGGAAATACATTACGTATTTTTCACTCCAACAAACACCATCAGTAATCCAAATACAAACCTTAGGACTGACATAAACCACAATTTCTAGTTTGGATGTAATGCTATGCCAGAGATCACTGCTTGTTTCCACCCAGCATGAATGTGGAGGAGTAAGTGACCAAAGGCAAAACATTAACAAAGGTTTACAGTGGTATGCAAACAAAGCCACAATTATCTATATGCAACAGCACTTCCCTTTAGTAGTGCAATGAACAGAAGGTGAAAACTGATTGCAATAACAATTTGAGAGATTATATATGCCCACAGTTAGTTTTGCAAGCTGCCACACCCTTGCAGCAGATTAAGACATACAAATTAAACAAAAGAAACCTTACCAAGTACTTTCAGTGGAGCCTTTTCTAGATTCACAATAGCAGTTGCAAATGGGATAGCTAGTGTCATGTAATTGTTTGCATCACTCATTAGTGGGCATTCTGGCAAGGTTAGAAACAGTCTTAGGGCTTCAACATCAGGCAAGGAACTAGTCAGTTTAGGAATAAGGTTCTTTTCCAAACTAGCTGCAACCTGGGAATGTGGTACAAAACAGATTCTGGTTTTAAACTAAAAGCATTTTCTATTATAACAACTCATTTTACAGTTTATATTTTTTTAAAAAAAAATGAATTTGAACATAAACTTGTTGTTATTACATTTTAAAAAACCCCAGAGCTCCTTAATCACAATAAATGTTTTTTATAACAGCTATTTTACAAGAACGATGAAAGCTACCTTTCATTAAGGCCTTTCATATCTGTTCTGGAGTACAACACACATTACAACATGAAAAGTGGAACCCTGAAACACAGTTTCATACTGTAGAGTGTTTCTGTTCAGGGGATGAAGCCATTCTAGTCAGACATAAAACTGAGCCATAGTTTGCCATCACCATGGTTTGTTGAAGAAAAAATCTGCAACTGCATTTGTTGAACTGTTAGTATGGTGCTTCTTAAGGAGAAAGGTGAGCTTTTAAACACATATCCCTCATTAGATATTAGGGGGAAATGCCCGTGGTCTCTTACGGTACTACTTTTCCTCCTCATAGGCATCAGCAATGAGGCTTGCAGGGTAATGAGCCTGTTACTGGGCATAGTGGTGAAGGATGGAGAGATCTGTTAAAAGTATCAGTGATAACCTCTTAGTTGCATGAACAATTTCATTTTCCGGCTGTTTTCCCCTTACACCTCTGTAGCCAGGCAAGGGCTTCTAAGCGATGTGACAAACTAGGATTAAACCTAAGGATTTGAAGTTCAGAGGTAACTAAAAGCAGAGATTCACAAGCCAACTTCAAAACACAGTTTGAGATCATGATTTGTTTGGCACAAACAAACCATAAATGGTTGGCCAGGATACTCACAGGCATAACCAGAGCTCAGCTGGAACAACCCATGGCTTAGTGTTATGCCCAAATCCAGCCATTGAAACACTAAATAATAATAGAAGTACATTTAAAAAATAATTATCTCAAAATGTTGACAACTCTGTTCAGCTACTACAATTTACATTTTTTTAAAGTACTGAATATTTCAACAAAGCATCAAGCATTGCATTGCAAACCTAAATTTACCAGTTCTGTGCAAACAGAACCACCAATTGTTTTACACAGTGTAATACCTGGGATTTGAAACTAGGTGCAATAAGGATTTCAGGACAAACCTGCTGAGATATATGAGGATGTTCCGGCTGTATAAGTTTGTGAAACAGAAGTCGAGCAGTATTCATGTCAACTCCTGAGTATCTGGCACTAGTTCTGTAGTGATCATCATGGCTATGAAAACAAAAAGCAGTAAGTAAATTCTGCTTTCCACTACTTATTCTCTATACTTTAAAATGAATATGGAATTCTTAATTATTTCCAAACTTTCATTAAATCTTGTGGCTTGGGCATTTAAAATATTGTGTATCACCCACTGACCTGATAGCTAAAAAACTTCCATTTAGACAGCCAGCTGAGGAAAATGTTCCGTCGATTTCACTATTAAAAACAAGAATAAGAATATAAATTTAAATTTACTACAGTGTTCTAACAGTCTGTAATAATCACTGATGACATTCTAGTCAATGGCTGTTGTTTCACCACACAAAGTCCTGGAATTGCCACTGGCAGAGTATCTGTCAGAAGGCAGAGATGAGCAATACTATACTTTGTTGCTATACTCAGTTTCTTTTTCACAAAGAGAGGTCACTAGGTTCTATCAGTCATAAGGGTCTTTAACGCAAAATCTGTTTCCCAACTCCTTTATGCTTCAAACGTCTGATACAATGGTCTATTTTCTAAGTTAGATGGGTTCCAGACTAAGTTCCTTTGGTTCCTACTTCAGGTCCCAAACTGTGTCCCTAATTCAATTCTATTGTTGGAAACAGGTGAATGTCCACTCTCCACTAAAGTGTGGTGGGCTGCCTTGAAATACTGGTATTTGGCCTGGGGAAAGGATTACTTTTACATCTAACCAACAAAGAGTCTGTCAGTTCATGGTCGAAAAATATGATCTGAAAAGTGTCATTGATTGGTCTTTCACCATCCTTTTTACTTCATTTGGGCTACAATATTGCCCTTAAATCCCTGAGGCAGAGGTTATGGGATATTTTATACAGCGATCTTCATTCCATATCTTATGTAACCTGTGGACCGTTTGCAACTGGAATCCACTATGGCCATGATTTTCAGTTACCATTGTATTTCATGAATCTGTCTGTACCTATTGCCAATTATTCACCAAAGTCAGACTAAATGTAATCCCATCAGAAGTACTAAATGGCAGACTGTCTGGTATACCCTATCAGAATAGGCTCTGTTTATGCTCTCAGGGTGTTGACTCTATGAAACATGTTCTACTACACTGTGAGCAATTCAAACAATCCAGGGATCAATTAATTAAACCCCTTTTGGCAAACTGGAAAATCCAAAACGTTCTATCTATCCTTGGAGATATGTCAAATGATACTACCCTGGCCATGACTAAGTTCCTCTCGGAAGTAATAAGAAATAGAAACCTACATGCCTTGGATAAAACATATTCTTACTTTGCTATCTCTGCAGGGAGCCTCCCTGATCCTGAAGACGAGCAGTGCAGCCACCTCTGAATGAAGCCTTCATTAACAGTCCAGATTTGCTTCGAAGCACATGGGTATCTGAAGTCATCTGGAGGTTCCAAATCCTACATTTTGAGTGGCAAATTATACATAGAAATATTCCCCCCTCCATTAACAAGGGCTAATTTCCAGAAATCCCTATATTTAGAGTTGCTACACCATACAACTTCGTTTCATGTTTACTTTTGACCAGTCCACACATTTTGCTTTTGAACTTGTCGCATATAAGCACTATGCACACAAGCGAGTTTGTTTCTATATTATCTGAGAAGATTTATATAAAATGCTTTTAAAGAAATTGTTTTAAAATCGGAATTTCCCTCTTTTTCCCCAGGAATGCTAATTGGAGCTCAGCATACATAATGGCCCCAATCCAGCCATAGTCATGCTTTTCTGCATGCAACTATCGCCCCCAGATTAATTCATTAAGTTCAATACATTCACAACAGTGCTTCACAGATTTCCCTTGCTGCAGTAGGGCATTTAAGGCAAGGCATCCTCCATCTAAATTAAAGGCTGAATGGGCTGTTTTTAATAATATGATATAACAGGGATGGGGAACATGTGGTCCTTCAGGTGTTTTTGAACTCCAGCTCCCCCCAGCCCCTGCCATCATAGCCAATGATCAGGGATGACGAGAGTTAAAGTCCCATAACACTTGGAAGGGTCAAAGGTTTTCCATCCCCATAGGTCACAATCCTGTGGAGAGCCAGGAAGTACGTAACAAGCTGACATCATCATAATGGACATTCACATCCTGTGTGTGATATAGAAGGCATTTTTATTTTATTTGCTTGAAAAAATTATATTCTGCACTTCATCCAGGGTAATGAATAAAACATAAAATATACTGTGATGAAACAAAACAGATAAAAATACACCAGATTTAAAAATTATAAAATTATATTTAAAGAATGCAGACAGTTCCAATAAAACTTTGTATTTCTATGAATTCATACTTCTAGTTTACAGCTTTCCCTAACTTAAAATAAGGATTGCCTCGGTCACTAAACTCTAAATATTATATATGCAAACCAATCCTCAAAAGGAAAGATTGTTTAGGAACTGTAAATTTTGCTTTATCAGCTAACAAAATGAAGCTTAATTTTCTCTAAACAATTTACAAATAACAAATTTCAGATATCAAATCCTAAAGCATATTGACCACTTAAGATATGGGGAAAAAGTTTTATCTTAAGGTACAATAATACACAACTGAAGCTACACTATATTTTAAAGAATACTCTAGTGGAACAAATGGAAAGCAACACTAATACAAAGCCAAAGTTCCAGGTATCAGATTCAGCTGTAAGCACTATACTGAGTAAACACAGAAGCCAGCTTATGGGTTTTAAAAATGAGATGAACTACCTGTAGAGTAACGTAATGTGAAAAGCTTTGGTCTCCACCAGAGAAAATCCTATGTACATAATAATATTCTTCACGATCTATAATTAAAATAGCATAATGTTAACATCAAGAGGGTAGCTTGAAAAGAATTTGTCTTTTATTTAGGTAGGAACGAAATTGTGAGGGATGCCACTTTTGCAAGAACATCAGGTAACTTTTGCCAATAGCAGGTCTGCATAGTAGCATTTTACACCACACACAGCAACCTTCCTTTTGGAATCACATTCACAGTTATTGCTCTGCACTCTCATAGATCAACAGGTTCATTCAGAGAAAAACTAGAGTTGACTTGTATGGAAAATGGTGCAGCATTTATTTATTTTTTGTAAGAATTTTTATTCATTTTTATCTTTAAACTGTTTACCATGGTTGCATTGAGATATATATTTGTTTACATTAGAGCAGGCACCCCTCAAATTTCGGCTGTCCAGTTGTTGTCGGCTGTCCATCTTCCCTGACCACTTCCTGTTAGCTAGGGATCATGGGAGTTGTAGGCCAAAACATCTGGAGGGCCGAAGTTTGGGGATGCCTGCATTTAGAGCATAACATGCTGTGATTATATATAATTAAAGTTAAAAGTAAAACAACACAACACAACAATAAACAGATACACATTTTTGAATATATTAACAAAGTTGTGTCAGTGTATATACCAAAATTATTAGTTATTATGTGTATTGCTTAGATCAGTGATCAAAAGTAAAAGGTATTTTGTATCAACAACTATCAGAATTTATAGGAATTTAAGGAAAGGGGGGGGGGGGGAATAATAAAATTTGTACTTGATGCACACCAGACTGTGCTGTAAACTATGGGTACTGTTCTACATTATGTCTCATTATTTGTGTAATCAATAAAGTCACACCAGACTGCAAAAATCTGTCATGTTTATTTTGGCCTCTTGCTACTTTTAATTTTTCCAATAATGCTGATTGCCAAATTGCATTATACCATCGGTCCATAGTTAAGAACTGTAATGGTTTCCACGTCTTGGCAATAGTTGTTCTTGCAGCAGTTAATATGGTATGTTAGGGGTCCTTGTTTCCAATTTGCAACATATTGGTGCAGCATTTATTGCTTCTATTGTAAACACAAAAATCTTATGAGGCAGAGATGCAATGCTAACAAATCCAGTCCCTTACCCATTATCACAATATAATTCTTGAAATAATTCCCCCCCTAACACTCCAAAAATATATATACAACTAAAGAAAGCATTATTACCTGAATTTAGTGGGATGTTTCCATTATAAGGAAGCGAGTTTCCTTTCACTGGGAAGGGACTTTTCCTGTTACTGGTTGATCCCATGCCCAACTGTCCATTGCCTCCAAGACCAAAAGAATAAATTCTTCCAGTTGAAGGGACAAATGCAGATGTGTGCTGCCTAGTGCAAAGAAAGAATAGAAATTCAAAAAGTGAGAAACTGAGAATGCTGTTGTATATTACATATGCTATGTGTGACTTATCTACCCCCAGTTTACAACATGGAAGGAAGCAACTTAAGAGAAGACAGTTGCAATGTTCTGTTGAGGGTATTAAGAGGGAGCGGCCTCTAAAACACATGGAACTTGTAATGCATTGAGACGGAAGGCTACCGTGCCTGTAGAACAGCCTTCATGCCAATCCAATTAAGTAATTCACTGGGCTGCATAAACTAATGTGTTAGCTAACTTACAGCAGTCTTTTCTTTATAAACAACAATCTTTATTACGGTCCATAGACTTCTTTATAATGGCACATAACTGGGGTGCCCAACAAGACTTTGAGAATTACGCAGTAGCTAAAGGTAAACTTGCTTCTTACACTTTTCAAGTTGCTAGACACCCCATAAAATTATTCCATTCTGCGGTCTTACCTTCCACAAGCGATCTGTGTGACAATGCTCCCCATAAGTTCAAAAACTTTTCTTGGATTTATCTCATGGCCAGTAGAGTTATGACCTAATTGCCCATAGCCTCCAGCTCCAAAAGTAAACACCCCACCTTCCTAAAAAATATTTGAAGTTAGAATGCAACTTGTAGATGACTCCAATACTTTTTAAGTACACAAAATAATAGTTACAACTGTGGAGAAGCACTAGATTATCTTCTTAGAGATATAGTTTAGTCTCTGCACAACATCCTCACTGTGAAAGAGTATAAACAATAAAATAAATTCACAGTCCTGTACACAAAAAATAAATCACATAAACTTTTTTTAAAAACCCATTGATTTTTAATTTCAAGTAACAAAAAATACCCATGCAAAAAAATCATGTAATCTTTAGCTGAGTTCCAACTAAAAACATATGGTTGATTTAAAAAATCATAAATTAGTAGTAATATCAGACTGATAAACAAGATAATGTAAAATGTTAGGTATTAGTGGACATTGCGCTCTGCCCAATATAGTAGGACTATTTTCACTTTCATATTTGCAGTATTTGTTTCAAGAATGACTTCAACTGCAGAGCAGGAGAAGAGAGCACAAAGTGCATTTCTCCACATTACCTGAAACAAGAGTTCAATTTTGAATTTAAAATCCCACAGGCTTTTAAATATAAGCTTTATGTTATGTATTGAGAAAGCAAACAGTATTTGTTAACAAAAAACCTAAACTATTCTTCTGTTTGCATATAAATGTCATATTCCAATTCTGAATGCAATGGCAGCTGTGTAAATAAACCAAAGTATGTTGCATTAAATTAACACACACAAGACTATAAACTGTGCTTCAGCACTAGCAAGAGAGATGGCATCCATCAGTGGAGCAGCCACCCACATGGTTATTAGAGCTAGGCTGAATGCAATGGAATACTTCTAAACATAAGCTTATAAAGCTCTGAAGCAAAATAAGCACAAGTTCTCCTTTCTTTCTCCCCTCCTCTGCAAATCAGCAGCAAATGACACATTACATTTCAGCAGCTCTCCCCCCACCCCTATATAAATGCTAGTGTGAGCAGGCCAATGCAACATGTGATCTTGGCAGGTTCACTGACGTTGCCCAAGCTAGTGGCTCAGTACAACTCAGACGAAGGGGTTGGTGGAGAAGGAGTTCACACCCGATATTGGGCAACCATTCTCTCTTGACAAGAGTGCAGGGTTACAAAAAAGCAGACCAACTGGTGACATGAACATGTTTTCTCTCTTACAGACTCTGAATCCCTCACTACTGAAGCAGTCAGCCTGCATGTGAAAAGCTATCAAATGTACAGTACTAATTAGTTAAAAGTGTGAAATACAGTATTTCTACTACAGTACCTTTGTAAGAGCCGCAGTATGATCTTCTCCACAGGAGATGTAAACTATTTTCTGGGATCTTAGTGACTTTAGAAGATTGGGAACATATCTGTCTGAAAATTGTAATAAATCAGGAAGTGTAATATACACTTTGTAACAAATTACATAAAAAAATAAAATATATACTGATTTAGTTTATAAACTATTATTGTTTTATATAACAAATAGCTTTGTTGCACTTTGAGGTTTATAATTCCACAGTATGTGCTGCTCAGAGAAGCACCACAGTTCAACAAATAGCAAAGTGCCTGGAAGTTACCATATTTTTCCACCTATAAGACGCCCCCTATTTTTGAGGACTCCCATTTAAGAAAATGGGGGGAGATGGCCTCCGTGTATAAGACGGCCCTACATTTTTTACATTATTTTAAAGGGAAAAAACCTACCGTAGTCTTATACTCGGAAAAATACGGTATGTAGTATTTTATTCACTATTTTGAAAGTACTGTACCATTATTTCCTACAATTAAAGCATGCAAAGCATTTGAAAGTAATTGTAGTACAGTACTGCACTGCAATGATAGCCACACTTCCTTTCAGCAACTTTCAGTTCAGTGGATTTCTCATCCACTAACACAGACACTCTGAGCTCCCAGTACGTTTCCAAGCACAGTTCAAAGTGTTGGTGCTGACCTTTAAAGCCTTAAATGGCCTCGGTCCAGTATACTTGAAGGAGCATCTCCACCCCCATCGTTCTGCCCGGACCCTGAGGTCCAGTGCCAAGGGCCTTCTGGCAGTTCCCGAGTTGCGAGAAGCCGAGTTGCAGGGAACCAGGCAGAGGGCCTTCCCGGTAGTGGCGTCCGCCCTGTGGAATGCCCTCCCATCAGATGTCAAAGAGAAAAACAGCTACCAGATTTTTAGAAGACATCTAAAGGCAGCCCTGTTTAGGGAGGCTTTTAATGTTTGATAGATTATTTTATTTCATTTTTCTGTTGGAAGCCGCCCAGAGTGACTGGGGAAACCCAGCCAGATGGGCGGGGTATAAATATATTATTATTATTATTATTATTATTATTATTATTATTATTATTATTATTATCAATTCAGCAGAGGAGAATAATTTGGTTTTACAAAAATAAGCACACATTATCTGATCATAACAACTAAAATGGAAAGTATATAGTTCATAGTTTTAAATTTTGTGTACTTACCATTTTCATCATTAAGACCAAGTTGGCCAAATTTGTTGCGTCCCCACCCAAAAACTGCTCCAGAAAGAGTAAGCACAAAGCTATGTGCTCCGCCTGCTGTAATTTGTGCAAAAGGTATCCCTTGCAAAGATTTTATCTGTTGTGGGGAAGTCTGCTTTTTGAATTCATAACCTAAACCTAGTTGACCATGTTTGTTCTGTCCCCAGGAAAACACTTCACTACCTGTTGAAGAAAAGAAAAGACACACATTTAAGATGAAGAATAACTGTAGGAATTTACTTCATTCTAAGAATTAAAATTACTCCACTATCATACATGACAGAATTCAAATGGTGGCAATAATTTTTCAGCCAAGAGATAGAAAGGGGTACTTTTGAAATTAAATGCAAAAGAAGTAAGGTAGGTAACAAGTTTGTGGGTTACCACACACACATGTTTCCAAATAAAGCCCAATTCTCAATATATTAATAGTTCCAGGTATTAAATGGAATCTCTGTACATTTTAGAATTTGGAGATCGATGGCAAAGATAAATGCTCATAATACACACATTTCCTTTCCTTAGCATGAGCAAAGCCGAAAATTTGTTTACTCTTTCTTCCCTCTCAAAGCTATCAAACACTTGATATTTTACAATGTGAAATGTTTAGTGTGTTTTTTTCTATTGTCATTGTAACAGTATTTTAAATTTATACAGAAAAACAAGCAGACAGTCCAGAGATTACCTTTGGAGAGTGCAAGGGAATGATAGTAGCCGCAGGCAACCTGCACTATTTGGATGTCTGACAAGCTTTTAATGTTTCTGTAGGAATAACAAGACATAATTAAATGAGCAACCTTTGCACAAAATGCTACAAAACCACAAAGCTTTATTTCCTTACAGAAAATGCATCTTAATCATTTCAGATATTATGTGGCATCACGGCCATATGCAACATTACGGTTCCGTGTGATGTAAATGAGCTGCAGAAGTGTTGGACTCACATGCTGTCCACTCCTGCCTGCATAGCTCAGGAGTCATTTGGAAGCTTCCACTCTCACTTTTAGTTAACCCCCGTTTGCCATATCATCTGCACCCAGAACTGGGATTAACATTATCTATGGTTAGTTTAAACAAGCCAGATTCATAAATTACCAATTGTTTACTGTTGACTTGTTAAACTAGCCATACTAGTTTGAGCTTGAAAAATTACAAAGATGCAAAGATGAAGCAATAAGCCCTTTTTACAAAAGCAAAAGGAACCATTTTTCTAAGATGAAAGTTGTTTTTTAATTCAAAACCCCCCAAAAACTTATGTTATGACTTAGTTTTACCTGGGCACTCTGGTATATTCCTCAGTTCCAGGCAAGCCAAGTTGTCCATCTGCAGCAAAACCCCAAGCATAGACTTGACCACTGTCATTTAATGCTAACGTGTGGGCTTCTCCACATGAAACAGCTACAATATTTTGAGCATCCAAGGCACTCACCTGCTCTGTAATCAAGAGAAAAAGCAGCATAATGTTACATTGCTCTTGCCCAAACATTTCCATGATGCACTGCACAACTGAACTAGCAAAAATGTGTTCCTACAAACATGTCAGATCTCCTTTACCTAAGGTCAGAGGTGCAACAAGCCACAATTCACTGCCTTGTAGGAAACCACTTCACTTTCAATCTGTGCCTAATAAGGATTGTAGTTTTTCTTCCTCTCTTAAGAACCAAACTTATGCTACCTACCGTATATTTTTTCACCCTTGGGTGAAGTAACTGTTTTGGTGGGGGACATAATTTTAATCACTAAAGTGACACAACCGGATGCTGTCTCTCATTGCCATGGTCCCTATCTGATTCAGGGAGCCCCAATAAAAATCGAAGATTCTATCTCCTGAATCATATGTAGTTGTACCTTAGTAGCTATCTAGTGAATTCTATTTTAAAACAGAGTTGAACACTACAGTGCTATCAATCAGCAGCAGCACATGAGGTAGACACAGTGGCAACTGAGGACTAGGCAGTTTTGTAGACTAAAGCATTTTCAATAAAACTATTTCTAGAGACCCCACTTCGTACTACCAAAAATCACTTCATGTTTAGTCCAATTAGTGTGTCATTGGCATAAATAGAAAAAAGTACCTCAGTGGTTCCAAGCACTGAAATCAAGCTGCTGCTGCTTTAAGAATTTAAAATATAACACACTTAGTGATCAACTAATGTTAATACATAATTTCTCAGACAAAAATAAAAAGTCAACAATACATTTTAAATACTGCCTTCGAATGGGCTACAGTTCTCTAGAAATTAATAATAATAATAATAATAATAATAATAATAATAAAACAGATCTCCAACAATTTGGACACAGAGCAATGGATTCAAACTACAAGAAAGAAGATAAAAAAATTCCTTTAGAAGAAGTGTCCAAAGTGTCCAAGTGTCATCTGAAGAAGTGTGCATGCACACGAAAGCTCATACCAAAATAAAAACTTAGTTGGTCTTTAAGGTGCTACTGAATGAATTTTTTTATTTTGTTTCGACTTAGACCAACACGGCTACCTACCTGTAACTACAAGAAAGAAGATTCCACCTAAACTTCCTGACAGTAAGAGCTGTTCGGCAGTGGAATTTGCTACCAAGGAGTGTGGTGGAGTCTCCTCCTTTGGAGGTATTTAAGCAGAGGCTTGACAGGCATATGTCAAGAATGCTTTGATGGTGCTTCCTGCTTGGCAGGGGGTTGGACTGGAAGGCCCTTGTGGTCTCTTCCAACTCTATGATTCTAATTTCTTAACAAAATATCTTGTTGCATTTTCAGTTCCATATAAATAGAGGCTTTCATGCACTAACAGTGGTACAAAAGTCAGAAAGGAAAAAAGGGCAGGTCCTTGAAGCTCTACTAATTCTAGAAACACTTCCATAATCTAAGCAACTGCTGCTGCATGTATAACTGGCACCCACATACAGAACCTAAAGGAATACGATTATCTAACAGGCACTGTTTTAACTTACCTGGTCTTTTCCTGGATTTTTCATGTCCTAATTGTCCTAAATCATTACATCCACATGTATACACAGTCCCATCATCCAAGACAAACACAGTGTGTCTTAGTCCGCAGCCTACATCTCGAACCTTTTTGTTTATGAAAAAGTTGCATCTTCTGGGTTCTAGGACAACTTCTTCATCAATGCCTCCCAATCCAAGCTGTCCAAAAGAGGCATTTCCCCAACATAACATGTTGCAAGCCCTCTGAATGATCTGCCAGCTTCAGCATTCAAATGTCCAGCATCACTGTAATGGAGTGGAAAATAAGTTAGTACTAGAATACAGGTGACTTGGTATTTATAAGAGGATTCACAAATTTCATCTCTCAATTATTGTGATTAGCCCAAACAAAAACACCAAGAACTTCACATCTCATTAGAAGAATTCTATAGCAGAAAAATGTAAATATGACTGTTACATGTTCTCTAAAATATTAATCATCTAATTTTAAATAAGTATTTTGCTAGAGTTAGTATTTTTGGACCCCTAAATATCAGAATTGCAAACATTTCTTGCAGGCCAAATATGGTTGCTGTGTGTTACTCCTACAAGTGAGTAAGATGCAAAAAGGCATAACCAGAACTATTTATTAAACTAGTAATGACAGCAGGATAGAAAGCACCACAATGGCAAATCTGAAATGATTTTTTTGTGCAAGAAAATTTTTTGTGCTGACTACAAATTCAGCATGGAGATTAAATTTTCTGGACTTTCTGGAGACTTGGAAAACAACAGTTCTCTCTTCCCCACCATTTTTACACATTTTCTCCCATGTCTTTACATTTAAGTCAGCCCCTAAGGTTATATTTAGCCCAATCCTCAGCATGTTTTACTTGATAAATAGATCCCACTGAGTTCCATGAGATTTACTCCTAGCTAGGTATGCATAGGATTGCAGCTTTAGACTGAAAACCGCAAGATAGTTAACAAAATCCAGCCACACTTACGAGACACTCAAGATGGTGCTGCCAAGAGCTGGAACGTACTTGTAAAAAAGTGGCCTTCAAACATCCATGCCAATCATGGCAAATTCAACCTATGTTATAAGAACATAATTAGGTAAAAGTTATGGGAATTCACATTTCTCCAAACCCAAGCACATTTTTTTTCCTACTTGAACATCATTCAAAATTGCTGCCTTGGGCACCATTCAAACAGCCAGCAGGAGTGAAATTTAATAAAGAATAAAAACAAAAATTAGATTAAAATGTGCTAGAAAATATATATCACCCATCTTCAGAAAAATAAAAGGGCTTATTCTACTTTCAGTGCAATGGAACCACACAGCAACACAAGGTTACTCAAGCAGATTGTCAGGGGACCACCAGGGGTCAGCAGAGAAGTTAGGACCAGGGCTCTCCGATGCAGACAGAGCCCGGGATGCTAGCACTGCGGAGCAGTCCGCGGAAGGTGGTGCTGACGCTGAGGAAGCGGTGCAGAGCCTTGGGGATGCTGAGAGGGGGAGGTTCCCAGAGGGAAGGTTTGAAGGGTCGAACCACAGTGCTCAAGAGGGGGAGGCTCTAGAAGAGGCAGCACTGGCTCCCCAGCTCAGCAGTTCTGGGGGAGAAAGCACTCCACCAGCCCCAGCCCCCCAACAGCACAGGGGAGAAAAGCGTCACGAGGAGAGGAGGAGATTCAGGACGCCAAGGGTGTTCTGTTGGCAAAAGTCATGACGGGCGGTGCTTCTGGATTTTGATTTGGAAAAGAGCAGTCATGCATTTTTATCCTCTGCATTGTACATATCTATATACCGGTATATATAAATGTAGGCATTGCGTGTGCAGAGGCCACAGCCTTTCTCCATAACCGCTGAACTGTAATGTAACTAATTTGGCCACAACGTTCCCTGCCCATCAGTGTGGGATCTAGCATAATTTCTTTTTTTTAAAAAATATATTTATTAAAAAAAATTAGACAACAGAGACATACGAAAATGCAAAACACAAAAAGGAAATACAAAACACAAAGAAAAAAAAAGAAAAAAACCCAAATACAAAGAAATACAAAAATGCAAAAACAAAAATTCTTACAACAATCTTATTACTTGGTAAAACTTCCCGACTTCCCCCCCCTCCCGAATCTACTCTAAACCCCATTCAGACTGCTTTCATAATATGCCTAGCATAATTTTTTCCCCAAAAAAGCAAACCTTTCATACCTAAAATAATGATTAAACACAAAAAAGTGGCGCCCAAATTAGACGTCACCAGCAGAAGCTCTGAAGACTCCAGCAGCATCCAATAGAAAGGCAGATCACCCACTGCTGCCTCAAAAGCTGTGCCACCAGATGACATCACACAATTCCACAGCAACCAACTGAAAACAGGCCTTTTGCAGCAACAAGGCCCAACATTGCCAAGTGGAGGTAGGGGCCTGCCTGGGGGTGGGGGTGGGGTGCCGAAAAGGGGGCAGGGATAGGTAATGGGTCAGAACAGGGTGGAGGAAGACACAGGGCTGAAACCTGCCCTCTCCACAGTATCTCGCCTCGGCTTTGCAGACTAGGCTGAGTGGATTTAGGGGCCTGCCTGGGTGGGGGATGGGGGAGGCCTAATAGGCCGCAGCATAGAATCAACCGAATATGGGCCTTTTACAGGGCCGTGTCTTTGGGTAGAATAAATGTTATTTCACATAACACACATGGGTAGGGGAGTCAGGGTTGGGACAGGGCAAAATTTTACAGAACACGCACATTGGGGGAATGATTGTGTGCAAAATGAACGGGTCACAGGGATAACCCGGGGGGGGGGATTGGACGGAGGAGAGGAGGGAAATCACAGTGTAGCAATGGACTCCTAACTCCTCTTCCAAGTTTTATTGGCTAACTCAGAAGATAAGCCATTGTTTGGCTTACAACAACAGGGACAAGTGGGGGGGTTAGGGGGAGGAGAGGGGGGATCACAGGGATAAGCGGGGGGTGGGGGGAAGAGGGGGCATAATAGGTCATGGATCAGGACAGAGTTGGGAGTTTCACATGGATGAGGGAGGGGGATGAGGGGGGGAATCACAGGGATAAGCCAGGGGGTGAGGGGAGGAATGGGGGAATCACAGGGATACGTCGTGGATCGGCACAGGGTAGGGGAAATCACACAAATAACCCATAGCAATGCGTGGCATGGCCAGCTAGTGTATATAATAAAACTTTGTAAAAACCAGATACTGTACAAAGCGCTTTACTCGTGAGGAAGCAATCAGCACCACTACACAGATCCAGAAAGTTTTCTATATAGATCTCAGCATGAAATGCATTATTTCTGAGATTTATTTTCATCATTGCTTTTAAACAACATAGATCCTAGATATCTGAAAGACAGCCTCTATGCATAGTCATTCTCAGGTCTTAAGATGTGCAGAGGGAGCTCCCTTGGTAGCTCTATCATGCTTAGAAGTGTGAGAAGTGGCAGCTTGGGAGATGGCTTATTCTGTGGTGGCCCCTAAATTATGGACTTCCTTCCCATAGGGGTGCATCTAGGGTCTTCACTGTACAGCTTTCACCATATGCTGAAAAAGACACACCTCTTTGTGCTCACCTTTGACAGTTAAGTTCTTTTGCTGAATTTATACTGTTCCATTTCATAGGATTTGGCATAAAACAATAGGAATCGACATAAAACAATAATGACGAGGCTAAACAACCAGATCAATATTTTTGAACACTAGATACAAGGAAGTCTTTATCATCCACTAGAATTAACACTATAATGGCAATATCAAGCCAATTTATTCTCTTACTAATTCAAGGGCTGTGCTGTCCTGCCATTTAGTTGCCTAAACATTTTTATTATTAGAAGATTAAAAAGCAAAATTTCCTGAATTAGAAAGGGCGGGGGGGGGGGGCGTAATATGACAAAGTTTACTGTACAGTATTTCTTTCTATTTAGGTGAATAATGGTTTGTTTTAGTCATACACCCAATAACTCTGAAAAGATTTACTGTATGAACCTAGAGCTTTCCAGAAGCACCTACAGTATGAATCATTGCTGCTACATCACTTATATGAAGCACAGTAATGCACTTTATAAACGATGAAAACTAGCTATCTCTAAAGCTCCAGATGTCTAAAGACCAAGGGCTTATCCACACCTTTTGTCCCACTCTTTCTACATTTTGCCCAGTAGTAAATTGTTATACAGTATTAACAAGAGCTACTTTCTGTCAACTCTGGATGAAAAACAGTGCAAAACTAAGTTCCATTTTTTTTAAAAAAAAGGACCACAACTTCCGTTTTCAAACTATTGCACCTTCTAAAACATACCTCCTTTATGCTTACCTCCATTAAGCTCACAACTTAATGTAACAGGGAGTTAATGTGTATGCCTGCTAGAGTTTCCTGATCCACATGTGCAACTACTGCATCAGCATAAACGTTTAAAAATTCAAATTATTTCTGACATGAAAATTACTTGGTATGGTTAAAGGCACACACAGATGATTTATATTCTAAGCCAGGGGTCCCCAAACTAAGACCCGTGGGCCGGATGCGGCCCAATCGCCTTCTCAATCCGGCCCGCGGATGGTCCGGGAATCAGCATGTTTTTACACGAGTAGAATGTGTCCTTTTATTTAAAATGCATCTCTGGGTTATTTGTGGGGCATAGGAATTCATTCATATATTTTTTCAAAATATAGTCCAGCCCCCAACAAGGTCTGAGGGACAGTGGACTGGCCCCCTGCTGAAAAAGTTTGCTGACCCCTGTTCTAAGCCATGGATGGGGCTTACCAAACTACCGTAACCCTTCAAAGGGTGTGTAACTCTGACTAGGCAGCTGCAGTTATGAAACCACTCTGACTAGTACCAAATAAATTGCAAAACACCCACTTGAAACTCAACATACCTTAAGCATGTCTAATGGGGAGAAGGAGAAGAGCAATGCTATGATTTGCTATCTCTGTGGTTCCAGGTTAACAGGAACTGTTGTGCTAAAAGAATCACTGGATGAGGGAGCACTGTGGCTACAATATGATGCTCACTTACTTGGAAGTAAGCCATACAGAATATGATGAGACCCACTGAGTAACCAGTTGAGCTTATATAGTTTATCTAGGTCAGCCTTTTAATCACTGGCTGAAGGCTATGTGTTTGGACAGGTAGCCTTAAAAAGTGAGCACCTTCTGACACAGGGCTCAAGTCAAGTCTCCAACAACTTTACAAAAGCTCTTTTGTCCCCCCTCCTCATTTTTGGTGAAGCTGGCGGAGTTTGACATTAGTAAACATCCAGATGTAGGAGCATAGCTGTAGTCCTAGATACACTTATTTGGAAGTAAACATCATTGAGTACTACTGGACCTACTTGAATAAAAGGCTGGGATGCATAATTTCTGTAAGGTCAGCCGTTTCGGGCCTTGACAGAGCATTGCCCTGAACAGAGGTGAAACTGGGCCCTCAGTTTCATTTCAAGCTCCTTCTCTCAAGTTTCAGCTTTCATTTAAATACAGAAGCCCACAGTACTTCTGCAGCAAGGCTAACCAGTATTTTGGGAGTTTGCTATATTATCTTATTTTGAATTACTGTACTTTTAATGTATATTTAATTTGCATTCATTATGCAGTTCACAGCACTGGGAACCTTTGGACTAACAGTGGCAAATAAACTGTAACATAGCTATCACTTGCTTCTTACTTGTATGAGAAAAAGCGTATTGGCAGCCTTCTAACCAACTGCTCACTAAGAAATAAAAAAGAAAATAAAAGCTCCTGCCTTCAGATGTCCCTTCCAATGATGCAAAGGTCACTCAGTAAACGCTGGGTACTTTTTAACAAAATAAGACTATAAATATATGTAACCGAGTACTGTACTGTCTTCACTTTAGATATACCCAACTACCTGTATGTAGGCTCCGGCTATTTTAGGCTGCTGGTGTTTTAGTCACGAAAACATACCATCCTGCATTTGTTCAACACAACGGGTTTTTGTTTTTTGTTTATCTAAAAGGCCTGCGACTGGATTCAATACATATATATATTATTTAGCAGGGTTCGTTCCCCGCGGAGGTTTCGGCAGCCCTGCATGTGGGGAACGCCCCCCTTTTTCTTCATGCACCCCTCGGGAAGAGGGGCGAGTGGCAGCTGTCAAACCCCACCGCTCGGCTCCCGCCCTGCCCAGCAGACCCAAAAAGGCTCGTTCTTGGCGGCGCTGCCCCTCCGCCCACCGCCGCCTCTTCGTGAGTCACGAGGAGGCAGAAGAGAAGCCCCCGACCCACCCCGACCGAGGCCCCGGAGAGCCCCAACTCTTTCCCGCGGGCAGCCGGGCTCCGCTGACCCTCCCCTTCCCCTCTCTCAGGCCCCGCGCTCCACCCCGAAATCCGCGCTCTCCCGCCGGCCACCTTACCAGCCCAGAAAGCCCGCTTTCTCCTCCGCTTCTCCACCCCCGACCACAGCGTGGACCCCCTCGGGAAAACACACACAGCAAGGCCGCCCTGCCCTGCCCGACTCACAACAGCCTCCTGCGCTACAGCGTCCGCCCCCGCTTCTCTCCTCCGACGGAGGAAGCTGACGGGCTGACTCGGCCCGATGATTCCACCCCAGGCGGGCCCCGGAGTGCGGCAGCGCCGAAGCGGGAGAGCGGGCGGGCGGGCGCGGGCGCCGAGAAAACAGGCCCAGCAGCGCCGGCTCGCCTAGCTCGCTCTCCCTCGCAGTGCGCAAGCGCCGGGCCCTCCTGCGTCGAGCAGCCGAGACAGGCGGGAAGCACGCTCTGGCTCTTCTCCCCGCGGACGGAAAGGGCCTGGGGGAACTTTTCTCCTCGTGTCTCTTTCACTGAGGGTTATTATCCCCCCGCCTCTGCCTCGCTCGCTAGAAGCTGAGGGAAATGGTAGCAAGCCCTTTCCCGTCACCCCACACTTTTTAAGTAACTCAGTGTGGACCCACTTCACTGTGGAGTAAGTCCCACACCTGAGTATATTAGGATCAGGGCCCAGCGCTATTTTAGACTTACATAAAATATTGGGGGGGGGAGGTAAGCCCAGCCCCGCATAATCGATCACCAGACGGAGTGGGTGAACACCATTTGAATGGCAATGCCCATCAATTTTTGGGGGGTGGGGGGAGGCCTCAAATATTTTATTGGGGGGGGGCGAAGTGACCTCAGCCCCTAGGAGTTGCCTCCTATGGTCTTAGGGCAGTGCAGGGACTTGCCTTTTCTGCCCACTGTTATGTTAATACTGTAAAACGCCCAAATATATTTGCTGAGGGATGCTCTATAATACGGCTTGAAGGCATCGTAAAAACAATTTTGTGACAATAATTGATTCCCACAGATTTGCATATACGACTAGAAGGAATAGTTCTGAAGAACAGCGCCCATGGACTTCTTTTGTTTCTTTGTTTTCCTATGAGGCGCGCACACATGTCACAGCAGGCACCACCAGAAGTGCAGTACAAGAGAAGTTTCCTCCCATGAGAAGGAAAAGGGAAGGTCTGTTTTAACATGCTGCCTGCCATCTGTGGTTTTGGCAATTACTTCTATGGAAAGTAGTTAACATTTTTTTAATTCACTGGTTAATTAGAGACACGTTTCAAATCAAGCAGTGAAAAGTGCTAAATTGACACTAAATGGTTAAACTGTATGAGTAAGCAATAATAAGAAAGCTCAGGATTGCAGCATAAGACACTTAATATACTGTACCTGTTTCTGTTGGTATAGTTGTAGCAAGTTTGAATGTGATGCCAAGGCTCTTTATTAAGGTTGTTGTTTTTCTCTCTTTAGCTTTCTGCTGTGCCTGGTGAGGAGTTCTTAGTAATTAAAAACTTGCTTTAAAAAAAACACCAAACTAAATTCTTTGTTTTCCTTTTGTAACTCAGTCTAATCAACCTCCACATTATAGGCAGCATTCCTTAGACAGACTGCATGCTAATGACCCAGGATGGTTAAAAAGTGTTTCCTCAACAGGAGCAAATGGTCAGGAAATAATTGGAGATCAGAACTATGAAGGTGACACATTTCATTTCTAGCAAATGCTAGATTAAGAAGTATATGTGAAGAAACAATGAAGCAGGTTTTCGACCAGAGGATGGAGAGAGAAAATTTACCTGAAAGCTACAAGCATCTTGGGGTGCAAGGTGCGTCTCTTAAGGAATCTCATTTAAGGTAGTAGATTTGTTGCCTGGTTAGAAACGTATGTTGTTTGCCTTTAAAGCACATATTACAAAATTATCCTCAGTTTCTAGTGCTCTCCAAAGCCAAACAAAAGCAGTTACCACTGCCCCTGGAACTTCTCACAATTTGGGGAAGTGGGATTTAGAATCGGCTGTAAATCCTGTACTGCCTATTCAAACTTTCATATTGTTATAAGGGTTTTTTTTTGGGGGGGGGACCCAAGAAATTAATGGAAGTCACAATCTAGGTAATATTTGGAGTAAGATTCCAGGCTAGTGGAAAAATGCCAACTATTGCTTCCTTTCCAAGCCAGGGCCTCACCTGGGAAAGAGGAGTTTACATGACAAAAGGTGTTGATGCACCATCAAAGAGGAATCCTTAGGTCTGGGCAGAAAGATGTTGCCAAGGTGTCTGGGAGGGGGGTTGATGTGAAACAAAATTGTTCTGGTTTTGAAATGAGAGCTTTGAAGAGGAGCTCACCTCATAGCAGGGATTTGAACCGCAGACCTTCTGATCAGCAAGCCCTAGGCTCTGTGGTTTAACCTACAGCACCACTTGCATGTATGTATAGTGGACATTAGATGTGGATTTGTCACATGTTTAAAAATTAATTGGACCGCTGTAATGCAGACAGGTAGATTAAACGGTAAAGGACCCCTGACAGTTAAGTCCAGTCGCGAACGACTCTGGGGTTGCGGTGCTCATCTCGCTTTACTGCCTGAGGGAGCCAACGTTTGTTCGCAGACAGTTTTTCCGAGTCGTGTGGCCAGCATGACTAAGCCGCTTCTGGCGAAACCAGAGCAGTGCACGGAAATGCTGTTTACCTTCCCACTGGAGCGGTACCTATTTATCTATTTGCACTTTGACATGCTTTCGAACTGCTAGGTGGGCAGGAGCAGGGACCGAGAAATGGGAGCTCACCCTGTCGTGGGGATTCGAACCGCCAACCTTCTGATCAGCAAGCCCTAGACCACAGCACCACCCGAGTCCCAACAGGTAGATTACATCCACATAAATCTTCAGAACAAGCAGTAACAGCAACTTTACTAATTTTTTGGTGACCGTCTTTAAAGTGCCAGAACAGCATAGTAGCATGCTACAGTTCATAGAAATTATTTAGAGTTTGGAGGATCCATTTTTATTTTTTTAACATGAAAGAAGTGGAAGGGAATATTATCAATTAGTAAAATAATGGTTTTCTCAAAAGATTCTCAGTTCTTACAAGTCTAGCAGCTAATGATCAAATTGTAAAGCTAGGATGCCACTGCTTTGGGGAATAGTTGGTTCCTACCTATTACCTCCCATACTGGTGAGTGTGAATGCTTGGGTTTTTAAAATTCTGCTCATATGAATCACAACCAGTGGCAGCAAATCTGAATAAAAAGAAATCTGAATAAAAAGTACATTTATCTGTGTTGTGATTATGGTATATTGATCTGTTCAAGTAGCAATGTCTTTGCCTGCAGGCAGAGGGAACCAGACTCTTATGCTACAAAGCAACAGCATAATTACCATCAGGACCTATGGAAACAAGTGGCAATGTAGACAAGAAGTGATACTTGAATATTAAAGAATACTTAGGGTTTTTTTTTATCTAAACCTTCTTTACATAATTAATAAAGAGAATTGATAATCTGTTGCAAGTCTGCAAGGGCTAACGTCTTCACATTCTACTGGGTACTAGTCTTTAGTTATCGGTACTGTCAGTTATTGAATTGTCTGCGCTACAATGTAAAAGCCAGTTCATACATAATGAACAATTGTCAAGCCCTCTTAGCTACAAATTTCCCTTAAAATATTGCTGCTGTTGTACTTAGGCAGGTGGTGTTGATGTTGGTGTGTATCTGTATCTGATGGTTGCCCGAGTGGAAGGCAGCTTACCCAGCCAATATTTATCTCGCCATCCTTACCCCTATAGCCTCATGTACTCCTAAAACCCTGTCCATAGGACTGAGGGGCCCTGAACAGTGTGGGGTGTACGGTATTATACAGAGCTGCAAAGGAAGGCGGAGTCCTATGCCGTTTCCTGTTCTCTCATCTTGATAGAGATTAGAACACATGAATAGTGCTATAGTTGTTCTTGGCTAGCTTGGTGTAAGTGAGGCATTGGGCTTTGGGAAGGAGGTGTGAGGGCTCTGACACCTCGTTCCCAAAGCCTACCACACCCAGCAGTGTGACAAATCAGTGTGCAGCCTGCAGGTTCTGTGTCAAAGTACTCTTGCGGGCCACTTGGTATGAAAAGACAGAGGTGTGAATTACAGAAATTGCATCAGTGCAATTATATACAGTATACTTAAGCTTAGTTTCTGCTTGCAAAGGTTAAGCTGCAATTGTGGGTTTAGATAAAGGTCTTAAGGGAGAGAGGTGGCAGTGCATAGATGCTCTGGATGCAAGTTTTAGCCAACAAATGTGAGTGCTCGGGCCAGGGTCAATCCTGTGCACACTTTCTTGGGAGCAATCCCCATTGAACTGAACGGACTAAAAGGTAAAGGTAAAAAGGTAAATGACCCCTGGACGGTTAAGTCCTGTCACAGGTGATTGTGTGGTGCCGCGCTCATCTCTCTTCAGGCCAAGGGAGACTGCACTGTTAATGGAGAACACATCTGTTCTCATAGGCCTTTGGTAAAACTGTTTAGATTGAGGTCTTGGATTACAGAGAGTTTTATGTCTGCTGCTGTGTTTTCTCCATATCTGAATATCTGCTTGTACTCTTTTAAATTGTTGCTTTGTTGTTTATTTTGTATTTAATTGTGCTTTTAGTAAATGACCTGTGAACCGCCTTGGGAGCCTTTCAAATGGCAGGCAGTTTAGAAGTCTACTAAATAAATAAATAAATAAGCAACGCCAGTAAACAATTATGGAGACTAATATTGGGGACAGGTGTCCCCCTTCAGTCCCTGCACTGAATACATATCCATCTTCTTTTCCTTCCCTTCACAGATTTCATAATTTTAGCACCCTCTGTTGTCTAAATTTCTTGTTTTGATCTGGCAGCAGAAGCCCAGTAAAGTAGAGGCTGGAGGAAGGAATTCCACAGTCTGACAACTTACTACTGAGAAATTTCCTTTAGTACCTTAATGTGCATTGCCATGAAGTACCAAGTGCTGCCCTACTGTAGATCAAAGTGAGACCACAATTCAGAAAGGGGGGGGGGGAGCTCAAAGCAGTGCCACATGCTGCTGATTTTGAAATGACACCATGTCTTTGCATGGCACTATGATGAAGTACCCTAAAATTAGCCTTCTTACTACTTTGTCAAGACTGCATGCTGGGAAGCAAGTAGCCTTCAGTGGGGAGAGGAAAGAGGCGCTGAAGAGAAAAGACCTGGGACTCACTCACACACAAGCAGGTCACACCACTTCACTCACGGTGAGCTGAGCTGGCTTCTATTCAAATTTCCACAATGGATTATTTAAATGTGATCCATTGCGTGCAAGTGTTCTGGGATGGAGGTAGGGAGGATATTACAGTGAGAGCACCAGGGAAAGAGAAGAGTTGTTTACTACTTGAGAATTCGTGGGGTGAGCAGTGGGATGAAGGCAGTTTATTTTTTTAAAAAGGGGGTAGGTTTTATATTCTCACATGTTTTTGTAATGGAGTTGAGGGTGCTTGTTCAAAGCTTAAATGCATCAAGGGCCTTTACCACATGAAAAAGGATTGAATAGAAGATTATCCTAAAACTTAGGGCAGCAAGTTTTGCAGCTAAAGTAATAGTTGATTAACGGGATGGGGTGACAGTTCTGGACATACCTTTTCTATTTGTTTAGAATATTATGGTTTTGATGTGTAACTGCTGTACAATAGGGCGAAAATATGAAGCTGGGCTCTCTCTTTTTCTTTTAACAATGAGCGGTAGCCATTTATCAACTTGGAAGTTACCTTACACACCTCCTTCAGCATCTCAAAAAAGTACCTATCTAGAGGTTTAGGTAAATGCACATTTATTTAAAGGTAACCAAACTCTTCAGTTTAATTTAATGGGTTGGTAGCCCTAGTAAAAATTGGATGTACAACCTGTTCTTCCTGTGCTCCCAGACTGAATTTTCCCTGGTGTTTCCCTCTCCCCTCACAGAATATTTCTAAGGAGCCACAATATTCACTTGGGAATAAATAGTGCTGTAATGATGCAGGAATAGTTGCAAGTTAAGTGAGGGAAATGGGGGCGGGGGGGGCAGGGAGACATAGAATGAATGTTAATGTGTTGTCACATGTTTTGGGGGTGTGACTATCAGAAGAAATACAGAAATTGCAGGAGGGAAAGAAACCTATAGAATATTTGTTTAAGGAGCCAAGGAGGACAGTAAACAGCACAACTGCTTGGATGGTTGAATAGTGAACAAATTACAGAAATTAAGGCCACTGTCTACACGCAACAGTTCCAAAACAATGTAAGGAAAGCAGGGATAGTGTCACAGGAATTCCCTTATTTAACTTCCTGGAATGAAGGAAGAGGTTTCCCAAAAGCATCCTTTAACCCCATTAAAAATATCAGACATAATAAAGCTGCTCATTATGGAAATAATTTTAACTCTTTTAACCCTTTCCATGAACCATAATATTCTTAAGCTTCCCTGGGATACTTTTCCTACTGTAATAGAAGTCAATAGGACATTCCCCAGAAAACCAGTTTGATATTTTTTTTAAAAATCCTGGAAGTAAAGAAAAGAGACATTTTCACCCATGTGAATATAAGTTATAGTCCAGGAAGCAGATCTACATATTTTAAATAACTGGCCACTCATTCTTGTGAGAGAATGGAGTAGTGAATGAAGCCATAGGTAGTGATCAAAATAATGAAATGCTGTTTTCCCTGTTTGTACCTATTTGTGTTTCCAAGGCCAGCCAGGTCAGCACATTAGCCAGCCAACATCTTGTTCCTCATTTCATCCTGAACAGTGAAAAATTGGTGAGTGATGATACCCTTCTACATTCTATCTGCAAGCTTGGTGGTACTAGCTGTACCTCTCCTAAGGCAGTTGCCAATGGTCAGGTGTTTCATGCGCACAACCCTATGAAGTTTCATAGAGGCTATGATGTCTGAACTGTAAGGCCAGGTTATCTATTTGTGGATCAAAGAAAGTGCTTTCTTGTAGTTCCCCTCAGCATAGGAAGGATTCCCAAAATCCACCTACTCCCCAGCATTTAAAAATAAATAAATCATTATAGTAGTTCTGCATACAATATAAGGAATTTACTTAATTGTTTATGTAGGTCAAAATCCACATTTCTGTGACGTAAAAGCAAGCAACATATGATGTGCCCTAAAAATAAATATTTTGAATCCTTTTTCTGGCATTCATTTCTGAACAAGTGAATGTGCATAGACCTCTGAATCTCTATTTTCCAGGGTACCAGTTCACTTGTAGAGGTATATGTATTCATGCGTTCAGGTATGTGCAGGCAGACCCCATGCAAATGTTACCGTACCTTTAAAAGAGTGAAGGCCAGCCAAGAGGTTTACCCTCAAACATGCCTTCCATGTGTTGATTTGTGCAGAAATGAATGTCAATAAGAACCTTGAAATGCAGTGAGCGCATGTTTCGCCATACTTTAGAATATATGTTTATCTTCACCCTAATATGAAAATGTGTCATACGGTATGCTCTAGACTCTTAAATGTACATTCACAGCCTATATACAAACTTCTATTATCCCCAGCCCCTAAATAATTACCCAACTGAGAATTCTTGATAGGCAGGGGAAGGAAGTGACTTTCTAAAGAACTTTTACATTTGCATGTGACACATGGAGAGTGCTATCAAGTGGCCAACCTCAGCTGACCACAGAAATTGTGTGGGACATATGAATAGTACCGTAGATATTTATAGGCAACAGACTTGATACAATTTTTAACAACTATCATCTGCTTAGAACTTTTACATGTTAAAATGTGATGACCCGCTGTCACAACCATAATTTCATAAGAGCCTTCCTTACAATTCTTACTGCTATGGTTTTCCACTGAGTAATGACTTAATATTTGACCCCAAAGCTCATATGCATCTCGGTGTGTTTGTGTAGAAGTGTAAATTGAGTGTCCATAATGCTGTGTGCAGCAGAAGATACTCTTTCTCTGCTGCCCTGGGCAGGGCTGGGCCTACTGTTAGGTGGAGTGAAGCAGCTGATTTTGGACATCATGAAAGGGCAGCAAATTGATAGTTACTTTATTATTGTATTTTTACTGTCACGGGGGAGGAACATGCACTTGTGGGATTTTCCCACCTCAGATGGCAAATTAATTTGACTGGCTCTGAGTATTATATACCTTGACTTGAAGCAGATGGGGAGGGCAGGGGAGATCTCTAGTGAAATTCCAAACAAAGTATTTTAATATGCCAGTAATTAGGATATTTGTGATTATAATACCGGTAGTCATGTGCAGTCAAATGACTGATATTTAAAACCTAAGAAGGTTAGGAAATAACCTAACACAGTTATATTATTAGACTTTACAATGTTTCTCAGAAGTGAGATTCACTGATTTATTGTGGTCATTTTGGATGGTAAGATGGATACAGCCTTATTATGATAAGCCTCCAGTTTTCCTCACTATAAAACCATATAGTTCTGAGGTCTGTCCCTTGGCTTCCACCATAGGCTTGGTAAGGAACCCCTTTTGTATTCTTGCACCAGCTTACTAGTGCCAGAACCTCAAAGCCTTAAAAATCTTGAATCTTTACCAGCTGCTCTCTGTCCCCTGCAAGTTGGTAGCTGTCTGAATTTTCCCCTCTTAAAAGTTTAGTGCACTGGTTGGGACCCAAAAATGACTTGAGCCCTGACCAGCCCACCATATTCCTCCTTTAGCATGTTGATCACACCAGCACTCTTTTTCTGGTTAGAAAGAGAGAGAAGCAAAGGAGAAAGAGACAGTACAGAAAGGGGTTCTGTGATGCAGATTGGCATTAAAGGTGCTAAAGGTGCTTTAAAAAAAAAGGAAGACTGCTGCAATAAAGCATAGGCTGGAAATATTTTTCCTTATATTTCCTTGTCCTTCTCTGTCTAAAATACTATGGGAAACTTCTACATAGTTCTTCACACAGCGTTTCTCCCGCTCTAGGCCCCTCCTAATAGATTTTCTATAAGGAGCAATCTGAACAAAAGACTTCAGTTACCACCACCTGGTGCCTTTACATTAGAAATCAACAGTTCACCGCCTAATATACAAAGATACAAATGCATGCAATCTGTCACTATAGGTACCTAGCACACTAAAGCACATCTTATTTTTCATATACAACGAACAATTGAATGAAAATCATAAAATGAATCTGTTGCGTCTTCCAGATTAAAATGACAAAACTGACAGCTTCTCATTTATTTATATTTCATATACTCTGTACATATGGCACAATTTGAAGGGTTGGTTCAAATTGTAAGCTCAAAATTCATTCTAAGTGTGGAGGATTTATTTCTCATGAGTGCTTGAACTGATAGAAAACAAAGCCTAGTGGATGATAAAAGTAATGATGCAGTTTAAGTTAAAACTGAGTGGCCTACATAAATTTGTTTAGCTACCAATTCTCTTGATAAAAAGCCAAACAGTTTCTTCAACCTCTCTCATAACTCATTCATGTTAATAGACAATAAAATCTTAATTAAAAACGTTAGAACTGCAACCTGTGGTTTTTTTAAAAAAAAAATACACACAATCTTTTTCTAATAATTGGAACTGGCAGCTACTGTTGTAAGCAGCTGTTAAGTAAGGTTATTGTTTTGCTTTCTCTTAAGGATTTCTAATAGCTTAATTAGAGTTTCTTAGACTTACCCAAATAATTGTTTTTTAAAAGATCATTCGTTCTAAGCTTGTGGGCCAGGTCTGCTCTTCCTTGTTGGAGAAAACAATTATGCATATCACTGGGAAAAGAAGCTTTAATTCATAGCTAGAGAGATTTCTCCTAGGTCACACACATACTAACTAATCTAAAAAGGTTTATGTTAATGCATAGTCTGTCATATCAGAATATACTGTATTTTAAATGCTGTGAGCTGTTCCATTTTACCCAGTCATAGTAACTCAGCTGATAATTTAGGCCCTAGGGAACACATTGGCTCAGGAAGCAAATTAAAAAGCTCAGGAAAACATTCTTCCTTAACTTTATAGTATAGGCATTTAAGCAACTTTTCTGTGGTGGTGGGGTACATGGGATATATGTTGTTTGTTTAATGGGAAACACAGGGATTAGCTGGAAGTATAGGTGCCTTTCATTAAATGTTACCCACCACACAACAAACGCACATCCCTTTTGGCTATCCGAGGGAGACTTTTTGTCATTCCCTTGGTGGCACTAGAAAGAAGCTCTCGCTGGCGTATAATTAGACAGCCTGCTCACCACTGTATGCATTCAGTTAGCCAACCTGCTTTTGCATACCTGACATAAAGGCAGCGCTTCACTGTGAATCCTGTTTGTCCTTAGCACCATTTTTTCTTTATAAATGGTGTTCTTATTAAGAACAGTAACACCATTACATAGCAAATCAGATTTGGCAGTACTTTTATGTTTCTGAGAGTGAACAAAGCTAATTTAGAGTGAGGTACAATACAATGCTTCCTGAGTAGACATTGTCTTCTCTCTGACGTAACTTTGTGACATCAACCCATAGTCATATCTGATAGGCTGTGTGGCAACACTGCTGTTGCTAAAATGAAGAAGTCGGCTTGGGGGTGGGTGGGATGGCAACAAAGCAAAAGGTGATTGGAGCTGTGAATATCACTAGTGAGTAGAGCTGCCATATATCCCACTTCACAGATGGCAATCCTCCACTTCCAGAGACAGCATGCCTTTGAATACCATCAGCTGATGATGGTATTGATGGTGTGGTGTAATGGTTAGTGTTAGACTAGGACCTGGGAGAGCAGGGTTTAAATCCCAACTTTGTCATGAAACTCACTGGATGACCTGGGGCCACTCACTGCTTCTCAGCCTAACCTACCTCTTAAGATTGTTGTGGGGATTAAATAAGGAGGAGGAAAACCATATATGCTACCTTGAGTTCCTTAGATAAAAAGGTGGGATATGAATGCAGTAAACAAACAAACAAATCTCAAGATGGGAGAGTCCTACTCCACTCACATTCTGTTTGTGGGCTTTCCACTGGCAAGTGGTTGGCCACTGTGACAATAGGATACTAGACTAGGTACCCATTGGCCTGATTCAGCAGGACTCTTGTGCTCATATGACTCCAATGTTTCATTAGTCCCAGCCAGGATGACTAATGGCTGGGGATGCTGGGAGCTGTAGTTCACAACATTTGAAAGGCCACATATTGTTCACCCCGTTACAGTGGTGAGAATGTTGGAATAGGTAGGACCAATATGACCTAGATTTAAATCCTCACTTGGCCATAACATTTGGTGGATGACCTTGAGGCAGCCATATACCTCTCAGTCTAACTTAACCTCACAGGATCATGACAGGGTTGGGATTCACTGTGCATACAAACATTGTGAATTGCGCATGCAACCATGAATGCAGGATTCAAGCATTATCCATCCGTGCAGGGCCGTCCTTTCCATATGGCTTAGTGACGCGGTGCACAACAGCGCCTCCCCATCAGGGGCGCTGAGCTGCGGCGCCCAGCAGCCCCAGACGCTGCTCATGTTCGAGGCGGCGAGCGAGGCTCTGCCGCTGAAGCAGCCTAGTTCTGCCGCTGCCCCTCCTCTGTCGCACTTGCAGGGGGCAGTCGACTGTATCTTCCGCCCTGCGCTGTGCCCACCACGCCCCCTCACCTCAGCAGGCTTGCTAGCTGCCGTTCCAATGGCACCTAGCAAGCCCTCCCAGGCGAGGGGGGCCGTGGGAGCAGCGCCCAAAAGGGCTCCTTTCGGTGCGCTGTTCCCGCCATGCCCCCTCGCAACAGCAGGCGTGCTAGCCACTGTTCCAACAGCGCCTGGCAAGCCCGCCCAGGCGAGGGGGGCAGCGGGAGCAGCGCCCGAAAGGGCTCCTTTCGGTGCACTGTTCCCGCCACGCCCCCTCGCAACAGCAGGCTTGCTAGTCGCCGTTCCAACGGCGCCTAGCAAGCTGGGGGGGGCCGCCGGACGGATTTTGCACCACGACACTGGATACCCTTAAGGCGGCCCTGCATCCGTGGTATCTACAACAGCAGCACCCAATCCACTCAGGATCTTCCCTGATGGATTATCTCTTGTGACAATGTATTGGCTCCTTCCCAAACAGCAAACAGTGCCACTAGGATGGTGAACTCTTTAATTTGCTATCTAAATGTTTTGCAGCATAATTTTTCATAGTATACACCAGCTCCCACTCACTTTACATGTAAATGAATGAAATTTAAGGCTAAAGAAGTGATTCGGTAGCAAAGGACTAGAAGAATTTCAGTCAGATAAGTGAAAGTATTAGAGGGAGGGAATTTAGGCTGATGCAGTCATATACCGTAAATTTTCGATAGAGTTGGTGAAACTAAACAGCATTTTCCAAATCAACATCTGATAGGGATCAAGGTTAGAAAAGTTAGTATTATTAACTGTATTGACTGGCATGAAGAAATATCTATGCTGGATTTATGATGAAAGGAGGAGCTTATAGAAACTTCTGCCCCAGCTTAGTATTTGGTTTCACTGTCAGAATATCAGTTCAGGTTAAAGGCTGAAGTATGACACTGTTTTGAATTCCACGGTTTAATTGGCTTCTTGGTTTGCTAATATCCTAGAAATATACCAATAATATCAGATTTATCTAGCAGCTCCTGACTTCTTTTTTTTCAAATTTTCAGCCACATTAGAAATTCAAAGAACTTTATACTGAATAGTTTTTGAGATGAGGAAAATATGCAAGACTGGATTTCACTGAGCCAATTCTCTCAACTCTAACTTTAACCCTTCACTTTCCAAATAGTATTGCTTTTTTCCAAATTATTTTCTGAAATGGGGTGGGGTGCAGAATCATGACCAGGAATTCAGTGAAAAGAGGGGGAGGGAGTATTTAGCCCTTTCTGCACAAACAATGATCCCAATGAAAATACAGTAACCCGTACAAACATCTGGTGTTGAGGAAAATGGAACTGTCTGCTTCACAGATGGCAATCCTCCACTTCCAGAGACAGCATGCCTTTGAATACCATCAGCTGATGATGGTATTGATGGTGTGGTGTAATGGTTAGTGTTAGACTAGGACCTGGGAGAGCAGGGTTTAAATCCCAACTTTGTCATGAAACTCACTGGATGACCTGGGGCCACTCACTGCTTCTCAGCCTAACCTACCTCTTAAGATTGTTGTGGGGATTAAATAAGGAGGAGGAAAACCATATATGCTACCTTGAGTTCCTTAGATAAAAAGGTGGGATATGAATGCAGTAAACAAACAAACAAATCTCAAGATGGGAGAGTCCTACTCCACTCACATTCTGTTTGTGGGCTTTCCACTGGCAAGTGGTTGGCCACTGTGACAATAGGATACTAGACTAGGTACCCATTGGCCTGATTCAGCAGGACTCTTGTGCTCATATGACTCCAATGTTTCATTAGTCCCAGCCAGGATGACTAATGGCTGGGGATGCTGGGAGCTGTAGTTCACAACATTTGAAAGGCCACATATTGTTCACCCCGTTACAGTGGTGAGAATGTTGGAATAGGTAGGACCAATATGACCTAGATTTAAATCCTCACTTGGCCATAACATTTGGTGGATGACCTTGAGGCAGCCATATACCTCTCAGTCTAACTTAACCTCACAGGATCATGACAGGGTTGGGATTCACTGTGCATACAAACATTGTGAATTGCGCATGCAACCATGAATGCAGGATTCAAGCATTATCCATCCGTGCAGGGCCGTCCTTTCCATATGGCTTAGTGACGCGGTGCACAACAGCGCCTCCCCATCAGGGGCGCTGAGCTGCGGCGCCCAGCAGCCCCAGACGCTGCTCATGTTCGAGGCGGCGAGCGAGGCTCTGCCGCTGAAGCAGCCTAGTTCTGCCGCTGCCCCTCCTCTGTCGCACTTGCAGGGGGCAGTCGACTGTATCTTCCGCCCTGCGCTGTGCCCACCACGCCCCCTCACCTCAGCAGGCTTGCTAGCTGCCGTTCCAATGGCACCTAGCAAGCCCTCCCAGGCGAGGGGGGCCGTGGGAGCAGCGCCCAAAAGGGCTCCTTTCGGTGCGCTGTTCCCGCCATGCCCCCTCGCAACAGCAGGCGTGCTAGCCACTGTTCCAACAGCGCCTGGCAAGCCCGCCCAGGCGAGGGGGGCAGCGGGAGCAGCGCCCGAAAGGGCTCCTTTCGGTGCACTGTTCCCGCCACGCCCCCTCGCAACAGCAGGCTTGCTAGTCGCCGTTCCAACGGCGCCTAGCAAGCTGGGGGGGGCCGCCGGACGGATTTTGCACCACGACACTGGATACCCTTAAGGCGGCCCTGCATCCGTGGTATCTACAACAGCAGCACCCAATCCACTCAGGATCTTCCCTGATGGATTATCTCTTGTGACAATGTATTGGCTCCTTCCCAAACAGCAAACAGTGCCACTAGGATGGTGAACTCTTTAATTTGCTATCTAAATGTTTTGCAGCATAATTTTTCATAGTATACACCAGCTCCCACTCACTTTACATGTAAATGAATGAAATTTAAGGCTAAAGAAGTGATTCGGTAGCAAAGGACTAGAAGAATTTCAGTCAGATAAGTGAAAGTATTAGAGGGAGGGAATTTAGGCTGATGCAGTCATATACCGTAAATTTTCGATAGAGTTGGTGAAACTAAACAGCATTTTCCAAATCAACATCTGATAGGGATCAAGGTTAGAAAAGTTAGTATTATTAACTGTATTGACTGGCATGAAGAAATATCTATGCTGGATTTATGATGAAAGGAGGAGCTTATAGAAACTTCTGCCCCAGCTTAGTATTTGGTTTCACTGTCAGAATATCAGTTCAGGTTAAAGGCTGAAGTATGACACTGTTTTGAATTCCACGGTTTAATTGGCTTCTTGGTTTGCTAATATCCTAGAAATATACCAATAATATCAGATTTATCTAGCAGCTCCTGACTTCTTTTTTTTCAAATTTTCAGCCACATTAGAAATTCAAAGAACTTTATACTGAATAGTTTTTGAGATGAGGAAAATATGCAAGACTGGATTTCACTGAGCCAATTCTCTCAACTCTAACTTTAACCCTTCACTTTCCAAATAGTATTGCTTTTTTCCAAATTATTTTCTGAAATGGGGTGGGGTGCAGAATCATGACCAGGAATTCAGTGAAAAGAGGGGGAGGGAGTATTTAGCCCTTTCTGCACAAACAATGATCCCAATGAAAATACAGTAACCCGTACAAACATCTGGTGTTGAGGAAAATGGAACTGTCTGCTTAGAAGCAGAGTTGTTATTCCATTTCCAGCTTAACATGGAGCAGCAATGTTGGGTGGTGTTAAATCATCCATATTCGGAAGCATCCTTAGACTGAATATCAGAAACTAGCTACAATATGCTTGTTTATAGGGGATCTCCCTTCGAGTAATGTGAGATTTCACAAAGTGTAGTACGTACTTAGGAACAGTAGAGGGAGTGTGGCAAGCAATCAGAGTGAAAAGAAACAATGGCTTAAATTTAAAATCCAACCACTAATCAAATGACTGCTTGCTGCTTCAGCACATACGTAATACAAAAGTACATATCAATTCCAGTCATAAAACATACTATCCAATTGTGCCTGTTTAATACCTATTGATAAGCTGTGGGCTTTTCTTGCAAGATAATTTATGCTGAACTTTGGAACTTCTGAAGATGTGTGTATATGGAGCTGGTTGCATTTTTTAAAAATCCCCATTAGTGTGATTGTTTCTGATAATGTGTTTCCTGAGCAATGTATTTTAGAATTAATATTTTTACTTTTTTAAAAAAAATCTCTGGCAGGGCACCACATCCGTCAACTCCTATGGCAATGGTTTTGTTTTTTTAATATGCCTTGTTTAAAGTCCTGCTATGAATCTGGACTGAATAAGACAGCAATTTCTGCCTTCCTAAAGGACAGGGCATTTGTGCTGGATACAAAATGGGGTGAGAAGCCAGTGGAAGGATTTGAGGAAAGGGTGACATGTGGGCAGAACCAAGAGACGTGAGTAATTTTGGCATGCACATTTACCTTGCTGGATTAGGGCAATAGCATTTTGGTATTTTGTTTTATTTGTGTGGTGTTATAGATCAAGTTTCAGTTGCTGGAGCTGTCAGGAACGTGACCTGTATGTTTTTCTTACACACCCACACCCACACACCCATACCCCAGTGGAAGGGCTAAAACATTTGTGGATACGTATATTAACCAATTCATCCTTACAACTCTTGTTTAGATGATGAAGAAAATAGAAGTGATTTCATGTATCATTAATGGAAATACTGCATCCAATTCTAGGAATGGTGCCAGTGCATGAGGCAGATAGCATATAATTAATAACTTGAAAACCCAGAAAGTATGACAACTTGAGAACAGCCCAAGTGTGATGTTGTCTTATTTCTTTTATGATGATGACTCTTAAGGGAGTACCAAGCTCCAGTGGGTTTAGTGTGTTACTATAAAAGCAACTAATTGTCTCTTGAGACAGACAAATGCCAACAATAACAACAGTTTGGCTGTTTTCATGCTGCTAGGTGTGTACCGTCAGTCTGTTTTAATAGAATATCACTTTCTTATGTATAAGTAGGTGCACTTGCATCATATTTTGGGACACCTTGCACTTGCTTCTGTAACTGGAGTCATTTAGGGCCTCACTTTCCCAGGGCAGGGAGCAGGTCTTACATGACTCATAGCCAATATGGTTTATTAATTACTGCTGATATTCTATTTGCTGCTGTTCAGTTTTAAAGAGGTGAGTGTGGTTTTAATCGGATTGTTGTCGTTAATAGTATGGTTTCTGAAATTTTGTACAGTGCCTTGAAAATGAAAGAAAAATGAATTTAAAGATCAACTTCATGTATCATAACAAGTTTGAGTTCACTGCTATACATTCTTCCCTCCAGACATTTAGACACAGATGTTATCTCTCACTTTAAAACAATAGCCAAAGAAGTTAGTGATGTGGACTTGAGAAAAAGGGATTCTGGATTTGAGTCACTAGGAACTTACGTGTGGAGACTGTGTCTTCCTCTAATGTTTGACATTTTGAGGGAGATGTACACCTCTCCTCACTAGGTCTGGCAAGGAAATGATATATGGATTCTTAATCCTAAAAAATGGTGGGGACATAACCTTCACATATGCTGTTGCTTGTCTTCCTCTCTTGACATTCTCCTGATCCTGCCAAGATTGCTGGTTTGGTGGGGAGGAGGAATGCAATACTATATGCATCAAATGGTGTTGCCATATCCTTTTGGTCTGCAATATATTCTTAGTTAGCATCACAACAGTTATTTCTATTGCAGATGCAGATACAAATCATTTACATTAAATGTTGATGACAGATAATGTAAAAAAATATTACTGATGAGATGGCCACCAAATAATGGGCATATTTGCAATTTGCAGCCCTTTGCCATTTAGAGTTTGGAATATTCAAACATGCAAATAGAGGAAGGGGCAGAGGAGTGCATTGGTATGTTGGCTGCCTTTGTCATAATGACCCTTAACTATTTTTGAGGGGGTCTGTTCCTATACATTTAAATAGTATCAAATACAAATATAGTGATACTCTATCTGTTTATTTGATTGCTCAACACACACCCTTACTGTGCAAGCATTGTAAAGGGCTAGCAATGCAATCCATATAAAAATGTGAATTTTCTAAGACTGTTACAGATTCTTAGGATACCAGACTCAGGTAAGTGCTGAACCCCTGGAAGGTGTGGGGAGGATGTTACCGTACGGTACAATACAGCTAGCAGAACAAAAAAAGAAAACTTAGATTTTATAGCATGCATCTGGTTTATTTCTGTTAACAATAGTTTTTGTTAATTAATGTGTGTGTGTGTGCATAATATAAATATTAGAGTATCCAACCTAATTTCATTTGGTTACATTTCATCTTGGATTTTTTTCAATTGAGACCACCCCAGTCCTAAAACCTTTATTTTAAAGCAGGTTTTATTCATGTTAGTAGTGTGCTTAGGCTCTCAGCCCTACTTTCTCTTACTGTGCTTTTCAAATGCCCTCCCACTAGAGGTCAAAGAGAACAACAATTACCAGACCTTTAGAAGGCATCTCAAGGCAGCCCTGTTTAGGGAAGCTTTTAATGTTTAATGGATTTCTGTATTTTAATGTTTGATGGATTTCTGTATTTTAGAATTTCTGTTTTGTTGGAAGCCGCCCAGAGTGGCTGGGGGAACCCGGCCAGATGGGTGGGGTATAAATAATAAATTATTATTATTATTATTATTATTAAATGGTGAATAGTCAGCCTTTTTACTGATTCCATTTTTTTAGGGCCGCCGTAATCATTATAGTGAAGGATTGCCATTGACTTAAATGTGACTGGGATCAATCCCTACATGACATTAACTTTACAACTGCGTAGCCATAACTCTGTCTTCAAGAGTTTTCTGTTGGAAGTATTTAAATTATGTTTACAAATGGCTTGGTGACACTCTGATATACATTATTGGTTTCAAAAGTTGGAATGTATCTATTGCTATCTTTGTGGAGTGCTAATGTGGCATAATCCATATCGAGATTCCATGCAGGATTTAAAACCTCCGAAAGAGTTTGTATAGGGTTGTGAAACTCCTCAAGAGTCTCTCCAGTACTGCAAAGCTATGTAAGAGGCTGTATGTCATTGTGGAAGAGAGGGATCTGCAATTATGTAAATAAACATCCAATTTCTTCACTATTCCAGTAGCCAAGATATTTGTGGAGACTAGAATAGTTGTGGAATGCTATACTTTTATTGTTACAGTTGCAACTAATAACAGGAAATAAAAATATATTTAACCAGCCAGGAAGTTCTCCACTCAATGTTCTGAATGCCATAATCTGCTCTCCATTCAGATTGCTCCTTAAAGACCATCCTTCCTCTGAAGCCATTTGTTTAATCCAATTGAAACAAACTATCGTAGATGCTACAAGGAACGTATGGCGTTTGTGTGTCTAACCTATCTCCCCCAGTAATATACACTGAAAGTCACATGTTGACACTATGCTATAACACTCTTAAGTTCCCTGTCCCAGTTCTACTTCATTGACATCCCCATGCAAAGGGTGGGAAACTCTGAGTATGATTATGTCATCGCATGTGCTCTCAGAGATGAGAGTTCACAGCCTCCATGTGGCCCCCTGCAATGTCTAATTTGAACTCTAGTTCTTCCCAGTTGAAACAAAACCAAGCTATACTTTTTCTATCCATTGAAATTTGCATCTATCTGAAATTTGCAATGCAGTTCACCAACCAAGGTTGTTGGTTTTTTTAATGCATCTATTGGGGGAAGTGAGCATAAAAATGAGTATATTAGTGAAAACAACATACAAAAATGTCTGTGGGGTGATTGCTTGCAAAAATGTGTACAATAGTAAAAACTGCATACAAAAATGTGTTTATTGGTTAGTCCTAATACTTTTCATATTTATTTCAGCTTAACTGTGACTTAATTAGCATGAATACAACCTGATTTATTATACAGTGGTACCTCTACTTACGAATTTAATGCGTTCTGAATGCACATTTGTAAGTCGAAAAAAATTGTAAGTCGAATCCCATAGGAATGCATTGGGAGAAAAAATTCATAAGTCAAAGCAACCCTATCTAAAAATTCGTAAGTAGAAAAAATCCTATCTAAACCGCATCCATGATGGCGGCCGAAGCTCCATTCGTAAGTACAGTAGAAACATTCGTAAGTAGAGTTATTCGTAAGTAGAGGTACCACTGTATATAACAACAACAGCAACAAAATATTTAAAAGATCACAGCCTTAATAGTGATAAAATGTGCTGTGTTCACTTAGTAAATCTTAGGTTAAGCTCCTGGGACATAATCCCATAAACAGTTCCTGTTTATTTCAGTGAGACAACATGTCTTAAGGCTTCATGTACTAGCAACAGATGTTTAGGATGGAGTTATTAATTAAAACATAAGTGGCACTTCACAAACCATGACCTCATGCAACCGTTGCAGGCAAAATGGTATTGTAGGCTTAAATGCCACTACTGGTATTTAGGATTGCATTTTCAGGATGCAAGATGATAACCCACTGCAAGCTGATTTGAGTGGATCAGCCAGGCACAATTAAATGCCCTTGATTTCAATGGGAGAATTAAGCACTTGCTTAATTATGTCTCACTGAAACGAATGGGACTTAAAAGGGTTTAACTTTAGTGGGATCATGCCCCCAATGTTTAAACTGTTCAATTTTTTAAAATGTATATACTCTTAGCCTTGAATCTACTTAGTTAAAATCTTAAATCTTTATTAGTGGTATGTAATCTCAGGCATCTCATATTCTGAGCAATAAGAATAAGGAAGAGCTTAGATCCCACTATTTTCTAATTTTAAAATAAATGTGCCTGCTTTGACAACAGTTTACGTAAAACAATACAAAATCCATTTTGAATGAGTCATGCCAAGGGTGTGAGCATCCATCAAAGACATTCTGGGGGGGAGAGAAAATGATGACCCCCCCTCCCTTGCACACACACACATACCCCGTAGGTGCTGTTACAGCAATGGAATCCCTTTGCTCAATATTATCCTGTCCAATGAAGTGGAATGTTTCACAGGCACATGGTTTATGAGTCTCAAAATAACTTGGGACCTGCAAACGGACGAATGCTATTGCTTCAGTGGTGACAGGTTGTTCAGCTTCTTACAGCCATCTCCCCCCAAAACCAAGGTTAACGCCTTTCTCCCCCGCTCCACCCGATGGACTCCCATACGTTTTGGTTCCAAAGGACTTGAAGGAATTGCTTCAGTCATTTTAATCTCTTACTTCGGAATCTTTATCACCGTGATTGCGTTGCCAGAGTTGGATTTCAACATCTGGATAAATCAGAAAAGGTAATGTCTTTAACTTTGAAGAGTGAGTGTGTGTTTTGATGAGATTGTGCAGGTGCACAGAGGGTCCAGGAGGGAGAGAATCCATGTTATAGCTGAATGATAATTGTTGCTGATAAATCATATTAGTAAGCAAGAAACTTTAAAAATTCTCCGTCTTAAGTGGCTCAGAGGCACACAAGATTGAATGGAAACGAAATAATCTACAGAATCGTAAAGAGCGTGAAGGGTGGGAGGGAGTCAAAATTCCTTCTGTGCCTGTTTAGGTATTCTAAGTAGAGTCAACAGAAGGCAAAAAATGTATAAATTGCATGGATAAAAAATGTCCCTTTTGAATCCCCCTCTTAACTGTACTTTAAGCAATTGCTTTGTAATCACTAGCACTAAATCCACACCAATAGTCAGTATTACCTCCTTAAAGAAAACACACACATAGTCTAGTTTAATATTGCCCTATATTTAAAGTCTTTCTTTTTAATTTTTTTGGGGGGTGGAGATAGAGAGAGAGAGTATGTGTCATGTAAAATGATACTGCAAGCTATATTTAGGGTTTGGAGATCTGCTCTGTGGATTAATGTACACAACAGCTGCAGAAACAGTCTTGCTCGAAGGGCATTGCTCTCCCAACCCCCAACCCACAATCTCTCTCTCTCTCTGAAAAAAAATGTTTTTGATGGTCAGTGGCAAATGTTTGGCCTGATATATTGCAACATTAAGCAGTAATTGAAAGAGCATCGTGAAATATAATAAAAGAATGAACAACATAAAAGAGAATTTAGAAAACTGTTTGGTTATCTGTTCGGAACAATTGTTGCATATCAATTTACACAAGCAGAAATGTTATTATTTTAAATAAGCTTGAAAAAGAAGTTCCTGGATTTGTAAAGCAAAGCCCCATGCAGCAATACAGCCTATAAATTTTAAACTCTTCAACTGTAAACACCAGGCTAAAGTTATCTATGGTGGCAGAGGGTATGTTTGCCACCCTTTCAGAATGAAGATGTTTAAAATGTGATCCTTAGAGCCGTGAAAATGCATTTCTCAAGATACCATCTGAGAGTCTACTAACAAAGTATGATTACTCCAGAGTAAATTGCTACAGGATTGTAGCTCAGTCTTTTTAGGAATAAAACTTGTGTAATCAATATGCCTTGAAATATGGTACACAACTTAATTAATTTTAAATATTATACTTTAAAGTAGTTGTCCCATAGAAGTCAATGAAATTTGATCAGCGTAAACAGTAGCACTTCAGCTTAACCATGTTTGAGGATTATTAATGTAAACACTTATTCAGAATTTTCAGGTTTGTGATTACACACACATATACAGATATATATATATATACTCTGCTGTTATTTGATCAACATTTAGAGGTATTAAGTAAAATATTTTATATATTTTATATCTATTTTATATCTATGCTCTATGTGGCTCCAAAGATTAATTAATACATTAAGATACATTTAATGACAACATTAAAAATAGCTATCAAACAATATTAGCTATTCAGGATTGCATTAATGTGTGAGTTCATAAAAAGATCAGTATACAGAAGTCCATTTTGTACCAGATCAATCCAGCTTAGAACATTACAATCCTAAAATCACTTGTTCACTAGTAGTTCACAATTGTATCAATGAATTCATTTTATTTCTGATCATTGGGCTACAAACCAGGATCCAGTTATTTGAAAGTAGGCTCCAATGAAACCAATGGAATTTTTTGCAAATAAAGTAGCTTCAATATAGCAGTTGTTAAAGTCAATATATAGTTGTCTTAGTCGTGTTCAACTCTCCATGACCCCATGAACCAGAGCATGACTTGGAAACTCACACTTTCTTCTCAAAGCATCTCCTTTTTTATGTCCATGGAGTTTTCTTGGCAAATGGTTTGCCAGTTCCTTCTCCAGGTGGATCACATTTAGTCTAAACTCTCAGCTATGACCTGTCCATCTTGGGCAGCCCTGCACAACATAGCTCATAGCTTCTTGGAGTTATTCAAGCCCCATCACCACTACAAGGCATGGATCCATAAAGTGATCCATGTAAAAGCACCACCAACACCTAATTACTGTAGAAATTATACTATTGCATGCCACCCCAGTCTCTGATATTCCAGGGCTTCCAGGTTCTTATCCAGGGTTTGTGTTTCTTTTTGGAAAGAGGCACAGTGGAGACTGAGGTGTCTTTATGATATATGGTTTATTTACACAGATATACAAGCTGAGCCTCCTCTCTACTAAAGAGCTGGTGGGCTGAATTTTGCCATCAGATCTTGTCCACCAAGCTGCCCACAGATCTGTGTAGTGCATGCCTGTAATAGAAAAGAATGGAGGGGGAGGTATAAAAATAGAGGTGGTTTGGTTTTCAGCAACTGAAAACTGTTCTTCACTCTATGCACAAGACCAAACCACACACTTCGACTTCTAAGAAGCATAACTGCAGTGGAATTCAGGGTCGCCTGTATTGGGGGGCAGTAGAATCCTGACTTTCCATTTCTTTTTACAGAAGGCAATATATAATATCAGTTGGTTCATTAGAGTTTAACCCCACAACCTTTTTTTTAGGCCAGGGCTTAGCTTTGGAATAACGAGATTCATGAGAATATGTTAAGTAGTGTAATAGTGCGTTTGCTTATGCTTGCAAGGTCACATTTACAACATACATTTAAGGCATTCTTATTCCACTTGAACAGTCATGGCTGTTAGGGGTGCTGAGAGTTGGTAGAAGACCCCTCATGGAGCTACAATTCCAGCAGTACCCTTAACAAACTACGGTCCCAAGGATTCTTTGTGGGGAAACTGCATATAAGAGTGCTTTAAATGTGTGGTGTGGATGTGAACCTTATTAGATCAATCTTCTACCCACTCTAAGCAGGTTCCTTTTTTGGGGGGTGACACTGCTATTAACTTAAAAAGATATATAGGTTTACTGGGCATAACTACCTATTCTAGAGATAAACTAAAGAACTGAGTTTTATACCTGCCATCTACATTTCTACAACCATGTTCATAGGTGGAGCACATAGGTACATCTTTAGTGTTTAATTTGAAATGAGAATGTTATCTGGTCCCATAATCTATTTAAAATATCAGTCAACATGAGCTTTCTATGTTAAGCATGAGCAGCAACTATTTGTGTGCTCATGCCTGCTGGAGAATGCTGCTGAGTTGAAATGACCAGCTAGTGCACGTTTTAGGGCTGAGCTCCCAGGGCCCAATCCCTGGCTATTCCTCTGTCTTCATTGTATAACTGCTCTGTGCTGTCAAGGAGAGATCACACATCCTTGTTAATGATTTGATATCTATATAAATGTTGTATTATGGGCTATATATGTGAAATAGCCATCACAGGTCAAAAACTACAAACAGATATTTCATGGAACCTCATCTAAATCACAATACTTTTCAGCAGGGGCACAGAGTGGGTTGTTCATTCATTTGGGAATTGCAATGTGAGTGACGATCAGGCATATTTGACTAATCTCTTGAGTGCACCTGATGCAGTAGTCTTTCCTCACTGTACTTTTAAAAATGCAGTTTTCCTGCTTGGCAGGGGGTTGGACTGGATGGCCCTTGTGGTCTCTTCCAACTCTATGATTCTATGACTAGCAAGACAATTATGCCCTTTTCTTTTTTTCTTTTTTGCTGACATAGTGTTTTGTCCTACTATTGATCAGGTTTTTCGAGCCCTACAAAAACCTATCAACCAAAGCAGGATGAGTGAGGTGTACAATGATGGTTCTAATGTATGATTACTGCATTCAATATTCTGGAGACCGGGAGGGGAGAAGAAACCCAATTGTTAGCCTAAGGGAGGGAAAGCTCTGCCAGCAAGCTTAATATAATTATTTTATTTCGCTCACTTAAAAAAGTAAATGGCAATCCAGTTGACTTAATAGAAATAATAATTGTGAAGTTATATAGATCAGAACAGTGAAAAAACGGGATTAAAAGGTATAAAAAATTTTTTATTTGGCAGGGCCTCTTGTAAACCCAGTCCTAGTATACTAAAGAAACTAAGATTAGTGTTGGAACTACCAGCAGTTACCTTTGAGAAGTTATGGAAGGCAAAAGAGATCACAAAGAATTGATGACAAATAAATACGTTTAGTACTTTCCCCATTAAGAAGGGGGAAAGAACCTAGGAAACTACAGAGAAATTAATTTAGGCTGCTGTTCTTTACCCACATCCCTGGAAGTAAGTCCTGCTGCATACAATGGGACAGTCTTCTTAGTCATGTATAGGGATTGCACTGTTAGAGTGAAGCTGGAGGTCAATGAGAATTAAAAACATACCACAGCAAGATCAATGCTGTGTTCTTTAACATGCAATTTTTTTAGTTGATACCTCTTAGAATGCAGTTGACTTTTCTTGCCATATGATATTGTCCTAGATATGCTAAGGGAGGATTTGAGTAGAAGTTTCTTCAGGGGTCATCAGATGCGCTCACTGGGCACATTGTGGTCAATTATGACAATTTTTTCTCCATCTCTGCACTGCAGATTAGGATGAACAACACAGCCATCATGAATAGTACAGTTTGCACCATCACAGAAACAATGTTCACATACAGTTCCCCTGTGCCACATTGTGCCTTACTTTTGGTAACTATTTTGAACATACTGCATGCAGTTCAGTGAAATTTAAGAGTATATCAATCCCATGGATTGAAATGGGAGAGTTAAGCATGGCCCTGACTGTCCTGACTGTCTGTAGGAACACAGCTGGTTGAAGAGCTGCTTTGAAAGAGTAGCTTTCAATTATTTGTTTACTAGTATGGGATGAGATTAGCATAGACTCTGAACTGGGTGCTATTTTCAGCAAACGAAACGAAACAAAAAGAAAAAGAACAGTAAATGCTGTGGAAGGAAGGATTAAAACTCAGAACGATCTTGAAAAAAACAAAAAAAGTATAAGCATTAAATCAGGTGAAGATTGAAACAAATGTATGCATATATTTTAAAAGGATGAATGTAGTACTTTTAGGTAAAAGAACCCAGGGATTGTAACTGATCACAAATTATAAATATATGCTAGCAATGTTTTGGTCTCTGCAGGGAGAGACTATTTTTGGAATGTATGGCACAAACATCACAAGTAGGATGTGATACCCTCTATTCAGCACAGATCACTCTTATGTTTGAATATTGTATCACCCATTCCACAGCTCAGCTGAGCCACAGTATTTGTACTGAAGCTTATCGAAACAATTTGTTCTACAGCGGCATTGGTTGGGTTGTTCCACGGTTTCACCATACTGGCAAGTTTTTCCTCATGTTTAGCCAAAATCAGGTCTGCAGAACTTGTAACACACACATACTCCAAGATAATCAGAGCCCAGCAGTGACTTGATAAACTTCCGGCTGTCACTGTCTATCTGAAACTGCAAAAGCAGGGAGGTCATGTACCTAGCAGGCTAGGATACATAGCTGGGAGTGTTTTTGGCTTTGTGTTGGGCACATGCTAGGCACACATGAGCTAAATAAAATAAAATAATAATAATAATATAATTAACTTACAGAAAACAATAGCTTGTATGAAAACCGTTAAAATTGTATACATATAAACAACCTAAAATCTAATACATATACTGACTAGGATAAAAAATATCCAGTTAGGAGGCTTGTTGAAAGAGAATTTGCTTTCTGTTCATTTAAACCACAGCGTTGTTGTGGTTTTGTTATTTAGGTTTGTGGGTAAAGATCAATTACTGTGTGATGATGTGTGGGTGGCAAGCTAGTTACCGTAGTTTCTTCCTTGCCTTCTGGTTATACAGGTGATGTAAAGGTAAAGGGACCCCTGACCATTAGGTCCAGTTGTGACCGACTCTGGGGTTACGGTGCATTATTGGCCAAGGGAGCCAGCGTACAGCTTCCAGGTCATGTGGCCAGCATGACAAAGCCGCTTCTGGAGAACCAGAGCAGCACACGGAAACGCCGTTTACCTTCCCGCTGTAGCGGTACCTATTTATCTACTTGCACTTTGACGTGCTTTCAAACTGCTAGGTTGGCAGGAGCTGGGACTGAGCAACGGGAGCTCACCCTGTTGCAGGGATTCAAACTGCCGACCTTCTGATCAGCAAGCCCTAGGCTCTGTGGTTTAACCCACAGCGCCACCTGGGTCTGGGATGGAGAGGTAGCACCTTCAATTTCTGCGTCTGATTATTATTATTTTAAAGTAATGCTGCCAATTTCATTTTTGGCAGAGCAGTTGTGCCTTTGTAAAAAGCAGAAATCAACTGGTGGAGCTTTTCTCAAATATGAAAATTCAGAAAAGGGAACTGCTTCATTTGCTGGCAATGCTTCTCTTTCAAAAGCACAGAAGCTCTACCAGAATAAAGATATAGATATATGATAACTCTAAATATGATTGTTCTAACTCGGCTGCTGTCTGCAACTCAGAACTTTAGAACAGGGGTGGGGGACCTTGGAGAGCCAAATGTGGCCCCCAGCCTGTTTATGTGGTCCTTGAGATTCTCCTCAGATCACACCCTGTGCTGGTTATGTTTTGCCCACTCCTAGCTAGGAGGTATGGTTTCCTATCCTCTTCTTCCTGCTTCAGCCACCTGCATTTCTAGGATGGGGCAAAGTAGGGCAGAGGAAACTGGAAACTTTTATTCCTAGTTTCCGTAAGTTAACTTATCTTAGGGTCCATCCAAACAAATTGTCTTTAAAAACATTTTCTTTTTGCATTTAAGTGATTTCAATCAAGAGGACTTGGTACATCCCAATTCCCATGCAGTATGTGGGTATCACTAGTTTTGAGTTTGCTGTCCTCTGAAGTCAGGTTGTTTTCTACAGGCTGTACAGTGGGCATGACTTGATTTTGTCCAGGGTTTGCGAAGCATAGGACGGGTCATTTAAAAACAAGAACTGCCACACTTGCCACACAAGCCAATGCACATCTACTCAAAAGTAAGTTTTGCTCAATTTAATGGGACTTACTCCCAGGTGAGTGTGTAGCATATGTGAGTGATTTACTCCCAGGTGAGTGTGTAACACAGTGGGACTTACTTCTCAAGATATATGCTTAAGATTGCACCATTGAGCTTTTCAAGGCAGACTATTGGCAAAACTGATACCTTTTCTCGTTTTATTATTGCATATGTTGCAGGCAAAATTAACAAAAAGTGAGGTGCGCTAAATATGTTTCAGAGTGCTGTCGTTTGACTGCTAGCTAGATTCTCCCTTACTAAATACAGGGCAAAATCTTCACCAGAATAGCAAGCAAAGTTTTGATAGAATGTTATGACCTAGATGATCCCCATTAAAATGTTAAGTACAGTTAGATTTAGGGTTAGGGCTAACTCAGAAATTACATGTGCATGAGACGTTTCCCCCTGCTTAGATTGCTGTATGAATGGAGCAAATATGTTGCATGAAAGCAGTTTCTCTCTGAATCTGCTTAGCAGTGAAAATAGTAGCTTCCCTTCTTTTGCTGTTGTTAAAGCATCATCCTTCCTATTCCCATCTGGATCTACTCTTGTTTGTCCGCATAGCCCTTTTTTACACTAATTATTGAGCAAGGCCAGGCAGGGTTACTGTAGCGATGGATGTTCTTGAAGGGATTAGAGGTACTGATTACATTTATCTGTCTAGTCATACTTACATTTTACTAATCCATGTAATATATTCACTAGAACTGCAAGCTTTGAGCAGTGACATTTGTAAGTTAATCAACTGAAGTTTTAGTTGATTGATCAGTAGGGGCCAATTTTAATAAGTGAGAGCAAATTTTATTTGGTGGAGCCACAATGTACATTTGTTTATTTTTAAGGATTATTTTGGTTCTAGTATGTTACTGTAACAGGAATTTAAAAAAATATATGTTCAGGATGGCCCTTGCTTCTAAGTATCTGTAGCAGGTTTTGTTTGTCACATTGTAGATTTTGCTTCTTACATTTTCTCAAAAAGGTTCCTATATTAGGGGTTTTTATAATATGCAGATTCATGTACATTGACTTAGCCAATTCATAGGTTGAAATGAAGATGCTTAATCAACTAAACATTATTTAATTGGTTAAGAGTCTTAATAGTTATTCATGAATGAGCCTATGTCTGGGGGGGTGGGGAGTTGTTGTTTTGCTGGGAATCACAGGTGGCCAAAAATGCAGCTTTGCTCATGTACAGGATGTTGGACTAGGTGGGCCATTAGCCTGATTTAGCAGCCTCTTATGTTCTTATGTTCCCCAGAAGACTACCGTAGATAAATTTATTCCATGTGCAATTCATCTAAAGGGTAACCACACTTTAAGTCCTATTGATTTTACTGGGGGACTGAACCACATGGTTACCTTTTGCCCACTGAAATTGATTGGAAGTTAACATGCTTTGGCTGCATTATGATTTTTTCTCTTTGGTTTTTAGGTAATACTTAATACTTAGTTGTTGTGTAAGTCAGTTTAGTCACTAGCAGTCACAGCTTTCTAGTATCCCAGTTCCAAAATGTTTCTTCCTTTCATCCAAATTGTCAGCTGCCGCAATACCCCAAGGCGAAGATATTACACACTTAGATTACAGAACATTGCTAAAATGTGAGCATAGCTAGTGGGTTGCTTTCTGGGCAGGAGCCAGGCTCTGATGCATGCTGAATGTGGTTGTTAGGTATGTGACTCTGGATTAGGAAATGGTAGAGTTGGTAGAGTCTGGCAGACTTGCAAATGCTGCCTGGAGATAGGCAGTAGTCCTTTTCAGTATGTTGAAGGGATATACAGTGGTACCTCTAATTACGAATTTAATGCGTTCCGAACACACATTTGTAAGTCGAAAAAATTTGTCAGTCGAATCCCATAGGAATGCATTGGGAGAAAAAATTCGTAAGTCGAAGCAACCCTATCTAAAAATTTGTAAGTAGAAAAAATCCTATCTAAACCGCATCCAAGATGGCAGACGGAGCTCCATTCGTAAGTAGAAAAATTGGTAAGTAGAGTTATTTGTAAATAGAAGTACCACTGTTCCATGGAGAGGCATCATTGCCTCTGGCAGGTATGCTGAGCTCATGATTGTCTCTGGGTATAGACAAGAATAATAAAAACCCTTCTAGTTCAGTTTATGGGGGAAAGAGGCAAAAGAAAAAAGAAAAAAGTGGGCATGAGCACTAAAGATTACTCTTAGCACATCACTTTCAATTATGAAAAACTATCATCTTTCTCCAGCCCCCTATCTGCTGTTTTTAGCACATATAGTAGAGTACATCTGGTGTCTTTAACACAGATAGCACCACCCACCCCAAACAGGCTGACCTATGGAACTTACGGTATTTATGATGATCCTTGCATCAAATGTAGGACTTTGGTAAGTTTTACATGCAGCATGCAGCGCATAACTGTCAAGTTCTCCCTTTTTTTTAAGGGAAATTCCCGTATGCTGAATTGGACCTACTCGCGAGAAAAGGGAAAACTTGACAGCTATGATGCAGCGCATGTATTTTTGTTGCATTAAGCGCCCCCCCCCCTTAATGATATACTTAACATAGCAGTGATTCTTCTATGCCTAAGACCCCAGCTGGCTGCTTTTGACTGAACTGCTCAGTTGGCTCAAGAGTTCCTCTTTAAATCAGCTGCACAGTAAAGCTGGTCAAAATTTCTCACGCAGCTCCGGGTCTTCTGCAGACCAGCTGCTGCTTCACAGGGACAGACTGACCATTTTGACACCCTTCAGCCAGTTGAGAGGCATTGCGCCTGAATTAGACGTATTGCTTTCACAAACCCATCTCTGACCTTTATTCAAAAATTCAAAGGGCCAAACTACTGTATACATGATGTTAAATGTATCTTTGCATCTAACATGCGGGTTTAAAAAAATGCAATCAGAATAAACTAAGGGAGTATGGCTGCCAATTAATGGGTTCAGGGAAGGTATGGAAAAGGAACTCAACAATTTCCTCCCCAGCTGTGTCCCTGAGAAAATTATTTCTTCCAGTGACATTATTTGTTTTGCAGAAAATCCCTGTTTGGCACCAGTGGAGGAATTTCCTCCCAATACAAACACTAGCTTGAGAAGATGGCTTTTCCTCAGGACTGCAGCAGGGGAGGAAGTGGTTAAATTATCTCACAATACCTGCTCTGATTCTGTTAATTCCTCTCCATGCCCATCAACTGAAGCTATTTGCCCTTTTAAAACCCTGAATGTTAATTGCAAAGTCAGGGCTTTGCAGGGCTTGGAAAGACCTCTGTCTAAAAGCACAGCCACCTATTACAGTAGACTTGAAGGATTAATGAATATAAGGCAGTTTAGTAAGTTCATGGCACCAATTTTTAAAAATGGAATTTGTGAGGGGGGCAGTTTTTGCTGCAATATGCACCTTCAGGCTCTGCCCTACCATTTGGAGAATAGAGAGGCTCAAAAGGATACAGAAATTGGGAGATCAGATGGGGTTCAAGACTTGCTATGTCCCTGGGTAATAGAGTAGACACACCCCCATTTTCCTTTTTAATTCAATACCGGCAACAGACTTGCTATTTATGAGGTTATGGTCCTATTTGTACTCTTTGTTAACAGCATGCAAGACAATACTTCAGAATCTTCTACTTCGATAACTCAACTACTGAGAGAGAGCTATTTAGCTGAAAACAACCGCCAAGGGAATAGTGAAAGAAGCAGATCAGAACCGTCTCCACATTCTTTCCACCGTGGCAGTAGTTCGGGTCCTTCAGACGAGGTGGCTAGCCAAGAGGACCTTCCTGATCTTTCAGCCTTTTTGAGCCAAGAAGAGCTCGATGAAAGTGTGAACTTGGCAAGGCAAGCCATCAATCAAGATCCACTTGAGAACAAGCAGGACGAACAGATACATGTGTTCTATCCCTCTGAGTTGAAAAACACTGGAAATACCATTTCAAACAAACAGCAGTTCCCATCTAAGGCAGTTTCACCAACTTCTGACAGCAGCATAAGGAAACAGCAATCTGGTTCCGAGACAGAGTCGAAAAAGGAATTCCTCAACAAGGCTGCAGATTTCATTGAGGAGCTTTCTTCTCTTTTCAAAGCACACAATTCAAAAAGAATCAGGCCCCGAACATGCAAAAACTACAGGAGCAAACTTGAATCTAAAAATAAGGCTGCTCAGGACAGTGGTTCTGCTTTCTCAAATCTCTCTGAAAACAGAGAAAGGCCTTGTGACCCAGTACCGCAAGATTTAGCTGTAGCTGAGCACTCACTTGAAAACCCAGATAACCCTCCACAGGCAGACTTGGAAGCTGTTAATCAGCTAGAAAGTTCAGGGTTAACAACAGAGTCACCAGCTGCATCTTTTTATTCTGACGAGACAATAGGCCAACCACCACATTTTACTCAAAAGCTGAAGAGCAGGGAGGTCCCTGAAGGAACCAAAGTGCAGTTGGACTGCATTGTGGTAGGAATTCCAACACCTGAAATCAGGTAAACCTGTCCCTGTCTTATTTCTGTAATAGTTTGCATACACAGAGGGTGGATTACTACACAGTAGTTGAATGTTTTCTCAATGTTTTCTCAGATTGTATTCTAAAAACCATACATTTCTCTTTTACAATGTTCCAGTAATTATTCTGTCTCTGACCTTGGAAAGCTCACGTGTGACTGGCATAATATTGATGCCAGTCTCAGGTTTAGGGCAGCTTTTGATGAAAATGACTTCAGCGGGCCTTCCTCCCTAGCTGCCCATGCACGCCCTCTCCTCTGGGCCCAGTCTGCATGACCATGCATGCAGTGATTTAGTGTGGGGGGCCAGGGAGGCCCTGGGTGCAAATTTCTGAGGAGGTGCAACAAGGCCCCCTCATGACATGCTCCTTCATTGAGGCAGGAGCTGCAGGGAGGCAAGCCTTGCCTGGGCTGGGGTTTCAGGGCTGGGGCGGCAGCAGTGCCTCCTTCTCCTCATGGCAAGTTCTGAGGCTGGCACTTAGAAACTGCCCAGTGATGCAGATCCCTTGAAGCCTGCTCTGCGTAAGTGTCAAGGCATTTATTCAATAGTAAATGAAGTTTAGGTCATATATTTAATAAATACCAAAATATTACTATCTGGTATTTGCCTCCCTACATGGTAGGGGTGGATGTCACCCTCACAAAGATAGAAAGAAAATAACAGCTGCACACATGGGAAGTACAAAGCTGAAATTGAACTGAGTCAGTTGAGCTGCAGGCATGCATATACCACATTTGCATTTCCACTGCAAGGAGAAGGGCTATGGTTCATTGGTACAGCATCTGCTTTGAATGCAGAAGGCCCCTTGTTCAGTCCCTGGCATCTCTAGGTAAGGCTGGGAGAGACCCTGTCTGAAATGCTGGAGAGTCACTGCCTGGCAGTTTAGAGAATACTGAGCTAGATGAACCAATAGTCTGACTCAAGGCAGCTTCCTATATGCACACATGGGAGTAGCAGTGCACCTGTCTCCATGGTAGACATTTAAGATCACTCAAGAGTAAAGGAATTTCCTTCATATTTGCCTGTTTATGCCCGTGTGTGTGTGTGTGTGTGTGTGATGGTGATTCAACTGCTGTTCCAAGGATTGATTTTCAAGGGGAAAAATACAAACATGAACATAATCAAAAGGATTAATTTCCTTCCTTCCTTCCCACTCCCACACCCCAAAACAGAAAACTACTGCATCAATTCCCCCCCATAAGTCTATGTGCATAGTTGGTGGATGCCAGTCATCAGGGTGTTCATTTGAATATATTATAAAGGGGTACCATATTTCAACAAAATTGTCTGTATCAGATACATCATTCAGGGTGTGTACTCTCTTACTGTAGTTAGTTTCTCAGATACAGCAATTGTCCATACATTATTTCCATTATGCCATGTGTGATCAAGTCATTTATTGTTCTTTGCTATAAGTAATTGTGCTGCTGCCAGGTGAAGGGTGAAAAGTTCCTTGTATAATAGTTTAAAAATAATACACCAATAATTGCTTGGAAAGATTTGTTTAAGGAAAGAGACTTGAAAGGTTGAGTCATCTGAGCCATAAGACTCTTTGCAATTCCAAACATATAAAATATTATTTGCACAAGGCAAAAGATGGCATAATGCTTCTGTGCATAGGGAAAAAGCTGTGTATTTGGATCTAGACATGTCATACTGCGCACTAGGGTGGGCCCTTTACACACTATCTAAAAAGAAAAAATGCATCAGCAAAAAAATAATAGCCAGAGTTGCATATTGCTGCAAATCTAGAAATCATTGCTATAATTTAAATAGAAATAAAATGCATGTCACCATAGTGGGGAAGACTGTGATCAGGGAAACTGTCTAGTCCAGGTACTAGCAGTTTGTGAGCAAGTTCAAGGCTTCTCCATTCATTCTGATGACTCTTTATCTTTAAACCAGGCTTCGATTGGTCAATCCTTTAGAGAGAAGTCACCTGCAAACAGGAGACTGTCCTTCTACGGTATAGCCCTTCAAATAAAGGACTGTCCTCTGTAAAGTTGGACACATGGCCACCCTACTGTGGGCTCCTTCCATTTGCAGGAGGGATTCTGATTCAATTGCAGCATATATAATTTAAATAGAAATAAAATGCATTTTACCATAGTGGGGAAGACTTTTTTTGCTGATCCCTTTTTTCTCCCTGCACCCCCACCTTCACCATATCCCACACTGTTCCAGAGGATCCCTCCATCCTCCAGAGCAGCTCTTCAAGGAGTGATTCTTGCTCCTCTTCCTGATGTGCTATTTAAATATAATAATATGATGAGAAGAACTAAGAGATTTTCAGGAGCAGACATTCAAACTGGCTCAGGGCTGATTCACATATGCATGGGCATCCATTTCTAGCACATTGCTCAGTGATGCATAGATCAATGGTGGAATTTTTCTCATTGAAAAGTTTAGGGCTCAGTCTAATTCCCCTTTGCACTGGGGTGGGGGTTTGATTGAGCAGAGGTGACCTTCCACTCAGCTCTGCTAGTGTCCCTATTTCCCTGGCAGAGTCCCAACCAGCAGCAACAAAAAGCCTTGAAATGGGGCATTATAGAGGCAGGCACAGTGATCTGCCTGCCCACCATCTTCCGTCTTTGTCAGCATGCTCGAGGGCTGACTGTGGCCCTATTACGCAGTGGCTGGGTGTTGAATTGCACCTATAGTGTTTAACTTCATGATTGTCTAAGGATATTAATGCTTGCTTTAAGGTGCTGGATCTGTGATGGCCATTTCACATATGCGAGTCACTCCCTGATGTAGCAGTCATCAAGTGATGGGCATGCATGTGTGAACTCACTTTCAAGAATTCAATTTGCATAAAGTTTTATATTGGTCTGCTTCGTTGGAGGTTTTTAAGCAGTGGTGAGATGGCCATCTGTCATGGATGCTTCAGTTGATATTCCTGCATTACAGGGGGTTGGATTAGATGACCCTCAGTGTCCCTTCCAAGTCTACAATTCTATGGTTCTAAATCCTTCCATAAATGTAAGGGTTGGTGAGGGACAATTCAATCTCTTGTACCTTGTAGTAAGTGGATGCACACCAAATTGAATTGGACTTACTACAATGTGTTTTGGAATCGGTGGACTTGGGAACATGATGTCATTATATGGTATGGATATTGTGATATAGGTTTCAAAAAATGCACACAAAATAATGACAGATGGAATTATCAGTGGTCATTATTCAATGTAATCAGATGGTATTCCTGTAGGTTCAGTCCCTAAATTCTTAACAGCATCAGGAGTGAACAACAAGTGAATACCGGTATTCTATGACTACTCTATTCTCCTCTGTTACCCTATAGCAGCCACAGGGTTGGCTCTTTGATTCCCCATTGCTGTATATGTTGCTGGGACTGTCCAAATTTCACCTTTTAAAGAGAGAGGCACCAATCAATGTTGGCAATGAACTACATGCCAGAATTCGCTTCTGTATGTCTGAAATGTTGGTGTATATTCAGGGTGGCATTCACAAAATTCATTTGTCATCGTCAGCATTCATACATGCATATCATTTACCAACATTTGCTAACTTTTGGACATTTACTACAATATTAAATGTGGAAATGTTTCACTGAGACCGATAATTCCTAGAATCTGCCAGTCCTATGGACTGGAACTCTTTAGCTTGGGATCTAGTCTCAGATCACAGTAACTGGCTCTCAACAAGTGAGATGAATGATATTACCCAAAGCATTTTCCACAGGAAACATTCCAGGAAGCTTCCCATGAATGCCATATACTACGTCAGAGCTGGCCCACCGAGGCAGAATACAGTGCTAGATGGACCATGAATGTAACCTAGTAAGGCCAGTCTTACGATCTTAGACATTTCCTCCATTGGTTGTAAGTGACCCATATTTGCCATCTCTACTCAGAGGTGCCTGCATTTTTTCCAAACTACTTAGCTCACCTCTGTTAGGTTAATTTTACTTTGGCTTGGCATACACAGCTAGCCTGACCATGTCAAAAGGATTTGAAGCCCTATAAACAGGCTATGTGTCATGCATTTTCTATGAGAGCACTCTTTGGCAAATGCACATGAATACCTGAGAGAAGTACACTCTAACCATGCTTTGTTTGAGAATTCAGTTCATCTGCACTTAAGGTTCCTAACCACATTCACAGCCTGATCCTAAGAATGCTTACTTAGAAATAAGCCCCACAGAATTAAGTGGGTAGTAAATGGGGTGAGCTCCTGTTGCTCAGTCCCAGCTCCTGCCAACCTAGCAGTTTGAAAGCACGTCAAAGTGCAAGTAGATAAATAGGCGGGAAGGTACCTGTAAACAGCATTTCCGTGCACTGCTCTGGTTCGCCAGAAGTGGCTTAGTCATGCTAGCCACATGACCCGGAAGCTGTACACTGGTTCCCTCGGCCAATAAAGTGAGATGAGCGCCGCAACCCCAGAGTCATCCACGACTGGACCTAACGGTCAGGGGTCCCTTTACCTATGATTTTACTTAGAGCAGACTCATTGAAATTAATGGCATTAACTTATTCATGTTAATTAATTTAAATGGGTCTACTGTGAGTAAAACTTAGTTGAATGACATCTAATGGGATTTACTTCCTAATAAGTATGTTTAGGATCACAGCCACAATCTCTTCCAAGATACAGCATCCATCTTCAGTTTATTTTTGTTTCATTGAGTTCTGCTAGAATTTGTCGGCACTAAATTGGGGAACAGGTGGACCATAGCTCAGAGGTAGAGAAAGTTCTTTGTACAGTGGTACCTCGGGTTACAAATGCTTCAGGTTACAAATGCTTCAGGTTACAAACTCCACTAACCCAGAAATAGTACCTCATGTTAAGAACTTTGCTTCAGGATGAGAACAGAAATCATGCTCCGGTGTAGCCCCATTAGCTAAAGTGGTTCTTCAGGTTAAGAACAGTTTCAGGTTAAGAAGGACCTCCGGAACGAATTAAGTTCTTAACCAGAGGTACCACTGTATGCACAAAACCAACAGCAATCCTTGCTATTGCCAGTTAAAAGAACTTAGGATGCAAGCAGAAAAAGATCTCTGCCAGAAATATTGGGAAACTGCTGCTGGTTAATGGAAGAGGCAGCATACAGTAAATTAAAAAACAACAACCTGAAAACAGAACAATGATACAAATATACTCAAAAATTGAAATCAGTATGGAACAACAAAATATTGCTAAACATAGCTCATTTTACACTTCAGAAGTACTAAATTCACTTTAAAAAGTTAAAAGCTAAGCCACCACAATCAAACATTAGAGGAAAATATTAAATGATGATGATGAAATTGTATTGAAATGTTGCTTATAAGATATTCTTAAAGGCCCAGCTGGGACAATTAAGAAAAAAACTTTGCTTGGTACCAAAAGATCATTTATGTGGGTGCCAGGTGAACCTCCTTAGGGAGTTTTCCACAACCAGGGGGACACTGCCAAAAAAGGCCCTCTCCATCAGGGCAACCTCCATATTTCAGAATGAAGGAAACTGTTGATCTTAAGGCATGGGAGGCTACATATAGGAAGAGGTACCTTCAGGTACTCCAGTCCCAAGCCATATAGGATTTCATAGGTCAGAACCACCTTCCCTTCCCTCCTTACCTTCCAATTCATTTATGGGTCTAATCCAGACCCATAAATGAATTGGAAGGTAAGGAGGGACTGCTCAGTATTCAGCACACTTACAGTGCTTTTGTTGATGTGGAATTCTGGGGAAAGACGTCAGTCAGGAATGAGGAGAGAAAAGAATATATGCTTGGCACATATAACATCCCAGATACAATCTCTCTGGCAGGACAGGATCTCAGCAGGACTGGGAAAGACCTCTGCCTGAGATACTAGGGAGCCACTACCTGTTGGAAAACATCTTTCCAGGTCTAGATGGACCAATGGTCAGACTAAGTAGAAAGCAACTTCACATGTTTATGACATCCTCTGGTAGTATGCAATACCACATGTCACAGTGGCACAGCAATTTTTGCTAGGCAGCAGTTCAACCTGGCAGATTGTGGTCGAACACCATTTTCATAAGATGGTCATGTATCCTACTTTGCAGAGGGCAATGCTCTGTTCAAAGGGCTGTCCAGGCCAAGTACAGTTTAATGATAAGCATAAGAAGAGAGAGCAAGGACCATGACTTTACTTACCAACGGTGAGCCCCTGGACAGGAGACTGATCAGGCACGCCAGTCGCTTGGTCACAGTCTTCCTCACTATGGTGAGTTGCATTGCATTAATACTTAAGTTATAGCAATGATTTCTAAATATGCAACTGTACCTTTAAATTGGGTGTGCAAAGCTTATCAAAATCACTGTCCCTTTGTACTGTGTTTCCTTGTTTCAGGTGATGTGTAAGCAGCCTGTCTGCAACACTTAGAGTTATGTTTTTTTCTTCCTTTGTTTACTTTTAAAATGTCACTTATAACCATGAGTATCTAGTCACATTGTTTTGATTATTACAGAGGGAGATTTTCCTGTCCAGCAGCATTGCACCAATATGACTTGAAGCTGATGGCAATGTTGACTGCATTATTTCCAATGCAGTGATTTTGTTCTTTAGCATAGTTTGGATTACAGCTGATTGGGAGGGAAACATACCAAAACACAGTATTTCATTAGAAATTATAGTCTAGATACAGGATACATATGGATTCTGGCTAATGCTTCCCAAATCAGCTGTGGGAATACACTAGTTACAGAGTAAATGGGAGTCTGTTTGCAGCCCTCAGCTGCTGCATGCCATGCATTTCAAATTCCTTTAATAAACATGTATTATTTTCACACTTGATGATGTGAGTGTACACTTTTTTCACTGCATAGATTATCAATGCATAGATTATCAATATGAGGAAGGAAGTCATCGCTTGAGGCAATTGTGATCTTCCACTCTTCTCCATGTTTGCTTTATTAGGCATAAGCTGCATTGCCCTACACTTACTCCTGCCTCCTGTACTACATAAGATCAAATGAATTGCTGGATCACACCAAGTGTCTGCTCCAGCCTCCTGTGCCCAACAGAGACAAGACAGATGCTTCTGGGAAGCCCACTAGCAGTTAATGAATGCAGCAACCCCTCCTAGCTGTGTTCCCCCAACCTCCGCTATACTGTCTTTGGACACGGAGATTAAATTGAGCCATTGTAGCCAATAGCTCCTCATAAACCTATCCTCCATGATCTTGTCCAGGGGCACCATCTGGGGGGACGGGGGGCCAAGGCCTCCCCAAAAATTTTAAGCAGGGGGCTGAGCCCCCTCAATATTCTGCAGCCCATGGGACTTAGCTGTGGTGGGCTCCGTCAGACCTTCCCTTGGCTGCAGCAGGCCCCATGAGGCCGCCTCCTGCTGCATGACATCATACACATGTGCTGGGGGCCCCTAAATTAGGACGGAATCCAGCGCATGTGATATTGTCCAATTCTTCTTTAAATCCAGTGGCAATCACCACGTCTCATGGCAATGAATGCAATAAGTTAAAGCATTGGCTGAAGAACCACTTCCATTTCTCTTTGTCCTGCATCTACTGCCAGTCAAGTTTCATTGAGTAGCCCTGAGTTCTAGCCTTATGAGGAAAGAGAAGCATTATCTCTGTATCTGCATCAAGCATAATTTTATAAAGATCTACTGACATCCTTGCCATTTAGGCCTTGCCTTTAGCTTTTTGTATATTGTTGTTTCTAATTCTTCCCCATATAATATCTGCCATGCTCTGTTTTAGTCTTGCCAAGTTTTAGCATTCCTTAGCGCTTCTTACATAGCCAAAGCATATGCACTGTACAGTATATTTAAAGCATACCTCCCCCAAACCCCAGAATCCTGGGAACAGTACTTTATTATTATTATTTATAAATTTATATACTGCCCTTCACAGTGCATTTTACAATATAAAAACACAAAAATACATACCGTAACAACAACCAAAAACAATTCCCTCACACACCATTTGAAAGGCCAAGGATCACCCTCTGGAAATGACAATCCAAGTAGGATCCCTCTGCATTTTCTTCTCACTCTGCATTTTCTCTTCATAACAAGCCTGCAAGTTAGGTTAGGCTAAGAGATAGTGACTGGTCCAACAAGCTTCCACTCTGAGCAGGAACCTCAGTCTCTGTAGTCTTAGTCCAGCTCTCTAACCGCTACTCTACACTGGTTCTATCTTCTATTGTGCAATTTACTCATCAGCTAGTAGGATCCAAATACTCTTTTCAAAATGTGGCCCTATTACTGTTAATAACTGAAGAGTGCAGGATATTCCTCTGTTTGCTTCAGTGTCTTTTGTGTGATGTACGTTGCTGCTTAGGGTGATTAGTCATTGTTTTGACTGTTGCACTTGCAGCCTGTCTCTTTGTCAAATGGATATTACAGTGACAAATAGTGCTCTTGCATTTCAGGTGGTACTGTGAAGGGAAAGAGCTTGAAAACTCACCAGATATTCACATCATCCAGTCAGGACAGCTGCATTCACTAGTTATTGTTGAAGCATTTGAAGAAGACACAGGGCGTTACTCCTGCTTTGCTTCTAACATCTATGGGACAGACTCAACCTCTGCAGAGATCTACGTAGAAGGTAAAGGCCTCTTTGGAACAGAAAGCGCTTGATAATTAACAAAAGGAAGTTGTACTGTGAACTTGGTTTTATGCGGCTTTGCTGCATAGTTCTTCCAAATGGAAATCAGTGATCCAAGAGCATGGAATGCAAACAGTTCTCTCTTTGATAGAGTCAGGTACTTGAATTTATTTCTTCAATTAAAATTGTTTGATAGACAATATTTGCTGGTTTTCCAAAGGCATTTGATTGGCCATTGTGAAACAGGATGCTGGACTAGATGGGCCATCGTCTTGATCCAGTAGGCTCTTTTTATGTTCTTATGAGTGAGGAGGAAATAGCTGTGCTGAAGGGGAGATGGACTTCTTATCGGCTAGGATAGAAATGGCACAGCAACAGGGTACTTAGCCGATTTACAATCTTTTAGATAGATGGGTGTACAGACAGATAAACATAATCTAAATTTACTGTTTTACAGTGTGGCGTGAACATGGGCTGAGAGGGGATGGATAACCTTGCTGCTGTACAGTACTTTTAAAAAAAGTATGGCTCGATGTAGATTATAAGGCAGCGACTTATATCCTTAAGACAGTTTTGTCAGGGTGACAGACACCCATTTGGCATGAAGGTGCACATCCTTTCCAATACCTCTTCCAGACTACTGTCACCAGCAGTGGTCAGCTTTTGGGTGCTCTACGAAAGGGCATAAAGGTGATATTCTGTATACTATACAGCTTCCAAATACAAAAAAAATCACAGTTGTAATTTTTTAAAAAATGTGATGCAACCACAAAAAAGAAGTGATGCCTTAATAGTAGACATGTAGGCTGGAAAAAGTGGGCTTAAGCAAACCCACTTAGCTGTTGGGTGCAAGCACAATTTTTTGCTGTTGAAATAGCCCATATGTTGCTGTTTTATTATTGCTGCTGTTATGAAATTATTCTTCCTGTTGTTAGTTTTGTGCTTTATTGTTGGTCCCTTTGTTAAAACCCACTTGAATGATTTTTGTGTGGGGTAAAAGTGACATACAAATAAAGCGGTAATGATTATTTATTACATAAAAATATTGGCAGTGCCCAAACCAAAACACATTTTATGAATGGTGCTAGACTCCTATCTGCTCTTGCCATGGAGGGGGAAAGTACCTATTCATTGATTGAAGCTGAGTAGAAAGCAGTGCTCACCCCAGCTAACCAACAGTTTAAAAGTAAGTATTACCCAGCCCACAAAGTCACAAAATGGTATTGGGAAGTTAGTGCACCTTCATACCAAATGGGTGTCTGTCACCCTGACAAAACTATCTTAAGGATATAATATGCTGCCTTATACCAAGTCAGAACTTTATAGCTCAGTATTGAGTTGCACTGGATTTCCAGGGTTTCAGACAGGGAATCTTTCCCAGTCCTGCATAGGAACTTCTGCATACAAAACCAAACCTTGTGCTGTCCAGACTCCTGCCCTTCCCCGTGACACTTGCAATAGCAATTACAGCCTTAGCTGGAAGAGAAATACTATTTTTTAGGAATATATCATATTGAAATTCACAATGGTACAGCACAGTGTTCCTGCGAAAGATGAATAGGCCCAGGGAAAGATGCCAGGATCCATCTCTACAAGAAGTTAATAGTAATTGTACATTTATCGCATAAACGAAAACCTCAGTGAGGAAGTTAAAAGGCATTATTAAATGTGGTGCCATGTAAACTGACTTTTGGTTTCCCACAGGAGCCTCATCTTCTGAATCTGAAAGCGACACGAGCACCAGCAAAGAAGAAATGGATCAGTAAGTCCATGTGTATGAGAGCTAAAATAGATTAGACATTGAAGATCCATTATTGAATTTCCCACCGATTTATATTTATTTTGAAAGCAGCTGTGGGAGTGGCAGAGAATTGGATCGTGACCATAGCACTGTGAGTGGAGGTTCTCTTTCCTCCTTTGCCATTTTCCCAATCTGGATAATCACTCCTACGTCACTGTTTGTTCCATTAGAAGGGAAACCATACATGTACCATATGTTTTCCCTAATTGGGGGGGGGGAGAGCACATGCGGGGTGCAGGGGCAATTTCATTTGGAAAGATAGTGCAGGGGTGGAAGGTAAACTGTAATTCTAATTAATACATACATCTAGGAACATAGGATTGCACACCCACAACAATCCTTTATTTTTTAAGTGAGATAAGGTGTGTGTGTTGAAGTGGACATCATCTTACAAAAGGCATTCTCTTTTTGTGTGAGAGAAAATGGGGAATCTGCTATTGGGAGCCTCTTTAGTCAAACAAAGGTTTTAAAAGCAAACAAAATGACCTTTCAGTGAAACTTGCTTTCTTTGTAAATGAATATACCTTCTTGGATATTTTCCCAGGTACCAAAACCGCACCAAGATCTCTTCAAATGTGCCTCCTCCTCCTCTTCCTCCTGTTAATACCACCCATCAAGAAACACCGAAACCACAACCTTCTATGGTACATCCTGTGTCGATACCTGCCTACCATGTAAGAGAGATAAATATTTATATCATTCAAGGAAGAAAAATTCCTAAACTGTATAAGCTGAAGCTTGCCTGCATGTTTTCCTAAGAGAGGGGTGGGCAACTTTTTGTCTGTCAAGAGCTACCGTGTTTCTCCGAAAATAAGACACCGTCTTATATTTATTTTTCCTCAAAAAAACACATTATTCTTATTTTCGGGGTATGGCTTATATTCCTTGAATGCTTAAAAATCCTGCTACGTCTTAAAATAGGGGAAACAGGGTATATTATGTTCTTTTTGAGAAACCCTGTTTTAATTCTGCTTCCAGGTGATTTTGAAAAAGCCATAGCTCAGTGGTGGAGCACATGCTTCTCGTGCAGGATGTCCCAAGTTCTAGTTCTGGAAAAGGTTCTTGCCAGACATCTAGGCGAGCTGTTGCCAGTCATTGTAGACAATCATCAGATGGACTTCAGGAATTATTCAGCGAAAGAGTAGGATAAGCAGTCAGGCTTCTAAAAAAGAGGGGAAATGTTGTGAAAAATGAACAGTTCGTGTGTCGTCATGTCAGGCCTTCTGGCTTCTCCAGAGGCTCCAGATGAAATGCTGAGGGTAATGTGGGACAGTTTTTCTGTGGGATTGTTTTTCACATGGACTTCCCTCTTAATCATGCACCGGAGGGGGTGGGAATTACATAAGTGTCAGGACTGGGGGCTTCCCTAATCTGCTGCTTGATAACTACTCTTGTGTCTATCTTCCTGTTTGCTTTTTAACCTCCAGAGTCAAAGCCCCACCAACTATTTACAAGGACTTGATGGAAGGCCCATAATAGCTGCTCCAGTGTTTACTAAGGTAACTTGCTTATTGCTTTTCCATAATGAGAAACAAATAGTTGCTATCAAGAGGGACTTTAACCTAAAATGAAACAATTTTTTTTAATAAAAAGAGGGTCCTTAACCATCCCCAGGCTGTTTCCTCTACCATAAAATATCTCTCTGAAGATCAGGGGTTTAGGGGTTGGACCTCGAGTTGCATTCAGCAGAGCTCTGCACACACTGGAGGAAGGGGGCAATGTTTATCAATTCTTCCTTCCCTCTGCAATCCCCTGTACTTCCTGAATAAGCTGCTCTGGGGGTTGAGGACAATGCAAAGTGAAGGAAGAATTGGCACAGATCAACTTCCATTGGGAAGCCTTTGATAGATCTTGGTTCTTTCTGCAATTGCAATCGCCAATCTGGATCCAACCCAGCGTTGTCAAGCATGGTATCTAGAGTCACTTTTGTAGAACAGATCAACACATTTTTATGTGGCATGGCTATTTGAAAACACTACATGTCTCTGTTCCGCAGAGTAAAGAAAATTTCCAGCACACATAGACATTCTTCTTACTTTAACACAGACAACTACTGGCATAATAATTATTCAGTTTTAATTTTAAAAACAATTTAAAACCATGTTATGGCCTGTCTCTGCTTTAGATGCTACAGGAAATATCTGCCTCTGAGGGCCAGCTGGTTGTGTTTGAATGCAGAGTGAAAGGAGCCCCTTCTCCAAAGGTCGAGTGGTACAGAGAAGGGACGTTGATAGAAGACTCCCCGGACTTCAGGATATTACAGAAAAGTAGGCTTTCCTTTCATTGCAGTCGCTTATCTGGAAAGGGTTGGCACTACTCAGGGTTGCATGGGCGTAGCCAAGGGGAGGCAGGGAGGGGCAGCTGCCCCTTATTGATAAAAATCAATAAAAATACATAGCTAACTGAGGTTCTGCACGCCCTAACAAAAGGCTTGCGCCCCCCCCCCCATAACAAAAATCCTGGCTATGCCCATGGAGAGTTGTAATATTTTGTTGTATGCTAGATGTAAATGTATCTGAATAATAAAAAGCAAGGAGCCATGGTATTTCCAGAACTTATGTTCCTCTACCACAAAATAGTATTTGCTATTTTTGTAGTGCATTTCAAGGGTTCAGGGTGCTTACCATGTGTTTTCTCAGTAGTCCTTACAACCCTGCAAGGTTTGTCATTGTGGTGCTTGATTTTTGTGATGTATTCTCATTGTAAGCAACTTTGAGCATAATTTTTTGTGGAAAGGTGGCACACAAAGAGATGAAGTGGTGGTGGTGGTGACATTAAAGAACTTGAATAAGTTAGTTACAGGTAAGTAGCCATGTTGGTCTGACGTAGTCGAAACAAAATTTAAAAATTCCTTCCAGTAGCACCTTCCAGTAGACCAACTAAGTTTGTCATTGGTATGAGATTTCATGTGCATACCAATGACAAATTTGGTTGGTCTCTAAGGTGCTACTGGAAGGAATTTTTTTATTTTGTTTTGAATAAGTTAGGCCCATTCATTTTAATAGGTCTACTCTAATTAAAAAAAATAGTTAAGATGCCACATTAATTACCTGGTGGGTCCTTAGGGAAAACACTGAAATAAATATTGAATGGAGTAATGTTTCTCTTACTTTCCTTTAGAACCTCGCTCTATGGCTGAGCCAGGTAAGTACACTTCTTTATCTTATATGCATAAATGTTCCATTATTTGAGCCTTACCAAATGCCACTGTGGCATACACAGGCTGAAGCAAAAAGTAAAAATAAATAAATGACTGCAGTCTACCATTCCAGTTCCTCTTCCAGAAAGTGCACAGAGACAGTCATGGCTAATGTATGTTTTTATATTCTTGTACACTGCCCTCAATTTTTATGAGAGGGTGGTATATAAATACTTTTATAAGTAAATCAATAGCTGGTATTTATTTACTTAGTCACGTGCTGTATTTGTATCCTGCTTGTCAGACAATTACTGTCTTCCAAAGCAGCTCACATCAAGGGTGGGTGGCGAGAGACTATCAAGCACTGCTGCCAAGTGTATAGACACACAGAAGGGAAGGGAAAGGAATTATCAGCTAGTTAAGGCCAGAACAAAGAGGTGAGCTATGTGGGCATTTATATCCAGTTGGGGCCAGGCTGATGTTCATTTGCTGGTGTTCTTCCTTGAATAGCAGCTGGTACCTGAGCTTTGGCCAATGGATGGGGCCATCCTGTTCTTTCCCCTCATGCCTGCAGTCACAGGGCAACCAGCAGTTGGGGGCTAAATGTTAATTCTGCCAGGGATGGGAGAAGAAAGTGCTTGCAGCTGCTCCTTCTCTGCTCATGGATGAGGCCAAGTTGGTCACTATGTTTTTCCTAGGAGGCAAGAGCAGTCTCCCATTGGCCTCAGTGGCTGATTGCAGAGGCCAGAGTGTGCTGCCTTCAGCTCTGCAGTCCCTGTGTAAGAGAAACAGACACATTTTCTGCAGCATTGTGCTACATTATCAAGCACTCTGCTCTACCAAGTGTTGGATTGCTGGCATGGTGGTGGGTCTGCTGCCTTTTATATCTTTTTCTCTTGACGGTAACAGAGATGCTATCTGCTATGAAGTTTAGCATCAGATTCATCTGGCCAGTAGGCCAGGTCCTTATCTCCCCTACCCCTTATGGGCACTCACCTGTCGATCACCTGATGTTACGATGATGTCAACTGACTTGAAAGCACCATGCAGGGCTTGCAAAGAGCCCCACACAGTGTGCTGAAGTGCTGCTGATAAGCAGACATGAAAGTCTGCTTACTTCAGGGATTTACTGCGCAGTCAGATTTCCTACAAGAAATCACAGTCACACAGCCAGCCGCATCTCTATCTGCCCCACACCTGACTTCGCATCTGATATCAGGTATGGGGCAAGTAGTTGTGACTTGTGGAGGCAGGGGACAGCAGGCCAAACTGGGACCCATGCTGGGCCCAAAGTTCCCCAACGCTCTACAAAAGCAACAGCAACAATCATATATCTAGTTAATGAGTGTAAGCCATATTGAACTCAACAAGGTTTACTTCTGAGTAGAGATGTATAGGATTGTGCAGTCCTATACATTTCTACTCAGAAGCAAGTCCTGTTGAGTTCAGTGGGACTAATTCCCAGACCATTGGGTACATGATTGCAGCCCTGAAAAGGCTGTAAACGCGGACACTAACTACTTTAATTGGTGGGGAGATAAGGACCCTGTTCTCTCCTGTGAATGCTCTTATTTCAGATCAGAGGATTGTTCTTTTCCTAGGCTAGATGTGAATGAAGGAGTCAGTATTAAATCCTTTCTTTTCTTCAGTGCGAAATGTGCACCAGATGATGTAGGGATGTCCTATTTTTATCCTGCTTGCCAGTTGGAGAGTATTGTGTCACACCTCAGGCCATGCCAGTTATTCTCTCTTAACCCTCAGTTCCCCACATCCCCGCCCCACTCATGAAATCTGAGAGTACCACTTCAGGCATTCCACCTCTGAAACCGGAGAATGCCACATCGTGCATTCTACCTCTTGAGAGGTGAATCCTGACTGTTACTAGATTTTTTTCAATGCATTCCAAACCAGTGCAGATTTTCTGCAGGCAATGCTGAATTAAAGGGCATTGAGACCCCATGCAGTGCCATTCCTCTAGAACCCATTGACATGGCACTCCTTGTGCTATCTGAAATGCTTTTGATGGTGAAAGAAGACTCACTTGTTTGTACATGATGTGAGAGAGCACTTCATAAAAGTGGCACAGACGTACCCTTCCTGCAGGGAGGGACTGGCAGATGGGATGCCACCTGCCAAAAGATGTTGAGAACATTCACCTCAGAAGCACACGTTTTCCTCTCCCCCAAAGGCTGCTATCCCAGAGCAACTGAACAGGTTTAAATCCCGTGAGAGCCAAGAAGATTTAACTGTGTACTAATTCTAACTACAGTGGAACCTCGGTTTATGAACACCTCGGTTTACGAATTTTCAGTTTACGAATGCCGCGGACCCATCTGGAACGGATTAATTCACTTTCCATTACTTTCAATGGGAAAGTTTGCTTCAGTTTATGAACGCTTCAGTTTATGAACAGACTTCCGGAACCAATTACACCCATGCTTCGGGTTAAGTACGCTTCAGGTTTGGTACTCTGCGGACCGTCTGGAACGGATTAATCCACTTTCAATGGGAAAGTTCGCTTCAGTTTATGAACAGACTTCCGGAACCAATTGTGTTCATAAACCGAGGTACCACTGTACATGGGTTTTGGATAGTGACATCGTAAAAACAACACATAAACAATTAGCCTAGGGTGTGTGTGAGAGAGAATTTAGACTTATAAGATGCTTAAAGATGGTACTGAAGGGTAAAGAAAATGCTGTTCTGTCAGCCAATAGACATTTGGAGTATACACTCCAATGAAAGGTATAGACCAGCAACTAACATACAGAAAGAAGATAGGTGAAAAATAGGTGCTAGTCTTTTTGGAACCATAGACATTTTTAGTTTGAAGCAGCCCTGGACATCATCTTGTCCAACCCCTTGCTCAGTTCAGGAATCTTGCAGCTGTAGCAGTCCTGACAACATGCCACCCAGCCTCTGCTTAAGAAAAACCCACTACCTCCGAAGGCTGTCTGTAAGGTTTCCTTACAGTATCCACATACTCATTCTATTTCATCCATCTGGGGCAACAGAGAAGAGGTCTGCTCCATCTTCTGTGTGGCAGCCCTTCAAATATTTGAAAACCACTACCAAGTCTCCCTTTAACTTTCCCTTCTACAAGCTAAACATACTATTTCAATTGTTACTCATAGGGCTTGGTTTCCTATGAAGCAGCCTCAGAACATGTTTGCATTTATACTGTATATATAGAAGCATATATATGGAAACAGTTTCCATCTTCCATGACTCCTATACCTGAAATATGTTTTGCTGGGGCAGCATCAAAACCAGCAGCCTAAGACATTCCTCTACCAATTGAAAATTTAACCAGCAATCTTTTCCCAGTCCCCTGACTTCCCCAAACTAATATAGGGACATAGGAAGCTGCTTTATGCTGAATTGGACCATTGTTCCATCTAGCTCTGCATTGTCTGCATTGATTGGCAGCTGCTCTCCAGGATTTCAAGCAGAAATCTTTCTCAACCATACCTGAAGATGCCAGGGATTGAACCTAGAACCTTCTGCATTTAAAGTCCTGCCACTGAGCTATGGCCCTTCAAGAGCCATAATCCCTGAGCCTTATTACAACAATGCATGGAAATTTCAATGCAAGTTATGGAAGAGAACACCCTGGTGGATTGTGTCTCATGGACCAGATCTGCCTGTTGCCCACTCTACTTGCTTTGATGGTGCTCAAAATTAGCCCCTTGCTTGATATTTGATAGTGTCAACTCTAGATTGAATGGCCATTTTCCTCCACATGTTGTGATGGTTACCAGTATTTTGAAAAAGGTCACAGTTAGCTACGTGTCTACCACTTTCTGGTCATGCAGCAAAGAAACAGCAACACCATTGCCAGCTGAGTGTAATTACAGTGGTACCTCTATTTAAGTACACAATTGGTTCCGGAAGTCTGTACTTAACCTGAAGCGAACTTTCCCATTGAAAGTAATGGAAAGTGGATTAATCCATTCCAGACGGTCCGCAGAGTACTTAAACTGAAGCGTACTTAACCTGAAGCAAACTTTCCCATTGAAAGTAATGGAAAGTGGATTAATCTGTTCCAGAGGGGTCCGCAAAGTACTCAGCCTGAAGCGTACTTAACCCAAAGTATGAGTGTAATTGGTTCTAGAAGTCCGTACTTAACCTGAAGCGAACTTTCCCATTGAAAGTAATGGAAAGTGGATTAATCCATTCCAGATGGGTCCGCGGAGTACTTAAACTGAAAGTACTCAAACCGAAGCGTACTTAAACCGAGGTAAGATTGTATTAAAGTAGTCCCAAACAGGGTACACTTGGAGGTCCCCCATTTATCTGGTGCCCTACCCTATAGCGTGATTATTTTATTTGTTAATTCACACCTGCTCTGTGGTAAAATTTGCCAATTCCGTTGTGATGGTTTTCAGAGGAGATTTGCACATTGGTCATTGCGGAGGTGTTTTCAGAAGATTCTGGGAGTTTTACGTGCACTGCAAGCAATAAATATGGGACAGTCTCCAGTACAGCTCGCTTAAATGTAAAGGGTAAGAGATGACTGTATTAATCCCTTTGCAATAATCACAGACATATTGATATGTGGCCTGAACTTCAGAGAATATGGAAAAGAGTTTGGGTTCGGCAAGGAAGCAGCCTTTCTCAAATACATTTCCTCCAGTGTGAAAATATTTCAATCCAATCTGGTGACATATCTCAAACTGAATGTGCCTAAAGACACCAATTTCTTTGAAAGTGTGGGGAGGGGGCTTATTTTTTTGTTCAGGTGTTTCAAAATTATTGATTAGTATTGTGTGCTTGTGAAGGGGTGGCTAAACTGAAACAAATAAGTAAAATAAAATGTGACAAAATTTAAAAGGCATATTAAAATATTAGTCATGATCCTCAGATCCATATGTCAGTGGGGTTCTAATGTCTTTTATTTTACCAGGCATATGTTTAAGGTTCTACTCATCCATGTTCCTACTAGTCAGGATTCATAAATTTGACTTCTATCACTCTGTTTTCACTGCTTTCTTGAGTATTTTTAATCAGGATTGTGCAGTTACACCGCAGGAAGAGCAGGCCATTTTAACTGCTCCTTATCTGTCACACTAAGGTTTGTTTGCACCAATTGCAAGAAAATCAAGTTTAGAGTATTTTAGTTCTCTCTGATTAATATGTGTATGCTGTCACTGTAATTGAGTTCAGCATATTTGGGTCACAGGCACCTCCAAAGCACACATCCCCAAACAAAAATCCTAAAATATTTTGTCTTGCTTTCAGTAATCTGATGTGAGTGACAAAGCTTGCACACCACTCAAAATGCATTTTGCCCCTTCTGTGCACCCCTGTTGTCACTGATTTGTGTATGAGTTACCAAGGCCATAACTGTAATGCTTGCTATTCCAGGACCTGAGGACCAGAATAATAACGCTGCTCTCCATACTATAAGTTCTATCAGTATAGTTGCTGCTGAGCAGCAGCCTTCTGCACCTGCCCCTTCACTTCCACGGGTGGATCAGCCTCCAAAGCCTAAACTGGAAGGAGTTCTTGTAAACCACAATGAACCTCGGTCAAGTTCCAAGATAGGCCTTCATGTGCACTTTAAGCTTCCTGAAGATGATCAAGGAAGCGAAGCTTCATCAGAGGGTGGAGGAGGGCCTACAAGTCAAACCAGACCAAACTGCTTCCCAGATAAGATCAATGGACAGATATTTAAAAACCAGGAGCCAACCTCACCTTCTAAAGAGCCACCTCCTGTGTTGGCTAAACCAAAACTGTAAGTAAGAAGGCATTTTTAAAGCTTTAGCCGTGTCTGAAATGGAATTCCATTTTAATTGTTAAAAGCATTCCATTTTGCAAGTCTTAATATACTGTGGCCTGATTTGCATGTTAAAATAAAGCAAACCATGGCTTACTGGGGCCGTGCTTGCTCCCAAAGAGGAATTCATACCTGCTTTGCTCTTTCCACATCATTTTAAGTCAGTGTGGTACAGCAGCTAAACCAAGGTTTGGCTTTGTGTGTTGTCCCAACCAGGGACTGTGATTAAGGACTTACCTCCTTAGCCATGATCTGTAACACACCTGTTGTTACAGAAGATTGTGGGCCCTGTCCTGACCCATCATGAAGACTGCCACTCAGAGGAGGGTTAGGTGCAAGCAAGATGGAGAAAAGCAGGTGTGGCATTCTGGAACAAACTTGGTGTTGGGGCAAGGTCAGGACTCTGAGCAGGGACATACCGGTAGGGGTTGACGCAGTGTCCAGTGGCTTGAACCCCAAAACATATGTTGTTTCAGTACTGGCCTGGAGCAATGGTCTAGGAAGGATTTGAGAATCTACAGTAATTGGAAATCTTCAGTTGATTTCAAAAGCAGTGCATGCAACCAGTTCAATGGTTTTCTTACTGGCCCTAATAAAGATCTCATCCATTTTTGTTTTTTTATGCAGGGATCCCACCCAGTTAAAACAGCTACACACCCAGGTCTTGCTTGAGCAACAGCAAACACAGCAACCATCCCCCCCACCTCCAAGAGAGTTGCCATTCAGTACTGGCACACTGAACTCTGCTACTTCATCCAACCAGCAACAGCAGCAGCCTTCATCGACTACATACAAGCAAAACAAGGGTCCCTCAACACAGACATTCACCTACACCCGTCCTAAGCAGTTCCTGGCATCTCAGAACACCACCCCAGCTGTCAGCTCTCCTTCCAGCTCCCCCATGCCTTCGTTCAGCAACATACCACAAGGATCCCAGAGGACAACCAACAAGGAGAACTTCTTAGGATCCCCACCAGCCCAGACAAGGCCTCCAGGAGGGTTGGCAAACCAAACTGAGCAGCCTCTTACAAGTCCCAGAGAACCTGTGTTGCCACCACTGTTGCTCTCTGTATCTAGCATGAATCAGTTCCAGCCCCAAAATGTGCCTCCTACTCCTCTCTCTCCAACTGGTCGAATTCAGAACCCGGTAGCCTTCCTCAGCTCTGTTCTACCTTCTCTTCCTTCTACACCTCCAACGAATGCCATGGGTCTACCTAAAAGTGCGCCAACTCCGTAAGTGATGAAAATGTTACACATTCAAGTTGGTACAATGGAGCCATTGTGAAAGAACAGGCAGGAATGGTTTGTCCATAGGAAACATCTGCCAAATAATAATTGTGGGGTAGGGTGTTTTGAGCACAGTTAACAAATTGGCCTCCATTGTTAGAACCTATACATTGATGAGCTCTTGAAAAAGGAGGAAAAGTGGTCCTTTGAGGGAAAGCTCTCCAGGAGTCTGTGTACAGTATCACAGGCAAGATTATTTTTAATATTCTGTATTTAGAATCTCTATCCCAAATCGGAAAGTGTATGGTAGGGAAGGGGAGGATCTTTTTTACCATGCGTGCTTATTCATTCTGTCAGACCACTATGTGCTTACTTGGGAGTTCTGAATTCCACTTAGCACTTTCTATTTTGCCCAGGGGGTATTGATACATCACTGTATGAACGTGCTGGGACAGATCGTCTGGAGTTTAGCGTCACCAGTATGCCTTGTACCTAATTAGCTAAACATCCAGGTGCTGCCATTTCTGTCTTCCAGTGTTTGGAAGCGATGATCAAATTAATGAGGTTGGACAGAGTAAAACATAAAAGTTGGAGCAGGTGTTAGTATGAAATTCTTGTGCCCTGGTGGGGTTAAATATTGATATTAATTAATAAAGGTTATAAACAGTGGTTTTTTCTGGGGGGGGATGCAGGGGTACGCATTCCCCTAAACATTTTGTGAATCTAAGTTTGGCTTCATTGAATCAATGTAAGTAGAATGAGTCAATATGAGTAGAAAAATGAGAGTACGCCTAAACATTTTTTAAGGGAAAAAAGCACTGGGGGAAGCAGGTTTTGTGGTCCCCAGAGCAGTTTTTTTATCAGCTTCAGCTATTGCAGTGGCCATGCTGCTTCTTTGAGAACAGGGATCCCACCAAGCTGGTGTTGACCTTTGCGACCTCCATACCTTATTATTGCAATGAGTTTCACTTGTGTTTTGCTTCACTTTAACTGCATTTTTAGCTTTGGTTATTTTATTTTTAACAGAAGTTTGTGGCATCTCCAGGAGCTTTATACTTGAAAAGCTGGATATTGTAATAGTATCCGTAATCGTTATCCAGTGAATCACGACCGTAGTCTATTTAGAACTTGCCATCCTCTTTCTTCGTAATGATTGGGATCATTGACTAAGACCTTGGTTACATACAGTGTGTGTGCACTAGCAAGGGCTATACCACTCAGCCCATGAAATAAATTGCAACTGCGCTGATCAGCTGTTTGGTGTAGAGGGTGAGAATTGAAGTCCCCCCAGTCCTCCTCATTGCATCGTAATTTACAGAGCTGGGTGTACTCAATCCACATATGGACCCTAGCTGGATCTGAACAGCTTCTTTTTGTTGGCAGTGGTTTTTTGTATAAAAAAGAAAAGAAGCATGGGTTAATGAAATGCTAAAGCAGCATTTTAACCGAAGATTTGTTTTGTAGTGGAAGCCAGGGAACCGTGAAGAAAAATCTTAGGCCTTTGCCACTGCCAACAGAAGATTCAATTAGAGATCACAAAGCTGCTGTTGTCAAGGACCTGGAGAAAAGGCTACATTTACGGGATGATGCATTTCCATATGGCCCGCAGGTAAGAGCACTGCCTACTGTTTAAATATGTGCTCTTCTTGGACCTTCAGCCCATACCTTGCTTCACACACCCAACACACTAGGCTAGCAAAATATCACTAATGGATATCAATGGAGCTAATGGATATCAAAAATACAGTTGTTGTTATTTGTCACTTTTTACAAAAAGAGTTTTGCCTCAAAGTGACTAAGAATTTAAATATGTACTGTATATTTATAACCACATGGCAAATGTTTTACGATGCCTCTAGACCAGGGGTTCCCAACAAAATTTTCTTGAGGACCCCTCATCGAGCCGCTATTGTGACAAGGACCCCCATTAATTCCTAATCCTAAAATTAAAAAGTGAGAGCCAAATTAAGAGTCTTTTTATATTTTATATTTATACGATTTTTACAGTTACAACAGAGTACTCCATCAGTATACAGTTAGTTTTAATTTTCAGTTCTTAATTAGATGAACCACTTTTTAACCAACGGTCCATTTTTAACTACGTGAACTGTAGCTTCTGCGAAAAACAACGCTTTGTTTACAAACACTACTGTTTTGCAAAGAGGCAGTGCCAGGGAGGAGGGAGGGGAATGGAGAAGACAGGGTACCTGCGCAGTGGCGCACAAATGAAGCCGACGCGCGCAAAGCATCTTGGGGAGGTGAGCGTTAGTAGAATGCGTGCGCTGCCTCTTTGCAAAACAGTAGTGTTTGTAAAGCGCCACCTAACGGCATACAGCAGAACTACTGCCTCTATCTAATTCTAGTTTTGCGCTAGACTCTGCTCATGCAGGAAGCGGCCAAAACAAAAAATCTGTTATCATACGAAATATATTTAATATATTTTTTATTCTAATAGCATCTTGCGGACCCCTCTGGCATAGCTCGCGGACCCCTGGGGGTCCCCGGACCACCTGTTGGGAACCACTGCTCTAGACATAAGTAGTACAAGAGAAGGGAAAGAAAGGAGGAAAGAGGGTGATGGAGAAGTAAACATTGTTTGATTCCTAAAAATCAGTGTTTTGGATGGGGTTTCCTCTCACCCAGGATGGAACTTTGAAAAATATGATAGCCCTGGTTGAAATGGGAGCAGTTGCAGGATAAGTGAATGTTTGTGATTGCTCAGAGGTGTAGGGGAAAGTACTGTTACACACATTAAAATATATTCTATTTTTAACTGTTGTTTCACTTGACCCAGATTTGAGCCCTGTTGCTGAAAACAGGTTCAAGGGCCAAGTGTGGTGACTTGGAGTCCAGTTAAACCCTGACCTTGTTTCTGTATATATAAACATGAAGTAGCACAAAGGAATGTACTAATGACAATACAGGGGCAAAATTTTTTGTCTTCAACGGGTTTGTGAGGAGCTCCCTATACAAACTTAGCTGTAGCTGCCATGCAGTGCATGTAAATTAGCTGTCCCCACCCTTGCCCAAATATTTATATTTACAAAAGGAAATCAGCCTGGAGGTAGACTGCCCACAGGCAATAACTTAGGTGATATGGTTTCTTGACTGCTCTGGGGACATAGTCACCTGCCAAACCACTTCTAGTAAGTCACAGGCACATGATGGGTCTTTGCAGATGATTCATAGGTGCTAAAGTTTGTACTTGCTGAAGTGGTGAGATGAATTTCTTAGAAGGCTACTGTGAAATACCACCCAATCCTTTATGTTAACAGCATAATAACTCCTTTGGAAACAACAGTCACTTTGTGCTGATGACAGCATGAGATATTTATTTATACATGATGTGGATTGAACAGTGAGCCAAGAACTTTGAGGCTGTAATCCTGTGCACACTTACCCCACTGAACACACTGGTATCTATACCTGAATTGATGTGCATTGGATTGTGTGATTCGAAATGTTAATTTTTAGCCATCGTTAATTACCGTGGTAATAGATTGTGATTGTCATTTACTTCATTGTCGTTTCATCCAAAGTATTTTCATTCCTTCCATCTCTTCATCTTTCATTTCCCAATATTTTCAGCAATTGACCACTGGGGTGGGGTCTAAAAGTACTTGCTCTAGAATATTTTTTGTGGGGAGTGTACCTTAGACCAGGCACCTACCCTTAACCTGGGAGAAGTGGAACATACTAACATGCCACATCTGACTCATTTTGGACACTCCACAAGAAGTGTGAATGGCTGCACTTTTGGGGTGCTGGGCCCCTTTGCAGATCTTGACATCACAGCAAATGCCCAATTGCACCACATTCTGGTGCCAACCCAAGGGACCAGTGTAGTTTGTGTGAGCAATTAAAAGTTTGTTCATTGGTTTGTTTTATTACAAGTATGTTTAAAGCACTTGATGTTTTAAAAATCAGGTTTTCTATATCAGTGATGGATCTGGGTTTTATTAATAGTTTTTATAAAAGCTGAATGTGGAGTGGCAGAGAGCACAGTTCTAAAGCCCTTCAGAATCATCAGCTTAATTAATTGGGCTGACCTTTCTCAGAAGCTCTGCTGCTCTTTTTGCCAGCATCTGCTTGTGCTGCTCACACCGTGTTGTGTGTCCTGCCTCAATTCCCACCTGTCTTCCTGAGATAAGGTAGGGGAAGCTGCATGAAAGAAGCAGGTAGAATATGTTAACATTGCCCCCACGTGAATCTTCCCAAACGGACATCTCAACAAGTCATTCCTTGTGCACATTTTGTGCTCCAGTGGCTTAGGTTTTAAAGATATATTTTTAATGGTGTTTACTGTTTCTGATCAGTTGTACACTGCCTTGCTGGATTACAGAACGGCAGTATAGAAACATTACAATAAATAAATACCCACTACCCTGTTTCCTCACCCTTCTCTTTTCTTCTGCCCCACCCCTAAAACTCCTGACTGCCCCTGCTCTTTAGTCTTTTGGCTTGAGCTGCAATAATGCCTCTTGCTTGGAAGCCCTCCTGCTCTCCCCTCCCCTCTGGTCATACCAGAAGAGGCATGAAGAGGGCAGAGCAAAGACAGGCACGGTGACAAAGAGGACTGACACTTTCAACCCTTCAATGTCAAGTTCAGGATACACACCTGTCCACCAAAACATTTGACAGAAATGATTGCTAAGGAGCCTCCTCCCTACTGAACATGGGCACAAAAATCCTCCCTAGCAACTCAACAAAAGTATTTCTCTCCCCTCAGCAAACTCTCATTGCTTTCCTGAAAGGGTAGAGTTCTAACTGAAAACAATGGAGCTGCAGTTTGCTAGTCCTTCCAGCAGCTCCGTCTTCTGGCTTCAGTCCTAGTGTGCCATTGGTTTCTGTGGTGAGGTCAGGCAGAGCTGAAAGCTGAGGCTCCATCAGAGAGAAGGATGTCCTCTGCTGGGTTGCTTGCAGTGGCAAACCTTGGCGTCTCAAATTTCTGTGGCGCCCTGTGTAATGCCAAAATCTGGTGTGTGTGTCCCTCCCCAACTCCCTCCTTCTGTTGGATGTCACAGTTGCAGCGCCCCAGAATCTCCATGCCTGGTGCGACCGAACTGGTCGAACTCCCCTAGATGCGCCTTTGTTGCTTGGATTGAATAGCATTCGCAGGGAAGTTTCCTTGTGTTTTGCCAGCCACACAATAGCTGCTGCAATAGAAGGGGCTCTGATTGCTACCAGATGACTTGTTTATTGAGCATTTATCCGAATTTGTTTGCAGGGAGGTTAGATGACACTGTGTTGAGTAATTGTTATCCCACAATTTCCAGTGCATCTTCCCATCATTTTTCCTACCGGGGTCTGCTCATTTTTTGTTACAGGGCCCTAGCATTCTGCCCATTTTGAAACAGAAAGAAGGCCTCAGGCTGACTGTTTTTGTTCCACTGGTATCAGGAGTGAACAATTTCATTGGAGAGATTTTGGGTTTATTTGTTCAGTTTCCTGAAAATATTGCAGAGCAGAGCGCTACAGTCTTCTTTAATGCTTTTAGGCAAACAGAGTATACTCTGATTTATCTTCCAGTCGTATATAACAAGAATTAATGTTAGTTTTCCCAATTGATTATAATATTTTAAGGAACACAAGAATGAACAAAACAACAAGAATGTCCCAAGCTTTATTTATGTTTCTTATTGTTTAAATCCATGCTACCACATAGTGCCCTTTAAGCTAATTCAAAATAGCCAAAAGAAAAGAACAAATTTTAACAAAAAGCAACATTTTATTGATTTTGAAAACGATATCTACTTGTTGGTACAAAGGAGAATCAGCCCACAGGGCTGCTGCAGCCATCCTCATCCATACAAAGCCCTCTGTCATCACCAGAGAACACTTAAAGCGAAGATAGGGAACCTATAGCTAACATATGTTGTTGAATTCCAGGTCCTGTCAGGCCCAGCCACCATGGCCATTGTTCAACAACATCTGGGGAGCCACAGGTTTCCCCATCCTTGCTTTAAAGGTGTTTGTTTCAAAAGTTACAAGAGGGTGGGGGGGAAAGGAAGGTCTCTCAGTCATCCCCACTACCTCCATGTAGTAAGAAGGAACTTATTTAAAAAAATTTACCTCAGAATTTGCAATTCAGCTCCTCATTTTAACCAGTGGGGACTTCTTAGTTCACATCACTGGGAGTTAAACTGTCCCTTCCAGCTTGTAAAATACTCTGTGCTCTCTTAATTATTTGAAATGGTGCGTGCACTGCAGTACTGGGTGATTAATCAACCCCCAAACTATGTGTCACTTGTGAAACTCCCTTCTGTTGCCTGTACTAGATTTTATTAAAATTATGCCCATATAAATCATAATAACATTTTCCTAATCCCATTACTTCCCTCTACCAGAGAGCAACCTATGATGAAAATCTGGCTCGCAAGCTTCAGGGACCAAGCAATGATACCCCAATCTTCAACTTTACAGCTCAGGATGTATCTAAGGTACAACCCTGCTAACCCTCCCATCTAGGCTCCATATGTAAATCTGATGACTAGAATTTGAAAACCTGAAATTTAGCCATTAACACAATTGGAAGTGGCAGGGAGTGTGTGTGTGTGTGTTAGTTTCTTACAGAAAATACCTCCATGATAATTCTTGACAACTAGTTGACAGTAATTGACCATTTTTGACAATTATGAAGCTCCCAATTTGTTAAGAACAAGATGTTCTGTAAACCCATACAGTAAAGAAGCTCTAAATTCTAGAAGCTCTGTGTGTTATTACTTAGTTAGTTAGCCAGATAATCCCATCCTATCCCTAAGTACTTCACAGAGACACTATTATTCCCAGTTTACAGGCTAAGAAAGAGTGACTTGTCAGTTCACATTTTTACAGTTTTAACATGGTACAAATCATTTAATGATAAAATATACATAGTGAGCATATGTACATATTAAATGCCCAGGTTTCTATCTGCAATAGAGGCAAAAGCAATGATTAAGAGAGGTCTGGGCTCCTGTTTCTGTGCATATTGCAAGGAAACCCACACATTTAAGCACATATGCTGCCTGTTGCACATCTAGTTTGCCCTTTAATTATTTAATTAATTTTATAAAATGTATATACTACTTGATTGCAAAAAACCCTCAAAGCAGTTTACAAAAAGGGAAAAATTCACAACCATACTTTCAAACATACAAAAGTTAAAATATTAAGCCAGTTTAAAATTACCTCAAGTTAAATATGTTAAGTATGAATACTACATCTATGGACTGAGCTAGGATATTAGATTTCTGGGGTCCAGCACTTACCTGGTTCAGACTGACCTTAATTTTAGCAATTTTGGAGGCTTAGATCACAAAGCAATAAGCAGAATGCTTGACCTTTTTTATCTACTGCTATGGAATAAGTGCATTCAGTTGGCAACTATTAGAAGCTCATGCCTTTCTATTTTGCAATGGCATTCTGTAACAACCATCAGAAGCAAGTAACTGAGACAGGAATTTGCTCCATTTTGTATAGCAATTTGCTGAGGCATGCTTCATGAAAGAGAAAACTAAACAAGGTGAAATTCTAGAAGGATAGGCTTTGCATGCCAGCTGGTGAAAAGCCATGAAGCACAGCCAACCCAAAGGTGATCTGACGACCCCCATCTAGTGGTCGACTCATGGCTCAGTCTTTCACTGTTGGATGAACTTATGAAAACCATTCTTCTTAAGGACATGTTTTAATGATCAAATTCAATGTGATGCAGAAGAACCATAATTAGGATGCCCCGCACACACTGAGAGAGAAAAAGAAAAGAAAGATTCCCCATAGCACTGGGGGAAGAGGGACTTAAGCATCCCCACCACATAGCATTTTCCCAATTAAAATTGTCCTGATGTTATCTGCCCTGCAGTGAAAGATTTATAGGAAGTTCAGTTTAAGAGTAGTCCATAGCCCTTCTAATTCAAAAAACAAATGTTTGATTCCATGCAAGGAGGAAAGATGGACATTAAAAAAGTAACACACACAAGAAAGCCCATTATCAATTTGTTTGTTCTCATTGTTAGATTAAAGATAGATTGGGACAAAATAAAAACAACCAATATTTATTTATTTAAAAGCAGTACAGTACTGAATAAAAAAAATCACCATATAAACAATAAAACAGTATCTTAAAAACAGAGAGACAATGTACAAACCAGTAAAATGGTATTATATAAACAATAATTCAGTAGCAAACAGGATCCAGTCAAATGAGTCACGGAAGTACCTGTCAACAATTCTCTATAAGTTATTTTTAGCTTGGGATACAAATTTTTATAACTAATTCAGTTACATAACGTTGTGCATCCATGACCTGGAAGGCAGTAAGTATACTGCTCTCAAGACTTTCCCAGGGAAGGGTAAAATGTCTGGTTATTTCATAACACAATAACAGCACACATACCATATGTTCAAACTCTTCATTAGCACATGGACAAGTATCCTATGGTGGATGTGTACATGGTTTTCCCCATTGGGAAAAACATGTTTTGGAGTGGGGGAGGGGTGCTTTTATGTAGGAAAATGTCATGAGGGAAGGGGTCGAATCCCCTCCCCCAGTACCACACTCCTGATCAAATTTGGGGACTCCCTGGAACTGCTAATACTTTTCTTAGAAAAAAGAGGGGAGAGTTGTGATTAAGATCTTCCACCTTTTGCCTAGTCCTAGTCAGGTGTTAAGCTGACACTTAAGAAGCTTCAACCTGCCAGTCTCTGTGTGATGGAAGAGTAAGTGTGTCCTCTCTGCTATCTGTGCACTTCCATTGATGTTTAGTGCTCCTGACAAACGCCAACACATGCAGGCAACCATTTTTGTGCAATCCTCCTATTTTTTGAAGGTGAATAATCTCACAAATTGGACACTTTCAGCTCTAATCTTGTCCAAATGACTTCAATGGGCTGGATCATGCATGCGTATTTTTGACTGGATCGTTGCATTCAGTATCTCACATTCCAATAGTGCAGTTTTTTGAGTGAAGCCAAAATCTGGCCCTCAAGATAAACAAACCAAGTATAAGAGGAAATGTACATGCTGTGTCCTTTCATGAGGCTGCAGGCCTCTAACCCTTTGTAGTTTAGCCAGGTGACATCAGGAGCAAGACTCAGGATAACTCAGGGTGCTTCCAAATGAAATGTTTATTGAGCATTTATCCTATTTTGCCTGAAGCTTACATGGATATTACACTATGTCCAGTCTTTGTTCAGGTTTTTGTACTGATTTGCTTATGGGTTGTTTATATATTTTCTGTTAATCGCTTGCTCATTCTACACTTTTCAGTGCATTTTCCTGTCACTTTTCTATCTGCAAAATGTCTGGGGTGGTTATAAGTAGATTTGTTGTGTTAGGGCAACAGAATGTTTTTAATCCACTTTAATTGCAAAACCTAAATTTCTAGTACACATTTGAATTCTCACACAAAATAGTGATGGTCTGAAGGCATTGTCAGTTCATTTTGGGGAGAGCAAGGGAAGGAAGCTGGAGTGGAATGGAGAAATCCAAAACCCATTTGATCTCACCCATGGTAAAATCAGAGGTTGAAGTAATGTCTCAATGCACAGGTGTCATTTGGAAAGGTCCTACTGCTTGGTTCTGGGGATAGCCAGTCTTTATGAAGATGGAGGAAACAACATTGAATTATCTGCTGTGAACTGTGATTTCAGCAATATATTGGAGTACAAATTATGTCCCTCCACTGGATTATATTGCAGGAATATAAAATTTCCAGCTTTGAGCAGAGGTTGATGAACGAAATAGAGTTTCGCCTTGAACGTACCCCAGTAGATGAATCAGATGATGAAGTTGAGCATGATGAGATCCCTACGGGCAAGTGCATTGCCCCAATCTTCGACAAGAGACTCAAGCATTTCCGTGTCTTGGAAGGGTACCCTGCTACCTTCACTTGCAAAATTGTTGGAATTCCTATACCTAAGGTAGGTGGTGCACAGAAATCCAACAGAAGGGAAGACCCTGCTGGAGATGTGTTTTGAATGTATAGTGTATGTGAAGAAGTATAGTGTATAATGACTTGTGATCACCTAGTAAATTGATCTGAATGTGGTGGGGAAGGGCTTCTTGGTGGACTGTTCAATCTCAAGTAACCCATGAAAAGAAATGAACCATTCTCCATTCAGTTGGATTTACTTTTTGGCAAGTATGTGTAGGATTGTAGCTGTAGCAACTATCAGAGACAGATTTAGAAGAGCACAACCAGTTCAGCTGCACTGGGGGCAGAGCATCGGGGGCACCGCAAAAATTATGTAGAATGTAGTCTGGTTGAGTTCAGTGAGACTTACTCTCACAGGTAAGTGTTCAGCCTAAGTCTCCTTTCTTTACAATCATGGCAGGTATATTGGTTTAAGGATGGCAAGCAGATTTCAAAGAAAGATGGACATTTCAAGATGATCAGAGAGGGTGATGGGACATGCTCATTGCATATTGAAGAGACCACGAATGATGATGATGGAAACTATACATTCATGGCTGCAAATCCACAGGTAAGAGTTTAAAAGGTAAAGGGGCCCCTGACTATTAGGTCCAGTTGTGACTGACTCTGGGTTGCAGCGCTCATGTCACATTATTGGCCGAGGGAGCCGGCATACAGCTTCCAGGTCATATGGCCAGCACAAGCCACTTCTGGCTAACCAGAGCAGCACACAGAAATGGCGTTTACCTTCCTGCTGTAGCGGTACCTATTTATCTACTTGCACTTTGACATGCTTTCGAACTGCTAGGCTGGCAGGAGCTGGGACCCCCGTCGCGGGGATTTGAACCGCCGACCTTCTGATTGGCAAACCCTAGGCTCAGTGGTTTAACTCACAGCACCACCCACGTCCCTTTAAAGGGTTTACTTCCCTTTAAAAATGTATTGCACTCACTGGTGGAGGAAGAGGAGTGCGAGGGGAGCGCACCACCCCCAGCAGCGTGATCCCAGCAGGGTGCCATTGAGGCTGCCCCCCGCCCACGCTGGGCACCATGCCCCCACAGGTGGCACGTCACGCCCCTGCGGGCAGCACGCCCTGCCCCCAGGATGCATGCCAGCCCTGCCCCCACCTGCTCTTCGCCCCCCAGTGCTGGAGCATGAAGCTCCACCACTGATTGCACGCCTTCCCCCAAGCGTTAGACTTGTGTACAAAGCTGCATAGCTTTGGAAAGTCCAATTGAGTAGTACCTCTGTTATATCATAACCGTATATTGGTCTTAAACACCACCACAACAGCAATGAGGAAAAAGACTAATGAATCGTGTTACTGCTCTTCTATATTGTTCTGACAGGGGAGAATCAGCTGTTCTGGTCACTTACTGGTTCAAACTCCTCCAATGCGTGGTAGATTAACAACAGCAATCCAGTCACACAGGTAAAAACAACCAACATCACCTGATCCTTGGTGTGTAGATATATTGTGAGGTAAGCATGAGTGAACCGGGCAAACTGAAGCTATGGTGGGTTCACCAGCAGTGAACGGAGGGAGATGCCCAAAGATTAAGCTTGGCTGGGGAGTTCATCTTTTTCTAAGATGGCAGCCCTGCCTCCCAAGTTCATCCCATGTTTACAGGTTTTTGCATTGCAGGGGAAGATCCCGTATACCAGAAGGAGATAAGGAGCCTGTCCAGGAGCGATTTTTCCGGCCTTATTTTCTGCAGGCACCTGGGGACATGGTAGCTCATGAAGGACGGCTTTGTAGACTGGATTGCAAGGTTGGCTGGCTTTCTTTGTTTGCCCTGTTGCATTAGCATTTGACCATCTCTTCGGAGAAAATCTGTGCAGGCTGGGTTCAGGCTGATCACCACAAAAAAACGACAACAAAACAACAAAACTATCAGTATGTGACTTTAAAACATTTGGCTTTTGTGGAAAAGTTCAACCCAGAGAAAATCACAAGCCTGGAGGGGAGCAGAGGTAATTAAAGCCACCAACTCTCTTCTTGCCCCTGTCACAGCCATACAACCCTAAATGTGTAACTGAAAGTAGAAATGAACAAAATGCTCTCTTCGAAGGAATAAATGGCAACATAAACAATGGATCATAAAATATATATTTTTACATGGTCTGCTGCTTCCCCCGCAAAAAAAAAAAAGAATGACAAGATGAACAGCACAGTGGCCCAGTTCAGGCAAAACAGAATTTGTCGCCCTCTGTTCCCCTTTAACATTGTACTTCAGCGGAGGTGGGGGCCCTCTTCCGGTCGTGCACCACATCCTGCATTAAAGCTTGTAACTTACAAAGATGGCATGAATTTTTCCAGTGTTTCCTCTTGAGAATCTTTGAATTGGGGCACCAAGGAACAAAACAGAAAGGGGGGGGGGGGAGTGATGGATGTTTCAATCTCACTCTGGACCTACCGTAATCTAAGTCTGTTTTACTTAAAGGCATGGATGGGGAAATTTAATAAACAACAATAATAATGTCACTGTTGGTTTTTGTTGTTGTTGTTTTTGTCTATTAGGTGAGTGGGTTACCACCTCCTGACCTGATGTGGCTTCTGAATGGCAAGCCAGTTTTACCAGACACCACTCATAAGATGCTGGTCAGAGAGACAGGAGTACACTCTCTGCTTATTGATCCGCTTACACAAAACGATGCTGGAATTTACACTTGCATTGCCACTAACAAAACAGGACAAAACTCATTCAGCCTGGAGCTTAGTGTTGTAGGTAAGGCTGTTTTTAGATATTTAATGCAGAGGCTACATCTTGCATTGCAGTGTCATGGTTCCGTTGGCAAAAACAGAGGCAAATGAAAATCAAATTTCAAAATTCAAATTTATTGTGTCTCTTGATACTAAGGGAACTTGCCCCATTTCATACCTGAAGGATGGAACCAACCTTTGTCATGCAGAATATTGCTGGAATTACATGAGAGTAAGAAGCACCTTGCTAGGGCACTTACAAAAGGAGACCTGTTTTAAAAGGGAAAGGGAAAACAGGCCTCAGGCCTTCCCCCATTTAGGAAGAAGGCAGCCAAATACCCTTCCCTTCAAGCTCCTATGCCATAGCCGCTCTTACTGGATCCTGATGTCACACAAACCCAGGATTGTGATGTGGCACTACAGATGCTCCTATAGCAGGGGTTGTATGACGATAGCATTACATTTATTTGTATATCGGAAGAAAGGCAGAATTCATGTTTGTTTTTTGAAAATCAAATCAATCAACAGTGGACTACAGTCAATTATTACCTTCCTCCAGAGGAAGCGCCTTTTTCTGGAGGAAGGGAACTTTAATATGTAATCCGGTATAGTGATATGAACATGGCAGAAGGAAAACAGAGCTGAAAATGATCAAGCTTCTGTCTGCCAATTGCAGCAATTTCCATTAAGAAAAATATGTCTTTGGTGTAAGAATGTTTGTACCTCTGCCCTCTTCCTGCCAACAGACATACACAAACAGATACATACACATGTTTTGGGGTCTGTTGTGAATTGTATTGTTCCCGATGGAGGGCTGCAATTTGCCAAATAAGCCTGGAGAATCACATGAGTAATTTTGTAGCGTTACAAATTTTGTTTGCAGGTCTGAATGTTAACATTAAATTAAAATGTGGTCCAGTGGGGCTGGATGTGTGTGTGAGGGGTGAGAGAGAAACCAGACAGGAGAATCACACCATCCTTTGTTTCCATCTTTTCCAGAAAAAGAAGTTAAGAAGGCTCCAGTGATTCTTGAGAAATTACAGAACTGTGGGGTACCAGAAGGACATCCAGTCCGGCTAGAATGCAGAGTGATTGGAATGCCACCCCCAGTCTTTTATTGGAAGAAAGACAATGAAACCATTCCTCCCCATAGAGAGAGGATGAGGTAGCTTTAAATATTTTTAAAATGGGATAATACCTGACATTCTGCAAGTGGGGAGGCATTTCCTTGCTCAGTAAAGTTCATTTTATTCTGTATAAGGCCTAAGAAACAGCAAGGACTAAGTTCCAAACATGAAGTCCATATTACCCATGAAGTCTATTTTATCCACCATAAGGGCTGGAGCATGTATGGCTCTGCTTATACAGGTTTTGTGTAAGAAGACTGCCCTATTCAAGAGAGGGATCCTGCAGCGGAAGTCTTTATGCTTGTAAATTGCTACGTAAGCATGCACTGAACAACCACAATTGGCCATGGCTGCATGTACCTTCTACAGTGGTGCCTTGCAAGATGAAATTAATTTGTGCCGCGAGTCGCTTCGTCTTGCGATAATTTCGTCTTGCGAAGCGCGGTTTGCTGTGGCATAAAAAATTAAAAAATAAACCACCGGAAAAATTCATCTTGCAAAGCATGGCCATAGAAAAATTCTTCTTGCGAGTTACCAAAACATCGCAAAATGTTTTGTTGCGCGAGGCATTCATCTTGCGAGGTACCACTGTATGTATTATGTATGCTTACAAGTAGACAAGCATATAAACACAGAAAGAAAATGTTTGTAAGAAAAGTTATTTTTCCTTAGTGTTGTTCCATACAGGAGGAGCAATGCAACATGTCATTTCCAGGACACCTAGTCTAGTCTAAGAATTTAGGTGCACTGGGAAAATTTTCTCTCTCATGGTTACTACTGTTGTACCTGGGAGAGAGGGACAGATGTGAACATTGAACATAGGAAGGAAATTGCTCAGTACTGCCTGGCAGCAGCTTTCTAGGGTTTCAGACAGAAGTCTTTCCCAACCTTAGCTGGAGATGCTGGGTACTAAGCCAGGCCTTACACAAAATATTTATGTAGTTTCCTTTCCTTGTATGGTTATAGCAGCCCCAGTTATATCAGCAAATAACACAAGAACCCTTGGTATTTTTGTTTTTAGTATGCATCAAGATGCTACTGGGTACGTTTGCCTTCTGATTCAGCCCGCTAAGAAAGTGGATGCTGGCTGGTACACTTTGTCTGCAAAAAACGAGGCTGGTATTGTCTCTTGCACTGCTAGACTTGACATATACGGTAAGTGGGTATAGTTTAAGTCTGGGATGCAGAACCTGTGGCCATTTGGGTATTGTGGGACTCAGCTCCAGCCACAGGGCCAATGGTTAGGGGATGGTGGGAGTTGTAGCCCACCATTATCAGGATGTAGGCTCAGCTTCCTCAGCCCTGATTTCAGTAATGAAATAATTGAACTAATGTACTTCACCAATACCAATTCCATGCTGGTAGCTTGTCGCCTTTTCTCATCTTATTCATCTGTTGGGATATTCTCTTGAATTTAGCATTATCCTTTTAATTTAGAGATCTTTTGCTTGGTTGACATAATAAAGGGAGATAAGTTTGCTCAGGGCTATGCTGTTTCAGATGAACTGAGACTTGAGATTCCAGGTAGAGTATATGGATGAGCTTTGAACAGAGGGTGACTAGCAAAGACAGCAATTTAGATAATGGGGAGGCAATTTAGAAGCCGCTTGGTCCAAGTTGGATACCGAAGAGTCAGGAAGACAGGATACATACAAATAGATGTATTTGGTGGAATTAAGGAAGGGAAGGGACTGGCTCTGCGTGGAGTAGAAAGTACGGTAAGTTAATAATTATCTGCTTTCGCCACATTCATCTTTGTGCCTCTGCCATGCCCATTTTACCATGCATCCCTTGGCCAGAAAAGGCATATTCCTGTACTAGGGAGTTCTCAAATTTGAGTAACTTGGGAACAGTTGACAACTGGAAACATCATTTTCCCACTAGTTCTTAGGTTTCAACTTGTGTGTTTGTGGGCGTAGACATTCAGTCTTTATGTATGATTGAAGAGAGATGTTTGAGATTTGTGTATGGTGTTTATTATTTTTGTTGTTACTTTGGCTCCAGCCCAGTGGCATCAACAGATCCCTCAGCCAATAAAGATTCGCCCTGGTGGCACCCGATATGCAAATCTCTCGGGGCAAGGACTCGACATTTTTTCTGCTTTCTCTACTGTTGAGAATCCAGTGAGGTTTTCGTCACCATCCCAGCCTGTGGTAGAAAGTGAAGAACTTTAAAAACCTCCGATTCCAATCTTACCTGCAAAAAAACAACCACCACTCCGTAACTAGAACTGTGAAAAAGAATGGAAGGTACAAGCCAGGAGGCTCAAGGTTTACAAGCAACTTGTATTTGTTGAGTAACTGTAGAGTTGCTGCAATTCCTGTGAGTAACATACTGTACAAGATCTTAGTTCAGCATTGTACTGTGGGGTCACTGTAGCACTGAATGCACTGCGGCAAGTTCAGTGCTCTGTTGTTAGCTGCCTCCCCTCATAATACTTGGGAGCGGGAAGAGTTTTAAGCTGTTAAGAGAAAAAGCTCTGCCCACTTTTTCTGCTTGAATTAAAAAACAAACTACTGTACCTTAAACACATAATGGTAAAGGTTTTGGATGTCCAGCTGAACACGACCAGGAGAAATATTGACATTGTGAGAATTCTGAAAGAGGGTAAGCTGCATGACTTTGAATATAATACTTAAAAGGCGACTGACAGTCACAAAGCACAAGTCAAATGCCAGCAAAAAAATTGAAATGAATCGTGAAATATTTGTTCAGGAGGAGTACACAATTACATCAATAAGAGATTTGGTGAATGCAGATAGGTGTAGCATTTCAAAAATACAGCAGAACATTTTAAAAAATGTTGTGGGCTTATGTTCCATGAATTTATGTACTCATGGTGTATCAAATCCTAATGGAAAAAACACCATGCATATAGTTTGGATGTTAACATGTGCAATTAAACAGCTTACATCCTACAAAACACACATTATATAGACACCACAGCTACCATTGCTATATGCATTTTGAAGTGTGCTTACTAGTTCTTTTCTCATTTTAGGAATTCCCTAATTTGAAACAAAAATAAATGGCATACAGGTTATTTTTGTTTCATTGTGATATGAATTCCTTTCTCAGCCGGAGGTTTGGATAATTGTGTGTATACAGTGGAAGGATGCCAGCCTAATACTTTGCAAATGGACCTATAACTACCTGACATTTGGAGATGGACATAACTGAGTTCCACCTGACCATCCTACTTCCTTCCCCGCCCCTTCACTTTGGACACGCACTGATGAGAAAATACTTCTACAGATATGCTATACTAAACAAAATATTGCCCATTTCAATCAAATCAATTTGTTTCATTTTGGATACCAGTAGAGCTCCAAGTTTTCAAAGAGGTAATTATGCATCTGATTATAGGGCAAAACTTTAGCATTTTTGGTAAAATGGCCCACCTGCACCCAGAAAAAACAATTGTTATTTGCCTGTAGCAGAATGAACACACACAAAAGCTATTTATGAGAGAGAGGTATTTACTAATACATCTCATTAACCAGTTTAGAATACTGAATAAAACAGAAATGCTGTTAAACAAAATCTCGATTAAAGCTAGGGATATGTGTTAGCATTTTCTTAATGTTTAAGCTATTGCTCACGTGTGTGGTTCCAATTTTATTGCTAAGGGATTATTCTGTTGCCATCAGGTCTGCCAAAGACCCCCATAAAGCACAAAAGATTGCTGTATTAATAGTAGAGAATAGCCACTTCACTGTATCATCTCCATACAGGCCAAACCCTTCCATGAAATAGAATTAAATTATAATTCAAACCAAGAGCCTGAGAATTTTCTACTATTGCACTAGTGATAAGCACCTGCACCCATTATACACACATGACCCGAGATCACTAGCTTTTTTCCCTGAAGAATCGTCAAGCTCATGAAAGTCTGCCAGAGATTCAATGTTTAAAAATATAGACAGGAGAAGGGAGATATGCTAAGACTTTTATAACATGAGCAAGGTGCAATAAATGGTGGGTTGCTGTTTCAAGAACAAAGGAATACTATGATTTACTGTATGTTAACAGCAGAGAAGTCTCTTAGGCAGTGCTTTTCTTCTAGGGAAAAAGGGTGTTGGTACTGTGTAACCTTGAGTACCCCCAGTTTTCCCCAGGAATAAGCACTGCTCTCAGGACACATAAATGTTACAGCAAATGTCCAAAGTTTGGTTAAAGTTTAGAGGTATTCACCTACCGTGTTCCATCAGTGCAAGAATTTGTACTTGTGTGGCAGGACTTTCTGCCCTCTCCCTTCCCTTAAGATTTAGGAGTTGGACGGGGTTCCATTGTGCAAGCAGAAATCCCTGCACTGATGGAACATTCACTTAACACTATGTTGAATTCCACCCTTTCTATTCATGTGTAAATGTTCCAGACAATAGCTGTGCCCAACCTGAAAACTCAGATGCAGCCAACTGCCAATTTACCCAGGGGTTACGTTCTAAGCAGTGCACTTTTTCTAGAAAAAGAGGTGCCAGAACTCACCATTAATGCCTCCCTTGTTCTCTTATAATGGCAATGGCGCCCACCTGAGGTGCTGGAACTGAGTTCCAGCTGAAAATAAACCCTGGTTCTGAGGTACTGCAAGCGTCACTGAAATTGTGTATATTTGAAACACCATTGGAAAAGCCTGCAAACACCATCTAAACCTCTGGAAATGCTTGAACAACTCTTTACAAAACAGCAACACTTACCAGACACCAAACTCCATCACCATCGCTCCCTTCAAACCTCCTTTCTCAAACTCCAGCTCTCCACAGGCATCAGCCATCAGTATAAGGGCTCCTGGAATTGCAGTTGTAAAGGCTCCTGGAATTCCTAGGTGCTGTTTTCATGCCTTTTGCCTTTTCTGGGCTCTTTAAGGGCTGTTTTTTCCATTTTAAAAGTCACTTCCAGGTTCAGCACGATGTGTGCATGTATAGTTGCGCATCAGTTCGATGTACGTAAACTGGGAGTTGCCTGTATACACCAATGAATATTAAAAATTACCTATGTGATTGGCAGCATTCACTGGTTGTGTATATCTGAAAAACCCAAGACATATAAATATTTCTGAAAATTATAGACATTACTTAGGATTGTCAGTGTCCATGTGTGAATGTCAACGTTCAGTGAATTTTGTTACAACAACTAATTTAATTATAGTTGATTTCAATGGATTTTAGTCATGACTGACTGTTGTTGATCCCACACCCAAACCTCCCAGACTAGTAGCTGTGTTAGGTATGTTGCAGTAAAAACAACCAAGAGTTTTGTGGCATATATATATATATATATATATATATATATATATATATATATAATTTTATGGCATAATCTTCCATTGTCTACAGTCTACCCCAGCAGATACATGAAGCTTTATCTTGAGATATGTACACATATACACACACCTTGTGGGGGAGGGGATTATAAGGAGTGAGGTCAGAGGAAAATTAAGTACATAAAGAACAGAGACGGTGATAATTTACGAAACAGTTGTTGATAAAATAGGCACCCTGGAATTAGGTCAGCCAATTAACACATGAAATGTAATAATAGTAATAAATACCTTTGTCCCATTTCAAGTCGCAGTTGATAGCATTGAAGCTGCAGTTTAATTTTAATTCAGTGGTTTCACATTGCAGTCTTCCTACAAAGCTCTTTTCTTTTTTCTTTTTTCTTAAACAGCCATATTAATGGCAGTTTTACAATATTTTATACAACAACTTTTGATTCTGTGATATCAGTTGTGTGGATAACATATGAAAAGATAGTTGCAGTCACTTGCGGTATATACCGGTAGCCAAAATGCAAAACATATACTCTGCCAGAGTTTTCTTCTGCAATATTGTTTGAGCTCTTTTCCCCCTTCATTTCATTGAACAGAAGCCAAACTGCCTTTGCACTTTTGGCTTATGCAACAAAAGTTGTACCTGCAAAATGACAGAATTTTCATAACAACAAAATAAATCTTTTTAAATACCCACTTAAATCTTTTAAATACCCACTCAGGACTCGGGTAGTTCAATAAAATTTAACAACCCTAAAATGAGCAGAGGTTTTTTAATTGAGCTTTTCAAAATTCATTTATTTATAAATGTATTTTGTTCCTTTCTGAGCTTGGCTAAGACAATACAAACTTTGCAAAGCCGAAAAAGACATCCCCAGAATCAGCATATAGTGTAGGAGAACACTATTAAACCAGAAAGCTGCTTCCTGTCCTTTGAAACTATTTAAAATATAGCTGCTCAAATTTCTGTGTGAGTTCCAGCAGAGAGCAGCGTCGAAAGCACAACACTGAGGGTGCGCTGCAGGAATGTTAATAATGAAGGCTTTGAACATTCACCAACTCAAATATTTAGTATTGGGAAACAAACAACCCTGTGTGGTTCTCATATGTAGGCAAAACATGAACATACCTAGCAGCATTGATATCCTCATATTTTAGAATGACTGAAAATACTTTTTTTTAATTATGTCAACTGACCAATGTCTGCTTCAAAATATGTTGGAAACTTGCTTTGAGTCAGAGAAATGTGATGTGTAATACAAATTGTGGATTTTCTTTTTAATAAGCTGCACCAGAAGGATTTAAACACAGTTCTCCAAGAAGTGTTCTCATATCCTCTGTAAACTGTAACTGAGTTAATATGACAAAGAAAAGCTAACAAAACTTTATAGCTGTTAAATTAAATTCTGCACAAGCCGGTGGCCTTACAGTCTACCAATTTGGAGTTGTTACATTTCCATTAAAATGGGTTTTTATCTTCATGATATGTGAAGGTGCATACCTTCACTAGGAAAAAAGGGGGGAATAAATGTTGCAATTTTAAATAATATTTTAAATGCATATAAAGGAAATGTCAGAATGTTCAGCAAATGTATTTTCCCTCCTCCATGAAATAAATGCTTCAGAGTTGCATTGTGTATCTCTTTGACTGGCATGTGACTTGAAATTCCATATGAACAATCTGGGTAAGATTTGGCACAAAACATTTTTTTCCTCACTGAGCAAGCAAGAGCCATGCACAGAACCAGATTAATATGTTTGATCAGCACCCAATGCCATTGCTGTATCAGCAACGACAAGTGCTGTAGAGATCAGGTGCACATCTGAATGAGAGGCATTCCAGTAGGCTGATTCGGATCCCATTGTTCATCTTGCTGTGTGTCACTCAGAAAAGGGGGGGTTGTACTGAAAGCCAGGAAAAGGGCACTTGATCACATTTGCCTGCTGCTGAACTTAATCAGTTAAGGCCCAATGTGTTTCTCCCCCTCCCCCTCAACAATATACAAGTTGATAAAGAGCAGCAAAACATATGAGGATTTATATTTTAAATTGCCACTGCACCTTGGCTATGTCCGCTGCATTCATATTTTAGCATGTGACAAAATCTGTATCAATGCTTTTCTGTAAAATCCTGGTGCCAGTAAGCAAATATTAGCTACGCTTTTAGCAGCAGTATTCAGGTCTTGTGAACAACAGCAATTAAACAATCTTTTGAATAGCTACAAGTCTTCGCATGGGGAAAGGTTAAAGTTTTGGGATTCCTCCCCCACTAATAGTGCTGAAGGCATGTCACCCATGGTGTGCATTTCTCCCACTCATTAGAAGGATCTCTGGTAAATACATTTTGGGTGCTTTTGCAAGCGCTTAATGGACAGACCAAAGTCCTGGGAAAGGGAAGGAAAGCTATAGAGGGGGTGTTTTCTGGCCACCCATTCTGAGTAATGGATACCATTATGTGGCTCCATGCATACCAGACAACATCTCCCAACAAGGTACAAGCCATAGAGGACACAAACTCTTTGCAATTGGTGACAATAATGGAGGAACGTTTTCAACTGGTAGTAAGCAAACCATACTTAAAATGTGGGGGTGAGAGAGGGAATCCCTCACAAGCCTTTTGAATATTCTTAGAAGAGCTTTAGTGTTTCACTAATAAGCTATTCTTTATTGCAGTAGCATGGCCACATTTTGGGAGATTAAAATCTAGTATTCTTGTAGGCAAAGGCAACTGTGTTAAATCTGAGTTACATTTTATGTTATGCACCGACATTTGGACATGAACCAGCCAAAGTAAAACACTTAATGAGGTTGCACTTAATGCATGGACCTTTTAAACGTCTTCTCGTTAGAAAGATTACTCACTATCATGTTATCAGAAATGATACAGGCACCCGATTCCTCTCCCCCCCCAGCAAACAGCTTTTTGTGCGGCAGAAAAGGTTGAGGGTTGTAGCCAGCCAAGTTTTACTCAGAGTAGACCCACTGAAATCAAGACCTTGGGTAGTCATGGCCATTCATTTCAACATAGAACTAGGTAACATTGACCACAACCCTAAATGCCATCAATGTCTACGCCACTTTCCAGATCAAATCAGCAGACTCCTATTGGCTGCATGTAGACTGTGTGCACGCCTGTTTGCTCTGCATCCAGAGAACTCCCACTGCTTTGGGAAGCCTTAGTCCCAATCTATTCTGCCTTTTCTTATGAAATACTGTGTTTCATACTGTGTTCAGCTTCAATCTGAATTGAGAAAAAGAACAGTTCATCCGTGTTTTAAGCTGGTGATACTTCACAGCCTTAGAATAATAATATATTTTTTAAGAAAACTCAGTAAAGTCACCACAGACTTCCAAGCCTAGTGTGTGATTAATTTTGCCCCACGGTGTCAGATGGGGAGCAACCCACTGATTGAATCTCCCACATAGAACTTTTACATAAATACACAGCACCAGGGATTCCAGCCACTGGGGCCCTGTGAAATATCCCACCCACTGCATAAGAACAAATATTGGCAGTGTATATTATGAACTTGATGGAAAGCAGATTTCTCCCCTAAAGGTCTTGATACCCCTCTTTCTCCACACCACTTGATAAACCACCTGCTTCCCTGACTTCAATATTTTCAGCCTACTGCTAACACCATAAATGACTGGAAAATATTTCACCAAAAAAAAATCAGAATATTGGTCATGATATTGGCATATCACATCCCACTGACAAGCATTGATGGAAAGAGTTTCCCTGCTGGCTCAATGCTAAAGTACAAGGCAAGGCACATGGCTGTTCATTCTGAGTGTATGAAAGAAAAAGGCAAAGAAAGATAGATTTTACACAGGCTTTCTTTTGCTGCTTGCTCAATTCAAACTCAATACATGCCTGGCTACAACAGTGGTATAATACAGCATATTGGAAAATGAAACCAGTTCAAAGGTTGTTTATAATGAGATGTGTTGTTGTGTCCCCTGATCCCAAGGCATGAGAAATAAAACCAGCCTTATATTGAACATTTTGCTGTTGTTACATTAACTATCCAAATTCCAAAAGTAGTAGTCACAGCAGTTCCTTTACTGGGTACATATAATTCCCACTACAGGAACCTACTTCTTTTAAAATGTAAGAACATTTCGTACAAGAGAAAACCATGTTTATTTGTAGTTTAGTTTACAAAATTTCTTATGGCTTCAAGGAAACAGAACAATGTAAAAAAATACAGAATCAGCATAACCTACCAACTCTAAAGTCTAGGTCTCTATTCTCATGCAATTATTTTATCATAATGTCATTATCACATGAACTAATCTGATTTTACAGTCAGCACAGCGGAACATCTAAGCATTCCATAAACACTACTTGAAACTAGCTCTATTTCGAGCATACACCAGAGAAGTGGTAAGTTGTAGATGAGTTAAACCTACACAATTTGGTCTCAAAGAGCCTGTTATGGCAAACTTACAAAGTTTAAGTTGCTTCTCTGAGGACTAAACAGCATACTTTCTGTTTTCTATTTTAAGATACACAATTAAATCAGGAAACAAAAATGCATCCTCAAAGTAGGAATTAATGAAGCATCGGAAAATGTTCCAAATCAATTTGTTCCAGTGAGCTCAGTGCGTTGCAAGCAAAGAACAAGGCTACAACAACCAAATATTACCTTATGCAGCTGTTTTAAGTTCCTGTTCTCAAATACTTTTACACAAAAGACCAAGCGGGCCTTTGCAAGTCCACAGTGATTTCTTTATTGCCCATTTAGTAGTGGTCTGGCTGGAAACTGAAAAGTCTCTGCGCATAAGGGTCTGTTTCAGCGGCCACCTTCTGCCCTGTGTAAGCGTGGCAACTCTCCTGGTGGAAATGCTCACAGTGAAAGTTAATCCAGCCTTTCTCTGCACTGTATATCTCGGCTTCAGTGAGGATCCTCGTCAAGGCCATAATGTAACTCAGGGCCATCTGAAGCGTCTCATATTTGGACAGCTTTTTGTCTTGCCCCCACTGGGGGACCACTTTGCGTAGGCGGTCGAAGGCAGTGTTGAGCCCTTGCATTCTTCTCCTTTCCCTGGCATTAGCAGCCAGCCTGCGCTTGGCAGTGCTCTCCACGCGCTCAGAGCCACACTTTGCTGCACAGACTGTTCCGTTTCGGCACTGGAGGTCTGTTTCCAAGCCAGCATCCATGCTGCTATTCAGTTTGCAGGGTTTCATGTGGGATGCTTTTGCAAATAAACAAATTAATGAACCTCAGCTAATAAATGTGTTGGTAGACAGAAAGCTTTTGCTACGATTCTGCTTTTCCGTTTCCGTTTTAAAAAGAATAAGAAAAAACCCAGCTTCACCTGGAGTTCAAGAAGATGGACTTTTTTGGAAAAGCAACATCTCCCCACACTTGCAAAACAATACTGATGCTTAAAATTGTTCCTTCACCTTCAGATTAAAGACTGAAATCAGGAGTGCACATGACAATTAATTGGATGTTTTTATTTGTCTTCATTTCATTCCATTTGGTAATGACAGGGGAACAAATCGCATCGCTGGTCTCAAAAGTTCAGGTTTCAAATGGACCAAAAAAAGGAGGAGTCGTCCTTTTAATCCAAAAAAAGTTTCAATGGACAGGAAAAATAAATAAAAATCTATTCCAATTGACTACTGTAGCAATGGGCAGAGAGGAATAAAGTCTTTGTGATTCTTCAAGTGATGCTGTCTTACGTGGACGCTAAGACAGACAGAGAGAAACCCTCTTGCTACCTCCTCGGTTGCTAGTGTTGGTCAGTGAGCCTACATAACAAGCAAGTGAAGTCTTTATAGAAGCACTAGCAAAAGCTGAACAGGTGGCAGCAGGTGGGTGGGCGGCCCTGTGTTTCCATCCCAGCACCTTCCCACCCTGGGAACAAAACAAAAAAAAAACCTCCAACAAAATCCTGACATTGCAGGCTTCATATTTTCAACAGACTTTTCGTCTCCCAAAGCCATGTCTGTCCAGCACTAACAACTTGCCATCTGGACTAGTGTCTGGCTGGCCCCACAAGAATCACGACAGCTAAGCAAAAGGTCTTTTCAATGAATAACCTTCTGCAGCTCAGCAGAAACCTTTCCTGACACATCACAGCATTGAGTCTGAATTTGCTTGAAAGTGCTTGGTTGGGAGAAGAAGCTGCTGCTAATAAGGATATCTAAGCCCAAGAGGAAGAGAATTTGCAAACAGCTTTAAAGGAGTACACAAACCTAACTGCAAAGTGAAGCATGTTGGGCATATGGCAGAGTTAGGGATTTTCCCAATTGCCACAGTGAGAAGTATAATATTTCATAAAGCACCAATGAACCTCAGTGTGTGTGTGTGTGTGTGTGTGTGTGTGTGTGTGTGTGTGTGTGTACGTGTGTGTGCGGTTATATAAATTTGAACTGAACTTTACATATTTATATTATTCAAATTATTTAAAAAATGATTTAGAAATCCACCTTACAGTTACCTAAGGATGCATACCTCAGATTTCATATAAATATACAATGTTGACCTCCAGCAAAAATATATAGAAACACCCTCTTCATATCTATGTCAAACAGCCAGATCAACATCAAGCATAGTATTGACTTGTAAGCCTGCTTCATGCATAATAAAGAAGTCTGTCAAACAAAAGACTAATGACAAGAAACACTGACAATGAAATTATTGAATTATCATATGTTAACTTTTTAGGCTAGTTATTATACGTATAAAGGGTGAAGAATATTTTTTGTAACTTATTTTAGTTTTATTGTGAGGATGTTTCCTCCCCACACCTTTCAAATATTTTCGCCTCCAAACGTGTTGTGTGTTACAAAGCAAAGCAACAATGTTTTATATATATTTTCAGACTAATTAAATTGTTACCGAGTATTTATGGACGAGTCATCTTTTCATTCAGACTTGTAACACGACATTTTGATCTAAAACTGTAGAGCAATTGTTCCCACTATGACTCCAAAACATCATGTGGTTGCAAACAGTTGATTAATCCTTCACAGAGGCAATGACAATGAATGAAGTTGAATAATCTGAAAACAATAGGATGCAATTGAGCATTAGTAGACTCTAGCATGACAGATGTTGAACCTAGTCTGTTAGGCACCGTCACTCTGCTCCTAATATTCTGCATCCTAAATGGTGTAGTTAATATGGGCACCCGACCACCCCCATTATTTCATTAGCAAAATGTCTGGTACATTTTCAATTTTTAAAGAACTGTATTATGTTCTCGTTCCAGCAAGATCATTACTTGTTCTTTCAACTGTGCACTGATTGTTATTCCCTCCATCATTTGCTTTCCTAACAACCATTTGTGATTTAGATATAAACAGATGGAAAATATAATTTAAGATTGTCATGAAGCTGTTCATTTCCACCCCGGAGCATCAGATCTGTACTTAAATTCCAGCGAACATTCAAACTGGATATATGCACAAATTTTTCACAAATAGTTATAGCTGCACAAAGGTTTGTAAACTGAGCAATCACATTATTACCACATTTGGAACTGAAACTTAAACATGGCCCCTTTCTTATGGCTAATAAAACTGCAATTGAGTCTCATTTACAACCCTGTGGTTTGCTTTATTTGGCTCATCTTTCAAAATCATTTATTCACTGTGGTTTTTTGTAAAAGCACATGCTAGGCTACTAGATCAAATCAGTGCTTATTGGAAACAAGAACCACTACTCAAAAATAGGCTGCAGGTCTGTTAATAACTGCTTGCTTGCTGGTATGTGACACTTCATAAACAAAGTTAAGCCAAGAAAGAAAGATAGGTCCTTGTCCCCAGAGCTTGGAGTCAAAATTTCAACAGTGGGGTAAACAACAAAGAGCGCAGGGGTTAGGATTGTGAAATTAAAGTGTAACAGACAGCGGATATAAGCAAATATAGTTTCATCTTATGATTCAGCTTGTTGTTGTTGTTTAGTCGTTTAGTCATGTCTGACTCTTCGTGACCCCATGGACTAGAGCACGCCAGGCACTCCTGTCTTGCACTGCCTCCCGCAGTTTGGTCAGACGCATGTTGGTAGCTTCGAGAACACTGTCCAACCTTCTCATCCTCTGTCGTCCCCTTCTCCTTGTGCCCTCCATATTTCCCAACATCAGGGTCTTTTCCATGGAGTCTTCTCTTCACATGAGGTGGCCAAAGTATTGGAGCCTCAGCTTCACGATCTGTCCTTCCAGTGAGCACTCAGGGCTGATTTCCTTCAGAATGGATAGGTTTGATCTTCTTGCAGTCCATGGGACTTTCAATGGTCTCCTCCAGCACCATAATTCAAAAGCATCAATACTTCGGCGATCAGCCCTCTTTATGGTCCAGTTCTCACTTCCATACATCACTACTGGGAAAACCATAGCTTTAACTATACGGACCTTTGTTGACAAGGTAATGTCTCTGCTTTTTAAGATGCTGTCTAGCTTTGTCATTGCTTTTCTCCCAAGAAGCAGGCATCTTTTAATTTCGTGACTGCTGTCACCATCTGCAGTGATCATGGAACCCAAGAAAGTAAAATCTCTCACTGCCTCCATTTCTTCCCCTTCTATTTGCCAGGAGGTGATGGGACCAGTGGCCATGATCTTAGTTTTTTTGATGTTGAGCTTCAGACCATATTTTGCGCTCTTCTCTTTCACCCTCATTAAAAGGTTCTTTAATTCCTCCTCACTTTCTGCCATCAAGGTTGTGCCATCAGCATATCTGAGGTTGTTGATATTTCTTCCGGCAATCTTAATTCCGGCTTGGGATTCATCCAGTCCAGCCTTTCACATGATGAATTCTGCATATAAGTTAAATAAGCAGGGAGACAATATACAGCCTTGTCGTACTCCTTTCCCAGTTTTGAACCAATCAAAATTGATTCAGCTACACAGCTGCAAATAAAACATTTTAAATGTGTTGTAAAGTGCAATATACAAATGTGACACTAGATGGCAACAGTGAACTGTGCAAAATTCAATGTATTTTTAAAAACGTTTTTTAAAGCATTTTCACAGCGTTTTTTATATGTGTGTAGATACCACCTTACTTAGGAACATAGGAAGCTGCTTTATACTGAGTCAGTTGCTTCTGAGGCCCCTCCGGGATTAGGGGCCCTGAAACTTAAGCTTCATTAGGTCCATAGTAGATCTGCACTTTGACCTTCCACTCGTTGTTGGACTCCATCTCCCCTCAGACCCAATTAAGCATGGCCAATGACCAGGGAAGGTGGGAGTTGTATTCTAGCAACATCTAGAGGGCTACAGGTTCCCGCCACTTGCCTTATATCCAAGATCCAATTTATGATAATAAAAGCAATGTCCTTTAGACCAGTTCTATGTGCCCAATTAGCAAAGGTATAGGGAAGGAGTAGACTTTTGTGCCAGCCTGTTTCCTACTTTGGCTGTTTGGACAAGAAACAGGGAAGGCACCAAAGATATTCCAGATGTATTATAACCAAGTCTATACAAGTAATAATCCAGACTGGCATCCTAAATAGGAATTCCTCCAAGATTTTCATTTATCAAGTGGTAATTCAACAGGATGGGCATGAAATCACATTTTAGCAGGCCAGGTATCTGTAACATCTGTTTTGGGATTATTTTTAGACTTTTTTTAGATGTGTAAATTGTTTTATCATTTGTGCATTTTCTGTCCTGGCAGAGGTGGTTTTAGAGTCACACGACCGGTTCGGCCGCACTGGGCACTGTGCTGCAGGGGTCACCACAAGAATGCTGTAGAACGGAGCGAGAGTGTCAGGGGGTGCTGAATTTTAGTGTTGCACAGAGTATCACTGAAATTTTAGAGCCCAAAATCCACCACTGCTCTTGGGCTCCTGTGGGAGCAACAGTGGGATAAAAATTTAATAAATAAATTGAGATGAAAAAATAAATCCTGCTATGTGGCATGGAGAATTTGATCCTCTGCATTCTTAATTGTTGTTAATTGTGTGCAGTACTAGCATATACCACTTCAGTAGGATGTTATAGACTAGCTCAGGCTTCCTCACCCTCGGTCCTCCAGATGTTTTTGGCCTGCCTACCGGTACAACTCCCATGATCCCTAGCTAGCAGGACCAGTGGTCAGGGATGATGGGAATTGTAGTCTCAAAACATCTGGAGGGCCAAGGTTGAGAGGAAGCCTGGACTAGCTTATCGAGTGGCTGGATGCTCTCCATGGTAAATTACTGCTTGGTGAATGGTGTTCTGTATTCACCTAGCTAAGATTCAGCATCATTAGGCAGCTGTAGCCAATGTGGTGCTTGCTGTATGCTGTTGGACTACCACCCCCATCAACCCCAGCCAGCATAGCCAATGACCAAGGATGATGGGAATTGTTTTGGAAGGCACCACATTGGCTCACCTTCTCGTAAGCAATGTCCTAATCCATTGCTTGGTCTGTCAACTATTCAACTGTCAGAGATGCATTACCATAACTGTATTGTGATGGTGAATGACAGAGGCTTATTATTTTTTAATTCAGGGTTATTTTCTTGTGCTAAAGGGCATAAAATTACAACCTACAACCCAGAGTTTCTCATTGATTTCCAATTGGCACAGCACACCAGATGCTGTTTGGTCTAAGTGCTGCTTTGACCTCCACTAGTGATGTGGGCTGCCTTTCTGCTTTCTAGCATAGCCTTTTCTCAGCAGGGAGGCCCCCACCTTTTACTAAAGGCTTATAGGTTATCCATATGTTCCAGTGGAGTAGTAGCGGGCCTGACTGGAATTACGTTAGAAGTGGCGTCCAGTGTTATGGATGGAGCTGGCCCAGAAGTGATTATAAATGCCCCTGACCTAATTAAATATTTTGCCCCCTGCTGATAAACAAAAGAAAAATGAAGGTGAAAAATAATGACGAAACATGCAATTTCTCTAGGATTTTTAAGTGGCTAGACAATGGCAGCTCTAGGGTCAGTAATGCATGCTTTAAAAGTCTAATGGGGCAAACCAGTGGCACAAATGAGACCTGATTATTTTGTTAAGTTGTTCACAATCAACATTTAGAGCAATTCACAGCTGAGAGAGATTCAAACTATCATTGCAAAACTTAAAAATTTGCTCCGTTATGACTCCTAAAAAAGGAAGGGGGTAAAAATGTCACCATCACTTTCCATACTGTAGTATTTGCTAATCTAGCACATCACTGTGGGACATTTGTTGTCACAGAGAACCAGCATCTTTCTCTTGTGGTGTAATAATGTTTCCCCTTTATACAGCTATGCCATCACAAGCACCCATATATTAAACTCCGTTGGGTGGGGAGAAGTCCTGATTATTTCCTTCCCATGTTCCAAAAACATTTAAAATAAAGAAATTTGGTGTCTTCTGTTTGGTAACTCAATTTCATGAAAGCTCACCACTAGGGAATACAGGGGCCATAGATCACTAGATTACATCAGGTAAGCTGCTCTCGGCCTCAAACTCCCACCTATAATATGGGATGATATGGTTGAGATGATGTATTTGAAGTGTTTAAACATTTAGGACCAGTTTTGGGAAGGAAAATGGTTGGTTGTTATTGCAATTGTTATTTAAAGGAATGGTGAAAGTTACATTGAACACCTCTGAAATTTGTAGCTTGGCCTTAAGAGAAAAACATTTTGCTGCACTTTTCTGTTCAGGATGCCCATCTCCCGTATACTCCATTCTATCCTTCACCTCCCTGGTTTTCCATGTTTATTTTTCAACTGATGCTTACCGAGCATGCTCAATCCTCATTGCTTTGGTGTGTTTTTCTCTTGTGGGGGCAGGGGGAATAGTTCCCCCCCCTTTAATTAATGTTTCTGCAAACCTCAGTCCCCTGCCCCAATGCCCAAATATTCTGAGCTAATTTCTAGCCTAAGTTTGGCTACGTAATTGTCGGCACTTACTGCCTGAGCTTGCCATCAGAATGAGTGGTGATACTGTCTAGCTGAGTTCCACATACAGTACTCCAGAACCAACTGCCCATTGCACAGTCCTGAGCTTTTGGTAAGAGTTAAAAACAAGCCCAAAATCAAAATCCCTAATTAGTCTTCTAGTTAGCAAACATATGAAGATTGCAGTATCCTGGAACAGAATGTTCAGTGCTTTCTGAAGTATCACTTGGTTTAAGATTGATGAAGGGCTGCTGAGGTCAGGTTTGTAAACATAAAACCATCTGCAAACTCTCCTGGGCTAGGACTTGCAGCAGAGTAATTTCAAAAGAGCAGGTGCTCATTCTGAATTTTTTTTTCTGCTGAAATTGTTACTTTATCAAGGCTGTTTCTAGCTAATTATCAAAGGTATCTTGCGGGTGCTTATCAGTGAGGATTTTAATTATGTCATTTTGGTTTTAAAATGCTAAATATGTAGAGTCTCTTAAATTGTGTTGTTGGGTTTTTGGAATGTAACACAGCTCAGACCAACCCAAAGTAGACATTACACATGAATGCAGGCAAGAAGGGGTGTGTGTGTGTGTGTGTGTGTGTGTGTGTGTGTGTGTGTGTGTTTGCAAGAGGGATTCAAGCACATACCAGAATTTTGGGTTTGTGTGGTTAAAGTGGATTAAAGTTCTCTGCTGCCCTAGTGTGACAAATCCACTTTTTGCAGTTTGGAAAGTGACAGGAAAATTGTTTTTATATTTTAACTATATGTTGTCCGGAGGCTTCAATATTAGACCAATAAAGCATCAAGGCCTTTCTTAAATAGTTGTCTATGCATGCAAACAACTTTACTTCCTCATTACCTAGTGAGGGAACAATACTAACCACTCAACCACTTATCCCAAAGTGGATTTCTCCCAAAGTTAATTTCCTTCACAGCAAACTGGTCTACAATGAAATTGTTTAACTATATAAATGTATAAGTTTTTTCCAAATAAAATAAAGATGGATAAGATGACACCTTTGGAATTTAATGATGGTGTAAAGCATCAGGGTATTCTAGGATTCCTCATAAACCTATCAAAGCAGAGGCCCCCAATGTAGGGTCGCCATATTTCAAACAGTGAAAATCCAGACAGAAAAGTTCTTGAGATTTTTTTTTTTGGCCAACCCTAAGATCAGTAATGGTTTGCATATCACATTAAATTACTCGTCTGCTGTCAAAACCTGAGCACTGTACGTGGTTTGCTTGTCTCTAAACCATGTACAGTAGCTAAGGTCTGTTGGTGGTTTACCACTTGTGATTTGGAAAACACAGCAAACCAAGGCTTCGAGTTTCCTTTTCCAGGAACAGCATGGACAATAAAAGGGGGGGAGAGCAAAGTGGTGACTTCTAAACAGTGTGCGCTTGCATGCTACTTGTTTGTGCCCAGCCATAGTTAAAACACATACTGTAGTTGGTGATGTGTGAACACAGTCTATGCATCTGTGTTGCTTGCCCTATTCCATCAGAGTTTGTCCCAACAAAACGCATTGTTCTTTAACATTCTCATAGCAACAACTGCCTCTTTTTCAAAACTAGGTTCTGGGTGGGTATTTTATAATGCCTGTTGACACTTTTATATACTGCTAATTAGGCAAATAAACCAGAACTAGCTTATATCGATTAAACATATTCCTTTTTCCTTTACCAAAGTTTGCAAGGGCAGTGGTTCTACATCACTGCTTTCATGCTTGTTTTTTTTTTTAAGTCCTTGTCAATTGGTCCATACAGCATCTGCTGTGGCAAAATGATTTCATTTTTCATTTTATTGACTTTTCTAACATCAAAATGCAACAGCAACCATTTTGCTTCCTTTCTAGCTGTTGTTTTTTTTTGGCCTATTTTGGTGTCACCTTTAATTTTCATTTCTTTTTTTTTTCCCTGGGAAAATTGTCTTTCTAGCATAAGTTTCCCTGTCACTAGATGGTGAGACAAAGAAATCAGTTCGTTTCTCAACAGTATTTGCCTCAGCTGTCACTAAGCGTCCCTCCTTTTTCTCCGCTACCTCACCCCCTCCCTCCTTTCTGGAAGCTCAGTCTAGCAATGACCTCTTGCTGTGTAGAGATCAGTAGTTTCTTCTTCTTGGTTTTTATTTCCATCACTGACAATCACTATTACTAATTTAGACTTTCCTTTGGTTGATTTTCCTCTTGACTTTCCTCAAGTCCCTCACACTTTCCTCAAGTAGACTGATTATGTAAACAGCTTCATATGGAAAATGTTGGCTTTTCCCTGATTTTGTTTTACATTCTTCCCCAGTGTTCATTTCACTTTTCCGTATCACATTATACTTCGTAAGCCAAAGATTAACTCTTTGCCTTCCCATCAATCTTGCTTTGCAGATGCCCTTCAAACCATTTTGCCTGCTTTTTAGCTAACCATACTTTTAAGCAAAAAGTACCGTAACTCTGGGGTTATCTGGAAGAGATAACTGGCAGGTGTGGGAAAGGTTAAGAACCCCCCCCTTGTCAATTCTCCCCTATAAATCCCCCCTAAATCGACACATTTTTGTTGCCCAGGCCAATTTGGGTTTGGAAACATGTGTTTGCTGAGGTATAATGTGTAGTTTTACTCCTAAGGCTGTTTGTTTTACTTCTCCGTTAGCATTATATTTACTGCTTCTTATCAGCTATTTTGTTATTTCATTCCATTCTGAGCTGTACATTACAACAATTGCAGACAGTAAAGTAACAGTGTGTTGCATGCTCACAATCACAAATTGTAAATTCCCTCTCCACCCTACCAGTATTCTATTACCTTTATGTAAACTGCCCCCAAACACAGAAAATTTCTCAAAACCAATGACTGAGGCAGGCATAGCCACAAAGGAAATAAGATGACCGCTTAAACTCTAAGCTCTGCTCCAAGACCCAGTAAAACAGCTTGGAGCAAAAGCCCCTGCTGCCTAAACCACCACCACACACAAAAAAAATTGAAAAGAGAATGGGTTCAGAAAAGTTGAAAACAAAAGGCCTCACTCCATTCTTCCTGCCTCAAGACAGAAGGCTCACTTCTCAACAAGGACACTAATGAAGTCAAGATGGCATCACCCTCAATAAAGGCCTCTTCCTCACTGGAGAAAGAAATTTGGTATATCTTAAGAGAAGAATTGGCAGCACAAGAAGCAGCTATGAACGAGCTTCTTAAAAATACTCAGAAAGCACTAATGCTTCCAATGGAAATGGTAACTGACAGAACTTAACATGAGGCTTGACTCTCTAACAGAAACTACAGCAACAGAAGAATTAAGCCAAATCCATGACAAAAAAGATCAAAGAACTACAAAAAGAAAATGTATTTGCAACAAGCTTGAAGATGCAGAAAACCAAAATGGAAAAACTAGTTTGTGTTTATGTTGTTTTGAGGAGGGAGTAGAAGAGAGTGACCCTGCACAATTTATTGCCTCATGGTTTAAATCACTGCTCTCAGACCTCATAATCTCCACTAATGATTTTGAATGGGCACACAGAGCACCTGGACCCAAACTGAGGGAGGAGCTCCCTGCCCCATATGATATAGTTGTCTGCTTTGCCTATTACAGAAAGGAGCAAGTGTGGAACAAACTGAGGAACCTCATATCCATAACTTATAAAAAACAGCCCAGTTATGGTGATTCAGGATCTGACTTATGAAACACCAGGGGTGGGGTGGGGGATAAATATGTGCTTGTATGATTAAACTGCAAGAGGCTGGGATTAAATATCATTGGGGCTTCCCCTTCCGTCTTATTGTCATGAGACCATTGACACAGCTCACAGCAACAAATAGACTGGGGGGAAAGAGATTGTCCCGAAGTTGAACCCTTGGCATACCTGGTAGCAAGTCCAAAGTCTGAGGGGGGCAGACCACACAAGCAAAGTCCAGGGTCAATCCAAGTAGCACAGTCTGAAGTCCCAGTCAGGATACAGTCCAGAGACAATCCTTAAAGCACCGTCCCAAAGAGGTCCAGGAGCATCCAAGCCAAGATCCATCAACGTGGGCAGTTGAGCAGACACAGCACCTCAGCTCTGCTTCCCTTTCACACTATGCCTGCTGATTGCAGCACCTGGGCTTGATGAGGCAGGTGACCCTCACCTGTTCTAAGCCTACTGCAGCTGAGGAATCACAATCCTCCTTCCAGAGCTAGTGAGCCCCACTTGGCCAGCTAGAGAGCTGGACTATGAGCCCTTGCCTGCCTCAGCCTCCTAGAGTGCTACTCCCACTGCTCCTTACACCTCACAGCCCATGTACATGGGGACAGGGGCCCCTCTGGCTCTGGTGATGGGTCCTGCTGCTCTGGTGCCTGTGGATTGACCTCCATCCCCTCACCATCCTCCATCCCCTTGTCAGTACTTCCTTCTCCATCCTCTGCTTGCCCTGGTGTGTCCCAGTCACAGCACCCCTTGCCAGGATCCTCTCCCTCCTCCTCGTTTCATGACACAGATCTGCACAACACTATTGGTATTGACTTACCTCTAGAATGGTAGCAGGGAGAGGCAATGGAAGAACAGCACACTGAACTTTCCAATGTAGGTTGGGAGGATGCAAAAAGAAGCAAAAGATCCCACAAACACCTCACACATAACCAGGTATTTTATTTTTGCTGATGGAAAAAACTGTAATGTATTAAAACACATATTGGCAACTAATTAGTATGGTCGGGTCAACACAGTAATATTTCATGGGGAATGAAGTTTCACTGCTCAGAAAACGAGGTCTTCTATTCTTGCCACTCTCAGCAGCCAAAGCCTCGTTCTGCACACAGTTGCATGTTTAATTAGCAGTCCTTCTGTAAGTGTCTGCAATTAGCACCACGATGATTAATAAAATAACCTCTTTAAAGCGCCACTTAGCCAGGAGAAATGCAAAATCAGGGATAATTAATTCATCATTAATAAATCATGGCTGATTAACTAATCTGTTGATTACAAACACATTTAGAGCTCAGACTCCCACCTGAGCTCTCTGCTTCTCTTTTTTTGTTGTTGTCTGCACTACACAGAAATGAACACAAAGAAAAAATAAACTGTACCCAAAAAGCCCAATACAATGAATAAAGAAATCTGCATTAAGCAGCAACTATATTGGTCTAGTCAGGAAGATTTAGATAGGACATGCTTTAAAAAAGTTATTAGACTTGACTGATTATTTTATTCCCCCAGGAAAGAAAACTGCATTGTCTATTTGTTAAATCTGGACAGGTGAACAGTAATTGCCTCCTTAGTGCAGCTACAGGAGTCCTACAAGCATTTCATATAGGTAAATTATTGTCTGTGTGGCGCTCCTGGGTAGGCCAGTTGGTGTGAAGCATTCAGCCCTAAACAGTAAGACTTTACTACTCCTGTTCAGCTATCCAAGACTTGGACTAGCAGCGCAGTATGGACTGGCCAGCCCAATACCAGCTGCTGGAAATCACAAATGGGGAGAATGCTGTTGCGCTCAAGGTCCTACTTACAGGTTCCATCTGGTTGGCCACTGTGAGATCCAGTATGACTCTTATGTTCTTAAAACAGGGCAATAGCCAGGATTTATATAGCAGATGTTCTTCAACTTTGTACAGCTCCCCTTCTTTGCATGTATGTTTCTTCCCAACCACAGCCAAACCCTACAATCAACATGTCTAATAGAAAACTATTCAGGGCAACTTGAGCTTAAAACCTCTAAAGAAGCCTACCCAAAGAGGTTCTGGTCAGTTGATATGAGAGGTACACACTCCTGTCTGGCTCCACACAGACAAATATTTGGCCTATATGCATTAATTGGGTTGTAATCGGAGTTGTAAATCACGAAGAAGCAAATTATCACATGGCAGTTTCACATTAACAGATTGCTGGCAACCACAAAGAAAGGCACTCATCCATTTTCAAGCAGTTGCATGTGACTATCTGTATTATTTAGAGATTTTAAATTTCTGTAGTCCTGTAGTGTCCCCCCCCCACTGGTTTTGGGGGGATATGAAATTAGGTGGATACAGTGGTGCCTCGCTTAACGAATGCCCTGCTTAACGAAATTTCCGCTTAACAAAAGGATTTTTCGAGCGGAGGTTGCCTCACTAGACGAAATCGTTTTATGAAAAATTCGTCTAGCGAATTGCGGTTTCCCATAGGAATGCATTGAAATTCAATTAATGCGTTCCTATGGGCAAAAAAAAAATTCAATGCATTCCTATGGGATTCGCTAGACGAACTTTTCGTTATAAGAAAAGACCCGTGGAACGAATTAAATTAGTCTAGCAAGGCACCACTGTATATGTGTATTGCATTTTTAGGTTATTGAAAGAGGGCCAGCTCTAGGTGTGTGTGGTGGGTGCAGGGCAATGTGTGGTATTGCATTATAAGGGAATTAAAATGGTGGCAACAATGAGTCCAGCTGCTTGACCTGGGTGGAAAAATAAAAAGGGAACCAACCATCACTGATGTCATGGACTAGTTGGACACAGAGGAATGGTGGAAGGAAGCTGTTGGGAAAACCCCCAAGGGAAGAAAGCTCAGAGCTTGGGGGCTGGTGGTAGGACACTAATGAGTGGTCAGGGAGAGGAGATTCGGAGGAGGTGGTGGAAGTTGGGAGTCTTTGGCAGAAAGAAGTCCAGAATCAGTGACAGAAGCTGAAACAGGAGAGGGGGGTGAGAGAGGCCAAGAGGGAGAAATGAGTCTGGCTGATGAAGTCATGGGTGTCTCCCGTTCCTGCTGAAACAAGCTCCCTTCCCCTCTAGTTTTCCAGAACAAGAGGCATAAAAAGGGTGAAGAAGTTAGCTTCATGCAGGGGCAGTCTCATATTGCTTTAGAAAAACCTTGGAGGGGACTTAAGACAGCTGTGGGGAGGTGGGGACTTTCAGTCTTGGCAACTGATCCATGGGGTCAGATGTACCAGGGATGAGCTTCTGTCCTCATTAGGCCTGACACTCAGCCAAGTCTGTGCAAATCATGTTCTTGCTAATACAGAGTTAACTCTAACTTGCAGAGTATGATTTACTTGCTTCTGAGACTTGATTTCAAATATGATGGAGACTGCTGTGGCCAGGCCTGAATTGCATTTCTGGAGAATGTTATGAACCTCCTATCCTTTAGAATAGGGTTGGGGAACCTTTTTCATCCTGAAAACCACATTCCCTTCTGGACAACCTTCTGGGGGCCATGTGATGCTGGAGCTTGTAGGGGCAGAGGCAAAAATGGGTGGAGCAATTAATATAAATCTTACCTGCGTACAACAGACTAGCTTCTACACACACACCATTCTCTATCCTCGATACAGGAAAGCAAGAGGCATTACCAGAGTTCAAGGGCAATTCCAGCCAGGCAAAAATACAAAAGGATGGTATAAAGCAGAGGTTTGGAGAATTGCATTCGGTCTCTAACTCTTTAGAGGAATACCGAATTCAAGCTTATATACGTAGACCTATTTACTAGGATAGGGTTAAACAGTCATGGAATGAATTGTCCCAAGCAGTTACAAAGGGGCTGGACAGAAATTGCAACACATTATTAAATAAATGTGTTCCTTAATCTGTTATGATCTGGCTCAAGCAGCCAGGATAGCACGGAAGAGGATAGTAATGGAAATAAAAATATACAAACATTTTATTTTATTTTAATTTTTAAAAAATTATATACCACTTAACTACAATAGTCTCAGGGCAGTTTACAAATATGCAATGCAACAAATAAAAATCAGATAAAACTATAAAATCAAACTTCAGTTAAATTGCCTGTCTTCTGAATTATGTCCATTTTGCCTTTTGATTTAAGTAGTCGTTTTCTCTGTAAAATATTCATCTGTATCAGCAACGATAAGTAGAAATGGAAATTTGTAATGACGAAGAGCTTTATTTCATTTTATTTTCTCACTCTCCTTTTTTCAGCCTATTTTCTTAAATGGTCAAAAAACCCTTCAACACAATGACTGTTTGGCCACTGACGTCTACTCTTCCATCAGGCCGAAGCAGAATCTTCAACTTTCCTCCACGAGTAGAACACTGAAATGCTAAACAAAGAGTGGGGGGAGGCTTGTATTTATATTTCCTATTATCTGTGTTCCCCATGAACGATGCATGCTGCAATAAGTGGTTGTCACTAATGAGCAGCAGATGGGTTAAAGAAAGGGGAAAGCTCTATGGATCTACTGAGCCCAGCAAAGCTAATCCACTGACAGGCTATGGTGAAGCCTTCACCCTAGACAGCAAATAAGGAGGATGCAAACTCCACCTGCCCCCCACAAAACTCTGCTGCCTATGTGCATGTTACATGCTGCACAGCCTCTCCTCATGCTCCCTCCACCTTTGGGGACCAGGGAAGAGCCTTCAAAGAAGCATGCTTTTGAGTTAGGAAGAAAAGTGTCTCCACAGAACTGTAAGTTCTGAAGAGGAACTCTTAATGCACAAGCTCCTGCTCCCATGTAAGGTCTTACATATAAGATTTCCTTTACAGACAACCACATGGAACACATGACTGGGGGGAAAATCCCATATGTATGTTAACTCATCTAGAGCCAAATAGCTTAAAAATAATACTGTACAAGTATTTCTTTAGATCCAGACTTGAAAGACATATTGCCATTGAATTTAAGTGACCAATATCATCTTCACTTGCCTTTGGTTCTTTTTTTTAGAAGGAAAGCCACAGTAATTTTACCCTGCTGCATGCAAACTGGAAAAAACAGCTTGGTTTAAATATCTTCTTTCATCAATTTTGGCAAGGGTGGAAAAACTAATACATCTGAGTCCCTTGCACAGCACTGTGACCTGAACCCTTTCTTGCCTTCAGACCCTCTGGCTAAACAGGAGGAAAAATTAATGTGTAATTAAAGTTTCTGCAGATTTTATTTTTAACAGATTACATTTATTAAATTATTGAGCCCTAAGGTTTATTCTTATAAATGAAGAGAGATTCTTACCACACATTTCCTTTTTCCCCAGTTGTTGTGACCAGTAACTACTTAAGACAGTATGAGCAGATCCTGGAAAGAAAATGAAAAGATGTAATAATCATAACAAAAAAAAGTGTAACGTTTTTAGTGTTCAAAGCACATCACATGCATTTTTTAAAAAATAATCCTTATAATGCCACAGTAAGGTAAGGCTGAATTATTATCCTCATTTGCAAACTGGCTGTCACTTGGGGAAGGGCAGTATCCTGCAAAAACCTTTGGGATGTGCAGAACATATCCACACATTAGAATTCTCCTCCATGCCTTGCAGTCATGAGGGCTGAAGCATCCAGAATTGAAGAAAGAAGGCAGATTTATCCTTAACCAGGCCTTTGGCTGACTGACATCTGATGCCTTTTTAAAATGTGTTGTGGAAAGGGGGATTATTGAGTTGCCTTTGCTTTTTTGTTTTTATTATGTATTTTCTGTTTTTTATATTGTGATTTTTATATGGGATTTTATTTTGTGAACCATCCTGAGATCCAAGGGTATAAGGCTGTATACAAATACTATTACTGTATTATTAACCCATCTCATACCTGCATGGCCCCTTCCAGGATTCTGTTTCTTCAACACGGTACAGTGGGATGACTTGACAGGTTACCATATTTTATCAAATTGGTTTTTTAAACAACCACCACCCATGAACACCAAGCTTTTGAGAGTGTGTTAAAAGCCATTATAAATATTGATTGTGGTGTATTTTATTTTTATTTGTCCTTCATTGGTTCTAGGTCAACCTTTCAAATTATACCAAAACTAAAACCCACTCATGTGCATATGTGATCTTCCTGAACAATATAGCATCTAGCATCCATTTTATTGTTGATTCATTTACTTTTCTATTTCAAGAATCTCTTAAGGGGTTTAAACACCAAATATGCACATCTATATAGACATGTATTTTTTTAAGCCATCATGTTAATCCAATATAGGTACATATAACAAATAATGCTGGGCCATGTATAGTGCCATGGGCTTTCATAGGCAAAAACCTGCCTCAACAGATGCATCTGATGAGAGTAAAAGCTCATTTTGCTCATTTGTTAAAGGTATCATTGGCTTTTCTTGTTTTTGCTACAAAAAAAGTAGCCCAGCAGTTCTTCTGCATTTTGTACATAGTAAAGCTTCCAACAGGAATTATTCCCCTATGGTATGTTTAATAAAAATGAGAGAAAAGCCCTGCTTAAACACACAAACACACCTGTGACAGGATCTTCTAAAATTCCAACCCACGGAGCAAAGTATCGAGAGTAAAAGTCATAGCTTTCATGTTTTCCATGGAAATCTCCCTTAAGTGTGACTATTAATCCTTGAACTTTCCCAGTCTTCTCAGCCAGCAAAAGTTCTTGGGCATTCACTTGTATTTTCTCCAAATCAGACCTTGAGGTTAAGCATGAAATGTTAAACATTTAAATATATTTTTCCTATGTATGCAAATTTAAAGCTAAAACATGCCAGTGAGAACAATTATGAGCTAAAACATACTGCAGTTCTAGGTATCTAAAGTAAGGATAGCGACAGTAAGAGCAAGCACCCAGTACTGGTATAATGTCTACAACAGACTTCACCAACCTGGTGCCCTCCAGGGGTTTTGCAATGCCAGTCAAACAGAATGAGGCATCAAAGGAGGGGAGGTGGGGTTCACATTAATTTACATATAACAAAGATGGTGAGCCTATGGCCCTCTAGACATTGTTGGAGTCCAACTTCCATCAGCCCAAGCCAGCACAGCCAATGGTCAACAATGAGGGGAGTTGCAATCCAGCAACCATCTGGCGTGCCAAATATTCCCCAGCCTTGCTACTACCTAATGAAATTCGTAGGAAAAGCACATATACCTTCCATAAGCATCACTGAGGCAGACAAGAAGCTTCTTTGTGTCAGGAGAATAGCGAACATCTTGAACATTCATATCGCCTACAGTTGCCTGGTAAGAAAATATTACAAGATGAAACCCAAAGAATTAGAGCATCTCCTAAATTACAATCATTAAGGATGCATTACATTCTCAGTCAAATCAAATGATGCACACATTTTAGGCACACGTGTGGGAGAGCAGACAGATGACATCATCTTCTTAACACTTTGAGAACCCAAATTTAAACCACTCTCCCTCTGGAATAAGTTGTTTGTGTGTTCCAGATGCAGAGAGAGCTTCCTCATCTTTGCCTTAGGATGACATACAGGGCTCAAGCTAAGAGAACATGCAGCCTACATGTGCTTTCTGTCTGCTCACTCAGATTCCTCCTAGTTTGTTTAGAACATTTGGAGAAGCCACTCTTAAACACATGAACTGATGCCAAAGAGCTCAGAGATAATTTGGCTGAGATTTTCAAAGCCCAAAGGAGAGATATTCACTTTTCATCTCCTCCCACAGTAAAGGGTAAAGGGACCCCTGACCGTTAGGTCCAGTTGCAGACAACTCTGGGGTTGCGGCACTCATCTCGCTTTACTGGCCGAGGGAGCCAGCGTACATGTGGCCAGCATGACTAAGCCACTTCTGGCGAACCAGAGCAGCACACGGAAACGCCATTTACCTTCCCGCCAGAGCGGTACCTATTTATCTACTTGCACTGCGTGCTTTCAAACTGCTAGGTTGGCAGGAGCTGGAACTGAACAACGGGAGCTCACCCTGTCGCGGGGATTCGAACCGCCAACCTTCTAATCGGCAAGCCCTGGGCTCAGTGGTTTAACCCACAGCGCCACCCATGTCCCACAGTACCCTGACACTATTAAAGCAGCTCAGTCTCTACTCCTTTAATTGGATCTGTCAAAAACCAAGGAGCACCCATCCTCTCTAATGTAACTCCTAGTGTGCATGATTATCCCATTTTATCCTCACAACAGCCTTGCACAGTAGGCTAGACTGAAAGTTGGGGTCAGGCCCAAAGTGTATCTAATGTCGAAATGTAGATTTGAGCCTAGTTCTGTTCACCACAAACCACAGACTTTCCCTACTTTATTAATGGAACAATTTTGCAATAAGGACACAGTAACTAACCTAATATAGTGGCACTACCTTGAATAAAATATTTTATCACAGAGCTAGCATCCATGATTAATCAAATGTTTCATAAATATTCAAACTGCATCTGTGTAATTTGAGGTACAGAGGATGCTTGCTACATGCAGGCCAATATGGCATGGGGAAAGAGACATAACAATGCATAAAGTGTATGGCATAGAGCAGTGGTGCCCAGTTGGTGGTCTAGGTAACCAACCCAGGGCGTCCGTGGCACCATTCACGTAACAAATGCTACCACAGGTATATAAAAATTTTCAAAAGTAGGGGGCCAATGGCTTGGCTTTGGAAAAACAGGAGATCCGTAGTACTTAGCTAATTGGGAACCACTGACATAGAGGTTTACTGGCAGTCCTTTGCAGGGTTAGACATGCCTCACTCTGCAAAAGTGTACAGTGCAGTAATAAGGACGATGTTGTTGAATTGTTGGAATACTCTGTGTTATTCAGTATACATTTAATAAAATCACAATAAATAATATAAGGATTACACTAATTACCTTCACTAATTTTTCCACTTCCTGGAAATCCTGGATGAAAAGAAATAAATATGCATATAATGATTGCTCTTAACTAATCTTTTGGAAAAATGCTGGCAATTTAAGTCTATCTAACCTGTGGATAAGTAGGATAAAGGGGTAAGTCCAGGATAATATGATCGCCCGCTTGTCTGGCATTTAATTCTCCACTCAGTGTTACGAAAGTGAGGGTTGAATTGACATTTTCTGTTTTTAAAATTAGAAACATATAAGTGTAATATAGGTTGAAAGGTATATTTGCAAATAACTTATATCTTAAATGTTAATTACTCTGGTTATGGAATAACACAGCTGCTGAGGCAAGGGTAGCATGGCCACAGAGTGGGACCTCCTTGGCTGGTGTAAACCACCTTAATCCAAAATGGGAACCTATGAAAAGAAAATTCAGGAGTCAGGCTTACAGTAAACTCTTCCTGTAGCTTTACGGCTGTATCACACCAGGTTTTCAGCCATTTACTTGCCCTTTTATAGTGTTACTGCATGTCAATCCCTTTCCACATCACATCTGTGGTTTTCTTTGATAAAAGAGAAAGAAAACACCCATCTATTTGCAACATGCCAATGACCTATATTAATTTTTTAAAAATGGAAGTATGAAAGAATGGGCGTGGTAGGTATTTGAGAAGATGAATCCGTAGCCTCACTATAGGCTATTGTGTATGTCAGCTATTTGGTGATAAAAATGTTCCACAGATGAAAATTCCTCCAAGACGAAGAAAATGAGATGGAACTACGCCCTGGACTGCCTGTGCTACAAAATGAGATGGCGCATTCCTGAGGTGGCAAGAGTTGGTCATACCACTCCAGGTTGCATGTGACAGATGCAATTCTTAATGCATCTCTGAGTTTTTTTAAAAAATTCTCTGTAGGAAAGCTAGCAGATTAGGAATAAAAATTATAATCTGTGTGACCCCTTCTGCTAATTTTCTTCTTGCAGGGACATTTTATGCAAAGGAGCATTCAGTGGTATCTCTCTGCTTTAGTCTTAAGCAATACAGTCACTCTGCCACATTAGAAATTGTAGAATTCCCAGGGTTCCTTGGGAAGAAAGTTTAACTGTTAAACCAGATTAGGTCTGTGGTATGTTTATACACCAAGTATTTACTGCCTCATCTTACATTATAGTCTACTAACTAAAGTATCAACCTTCCTTAATATTTTAGGCAGGGGATATGATCTACCTTCTGCTGAAGTCAACTGAAAAATTACCGCTTATTTTAATATAGCCATACTTCTTGTAAAGTCATCAGTAGGATGCAGTTTTCTGATGAATGCCGTTTCTGAGAGGTTCATTTCTGTTGCGATTTTTTGGTGCCAACCTTCTTCCAGTTCCTATTTTTAAAAAATCAAGTAATTGCCGGTGAATTGGTATTATTTATTTTATAGTAAAATAAAAGACCTGATAAACAAAGAGCCTAGCATTACACATGAAACTTAAATGGGTTCATGGTACTGTTTCTTATTCAACAAACCTGCAGAAGCAGTAGGAATAAAGAACTAAAAAAATAACCTGCAAGCCACCCCAAACATCACCTCTGCCATTAGGAGGCAGTTCCCTATGAGATACCATACAATACGTCTGGAATTCCCTGGACATAGCAGGGCATGAATTGCTGGGATGTCTGGGAAAATCTGGATGTATGGTTAAAAACACTTGCTGAATGATCAAAACTAAGTTTTAGCTCATCGGAAACTGGATGAGATAAAAATTTAAAATTTTAGATTTAAACTTAGTTTTGATCATTCAACAAGTGTACAAAATATTAAGAAAACTGGATGACATGAGGTTAAAAAGTTGGATCACTTGGTATGGAATGACCCAGCAAAGCAAAGCAAAACAGAAACCCACAAATTCAGACAACTAATTGGCACCATCTTGTGGTAGTTTTGAAATATAGCTATCCCGTGTTTTCTTATTTTGGCCTAACTGACCCAGGGGTTTGTGGGGCCCTGTGCACAGTCCTTTATGGGGGACCTATTCATTCACCTAAATAAATACGATCATGCCAAAATTAGGGTGTATGAGATTATATTAATAATGTTTCTGCCTTTGTGCTGTGCTCACCCCCAACAACTTGGGAACAATCCCGGCAGCAGGCTAGGTAGGAAAGAACAGCCGTACCTTGGATCCCGAACGCCTTGCGAGTTGAATGTTTTGGCTCCTGAACGCCACAAACCCGGAGGTGAGTGTTCCAGTTTATGAACGTATGTCAGATGGGGCTTCCGTGGCTTCTGATTGGCTGAAGGAGCTTCCTGCAGCCAATCGGAAACCGCGCCTTGGTTTTCGAACGTTTTGGAAGTTGAACAGACTTCCGGAATGGAATTCATTCAACTTCCAAGGTACCACTGTACTAATAATGATGCCATTGAAATGCCTCCCCCATAATGTTTGGGGGAAATCAGGGATGATGATGATGATGATGATAAAGATTAAGATTATGATAATGACTCTGCACTCCCCCAGCCTCAAACAGCTTGGGAACAATCCAGGAAAAGAAAATAATTATGATCCTTCTGCACTAGGCTCCTTCCCTCTCCCCACCCAAAAAACCCCAACAGCTTGGGAACAATCAGGAAAACGTGATGTTGAGATGAAAATGTCTCTGCACTCCACTACCCCCTAAAAGACAAATCAATAAAAGATGGGAGGAAGGATGAGGAAATCTGGGTTACCCTGCCCCCCCCCAAACAGCTTTGGAACAATCCTTCCTGTATGGCAGGCTTCCTCAACCTTGGCCCTCCCGATGTTTTTGGCCTACAACTCCCATGATTCCTAGCCAGCAGGCCCAGTGGTCAGGGATTATGGGAATTGTAGTCTCAAAACAGCTAGAGGACCGAGGTTGAGGAAGCCTGCTGTATGGCATGGCATGGAGAAACAATTTTAAAAACTACATGCAGAGCGTACATAACTCTAGAAAATTAGCCAAACCACAGTCTAAAGGTCAAGCCACATATATACACTACACCAGAGCTTTCCAAACTGTGTGTCGCGACATGTTAGTGTGTCAACTGCAGTATGTAGGTGTATATCACATGAATGCTCCCCACGCTCCTTTCGGGGCTGAAAAGTTGTTAGTTTAACCTCCGGTTTGCTAGTAAAACTGAATTACAGTGTCGCGAAATTATGCACGTCTAAAAAGTGTGTCACCAACATGAAAAGTTTGGAAAGCTCTGCACTACATGGTCCAAGATTTAATGTTACAGGTAGGTAGCTGAGTTGGTCTGAGTCGAAACAAAATAAAAAAATTCCTTCAGTAGCACCTTAAAGACCAACTAAGTTTTTATTTTGGTATGAGCTTTCGTGTGCATGGGAATGGGTGATGGGCTGATAGGAGTGGTAAACCTGTTGATGACTGTTAACGACTGTTAATGACTGCAATTGGTCTTGTGAATTTTCTGTAATGGACACTGGTACCAGAGCCTGCAATAAAATTTCAGAAACAGGCTGGAAAGAGAAGTTGCTTAATTGCAACTCATTAGCAAGCTTAAAACCATGGAGCCACCTGGAATGAACAGAGACATAGGATTCTTATCTCATTATACATGATCAAGCTTTCCTTAGCACCTCAGCCCTTGCCCCCCCCCGCAAGACCTATTATCAGCCCATCACCCATTCCCATCACCCCCACCCACCACCCTCTGTATATACATAAGGGTCTGGTTACTTCTGTTTCAGTGTATCTGATGAAGTGTGCATGCACACGAAAGCTCATACTAAAATAAAAACTTAGTTGGTCTTTAAGGTGCTAGTGAAGGATTTTTTTATTTTGTTTACAAGATTTAATGATTCAAGATACAAGTACATGTTTGCAAATGGGCGTCTGGAGACTGAGAGATGGTATGCCAATTGAGCTACTGAATCCTTGGCACAGCACTCCTGAGCACAGCCAGTGTAGCTGTGTGGCCAAACATTCTTAAACACCAGCCAAAAAAGCCACTGAGCAATGGATTCAGACAGGCACAAGAGGAATTCATTGACAGAGGTTACAGAGATATGAGAAGGTGCTGAGATTACAGGGAGACACAGCACAAAGGAAGGCAGATAAGGGTGCAAGGGACAGAGAGGTGCAAAAGGCGCAAACAACATCCAGTGAGCAACACATGCACAAACAGGAAAAGAACTCGTTAGGAACAAACAGAAAAAAGTCTTATACTGAGTCAGACTATTGGTCCATCCAGTACATTATCTAAGACTGCCAACCTGAGGGTGCCATGCCACCTGTAGGCACCAAATTGATGGCCTTCATGTCTTTTTTGGAGGCAAACCACTGCCTTCTCTTATGGAGGATCTTTTCTGAATGAGGGGATCTAGTTCTTCAAATGCCACTATCATCCACAAGTGCCTAGAAACGTTCAAATATTTGTCCAAGAAGGCTACCGGTAGAATGTTAGTATCTTCAGGGTCCAGGTCCAGTTTCCATAGGAGTGGCCTGATCACTGCCTACTCTAAGGTTATTTTCTACTTCTTGGTTGTGGCACAGCAGTACAGTGGTACCTCGGGTTACAAACACTCCAGGTTACAGACTCCGCTAACCCGGTAGTAGTACCTCGGATTAAGGACTTTACCTCAGGAGAAATTGCGCATCAGCGGTGTGGCGGCCCCATGAGCTAAAGTGGTACCTCAGGTTAAGAATGGACCAGAGGTACCACTGTAGTCAGGATCACGCTGTGATCAGTGGGGACTGATATTATGTAAACAGATGCTATGCCGTTCAAGGGGCTGGAACACCTTAAAGGTAAAGGTAAAGGGACCCCTGACCATTAGGTCCAGTCGTGACCGACTCTGGGGTTGCGCGCTCATCTCGCATTATTGGCCGAGGGAGCCGGCGTATAGCTTCCAGGTCATGTGGCCAGCATGACAAAGCCGCTTCTGGCAAACCAGAGCAGCACATGGAAACGCCGTTTACCTTCCCGCTGTAGCGGTTCCTATTTATCTACTTGCATTTTGACGTGCTTTCGAACTGCTAGGTTGGCAGGAGCTGGGACCAAGCATCGGGAGCTCACCCCGTCACAGGGATTCGAACCGCCGACCTTCTGATCAGCAAGCCCTAGGCTCAGTGGTTTAACCACAGCGCCACCTGGGTCCCTTAAAAAGTAGCAATTGATATTTTTTAACCATACTTGAGTGACAAAATATCTTGGGTTAGTTTTGTTTAAATCAATACTACTAAATCAGATTAAATCTAAGCATTGTGCACAACTGTTTCATAAATAAGACTGTCAGTGCATATGAAATGGGCTAATTTGGAATTCAATCTGTGTTCTAAAAAACTCTAGAAAACTTAGCAGGGATTTCTCAGTGAGGTAAACATTAACTGCAGAAATGCTTCCTGGAAAGTCTTGACATTACTGAAGCTCCCCAACAATGCATAATTAACAGGCTGTCAACTCTCTTAGTTTACATGTGGCAAAAATGCCTCTCATAATCCTCTACAATGTGCAGGAGTTCTGAGGCTGATGTGCAAAGGTTCCCCAAATCACTGTGAAGTTTCCTGGGGGCAGGAATTTTTGAAAAATGCTGGGCCAGATAAACAGCACAGGAATTTTCTGTACCCACAACAAACCAATCCTTAGTCAAGAAAAGCATCACTAAAAATTAACATAACTGGCACCAGTCACACACAGCAAAGTTTTGTAATGTAGGGAGCTGCCTTACACTGAGTCAGGCCATTGGTTTATCTAGCTCATTATGCCTACAGGTCCCCAAGGTTTCAGGCAATATCTCTCCCAGCAATACTACCTGGAGATGTTGGGGACTGAGCCTAGGAACTTCTGCATGCAATGCTGATGCTCTGCCACTGAGCCACAGCCTTTCCCTAACAAACATTAGCATTCCAGTAAAGACAAGTTTCAAAAACTTACATCTTCAAGAAGACAAACAGCTGCAGGATTTCCAGAAAACGGCTGATCTGTAAAGGCATCAACTGTGAAAATAGAAATCTGCATTTTCTCCCCTTATTCTTGGCTGCTTTTAAAAATGGCGTTTTGCAAACTGCTGACTCATCTTCTCAGCTGTTGCATAAATGGCTGAGTTAATATTACACCAAGTGAAATATTACAAGTGTAATGTTACGCCAAGTGAGTACAAAAAACTGGTAGCTTTGCCAACATTTACTTTCCTTTTCTTCTTCCTTACATGTCCCAGCCCAGCAACCACATTTTAAATATTTTCTCTATATTTATAAGAAATTCCAACATTATTTTAATGACTGTTGTGAAATTATAACTTCCATTCTACATGTGTGTCAATGTGATTTACAAATATATCATAAAAACAGCTGAAATGGTTTTTAAAACTATATAAAAAATAACTGAATATACTGTAGGTTTAAAAACAATACAAAATGAACACCTGTGGCAAAGGATTTTTGAGATGCTGGAAAACCTTGTTCACACAGAAACATCTTCCATTGTTTTAGAAAGTACAGATAGTGCATGCCTGGTATATTTCAACAGGGTTGCTGTTTCACAGACTGGGGCAGCAACACTGAAAGCCTTGTTCCGAATTACTGTGGAGCCAGTTTCTGATATTTTGGGGACTTTAGCAGCAGTGTAGCAACCACCAGCAGCTTATTGATATTTTTTTTAGGAAGTTGCTGATCTTAGGGATGGGAAGTGACTCCAGCCCCTTGCAGCATCCAAAATGCCCGGCAACCACCATTCCGCCCTCAAACTCCTCTGCTGCCCAGACTCTCAACCCCTGACACACAGCAGCCGCTGTGCCACAATACAGACCCCACGGTGCCCTACGCCCCCCCAAGTGCAGACCGCCCCCTAGGGTTGCCAGACTCAATACTGGACAGGACTTCTGTGCCTTAAATTGCTCTGCTCTCTTTTGAGTCTGGAAACCTTAAAGAGAAACCAGGGCAATTAAAGGCACAGAAGTCCTGTCCACTATTGAGTCTGGCAACCCTACCGCCCCCCTGCCGCAGGCTAGCTACACTACTGGACTTTAGGAAGAAACTCACCTGCACAGTGCAGTGACCTGTTGGATATACTAAATGGATATATAAAGGATAATGTGGCCTCTTTAAAGGTTAAGCATCAAGAAAAGCTAATTTGTGTGTGGAGTTAATTTTTATTAACTGAATTTGGAGAATTATTTCTGTTTATTTCTGTAGAAAGAAACACAACAGATGTGAAATTATACACATTTACTCAGAAAAAAAGCCTTAGTGTGTTCAGCAGTTCCGATTCCCGTGTGTCCTTAGGTTTTAGGGGCCATAATTATTTAAAAACAAGAGAGTCCTCACCTTGAAGAGTAAGAAATTGTCTTTAAGGTGCAACAAGAATTTGTTCTTTTTGCTGCAACAGATGATTACGGCTACCTTTCTGGAAACAGTTGTTTACCTAGGCAAGCAGTACAGTGGTACCTCTACTTACGAATAACTCTACTTACGAATGTTTCTACTTACGAACGGAGCTCCGTCCGCCATCTTGGATGTGGCGTATTTCATGTTTTAAACATTAGGGGGCAATTATTCTGTGATGCAATAAAAGTTATGAGTTTAATATTGTTCTTTGTAACCAGCATGCATACTCATTGCCCATTAATCATTTTAAAATCAATAGGGTTTATGATACACAGGATTGGAAACTGTAAGGATTGTTTTTCCCTTTGCCATTATATTCTTCCTAGGAGGCAGGAAGTATAACCTTCCATTGGCTCTTTGTTCTCTGGCTGAAAGATGGGGGCAGTGTGTCATTCCTCTGAGCCAGGGGTCAGCAAACTTTTTCAGCAGGGGGCCGGTCTATTGTCCTCGTGGGGGGGGCTGGACTATATTGGGGGGGATGATGCAAGAGCACCACAAGCTGCTTACCTGTGTCTTGCAAGCGGCAGGGGCTGGCAGCGGCGGAGAGATGATGAGCAGTGCGTGAAAGGGCTCCAGAGAGAGGCTGCTTAAAATGGTGGCCACTTGAGCGCTGCTGCTGCTGGCACCAACACAGCCCAGTCCTCTTCCTCCTCTAGGCAGCGCGGGAAGAAACCAGGAGGGAGGGAGGGAGGAGGTGCCGGCGCCGCTGCTGTGTGAGGAAGAGGGAAATAATGCACATGCCGGCGATCCACACTGCGATTTCCGGACCTCTGCAGGCCAGATCCAGAAGGCAATTGCGCCTGATCTGGCCCACGGGCCTTAGTTTGCTGACCCATGCTCTGAGCACTGCAATCCCAGGACTAGTGGGGAATTTACATTTCAAAGGCAAATTAATAATAATAATAATAAAAAAAAAATTTATTTATACCCCGGGCTCAGGGCAGCTGACACCAAATATAAATTACAATAAAACATATGGGGGGGCAGTTAATTAAAGCACGGCTTAAAAAACAGCTTAGTAGTAGCCCATAAATCAAGACCATAATGGGAGGAAACATCAGATATGAAGTTGTAGAGCACTTGCTTTGAATTCAAAAGGTCCCCAGGTCAAACCCTTGCAGGACCAGGTACAGTGGTGCCTCGCAAGACGAATTTAATTCATTCCAGGACTCAATTCGTCCTACGAAAAATTCATCTTGCGAGTCGCGGTTTCCCATAGGAATGCATTGAAACTTAATCAATGCGTTCCTATGGGCTCCGGGGGACTGGCGGCGGCATGGGGTGGGGCTTCGGAGAAGGCGCAGCGCCTGATGCCGGCTGTGTGCGAGGTGGCGGGGGGGAGAAGCGCTCCCCCCCCCCGCCCGCCTGTCTTCCCCGGCATCGGACGGGGCTTCAGAGAAGCGCTGCGCCTTCTCCAAAGCCCCCTCCGATGCTCCCTGGTGCCTCGCCGCCACGCCGAGGACACCCGGGAGCATCGGACAGGGCTTTGGAGAAGCGCTGCAACTTCTCTAAAGCCCCACCCCATGCCGGCTCTGCGGGGGCAGCCACCGCGCTGCCACGCTTCGGCTCCAGGGATGGAGCCAAAGCGCGGCGGGTGCTGCTTGCCCCCACCTGTCTTCCCCGAGGCAAGGGCACCGCACCGACATTTATCAAAATAAATGTCAGTTTGAACAGGACTATTCCTCCCCAGTGCAGAATGATATGATGTCCTGAGCCACCGTGCAGCTTTAGAGCTCAGAGGTCAATATGATTCTCTCACCGCACCAGTTGCGGGAGAAATGCTGAGAGCAAACGTGCCCCTTGTACACTGCCATGATAGACCTGACAATGTGATAAGATGCCTACCTAAGCTCCACAAAATGATTGTGTCTTTTCACAAGAACATATGCAGCACTGCCCAGTATGATGTTCATCCTTGGACACCTTCCCTAGAAAGAGTGGCGTGAAACAAGGCTGTGTCCCAACTCTCTTTGGCATATCCTGCTGGTCTCATATGACTCACACTTCCATTGCCTCTTGAGACAGACGGATGCCCACAATAGGAATAGGATTTCACTGAAGAATCCATTGAAGGAATATTCAAGACCTTGGCAACGCTTCTTACACTCAATGTGACACAATTGTAAAAAGTGTCACTATTCACTTTCTCCTTGTTGCTATTTAAGCTCCTTAACAGGCTCTCCAGTATTCTGTCAACTGAAACTAACTAAACGTGCTCCTTTTGTATTACAAAGACATGTGTTTACACATAAGACAGTTTCTGACGTATTGTGATGAATTGTGACTTAATAGCTGGCTGGTAGGGATGCCATATGTCCTTTTTTCCATGGGTAGTGTCGTTAAATTATGGCCCCATTATTTTGAACTCACTGGTCTTATTGGCACAGCATCAGCAACAGGTACCTTCAAAAAACCTCCTTATCAAGCGCGAAAACATCGGGCGAATTGGGTTTACGCAGCGCTAAACTGCACAAGCGGCCTTGGAAGACTTTCCTTCTACGCATGCGCCCCGCCATCTTGCTCCCTCGACCTAACCGGCTGTCGCCCCATTCTCCTCCGCGGCGCATGCGTCACACTCTGCAGCTAGGCGACGCGAGCGCAATTCTCACCCCCGGCGCCGCGTGTCCTCGCGATACGTCCGCCCGCGACGCCATCCTGTCTGCCTCAGCTGCGTAGCTTACTAGTCAGCCGCCCGTTAGGCGCGCTTCCTTGTTCTTTTGTGGGGGAGTTTCAGCCCTGCCGTTAGCGCCGACCGACTGGGGAAGTGGGTGAGGTGTTGCTGGTGAGTGGGGTGGCGGGGGAGAGAGATCGCGCAACTCCGTCGCCGATGCGCCGGGAAAGTACAAGCCGAGGTGGGCGGACCCGCCTTCTCGGTTCCCTGAGAAATTCAGACTTGGGTCAGGTGGCGGGATAAACGGGGGAGGGAAGGGAAGGGTTAAGCGGTGGCTTCTGCGCGCGAGCGAGAGTTCTATTCTCTCCGTCCGCCATTTTGAACGTGGCGGTGATTTGGCGAGGGGGCGGAGGGGGGAAGAGCGGACGCGGCGCGCCACGGCGGCGACTGGTTCGCCTGCCGGAGGCCGAGGTGCCCTTCAGCCTGGGGCTGGCGCTCGTGGCCCAACGGCTCGCCGGAAACGGCGACTTTGCAACTAACAGCAGTACTAGTGCAACCAAGGGAGCGAGGGTAGGGACGAGAGATCAACGGCATCCCGGGCCTGACAAAAAAGAGGCACGGCGACGTCTTCCTTTGGCTGTTTTAACCGGCGGAGATTCACTCTTCCCCTCCCCCCACTTTCTGAGAGCGGGTATTCTTTGATCTGCCACGCCCCCTCTGACCAAGGTGGTTTGCGCCTGCGCGATGGGTCTGCGTGTCGGGCAAGGATTTGAGCGTAGTGTTGTAGCGCTGTTGATAGTTGGGGGAGTTTCCTGTGCCGGCTCCCCCGCCTCGCCATGCTCACTAATAAGATGTAAAAAGATTGACTGCTCAGCTGCTTGGGAAAGAGCCCCATTGTAGTCCTTGGGAATTACACCCGAGAAAACGCACGTAGTAGCATTTAAGGTTGGGTGAGAAGCTAAATTTCATTCATCACTCAGATTAAATCAAAAAGTGCTAGTAAAACTAAGGCTATAGCGGTGCAACGTTGCTACCATCACAGTTAGTGGTGACACCGTACTGACAGCCGTTGTGATTTAAGATTCATAATACAGTAAACGCAGGGGTGGCAGTCCTTCGCCAACAGTGTTTTGTCTAATGCAGTGTTTCCCAACCAGTGTGCCTCCAGATGTTTTGGGACTACAACTCCCATCATCCCTAGCTAGCAAGACCAGTGGTCAGGAATGATGGGAGTTGTAGTCCCAAAACATCTGGAGGCACACTGGTTGGGAAACACTGGTCTAATGCAACATGTTTCTGTGTATCAGCCAAAAGACACTTAGGTTGATTGTAAATGAGCCATTTGACGTACCGTAGGTCATTTCTACAGCTAATCACTTTTGAAAACAGAAATAAGGTAAAGGATAGAGTAGGTAATGTAATTGCTGTACAAGACACTTGAAATACATAGATAGCTGCTTACATGGACAGATTTTGAACATGTTCAAAAATGACAGTACTAAAGTCATTTAAGAAATCATGTCTTTGTGTTCATATCTACATAGGTTATGTTACAGTTTTGGGAAACAGCTTCTCTCACTTAGCTTGGCTACCTAAAGTGAATATTAATATAAAAGATGGTTCCAGAGCAATTAAAAAAAGTAATACCTGTTTTCCCAAGTGATACATATCTTTTATGCAGTGGGATTTTTAATTTTTTTTAAACAATGGACAGATTTCCAAATGTGCCACTAGATAACTTAGGCTGCAGTTGTATGCACAGTTATATGGAACTAAGTTCCATAGAACACAGTGGGACTTACGAGTAAACATGCACAGGGTCATACTGTAAGTTTTTTCTAATTTAATTGCATTACTTTGATAAATAATATTTGGCTTAACTACTGTTAAGACTATGCGGAGGTCTTCAAGCAGAAAGTCTTATTTTTTGTTGTCTGAAGAACTTTGAGCTTTAAAAACTTTCATACTCTAGCATGCAAATGTTGTTCAATGAGAGATTACCTAACATACTATTGTGTGGGATCATATAGCAATATATCATTCTATCTTGTTCTGTAGAGGTAAAGGGACCCCTGACCGTTAAGTCCAGTTGCGGACGACTCTGGGGATGCTGAGCTCATCTCGCTTTACTGGCCGAGAGAGCCGGTGTTTGTCCGCAGACAGCTTCCGGGTCATGTGGCCGGCATGACTAAGCTGCTTCTGGTGAACCAGAGCAGCGCACGGAAACACCATTTACCTTCCCGCCGGAACAGTACCTATTTATCTACTTGCACTTTGACGTGCTTTCAAACTGCTAGGTTGGCAGGAGCAGGGACTGAGCAATGGGAGCTCACCCCGTCGTGGGGATCGAACCGCCAACCTTCTGATCAGCAAGCCCTAGGCTCTGTGGTTTAGATCACAGCGCCTCCCGCAATATGGGGTCTCTGGCTTATTTATTGTTTCCAAATTCTAAAGTCTCTCTGCATGATTCAGTCACTGTTCTTTCCCTAGGATAAAAGGAAATCTGCACAATTCTGTGCATAGCAGGTTATCTTAAAGCACATAGTGGAGGCCACAGGTTATAGTGGCGCTGTTCTTGACAGTATTACAATGTAGCAGCTTAGGTGGATTTTTAGGATTAGCCTGCAAGAGAACTTTTTGAGGGGGAAAACACCTGGAGTTTCATACTTGATGGTTGTGGTTGTTAAAGATAAAGCTCATCTTTCATCTTTTTCAAGCAGGAAGCATAGGAAAATTGCACCCTTCTTTTCCAGAAGAGGTATAATCACTTTCAGACTACAAGATTGGTGTTCTGACAGCTTAGACAGCAAATATGTTTGCATAGGAGTAAATTCCATTTAAAACAGTGGGATTTACATCTAAATAAACATACAAACTATTGCACTGAAGAGATCAGTAGATGTAAAACGCAAATGAATAATAGTCTTGGGGGCAAAGGTTGATGGGCACAGTATAGAATTTGGTGAACTAGGTATACCTTTTTTTGGAAAAGTAAGCAATGCACTAGGAAGAGAAGGAATAAAGCAAACATTGTTAAGTACAGTGTGGGATTTTCATAAAATGTTGAATTGGATAATTGGAACTTGCAACTCTCTTCTACCCCCCAGTTTTCCCTTCCCAGCAATTGATCAGCATTCTATACATAGTTTAGCTTCCCTGAGGTGGTGGTGGTGGTTGTTTTGTACTTTTACAAATCTCAGGGTTTTCCTGAGGATACTAATGCCTTGGATAGTGCCATTCTGGCTACATAAGAACCAGCACTCATAACACTGAGAACACTGTGAGTTTATTTTTAATGTGATGTTAATTTTAAATGTATACATATCTGCAAACTCTTTTGAGGTGGCAAAATTGAACCTGAAATATTTTAATACAGAAAAACATGCAAGAAAGTGCAGATAGTATAATCATATAAATGAGAAGTGAGTCCCATTGAGTGTGGGAATGTTGAGGGTGGCAGGAGAGGATATATTGTTTATTAATATCCTTCCTAACTTGCACTAGCAAGTTTATTCACTTAGCAGAGTGCATTCCCCATCTTACGCAGCAGAAAGCTGGTTGCAAACTCGTGTGAGTTTTTTAAGACAATACATAATCTGGTTTTTCCAGATTGAGATATGTTCTAATATTCCTGGTAAGACCCCTTTTGAATCCCTCCTAAAAGAATAAAGACACCACAGTCATATTCATAAGTAGAAAAAAGTAGTATTACTCATGATCAGGCATAACACAGTGTGATCCCTGAAGGCAGGTTTTAGGCTTAAAGTTACAAACATGTACAAACAAGTTTACCCCATATGAGAGATAACCTGAGGAACTGCTGTGGCAGCCAGGAGTCCAGTCCAGGTGATGCAGGAAGCAGGCAGGACGAACAGGAAGCTTCGACTGGCTGGACCAAACATTCCCTTGCACGTTCACTCTAGCAAAACAAGGAATGTTGTACTTGACTGCTCCCAGTGGATTACATCCCACATTGAGTTCAGTGAATTGCAACCTTCCTGTGGTTAAGACTGCAGTCCTGTCACTGATACATATTTTTGAGTAAACAGGTATAAAATTGCACTCATAAGCTTTACTTGAAAATTATTTTTATTGGAATACTTCTAAATATTTTAAGACATGACAATTCAATATGATTTAGATTTTATTTAGGCCAGGGAAAACAAATACATTGAAAACAGTTACCGGGTAACTTACTAATTGTAGATTGCTTGAAGAAATAGTTGTGTAAAATGTGCTTCCTAGGAGTAGCAGCTGAAAAAATTAACCACTGTTTTGATTTTAGAATTGACTTTTTTATATGCATTTCAATTTGACTTTTGTTTTGTTCATTCATTATGTCATTAATTGTTTTGTTAAACAATGCATTTTTCAAAGTGGGAAACTTTCAACAGAAAAATATACTAGTGGAAACCTTTTCTATTTAAAAGGGAAAAAAATCCAGTTTACCTCACTAAGTACTTAAGCGTATTAGCATTGCAAGTCCTAAACAGAACAGGACGACAGAGGATTGCAGGAAAGAAAGGGGTTGTAACCTAGGAGTACTAGTTCTTTTCTTCTGCTCCTCTATGTTTATTTTTAGAAATATTTAAGCTATTATACTTCTGTTGGTTTTTATAACTGATAGGCACTTTGCAGGTCACTTGTTGAAAAGCTGGGGAAGAAACACTGTAAGCAAATAATATATGACTCCAACCCTTAGGATTTGGAAACAGTAAAGTGCTCTCCCAACATAAAAAATAAAATTTCATAGTGATAACTTATTTCTTTGAGCTGGTGTGAAAGAGCATGTTATTTTCAACTGTCCAAGAGTAGTGTATCCAAGTCAGTAGTCTTCTGTTGTTTCAGAATGTTTTTCAACACCTTTCTACCAATCTGGGACTGAGGTTTTATTCCTTTTGCTGCATATACTTTTATAATACAGTATCAGCCAATTGGCTGAAGTGAATTTTAGTACTTACCCCTAAACCCACCCCCAAGGATTCCTCCATCTGTCTGATGTGCCCCATTGTGAGCAATCAAAAAATCTAGGGCTCACCTTGCTCTAATGAAAGATGCAAAAAAAAAAGTGCAAGGCGAGACTCTAGGAAATAAGAAATGGAGGGCAGGATATGTATAGCAGTCTTCTTGGCCACTTTTTCTGCTGTGCAGAGGAGCTGGTGAATACAGTGGTACTTTGCAAGACGAAATTAATTCGTTCCATGAGTCGTTTCGTGTTGCGATAATTTCGTCTTGCGAAGTGCGGTTTCCCATAGGAATGCATTGAAATTTAATTCATGCGTTCCGGGGGGGGGGAGCGCAAAAAAGGCGCCGACTCAATCGCCACGGCCAGAAGTTTTTCATATTTTAAGGGGAGGGGGAAGCAGGAGGAGGGCCAGGGAGAGGCTCCCTCCCTCCTTCCCCAGCAGCCGTTCGCGTGCCCAACCAGACAGCCGCTCCGGAAGCCCCGCAACTTCTGCTCGGCGCCACCGCGCAGCCATGCTCCCCCCCTCCCTCCCCAGCAGCCAGACCCTCACGCCCAGACAGACAGACAGCCCGTTCGCGCGCAGGCAGACAGGCTGTCTAGTTGGCCTCTCCCATTCGGGCGCAGGCAGCTTAAGGTGAGAGTGAGGGAGGATCGGCCGTTTCGGTGCGGCGGCGCCAATCGCCATGTCCCTGCAGAAGCTGGGCGATGGCGGCAGCGGAAGCGCGAGGCGGGCGGGCTCCTCGCAGCACCCTGCTTTGTCTTGCAAAGTTTTCTATGGCACGGCTATAGAAAACTTCGTCTTGCAAGTCTGCCAAAAATTGCAAAATGTTTTCGTCTTGCGATTTTTTCGTGCCGTGAGGCGCTCGTCTAGCGAGGTACCACTATAATCTGTTGATTTTGTGGGTCGAGGTGAGAAGAGGTTCAAAACTGATTGGCTCTGTGTGACCATAATCTGTTGGATAGGTGTTTCCCACTTTTATAGTGACCTGGTACTTCAAGAATAATTTTTTTTTAAGTAAGGTTCCCACTAGTTTGTGCTTTGTTGAACATATCTGTGCTGTTTTCCTGCTTCATCTGGCTATGTAAGGCTAGCATGTTTTATGCAGATCTGCTGTAGTTTCATTATCAGTTGGCCCTTGTATAGATTAAAAGTGATTTGTCCACGAGGAAAGAGAAACACCTAAATGACCAGTACAGGTCGCTTCCTGACTGCTTGGTTATGAAAATTTAGCAGGAACCACTGCAGGGTTATTGCATAATTTCTGGTCAGACTTCATGCAGAATACTGTCAGGCTCATAAATTATGCTCTGATGGGTATAGAGAGAGGAAGACATTTTGGGTTAAGCTAAAGACTCATTGTGATTAGGAGGCTTCCAGTATTTGTTGAATCACTTGAGACTTCCTGATGTGAAACTGACAACTTTGTCTCTAAGGCTATCTCTGCCCCTTGACCTCTAAGGATACTGGGAACAAATGGGAGGATGAGTTAAATTTACCACTTGGGAGGCATTTCCTGCTTGGGCTGCAAAAGAAATGCCCTTTTCTTATCCTTGGTCTCTCCTAGGAAGAAAGTGTTCAAATGGGTCTCTAAACAGATTTTCACCTTCCAAGTGGCTAGGTCATACTTCAGTTTCAAATCCATATTCTCCTAACATAGACAGAAAAGGAGATATAGTAAGTCATAGACCTGAAAAATAATTGCAGAGAGTCTAAGAAGGCCTCTGCAGTAAATTCCTTAATGAAGGGTTTGGTTATCATGCGGTGGGGGGACATGAACATAACTGCCAGCCCATTGATGCATTAGAGAACATTGTAACTGGGATGGCTGAGAGGGAAACCTCATGCGACTTCCATGGGGCAAACTCTTCTCTGGCGTCTGCTCTAGTAGGGCTGGTAAATTATCCCTCCCTAGGGTTGCTCCATTCCTGGCTCACTGATTGGTCAAAAAGGCTTGGGTTAGAAATGGCCATGCTTTCCTCTCTTGCTATGGGGAACACGTGGGATTTTTAGTTTCAGGCTTTTCTTCTTGTTCCCGCTGAAGATTTTTAGAAGTTTTTACTAAAGGACTGAGGAGGAACATCCAATTTAAATAGGTGCTCTTGCCAATACAGTACTTCATTGCAACATTCTCTTCCTCAGTGATTGACTTTCTCAGATGCTGCAGAAGCAGAGCAGAGGTTGGGGCTGGACTTGCTAGCTGCAGTTTTGAGGGGAATAGATTGTAGAAATTGTATTGCTGCTGAAACAGCTCTGGCTTCAGTAATGGCAGTTGTGATTTTGTCTGCTTTTTCACTGTCTTACCTTTGCTGAATCTTTTGCTGTGCTGCTTGTTGGGATATATCCTTATCTTAGACCATCTTCCCCATGAAAGCATGAGGTTCTGAGATGGCACTTGCAGTGTGCCATTTAGCCTCCCTGTGCTTAAAAAAAAGGAATTTCTTGCATGTGGTCTGAGACCTTTTGTGTGTGAGAGAGAGCAGACACAATAATGCCCATTTCCCTCTTTTTGAAAAGTTTTTCCCTCAGATGTGTACAATGGGGGTTTCGGTTCTTTGCTAGGAATTTTTCTTCCTCTCAGTGCCTGTAGTCTTTTTTTAGGTAGTGGGGAAGAATGGGAGAAAACGTCTTACATTGGCTTCTGTAGGACTTCAGCCTTGAATCAGAGTCCTATCTGCTATTAGGCAGGACTTGACTAAACTGGGGAAAATGTGCCTTCCTATAGTAGTAGAGTGAGTTTCAACCTAAATTAAATGGTTCTTCCCCATCAACTGACAACTAATGTAAAATAAAATTATTTTATAATCATTACAGTTTCTTAGTGAGTTGAACTACATCATTTTTGGAGAATTTATATTGCATTTGAGGTTTTCATAGTATGCATCTCCAAGTTGCGTCATGAATGAGTCCCACTATAGTAGTGTCCTTTCAGAATTTCCCAAAACATAAATGCATGTAGTTCCTAATTCCTGCCCTATTTACTAGTACTCCATTTTTACATTAATTTTATTTATTAGAATATACCTTACCTTTTCACATTGAAAAAGTATGCATGACAGCTTTAAAGTCCTGTTAAAGATAAACCTTCGGTTTGACTCTCTTTACTTTGCTGTCATTCTGTCTTGCTGGTCATTCTATCTTGTGTACCACCACCCTGCTCCACTTCCCTAGTTTACTGAATTTTATCCTGTGCTCATTAACCCCCATGCCATTCTTGCTTCCCATTCACTGCTTCTCTTAGTTGTTAGAACTCCTGATTCTGTGAATCTCTACAGGAATATTGCCTTGGCTCTACATAGGAATATTGCCTTGGCTCTTTTAGCTGGCATTGGAGGGAGATGTGGAAGTTGTTTGTGTGCTAATAGTGGAGAGAAGTGTGCATGTAGTAGTCCATATGCATTTTAGAAAATAGTTCAATGGCTTAACCAGCCTGCAGCACTATGAATGAAAGAATAGCATCGATTGCAATGATTGGTTATATGTACTGATTGGGCCAGTGCATGGCCGAGCTATAATTTGAGAGGTGTTGGGGAGTCATTTGCACTTTTCCAAGCAGTAGAATTTGTCTTCATAGATAGTGCATCTCTTTTGAGAACCTGAGGTACTGAGAATAGATATGTGGCAGGCTGCATGAGCAGGTCATGCTAGTTGTACTGAATGAGTTCTAGACAATGGCAGTTGTAACTTATCACAGCATTATGCATCAATCAATGTCTGAGCATGTTTCAAGATACTGCTAATGAATACAGTCCTGCTTAGGAAGGGGTGGGGGTGAATCATGATTCTCAAATGCTAAATTTGCTGTTTATGTTTTTTATGGTGTTTGATTTTAAACAGCAAAATGGACTGGGCTGGGAAACATAATGGTCCAAATGATTCATCTAGTGATGGAACAGTACGATTGCGTGGTCTGCCATTTGGCTGCAGCAAGGAGGAGATCGTTCAGTTCTTTCAAGGTAGCTCTAGTGTTAATGTCAAGTGACTTTCAGTGTTTCTATGTCTGCAAGATTGATATTTGAAATAGTTTAATTTATATTGACTATTTCAGGGGGGAGGGGGGAATCAGTTTAACATTTAGATTGCTTATTTTTGGTATTCTGTGTTAAAATACTACTAATCAAGAGATTCATTGGCAGTGTAGGATATAAAATTTACCCATTTAGATACCTTGCTATGAATCAGAATTTGGAGTATGTAGTTATTACATCATGCAATTTAGGAGGGCCTTTGTGATGTAGCTGTTGCTGTGTAGTCTGAAAAAAGAGACAGTAATAGAATGTCTAAACCCATAAAGTTTAATGAAAGATCTTTAGCGTGTGTATTTGGGTTAGGTAGGGGAGGGGGAAGCTAAGCTATGTTCTTGCATTTGTGTAGATTTGCTTTAAGTATTTTCTACAGATGGGAATGTTTCAGACTTTAACACTCTTCCCCTTGATGGGGTTATTTGTCCTTGGGTTAAAGGGTTGGAAATCGTGCCAAATGGGATAACATTGACGCTGGACTACCAGGGGAGAAGCACAGGGGAGGCCTTCGTGCAGTTTGCTTCAAAGGAGATAGCAGAAAAAGCTCTGGGGAAACACAAGGAAAGAATAGGGCACAGGTGGGGATGGAGAGTTTGGGATGGTGTTATTCGGGGGGTTGGGGGTCAGTTTTGCTTTTGGGGGGTTGGGGAGCATAACGTAACTGGCTATTTAAAAACAACAACCTTACAATCACCCTAAGTAACTTGGGAAGTATAGTAGATTTGGTGGGAGGGGGGAATGGTAATACTATGTAGATTGCTAAAATTAGGATATTTCAATTTTTGTGGAGGGTGTTCTATGATAGCCAGACATTTTCCAAAGGATTTATTACTGGGGCAGGGGGGAGTGTGATTCAGAAATTTATTGTATTTAAAATGCAGTTAGAATTCTTAGACAGTAAAATATATAACTTAAAATGCTTGCTTTTGCATTTACATTTCCTAAAATTTAAGTGACACTTGAAAAAACAGTGTACACTTTTATTGAATGCTGTATCTAGATATAGAATTCAGAGCATTTGTGCAACTTGTTACTGTATTTTTTACCAGACATCACATATCTGTATTCTTACTTTTGTACATTGAAAATCTTTTTTTACTCAGATATATTGAAATCTTCAAAAGTAGTAAGAGTGAAATCCGAGGATTCTATGACCCACCACGAAGAATGATGGGACAGCGACCTGGACCCTATGATAGACCAATGGGAGGAAGAGGGGGTTATTATGGAGCTGGGCGTGGAAGTATGTATGACAGAATGCGTCGAGGAGGTGGTGGATATGACGGTGGTATGTGTATCTAATGACCACAGGCTCTTGTCATTTTCACGTTCCTGACGTTTTGTCAAGAAATACAGAAATGACAGTAATTATAATACATACCAAGTCTGAAATCTGGATACCTGTCAGTTTTTTTACCAGCCGTGTGACTAAAGATTGAAAAGGTATGGAGAGGCATCTGAAATGAGATTTTAAATGTGGATGAAACTTGGTTTGCATGTCTTTGAGCCTGACAACTTTATAAATAGAAACTTGCTTATATATTTGATGTCAAGAGGTACTGATTATATGTACAGTGATAACAGCCAAATTTTTAAAAGACCGTTTCATGGTATGTCCACTTCTTAAATCTCACAGGATATGGTGGCTTTGATGAATATGGTGGCTATAACAATTATGGCTATGGAAATGATGGCTATGATGACAGAATGAGAGATGGTAGAGGTAAGATTTAAAAGATTTATAGTTTTGTTCCTCAACCATCAGGCTGTCTCACTGGCTCCCAAGACAAAGAAAAAAGAACCCCTTTTTATTGTTAAGTAGGGTATTTTCAGAGCTGAGGGGTTGTTTTGAAGTTGGAGAAATACTGTGCACTGCTTTAAAATTGCCAGTCCCAGCATGTGAGTACAGTGGTACCTTGGTTTTCGAATGTAATCCGTTCCGGAAGTCTGTTCGAGTTCCGAAACGTTCGAAAACTGAAAGCAGAAGCCTCAATACGGAAGCCATGTTTCCTGTTCGACTTCTGAGGCGCATTCGAAAACCGAGGCATTTACTTCTGGGTTTTCAGCATTTGAGTTCCAAAACGTTTGACTACGGAGGCGTTCAAAAATCAAGGTACCACTGTAGTTGGAAAACTACTGTTTTACATGTCAGAATTGGGGGGGGGGGTATTATTTGGCATGGAAGGAACCCAAAAAGTCCTAGTGAAAGTAGGATATTTCTAGTGTATAACCTAGTACACTTCTAATTTCAAGGGGGAGTAAACACATATTGGAAATGCATGTGCACAACTTTATTAAATCATACATTTATTGAATCTTTTGTGTTTTAGGAATGGGAGGCCACGGCTATGGTGGAGCAGGAGATGCTAGCTCAGGCTTTCATGGTGGTCACTTTGTTCACATGAGAGGACTGCCATTTCGAGCAACAGAAAATGATATTGCCAATGTAAGCATCGTAGATGAATATTCCTGTTTGAAACAAAGATCTTAAGAGTTTAATAATCTGGTCTGACTTCTCAACAATCAAAGTAGTTCACTGTTGTGGGGGCGATGAAATTACTGTAATGCTCTAATGGCTGTTTTGTCAAAATAATTTATAGCAATTGAGATGCAATCAGGATATTTTAATTTCAAAAACCTTGGGTTTAATATAAATTGTAGCAGCTGCAGCTGTAAATGATCTGAAATCCTCAAATGGGCAGAAACATAACAGCTAAGCCGAATGTGGTCAGGGTGTACTACTGGTAGTAGATCACTTGATGACTTGCAGTAAATCAGCAAATGTTTCTGACTGCCAACTGTTAAACAATATCAACTGCAGTGACTATGTAGATTAGAAAAGATGGCAAATGATTTTTTACTGATAGTACCTCAAAACAAATGAGTAAAAACTGAAGGTTTGCATCATTAGTGTAAATGCAGGCAGGAGTGTGACATCCCTGATAAAGCATGTAAAATGGACATTATGTGCTTAAGATAACTGTTGTTTCAATATGAGAAAGTTCCTGCAAGTGGTAACTTGCTATTGCTCACTTTTAGTTTTTCTCACCACTGACACCTATAAGAGTTCACATTGACATTGGAGCAGATGGAAGAGCAACAGGAGAAGCTGATGTAGAATTTGTAACACACGAAGATGCGGTGACTGCCATGTTGAAAGATAAAAATCATATGCGTAAGTTATAGCAAACATTGGAGCATTTGAAAGCTCAGGATTGCTGCCTTTGTAGTTCGCTGAATATCCAAGCTGCTTGCATATTTTAGTTTAGTTTTAATTTTCACTTAACATCTGATTTTTCAAAAAAGCCAAGAAAGGAAGCAATCTTTTATGTTACATGAAATACTAACATAGACAATCCAGTATCACTTCTTTTAGGATTAGCATGCCTGAGCTTTACACATCTTAAGAACTTTGTTTAAAAGACTTGATTACATCAGTTTTTAAAGGAGTCTATAGTTGCAAGTATTGAACAGGTTGTTCAGAGCCACATCTACTGACCTTTCAACCCTTTCTTGAGTATCCATTTGTATGGAAAGGTGCTATAGTCTATTCAGTGTGCCAGGCAGAAAGAGTATATTTAAGCGTTTGTAAATGACTCCCTTGCTGCATGTACATAATTATGAATCCACATTAATTACCTTTTCGGTTATGGGTGTTTGTTTGTTTCTTTTGTTTGTTTGTTTTAAAGAACATCGATACATTGAGCTGTTCCTTAATTCAACTGCTGGAGGCGGTTCTGGAATGGGAGGTTACGGCAGAGATGGAATGGGTATGCTTGATTTTACATTTTTAATTCAAACTTTAAAAGATATCTAGCCTCTAGATATTCTAACAAGAGTGAACATTTGTTTTCTAGATCAAGTTGGTTATGGTTCTGTTGGAAGAATGGGAATGGGCAGCAGTTACAGCGGAGGATATGGTACTCCTGACGGCTTGGGTGGCTATGGTAAGTAGGTAGGCAAACGGTTTCTTTTTATAATGCAAAGGTTCATTGTCTTATCAAGTATTTGTTAACACGGGGAACAAGAATGCTGTATCGTTTGCATGCACAGAAGCCAAATAGAGAAAGAGTTATATGCTAATGATGAAGTTCGTGTGTATTTCATTTTAAACAAATGTGGGGTAACTATTGTTACTTTCTAGGTCGTGGCAGTGGAAATAGCGGTGGATACTATGGACAAGGCAACATGGGAGGCGGTGGATGGCGTGGAATGTATTGAAGAGTGGCATTGTGTCTGTGAAGCATATTGGAAGGAAACTGTACCTGGTCTACTAGACTTTCTTACAAAACTTAATTTCTTTTGTATTGAAAACTTTATAATGACTGAAGGAATGTGTTTTCCCATTATTTGGTAAGCAACAGATTGTGATGGGGAAATCTGTGTTCTGTAGGTTTTATTTGTTGCATACTCTGACTTTAAATAAATTTTTTATATTCAAACCACTGATGTTGATACTTTTTATACTAGCTGCTCCTAAAGGTATGTTCTCTATTCCAAAACTGTTCGTTTAAGATACTTGGTTCATTAAAGCAGTTATGCTGTAAGTTCTCTTATTGATGTAAAATAAAACAACCATCAAGCTGGTACTAGTACATTTGTTGAGATTTGAAATGAAAGCATAGGGTAACTTCTTTTAATTAATCTGATACAATCCTCTTGTCAGTGAAGACTTCCCTTACCAGAATGTCCCAAGACTGTGCTGGGCATGAAGGCCATGAGTTCAGAAATGACCTAATGCGCAACTGCTATATAAAAACCCAGTTGATGTATGCATGTCACAAATCTCACCCTTAAAGTATATTAGTCTTTATACCTCCTCCTTGGCAATCACATTTTTTTGATGAGTGAACAAGAGAGTATTATTTTAGTAACATCCATAGAGAAGTAGGCAACTATTTAATTTCCTGGAAATCTTAAAAGGCTACTCCTCTTGCTGAAGGCTCCTGTTTAAGGACTAAGAAACTTGCCCGGCAGTCAGACATAGAGACCTTGGCAAATTATGAGATTACACAAATATGTAGTCCTCTTACTGTGCATTAACATGTAAGATTTTTTTATTAATTACTGTTAAGACACTTTAAAGCATTCTCTGTGTACCAGGAAAAGGGTACTAAATATTCAAGTTTTCTTCATTTCAACTGCTTGTCCTCCAAATTCTTCCCAATAATTTGTCAAATGTGATTTTTGAAAGTTTGTTTCCTGTTTTTGATAGTAATGTTATGTATGTAATAAATGTCTTATTGTGGGAGATAGCAAAATAGACTCCATTCTAGGAAGTGTGTGTTGTGTCAATTTATCTGAGATGTATATAAACTAAGGAGCAAGATGATGTATTTCAAGGCTACTTTTTCACAGCTTTGCTTGTAAAGGCAGCACAGAAAGCTTTTTAGGTTTTGACACATCTGAAAAACTCCCAAGTCATTGTTCACGTTAAAAGATTCAAAGTTGTTTTTTTACCAAGTTTGCTCTGCTACTACAGTCTGTGCTATTGCTATGCTGGAGCAGTGATTTGCAGAAGCATGAATCGGATGTGGAGAGGCTGTTGAATTAAAAGGAGATGGGTTAATAACAAGCAACGGTTAAACAAAAGTGGGGTGGGAAAGAGAATTGTTAAGTAGTTCAATCAAAATGCTTAAATTGTGTGTCAGAGCCAGTATTTTTTCTCAGTACAGTGGTACCTCGGTTTATGAACACAATTGATTCCGGAAGTCTGTTCATAAACTGAAGCGAGCTTTCCCATTGAAAGTAATGGAAAGTGGATTAATCCATTCCAGACGGGTCCGCGGAGTACTCAACCTGAAGCGTACTTACCCCGAAGCATGGGTGTAATTGGTTCCGGAAGTCTGTTCATAAACTGAAGCGAACTGAAAGTAATGGAAAGCGAACTGAAGCGAACTGAATGGAAAGTAATGGAAAGCGAACTGAAGCGAACTGAAAGTAATGGAAAGTGAATTAATCGATTCCAGATGGGTCCGCGGCGTTCGTAAACCGAAAATTTGTAAACTGAGGTGTTCATAAACCGAGGTTCCACTGTATAGATGTTCACCCTAAATCAGCTGCGGGGAACCTTTGGTAGTCCAGCAAAATCTGTGGCCTTCCAGAAGTTTGTGGACTCCCAAATGCCATCAGCCGCAGCCAACATGGCCAGTGATTAATGCAAATGTATACATAGGTCCTTATGATTAACTGACAATTATTCTAGGTATACTAGCTGCCTCAGAGTAACAGTAGTTACACACAAGATAAATAATGAACTCAGTTTTTATTCCAAACCCTGCTGAAAATTTCTCAAATATTTAATTTTCCAAACCACAAGATTACAAACATTCGTATTTAAAGTTACAAAAATGTCATGTTAAAACATACAAAAGCTGTACTAGTCAATAAATTCTTGGCACACATGCACCACTGATATTGAAAGCTTGTTCTGAAATAGCTAAATCTCTAGTGGGAGGAATGATAGAAGTTTTGTTGAAAAAAGGCAAGTCTAATCTCATCTCTGTTTCTACTAGGGTGGATTAGTCTCAAGCCTCTGACCCAAACATAATGACATAAATTGAGGATGAGCAGGTTATGAAGACTTTAAAAAACCCTGTCCATTAAGATCACAGCAAGTAGTCAGTACATCACATCTGCCATAGTAGTGCTAATTGGAATGGAAAAGTAACTTGTGGTGGGTACTGGGAGTTTGAAAATGGATTCGCAACGCTACTAAAATCTATGGGGTTTTGTGTGTGGAAGAAATAGTTCTAAGGTTAAAGCAAGAAAAGGCTCTTTATTATCTTAAATTTATGGTACTCATGCTATGCACTAAAATGTGTCAGTTTGGCACTGTTAGTGTATTTTTAATTTACCATTTGGTAAATTTGGACAAACACTGGAAGAAAATGAATTTCTGTCAAATAGAACAAAAAACACGGGGCATTTCTTGCCTACCCTTTTTGTGGGTGTGTTCCAGTCTTGAAATACTGTCAAATACGGTAGTTTGGAAATTAATAAAACTTTGGGGTTAGGCACAACATATTTCTCAGAATCTTATCAAATGGCCATAGGCTTTCATCTCTGAAACAGGTTAGCTAGAAGGCTGATGGAAAAGTTGCCCTTTTGAACTGAACATGTTAAATATATTCCAAGCTAACTGCAGTTTGAGTAAGTGGCTAGTTATCAGAACTTTGTAGTGTTGGGGTTCTTTTATTCTGCTCTCTGTACCTGATGGGAATTGAGAGTAGGTTTAAGGTCAACTTTGAGGAATACTAATAGTATAGGACTAAACAGGCTGCATAGGGATCCTGTACTTTAACAATTCTTATATGGCATATAAAAATTCAGCATAGAGAGCACACCACCATGGTGAAATTGACAGCATAGAGGGTACAGTTTCAGCTGCTGAATTTCCTCATATACTGCTGAAGGTACAGAAGCCGTTCCAGGGAAAGAAGATGAACAAGTACTTTCTTGTTGGGATACCTCTTCCCAGGTTAAAGCAAGTAAAAGCTTCCTGATGATCTTACATTTGTGGTACTCAAGTGTTGAAGAAACAAAAAATGCCCCCTTTGCAGCTCAACAAGGCTGCTTGCTGTCACTGCCACCACCATTTCCTCTTTTTAGGCTTAGTTTTGTGCAGGGGTCTATCTTGAAGATGAAAGAAAAATATCAAACGAAGGGTGAATTTAATATTTTTCCTCTATTCCAGCTGTACCAGATGTACATATCAAATGAAATAGCACAAATCATCCCATCCAGGGCTTGTATTGATGTCTTTTATTACATTTAGCACACAGGTTTGCTAGTCTAACAAGTCATTTCCTGTCTCGAAGGTTAATGAGAATAGGTGGTTTGCTGGTAAACAGAATTAGTAATTTGGCATAAGTATATAATATGCCCTTCAAGGTACAATTTCTACCTTGTGGTATGAAAAGCCTCCTTTAAGTTTCTGTGTGCATAAGTATGTGAACATACTAAGTGCAGTCACAAATTACAGTAACATGTTCAGCTAGGCTTGTTTTTAAAAGGAGTACTTAAAGCCATTTTTATTGTGTGGATATTCTTAATTCTGCTTTAATTAGGTTTTATACCTTTTAGAAAATCATCTAATGTATACAGTGTAGTGTTATCAACTGAACTTCAGCAATACAAATCTCTTAATTACTCCAATTTTTCCCACGCCCCAGCTTCAGGCAGTCTGGTGGAAATATATAGAGAACTCTTAACTTTGCTGATTTGTATTATTTTTCAGGCCATTTAGTTTTAAAAAAATCTTATTTCTGACAGAGTAAAGAAAAAAGCAGGTATCTCTCAAGTTGGCCAGTATCCTTTACCTACTCTTCCACAGAGTATTTATTTAATACATTTTATAATTGCTGTTCTACAGTATGCCATGGGAATAACAAAAGAACTTCTTACTGAAATCCTTAACAGGTTTTATCACACCTAAACCTCAAAACAGAGGTTAGGATGAAAGCACTACACACATTCCATGATCCCCCTCAGGATATTCATTCCGCTCCTCCTGGTCTGCCTTCTGCTAGTTCCTCTTCAAAAGCTCTGCGCGCAATATGCAAGTCAGGTAGTTTCTCTCAGACAAAGTACTTAAAGACCTGCCTGACAAAGTTCTTTCAGGAAGTCCAGTGATGCAAAAAACCTGCTTGCCTTCTCAGTCTTCTAGCTAAGCTACCACGTGCATATTGAAACTGCTGCACTAACAAGGCTAGAAACTTAAATCTTACATCTAGGGATAATGTCCAAGAAAGCCAATTTATGTCACCAGAAATATATGAAGTAGCTGCATTTACTTATATGTAATCTTCCCAATTCTGCATTTAAATGCCTTTTGTGGGGAGGGCTAGGAAACATACAAAGATGCACAAGATACTGAACTTCAACTCACAACCCTTAAAAGCCCTGTCCAGCTCCTCTGATTTCTAAGCTACAGTGTCCCCTGCTAACCTGTTCCCAAACTAAGAACCTTTTACAAATAATCCGAAACTGCAAACTCTGCACTTGGTCCTGGAATGGTCCATCTGCATGATAAAATGGCAAATGCTGGGAATACAAAACATTCTGCCTATATCCTTTACGCTGAACAATAAAGTGTGTTGCACAAGCAGATGCATTTGTAAAATCAGGCATATCAATTGCTGCATTAGCAGAACCTCACATAATATGACATGCTGCCACTGCAGGAATATCACAATGGCACAAAGATTTAAGATTGGCTGTTTAGATTTTGACAATACAAAAGCATTGGCCAGCGCTTGCAGGAGTTTATACTGTAACATTACAGCTCTTACCACTGTAGTGAAGGAACATTTTATAAATCTTCTGTACTGTATATGACTCTTATGGCACACTGGAAGAACACCTCTGTATGAGCAGTGCATGGCAGGAATCGCAAACCCTTACAGGCTTTGGCGAAGATGGCAAAGGCAGTTCGTTGTCGGAGCAGGCATTACAGAAAATGTCACCACAGTTTCTACAGTGATGCTAAATCAAGACGGGTAGGGGTGGGGGGTGGGGAAAAGAAACCCGAAGGAGATTTTGAAATCAACAGTTTATGAATTAAATAGAGGGTAATCAGCTACAATTAAACATTTACATACATCTATATATTTATTTCTCCCTCTCTCCCACACCCCCTAGAAGCTAAATTTCACATTTTATGTGAGGAGGGATCACGTCAGCCAGTGACTTTGTCATTGTGAATGGAAAATAAGCAAGTTTAATGGTTACCTGAACATTCTATTATTGGATCAGAGTTTGTGCTATTTGTTGCAATATTTGTAAAAACAAAAAGGATTTAGTTTGAACCAAATGATCTGTGGGTTTAACTATGAAAATATTAGTAGTATTTTTTTTAACGGTGATTGATGAGGTTTAGTGCACATGCATAAATTAACAAAAAAAAATTCCTTCCAGTAGCACCTTAGAGACCAACTAAGTTTGGTCTCTAAGGTGCTACTGGAAGGAATTTTTTTATTTTGTTTCGTCTACGTCAGATCAACACGACTACCTACCTGTAACTATGCATCAATAAAAATGTGAATATTAAGCATTGGTAAAATACAGAACTACTTGTTAGTGGATGGAAGCCAATGAATATTTTCATGCATTCTCACCTTCCTTCTGGAAAGCGAAAACTCCTTTTCACATAATTTGCAGTTTGTAGCTTCTTTGTCCTTTAGCCAGACCTGTCCCTGGTGGGGAGAAAAAATGTTTTCTGAATACAACAGGTACACATACATACAATTTATCTAATCATAAATGGCAGTTGCCATTCAGATATACAAAAGGACAACATTCCTCAGGATAGTACAAGAGACAACTCATGTTAGTTCCAACTCCTTACCCAGCCTACCATCAAGAAATCTCTCACATCAATGCATCTGTGGCCAACGCCCTGCACATTAGAGAGGATCCTAAGGAGCACAGTAGGACACACAGTTTAAGGCACTGAGCAGGATACCATAGAACATGCAATGTAGATGCACACTGTATGGAAAGATGGGTATGGGTGGATAAGCCGTCTTTCAGGCAACTTGTCTGCCCTTGTAGATCTTGCTGTCGTGGAACCCCCAAAGGACAGAGTTTGAAGCCTACCACTCCTAACAGTGCAATCCTATGCATGACTACTCAGAAATAAGTCCTACTATTTTCAGGTTAATGGGTACAGCATCATAGCGAAGCAGAAAATTAAGCACAAGTGATTATCAAGATCACAAGCTAAGCTAACGTTAGAACAGAATAAAACTAGAATTTGGGAGCCTCCCCACAATATTCTTGAAAGATGAGTTTGTGATTCTTCCTGTCTCTTAATACTGAAAATCGCTAAAAAGTCTAAAGAGGGGTGTCCCCAAGCCTGGAGATGTCAGCATAATACAGGAATTTTGTTGTAAACGGTAGGTGTAATCTATGGTGGATAAATTCTGGCATGTGACCTTAAGGCACTGTAGCTGTTGAACCAGTGAATGACCCACCGTAGTTCTGCTAGGACACTGGGCCTTTATCAAGAGATTGCTTCAGGCTTGCTACTCTGTTAGTAGTGGTGAAAGTGAAAATACTGACTGCTAGAGGCTGAAGGGGGGTCTGACTATTGGCCTGTGGCTTTCCAAAATATGTGAGAGTCTAAGGCTGTGGGTTACTGAGAAGGAGGAAGTCTGTAACACTATCATTCTTATGGTCTCAAATTAAGCCCATCTTTCAGATTAAAGAGCTGATATTGATATGAGAAAATAAAATAGTGGACTCCACTTAGACTACTTGTCTTCAACTGATCAGGGTCACAGCCTGATCCAAGCTGGGTCACAACAGGCGCACTACCACCAGATTAAGAAGTGGGTCCCCAAATGCATGTTTGAGTTAGAAGAGGGTCCTGGGTCTGAAAAAGTTGAAGATACCTGACTTAGACTATTAAATACTGACATGTATTTTGTTGATACATGATGTATGTTGAATGATGTAGAGTTACATTCTAATCTACTGGTTAAAACCACAAAAGTTTATAGCTAGGAAATGAAGCACACCGACAGAATAGACAGGCCCCATGAAACTATAAATACTAATGGTTAATGGTTAAAATTTACATGATAACTTGAGAGATTAACTACCCCTTAGCTTATAGATTGAAGTATATAATACAGAATGTCTGAAATGAATAGAAGAATTTGTCTGGATGCCCCTCCCCGCCTTCCAATTTACTAACCTGCAATGTTTTATTTGCTTCTTTTATATCTTCTATCTTAAGCTTTGATCTAAAAAGAAGATATGTGAATAATAGTGTGAATAATTAAATGTACTTGTTTTTAGAAAAAAAACATGACTGGATTGAAGGAAGTGTGTAGAAGTCCACATTTTCTTCAGCCCAACATGTATCTGTAGACATATACTCATTCAACACAAACACCTTGCCTTTCTTCCCATTTTCTCCAACTTCCTTCGCTTCTGCCTCCATGCACCTCACTGTGAGGAAGATGTGCTCAAGAGGGTAGGAAAAACTTACAGAAGGCCTTCATTTACAAGACAACTTATGTTTCATTGGTTCCCAATTTTCACACCTGGACCTCAAAAAACATTTCTAAAAAGTAAGTCATGTTCATTTCACATACCCCTATCCAGACACAGGACTCGTGTGGGATCTATACCTGTGCTGGAGAATGAAATACACAATCCCTTATAAACCCTGCATGTTTTTGATTTGTAGATGAGAAAGAGAGGAAACTTCCAATGAGGCAGAGCCTTTGCAGCAATTGGATTTGATTTTATCTCCCTGAAATAGTCTAGAGCTGCTGTTCTTTGGTGGCCTTTCCAAGAGGCAAAGAAATCCCCTCTGTAAGAAACCTTGGCACTTACTAGCTAATGAAGGTCAAAGCCTTCGCTGGATGATAAGAACTTCTGTTAACTGGTAAGAAAGGTTTTGTTTGGTGGCTTAGCCGTTGGTAAAGTAGTAATCTGGCAACAATGTGAAACAATGGCTTGTTTACGAGACACTGATGAAACAGAATATCCTTACAAGTGGAAAAAGGAGAAAACTTACACTGGGGTTGAGGAACTTGTGATCCTCCAGATGTTATTGGACTTCCAACTCCCATCACACCCCAGCTAGTATGGCCAATAGTCAGGAATGATGGAAGCAGTGGTACATCTGGATGGCCACAGGTTTCCCAACCCTGACTCCAGCACAAATCTATTAAAAAGCCCAGGAAGTACATCAGTCAAATGGTTAGGCAGGATAGCTCAGTTGGTTAGAGCATGGTGCTGATAATGCAAAGGTTGCATTGCAGGGGGTTGGACTTGATGATCCTCAGGGTCCCTTCCAACTCTACAATTCTCTTCTCAGGCAACTGACCAAGGGAAAGGAGCCACTGGATTCTGCTAGCTGAGACTTAAAATGCTTTGTAGTGTTGAAGCTGCTACAAAACTTAAAGTACAGTGGTACCTCTACTTACGAATTTAATGCGTTCCGAACGTACATTCATAAGTAAAAAAAAAGTAAGTCGAATCCCATACGAATGCATTGGGAGAAAAAATTCGTAAGTCGAAGCAACCCTATCTAAAAAATCGTAAGTAGAAAAAATCCTATCTAAACCGCATCCAAGATGATGGACGGAGCTCCGTTCGTAAGTAGAAAAATTCATAAGTAGAGTTATTTGTAAGTAGAGGTACCACTGTACTTAAATAATTTCAAAACCTTAAGTAGCTGGGCTGGAGGGATTTTAAGGTGAAACATATGCACAAGAACCAGGCTTTGTTTTCATCAGTTGTGTGCAAGAAAAGAATAAGACAAATTACTCGCTAAGTTTGCCAGCCAGTTCTTGGAGAGCTTCTTCTTGATCATGGCATAGATTTTTTAACTGCTTGTTTTTTTCTTGTAATTTTAGGAACTCCTGAAAGAGAAAGAAAACATTAACACTGTTAATAGCTTCTCAGAAGTTATAAAACATTTCTATTTGGGCTGGCTTTTAAAACTGGAATTAATTACATCAGGGATGGGCAACGTGTGACATTTTAGTTGTTGTTGGGCTCCCAGCTCCCATCAGCTCCAACCACTATAGCCCAAAGACAGGGATTACAGTTATTTTATTTTAAGGGTGCTGAGCTACAGTTAAGGAAGCTGAGCTACACAGGAATCATGCTCCTATTGTCATACACTCTTGTCCAAGATTAGGGGGAAACGGTCCAGTCAGTTTGTAGCAGAAACAGGCTGAATACACTGTGCTGATTGCTGGTGTTTGTAACATTACAAACTCACTCATCCTACTGCCGGAGCAGTGTTGCAACACTTTTTAAACTTGGTTTTATGTAGTGGTAGGAATGCAAAAATTAATGTTTAAATTAAAAGGCTTTCATGCTGTGCTTGATGAGGGAGTAGGGGAGAGGCAAGGGAGTTGTCCTGAAGACTGGGAGGAGCAGGGAAGAAAACAGACACTTGGAATCGGCATTTGATTTGTTGAAAGCATTTGTGAAGGCAGGGGAAGTTAGGCTTGTTCTGTGTGAGAAAAGCACCATGCTGAATCCTGCTTAAAAATACATCTGTATATACCAAGTGTTCTAATGAGTATGTCTAGCAAATAGCTTTAATGAATTTTGGTTTCCCCATTCTTGAGATGCAATAAGATTTGAATTCAACGAAATACGTTTCATATGCAAGTCTCAACTGATACAATCTTAAAACCTCTTTAGTCCACTGTATATCACAATGGCTTTGGATATAACAATAGCTGAGCAAACAGGAAGTATAATTTACACTTCCTGTTCACCATGCTTCCTTGTAATTTGTGTGTATGGGATGGGTTATTTATCTCCTGTAATGATAATGATCTCTTAAAACCAACCAATAGTACTTCTGCCTCAGATTTCTGCACACTTGCATACAGCTTCATGGGGTAACAATAAAGTATAGCTTAAATAATCAGTAAAGTTTTATGAAAATTTGCTGCAGAATTTACTTTTTTAAGAGTAATGATTTGTTGGGTCTCTGTCTTCAAGGAAGATGATGTTTCTTTTTCCCTTTTAAGGTCTTCTTCCATAGTTTGTCGCCATTCTCTTTCTATTTTCAAATCTGTTTCCAGCTGGCCACTAGAAATACAGAATATAAAAAAGTAATTCAAACAATTAAACGTTTTAATTGACCTATTGCAATTGCACAACTATGAAATAATTAGTACAATGTATATAATTCAACACTGTTAACATTTTACACGTGTTAATTATAATAAAGATTTACTTATTTCCTTTTAAAATGTTTTATATTATTATGTGTAGAAGACTTCTGCAAAAATAAGTGATAGGAAAAAATATGCAAGTTAACTATTATTTGACAACAAGGTTATGAATAAGGCAATCTTAAAATCTGATTCAAACTTCACCAAGATCCACTGATCCCTCCCTTTGGAACTAGGTTAAAAGCATTTAACAGAATTTAACAGAATGCTTTCCGAATAATGATAAGATGGCTCTGTTGTTCTTTATGATATATCTATCTATCTACTATTTGACTGGTGTTGTTGTTTTAAGGTGGTGGTATATTTTATTATATTGCAAGCAGCTTTGGGTAAAAACATCAGGATATACATTTTAAAAATAAAATAAATACATAAATCCAGCTCAAACTACCTTAAATGGGTACAGTCATACCTCGGGTTGCGTTCACTGTGGGTTGCGTATTTTCGAGTTAAGTACTCGGACCCGGAAGTGTTTACTTCCGGTTTCCACCATGCGCGCATGTGCAGAAGCATTCTGCGCGCTTTGCGCATGCGCTAAAGCCCCACTTGGGTTGAGTACTTTTCGGGGTGCAAATGGCCACCCCGGAACGGATTGTGTACTCAACCCGAGGTACCACTGTACGGTGATGGGAGAGCTGCATCTAGCACTGGAGGAGTGCACACGGTTGCTCAAGGGTCAAACTAGATAAAATGTGAAATGTGTAACTGCATTTCATGCATTGTTGTTGTTTTTAATAGCCATGATGAGCCCAATCCAGGTCAGGACTACTGTGTTGCTATTGTATTACAGATATGTAAAGTGCAATTGCCTATGTCATGTACTGAGCAGTTTGGCCCCAACAATGCCCAATTGTTAGGCAAATTAGCAGATGAGCACTGCTCCCCAAATGAGAGAACACTCAGTCCTGGACTAGGCCCAGACACTCCCTCACCTTCTAGGACATTTTATTTCTGGTTTGGAGCAAGCTGTGTGAACAAAATGTTTTCAATAGCAGAAAAATATTAATAGGACAGCACTTGTGAGTATGCGTATCAGGGCAACATCTCCCCAAAGTTAAACTAGTTTCCTGAGCTCAAAGCGGCAAGATGTTAAAAGCAAACCCAAAACGGTGTTCTCCTGTGCCATGTGGCAAACTTAGGGGAATTTCAAAAGGAGATTGCAATGGGGCAACAGGCTCAGCTATTCAAATAAGGCCCACTGGGCTTGCACAAACACCTTGCATGAGCCTGGTATTTGAATCCCAGCACAGAAGTTCCGCATTCTATGAAACTACTAGATCAGGCAGGTGAATTTACGATCAGCTTACTTAGTCTGTTCTTCCAACATGCAGCTCTAAAACTTCTGATCTGTAATTCATCTGGATTTAGCTTTCCACTTTAATGACATTCAAAAGGGGGAGGGGACACACGTTAGAATACAGTGGAACCTCTGTTTATGAACAGCTCGGTTTACGAATTTTCAGTTTACGAACGCCGCGGACCCATCTGGAACGGATTAATTCACTTTCCATTACTTTCAATGAGAAAGTTCGCTTCAGTTTATGAACGCTTCAGTTTATGAACAGACTTCCGGAACCAATTACACCCATGCTTCGGGTTAAGTACGCTTCAGGTTGAGTACTCCACGGACCCGTCTGGAACGCATTAATCCACTTTCCATTACTTTCAATGGGAAAGTTTGCTTCAGTTTATGAACGCTTCAGTTTAAGTACTCCACGGACCGTCTGAAACAGATTAATCCACTTTCCATTACTTTCAATGGGAAAGTTCGCTTCAGTTTATGAATGCTTCAGTTTAAGTACTCCGCGGACCGTCTGGAACAGATTAATCCACTTTCCGTTACTTTCAATGGGAAAGTTCGCTTCAGTTTATGAATGCTTCAGTTTAAGTACTCCGCAGACCGTCTGGAACAGATTAATCCACTTTCCATTACTTTCAATGGGAAAGTTTGCTTCAGTTTATGAACAGACTTCCGGAACCAATTGTGTTCATAAACTGAGGTACCACTGTATATGCTATCTTCTCCCCCACAAATACTTTACTTACACTTGCTTTTCCTTTTGAGTAATATCTTTCTGCAGACTTTCAGATTTACTCATATAGTCTTGCTTAAATTTCTTGTCTTCACTCTCTGCCTCCATTTGAGCCTTCTCGGCTTGTTGTAATCTGGTGTAATTCAAATCAACTTTGGGTAAAACTGAAGCTAGAATTTGGGTGTAAAGGGTGAAGAAGACAAATAAAAGAAAAAAATGGGGAAATAGAAACATTTCTAAATGAAAATAAAGCTTGGGGTAAACTCACAAACTCAAATGAGAGACCCAGACAATGCCAAGAAATCCAAATTCTTTTTCTCACTACAACAATATTAAAAAATCCATACATTTATCCAATTTTTTATTTAGTATTCATGATTAACAGATGCCATCAATGCAGAGCCATACAGATTTTATTATTCATACATACAGAGCTGTGACTGTGTCTTTGTGTTTTTGCATGAATTCTTTTTAAAAAATAAAAAATTCCGAAACCCTGTAAACTAATTGTTCCTTAACTACACAAATCTATCAACACTACAAAATGGGAAAACCAGTGTACTAAATGGTCTGATATAATTCAGAACACAAAGAAGAGTATTGTAATCAAGGTGGCACAAATAGTGCCATGTTAAATCAACAGAACACACACCAAATAATGTAACTGTGTCTAATATGGTATGCATGGTGTAAATGAGAGCATGGAAATAATCTAGGTACTTGCTCCCAATACAGCAGGTTTTGGGGTGGTGTCTGGATTGGGGATGGGTGTAATGTAATTTGTTTCTTGAGCTCCCATACCTGTTAAGGTGTGCTTTTGTTCATTTCAACAGAAGAGGATGTTATATCAGAAAGGCCAAATGTGGCTATAATTCACCAAGTACTATTTGTTGTGCACTCTCCATTTATTACAGTAGAGTTTGTGCAAATCTAAGTATACTATGGTAAGATATTCAAAATGGACAAAATTTCAGGCCTTAAAAAAATAGTTCTGTGTAACTCAAGAGATTGTCACTTTATTTTGCTAGCATCTGAACCATTCTGCATCTAATCTTCAAACTTCACCAAACATAGAATAAAAAGCATGCTAGCTGAAATTAAAGTAGATTTCTATTTAACATTTCAAAAGTTATAACATTGCAATTTCTTTTTTTAAAGTAAGTTAATTCCAATTGGCAACTAACAAAATACGTTGGTGAGTTCAGTGTCAGATATCTATGTTAAAACATTGATCAATTTGAATGCCAAAATTATTTTGCTACATTTAGAGCCTGATCCATAACCTATTTAAGCCAAAATACATGGGCAAATAGGCTTAAAAGCAGGGTTAAAAAAATCCTACAAATTTTACTCCATTAAACTATTTCAAGACACATGGAGGATCTTTCAAAATGATATATCTTTAACAAGCTTGTACTGATGCTGCCCTTCATTGCTGGCACATTTCACTAAGGACATTGCAATAGTCCTGGTTTGCGTTAACAATTCTTTGTCACTTCAGATGTGCAATGGATAAAAAAATTAAAGACAAATAAAGGTAATAAAATATTCAGAAACACAGAAGTTGGGATAAAGAAGAAAAGAAAAAGAAAAAGAGGAAGAAGGATGTCAATAAAAGAATATTCATGCCACTAACGTTTTAATACATATTTATGTTTTGTTTGTTTTGTTAAGTAGACTGAAAAGAAAAACAATGGCGAGACATGTCAACAGCCACATGATGAGGCTATGAATGTTAACAACACCTGAGATTCAACACTGCTCAAACAGATGCCTGTTTGTGCAGTGGGCAGCTTTTTCCTGTCCTGCCCCCTGCAGCCCTCCGTGTGCCCCAAAAATATACTCTGGAGGAGTGGAGGATCACACAAAGCAAATTTGGGGTAGGAAAGGGGGAGCTGGAAGGGGGAGAAAAGTAACTGGAAGTCCCATTGCACAAGCAGTGGATGTCACCCATTTAAAAAGATAAGTAAAGCATGTAAACATACTTCTGTGTTCATAAAGACCTACACATTACATGTCATTTTTTTAGTATACATATATATAGCCTCAAAGAGTTACTTTAGAAGCATCCATTGTCTCATGCACCATTTACAATACTTTTTCTTTTTAAAAATGACAGTATCACAAACTGCTTTTGAAACTATTTTTTGTTTCAAAAGGCAATTTCCTGAGCTGGGGAAGGAGAAGATGCTGCTGAAGACATACAACACTCCCCCCGCCCCTGCCATAAAGTTCCCAGCTATTGAGGACATGGAGGTAGTTTCAGGATTTTATGAGACTCTACCCTACACACTTACACTCATAATGGAAGAATGTTTCCAAATGATTTTTCTCCAACTGAATATATGGGCCAACAATTAATTCTAAGAGTCTGCACAAATCAAGTGCCTAACTAGATGAGACAAAAGAATATCTGAACCGAAATCCTGTTTTGTTTTATGTGTGTGGTGTTAAGTTTTAAAGCAACCACAGAGGTGAAATGGCTGTGGCACCGGAGGAAGCAAATTATTCCACTACATGATTTGTCCAACCTAAATCCCCTCAAGTTTTTTATTTTATTTTTGCTACCCGCTGGCTCGCAGATCATCTTTAGGAGAGGAAATTGCTAAGGATTAATCCTACACAAATTCAGAGTAGTCCCTAAGACAGTGGGATGAAGCCTTGAATGCCTCCTTCCGGCAATTCCTGTAGCCAATCTGGTGCCAAACGTATTGCTCTGCTGTCCTTTGGGCCACATTACCAAGGCTGTCTGGCCATCCCAGGACCTCCATACACACTGCCCAGGCTTGCATCCCACAAAAGTCACTTTGGTGCTCCAAGAACACAGCAAGAACATGGGAGGCAGCAGTTACAAGTTATTGGTCTCTGCAGTCACAGCAGGCCCTGTGATTCTCCAAGAGTTTGACTTCACCCCTAGAGGTGCACTCCATTGTCTCATGAGACAGATGGATGCCAACAAATATTTTTATTGGGGTGCAAAAACCTTTGAGAAGGTTAGATCAAGAAAGCAGTGTGAAGGAAAGCTTTTTTTTTTTAGATCTTCAAGGGCACAGCACCAAACACATTACCAGCACTACTACAGTGCTCAAATTACAGGGGGTCAGAGGGGGCCTGCCCTTTTCCTTGCCTTTTTGTGATGGTCTCCATACTACTGTTTCTGGAAGGCTGCAGACAGCACAATTTTGCAAATCTGGAGTGAGGACATGGGATGGGGTTTGTGAATTTACTTAGGGGTCCCCTCTGCCTTTCTTATCCCTAAGCTGAGCATGGTCCCTAAAGCTACTTTTAAAAGACAATTCAATCACAGATATCCTATTGTCTCAACTAGTTTAACATTTAGCTTCAAATGTATGAGTAAGAAATCAGAAAATTTACTTTAGTCAACTTGGACTTTGCTGAATAGATGTAATATGCAAGAAAGGGGGGTGGAGAATTCTGAAACAGCTAGCAAGGAGTCAAATAGGATATCTCAGGCACAAAAAATAAGGGAATCGATATAAAAAGTAGTAGAAAGTTTGAATTATGATTGTATGCACTCTCCTCTTGTACGAAATATGCATTCAAAGCACCTAAAAACAGCATAAAAACACATTTTGATCCTTCAAAACAAAGTCATATCTCAGTGCCTACTATATGAGAATGTGGCAACTGAAGCAAAAGAAATGAGTCTGAGGGGGAGTGGGGAAGCAGAATAAAAGAAGATGCTGTACCTTTGCTCCAACTGCTTCATAGTTGCTGTAATCTGATTGGTTTTATCTTCAAGTCGGCCAATGATTTCATTCTTTTCTTTCAGCGCATCATCTGAAACCTATTATAGAAGAGTGATTATTATATTGCAACACTATATAACTTGAGTATTAACAAGCAAGCAATAATAAAATCTACAGTCTGGGTGTGTAGTTTTTTTTTCTTCCTTTCCCCTCCCTTCGAAATTGCTCCCTCTTGCCCAGCCTTGGACAGTAAACTCTCTAAAGTAACCCTCACCATACTGCTAGTGCTGTATTGATGTGCAGCAGCAGTAGTAGGAACTTACTTTCAGGTAAGCAGCCCAATCTTGAGGAGGAGGAAATTGACAAAAAGTTTATCTTTCTAAATCCCCCTTTTTCTTATACCCCCAAGGGCTACTAAAAGGAGAACAAGTGAAACTTTAAAAGCAATTTGGTGGTGGGTGGCTTGTGGCTAAAACCATGATTGTCTTCCTTTCTAGTTTATGAGGTAGAAACAATCAGAGATGATAGAAGTCTTTCCCCTCAATAAAGTCATTAAGTTGGCTCTGTCTCCTGGACTGAAGCAAATGAGCATGACATGCAACAGTACATGAGTGGGTTGCCACCAACACAATGGGATTGCCCCTTCCTCCCCATTGCAACCTCTGTTCTCCTGAGGAGGGAATCCAAAACCTCAGGAGCAGTTTTTGGGATCATGCAAGGGGCAGGAGAGTAGGTTATGTTATATGAGTGAGAGTCTGCAGTTGCTGGCAGGCTGACAGCAAAGGATATCAGCCAAAGCCTCCTCATCCTGATGGTCACCTTGCTCCTATCCCAAGAAAGCAACTGCATGAATAACTGTCATCTGTTGATATTCAAAGCTAGTTCTCAAAAGGATAGGTGGGCCTCCCTAGAGGGGGAAAGAGTATTGCTTAAAAACTGAATTTCGTTTAGTTTCCAGTTGCAAACAGTAAAATGTTCTTACTTGTAGCTTTTTGTACATTTCTACATTTATTCCTTTGACTTCCTCCAACTGTTGCCGCAGACTTATAAGAGTGTCTTGTTTTTCATGTATATCCTTCTCCAACAACTTCATTGCAAGTTCTATCTCATGCTTCATACCAACTTGAACCATCAGCTCATTCTCTATATCCTACAAAATACAAAGAAGTGCCCAGATATCAAATGCTTTAAGGTGGGAAAATACGACGATAGAAGACAAGACAGCTTACATGCCTCTGATATACTAAGTATACAAGTTCCCACTGCCTCCATAGGATATCTGATATACACTCACTTGTCTCAACTGTGATTCTTCTCGAAGCTGCCTGTGTGCTTCATTGTACATATCATCCAGGCTTTGTCTGGAGTGCTTGTATGTCTGAAGTTCTGCTTCAGCATCCACTTTGTTCACCTACAAGTAAGGAATCCATGCTTAGATCACTTTTCCCAAGAGCATATCTTGGGGGGGGGGCAGACAAGGGAATCGTAGAATGATAGAGAGTAAAACACAGTAAGCTGTACATGTCCCATCTCATGTTGACAGAATCAGTGCTCCCTGAAATGCCACATATTACATGGAGGCAAACCCAAATTTTACAAGCTTGTGCTTCATTGGCAGCTGCAGTCAATTTTGGCTCTCTAAAGATGAAGAGTATGTCTATATGACACACAAGCTTCTGAACATCTGTTAATCTCATTCTCCTTTTTACATTTTGAGGTGTACACTTAAAAACAAAACGTAGCCACACACCTAAAAACAGTAATGTGTTAGCCCTCATTGAATTATTTTGCAGCATTTTTTCCCTAAATATGTTTGTATTTCTGTAAGCCTTGGGGTTCCCTCAAGCCTACTGATACCTCCCTCTTGTGTGGTGGTGATGCTGTTTCAACTATATAAGCAAAGGAACTCACAGTTGGAACACCAGTAATTGAAGGAACAAGTAGGATCTAAAACAAAATGTCAGAGCAGTGGAATGTTCCTGTTTAGGTTTCCAACCACTCCATTCTATCTCCTCCCACTTTTCTATTTCACCCTGAAAGTCAACATTATGTACTCACTAAGCATGCTCAGTTCTTATTGGAGTCCACCCCCCCTTCCCAACTTAAGGTTCCTCCCTCCAAAGCTTTTTCAAATCATGGGTTTCCATTTAGCCTAGTGAGGCCATATTGGCCACATAAGGACAGGCACTCAATTTGTATTTATGATAGGGTCCGCTAATATGTCAAATAGCCCAAGATTGTGCAACATGCCAGAATTTACTGCTGATTCTGCAATGGCTGTGTTGCTACCTACTCTTTGATAGGACATTTACCTATCATATTTTACTTGAGCCAGTTTAGAGAGAGCACATACACACACAAAAGCAAAGGCAACCTCTTTACTATATTGCTTTGTACCACACATTAGATTTCCTTTGTAAATAGAACTCTCATACCTCTAGATGATGCTGTGTTTTCATTAAAATGAGTGTATTTTCACTTCGCAAGTGATGATTTTCTTCTTGAAGTTTAATGATATTGTTTTTGGCTATTGCTAACTAAGAAAGAAGCGGAACAAAAAAAGCAAAAAGATTCAGGTGAACAATAATAGGGAAACAAAAATATTCCAAGATACAGAGGCAGAACAGAAAGATAGTATCGGTCAAATGCATTGCTAAAAGACCGTACCTCTTCAATTAGTTTAGTGTTTGACTTCTCTAGCGAATCAACGCGTGTATGGAGACTGCTGACTGTGCCACTGAAAACAGTAAAGAGATCATCGTTCAAAATTACACATCAAATCCTACAAGTACAAATAGTACTATGCAATTTACATAGCATTCTAGTGCCTATTTGGGTGTCCACTGACAATGGAGTTGGAAAACACATCTTCCACCATACATCTTTCAAGAAGATAAATGCACTAGCTTTCTTTTATTGCCATTATCACATTTTTGTTCCTTGAAATGACATTTGCTATGACTCTAAATGTCCATTATGTAACTGCTAACTTTCATTCTTTCTTTCATCTCTCATGAGCCAGGAAATTTCTATTTTTTGCTGCTGTTCTTTAGAGAAATCCTCAGCACCACCTCATCTCAGTGGCTCTAGCAGCCTTTTCTTATAACTTAATAACAAGCCCATGCCATTCTAAGAACAAATATTTAAAGTCTTAATAGTAAAATTCTGCCCGCATATTAACATTGCTGTTTTGCATTGCAGTCCTAATTTTAGTTACTTAGAATTAAATCCCATGGAGTTCAATGGGACAAGGGCAGCGCTATATGCTATGGTTTTTGAAGAAAACATCAGTGTTATACTGGTGATTCCAAGCCAAAGACAAAAAGTATGAATGGAAAATATGCATGAACATACAACTTTAAACATCCATGTACACATACATTAAAGAGAAAAGTACATGGGTGAAGAAGTATGCTTGCATATAGTTTGCCTTTACATGTTACATCCTTCCTGTGCAAACTACCACTTTAACACAAATGATTCCCACAATAGTTGGAAATTAGAGCAATATCCTTACTCACAAGTAAATATGTTTAGGATTGCAATCTTAGTCCCCTTCGTAAAGAACAACAAGACTGAAAGTATCAAATCTCAGGATTTGTACCATGCTAATTTGAACTTTATCCAGAAGAGGGCGTAATAAACTCCTCTTACTTTGTCCACATTTAAAAGAATAGTCTACTCTATTTAATAGACAAAACACTCAGCAGCCTTATGGACACCATCGACCATAACATCCTTCTGAACCGTCTAGAGGGGCTGGGAGTTGGGGGCACTGTTATACAGTGGTTCCGCTCCTTCCTCCTGGGCCATGTTCAGAAAGTGGTGTTGGGGAATGAGTGTTCAGACCCCTGGGCACTCACTTGCGGGGTGCCTCAGGGTTCCGTTCTCTCCCCCATGCTTTTTAATATCTATATGAAGCCGCTGGGAGAGATCAGGGGGTTTGGGCTGGGTGTTCATCAGTATGCAGATGACACCCAGCTCTACCATTCTTTTAAATCAGAACCAGTGAAGGCGGTGAAGGTCCTGTGTGAGTGCCTGGAGGCGATTGGAGGATGGATGGTGGCTAATGGATTGAAGTTGAATCCTGGCAAGACAGAAGTACTGTTTTTGGGGGACAGGAGGCGGGCAGGTGTGGAGGACTCCCTGGTCTTGAATGGGGTAACTGTGCCCCTGAAGGACCAGGTGTGCAGTCTGGGAGTCATTTTGGGCTCACAGCTGTCCATTCTGTGTCCAAGGCGGCTGTCTACCAGTTCCATCTGGTACGCAGGCTGAGACCCTACCTGCCCACGGACTGTCTCGCCAGAATGGTGCATGCTCTGGTTATCTCCCACTTGGACTACTGCAATGCGCTCTACGTGGGACTACCTTTGAAGGTGACCTGGAAACTGCAATTAATCTAGAATGCGGCAGCCAGACTGGTGACTGGGAGTGGCCGCCGGAACCACATAACACCGGTCCTGAGAGATCTACACTGGCTCCCAGTACGTTTCCGAGCACAATTCAAAGTGTTGGTACTGACCTTTAAAGCCCTAAACGGCCTCGGTCCTGTATACCTGAAGGAGCGTCTCCACCCCCACCATTCAGCCCGGACACTGAGATCCAGCACCGAGGGCCTTCTTGCAGTTCCCTCATTGCGAGAAGTGAGGTTACAGGGAACCAGACAGAGGGCCTTCTCGGTAGTGGCACCCGCCCTGTGAAACGCCCTCCCAGCAGAAGTCAAGGCAATAAGTAACTATTCTACTTTCAGAAGACAACTTAAGGCGGCCCTGTTTAGGGAAGTTTTTATTGTTTGATGCTGTACTGTTTTTAATATTCGGTTGGAAGCCGCCCAGAGAGGCTGGGGAAACCCAGTCAGATGGGCGGGGTATAAATAACAATAACAATAACAATAACAATAATAATAATAATAGAAACATTAGTCTTCCAACAGCTTCATTCACTCTAGACTCCCTTTCAGTAGCTATATGTTGCAACCATTAAACTAAGCCAAATGCAACTAAAAGGATTTCAGTGCCATCTACTGTACCAGAAAAGGCATGTTTTTATCGGAATTACTTTCTTAAAAGATGATGCCTCTATATGGATTCATTCAGCAGAGGCTTCTGTAAATACTTACTTCAGCTGCCTGTTTAGTTCTTCAACATAATTCTTTTGATCCAATATAGCAGCAATATGGTCATTTCTAAAGAGATAAAACATATTTAATTAGACATTTATCTGACACCATATATGCAGGGGCAGAGGAAGGGGTGTGTGGTGGGGGCGGGCCACCCCAGGTGTCACCACTGAGGGGGTGACAAAATGCCGGGCAGCACTCACCGCGGTGCCTGCAGTGCGCCTGAGCCACACGTCTCTCCTGGGAGAGATGCAGTGGCTTGGGCGCCCGCAGGCTCCGCGCTGCTCCAAACGGTCCACCCACTGCCTCCCCCTCAGCTGTAGGGAGGCTGTGTGGGAGGAGGCAGGCAGACTCATTGGAGGCCCCGTGGAGCGTCCTGCCCCGGCTCAATTGGCTTGCTCCGCCACTGCATATATGTAACCAAAAGTGCTTTATGTCTTCAATTTAACACTGTTTTATTGTTCTTTATTCAGTGGGACTTGATTTTACATAAACGTGCATAGGATTGTGGACTTACAAACATCAGAATATAGGAAATGGTGTAAGAGACAAGGTAGAATAATCCAGGCAAAATTGGTTGGGCCAGATAGATGGCTAACGACAAACAACAAACGAACTGAAGAAAAGCCTGCAAGAATGGGCCAGTGGCCCATCTAGTCCAGCATGCTGTTCTCACAGTGGCCAACTAGATGCCTATTAGAATACCCCAAGCCGGACCTGAGTGAATCAGCACTCTCTCATCCTGCAGTTTCCAGCAACTGGCATTCAGAAACATACCGCTTCCTTCAGAGCGGGTAAAATACAATCATCAAAGTAGTCAATGATAAGATAGCTTTCTACTTCATGAACTTATCTTGGTTGGCATCTGTCTCGAGAAAGAATGGAGTGTGCCTCCAGGGGTGAAGTCAAATTGCTGCAATAGCAGCACCAAAGTGATCTCCCCAGGATGCATGCCTGTGCAGTGTGTATGGAGGTTCTGAGCTGCCCAGATGACAATACAGTGGTACCTCGGTTTAAGTACACAATTGGTTCCGGAAGTCTGTACTTAACCTGAAGCGTACTTAACCTGAAGCGAACTTTCCCATTGAAAGTAATGGAAAGTGGATTAATCCATTCCAGACGGTCCGCGGAGTACTTAACCTGAAGCGTACTTAATCTGAAGCGAAATTTCCCATTGAAAGTAACGGAAAGTGGATTAATCCGTTCCAGACGGGTCCGCAGAGTACTCAACCTGAAGCGTACTTAACCCGAAGTATGAGTGTAATTGGTTCTGGAAGTCCGTACTTAACTTGAAGCGTACTTAACCTGAAGCGAACTTTCCCATTGAAAGTAATAGAAAGTGGATTAATCCATTCCAGACAGGTCCGCGGAATACTTAAACTGAAAGTACTCAAACCGAAGCGTACTTAAACCAAGGTATGACTGTACCTTGTCTTGTCTAATCCTCTTTTAATGCCATACACTGCCTCTTGTGGAAGCGAAGTACAGTGGTCCCCCAGTTTTTGAACGTCTCCGTTGATGAACATTTTGGTTACTGAATGCTGTAAACCCGGAACTAAATGCTTCAGTTTTCGAACATGCCTTGAAAGTCAAACATGCCACACGGCTTCCGCTGAGTGCAAGATCCTGAGGCCTAGCTGTCGGCTATTGAGTTTTAGGTTTTCGAACATTTCAGAACTTGAACAGTCTTCCAGAACGGATTACGTTCAAAAACTGAGGGACCACTGTATGTAAGTTTACCTATAAACTGTGTGAGGAGTTTCCCTCTTACCAGCATTCAGACTCAGCTTACCACTGCATCCAGACACTGGTCCAGGGCCTTCCCATAACAAAAACCAGTGGTCTAATTACACCCAACAGGCCATTTTGGTGAAGCCACATCCAACTATCCAACACAAGACATCAGATGCTAGATGGTGAAGCCACAGGGTCAAATTCCAAATGAAAAGTTGGGGCCACACTATAAGTGCACTCCTGATTCTTCTTTCCAGCCACTGCTTGAATTTGGTGCTTTTTCCTGTCGCTCTGCACAGCAACAGAAAAAGGCACCACACTAAAGCTAGAGAGGAAGAATCCAGCGTGTGTCCCTGATGTCATATGACATCCTTACGCACCTGTCAAAGTGGGCTGTGGAGGGTGGGCCAGCCAGATCTACTTTCCTATCTCTGACAGGAGGAGAAATGGCAAAACAAATAAGAAAAGGTGGGGACTTGACTTAAGATGTCTGAAGCAGGAATTATCACTATTGTCAATCTGCATTCAGTTTGCAGAGGTTCCAGTAAAAGAGGATCGGGTGTTCATATATTTGTTCTCTCATTGATCCTAGCAAAACAAAGCAAGTTGATCCACCCTGATCCTTTTACCTCACACTTCTGCTTCCTGCCCTTCGGGAGCCTGGCAGAAAAACACAAAACTCTTTTCCAAGCATTTAATGTACTTGTTTATTTTAAATGTTTAAACATACCTTTCTTTGCTTTCAATATCATCTTCATTCTTTAAATACATAGAGAAATCAATCACACCAACCTAAGAAGAAATAAATTTATTCACATTTCGTATTTTTATTTTTAAAAAGGAAAACCAGGTTTGGTCTTTACTTCACTGATGTTACTTGAAATGTGCAATGAAACCTTATACATAGGAGAGCATGAGCACAACAGGCCTTACATCATTGGTAATGACAAGCTTTCATTCAAAGCTGTATCTGTGCTTCAGTCCCCCATCCCCCCCCCCACACACTTTGAAAGTCAGGTTTCAACAACCCTTTTAGGGTAAAGATTACTAACGCAGATGCATTTCCTCTTTCAAGCAGTCCCAGATTTATACTTCTGCAGTAATACATTTTGAAGGCTTTATACAGAACTTTTTCCAATCTTCTGGAGACTTTCTGGATAATCAGGCAAAAAGGAAAACAAGCAGCTAGGTTGCACTTTTATGGTTTTCGTAACCAAGCCAAAAGCTTTCTAATAAAGAAACTGATTCATGTAAGCTTCGCTATTCCTCTGCAGAAGAAACAATTCATTAATCAGGCCTTTAATTGTGTTTCAAAGGAAATAAGTGTGTTTTGTTTAGGGAATAGCCAACTGCCTTTCCATTTAACTCATCGAGCTAAACAAGAAACTTTTCTTTTCTTTTAAGAAAGCACATTACAACTTTTAATACTCTGCATTCAGATCCATCAATTTGATATTTCCCCCATCATTTCATTAAAAAACACCTTTAAGGCAAAAGTATGAGACCATAGTTTTGTATCCACTTACTTGTGAATCCAAGTCTTCTCCTTTTACACAAAGATTTGCATCAATTACATTTAACCCAACGAGCAAGCCAACGATAACTGCTCCTTCTTCTTCCATCATCAGTGCATGATATTCATAAAATTCACTGAAAAATGCATTTTTAAAAACTTCATAACTTATTTTAACGTACTTTGAATAAATTTTTAAGTGCTGGTCAATCAGTAATTTATTTTTATTTTCAAATCTTTTAAAGATTGACCTCATCAATACTCCAAGGTGCTTAAAAGTTTGGAGCAACATACTGAACATACAAACTAAAGTGGCAACTTATACAGAACCTAGGTTTTCCCAACAAAATAAAGTGAGACGGGAAAGGTCTACCATAGTATGAAAGGGCATCTGCTCTGCAACAGGGCTTTTCCTTCTTCTCCAATCCCCAATCACCCCCCCCCCCATGCTCGGGAGAGTTCAGGGACCCTCTGAAACAATTTTTTTGGGGGCACAAAGGGGGGGAGAGGAAATGAGAAACTGGAAGTCAACTCAACTTCAGTTACAAAAGAAAATTAGGTGCTTAGATCTTTTGCTGTGTAAGCAACACAAATGCAAACCAAGTCAAGAAAAAATATTTGTGAGCCAAAGTTTTAACTTTACTGTCATATTACTTAGCAATAGATATAGTAAAATGTAACATAATTGTACAAATCTGGTAGCAATTACAGCACTGACCTTAATTTACCCTATAAAAATCTGAATGGACACTCACCCAAGCAATTCCTTCTGAAAGATGAGACAACGTAGATAATCAGCCATCTTTTTTTGCATAAGCGCCAATCGCAACCAAGCTCGGGCACGTCCTAGTGGAGTCCTAGTTTTAAAAAAATGAATAGCTCAGAAAACAAATATCTATTGGCAGGATTATTGTTCTAAATATCTTTACTGGCAACACAACTTACTTGAGACCAGGCAAGTCTCTAACACTAGCAGCGATTTCCTCAGCTTCCGGGTACAACTTCTCCACAAGCTCCAGAGGACCCCATATTGTTTTATTGTAACTGAGAAAAGACTTTTTTACTAGAAGAAGGAAAGTATAATATTTTTACATTTTGAACTTGGCTTTATACTTTAATACAGCTGCTATCTAGATGGCACTATAAAAGTTATTTCTAGGTAAGCCGTATCAGAGTGCAAGGAACATTTGTAAGCATGGTTAATATTCAACACTTATTCAGTATCAACATATTTAATCTGCTGCACTTAAGATTCTCTAAAACCATTGCAGCCAACCATGAAATGAACGTTATAAGGAACAAGGACAAAATAAGGCAAAACAAAGAAGAATCTGTGAGTTAAGGTTACATATCCCAGGAAGCCTGAGAAATCTCTATGTGAAATCTCTATGTGAGAAATCTCTATGTCTCCTGAGAAATCTCTATGTGGGACAAGAAGCTACAGTTAGAACTGGATATGGAACAACTGAGTGGTTCAAAATTGGGAAAGGAGTACGACAAGGTTGTATATTGTCTCCCTGCTTATTTAACTTATATGCAGAATTCATCATGCGAAAGGCTGGACTAGATGAATCCCAAGCAGGAATTAAGATTGCCGGAAGGAATATCAACAACCTCAGATATGCAGATGACACAACCTTGATGGCAGAAAGTGAGGAGGAATTAAAGAACCTTTTAATGAGGGTGAAAGAGGAGAGCGCAAAATATGGTCTGAAGCTCAACATCAAAAAAACCAAGATCATGGCCACTGGTCCCATCACCTCCTGGCAAACAGAAGGGGAAGAAATGGAGGCAGTGAGAGATTTTACTTTCTTGGGCTCCTTGATCACTGCAGATGGTGACAGCAGTCACGAAATTAAAAGACGCCTGCTTCTTGGGAGAAAAGCAATGACAAACCTAGACAGCATCTTAAAAAGCAGAGACATCACCTTGCCGACAAAGGTCCGTATAGTTAAAGCTATGGTTTTCCCAGTAGTGATGTATGGAAGTGAGAGCTGGACCATAAAGAAGGCTGATCGCCGAAGAATTGATGCTTTTGAATTATGGTGCTGGAGGAGACTCTTGAGAGTCCCATGGACTGCTAGAAGATCAAACCTATCCATTCTTAAGGAAATCAGCCCTGAGTGCTCCCTGGAAGGACAGATCGTGAAGCTGAGGCTCCAATACTTTGGCCACCTCATGAGAAGAGAAGAATCCTTGGAAAAGACCCTGATGTTGGGAAAGATTGAGGGCACTAGGAGAAGGGGACGACAGAGGACAAGATGGTTGGACAGTGTTCTCGAAGCTACGAACATGAGTTTGACCAAACTACGGGAGGCAGTGCAAGACAGGAGTGCCTGGCGTGCTATGGTCCATGGGGTCACGAAGAGTCGGACACGACTAAACGACTAAACAACAACAACAATCCCAGGAAGCCAACAAAGAAGAGAAATAGCAGGGACTTGCAGGACTCCAAAGAAGTAAAAAAAAATCCTGTGAAAGAAATTAGAGGGTTTCTTCATTTTCCCACATCAATATTAATAAATCCAAGTGGGGAAGCACATAGCTGTACCCTTGGATTAACTGAGGTGGGGGAAATCTACAGTGTGCATCCTGGACCCATGAAGATGAACACAGGCCGGCTGGTCTAAGAATGGAATCTGAACGGTGTAAGGGAACCAGCGGCGGGAGGCCTCATTAGGGAAAGCATGCCTCAGTTTAAGAACGGCTTCGGTTTAAGAACGGACTTCCGGAACAGATTAAGTTCGTAAACCGAGGTACCACTGTATAGGGAATTCTATATGCCTAAACTTGCCTCAGTCTAAAATGGGTAATCTACTATTATACTCTTTTGCTACATACCAAAATAAAATGTCAATATGCTTTGGTAAAAACAATAAATCACCCTTTTAAAATATGCATTTGGTACCTTTAAGGCCATGTTTCAGGCAGTGCTCCATAACAACGAAGAACTGTTGCAGAGGTGGATAGTCAGAATCAAGGGTTCGGCCAAAGCTCAGAGCAGATTCAATGAGGCCCTTGATACTCAATTTAGCCATATTCAATAAATTTGTTCGCTCAACAGCTGTGGGGTCTTTCACAGCTTAAAAAGAAAAAGAGATAAATTATTCAATAAGAACAGAATAGTTCAATACTGCTTTACTGATAAAAACACAACAATCTTGTCCAAAACTAAACATAAAAAATGGAAGAAGGGGAAAAGAGAATATGATAAAAAGCATGTTATGAAACATAGGGTGTGTCTGTATAAAGCTTTTCCTCTGAAGGAACAGAATATTTCCATAGACCTGCAGCACTGGCAAGTGTCCTGTTCTATATCAGGGCAGAGAGCACTTCAGCCCTGGAAAATCTAGCACTGCTTGTCATTTCCCCAGGTACATCAGGTTCTTAATATAAAAATCCATAAAAGATATGTGAAATAATAGCACTGCAACATTTTCAAATCATTTAAGATGCCCTAATATTTTGCTTTTGTTATTGCAATGTACTAATGTTTCCAGTGAACTAAGCACAATGACTCTGCAAGCCAACATAGGCTGACGGAAAGCTTATTTTTGCCAAATGTGTTTGCAAGCCCCACTGGGTCTAGCAGGATCAGGCCCAGTTCAAAAAGCAAGGGCGAAACTAGGCTTTATTTCATCTGGGTCAAAGACCCAGTTTGGCACACACACCCCACACACAGGTTGGGGCTTGGAAGCCTCAATGGTGCCCCTTTGGAGGTTTCACCCAGGGCAAAAAACCAGGGTAGCCACCTCTCTCTCTCTCCCCCCCCCCCAGCTACAGCACTGCAAAAAGCATTATCCTAGCAGGAAAAAAACCGTGGTCCTCACAGCGTTTTAAAGTAATCTCTCCTCCCTTCCCTTATGCGATGGCATTATAACGGTTACAATATTGTGCAGTTAGCTGGAAGTAATATACAATACACCTACACCAAGCATAACAATCCAAGGGTGTGGTGGGGTTAAAAGGACGCCTGAGAGCTGGCAACAGAGAGTTGCCCACTTTGTCAGTCCCTGCCAATCGCAATTCTGAGAAAGGGTCCCAAAAAGAACAGATGCACGTGCAGAGTTCCTCCACTCACATGAGGGGGGTGGGCATCCTGATTGATCCAGGATACTGGATACCCCTCCCCGGGATCTCCACGCGCCTAGCGGGGTTTGCGCGAAAGGTCCGTTCTGACGCTCAGCGGGTGCGTGACGCAGCAGGCGGGGACGGCAGGCGGGCGGGACTCTCCTTCCCCAAGCTCAACACGCGACGGCCGTTCGTCTGCACCTGATTCCCCTCGTGACGTTGCCAATGGTAAATCACTCTTTCCCGCAAGAAGCAATAATGAAGCAGCCCTACCTTTTTCACCCACCACGCCCCGCTCGGCGCCAGCAGTTTGCGCCCTCCCTACAGGCTCTCCAGCTTCGGATACAGAAACTCAAGAGAGATGATGATGATGATATGAAGCCTCCTCCCGGCACGGCTTCTTCATTCAAAGCAGGCGCTGCTAGTTACTTAAGAGGCTACCGACACTGCGCAAGCGAATAATGGGGAGCTACCCAAGAGCTCGTCAACTGGAGCATCAACATCGTTGTGCAAAGCGACCAATTCGAAGCCATTTCACTGCCTGCCCGATTTTCATAGGATATCTATCGATCTATTATCTCCTATGCAACCAACCTAAGGGAACCTAGAGAGGGGCTCCTACCCCACAAAGGCCGCCCTGGATGCGGAATGAAATGGGGGGGGGGGGGAGAGGACCGCGAGAGACCTTCTCGCGGCTGTCTTAAAGACCAATGGACTTTTCAACATAATTCCCCCCCCCCCGAGATGTGTGCAGGGGAAACACTTGAGGGTCAGACCTGTTGTTCGCCTGACGCGGCTCGAGGGGCGGCTTTAGCCCCTCGCGGATACCCGCCCCACAGCGGGCAAGCGAAGGCAGAGCCTCCCCCATAACAGACGGCGGCCGAGCCCACCCAACCGCCCTCCCCAGAGGGACAAGAAACGCTCCGTCAGCCCTTTCCCGCCGCCGCCGCCGCAAGCTCCTCCGGCTCCCCTCACGCCCGGCCTCCTCCGCCGCTTCTCCACTCCTCCTTACCCATCGCCAGCGAGGAGCAGCAGCTGGCCGAGCAGCTCAGCGAGGTGGACCCAGCCTTTGCTCCTTTCACGGCCTTTCTCCAGCCCTCCTCCGCCTCCTCCATCTCCGCCCTCCGCCGCCGGAACCGCGCCCGCTACGCCCCTGGCGGCGGGAGGACCCGGACGGAGGCGCGTTACTGCGAGGGGCCGGAGCCAGATGTCGTGACAGGGCGAATTCTCAGAATTTGCTTCATATGGATTAGCCCAGGTATCCCCAAACTGCGGCCCTCCAGATGTTTTGGCCTACAACTCCCATGATCCCTAGCTAACAGGACTAGTGGTTGGGGAAGATGGGAATTGTAGTCCAAAACATCTGGAGGGCCGAAGTTTGGGGATGCCTAGATTAGCCTCTCCCAAATTCCCAGGCCAGGGTGCGGGGTGGGGTTCACTTTTGCCTTGAGGTGAAAAGACGGGTTCTGCACTTCTCTCCGCCCCCAATTATTCTAATTTCTTTTAAACATTATTTATCAAAATCCTATGCCGCCCTTCATCTGACAACCACAGGGCAGTTTACAACATAAAAACGCAAAAATACATACCATACCAACAAAGAACAAAATACTACCCTCACCACAACTTACATAGATCTTGCCATTTCATTGTTCTCCAAGAAGCTCAATAAACACTTACACCATGTTGGTTTTAAGTCAATCCAAAATATTTTTAAAATAGAAAACTAAATCCAACCTGGATACCACTTTGTAAACTGGAGCTGGTATACTAGTACACTCTCTATACATATTTTTAAATCAGTTATGAGTCCAAAACGTCATGAGCCCATCCATCAAGCCATATACATGCTTGTGCAAGTCAATTTTCCCACAGGCAACCTGGAAAAAGACACAAAAACACTTAACTCTTCATCCTTCTTAGTTGTCTGGAAGCAATTTTTTTTTACTCATTACAGATTACCATGAGTGGTCTATTTATAAACAAGGTATCTGTGTTGATAGCCTGACAAATTAATAGCTGGGGAAATTGTGGTGGGATGGAGCAGTGGTTTCACCACTCCATCTTGCTAGCTTGTGGTGAGGGGGTGGGGAAGGTAGGTGAGCTTCCCTCACTTTTTTCAGGCTGCCTTGAGGCACTTTGGACTCAGCAAATTCTAAGTTTCCAATACACTGCTCCATTTTAGCCAGTAACAGCTTTCTCCTTGCCTTGGAGCAGCAGAGGGGGGTGTCAATGCCACATCCTAACTACCTCCAGCCATTAACACTGGGTGGCAGGGGTGCAATTGCATTCCTAGTCAAGTCAGAGATGAAACTTGTTGAAAATAAGTTTCAGGACGTCCTTTACAGGGAAGTCCTAGGCAGGTATGCTCAGAATGGATAGGACTTAGTCAGATTTGTATTCGTTGCAGTGAATGGCCATTACAGGTGAACAGTATTGCAAGCTTAGATAAAATATTTGTAATGCAAATGTATAATCAAGTTTATTTTATTAAAAATACTACAAAACAGGTATAAATTTAATAACTTGGTACATATATCAGGTACAAACATTTATACATGTTATATATAAAAATGAATTCCAGCCTTTAAATGGAAATATAATCTACAGGTGTTAATTCCAATGCAATAATATGTACAAACCCTTTTCCAAACTCATATATTAAAAAGAGTCAGGCCTAAGTTAGCTGTCATTTCAAGTAACTTTTATGAAACATTGATAAATTATAGAAAAGTGAAACTACACTGCATTAAATTAATTAGCATCAAGATATATAAATTCAGAATCCATCTGTAGTTCTGTCTCCCAAAAAGTTGAGTTACAATGTTACAAACAAGCAGTTTCAAAAGGCGTTTCTTAGTAAAATCTACTTAATAGAGTTACTTATAATATCAACAGTTCAAGTTATGAGGAAAAATCACTATGAAAAACAAAAGCACTCTGATTAGTAATCTCACATTTCAGGATTTTGTTGCTGTACAGAGGAAAGAATAAAGAAAACAGAGAACATGGATTGTGGTGAAGCAAGATGGCCACATAGCTTTAAGCTCTGCTCCTTGTTAACAAGGCCTTTTACGCTTAAATAATGGTTTTTAAGAACAGTCTCTTAAGAAAATCTTTCTAGAATTTGACATTCACAAGTCATGTTTTAACAATAAGGATCAAGTTGTAAGACTAGATGCACACAATATTTTAATGGCTCTAAATCTGTCAACTGATGGGAGCTATGAGAGAAAGGCAGTAGTACACTACTGGTAAAAGGCACTACTCCACTCAATTTGTAATAGCTGCCTCTAAGATTTCATACCTTTCACATACAGAGGGCTGAATCCAGCCACTTTGAAGTTGCATTGAGATAAACATAATGTTCTGAACTTCCCTCTGATACACACACACACACACACACACACACACACACACACACACACTTCAAAGTTCAAGACTGCACACACATCTAAGTTACTCAGAAGAACTGAATAAAAGCAGCAAATTTAAAACCTGAAAATATGAGACATGTTCATGACATATGTTTGGGCATTTTTTTTGCCAGAACACAAAAAATGGTATCTGTGGACAGGGGACAGAAGCATGCACACAAGCCCCAACCCTACATCCAAGTGCACATTACCCTACCCACTCAGTCAATCTCCAGCCTTCACTGTACAGAGCAAAAGAGAGAGACTGCAGAGGCTTATAGAACAACCTTGAGTGATTAAACGGTCTTTATTAAGAAAATCCAAGTTCAAGATCCTTGTTGAACTCCCCTGCTGAGCACAGGAAAGTGACCAAATCAACAAGGCAAAATGCACCAGAATACTGGGTGGGATGGTGTTTGCAGATTGATTCAAACAAATGCCTGAACATGCCTGGAGATGTGTGTGCAAAGTTTTATTTTAAAAAGGGCTAACATTTTAAGAACTATGTAGAGACGTTAACATGTAGAAAACACAGTGGAATTAAATCTATTTGACAATATGGAACTCCCAAGCTTATAATGCAATCAATTCTTTCAGCAGCACATGAACGAGGATTTTCACCTTGATGCCCCCTTGTCACAGAAGGTTACAACGATACACACTTTAACATGCCCCTAATGGAAGACTGAAAATGTAAGCAATGTTGAGGAAAATATATTTGGTAACATGTAAGAGAAAAAAGTACAATTTTAATGCTGCCCTTGAAGAAATCTTTTATCTGTATATCCCAGAGATCTTCAGAGGTGGTCTTGCTGAAGGTGCCACAAATTGCAAAATGCCATTTGATGGCAACACAAAAGTGGGCCTTCTCTGTAGTGATGTCTCTGGAGTGTCCTCCCTTCTGCCATTCAAAAGGCATCAATTGTGTGCTTCCAACACTAAAAATTCATCTATTTCCATGGCCTTTCCCTGACAAGTGGCACTAATCCTGCTGCTCTATACTATTGGTGATATCTGTAATATTATTTTAACTGAAATGCTTTAAATGTATTTTTCATTTCTATCTTTGTAAGCCATTGTGAGATTTATCTGCAATGGTAAAATCAATTAAATAAACAAATAAAGAGATGCACTACCAAAAAAAGGATATCATTGCTTCAGTATCCAAATGACAAAGCAACTTCTTCAGAGGAGGATAGTGACACAGGGATGGCACACAACCCAGCATGATTAATTTGTGTTTTGCTCTTGTAATAGCAACGTTGAGACGTCTCCAGTCCTTCAGAAGCTCTCCAAGCTATCAGAAGAAAAGAGCAGTTGACCTAGCCTTAAGATTTTGCAGCTGACTAAACTTGCCAGGTTTTATATTTCAAATATAAAACTAAGGAGAACAGAACACCATCAGAAGAAGGTGGCAATCTGTTTTCTTCATTGCACAATTCACCAACAAAAAGAAAAGCAGTGTATTTCTGATCTTTGGGGTATCCATCCAAACATTTCCCATGCACTGAGAAGGGAGCTGGGTCTCGCCTTGCGGCCATGCCTCTCACCAACCATGCATTCCACCAGTGTGTGAAGAACTATGTGCACAGAGTACTCCCTGCAACAGGGAGGACCTTGGCCAATCAGAATTCCACCGCCCACATGGAGGCACTGCATGCACATAGAGTTGCTTTACTTCCTGGCTGAAAGTGTGGCTGGCAAGCATGTGCAGCTGCTAGACACAACCCTCCATTCTCCCCATCAGCAAAGGATATCGTCTGTAACGGGCTGTGCACACTCACAAGGGGGTGTGGACTAGATTTCATAATGATTTCATAATGGACTCCAAATTTCATAATGGACCCATGAAACTCTGAAATTATTTAGCTAAAATATTTGCCCCCCTTGTCATTTTGGAATAAATTTGTGCCGTCAGTTTTTTCTTACCACTTACTTCTGTGTTTTCCAAGCACAACTAAATAAGTAGCCATTTTCAGATGGACAAATCTTAACTTTCCAGATTATGAACTACTCAGTGATTCTAAAATACAGCCTACTCACATTTCCATCAGCATTATTCCTTACAAAGGACACTATGATGATACTTTTGTCTCTTCCTTGGTACTTGTCCACAGTATTTACTTCTACATTCTTGATAAATGAACTTGTCATCAAGTCTGTGATTATCTTTAACTGGTGTCTGTATGGAGATATGACCCCAATATCCGAGGGCTTGCAACCAGCCTAAAAAACAAATCCCAGACATCCAATGATTAAATCTATCAAGAGAGTTATTTTGGGGTATATGCTATCAATAAACATTTGTGGAAAATGGAGTATAATAAACACAAAATAATTAGGCATTAACGTGAAGTCAAACAAGAAACAAAAATGCAGTATTAAATATAAAGTTGTAAAAGTGAATTGAAACTGGTTCCTTCAAATAAGGCCCGATTCCCATGTCACTTTAAACCAGGCATCCCCAAACTGCGGCCCTCCAGATGTTTTGGCCTACAACTCCCATGATCTCTAGCTAACAGGACCAGTTGTTGGGGAAGATGGGAATTGTAGTCCAAAACTTCTGGAGGGCTGAAGTTTCGGGATGCCTGCTTTAAACCATTGTTTAAACTTTGTTCCTCTCCATTCCTGCCTGTCCTCAGCTGGAATGGGGGTGGGGATGTTGGAGGAGAGAAGCAAAACAGGCTGGTTTCACATTACATGCAAACTACCATAGCACTGATTGTTTATTTTCCCCAAATCACAATCATTAAGCCATAGCTTGCCACTCATGCCTTGGGGAAAACAAACCACAAATACTGATTCACATGTAAATGCAAAGCCAGCCTCTCACTTGTTTCTACCACCACATCTGGCTAAGGACAGGTAGGAGCAGGGGAAAGAGTGAAGCATCTGCAATTTGAGCAGTATGCTCCTCATTCACTTTGAACTATATTTTAAACTATGGTTGAAAGTCAACAAGTGCCCATATAAATAGTGTTTTTTAAATTTTAAAAAAATGCAAATTGTAATTGCTTATAATGTGCTCCAACAGCTAGGTGCTACATAGTTAAGAGGAAAGAAATACTGGAGAACCATTATTTTAGCTTTTAAAATAATGGGACCCTAGTGGATGCCATAGAAGCAGTTTACTCAAATAAGCATACCTCTTCTTTGAACAGTGACTCAGTATACATACAGAATCAGGAGTTTAATGGCCAAAGCATGTCAGTTTTCAGAACTGACCATACCATTTCAAAAATCCTTCAGATACCTTGATAAACATGGACGTCAGGAAGAGAACCAGTCTGGCTTCCGTCATGTTACTTACACCACCTTTTTCTGTAAGTTCTGGCGCTGGAACCTGTACCAAGGAAAAATCCTACACATTTTAATCTGTAAAAATGCAAGTTCAATTTTGCTTGCTAGCTTTTTTTTTTTTAAAGATGTACTGGATTTCCTTATATTAAAAAACCTGCATGTAGGTGATTTGGTTATGCTAAAGAGGACAAAGCCCACACAAGAGGAAGGAGCCATGCTGCAAGTTGGTTAGTATACTAATTCATCAAATTTACTCATCATGTCACACAACCAAAAGAAGACTTAAAGCAACTTACAAAAAATAATAATACACAAACATACAATGTATAGAACAAATATTCATTAAAACAAGACTGATCTACTACAAGGGTTTAGAAACAAAAACATCCAACAGAAGAACTAATACTAGAAAATAGTCATTAAAGCCAGAACTTCTAGTGCTGTCCACATACAGGCAGAATAAATATGTCTTTGCCTGGCCCTGCAAAGATTACAAAGACAAACCTCCCTGGGCAAAGCATTCCATAACCAGGGAACTACCACAGAGAAAGGACATTTTTAAAGAAGAAGAAGAGTTTGAATTTGATATCCCGCTTTATCACTACCCAAAGGAGTCTCAAAGCGGCTAACATTCTCCTTTCCCTTCCTCCCCAACAAACACTCTGAGGTGAGTGAGGCTGAGAGACTTCAGAGAAGTGTGACTAGCCCAAGGTCACCCAGCAGCTGCATGTGGAGGAGCGGAGACGCGAACCCGGTTCACCAGATTACAAGTCCACCACTCTTAACCACTACACCACATTGGCTCTCAAAAAGCATTTCACCTTCAATTTCCTAATGAATAGGGTGAACATAGAAATAACTGTTTATTAGGGCAAACAAGTAAAATTTACCTTTTCTGTGTTAAGGAAACAAACAGGGTTGTTTGGATCAAGTGTTTCCTTTAGCCATGTTTCTGAAGAAAACTTCTGGTCCAATTTCAAGTCTTTTAAATTTGGCAAGTCAACTATGGCTTTGGACACTCTCTCAGAGCCGCATTCCAGTTTGCCATTATACACCAGGTTGTTGCTCAGTGACATAATTTTACTAAAAGGTTTCAAAAAACAAAGCAATGTCAAATTTGAACACTTATAATATGTGGCGACTAAACAATAGCTACTTAAACTACCTACCTGTTCATTCGGTACTGTACAGTGAGCTGAACAATGGCATTCTTGTTTCGTTCCAGTCTTTTGAATAAACTTTCGCCCATGCCAAGATCTCTGTTTAATAATAAAAAAAGTCTGTGGCTAACACAAAGCTTTGCTGACCATACCACATGACTTATTTTGTCAGCGGGATGTCCTCTTACCTTGCTTCTGCATTTTGCACAAGTGGAGGTAGTTGCTGATGGTCCCCCACTAGCACAAACCGAAGTGAATAGAAGAGGGGACCTAGGCAGATCGGCTGGCTTATTTGAGAAGCCTCATCCACTATGCAGAAGTCAAATTGTTTACGAGTGAAAATTGGATGCTTTATTCCCATGCATGTTGTGGCAACTACAGGCTACAAAGAGAGTAGAAACTATCATCATTATTATTATTATTAATTATTATCATCATCATCATCACCTGCCCAAACATCGTGATTCTAAATGTTAAAAGCAGTTTAATTTGTGGTCACAAAGTAAGGTAGACCCTAAAAATACACTTCAAGCGTCTAATGACAGGGTGAAGAGGCATGTCTTCAGCATTTGCCAAAAGCTGTATAATGAAAATGCCAGGCACACCTCTATGGGGAGTTCTACCACTTAGGGGCTGCCAGAGAATGTCCACCCACCCCTGCAACTTGTTTTCAATATGCCGTTATAAACTTTGTGTTTTCTAACTCTAACTTTTGCATAAAAATGTGCAAATGTTTTCAGTTTAGAACAGTTATGTCTAAACAATGCAACACTGCTGACTCTATAGACCATTAAATGCACTCTATACATGTGCTGTTAAAAAGCCGTTCTTGCTTTTATGGTTGTTTACCCTGAGCATTTGGGGTAGTTGATCATGGTATAGACCTTTGAGGAGTAAAATCAGGGGTGGGAGTGCAAGTTGATCACAAGCAACTCAGAAAGGTAAAGTCTTGCTGAGCACCCGTGCATCACTGTTACATCCTTATTGTGATTTAAATAATCAGTCAAAATAGCGGTTTGCAAATGCGCGGACAATGTGTCTGTAATTATTTACAATGAAATCTGATGGCTGAGATTTGCTTTTCAGATTGAAGAATGTCTCTCACAGGGAAGGCAAACATCTTCACCGGGACACATTATTCCATAAAGAACAATCCAAGGCCGATAGTGTATTTTGCCTTTGTACAACACAACCAGCCCCCTCTAGTGGGGTTTCCCAGTTACAAAGCCTATGGGCAGCACTGTACACAGTTATGAGTATTTACATATTAAATTCAAAAGATGCAACACAGCTTGAATACATTTACCTTTTTCAATGTAAGTAAAACTGGTATGGACAAACATTTTCTTTGTACCTTGATTCAAATCTGGGGAGGCTTCATAACCAAAGCATAAGCACCATGAAAATAAAGCACTAAATGCACTGAGGCAGGCAGGCAGACACCTCCAGCTAGATGTTCATTTTCCAGGTAGTCCTTTTTGAAATACATCTGAGAGATTCTAAAACCCTGAAAGTCATGTTCCTTACTTGACTACGATACAGCTCCTCCAAGTCAGCTACAGTCTTAATGCATTTGGTTCTGCAGATCTCTTCCTCTGTGAACTTCTGAATGGCTGGATGAACCTTCTGAACTCTACCCAGTCGCAGAAAGCCTACTTTGAACTTTGCCAGCTTGAGAAGGATATTGTCAACTGCAGTGTGAGTAAAGCTAGTTAAGAGAACACTGAAGCCACAAGCATAAAGAATTCGGACCTAAATGTGGGAAAGGAGACAAAGGAGGGGTGCATTAATCTGCATTTCCGTACAAGTCACCCCCTCCCCTCAAATTCTAAAACCCAGCTGTCAATGTAGGAGGAAATTCCATGTATGGGGTGTGTGTGTGTTTTTCAGATCACCACCACCTATACAGTATTGAAGGAAGGCATTAGGGAAGCTGTGGGGTGATGGAGGCTGGTCTTGAGACTATGGACATTGATCAAAGCGGAGGTAGGGTCACAATCACTACTGCCCATGCATTCAACACTCATAGGAAGGGGATTTACGTGTACCAATGTCTGTGCAGAGATATTCCGTATGAAGTGGGATCCTGGCCCAATCAGGATTTCTCCAATAATGTGTGGAGGAGCTCTATGTCTAAATGTAAACATGCATAAAGCCCCTTCCTATGCATGCCAAACACAGCTTGTGAGGGGTATATACGAGTGCTGGGTACACAAAGCCCATCTAGCTGCCCTGACACACTTATTAAGACACATGGGGGTGTCATACTAACAAACTGGTAAATACTTTATTTACACCAGTGGAAATCATGAGTGCAGATTTGTGATTTTGAAACATTCTCTCTTCAGAGAGCACATTTTCCTAACATGCCATATATAATATCTACATTAAGCATATAATTGCTTGAGCAGAGTTTGTTTTTTAATGAATCTTCTTACACATCACATTTTGGGTGTTTCAATCATTACAGTCCTACGGTCTGCATGCACAAAATTCATTAACACTGTCTTTTCAAATGTTCCTTCTTTCCAGAATCTTACCAGAGCACATATTGTGGTGGTCTTTCCTGTCCCAGGCATCCCGACAATGAGTGTGTAATCCTTTGAAAGAAGCACTTGTTTCATCGCTTGTTTCTGGGGTTTATTAAGGCCTTTGATTTAAAGGGGGGGAAATAAGTGAATACAGTAAGTTCTCTACCTTCATTTTAAACATAACTACCTGAATTCAAAAGCACGTTAAGTGCAAGTAGATAAATACTGGTAGGTACTGCTCCGGCGGGAAAGTAAGCGACGTTTCCGTGTGCTGCTCTGGTTCGCCAGAAGCGGCTTGGTCATGCTGGCCACATGACCCGGAAGCTGTCTGCGAACACTGGCTCCCTCGGCCAGTAAAGCGAGATGAGCGCCGCAACCCCCGAGTCGTCCGCGACTGGACTTAATGGTAAGGGGTCCCTTTACCTTTACCTGAGCCTGGGGGACTATTGAGGTACCTATTTTACCATATCCTATGCACCTCAATCCTATGCACCTTTACCCAGCTAGTTCCACTAAGTTCAGTATGGGTTGCTCCGGGTAAATGCGCATAGGATTGCAACCTGATTAAGAAGTGTAGGGAAGGTCATCTCATTCATGCTTTGCTTGGAAGTCCCATAACTTCCTGCTACATCAATTAATACTCTGGAGAAGAAGCCTGCTACAAATTTGGTATTAGCTTCAAAACTCATTGGCCACACATTTTAAACCTGGGCTTCTAAGCAGCAACTCAGTTTCAGCTAAAAACTCCCTCCAGGCAACCAGGCAGGGAGACTTAAGGAAAGAAAATAACTTTATTTCTTCTTTAAGGCAAATCCATATGCCACAAATGACTAGCAAAAAGTATCAGCAGCAAAGATGAACTTTTGTTGACTAGCTTGCAAAGTTTTAAACGTGAACATTACTGCAGCAGAGCACATCTTGAAAAGTCGACAGAAAACTTCAATTAAGTTTGGGATAAGGCACGCCACCACGAAGAGCTGTTAAGCATGCACTGGTTCTTTGCTTTCAGGCCAAATTCAGAATGCTTCTTCAGCTTAGAAAGCTTCAGTCTCTCAATGAATTCAACAATCCTCCTCTAACCACATGGGAAGTTGTCTTCCCTGACATACAATACTCCTTAGGAAGAGAAATCACACACACCTGCATGACATTCACTGAGAGGAGAACCAAGCTTGGGTTTGGGTTCATATTCCCGCTTAGCCACGGACTCTCTAAATAACAGACAGAGCGAGTTTTTAATGAATTGTGTGTTGTGCTTTTAACTTTTGATTGGTTTACGTATTTTAAATATAATTAGCCCTGGGGCCCTGCGACAAAAGGCAGGGTATGAATTATATAGATAAAAGTACCAATCTTATTGAGAGTCGTCACCTGTTTTTACATGCCCAGACTTTGGGATTTGCCAGGCTACAAGACTGCAATGTTTTAATGGTCAGAGTGTACCAAGTATGTTTGCCTTGCTAGCTCAAACATTGCTGATGAAGAATTAGCGAAACAGGGCCTTGTCCTGGTATTTTTTCACTGGAATTAATTTTTATTTGCCTCACTTTCATACTGGAATTGATTCCTATTTGAATTCATCCTATCATTACATAAATAAAACCGTTTGAAGACTTACTTGAAATTCATCTTCCTCCTGGCCCGAGTTCTTGCAATTTACTGTTTATTTCTGGACTTCACCAAGAACTCCAATTTCTACAGTAAGGCTGCAAGACTGCAGCAACAGTACGGTATTTCATTCCTACTCTGTCCAGCAAAGTAAGTATTTATAGAGCTTCAGCAAATGAGCATTATTTTATCTTTCAATGAGCTGATTTATTGAAAATGCATGGCATCCAGTGCCTTAATATATTTTCAGTCACAAGGTTTTCCACTGAATCTCTAGACAGGAAATCCAATTTTCTAAAAGAATCAGAACCTAATAGGGTTTTTTAAAATAAAAAATGCATCTACTGTACCTTTTAGAATGTTCGCAACAGTTTCCTTTGCTTCTGGAGGAAGGACAGAGCTCAAATGTTGGATGAACTGTGGTTTCTGAAAGTCTATTATTAAACTACGAAGCCTTTCACTAAAAGGAAGGATTGAGAGGGAAAGAAATAAACAAAAATTGAAAACACATTTCTGGAAATGTTAAGACAGGGAAGGAAGATAAATTTGAACAGACCTTGCAGGAGAATTTCCCATCAATTTAGAAAGGTTTCCCAATGGAGCATCTGTGCCAAAAACTCCTTCTTCATGGTCTAACCTAAATATAGTGTCTTTTGGAATACGTGACAAGTTCCTGGAAGGCAGAAAAAAAGTTATCACTCAGATTCTGATACTCTGAGTATTAGAAAACATACCAAGAAGCCTTTCCCAAACTGGTGCCCTCCAGATGTTTTCCAAACTGGTGCCCTCCCATCGTCCCTGACCACTGACCATGCAGTCTAGAGCGAATGGCAGCTGTAATTCAAAACATGTTGAGGGCACCAGGTTGGATAGGGAGGCAATGGTCATTTCCCAGTTGCAAGTACCTGCACCAGGGAGACAAAGGCCACTCTAATTGCATGCATTTGTATAATATATGTTTGACACATGTTATTACATGAACTCTCCTGACAAGTAAAGCACTGTTACCTATCCAATAAGCAAGAGATTTTGGAGCCGTTGACCTGTTGCACAAAGCCAGTCGCCAAGCCAAGCAAAGTGCTGTCCGCTTCACCACTCACAACAATCCTGTCTCCTATCATCAGAGTTGTTGCAGGCGCAGAACCCTTTTTACGCTGGAAACAGTGTAAATATAGTCCATCGGACACCTTCTGCACGCATTCCACCCTGATCATGTTTCCAATGCAGTCTCCGTGTTTCTCCCTACAAAAATTAAGAACAAATCAAGTTTTGGAAAGCTCACGGTACACAGTTGCTAGCCCATATAATTATTTGCTTTAACCATTAAGGAAACTGAAAGAAGTTTCATCTACATTTCTAGCTGTCGTTACTCTGAAAAACTCAATGGCAAGAGTTTTGGTAGCTACAGGTAAAGCGAAGTTTGAAAGTGACCCTACAAAATCACCAATACCTTTCTGCAGCAGGTATCATCCATATGTTTCTGCAGCCCTTCTTTCCATCTTTATATTGTGACTCCAAGGTGAGCATCAGATACCAAAGATGGAAATACTCCAGGTGCGAGGGCTTCAGATGCTGGGTCTCATTTTCAACAGCAGCAAGCACATCCGGAGAAATAAAGCAATTTTGCTGCTGTTCCACAGCCCTAAAACAGAACACAGCATGAATCCTCCTATAATTTCAATTATGACTGCCTGTGATAAGAAACCTCATAGATGGCTACAATTTGAATAAGTCTGTGCTATCTTCATATAAATTCTTAGGCAGACTTCCATTAATGCACCTGCATCCTTCCACCCCCTGAAAACCTAGTCCTATTGCTTTCCCTGGATTTTGCCAATATATTCTCTCTGCTTTTAGGGTAGCTACCATTTCAGCATGCACTATCATAGAACCACTATCATATTTAGGGTCATGCCTACATTTCTGGTTGGCATAGTTCACAGCTGGGAAACTAAATCAAACGCAACATGAGGTGGTCCAAATTAATACATTTGACATCACGCAGAATCTCGAACACAGAAATAATCAATTATTTCACACCTGGATCTAATGTAGCCTTGTCCAAAACTGTGATGTAGAAAACAGAGCCTTAATGAAACCACAGCACTGTCCATTTTAAACTGAGATCAGCTTGCAAAGAGCTTGCAGGCTTTTAAAAAGGAATTTACCTGCTATAAAGTGCACAGTTCTGCTTCTGAGAGCAATAGCTGCACGCCTTACTGTCATTAATCAGAGGAGGCAAAGACGTAAGCTGTGTCTGCTCCTTCCCAGTGTCAGATTTGCATACGGTGCGAAGCAAATAGAAGGCCAACTCATTTCTTAGTTTGATCAGTTCTGCAGAGGGAGAAACAAAAATGATGTCCAGGTTTTTCCCCCCAAGTTTCAAATATTTAGGAAAAAGGCACAAGGAAAACTACTTTGGCTCTGCGCTCACTGGCCACTCAAAGTGCCCAGGAAACACAGACACTAGATGACACATCTTTTTTATTATTATTAAATTTTTATTCCATTTTCTTTTTCAATTATTACAAATATCACATATCCATAACGTTCATATTACCTACCCTCTTCCCACCCCTCCTGGGCTTCCCCCAAATTCCACTTCTGATTTATTTTCCCCCTAATACACACTGCTATCTCTAAAAAAAATACATTGTATTATTTCCTTGTTTTCTACATATTTTTACTGAAAGCGTGAGTGTTTATTTAAATCCTGCCATCAAGTCAATAGCCTTTCTTTGTTTCTCCAAATATACAATGAATGGTTCCCATTCTCTTTCAAAGTCACTGTTGTCTTTTTTCCATAGTCTGTCCGTCAATTTCGCCATTTCTGCATAGCTCATCAGTTTTTCTTGCCATTGTTCTTTAGTTGGTACTTTTCCAGTCTTCTGATTTTGTGCTATCAACATTCTTGCTGCTGTAGTGGCGTACATAAATAGTGTCCACTTCTCTTTCGGTAGATCTTGGCCTAAAATGCCTAACAAGAAAGCTTCTGGTTGTTTAGCAAATGTTATTTTCAACATTTTCTTAAAAATCTCTGCCTCTCTCTCGAATCTGAAGCTGGATAGCATGGTGCTAGTGATGCAACAGAGGCTTGCTTCGCACAAATCCTAAGTTTCCTCTCAACTTTGGTGGTGAGTAGGGATCATTGCCCTGCACAACAGTTCCAAGACTATGAGGAAGCTTAGAACTCATTATTTCATTTATTTGTTTTTTATATTTACATCCCACGCTTCCTTCCAAAGGAGCCCATGCTACCCAGAAGCTGTCTTGGACATTTGTTGAAATTTGAGGCCTTTACTCAACTGATGTACCAGTTTTGTCTTTCCTTGGGAAAAGACAAACTTGCCACAGTTTTCCATGCCCATGTAATCCCCAGCTTGAATTGCTGAGAGGGGCTCTACATGGACTCCCTGCTGAAAAGGTTTTGGAAACTTCAGTTGGTTAAGAATATAAAACCTCACTAGATTGATAATGGGACCTTGCCATACTGAATACCTGTAAATACAAGATCTCCACTGGCTACCAATTTGTTTCCAGGCACAAATCAAAGTGGTGAAATTGACTAAGTCCTAGGTGACCTAGAACCATGGTAGCTGAAGGCTTTCCTCCTCCCGTAAAAACTTCCTATTTGCCGATGTTGTGACTGGATGCTCTGCTCTGAGTCCCTTTGCTTTTTCAGTAGCAGGGCCCACATTCTGGAACAACCTCCCCAGAAAAATTCACCTGGCACTTGCTCTTTTTCTGTGCCAAGATAAACCTGTTTTTTACATAAGCTTATTGTAAGAGACAGCAAATTTGTGTGTGTGGTGTGTGTGGGGAGAATCTTAAACTACTTAATTCTGCTTTACCTGTTTTTCCTTATTTTCCTTATTGAATTGCATTTTTTAAAAAATAAATAAATAAATTCTAGCCCCCTTGAAGACTGCATTGTTGAAAAAATGAGATGGAAATATTGTAAACACAACACTTTCCAAGGATTTTTCCAAGCAGAAAAATTACCTCTTCTATCCATACGATTTCCAGGTACAGGAAACATATTCCCAGTTTTAAGATAAAGGAGGAACCCAACTTCAGGATCAGCTCGTCTTCCTTGGGACAGCAGGGAGTACAAAACCACCTGAGGGGAGAATCCAAAACCATTAAAATGCATCAAGACCAGTAATATGGGTGCCAGGGCTGAGGAAACTATAGTCCCACTAACAATCCCTGAGGATGGCATACTACATCATGTGAGGGACTTAATCAATCAAGCCAGTTATCGCAATGAATATATTCACAGAAGTCGCCCTAATTATTTAGTGCAGCACAACAGCCAGGCCTATAGCCAGACTATCAACCAGACTTACGATTTTGCTATTCTTCCTACTCTGCTGGCTTCTCATTTTCTACTTTTAGCGACAGACAGAAAGAAATATTGATCTTTGGACACCACCAAAATAAATCCCTGCATCCAAGAAGTATAGAGCGTCTAGAAGACCTAATCGACTGAACTTAAGGAAGATAAAACAGCAGGTGCTACTAACCAGAACACAAACTTTGAAAGACAAAACCAGAACCTTGAAATGGACCCAGAAACAAATTCAGATGCTTCAAAATAAGTAGTTTGTTTCTGCCTATCAGTATCTTCAATAGCAGCCCCACATACAATACACTACAGTAACCCAATCTCCCAATCTAGATCGTCAAAGACATGAATGACTGCAGTTTCATTTCCTTTTTCATCAGCGGGCACAGGAAACCAAACAAAAAAATCTGATAAACAACAACCTAGGGCACAGACCCTGCCTAGGAATCCAAGTACCACCTTCCTCCAGCTACATAATTTCCCATTAAAGTAAAATTTTAGTCAGTCTACTGAGCTCTTACTAGCACCAACTCTGTACTATATATACTGGGCTTAAACTGGACTGTGAATCCACAGTCATTCAGTCCATCTCAGACACTAACCGAGAGAAATCACCACCAGAACACCTGGATATGATTAAAAAGAGTTCAGTATCATCAGCACATGGCTTACAACTTCAGCCAAAGGTTTCATGCAGATGTTAGGGATCATGGCAGACCCAACTGAAAGACAAAACCAGAACCTTGAAATGGACCCAGAAACAAATTCAGATGCTTCAAAATAAGTAGTTTGTTTCTGCCTATCAGTATCTTCAATAGCAGCCCCACATACAATACACTACAGTAACCCAATCTCCCAATCTAGATCGTCAAAGACATGAATGACTGCAGTTTCATTTCCTTTTTCATCAGCGGGCACAGGAAACCAAACAAAAAAAATCTGATAAACAACAACCTAGGGCACAGACCCTGCCTAGGAATCCAAGTACCACCTTCCTCCAGCTACATAATTTCCCATTAAAGTAAAATTTTAGTCAGTCTACTGAGCTCTTACTAGCACCAACTCTGTACTATATATACTGGGCTTAAACTGGACTGTGAATCCACAGTCATTCAGTCCATCTCAGACACTAACTGAGAGAAATCACCACCAGAACACCTGGATATGATTAAAAAGAGTTCAGTATCATCAGCACATGGCTTACAACTTCAGCCAAGGTTTCATGCAGATGTTAGGGATCATGGCAGACCCAACTGAACTCCAATGAACCCTCCAGAGCTATTCCTATAGGAAAGAGCAACTGCCTCACAGCATCAGCTTCTGGAACCTTCTGAACCCACCACAAATGATGCTTAAAAGCAATTAAGAACATATTAAAACGTTTTAAAAACTTAATAGTCAGTGCCTTTCATGTATCCATTAAAATTAATTACTATAATTCCTATTTGTACCTGACTTCTGTGTTCAATAGAGTTAGATTCCTTGCCACTTTTAAGCTCCAGAGGCATTATCTTGGACTGAGTTGTAGATCTGCGGTGAATTGTTACGCCAGCTGTAACATCAATTTTGCCCTTTAAGCCAAACCTGGGGCACCAAATGTTCTCCTCAACATCCAGGATTTCTGTAACTTTGACAGTGCACCAGGAGTCATCTTTTTCATCTCCTGGCCTATCAGAAAAAAAAGCATTAAGTGTATTAACTGGAAAGGTTTACTTCAGAAAACAAAGAGATAACTTTCCTTAAATAAGTACTGTACTTGAAGGGACAAAATCCATATTCCCTAAACAGGTTAGAACATATTACATTCTTAAGCAACTGCTTCCAAACAAATCAAAAGGCAGTGATTCCTCTTATTATTATTTTGTTCTTACAGATGAGAAAAATGATTTCATTCTCAAGTAACAGAACAAGTGGGCTGAAATGCTTAGCCAGATTTGAGTGGTCAACAAACAAGGGATTCAAGCAACCACAGAATATGCAGCAAAAGATATGAATAATGAAGCCTTGAAAATACGAATTCTGGTGAATTTGAGTTGAAATGCAATAGTAGCTAGCCATGACTTGTATGAAAGAGAGAAATTTGTGCATTCAAATGCTCTAACCTGGTTGACAGCTACTTTTCAATAGCTATAGCAAAAAAGCCCAAGGAGAGAAACTTGAAATACTAAACATAGTCGTAAGAAAGTTTGTACTTTTAATTATACTTTAACTAACAGAAGCCTAAACAGCGTTACCACAGTACATTGCACACTTCAGCCCCCTTCCCCCCCCCTAAACATTCATAGGGGGAAGGAAAAATGGGATTCATAGGGGGAAGGAAAAATTGTCAAAAATCTCCTCTCCACCTTCTGCTGCTGGGGGTCTCCACTGGAAATATCCCATGAACAGGAGGAGCACTTTTGCTTGCAAAAGGTTAAGCTTGGCTCTAACCCACACATTCCTGCTCCCCAACTTGTTGTTTATAAGTGCCCTAGAATCTGCGCCAGGAAAGGAGGTTGTGAATAGTTCCTTACCATTTTATCTGCATGTTATGCTGGCAAACATGGTTTTCTTTGTATATGAACTCTTCTGCCCATTTAATAAAAGAGTGAAAGTACTCTTCTATCTCTTGCATTATATCATTCTCTTTCAAATTTAGCTGGTACCTGCAGAAGCGAAGGAAGGAAAGCATATTAAAAGCTGCATGGCAGATAGCATAAGAGATAAAGGGAGGTAACAGAAAAGATCTCTATATTAAAGATATCTATTATTATTTTTTTGTGGTCCCTCAGAGAAAAAGATCCACATGTTTAGGCATTTGTAACGTTTGGAACTATCCTTCCAAAATGTAGCACATACAACTATAAAAATGACAGGTGATTTACTTTGCTTCAAAAAGGTTACTCTATTTGCATGCTATGAAACAATTATGGCAGTGCATTTTTGTCCACACAAGCAATCACATGGACAAAAAGGTATCAATATCAGCAATTCCCACTATCCCTGTGCAAACTGACCTTTGCTAAGCATTAAAGCTAAGAAAAAGAACAAGTTGTTAAGAGAAAGGTGTATCACTCGCTTCACCTCTTAGAACTATTACTTACAGCTCCTTTAGATACTTTGGTCCATGAATTACTGAGAAGGCAATTTCTTTCAATTTCTCTTGTGTAAAATTTGTTCCTGCTTTTTGGAAAATTTCATGAAGGATTGTACCTATTAGCATTGGACGCAAACCAGGCTCACATCCCTGGGGGAGAAACAAAACCACCCCAAAATATTAGCAGAGATGTATGTGCATTACACAATAATTAATCTGTACAATACTGCATTTTTAGTGGCATTGTCCCATCCTAAGGACGCAATCCTCTGCAGACTTATTATACCTTAAAGGTAAAGATAAAGGGGCCCCTGACCATCAGGTCCAGTCGTGTCCGACTCTGGGGTTGCGGCGCTCATCTCGCTCTATAGGCCGAGGGAGCCGGCGTTTGTCCGCAGGCAGCTTCCGGGTCATGTGGCCAGCATGACAAAGCCGCTTCTGGCGAACCAGAGCAGCGCACGGAAACGCCGTTTACCTTCCCACCAGAGCGGTACCTATTTATCTACTTGCACTCTGACGTGCTTTCGAACTGCTAGGTTGACAGAAGCTGGGACCGAGCAACGGGAGCTCACCCTGTTGCAGGGATTCGAACCGCCGACCTTCTGATCAGCAAGCCCTAGACTCTGTGGTTTAACCCACAGCGCCACCTGGGTCCCTACTTTACCTTTACCCTTATTGTACCTCCCTTTACCTTTATTATACCTTACGTCCCATTAAATACAGTAGGTCTACTTTTTGAGTAAACATTGTAAGCAAGGAATTTTAAGTTAAAAAAAAACAAATAGCAAAGAAAGAAGAAAGCACCAACAGGACAATTTCATAATTAAACTAACTACAGTATCAAGTTAGGAGGTTAATAAGGATACATGTTTCCTACTTGAATATAAGCTATCAATGTAAGTCCACCAATCATTTACTTTATTTTTCTTTTACAGTATTACATTTATACACCACCTTCCTCGCATCATGAAAATAAAGGCCCACTTTTATTCCATCATGGTACCAATATGTAATTCCCACACACAGTCACTCAGCCAAACACTGAGCAGAGCCAGACCTGTTTAGCTTCAACAAGGTGGAGGCCTTATGTGTCTTCAGATCGTACTCTGGGAATGTGAGGTTTATTTTCCACCCAATCACTTAAGCTTGGGGTGATTTGCAAAGTTGACCATATAAAAACATGCATTTTAATACATATATAACTGTATGTTCCGCATTAAAATTATTGTCTTTCCCCAACTCCAGAAAATACTGACTCTGTTCACCTATTAGCTATTTTTGTCTTCATCAATTACCCCAAAGGCACTCTGGAGACTACTGGATGATCACTATAGTAAATAAGGAACATAGTATGGTGAACCAGAGCATTCTGAAACTCTTTACTTATATAATTTTATTTATAACTTCTTATATACAGTGGAACCTCAGTTTATACCTACCTCCGTTTATTAACGCCTCCGTTTATGAACGCTGCGGACCCGGAAGTGTTTACATCCGGGATCCGTGGAGTCGGATGCGCAGATCGCTTCTGCGCAGCGTGTGCGTGCACAGAAGCGATCTGCGTAGTGCGCGTGTGCACAGAAGCGCTCTATCAGCACTTTGCACACCCACAGAAGCTTGCCTTCGGGGAGCGAATGCCTCTATTTACCAACGCCTCTGTGGAACAGATTGTGTTCGTAAACCAAGGTTCCACTGTGCTAGGTGCTTTATTTAAGACAACAGTTGACAATGCCCTTAATACAGATGTTATCAATGCCCATGAAACAAACCATTTTAATATACAATGTTTTCCCCAACTTACTTTGAACTTTTCACTCAGTATAGCTTTCCTCATACACCGAATGCTATTTGATACAGTAGTGCCAGAGACTAATACATCTGGATACAGAATCAAATATCCTCCATCCGCATCTATTATCCAAACACCCGTGCTGCACTCTCCTTCTAGGTGAATGATATCTCCAGGCTGCACTGGAACAGAAATCCTGAAAAATATATGATAGATTACAATGTTGATACGCACACATTTTTAAATTATCTGTGATTTTTGTACTGACCTATATAGACCAAGGAAAGTGATCATGTATTCAAGAAAAACTGGAACGGTTTTTCAGGGACCTACGGTATTGCAACCCACACTCTCACGATTACAAAGACCTTCTACAGAAAGGCAGTGAAAATGGGCACAGGCAAGTAGAGAAGCAGAGACGATAATCTCTGAACAATTCAGCAGTGGTCCTTTTAGGGATTAAATCTATGGTGACTGGGGTTGGGGAAGGAAATTCCATAGGGAAGCAACCACCATAATGGAAGCATTGCCAACAGTCACATAAGCTGGGAAGTAAAAGACATCCCACCAGTGGGCCTCCCTCTCTGAAAGTGGAACAGCACTGCTTATACTGCTTCCAACAACCCCTTGGCTGTTCTTTGGATTGTTCCGCCAGAACTACTGGCAATTACTGTAATTAAAAGCAACAAAACAACATTAATTAGCTCTTTAGATAAAAGATTTCCATCGATGTGTACTTAAATTACCACGGCTAATGCTAGGATAATTTTTTACAGTGATGTATCCTGGAGTATAACAGGTACTGTACATCCTTTACAGTCAAAGTGCAGGCAGCTCTGACTTTAGATCAGAGATCCCTTATCTTCAAAATTAAAACTGGATATAACAAGTATCCATGTCTGATATCATATGAAGTCAGTAGGGAATAGTCTGCCCCAAATGGCCTCACAGGCCAAATTCAAAGGCCTAGTAGGCCCAATTAGAATTAATTTATTAATCACCTTGAAAACTACTGTCTCAAGGCGATTTACACATAAAATGATTAACAACAGTAAAAAACACAAAAGCAACAAATGCATTTAAAATAAAACTAAAACTTAACAAACAGTCATTTGTGATAAAAGACCCATTTGTCTAGCTGGGAAAGCGTGAAAGAACAAAAATGTCCTCAATTGTTTCCTGAAAGTGAAGACAGTGGGAGCCTGTTGTACCTCAATAGGAATGGTATTCCACAGAACAGGAAAAAGCCACACTAAAAGTCCTGCTCCAAGTTACTGTGGAACTTGCAGGAGACTGGACTGGAGGTCCTCCACTACTGATCAAAAAATGTTGCCACCTTAAGGCTTAATGTACTAAAAAAGCAGGGAGGGGGACAGTCAAAGGCTTCCTTCCCTTTACTGACATTAATAGGAGAAACTAGGAAATAGAAATATTTTGATCCCTTGTTCCATAGAACTATTTTTTTCAACTTTTTAACCACAATTAGAAACTGTACAATAACAAGCATAAAGAACATTTTGCCCATTGCCCAGTATCAATAGTTACACAGCAGTTACCAGTCATGTCTTAGGATGCACAGCTCTGTATCCAAATCATCAAGCTGAGAAGAAGCTGTAATTGTCAGGTGTTTCTCCAGAGCCCCATTTTCCTGGACATGTAACACGCAGTATCTGTTGTTCAAGCCCTTGCTGAGTACTGTATCCGAGAAGCCAACCATTTTCTTTGGGAATCTAAAATTAGAGTTGCATTATAATACATAAAGGTACAAAGCAGTAGTCAGGCACACACTCTAATAATAGAATGGCTTAAATACCACTGAGGGCTAAGATATGTGAATCTCACTTAAGACATGGAAGCGGAAGCGCCAAGCAGAAAGAAACAGCAGCACTACCTTTGTCCGCTTCTAGACAAGAGACAATTGTTCTAAAAGTACTTAGTCATTTAATATTTCTATTATATGGACAAAATGCTTTCAAAAGTAATTTGGCCAAATAAGACAACAGAACATAAAGCAGAGTAAACAATTCCGAAACCCACGTTTGCCTTTGTACAGAGGGAAGAGAGGGCACTTGCAGGAGAGAACTGGGCGCTACCTCCAGTTTTTCCTCTGTAAGGATCCCTCCTCCATCTGCTTTTTCACTAGGTCCTGAAACTAAAAATATACCAGGATGGGAGGAAAACAACCTCAGAGGATCCTTTGCAGAATTGGCTGACAAAGGATGGCTTAATCACCCATTGTTAATAGAGATTATATACAAACATATATATGCATATGGGACCCAGGTGGCGCTGTGGGTTAAACCACTGAGCCTAGGGCTTGCTGATCAGAAGGTTGGCGGTTCGAATCCCTGTGATGGGGTGAGCTCCTGTTGCTTGGTCCCAGCTCCTGACAACCTAGCAGTTCAAAAGCACGTCAAAGTGCAAGTAGATAAATAGGAACCGCTACAGCGGGAAAGTAAACAGCGTTTCCATGTGCTGCTCTGGTTTGCCAGAAGCGGCTTTGTCATGCTGGCCACATGACCCGGAAGCTATACGCCGGCTCCCTCGGCCAATAATGCGAGATGAGCGCGCAACCCCAGTCGGTCACCACTGGACCTAATGGTCAAGGGTCCCGTTACCTTTATATGCATATACATACGTGTGTGTGTGTGTGTGTGTGTGTACTCTCTCTCTCTCTTTCCTCAAAAGCCAGGGATGGGGAACCTATGATCACTAGATTACAACCCCCATCGTTTCTGACCATCGACCATGCTAGCTGCGACGGATCAGAGTTGAGCCACGTGTGGGACTCTAATCACAGGCTCCTCAATCGCCACATCCTGAAAAGAAAGACCACCCAACCTCCAGACATCCTAAAGGGCAGGCGAAGTGGGGAGGGGGGCCCACAACCAGGAGAAAGCCGGATCCTTGGGGAGAAGCGTCCCGGCGGCGCTTCGAAAGGCGCGCGCTTTTGCAGCTGAGTCCCCGCCAAGAAGCACCTCGGCGGCGGAGGCAAGTCCTCGAAAAAACTCTTCTCCATCAGCTCTTCCAGAGTCACTTCAGCCGCCTCTTCCTCCTCCTCCTGCCTCCTCGCCGCCATCTCCAAGGCGCCAAAAGCATAAGCGGAAAGAGGGAAAAGAAAAAAGAAAAAAACCAGAACCCGGGACGGGAGGTAATAAGCCCCCTACCTAGCCCAGCCCACGAGGGCGCAGGCGTAACAAGCGCGCTCCCCTATGAGGCGCCGGGGGTGGAGTTTGGTGCTTTTCCGGTTTGCGCGGGAGCGGCGGTTCTCTCTTGTTTTCCGCTTTCCGTGCTGCAGGGACGGTTGGAACTCGTTTCTTTTAATCTGAAGGCATTCTTCCTTGCGCGTACATTGGGAGCGTCTTGGAAGGAATACGAGCGGGGTGGGTGGGAAGGATTTGCTTTCTTAAAAACAAAGAGCAGTGGTCGTTTGCTTGCTCTCAATTTCGTCCCGCTTTTCTTTCGTGCAGGCTCTTACTCACACAGCCCTTCATCTTCCTTGGAGGTTTTTTAAACCGTATGTCATTGTTGCTTTAGTTGGGATTCCTGCTTTGCAGGGGGTTGGACTGGATCACCCTCGGGGTTCCTTCCAAGCCTACAGTTCTGCGATTCTATGCCTGCACTGTAATTCATCATGGATTGAGAGGCACATCTACTGGCCTGACGTTGATTAGGCTCCTTTTATATAAAATTGCCACCAGAAATATTTAGGGAAGGGGTGCTGCAAAAGAGTCCTATTGTCTCCACTTAGGGCTGGGGAAGATTTCTGCTTGAAGACTTGGAGTGCTGCTGCCAGGCAGGGCTGACAATAATGAGCCAGGAGGATCAATGGCACAAGGCAGCAGGTGCAATTTTTATTCCAGAATGAGGGACATCTCAGACGAAGGTGGGGAACCTCAGGTCCGGGGGGGGGGGAGCGGCTAAATGTAGTTTTCCAGGCTTCTCTGACCCCCGCTCTCCCCAAGCCACATACTAGTGGTACCTCGGTTTACAAACACAATTGGTTCCGGAAGTCCGTACTTAACCTGAAGCGAACTTTCCCATTGAAAGTACAGTAATGGAAAGTGGATTAATCCGTTCCAGACAGGTCCGCGGAGTACTTAAAATACTCAAACCGAGGCGTACTTAAACCGAGGTATGACTGTACTTCATCAGCCCTGTTTCATACCCTCCCTGAATATTTTTAGCATGCTTGAATGGCTCCTTCAGACGCCTCCAATATCTGAAGGATGGAGTGGGATGGGTGCAGAAACTATCCTACAACAGAACAATAAAACATTCATTCTCTGTTTTTCCTCTGGCCCTGTCCACAGCTGGCATGTGGCCCCCCCTCAGTAGGTTACCCAGGTGCCAATGGGCTGCAGAATGGCTGAGCTCACTAAAAAACCCTTTGCACATGGACACAGATGGAAAAGCAAAAGTACTGGTTTATGTTTAGCCTGATGGGTGCACCGTACTGTCATGCCAGAAACAATCTGGATCGCCCCCATGCCTACAGATTAGGGGGAAAACCCCAATTCAATGGAAACTTTTTTGCAATTGAAATTTGCAGGACATATATACAGGTGTGGGATACACATGCCACCCATGTTGTTAGTAGGATTTTTTTCATAGATTCATACAACTGTAGAGTTGGAAGGGACCACTAGGGTCATCTAGTCCCACCCCCTCCAAATGCAGGAATCTTTGACCCAATGTGGGGCTCAGACCCATGACCCTGAGATTAAAGAGTCTCGTGCTCTAACAGCTGAGCTATCCCTGCATTGAACAGCAGGGTGTTTTGTGTGCAATGGCTTATGATATTCTGCATAATGGGGGGGGGGGTGTTCTTATCTCCTTCCTGCAGCCATTTGGAACACATTTGAGCCCAGCGTGGAGGCCAGGCTCATTCTTATAATGCTAAAACCAAGGTCTAGCATGTCTGAATACAGCCTGTCCACTATTAAATTAGGAAAAAGGAATAAGGAATATGAAAAAGCCAAAAACTTTTTAATATGTTTCTTATTTGCAGTAAAACTGCTAAGTATCTTTCAAAAGCATGATTGTCACATGAAATCCATTATATTTCATTGTTATAAAAGCAGTCTTTTAAAAAGGTGTTTGAATATACCGTAAATTTAGCGAATACAGGATCTACACACTATTCTCCAATAGTAACTTTACTAAGCCGCTGGAAAGGGGCCAAACATTCAAGAGAAAAGCGGATTACTGTACAATAATCAAAGAAAGCTCCACAGAGTCTGCCCAAGAAAAGCAAGCAATATTGCCAAGTATGTCACTGCCATTCTGAGCAGTTACTTATAAGTTCTACTGGGTAATTTGTGGCACGTGAACTTTGATGCAAATGGGGTTTTTTATATAAAAGCCTCAATTGTCTTCTTAATGATCATACTTTTTAAAAATTTTAAGATGTTTAGAAGATACACCTTTGTAAGTTTTCATTTTAAAAAATCGCAAATAAGGCCAGAGATAAACTGCAGTCACTTTAATATTGTTTCATCAAACATTTTAAATCTGCATAAAACAGAAAAAAATATAAAATTCCAAACACATGCTTTTATATTGGCTGGTATGCTTAGTCATATTGCTATTCAAGACATTTCAGTTTAAAATAAAATAGATACATCTCTTGGACAATAATTATATCAAATGTCAAAAGATACATATTTCAATAAAATAAAAAATGCCAAACCACAGAACTTGTTATGTCCCAGCTATGGACTATTACTAAAAGCGATTTTTACAGCTGCTGCTAGATTTGGTATCATAGCTCTTACCAGTTTCATACTCCACATACTGTACAATATTTACAAAAAAATAAATTATATTACTTTACATAAAACATTTTGAAAAGTGTTGCAATAGCTTTAGCATTTAAGTTTGGCAAAATCAGACTCTCTTAATCAAATAAATCCATTTTTTAAGAATACCCAAGACACACAAATTGTTCCTAGCAATAGGAAGGTGAAATTGGAAGGCTGCTATTGAAAGGGAAGACACTTATCCAGGCCTCCTAAAACTGACCTATCCATAAAACCAATAGGCAAAATAGGTAGGATTTGTTGCAAAAAGTGGGCAGGTCCTCTTGGGGAAAAAAAGACATAGCCAAACCAACAGTGGACAGCAAAGCTGTAATCTCAGGGCCAGCCCAGCCATTAGGTGGGGTGATGCCGCCACCTCAGGGTGGAAGCCCCCAGGGTGGCAACCTTGCAGAAGCCCTGCCACCTCCACCACTGGGGGAGAAGCGACACCAGCATTGCAAAATCTTACTGGAAATCAGCATTGGTGCTTCTACACCAGCAGGGTGTGTTTTTGTGTGTAGCACAGACAGCCTCAAGCAGCAAAATAGGATGTGCCATCTCCATATCATGCAATCACTTTACTGAAAAGCCCAAGCTCCCACTGTTGGGTACTTTTTTCAACGTTGAGAGATAGGTGAAGAATTAATAAAGTTGCATCATATTACCAGAGAAGCCATAATAGAAGGCACAGAAGAAGAAAATCACTCAGTGCAGTAGAATATACTGCAGCGTACAGCAAGGAAGGGGAACCTATGGACCTCCAGAACTCTGCGACTACAACTTTCATCCCGGATCACTGTTTTTACTGGAGTTGGAGTCCAACAACATCTCGCAAAGAACAGGTTCTTCATCTTTGTAATACAGGCTGCATGCGGGAAACACAGCAAGTAGTTAAAGCTGCAAATTCCTGCTTGTTTCAGAAAGGTGGCCTTGTAGTAAAATTATTCATTAACCTTCCAGCAGAAGTGTGCGCAACTTGGTCCATATGCAAAATGTTTTAGATGCTCTCAATCTGACCAAAACAAAACCCATGCAAGGATAGGACCCTGCTTACTCATACATATACAGTATTCGATGAAGTGCTATCAATCGACCTTAACCAACCTGGTGCCAACTACAACTCCCATCAGCCCCAGCTTCGTGAAGACTGCTAAAATTGTAGGGTAACCTCAACTTTCAATAGCCTTGTGTACTTTTAATATTGGACCCATAAAGTTCATTTCTGTTTCCTCGTGCCCCCTACCATTGTAGAAGTACTGAATCATATAGATCAAATCCAAATCAGCAGCACCTTAAAACAAGTTAAGACGCATTTTAAATGTGTTTCCTAATTAATCAATCACATAACATATGTGCAATTGCTCATGTTTCTGAGAGGGGAGAGTAGGACTCTTCCCCCCGCATGTCCCCTCCCCCAGACTCTCCACCTTCTATGCATTGGAGGGTGAATATACGGTATGCATCAGGAAGCCACCCCACTGTAAAAGTTCCCCCTCCAACACATGGAAAGCAGAGGGGTCAGGCGATACAGACACATCAGAGAGAAGTCAGAAATGGCATGAAAGGGGTTAGAGTGTTTCAATAGTGCTGGAATAATAAGATAGGCTTCTTTAGGCTACTGCCTGTACCCGTTTACCTGAGAGCTCCACTGAATTCAGTGGGACTTACTTCTGAGTAGGCATGACTAGAATGGGGAGGTATGTCATATAGAAAAGTCAGGTCCAGTATCCAAAAGCTCATGGAATTCCAGGAGTCCAATAAGGCTTTAGACTTACTTTCTTGAAAACGGTTCCCCGAGCTTAATGACAAAGTGTTTTAGGGGGAAAATAGAAATGAAATGCGAGATGCATGACAATAATCACCTATGTTTGCTTTATATCCAAGAACTCCATGTGGCTGATTTGAAGTTCAGAGATGCTGTTTCTTACTCTCCTGCATCCCATGAAGCTTGCATCAGCATTTTTGTGGGGCAAAGTGTGTGTGGGGGGGAATAAACTGCAGAAAACACAGCCTCCTAGAGCACCACTTTCCCAATTTTAAAGGCAACCCCCCAAAACATCACATGATCTTCTATATAACTTCTACTCTAACCTCTAACAGAAGTTTGTAAAGCAGCATTATGAACAATTCAAAGACAAAAAATAAGTACAGTATTGCAAATCCCTTGGAAGAAACCGAGCACCACTTTTTGAGTCCCCACTCAGGGAGATCTGTATCATGGAAATAAATCGTGAAATTATATACGGTACTTTCTAGCTACTAGAAAATCTGAAAATAAAATGAAGGGACTTTAATCCGTGAATGAGATTACATTAATAAATTCTGAAGTAATTGGCTTGTTGACTGCAGAACTACAGCAGAACCTTAAACTTAATTGCATGAAAGCAAGTCAAAGTGAATTCAGTGAAATGGGTTTCCAAGCGGATCTACAATTACCTCTTATGTTTTAGTTAAGGTATATTGTCAACTCTTTAGAAAAGCAGATACTTAAACTCTCCAATTTAAAAAATGAAAGCAAACCTATTAAAATGGATTTTTAAATAATAATAATAATCATCATCATCATCATCATTTGGAACTCCTAAAATTGGTTTACTTTTCACAGTAAGTTCCCCAATTTATTTTTATTTCCATCAGTGACCTTCCACATTGTATGTATGCATGACAAAGAACTTATTCAACTTCTGTCGCATTTACATGTTATACTTCTTCTGGTAAAGAAAGCACTATAAGAACCAGTGATTCCCATGGGAATTTTCACAGATAAATACAATACAAAAACAAGAATTGTTTTTCAATAAAGTTTAAGAGTCTAATTGAGGTGCAAGAACTGCTTCATAAATTCGTAAGTGGTGAAGGCAACAGCCTGTGAAGGAATACACCGAATATAATTCAGGGATAATCCTCGGTATAATCCTCTTCGTATTCCATGATTTCCATAAACATACTTCAGTGTCTGTACCATTGTACTAGAAACAGAACAGAGTAAATTTTAATATACTTAAAATGAAAGCTTTACTATTCACTTTCAATAATGGTTAAAAAATCTAGAAACTACTACACAATATTTGAATTTTACAATCTGGTTACTAAAAATTGCTACAAAATGTTTTCACTCGTGCAGCACAGGAAATTGGAATTGGGGGAAAAAGCAAGGTGGTTGTTAGAAGGAGGATGCAAAACTTTGCCAAGTTGTAGATTAGGTCTCTTTGTTAACATATGGAAAGGACATAAGAAATATAGCATGCAGAAAAGGCACAAATATTTGTTGCTTTAGGTTGAAAATCCATCTGCCACATCTCCTACTTACAAACTAGAACACACTCCACCATAACAAGCAACACAATCCACCAGGAAGTCTCCCGGAAAAGTTACACGGAAATTAGTAAAAATTGCATAGAACACTACCCAAAAATGTAAAATTTCTGGAAAATTTGGAGTCATGAGGGAAAAGTTTATTCCCTTAGGAAATCTATGCAATATTTATTTTCCAATCTGACGTGCACTGTAACAAAATGTATTATTTATAAAGTAATAAACCAGTAAGATTGTTGTACTGTATTTGGCATATTTATGAAATTTACAGAGCAATTCTCTCAATGCTTCCTCAGATCCAGTTATCTTAGTGGTGCTCACTCCCAGGTAAATGCATACTGTATAGGGTTGTAAACTCAAAAAGCATAACTGCCTTAGTTTTGTAGCAGGCTGTTTCTTATCAGCAATTTAAAGAAAGAGATGAAAACAGATGAGGAATAGTCTATGGGAACTCCTGGGCCTTCATATCCACATCCATCAATTAATCAATCACTTTCCACAAAACATCCTGAAGCAATTTACCAATAAAAACATATTTTTAAAGTTCAGGTCCGATAACGATTAGGACAAAGATCACCAAAGGCTTGTTGAGGACTCTAGCCATAATGCACCAAGAAGTCTTCATTTCTAATTTGTGGCCTATGGCTCAGAGCTGCTATTCTGCAACCTCAGAATGCATACTAGACCAGTCATTTGTGGCAGCCACTTCTCCTTACGTCACAGCTGAACTGCTCTGATATGCACAACATAATGAACTGTTAATAATTTTGGAAGGGTGGAAATGCGATGGGAAGCCTGTTTCAGGACTGTATCACTTTAAATGGCAGGTGGGATTTGATTGAAGGGAGTGAATCTCAATTCTATGTGCAGGTTATAGGGAAGAACAAACCAGCATTTCAGAAGGGTGGCTAAGGTGAGAATTCTTCCTGACATGCCAGTTGTGTATGGAGACGCCACCAACTGTTATGTGAATGAATCCCCACCTGTAGTCTGAAGGGACACAGTCCAGAAACCGGCTTACACCTCTTTCATCTGCTGTTTTTGAAAACTTGGGTCCACTATGGTTAATATAGTGACACAGCCTATTAAAAACTGACCAAATCCCATCTCTACATCAAGGATAAGAAGTGAGGGAAGGAAACTGATGCATTAGATCATACACTGAGAACAAATCTCTACCCACTTTGTTTTAATGTGCCACTGTAGAAATTTGCCAAATGCATGTAGTAACTTTGCAAATAATATATATCTTTTAACCAAAGGACAAGAAAAGAATGCTAGAATTGTAAAGAGCTATTATAAAGTAGCAGAATAAGATATCAGTTTTCAATTTAAGGCACTAAACTTACAGGCACTTTTCAGACTCCGGAAGTATTGCTCCCAACTGCATCCGTCTACGTGTTACGTCAAGAGGATATCTGGGAAGAAAAAGATGGGTTTTTTTCCCCAAAACAAGCTCTTTGTGTTGAACTTACATTATTTTGTTGTTTGTTTTTCTTTGTGTGTTGTTGCTTTTTTCTTTGTGTGTATTGTCTGGTTGTTGTTGTTTTGTTCAATAAATTAATTTTTTTAAAAAAAAAAACCCCACAGTGCTGCAAGTATTTGTACAATAAAGTACAGTTAAAGGAAATTCATACGAGAAATAAGAACTGTGTGGAACATATGATGGTGTCGTATTCTGGATCAGATCATTAGTCCACCTATCCCAGTATTAACGTATTTACTCGAATGTAATGCACACCCTTTTTGGCCAAATGACATCACAAAAATTAGGGTGCCCATTAGATTTGATGGTGCATTTACTTTCGCCAGCAAATAATTTTTTGGTTTCAAGGTTTTGAAAATTGAAATGCGCATTGATGGCACATTAGATTCGTGTAAATACAGTATCTACTCTGATTAGAATCAGCTCTCCTAGGTCTCAGGCAAAAATATTTCCTAGCTCCAATGTCGAAGATCTCCCACACATTTTTTTTAGAAAGGAGATGCTGACGATAGAGCCTATGATTTTTTGCAGGTTAAGCATGAACTGTTTTTACAGAACTATTAACTTCTTTACATTAGGGTTTCCTTTACAAGAAAATAGGAGGTTCAAGTTTATGCTACTTAAAGTTATCAGAAAAATAAACACAAAACTCAAACAAATATTAAGAACTACAGGATGTATCCAGTTTCATAGAAATATAATCTCTGAAGTTAAACATGGCCTGCGTAAAAACAAGGTATAAGGCTCAATAGCACATTTGCACTGGATGAAGTAAACAGAAAAAGGCCACAATTCAGCCCAATTCAGTCCCTTGTATTCAGCTCTCTCAATGAAAGCACATGCTTACACCTCCTTTACTGACACCATAGTGACTAACTTTGTCCCAACAAAGTCCCAATATTTTAAAGGACCAGAAAATGTAACATACCTGCCCATCACACAACTAAACATATTATATGTGAAAAGGAGATGCCAGGGAAAAAATAATTGAACTCACTGGCATCAAGTTGTGTGAAACACCTTTGCAGCTCATTTTTTAAAAATTTCTGACCTATAATATTTAAAGCAGCATCTAAAATTCTAAACACCCTGTATTGCCAGTGTGGTTTAGCAGTTGGTGTTGCATAAGAGCCAGATTCAAACCCTCACTCAGCCATGACGATCATTGGGTGGCCTTGGGCCAGTCATTAATTCTCAGCCTAGCCTACCACACAGGGCTGTTGTGAGGATAAAATGGGGAGAGAACTGTTAGCTATGCTACCATGAGCTCCTTGGAAAAAAGGAATGATAGGTCAGAATACAGAGAAATGTGTTTTTATTTTCTCACTCTAATACTTAAACTGAGGAAATTAAAATACATTTTAATGTGAATGCCAGCCTATGTAATCCATAAATACTATATTGGAAAAACATTTACTGTATGTTACAATACATATTTACTGTGCAATCCTAAACATTTCTACTCAGAAATACGTCCCACTGAGTTCAATAGGGCTTACTCCTAGGCAAGTGGGAATGGGATTGTAGCCGTATTAAGGTTTGTTTTACTTTCTCATGTTTAAAGCTGGATTTGGAAAACCCTTCCTTGGAAAACAACATGTTCTGGGGTCTAGCTTTTTAGTGTTTTTATTATATTTGTACACTGCTCTTACATGGGACTTCTCGTCATTGATCAAGGTGCAGATTGGCTTGGCTTAGCAAACTGGTGGTATGAGGTACTCCAACCATTCTCTGATCCTCCCTGAGGTTTAATTTGACGACCATACAATATATTATAATTCACAGTATCACTGCTGTATAAAGATTATGATTTTCCAACTTCTAGCTGGAATAGTACAGTTTTACTAAATTGACAGAGAAAGCAGTTGCCTAATGGAATGCACTCTTATCAATAAACAAACTGATCAGTTCAAATGTTTTTGAAGGAAGTCATAATGAATAAAAGCTATGTCTAGGTCTACAACTCAAGAGTTGCAGCCTTCAAAAACTTTTGCAGAATGCAATATACTGTCAGCAGCACCTATCATCATTATTATCAGCAGCAGCAACAGCAGCAGCCTAAGGTTCCACGGTGGATAACAACAATTTAAGGTACAATACAAAAAACAGTTTGAAACCTTAAAAATGCAGTCACAAAACATAGGGTGAGACCTGAAAATAGATATCTCTGGTGTCAAATGCCATAATATACTGTTCTTTACTATTCAAGTATGAAAGTTTCTTTTTGCCTGGGGCATTATTGCCCCATTTTAAATTGAGCAATAGGCTTTCTTCCCATACCACAAAGGTGTGGCTGATGTCTAAAATTATGACGAAATTAAAATTTAATGATTTCCAAGGTAGGAATTTTGTTTACTTACAATACTAATGCAAGCTATCCTAACAATTCAGTGCAGTAAAATACTAGAAAAACTTACGATATTGTCTGTGCTATTGCTCCAGCTATGCCACCACACAGCAAATTTACATGAGTTTTCAAAACTAAGACATCAGGATTATCTAAGCAAGGCTTCCCAAGCAGGGTAGGCGCTTGGGCAAGTCCCACACTCTTTAAGGTACCAAAGGTAAAAAATGAGAAACCTGAAAGGGAAAAATGTAACTTTAATGGAAACCTGAAAGGGAAAAATGTAATGTGAATGGAAACAATACAACAACAAGCTACATAAACAACAAAGGCACAATCCAACCAAAGGTTAAGCACAGTTAAAAGTCATATTAAAAAAAGGAGTGTAGAGCTTATCAGAGCTTTCCAAAGTATGTTGCAACACCAGTGTGTTGGCTGTAGTGTGTAGGTATGTCACGCGAACGCTCCCCATGCTATGCTCCTCCCGGGGCTGGAAAGGGGTGAGTTTAACCTCTGGTTTGCTAGTAAAACTGTGTCACAAAATGATGCATGTATAAAAAGTCTGTCACCAACATGCAAACTCTGGAAAGCTCTGGCTTAACCGTAGCTGAGTCACAGATTCTCTGTTTGATGATAGTCACATTGTGAAATTGCTTTCAAGTATATGTTGAAGAATCAGCCTTCATTTTTGTTCATCACCTGCATCTGACACCAACACCGCAATCTGGTACAAAGTATCTGGGATGTGGGAATTATGTTGGGACGTGTATTTTAAGAGTTTAAATTGGGGTATGAGGTGCACCAGGCACCACAGTTCCTATGGTGCTTTGGAGAGACCTCCAGGCATGCCTCAAAATAGCACCTAGGGAACCGAAGCAGGTAAATGTGTGAGGACGGAGGGAGAGAGAGAGGGAGGGAGAGGGAGAGAAGGAAGAAGCATGTGTGTATGGAAGAAGGAGAGCATGTGCATATACAGAAACGGGGCCAGATGTGGAGGAAGAAGCTTGATGGTGAATAGGAGAGGGCAACAATGCATAAGTATGGAGGCAAGACTGAGAAACTTTGCAGGGGAGTAGTTGTGGTAAACGAAATAGCAAGCAGAAGGGAGGTTGGTAAGCTCTGGTTAAAGGGAACCAGTGAGAGAGAGTTAAGGGGGGAGGGCAGGAGGTTGTCCATGGGTAATTTGCACAGTGGAAAGTCAGAAAGAGGTGCTATACTAAGCAATAAGGGTGAGAAGAGTTTTCTCTTTACTTTGGTAGAGTGAGGGGCTCAACAGGGGCATCATGATAAGAACCAGGCTGGGGTTCTTGAAGGAACTTACTACTCAGAGGCAGATGAGGAAAAACTTCACACGGGTGTTATGGGGAATAGTTAAAATGCTTCTGGAAAGGACATGAATATATGAACGCCACGCTACACCTTTCAGTCTGTTCCAGGTGCAGTGAAACGTGTATTGATATTAGAAAAGTACCCTTCCCACTACAAATGAAAAAAAGTGATAAGAGATACTCAAAATCGACACCAGCAGGCAATCGACAAAAAGCAACAGGAACCGTACAATTGGTTTCAGAATTGAGGAATATACAAGTGCAGATAGATTGGTGCAAAAAGAACTCTTATAAAAATACTAGAATGTATAGTGGAATAGATGTCAAGATCACCGTTTAAAATTCCAAGAAAAAAGAGACTCCCTGTGGCTATAAGAGTGTATATTTCCATTTCTGTTAACAGTCTGTAATAGTTGCTTACTTTACCAGTGATTTTGTGCTCATGCAGATCTTTCAGACAGTTAGGACAACTAAGGACAGTCAGTAGAGCAAGTTATAGATGGCTCTCAGTGTACATCTGTACTAGTTGGGGGGCATGTTCCACTAACAAGTCACTATAATTATATAATCAATTTCTGGCAGCAAACTTCTCTGCCGGTATCTATGCAAATCCTAGCACCACTAAACATGTGCAATGTTTATTTTAACAGAAGCAATGTGAACAGTTTTGCGAATCAAAATTAAACACCAAGAGGTTCACTGGGAAAGACTCTCATTCAAGTTCAACTCACCTGCATATGGCGCCATTCCTACAACTGTTGGCGTAAGCCCTCGATAAAATCCTTGCAAACCACCTTCCTTTTGGAATAAGCCAATGATGAAAAAAACAAACAAACAACAAATATTTAATTGCACTGAGTACAAAGTGCACATACATTAGATTTTAGAGTGATGTTTTGCAAAAGGAAACGAAATCAGCCTTTTCCTTTCGGTCAGGTTTTTTTTTAATTAAAAAAGGTGTGTCTTTATAAGCAAATTTTGTGATCTGATCCAAACTTTCAGGGACAAACCCAGTTGTGGATCTCAGTGTCTGGCCTGAATGATGGGGGTGGAGTTGCTCCTTCAGGTACACAGGTATACATGTTTATTAAGCATGTGTGCACCTAGTTTAGTCCTAGAATGGTCTCTACAAGGAGCAGGACCTGCTCTGAGGCCACCTCATTGCTCTGAAACTTTCTCCCAAAAAGACAATACTGTGTCTTCTACTGACTTCCAAAGGGAGTTGATGACTTAAGAGTATGAGATTTTTTTTACTATTGCATGCTCTTGTTCTGTTTGTTTGGCCGATTTTGCTGTTTACTGGGAATAGTTTTATTTGTTACTATTATTTAGGGTGCATTCTAGGGCACAGCCACACAAGAGGTCTGACAGATAATCATAACATTTAAAATATAAATGTTTCTAAATTTTGTGAACCAGTATCAAATCTCATGAGCAGTATCATTTTCAAAACTGTATTTTTCACTCTGCCACTCTTCTCCCGGAACAGTATGCAGCTATCAACATCTGCCCACAAACAGCAGAACAGAGTGGGAGATGTTTACACAGAACAGCAGTTTCAAAATCCTTAAAAGTTTGGTTTTTTAAATTTTGTTAGCCTCAGAAACCAGCAACACAATAGCACTAAAACAAAAGAGATAAACAAGCTACCTTTGTATAAATGGTCTTGAATGCATGAATAATTCCAGTGTATGTGTGATCCCCTTTTACTTGGAATGCCAGACGTGCTCTCACCATGTCAAGAGGGTAAGTGCAAATGACTGCAGTTATACCTTCAAAACCAAACAGCACAAATACAACCTGAACTGGGCAACACAGTTGTGACATGCAAATATCAAGAACATCGCTAACAGAAAAACACAAAGTGTCCTTTAAATAGAGGGTGATTTTTTAAACTCAACCTTGTTTTCACATTTGGAGGACTTATACTTTCATGCCTATAAGTAATTTCTCCAAAGAGTTGGGAACACAGATAATTTTTATGCAAGTAACGTGCTAAAGTCAGGGAGGAATGAATGATGTCATGCAGAACTTTAAGGAATCAGTTAAGTCACAGACACTCTGGTTAAGAACTAAGCTGCTTCCTTAAAATCACTGCAATTTAGAAAAAAGGAATGGCACTTTTAAAATGTGCATGTTTCATATGCTTAAACTAGCACACTATCCACCCCCTACCCCCCCCCAAGGAAATGAAGCCAGCATAGCCATATGTGTTTGGTACTTTTTCCTGCTTTTGCATTTGGAAGGCTTAAATCCCTTTGTTCTCAAAATGCCTGGGATGAAGGGCACTTGTGTTTTGAATAGCTGAAATCATGTTTTCCCCTCTGCTTCAGTCTAGTTGTTTTTTTCTTAAAGGAGCCGAAGGCAATTATCCACCAATGAAGCGTTACTACCAAGATTTGAATTACATAAGACTCAGGAAATCCAGGGTGGAAAGTTTCCCCCCATAATGTTTATCTTTGCCACCTCGAAAAGATGCATTACAACAGACTTTTCTTGGCGTCCTGTCCCCCCCATAGCCTTGATGCAAAGGAATTTCCTCCCCTAGTGCTAGAAGGATGACTATATTTTTGGGGAGGGGGGGTAATTTTATGTGTCTTTGCTTCTCAATTTGCTTTGTGTTAATTTATGCACTGTGACTTGCTTTCATTTTTAACTGATTAGAGTTTAGAAATTAATTATTGTAATTGTTAAGAGTAAATTTCTGTTTAATAATTAATTTTATTTTATTGTTTAGTATTATATTCTAATGGGTTACTGAATATTACTTTATTTGATACAAGTCTATTTTAAAGTTATGTTTTAATTCTGACATTTTTGTATTGGATCAGGGTGTTAATAAGTTGTGCAATCTTTGTTGTATCTTCAGCTTGTAAACCAACTGTGTATAGTAATAAAGAAAGGCAGTATTGTACAAATTAAAAGTGAAATGAAATGAAACGAGAACCATGGAAGTTTTCTCTGCATTTCTAATGCTCAAACTACATTGGTGTTAGCACCACTAATACAAAACCTAAAATTCACATTCAGATAGCACATTTCAGTGTGCTTGCATTCTTCCTTCCATATTAATATTATCCAGGCCACTCTTGCACTATACCCAAAAATGTGAAGACTGTTCACGTGCTCATTTCTTATATAATACATTAAATCTCCATCTGCACTAGATGTGCCCTGCCAGCTACACCAGGAAAGGTGTTATTGCTACCCCATAATCTCTTGCAGTGAATTTCCTTTCCTATTTCCTTCTCCTTTTTATTTCTCTCTCTTACCCCTTTCTATTCCTCGGCTTACACATAAGCTTCAGAGACCATAAATATATAGTTCCTTGTGAAATTATTTCCATGTGTTGCAGTTTTGTGTATTGTATATAGAGGGGAAAGATGCTCTAACCAACTATTTCAATCCATGAGGATTATGATGTAGTTAAAATAGACTTCAGGAGCATTTACCTTTTTATGATGCCTAACAAACTATAATTGGGGTGAGGAGATAGTTCTCCCTGTTTAATACTAGCATTCAAGAATACCCAAGGGGGCTATACAAATGTGGAATTATGACTGGGTAATAGCTAGGGTAAGCAAAAATGCAACCATGACCCTCTGACTATCCAAAGGTGAAGAACACATCCCTTTCTTGTGAACTTCTCAGAAGCACATAGGTAGCTACCACTGGAAACAATTTCTGACTACATACTTCTAGTTACTGGTAGGTAGCCATGTTGGTCTGCTGTAGTCGAAACAAAATTAAAAAAATTCCTTCCAGTTGCACCTTTAGAGACCAACTAAGTTTGTTATTGGTATGAGCTTTTGTGTGCATGCACACTTCTTCAGATACACTGGAACAGAAGTCACCAGACCCTTATATATAGTGAGAGGGTGGGGAGGGGTATTACTCCAAAGGGTGGTGGGAATGGGTGATTGGCTGATAGGTGTGACTAGATGACCCTCATAGTCCCTTCCAACTCTACAATTCTATGATTCTATTATCTATTTTATTAACTTTAACTGATTAAAAACAACAGCCTTTAGCCTGGACTTTGATTACGAAACCACAATTTAAAGATTGGCAAGCAAAACGAAAGAAAAGTTAAGTATACATTAGAAGGAAATACCTGCCATGGATCCAGCCATTAACCGGTGAATATGCCCAGAAATGCCAAGCTTCTGCTTTATCATCTATGAAAAGATCACATTTATCGAGTGAAAAAAACCAATCATTCAGCACACTATAAGTGAGCTTCACTGGTCAGTAGACTGAAAACGAACACAAATGGTTTAATGCTTCTGACTACATTTTAACTAACAGCCTTAACATTACTTTAATATATTTCTTATTTATTTAATTTATATCCCACCCTTCCTCCCAAAGGCAACCAGGGTGGCAAAACAACATTATATTTATTTTATTTTAAGGTATTTATATACAACTGATCTCTTAATAAACTTTATTTTAATTTTGGTTTATGTTATAACAATGCCAGTTCTTGCTGTCTGACAGTAAAGGTAAAGGGACCCCAGACTCGTGACCGACTCTGGGGTTGCAGCGCTCATCTCGCGTGATTGGCCAAGGGAGCCAGCGTACAGCTTCCAGGTCATGTGGCTAGCATGACAAAGCCGCTTCTGGCGAACCAGAGCAGCACACGGAAACGGCATTTACCTTCCTGCTGTAGCGGTACCTATTTATCTACTTGCACTTTGACATGCTTTCAAACTGCTAGGTTGGCAGGAGCTGGGACCAAGCAACGGGAGCTCACCCCGTCATGGGGATTCGAGCCGCTGACATGATCAGCAAGCCCTAGGCTCTGTGGTTTAACCCACAGCGCCACCCGCATCCCAAGTCTGACAGTACCCCAGTCTTATTCTTATTTTATTGGTTTTATTTCAGTAATGCATAAACAACTGCCGGTTTCCTGTACTGCTAGGATTTGTCATACACTTGCTTTCTTCCCATAGATCAGACATTGTTTCAAGCCTGGGAGAGCCTTTTGAAATCAAAGAATCTTGCAGACACCACAAAGTACCCATTACACAGAAAAGCTGGCAATACCGTGTTTCCCCTTTTTTAAGACGTAGTCATTATATAAGCCATAGCAGGATTTCTAAGCAATTGCGCGATACAAGCCATACCCCGAAAATAAGACATACTGATAGACCCTTCACCCACTAGCAATAACCCCCCTCCTGCCAGCCAACTCCCCCCTTAAAAATCTCTCCCCATTTTGCTGTCGCTCCACAGACACGTATTTCCTTTAAAAGCTTGTAAAAATGCACCGAACAGCCGTAGCTGCTGGCTGCCGAAGCCTTGTGATTTCTCTTCCCCGTTTCTGAGAGCATTTTTTTAAATAAAAAGATCCAAAAATAATTTTTTTAGCCAAGCTGTGTAAGCTCTACTTGGTGAAGGGGAGAAAAGTGGGGTGGGGAGGAGATGAAGGCACGAGGAAGAAAAGAGGGGCGATTGAAGAATGCAAAGGCTGTTTTCCCTTTTAGGGAGAGACCTCCGTGCGCGCGTCTGTCTCTCTCCCCCCCCCCTGCGTCTCTCTCTCTCTCTCTCTCTCTCTCTCACACACACACACACACACACACAGCCCACCTCTCGCTTCCCCCCACCTTTCCCTAAATTCCCTTCCATTCAATGCACGTTGATTTCCTCTTAACGGGAATCTCCCGTGTCTGATTGTTGTCTCATTGCTTTTACCGGGCATAAAGCAGCCTTTTAAAAATCCTGCTGCAGTTTTCTTTCTACCTTATGCTGCTTGGTTGTCTGTGGAGCTGCCCCTTTAAGGATTTGTAAGTAGTCTGGATCGCAGTCCTTGCCTTGGGGACTTTTATTTATTTATTAAGGACTTTTTCCTTCGCTGTTTGCGAGCTGCTAAAAGGAGCTGCTAAACGCTGCTTTACACAAAAGTTAAACTGCCGGTCCTAACAACACGTGCTTCCTCACCTCGCTGGCTCAATTGCTTCTCAATTGCTACCATTTACCAAGTCAGCAATCTTAATTGCTGCTTAGCTGGCTTCTTTGTTCTCAGCAGGTAGCTTCTTTGCTATCAGTGATAGCACTGCAAAGTGCTATGTTGTTGGAACTTCAGACAGTCTTGCAGTCTTGGGCAGCTGGCTGGTAGAGATCCTTACTTGCTTTAGGTATAGGCTACTGCTAGGACTGTATCACACAGATAGATTCCATTATACTGGTTTAGATTTAAGAAGCTCCAGTGTAGCAGATTGCTATTAAGTGAGTCCCCACCTTGGAGGAGAGAGAGAGCAGCCCTTCGCGAACATCCCAGGGCCGGGGAGAGAGGGCTGCACCAGGGACGCACACACCTCCCTTCCCTCAGACTCGTAATAAAAATACCGGTACCAGTAAGACATCCCACCAAAAATAAGCCACCCTGTGGTTTATTGAGAAAAAAAAGTAATAAGACGGTGTCTTAAAAAGGGGGAAACACGGTATTCAGACATCCCTCCCATTGTCAAAACCAAACAAACCCAGGCAAAACACCTAAACCACCTCAAAAAATAAAACAAACAAGAAAGCAGGCAACATCCCGAAAGCAGACAATCCTCCCATTTAAACAAACAAGGAAAAAAGTGCTCAAACCCTTAATTCAAAAAATGAGAAAAGTAAGAGACTTGGCAGTTACCAAGGGGGCATCTGATGGGCACCACTTTGGGGGCTCCAATTTCTGGTTTTGATTTTTTTGCAATGTCTTACAAAAGAAAAGATTTGATTAAGGTGAACACAGCACATCAAATATGGGGGGATGCATCATATCCTTCGACAGCTAATTGCCTTTGTTTGTTTTGTTCTTTTGCTACTTAGGAGTTTGAAAAATGTGTTGCAATTCTGCAAACCTCAGGATTCCCCTCCATCCCACCCCTAGTTTCAGCACTAAGCTCCGTTGTGCACCAATAGCAGTGATTCCATATCCCCAATAGCTGGGGAAAGCCTTCATCGATCTATAGCAGTGATTTTCAACCTTTTTGGGTCCACGGCTCGCTTGACCAACTACATTCTTTCTGCGGCACCCCTGTGGGGCTCTGGAGCCCAGTTATGTCACCCCTTGCCTGCAGAGATGGCAGCCCCTCACCCCTTTTCAAACACCCTCCCTTGTGGAGTGTTCCCTCAGGCTCCTCTCCTATCTCCTTGGGAGTCCTCTGGGCAGCTGCTGCTGCCGTCCCTGGTCTCTGAGCTGACACCCTCCCTCCCCGCCGCCGCCCCAAAGAGGTGCTTCCCAGAGCACTGTGCAGCCCCCCTAACCATCATTCAAGGCACCCCAGGGTGCCACAGCACACTAGTTGAAAACCACAGATCTACAGAAAGAGAAGCAGCTGGCAGTTCTCCAGGTGCAGAGAATTCCAAAGGGTAAAAACCACTAAAGAAAAAGCTGTGCTGTATCTCAAACACTACTCTTATACATGCTGTTATCCATCTTGTGCCATATGTAAGCATTTGGGATAAACAGTTACAGTGGAACCTCGGTTTACAACAACCTCTATTTATGAACGCCTCCATTTACAAACGTTGCGGACCCAGAAGTGTTTACATTCGGGTTCCATGGTGTTGGATGCGCAGCTCGCGCATGCGCAGAAGCGCTCTATCGGCGCTTTGCACACGCGCAAAAGCGTGCCTTCGGGGAGCGAATGCCTCCGTTTACGAACGCCTACATGGAACTGATTTGCTTTCGTAAACCGAGGTTCCACTGTATTTAGAAATCTGTACAGTGGTACCTTGGTTTACGAACTAAATCCATTCCGGAAGTCCGATCTTAAACCAAAGAGTTCTTAAATCAAGGCGTGTTTTCCCATAGCAGCGGGTGACTCAATTTACAAATGGAACACACTCAACAGGAAGCAAAACGTGTTCTTATTCCAAGGCAAAGTTCACAAACCAAAACACCTACTTCCAGGTTTGCAGCATTCTTAAACCAAGTTGTTCACAAACTAAGCTGTTTTTAACCAAGGTACCACTGTACTTGCATATTCCCCTGTTGCTCCATTTCATATCGAAGTCGGAAAGAGCCAACTTGTGCAGGTTATGTGATTTACATACAAAGACTTATTTAACATTTTAATGATATATAGAATGAAATATAAAATGATTTGCTTAAATAGATTACGTATTTATAGGTCAATAAATGTCCATAATATAGAGAGGGTAACTGGTGCTAAGAAATTCAACAGGTTTTATGCAACTCATAATATATTTCAATTTATACAAGTGATGTCCAGCCACAAAATGCTGTGGTCTATCCTGAGGCCCCTAACAGGAGTGCTTTTTCTTGTCGCTCCTCCTTTAATTTCTCCTGCTGTGCCATACAACACTACAGAGTGTCAGTTTATTTGGCCTCACTCAACCCATCATTACTGTTATACTGTTCAATTTTAGTTTTTAATTGGACTTGCAAAGGTAATAGTCTTGATGTTTACAGCATAAACATAAAAAACTGGAAGTAATTGCATTACTCAAAACACCCGGGGGGGGGGGAGAAACAAGGCAACTGGCAGTTATACATAATAAATATGTCAATTTATACGTATTAACCAACCACAGATAGTGTAGCTGGGAAATTAAATGCAGATACCTTTTTATACTGGCCAAATGCTGTAAACTGAATTGCACCATATGGAAATATTCTAATCATCATTGCTCCATTTCCTTTATAGAATCCCAGGTAGCCCTCCTTTTTAGGAACAGCACGCAATGTAGAGATCACACCTGTGATGAATAAAATATGAAAACAAGAAGAAAGATTAGACAACCAACAGAAAGCGATAGCTAAACGATCCAACAAAGTACAAGAAGATTTTATAATAAGATAAACAGCATGTTCAGGAAGCTGGGCAGGAGGAATGATAGAAACAAACAGGCTGAAAGAACCAAAAAGTGAAGAGAAATGGTGAGTGGACAAATGAGAGACTAAATCAAAATTTCTATTAACAACCCCCCAAAACAGTTAACTGGAAGAAGAAATAAAAAGGGAAAGTCAGATCTCAAAACTTGGGAGAAAAGAAAAATGACATCTCGGATAATGGCATATAAACAGTGGAAGAGGACTTTGCTCAAACAGTCTGTGCTGATATTTACTCAGCCTCACCTAATTTCTACAAACCTTGCTTTGTTCAGGGACACATGTAGTTAGAATGTTTGCAAGCCTGTGACAAATACACCCTCACCATGCTAGAATTGCATTTTCATTCCACTTATCTTCCTACAGAAAATCCTTTGTTTTTAGTTTATGCACACGTGCTGTATCAGATTTTCTCAGCAATATTCCCCATTCTCTCTCACACATACCAAACTAAACACCTGTTAAGGGAGTATTCCCTAACTACAGTTTCTATAAGCATATGTGTTAAAAATAGGGTTTGTTTTAACTTACTGATTTAAATGGGGCTCCTTTTTAGTTAATCAAAACATTTTAAAACTGATCTAACAAATTATAATTAATAAACACAGAAGCATTCTTTGTGAGGGGGCTACATTATACTATATTGGCAATTTGGACAAAGTAATATCATATTAGGACATCCTAATATACAGTGTCCTTAGAACTTTTTTCATCACATTGCGCTAATAACATTAACCAATTTTAGCTGATCTTGGCAATCAAAGTGTGTGCCAACTAGGGGTTTCTTCTCTCTTCTCTCTTCTCTCAATCGTATACATAGCCACACAGAAGTACTTGAGTATAATGTGCCATCAAATCTAATGTGCACCACAATTTTCAGAACCTTGAAACAAAAAAAAAGTATTTGCTGGCAATGTAAATGTGCCACTGAATCTAATGTGCACTTAATTTTCTCAATGTTATTTGGCAAAAAAGGCACACATTAGATTCGAGTAAATACGGTAAGTACCACTATGTTCATTCCTAGGTGAGTGAAATAACTCTCACACAATGGGATTTTCCAACATCACACTGGACCTCCATGTGAGGTCAGTGACAATGTGCAGTTGGAGAGGAGAATGAGTGAAGTTGAGGGCCTCAGATAAGGTAATCATACTACTGGTAATCATACTAAGCCAATGTTGATTCTGTCATACAAAATGGGGGAAACAAATGAGAACAGCTTATCCTTAAAATATGGCATTGTGAACATTTCCCCCATGCTTTTAAGAATGATCTGAACTTTTATTGGGTTTACTGGCTTCCATTCACTGTGCATCAGAATACAGGAGTCAAACTATATCTTCAATTTTTGAATTTTCAAACACTAGCATCTGTTACCAGACTGCAGCCTGACCTAAAGTGGATTGCAATAGCAGAACTAGCACCATGGGGTGTAGAAAAGGGTGAGTAGGGTTTTTCCCCACCACCCAGCAGAAGCCTGCTCCCCATAATGTACACTTTGGGGGGTATTTTTACCCATGATTTCCCAAAAAAAGTTCAACCACTTTAGGGGGTGCTCTCCTAAAAAAACAGAAACACAACAACTTTGGCTGCCCCCCCCCAACAAAAATCCTGGCTACGTCCATGGCTAGCACCATAAAAAATATATGGAGAATCATGAAGAAGTGAGTCTCCAAATGCATGTTTCGGCTAAACGTGGGTTCCAGCTTTGAAAAGAATGCCTGACAACATTAATTTGAAAGAAAGTCAGCCATTTTTGTAAGGCACTGCCACAGTGATCATGTTAGGCCCAGCCAATTGATGTGTGATCACTGACACATGGATCAGAATGGAGGAGTAAGGGAAACGGGCATAACGGGGGCGGGGGGGAGGGATAACAGGGCAGATGCGCTATATGACACATGGGGAGGGAGAATGGAACCCCCGCACAAAATGGTCGCTGCCTGTATATCTAACCTGTGGAGGAAAAAACAGTATCAACCCTATCTTTCAAATTCAAGGTTTGCAAAAATTAACTTTGAAATCTCATTGAAAAGCACAGGGATTAAACACAAATTTGCCTCCAAATGCTGTATTTGCTGACAATATTGCAGTAAATTGAAAATGAAATATACAGGTGAAACTCAGAAAATTAGAATATCGTTGAAAAGTGCATTTATTTCAGTAATGCAACTTAAATGGTAAAACCAAATATATGAGATAGATGCATGACATGCAAAGCAAGATATGTCAAGCCTTTATTTGTTGTAATCTAATTTTCCGAGTTTCACCTGTATATCCCTTACAAATACAAGAATGCAAAATACACGAAAACTGTCTTACCAAGATTTTTGTAATGACGGTTATGAGCTTGTAACAAAATCTTTACTCGATCCAATGGAGCAATGGTTGTTTTGGCACAGCATCCCGCAACACCTTTCAGAGACAAAAGTTAACAACACAGTTTGCTGACTGCCAAATGTTACAGCATGTCAAACATTCAGCATGCTATTTTTAAAGTTTTATCTTTTCAAGGTTCATCCCATACCTGAAAAGCATGGCTCCCCTCACTCAGTGGGCATGATCTTCACTGGCAAAGTAGTCATGTTATGCAATCTATGCACAAGGTTTCCTATTCTGTTCCATTTTCTTTTGGCAACATAAAGCTGATTTATTGTACTATATATGCTGATGTTCGTTTCCAGGAATGCCTCACCTTATGGTGGAAAGGCTGTTTCCTAATATCTCCTCCAAGTTGTGAAAAACCTAACACTCCTGGTCATATGAAAACAATGAAGAACATTATGAAACCTTAACAACAGTGTTTGCTACAACAGGACTACTCTTCTGAAATATGGGCCTGTAATTCAGCAGACAGAGAACCCATTATAGGTACTGTAATTATTTAATTTATTGCAAGTATAGAGGTATCTTTGCTATATCACAGGGCCAAGTATATCAAGGCATCAAATACTTTTTCATAAGGTTCACCAACTCCAGCCCTTGCAAACCAATCACTAAATGTTGGTACAGCTCAGCAGTAATTATGGATCAGCTCTTTTCTAGTACCGTATCTTCTTCTGTTAAAGGTCCACCTCCCACAAAGTTGTATCAAGATGTTAACTCTCAACCATCACCATACCACTGACCCTTATGCAGCAGCTGTGCTGTATCATTCAACTTCAAAGTCAGATCAACTACAAATGATACAAAAGCTCGCAAGCAGTTTAGGATGCAGTACAGTGGTACCTCTGGTTAGGAACTGTATTCGGCTCTTAATTCTTTCCTTACCACTTTACAACTGTCATTTAAGCAACTTCTGAACGTCAGATCTTTCAAGGTTAGGGGGGAAAGCAAGCTGCTGTCTTATGCTTAATGTTGATTTGGCTTACAATTAATCTGATAACGGTTATTAAGCAGGGTTCAAGATGTTTGCCTGTAGTACATTACGTTTCTTTCTTACCTAAGGAACGGATACAGGTATGCATGTAAAGTTCTTAGGAAACAGACACGTATCTTTCAGAGTTTCTTTAAATAACGTCTCTGCCCTATCAGCTCGGTTCGATCTACCATTTATAACAAGGAAGCTCCCAGTTACATTTGGAAGAAGGACTCGGGGCGAAGCAGTCAGAGCAGAATCCGACCCCGGGACAGGTGTCGCAGCTATAAGTATAGCTTCTCCTTCAAGGAACAAGCTCCGCCTCGGTTCTCAACTCAACAGTAGGCAGCACTGAAGAGCGACGAGAGCCTAAGTCGCAGAGCAAAAGGAGTCAAGGGCAACGCGGTGGGCGCATGTAAGCACAAAAAACCCAAGACGAGCGTATCGTGGGAATTCCACGGATCAGAGTTAAGGGGATTCTGAGCTTCCCTCGAAAAGGGAAAACGCAGCCGGGCGTCCAAAAACATTGATTTTTCTTTCTTTTTTGGGGGGAGGGGGCTTGCGAGCACCAAGAGGCCGCCGGCCCCCTCGCCTCGCCATCCCTGCCCACCAAATAAAAAGGATTGTTCCGTGTTTACCTCCGGCGACGAACGAGCGGAGCCAGTAGAAGTCCCTCCGCGCGGGCGACGAAGGCAGGCGGGCGCTGGGCCCCGCCGCCTCCGCCTCCGTGGCCATCGGGTCGAGCTGGGTCCCTCGCAAGCGCAGCGGCAGGAGGAGGAAGGGGAAGAGGGAGACGCGGCTGGGCTCGACCAGCACCCAGCGCCTTCAGCACATGGTGCCGGGCGGGCTTTGCCTCCGCCCAGCCCGGCTGAGAGGCGGAGCTCGGCCGAGGACGCTGAGAAAGGAGGAGAAAGAGACGGGCCTCCTCGTACAGGCTCCTCTATCGGAGGCCTTGCAAGCCGGGGAGAGTCTTCTCCCGCGCCCCGGGCATGGCCACGGCCTCCGGGAGCTGCTCGGCCAGGCCCGCGTCGGCGCCCCGTGATCGCGTCAGGAGGTGGCTGGAGAAGCTCGCTCGGCACCCGGCGGCGGCGCGTCTCCTCCCACCGGCCTCCTCGGCTTCCTTTTCCCCGCCCGCCCGAACTGAGGAGGCCGGCTGTGTGGCTTCAGGGGAAGTGGGAAGGGAGAGCGCCCAGGCGTCCCCGAATGGGCCTCAGGGGAAGGTCGAGTGGGAAAGGGATCCCGAGGGTCATCCAGTCCAGCCCACTTGCAGTGCAAGGAAGATCCTGCGGTTGAGAAGTGCGCGTATATATGCGCCTTTTCTCGTGTTCCGCCGCCCCCCCTCTTCTCTCCCAACAGCCCCTGCCCTGCCGGTCGGGCTTCTTTGCTTTCTAACTACTGCAGCTATTGCATAGCCTTGCCGCGCGTGGGGTGGAGGAACGACACATTAAAAAAGAAAATGCCACAGGTTTATATATTTATTATTATTTTTTAAGCCTCCAAAATGCGTACTTATGTAATAACCTTTACTAGGACCGACCAGAATGTCACCAAATTGTGGCAAGCCTTGGAGTTATCCAGAATTCTTTGTTGTGCTTTTCACTATACAGTGGAACCTCGGTTTATGAACACCTCGGTTTATGAATTTTCAGTTTATGAATGCCGCGGACCCATCTGGTACGGATTAATTCACTTTCCATTACTTTTAATGGGAAAGTTCGCTTCAGTTTATGAACAGACTTCCGGAACCAATTACACCCATGTTTCAGTTTATGAACGCTTCAGTTTAAGTACTCCGCGGACCGTCTGGAACGGATTAATCCACTTTCCATTACTTTCAATGGGAAAGTTCGCTTCAGTTTATGAACGCTTCAGTTTATGAACAGACTTCCGGAACCAATTGTGTTCATAAACCGAGGTACCACTGTATAAAAGGACTTTGTGCTATTCTGCTCTTTCCATTAAGAGTTTTCAGCTGAATCAGCTCGGTATCATGCCTTCCAACTGTTGGCAGATCTGGGTACAAAAAAGTGCACAGAGTACTTAAAAAAAGAAAAAAGCCTCCCTCCCTTTGTGTAACATCTTGCCTTAATGAAGATTTTCCTGATTACATTATAGTTTTTGTTTTTATTATGTATTTGTGGTTTTATATCTTGATTTTATTCAGTGAACCACCCTGAGACCTCCTGGTATAGGCCTGTATATAAATTCAATCAATCAATCAATAAAGGTGTTGTCCAATGTGAAGCTATATATAAGGGGTGAGGTGGAACACCCTGTCACCATCACCTTCACATTTCATTACTTGGTTAAAATGTTTTCTTTAAACTAAATTTTTTTGGAATGCATTTATTTATGCCTCTTCAAAAAGCCCTTATGAAAGAGGTAGAGATAAATGCTGTCCACACATTACCATTTGTTCCAGCTCCAGTGTGCTCCCACCACTGGTACATTAGTCTCTCTTTAGCCACAATTCATGTGTATTTTTGTGTTTCTTTGTACTTGTGTTTGATGCACAAATACTTGTGTTTGATGCACTTCCCCTCAAACCAGCTTCCATCCAGTTTGAAAATGTAAACCACAAGCTGAGGTGTGTACATTTGAGACAGCCATTGTGCATGGGCAGATGACAGCTCTGATGAACAGGAGGGACAGGGACATGGAGATACATGTCAGGTAATGTGCATCAAATGAAGATGTCCCCACTCTCTCTCTGCTGTGTACAGCAATGTTTAAAAGTATTTGAAAGGGGGGGGGATTACTTTGCTGCATTTTAAGCTGCTAATGTGTACATAGCCATAGATTAGATAGCTAAAATGCAGTTTGAGCCATGCCATACAAATCTCCAAATTCAAAGTGAACAAATGAAAGATTGTGGCAATTAACACTTTAAAACAGTAAATACATTTCAGTATTTACACTGGTGTTCCTTGTAAGGGATAGATAAAATTTAAAGGGGAGAGGAACAAGCACTTTTTTTTTTGCAACAACAGACACAGGAACACAGCAAAGGGGGACTTTCAGATCCAATTCTAATGGGATACCTTGCAGTCAGTGTTGAGCCTTGCTGCATCTAACCTTTGAAGTTATGTGCTAGGTAGGTAACTTATTTTGCCTTTTTACAGATGAGGATCTGAAGCTGAGGGAAGCTGGGATTTCTCCCAGGCTGCTTAGTGCATCCATGGTAGATGAACCCACTCATTCAAGTCCAAGCCTAAGAAGCTGCTCACTGGACCATTGTTGTTGTTGTTTAGTCGTTTAGTCGTGTCCGACTCTTCGTGACCCCATGGACCATAGCACGCCAGGCACTCCTGTCTTGCACTGCCTCCCGCAATTTGGTCAAACTCATGTTCGTAGCTTCGAGAACACTGTCCAACCATCTTGTCCTCTGTCGTCCCCTTCTCCTAGTGCCCTCAATCTTTCCCAACATCAGGGTCTTTTCCAAGGATTCTTCTCTTCTCATGAGGTGGCCAAAGTATTGGAGCCTGAGCTTCACGATCTGTCCTTCCAGGGAGCACTCAGGGCTGATTTCCTTAAGAATGGATAGGTTTGATCTTCTTGCAGTCCATGGGACTCTCAAGAGTCTCCTCCAGCACCATAATTCAAAAGCATCAATTCTTCGGCAATCAGCCTTCTTTATGGTCCAGCTCTCACTGGACCATACTCCACTCTTAAGGATGCTGTTTCAAAACTGCAGAAACACAGCTCATTGGAGAGATCTGGTTTACTTATTCAATTTGAAATAGATCACCTTTTTCTGTTCAGTGGGACTGATGTGCTGAAAATTAAAGGTCTCATGATCCTGTTTCTGAATGTGACATTTCCCACATAAGACTCTAGTCTCTTAAACTACAGCCTGTCCTAATGGAGCATGACCCTCAACATGGCAATTGCTGCTGTAGTACAGACATCATTTTGATGTATGTGAGAGTACCAGAGTACCGTATGTTTTATAGCAGGGGTCAGCAAACTTTTTCAGCTGTGGGCCGGTCCACCGTCCCTCAGACCTGGGGGGGGGGGGTTGGCCTATATTTTGAAGGGGGGGGGGTGAACAAATTCCTATGCCCGGCAAATAACCCAGAGATGCATTTTAAATAAAAGGACGCATTCTACTCATATAAAAACACGCTGATTCCTGGACCGTCCACTGGCTGGATTTAGAAGGTGATTAGCCCAGATCCAGCCCCCGGGCCTTAGTTTGCTTACCCATGTTTTATAGGAAGGAAGTGTTGCAAGAAGATAAAATATACACACAACACTGTTGAAAAATATAAGCAGGGCCTATGGGAAGTTCTTGCTTTATATTTCACTCAGGATGAGGCACTTTCTTAGAACTTCCATCACCTTTAATTCTTCCATCAATGGTTTTCTCACACCCATACTTTTGACTTTATAAAAGGTCTTTGTGCTATTCTGCTCTTACCATAAAAGAGTTTTCAGCTAAATCAATAGCACACCATGCCTTCCAACAGTTGGCAGATCTGGTAGAATTGCATAGAGTCCTTTTAAAAAAAAGGACATGGCATTTGCACTGTGGCCCCACATTTACGAAACTTCCCCACTCATCATGGAGAGGTGTGTCTAGCCCACTCCCTGCTTTCATTTAGGTGGGCTTTAAATACGTTTCTTTTTCAATCTGTTCTTTATTTGTATGGTGAGTTGGACTTTAAACTGTCATTCATTTCTGTTTTAAAAAAGGCTATGGCTTTTTACTGGTTTAATTGGAAACAGTTGTAGCCTGCTGTTGACACTGATTTAAACACTGGTTTCAAGTGTTATTACATTAACTGTATTAGCCTATAAATGATTTTATTGATAAATAAATAAGTAGATGTAAATAGCATTGGCAAATTTTCATTTCAGAAGGTTATTCCTCAGTAACATAAATAAATAAATGCACTCTCAATCCCTGCACATTTCTGAAAACAAGGCTTAGTGAAAACCAAAAAGTGTTAATATTCTGCCCATCTTAGTTTTCTATATAATTTGTATATACTTATTTATATTTAGTCATCACTGCCTCCAGTGAAATGGCAATCCTTCTCTGCAAGGTGATGTCACTAGTTAATTGTGCTCTGCTGGATGCTTTTGTGGGCATAAACTGGTACCCATTCAAATGGTGTGTGTATGGATCAGATCCATTAATGCGCATTTACTGAGGTATGTGACAGGGATAAAACCATGCATACAAATAAGCATCAAGGTTATAAAATGGGTTATAAATCGAATAAGAAACAAGGTGTCAAGGTACTGTAATCTCAGTATTAAATCCCATAACTGACAAACTATACTTGCTTGTCCTGTAAATAATATTTGGCTCTACAATTCTCTTTAACTCTGAATGTGATGTAAGCTGATGTCATGCTTCATTAGTGGTTCATACTAGTGCAGATGTTTGGGAGGTTGTTTTGTTTTAACTAACTATTCTTCAAATGAAGGGTGATATATAAATTTTAACAAAACCACCACCACCTTCTGATCTATGGTTACACCTCCCATCCCCTTTTGCAAAAGTACTTTAGTTAGGGTGCCCTCTTAACAGGCAAAATATTTGGTCATACCCAGCACAGATAAACACAGGCAGCAGCAACTACTTTTCAGGACAAAGAGAACAATAGTTAAATCTAAGGTTGCCAGACTCAATAGAGGACAGGACTTCTGTGCCTTTAATTGCCCTGCTCACTTTTGAGTCTGGAAACCTTAAAGAGAAACCAGCAGACCCTTTGCTTGGGAATTAAACAAAGGGTCTGCTGGTTTATCTTTAAGGTTTCCAGACTCAAAAGAGAGCAGGGCGATTGAAGGCACAGAAGTCCTGTCCTCTATTGAGTCTGGCAACCCTAGTTAAATCGGAGGACAACAGCAATGTAATGCTTTACAACTGAAGTCAAAGTGAGAGCAAAGTACTCCCATATGGAAATGCGAACATGGTTATGAATATTATAAGGTGTGATGCTTTCTCGCAGCTCACCTGAATACTTTCCACTATGTTGGGAAACAATAGTTAGATATATACTGAGTTATATTATTTGACCTGTAAAGGGTAAAGGGGCCCCTGACCATCAGGTCCAGTCGTGTCTGACTCTGGGGTTGCGGCGCACATCTCGCTCTATAGGCCGAGGGAGCCGGCGTTTGTCCGCAAACAGCTTCAATTACTTTATAGCTGCCAGCTAGCTGGGGGAGAGGGAGGAGAAGCCTAGCCTGTTGCACTTTTCTGTTTTAAACCACAACTTGGTATGGATAAATCAGCAGGGGAAGTTTTTAAATGCTCATCACATGGCTAATATATGGAAATTGAGCTGCTGTCAAAGCATGGAGTAAAACAAAAATTGGTAACAGGCACTGGTGATGCTAAATTACCTTAAGTATCTAGTGCTGTTTGTCTTTTGCAAAGGGACAACAGAAAACCAGTAGAAAGCCTCCAATAAGCATATTTATGCTTTAATTGGTGGGATTGGATGCAATTATGTAGTACAGCCAATCCTTGTTGTTCATGTGCATTAGTAACTTCATCTAGGTTGGTTTCAACAGCTGCAGGAGGCTATGTATATAAATTGTGGTGGTTTGAGCATTGGGTTTAGGCTAGGAAGACCAGGGTTCAAATCTAATTAGATGAACTTTGGCAACTGCTCCTTTCAGCCTAACAGGATTGTTGTGATGATAAAAGCAGAGAGAAATGAACTATATGAGCAGGCATTGATTGTGTGGTCTCTGTGACTGGCTTTTTACTTCTAGCTTAGAAGAGGCATGTAAGTTTTTTGTTGTTTTGATGGTGGTTGTATCAACCACAGTGTTGCAGAATGCAAAGTGCTTGGCTGCAGGGAGAGGTCCTTCTCTGTGGTGGCACCACAGCTATGGACCTAACTCCCAATGCACCTGAATCGAATCTCTCTGTTGCAGGCAATAATAATTGAGCACTGACAGCACCAAATTATTTTACAGTCTGATCTTAAGAAGAATTAGGCATGGCTAAATCAGTTTAACTAAACAGGAATAATCATTCCCAACAATACTTAAGATCAAACTTTGGAGTGAATATTATCGTGTGCATACATTCATTTTTAAATAAAAGGCCATTACTGTAAAAGCTTTCTGCTGGAGGGTGGCTTTGAGTATCTGTATACAGTGGAATCTCAGTTTATGAACACCTCGGTTTATGAATTTTCAGTTTACGAACGCCGCAGACCCATCTGGAACGGATTAATTCACTTTCCATTACTTTAAATGGGAAAGTTCGCTTCAGTTTATGAACGCTTCAGTTTATGAACAGACTTCCGGAACCAATTACACCCATGCTTCGGGTTAAGTACGCTTCAGGTTGAGTACTCCGCGGACCTGTCTGTAACAGATTAATCCACTTTCCATTACTTTCAATGGGAAAGTTCGCTTCAGTTTATGAACGCTTCAGTTTATGAACAGACTTCCGGAACCAATTATGTTCATAAACCGAGGTACCACTGTAAATGGCATGTGCTTTTGTGACTGTTCCTTCTGTTCTCGTGCTTATGTTTTTAAACATGTTACAAGTTTTGTGTGCAACAAGCAATTAACAAATATCATCATCATTGTTATTAATAAAAATTTATGTATTTGGATTTTGTGGAGTGCTAGAGCCATTTAACACTAGGGAATATTTGTCCCACATGTGAACAGTGTTAAACTGCAGGAAATACAGTAAGCCAAATGTATATTCTAGCCATTTCTTTTTGCATCATTCGATGCATTTGAATATTAGAACAGTTTTATGCCTGATTCTTCAAAACGTAGGGGGGGTGTTTCTTTCCTCCCACCTTTGTAGACCTAAGCACTATACTGTGCAGGGCGTCTTGAGTGAAACTTTAAAAGTTGCGCTAGTCAGTGGCCCCAAGAGTCCGGGGTCGAGAGGTAAGCAATCCGACTCCGGAGTTGCGATCCAGCTCGCATCTTACTTTTCACTAGGAGGGCTCCGTCCAGCTCGAAAGCAAAGCGCAGCCTAGCCTCCCTCTCGGAGGGTCTGTCCGGGGAAGATATAACCTTCCAGGAAGAGCACGTTTTATTCCCCCATTGCTGGGTGCGGGGGGTCTCCATATTCCACCTAGGTGCTTATTTTCCTTCCTTCAAGGATGAGCCATGAAAGTTTCCTTGCTGTTTTGCAGCTGTGGATTGCAAAGTCATGCGCCTTTTCCTGTTAGTATCTTATTGACAACGCAACGAGCCTGGTACGTATTAAGGGATCTGTTCCCAGAGAAGCTAATGGGGTGGGGAGGGGATGGTGGAGAAGCAGCCTCGCTTAGTATGCGAACTTTCCTTGTCTGCCCAGCGGGTTGGCGAGAAGAGCCCATTCCGAAAAGTTGGCTGCACTTTCCTCCAGGCTAGACGTGGAGAAGCGGAATGCAATTAAAAGTTTGTGGAACCCTGAGAAAAGTGCCAGGGAGGTTTCTGCTGCTGGTTGCGGGAGGGAAAGGAGGACCGAGAACTTGGCAGTTTGCACCAGTTAGGAGGGGGGAAAAAAGATCCCCACATTTATATTTTTTTAATTAAAAAAATCCAAAATCCTCCACAAGGTCGGATCTGTGACCGCCTTAGTGCAAGTTTGCCTTGAAGGAGCCCAAGTCTGTCCGGAAAAACCCGCCAGGCAAGCAAAACTGCCTCATATTTGCATACAAAGGGGTTGGGGGCCAGACTGTTTTAACGAAACTGGCTATTTTTCTCAAGCGTTTGCTTTTTGGGGAAAAGGAAAGGTCAAACTTCTCGAACTGGCCTTTAAACCCACCCCCCCCCCCCGGTTTGCTTAAACTGCATTACTATTGCTTTTAAAAGCAAAAAACACACACCACGCAATGGGTTAAGCTCTGCTGTATATCTCGATTTCCCAGCAGTGCATCTAGGCTGATCTCAGTAGAGTTAATTAATCATCGCACTGTCGTCAATTTAAAATCGAATTTAACCCATTGTTTGGTTCCTCGGCAGCCCTTGTGAGCAGTTGTACAATGATGAGAGCTGTAGGCCACCGCTGGCTTCTACCTCCTGCAGAAATAAATCCCACTCCAGGAAGCCATCTGCTTGAAACAAGAGCAGAGGCAACGGCTTGGTCCTCCCCCTTCCCCCTCTCGCTGCTGATATCTCGCTTGGGGGTGGGGTCCGGGGGGGAATGAGTTTCTCTATATGTCAGTAGTATTGCTCAACAGGCCAGCTTGTTTAAAAGCCAGTTCGGAGGAGAAGCGGGCAGGAGGCTTGCCTCTGCATACTTGCCTCCAGAGTCCCCATTTGAGCGCAGGAGGCTGTCCATTTGCATACGACCCCCCCCCCCCCTTGCAAATGCAACTGCCCCTGGAGTACGTGCAGATGCAAAAAGTCAGGAGGGAGGCCAGTCGTCTTGTCACTGCATAAGCCTGAGTCATGAGCGAGCAGTTCTCTGTTCTGCTTCCCTAAAAAACAGATCAGGGGCTGCAGAATCTCCTCAGTCTGAAGGGTCCTGACAGCAAGGGGCTTTTAGCAAGACACACTGGTCCTTGTATTTTGCGGGGGCTGTAGCATTTCTCCTTGCAGAAAGGCGAGGGCCTTTCAGTTGTTTGAAAAGGGGGAAGATGTGCATCCGATCCCTGCCGTCCGCACAGTGTCTGTAAATGCACACACGCTGACTTATCTGTGTGCCCCTTGCCCAACCACATCGCAGACAGCGGAATTGCAAGATGTGCACAGTGTCTAGAATTGCGCTTTTGAGCCCACCAGGGAAAATCTCTGCCGCTTTCAAGGTACACACTTCCTGGTTTTAATACCCAAGTGTTGCATTTATTGCAGATGAAACTGCCATTTGAACTTGTCCATATTACTCCAATATGAATTGTGACAGGGAGACACGTGTCCTCAAGCGCATGGGGAAATGGATAGGGGAGCTGTGATTGGCCGTTGTTCCCATTTGCGCACCGCATGTTTGGAGGCGTGTGTGTTTCCTTCCCACTTCATGTGCTTCTCATAGCAGACACCGCTGGAATGCAGTTCTAACTGGCAGATCACATATTAAATGTTATATTTGCAATAGCTTGTTAATTGTGATATAAGCAGGGATATAAGTCTTTGGAGCAGCTCTATCCTACAGCTGCTTGGATTTTTGATATGTTGCACTTTGTGCAGGATGAATAACATTTCTGAACATTTTCTTCTCGGCACGTTTGAATAGGGTGAACACCCGAAGGTGTCTCTCCCTTGCATGTTTACTGTGTTTATTCCTGGATGGTTCTATAATGTGCAAAGTGGTTCTAAAATCTTGTGGGAACAAATGGATTGATTGGAGTTGCATTGACGAGCACTCATTTGCCAAAGCCAAATGAAAATGTTCCATTTCTAAAAACACAGATATGTAATAAGCAAGTTGTGAAACTTGAGAGATTCAGTCATCGTGGCTTAAAATATAATTTACATAAAAAATGTAGATTTGAAAATGGACGGAACCCATTAAAAAAGTTGTCAGTGTAGCCCACAGCCCATCCTTAAGTAATTTATGTGTAATGGCTTTGTGCATAGATCACTTGGATGTAGTGACAAAAGAGATGTTGGTACTAAAGCATTGCTTAGTGAGAACAGTAATTGTATTAAATCTTGAAGCAGTGGGTAGATTTACTGGCAGTTTTGTATTCCGATGAAACCATGATTGTATTTTGCCCCAGACGGAGCATAAGGCAAAGGAAAACATCTCTTAGGCTTGATCTGCTCTAAGATTTTCCTTGTGAGAGTCAATGTCAGTTTGAAACACATTTGTGCCTGTAAGTTGTTTGCTTTAGGCAAGCAGATGCATTGAGCTTCAGAGAACCTACAGCAAAATGCCTTCTGGTGCTTCCATGACTTCGGTGCCACCACTGGCAGCAACAATAGCAGTCAGCAACAATGCTCTTAATAAACTCTTGACACCACTGCCAGGACCTTAGAGTGCTGGAATTTTTTTTTTAAGGGGGATCTCACAGCAGATATCACTGGTGGGTCCCTGCAGCTGCTCAAATATGTTTTGTGATGAAGCCAGCTTGAGGGAGAAGCTCACTAGCCTAGACTGAGCTGTGGATTCTTTGGTTCAGGGTTCACCAGTCTTTATGGGCCCATGGACACATTTTGGAATTTTGAGAAAGCGACAGAGTTTCCACCCCCCTCCTCTCTACCAACAGATAGAAACAGAAAGTGCGCCTGGCCACACATGCGTTTTGCTTTTCCACAGGGTCTGAGTAAAAATCAGGTCTAGTAGAATTAAATTTTATCTTCTTGAATCTGCATGATTTGATATGTTTTTCCTGAAAACAACACCCATCAACTTTACATTGGTACATAGTAAAAAATTGCAGTTCCCCATGGGTTTTCATGACTATTGCACAGGGGACCAACAAAACCACCAACAAATCACAGGACACATATGCGGACACAGATGAATGAATCAATTTATTTATTTATTTATTTTGGGGGGGGGGAGGAGAACGTGTAAAACTATGAGGAGCCATAAGGATCTGTGAATTGGCTCCATGCTTATGCACCACTATGGCAGCACTAGGAATTGTGATTTGATTTTTTTTTAATGGTGAAATTCATAGTTGATAAAAGTCCGCTTTAAGTGAATGGTGATTATTGGGAGGCCCAATTACCCCAACGTACCCACCTGGCTCCAGAAGAAAGGAGGTCTAGGTGGCCTTCCTTGTCTTGCTTCCTTGTTCTTGACTTCACATCAGCCACAAATTCACTGAGGGGAGCCAGTCTTCTCTCAGCCTTGGTGGTTCTTGTTAGCATCCATCTGTCTCGAGAGACAATGGAGTGCACCTGCGGGGGTGAAATCAAACCGCTGCATTAGCAGTACCAAAGTCGCAAGTCTGGGCAGTATGTATGGAGATCCTAGGTTGTCCAGACGACAAGAACCCACTGTCGGCCTTGCTGATGTGGTCCAAAGGAAAGCAGAGCAATACATTTGGCACCAGCTTGGCTGCAGGAGTTGCCGGAAGGAGGTTACGAGGCACCATCCAACTGCCTTAGGGACTGTACTCTGTATTTGTGTAGGGTTTACTCCTTAGCATTTTGATCTCACAAAGATATGCTACAAGGTTTATGGTCAGAATTTGGGTTACCTTTCCAGGTTGACAAGCCCCATCTGCTCCTCATCTCCCCCTCTACAGCATGTGCAGAAACCGCCTTCTTGACCACTGGTCCCACTATGGGTCTCATCCTCTCAGTTCACCAGAGACTGTCTTCACATGCAGGGAAAGTTCCAAACTCACTGAATGATCTATTGGCTACCCTTACCTTACCCTTGCTCCTGCCAACCTAGCAGTTCGAAAGCACGTCAAAATGCAAGTAGATAAATAGGAACCGCTACAGCGGGAAGGTAAACGGCGTTTCCATGTGCTGCTTTGGTTTGCCAGAAGCGGCTTTGTCATGCTGGCCACATGACCTGGAAGCTATATGCCGGCTCCCTCGGCCAATAATGCGAGATGAGCGCGCAACCCCAGAGTCGGTCACGACTGGACCTAATGGTCAGGGGTCCCTTTACCTTTACCTTTTTACCTTACCCTTACCCTTACCACAGTGGGTGGCACTGTGGTCTAAACCACAGAGCCTAGGGCTTGCCGATCAGAATCCCCATCAGAATCCTGTTGTTCAGTCCCAGCTCCTGCCAACCTGGCAGTTCGAAAGCACGTCAAAGTGCAAGTAGATAAATAGGTAGGAAGGTAAACGGCGTTTCCGTGCGCTGCTCTGGTTCGCCAGAAGCAGCTTAGTCATGCTGGCCACATGACCTGGAAGCTGTATGCCGGCTCCCTCGGCCAGTAAAGCGAGATGAGCACTGCAACCCCAGAGTCATCCGCGACTGGACCTAATGGTCAGGGGTACCTTTACCTTTACCTTTACCTTGCTTAGCTGCCGGTCAAAGCCATTTCCGGGGGTATGGCTGCTGTCACACACTGACAGCTTCTAGGAGCCACAGGTGAGTGCAGGGTGGGGACCAAAGGTAGACAAACTACCCCAGGAGGACCATGACATGTTCCCTTCCCCTAACACCCCCTACATCCTGCTCAGCCTTGGTAATCCATCTGTACAGTGGTACCTCGGTTTAAGTACACAATTGGTTCCGGAAGTCTGTACTTAACCTGAAGCGTACTTAACCAGAAACAAACTTTCCCATTGAAAATAATGGAAAGTGGATGAATCCGTTCCAGACGGGTCTGCGGAGTACTCAACCTGAAGCGTACTTAACCTGAAGTATGAGTGTAATTGGTCCTGGAAGTCCGTACTTAACCTGGAGCGTACTTAACTTGAAGCGAACTTTCCTATTGAAAGTAATGGAAAGTGGATTAATCCGTTCCAGATAGGTCTGCGGAGTACTTAAACTGAAAGTACTCAAACCTAAGCTTATATGGCATTCACAGTAAGCTGCGTTTAACATAGCAAAGTTTTACTTCTGAGCAAGAATGCAGAGGACTGCACTGTTAGCAAACTAATATCCTGACCGCCTACTTCCCCTCCCTCCCCAACTCATTTTTTTAAGGCTAATTCATAACTGGTTCCATAGTGAAGCCTGTATGTGCTGAGGAAGTGACAGGGTGTGAAGTGACAACTTGCACAGCTTGTGCATAAAACTACAATTTCTGCAATTCAGTGCCTGATACTTTTTCCCTTTTAAATTCAGTGTTGTTTTTAATTTGGTTAGCTACGTTCGGGGAATATATGATCCCTTCCTCCTTAAGCCTAATAGGAAGCTCTGTTCTCTTTTACTCTCCTTTTCTATTTCCCCCCCTCCCCCAACTCCAAATACAACTCTTTTTCTAAAAAAAATCCCCCCTCTCTTAAGCCTAGCCTGTCCTTTTCTTAGGCAATTGGTCATGTGACTTTGGCTTAAGCATAGCATAGCCCTGTGCCTCTGATAGTTACTATCAGTGGCATCTCCTCTTGGCAGTAGGTTAACCCTTTCCTGGCCAGGCTTGGGAAACTCTTGACTTCTCCACAATTATGTTAGAAGTTCTGCATCTAGGAATCTAATACATGCACACTTTGGACTCAGTTGAACACAGTGGGATTTACTTACGTATAAACATGTGTAACATTGCACTGCCTAAGTACTCTTATTAGAGACTAAGGCTGCAGTCCTAACCTCATTTACCTGGGAGCAAGCCCCATTGAATTCAGTTGGACCCCATTGAATTTACCTGGGAGCAAGCCCCATTGAATTCTGAGTAGACATGAGGATTGCATTGTGAATGTCCATGGGACTTCAAAGTACACACATGCTTAGGATTTTACTGTAAGACTATGTATGGCTACTTAAACAACACATCCATCCTCACAGAATCTGGGGTAGAGCAGATAGCATCTCAATATGCATGCATAAGATCCATCTGAATCTATGATACACTGAATTGGGGCCAGTGTATTGAGGGTCAGGGCATAGGAAAGTGTAGGTGCAGTGCTCAAAGCATTTAGTCTGGAGCAAAGAAGGAGCAAGAAATGTTTTGGTATCTGGATATTCCGGATTATGCATGCAAAACAAATGCCTACCTATAAACAGTTGCTAAGCAGCATTGAAATACAGTGGTGCCTCGCTAGACGAATTTAATTCGTTCCACGGGTCTTTTCTTATAACGAAAAAAATCGTCTAGCGAGTCCCATAGGAATGCATTGAATTTTTTTCGAATTGTTTTTTGCCCATAGGAACGCATTAATTGAATTTCAATGCATTCCTATGGGAAACCGCGATTCGCTAGACGAAAACGCATTCGTCTAGCGAAGCAACCTCTGCTCAAAAAATCCTTTAGTTAAGCGGAAATTTCGTTAAGCAGGACGTTCGTTAAGCGAGGCACCACTGTACTACACTTGCGAGAAAGTTCCTCAAGAGTAGGGAGGATTCTAGTTTTTATCTTGATGAGATAAGCATTTGCCAGGATTATACTGCCTCCATCAAACTCTGGGAATTATTACATTAAATTCCTAGCCACCTTAATGTTGTATACAACTGGAAATCATTCTGGGTGTGCAGTTTAAATACGTAGTTCAGGTTGTAATACAACAAGGTAACATATGAGAAAGAGTTATCCATTTGTTGGAAGGGACCAAGAGCTTGCTTCCTTCTTCAGTAGCCTTGGAGCTAGAGCTTTCTTATCTTTGCAGTTCCTGACCAATATTCTTACAGGAAGGGGATTTCTCAACCCCCTTGTGTCTGTCTTCATTGTTCAAGTGCTCTTCTATTTAAGGGGGAGAAATTGTATTCCTCTCCCTCACTTAATTAAATAAATTTTCGCATCATTAAATTCTTGTTAAATTTTGTCATATTGCAGGCCAGTGTTCTGGTTGTCTTGTTCTTTGGACTGCCACATTTTCTGGACACTTGAAGGGCTTCTAAATTTTGGCACTGGAATGCATGGGCGATGTGTCTGAGGCTGAGCCAAAAGCACATATGCAGCATGGAGGGTTGTGGAAGTTGTCTTCATCTTCGTCATCCTTCTTAAATATCTGTGTCAAGTTGCAATGGATAGTGATCTTGTAAATTGTATTGTTTGAAAGTGGTCATTGCAGGACCATGAGGAAGGGCCATAGCTTATTGTTGGAGCATCTCTTTTACATGCAGAAGGACCCAGATTAAGTCCCTGGCATCTCCAGGTACAGCTGAGAATGTCTGCTGCCTGAAATCTTGTAGAACCACAGCTGGTCATTGTAGACAATGCTGAGTTAGATGGACCAATGGTCTGACGCAGTATAAGGCAGTTTCCTATACATTAGTAAGATGCAAGAATAATTGTCATAACTACACATAGCGCTGTGGTCTAAACCACAGAGCCTAGGGCTTGCCAATCAGAAGGTCGGCGGTTTGAATCCCTGCGACGGGGTGAGCTCTTGTTGCTCGGTCCCTGTTCCTGCCAACCTAGCAGTTCGAAATCACGTCCAAGTGCAAGTAGATAAATAGGTACCGCTCTGGCGGTAAGGTAAACGACGTTTCTGTGCGCTGCTCTGGTTCGCCAGAAGCAGATTAGTTATGCTGGCCACATGACCCGGAAGTTGTACGCTGGCTCCCTTGGCCAATAAAGTGAGATGAGTGCCACAACCCCAGAGTTGTCCACGACTGGACCTAATGGTCAGGGGTCCCTTTACCTTTTACACATAGCAATTGCAGAAGATGTGTTTAAGTTGGGAAAGCTATCAAAAACAGTGTCAGTTCTCAACAGTTCACAGCATTGGTTGCAATGCTTTTGAGCAATTCTAATGAGTACCTTGTTCAAATATGGATGATTAATAGGGCTTTGAAGAATAGTATTTTAGGTGACAAATACTGTATAATAGCGATGCGGGCACTTGCGAATCTATAGCACCTACTGGTTACATAGCAATTCTTCCTCTTCTTCATCCTGCTCAGTCCAGAAAAGCTACATTTGACAGCATTAAACTCCATTCAACTCAGTGGGATTTCTCTTCCAAGTAAACCTACGTAAGATTGTGCTATGTATCCTTTTACAGTCATACCTCGGTTTAAGTACGCTTCGGTTTGAGTACTTTCAGTTTAAGTACTCCCCGGACCCGTCTGGAACGGATTAATCCACTTTCCATTACTTTCAATGGGAAAGTTCGTTTCAGGTTAAGTACAGACTTCCGGAACCAATTGTGTACTTAAATCGAGGTACCACTGTACATTTGTTTCTTTGGGAATCAGCTCCAGCTGGATTCTTGTGCTCAACATCTTTAGGTGGAAATGGAACTGTTTTGTTCCACATAAATTTGCTGCATATATATGTCTGTACATAGTATTTTAAGGCATGTGATGAGTGTTTGTGAATTCCATGTGGAAGGGTTCCGCTATTGAAGAGAAAACTGTGCAATAAAAAGTGTATTGCAGAAAGCCATATGAAAAATAAGGGGAAGTGTGCAATTCCTTGGCACATCCAAAAGAAGCTCTGCACACCCGATGGTTGGAACAAGCATAATGATTACCACATTGCAGCTACTATAAATTGCTCTCACATGAGGACTCTTGATGTGGCAGCTCCTCGCATGGAGTGGTTTTTATTAATGCAAATGTTGATGCACAAGAGGCTTGTAATGGTATTTAATGTCATTGGATATGCATGGTGAGCCATCAAAAGCTCAACACCAGATGAATTGTTAGCACACAAATCAGTGGGTGAATGTGACTATGTGACTATGTGGTAGTTGTAACCTGTATACCCAGTCATCCTGTTCCGATAAGCTGGATTTACAATGCCCTCCCGTACATGTCTACTCAGAAGCAAGTTTCACTGAGGACAATGAGACTTTCTGATAAGTTTTCATAGGGTTGCACTGTTGGACTCTAGAATACATCTAACTTAGCTGGGTAGCACGATACATGACATTTCCCCCTCCTCCCTTTAATCTTTCTTGTTGGCATTATTTAAATGTGCTCATACTTTTCCAAACTCCTCAGAGTCTTGCTTCCCATCACAATGAATCACTGCAGCACATATTTTAGAGTGGGTTTAAACAAAACAAAACAAAAGAGCATGCCTAAAATACAATAGGGATATCCCTAGCTTTCTTCAAAGTGTGCAGGGATTTTATCACTGTTGGTGAGGTGGCAGGGAAGTTAATAATTTCTGGGGGGAAATCCTGGGGGAAATGTACAAGATTTTAGGTCTACAATCCTTTGCATGCTTAGTTGGTAGCAATTCCACTGAGTTCAAGTGGCATTTACTTATGAGTAAACATGCATAAGCTCAAACCTGTTTTAGGTCTGAAAATGTAGGTCTGAAAGGAAATGTTGCTAAGATTAAAGAGAAACATTTGGGAAATGAAATACAGTGAGTCAGCAACTTAACACATGTTTAACTTATGCACATTCAGCTTTACATGCTTGGCAATTTAAAAATAAATAAAAGGGGGCGGGCATCCGGGAAAAAGTTGTGCCAAGCCCATCCATCATTGTACCCAATGTATTTTGAGTATGCACGATTTTGGCTTTAGGCACAATCTCTAGAACGTAACCCACATATTAATTGCAAGCTTACTGTAGATCCCGATATTGAGGCTATTCTGTCAAATTTTGGATGCGGTTATTTTGAATAAATTTGTATTGGTAGTATGAGGAAATCAATATACTGTAATATCGAATGCAAACAGGATCAAAGTTCGAGGACAACTCAAAATGTTCTAAGCAGTTTTGGAATATTACATAAAATGTAGCAGCTGTTTTACAAGTGTACTGTGTTTTAGTTGAGCATTTGAATAAACTTGTTTAAACATAAGGTGCTGCCTTGTATCGGATCAGGCTGTTGGTCCATCTAACTCTATATTGTCCACAGACTAGCAGAAGAGCTCCAGGGTTTTGGACAGGAATCTTTCCAGCAATACCTGGAAATGCCGAGGATTGAAGCTGGGATTTTTTGATTACATAACATGTGCTCTACCACTGAGTTATGGCCCTTTCCACTCACAATGCTAACTTGTTAGTGACTTTTAGACACTGTGCCACTGTAGCCTAGTGGCCAAAGAGACTGAGCTCTGGACCAGGAAGCCCCTAGCTAACATATTTTCTGTGCCATGAATTCTCTAGGCAGCATTAGGCAAGATAATGTCACTCAGCTTCCCTCTTCCCAATCTGTAAGAATGCAGAGAAATAGTGTAAAGATAGTGCTTTTCGGGGTTCTATGTAACAACAACAACAACAACAACAATGTAAATATAATCATCCATAATAATCTTAAACTCCTATCTTCTATTTCAGCTCTGTGCTCTACAAGGACTACGCAGGTGAATATGCTGGCTTCTGCTGAACTGAAGACCATTTACAAGACTCCATGATCTTTAAGTCCACTCCTAGTTGCACATCTGCTGCTTGACAGAGATGGCTCGTGATGCCAGATCTTCACGATCAGTTAAAAAGGAAGAGAGAAGCAAAAAGAAATCAAGCCCAGTCAAAAAGAAATCTTGCCAAGTAACAAAAGATGCCAAGAAAACTTCTCCAAAAGCAGAAAGTTCAGCAAACTGCAAAAAGCACCTGGAAGGAAAGAATGACAGCAAGAAAAAAACACAGGAAGAGAAACCACCACTGAATGCAACATGCAGATTTCTCAGGAGCAGCGTCACCAAAGCCTTGTCTGGAACATCTTGGATGGATCTGGGGTTAACTGATAATGTTCTGTTTCATAACCAGCCTCCTTTGAGCTACAATGGCTTTACCATGACTCTTCGCAGGAAACAGTTTCCCCATAGACTGTTCCAGACGCCAACAATCATGCGAGCAACTAAAGCTAGCCCAGGGAAAAGTGGGGGGAGAAGAGAGAAGCCTGAATCAAGAACCTCTTGTGTATTAGAAAGGAAAGAAGCAGAAGAGGCTGGAAGGGATTTAAACCAGGTTGGTGCTTTATCTTCTCCGGAGGAGGAGGAGGAGGAGGAGGAGGAGGAGGAGGAGGAGGAGGAGGAGGAGGAGGAGGAGGAGGAGGAGGAGGATCTGTGTGATCCAGAAGGGGGCTACTGCTCTGATTGTGAAAGTCAAGCCAAAAAGGGAGAGACACCTTCTGAAGAAGGCATTTCTGCTTCTAATGGTGATGTACCAGGTACCCAAAATCCAGAGATATTAAAGGAGGCATGCAAGTGCACAGAACCTGCGCCCACAGAGCAGGTTCTGAAATATTTGCCTCCGACTACCTGTGAAGAAAATTTCACTCAACTTGCCCCTGCACATTTTCATCTTGATTCTGCTATTCCTAGAAAGGTACATGAAGAGAATGACTCGGGAGCATTTGTGAAATCACATTTTGAGAGTTGTTTGGATACGTCTCCTGCCCCCAAACAGTATACCTGTTCACATTCCGATTCCGCATTAAGTCTTTCCTCGGAAGCAAACTCAAAGGAACTTGTAGAAAGGTCAGAGTTTTCCACAGACACTCACTCCAAAACTACCTGTGATTTGGTGCTAACTGATGGTGATCCTGATGCTGCCATTTTGATTACCTCCGAATTGATCTCAAAATTGCATTTAGATGACCCATGTGTGTTACAAGGGTCTCAGCTCAATCAGGATCCTGAGCCTACTATTCAAGAAGTAGAACCTGCATCGTGCTGCATCTCTGAATCAGAAGGCTGTTTAAAAGATCCAGGCCTTCGTGTGGAATCTCATTTACCAAAGGACTTGGAACTGGAGCTAAGCAGAAAAGCACTTGATTCTTATTTCAACTCCAGGCAACTTTATTTAGAATGTGACCAAACAAATGACATGTTGGCATGTGAACAGGTTTCTAATACCTCTTTGACTAGTTTTATATTGGGAGATCTTGAGCAGACACTTAAAAAGATTGCCGTAGAAACTTTCACTTTAGATTCAGGTGCTGTGCCTGTTGCACCCCTCGACCTAGAAAGTACAGCAGATTCCGTTCTGGTAAGCAGCGACATCTTTAAGGAAAGTTTTCCAAACTTGTCTGAAGATGCTAAATCAGGGCCTCCATCAGCTGCTGCAGAGGACGCAGATACCAAGACAGTTGTGCTAGATGAATCCATTCCAAAACCTCAGGATCCATTGATGCAGTTGGAAAGTGGTGGGACTGTTGTGAACCCCATTCAGGACATTGGGAAATGTGGTGCTAATCTAGTTGCAGTTTCAGAGACTGCCTCCTGTGGGAACCCAACTGGCGGTCTTCCTGTCTCGCTTGCATCTTTGCAACCTGTGCTAGAGAAGAAGAAGCGAAGGCGTTGTGGGGTGTGCGAGCCATGTTTGCGGAAAACTAACTGTGAAGAATGCAGCTGTTGCAGGAAACGCAAAACTAGTCACAGGATATGTAAAAAGAGAAAATGTGAAGAACTGAAGAAGCCTCCACTGCCGCCCTTAATGCTGCCCTTTGTGCCGTCAGAGGTAAGGAAAAAGAGATTCATCAAATGTGCATGATGCAGCCTTATTCAGCCTGGTGCTCTCCAGCTGTATTTGGGCATCACCTCTCATCATTCCCAGCCAGCATGGCCAGTGGGCAATAAATTATGGGAATTATAGATCAATGACATCTGAAGGGCACCATAAAGTCATTAAATAAAAATTACTGTGTAATTTAGTTTAAATGTTGCTAAATCCTAGCACTGTTAAAGATGCAGATGCTGTTGTAATTTCTGACCTCAGTCCAGGATTGTGTTAAGTGCATTTATGCCCACTAAAATCAATCCAGTGGAACTTATTTTTATATAAATACAGTGGAACCTCGGTTTATGAACACCTCGGTTTATGAATTTTCAGTTTATGAACGCCGCGGACCCATCTGGAACGGATTTATTCACCTTCCATTACTTTCAATGGGAAAGTTCTCTTCAGTTTATGAATGCTTCAGTTTATGAACAGACTTCCGGAACCAATTACACCCATGCTTCAGTTTATGAACGCTTCAGTTTAAGTACTCCGCGGACCCGTCTGGAACAGATTAATCCACTTTCCATTACTTTCAATGGGAAAGTTTGCTTCAGTTTATGAACGCTTCAGTTTAAGTACTCCGCGGACTGTCTGGAACAGATTAATCCACTTTCCATTACTTTCAATGGGAAAGTTCGCTTCAGTTTATGAACGCTTCAGTTTATGAACAGACTTCCGGAACCAATTGTGTTCATAAACCGAGGTACCACTGTACCATACATGGGAACCAGAGGTCCAGAAAAAAGTGACTTTGGGCATCTCCTCCCCCCCCCCATGTTAGCACTTCTCCCTTTCATATATATATATATATCTATAAAATGAAACCTCAAGCATTGTGATTTATTTTTTTAAGTGACTGGTTTAATACCAAGTTCTAAGTAGTGCTTGTTAGATTTTTGCAGTTCTAACAACAGAGTTCATTCAGAAATATAGTGTTTATTACCAGTAATTTTTTTATTTCCACTGTAATTGCATAGAGCTTGTTTCTTTGTGGGCATAGTATGTTTAACATTGCAGGTTAGAAAATCACAGCCAGGCTTATAGATCAGAGGGATCATGAGACATAAACATCCTAGTGGAATTAAGGGATGATCCCCCCCCCCCACTTGCTGCCTTGGTCTGAATTTTTCCCTGTGAATAGAACTGTTGCATTTTTACAGCTTTGATCTCTCCAAATGCAAACAGCCTCAACTGTGGTTTCTAATCCCTTTTCCTACAAGGAAGTGTAGGACATGCTTCTGGTAGCACAGCAGTGAAAATAGCTATATTCAAATGGAAAGAGTTAAACCATTTTTGCTACTGTGGCAGATCAATTGTTGAGTCTGCAGTGAGTTGTGAACTTCTGGTGTCAAACAAGGAATTTTGCCTGTGTGTTGCCTCTCAGTTTTAGCCAGAGGATGGAGCTACAGGAAAACCAACCAGGCCAGCAAAGTTGCTCTAAAACTATTCCACTCAGATCATGATGATTTAGAAGTAGATTATGGTTTGCTTTCCTTGAATTGTATATTTTATCTATCTTTATGCTGCTAGATTCCACTGGATGGTAGATAGCATTCCTTGGAAGTTTTCTTCTCAGCAGGGATATTCCTTTACACTGGGAGGGTGTTTTAGAACATTTTAGAATGTAACAGCCAATGTAGGGATCCTGGATCCACTTGACCCTATAAGCCTAGGAGTATATTTTGCATTAATTGTGCAGGTTGTCAGAATTCAGTTTTCAATATGTTTGGAAGAAAGCTGGGGAAAGTATCAATTACTCCTTACATCCAAGAACATGGATAATTGAGTAAGGTTTGGCAGCAGCATACTGACTTGCTGATTGTGAATGTTTATCATGACTCACATAAAGGTGCAATTAAAATACCAAATTTATGAGTCTTGTGAAGCATTAAGAGAAGCCGGACAATAATGTGGGACAAAGGTTTAACTCATCATTAACTATAAAGGTACATATAGACGATAAAAGAGCAACCATCCCTAGAAAAAAGTGTGTGCTTGGGGGGAGAGAGGTCCAGATTCAGAAGTAATGCAAAGCCATTCTACAGCTTCATTTCTGGCTGCATAGCAGCAGCAGGCATGGGGGTGGAGTAACAGGATGCTTGCACCTTCACAATAAGCAGCATATGTGAACAGGCTGTAGAATCAGTACACTTAACTTCCCAAAAAATTATTTAATATTGAAGTGCCAGAGAGGATAGCATAGTGACCTCTACTCTTTTTTTGAGCAGTAGCATTGCTATCCTAAATTACATACTGATTCCTCAAAATTGTTTCTGTTATCTATAAACATTACCTTGTTTGAGTCTGGTCTCATCTGGTATCTAGTATCTAACAGAAACAAAAATTATGGCGGATAACCGTTGACAAGACTACGTTGGCTTGCAGCACAAGAGAGTCTCAGTTGACAGTTGAATCAAGTTCAGTGCTAAGGCTGGGAATTAAATGGCATGCTTTTTCAGACATTGGGGAAAACATGGCACCCTACAATTTTGGGCAAGGCTTTTAAACTTGAGCTGGAAGAAAATTTCTTTGTCGCTTTTTAGTGTATTGAGAATGTACTTTTTACAGGCTGCAAAACACAGCAGTAATTGCCCAGCAATTTCTGCTTGATACAGTTGAACAAAGGCAAAACAAGGCATAGGTATAGTGTGTGGTATATTCCTCTTTTACACCATTATGTTGCCCCGTATTAATTTTGTCTGACATTAAATGGATATTATACCTAGTAGCACTAGACCATCTCTTTAGAAAAGTAGGTTTGCAAATAGAAATTGCTAGAATTGTGCTGCAAAATACTTGACACTTTCAAATGGCTTCCCAGTTGTAATCTCAAGGGTAGTTTGGCATAGTTGCTACCGGTAAGTTACAGGGGCCAAACAGGAAGAAAAGTGGTGGAGCAAAGAGTCAGGAAGGGCATGGCAGCAACAAGAGCAGAAGCTGACAGCAGAAGGGGCAGAAGTGAGCAGTGCGGCAGAACTAGTGATGGGGAGTCTACCCTCTGGAGTTGTAAGGTCAAAGAGGAACGCTCTGGATAGGGTGAACCACTGATAAGGGCCACACCATGTACAGTATATTAGCTGCCATGCCTGTGGTCATCAACAAAGGCCACTTTGAAAGCCCCTGCTTTCTATGGCTATATTTGAAGGATAAGACTAAATCTGTCCTTTCTATGGCTATATTTGAAGGATAAGCCTAAATCTGTCCTGCTCCATTACACTCACACTTACAGGGTATCTTGCTGAATGTTAAATAGCTTGGCTTATTATTTTAGTTAGCCTGTGGAGGAGCTGAGTTCTTGCAAAGCGTTGTGCTTTGATCTTGTGGCCAAGCTGTTCCAACAGTTTATCTTCCTTGTCCTATTTGGCAATAACATTATTTAGGCAGATAACCCTTGTGTGTTTGTGGTGGGGGAATAAACACCTTTTGAAGCAAAACTGGTTGGAGCAAAAGCTGCTGTTGAGTTTGTGTAGAGCAGAGGTCAGCAAACCTTTTCAGCAGGGGGCGGGTCCACTGTCCCTCAGACCTTGTAGGGGGCCGGACTATGTGTGTGTGGGGAAATGAATGAATTCCTATGCCCCACAAATAACCCAGAGATGCATTTTAAATAAAAGGCTCCTTTTTCCTGCTGAATATCTAGTCGCCATTTGTGGGGGGTCAGCAACACTTTTTATTTATTATTTTGATGAGTATGAACTAATACGCAAATCACATATATGACACATGGTTAATGCCACATTTTAAACAGAAATTGCTATTATGTGTTTAATTTGATGTATACAATAAAAATATTGATACCATACTTCAGTTTTCAAAACACACTACTCCAGGCTTCCTCAACCTTGGCCCTTCAAATGTTTTGAGACTACAGTTCCCATCATCCCTGACCACTGGTCCTGCTAGCTAGGGATCATGGGAGTTGTAGGCCAAAAACATCTGGAGGGCCTAGGTTGAGGAAGCCTGCACTACTCTTTATTGTTAAACTCCTTAACATATTGTCTATCCTTAAGGTATACTTTGAGGCTTCAAGGCACATAACATTTGCATAATCCTTGAGTAACAGCCAAGTGCAAATAATGGCACCCAGACCTTTTGAGGTGTTTGCAAATGGAGAATTTTTAGGCACAAAATGTGCCTGGCGTCCTGCTAATTTTGAGCTCTGAGAGAGGCAAAGTCCCCCACACAAATTAGATCTGGAGATTGAGGCTGTATACAGCATACATTTAAAGCGCATTCCCCCCTCCAAGAATTATGGGAACTGTGGTTTAAGGGTGCTGGGAATTGAGGGGGTAAACTACAGTTTTTAGGATTCTTTTTGGGGGTCGGAGAGGGGTTGTTTTAAATTTATAATGTGTATGCAGCCAGAGGCTCTGTGCTGCCAGCTTGTGGACATAGTAGTCTTCTATGCTCTCCACTGTTGCTTGGCCTACATTGCTGCTTTAAAGGGAAGCATTGCCCAGAGAGCAGTGAAGCTGTGTCTGCTGGGTCCCATCTGCACTAGACGTTTAAAGCGGTATCATACCACTTTAAACAGCCTTAGCTTCTCCTAAAGAATCTTGGGAACTGTAGTTTAAGAATGCTGAGAGTTGTTAGTTCCCTCACAGAGCTGAAGATTGATTATTAAACTACTCCGAGAATTGTAGCTTTCTGAGGAGAATAGGGGATCTCCTAACAACTCTCAGCATCCTTAACAAACTGCAGTTCCCCAGATTCTTTGGGGGGAAGCCAAAGTAGTATTAAACTTCTTTAAATGTATAATCCAGATGGGCCTCAGTCAGATAGCACCTTGAAGCATACGCTGAGCCCACTGGAGTTGAGTGAGAGAACTGGGCCCTCTTTGGCTGTACTGGGGCCAAAGTACCATATTTTTCCGTGTATAAGACGCACCTATGTATAAAACGCCCCCTATTTTTGGGGACTCTTAATTAAGAAAACACCCCTCAGCACTACCCGTGTATAAGACAACCCCCAATTTTTGAATTATGGTGCTGGAGGAGACTCTTGAGAGTCCCATAGACTGCAAGAAGATCAAACCTATCCATTCTTAAGGAAATCAGCCCTGAGTGCTCACTGGAAGGACAGATCATGAAGCTGAGGCTCCAATACTTTGGCCACCTCATGAGAAGAGAGGAATCCTTGGAAAAGACCCTGATGTTGGGAAAGATTGAGGGCACTAGGAGAAGGGGAGGACAGAGGACAGGATGGTTGGACAGTGTTCTTGAAGCTACGAACATGAGTTTGACCAAACTGCGGGAGGCAGTGCAAGACAGGAGTGCCTGGCGTGCTATGGTCCATGGGGTCACGAAGAGTCAGACACGACTAAACGACTAAACAACAACAACAACAATTTTAAACCTATTTTTTTGGTAAAAAAACACCCCTATTCTTATACACGGAAAAATATGGTAGTAGGTTCAGGACCAGATTATGTCCTTTCAGGCTGGCAAATACATACTTTTGGATAGTTGGGTAAGGATATCTGCCAAAACTAAGTGAATGAAGAAAGGCTAATAAAAACCAGTAACGGCAGGTGGGTTTTTAATTCAAAGATCAAAACCAGGCACAGGAATGTAATTGAGTACATAAGCAAGTTCCCTCTTCGCAGGAGCATTGTAGTTGCAATATTATGGGTACTTATGCATTTTTAATTATTGAGCAAAGCAGACATCTGCTAAGGTCACCAGAAAAGAATGGTGGGAGCTAAGACAGGAAGCGATTAAGGCAAGGAGCAAAAAAGGTTTTAGCAGAGGCCATTTCAAGCAAAGGATGAATTCTAGCTCTTCTGTCAATCTTTTCCCCAGACTAAACATGCCTCCCTTTGATTTCTTCTGACCTCCTCATTGTATAGCAGCTTTGCTTCTTCACCCTTTTCTTTAAGTCTTCTCTCTGCTTTTTTAATGAGCTACCCCTATTCTTTAACTTCTTTTTCGCTGTCAGTTTCATTTTCTTGGGCACTTCTGGTGTGCTTGTGTGTTTGTGTGCACTCACACAATTTGTATGTTGAACATAATGCTCTCTGTTTGTATGGCAACAAGTACTTTTCATCTTGAGAATTCTAGACAATTGTATCAGTAAACTCTGTGCCTGGTCAGTACAATGGACAAACAGGCAGAGAAGTATATTGTATCATCTTAGCAGAGGTAGAAAATTCTAAGCAAAATAGTCTTCAAAGGTATGTTCCTGCTGCAACATGGAAAGTGAGTATCTTTTCTGCAGTGCTGATATGATCAGCTCCTGGAATGTAGCATAGATAGGCAGAGAAATCTTGGCTGATATTCTACACCTAGACTGAATTATGTGTGTCTAAACCTCAAGACTTCCAACTATTACCTAATTATCTTTCATCTGACAAGCCAACTAGTAGATGCGATGCCAGAAAATGGGTGAAAGTTTTTCAGATGCACTTTATATTCTAATATCTGCAATTTTGTTGAGTCTGTGCATAAATGCAAAAAGATAACTTATGCAATTGTTGCGTGTGTCAGTGTATACATACGTTTCACATCTGCTTGTTTCTTTTTAAGAAAAACATAGCTTGTGAAGTAGCTCTCTGGGGGGCGGGGCGGGGGGAAGTTTAAGTAACTCCCAATATGCACTAATTCCCATCCCAGATGCAGAAACAGTCTGGGTTTAAGACACCTGCTACTTCTCTTCTCCCAAGAGCAAGATAATCTTGCATCATGTACAAAAGTTCATGTGTTCTTACTGACTTGCAGTCATCTACTACAGTCATACTTCATGATAAGTCCGCTGCGGGTTGCGTCTTTTCAGGTTACGGACACGCCGAACCTGGAAGTCCCGGAACGGGTTACTTCCGGGTTTGGCGCATTCGTAACCTATGCGCAGAAGCACTAAATCATGCTTTGCGCATGCACAAAAGTGTTGTATTGCGTCACGCGCGTGCGCAGATGCGGCGCTTCAGGATGCGGCCTTTTCATGTTGCGAATGGGCCTCTGGAACGGATCCTGTTCGCAACAAGAGGTACCACTGTATTGCAATTACAATTCTTACTCCAGAAGCCTACATTGAAAGTATATGAAATTGATATTTTACCAGTATTTTACCACATTGGACTGTTGATGCAGTCACTTTGCATCTAGGGGTAAATAAACTTCTTGTATGCTACAAGTGACATCTTTGTTTTTAGGTGGGATGAAAGTCATCACTCATTCTTGAAGAATGGGAAATGGCAGACGCTTTCCTTTCGCTCTTGTAATCATACTGGTTAGAGCAGTGCTTCTCAGACTTGTTGGACTACAACTGCCATCATCTCTGACCACTGGTCCTATGAGCTAAGGATGATGGGAGTTGTAATCCAACAGCAGCTGGAGACCCAAGTTTGAGAAACACTTGGTCATGAAGCTCACTGGGTGACATTGAACTAGTAATTGCCTCTCAGCTGAATTTACCACACAGGGGTGTTGTGGGGATTAAGTGAGATGAGGGAGAACCACGTACACCACCTTAGGCCCCTTGCTGACAAAGTGGGATACAAATGCAATGAATGAATGACTAAATTAGAGTTACAGGTGGGTAGCCGTGTTGGTCTGAGTCAAAGCAAAATTTTAAAAAATTCCTTCAGTAGCACCTTAAAGACCAACTAAACACGAAAAGCTCATACCACACGAAAGCTCATACCAAAATAAAAACTTAGTTGGTCTTTAAGGTGCTACTGAAGGAATTTTTTTAAATTAGAGTTGGTAGCCAGTGTGTGTTTGCTGCTAAGAGTACTCTGCCTAGGCTTGGAAAAGCCAGTGTGAGTTTAGCATGCCCTGAAGCATCTAGGACAAGAAGAATATAAATACATGGATATTTGTTGTGAACTGAGTGAGCTAGATGATATGTGTTCATAAAGTAGCTGGGAAAGTTCTATAGTACTTTTATACCAGTATTCTCCATTGTACTTTCAAGTGTTTTGAGCACTCCACACACATCATTTAGCTGATCCTTGTAGCCCAATGACATCTGGAGAGCCACAGGCTGTAACGTCCACCATCCCTGACCACTGAAGATGCTGGTTGATGGGAGTTGGAGCCACAGGTTCACCACACTTGTTTTACAGGTACATCACTATTATTATTGTCCATGTTGTAGATGCATGAGACTGCTGGGAGAGGCTTGTGTGGAAGGCCACTTAGCCTGTGTACACACCATACATTTACCAGTAAAGCACATGACTTCCCCCAAAGAATCCTGGGAACTGTCATTTGTTAAAATAGCTACCTTTCCCAGGATTCTGTGGGGGAAGCAATGTACTTTAAAGCTATGGTGTGTACCCTAGTGAGTTTCCTGTGGAGGTAAAACTAGCTGATTTGTAGTCTCCTAGTCACTGTGCTATATGAGCCATACAAGAAAGGGTTTTGCTTACATTGATGGTTTTTAAACTCTTTTTGCCTTCAAGGAACTTGGTCGACTACAAGTCATCTGTTCAAAAAACCCACTGTGTATCTGTCATGGGACCTTTGCAAATTCAGAGGGGATTCAGAGAGGGCATGGTCAGGTGTGCAGCCTGCTCACAGTGAGCCAACTGGCCCAGCCTACAGAGCCTCATTATTTCTCACATGAAGCGCCCCCACACACACCCTGCAATCCCTTGAGGCTGAGCATTGCATAGGAGGGCTGGTAATGGAGGGCAGCATGTCTGCCTTAACTGATCTTCACATTGATGAACCTCTGGAGAATAAGCTTATCTGGGATACAATCTAAAGCCCCTTGACTCTCATGATTAGTCACTCCAGGGCAGCAGTACCATCAGATGACAGGTGGCATTTCCAGAACAGAAAAGATTGAATGGAGGTAAAAGTGGAGGTGGCATTTCACTTTAACTCCCGAAGCCATTTGAGCTGGTTAAACTGCTTCCTCACCCCCTCTCTGTGTAGTTTTCATTTAATGTGAAATATTTGCTCAACAGTAACTCGATTACAAGCTCTAGGTTGGTGGGCTTTTTTTTTTGCAGACAGCTTACTCCATCCTTTAATCTGATTACTGTTGTGAATAAAGACTGATAGATATCTATCTATTGTGTGTGTGATATACTATAGCACAATTCAAGTTTTTTTCCCATTCATATATATATGAATGTTTAAATATACTGTATATATATAAATATATATATACGCACACACACACACATATCAGTAGGTAGAAAATGGAGACCCCTGCCAGAATGGTGCCATGACCATGCCCCCCTCCCCAGTCTTTTGGTATTCTTTAAAAGAGAAAATTAGACAAGACAAGCGATAAAGAAATTCGCACCTTTCTGAGCATACAAGAGGAAGCAATATTCTCTCTCAGTGAAGATGACAGCCAGAGCCTCGTCTCTCTCCGCTTTCCTTATCATTAGCTATTAATTGCCGCCGAGGCGTGGCCAAGGGGGGTTGTCGAGGCATTAGCCGCCTCGGAGTCGGTGTCCTCGCATAACCTCCCTCTTGACCAAAAAAACCCACAAAATAGCATTAATATGTAGCCCTCGCCTTATAAAGTCAAAATGCACAATACCTTCTTGGTGAGTGCGTATGTGCGCAGCGTCCGCAGGCTCTCCCCTCCCCCCCGGGGCTCAATTGATCCCTCCTCCTCCTCCCTTGCTCTGGATCGCTCCTCTGTCTTCTCTTTCGCGTTCAGCTTTAAACCAATCAGTCAGGCAGACCAGGAGTTGGGGGGGGGGGCGAACGGACGTTTGGTGGCTTTGCTTTTCCAGTCATTAAAAATATATATACAGTATAAATAAATATTACACCTCGCTTCCGCCTTGCCCCCCCCCGCTTGCCTCCAGCTTTTCAACCCCCTATTTCCACCCCACCCCACCCCTCGGCCGGATCCACGGTCGCAGGGAGTCCATGTCGCAGCTTGCGCCCGCCCCTTGTGTCCTCTTGCTCGGAGTAAAAACCCCTCATAGGAGACCCTTTGTTTGGGAAGGGCTAGGCAAGGGAAGAAGCGCTTTGGAAGCTCCTGGCCTCGCTTTGCTATTGGCCGGTCCTTTTCTGGAGCCTGGTGGTTGATTTTTTTGTGGGGGTTTTTTTTTGTGTGTGTGTGTGTGTGTGTAATAATATTCGAGAGGCATGCCCAGCACGTCCCCAGTGTTGGCAGGCAGGGCTTGCTGTGCTGCTTTTTGCTGCCGCCGCCGCCGCTGTTCCTTTTTAAAAACACCATGATAATAATACTCAAAAAGCAGCGTGAAGTAGTGCTGTACTGTGGAAGGTTCTTCAGCAGAAGGAAGCAAGATGGCTACCTTGTGGGTTTTGCTGTGAAGAATGCAGAGCCTAATTAAACCCGACTCTGAAGGGGGGGAAGGTTACTACTATTTTTCCCCCTCCTTCCTCGCTAACCCTCTTTCCCCCCGTTTTCTTTTTGTTTTGATTCCGGAGACTTCAACGCCTAAAGTCTACTCATCAGTTCCTTCTTAAGTTCTGCAGCGGAGAGAGAGAAAAGCCCGTATGGTTCTGCTTTAAAGTCTTCTAATGTTACAGGGGGGGGGATGCTTAAAAATAAATATTTGCTTTCACAAAGGCTTACTTTGCAATTTGATGTCTTTCTTTAGGTGCTAACTGAAAACAAAAGGCCTCAGAGGAGAAAGCAAAGAGTTCAAAAGGTAATAACGGATCATTTGATTTATTAATAATAATTACAGAAAAACATACCCCAACCTGTCTTACACACTTTTTTTGGCCGTGAAATAGGCGGTAGAAGAGTAGAAATTCAAGAAAGTACAGTATTAGTCTGATTTTCATATTTATGGTGAATATTAAAAGCTCATAACATTTTTGTCTTTCCCTCAGTATGATGAAGTGTGTTTTGTAGAGATTTAACTCTTTGTGCACAGAGTTGCAGGATAGAATTTTAAACTACTCGTGATGCACTGAAAATGACTTATGTCATCCTTGATACGCTTATTATGATGGAGTCGGTCCTACTGAATTCAATAAGAGTTATTTATGAGTAAATGTGTTTAGAAATTGTGCTGAAAGTGACACTTTGGTTCTTAGAGGAGGGCTGTCTTCATAAAGATATCAGGCTCTGTGTATGTTAACCGTGGAATGATAATATCTGAGTATTAAATGTTGGTTCTTGCATTTCTCTCCCTCCCCCAATGAATTGCTTCTTGTTTTGTAAAATTGACACATTCAGGTAAATATGGCCTGCAATTGGTAATTTAAAAAGTACTACAGGTATGCATTTTCTTCAATAAGCGTGTGTTGCTCTGAAAATGGTTTTTAAATCGGGCGGCGTTCCATAAGTGTTTTGGTGTGGCGTGGAGCTGCTGAAGCAAAAATTGGGAGGGAAAAAACCCTAGTGCATATTCAGTGTTTCTTGTGCATATATAAATGGCAACCCTGTTCTCTTCAGTGAGTCAGGGAATTCCTGTACACGTGCAGAGGAAATCCCTGTTTACGATGGGGAATCCCCATCCCATAGTAGAGAATTAGGGCCCCTCCCACACAAGCAGAGTGCTGAATGTCATTGGAGCTTTCCAGAATTCTGGATCATGGCGGATGTGTTTAGTCTCAGGATTCGAAAATGAAAATGTATTGCGCGTTTATGTTGCCATATTTGTACTGGGGTGTTTGCCTCCAACTCTGACATAGCGGCATGTTCTGTAGTGTGACTGAAGCCCTGGCAAACTTACTAACTCGCTGGTACACCATGCGTTAGCTCCTGTGACTAGGCTGGAAGGTCTGTGGATGTTGTTATTTTGTGGTAAGAATACTTGGTATGAGTGTAGTAATAGTTAACATGTACGGTATTTTGCTGTGTGTGATAGCTTTCAGTTTATTTAGAAACTAGACATAAGGTCCTTAAACACAGCAGTTGTGTTTAAAGATAATTATTTTATAAAAATAAAAAACCTATAGACACTTAAAGTAGATTTTAGGAGAAAATTAAGTATCCTTAAAATCTCCACTTTGATTGGCTAGGCTGCAATCCTTTGCACACTTATCTAGGAGCGCCCAGTGAACCTAGTGGGGTTTGTTCCTGAGCAAATGTGCATGGGATTGTGCTATTTACTTGAATGTGCTATAGTTGGATTTGTGTTTAAGATGCTAAAGTATACTTGAAATGTGTGTGTGGACACACTTGCATTTGAAAAAAAATTCATAATTTTATTTGCACTGCACTTAACATATTATCTTCCAAGTGTGAGCATTTTGTCTTTTTTTAATTTGGATCTGAAATATATGGTTATATGGTTGATTTCTATGTCATTAGAGATAATGTCATGTTTATAATGCTGTGTGCTTGCAAATTAAATAATTATTTTGTTGGCATTTTTAATTGACAACCAAAAATTTTTGGCTGCAGTCTGATTTGAGCATCAGTTCCATCAGAATCAGTGGGTTGTAAATTCAAGTAAACAAGTTGCTTTTTGGATACTGGTTTCAATATGTAAGAAGCAATTGTATTTTATTTTTATTTTATTTTTGCAATGGAGCCAACCAATCAATCTATTGAGCATAGTCTACTGGGACGTTCTTTTGCACATTCATTTATTGTACTCTTCTGTGGCTCTCATTCATTTCTAGCATCATTTATTTATGTTTTTATTTTCAACTGCTGTGGGAAGGCAGCCTTAACAGCAAATAAATAAATAAATGCTTCCTAGTGGATTGTCTCAGTTTTACTACATTGAGAATACCGGTAGTGGCACTTAGCTGACTTTGCTAAAAGGGTGCAATCTAGACTTCACAGGTGTCATTGTGGAGGCCCTCGGGGCACTTGCTGGATTAGAAATTGCACCCAGTTAGTTGCTGATGCTGCCTCTAACCTGGCAGGCACCCAGTGCAAAATTAGAGGACCCAAGACCCCTGGAGCACATTTATTGCTTTTTGTGGACACTTGCCAAGTTGAAAGCACTATGTTGTGCGCATCACTTCCAACATGATGAGCATCCCATGTTAGGTGACAGGGATTCAGGTAGGCACTTGTCTCCAACCTGGGTTGAGGTCTGCAAAATGGCAGGATGGAGTTCTGCTGCAGCCTATGGGCCACCAGTTGGCCCTCCCAGGGCTTCTGTTCCACTGTGTTGATCATTAATGCTTTCCAGAAGCTGATTGCTTATTGTATTGTTCTTTCCTTAAATGGGTAGGAAGATTTAACAGTGGCATTAAATTTAGATCAATGAATGTGGTGCCCTCCTGTTGTTTTGGAGAGCAACTTCCATCAGTCCCAGCCAGCATGGTCAGTGGTCAGGGAAATTTGCAGTTCAGCAACACTGAGAGGGTGCTACATTGGCAAATCTAAATACCGATAGTTTGATTTGGATCTGTTAATTATAGAGCAAGCTTAAATCAGACCAAGTAGCACTGGGTTCTTTATATTTCATGTCGTTAGATTCTTCTTCTTTGAGGGCGTGTTACTGTGTGTTGCAATTACTCCTAATATTCTGTTCCCCTCCTCCATGTACCTTGGCTTCTCAGCTCTATGTGACATTTTTGTTGCCCTACCTGCCACCAGATTTAAATGAAGATAATTTAATTTTGTTTCCTTACTGTTTTGAGATAAGAACACAGCACATAAGACATTTCCTGCTCTAATCTGGTGTCATAGCATGCCTTCTGTTCCCCCCCTCTCATTTGGAAACAGTGTTCGAAACTCCCATTGCTCTAGGTGCATTTTGCGATGGAATTTCATTAGTGCAAGCAGCTTCTGAGCTCTGGGGACAGTCTTGCACCTAAGATTTCAGATTAAAACTGCAAAGTGGAAGGGAAGGAGGACCTTTTTCTGCCTCCCCATTTCCAGCTACTCTCTGAAGGCTGGAGAAGAGAATATTCTTAAGAATATTAGGGGGTGGGCAGGGAAAGGACTACACCATGTGAATAATAAACATAATATTTTAGTTGCAGTTCGTTCATTTTCAACTTTGTATTCTAGTTGTTGTTTTTTAAAAAAGATGTGCCTAGACACTCCATTGCGGCACCCATAACCTAGGTTCAAGGTGATATTTAGCTCTTAGCTTTCATATCAGTTTCTAACACTGTTTGGAAATCCATAAGCCCTTGCGTGTATTTAATAATAGGTTTTAAATGTCTGTGTTACCCACTAGTATTTTGTTATATAGTGTATTCTTTCAGACTGTGCTTTTTTTGCCAGACATACTTAACAGTCCAATCCTTTGCACACTTTCTTGGGGTTTACTGTCATAATACCTAGCTTTCCTTTTCATCCACTTAGGCAGTCATGGTCTGGATATGGTGAGGAGTTGGGATGCATATAATCCTGTATAGTTGTTCAAAGAGGACTAGAGATAGTAGTCATTAAGCATTTTAAACTTTTAAGGCTGCAATCTCCAGCATGGTCATGAGGGAGTAAATCACTTTAAACTCCGAGGGACATACTTCTGAGAAAACATGTATAGGATTATGCTGCCTGAGTATTTATCTGGACTGATTAACATAGACAAAGACAGATTGACTTCGCATTCAGTCTGCAGAAAGTTGGGCATACTGAACTCTCATATAAATCTTATCAATTTTAGCTTATAGTTCTCAAATTCTTTAATACCACTGGGATTTAGGTGGGAAGGAAGATAGACCTAACTTCCTCTGGATTGATTCAGTGCAATTCATTAGTGGGGATTTTTAAAATGTTATTCAATGGGATATATGTGGGTGGATGTTTCTGTTGTGCACACATATTGTAGGGCATCTTAACTTTTTTAAAAAAGGAAACTCTGGCTTTCAAACTACATATTGTATTATCTATCTCACAGACATGTTGTTCTATTTCTGTTATTTTAGAGGTGGTCATAATATGTCACTAGTCATGTTAATTATCTGTGCTGATTATTAGGTGTACCCTGATTCAGGGTGGGGTTTTTAGGTATTTTTTTTTTAAAAAACCACTTTTAAAAAGCCATGCTGGTGGAGGGAGGTCTGGATTGCAGCCTGAGTTCTCACAAGTTATGTGGCAATTAATGGGTGCAACTTTCACTGAAGTCATGCATTTAGCATGTTGTGCGCAACCAGGATCCACTGTTCAAACTCTGTTTGGGAGTGTGAAACTTGGGTTGAGGGTGCGAGTTTTGGAATTGGAAGGCAATTGTTGTAGGTAGCCGATTACACACACACACACACACACAGAGGAAAGGGGTTTCTTCTCAGTGGTAGCAGGACACATGCACTGCAAGAAGGTTCAATCACAGGCATCTCCAGATAGGGCTGTGAAAGACCCTGGAGCAACAGACAGTTCCGTGTTACACGGTGCCTACAAGCCCTAAAGGGACCCCTGACCATCAGGTCCAGTCGTGTCCGACTCTGGGGTTGCTCATCTCACTCTATAGGCCGAGGGAGCTGGCGTTTGTCAGCAGACAGCTTCCGGGTCATGTGGCCAGCATGACAAAGCTGCTTCTGGCAAACCAGAGCAGCGCACGGAAACTCCGTTTACCTTCCCGCCGGAGCGGTCCCTATTTATCTACTTGCACTTTGATGTGCTTTTGAACTGCTAGGTGGGCAGGAGCTGGGACCAAGCAACGGGAGCTCACCCCATTGCAGGGATTCAAACTGCCGACCTTCTGCCCTAGACTCTGTGGTTTAACCCACAGCGCCACCCGGGTCCCGCCTACAAGCCCTACGTGGCTTCAAATCAAGCGGCACAGAACACCTGCCCGCCATTTGACGCGATGGACGTTACTCAAATACTCGCCTCCCCTGAAAGTTTTTGCTCCAGCTGCTTCGGACAGTTCGGCCGAGCACATTGCAATGAAGGCAGGGAATACAGCAGCTTAGGATGCCTCTCCGCAGTACTCGAGCGCACTTTCGGCCGCTTCCATAGCTCAGCTGCTCGCGGACTGCTAGCTTTAAAGATTGAGACCCAACAACGTGACCTGAGCGCCTCCACACATTCTCTTCCCTGACGCCCCTTTTCCTTCTGGTCTCGCGCGTAGTGGTAGCGAAGGTTTGCTGAGGCTGCTCATTAAAGCGCGCCTCTTTAAAGAGAGCAAGAGCGAGCCAGGAGGAGCATGCGCTACACCACCTTGAGCTCCTTGGTGGTCTATAAATGGAATAAGCGAACCAAGTCCCCCAACAACCGCAATACGATCCGGGCTGGATCGATAAACCCCGTTGTGCTGCTACATGCATCCGCAAAACCGATTGCAGGTCCCAATACACGGCCGCCTGGACTTTGCGGGCATTCTCTGACGTGGGGGAAGGTCCCGTCTAGTCGAAGCTCAGGGAAGAGACTCTAAGTAAGGAGTTCACCCTTTTATAAGAGCTGGGACTAAGCCAGCACACACACACACACAATTTCCTAAATCGCTCCATCTTCAACCAAGGGAAGATGCCCGGCCTTGGGCAGCTCCCCGGGGTGCACTGCACAGGCAGAGAGAGGCTTTGCTGCTGTCTCCGGATAGGAGCGCGGGCCTCTTTCTCCGTTGGCGTCTCGGCCTGCGAACGCGCGGCGCCTCCCTTCTTTGCGGAGGGGGCGGCCCTCGCGGCGGGAGGAGGCTGTGCGCTGCTGCCGGAGCGAGGCGGGGGTGGGCGGAGGGAGGAGAAGCGGCAGCGGGGGAGCGAGCGAGAGCGCAAGGCGGTCTGATCGTACGGCTCCTGCAGCGACCTGCCTGCACCGGCGGCAGTTGCTGCGGGCGGGCAGGCTGGCCAGCGCCCCCTCCATTTCTGCGCTCTAGGCGATGGCCTAGTTCGCCTAAATGGAGGCGCCGGCCCTGAGCTAATGGTGCTCATTGGGCCATAACACTTGTGTCTGTGAAAGTCCTATGTTGCATTGGAGAACATAGAAGCAAGAAGGTGGAGCAGACAGAGAGGGAACTCAAGAGGTTGGAGGATTGAAGCGGAATTTTGTTTTGGAAAGAAAATACTATCCATCGTACTGACTAGCCCTTGGCAAGTTTAGAATTAAATCAGCGTGTTGGCAGTGGCTAATAGATGTGTGAGGATTGGAGATTCCTCTTAATGTGAAAGGAATATTAACAATATCACACCTTTTGAGTAGTGGCAGGTATGGAAGAGATGAGAACAAGCTGTCGGAACAGAAAGACAATGTAACTAGGAACGGGATCATCATGAAACTAGGGGAAGGTATCATTCTACAATTGCTTACAGGATATAGGTGTTCATGGAGGCAGCACTTCATTTATTAATATATGCTATATAAGAATGCTACCCAGGAGTTGGATTTAGCTTATGCCCTCTAGATAATCTCAAACGATGATTAAATTTCTCCAAGAGGGCTAAGTGAATTGGAGATTCTAAGGAGCAAAGCAGAGGTTTTGGTGTCACACAGTGAATTGGAGGGAAGTGAGGTCAAGTGTAGAGATGGTATCTGATTTACGCTGCAGTAAATTAGTGGTTCAAATGAGTTTACAATGTGAATAGCTAAAAGCTGGTCCACCTATGTCTCTCTCTGCCCCCCCCATCCTTGAAAGAGTTTTCTATGGTATGTTGCCGGAATCATACAGAAAAGTTAAACATACAGGTTTTGAAAAATATAGAATAGTTACCTTAAGCCCTACAACTGACATTTCCTTCCTACCTTCAAGAACAGTTGATAAAGTTATCCATCAAATAAACAGTTCACAAAGCACTACTAGTGCATTGCTTCTTAATATAATTGTGTGACTTAAAATAGGCAGATGGTTAAAGAAAGAAAAAGGCATATCTAATAATGGTTATTGGTAAAATTAATAATAATTATTATATTTACATGCTGCCCATCTTGCTGGGTTACTAATTCAATATCTGTATACAGATTTAATGAAATGCACCAAAAGTAACATTTGCTTCAAGTACAATGATATGAGATGTGTGGCTTATTGCAAAAGGAGCTAATGGCAGAGGCAGTGTATCATTCACCAGTTTTTAAGAGGCACAACAGATGCATAGAAATATGCAATAAAGTACATTTTGATGTTTGCTCTCCGCATGCGAAGTCATGCTTAGCATTTGGTGTGAAGTCAAGAACACCTTAATTAGGGTCAATTGAAGCATCCTAAAATAATGACCAAGCCTTTTCTCAGACCAATATGGCTTCCTTTGCTTAGAATAAGACTTAACTTGTGTTCTGCATCTGAATCATTGATCTAAGTACTTAGCAGGCAGGATTAAAAACTCAGTTTCTGCCTGGGACAAATTTGTTAAGCCCTTGTAGAATGGTGTATTACAGTTCCCTCCTTTAACAAATTGAATGAAATAGTTTGGGATATAACCTGGTATCACTGGTCTTGGGCTTAACTCATATTTTGATATCTGAGCTGATGAAATTGCATTGTTTTAACTTCCCTTAACTTGTGTGATTTCCATATTGGATGTTTTCTTTAAAAATGGCTCCACGTGTGAGAAAATAGGTAGTAATGCTCCTGAGCGAATACCTCAGCCTTAAATGTGTGAGTTGGCCCTACATGACGTACAATGTTTCTGTAACTTAATGAACTGGATGGTTAAATGCAGGCATAGGCAAACTCAGCCCTCCAGATGTTTTGGGACTACAACTCCCATCATCCCTAGCTAACAGGACCAGTGGTCAGGGATGATGGGAATTGTAGTCCCAAAACATCTGGAGGGCCGAGTTTGCCTATGCCTGGTCAAATGCAACAGTCAAATATGGTGGCATACTGGGATAGGGAGAGTTATATTTATTACCGGTAGTACAGAGGGCACTCAAAGAAATCAGAACATGATCAGATAAACAAGATAATAGCTGATGAAGTGGCACAGTCACATGTCATTTCAGTAAGTTCTAAAAGTGCCAAATCTACTTTTGGAAAAGAGGCTGTTGAGGCCAACTGCACAGCGGGAGTTAAAAAGCAGGAACAGTAAGCGAGATCCAGAATCCTTAACAGTCATCCATAATAGCAGGCGCAGTTCTAATTGAGTACTACAACTGCATACGTTTGCTTTAAAATTCAGTTGATTCTCATAAGAGCATAAGACAAGCCTGCTGGATCAGGCCAGCGGCCCATCTATTCCAGCATCCTGTTCTGACAGTGCCCAACCATATGTCTGGGAAGCCTTGAAAGCAGGACCTGAGTGCAACAGCAATCTGCCTACCTGCAGATCCCAGCAGCTGGTATTCAGAGGCATATTACCTTTGACAGTGGAAGTAGAATATTAGGCATCACAACTAGTAGCTGTTTCTAGTCTTGTCCTCCATGAATTTGTCTAATCTTTTAAAGCCTCACATATATTCCATTGGATGTGCTCACAGTTGTTTGTTCATAATTCATTACTCCGTGCGTCAGATAAAGCAGAGCCAGTATTGTTAGGTTCTATAAACACAAGCGGGTCTATTCTAAGCAAAAGCAGGAAATGTCTAAAATAAATACTGGGTTCTATTCCTGGTTTATTTGTTTCTTGTATGAGTAGCATTTTAAAGTGCAAGTTAGCAAAATGTTTTGTTTCACATGTGGAATGACTGTATATTTATATAGTGTCATCCATCCTTGCACATGGTACAAGAGGATAGGTCCCTGCCCCAAGGAGCTTACAACCTAAAATCTTAAATGGAAGAAACAACTGAGAAATGAAAGGGGAGAGAAGGGGAGGCAGATAGGGAAGCAGTGTCCTCTGGTTTCAGCTTTGTGTACTTTGGCTTGTTTAGAGGCTTAGTTGCAGTAGGGAATGGGAAAGTGGGGTGTTGAGCTAGAGAGGCTTCACAGAAAACATAGGTTTTAAGGAGGCATTTAAATAGAATAAGAGGTGTCATCACTGAGGTCATCTTAGTGGTAATTCCAAGCTGAGGGGCAGAAAGAGCAGTCTTTTGAGGGGGCAACAAGGAACAAGGGCTGCATGCAGAGAGAGAGCATTTTCTCGATATTTGAGTCTGTTTTCCTGAGCAAACAAGAAGTTGTGTATTATTTGTCCTTACTTTGTGCTGCATGGGTGCTTGTGGACTTATGGCATTGAACATAATATCTTTATTTTTTAGACAACTCTGATCTTTGGAAGAACTGGGCTCAAAATGTCCTTCATGATTTTGATTTGATTTTTACATTTATATCTGAAGGTGGCATATATGGCTCTGCCTCGCAGAGCAGAGCCTCCCTGGAGTTCAGCTTCTCCAACCTGCTGCAACCTGTTCTGGATGTTTTGGACTGGAACTCCCCTCATCCCCAGCCTACACCGGCTGCTGTAGGGGCACTAAGTTGCCCTGCTTGGTTATTTTCCTCCTGGCATCTTGTTGTAGGGAAAAATATATAAAGCTGAGCAGCTGATTGATCTTTCCCCATGCAACAGTTGCAACAAACTTTGGTCACATCTGCTGACTAAAACCTTCCCGTGTCTCTCCTCTTTCACCACTGCAATATTGCCAAACGTTTCCAATTACCTGTAATGTTGCCGTCCTTCCAGATGCCATCATATGAAGGAAGCAATAACTGGATTCATTATTGGTTAAAAAAAGAGCTTTTCTATATTTATTGATATTGTAGTTGCCCTCTTCTCACACACTTAAAAAAAATTCCTCCTCGACAAAAAAAATGACATTGGGTGTTTGGGATGCTGATCTGCGAAAATAGCTATGCAATTATTGTGAGGATAGGATTATCCAAATTATTGTTCTGCCTGGTAGTTTTGATTCTATCACTGCTGGACATTTGTTGCTCATTTAAACACAGATATAGCAATGAGCTGGATATAAGCACAGACTGCCGTTTAAGGCTAGAACAGGCAGGAAGAGCCCGAGCTGTGAGTAGAGGGGACCCAGTCCTACCTTATAAAGCAACAGTGTGCTCACATTTATTTTATGTATTTTAATACTTTTATCCCACCTTTCGTCCAAGGAGCCTGAGGTGGCATGCACACTTTTGCCAATCTCCATTTTAGCCTCACAACAACCCTGTGGGGTTAGGTTAGGCAAAGAGAGAGTGACTGGCCCAAGGTCACCCAGTGAGCTTCAGGACTCAGTGGGGATTTGAACTCTGCTCTCCCAGGTTCTAGTCTGACACTCTATCCACTACACCACAATGGTGGAGGCATCTTGGAATAATCCTGTAATATTAAAAAGCTGATAGACCTTTTTGTTAGGAAGCTGGGGGGGAGGCAAGCTTTGCCTTTTCTTAACATTTTACTGATTACTGCAAAACAGCAGAAGTTTTCATAATGCATTCCTGGTGTGAGGCAAACTAAATATGCTTTGGTACATAAAGGGTGTCTTTGGGTAAATGAACCCTTGCTGGAGGTGTATGTGACCAGATCTACCACTAGTTTCCTCTACAAAGCTTCTAGTTCCCTCTGGGTAAAAGTTCTGACTACTATTAATGGTTCTCTGATGTGCCTGAAGCTGCTGGGCAGCCCACTCAACAGCCTTTTTCCATAAAGGAAAAAGCTGGAAGCAGAGCAGTCAATGAGCGGCATTGTGTCTTCATGTTTGTTTAGCAGGGTACAAATAGGTATAGCTTTGAGACCATCTGGCATTCTGCTTTCTCTGAGCAGTGCATTGGTAATACCAGCTAATAAGGAACACAGCATTGCCCTGTTGGCTTTCATCTGTTAGGATGGGCATGGATCCAAAATGTGTTTTGTAGCTCATGGGTCCACTCCAATGTATGCCCTCTGCATCTGTAAATGAGACTAATTGAAACTGATCCAAATAAAACAAGCAAGACTGAGTTTGACATCTCAAATGCAGCTTAGGTTTGGAGTCCCAGGCTGAACCAAATGCAAGTGACTTGTGGTTGCCAAATAGATGGGGAAACCCATCCCAACTGTCATAGATGGCTTAATCTCTGTTAAGTGAAATCCTGGATTCATAGGCCCTCTCATAATTCTGAGCTGGTTAGCAGGATGGCATTGTACTGGTAAGAGGCAAGGAAGATTTCAGTATAGCCTTCAAAATGCCATTTTGCCAATCAAACCAAATAATAGATTTGGCTGAAATCTCCCCTTTTGTTTCTGGGTCTCAAGGCGAGGAGATACGCAGTAATAAAAAAATGGAAAATAATTCCTGCATGCCACTGGCCATGTTTACACATAATGATACGCCAAGGTTATTGGTTTATCTTTAACAAATGATACTTTGCACAAGCAGAGTGCCTGTGTACTGTGTACAGAGTTGTGTACTTTTTGCCCCTTTCTTTGAATGAGCAGGTAAACAAACCAGGAAGGGCATAACATCACATTATATCTGAATCTGGAATTGTGGTTTGTTTTCCCTGAGCACTACACAATTTATAAGCCAATGACAAACCTTGCTTTAAGGCTAGCTAGTGATTTTGTTTTGTTAGGGAAAGATAAACAATTATCATAGGTTCAGATAATGGTATCCCTTTTGTGGTTTTTACCATCTCTTGTGAAGGGATCATCAAAGTGGGAGTTATCAGGTTGTGTGCACTGTGCGGTTTGTTAAGCCAAGGCTGTTGACTATTGGTACCCACAAACATTGCCAATGTGTTGGAGTCCAATTTGTTGTCTGATAGCTTGGTCAGGCCATTGGAAAGTTAACCATAAGGATCAACTCTTGAGAGTTCTAGAATCCAATTGGCTTCATACGTCTTGAGGGGCAGGTCAGCCTTACCTACCACTCTGACAAAGATTTTTGGGAGAGGGTCTCGGTTTTCAGCAGGTAATTAATTGTATGACAGCTATAGAATTTACAGATCCCTCGCTTTTCTTCCGTACCTGCAATTCTAGACAGACACTTTCTGAATACACACCCTGCAGCATCTGGACAACTGTATGTCCTGATACCCAGACCTGGCTGTATGAGGTAACACAAACAGGATTGGTAGGGTTTGGCCAGAATCCAATAATGGATAACTGACCATTCATTTGCTACCCCCTGTACATTAACAAAAGCTATAAAATCATTGGTATAATATTGCTTTCATTTTATTTGTTTGTTTATTAAATTATATACCACCTTACATCCGAGGATTGTGCATCCCCTCGCTCTATTTGCAGATAACAAAATAATTGCAATTAGCCTCCCAGTCTCTGGTTGTTCACTTCTTGGGGTGGGAGGGGTTTCACTTAAAGTTTGTTTAGAGAGAAAGAGGGATCCCTGATAAAACAATACTGTTTTCTGTTTGAGCCTATCCCGTTTAAATAAGGTCTAGAGTAGCATTGAGCAACATGGTGCCCTCCAGATGTTGTTGAACTAACTCTCACCAGCTCCAGCTAGTGTGGCCAAGAGTCAGGAATGTTGAGAGTCCAACAACATCTGGAGAGAACACCACGTTGGATACCCCTGGTCTGCAGGGGGAAGAATGGAGGGACAAAGATTCAAATATGGTAGTTTGAGGAAGCATAGAGTGAACAGCGTGTTTTCAGTTTTTTAAAAAAATGTAATGTGTTGGCCAGAAGTCACAAGCACTCTCTTGCTCCCGCCCTAACAGAGCCACAACTAGGACAGATAAGATAAGGCAGGAATAGCCCAGGAACACTCAGGACTGAGGTTGTTGCTGTTATTTATTAGACTTGCCAGCTGGTTGTTACCCAGACGTCTCCAAGTGACTTACAACACATTTAAAACATACAATGTACCATAAAAACAGAACAAAGCAACTCCCATGACAGCTGCAGGAGACTTTGGCATTCAAGTTGAACTTAAATTACTATTTCAAACAGTACCAATACCTTCCATGGTGTGTACCATGTGTGAGGCAGGTAGTGGAAGCAATGCGTTGTGGATGGTTGAACTCAGTTGCCTGCTTTTCAATTAAGATTTGTGGGGTAGCAGGGCAGACTGAGGTCTGAAGACAAGGATATTGGGTAGGGGGTGGGTACCAATGGGAAGCTACCATTCAAAACAATGATTTATTAGACCTTAAAGGCTGGGCTCTTTCTCAGGTGACACTGTAGCATAGCTTGTTCCTGCACCCTTTGAGTTGTGGTGCCGCGCTGGAGTTATTTTACATGTCATGCTTGTTTCCTATCAGAGCAGAGAGGAGCAGTGGTTCCTCCATGGGACCCAGAGGAGCTTCACATATTACCTGAGCAGTATACATCACACTAAAGGGGGCAGAGGCCAAGAGGGGCCTGTGCTTTCTGAGACAAGTAGCTTGCATTCCCCCTCTGTCCAATTCCTGGCACCTTGAGCATATTTGAAAGAAAGGCACTTTTTGCATACAAAATGTACCAGAGTCATAAACTACGCATTTTAAAAAGAAGGCTGCAATCCTTTTATGGCGCTGCCGCTGCTGATTTGTGCAGAATGGAACTGTATTGCAGCGACTTGTGGATATAGTGAAAATGTTGCTTCAGATGAAGTCTAGACAGCAGCATGAGCATGTGGCCAATTTGACTGAAGTTTGGGTCAAATAGGAGAACTTTCTTCAATCTACCCATTCGTGCTTTGATACCCCTGGTTCAAATGCACTTGTAACCATTGCTTGAATAGCTTGCTTTGGACTTAATGCACCTCTTGTGAGCCAGCCTGCTTCATTTTTGGATGCAGAGAAGTAGGAGCTAAGCTCAGCTTGTTGCAAAGGATAACATGTTTTTTTCTTGGCTTGATTTCCCTTCCATCTTTTTTAGGGTACTCTGATGTGCTGGGACTTCCTCCAGGTGAACCTGCAGATTAGCATCTGTTTCAGTTTGATATAGAAGTTGAGGTACAGGGGGAGTGGGTGATTGACAAGGAGCAGACTTGAATAGTTTTATACGCAACACTATTTTGCAAACTGGCTGCATTTGACTTTACAGCTGTTTTAATACATAGCAAGACTTTCCACCTGCCTGCCTCTGTATTGGAGGCAGATTTCTTTGTTCATTCTGGCTCCCTGTACTTTTATCTGGCCTGCAAGGAGTTAACTCCGGCTCACTGAGTGCTGGGCTCCCTGCTGCTGTTATGCTACAGTGGAGGACCAGCCCAGACACTGGCTGCTGGTGTTGCTGGGGGGAACGGAATCAGTGACGGCAGTAGTCGCGGCAGTAGTCGCAGCATCAGCCGGCTGTTTGTGCACATCATCAGCCAGCGGCTGAGGGGAAATAAAACTGAAAGCCCTTGGATGCAACAGTGTTGCTTGAAAGAAGCACCAGCACCCATGGACCAGGTTGGCATCCTGGCAGCACGCAAGCTGAACTGGGTTCATACCCTTTTGACCTTCTCCCACTTTGAGTCAGATGGAGTGATGAAGTAGCAGGGAACAATGCAGAGTTCGGCTTGGAGCCTAAAACAGTAAGTTGGGGTTGGGAAGAGGTTGGCTGTGGGGGCATAAAGGGTATTCCTGGAGCTCGTTGCTTTTCAGGCACAATCTTCAGGGAAGCTGATTCTTTGTTTCTACAGCAACAGCACAGTGCCTTACTTCAGCTTTTGGGCTCAGTTTTTATCCTATTCCGGGGTCGAAGCTAGAGATTACATGCAAAAATGAATAAAAATGGGGGGGGGGGTCCTGTAGTACAGAGCTTCTGCATTTTCAGGAAACACTTTTAAGGAATACAAACGTTCGGGAACATCACCACTGAAAGCTTTATGGCACTTGGAAACATAGCATTGTTGGTCCTAGACAACTGTCCCCAGCACTAAGTCTGTCTACTGTGTTCCCGCTGCATAAATATCCTTCAACGGTGAATGTGTTGCAACGTAGGTAGCTGCCCTATACCTGGTTGGACCATTGGTCCATCTAACTCAGCATTGTTCTGTACACTAACAGGCAGTGGCTTTCCAGGGTTTCAGGCAGGTATTTCTCCCAGCCTTATCTGGTGATGCTGGAGGTTTAATGTGGGACCCTTTGCATGCAAAGTATGTTCTCTGCCATTGAGCTTTGGCATTTGCCCTTTGTGTGCCACATTTTCATACTATCATTCTTATCACCCTGATAATAGCCCATTCATAGAAAGCATCCCCAGCTAAGCACTACCATCACCTGCACAACAGCAAACCAGTGTCCCCCAAATTTTAACTATTTTACTTCTTCAGTTTTTCTTTCTGTACACGGAAAGAGCCTGGGAGAAAAAGGAATTGATTGATTTTTGCCACTGGCATGCTTATTTGTCCTAGACAATGTTAACATACTGGGATAAAAGAATGTTCCGTGGGGCTTTTCAAACAAAAACTGATTGGGGAAAACAGACCTACTCAGATATTTCACCCTTGGTTTGGGGCATTTTACTACTCCAAGATAAATTGGGATGTAGGTTGTAGTATGAAAACCATTTATGTTAATTTTTTTAATGGGTGAAGGTAAATCTCTGTGTGACTCGATATACCGGTGTTTTACCTCTTCACGTTTTATATAGCAGAAGTCAACCCCTTTCCCTTCCCTTTGCAAATAATGCAGTTCCATACCTGTGACAATATGCAGGGTGGTCCCAAAGTTGATTTTGTCTTTGTTGCAAGTCTGAAATCCAGACTTCTCTTTCCACCTCCAGAAAATAATAATGATGATGATGATAATAATAATAATAATAATAATAATAATAATATTTACTGGTATTATTTATACCCCACCCATCTGGCCGGGTTCCCCCAGCCACTCTGGGTGGCTTCCAACAAAATACTAAAATACAGAAATCCAACAAACATTAAAAGCTTCCCTAAACAGGGAAAAAAGCACCAAAGCTTCAGAATGTACAGTATTAGCTGACATGTCCAGTTAAAAGGACTCTGGTTGATTATCTTTGTTTCCAGTAAAATTTCTACCCCATTACATGTGGCTGATGAAGTATTTACAATAGTGTAATAAAACTTTAAAATGGCAAAAGGCAGATGATTGTTCATTATAGACAAATGTGGATGAGTTTGGACTCCAATATTCATAATAAGATGTTTGGTCAAGGCAATATTCTGATGTTTGAATAGCTCTCAAATGTAGAATTGATAAGGTTGAATATTTCTCAACATACCTTGTAGTCCACCTCTCTTTCCTTTTCCTGATAATATGTACAGTGGAACCTCGGTTTATGAACACCTCGGTTTACGAATTTTCGGTTTACGAACGCCGCGGACCCATCTGGAATGGATTAATTCACTTTCCATTACTTTCAATGGGGAAGTTCGCTTCAGTTTATGAATGCTTCAGTTTATGAACAGACTTCCGGAACCAATTACACCCATGCTTCGGGTTAAGTACGCTTCAGGTTGAGTATTCCGTGGACCCGTCTGGAACGGATTAATCCACTTTCCATTACTTTCAATGGGAAAGTTCGCTTCAGTTTATGAACGCTTCAGTTTATGAACAGACTTCCAGAACCAATTGTGTTCATAAACCGAGGTACCACTGTACACACTGTTTCCTCAGTCACAGGCCACTGAACCAACCCCAAGACACACATTCAGTCAGGCAAAAGTAACTTTTTATTTCCAGTTAAAAAATAGTGTCATTTGAAAGGGAGGTCATGCTTCAGAGTGCAAGAGTGTAATGATGCTGGTTGCTTCCTCATGAGTAAGCTGCTCCAAACTCTGTGGCTGGTTTTTACAGAGTTTTATTATATACATATGTACAAAACAGAGCATCAAAATCCATGACTGTCCTAGTCAGAATCAGAATCCAGAATCATCACCCTTTGGGACCTCTGCCAACAGGACACCCTTGGCGCCTTGAATCTCCTCCTCTGTTCACGCCTCTTCCCCCCCCTCCTTTGTTGGGGTGATTGGGCTGGTGGAGCACCCTCTCCACTCGAACTGCTCAGCTGAGGAGCTGGCGCTGTTGTCTCTGGAGCCTCCCCCTTCTGAGCGCTTTGGTCCGACCCCTCAAGCATTCCCTCTGGGAACCTTGCACTCTCAGCATCCCCAAGCGTCTGCACCACTTCCTGAGCCTCAGCATCACCTTCCGAAGGATGTTGCACATGCTAGCATCCCGGGCTGCTTTTCCCTGGAGAGCCCCAGTCCCAACTTCCTGGACTCTCAGCTGACCCCTGGTGGTCCCCTGACAAAGAGTTACCTACAGTTGCTGTATACTCTCTCTATACAGTGGTGCCTCCACTTACAAATTTAATCCGTTCCGAAGGCACCTTCGTAGGTCGAAAAATTCATAAGTCGAAAAGCGCCAATGGAAACGCGATTTCCCATAGGAATGCATTGGAAACAGAAAAATTCGTAAGTCGAAGCAACCCCATCTAAAAATTCGTAAATTGAAAAAACCCTATCTAAAACCACCGCGGTTTCCGTTCGGATGTCAAGAAATCCGTAAGCGTGCGGCCATTTGCCCCATTCGTAAGTCGAAAAATTCAGTTGTCGAGTCGTTCGTAAGTCGAGGTGCCACTGTATTGGAAAAAACCAAAACTTATATATATATATATATAACCTGCTCCTAAACGTTTTTTCTCATACGCATAATTTTGATTTCAGTGGAAATCACTGAATTGGTACCTACACCCTTGAAAAATAATCTTAATCTCCTTTATTAGGAAACAAGCACCTTCCTTTGAAATCAGGCAGGCAGTAGGCTGCATTCTCACTACCACTGCTACAGTGTTGCATTGCTGATGTTTAAATACTTTTGCCCTTAAAAAGGTTAATTAGGGTAGTTCCAATGCATCTGTATATTCAGGAATAACAGCATTGGCTAAAACTATTTTTGTGTTGTTTTTCAGGGAGACTTAGAAAACAAACCAGTCAATGGCTGCAGACCAGAGCTCATGGACTGTGTTGCCCACGGCCATGGCGAAAAACCCAAGGTGAAACCAAGCCATTTGCTGCCTTGGGAAAATGTACAGGCAGATGAAAAGGGAAGTATGACTGGCTTAGAAACGGAGAAGTGGGCACAGAATGAGAAGCCATCGCTTAGCGTCCATGTGAACGGTGACCTCTGTAGAACTAGAGCAAGGAATGAGAACTCAAAACATTTTGAAAAGGATCCAAAAGCTGTTCATTCTTCCAGCGTGTTAGATGACCCCAAGAAGTTGCTTGCACAAACTGTTAGAAATGGCATTAAAAGCATTCCTTATTCACCAGCAGAATGTGACTTGTCACTGAAAAAAACAGGTGCCGGTGCAAGTGCTGATCCGGCAAACAGCTGCCCAGAAAGCAACTTGGATGCCTCTTTGGGTTGTGCTGCTCAGCTGAACAATATCAGCACTTCGACAACTGGAACGTGTGGTGCTATTCTAGAAAAGAAGGATCACGTTCTAGTGCAGCAGACAGAAAACTCTAATGCCATTCAGGAATCTGAGAACTCACTTTTACAAACTATTTCACTTTTAGATCTTCAGGACAAGCCATCTTGCACTCCCATGCATGACAAAGATGGCTGCCTTGATGATGGTGCTTCAAATGGTGCTCCAAGCAAAGATTTGCAACCTGAAGATTTGTCACTTCAGTCAACTTTTTTATCTCTGATTAAAAACCGAAATTTAACTGTAGAACAGGTTGTAGCTATTGAGGCATTGACACGCTTGTCGGAAGCCCCTCCAGGAGCTCCCTTACCAGCTAAACCAGAAAGAGTTCAGGGCATAGATGAGCAAAGTTCACATTTACTTAACAATTACAAAAAGGATAATTCATGTTTCTTAACATCATCTGCATTGAAAGTATTCAAAGGAACTTGTCCACAGAAAGACCAGCAGCTCTTTCCTTTTGCTCCTTCGCAGAGAAGAACCCTTCCTAAAAGTCCCTTGACGTCATCTGCATTGATAGCAATCAAAGGGGCTTGTCCACAGAAAGACCAGCAGCTCTTTTCTCATGGTGCACCACAGAGAAGAATCTTTCCTAAGAGTTTGCTTTACAATGGTCAAGGTGCTATTTCTGAATTCCCCAGTAAAACCACTGGTCCATCTAGCTTATTGCGTAGGCTACATTTCTCCCCACGAGATACCAAGTCTTTATCTGCGTTAGTGTCTGGTGGAACTTCAGGTCATACCACCAAGAAACACCCTCTTTATCATAAAGCTGCCATTGGGCCATGCTCCAAAATCTCAAGTGTTGGCAAACAACGGAGGAGCAGAGTAGACATGCTTGGAAAGTGGGAGGGGAAGGCTGTCCATGGCTCAAATTCAAAAAGTAATTCTGTATTTAGGGGAAATATTCATAGCCAGGATGAGGAAGAGGTAGCCGCCCAATTAACTCAACTTGCAGCAATAATTGAATCAAGCAAAGCAAGCCCAGACCAGAAGACGTCGCTTCTCAGTCGAATACCACCCGATATGCAACCAAAACATAAACAGGACCAGTGCCTATTGCAGAAGAAACAATCTGTGTTTGTAAGGAACAATTATAGTCCTGTGCTAGTCAAGCAAAAGCAACCAACACGGAAAAATGAAAAACCAGTACCAAGGGCAAAAAGATTAAAAAAGAAGCCTCAAGTAATGCCTGACCAACAAAATCAGCTACAGCAAGATTGCCATCTTAGTGAATTACAGGACATACCGAAAAAGCCTTCTAAACTACGCAAGGTTGGTCGGAATGCATCACAGGATTCGAAACTAAGTGCTTTGGGGAAAAGATCTTCTAAAGCCAAAGTACAGAAGTCATGGAATCGGAATACTTTGTCATCACAACAAAAAGCAGCTGCATTATTTCTTCCCAAAACTCAAATAATATACCACAGGCCTTTGCCTGCTTCAACACAAGACAAAGTGAAAGACAAGTTGTTTGGCTGTGAAATGGTGCCTGAGCACATAAAAACTATTGGCTCCAATGAGGCACAGGGCACCAATCCTCCAGGTGCTGCTCCAGTTGCTCTGCACCATAGTGGCCTACTCTCCAATAGTCTTCTGACTGTCCCTCACTTCGAAGCAAAATCCTGTTTGAACCAAGGAAGTGAAAATGTACAGATGTTTACAGAAAAAGACAAGAATTCTCAGGTACAGCAAACAATGAATATCGCTCAGATGCATCCTTTGCCTCATATCTTTGGTCAAAGAGCAGATGAAATGTGCAAGGAAAACCAAGGAAAACTTGAGTGCGGTGCTGTGGAACAACAAATGGGCCAGAAATTGCAAACCATGTCCATTAACTGTAGCTTAGCCTCCGCAGGGGAAAACGTGCAGGCTCTCAGGAAAGCAGAGTGTGCAAGTGAAGTTACATCAAGAAGCTTGGAGACTGAGAACACACAGAGAACAGGGAACTTAGGGTGTTCTCCAACAAAGAATACACTCAGTAGTTTTCTTGAATCGCCTATGAAGTTCTTGGACACCCCTACAAAGAACCTAATCGATACACCTACAAAGAAAGGACAGACTGATTTTCCAATCTGTGATTGTGTTGGTAAGTGTAATTTGGTTCATTTTGCATGGAGTTCTGAAAGTTTTCTCATTGAGGATTCCTTTAGAATTTTTATCTTGCAGATGTTGCCTCTTGCCTGCACTGATGAAGTGAGTCTCCAAGTCTCCACCACATAAGTGAAAAGATGACTCTATATCACTCCATATACTAATCAAGTAACTGCTTGATTACCTGAATTTACCATCTGGCTGTGACTTCCCACAGTAGTGGAAGAATTTCCAGTTACCTAAAGAGTTGATGTTATCAATTGAAAATACTTCTTCAGCCCTGCACTTGAGGGAATTTCTGGCTTCCTGTATCTCTGCAACAAACAGGGAGGAAAATTATTTTGTGTTTGTTGAGAATTAGGGAATAACAACCTCTATAAATAACAGGGGCAATATCTTTCTCAATGCTCTTTGGTTGTCTCATTGAATTCCAATGTGTTCTTGGTAAAAGTGGTATGTTATTTACCATATTTTTCCGTCTATAAGATGCCCCATGTATAACCTCCCCTATTTTTGGGGAGTCTATTTTAGGAAAATGAGGGGAGATGGCCCAAAGTTGTTGAGCCTCTCCCCCCACGCAGCTGTGGGCAAGAAACACTTCCTAGATCGTTTCCTGCGTGCAGTGGCTGAAGTTGTGCTCCTGCCAGCCATCCAGTTGGGAACGCAACCTCCCCCAATGCCGCTGTGCGGGAAACAATCCAGGGAGTGCCTGTCGCACGCAGTGGTATCGGGGAAATTTGTGCTCCTGCCAGCCATCCGGTTGGTGGAAGCACAACCTCCCCCAATGCCGCAGTGCATGGGAAACCACCCAGGGACCGCACGCTGTGTGCCGCAGCATTGGGGGAATTTGCGCTCCTGCGCAGATGGCTGGTGGTGCACAGCTTCTCCCCCCATGCACCGGTGGGCAGGAAACACCCCCCAGATTGCTCCCCTCTCGCTGCGGCTTCGGGGGAAGCCACGCTCCCGCCAGTGAGCTGGCTGGCGGCGTGGCACTTCTCTTTCCCATGCCACTATCTGTGTATTGGACGACCCCAGTTTTTTAACATGATTTTTGAGTCAAAAAACCTCGTCCAGTACATAGAAAAATATGGTATATGTGCATTTAGCTCCTGTTCTTCAGTATCTGAAAGGGAATGAAGTATTATATTAATAATAAACCAGTTAACAATAATAAACTTGTACCGGGTATCTAGTTAAAAATGTGAACATTTTCAAAAGATTACATAGCATTTCTGTTTAGATAAACGCCCCATTGTTAATCCCACCAATATTCCTCAACCTTCTTGGACTTGGAGATCCACCAAGTCTTTTAACTCCAGCCTGGAGTGTATGACATGCCTAATAAATATTTTACTGTATATGTTTATCTTTCTCCTCTTTAAAAAACAACACAACTGTATGTGTGTACTCGGTACATGAAATAATTTTAACAGCTATTTTTAATTATTTCTGTAGAGCAAATTATAGAGAAGGATGAAGGGCCATATTATACACACCTTGGAACGGGACCAAGTGTTGCTGCAGTCAGGGAAATAATGGAAGACAGGTGAGAAAATACATATCAGTGAGTAAAGGTTGATTAAATATAGGCACAGCGCTATACACCCCCCCCCAAAAAAAATTAAATATATATGATGATAGCATAAGTGGTTTATAACTTATTTTTTTCTTGCAGTACTTACCTAAGGCCTCCCTGCCTGATTATACTAGGTCGGAACTACACTATCTGTATTTGAGCTGCAGTAACTAGAATGCTGCTGCTTTTTGAGTGCTGACTCTGTCTTCAGGAAAGGGGTTGAGACTCTCATATGCTGTTGCTGTTAAAGACAGTTGGTGTTGGGAGTTGGACAGGAAGTGGGTATGTGACATGGTGTGCTGAGGTCTGGAAGATTCATCTCTTCCGTGTTGGTTTCTTAGGACTGTATCCAAGGCAGATGGTCAGACACAGGAGGTAAATAAAGGACAATGTGGCCAATTGTAGTACTGGGCTGGAAGCCAGCTAGAGCTTGAGGGAAGTTCAGATACCAACTTGACAAAGGAGAGAGGCCGAATGATTTCCTGAACAAGAGTTGCAAGGTGCATACTTTCCTTTTCAGAGCCAAAACACATTGGCAGTTGCTTATCATCAGCTACAATCCAGAGTTCTCATTTAGGTGTGCCTAAGGAATTGTGTATGCCCGTCAGGACTTCTGATTGCTTTCTTTGAATAAGTTTCTTTGAAGTACAGCATCCCATCCTGCATCATGATATGCTTTCCACATACAGTACTCCAGATACTGAGGTCACCTTAAAATAGGCATCCCCAAACTGCGGCCCTCCAGATGTTTTGGCCTACAACTCCCATGATCCCTAGCTAACAGGACCAGTGGTCAGGGATGATGGGAATTTTAGTCCAAAACATCTGGAGGGCCGAAGTTTTGGGATGCCTGCCTTAAAATACTTGCACATTTAGTACAGCCCAAGCTTTCATGGACACTTTGTCAGATGAATCTAGTACTATAGTCCTAGGGTGGATTTCATCATCATGCTATTCCAGACATTCTGAATGCTGCTTGCCAGCTGGAACGACACCCCCCTTCCCTCCGGCATGCTGTTTTGGGGGTTTTCCTGAGCCCATTTCAGGGGGCATATGGGAAGTAGAGGGAAGCCCCATTGCACAAGCAGAAGTCATTGCATAGCGCTTGTGGTGAGAGGGCACATGACGTAGGTTAATCCCATTCTTGTTTTGTTGGAGTTCTCCGTTTGGTTACGTTGAAGATCTGGTGTGTTTGTAAAGTGCAGATGTTTTACTTTGGGCTCCCACATTTAGTAAATTTTTTGGTTGGATTAACAGAATGTATTAAATTGGCTGGAAAGGTGCCACAATTACTTGAAAAGCAGATCTTCAATGTTTAAAAGTCCATTTTTCATTCATTTGCAAATGGAGAAGAAATATTCTCTCGGTCTCTCTCTTTCTCTCTGGAGGGAATGCCTCTTTTCAATGGTTCCTGCTATAACATTTTTTTTAATAAGACCATTGTTATATTAATGTGCAAACATATGCAGATTTAATTGGTTGAATTACAGAATTACAGTTCATATGATCAGCTAAGATAATTGATGACAGCCCTAGTTTTTAGTAGCAGTTATTGGGTGGGATAGTTTCAAGAAAGAACTGGGATTAAGAGGGCAAGATAGGAATGGTTCTCTAAATTACTATAGTCAGAGCAGTGAATGCTAGCAATGAAAAGGGGATCTCTTGGACAACATGTGAGAAAGGAGCATGGGGAAAGTGGTTTTTTATTTCAGTGGCACAGAAGGGGTAGTAATAATAATTTTATTACTTGTACCCTCCCCATCTGGCTGGGTTTCCCCAGCCACTCTGGGCAACTCCCAGCAGAATAGTAAAAACATGAAACATTAAAAACTTCCCTAATCAGGGCTGTCCTCAGATGTCTTCTAAAAGTCAGACATCTGAAGGGAGGGTGTTCCACAGGGAAGGCACCACTACGAAGAAGGTCGTCTGCCTGGTTCCCTGTAACTTTGCTTTTTGCAGTGAGGGAACCAACAGAAGACCCTTGGAGGAGGACTTCAGTGTCCGGGCTGAGCGATGGGGGTGGAAACTCTCCTTCAGGTATACTGGGTCCGTTCCTAAGGACTGAGGAAGAGGTTAATAGTTGCCTCCCCCAAGTGGTGGTGGGCATAAGCTTGGAAGGGGCCTGTTGCTTCTCTACTTGTTAACGGAATTAATTACTAGGACATTTCATACTCCTTACTAGTTTTTCCTTTCTACAGATATGGAGCAAAAGGAAGTGCTGTAAGAATTGAGGTAGTTGTGTATACAGGCAGAGAAGGAAAAAGCTCCCAAGGGTGTCCAATTGCCAAGTGGGTAAGTTTTTATTTTATAGTAATATATCTTTATTTGTATTTTTGAAATTCATTTTCTTATTGCAGCTATGGGGCTTAAGGCTCATGAAGTGTTTTTTTTTCTTAGTGATCAAAGCGCTATTTATTTATACATTAAAATAATTTTGTTACCCCCTTTGAATCAAAAAGGTTGCACAATGTGACCAATGATGAAATCTAAGTCAGTCAACCAAGAATGAATGAATGAATGAAATTAAAATTCAGCAGCAGTAAGCAAAACAAAAACCAGCAGGAAAAAGCTTACAAGCTGCTCAGTAGATCATCCAAAGACAGAAATTATTTCAGTGGTCGCTGGTTACCTATTGGGACTGAAGTTTTGCTTGGGTTTTTAGCCTTATCCAATCCCACATTGAGGATTTCTGTTGCCTCCCTAGACAATGCAGGGTGGCATGGGTATTATCAGCATGCTGGTGTCACTGCATACTGAACCTCTGGATCTTGGTAAGTTTTACAGCTGTTCTGTGACAAGGCAGTATTACTGTCACAATACAAACGAGAGGCCTGAGGCTGAAGGAGAGCTTGCCAAAGGCCAAATGGGTAAGTTCATTACTGAGCTGGGATATGAGCTGTAGACTTCCCAGATCACAGCTTATGTTACTAACCACTGTGTTACACCAGCCATCTGTAAGCCACATCTTGTTCACAGAGGCATATTGAGTTTATTTTAATAGCCTAGTTCGGTTTTTATTAAATGGCTTTGTTTTGAAGATTATGGATATCGGCAAATAAATCCCCATGATGGGCTGTAGCATCTACTATACCAGCTTGGGGTCCTAAACTATGATACTATGCTGCCTTCCTCACAGTGTACGCGTGGGTGCTAGGTACTGTCTTTGTGTATGAACTCTGCATTTTAAAACAATGCAAGAACCAGGTGTTCCAGTTTGCTATGTGCCTTAAATCTGGCGTCTGATTTTGAACATGGAATATCAATTTGTTATTCCTTACCAATAAACCATTTAATGTGACAGCTGTTGGAATGACTCATTCTGCAGTGCTTTTTTGCCCTTGTTTGTACCTGAACTGATAATGAAGCATTCTAAAGTAAATGCCACTGCTCCCATTATCTTATCCTTGCTCACATGCAGATATTTACATCATTCAATGAAAATTAATTTCTGAGTAAACTAACCCCTGTTTATCTTCTAGGAAAATTAAAAGCAAGTTAAAGTTTGTTCTTTGTATTGTGGTTTCAGTATTGAAAGTGAATGCCTGTGTTGATTCTCTCCATTTTAATTCAGCGGCATTACCTGAGCTGTACTATTAGGATAGCACAATGAAATAGCTTATTTGGAGCAGAGTTGTCTGTGGAATGGTAAACTCTATGCCATTTTCTGTGTTAGTAGGAAAACTTACGTTATTCGCAAAGATTTACTGGCTTGAGTGTGGGCTTCAAATTTGTGTTAAGAAAAATGTAAGGTGAAACAATAATGGCAATTTGTTGTGCTTTGTTCTTATAGAACAAACATTGGAGAACCAACATTGGCCATTGTACTCAATATAAGGGTAGACAACACTGAAGAAAACTCAATTTTTAAGATTTTTTTTCCTGCATTTTTTAAACGTTTATTTCTATATGAATGAATTACTAACGTTTCTAAGCAGTGTACATAAAAATTAAAAAGCATGCAATGGACAAGATTGATTGAAACAATTGTATTCTGTTATTATAGACTGTAAACTTAATATTTGATATTCATATAATTTATATTTTTGCTGAATTGGTGTTAAATATGTGCTCTTTGTGGGGTTTCCCTTGAGATTAGTTTGGAAGCTGCAGCTAGTGGAGAATGCTGTGCCCTGGTTATTGTGTGGAATACCTGGATAGGCATGTGTTGCATTGTGCTGAGGAAACCGCACTGGTTGCCGATCAGGTACTGCGCCATGTTGAAGGACTTGTTGTTAACATATAAATAAACAACTCAGACCAGGATACCTGAAAGACTGCCTGCCCTTGTATAGGCCTGTAGGATCAATCAGATAATCTGAGGAAATTCTTGTAGTACTGTACCCTACAGAATGTCATAGGGTAATGATATGAAAATGGGCATTTTCTGTTATTGCCCCTGCATTAAGAAATACCCTTTGCTGTAAGTGAAGCAACAACCACCAGTTGTTTCAGATGTTTTGTGAAGTCAGATAGTTTCGCCCAGGCTTTCCCTGACACATAAGAATCTTATCCTGTTTTTCTTTATATTAATTCCTGGTTTGGGTTTGTATCCAACAAAGTCATCCATGATGCTTTTATACTACAGTAATACCTCGGGTTACGAACGCGATCCGTTCCAGAACGCAGTTCGTAACCCGAATAGTTCGTAAACCGAACGCAATGGGCGCCGCCATTTTGCGCATGCGCAAAGCGCGATTTTTGCGATTTTCGCGCTTTGCGCATGCGCAGATCACGCGATCGCGCGCGCGCTGCTTCTGCACACACACGCGCGGCGAAAACACTTCCGGGTTTGCGCAGTTCGTAACCCGAACTGTTCGCAAACCGAGGTGGTCGTAACCCGAGGTACGACTGTACTGCTTTATTTTTGTTGTAATTATATTGTTTTTATGCTGTACACTGGTTAAGAATTGTAAAAATATCAAGTGGCATATATCTATCAGGAGTGAGAGAGAGAATAAATTACAGTGATTTAGGAGGTATTTAGACTATTGGGGACATTTCTTCCCCACCTTTTAAGCACTTGTATTGATTTTGTAATTAAAAACAATACAAATCATTTGAAAACAATCAGATATCCTTGCACCTAAATAATTTCAAGGTTGCCAGGAAGCAATATATTGCAGCCATCAAATGCCTGGGTGAATATGCAGGCTTTAAAATCACTTCTGAATGCTAATAATGAAGAAGGGAGATGTACCTCACCAGGGAAAGCATTCCACAAATGGGGAACTACCAAGATGGTGGGCACCACCCGCAGGACTTCCCCCGCTGACTGTAAGATTTGAGATGGATGATATTGGGGGAGGTGCTCTTTTAGGTACTTGGGTCCCAAGCTATAAAAGACAGAAATGAAACGTCTCAAGAATAGGTGACATTAGTGAGAATGGGGGAAAGTGTAATACATAAAGTTTGGAAATTATCTCTAATTATCTGCTAAAGCAGGGAGATGAACCTCAGTAGTCTGTATTTGACCATCTTCTAAAAGCTTCATCCTGTTTTTCTGTCATGTGGCTTTGAGCTGTTCCTATAGTTTGTCTCGAATTGTAGAGTTGGGAGGGACCCTGAAAGTCATCTAGTCCAACCCCTGCAATGCAGGAATCTCAACTACTGCGGTCATGACAGATGGCCATCCTATCTCTGCTTAAACATCTCCAATGAAGGAGAGTCCACCACCTTCCGAGGGAGTCTGTTCCACTGTCGAAATTTTAAATTATAAAATTTAACGCTGTAAAGAAAGTGTGGAAGATCAGTGTTTCTGTTCAATAGACCCTTGTTCAATAGAACCACACGGTCCTTTCTGCAGTCTATATCTGACTGGCCTATTAAATGTCATCTTGGTGTGATAAGGATTATAATGCATTGAAGAAGCTACAGGGTACAATTAAGAGAGAAAAGAAAGCTGCAGTTAGGATCTTTTTTAAAAGCTGATGTGCTCAGCACTTTCCTGCTTTCAAGACAGCAGTCTCATTTTCACATCACTTTAAACCGCAGTTAACTAAACATGGTTTCAAGAGTAAGGCTGCACCTTACTGAAATCATGGGCGTTTTGCTTGTTTTCCACCCCTGTTGGGAGCTAAACTTGTTCGGAGGAAATGAATCACAGGCTCAAGTTCAGAAGTAACACTTAGTAACACTTAGCCAGACCATGGCCGCCTAGCTCCATGGCAGCAATAAGAGCCGGGTAGAAGAGACATGCATGCTGCATGTTCACCTTAAAACCACAGTTTAGTGTAATTGTGGTTTAAAGTGTTGTGCATATCAGACCAGTAGAGACTTGACTTTGCATATCTACACTGTGCCATTTCATTTAGAGCTTACTGTTCTCACTTGTGTTACATCTTCATGTCACAATATTCCAGTAGTGATTGGACCAGACATCCAGAAAATTTAAATCCATGGTTGTATCTTTGGTGATGGAAGAATAATAGGTCAGAGATTTTGCTACATGAAGGTTTGAGCAATGTGTCAGAGTTCAAATAAATTGCCGCAATTCACATTCTTCCCCTGGGGCTGGTTAATGCATACCTCAATTCCTATTTAGTTTTTGCTGCATTGTTGCTTTTTATACTGGCAGAAGTGACACACCTGGTGTATTTGCACATAATGTTAAGCCATGACTTGTTTCTCCCAACCTTGGTTTGCTTCCACTTGCCTTGTCCCTTTTGAGTATCTGGGTTGGGGTGCCAAGCATTCCATGGTTGTGTTCAAGCATAATGCTAAAACCAGAGATGATTTTTAAGCCAGTAACAAGCCACAGCTTCATATTGTGGTTTGTTGGCTGAAAGCAAACCATGGTGAGACTGCTGGGTTGAGTCCAGACATTCAAACAAACCGTGGCTTAATGTTTTGTGTGAACCAGGCTGTTATAAACTGATATGATTTCAAGTGTTTTATTGATTGGAGTCTTTTGTTCCATTTGTCTTGCATGCATTGTAAGCCACGGGTCTGCAGTCTTTCCTAGAGTGCTGTCTGTCTGTCACTGCAGGCAGATGGAATCTTGTCTGCAGGGTGTTCCATTTTGGAATTAACTGCCCTAACCTATACTGCCATAGAGAGAAGCTATTTCACCTTATGTATGGATTTCACATTAGTGCAATTCATTCTATCATTTAAATGTGTGTGAACCCATGCACGTTCATGTTAGTTAGTTGGCTGATGTTGAAGGGACAGTCTACATCAAGTAATATTTATTCACAGAGAACTTGTTCCTTATTCCAGAGCTCCTGCCAAGGGTTGAGACAGTTGCTTCAGCAATCTAAAAGAGATATTTCAAGTAAGTAGAACCCAAGCAGTTAAAACTGCTGCAGGAAGTATGCTTGCCCATAGCATTAACTTTTATAAGTGCATTCTAGACATTGAGGTATGTGGTTTTGTAAAAACGGATATTTTTAATAATTTATTTAAGGAATAGTCTTTTACATATACAAGTCAATAACATGGGAAGATTTTAAGTATCTCTAGAATATGTGATTATGCAAGATCCTAAAAGTACTCCTGCGTAATGACGGCTGATTATATGCCATTATGAAACACCATAGTTTGAAGTATGTTGAAATGCCATCTTATTACCTGATCATTTCATATTCAGGAGTCCCCAGTGTGTAGGAAAAGTGGAAAAGGAGATCGTCCTTGAGATAAATTCAGGCTACAGTAGGTTCTCTCACATGTAATTTACCAGAAAAGCAGACAATCTAAAAATCCAATTAAAAAATGCAGAAGTAACCCATGCTTCAGTCCTTCCTGTACTGTACCATTTCAAACTTTAGTTGAGGGGGAGATTGTATACTTTCATGATCCTCTGCAATTTGATGTTTTTAATAATGAGCAAGATAGTGCTTTGAATGTGTTCAGTTATTCTTTTGTTTGTGGTTCCAAATAAAAATCCTCATTTGCTTGAAGATGTAAGTGGATTTGTTCAACATCATGATTTGAAACAATTAAGTTACCAAGAATGATTCCTAAGAATGGAACGTACGTTTAACTTTTTTGCATGAGTTTGTGAGTAACTATATGTCTATAAAGGTGAGCAGTATAGGCGTGCTGCGTATAGAGACAGTCTGAAGCTAAACTGATATCAGTTTGGCTGGTGCTTGGATGGGACACTGCTTGGGAATTTTGTAGATAACCTTCAGTACCATGGAAGAAAGGCAGGATATACGGTAAACATTTTTTTTAAAAAAAAAAGATGAATAACCTAAGCTGCAGTCACATGTTGAAGTTACAACATTGTTGATATACAGTATGGTGAAATTCAAAAATAAAAACCTTATGTCGATACAGCTCTACAACTGTTCTATCCAGGAAGTTTGCAGAACATTGTGGTTACTGGGATAGTGCCTACTCCTGTTCTGTAGTCAGTACTGCGAATTCCAGTATATAGTGGTACCGCAGTTTACGAACTTAATCCGTTCCAGAAGTCCGTTCTTAAACCGAAACCATTCTTAAACTGAGGTGCGCTTTCCCTAATGAGGTCTCCCGCTGCCGGTGCCCTTCCACCGTTCGGATTCCATTCTTAGACTGAGGTAAAGTTCTCAAACCGGGACACTATTTCTGGTTTTGCGGAGTTCGTAAACCGAATCGTTCTTAAAGAGGACTGTTCTTAAACCGAGGTACCACTGTTAATGTGATGGTGATAATAGAAATTCTTAGAGAAATTTACAAGACTAATAATTCATACCACTATTTTTATAGACGTAGGGATATTATGAAAATCAGCACTGGCTTCATTTTAAGTATTGAGGGATGTATAATATTGAGAGCATTTCGAAAGAACTTTGGGGGTAAATTCATTTTGATTTCATTACTGAAGATGTGAAGTTACAATTCTGGCATGCCTTCTGTAAAATTCAGTAAAAAAAAAGAGTAGTAGACTTGGTAGACCTGTTTTAATACTTTTTCATTCCCAATCATAGCATCAAGCAAAAAATAAAATTGTTTTAGCAAAGCCATAAATACATAAATAAATGCACTTATAAGTCATAGTTCTACTATCAGCTAAGCTACAGCTGGCTCAATCCAACATTTAAACAATTAAATGGTACAGCCCTACAAGAAAGCAATCCACAGTGAATTATAGTTGTTGAAAAACTATTTGCTTGTTTTCCAATAGACCTTAGATTTTCACTCTGTCTAGAAAGGAACATAAGTGTCTTTAAAAGTGTGACTCAGAATTGCCCCAGGTGGTTTGGGAATCTTGGGTATTTGGAAACGTCAAATGTTTTAACAAAAATATTTTAAGTAGAATGATATGTATTTGGAGGAGACATGTTGAATTTAGGGGTGCCTCCTCCCCCGACAGAACCTACAACAGTTGCATGGCATGCATAAATTTCAGTGCTATGCCTTTTTGCTGTCAAGGATGTGGAATGATTTGAAAACCTGCTCACATTGAATTTCTGCAGCTATTAAAGGTACAGAGTCTGTGTTGGTCAAAAAAAAATGGCATTGTGGAATACAACTCAGTGAGAGACTGGATCATAAGGCTTCTGGTGTATTTAAGGAGTTTAAATCTAATATCTTAACATTGAATAATCGCTACGTAACTTGCTGCTAGTACAGTTGAATACAGAGCCTGCTACTTCACTAAAACTGGTTGTGAATCTATTTGTGCTGACCATCTCTGTTTAGTACTTCAAGGTTGTACTTTTACAAAGGAATAAATAGCATAGGATGTTGTTTCTAAGACAAATGAGCTGGTGATGACTTTGTTCCAGGATCATATGTACATGTAACTGCTAAAACATGTGGGTGTAGATCACATTTGGGAAATCGGTGAGCCACTTCGGGCCCTTAACTGACTTTCATGTGTGGCATGTAGGCCCACTGCCCAGCTGATTAGCACTAGAAACAGTTTAGGAGCCTACCATTGGGCATGCCCCACAGCTGTTCTCAACGGCACTCAGCTGGGTGCGAGGGGAGGTATAGGCCAGGCATCCCCAAACTGCGGCCCTCCAGATGTTTTGGCCTACAACTCCCATGATTCCTAGCTAAGAGGACCAGCGGTCAGGGATGATGGGAATTGTAGTCCAAAACATCTGGAGGGCCGCAGTTTGGGGATGCCTGGTATAGGCAGCAGAAGCCCTCTTTTGACATCCTTCTGTCTCATCTGCTTAATTTCATTCACATTTGTGACATAATGTGTGAGTAGGTATCTCTGCATTTTATGGTCTGTAACTTCCTAAGATCCGGACTTGCATATGCTTTGCGTGCTCTTCCATTACTGGTACTATTATCAAAGAAGAATTGAGAAAGTGTGTAAATTGAATGTTACATCAAGCATTTTTTTAATAGGCCAATCACTGAACAAGGAATGGGTTTCTGTGCTCTTTTCTCTCCTTCCTCCACTTTGTTGCAAATTCTGCCTTGTCTTTCCCGCTTTAGTGGTGGCTCAGCATTAACTGCTGTACTGACACTAACTATGGATTTTGTTAATCCATCTCCAACTGTGGTTTTGTAACCTGGTTAGAGTTGATGCATTGGTAAGACAACACTGGTGGGTTTCTATTAGTAATAATTATTTTACTGTTTTGCCTACCAATTTAAAAGAATTTACAAGCTTTCAAACATGTAACACAGTGCAAACCAGTTAATCCCATTAATCTAATCCAGGCATAGGTAACCTTGGCTCTCCAGATGTTTTGGCACTACCTCCCATGATCCCTAGTTAACAGGGCCTAGTGGTCCGGGATTGTGGGAATTGTAGTCCAAAACATCTGGAGAGCCAAGGTTGCCTATGCCGGATCTAATCCATCATCTCTGCAAAATGAACAATGAATTTGGGGCACAATCCTTTTTCCTGTCTTCTGGTGCCATGCTCATGATTGGAGGAAGCTCTGTAGGACCTGGCTTTACCTTCTTCACTTTAACACATATATATATCTGTGCATGAGCCATGAAGAGGAGAAGGAAATTGAGTTCTGGTGTGCCTTGAGGCAGGGATGGGTAACAAATAACCCTCCAGATGTGGCAAACTTAGAGAGAGTGGTGAAGACACTAATAAAACAAAATTCTGGTAAATAAGGGTTGGTAGCAATATGCAATCTTTAGAAGAAATCCAATATGACAGCAGGGCCTCTGCAAAGAAATAACTGGCATCATTGCCTTAGATCCTTTCTGTTTGATCTACAAACAATTCAACCTGTTTTTCAGGTGATACGAAGAAGTAGTGATGAAGAAAAACTGCTCTGCTTGGTTCGACAGCGTGCAGGACATCACTGCCAAAATGCCGTCATTGTGATACTTATTTTGGCTTGGGAGGGGATTCCTCATCTTCTGGCTGACACTCTATACAAGGAACTGACCCAGAGCCTCAGAAAATATGGCTGTCCAACTAGCCGAAGATGTGCACTAAATGAAGAGTGAGTGCACTCCAGAATACTGATATTTTGATGCATGAAAGTTTTAATTCTCCCACATAATTTACCTCTGTGATTCGTAATTAGTCTTTTTAAGATTTCGGATTCCAGCCCTAGTACTGTACATAAAACTTGAAAAAGTGTTATTTTGTAGTTGAGTAGGATGTAGCCAACATTTAATTGCCAATTTGAGTACAGTCATACCTCGGTTTAAGTACACTTCGGTTTGAGTACTTTCAGTTTAAGTATTCCACGGACCCGTCTGGAACGGATTACTCCACTTTCCATTAGTTTCAATGGGAAAGTTCACTTCAGGTTAAGTACAGACTTCCAGAAACAATTACACTCATACTTCGGGTTAAGCATGCTTCAGGTTGAGAACTCTGCGGACCCGTCTGGAACGGATTAATCCACTTTCCATTACTTTCAATGGGAAAGTTCACTTCAGGTTAAGTATGCTTCAGTTTAAGTACTCCACAGACTGTCTGGAATGGATTAATCCACTTTCCATTACTTTCAATGGGAAAGTTCTCTTCAGGTTAAGTACGCTTCAGGTTAAGTACAGACTTCCGGAACCAATTGTGTACTTAAACCGAGGTACCACTGTATAGTGTGGGAGGACCAAAATGAGCTTCCTGCTCCTCCTGTTTCCATCACTGGCAAAAAATGAAATGAAGACAGGTGTTTCTCTTCATTTTAATTTACCTGAGCCACATCTTGTTGTGCTTCTACTGATGCTGTCAAGGAATCACAACCAAATCTATCAAGCATGATTTCTTTCTCTAAATAGCGTAAAGTATAAACTTAGTATATCCTATTAGTAGGTCAATTGACTAGGAAATCTCTTATACACAGTAATGGAAAAGTAACATTTATACCCAAATAGGTCATTATCAAAAACCGCTGATAAACTATGACGTGTGTTTTTCCATTGTTCTGTTCAGAGATGTTTGGGATATGCATTTATAGAAGCTTGCTGCACTGCTGGCTGATTGCCACTTGTTTAAATCTTCCACAGTCGTACCTGCGCCTGTCAAGGCCTTGATCCAGAGACATGTGGAGCATCATTCTCATTTGGCTGTTCATGGAGTATGTATTATAATGGCTGTAAGTTTGCCAGAAGCAAAGCCCCCAGGAAATTTAGACTTCTCACTGATGATCACAAACAAGTAAGTGTCCTCCCTACCTTTCTCAAAATAATTTCTAATTTTAGACTAAAAGCAAAAAGGGTGCAGGTTTTTTTTTTTGCTAATGATTGCTTGGGCATATACATTTATAAGCATTCAAGGCAGCATGATACCTAATGTAATATCCTCAAGGAAAAAAACCACCAAGGACAAATGGGCTACATATAGATCACTGCTGATCAAGGACGACGAACAATTCAAATTAAAAGGATACGACGAACTAAAAAACGAATTAGTAAGCTGGTTAGATTACCATCAATTAAATGAAGTCTTTAAGGAGGATAAAAAAATAGGATTTAATTCAGAAACATCCAGACTAGAAAAAGATTTGATGAACAGTAATAATAAGATAATATCTAAAATGTACCACCTCCTTCTTGAGTGGGAAGTAATGGATGAAGCAGTGAAAGAGGTCATGATAAAATGGGCCCAGGACTTTGGCCATGCAATTATGATGGAGGAATGGGAGAAGCTGTGGAAATGCAATATGAAATTCACGGTATCATATACGATCAAAGAAAATATGTATAAAATGATGTACCGGTGGTACCTCACGCCCTCCAGGCTGTCCAGAATGTATAGAAGCATAGCTAATGTTTGTTGGAGATGTGGAGAGGCAAGAGGAGATATGATACATATGTGGTGGACTTGCCGTAAAATTAAAGTGTTTTGGAATCAGATACACGAGGAGTTGAAAAAATGCTTAAGTTCAATTTTACTAAAAAACCAGAGGCTTTCCTCCTCGGAATTCTGAATACAGATTTGCCAGTAAAATATAGAGAGCATTTCCTGCATGCTACGGCGGCAGCCCGCCTGTTGATAGCTGCCAACTTGAAAGGAGACAAAATCCCTACAGTTGGCGAGTGGCAAGTCAAGTTATTGGGTTTTATGGAAATAGCTTAATTAACAGATAATTTAAAGGGAAAATCCAAACAGGCATTTACGGAAAAGTGGGAAAAATTCAGGAATTATATGCAAGAAACCGACAACAGGGAAGGAATCTTCATGGCAGTTTTGCATTGATGGGCATACAATAAATACTCAGACAATTTGGTAGGATAAGCTTTATTATGTACAAAAAAGAATAACAAGATTTTGATGAGGAATGTCAGTACATGAAGAATATAAAGGAGACAAGTTGCAGATGGTGACGGGAAGTCAACAGCAGTATTTTGATGTATTTAATTACCTAGGTGATGAAATGATAATGTTTTTTCTTTCTTTTTTTCTTTTCTGTAAACTTTTTGTAAAACATTACTTTTCAATAAAGATCTGTTAAAGCAAAAAAAAAGTAATATCCTCAACCCCCCCCCATCCTTACTACATAGATTCTGTGTGAAGACTGAGCACCACGACAGTGCTGTTTGTGCCAAAGCTCTCATGCATTATTGGTTTACAGTACACCAAGGTCTTTCTTGACGTTTTATTTACCCTTTTGTTTGCAGTTCACTTGCTGGCTCCTTCACCGATGCCATCCTTTCATGCCTCCAGTAGCCCATAGCCGACTGCAGTTTATGTATGTTCCCTCCCAGATAGAAATTGAACATCCTCAAACATCTTCAAGGTGTCAGTTTAAATAACAGTTATTTCAGCCACCGATTAGTTTTTATTTCCCATATTCCCAATTTTTAAAAAAGTTGGAATGCTTCATGAACTTCATGCTTGCATAGGGGGCATGCTGATAGTGTGTGGTTTTGGTTTGTTTTAAATATTTGCAATATTTTCCTGTATCTGAGTGCCCCAGAGTGGCACACAGTAAACATTAAAAACGTTCAATATCAAAAAACATTAAAGCCATATTTAGCTATAAACAAACTGAAACCCATTGTAAAATACAATAATGACAGGAAAACGTTGAAAGTACAGTGAAAACCTTCTCCTTGTGCTAGTTATTAATCTATTCCAAAATCATGGGTCTGCAGGTGTGTTTTTGCCAGTCATCTAAATGAAAACCATGTAGGGGAATAATGCACCCCAGAGAAGAGACTGTTACAAAGTTATGGGGCTATCACAGAGAAAACCCTCCCCTGTGTCCCTGCACTGTGAATCGCCTTTGGCAAGAGCGCCACAATAGGGACTCCTGTGCAATTCTTAATCAACAAGCAGGCTGGTGTGGGATGAGGCGTTTTCATATACTTATGTGCTGCTGAAGCAAGTGCTAAATCGTATAGTTCTTATGTTAAGGATGAAAAAGATGGATCACTTTATAAATCTGTTTTCTGTTGCTGTCACTGTTTTTATTAGGTGTTATTTTAGCTAAATACTGAATATTGATCATTTTGCAGATGACATAAATCTAGGAAGTATAGCAATGCAAAAGCAGAAGAAGATAGATTCAAAGTACAGACAGATATGGATCATTTGAGCAACTGGACCGAGTGAGATGAGGTTTAATGTAAAGAAGTATAAGATTGTTCTTTTAGGTAAGAATAGCACATAGCATAGATTTATAAAGCCAGATATCTCTGTTGGCTAGAATGCAGTCAAAGAGAAATATTGGGTAGATAGCAACATTTTTGTGTACGGGAGTTCATGGTATTATGGTATTGTGCGTGTAAAAGCGACCAGGTTTCTTTAGTCTGTTTCTTGCTGTAACAACAACAAAAACAGTGAAGAGTCTTGAAGCATTTTTAAAGATTAACACCCTTATTATGGCTTGAGCTTTCCTGGATTAGTCTTACTTCATCAGATGCCATCTTAATGCTTGTGCAACATGGGCATACCCTGGGAATCTTTGGGAGATCAGTGAGGGTGTCATGTGCACAAGGAGTGTCATCTGGAAATAATCCATGGATGCAAAGAGGAATCCCTTGGGGTATATGTGTGGTTTCCCCCATCTCACAGAAGAGAGTGAGATTGCAATCACACTGGATCACAGTGTCGTGCTGAGTGTCTTGCAAAATAAGTATGTTGCTTCAACTACTGAGCCACTACAAGACTAGCAAAACCTAAATGAAGTCACAAATGTATCAGCTTGGGAAAACACAATTGCAATGAGTTTTTTGTACTGTCCGGTTAAGACAGATAAGGTACTCACCATTCGTCGTCATGCCTTCTGTTTTCAGTGTCCAGGCCATAGATTAATGTAGCCAGAATGGCAAAACGAGGTTTTGGAGAAGTCTGCAAGTTGAGATTTGCCAAAGTGTAAAAAATTATAGGGGGGGGGGGAAACAGGGAAGGAACAAGGGAGACTCCAGTGAGAGCTAAGCATGCTCATTGTTCATGGATTGCTGAGTGACTGAAGACAATAGACAAAAAACCTTTAGGAGATGGGGAAGGAGAAAGGAAAGGATATCCACTATGTCCTCAGAGAAATGTAACAAAGGTTGTTTAGTCAAACCGATGTGTTTGCCATATTAGCATAGGTCTAAGTGAATTTTCTTTAAGCAAATGTGATGTTTTAATTTAAAACAAAACAGTTTCTTATTTTGTGTGTTTGCTTTTTCACTTCTCCCCTTTCTCATCTTCCCCCATAGCCTTGGCTGTGATCCAGAGGGCAGGATTCAGCTAAGTTGTTGCATTAATGGAAAGCAGCACAAGTCCCATTAGCACAACAGGACTGTCTCTTTGTCTCCTCCCCCATGCACTCCCATGCCCTCCCCAAATCTGCTTGGGAGTGCTGGGCAAACCCTGAGAACGGGGTGCAGGGAGAGGAGAGGGGAGATCCTTCCCTCTGGCAAGCATTTCTGCTGCAATGATCAAAATCCACCCAGAGTTCTCATATGTACCTCCCCTATTAACTCAGTAGGCGGCCTTACGTATGCTGCTGTCTCTTCATTTGAATCACTTTGCTCCCATTTGCAACATTAGGATGATGATAATTATGACCTACTTTACAGGACAGTTGTAAGTATTACTGAAATAATGGTCTGGTTTGTAAAGCCAGACCATGGTTTAGAGTGAAGTCCCGGGCTGCTTTGCTCTTCTCAGGTTATTTTGCTTCTGTGCTGTGTTGAGCTATTTCATAGTTTGGCTTAGCATGGTGTCAGAACCTGGGTCCATGGTTTACAAATTGTAAACCAGACAACAAATCTTGGTTACAGCTTGTTTTTAGTCTGGAGAGAGCTAAACAGTGAAGCTGGTTTAGACAACACCCAAAGCCACATTGTGGCTTAGGTCAGTATGGTGCAGCAGCAAAATAACTAGGGAGGAATGTAGCCATGGTTTGGCATAATTTGACATGTGAACCAGTCTATTGTGTGTGAAATGCTTGGAACACTCTAAAGCATCATACAAATGCTTTCATTATGTAGCAGGTTTCCAAACATGGTACTTGCTTTGAAGAAGAAATAGATGTTTGTATTTTAATGCCAACGTGAACTCCCTTCCAACACCTCCATTAGATCTTTCTCTTGGAAATGGAAAGTGAACTTGGGATCTTTTGTGAACTTCTTTTTGTGCCAAGCAATTAATTTGCTGACTGCTTTTCCCTTCCTTTGAGCAACTCTCAAGAATGTTGCTATGTTTTGCCAATATGATAGCAAACTTACATGTGGGTTAGTAACCAAAACCACAGGAAGCTGACTGAATAGCGTACTGAATCTACGTTTGATGTGCTTTCACAGTTTTACTAGTCTGCTTCTCAAGCTATAAAATAATATGATGACTTCTTTCCCTGTCTAGGAAGAACATCTCGAAAACAATTTGCAAACTTTAGCCACTGATGTTGCTCCACTGTATCAGAAACTAGCCCCTGATGCTTTTCAAAACCAGGTAAAATCAAGGAAACTCAATGATTATTATGACACATCATCATTTTAATATTGGTGATGCAGAAAGAAAAGCTGCACAAGTTAGATGAAGGCCTTTCGTTATCTTAACTGGCCTACCTGAAAGAACAGCTAGGCTGGGATCCTATGCACACTTAACTTGGGAGTATGTCTCATTAAACACTTTAGGACTGACTTCTAGAAAGAAAAGCACTGCTGGTGTTACAGCTTTCAAATTCCTGCTGCTGTGTCCCTTGCTTACCAACAGAGTCAAAAAACTAATTGTTGTATTCTTCATCCTCATTGCTGATCAGTGTATTGCATGAAGTTTGGCAGATGAATAAATCCTGACAGGTGTTGCTTTAATTAGATTGTAGATCTAAGGATTTTTAGCACTATTCTCATCAAATAAGTCATGCATTTTCTTTCAGATTTAGCAATGCATAACAATGACAGTGTTGGCATGTCATGGTAAACCACTAACAAGTTAGCCATGGTTAATGGTTTAGCATGAGTGTGCAAATGGTTTTTACTGTAGTCCTCTCCTCTAGTGGGTTAGAGCAACAAACCATAATCCTTGGGAGTTATGGTTTGTTCTGCTCCAGTCAAACCATGTTGTGAACACAAGGTTCATTCTTGAGTGTGCAAGTTTTTGTTTCGTTGGAGCAAAACAAACCACAAACCCCAGTTTGGAAGTAATGCTAAGCCAGGAATTGTGGTTTTTAGTTCCTGATGGCTAAAGGAAGGGGCAAAGAAGGAGTGATCTCATGCTCATGTGACCTTTTGTATTCCATGACATGTAAATTGGGTTTGTATTCTCAGTCCAGTTGTTCACATCAAATGAAAAATTGTCCCTGAAGCTGTTGGTGTTTGGTGAGATATAATGTTATCCCCAGATAATATTTATTTGTATTTGTGGGAGGGGAGTTATTAATTTGTTTTATTATGTATTTTGTGTTTTCATTTTGTATTTTTATGTTGTGAACCTCCCTGTAATCTTCGATGAAGGGTGGTACACAAAATGAACGAATGAATGATGTTTTTTAGGTGGAAAATGAGCACATGGGTCCTGACTGTCGACTTGGGATTAAGGATGGCCGACCTTTTTCTGGTGTCACAGCTTGCATCGATTTCTGTGCTCATGCCCATAAGGATACACACAACATGCACAATGGAAGCACTGTGGTATGCAACATTATTGGGATTCAGTTTCCCAAGTGCTTGTTCATTTACAATTTATCTACTTGGCTTCCTTAGGTTGCTACCCTGTAGCTGTGAATGCACCCTTATTTCTAGACTTGCTTGTGTTTTTAATTGTTTATGCTCTTCTTTATGTTTATCCAAAAAAGCCATGTTTATAAAATAAAATAAAAAGCAGTTCAGAATTGCAACAAATGTAAGACAAAACAAATAACTGGCTTCCTGCCCTAAGTAGACCTCTAGTTCTTGGGTATGTTGCAATTCCCTTTATAAAGCTGAAGTGATTTGCAAGGGGCGCTTCAAGTTGTCGTGGTTGAAAGTTAAAAGTTTTTATGGATTGACAGAGGTAAGGGAACCAAATCATTGCATGTGCACTTCCACAAGTGCAACAAAACTTTTCTCCCCTGTGCTGCCCAAAATCTGCTCAGGGGGTTCCCCACTTGTGAAAGTCATTAGATAGAAGAACTTTTTAAAGGTGAAAAGCAGCTGAGTAGATATGTGAAGGATTGTGCTGTTAGTGTTTCTAAAATTGTGCAGTGTTATTCAAACCATGACATGTGGCTTGATGTTTGAAGGAGAGGCGAATTTCCATATTTTTCACACAAGCACCCCAAGTAGAATATTATTCTGCATGGTAAAACATAAATATCACAATTGCTGAAGTTGCTTCACTAACAAATAAGTGATTATTTATTATATCTCTCCCCCCCCCCCCGTTTTTTTTTGGCTAGGTTTGTACATTAACAAAAGAAGATAACCGCATGGTTGGGGTGATACCCAATGATGAGCAGCTGCATGTGCTGCCCCTTTACAAAATCTCACAAACAGATGAATTTGGCACAGAGGAGGGTCTGGAAGCCAAGATAAAAGCTGGGGCAATCCAGGTGCTTACTGCTTTCCCACGAGAAGTAAGAATGCTCGCAGAGCCACGTAGAGCGACGAAAAAGAAGAAAGCAGACTCAAAGAAGCAAACCTTAGCAGAGAAGAAGCTGTCTACTCCTGCAAAGGGAAAAAACAGAGTGCAGGAAAATACCAATAAAGCTTCAAAAAGTTTAGGTAGGTACAATAAACATTGTTTCAAAAGTTACCTGATAACTGGCAGAAATCTGCTTATCAAAGGTAGGGCTGAGTCTCGGAATCTGACACCAACAATCAAGCTATCAGTGTGTCTAATAAATTAGGTATTGAGGGTGGGATAAAGCAAAACGTTAGAACAATCAGAATCTCAAGAGTACATTTAATAAACGAACTGAATCATACAAGGTGGAGGTGCTGTGTGGGTAAGTTGTTTTCAGATCCAGGAATTAAGGAGACGACCTGTTCTGGGTGGAGGAACAGGTGTCTAAAGGAACAGGTGTGCAACTTGAGCAGTTCTTCTCAATTCAAAGCTGTTTTTAGAGGCTCAACTGGCTTCGCAGTTTGCCACCCATGGCTGTTCCTGGATCAGCGACAGCCTGACATCAGTAATTCGTATTCTGACAATCTCACAATTCGAAAGTTGCAACACCCTCTGCATGAGCTACCTTTGAAGATGGTCCAAAAGCTACAGCTGGTGCAGAATGCAGCTGGTAGATTGTTAAATGGGGCACCAAGGTAGGATCACATGTAATTGATCCTTAAAGCACTGCCCAGCTTGCCTGTGAGCTCCTGGGCCGAATTCAAGGCGCTGGTACTGACATACAAAACCCTGAATGGCTTTGAGGCCCCGTATTTAAAGGAGTTATTCTCCCAATACCTTGCAGACCCATGATCTGAGACAGTTGAGGGAGGCCATGCTCACCGTCCTACCAACAGTATGGCATCTTGTGGGGTAACACAAGGCAGGGCCTTCTTGATACTGCAATTGTGCATTTCCCTGCCTGGAAAAGTGTGTCTGACACCTGCATTGGCAACTTTAGGTGTCAACCAAAGACACCTTCATCTGAACTTTGGGGACACAAATGGAATCTGGGGTCCAATAGTTTCAGTATCACCTGTTGTGCTACATTGTTTTTTAGTATTAAAATGTAATTTTAGAAGTTTTGTTTTTTGTGGTGGTTGTATTTTAAAATTTTGTGAATCACCTTGGACTCCTATAGGAGGAAGGTTTATATTAATATTTTTATTTCTATATTGGTAAGTTGCTGAAGGCACTCAGCATAAGGTGACCAACATTGACTCTGTTAATTTCTTATCCTGAAAAAGTACTGCATTAGGTGGGGTAGAGCTACTAATAGTAAATTTTCACATGATATTTAGAGAATGTATACCTGTTGTGCATGTGAGCTGTGTCTGCTGGAGTTCACAAGCCACTTCAGTAGGAAGTCCTTTTTAGTCAAAGGCAGGGCACTTCAGCACATTTTGGACTCCCATATCCAACCACATTTCCCCCACCCCTCCCAAAGGCACACATGCTATTTCCAGCTGCATCTTCTCTGCTGGAAACAAGCCTCCATTGAAGGGAAATTCATATTCTCACAATTATGTTTGCTTTTTTTTATTAACCAGCTACAGAAAAATGTAGAGCTTTATATTTAAAACATTTTGGTTTTTTTTCCTTAGGGAGCAAAGCTAATTCATTGCAATCTGGGACAAAAATGGAGAGTGGTAATCACCTTTCTACAATAAAACACAATTCAGACACTACTAAAAATTGCTCTGTACTAAAGCAATATGCGCCTTCCTCCCCTTTAAAGCTGGATAGTTTACATTCTTGCTCTCCGTTAACTCACAAAGCTGGTGGTATAATGCCAGTGAGTAATCAACAAGATTTTTCAACTCCCTACGGGTATTTGCAATGCAGTAGTAACAAACCTCATGTGACACCCAAAGGTAAGATCTTTGATGTGTCCATCAGCGATCATACTGGAATTTTGCTGGATGAGAAGAGGAATGGGGTGCCCCCATTTCTTCAAGACCTTACTGTTTCAGAATCCACAGCCTACAGAGAGACTTTACCCCACACACTTGAACAAGGAGTAGTCAGCAAGCAAAATTGTGAAATAAAGTTAGAAAACTCCCCTGCCTCGCAGTTGGCTAGCTCTTGTGATTCCTCAGTGCCGTTAAATTCTCCAGAAGATATAGTCAGAAATGAAATTGGTTCTTCCCAGGAGTGTCCAATGCAAAAAGGTGGTTTCAAGAACCCAAATTGTGATTCTGCCACTGCGGATAAACACCCAAGTTGCGAGCTCTTAAAGCGCACAGAGTCCGAAGAAAGAGCAGAGGAAATGTGGTCTGACAGTGAGCATAATTTTTTGGATAATGACATAGGTGGGGTAGCTGTAGCACCATCACACGGCTCCATCTTAATTGAATGTGCACGCCGTGAGCTACACGCCACAACTCCGATTAAAAAGCCAAACCGGAATCATCCCACACGGATATCGTTAGTCTTCTACCAACACAAAAACTTAAATGAGCCAAAACACGGGATAGCGCTGTGGGAGGCAAAGATGGCCGAGAGAGCAAAGGAAAAAGCAGCGGAAAAATCAAGCACTGAAAATACCAATGTACAACCCAATGACAGGAATGTGCACCAGGCCAGTGCCACCGGAGAGATTTTCTATGAAGACAATGAATTCAACCAAATTCCATCGCGCCGAGCATTAACAGTAACTCATGATAACATCATAACAGTGTCTACTTACGCCCTCACACGAGTTGCCGGGCCATACAACCATTGGTCATAGGTTTTTATAGCAACTGTACAACCTTGCCTTGGGAGCAGTGTTACACAATAATCCCTAAAGGTGCTGTTAAAGAACAAAGTCTTGTATGGTTTACTCTTTGTTCATCTCAACCATTTTGAAGGCTGAGGTAAAAAAAATAATGATTTTTTTCCTTAAACTGTGACTTTATATATTTTAACATCTGGTGATTTTCAAGCACATTTTAAGCAAAAAAAAATGTATAGTTAAATGATTTTGGCTAGGTTATTAATCGTGATTGAATTATTCAGTTTATTACCTTTTGGAATTTATACTTTGGTGCTTTGAATTGTCTGTTTACTACAAATGGGCTTTTTATAAAGATTTTAACATACTTCAACTTTTATGATGTAAAATCAATTTAGACAGTATTAGCTATACACAGCTCTTGGTGCTCAATCACAAGAAACAGTTGAAGATAAGCTGATTTTTTTCCTTCATGGTGCCATTGCTCCGACAGCTTCCAGTCGTTGCTGTGAAGCCCAAGTTAAGGATAACAAACCAATGATGATTTATCTTTGTACAGATCTTTCATGTCTGTATAGGTTTGTGTGTGCATGTGTATGGTCCACACACATCCACACACAAACAGTATCACTAGTGATGGTTGGAGGTTGTAAGCTGTAAATATATATATTTAAAAGCACTTTCTATTTTTAAAGTTAACTTGAAATAGTATAAGGATCACATTTGTCTAAGGTTTCTACATTCTCTACCAAGAAATCGTTATTTTTCTTACTGTGTAGAGTTCCATACTGCTACAACAACAGTACACATATACGCATATACTAAGAATATTTGGTTTTTAGACTCTCCCCCACCCCAACAGAGAGTTCAGATTTGCAAATATGAGCTTAAGGAGCATTTTGTCCATACCTGTATTGCTATGGTGTTTTGTTGTCAGAATTGATTTGCTGTAGTTTGTTTCAGCAATAAGTGCATGTGTGTCTTTCATGCAGAGCATTGCAAGCTACACATGACAACCAAATGTTCTTAGAGTTTTGGGGGTAGAACTGTTAATTGCATCAACAACTTCCCTCCTAAAGTTGCCTTATTAACATTCTGGAAAGTAGGACTCTAAAATATTTACAAGAGGAATTTGCAGTTTTGGCTGTTTTATAGTATATTTGAGTTCATTAAAGCTTCCAGAATGTTCACCAGCTGTTAGCTGTCAACACATGAAGGGTTTTATAAACATGCAGTCCAACCCAGTGTGTGATTACTGAGAACTTAAGTCTACTTTGTCATTGGGTTTTTCTCCCAGGTAGGAAAATGTAGGATCACAGGCTCATTCTAATTTCCACACAGACGTTGCACAAAAGAAGGACCCATAGCATGCAAAAATCCCGTTCAATCCCTGGCATCTCCAGCCAAAAACAAGGCCTCAGGTAGGCAGAAGTCTGTATTGTGCTATGTCTCCATTTTGATGCCCAGCTGCATTATAACTTTTGTTGAGACGCAATTGCAGCGACACAAAACAGAAATATGATCTTGCCTCAACCAAAAACAAAACTAGAGAAAAGTGCACAGAAATAATTTTAAATCTGAGTTAACTTGATGTGCAAACTAAAGCAAAATATTATTGATAGTCAACAGACAGTAGATAACACTGATAAATCTGACAACGTGGTGTGGGGAAAAGAGAGGGTATCCAAGACCTATATGTGTGACAGTCTCAAAAAGTTTTCCTTCTGTGAGAAATTATACAAAATATAAAAGCCAAGTCACACCAGCAGAATGTAAAAAACCCCAAACTAGTTCTGGTTCTCACAACTCAAAACAGCAGCTGTAAGGGGGCAACTACTTTATGAGGGGAGGTTACAACACTTCCAAGTTTTTGAGTTAAGGAAAAAGGTCATAAAGAGGACAATATGATAGAGGTGCAAATAAATTCACACCCCTGTCATGCCCCCCCTCCCATAGTTAAATTATGGGATATGATGTCATAAGATGTAATAATGACCACCAGCTTGGATGGCTTTAAAAGGAGATTGGAGAAGTTCACGGTGCATAAGGCTCTCAGTGGCTGCTAGGCTTGATGGCGGTGTACTCCCTTTGCTGCCAGAGGAAGGATGTCTCTGAATTCTGTTACTGGGGAGCACAAGTGGGGAGAGTGTTTTTGAACTCTAACCCTGCTTGGGGGCATCTGGCTGATCAATGTGAGAACAGGATGCTGGACTAGACAGTGGCGGAGCGTCATGCTCCGACACCAGGGGGCAGAGAGTAGGCGGGGGCAGGGCTGGCAAGCGTCCTGGGGGCGTGGCGCCCAGCGCGGGAAGGAGGGCAGCCGTGATGGCGCCCCACTGGGATCACGCTGACGAGGGCGGTGCATTCCCCCCGTACTTCTCTTCCTCCGCCACTGGGACTAGATAGACCTTTGGTCTAACCCAGCAGGGCTTTTCTTAAATTATTGCATTGTTTGTGTTACCAGTTGTTCAGGAGGAGCCATCACGATACATGCATGGATGCCAGCTCATTCTATCCATGTATTGAAAATATTAGTAAAAAAGAGAATAATCACATATAGAACCTGTTCTGTATACACCACATTTAAATTGGTTCTCATGCGCTATAGGGCAGGGGTGGCTAACCATCACCACCACCCCAGTTCAAGAGCCTGATTCAGTCAACCATACAAGCTTTTGTTGACTCTTAAGTCCCCACCTATTTTGGCAGCAGGAAAAGAAAAGACAAGAGTTGAAATGCCCATGAGGTGGACTGTCTGCTTCTATGTGTGCATGCACGCACATGTGTATTTATGCATGCAAGCAAGTAGGGGGGTGACACTCGTGGCTGGCTTGTGGATTCAAAGGGATGGCTGAAGTGAATGTAGCCCTTGATAAAAAATAAATAAATTAAATTCAGCCACCCCTGCTAAAGTGTATATAATACCCAAATAAGGTTCAGAAAAGTAAATCCAAATACACTGCCAGGCAAACACGTAACAAATCCCTTCCTAATTGAGCTGGAACTCCCTAGATAGGACAGTTTTCATGTGTATGCATGTGGTTCCTCCTTAGCAACAATCGGTACCACAAACATTACAAGAATTCAAACCCTTTAGTTTCTGGTTTTATAACAGTCTGCGGGTATGGCTTTGTTTTTATATTGTTGTACAATGTCCTAAAAATCTTCTGAAGTTAAAATGCACTTTGGTGTTTAACGCATGAACACATACTCTCACCCTATATTGTTACATTAAGGCCATGTACATTCCCCAAACATTACAGATGCAGGTACAATTTCAGCCACACACAGGAACTGTGCGTGCTTGCGTCCTACAGGGCAACTTCCCATTTGTAAAGCTTATGCCAGAGTTTACTAATTTCATCCTTGAAGCGTGGTTGCTGAACTGATTAGTTTGCTTAAGAGCCTTGAATAGGCATAAACCTGCCACAAAGCTTTCACGTTAGAAATAATCTTGGCAAATATCTGAAATCTCTTAGATAGTAATGGCCCACACTGCTCTTCTAGTAGCTCTGACAAGAAGCAAAACTGGAAAAAACCTTCACATTTCTAGCAACTAGTTTCAGATTTTTAGGTGACCAGATTTTTAGCCCTGGAAGAAGGACATTCAGATTCCTAGGCAGCAGCATCTAATTTCTGGTGACTAGATGCCAGGGATTTTATTAACTCTTGGGAATGCCCAGACAAAGGGGTTACTAACAGATCAAATAGATGGGTGCCACAGGGCACTGAATGTTCTCAGAACAACTGATGGTGCAGTACTGATGAAGGAATGCACATGGGACTGATCACACCTACTTGAATAGTAGACCTATGTAAAAACAGGTTACAGCCCATACATAGATTGTGTGAATTGGGCCTTAGAAATGATTAACCTTTTCATGACATCGTAAATTAAACATTAGGTGTGGTAGACACTCCAGATCTGGAACACTATAGCATCCATCTCCTTTTCTCTATCCCCCCCCCCTTTTCTTTTAGTTCAATTGACTAAACCAAACACAATCAAAATAACAGCCTTGATAAGGATCATGCTTATCAAGGATCAGCAGTTTACATTTTAGAGATGGGGAATTTTTTTGGTATTGACCTGTCAGCTCAAATCAGTGGGCTCTGAATTATCATGTTTTGTATGAGCAATGGTTGCAGGCCATAAGGGTAAGCTTTTTGGTTACACTTGTGATTCTCCATCGTGTACATAAATTCCACAGGTCTAACCAGAGCTTGAAGTTTTACTGATAGCATACTTGATATTGTAGTGGTGCTGTAACAATGTCTAGATCCTCTAGACATGGTGCTTTTTTAAAATGTCTACCATGGTTGTGTGTTCAATCTGAAAAAGTTTTTGGTTTGGAAAAAATTACATATATGTGAATTCTTCAGTTTACCCTTAGTTGCCTATGATTCTGGTCGTACAGAAATGTAAACGTGGAATTCATCCCAATTATATCACTGCAGCTACTTTTTAAAATGTTAAGATGTGTATGCCAATCCAGGGATTAAAGAACATTGGAAGAGGACTGAAATTCCGTCTCCTGCACTCATGGGGCTCCTCCATTTCTCCATCTTTCAGATTATCATCACTCAATAGTACAGAGAACTTGTTAGGCAAAGTGGAGAGCAAGAACAGGGTGTTTGGACAACATCTGGCTCCTGCTTCTCACACACACACGGCCTAATGTGATTGGTGTTATATTAGTGATTAAAACTGTTGTCAAGTTATCCAGATCTGGAGCACTATGTATAAAATTGGTGCTAGATGCAGGGGTCCCTTTCTCCTCTGCCCGGGTTAACAACTGGTGTCCTTAAAATCAGTTGTAATTTAGCAAACAGCAAGTCACATTGATTTCTGTGGGTCCCAAGTAAGCTGAACTTGTTCAGAGTTGTGGCTCTAATCTATGATCCTGCAAACCCTGGAGGGGTTTTATGAACATCTCTGAGACTGCTGGCATGATTGCATTTTAGATTATACCCCCATACCTACAACTCAACAATGTTGGTCACATGGCAATGCCATTGAGACCATTTTCCCAATCTTTACGCCCATTGAATCAGCTGGAATTATAACAGTCTTATAAAATGTATAAGAAGCAAGATTTCAACCCAGTCGTTCTATTTTTAAAGCAAATGAACTTTGTAAAAAGAAAAAGAAACACCCATATGCTGCATTTTTGTTAGTTCAAAGATTATGATTAGTTCAAACCGAAGATATGTAGGGATTGTAAATAATCTAAAGTCAATATTATACCATCATTTTGTACCAGCAGTTTTCTGCTTCTTGAATATCTATAAACATTAAATTGTTACGGTATTTTTGTGTGCCTTAGATTTGCATTTTGAAATCTCTATATTTTTTGTGAGCCTAAAAGTTATTAAAAATTACAGCTGTTTATACAGTAAATAGGGTTGTGAATTCCTCCAGCTACTCATCTGTGCAAGGCTGGGTTGTTGTTTTTTAGTATTGCTTTCTATACAATCTTTCTGCAAAAAGAGGACTTTCCTGAAAGGGTTACCAGCTGCTTATACAGTCATACCTCGGGTTGAGTACGCTGCGGGTTGCGTACTTTCAGGTTGCGTACTTGGAAGTGTTTACTTCCGGGTTCCGCCCCGCGCACATGTGCAGAAGCGTTCTGCTTCGCGCACAGAAGTGCTCTAACGGCACTATGCGCACACACACTATCACTGCTCGGGTTGAGTACTTTTTGGGGTGCGAATGGATTGGGTACTCAACTCAAGGTACCAATGTATAGGGAACTTTAATGTCACGCTGCCACAATTTTACCCAGTTCAGAAATTTAAATAAAACCCAGCTTACAATGCTACTATAGCAAGACTTATCTTTGTTCTTGTAAATTTTGCTGTGTAAAATCTGCAGTGTTCATATTACTACAAATAACAACAATGATGAATTAATTTCCCTGTGATTCTTGGTAAGCACTGTACCACACACATGCTTTATGTAAAGTTAGATGGTTTAACTAATAAACATCACCAAAAGCTTAAGATCAGGATAAAAGGTAAAGGTAAAGGACCCCTGACAGTTAAGTCCAGTCGCGAACAACTCTGGGGTTGCGGTGCTCATCTCGCTTTGCTGGCGGAGGGAGCCGACGTTTGTCCACAGACAGTGTTTCCGAGTCATGTGGCCAGCATGACTAAGCCGCTTCTGGTGAAACCAGAGCAGCACATGGAAACGCCGTTTAATTTCCTGTCGGAGCTCACCCCATCGTGGGAATTCGAGCCACCTGGCAAGCCCTAGGCTCAGTGGTTTTAGACAACAGCGCCACCCACATCCCTAAGATCAGGATAGACACATCCAATTAGGATATCTCTTAACATCTCTATGGTGAACTGCAGAGTTTTTGCATGGCTACTAGTAGAAAATGTATTGTTCTATTTGGAGAAGAAAGCAGGTCTTAAAATGACAATGCTAAATAGGAAAACCATATGTATTTAAAATGTAACTTATCAACCTGATGCTAAATCCATTACTTGGAAGTCCCACTGATTTTAATTAGTCCTGTTAATTTCATTGGGCTGTTCTTCCATATAATGAGTTTAAGATGGAAGTGCATGATCCTTTTTAGCAGCTAATAAAACATGGTTAGATTCATCAGGTTACCAAAACATTTAAAATATATTATTGAAATTAAGAAATAAAAGTGTTTAATTTGATTTCAGTGGTATATTTTAATTATTTATGAATAAATTTATGAAATACTCTTGCTTATTACTGTTACACATAGAATACAATGTAGCCAATTACATTTTTATAATATCTGATTTAACTGCAGTTTTAATAGCAGATGGTATCAACCATGCATGCGATGTGCGAATTGATAACTACTTACTGTATATACAGCTGTGTGCTATTTATTGTAGCATTTCAGAATATTTATCATTTTTACATAGAAATTGATGTAATGTTGTGAATGAGCTTATAGCTACAAAGGTTTGTAATACTATTGTCTTGTAATAGTGATTCTTTGGGGCTGTAACAAGCAGCAAAATCTTCAGACTGCTGTAGCAACACAAATCCCCTTTTAAAGCAGTTTAGTCTAAGATTCTCTCTCTTGCTTTCATTGGTGACCTTCTATGCTAGCTAGTTCAGGAGCCTGGAGACAAGGAAATGAAAGGAATGGTAAAAGATGCAGTTTTTCCTTGATTTGCTATAACTCATTTTGATCAAATTATCAGTGGCTTTGGCTCTGCAAAGTGCTTGATTTATATACCGTAGATCACATTTTGGTTCTGTAAATTGTGGTATTTTGTTCTATCAAATTCCTAGCTCATCCAACTGATTTCTCAGAAAAAAAATGTTATTGGCAGTAAAGTGAGGTGTGTAGTACATGGTGTGTAGTTGGCTGATTTGTTAATATGGGGGAGGGTCTCAGGTGCATAAATGTGTGTTCTCCTTTACTAGTTCAGACTAGGAAGCTTAGCCTATCTTTACCATGCTCTACAAAAAGTCTGCTTATATTATCAAGTCTCTCCATTGAATTTTTTTGCTTTTACTGCTATCTTGCTTAAGGTTTCACAAACTGTTCTTGCTACCTTGGTGCACCCTCAAACTTCCTACTTGAAAGCATCCCTGCATCAGCAACAATCTGAATTAAAAACAGGATGCTATCTAGGACAGGATTTCTTGAAACATGAAATTTGGGACTTGCAGTTGGGTCACCTAAATGTGTAAAAAAGTGACCCACTTTCCCACATAATCATTCTTCTTTGATTTGCTACAGACAGTTACTGTACTATGAAAAGTCTTCTGTGTTCCTGGAATGTTGAAGGTCAGTACTTACAGATCTTCTTAGCCTCCTCCCCCGCGGAAGCAGCTAACAAGGATCTTAACAGAAGCACTATATGGTGACTGATGATCCTTCAAAATCAGGCAACTGTTGTGGCAACTAGCTGCTGTTACTTTGTGGTTCTGGTTTTTCTACAAATTATACTGAGCTTGCGCTTGCAAAAATTAGTGTTTAAATCCCTTGAAAGTTAATGGGGTTAAGTTGCTCATGGAATTGATTTCAGTGGGATTTAAGTGCAATAATCATTCCCTCGATTGGAGCCCATATATGTTAACTTTTCTGTATCTGAGTGGCTCCTTGAATACCCCCGTTTTTCCTGTGTTACCCTCTGTATAGATCAGTACATAAATTTGTGTCTTAGCATAATATTGTAATGGCAGTGACCTCTATATTTTTAATGATTACAGGAAGCTAATTATGATGGGTAACTGACTGGCTAAGTTGATATTGTTAACGTGGTCCTCCTACTTTTAAGGCATAGAGACTTCTGTTACAATCTTATTTGAGTCCACATCAAAAATATAAGACCAGAGAGTGCCACTAGCCTGGTTCGTACATCACACTAAGCCAACCCATAGCTTAATGCAAACTTATGGGTCCTAGGATAGGAGACTGCGTTTGCTGCAGCGTGCTAAGCTAAATGGTAATTTGGCTTAGCAGGCTACCCAAAACTAGGCTCATGCTTTAGTTTTCTCCAGACATTTGGTCGGGCTTAGTGTGATGCACAAACTAGGCTCACTTGGAGAAGAACAATGTTCCCCACCTGCCCCAAGTTAGTGGCTATGCAACTAGATCCTTTATGAAATAATCAAAAGCTGCCAATCTTGCAACAACATACCACCAGTGTAGACAAGCTCCCTTTATAGAAAACTTGGGTTAGCTCAGGTCCAGGCTCTATGAGCAAGGGAGTAAGCTTAACTGGGTCAGAACTCTACCAGGAGCAGAGCACACACTGGGATCCCTTCCCTTGAGTCCAGCTCTGCTTTCCCTAGAGGGGTTAGCGGGAGTACTACCATACCTCTTTGTTAGGGAACGATATGGAAGCTCACTGTTGTTGCACACAAAGTCCAACACAATGCCAGGCACTATTTAAAATGAGGTTGATACAACTCACTTGGCCCTACAGTTACCTGTATGTTACCATAAGGCTGTATCATCCCAGTAACTAGACAACTCCCTGACTTCAGAATTGTACAGCTAACTGTGGTCCTGCCCGTGCCAGGAGAGTATTGCTGACACATGACTTTTGCCGGGAGAGTTACTGGCAATGCGCTCCATCGACATGGCAGACATCACTGCTGTACCCAATCCCTGAGCCACAGAGTCATAGTTAAGTGGCTCTTGAGTTGTCCCTTTCAAAGTCAGGTAATTGAAGAACATCTCTTAAGAGGTATGAGAGGCTGCTTTTCTACCCAAAAGCTTACCACAATAAATCAGTTTTCACCCTATAAACAGATGTATTCTCCTATAATCCACATCTTAATCTTACTCCCCTTTTAAGTGTAATTAACCAAGTGTTGTATATTGATAGAATTGAATTAAATCTTGAAAAATACACATCACACACACAAAATGGTGCTGTTGCAGCTTTACGTTGGACTCCATGATTACCACATGTAACGGTACTGTTGCAGCATGAAAAAGTGTTCTCTAATATAATGAGCTTCAATTTAATGAACATAAGCCTCTTCTTTAAAGCTGAAAATAAACGTGAATTTTCATTTATAAAAACCAGTTCTTTGTCTGTCTTGCAGGGTGAAATGGGCACTTGGAGTATAAATGAAAAGCATTCCTCCAAGGGAACAAAAATAAAATAAATCAGTTCTGTAATGAATCAAGGATTCTTTTCTTTGAAGTTTTTCTTTCTTTCACTACAGGCCAAGTAACAACAACTATGCGTTGGTTTCAGTTTTCAAAATTTGAGGCTGAAGCTAAGCAGATCTGAGCCTGGTCAGTGCTTGGGTGGGTGACTCCCTAGGAACCATATTCAGTATCTTGAGTTCTGTAACAGAAGAAAAATGGGATATTAAAATAAACACATTTTTATTATCCAGAACATAGATTTGCAGCTGTAGACATACCTTACCTAATTCCTTCTGTAAGAAAAAACAGGGTGACTGACTGATTTGTTCTATGGGATGGTAGGAGTCATAATACTAGCAGAATGTGGAAAGACTGAATCATTTCAGCATTTGGCAAATGTTTAATTTGAACAGGTATGTTACACACTCCTTGACCTGTTGAGATAGCATTAATAGCATTTTACCCAACTTCATTCCCCGTTGCAAATCAAACAGCATTTGTAGAAGGTAATTTTCAGTTAATTCTAATAACAGTGGTAGTTAACACGTGTTCACAAATAACTGTAGGATTGACACCTTAACGTGGTGATGCTAGAAAACAAAATAAATTACCCAAACCTGTAGTTGTGATATGTAAAAGTTCACAAATGAAGGATTTATAGCCAATTATGTGGTTGGAACTCTAGGAAGTGGCTCTTTAGTTTGTCTATAAGCAAACTAGCAATTTGCTCAACAGTTTCTATGTGCAGGCCATTGCAGCCATCATTTCAGAACCGCAAAATGTAATCATGAAATTGAGCAAAAAACTACTAGTTGTCCAAAAATAGTTTCATTTAGCAAACGGCACTATGAATGAGAATTAAAAGTTGTGGTGGCATAGGCTGCAAATACAGGCTGGTTTAGATACGGTAAATGGCTTGAGAGGCACCTGAAATGTTAGGGTAATCAAAGATCATTTAAAAAGAAACCTAGTGTTACAACGCTATGTAGCTACACAGACACGCTTTAATTAAGCAATTATGGTAGTTGGGTTTCTGCTATATAGTATATCAATATTTAATAAATGTTTGCGGTTTAGCAAGACTATACAATGTTCTTGCATTTGTGAATGCCATTTTAGAGTTATAGCAAAACATGGCAGCTTTGAGATTCTGTCTGTTGTGTCCTTCAATGCTGAATGTAGCTAGTGCCCAAGATGTTGATGCCAGATAGGCTGGTAATGCTTTGTAAAATATTACAAATCTAATGTTCATTGTAGTTGCAACAAAACATTTTGATGTTAGACATTTTAAGACCTTATAGTTCCAGTTTTTGAAGTGCTGTCTTTTTGTTCTTTTAAAATAAATCTTCACATTGCAAAAATATGTCAGAAGTACAACTGTGATCTAGAGGACCTTCTTGCCTCAAGTTTCAAAAGTAGCTTGATCAGGAGAGTAGGGGAGTTGGAAGAATGCTGTTTAGAAAAGCAGAAATGCTGCTGTGTGAATAAAGGGGTTTACTTTATTATGGCTACGGTAATCAGAAACCATGGGTGCAGTCTAGTAAAAGCTGCAGTCTTAGGCATATTTATTCAGAAATGTACCACTGAATTAAATGAGAGTCAGTCCCAAATTAAATAAATTTAAGAATGCAGTTATGCAATCTAATCCATGAAATGTTTACTCATAACTAAATTCTACTGAGTTCAGTGAGGATTACACAGGAGTAAAATGTGCACAGGACTACAGCCTTGGTGTCAATAAAATCAGTGGGGTTATAGAATAACTTGATGCATATTTACTCAGAAACTAGCCCCATTGAGTTAAAAGGTGCTTTCTTCCAGCTAAATGTGTAGGCTTAAGCATGTTTGTTTGGAAGTGGATTAGATTGTGTTCAGTGGGACTTCCTTTCTAGTTTGCTTCTGAGTAAAAATGCATAGAATCAGGTTGCAAGTCCCATTGATTTTATTAAGAATTAGTTGTGACTAATCTCACCGGATTGTATCAAAAATGTAATACATAAAACAACCACAGCAGACATGTTCAAAAATTCAGTTTCAGTAGCCTAAAAACAAAAACAGGAAAATGCATTATGCTCAAGCAGATGAAACTTGAGCTGTTGTTGACTAATATTCCCTGTATTGTATTGTTTCTTGTGTGTAGTGTGTTGTTTTTTTAAACTGGGGTGCATACAATATTTATTTTTCAACATATATAACTTTGATTTTGGTGGATTTTCCCTCTAACATTCTACTGTATTTAGATGATCTAGTGGTTGAAAAATGAAAAGGCAAATACATTTTTATCATTTACCATTATTTTAAGTTACTAATAAACAGGAGGAAAGCACTTCACTATTTCACAATACTTACAGGAAAAAGGATTAAAGCTACTTCATTTCATTGGGGGGAAATATATTTGAATATTCTCTGCAGACAAGGGAACGCTTACCAGCAGTACTTGAAGACGTAAGTTTTGACTGCATGTTACTTGAAAGATCTTACTAAGCTACTCTTTTTGGTGCACAGCAGTTGTTGTACATTATTTCATGTTTATGTAGCAAGATGCATTTAAATCGTATTGAAACATATGTGTAAAAATTATTGTTGTGGAGATGGTCTGTTCTGGTTTTTTGTTTTTGTTTTTCTTGGGTTTTTTTCTTGTATGTGTCATATCTGTTTAAACTTTTAAATGTTCCTTTAAAAATGTCCTAAAAAGGCAAGATAAATTGCTGTCATTGAAAATATATTTTAATTTTTTTCATGATTTTTTTTCCAAAAAAAAATATTATTACAAAGTGTATCATTTCTGATAACACAGAACATTGTGGATGGTTTCAAATAAATTTTATACTTCTATTTTGCACTTGATTGTCTTAATTTTTCATTTTCTATATTTCACGGGCATTTTCTCTTCAGAAGAATAGCACACACAGCCTACCAAAGGAGCACTTTATCCATTCATACAAATGCATCTTAGTAATGGCTTGAATCTACAGATAAGATTGCCCTTTCCCCACTTTTATCCGCTTCTGTGTTTTTAACAGGAGTTTCATCTGCAGGCATTAGCAAATGCAACTAAATTTCACCTCAGTGTTTGGAGTGGAAGCTACTCCTAGTGATTTCTGAATCTCAAGCTCCTTTTAAAGGCATAGTTACTTTAGGAACTTAGAAAACAAAGATTTAAAACACAATATAAGACATAAGAAATAAAGCAAACACAAGATTAGCCTAAAAACAATTTGCAGACTATTTACCGGTAAAACCTTGGAAAAATTAAAAGGGCTTCACCTGGTGCTGAAATTACACACCAGGCAAGTTCTCCTGGAGAAAGCATGCTGCAGTTAAGGTGCCACCACTAAGTAGGCCTTTACCCCTGTAGTTACCCGCCACACCTCAGTTGAAGAATATCTTGGTATACATTGAGACATGTGAAAACAAGCAGTGTTAAAGTATCCTGGAACCAAGCTGTGACAAGCTTTTGAAAATCAAAACTAGCACTTGTGCTTACCAAATACTGTATAATGTATTATAGCCTAATTGGAGTTTCCAAAGAGTCTTCAAAGGGAGGCCAATATATTAGAGGCACATTAAACTTATTAGCAGGTAATCAAGTTACCAGGGCACGGATTGCTGAGGTCAGGGTATCTCTGTCCATGTAAGCTGCTACAAGAGAGGCAGCTTGATATTGTTATCGTTCCAAACTGTGCCACAGAGGCAGTGTGTATCTCCAAAAGCAGAGATGGGTCAAGGAGCACCCCAACAAGCACTCTAGCTTGTTTCTTTGAGGGAGTGAAGCCCAGTCTAGTGAAGTATTACTAGTATTAGTAAAATATTACTCATCCAGGCAGTTTTATACAGTGGTGCCTCGCTAGACCAGTGGTTCCCAACAGGTGGTCCGGGGACCCCCAGGGGTCCGCGAGCTATGCCAGAGGGGTCCGCAAGATGCTATTAGAATAAAAAAATATATTAAATATATTTCGTATGATAACAGATTTTTTTGTTTTGGCCGCTTCCTGCATGAGCAGAGTCTAGCGCAAAACTAGAATTAGATAGAGGCAGTAGTTCTGCTGTATGCCGTTAGGTGGCGCTTTACAAACACTACTGTTTTGCAAAGAGGCAGCACGCGCATTCTACTAACGCTCACCTCCCCAAGATGCTTTGCACGCGTCGGCTTCATTTGTGCGCTACTGCGCAGGTACCCTGTCTTCTCCATTCCCCTCCCTCCTCCCTGGCGCGCGCTGCCTCTTTGCAAAACAGTAGTGTTTGTAAACAAAGCGTTGTTTTTCGCGGAAGCTACAGTTCGCGTAGTTAAAAATGGACCGTTGGTTAAAAAGTGGTTCGTTAAAACGACAAAGGCCTACAGATGAAGAGGAAGATAATGCATTTGATGTTCAAGCAAGTAAGTCAGTGACTCTCGAACCGATCTTGTCAGTGTCCATTGAACCTAAATCATCGGCGTCCCTTGAACCTAACCCTTCCAAGATCAGTGTTAAGCTTACTGGAAAAATTAGATTAGGAATTAGGAATTAGATTTAGGATTAGGAATTAATGGGGGTCCTTGTCACAATAGCGGCTCAATGAGGGGTCCTCGAGAAAATTTTGTTGGGAACCCCTGCGCTAGACGAATGCCCTGCTTAACGAAATTTCCGCTATACGAATAGGTTTTGCGATCGGAGGTTGCCTCGCAAGACGAGGTTTTTTATGGCTGCCGCTTCGTCTTCGAAGCGCGCCGATGCGGGGGTGTTTTGCCGCCTGCTTTCCCCTTGGCTTGGGGGAGGCATCCAGCGAAAACGTCATCATCCCATCCCAATACACAAAAAAGCCCCCCCCCCCCGATGATCCGGGAAACTATCGAAACATCAGTCTCCTGTCGATTATCAGGAAAATATGCGCTCATTTTCTGTTAACTAGACTGACCCAGTGGGCAGAGGAACTCCATCTCATCGGCCCAGAACAAGCTGGGTTTAGAGCTCACCGTTCAACCACGGACCATGCAGTAATTTTATACCACTTAGCTCGGAAATACTCTTCTTCTGAGCGGGGCCAACTCTGTGCTGCCTTCATAGATTTGAAGGCCGCGTTCGACAGCATACCCAGAAAACTATTATGGGGAAAATTGGCCCATTGGGGCATTGATAGAAGGTTATTGTGGCTAATAACCCAACTCCATGATGGGACGACTGCCAGGGTGAGAATAACACCTACTGGTGACCTCACAAACTCCGTACCCATCAACAGAGGAGTTCGACAAGGGTGCATTTTAGCCCCTTATCTTTTCAATCTATTTATAAGCGACATGAGAACACCTCTAGCCGAGTCACAATTAGCTATCCACGCTCCTTGCCTTGCGGATTATCGCTGCCCCTTATTGCTGTATGCTGACGATGCTGTGATACTCTCGTTCTCTAGAATCTGTTTAAGGAGGGCACTTAAGATTTTTGCTTTGTACTGTAAATCTAACCTCCTTACCACAAATCAATCTAAATCGAAAGTGCTTATTTTTTCCAGAAGTCGGAAGTTGTACAAATGGATGTTGGATGGGAAACCTATCGAAGAAGTTCAAAAATTTCAATACCTGGGAGTGCACTTTCAACACAACATGGGCTGGAAAGCGCATATTGCTTACCTCCAAAACAAGGCCAAAGCCCTTTCAAACGCATTACTGCGTTTCTTCTTTTCGGAAGGGGCCTTACATGTACCATCAGCCTTAAAGGTATTTAAAGCTAAAGTGGTTGCGACAATGGCTTATGCTGCCCCGTTATGGGGAGCATCAGTAAATCTGGCGCCCCTAGAAACAATTCAGAATCAATTTCTGAGACGCCTTTTGAAATTGCCCCAGTGCGTGAGCAATGCAGCTATTCACCTTGAACTTAAAATTCCCTCGTTAGAAAACTCCTTATGGAAGCATATCTTCTGCTATTGGCTGTCCTTGTGGCATAGATTGCCCAATCACCATCTCATTCAATGTCTTTGAAGAGACGACTTTGTTAGTCCCCGGGCAAAAAAAATCCACTCCAAAATTATGTCCTACGGATTGTTCCCATCGGACCTATTGAAATTAGATCTTCCCTTAGCCAAAAGAACTATAATTCAAAAACTAGATAACTACGATTTCCATCAAAATATTATAACGGGAGGTGGAACATGTTCCCCGCTGAATCAAGGCATACAGCCCACGCATCAGATTCCATCGTACCTGTCTTTTCTTTCTGTCGCAGCCCACAGATTCGCCTTCACCAAAGCAATATTTAATGTTTTCCCATCCAATGTCCTGGGGCACAGGTTTTCCAAAGGCCAAATCTCAGTTTTATGCACGTGTGACAACAGAACAATAGAATCCCTCTACCACATACTGTTCTGTTGCCCCCTGCATACGCCCGCTCGGACTAAAATCTTGTACCCTCTATTTCTGGAAATCACGGACAAACCGCTGGAGACCCAATTAACATACCTGCTGCAAGATGATGATATGACCAAAACATTACTTGTAGCAAGATATTTGATTTCAGTTCTCTCTTACAAAAAACAGCATAACTTACTTTACGACTACTGACACCAAGATACATCATTCGAGTAACCTTCTGAGCTGAGTAATGAAAAATGAAGGCCTGCAATGCACTAACGTTTTAACCATAGCTAAAAGCCCCACAAAACTACTTGAAACGTTTTAAAAATGTTGTACATAAGTTCCTTGTATGAGGGACTAATTTTGCCTGATTGTTCTGATTCTTTTGTTTTTAATTTGTCTGATTGTTTTTATGTATGTCGGTTTTATACTGTTTTATTCTTGGTTGCAGTACATTATGGGCCTATGGCCGAAATAAAGTTTATCTATTGTGGCAGAAATCAGTGTGGTTTGTTCTTTTGTTGTCGTCTTGCTTGTGACGTATAGTTCTGTTTATTTAGTCCACGGAACGCTCAACATTGGATAACCCACCAGTTTTCATTTAAAGTGACATTTCTAACTGTACCTGAAATAATTAAACTATAGTATCGGCGGTTGGGGAGAAAATGTGAAGTATTCCCCTGGCATGACAGTGCGCATTTGAGCACTAGAAATTTAGAAGGTTAGTCCAAACCTATAAATATTAAAACTAACATTTCGTTTTCTATTTTGGGCTCGTGATTTTTCAACGCCTGGGGTGCATTCTGAGCTTCAGGTAGGCAGCGGGCGTCAGGAAGCGTTTCTGTTTGCATCATGGCAGCGCAGAATCTGAGGCGCTTCTTTAGGCCCGGACTTTTCAACCTCGACATTCGCTCAAGGTGCCTACTCTGCTGCCCGACAGTAAGATGGCGCTGCTGTTATGACCCGCCAAGCAAAGTGGCGACGGAATACTACGTAATGCAAATCGAATGACGGCTTTCCTCATAGGATTCTTCGCTCCTCGATCGTGAGAGAGAGTGAGTGTGTGTGTGTGTGTGTGTGTGCTTCCTTTGACGCATGCGCGCTGTTACTTCCCTTCCTTGTTTTGGAGACTGCGACCCCATCCTCCCGGAGCACGTGTGTGAGAGAGAGGGGCGGAGAAATCTCACTTCGAGACGTCACCGAGGTGCGCGGCGCCCGAGTGAATCACCCCCTCCAACCCGTCCGCGCTCGCGCTTCACTTCGACGCATGCGCCGTGCCTCGATTATCTGTGTGCGCGGGGTGTCGGAGGGGGTGGGGAATGTGCCGGAGGAGTTTGAAATGGCCCCTGTGAGCCCCTATTCGGCCCGCGCCAGGTAAAGGGTCGTCGGGGTTGAGGCGCGTCAAAGGCGCCAAGGCCGGGTTGGCCGTTTCAGAAGTGACGAGCCTTGAGGTTTCCGACAGCGGCCCTTGGGCGGGCTGGGCAATGCGAGAGAGGGAGGCTCTTCTCCCGGGCGGCAGGCAGGCCTCGGCCTCTCATTGTTGTTGCGGGAGAGGAGGAGGAGGAGGCGCGTCTCCCGCGCTGCTTTCTCCTCGGGCCCCGGTCCCTCTACCTGAGGAAGAGGAGGAAGAGCGAGCGGGCTAGCTGGCAGTTTCGCCCTCCAAGGCTTCTTGTTTGTGCCCCCGCCGTCCCTCCCTCCCTCCACCTCTTCTCGCCCCCCACCCCGCGTGTCTCGCATTCATGGGGAGCGCGAGAGCCACCCAAGAGTTACTTCTTTGTTTCACTCCGTGAATTTCCTCCACTCGCATTCTCTCGTTCCATATTTGTAGGCCTTCTTTGTGTGCCCCCCCCCACCAGGTATCCCATTAAATACAATATATCTTCCATCCTACCGGTGAGGTTTTCTTTGCAAGTGGTTCACACAGGACCATTGGACGTGTGATTGCTAAGAAGCGAGTCGGATTGAGCTCAGTTAAACTGGCTGTCAGGTGTTCGCGACCTCAGTCTGCCTACGCGCAGGTTTCTAGTGGACGTTGCTTTTTCTCTCTCCCGCGCTAACTTCTCGGGAAACTTCCGTTTTCAAGAGATTGCTTTTCATCTTTATTCTCCGTATACATATTGCTTTGGAATGCAGTCTTCGTTTCTGTCTCAGGCTAAGTGCTTCAGTATGTATACCTGACATTTTTCCTGCTGCCAGACTCTGAATTTTTTCGTGCAGCAGCTCCAGTCGCTGGACCCCCCCCCCGTTGAACATCGTTGATATTTACAGTGCAAAGACCTGCCATTTTAGAGTTTGCAGGTCAGTTAAACTTCTGTGAACAAAGCGATAGCGTTGCTGTTGGTCAGGGGCCATATTATGTTGCAGATGCATCCACACCTTGAAAGATGAGCTTCTAGAAGTCTTAGTTACAGCTACGTATTGCACTTTTGTCACAAACCAGGTTTCTTTATGCATTTTCTTAGAACATCCAGGTGTTTATTTGCCTGTGACTTTTGTGCAATCCTTCCCAACCAAAGGTTAGTTTAATAATTGTACTGTTAATTTACTTTCTCAAGATGTTATTTGCCACATCACACATTGAAAACCAGGCTTTCTAATCTGGAATAGACTTGCATTAAAATAATTTAAGTGTTAGTGTGGCTTTCATAAAGTTATTTATTTTGATAGGTCACAGTTGTAGAAGACTAAAACAGCAAAAGAATTTCGTCGCTCGCCATGGCTCAGTTTGGAGGACAGAAGAATCCCCCTTGGGCTACCCAGTTTACAGCCACTGCAGTATCTCAGCCAGGTCAGCGTTTATTTTAATTTTTAACTAGTAACTATTGCCTTAGCTTCAATCTGACATTCTGCAAGGTTCCATACTTTTTGTCAGAGGAAACCAAAATAAAATGAATAGTTCAAAATGTTTTAATTGATAAATTGGATTGATTAAAATGCTTTGTCCAGCCAACAAGGTGATCCTGTTTAATTAGCAGAACTATTTTTTTTAAAAAAATATTTTTAATAAGTTCATTAAAATGCATGCCATCAAACACCTTAAATGAATAATTTATTCTGTGACAGATGAGGAATGCTTCTTCTAAGATTTTGCCACACATATGCATTATCATAAAGATGGTGTGCCTTTTTCTTTAGTACTATTTATTTTTCATATGCATATATATGTGGATTTAATAATTTTATCTAGGTGACATCCCTAAAACTCAGCAGTTCTTAAATGTAGCATTGTGTTTATATGAAAAGGGCAGGAAATTTGCTTTGAATACATCATGTATTAACATATTGGTGCCCCTGTTATACATAGACTGGATTTAGCTTGAATAGCAAGTAGCATATTTTGTTAGTTGTTGAGCTAACTAAGCTTTGCAATATACCACATTCAAGCAAGTATTAAAACAGGAATGCTACATTTCTTCAGAAGCATGGTTTTCTTCCTTGTTCCCAAGGTGGTTTTTTGCTGCTTCAAAGGGAAGAACCTGATAAATTTTACAGACTTGTGCCTTCAGCTGGTATTTTTCCAACTCTGTTTTCAAAGTTTCTGTAAGTCTTAAGAGCATGAAGTTCAAGGCTAAGAATGCTTAGCTGAACACATCAGAGTTGGTCTAATATATGGTCATTTTACAAATGATATGTTGTTTCTGTTGGTGCCCCTAGGTAAGATGGAAATAAAATTGAATGAGATCTAAATTACAGAAGCTTGAATGACCAGTAAAATTTGAGAATGAGCCGTTTTAACTGTGAGGCCTGAAATGAAATGAAATTGTTAATTGCATAATTATTTCGGGGCGCATGTACAGCTTTTCTTCCATGATCATGACGAGGCCTAGATGCTGATACTAAGCCCAATTCATATACCATGTTATTTACCATGTTATAGTTTCTCTTCTTTCCTCTCCCCTGCTGGCAATAGCAGGTGCTTGCATACTCTAATGGTGCATCAGTTTTCAGCTCCATTTTTATTCTACATATATTTTTTAACAATTGTTTGAATAAATGCAGAATGATTTATATCACATACTGTTTTGTTAATTGTTAAGTAGCACATTATATCTTTAAATAGTTAAGTTACAGTTTGATACATCAGCCAGTATTGCATTTATTTTCCTCAAAATGTTTCTTCTATGGCTTCAAAAGATCCAGAATTCATCTATATTTAGCATCAGATGATTAAGTTTGCAATGTGGTTTGAAAATGGTCTGTGATCTGGCACTCCAAGAAGTCCTGGCATAAAGCATACTCCATTCTTAATATCCTATAACTGAATATACCTATTAGCTTTAAGGCTAGGTTTTTATTATTGCTCTCAGTTTTATGTTCAAAGTGAGGAGTTGTTGAGGACTCCGTTGTTTTGTTGCTTTGGATCTATTCTGCCAACTGTGTGTGTTCGGCCGCATGAAACATGAGCTATAATATTCTTTGGCTCTAAACTAAAGAAAAGTTGAACCTTTGCTGCATTTGAACAGCAGCTCCTATATAAAAAGTGCATGTGCTGTATATTGGTGTGCAAAGAAGAGTCATTTCCTCACAAGCTCTGACTTACAGGAGGAAATCCTTAGTGCTGTTAAAGCCCATGTTTGACCATGATGAGACTGTACTACCCACCCCAAACTAAGATGTCCTAATGCTTAAATCCTACATTTTCAGCTGCTCTTGGTGTTCAGCAACCATCCTTACTTGGAGCATCTCCTACAATATATACACAACAAACTGCATTAGCAGCAGCAGGCCTCAGTACTCAGACACCAACAAACTATCAACTCAGTCAGACAGCTGCTTTACAACAGCAAGCTGCAGCCGCAGCAGCCGCATTACAGCAGGTAAATGGAATTGCATCTCCTGACTCCCATTTTTGTGCAGCCAGTGAGTGGCAACTTCAGTAAAACAAGCTGAGGTCCAGATAAACGTTATAATCTGCTTTGAGATTTTTATTTGTAAAATGACTTCACTATTGTTTAGATACTGAATGTTACATAGTTTTTATGTAGCCTGTCATGTCTATGGCTTTCTTGTAGTTATTACACTGAGCCTCTGTTTGGTGTTCTCAAAATAAATAGGGAAATCTTTTAGTAGGGACAAATGTTATTTGTTAGTGGCTTTCTCTAACAATGGGTACCCAAAAAGACGTTCAGTAATGGAAAAGCTAATAAAACACTAAATCACAATTCTGTAAACGAGAGTAAAAACTAGTGATGCGTCAAATTTTAATGCTTAAAACATTTTTTTGGGAGAAAAGTGGGTTTTCAAGAGATTTGGCAAGTCCCTAAACACATTCTTAGTGGCTTTCCCTAGTTCTTAAGTATGTTCATGGTTATTGTTATTATTTGTTAGTCATTTTATACAAAACTCTCAAACATGATATGCTGCTGCTGTAGCATAATTTCGTTCCCCACAGTATTATCTTCACTATAGCAACATGATTGGATTTGGCTATGTGATGATGTCACTGAACGTATCGCAGCCCTCACATTGCTTTTATTCTTGAGGAAAAGAAGAAACATTTGCCTATTGCAAAAGCAATTAGTCTGATGTTCCCAGCCAAACGATGCTGGTGATTTCTTGATGCACAGTACTGGCAAGCAATGACTTGTGTCCTGATCCAGTTCTATTTATATATTAAATTTGTACCCCACCTTTCATAGTTATGTGTGACCAGTTGCAACAGAATATAGATGAGCATGCGCGTCCTATTGATAATGTAGTGTAGATCAACTGCATCTGTATGCAGATGTTGTCCTTACCACTGTTTTCAATGGGATGTATTTCCAAATGTGTGGATATTCTGTTATAACTAGATATAACAAACTGATATATTTGCAAACTGAAACTAGATTTGAGTGAAGGAGTGTTGGCCTAATTCACCTTCACATATTTGCAAAGTGGTGTGAAAAATTGCAGAAAAGTAGGGGGCACTCTTCACGGGTTGAAAAGGTTCGTGCAAGGCTCCTTTTGCTTGCCACTAATAAAATTATTACAGAATATCTGTCCTCTGTGGTTTAACACAAATTAGGTCAAACTAGTATGTTTTGATGAACCAGACTATTTAATCTGCTGCTGGCATAACTGGGTGTTGTGATCTTGCGAACCTCCTGCTCATTTCATTAAGGGTTGCTTATGGATATTTCATAGCAGGTTGTACTCGGCATATGTTAAATTAGTTCATGTTATAATATCTAGACTGATTTTTTAAAAAAACAATAAAAGCTTTTCAGAGAAGATACAATACTGTTTTGTTCAGCTGATGAAATAATAGAAATTCAAGTATCTGGGTTTTTTGTCTTAAACTTTATTTCTACATGTTGGTTTTGCCATATTTACATTTCTCTGAGAATGTAGTATACAGATATATCTTTTTGGAATACTGTCTAGTTATCAATTCTGATTCTTTTTTTCAGCAATATTCACAACCACAGCAGACCCTCTATAGTGTACAACAGCAGGTTTGTTCACCTCTTTGTGTGCATATTGTCAGTCTCTTATTTGCTCTGTCTGAATCAGTCCATAGTCTTCCAGTTCTGGATGATAGCCCAAAATATGTATTTTAGTTTTATGTCGTTAAATACAGAAATGATTTAAATGTTCACATTAAACGACATGTAAAATCATTGGTCCACCAATATATCTCCCTACTTAACTTAGCCTCACTTTAACATATCCTCCAACACTCATAACATGGTGGGGGATTCAACAATGAAGTCTTATATTCCTCCCCCCAGTGTCACATCAGACTGAACTATTTCAATATATGCTAACAAATTGTAAGACCATGTACTTTTTTAAAAACACACACACACACACACACACACACACACACACACCCCACTGTATTTTCCCCACCCAAATAGCTACCTTCTCATAGTGGGTTGTATCCAACACTGCTGTTCTGCTAGCACAGCAGACTTCTGCTTGCTCAATGGAATTTTCCCCTTTTATCTCTTTGAGCCTCCCTGCCCACAACCTCAGAATCTGCTCCAGAGAGTTGGAAGACAATTCAGAGCAGATTCTGAGGGCATGTGGGGAGAGGAAGAGGAAGGGAAAGTCTCCTTGTGTGAGCAAATCTCTGCAAATGCAGTGTGGTATGCAACCCTATGTGTGCAAATTGCTGTGCCCTTATATTTAAATCTCTACAGAACTGTAGTGACTTAACTAAGGAATCCTGGAAGCTGTTTTTCTGCTGTGATGAAACTGATCTATATTGTTGTCAAAAAAAGCTTTATTTGCCTGTTGCAAAAGCAATTAGTCTGATGTTCCCAGCCAAACGATGCTGGTGATTTCTTGATGCACAGTACTGGCAAGCATTACTCTTTGAGAAGAGTAAGGAGGAGACAGAAGTTGGTCTGAGCACAGCAATGAGGGAAGTGGATATACCCCAACCCATATTGTCCTGGATAGTAAGAAGGGGGAGGATTGGTCTTGCCTTATCCTTTGTATCACATCTTCCCACTGAACCTCAGCCATTGGGGCAATTCAGAATGGGCAACAAAATGGAGGCACATTATAATCTAGAATTTGTGGACGGGATAACTATATTGGTAGTGTTGGGAAATGTGCTTTCAAGGACTCATCTTTGGACAATAGACGTCTGTTGTTGATACATGGCGATCTTGCCCTGCCACTGCCATTTATAGTCTTGATTCATCCCATATTACATAAAGGGGAAAATCCCAAACCCCAGCCACTGGCCTGTGTGGTTTTATGGAGTTGTGGAGCCACTGCTGTATCCACAGCCCTACCATGCCAGGGCAAAAGTTGTGGGGGTAGGGTGATAGCTGCAGGAGCCTGAACATGACGCAGTCTGATGCCATCACACAATGGTAATGATATCTGCTCAGGATCCAACATACCCTGGGCCAGCTCAGCCCACCCCACCTCCAGAATGCTCAATTTAGGTACCTTCTGCTGGCTCCTGCTGGTGGGGGCCATGCTAGTAAAAGGTAAAGGTACCCCTGACCTTTAGGTCCAGTCACGAACGACTCTGGGGTTGCACACTCATCTCGCTCTATAGGCCGAGGGAGCCGGCGTTTGTCCGCAGACAGCTTCCGGGTCATGTGGCCAGCATGACTAAGCCGCTTCTGGCGAACCAGAGCAGTGCACGAAAACTGCATTCCTTCCATACACCCATTCTGGCAGCAAAGTGATGCTTCTGTCCTCCTGGTGGTGGCAGCCGGTGGAATACCAGTATTGCTGAGCAGAGGGACAACACCTAATTCATCCCTTCTGAGCCTAGCACAAGGGGAGTTTGGACTGCTCTACAAGAGAGGAAAGCTAAGTGTTGGCCAAAACTATATAAAGAGCAGCTATTGTACAGTATAGATAAATAATATGCTAGAATGCAGGTATAGGCAATCATGAAAACATTTTGCAGCTATTTCTTAAAGCTAAATATGGCTAAAGAGGAAGCTGGACTTGCACAAAGCATAAAAACTAATTCATGGTCTTGTATTTTTTAAGTTGCAGCAACCTCAGCAAACTCTTCTAACCCAGGTTAGTTTTATTAAAGCTTTCATCACTATATAATAAATTTGCCTCTCCACTTGTCAGCTCTGCTTTTGTTTAAAGTTTTAAACATAATTGTACCTCTCATGTAATACAGACAATTGGTAGTTCAGTCCAATGTGTTCTTTATCCCTTTGATTACCTCCACCTCCCAAACCAAAATATGTGCCCTTGTAGTTCTACTTCTTCATGTTATAGAGAGAGATTAATTTTATGTCATTAGAAGGGGTATTTCTAATGCATATTTTCTCTTAGACTTCTTGATGCTTTTCAGTTTTTAGATATTTACACCAATGCTTAAGACTGGAAACTGCTATTCTGTGTACACTTACTAGGAAGTAATCTATTGAATATGATGAAATTTACTTTTAAGTAAACCTGCATAGGATTGTGCTGTAAGTAGTATATAGATATTTGAAGAGACTTTTCTTAGGACAGGAAAGTAATTATTTTATGTTTATAAAAAGTAGTGGACAAAGGGTACATACAGCCCCCCCCCCAGGGCAGCCTATATTACCCTTGAAAATTCTGAAACATTTTGCAGCAATGTAAGATACTCATTCATATTTTTGTCTGTGTGCTAGTCTTTCAGAAAAAAATCTAAACATATATTTCAATGTGCATAACCACTTTAGGGAGGTCAAAATATAGCAATGGAAAGGAATAGGAAAGAATAGGTCGCCGAGAAGATAATTGACACAAATTAAATAATAGAAGCAAAATTTGAAATCTGGAAATGTTCTTGGAAAACATTTGATTACATAGCAACTGAAAAACAATATCTGCTTCCAGATCATGATTGGTGCTAGTCTGAAGGCATTTCTGTGTTCTGATGTGCATTTACAGTTTTAATGTTTGAGGTTATTTTTATAGAAATACAAATAAGCCTACAGTTTGAGGAAATGATTTGGAAGAAATGGCTACCATAATAAGCAGGTGGGGTTTCTGATATATTGGTTGAACCAGCTTGTGCAATTTAAAAAACATTTTAAATATTGAATTTTAAATTGTTAGGACCTGATGGTGAATAATGGGTAATTATTATTATCATTATTTCAGCCATACTATTTAGAAGATTGTCAATGCTTACATAATTTTGTGTTTTATTTTGCACACAGCCAGCTGTGGCACTGCCAACAAGCCTTAGCCTGTCTACTCCTCAGCCAGCAGCACAGATAACTGTTTCTTATCCAGCACCTCGGTCAAGTCAGCAGCAGAGCCAACCACAGAAGCAGCGTGTCTTTACTGGAGTAGTTACCAAGCTACATGACACATTTGGTTTTGTGGATGAAGATGTATTCTTCCAGCTCAGGTTACTTAATTCTACCATATGTGGACAAGTGGTGGTACTGATAAAATGCATGAAAAATAATACAGAGAAAGAAGTTTATCGAGAATTATGGTAGTGTGACATCTAATCATGTGACTCTTTTCATTTTGCAGTGCTGTGAAAGGGAAGAGTCCTCAAGTAGGGGACAGAGTTTTGGTAGAAGCAACATATAACCCTAATATGCCTTTCAAATGGAATGCACAGAGAATTCAGACTCTACCAAATCAGGTATATACAGCCATTCAGTCTGACTCTTGTTGGCACCTTCAGTGTAAAGCTGATTCACAAGTTTTTCCTGTTTTCCACCTCATTAGAACCAGACTCAAACCCAGCCTTTACTCAAGACTCCTCCACCTGTACTTCAGCCTATGGCACAGCAGACTGCATTCAGTGTGCAGCCGCAGCCACAGCCACAGTCGCTGTTACAGGCACAGATATCAGCGGCTTCTATTACACCTTTGCTTCAGACACAACCGCAGCCTTTGTTACAACAGCCACAGCAGAAAGGTATTTCTTGTTTGAGGTTATTTTAATACTTGACATTTATTGGATGCTTTCTTTTAAAGAAAAAAATGTAGAAGAATATAACTTACTGAATAGTGTCAAAGCTATATGGACTTCAGTTTACCTTGTAGCTGTAGTACAAGAGAGATGCTGCATTCTGAAGTCAGAACAAACCATGATTTGTTGTGATGGGAACTTTAGGCTTGCGTATTCCCACACACGCAGGGTATGGTCGTTAAAGCTTCCAATTGCTGTTTGTAACTACAATTTCCAATTTTATCCCAGTACGGAAAACTGTTTTTACAAACCATGGTTATTTAACCAGGTTCAATTCTCATTTAACTAGCTTTGATATGTACAAACCACACATTTCCATATTCAGATGAAATGGGAAACTGTCCTGTTGCAAACTGCAACGGGAAGCCTTGTGTGCAAAAAGGTGGGAATGTAGCCCATAAACCTGACATTCACCACAGCACATTCTCATAACGTTAAACTGGTTTATTATAGCATTGGAATGTAGAACCCAGCCACACATTTTGTAATATTCTGTGATTAATTTATAAAAAGTTGTAGCACCAGAATTCATAATCACTTTGTGGTTACTTCTTGCATAAAATAGGTTAGCATTAGGGCTGGTAAATTGACTAGTTCTGTGGTTTCTGAAGAGGTAAATAAAAAAGATGGGTGTCATTCATATAGAGCCTTAACCTTCAAGAGAATCTGCTTAGTGTCTACATAGAAACTGTTGATGTTTTGGACTTTACTTGAGTAATCTGAACTAAGGAGAAGTTACCTTGTTTGGTTTGGTTTTAAATCTGCTTTGCCTGCATGTTCTTTCTTAGGCTCCTGCTCTGTGATTTTGTATTTGCTTGCACTATTTCTGAGGCTCATCCTGTTGTGTGACATCTGGCAAAATTGCATGCTGTTATATGCTCTAGTAGACATTTTCTTGAGTACTGTTGCTCAGTCTTCTTTCCTACAGCTTGAGTCTAATCTAGACCTCTTTTCCTTTGCTGCAGAGAACTGTGGATTGTCCAGTTGATGAGAGTAACCTCTGTTTGTTGTACATGTTGTAGTTTATGGCATTGCCCTCTCACAGTGCTTAATGAGGCAATCATTGTGGTGGTATAGCAACAGAAATAATAGATTGTTGATGATTTCAGGGCCAGTTCAGACTACTTGGCAAATAGTTGTGATCCTTTTCGCCCATCATGTGTGTTCTTGTGAACATCTGTAATGCTTGAGGGCAAGCTGCATGTCTCTGGATGCTGCATGTAGTCACTGCCTGATTACGTGAACTTGCTTCCCTATCAAATATTGAGAAGTGTTAAGAAGTGGACAAACAGCCTCAAAGTGAGGACTGGCCCTCAGAATAAATAGCAAGAGCAGTATTTTGTTGAAATGGACACTGATTTACACCCCACTGCTGGAAACTGAATGGTTGCGTCAAAATCTTCCAGCATGTTAATATTTTATGAGTAATGTAGGTTTAAAGCATTCAATCAATATAATGGTCTCTAGAACCATTTTGTTCAGAGTTGTGTCCCTCCCCTTCAATTCTGTTAAAGTGAAACTAGCTGCATATCCCAGTATGATGAGGCTTGCATTGAGGAAGAAAAATTCATCATCTCCCTATATAATTTGAAGAGTTAAATGAATGCATCCCATTGGATTAAATATGAGAAACCTCATGTTGCTTATACCTATTGTTATTAGCTGATAGTTGGATTGTTGACACATTCATTTCTACAAAACAAATGAGCAAATGTTCTATGCTATAAAAAAGCATGAAAATGGATAGTCCAACAAATAAGCTACATTTTTGTGTTATAATTTGCTTACTGATATGAAATTCTTAAGAACTTGTGGGATTTTTTATCCTCCTAGCTGGTTTGCTACAGCCCCCTGTTCGAATAGTTTCACAGCCTCAGCCAGCACGGAGATTAGATCCACCACCCAGATTTTCGGGGCGAAATGACAGAGGAGACCCCATGGCTAACAGAAAAGATGACAGAAGGTGTGATACAAAAATTCCTCTCAATTTTCTGTACATATTAGAGAGAGAAAATAATTTAAGTATTTGAAGTTTGAATGTAAGCACTGTTCAGTTTTGTTAATGATGATTTGAGAATGGAAGTTCTGTATGTTTTGATGTTTGTTGCTGTTGGTTCTAGAGTTATATGCATGTGAGCTCTGTGTTCATAATGGTAGACGCTAAAACAAGACATTTATATTTCACACATGGTTAAGTCGTGAAAGGGAGCGTGAGAGGCGTAGGTCACGGGAAAGATCACCCCAGAGAAAACGCTCTAGAGAAAGATCACCTCGGAGAGAGAGGGAACGATCGCCCCGAAGACCCCGACGTGTTGTACCCCGTTACACAGTCCAGTTTTCCAAGTTTTCATTAGACTGGTATGTTGTCTTAGTGTCAAATTGCAATTTCATATTTTTCTGTGGAAGGTATCTCACTGCCGTAAAATTAGCATGCATTAAATAAACCCAAGAGATTGAAACATAGCTTCATTTTTGTTGACTTTAAAGTTACTTAATGTAACTCACAGTTTTACTTGAATGTTGTTCTTTCCCCACCTTCCCCCATCCACTGTAGACAGAATATTGTGTGCAAATTAAGGAGATGTGCTTTTTAAACTTTCAGCTGCACAATGCCCCTCTTTGTATTACACGTTTTTACAAGTGTGTGGGGTGGCTGTGGACATTGTGCAGGAATTTTGGAGCAAGATAAGTTGCAAAGTGGAGAGCTGAAACAGCTAACCTGGCAATAAAGTATTAGCTAATCTGTAAGATGTTGCAAGTTGGGTGCAGAATTCAGTGCTTTCAGAATCTCAACTTTAATTTGAAAGAACGTGTTTCTCATCCTTGAAGGGGTGAACGAAGGCTTGAAAATGTGAAGGGAATGCAGTATTTTCATGACTGGTGCAGACTGTAGAATTCTGAGAAATCTATGGTACCTTATTATATGATACATTATATGTTATATACGCCTTAATAGTGTACTTTGCAGATTATCATGATAAAACAGGGAGCTTCTGCCCAACCTATCTGTACCTCGGCTAAAGCCTGATCAGGGCTGGACTGTAGTGATTTCCATTTACTCTGACAGTTGCCTAACTGTTCAACGGCTTCTGGAGAAGCAACTTACCCTAAAACAAAAAATGGTGTTGGTTGAGTTTATTTGTTTGTTTGTTGACTAATTAAAACATTTTTTGAGATTTCTGATACTTGATAAAAGTTTAATGGCAATGACAAAAAAGTACCTTAGCTTCTACAAAGGGCTGAGCCAAACTTTTGTGAGTCTTGATTTTTGTTTCAAAATTTGCATGTTCTGTTTTAGAGAACGTTCCAGCAAGCAAAAATAAATAAATAAAAAATGCACAAAATTAAGTTAGTGTCCACATCCTGGAAGAAAAATACAGTAAAAGCTCTGAGCTCTGCGAAAGCCTCCAAAGGCTGGCTTTTGATGTTCTAAAGAACTGTGCAGTGTTGCAGCTACCTGCAGCCCATTGGGCACAGTTCAGGGGAAGCTCTTTGGCCTTGAGAAAAAAGGAGCTTTCCAAACAACAGTTGCTGGAAACCACAGGAGCAGAAGAGTGCTCTTGTGCTCATGTTCTGCTCCCTGGTTTCCCAAAGGCCTTTGGTTGACATAGATAGTCTGGACTAGGTGGGCCACTAGCCTGATCCAGCAGCCTCATCGTATGTTCCTATGTGCTCTGCAATCCCTGAGTATGTATGATCAAACAGAGGAAGTTCCCTGACATGAACAAACTAAAGCTTATGCAGAGTTCCTTTCCATATACAACTTGAGCATTTGCTCTTCCACCCAACCACAAACCCTTGTGACTGTAATAATGTGGGCTAGAGCTGAGCTCTTGCCAGTCACATGTGCAGGAGATTGTCCAACTCCTTTGCTCCCAAGGCTTGGGAGCTTCCTGAGCTGTGCCCACTGTGCTAGCTCAGTGACGGCAGTTTCCCAGAGCCTTAAAAACCAGCTTTTGTTTTGTTTGTCCATTTGTTTCACACAGCTCTATATAAACAGATTAGAATTGAGGACTTGGATGAAAAACAGACAATACTACAAGGAGCAGTAAAATCCACACACAAAATGGAGCTGCTTTTCAGTAATGTCAAAAGTAGCACAAGTATAAAAAGAATGTTTGAGCTCAGTTCTCATTCTACATCTTGCTACAAATTTGTTTTTAAGCCCCAGCTCTTTTTATTGTTGTAAAATATATTTTCTTACTGTTTAAAGCCTTAGCTGTGATATGATGGAACTGAGACGACGATATCAGAACTTGTACATCCCAAGTGACTTCTTTGATGCTCAGTTTACATGGGTGGATGCATTTCCGATGTCAAGACCATTTCAGCTAGGAAACTACTGCAATTTCTATGTAATGCATAGAGAGGTAGATCCTTTGGATAAGAACACTTCTGTACTGGATCCACCAGATGCCGATCATCTATACAGTGCAAAGGTATGTCTAACAACCTAAATCATTCCTGCTTGCATAGAAATGTTTGGAAATGCTTCTTTGAAGGGATTCCCATTGTCTTCTGTGCATAGGTTTTCAGTGATCACTTCATCGCAAATCTTGACTGAACAGTAAGCTCAGTTGGACCAGATTCGGTTTCAACTATTTTTTCCCCAGAGTGGGTGGCATCCTTCCAGGCATTCTTTAGTTGGGCCCTTGATTCATGTTGTGTGTGCATAAAAATCTTTGCAAGATTGCAACGAACTGTATATAGCAATTCAAGAAGCTTTGGATCTGCAGGCTACTTGCTAATTTAGACAAGTCTTATTTAGTGCTTTGGGCATGTTAGATGCTGTTAGAAATTTAAAATCAAGTGATGATTTCATTGAGATTTTTGGATATTTAACCCTTCAAAATAGGTGTATCTTTTTTGACTTTATGCATTATTCTAGTCCTATTGAGTTTAGCAGTTAAGGGTAAGATACCAAGCTTTGAATCATAGCTTCGTTATGTTGTCTTGTCTTTTTTTTTGTCATATTACTTTAACAGGTGATGCTCATGGCCAGTCCTAGCATGGAAGATCTCTATCACAAATCATGTGCTCTTGCTGAAGATCCACAAGAGCTCCGGGATGGTTTTCAACATCCCGCTAGACTCATTAAGGTAAAAATATGCATTTCTAGCAAACAAACATAAACTTACAAACTTTGCTGGAAAATTTATGCAGGTACAAGCTTTCCACATAGTTTTCTTTATGTTGGGAACATAGAATTCCTATATGGACACAAATAATTGCTTTTGAAATGTGTTTTATATATTATTCTTACAGGAGGTCCCCTGTAGTCTCCCATCCAAATTATTAACATGGTTTGCATGTTTTTTGCTTTCAGCACAGCTGAAGCATGTGGTACTTCCAAGCCATTCACAGGACTAGTTTCATTTTTAGAAAATGGACTTAGATCTGTTGCATTGGAGAAAGCCCTTTCCTTGTGCATGAGCAGGAGGAGAGAATATTATCGCCAATTCCCCCTGCTCCCAAACTGCTCTGGATCTTCCGTGAGACTTTGTTCACACAACAGAATCTTTAGATCCAAGCTAGTAAGGTGGTTTTTGTGTCTTGAAAGCAAATAACATCACCTTGAGATAAATGTTGTGGGGTTTTTTTCCCCCATAGACACTGTGAAACCATCAGTATAATCCTATGCATATTTACTGTGAAGCAAGTTCTCCTTTTATTCATTGGAACCTACTTCCAAGAAAATGCCTTCTTATGTTTCTGGCTAAAATTCTTTTAAACTCTCAAGGTTATGTCAATGAACGTTTATACAATTCTATAAGCCCCTGATTTTACAGTACAGAATATTATTTTAATCTCTTGTTTAAAGCATTTTTATCTGATGACAAACTGAAGTCTTGCAGAACGGATGAGTAATGATGTTTTATCCTATTCCATTACTGAAATTCACTGTGGAAAAAAATAAGCTGAACTCATTCTTGAGCAAGACTTAGGCTGCAAAACTGTATTCACTTACCTGGGACTATGCCCATGGTAGACATGTATAGAATTGTGCTGTCATTCTTGCAGATTAGGGATAACTGCTTGTGATGGCATGTAAACTGACAAACAGGTATGTGTAATTTTAATGGGTTTTATCCAATGCAGAATGGAATTAATCACTCTCCAGCGCATTGGGAGACTGTAGGGCATTCAGAAGAAGAAAGTGAAGTCCAGTTGAACAGTCGGAAATCATTGCAGCATAGGATTCTACCCTTTTTTTGCAGTTTGGATAATCTTTTTTTTCTTGGAAGGAAAGTGCTAAGTAGTCTTTTCTTCTCTAGTTTTTAGTGGGTATGAAAGGTAAAGATGAAGCCATGGCTATTGGTGGACACTGGTCTCCCTCACTGGATGGACCTGAGCCGGAGAAGGACCCATCTGTGCTGATTAAAACTGCCATCCGTTGTTGCAGGGCTCTAACAGGGATTGATTTAAGTGTATGCACACAATGGTAAGTACTACGTTCTTAAAAACATTTTGATGAAATAGCAGCATGCTTAAAATCTTCATGAAAATGATTTGTGCAAAATCAACCACTTCTTTATCAGCAGCTGGTAGTAGCTGTGCAGGCAAACTACTCAAAGTGATATCCTAGTTGACAACGCAAATGTGATTTTGGTGCCAAAAGGTTTGAAGAACAATGAACTTTAAATAATGTGTTTGTATTTGTTGTTTGAACTTTGCAATGCTTGTATGTTAAAATATTCTTTCATTTCACGCATAGCTGGAGGAGATCGCCAAGGAAACTTCATTTCATTATTCTCGTGTTTATAAACAATTAGATGTTTGGGGCAGCCATATTTTCTCTTGGTCGATTTACTACTTGTGTTAATCAGCTGTGAATCACTTTGTGAACGAGCACCTTCCACACAATAGATACAAAAAAAAAAGTTCGATTTTTATCTTTTATTTCCTCCCAAGTCAGATGAAATAGCACATTTTAGTGCCAAGTGCAAAAACAATTGCCTTCAGCTTTTTTAGTATTAAATTTATTCCCTAGCAGATGTCTTATAATGCATTGTACACAAGTTTTTCAAAGAGAACATATGGCTTTCATATTTTTTTTCTTTAGAAAAAATTCAGGTTGTCGCAGCAAAGTTGCTTTACTTGATGTGCTACAGTGATCTAGGCTCTGTAAAATGTATTGTAGAATTTTTTTTCCAACATGCTTCTTCCCTTGCAACAGGTACCGTTTTGCAGAGATTCGCTACCATCGCCCTGAGGAGACCCACAAGGGGCGTACGGTTCCAGCTCATGTGGAGACAGTGGTTTTATTTTTCCCGGATGTTTGGCATTGCCTTCCCACCCGCTCAGAGTGGGAAACCCTCTCCCGAGGATACAAGCAGCAGCTGGTCGAGAAGCTTCAGGGTGAACGCAAGGAGGCTGATGGAGAACAGGCACTGAACGCTAATCCCTTTTTCTATTTCTGCTTCTCACAGGCGCAGGAACACAGGCACAAAAATGCACACCACATGCTACACCGCAAACATACCTAGGAGGAACATAATTGGTAACAATGACTGGTAAACCAGCTTTCAGCAGTGTAGAACTTACTTGTGTTTAATTACAGCTAGTGTACCAACTTAAGTGTATACTGATGCAACAAGTGGAATTTAAGTTGTGCACTCCATGCACAAATTTTTGTAATCTTAGAACTAGTTGCTGGAATCTGGGACCAGTTATTGAGTTAAGATTTCAGTTTAAAAAGTTGTGTTAAGCATTTTGCTGTTCTACCCACACAAAAAAACTTTTAATTTTTCTCCCATGTGTTAGCCTTTTAAAATAATAATATTAATAATGATACTTTGAAATAGGCAAGACATTGAAATAACATAGATTAAAAGAATCTTATCTGGCTGGTTGGCAACTTGGTAAATGTAAAAAGGTCTAACAAAATGAGGAGTATTTTGGGTGGTTTGAAAATTGGGGGATAACACACACTGTGTGGTTGGTGGTGACCAGCAGTGTCTGTGTGTCCCCAATGATCTTTGTGTTGTTGTTCTTTATCACCCTTTTGTGTTTCACAGAGATGGCTCTTATTGGCTGATGAGAGAGGCACTGTTATAAACTAGTAGAATGTGTGTATGTGGCTTTGTTGAAATGGTAACTTTAGGAGAAGACTGTCTGATGAAACAGTTGTGGCCTTGCCCAGATCAGCTGCAGAATTTAAGAAAGAATCATATTCATTTTGAAGCTTTCTGAAAGATGATGACTTCATTTCATTTTTTAGGATGAAGAGGAGAAGGATGATGGGGAAGCAAAAGAGATTTCTACTCCTACTCATTGGTCCAAACTTGACCCAAAGGCAATGAAGGTAACCATAGCTGAAGACTTCAGGATGTTTACATTACATTACAAAGTTTTAGTAAATATTGTAGTATTGTTTCTTTTCTGAAGGTAGTACAGTTATTGAGAATTTGTGATGCTTTGATCTTTTTAAATGAGTGAAATCTTTGAAAATCACTGATACACATTATATTGGGGCAAATGTATCATGAATTTTAAAAAAATGAAGCTTTGTGATTTTTGCCAACATTTGCTTGCCTTATATTTCAGTAATTTGAGATGTGCTTGTCTCTGAATAGGTTTGATTATATAAATACTAAATTGTGAATTAAAGGCTCACTGTAATATTTATCAACTAGGTTAATGACTTACGCAAAGAATTAGAAAGCCGAACTCTTAGCTCAAAGGGCTTGAAATCCCAGCTGATAGCCCGACTAACAAAGCAACTCAAAGTGGAAGAGCAGAAGGAAGAACAGAAAGAATTGGAGAAGTCTGAAAAGGAAGATGAAGAGGAGGAAGAGAGGAAATCTGAAGATGACAAAGAGGTAGAAGTCTAGTGGATTTACTTAGGTAGAAAATGTTCACTAGTAAATGTTTAGTTCATTATTAAGCTGAACTTCAGGTGTGTTTGTGAGTGATAAGAAGATCTTCATGAGAGTAAGGTCTGATCTTATGCATGCATACTGTAGTGGTGGGGGCTGCTTTCTCATAACTTCTTGCCACACCAATCCAAAAGCCACAAGGTCTTGTCTCCAGTGTTACCTAGCCCCTGAGGGAAGGTAGTGGTAGCATGGGAAGGAGCTGCTAAGCCATTTATGTCTACATCTCTATTTACATTTGCATCTTCCTTGTTGCAACAAACATTGCTAGTGCTAAGAACACTAAATAACAGGGCTTGTTAAGTTACATTAGAGTTAAATACATTTCCAGCCACAACATAGTGCTGGTTAGGCCTTTGCTTTGTAGAGAAGAAGTATGCTCTCCTTTTCCTCAAATACAGGATACATCATCTCTCATCTCCTTATTCTTAGGTGTCTTAGGGTAAGAGAAATTGACCCGAGGATCTTGACCATTGAGTGAAAATTTGAACCTGGGTCTCCCCAGTCACTCCCACACCAGGCTGACTCTCCAGGTTCTGTCATGGAGTGCCCCAGCTAGCATGCATATAACATTCACATAGGGGAAGGGAATAGAAGTGTCCAGTAAACAACGGAGTATGTGGCTCTCCCCACTCCCCCTGCCTTTTCACCCCCCTCAAGAAGTAAATATTTAAAGTTCATACTCTGATGATTCCACTCCAAATTCCTTTTTCCAAATCTTTAGGAAGAAGAAAGGAAACGCTTAGAGGAAGTGGAACGCCAACGTCGAGAGAGGCGATACATCTTGCCTGATGAGCCAGCAATCATTGTGCATCCTAACTGGGCAGCCAAAAGTGGAAAGTTTGACTGCAGTATTATGTCTCTTAGTGTTCTTCTGGATTACAGGCTGGAGGATAACAAAGAGCATTCTTTTGAGGTCATCTCTTCACCTAACTTTCTCCCCTCACTATTTCTGAATAACTGCTTGTGTGATCACCCTTCTGATCACACAACATTGGATACAATTAATTAAGGTGCCCCTGTTCTCTTAAGAGTGCAGCCTCTCTGGCTTCAAGCTTTTAATTTTATGCCCCATCTTGGCTCTGTGATGAGACAGGGCCAGCTCAATTACTTACGTCAGATTAAGAAAAAATGACACTGTTTACCAGCAGTACAACTGTAAAACCTCCATTCATTTGAATTGGATTTGCACCAAGCTAGACTTCTGTGCTCCTGTTACAGTAAATAAATTATGACAATTGTATCCCTCTCTTCTACTGTAGCCTGGCACCATACATGCAGTGGCTTAGTGATCTTCAAGTGGGGCCTGCTTTATAAGAGAGTTGAACTTTGCCATGGAATCAGGGGATATAGTTGGTCAACTCCTTATTTTGTAACTTCAGCCTGCCTTTCTGTAAAATGAGGATATGGTGAATTTCCTCACTAAAATTTTGTTTAAGCAAAAGAAAAGATCGTAAAACTGCAGAATTTAAAGTGCCAGGTTAATTTTTTACTTCTGCATTCTTTTAATGAACAGGAATTTTGATATTATTGCTTATATTGAAGTTGAATATTATGTAACTGTTTTCTCAGGTGTTAATCACTTCTAGCAAAACCAGCAAAAAGTCTTGTAGCATGTTAAAGACTAATTTACTATGGCATGAGTTTTCATGGACAATAGTCCATTTTTTCAGATGTATAAAGTGTTATTTTGAGTTGTAGGTATGTTGAGGGTGGGGCATAGTACACAGTGAGGTAGAAGGAAATGAAATGCACGAAAGTACAAGCAGAGTTAATTACATTTTAACAAGATTATGCGAGCATACTGTTTGTAATTCTGTTTCGGTGCTTTGTTAATTCTAATTTGTTGCTTCTTGTGCAGGTTTCATTATTTGCTGAACTTTTCAATGAAATGCTTCAAAGGGACTTTGGTGTCCGAATATACAGATCCCTCTTGTCGCTTCCAGATAAGGAAGATAAAAAAGATAAAAAGAACAAAAAAGATGAGAAGAAAGAGAAAAAGGAAGAACGAGATGATGAAAATGATGACCCAAAGCCTAAAAGAAGAAAATCTGGAGATGAGAGAGAAAGAAAAGATGAGAGGGATGACAGGAAGGTTAGTGGCCATTAGAGGAAAGAACTAATCAGCTGATGGAATAAGAACGGTTTATGGAGGAAGGGCTTGTTCCTAAATTTCATCAGTTTTAATTTTATTTCTCATGCTGGTTAATTTTATCAGATCTTGCCTGATAGGAATTCTATAACTGATTTCTTCTCCTTAAAAGGAGTTCAAATTGTTACATGAAAAAATAAATCCTCCCCTACCCCAGACAATGACAACAACTGGAGCACTGCTTCAGCTTAATAATTTTCTGGCTATTGGTTCACTCTTCAGGGCAAATAGGAAATACAGAAACGTAAGCAATATCATCATCCGTTTTCAAGTCCTCTTGCTAGAGGAGTGGGATTGAATCCCAGATCTCTGTGATTTGTTTTAGAACGTTTTGCACCAAGGGTGAGATCCAGTGTTTTATGAATGGACTCCCTCTTCCTCTTCTCTCTGTGCACTCCAGAATCTGCTCCAGAGGGCTGGGGGTTCTTCTAGAGTGGATTTAGAGATATACAAGGGAGAACAGGGTAGAGGCGAAGAAGGGAGAGTCACATTACACAAGCAGAAACGGATTACCCAGTCGGGCAGACACAGTTGGATGTCACCCCCAATTTGTGTGGTTTGAAGGTTTTTTAATTACTGCTGCCAATCGTTGGATTGTGTTAATATTTGTGAACTAATTACAGAGAGAAGATAAGAAGAAGGATGATGCTAAAGATGAAGATGAAATGGAAGATGACAATAACCAAGAAGAATATGATCCAATGGAAGCAGAGGATGCTGAGGATGAAGATGATGGTATATGGGGATGATTACTCTAATTAAAAGGTGGCAGGTGCAGACAAGGGCAAAACTGCAGAGCCTTCTTGTTGCTCTTGTCGTGTTGATTTACACTAGTGGATTTGCAGTGAGTAACAGACTGTGTACAATACTTAGGTACATTTTGATGTGAAAATCCAATCTATAAAACTACAATTATTACTTAAGAATATTGAACCAAAGTGGTCCAGAAGAGAAATAATATCTTTGGCACATGTGTGTTAACAGAACTTCTGCTGTTTCTTTCTATGTTGTAAGATGCCCTTAGCATCACATGTCTCATTCTGAGATGTGTATAATAGCAGTATAAAGCACTAACATACTATGAATGTGCTGAAGGTGATGTTTGTTTCCATAGATAGGGATGATGAGGAAATGAACAGGCGAGATGACAGAAGAGAGGGAAACCGGCATTGCAAAGAGAGAGCTTCTAAAGATAAGGTATTTAGTGCTGTGAGTTGCTAACTGTGAATTGATGAAGATGCTAGATAACTGGGAAGGAATAGTCTGTCTGCCAAAACTGTCTTCATCAGTCTTAAGTTCTGTTTCCTGAAGGGTTTGTTTACTGGAGATAGTGTCAAAAATCAGTTGAGGTGAAAACTCTTTCCCTATTATGTAATATACTAGTAGCTCTGACCTGTAATCAGTGTGGGAACTAACTCCTGGAAACAGCTTCTGTCAGATCCTGCTGCTCCTATCTCTTGTCCTCATAAATTGTATAACCATCTATGAAAGTGTTTAGTGTTGTAGTGCTTTAGAAAAGTTATATAGATGCACATGCCTTTAAGGAAGCTGTACTTAACATGTTTTCTAATACTGAAATAACTAATGGATAATAAAAAAGGGAAAAAAGCCTTACTGTTATAAAATGTGTTTTTTAGGAAAGAGACAAAACACAGATGATAACTGTTAACCGCGATCTTCTGATGGCTTTCGTTTATTTTGATCAATGCCATTGTGGATACCTTCTAGAAAAGGATTTGGAAGAGATACTGTACACACTTGGACTGCATCTCTCACGAGCTCAGGTTTGTTGCTAAAGCTGTATGGGAATGAAGAAAAAGGAAGGCCTTGCAGTGCTCAGTCTGCATCACTGTTTTTTTCTCTGATTAACTGCAGTATAATAAAGAGAAATAAGACTTGTCCAGTCACTTTTTATACATCTGTATTTTCTTTGCTAGAGAAAAGGGAGGAAACAAGGGGGTGTTCATGATGGGGGAAAAAAAATGATAAAGTCCACATGCATACAGAAGAATTTTATTGTCAATAATTTATGTTAAATTACTCTATTGCTGTAAAATATTTCAAGCTTCGAGATTTGATTTTTTTTGGGGCTTTTTAAGGTATTTATATTGTAAAAATGTATTGCTTATATTATGCATGAGAATCATGCCTTTGTTGAGCACACCATTAATGTGAATTTGGTCTCCTGCTATCTTAGGTTAAGAAGCTGCTTAATAAGGTGGTGCTTCGTGAATCTTGCTTTTATAGAAAACTGACAGATACTTCTAAAGATGAAGAAAATCAAGAAGAAATTGAAACTCCACAGGAAGAAATGCTAGGTGACACAATTTTGTTAGCTATGAAGACATGTCAATCATTATGTATGGTGAAATATCTTGTACCTGTGTCACTTTAATAGCATGTACTCAGTGTGGTAGGTAGTAAAGCTGCAGTAGTGAAATTCAGAGAGGGGACCATTTTGAATGAGCAGAAGTCCCTGTGTGTTTGCACACGGCACATTTGGATCTCATCCTGGTTTTTTCCATATTTTGCCAACATGACGATCTCCACACTATGGACAATCTGAAAGTTTTTTGAGTGGAAATTTTATTCCTTATGTTGGGACTGAGGATGTGGGGGAGGGAAACATTTGTTTCACTCTTGGAATATGCAAGTACACTGGAATTCTTGAGAAAATGTGGGACGGTGGTAATTTTCTACTTCAGGAGTCTTGAAACTCACCAGACATGTCTGGTGGTGACGTTTATTTTAATGTTATTTCTTAACCCCCTATAGGAAACAGGCTGCTGCTACCATCACCTGCTATAAAACAAGAACCAAGAAGCTCAGAAGAAAACGTTGGCCTCATTGTTTACAATGGAGCTATGGTGGATGTAGGGAGTCTCTTGCAGAAACTAGAGAAGAGTGAAAAAGCCCGAGCTGAGATGGAACAAAAGCTTCAGTCACTAGAAGAAAAGACAGGTGGGAGAGTGAGCTTTGAATTATTGCTTCACACATTCAGAAAGGTTTATTATTAAAACTGAAAAATATTTTAAAGCCGAACAATTACAATGCCTATGAATTGGGTGGATGTATGAATACTCAGGTCTTCTGGTCTGAATAAAGAGGACACATCTTACCAAATCACATTACTACCAGTAGCTATGCTGGGTGATACAGCTGTATAATTAGGTACATAGCATCTTTAATGCTCTTTGTTCTGTAATGCTTGAAGTAATATAGAAAAACTGAAAGTGAAATATTAAGTGATTTAAAATCTCTTTTTGGGGGTTTTCAGATGAAGATGAAAAGACTATATTGAATTTGGAGAATCTGAATAAAGGTCTGTCTGCAGAACTTAAAGAAGTCAAAAAAGATGCTGGCCAGCTACAAGAGAATTTGAAGGCATCAGAAGATACAAATTTGCAGTTTGAGGGGCAGCTGAATAAGACAATAAAAAGTTTGGCTACAGTTATGGATGAAATACACAGTGTTCTTAAAAAGGTAAAGGTTTTTCTAAACCTGGGTGGGATTCAACTAATCTGTTGCGTGTGCACAGCAAGGCCTGCTTGTGCAACCAGACAAACTGCACTTTATTAAACTTTGCCTAACCATGGAGGTGCTGTGGCCTGGAGGATGTCCTGAGGACTGTATTTGGATCCTGGGCCTGAGGTTCCCCATCCCTGTGAAAGAGGTGTATAAGATTAGGCATTGCATGGAGAAACTGGGTCGGGAGAAGTTTTTTCTCCCCCTGTCATAATATTAGAACTCTTGGGTTCTAACGAAGCCGAATGTTGGACTATTTAGGACAAACACAAAGAAAGTACTTCACACAGTGCATGAAACTCTCTTCCCCCAAGAGGTAGTGATGGCCACTTTAAACAAGGATTAGAAAAATGCATGGAAAATAGAGCTATTGATGGCTTATGTTCCCCTCCACTCTTAAGAGGCAGCATGCCTCTGAATTCCAACTGCTGGGAATCAGAAGCGGAGAGAGTGCTGTTGTACTTAGATCTTGCTTTTAGATTTTCCATAGGCATCTGGTTGGTCACTGTGCTGGCCTGATCCAGCAGGGCTCTTCATATGTTTATATAATGAATACCCCCCTTCCATCAAAAAGCAAGCCTTAAAGAGACACTGATTGTTTACTTAGAGACCCCACTGTGGTTATTTAGTCAAGCCATATTGCAAGAGGAACAGTATAATCTATATCCTTTAGAGCCAATGGATACTGTCACACATGTGGAAGATAACACCCAAAAGAACTTCAAGAAATTGAAATATTGCTTCAGTTATATTATTTTCTTGCCAGCCCTGGCATTGAAAGTATGTTTGTGGGAGGGAGAGGGAAAGAAAGAAGGAGAAAGAGTGAGTGGTGGGTTTGGTTTTTGTCTCCTAGCATATTAAAAATGTGCAAATACCTGTGATTTCACATTATGTAAAAGAATAGTACTAGTATTTGCAACTATTGCAATCTGGTTTTCCTAGGTATTCATTTTAAGAGTATAGTGTCATAGTTTGGCACTTCAAGCACAAGACACAGAGATCCATGTTTATTAATCACTCAGTGGCTGATGACAGGTGATTAAAAATTGTACCTGCTGTTAGCATGGGAATAATGTTGTATATGAACAACATTGTATATGCTTCAGTTGATATAACCCTTCATTAGTGTATTTCGTCCTTTTCTACAGGATATTGTGAAGACTGAAGATCAGAAATCCAAAGAAAATGGAGCAAATGTATGACAAACTTGCTGCTGCTGTGGGGAATATGGTGTCACATAATGTAATATAAATCATGAAACTGGAGTGTATGAAAGTGGTGCATGTTTGATTTTAGTAGTATAAATACCTTAGTCCAAGCAAAGGATGTAAAAAGTTTTATAAATGTGCGAGCCTGCTTCAAAGCATTGCTTGTAATTCATAGCTCTCAATTTATTAGACACTCTTTGAGTGAAAATAATTTTGCATTGCAAATATGTTTTAGGGCAAACTTCGTTATAGTTTGAATGCTAATAAAGTTCATCAATTTAATGGAAAGTATGGTAGCAAGTATTTAATTATCAAATGTTTTCCTTTTAAAGTCTAGTGGAGACTGTTTTTCCATTATTTATAGAAATGCCATTCTTAGGTTTTTATTTCAGTCTAATTAGCCTTTTTAAATTCGGGTATAAATCATAGCATGCTGCTTAATTTTGCAAGTAAAGATTTTTAAAGAAAACCTTGAATTTCTTGTCACAGTTTCTTCCCTTTAAATCAAACCTTCTCACTTGGAAGTTGTTCTTATTACTGTTTTGGTGCCCAGTGATTAAGAAAAATAGTAAGGAACTTAGCAGAATGGTAAATTGGGATTTATATGAAAATACAGATTGGTTTTGTTATGCATTTTTTTAATTACTGCATTAATATACCAGACACTTAAGTCTATGAAAATGTACAATTGCATAACTGGCCAGTAGATGTCACTGTAAGGCTTTATGGGGGTGGGGTGGGGATTGCTACTACTTTTTTATTGGCTCTCATTAAACTGGTTGTTTATTTTCCAGTGTTAATTCATTAAGATTTCAAAAAGTCCAAGTGAGTAAAGTATTACGTGCCTTTCACGCAACTTCTTAAAAGATCTAAATTTGTGAAGTGACACATCATTTTTGTTGTGAAAACAGAAGGTGGTATTTAAGAGAGAGAGTGTAGTACATGAGCTTTACTCAAGTTAAGCAAGAACATGACCTTGGGGTTGTAATGGGCTACTCAGTGAAGACCCAAGTGTGTGGCAGCTGTGGAAAAAAGGGCAAATCCTGCTCTAGGGAACCTTGGGAAAAGCACTGAAAATAAAGCTGCACCTGAAATAATAGGTATAGTTCTGGTTGCTGCACCTCAAAAAGGATACCGTAGAGCTGGAAAAATTTCAGGAAATGCCAACCAAAATGTTAAAGTAGGTGGAGCAACTCCTTGATGAGGAAAAGGTTGCAGCAGTTGGGCTTTCTTACCAGTGCCGTAGCAAGGTCTACACACTGATCGTTACTCATTGTACCGTCACTACTTTCCTAAACTCTGATCAAACCAAATGAAGTGTGTAGAATTTAGTGGTAATTTAATGCCTTGGATTTTGATTTGTAGAATATGGGAGTCTCTCTTTATGTGCCCAGTATTTTGAAAGCTGAGAGCACCACACAGTTAAAACATACACAGAATGGAGAAATCTGGGGCACCGCAATGCTCAAAGCTTTTGTTGGTCATTTGTTTAAATACAAGTCTTGTTGCTTAGTTGCTCCCTATTTAGTTTCACGGTTCATGAAGACCTGTTGCAACCTATGAAGAGGAAAACATAAAAAGCAGTCCGATTATAGCACTCCTCTTTATTATTCGTCCCTTTAACTATACTGAATTAACTGTATACGTTGGCCTAATTTCTTAGCCATAACTATATCTCAGTACTGTAGTAACGTTGGCAGCTTTTGTGATTGACCTAAATAAAAGGCCTGGTACATCTGCAGCAACAATATGTGATTGGGGGTGGGGGTGGAAGTAAGGAGTCTATAGTCCGCAACCTTGCATAATTATTTTGCTGCCTCTGGTCCTCCTTGTTTTTCCTTGGGATTAACATTTTTTACATGCAGTTTTAATGTCTGGCTTCTGTAAGCCTGAGCCTATGAAATGTAAATGTCTTTTAGTGAGATTTGGGTTGTTTCTTCCCTCCTTTTACTCACGTTTGCATATTTGCCTTCCTGTTTCCTGCAACATTTAAAAATGGAAAGCCCCCTTTGTAGGTTGACATTGTGATGATTTGTAAGTGTGAAATAACCACTGCAGATCAAACGCCACAAAGTTTGCGCATTTCCTAAAAAAAACCCAACACACTACAGTGAAGACTATTCACATCTTAGAGGTGTTGCGTGCTCTGTTCTTAATGTTATATTTAATTTGCTTTGATTGTATGCTTTCATTTTAGATTTACTTTGGGTGACATAATGGTATTGGCCTGCTTATGGAATGGATTTCAGCTTGCACAGTAGAACTTTCCCTTCTTCCTCTTGTAGTCCCCCAAGATGGGGAGAGCCTTTAGAGCAAATTTGGGGGTTGTGTGAGAGGCTTGGGGGAGGGAAGTATTGTCATGTTCATTTGCGCAACACTGGATATCATGCATATATTTTTTTACTGTACAATGCCCAGAGATCTTTGTTTTATAGGGTAGCATATAAAACAATGTGTTTGATGCTTATGCTATAGCAGCGCTCCAAATTAGTTGGCTCTGTTATGGAATTCATATCAGAATTGTGAATCCAGGGCTATAGCAAGGTGCATGCCTGTCTTGTAGCGTGTACCTTCTTTTCCAGGATGCTGCAGCTAACCACTTCCCCCCTTCCTCCTTTCTGTAACAGCTGCTGCGGTTAGTGTCTTTTTCAGTATTACAGGTTTATTATGCTAAATTTGTTTTCTAAACTGATGGAAAACCCACTTTGTTTTGCTTGTCCTGTGGAGATAAAAGTTGTGATTCTATTGCACACACAAGGAGGTACATCATATCATCATATAAAGAAGTTACCTGTTTTGATGGAGGAAGTTTGTTTTAGGCTTGCTATCCTACCCACTCTTAGCAATCTCTGTTGAGGATAGGACTGTTAAATTATTAAATCAGTTCTGATTATTATTAAATTCACAGACCAATAATAGTTGGTGCAAATGGCCTCAGGGGCGAGAAGTGCCTTTTACCAGCTGCACCTGGTGTGATAGCTATGATCATTCCTGGACCCAGAGAACTTGACCACAGTACCCGTAGTTCAGGCGACTTCAATATCGTATTACTGTGGGGTTTCTCTTGTGCTTGGCCTGGAAACTAATTAGTGCAAAATGCTGCACCACAGTTGCTGACAGGAATGACACCTCTGCTCGGAGATCTGCACTGGTTGCAGATTTGTTACCAGGCCAAGTTCAAGTTATGAAAAGGCCTTAACTGGTGCTGTTACTGGTGCCAAAATTGCTTTGCAATTGTAAATATTCAGTCTTTTAGTGTGGCAGCACCTACAGTTTAGAACGCTCGACATCAGGCAGAAGTCTTCGCTCTACTCTTGGTTTATGCAGGACTATGCAGACATGTAGAGGCTGACGTAAAGGTAAAGGGACCCCTGACCATTAGGTCCAGTCGTGACCGACTCTGGGGTTGCGCGCTCATCTCGCATTATTGGCCGAGGGAGCCGGCGTATAGCTTCCAGGTCATGTGGCCAGCATGACAAAGCCGCTTCTGGCAAACCAGAGCAGCACATGGAAACGCCGTTTACCTTCCCGCTGTAGCGGTTCCTATTTATCTACTTGCATTTTGACGTGCTTTCGAACCGCTAGGTTGGCAGGAGCTGGTACCAAGCAACAGGAGCTCACCCCGTCACAGGGATTCGAACAGCCGACCTTCTGATCAGCAAGTCCTAGGCTCAATGGTTTAACCCACAGCGCCACCTGGGTCCCTAGATGCTGACATACTGTACTTTATTTTTTTTTGTTAATTTTAATTATTTTAATCATTGTTTCAGCCATGTTTATTGATACTTTGTGTATTTCTTATAAAGAGCTTAGAAGTTTTCCTACAACAAAGTGGTATATAAATTTTATTTTAAAAATTACACAATGAAAATACTGATCGTCACAGAGGAGCCAAAGAGTTCCTTATCATCTGCTTCCTAATTTGTGTTCAAAGTTTAAAATTGAACTTTTCGGTGGATGACCCCTTAAACAGAAAGATGGTTTTGTAGGTATTCCAGGTTGTGTTCTTAATAAAAGGAAAAGTTAGCTTCTAAGGGCTCCTTTATACAAATTACAATATAAAAGGACATCACCCATGGATTCTACCTTTCTAGTTCCACAATGACATTCATTAGGTGCAATTGTATTAAATCAGCCGGATAGAAAAACAGGGCAGACCATTAAGATGAATAAGCGTAAATGCCTCTCGTAAATTGCATTAAGAATGAAAGGAAAGAAAGGCACATACTGATGTAATCTGGATTCAGTTTCAAAGTTGGGACAAGAAAAAGAAAAGTCTTAAAGGATCACTACTTACTCAATCACTACCAATAGAATAGAGAGAGAGAAGTTGGGATTTCAGGGGGGAATTGTTTGCTGCATATTCTTGTTCTGAGTGCTTTGCTATCAGAAATAAAGAGCAATGTGAGAGACTTCTACTTTAACTTAAAATTAGTCCCCTCTTCGCCTTTCTTTTTTTATTAACTTGACTCCTTTGAGGGACAAAGCCAACACAGGAAAACTACTTTCTAAGAACCTGGTTAGAGTAAGTATTAATTTGCAGAAATTTGCCACTTTTCTTTGATAATGAGTGTTTTGAAGTGCTGGATCCTTCCTGTAGAAAAGAGTCATTTTGGTTTAGCAATATTTACTGACAGTTAACATTTCAGAGTTATCTTATTTTGCTTTTGGATAAGGAAAACCGGTTGGCTTATACTTTACACATTAGTTTTTTGATTAACTATTTTATTTGATCCAAGCATCATAAAATTATATTAAAAACACTTAAGAGTAGATTCAGATTGTGTTCCATATGGCTGGGGTGAAACCTCTGGATTAAAATTAAAGGAAAGTAGAGAACCCCATTTTATAAAAGAATGAGGGGACAGAACCCCCACCTTTTTTACCTTTCTCTATTAATCATGCATTCTCTCCTGTCCAATTGAACTTAAGATCTGTGGATGGAAGTAGTCTTTATATTTTTTGGATCAGGAAACGTGTGCCTAAATTAAGAGGCACGCATGCAGAATGCACAACACTAAGATAAGTGCAGTGCAGCTAGCCTGTATTTGGATCCGCATGTATATCCAATTTACCTTCAGATTTTTTAAAGTGCGAGAAGGCCATTCAGGGTGGAGAATCGATGGTCCTCCAGATGTTGCTGGACTGTAACTTCCATTATCTCCATTATCATGACCATTGGCCATGGGGCTGATGGAAGTTGGAAGGACAAAAACATATGCAAGACCACAGATTCCCCACCTGTGAAGGAACAGCCCCCTTACAAGTTAAAGGATGGCTGGAAGAGGGAAAGTTGGGCTATGAACTCAATCACTCCTTCATGAGACTCTGGGTGGCATCACTAATATGCGTTCATGCTTCTGCACTGCTCTCTGTTGTAAGTCCCCCACAATCCTAGAGCAGTGTGTGTGTGTGTGTGTGCGCGCGCCCTTGATCTCTGCCAGGTGGAGGCATCTTTGGGCAGTCGGGGCTTTTCCCCCTGCCCCTTTCATCCCTCAGGTATTTGTATGTATATTCACTGCTTCACATTTTGGCACCTGTGTTTCCCAAATTTGGGTCACCATCTGTTTTAGACCACAACTCCCATCATTCCCAGTTAATAGGAACAGTGGTCAGGGATGGTGGGAATTGTAGCCCCCCCCCCCAAAAAAAACAACCAGATGGAGACCTAAGTTTGGGAAACATTGGTCTAGTGCATCTGCATGTAGGACACACCAGTAGAAGGAGTGATTTGAATAAGCTTTCTTGTCATCTGAAGAACAGAAAAGCCTGCAGAATAATTATCCCATTTTCTCAGCTGCACTTGAGAAGGAATTGGCTCACAGCCAGCCATATTTGCATAAAAAAGCCAAATGTGTTGCTACAAATTCAGCTTCTGTATCATAGGAGACCAAAGTGCCATATAGTGCAGGCTTGGATTATTAGAATTATTTTTTAACTAAAGGATTGGAAGACGGGAGGTGGCTTGATTGCTATGTTTCAAAAGAAGTATTGTATTTTAACTATACAGTAAGAGGAAAAGAAAACCAAACACGTGTACTGTATAAAACAAATAACCTTTCTACCGTTTTGAGCTAAGTCCTGATTAGAACAGAAATACATTGGTTGGTCCTTTTTCTTATTATTCCAATCAGTAACCTCATTCATACAGTACTTGGAAAGTATCATTAAATATAGGGACATATCTGACCCACATAAGCATCTATCCATAACAAGTATGGAGTGTGCCATAATTGGAAAGCCTCCCCTTTCCCTTTGTTGGAAGCTAAAATGTATCTGGATACTTTTACTGAATAGATAACCTTAGGGCTGAGACTTCAGCTTTTTAGGACATATGACCACCCACTTGACAAATGGGGCACAAACAGAAGATACTGGCTCAGCGCCCAATGCTGAGTCTTTAACCTTTCAGCAGCAGTATTTATGCCAACTGCTTTGTTAGCACAGCACAGTGTGCCATAGGATTGCACCTTTTCTTAGTTTAAAATCCTGTTTAGATGTAATAATACAGCTTTACAAATAAGTTGTTTTATTTCATAAAATTTATATACTGCCTGATTGTAAAAACAACAACAAACAAACAAACAAACCTCAAAGTGGTTTGCAAAAAGAATAAAACATCTGAACAACTTCCAGCACAATCTAACTACAGCACAATCTTATTACAGTACATCTAAATTTACAGCACCCTTTTAACTCTGTCTATTCAGAAGTGAGTCCTATTGAATCCACTGGTGCCAACTCCTGAGTAAGCAGGTTTATCACTGATGGAGTTGCAAGGAGGAGTTTTGTCCTTCACTCATCCCTTTCCGTCCTTATATGGAGTAAGCAGGTTTAAGATTGTGGTTTTCAGCATGGGTTTCACAATCAGCATGGGTTTTCAGCATGGGTTTCTGAAAAAATAAGTCATGTCAGACTAATCTGATCTCATTACAAGCCTGGTAGATGAAGGGAACGCTGTGGATGTAGCCTATCTTGATTTCAGCAAGCCTTTGACAAGGTGCCCCATGATATTATTGTAAAGAAGCTGGTAAAATGCGGGCTAGACAATGCGACCATTCAGTGGATTTGTAACTGGCTTACTGACCGAACTCAAAGGGTGCTCATCAATGGCTCCTCCCCATCCTGGAAAGTAGTGACTAGTGGGGTGCCACAGGGTTCTGTCTTGGGCCCAGTTTTATTCAACATCTTTATCAATGACTTGGATGATGGGCTTGAGGGCATCCTGAGCAAGTTTGCAGACTACACCAAATTGGGAGGGGTGGCTAATACCCCAGAGGAAAGGATCACACTTCAAAATGACCTTAACAGATTAGACAACTGGACCAAAGCAAACAAGATGAATTTTAACAAGGAGAAATGTAAAGTACTACACTTGGGCAAAAAAAAATGAAAGGCACAAATACAGGATGGGAGACACCTGGCTTGAGAGCAACACATGTGAAAAGGATCTAGGAGTCTTAGACCACAAACTTGACATGAGTCAACAGTGTGATGCAGCAGCTAAAAAAGCCAATGCAATTCTGGGCTGCATCAATAGGAATATAGCATCTAGATCAAGGGAAGTAATAGTACCACAGTATTTTGCTCTGGTCAGACCTAACCTGGAGTACTGTGTCCAGTTCTGAACACCACAGTTCAAGGAGGATACTGACAAGCTGGAACGTGTCCAGAAGAGGGCAACCAAAATGGTCAAAGGCCTGGAAACGATGCCTTATGAGGAATGGCTTAAGGAACTGGGTATGTTTAGCCTGGAGAAGAGAAGCTTAAGGGGTGATATGATGGCCATGTTCAAATATATAAAAGGATGTCATATAGGGGAGGGAGAAAGATTGTTTTCTGCTGCTCCAGAGAAGCGGACACGGAGCAATGGATTCAAACTACAAGAAATAAGATTCCACCTAAACATTAGGAAGAACTTCCTGACAGTAAGAGCTGTTCGGCAGTGGAATTTGCTACCAAGGAGTGTGGTGGAGTCTCCTTCTTTGGAGGTCTTTAAGCAGAGGATTGACAGGCATATGTCAAGAATGCTTTGATGGTGTTTCCTGCTTGGCAGGGGGTTGGACTGGATGGCCCTTGTGGTCTCTTCCAACTCTATGATTCTATGATTATCTCTTAACATTTTGATCCTAAGCACATTTCCGTCTTAGTAACGGCTACTGACTGCCACAGAGCTTGTTTGAAACTATGGGTTGTACCCAATGCTAGTCCTACTCAGAGTAGATCCATGGAAATTAATGAACATGAGTACATAACTGACTTAGGCCTATTGGTTTGCTCTGAGTAAACCTAGTTGGATACCACCATAAGTGCATTTAGGACTGGAACATGTAAGGTCCAATTCATTTTATGTGCAGGCAGTTATATGTGCTACTTAAGACACTGGTGCTTGTGGCAGCTTACATTATGCAGTGGACATGTGCTAGGATGTAAAAGGTGGTGTACAATATATACAATAAAAACATAAATCCTCAAAACCAATACAATTATTAACATTTTCGGATAATCAAGAAAATTTAAACAGTTGCATTAAAAGCTTGCTTCCAGAGCTCATGGTGGTGAAAGCCCCAAAAACCTTCAGTTGCCAAACTTGGAAATAAATCCTACTGAGTTTAATGGGGCTTACGCCCTAGTAAATCTGGTTAAGATTACAGCGCAATTCTATACATTTTTACTTAGAAATAAATCTCACTGCACAGTACAGTGGGATTTATTCCCACAGGACTATAGTTTTAATTAACTGTCAACTTAGGCAAAGATACCCTGTTTCTCCCCCCATCCCCCAAGTGTTAACTGGGTCTGTTCTGTTTAAGTTGCATTATGATTTTAAAATCCGGGGGGGGGGGGGTGACAACGAAAAATAACAATGCACCAATTCTTACTCTTCTCCCAGCATATTATCATATATAGTTTTGATGTTAAAAGTAGGTAAAAAATAATAAATGAAGTAGGAATGGTTGAGTAATACACCACTACTTACTCTTGTGCCACTAAGTATATCCTGCAACTAAACAGAGCTGTTAAAGCTTCTTATTGTGTAAGAAAATGTGAGCAATTTCATATAAAGATTCTTTTAAAATCCTAATGTACTATGTTGATAGCTTCCTAAATGGACAGGATTAATTTAATGGAAGTGCAGATGTAATAATGTGGAAAAGCTTTGGAGCGTAAAATGTGCATGGTGGTTTTTCAAGAATGTAATCTTCCAACTGGATATAAAAATATGAGTGACAGCAATACAAAGTTTCTATTATGGTCGTCATCACAAAACACTTCTTTCTCAATCTCAACTGTAAAAACCTAAACAATTTATATATATACTTTTAAAAAAACCAACATGGTGGAAGGACGGTCACAGAACCCAGAGTTCAGCTCAAAATGCTGAAGTATTCTGCAAACCAGCAGAAAGCTTTAAAAATAATTCCCAATTCCAAAAAATCACACAGAAATAAAAGAAGGAGCTAAGAGCATGCAATTATCTCGTCATGACGAAGGCACATAAACATCTCTGTTCCCAGCATTAGCCCATTCTGCATCACTTGTGTTTATGCTTGTCTGATGTGTCAAAGTATTGTGACGAGGACCCTTTTTACTCTAGCAGTACCTTTGGTCTTTGAACAGCTAAAAATTGGCTGATGGTGCTTGTTTTTAAAGCATGATGTATATACTGGCGCGCAAGGTCCTGAATGGTTTTGGGTCCCTGCGGAGAACCTCCCTCAAGAAGCCCTACCAACCCGACACTGGTGAGGACTTGCCCTTTGGTAGCCTGGCCAGAAAACGTGCGCACGACCTCAATGCCTACGGCCCTACGAGGATGTTCAACGCAACTTAACGAGCCAAATTCCCGCCGCGGCTTCGGCGGCGCTTGTTCCCAGGCGCGCGCGCATAGAGCCGGAGCCTGACTGAAGGGGAGCAGGACCTGCCATTTCCAGAGGCGGGCAGGGGGCTCGGGCCGCAGCAGCCGCTCTCCGGCAGGCCCTGCCCACCGTGTGGAGACAGGTCCGCTCTTTCCCCGCCCCCTGCCAGGAAGGGCTCGGTTCCCTTGGTAGCGACCGCAGCGGCAGCAGTAGCGGCGGGAATAACGGGCAGAGCCTGAGGCACCTCCAGGATGTCGCGGCCGCCTCGGCGCGCCGTGCAGCTGGCGCCGAGCTCTCTGGCCCTGGTGTTGCGCCGCCTGCAGCAGCAGCACGAGGAAGAGGAGGGAAAAGAGGCGGCGGCGGCGGCTGCCCCGGGCAAGCCGGAGGCGGATAGCTGCGGCGACGAGGCGAGCGGCGCTGCCGTCTTCCAGGCGTTCCGGCGCGCCAACGCCGCCTGCTACTGGAACGGCGGGCTGGCGCGCGCCGTGGCTCGGGTGTGGCTGCAGGGCTGGCTGCGGGGCGGCGTGCTCTTGCTGCAGGGCCCCGACGCCCCGCTGCAGCTCCTCCGCGATGCCTGGCTCCGTAGGGCGCTGCGCCCGCCCAAGGGCTTCCTCATCAGGGCTGTGGGTAAGTGAGCGAGCGCGCAAAGCAAGCAGGTTAGCCAAGCCAGGGGAGCAGCTTCACCAGCTCACCTGCGCTGGGGCTCCGAAAAGCGCCAGCGCGTGTGCCCAGCTCCGTCACATTCTCTCTTGGTTCCTCCCTTTACCTTGCGGGTCCAGTCCTGGCTCCGTTCCTTTCTCTACCGGATTCAACCAGAACTGACTCCTGGACTCTTTCTTTGCCAGGTTTTGTTTTAAGCTGATTCTGGGCCCTTTAGTTTTTTTGTGTTTAAGGATGCTCTGAGCCTTAAAGCACGTGTGCTGCTAGAAAGGAAGTGCGTTTTGAGCACATGCTGAGTGTTTTTCTCCAGCTCCAGACTCATATAGTTTTCTCAGCCAGTTTTCTCCTCTCAGGGCTTCTGATGCTGCTAGACCAACATACCCAAGCTAAGGAGTTTGGATCTGCCCAGGGCTTGGATGAGAGACTGCTTAGGTTCCAGCTACATGTGGGGTTGTATACCTCACTGCTGTTTTGCTTGTGCAGAAGGCTTCCACTTCTGTGATGGAATGTTCCTCTCCCTCTGGAGGACCCTCTGGAGCAGATTCTGAGGGTGTGCATGGAGAGGAAAGGGAAGTCCCATTGCAGGAGTAGGACCCCATGCACAGTGTTGGATACAACCCTTATAAAAATGAGTGATAAGCATTAGGGGTTGTTTTTAAAAGCTTGGTAGTGCCTTCTGTATGTGTAATGAAAATGTGTGAAGAGTGCAACTTCACACAGGATGCTGGCTGGAACTGATGAACCTGATACAGCTACCAGGTGGAATTTGCTCTAGATGGCGACTATCCCTATGTGATGCACTGTGGTGTGTAATACTTTCTCTGGTACTAAAAACACTCTCTTGTGTACGTCTGTGGTAGTGTAGACTGAATGGCCCTAATGAGGCAGTGCATGTTAACGGTTTACTATGTAAATTCTTTTAAAGCAGCCTCCAAGCATACATCTGGGGTCTACTTACATTCAGTAAAGGTTGCTTTCTTTCTCTCTCTTTCAACCCCTTCGTTCCATAATTCCAAACTCCTGTCCTTCTGTGTGGGAAGCCCTTGACTACCGTAACTCTGGCAAAGAAACATAGGGCAAGAAGTAAGCTGTTATCCCTTAGAGGACCAAGGTTTTATTAAATAAAGAAACCAGTGGAAATGAGCATCTGAACTAGGCATTTCTTCTTAGGCTTAAGTGATTTGAAGCAAAAAACCAAACCAAACAAAAATCTTCCAATGTTTCCTGTCAGCTGGGGATGCCATTTTGACTGTAATCTCTTCATTGCTTTATACCTAATGGGTTCCTTGGCTCACAGAAAGAACCTTGTGGTCATGCTATTGTGTGTGGAGAGATGGAGGGTGGGGAGAGGGTAAACAAGGATTTGTCACACAATGATAGGCACTCCGAAGGTTAATCTGTTCCTTTCTTGCTGTCTCTGTGGAGCTAGGGAGAGCATACTGCCTTTTAATTGAAAAAGAGGAAGGTTCTTTTATTTCAGAGAGAAATACGTTCCTCCGGGGGCACTCATGTGCCCTCTTGATAAACAGCTAACTTCTTTAAAGGAAAAAAAAAGGCATTCAAGCAGGATGAAAATATTGTTTTAACCACTGAGATGTTAGCAATCTTTTGCCTCGCCTCAGTAAAAGAAATTTTTAAAGACTTCCTACATATTTCCCCACCTTAAACCCAGACTCTTAAATATTTATTTTTGTGTGGTTTCGCTTTGGTGAATATTAATCTCCCTTGGCCCTGCAAAATGGGGAGCTTATATGAGTTTGGTAACACCTGTGTGCGTAGTAAACCCAGTATTGTAGAGAAAACATTACTGTTCCCATAAATGTAGCAATATTCTGCCGTACCCTCTGGTGTGGTACTCTTGGTGCCATATTAAGTAAAGCCAACATATAAAGGAAATGGTTACAAATGCAGAATTCTATAAACATTGTTGTAAGTTTTCACTTAACAGCTATCTCCTTGATCCTGCAATTGGATCCATATGGGAGACTCTGGTGCCCATACAGAGTCCTGCTGAAGTTAACCGCCAAGTAATACAATTCCTTCAGTGTTAGCTGTTCAGGAATTTCTTGCAAGTGGTCTCATATTCAAGTGCTGAAAATCCATTGAGAAGACGACTGCACAGACAGCACCCTTTCTTTAAAAAAAACTTTCCCAATTAAAGTAGCTGAAAGTTAACATGTCCAGGTTTCATGCCTAATTCTACAACTCTGTTTATCTTAGTTTGTTAATGTAGAATGAATGAGTTTCAAGAACTATACTGGTGATGCTCTTATGTGAATCCTTATGTCCAGATGAAACAGGATGAGGCAAAAGTGCCTTGATTATTTGGGAGTTATTCTCCTCCTTACTTCCTTGCTTCAGAAGGTTGCATCTTAATAAGGTTGAGGTTGATATTGGTAAAATCTCAGGCTAATCATATCTGTAGGGGTTTCCTAATATTGTACCAACATCACGAACATCCTTAAGAAAAGTGCTTCACATTTATCATTCTATGCAACAAGTATGTAAGAATGGCCAGTTCTGGAGTCAGACTAGAAGGTGGTAAGGTCAGTGGGCAGAAATTAGTTTGTTGTTGAACCCCTATAGAATGATGAGGTGAGACAACTTAAAAGCACAACCTATACTTTTCCACTGCGAGGCTTCATTTTTAAATGTACAATCTCCTTTAGAGTTACACTGATTTCTTCCCCATGTCACCTGAGAAAGATTTATCTATCTTCTTTCCTGTGTATTGGAATATTTTCTCTTTTTCTTTATCTGTTACATGCAAGAAACAGCTACCCCTTTTAACAGAATGCCTCCTAAATAGCCAAATGGTTGAAGTTAAAGGTTTTAACTATTCTTTGTAGTGTTTGTCAGTAGTCAATAGGTATTTTATTGCAACATCAGTATTTTCACACATGCATGTCCATAACAAATTACAGTTGAATTACAGGACTATACTGAGGCTTCCCTTAAAAAAGCACAGAGAAGGGTGGTTTGGAGTTTGGATTACTGATTACCTTGGATCACTTTTGACATGGTAATGTGGCAGTCCGTAGAGTGGTCTTAGAACAAGGTAACAGATGTGTTGTGCACCGCAGTTAATCATTAAGCAATACCCTAGTTGTATGTCAATTTACAGGCTTGCTTGAGCCTGTGGATCTGAGGTGTATACATATTACAACAAACTACCTCAGCTTATAAAGTGGTAATTATTAACACTCGCACAGGAAAAATTGGAACAATAACTTTCCACAGAAGTGAAAGCTGAGAGCTGTTTATCCAGTGAGAGTCGTTTCAGGGCCCTTCCAGATAATAGTGTGCCCCCCTCCCTCCCTGTTTTATTCTTCATAGCCCCATCTTGGTCCAGTGCCAGTGGCACGATAGCCAGCACCTGCGTAATGTACTGGGAGTGTAGCTTTGCACAGAAGGATAATATTTCTACTTCCCCCTCCCTTTTAAAGCAGGGGAAGATATGAAGTTCTGCACTAGAAAGGCAGAGTGCATAACGTCCAGAAAGTTAAGGAAAAAGAAACCATAAGGACCTCAAAATTGCAGGGCCCTGCTGGCTATACCTTTGTTTCAGTGTTAGAAACTCAGATAGATAAGCTAATTGCCAAATGGCACCTTAAACCCGGGTTACTGTTTAGGCACCATTCCCCCAATAATGCTTATTATTATTATTATTATTATTATTATTATTAACAATGATAATAATAAATTTCTATATTGCTTTGTGATTTAAAGACAAAATCTCAAAGCGGTTTACAGCACATTAAAACATCAAACAATACAGAATAAAACAAATTCAAGCTTCAAGGAAAATATTTCAGATGCTTCTCTAAGTGACATGTTGCTTTCCCCATATTTATTTACTGCGTAATTTATATAGCTGCCCCATAGCAGAAGAACTCTAGGAAGCAAGTGCGGTGTAGTGGTTAGAGTGCTGGACAAGGACCTAGGAGATCAGGGTTCAAATCCCCACTCAGTCATTAAGCTCATTGAGTGACCTTGGGCCAGTCACAGCCTATTAATATACCTCACAGGGTCGTTGTTTGGGGGGGGGGGTGAGCCATGTACTCCTTGGAGAAAAAAGTGGGATATAAATGCAATAAATAAGCTCTTCTGCTAACCTGCTTTAGAAAGCTGGAGGGACCAGCCAGATGGAGATGTCAACCTGGCATCCAAATATCTCCACATGGTTGCAATTGGACCTGCGCCAGTCGCAAAACATACCTGGTGCCTGGCTAATTTATAATACTGCTTTGTTTTTTATGTTTTGTGGGCCATGGCGATATCCTGTGCAAGCCTCATTACGATGCTCTTGTGGCATTCTTGCCCACAAGAACAGGAATTGTGCAGGACATTCCGGTGCTGTCCAGGCAAGGCAAGCCAAGGTGCTTTCCCCACACTTTTAATTTTACAACAGTTGAAACAATTGTGCTTTCAAAGCTCATGACTAACATTAGAGCTGAATACCAAGCTACACAGGACAGACTCCTTTGGCCCAGTAAGCCATCTCCTCCTCTTACATCTGTTCCTTTGTGTTTTCCCACTCCCTGTGATGTCTTTCATTCCTGCCTCATTCCATAAAAACATCCAGTTGCCTGTTGAACACGTTCCTGTGACTTGCCCTTGTGGCTTTTACCTTATAACATGTTCCATATGTTTGCTGGGCTTTGAGTGAAATGGTTTCAATTTAAACCTGGTTGTTCCTTTCACTACCCACCCCCACCTCAAATATATCCTTAAGGGCAAGAACAAGGCCTATGTTATATAGGAGCTGCAGGAACACAATCATTTGCTGCTGACTTTTGTGCCTCATATTTTGATTGCTGAGCCCAAATAATCCTTCCTTCCTTCCTTGTTTTAGCTATTGATTGGTATCGTGTTCTAGGTATTCCTGCATATCCTCTGGAGTACTTTGGTTTTAGGTTTCTTCAAAAATCAATGACCCCTTTCACTGAAATTTAAAAGATATCAGTCCTGTAAGATGCCTTGTGCTTCATTTTCCTATTCTGCTACGCTTTCTTAGTCCTATTCAGAATTAGGACTGGTTCATATGATCACTGACCACACAAACAGTTCCTTTGCCTTACCCAGGACTAGATCACAATTTACTTGTGCCAAACTGATTTCCCGAGGGCTCCAGCAGAGCCACAGAACAATGTGCCTAAGCATACTCTGTGTGTGTGGTGGAGCTCTCATAAAATATTTGACATGGAACGATAGAAATAGGGGTTCTCACAGAAAAGCAACCAGTAATGTGCTTAGTGGTTACATAAACCAGCCGTCTTTTGATACAACCTTAGTGGCACCAGATAACCTTTTTTGAGTTGAGGGGAAAACACTGAGTTATGTAGCATGGCCTCTCTCATTCTCATTTGTTTTCTTGGAATGAAAGTACAGCAGTAATTAGGGAGGCCCAAGTGCAACTCTCCACTTGGCCATGAAGCTCACCGGGTGACCATGGGCCATTCATCACCTCTCAGAGTAGCCTTTCTTACAGGATTGCTGTGAGGATAAAATGGTAATGGGGAGGAGGAAACTGTGTGTGCCATTTCCAGCTTCTTGGAGGAGAGGAATATAAATTTAAATTAGCCAAAAAAAGAGAGAAAGATTGTTCAACACACTTTTTCCTGCAGAACAGGCATCCCCCCACTTATGTGGGGGTTATGTTCTGGGCCCCTGCATGCATAAGTGAAAATTGTGTAAGTGGGAGAGCATGCTCTAAACATAATTTAAATGCCCTCTCTGCAAAGAAATTACCAGCTTCCCTTTTTGACTGCAGCCCATTGTGTTGTACTGAACTTTTGAGGGTTCCTCAACTTTCAGTTATCCCATAACACTTTAGATCCTAGCCACTAATTGTGGGGAATATTTATATGTTAATGAAGCAGTTCTTTGCCCTTCTGTAAAAGGAACTGAGAAAATTTTCACCTGGCTAGGAATTAACCACCTTTTAATTGTCTGGTCTTGAAATCAAATCTTTATCTACTGAGGATAATAATTAAAATTAAAAGGTAGAAAATTAAAAGGTAGAAAATTAATGGATGTCAACTAGTGACCCTGTAATTAGTGGTGTTTTATTGATGATAGATGATGTTTGTGCTATGTTATGCTTAATAGTGAAATTGGTGCTATATGCCACAAAGGCTTGTTGTTAGTAAACAATTGTAATGCTGGCTTAGTTTGGTTTCAAAGTTGGGAACAGGTTTAGAAACTGCTCCCTCCTGGGTCCAAGTAGCATTGGCAGTGACTGATTAAATTTCAGTGCCAGTTTTTAAATAGTTATCTTTCAGAATTTCTGTTTGAAATGCGATTTTGCCAGTGGCCACCTTTTAAATTTTATGGCATTTTCTGCAATAGTTTTAATAAAAAACCCACAAAACTAGTAATGGGGGGTAAGAAAGAAGTAGGAAAGAGACAGCTTTGGTACTGGGAAATTAAAATGTGTATCATCATTTTGAATATTTGGGCAGCATGTGCAGTGAAGAGCATTACATTGGGATGTTAAAATGCAAGGGAAATGTGTGTTTTGTAAGCAGCACACCTGAGCTTTGCCTAAATGCCGAAATATTCATGAAACTCGTTCTAGCCACTTGTTCTGTGGGACGTGTCGTCTACCAATACCACATGAGCTTAATGAGGGATGGCAAATGAGCAGACGGTTGTGTGTTTTTCTGCTGCTTGGATTCCTTCCATGACTGCCTGCCTTTCATCCGTGTTTTGAACCCACCTGGCAAACGAGCATAGGTTTGAAAACTCATGGCCCATTAATGCTGGACTTAAGAAGTCCTGTTTTGTTTTTAAAATAATTCATAGTCATTTCATGCATTCGTACGTTTTAATGATACTCTTTTGAAAAACACCGTCTGAAATCCATAGAATATCCTTGTAATGGATCAAATAGTTGCTGAAGCAGTCTTTCAAATACTTTTGCTAATGCTGGTTGCTTCTGCCTCATTAAAAGGCTAGCCAGGGAAGGCCCGCAAGCAGGTCAAAATGGAAAAACCAACCCTATTTGTTCACACCATGTGGAACTTAAAGTACTACATCATAACATAACATAAGCTCCTGAATCAACCTGAGCCTTCTCTTTATGCTGTTGGCAAGAACAACATCCTGCGAAAATTAACAGAATAGGGAGTTTGTTTTTAATCTGTGCTTCTTGGTTTGAAATAAAACAAAACTACTGTAACCAGTTTTGGCCACAGGGAGGGGGGTGATTAAAGCCATGGTCTTTAAAAAGTAGGTGGGGGTTGGTTGGTTGGAAATTAACTTTGAGTTGGAATTGGTATCAGTCATTATTCACCTATTTAAATCCTGAGTTAATCCTATACTCCTGTTAATGGAGGATAAAGATTTATTTGATCCATTTGACTGGTGAGGCAAGAGAAAGCCAGTCACCTAATAAATTGCCTATCACTGCTAGACAGATCTGTGAATACTCTCATTGCACCTTTTCTCTCTCTCCCTTTTAATTAACAGATGAGTTAATAAAGGACTAAGTGTGTGTTGCAATCTGCAACACGATGACATGCCATCATATGTTGATGTAATCTAAAAATGTGGAATTAAGCATAAATACATTCAAGCAAGCAATTGAACAATGGTCAAGGTAGTTGTTTAGAATAATAGAATTGGAAGAGACCACAAGGGCCATCCAGTCCAACCCCCTGCCAAGCAGGAAACACCATCAAAGCATTCTTGACATATGCCTGTCAAACCTCTGCTTAAAGACCTCCAAAGAAGGAGACTCCACCACACTCCTTGGTAGCAAATTCTACTGCCGAACAGCTCTTACTGTCAGGAAGTTCTTCCTAATGTTTAGGTGGAATCTTCTTTCTTGTAGTTTGAATCCATTGCTCCGTGTCCACTTCTCTGGAGCAGCAGAAAACAACCTTCCTCCCTCCTCTATATGACATCTTTTTATATACAGTATTTGAACATGGCTATCATATCACCCCTTAACCTTCTATTCTCCAGGCTAAACATACCCAGCTCCCTAAGCCGTTCCTCATAAGGCATCGTTTCCAGGCCTTTGACCATTTTGATTGCCCTCTTCTGGACACGTTTAACTGAGAAGATATGTCCAAGTAATCGATTAAGCTCAGTTCTCATACTTCTTTTATCACAACTGTAATAACCGAAATGATTGCAAAAGCATCCTAATACATGGTGCTTTATAAGTCATCAAATCCAGTTACATCATGGTACAGTGGAAGGTTTTTGTTATTTTAATTTAGTTGGATGATCTGGTGCCGATTTTTAAAAATTATTATTTATTTAACAAGATTTACTGTATATACCACTTAATCATGAAAACTAAGCGGTTTACATGAAACTGAAGTCAAACCTAACTTATGTAGCAGCTAACCAAACTGCGGCAGTGAAGAGAATATAGTGGGAAGGAAGCTCATAAGCAGGAATTTTGGGGTTTGCCATTTATCCTAAGCAAATGGACTCTACAAGTTGAAGTCCAAGGCAGCAGTTAAGCAGTAGAATGAGGGACAGACAGAGCAGGAAGGGGGGCAAGGTTGCAGTGAATCAGCCCAGCAAGTTGCTACAGGAAAGTCCTAACAGTGATCACCAATGGAATGTCCAGGACCTAAACTGGCCTGGAAGAATTTACAGCTTCCACACCGCCTCTGTGGCTGCTATAAAGTAAAAAACAAACTTTTGTGAGATGCAGTTCTAGATCTTCCAAGTCTCCTGTAATTTACTCCTAAGCATAATCAGTATTGTTGAACTACCAAGTACTGGTATGTTCGGCTTTAATAACCTTAAGGTAAAGTTGAGCTCTAGTGTACAGCAGATCTGTTGACCATAACAGATTTGCGCCGACTTGCTCTACATCTGAATCGGAATGTTGAAGGGAAGACAGAAATGTGCTACCTGCCCAGTGAAGGCACCATTAATCCAGCAACACTCAAGTTACAAGGACAGAACAAAACATCTTTTTATGTTGGTGAAGCGTATCTGGAGACTTTTTGTTCCCTATGTTTTGTTATCTGACTCTTGTATTGCAGATGACTTTCCCACATTGAGTTTCGGTATATGCTCTGAAAATGCGTTCTCGGATTTCGCATGTGTAAACAATTATCTGTGTTTGAGTAGACTGGTAAAATCATTTGAGGGTCAATAATACATGGATTTTTGGCAGGTTGCCTAGGCTGGAGTTTGGGAAGTTTTTTTTTTTTAAAAAAAGTTACTTTGCTCACTGTAGAAGTTGAGCTGTATTTTTGCAATCAATGGGGCTTGCATTTGCTGTACCTGATGGGTGCCAGGTTCCTTTGTTCTGGGCCAAAACAAATATTTTTGTTAAGCTTTAAATATATTGTTATGAGAAGTGCCATGCCAGGAGGTGTGTTTCATTTCTGCCACCACAGAATGGTAAGCACTATATTCCTGTTGGTAACCAACCAATAATTGCTAGGTGCATGGGTTTCTGGTGCCAGGTCAACATATTTATAGGATTGTTGAGGCAGAGATATTACTTTATGTTCACATTTGTACAGACACCAAACTAGATGTGTGGATACACCAGTGAGTGGAATACTTTCTAAGTAAAGATGGTACAGTACTTCTGAAAGCTGATGGTATAGACTTGTGCAAACAGAAGTCCTCGTGCAGGGCTTCTGCTGATGGGACTTGTTAGGTGCATCCTGCTCAAAGTGTTTGCAATCCAAAATAGCTATGAATATGAACAATGAACCCAATTGTTGTGGCGTGTGTGTTTATCCCACATACAATTTATTTGTGTAGATTAACCTGTATAAAAAGATGACTAATCTTGATCTTTCAAGATGCCCTTTCAAGATGGGTCCTGCTGTGTTTGTTAAGCTGAAAAATATGAGGGCTTGAGCAATGTATTAACAATAGCCCAGAGAAGCATCATTGGGAAGAAATCAGTCTGTCACACATGCTGATGCTGGTGCTGGTCTACCTTTTGTTTGGAACCTTGGCTTTTCCTGGAAAACTAACTTTGTAATACTATCAAAAGATAGAAAATAGCCATTTTAAGGTGTGCTTTGCAAGAAACTGTGAAACCAGCTTTTCCATTTACAGTAACTAGCCCCAATGTTGTACTATTCAGTGTTTTTTTCTTGAATTCCCGTTCCACACAAAGCAAGCGGACGCTGATTTATACACCTGCTGGTAGTAGCTTAGCAACGTCATAAAGGAAATTCTTAGGAACTTCTCTAAACACATTCTGTTAAACAGAACCATTGCCAGTTGTAAAACAGAGGTCAAGAAGTGTTTAACAACTTCTTCAAAAGGGACTGTTGTTTATTTTGTTGACTTAAAGAGAAAATAATCCTAAAGAGACCTTTTCTTGCCCTAGCTGTAACATGAGACAGCTGTTTTTAGTAGGCTACATTTAATTTAAACCTCAATTATATTGCATTACTCATTGAATTGCATAAATGTCTTGGGAAGAGTCCTGTAACACCTTCTAAAATGTTTAAACAGACTGCATGTTTCACATAGTTCCAAGGAAAACTTACAGTGTTTTCACTTCATATGGTATGTATTTGGGGAAGAAACCAGAGAACTTAAGTGATGGTCTAAGCATCCGAAGACACATATCTGCCTGCAGCATCTACTTAACATGCTTCAAGATGTTTGTTTTTGAGCTAATAATTGCTAAAATCGCTTTTATTTCTTTAGAACGATGATCATTTATTATCCATCATGCTGAAGCTAAAAGAAGCCAACATTTTGAAAGGGCAATAGAGGGGGAAAAGAAATATTCCAAAGTAGAAAGGAAGTTCATTTCTATCCCCCCCCCTCTATTCCTTTTAGGTGATGTATCTCCAGTGCACATGAATCCCATTTCACAGTCCCAGTTCGTTCCTTTGGCAGAAGTCTTGTGTTGTGCTATATCTGATATGAATGCAGCTCAAATTACCGTTACACAGGAAACCTTACTGGATCAGCTGGGGAAACATTACCCAGGTAATCTGTTAAATCATGGGTTGTTGACACTTCACATAAACATTGGACTCAAGGGGTTTTGCAGCTAGCAGAGTGAAAGAATGCATGCTGTCTGGGACCAGGAAAGCAATTAGAATTCCCTTTGTAAATCAGCAGATGAAAAACAAAACACAGGATCTAATTGTTCTAACTCACACTGCATTACAAATCTGGGCTGCCAGCTTGCAGTCATCAAAATTCATGGGGTTGGGGAGAATTAAATATCAGGAGCATAAAGATGGGTGTGTGAAAACAATGTGGCAAAGAATATACCAGATGAGCAAACCTACATGGTACATGTGTTTGTCACAGTAACACTTTCCATTTTCAGTATATTTATATCAAAAAACATTTAAGTAGTCTTTAGTGTGTGTAAATTTTTTTTTTAAAAGATCCCTCATTAGGCAGCTCCCAGATGCCTAATAATATAATATCCAACTTTCCTCCACAATTGAGCACAGGGATGAGAAGCCTGCGTCCCTCCATACTTTGTTGGATTTCATCTCCTATCAGATGCAGGCAGCACAGCCAAGGGTCAGAGGTGGGAGCTGTAGTTTAACAACATCTGGGGGGCCACAGGTTGTGTTCTCCTACCCCAGCTTTAGCATGAGTGAGAAACAGAACCCAGGATGAAGCAGTGCAAGATATGAGATGGGTTGATTCTCAGCGGCTGAAACCACTAGAGATTGAGCAGATCCATACACCTCTTTTTACCTCCCCCTCATCAGAATGAATGGCAGCCATTCTGTGTGTCAAAAGTAGCATGCTGGAGCATAGCTGCCAAGTCTCCCATTTTTCGCAGGAAACCCCTGGATTTTAATCTGTTTCCCGCTGTTATCCCGAATAGAAAAAAATCCCGGAAACCCCTCGGATTTCCTACTGCCAGGGAGGCTCCATTTCGGGTGCCGCTCTGCCTGGGCACCAGAAATCGGGCAGAGTGGCACCAGAAGTCGCTTCTACGCATGACTTCCGGTGCCGCTCTGCCCATGCCTGGGCACCGGAAATCGGGCAGAGTTGGCACCAGAAGTTGCTTCTACGCATGTCTGGACATGCGTAGAAGCAAATTCCAATGCTGCTCTGCTCATGTCTGGGCACTGGAAGTTGCTTCTACGCATGTCCAGACATGTGTAGGAGCGACTTCCGGTGCCGCGCTGCTGCTGATCGCGCATTTTTCAGTGGGAGACTTGGCAGCTATGTGCTGGAGACATGGCTGGAAATACTGGCACTGAATGGCCTGGCCCTTGTACACTTTGTGTCTGCAACATGGAGAGCATGCAGGGACCTCCCTGCAAGAGACTCCTGTTTCAGTCTCCCTTCCTTGTATGTCCCACTCATTGTAATTGCAGGCAGTTTGCTGATTTACAATTAAATGGATGTTATGACGCTTCACCTTTACAAATCACCTGTTGCTGAACTGGAGCGGTAAACTTGCCTTTTGCTTAGTTTAGTTGCGGGAAATGAAGTTGTGGGAGGTGGTTCATATTAAAACAATGAGTTTAGCTACATCTGTGCAGAATGTGCCTTTCCCTCCTGGACTGTGGCAGAAATCAGAACCTGACTGCACTTCCACTTTTGGGCCCAAGGCCTTTTCTTGGCTGCAGATATATTGGCAAACTGCCAATTCTGCACTTTGCTTTGCTTTGTTGTACTGCACTGTCCTGCCCACGCTCTTGAGTCAAAATTTGCTACTAATCTGAAGGGAATTGTAGGATGTCAATGCCGAGTAAGCCCCCTTTGCCCTACTAAGCGTGTTTGCTTCTTAACCCTAAAAATGGCTCAGTAATTTGTGTGGTAGGGGTTTCACTAGCCATCCTGGGGGCTCCAATGAGCCTGTAAGGATTGATGGATTTTGTCTGCAAGTCACACATTTGAAAAACCTTCAGTTTGGAAGCATTCTAGATGAGGATTTTATTGTTCATGTTTAAAAAACCCCTTTAGTGTGTATTTGCTGCCCCCTGTTGTCCAACCGGGAGAAGGCATATTGCCTTTAGCATTAAAGGAAGACAGTTGTTCCATATAAAAATCTATGGGGCATCCATATGAATAAGTTAAAGTCAGAAATCAGTTAGCTGTAAGCAATTCCTCCCCTTCTCTTTTCCATTTGGAAAAAGATTGGGGCTGCAGTTGTATTTTCACTTACTTAGGAAAAAGTCCCATGGAACACAACAGTAATTTATTCTGAGAAAGCATGCACAGGAGCAGGCTATAACAGTGGTTTACAGCATGAATTTATTCTGACCCATAAATGTGGTAAGAGTTATAAAATACTTTTCATATTGACTATGCCACAGAAATGACTAATATTATACTATCATCCCTTTTATTCTAGGTATTGCAACTCCCACACATGATATTCTATATAGTACACTTGGGATGCTGATTAAAGAACGGAAGATATATCACACTGGGGAAGGATATTTCATAGTGACCCCAAATACATATTTTATCTGTAATAATGCTATGAAAAACAAGAAGAGGGTCCTTTTGGAAGATAATTGCCCTCAAGAGCCTTCTGTTACATACCTTGTAAGCGTGGAAGATGCTGCAGACCTTCTACAAAATAATTTCCCTATTGCATCCCATTGCAGATCCTGTCATTGTTTCCCTGGGCAGACTGCAGTCAATGAGCAACATGTTAGCCCTGAGCCTAATGGGAAAAGTCAAAAAGGGTCTTGTGAATCCAGATTTTCAGTTCAGAATCAGGCCACCAATACACTTGTTGAGAACCGTTCTTGTGGAACTGCTCACTACATGCAGTTGGGGAAAGAGAAGGAAAAGATTAAGAAGTTTGGTCTTAGCCTTTTCTGGCGCAACACTTCCAAGAAAGAAAAACCAAAAAAACTGCACACTTCATTTTCCGCCCAGTTTCCTCCTGAAGAATGGCCAGTCAGGGATGAAGATAATTTGGATAATATCCCACGTGATGTTGAACATGAAATTATCAAACGCATCAACCCTGTGCTGACTGTGGACAACCTAACCAAGCACACTGCACTGATGCAGAAAATAGAGGAGCAGAAAAAATATATCAGTAAAGGAACCTCTACAGAAGTGTTGACAATGAAGCACAAACATCTTCCCAAAGGGTTCACTCAGAAAAAACAAAATAAAGCTGCAAAGCATCGCAGGAAAGTGCAGTCCAACAAAGAAAAACACGTTAATAAGTCATCAAGGGAGTTTAAGAGTGAAGACCAAATACCAGCTAATAGCAAACTGGAAAACTGTATTGAACATCCATCGTCTTGTATTACAAATGAAACTATAGTTTGCAATCAGCAGTTGTGTGAGGATGCAATCAATGTTGAATCTCACTTTATATACAGAAAAGAAGTTACTAATCCATTTAAAGTTATTTCTTGTAAAGGCAATAGGTCAGTGAAAGGACATAGGAGTCAGAAAAACTATGATATAAAGTCCGGAGCTCCAAGATCAGAGAAGAATTTCCCACAGTCCTGGTCTCTGGATTCCTCAAGAACTGTGGACTGTAAAGCTAAGCAGTCAGTTAGCATCAAATGTGATGCTGAAGATGACAAAATGAAAGAGTTATATTACCTACAATGCAAGGTTTTACAAAAAGAAGTCAAATATAGTTGTCTGGAGGAAAGTGCAGCTTGCAAAGGTAATTTGCATAGAAGGGCAACCCCAAAAAGTATGGAGATGCAGGCAGTGTCTAACACTTCTGCTGCATTTGTGGACGAAGCAGTAGTGGAGAAAAAGCATCCTCACCAGTGTGATCAAATTCACCAGTATGATCAAACTCACCAGTATGATCAAACTGGCTTGCTGGGTCAAACAGCACATCAACTAACTGATACCCATCTTCCCAGTGAGGCAGATGCTCAACAATTTAAACTATCTGAAAATATTGTTGCTCACAGACAAAATGACGATTTAAAGAGTGAGTGTACTAACATGAACAAATGGCTTGAGTCTGTTAACCCACAAAATGAAAGATTCACTTACGATAAACCAACTCCGTATCAAGAATTGGATGATGGCAACACTTGTAGTTCTCTATATCATGGTGATGAAGAGCAACATGATGTGGATTTGTCCAAGCTGCAATCCAGCCAAGTCCCATATAATTCTTCAGATACAGGGAAATGGAACAGTAAAGAACAAGAACTGGGCTCAACTGTGTTGGGAAATGGAAGTGTTAATTCTCACTTCTCAAGGTACAGAATTGATACAGACCGGGTTGGTCCCTGTGAGTGTGAAGAAAATGAATTTCTTGGTTTTTCTAGATCAAAGGATAGCTTAAAAGAGTATCAGAAGATGAGCCTAGAAGGAGGAAGTTGTGTGTGCCACCAGGTATCTCAGTTTGCCTACAAAAGCAATGAAGAACGAGAGGATGTTGATGAACATGGGCAGACACCTGATACTGCTGAACCCTGTTTGTTTGATTTCTATGATGTGCATGAGGCAGAGACCAGAGTTTGGCAGAAGTCAGTAAATGAAGTGGGTGGAAAATTAGCATCCTTGATGCTGCCACCAAAAGGCTGGGAAATAAAGACAAATGATACGAGAAAGCAACAGTTGTCTGATAAAACTGATGCTGCAGTTCTAGATCAGTGTGTCCAGTATGAGCATAACCACTTGGAAGGGACGGGAAACCACAGCATAACAGGAGACAGCGGGATAGATTCTCCAAGGTAAGAACAACTGTTACAAGTGACTTTCTTAAACACAAAGAATGCTAATGGTATTTCTTGTACACATATGTGAATCATACTTTTAAGGGTTTTTTTAACAGGGCCTTCAGCTGTGCACTGGAAAAATGCAGATTGCCTATTGGCATAGATAACTCTCAACTCTGTTCACATGGGCCTTTCGGGACCTTGCAAGGCTGGGAAATCACAGTCCTATAATGAAACATGGCATTTTCCTTGTCCTTGAATGCAAGGAGTCCTCATGAATGCTTGGATAACTTTGCCTACTTAAACAACCTTTTAAATACAATGCTAAAATTGTCATATGTGTGTATGAATGGTCAAATCATGTATACCACTATCAAATTCTGAATGGCAAAGGTAGGCCATTGTATTCAGTCAATCCTGATGTAAGGGACCTCACGACATGCCCAAGTGTCTGCAGGGGATAGCGGTGGTAGTAGAGTACTCTTACTGCAGCACAGCAGGTGGAAGAAGTCCTCTTCTCAGTACTGTCACTGTACACTTTCTTCTGTTGCTCAGGAACAGCACTGATAAAGAAAAGCGGAAATCAGATATTGCAGGAAGGCAAGAAAAGGCCAGGCAAGATATCCCAGTAAGTGGGTCTGGGTAAACTGTCAAGTTAAATGAAGTATACTATCCTTCACCAACCTGGTACGCTCAGATGTTTTTGGCTGTGGCTGATGGGAGTTGTAGTCCAAAACATCAGGAGGACATCAGGTTGGTGAAGGATGGTGTATAAGGAACACTTGCTGGTTGCATCATATTATGACTCCATATTCCTTACCCTTCAATTGAAATAAATACTGTAATTTCCATAATATTCTTGAGCTGATTCAAAATAAAGATGACTTTTTTGTACTTGTTTAGCCACCCAGTATTTCTTTTGGTAATTTATGGAGAAATAAGTCAATCTGAATGTTTGAATATGGAAAAATAGGTTTCTTATTTAATCTTGTTTTACAAAATAATTTTTAGAACACAAAGTCTGGCATCTGCAAATTCTGCCATCTTAGATGGACTGAAGAAAAGACGAAGTTTTCTCATGAACTTGGAAGGCATAGAGAAGACTATACATAATGGAAAGACTCTGACACGAAGCTCCTTGCTTCAGTTGACTCCAGTCATGAACGTTTAATTTTTCTTATCAGGTTTTGATAATTCCTTTGTAAATATGTTAATATATTTACTGTAAATTCTTTGAACTGTCATATATATTAAAGTAGGTAAGATCATTATATTCTCCTAATAAGATGTATTTAAACTTTGTAATAAGCATTTTTTCCAGTGACTTTTTTCTAATGTTTTATTTCTAGTAATAAATTATATTGCAGAATCGATTATCTCAAGTTGCACTTCATTCTGATTGTCTCTACAAACCATTTAGGATGCCAACTTGTTTCAAGAGTCCTATGACTGTGCTAGATCAGTCCAAGCAATGATCCTAATGGTATTTACTGATGCACCTCAAACCAGGAAATAGTGTGCACACATGCACACAAACACACACACCAAAAACCTCTTAGCTGTGCAGTGATTCCAGTGAATTTGGTGGTCAGGATAGAAGTCCCATCTTCACATAACACATAAGTTTATTGCAATTTGCTGCCACAAGGTGAGGTGATCGCCACTGGCTCAGATGCGTTTTAAAGGGAGTTAGGCAAATTCACAGGGTACAAGTCTAGCTGATATTAGCCATAACAGTTAACTAGAATATCTGTGTATCTGAGAGGCAGTGTATCTGAATACCAGCTGCTGAGGACATACAATATAGAAGAGAGCTGTTGCCTGATTGGTTACTGTGGGAAGCAGTAGGATGCTGGACTAGATGTGTCTCTGAGAAATTCTTAAAGATTCTTAAGGTATCATTAGAATCAGGTCAGCTTAGGAAATGTTGTTGTTTAGTCGTTTAGTCGTGTCCAACTCTTCGTGACCCCATGGACCATAGCACGCCAGGCACTCCTGTCTTGCACTGCCTCCCGCAGTTTGGTCAAACTCATGTTCGTAGCTTCGAGAACACTGTCCAACCATCTTGTCCTCTGTCGTCCCCTTCTCCTAGTGCCCTCAATCTTTCCCAACATCAGGGTCTTTTCCAAGGATTCTTCTCTTCTCATGAGGTGGCCAAAGTATTGGAGCCTCAGCTTCACGATCTACATGATCCTAAAAAAAGAAGCTGCCTCTCTGCCATCGGAGCCAACTCCAAGGGGCGGAGGGGGTCTTCTTCCCCAAATAGAATATTTGAGAGGACAAGGCCCCCTCCAAAGTTGATGGGCATTTCCATTCACTGTGTGTGTGTGCCTCATCCTGTGATTCAATTATGCGGGGCAGGGCTTACCTGGGCCCCCTCCATATTTTATTCAAGTTGGCCCCCCTGCTCTGGGCATATGCAGACTGCAAATTCCTCAGCGGAGGAGGGGGGGCGTTTCCTTACCAAAACGCTACTCACTTTTAAGTTTTGACTTTCGGCTACTTTAAAGCGTGGAAAGTGGGGTGGCGGTGGTGGCTGAAGCAGATAATCGAGAAGTGGGGGTGGGGATGGGGGTGTCCCAGCCCAGTTTGATTCAGCCAAGTTGCCACATATCTCTCTACCGCTGGAATTTACTGCTCGGCCTCAGGCAGCAGCGACAGGACTCGGGCCAGAGGGAAACGGTGCTGAACACTACGAAAACCTTTCGGCTTCACCCCCGAGGCCGCCCTCTCGCCTGCCACCTAGTGCGGCGGCACCGCAGAGCCAACGCGGAGAAAGACGGCGATGACTCGCCGAGGGGGGAGTGTCCGTTTACCGCGCTTCACCTCAGGGGAGGAGGAGCAGCAGGAGCTGCTAGCCGGGGACAGTCGCACTCGCCGCCGCCTGGGAGGGAATGGGCTGCCTCGGCCGCTACCTCACGCAGCACTGCGCCCGCTCGCCGGCCCTGCAGGCTTTGGGTCTCGTCCGCTCCCGGGCTTTGCCCTCCCGCGCCACCAGCGACCGCTCGGCTTCCTCAGCCCCCACGCTTCACTCCCCCTGTTGGCGGGGCTGGGCCTGGCCTAGAGCCGCCTCTCGCAGCCAAGCGCCGCCTCGCTTTCTCGTCAGCAGCGCCGCCGGGGCGGGGCTCTTTCCTTTCGCCCCGGCGTCGGCTTTGAGCAGCCGCTTTTGCCACCACCTCAGCGGAGAAGAGTCCCAGGAAATGCCCGCAGCCCCCCGGCCAGACTACGAGAGCGAGGACGAGATGGAGCCCCGCACCCCGATGGACGCTGAGGTCGCCCTAGAGGGCAGCGGCAAGAAGCGCAAGGTATCCGGAGAGGGGGAAGGGGGGGGGAGAAAGCGCCGGGCCGGCTGGGCCTCGTGGCCGCGAGTGGAGAGGCGAGCCGGGCCCTGGAGGAGGAGGAGCCAAAGGCGGCTTCCCTTCCTCAGCCGCGGCGCTTGGCGGCCGCCTAGTCGAATTGTCGCTTCTCGAAAGCGCAAGAGCGCGTGGGGTGAGCCTCTGCCACGCGGCTGCCTTTAACAACGTGGGCCTCGCCAGTCTTGCTTCTCTCCAACTCCCCCCCCCCCGCGCCGAAATTATTATATATTTTTTAAAGAAACCAAGCACTCCTGATTTTATTTATTTATTTTTTAAAAGGGGAAGTGCTTCACGCAGCGCATAGTTTGTAACTGCGGAACTCGCTCTCTCAGAAGGCAGTGAGTATGGCCGCCAACTTGGATGGCTTTCCAAGAGGATTAGGCAACGGGAGGATAAAGCCATCCATGGCTACTGGGCACGGTGGCCAAGCTCGGCCTCCCCAGTTGGAGGCAGCGGCGTTTGTTACTCACTTTATCTTGCCAAACAAGCAAACAACTCCCCCCCCCGATACATTATAGCCAGGGTGGGGGTTACATAAAAGAAAATCCCATCTACTGTACTTCTAAAAGGCAACAGAAGTAAGCCTCACTGAGGTCGGTGGGACTTTACATAAGGATGTAATTGCGTACAAACACAATGAACTGCATAGCTTCAAATCATATACCTGTAGGGGGAAATATATTTCCCCATGCCAGGGAGGGATAGATACGCCTGTGCATATTAATTTGAGGTTGTTTGTTTATTTATTGTAGAAGGATAAAAAAGATAAATCTAAAAAGCATAAAATGAAAATTCAAGAAACACCAACAGAGGAGAATGAACTGTCTGATGCAGAATTGGAACCACCCAAACCAAAGAAAATTAAGAAAAAGAAAGAAGTTTTTGATGACATTGAAGACATAATTGCAGAACACAATACAACATCCTCCGCCACTAATGGAGTTGGCAACTCAAAAAAGAAGGGTAATGTTGAAGAATCAAATACGGAATGTGAGAGTGACCAAGATCAGGTGAGATGATACCTTCAGACCTTTCATTTTGTATACTTAATTTCAATGGAATTTCAGTGCAGAAGTTGGGAAAAGTAAGTGTATTAACCCATGTACTGAGGCAAGGTGTAGTCATAATTCCTTTTCCAAGCACAATTCAAAGTGTTGGTACTTAATCTTTGAATCCTAACATGGTTTGGTACTTGGATACATGAAGGAATTCCTTTCTGTGTTTCAATGCCCGCAGGCTTAGGTTATCTGTGGAGACTCCCTTTGTGCCATCACTAACTGAAATGTAGATTGCAGTGAGAAAAAGTACCTGCTTGGTGTGGCACCCTGTTAATGTAAACTTGCTCTACAGGGAGGCTTTCCTGGTGACAACTTTATAATCATTTTGTCACCAGACGAAGACTTAAAAATTCTCCCAGACTCTTTAGGTTCCAAGTTTCAACTGTTTCAATTACTTATATCAGCTGCTGGTTTTAATTGTGATGTTTCATTTTTTGTTATTGTAAAGACTTTAAGGTGGTGTTTTGTTGTGGGTCACCCTGGGAATAATAGATGAAATAATAATAATTAAAAATAGAATGTACCTCATATTTTCATTTCCCAATCCACACATCTGTATTTTTACATTGGAGATGCAAGGGCATTTTGTTAACCTTGGGACTTCAAATGTACAGACCCAAGGGTTTGGGTAAACAGGCTGAAGGTGTCTATTTTCTGAGTTCAGTTTGAAGATAAAGAGCCATGTTCTTGTAGATGCCATGGCAAAAAATACTCTAACGTAGGGATGGGTAACTCTTAAATTGACTGAAATTACAGTAAAGCACCACAGTAGGAAAAACAGTAGTAACATCAAGATGAGTAGCACCAGATTCATTTAAAAAAGCTCATCTGATTAAAAGGTTGACAATGAAAAGACATAAGAGTAAATGTTTAGGGAGCATCCCTGGCAAAAGTCCCACAATTGAGGTGATGCAGTCCAAATGTCTGTGGTTGCTTTAGAAGGTGGGGTACCCAGAAGAAGGTCTCTGTAACACAGACCGCTGATGCCAATCCATGTACTGTAAATACTGAGATAGATGGACCAGTGGTCTGATTTGCAATGATGTAGCTTCTGATGTTCAATATAATAGGCTTGCTGTTAGTGTTTTGTACTGAGATTTCTGTTCTTGTCTTGTTCATCTATACAAGTTTATGAGAGCCTTATGTACAGGATATCTTAGTATCTCTTTCCTTCTATTCCTTATTTTCTCCCAAGATGTTCGAATCTGTGAAAACATTTACCAGATATAATAAACACTTGTTATTGTTTTCCTTTCGGAACTTCTAGCACTTTTTGGAATATTTTAAATTGATTTTCTATAACTAATCTTTTGCATTTAAAACCCCCCAACAGGAATTGACTGAAGAGCAAAAGGAAGGAGACTTTGCCAACTTTAATCTCTCTAAAGCAACTATTGACCTTCTCAAAGGTATGTTCTTTAAATGTTTACAGTCTGAAGCAGAACACTCCTCCTCTTCATCCCTCCCTGCCCATTTTAATCTTGCTCTCGCCAGGACTGGTTATTTGATTATGTCTTAGAACAGTGGCTGAGCAATAGTAGATGAGATTCCATGTAAGTACAGAATGATGCACATTGGAACAATAGTCAAAATTTACAAATACCCTGATGCATTCTAATTTGGCTGTGAACACCAAGGAGAGAGATCTCAGAATCATAGCTTAAAACAGCTTGATATACAGTGACAATGAAAGAAAAAGCATACAGTGGTGCCTCGCTTAACGAACGCCCTGCTTAACGAAATTTCCGCTTAACGAAAGGATTTTTCGAGCGGAGGTTGCCTCGCTAGACGAATGCGTTTTCGTCTAGCGAATCGCGGTTTCCCATAGGAATGCATTGAAATTCAATTAATGCGTTCCTATGGGCAAAAAACAATTCGAAAAAAATTCAATGCATTCCTATGGGACTCGCTAGACGAATTTTTTCGTTATAAGAAAAGACCCGTGGAACGAATTAAATTCGTCTAGCGAGGCACCACTATTTTGATACTGAGAATAGAAAATAAAATGGGGATGAAAATTTCAATATAATAACCAAACCATTTGTCTAAAATGCCAGTTCTAGTAATTAATGCATCTTTCTTAAGAAAGAAGTTGACTTAATGCATAAAAACCTTTCACACCTTTTTGTGGTGGCTATGCAGTGGTAAAGCCTCACAAAATCTAACACAAATTAATGATATATATACACAACTGTAATGTCATTTAATTATGGAAACCTTAACACACCTAATGAAAATGACAATTCGGACAGCTTCTAAACATTTTAGACCCATTTCTAGATCATAATGATTCTCTCCAAACTACAGCTTTACCTGAGAATTACCAAACTCTACTAAATTAAGTGATTAGATTACAGTTTTGTAATATTTCTTGTATATTTCTCTGTGTGGTTCTTCCCCACCCTGATCGTTCTTGTTTTTTTTTCTATCTTTAAGTATCTGAAAATATTTTAAAATTCTTTACATGATAATTTTTTATGACAATCTCTCAGTGTTAATTCTTGAGCATCCAGTGCAAGTTGACTGACTAGATTCAGTTAAGAAAAAAAGAGAAAATTTCTTACATGACTCAAAATGTATGACATTCATTGCTTAGATTACTAATTTAGATAACTTTGAAGAGGGGTTAGACAGATTCATAGGTAGCCATCAGCTACAATAATTAAATGCAGCTTCCATTTTAAAGAGGCAATAAACCCCGATTACTAAACAATAAAGATAAATACAGTCATCACATTTGTGTATAGCAAAAGCATCTTGCTAGGGAACTGCTATTAGACAGAATGCTTGACTAGTAGTACCTTGATCTACATTGGAAATGTAATTAGCAATGTATTCAATGAATCTTCACATCTGTTTTCTCTAATATATAAATAAAAACACTTGAATTGCTTTCATGCTATAAATTGGTTTTTTTTCGAATAAGCAATTGTCAGCTGTTTAATAATAATGATTTTACATCTTTCTATATAAAAGCCTTAACTGTATTTTTCCACAGCTCGTGGAGTTACCTACCTGTTTCCAGTTCAAGTAAAGACTTACAAGCATATTTCTGATGGCAAAGATGTGATAGCCCAAGCTCGGACTGGAACTGGGAAAACCTTCTCTTTTGCCATTCCTTTAATTGAAAAACTTCAGGGAGATTCCCAGGAAAGAAAAAGAGGCCGCACACCAAAGGTGAGTGAAATTGACTTATGCTTCTTCCCCATCCCCTGCTGCAGCCCCCACATGCCCCGAGATGTGCTCCACAAAGTTGGGAGACCCTCCAGAGCAGATTGGGCAGGTAGGAGGAGGAGATTTTCACCTATGCAGCTCTGAATATCTCCCACCATGTGTATAATAGTGTATGTTCAAGTAAAAATAAACTTGCAAAAATTCTGCAGATTTAAATAAAAGGATATTTCAGCCCATACTTTTACAACACTCAAATAACTGCATTTCAACGAAATGTTTAGGTTCTGGTCCTCACTCCAACCAGAGAGTTGGCGATGCAAGTAGCCAGAGACTTCAAAGATGTCACAAGGAAACTCACTGTGGCTTGCTTCTATGGAGGAACAGCATACAATGGACAACGTAAGAAATCACAACAGTCGGTTTTTTTGTGGTAGTAGCACTTTAAAAAAAGAAAGAAGGTTATCTGTGTGATTGGGGAGAAAACACAATTAAAATGTGAAGAAATAGTGTTACCTTTAGATTAGGCTCTATTAATGTTAGCATTAAAAAGGTAAAGGTACCCCTGACCGTTAGGTCCAGTCGCGGATGACTGGAGTTGTGTGCTCATCTCGCTCTGTAGGCCGAGGGATCCAGCGTTTGTCCGCAGACAGCCTCCGGGTCATGTGGCCAGCATGACTAAGCCACTTCTGGCGAACCAGAGCAGCGCACAGAAACACCGTTTGCCTTCCTGCTGGAGCAGTACCTATTTATCTACTTGCACTTTGACGTACTTTCAAACTGCTAGGTGGGCAGGAGCTGGGACCAAACAACGGGGGCTCACCCTGTCGCGGGGATTTGAACCGCCGACCTTCTGATCGGCAATCCCTAGGCTCTATGTTTTAGACCACAGCACCACCTGGTCCCAGTAATGTTAGCATTGGTGGTGTGTTATTAGGTGCTAAAGACACATTCACACTATATCCCTGCTTTTAAAACCTACTTATTAAAAAAACTGGTCCCCCTTTCAAACAAAACAGAACACAACAGTCTGAAGTACAGCCAAACCTCGGCTCCTGAACGCCTCATTTACCATACATTTCGGCTCCCGAACGCCAAAAACCCGGAAAAAGTGTTCCGGTTTTCAAACATCTTTTGGAAGCTGGACGTCCGATGCAACTTCTGCTTTAGTGCAGGAAGCTGCTGCAGCCAGTCGGAAGCTGCGCTTTGGTTTTTGAATGGTTTCAAGAGTCAAACGGGCTACCAAAACTGATTACGTTTGACAACCGAGGTTTGACTGTACTTCACTGTTTCACTTTTCTTGTGTTCAGAGGTGTGTGGGGACACTTGAAAGTTACCTATAGGAAATCAGTGTTGCTTAATAGGTAGGAAGGGATACCAAAAACTGAAGAAAAGAATTCAGGCTCCGTCCTATGTATTTTTTACTTGGATGGAAGTAACTTCCACTGTATTCAGTGCAGCTCATTCTCAGGTTAAGTGAGCATAGGATGGCAGCCTTAGATTATATCTTAAAGCAAAGGATTAATGGAAGCACTGACAAATGTCCAAATGAATATTAAAGTTACACATTTTGGAAAGTACCCTGCATGAAGGTTTGGGGCTCTACCAAAGTAGTTCCTGCAAACTTTAGAACATTGTCGTAAATACGTTCATTTGTCACAGGAAACCGTTTTTTTAGAAATGTGGTGCAGAGCTGTTTCATCTTCACATGGCACTTTTGTCACAATTCGTGAAACTAATTCTTCAGCAATTTAATACATAATCAACATTAACTTTCCTTTTCAGTTGATCTTATGCGTAATGGCATCGACATCCTGGTTGGGACACCAGGTCGAATTAAAGACCATCTTCAAAATAACAAATTGGACATTTCCAATCTAAAGCATGTTGTCCTGGATGAAGTTGACCAGATGTTAGACATGGGATTTGCGGAACAAGTAGAGGAAATTTTAGCATATGCTTATAAGAAAGGTAACTACTTCATCTGTTTATCTGTCATGTCAAGCCATAGAGCTCTCTTGTTTCTAGATCTGTTTGCTCAGCAGACACTGCAGTCCACCTTCGTCTCTCACCTGAATTGAAAGTGCTGTGGAGGATTGGTCAATCCGTAGTGGAGGATTAAATTTGAAAGCAATTTCGTCTTATTCTCTTTCAGTGTCAGAGGATTTTAAATATAATTTGAGCCCAGTGCACAATATTGCATATATATGAAGAAATGAGCAGTATGTACATTGGTTTAAAATTATTAAGATACTTTATTTTTAGATTTAAAAGTTATTTTTAAGTATTCTGAAATATCCAGTGTCGCACATTGCTTCTAAAAGGGAATGATGCTCTAAAAAGGTTTGGTATGGGGTTGTGTTCCTAATGGCATTTCAGTGATGTTTTTAAATTGGAGCTTCTTAAAACTGGAGGAGACTCTTGAGAGTCCCATGGACTGCTAGAAGATCAAACCTATCCATTCTTAAGGAAATCAGCCCTGAGTGCTCCCTGGAAGGACAGATCGTGAAGCTGAGGCTCCAATACTTTGGCCACCTCATGAGAAGAGAAGAATCCTTGGAAAAGACCCTGATGTTGGGAAAGATTGAGGGCACTAGGAGAAGGGGACGACAGAGGACAAGATGGTTGGACAGTGTTCTCGAAGCTACGAACATGAGTTTGACCAAACTGCGGGAGGCAGTGCAAGACAGGAGTGCCTGGTGTGCTATGGTCCATGGGGTCACGAAGAGTCAGACACGACTAAACGACTAAACAACAACAAAAACTAGAACAGGAAAATGCTCGCAAATAAAGCATGAGACACTGGATATACAAGACATGTGCATTCATTTGCGTTTCTATTTTATACTCTACATCTGCTTCTGTTGAATAGTAATACCTTGAGTGCACATGTTAAGAATTATCAGGAAGTAAGAGTGCACAAATGTTAATGTAATTTTTTCTCTTATTCTGAGTGGCGTTTTGCCTCTATTATAGATATGATGATTATAGATTTTCCTGTATTTTTAATTGTGGAAATTAGTTTAATTGGTTTAACTTTGTATGACAATATTTGTTTTGTGTTAAAGATTCTGAAGACAATCCACAGACATTACTCTTTTCTGCAACTTGCCCACATTGGGTTTATGATGTAGCAAAGAAATACATGAAATCTAAATATGAGCAAATTGATCTTATTGGAAAGAGGACTCAAAAGACTGCAATGACTGTAGAAGTAAGTAATTTCTTCCAGTGAAACAATATTAAATTTGTGTGTACCAAGTGTATTTCTTTTCTTTAAAAAACAAGCAAACAAGATAATTGGGTTGGATCCAGAGTTGGTTATACTTTGGTCTAACTGAAATCAATTGCTTTTAAGTCATAACTGATGGCCCACTCCTAGCCATGTCTACTTAGAAGCAAGTCCTATTGAATTCACTGGGGCTTAAAGGTAAAGGGACCCCTGACCATTAGGTCCAGTTGTGACCGACTCTGGGGTTGCGACACTCATCTCACGTTACTGGCCAAGGGAGTCGGCGTATAGCTTCCAGGTCATGTGGCCAGCATGACAAAGCCACGTCTGGCGAACCAGAGCAGCACACGGAAACACCGTTTGCCTTCCTGCTGTAGCGGTCCCTATTTATCTACTTGCACATTGACGTGCTTTCAAACTGCTAGGTTGGCAGGAGCTGGGACCGAGCAACGGGAGCTCACCCCGTCACGGGGATTCAAACTGCTGACCTTCTGATCGGCAAGCCCTAGGCTCTGTGGTTTAACACTGGGGCTTACTCCCAGGTAAATAGGGCTAAGATTCCAGCCTAACTTGTACCATTGATTTCAGTGGGAGGAATGTTCAACTAATTTAGCCTTTAGTCATAGCTTTTTTTATTGCTAACCAGCATTAATTTCATTTTCTGACAGCATTTGGCTATTGAATGTCATTGGTCCCAGAGAGCTGCAGTCATTGGAGACGTTATTCAAGTCTACAGTGGTAGTCATGGACGTACCATCATATTTTGTGAGACCAAAAAAGAAGCAACTGAACTGGCCCTGAATGCCTCAATAAAACAGGTGCAATGACCCTTGTTTTTGTAAAGGATTGCGACAAATTCAACTTTGCTTGAACTGACTGTGGGAAAGGATGTCTTGTTTGCTGTTAGGTGCCTTGCTGAAGTGGATGGCATTTTGGCAGTCTCACAATGCAAGTATCCTGTTTTCTGCATGAATGTATTCATGCAGCTATGGATATTTTGGACATCACACCTTTCATGAAAAGGGAGGGGAAATAGAAAATGGGTATGTCAGAATTCAGGGGAAATATTCTCTTGCATCCAAGATATGTCAGAGCTCATTTAAATTGCTTTTGGGGCGGTGAGGAAACTGATCCTTGTCATTTGTCATTTCTGCCAATAACCTCCCATTAACTCTGTTTTATGTACTTAGGATGCACAGTCTTTACATGGTGATATTCCACAAAAGCAGAGAGAAGTTACACTGAAAGGCTTTCGCAATGGATCATTTGGAGTTCTGGTTGCAACCAATGTAGCTGCCCGAGGTTTAGATATCCCAGAGGTTGATCTGGTAATACAAAGTTCACCACCAAAGGTAAATTACTAGTTCCTAGTGGAAAAGAAGGAACCCCCTTTAATTGTATGTTCATGTTGCAGGCCAGAGGTAGCTTACTTAAAGTGATACACAACATTGGATGCCACATATAGTGTTTTGTGCAATCTGTCTTTCCTTTTGCATAGCTAAACACTTGCATGTCAGTAAATGTGAATGTTTGGCTTCTCTGTAGCTTTTTGGTAAGATTAATATAAGCATTTCCCACGACTTTCATTTGTGAAGGATGTAGAGTCCTATATTCATCGTTCTGGGCGCACAGGTCGAGCTGGCCGAACTGGGATGTGCATCTGTTTCTATCAGCGCAAGGAAGATCATCAGCTGAGACAAGTAGAACAAAAAGCGGTAATTATCTTCTTCCAACTTTTTTGTGTCATTTATATGTTGGCTATCTAAGCCACTGCATGTGTCTCCAGGGGTGGCTTATTACTTGAATAATATACATACTCTTACTCTTAACTTCAGGGGATTACATTTAAACGCGTGGGTGTTCCTACAGCAACAGACATTATTAAGGCTTCCAGTAAAGATGCTATCAGGTACTTCATTCTTTGTTTATTTTGAACTTAATGCAGTGTCCAGCGCATGTCATGAGTTTCCACCATATCTGTCCAAGATTAGGAATATTGATTTAATGAAGACAGATTACACTTCACAGCCTTCTATTTTAGCTCACAAGAACAGTAGCACTCTTGCACATTTTTGTTTTTCTGCAGCATGATATTCAGCACTTTTGTCAGTTGTGGGGAGTGTTAGCCATTGGATACAACCCTAGAATTCCAAAGCTGCCATCCTATACATGTTCTGAAGTAAGCCCGAAATAGTGGGGTTTGCTCTCCAGTAAGTGTATTCAGGATTGCAGCCTTGTTTAAGCTTCAATATCTCCTGTGTTATAAAATGTACACTTATCATTTCAGCAGTTTATATTACACTGACTAATCTTTTGCTCAGATCTTTGGATTCCGTTCCTCCATCTGCCATTGACCACTTCAGACAGGCAGCTGAACGGCTGATAGAGGAAAAGGGGGCAGTGGAAGCTCTGGCTGCTGCACTGGCTCATATTTCTGGAGCTACTTCCATTGAACAGCGTTCTTTGCTCAACTCGGATGCGGTAAATACGGCATGCAGTTGCATAACATATAGTCTAAGATCTATTTTAAGAATGATCCTAGTCAAACTTTCCTGAAAAGACTCTCGCATTATTTGGGTGACAACACAGTGAAACTGCCACACCCAAAAGGTCACACACACACACCCCGCACATACTGAATGTACCAATACATTTTCTTTTTGACAAAGGACTAGCCAGTGTGGTATAATGGTTAGAGTGCTGGACTAGGCCATACAGTTCACTCAGTGACCTTGGGTCAGTCACTGCCTTTCAGCCTAGCCTACCTCACAAGGTTGTTGTGGGGATTAAATGGGAGAGGACCACATACGCCACCTTGAACTTGGAGGAAAAGGTGGGATATAAATGCAACAAACTAAGTAAATGAACAAATAATATTTGAGCCATAATTAAGTGATCGTGCATGGGCCATGTAATTCCTTCTTTGGCAGGGAATCTTTTCCTCCCACCACCAAGGATAAAACACACATTCATAGACATTGAATTTTGTGATGGCACCAATATTAACTACTGTTAAGGTTATCCAGGATTCCCTTTTAACTGGAATTTGAATGCTGCTTATATCTGCACTGGCCCTAAGTGGAAGTCAGTTGTATGACTGGCCTCCCAATGAGGATGTATTAAGGATTTAAAATATAGATTGGTTTTATAAAAGTTGAACAGTCTATTTGGTAGTTTCACTGAATTATAGTGGAACCTTTTTGTACCCTATGTTGTTTTTATTAATAATAATCAAATTCTTATACCTCATCCTTCATCTGTGGATCTTAGGGCGGTTCACAGCATAAAACTACAAGATAAAAACACATAATAAAAAATAACCCCGCCCTCTCTCAAAAACACAATATATAGGATGTCAGTCAGTCAAAAACCTGGTTGAATGGGAATGTTTTCACCTGGAGCCTAAAGTTGTATAATGAAGGTGCCAGGGGAATCTCCTTGGGGAGAGCATTGCACAGAGAGAGAGATGATCAATCTTTCCAGTATAAAGGCCCTGTTATGCATCACCTCCCACCAGACAGCCCCTGTTGACATCACCAACAAGGCCTCGCCTGATTGTAAGGTCCAAATACGGTTGATATTGGGAAGGTACTCTATTAGATACTTGGGCCCCAAGCCGCTTTGGGCTTTAAATAGGCTAGTACTCTACTAACACCTTGAATTTGGCCTGGTGGTTCAATGACAGGCAGTGTGGTGCTTTCAGGATTGGTATCACATGTTCTTATCAGGCTACCCCACATGTAAAGACCTTCATCAAAGCTCTTAACAATTAACCGGTTATATCCCTCTGCTGTTATTGTAAATATCTATTGCTGCTTGCTTTTTTAAAGGGTTTTGTGACCATGACACTTCAGTGTTCAGTAGAAATGCACACCATTGGCTATGCTTGGCGAGGTCTGAAAGAACAGCTGGGTGAGGACATTGACAGCAAAGTGTCCCGAATGCGCTTTCTTAAGGGGAAGACGGTAAGAAATATTGACCTAGACATTTCGTAGGTATTTGCTAGTTGAGCATTTTATAGTATTTGTTTTTCCTCATCTGTTCTGATAACATGCAAAGCACAGGTTTTGCACTTGAAAACCAAATTGGTATTGGTGAAATGATTTGAGGATGAATTTTATAATTGGAGTTAGTGTTGTCATAATACGGTACATTTGAAATATGTAGAGTTGAATTTTTCAAGTACTGTACAGTTATTACTTCTGGTTAATGTTAATGGCTGACAAATCCTTTCATCCTTCTCCATTTGACTTGTGTTTAGTTATTAAAAACCAGCCATCTGTGTTTATCCTCATCAAACTTTTCTGGTTCTTAATGCTGGTCTGTAAAATACTTGGCCTTCGCCAGTACTTGAACTATTTACTTAGACACTGCTCTATAATTTTTTTGCACAAATCAAATGCCGGCACTTTGTCAGTCACTTACTGTTGCATCTTAATATGTGAACTAATAAGTTTGCCTTCTTCAAAATGTTGCAGATTTCTTTGTTCAATGCCTGACGGTCAATGTCTCTCTCTTGTATTCAGGGTGTGTGCTTTGATATTCCTGTAGCTGAACTAAATAAAGTACAGGTGAGAAATTGCTACTTAATGGATTTTTTATTTTCCCCCACTTTATTATTAATACATAAATGAAGAAATATGACCTGCTATCATTATAAACACATTAAATTGGAAATGTTGCGTTTTAGGAAGAAATTGGTTTAAGAAATTTAAGAAATTTAATCAAGGAACCTGATAGTTTCTGATCAATGGAACCTGATAGTTTCTGATCAATGGAACCTGATAGTTTCTACTCTTCTTTATCATTAAATACCTCTTGCCCAAGAATTGATTCCATTCAGGGCAACCCCATCACTTGGTTAAAACATGTATTTTATCAGATTATGTCTAATAACTAGAGGCAGTGTAATTAATTTTTCAATGGCTGAATAACATAAAGTGTTATCTAAACCATTGTTTCCCAAACTTGGGGGGGGGGGTCTCCAGCTATTTTTGGACTACAGTTCCCATCATCCCTGGCCACTGGTCTTGCTTGCTAGAGATGATGGGTGTTGTAGTTCAAAAGCAGCTGGAAACCCAAGTTTGGGAAACTTATCTAAACACTAGTTAAAGTAAGAAATATGGCTTCTTTTTTTACAGAAATGCTCACTTTTGGAAGTTTTGAAACTTTCCTTTAACCAACTTTTGTTGGTCATTGTATGGAAGAAACATATAAGAGGAAATAATAGGTTACCTTGAGGTGTCAAGAGGCAATATAACAATACTTTTCTTAACTTACTTTGATGCCTTGAGGGGGGAATCTTCCAAACTTCTATCCTTTTATTTTATGTGATGAGTCCTGATTGTAGAGATAACAAAAAAATTGTTTTTTATTAGCAAACATGGCAAGATACAAGACGCTGGCAACTTTCTGTGGCAACGGAATTGCCCGAGCTTGAAGAATCGCGTGACAGCGGCCGAGGTGGTGGCTCGGATTTCAGGAATGGAAGGCGAGGTGGCGGCTCCAACAGGCATGACAGATTCAGAAACAGGGGCCAAAAAAGAAGCCATAGCCGGGCTTTTTGATCATTTGTTAATGTCATACACAACTGGGACTAAATCATTTGTTTTATCAGAAGTAAAGTTGGTTACACTTTCCTATGTGTTTTTTATTGCTAGCTTAGATTTGTCTCATTCATACAATTCTGGCTGCATAACTCATTTGTTGGGGTAGGGAAACGAGAGTGAATCGTTCTAGTATTGAATGTTACTAGGTAATTTTGCAAGGACTTGTGTCCAGAGTTTGCTTAATTCCCCCTGAAAAAGAATTGCTCTGGGGTAGGGTAGGGTTAGAGGATCCTCTGGAACAATATGTGGTTCTAGGGGACTGCACAGGGAGTGGGGAATTTGACAAATGTTGCCTCCTCCTCTCCTCCCCCATTCCACTAGCAGGATTTCACCACTCGATCAAAAAACTGTGGACAGAAGGAGCCATTGTGTTTGCAGAATGCAAAGTCCGGATCCAACCCAAGGGCTGCTATGCCATCCCTTTGTGCTAGCTAGTGTGAGTGGATGGTGGTGTAGGATCAGGAGCCAGCTGTACTAAATGCAGTGGTGCTCAACCCCAATCGTCTACATTTCTCTTAAGGCCATAATCATGATCACTTTGCTTGGCGGCTGACAGATGGCAACACAACCTACAGCTTTCTGAGAGCTGCTAGGCCATTGTAGTAGCCTTGGAGGGAAGCTTTGGAGAAAATTACAACTAGCCAGGGCAGCTCATCAGCTGTCCTGCTCCGCTGCCCACTTAACCCACAATGTTGTTTCAGCTTTGGTGGCAGAAGGCAAAGAGGTGGGAAGTGACAGGAGAGCAGTACGGTTGCTAGGGAGCTATCCTATCATGAGTGTCCTTCCACAGCTCACCTGAGCTGTTTTCTTGCAAAAGGTCTCAGCTGAAGAGGCTGTTTTGCACCTCTTGACATGGAGCAGGGAGCAGGAGAATGGATTAAAGAACATTGAAGCTATCGGCCTCGGGCAGGCCTGGGAATCCCTCCCACTTTCTCCATCTGATATTTCAGATCAGGTTGTTAGTGGGACAATCACATTTCAGTTATGTGACATTGCAATTATGTCAGGTGATGGATGAGCTGGTGGGTTGCCCTGCCCATAAGTCAAAGTAGGCCCACAAGGTTGGAGCCAAACAGGTTCCTCACCCCTGGTCTAATGGGTAAGTGTGCGGGGTTGGTGAGAGGAAGTGTTGCTGTGGGTCATGGTTGTAGGTGGGTTTGGCAAGCAGCACAAGCTGGGGTGGACACCTAGTGTTGAAAATGAGAGAGGTTGGCCGCAATGCAATGCAATGCAACGCAACCCACCCACCCCACCCCGCCTCAGAGCCAATCACATCACAACCCTGTGAATCTGAAATAGTGCTGAACAGGCCACAAAGGGCAGGTTTATATCACCAAACTCCAGAACAAGCTACTAGCTGCACTTTAAAAAAACAGTAATGATTTATTATTTATACCCTGCCCATCTGGCTGGGTTTCCCCAGCCACTCTGGGTGTAGGTGGCTTTTAATGTTTTAATGTTTGGTTTTAGACTGTTGTAACCCATTTTGGGACCTGCTGGTGAAGGGTAGGTAATAAAAGAACAATACACATTAATACACTATTATGATTATGATTTACTGCTTAAAAGCATGAAAATGCATCATGCAGAAGAGTATAAGAGGGGAAGTGCCTGTGATCAGTAAATAAAACAACACAAGATCACAACATTGGAGTGTGAAAAAAATCCTTCCCAAGTTAATTGACCAGTCTGGTAAATATTTTATATTTAAATATTAAACCATGGGGATTCTCCTGGGTCCTCTCCCCTCTTCTTGGGGGTTTTGGGTTCCAAGTTAGGAACCATTGTAAATCTCTGGGTTATGAAAAATCATCTTTAGATCCAGTACTCGACCAAAGACGACAGAGTGTCATGACCAAAGCAAACGATGAATTTTAACAGGGAGAAATGTAAAGTACTACACTTGGGCAAAAAAATGAAAGGCACAAATACAGGATGGGTGACGCCTGGCTTGAGAGCAGTACATGAGAAAAGGATCTAGGAGTCTTGGTAGACCACAAACGACATGAGTCAACGGTGTGATGCAGCAGCTAAAAAAGCCAATGCAATTCTGGGCTGCATCAATAGCACGTATAGCATCTAGAATCTAGATTCTAGATCAAGGGAAGTAATGGTACCACTGTATTAGTAATACTACCGCTCTGGGCAGACCTCACCTGGAATACTGTGTCCAGTTCTGGGCACCACAGTTCAAGAAGGATACTGACAAGCTGGAACGTGTCCAGAGGAGGGCAACCAAAATGGTCAAAGGCCTGGAAACAATGCCTTATGAGGAACGGCTTAGGGAGCTGGGTATGTTTAGCCTGGAGAAGAGAAGGTTAAGGGGTGATATGATAGCCATGTTCAAATATATAAAAGGATGTCATATAGAGGAGGGAGAAAGGTTGTTTTCTGCTGCTCCAGAGAAGCGGACACTGAGCAATGGATTCAAAGTACAAGAAATAAGATTCCACCTAAACATTAGGAAGAACTTCCTAACGGTAAGAGCTGTTCGGCAGTGGAATTTGCTACCAAGGAATGTGGTGGAGTCTCCTCCTTTGGAGGTCTTTAAGCAGAGGCTTGACAGGCATCTGTCAGGAATGCTTTGATGGTGTCTCCTGCTTGGCAGGGGGTAGGACTGGATGGCCCTTGTGGTCCTTTCCAACTCTATGATTCTATGTGACACCCTTAAGGACACTTTAAACTACAGTCGTGGCTTCCCCCACCCCCGCAAATTATCCTTCCAAGGCGATAGCTTGTAGGGTGCCAAGGTGTTACTGGGAAACCCCTGTTCCCCCTCACAGAGATAATCACAAAACTACGATTGAGCCCAATTTCCTCTGCAGCCGCGTTCTTTTCGCGCGCGTTGCCTTTAGCACCCACAGCAGCCTCTGCTCACGTCTCCTCTCCGTCCCTCGGCCGCCTGTGACGCCATCCGCTCCCCGCACCTCCATTTTAGCTGAGGGAATCGAGGTTGATGCGCATGCGGACTACCCTTCTGGAGGGTTCTGGGCGGGCATAAACCCAACTGATCGGGAGAGAGAGCGGGTGGACGAGGCGAGAGACGAGCGAGGAAAGAGCAGCAGCCCGTTCAGTGGGAAGATGGCGACCCCCGCCGAGTGGGCCTCGCTGTGCGAGAAGTTTCGCAGCGCCGTCAACCTCTCCTACGTGGAGTCCAAGAAAGATCCGGAGACTGAGCCGTACCGCTCTAAGTACAGCGCCCGGGAGCTGCTGGAAGGTATCAAGCTGCAGCTGGGCTCCGAGGAGGCGGAAGGCAGCCCAGGAGGCGCGGCCGCCGGGGCCGACGAGCGGGAGCGGCAGCGCGCCGTGGCGCTGGCTGCCGTGGAGTACGAGCTCGGGGTGAACCACACCGACACCCAGGAGTACTCGGCCGGCGAGGAGCACCTGGTGAAGTGCGCGCAGCTGCTGGAGCCTCACCGCCTCTCCCGGGAGTGCGTCTCTCTCTACATCCAGGCCCAGGTGCGGGATGGAAGGAAGGGGTCGTCCGTCGCTCCCCTCCCCCGCAATAGCTCACCCAAAAAGGGGGCTCAGACCCACAACTGTGAGGAGCGGTGGATAAGAAACAGGGTGCACGAACGCGTCCCCCCCCCCTGCACACGCGCGTCAAACCACTTTGCGTCGCTCGCGCTTGCGGTGTTTGGGATAATGCAGGTTTCAATCTAAACCACAGAGTGCCGCATACTTGCCGGGGCATTTAAACATCAGCCCGGGCACGTGGCGCAATGTGTACATTCATCGCTCACACGCCTTAACAGCAAAGGTTTTCTTGGGCCTGGGCAGTCACCGTTTGTCCTGGGAGATGGCATCATTTAGAAGGCAGAAATCAACTGGGGAGAATGAGCTTTCCTGACCTGTGCAATTTTCCTTATGGAAATGGTTGTGCTTTTAGTTTTGTTAGCCTAATCGATTCTGCGGCATCTCTTCTCATTATGAAATCTAGTCGATGCATAATAGGCATCTAAGACGAATAATATGTTGGCTTGGATCCAGAGTTGAATCTAATGGCTCGCGGAAGAGAGCAGGCAACGCTTGCTGATTCTCTCATCCTCCTGCACCTCTTCCCACACTTCCGGTGTTCCTCCATATTAGAAGGGGGGAAGGAAACGGGAAATCAGAAAAAAAATTCATCTCTTCTTTTCTTTGAGCAGAGATTTTTGTCAGTAACTTAACTCACAGGATCTCAAGATCCAAGTTATTTGATTTGGCACTTTAGAACTCTTGTTGAAGTATTGGATGATGCCCCCAAAAGATGTGTGGAATGTTACATAACAAACACTTAACTGTCCACACTTTTTTAATCCAATGAATGAAGTTGTTTCCTCCCCCCTCTTCTCATTGTTTTGCCTTTTTGTAAGAATAACCTTTGAACTATTAGCTATTCTGTAGAGGTATTGATGAAACTGCATATCAAATTTGGAAAGATGATGGAATAAAGTGTTATGCTAAAAACAAAACCTAGTACAGTAATTGAAATGAAGTGCGTAAACATTGTAATTCCGTTCTTGTATTTGTAGAAGTCTTAATACAGTCTTGCAGTTTCCTGCAGGCATCCTCATCTGAAGCAAGGAGCAGTTGGCTCTGTTGCCCGTTGCCATAGCATAATTGACCAAGCGCTAGCATTTCTGTGTCTCCAAGCCTTGAAAAATTTGGCATGGCCTATGGCAGCTGTGCCCAGAAGGCAAAAGAGATGTGTTGCAATACAGTTTTCTTCAGTATCCTGCCTACAACAATGCTTTTTATGTTTTGTTGCTGCTGCAACCATGTGTCTTTTCTTCTTGTTTTAATGCGGGGGGGGGGGGAGGGATGTGTCAAATTGGAGAAATGCAATGCAAAGTACCGTATTAAGGGAGGGTTGAGCTGGTGGTGATGGCAGACCACAGTGCTCACAGTGATTATTTTCTATTGCAGTTTGAGAACTGAGTAATTACACTCAGAGTCTGTGAATCAAAATAATTTGTATGCCAGTAGCAGACTGTGTACACACAGCATATTTAAGACTCCCCCCCCCCAATTCTTCCAACAGTAATTTGTTAAGGGTGCTAGGAATGGTAGCTCTGTGAGGTAAACTACGATTCCCATAATTATTCGGGGAAAGGCATGTGGTTTAAATGTATGGGGTGTACATGGTCACAGTGGCAAGGAAGGAATGATAACATTTAGTCCAGGTGGCTTTTGTTCGCAAAATATAATGGTGTCAGAGCTAGACCACAGTGGCTCCCAGTGGCCAATAATAACATGATTTGAGTCTTAGAATTGTAACCTTTTGGACTAGCTTGCAGCTTCTTCTGTTCCTTGCATGTTTATACTATAATTGTTTTATTGCTTGCATGTTTCCCATCCTGGGCTCCTTTATGAGGAATGTCAGGATACAGAATTCAAGAAATAAATACTAGGCACTGGAAAGGATAGCTCATATTGAGGTAATGTGCTGCACATCCCTGGCCTGGCTCCCCAGTATGTGTCTTTAAGGCGTGAGCTCCCGTTGTTCGGTCCCTGCTCCTGCCAACCTAGCAGTTCGAAAGCACGTCAGAGTGCAAGTAGATAAATAGGTACCGCTACAGCGGGAAGGCAAACGGCGTTTCCGTGTGCTGCTCTGGTTCGCCAGAAGCGGCTTTGTCATGCTGGCCACATGACCTGGAAGCTGTACGCCGGCTCCCTCGGCCAATAACGCGAGATGAGTGCCGCAACCCCAGAGTCGGTCACGACTGGACCTAATGGTCAGGGGTCCCTTTACCTTTAAGTATAGTATGAGTCTGGTTCTTGTATAATATGTAAGGGGGTGACCCCTCTTCCCTATTCAGTGATGGTGGATTTGTGCCATTATAGCTTTACAAAAAAAATGTTTCAATTTCCCTCTTCTTTTGTAGAATAACCTGGGCATCCTGTGGTCAGAAAGAGATAACATTAAAACAGCTCAGACTTACTTGGAATCTGCAGAGGCTTTATATAATCAGTACATGAAAGAGGTAATGTGTTGTGTGAGCATGCCTTATGTTTCTGTAATGTGGTGGCACCTGAAGGCGTAATCAAAATTGCAAGTTCTAATATCAATGAGTTGCAGTCATTAAATAATGAACAGGCTTTCTGGATTAATTGTTACTGAGCTTTGCAAGTTGAGAGGCCTGCTTTCTCACGTTATAAAATGAGACATTTTGATACAATATATGTGTTGTCAGGAGTTCTGAATTCTGAAAAATGATTATAGTACTAAGTGAAAAATATATCTACTGTTGAGATGTCATTTTTTAGATAGCTTCAAAATGGTTGGCATTTATGCAGAGTGTTCTGTGCAAACAGCTGACTAGAAAATCAGTGTCAATTCACAATGGCAGCTGTGCCTTCATCCCTCTGTAACCACATAAAGCATCTATAAAACAGCTTAGGAACACTTCCATTGTTAGTTATAATAACTGGAATATTCTAAAAACACTTGGACTTATTGCTGTATGGCTAAAATGCAATGCAGAATTAGTTTTCTAAAAAAGAAAGCTTTTCTGTATATCAGGAGGACTTATAACAAGCTAAACTCCTTATGCATAACAAGCAGCCTTCTAAGTTGTTGACTCTGCTGTGCTATAGCACTAGCACAATGGAGCCTTTGTTATACCCTCGGGGGGGGGGGGGGGCGCTATTTATGCACTGCACTGCCTTTCTGCATTTCCAGTGTTTGTTCATTCTCTGACATGGCTTCTATGAAACCAGTAGAGTGCTGCACTTTGGCAAATTCTAAAAAGTGATGCTGAAAATACAGGTGAAACTTGGAAAATTAGAATATCGTCGAAAAGTGCATTTATTTCAGTAATGCAACTTAAAAGGTGAAACCAATATATGAGCTAGATGCATGACATGCAAAATGTCAAGCCTTTATTTGTTGTAATTGTAATTATTTGTCGTTAGGCGGGTCAATTATAAATGGAATGTAATTAATGAAATGTAATAGCGCTGTTTATTTTTGTATTATTGTAACTATTTGTTATATTACTGTGGAATTTCCAAAAGAAAGCATTTGTAAAAATTAAAAGAAAAATAATAAACAATAAATTGCATTACTGAAATAAATGCACTTTTTGACGATATTCTAATTTTCCAAGTTTCACCTGTATTTCACTTGTTTCATATTAACGCTCTTGTCTTATTTTGCTGAATTCGCTTTTGACTAGAGATGATGATGCTTTGGAGAAAAGCCTGAGAAGGACATGCCTGCCTTCTTGTTTAATCCAGTGTACTTCCTCTGTTTCTTAACAACCTACCTGTCACGTTTAGAGTATTATTCCTGGATTGCTGAATCTAGGTACCAGTGGCCCTACGTCCTGTGTGCTGGTTTATGTTCATGCTAAACCTGCCATCTCCCTAGTGTCAAAACCCTGCCTTGGGAGGTGTGTCCAGTCCCACTTGATCATCCTTGATTTGAGGTTAAATGTCTCACGCCCTGTCAACTCATTTCCCTTAGTTTTACTTGGTTGAAAATAAGAATTATTGCCTATTAACACCTGTCATCTTCCAAATATGATGGGTGACCTTTCCCCCTTGCAAGTGCATTTAAGATACCGTTGTGATATTGTGTGTCTTAGGTTATTTAGAGAAGAAGCTGCTTTTATTTCTTTATGAAACTGCCTCTCCCCTCCTCCACTTTTCTCTGTCCCTGATCTTAATAAAGCTTCTTAATTCCGAACCTGTTATTTAACCAGATACTTTGACAGTGCAAGTAACAGCTGTCCCTCTGTGCTTGGCCAGTGGTTTATGCTACACATGCAGACATAGGACAACAAAACGATTGATGCATTGATAGATTGAATGCTGCAACTCAGTGACAGGGAGATAGATAAAGGTGACTGTAGGTAGCTGCCCTGGTCTGAGTTTCACTTAAAAGCGCTTACAGTTCTCTTTGCCGAAGAGGTGAGGTAGTAGTCGGGTAGTGGTGGCAAAAGAAATCTGGGAGTCCAGACTTGTTAATCACACCTATAACAATGGAAGGGTTTGCAGCTCCAGAAAGACCTAAAATGAAATGGAGCTAGAGGAACCAGATTTGTATTCAGAACTTATCTTTGTTTTCAGCAATTATGCCCTCAAAGTGACTTATTAAAGGTAGAAATGTGGTGAAAGATTAAAAAGGGTATGTGGGGGCCAGTTGCGGCCCTCTCCCTGATTTTTCAAACTCCTCTATCTCTGTTAGCCATGTTTTAATTGGCGTAGAGCTGGGGCTAACTCAAAATGGCATCTGCCACTATCCCGCCAGTTCCCAAGCAGAAAAAAGAAGAAGCCTTAGTGATTTGCAAAGAGAATAAAAGCAGCTAAAAATTAAGCTTGATAAATAAATTTATAACAGGGACATGTGACTACTTTAGAGTTGTTCAAGAGCTTAAACTAATAACTGGATCTCAATATTAAATATGCTGTTCATTCAGTGGGATATATTTCTCTTGTGTTAGTTGTTTTTACCTCTGTGTGATGTCTTGTATCTAGTTGCAACTGCTTTTGCCTTGAGTGCATTGAGTAGCACATAAAGCAAAAATTTCTGAAAGCATATTCTTCCAGAGTTTCTGGCTTGTTCATTGAGGTAAACTTTCTTCTTTTTTTCTATATTGTTACATTTACTGAAACTCTTGTTTAAATGTAGCACATTCTTTCTGTCAGCGCTGCAGAGTTCAGGAGAAGTAACTGTTCAGGAGGACAGAACAGGTTTTTAGAAGAATGTGCAGTTAGAGATGCATAATTACAGGTTCTACAACACAATAGGGAAGGATGGATTTTTAAAAAAAGAGATATGTTTTCTTGATACTTAGATGTTTTGTGCAGTAAGAACATATTTCTGGATGCATATTAGCTTAATGTTCTCTGCAGTACCAAAGTGCATCCTGCAGAGAGCACAAATCTGCTGTATGTATTTATTAAGTTCATATATATTATGTTTTGCAGAATGGGAATCCCCCACTTGATTCCAGTGAACATTTTATGGATGAAGAAGAGAAACTTACTGACCAAGAAAGATCAAAAAGGTATATGTTGAATTATAAAGTCAGACATCGGAAGGGGTGTTTCTGTCTTAAAATTAAATCTAAACCCTCTGTTTCCCCAGATTTGAGAAGGTCTATACTCATACGCTATATTATCTGGCCCAAGTCTACCAGCATCTGGAGATGATTGAGAAGGCTGCACAGTATTGCCATACCACCCTTAAACGGCAGCTTGAATATAGTGGCTACTATCCAGTAGAATGGGCTCTCAATGCAGCTACTTTGTCTCAGTATTATCTCACAAAGGTAATCACTTCAATGCTCTCTTCAGTGTACCTAATATGTTAAGGTGCTACCATTGTCAGAGTTGCTATTTGACCAGCTTTCAAAAAGCTGTCGTTATCTGTGGTATGAGTCTTATTGGCAGGCCTCGGGTTGCATCATCTTCCACACTAAGTTAATTGCACTTAAGTTCCCTTTGAAATCCATGGGACTGAAAGTCATGACTAGCTTGCCTCATTGATTTTGTAAGTCAATGTTCTTTCCTAGCTTTGTTGGCATTTACAGATGTCAAACTCACAGCTAAAAACATGAATAACAAAAAGGTCATGTTTCAGGATAAGTGCATTAGAGGAATTTATTCCTCAAATTTGTTATGATATGAGTGTGTATGTAACGGTGGGGAGACTCCTTAGAAGACCTTTATGTGTTTGTCCTCGGCTTTCTTACTATACAGCAGGGGTAGGCAACCTAAGGCCCCATGGGCCGGATGCAGCCCAATCGCCTTCTCAATCCGGCCCGCAGACGGTCCGGGAATCAGCGTGTTTTTACATGAGTTGGATGTGTCCTTTTATTTTAAATGCACCTCTGGGTTATTTGTGGGGCCTGCCTGGTGTTTTTACATGAGTAGAATGTGTGCTTTTATTTAAAATTCATCTCTGGGTTATTTGTGGGGCATAGGAATTTGTTCATTCCCCCCCCCCCAAAAAAATATTCCGGCCCACCACATGGTCTGAGGGACGGTGGACCGGCCCACGGCTGAAAAAGGTTGCTGACCCCTGCTATACAGCATTGCTAGATTATATCTCCAGATCCCTTAGAGATCACACATTTGGGCAGATAATTGGGCAACTGAATTATATTGTTCTTAAATATTAAGAGAAAAGTATCTTACTGCGTGCCAGGAACAAACACCACCATGTCTTCTCCTTACAGCAATGTTTCATGGAGTCCAGGCATTGTTTAGCAGCTGCCAGTGTCATCTTTGGCCAAGCTGGACAGGTGCCATCTGCAGAGGACAGTAAGTCATCTCATTTTAATCCTCACTGTAGTGGCTTTGAGTTATATGGGTTAGCAAAAATGTTGAATTCTCTGCTTGCTGTCAGTTTCAGTGCTGCATTGATTTTGTGGGACTGGAGGAAGAGGTTGCAATGTGAGAGGGTGAAGAGCTGCCCTTCACCAAGGCTACACTTCTCTAGTGGGCTTGTACAGCTTTGAAACTAACGGTGCAGACTTGGGGCATGGTGGTGGTGCAGAGGAAATAGCTTTCGATATTTCAACTTGAGAGAAGGAGAGAAGATGTACAGTTTTCCTCTGTTCATAGAATCATGGAATTGTAGAGCTGAAAAGGACCCCAAGAGTCATCTTCTAGTCCAACCTCCTGCAATGCAAGAATCTCAATTAGATCATGCATGGCAGATGGCCATCCATCCTGTGCTTAAAAACCTATAAGGAAGCAGAGTCCACCACCTCTTGTGGGAGTCTGTTCCATTGTTGAACAGCTCTTGCTCTCAGAAAGTCCTTCCTGATGTTTAGTCAGAATATTCTTTCTTGTAACTTGAATCCATCGGTTCGGGTCCTGCCCTCCAGAGTAGAAGAAAACAAGCTTGCTCCTTCTTCCATGATACAGCCATTTAGATATTTGAAGATGGCTATCATATCTCTAAATCTCTTCTTTATATGGCTAAACATACCCAGTTCCCTCAACCATTCCTCATAAAGCCTGGTTTCCAGAACCTTTATCATCTTGGCTGCCTTCCTCTGCAGATGTTCCAGCTTGTCAATATCCTTCTTAAATTATGGTGCCCAGAAGTGGACACAGTACTCCAGGTGTGGTTTGACCAGGGAAGAACAGAGTGGCACTATGACTTCCCTTGAAAGGAACACTAGACTTCTATTGATGCAGCCTAGAATAGCATTAGCTTTTTTTACTGCTGCATCTGTTAAGCTTGTCTACTAAGACCCTTAGATCCTTTTCACATGTATTATCAACAGTCCAGGTGTCCCACTTCTTATATTTTTGCAGCTGCCTATAATCTGCTATAACTTGTACTGGTAGTATACCTTGCTGTTTCATTTTTTACTTTTTAGGACTGTTGATGCTATAAATGCTTAAACTATTTTAACTATGTTATGAAAACTGTGTTCTAAGAAGTTCTTTACACCCTGTTTTCCTGAATAGAAATTAAATGTCTCCCTCTATTTCCAGTAGAAGTATCTTGAAGCTGTTTGATCCCTGTTACAGTATGGGAAAGTTTCAGGATTAGAAAATATTATGACCAAAAGTTAAACCTTCCTCCTTATAACCATTTAATAGATTCCAAGAATATTACTGGTAATTACTTGAATTCTATGTAGTCCTTCAGGTAATTTTAAGTTGCTAACTTCTCCCCCCCCCCAATGGCTTTTCAAAATCTAGCTGTCAACTAGCCTAATGAATATTGTAATATTTTAAATCAGATGAAACAGAACAAGATCAGCAAGACCTTCGACAGAGAAGAGCTGAAATTGCAAGGTGTTGGATTAAGTACTGCTTGAACTTGTTGCAGGGAGCCAGGAAATTGCTTGAGGTAATCAAGAAACGGAAAACATTTGCAGGAGTAACTAAACACAGTAGTCGCAACAGCTGCTAGTGGTGCTGAGACTCGAGGGTATAGTAAGTGTCCATCACAGGGTTGCTGTGTGTACAGAGATAGGAACCAAAATCAGTTGAGTGCTGGAATCTCTGTTTAATTTTTAAACCTTCAAGCAATATTCTGCTTGGGCAGTAGAACACTTAATCTTGTGTTTGCCAGTTTTGACCATATCACCTTGATTTCATCATGGGCCTTGATGCTTTACTGATAGTATCCAAATGGTTTCAGTTCTAGGAGCTAGATAAATTACCTAACCAAGAAAGCAGAGTTTTCTTTGTTAAAACTAGTCTGCCATTGGTGCATACTCTGTTTTTACACAGTTTTCCACTTCGACTTCCTCAGTAATTTTCTACTTGCCTGTTATTGTCCTGTCAGAGTGGATATTTAGCATTGGGGTATTTATGTCCCAGTGGCCGTGAAGATTTCAGCATCTCATCTATTAAAAAAATCAGCTGTGTAATTTCCACTGCCTTGATAGGTTTTCCTTAAATTGTTTTTGTTGTGCTTATATACTGCTTTTTGTCCCAAGTGACCCCAAAGCAATTTAAAAAATAAATAAGAAAATATCATTATGAATCACAAAACACCATTAAGATTATGAATCACAAAACACCATTAAGATAACAGTAAAACATTGGCAGCATACATGAGCTGTTGAGATTTTCAATTCGGGAAAGCAGTTCCTACTGTCTGATAACACAATAGTTTTAATGATAGGAAAGGAAAAAGAGAACCCTACAAGGAAATAAACCTGGCACCTAGGAGGTGTCAGATATATTGGGAGTGGTTTAACAAAAAGTTCAAGAATGACAACTACTTGCTGTGAAATACTTAAATGAAATCAAGGAGAATTGTTGAAAACTCTTCAAAATGCCTCCACTCATTTGCTGCTATAAGCTCAGCTTGTGTTTCCATTGAATTATCAAAATGAATAAGAATAATATATGGAAGTACTGGGTGGCACTGTGGTCTAAACCATAGAACCTAGGGCTTGCCGATCGGAGGGTCAGCAATTTGAATCCCCGCAACGGGGGGTGAGCTCCCGGTTGTTTGGTCCCAAGCTCCTGCCCACCTAGCAGTTCAAAAGAACGACAAGTGCAAGTAGATAAATAGGTACCGCTCCGGCGGGAAGGTAAATAGTGTTTCCATGCATTGCTCTGGTTCACCAGATGCAGCTTAGTCATGCTGGCCACATGACCCAGAAGCTGTCTGCGAACAAACACCGGCTCCCTTGGCCTATAGAGCAAGATGAGCACGCGACCTCAGAGTCGTCCGCGACTGGACCTAAAGGTCAGGGGTATCTTTACCTTTTTATGGAAGTACTAAATAATTTCTAGAAATCCAAAACATGTATTTTTCTGTCATGCAAACATAGGAGTAACAGAAGTTGCTACTGTGAACATGATTCATTTATCAAATTGCCGGTATCTAGTTTTTGGACATCTCATGGCAAAGTGTTTCACACTGTGCGTTCTTGTTTTAGGACAACATTGGGGAGCTGGATCCAGACAGGCAGTCGGAGCTTAAAGCCCAGCAGAAGAAAGAGGAGGATGAGAAGGAAGAGGACAGGAAGAAAGCTGTTCTGTTTGGAACTAGTGATCTGTGTGACTCTATTTTGGCCATGGAAGAAAAAGTGAGCTGTGTGTTTCCACTAGACTTCCAAGAAGCTAGAGAAGTCTTCTTAGTGGGTCAGAATTATGTCAATGAAGCAAAAGATTTCTTTCAGGTAGATGGGTATGTCACTGACCACATTGAAATTCTTCAGGATCACAGTGCCTTGTTCAAGGTGCTGGCATTCTTTGAAGAAGATTATGAGAGGCGTTGCAAGATGCACAAGCGTAGGATAGATATGCTGGATCCCATATATGCTGGCTTAAACCCTCAGTATTACCTTCTGCTCAGTAGGCAGCTTCAGTTTGAATTAGCCGACACCTATTACGAGATGATGGATTTAAAAGTGGCCATTGGTAATAAGCTAGAGGAACTTGACTCACACACAATAAAGAAAATAAATTCTCTTGCTCAGATGTCCATGAAATACTATGAACTCTTTTTAGATTCATTGAGGAACCCTGATAAGATTTTCCCTGAGATCCTAGAGGAGGATGTCCTGCGCCCTGCAATGGTGGCCAAGTTCCATATTGCCCGCCTTTATGGCAAGCTTATTACTTCGGATGGCAAGAAACAGTTGGAGAACATGCAGACTTCGTTGGAATATTACTCGTTTTTGGTAGACTACTGCGAGAAGCACACAGATGCCGTCCAGGCCATTGAAACTGAGCTAGAGCTCAGTAGAGAGATGGTTGGGCTTCTCCCAACAAGAATGGAAAGGCTAAGAGCCAAGCTTTCTACTTTCACTTAAACTCCTTCCTCCTGTGGAAATGTGCAATATTAATACAATCGCTGTCCAAAGAGACAGTTTCCCTTATGGCAGTTGCCTTTTAGTCATCCGACATCTGTTGTGCGCTCCCACTGTGACAGGCAGCATAGAACCTGTATAAAATGGAAAACTGTCAAGTGTAGTAATTCTCCCACACTTCAATATTAAGTATACAGTGAATCGTCAACTGGTGCTCTGTATTGCTTGCTCCGTACTGACATGCACACCTTCCTGCCTTATTTTTCTCCTTCTACTACGTGGTCCAGTTTCCAACTGTAGTGCTGCTCTCCAACTGTTTCTTCCAAAAGGGAACTTTTTGAGTACATTGTGTTTACAGCCCAATCCATCCCCACAAAATAGAGACTTAGGTAGGTGGAATTTATTTTCCTCATTAACAGTCCCTTTAAAAAAAATATTAACATACCTCTAATTTAATGGCGTCCTATTTATTTTTGTATATGTTAGCTGTCCTCCTTTTGAATCCTGTTAAATAGGATCAATAAACAAACATGCCTGATTGCACATTCTCTTGCCGTCTTTTGGTGTGTGTGTTGTGACCTGTTTGGTAGTAGAAACCTGTTCAGTTTTTCTCCACAAGTTACAGCCTGAGTCTTAAATACATTCCAGCTGTTACCAAACCATAGGCCAGGACTCTTGTTAGTCCCATCCTAAAACTGAAGTTTATATTCCCAACTGTAAGGACTAGAGTTTAAAGACAACAAAAGCAAAGATTATCTGGCAGCTCACATTTATGTTCAATGGCATATTCTCTTATTAATAGTGGTTTTTGAAAGGGAGAGGTGAAAATTAAGAAATGCCCACCATCCTATTCTCACAGTGGCCAGTCAGATATTTATGGGAAACTAACATGTAAGACATGAATACAACAGCATTATTCTGCTTGTGATGCCCAGAAACTGGTATTCAGAGGCATACTGCCTCCAGCAGTGAAGTTAGAACCTAAGCATCATGGCTAGCAGCCACTCCTCCATGAATTTAAAGCCATCCAAGTTGGTGGCTATCGCTGCCTCTTACGTGAAGGAGTACTTTATTTTGTCTGTCCTGAATCTTCCAACATGGAGCTCCATTGGATGCCCATGAATTCTAGTGTTATGAAAGAGGGAGAAAAACTTTTTCTTACCCACTTTCTCCAAACCATGCATACTTTTAAACACTTCTGTCATGTTCTCCCCCACCCACATCCTTGCCATTTTCCAGACTAAAAAGCCCCAAATGTAATCTTTCCTCATTGGAGAATTGCTCCAGTCCCTTGATCATTTCTGGTGGTTCTTTCCTGAATGTTGTCCAGCTCTACAATGTCTCTTTTGAAGTTTGACCAGAACTGTACATAATATTCCCAGTGTGGTCACACCATAGATTTGTCTAACGGCCTTATGACATTGGCAGTTACATTTTTCAACATCTTTCCTAATGCTGCCTTACATGGACTTTGCCATTCTCACAGCTGCTGGACACGTGAGTCAACATCTCCATCAAGCTGTCGTTTGCAACCCCAAGGTCTTGTTCCTGGTCAGTCAACAGCAGCTGAGACTCCCATTAGCTTATATATGAAGTTAGGGGTTTGTTTGTTTGTTTTGTTTTTGCTCCAGTGTGAATCACTTTCACTAAAATACACCTGCTATTTTACTATCATTCACCCAGTTTGGAGAGCTCCCTTTGGAGATCTTTTCAATCACTTTTTGTTTTAAACATCCAAAGCAATTTGGCCACCTCACTGCTCACCCTGACTTCTAGATAATTAAATACAAATCATTTAGGGACTCCACTTTCCCCATCCCCCGCATTAGGATAAAAGTCCCATTTATTCCTGGTCTCTGCTTCCTGTTTCTTAACCAATCATTGATCCACAAGAGCGCCTGTCCTCTTACTTCATGACTGTTAAGCTTACTCAGGAGTCTTTGGTGAGGTACTTCATCAGCAGCTTTTTGACAGTCTTTAAGTACACAATGTCTGATGGATCAACTTGTGTCAATATGTTTGTTGGCACTCAAGGAACAAGGTTTACTCTTGCAGAAGCCATGCTGGTTCTGCTTTGGTAAGACCAGTTCTAATCTATACCCTTAGTAATTCTGCCTTTACAGGACTTCCGGTCTGTCGCGGCGGAGAGAAGGACGCAGGGACCTCGCGCGCCGATGTCCCTGGCTTCGCGGAGGGGGGGGAGGTCCGCAGAGCGAGCGGATTCCCCGTAAAAACACCGGGTAGAGAGTCCCGGTGACTCATGTGCCTAGCGGTTGCTCCGTTTTTTGCGGATCCCCCGCTGCCCGAGAGCTCAATAGAGCGATCGTGAGCCGGTGGGGTGGAACCGCGGGAGCCATTTTAGGCTTCATCTTACCTCCGAGAAGTGAAGCTCCGAGTCCTGACCCGGCAAGCGGCAGATTCTTCCGAAATAAATTTGAACTTCCAAAAAAAAAGTAAGTGGAATTGTCATCACGGACTTTAAATTTGTTAATTGAAAAAATAGGAGAGACTCTAAAGAAACGGAAGTCGGTCTCTTCCTAATGGAAAACTGAGAGGCGCTTTAAATAACCTTAAGCTGAACGATAAAAGATCTTTGAAATTGTGGATCCGAGAGAAAGAAGACCTTTCTGAACCCTCTCAACTCCCGAGTCTGGCTCCCCTTGAGGTACAGCATCATTAAGGGGGAGAGCGCTTTGACAGCTGTCAAAAGCTGTCAAGCTGTCAAAAGACCGGGTGGATTGATTGTACTGTTAAAATCGGGGAAATTGGATGAAATTGTGCTGGAAGTGTTTAATTTTGGATTTAAGAATGGAGTTGTGATTGAGTTAAAAGACAAAGGAAAAGACCAGCCAAAATGGAGTCGACCGTCTGAGAAAGGAATTTTCCAGCACCTCTTTGTTCTCCACCTCCTGTTTGTCTGCGGTTAGGAGAAATATGAAAACAAAGTACTCTCGAGCCTTCCAGGAGGCTGTGTTAAACTATCTACAAACGTGGGAGGAAATCTACAAGGAACGGCAGCATCCCAATTTACCAGCAGACGAGGATGAAGTCCAAGCCCAGGATATAGAGGAAAATTTGACTTTGGAAACTGTGGAGACTGTATCTGGATGTCAGGAGGAACAACTGGATGAAAATTTTAAAGAGGACTTGGACTCTAAAAAATATGTTTGGGATGAAGCAAAGCATGGACCTCAAAAGGAAGAAAATCAAGCAGAGCAAGACAATGAGAAGCAAAGGAATTTGAGGATTGATGGACTTGAAGATCCTGGAGGGGGTGAAATGTGGGTTGATGTTAGGGAGGAATGGAAAAGACAGGGGCAGGGGGGGACAAGGGCCTGGAGATGGACATGGGAAAGAATGGGTGTAGGGTAAATATTTTAGTTAAAAGACTTTGTCTTTAGTTGTTGAGAGACGGTTTTCGAAATTTTGGCCTGTTTTAATGGAAATGCTGATCCAATTGGGGGGGGAAAGACTTAGGGAGAGGAGATGGAGTCTAAATATGAATGGGAAAAGTTGTGCTTTCTGGAGGGAATTACAAGAACAGCTGGGTAAAGAATTTAAGTGAATGTATTTTTGTTATTTAAGTTAGATTTAGGCAGAAAGCTGTCTACTTTCCTTTCCTTACTCTGAGATACTCAGTGGCAGGGGGTGCTCGGAGGGGTGAGGAGGGGATTTAATGGATCCTTGGAAATGCTGTGCCCCACAGGTTCCTCTTGTGGCAGGAGGGGGCCTGTGGGAGGACAGCATGGAAAAGGAGGAGGCTTGAGTTAATATTATAAGAAAAGGATTTTAAACTGAAATAGAAAATGCGCCATAAATTTTAGATTTTTGTTTAAGGAAAACCAGGAGGAAGACTATCGAGGAAGTCACAAGTTTAAGGTTAAGGTAATAAGAAATGGGGAGTTAAAATTCTCCCCTATTATGTTTGTATTGTATTGTGTTAAGGTATATCTTTGAATGAGTTGGGGGAAACCAACCCTCAGAACTCCTCCATACCTGTCCTCTCAGTGGCAGGGGGGGGAAGAGGGGGGAGGAGGGAGGGGGGAGGCCAAACCCAACTTACAATGGACCCCTTTGATTCTCAAAACACACGGGTTTCACTGGTGGCAGAGGTGAACCAGTGGGTGGAGGGAAAACGAAGGGACAGTACTATATTGTATGTTTGTGTAGTTTGTTTAGTTTTGTCTGTAAAATCAATAAAAAATCATTTAAAAAAAAAAAGTAATTCTGCCTTTACAGGGCTTTCCTTTAGCTTCCAAGCACAGATGCTAAGGTAAGTTGCCTGTAACTTCCTGGATCCCATCTGGGTTCCTGGTTAGGAGCTGAATCCTGGCTTGTTCAGCTATTTCCATGAGGAGCAAAGCAGCTGTAAAGGGGCTCCATTCACCTGCATGCAAGTCACCACAAGCCCACCACAAGACAAGAATGAGCAACGTGTTTGCTGCAGCTTGGGCTGGATGTTTTTGATTTCTCAGTTCTGCCAGTAACTCATTTTTTGTGTTACTAAATACAGTACTAAATACTAAATACAGTACCCTTTGGGGGGGGGGCAAGGGCTGCCATCTTCAGTGTTCCTTGCATCTTGATGGGGGTGGGAGAGCTATGGGTAGACTTGAAGATCACATTACACTTCCATTCATCTGTCCCTCCTGTACGCAGTACATTAACCATTTGAAAAAAAATAACTATTCAAGAGAAACACCATAGCAGCAGGATGCTAAAACTGTAAGTTAATTGCAAGCTCACCATGGGTAAATATTGGTTATAACAAGGCAGTGAGTTATAATTGGGAAAACTATATATTTGATTTAGCTTGCCTACAAACCCCCTCTCCCCTCTGTGCTCCTGCTGGTGCTGCTACAATCTCTGACTGATGTGCTGTGGAATTCTTCAATGATAGGTCAAGTACCATAAACAGTTACTCTGGAATTAGAAGGGTCTGTTATTTGTTTGATGCAGTCTGGAATACTTTTTCGTGAACTAGGCAATTTTATATTTTGCCATTTTTAGCTCTTATCAGGAAAGGGGGAAGAGTTGCCAGGCAGCGCCCACAGAGCAACCATTGCTGAGAGCTTACGCCGCCTCCTCTTGCCCTAGTGAGACTCTCCTCACATCACAAAGGCCAGCTGGGTTGCTGTGGGCAGCTGCTTAAGGGTCTGGCTATTCGGGACATTCTATGGAACATCGAGAGAGGTTGCTCTTTGTTCTCTTCTGTTGTACAATTGCAAATTGTTTTGCAAGCCACCAAGAGGCCTAAGCATAGGACCAGATATGTAATCTGCAGGGTGCTGCCTTTGTAGATAGTCTGAAGACTGCAGCTTGTTCAGAGTGCTGTGTTCTGGCTACTGTCATTGACTAGCTGTTTGGAGTGTATCCCTTTATTGCTCAGTCTTAGGAAGCTGCCTTATGCATGGGCACATTATTTGTACATCTAGGCACATAACCTAAATTGTCTTGGTCAATGTTGGCACACAAGAACATTGTTTAGTGAATGTAATTACCTCCTCTTCCAATCACAAATTATCCTGTATTAATATTCATTTATTTAATATTTTTGTTGTGGGGAGGCCCCATCCCCAAGCAGCGGAGATCTTATTCAATAACACCTCTGGCTACTGAGGGCAAGAAACTATTATTACCGGTACTACTGATTTTCATAAAGCTGAATTCTGTACCTTTCCTATGTACTTACAGAATAACAGGATCACTTTGGCTGTAAAGAGAAGCTGGACTCAGCCTTTTTTTTTTTTGCAACATTTTGTGGACTTCTGAAACCATAACTGCTATGTGAACATTCAGTGGGCTAACCTGTGTTGAAAAGTTATGGAGCAACTTTCCCAATTTCCTGTTGCACTGTAAGAGTGTAACAGCGCAGATGCATGCATGTAATTTTCTTAAAAGCAAGTCTCACCGGTGGTCAATGGGACTTGCTCTCTAGTGAGCATGTTTAGGTTTGGAGTCTAATAAGACTGTTGTCAGTTGAGCTGATTGCCCAAGTTAGGCCTGGATAGCTGTTGTTGTTGTTTAGTCGTTCAGTCGTGTCCGACTCTTCGTGACCCCATGGACCATAGCACGCCAGGCACTCCTGTCTTGCACTGCCTCCCGCAGTTTGGTCAAACTCATGTTCGTAGCTTCGAGAACACTGTCCAACCATCTCGTCCTCTGTCGTCCCCTTCTCCTAGTGCCCTCAATCTTTCCCAACATCAGGGTCTTTTCCAAGGATTCTTCTCTTCTCATGAGGTGGCCAAAGTATTGGAGCCTCAGCTTCACGATCTGTCCTTCCAGTGAGCACTCAGGGCTGATTTCCTTAAGAATGGATAGGTTTGATCTTCTTGCAGTCCATGGGACTCTCAAGAGTCTCCTCCAGCACCATAATTCAAAAGCATCAATTCTTCGGCGATCAGCCTTCTTTATGGTCCAGCTCTCACTTCCATACATCACTACTGGGAAAACCATAGCTTTAACTATACGGACCTTTGTAGGCAAGGTGATGTCTCTGCTTTTTAAGATGCTGTCTTTTTAAGATGCTGGCTAGGTTTGTCATTGCTAGGTTTGTCATTGTCATTGGATAGCTGTAACGCTCCATAGCTTCCCAGGCAAGCTGTTCCGTTGAAAAACTTTGTGAGCACTTGAGTGGTTGGTGTGTTTATGTAAAATCTATAAATGAAAATAACGGTTTCATGTCCTTGGTCTGTTGTTCGGAGAATATTAGCAACAACAGCTGCACATCCCAACCACACAATTTCCTCTCCCAACTGATAGTGATGTCAGTAAATGTTAGGTTTGGGTATGGAAATGCAATGCTGATAATCAAGTTTAATCTATTCACTGTGACCTCTGGCATGCACATAGTTTTGCTGCTCTGAAGGAAAGGCTTTGTTTAATCAGGGCACAAGCCAGCCAAATGTTATTTACCAATTAGTTGTATCAATTTCAATGAGACAGTTATGGGGAAGAGGCTTTCTCAGTGACAGAGCACATGATTTGCATGCAAAAGGTCCCAGGTGTTCATCCCTGGAATCTTTAGGTAGGACTATGAAAGTTTTCCATTTGAAACCATGGTAAGATACTGCCAGTCAGTGTAGAGAATACACTTGTCTAACGTGGTATGGCAGCTTCCAACATTTCTAGTATGCACCATTGAAATATAAAAAAGGATGCTTAGTTTTGGATGGATGGTGTAGATCTAATTATCTTATCAGAAAATAATGCGAGGTTTGCTGGAGCATAGCTCATCACATATCACCAAAAAATGCACACTGCAAGTTACATGAAAGTTACAGCAAGAGGGTGGGGTTGGGGAGAGATAAGAGTGTTTGTTGATTAATGATCCCCGCTCTCCTTAATTGCCCCATTCACCTAAATATGACGCAGTAATTTATAGGATCATGGCGTCTCCCCAACACAGCAGGAGTCATTGATATGCTGGCACGTACTATGTACAATTGCTGAGAAGTAAGACCTGTTTTGATTTTATATATATATATATATTTCAGCATTTACTTGATTTATTTAGCATCACAACAAAACAAAGTTTACACATATAGCGACATATTTTAAACAGAAGAATTAAAAACAGGCCAAGCTGACAGGGAATGGATTCTTCCTGCTGCTTCACTTATACGTCTTCATATGCCAGAGACCATCATTTAAATAGTGGATATTCTCAATGCCAATTCCTTTGTTGACCTTCTCAATAGCCTTTGCCGACATCTTCATGACTCCAACACACACGGCATGTTGCTTTCCTTCAGCCATTATTGCCACGATTGTATCAGCAGCAGCAGGATAAAGTTTAGCTCCTGGAGACGTCAGACCAGGGCACATGATATTTGCTCCACTAAGTACAAATTTAATGGCTCCTTTATCAACTTGTTGATGTGGTAGAATGAAGTAATCTGAGTGTGGGGTAAAATGGTCCTTCCCTTTGCCTGAAGAACAACAATTCTCCATTTACTGTGAGGAGTTCTATATGTTCATGTCAGCGTACTATCTTCACAGGGTCTTTCTTTGGCATAATTTGGTTTAGCCATGGTTCGATCCCAGGAAACTGGTCTATCAGCTGGTTCTTAATGCCTTTAATAACAGACGTTTTCAGTTGGATGCAGTTGGACACATTCTCCTTTTCATCAATTTTTTTTTAACATCTTGGCAGGGTTCCTGTGAGAGCACTAAGAACCGAGGGCCTGGAAGTGCAGTAGCAGCTCCCACGCAGGCCCTCGAGTAAGACCTGTTGAAAACACGCATAAGAGTGGGCTGCAAGTAGTTAAATTTGGTAGGGGTTCATATTGCATGGCTTTGCAACACGCCTGCTCAACGTCTGTTGTAGCCTCAGCATGAAGCAATTGCTGTGAGAAACCAGTGACTTGCACAAAAAACTCCCTCTAAGCCACAACGCGACAAGAAGCATAGTCCCTAACTATGGCCTTGTTCTTGGAAACAGCAGATGAGGTGATAACAGTTATCAAGCCAGAACTGCAAATGGGGTTCACATGACTGAATGATACTGCATATGATAAAAAGCAGGGTCAGGCCAATATGTTTTGTGACCTGAGGCATAGGAGAAGATAGCATCCTCCAATGTGCAGAAGTCGGCCAGATTGGCAGTTGACTCTTTCTTCAACACTGACAATGAGACGGCAACATCCGCCACCACAGCATGGATTGGTACACACAATTCTGTCATCGAACACTTGGGCAACGTTCCCCACCTCCAGCTGCTGCCACCAGAGGCACCTGCCTCACCCTGCCTAGCAGAAGACATTATTACTGCACACAGAAAACTTGATATTGAGGGGAGAGCTTGACCTCCCTATCACAGCTAGCTTTTCCCATGCAGAATTGTGTTTGCAGGAAAGAGCATTCCTTCACATAGTCAGGTGGGCGGATTGGGGGAAGAGTGAGTTCCTTACACAGTATGTGTTATGTTCACTATGCATAGGATTGCCAGCACTTTAAATGGAAAAAAAGCTGATAGCATGACAGGAGAGTACTACTCAGGATGTAAGGCCCAGAACAGGCCCAGTGCTGGAGCCTAGTGCAAATTTCTTGTCACAGAACAGAGCTCAGTGTTTAGGCTCAGTGGGTCTGAGGGGCCAGAGTTTCCCCACCCCACCCCATTTATTTTGTTATCCTGTTCATTTTTGCTATTAAAGAACACTGGTGGATGCCATTTCGCCACCATGACTACATGCACACAGTGCCTTGGAAACAATGCAAAGTCCCTCGGCAGTCTGGGTAAATAAAATGAAGGCCACCGTGTAACAGTTGCTGAGAGAAGAAGCTCTGCCACTGCTGGAGAAAGATTATCCCTCCTGCCTGCAAATGGTACAAATGTCAATAATAAAAAGTCATTGTGGTGTCATGCAAAGTGTTAAGACTAGGACTCAGGAGACCCAGGTTCAAATTGGCTAAAAAGCTCATTGGGTGACTTTGGCAAGTCACTGCCTCTCAGCTTGACCTACCTTACAGGGTTGTTGTGGGGGATAAAAACGGGAGGAGAGAACAATGCACATCTCCTTGAGAAACGTGGAAGAAAGGTGGAGTATAAATGTGATAATAAATAATAAAAGTATTGACTTTGCTAGAGGGGCAAGGGGTTGTTGGTTTGTGTAGTTTTTCTTCTTGTTTTTCTTATGTATTTTGTGCTTTTATTTTGTATTTTTATACTGTGCACCACCCTGAGATCTACAGATGAAAGGCAGTATAAAAATTTAATTATTAATAAATTTGATTAATAATAATAATAATAGACGTGTATGTTTTAAAATGGTCCCATTGTTGACTACAGATTTTCATTCATTTTGAAATGAATACTGACTGTAGGCCTACCCCTAGGATTTTTTTGTTGTGTGGGTAGAATCTAGTAGTAGAGAGCAGAGGAAAAATTTGTCTGTTCACCTAAATACTTTTATTTGAACAATTAGAATGCTTTTCTTTTTTTAACTGCTGCTGCTGTTGGTGAAATGTGAACTTTGTCTTTTCTTTTCTGGCAGTTGGGCAGAAAACTGAAATGTAATGGCTTGGTAAATCGATTGATTGATTGACTGACTGCTGGGTAGTTAGTTAGGCTTCTATAATGTGAATAAATTCTTAGAGGGAAAATCTATCTGTCAATATATTAATGCTGGAGGAAGCAGGTGGGAATATGTTGACAGTTTTGGGCATCTCCCATGACAGTTTAACAGTTATACAGTCAAGACATGCAACTGAGGTGGAACAGCTGTTTGCTGTTGATTTTACAAATGTTTCCTAATTCATCTTTTTGTGGTTTTTACATTTGCAGTTTTTTGAACTTTCTGCTTAAAACAATGCTGAGCTCCCCCCCACTCCCAGTCATAGAGGATCATATGCTAAATTTCTGTTTAATATCTATAAGATAAGAGGTAACAGTATGTATAGGTAGAATGGACGAATCTGTCAATTTCAATTTGTCTCTGTTTTTCATTCTTGCAATTATAAATTCACTTTTCCACATTTCCACAGCAACTTAATTTTCTCTCTCTCAGTAAGTGCAAAGGACCACTCTGCAACCAGTTTGCACAAAAGATGCTTAGGCAGGCTATCACAAGAATCTGGCATCATATATACAGAACTTTTTCTCCAAGACCCAAGTGTAGTGCAGGTAACTTTTTTTACATTTTTTTTTCCTCTGTGAAATGAACAGCTCGTTCTCTGACCCCCTGCAAGACTCCAACACAACAATAAGTGTGTGTGCCCACCCACTCAATAATGAGGAAAGGTTCAAAGCTTTTATTGCTTGTGTTTACTAGGGGTGATATTGTAAGGTGCCACCAATTTGTGTCTCTGCCTTGGGTCAGGCTTAGCAGGATTGTAATGGGACACAGGACACACTGTTGTGCTGTGAATTGGAACTGCAGTAGTTGACCTGCTTTTGACTGCAGATTAGTAGTACTGAGTCTAGCAAGGGAAGGGCCTCAATCTGCTGTTCATTCCTGCTTGTTCTAAATAACTTCAGCCTTTCCTTCTATTATTTGACAGGCATTTCTGTGCTACACTGTAAGAATCATTGATCCGGATAATTTTGATGAACTTAGCCTGGAAGCAGGGCGAGTGTTGGATTTTACAAATTTCAGATGCTACCTCGACATCTATGGCTTTATGAAATACATATTACCCTTTGGCAACTCCATGCATGCACTGACTACATAATGCCTTTGTCTTATATCTGGCATATTTAACCTTCTGTATATAAATCATGGCAAACAAAATAAAACAAATACTTCTGTAAACAGGGACCTGGATATTATTTCATAGGCAGGCAAACATTTTGAATCCGCAAATGCTTATTTGCTCATTATTAGCTACTTGCGAAATAACCCGAAGTATGCAACAACAAGCCACATGTACCTGCTTGGATAGGCAGACTCAAAAGTATTTGCAGGAAATAAATCTCTCTCCCAATTTTAATGCCTTGGAAGAATGCAAAGCTCTTAATCTACTTTCCATGTGGCTTGAAAATAGTGTATGCATGTTGGTCCAAAGTGTAAGAAAAAGTTACAGAAGAAAGTAGTATATATTGGGCTAACCTAAATGTTGTGCTTCTCCTAGTAGGATGATAATGATGGTGGTGATTTAGGAAAGATGATGAATATATGGCCAGTTCCAATGCAACTTTAAGAAAAACGAAACTGCCAGTAGACGCATGTGCTCATAGTTTGTAGACAGTATAATTCAAATTTGATATGACTGTTGATATTTAATAAGAATAAGAATAGATAAAGCCATTTGATTAGGTGTGCCTTCCCCCAATAGAGAATGAAGTTAGTAAGTAAATGACTTTGTCACTGAATAGTTGTGCTTTGGTCCTTATTCTGTTCCAGGGATTGCCAGCCTCGCACCCACAGGTGCCATGGAGCCTCATTCAGATGTCCCATACATTGAACTTTTTTCTGTTTTATTTTAAAAAGGTAAGCCTCTAGCCGTCCTAGAAAGAAAGTCACCCTTCTAAGCAATTTCTGTGAAATGCGCAAGTCTGTCTGTTCCTGTCAGTGTTTTTAGCCAATGCGGGAAGTCAGCACTGTGACTGACAAATTGTTTGGACCCCAGTCAATAGGAACTCCTAGAGACCTAAAGAGCTGCTGTTTCCCCTTCCACTTCAATGTTCTTTTTCCTGATTCGCCTTATTTTCTATGCAGAAATTGAACACGTTAAGCCTTTTATTGGATGGCAATACAATTGAGTGAGACAATACAGACAACCAGTTTATACCAGTTTATAATAATGAGTTAAAATTGCAAATGACCAAGCCATGTTTTGTTCTACAGATGAAACAGACCTTCTTTTCTTTTGGTTATCATAATTATGACTTAGATACATGATATAATGTGATAGCTCAGTTGGCAGAGCATGAGACTCTTAATCTCAGGGTCATGGGTTTCGAGTCCCATATTGGGCAAAATATGACCCTTGTGGTCCCTTCTGACTATGATTATATGCGTGCTTACATTTTGGTCTCTGAAGAAAGGGTTAAAGACAGGGAGGCAGTTTATCCTTACGAAAAGATTACTGCTGTAGTGGAAGATAAGTTGTGAGGGATTTATCAACATCTTTGAGAAGAAGGCACTTCCTTGAGGGAAGTGTTAAGATTAGATTTTGTCTGAGTAGTTATTTTGAACACACCTCCACCCATCTTTCACTAAACGAACCCGTAGCCTACTGAAGTACAGTGGTACCTTGGGTTATAAACGTTTCAGGTTACAAACTCCGCTAACCCAGAAATAGTACCTCAGGTTAAGAACTTTGCTTCAGGATGAGAACAGAAATCGTGCTCCGGCGGCAGCAAGAGGCCCCATTAGCTAAAGTGGTGCTTCAGGTTAAGAACAGTTTCAGGTTAAGAACAGACCTCTGGAACGATTTAAGTTCTTAATCAGAGGTACCACTGTACACATTTACAACTCATTTTTAAACTCTCTTTCTCCAAACTTAGGGCTATCTCATACATGACAGTTATGACTCTGGCTTAAATTAGTATTCAGGGGAAATGTGCAACTTACATTGGCAATCATGCACATTAAATCTCTCTCCCACATCCTGGCCTGCTTGAACGACTTTTGCATTTGACCAAAGCAAAGCACAAGACATCTGAAAGCACTTTTTAGGGCCAAATGAAAATATACTACTTGAGTGTTTAGGATTGAAGTCTTGTGCCATAAAAGCTTTGAAACTGATGCTGTAAAAGCTACTTGGTGTGTGTGTGTGTGTGTGTGTGTGTGAGAGAGAGAGAGAGAGAGAGAGAGAGAGAGAGAATATTTGGGGTAACGAAAGAATGAGTGGGAAAGGCCCCTGCCACTTCTCTGTTCCCACTCACCTCCTCCTGAGGTGGCTTTTCCTGTGAAGTAAGAGCTACTTATTACACAAGTATATGCATAACGTGCAGTTTGGCGCTTAGTGTCTCATGTGAAAATGACCGTAGTTGGCAACCTTCTCTAACCTTGCTAGACCCTTAATGGAGAATAGGGCTATCAATGGCTACTATCCATGATTGATGTTCTCCTTTCACTGTCAGACATTATACCTCTGTATATGGCTGCTGGGGGTCACAAGTGGGGAGATTGCAGTTGTGCTCATGTCATGCTTCTGTTCTGTTCTGATGTACTTTCAGCTCTGCCTCCTTATGAACAGTCTCTCTAATGGCTTCTTAATAGTTTTCTCTCTCATTTGCCTTTCTGTCGAGATTATGTTCATCTACCCTTTGTACATGGGCATACAGCCCCATGCTGCACTTTTGCATCCTATCACTGATAGCACCTATGTAAGTGTAATTCCTGAGGCATTTCCTGGTGACATGAAATTTATTGAAGACCTTATCATAACTTTATCACTGCCCTCAAACATGTCATTCTGGTTATTATTATTATTATTATTTTAAAAGCCTTGTTTCCCTCATTTAACTACTTATAGTTATGTTGGGAATTAATGGCTAAATAGAAAAAGGGGGCCAAGTTTTTAAACAATGGGACTTAGGTTGTGTGCACACTATACATTTAAAGCACATTTGAAGCATATTTCTCCCCTCAAAGCAATCTGGGCACTGTAGATGGGTGACTGAGGGGAGGAATGAAAGGCAAACAAAGCACAACTTGGTCTGTCAAGCTCTGCTCACTAGTGTGAATGACCTCCAGCAACAGAGTAACGATGAATATCTACCGTGACTGAAAAAACAGGAAAGTGTGCAAGCTAAAGTGTCGAATGTACAGAGACAGAAAAACCAGATCTTTATGACCCATTCACAATATAAAGCCTCCATATGGAAGCACCTTATGAGTAGGTAATAGTGGGCTTCATAGTAATACACAGGATAAGGCAGCTTCCTACCAGTATGTGGTCATGATTTGTGCCATTCTCACTAACCAACCTGGGCATTCACAGCATGCCCACTCCATTTTGAACCCTGGCTTCCTCTATTCTCAGCATTGCTTCTCCAATTGTTGGTTCCTGTTCAGCCAACGCTTTAAGTTCTTCAGTACCCCATGGGGGAAGATTTTTGGCACCCACCTATTTGTATTAGGTGTAAGTGGGATAGAATATATGAGATGGAATATGGAGGTAGCTGTGAATTTGTTGTGTGACCTCATACTAGCCCAGAATATCACTCACATTTCCATCTGCTGTAATGGAACACAGAGGATTTCAACTCTTGCCATCTCCTTGGGAATGTTCCTGTCCTCAGAATCAATGTGCAAGACTGTTGGTCAGTATTGTCTACATTGGCAGACAGCGGCTCTTGAGGGTTTGAGGCAGAGGACATTGTTTGGATGGAGTAGCCAGCTTATTATTGGTGGGAAAATTCTGTGTGGATTTTATTTCTTCAGTAATTTCAAAAGTGTCCATGGAAAGTTTGATAGTGATATAGTTAAAACACTTTCTGTGATACAAAGGAAGTTGCAGAAGATTGTGTCCTAAGTGCTCAGCCACAAAGTGATTCTATCAAACTAGCTACCCACTTAGGCTGATTATCGTGTCATAACACGACAGAACACAGTAAAAATAGGAAACAGCAGGCACTCTTAACTGCTGAATGTGTGGCCTGCCATTTCCTTGAGGTGTATCTGCTTGGTATTAACATCACTTGTTAGAGGTCTTGACCATGATGCATGTTAAAATGTTTAGGAATTCAGATAAATGTGAAACTGCTTGGTGTGCAAAAGCATAATAGAATCATAGAGTTGGAAGGGAACACAAGAGTCATGTAGTTCAATGCCCTACAATGCAAGAATCTTTCACCCAACGTGGGGGTTGAACCCATGACCCAGCGATTAAGAGTCTCCTGCTTTACCAACTGAGCCAACCAGCTATCCCTTTACTCTCCTCAGAGTTTAATCTCTTAATCTTTACTGGAAAATTTTGAAAAGAAGGACCGGAGATGGGAAGGTATTGATCGCAGAGAAAACTCTTGAAATAAATGGTTGCTCCCATTCACCTGTTCCTTGTGGCCTGCCAAAAAGTTGCTATGGTTTCTAATAATGGCTCAGTCTGGCTTTGAGCCCTCACCCCACCCTACGGAAAGAATGTTCCAATTCGTCTTATCAGCTATCTGGCAAGAAGTTTGTGCAGATCATTTGATTTGCTGCAGAAAGAATGACTGAAATTACTATGTGCTTCTGATGCTCTCTAAAAAGCTAAAAGTACCTGTGAGGGGACAAATGGCTTTATACACCACTTTGAGGTCCCCCCCCCTACAATCAAGCAGTATATAAATTTTATGAAATAAATAAATGCAACCAAAGATGGGTATTGTCAGACTTAATTAACAGTTTCCCTGCACAATAATTGGATTCCCCACCCCCGCAAGCAACATTAGTACTGCATTCTGTTTTCCCAGTGTTTCCTTACCTGATAATTTCCCCGTCTTATGTGATCTTTTACACAATGTAAACACTTTTATATATGTTGTGCGATCTAGTGCATGTCTAATGCTCATTTCTGTTTTAATTGCTTCCAGAAAAAACTCCATTGGCAACCCCGATAACCCCAGAAAATTGTGGGATGGAATTGGGGGCCGTATCCTGGTTTTCTGTTCTTTCCCACTGTTTTTGTTGGTGAATAATGGGGAAACAAACCATAGGTAGATGTGCTTAAAGGGTGGGGAGTGGTGTATGTTGACGTCACACCATGTCCACCAGTGTGAATGAAATTTAGTGTCATATATAATTTAGTGACATGGTCATATATCCATCAAAAAGCCACAGTTCCATAATGCGTCAGGAACATTTGAAAGCGGGACAGATGTGCTGGCATTACAACTGTGCTGGCTCTCACCCTCAGACACAGTACTTGGACTCTCAGCTCAGGAAACCAGAGAGCTTTATTCAAGAAATCAGTATATGGTATAAGCATTAGTTCAAAGTACAGGACACATGATTCACAAGTCTATAAGCGTCTAAGATTCATGGCTAGGCAGCAGCTAAGATATTATCCCAACATTTGACACGTTCCTCCTGCTCAACTTTTGAAGTGGGGCAGGACCAGTAATTTGCATCGTTCTTGTCCCAGGCAAAAAAGAATACACTTGCAAGCATGCACTCCTGTGGGTGTGCTGGGTCTGTTCACACCAAAACAATCATTGGCACGTCCTTGACAATGGGGCCTGAGTTGGTTTCTCCAACTCAACTTCTGCCTCTGATTCAGCTGGCCCTATTCATTGGCCCCCCTTCATGGATCAATGCCTTGTCGTGGCGAAGGGGCTTGAATAACTCAGAGAAGCTATGAGCTATGCCATGCAGGGCCACCCAAGATGGACAGGTCATAGTGGAGAGTTTTGACTAAACGTGATCCACCTGGAGAAGGAACTGGCAAGCCACTCCAGTATCCCTGCCAAGAAAACTCCATGGACAAAGACAACAGGCATATAAAAGTTATGACGCTGGAAGATGAGCCCCTCAGGTCGGAAGGCGTCCAACATGCTACTGAGGAAGAGCGGAGGACAAGTACAAGTAGATTCAGAGCTGATGAAGCGGCTGGGCCAAAGCCGAAAGGACGCTCAGTTGCGGATATGCCTGGAAGCGAAAGGAAAGTCCGATGCTGTAAAGAAAAATATTGCATAGGAACCTGGAATGTAAGAACCATGAATAGAGGTAAGCTGGATGTGGTCAAAAATGAGATGACAAGAATAAATATCGACATCCTGGGCATCAGTGAACTAAAATGGAAGGGAATGGGTGAATTCAGTTCGGGTGACTATCATATCTACTACTGTGGGCAAGAATCCTGTAGAAGAAATGGAGTGGCCCTCATAGTCAACAAAAGAGTGGCAAAAGCTGTAATGGGATGCAATCTCAAAAATGACAGAATGATCTCGATACGAATCCAAGGCAGACCTTTTAACATCACAGTAATCCAAGTTTATGCACCAACTACCGGTGCTGAAGAAAGTGAAATTGACCAATTCTATGAAAACCTACAACACCTTCTAGAAATGACACCAAAGAAGGATGTTCTTCTCATTACAGGGGACTGGAATGCTAAAGTAGGGAATCAAGAGATAAAAGGAACAACTGGCAAGTTTGGCCTTGGAGTTCAAAATGAAGCAGGGCAAAGGCTAATAGAGTTCTGTCAAGAGAACAAGCTGGTCATCACAAACACTCTCTTCCAACAACACAAGAGACGACTCTACACATGGATATCACCAAATGGGCAGCATCGAAATCAGATTGATTATATTCTCTGCAGCCAAAGATGGAGAAGCTCTATACAGTCAGCAAAAACAAGACCTGGAGCTGACTGTAACTCAGATCATCAGCTTCTTATAGCAAAATTCCAGCTTAAACTGAAGAAAGTAGGAAAAACCACTGGGCCAGTAAGATACAATCTGAATCAAATCCCTTATGAATACACAGTGGAAGTGAGGAACAGGTTTAAGGATTTAGATTTGGTGGACAGAGTGCCTGAAGAACTATGGATGGAGGCTCGTAACATTATACAGGAGGCAGCAACGAAAACCATCCCAAGGAAAAGGAAATGCAAGAAGGCAAAATGGCTGTCCAACGAGGCCTTACGAATAGCGGAGGAGAGGAGGCAAGCAAAATGCAAGGGAGATAGGGAAAGATACAGGAAACTGAATGCAGATTTCCAAAAAACAGCAAGGAGAGATAAGAGGGTCTTCTTAAATGAGCAATGCAAAGAAATAGAGGAAAACAATAGAATGGGGAAAACCAGAGATCTGTTCAAGAAAATTGGAGATATGAAAGGAACATTTCGTACAAAGATTACCATAATCAAGGACAAAAGTGGTAAGGACCTAACGGAAGCAGAAGACATCAAGAAGAGGTGGCAAGAATACACAGAGGAATTATACCAGAAAGATATGGAGGTCTCGTACACCCCAGGTAGTGTGGTTGCTGACCTTGAGCCAGACATCTTGGAGAGTGAAGTCAAATGGGCCTTAGAAAGCACTGCTAATAACAAAGCCAGTGGAAGTGATGATATTCCAGCTGAACTGTTTAAAATTTTAAAAGATGATGCTGTTAAGGTGCTACACCCAATATGCCAGCAAGTTTGGAAAACTCAGCAATGGCCAGAGGATTGGAGAAGATCAGTCTACATCCCAATTCCAAAGAAGGGCAGTGCCAAAGAATGCTCCAACTACCGCACAATTGCGCTCATTTCACACGCTAGCAAGGTTATGCTTAAAATTCTACAAGGCAGGCTTAGGCAGTATGTGGACCGAGAACTCCCAGAAGTGCAAGCTGGATTTCGAAAGGGCAGAGGAACCAGAGACCAAATAGCAAACATGCGCTGGATTATGGAGAAAGCTAGAGAGTTCCAGAAAAACGTCTACTTCTGCTTCATTGACTATGCAAAAGCCTTTGACTGTGTCGACCACAGCAAACTATGGCAAGTTCTTAAAGAAATGGGAGTGCCTGATCACCTCATCTGTCTCCTGAGAAATCTCTATGTGGGACAAGAAGCTACAGTTAGAATTGGATATGGAACAACTGATTGGTTCAAAATTGGGAAAGGATTACGACAAGGTTGTATATTGTCTCCCTGCTTATTTAACTTATATGCAGAATTCATCATGCGAAAGGCTGGACTAGATGAATCCCAAGCAGGAATTAAGATTGCCGGAAGAAATATCAACAACCTCAGATATGCAGATGACACAACCTTGATGGCAGAAAGTGAGGAGGAATTAAAGAACCTTTTAATGAGGGTGAAAGAGGAGAGCGCAAAATATGGTCTGAAGCTGAACATCAAAAAAACCAAGATCATGGCCACTGGTCCCATCACCTCCTGGCAAATAGAAGGGGAAGAAATGGAGGCAGTGAGAGATTTTACTTTCTTGGGCTCCTTGATCACTGCAGATGGTGACAGCAGTCACGAAATTAAAAGACGCCTTCTTCTTGGGAGAAAAGCAATGACAAACCTAGACAGCATCTTAAAAAGCAGAGACATCACCTTGCCGACAAAGGTCCGTATAGTTAAAGCTATGGTTTTCCCAGTAGTGATGTATGGAAGTGAGAGCTGGACCATAAAGAAGGCTGATCGCCGAAGAATTGATGCTTTTGAATTATGGTGCTGGAGGAGACTCTTGAGAGTCCCATGGACTGCTAGAAGATCAAACCTATCAATTCTTAAGGAAATCAGCCCTGAGTGCTCCCTGGAAGGACAGATCGTGAAGCTGAGGCTCCAATACTTTGGCCACCTCATGAGAAGAGAAGAATCCTTGGAAAAGACCCTGATGTTGGGAAAGATTGAGGGCACTAGGAGAAGGGGACGACAGAGGACGAGATGGTTGGACAGTGTTCTCGAAGCTATGAACATGAGTTTGACCAAACTACGGGAGGCAGTGCAAGACAGGAGTGCCTGGCGTGCTATGGTCCATGGGGTCACGAAGAGTCGGACACGACTAAACGACTAAACAACAACAACATTCATTGGCCAGCAGCCTCCTTGGTTACCATGGGAACTTCACTCTCAAGGGGTTGGGTAAGGATGACTTAGACAGCTTCAACTCCCCATCTCTGATGTCCAGCAACAAATGGGTCAATGAATGATCTCACTGCTTGGCCTCTTCCCCATCTCTGAACTCTGTATCCTTCTCCTTCTCTGCTACATCCTGCCCCAGTTAATGCCACAGGACCCATGACACTGCCCCATGGACAGTGCAGTAAATAGTGCAATACTGCAGTGTTTCTCAACCAGTGTGCCTCCAGATGTTTTGGGACTACAACTCCCATCATCCCTAGCTAGCAAGACCAGTGGTCAGGAATGATGGGAGTTGTAGTCCCAAAACATCTGGAGGCACACTGGTTGAGAAACACTGGAATACTGTATACCGGCATGTCTGTTCAGAAGCAGGCTCTATTGTCTTTAATGGGACCTACTCTCAGGTAAGTGTTTACTGGGTTTCAGATTAAATTACTGAAAAGACACACTCTCCCCTGTGAAGGAAACCAACCCTAGGGACTTTTAGTAAGAAATAACTACTGCTCAGAAAAAAAAGAGAGAAGCATTTTAAAATCTTTCTTTCTTTCTTTAAACCACCCATCATCTGAAACTCTTGTGGCCGTTTACAATATTTAAAACAAGCAACAAGATACTAATACAGTATTTAGTATTATTTAATATAGCTATATTATACTATAGTTATGGTATATAGTCATTTAAAACAATATTATTTGGTATTATTTAAATATAATACTATAGTTATTATATATGGTCATTATTTTAAAAAGCATTTGGATTGGTATAAAACTAGTCGGTAGATACCCTTATCATTATAAAACCGCACCCTTAACTACTCTATATTGTATTGACTTGCTGTGTGCATAGATTCCAAAAATTAATTTTTATAGTCTGCAATCCTTAATGCTAAAAAAAAACCCTGTAAGTTTTCTTAGAATGAAGCCTGCAATCCTATTACTTTGGAGTAACTCCCACTGAATTTGGTGGGACTTACTTCTGGGTAGCCATGCACTGGATTGCGCTGTAACCTGTCAGTCTTGTTTGAGCAACATCCTTCTTGTGCTGAGTGGTTTGAGAACTGTAGAATTAGGGCTCCAGGTTTTGATGTTAGATGCGTCACTTTTCTGTGCTCAGGAAGTTGTGACGCAAGTCATGGGTTGGGTTTGAGGTTTTGGAAACCTTTTGTAAAGGCAAATCACTCTCTTTGCCCTGTTGCATTTGCAAAGTAGCAGTGACAGTTGGAGGAGTACGGAGGCATGCAGGCCAAAATGCAGGTGCTTGTCAGACATAACGGGAGGATTTTCATGGCGCTTTGTGTAATCCTCTTTATGGGATGCACAGTACAAGGTAAAACCGCAAGTAGTTGTTTTTTCTTTTTTCTTTTTCTGTAATCTTCTTGTTCTGCCTGATATAGGAAAAACAAGGCTAGTTAGTTGTGCAGTCCTATACCTGTCTACTCGGAAACAAGTCCTACTGAATTCAATGGGACTTAACTCCCAAGTAACTGTGTAGAGGATTGCCATCTAAAACAGAGCTGCTCCATGTCCTTCTCATGTGGATTTTAAGATTATCGTTATATACAACACCAGTCATGTGTTACTCCAACCCCATGTATGAATGTGGAGGTAGCCTTGCTACAGCAGAGCAATCTCTTTGGATGGGTGGCTACCTTTATGTGTTGCTTTTATTCTTTTGAAAAAGGAGAGGTGGCTGCTCCTGCTCCACAAACACAGGAGTAAACTGCCTCTAAAGACTTAAATTAGAAAGGGGAGGGGGAAGGGAAATAAAAGTGACCTTAAAGAAGGCTCACTGAGTTACTGGGCTTTGCTGAAAAAAAGGAGAAGGTTGTCTTCCTAATGCTCAATACTTCTTGTTTTGCTTTCAGTAGGCATGATGTGCTCTCCTATGTGTGAATAGTGCAGTTGGGGAGCACATATATATGGGGAGGGGGGAATATGGTTACTGAATGACATTGGTATGGTCTGTGGGGGGAAGTGTCATAGCTGCCAAGTTTTCACTTTTCTCGCGAGGAAGCCTATTCAGCATAAGGGAAAATCCCTGTAAAAAAGGGATAACTTGGCATCTATGGGAAGTGTGTCACTTGTTTCCAGTGATATCACAGACGCTAAAAGGTTCAACCATCCTCTACCCAGCACCTTACAGTTGCAACAGCTATATGAGCTGTGTGCCTATGTGCATGAGTCAGTGAAGGGAATTCCATTTTTCACGACAATATATTATGGTGCCTGGAAAATGCATTTGGCGTACTAGCTGGGAAAGTGTACTTGCACTTTTGTTATGCATCAGCTACTGTAGTCATTAGGAAAGTGGAACCTATTATAATTTGGCTATAAAGTAATTATAAGAAATACTTTCAACATCAACAAGTTCCAGTGTCTATAAAGGTAGCAGAATAAGACACATATATTTGGAAATAAGTTTCATAAGTAAGGCTTAATAGTTTCCACCCTTACTTTAAAATGCTATTTGTATAATTTTCAAATGATTGATAGTACAGTCATACCTTGGTAGTCGAACGCCTTAGTTGTCAAACAAATCGGCTCCCGAACTTCGCAAACCCGGAAGTGAGTGTTCCGGTCTGCGAACATTTTTGGGAAGCCGAATGTCCGACGCGGCCTCCAACTGGCTGCAGGAAGCTCCTGCAGTCAATCGAAAGCCATGCCTTGGTTTTCGAACAGTTTCTGGAGTCGAACGGAATAAATTTGAGAACCAAGGTACGACTGTAATTTAAAACAATGTTTCCCAGGCTGTGGGTTGTGAGGCCTGTGAGTGGGCTTTAGAATCCTAAACGAGTATGATGAATGCCACTGACAACTTGTAACCGAACCTCTTACAACTAGCAACCAATCATGGGAAAGCCTCAAGTCTTACATTTGAACACTTGGGAAATGTTCTCTACTGGTTGGCAGCAGATGTGGTGACAGTTCACCACAAAGTGGTCATACATGGAGTTTTTTTGAGTGACTATTACAGTTCCCCTCTGATGTGCAGGAAGATCCCCCCAATTAGGTGATATTGCAGTTAAAATACAAGAAACTGACAGTTGCCAAATACCTAAGACCCAAAATTCGTGTGACAGTAAATTGATGAGTCACCATACCAAGTACGTTTGGACTTAAGGGTTTAAAATTTGCTGTATTTGGTAAGCTATAGAAAATTATAATTAAAAATGATATCTTACTACTTTATAAATTGAATATTACCTTAGGTGTGCTTCACCTATGTTCTCTATATTATAATAACCAAAAATGCACCAGGGAACCCAATTCGATGCAGGTGTATTCAGAAAAAAGTCCCTCTGAGTTTAATGGGGCTTACTCTCAACCCTAAGGCTGCAATCATAAAGGGACTTAACCCAAGCCAACTTATTAAGGATTAAACTGTCAGTTTCACATACTCATTTTTTATGTCCTCTGAGCAGTTTCTGGTAACCTATTGTTATATAGTTAGGGTGGAATCCAACCCTGTGTTTGGTCCATCAGCACAATAATTTCTGCTTGTGTAATGGAATGTTCTCCCTTCTGATCCCCATGTACCCGCTAAAATCTGTTCTAGGGGTCCCACTAACCACCTGCACCAGTTTTGGGGTGCGTCATTGGGAGGAACAAGAGAAGGGGAAATTCTATTGTAGAAATGGAAAGTTTGCGCTGACAGGATGCGTTAGTATACTACCCTCGGCTGGAAAATGTAGACACTGTTTTTCTCTCAGTCGATTTCTAGGTGCCTTGTTGATTTTGTTTGATTGGTGTGTGGTTTGAAAGAAAAAAACCAAGCTATTTGAAAAGGCATTCAGCTTCCCCTTTTAGGGCTTCAAGGTTGTCTTCTGGTACAAGAGGAAATTTGTGTAAGTGTGAAGAAATTGAGGGCTCTGTACCTCAGGAGTTACCACACAGGATACACGAACAGCTAAAAACAAATGCAGTTCACAGCCCAACGACCTGGATGTATTTATCCTCCCCCACACCATACATTTAAAGCACATGGCCTCCCCCAAAGATCCCTGGGAACTGTAGTTTGTTCAGGGTGCTGGGAATTGTAGAAATCCCTAAGGGTGGATCCCTCACGAATGACTGACTGAGGACTGAGCATGCTCTGTAGGCACAGAACACTGCTGAATTTTGGCAGGGAGAGGAAATGGAAATGGTGCAGAATGGAATAGAACATTGCAAAGTGTTCTGGAAGATGTCCTGAACAATGAGCACCTTACACTGCATCATTATGTTGACTTGTGAGACCTCTCATTTTCAAGTTTCCTTGGGATAATAACATAGTGCCACATGTCGAACTGTGGCTCATCTTTTGGCGTTTCACAGTAAGCATAGATGGCAATATGCCCTCTTCAAACCATTAAGCTCTCCATAGGAATGGCTAAATCTGTCAAATTCAGTTTATTCTCTGTTTCTCATTTTCCTCATCATGAATTCAATTCTCCACATTTCCACATCCGTTTGTGGGAGAAATTGTCCTACTGAAAATTCACCAGCATTTTAGTGTGAATTTCTCCTAATTGACACCATTGTGCATGCAATTTTGCATAATATACACCTTTTTGAAAAGCATTTCTCTCTATATACTATTGTACAATATTTTCATCAATATATACCTTTTAATGCCCACTTTACATGACTAAACGACTAAACAACAACAAACCCCAGTCCAGTGTATATGTCTTTTTTCTTTTTTCTTTTCAACACATTGCTTGATTGGAGAAACAATGGCAAAATTCAGGAAAGTGTGATCTTTGAAGGATGCCTGTGTTTTCAATTCATGTATTGTTTCAGAAAGGTTTAATAAGGTAGATTTGCCTTTAATGTGAATTTCTTCCACATTCCTAGCTCTGGCATCCAAAGAACTGATTTGGTTTACATAAGGGCACTAGCCCAGCGGATGTTTTGATTCCTCCCCTCCTTTTGAATGGCAGGCAGCATGCTATACACACATGTCACTTTTGTAACTCTCCTAGATTTAAAAACTGGCTGCTGTTTGAGCAAAAGAAGTGTGGAATCCCACTTGGGCTGATGAAAAACCATTTTCATGAGTTTTTTTTATCTTCTTGTTAAACTGTTGCCTATGGCACTTTTTTTTAAATAGCTCAAATAAAAGTGCTGTTTGAAACTACTATACACAGGCTAAAGAAAGCAATCCAAAAGTGTCAACAGGAAACAAGTTTCAATAGCTACCCCCCCCCCCAAATTCCTTAATAAAACCAGTCTGTGCTTTTCAGAAGATTAGGAAAATAACTTAGTGCAAATTTTAAGGCAAGTGTAACAGGAAAGACACTGCCATAACTTTTACTTAGGTTAAAAAGCAACAAAGGATGGACACAACTATAAAGCTTGCTATGTACCGGTAATCAGTTAATACTATTAAAGAACAGGATGAAAGTTTAATTCCACAAATTGAAATGCTTATTTCTGCTTCTTTGATCTTTGGGTTGGGGGGAGGCCTGCACTGGAATGTGGTTAAGCTAAAAAGGAAGGAGTTAAAAGTCAGAAAGTATCTAGGAAACATCTGCAGTAACTATTTATCACAAGTTGTAAATAGGCCTTTAGGAGGATTTAATCTATTATTATTGCCTTTATTCAAACCACTTTTCTATCCTTTGTATTAATATACCTGTTGACACTGGAAGATCTGAACAGAGAAAATATTTGGAAACAGAGACCAAGGCTGCCATGATTTCCCCCAACACAGCTGTCTGATGGGATTTGTAGTCTAAAACATCTGGATGGCACCAAGTTGTGGAAGTCTGGGCCAAAGGAATCACAGCTGTGGGGAGCTTATTTCCCCTTCTTGCCCAAGAGACCTCTGCGGCAACTGTCAATTAGGCCTTGTGGGTACAGATGTTAGGACGACAACCTGGTCTGTTCATGGGTCAGAGGACCCAGGGCTTTTTTCAACCAGTACTCACTATAACTCAGTTCCGGCACCTCTCAGATGGGCGCCAATGCCATTCTAAGAGAACAAGGGAGGTGTTCATGGTGAGTTCCAGCACCTCTTTGTCTAGAAAAATAGCACTGAGAGGTCCAACAGTTTAATCCTTTCTCTCTCAGAAATAATTTGTATTGTGACCAATAACTGCTGCTCTGCATCACTGCTGTAGAGCACAAGCTGTAACTCCTCAGTAAGTTGAGATCTACTGTATTAAAATGTAAGCCTTTGCAAGCCACAGGAGGGTTTACAATTAAGCAAATGGATAAAAATACATATCTGTGGATAACTATTACCAGATAAAAATATATAACAATAACACAATCCTTTAAAACACACACACACACACACACACACACACACACACACACACAAAATCCCTGAATAACAATTGCAGCAGCAACCACAATCAGATCGCCTCAAAATGCCCACTGAGGTAGATGCGCCTTTTCTTCAGCAGGGAGGAAATTCCACATGAGAAACTGCCACTGAAAAGGCCATTTTTGGGGCCTCCACACCATAGAATCATAGAATTAGAAGGAACCCCCAGGATCATCTAGTCCAGTGGTTCCCAACAGGTGGTCCAGGGACCCCCAGGGGTCCGCGAGCTATGCCAGAGGGGTCCGCAAGATGCTATTAGAATAAAAAATATATTAAATATATTTTGTATGATAACAGATTTTTTTGTTTTGGCCGCTTCCTGCATGAGCAGAGTCTAGCGCAAAACTAGAATTAGATAGAGGCAGTAGTTCTGCTGTATGCCGTTAGGTGGCGCTTTACAAACACCACTGTTTTGCAAATACAGGATGGGAGACACCTGGCTTGAGAGCAGTACATGTGAAAAGGATCTAGAAGTCTTGGTAGACCACAAACTTGACATGAGTCAACAGTGTGATGCAGCAGCTAAAAAAGCCAATGCAATTCTTTGCTGCATCAATAGGAGTATAGCATCTAGATCATAGCTAGTAATATTATCCCTTTATTCTGCTCTGGTCAGACCTCACCTGGAGTACTGTGTCCAGTTCTGGGCACCACAGTTCAAGAAGGATACTGACAAGCTGGAACGTGTCCAGAAGAGGGCAACCAAAATGGAAATGATGCCTTATGAGGAACGGCTTAGGGAGCTGGGTATGTTTAGGCTGGGGAAGAGAAGGTTAAGGGGTGATATGATAGCCATGTTCAAATATAGAAAAGGATGTCATATAGAGGAGGGAGAAAGGTTGTTTTCTGCTGCTCCAGAGAAGCGGACACGGAGCAATGGATTCAAACTACAAGAAAGAAGATTCCACCTCAACATTAAGAAGAACTTCCTGACAGTAAGAGCTGTTTGACAGTGGAATTTGCTGCCAAGGAGTGTGGTGGAATCTCCTTCTTTGGAGGTCTTTAAGCAGAGGCTTGACGGCCTGACGGCCATCTGTCAAGAATGCTTTGGTGGTGTTTCCTGCTTGGCAGGGGGTTGGACTGGATGGCCCTTGTGGTCTCTTCCAACTCTAGGATTCTATGATTCTAGGTAAAGAGGCAGCGCATGCATTCTACTAACGCTCACCTCCCCAAGATGCTTTGCGCGTGTCGGCTTCATTTGTGCGCTACTGCGCAGGTACCCTGTCTTCTCCATTCCCCTCCCTCCTCCCTGGCGTGCGCTGCCTCTTTGCAAAACAGTAGTGTTTGTAAACAAGAAACTTGGAGATAAGGCAATGAAAAAGATCCTTCCATTTGCAACCACATATCGGTGTGAGCAAGCATTTTCTTCCATGTGTTTCATGAAAAACAAATATAGGAATCGGCTCGACATGCGGTCGGATTTCAGAGTGAAAGTTTCAAGTTTGGAACCTAATATTTCAGAAATAATGGACTCAAAGGACAAATTTAACTCATCTCATTAAGAACTGAAAATTAAAACTAACTGTATACTGATGGAGTACTCTGTTGTAACTGTAAAAAACGTATAAATATAAAAAGACTCTTAATTTGGCTCTCACTTTTTAATTTTAGTATTAGGAATTAATGGGGGTCCTTGTCACAATAGCGGCTTGATGAGGGGTCCTCGATAAAATTTTGTTGGGAACCCCTGATCTAGTCCAACCCCCTGCAATGCAGGAATATGCAGCTGGCCCATATGGGGATCGTTGAACAACCATAGAGGACTTTCTCAATGTGGTTTGAGCCACCAGGAACTAGAGGTTACTGGACTTGTAAACAGTCAACAACTTTATAGTTCATATTTTATATACAGTCATCAATAACTTCTTTGGTGGCTGCTCCATTTAGACAGCTTGCCTGCACTGCTTGAAAGGGAGCGAAAAGAAGTGGTCTGGCTTTATTTCAGATTTAACCAGAATCAACAAGGTTACGTCTGCATGAAAAGAAGTGGAACGGCATCCCCACTCATTCTGTTTATTAGATAACCTCATGGGACTGCCTTTGATCATCCATGCTCAGACTCCTTCAAAGCCTTTTGAGTCATTTGTCTCCTTGTCAGTCCTTCTTTTGGATTTTCTTGATAGTCTTTGGCCAGACCTAGTAGGTGGAATGCTGCTAGAGATTTTGGTCACCATAAGCTCCTAGGCATCCAGATTTCCCTCTGGAGTGATGCAATTCCTTGAGCCTGCTCTGTACAGTCAAACCTCGGTTTCCGAACACCTCCATTTTGGAACATTTTGGCTTCCAAACACCGAAAACCCAAAAGTAAATGCTCCGGTTTTCAAATGTTTTTTGGAAGCTGAGTGTCTGATGCGGCTTCCGCTTCAGTGCAGCAGGCTCTTGCAGCCAATTGGACGCCATGCCTCGCTTTTCGAACATTTTGGAAGCCGAATGGGCTTCTGGAACTGATTACGTTCACCAACCGAAGTTTAACTGTATTCTGTATTCTGTATTCAGGCCCAGCTTACTAAGATTATTTTCAAACTGGTAAGTATGAGATTGTACCTGCCAATTCTAATATACTGAGGAAGAGGCTATGGAATTTTAAGGCTGATCTCTCTGTGTCTTCCATCAGCCACCAACTCTGCTTTGCTTACTCCCTAACCCGTAGCCTCCATATTTTTAAATGTTATTGTGCATATATGTTCAAAGGTGCCCATTTTAAAATGAAGCTACTGATGGTTTTCCCATGAAGTGATATTTGTGAGAAGCTACCCAGGTGGCGCTGTGGTTAAACCACTGAGCCTAGGGCTTGCTGATCAGAAGGTCGGCGGTTCGAATCCCTGTGACGGGGTGAGCTCCCGTTGCTTGGTCCCAGCTCCTGCCAACCTAGCAGTTCGAAAGCATGTCAAAATGCAAGTAGATAAATAGGAAGGTTTTTCCATGTGCTGCTCTGGTTTGCCAGAAGCAGCTTTGTCATGCTGGCCACATGACCTGGAAGCTATACGCCGGCTCCCTCGGCCAATAATGCGAGATGAGCGCGCAACCCCAGAGTCGGTCACGACTGGACCTAATGGTCAGGGGTCCCTTTACCTTTACCTTTTTACTCATCCAGAGTAGGTTGCTAACCTTCAGACCTTGGCAAAAGACAACCCTGTTGGAACTTGAATATTGAATTTTCTGTTCTGTTCTGTTTTCCATAACGTACAGTGATTGCATTAAATGTGAGGAGTCCGTATTAGTATTTAACGCAGGGTTATCTGTTGATATTTAATTGTTAAGGGTTATGAATACACCTGATTCTAACAAATGTACATTTTCACCAGGGGCTCCTGTTCAGTCCGGCCACTATGCGTGGGTCAGGTGCAGACCTGGTGCCGGTTCTGCAAATTGCATTGAAGAGCGAGGGCTACGCTTTGTGATTCCTGATGGAAGTGCTAATATGATCCTCCCTCCCATGGCTGATCCAATGCTGTAAGGAAAAAATAACTTTTGTCTTTAGTACTTATTATGAGTTTTCACTAAGCAATGTTTACTAAGCAGTGTTTACAGGATGATGATGCAAAACGCAATAGATTTTAGGCAGCTGTACTGATGCCATGAAATATTTTTCATTTAACCATTATACATCTGCATTCCCATTACCTGGATTCCAAAAAACCACAGGCAAATAGAATTGCTGCTCCTTTTTTTCTAGCAGGGTTCCTGTGCATTTTACAGCCACCTGACAGGTTACCCTCTGCTTTCTTTTCCAAGCTCCTATCACAGAGGTATGTGTGGAGCAGAAACCTATTCTTTGCTAATGAAACTCTGCAAAACACCAGCTATTTTAATTTTTTTTATATCCTGCCTTTCTCCCATTATAGAAGGAAAGGTGACTCACAACATGAACGAAAACAGATATAGCTAAAAATATACAATCAATATAAATATTTTAAGAAAATAAATAAAAACAAGTAGCCATATTAAGAAATAGCTATTTTAAAGCAAACACAAACACAAAAAGAATATTCAACACCCACCCTCAGAAGCCTAACTGCAGCCAGTTAATGGCCAAAGGTCTGTCTGAACATAAAACCCTTTGCCTACCAGTGAAAGGAAAGCAGAGAGGGTGGGTGCCAACCTAGCCACCCATGAAACGCAGTTCCACAATCTGGAAGCAGCCACTGAGAAAGCCCTCTCTTGTTTTCACCAAACGTACCTGTGAAGAGACTAAGAGAAATTCTTCCTGAATATCTCAAAGCCTGGGAAGGCTCATACAGGGAGATACTGTACAGCATATCTATTACTGTAGGGATGGGCAGGCATTAGACCTGTAGGATCTGCTTAATCTGCTTAATTTTAGAAGCCTGAGGTCAACTAAATAGAGGTGCAGCACAGTGTCTTGGATGTTATATGCAAGGAATAAAGGTTGCCTCTGGGTGCATGCTCAGCCTAGGACAAAAAACCCTAGTTTCCCCTAGCTTTGTTACAACAGCCCAACTTAGTATGGGGGGCGGGAGTTGCTTTTAGTTGTTGCTATGTTTGGACTACTGGAAGTCAAACTCTAGCTGAGATACTGCAAATCACCCAGCAATCTTTCAGTAGATCCTGATCTACATTCTGCTCACCCCTTATCTACGCAGTGGTGGGGCTGTATATGTAAACAATGAAGCAACCATGCCTCTCATTTATTACAGAAACCCTGTCAAGTTGCTTGGGATCTGCCCTTAAGATTTTAGCTCAAATCCTCCCAATATGATTCATCAATTCCATTTCACATTTGCTCCACTTTTCTATCAGAATCGCCAACACCTGGAGTCCACCTCTCAGTTTCTTGGAAGAATACGACTCTCATCAGCCATGGATGGTCCCTGATGTCTGGCTGTAAAAAAGCACTTAACCCTAGATACACAGCATCTATTTCTTTAAATTGGTTCAGTTCATTCCCAAGCTTAGTTCTGAGAATGAGGATTTCAAAGTTACATATATATGACCTCAATACAATCGGATATACAATACAGTATATCCGATTGTATTGAGGTCATATATATATATATATATATATATATATATATATATATATATATATATATATTGTTCATAAAACATGTACATGAATGTACAGTACAGGTACATGTCTGAAGCAGCACAGGAAGACAGGCCTGACTGACACCATTTTGACTCTCTCTCTGACCAGGTGTTCCTCTGCAAGGAAGAAGGGGGGTGGGGGGAACCTTCTCATTGTCTCAGGAATTAAAGTGATAATCCCTGGCATCCTGATACCTGAGTGCCAGACAAAAGGGTGTGATTAACTTGGCTGGGAAACAGGGAAATGTAAATATCTCTCTCTTTTGTTGATTAGGTTTTGGGGGCAGGGGGCAGGGTCCAGGATGCTCAGATTACTGCCACCAGACCTCCCCTTTCATGATGTACCTATGATGAATCTAGGGAGGGTGGTCTTGGGCTACACCCCTTCTGTGACATATGGGTGATGCTTCTGGGGGGTGGGCTGAAACCAATTTCAAATTTCTATTTAAGGGCAGGACACCTTTGTTTGGGGTTCCTTCATTGTTCTCCTGCGTGAGGGGAAGGACCCTGTTGCAACAGCGAAAATAAAGGCTTTGCTTCTCAAACTTCTCTGGTTGGCCTCTGTTATATTCTCCAACCAATGGATTACCCAATAAGGGAATAAGGGCAGATTTTTGCCTATATCACAAGGTTTAGAATAACTCTTTTTTTTTTGCTATTTTTCAGAATGAAGAAATTTCAAGACCACCCTGAACACTTTCTAGTTTCTGGAGATGAGTATGGATCAGGAAATGAAATTGAACAAGAATATGGGTCAGGCATCGAATTTGACACAGATGATGCCACTATTTCTGACCAGATTACACCTGATCCAAATCTGAAGTTTAAACTAAAAGATGAAGCTTTGTTTTTCCAAGATAACAGACTGTAATTTCTGTTATGGCAATTGCAATCTAATTTCTTGCATGCTTTTGTGTTTTATGATTAAGTGAAATGACACCCAGTCAAAAGTGTTATAAAAACTATCAAACAAACTATAAATGCCTTAATTTTTTAGTGCTTCTCTTTGGCATAAAATGTGCTGAAAGTGAGCTTTCTCTTTTTTTTCAAGATGTAAACTTGCCTTCCAAAATTTGGAATTTATTTTTAGTTGTCAGAAAATAGAATCTGAACATATCAGTCATTTGTTCAAATAGCACTTAAGTTAAGGGGAAATACCATTTTTAAAAAGCAGCAACTTTGGTCACATCCACAACATATGTTTAAAGCACATGACTATTCCCCAAAGAATATTGGGACCTGTAGTTTTGTGAAGAGTGTTGAGAATTGCTGCTCTGTGAGGGGTAAACTACAGTTACCAGGATTCTTTGGGAAGCCTTGTGCTCTAAATGTCTGGTATGAATGTGAAATGGAATTAGGTAATGTGAGGAATGTGAGGCAAATTTCTTCCAATGCCTCACTTCCTTTTACTTGGCTTTTGACTTAGGGGTGGCCCACTCTTTATAGCAACCCAAGGCAAGCCAGCAAGTGTGTGCCCCATAGTCCTTGTGTGATTCTCGACTATCTGGAGACATTCTACATTTAGCCATGGCGTTGGCCATGTAAGAAGCAGTGAAAGAACCCAGACATTTCCACTGCTTCGGGTTTGGTGCAAATCCTTTGAATTATACCATGCTACGGAGTTTCCTAGTCTGTATAACACTTTTCAAAAGTTTCATTAGTTTGCTGTTCTTTTAAAAAACTGGCATTCTGGATAGTGATGGAGAAATCTGTCAGTTTCTCATTCTTCCCATCTTAAATTTAGATCACCAAAATTCTGCATCAGTTTGCATTAAAAAAGGAAAAAAACACCTTTACAAAAAATTGTATGCATTTGTCCTAATGTGGTGTAAACGCTTCTCCTAACATACACATTTTTTGCAAGCAATTTCACCTAATATAATGCATTTTGTATGCTATTTTCACTAATAAAATGTATATATTTTGGGGTACACCTTCCCTGGATATACACATTTTAAACATATTTTCGAGTTGGAGAACTGTATTGAAACATTTGGAGAAATAGATAGGAAGTGAAGGATAGCTGTGTCTTTGCGTATTGTTTCAGGAAATACAAATTAGGTTGGTTCACATTCAAATGCAAACCAAACCAGATTTCTTCCCCATCCCTAATGCCAGACCACAAAATAGTTATACTTACGTTCTATCCCTTCTGGAATTTGTTATTTGCAATATGAGAAACTATACTGCTTTAATCACCCAAGTGTTCTTGTCCTGCTTCAGTTATATCATCATAATGTGGCCTTGTGTTTGCAAATCTGCACATCCTGAATCTTTTATTCATCTTAAAAGCAGCTACAGAACTTCTTTTATAGTATACTTTAAACTGCTTTCTAACTTTGCCCTGATACCTGCATTTATTCAACCATTATTCTATTAAAATCTACATGCAATGAAAGACTCTTTTATTTCTTCAGTAATAATCTAAATATTCTTGGTTTTACTGCCATAAATATGGTGCTAATGTTATCTAAGCTACAAGACTTGTGAAAATGTTAACGTATAAGACACAAGAAAATCCACAAGTTGGAGAATATACATATAAAATGCATATTTCATCAATGCTTTACATGGGAAAGGGGTAGGTTAGATTGTTAGATTATATGATATAATGTTCTCTGGACAGTGTTACCAGCCACCACTGCCCATTGCTCTGTTTACCATTTGCTCTGTTTACCATAGGTGTATGGAGAACCTGAAAGCTTGCACCCTGTTTTTTGATGTTCTGGTTGGCCTAATAAATATGGCTGCTGAAGAAGGGAAGAGTGATACTGGGTTAGTTTGAATATTTTTTGCTATCCAAGACCTCTCTAATCTGGTCTGCCTCCTCCTTCAATGGTAGTGGCAGAGAAGCACTAACACTTGTGCTAACCTAGAACTGTTCTAAGGAGCTGCAGCGTATACATACAATCTAGTGCCAATTTAGTGACTTGTGGGTTCCCCCTCCAGCCACTTGACTGTAGGTAGGGCAGTATATTTTGGAACCTTGTTGTGTTGCAGAAGTGCTGCCTGAGGTGAGACTTTCAGCCCGCATGACTCCCAGTATAAACACACTCTATCCCCACTTCCACCCATTCAGTAAATCCCCAGAACTGATGGCTTTTTACTGAAGAATAGGGATGCTCTCTGTACATGCAGCAGGAGGTATATACTCTTTTCCATATCATTGTAGTGTCATACCTTGGAAGTTGAACAGAATCCATTCCGGAAGTCCGTTTGACTTCCAAAATGTTTGGAAACCAAAGTGTGGCTTCTGATTGGCTGCAGGAAGCCGCGTCGAACATTTGGGTTCCAAATAACATTTGCAAACTGGAACAGTCACTTCCAGGTTTGCGACGTTCAGGAGCCAAAATGTCTGAGTAGCAAGGCATTCAGGATCCAAGGTATGACTGTACAGTGGTACCTTGGTTCTCGAACTTAATCCATTCTGGGAGTCCGTTTAACTCCCGAAACCGTTCGAAAACCAAGGCACGGCTTCCGATTGGCTGCAGGAGCTTCTTGCACTCAATCGGAAGCCGCGGAAGATGTTCGACTTCCAAAAAACGTAACACTTCCAGGTTTGCGGTGCTTGGGAGCCGATTTGTTCAGAAACCAAGCCATTTGAGTACCAAGGTACCACTGTACTTCTGAAGAAGTGTGCATGCACACGAAAGCTCATACCAAAATAAAAACTTAGTTGGTCTTTAAGGTGCTACTGAAGGAATTTTTTTATTTTACTGTACTAGGTTGTGAGCCATAAAATACAAGACGTCTGCTGGTGATGATGAGAAGGAAATCCTAACTTCAGTTTTATTTGATGGAATTTTACATTGCTGCAACAACTAATGCAAAATCTTGTACTAAAACTTCATTGGGATAAAGTTCTCTCATTACATGTCTTCAAGCATGATAGCTAGGGAAAAGGCCATAGTACAGTGGCAGTGTCTGCTCTGGCTGCAGAAGGTCCCAGGTTTGATTTCTGGCATCTCCAGACTGCCTTTTTAAATCTCTGGAGAGCTACTGCCCGTCAATGTAGAAAATACTGAGTTAGATGCACCAATGGTGTGAACCAGCACAAGGCAGGTTCCATATTGCAAAAAAATTAATGGGAGATCCAGGAAGAGCTTCCAGCATGCAGTGGACAAAACAGCTGAGAAATGCTGTAGTTCTACATGAACTTACCAGGGAGAAAGTTTCATTGAAGTAGGTGGAATCTACTTCTGAGTAGACATCCACAAGCACACAACTTCTCCCCCAAAGAATCTTGGGCACGATAGGATGTGAAGGGCAAATTACAGTTCTCATGATTCTTTGAGGGAAGCCATGTGGTTTAAATGTGTGGTGTGGATTACGCTGCAAGTGCAATGAAGATTTTATGAGCATACGTATACTGTATATATTGAAGAATAAGTGGAGATTGCTGATAAGGTTACCAGATTTTTTTCAATGAATCCAGGGAATAAATAAATAACACTTGGGACATTGATGCTGCAGCAATGGCGGTGGCAGCTGCCACATTTCCCCTTCCTCCAGGGCTTCTATCTCCTTTCTCCATGAGCCTGGGCAGCCTCTGAGTTGTTGGTTATTTGGTGGTGGTGGGGAAGCGGTGCGTGGTGGGTCAGGTATGGAAGGCGGAGGAAGAGGGCCGAGAGTGGCAGCGGCGGCAAGGCTTGAGCAACGCGATGCCTCCCTTCCTATTGGAGCAACCTCAATCCCATTCCTACTTGCGTGCAAGCAGGAGGGGGTGGGGATCCTTCAGCTGGGGAGGCTTCACACTGCCTTTTAGAGCAGGCCCATCCCAACTCCTACCGGTACTTGCGTGCAAGCAGGAGGGGGCGGGGATCCCTCAGCTGGGAAGAGAGGCTTCCCATTGCCTGAGAGATCCCTGCCCCCTTCTGCTTGCACACAAGCTCTGATAGGCAGCGTGGCTGCGTGAAGCCTCCCTTCACAGCTGAGAGATCCCCGCCCCAATCCTGCTTTTACACAAGTAGGAGTTGGGAGGCTGCTCCAATAGGCAGCATGAAGCCTCCCTTCACAGCTTACCGTGTTTCCCCCTTTTTAAGACACCGTCTTATAACTTTTTTTACTCAAAAAAACAGACGGTGTCTTATTTTCAGGGGATGCCTTGTACCTTAAGGCCTCCTCGGAAGGGCCAGGCCACTGGCTCGGGGTGCTGCTGGGCGCTCTGCGCGGCACCGAGGTGGCAGGCTGCTGGCTCGGCGCTCTGCCCAGCGCTGCTGGGCGCTCCAGGCGCTCGGCGCTGCAGACTGGCGGTTCCGGCGGCGGGGGGCAGGCCTCGGGCAGCTCTCCCCCCAAAAGAAGAGGCCAGGCGCTGCAAGGCGCTCCGAGCGCTTGGCGCTTCGGAGCGCTCCGCTATGCAGCCGCCGCTTCCGACGGCGGGGGGCAGGCCTCGGGCAGCTCTCCCCCCCAAAGAAGAGGCCAGGCGCTGCAGGGCGCTCCGAGCGCTCGGCGCTTCGGAGCGCTCCGCTCTGCAGCCGCCGGCCTCGGGCAGCCAAACAAAAAGAGAAGAGGCCAGGCGCTGCAGGGCGCTCCGAGCGCTCGGCGCTTCGGAGTGCTCCGCTCTGCAGCCGCCGGTTCCGGCGGCGGGGCGGCAGGCCTCGGGCAGCTCCTCCCCCCAAAAAAAGAAGAGGCCAGGCGCTGCAGGGCGCTCCGAGCGCTCGGCGCTTCGGAGCGCTCCGCTCTGCAGCCGCCGGTTACAGCGGCGGGGCGGCAGGCCTCATGCAGCTCCCCCCCCCCGCAAAAGAAGAAGCCAGGTGCTGCAGGGCGCTCCGAGCGCTCGCTGCTTCGGAGCGCTCCGCTCTGCAGCCGCCGGTTCCGGTGGCGGGGCGGCAGGCCTCGGGCAGCCCAAAAAAAAGAAAAGAAGAGGCCAGGTGCTGCAGGGCGCTCCATGCGTTCACTGCAGCAACAGCAGCCGGTTCCAGGCCCCTTTGGCTGGCTGGGGCGCTCGGCGGTCTCGCATGGAGGTATGTCTTATTTTCGGGGGGTGTCTTAGATTTCACTAATGCTAAAAAATGCTGCCATGGCTTACTTTCTGACTACGTCTTAAAAAAGGGGAAACACGGTAGTTGCTGGGGTCAGGGAAGGTGGAGGCAGCCTGGAAGCTGCATCGTAGAGCCCCTGCACCACCATCATATGGGGACTTCGGAGCAGCTCCTGAAGCCAGCCAGAGCCAACTGTTCCGAGCTGCTGAGACTGCCCTGCTGTGGTTCCCGGGGACATTTGATGAAATCCGGGGACATTCCGGGGGGTGGAATTTGTCCAGGGACTTATTCACAAATCCGGGGACTGTCCCTGGGAAATGGGGACATCTGGTAACCCTAAGATTGCACCTAACTTAAGTGTGCATTGTAATTCTGGCTTTATTTTTATTTTTTAATGTAGAATACCCTACCAGAGCTTATGTCCACAATCAATCTGTTAAGTCTTAAGATTCCACAAGGCTGTTGTTTCAGGAAGAAAAAAACTAGTTGCACTTACAAAACCAGAATATCTGTTTGTTTTTGACATGTGGCATAATATTGTTTCCACCTACCAAAATATATTTAATGGTATACATATTTTATTTATTTTGTTAAATTGTCTACAACGGGTACAGTACCAGCAAAAAAACAAACAAACAGGCAACGCGGAAGACGCCCGCGGCTACAACCCTTTATAAAAGTAGTTGGGAAGAATCCCCATTGAACTCAGCGGGGCTTTCACTTCCAAATAAACATGCCTCTGATTGGGCGGCACGGTTAGCTCATTCACAGAACGGAAGACGTCGGGAGGGGGCGGAACTAAAGTTTCTGCTTCCGAGTGTGTTTTCAGCCTCGTTGCGAGAAGTAGCGCCCCCTAGCGGCCATTGCCTCCCTGCCTGCCGGCGCCGTTCGCCTAGCCCGGCTTTCTCCGGCACCGCCCCGAGGGAGGGGTGGTCACGTGCTGGGGGCGTGTAGCCGAACGGCGGCCTCTAAGGGTCACATGACAGGGGCGCGGGCCGGGGTTGCTACTGTTGCTTGGGGAGGGGGGCTGGAGTCCGACTGACCATGGTAAGTGAGCGGCTGCCCGACTTAAGGCGGCGGCGGCGGGGTGCGGGGAGGAGAGAAGCGGGGCTGTTCATGGCGGTGCGTCGCCTCGCCTGTCCGAGGCCTGCAGGACCGTTGTAGTATGAGCGGCGGCGCCGCCTTCCTCCTTCCTTCTCCTTGTGAGGCGGGTTGGGCCCTGGGGTGCTTTTGAGGCGAGGGAGGCCGTTGGCCGTTCCCATGGATACGGCACTCTCGGCGCGAGGGGCTTCCATTCGATGCCGCCGCCCCGCTTCCACCACGCGCTCCATCCCGCCTTTCTGGGTGACGCGGGCGGTGTGTGTTCCGCCGCTTCTTGAGGAGAAGGCAAAGTACGCGGGGAGGGGCGCTCTTGCCGCCGGTGCCCCGGGAAGGTCAGGGTCTAGGTTTCTCATGGCGGGCTCAGCGCGCAGGGCGGGAGGGAGGGAGGGAAGCGGCTGGGATTTTCGTGGAGTGGGGGGACACGTCAGAGTCACCTGGCCTGTCTCTGGTGGCACTCTCGGGTTTGGCTTCTAAGAGGAGCCATACTCCCAGGAGGAATTGTGGGGTGGGGTCGTAAACGTGTCTGCGAGTTTATATTCTCGGCGGATTCACGCACGTAATCCGGTGTCTCTTCGCGTAGGGAGAGGCGACCTACACCACACAGTTACTTACAGTGCGCTGTTACTTCACGTGTTGCCCAGCAGCACTGGCATGAAAAACCTGACTAGCCTAATAGGGTTGTTGTTGTTGTTGTTGTTGTAAGGTTTAAGAATGCTGTTAGTAATTACCAGTAGGGATGAAAAGTGTATAGCAGGCATCCACAAACTGGCCCTCCAGATGTTTTGGCCTACAACTCCCATGATCCCTAGCTAACAGGACCAGTGGTCAGGGATGATGGGAATTGTAGTCCAAAACATCTGGATGGCCGAAGTTTGGGGATGCCTAGTGTATAGGGAACCCAAGGAGAACTGGGAGCAGGTTGTAAGGATTGGACTGTGAATGCTTCTTTGCTGATTGTTTTTTTATTGGCTTTATGTCCTGCGTTTCTGTGTGGTTTACACACAGTTTAAAAATACTATAATATAAAATGAAGAGTTGATAGAGCCCTTTCAGGCTGACTGGGAGTTGGTGGCGCAAGCTCCCTGAGCACCTACCCTCCCTCAGGGCACACAGGTATTCCTGAAGCAACCCTAGGAAAGGTGTAGTAGGTGCTATCCCAAATCTCTCAGGCCGCTGATGGTTCTATGAAGAACTGGGTGGTATGAAGACTTTGCCTGCACAACTGGTTGCAAGTGGTCAGGCTGAACCTGGAGTCTGGAGTACTCTAGGCATCACACTTTGAAGAAGGGCATTGACAAATGAGCATGTCCAGAGGAGGAGGGCATCTGAGATTGTGTTGAAACAAAGTTCTGTGAGGAATAGTTGAATGAAAAGTTAAAGTTCAGTCTAGTAAAAGGCGACTATGGGGTCGCTTGCAGGCCGAGGGAGCCCGTATTTGTCCTCAGACAGCTTTCCAGGTCATGTGGCCAGCATGACTAAACAGCTTCTGGTGCAACAGAACACCGTGACAGAAGCCAGAGCGCATGGAAACTCCGTTTACCTTCCCTATTTATCTACTTGCACAGGTGTGCTTTTGAACTACTAGGTTGGCAGGAGCTGGGACAGAGCAACGGGAGCTCACTTTGAGGATTTGAACCGTTGACCTTCCAATCTCCAAGCCCAAGAGGCTCAGTGGTTTAGACCACAGCGAGCCTATGTTTGGCTCGCCAAACGATTAAAGGGAGACATGAGAGTGGTCTTCAGATATTTGACAGGTTTAATGAAGAAGATGGAGCAGGCTTGTTTTTTTGTTTCTCCAAAGGGCAGGACTAGAACCAGTAGGTGGAAAGTGTAGGGCAGCATTTCTCAACCGCTGTTCCGCGGCACACTAGTGTGCAGACGCTGGCTGGTGTGCCGCGATGTGCGGCGACGAGAAGGGCGATTTGCATTGTCACGTGCCTGGCGGCCGCCAATAAGCAGCACTAACCCGCCGGAAAGGAAGCCGGCCGGGTCACAACGCGGAGCGAGCGCAGCTCTCAACAGCCACCACCACGGGAGGGTGGTTTTAGACAAACTTAAAGAAGCTGGCTGGATGAGCTCAACCTGAAACTTGCTGGGCAAAGGATTGTGCTGGCAGAGAAATCAGCGGCTTGTGAAGCCTTATTACAGGAGATTGCAACCAACACAGCAATTGGCAAGTGTTTCTTACAGTCATAATTATATAGTCAATTTAGGGCGGCACAGAGTTAAATTTTTTAACTTTTTTAATGGTGGTGTGCCTCGTGATTTTTTTCATGGAACAAGTGTGCCTTGGCCCAAAAAAGGTTGAGAAACACTGGTGTAGGGAAGCAGATTTCAGCTAGGTTTAAAGAGAACATTCCTAATGCTAAGTACCATTTGACAGTGGAATAGACCACCTGATGAGGTGATGATGGGCCCTCCTTTGCCAGAAGTATTTACGCAGAGGTTGGATGTCTGTCAGAAATCCTGTAGTTACTCCTTGCACTGGGCAGAGAGGGGGCTGGATTAGATTACCTCAAGGGTGCTTTCCAAATTGCTAGTCCTTTCATTCTAGCTAGTCATTTCATTCTAACATTTTTTAAAAGCTTGGCAGGGTGCACCTTGTTCAGTGATTCCGTCCAGGTGTGTACTGATAGATAAGTAGCTTAATGGAACAGGTTGGGTATACTATTAGAATCCTTAGGAATTCTAGAACTGGTTTAAGACCAGCTTTATAACATATCTATCCATAACAATGCCTTAAAGAATCTGCATGTGGTCTTACACTCATGTAATAAAATGTAAATTGTTCGGGCAATATACTCTTGAGTCATTAGCAAAATAATAATATTTATATGATTCCTTAGGGTCAATTGATTAGAAGTGACTTATGTCTGTAAAAAGCCTATGGGGGTATTAGTGAGCTTTCAGGCAGTGGCTTAATATTGCAAATGGGTCGTTCAGATTTGGTTTTTCTGTGAGCATGATTGGTATGAGTGTTGACACATATTTTCATAGGCATTATGTTTTTCCCCATCAGTACTAGTGGGTGTTGGTGCCAGAATATTTCCCTGCTGTGTTTTCTTGTTCTTCTCCTGTATTAGTAGTGCCCTGCTCTCTGCTACCTTTTAAATATGTGCACAAGTATTTCTGTAGCTGGGTACACACCTTTAATCCCCTTACTTGTAAGTTCACAAAAGCAAACTTTAAAACCCTTAGTTATCATGTTTTATGACATGTAAAATGGAGACTTCTGATTTTACAGGGTGACTTATTTCCATATATATATATATATATATATATATATATATATATATATATATAATAAGTGTTGTGCAAGACCACAGAGGAAAGTGGGAAGGTCTTGTGCAAGAAAGGTATTGCATAAGACCTCTATTTTTAAAGTCTCAATGCATGTACTACAGTTTGTCTCTGAGATATGCCCCACATATACTGTGTGAATATATCTACCGTACCTTCTCTGAACTGGTTAGCTGAAATGTAAAGGTGTTCAGTGTATGGCAGTTGGTGGAAATAGGTAAATAGGCTGAGATTGTTTGGGTTGCCAGAAACAAAGTGACTAGGCTGTGTGCAGTTGAGAAAAAATGGAAGTAGGGGTGGCAGTAGAACCTACTCATCAAAACATCACAACACATATGACAAACTGCTTACCAAAAAAAACCATAGTAATAAGCATCTGCACAAGGCATGCCTGTAGCTGTATAATAGGTTGTTTTTACTTTTTCTTTGCATAGTAAAGTGAAATTCAGATTAAACACATTGAAAAGTCTGGTATTATGTTACCAATTTCTTGTGGATGCTGTCAAATCTTGCATCCATGAACAACACCTACTCCAGAATAAACTCCAGTCTGGAGGCACCCTGAGTCATTTACTTTACATATTTGATACTTTAAGGTGGTGTGACAGTGCCTACAGGAATTACATACAGGGATTTCCTCAGGCATGGCTGGAAGAGCTGCTGTGAGTTTAAACCCCATGACATGCCAAACCAATGTAACCCCCCCCCCCCGGCCCCACATGCTGAACTTCTGCTTTTCATGCAGCTGTTAAAGGCAAATGAGGTCTGTCAGACCCGAAGGTTGACAATGCTTATTTGCCTTCGCTTTACTAGCCTACTTATATTAATAAATGAATTCTTGGATGGGTGGCAGATACTACTGGTAGCTCTAGTTTAGATGTTGAAATACTGAGGAGACATTTGCCATATATGCTCATCACTTGATTACTGCAAATCAATAATGTGTTGTGCACGATTATGAGTGTTCCACGAGCCCATACAGATAGATGTCTGAATACCTCTTCAAATACAGCCTTTACTCTGGGGGCCTTGTGCATATTCAGCTGACAGTCATTGAGATGGCTCAGATTTAATGTTAAGGTTTGCTGTTAATGTGAATGAGCTTCCTAGGACCCTTGGGCTTACATGTTTCTTCCTCCCAGCACATGCTGTGATTCCCCTTCCTCTTGGTATATGACAAATTTGCCATCTTGTCTAAAGTGACAAACTATGCTGTGTGATTGACTGCATTATGTTCAGTGCCTGGCTAATTTTGAACACTGTTGTAGAAGCTGGATGGCCTCTGTGTTCCAAAGCAAGACAGGATAAACAAATTGTAGAGTTAGACTTAAATTATGCATGTGTGTATGTGCAAATATAACAGCAGTGTGTTGCAAACACACATTTTAAGGTTTGAAGGTTTTTTTTCTAAATTCCTTTTATTGTAGATCAGAGTTATTCCTTAAAGATGTACAGTAGTGTGTTAAGGCACTCAACAATGTTTTTCAATTCAATCAGAAAGTGCAGTTTGTTTTGCCTTTAATAGTGGCTTATTAAATTCTTGTAGGGCTCCTTTGAAGTCTGGACTTCCATTGTCCATATTGTTTGGATATCTTGGTGTTTGTTGATTAGTAAGAATTGAATGCCATCTAGGTTTTCTTTTTTTCCAATGCTTTGAGGCACTGAGACAGGATACAGAGGGTCTGTTTTGCTTCTGTTCCTCCACAAGTCTCCTGGCCCACTCTCCTTCCCTGTTTGCTTTGGAGCCAAATTAAAGAGTCCTGCTGATTTCTGAATGAAGGAAATAGGACAAAGGGATCAGTTAAGGCAGGGGTTCCCAACAAAATTTTATCAAGGACCCCTCATCGAGCCGCTATTGTGACAAGGACCCCCATTAATTCCTAATACTAAAATTAAAAAGTGAGAGCCAAATTAAGAGTCTTTTTATATTTACTGTATACGTTTTTTACAGTTACAACAGAGTACTCCATCAGTATACAGTTAGTTTTAATTTTCAGTTCTTAATGAGATGAGTTAAATTTGTCCTTTGAGTCCATTATTTCTGAAATATTAGGTTCCAAACTTGAAACTTTCACTCTGAAATCCGACCGCATGTCGAGCCGATTCCTATATTTGTTTTTCATGAAACACATGGAAGAAAATGCTTCCTCACACCGATATGTGGTTGCAAATGGAAGGATCTTTTTCATTGCCTTATCTCCAAGTTTCTTGTTTACAAACACTACTGTTTTGCAAAGAGGCAGCGCACGCCAGGGAGGAGGGAGGGGAATGGAGAAGACAGGGTACCTGCGCAGTAGCGCACAAATGAAGCCGACACGCGCAAAGCATCTTGGGGAGGTGAGCGTTAGTAGAATGCATGCGCTGCCTCTTTACCTAGAATCATAGAATCCTAGAGTTGGAAGAGACCACAAGGGCCATCCAGTCCAACCCCCTGCCAAGCAGGAAACACCACCAAAGCATTCTTGACAGATGGCCGTCAGGCCGTCAAGCCTCTGCTTAAAGACCTCCAAAGAAGGAGATTCCACCACACTCCTTGGCAGCAAATTCCACTGTCAAACAGCTCTTACTGTCAGGAAGTTCTTAATGTTGAGGTGGAATCTTCTTTCTTGTAGTTTGAATCCATTGCTCCGTGTCCGCTTCTCTGGAGCAGCAGAAAACAACCTTTCTCCCTCCTCTATATGACATCCTTTTCTATATTTGAACATGGCTATCATATCACCCCTTAACCTTCTCTTCCCCAGCCTAAACATACCCAGCTCCCTAAGCCGTTCCTCATAAGGCATCATTTCCATTTCCATTTTGGTTGCCCTCTTCTGGACACGTTCCAGCTTGTCAGTATCCTTCTTGAACTGTGGTGCCCAGAACTGGACACAGTACTCCAGGTGAGGTCTGACCAGAGCAGAATAAAGGGATAATATTACTAGCTATGATCTAGATGCTATACTCCTATTGATGCAGCAAAGAATTGCATTGGCTTTTTTAGCTGCTGCATCACACTGTTGACTCATGTCAAGTTTGTGGTCTACCAAGACTTCTAGATCCTTTTCACATGTACTGCTCTCAAGCCAGGTGTCTCCCACCCTGTATTTGCAAAACAGTGGTGTTTGTAAAGCGCCACCTAACGGCATACAGCAGAACTACTGCCTCTATCTAATTCTAGTTTTGCGCTAGACTCTGCTCATGCAGGAAGCGGCCAAAACAAAAAAATCTGTTATCATACAAAATATATTTAATATATTTTTTATTCTAATAGCATCTTGCGGACCCCTCTGGCATAGCTCGCGGACCCCTGGGGGTCCCCGGACCACCTGTTGGGAACCACTGAGTTAAGGAATGGGACAGAGGGCTTTCAGCTGAATCGTGCCTTTGAAGTACTTCAAGTATATGCCAGGTGTGGGGACTGGGAACCTTTGGCCCTTGCTGTACTTAAGTTCCCATCAGATTCAACAAGCATGTTGATGGCTAGGGATGCTGGGAGTTGTAGTTCAGCAACATCTGACAGACCAGAGGTTTCCTGCACCTGGTAGGCAGCGAGTCAGCTAACGCCTACTCGGAGTAGGCCCATTGAAGTTAAGAAATATGCAATCCATTAATTTCAGTGGGTCTGCTCTGGGTAAAACTTGGTTAACGCCACCCATAGTCTCCAGACAATTCATTAGCAACTGAAATGCATCAAGCACTTTTTAAATGTTCTTTGGATGCCCAAAACCACTATTTCTAATAGTCTAATCCAGGCATGTCCAACCAGTTGCTCGCGGGGTGGGAAATCATGGTTGATCATGGGTTCCTGATTGATGCCCCACCCCCTAAAGCTCCACAAATTTGGCTGATCCACCCCCCAAAAAGCTCAACAACTTTGGTGAAGCCTCCCCCAGAAAAGGGTCAACAACTCTGGTCAATCCAATGGGTAGATTACTGCCAGTTTATAATGTGAGTAGATCGCACTCTCTTGGAAGTTGGATGTGCTTGGTCTAATCTTTCCCTGAGTAGTGGTGCTTTTCTTAGATGAGGCACAAAAGATAGATGAGCAGCATCTGCAGCAATGGGACTAGGCTGCAAACTGTTTTGGGGTTTAGGGCATGGGCCCTTATCCTGTCATTTCCCCATTTTGTTCAAGTGGCCCTCAGACAAAACTACCAGTAGTTGCTGATTAGATTTCTGTAAAGTAGTTTTAATGTATTTTGTAGTATTTTCCCCTTCCATCAATGCAGAAACATATATGTAAGAATTGTTTTAAGTTGCTTTAGATTAGTTATCTGTCACTTCACCCTTAAAATATTTTGATTTAAATTAATTCTTTAAGAAGTAAAGTTTTATAATTGTTATGGGGTAGCATGTGTGGTGGGGGGCTACATTGGCACATAAGACAAGGTGAACCTGTATTTCTGCTCTAGCATGATGCTTGCTTTTCCACAAATGCGACAATTCATAACAGTGTTCTGTTGCTATCTCACACCAGTTCAGTTTCTTTCTACAGCTGATTTTTTTGGTAGAATTAATTTTTTTATGTTTAAAGGAGCAATTAAAACAAGGGCCATAGAACTTTTTCTTTATTATTTAACTACACTTTGTGGCTGCTATATTGAACTTGATAAAGTTGCTGTTTATTTTATCTAAGACCAAGTGAATGTGCTTTTTATTGCAGAGTTTTCTGGGAGGCTTGTTTGGTCCCATTTGTGAGATTGATGTTGTTCTTAATGACGCAGAATCACGAAAAACAGCTGAAATAAAAACAGAAGATGGTAAAATAGAAAAACATTATCTTTTCTATGATGGAGAATCGGTTTCAGGAAAGGTAATTTAAAAAACAAAACAAAACCAAGTTTGTACTTTATGTAAGATATAGAGCAGAAACGGTTATTAATGATATAGCTGTTCCAGATAATCTCATAATAGAAACTAGTTTCTAGTGTATGTGTCATATTGAGGTTTGGTAGTAAACAAACTGTTATTGTTGATGCTATCAAGTCAATATGTATATGTCAAGGAATGACCAACACATTTATTTTGTTGCGGAGGAACCTCTTTCAGTGTTGGCACAGGAGATAATACAGTCATCCTCATTAATTTTTATTACACAAATATTTGATAATGTCATATTAATGATCTATGGTGTTAACTGATAATTTGTGGGTTTTTTTTTTTGCAAATTTTAAAAATGTTAGATTAACTATCCAAATATTTAAGTTGTTAACATTCTTATTTTTATACTGTAAGTGGTTTCTCTTCATACAGATCCCCCCAATGCCTAAAACTCCTCTATATCTACATTTTTTAGTTCACAAGCTTGTCTTCTGTGGAGCTTGGTTTCAACACTACTTAATAATATATTCTGATGGTTCAAGTAATAATAGAAGCAAATGCTGCTTTCACAAATGTTATACAGGGGAACTGATAGTTCTCCAGATGTTGCTGGACTACAACTCCTGTTATCTCTGCCTAATGTTCTAAGAAGAGCCTTCTAGGATTGATTAGGCCAAAGGTCTGTCTAGTCCAGCATTCTGTGGCACGGTTGTATTGAACAGTTTTATTCAGAGTAGACTCACTGAAATTAATAGACATAAGCTGGTCTTGTCTAGTCTAACACTGGATACAACCCAAAGTCATGTAAAGTTGCCAAGGATGGGACATGGGTGACGCTGTGGTCTAAACCACAGAGCCTAGGGCTTGCCGATCAGAAGGTCGGCGGTTCGAATCCCCGCGACGGGGTGAGCTCCAGTTGTTTGGTCCCAGCTCCTGCCCACCTAGCAGTTTGAAAGCACGTCAAGTGCAAGTAGATAAATAGATATCGCTCCGGCGGGAAGGTAAACGGCGTTTCCGTGCGCTGCTCTGGTTCACCAGATGCGGCTTAGTCATGCTGGCCACATGACCCAGAAGCTGTCTGCAGACAAACACTGGCTCCCTTAGCTTATAGAGCAAGATGAGCGCGCAACCCCAGAGTTGTCCGCGATGGGACCTAACGGCCAGGGGTCCCTTTACCTTTAAAGTTGCCAAAAATAGTGTTATCTTCTACAATTTTTCTTAAACCCTTTGTAAGAATATATTGAGTCCAACAATACTACCCCTGTTGTGATGATTTTGAATTTGCCTTTAACACAATGCCTTCAATTCTGGCAAATGATTAGAAGGGACTTCTGGTGCAATCCAGACCCATAGTAGGGAGTCTTGTGCAGAAGAAGTATTTATAAAGCCTGAACCTGCCCCATCTTCTACATATACAAATATTCTATTGGAATTCTCTTACTTATAAAATGGAAATGGGCAGTGTCTGTGTGGATTGCACATGGTCAGATCCAGCGCCTCTATTCTTCTAAGCTTCCGCTACTCATTGCCCTTTTAGAATGCTGGAATGATGCCATATTTATCTCCATTTTTTGCTTTAAAACTTGTCTTTTCCTGCTTCTGTCATTTAATGAACTATTTTCACCCATTGCTAAATAGCTGCTTCACCAGTTTCTCTTCCCACAGTCCTTTTTTTTATAGTGTAAATGATTGCATAAGGAGGAACTGGCAGGGGCACAGGGAGTGCTGGTGGCATCTAGCAAGTTTTAACCATTTTTGCTGTGAAAATTCAGTAAATAAGAGTTGGAAGAAGGAATGAAAATGTCATGTAGTCCAGCATTGTAACACAGGGCTGGAAAAGGGGCAATGAATCAGAACCACACTTCCTTTCGAAAAAGACTGGTTTTATCAACTGCACCTATCTGTTTTTAACCATTGTTTTATTTTGTTACTGATTATTTTTATTGTTCTACATTGCACTTAGTGCTGCAAATGCAGTGGAAAGGTGGGATATATATAGTTTAAATGATCTACAAGTGTTTGTACAAATGGATCTTTACACTTACACCTCTTCATTGGTGTTTTGACTTTTTCAGGTAAACCTAGTCTTTAAACAACTTGGAAAGAGGCTAGAGCATCAAGGAATTAGAATTGAATTTGTAGGACAAATTGGTGAGTCTCTTAGAATTACCATTTGGTATGGATAACTTTGAGTGCTCATAACCCTGATATAGTAATCGTAATCTGGACTGTTCCCTAGGTAGTTGAATACGGTGTTCAAAATTAGCCAGGCTCATTTTGCACCAGGCTTTTGACCTGGGCACCAGGATGTCACCTGACATCTCCACCATCCGGAGGTACATGCTGGGGATCATTGTACCTGAAATGTTTTCACACACTAATACCACATCCTGTAGAATTCTATCAGTTAAATTTATCTGCACAACCAGGAGCCAAAAATTTTTTTCTATGCAGTCTGAGCAGGAGTGGTGAACAACATTATAGTGAATTGTTGCTTGTCTTCACTTACCCCATCCCACTGCCCTGCTCACAGTTGTGAAGAATATGGTTACGTTATGAATGAAAGAGCTCAGAGTAGGCCAGTATATATTTGTGAACCGTCCCTGGATCAAGTGACTTTTCTTCTTTAAGTTCTCAAAGCTCTTAACCTAGCTCAAGGTTGTCATCTGTACTAGGCAGATGTTTAACTGAGAATCAATCACAGTCAGTCCATCATTTGAAGAATAAGACTTAAGAGCCATCTTGCCCCAAAATGGCAACCATTCTGTTTTGGCAACTATAATGTTGGTTAAGGATCCATTTGGTGCCTAACTTATATATCTGAGTTTCTAACACTGGTTGTATAACAAGTATCCCGAAGATGTTTGTTTCGAAGTAAATAATGTTTGCTGTCTGTGATTCAAATAAATTGTATCTGTGATATGTTGCCAAGCAGCAGTTACGCAAACAGCATGCATCTTAAAAATAGTAACTATATTCTAGCTAGATCATATTGTGGATCCTGGAGATTAAGATGCAACAAGTAAAGATGACGTAATTTTTGAGGCCACATGTTTGTATGTTCTGCTTTTGTTTTTTCTTGAAGAGCTTTTTCTTAAAGCTTGTATACTCTGTTTCATAAACCAAAATTTGTTCAGTAAATTCTCTCTCTGCTTACAATATGAGAATATAAAATAAAATGACACATTTTGGAAAACATTCTACTAACCTACCTTTTAAGTTATTGAATTTCCTCCATAAAGTCATTTGCTTGTTTGTCAAGCTGACTGTTGATATTAAACAATGGTGGGCAGTATAATTAACAAAACAGTTGTATTTGTACTTGAATGGAGGATCTTTGAAATACAACTGAAGGAGTTCTGAATTAGACCACACTGTAAAATAAAAAATAATAATTTTGAATTCACATGATTAAATGGAGATAGAATTAACGCCAATATTTTAATATTTTTCTATTTATTTTATTTTCTTCCTTGCCACTTGCAGCAGTCCCAAGTGTCAAGCCATTGTATGCTCTTTAAGGAAAGCTTCTCTTACATTTCCTCTCTGATTCTATTCATTACTTTCTTAGAGCTTTTCAGTGACAAGAGCAATACTCATGAATTTGTAAACCTAGTGAAAGAACTGGCCTTACCTGGTGAATTAACACAAAGTAGAAGTTATGATTTTGAGTTTATGCAAGTTGAGAAGCCATATGAGTCCTACATCGGTGCCAATGTCAGATTGAGGTATGGAAACCGGAAAAGTACTATTTCTGCAATTATGGTTATAATTGTTTCTAACTTATAGCATTATATAGGTATGTGTAAAAATATATTAAAAATTGGTTGCATCAAAAGGGCCAATCTGTCTGTGGAAGGAATTTTGATCTAGCAGAAACACCCACAAAGAGGGAAGGGGTTCTTTTGCCAAATCCCCCCTGCACCTCTCTCACCCCTTAACTGCAAGGAAGGTGGTATGGGGGTTGTAAGGGGAAAATGGTATCTGAGAAAGTCACCTCCCTTCGTTTCCATGTGTAGGAACCTTTGCTGAATTGAAATCTGTTACATTGCTGAAAGAACTGTTTCCATTAATGGAAATGTACTTTTGTATATAACCCATATGGATCCTTTTTCTCTCTGATCTGATGGATTTGATGGATTTTTTTTCTTTTCTGGCCTTCAGAATCTAGATAAAATATCTCATGAATCAAACTCCCTATATGCCCCTGCAAGCTGGTAGGCTATTCATCTGAGTTTTCTCCAAAGCTGAGATTTTATGCAACCTGTGTTCCAAGGACAAAGTGAGCAATCTTGTCTATCAGACGCCAGTCTATACTAAGAAACTTGTATCACTTGCTTAGAATAATTTTTTCTAACAAAATCATTTTTCTCAAATCATTTAAAGTTATTTAGAGTAATATCTGATTGTGGCAGGCCACTTTTACAACAGCTGTTTTGCTAGCCAGAGCCTTGTTTTGAGTGTAGCACGGCAACTGAATCCATTGAGAGAATTGTGCTTGTGAAACAAGTTGCAGAACTGCCCGGTGACAACTACATTTTTGCACTAAAGCTTGCACAACAATGTTAATTTTCAAACCCATTCCACTAATGTCATGTTGGATGTTGCCCATAGTTACATACATTAATATGCAGCTGTTGAGAGATAATGGGAAGGTGTTGGAGCCAAATGGTATGCAGTGATGGAAGACTCTGAATTTCTGTTCTTCAGTCAATATTAAAATACATCATTATAGCATTGTTAATTTTAAGAAATACAAAAATGAAAACAAGTTGCAATAAAATGAAAGAAATACAAATTTCTACATAGAAAAAGTAATCCACCCATACAATAAATATGATTATAATAATGATTATCAGGAAACTATATGGAAACGGTAAAAAAAGCTTTAGCAAGCAATCTGCTTTCTGAAACACTTCTGAAACACGAAAGGTGTGAATTTGGATATGCCTGCCTTAAAAGTAATATGTAAACCTTGAATTTAAATGTAAGTGGGTCCTCGAAATACTACCCTGTTTGTAGAGCTGTAAAGAAATACTGGATTGAATCCTTTCAGTTTGCAGAAGGGACTCTGATTCAGCAGAGACTCCTGCTAGATTGAAGGTATAGATTTCTTCTGCAGCATTCCACCACATCTCCCATTCTGTACCAGAAGGACCTTCAACCCTCTCAAGCCAATCTTCATGGGGAGCTGCAGGGGAGTGGGAATGAATTGCCTTTTCTCTTCTATCTGCTGAAGCTTTAGCGTTCTGCTGAAAGCATGTCTGGTTCCAACCCGTTGTGCTAATAAAAGTTGGAATCGCCTCCTCTCCTGCTTTAGGAAAAGCTCTTATTAAATTCTCGTTTTGGCCTTGCAACAAAAGGAGTTAGAATTGTGAGCAGATTGGTTTAATTCAGATTTAACTGCTAATGCAGTTTATGAATCTCAATGTAGTCTATTTCTGATGTTAGCTATTTTGATAAAGTTGGCCACTTCATGTATGTAAAATATTCTGTGTATACAATCTCTGCTAATTTCCTGTTTTGTAGGTATTTCCTTAAAGTTACGATAGTAAGAAGATTGTCAGACTTGGTAAAAGAGTATGACCTTATCGTTCACCAGCTTGCGACATACCCAGATGTTAACAATTCTATTAAAATGGAAGTTGGCATTGAAGATTGTCTGCATATAGAATTTGAATACAACAAATCCAAGTATGTATTATGAATAAGGGAATGTGTGACCTTGAAATGGGTAACCAGGGAAGCCCCTTCAGGTTAAAAGTGTGGAACACATAGCAGTAATTAATAACTGATTGCTAAGGTGGGTGAAGCTTGTCCTTCCAAAGTTGTTACAATTCAGGAGTATTATATTACTCTCTTCTTGAACCAACTGCTCACATGGAAACTTCATCTGATACAAAATGCCGCAGCCAGAGCTGCAGCTAGAATTATTATTACTATACCAGCTCCTGGTACTATACTGTACTGTGATTTTGATTACTATATCGGCTCCACTGACACCCAGTCTGTTTGTGAGCTCAGGTAGTTGGAGGAGACCCTGCCCCATGTCCCATCAGTGTTTAAGATTGAGTTGCTGGGTATACATAAAAGGTCCTTTTTGAGAACTCTACTCAAACTTTGGAACTCCTTTCTCTGGGAGTCCAACTGACGCCTCCTTGATGACATTTAGAAAGCAGATAAAAACTATTCTGCTTTGGTGGCTTATGACTTGATTTCTTAATCTTGCTTCCTTTAAAACTGTTTTGCTGGTGGCTGTTTTCTGTGTTTCTTTCAATTTTGCTTTTTTTTTTAAAAAAATGTGCTCATTGTATGCCAATTGAGTGTTGTGTTACTATGGGTGGGATTCAGACTAAGTTAGTTGTACTTATCTAAAAGTTAGCCTTTACTAACTTTTCACATTGATTGCAGTGGACCTAAGTGCAAATAGCTTAGTCTGGATCCAATTCTACATGATGCAAAAGTAGTATACAATTTTTTAAAAATGCTTAGACCAGACCTATGTCTTCTGTTAGCATGGGGCTCTTTAGCACTAACTGCCTAAGCAAAAGAGAAGAGATCATTATTGCAATCTGATTTGTTATGACATCAACATTTTGAAACCTCCACTTACCTTCAGTGCATATTGTGATAACTTGTCTCTACTACTACTACTAGCACTTTCTGTTCATTGGGCTTTAAAGTGGCTTCTGAAAACATACTGCCTGATTGAGGAATAAAACTGGGTAGCACCTACAAACTTGAGTGTGGGTCTGCTCTTTGTTAAAATGAGTAACCCTGTTCAATATATACAGTTCTGTTTTCTTATCCTTTTTCAGCAATATGAATACACACAAGCATTGTAAAATGCTGTAAACTAATTTAAAAATGTTAAATTCTGCAGTTTACAAGCCCCCTTCCTTTGTTTCTGTAAGGTATCATCTAAAGGATGTGATTGTTGGAAAAATTTACTTTCTCTTAGTAAGAATAAAAATTCAGCATATGGAATTACAGCTGATCAAAAAAGAGATTACTGGAATTGGTAAGATGAATTTTGAAACTGTTATGAATATTTTTACTTTTAATTTGATGTGTTCTAGAACTATCTTTTCTGATATTTCCAATTTATAATAGGCTGTTCTATTTTGCATATGTATGTGTAGCTAGTTTCTTTTAGCTGTACATAGTGACCAGTACTGGTTTGCAGGTAACTAGTTTATGCTTCACAGTGAATAGGTTCCTGAAACCTCTGTCTTCAACTGTGTTTAGCAATATACATGGCAATCAGGCATTCTATTCTGTTCAGCTACTTTTCAACTTCAAAGACCTTCTTGTACAATTGCTTTGCACTTCTAAATATAGTAATATTTCAGAATTGGCATGGTGGGTAGGCTCCGAGTGACAGATCTGATTCACATTAAACTGGCGTAACCTGTTCAGATTTAAGACTTGGGTGAAATTTGTTTACTTTGGCTAATTGGTGTACAGAACTACTAAACATGTTGTTGGTCCTGATTAACAGCTGTAATCAGGGCTCAGAATTCCTCTGAGGTTCTGTTGTATTGGGCTGAGCTGGGGAAGTACACATATTGGATATTACTAAGAGGAGCTCTGTCTTGAAGAGCTGAGAAGTAGTGATATTTTATGATTACCTGTGTAATTCAATACCTATTCATGATCTGATAAGGTATAACTGCTAAAGGGCTTTAGTCCATAGAAATAAATAAATGTATTCGACTAAATATGCAAAATTGAATTAAAGGACTTTAAAATAAATATAATTGTTTAACCAGGACCCAGTACCACAACAGAGACAGAGACCATTGCAAAGTATGAAATAATGGATGGTGCACCAGTTAAAGGTGAGTTGGTGTTTGTTAACATTGTCAAAGCATTTTTATGTTAAAATATAGGTTGTTTCTCTAAATTGAGTGTTAATCCTATTATGGAGTACATAAAAATTATCTTGAAGCCTAGACTGATACAAAAAGAAAATCTAAAGCACTAAGTACCAACTTTGCCTTATGCATCATTTAAGTGCCTTAAATGAATAAGCGGCTCCTAATCTGTAGTCTTCACTCCTTAATACCAATTGGTTAGTATTAGTTTGTTTCATAAATTAGAAAACTGATTTCTGGTTTGTACCATGTCTATTATTACTTTTTCTTGTGTTCTTAAGAGTCAGGAAAAAGAATAGGGAAAACATGGACAAATGTGCTACCCCTGAACATAAGAAGAGTTCTGTTGGATTGGACTAGTCTAGGGTAGCATCCTCTCTCCTGCAGTAGTCAACCAGATGCTTATTTACTGCTGCTGTTTCCCAACAATTGGTATTCAATAGCAATTGGCTTGTCCCTTTAAAGCCATCTATTGATCACCTTGCATGTTGTGATAACAAATTCATATTTCAGCTTTGCGCTCTGGAAGGAGTGGTTTATTTTTTCTGTCCTGAATTGTGCTCCCCAGCTTGATTGGATGACAGAAATGGATGCAGAGTCATGTTCACATTTAAATATATAGCTATTTTCCTTTTTAGAGGCTGCTCCCACCCAGATTAAAAGGCATGTTGGGATTTGGTGTGACTTGCTTAAGGAGAAATTCCCAGCCCCCTTCTTTTTAAATTGATGTCATGCCAATCCCTGTACCTCCAAATTACACTGTCAGGATCTATTCTAATCCTTTAAATGTTGAGGAAAGAAGCAAAACTAATCACAACTTCTTTTTATCTAAGGTGAATCTATTCCTATAAGACTCTTCTTGGCGGGCTATGATCCTACTCCTACAATGAGGGATGTGAATAAAAAGTTTTCAGTAAGATACTTCTTGAACCTAGTATTAGTCGATGAAGAGGACAGAAGGTACTTCAAGCAACAGGTAATTAATTACATTGTGTACTGAAGTATTGTAATGAGGTGGATTATTATTTATTTGGGTTGCCTTTTCTGTTAAAAAATATTCAGGGCAACTTTCAAAGTACTAAAGCCAGCACCTAATAAAACAATAATTGGGATACTTAAGCAGAAAAAATGCAGTCCATTAAAACATCAGTAATAAAAGCAGAACAATTCTAATAATTTTTTTATCTCCCATTACCTTAAGGGAAAGCTTTATGAAACAATGTTTTTATGTGCTGCCAAACTGTCTAGAGTGGGAGCAAAGGAGGCCTCATGAAGAGAGCTGCACAACATGGGCACCATTCCATGCTTCAGCACAACTTTCTAAAAAGGATTGTGGCTTTCAGTATCTAGGTTTTTTCAGAAGTTTGTATGGAAATGCTAGGGAGGGGGGTGCGAGTACTGTATTCTAGCAGAGATGCTTCTATCTGTGACAGCGATATGTTTCAAATATGAAGCCTCTAAACTGTACATTTTCTTCCACCTTAAACAGGAGATCATTCTTTGGAGAAAAGCTCCTGAGAAACTGAGGAAACAACGAACCAACTTCCACCAGCGGTTTGAAAGTCCAGAACCACAGGCATCAGCAGAGCAGCCTGAAATGTGAACTGGGTGTTGGGAGTGAAAGAACTGTTGATAGATCAGCAGGTTGAAGGTGGCAACAGCCTGTAGGGAAGAAGGCCACAACACCCATTTCAACAGTCTTCCTCATCTTACAGTGCTGCATTTCCCACACTACTAAAACATTCTTTAAGTAAACATTCAAGTGTGTACATACATTTAAAATAAGCGCTTTCTCAAACACTGGAACTTTCTTAAGCTATTTTATACTGCACATTTTACTTTCTGTCTGGTGTGATGCACTCAGATATATGCATAAAGCTTAAAAAAGTTACGTTTTTCCATGCATGTAGGCTGGTGCATTTAAGTTTTGCTTATCATCAATGGTAGACTAAAGCATTTCCTCTTCCTATACCACAGTCATATCATACATCCTTCTTCATTGTCTACTGCCTGTATCCTTCAAAACTAATAAATATATTGTTCTAAAATGACAAATTCAGGGTTTATAATGGGATTTTGTCCATACACTTTAATAGTTCTCATGCCAGAGTTTTCAGACTTTGTCTCTTTCTGAGGAATGTATATAATAAAGCAAGCTTCTTTCTCATACTAGCTTTATAAGAGGGGTGATGACTCTTCTAATTCTTTACTTGGCACCTCCATCTTGATGATTCTGTTATCAAATTGCAAAGCCCTTGAAAGCTTATATGCCCCAAAGCGAAATTACAGAATTATCCCATTGAGCTGTGTTTCAGTGGCAAAGGTGTGTGAAAATGTAGCTTTTACTGATTACACTTTTGGAATTTGGGTCATAGGCACAAAATTCAGATCACTTTGCATTAAAATGCACACTTCATCTTACCACCTCAAACATAGGGCTTGTAGGAAGGTGTGTGTATGTAAACCAAATTGAATTCTAAGTAGGCTTTAGAATTCTGTCTAGCAAAACACCCAGTCATTTTTAACTTTGGTATATTTAGTCTTTGGACAACCCTTGTTAGCCTCCATCTATCCACAATTAAGCATGTAGTTTTCAGAAATGGAGTTTAACTATGGTCACAATATGGAACCTGCTGAATTAGATGGCTACTCATATTTGTAGTTCACTTGGCCTATCTACCAAGAATGTTTCTAAACTTCACTGCAAGTGTTATTGGTTACCTTACTTTATGAGTAAGTGAAATTCTCAAATTATACTTCTGTAAGAACTGTTTTACTACCATGGCACTTTGATAAAGCAGTCAAAGATGCTGCGTGCTGGGATATTTCTCTTTAGCGTGGATGCCTATATGGCTGAGAGAACTTAACTCCCTCATGTAAGTGCCTATTCAGAATTTCAAACAAAAAATGCCAAATATTTTCATGGACACTTGCATGTTGTAATCTGAAAACTATTCCAATAATTTTTTTGAAAACTGATTGTATTTAACCAGCCTCAAATTGTGCAACTATGTATAATAGACATAATAAACTGCTCTTTGAATTATTAAAAATAGCTGTATTCTCACTAAAATATCTAGATTGTCTTCAATTTTACATTGTGTTGTAGTGAGTTTCACTTATAGAATTATTGAGTATCTTCAAGTAGACTTGGGATGTTCTTAAATAGCATTTAATGCATTGTTGGGATGGAAGAAATTCTAGTTCATCTCAGGTTTTAGTGATCACAGACTACCAAAACAAAACTGATTCTCAGTGGGTGGCATACTTTCCCTTTGAACCTGGTCATTTAGATATCTTTCTTACACTGAAACAACAAATTTGGTTGAAGTGAATTGAACAGATCAGGTTACAGGTAGGTAGCCGTGTTGGTCTGGATCGAAGTAAAATAAAAAAATTCCTTCAGTAGCACCTTAAAGACCAACTAAGTTTTTATTTTGGTATGAGCTTTCGTGTGCATGCACACTTCTTCAGATCAGAGCGTTGTAGGCAGCTAAGTGGTACTCTGGGTAAAGGTAAAGGGACCCCTGGCCATTAGGTCCAGTCGTGACCGACTCTGGTTGCAGTGCTTATGTCGCATTACTGGCCGAGAGAGCTTCCAGGTCATGTGGCCAGCATGACTAAGCCGCTTCTGGCGAACCAGAGCAGCGCATGGAAACACCGTTTACCTTCCCACTGTAGTGGTACCTATTTATCTACTTGCACTTTGACGTGCTTTCGAACTGCTAGGTTGGCAGGAGCTGGGACCGAACGTCGCGGGGATTCAAACCACCGACCTGATCGGCAAGCCTTGGGCTCTGTGGTTTAACCCACAGCGCCACCTGTCACACTTCTACTCCGGGTAGAAGTACTGAAATTAAGGGACCTCAATTAGTAATGCCTATTAATTTCAGCATAGGACCAATCCATTTCTTTCAGTTAGACGTGTATTTCTGGAGATCAGCTTTTAGTGCCATGGTGACTAATTATCTGGATAGAGACAATTTTCATATCTAAAACCAAGCCATTATCATTTGCAACTCTATAAAGAAATAGGCTGCCTTAGGATGTGGTTGATGTATTAAAAATAAGTGTGGCAGACTTTTTTTATTACGTGGTTTTTCATCTAATTTGACTACACTGAAGAATATGTTTGAAGTCTTGCTCTCTAACACCTTTTTTTTTTTGTTTAGCCTCTTGAAATTGATAAGGGCTTCTCTTTTGTATATGGATTTATAAAGTGTTTTGAAGTGCAAAGCCCAATCTCCTTCATTTTGTTGTTACCTTAAGGCTAGTTTAAGGTAGTACTAGGTCCCACACACTCCTTAAAATTAGAATGTTGTTGTTTAGTCGTGTCCGACTCTTCATAACCCCATGGACCAGAGCAGGCATCCCCAAACTTCGGCCCTCCAGATGCTTTGGATTACAATTCCCATCTTCCCCAACCACTGGTCCTGTTAGCTAGGGATCATGGGAGTTGTAGGCCAAAACATCTGGAGGGTCGCAGTTTGGGGATGCCTGGCACTCCTGTCTTCCACTGCCTCCCGCAGTTTGGTCAAACTCATGTTGGTAGCTTCGAGAACACTGTCCAACCATCTCGTCCTCTGTCGTCCCCTTCATCTTGTGCCCTCAATCTTTCCCAGCATCAGGGTCTTTTCCAGGGAGTCTTCTCTCCTCATGAGGTGGCCAAAGTATTGGAGCCTCAGATTCTGTCCTTCCAGTGAGCACTCAAGGCTGATTTCCTTAAGAATGGATAGGTTTGATCTTCTTGCAGTCCATGGGACTCTCAAGAGTCTTCTCCACCTGGAGAAGGAACTGGCAAACCACTCCAGCATTTTGCCAAGAAAACTCCAAGGACAAAGACAACAGGCATATAAAATTAGAATATGGCATACTAATTTAAGAAAGAAATGAAAACCTGGCCTTTCCTGAATATATACTTTAAAAACACCTCAAATGCATCTGAGGCTTGGATGACACTGCCAGTAAACAATAATCAAATTACTGCAGCTTTATTTGCAGATTTCTTTATGACCGACATCTATTTATGCAGACAGCTTTGATTATAAATGCTGGTGGCCTGGGGTTTCCCAAGGCTGCGGGCACGTTTATCTAACGGAGAAGGATCAAGAGGCAGCGTCTGCCCTTAAGCGAAGGTCTGAAAGAACTTCTAATTCTTGGCGTGGAGCTTAACAATGGGATGGGGTGGAGACTAGAGAGCAGGACAGGCATTATACAGGCTCTGTTAAGAGCAGCTGATCAAACTTTGAGCTTGGCGGGGCGAGGTTCGAGGATAAGGCACTACCCGCATTGGCGGAGCGTTAGCACCATCATCCCATCACGTGCTTACTGCACTTGCATTCTCGCGTAACGTCAATTCGCCCACGATCCTAGCAACCCAAGCCAATGCGCCTCACAGACACACCTCCGCCTCAACGCACGTGGCCGCCAGAGTGCTCGCTTGGCTGCCCTTCGTACTGCCTGCGAGGGTTCTCTTAGGAGCCCATGGCTTTGCGAGGAATGTGGCGGTGCGGACGGCACTCCGACTCTTTCCATCTTCTAAGAATACCCCTCCTAAATTCACCTTGCCAACCAACGCCGTCTTTAGGCAGCTTTCCTCCGCACTACTTTTCAGGCACTACGCCGGACTTCCCTGAGGACCTGGGCCGCTGTCGCGATGACGAAATAGGCGCGCGCCGGCGAGCTCAAGGCGCCCTCTTGCTCCAATGTCCGTGAGCTGGTGCGCGAGGCTGCTCTCTCGGCTGCCGGCTGCCCCGCTCCGCTATGGTGGCCTCTTTGCTCTCCGGAGCCGGCGCGGTGGGCCGAGCCGGGCAGCCCCAACAGCGGGTTTCTTCTCCGACGGGGGCGGCAACGGCGCGGGCGCCAAAGCCCCGGACACTTCCTTGTTCGTGCCTCTGCCCGTGTCCCCTTCGTCGCCTGGCCCGGAGGGGGACGTTGGAGCCGAGCTCACGCGGCCGCTCAACAAGAGTAAGCGGTGGCGGCGGCGCCGGGGGGAGGGAGGACAGGCGGGCCCTGTGGATTTAGAAAGCCAACCGTGCGCGTTCGGTTAGGGGGCAAAGGGAGTGCCCTTTCCTTGCCCGTTTCTTGGATTTTTCTGTCATCCAAACAGGGGTGGGCAGCGGGCAACTTGTGAGTCGCACCTGTCCCACAAGGGCAATTTTACCTGTCCTTTAGTAACGGTAAAGGTAAAGGGACCCCTGACCATTAGGTCCAGTCGTGACCGACTCTGGGGTTGCGCGCTCATCTCGCATTATTGGCCGAGGGAGCCGGCGTACAGCTTCCAGGTCATGTGGCCAGCATGACAAAGCCGCTTCTGGCAAACCAGAGCAGCACATGGAAACGCCGTTTACCTTCCCGCTGTAGCGGTTCCTATTTATCTACTTGCATTTTGACGTGCTTTCGAACTGCTAGGTTGGCAGGAGCTGGGACCAAGCAACGGGAGCTCACCCCGTCACAGGGATTCGAACCGCCGACCTTCTGATCAGCAAGCCCTAGGCTCAGTGGTTTAACCACAGCCCTTCCAAATATACATTGAGGTAGTGCGTGAGGGGGAAAGCTTCAACTTGCACAGTAAAGAGTTACGTTCCGAGGATAGTGCCTAAAGCCAAAATTGCATATATTCAAAACAGATTGGGTGCACTTGTGGTGGGGATTGCCAAAGCCCCGCCCCCGACACCCGTCGTTTTTTATATTTTTTGCCAAGCGTGTAAAGCTGAGTGTGCACAAGTTAAATGCGCATATGTTGTGAGTGTATTGTGTAGAAAAGAAGCAATATTGGAGACCCCATGTGTATTTTGTCATATTATGGCCTCTGCTGGTTTCTGTGAAGTGAATGGGCCACAGATCTCTTGAGGGGATCGTTCAAGACACACGTTTATACCACCTGCCTGTGAAGAGGTTTCTGTGATGCACTTACTTTAATGCGGAATTTATTGTACAATCTGACCATCCATGATGTATCAGGCCCTCCTGATACACCATCCATGATGTATCAGGCCCTCCCCTCACTTGCCCATTGCTGTCTGGAGAACAGAAATTGACCATCCCTGATCAGATGACAATGGTAAAGTTAGGATAAGTCTCCATAGCAGGTTTATAGAAGGTGGATTTCACAATGTGTTTTTGGTGGCTACTTCTTTCTGTGTGTACTGTATATCCCTTTCTTGATTAAATACGTGAAGTGTATAGAGTATATATTTTTTGTACAATTAATTTGCCATTCCAGTTAGCCTGACAGTATCTGTATTTTGTCTTCTAGGTGAAGTCCTGAAAGCATTAAATAAATTTTACAAGAGAAAAGAAGTACAAAGACTGGGGGCAGAAAATGGACTAGATGGTATGCAATATATGGTTCTAGGGATAATAGAATATTGTTGGATGTTTCTTCATGCTTTAGGAGTAGCTCATATCTGGACTTAAATCTTTTTTGACTCAAGTTTTTCTACTTCTACTTCTAAAACTGACTGCTTAAGTCAGTGCTTAATAAAACAGTGTGTTGCTATTATGATTATTTATTGAATTTATATCCTCCCAAAAGAGCCTGGGCAGCAAACACATCCACTTTTTTTAAAGCACTCCAAAAACTGTTAAATCATTCTAAATACAGTTACGATTAAAACATTTTAGAAACGGTTACAATTAAAAACTTTAGTTCAGGAGTTCATGGAAGTAGAATAGGCAGATTTTAGCTGATCGCCCCTTTCCCTTGTCCCATTGAACTGCTTCTGAAAGTTGGAGACATTCTAGAATAGTGTGGGAAGCATTGCAGGGTTACATGGGGATTGTCAGCTATCTTAACATGATTTGAAATGTATTGAGTGTTTCAGTGACCACATGCTTGGGTATAATCCTACTTAAAAACAAAGCACTCTTTAGTTTTAAAGCTAAAAATCTTGTTTTGTCATTAGATCTCTGGTCCAGTTTGTAGAAAGTTGAGTTTTGTGTGCAATACTGAACTTGCTTGTGTGTATTTCCCTCTCCCCTTTATAGCTCGTCTGTTTCATCAAGCATTTATAAGCTTTAGGAAATACATAATGGAATCAAGTTTCTTGGGTCCTGATGTGCACATTCTCCTAAACGATATATGCTGTGGTGCTGGTAAGTATATTTAACATTATTTCCCCCTCCCCAATCATTCTCCTGAAAAACAAACAAACGCTTAAATGTTATGAGTGATAAACTTATGGGTAAATAAAATTTGCTTTACCCTTATAAATAAGGGTCTTAGTGGGTTAGATTAGAATCTTTGCCAGTGTATCATAATGGCTAGGAGTGAGAGATGGGAAGCTGTGAACCAGTAAATGGCCTTAGACAACCCTTTGCTGAATATGTGACCGAAGTGTTATGTGCTGTTGTTTAGACATCAGATAATGGTACATTGCCAAGACAGAAATGTGACTGTATTACTGTGTAGAACACAGATAAAACAAGAAAAATACCCAAGAGTGGGTGTGCCCAGTTCCCAGGTAATGATAAATTAACAAAGCAATAGAAAGAGTATGCATTAAATCTTCAAATACTGTAAATTCCAACTCAGCAACTTCATGCTGAAGCCTCATTCTGAATCCTTTTCCCTTGAAGTATATCATCTTAGACTCTCCTTGCTGGCTTCTGACTCTTGACATTTTAACATCTGGTTTGTATCCATTTATTCAGCTTGTTTCTGTTTCAGAGCTTATATCTCTACTTAAATAAATGGGCACAAGTGTGTACTTGTGTCTGCTGTGCACATCAACAGCCTTAATAAGTTAATAATGAGAATGTTAGAGGATTATAGTAGGGAGAAAAAAGAGTGAAAATTATACTTTGTATTTGCTCTTATTTCTGGTAACAGTTCACCACACTGAGTTCATTAGAGTTGACCCTAACCTAAAATCCAGCAAAGGGAAATGCCAAGAGTATAATCCTCCCCTTTACACAGAGGGCAAAGTGTGGATGCTCCTGATTAGCCTGCATTCAGCTGTTTCACAGGCTGTGGCAAAGCAACCCAGGAGCCCTTTAGGACATTCAGATTTGCAGGTCCTGTACAACGAACAGAGTAAAACATGCTAATGGGAGCACCTTGGAGTCCCCCTGCTTCCCTACCCCCTGCTCCCAGACAGCACTGAGAAGGGAGGCAGAGAAGGCTGCTCCTTCCTCCTGCTTCCCTCCTGGCTCTCTTCCATGTCCACATGGGACATGGAATCCCTCTGCATGGGGAGAGCAGGACTCCAACCCAAATCTCATGGAAACCTTTTGATGAGATTTCTTAATTTAAAACAAGGCACACGAACTTTTGATTCTTGAGGCCATGATTGCAGTTGTTTGTTCAGTGCAGTACTAGAGAAGAGCTGCTGCAAATGGGCGTGTAATACAGAAAAGTATGTGTAAGTTCTCGAAGTATATTAGAAATTATTTGGTCCCCAAAAGACGATTTAAATATATATATATATTGTGAAATGATAACAAGTGTCTTAATTCTGAGTACTTGGGTTTTCTTGTAATTTAGAAGTTTATTCGCAGTTAATAAGGTTCTAAGAATTGTCCATTGACATTATTTATATCACCAGGCTTAGCAATATTATAATTCTGAATACACCACTGGGTGATGGTTTACTTGTTGATTTTAATACACCTTTCTCCTTCCTTCTAGGGCACGTTGATGATCTGTTTCCATTTTTCATGAGACATGCTAAGCAGATTTTTCCTATGCTGGAGTGCATGGATGATCTGCGTAAAATCAGTGATTTGAGATTGCCACCCAACTGGTTAGCATTTTAAAACCACTTCCTTATGATAATAACAGTGTCAGTGCTGGGACAATGTGCATTTTATGTTCCTATCATGTCAGTTATTCTCACTGAAGTTGCCATCAGTGTCTTGTGTTACTTTGAGCTACTTTGAGTATTTTTCTTTAATTGAAAAAATGTTATCAAAAATGTTATCAGAAATTGAGGTGTGAGATTACATGGTTTGAAATCAAAATATCTAAAGGTGCTTTTGGTTTTCAGTTTATGTATATACTACAAAGCGAGGTGGTGTTTAAACAAACAGACTGCCAGGCTCAACTATGCATTTCTCTATGTGTCGTTCTAGGTATCAGGATGCCAGAGCTATCCAAAGAAAAATTGTATTTCATGCTGGTCCTACAAACAGTGGAAAAACCTATCATGCAATCCAGAGATATTTAGCAGCAAAATCAGGAATATACTGTGGCCCTTTGAAGCTTCTGGCACATGAGATCTTCCAGAAGAGTAACGATGCTGTCAGTATGTTAAATGTGTTTCCATGCTTCTGTGACTGTTAGAGTCTGTGATGATGATTCATGATATAATATTGTCAGTGTACAGAATATTTTTCAGTCACGTAAGGAAAAAACCAACAACAAGTGCCCCAATAAGCACATAATTATATTTTGACTGCGTGTGCACAATAGTGGAAGGGGAGAGAATAAAGGAAGAGATAAAAGAAAGAATAAGTGCAAGTTGTGTTGATATTTGTGTACAGGCATGGTCCTCACAATAAACGGTTTTTGTTGTTGAATAAGTGCAAGTACAGTTATATTAGTAAAAGTAGCTATCTAGCTATCTAGCGATAATTTTTGTTATGCTGCATTGACTACCCTTTTTTGCTTTAACTTCTGGAGTTCTGTAGCTGTCAAATGAGTAAACAGAATATCTGTAGCTGAGACAGTAGAATCCAGATCTTGCGGCTGCTGAATGCAAATATGACCTCTGTCATATTTGAGTACTGTATGTACATTCTGCAACGTACTTTCAGCAGTTAAAGGAAGCCAAAACAGTTATGAGCTGTTCAAAGCCTGTATTGTAAGGCTCAGCACACCCTAAACCAAATGCATCAAAGGCAGCAACATTCAGTCACACTGCCGCACCAGTTAACACTATAGGTCCATGACCATTGCAACCTTCTCCACCCATATAGATTTATTTGCCATCCTATTTATTTCTTTATCCATGATGGTTAGATAGGAAACTTTTTTTGTATCATAGTTTTTTCTGAGACTGAAAGGGCTGTAGCTCTTTGGTCAAGCACATGGCTTGCTTGCAGAATACCCCAGGTTTGACCCCTGGCATCTCGAGGGCTGGGAAAGGCTGCCGTCTTCCACCCTTGTGACTTGCTGCCAATTGCTGTAGGCAGTTCTGAGCTTCTAGAACTTAAATTAAATGTGTCTGTTAAAGCCACAGGGACTATCTCTTAGAATATACTCTCTTGAAAAGTATGTCTATTCCAGGCTGCCTGTGGAGAGTTTGCCTTTCTCTGAAGCAAACCTGGGAATCCTAAGATGGTGGGGTACTGGCTGAAGAGTGACAGTGTGGGAGGGGTGGTTAACTCTGGCTGCTAGAGGCCTCCTTCAAGGACTTCTGCTTGGTTCCCCCTTCCTTGCTTTGGAGGGACGCTCTTCCCATGTACCCTCTTCGTCTGTTTGCATCCATTTTTTAGTAGCTCTTCTTAAAAACAAAAATGGGGGTGCTTGGGATTTGTTTTCTAAGATTTTGATTTGTACACAAGATGCTTTATTGGGCTGTATGTTGTCTGTTCTCATATTTCAGTGGAGTATTCTTTGGGAGCTTACGTTCGATTTCTCTTCCTATAAAAACCACCTGTATTCTCTCTCTCTTTAAACCTTATAGAACGTGCCATGTGACTTGGTAACTGGAGAAGAACGTGTTTGTGTTGATCCTGAAGGCAGGCAGGCTGCCCATGTTGCTTGCACTATTGAGATGTGCAGTGTTACTACACCCTGTATGTAAACTTCTTTCTTTTTTTGTGTTCTTCAATGGTATTGAAGCATATCATGTTCTAGTTTTATAAATTTGCCCCTATAGTGTTCTGATATATTTCAATTGGCCAGATAAATGACAATGTAGAAGCCGTTCTTAAAACTGTTTGTAAAAGCTATTTAAAGAATTCATAATTGAAATTATTATTTTTCTTCTGTTTTTTACCTTTTAAAGTTTGTTTTTCTGGTCCCCTTTACCACATACCACCATTTTTTGTATTTTTAAGATGAAGTAGCTGTGATTGATGAAATCCAGATGATTAAAGATCCTTCCAGAGGTTGGGCTTGGACGCGAGCGCTCTTGGGTATGTTTTGTGCAGGTTTCATGGTAGTAAAACAAATTACCTTTAGCTACTGATATGTGACTTCTCTTTCATATGGACAGTGTACTGCAGGGCTCCAGAACAGCCTTCCTTCCCCAAGCTGGTGCCTTCCAGTTCTGAAATGTTTCTCTGACCATTTGCCATGTTGGCTGGAGTTAGTGGAAGTTGTACTCCAATAATATATTGAGAGCACTCGGTGAGGAAGGCTGCTCAGGGATGTTAGCTGAACCTGTCCTGTGTACTGTATAAGTATGGTGTACTGACACATTTAACTTTATCCAATTTTATTTAGATTTAAAATAAAAATAGCCAGTCTACTAAATTTGTAACATGTGCATTTTGAATAGCTTTATTTCCATCCTGCGTGATGGGATAGTGACGGCCGGGATCCAAACAACCACTTAAGGCACATCCTTAGCAGACCATCATACAAAGTCAAGTCCCCTCCATTTCAAAGTCAGTTCACTACATGACTTGAGGGGTTAAAAAACACGGTGTGCAGAACCAGTTGCAATTGTTTTGATCCTAGCACTTGCTTCCATCTTGGGTAGTTGCCGGACAATGAAATACTGTCCAAATTTTGGCATGGTTTACTCAGAAGTAAATTCCACTGTCTTCCCAGCAAAGTGTGTAACTTGAGATGGATATTAGGGTGGGGTCAGTTATTCTCCTTGATATTATAGTTTTGAACAAGTGGCTCCACAGAACCTGCATAACATTTGAATGAGGTGGATATTCAGACTCATGAATGGGGCAAGTCTTACTGGGCTTTGCTAGCTACAAACATCTGCAAGCAAAACATTTGATTATGATAGCCTTAAAGTAGCAATGCAAACCATATGTGTGTTTTCAGTATGTGTGATCCATGGTAAACTGCTTTTACAGTCCTTTCCTGTGTGCATTTTTTATTTAGGACTCTCTGCAGAAGAAATCCATGTTTGTGGTGAGGCTGCTGCTATTAACTTGGTGACAGAGCTCATGTATACTACAGGGGAGGAGGTTGAGGTAGGCATTGTCCATATCTATAGCTACATACTCCGGTTTTTAAAGCTCCCTTTCTTAAAAGCTCCCTTTCTCTGTGCATTAAAATCAGTGCATCAGTTGTGAAGCTGTTAATATGTTTCTGGCAATAGCAAGATTATCCACCGGGCCTCTTCTCCCTTAACTGTCTCAGTGGGAGAAATGAGAAACAGGGCTCATTCCATCAGCTTTGCTAAAAAAACCCACCTCCATCAAACACCTCCTACTGATGAACTGCTTCTATGCCAGCTGGTCGTTATATATTATACTTCCACTGCAACCAATCCCTTGTGTGTGCCAGTGTAGTTTACCTGATTGCTACCCATGTCTCTTATTGACTGCAATTCTGTGATGGTTGCAAGGGTAAATGATGATTTTCTCTCCAGGTGAGAAACTACAAGAGACTCACACCTCTAAAAGTCCTGGATCAGGCCCTTGAATCTCTAGATAACCTTCGCCCCGGAGACTGTATTGTCTGTTTCAGTAAGAATGATATTTATTCAGTGAGCCGGCAAATTGAAACCCAGGGCCTAGAATGTGCTGTCATATACGGAAGTCTGCCACCTGGTAATTACTCTTTGATATATATTGGGGGAGTTGGGAGGGGTGAATGCTATGTGAATAATTAGGAAATTTCTGTTTAATATTTGAATGTTGAAGTACTTGCAACATCATACCCAAGAATTCTGAGAAACCCCAAGAAACAGTGCAATTTTTGAATCAGTAGTTAAAATCAGTGCAGGTTCAGTCTTCTATCTTGATTCAAAATGACATCTGGTTGTATCCAAACAAAGGAAAAAACTGTTCCTTGATCTTGGGAACCATCATGCAAAATTTGGTTATGATATTTTAAGAGGGGTCCAAATGCATAGTGAACAAGCAGCTTTCCAGAATTTATAGTATGCTGTGTTTTTAAATGTGCATTTCGTTCTTTGGCCCCTTGTCTTGGAAAATGTTAACTTGTTCATCTAGTACTTGTCTGGTTCACATTTTCTTAGCAGGGATGGCCTTGATTACCATAAACTATACAGGGGATAGATCTGCCCATGCAGCTTTAATAATATGCAGCTCAATCTAGTTTTTAGTTCTGTGCTGACTGCATTTCCATGTACAGTTTGCACTTCCTGAAGTGTCCCTTCTTCATGGCCACTTACTATTTCTTTATTTTAAGAATTTCTAAACAGATTCCAAGCAGTGTACAGACACTTCACGTTGGGTGTGGGCAGCATGAACGAAAACTTGCAAGTTGCCTGACACACAGGAAGAGGGGAAAACAGTGGTGGTACTGTCCTAGGAGCTGGTTCAGTCATGTCAGAGGGGCCTACACAGTCATCTTGGAAGTCAGCAGTGTTGCCAGGGTGGGATGGAATGTGCATGGCCCCAGACACTTGGGAAATACTGGCAACTTGAGGTTCTGCTGTCACCAGAAGCATATATGGCCACATATACGTTGCCCCACGTGGAAATACCAGCTCATGCAAATAGTGCTTTCATGCCTGCTTCCAAGGTAATCTCAGTGGGCCACTGACATATCTGAACTGCCGCTAAGTAGTTCAGAATATTAACATTTTTCACTGTCGTCTGCAAAACACCATTGTGGAAGGGTAATTTTAAAGTATTTACAGTACAATTTGGTTTATTTCAAACCATAAATGTAAATTGCAACATAGTCTACACTTGTGATTGTTTCAGGGACAAAACTTACACAGGCAAGGAAATTCAATGATCCCGATGATCCATGTAAAATCATGGTTGCTACAGATGCAATTGGAATGGGACTCAATTTGTAAGTATCCTGGGTGAATTGCAGATTCTATCAGAATGAGTTAAATGTGTTGGTGGTAGTTCTTTGCTTTTTCCAAAACTATATCTCAGTGTTACACATCCCCTGTGACCCTTGTGTATAGGCAAGTACTGGTTTCTTAATTTAACCCAACTGGAGCAGGATTTCTAACCATTCTTGTCCCATTACTCAATAGAGTCCTGCTTCCAGTGCAGACACATTAGATGTTGATGATCTAGATAACTAAACTGTTCGTAAGAGCCTGTCTGTGTGGCATTGAGCCTCATCATATCTATTGAGGAGCGTGTGGAAGATTGAAGGTCATCAAAAGTTGAATAGGGTTGGTGCATTCACTGGGAGTTGCATTGCACTGGGCCTAGTGAGCTTAGATGTATAGGGGTAGAATGTTGGTTCCAGAATGGACACTGGACATCTAGCAGTCACCCATTACTATGTGGCAAACCTGAGACTGTGGAGATACCGTGTTTCCCCTTTTTTAATACGTAGCCATAAAGTAAGCCATGGCAGCATTTTTTATGAGTTGCTATATATAAGACACCCCCCCCGAAAATAAGACATACCTCTCATACCGTGTACAGCGAGACCGCCGAGCGCCCCAGCCAACCAGCGGGAGCCAGCCAGCCAGCGGGGCCTGGAACCAGCTGCTGCAGCGGCGAGCCACCTGCCGGAACAGGCCACTGCAGAGTGGAGCGCTCCGCAGCGCCAAGCTCAGAGCGCCCAGCCAGCGGCCTGCCCTCTTCCTTGCCCGGCCGAGGAGGCCTCCCGCCCCGCCGCCGGAACAGGCAGCTGCAGAGTGGAGCGCTCTGCAGCGCCGAGCGCTCGGAACATCCAGCAGTGCCAGGCGGAGTGCCCAGCCAGAGCGGCGAGGCAGAGCGGCGGCCGGAGGCCTGCTGGCCCTTCCGCACTGCCGGAACGTTGTGGGCCGCATGGCCCAAGGCAGAGCGGCGGCGGGAGCCCCGCTGGCCCTGCCAGGGTGATGGGCGGCGGCGGGAGCCCTGCTGACCCCTTCCGCGCCGTTGGAACGTTGTGGGCCGCATGGCCCAAGGCAGAGCGGCGACGGGAGCGCTGCTGGCCCCTTCCGCGCTGCTGGAGCGTCGTGGGCTGCATGGAATTTTGTGGGCAGGGAAGCGGGAGGCAGGCAGGCGGGCTGGGCGATGGGCCCATGGCTGCGCTCGGCGGGGCCGATAGTGGGCTCAACGCTGGCCTGCGCCGGCCTGCGCCAGGGACTCTGGCTCAGTTTGCTGACGGCGCACGGCGCCTCGTCGTGGACAGGATCTGGATCATGATTGGGTGAGTGCCCTCCCCTCCCATAGCGGCGCCCGGGATGAGGCTGCCTCTGAGCATGCACAGAGAGACACCCCCTTCCCATCCCCCCGCCATTCCAGTGGCGGGGAAAAGGCGTTTTGAAAAGCCGGGGTGGGTTTATAGCTCGGGAGAGGGTGGTCTCTGAGCATGCACAAAGTGCCTCCCTCGCCGCTGTCTTTGCACTTTTTTCCTTGTCTCTTTTTAAAAGAAGTTGCTCCCAAGGGTGGGTCTGTAATAAAAAACCGTAATAAAAACCTAATAAAAAATTAAGACATCCCCTGAAAATAAGACACCTTGTGTTTTTTTTTGAGGGAAAAAAGTTATAAGACGGTGTCTTAAAAAAGGGGAAACACGGTACCTGTGTTCGGTGTCATCTGTCTGGCACCTTTTCCTGACAAACCTTTGGGTTTGTGGTGAAATTCTGCATTGTATTGACAAGGTTCATGTTCTGAGAATTACAAATGATAGCTCTTTGTTCCGACTTCAGTGTTAATCCACTATCTATGCTTTTGTTCTAGGAGCATAAAAAGAATCATTTTTAACTCCCTCATTAAGCCAGCTATCAATGAGAAGGGTGAGAAGGAAATGGATACAATTACAACATCTCAAGCTCTACAAATCTCAGGCAGAGCGGGAAGATTTAGTACTGTATTTGGAGAAGGGGAAGTCACTACCATGCATCGAGATGACCTTCCTTTGTTAAAGGAAATCTTGAATAAATCAGTGGATCCCATAGTGGTAGGATATTGTTATCAACAACATCATCATATTGTTGGTGCTTTTTTCAGCTGTCTGATAGTAGAGCAGCATTGGAGCATCTTAAAACGAGTAGATCAGTCATAGGAAGCTTCTATCAGGTCAAAATGTTTTGTTTTTCTAGCTCAGTATCGAATTAATCTGATTTGCAGCTATTCTCCAGAACCTCTGAGAGGGATCTTCCCATCATGTGCTGCATACAGCTTTTAACTGGGGAGTGAATCAGGGGCCTTTTACCACTGAGCCATCTCCCCCCACACCCTGCCAACTTATTTGTGCAAGTAACAATTCAAGCAGTTGGCATGACCTGGAATATAAATACTTGTATGAGCATTAGCAACATTTACTAGCAGAACACTTTGGAAAGGAGGAAATCCCTGCTCATGGGATTTACTGCTGCTTAATCAAATGCAGATGATAATGTATAATAATAATAATAATAATTAAAATTAATAATAATTTATTATTTATACCCTGCCCATCTGGCTGGGTTTCCCCAGCCACTCTGGGTGGCTTCCAACAGAAAAATAAAATAAAATAAAATAAAATAATCGATTGAACATTAAAAGCCTCCCTAAACAGGGCTACCTTCAGATGTCTTCTAAAAATCTGGTAGCTGTTTTTCTCTTTGACATCTGATGGGAGGGCGTTCCACAGGGCGGGCGCCACTACTGAGAAGGCCCTCTGCCTGGTTCCCTGCAATGTATGAGCTGGTTCTCTAGAACCTTTTAGCTAAGTATCTCAATTACATTAATATTAGTGCAGTAAATGACTGGGCCACCTTGTTGCTTAGATGCTTGTTCTGATAGTCAGATAAAATAAATTTAGGAAGGTTTAATTCTTGTAATAATGAGACCCTTTTCTCCCCACCTCTTTTTTTCACCCAGACTGCTGGCTTGCATCCTACTGCTGAACAGATTGAGATGTTTGCATATCATCTTCCGGATGCCACTCTATCAAATCTACTTGTAAGAATCAGGAAACCTGTTAAGTTTTAACATTTCTGTGTACAGCAGTTTAAGCACTGCATTATCCTAGCTATAGAATGCTAGTTAGGATTTCGAGGAGCTGTTTACCAACATCTAATCTGCACAGCCAGGGCTATCTTTGCAGTGTTTGCTTCTGAAGTTGATAGGTTTCCCTTTTCCTTTTCGAGTCTTAAGAAGGACTTGCCTCATTGGCTGCAGAGCTGCTGCAGGAAATTGCTGGTTTCCTTGTGGGAATATTGATAGATTTCCATGGGGATAGTCAAGGCTTCGTCTAACTAAGAGCATGTTTATCTCTATTTAAAACAGGATATTTTTGTGAGCCTCTCTCAAGTTGACGGCCTCTACTTTGTGTGCAATGTTGATGACTTCAAATTTCTAGCTGACATGATTCAGCACATTCCACTGAACTTGAGAGCCAGATACGTGTTCTGCACAGCACCCATCAACAAGAAGCAGCCTTACGTCTGCACTTCACTGTTGAAGGTAAGTGACTTGCCTCTCCTGTGTGTGTGCATCAGTGTGCATTTTTGTGGGAGTAGTCCGTGTTGTACTAAGTTGGTGTCAGTCTCTCCATCCATTTGTGGGCATGATAAAGATGAGGTGACCCAAATGACAAGTTGAGATGGTGGTGGTCAGAATGCTGTATGAATATTTGTCTGGTCTCCCAGCAGTGGTGCCACTGTTGCATCCTGGGACAGTGAGGGGTTGGAGCAAGGTGCTGGTAAATTTGGGTTGGCTTGGGCTCAGTGATGGGTGCACCCAATTGCTTATGCTGGTGTACCTGAACTGCCCCAGCCTTTACTCCTGTTCCATAAAGTGTGAGGAGTTACTGGATATTTCACAGGCCAGCAAAACTGTGTCTTATTCATGATCACAGAAGCATTACAACATTCAGCCTCTCCTTTTCCAGTGCCTGCTCTGAGACACTGGGGGGAGGATTCTGTGTTTTGTTGTTGTTTTTTTGCATCCAAAGCATTGTAGAAAGTTTATATCATAAACTACTGTCATGGCTGGATTTGGCAGGAAAAAAGTAGGCTGCTGCAAAGGGCATTTGGAAGTGTGAGAGATTTATGGTGGTTTTGTTCTTGGGGAAATATTAATTGCTTAATGCTTCTTCTTTTTCATTTTCTAGTTTGCACGGCAGTTTAGCAGAAATGAACCTCTGACATTTGACTGGCTGTGCAGGCATATTAATTGGCCTCTAGTCCCACCCCAGAATATAAAGGACCTTGTACACCTTGAAGCTGTTCATGATGTCCTCGATCTGTATCTGTGGCTGAGGTACTGGAGGCTTAGTTCCTTCTTCCTCCTCTTCCTTAATGTGGGCAGCTTTGGGGCATAAGGAGTCCTCCACTTTGGGTAAAAGCATGGTTCAGTCCTCATGTGAGATGACACCAACGCAGAATGTTGGTGGGGAACTATTGGTCTTAAAGCTCCTCCTCGTCAAAATTTCTCTGCACATGGAAAACACCCAACAGGGAGATGGCTTCTAATGAAGTCTCTTCCAAGATGGGTTTGCTTTCCATGTTCAGGGAGATTTTGAAATAGAGGCACTTTAAACAAGCTATTTCCTGCATGGATCTGGGGAAGGAGCAGCCCCGGGAGAGAACTGTACCATATCAGAAACTGCATATTTGAAGTGTCATTAAGTTGGGACCAGAGAGGAGTCTTTTACTGTCATCTCTGCTAAGACAGAGCCTGAACAACCGATTCTTTCAACCTATTCAGTTAATGCAGAAGAGGAACAAGACCTTTTTTGGAGGTGGAGAACAGATGAGGGACAGGTGAGGGGTGGGGGTGAGGTGTAGAGCTCTGGACATAGATTAGGGGTACTTGGATTTAAATCCATGCTCAGCCTAAGCTGTTGCACATGACTGATGCAAGTATAAAATGGGTAACTCACTGCGTGCTGCTGCCACGAACTTCTTGGAAAACAGTGGAATTGTTGTTTAGTCGTTTAGTCGTGTCCGACTCTTCGTGACCCCATGGACCATAGCACGCCAGGCACTCCTGTCTTCCACTGCCTCCCGTAGTTTGGTCAAACTCATGTTCGTAGCTTCGAGAACACTGTCCAACCATCTTGTCCTCTGTCGTCCCCTTCTCCTAGTGCCCTCAATCTTTCCCAACATCAGGGTCTTTTCCAAGGATTCTTCTCTTCTCATGAGGTGGCCAAAGTATTGGAGCCTCAGCTTCACGATCTGTCCTTCCAGGGAGCACTCAGGGCTGATTTCCTTAAGAATGGATAGGTTTGATCTTCTAGCAGTCCATGGGACTCTCAAGAGTCTCCTCCAGCACCATAATTCAAAAGCATCAATTCTTCGGCGATCAGCCTTCTTTAGGGTCCAGCTCTCACTTCCATACATCACTACTGGGAAAACCATAGCTTTAACTATACGGACCTTTGTCGGCAAGGTGATGTCTCTGCTTTTTAAGATGCTGTCTAGGTTTGTCATTGCTTTTCTCCCAAGAAGCAGGCGTCTTTTAATTTCGTGACTGCTGTCACCATCTGCAGTGATCAAGGAGCCCAAGAAAGTAAAATCTCTCACTGCCTCCATTTCTTCCCCTTCTATTTGCCATGAGGTGATGGGACCAGTGGCCATGATCTTGGTTTTTTTGATGTTGAGCTTCAGACCATATTTTGCGCTCTCCTCTTTCACCCTCATTAAAAGGTTCTTTAATTCCTCCTCACTTTCTGCCATCAAACACAGCTATTTTATAGATGGTTTCAAACCAGGGTGGCTAACAGGCTGCTCTCCAGATGCTTCTGAACTGCAACTCCTATCGTCCTTGGGGCAAACTGTCTTAAGGCTGATGGGATTTGTAGTTCAGCGACACTTGGAGAGCCACACATCTTGTCTACTAGGTTATGCATAAACTGTGTGTGATATTAGCTTTTTATTGTAAGCCTTTCGGATTAATTGTATTGCATATTGCACTTACACCCCCCACCTACACCACCACCCCCGAATTACATGTGTTTTTGAGGTATAACAACTTGATCAGCGGTTTGCTCTAAATTGCTACATAGTTTCATTTGTATCTTAACCCCAGAAACTTGAAGTGCACAACAGATAATATGCTGGTCAGTTAATGCCCAGGACTACAGATGTCCAAAGACGTTTGGGTTGAATCTAGCCAAGTTATTGCATGAGTGGAACAACTTCTACTTGCATAACAGAACTTTCTTTTTTCTTCTTCACCCCCTTCACCAGCACCCCAAAATGGGGTAGGGGGAAGCTGCAGAGCAGATCCAGAGAGCATGCAGGTGATGGGAGAAAAAGGAGAGGAAGTTCTGTTGCATGTGCAGAAGTTCTGCTCACACACATAGCTGGATTCAGCATTTTATTGAAGAGGTCCCAAAGTGCCTGTTGAGGGCGGTGGGGCTGTTAACCTTTCAAGAATTCTTGGTCTGAACTTATCATACATGCATATTTCCTTGTAGCTACCGGTTTATGGACATGTTCCCAGATGCTGCTCTCGTCAGGGACATACAGAAGGAGCTGGACGACATTATACAAGTCGGGGTGCTTAACATTACGAGACTGATCCGAGCGTCGCAGGCCACTTCTGGGTCTGTCACTTTACCAGAAGACTTTCCTCTCCAGAGGGCTAGCATTGGCGATGGGATGCTGAATGCGGAAGACCTCCCAGAGGATAACGGAGAGCTTTTCCCAAGCAACGTGAAGACCCAAGGGCACCGACGAGCAAGGGGATCCAAAGCGATGAACTATAAGCCTGCTGAAGCACAGGGCCGAGCTCAGGGTGCTCTAGCTGCCAGACTAATACAGCAGGGACTCCTCACCCAAGATATGCTGAAACAGTTGGAGCATGAGTGGCTGGCTCGTCGCAATGGCAGTGCCACAGATGAAAACACAGGCCCAAACAAAGGGAAGAAGAGGAAATAGGATGCTGTGTCTTTGCAAAATAAAAATTATATTTAATAAGCTTCGGTCTTTTGATGGTATAGGTTAGGAAGTGGGGAACTTGTTGCCCAGCAGATGTTTTTGGACTACAGTCAGCCCCAACCATCATGGCCAGTGGTTAGAGAGGACAGAAGTTGTAGTCTTAACAGTATCTTGAGTGGTACGTGTTTTCTATCCTGATGTAGGTATAGATTTTAAAAATCATATTATAAACAGTAAAAGAATTTTCCAGTTGTACATTGCCTTAAACAGTGCTTTACACCAGAAGGAAGAAACAAAATGGGGCACATAGAGTCTTGGCTTCCAGTTATTGTGAACTGCATCTCCCATCAGCCTCAGCGAAGTTAATGGCCATGGATTGAGAGAACTGCAGTACAGCACACTATTCCTGATTGGGGCAGGTGGGTGAGAACAGGAGGAGAGGAAAACATAATACCACAAGAGATGAATGTGAGTAAATGCAGCTACATGAACTTTATTGGGCTTGGAGCTGAAGTAGTAGGCGTCATTATAAGTGTAAAGTTTGCAGCAAGCATATTCTGTGAATGTCATGCTACCCCAAACCATTACGTTGATCCAAAGGGAGCACACATCTTTGTTTCAACACTGAACCTCCAATAGCTCAACGCCAGTGAGTCACATCACATGCATATTTTTCTAATAATGCAACCTACCTCTGCAGTTGGTCATCCATCTCGTTCGAGGAGGTACATAGTTCAGCAGATAAACAGCTTCACTAGAAATCAGATTAGTAGAAAGGTCTTTTGACTTGTAACACCCTCAGATAGGACACCCAACCCATACTTTTTAATTGTCCTTCACAGGAAGGAGATAAGTTGCATTCTTTGGAAGAGTGCTTTGGAGGAAAGGTCATTATTCTATCTCACGGTGTCTTTTTTTGAAAATAATTTTCAGTACTCTCAAATGAAGTACGAAGAAAATCTATATAATATTTCTCTGTGAAAGGGCAAACTACATTTAGTGGAAAGTGCCTTTAGAATTGAGGCTTTCATTCTCTGAACACTCGCACCCTAGCAGTTAACGGGTTGATGCTGCCCATGTTGTAATACTTGCACAGAAGCAGACTTGGAAAGGGAGAACTTTGCTCCATGGAAGGGCACAGTGGCTACTTGAAGCTGATACCGTAGGCTTATCATTTATTGCTGTAGTACATATTTCAAGAATGAACTTTGTTGATTGCGGCAGTCAGAGTTGGCTGTGGCTCCCTTCCATGTGACCTTGAGATTGTGGCTGTGTGACATTTGAATGGCTCAGGATGTCCCGTAGACAAGAAAGCACTGGAGCTGTGCGCTTGCGAAGTCCAAAATGAAATCTTGGGTTTTGAGTTGTGAGCCTTTAAGGAGCAGAGCACAAACTGGGACATTCTTTTGATTTTTGCTGAGATTAGCATTTCCTTTAATTTGCTGCGTGTTCCCATAGTGTCTCCATAGTAACTGTTATAATCACTCTGAAGTTTGCTCAAGCGTTTCTAAGGCTGATTTGGACGAAAGTTTACTTCCACACTAATGATGTGGATACAATTAGACTCGATGAAGAGTTAACTGGGTTCACATGATCTTCTAAATGAATAGGGTGTACTACTGCACTAATCCTCTGCTAACAAGTTCTGGAGCTAGCTAGCTCAGGACAGAATTCTCCACATGTTATTAATCTGAATGACATTTTAGGATTTAATAAAATTGGGGTGTGTAGACTGGCGCAGTAGGCAAATTTTGGAACCTTGATTTTGCTGTGGGGGAGATGAATGAATGCCAAGTATTTTGTGGAAAGGAGACAAGTAGTAAAGACTAATCTCCTCTCCAAGGTTGACTGTGTAAGAAACGCAATTTAACAGCTCCCTCCTGAAATTATCTCCTGTTTGTAGTGCTAATACAGAAGGCTTGCATTGAACTAGTCTAATCCCCTGTGGAAAGAATTGCTACCAGGTGACCATATGAATCACCATTCTCTCTTTTTGCTTTAAAGCACTCCTGTGGCCTCTTTGAGGTTATACAAGAGTTAAATGGGAGTGTCATGCATGTTATTATGTTCCTGTGGTCTGGAGGCTGTGTTTGAGATAGTGTGTTGGCATGCTGTTGGGTGTTATTGTCTCCCCATCCAAGTTCTCCCTGTCTTCAAAATACTTTGGGACCACAGAATAAGAGACTGGGCACTGTAGGTGACTGGAGAAGTGGCAATAGAAGTGCCAGGGAACCTGCCTGGTGCAGTGGAAAGAAAGGAGCAGGGCCTGAACTTTTATGTACAAAGTTGCAATAGGTTCGTAAAGTGGTGTGTCAGGTGGGAAAGCAGAGACCTTGGGATGGTGGCAAGCTACGGAAGCAAAATCGGGAGGAACATATTTTTTGCAGTCTTAATTTTACAGACTGAGGATTCTCCTTTAATGTAAATACGCATTAGGGGACCCAGGTCTTAATTTTTGACTGCTCTCATATCCACCTTTGGTCAGGCAGTAGTGGGTGCAGACTCGTCCGTTGAAGACCAGCACGTCTTCCCCCACTGCCGTTTCCCCATTAGTCGTTTTCCAGGAGGTCATCTGAACAAGGATGACATTGCTGTGCTGCCATTGTTCAGCACTCTGTAGCTGCTGGCCTTTTAATTGAGGGTACGGGGGAACGGAGGATAATGGTGCCACTGATGGACAATGATTCCATTGTTCTTTCTGTGTGCAATTGTGAAGAGGCTGAGAGCAGTTGCAGTGGAGTCTCCGAATGTCAGTTGCTGGAAATCACAAGTGCAGAAAGTGCTGTGCTCTTCTCCGCTTGCAGGCTTCCCAGAGGTATCTGGTAGGCTACTGTGAGAACCACCTTGGTAGCTCAGTCGGTAGAGCATGGGGCTCTTAATCTCAGGGTCGTGGGTTCAAGCTCCACACTGGACAAAAAGTCCTGCATTGCAGGGGGTTGGACTAGATGACCCTTGTGGCCCCTTCCAACTCTATGATTGTATGAACAGGATGCTGCATTAGCTGGACCACTGGCCTGATCCAGCAGCTCTCTTCTTATGTTATAATATTCTTTACCGTTGCATATGCTAGGCATCAGCCTGAGGGGGTGGCGTTTTACTTACTAAGCAGAGCTAATCTAGGGCTAGGAAAGCTTTCTCGGGTATACCTTGTCTAGCAGCCATCCGCTAGAGACAGATCTAGTTCAGCTAGCGGCAAATTCCGGTAAACAAAACTCACAAGCTGTACTGGCGCCATGCTTTTTGGGCTCTTCTATTTCTTGTGAAGTTATTTCAGCTTCAGAAACTTCACTAGCTATAGGAGGTTGGGGATCGGTCATGCCGGAAGATGCAACTGAGGCTGCTGCTCCCTAGATAGATCCACCTCCTTGGTTATGAACATTCAGCATTATAACCACAGGATACGTTGAACCTGAGGTTGAGTGCTTGTGATGTCCATTACGCCTCTGTCAGAGTACTACACAGCTCAGCTCTTTGTGTTTAGTGGACGATTTCCAGCAATAAGCAAGGCACCTTTTGCATCTGTTGCTGTCCAAGATCTTAACAGCCATGTTACTTCACTCTGCTATGGCAGCTCCTAAGCATCAGTGCATGGTTGAAAAATACATATTTTTTTTCACCGCTCTTCCTTTCTCAAACTCTTTGAGATCTGGGGGTTGTGTGGCAGAAGACTGGCACTTGAGAGCCCACAGGCAAATTATTGCAAAGACTTGCCCAGATGGGATGAGAATGTAGTAGACTGGGAAAATGCACTTTGCAATGCTGCAGAGTGCCAAGTGGCTGGGTGGCTGGGAAGGAAAGTGTCCTTTATTCCCATGCCATTCCCAGCGATGTTTCTAAGTGATACAATGCCCATTGAAGTGGCTTGTTTTTACTACTTTTCCCCTACTGAATGTGTGCCATGCTGTGGAAGATCGTGCTGGGTTTCAGTTAAGCAAAGAGGCACCCATAGCAACTGGTTTGTTCAGGAGTAAAACATTTCCAAATTGGGCCAGTAGCTAATTGTTTCATTTTCTCTGCTCTTGGCAGTTAGCCACCTGTTCAGTATTAGACTATATCAATTGGTGGTAGGAGGGACTTCTGTGTGAGAGAGAGAGAGAGGGAGGGAGGGAGAGGAAGGAGGAGAGAGCAAGAGGCTGGAGATTAATCATTGAACCAACTACAGTACACTGAATGGACTTGTTTAGGACTCGCTGCTCTGGGGTTTCTTATTAACATCTCTGCTGGCAAATGTCCCTAGCAAGTGAGTTTTGCTGGCCTCATAGTATATGAATGAGATCAGGAGTTAGTTGCTCACAGCCGTTTCGTCAATACTGAGGCAATAGAGAAAAATGTTTGCTGTACACTTAGTGTCGTTTTATTTCACAAAACTAAAAGAGGACCAGATCAAAAAGGTAAGAGTTGGCTGGGCTTGCTGTTTTGACATCAGCTACTTTAAATAAGAGAATTGTTTTTGATTTGTGGGTTGTCATTAAAAGAAGAAGAAAGTTTTGTGTATGTAGTTACAACATACATTTAGCAAAAATTGGCAGAGGGTGAGTTTGTTCCGCTATTTTTAATTTAATTGCACTCTCATAGGTGGAAAAAAAATATCTCAGGAAAGGAATCTTGGTGCAAGCAAAGTTCAGAATCTGTGACAAATACACCTAAGCTAGAATGATTTAACAACAACGGACTGTCCCTATAATGGAACTGTGGAAGGCTAGAGCTGCTAAATCTGGATTTGCAGTCACATTTTAATACTAACGTTTTATATGAGGACAAAGCTGCAGTTTTCTTCCCATGGGTAAACAGGCAGAAATAAATAAATAAATATTTTTAGAAAACACCCAGGAAAATTACTACTACTACAATAATTCTTTTAATAATCAAATGGGCTATAACTTAAACCTAGAGGTTTAGTTAAACATAGCATTAGTTATTTTATCAATCTGGGAAAGACACTTAGATCTAGTTCCGTGATGTGTCTTTCTAAGGTCGTGTTATTAGCCTTCCATCATTCTCTGAGACCTCTGCTCTTCTCTCCTGTCCACCCCCCCCTGGTGGAAGAATGCCTTTTAGTCATTCTCCCATCATCATAAAAGAATTCCTAGAATTACGGGTAGGTTGTCACACAACATGTGCCCTAATCTCTTCAGACAATGGCTAAGTGAAGTAATTTCCCTATCTTGTAAATATGAGTCAATGGATTTGTTAGGAGAAAATGTGTACCTTAACATAAAATGCACTTTTTAAAAAACAAGATGATCAGTCTTGTAAAAATTTTTTTTTAAACATTGATGGTTTATTTTATTACATTTCTATTACACACATTGACTGCCTGTGTCCCCTGCCCTGTGGAGGAGGCTGTCCCATCACTGGTGTCAAAAAAAGGCTAAGCAGCTTCTATATTGAAATGGAGGAAGCTTCACTTTGTCCTTTGCCTCAGATAGCAAAATGTATTGGATGGGTCTTTGTACAGTATTCCTTTTTCCAGCCAGAAAGCTACCTGAGCGACTTTAAAAAATGTAATCAATAAAGGCAGCCCCTTGCCCTCAGACCTACAATCTTAAAAAGACACGACACGAACGGAAAAGGGATTGGAAGGGAGGAGGGGAAAAAAGCAAATCCAGGCGTTGGGTCTAAATTTGTAATGAGCAGCTGGAATGGAAATAATTGAAGGAGAGGAGGAGCCAAAAATTGTGGGTCTACCAGCAGAGCTGATAGAGAGGCTCTGTGGTCCCATCTTTCTCCTTGGCATTGTCTATCACCTGATGGGACGGCTGCTGTAGATGACATTTGGGTCTGCCCCAACTGCGCATAATGTGTGGTCTGAAGTGGATTTAATTTCTAGAAGAAAAGGGGGTGCATGTGTATCTGCTATACCTCCCCTGTTTGACCACAGTCTGCTCTTTCAGCTGCTTTTTCTCCTCAGCTGAACTCTGATCCTTGGCTCGGCAGAACGAGAATCTTGTGGGGAAGAGGCAGTGAGGAGGGTGAAGCCGCTGCAACCTACATACCCTCTTCATTAGACATTTTCCCCTGCTTGATATGCACTTCGGGGAAGGCCCAGTTTTCAACATACAGCTCTGTTGCTGCCATGTGTTGTTTGGTCTTTAGGAGCAGTTGCTTGCTAAACTTAACAGCACCACACTGGAGATTAGTGCTGCCTTCAAGAGCACACGTCCCAACTTTTCCTTCTAGATAACACAACAAAATAGTTAATGGGAACATGGCTAATTTGTAATCCTAGATATATCTTGTAATATATTAATTATTACCAGCTTTGGGCCCTGCCACCATCAATAAATAAAGGCTGCTGAGGTAAACCCCCAGTCTGTTGGTAGAGTAGGCCTTAAACATTTCCTAAGCTTAAAGGTTGTCAAGTAACACTGGTAAAATGTTGTATTTTTTTTTTCCTTTCTGTGGTACATTAGCTCAGACCAATTTAAAAGATCTTGTGGGATTTTTATATTTAGAGACCGTTGGTCTAGTGTAGCAAAAACGGCGGTGGAGTCCTACACATATTTACACAGAAGTCTTGTTGAGTTCAGTGGGGCTTATTAAGTGGATATAGAAAAACCCCAGTTTGATGGTGATGGTGATGATGATAGTATTATTATTAATGCTGACATCCACTCTGGGCAGCTTCCAACAAATTATGAAACCACAGTAAACCATCAAATATTTAAAATCTTGCTTCGTCCATAAACTCACTATGTAGCTTTAAGCAAGCCACCTGTCCTCAGTCGCTCCATCTGCAGTACAGTATGCGGTAAACGTGCTAACTTTTACAGCAAAATAATGCATGTGAGTTACTTTGAACACGAAATACTTTACAAAGGTTAAGTATGACTATGATTAAATCTCCCATTTCAATGTAATATCTTTTGAATGATACCCAAACTCATGCCTAGCACAGAATATCAATTTTGGTTTCTCTTGGTTTCACTCAGTTTCTCATTTTCTAGTTGTAAGTTCAGTTTTGCCCCTCCCCCTTTGTTAACAATGTGTTAACACTCATCAGCATTTTATTGTAAATTTCTGCCAATTTACACATTTTTGTATGTAATCTTTGTCCACACTATTTAGTTGGAGAAGCACTAAATTCAAAGAAAAACCATGTTTTGGTTCACATATGGTTTTGGAAAGGGTCAATTTGGAAGGTTCATGTTAAAATCCTAGCTGAACCAAATTCCTTTCCCATCCCTACATAGTGAATAAACTGTGGGATCTGGATACAGACCACTGTCAGGCATCTCAAACGCAGCTCTGAAGTTTAACACAGAAAGTGAGGGTCATTAAGATGGCCCCCTTCTGGGCTCATCGATGCCATTTTTGGGTGGGATTCAAGCCCATACCAGCAATCTGAGGTTGCAGAATTGTACTTGTTTGGGAGACCTTGTGCAACAAACCCCCTTCCCCAAAAGATCAGACTTTCTGCAAGAAGGAAAGTGATTGGGAAATGTACCGGAAAGTGTGCAACAATACTTGCCTTGACATAACATCATCTAATCGCCTCACAAACAAATCAGAAGAAACACTCATTAGATAGCCAATGCTGTCAAACAAATCAGGATGAATGCTCAAGAAACAGCTTATCTAGAAGCTCCCATAAGCTTGCAGCTGTGCACAGAGGCAATACATCTATTCTCCCCAATACTTCAGTGACCACATTACTGCCTTATCCAGGGTCCTCCCGACTCTTGGCAGCGTCAGATAGGTTTCCTGTGTTGACATGGAAGCCCGGTGAATCATTTCTGCTCATTTGGTTTCCAAAGGGAACAAGGAAGGGGCAATATGTCCTCAAATGTGCCCCAGCACTACAGTTGCTGGCTGGCTGAGTACGGAACAGACCTATTTGTTCAACACCCTTGTAAATAGAATTCCCTTCCCATTAGGTCACTCACATGGCTAGTTTTACTCATGCACCAGACTACTGTCTCTCACATCCATTCTACCTCAATGGTACTTGTAGCCGTTAAAATATAATTTAATTTAGCATAGATTGTTGATATAAAGCTAGCTTTTCGCTCTGACATGGTATGTTGAATGCCACACATTCCTAGTGCAACGGAATTCACAAAATGGGCCTCTTTCAAGTCCTAACAAAACAGCTGTGCTTACCTTTGGACCAAAGGAAACCCACTGATTGCCTGTTGATTTCAAGCCTGTGCCAACCTCTCTTGAATTAGACAGCATCAACAACATCCTTAATTTGGGCTAAATCATGTCTCAGTGGCTTATTTTCACTTTGCTACCATAGTACCTCACCATCTCTGTTTTGTCGGCAGTCCCACAGTCTTCTAGGTTTATCACGCGTTCCCATTTTAAATCCCCAGAGGCAGGACTTCTCCCCACCTAGCTGGGAGAAGTTTATGGTGGGTTCTGGCACCTCTTTTTCTAGAGGTGCAACCTTCCAACAGTTTCACTTCACTCCCAAAGGTACGCTTCTCCATTTGTCTCCTGAGACAGACAGATGCCATTGACGGTAGCCGTTTTGTCAGTGCTAATCCCCTGCTGCTAAGAGGAAAATGTTTCTAAGACCGTTCCTTGGATCTCCCTCCCCACTGCCATGCCTCTCAGTAAGAACTGGATTTTCTGAAAAATATTTGGAAATGAATTTGGGAGGACGGTTGAAGGGAGGAAGGGAAGACAAAGCATTCTCTCTGATCTGACCTCTGTTCATTGGATTGGCCTGGTTATTTACCCAAGGGTTCGGATGTCAACAACTCAGTTAAGTGGGAAGCAGGATTATTGTTGACACAGATAAAAGTGACAAGATAGCTCAATCAATCCATAAATGGGGGGAATGACATGAGGGCAATAACCTCCATTAGGACCAACTGAACGGTCATGAAGAAGTAAGTTTCCAAGGCAATAAAAAATGTGAAACATAACAAAAATAAGAGGGTGGAATAGAGAAAGAAAAATATACAGTGGTACCGCGGTTTACAAACACAATTGGTTCCGGAAGTCTGTACTTAACCTGAAGTGTACTTAACCTGAAGCGAACTTTCCCATTGAAAGTAATGGAAAGTGGATTAATCTGTTCCAGACGGGTCCACGGAGTACTCAACCTGAAGCATACTTAACCTGAGGTATGAGTGTAATTGGTTCCGGAAGTCGTACTTAACCTGAAGTGTGCTTAACCTGAAGCGAACTTTCCCACTGAAAGTAATGGAAAGTGGATTAATACGTTCCAGACAGGTCCGTGGAGTACTTAAACTGAAAATACTCAAACCGAGGTGTACTTAAACCGAGGTATGACTGTATTGTCAAGGAGGTGCAGGGCCAATGCCAAACTTCAGTGTGATCCCACCTTGGGGCCACTGTTGCCAACAAGTGCTCCTGCTGCTGCTGTTTGCCACCGCTACCAAGCCTCCCCTTTCCCTGCTTAGCCCCCAGACCATGTGATGGGACTTTTACATAGTTGCTAAGCTGATGCTTGGCCTCTTTGGAGGGAAAATGTGTTTGAAATCTAGGGTTTCTATGCAGCCCTACATGGGTGGTGGGTGGGTTAAAAGCAGGTGGTGGGAGAATATATATAAAAAAACAGTTTATAAGCATCACTGCTACAGTGCAGAATGGTAGCAAACTCAGGGAACATGGACTTTGAAGAATATCTAGTAACACTATATTGAACAAAAATATTGCAGGGTTTACATAGCTTGCTTGGCTCATGGTTTTTCTTTTCCAAAGCAAGGGCAACTACCGGTAGCACAAGGAATTTCTTGCCCTTTCTGTTCCTAGTAGCAACTTGCATTTTGAAGTTTCTTTGGGCAGATATGGGTTGTTGATGGAGTGTACACCATTGAGGTTGCAAGCGCAGGTCTGCGTACATAGGATGTGTGCATGTATTCTTGCATGTGTGCCACTACTAGTCAGTGCACAAAAAAGAGGCCACCCTTCTGCAAGGGAAAACTGCTTTAAGATGTGTTTTTTTAAAAAAACAAACACACACACACACAACCAAGCTGTATATACGGTAAATTTTATGAAATAAACACATAATTATTCATAATAACAATTAGTAAAAAAATCTTGAATCTCTTGCCCCAGGTTGATCGGTACTTGTACCACATGCGTCTCTCTGATGACGTTCTCCTTGATTTGATGGCCCGTTTCCAGGCAGAGATGGTGAAAGGCCTGGCAAGAGACACCAATCCAACAGCCACACTAAAAATGCTGCCAACGTTTGTGCGGTCCATTCCTGATGGCACAGGTAAGCAGCTGTTTTGCATTCCTCCTGCTATTATCAACGATAGCAATGAGGCTATCGATGGCTACTAACTACAATGGCGATGATACTAACTACAATGGCGATGATCCAAGGCAGAACGCCTCTGGATAACTGTTGCTGTTAATCACAAGTGGGGAGACACATGTCCTGCTTGAAGGCATCTCATGGGCATCTGGTCGGAGGATGTTGGACCAGATGGACCTTGGGCCCGGTCCAGCAGGGCTCTTCTTATTTTGTTAATTTTAAGAGGATGGTTCATGATAGCGCCGCTGAGATTTCCCAAGCCAAAGCAGAGAGCAAATAGGCAGTGTGAGGGGAGGCTGCAGCTACCGTACCTATCTTCCCCATCTCCCTCAAAAGAGGTGAAATGAATTCCAGGATTGTATAAGTAGGCAGTTAAAGCACAATGAAGGAAAACCAAGATCCTGTGTCCTCTAATTTAGGGCAGAAATGGCAATGCACCAGAGTTGGAACAGGTTACTTGCCTTCGGTTGCTGCATGCCAGCCTGGAGATGGGAGTCCATCAACATCTGAAGGGTCACTGGTTCCCCATCTCTGCTCTAATATCAACCATATAGTATAAATGCATTAGACGATCTGTAAGAACCAGACAACGCACAATTGTTTTTTACGCTGAGATTCCTGCATTGCAGGGGGTTGGCCTAGATGACCCCCCCCAGGGTCCCGTCCAACTCTGCAATTTTATGAAACTATGTCTCTGATCATCTTTTGCCTGTGTGCATTTTGGACTGCCAGAGGCAGTATGTCTCTGAATGCCAGTTGCTGAGAATTGTAACTTTGGGAGAACCATTTCGCTACTGTGACATATGGTATGCTACGTAGCATAATGCTAGATGCCTGGTGGAAATGCTTCTGGAGAAATCTTTTAATCATATGTACAGCTGAGTTTCTAGAATATTTGGCTTTTAAAATATATATAGTAAGAATGGCACCAATGCCCATGTCTGATCTCTCTACTGAGACGCTGCTTGGGCTCTGATGCAGTTACCTGAAGTTTGGAAGACCCAACCATTTCTACCTGTTGTTTGTGTTACAGAAAAGGGTGAATTTCTTGCTTTAGACCTTGGGGGCTCCCGATTCAGAGTCCTAAAGGTCAAAGTGTCTGAAAATGGGAAGCAAAATGTTCAAATGGAGAGTCAATTCTATCCAACACCTCAAGAAATCATCCATGGGAGTGGGACTGATGTAAGTAGCGTATCTTCCTCTGAAACATGCTCTCTGTGAAGAATGTATTCTAAGACATAAAAAGATCATATTAGCCAATTTTAGTTTTCATATTTGCAAGCTCCCAAAGCATACAACTTTCTTCAAGAATTCAGAGCACCTCAACAGATGGCAGCTGCATGTGGAAATGAGCATGACTTACTAAAAGTCAACCAAACCAAAAGTCAACCAAATCATGGCTGCCACATGCTGATAAACTGCCACACTGTACTAAATTTTAAATGGCAGGAAATAACAGTATGCCAGGATACTGTCCCAAATTTCATCACATGGGTATCAGTGAAAACCACAAGGAAGCTACAGAGCACAAACTTCCCGAGGTTCTCCAAGTTAATAGAGTTGCAAACAGATTTTATTTTTCTGGAGAAAATTAAGAGGGAATTGAGGGAATTCTGCTAGATTCCACTAGATTTCCAAAAGTGGGTTTCACATTGTGTGAAAGATTACACAAAACATGAAAACTGACAGGTAAGAAACTGTTGGGAAGATGAGATAAAGTACCCTCTGAATTAGGGTTGCCATGTTTCAATAAGTGAAAATCTGGAAGCAAAGGTTGTTGAGCTTTTTTGGGCAAAAATGGAACAACAACAAAATGGTTGTTTTTGTGCCTTTTTTTCAGTAAAATTGCCAAAAATGGCTGCCGACATGCGGTGCCATATGACATTTCTGCTGATTTCAGCCCAGACACTGATTCCAAGAGCAATATTCCAATAAATTCTGGACATATGACAACCCTACTCTGAATGCAGCCTCATTTATGCTGACCTTGTGATAATGTACCTTAGGCTTTTTTTGTTATCATATTGAATAGAAAATATAACCACAGTGGTACCTCTACTTACGAATAACTCTACTTACGAATGTTTCTACTTACGAATAGAGCTCCGTCCGCCATCTTGGATGCGGTTTAGATAGGATTTTTTCTACTTACGAATTTTTAGATAGGGTTGCTTCTACTTACGAATTTTTTCTCCCAATGCGTTCCTATGGGATTCGACTTACAATTTTTTTCTACTTACAAATGTGCTTTCGGAACGCATTAAATTCGTAAGTAGAGGTACCACTGCATTGTTATTTATAGGCATTGCTTTATCTCCTATTCCATTGGAGCTGTACAGAGCCTGCATTGTATTCTAGTAGGTACTATATAATAACTCACATTTCCCCCCTATTTTGATGCAGCTGTTTCAGTATGTAGCTGACTGCCTTGCAGACTTCATGGAGACGAAGAATATAAAGCATAAGAAATTTCCTCTTGGCTTTACCCTATCTTTTCCTTATATACAGAGAAAATTAGAGGAGGTAAGACCAATGTTTGTCATGGTTTTGTGACTAGGGTGAATCCTCTCCCAAATTATTAACCAAGAGCTCCAGAGCTGAGAGGCTGCTATTAGGAAGCAGCAGGGGCTCTTGTGAAATGCCACTTTGCCCATGATAGGAAGGTATAGAATTCATTATGCAGAGAATATAGCTTTGCAAAAGTGTGCATTATATCTGCTGGTTGTGACACTAAGTATATAAAATAGGTGTACAATTCTTGTTTCTAAAACTCAGGGGCTGAGAGTGTGATGGGATGGGAATAGCAGATGTGCAGAGACAAGAATACTAGGACAAGGCACTGCATGGGACTTGGAAAGCAGGAAATATGAGTCCTGCTGCCTTGGAAAAACCTGAAAATGCATAGGGATAGACAATTTCAATTTCAGTTTCCTTCAGTTTTTTGTTTTCCGAGTCAGTTATCCTCATTTCCATTTTTAAATCCTTTCAAAAATTCATCAGCATCATATATCTCCTGATGTACAAATTTTTGTATGCATTTTTGATTAATGTTTTGATGAAGGGAGGCTCTCCTGGTGCCTTCATTATACATCTTTAAGGTGCCAGGTGAAAGCATTCCTCTTCAACTTGGCCTTTGGCTGATTAACACCCTATATCCTTTTTCAATGTGTTCCGGTTTTTATTGTGTATTTTGTGCTTCTATCTTGTATTTTTATGCTGTGAGCCACCCCAAGATCTTTGGATGAAGGGCTGTATACAAATGAAAATAATAATAATTACAATAACAATAATAATAGACACATTTTTCAAGTGATTTCTCCAAAGATAATCAATTTCTGTACTTTCCCCAATAATATAAGGATTTTATACTACTTCTGCCTCTTGGCATATTTGTCCAATCAAATATTTGATGCTTAAAAATGTTTTAAGGTTTTATACACTGTTAATTTTTTATTAATATTTAAGATTAGAGCAAAACAATAAATTAGATCTTGAACTAAATTATAGTAAATATGTTATACCAGCCCATGCATAAACTAGAGAAAGAATATATATATATATATAGGCTTGCTCTCTCCTTTATATGCCACTCTTTAAGCCATGCTACACATTGTTAATGGATAATTGCTTCTTCTTTTATTTCAAGGGTATACTGATTTGTTGGACAAAGCATTTTAAAGCCAGAGGAGTGCAGCAGACAGATGTGGTGAAATCTCTCCAGAAAGCCCTCAGAAAACACCAGGCAAGTTCAGATTTAAGATTTGTTTTTAATAATCTGATTGCATTAAAAAAACACACAACAGTTGACATTTTCTAGCAGTTCTAGTGTACAAGCAGCGGCGTAGCTGGCCGCCCGGGACCCCGCCGTGCTCATGCGTCGCGTGTTATGACGCATGCGTCATGACGCACGCATCACGACGCATGTGTGTACAGGAGATACGACACAGCGATGTGGCGACACAGCAGGCAGTGGCGGGCGGCGTCCGGCAGGCCTCCCCCTCTCCCTCTGACCCTCCCTCCTCCCGTCCTTGAGGCGGTTCTACTCACAGCAAGTTTGTGCTGGCTCTGCAGGGGCTGGTCCTGCTCGCCTGCCGCCTGGCTTTCTTCAGGGCCATCGTGGAGGCGGACGAGGGCTGTGCTGCCGGTGGAGGCCAGCTCCTCCAGGAGGGAGGAGATGCCGTGGAGGAGCCGGGCTCGGAAGCCGCCGGAGCTCTTTCCGCAGCATATGCTGGCCTCGCCTCCATGTGGGCGGCGAGGGGCGCTCGCAGGGGCGGCGGCCGTTGGAGGTGGTCACCCCCGTCCAGCCTGTTGCCCCCTGCCCAGCCTGCCACCCGGGGCGGCACGCCCCCCGCCCCCCATTACTACGCCACTGTGTACAAGCCAGGACATTGGCACATATGCAGTGCTGTGCAGAAAAAGAAACTGCCCAATTCAAACTTACAAAATTGTTCTTGCAGAGCTTTTTCCTTCCTTGAAGTAAATGAAAGGACTTGATCTTCATCCGAGTATAATGGTCTGTCTGTCTGAAACTTCTAGGTGGTGGTGATATGCACCTCTGCTTTGAAATTCCCATCCCTATGGATTAAGCTGATTTTGTTTTTGAAAACCTTGTGGTTTTTATTGACTGTAAGAATCTGAATATGTACTGTTTTGAATTTACTGGTATGTTGCATTTGCCTCATTAGGACATTGATGTAGATATCTTGGCTTTGGTAAATGACACAGTGGGAACAATGATGACCTGTGGATATGATGATCAGCGATGTGAAGTTGGTGTAATTATTGGTAATTCTATATCTTTTTTACTAGTGGCAGGGCCAATCTGGCTTAAGATAAAGTGAGTGTTCTGGGAGTGTAGAACAGTTGAGCCTATATGTGGCATTGCACAAGGCACAGAAAATTATTATTTTTTAGAAAAATTCAATTCAAAAAAATTATTATTATTGAATTATTGAAGTCTACACATCTCCATGTGTTTCTCCCCCCCCCTTCCCTTCCCCCACCAACCTCCAAAATGAATCCGCTGGACTCAGGAACAGGCACAAATGCTTGCTACATGGAGGAAATGAGCAATATTGACTTAGTGGAAGGTGATGAAGGAAGGATGTGCATTAATACCGAATGGGGAGCCTTTGGAGATGACACATCACTGGATGACATCAGGACAGAGTTTGACAAGGAGATTGATTTGGGCTCTTTCAATCCTGGAAAACAATTGTAAGTTGAGATAAGGCGTCTTTCTACGGTAGTAATGTAGCTATTTAGGCATGCGCACAATCTCAAAACAACCATGAAATAACATTTGAACAGAAGTAGCATTGAATACATTAACTGGCAGGCAAGCGCCATCGATACCATTTAGGAGGAGAGTTTGGCCAAGAATCTGGTTCAATCCTAAATCCCCAGGGGTTTAGTATCCTTCTAGTGATTGTTTGGGGTAGGTGGGGGGACAGTGAGAAACTGGGCTCAAAGGAAGTGCCCCCTTCTCTGACCCCAAACACATTCCTAACTGTACTTTCACAGAAGGGTGCTGAATGGCCCATGTTAAAGAAACTGTGTGTGGCACAGTGTGTGTTCTGAGTTGGGAGCTTTTTCTGAGTCCTTCCCCCATTCCAGTAGTAACTTAACTGCAAAGAGGAGGAAGGGGTGTAAAAAAAAATAAAGGGTCCTTTGCTGCCATCTTTCTTTCCACAATCCTTTGTGGGTCTCTAGCAGCATTAGTAGCAATAGGTAATCATGATAACAATAATGATTGTAATAGGGAGCGCTTCCAGACAGAGGATTAATATTACAAATGAGTCATTGGGAACAGTTTTTTCTCCTTTTTGGGGGGGGGGGATCACTGTATTTCTTCCTATAAATGTAAATCTAGTTCTTTATTAGAAAGCATGAAATGCCCTTGCTGCTTTCTGACAAAAAGCTTTCTGTTGAATTACAGGTTTGAGAAGATGATTAGCGGTTTGTATTTAGGAGAACTTGTAAGAATTATCCTTCTGAAAATGACAAGGGAAGGTTTGCTTTTCAACGGGAAGTTGTCAACAGCTCTCTGCACCAAGGGCAAGATTGAGACAAAACACATTGCTGCCATGGAAAAGTAAGAGGTTTTAATCTGTCCATGAGAGAGTTTTCTGTAAGTGCAGCTTCCGTTCTACAATTTGTGCAAGCATTGATTTTGGGCAGCTACTCTTCCTTCAAAGTTATCTGCTTTGGTGAGGCCAGATGCTTGCAGATGTTATTTAGGGCAGCCTCTTCTTCCTTCTTGCTCCATAGTTCAGACCAGATAGGATGAGATTTCAGGTAGTGTGGACAGTCAATCACACAAAAGCAGAACATGCTGCAAAAAGAGGCCACAGCTTTGCATGTAATCTGCATGTACTAATTGGCATGTATAGATGCACCTTTAGAAATTACCATATGGTTACCAAATTCTTTTCAATGAATCCAGGGACACTTTTTTGCAGCAGGCAAGGGGTTAAAAGATAGTAGCATCCAGATTATTAGTAGCGAGCTTCATTTTGTAAACATATGTCGTTTCCATGGCAACCAGAGCCATTCTTCTATCAGAAGGGCTATCTGGTCCAAATCGAATGAAAGATAAAGACTGCGTATACACTATACATTTAAAGTGTGTTGCTTCCCCCAAAGAATCATGGGAGCTGTAGCTTACCCCACATAGAGTTACAGTTCTCAGCACCCTTAACAGACTACAGCTCCCAGAATTCTTTGGAGGAAGTCACATGCTTTAAATGTATGGTGCATACGCAGCCAATAAACCATAAGAAGACAGAGCAGAGGCCTTGCAGTTTCCCACCAGCAGTTTCTACCTGGCCAGCAGACTGAGCAGGCATACAAAAGTCCCGTGGCTACCATCTTCCCTTCTGTCCTGGGATGTACTATGTTTCTATTTAATTCATGGTAATTTAGGGTTACCAGACGTCCTCTGCAAAGTAGGACACATGACCACCTACTTTCAGAAATTTCTGGCCTGCTTATGGGTTCCATACAGAAAGTGGTTCACTGCTGTCTCCCTCTCACTACTAAAAGCTGAAGTGGTGCCCTCAAGCATGTTTTTGATTCCTTTGTTTCCGGTTAGGTACAAAGAAGGCCTGAGTAATACTAAAGAAATTCTGACGGAACTGGGCCTGGCTCCATCGGAGGATGACTGCATTGCCGTTCAGCACGTCTGCACTGTTGTTTCATTTCGCTCAGCAAATCTCTGTGCTGCAGCTTTGGCAGCGATACTCACACGCCTCCGAGAAAATAAAAAGTTGACAAGGCTCCGAACGACAGTGGGAGTTGATGGGACGCTGTATAAGATACACCCTCAGTAAGTCACACAGCGAAGTAGGTAGGGTTGTCATGCCTGGGGAAATTATCATTGCTCATCTGCATATGATAATTAATTTAATGGTATGCAGTCATCTAGCAATCATTATGGCTATGAGCCAAGTTGCCTTTGAAAAAGGGTCAGAAAAATTCATGAGCTGTCAACACTTACTGTCTGTGATAACTATACATAACTTTAATGTATCCCATAATGTTTGTCCACTGATGGAAGACTCTTTGATTGGTGGAGGCTTCCATTGGCAGAATGGAGTTAAAGGGGCAATCTTTTGGGTTGATTTTCCTCTCCCTTCAGAAGCAACATGGAAGATGGTGTGGCGGCTGCAGTGAGGAATTGGCAAAAATGTGCCCCCTTTGCCATTATAGTGACATAAGCATCTGCTGGATCAAAGAACCTTCTGACAGTAGAAGGGCACAAGTAGAAGGGATACAACTTGATGCAGTATCTTTCTGGTTACCAGATGCTGTAGTCAAACTTGAGCAAATAGCTATTGCTATTAATGCCTAACTGATGAGCTTTCCACAGATATTTGGCTGGCCACTGTTTGATATTCTGAGCTATCAAAGCTTTCTACTTTGTTCTTGATTAAAACTGCCTTCAAAGGCTCTGCTTGGTCAGCAAAAAACTAGCCTAAATAAGATCTTATGGAACTTCAGAAGAATGGTCCGGCAGTGGTTATTGCCAGGGAATTCTGTGGACAGTTCTCTACAATTCTGTTTCCCTCGCACATCCTGCTTTTGGCACGGATTTAGGGCGCTTTAGGCGGTTCCACCAAGCTGAGGGGGTGCAAAATTGAGATGATCCATAAGTGAGAAGAACCATTGATTGTGCCATATTTTGGCCTCACACAGGGCACATTTTTTCTGAAAAATTATGGAAGTCTGCCCCTGCTTATGGGTTTTCCATTGGCATCTGGTTGGCCAATGAGAGAAATGGGATGCTGAGAGGAGGGACTAGGTAGGCCTTTGACTTGATTCATCAGATATCTTTTGTTTTGTGCTCATGAACTGTGTGGACTTGAATCAAAAGGATTTCCTTGCTCTGTGAAAGTGCTAAGCGACATAAGGGAGAAAGCAATTTAACGCAATGGTGTGTGCTCCCTTGTATTTTATTGTGCACACAATATTTGTAAGCATTTAAAAGACCTTTTTGGCTTTAGGTATGCTAAGCGTCTCCATAAAGTGGTCAGAAGGCTGGTGCCCAACTGTGACGTTCGATTTCTGGTGTCTGAGAGTGGCAGTGGGAAGGGGGCTGCGATGGTAACTGCTGTTGCGTGCAGACTCTTATCTCAGCGCAAACAGGTCAACGAGGTCTTGGGCCTCTTCAAATTAACCAAAGAGAACCTCATAGGTGTGAAAAACAGAATGAGGGCAGAACTGGAGTATGGCCTGAAGAAAGAAACACATCCTACAGCCACTGTGAAAATGCTGCCCACATATGTTTATGGAACACCAGATGGAACAGGTAAGGACCCAAAAAAGCATAGCTAAAGGAAGTGGAAGGTCAATGCAGATTGGTTTCACTTATTTGACTATATTAACAGGGAAGGATCTTCCCATATCCCTCCAGCTTCTCATTCTTTGTTATCGTTATAGGTTATACCATCTGATATTCCGTGAAACAAGATTGTAATTTGGTACAGTGGTTTGCTGTTATTTTATTTCCCAACTCTGCATTTTTCTCTGTTACTGTTTTTCCAGTTTTTACATGTTCTTGTACGTAACAAAAAATGAAATAAAAAGCAGAGAGAGAGAGAGAGAGAGAGAGAGAGAGAGAGAGAGAGAGAGAGATATGAGGTAATAAAAACAACAGATAAGGTCACAGGAACCCCAGAAAGCAGTGAATATGTTTGAAAAGTGATTTATAATTTTTTTGAACAAGAATGCTGATTTTTCTGTTGCAGAAAATGGAAAATTTCTGGCCCTTGATCTTGGGGGAACAAATTTCAGAGTTTTGCTTGTAAAAATCAGAAGTGGAAGAAGCAAATCAGTCCGAATGTACAATAAAATCTTTGCCATTCCTTTGGAAATTATGCAAGGAACAGGTGAAGAGGTAAAGTAAAACAAGCCAGTTATTTATTTTTATTGAACCTGTGGAGGGAATGGGGTATTTACTTGCTTACTCTGTAATAACAGAACCCAATTCCCACTCCAGTGGTTCTCCTAAACCCTTGCCACTGACACCATTCAGTCTCACTTATTCCTTCTGAACCCTTAACTTACCAATAAACCATTGGCTATGGGGTAGAGGAATGATACAAAGCCAATCAGATATAGATATTATACGTAAAGTATTTACGTTTATTCGCAACAAGATTATTAAGTGCGCAAGCTTATCTGGTTACGTTAAGATAGTATAGTATATTTAAATGTATACACTTTCTTGTCACTTTAAATACCAACAGCTTATCCCCAGCTACTTTGAGTTTGACCTCACCCCAAAGGTGCACTCCTGTATTGTCTCCTGAGACAGACAGATGTCAACAACAACAATATCCAGCTATTAATGTTAAATTAAGATAGCTTTAAGGAAGCAGTTAGTTACCTTATGAAAGCATTTAGCAAAACTGCCCTTTTATTCTCTCCATCCTTGTTAAGTCCCATTAATGCTATAACCGAGGATTCCCGCCCCCCCAAAAAACCTTTACTGATGTGCAGGTGTGTCTTGCTGTGTTGCTATTGAAATCTTCCCTCTGGTGATCCTGCCAGCCACCAGAGACCAACATGCCAAGCTGCTCCTCACTTCTCCCTCCCCCCAAGTGCAGATTGGTTCTTCCCTTGCCCCTTCAGCCTAAGCCAAACAATTAAGGTATCCCCATCAAGCCTTTGGCCACCAGGTCATTCTACCTGTCACTCAGACCTTCCTTCTACATTCCCCAGTCCTTGTCCTCCACTGCCTTCTTCTGACTCGACTCCACAAACATCAAGCACCAAGAACTCTAACGCTCCAAGGAACTAACTTTCCACTGACCAACACATGGCTATATATATGGCCCCTGTAGTCAAGCCCCAACCAATCACACTGCCTAACTGAAAATGCTGAACCTGCAACCACCAATAGCTTTTATCTTGTTTTGTATGCTGAGAATTCTAACACCAACCCTTCCTCACTGCTAACAGTTAAGACCCTGAGTGGAAAGGTAAACTGACTTTCAGCGGACCAGTCAGAAAAAGTCCTACACCAGATACATTACAACGTACATTACAATACACGTGCCAGAGAGCATTAACCCAAACCCATTAAAACTCAAATCAAATAAATTGGATTTCTTCAGAATCCAAATACAGTGTGTGTGTGTGTGTGTGTTAAAAAAATTCTCTTTCTTTCCTTCTAGCTGTTTGATCACATTGTCCAGTGCATTGCAGACTTTTTGGAGTACATGGGCATTAAGGGTGCCCGACTTCCTCTTGGCTTTACTTTTTCCTTCCCCTGCAGACAAGCAAGCATTGATAAGGTAAAGAGGGGAGCTGAGATTTGACATGCTGTTTTGTTTCCTCTTTTAATTTGGCTTAATCTTTGCAGAATTTTCCATAGAAACATTTCATTATTGTTTTTATTATTCCCTTCCCTTCCCTGTGGACTGACAAGAGTTTTATCACAGGTTTTTACCAAAGAGTGTATAAAATTGAATGTTGTGTTAAACAAAAAACAATCTCATTCTTACACACACTTAGGCAGATTTACTTTGAACAAGGCATGCTTGACATAAGGCTGCTGATGCATACAGCAGCTCATGGAGAGTTAAAGCAAATTATTAAGGATTTGTGGAATAAAAAACAACAATTGAGATCGGGCCCAATGTATATGTTGTTTCTGCACTGAAAAACCACTTCTATATTGTCAGAGGCTTTGTGTTGCAACAATAACAGGAGCGGCAGTCAGTTTGAATTGCATGGCCACTTCTGATACCAGTGTTGCACCTCCATCAGGGATGCTGATACAGGAAGTAATCAAATCATCCAGCTTTCTGCTTCAGCCATGGCCAGCCAACAGTCTGTTTAGCCCTCCTGCTCTGTTCCCTGAAGCATCCCCCTCTATCAGAAAGGGAGTATTTTGGCATTTTAATATTTTCCCAAAATGCAATATGTTGAACCAAGCTCCTATTGAAAGTGTAATCCAACTTTTAAGTGTTCTACCTGTTTTTCTCCTTTTGGTGTAAGCATGTTTCATTTATTGATTCTACCACTTCCCCACTTTAGGGAACTCTTGTTGGGTGGACAAAAGGGTTCAAGGCAACAGACTGTGAAGGAGAGGATGTTGTTGATATGCTCAGGGAAGCTATCAAACGAAGGAATGTAAGTACCATTGTGGGAAAATCTCCCAAAGGTTCAAGCACCAATCCCTTGCTATGACTGTAGCGTAGAACTGAATCTCAGTTATCCAAATGTAGCTCTATCATTGGGTGCTGCAAATACTCTTAATGCTTTCAAAGGTGTTGGTTTCATTCTGTGGGCTCCTCCGGACATCCTTTTTATTGTGCTTTCATGATGATCGATAGTATAAAGCTAGTGCTTAGTGCACAATACTTCAAAGGGTGTGTATGTGTTGTTGTTTTTTTACTCTTCGCACATTCACAAAATCAGTTTTTCATTTTATTTCAGGAATTTGATCTGGATATTGTAGCAGTGGTAAATGATACCGTTGGGACAATGATGACATGTGGCTATGAAGACCCAAATTGTGAAATCGGCCTCATTGCAGGTAAAAAGCAATCCTGTAACACTTGTGTATGGCTGTTCCAGGGTGGGGACAGAATAAGATCTGTAACCAACAGTGAAATGATATGCTAAAATCTTGTGGGCATGAAGGGGAGAACCTTTGGTCCTCCAGATGACATTGGACTCTAATTCCTATTGGGCCCAGTCAGCATGACCCAATAGTCAGGAATAGTGGAAATTATAGATGACGGGAATTACAGTGGACCTTGATGGGAATGATGGTAGCTAATATTGTTATGAGCAATACAGATGAGGACAGAAAGGGAACTGAAAAAGTGTTGCATGCCACCTAGTGGTATGAGGTATACCGTACACTGCACCACAAGCTATAATATGAACCTTAAGGTAAAGGTAAAGGTACCCCTGACCGTTAGGTCCAGTCGCAGACGACTCTGGGGTTGCGGCACTCATCTCGCTCTATAAGCTGAGGGAGCCGGCCTTTGTCCGCAGACAGCTTCCGGGTCATGTGGCCAGCATGACTAAGCCGCTTCTGGCGAACCAGAGCAGCACACGGAAACGCCATTTACCTTCCCGCCGGAGCGGTACCTATTTATCTACTTGCACTTTGACATGCTTTCAAACTGCTAGCTTGGCAGGAGCTGGGACCGAACAATGGGAGCTAACCCCGTCGTGGGTATTTGAACCGCCGACCTGATCGGCAAGCCCTAGGCTCTGTGGTTTAGACCACAGCGCCACCCGCGTCCCTTAATATGAACCTTAGTTACCTAGATATAGGGCATAAAATTGATTTAGTTTGCATTAAAAGGTAACCCTACCCAAGTCACACTTTTTGAAACAATATACAAACTGTAACATAGCCACTGTTTGAAATTCACACATCTTTGAATTTTGCAAAGCTAGGTAATGTGTACAGAAATGTATATATTGCAGTAAAGTGTGTGTTTACGTGCATATATTATTGAAAAGAGAATACAAATGCAAAACATAATGGAAAACCGCTTTGCAAAATTTTGTATATTAAAATTGCTTATAAAGATATGTCTGCTATGAGAAATTCACAGGATAATGCTGCTGAATTTTCATAAGCACTTAGTGTTGTTTTTTTAAAGTGGGGAATTGAACTTAAGACTAGAAACATGAGAAACTGAATGAGTAAAACAGAAGTTGATAGATTCGACTGCCCCTACTTATATCCCCTAAATTTTATCTCCCACTTAGAGGGGAAAAATAAACTTCTTCCAGGAAATGTTTTTCTTCATTTCCCAGGTCTTGTGCTTCTCCTGGTGTTTGCTTTAAAGGAATAAAATACACATGCCTCTTCTTTCCTTCCTTCCTTCCTTCCAGGGACAGGCAGTAATGTTTGCTACATGGAAGACATGCGTAATATAGAAATTGTAGAAGGAGATGAGGGCAAAATGTGCATCAATACAGAATGGGGAGGATTTGGCGACAATGGCTGCATAGATGATCTCAGGACAAAATATGACAAAGAAGTGGATGAGGGGTCATTGAATCCTGGGGAACAGAGGTAACAGTTGGCGTTTTATTGCTATTGCAATGTCTTCAGGACGTATGTAGGAATGTCAGGTAGTTCTATTAGAAAAGGAGGTGGAAATAGTAGTTTGCATGTTCATGTGTAGTCAGAAACAGAAATCACTCAAGTGAACAAAGTTGGTATTTCATAGAATCATAGAATTGGAAGAGACCACAAGGGCCATCCAGTCCAACCCCCTGCCAAGCAGGAAACACCATCAAAGCATTCCTGACATATGGCTGTCAAGCCTATTTGTTCCCATCATCATCACAGCTGTTTTTATGTCCACGAACAGTACAACAATAATAACTTTTTTACATTGTTTTGATGTTTTCTTGACATTGAAACGAATGTAAGTTACATAAAGTATGTTAAGTAGCAGACAATGAAGTGAATGTTATTACATTTAGTGGAAACCGAAGTGCAGTGGAACAGAAACAGTGTTGATTGTGATGAGCACAGGTTGGAATGGAAATCACACTTTCTTCCATTCCTAGGCATATATGAACTTTGAGTAATCTTTCCACTCCCACTAACCCACTTTAAAACACCTTACAAACCATGAGTCTGTTGCTGTCATGTTTATTTCCATCCTAAGAGTCAATGCACATGTTCAGAAAAGGCATGTGGTATGCACAGATTATATCCCAGGCCCCATTTTTGCATACGTAACTGAAAATGTGTTCAATGCTGTCCAATTCTTTTTCTTTTTTCTGTAAAAGGTATGAGAAAATGACCAGTGGAATGTATCTGGGTGAAATAGTGAGACAGATCTTGATAGACTTGACCAAGCAAGGACTTCTCTTCCGTGGTCAGATTTCAGAGCGGCTGAGAACAAGAGGAATATTTGAAACCAAATTTCTGTCCCAGATTGAAAGGTAAAACAATGTGTTGTATTTTCCCCACTGCCTGCCACTTTCACACATATCAGACTGGTGAGAAGCAGCTGAATGTTTGCAGCTTTGTAAATATTTTATACATCATAAGAAAATAATACAGCTGGGGAAAATGAGTGTTGGTTGACTGAGATGCTGAACCCTGTTACTCAGACCATCTGCAGTCCTATAGTGAACAACTTTACTTGGGTTTTATTGGCTGTGAATGAACCCAGTGTATTTCAAACATCAGTATCACACTGCTTTCAGCAGTAAAGTATTTCACGTCTGTACTGTTTGCACTGCTGCTTCATAAACTTTAAGTGATCCTTTCTGCTTTGTCCTCAGATTGGAGGGGGTGGAAATGAGCAGCTATTCCCTATGCCCTTGGAGTGAGTGAGCATGGATGATGCTAATTTTGAAAAGTACATTTCACCCAGGAGAGCTAAAATAGTAGCATTCTGCTTTTAAACTAGTGTCTGTATTCAGACAATCAAATCTTGGCTGAATAAGCCAAAGTACCAATAAATGTTTTTCCCATGCACTCAGCCTTTTTCTCTCCTCCCTTTGAGGTGCAAGCAAGGAAACAAGGAAATCTTGAGTTATTTATCATAATTCCCTGTTTAGTCTGAACAGGGTAATGATGATTGCCACTTCATAACATGACACAGGGCTGGCCCACCCATGAGGCAGAATGAGGCGACTGCCTCTGGTGGCTGTGTCCACAGGGGCAGCAGATCCTAAAATAGTTCTTCATTCCCCCCACCTTGTTCCTGTCGTAAATCTTCACTCACTGCTTCTTCCCTGGCAGGTAGGAGGGGTGCCATTTTGTGGTTCGCCTCAAACACCAAAATGTCCTAGGCCGGCCCTGACATGACAGGATATTAAACCATGGAGAAAACACACTTCCACAAAAGGTCAGACTTTTTGCAATACAGTGGTAGCTCTGGTTATGAACTTAATTCGTTCTGGAGGTCCATTCTTAAGCTGAAACCGTTCTTATCCTGAGACGCACTTTTGTTAATGGGGTCTCCCGCTGCATGCACACGCTTCTGGTTGCAATTTCTGTTCGCATCCTGGAGCAAAGTTCGCAACCAGGAGCAGCTACTTCCGGGTTAGTGGAGCTCATAACCTGAAGCGTTTGTAACCAGAGGTACCACTGTAAGGGAAGTGACAGGGAAATGCAGTGGAAAGTAGAAGTGCCCTTTGTGATTTAGGCTCAGGCAGTAGGAGAAGTAGAGGTGCTACGTGTGTGAGGAAAAACCTGTTCATCTATCGACTTATTTTTAAAAAGTAGAGGCATGGTCACAGATGGGAGGGAGTAGTGCTGGAAAAGTGTGCCCCTGCAAAGGACTTTGTGTCTTCTTACACCAGTGCTGCCTTCCAGTACATTTGGCCCTAGCTCTGCGCATAGCTGTCAAGTTTTCCCTTTTCTCATGAGGAAGCCTATTCAGCATAAGGGAATTTTCCTTTTTAAAAAAAGGGAGAACTTGACAGCTATGGCTCTGCATCCTAACCAGAAGCGCCTATTGTGTTTTGGCTGAGTGCAGTGACCGGCTTGTCCTACTTCAAGTAAGAAGAATCTTGCAGCAGCTTGGGCTTGACAGCACTTGTGATGACAGTATCATTGTAAAGGAAGTTTGTGGCTCCGTTTCCAAGAGAGCAGCCCAGCTGTGTGGGGCCGGGCTGGCCGCTATAGTGGAGAAGATACGGGAAAACAGAAACCTCGAGCACCTAAAAACCACTGTAGGTGTGGATGGGACCTTATACAAACTACACCCACAGTAAGTACACAGCATCCCTGTTGTTGTTTTGCCTTGCAGCGTTGACCAATTTTTTTAAAGATAATATTCTGCTTAGTTGATGGGGATTAAAAAGGTTGGGGAAAAGAGAAATTGCCACAATGCTGTATCAGTTAGCCCTATTGCACTTGCTTGAATAAGATTGTAATAAAGAGCTGAAAAAGTCCTGCTTTTAATGGGCTACAGGCCCCTCCAGAGAGATGGGTGATTTTCTGAAGGTCTTCCACAACATGTCATTGATGGGAAGGACCATAGCTCAGTGGTAGAGCATTTGTCTTGCATGCAGAAGGTCTTAGGTTCAATCCCCAGCATGTCTGGTAAGGTTGGGAGAGAATCCTGCCTGAAATCCTAGAGAGCCCCCACCAGTTAGTGCAGACAATACTGAGCTAGATAGACCAATGGTCTGACTCAGTATAAGGCACCTTCCTATGTTCCTGTGCAATATGGATGCATTAGTGGTGGATTTATACTGGACCATCTACACCACATTGCACTTTATTAGCTATTCTGTGCTGCTTCCTCAGTGCTGCACCCCAGGGCACCCCTCTACTTCCCCTCCCACTTATATTAGTGAAAACTTTCCATGGAGAAAACTAAAGAACTGCACTTACATATATAGCTGAGGTGAAAGAAGAACCTGCCCTCTTGCACCTGATGCTGGTTGACTTACCTGTCGCTGGGAGTGGGATCTGCCAGGGGGTACAGTGTTTTGTGAGTGCAGAGCATACAAAGAGAGAGAGGGAGAGGGAGAGGGAGAGGGAGAGAGAGAGAGACTGGTTTACTGTCAATCCTTACAATGTAAAAGCCCTCCCTCTGTATTCTCCTGTCCCTACCCATCATAATGACAGGCATTTTGCCAGTTAAGAAATAAACAGCAGTGTGCAATCATTGCATATATATATATTTTGCTTTGTTTTTCCTCTCTTTAGCTTTTCTAGAATCTTGCAAGAAACGGTAAAAGAACTGGCGCCTCAATGTGATGTGACATTCATGCTGTCTGAAGATGGGAGTGGAAAGGGAGCTGCCTTAATTACTGCCGTTGCAAAACGAGTGCATAATGTTGCTGAAAATTAAGTGGTCATGCAGGCATCTGTGTGCAGCAGTGATGGTTGTTTGTTTGTTTGTTTGTTTGGTGAAACCAACTGAAGCAGTAGTTCAGAAGTGGTGCACACTTCTGTGGCCCAGGGTTAGCCAGTGTTGTGGCCTTGAGATGCTGTTGGAGTAAAGCTCCCATCGTCCCTGGCTGTTGGGACTTGTCATTCAACAGACTCTGGAAGGCACCAAGTTGGCTACTCCTGTTTGTATCCTGATGGTTGGGCAGCTGTGCAAACAGAAAGCAGTTTGTCTTGCCAAAACTGAGGCAGGTTTGCCGCATCTGAACATAGGTTTCCATAAGTTGTCTTATGTTTAGAGATACAACAATATACTTGACATTTATGTGTTATGCTCATACTATAAAACAACCAGGCCATATCAATGTAACTATTTTGTCAACTATTTTAAACATATTTATATGTTCTACTGCTCCCTTTCCACTTTCCCACCCATGACTTTTCGCATTCACGTCTAAATATCCTTTGTAATGTACAACTCATAATTTGGAAGTAGATATTATGTCCTTGGATAGGTGTGTGCCGAGAGCTGGCACTGTTGTTTTACTTTTTAGTCTTTCTTTTAGAAAAGGAAATTAAAAAGGCTGATGTGCAAAAGGTATTCAATCCATGTTCTTTTTCAAACAAATTGTTGTGTTTAATGAGTTGCTTGCAGTTGGCGCTGCTTGGGATGGAAATCCAGGACCTTGTACAAGGAGAGGGGAGAGACGGTCGGTCTGTACCATTCCACTTGGTGATTTGAAAATAATTATCTACTGACTGCCCACAGCAATATGCAATGTGGCTCAAAGACTTTTTATGATCCCACTTTACACTTTTAAATCAAGCTGAGGTGTTGGGCTTCGTGACTAGCTTTGGAGCATAGTCTGATGGTCTGTGCACTTTAAAAATTAGCCTGTGGGTAAGGATTGGGGGGGGGGGGAGAGATTTGATTCAGTTTGCAGTTAACAGCGAATCTTATCAAATCTGCACTTTCCAAAACAATATGAGTACTGGCACACAGCTATCCTTCAAAATCCACACTTATCTGAATTTTGAGGTGCAGTTCTCCAACCAATACTTCGTATTTTAATAGGAGTCGCTGAAAGTTGTGAGTGAAACAACACACAATACCATCTAAAGCAACATAAACATACTTAGATTATGTCCAGAGTCTAAAATGCACCACTATTTTTTGTTCATGATATTTTTGTTTCATACAGAATTGTAGAGTTGTAAGGGACCGTAAGGATCATCTAGGCCAACCCCCTGCAATGCAGGAATCTTTTGCCCAATATGGGACTTGAACTCAAGATCCTGAGTTGCAAAGGGTACCATCACTGCCTCCGTCAGTAACCTCAGGCAACTTAGGTTACAGTAGATTCCTTCTTGAAATGTGTCGGAAATGTTGCTACTTAAAACATTGCAAATATTCTTAATGGAACTGCTTGATGGGTGTTCAACCTGTCAAGAGGCAACCTGAAGTACTGTATTTGTTTAAAAGGGCCCTGTTTCCTGCTGCTGTCAATCCAACCAGAACTATTTCTATTTTTTTACAAATGAGAATGTGCTTGGGAAAACACCTTTCTGGCAACTGGCATGAGGGTTTGCAAATAGCATTGTCCTTTCGTATGTGGGAATCTGATTTCATATAATAAATATGGAATAAAAGGAGGACCTTGTATAATTGTTAATGGCACATAATTCCTTTAACACTTTAGAAGATGCTGCAACAAGCTACTTTCAAACATATTTTGGTTCAATTTAAGGAAATACGTTGTTGGATTAAGCTTTGTGGGAGGTGTATACATTACCAAATACCTAAAGCAAAGAAAGGAACGAGTGGACTTTAAAGATTTTCTGTTCTGTACAGATCCTGTTCTGTACATATTATTTATAAGAAATAAAAAAGCACATAGCTCTTGCAAAGTAAATTGGATTGTCAACGTATGCTTTCAATATGCTTTATCTGAGATTGGAGACCTGTTTCTTGTAAACTCGGTGGTTTCCCTTTAAGATCAAACTTCACTTGTGCTTTCAGGCCAACTCTTTTGTAATTCGCAGTGTGTGGTCACCAGCTTTGGTACTGCATGCCAAAGCACAGCCACAGAACAATGGAAGGGCTGCCACATGCCACATGGCAGCTGCAGCATGCAGTTTTTCTTAACTGGCTTTCTGAGCCATACTTACAGTGCAACCTTACATGTGGCTACTCAAAATTAACCCCCCCCCTTGCATTCAGTGGAACTTACTTCCAGGTAAGTAGGCATAAGATTGCAGCCTTGAAGTGCTACAAGCCATCATACACTTATGATCAAACAATTGCCAATGAATAAGAGAAACTAGCAAGGGTACATGCTTTACAAAACTATAAAGGGGAAGATGTAGGATTTCATAACATACTGTTATGAGTTTGTGGGTTCCAGACCACTATAATCTCTGGATCAAGCAAGTGTCAAAATTTAACTGAGGCTTAGGGTGCTGTGTGCTAGACACTTTTAATTCCGTGGAATCAGCAAGTGTTAAAAGCTAATTAACCCAGGCTGGTTTCCCACAAAGTTATAGCTCAGGTGATGGACCATTAAGAGAACAAAGCATCAAAGGGACTCCTGTAACACGGCAAATGGTTAGGGCCCCTCTCCCTCAACAGATAAGGGCACAGCTTAGGATAGAATAGTTTGAGTTTGGAGTTACGTGACCTAGAGGTGGGGAAAGTTTGCAGGTTGGTAAAGGCTGGAGAGAGGGTTAGAGCACAATGGTTGATACCTGAATTAAAGGCTGCAGCTAGATGAGAAGCAAGATCCTCTTGGGGTGATTATGCTTGAGGTGATGGAACCCTTCCATCATAGACACAGGTTGTGTGTGTGTGTGTGTGTGTGTGTGTGTGTGTGTGTGTGTGTGTGTGTGTAATCATAGACTTTTAGGCATTTGTGGGTAGAGCACAATATATCTTTATTAAGTTTATTCCCTCCTGGCATTTCAGAAACTTTCCTGTTGCTTTCAAGTTTGTGTTTTCAGAGCAGCACTGTGTTTCCAAAGCCCAGGCAGTTACTCTGAAATTTAAATAACTGCACGGTCATTAAATTTTATACAAAAAAGGAATTGACTCTAAAACCAGCTGCTATGTTATCATGATGAGAGCAATAGCAAAGCCTTCATTCATTGCAGCAAAGCTACATTGTTGGGGAACGTAAATCAAAGTTATTGTTGTTGTTGTTTTTGTCCCTGGAAGATTAAGAAGAATTTGTTTTCGGGCGAAGAGCTTTTAATTCAGCAAAGCAGATGGGAGCGGGCAGTAAGTAACATCCCCCCCCCCGACAAATGTTTAGCCTCTTTCATTGTGGCATGCATGTGACAGAGAAGCTAGGAACAATTTACAGCTAGATATTCTGCCCAGTCAAGGCTGCATTATACCATTCTAGAAGGTGATACTATATCATCTTGAGTGTCGTGACACAAATGAGGATTATTTACATCTAGCATTCTTCAAGAAGGCATGTTCTTGCTCCACACTGTCTCGGGTGTCTCTTGCAGATACTACTAAATCCTAGGTTTGTGTGGCAGTGCCTTTGTCAAGGATGCTTGAGGTTGACACGCTGGCGTACAGTACAGTAGGTACTTCATTGTTGTTACCGTACTTTGTTTTACAGGGTTGGTTTTGCTTCATCCACAGGAAGTTGCATTAGCCCAGCCTTCACCAACCTGGCCGGAGGCTGATGGGAATTGTAGTCTAAAACATCTGGAAGGTACCAGGTTGGCAAAGGCTGCAATAGACAAGAGACTGATAACTGTTGCTACGTGGCCTGTTGATTTAATTAAATTAAAACAGATTAATTAAATGCATAATTTTCTGAGTTTCACCTGTATGTGCTAGTAGTATTATAGACATGGCGAATGGTCTTACCAACTAATATTCTTTACTGAGTGGAAAGTTTTTAAATGAAATTTGACTTTATCCATTCTTTACTTTTACAGACCTTTGGGATTATAATGTAAACCAGGAAGAGATGCTCCAGTGATGGCCACAGATGAGGAGCCTGACAGATCAGACTATGGTTCTTCAGAATACAAAGTAGGTGACTTAATTTAGATAAATAAAAGCATAAACCTCACTCACTGGAAACTGAAAGGAGGCATGTCAATTTGTGTTGGGGCTTTTCTCCACAATCACTAAAGGCAGGTCAAAAGACCCTTTTGGTTACTGTGTAAGAATCTAGTGTGTGTCTTTTAAAATGTGCCATGTAGATTGTGCACAAGGGAAGGGAACACAATATCTATGCTGCTCTTTACCACCTTTTAAAAAAGCTGAATATATTTGCATTGACCTGTAAGAGTAATATAGGGGTGCTGAGTTCAGATAATAAAAATGAATGCAAACTAAAACACAATGTTTATGCCGTGTGATTTGGGTGGGAGCAGTATAGTATTTTCCTTAGCATAAAATATTGTGGTGAAGTCAATGGTTTGAAATTGTGAAGGCCTAGAAGACATCATGTATTTGGACTTTCAGAAAACTTTTTGGTAACTCCTTATTTCCTTTTCAAACCTTTACACCTAGGGCACCCTCTTCCTTATGCGAAGTTACCTTGGAAGAAGGGAAATAGAAATCGGATAGAAGGAATTATCCTAGCGAAACAGATCAACCCTAATCCACACCCATGCCAAAGATGGGCCGATACTCATACAAAGGATCCTGGCCAGGGATCCTTTGTATCAAGCAAAAAATAGGAGCATGGTGAGACATGAGCTAAAGAGGTGCATCATGCAGACACATATTGCCTCTGTGGGGTTTGCTTTTATAGAGACATGGAATGGAGAGCAAAGTCCTGTGCTCCAGAATGCTAGAGTTGCAAAACTTTGCCAAAAGCTATATTCTAGGAATCAAGAAATGTCTCCATTTCTCCTCTTCTCATACTGTACTTGGGAACATCCATTAGGTAGGCCCAGAATAGCAAAGTCCGGTTCCAGGTTCAGCTTGTTCTTCACACTTCACATCCGCTCGACCCACCCTGCCCCTTTGTTCTCAGCCTCTGTAAGAATAAAACCATTCACACAAATGTAACCTTTCTGCTATGTGGTTGCTAAGCAGTTGCTAAAGACATTTTGGCTTGGTATCAAGATTACTGCTAGAACAATGCAAAACTTCATTTATGCCAAGTTTCCTATCTGTTAGAGACGCTAAACTTTAAAATGAAAGGACAAGGCTGAATTAAGAGGAATGAGAGATATTTTTAAAGCCTTATATGTAATAAAGAATTAACATATTATAAGCACCAATTGATTTACTACGTTGTCAAATGCACAAGTTGACCATGGTGCTTCTGCTTTATTAGGGCTTGCCAACCATGTTCGGAACCATGTTTATATAATACAAGGGAAGGCTGCCCTAATTTATCCTTTTTTGTATGCATTTTTGGTTGGGGAAGTGCTTCACAAAATTTGTAGAAGCTGTGTTATAGTTTGAATATTGGTTTGGAACTGCAAATTAGGTAGGTTTGCATGAAAGTGCAAATGGAGAAAAAAATATCCCTCTTTGGAGGATTTCTGTGGCATGTGCTTGGCTTTCTCCTTAAGAGATTAGCTTTCTACAGGAAGTTTGTGGTAATTCACACACATAATTTTTATGAACCCCCAGAACAGCATATAATTCAGAATCCGCTTATTTGGAAGAACAATTGGCTCAAACCAATGAAAGTTTTAAGATCAGCTTTTAAGAAAATTGGATGCAGAAGCTATTGGGATGGGGGGGGAGGGAATGTACACTTCACGGTTCCTTTTTCTGCAAAACTAATTTGTGTTTTCTTCAAGTTTTCCTCCAATATAGTACTCTGTCTTAAAATTGTGAAGTATGACCTAATGATATCCCTCCCATGATCACTAGAGGGTGCTAGTGCATAAATACAGCTGTTGGATTCTTCACTACAAGTGGCCAAAAACAGCTTGACAGTTCCTATTTTCACAAATGAATGATGAAACCTGATATTATAAATATATGCCCAATTCCAGTCAGTTGAGATAAATTATGAGTTTAGAAATGTTAGAATTTCCAGGCGTTATAGTGGTAGAAAACTCCTCCCACTGCCCCCCAGTAAAAAATATAGCATTTCCAGTAACTAAGGGTCCCTAAATTAGGAACCCAGAAAATTGCCTCATGCCAACAGGGCCAGCTCTAAGGCAAGGCTGGGTGGTGCAATGCGCCACGTCAATGGGCCGCCAGGGGGGCGCCGCGCTGCGCCCACCAGACAGCCGCGTCGGGAAACGGGGCGGGGGGCGCCGGAGGGATCTTCGCACCACGGCGCCAGGGCGCCAGCTACGTTTAAGACGGCCCTGCATACCAAGTCACACCCTTAGTCCATTTACCTCATAACTGCCTGACTGGCAGTGGTTCCTCAGGATTTTCAACATTCCCAGCCCTATTTGGAGATGCTGGGAAATAAGCCAGGGAACCTTCTACTCTCAAAGCAGATGTTCTACTGCTGAACTGCAGCTGTACTTGCCTCAATTAGGATTTGCAGCCGGCAGCATTAGTTAGTGATGAGGGACGCTGGAAAACATCTCCAAGCTTGGGTTTAGAAATGAAATCTAGGAGATAACCAAAGCCTGCGTCAGCCAACAGATTACCTTTAAAAGTCCTGGATTGTTCTCCAGCATGGATAAAAATTCCTGACAGCCCTCCCCAATTCCCAGAACACACTCCCCACACTGTCCCTAACCCCCTTCCAGGCCTTCCCTTTAAACCTTGTGGATTTGGCTTATTAATAATTAGTGTAGTCATTTTCTACATACTGTACAGGTGAAACTCGGAAAGTTAGAATATCGTCGAAAAGTGCATTTACCGGTATTTCAGTAACGCAATTTAAAAGGTGAAACCAATATATGAGATAGATGCATGACATGCAAGGCAAGATATGTCAAGCCTTTATTTGTTGTAGTTGTAATTATTTGTCATTAGGCGGGTCAATTATAAATGGACTGTAATTAATGAAATGTAATAGCGATGTTTATTTTTGTATTATTGTAACTATTTGCTTTATTACTGTGGAATTTCCAAAAGAAAGCATTTGTAAAAATTAAAAGAAAATAAAAAAATAAAAAGTTACATTACTAAAATAAATGCACTTTTCAACGATATTCTAATTTTCCAAGTTTCACCTGTATTTATATTTTTCACATGAATTCTACCATTTAGATCTGTCATTTATGTATGAACCTCTTGATGAGAATTATAAACTTTTCAATGGTTCCTGGGGGCTTCAGTGTCCCTGCCCTCCACTGGCAAGCAGAATAGCAAAAACTGAAGACTAAATTATGCAAAATTTCATCATTCATACGGATCACAGAACTGAGATTTTCTAGGCACAATAATTGTGAATTGCCTGGGCAGAATTTAATTTTTAAAATTATGTTTTTATCAATGGCTAGGGAAAAAAATGCAATATTTAACAAAAGGGCAATATGATACAGAAAAAGTGCAAGTGAGACTCGCAGGCTTGCAAGAATCAGGAATCCTGGTACAAAATATATCAAGCACAGTAAACCATAGCTATCTGAAGAAGTGTGCATGCACACGAAAGCTCATACCTATGACAAATTCAGTTGGTCTCTAAGGTGCTACTGGAAGGATTTTTTTAAATTATTTTGACTGCGTCAGACCAACATGGCTACCTACCTGTATATAGTAATGAAATGATTTTTTTAAAAAAGGTATTTCACTGTATCTGAAGAAGTGTGCATGCACACGAAAGCTCATACCAAAATAAAAACTTAGTTGGTCTTTAAGGTGCTACTGAAGGAATTTTTTTAAAAAAAGTACATTTCCAAACAGGTCATATCACAGAACAATCTCAATTTATGAAGGTAATAAATAAATGCCACTTTTTATTTTTAGAAAGTTCAGTATCCTAAAGTGTGTGAAGAAATTTTAAAATCTGAAACCCTAATTCAGTTTGTATAGTACTTGTCTTTAAGCTTTCATGAATATACTTTTTTCTTCTCTCAGTCTCCTGTCTCTTTACCATGGCTTACTTAGTAATGAAATACTTTCATATGAAGGGCTTAAACTGTGGCCTATATACAAATGCAAGCTTCATACCCTGAAAGATAAGAAGGGAGTGTCTTATTGATTTAGTACGCTAGAATGAGGAAGTGGCTTGGCCAAGGTCAGACAAAGCAAAGAGTTCTGACCATTTTACCTGCATTTCACACTGATAGTTCTTCTGCTTTTCCTTTTCTGCGGTTACAGTAACCAACACAGAAGTCCTAGTCGGACACGACTAAACGACTAAACAACAACAAACCAGAGAAACTCCTAACCACAGAATAGAGCCAATACAGACCTGCCTACAATCCTTCCCATGCACACCTATGTGGGAGGCATGACCCAGTGAACTTAACCTCCTTACTTCTGAGAATTGCACTGTGGGGTACATTTAATTGTATTTTACTAATGACAGATGTGATGACACCAAGTTCAAAGGCTATTTTTTTATGGATGCAACATTTCACTGATGAATAAAGTAATCTGTTAAGATGCTTTTAATTGATTAAAATGTGCCCTTGATTAATTGGGAAGCATTAAAAAATAAAAAAGATTACATACTTTAAAAAACCCACAGAAAAGCTATTCACCTTCCTCTCATTTTGTAGGACAGGAAGAAATGCCTCTTTTAAGATGGAGCCAACCATGAAACATCTGTGCATCATCCACAAAGTTATACTTTTAGCTTCAGAACTATAATTCTTACATGCAGATTTATTCAGATGGAATAAAGTCATTGATTAATCAATCAATTAAAATTCATGTAATTAACAAGCTAAGGCTAAAGCTATTTTTTATTTATTTATACTAAACCACCAGCAGTGGTCTCTTTCTAAGAAGGGGTCACCTACGTTTAAAAATCAGGGTGCTGCTAATTTGAATGTTAAATGGTTTCCTTAATCTGTAATGCAAACATATGGAAGAATGTGAATTTTATTACACATGTATTTGTTCTTCCAAGGAGGCCAGGAATACAATATAGTACCTCACAGGATTGTTGAAATATAATGAATGACCCAGAGAAATACCTGGCACACTTTCTAGCCAAGTCAAAATTTGAAGTCAAGTCTTCCCAATCCAAGCCCAGCCTTCTGTGTGATAATACTGCGCTATCTCTCACATTCATACATAAATGCAACCACATCCCAGGTAAATACCATGCAAATTCAGAGATATATTCTGTTGAATGAGGCTTGTCTCCAGGTAAGCATGCGCAGAACACTCAAAGTTGTTTTAAGTGTAATGTGTGCAAAAGGTTCTCAGTGTTTGTCTTTGCCACGAACTTTTAATGGTTACACCTTCCCTTCACAGAGCTTTAGGAATTGTTTTCTAGAGGGTTTTTCAGCTACACTAACGGAGTTGTAGAGTTTTTTTTTTTGAGAGAGAGAAGCAGTGTGTAGCATGGGGGGAGGCAAAGGGGCAGTTGCCCTGGGCACAAAATTGTTAGAGGTGCAAAATTTCAACACCTGGTGCTGCCTCAATACAGCTGCATGCTTCTGTCACTGGAATCTGTTGAAAGCGGTTTCTCCATGCAAACCAGGAAGTGACCTCTCCAGACAACTGAATGACTCTTATTTTCTTTCATTTGCAGCTGTGATCTCCTGGTCACCATTAGGCAGTTGAATGTGAATGTATACTCCATCTACTGTATTTCCTTCCCTCCCACCCACCCCTCCATGTGGTCCTGGGTGCTGGGAACCCATGCCACGCCACTGGGGAGAAGTTACTAGAGTTGGGGGTGGGTGGTAAATATGCACTGCTTCATTGCTGTATAGACACGCTCTTAAACTTTCTGATAAGTTTCTGAGGTAAAGTAAATAATAAGAAAGTGATTTATAGCAGAAAGTATGGTGCAAAGTGTTAACATTTATTCACTTCTAGTTTTCAAGCACAGCAGTAAAATGGAGAGTTGTATATTTGGGGAGACTGAGCAGAATACACTGCAGTCTGCTTTAGCAATAATCGTGGTATCTAGGCCATTTTAGTGCAGTCATTTTTTTCATCAGCCTCATTCCCTCAAGTGGTGATGCTGCTTCAACATTAGGCAACAGTGGGTTCTGCAGCTGACACTGCGATGTCTGATGTCGGCTGTGTGTTGCCTTCATAAATCCAGTCTGCTTCTAGAGTAAAGCCTGAGTTCAATCTGCGTCTACGGCATCCAACTAACCCATCTTAGCCCCTAGCTTCTGTTTTTGAAAATTAAGCTTTATTTATTTATAGATCAGCTTGATGTTTTAGGGACACGTCTGTTGGCCTCTCCTTAATGTTATATTTCCTCAGTTTGCTGTTCACTTTTGCCTTAAACGCTCTTGCATGACCACCAGCTGGCAGGATGCTCTCCACCTTTGCTGGTGTCCCGTTTCTCAGGAGAGCTATTTGCCCTTCACAAATGCACACTCCTGGTGTGTTATATGCCACAAAAATAGTTCCTCCAGTCAGCGCTGTTTTAAGCTGGCTAGTGTGTGACCTTTGTATGCGTTCAGAGAATCCCCTCAGGGCATTCACCCCTGATAAAATCTCCTAGTAGGGAACAACATGAGTATAGGCACCAAGGTCTTGCCGCACAGTGGTGTCTGTTTTTTCTCCCCTCTGCCCTTCAGTAAGGTGAAAATTGTGCCTAGATTCAAACCAGTATTTTCTTGCCATTTCCTGAGTTGTTCTCAGTTCACTGACATATATTACAAAGAGGCAAAGGCAAGAGAGACGTCATAAATCTGGCTCTTAGCTTCTTACTGCCTCAGTCCTTTGGCTTTACTAGTAGCCCAATGCAAAGAAATTTACCACAGCTTTCCCTCCACACTAGGAGAAGATTCATCAGTGTAATCTTTCTGCAGGCTGTACCGCTGCTAAAGATACCGAAGCAGGGCGAAAAGCAAAGACGGAAACCCCCCCCCCACAAGAAGAGCCCAAGGTGGCATACATAGCTTTCCTCCTCCCCATGTTATCCTCACAACAACCCTGTGAGGTAGGTTTGCCTGGGGGTTAAGTCACCCAGTGAGCTTCATGACAGAGGGAATGATTAAACACACCAAGCAAGGAATACACAGCGACTCCGAAGATGAATCCTACCAATATTATGGATTGTATAGTTTTGTACTGATAAGCCTTAAACCTGTTGACCCTTCGGAGCCTTTTGTGGGTAGCCCACAAAAACCTTTCTGCATTTTGATGGTGGGCGGCGACAGTGGTTTTTCTTTTTCTAAAAAAAGCCAATCCGCAAAATAAGAAATCACTCACTGTGTTGCTCAAAGATTTATGTTATGGTGAACAGAGTGTAGGGTGGGGGATAAATGTTATATTGTTTGCAGGCTACTGAGGAACTACCTAATTTGCACTAATCCTCAGTGATAGTATCTTAGTAGCTCTTAGATAGTAGAGCTTTTGATGGCATAAAGGTAAAGGTACCCTTGACCGTTAGGTCCAGATGCGGACGACTCTGGGGTTGCACGCTCATCTCACTCTATAGGCCGAGGGAGCCGGTGTTTGTCCGCAGACAGGTTCCAGGTCATGTGGCCAACATGACTAAGCTGCTTCTGGCGAACCGTTTACCTTCCCACCAGAGCGGTGCCTATTTATCTACTTGCACTTTGACGTGCTTTCAAACTGCTAGGTGGCCAGGAGCTGGGACTGAACAACGGGTGCTCACCCCGTTGCGGGGATTTGAACCGCCGACCTTCTGGATCGGCAAGCCCTAGGCTCTGTGGTTTAGACCACAGCACCACCCGCGTCCCTGCACCACCCGCATTTTTTTGATGGCATAGTGAACAAGTAATAAGAAAACCTGTTGAGATCTGCCTCTTTTGTAGCTGTATGGTCTCTCTGGTAATACTTTTACTGAATCGTTTTTTAATGGTTGTTATTTTTAAAACGGTGTTTGTATTCATTACGTTACTGTAAGCCATTTTGTGAACTCACCTTAAAAAGCGGGGTATAAATGTGTAAATAGCCTGCAGTTCCAAATGTGGAAAGCTAGTGAAATAAAACACAATTATATAATAAAGCACATCAGCATAGTATGTGGTGTTAAAAATATTAATGTCCCATTGTAATGAAGAAGGAGAAGCTTAAGTTTAGGAAAAGCTCATTCTTCTAATTATAGTAGTGACTAAAAAAACCCCACAAACCATTATTGGAAAGGATGAACAGGCCTATTGAGAGAACCTTTCATTTTGTCAAAGGCTAACTCTGCCTTGAGTCATGTGTGCCTTGCTCCCGTTGAATCAGATGACAGAATGATGACAGGTTGCAATTATGGCAGCCAAAAGCCAGCAATGAACAAAAGAAGGAGGAGGAGAAGGAGGCGGGAAATCCTTATAATTGATGCTACAGGACAGATTAGTTTTAAAATGTGAGACTCAAGTTATAACTCACTGAAACATCATTTTTAAATATGTTATTTCACTTCACTTAAGTGATATTTTTCTAGACAAAGTGGTGCCAGAACTCACCATGAACGCCTTCCTTGTTCTCTTAGAATGGCAATTGGGCCCACCTGAGAGGTCCTGCCAGAACAGAGTTCTAGAAAGTTCCGGCTCAAAAAAAGCCCTGACTACAACATATGTATTCCCCTTGATTCCATTCCACACATCTTGAATTCCAGAATAAGAAAACTGTCCTCTGCACCATACACACGGCCATATTCCTTACTCAGTTCTGGCCTAAATATGTCAGAAGCAGAGAAAAGATGAGTATATAGTATCAGTGGAACGTTTGAATAAAAGCTCCAGATGATGACCCAAATCACAACAATATGATGAATGGTCCTAGACTTAAGATAATGCCAAACATAACAGTAAAATAGGGTTGCTACAGTCTAACTATAATTACAGAAGCCCAGCAGCAGTTAAAAATAAAACTTAGCAGCACTTCAATTAAAAAAGCAAAACTAAATTAAAATAAAACCAGCAGTACTGTAAGCGAGTAAAAACCTAGCTGAGCATGTTAATTAAAAGTGGATTGCAATAGAAAAGATTTCATGCCAGTTTAAAGGATAATAAGAAGGGGCCATGCGTATATTTCATGAGAGGGAGCTCCAAATTTTAGGGCCACTACTGAAAAAGGCCTGTTTCTATTGCCTGTCAATCTAATACAGTAGATCTTGATGGTGGGCCTATTAGCTGGACCTCTGAGGGCAATCTTAAGGTCTTGGCGGGTTCACATGGGTCTAAGTGGTCCCAAATAAAATTCAGACTGAGTTCTCTAGGAAGAGGGGTTGGTTATTAAAGCACTTTGGAAATTGTAACTCTCTGAGAGGAATAGGGGTTCCCTAATAACTCTCACCACCCTTAACAAACAACAGTTCCCAGAATTCTTTGGGGGAAGCTGTTGTGACGTGGGGTTTGTGATTTCAGCTCTCTTGACAAAACATGCTGGAGACAGTTCTCTAGTAACAGCTCTTTATTAAAGTGAACAAGACTGAAGACTGAGGAGAGGAAAGCTACATTTATAGGGACAGGGGACTAGCTAGGAAGGGATACATTTTGGAGGGAACAATATCAAGCAATCACAGTGCTGCCTTTTGGAGGAAACCAATAAGACAGAGGATCCAAATACAGCAGCTTAAATGAACCAATAGTAGCTGTACCCTCTGGAACCAAAAGGCAGTTACTTTATCCTAATGCACATACAGACAATAATAATACAGATATAAAATCCTTTGACTCAATACACAACACCCCTCCCCCCCTAGTGAGCACAGCAGACGTAATCCCTCAGGTACTGTGGGGTCCTACAACTTCTACCTGATCTCCTGACAACAGGTGTTGCAGGTTCTGGATTGGGTGTTACCTGTGGTGGAGGGGCTGCTATAGGGGTTTCATCAGGAACAGATGGAGTCCCAGACATCTCAGGGTCCCCGACCTGTACCTCGTCATCATGAGGACTAGCAGACCCTGGTTCATTTGCTGAAGCCCCTGGTGACTGTACCTCTGGACCATTTTCACTCTGGTCTTGCAGCTGTGCGTCATTAGCCAGGGATGAATTATCTGACTCCTCCCTGCTGAGCGCCCGGCGCCTCAGCTGATCTATATGTCTCTTCCAAACTTGCCCATTTTCCAAGGTCACATAATAGGACACAGGTCCACTAGCCCGGGTGATCACACCGGCCACCCACCGCGGACCTCGTGAATAGTTCCTCACCCAGACCAGATCTTCAGGGGCGAGATACCTTGTTGTGTCAGTCTCAGCCTGGGGGGTTGCTCTTGAATTACGGTTTGGCATTTTATCTGGGTGGACATAATCCAGCACCGTTACCAGTCTTCTACCTAAGAGCAGCTCGGCTGGCGACTTGCCCGTCGCAGTACACGGCGTCGCATGCTGCAAAAATAACATTCGCGCAATGCGAGCCGACCAGTTACCCTCCATTAAGCGCGCAATGGATTCTTTGGCTGTTCTTACCATGCGCTCAGCCTGCCCATTGGAGGATGGGTGAAAGGGCGCGGATGTGACCCCTCTTATAAAGTTATCAGCCAAGAATGCCCTGAATTCTTGGGATACAAAAGCTGCCCCATTATCTGATACAATGGTCTCAGGTAACCCGTGGGTAGCAAACAGCTGCCTCAACACCTTGATTACGGCAGCTGATGCCATGCTAGGGACCATCGCCACTTCTAACCATTTGGAATATGCATCAACGATAACCAAAAAAACCTTCCCTTGGAATGGCCCAGCAAAATCTATGTGCAGCCGGCTCCAGGGAGTCCTGGACTGCTCCCACCAGTGGACTGGTGCTCTGGCCACTTCTGGCCGCACCTCTTGGCATGCCTTGCATGTTCGTACCCATTGTTCTATGTTCTGGTCCATTCCAGGCCACCACACATAACATCGGGCTAGCGACTTCATCCTGACCATTCCCGGGTGTCCCATGTGAAGCGTCTCAAGAACCCTGTTTCTCAGTGGTGCTGGGATTATCACCCTATCTCCCCATAGGAGACAACCCTTATGCATGGACAATTCGTGCTGCCTTGTCGCATAAGGCCTGAATTTTTCTTCATGCGGACCACCTGGCCACCCCCTCCCCACCCAAGTGAGCACACGGGAGAGAACAGCATCTTTCCTAGTTTTCTCAGCTATATCCGTAGCTGTTACAGGAGCCCCCGGAAGTGTTTCTAGCATCATAATGTGCTCCGCCGGAGCAGGATCCTCATTGCTCCCGCCAGGAAGGGGCAATCGACTCAGCGCATCAGCATGGCACAACTGTTTCCCCGGCACATGGGTCAAGGTGTACTGGAACCCATTCAGGAATATTGACCAACGCAACATTCTGGGGGAGAGAATTTGTGGCGTTTGTTTGTTTGGGTTGAACAACCCTAACAGTGGTTTGTGGCCCACTTAGCAGAGTCCACGGGTGAGAGAACTCCCTGCTTGACCAATTTATCCAGCTCTGCCTCGATCTTGGGTTGCAGTGCAAATGGCACTCGCCTTGGTTTGAGTCGGATTGGAGCCACCCCGGGGTCCAACTCGAAGTCAACTGGGGGCCCTTTATAACAACCCAGTTTTCCATTAAAGAGACCAGCAAATTCCTTGCATAATACCTCACTCATCTCAGGGCAGGTTTGGATTGAATTAAGCCCTGAGATACTCAGTCCCAGGGCAGGGAACCAGTCAGTGCCCAGGAGACTGGGGCGACTGCCCTTCGCAATCACCAGTTTGAGTACAGCCTGTTTGTCCCGGAACTGTACTCTCACGGCACACATTCCCATAACATGGATGCGGCCTGCTGAGTACGACTGCAAGGTTGCCGGAAAGGGCTCCAGAGGGGGCAACTTACCCCTGGGGAAGAATGTCTTCGCGGTCTGGTCCGACACGATGGTGAATGCGGATCCGGAGTCCACCTCCATGTCGCACTGCTGACCCTCAATCTTCACCTTGACGTGTGCCTTGCCTTGCGCTGGAAACTGCACGGCCCTCCCGTTGATCTCCGTTACGTAGTGGCAGTCCTTTAGAAAACGAGTTGCTGTGGGCGGTCTGCGATGCTCCAGTCTAGGTGCTCCTGTCGCTCCCGACGCCGCCGATCTACAGACCCTGGCGATGTGACCCGTCTTTCCGCACGTCCGGCAGATAGCATCCCTGAAACGACAACTCTTCCTTTCATGGTTTCCGCCACAACCTGGGCAACTGCCTCGGCGATCTCTGTGCACTGTGCAGGCCTGACGCACCGACTCGACCCCACGGACTGGGCTCTGGCTCGGAGTAGCCTCTAGCTCGTCCATGGCATGCGCAACTTCTATCTGTGGCTTAGTGGCCTTGCGACTGGCATCAAGCTCCTCTCTTTCATAATTCTCCGTGGCGGTGGCCTCTTTCAAGGCTGAAGCAAGGGTAACCTCTTCTTTAGCCACGATGCGTCTTCTGGCTTTCTTGCTGCTCAGACCACCAATAAACCGATCCAGGAGAGTCTCTTCCAGATTTTGGAAGCCGCAGTGCTGAGCGAGCTTCCGGAGTTCAGCCAGAAATGTGGATACAGACTCCCCAGCATGCTGCTGCCTCTTATGGAACTCCATCCGCCGGGCCATCTTGGTCTCAGTAGGCGCCAAGTGGCTTGTTAGGCAGGCAAGAATATCTTTGAGAGATGTCTCACTCAGCTTTGCTGGAGCAAGTAATGCCTTGGCCAGCTTGAAGGTCTCGGGCCCACAGTAGCTCAGGAATGTGGCCCTTCTTTTGCTGGCATCGGTGATCCCTTGAGCCACTGCAAAGAACTCGAAGCGTTCGACGTAGTCTTCCCAGGTGTGGGGCTCTGATGGCTGGAAGGGCTCCAATACCCTTGGACTCTCCATTGTCCTAGCGGGCAGGGTCGTCTTCTCAGCTGGCCAGTGAGTCTTGTTCTCAGCTGCAATCCGGACTCTGAGGCAGGGTTGTGTTTAACCGCTCCTCAGCATTCCGGATCCCATCCTCGTCGCCAGTTGTTGTGACGTGGGGTTTGTGATTTCAGCTCTCTTGACAAAACATGCTGGAGACAGTTCTCTAGTAACAGCTCTTTATTAAAGTGAACAAGACTGAAGACTGAGGAGAGGAAAGCTACATTTATAGGGACAGGGGACTAGCTAGGAAGGGATACATTTTGGAGGGAACAATATCAAGCAATCACAGTGCTGCCTTTTGGAGGAAACCAATAAGACAGAGGATCCAAATACAGCAGCTTAAATGAACCAATAGTAGCTGTACCCTCTGGAACCAAAAGGCAGTTACTTTATCCTAATGCACATACAGACAATAATAATACAGATATAAAATCCTTTGACTCAATACACAACAGAAGCCATGACTGTTAAAGTGCGTTAAATGTAGTGGTTATGGCCTTGCTTTCCTGTCTCAGGTTTTTCAGGAATATAAAGTAGATAGTGTAATCCTGTGCAGGTCTACTCAGAAGTAATTCCCACTGAGGTCAAAGGAACTTACTTCAGATCAGTGGGTACTGTATCACAGCCTAGGTGTATCAGTTTGTCTAATGTAAAGGGAAGTTAGCTGAGGTGTTAGTTGTAGATTCCCCCCCCCCTTTGCGCTTAGCAAGATACTTCAAGTAAGATATCAACATCACTGGCCAAGCTATATTTAAGCTTGCAGTGTATTCCCATATTTAGTAAGACCTTTTGTCACCCACTTAAGTGTATATGTGTGAATGTGCACGTAGCATGTGAGGTCTGGTGAACCAATAAATTAAGAATGGCTTAAACCAGGGTTTCTCAGATTTTTTGAGCTTCAGTCCCACCCCCTTTCTCACAAACCCTTTTTTTAAAAAGCAATACAATGGGGATATTTTTAAAGGGTTGAAACATTAGCACTGGGAGAGGATTTCTTTTAACCCTTTCTCTGATCTAAATTGCTCCACAAAGCTCATTAACCTCAGAGTGACAGCGGAATAGGTATACGTGAGGCTAATAGAAGTTTCAGGAGGGTGGATTTAGATTGTGAAGCGAACGTGGGAAGGAAATGGACCAAAAAGGCAATAAACTAAAAAAGAAACCCTTGCCCTGTGCCACTGCTCCCAATTAAAATGAGATCACTCTGCAGCTACTTTTAAACAACAACAACAACAAACAGTTTCAATTCCTGCCTTGCACTCCTCTCCCTATACAAGGAAAGAACATTGGATTGTTGCCCAGACTCTTGCTGTATGAAGAACCTGATGTCCTCTATTTTATGGAGAAACAATGTTTTATTTGCAGTATTAGAGGGCAAATGAAAGAGCAAGAACATATTTTCCCCAACACAAAATTCTGTTGCCCCTTTTACAACTGTTAAAGGCGAATTCTCAGGAATACTTAATTGCTCTGTGGTGTCCTCACTTCTACACAGTGTACATTTATCTCAGCCACACTGAAAACTGCAGCTGCAGATACAGGCATGCATTTTTCCCAGGAAAAATTATCTGCTCAGGAAATCCTGTTAATTTCATGGGTTTGGCCAGGCCAAGTGTAGCCTGGCTCCTTTTATCATTTGGAAAATGAACCAGGACAGGACAGAGCAAGACAGACATTCAAAAAACAAACAAACCTTGCACTAATATAACCCACTCTCCTTCCTCCCACTGCAGTTATATACAGTACAGTATCTGAAAATATAATCAACATCAAAATGACCATCTTCTCTGTTTATTTCATGTACCTGGTGAAATGGGCTCTTGCCAATTAAAGGTTCCTCGTAATATTAGTTAAAAAGTAACCAGTAATATGTCATATGGACCTGTATGTTTCTTTCCACAAGGCAAAAAACAACTTGGGAGGTGGGATTTAAAATTACAGTGGCACCTCGGAAGCCAAACAATTTGGAACCGAAACACTGAAAACCTGCAAGTAATTGCTTCCATTTTCGAACGCGCCTCGGATGTCGAACGGCTTCTGAGGTGCGTTTTTCTCCCCCCCCCCCATTGACTTTGCAGCCAGCCCATTGATCCTCAGTTTTCGAACGCTTCGGAAGTTGAATGGTCTTCTGGAATAGAGCACGTTCGAAAACTGAGGTTCTACTGTATCCGGAAAATAGTGCAGGGGGAAGGATTGATCTTTCCATTCTCCAATACTATAGTCCTGAGTTGATTTCCCCCTCCATCTTTCCATATCATATCGTTGGGTCAGAAGATTTCAGGAGCCATGGGCCCTTCCTAAGATCATAATCCTGTGTCTGGGGTGTACCCTGTCAAACTTCAGATGAGGGATCACATGAAATAATGAATGGAGGGAAGGAGAAGAATCCTGGCTTGTACACACATAGAGGTCCAGGAAAAGCCTTTTAGTCTAGCATGCCCTCTGACATCAAGTCTGAGCTGGAATGATGTTTTTCTATTTTGGGATGGAGTTACAAGCTTTGACTTGTAATATGAAGGGGTACGTACTGGCAGAACCACAAACCCATGTTTAAAGCACACCCAATGCAAATTTAAAGAACATGATTTCCCCCAAATCCTCCTGGGAACTGTAGTTTGTTGAGAGCACTGGGGATGGTAGCTCTGTGAGGTAAACCACAGTTCCTATGCTTTATAACTTGCTTTACAGGACAAAGATGACAACTATCCTGTTCTCTGATGCTGAGACTATGGAAGAACTGGCAGCTAACGCGCCCTTGATATACGAGGGACAGAAAAGGAATGTGGCCAGGCAACTATTTAGCATTAACTGCTGGTAAAAATGTCCTACAAACCTGCCAAGACCTGCTGCTCCTTGGAAAAAACTGGCATATTCCTCTTGGGACTTGCTTCCATGATCTTACAGATTTGGAGTCAGGATTTTATAACGAGTATATAGAAATGTATGGCTCCCAATTACGTATCCCACTCTTACAGCTGGATCCTATATGTCAGGGGTGGCCAACTCCCAAGAGACTGCGATCTACTAACAGAGTTAAAAACTGGCAGTGATCTACCCCCTTTTTTGGGGGGGGGGGTTCAGGTCAAAGTCAGGGCTAGCTCTAGGGGTAGGCTGGGTGGTGCGGGGTGCTGGGCTGGCAGGGGGGCGCTGGAGCGATCTCCGCACCATGGTGCCTGACATGCTTGAGACGGCCCTGGTCAAAGTTGAACTTCTTTTTAGGAAGGAAAGCCCTGTTTTCTGGGGTTCAGGTCAAAGTTGTTGAACTTTTTTAGGGAGGAGGAAGGACCGTTTTTGGGAGGTGCAGGGCAAAAATGTGGAGCTTTTATTAGGGGAGACAAAAGTTATTGAGCTTCTTTGGGGGGAAGCCAGTGATCTATCAGTGATCTACCACAGACGTCCAGTGATCTACCGGTAGATCACAATCTACCTGTTGGACGTGCCTGCTATACGTGATTTTTTTAAAAATGCATAGGTATAGTTCTAAACCTTTGGGTACCGCTGTAAAACCTGCTGGTAGGGTTAATCTTACCCTTACAGCAATAGGCCTATATTACCGTAAAATTTCTCTCTTTTTTGGTTTTGTTTTAAAGGTGCTTATTATATCTCGGACACATTCTGCTTGCCCAATGCAGCAAGGTCAGGACACATAACGCTCTTTGATTTACCAGCTTCCAAACAAATACCCCTTGTTACAAATACTATTCCCAAGGGTGGGAGAGAGCCGAGAAAGAAAAAGCCGAGAGGATGATGCTGCATCATCGGAGTCCTCGTCAGCAGGTCACATGACAGCGACTTGTGGGCGACGCCCACATTGCTCAGCAGACGGTCGAGTGTCTAGAAGTAGTGTGCGCGTGTCTGTCTCCTCTGTTCCGCTGCCTGTTTTCCTTTCGCTAATAATTGCAGAAGGCAAAATGCACCAGCCAGAGCCTTAGCAAGCGCTTGGGTCAAATATTGCGCGCGAGCTCAGCGTTTGCGCGCTGCTTTAAAAATGCATGCATTTCTTTTGCAGTGACACAGCAGTTCCGCTGTCTTTTTTGTATCATTTATTTAAAGCCTGTTTGCTGCGTGCTTTCACAGTTCCGCCCTTGCGTGCTCAAGGAGGTGCGCCTTTCGGTGCAGAGATGTTCTGCCTTAAGAAAGCAAGGAAAATACACTGCCCATCTGTGGGGAGGTGATCCGAGCTTGGCCGGTGGTCTGGATCTCTTTCTCCCGGAAGGTGTTGAGAGCGGGTATAGGCCACTAAAACACGTCTTGAGGAGGTGCAGGGACGTGAGGAACGTGCACGGATGCATGCCCGTCCGGGGTGACCATGTCCATGCATCCTCCCCTTCCTGCACATAGAAGGCAGCGGAGGTTGTCCATCAAACCGGCAGCGGCGAGAGGAGGAGGGTGTGGAAATCGCTTCTTTCGCGACCGCTCCTTGAACAGCCAATCGCAAGGCAGGAAGTGGGCAGGTTTATAGTCGGTCGCTATCGCGTGGAGGGAAAGGAGGAGGGAAAAGAGAGAGAGAGAGCGTTGCATTTTATATTTATATATTTTACCTTGTGAGGCTGAAGGAAGGACCTCTAGAATTTTTCGCTTGTAAGAAGAAAGGGGAGGAGAGAAACGGATCGCTTTGCATCCTTGCAAATTTCAGCTGCCCTCCCCCGCCCCAATTGTGCTGGTTAGCAAAACCACCCTGGAAAAAAAGCTCTTATTTAACCAGACAGGATGATAGCTGCTCAGCTTCTGGCCTATTACTTCACAGAATTAAAGGATGATCAGGTCAAAAAGGTAAGGTACAAAGCGAACGTCCTTAAAAACCTGCAGGTGTTATCAAGTTCTTCAGTCTTGATGGGGGTGGGAGGGATTTTTATTTATTTTAAAAAAACTATGGGGTGCATAATTTGTGTTTATATATGCGTATGTACCGGTACATGCATTTCTTAGAATCCAGAATATTAAACCGGCATCATTTATTTTATCTTTTAACCTCTGCCTTGATCATAGAGGTTTTTTGTTTTGTTTAAAAAAAGCTTGAAAGATTCGGCCCATTGCAAGGTTTCTGAACGGGCTGCAGTGTCCTTGAAGGAGGATGTAGATGTCAGAGCAGCGATGAGTAACGCAACAATCATGGTTTACTCCCTTCTCTCCCCCTCCTCCAGCCCTGAGTTGGATCCGTCTATCATGTGTTTATTACTATAAACGGCTGGTCGTCAGTGACTGTGGGAATTGTGGGCTAGGTCTTTTATGAATGTGAGCATTCAGGGCCTACTGAAATCGTGTACAGATGCGTGTTTAGGGCCGGGTAAAAACAGGTGCATTCTTTGTAGCTCACAATGATAAGCCTCTAGATACAAAAGAGAGCCTTGTTACCTGAATGACTAACAGGTTTCTTTTGTGGCACTGGTTTTTTGTCTTAAATCGTCCCTCTGGAATTTGTTAGCAAGGCAGGTGCTGGAGTTACCTGTAGGTTGCTCATCTGGGATTAGTAGCAATCATAACGAGATAGCAGGACCCCACAAAAGGGACTGACAAGGCTAAGCTTGTTAATTAGATTCTAAAGATGTAAATGGTTTGATAGGTACAATTGGGCATTTTGCTGAGCTGGATTTATTATATTCACATATTATTATATTCACTTTGGTCCCATATTGCCCAGGAGGTCTCTTAAGGACACCGTCCCAGAAATATGGGGGAAATACCTCCTTTCCAGGAGAGATGGATAGTAGGCCTCTACCTGGGCACTGGGCCAATATTTTAACATGTTAACTTGCCCAGTGCTGTAAGTTGACCTAATGAGCATGTTTTGCAGCAATAATATTTTATTTAGGCAGATGTTAGTGTGTCTGTGTTTCAGAAATGCATTGCTGATAAGAGAGGGATCTGATTATCATGGAGAGGAAATTATAAATAATCCAATATAAAAGTACAAGAAAGAAATCATGGGCATTTTCTACTTGGCTTCAAAAATGTAGTTTTCTACCCTATCATCCGTGTTCCCTATGGAGGCCTGGCATGATGACTGTATTGTTGCTTGCATGTTAAACAAAACTGTGAACTCAAAACAAGCTTCATTACTTACCATCACCTTTCCATGTGTTTTTATCAGTTTTGCAGCATATGGAATTTTGCTTGGAAACTGATATTTGGCCTGTTGTTTAGATTGATGAGGTTTTAAAAATAGATATCATCATCAAGCTCATAATACTGAAGACACACTTGAAAATGTGCTGGTCATTTTTGCAAAAGCAGTAAAATAATAATAATAGCTAAGACATATTAGAGCCAGACTGTGGAGTTACTATGGCCTGTATGAATCCGCTTCATGGTCTCTATTCCTCTTCTCTTTTGCATCATCATTTCATTTTTGCTTCTTCTGCAATCACAACCTGTTAAAAACTAACATTTTGCAAAACAGCCCAAAGGGGCTAAAAACCAACCCTTTAAAATAGGAAGTAGTATGCGGACAAATCTTTGTTTCACTGAGTTATTCTGAATTTTATTTTGTGCAAAAACGAATATTGTGAAGAAAAGGCTATTGGGGTTTTCTGGGAAGGATGTACGTGCGTTAGATCTTGGTGATCTTTTGGCACCCTGTACTGGAAAGGAGAATACAGTACTAGCAAATGGGGAAGGACCATGTGATTAGCCCTAATCCCTTGATTGTGATACTCACACATATTCCCCAATAGTGTAGACTCGCATACCAGAAGGAAGTGGCTCACTCATTGTTTTGGGTGTGGTGTGTATAAGGAGGCCTCTTGCTTATCTTGGATGGTGATGCTGAAGCACTGCCTTTAATGCTTCAGCAGTCTTGGTGAGAGTTGCCGTTCACGCCATCCTTATATGTTTTTCCTTGTACAGTATTCAGAATCTTACGGATAGGCATTTACATTCATCCGCCTTACAGAAACATCAAAAAATATGTACTCTGGTGTGTTCAGCAAACAAATGACTCCTGGCTTCGTAGATAAGCCACTTGGGGTCAGTAGCACGACTAGGGTGTGCCAGTATGGACTCTTACCCAGGGTACAGCCATGCAGAGTGCCAGGCAAGATGGGACTGGGGCACTGCCCACTTCAAAAGATTATAGGAAACAGTTTATAGGAAAAATATTATAAGAAAAAGTTTGGGTTTGAGTAAGGCACATGTCCTGTTAGCTATGGCTTAGTTTTGGGGGTTTGGAATTTCACCACCCCTGCCAATAAGTAAATGCTAACTTCAAAAAATGTTACCTGCCTCTTTAAAACCATACATTTTTGTTTTTGATTAGCCTGAAAACTTTTCTTTCTCTCTCTCAGTAACTTTGTATGGATGTAGCATTTTTATGTGTAGCTTGTCTATTACAAGCTACATATAAAAATGCTACATCCATACAAAGTTTTAAGTTGTTTTAAGTTGTCTGTTGTTGCTTACGTTTTTTTGTAAACCGCTTAGATACTTAGGAAGATTTAGGAATTCTTACAAGATTTAGAGAAGGGAACTAAAATAAAACGATTGGCATGTGTGGGCCAAATGAGTACTGCTGGGAAATAATGGAAATTACAAACAATGTAAAGACCAATACATATTGTCAATTCCTCAGTTCTTGTAGCAGCTAGTGGTATGTTCACCTAACTGGTACAGATTTCAAGGTGCTACACCTAGAATGGCTTTGTGATTCCTTTGGGTAAAGTAAAACCCTGCAAGGTATGTTTTGCATCTTTGTATGTGATATGATGTGATCACTCACCTTATGAATATCTCGTATGGTGGTATTCTAGGCACGGGGGTGTGGTTTCACACCATTATACTGGTACCGTACATTAAAGAGATCCAGCATGGTGCAGCTCTGTTGTAGCCAAGGTGGCCTTCTCCAGAAACTCATAACACATGGGAGTTTGGCACCCACAAACTCCTTAAAGTATCATAGAATCTTAGAATTGTAGATTCGGAAGGGACCACAAAGACTCATCTATTTTCCACCCCCAACGTTCAGCCTGGACCCCGAGATCCACGCTGAGGGCCTTCTGGCAGTTCCCTCATTGCAAGAAGTGAGGTTACAGGGAACCAGACAGAGGTCCTTCTCGGTAGTGGCGCCCGCCCTGCGGAACGCCCTCCCATCAGATGTCAAGGAAATAAGCAGCTGACCTACTTTTAAAAGACATCTGAAGGCAGCCCTGTTTAGGGGAGTTTTTAATATTTAATGCTGTATTGTTTTTAACACTCGATTGGGAGCTGCGCAGAGTGCCTGGGGAAACTCAGCCAGATGGGCGGGGTATTAATAATAAATTATTATTATTATTATTATAACCCCCTGCAATGCAGGAATCTTTTGCCCAGCGTGGGACTCGAACCTCCAACCCTGAGATTAAGAGTCTCTTGCTGTACCAACCGAGCACGATAAGGACATATTTAACCAAGAAACTGAAAGACGCAACCCATTTATAAGGCACATTTTTGTGTAAAACCTTTAGATTTCTCCAGAAAGAGAAACTATTGTGTTAGCTTGCCTGCTGAAAGTTTTAAGTTTTGTTAAGCCAACGGTCCCGGCCAGCCCACAAGGAACACATGTGTGCCGACATCATAGAATCATAGAATTGGAAGGGACCCTGTTACATTTCTACCCCACCTTTCCTCTAAAGAACTGAAAGTGGGATACATGGTTTCCCACCCCTGTCTTCCTTTTATCCTCAGAACAACTCTGTGAGGTAGCTTAGGCTGAGAGACTGCAACTCTCTCAAGGCCGCACAAGGAATTTCATGGCTGAGTAGGGATTGGATGAAGTGTTGTATTTCAGGGGTGAAGCTGGCTCGTAGGCATTTAAGGCATTAAGCTCTTCCCACACCATTTATCTGTGTAATATTGTTTTTGTTTTGTTGATATGCTGTCTCAGACTGTGGGAAAAGTGGGTGTCCATGCAAAGTGGCATCTTCTTCTACAAACTTGCTATATTTAGAAATCTGACCTAACATCACACAAGCAGGATGTTAACAAGCTCAAGAATGTTGTATTCTTCAATGCTTGTTAAACAACATTTTTAAAGCCTGTTTGATTTCTAAATTATTTGAATTTGTCAAAGGCAAAGTATCATTTTTGGATTATTTCCCAGGGGAATGCTGGGGAAGAATGTTGCAGGCCGTGTTTCAGAAATGGCTGTAGATAATAATAGAATCACAGCACTGGTGTATTCTCAAAGGCCATCTAATTCATCCCCTGCTGAGCTCACCCATTCCCCTAAGCTCCTAGAGGTGATTACTGTACAGACATCCCAGACCAAAGCAGAAATGAGATGACACAGGACAAAAGGACTCTAGAGGACTTGAGCAAGGAAGCCGAGTCTGAGCTTTGGTTTAAAAACACCTCGGTACAGAGCAGCATCCTGTTCATTTGGAACTTCAAAATTAAGAATACACAGCATTTCTGTTGCACACTTCTGAGTGCTTTGCATTATCTCATAGAGTTTTACAACAGCCCTGTGATGTAGGCCAGTGTTGTTGTCCTTATTGCAGGTGGGGGCAAAAGTAGGAAGATGGTAGCTTGCCTGGAACTGCTTGGTGAATTTGAGTTCTTAAAACTGGAGAACTTCTCAGTTCATACGTAGGCAGCCTAGTCCTTTCAGGGTTGCTGCTGTGTAGAACAGCTATATGTGTGTTTACTCAGAAGTAAATTTCAAGGTCTTCAGTGGACTTACTCCAGGCGACATAATGCTTGAGATTGCAGGCGCAGAATTCCAGCACTACTTCTCCTTTACCCTATTGCTTTTGTGCAATTTCTGCCTTGTGTGTGAACCTTTTCAAATTGGGGGACTTGTCCCTTTTTGGGAACTGAAAAAGCTTGACTCCATGTGAATTTATGATACCAAAAGTAGTAGTTGTCTGCTTATGCTTTCTCTGCTGTATCCACACAGATGCAACTTGCTTAGTGTTAGATTTCTCCTTGCATTCAGGCTGTTTAGCCTCACATGACAGAGACACAGTAGGTAACATTATACCCTTCAAGCTGTCAGCAATCCTCACGCATAGAAGCCAAAGTATTGCTTTATTTGGCCTGTGGTATCTGAGTCTGGGGGCAAGCCCAGGCATGTTGTTTTGTCAAAATAAGGAAGGAAAATAGAGAGTTAGCTTCTGTAATTTTATCCTCAAAACATTTAGTTAACTGCGGCTTCTCAGTCAGTCTGAATTGGGGGTTGTGGTTCATGCTAGCGATGGTCAGCTTCAAAATTAGCCAGCTCCAAACCATGGGTTATGCTGGCTTGTTTCAACTAAGCAGAGTTAGTGCTAAATCATGACCTGGTTCAGTTAGTGAAAGTGGACATAAAACCCTTTGGAGTTGTTTTCCTAGTCATGCAGGGTGTGGAAGGAGCACATGAGCCCAAGTTTTGCTGCAGCTTGTGTACATCCATGTGTCGCTCCTGCCAACTTAGCGGTTCGAAAGCACACCAGTGCAAGTAGATAAATAGGTATCGCTGTAGTAGGAAGGTAGATGACGTTTCCATGCGCTCTGACACTCGTCACGGTCCTCTGTGTGCCAGTAGCGGTTTAGTCATGCTGTCCACATGTCCCGGAAAGCTGTCTGTGGACAAACGCCGGCTCCCTTGACCTGAAGTGAGATGAGCGCCACACCCCATTGTTGCCTTTGACTGGACTTAATTGTCCAGGGCATAGCTGCCAAGTTATCCCTTTTTTACAGGGATTTTCCCTTATGCTGAATAGGCTTCCTCGCGAGAAAAGCGAAAACTTGGCAGCTATGGTCCAGGGGTCCTTTACATTTGCCTTACATCCATGTGTGAATGCACTTGGGCCTTAATGACCAGAAACCAGAGCAAAGATGAAAAGCCTGTGCAGTTTTTGTGTGTATTTGTGCTGGAGAGAGCTAGGGCAACAACCCGTCTTCTGTGTTCCATCCTAAAAGCCCAGATCCCAATCTCCTAATGCCTGGGTGAGTCTGGAACAGTAGCAAATATATTTCTCTCTTTATGTCAGGTTGCAAATAGACCTTGCATGTCTTTTGCAGGACATGCCTGATTTGATTTGATTTCAATATTGTGGCACAAGCCTTGGCTAAACCCGTGGAAATGATTGAGGTGCACATTTGGATTCCAGCTGCTATATATTATCCTTAGGAGGTTACCTGCTTTTATGTGATATTAGGACACTGCAACCATGCATTGTAAAAGTCCTTAGAGTGCTAATGTACGGAGTGGTTTCTTGTAATGATCAGTAATTTGCCTGAAAACTGTTCTAACCTGTGCTTGAGTAGCTTTTCTTCTATAAAGTTTTATAGCACTGGGAGTAGGTGGTTAGAAGGAGGAAAGAAAGACAATCTTTTATCAAGTTGGAAGGATGTCATTGTGACCATGTCAGGCCTTTGGTAATAAAATCTGGCTGCACCGCCCCGCCCCGGGCAACTTCTATATGTTTGCTTTACAAGTCTGGCTGAATGTAATATTCAATAAGATCATAATGTATGTATTGTGTGCAAGGCAATAACAAACCACATCCTTTTGTGTTGGTTGAAATGTTTCATTATGGCAAATGTTGAGGATTGAGGACATGAACTTTGCAGGGGTCACCAATGGGCATGTTTGCATATCAGAGAAGCTGTTGTTGGTAGTACGTGTACACAACAATAGAATGCATCTTTCAAGTCTTAATTCCAACAAGTGGAGGTGACCCTGTGGGTGCCAGGAAAGGCCTTGTGGGTGCATGGACACTCAAGGGCACTGTGTTGGTGACCCCTGATATACTGCTACAGAGTCTGGGACTGATGGCCATGTGCGCTGCAGAGAGCAGTAGGAGGCCATGGGCCTTGGTTTATTATGAATATGCTGTATTTTATCATATCAGAAGATTAAGTTGTACCTCATATCACATCAAAAGGGACAGTTGTGGAAAGTTATGCTTTAGGCAAAGTGGTTTTCCATATCCAAAAATGTTTATTGACATGGAGAGACTAGAAGTTGCTTGCAAAGCAGATTAAACAGTTGTAACAGTTTCTGCACTTTCTAAAGATGTAGCAAAATTTTAAAAATGTTTCCCTCTTTGACGACCATAGGAAGCTGCCATATCCTAGATCAAACCATTGGTCCATCTAGCAACTCTTCAGGTTTTAAGATTGAGAATGTTTCTCCTCTTTGCTTCTCAAATGGAAGCAAATGGAATGCATATCCTCATTTTTTAAAATGGTTTCATTGGCTCCTTGTCTACTTCCGAACACAATTCAAGGGGCTGGCGTTAATCTTTTAAAGTCCTAAATAACTTAGGACTCAAATATATCAAGGACTGGCTCTCTTATATGAGCCTGCCTATGCATTAAGATCCATTTCCAATGCGCTATTAAGGTAAGACGGGGAATATGCAGGAGAAATGATTTTGAGGAGATATGGAAGGTATTTGTAGAATTTGTACTGTTAAATCAGAAAGGGGTCAAACCATCACAAGAGGTGTTGAAATTTTGGGAGGTTGGATATGTACAATGGAATGGTATGTTGGGATAACGTGGTAGTTATCAACTCAGCAGCTGGAGCATAAGGCATCCTAGCTGCGTCACTAAAATGTCCAGCGTGTTTCCGCTGAGCGTTCTGCTTTTAAAGTCTCTTAAAAGCTTTCTGCTTCTCAACACAAACAGCAGAGTGTATAGCAGCGAACAGCGATATCAGCCTCTTGAGTCTGTAATAAATCAGAGCGACTCCCAGCTCGATAAAACACAGAAGATTTTTTAAGAGTTCTTCAGCCGGGGTCGTTAGATCCATCTCGGCTGAGATCAGCAACAGAACAGAACAGGAAACATACAGCGTTTCATATTACACAGAAAACACAACAGCACACAGCACTCAGCATTTCCGGACATATGAAACATCACGGGCCCCATGATGCAGGGCTGAGCTATTAACCCTCTCAGCTCACATGGTACAATACAATACAAATGGAATAATAATAATAATAATAATAATAATAATAATAATAATAATAATAATATATTTATATCCCGCCCATCTGGCCGGGTTTCCCCAGCCACTCTGGGCGGCTTCCAACAGAAAAATAAAACACAATAATCTATTAAACATTAAAAGCCTCCCTGAACAGGGCTGCCTTCAGATGTCTTCTAAAAGTCTGGTAGTTGTTTTCCTCTTTGACATCTGTTGGGAGGGCGTTCCACAGGGCAGGCGCCACCACCGAGAAGGCCCTCTGCCAAGTTCCTTGCAACTTGGCATCTCGCAACGAGGGAACCGCCAGAAGGCCCTCAGAGCTGGACCTCAGTGTCCGGGCAGAACGATGGGGGTGGAGACGCTCCTTCAGGTATACTGGACCGACGCCATTTAGGGCTTTAAAGGTAAGCACCAACACTTTGAATTGTGCTCAGAAATGTACTGGGAGCCAATGTAGATCTTTCAAGACCGAAATGCACGTTTTTATTTATTTTTATTATTGCTTTGTCAAAAAAGAGAGAGAAAAGATCCATTTCCAGAGCTATTCTTGGAGTCCCTTCCCTCCTCCATTGGATGAACGATAGGTGTGGGGGGGGGTCTAGGCAATAGAGCATTTTGGGATCTATGTTTGTAGTTTGTGGTTGTGAGCATGTCTGTCTACACACATATAGGGCAGTTCCCAAAGTGGGTTGGGATGAAGCTTTGGGGGATGCTGTATTGGTCACACCATTTGAGGACCACCTGCGCTCCTTTGGATCAAGGCCATGGATAGCTTTTGCTAGAGCAGAATAGTGAAGAGGCTGAGCATAGTAGAAAGCAAACCGAAGAAGCTGTCTGTGCTTCAGGCGGGAGAGCCTGTGCCTGTGGGAGAACATTCTTTTCCAAAACTTGAAACGGAACCCATGACTTCTCCGTTTGCAGCTCTGCTGCTGGTAGCAAATGGCATTTAATAATACCCACTTGGAGAGCCCCGTCTCTCATCGCCTTCAGCAGCTGAGCCACACAGCTCACAATCTACTGCTCTATTGGTATTTACTAGACTCTATATCCTCATCTGTGACCCACCAGAAATCAATCCATCGTTGCGTTAGCAGAAGCCAGCACAAAGACCCTAGCTAGCACAATGGGGTTTCCTCCTCCCTCCCCTGCCTGCCTTCTGTGCCTCTCCAAGATCCACTCTGGAGGGTCAGCAGAACCCCAAGGACAGTGTATTTCCCTATGCATTTTTTCCTGTGTTATATTTTCTCTTAATCTAATGCATTTTTCAATGTTGTTTTCACAAATGCATGCATTTTATGCAAACCTTGGCCATGTGTATGCATTTTTGTACACATAACTTAACTGGAGAACATCATTGCAAAATTTGGAGAAGTGTGAATTTCAGAAGATGGCTATATTTTGGTTCACCTGTTGTGTTGGAAAGTGTAGACTAGATAGGTTCACATTTTAATGCTAACTGAATCAAATGCTAAGTGGGCTTTTAAGTAGAGAAGGACAAGATGATGATGATAACGTTGATGATAAAATAATTTCATTGTGCACAATTTCTGCCTATTGCTTTCTGGGCTCCATTCAAGGTGCTGGTTCACTGAACCCTAACAGCAGGCACCCCCAAACTGTGGCCCTCTAGATGTTTTGGCCTACAACTTCCACGATCCTTAGCTAACAGGACCAGTGGTCAGGGGTGATGGGAATTGTAGTCCAAAACATCTGGAGGGCCGAAGTTTGGGGATGCCTGCCTAAGAGATGGAGTCATTCTACCTCAGTAATGGCTTCCATCCCTGTGTTTCATCATGACGTTTAAGATCAGCTGGAAACACCTCTTAACCTTGCCATTTATGCACCACCAGGACCACAAATACTTTTTGGTTGCTGCCTCTCAACTCGAGAATTGTCTTCCACGGAGGCCGAAGCCTAGGGGTCTTTTGGAAGCAGCGTAAGACCTTTTAATTGGCTTTTGGTGCCAGGGATAGGGTTGGGGGCAGGGCAAGATGGTGGTTAATTATTTTGTAATTGGGAGCTTTGCAGCTAAAATATTGTTACCTGCCCTAAGCACTTGGGATGGAGCCAGCTGGAAATCAAATGACACAAATTAATAATGTAGTAAAGTTAACACAAAATGGTGCAAGGTCTGAATGTTGTGTGCTTTTCTCTTATGTCCCCTCCAGATCGATAAATATCTGTACTCCATGCGGCTCTCTGATGAAACTCTGCTGGATATTATGGGACGCTTCAGGAGAGAGATGCAGAACGGACTTTCTAGGGACTTTAACCCAACAGCCTCAGTAAAGATGCTTCCTACATTTGTAAGGTCTATTCCTGATGGCACAGGTAAGGATTATGTGCTGTTGTACTTCGTTAACAAACAGTTTTCTGAAACAAAACCAGAACAATCTCTTGTTACTATTACGAGCACAATGAGAGCCATTAGCTTCACATGTATGCATAAAGTGGTCCAAGTATGTAAAACTAAAAGAAACTCTCAGCAATGTTTGGGCAAAGAGAAACAGTATTTTTAAAAAAGAAACAAACCCCAGCCTATTTCCCTATGGCAAATAGCTTTGGCTCCTGTTGTCTTGGGGTCAGGGTGTGTTGCTTGTACAAACTTAAGAAGAAGACAGTGTGTTTGAAACCCAAATCAAACAACAAGTTGCAGTCTATGCTCAATACCTAGACACAGTGGCTGCATTCAGATATAACACAGGCCCTTCCTTCTTTTGTGCTGCTTTGAGGAGGTAAGAAGCTTCTGCTTCTGCCTTTGATTAAACAGAGTTTAGTTAGCTATCCAAACCCTAAACTGTGGTTAATCTTAAATTCAGTTTCTGAAAAACTTAGAACAATGAATACTTGTATTCCCCCAGCTGCCAAAACATTCCATACATATGCGGTATAAATTATTTAGTCAAATATTAAGCAGGTTTGCATAATAGTTTAAAATTGATTATACAAGCTAGAGTTTTTAAGTGTCTTGTTGACTTGGATGTGAGTGTGCGGACGGTGTTAATTTGCAACATATCCCAGAGTGGACATTTCTGAAGTGCTGCATTTGTCTGAAGTGTATTCCAGCATTCAATTACTTTAGGGGGAAAGGCCATCTGTTCTAGTGTGTGCTTTTCCCTTTTTTTTAAAAAAAGCTAATGGGGCTCATTCTAAATTAGCGATGGACTACAGTGATAAAAGGCTGTTTGCACATTTTGCTTAATGCTCAGTACTTGTACAGAACAGTGATATTTAATTGGTTTTATTGACAGATTGGTTTAAAAATTACATTCAGCTTCAAAATGATGCCGGTTCTGGGTATTATGCTGCCCCAAGCCACTGAGATTATATATATTTTTAATGAAAAATGGAGTATAGGGCTGTTTGCTAAATAAATAAAATTATAATACAATTTGAAGAGCTTTGCTGCACACAGAGTATCGTGGGTGCAGGTAATGATGCACAATGGAGCATAATAAAAGAGCCATGGCGGTGCAAGGGATTCTGGGATGCAGCTCCCAGATCTCACGCTTCTTCATTGGCACCCCTGAAAGTATTGCCTCTTAGATGCTTTTGTAGTTTGCTCTGCTATTTAGAAATGTGGTTTCCCAAACTGACAGATTTGGGTCTCCCTTTTTTGGTGGCAAACAATACAAGTCTATTTGTATACCTAATACGATTTGCATAACTTCAGGCAAAAACACTGCTCTAACATCAGCTTGCAAGTTGCCCTCAGAATAGCAAACTGATTTACCGGTACTTCCTAAGAGGTTTTCTGCACTGGTCCAGTAAAACGCTTCAGCTGCGCTGTACAGACCAGAAACAGTTCTCTTTGCAGAGCTTTAAGCACAGCGGCTGGATTCTTGTTGCGGTAAAAGCTTTGTAGCTTTGCCAGAAACGACCCACGGAAGCCCAACTTTCTACAGACAGATTTATTGCAAACAGATAACAGAAACACCTCCAGAGCTTTCAGACATGACTGCTCCACACCCCGCAGGCAAACAAAACAAACACTCTATATATACTGAACATCTTAACAACTTAACGACTTAACAACTTAAATCACATGACCTTGCTAATTTGCCAGCGTCTTAGGTTTAAAGTCCTAACACTTCCTGGCCTAATTTCAATTCTTCATTGATTTCTCACCCACATGAGTGGACAGGCCCAAAGAGAGGCAGGTGAGAGTAAGGAATTTGTTGCCATTTTTGCTGAGATGAGAACATTGTTGGAAGAAAACCATCTTTGGAAAGAGTAATAGAACACCTACCGGTTAAAAAGGGGAGAACCATGCTTGACATTTTATGTGGGTGTGATGTTAGTGCTGAAACAGAAACAAGGCTGCTTTAGTGGGAAGTTACAGCTGTGTTGCAAGATTGTTGGATGGGTATGGTGTCCAAGGCTTATTTGTATGGGCGAAATTGATTGTGTCCAGGTGGCCAAGAATGTGTTGGTGGTGATAAAGTAAGAATGATGTATTTAGCGAGTCTCAAACTGAAAGTGAATGGTAAGCCAGCCAATGTCATAAACGATCCAATGTTTTATTTTGCTTATTACCCTTCCTGCTTTTTGCCACTTTTAAAGCTTAATTAAAATTCAGAAAGCAATGAAAAATTGAAATTAGGCCAAGAAGTAAATCAGCAGAGCCTGTTTTGAGGGTTTGAACATCCTTTTAAAATAGAGGGGTGTGTGTGTGTGTGTGTGTGTGTGTGTGTGTGTGTGTGTGTGTTTGCATCTGCATCCATGTACTTGAACTTCAGTGTTTGCCTGTGCTCTGTTTACACACACTGGGTTTTTCTTTACTTTCGTTCCATAGGTTGTTTTAATTGGTAATCTCAGTCTCCAAACAAATAAAGGATTGTGGTCTTTGCTTGTCTGATTAGATAGGATGAGGCTAATCACTTGGGTTGATCTGATATATTTGCAGTGTTAAAAGTGAATGCTGATACTGTAGTTTAACTTTCAGTACCCAATGCATTATTTTATGTAAAAAGGTAAAGGGGCCCCTGACCATCAGGTCCAGTCGTGTCTGACTCTGGGGTTGCGGCGCTCATCTCTCTCTATAGGCCGAAGGAGCCGGCGTTTGTCCGCAGACAGCTTCCGGGTCATGTGGCCAGCATGACAAAGCTGCTTCTGGCGAACCAGAGCAGCACACGGAAACGCCGTTTACCTTCCCGCCGGAGCGGTTCCTATTTATCTACTTGCACTTTGATGTGCTTTCGAACTGCTAGGTGGGCAGGAGCTGGGACCGAACAACGGGAGCTCACTCCGTTGCAGGGATTCGAACCGCCGACCTTCTGATCAGCAAGCCCTAGACTCTGTGGTTTAACCCACAGCGCCACCTGGTCCTGGATGGCAATGATTCATTGTGCATCCAGAGCGACTTGATGCTTAAGTGTTGATGTTCTGTTTCTTCCAAAACAGAGAAAGGAGATTTCATTGCCCTGGATCTTGGTGGATCTTATTTTCGTATTTTGCGAGTGAAAGTGTCTCATGAGAAAAAGCAGACTGTGCAAATGGAAACGGAGATTTATAACACTCCCGAGGATATTATGCATGGCAGTGGAACACGGGTAAGATTGCTTCCTAGGAATATTCTTGCAATATGTGAGGGTTGTAAAACATTTTTTGAAAAATATTTCACATGGTATTGTTTCGATTTTCTGATACAGTTTTGAAGGATAAAATAAAAACTACTACCTTGTAATTTTAGTTTTTAAAGGAAGTAAAAGACTTGCTCATTTGGTGGAAAGTTAGGATGTATGTTTTGAGGCCAACTTCTCTGTTGAGAATAATGCAGAATGCTAGGTTTTTTTAATATTAGGAAATTGGCTTCTTGTGATAATTTATTCTAGTTTATTCATTGCAAACCAATGTTTCCTGTACAATGATGACTTGTTGAATTGGAAGGCAGCTTAGAATCCTGATCCATGGGCATGAAAATGATGACCCAGTTGTGAGCTAAATATGTTTGTTTTTTTGGTTTATTTGTACACTTATTTTACCCTTCTAGCTTTGTGACCCAAGATTCATAATACAGCAGTTCAGCTACAATCACAAACAACTTGCTGTTATCTTTCTTTCTTTTGCCCTTGCATATGCAAATTTGTCCAAGTATACATTTTGCAGCCAGCAACTCAGGCTGTAGAAGCTACATGGATGGTTGGTGAGACCAAGAAAGGCTGGAGGAGTTTCTCCTATTTCCCCCAGCAAAAGCTCCTGTGTAAGTTGCAGGTATTGGAATCTGCTGTCACCAGTGCTGCCATTTTTTTAAAAAAAGCCTACCTTACCCAATCCATTGCCATTAAGGATGAGCCTTAATGCCTGGTTACCTGAATGCTGGCTTCATGGCTGTTAAGCCTAAATGTCAGTAATTTGGCCGGTTAGGCAGAGGCACGCTGGGCATCTTCTTGCTGTTGCAGAAATTCCACTTTGAGCCAGTAGATTCCAGGCTCGCCTGTGCTGTTCTTGCTATTTGGCTCTTGAAAACATCTGCACAGTCACTTCAGCATGCGAAAATGACTCTCGTAAAAGTCCCAAATGGTCTTGTTGGTCATGACTGAATGAGAGAGAATTAGCATCAGTCATATAGTAGTCAAAGGACCAAATTACTTCCGTTTTATGTTTTGGGGAAAGTCTATTGTGTTCCTGTGGCTGACAGCTTATTCTGCCTCTGGTTCGATAACGATGACAGTGCATATACTCTTTCATAGTTACTTAAAATGTATTTGTATGTTTTTTAAATGAACCAGTATCAAAATGCTAAGGTGCCTGGGATGGTGGCAAACCTTTCATAATTTTACCAGGTGTTTGGATTTCTGATGACATGTTCAGCAACTTGTTATTGGACTCCAACTCCCTTGAGCCCCAGCCACTGTAGCAAATGGCTAGGGGCGCTGGGAGTTGTAGTCCAGCAGCATCTGAAGAGCTTAGGAACGTCCTCTGACTTAAAAAGATGGCACAAGCTGCTGTTTCCACCACTACAAGTAAAGTAAAGGGTAGAATTTCTGTTTTTTTTGGAAGCCGCCCAGAGTGGCTGGGGGAACCCGGCCAGATGGGCGGGGTATAAATAATAAATTATTATTATTATTATTATTATAGAGGTTGGGGCTTAAAGCTGCAGTGCTCTTGTCACTATTTACCGGCATCTTGGTGATTTGAGCCCTGCGCCTCTTCCTAGAAGGGATCCCGAGGGTCATCTGGTACAACCCCCTGCAATGCAGGAAGGGATGCATTGGCCTGTTCAGTTTTGGAACATGCATGTTGTTGCCAGGCTGTAAAAGTCAAATGCCAACAACAACTTTAAGGCTCACACAGCTTTAGGCTTGCCGCCAAAAGTTTTTGGCGATAAATGATGGGGCATTTTCTGTGACTTTGCAAGGAAGATAAATGGGGAGGATATAATGTAAAAGGAAATGGCTCTGTAAAAATAAAAAACATGGAAGCTTTTGGGATTTTATTTGATGAAGTAAAGGCTCAAGCATCAGAGGAGCCAATTCTGTTGTTCTGTACCTGGCTGTATTCGTGCTGTGCCAATATTTCCAGCTCCCCCATTGCAGCAATTGTCACACCTGTTCCATGGCATGGAAAGAGCTGCAGCACTGAAACTGTAATTGGAGCTCAGAGTTCTGCATCGTTTGGCTGCATAGTGCTACATTAAAAAATAAAAATAAAAAGCCCTACATAAATTAAATATGAAACTAGTTCCAGGTATATGCCTTTAAAGAAGGAGAGAAGACATTTTTGCTCTGCATGGAATCGGCATTGTGATTATGATTCATCAATGCAGTTAGGAGCTGCCAATTGAAAATGCTTGCTTGGGATAGTTGAGCTGGGGAAGGAGGACTGAGTGGAAGGGGCAAATCATGACTAGCCCAAAACTGAAAGTTACTTTCCAACGTTGCAAACATTTCGTTCCGGAAAACAATGGGCTTTATATTCAGATTTGCCACTCAACTGATGGTAAAATGAATGGGGAGGGTGATTTTTCTTTCCAGTTAGCTGAATGACACCATTGAATACAACTCAGTAGGTCTGTGACACCTGCAGCTCTGTAACATTTAAAAGCAATTATTTAAAAAGGGGCAGTTAGGTGTTGGGCTCCTTGGTGGTGGTGGTGGAAATCAAGGAGGAAGATTTTTCCAGCATTACAAAATCACCCCAGACTTAAATCGGGAATATTTGATTTAGATCATTACTTTTATTTGTGGTGTATGAGTGTTGTTTAGCCTTGTAGATAATAATATACTTGCTCGTAGAGGTTTTTAACCTGCCAAATGGGCATTCCTACTCTAAACCCACTTGCTAAACTTGCTTAACTATGGTTAATTCAAACAAGATTGTGTTATAACCACAACTGAAGTCAACACTAAGTCCATCAAAAGAGCACTGCTGGATCAGGTCAGTGGCCCATCTGGTCCAGCATCCTGCCCTCACAGTGGCCAACCAGAAGCCTATGGGAAACCCACAAGAGACTTAAACCCAACAGCGCTCTTCCCACTTGTTTCCCCCAGTAACTGCCATTGAGAGGAATACTGACTCTGACAGTGGAGGCAGAACATGCACATCGTAGCTATCAAGTTGTTTCACATACCTGTAGTTAAAATGACAAAGAATTGGGGAAAGACGGCTTTATGGAACAGGCGATCAGGTGTTTTATTATTATGGCATAAGCCATAACTGCCAGGGTGCTGTCGACAGCTCCTGGCTGATTGCCCAGGAAAGCAGAGAGACAGAGAAAACACAGGCTTTTTAGTCCTTTTTATTATTATTCCAGATGCCAAGGCAGGTCAGCCAAGCTCCTTTCAGTATCTTAACATTGCTCTGAGTGAAGCTCCACGCCTCCCCCTCCTCCGTACTTCCCTATTCATCAGACTCCTCCCCTCTTCTACAGTGGCTGTTAAGGGTCCCCTGCCTTTGAGCCCTTTGTTCTCAGTGAACACCTGGCTTTGGGGCACAGGACAGGTTCTGGGAGACTCCAGTGACAGCGTATCAATCAGCTGCTGCTCGGGCCCTGTCTGCTCAGTACTACTTAGCTCCTCATCTCCCATTATTTCCCAACTTCTTCCCTCTTCTTCTTCCTCTGAGGTGTGCCCTGTGTCGAACCAGCCCTCTAGAGCTATGATATCTGCCCCTTCCTCCTCTCTGGGAGGCTCCTGGGGAGGTGGTCTCCACCACTTATCTTCATCTGCCCAGTCCCCGACAATAACCTAGCAATGACTAGAACAGGCATCCCCAAACTGCAGCCCTCCAGATGTTTTGGCCTACAACCCCCATGATCCCTAGCAAACAGGACCAGTGGTCAGGGAAGATGGGAGTTGTAGTCCAAAACATCTGGAGGGCTGAAGTTTGGGGATGCCTGGACTAGAAGATCAGGAAGATGTATGCCTCCCTAGCATGACAACATTTTCCGTACCATGGGTTTCACTCTGACCTGCTTCTAAGGAGGTGTGTTTACGGTTGCAGTGACAAACAATGAGAGTTGTTTGCAGAGAAGTCTGCTGAGTGTTATGGCTTCGACGGAGGATTCTGCCCCCATGTATGAAATGCATACCAAAGGACTGGATTCAACAGGTGTAGTCCTGCCAGAGGATGCTCGCAAAAGGTGTTCTGCTGGTGCAGCAGGGCTCCTCCTCTCGCTCCCCCTGCACACCCCTGAAATTGGCTTGGGGAGGTTCAGAGAACCCCCAGAACAACCTCCCCAAGTGGGAGGAGAGAGCAGATCATTCCTTCAGGCAAGCAAAAACGCTTGCACTGACTGAGTGATCTGCTTAACACTCCGTTGAATTCCACCCCAAATGTTCCAGTTTTATAGGACTGCCACCAAAATAGTATTTATTGGTATGGGATCACCTAATAATTTTTCCAGTAGTGGCTATGGGGATGAAGAGGCAATTATTATTTGTATCAGGCTTTTAAAATGTTGTCTTATTGTCCTTCCTTTCTCCTCAGCTTTTTGACCACGTTGCTGAATGTTTAGGCGATTTCATGGAGAAGCAGGAAATCAAGAACAAGAAGTTGCCTGTTGGGTTCACATTTTCTTTTCCATGTAGGCAAACCAAGTTAGATGAGGTAAGAATGCAGGTGACATCTGTGTTGCATCTGGAATTGCTTTTAGATATGCAATTGTCTGAATCTGTTTTTATATATGTAACGGTTTAAAATAGTTTTTATATATCCACTTGTTTTTTATATATGTTTTTAAGGTATTGTGGAATGGCTTTGGGATGCTTCATGGGAAGCGATCCATAAATACACAAATAACACTGCACAACTTGGAGTATGTGTGTAGATTTGTTCACCCATATTATGTCCTCCATGCGAACATGGGCAAATTGATGTGTAGGAAATCCAGCAGTGTCGCCACATGTGAAAACTGATCTTAAACTCTTTTTTTTAATAAAAAAACACTGAAAAAGTGAGTCTTGTCTCAGAGAAACACTGGACCTAATATCTTTGGGTCATAATTTTATTTTATTTTATTTTTCATTTTATTAGGGTATTCTAATAACCTGGACAAAACGTTTCAAAGCAAGTGGTGTCGAGGGAGCAGATGTAGTGAAGTTGCTTAACAAAGCCATCAAGAAGCGTGGGGTAAGATTATCTTTTTATATACATGTATAGCTAGCATTGATACATGAACTTGGCTGATAATGGAACATCTTTTGTTACTTGCAGGTGTAATCTTTTTCAGTGTCATTGTGGAATGATTAGACGGTCGCTAATTTCACGGTGCTTTTAACTCCTAGTAAAAGTATTGAGCCAAGAAGATGTTTGGACTAAGAAACCAATTTCTTGGGGAGGGGGCTATGTAGCATTTCTTGTTCTAGATAATATTATATACCAAACAAACTTCCATAGACTCAACATCCTTAGATTCAAACAATCCTCTCTTAATATCACAGTGAAGTTTTATGCATGTTAGCTTGGAAGTTCATCCAGCTGAATCCCCCATTGAATGGGATTTGAGCCAAGGCAATGGACCTAGAAGAGAAACCTAAGATAGTTTCAAGTTGTGGAAAGTTCTGTTTATGTAGCTGCATTTGACATGGATAGAGGAGGGGTCTTTTGGTGGTCCAGAAGCCAATGAGTCTTATTTTTGGCTGATGGAGTTTTTGAGAAGAAAAGGATCTTAAGACTCAAGGGTAAAGTCCCTGGGTCAGTAGTAATAAGGGAACAAAATATGAAACCATGAACAGCTAGCAAACCTAAACAATGTGCCCAGTAAATAACATTTACTGAGATTCTGAGTCACAGTAGCAAGTAGAATATGCCTATCAAAAAGTGTTGGTAAAATTGCATATTAGAAATATTCCCTTTCATTTTGAAGGACTACGATGCAGACATCATGGCAGTTGTCAATGATACCGTAGGGACCATGATGACCTGCGGATTTGATGACCAGCGTTGCGAAGTTGGCTTGATCATTGGTATTGACATTTGATTCCTTTGCCAAGCATAATGCATGTTGACATTTTTGGTTTGCTCTTTAAAAAAACAACAACAACCTGTTGACTAATCCCACGGCCTTCTTTTAAGGTACCGGCACTAATGCCTGCTACATGGAAGAAATGAGACACATTGATCTGGTGGAAGGCGACGAAGGGCGGATGTGCATCAATACCGAATGGGGAGCGTTCGGAGACGATGGCTTGTTAGAAGACATCCGGACTGAATTTGACAGGGAGATCGATCGGGGTTCCGTTAACCCTGGGAAGCAATTGTAATTGAGCTTCCTTTCTTCTGCTGTTCTTGTTTTAGACTTTCATGCCTGTCCCAAAGGTTTGTGGTGGGTGGGGAGTTACACCTTAAGGCTTGGATCCAAAAGACCCATGAGCAGATCCTCCTTCCATTCTTGCCTCCTTCCCTTTTGCTCACCACTCCCCAAGAAGACTTGTGGATGGTTTCAGGACTTTCTAGAATGACCTGGGGAACTAGCATGGCAGAGGGGTTCTTGCAGCTGGGGGAAAATTTGTCAGAAATTGGGGACCCCCGTCCTTGAGTGAGTGGAATTTTTGTCACCCATCATTCTTTCCTAATTTTATTCTGTTGGCGTGTGTGTGTGTGCGTCAGGGTGGGTGATCTTGATTGAGTTCAGCTGAGAGGGAGAGTGATTTGCTCAGGACTTCCACACTGTAAGCATGACGGCTAAAGAAGGATTTGAACCCTAAGGATGCCTCCCATCAGCACCTACTGGGAATTGATCTTGGGTAACTATATGCAGGAGCAGGCCACACGCCTGTAAACCACTCGTGAGTGTGTCTGATTTCTGTTTCTGCCGTAATATTTCCAGGTTTGAGAAGATGGTCAGTGGCATGTACATGGGCGAGCTCGTCAGGCTGATCCTTGTCAAAATGGCCAAAGAAGGTCTTCTTTTTGAGGGGAGAATCACTCCCGAACTTTTAACCAAAGGGAAGCTAGAAACAAAGGACGTTTCTGCCATGGAGAAGTAAGTAGCTTTGAAGCTTTCCTCCTATGCTTCCAACCTAGAATACTTGTGGAATGAATAGGGGAGTGGAATATAGGCAGTTGGATTCTAAGAGCAACTCCTGGACGGGCTTTTAAAAATAGAGTTTTGTCATTAGCTTAATAGGCAGCACTTTCCAGCTTTCAAATGACATCAGTGTATGTATGTCTTCTGAAGCTGCAGCCTTTTGACCTGACATTTTCTGGCTTTGCACCATGTGGCCTAATTTAAAACAATTGCTTCCAGAATTTTACCCTTAACGGGTCCCGCTGTTTAAAAGTGGTGCACAATACAGAGAATCCACCACCCAAATCCAGCACAGTGGAACTGAAAACCTCTTTGTGCTCTGTAGGCTCTTAATATCACAGATTCTAATCTCAGCCTCCCTTCCTTTCCTCACAAGATTTCCACGGGACTCTGTTGCACCCATTCTCGGACTCTCGCAACACTTTCCCTTGGTGAGCAACCTGCCCATCCCTCAAGATTGTGTTACCTTATCGTAACTTTTTTGCGGTTTCTGTTTTTAGGAGCAAGGAAGGTTTGCAAAAGGCCAAGGAGATACTTGCCCGTCTTGGGGTTGAGCCCTCCCACGAAGACTGCGTCGCCGTCCATCACGTATGCACAATCGTCTCCTTCCGCTCTGCCAACCTGGTGGCTGCCACTCTGGGTGCCATCCTTAACCAGCTGCGGGACAACAAGGGAGTGGGCCGCCTGCGCACCACCGTGGGGGTTGATGGCTCCCTTTACAAGATGCATCCGCAGTAAGAGCCTGCCAGGTTTCCATATTTACATCTTGGCACCTGTTAGGGACCATCGCTTGCAAAAGGTCAGAGATGTAGCACGTCCAGCTGACATTTGGCTGTGTGCTCTGGACTTGGGCTAAGTAAACAGAGCTCTCAAAGGAAGTGAAAGTGGGCTGTAAATATCACAGTCCAAAGGCAGCTCAGTAAGTTAGGCAGGAGGCAGTGCTTACAATGCACATGGAATAATCGAAGTTGGAAGGGACCACAGGGATCATGTAGTCCAACCCCTTGCAATGCAGGAATCTTTCACCCAGCATGGGCTTGAACCCATGGCCCTGAGATTGAGAGTCTCAGGCTCTAGCAGCTGAGCTATCCCTCAGCGCTAATACCAGGTAGCTGCTTGCAGCAGACAATCTTTGCAACTACTGTACCATAGTTTTCTGCACATTGCAGTGATGTGCCCGTAACATGCAATAGCCTGTAGTTTATTCCCCCCCCATGTTAACTTGTACCATACAGATGCAAGGGGGTACTTTGCAGTTACACACTCCAAACCACCCTGTGATCCTTGGATGAAGGGTGGTATAGAAATTTAATAAAGAAAATAAACAAGTGATGCCACACTATTGGAAAAGCAGCTGTGGAGGCTCGGTTTTTGTTTTTGCTTTTTGGGTTTTTTTTTTGGTGTTGCCTAGATATTACTCTTAACATATTTGTCTGTATGTGGAAGATAACTTGTCCTGGAGAAACAGAGCAACAAAGGTTTATACTGCTGGGGCTGGGGAACCTGTAGCTCCCAGGGGCAAAATGTGGCCCTCCAAGCCTCTCTATATGTTTCAAAGCACATTCTGAGCCTAGGAGTTTGTATTCAGTAGCAGAACTGAGCTGAGCTCACCATCTCTTTTTCACAAAAGTCGCTCATAGCTAGCTTTTCTTCAGCAGGCTGATTTAAGCATTTTATTGTCACCTAGCTCAGTTGATAGAGTATGAGACTCTTAAGCTCAGGAACATGGGTTTGAGCCTCTGCATTGCAGGGGGTAGGACTAGATGACCCTTGTGGACCCTTCCAACTCTACAGTTCCATGATTCTACAAAATCACCCAGCCAGTAGACCACAGTGGCCGTTCTCTCACCCACCTCTGGTGTTGGCTTTGTGCGCGTGCATATAAGCAGAGTGGGTGTGGATCAGTATCTGTGTGCAAGGCAGGCACACCATTCCCAGTGCCCCGTCTATTAGGCCTGCAGTGCTGGAGCAGCGTGGGAGCTACTTCCTGCGATTATTTCTCACTCTGCTCCTGTGACGTCTGCAGAGAGGAACCATATGCAAGAGCTGGACGATGTGGCTCCTTCCCACGCTGGCTTTGTCATTCTCCTGGTGGTGGCATTGCCAGTTTTAGAAAGAACCATGTCCTTCAGTCTTCCCACAGCATTCTCCTGTATGGATATTTCTGGCCAGGTGTGGGACTATGACACGGGAAAGTTTCTTGCATCTCTCAAATGGCATCGGCTCTCAGTTTATGTCTGGATTGCTGTTATATGTGCTGTTTTTGCATCATTAGGTGCTCTGGCTTGTATCTATAAAGCAAACTGCTATTACACTAGATCAGGATCAGGAACCTGTACCCTTCCTTATGTTGCTGGACTACAACTCCCATCATCCTGACCACTGGCTGGGTCTGATGGGAGTTGTAGTCCAACAAAATTAGGAGGGACACACATTTCCTATTTATCCACTGTCTAGACAGCTCCTTGGCCCTGACCCAGTGATTTCCCCCCCCCCACACCTTTAATTAAGGGGAAATTCCTATTGCTGAACCTACTGTTCCCCCCCCACTTTGCAGGTACTCCCGACGGCTGCACAAAACAGTGCGCCGCTTAGTGCCCGACTCAGACGTGCGCTTTTTGTTGTCTGAGAGCGGCAGCGGCAAGGGCGCTGCGATGGTGACAGCAGTAGCATACCGGCTGTCAGAGCAGCACCGCCTGATAGACGAGACCTTGGCCGAATTCAAGCTCACTCATGAGCAGCTGCTGCAGGTGAAGAAGAGGATGCGGATGGAGATAGAAGCAGGCCTCAAGAAGAAATCGCACGAACACGCTAAAGTCAAAATGCTGCCCACCTTCGTCCGCAGCACACCTGATGGGACAGGTAGGTCCTTGGGAAGGGACCTTTGGAAGAGGCAGCCTAGTTTCCTCATTGCAGAATGAGGCAGCTAATAATCCTAAGGCTGGGAGCCCATTTCTGGTTTGCTTGGTTTTTTAAAATACTGTTGCTTTCCCAGCATCAGTTCAAAGTGACTTAAGAACACAGAGAGAAAAATAGAGGTGCAACCATATCAAGTTCACAGAATTAAAGAGTGAAATGCAATAAAATAAAATAAAGGAAAGTTTTACAGCGCCCCCCCCCCCCAAATGCAGGTAAGGAGACATTCCTCCATAACTGCCCCCCCCCCATTGTACTTGTAGAATTTTGTGTTCTGCAAACTGAACACAAAAGGCAGTTTCAGGTTGCTACCACTTTTCATTGGGGAAATGGAAATAAAATAGATTATGTCCTCAGACTGATGTCCCCCTCCCCACTTTGGAAAGCTCCAAACTGCTTTGTAGAACTGGTTGATGTTGAAGAGCAGTTTGGAGAACCTGGTGGAAGCATTTTCGAGGAGGCAACGGGGTGCAGAGAGTGTAGATGCCTGTTTAGATCTTGGCCTGTATCTAAAAGTTGAACAGATTTTCAATGCGTAAGATCTAATGAATAAGTGCCATATTGAGCCTTAATATCAGTCCTGCAGATTTATTTAGTACATTTACAGTGCAATCTTATGCCTGCTTACTTGGAAGTAACGCCTACTGTGCTCAATTGGGCTTACTCAGTATTTAGAATTTCAGCCTTAATATGCCACTTTTCAGCTGATGAGGTTTTCATATGCTTTAGTTATCACGATTCATCAGAAACAAAATCACAATTGTGGTCCAGCTAAAATTTCCGATGTCTTTCTTCTATGAGGATGGCAATAAAAACATATCCCAGCTCCATGGTGAGCTAAGATTCACAATTCCTAGGGACCACTTTTTTCTTGGGTTTGCTGACACCTGCCTTATTTGATTTTTTGGTATGTCAAACGCGTCCAGTGAACATCCAAGACCCGTCTTTGCTCAGATTGTATATGTGCTTTCGGAAGGTTGTTTGGGATGCGGAGAATTCCAGTTTGAAACCCATCACATCACATACAGGTTCTGGTCCAGTATTCCAGAATCAAGTGAAGATAAACTCAGTTCAGCCTCATTTCACCACATAAAAAAATGCCATTGGCAACAGACAGGAGTCCGTTTGTCACTTACTCATTAACTGAGTGGTCCTTTAGACTTCCGGTGGGTTTTTGATGTGGCACTCAATTGGTTCTTGCATTTTCTTGTCTCTCTTCCTGATGGCTCTGTAAAATGAAAGTTTGCATTTATTTGAAAGATCACAGCTTTTAAATGAAGATGGAGAAACATCGCCATCTGCTGGCTGGCTAATGTTCCATGTATAGTAATTCATCCATTCCCAGCGATCCAACTTCTCTCGCTTTTTTGAAGAGAATAATTGCCTTGCAGTGTGTCCCCACCCTCCGCCCCGTAGAGAAATCCTCCTTGTTCACCCAAGGATTTCCCCCAAAAGTTTCCTATGTATAGGGCTTTCCTTTCCCACACTGCCAGCATGTAATAGTTTTGTTATTCCAAGTTGTCAGCGTGAGAGAGAGACTAGTGAAAAAACCAACCCTGCCCACTAGTACTGCCACCACCCCTGTCCCCCCCCCCCACATCCTTAGCCAAGGGAAATTCAGATTTTTTTTCTGGGTGTCCTTGGGATTCACACAGACAAGAGCCAAACAGTTTATTCACTGTCTTTTGAGCCTCCAACCTACAAGTCAGTCAGCCAGGAACAAGATGCCGAGCCAAGCTTACTCTAAGAAGCCACCCAAGGTTAAATGCACAAATGTTTCTTAAAATAAACATGAGAACCCAATACCATAGAAGGTGGTTAATAAAAAGCTAAGAATGTAAAGATACCATTGGGAATTCAAGTACAGATAAAAAAAATAACAAAGCTAGCTTGTCTCATCCTCTATTAGGGCCACAGACCCCACCTACAAGCTGAACACAGGCATATGTGGTTGTTGTGATTCACAATCAACATCCGAATAGGGGCCATTAGACCCAGGCCAAAGACCAGATTTTATCAGAAAGGCAGAAGGGTAGCTTTTCCCATTAGCCAATCAGGGGCTAGGGGCACCTTTGCCCAGCACCAGAGGTTGTATATGCTGAAAGACCATGCAGTGACTCAGGGAATTTTTGCAGAGTCATTGCGACCTTGATGTGATCTTGCATCAGGCACGATGGACTAATTAAATGGGACTTCTCCCCTCAGTAAGACGGTTCTCAGAATCCTGAGCAGCAAGCCATTTAAAAATGAGCCAGAAAAGGGGAATACTCCTCTTTCAGTCCTCCTTTCTGCTCTCCTTCAGTTAACTACATGTGCTGTAAGTCATGTATTTTGAAGAAGTATGCTCTCACCTGGCTGTTTCTGTTTTGTAGTAAAAACAGTCGTGTTTGTGTGTCCAGATTAGGGTCCCACCCTGTTTTTTGTTGCTTGATTTCGAAAGTGCCCCTTTGGGGGCAAGTAGAATATGGGCCGGTTTTCAGCAGAAAACCAGAATTGGGGACTAAATTGCATTAGGCCACTTTTCCACCAAAATAAAAGTAGCCAGGTTAAGCATGTTTGTTTAAATGCATGAATAACTTGAGCTTAGTGTAAGGATGTGTTCTCATTACTGCCTCAGAGTGCCGTGGAGCCCCACCCACCAGTTTCACATTAGTGTCAGATTGGTTTCTGTTTGTGTACACACCAGAGGATGTTGACGAGGCAGGGATGTGTTTACACCATACAAAGGAGTTCATACCTTGGTTATGGACAGGCTGGAAATAGGTTAGTTTAACCTCCGGTTTGCTAGTAAAACCGAATTACTGTGTCGTGAAATGATGCAAACCTTGAATTACTGTGTTGCGAAATGATGTATGTCTAAAAAGTGTGTCACCAACATAAAATGTTTGGAAAGCTCTGGCTTAGGGACTCTTATTGATATGAAGCTGGGGTGAGGAACAATGCACCACACAGAGATAGATAGATAGATAGATAGATAGATAGATAGATAGATAGATAGACAGACAGACAGACAGACAGACAGACAGACAGACAGACAGACAGACAGATATAGATACACACACACACACACACACACACACACACACACACACACGTATGCATTTTGGATAAAGTTGTGTAAACTCTTGATTAAAAACCCAGCACTGGAAACACAGTGAGTTCACAGTAGATAAGAGAGCCTTTTCCTCCTGTAACATAAAAACGCTGGGGACTAAAAGTTCGAAAAAATTAGATGCATTGTTCCTCACTTGGTCAAAAATTATTCATTGCAGAGAACGGAGACTTCCTGGCCCTGGATCTTGGAGGAACAAACTTCCGAGTTTTGCTTGTGAAGATCCGAAGCGGTAAAAAGCGAATGGTGGAGATGCACAATAAAATCTATGCCATTCCTATAGAGGTCATGCAAGGTACCGGAGAGGAGGTGAGGATGTAGTGCAGAGAATGTTATGTTGTTGCTAACTTTCAGAGACTGCACAGTGCATGTGAAATACACTACTTTATTTTGCTTTTTCCAGCTGTTTGATCACATTGTTTCCTGCATCTCGGATTTCCTGGACTACATGGGAATAAAAGGTGCACGACTCCCCCTGGGCTTTACGTTTTCTTTCCCTTGCAAACAGACGAGCTTAGATGCTGTAAGTTACTGTTCTTATTTCTGTAATGCAACTTTTCCATATGTGTTTTTTTAAGAGTGGATTTTCAGCTGCAGTTTAGCGGTTGAGAAGAGGTATGCAGGCAGACAAGCGTGAGTGTGAGCTTTGCACATGCACAGAATATTGACACAGTCAATATTCCTTATACTGAGTTAAGACCATTGGTCCATCTGGCTCAGTATCATCTACACAGAATGGGAGCCACCTCTCCAGTCTTTCCAAGGCCTTAATGGAGATGCTGGGGATTGAACCTGCGAGTTCTTGCATGCAAGGCATGGACTGTTATCACTGAGTTAAGCCCCAGCGTACCTGCATATTCTAGACTTAACTGCAGGGTGCCTTTAAAAGTGATGCTGAAGCAAGATATTGCAGGGTGATGACTGGTTGCCATCAATCTGTGTTGTTAACCCATGTTTCCATGGTAACAGCTAATGAAAGGAGATGCATGATACTGTCATCTCACTTGTAGTTTGGCTATTCCCTCCACTCCACTTCATTGGCTGCCATTTGTGCTCGGCTGGAAACCGAACACAATGACATCATACCGTGCATCATTGTTCAGACGATGTAACTTGGATAATGTAGACTAGTGGTAAATACCACCCCACAGTTTGGATCTCCAGGAACAACAGCTGCATAAAACCATCATACGAGGAGTTCTTGATGCCATTGTGGGTTCATTAGCTGCTTGGGTCTGCTACTGCACCTGGATGCCCAGGTGGTGATTATTTCTGGTTTGTTCTGATAGTGCAATGAACTGAGTTTCTTGTTCCTTTTCTTAGGGAATCCTTCTGAACTGGACCAAGGGCTTTAAGGCTACTGACTGCGAAGGGGAGGATGTTGTTAATTTGCTACGGGAAGGAATAAAAAGAAGAGAAGTGAGGTTTTTTCCTGTGATTTCTTAAAATTAGAAGTTGGTGTTGATCTTCTTAAAAATCATGTAATGTTTGTTTTATGAGTCACTGTTGTGTGTTCTTATTCTTCCTCTGGATTGCTTAAGATCCCCTGTTCTGGGGGTTCTCCTAACCTTTCTCAGCAGATCTGTGGAGGGTGTGGTGTTGGGGAAGGAAAGGGTGGTTTTCACGTTCTGTTGGCAGAACTCTTTGCTCTGGTTTCTGCCAGTGCAACAACTTAGTTGAATCCAGCCCTCCGGACATCAGAATGAAAGTTACATTGCTGTTATTTAAAACAGACCTGTGTTTTCCTGATTATTATGATATTTGCAAATGACAGGCGTGGGCTTCTTTCCCTGAACTTGTAACCATTGGTGAATACTACTCCGCCATGTTTCGAGAGAAGCGATTGTAGTATATCATTTTGTTACTTCTTCCAAGGAATTTGACTTGGATGTTGTGGCCGTGGTGAATGATACAGTCGGGACGATGATGACTTGCGCCTATGAAGATCCCAATTGTGAAATTGGACTCATTGTGGGTAAGAATGGGACTTACTATTTAGTTTGGTTTGTTGGGAGCCTCATTATTCTAAGACCCATTGCAGTAGGTGCTATAACTACCAGATGATTTTGTGTGTCCTTTTTTGGTCTATTCTGGTATTAAATCTTGATTCTTTCACTGTTCCAGGAACTGGCAGCAATGCATGTTACATGGAGGAAATGAAAAACATAGAGATGGTAGAAGGAGAGCAAGGAAGAATGTGTGTGAACATGGAATGGGGCGCCTTTGGAGACAACGGATGCCTAGATGACATCAGGACAATCTATGACAAAGCTGTTGATGACTACTCATTAAACAGCGGCAAGCAAAGGTATTTCCGGGTGAAATGTTGTCGGAAATGGGTGAAGGCTTGTGCTGCAGTGCCGCAGCAGAGATGGTTTTCGTCACATGCACTACTGTGATCACCTGATTGGGCTTCAAGACAAACACACAGCCTTTTGGCATGCTTTCTTCTGGGAGCCTGGGTGCACAGAGGCAGCAAACCTGGTGGGTGTCTGAAAACTCCCAACATAAACAAGAGAGGAAATTGCGTGCTTCTCCTGTGTCCAGAACAGAAATTAATTCAGCAAACATAGCTGCGTATTAGCGGCTGATGTTGCTTTCAACCTGCAAACAAAATGTATTCGTATCCTTCCCCCCCCCCCCAAATGCATTGTGTTCCTTTTGAAATGAATAACATAATTGGGGTTTTCCTGATAAAGGATTAATCACTAGCAAAACTTTTCTCTGTTGTCCTTAAGACACACACACACACCCTTCATTCTGAACCCCTCTTCTGTCTATTATTTGCAGGTATGAGAAGATGATCAGCGGAATGTACTTGGGGGAAATTGTCCGGAACATTTTGATTGACTTCACGAAAAGAGGGTTCCTCTTCAGAGGTCAAATTTCAGAGACACTGAAAACGAGGGGCATTTTTGAAACAAAGTTTCTTTCACAGATAGAGAGGTAAGTGAGCTTAGATGTATATGTCATTGTCAAGCTAATGTCATTGTCAAGCTATTGCTAACAATTACTTTTTCTCGGAAATCTTAGCTAATGATATCAGCATTACAATAATGCTCTACAATTTACTGTGAGTTTTTACACAATCCATATTTGTGGTTCTCTTTTACGGTTTGGTTTAGTTTTTACTTCTGCATTTTTTGAGTGGCAAACTTGGGCAAATCTTTTTTTTATTAAATTGATTTTCATTTGTTTTTCCCCAAATTGGTCACTAATTAAAAATAAATAAATTAAAACAAAGCATTTTCCCAAATCTGAACAAATTTAACATTTTTCCAAATTTGACTTTCCGCACACCCTCCTGGAGGTGTGGATGGTTCTCCTTGGTGATGCATAATATTCCCCAGTTAACTCTAGGTTACCTTCAAACATTTCAAACAACCTTACATTGCAATAAACTTGTCACTTTGAGTAGCAGACGTTAGGGTCTGCCGCCTAACGTAGCTGTAATACTGCAACGGTGCTGTAATACTGCAGTCTGACACCAGCTGCCGCTATAGTGCTGCTTTTTGCATCAGTATAGATGGAGACAGAAATGGCCCTAGAGCGGCAGACCACTGTGAAGAACAGAGACAGATCAACTGGGCAAAGAATGGCTTCCAGAACAGCTGATGGTTCAATAATTATCTCTAGTGCAGCGGGACAACCCACTCCTGTTCTCTGGGACCAAAACCTATTGCAGACCCTGAGAAAGTGAGGATAGTTTGAATGCAGTGAAAAGGGGCTGCTCGGAGTGTGGTGGGAGGTGTTTTTAGCCATGTGAATTTCAGTACCAGTGTTGTATTTAGGTGTCTGGAGATGACATAGGTGGTCTTAAATAGGGAAATGGCAGGAGTGCACACAAAGGTCCCCCTGGCTCCATTTGAGACTTTCCTGCATTCAGCATCAAAGAGGGTTTGCTGTGTGGAGGACCTTTGCACTTAATGTGGACTGGTTTGAGGTTGAGCTGGCATTCCAGCGGGGAGAGAGATGTTGGGTGCCTGCTTCTCCATTTACAGCCAATGTATCTTTAGCCTGAATGCCAGAATAGGGCTTCAGTTGTACACTCAGTGATGCACGTGGTACCCAGGCCAATGGGAGTCTTTGACTGCATGCACCTGTGGCCCTCCAGATGTTGTTGGCCACATTCCATTGGCCATGTTTACTGGGCTGATGGGAGTTGCAGTCCAACAACATCCGGTGCCCTTATCCCTGGTGTCCACCGAAGCAGAGGATTTTGGAAACCAGTTCAAGCCTCTGTTTTCTCTCTCTTCCCCCTTCTCCACTTGGGTCTTCTCAACAGTGACAGGTTAGCGCTGCTTCAGGTCCGTACAATCCTCCAGCAGCTTGGTCTGAACAGCACCTGTGATGACAGTATCATCGTCAAGACGGTGTGTGGTGCAGTGTCAAGGAGGGCGGCTCAGGTGTGTGGAGCAGGGATGGCTGCCGTCGTAGACAAAATAAGGGAGAACAGAGGCTTGGACCACCTGGATGTAACGGTTGGCGTTGATGGTACGCTGTATAAGCTTCACCCACAGTAAGTACTGGGAAATTATGTGCTTATGCTGCCTGTGCTCCGGGAAACAAAAATACCAAGTGTCTTAAAGCTTTGTGAAAAGTAGTGCTTGGCTTGTGAGAGATTGGGGATGCTCTGATGAAATAGCCAAGGGAGCCTTTTCTCCTAGCCTGCATGTTTTGTGGCTTACTTTGTGTTCGCTTAATGAGTAGTCACTGTGTACTCCACCACTCTTTGGGGCTTGAACTTGTGTTTCATTGCAGACTCCATAGGCATAGGTTAAGGATAAGGGGTTTCTAATTCTCATTTCCATAAAAATGAATGGACCCGGCTGCATATTTCAGGTGCGTGCCTTATAGAAATGACTGCGGATGGGTGTGTGAAAACAGTGAGAAGGAATTCCCTTTATACCACAGCTGCTCCTTGCTTCCTTCTGTGATCTCCTGCCAGTTTATTCTGTAAAGTCTGCATGTTGAGTATTCTGGCTCCATTCACTGACACAAGGAAGGCTTCCGGTTTAACATGGAGGAGCATAAGAAGAACCTGTCGGATCAGGCCAGTTGCCCATTTGGTCCAGCATCCTGTTCTCACAGTGTCCAACCAGATCCCTGTGGGAAGCCTGCAGGCAGGACGTGAGCACACAAGCTCTCTCCTTTCCTGCAATTTCATAGAATCGTAGAGTTGGAAGGGAGACCCTGAGGATCATCTAGTCCAACCCCCTGTAATGCAGGAAGATGCACGGGGATCGAACCTGCAACCTTGGCATTATCAGCACCACGTTCTAACCAACTGAGCTATCCGTTTCCAGCAACTGGTATTCAGAAGTGTTGCTGCTGAAAAGAGAATGAAACCTGCTTGGTAATCTTGAGGCCTTATCGTGATTATGGACTGGCAGAGAGAAGCCCTCCCTCACTTTCCCCTCTTTTTGTTTGTTTCCCCCCCACAGTTTTTCAAGGGTCATGCACCAAACGGTAAAGGACCTGGCCCCCAAGTGCGATGTGACATTCCTTCTCTCCGAAGATGGCAGTGGCAAAGGGGCTGCCCTCATCACGGCTGTGGGATGTAGACTGCGTGACGCTGAGCATAACTGAACTCTGCACCACTGGCTCATTCTGCCTTCCGAGCACTTCCTTGCGAAAAGCAGCGGTTCCGTAGTCTGAACTGGCAAGAGGGGGAAGCCCAGAGTCCCACTGCTGCTTTATGGAAGCGTTGGAGTTAAAAAATAAAAATAGGATACTGAATAGAGTGTGCTGCTGTTGCTGAAAATATCTCCCACCTCTGAACCCCTTGTCTGCATGTGTCTTTTTCTGCCCTATTTGGTACATTCCCCATGTGTAAATCATTGAAAGGAGAGAAAAAAGAGGACCTATAATTTAAACAAATGTCAAAAATAGGTTTATTATTTGAGGTCTAAAATTACAGCCAAATGATGTCCAAGGACAAGAGCAGGTGGTTCTGTGTGTCAAGTGTATTATTTCCAGCTGCTACTACATCCCTGTTAAATACATATACCACCAACAATGATGAGTAGGAGACAAATGCTTATGCTAAGAGGTCTTAGCAGTTCTTTTCCGAATTTCTAGCCAAGTGTTTGATTCCCCGCACCCTTTTCCTTTCAGACAACTTTGGAGTTTTCACATCTGCTGAGCTGCACTCAGCAAATAGAAAGTGCTGGCAAACAGTGATGTGGGATGCGTCCTGCCCCCCCCCCTCACTGGTTATTTACCTTTCCATGCATCCCTCCCCCCCCCATTTTGTTAAGATTCTTAGTAACAATAGATTTGCCCATTGCAAGTCAAACTTGGCAGATTCAAATATTTTAGCTTTTTTAAAAAAAAATGCAAGTAAAATAAACATGCCAGATTATAGCCTTGCGTGAAACTTTCTGGTGCAAATTACTTTATGCAAACTTGCCTAATTTGCATAGAATAGATTCACCGCCGTACACAGACAACCCTCATCACCGTTCTCTTCCTATTTGGAATTGCACAAATACAAAATTAGCTAGCTTGTCTTTTGAGTTTGGCCACAGAGCCTAGGGCTTGCTGATCAGAAGGTCGGCAGTTCGAATCCTCGTGACGGGGTGAGCTCCCGTTGCTCGGTCCCTGCTCCTGCCAACCTAACAGTTCGAAAGCACGTCAAAGTGCAAGTAGATAAATTGTTACCACTCCGGTGGGAAAGTAAACAGCGTTTCTGTGAGCTGCTCTGGTTTGCCAGAAACGGTTTAGTCATGCTGGCCACATGACCTGGAAGCTGTCTGTGGACAAACGCCAGCTCCCTCGGCCTATAGAGCAAGATGAGTGTGCAAACCCAGAGTTGTCCGCGACTGGACCTAACAGTCAGGGGTACCTTTACCTTTTATAGCCTGCAGTTAGTTTTCTGAACAGCTGCCGCAGCAGCAACCCACTACCATTCTAGATCTTTCTGTTCTCTGAAGTATGAATTGTTGTTTGTTCAACTAAATACAATCATTGGCCAGGGGGGTGGGGAAAGAGATTTGCAGATTTATTTTTCTTCTCTGCTCCTCAAGATTTGGATTCCCCATGCTAATAAGCATTTCAATATGCATTTTGGTGCACTGTGATCGAATGTTGTGTGATAACACGAGTCACAAGCAGTAAGCTCAGCTTTAAGTGTGTGTGCGTGTGTGTCTTCCTGAAGATCTGCATGATTCCCTGGATTTGCAATGCTAGAAAGTCTTTTTACATTGCACCACTAGTAGCAGCAGTACTTACTAGTGCAAAGTGAATATTTGTGACAATATTAAACTCTTTTTGACGTGTGTTTATTGGTGTTTGGTGATTCTTTCTGGCAAAGGAATGATTGGTGTTTTGGAAAAGGGCGGGGAAGGTACCTTTGTGTTTTAAAAGCAACAGAAACAAACTGGGAATATTTAAAATAAAAACTCCTTGATTCAGTTCTAGATTCCAGATATTTCCTGAGAAATGTGTGCCTCTAGCAAATGTAGCTTTACACAACAGTGTTAAAATGTCCCACCAGATTTCAGCCTTGGGTTGAACACACTTGCACATCTCTTTGACACAAGAACTGCTACGTGTTGTGTCCTTGAGTTGAATCAGCGCTGGCTGATGGTTAATATTCTAGGACCGGGCTTTACTTCCACCTCACCTCCTTGCAGGTTCACCAGTTATAGCATAATGTATAATCTGATGGTGTTTGTGTAGCTTGTCCCTTCAGTATTGAAGAGGTAGAACACATGTGTGGCATGGAAGAGTTCTAGGTTTCAAAGACTCCACTCAAATCCTGGAGGGCAGCTGTCAGTCTTTATATAGACAGTGTAGAGCTTAATGGGAGAACGTAGTTTTTCAGAAGCAGATCATCCGATGCCGCTGTCGGCTATTGTTTCCAGGGCACCTGCACCAATCAGAAGCTGCGCCGTGGTTTTCAAACATTACAGAAGTCAAACAGACTGCTGGAGCAGATTAAGTTTGGTGCTACTTTTTTTGCTATTTTGGCTTTCTGTGTTCAAGGCTTTTTCGGTTTATTTGTTTTTGTGACTGAACTGGAACCCAGTTCAGCTACTGATTGATTGATGATGTGACTGCGGAAATGGATAAAAGCCCCCCATCCAAACAATATCATCAGTGCAGGTAAGGAGAAAAAAATTATTTTAATTTTTATCATATACAGTACTGTCTTATTTATAGTACAGTACATTGATTATTGCTTTCATTTTATGGGTCAATGGTCTCGTTAGATAGTAAAATTCATGTTAAATTGCTGCCTTAGGGTTCGTTTTTTAAAAAGTCGAATGGATTAATCCATTTTGCATTACTTTCTATGGGAAAGCGTGTCTTGGTTTTAGAATGCTTTGGTTTTGGAACTGACTTCTGGAACGGATTACATTTGTGAACCAAAGTACCAATGTATTTGAATTTTTAATGCCAGCTGATGGATTGAAACAGAAAATTAAGATTTGGTTTGGGGTTCCGTACAAAATACACAAAGATGAATTTGCACTTGTGAATAATGGGCCATAGCACAGTAATTAATAGCCACCATAAACATAATTCTTCAGTATGGTGAACTTCCACAAATCACAGTTGCTCGTAATTCTTACATATCAAAAATGCGTTAACGGTCAAATTATTTCGAAATATCTTAACTTCCACCTTGATTCAGATAACGAATGCAGTTGTCAATGTTTTACTTAAATGACTGGATATGGTAACGGTTTTTTACTTTTTAAAGTATTTAAAAATAGTAGGACAATGCTTTACATTTTCTGGGGAAAGGTGTCATTTATGTACATGCCATGAGGAATGTAAGTCAATTAGTTAAATGTGCATAACAACTGGCTGTTGTTCAACAGACCTGATGAAGACCGTGCACATAACCCTCCCATGTGGAGAGAATTATGCAACAGGCCTTGGAGAATATTTTGGCTGAATTTTGTACATTCTCCAGGCAAGATGCACATTCTCCAGTCAGCATGTACAGTTGGAAAAAAAACATGCTTTTTTCTATTTGTTCTGAAGTATGCAATCTGCTCTGTGTGCTCCACAGTCCATCCTGGACCCCCTAAACTAGTCTGTTGCCATCAGGTGCCATGATGGATGCTGTCCCATTGCCAGCATTGAAATAAGATTCACCAGCTATTCTAGTTGGCTTCCGTACATGGAATAGGGAAGTGAGCCACCTTGTCCTTTGCCTCAGGCAGTAAAATGTCTTGGGTTGGCCCTGTGGCTTTCCATAATAGTATAAGCGTATGGCATTGAGATTATTTTCAGACACTTAAGACATTCAAGCAATAACATTGATGGAGAAATTGATCTGTTGTGTTGCTGGCATGAAGCACTGCAAAGAATACTGCCAAATCTGTCACAGACCTCTGTGGTAATAATTTTAATCTGCAACGAAGAAACAGGACGAGAAGCCATTAATCAAGCCATTGGCACAACAGTCAAACGACCCAATACATAGTACTTAATGGTACATTGTCCGCATTGGTTGTCTGTGTTCCTGTGCTTGTTTGGTTGTTGGATGCTTGATCTCTCCAGGTCTTCTTTAAAGGCAATCGGGGAGTAAGGTTAAGTCTGTCTGTTTCCGTTGCTTTGATGCAAGGGCAGCACTGGAAAGCTATCTTGAAACCAGAGCGGAACCTGTAAATGGGTGCAAACACAAGCCAAGTGTTACATGGTATAGATGAGGGATGGAGAACCTCAGACTTGAGGGATTCCTCAAGTGTTTTGTCTGGGTGGACTGTGTCTTTGTAGGGTGATCACACCTCTTGCCTGGCAGGGTGGAGAGATAAATATAGAAAAACCTGACTTGTGTGTGGCCTATACCAAAGCATAAGTCACATCGGCTGTTCTGCCTACTTTTGCCTCTGACCCCAGCAACCACTAGCATATGATCCCCCCCCCCCGAATGTAGTCAGAGAAAGCTCCCCATCCATTGTATAGATTGAGAAGGTATAAATTCTGCAAAACCCATTATCCATGAGGATCTTGCATCACGTATGCAAGAGTGCAGCCTCGCCCCCAAACTGGTAAGAATCAGTTTAGGAGGAACCTAAAGGCCGATTGCTTGACAAAGGCACAAGGAAGTCTCCTCATGTACAGCAAAAAACTTGGGTTGAGTAAGTGTTTTCAAGGGCTATGGTTGGATGAGAGAAGGTGAGGTGTTGAGGTGGCAGAAGGTGGTTGGCTAGAGAGAATGAATGGTCAAGATGACATATTTCCTTATATAGGGTGTGTGCTCTCACAGACGCTTTTGGACTCTGTCCCAATCATTGAATAAAGTCTGATGAATGGGGAATTTGGGGTGAGCCTCCGTATTGAACCCCCCAAAGGAAATTTTCTCTCACTCCAAAGAGAAACGGATTGTTTCCCTGATGGAATAAATGCAACAAAGGCTGTCAAAGGAACATGATGCACTTCCAGAGAAAACCACTGGTTTTTTGTGTGGAATTTGTTAATACTGGGAATGTAAACAATTGCATTGTAAATGTTAGAGGTCAAGCTAAATATGATATATGGATAAGCCCTGAGTCTAGGCCACACTGAGCAAAATGGGTCAATGATCTAAACTGGTATAATACAGCTTCCTAGGTTCCTATATGTATATACAAGCATTTTTATCCTACACTTCAGTGATATTCCCAGGGTGCTTGCATCCACTTAACGCATGCACTACTTACTTTTGATTAAGGCAGCAATAAATAATTGGGCTATACATCGCAGAGCTCATGGCAAGCAAAAATACGGCCAGGTATACTTGTTGAATGTACTTCTGCCTGTAAATGTCTTTCCGTATGTTCCCCAAGATGAAGTAGAGGTGATAAGGGAACCAGCAGATGGCAAATGTGATCACGACTGCAACCATTGTCCTGACAAACTGGAAAAAGGAAAGAGAAATATTTGAATGCTTTGTCATTCTTCTGGTCCTAGATTTGTACCTGTGGTGTCAAATACTGTAGAGGCTGCTACCCATTTCTCGTGAAATACAGGCCTAGGGTGGGTACTCAGCAAGTCTGTGATGCGTGTCTGTGCAGCAATTTGTGCCTGGAGTTTCTTATGAACCAAATCAGACAATATGTTAAATGCATAGTTGTATGAATGACATGTTTCCTCATCCCTGCATTATATAGTAGTAACTTGTTTATAAAGGCAACTGTGGCTGTGCAGAATGCTGCTGTGATAATGTTGCCGCAAATCCCAGAAACATGCACTTTTTAGGATTGGGGAGTGATGGGTGGTGACTATTCAAGTTGAACCCCCTTAGCTAGCAGTATCTTGCCCTACTTGTTTGCTTCCAATGTATATAATGTTGGTTATTGGGACGCAGGTGGTGCTGTCTAAACCATTGAGCCTCTTGGGCTTTGAATCTGTTTGAATCTGTGTGACGGTGGTGAGCTCCCAGCAGTGGAGCTTCATGCTGCGCCACTGGGGGCAGAGAGCAGGCACGCTACCCCCAGTGACATGGCGCGCGTTCTGGGGGTGGGGTGGGGCGTGCACAGTGACATGGTGTGTGTTTTGGGGTGGGGCGGACAGCGGCGATGGTGCCCCTGGGATTGCGTCGCTTGGGGCGCACCGCCCCCACCGCTCCTATCTTCCTATGCTCCTGTGAGCTCCTGTTGCTCTACCCCAGCTTCTGCCAGCCTAGCCAGCTTCTGCCAGCCAGTGCAAGTAGATAAATAGGTACTGCTGTGGCAGGTAGGTAAACAGTGTTTACATGTGCTCTGACTTCCGTTATGGTGTCCCGTTGTGCCAGAAGCAGTTTAATCATGCTGGCCACATGACCCAGAAAGCTGTTTGTGGACAAACACCAGCTTCCCTCAACCTGAAGCGAGATGAGCACCGCAGCCCATAGTCACCTTTGACTGGACGTAACCGTTTAGGGGTCCTTAACCTTACCTTTTATAATGTTGGTTAGAGGCATCATGCTGTAGTACCTATCCAGGACGGCAGAGGGCATTTGCTGAAACTTATTTTTTTTTAATTATATTTTTTATTAAACATTTTATCAACACACATACAGAACACAAATACAAAAAATAAACATCAAAATACAGAAATACAAAAATACAAAAATACAACAACAACAAAAAAAATATATATCATCTCTAATCCATTTTAATATTCATTGTCCTCTGGCTTCCCCAATTCCCTACTATCTGATTTTCTTTTTTATAAACTTCTGTAGCAGTTTCTAAATCATCCTTCTTACCCATCATATAGTCTCTTTAACACTTCAAAAATTTCATCTTTATATCATCTATCATATTTTCTCCCTTTCAATCTTCTATTATTTCCCTATTGCCTTAACTTCTTTATTTTCCTGGATGTTCAAAATCTAGTTTTCAAATTCATACCCTATGTATATTTTAAATTTCTTCCAATCTTTTAAAACTTTGTCATTTGTTTGGTCCCGGAGTCTTCCTGTCAATTCTGCCAATTCCATATAATCCATCATTTTCATTTGCCATTCCTGCCTCGAAGGCAGTTCCTCTTTTTTCCAATATTGTGCTATTAAGATCCTAGCGGCTGTGGTGGCATACATAAACAAATTAACATCGTCGGCATTTGCTGAAACTTAAGTGGTAATTTGCAAAACTGAGACTGTCTGTACACATTCCTACAAAGTCTGCACCTAGTGCGCTCCTAGCATTGCTTTGGGAACAGGTATTTGTCATGATCTGTACCTATCCTGTTGTTTTTTTAAGAAACACTGCATACACAGCCTGAGTCTTAGCCGGAGGTGTGTCTGGTCTGTTGCTCTTGCTGGAAACGAAACGATGCAGCAGTGAGATTTGGCCCTGGGTTCATGTTACCATTGTGCTATAAGCAGCAATTATTAGTTCACGACAACTAACCTTTTTTTTGGCCGTAATCGTATGCTGGTAGCTGAGCATATTGGTGTGATCTCCAGGAACAGCATTATTCCACAGAGCCTTTCCTATTGCACTGTATGTGACAAACATCACTAGGAGAGGCAGCAGGTACACCAGAACAATGACTGTAATGTGGTACCTGAAAAAGAGAGAAATAGAGCTGAGCGTGCATAGAGGTTGTTTCCCTTCCTTCAGTCCAAAAAGAACCTTTGTGTATTTGGAAGATGCTTTTCTGCCTGAGTTTCCAAAACTTTCCGGGGGCCAGTAGTTTGCAGGGCAAGAGGCAAAAGTGAATGTAAATAGTATCTTTGTACACTGGGCTAGTTTCCACACACACACACACAGAGAGAGAGAGAGAGAGAGAGAGAGAGAGAGAGAGAGAGAGAGAGAGAGAGAGAGAGAGAGAGAGAGAGAGCCCTCTCTATTCTCCATCCAGGCAAGCAACAAGTCATTCTCAGAGTTTAAGGGCATGTTCCAATCAGGCAAAAACACTCAAGGAGGATGTGAAGCAAGGCCGCTGAGGGGAAGCTATCAAAACACAATGTACCATTAATGGTCTCTCAAAATTATAAACTGCTGTTTAGGGTGACCATCTGCCCCACTTTACCGAGGACTTGCAGGGGGTTGGACTAGATGACCCTTGGTGTCCCTTCTAACTCTAAGGTTCTATAATTTCCACTGTTGTGAAAGTGTCCTCTGTCAGAAGGCCTGACCAGATACTTATGAAGGGAGAGTAAGAGCCTTGAAGTTGTCCATCAACAGTTAACATGGGGACAACAGACTGATCACCAGGTCACAGTCTTCTCCACTATGACAAGATATAGTTAATTTATATTTAAATTATAGTGATTATTTCTAAATTTGCAACCATACGTATAAATTAGCATATCATGTATGCAGTGTGAATTTGTGTAAAATTTTGTGTGCCCCCCCCACCTTTTTTGGGAGATGTGACAGTGCCCACAGTAAAACAGTGGCATGAAGACAGCTTGTCAGAAGGCTACTATTTGCAGAAGATGGTTGATAATAAATGTTCAAGGAGTGATGTTAACGCAATGCTTAAATAATCGTGCCTCCTTCCTGGAGGGAGATGAGAATTGTACCCAAAGCTCCATAAATGTTTGGCCTCTTGAATTCCAGAACCTCATAAATAGAACAAAGGACTCTATGTTTTAGCCTTGAGTTTGGTTTTCCCCGGACTAAAGGGGGAAGAGGTGAGCCAGACAGAGGAAGAGATAAGAACTCATGGGGGAAATCCTTCCCTTTGCCACAATAGCAAGGCTAATCACTGCAAGGTCTCAAGATATCTCTCCATTTTCCCCTCACCCCTTTTCTCTACTGGAGCCAAGGCCTGCTTTTTGAGGTCACACCGCTTTCCCCTTCTTTTTGTATCCACCACATTGCCATGTTTTGACTAGACATTTTTTTCCAACTACCAATAATCAACTGTCAAAATTTCTCTTACAGATTTCATGGGGCTTTTACTCAGTGTTGCTTCATATCACAGTGAGGGCATCCCATTCAGTGCCAGATTTTGATTTTATATTTCTCAAACAGGAAGCATGACAATTGTTCAAACAGATGCTCCTTGTTTCTGTGTGAATCTCAATTGGCCCAGAAGATTACATATCTGTGCCTTTCTCATCAATTTCTTGCAACGAGGAGGGTGCTGCTGCTGAGGTAAGTGCTTCGCTTTTTGTGCTGGGACAAAGGCAACCCACTCTGCAATTTTAATTAGAAGCTTGCTCCCTGTGATCCCTTCCGCTAAACATTTTCTGTTCAATATGATGTTTCATTAGGAATGAATTACCCTATTTTTGTGACACTATGCTATTTTTCAGTTAAAAGAAAAAAGAAATCTAGTCATGAAAGTGTAGAGCAGGAAGGACAATAATTAAAGGACAATTATAGGCTAAAGCAATTCAAGTTGGCAGCTGCAAAGAGGAAGCTTTTAGGTAAATATACAGTAGCTCTGAAAAGCCTCAGGAATATTTTGCTAGAAAATACATAAAAGCTAATGTTGCAATTGACTTTTAAAGAAAAGGTGAGGGTAACACAGCCATCCCATAGCACTCCAATGCTATGACATTGCCAGGATTGTCCAGCAAAGGCATCTAAACAGATAGATGGGATCCCAGACTAAATTACTAGTATGGAAGGTCTTGGGATGGTCCTGCCATTCAGTTAACTCAGATAAGTCTGAAGGATTTTTAATTGACGTATGAAGCCCTGTTTGAATTAAATTTGATCACCTTGGTCTAGATTTCCTGGATCCAACCCTCGTTCCCCCATCACAGAATGTCACAGCCGAATGTCACATACGTCTTTCACTTTAGAAAACTGCAACTTCATTAAAATCTGTAGATCAAACACCCTAAACTGCCAGTACCCCTGATTACTGCATAAATATTAACGTGGTCACCTGTTTGCCTCCACTCTCCTCCATCAAGTGTAAAGAAGACATGTTAGTAACACAGATTCTGGCTGAAAACAGATGGTTAAGGCAAGATTTTCAGCAGTACAGCATTTGCGTGCTCTCTTTTCCCCTTAAATCAAGAGTTTTCAGCTGCCAACATGTATTTTTGGGTTCAGGATTTGGGATGTTCTTACGTGATGAGATGTTTACGGTGAATGTCATCTGGCCAGGCAACAACACATTTGGTCATTCCGTAATCAACACGAATTTGTGCGTAAAAGAACTGCGGGAAGGCAAGTCCAAAAGCCACCAACCAGATTATTCCTATGACCACTTTGGTGTACCCAGCAGAGAGCTTTTGCCTGAAAGGGTAAATTATGGCCACATACCTGAAAGGGAGAGAGAGAGAATTAGGCCACAGTTCAGCCTGCACAAAATTGCAATTCCAGCAACCATTTGCAAACAGCAGCACTCATAATTCTTTGAGGGGAAGACTGTGCTTTGAAGGTATAGTGTGTACACAGCTATATTCACAATGAACGAGTCAAACATTATAGAAGAGGCAAAGTATTATCTCCTCCACCCTACTCTACTGTGTACATTTATGTGACAAGAAATCTACAGATCAAAAGGGTTGTGGGATGTGCTCTGTGTGTACAAATGAGTCTTCTGAGCATCCACTCCCAAGCCGATTCTGAAACTTGGGAAACTTCTGGAGTGACCTCTAATAAAAAGCTGTGGCAAGGGGGAATATACAGCTCTACTTCAATATTTGCATGCCTCCAAATTTTATAATGGAGTTCTCTAGTTAAAGAATGCATACAAATATGCATAGATTGGTGTAAATAAGGCCAGGCTAATTAGTGATTTGTATGAGCTTTGTGAGGGGCAATCATTTATTTTTCTAAGAAAAAGTCATGCTGTTGCATTTTACCACAGGCCCGATTTGTTCACTGAGCAGTGGAAATGTTTCCCCTCAGCTTCTCTCCAACCCTTGCGCCTTCCAGTTTAAATGACATGTTGTGCATTTTATCTCACACCTGTTCTGAACAGTCACCTCAGATTGCTGACTGACACATGACTAGGAAGCCAATGTGGCCTGCTTGATAAATGTGCTCTGTGATCGTAGCACACACGTACTGTAGGACACACAGAAAATGACATTTTCGACAATAATTGATGTTGCATGGCCAGTGTGGCTGAGTTTTTCCGAAATTGGTAGCTTTTTCTAACACCGAGGATAGGATTTATGATCCGCGGGTTTTGTATACCTAAGTAAGTGGTTCTGCTGAGAAGAGTTATATGCACAATGATTAATTCCTGCCTCCTCGTAGTTTGTTTACTTTGAAATTGCAGGAAGTAATTCAGGGCAAGTTATTCCATGGAAGTGCCATAGCTAAGGATGAACAAATGCCTCTGTTTTGGTTTCTCCAGGTTGCTATTTCCCCCCCATTCTTAAATTCATCTCTTCATATTTCTACAGCAATTTGTGATTTAATTTTTTTAATGCCTCATGCAAATTTGTCAGCAACTTTGGTGCAATTTTCTCCTAATATACACCTTTGTCCAGGCAGTCTTAACCAATATCCACATTTTAAAAAATATACCTCCCTAATATAATGCATTTTGTATGTTATCTTCACCAACAAGCCTTTTTATGCACACTTCCCCCCTAATATACCCATTTTTTAACATGCTGGTTGGAGAATGGCATTGCAAAATTCATTTAAGTGCTACTTTTGAAGTGTTTCGGTTCACGTATTGGTTCAATAATGTTTCTCATTAAAAAGCAAACAAAACAAAATTCTCCCCCATAGCTTAGTGATGGGGTACCTGCTTTGAATGTTAATAAGAATTTATTTATTTGTACCCCACCCATCTGGATTGCCCCAGCCACTCGGTTGAAGGTTCCAGGTTCAATGCCTGACAACTTCAGACAGTGCAAGGGAAGAGAGCAACTGCTAGTCAGTATAGACCAGGCATCCCCAAACTGCGGCCCTCCAGATGTTTTGGCCTACATCTCCCATGATCCCTAGCTAACAGGACCAGTGGTCGGGGAAGATGGGAATTGTAGTTCAAAACATCTGGAGGGCCGAAGTTTGGGGATGCCTGGTATAGACAATAGAACACAAGAGCAGTTCTGCTGGATCAAGCCCCAGGCCCATCTCATCAAGCATCCTGTTCTCACAGTAGCCAACCAGATGCCTCTGGGAAGCCTGCAAGCAGGGCATGAGTGCAACAGAGCTTTTCCTGGCAATTGGTATTCAGAGACATACTGCCTCCAACAGCTGAGGGAGAACATGGCTGCTGTGGTTAGTAGCCATCGCTAGCCTCCATTTTCCGAACGCTCTTTTGGGGCCATCCAAGCTGGTGACCATAATTACATTTATGTACTTTCTTCTTTCTGTCCCACTATCGTACTGGGTCAGTAGTGTGTGAGATAGACCAACAATCTGATTTGGTACAATGCAGCTTCCTATGTTCCTAATACAACTTCTGCAACAGTACTTGTCCTGTTCAATTGATATATTGTCTTGTTGATTCTTAACTTTTGCACCTTTGAGTGGTGAACCGAAACCCAAACAAAAAATATTAGCTTCCAATTACTTACCGCCAAGGTACGACAGCCTCTTTGCTTGGAAGATCTGTCCAGAGCTTTTGCAGAATGTATAAAATAAATTTTAGGGGTGCCAACTTTTTCTGGCACAGCTCCTGTGTCTTAAAAAGCCACATGACAAGCAGAAGTTTAGCAGGCAAAGCTTCCCCGCATCTTAGCCATGTGGGGAGGAAGATAACTTCATCCATTTGTCACACATGGCGCAGGAAAATCTGGCACCCCTAATCCAAACAGCAAGAAATGATGGCTTGTTTTTGTAAACTTTTCCAAGGTTGATAAATGCAGCCTACCTGTTTTCCTGAGAAATCTTTTATGACTAGCAGTAGTGCGAAGGGAAGAAAAACAGAAGAGGCAGCGTCCCAGGCAGGAAAAGGTGGCAGTCCAAAAAGACTGAGCCGAGGCTGGTGTAAGTGTCCAAAAGGGAGCATTCTGGGGCAGGGTGGGGGCAGGACTTGGGTGGGTAGGCCTTAGGCTGGATCCTAAGCAGATTCAGCCTAGTTCTGTGACCTGGCAACCCAGCACAGAACACTATTTTAAAGACTTGTTTTTCCTCTGCCAGACTTAGGCAGGGCAGCAGCATCCGCCTAGCTGCTGAATGGGATTTGGATCAGGTGTATGTTATGCCAGCTTTATCTCCACTGGCTTTCTTTACACCAGCTTCCTGCACATAGGGTAGCTCCCAAAAGAGTGGTGCAGTATAGTTATGGCACAAACCTTGTGCTTTATAAAAATTGAAGTTCCGCTTTTCCTACATAACTAATAAAAATAAAAAAGGCATTAGTTTTATAACTTCTTCCCCAAGAATCCCAAAGTGGTAGATGTAGAGAAAATAAACTGATCTGGAGGACTGCTTTCTAAAATAAATTTGTGGTAAGTTCCAGACTAAAGCTATAATATACACAATGTATCTGTTACCAGCAGCCCTTGACTTCAAGCCAGAAAAAGCTACTTTTATTAAAGTCATTAATCTTTCTCGGAAACTTATTTATTTCTGTTTTCATGATCGACTACTACTGTCTACCCCACCGAGGAGTGGGCTTATCTGCGTAACAGCACATATTGTTTGCATTCTGCAATATTTGGGTTGTACTGACTGATTCAGGTTTGTGAAAAGGGAACTCCTACAAGCCTGCATTTTGCCCCATGAGCAGTTTGGCTTGCTTTCTGAACAATGCTATGCATGGTTCACTCCACATTTGAGATCTGCTTATTCCTCAGTCACCTCTGCCTCCTGAAAGGAAATGTCTGCAGAGTTCTATTTTCTTCCTGTTTGTGTTTTTCTTTCTGTGCAGCCCTATGAGTATACACCCACTCCGAAGTAAGTCCCAGTTGAGTTAAATGGGACTTAAGGTACTCCAAAGTAAGTCTATAGGCTGGCAGCCTCATATTGGTCGTCCCCTCCATTCTTTCCACTTGTGCAAATCCAAGGGTTCGCCAAAACACACAGAGACCTCCTTATATGCCATATTGACTATATGACAGTTGTCTCACAACCCTGGACTTTATTGTTAATAGGAATATAGGAACCACGCAGACACTGGACATAATGGGGAAATACAGTGTTTTACATCTGGTTAAAACTTGGGAGTTTATGAATTCTAAATTAATTTGAACACAAGAGCTACACTGACATACTTTTGTATTTGTATTTTATTATTAAATGAATAATTGATGACTAGTGCATTGGGTGTTTCCCAGAGGTGATTTTTGTCCTGTTGACATCTAAGTGAAAGATGTTTCTGAACTGGCAGGATCTTGCAAACTTGTCCTTTTTTTGACAAGAGGAAACGGAAGCTAATTTGCATTGTCCTCCTTAGAAATAAGGCATTCAGATATTTCCTGTATTGTGGGTTATGAGTCACTGTCTGTAAATGATATGTGAACAAGGACTTGGTGTAACACTAAACACTAAAACAAAAACAGATAAATAAGAAGTTCAAGTATATTTGTAAGTCTTGCTGGAGACTAAAAAAAAAACCTAGGGAACAGAATGGGACTTTCAGAAAATGATCAAGATAGTAGAAGCTATGTAGCAGCCTGCTGAAACTTCTGTAATATCACCCTTTTGATTTGGTAGTGATAAACAATTTCCATAAATTTTAAATTAATAGGAATGGATGGCCTTCCGGTGTCCTGCAGAGTGCTTCCCTGCTGAATTATAAGACTCAGCCAGACTCTGCTATGGTTGAAAACCACAACATTTAACCTTTGACTTAGGGATCTGCTTTTACTCTAATATATAAGCTCTTTGATAGCATGAAGGGGTGGTACCTGGGTCTGCTGGGTACCAAGCTGTGCAGATTTCAGCAGCTTCAGAGTGTTAGCCCCTGATGTAGGCATCTTAAAGGAACCAGATGGAGCTGTTTGGGAGCTGGTGGTGTGCATATGAGCAAGGAAATGGATGTGTTTTACCAGTGAACTTTGTGAGCTTTGCCCCACATATTACATCTTTCAGTGCAAAATAATAATACAGGATCAGAATATAATGTCCCCTTTGTTCAGTATCCCATGTTCCAAATGCAAGTTCCAAGTCGTAGTACGACAACTTGATTCTGGCTGTATTTAGAAGTGCTGGGGTGTGTGTGTGTGTTCCTAGGTATAGGGCTGTTCCCCCTGACTACAATCTTAAACATACTAGAGAGTAAGGGTGCAATTCTATGCATGCTTACTTGGGAATAAGCCACAGTGAACACAATGGGACCTACTTTTGAGTAAGCATGCATAGGATTGTGTTGTAGAACTCAGTGAGATCTACTTTTAAGTAAATATGCCTAGATTTGTAAAAATTCAGCTGCTTTTCCAGTTTGGTTAGTATAACGTCTTTCAACCCAGCTTTTACAAGTTAACCCTTTAAAAACAAATAAGAATAGGATAACAAAATTTACCGGTAGCTCAACTTCAAAACTCTTACCTCTCAGCAGCAAGAGCAGTCATAGAATAAATGCTCACAAACATTGCCGTAACAGGAATAAAGTTAAGAAACCGACAGAATCCCTCACCGAAATACCAGACGTTGTGGCTGGCATAAATAAAATTGAACACTGTGTTCAAGGCAGTCATTAGCAGGTCAGAAAAAGCCAAGTTAACAATAAAATAGTTGGTAACAGTCCTCATCCGTTGGTGAGACAAGATAATCCAAATGACAGTGCCATTGCCCACAATCGATACGATGACTATGAATAAATAGGTGATAGCCCAAAGTGCTATTTGCCAGCCAGGCTGAGAAAATGCAGTCTCGTTGACATGGTCTATGGAAATGTCATCCACTGAAATGTTGCTTATGTTTGAGGAGGAAATTGTCTTCATAACTTTCTTCAGCTCACTGTCGAAAACTGTGTGAAATGGGATTATTTTCTTACAGCAGTCTTAGCATTGTTGCTGTGAACTCACAGTTTGGAGATCTTCAGAACATGACACACTGACTTTGAGGTGCATCCCACATTCAGTTTAGAGATCTTCCATGCACCACACAATGGTTTTCCACAGGAAGCGATTACAGCTCTTCTATGCTCATATCCACCACAAATCCATTGAATAAATCATGACATAAGAAACTATCTGCTGGTGTTAACGACCAACAGACATATGCAGAAGATCTGTGATAAGAAGAATCTTCTTAAGAATCGAAGTGTCAGGTTATGGTAACTCTATTAAAATGTGTTGTTGTTTTTTTAAAAAGAAGATTGCAGCATGAAGTTGAACTTTAATTCTCCCTTCCTTTGTAACACTGAAACATTTAGGAAGCAGCCAAACAGGCAAAAAACCCCCCCCAAAAAACTACAGGCTTAACGAGAATTGAAAAGAGGCGGAGACGCTAGAATATATACAATAGTTAACGAAATCCAGTTTCGTGATGCTGGAGTTCCACCCCTCACCCCATGTTTTTGTAGTAATCTTCATAGCTCAGTTCCTCTGAGGTTTAAAACGTAGAGTATCAAAGATTTTACCCTATTAGGGCCAAGACATTTATCCTTTGCATATCCACAACTCACATTTAATTTGGTGAGAGTTTCACTAAGAACTTGGCCTGCAGAGTGCAATAAATATTATTAGGAGGGTTTGTGAGAACAGTTCCAAAGCAACTATACAGAAGGCAGTAAAAATGTGTTCAGGATTGAGAAATCCATCTCCTGCTGACTGCTGTGAGAGCTTCACAGAAGCTCACACACTGGACTGTGAACAGTGGCTGGGAGCTCAACTGCTATGAACCATATTCTGCTCAGAGGTAGTCATTTTCATCCTATGAAAAGCTCCCAATCTCAAGAACAGCCTTGGTTGCTTGGATCCCATGCATTACTTTTCTCCTAATAAAATGGTTTTTTACTGATGCAGTGAGTTGCCTTCAAAGTGTCTTAAAATATGCCTAACTTATCTATGACTACTATTTATTATTATTACTATGCCTGCATAGTCTAAAACAGTTTCCTGAGATGTGACCATTAATTTTTTTTCAAAATTTTAAGTAATTTGCATCACACAGAGAACCATCTCTTTTACTGTGGATTTAAATATTCAGTGGAAATTCTGAGATTATCCCATTGCTCTGAGACTACCCATAAAATGTAGTTAGATTTCCACTATATTGAAACTGGATTATTCAAGTCTGTTGAGAAATTTCTGCAGAACAGTAGCTTATCCCATTTTTTTAAAAAAAGCAACACAGGAAAAACTTCCGGTAATGAAATAGCTAGCATGCCACAGGTATATAAGCACTATTTCAAGAATGTTTTGTTCAGCATTTAAAATCATGTACTGGTAGTCTACTACAGTACTTGAAAGCCAAAGTTATGAATCCAAGCTCTGACTAGTGTGCACCATTGCCAGAATACTAAATCTAATGTAACTTGTAGTGCAAGACTTTGTTTTAAACCAAACAGTGTCCAACCTTGAGTCAACATTATTTCACCCCAACTTCCCCAGCTGCTTATTCATATCAGTACATTTCCATATATCAGTTCACCTGTGCAAGTGTACCTATAAAAATTCCTGGCCTGCAAACATTTTACTAGCACATGAAGAAGTTATGTAGCCTTAGTTTCTATGCTGGACAGAGGAAAGGAAAATTCTTCTTCAACCAGTATGGAAATGTAGGCTACTACTAAGCCACGTAGGCTAGCACAAACCAACCAACCACAACAGTTAATTGCCTTCTACCAAGGGGTCTGGCATAGGTACAGTATACTCTGAATAGTCTGTTCACTCAGCAGCATGGCATGGAATTCCTGGTGGCCTATGGCGACCAGGCAAATGGTTAAATACAAGGCTGGATTTGATTCAAGTTCTGCTCTCATGTTTCTTATCATCAAATACTTTCTGCTAGAGACACTGAACATCTCTCTAGATGCTACTTATAGAAAAAGGGCCACTCTGTATACTGTAGAACAGAGGTAATTTAGTTAGTGCTCTCTGCCAAATCTCCTGTCTGCCAAATAACAGGGACATTATATACTGTTACCCTGGGATTAGGTGAAAAAAGTACCGGACTATTTCAGATGCCCCAGGTTTATTGAAGATGTGCTTTAAACCTTGGATAGCTTCCAAAACAGCATTTGAATTGAAGATGTTTAAAGGAGCATCAACTCAGAAGTGACATGTGTAAACAAGTCCTTAATGGATAAACCATTTTAAGAATGCAATATTTAAATGTTAATCCTGGAATATTCATGTGGAAAATAATAATGTAAGCCATATTTGAACTTTTTAATGCATCCTCACATATTCTTGCATAGTTGCATTAAAATTCCAGCATATGAAAAAAGGAGAAGGCTAAAACTATTGGACATTGTCTATGTGAACAAGGACAGTACTTCATTAGACTCAACTTTACCAGTGACCAGTCAATTTAATGTTATACTGTACTTTATTTAAATTATTGTTTTGTAAAAAAAAATAACCATATAGCATTTCCGAGAGTTTTCTGACAAGCTGAATAAGTGCAATTACATTCTGTGTTAGTTTCACAACTGGAGTTCCTGATAGAAGATGAATAAATATTTACACCAATGAGTGTGTGATATGAAAGAGATCTGTTCCATTTTACTGTTAGATCCTTATAAGGGGATATACTTCTCTCTGGCTAGCAGAAAGGTTCTGTTCTGTTCCAAAAGGAAAACATGCTGAAAGGTCACTTGTAGAAAGTCCAATAGACTTCCAGGGAAATCACTATGACTTTACACAGTGGAAAACACAGTGGAAAACACTAGCATAATTTAGCTAGTGATCTTAACAGTTTTAAGATACTCTTCATAAGAGAGAGATATAATTAAGAGCAAAATTTACTTTTTTAAATTAGTAAACACAGGGCTTTATCAAAGACAAAGCGTAAGATTACATTGAATGCTGAAAAACCATTGAAATGTTTTAATATCAGACACTTAGAGATTTCACAGCTTCTATAATGCAAATCATTTCTCCTCAATTCCTTCATTCATTCGCTTGCTTGTTGGCAAGTGGGCAAGAACAAATTCAGCAGTTGTTAGCAGTGTCAATGAGCTATTCTTCCTCAAGAAAATAGCTTTCTTGTGTAGGGCTTGGAGTGAGGCATTTCTCTCTTTTTCTCAGCTAGCTTAATATCAATCACATATTCTCTTCATGTTTGCTCAATAATACAAATTCAATTCACATTTTTTTCTTGCTATTTGCCATTGGGAGAGTGCTTGAATTCACTTTGTGAGTCCTATAGCATCTTCATCCAATATGCCAATGTTAGATTCACAATGCTAGGAACAAAACCGGGACATCTGTATACAGTGGTACCACTGTACTACAATGGAACATTTTTTCCGTTGTTGGTGTGAATGGTTTTCAGCTTATTTGACTCTTGACAATTGCCCATTGCGTTTGTCAAGAGAAGAGTGGCACCTTTGAAGGAACGCCTACTGACCACAGTCGCACCAATTCTCCAGTAAACAAGACGAGCGGAGTGGGGCTTTTACAGCACATTCCCACACATGCTTATTCGGAAATATAATAATAATAATAATAATAATAATAATAATAATAATAATAATAATAATAATAATTTATATCCCGCCCATCTGGCTGGGTTTCCCCAGTCACTCTGGGTAGCTCCCAACAGAATATTAATAGCACGGTAAAACATTCAAAACTCCCCTAAACAGGGCTGCCTTCATTAGTTGAAATGAGGCTTATTCCTAAGTAAGCGGGGGCACGATTGCATCCACCACCTAACGATATCTAGAAGGGTACTTGTTGTGTTAAGGTTGCCACCGCAGAAACAGCGTGGCGCGTGAAAGACAAATTTATTATGACATCAGCGCTTGTGTGAATTAAACGTCTGCTTCATCCGATGCAATGGAGCATAGTAATCAAGTGTCAGAAACACACACACACGTGTAGATGCTGGAGTTCGATGAGAACGAGCTGAGCTGAGAACGCGCAGCTGCCTGAGGCGATTCAATCAGAGCTTAAACAAGCGCAGCGGGAGACCCTCCGAGGGCGCGAAAGATCCCCGGGGCTGCGGCTCGTTTTGAGGCGCGAAAGCGGCGCAGACTCCGACTAGCTGCCGCTCCTGGAAGCCGGGGCGCCGCCGTCGCTTTCTTGCCTCTCTCTTCCCGGCTGCCCTCGGGGACACAGGCAGGCTCCTCCCGCCGGCTGGCTGGCGCAGACGAGCCGCTTCCAGAGAAAAGGAGAGCAGGCGGCGGCGCAGTCGCTCGCGGCCTGCGGCTCCGCAGGTGGCTGGCTGGCGGGCAGGAGGAGCAGGAAGCGCGGCGGCGGCGGCGGCGGCGGCATTATTGGCGGAGGGGAGGCGCCAGGGCCGCGGCAGAAGCAGGCCGAGGGAGGAGGAGGAGGATGGCGGCGGCGCGGTCGAGGGGAGACTCGGAGCAGGTCCGCTACTGCGCGCGCTTCAACTACCTGTGCCTCAAGTTCACGCTCATCACCTACTCCACGGTGTTTTGGGTGAGTTGCGAGGGGCGGGCTGGCGGGCGGGCCGGACCCCTGTCAGGACTGAGGCGGCAGCTCCTATGGAGTAGTAGGCTAGGGTGGAGCCGCCGAGCTGGGGCAGGCAAGAAAGAAGAAAAGCGGGGCGACGAGCGAGGAGCTGCCACAGCGGGGAATGGCCCTCCGCCCCCGTGCGGGGTTGCCCCAGGGGTGCCCTCCTGCTGCGTTTTGTGCTTTTTTCTTTTTTGCCCTCCGAGCTCACAGAACCGGGGCCACCTGTTAGCGACAGGTGTGCTGCGATGCGGGTAAGGCTGCTGGAAAGAAGCACCAGGAAACGCGCCGGCCGGCCGCAGTGTTTGGGAATCTGAGGGGTTTTTGTTGTTGTTTAGGGAGTTGCGCACAGACAGAAACCACACACACACTTCTCCGAACTCGCCGGGGCGGTCCGCCCAGTTGCCAAGGTTTCCAATCCCACCCAGTGACGGGAAAGCAAACAGTTCGCTCGATAAGCACGTGCTTTTATTTATTTATTTATTTAGTTACCGGTAGTTAGTTAGTTAGTGGGAGGCTGTTCTGTATGGTTTAAAATAATGTCGATTTCAAAGTACTGTATGTAACGGAGGAGACCATTCAGGGGTGCGGTGAGAATAGTTGGAGCTTGACTTGTGCTGTGAAATTAACTGTAGGCTTTTGACTTGGTAAACTAGTGCCCTGACTCAGTCAGGAAGCAAAAGGAAAAAGAAAAGAGGGATTAAAGTGCTTGTGGCACCTGCTGCCTTTCTCTAAAGTGATCATATGCTAGCAGTGGCTGTTAGAAAAGGCAGGGTGGTATTTCCTTGTCATCTCCTCCTGCCCTGAAATTTCCTTCTGGTTCTGTCAAACCATTAATCATAAAATAATTCATTTTTGCAGTAAAATTCATTTAAATAGAAATATTCTCTGAAAATGGTAGATAGGCTTAATTTTTTGTGTTGTCATGCACCCATCATTCTGCAACCAACATTTCAAACATACAGGTTTGTTAAGAAGTGCAGAAGAAGATAAAAATCTCACATTTATATGGCCTGCATAGTTCTGAGTTCAAAGTCTCAATTTTTGCTTGTGGCACACCCCACATTACTAGGGAGGCAAATTTTAACCTATTAGGAAACATTTAATGAATTAATCACATGGATGAATTGATAAGAGCTTGCAGGTCTAATTCAAATGGACTGTTTTGTTTACATTTGCCACCATTTCCTTCCCTTTCCTTTTCTCTCTCTGCTGTGTTGAATATAGACTAAACGCCTTGGGACAAGGATCTGTGTGTGCTTGTTCTTTGTAAAACACTTATTACACAGTTGCAGTGTTATACAGGGTGAGTCTTTTAAAAGAGGCCCTGTGGAACATGTGTAGTCTGTATCCACGGGGCTTCTTTTAAAGGACTCATCCTGTATGACTGACTGAATAATATTCCTCCCGATAATGACTTATTCCAGTAAAAGCTCCAAGCTTTCATGCTATTTGAAAGACAGTTCAGCTGTCACTTTGGATTGTATTCATACTTATACTGGATTAATTAGGCATTAACACATGAGGATCTGGATTGGGCATAATGTTCCCTGTTATGAAAAATAGTTTATGAGGAGTGTTAGATCCACACACACTTCTCTCTTCTTCTGCACTGGCTTTGGTCTGGAGAGCCTGGTTTGTTTAAACTAGAGTTCCCTGTTTAGATGAAACAAGAGACTGTGGCTTAATGTTAGTTTACTAACCAGTACAGTACAGTACATTACTCCAGGGCCAGGAATTAAGCTAAAGATGAAAAGAGGGGCTTTAGTTTAAACAAACCAAGATGTCTGCACTGAAGAGGACTTGCAATGGGAGGGGCAAAAGAGGAGCATAAGGTTTTGACACTCGTTCTTGGCTTCATGATTTATGAAGCTAGGAATAATTACCGTAAGTCTGAACCCTTACTTTGTTCATTATTGTATCTTCATATCTGTGACTATCACTCAATCAATACACACCACTTAATTAACATGTAGCTCAGTTAACGCATAATGCCCAACCATGATTTTGTGACTGGGAGTACCTTTGCTCTTATTCCCTCCCCTCCTCCACTTCCTGAGTTTTTCTAGCTCACATTGCTGTGATGTCCAAATTGGCACGTTATGATTTGTGCTAACCTCCAAATCATTAGTTTGCAAACCATCTTCAAACCAACGTTTCAAATTCTGTTTAACACCATGACAAACTATGGTTAGTAAACATCAGGAAGTAGATGGAAGAGGGTAGCTTGTGGTCTGTTGGTGAACTATTGGCCAGTTTTGGGTGAACCACCTAGTTCAGGTGTGGGTAAAATTTGTCCCTGCAGGTGTTGCTGCATTCCCAACTCCCATCATGCTTGCCATTGGAGTTCAACCACATGTGGTGGCTCAGAGGTTAGCAACCCCTGATCTTGCCCCCTTTAAGTTGTGTTGTTGGGTTTCTTGCAAAAAATGCTTGACTAAAATGCATTTTGATCTCTTAAGAAAAGAGTGCACCTTTTGAATCGGTTCATTGTGCTTTCATTGTTTAGAGGACTTGCATTCTGGATCTCTTGCTTTGTAAATATGAAATATTTTGGTGGACCCCTGGGCTTTTTAAGAAAAGTAAAACAAGACTTGTCTTGTGGGTATAGTTAGAGGCTTTCATTGGGCAATAATGGCCTGCCTCAACAGTGAGTAAGCTGAATGAGATGAAAGGTTAGGTAGCAGCTGCTGTGTCAAAATATTGTTCTGTTTCACTGAAGTGAGTTGAAGAGGTCATTGGGGTCATGGAACTAAACTTAAGATCCAGTTAAAAGTGTGAATGTAGAGGCCTTATAATTGTGTTTGTGCTTGCATTGTAGCTTCCTGTGTGTTAATTATAGGAACCACTGCCAGATAATTCCAGTTTTCATTAGCATAATTCTACCTACATTGGGGGATGGAACTTGCCGATCTGTTTTATTAATAATGCCAAAAATCATTTTAGACATATTTTGGCTATATATTTTTATGGCTCAAGTTTAGCTGGAACTGTTTGGATCTTCAGAAGGTGGTTTAGAGGATCCCAGGCTGATATCATCTGAAGGATTACTCACTTTCTTCACTTTAGGCATCACAGCTAATAGATCCTCAACTGAAATACCACTGAAGGTTCATGCTGTTCTTTATCCTTATGGGGAAATTCCTTACTTGCGTGTGATACTAGCTGATTTCCTATTTACAGTTAAAGTTATCTGTATTCCAGGAGGCTAGGATGTAGGTTCCTAGTTCCCAGTTCCTTATTATTAGTTCCCAGTTCAACAGAGAGCTACTTGAGCAGCCTAAACGAGGAACTGAATTTCATAACATCTTGGCACCCAAATGAGATTTGGGGCTACCTTATACCTTACATCTCCATGGCTGGGAGGCTGTTTCTTTCAAGATACAGCAGGGACATGTAGGGCCATTTCCCTGAACGTGCAAATACCTAAGTGTGGGTGGGGGCAGGGACAAATGTTTGGGCCCCTGATGCTGCTCAGGATGACATGCACGAGGCTTTTGAAGCGGGGCTTGTTTGTGTGCCCCTGCCTCCCATCCACAGATACAGAGTTTGCATATTCTGAGAAATGCACAAACATGCCTCCTTATTCTCTCGGGTCAAAAGCTTTGCTTTTGCACAACACACCATGCCACCCAGGTCATTAAGTGTCACTTCATGAACAAGGAGCCGTTCTTAGCTTTATGTTCTAACCCAGTGTTTCCCAACCAGTGTGCCTCCAGATGTTTTGGGACTACAACTCCCATCATCCCTAGCTAGCAAGACCAGTGGTCAGGAATGATGGGAGTTGTAGTCCCAAAACATCTGGAGGCACACTGGTTGGGAAACACTGTTCTAACCAGCTCACATATTCCCAGGGAGGCTGGCACTTCTTTGTATAATGATGCACACATTCCTATTTATGGATGAAGGCTTCAACCAAAAGTCAGACTTTTCTAGAAAGAAGCGACTTAAGAACCTCAAATGGAGAGGCCTCTCCCAGCCAATACACTTTTGTCATAAAAGATTGGTGAAAGGATCACTCCTTCTTTCCCAGTTTACTTTAAACTGCCTTCTTTGGCATTTTTCTTCCTCAGAGGAATTTTTATTGAGGGAAAAGAGACCTTTTTAAAGCTATGCTTATTTTTAACTTTGATAAATGCAATGGTTTATATTTCTTAGAAGTATATTTTGGCACTGCGATTTTTATATACAGTATATATAAAAAAGGATTTCCCCTTAGTTCCCCGGCTCCCTTGGTTATTTATGGGAGAAATTCTGAAGCTGTGAGTGTGTTGAGATATGGGAGCTCTAAAAATACAATTCAGGATTGGTCACTTGGGCCATATGGAGACAGGATCTTTCACCCCAGAGCTAATGGCACTGTGGGGAATATTTCCATCAAGATCATGGTTGAGAGGAGGGGAGGCTTAAACATCCCCATGTGCTGCAGCCCTGACAAATTTAGATACTGTATTAATATTTATTAAATCATATTCCATTTGCATTGGATGATCATGTTGTAGCAGGGATAAACTGACTTTCTCTCTTCTAAAATGCTGGGTAAGAAGGGTGCTGAAAATAAGTAGACACACAGTTTTAAATATTTTCATAAGCTTGAAATAGTCTTTAAACCTCTTTTGTTGACCAGCAGCATTACAATTTCCATTTTTAAGTTCAGAATAGAGTAGTTGCTTTGGAAGATGATCATCAGGCATCCACACAACAGGACCAGTCCAACAAAGTTGATGTTGAAGAACCATTGCTTCGACACTGGTGATCTTTGCTTCTTCCAGTACACTGGCATTAGTTCGTCTGTCCCGATTGAAATGCAGAGTGTTTGAGGACTGGGACATTCACAGGGAAACCAAAATGCTTGTTTACAAAGCTATTGTACTACCAACCTTACTGTATGCTTGGGTGTCCCTATAAGGCCATTAAGACCAGAGTGTAAGACTACCTCGTGCGCCACTATTATCAATAAAAACTAACATCGAGTATTGTGGCACTTTAAAGATTAACACAATTATCCTTTTCATAAAATGATATTGTTTTATTAGTATGAATCTTTTATGAAAGTGGCATAAGACTTTTGGCTGAAGTGGACTAACACGGTTAGCCTTCTGGAAATTTACAGTATCAGTGATATCGGTTCGGCTACAGAACAGTTCCATAATGTTTTGGTTGTGACATATCCTGACATATCCCATAATGTTTTGGTTGTGACATATCCTGTTGGAAATACAATCTGCCCCTGATTTAGGGACCAAACAAGATAATGCTGTGTGCTTGATGCTTCCAGTTTGCTGTACCTGGTTTAAGGGTTTTTGGTGTGTTTTTTTAATCAATTCCACCTTTCAAGATTCCTGCTAGTTTGTGCTCTGTGAAATAAGCAGTAATTTGATTTTCTCTTTTTAATAAGTCAGTTTAAAATACAGCCATTGGTTTTGTTTGGAAAACAACTATAACAAACACTCTCTTTCTTTCTGTTACAGTTGCTAGGAGCGTTTGTCTTAGCAGTTGGCATTTATGCAGAAGTTGAAAGACAGAAATATAAAACCCTTGAAAGTGCCTTTTTAGCTCCAGCCATTCTTCTAATACTCCTAGGTATTATAATGTTCCTCGTTTCCTTCGTGGGTGTGCTGGCTTCCTTAAGGGACAACTTATGCCTTCTTCAAGCTGTAAGTACTTTTATATAAGTAGGAGTCTACTTGTAACCCGAACTGGATGTTTATAAAACTTATTTTGTTCTCTATTCTGTAAACAGCTTTAAGACAGCTTAGCTAATAACTTCCTTCTTTGGATAAATAGCAGAGAGAAAGGAAAGTGCAAGATGGATTCTAAATTAACCAGTGTAAATGAAGTTGTCAAAGGCAAATGCTTTACTTTAGTGGCACTTAATCATGGTTTTAGAGAAAATGTGAGGGCAACTGAAAGAGCCTGCTTAAACAAAAGTAAAATTTATGTAAGAAAAATGCAATGTAAATTCAAGCATATAAAATGTTGTTCTATATTTAACAAATATTTAACGTGTTTACATAGCTTGATGTTAAAACATAGCTGCCAAGTCTCCCGTTTTCCCCAGGAAAACCCCTTTTTTACTTACCTTTTCCCGGTGGTCCTCCGTATCACTTTGTCTCCCATTTTTCTCCATTATTTTCACCTGACGGCGGCCATTTTTTTCTTTCCGATTTGCCCTTCTATGGGCACAAAAAATGGCCGCCGCCAGCTTCAAAAGTCGCATTTACGCATGTCCGGAAGTGCATAGACGTGACTTCCGGTGTTGGCGGCGGCCATTTTGGTGCCCATAGATGGGCGAAGCGACACCGGAAGTTGCGTCGGCACACTTCCTGACATGCGTACGAGCGACCTTTGAAGCCGGCGGCGGCCATTTTGGGTGCCCATAGAAGGGCAAAGCAACACCGGAAGTTACATCGACGCAACTTCCGGTGTAAAATGGCTGCCGGTCCCGGATTCTGCAGTCCGGAACTTGGAAGGTAAGTGTTAAAAGCAGAGTCAGGATAAAATATTTTCATTCACAAAATGTATTTACTTATTATTTAAACTGAAGTCCATTGGTTTACTGCCTCCAGGTTAGCAGAGCAGGTTTCTTTCACAGCATGTATGCTTGAACTTTGTCCATCTACATGTGTTTTTTAATGTGTCATATTTTTATATAACGTTTATTAATGAAAAGAACCCCTTGATCTAAAGTAGCACCATGATTCCTTTTGGGGGAGAACCAGTGATCGACATTTTCACATCAACAGTAAAACAATCAATATGCATAAAAAATCAATATGGAAATTAAATTTAGAGAAATGTTGAGAATGAGAAGTAAGCAGCAAGAATTAATTAACACTATTGGCCCACTAGTAAGGATATAGACATAAATGTTTGGAAGGAGGACCAGATTTAGCCACAAGGGGGGAACTGTAGAACAGTGAACTGAGATATGAAATCTAGGAGCTAAATGGCACCTTAAACCTAGATTATGAACGCAAAAATGGAATGTCTAGGCATACTTTTTTATAACTAAAATACAAAGCTAAAAATAAATGAACTGTAGCTAAAATATTATGTTCATTTTTCACGTGGTTTAGTCCTTCCCCTACCCACCCCCCATATATTCTAAAGAGGGTCTCTTCTCCAGTCTTCAGAGAGTGGCTGGCAGTGGGGAGGCAGAAAAAACTCCTCCTTTTCTTCCACTCTGCAATTTTAATCTGAAATCTTAGGTGCAGTACTGTGCCCAGAGCTCAGAAAATACTTGCGCTAATGAAATTCCCTGTCGCGAAATGTGCCTAGAACAATGGGAGTTTCGAACAGTGCTGTAGAATGTATGTTAATTGTTTCAATATACATTTCAGGAATAAGGGATAGAGTACCTTAGTTTGAAATCCATAACATTCTGACCTGATGCTGGTTTGGCAGGAGGAAAGCGCTACTTTTTATGATTTGAAATACATGAAACCCACAACTCACACACGTTTAACTTGTGCACACCCAGCTTTATGTGCATGGCAATTTAAAAAAAAAATTAAAAAGGGATGGAGATGGGGCAGGATTTCAGGGGAAATGACTTTGACAGTCCCACCTGCTATTGAACCCAATGGATTTTGACTATACACGATTTTGGCTTTAGGTGTGATTCCCCAGGATGTAACTGCTGTGTAACCTGTGGGCTTACTGTAACTGAAATATTATATTACAAATCTGTATAATATTTTTCCATAAGATAGTCTCTTAGATGTGTATCATTGTATTAGAAAAGTACCACCATTTCAAAGGAAAATTAGTCATTGGTAGCTAACATGGACTAGATTATAGCAGCTACATTAAAAATTCAAAAATAAAAAATCAAGGTGAGTGTTTGAGAGGTTGGAAGAATTTGGCAGTGCCGGTCCATGGACAACTGCAGCCTGTGGTTTTACCCTGTAATTATATTTAGACTTGCATTTAGACTTGTGTACAAACATCCTCTTCCTTATTAGAAAAGCAACACAGATGTTCAGTTGTGTCCTACAAGCTTACAAATATCCTAAGCTGTATACCGGTACTTCTTGATAGAATATAAAATTGCTCTTAAGGGACTTGTGTGTCTTTGCCAAATGGCGACTCTTCCAAATCGGCTTACTTTGAATGAATTGTGTTGATGTGTCCAGAAGGGCCCACTTTTTAAATTGCTTAAAAATACTGCCATCTCATTGCCAATAATAACCTACAAAAATGAGCTCCCACCCCACCTTCAGGATATGCAAAAACATGATATTCTTTGGGGGTTCCTGTAAATACTCACTAGCATGCTATCCTGAGCTGTGCTGCTTGTGAAATGAGAGACTTAGCGAGCAAGTGAGAGAAAAGGAGAGTGGTATGGTGAACACAATGTGATCGGCATATAACAAGGAAACATATTAATTTTATTAACAAAGAAATTTAGTGCCATGCAAAGCAGGGCATTTATAAACACCTGCAGAATGCACTAAAGAAAACAGTAAATGAGAAGATCCTTAGTAATACAGATAATTCCACAGGAGGACAAGTTGCTGAGGACTCATTCCCCTTTGGTTTGGTGTCTTTGGTGATTTGCTAGGCAAAACTGCTGGATGTGAGGAAAGAGGAGGGAAGCCTTCTTACTGTTCCCTTTAAGAACCAGGAGTCAGCAGTGGAGGTGGGGTGTTCCACTGCCAATCTCATGTATGCACATGAATCGATGATCACAATAGTAGAGCAGCCCACCTGCTCTGCAACACTCAGTCAGATGTTTATTAGAGTAAGCTGACCAAGGAGACGAAATGCAAAGTATAAGCAAAGTATGAAACCAATGATTTTTATAATGACAAGCTCAGAACTAAGAATCATAGCAGGCCAATGAGATGTTACAACATTCGGAAGTGTATTGATCCCCTCAAGGAAGAAACTTGGAAAGTTCTCTGAAGATCAGTTAGGAAACTGTTTCGTAAGTGAATATATTATGTGCAATCTTCTGATTAAACAACAGAAAAAGAACTGATGAGAGACCTTTTGGACCTCTGAGAGGTCACACAGAAAGCATCTACCTAACTAAAGGGAACTAAGTTTTGAAGTGAAACATTAAGATGGGCAAGTCAAATAGTTGTTCTGTACTTCGGCTTCTAGCAACTATGTGCTTGCATGGTGCTGGCTGCAGCCCCCCCCCCCAATGCCACAAGTGACCAAATGTAACAGGGAGAAGGCCCCTCCCCATTCTGTTTGTCAGATTGTGATGATTTGCATTTCCCATCTAGTGAATTGCCCTCACCAGCCAGTGCTACTGGGGAGAGAAAGAAAAAGAAAGAAAAATAACACCCCTGACATTAACCACTCAGTAAGCTTCACTATATTCAAATGTCTGAACAGGTATCCAAACAAAATGGATTTTGTTTGTAAAAAGTATGTTTGAATGTAGCAAGGGCACTAAGGTCTTCGGTCCATTGCGTAATAGATTCTAATCTAAAACATGAGTGCTGCACAGAACACAAGAGAGGAGGAGGATGAAGGCTTGGGGACCTGACTGTTGTGCCACAGGTCTGCCTTCATCTCCTGTGCTGTGCTGCTGCTGCCGCCTGCTGCTCATCCTCCGTAGTTGAGAGGCAAGATCACCCCCAAGGCACATGGCTCTTTGCAGAGTAGCAGTGCGTCATTTACAGCAGTTCTAAAAGTGGCTTAATTTCATTGGAAGTCATGAGTCATGATTTCAGCTCTGAAGATTTTAGATTTTGTATGTTTGCGTAATATTTTTGAAATTCTTTTGCAGTTCATGTACATCTTGGGTATTTGTTTACTCATTGAACTAATTGGTGGAGTTATGGCCTTGATGTTCAGGAATCAGGTAAGAAAACTGAAATATTCAAGAAAATGCACCTTTTAAAAAAAACTTCTTCCCATTCGTTATGGAAAAATGGAACCAGTACTCACTTATCTCAAAGCAAAATTACTGATTGTTATGGAAGGGTCACAGAAGATCATGTAGTTGAGTGGCAAGATTGGAACAAAAGCAGAGCTATGCAAACACCACTATAAATAAATAAATAAAATTGCATTCTGGCACTTCTGATTCTGTGCCCTAAACAACTATGTAACTTACAGAAATCAAGCAAATTTTCATAATTTCTCTTACTTTGTATAATTTATTCTGCAATAGTCACTATTACCAGCTATAGGAATTCTTTTTATCCTTCTGGCTTTTCAGCGGGTGTTTTCCACAGTTCAAAGTGTATGTTCGTTACCTTAAAGGCAAAAACTATTACCATTAAAAAAAAAGAAATGAGATTCTTAGGAAGTTAAATTCAGTGCCTAATACCACATTATATGTTCAATAGGCTGTGAGTTTAGTTTATTTGTATGTTGTTTTTCCGTAGTCAGCTTTGCCCAATGCAACTCATTAAGTTATCAAAAATACAACATGTGGGGGAAATCCAGTTTGTTACCAAATATCAATATCAATAAATTCAAGTAATGCAAAAACTTTTCAACCAGAATAGGATAAAATCAGTATTACAAAGAAACAATTAGACATAAACAGTATGTATGAATGAAGCTAGTAACACACTTCAAGTGCTGTTATTGTAGCACTCCTAGAGTCCACACAGGTCTAAATACAGTTCAGAGGGGGTTGGGGGCTGGGGGCTGCTATTCACAATGGGCTCCCCTTTCTTTCTTCCAGAGGAGACTTAGACAGCAGCAAAAGGGAAGTTCCTGTTAAGGGCCAGTTGGTTGAATTTTTCAGGCTATAAAGAATCTTGTGTGTTACTGTAGTAGGAAATGAAAAAAAGAAAGATGGTCTTCCCTTCCAAAAAGAAGGAAATATGTACAGTATATGATGCCTTGTACTTCCTTCAGTATTTTCAAAAGACACCCATAATTGGATATTGGCAAAATGAATATAAACTGAGGCTAAAAGTTTGGTAGCTAATCAACGAAAAATTCTGTAATTGGTTAACAACTCTAACATTTTGTCATAAACCGGGAATAGCTTTGAGTGTTGCCAGAATATAACTTCATAGTGCTTTAGGAAGATAAGGATCAACAAGTTGTCTTTGGCAGTCCGCTATCCCTTTGAAGCTTCCAACCTGCCTGCTGGCCTTGCATGTGTGCAGTAGCATAAATACGATAGAATGAGACAACTTGCCTCTGGCTGGATACGAGCACAATATATAGGCATCAAATGTCACTCAATACATTATTGCTTAGATTATGTTATATAAAGTTTCTTTTTCAGTATGGAGAAACGCAATAACATTTTCAACATGTCAGATTACCTTGTTCAGAGATTTTGCAAATCAGGCAGCGTGGTACCACTGCAGCTTCACACTGGCTCTCTGCCTGTGGACTAACACGGTACAGGACATTTAGGCCATAATCCTGCACACATTCACCTGGGAGTAAGTCCCATTGAAGTCAGGAGGGCCTACTTTCTTCTTGGAAGACATGTATCACATTACTCCCATGCCTTGAGAAAAGACTTAAAACACAGTAAGTTGGTGAAAAGGTTGTATATGTTAAAATATAACAATCAGAAGAACTGCGAAATAACAGCCAAATCAAACAAATGTGAGCAGATGAAGTTAGCTCAGGTGTTGGAGGGCAACCTCCCTTCTCACATTCTGTGGGTCCCCAGCCAAGGATTGGAATAAACATCCCTCCTTGCTAGGTGAATCATGAGCTGTAGATGTGCCTCAAGCCCCACTGTTCAGAAGCTTTCATCCAGGCATGTAGCTCCAGTCCAGAGAGCACTCAGCAGCCCCTCTAAAGCTTCCTGCTTTGGGTGATAACTCATGGTTGTTCCCTGCCTAAAAATGCCTCATGGTAGCAGTCAACTGTTGTTTTAATTTCCTTCATCAGCCTGCACAGAATGCTTCAGAGGCGATTGGTTTCTGCTTGTTCGCGTCACACACAACCGCTTGAAAATAGCTCTTGGCACTGGCCGATGGACCCCATTGACCCAGCGAGGGGCAGGAATATCATAACTGATTCTGGAGTGCGGAATATAGCTCCCCCCACCAAACCAAGAGAAACTGCTTGACCACATGGGAGAACCCAATTCGAGTCTCTTCCAAAGTGAGAGGGAGAGAGCAGACTTGTTAAACACTGAATACTGTTAGTAGAAGAGGAGAACTGGACAGCAGGTTTTTTGCAAAGAGCAAGAGCAGTTCATTCTGCGTAGTGAGAACTTGGAATTTCAGCAGCAGCATCCTTAAAAGTCCACAACTATTTTTAACTTGCCTGAGCATCAGTTCTACAAGGCATGGATAAAGACTTGAGAGCCTGCCCAGGCATAGAAATTCCTACCTGCAGCACTGTAATGTCCCTTCTTAACTTGTAATAATGAGGCATATGCTCATTCTGGCTAGGCCCAAAGGGTGGAGATGTAAATTACTTCCTTCTCCCAAGCTTCTCATTTTACAGGTACCGTGTTTCTCATATTATAAGACACGTCTTATATTTATTTTTTCCTCAAAAAAACACACTATGGCTTATTTTCAAGGGATGTCTTATTTTTTCCTCCTCCTCCTACCGTGGCTGGCATTGCTGCTGCGCCTATCACTATGTCTTATTTTCGGGGTATGGCTTATATTCCTTGAATGCTTAAAAATCCTGCTATGGCTTATTTTATGGGTATGTCTTAAAATATGAGAAACGGTAGGTTTCAGTCAGCTTGTTCCAAGTGCTAGTAAGCAATTCTGAGCCATTGCTGTTTTGAAGTAGCGTGGAACTTGGTGTTTCCTCTTGCAGCATGAGCTGGCCTGACAAGCCTGTTTTGTCTCTAAAGTTGATTTACAAGCCTTCTGAGTTGCAAAGGCTTGTCTACCTTGAATGTCTAACTTGGGGAAACTGATTGCTTGCTACTAATAGTGAAGCGAATAAACGTTTATTGAGATAATAGGGACCCCTTCACACACTTAATAAATTTTCAGTTATGATGTAGCTTCAGATGCCTTTCCTCAAAGCAGTATTTCTGTAGTGTGAATATTGCATTTTCCCACCATCATTCAAACTGAATATTGTGTCTATTTGAAAAGGTATGATGCACCAATGGAGACAGGATTTGGCCTGAGCAGAAAGAGATCTTGGGCCTCGCAAGTTGATTTTATTTAGAAGAACTTAGCCATTATGGAGTATATCCTGCTATTAGAATGATACTCATGTGGGAAATAGATATTTGCTGGTTTGTTTGTTTGTAAGAGGGACCCAGGTGGCGCTGTGGTTAAACCACTGAGCCTAGGGCTTGCTGATCAGAAGGTCGGCGGTTCGAATCCCTGTGACGGGGTGAGCTCCCGTTGCTTGGTCCCAGCTCCTGCCAACCTAGCAGTTCGAAAGCACGTCAAAATGCAAGTAGATAAATAGGAACCGCTACAGCGGGAAGGTAAACGGTGTTTCCATGTGCTGCTCTGGTTTGCCAGAAGTGGCTTTGTCATGCTGACCACATGACCTGGAAGCTATACGCCGGCTCCCTCGGCCAATAATGCGAGATGAGCACGCAACCCCAGAGTCGGTCACGACTGGACCTAATGGTCAGGGGTCCCTTTACCTTTACCTTGTTTGTAAGAACCATTGTATACTCCAGCATTAGATATTGGGGACAACTGTGCTGATTTGGGCCCCACATTGTGGGTGCCCAGCACGACTTGCCCCCTGTCCACACTGTGACATCATGATGCACATGCCATGACATCATGGTGCACGCTGTGGTGTCATGATGTCATAGTGCTGGGCAGGACACAAGCTCCAGCGGCACGGTGACTGGACTCCTCCCGCCAGAACACACACACACATACTCTCTCTCTCCCCAACTCCACGCTCTCTTTCACCCCATGCTTGGTTTTCTGCTCTTTCTCCCACCCACCCTGCCCGAACTCTGTGCTCTCTTCCACCCCAACTCTACGCTCTTTCACCCCTAACTCCACACTCTCTCTTCCCCTCCTGCCCGAACTCTATGCTTTCTCTCCCAGCCACCCCCGCCTGAACTCAGTGCTCTTTCCATGGGGCATGGAGCCTGCGTGCCAGCTCCTGCATTTTGCGGGTGCCAGCCCCTATATGGGAAATTTTCTGGGTGCTTGGGCATGCAGGCCCCTGGGGAGATAGTGCCTATGGTAGGGGCATATGCAATCTTCAAATAATTTTCTGTGTGTGGGCAAAGTGGAGGAGAGCTTGCTGGTACCCACCACTTGTTGAAGAGAGAGATTACAGTCTCCAGGTTGGAATGGTATAGTTGGAGAGTTTTTAATCTTCTAAAGCAGTAAATATTAAGGAAAATTTCCAAATGCTACAAAATGGGCATTGGAAGGATGTATTATTTGTTACTTATGATACATCGCAGGCATTGTCCAACATTAAATAACCGTATTCCACGCAGCAATGTGAACAAGAGGGGAAATCCCATTTTCCCATTGGCAAAATACTCCAGTTGGTATGCTGGGAAAATGCAAAAATCCTGTAACAAAGCCACTTTTTTATTAAGTTAGTTCTGTGGATCCTACATAGTGGTCTAAGTAAGATGTTACACATTTATTGCATGAAAACAACTATCAAACCATAAGCAAACATTTGCAGGAGTAGGTTCAGGTTTTCCTACAATTTTATATATTGACAGGGCCTAATATCAGACTAGTTCTTGCATATTGCTTATTTTTAGGGCTGTCAATCAGTTACACATTCTTGACCCATAATCTGCCTTTGATAAATCATTTAAGTATTCTTACATTAATTTTAGATATCATCATCATCTTTTTAAGATTCCAAAGGAAGTGTGAAGTTTCTCTTTCATTTCCTTTTGTAGCAACTTATCAGAACTAAGAGTCTAAAAAGCATAACATTCATTCTCACCCCCACTGCTGAATAGACTTGTTAAAACCTGTTGCCAGTTATATATTGATGGTATGTCTGCATGCTTATACTTTTTTTCTTTTCAAATTGTGTATGCTTGATCTTCCTTAGTTTTTTTCTTCTTTAGACAATTGACTTTTTAAATGAGAACATCCGAAGAGGGATTGTGAATTACTACGATGACTTGGACTTCAAAAACATAATGGATTTTGTTCAAAAGGAGGTTGGTTTTTGGATGTCAAATTAATCAAACAGTAGTAGGCTATTCATTGATCCCATGTGCTACAATATAGCAGTAGCTTCCAGCTATTTGCTGTTCAGGTGGATGTGTTGGGGTGCTCAATGCTGGGGTGGCTCACTTGCTGACAGTGGACCTGCCACCCACTGGTGGAGGCTGGCAGAGCTGGGCAGGGGCATCTCTGCTCTATTCAGACCCCCTCCAGCATGGTGAGTTGGGGGTTTGGATGGCTCTGTTAATTGTTTACAAATTTTATGATTTAGTTTCCATACAAACATTTTTCAGGCACTAAGGTGTTTGTCGGAACTTGAAACCCTTGCTGAGGGAAATAGGCCATTGAGAGTTAGAAATTGTTTTGAACCGCAGCTGAGTCTTATGCCATCGCATGCTTAATTGACTCATTGGTTTGTGTTGAAATACTTACTGGGTTGCCTTTGCCTTGAGCTACAGAAACGTTAAATGAAACGGAAAAGTTGGATATTTGTTAACATACAGAGAACAGCATGTGTATAGATATATAGATGAAAACCTCCCAACATTTAAAAGACAACTTTGACTTTATGGTGAAGATTTTGGACACAACCCAGAAAGAGAGGTTCTTTTGGGCAAACTTAATTGAAATGAAGGGAGGTGTGCATAAACATTAATGCTCATTTCAGTGAGGCTTGCTCAGAAGACCATCATGGTGATTTGTGTTTCTTACAAGATTTTTTTTTTAACGGGGCAGCCTTCTTAAAAAAAAGGTCAGGAAGAAATTGTTTTAGGCGTGTACTAATTCATAGCTTTCCAAGTCTCCCTTTTGTTATACACAAAGTTTTAGAGTTCTCGTAAGTATCTGGTTTATCCTTGTTTAGGTCCATGCCAATGAGAAGTTTAGTTAATACATTAATGATTGATTAACAGTGTTTAGTTTTCTAGTTCTTGTTTTATAAATGAAATTACATTAGCTATTCTCTTTTACTCTGTAATGGTACTGATAAAATCTGGGACAATTCTTTGGTGTGTAGTCAAAGCTGAGAAAATTAAGATACAGCAAATAGAAGCTGAAGGTCACAAATGATGCAAAGGAAAGTTTAATCAATCATTTTATGATGCTTATTGTAAATAGCTCATCAAAATCCAAATGTTTTTTGAGGCTGACCTTCAGGAATGTAATCATCAGCAGATCTCCGCTTTTGGTTTTGGCTGTTTTGCCTGAAGGAAGATGCTACCTTCAAAATGTATGGGGATTTCATGATATTTTAGCCATTAAATTAAACACACACACACACACACACACACACACACACACACACACACACACTACACAGTATTCAGATCTTTGGCTAGATAGCTGCTCCCCTTTTTGTTCCTATTTCAACCCTAGATCAGCCTTTCCCAACTTGGTGTCTTCTGGATGTTTTGGACTATTAACTCACATCAGGTCCAGCCAGGGCATCAGGTTGGGGAAGGCTCCCTTATATAATTTGGGGTTATCAAGTGAATAGGGATTGCTTTGAAATCTGGTAGGATCAGGCCTTGAGACCTCCTCACAGAGTTCTTTACAGGCTCTTCCTGCCCCAGAATAGAGCTGCAACCAATATACATTTCGGTGGTTTTGTGTTCCATACATTTAAATTTGTCATTTGTAAATAATGTTAGGCACCTCCACACATGCTAATAATAATAATAATAATAATGAGAAATTAGGACATGAAGCCTCTGTAATAATCACGATGTTTTTTCCTTACTGATAATAAGGTTCTAAATTTCTGCAACAAGGATTTGTCTTTGTGTAACACCTTTTCCCCCCTCTTCAAAGTTCAAGTGCTGTGGTGGTGAAGATTTTAAAGACTGGTCAGAAAACCAGTACCATGACTGCAATGCCCCAGGACCACTAGCTTGTGGAGTTCCTTACTCTTGCTGTGTCACAAACAAGGTAAAAGTTATTTATTATTCTGGATTAATTTTGCATTTACCTGTTTGTTCCTCACATTTCACCAAATGCTTTTTTTCCCCATGAAAGAAAATCAGTCTGGCAAGCTAAAATGGCCACCAAGAATGGAAAACTGTACATGGAAGGGTTCATTATGTGATTCATCTTGCTTGATATGATCTGTGCACACTTAGACGATGTGTAACAAATGGTAATCAAGTGTACATTTCCCCCGCACAAAAGCAGATCACCCATAAACAACCTTGGTAAGGATAACAGAAGCTCTTTCAGTACAATTTGCTAAAAGGAAAAGTTCTAGGAATCATTTTTAAAATAAATTAGTTTGTGTTGATTTTCTACAAATATTTTAAGTACTGGATTCCCCTCCTCCCTAATATTTTTTGATGCAAATGAAGAATTGGATCCATTTTCTTCTGGGCTGTTTATGGAATGAAAGATTAATTATACCATGTTACCTTTTCCTGACCAATCAAAAATAACCATCAAGAAATGTATTTCCAAAGAAAGTCTAGTAACAACATCATATCAGTATGATGGAATAAAAAGCTTAACATTTGGATGAATTGAAAAATTGACATCGCACTGAGATTTTGTGACAGAGAGGTTGATAATAGAATGTTGTTTAGCAAAATATTGTTTCATCTCTTTTGTCATTATTACCAAATGAAACCAGTAATGTTGCTATAAATAGTATTGGCCTTTTTAGGTTATAAGAGAACATGTTACCACATATATCACAGAACAGTCATTGAAATCTTGCAGCACTGTCTTGTTAACACTCATTTGTCTGCAGGATGCCACACCAGCAGTCTTTAAAAAATAAATCAAGATGAATAAATCTTAGCTGCTTGACATGTTTCCAAAACCAACTTGGCTTTTGCACTGGAAAAGTACAGACGTGAGCAGTAATTAGTCATTTACTCTCTGGTCATGGAAAAGTACTTTTAATATGTGAGGGCAGCGTCTCTACCTTTGGACAAATTTCATGCAGTACATAAGATTCAGATACTGATACCTAGGTGTAAGCAGCTTTCTATCACAGCCAAGCTTGGGGCAGCCCGCAAATTTGCTTGCCAAGGAAATTTTTTGGGTCCAAGCATGTTTATGTTCTGCCATCTCTGGCATGGCACTGCTCATAGAGCCTAGGAGGGGGGTGCCTGGGCAGGGTCTGCTCAATTTCTCCTTCCACAGGCTATCAGAGCTTGACGGGACTAACTCCCATCTGATAGGAAGGCAGGAATGGGAATGACCTGACTCAGTTCAATGGCCTCCTCCCACATCTTAGCAGAACAGAGCCAAGGGTCTTAAAATGAAAAGTTGGCAGCCCTATGTGCTACTCCCATATCCTGTAATTGCTTGAGCGGTTCTGCAGACGGACTGACCCTGATTAAAGAATGGTGGAGGCTGTTTTGCTGCTCTGCGAATGAACAGCTTAACTCCCCCTCCAACCCCCTTGCCTAGTTCTGCAGGTGTTCAGTGTGGTAGATCCTGAAAGAGCTTTATCATGTATAATGAGATAAGAATCCAATGTCTCTATTCAGACCAGGTCTCTCCATGGTTTTAAGTTTGGTAATAAGTTGCAATTCAGCAACTTCTCTTTCCAGTCTATTTCAGAAACTTCTCTTTCCAGTCTATTTCAATTACAGGTAGGTGTTGGTCTGCCATAGTCGAAACAAAATAAATAAAATCTTTCCAGTAGCACCTTAGAGACCAACTAAATTTGTCATTGGACTTAGTTGGTCTCTAAGGTGCTACTGGAAAGAATTTTTTAAATTTTGTTCAGTCTATTTCAGAAATTTTTAGCCATCTCGCCCCTTGTTTTTTCCTGTAAGACCAATGGCAGTCATTAAGTCATCAACAGGTTTACCACACCTATCAGCCAATCACCCATTCCCACCACCCTTCTGAGTAATACCCCTCCCCACCCTCTCATTATATATATATATCTATGGCAGACCAACACGGCTACCTACCTGTAATTAATGCTTACAGTCACTGTTGTTTTCCAGTTTACTTACTGTACTGTTTCAGCCCTGGTAAAATGAAGACATCCAAATATATACTTATTACTTCATAGTTTGAATTATCCAAAAATTGAAAATAAGCTATATAAATATATTCATGTCACACAGTACTCATATTGTGAAATATGTTTTTTTTCCCCAGACAGCAGTTATCAATACCATGTGTGGATATAAAACTATGAACGAAGAGGTAGGAACATGTATTTCCCCCCCATATACAGTTCAGCTTTAAGCCATTTGAAATGATCTACTGTTTTGAGATTACAACTTGCAGTCTTGATCCTTGGGCTGTGTCTCACCATCAAGCATTTCTGTTGCAGACCAGAAAAGGAAAACTCTCCATGTCTTATTTGTTCCTGTGCTGTTTTTTATGCCTTTGCAATCCACAAATGCCAATAAGAGCATGTGTATGATTTGTAAGGCTCCAGTTATCTTCATTACAAATAGATCTGTTTGTGGGCACACCACAATCTGCTGTTTAAGGCTGAGGTAAACAGATCTACTTCTGAGTAAATGCCCAAGCAACAGGGTTTTTGTTTTTTTAATAAACACATTTTCTTTGATTTTTTTTTATATTGTGGGTAATTCTGCAGTGAGGTTACTGCTGACTTCACTGGAACAAAACATGGATGCAGGATGAATTGGCTGTTCTTTAGACCTAGCATGTGAGTAACAGCTGACACAGAAATACCATTGCGTTCACCAGGTGGAATTAAATGTTCTGTTAAGGCTGTTGTTGCATTTGCAGTGTGCATTTCTGCTTGCCAGATGAAATAGTTTTCCCCCTTTCCTCCCCTGTTTTGGGGGTTCTCCTGAGCCAAGCAGATCTGAGGAAGGTGTAGGGGTCACTTGGGGGACAGTGCCATTGGGGTAGGAAGACTACTGGTAGTTGTGTTGACTCCCACTAGTGCCAACAACTGATTTGAACGCAGACCTGTGTCTCATGTGGTTGGTCTAGTAATGTTGGCCTGAAAAGAGGAATAAAATAAAATAATAATAATAATAATAATAATAATAATAATAATAATAATAATATAATATTTATACCCCACCCATCTGGCTGGGTTCCCCCAGCCACTCTGGGCGGCTTCCAACAGAAAAATAAAACACAGTAATCTATTAAACATTAAAAGCCTCCCTAAACAGGGCTGCCTTCAGATGTCTTCTAAAAGTCTGAATGAATTGCTTGCCATCTCTCCCATCCCTTTGCAGCTTAAGATTGGGATAAGATGTGACCAATGGAACTGTAATAGCAGCTTGAACTCGAAACTACATTTATTTAAAAATATGTACTCTTTCAAACAAGGCTCTAGGGCTCTCTCAGGGCACCTAATGTTATATAAAAATCGTTTAAAAAATCCAATTAAATCATAATGCAACTAGTGTCATCTTATAAACAAATCATTGGCAGTAAACTGCCCTGGCTGGAGGGGCAGTCTCTTTTGAGAGGCACTGCAGAAAAATCCCTACTCTTTGGCAATAGTCTGGACTTTGACAAAGAGGGAATGCGAAGCAACACCCACCCAGATGATCTCAGTCCTAGTATCTGGGGAGGCGTAGTATATGGAGTAGACATTTTCAACCTGCCACATAAAACCCACTGAGATCCCAGCAGTAAACTCTTTGTGTAAAATTCAGTGGGGCTGTTAGCATTTAATACAGGGCACATGTTGTCTCAGTAGACAAATCAGACTGTTTACTTAAAAGTCTCTGTTGTTACTTTACAGCGCCTGAGTGTCCAACACGTGATATATGTGAGAGGATGCACAAGCGCTGTACTGATTTGGTTTTTGGACAACTATGCCATCATGGCTGGCATTCTGCTTGGGATATTGCTGCCACAGGTAAGGCTGGCAAGACACTAAGAGGAAATATTCAGGACAAGGCCTTGGCTCCTTCTTTCCTTCGTTGGTTTGTAAGACACAGTTTGCAGCTTTGATGTGTTACATGGGATCAGTTGTTTCCTATATGTGTTTTGAGCTGTCAGAGAGGGTGTCAAACTTCTGTTTTTCATTGGTCAGTTTGCAGTAGAGATGAACCCCTTTACAGTGTGGTTCGTAAAGACAGGCAGTAAGAACTATGAAACGTAAATGCTTGGGTATATGTCATGCTAGCCACATGACCCGGAAGCTGTCTGCGGACAAACGCCGGCTGCCTCGGCCTATAGAGCGAGATGAGCGCCGCAACTCCAGAGTCGGACACGACTGGACCTGATGGTCAGGGGCCCCTTTACCTATATATAATTTAGTCAGTTGTAAAAATGTTTTCCATGGTATCATTCATAAACGATTTCCAAAAGTTGTAAGATTATATATATATATATATATATATATATATATATATATATATATACACACACACACACACACACACACACACACACACACACACACACATGGTACGATATGTTGAAAGATTGCAGTTGGCAAGGGTGATCGTGCCCTGTTGAATTAGTGTTTCCGAACAAAATATTTGTAGAAATGGCAAACATTACACATCAAACTATATATGTTACACAAACATTACCTCATTTAACAAATTGGGAGGGAAAGGGTTTACAAGCCCTCCTGTTTTCCTCTCCTTCCTTATTAAAATGCTATTGCATATCTCCTCTGAGAAAGTATAACTCCCATGATTTTGGGGCTTTCCCTCATGGCATGCTAGCAGCACACCAGAGAGGGAAGGGAGAAATCCAGGGGGATTCCAGACTGCAATTGAACCCCCCCTGAAAATACTCAAAGTAATTTGGGTTGTACAGCTGCAGTTGATTGGGAGGTTTTGTGCAACAAACTCTCTTCCCCCAGAACCAGACTTTTAAAAGTGTTGAGAAGATGCACTGGGAAATATAGAGTAATGCGTACTTTGGCATAATGTCTTCTGGAAGCAACCCCAATCTCTCTGCTTTCTCTTCTCGTGGCATTTGGAGCCCCTCTCCCACTTCCTCTGTGCCATCTAAATTAAAGAGGAGGGGAGGAGGGCTTAGGAGGATTGTGATCCTGGCACCGATAATGTTTTGAGGATTGGAGTGGCTAGGAGGGAGGGAGATTTCTCAAAAGTAGCTTGGAAAATGTCAGGGTTTTTTTTGACCTCTTGGGAAATGCCTTGGCTGGCTTCAAAGCCGTTCCATTTAGGTTTGGGGAAGGCTTGCTCTTGTCTAACCTTTGTCAAGAATCTCTGTGATTGACTTCCTGGGGGATGATGCAATTATATTCAAGCATCCATCCTTTGGATGGTGTAGCGATTCATTGCTGTCAAGTCTTGCTTTTCTGAAAACACTGGTTTTTTGTGTAAAATTCATTAGCTTAAGCTAGAAAAGGCAGGTAGGGACCCATACCTCTCATGTTTTTAGTACTTTGGGCACTGTGCAAATCATGTGTGACTCTCCTAAAGTGTGAAGTGCACCAAAGTGCAAATTTCTGCACATTCAGAGGTATGGGTCCATACCTGCCTTTTTCTGAAGGTTTTTAAGGGGACAAGTGCCAAATTTTAATATGCCTGAGTTATCGACACTTGTTGCTAGGTGCACGTTATAGAATCGGAAGGGACCTGACCTCAAGGGCCATCTAGTTTACCCCCTGCAGTGCAGGAATCTCAGCCTGCATCCTTTGATATCTATGCCTGAGTACAAACTTTTTAAACTTGGAAATCCCCCCAAATGAGCAGGAATCGTAAACTGTTAGTGAATGGTGCTATTCTGATCATTCTCGTCACTTTATTTTGCAGTTCCTTGGGGTTTTGCTGTCTTTGCTTTACATCACCCGAGTAGAAGATATAATTGCAGAACATAAGCTTAACGAGACTCTGCTTGACGGAGGGAGACGGAGGGCGGACATTGAATTTACTAGCGCTGGGTGTTGTATGTGTTTTCCTGAGTGATCCCAGGTATTCCTTTAAGAAAGACAAATGGCTAACATCCCTTTGCATTGTGCCTTGACTGTAGTCAGAACTTAATGTGATTTGCAAACAATAGTCCTTAGGAAACAAACCTCCCAATTCTTTCCAGTCCTTGATTAATTTATTTTTCTGCTTTGAGTATTCTTTACAGTTTCACTGGCTTTGAGCTTGAAATGTGTTGTCTCTTGTAGCATCTGAAAATCTAGCCAGTTTCCTGCTTTACGGTAAACAGTATAGCTAATCTGGGAGGAAAATGGTTATGTAAATTAATACAATAATTATTGTAGCCAAACTGACTATGTACAAAGGCTGCCTATGTTCCCTATGCAAGGATGTCGCTAACAACATAAAATCATCTTTACTTCTTTCTATTTTTTTAGTCATTTTCAGAACATGGTAAGATTACCAATGCAGGTGGCACAATCTCAAGTTCACTCTAAAAGCATCTTTTGATGACTTTCCCACCTCAGAACGATGGTTAGCTTGAAGTAGCTATTTCCTAATTTTTTTCCAAAGGATATTTGCTACTTTGTTTTTTATTAGCTGACTGAATTCAGGCTTTTTAAAAACTCAAAAGTTTTGTGTAGGTTCTTTTTATTTTCAAGACTTGGGTCCTATTATTTTGTGGGCATGTTCAGTTTTGGGTGGAAGCCTGTGTAAGTAATACTTACCTGTCCAAATTGTGTCATTTTATTGATTCCTAATGAAGTATGTTTTTAAAGTACTGTGCAATCGTTTTGATGCTGCTGCTTATGGGTTAGTGAAAACACTGGAGGCCTTGATTAATCTTTTGTGCCTTTCTACTATAAACCACTATCTGGATTAAGTCAGATATGGCAGCTTGCTTTGATGACAATTTAATTTCCTAATTTATATATTTTTGTATGATATTTGGTATCCCTGATTAATCTGAGTCCTGTATGTATTGTGATGTACTGTATTCTTCCTGCCTATTGACTGGAATTCTGGTGTGTACAGAGATGCAATTCTTTATATAGAAAATAAATTTTATGATTTTGTAAAAAAAGAAAACAGAAAATATTTTATTTGGTTATGTGGTTTAAAAAAAGTTGTTTTCCTTGCTAATAAGGTGAGGAATCAAATGTAAACCAAGACATGCATTTTTAGTGCCACTGAAAGGTTTTTCAATCAACAGGTCACATTGACAGCAGCATGGAACTTAAAAATTTTTATTTTAAAAAATGTACAAAGAGCAGGTACATTCCTGCTCTCTTACTCTTCAAGAGGAGCATGACAACACCTATTTCAGACCGAATCCCAATTGTTCATCCGTAAAAACATCTTAATTTGGCAAGCTATCCACCAATTAGGAAAAAAAAAAGTCCTAATTTCGTAAGACAGAGGAGAGACTCCAGCAGGGTAGCTGTTCTCCTAATGGCTCATTAATGCAATAGTCTTATTTCCAACGGTTTATTCTCAAGAGCTGCATGTAAGCAAAAGAGAGGAAGATGCATGTCAAGCAGAAGAGGGCCAGCTCATTCTCCCAGAAACCCCACGTGCTGTAGTCAATTTCTTGGTCCTTCATGTAATGCTCTCCAGGGACCCTGAAGGAAGAATATGGGAAGTAGGCTGCTGGTAAAAATCCCAGTGAACCCAGACCTTCTGAGCATTGCGCAGTACCCCTCATAGCTAACAAGTAGCCAAACATTGTTGAGAAAAGCTTCCATGACACTACTCTGGAATATAACTCTTACTTCCAGGGCTTGCATTTCCCCTCATTTTCCCATCCAGCTGCTCCCAGCCCCAACTTTTGGTCCTGGCTGGTGTGAGACCAGCAGAGCTCTGCATTTGTCAGCTTTTCTGCAAGGGTTCTCTGTTTCCTGTCCCCCATTAGATTGCTCTCCCCAAAAGGATGGTTTTTACCTGGTAGAGTTCAAGTAGAAGACACTTCCTTTAAGTTCAATGATGGTCAGAGCCTGAAATTGAAACATGCATTTTACAAACGCAAATTATTGGGGGTGGGGGGATAAGGGAAACATTTGACTGTCAAGGTCACCCAGTTTCTGGGTGCTTTCGTTTTGCAAACTGGTTCAGTTATCTGTTTGCATCATGTTTCTTTGTTTTTGTTTTTAAACTTGGGTGGATTTTCAGCAGAAAGTAAATCTGGATTAAATTCGGGTGGGTTAGACATTTTGATGCTGATGCCACAGCTCAGGCTAGAGTGATGTTACAATAAACTTACACGAGCATCAGAACCAGTTCCAGAATCATCCATTTGAAAATACCTTGTAACACTTTTCTCCCCAAGGAACTGGCTCCTCCCCATTACATTTTTGTCATTGTTACTTTCTGCAAAAGGGAAAGAGAAGATAACAGGAGCTAGGTGTACAAACCAGTGTTTGTTGGCAGATGGGAAGTGTCTGAGCATTTAACCCAGTGTTTCTCAAACTTGGGTCTCCAGCTGTTGTTGGACTCCATCATCCCTGATCAGTGGTCCTGCTAGGTAGGGATGATGATGATGTTGCGGTCCAACAAAAGCTGAAAACCCAAGTTTGAGAAACACCGATTTAACCATTTACCCACCCACTGGGAGACTCTCACCAGCCCCTTCCCAGCAGACTTCTTTCCAGACTTGTAGGCCAGTTGGGGAAATAACCTTTAAAACATCTACACTGCGGAAACTAGCGATAATACGCCCAGGAACCTCATCAAAATGCTGGAGAGGATGCACCTCAACAGGCACATATTTCCATATGTGGTGGGAGTGCCCCCAAATCCAACTATTCTGGACAACAACCATAAGGAGAAATAGGTAAAATAACCCAACAAACATTAGAATTTACCCCAGAATTGGCCTTGCTAAACATCTCCCAGGACAATAATGCCCACCTACACCACAAAGAACTCATAACCCACTTACTCTCAGCAACCAGAAGCACCATAACCAGACACTGGAAAGACCTGCCAGGAGTAAGCATGGGCCAATGGTACCAAATAGTATGGGAAACAGCCCTACTAGAAAAATTAACTAATAAGTTGAAACTGACATGGGGACAAATAGAAGAAGACGGCTTCACCCCGGTATGGTTCCCCTTCATCACATACACAGCCCAACAAGACAACGACAAAAATCCACCAACAGCATATGAATCAATATGGTTAACCTGACTCAAAACACTCACCCACCCCACTCACATACAAAACAAAGACCACCACAGCCAACAGCAAAGGAACAACTATATCCTAGGCCAACCCCAAAATCTCTCACCATCAAAGGAAAACAAGTGAACAACAGAGAACCTACACAAGCTACACTGACAAAAACCCCACACACTTATCAAGCAAAATAGAAACATTGTCACCCCACCCCACCCGCCCCCTATCTTCTTTCCTTCCCCTCTCCTCACCAATGTCTCAACAAATGAAACTGATTTGTAAAAATGCCAAGAGAGACATTGCACATATCTTTGTATACCAGGAAAACCCTTAATAAAAATAAAAAATACAGAAGAATAAAAAAATAAAAACATATTGGGGAGGGAATTGCAGCTGGAAAAAAGTCCCTGTGACTCACATTCATGCCATATCTGTAGATACTGATCCATTTGATCCAGGACAGCCAGCTCAACATGGAATTGAGGTTTACAAGAAACCCACCAAAGACCTGTAGGGTATAGAATGCCCAAACAAACAAGCAATTAATTAATTAATTAAAGACCACAGAAAGAACTAAACAAGTCCCATGGGGTTCATTAAGCAGTCACTGGCACTTTGAGTCATCCTCAAGGTTTGGAAGCATTAGGTTCCGCTTTTGGTTAACCATCAATTGTGGTGACATTAGGAGTACCAAATGGATTAATTTTCAACAAGCCAACTTCAAACCATGGTTTCTGAATTGGCTTGACTAACCATGCCTAACAATAACCACAGTTCCAAGACCGCATGGTATGCTGCAATTAGTGGAAGCTAAGGCTTCCAAACTCCTCCTTAGCCGTGTGGAAAGAGGGAGTGGGGAGCATAAAAGCTCTTTAGGGGGCTGGGCTCATTCACTTCTCGCTTAACCATAGTTTGATGTGACATTTGGATCTAGCCATTCTATAGTTTGGCCAGAAGTCACAGAAGCGGGCAAAGCAATGAGGAATAAAGACTTGGTGCTTTTGGGGTTACTGTTTGTATCCGATTTCAGCATCTTAGTTTTGTCTTTTGCTGTAACGTCTAACTATATCCTAGAAATTTCATACGCAGAGCTTAAACTCCAGCAGAAACTGTTTTCTAAGTAGCCATGCACATTATTCAAAAGGAGTGCCCCATCCATATGAATGTTTTGAAGAACTGAAAAACAGAACAGCTCACCATCATGAAGACGAATGGAACGGCAATCAAAAGGTTGGCAACGGCAAATGCATTGACACTGGCGCTCACTAAGAAAGCCATGCTCACTGCTGCAAGGTTAGTTAGGCTAAGAGTCAAAACGTGCAAGAAGAAGGATTCTGCATCATATTTGAGACCTGGAGGTGGGCAGAAAGAGAAAAAGTTGTATGGCACCCTTCAAACTCAGAAACCTCTGGGACTCCAGCTCCCATCATTCCTGGTCACTTTGGCTAGGGTTGATGGGAGTTGGGAATCCAAGAGCATTGCGTGGCCCACAAGTTCCCCATCACTGTCCTAGCTCATTTAGTGCTTCTATCCCTGCATCCATTCGGGTTTTCCTAAGTGGGCTTTGGTTGGTTGTTTCCCTTCATAAATTTCCTGCTTGAGGAAATGGACTCGTGTCTTACTTTGGGCGAATATGTGTGTGTTACTGACTGCAGGGCTGACACTCCTAAGAGAACAAAAACACATCGCTGATTATGGGCTATTCAAGGTTGTGAGGGGGTGGGGAACAGATCAGAGGTATATTTGTGTACAAAGATTCCTGCTGAAGAGAGATTGTCAAGCTTTGTTCATGTTCGGCAAAGAACAAAAGGCTCACAAAGGAAGAAAGAGAACAGTAGCTGGCTGGATTCATGCAACCCATCATTCTCTGCAAGAATCCCAGCAACCAGCAGATCATGGTCCATTCCTAGATGACCTGTTGGAAATTGGTCTAACAGTGAAACATGGCCTACTCTCTGCTCACACTGTCCTTGATGTGTTTGCTGACCTTTTAAATTGTGTGTGTGTGTTTAAAAATCCTTAATTTGTGTCAATCTGGAAGAAATGTCACACTCCCCACACCTTATGTCACCACCAGTTGATGGTTCAGATCAAATAACATAACGTAACACTTTACTCACCCATCATGAAATAGGAAATGGAAGAGAACAGCAGGACAGGCAGGATTCGATTGGGAACAAGATCAGCAAACACTTTGGCTAGAAAGAATGCAGATGTCCTATAGTAACCCCTGGCACTCTCATGGCTAGAAAAAAAGGAGGAGGAGGAAACTCAGGGTTGTATCCGGTTGTGTCTCCATACTGACAGAAAGCTCTTTGGTCTAGTCAATGTTGAAAGCAGGGACAGGCTATTATAGCCAATTCTCCCTTCCCTCTCCAGCCCATGGGGCTGCATCAAAAATCTGCAGGGAACCCTCTAGGACAGCATGGGAGGAGAAATGCAGGGAGTGAGGGCTGCAAGAGGTAAAAAAAAAAGGATAATTTTTCAACACCATCCACTTTCCTGGAACCCTTCAGTGAATCAAAGAGCCTTCGAACAGCAGAGGGACACAAAGATACAACAACTCTACATTAAGAATGTATTTAAAAAGCTGTGCCACCCACATGGGATTCAACAGGTGAACAAGGTGGATCAGAGACGGTTTTAGGGTAGTGCGCCATGCTGCAGGGGGTGCCAAAACAATGCTGAAGAATGGAATGGGAGAGGTGCTGAAATTTGAGAGCCCCAAGTCCACCACTGGGTGGATTTCCATTCCCACCTATAAAGAACAGTGTCATAATGGAACCAAAGTCCCCCCCCCCCCCAGCAAGAGAGTGGAAGACAGATATTCAGGATCAAAATACTCTCGGGGGAAGTGTTTGGACTGATGGCCTTTCCAGTTCTACAATCCTATCTCGAGGTGCAAGGCTGGGGCATGGAAGAAACGAAGAGGGGGAGTTGTTGCTTTTAAAGCTGATGATTTCAACCTCACTCCCACTTCTAATCCTGCAAGCAAAATCTGGAGAGGAAAACCTGCATTGGCTAGCTCAAGACGACCTGCTCCTTGATGCTATAATTATACCACTACACATCTAATTAAATTTGAGACTCTGCAGGCAGAGTTTTCTGGAAAGGCCATGGCACCGGGCATGTCTATTATAGAATGGATTTCCTCAGAAGCAGGACTGTTGCTCACATGAAGAGCTTTCTGTCGCAGATGAAGAGCTCCACAGCTGACAAGTTCCCAAAGATCTGAGTGAGCACCAGGAAAAAGAAAGCTCCTAGCCTGCAGCAAAAAAAAGAACAGATGTGCAAAAGGGGAATTGCATGTAACTCTGTGCATGCTGCAATTATGCAGGAGTGCAGACTGCTGTATTTAGTGCAGAATTCCACCGCCAGACACCCAGCCACTTACACACTTGGCTTTCATTTTAAAAGGGCAGGTTTCTAAGCCAGTATGAAAGCAACAGCTTGAAAATGCATGAGAAATGCCTACTGATATTGGAAATTCAGACAGGCAGTTGAGTAAGATGTCCAGTGGTTAGAAGGGTCCCTTTCCACATGTCAAGTTAAAACTGCAACTGTGCAAATTAGCAGTAACAGCATTATTCTTCATTAAGAAAAATTATGCCAGTTTGCAACCCTTATCAAATTATACAAATTAGGTGGAATTCAGTTTCTTTTGGCACAGAATTGACATTGCTTGGATTCAGAATTTCATGTTTTCAGCAGGGTACAGATCCCTTGAATATACAGGGCAGAATCATTTCAATTCCCGCCCCCCTCATTTACTGCACTCACATGATGTATGGATTTTATATCAATTAGGGCAGGCATCCCCAAACTTCGGCCCTCCAGATGTTTTGGACTACAATTCCCATCTTCCCCGACCACTTGTCCTGTTAGCTAGGGATCATGGGAGTTGTAGGCCAAAACATCTGGAGGGCCGCAGTTTGGGGGTGCCTGAATTAGGGGGTGGACAAATCTGTCCATTTTGGATTCTATCTCTTTTTTCCAGTCTTGCAATCCTGCACATTTCGACATCAGTTGTGATTCCTCCCCACCCCTCACTCAAATGCTCATAAGAATTTGTCAGCATTTTAATTCACATTCTTCCAACATTTTTGCATGCATTTTCTCTATTAATATACATCCTGCATGTTATTTTCACTAACATATGCATTTTTATGTACAACTGTCCCCCAATATACACACATTTATGTGCACATCATTTGGTTGGAGATCTGCTTTGCAGATATGAATGCCAAAGGATGGCTGTGTTTTGGTTTGCAAATCGTTCCGAGAAGTGCAAATTATGCAGTTGTACATCAAAATGCGAACTGACCCTGATTTTGCCCCCATCTCTAATCCTGATAAGATATTCTATTCTCACAGGATTACATCCAGAGGAAACTGCCAGGAGTCAGTCAGGAACTATAAATAGCTTCTGGATTCATCCAAGCTACGATTGCTGAGGAGGCCCATCAGGATGCTCAAAAACATGTTAAGCTTCCTACTGGACATGCTAGAACGTGGGAGAAAGAAAGATGGTTGAAATGCTGTGCTCTAGGGCCACCTGAGTAGGAACAAGCACCTTACCTGTTCTGTAGGGCTTCTGGCAGAGTATCTGGGATTTGGTAGTAAATGAGCCCCACCAACAAGGAGAAGACCATGCCCAAAAGGATCTGGCCAATGGAGGTCTGAGGATTCCTCAGCAGATGCTTCACATTACGACAACTCACAACATAGAACTAGAGAACAGCGCAGCATTAATAGCTTGACATGAGGTATCTTCTCTCCCTACTACTTGACCATTTCCCCCTCCACCTGCCCAGCAAAGTGGCGTCCCATGTTTGGGACAATTATCTGGACAAACCAAACCAAACCAAACCAAACCAAACCGAAACATTTAACATTTTAAGTCAAAAGCAGTATAGATCCACTGAAATGGACGGACATTATTGTTATGGGTCTGCTCCGAGGAGGACTTTGTTGGGTACAATCCCGCGATTGCGCTGCACATGCAGCCTCGTTGCTCGGGGCAGGCGTGTCGCCATCTACAACGGGCTTAATGATGTATCACATTCCTCATTCAAAGCAGCAGACATCGCTCTTAGCAGTAGAACGCAACTCAGAAGCACTGCTGCTGCCCATATGGCATACGTACGGCCACAGAGTTTGTTACAAGCAGCAGAAGGCAAAATTATAGCAGCTGGTGATGCTGACGTGAGGTCTAAATACAATATTGGACACAGAGCTCCAGCTAATGAGAGTTGGGGGTGTTTTGGTCAATGATTTAGGAAAGGGAGGATAGCCCTTCCTTGGTAGTGGTATGGAGATTACTGTACAGAATCACGGAGTGGGAAGGGCCATGCAGTCCAACTCCCTGCAATGCAGGAATCTCAACTGAGAAATGGCCATCTTAAGAAGAAGAAGAAAGATTTTTAATCTCCCCACATTTGGTTAAATAGGTAGAGAAAACAAAACTGATCTATGCAGATTGTAGCCCAGTTTTATTACAGGTTTATTTGAATGGATCAAGGCAAATAATGTGCTTATTTGTGGATCCGTCACCCTTTCTTTGTTCCTGTCCCTGTTCCCAGCCCTTCCCCCCTTCACCTGTTGAGCGAATGAGGTGGCATAAGTGGCTTTTGATGTGGCAGCATCACAGCCTTGGTTCTTGAATGACTGTAGGCTTCTCAGATCCTCTTGCAGCTGCTCATAGTAGGAGGACTGGCGGTAATAATTGGAAAGCGAGTTCTTGTCAAGAGAACAGTTGCTGGAGAAAAGGCCATCTTTCTTGTTGCCTGCTTCAAACAAAAGGTAGATTTTTTTAAAACAGGCAAACAGTTTATTTATCTAAGATACAAGCGGTATGATCCGATTCCTACCAGCCCAAGGCATTTTGTTGCCTGAGGCGAAGGACAAATTGGCAGCTCCACATTCCACATGCAAAAAGGGGACTGGACTGGCAGTGGAATCTTCCTTCAACAACAGTGATGGGGCACCTGTGTGTACCAGGCCCTGGGGGTGGGGTGCAGACCAGGCTACAACGTTCTGCCTTTCAATACCTTGCCACCGCTTGCACACCAGTCCACTTGGCACCTAGTCAGCTATGGTGCCAGCATGCATCCCATGAGCTGAGCACTTTAAGTGCATGTGTAATGCCTGCTGGAGGGCATGGCCAGGTGGGATGACCACCCCCTCTGGCCTGCTCGCTTAGTAAGGGACATTTCTGGCAGACTGCTTCCTCCCCACCCAGCCCCCGGTTACCTGCTGTTTGAGGTGGCCATCTCACTTTGTCTAATGGTGGCACTTTCCCTGATCAATCCCAGCTAAAAACGAATGTGATTTCTATTACTTATCTTGGCATCAGGTTGCAAGCTACTCTTAAGTCAGCATTGGCTGGCGAAAGGCCTGAGTCAGGCCCACTGCTGCATCAGCCTGAAACGGACGTAGGGATTGGGCCAAATTTATTTCTGACCCACCACTTTTCACGGGTGCCACTGTGGGTAGCTAGACTACAGGTGTGGCAGAAAATCCACTGCTCTTCAGAACCTCAGCGGCGGCAGTGGCAAATTACAACTGCTTCTGTCCAAAACTTTTTGTTTTTTACAACACATGACTGCAGCCAGACTCAGGGCAATTTGACCAGGGTGCCCTAAAAATAGCATTGTATAGGGCTAGTCTAATCTTCATTATACACTGGGAAGGAGTATTCAGTGATCTTCAAAATTACCCATCATTTCATTTTACATAGCTCTCATTATGGCTCTTTTTCATGCGTCTGGAGAGTTCCAGCTTGCGGGAGACCAGCAAAGGTTGATCTCAGTGCTATTATGGTGTTGGTGGAAAATTAAATTTCCTGAATGGCCATATGCCATCTCCTACTTCAAGCCGGATGCAGAGACATTAGTTTCACTGTGGGCTGCATTGCTTCAGTCTCCATTTATCAAAGGTTGAGCATAAAAGGCACAGGACAGCGTACACAGAAAGGATGGTAAGGTAAAGGTAAAGGGACCCCTGACCATTAGGTCCAGTCGTGAACGACTCTGGGGTTGTGGCGCTCATCTCGCGTTATTGGCCGAGGGAGCTGGCATACAGCTTCCGGGTCATGTGGCCAGCATGACTAAGCTGCTTCTGGCGAACCAGAGCATCGCACGGAAACACCAATTACCTTCCCGCTAGAGCGGTACCTATTTATCTACTTGCACTTTGACGTGCTTTCGAACTGCCAGGTTGGCAGGAGCAGGGACCGAGCAACGGAACTGCCGACCTTCTGATTGGCAAGCCCTAGGCTCTGTAGTTTAGACCACAGCGCCACCCGCTGATGATAATTTGGCACTGTTAATCATTTGTTGGGTGGCTGGTTCCTGGGCTCAGCGATGGACATTTTTTGTACTTGTCCCTGATAATATGTTAATGGTAGGGTAATTATAATCCTCAACATTTCCCCAAAGGGTACTCAAATAGTTTCATATACATTATCTCATTGTTACACCACTCCTGTAAGGCAGGTCAGTATTAATATATCCATATTGCAGATGGAGGCCTGAGGCCAAGAGCATGTGGCTAGTCTGCAGCCAACAAGTGACGTTCAAAATGAGGGGAGATTTGATTTGAATCAGATTCACAGCTTACTCTTTCAGTCCCTCTCCTGCCATTGTTCTCAGGCTTACCTCCAAGCAAAGGTAGAGCAGCAGAGGTACTTGTGAGAATTTAAATGTTGCCATATCTAATGGATGGTCTCTGCCCTTGGGAAGGCAGGCCCTGCTGTCTGAAAGTGAGGCTTCCATAACCACAACTATAACCCGACTCAGTTTCTTACCTTCCAAGTCCCGGACTGCAGAATCCGGGACCGGCAGCCGTGTGACACCGGAAGTTGCATCGACGTAACTTCCGGTGTCGCTTTGCCCTTCTATGGGCACCAAAAATGGCCGTCGGCGGCTTCGAAAGTCGCTTGTATGCATGTCAGGAAGTGTGTCGACGCAGCTTCCGGTGTCACTCCGCCCATCTATGGGCACCAAAAATGGCCACCGCCGACACCGGAAGTCGCGTCTATGCACTTCCGGACATGCGTAGATGCGACTTTTGAAGCCGGTGGCGGCCATTTTTGGTGCCCATAGAAGGGCAAATCGAAAAGAAAAAAAATGGCCGCCGGCAGGAGAAAATAACGGAGAAAAACGGGAGACGAAGTGATACGGGGGACCACCGGGGAAAGGTAAGTAAAAATGGGGGTTTCCCGGGGAAAACGGGGTACTTGGCAGCTATGCTCAGTTTCTCAAACTAAATCAATTACTGGAGGGGGGAAAACACTCACCGAAGTCTTGTTGAGGCTGGGACTGTATCACCTCCCCACTGATTACATCCATAAAGAAGTCCAAGGGATTGTTAAACTGCTCACACTGATAGCCTGAAATTGAAATTCATGTGAGAGGGAGAAACACAAAGACAGGCCTAACATTAGCTTCAGTTCAGGGCATCTCCTGCTCATGATGATTTACTGGACACTCCGAGAAGAAATCAGAGTATTTTTACATGCTGGTTTAAAATGTTCCATCCTGCCTTTCTAAAGGTCCTCCAGAAGTCATAGGTGCTTTTTGTTTTTTTTCTGGGAAAGACTATTTTCTTCCTTACCAATGCTATTGAAATAAGTTGTGGCTTCATCTGCTGCTCCTGCAAATATTATTTCTCCCTTGCTCATCAAGGTCAGATGGTCAAACAGCCTGAAGATGGAGTAGCGTGGCTGATGAATTGAGAAGATCACTGTTCTCCCTTTCCTGGAAAGTCTGCAAAGCAGATAATGTTTAGGTGTTGAAGTGAAAGAGGTCCTTAGCACATGGCCGCCACCAGAAAGCGCTCAGCCATTGCCGAGTTCTAGTCCTGGCAGTGTGTTCCGAGGACGATGTGCGACTGCTGCTATGCAGATAGATATTCTTTTTGGTGATGTGTTAAACACCAATAAATAATGTACATTCATAAAAGAAAAAAACTGTATGCAGATGTTGCTTCACCTGCAGCAGATTTCTCTGCCATAGAGGCAAGCTGCTTCTTAAACTGGACGGTGGCTTGTCTCTTTAGCAATGGGGACTACTGCAGTAGAAACATCGTGTTAAGCTCTGGCTGTAGGAAAAGAGAAACTCCTTTGCTTCATTAGCATTTGTGGGGGGAGTGTGTGTGTGTGTGTGAGAGAGAACTCTGAAGACTTATTTGGGTTAAGGCATTTTTATTTTTAGCCGAGACAGAAGAAAACTCACTGGTGCAACAGTTGCATGATGGCGCTAGCTGTGTTGGCATCCAGCCCTGTGGTTGGCTCATCCAGGAAGATCAGGGAAGGCGAAGTGATCAGTTCCATGCCAATGCTGCACCGTTTCTTCTCCCCCCCTGAAACGCCACGCAGGAATTCAGTCCCAATCTGACGCCACGGAAAGAAGCAGGGAGCACGGGAAGAGAAAAGGATACAGAGGCTAAAAAAAAAAATCCACTGAATTTACCTTCCACCAAAGACAAACCGTTAACACAGCCATTCTACCATTTCCTGTTTCATTCACATTCACCATTCTAAAGCAGATGCTGAGAAGCTTGGTTCTGTATGGAAATCAGGGACAAGACAAGCGGATGGGCTTCTTCTATCTTGCCTTCCTATGTAAAGGGTCCTCATACAAGCACAGTCCTCATGGAAGAGCAGAGGAGGAAGTCCACCTGTGTCAGGGGGAATAGGTAGAGTCTACTCTTCACAAGGCAAGTGTGGAGCAGGGGCTTATGGGGCTGAATACCCTCCAAAGAGAGAGAGTCCCACACAAAGAAATCTAGCAAGTTAGTGAGAAGAATAGGCTGGGACCCTTCTCTCCAACATGCCAGTCTTCCATATACAAGACAGTGTTTTATCATGCAAACTCCCACCCGCAGCCTGGAGCCCCTAAACAGGCTTTCTTGAATGTTTGTAAGAACTAGGCCTTCTCTAAGCTGTATAAATCCAGATGTCCTGTAATCCCTGAACATGGACCATGATGGCTGTGGCTGATGGAAACTGAACTCCAACCAGATCTGGAGGGCCACAAGTGGCTCTGTGGCTTACCTTGGTGTCCGCACAGTCCTGTAGGCCCAGCTCCTGGATCACAGCATCAACCTTGATCTTCTTCTCTGTGTTGCTGTTCCTGTTCTGAGGCAGCCGCAGGTTGGCAGAGAAATGGAGGTTCTCCCGGATGCTGAGGGTTCCTGTCAGAATGTCCTCCTGCAGGCCAGGGAAATTCAGATGCCTTAGGAAGTGAAAGGATCCCCACAGGGGAAGGAGGACGCACTTGATGGGTATCAGGCAGGATTACACATCCAATGCCCTTGTTTGCATGGTGGATCTCTTCAGTGTAACAGAACCAAGGCACCAAATTCCCAGCGTTCTAACATGCTTACAACCACTGGCCAATAGATTCAAGCAGAGCCTCTTCGTTTGAGCTGGTTGACAGGAGGGAGCCAAGATTGTGAACCATACTGTGCAATAAGTTAGGATATACCTCAGAGCAGGGTTCACATTACTATACACTGAAATGCAACACAGTATATGCAAATTGATTAATACCGTGTTTCTCATATTTTAAAGCATCCCTACAAAATAAGGCATGGCAGGATTTTCCTGAGGTGGAAAAATATAAGGCATACCTCGAAAATAAGCCGTACCGGGTGGTGGGAGCAGGTCTGTGGCAAAGAAGGGTTGCTGCTGCCGCGTTAACCCCCGGGACCTGGCTGCAGCCTTTGCTTGCCGCGCGCGCAGCCCCAGGACCCGGCTGCAGCCTTTGCTTGCCGCGCGCGCAGCCCCAGGACCCGGCTGCAGCCTTTGCCTGCCGCGCGCGAAGACCCGGTGGGAGCAGGTCTGTGGTCTGTACAGATACCAGTACTTAATTAAAAAATAAGACATCCCTTGAAAATAAGCCATGGTGTGTTTTTTTCAGGAAAAAAATAAATATAAGACGTGTCTTATAATATGAGAAACACGGTATTTAATTCAGTTACAATAACCAATTGCAAAATAAAATAACCAATGTTGTCTGCTTCCCCTGCCCCCTCTTTTCTTTTGATGCTGCTGTGCAAGAGATTCAATTTCCATTAATCCATGGTTTAGCATTATGCTTGACCCCTAAAGTGTGACTGATGTTAAGCATTGTTGGTTTAAACAAGCCAGCTTCATAACCCTGAAGTTGACTTATTTCAGACAAACCGTAGTTAACACTAAGCTTTGTTTATTGGGTTATGATGACACAACCAGCTGTGCCTATGCAAAAGCAGAAATAAAAGCTTCTAAAACTGCCTTGCAGACATGCATGAGGAAGGGAGATGAAGTGCATGAGCCTGAATCTTGCTGTGGCTTATCCCCATATGGTTTAGTGTGAATCGGGCCAGTATCCCTAGAGGCATTTTTACTTCACCAAGATCAGGATGCATCTAGAACAGGCATCCCCAAACTGCAGCCCTCCAGATGTTTTGGCCTACAACTCCCATGATGCCCAGCTAACAGGACCAGTGGTCGGGGAAGATGGGAATTGTAGTCCAAAACATCTGGAGGGCCCAAGTTTGGGGGTGCCTGATCTAGAATATAAATTCTGTCCCTGACCATCATTGAGAAGTTAACTGGACATTACATACAAATAACACAGCCCAGACACCAAATCCTTTTCTTCTCCCCCCTCCAAAGAAGGAGCGTGGGGCAGGGGTGGGCTTGCTCTAGGGAAGCAACAAGAAGGGAAATGACTCTTCCTTGACCTTTGCTTCTTTGCTGTGAAAGCAGAGATTTCAAATGGGAAAGTAGCTGGTCAGAAGAAAGTGAGTGTCTAGCTCAGGCATCCCCAAACTTCGGCCCTCCAGATGTTTTGGACTACAATTCCCATCTTCCTCAACCACTGGTCCTGTTAGCTAGGGATCATGGGAGTTGTAGGCCAAAAAATCTGGAGGGCCACAGTTTGGGGATGCCTAGTCTAGCTTCTACTACATGGTGCTTCCATGCAAACGTCTTAAAGACATTTCTGTAAAAAGTGAATGCTTGCGGTGGGCCGTAATACCACTGTGATTTCATGAGGCTTATTTCTTTTCCAGTTCCCTGAAATCATGTTCCGGTAAATCCAAGGGTATATCCGGTATATCCCTATCCAGAGCCCACTTGTTCAGATGATTGGTTAACTTCAATTAACTATAAAATATGTGAACAAATACCAAAAAAGTGGCACATAAAGAAGAGTTTACCTGGACTACATAGGCAGAACACTGATGAAAATTGGAGTCTACCAACTTTCCATCCATAAATATCTGTCCACCTTTAAGCCCTTTGGGGTCTTTCCATCCTGCTAGGACATCGAGGAGCCTAGAGATGGGTTGGAGGGGAAGGAAACAAGTCATGGCCAGCTCATCACTCTGTTCCCAGGGGCTTTTGGAATAAAGGGGAAGGAGAATAAAAAAGAAAGGGAGGAAAAGCCTGCAAAATAAAGGAGAAGGAAGAAACAGGGGAAAAGATTTTGAATGGAAAAAAGCCGAAAATAAAGGAAGACAAGGGGAAAAGAGGGGCTTGGGTCTAAAAAAAAGACACCCCCCCAAAAGAATTGTAGAGGAGGAGATAAGATACTATAGAAAAATGATGCCAAGTAAAGGTATTACAATCCTGATTGAAGAGTTGAAATGGAAATAAAAGGAGGAAGAGCAGAGCATGACGTGAATAAATGTCTAAATATATACTGTATATAGAAGGAGCAGAGGAAAAACAAGATGAATCACAGAGAAGAGTAAATTTTGAAGGACTTGTTTATCCATGTTCTGCTTATCTGGCTGCTTTCTCTTACAACCCCCTCCCCAGAATTAATATTCAAACTTCCTGTTCTCATAAAATCCAAAGAAAGACAGACAATGGAATTAAGAGACTACAGTAGTCTAGTGTAAGACTACATGTCTATACTGAGATGTAAGTCCCACTGAATTCAATGGACCTTACTTTCAGGAAGTGAATACAGAATTGCAGCCTGGTTGCAACCCTGTACCCACTTACCTGCACAGAAGGATCTTGGCCGTGGGGAACTGCACTCAACACACATGATCCCACAGTGTGGAGCCTCCATTTTAATAAGCGTCCCACCCAGTTGCAGAAAACACACCGGCAGCACCCAAATGCAAACAGCAACCAACAAGAACTGTGGCTGGTTGCAGAAGTGGATGGCTGAGCACCTTCCACTGGGAATGTGGAAGCACCGTTGTCTGTGGGTGGAAGAGCTGCCAACAGAGATGAGTAGGTGAGATGGAGGCAGGAAACTATTGCGTACAGAGGAAAAAGTGCAACTGGGGAATGGCTCATCCCTAGGACATGCAAAACACAGGTATGAAGGACAAAACTTACGAAGTTTTCCCACTTCCGGTTGGCCCCAATATGGCATTCATCCCAGGCTTCATAATACCACTGCAGAAATAGAAATGGGTTGGTGACAGTTCCCAGACCAGACATTTCTGAACTGTATTTTGCATGGAAGGAGCGTTTCCACCCCCATCGTTCAGCCCGGACACTGAGGTCCAGCGTCGAGGCCCTTCTGGCCGTTCCCTCACTGCGAGAAACAAAGTTACAGGGAACCAGGCAGAGGGCCTTCTCGGTAGTGGTGCCAGCCCTGTGGAAATCCCTCCCATCAGATGTCAAAGAAATAAACAGCTATTTGACATTTAAAAGACATCTGAAGGCAGCCTTGTTTAGGGAAGTTTTTAATGACTGATGTTTTAATGTATTTTTAATCCTTTGTTGGAAGCCGCCCAGAGTGGCTGGGGAAACCCAGCCAGATGGGTGGGGTATTAATTAATTATATTATTATTATTATTATTACTACTACTACTATTATTATTTTCTAAAGTTACAAATTGCCATGGGATTTTTTTTAAGCACTGGAGATCTGCCATGTGTCAGCAACAGTGTGAAAAATACCATGTGGGTGTGGCTGTTTTTATTTTACTGCCATGCCAATATTACCTTTCTCCTCAGAAGACCTATCCTTCCAGCTTTTGTGATATACACACAACCGATTTCATCTTACAGTTAGTGGCTGGAAAGAGACATAAGCAAGGATGATTTGGGCAGCAGTTTGCCCGCTCCCCAGTAACTCCCCATTGCCACCGAATGCATCTAATAGCCCAGTGCTGGGAAACCTGCAGAACACCTGATGATGCTGGACTATAATTCCCTTCAGAGTGGACAATGACTGGGGGTGGGAGCTGCACTCCAACATCATCTGGCAGGCCAACAATAGCACAATTCTTTCCGAGAAGACATGCATAGTCTCGCTGAGTCCAATGGGACTTACTCCCAGGTAAATGTGGAAAGGATCTTAACCGGAATTAGACGGAAACAGTGGGTGAAATCCAACAAAGTCATACATGGCTGGATAGCTCAGTTGGTTAGGGCATGGTGCTGATAACACCAAGGTTCCATGTTCGATTCCTGTATAGGGCAGTTGCATATTCCTGCATTGCAGGGGGGTTGGACTAGATGATCCTCAGGGTCCCTTCCAACTCTACAAAACTATGATCTATGATTCCATGGATTAAACCCATTGAAACTAATGGATCACTGATTTTAATGAGTCTACTCTTCAACACTGGGTATTGCCCAATGTCACTGAGGCTGCGTACACACCATATATTTAAAATTCATCCCTCCTTCCAAAGAATCCTGGGAATGTAGTTTAACCCATACAATTCCAAGCAACCTTAAACTACAATTGCCAAAATTCTTTGGTGTGTGTGCTTTAAATGTATGGTGGATATGCAGCCTAATCATGCGTGTAAAGGACAGTTTGTCACTACCAAAGGTCATCTTTGTTTGCTGTTGGCAAACTATGTTTGCATAGTTGCATGATTCCTAGCACAGCATAGCAGCATGGGATTTGTGCTCTCCTGAGGAGGCGACGTTATCTTCTGCAGCAAGTGAAAAACATCAGTCCGTTTTCTTGTTTTTGTTATTAAGAAAAGTCCAATATGTTATTCGAAAAAGAAACATCCCAGAAGCCAATTTTGCTTATTGTCGATTATGTGCAAAAACGTTTGTCAAGACATTGCACTGTAACAAGATTAATTTGCTGGTACAAATTAGCTTATTGAATTTCTGTCTCCAGTTGCCTGTTTCACCTCTGTGACTGGCTTGAGGCCCCATCGCCAGCCTGATCCTGTAATCAACTTTTACTATCATTTTATCAGATTGCTGATGAGAGTTGTGCTATTGCATGCTCACAAAACAGTGTGCCAAAACAAAAGAGGTGAAGAGAGGCAAGAAATAAACAGAAACCCAACAACCAGTCCTACCTACACATGAAAGGTGCAGCATCCAATCTGTGGTGCAACCACAATATTTTGATTGTGGATGAGTGCCCTTTTATATTTCCCAATAAACCAAGCCTATGATGAACAGTTGAGGGAGCTGGGGATGTTTAGCATGGCTAAGAGCAGACTGAGAGGAGATATGATAACCATTTTCAAATATCTAAAGAGCTATCACATAGAAGATGGAGCCAGCTTGATTTCTCCTGCTCTGGAGATTAGGACCTGGAGCAATGGATTCAAGATACAAGAAAGGAGATTCCGACTAAACACCAGGAAGAACTTTCTGACAGTAAGAGCTGTTTGACAGTGGTCTTCCTTGGAAGGTGGTAGACCAGGCATCCCCAACCTTCGGCCCTCCAGATGTTTTGGACTACAATTCCCATCACCCCTGATCACTGGGTCCTGTTAGCTAGGGATCATGGGAGTTGTGGGCCAAAACATCTGGAGGGCCACAGGCTGGGGATGCCTGTGGTAGACTCTCCTTCCTTGGGGGATTTTCAGCAGAGGTTGGATGGCCACCTGCCATGGGTGCTTTAATTGAGATTCCTGCATTGCAGGGGGTTGGACTAGATGACCCCCAGGGTCCCTTCTAACTCTACAATTTTATGAATATTCAGCATTTATATAGGGCTTTGGAGTGTTAAAAGCATTCCACATAATTTTATTCATTTATGTCTTCCTTGTAAGAAGTTATAAACAACTCAAGATATAAAACACATGAGGGGTGTGCATTTTAAACCGTGAAAAGAATATACAAAACAAAATAAGGATAAACAGTAAAGCATCTTCAGTAGTATGGACAACATGACTACAAGGAAAGCTTGTGTGGATAACAAAGTTTTAACTCAGTATCTAAGCACCATAACCACCCAGAACAGGACACCCAACAAATATGTACAGTGTTATGCTTAGAGCAGTGATGGGGAACCTCTGGTCCTTCAAATGTTTCTGGACTCCAACTCCCATCAGCCCTAGACAGAATGGTCACAGAGGATGAGACTTCTACTTCAGCAATGTCTGGAGGGTCACAGGCTCTCTCCCCCTGTATAAGCGTAGCTGCACTTGTTGGATGTCCAAAATACATGAAGCAGTTCTGCTCCGGGTGGTCATGGAGCGAGCGTTGGAGCAGGGTCAAAAGCGCCTCCCCTGAGGACAGCAGGGACCTGGCAGTGGCTCTTCAAATAGGCTGGCCTCATTTTAATTAGAGTTTACATACAATTCTCAAGACCTTAAACTTGGTCTTGTAGCATGCTGTCAGCCAACGCATTTTTTTCCAGCCACAGGGCTCTATGCCGGTGATAGGCTGCTCAAGTCAGGAGACACCAGCTGCAGCTTCCAGACCAACCTCATGGGTAGCCCCCTCCCCTTATCTCAGTCCGTCTTAAAACAACTCTGCAAGTTAGGCCCGTGTTATCCCCATATTGCAGATGTGGCACCGAGGCTGGGAAAGTAGTTCCCGTTGATTTCCAAGAGAACTGAATGCAACCAATTTAGTCCAAATCTAACCCCAGTGTTCCAAGTACAAATGTAATTGCCGTTTGAAATGGCTTACCTGACATCCCTGAGAACTTCCTTTTCTTCTTTTCCTTTGAAAGGTAAAGTCCAGCGTGTGGTGACCACGTAGCTAATGTTCTGGAAAGCCAATGTTGGGCCATGGACATTCAGCTGGGTAACAGCATCCTGAATACTTGCAAGCTCCATTCCAGGCAGCCCCTTCGCGTCAGAATGGTGGGAGAAGAGGCAAAGGCTTCCCTTTTATTTAGTCACCTGAAGGGAATAGGACATGCAATGCTTTACTCTTTTCACTCTGTCTCGCTTTGCCTCAGCTCACTCCCCTTCGCTATCTCAAAAGCAATCTTACTTTTATCTATTACACCGGCTCGAAAGTCATAATTCAGACAAAGTCCTTCTCAGTCTGGCCTTGTGCAAGCAGAGACTTATGAATACTGATCCAGTGCTATTTTTCTAGAAAAGGAGGCGCCGGAACGTCTTCCTTGTTCTTTCGTAATGGCACTGGCACCCACCTGAGAGGTGCTAGAACTGAGTTCCAGCTGGGGAAAAAGCTCCAGACAAAATAGATCTCCGTTGCCCCGAGTATGAAGGCAGTAGATCCACTTCCTGTTTCGAGTCCTTAGCACCTGGGACCTAGATTTGCACTATACCTGAGCACTAGAGGTGTACTTTCAAATTTCATGGCTATTAGACATCTGCAGGTCGCTTTTCCTGAAGTGTGGATATCATTATGCAAATAGTGAAATGACACCAGGAAGTGAGTCATGCAGAAATGTTTACTCTTTGACATGTTGCTATTTTTTTAAAACAAGCAGCAAGGGGAATCTACATGGAATGTTGGGTCTTTCTGCTGCAGGTATCACAAAATGGCGCATAAATCACCTGCGGAGTTACTCCCAACTCATTTTTCCCTTCCATGTGAAACATTCAACATGAGCATGGCTCTAATGACAGCCAGCAAGATGAGCCCAAGATCTCTGTGTACATTAGGGGTGTGTAGGAGAAATTCATTTCAGCCCCAGTCCAAATGAAAACCTACGTAATTCACACTTCCCCAAATACTATATGAACACGGCTATCCCCTAGAGCTCACACTTCCTCAAATTTTACAGTGCACTTCTCCAAATAACACATATATTAGGGGGCAATGGACCTAAAAGTACATGTGTTAGTGAAAATAACATATAAAAATGCATTGTTAGGAAAAAATACTTTGCAGAAATGTGTACATTAGGAGAAAAATGCACTCAAGTGTTGGTGGATTTTCATGAGGGGTCTTTAAAAAAGTTATTATGCAGGTTCCCAACTCCTGCATTAAAGATTTTTGAATGGCCATCTGCAATGAGATGCTCTATTCCTGAACTTTTGTTCCCTATTTTTCTTTTCCAGCACTTTGTTTTAGTTACAACTTGATAAAAAAATTCGAAGCAGCTAACAACTAATAAAAAGCAAAATGTCTCATTAAAATAGCGGAACATTAAAATGACAGCAATAAGTAGAAACTCAAGCCAATCAAAAATCCTATAAGAATCACAAAACAGTGCCATTAAAACCACAGCAGATTCAGGAAATAGGAAGCAACTAAAACTTTGGTTTTCAGCGGGGAATAAAAAAATAAAAAAGAGACTTGGGACTTGAACTTCCTGTTCAAATTTGGATGTTTCATTTCCAAAGTGCCTTGCAGCACAATCTTAGGCATTTTACTCAGTTCTCAACATGTTCAATGCACCTTACTGCCAAGGAAGTTTTTTATAAAAAGGGTCAGTAGCCCTAAATTGCCGGAAGAAAACAAAGGTATGCCATTATTATACTTGGGCAGCAGGTGGCAGTGTTTGTTCACAATTACCATTCTACAGGAAACCTCCTAAATCAGCAGTCAGCTTCGGAGAAAAGCATCTTACATAGTGGGAGCAGGAGGGGGATACATTTTAAAACAGTTTTCTGAATTTCAAACCCTCAGGTACCAAAGCTTGGAAGCTAGTGTTCTACCATCCAAATAAGATACTTGTGGTTTTGGAGACCATGTGCTTCCCCTCCAGCCTAGGAGAAGGGAGGGTTAGCAATAAGGTGGCATTACAGTGTTGCAGTGGGAAAACAAGGTACCTGGTTGGAAGGAAGGGAACTCCATGTCTCTCCGCAGCTCCAATATTTTCAACTAAGAACAACCTTCTCCCATCATTATTCCCAGCTAGAGGCAAGCTCAAATATACACGCATTTGTTCATGTTTGTTCCTTACTTCTCTGTTCTCTTCTTCCCCTCTAGCTTTTGCCTTTCCCACTCCTCCATGAAGGTAAGCGGAGATTCATTATTATTTATTTACACTTACAAAACTCTAAAGCAGGGCCAATGGAAGGGCCAATGGAAGCTGGATTTTCCAGCAACACCTGGAGAACTACAGTTTACCCATCCCTGCACCATGAACATGGTACCATGGCTTGCTTTGCCCTAAGTTGACATAGCAGTGAACTGGGGTGAAACTCACATGCAGTTATAACAATGGGGGACGGGACGTTGGCGTCTTTTGCAGCAAATATGTCCAGTCTGGAAGTAGTGTCTGTTTAAACACCTGTGTGTACAAGTCTGAGAAACCTGACCAGAGATGTGGGCGCCCAAGTGTAAAAATTCAACAGGTGAAAAGCAGCTGCAGAAGTTGCCATTTCTTACTGCCAGGGCAGGGGAGAAAAAGACAGCAACCCAGCACAAATCTACAGCTACCACTTTCTAGCAAAGCAATTTTCCTTCTCTTGAGGGGCTGAGTAACGAAGGCGTAAGTGGGAGCTGCGGCAAAATGCCACAGTGACTAAGTGCTCCCACATTCAAATTCCTAGCCAGCCAGTCACGTCCAGGAGACTCCGTTCTGTTTCACTGCAGTTGAAAAAGTCAACAGTGGCCCCCATTTTCATTGGGACTGTGGCACATGGGGAGTGGGGAGTTACATTAAGAGGTTCTGATCAGACCCAGAATAATGTCTTATTCTGCCAGGGGTGGGGGTTAGGGAGGAATCCTCCCACTCGCTTTCCTCTGCAGGATTACTTTTTTCTTTCTTCTCTACACCCCACTCCTTCTCCCCACTTCCACTTTACCCTTACCACAACCCTGTGGTTACGCTGAGAGACTAACTGGCCCAAGATCTCCCAGTGAGTGTCATGGCCAAGTGGGGATTTGAACCCTGGTTTTCCAGGGCCCCAATCTAACATTCTTGCCACTACACTCCTGCCGGCTGCCAGTTTCTGACTTTGACAGGTGTGCCTGGAGTGACCGTCTCTTCCGCAGGCTGACTTGACTGGGTGCAGAGAGTCTTGGGTGCCTTTTCAAGCCTATGCCGCTACTTTCCCCTTTGACTATTTTTTCTCATTAAGCCTTCTAGTGCTACTTTTTTTGGGGGGGGGAGGGAGACACCTTTCTTTGAGCCCGCATTAATTAGTTTCAGCTGTCACCCAGATCCTGGTTCTTCAATTACTCTCTGCAGCTGCTTTCCCCAGAGGTTTAACAACTCGTAGTTTGCAGTGACCACAAATGTCCACTTCTTTCAAAGGCAGACTTTATTTAGCGCTCTGAATGTGTAGAAGCAGTCTCATGAATGGCTCAGTGCTCGCAAATGTTACCTGAAAGACCACCTGCCCTGTAAGACCACTTGGATCAGCCTTTGAGAACCTGCTGTCCTCCAGATTGCAACTCCTATCAGCCCCAGCCAGTCGTCAGGGATGATGAAAGTTGTGGTCCTAAACACCTGGAGGTCACCAGGGTGGTGAATAATGACAGACATCATCTTGGGAAATACTATTCATGGTATCACACCCTACAGAATACTGTACAAGCGTGATCCTGCAATGGGCACCTTCTCTTATTGCCCCTGTGTGATGGAATGTCCTACCCTCTTGCCATAGGTGAAGCAGCAATCATCAGTTTCTTTGGGACATCTAGTAAAATAGGACTGGACTCTTGATTTTATTTGTATGGATTTCCTGAATTCCTGCTTTCATGCCAATGCTTTACTGCTTTTACCTTTTGTTTCAATAATAGTGATGACTGTTTTCATGTTTTAAATCTGTTTTGAGATCTAAAATAAAAATTAAATGGTTTACAAATGCTATAAACAAACGTACCTGTGTATATTGAGCCTAAGTAGAAGCTCCTTGGAAATCAGCAAGGAGCCATTTCTCGGTGGCAGAGAGCGTGATTTGCTTGCAAAAGGTTCCCTGCTCAATCCCAGGCTTCTCCAGTCCTCAGGGATGGCTCAAACAGCAGGTCGGGTGAAAAGCTGCTCAAGACTCTGGGAAACTGCTGCCATCTACTGCACTGTCAAATAAGCTGCTTATACAACATGCCTTTAAAGTGCATCCGGCCCCCCCAGTATCACAGGAACTGTAGTTTCTTATGGGTGCTGGGAATCATAGCTCTGAAGGGGTAACTACAGTTGCAGGGGTTAGGTGCTCTAAACGTACGATAGCATGTATACAGCCATAGTCTGACATCTTCTGATTTTCAACGCATGTTCTAATCACGATTTAAGAAAAAGGCTGAATCTCTTATGGGTGTGTATGTGTTGCAAAATGGTTCAGTTTCCCTTCAAATAGTTCAGCTTCTCCTTTTTCAGCATACAGTATATTAATTTTCAGTCTCTGGACTTGCATTGTCTTCCAGACATCAAATATAACCATAAAAGCCCCTCATCATCATCATCATCATCAAAGTAGCCCAGTATGATTTAGGGATTCTAATGAAGCTAGAAAGCAATGGATCACAAGTAGTATAGCATCCAGAACCATGGAGATCAGTGGTCTATATCCAGATGTCCCGGTGCCTAATGCCCCCTTAGAATTATTAAGTTTCCCCAAGACAAATTGTCTAGGTATTGGGCTGCATTTCAGCTCCGTGAACTTCTGGAGGGGCACATCCGCACCAATTAGCCCTCACCCCATCTTACGGCTGTTTCACACATTACACAGAAGCAAACCCAGCTTTGCCATCAAGGGCTTACTTATCAAGGAGTTGTGGCCAATCCTCCGCCCTGACAAGTGTATCTACATGATTGCAGATGTTTGCAAACATGATGTTGTCACATTACGCTTTTTAGGCGTGCCTGAAACGTAATGTCTGAATGGGCCCTTACCATTCAAGTCATCTGAAAACTGCAATGTCCCTGCTCTTCCTCTTTCCTGTCCCTTCTCTCCACCCCCCCACCCCCCACCCCATCTGAAGCAACAGAAGAGAACAGCAGGCCAGCACCAAGTCACGATTGTTGTTGGGTGTTGACGAGAATAAATGGAAAGAAAGAGGGAGAGTTGTGAAGAGGTCATTTTAGAAGCTCTTTCATCCCCCCCCCAGAAGGAAGTTAGAAAAGCAGGGTCCTCAATGCGGCATTGAAAGCAAGGGAGGATAATGTGTGCCTGGCTGCGGCAAGGAATCCAGAGTGCGAACTGCAGTGTCTTAATTATCAGTCAACAATTGCTCCTTTCAGGGTGGAACATATGGTAGGTGGTTTGCTTAAGAAAGAAGAAGAAAATACTTTAGAAACTTAAATGATGTTGGGAAAATAGTCGAAATTGCTTTAAAGGGATTGTGAAGGGGGAGGCGGCATGCTCAGGGTGCAACTCCCTCACGAGTCAGCTGGGCTAGGGTTTGTTTTGAAGGCGTTGCTCCCACCGCATGTGACCGGGATTCGCTTGCTTGCTTCCTAAGCAGGTCACTTCTGGGGGAATGTCCTGTCCTTGCAGCCAGACCTTTTGAAGCAATCATAGGAGCAGCTCCCAGATGGACCCGTGAACAGAACCCTCCATTTCTGCTGTGTTTTTTGCTTTTGGAATACAAGGTTGCTTCTACTCCAAATAACTATACTGGCATGAGGTGAACAAATGAGGAGCCAGGCCAAGCCATGGAACAGGTTGGAATTTCAGCTCACCAATTGTTTAAGTCAGCACTCATGCTCAAATCAGTTTGCTTCTGCTAATATTAAAATAAGTTCGGTGCATTTCATCTTTGGCAGAGTTCATAATAAGGTGGGGCAAAGGAGTGGCAGACATCCTCACAGAGTGAATTCAGGAATTCCAGTGTAACAACTTCTACAGGTGTTTCAGCCTGTTGCAGGAGGCAAAGCATATCGTGACACCATAACAACTAATAAATCTGTTGTCTTTAAGTGACGCAGGACATAATGTTGGTTTTTAGAGGAGCGTAAAACTCCATTTCTGCCTCATTCTATCTGCAAACACATGAGAAGGGGCAGAGGTGAAATGATGCAATGTCTTTGGCTTGTTCCTCATGGGAATGCAGTGTAGGCCAGAAAAATAACTGGCTAGTTTTGTGCCTTCCACAGCGGCCTCAGCTGCAGAAGTCACTGGGTGAAGGTTTTCACAACATGGAGAAAAAGGCTATCCTCTTCTGCGCACAGGGCTGGCTCTACTGTAAGGCAATATGAGGCATCTGCCTCAGGCAGCAGATGCTAGTGGGTGGCGAGAAGGAACAGTAACTGCAGCACCCTAGCCATTTCTTCTGAGCCTTCCCGTTGTTGGAGAACAGAGAGGTATGTGTCATGCTGCCAGGCCTGTGCTCCCAGGTTCCTTGCAGGCATGGCAGATGCCAGTGTTGAAGGAAGATTAAGCCACTTGTCCAGTCAGCTTCTGTACACAGATCTGGGGGGGTGCCATCTTGTCATTTGCCTCAAGCAGCAAAATGTCTTGGGCTGGCCCTGGCTGCACACTGGACTACTATTGAAGGCAAAAGAAACTGTCTCCCATTCTAGTCAGACTATTGGTCTATGGAGCTCAGTATTGTCTCCACTGATTGGCAGCAGCTCTCCAGAATTTTGAGCAGGAGTCTCTCCCAGTATTGCTTGGAGATGCCAGGGATTGAACCTAGTGCATTCTGCATGTGAAGCAGATGCTCTACCACCGAACTACGACCCATAGTTTGGTACAGCGCCGAATTGAAAAAAGGGGGCAACTCTTGAATCCAGATTCTACCTTACAACTGATTTTTTTATTATTAAAAAAATAATTTAAAAAGTGTCCAGTAGCACCTTATAGACCAACTAAGTTTGTTCTGGTATAAGCTTTTGTGTGCATGCACATTTTGACTGCGTCAGACCAACACGGCTACCTACCTGAATCTACCTTACAACTGTTTCTCTTTTTCTCCAGCACTAATGGTCACTCAAAAACTAGGAGGGGAACCACATGAGGGAACAAAAAAAGAACATAGCAGTAACCCAACAAATTTATTTGCATGTCTGTCACCTGGAAAAAGCTGGTTTTAAGAAAAGGAAATGCCACGACTGAGCTAAAGTCTGTTTGGAAGTTTTTGTCCCTGCCGTCCCAAATATATTGAAGCTAGAATTCTATGCACGCTTACTGGGTAGTAAGCCCCGCTGAACACAAAGGGGCTTGCTTCCTAATAAGCTCACACAGGATTGGTCTGAACAAGTGTACTGTGGTTTCCTGAGGGTGGGGGAAGAGAGAGAAAATGAGATTGTTCCTCGAGCCAGTGGTTCTCAAAGGGTGTGGTGTACCACATTGGGGTGGCAGGAATGGATGACAAGTGCGGCAGGAAGATTCAAGGACAATTTAAGAAACATTTAAACATTTAAGTGTAGAATAAGATAGTATCAAAATAGTTTTTTATATATAAAAGCAGAAACAGTATCCACACTTCTCTTCAAGAGTATGGGCTATTCTTCTACAGCTCCCCACAACATGGTGTGGTGAACAGGGATTCTCAACCGTGTCCAATAGGAAAGATCAGAAACGAGAAAGGCTTTTTTGTGTTGAGGAGATGAGAGTTCGTTTGTATCAAATAAGACCTAATGTAAATGAGATTACCCGGAAAAAGCCAAGCCTAAAATCCTCACCAATAATAAGCATAGAAGAGCAGATCCAATGCAACACCATCCCATTCAAGGCCCCAAAGGCTTGAGCGAATAAAAATGCTTTTGCCAGGCAAGCCTCCCTGGGGAGAGCATTCCACAAGTGGGGAGTCACCACAGAGGAGTCTCTTCTTGTGTTGAAACCCTCCACGGCTGCCTCGGAAGGGGGCACACGGGGGCTGACTCTCAGGCCAGGCAAACTATGTAAATCTAGCACGGCCACCTGTTGTAGATGCTTTAGTTGAGATTCCTGCATTGCAGGGGGTTGGACTACTAGATGACCCCCGGAGTCTCTTCCAACTCTACGAGATTCTATTGAAGTGTTTTTTTTCCAAAGCCTGCCTCTCTTTAATGGAGGACACACAAGCCACCACCTGAAGTAGCCCAATGCATGCTCTTACCTGAAGAGTTAACCCCATGTACAGCCTCTTTCAGAATGGCTTCTCCCAGGACCTCACCAGAACAGTCTATCAGCACCTCCAAGCAGTCCCACCTACCAAATATAAATGCACACACATTAATGCCTAAGTCATGCTCTAGCCTATGTATTATTTTCAGAAGCAAATTATTTCACCACTTAAACAAGGGCTGCATGTGCCCCACGCATTTAAAACACACGACTTCCCCAAAGAATCCCAGGAATGGTAGTTTGTTAAGGGTGCTGGGAACTGCAGTCCTGTGAGGAGGGCAAACTATAGTTCCCAGGATTCTTTGGGGGAAGGCATGGGCTTTACATGTGCTTTGAATGTATGGGGTGTACACAGCTCATGTTCTTCCACTAGTCTCCTCTCCAACCTGCTGTGGGACAAAATGACTTTGGACGGCTAATGGAATGCAGGAAACCAATGGGGGAATAGGGCCAGAGGCACAGTGGCTCATTCAGAGCCTCAGAACATAAAAAGGTACTTGTTTTATGAATGTGCACCTGACAACCCAATACTTGTGCCAGCTTGAGGCTTCACACACATCAAAGGTGGCTTCCAAACAACCATCACTATCTCTGTCAGCTGCTTGTTCCAAATTATCTCACTATCCCAGCATAGGCTGGGAACTGGGTCAAGAGCAATCTGCAGGGAGTGTTTGACCTTTCGGTTCCAGTAGCAGCCCCTCATGCACTGCCCCTCATCCAAACACATGTTTGGATGACCCCCATATTCCTACATGGATTCATTGCACCCACAAACAACTGCTGTGACACTGCAGGTTGGATGCTGCTGCAGCTGCAAATTGCAACCCAAAGCAACTGCAGGGTCCCAGGTTGGGGAAGGCTGATATAACAGGAGAACCACACCATGCACACTTCTGATAATGCCTCATGTGTGTGCCTGTAACTTAGTACACGGTAGGGAGACTCTGGCCTTTCCAATTGTTGGACTTCCATCAACCCCAGGCAGTATGGTCAATGGCCAAGGATGCTGGGCGTTGTGGTCCAGTGATATCTAGAGTGGCGCATGTTTCCCAATCCTGCTGCAATCAGTTGAAAGAGTATCACCAAAAGGGTTAGGATAGGAGTTTCCAAACTATGGTGCACAGACCACCATTTATTCAGGTGGTCTGTGAAGAACAGTGGGCACAGAGCATTATATAATAATAATAATAATTTATTATTTATACCCCGCCCATCTGGCCGGGTTCCCCCAGCCACTCTGGGCGGCTTCCAACAAAACAGAAATTCTAAAATACAGAAATCCATCAAACATTAAAATACAGAGATCCATCAAACATTAAAAGCTTCCCTAAACAGGGCTGCCTTGAGATGCCTTCTAAAGGTCTGGTAATTGTTGTTCTCTTTGACCTCTAGTGGGAGGGCATTCCACAGGGTGGGAGCCACTACCGAAAAGGCCCTCTGCCTGGTTCCCTGTAACTTGGCTTCTCGTAGTGAGGGAACCGCCAGAAGGCCCTCGGAGCTGGACCTCAGTGTCCGGGCAGAACGATGGGGGTGGAGACGCTCCTTCAGGTATACCGGACCGAGGCCGTTTAGGGCTTTAAAGGTCAACACCAACACTTTGAATTGTGCTCGGAAACGTACTGGGAGCCAATGTAGGTCTTTCAGGACCGGTGTTATGTGGTCTCGGCGGCCGCTCCCAGTCACCAGTCTAGCTGCCGCATTCTGGATTAGTTGTAGTTTCCGGGTCACCTTCAAAGGTAGCCCCACGTAGAGCGCATTGCAGTAGTCCAAGCGGGAGATAACTAGAGCATGCACCACTCTGGAGAGACAGTCAGTGGGCAGGTAGGGACTCAGCCTGCGTACCAGGTGGAGCTGATAAACAGCTGCCTTGGACACAGAGTTGACCTGTGCCTCCATGGACAGCTGTGAGTCTAAAATGACTCCCAGGCTGCGCACCTGGTCTTTCAGGGGCACAGTTACCCCATTCAGGACCAGGGAGTCCTCCACACCCGCCCGCCTCCTGTCCCCCACAAACAATACTTCTGTCTTGTCAGGGTTCAATCTCAATCTGTTAGCCGCCATCCATCCTCCAACCGCCTCCAAGCACTCACACAGGACCTTCACCGCCTTCACTGGTTCTGATTTAAAAGAGAGGTAGAGCTGGGTATCATCAGCATACTGATGGACACCCAGCCCAAACCCCCTGATGATCTCTCCCAGCGGCTGCATATAGATGTTAAAAAGCATGGGGGAGAGGACAGAACCCTGAGGCACCCCACAAGTGAGAGCCCAGGGGTCTGAACACTCATCCCCCACCACCACTTTCTGAACACGGCCCAGGAGGAAGGAGCGGAACCACTGCATAACAGTGCCCCCAGCTCCCAAGCCCTCTAGACGGTCCAGAAGGATGTTATGGTCGATGGTGTCAAAAGCCGCTGAGAGATCCAGCAGAACAAGGAAACAGCTCTTACCTTTGTCCCTAGCCCGCCGGAGATCATCGACCAGTGCGACCAAGGCAGTTTCAGTCCCATGATGAGGCCTGAATCCTGACTGGAAGGGATCCAAATGGTCCGCTTCTTCCAGGCGTGCCTGGAGTTGTTCAGCAACCACTCGCTCAATCACCTTGCCCAAGAATGGAAGATTTGAGACTGGGCGATAGTTGGCCATATTGGCCGGATCTAAAGATGGTTTTTTAAGAAGCGGTTTAATAACCGCCTCTTTCAGCGGGTCTGGGAAGGCTCCCTCATGGAGAGAAGCATTTACCAACCCGCGAAGCCCATCGCCCAGCCCTTCCCGGCTAGCTTTTATAAGCCAGGATGGGCAAGGATCAAGGAGACAGGTGGTTGGTTTCACTCGTCCAAGCAGCCTGTCCACATCCTCGGAGGTAACAGATTGAAATTGATCCCACAAAGCTTGACTAGACAGGACTCTAGCACTCCCCCGCCCCGGCCCTGCTCCCACGGTGGAGTCTACCTCTTCCCGAATCTGAGCGACTTTATCTGCAAAAAACTTTGCAAAATCATTGCAGGAGATCATGTGGCCCATACTGGGCCCGGATGGAGCAGGTGGTTCCGCTAAATTGCGAACCACCTGGAAGAGTCTCCTGCTGCTGTTTTCTGCAGATGCGATGGAGACGGTGAAGAAGGTCCTCTTCGCCGTCGCCATTGCCACTTGGTAGGCTCGAAGTTGAGCTCTAGCCCGTGTCCGGTCTGATTCAAAATGAGTTTTCCGCCACCGGCGCTCTAGCCGTCTCAATGACTGTTTCATCACCCTCAGCGCCGGGGAAAACCACGGGGCTGTCCGGGCTCCATGCAATCTGAGAGGGCGCTTCGGAGCCAGACAGTCAATAGCGCTGGTTAACTCCGCATTCCAGCGGGCCACCAGGGAATCAGCTGAAAGGCCATCGACATGGGATAAAGCATCCCCTACCACTCTCTGGAAGCCAATTGGATCCATTAAGTAGCGGGGGCGGACCATCCGAATTGGTCCCACCTCCCTGCAGAGGGGAAGGGTTGCGGAGAAGTCCAGTTGCACCAGAAAGTGATCTGACCATGGCACTTCTTTTGTTTCACTTTTACTTAATGTCAGATCACCAACATCCATAGAGGTAAACACCAAGTCCAAGGCATGTCCACGGCTATGAGTTGGGCCAGACTTATTCAGGGACAGCCCCATGGTGGCCATGCTTTCCACGAAGTCCCGAGCAGCTCCTTGTAAGGTCGTGTCGGCATGGATGTTAAAATCCCCTAAGACAACCAAGCTAGGTGTCTCCAGGAGCACATCCGACACGACCTGAAGCAGCTCGGGCAGGGAATCCTTGGTGCAGCGGGGAGGTCGGTACACCAAAAGGAATCCTGTACTGCCCCTATTGCCCAACTTCCAGAACATGCACTCAGAAAACTCCATCTTACCAATAGGACGCCTGGTGCAAACTAATGACTTCCTAAAAATCACTGCAACCCCCCCTCCCCGCCCAGATGGCCTGGGTTGCTGTGCATAAGAGAAACCTGTTGGACAAGCAGCGCCAAGAATGGGCCCATCGGCTTCATCCAACCAGGTCTCTGTCACACATGCCAGGTCAAATCCTCCATCCACAATCAGGTCGTGAATGGCAGTGGTCTTATTCATCATCGACCTGGCATTGCACAGCAGCACCTTCAGGTCATGTGGGTATCCCTTGCTGATTCCAATATCCGTCCGGTCAAGACCAGACCCGGAGGCAGTGATAGTCTTCAGACAACGACTAAGTCTGCCTCCTCGGTAATGACATGGTCTGGTCTTAGCGTAACTCCTCCTCCTACCCGTGACCACTGAGATCGGTTGTCCCAGTGCATCCCCCCCTGTGGAATCTGCCCCAGCCATTTTGCTTGCTGGGACCCCCTCCCGGGCAGCCCTGACCCCTCCCCTTAAAAACAAAATAAAACCTCTGTAAAAAACAGCAAGAACGGAACAAAAGAAAAACACAAAAAACACAATAAAACAATAAAACCAAAAACAATAAAAATTACAATACACCAATATTTAACATATTCCCACACCCAACTAAAAATCCCTCCCACCTACCACCCCAAAGAAAATACCCTCCCACCTACCATCCCAAGAAAATAAAAACATAAAAATTCTTTAAAAAGCATTTTAAAAAGAACTCTGTGCTGTTTTAAGTTCCCCTGGGCAGCACCAGCAGCAGAGCAGCGGCGGCAGTCCTTATGAGGCCCTCCAGGCCCCGCCCTAGACCAGGTGGAAGGAGGCAGGGACAGGGCCTGTGGGCACTCACAGCAGGAGAGAGTCCTGGGCAGCACCCACCACACAAAAAACACAATAAGACAATACTAACCAAGAAACAAAAATCACAGAAATAACAAAATTTAAAAAATTCCCAGACCCAAGTAAATAACCAACCCCCCAACATAATGTGTTTAAAATGATAAAAGGAGAATTTAAAACATTTTTAAAAGAACTCTGCACAGTTCAGAGTCCTCCTGGACAGCAACAGCGCTGGGGGCAACAGTCCCCAGCAGGGCCGCCAGGCCCCGCCCTAGGCCAGGTGGTGAGAGGCAGGGCCAGGACCTGCAGGCACTCACGACAGGGGAGTCCTCCTGGGCAGCAGCAGCAGTGGAAGCAGCAGACCTATTTGAGGCCTGCCAGGCCCCGCCCTAGGCCAGGTGGTGAGAGGCAGGGACAGGACCTGCAGGCACTCACGACAGGGGCATTAGATGTTCATATTGATTTTAGCTGTTTTTATTGCTTCTTTTCAAACTGTTTTTATTGCTTCTTTTAAAAGGGACCCAGGTGGCGCTGTGGGTTAAACCACAGAGTCTAGGGCTTGCTGATCAGAAGGTCGGTGGTTCGAATCCCTGCGACGGGGTGAGCTCCCGTTGCTCGGTCCCAGCTCCTGCCCACCTAGCAGTTCGAAAGCACATCAAAGTGCAAGTAGATAAATAGGGAACGCACCAGTGGGAAGGTAAACGGCATTTCCGTGCGCTGCTCTGGTTCCCCAGAAGTGGCTTTGTCATGCTGGCCACATGACCTGGAAGCTGTCTGCGGACTTACGCCGGCTCCCTCGGCCTATAGAGCGAGATGAGTGCCGCAACCCCAGAGTCGGACTCGACTGGACCTGATGGTCAGGGGCCCCTTTTCCTATTGCTTCTTTTATTCCTTATATTGCATCTATATTATTGATTGTTGTATTTTATATCGTATTCTGCGGAATCCAAATGGCAATACGATAAAATACAAATAATTGAAACAAAAGAAGCAATAAAAATATATTTAGAAACCAGACAGCATCCAGCACAGAGCAACACAGTTGCAACAGCAGGCAGATAATTTTTTATGTGTTCTGCCAAGACTGCCTGCAATTTTCAAGTAGTCTCTGTGTGGGTGAAAGGTCTGGGAACCACTGGGTTAGGATATTTGTGTAACTGCAAAGACAATTTCATATTTACATGTTACATCTATTAGTGTAGGGTGTTTTTTAAGGGCTTAAATCTAAAAGGTTGCACACAATAAACTATATCATTTTCTGGGTTTGACAACAGGAAAAAACTATGGTACTCTACATAGCTCAGTCAGTAGAATCATGGGTTGGGTAAAAGATTCCTGTCTTGCAGGGGGTTGGACTAGATGACCCTGCTGACCCCTTCCAACCACACAATCCTATGATTCTACAAAGATGCTCTTATGCAGGTGCAAGATGAGCTTGCAGCATTCTCCAAATCTGGGAGAGTTGTGTACTGCTATTAACCAAATGAAAAACAACAAAGCCAGCAGACCTGACGGGATACCTGCCAAGGTCTTCAAAGTAGGCGGAATTGAACTTACACAACAACTCCACAAGCTCATCAAAAAAATCTCGGAGAGAGTGGAGATCCCAGCAGACTTTAGGGGTGCCAAAATTATCACTCTTTAAAAAAGGTGATAGAATGGATTGCAGAAACTTTCAAGGCATCTCTATTAGCTGTGGCTGGCAAAATTCTTGCAAGGATCTTAGCAAACCATCTCCTAACAGTATCTGAGGCTACCCTACCTGAATCCCAAAATGGTTTTTGACCTTCTAGGGGGGCAGTGGACAAGATTTTCACCGCTCGACAGCTTCAAGAAAAATGCAGAGAGCAAAACCAACCCCTGCATATGGCATTTATTGACCTGACTAAGGCCTTTGACATTAAATCATAATGCCCTGTGTACTGTCCTTCTGAAAATCGGCTGCCCAGTTAAATTTGTGAACATCCTTTGGCTCCTCCATGATAATATGACAGCAACAATTGCAGATAACAATGGCTCTCAAAATGAACCATTCACAGCGGCATCAGGTGTTAAACAGGGTTGTGTTATCACCCCAAATTATTTTCATTGCCATGATCCTACACTTTGTTGAAGGGAAACTCCCCACCGGAGTAGAAATCATATTATCAAACAGATGGAAAGCTCTTTAACTTGAGTAGGCTGAAAGCAAAGAGCAAGGTTACCATAACTTCCATCATAGAGCTTCAGTATGCTGATGATGACGTAGTGTGCGCGCACTCAGAGGATGACCTCCAAACCATCCTAAATATCTTTGCAGAAGCTTACAAAAAGCTTGGCCTATTGTTCAACATGCTAAAAACAAAAGTGCTGCACCATCAAGCACAAAACAACCCCTCTGGAACACCCAGACCCGGCGCACCCATAAAGGCGAACTAGGCGACGGCCTAGAGCGCCAGAATGCAGGGGGTGATGCTGTGTCTCCCCACTCACAAACGCTCTCTGCCACCGCCGCCGGTCTCCCCACCTCGGGTGCAGCTTGGCCGCCGCCGCAAAGCGAGAGCAGCTCGGAGTAGCCCTGCTGCTCACTCACAGCCAGGAAGAGCGCTGCGGCTCCGGCGGAGGCTGCCGGCCCAGCAGCAGCGGCTATTCCAGGCTCCATGGCAGCGGGGAATCAGGCAGAGGGCGGCGCGACTCCTGAGGCCGGGAGAGAAACTCCTCGGGGCGAGCGAGGAGCCTCTGAAGCAGCCCTGGCTAAACCGCAGCGCGAGCAAGCGGCGGTGGTAGTGGCGGCAAGCGCTCGCAGCCGAAGACTTCAGCTGTGGGCGCCGCCGCCCGCTTGCTCGCTGAGGAGCTCACAGCGTCCCCCCCATAGGCGGGAGGAGCGCGAGCCAAAAGGAGAGCTCAGCGCCCTCCCGCCCACGGAGGGGATGCTGTGAGCTCCCCAGCGACTGTAGTGAGCAAGCGGCGGCAGCCTTCAGCTATGGGCGCTGCCGCCGCTCACTCGCCGCCGCCGCCGCTGAGGAGCTCAAAGTGTCCCCTCCACAGGCGGGAGGGCGCCGAGCTCCCTTCTTGGCCTGCGCTCCTCCCGCCAATGGAGGGGACGCAGAGGCGGTGTTGTGCGTGCGCCATGACGCATGCGCCATGACACATGCGTCCGGGGGGCGCCAGAAGCTGTTTTTGCTTAGGGCGCAAAAAGCCCTAGCACCGGCCCTGGGAACACCACAAATCCAACTCAATGGTGTAACGTTGGAAAGTGTTGATCACTTCTCCTACCCGGGCAGTTATCTTTCACAAGGGCCGACACTGATGCCAAAATCCAGCATCGCCTGAGTTCTGCGAGTGCAGTTTTCTCCCAATTGAACTTCAGAGTGTTTGAGGACTGGGACATTCTCAGGGAAATCAAAACGCTTGTTTACAAAGCTATTGTACTACCAACCTTACTGTATGCTTGTGAAACATGGACCACTTATAAACACCATCTCCAGCTCCTCAAAAGATTCCATGAATGGTGTCTCCAAAAAATTTACATACACTTGGGAAGATAGGTGAACTAATGCCAGTGTACTGGAAGAAGCAAAGATCTCCAGAGTCAAAGCAATGATTCTTCAACATCAACTTCGTTGGACTGGTCATGTTCGGATGCCTGATTATTGTCTACCAAAGCAACTACTCTATTCCGAACTTAAAATTGGAAAGTAATGCTGCTAGTTAACGAAAGAGGTTTAAAGACTGTCCCAAGGCAAATATAAAAGAATGTAGTATAAACACAGACTATTGGGGAACATTGGCCTGCGAGCACTCCAATTGGAGAGCAGCTTTTACCAAAGGTGTCATGGACTTTGAAGACGCTTGAACTCAGGATGAAAGGGATAAACATACTAAGAGGAAGGCATATTTGGCAAATGCTCACATTGATCAACTCCCGCCCAGAAACCTATGTCCCCACTGTTGAAGGACATGTGGATCCAGAGGTGGCCTCCACAGTCACTTACGGACTCACTGTTAAGACCAGGTTCATGGAAGACAATCTTACTTGGCTCCGAGTGCTCACCAATGACCCTGCTGGCCCCTTTCAACCATACAATCCTATGATTTTACAAAGATGTTCTTACACAGGTGAGTTATGGAAGGGGAAGCGAACTGGGGAAAGAGAAAAGGACAGTTGGGAGATCACATTTTAGGAAGTGGGGAATCTGTGGCTCTGCAGTTCCAATTGGACTGCAACTCCCTCCAACCTAGCCAATGCTCAGGGGTGCTGACCGTTGCAGTCCAGCAACACCTGCGCCCCCAGATTGCACCTAATTTTAACAGCGGGGATGGAACACGGGGGCAGATTCCAATGTAGCATAAGACAATGCATAAAGGAAGCCTTGCAGTGGAACTCCTTTCCTCTTCCAAGCAAGCTCCCCGGTCTTCAGCGGTGCGCCCTCGCTAGGACTGCAGCCTGAAAGCAGCTCAGGCCTGGGATGGGCGCACGTCGGGCGGGGAGAGGGGAAGGCAGTTCGCCGCGGCGGGCGGAGGGTTTCGACGTGACTCACCGCCCTCGGGGTCCATGGCCAGGCGGGTCCGGGGCGCAGCCGAGTTCTCCAAGGGCCTGAAAGGCGCCTCTCCCGGCTGGGCTGCGCGGCTGCTGCTCCTCTGGCTTCCCGGGTTCCTGTCACGACGGGCCCACTTGGCTTCGCGAGAAAGAAGCCTTTCCTCCCTTCGGCTGTAATACGAGCTCTTGCAGCCCGCCCTCTCCGACCGCACGACATGGTTTCCCCTCACGTGTTCCGCCTTCGGGTTGGCGACGCCGGACGCCGATCTATAATAGAGGGGAGAGGCGTGTGGGTGCCGTAGAGGCCTCTTGAAAGGCTCGGAATAGCAGCTGCGGAAAAGAACGCGTGTGTGAAAAAAAATGCGGTGTTCGGTGTTGCTAAAGATCCCGCCAACACTTGGGTTATCTCTGCCTCTTGACTGCACTGGGCCAAAGTTATAGGCAACAAAAAAACTTGCAAAACGGAGCAAAAGCTTGGCAAGTGCGGGATAGGATGCTGGACTAGACTAGCCTTTGGTCTCTTGTGTTTTCTGCTAAGCAAACTTTAATGTTTTACTTATAATATTTAAAGCATGTTTTCCAGTCTTAAAAAGGCCCCAGTAAGCACTAACAATATGGGAGGTTGCCTGCTCTGGATGGGGTTGCAGTCCCTCCCTCTGAAGTTAGGGATAGCCTAACTTCTGCCATCTACCGTATGCCCTGGTAACCTCTGGGGTGGAATCTAGACCAGGGGTCAGCAAACATTTTCAGCAGGGGGCTGGTCCACTGTCCCTCAGAACTTGTGGGGGGCCGGACTATATTTTGAAGAAAAAAAATGAATGAATTCCTATGCCCCACAAATAACCCAGAGATGCATTTTAAATAAAAGCACACACATTCTACTCATGTAAAAACACGCTGATTCCTGGACCGTCCTTGGGCCAGATTTAGAAGGCGATTGGGCTGGATCCGGCCCCCGGGCCTTAGTTTGCCTACCCATGATCTAGAAACATAAATATATATTGAATTTGCCATGAGCTCACCATCGCCATCTAGTGTCACACTTGTATTGTTGTTTAGTCGTTTAGTCGTGTCCGACTCTTCGTGACCCCATGGACCATAGCACGTCACACTTGTATAATGCACTTAAAATGTTTTATTTGCAGCTGTATAGCTGAGTCTTAGGGTAAGATTACTGCAATGGATTATATGGGGGGCTGCCTCTGAAAACAGTTCAGAAACTTCAGCAAGCTCTGACAAGCAGCAGACCAATTTAGAGCTTTGATCGGTAAACACAACCAAGAATCTTGCAGCACCTTAAAGAATAGCAGACTTACTATGACATAAGCTTTCATGAACTACCGGTAGAATGCTCTTCTTCCAGCTGAAACGAAACCATGAAATCTTATGCCACAATAAATCTGCCTTTAAAGTGCCACAAAGCTATGTTGCTTATGGTGTGACACAAGCGCAGGTATCTTTCCTAATACCCTGTAACGCCTTCAAGTGTGGAACCTCTGAAACATGTAGCTAGTACAGATTTTAAAAAAAAATCTATTACAGAGGGTTGAGTTGCAAAGAGCACCTGAATGCTTGTATTCTAGGATATGCACACTGGAAGACCATTCAAATTCCAAGACTAATGTTAAACTGGAGTTGTGCAAGTGCCTTAATTTCACTGGAAACCCCTCTTAGGCCTTGTTCTCTTAAACAGCAGATGATGGGATAAACCTGTGTCTGAGCTGCTTTTCTTCCGACTGCAAGTGAGAGTTTGCATGATGGAATTAAGAGTAAAATAAAATCCATCCACTTAGAAAACTAGCCTACCAGTCAGGGAGAAGAGTAGATTAGAGCCTTTCCCCTTGACTCCCAATCTTCTGTGTACAGAGATTTTTTTTTTGGTACTCATGTGATCCAACACCTGTAGCATGAAGTGAATTAATCCTGCTTGTGAACAAGTTGCTTGTGAACAAGTTGCTTGTGAACAAGTGTTATGCTCAGCTGCCCCGTGTGGTGATCTGGGAGAACTACAACATAAAACCCCTTCCTTGTACTGTACTGTACTGTAGTGGCATATTTTTCTCAGGATATGGGCATAGCCCTGCCCACCCAGGCTGGCCATTGATCCCTCCTGGACAGGAGGGCTATAAGAGACTTGCTGTTTGGCCTAACATATTGCCTTTCTGTCTCTGTGCATCACTCAACTCCTGGCCTGCTTCTGACAGCGATAGCTTCCTATGGCTTTGCCTTGATGTTGCAGCATGAGCTGTGCAAGCCTAGCTGGCCACAAATTTCCCAACAAAAACTTAAGTTTTGTCCCTTTAAATATCCAAAATTGGGAGTAGAGTTGTGTAGTGGTTAGAGTGTAGGGCTAAGATTGTGTTGTTGAGCTAACATGCTATTGGTATCCATTGGGTGGGTGGGGGGGGGCTACATACCGTCCCTTAGCAGAGATGCAAACCCTAGTCAACCCATGTTTGCAACTCCTTGGAGGGAGCTTCATGTTCACTTTTCAGGCCAACACTAGTCATGCATTATCCAGGAGTGTGAGTGAATGCATGTCTGTATCTAGCGGGTGGGTCAAGCCAGGAGCATTCTCAGAAGCTCCTTGAAATATTTAGTACTCATGCATACCGAATTACTGAACAGGACTCACGCCTCCTTTATTCTGGAAAATCCAGAGCACATCACTGCCAAACTGCTGCATGCCACTATCTTCCTGAAGGAGCGTCTCCACCCCCATTGTTCAGCCCGGACACCGAGGTCCAGCTCCGAGGGCCTTCTGGCAGTTCCCTCACTGCGAGAAGCAAAGTTACAGGGAACCAGGCAGAGGGCCTTCTCGGTAGTGGTGCCTGCCCTGTGGAACGCCCTCCCATCAAATGTCAAGGTAACAAGCAACTATCTGACTTCTAGAAGACGTCTGAAGGCAGCCTTGTTTAGGGAAGTTTTTAATGTTTGATGTTTTATCATTTTTAATATTCTGTTGGGAGCCGTCCAGAGTGGCTGGGGAAACCCAGCCAGATGGACGGGATATAAATAAATTTGTTGTTGTTGTTGTTGTTGTTGTTGTTGTTGTTGTTGTTGTTTAATTGGTGGGAGTAACGGTCTATGTAGCATAGTTGCCTTTCTGTATTGTGCTCCCTGACTGCATCTCCATTGCAATGTCTTGCTACATGGTCCCTTCCCTCACAGGCCATATTCTGTGCCTTAAATGCTATCATATAAACAGTTCATTATCCCCTAAATGTCAGAGAGGTTGTGAAGCTCTTGGGTCATTCAGACACATGTGGTGGTGCTGTCTACCTATTGAAGCTTTTTGGGAGACAGAATTTGCCCCCTCCCCAAAAATGTGATTGTCGGCATCTTGATTTAGACCCAGTGATAGCTCTCTTGCCCCTAGAGAGTCATAGCTATCCAAATATTGTGCCTAAAGAATTAGTGGTGTTCTTATTATCGGCCGCTCAAATGAAAATTTCTGCTAACTGGAAAATGGGCTGGTCTCAATGTTGGCTAAACAGAATATGGGAAACAGCTCTCTCAAAGCATCTCACTCAAAGGGGAGAGAAGAAAAGAAAAAGAAAATATGGAACACAATGAAAACAACAAAACTTCGCAGCACATAAAATAATAAACAACACATCCATTAAGCATTCTGATTGATACATGGCATCCAAATAGGTGTTCAAGCAAAGTTGGTGTTTATAAAGAGTATATTCAAATGTATTAAGAGTATTAAGAATGTCAGATCATTGTAAAATAGATAGTGGATATTTCATCCTGGAGAGCTGCCGCAAGTCGCTGTTGACAATACTCAGCTAGATGGACTAACTGTCTGACTTGGTTTAAGGCAGATTCCTATGTTCTCATGATACCTCCAGCTTGCAGTACAAGTCTCTTACGGGCAGCGGGCTCTGAAAATCCATATGTGCCATTGTCTTGCAAGCTGCTGAAATTGTAGGCAATATTTATGTCCTGCTCTTTTTACATACCTAGATCCTCAACACCTCCCATTCAAAAAGGGGTGTTTATGTAAGCTATATCTAAAACTAACCCATGTATTGTTGGGGGTATTTCTAGAAAAAGAGACTTGCTGATTGTTTGTGCATGCTAAAAGATATGTCTTATGAAATTCTGCTTTCAGCATAGGCAACTGCATTCTTTTATGAGGGTCAATGAGGTAGAGTATCACCCCAACTTCTGAAATAGCACATTGATCTTTTGAAGATATGCTTAAGGAACAGGTAGGAAATTATCATGCAGCACACATATTATTCATGGCAGAATATTCATTTTAAGTGTGCTAACCTTACCTCACAGATACCAAGTCTGGGTAGTGCCCACTAGCTGGCATACAAACCACTAGCTGGCATACAAAGTAGCTGATTTACACTTGCTCATGGGCAGTAGTAATTCGGTAACTTTTTCCACTCTCTGCACTCTGTGGCACTATCTTTCTCCGTACCACCGCAGGGCTATTTGACACTCTTTGGTCATGGCACTTATTTCCTGTCTGCCTACTGCACAGGTCTCTACAACCCATCCTTTCCTCTCTACAAACCACACACTGATACTGTCTTCCATCTGCATTATCACAGTTTCATCCATGCTTCCCTCTAAAAAGGTATAGGTACCCCTGGCCATTAGGTCCAGTCGCACATGACTCTGGGGTTGTGGTGCTCATCTCGCTCTATAGGCCAAAGGAGCCAGCGTTTGTCCGTAGACAGCTTCCAGGTCATGTGGTCAGCATGACTAAGCCGCTTCTGGCAAACCAGAGCAGTGCACAGAAACGCTGTTTACCTTCCCACTGGAGCGGTACCTATTTATCTACTTGCACTTTGACGTGCTTTTGAACTGCTAGGTGGGCAGCAGCTGGGACCTAACAACGGGAGCTCACCCCATTGTGGGGATTCGAACCACTGACTTTCTGATTGGCAAGCCCTAGGCTCAGTGGTTTAGACCACAGCACCACCCGAGTCCCATACGCTTCCCTCTAGATCCCCACTTTTCCCAGGTCACTCTGCACACCCTGTTCTTTTCTTCTTCCTTTAGACCACAGATAGGGAATCTGTACACTCCAGAATTTGTTGCACTCTGACTCCTATCAGCACCAGACAGCATAGTCAATGGTCAGGGATGATTTGAGTTGCAGTCCAGCAAAATCTGTGCTACAGGTCCCTTACTCCTAATTCAGACCGACTCCAAATGACCTGTTGGTTCAACATCGATCCTGATTTGCTGGCACAAAAGTTGCATGCTAGTTGGGCTACGACCGGTCCTTTTTTTTTTTATAGCATTCATTCTGTTGTTGCTTTATTACAGGGTGGTTATATGCAGGCCCAGTTGCTAGCTAACCCCCAGGCATGTGTGTAGGTTGCCCAGGAAGACCCCAGAGACCTTTCTCTCTGTAGACGGCACTGTTTTCTCCTATGCTTTCTTTGGACTGTACACACAAAGGCCACTCTTTAAAAAGGGCCGAAGATTTACTGTGCCAGAATGCAACTGGCGGCGTTTTTATAACAGTCCTTTGCAGCTTTTCCTATTCAGTGAATTAGTGACTGATTATTCCAAAGCATTTTCAAGTTAGCTGAGTAATTAATTATTTCCCTTTTTAAAAACACCATAGATCTTTCTAACAGTGTGTGTGTGTGTGTGTGTGTGTGTGTGTGTGTGTGTGTACACAAAGTGGGAGATGGAGAGAGAAAGAGTCGGGTAAGGAAAGGACATATTTTAAACCAGCTTTTCGGAGGCAAACCACATTGTTTCAGCTTGCGGGAAGCAACTGAGACAAAAAGGGGAGCTTTGCATATCTCACCTCTCTCTCCATTGGTTACATTGGAAACAAATGGGCCACTTCCCTTTTGATTAATGATCATTTCTGTATGAATGGGTTGATCTCGCCACTGATCTCCTACCTAAACTTAACTTGTGGATATGATTGTCTCTCTGGATTGGATGAATTGCTCATCTTTTCTGCAGCAGTGACCCACTGAGGTGCTTCTAGAGCTGGGGTGGAGAGCCTGTGACTTTCCAAATGTTGTGGGACTCTACCATCAATGTGGGATATTATACCTGAGCTGCTGAAAAAAACCCTCAACAAGCTTTGGGTCTATAAACCTCAGCTTGGGGAGAGGAGCCCGAGGCAGCCCTACCATGAGGCAAAATGAGGCAGCTGCCTCAGGCAGCAAACGCTATGGGGTGCAGAGTAAACAGAGCTGTTGTGTGCCCTGCAGCCTGCTTTATGTCTGTCCCTGAATGAGCCTGCTGCCCTCAATTGCAGTGGAAGATTCCCACTGTCAGTACTGAAGTAGGAGTCAAGTGCTGTCTAGCCATCTTCTGTACATGAAGCAGGGGACATTCCATCTTTTGCAACTAAGGGAGCAAAATGCTTTGGGTTGGGCTCCAACCATATTTGTGGAAGTCCACAGGTTCACCACCCCTGAGGTCACCAAGGGTGACCTGCTGAATATCAATACAAGACACCTCCAGCAAATGCGCACAAACAGTTATTCAGATGTACTGTTTATGGGATGATTAACAGGTGTTGTATCTGCAGCCCCTCAGCCACTTGTACTACCTCATAGGGGTGGGGAACCTCAGCCTGAGGGCCAAATACGGCTCTGAAGGCCTCTCTGGACTTTTCCCAAGCCACAGCCCTTCTTCCCAGGCTCCAGCGCTCCCTGGTTCTGCTCCATGCACCCTTGAGTGCCTTGGCCTACTGGAAGTGTTCCCAAACTGTAACAATGTCCCTTGTTTGCCTGGGTAGAGAGAGGAATGTCCAGCCTTGTGTGGCTGGAATGTTGCCTATTGTACCCTGTTGCTCCTCCCACTTTTGCCTCTTTCCCCACCCACCACTGAAAAGTGGCCCCCGGAAGGTTGCTCATGAGGCAATGTGGCCCTCAGCTGAAAAATATTTTCCAAGGCTGGATCGAGACACATCAAAGAAGTGTTTCAGTTTAGAGCAGGCATGTCAAACCTGCGGCCCTCCAGATGTTTTGGCCTACAACTCCCATGATCCCTAGCTAGCAGGACCAGTGGTTGGGGAAGATGGGAATTGTAGTCCAAAACATCTGGAGGGCCGCAGGTTTGACATGCCTGGTTTAGAGCATTGTAAATTTAAACAGGGGAAACAAGTAGAGAAAAATGGGACTCCACATCGCCATCTGGTGGCACAATGTTATATCGCATATACAATACATATAAATCGCTTTTTCTTTACCAGTCTGGCTGAATCCCTATAATCAGTGCCACTGACATAACAGCAAGGTGACAAAGGAAGTCATTTGTGGACTGGTGCCATGCAGCACAAGCCCATAAATACATCAGGGGTAGATAACCTTTTTCAACCCAAGACTTATGTTCTTTTGTGGACAACCTCTATTTCACCTTCACTCCCTTTTTCTTTCCCCCTCCTCTTTACTTTTCTCAACTCTCTGTTGCACACTGTTCATCCCTACTTCTATACCTCCCCCTCTCCCTTATTTTGCAGCCCTCTTTGCAAACACACACACTGCCCTGAACCCCTGGCCTACCTGGCGGCAAGTCAGTATGCCAAGTTCCCAGTCCAGGGCCAATCTACATGTCCAAAGTCAAAAACCAAAGAACAGTCCCACAGAGATCCTGCAGGACCCAAGCTGAGATCCTTCCACAGGGGCAAATGAACGGACACAGCACCTCAGCTCTGATTCCCTTTTGTACTTTGCCTGCTGATTGCAGCATCTGGGCTTGACGAGGCAGGTGACCCTCACCTGCTCCAAGCCTACTCCAGTTGAGGAGTCACAACCTTTCTTCCAGAGCTAATGAGTCCCACCTGGCCACCTAGGGAGCTGGGCTATGGGCCCTTGCCTGCCTCTGCCTCCTAGAGTTGCTCCCTACACCTCAGAGCCTGCCGTGTCCATGGGGACAGGGGTTCCTCTGGCTCTGGTCCTGCTCCTCTGATTCCTGTGCACTGACTCCCATCCCTTTGCCACCCTCTCTCACCCTGTACTCCCACCCCCAGCTTGCCCTGGTGTGTCCCAGTCCTGGCCACAGCCCTCACCGCAAACCTCTTCCTCCTCCCCGTCATCCTGCCAGTTCATGACACCTTTGCTCTGCAGGCACCTTATGGGTGGCACAAGCACCTGCTCTCTGCTTATGACAGGCTGTGATCTCAACTGCATATGTTGTTCTGGGGTAGCATGGTGTATAATGGAACCTGATGCTAAGGAAGGGACAACTGGACAAGAATCTTTCCAAAGCTATGATTTTGGGTGTCTACAAATGCAATGGTTTTGTAACCCAAACTGAAAATTCCCAACACTGAATGAAGCTGACTAAATTGATTAAATCTGGATTCAAATCAGAGAATTCCAGAGAGATGTAATTTCACTAAATAAAAGAATGTGTTTTCCCCCAGACATTTACTGATATCCGTGGTTCATAATTCAAAATCCAGCGAGCATCCCATGTTATTCAGCCATTTGCACCAGCGTAGCAACACCGATAATTTGCTATGTGCATGAAAATTTTCATTTTGGTTTGTTTTTACATATTTGTAAACTACCCTTCAGCCAATGATTCCCAGGGCAGCACACAACACAATAAAATAATAACATCAGCCACCAAACAAGCAAGAAATTAAAGACAACAGAGTTAAAACTCCAAAGTGGAAAAGTCTGGGAGAATCCAAATATTGTTGCCAGAGGCTGAAGGGATAGCATTGCAGGTGCCCAGGCCAGTCTCTCTAGGGATGGAATTCCATAAAAACAGGCCTTTGTGGTGCTGCCCCCTCCCCCAGTGCCAGGTTTATGTATAGGCTAAGTATGCTGAAGCCTAGGGCCTCTAAATCTAGGGGGCCTCAGCAGCCCTCCCGCTCCCCAGCGGGCAGTCTCCCCTCTCCTAAAATTGCAAACCCAAGACTTCATCCAAGGGCAGGGCAACACAGGCCTCTAAATCTAGGGGGCCTCGCCAGCCTGCCCACTCCCCAGTGCCTCAGTCTCCCTTCTCCCAAAATTGTAAATCCAAGACTTCATGCAAGGCATAGCTGCCAAGTTTTCCCTTTTCTTGCGAGGAAGCCTATTCAGCATAAGGGAAAATCCCTTAAAATAAGGGATAACTTGGCAGCTATGATGCAAGGGCAGGGCAACTAAGTCCTCACAACTATTAAACTCAGGGTTAGCCAGTGGGGCCCAATTGGAAGCAGTGGGGTGCAACTTGAATTTTTTTTTGTAAGGATCCAGTTCACAGCCAAAGTCTGCAAAATCTTATAGATATAAATAAAATCCATCTAGATTGCCCTGGTGCAGGGGCCCCCTTAGGAGCGGCCCATGGAGCCCAATTTGGCCCAATTGCTCCAATTGCCTTAAGGTCAGCCCTGATGAGACTGTGCAGGGGTTGGACTGACAAGCCTTGCACCTTCTAGGTCTCTGTGTCACTTATTCAGAGCACAGACTCAAGGACTTGTTATGGAAATAAAGGGGGGTCACTTATTGGAAATCAGTTTTGTCACACAAACCCAAACCCCAGGCTGATGAGCCCAGCCACCTTTTATTCACAGTCGCATAAGCACTGCACTACACTACAGCATGGCCATAAACCTGTACGTTCAACCGCTGAAATATACACCCAATATATACCAATGGAGATTGATGTTACTGCTTAAGTAGCAGGATTTCTACACATTTCCAAAATGTATAAGCCATACCCTGAAAATAAGACATGGATGCGGTGCCTCCCGGCAACAGCTTGTTGCCCTCAGCCATGCCGCACTGCGCAGAGCCCTTCCCACTGGAATAAAACACCCCCTGAAAATAAGCCATAGTGTGTCTTCTTGAGGAAATTATAAATATAAGACAGTGTCTTATTTTTGGGGCAACACGGTATGTCGAAAACAATAGAACAACTGCATATATAAAAAACAAGTGTAAAAGTCATAAATATAAAAACAGTTTAAAACAAAAGCAGAACATCCGTGAAAGAAATTCGAATCCATTGTAGAGCAGACACAAACTGTGATAAAGTTTTTTGAAGGCTTGCTGAGAGAAGGACGTCTTTAGCTCAAAAGACAAGAGAGAAGATAGGCCTACTTGTCTGATATGCACTGGAATGAAGCTCCAAAGGGTAGGCAGAACTGGGTTCCAACTAATGAATTATGCTGCTGCTGCTGCAATCTCAAATCCTCACTGCTCAGATAGCTTGCACCTGCTGCTTGCTGCTCCACAGTGAGTCAGCTCATGGCTGTATTTATTTTTAAACATCTGAATGTGAAACACGTGTGTGTGTGTGTGTGTGTGTGTGTGTGAAAGAATAACTTATTTTCAAGGCAAATAAGGTGCATGGTAAATTCTTAGGCTCATTTGGCTTCCCTCTCCAGGTTGCCTCTGCTGCTGCAACCTAGCTGGTTTGCATCTTAGGTAGTAGGGTTGGATTGCTTTTGTCCAGATGAGGATGCTTCTTTCCTTCTATTGGTTTTGGGGGACTGCGGAGATGATGTGTGTGTGTCATTAGCATGCCTCACAGCAGAGAAGCTGTTATGTGTGTACAGTACAGTGCAGCCAAAGTGCACAAGGATGAGAAAGATACAAATGCCTGAGAAGGATACAAAGTCAAATCTGAGTCTTTGTCCAAGGCAAGAAACCCTCTAATTTGACTTGCAAATTTGCAAGCATCATTCTTCATCTCTGTATTGGCATCTTGCATTAGACTGCTTCAGGTGCTGCCTCCTCTCGTCATACCATAAACAGTGGTGGCACCAATTTGAATGAGAAGTGTTTCTAATAAATCCTCACAGAACTAGAAGACTGGGAGACTCTCTCTCTCTCTCTCTCTCTCTCTCTCTCTCTCTCTCTCTCTCTCTCTCTCTCTCTCTCTCTCTCTCTCTCCTGGTTCAATCCTCCCCACGTTAGTTTAAGGATTATTTTATATTTAAAAAACCTATTCCAACAAATCGATTTCCAAACCAAATCACTGAACACAACCAACTCCAAACCTAGATACAGCAAACAGGGTTTAAAATAGGTCAGATCTGATGGTTGTTGCACGGGGGAATAGAAAAAGAATTAACCTGGTGCACTTAATGCAGAACAATTTGCAGAGTGCCAAAATTCATCAGGTGTTGTGATCAAATAATGGTGCTTTCCCCCTATTTTCTTTGGAAGTTTCCTATCCATTTTTTCAGATTAACAACTGGATGTTTCTTTGGAAAGATGGAAGGTGTTTTGCACCATTATAGGAACTGTTTCTGGAACTTCTCCATCATTTTCTAGGTTCTTCTAAGGCAATATTGGGGAATGTGTGGCCCTCTAGATGTTGACGGACCACAACTGCTATCATCTCTGACTATTGGCTCAGGAGAGGAGGGCAGAGGCCTGTGGGGACCTGTACCAGCCAGGAGGCAAGAATCAGAGGCAGGGTGGAGCTTTAGAGCTGGAAGAAGAGGATGACAAGGCAGGCCAGGCAAATGGACTGGGTGCTTCCCCACCCTCCCCCACACCACTGTCTCCCAGAACCAGGACAGAATTGAAGCAGGTAGAGCAGAAACAGCATCTTCCATACAGGTGCAGTCCCCAGCTATGTTTGGACAACCCGTCAGGGGAAGGTACACAAGCTGGTGGGGGGGAAGTGGTCCCCAGTTGTTGCAACTGCTCTATAGAGTGCAGACCTTGGAATAGATGCCTAGGTGCCAGATTGGTGTGTGTTGGTCTCCAGAGCTGTGGAAGCGACTGTAACTGTTATCTCTGATGATAAAGAGTTAGCTCTCTACCGTGTGCATTCTTTGGCTGGGAAGCACCCATGACATTGGCCATGCTGTCTGGCACTGATGGGAGATGGAGTCCAACAGCCAGTGTGGCGTAGTGGTTAAGAGCAGTAGATTCCTAATCTGGGGAACCGGGTTCGCTTCTCCGCTCCTCCACATGCAGCTGCTGGGTGACCTTGGGCTAGTCACACTTCTCTGAAGTCTCTCAGTCCCACCCACCTCACAGGGTGTCTGTTGTGGGGGAGGAGGGGAAAGGAGATTGTTAGCTGCTTTGAGACTCCTTCGGGTAGTGATAAAGTGGGATATCAAATCCAAACTCTCTCAACAACAGGTGGAATGAGATAGGTTCCCCATCCCTGTTCTCGGAGTGCCATTGAACAAAACACAATTTCCTTCACCATTTTCTCTGGATTGCTTGGTGGGAACTTCAGTACCCCTTCCTGAGCATTGCCAAGTATCTTCCCCAACAAGCTGGGTGGTCCTCTTCCTTCCTTTCCAAGACTTTTGCAGGAAGCCCAGCAAGGAGACTGACCAACAACAGTGAAACTCCAGTTTACCTAAATGGGTCCCTGCCTCCACCATGGTCCAGAACTGGAGTTCCATTTCTAACCTTGCTCTGTTTTGTTTTTGGCAGTGTGTTGGCTCTTGATTTCAATACATGTCCTCTGCTCCACCATTGCTAACAGAAGAAATCTATTCGCTGGCCATATTTGCAAACCAGGACCCCCCAATGAGATGCAACCCTGGGTCTCATATTCCATCACTTTGTAAGCTGCCTGTTATAATACTGTTCTACACAGATACCATAAAGGCACAGAAACCCAGACAAAATCAGGGCTATCACTTTCTCACCTCCACCAGTGCTATAATACATGGTCAGCATGTGGTGCTTTAGGGCAGAAGTCCAGGGCCTGAATCTGAAGGCTGAGAAGGAGGGTCCCCAAACACAGCCATCTGAGCTTACCACATTTTAGAGGAAGTGATGTGATACAGTAAAGAGCCATAAGACCATTAATGCTAGAGGTCACAACAAGGATGGAGAACTTCAGGTCTGGGGACCAAATGTGGCCTTTCAGCTCTGTCTGGCCCTGGGGCCTCCCCCAGGACAAACTTTCCATTGCCCCTGCTTTGCAAACCCTTTGAGAGTATTTAGCTCCAATGTATCCTTGAGCTCCCATACTGTTTCTTGCTTGCTTGTGTGCAGGACAGAGAGAAGTAAGAAAGTGTGTGTCAAAAATTAGGTCCCTGTACAAAGGGGTTGTTTGGTCCCAGCTCCTGCCCACCTGGCAGTTCAAAAGCATGTCAAGTGCAAGTAGATAAATAGGTACCGCTCCGGCGGGAAGGTAAAAGGCGTTTCCGTGTGCTGCTCTGGTTCGCCAGAAGCGGCTTAGTCATGACTGTCTGTGGACAGACTGTCTGTGGACAAACGCTGGCTCCCTTGGCCTATAGAGCGAGATGAGCCCCACAACCCGAGAGTCATGTGCAACTGGACCTAACGGTCAGAGGTACCTTTACCTTTACCTTACAAAGGGGTAGTCAATTCTCCAGCCACTTTGGCCTCTAGTCTCTCCCTCCACTGGCATTCAACCACCCCCGTCTCCCTGCCAAGGTTGCCTAGACCAGAATGTGTCCCTGGGACAGGAAAAAGTTGTTCTCAACCCTGGTGATACCTGACAAAACTGCACCAGAGGCCAGTTCCTCCCACTGTGTTTCTGGATGGAGAATGAGAACGGTAGCGGGTTGTTGATGGAGGGCCGGAGCTTGAGCCAAAGAACTATCCATCTCCGAAGAAGACCTGGCCTGGGATCCCGTCCCCGCAACGCGCTTTCCTTCCAGAAGCCTCATCAGACTCCACACGAACTTAACAAGTGAGAGCGCACCGATTTCCAGCAGAAAGTCTCCGTTCCTGACAGACTGAAGGCGCCTCTCCTCTTGGGATGGGTGGTTGGGGGTCTTGGAGAGGGAGCTGCCTCCTCCCTCCTGGCTCTAGAGATGGTTTCGCTACCCCCTTTCGATGGCGGGAAGAGAGCCACCTCTCCACTTTTGCGCCCGGCGGTTGCGCTCTAAGCAAACCCGCCTGGAGGATGAGTTAAACTGGGGAAGGGGGGAAATGGAGCGGGGGGAGGGAAATAAAGAGCATCTGTCGAACAGGACAAGGAAGCCCTTCCCTCGCAATCGAGGCCTTGTTCTCAGCCATATTAGCGAGGTTCTCGTTTGTCAACCGGTGTGTGTGTGTAAGAGAGAGAGAGAGAGAGCTGAGGACGCCAAGAGGTGGCTCCCCAGTTATCTCTTCTGGGTAGGTATGTCAGGAGCGGCAGCTGTTCCTTCTGTGTGCCTTCTGAAGAGCACCCATATGTGGCGGCTCAACATATGGCCTCACAAATCACGGTTTCCAGCTAATGGTCTCCCCCACCTCCTCCTCGCCAGTTTCCTCCTGGCTTGGGGCAGGGAAAGAGAATTAGAGAGCAGGGCGCTGAGAAGTCTTGGAGGACGCAACAGGTGTTGCGCTGCGCCCTTGTACCTTTCCCCGACATTGAGCGCAGCTCAGCTCCTCTCAAAGCTTCGTTTGTCCGTCGCTGAATGGGGAGATCTTGTGTGTGTCTCTCTGTGTGTATAGAGGGAAGCGGGGGAGAACGTGTCAGCACAAAGCTCCGGCCACTTGGACTAACCCCTTTCCCTTGTCTGGGTTCATTTTGTGTGTGGGGTTGTTGGGGGGGAGGTCTGTTTCCTTTCCCAAGTGTTCCACGTGCGTCTTGGGTTACCTCAGATGGGGACATATGGTCGCCCTCTCACCTCTCCAAAATTAATAATGGGGAAATGCCTTCTTTTCAGGGATGCGGATGAACCCGATGCCAGTTATTCTCTCTCTCTCTCCTTTAATGGATTGTGTGCATGTGTGTGTGTGTGTGTGCATAAGATTGTATTGACACAGTTTGTGTGGGAAAGGGAAGCCAGACGGCCCTGTTATCTCCACGAGCCCTCCTCAAACCAAACAGCGCGCCAGTTGGCCGCGGCAGCCTGCAAGAGGAGAAAGGGGAGGGGGGAGGCCCAGATTGCACGAAGCCTTCGCCGACGCCTGGCAGGCGAAAAGGTGGGGTGCTTGGCTCCTCTGGTTACCATATGGTTTCAATAAAATAAGACAAATAGGACGGGGCGATAGGGAATTGCAGTAAACCTGTTATAAAGTAGCAGAAGGAAGGCCAATGTAAACGCCAGAAGGGCCCCAACTGGGATGGCCATTTAATGCCAGCGAGGCATTCAAGCTGCCCGGACAGGTGTGAGGAAGAAGCCAAGGCAGCACCCCCCACCTCCGGTCGATTTTTATCACGTTTGTGGTAATATTGCGCTTGTTATGCTAACTATGAGTAAACAGAAGCGACCAGCCAATTGTGGCAATTGGAGGGAAGTTATCAGGGGAAAGCAATGGCACAAAAGGGGGGTTGGGGAGAGGGAGAGAAGGTGATCTAACAATAAAGTTGCCTTGTTTCCCTGAGCAGGTGATGGCTGCCCCCCGCCTCATGATTAATGTTTCCCCAAAGCACTCCACTTTACAATCTCTTGTCATTATTTATTAAACGAAATCTATTTATTATTATTTTAGCAAACAGTGCGACCAGGTGGGGCTTTCTTTTCCCTCTTCAGCTTTTGTCTGGAGGACGTTTGAAGTGGGCAGTCTAAGGGGTTGGTAACTCGCTCACCAGATTTTTGTTATCCATTTGTGTGCAAGCAAAAAAATCTGCCAGGAGCCTATTCAGTTTTCCCTCGCGCCCCCCTTTCCCTCCTCTCGTCGCAAATCTAAAAAGGGCACACAAAATTCGAGAGGGAAGAAAAGTATCTCGCTTCCTCCCCGCCCCCGCCCCCAATTTTCCTTGTGGGGGAAAAGACGGGAAAGTCTTTCAGATCCCCGTAGAGAAGAGACTCGAGCGGCGGTTGACAGATGCACGAGCCTCGCGTTCAACGACGCCTCTGCCCTGCGCTTTTGGAGACAGCCGTGCGTAAAAGGGGTCTCAGGGGGGCCCCGTGCTACCTGTCGCACGGAGCAATCCGTAGCTTGTCCGAGGTCACCCTTCCAGCTCTGGGAAAGGAGCTGTTTCAGCACCACCGCTTTTCACATAGGGATCTTTTACACAGATTCCAACGGCGATTCTCGCTGCCGCAACCAACGGCCAGTGAGGAAATGTTTTTGGTGAGGTGAAACGGAACCCAGAAAACGCCTCCAAATCCGCCCTTTGGGGCTTGACAAAGATATCAGACCCACTCCGATTCCAGCTTGGCAGACTCCTCCAAGCATGGAAAAGGGCACCTCAGAGTTTCTCCCTCCCGCCCCGAGGTGGGGAAACAGACGTGCCCAGAGCTTTCCAACTGTTTGCGTAAATTTCCCGGGTAATTTTTGCGCACAAAAGTGCCTCCTCCTTTTCCTTTGCTCGGGTCCACTTTCTTAAAGGAAAATCACCTTTGGACCTTAGAGTTCCCACCACCGGGTCTCTTTGAAGGACCCCAGCCTTTTTAGAGCTCCAACCTCTCTAATTTTTAAGCACGGGGGCGAAAGTTCCTAGTTTCCCTTTAGAAAGGAGATTTCTTTCCCCCTTTCCTTTTTTTGCCTTTACTTTACTGGAGGGTTGGGATGGCGAAGTCTTTGGAGAGCCGCATCCCCGGCGCTGACTCCCCCCAAAATAATAAATTTTGGTCACCTGGTGGGGGTATTTGGCCATTCTGGGGCGCGGAGGAGACCTTGGAGCGACCCCTCACCCCTCTCTGATGGAGGGAAGGGAGGTGCTTTCCTCTGCGCGGGCAGCAACAGGTGTGCGCAAAGGAAGCCCAACTGTTGCTCCCGCGTGCCATTGTCTCCAGTCCTCCCAGACACGCTCTCCTTGGGTCTCTGGTTGAATCTTTTGCACGTGGCTCGGTGCCAACGCCTTTGTTTCCTTCTGTGGCTTATGTGTGTAACTTTAAACACTTCCTGACAGTTTGCCTTGTTTGGCCAAAGGCTTTTTCAAAACAGGCCGTCTATGCAAAACTCAATCTAGCGGTTGCTTTTTACAAGTCAGAGGGAAAGACTGTTAAAAAAAGGGAGCAAATACACCAGTACAGAGGAAAGGGGAGGGGAGGGGAGAAAAAACCAAGGCCTCTTTCCTCAATAAAACTGGCCTCTTCCTTAGGGTCAATTGAGGGTTGGGAATGTTATGAATGACAACCCTTGTACGGTAGTGATATAAACATAAGATCTGCAAGGTTGGACAGATCAAGGGCCATCTAGTGCAGCACTGTGGCTGGTCAGATGCTTCTGAGAAACTCAAAAGCGGAGGATGCAAGTGATGGTGGAGTTTTGGGGTTGTTGTTGTTTTGGTCTGTCCTCCACATTAGATGGTACTCAAAGGTAGACTGGCACTGTACAAGGAGGTTCCATTTAGCCACCATGGCTATGGAGAGGTCTGCCCTCCCTGAATTTGTGCAGACTTTCCCCCCACTCTCCCCATAAGCCATCAAAGGCAATTGCCACCTTTTGCTCTTGCAAATCCCAAAAACAAATTCCTATCCCTGTGAAAACTGATTTGAGTTTGACACATAGCTAGGTGAACACCTCTCCCCTGCCCCAGCTTTCTAACACTGAGGGAGAGAGAGAGAAAAAAAAATCCCCCTTTCACTCTCAAACCCATAGTTCTACAAATCTCATGTTTTCCATTTTTCACCCACCCACCCACTAAAAAGGCCATAAAAGACAGCAATGCTTTACCCACCTACCTGGGAATGAGCCCCACTTAACAAATGGGGCAGCAACAGAACAGCAATAGAACTAAAGGCTTTCTGGGAAAGAAGTCTTCCATCCCCAGCAAAACACAGGCAAAGAGGGGCTTCCTCTAAGCTTTTGGGTAGTGAGTTCTGTAAGCTGAGTTCCACCACAGAGAAAATATGCATTTTCCCACATTGCACCAAATGTGTCTCAGAGTTTATTTATTTGCGGACAAATATCACACCCTTTCTCTGCCACGGAACCCAAGGCATTGTCTGTAAAGTCCCCAGGTGGTCACTCACCCAGGTACTGACCTGATCTACAGCTGCTTAACTTCGGCAGTGAAAGAGGTTAATCACCATGGATATGGCCTGGATACTGGTCTAAGCTATGCTGAGTGTGGAGGTGCTGGAAGGAGAAATATAACATTTAAAAAAGGCAAGGCAACTTTTTATTATCTATCAGTATTTACTTATGTATAGGGCAGTCAAGACCCCCTTTGCTCCATGCTGGGGGTTGAGTTGGGTATGGGTGTCCCTCTGTCCAGCCCTGTTGGCCTCTGTCAGTCATCACCTCCACTAGTATGGAGTCCCTTCTTCTACTTGCCCAATAGGCAGGGAGAATGACTGCCAGGAGAATCCCTACCACCTGCTAGCAGAAAACCCTGAAATGTAGCTTTCTGGGAGCAGAACTGAGCTGGCCAGAGATCCGAGCAATCACTGCTTTGCTCTCATGATGATACTGGTTCTGATCCAGGCCCAGACACCCCATGGGCTGCAGGCTGGTGCAGTATTCTACCTGCCACCTCCCCATGTGTGGCATTGCCATTCTGTAATGCCCTGGGTGGGCTGGGTGAGGGGAGCTGGGATTACTCCCATACTAAGAGGTTTTGGTACTGTCTCCCAAAGAGTCTTGAAGTGGGCTACAAAATTTAAAATGCACTAAAATAAACGCAGCTGAAAGACAGGAATTAAATAAATCAGATACTGGAATTACACACCAGCTGAGTACATAAATAAGTTTGAAGGAAGGCCATTTCCTTTGTAGTTTATGGCTAGCTGGGCATCAATGCCAGTCAGAAAATACAAACTGGAATCGAGAACAGATTCTTCCTTTTAAAACTACTTTTTACACAGTATGGAAACCACTTTTGCCTGCTGGGTGCTCCACGTTACAGAACACATGATGGGCACAGGACTGCACTGTGTCCAAATATCCCAGAGGACTGAAGAGACACAGAAGTTGGTGAAAGTGGCATTCCCCCCCCCCATTGGAACAATACCTAACATTTGTCAAAGAACGAGCAAGCCTTTAAGTGATGCACAACTTGTAACGGACACTCATTCTCCACTATGCACTGTCTGTTGGATCCATTGTGAAGTTACTCATAAGCAAGCTGAGATGCCTGCATTGCAGGGGGTTGGACTAGATGACCCTTGGATCCCTTCCAACTCTATGATTCTATACTCCACTGAATTCACTGTAGTAGCCTTAGGGAGTTTCCCTCTACTTACACATCACTTTGCTTTAGCACTCTGTGCTGACTTCTGATGTAGCAAGTAAAATGTTGGAATACTTGGGAGAAGCCGCATTTGGGTTATTATGTGGAGAGTGTGAAATGTCCTGTTCCCTTGCAGCAGAATTGCAGCAAAAAAACCCAAAAGCAATGGAGATAAGAGAGCTCTCCTTTTGAGGCTAGTTAATTGACTATTAGCAGTGCTACAGCTAGTTGTTTCTGTCCCTGGGAAAGGGCAGCTACACTAGTTGCTAGAGAACTTGTGTGTCTCCAGATGTTATTGGACAACTCCTGACCATTGACCACAAGTTGCCTGGGACTCATGAGAGAGTGAAACAATAGCTACCCTAGGACCACAGGCTCCCTAACACCCTCCCAGAACTGACACCATGGAAAGGACCTATACGGGTGCTTTAAACCAAAGTTCTCAACTAAACGCAGGAAGCTGCCTTTAACTGATAAGTTGATTCGTCTGGCTTGTTACTGGTCTACCTTGGCTGACAACTCTCCGGAGTTTCAGGTGGGAGCATTTCCCCCAGCCCTACCTAGAGCCGCCACGAACTGAACCCGAGACCTTTCGCATGCAAAACATACGCTCTGCTACAGCGTTGTAGCCCTTCCTTATATACAGTAGGGATCTCAGATTAACTGCCCTTACTGAAAAGCTACTGTGCAGAACACCTGCTGTCTGCTGCTGTCCAATGGCTTATGGGTCTGGCTTTCTCCTTCCCCGTGTGCAGTATTCAGAGGCTCTAAGTGCAGGGGCAATGAGAACCTGCAATTGTGCCATTCTGTTTGGCTAGCTGCTTTCACTAAGATGACACCTAGTTTGAATCTGCATTCTGCAATTTTTCTTTTTTTAATCAGCACCTCAAATGCTGAAAAATCTCAAATCATGTTTTTGTTGGAGGGATGGTTCGAAAATGTATCTGTGTTGCGTAGAAATTAGTTCCAGACTAGGACCCGAGTTCAAATTTGCACTAAATCTTTCGGCTCGCTTGAGCTAGTAAACTCTTTCTCAGCTTCACCTATTTCACAGGGGGGCTGCGAAGGAGGAGAGAGGTTTTTGCAAGCAACGTTGGGGGCAGAGAATAGGTTTAAAAAGATTTTCCCCAGGCCAAAGCTTTGTTTCCTTTTTAGTTTCTAAGTGGCTTTTCTTTCTCAAAACAGACAAAATAAAGTACTCAGAGGACCACAGGTTAGCCCCCCTGGGGCTATTGCCTCCATGAGCGGGCTTCCCAGACTAGATATTAGTTCTGGAAACGGGGGATGCTGTACTAAAGGAATTCCTTAGTTTGCAGGATGCATTTTCTACTGCGCATAAACCCGCTTATAGCCCCTTCAAGAATCCACCTTACCGGTAATTGCTGCACGTGCAAAGCAATCCTATACCCATCCACTTACCTGGGAGTAAGCCCTACTCAATTCAATGGGCCTTACTTCCGAGTAGATACATCTAGGATTGCGCGGCATAGGAGGAAAGATTCCAGAGTCTAAAGACCTCTTCTTGGCTAACGCATAAAAACGGAATGTTAACATGCCATTAAATAAATACTGTACGTAAAAATAAACCAAACTGTACTGTACCGAAAAGAAAAGAGGCGCGTGTGTTTTAGGAATTTATTTGAAGAAGCTTTGCTGCCATTCTTCTTTTGAACCCCCCCCCCCATCAAGGCGGCAGCTCTATCAGTGCTTGGCAATCTTGCGCTTCTGCTTGCGCGCCCGCGCGCACACGCACCTTGCAGTGAAGCAAAGGGATTTGCGCCTTTGGCGGGCGCACCTCGCCCGCGCGTCTCTATTGCGGGGGAGCTGCTGCTGCTGAGGAGGCGACAGAGGCATCTCCCCGACTCCCCCCCCCCAAGTTCTTTGTTGGGCCGCCAGCTGTGCAAGGGGCTCGCGTGGCTCAGCCCGGAGGCGCCACTCTGATTGGCCTCTTGCGGGCGGTAAAGAGACAGGCACGCTCCGAGCCGGCCTGATAAGATAAAGCGTGCCAAGCTGGACGCGCTTTGGCGAGGTGGGGGGGGGGTGAACCGGGGGGGGGCGGGGAGGAGAGGGAAGAGAGGACGGGACGGGACGGGACAGAGAAAGCACCACACGCTGCCCAGATCAGGAAACCCCGCATTGTCTCTGCGCCCTATATATAGGGGCCCCCAAGGCAGTCGTGTGCCCGACCTGCAGCCTCCACTCTCCTGCCGTCGGGGAAGGCACTCTCCTCGCCTCCCGCTCCAAGGTGGGCTGCTCCCAAAGCGAGATCGTCGCCTCTGGTCAGGTAAGAAGATCCCCCCCTGTGGATTCTGCGGAGCTGAATGCCTCTCATTGGAGAGGCGCCGGGAGCCGTCGATGATCCGGGCAGAGTGGTCAAGGCGCTTTGCATACGCCCAGAGGCTTCCTCTCCTCATGCAGTCCTATTCTTCTTAAGAACTGCAAACTAGTTCGGGGGCTTAAAAATCAGCTTATTTATCCCAAGGGGGTGCAAAAAAGAAGTTGGTACTTGCCCATCGATTAATTATTTCAATGCCTTGAGTGAGGGCACATCTAAGTTCTTCTTCCACACAGCATCGAAGCTGCAGCACCCAAGGGTACCTCCCCTTTAGATTCCCGGGATCCCTGCTTGCAGCGCACCCACCTTCTCAACCCCTTTCCTCAGGAGAGGGTCGTCCCCGTGGATGCGCTACCGCGCACCCACAACCCTGCGCCATCTCTCTGGGTGCCTCCTTGCCACCGGGCACTAACGTGGCCCCCTCGCCCGGCTCTCTCCGCTTGCCTTGCAGGATGTCTCCCAAGACGGCCTCCTCTTCGCCAGCCTCGACCACCAGCGAGGGGGAACCGCTCTCGTCAGGCATCTCCGACGATGACGCCTCCTTCGCCTCGTCTTCCTGTTCGCTGGGCGCCGGCGGCAGCCTGCCTTCGTCTCCTAGCCCCTGTCTGCTCCTGGTCGAGGTGGGCGCGGGGGCGGCGCGCGGCGGCCCGGCGAAAGCGCGTCGGGGCCGAGGGCCGGGCAAGGGCGAAGGGCTGGGCCCGACCAAGGCGAAGCGGAGCCGGCGCATGAAGGCCAACGACCGGGAGCGCAACCGGATGCACAACCTGAACTCGGCGCTGGACGCGCTGCGAGGTGTCTTGCCCACCTTCCCCGACGACGCCAAGCTGACCAAGATCGAGACGCTGCGCTTCGCGCACAACTACATCTGGGCGCTCACCGAGACCCTCCGCCTGGCCGACCAGAACTTGGCCGCCGCGGGCCCGGGCCAAGAAGTTGGCCCCGCTTTCCAGCAGCTGGGCGCCGGCTCCGACAGCCTGGCTGCCTGGCCCACTTGCTGCCAGTGGGACTCCGCCTCGCTGGACTCGCCCGGCTCGCAAGAGGGCAGCCTCAGTCCCACGGACTCCTTCCAGGCGCCCGGCGGGGCCACTCTCCGCCTCAGGCGCCCCCCGGAGCGCGCGGTCTTCCCGGACTTTGTCTGAGCTGTCTAGTCTTGCCTGAGATCCCCTCCTCGACGGACTTCATGCGCGCACGAACTGGGGCGGCTCGGCCACTCGGCTCTCTGCCAAGCGAGAGAGGCGAACGCTCTCCCCTCCACTAGATTCACCTCAGCCTTTATCTTAAGAGGGAGAACTCCCTCCACTTTGTCTGTGCAATTTTCCTGACAACCCCCCCCCCCATTTTTTTTGAGAAGCCAAGACAGGGCTGGTAGCCCTCAGAGCTATTGGGAACCTGGAGCCTCCTAGATGTGGTTGAACTACAACTCCCATCATCCCTAAGCATTTGCTCCGCTGGGTGAATATGATGGAAGCTTGAAATGCGACCGCAACCGGAGACACCAGGAGGACTCCCCTCTCTGCGCCAGAGACTTTCCAGATGGGGTGGTTTTCTCATCCGGAGACTGTGCAGCGGTCATATGCAGTGGCCTTGCTTCAGTTAGCATAAAACATTAAGGGAGAAATTGCGTTTTCTCTAGGGCTCAAATGACAGCACTGAATTGGGGTGGGGAGGAATGCCACCCCCCCAGCCTCCATAAGCATAAAATCTGGGTGTAACTCAAAGTCACCCTTTGGAGAGTTGCTCCTGACATCACTAGGCACCTAATTCTGCTGCCTCATCCTCTTTGGTGCTTAGATATTTTATTCATACTTTAATAATAATAATAATAATAATAATAATAATAATAATAATAATAATAATAATCTGTAATGGGTTGACTGCACCCTATTGTAACAACACAGCAAGGTGCGCTCACTTAGTGTGGAATTCCAGCAAGGACACTCACACGCTTTCCCCGTGCAGCAATGTCTTACCATTTCATGTTAACTTTTGCATCTCTTCCAATTTTCCTCCCCATTTAGTTCTGGGTCCTAAAAGGAGAGCACCTACTGATTCCCACCTTTAATGTTTGTTCGGGTGGGATAATTGCACTGTAATGGAGGTAGTGTGGACGGCAGGCTAAATCAAAACACAGGGCCATAAGCATAAGCACAACTGTTCTCCCACTGAAACCAATAGGACGTAAGGTGCCCCAAGCCCCAAATATCTCCATACTGAATGCAGTTGCTTAGAAACTGGTACTTTCAGGGGCACCTTGCTTGGACACAGGAGCTCAGCCTTTTGCTTCTGGGAGGATGAATCTGGAATATTATCCAGTACAACTCCAGATTGATTGAAAATCTCTGTGAGCATGTCTTGAAGAGTGGGTAAACCCGCTCTTTTTAACCACCCTCAAATCACTGGGGGGGGGGACATATTCAAGAGCACTTAATATATAGATTAGTTGCCCTTCGCTTTGAACCACCCTGTGGTTGAGTGGTTATGGTTGTAATCCTATGCCTTATTCCCTGGGAGGAACACAATGGGGTTTACTTCTGGGTCAACATGTATAGAATCGGCCTCTGAGAGTGGGATGGATAGGCTTTCCTTACCCAGTTTTCAACATGCGCTAAGGGTGGCATAATTTATGACAGAGCGTACGCTGTAAGAAAACAAGAGAAACAGTGGTGAGCATAAAACCTAGAGTGGTAGTTGCTCTGGGTGAATCAAGCAGCATGCAAAGGTATGAGCTTGTGCTTGTGTGTGTGTGTGTGAATGCAAATTGGACAGGCAGGTAAAATGCGTGTGGGGTTTGGGAGGGGCAGGTCAATGTGACCTTAAAGGGGATGTCACTCAGTGACAGATGGTCCAATTGGCATTTCCACTGCAAGCCTTAAGCCCTGGGAAACCACTCTCAGAGTGAACAGCCCTGGGTGGGCCGGCCGGCTCTACCATTAGACAGAATGAGGCAGCTGGCCAAGGCTGTGGGGGGGACACTGGCAGCAAGTCCCTTTTGAGATGCCCATGCTGTCCCCCTCCATTGGAGGACAGAGCTTTGCACATCACCCAAGCGGCTCTGTACATTCCCCCAAGCTAGCCCACAGCAGCCCTTCGTTGTGGCACTGTCCTGCTACCAATGTTGAAGTAAGATTCAGCAGCCAGTCTGACTGGCTTCTGCCCAAGGAAACTTATCCTTTGCCTCAGGCGGCAAAGCCAGCAGCAGAGGGACCAGTGGCTCACTACAGCAGCAGCTTCCCATGCCCATACACTCTTCTAAGAAAGAGAAACAGCAAACTTATTTGCAATTAAAATTGAATTGAAAGCAGAGGGATTCACTGTGACAGTCTCCCTTAAGTGAGGACTTTCTCTACATGGGAAAGTGTGCATGTGTGTGAGGGGTGGGGCAGAGAGAGAGAGCGTGAACATGTATGTGCTAAGAACACATGTACTTAATAAAAAGTCTCTGCCTTTTGGTACATTTCAGACTAAGACTGAAATCCATAGCGACTTACCTGAGAGAAAGCAGCATGGAATCCAGTGGGATTTCCTTCTGAGTAGACATTTACGGAATAGCACTGCAAGCTCCTATTTCCCTGTAAAATGGTACCACGCCCGTAAGAAGCATTGATCCTTTCTTTTTGTACTGAAGATAATAATTTATAATAATTTCTCACTGTTTTGTATTTATTGATTATATTTCAGAACAAATATATGAATGTATGAATATATTATATATACAGTATATATGTTTGGTACCGAAGATTATATTATATACATGCTGTGGAGTTACAATGCGGAGAATTAAAATGACTTTGCTGGTGGTGGGAATTAAATTTTCTTTGGGGGAAAAATGGAAGTGGTCTCCTTTCAAACTTGATGAACACAGAGAACTTTCCAAATGCACATGCAAATGATAAGGATCCACCAATCGTCCTGAGGGCACCTTCACCTGCTATTTAACATGGGGACATTCTGCCAGCAAATCCCAACAGGAGGAATCACAATTTAGCACAGGAACCCCAAACTTCGACCCTCCACATGTTTTGGACTACAATTCCCATCATCCCTGACCACTGGTCCTGTTAGCTAGGGATCATGGGAGTTGTAGGCCAAAACATCTGGAGGGCCGCAGTTTGGGGATGCCTGGTTTAGCACTTACTAAATGGAAGATACAACACAACATCCACAGTAGGTCTGTTCTGCACCTGATGTCAAATGTAATTTTTTTAAAGGAGAGCAAAGCCACTGATGATGTGGTCAAAGGATAAACTATAACGTCATTGCTGCACAGATCCATAAACACAACATGACAAATACGTGTGTATCCATATTTTTGTCATATCGGAACAATCTTGTTTGTTTTAGCACTTGTTCTCCCCATTTCCATTTTTTAAAACCAGCTATGAAAACTTGAAATTTTGTACTTTTTGTATGTAGAGTCCCTCTCATAATCTGAGACTCCTAGACATTGCTTACTTAGCTTGTGTGCAAAACTGGCACTGAGTGGCTCATTTGGTTAGAGCGTAGTGCTGATAATGCCAAGGTCACTGGTTCAATCCCTGTGTGGGTCAGCTGCATATTCCTGCATTACAGGGGGTTGGACTAGATGATCCCCAGGTTCCCTTCCACCTCTACAATCATATAGAATCAGAAGAATTGTTATTTGCATCAGCCACTAGCCATAGCAATAAAATGAAATAAAATAAAATGAACTGAACTGAAGATAGAGGTAAAAACTTAACTATACAAAATACATTCTGGAGGTTTACATCAATAATCAAATAATAGATCTTATTCTAATGGCCCCTGCTAATTTTTTTTTGCAGTTTTTGCTTTCACCTGATTATCTTGATCTGCTAGAAGAAAGGACACAGTAGCAATGGTTGAGTGCCCCGGCATGGACAGTAGTAGAGGGGTAATAACCTCACTCCTCAAATCTTTATAAAGAGTGCAAGCCAGAAGCACATGAGCTAATGATACAATACTGCCATCTCCACATGGACATACCAATTTTTCCAGTGGAATTTTTTGAAATCAACCTTCAAGTACAGCTGAAGGCAGTATTTTTAATCTTGCTTAAGTGAAAGCGCGTCTGTATTTTGGAATTGTTAAATTCTGCAAATAGGGTGCCAATGTGTTAAAAATGACCAGGTGGAAAATAATCGTACCATTGACATATTTATCTTATGTTGGCCAAATTACTCTGTTGCTCAATATCATATAGGCGCTGTCTAATTAAATTGTTTGCTTTACTGAAGCCTGGTGTTAATAACTGGGTAAACCAGAAAAGTAAAGCTTTGGGTTGACAATTTTAGTCCAAGCGCTCTCATGACAATCTTGCAATACTAAGGGCAGTAGACTGGTGGGGTTTTAATTTAGCCGAAGCCAATAATTAAATGTCCTACACCAAGTCTGTAATTCAACGGAGGGGAGATTAGCCTCCAAGCACAATGAAGCATTTGGAACACAGAATGAAAAAGGGGGGAAAATGCCTTAGGAACTTAGATTGAACAGTTTCCGTAGATCCACAGTGAGTGCCTGTCCAAATCTGAGCCCCATATAATAATTGTGCTGGGTTTTTTTAGCTTTAAAGACTTCAAGTGGTGATGGTATGTAATTGGCACCTTTTGGATGTAAAAATAGTGTCAGAATTTCAGCACTTTGAGACGCTTCTTCCTTTGCACATTTCTGATGTGCTCCCCATGACCCTGTTGACTGAAAAATAAGGCCGAGGTATTTAAAGACTTTAACTTGTTTGATCAACTGATTATCCATATACCATCTATGGGCCCTATAGTTTCTTGAAAACACCATGACTTTAGTTTTCTTGTAATTCACAGCCAGCTGTTCTCTTTGGCAGTATCCTGAGAATGTGGTATGAGGTATAAGTACTGCATCATCTGCGTATAATAATAAAGAGATGGTTTTTGTGGCCAATTTAGGGGCATGATACTCTGGGGATGTTAAACTCTGGACAGTATCCTTTATATATTAATTAAATAGAGCGGGAGCTAGGATACAACCTTGTTTAACTCCCTTTGTGGTATGGTATGGATCCTGTGAGCTGCCCATTTGTAGAGCAATGTTCAGCACAGTGTTTTTATATAGACATTTACTACAATTATACAGTGGTACCTCTACTTACAAATTTAATGCGTTCCGAACGCACATTTGTAAGTCGAATAAATTTGTAAGTCGAATCCCATAGGAATGCATTGGGAGAAAAAATTCGTAAGTCGAAGCTACCCTATCTAAAAATTCATAAGTAGAAAAAATCCTATCTAAACCGCATCCAAGATGGCGGACGGAGCTCCATTCGTAAGTAGAAACATTTGTAAGTAGAGTTATTCGTAAGTAGAGGTACCACTGTATATGAGTCTAATTCCTTGTTCCTCTCATACAGAGATGGGTCAGTTGCTGGCAGATTCAGAAGTCTACAGGACTGGAAATCATGCACTTCTGTTTTCTCTGCCCAGTGGCTTCCAGCCCACTGAATTCTAGCTTCCATCACATCAATGGCCTTTTGACCATAGCTTTCAATGCAATTTGAAGAGCACCCAGTGAAACCCACAGCCCTGCAAGATTGGGTGGCCTTTTAGGAGAACTACCCAGTGGCTGCAGTTCTGGCAATATACCTTTACATTCCTCTCCTCCTCCAAGAAACACCTCAGCGCACAAGCAACCAGCCTCCTGGCTCTACAAAAGCTTCCCAGTTTATTTCAAAAGTGATATATGGCCCCAATCAAAACCCGGATGAAGGTTAACTAGCAAACACGCAGATGAAGGAAGGTGTTGTTTCATTCCTAGGGGTTTGACTGAGTAGCCCAAGATTAATGAGTAATTGGTGGTGTTTTTGCAGAGCTCGGAGGAAGAGCAACGCTTGCACCTGGAGCTGCAGGTGGAGCTGGTTATAGGCAGCAAAGGAGGCCGAGCCACTGACATTTCACAAAAGCCTCTCCAGTGCACCAAAGCTCTCCCAATGTGGGGGGCATGGCTGATATTTCAAGTGGATAATAGTTGTTATGTAAGGTTGCCTCCTGGCGTTTCTTTTTTTTGAAGGCATCCCATGGCACCCCAGGAGGCTGGCAAGAAGTGTGGTGCAGAGAGTGAGCACTGGAGCTCTGAGGGTGACCTGGTTCTATTCTGTCTCCACTGTTGGACACAGAATGCCTTTGGCTGCCAGTTTCTGGGAATCACAAGTGGGGAGGCTGCTGTTGTACTCAGGCCCTGTTTTGGGGCTTCCCATAGGTATCTGGTTGGCCACTGTGAGAATAGGGTGTTGGACTAGATAGGCCATTGGCCTGACCCATCAAGGCTTTTTTAATGTTCTTATGCTGGTTGAAGACAAGAGTGATATTTTCTTATGCTGGTTGAAGGCAAGAGTGATATTTTACAAGTTGGGGTGTGGGGAGAGATTCTCAAATCAATTTCCATGCTCAAATGTAATAGTAATAACAGTCCATAGACTTCTAATTTGATGCCTCCTGCAGGATCTCCAGTCATGGATGCTGTTGCATTTAAGATTTTAACAAACCAAACCAAAACCCAAGCGTGAAAGTGTTAAAATTGGCAAGATGATTCTGAATGTTATTGCCTTTAAAAAATCATCAAAATATAAGCCTCAATTGTTTCCCAGTGGAACTCTAAATGTACTAACCTTGGCTAGGATGCCTCCTAATTTCAAAAAAACAAACTTCACAGTCGACACAGTGGGAGGCAGCGACACTTCTGAGCACCAGTTGCTGAAGGCCAACGGAGGGGAGAGTGCTCATGTGCTCAAAATGCTGCTTGCGGGTTTCCCACAGGCATCTGGTTGGCCGCTGTGTGAACTCGATGAGCCATTGGCCTGATCCAATGGGACTCTTCTTACGTTTGCTGAATTGGTGGGAGATTTCATTCCAATTTTATACAGATAAACAGCTTGGTGGGTGTTGCTTCTTAAGTACAAGTTTTGATCAAGGTCTAAGCTTCAGGGGAAGAGTGGGGGGTGGAAACAACCAAACATTATGTGTCATTGTGCATAGAATGGAGTGGGCAATTGTGGCCCTTAAGGCCATTCTGTCTGGCCCTCAGCACTCTCCCAAGGGCTACACTCCTTCCTTAGCCATACCACTTCTAATCAGGCCACACCACTCACCAGACATGCTTGCACCCTCCTTGATTTTTTTCTGTCTGTCTGGACTGTGTCTGTGAACTCTGATCATGCCTCTTGCTTCCCTGGATGGAGGTAGAGAACAGTGCATGAGTTTTCGTGGAAACTAGCCTACTGTACAAAGTTAACATTGACATTTGTTGCTCTGCCTCCTTTTGCCTCTGATCTTGCCTGAATGGCCTGGCCCATTTCACCACCTAAGGTGGAACGGGAAGGTGCAGCCCCCTCCCTCTGCTGTCACCCTTCCACCATTGTCTGTCTCAGGAGACTATGGAGGAGGGCGTCTTCAGGGGTGAAGTCAAACTGTTGGAAGTTGCAGCGCCTGCTGTGGCTGTAGAGTCCGATTAGGGAGAGGCATGCTTTGTTGTAGTTGGGGCAGGTGAAGGCTTATGGTTGTGCTGCTGCAGATTACACCATGATGTTTCTTCTGTCTGCGCTCCTCCCAGCGGTCATTCCTCCTCTGGTCACTGCTGTGCATACACAACCTGTTTGTCTGTCTCCAGGCACTGTGGTGGTCTACAAGGGATTCCCACACAGTGGAGTTGATGTTGCCAGCCTTCATGTCACATTTACAGACATCTTTGTAATGCGGAGTTGGTCTGCCATGGGCCTGGTGCCTGAAGCCATTTCCCTGAAGAGCACACTTCTCCACCAAAGCTTTGCTTATTGGGGTCGTGTAGCTGAGGCTTCTAGGTTCTGGTGAGATCTCGCAAGAGGTCCACAAGATCTCACTGGAACCTGGAACCTGCATTCCCTTCTTGCTTCCCCGGCACTTGCTTCTTCCACCACGGAAGAGGTGAGAAGTGGCAGTGGTGACAAGATGTTGTGTGAAGCCACCACTGCCCCTTCTCCTCTGGCAGCAGGGGCCCACTGGATTCTGCCACCCGAGGCAGCTGCCTCAATCCGCCTCATGGGTAGGCTGGCCCTGAATCCTAGTATGTGACCCTTTGGTGGATGCCTTGCATGGAATGCAGCTCTCACACTGAAAAATATTCCCCATCCCTGCTACAGATTATGACATCAGGGAGAGCCATTCTTAGTTGTCTGGAGAGACTAACACTATAGGGAAGCCAGCCTAAGAATTAGGTAGCTTATTGAAGTTGCATGTGGCTTCAATACACCATTTCACATCACAATCTGGTGTCGTGTTGTTGAGCTTTGAGTGGGTTGTGTATAGAGAGTTGGGTAGCATAACTTGGGTAGCATACAGTTTGCTTTCACTCAAAGTACAGGATAATTTTGCAAGGCCAATCCAAGGGATTGTCTTACTGCTCTCTTTTTCTATAGAATCATCTCCGTTTTATCCAGGGATTTTTTTAAAAAGGGAAATTGCTGCCTGCCTTTCAGAGATTTTCCCCTTCTCCATCCGAGTGGCTTTGTCTGGGTTAAAGAATGCCCAGCCTAAAGCCCATGAATCTTGGAGCTCCCCCCCCCTCTTCACCCTGTCCTCCTTTTTCACCACCACCACCACCACCTCCTCCCCAGACTCAGTTTGCAGGAGGTAGATTTATGGTGCCTCCTTTTTCTCTCCATTCTCCCACTGCCTCTTTTGCAATGCAGCCCATTAACAAAGGGAGGCTTCTGGGCCAAAAGGCGATTGTCATGCTAACTGATGTCAGCAGGGGCCCATTTGCCAGCCAGCAAAGAGAGGCTATTGAAGCAATTTGTAGAACAAAAGAAATTTGGTTATTGGGGAACAAAAGCACATGCACTTCGCTCCCTCCCTCCACCAACCCTGCTCCAGAAGAAAAGGCAATGCTTGCAAAACAACAGCCCAAGCTGGGATCTCTGTAGGCCTGGGATTGTTGTGGACCCTCCGCTTGGAATGACTTTCACTTCTCAGCTCAGAGCATTGATTCTCCTTGCCCTGAGGGTCACATTAAATGAGGTGCACTGCTTCCGAGGGTGGCCAAGGCTACTTTCTGCCCATCCTCTTAATCTGATGTGCACAGGAGAGGGTGGGCCTCAGCCTCTGAAGTCAGGAATTCAGCCAAAACTTAATGAAGAGATAGAAGCTTTATGGGAGGAGATGTAGGACTCGGACTCCGTAAACCCAGACTCACTAACTCGCCTGAATGGGTGGCATTTGCTTCCACGCCCTGCGATTGGTCGGTCGTTTGGGGAAAACAGCACAGAAAAGAGGGGGTTGGACCCTATGCTTTGGCAAGGCTTGTCCCTGCCCCCCATTCTCAGTTTCTATCTGAATGGCATCCTGACCCCTACACACATTTACTGAGAAATACATTCCATTGATCTCAATGGAACACATTTCCAAGTACCGGTAAGTACTTTGGCACTGGGGCTTTTTGATAAAGACTATTTAATTAATGAATGGATCCAGCAATGCCTGGTGACCTGAAAGAAGGTGAGTCATAGGGTCACCAGTCATTAACCCACCTGCACATACCCTTCCTGCTCCCCAGCTTTATAGATGCTTGTCAGCTCCTGCCAAATTATTTTTATTGTGTTCTCTTGCACATCTCCTTTCCTAATCCCAAATCATCTTTCTTTCCTGAGCACCTAGACTATGGTCTAGGCCTCTAAATCTTACTCACCCCCCCAAAAAACCAAAAGCCTTTTAGGCTGCAATCTTTTACACACTTGTCTAATAGTAAGCCATGTTGAATACAGTAGGATTTGCTTCTGAGTGCATAGGATTGCACTGCTAAGAGTTTATTTCATTTGTACCTTCCCCACAGGGGAAAAACAATGCTGTCCAGGGTTGTAAAAGCTGCAGAGAGAATAACTGGGTGCACTCTTCCCACCTTGGATCAAATCTGTGCTTCCAGGTGCCATGAGAAAGCTGCAGAGATAGTGCAGGATAGTGTGCACCCCGGAAATGATCTCTTTCAGCTTCTGCCTTCTGGAAGAAGGTACAGGGTTATGAAGACTAGAACTAGCCACCTGAGAAACAGTTTCTATCCAAATGGGATTATGGTTTTAAATGCAGTGTAAGGTAGTCTTTATGGGGGTATATTGTATTTAATTATGGGGTATCAGAGTCTGTGGGGGGATGACTAATCAGGATGGGATAGCAGGCTTGTTGGTTTTGAATGTCTGATGTAGAGATTTTTTCAATTTCGTTGTTCTGTATGGGACAATGACAATAAAGATTATCTATCTATCTAAGGACCTTCCGGTGGTATATGCTGTTCTTCTAATTCCCATTTTATCCACACTGCTACCTAGAGGTGTAGGAAGCATAGGAACATACTATGCTGCCCACCTAGCCCAGTGTTGTCTTCTACTATGACCAAAGGGGCTCTGAGACAGAGCTCTTTTCTGTCACCTGCTGCCAGATCCTTTTCTTCTTTAACAAACTGGAGATGGAAGTTGGCTCTCACCTGCACTCAGCTCTCACTTGGGGCTGCTAGAAGCTGTCAGCATGCAACAGCAGCCACACCCCAGGAATGGCTTTAACTAGCTGGCTAAACCAGGTGGGGGTAGTCAATGTGTGTAAAACCCTCGGTGAGTCTGGGACTTCCCCTGCATGTGAAGACAGGCTCTGGTGGGTGGGGTGGATGAGACCAATAATGGGTCCAATGGTCAAGAAGGCATTTTCTGCACATGCTGTAGAGGTAAATGAGAGGTAGATGGAGCTCATAAACCTGGGAAGGTAGCCCATCTAGGAGAAGGAAAATTCTGACCCAAGACCTATGCTGCCTTGCAGGACATCTTTGGGAGAATAAAAGGCTAAGGAGTAAACCCTGCGCAAATCTGGAGTAGAGTCCCTAAGAGGGTTGGATGGTGCCTTGTGCACCTTCTTCTGGCAACTCCTGCGGCCAAACATTTTGAATAGCATCTGTGCCTTGATGCCTGCCACATTCCTGCTGGTTAATAAGCTTCCTCCTCCTCCTCTCTCTCTATTTGGCTTGCCACAGCAGTAAAGCACCAATCACCCCAAAATATGAACTATTAATAAAGAAGCTAAGGCAGGAGTGGCCAATGTGGTGCAGGGACAATGGGTCCAACAACCTCTAGAGCAGGCATCCCCAAACTTTGGCCCTCCAGATGTTTTGGACTACAATTCTCATCTTCCCCGACCACTGGTCCTGTTAGCTTGGAATCATGGGAGTTGTAGGCCAAAACATCTGGAGGGCCGCAGTTTGGGGATGCCTGCTCTAGAGGGTGCCATGTTGACTACCCTGGGCCATCTTTACCCAACATTGGATTATAGAGGGTTCATGCAGGGCACAAAGGAAGCATCAACATGAGAATTTTTTTTTTATCTCGAAAGTTAGTTTAGATATCTGGTTGTGATTTTGAACTGTCTGCACCCCCTGCCATGCTATTTGCTGAGGGATGCCATATTTTGGCAATGCTTGTGTCTTGTTATGCCAGCAAGTCACCTGCCATCTCCCCAATTCTAGAATACTTATATAAGTTTCAAATCTGGTGGAAAGAAGTGCTCCCTCCACGCATCTTCCAGCATCTCACTGCAAAGTCCTTTCCTTCTCCTTTAGCAAAGAACCGCCAGTCAATTATTTTGGCAATGAGCAGAGCAAATGAACCAGAGCGGGTGGATTGCCTGCACATTGCTTTGTCTCCTTAGCTTAGTACCAGCTTCTCTGTCGCCAAGGAACATCACAAGTTTGTGTGGTGCTGGGAGAATCTCTCTGCGAAAGAATGCCAAGTGTATAAAGACCATTTTGTGGAGCAAAAGGACGGTAGAAGGGAAGGGAAGCCACTGGCCATGGTGCTGAAATATGAGAGCCACAGCAAGGAGCTTTCACAAACAACACCAAACTGCTGTGGATGTGTCAAGCAAGTGCCACCAGCTGTCTGCCCAGTTTCTTCGGCCACTAGCTGGTTATGCTTGTTTCTAATGACCTAAACCAGAGGTTTTCAACCTTTTTGAGGTTGAGTTTCAACCTTTTTGAGCTCCCTTGACCAGCTACATTCTTTCTGTGGCACCCCGTGGGGCTCAGAAGCCCAGTTATGTCACCCCTTGTCTGCAGAGCCAGCAGCCCCTCAGTGCTTTTCGAACACCCTCCCTTGTGGGATGTTCCCTCAGCCTCCTCTCCTCTCCCTGGGAGTCCTCTGGGCAGCAGCAGCTGCTGCCCCTAGTATCCAAGCTACCCCCCACCCCGCCCCAAAGAGAGGTGCCTCTTCACACTACACAGGGGCTTGGGAAGCACCCCCTGGCAAGCACCTGAGGCATCATTTGCCCAGGGAGCTTGTAGCCAGGGCTGCTGCAACAAACAACTGCACAAGCCCTTTGGGTGGCAGAGAAGCAAAAGGGCATCAGAGGAGGGAGGGAAAAGAAAGAGGGACAGAGGACAATGTTGCCCGCGGCACCCCATACCATCTTTCAAGGCACCCCAGGGTGCCATGGTGCACTGGTTGAAAACCACTGAAAACAGTTGTTGCTCAGTGTTCATTTTAATCTGTAGTCTGTGTCACCTTTTCCTTTCAGGCATCACAAACCCAAGCTCTGCCAGCCGCCAGCTACTGATTGTAATATATGAAGCTGTTCTAAGCATACCTGTTTAACATGGGGTGCATTGTACAGTGTTAATATCTACTCCCTGCCCTCTCAACTGTTGATGTTTTACTGAAGCTGTGAAGCTAAATTCAGGTGAAAGAGACTTTTATGTGTGAAATACTATGCATCTGGGCATCTGCTAGGTGGGGAATGTGGCTCATCAACTCATTTGTGTTTCACATCCCTTGTCAAGCAGAAAAGAGATTTCTGTTGGGGTAGTATTCCCCCCCCCCCCTGCAAACCTATGGGGTCTTTAGCACTAGTAAAAAAACTCTGGGCTCACCATCACACCTACCTCGCCTCCAGCTAGTTCTGTTCCCATCTGTCCACATGGATGGCTGATAGGATATAAACTTCCAAGAGATGCTATGGTTCTAACTCCTAAACTGTGGGGAAATAGAAAATATCTGTATCAGGGATTGGGAACCAGGGAAGTAGCTCTATAGCTCTCATCATGAGCCCTGATCAGGCTGGCTAGGCCTGGAGAGAATTGGAGTACAACAACCTCTGAATGGCCACAGGTTCCCTACTTCTGTAGCTTGCACATTCTGTTATTATGGGGACCATGATGCAGCTTGCAAAAGGATGGAAGTTCATCCTAAGACCAAAGCAATGGTTTGCTAGAGTGTGAAACACTAGTGTAATGGAAAATGTAACCTACTGTCGTCATCAAAATAGAATAACCTCCCCTCCAAATGTTCTCAAAATCATAGATACTTTAGCCACATAAGTATCCTTTTGAGTAAAAGAAAATGGGGCCACAAAGAATGGAATCCTGCAAGACGTAGACACTGTAGAGCTCTGAAATGTTGTTAGTAAGTTGTTTTTTTTAAAAGAAACAACTTTCAAGCTAGTTCTTTAAATGGATTCACTTAAGTGGGTTTTACGGCACTGCAGCCTCATTTTTGAGCCTTGTTCTGTATACTGTGGGGAAATTTACAACTTTTGGAGAAGCGGATAATGTTTTAGGGTTTTGAATGCATCTCCCAACCCCCACTGCTTTGCTGCCACATTATTCGGTTAATCATTGCTCGAACTGGTTGCTATGGTTTTGGCAAGCCCATGGAGACTTTATAATGAAGACTGAAATACTCTTCCATTCATCTCTGCTCAATGTTTAGCACATGATGGTTTCATTTCTGTTCACCAGGCAGTTCCAAAGCCATCATTACAACCAAGGTTTCTTTTTGCCCTTTTCAATGAAGTGGTGACCAATTGGAACACTTCCATTTCTGTGGGTGTACAGAATAGTGCATCCATGGAACACTTTAAAAATTACACAGCAGCTTGTTTCGCAAGAAAGAACAAAAGAAATTACAGAAAATAGCAACCGCTTGTCAAAAATTATTTTAAAAAGAACATAAAACCTCTTGTATGCAATGCAGTTAAAATTACTTGAGGCTAAGTGCCATTGCCTTTTAGGGGATTTAATCATGGCCAACTTTAGCTGGGACCAGAGTCAGCCTATATGAATGATCTCTGTTATATCTATTTGGATCAGGATCTAGAGCAGGCATGGAGAACCTGTGGCCTTCCTAATGTCATTGAGCTCCAAGCCCCATCTGTGAGATATTTACAATGCAGTTAAACCAACAACGCATGTTTGCAAGATAGGCATGTGATAGGAGCTGATGCTCACAGAGTTTTCTTGTACATTTGCAATTGTTATTAAAGAGTTCACAGCGCTGAAGCAAAGTGCCTTTGTTTCATACCCTAGTCAGCAGGATGCATCACTTTAGAAAGTTGACAGTTGCAACAAGTACAGGGTTAAATAAACATAACTACTCTGGAGTCTTGAAATGGCCGCATGTGTCAGCTTCTTGTCCATTGCAAGACAGATTTTAAGACTGATGCCAGGCACAGGTTTCATGTTTCTGCATGCCACTGGAAATGCCCCCCCCCAAATAGGTTTGCTGCACCATGCAACCTCTCCCCACTTAAATATTGTTTGTGGTACCCTGCTTGCAGGCAGTCAGCCAAAACATCTGGCTACTTCAGGGATGATGTGAATTAGCCATAGCCCATGAAGCAGTGTAAACTGGGCATCACCTGGACTGCTTCAGCTAATGAGAAACTCTGCAAAGAGTTCCACATGACTCCCATTGCCAACATGTCAAACTAGGAGTGGTCCTAAGATCATATTGCTACAGCTCCTCAACCACTATTTTTTTATTATAAAAAACCCACTTCCTTCTATTCCCTTTGCTTCTGCTAGGTGTATCCATCACCACAACAAGTTCAAATAATACAGTGCCATTCTCCATGACGTAAGGAACTCCAATCCCATTTGCTGTAGAAATGTAAGAATTGGGATTCTTTCACATGACCAGATCTCTCTCTCTCTCTCTCTCTCTCTCTCTCTCTCTCTCTCTCTCTCTCTCTCTCTCTCTCTCTCTCTCTCTCTCTCTCTCTCTCTCTCTCCCCTCTCTTCCAACTTATAATGACAATCCAAAGAGTTCCTGATAGGGTTTTAAAAGATGCTTATTCATTCACTGCCCACCAAGCATGAAAATCCAGCTCATTTGTTTCCTTTCTTCATGCAAACGACCTCACAGGGTTCAGTTCAAGCTAAAGCCAGTTGCTGAAAACTTGTCACTCACACATTTAACTCCTTTTTGTTGGCCTCTTTCTATTTTTGTTCTTCTTGGTCTCCACCTCCTCCACAGCCCTGCCCACTCCAGCAGTCACAAAAGGAAGTCTGGGAATCTCTTTAAAGCTGCAGTGCCTTCCTTTAAAAATTAATACCAAACCAAAACAGTAGCTTGAAAGGTAATGGCAAACATGTATAAGATAGAAACTTCCGTCTCATCTGGTCAGCGGTCTACATGCTGTTGAATTTAAAAGAGGTAATAGTTGGGATTGACATCTGAGCAGATATGACAAGAGGTCTCTGTCTGTCTTTGGGCATAAGTCAAGTGTCAGTCTATTGAAATGAAGTGCCTTTTTCTTCCCCTATAAATGGCAGTTTGCAACTCACAATAGTTGCATTGAAACCAGCTATTTGGGTCAAGGAGTCGTGTACAAACTTTACAGACCAACACCCTCTCTTTCCATGTTATATCTGCGAAGGGGTCCTCACATGATTAAGTGGATGAAGGGGCAATGCTGCCACCGGCCTCACCCCAACATCATGTAGCTCCTCCCCAATGTCTACACATTGAGCATGGACACCTGACAACAGGAAGCCAATGAACACTGAGCTCTATGTGCATAAGCTTCTGTGTGATCTAGAACTCCAATGGCTCAGGGTTCTAGATCACTTGGAAGGTTATGTGCACAGCCTTGCCCTATTCAGATGTAAGTGCTCAAAAAGTAGATATTGGGAATCAGGAAGGCACATGATGATATTGGTGCCAGGGCCAGACCCACTGCCCTGTTTCTCCTTAATTGTGTGGAGCCCTCATCATGCATATTGCTATTTAGAAGATTTCTTACCAGTCCATCGCCATAAGGTCTCGGGGTGGGTTACAATAACAATATCCAAGATGATAAAAAGAAATAAAACCATTCCAAATGCAGCAGATCAGAATAAGTACAGCAAAAGTGGTGGGACCCCGCACCTTAACTGCAGAAGGTCATCTTCAGCACACAGCAAAAGCTGGACAAGCAAGTTGATAGATGCACCTCTATGGGGATGGGGTTTCACAATTCAGGGGCTACCACAGAGAAAGTCCTCCACTTCTCTGCTGATCGTATCACACATAAAACATGTGAAGTGAGGCTTAAGTTTCACTATGAGCTCCCCACACTCAGGGGATATATCATATTATAATGCATTTTGTTCCTTTTCTCTTTCCCTCAGAAATGGATGTGCACATGTGTGGAAGCAGCTGGGTGGGCGTTTAGACTTCAGACAGTTATGTTTTGAACCATAGTAAAGGTAAAGGGACCCCTGACCATTAGGTCCAGTCGCGGAAGACTCTGGGGTTGCGGCGCTCATCTTGCTTTACTGGCCGAGGGAGCTGGCGTACAGCTTCCGGGTCATGTGGCCAGCATGACAAAGCCGCTTCTGGCGAAACCAGAGCAGCGCACAGAAACGCCTTCTGATCGGCAAGCCCTAGGCTCTGTGGTTTAACCCACAGCGCCACCTGTGTCCCTTTGAACCATACAATCCATGTTTCATTGCGATCTTGTAGTGTTCATGGTAAATATCATGCCACAAGGTGTTTTGCCTCTATCCTGAGCCCTGGGGAAATGATTGTGGAAGTGAAGCCCCAGTTCGGGGGGGAAAGGCACCAAATTGTGCCTTATTTGTGCATACTAAATTTTATTTTGAAAACTCAGTGTTGAAAAGAGATGTTGGGCTGCAATCAAAGAACACCGAACTTTGATGAACAATAGGTGCTGAGCGAGACATTAAAATGGCTAGACAAAGAAAACACAAAGAACTGAAATGGAGAATTATTGAGAAATTCTCTGGATATTCTGATTTCTTCTTGCCAGGCTGTTCATATAGCCACTGAAGATGACAGAGGGGATGCAAGGTTTTAGGAGTCAAGCCAGTTAGGAGCAGGCCAAGGGAACATACATTATTTCCTTCAATATGTCACCGAGATCCATTGTTGTAACCATGAATTGTCTGAATAGAGGAAGGGGAGGAATTTTTGTTAAATGGTATGAGCTTGTGATCTGATGAAGCAGGTCCAAGAAATCATCTTGCCTCTGCAGTCCTCAGTATGTTGCATAACCTTTCCCTGCCTTTCTAAAGAGAGTTGCATTGGTGTACTCACAAAGCTACAACTCCAGTCTCACATGATGATCTATGCTGGACAACCCACCTAAGAGCCAAGCATTTGATTCAACTGCACAATCAGGAATTTCCCTCTCTAAGTGGCAGCGGAGGGGGCAGGAGGGGGAGATTCCCATCTCTTTTACCTCCCAGGTACCAATCCATCATTCACAAATACTTCAGAAAACCAGTCCTATCAGCTTCAGTTGCTTAGCAGCAGCAGGTACAGACAGTGAAACACCACTCTTCTGATCTTGTTCAGTCTTTTTGCCTGGTCAGCAAATAGCCTGCCTAATACAGAGCCCTCGTGTGCCGGGGTCAGGAGATTAATGAATTAAAACAGGTGTTTTGAGCCAGGAGCTGGAAATGCCACTGATAACATTTCAGTCTGAGATACGGTCACATCTGGCTGTGCCCAGGAAGGGGAGGGAGGCAAAGCACTGTAGGCATTCCTCTTTGGCTGCTGCTGCTGCCAGCTCTCTGAACTATCTGCCTTGCTCTGTGTTTTATAGACATTTCACCTGCATGAACAGTCAACAAGTGTCTGTGTTCACAGTGGCAGGTTTATGGTCTGTATGGCCCTGTGCACAACCCTTTTTTTTGGGGGGGTAACCTATTTGATTACTTAAATAAATAGTGGCAAGGAGCACAGAGAGAAGAAACATCATGGTGTGCCTGCATCAGCACAACTGGATGCCTTCATCTGCCTCAGCTGCAATAAAACATATCTCTCCCATATTGGTCTCTACAGCCACAGCAGGCGCTGCAACCTTCCAACAGTCTGACTTCACCCCCAAAGGCGCACTCTTTCATTGTCTCCCGAGACAGAACGATGCTTTTGTAGACTACAGTCCACCACAGTTGTTTAGCGCACAGACATTGATCGTTTTGGACACATCCAATATGTGCGCAACTGTGCATGCATGCACTGTGCCAAACTGAGAAGTGCCCACATATGGCACAAAAAGGGGCAGGGGTGGCATGAGCTGTTTGCAGGCTTTTTCAATGGGTGTTTTGATTATACACGATTTCACATTAGCACATGGTGCCTCAGAATGTAACCCCCTTGCACATTGGTCATTGCCTGTATCTTAACAGAAATTGAAGATATAGTTTTGCTTTTTTGCAAGATCACTTCACTTAATGGTGTACCGTGTTTTCGGTGCAATGATGGTTCTTGAAACTGTGCCTTAGTTCAATGACCTTGTATGCTCCCTTCCTCAAGGCTACTTGGGTTCGTAGGAACACGTGAGTAGTAGATGAAGCGTTTATGTTTTTGATGAGCTAAGGGAGCCAGGGTGGAAAGGGGTGCAAGATCTTGGTGTCAAATGAAGCCTTTGCCTCGCACAGTCTGAATAAGCATGCATCCTTGGGAGGCCTGTAGGGTTAACAGTATCTTCCACTGAGAACAACTGCCTTTCTCTCCCCCCCCCCACCCTCCACAAAGCGCTCATACAAACAAGCCAAGAAAAAGGTCGATTTAGACCTTAATGCGAGGCAGACGGCTTGGTGTCTGACCTTGTGGCTCTGGTAATGATTTAACAAGACATTCGCAAACCTGGGGTGTGTGTGTGTGTGTGTGTGTGTGTGTGTGTGGTTCTTCCTTGTTGCATGGAAGCTTCGGCCAAGTACTCAGTCTGTGGAGGGTGGGTGGGGGGAGCGGAGGACAGAAGGGCAGACCTTCAGCTTGTGCTCTGTCCTACTCCATGTGTCCCCTCCCCCACCTGGCCTCTCTTCAGCCATCTGCTGTGGCTGGCTGGTTCTATTGATCAAATGCCACTCAGTAGCTCATCTTCCCCCAGCTAGACCAGGCAAAGCCAAGGTTTCAACCTCATTGTCCATTAATAATTCCACAGGGGCTGCTGCCTTTAAATTTATTGCTTCTTCTTTAAAAAATAAACAATTCTTCACGTGCTTCCCCCTTTCAGCCCATTTTAATGCTCCGGTATTTCATCACTTGGCACAATGTCTTTCAAACACTCTTCTCTTTTCTCTGTTTGGTCAATCTAGGGCTCCCCTACCGTCCCCCCAATAAATGATTGCTGTCTCCCTTTATATTTCAGTGCCGTTTGCTGCAAGTGATTTCTCTTCTCTCTTTGCCTACCGAACCCATCCCTCTAGCTATTGCTTTTATGGCGGTGGTGGTGGGGGAGTATAACTGCTTTGGAAACCATTGTCTTTTAAGAATACCTGGCAAATATATATTGTGAATAATCACCAGGGGGGACGTCACCCACAGGGGAAACTGTGCTCACATTAGTGCGCCACCCCATGAGGATTATTTTATGCTGCTGGACTCAGCTCTGTCACCGGCGTCTGCTTAATTATCTATATGAAGCTGTTGCAGTGCCAGATTTAGGGCAGTGAGGACGGTTCTGCTGCACAGGGCAAAGGATTGCACTGTAAGTGGAGTGCCAGGATTGTTTCCTCTGCATTCTTTTTTAACCCAAAGCAGCCTTACTTTGAGCCTCAGTTGGAAAAGGGCAGGTAGAGAGAGGCTCCTTTTCCACCTGCTCCTCACTAAGATGGGCAAAATGCTGAAAAAGCAGCTTGTGGGTGGGAGGGAGCAATTTTGAGCTGAAAAACAAAACAAAACCCTGAGGGGAAAGCAGCCCTGCCCCTTCTGCTCCTAAATGTAGTCTATCCAAGGCTGAAATAGTTTTTAAATTCACCATTCCAGTGCCCCCTGTGGTGATGAACACACTATCTTAGGCCACAGTAAGCAGTGGTGTAGCATCGATTGCTGGTGCCCGGGGCTCGCATGCACGCATGCTGGGTGGGGTGCTAGCCCAGCCCTCACCACTGATGCTGCTGGAGCGACCACACCCCCACCGGAGCAAAGCAGGGTTGTGCTGAGCTGCCTGCCTGTTGGAACAGGGGGGAGCCCGGCCAGCTGACACAGCCCTTGGGAGGCAGAGAGGAGCATTGGTCTAGGCCATACTGGGGTCGCTTACATGGGATTGCCTGGTTTGCACCCACTCAAAAATTGTGCACCCAGAGCCATGGCCCCTGTGTCACCCGCCACCCCCCATGCTATGCCCTTAACAGTAAAGATGAAGGAAAAACTCACTGGGTTAGCTTGGGAACATCACTGTGCTCTTGGACAAAGGTACAAATTTGTTGGTGCATATATCACAAGACCCTTGTTCTGCAAAACACTGGACGACAAAAATAGAGGGATTTCTAAAGTTTGAGTTTTTCAGTGTTATTACCTCAAGAAAACTTTTCGAAACAGATCTGTCTGCTGTGGACCCCTTTACTTCCCAAATTTCTCTCAGTATAGCTTACCCAACACTAAGATTTTCCTTTTCCTTTTCCTCGAAGGACCCCCTGCTTTTAACAGTGGCAAAAACAACAACAGTGGCCTCATTTCCCACCACGGATTCTTCTTTATTGGAAAAGCTCTTCTTGTTACACTTCTGCCTTGTATGGATTTGTGAATAGACTATGTCTTGCATGTAAGTAATCCACAACAACCATGATGAATAGAATTTCCAGCTGACCAGGAAAAAAACACATGGGCTAGCCTGTTGCTGTTTAGCATCTTGATCTGAAGATAAGCTTACCTCACAATGAATGCAGATTGAGCTTCTATTAAGCTGCCATAAAGGAACAGGAGCAGGGGCCAGTATGGAAGCAGGCAATCCTGGGCTTAAACCTGGACTGCAATTTGACCACGATGCAGAATCGGGACCAGGCAGTGCTGGGCGAACAGGGAAAGTAAGGAAGTCAAGTAAGGAGGAGGTGCATGAATAAAGCTGGCTATATAGCACGGGAGCTGAAGCACTGAGCCCAGGGTCTGTAAGAACAGCAGTCACGGCTTTTGCCTGGTTGATGTGTCAGACACATCTATAGAGTGTAGTGACTAATTGGAACTGAAAGGGAAGCCGGATAGTCTCAGGAAGGAGCACGTTGCAGGCGCTAACTTGGCCATCTAGTTTCTAACCTTTTGACCTTAGAGATGCTGTTTGGGAATCAGAGTTCATTCATTGGGTTGGGAAAAAAGAAGAAGAGATCCTTTCTCTCTCTCTGCTCCTGTTTTTTTCTTCTTCTTTCTTTTATGCCCCCTTTGCCACCGCCCTTCGGGGAGAAACCCTTGTTCGGTCCTTCCAGAAAAGGAGAGTTCAATTAGCTCAGTCAATCGTCAGGAGAAGAAAAGGGCACAATGTGTGGGCCTCATTCAGGCCTGCAGTGGCTTTGAAGATATGATTTGCTCAGCCTGGGGAGAACCAAACAGATGCTAATTCACCTGCAGTGTGCAGAGAGGGCCAAGCAAATGCCTCTCTCCCAAGGCAGCGGTTGGTTGAGCAGGCTTGTTCTGAACTGACAGAGTGACTAAAAAGGAAGCCATGTGTGTGAGAGACAGGGGAATAAGACTCCTTTCATTACTACTCCTCACCTCTCTCTCACTCTCTCTCCCTGGTTCTCTTTTTCATTGAGTTGGGCGTTGATAACAGTTCCTCTTCCTCTTCATGCTTTGTTGATGGGAGACGAAAGGCATGGCAGCTAAAGGAAATATGAAAAACTCTGACTGGAAAATCATATAATTGTAGAGTTGGAAGGGTCCACGAGTGTCATCTAGTCCAGCCCCCTGCGAGGCAGGAATCTTTTTGCCCAGCAAGACCCTGAGATTAAGAGTCCCATGCTCTGTGGACTAAGCACTGTTGTGGTCTTACAGAAAGCTTTGTGGCTCCAAAGGACAAAATGCTAGGGATAGTCTTTCTCCCTCTTTCTTAATCCCTTCACTCTTTCCCTCAGAATCTGCAGTTGAAGTGCCAATTTCACCCGGTTCAGGCAGATCAGATGAGGGGATAAAAGTGTCCCCAGAGAGAGCCACTTCAGTGTGGGCAGGTGAGGGACTCCATCACTGAATGCTGTTCCAGATTAAAAACAATCACAACTGAGGGCTGGCTCAAGACATTTTACTGCCTGAGGGGAAGGACAAGATGGTACCCAACCCCCCAATTTTATATACAGAAGCTGACTGGACTGGTAGCTGAACCTAGCTTTTGATAGTATTTGATAAATATTAAATAATATTACTTGTAAGTATGATATGGGTGATATTATATGAAGATTGATAGAAGAGGTGTATGTGAGAGACAGAATAAAATGGTTTTTCTCAGAGTGTGAGGCTGAGAAAGACAGGAGCTGTCCCAGGTGGGAACTGGGAAAACATGGATCTCTGTGAATTGAAGATTAAGATAGAAGGTTGATAGAATATAAAATTTTGTTTTTGTGGGGGTGTTTCCCCCCCTTCTCTCTTTCCTTCTTTTTATTATTTTGCTCTCTTTAGATATTAACTTTGTTTGGTTTTTATTGCATTATATGTTGAAACCTTTAATGAAATTGATTTTTAAAAGAAGAAAGATTTCTATACTGAATTCAGCAGAGCTTTCAGGGCAGTTTACAAAAACACCTCACAACTTTTCCGCTGCCCCGCCCAACCCCCATCCCAGCATATGCTGCCTGAGGTGGCCAACTCCCTTTCTCCATTGGTAGGGCCTTAACAACAACTCGTCGTGCACAGAAAACTAGGCATTAGAGAGAAAAGTTATGGTTTGATTATGTTGATTTTCTTCACACAGAAGTTTTCAACCATGCCATTTCCCAGCTGTAGCCTGAAGTAGTGGAATCCAGGATAAGTCTTGCTACCTCATCTGCTGTTGAGGTATATTGGTCTCCAGCAGAATAAGAGATTTGAGTAACTAGACTGCTCAGTTTGGTGCTTCATCTCAGTGTGGAAAGACTTCTGAATTGGGACTAGATTGGTCAGAAGAACAGCAAAGTGAGAAAACAAAATGCAACGCCTCCCCCCCCCCCTCAAAGCAAGTACAAGAGATGTAACTAATGGCTTGAGGACAGGCCTGGATTAAAGCAAGTGGAGGCCCTGAGCTAGGAGACCTTGAGAGGCCCAAACTTAATAGCATCTGATCATGAGACGCAAAACATTGTTCTCTTCTTTATGTATGCAATGAAAGTAGAACATTGCGGAAATTTTAGCACTGATACTAAGATTGTTTATAAATGTATAACCTTTAGTAAGTTTACAGAAGTGTGGGATTAATGAAGACACTCACATGGAACATTCACAGGGGAATCTCAGCTTTGTTATAACATTACACTATGTACAAAGTCACTACAGTTTCTTTTGAGTTTTTTTGGATGCAAACTACCAAGTAGATAATTAAAATCAGAAAGTCACAGTTTATCATTTTCTATGCAGAGAATAAACGTATATGAATATATATATGGGCTGAAAATTTCTTTTCCAGGGTGCTCTTGTTTGACATACACGTGGAAGTGCAAGAGTTCATCAACTAGACTAAGTTCTACATCCTTTGGATACTCTTACATCAAAATGAAAAAAAAATGCCAGCTACACCCTACAGACTGTTGTTCTTCTGTCTAGGCTGGCTTCAAGAGCATCCATAACAGGGATAAATGAATTTACCCTAAACTTGTTTCTTGGAAAAAGTTTGTCTAAGGCTTTGGGTGCTGTCCCATCCTTGCCCCCCCCTTCTGCCTTCTTTTGACAGTTTTGTGTTTAGCATCGAGTAAATTTGGCTTGCTGTTCAATTTCATCAACATTAATCCAAGTGTTTGATATGAACTGCAATAGTGTCTAACAGAGAAAGACATTCTCCAAGACACCACCACCACCACTAATAATTTGTACCCCGCCCATCCGTCTGGGTTTCCCCAGCCACTCTGGGTGGCTTCCAACAAAGATTAAAATACATTAAAATATCACACATTAAAAACTTCCCTAAACAGGGTTGTCTTCAGATGTTTTCTAAATGTCAGGTAGTTGTTTATCTCTTTGACATCTGATGGGAGGGCATTCCACAGGGCGGGCGCCACTACCGAGAAGGCCCTCTGCCTGGTTCCCTGTAGCTTTGCTTCTCGCAGTGAGGGAACTGCTAGAAGGCCCTCGGCGCTGGACCTCAGTGTTCGGGTAGAACAATGGGGGTGGAGACGCTCCTTCAGGTATACTGGACCGAGGACGCTTAGGGCTTTAAAGGTCAGCACCAACAGTTTGAATTGTGCTCGGAAACGTACTGGGAGCTAATATAGGTCTTTCAGTCACCAGTCCAGCTGCCGCATTCTGGATTAGTTGTAGTTTCCGGGTCACCTTCAAAGGTAGCCCCACATAGAGCACATTGCAGTAGTCCAAGTGGGAGATAACTAGAGCATGTACCACTCTGGCAAGACATTCCACGGGCAGGTAGGGTCTCAGCCTGCGTACCAGATGGAGCTGGTAGACAGCTGCCCTGGATACAGAACTGACCTGCGCTTCCATGGACAGCTGTGAGTCCAAAATTACTCCTAGACTGCGCACCTGGTCCTTCAGGGGCACAGTTACCCCATTCAGGACCAGGGAATCCTCCACATCAGCCCGCCCCCTGTTCCCCAAGAACAGTACTTCTTCAGGATTCAACCTCAATCCATTAGCCGCTATCCATCCTCCAACTGCCTCCAGGCCACAGGGCCTTCACCGCCTTCACTGGTTCTGATTTAAAAGAGAGGTAGAGAGAGAGGTCACTTATATTCACACTGCATCTGTTATGAGACTCGTTTGCACATACCCTTAATGACACTATCAGGTGAATGTACGAACTATCTCCACTGGGAAAATATTGTTTTGAGCTACATCCATGGCTCAGTAACTGGGCCAGTTAAAGAAATAAAGACAAACACTTTCCCTAATCATTGTTTCTCATGCTCAATATAGTCTTTCTGCCTTCTGTGTCATTTTATAGAATTTATCCTACATTCATGTTACAATATGATGGTGCGTTTCATTTGCCCTTGAGTGCTGGTGCCCCGAGAGAAAATTTGTGGCATTCTTTAGGAACCACTGTTCCATGAAGTATCATTCAGCCACTAAGTCTACGCAAGGTTTTATGTGAACAGGTGCTGAGATTCTGGAGGGATAAAGAGTTGGTGTTTGAGATGTTACTATAATCACTTTAGTTATTGGTCTTCAGTGGCCTAGAAATCCTTCACATTGTGGATCCAAGTTTGCCTTTCCAATAAAGTGAAGGAATTTTCCTCCAAGTTCCCTTCTTAAAAGCATGACCTTTAGCATCTGTCTGTCTCCAAACCAGTGTTGTTGTAGTGGGCGGTCTCTCTTATAGGCTGTTTCTCCCTCTGCCGGAACTCTGACCACATTGTTTTCTGCTCAGTATCCTGTAGCCGCAGAGACCCCTTCCAGACTTTGGTTTGGAGAGTAGTTCCACGCCTCTTCACCCTCCCTCCACACACTCTCCAAGTTGAATGGCCTATTAGGGAGCCCCTTTGTGATGTAATTAGATTTCTCCTCTTGTTAGTTTGCAATGAAAATGTCATCTAGATGAAGGGAGGGGCCCATTCATGGCAAATTAAATTCAGTCATCTCTTTGGTGAGCTGTGAAACTTCACGCTGCAGGAAGCAGCTGCAACCGGAGGTGCCCTTGACAAAAGCAGCTCTGTGAGCAATGCTGACCTCACTCCTGCCACCACTCTCTTCTGCAAGCCCTTCCAATCCAGAGAAATAGATTCCTGGCTTGCCCCAATTTTGATATGGGAGCCGCCTTGGTTGCCATATTTTAAACAGGTTCCAGTACAGTCTGGTAGGTCTTGGAGGCTGGGTTACAAACCAGGACATCCTTGGTTCAAACGTCACCTCTGCAATGAACTGACTAGTTGGCCTTAGGGAAGCTGTTTCTCAGCCACAATACTCCCATCCTGTATAAGGGCAATAATATTGACCTATCTTACAGATTAGTTAAAAGGTTTACAAGATAATGTGCAGGTGAAACACTTTGAAGAACCTAAAGTGCAGTACTTTACAAAAGCTAACAAGAGAGGTGGGGAGGCATGCCTGATCTACTTCGGTTTTTACGACAACTCCAGGATTCAGTAACCAGAGCCAGGAACAAAGGGCATACAGTTAGCATTAAGGAACAGAGTGCCTATGAATTTGTTGTAGGCTAGGAATTTGTGTTTGGTATTAAAACTGAACTGAGCTCACTATTGTTTCACACAAGACATTCACTCCTGCTTAGCTTTCATTTCAGCCGCCTTATTTAGGTGGAATAAACAGTTTTGTTGTTGTTGCTATTGTTAAAAAAATTGGGAACCAGAAACCCTTGCTGAGCTACTGAAAACCACTAATCTAATCTACTAATATACTTCAATCTACCTTCTGGCCACCCTGATATACAATATACTACGATTGCCAGGGGTACTTCAGATACAACTGCTTGTCTTAGTTTATAAAATATTGCCTGTAAATCTCTCTTATGATGAAAGCCATGGTGCTAGCCAGGAGAGCTAAATCTCAGTGCTTACTTCAGAGCTGGGCACTTGAATGCCAGTCCACTTTTAGCAGTACCTGTGCCTGACCTGTAAGCAGAGATAGAGAGGCGTTAAGAGTTGCAAGGCTGAATCAATTTAATTGGGGAATCAAGTAAAGTTTTTATTTACTATTTAGGATACAAATGTTGATTAGCAGGGGCAAATTTTAAACCAGAGGGCTGAAACTGAAGGGAGTACTTCATTTTAAAAGAGAAATATGGACCTGGGATAGCTCAGTTGGTAGAATAATAATAATAATAATAATAATAATAATAATAATAATAATATATTATTTATACCCCGCCCATCTGGCCGGGTTCCCCCAGCCACTCTGGGCGGCTTCCAACATAATATTAAAATACAGAAATCCATCAAACATTAAAAGCTTCCCTAAACAGAAGAAGAAGAAGAAGGAGGAGGAGGAGGGGGGGGAGGAGTAGGAGTAGGAGTAGTTTGGACTTAATCCTGCTTTATCACTACCCGAAGGAGTCTCAAAGCGGCTAACCATCTCCTTTCCCTTCCTCCCCCACAACAAACACTCTGTGAGGTGAGTGAGGCTGAGAGACTTCAGAGAAGTGTGACTAGCCCAAGGTCACCCAGCAGCTGCATGTGGAGGAGCGGGGAAGCGAACCCAGTTCACCAGATTACGAGTCTACCGCTCTTAACCACTACACCATGGTAGACCACGAGACTCAAGGTCACAGGTTTGAACCCACATTGGGAAAAGATTCCTGCATTGCAGTGAATTGAACTAGATGACCCTTCCGACTCTGTGATTACACTTACTTACACACACACACACACACACACACACACACACGGAATGAATATTTCAACACACCCCGGGTCTTCTCAAAACAGTTAACATCATGTTGAGGGGTGGGGCAGGGCTGAGAGAAATTGAATTGAAACGGCACAATAAATTTTCACAACAAATCCTTTTGGTACAGTTGCTTTTCTTATGGATTTTCTCAGTAAGCACCTGTATAAATATAGGTTTTATTTTTGTCATTATTAATATTTTGTACCCCCTCAGCTTGTCGCATTTTGCGAGGGCACCGTCCACGCTGCCCTAAATCTGTCGCCCACTTACTAACTTAATCAATGCTGGCAGAATCTACAGTATAAGTTGGTATTCAAGTACAATCCAGGAATCAAAATTTATATTTTCCAGAGCTGCATAAATGGTTTGAAAACTGAATCTCAGGAGGGTCTCTCAACACACCAAACGGCATCTTGACTCTTTAGCATTCTAGTCAGCTTTAGAAGTGAGAGGTATGGGAGACTTAAAGTGCTCAAATGTGTTCCTGAAATGATTGCATTGTTTCTGAGGCATAGGGAGGGGATTAATGTTGCAATCCCAAACTTTGAGCCTGCTTTCCCTACTTTTCATCCCCCCCCCCCCATTTAGCAAAGAAAGGCAGCCAAGTGTTAAAAGGATTAGTTCTGTCGTTCAGGCTCACAATGTGGGCCTACAGCAGCGTGTCTTTGTTAAAACCTATTTTGGGGTTTGTTTTGCTTCCCCCTAAGGAGGAGACATTTACAAAGGGAGACCCCAAGAGATGGTTTTGTATTGGTGTTTCCATGAAGCAGAAACATAGTTCAGGCTTCACCTAAACAAATGAGAGATATACTTGGATTGAGAAAAATTAACATGCACTTACTGTTGATTCTGGCACATGTACAGTGAGCAAAAATGCACACATGCAGACAAAGTTCCAGGTTGCCTGAATTGTGCTGAAATCCCTTTACCCACAAAAGAAAAAGCAATGGACGTTCTACCAGGACTTCATTTAATCTATATATCACTCGAACCATTGTTGATGCCCACCCCTCCCCACCAGATCTGGTTGCTGAGAAAAATAAAAGTAAATGCATTGACTGTATCTGCAGAAATTGCAGACTTTGGGTGGTATTCAACATTGGTACTAGTGCAAGGATTAACTCCAGTGGAGCAGGATTCCCAATCCCCACTCTCCTCTTCCGGCAACTGGCCCATGCCACCCCAAATCCACTCCAGCGGATTAGGAGAACTCTGAGAACAGATTTAGGGGGCACACAGGGGAAGGAGAGGGAGAGACCATTCCATTGTGCAGGGGCGAAACTAGGCTTTATTTCACCCGGGTCAAAAACCCAGTTTGGCACAACCCCCCCCCACGCACTTGCAGAGAGAGGGGGGGAGAGAGAGAGGGAGGCTGGGAGCCTCAATGGTGCCCCTCTGGAGGCTTCACCGCTAGCTACCCACCCACCCACCCCAGTAGCTACGGCTCTGCATTGTGAAAGGATGGGGGAAGAGGGGCAGATTGATGCAGAAAAATTCAATCTCATACTGTATTTTATGTAATAAAATGTGTCAAATAAAAAAAAAAGCTTTATGCACGACATAACTAATCAATATTATAATAGCAATCAAAAGAACCATTAAAGTTAGAACATAATGAGAATATAATTACTTGAGTGAAAAATGGGTTTTGTATCATTCTGCCCCACCTACGGGGCACTTTGATACAAAGCGTAAATTGTATGAGAATGGTAATTATTTACAAAAATTTAATTAAAAAAACAATTTTTATTGTGAGAGATCATCAGCCTTACAATTTGTTACTTAAAATCTAAATTACGTATCAAAACTAACAGTGTTTCACACATATCATAGACTTTATGGCAGGTTTTCTTACCAAAACTTATATTAATCTTTCCTCAAACACCTATGCATTAAAAAAAAACTTTGGAAAAGCTTTTTAAAAAAAGTATAATAACTCACATTAGGTAGTCAAAAAATAGTAATTTAAACAAAATGCTTATAAAAAAGGATAATTACTTAATGTTTAGCTTCTATTGCACATTATATCCACTGAAGTCAAAAGAAAAAGTCTAAAGAGATGATGTTCGAGATGTGCCTTTTGATAAATATGGTTTTGGTAAGTGCAAAACAACATCCTTGAAATCAACGCTTGCCTTATCTTCTACAATGGGGAAGACAAACATACAAGATCCTGGTTTTTCCTGAGATATGACACTTGATAATCTGTCATATTATATTTAGAAATTACTTTGGCCACATAGTAAACAACAGTTTTTTCTTTTCAAATTTCATGAGTACGGTAGGAAATCAGTTCAGAGATTTCATGCAAACTTGTATATTGGGGCACTATTGTACACTAGCGGGGCACTTTTATATGTATCAAATTGCCCCAACAGACATTTTCAGAAAACTAACAATTATTAATAAAACCACTGAACTTATTTAAAAATCACATGTAACCCTGATTACTGAGTGGGATAACGTACCTTTGGTATTTTAAAATCTTAACTAAACGACATAAAACAGCGTTGGAACACTTTTACATTTCACGTAATTTTTTAGTTGGCCGCGCTAAAAACATACCTACTCCCATCAAATGCCAACAGCGAACTGGCGGGTGGCATGTTCGCAACTGTCATACTCACACATGTATAGACAGGTTTTAGTGATGTCACGACACGAGTAACGTTTCTCGATATTGAAATATTGTTGGTGTATCAATGTGCCCCTTGCAGAAAATCATTCAAACGCCCTTACACCCACTTTGTGGCAGTAAAAATACAGGAAGTTAAATACTGCTTAAGGCAGCTGCCTCTCTCTGCCTAGTGTAATGCACTCTCTTCAAGAGTTGGTTGATCTGCAATAACTAGTAGCCAATTATGTATTTAGTTACTTGTCACTAAAAGGGTCTCCTGCAGACCTCTGCACCCCGGATATTTGCTAAAGACAGAGAAGTGGGTAGGGTCACCCCACACCTGTTTACAATAGCTAGCATAACTACGAAAGGAAAAAAAGAGTGCAAGTCTCCTGAACCTTCAGAAGAGGGAAATATCAACAGGTATATTCATAGCTGTCAGGTTTTCCCTTTTCTCGCGAGGAAGCCTATTCAGCATAAGGGAATTTCCCTTAAAAAAAGGGGAGAACGTGATAGCTATGGGTATATTGTGCACCTGTTGCAATTCTCTCTTCTACCCAGCGGTTAAAGGTGCAGGGGGAGCCCTGCCCTCCTTTTCCCCCTTTACCCGGGGGCGGGGCGGGCGAAGAACACGCGGCCATCCAGAGGTCGGCTGGACCTCCCACCAGCCGCAGCCAAAACATCTGGAAGGTCCTGGTCCAGCAAAACTTCCTTCCGTCCGCCAGTGCGAGCTCTCTTGCCGTCGAGCAACCTGCAGTTCACGGAGGGCGCCTGAAGAGGGGGGTGCTCAGGTTCTGCAAATGCTTCTCTCCACAGGATCTTGCTTTGTGCCTCACCCTTCCCTCGCCTGCTTGCAACTTCCGGCGCTGACAGCCTGGAGGAAGTTGCCAAGCTTTAGATGTGTCACAGTCGAGAGGAAGCAGCTGGAGGAGCAGCAGCATTAGCAGCCGGAGACGTTTCGCACCAGCCGGAGGGGGAGAAAAGAGGCGAGTTGGTGCATCTCTTAACTGTTCATTCAGCCCTTCCACCCCGCCGCCAATTTATTTATTTTTTGCTTTATCCTGTGAAGGGGCAGCTCTGTTAGAAATGCAGAATCCTAAGATGCAGCCGAAGAAATGCGAATCCCCTTGGTTGAAGCAGGGCAGAGTTACCTGCCGAGATTGCTCGGTAGGATTTTGTTCGAGCCAAATGCAGCGTGGGAAGTTGGCCCCTTTATCCGAAGGGGTTTGGGTGTCTGCCCTGGAGCAGCTGCAATAAGCAGCGCTTTGCGAGCATGTGCAGAGTGCCCCTTGTCAGAAGGGGTGGCTTTCCTCCCAAGGAGAGGTTGGGCATTCAATCTAGGGCACCTCACATTTTGAAAAAACCAAGCTCTGTTATCATAACTCGTAGCAGTGAGTCCTGTAATTCTACTACCTGTGTTTTCTGCTTGCTCTTACCCTGCAAGGTAGGTCAATATTGCAACTGTAGAGCTGAGCCTGAGAGAGAAGTAGCGTGTCTAACGCTGACTGGTGAATTCAAGCTGTAGGTGAGAAATTTTAATGGGTCTGGGGATTTTTTCTAGCTTATGTCTTCATACTGTGTGAATCTGCCTGTGTGTTTTTTTAGGGGAACTTGAATGTGCATCTCACTCCTGAAGTACATTATGTTTTGCTTTGGTGAAGATGCTTTGAGTTGCCTCCGGCGAGAGACAGTGCCTGATAAATATAATAACAAAAATAAAATATATGCCTGGGCCATCAATCTGTAATGGTCCTCCTGACTGTAGTCAGGTCATGCATGACACCAGCCTCATACTGTCTTGTACCATGTCATAACTGCTTTTATGGGACTGTTTCCCAGGTTAGTTTGAGTGCTTAGAAATCTATATTAAGATGCAGCCTTGGAGTCTAATCAAATGTGTGGAGCTTTCTCTAAAATCTGCCATTTGTGATTTCTATTAATCGTCCAAGGAATTAAAGCAGGCTTCCTAAAACTCGGCTCTCCATATGTTTTGGGACTACAATTCCCATCATCCTTGACCACTGGTCCTGCTAGCTAGGGATCATGGGAGTTGTAGGCCAAAAACATATGGAGGGCCGAGTTTGAGGAAGCCTGAATTAGAGACAGACTTTCACCTTTCTGTTTAGATACTGTATCAGGCTGCAGCCATTTGTCGGTTAATTGGATTAAGCGATTAAGTCTTCTGACTCATCAACTGTGCAGTCCTATGCCTGCTTAGTCTGAAGTTAGCCCCATTGAATTGAGTGGGACTTGCTCCCTGGGGAGTGTGCCTAGGGTCACTGCTTAAAATGGACTGTGATTAATTGCTCTTCTCTCAGCTAGGAGGGATTAATTTTTCCAAGATGGTGTCTGTTGCAACAAATGCATGCATCATCTAAAAGCAAAACATGCTTTTCATTTTCATTCTTACGAAGTGTATGCCAACTTAATCGATTAAAGAGTCCTGTGATTAATCCACTTTAACTGGATGATAATGGCTCTACTGTACAGGAGTGTGTGAGTCAGCCTTGCTAGTTTATTGCTTAAGCTGCCAAAGTGCTTGTTTGGTTGTGGGTTATTATTATTATTATTATTATTATTATTATTATTATTATTATTATTTCTCTCCCCCCCCCAGGGTTTCTATATGAATTATCCATGAGATAGATTATTATTATTTTGCATAGAGTTTAGGATTGTGTGAAAAGTGTGATAAGTATTCCAATCTGCACTAGCCATTGTGATCATGAAAAGGGTGTGTGTGTGTCAGTATTACCGTATTTGTGGAGCAACTAATAGTATAACAATGTGCCTTCATGCAGTGCTTATTTCTGGGGGTACGCATACCCCTAAACATTTTGTGAATCTAAGTTTGGCCTCACTGAGGGGGCAGTATTTCAATGAGTAGGAAAATGAGAGTACCCTGAAACATTTTTTTTTTTAGAAAAAAGCACTGCCTTCATGTATATGCATGTCCCAGCTTCTCTAAACTGCTCTTTTCCCTAAGACAACAGTTGGAGGTCATTAAAATCTCTTTTCTTTTGTATGTTAACAGGTGTGGCAAAGCAAACACCACACGATCCTTAAAGATGGTGCGGATTTTGGCCAACGGCGACATTGTACAAGACGATGACCCTCGAGTGCAGCAGAGCACTCAGAACAGGGGGAACTCTTCCCGGCCGGTGAGAAGACCTTTGTGATGTTTCAGTTTTGCTGAGAATTATTATGTGAGGAACTTGAAAGGCTTCAATATTCCTGTTGCAAATGGATGCTTAATTCTGCAGTTTGGTTGATCTGTTCAAAGATTACCCTTTTAAGTACATGCACATGTTTACTCTAAAGCAAATCCTCAGTAAATTCAGCCAGGCTTGCTTCCAAGTAAGCATGCACAGAATTGCATTTGGGCACTGTAAACCACCTTTACACTGAGCTTGAGGTGGAGAGGGGGAGTTGGGTTGGGCCACAGGTCCTAACCTTGCCAGCCTCTGTCCAAAAGGTGAGAACCATGTGGAGCTCCCTATTCCATCTGCAGAAAGACCCAATATGGGGTCCTCCAGGGGCAGGAAGGAGAAGGTTGCTGGATCCTGAGTCATCCCCGCTGCTGTCACTGGTGCAGTAGATTTGCCCGCCCTTCTGGCCTTACCTGCCACGATCAGCAGGGCAGTGGATGCTGTAGGGCCTATGTTGCTGCCTAGCCAGGGTTCACATGGCAGCCTTAGTTGTGAATCATCAATACTAATAGGGATTTTAGTTCTCTGAAGCCCAGTCATTGCATATCAAAAACCACACCATTCACATGCTAGAGGGGTTATCAACAGACTCAGGGGAACACCATGGTTTGTAGATGTGTGTTTAAAAGAAAAGCCTTGGGTGGGTGAGGTGGGAAAGATTGAGGGAGGGCGGGGGGGGGGGAGAGAGGAGGCCAAAAACAGTTTGATGAGTACTGCATGTGCTCACTGGTCACAAAATACTGACTTGATTATTTGGAGCAGGAGATGGCCATTGTCAGAGGAGTTTGTCAGTCCTTCTCCACAGGCAACCCTGGAAATTTTAGCTCTTTGAGGGAGGAACAGCAGCTCTCAGCAGCCTTGATGAATTATGATTCCCATGATTCTTTGGGGGAAGCCATGACTGAAAAAGCGGTATAGTACAAATGAAGCCAGGGACAGAACACGAGGGAAGAAGGGGAGGAGGATGGGATATCCTGAAAACAGGAGTGATCCACACTGCAGCATTTTGTTTCTGGCTCCATTTCTGTGTAGGCTGTGTGCCCCAGGGAGCCTTCTTTGGCATCTTAAGTCCAGCTGTCGTAGATAGGATTGCAGGCTTACTGTTTCTTAAACCATGTTGGGCTTTTTTTTTAAATCAAGTTTTCTGCTGCATTTTAATGCCTTGCACTGTTTTTAAGGATGAGGTGGAAAATGAAAAACATTTTTAAACAATGTCCAAGGAATGTGATCACCGCAGAGGCCTGTAAGTTTTTTGTGTTGTCTCCTCATTTCTCAAAACTCTCTCTATGGTAGTACCTGCTCTTTGGAATCTATGAACCACCCAAATGGCTGCATTTCTGGCTCTTTCTGGCTTTTACTGTATCTGTCAAAGTGGATCCGGCGTCATGAATTCACTCTGTTTCTCTGGGGTTCCTCCGCAGGGTTTTTTCAACATGAACGCAGGCCCTGCTCCACAACAACACTACCGCCAACAGCAGCAGCAGCAGCCTCAGGATGCAGCAAGGCCAGGGGAGCGCTCACTGCTTTCAGACATCAACCAACAGTTGGTGAACATGGGCTTCCTCACGTGGAACCTTGGAAACCAGGTGGTGGAGCCAGTCATGTCCATCTTGCTGCTGCTCCTTCTCATGATGGTCGGCGTGCGTGGCCTACTCTTGGTGGGCCTCATCTACGTTGTCTCTCACTTAAGCCAGCGATGACAGGAACTTCTCTACAAGCCATGAATGCTGCTTGGTGGATGGAGAGCCACATTTCCTTGTCCAGTGTGTGAGTGCATGTTAGAGTGTGTGTGTGGGGGGGGGGTCGAATGTGTCCCTGTTGTGTGTATGCGTGCCCATATGGGCTCCCGCCCTCAAAATGTTATGTAAATAGATTTTGTAGGGAACAGAAATGAGCTGTGGGGGGAAGCAGTATATGGAGTGCGAGTTTGTGAGGGTACAGTTTCTTCCACTCCAGTTGGCTTTTTCTTGTTGTGCTGCTCAGGTGTAGCAGTTGGGTGTAGAGGCAATCTCAGGGTTGTTGGTTGAAGCTTAGTTTTTTGATGAAGGGGTGAAAAGGCAGCAGGTGGATCTCTCAATTGTTCTCTCAACAAAAACACTTAATGAACCTCGTATGTAAAAGGCGGTGTTATGAGATGACTAAGTAGGCATTGTTTATTGCCCTTAGAGAGGAGGTAGTTAACATGATAATTGAGAAGGTTTAAATCAAAGGTGGGAAATGTGTGGTCCTTCAGGTTCAGATGGACTACAGCTCCCACAATCCCTAGCTATTGGCCATGCAGTCTGGGACTGATTTGAGGTGGCATCTGGCAACATCTGGAGTGCACCAGGTCGTACAAGGCTGCATTACACTCATAACCTGGGAGTCGTAAAATGGATTGGGTTTGGTTTGGCATTCTTGGTCACAATCCGACCTTGAGCCTTTGCTATCACTTTTGAGATGTGTGTCCAGTTCTTTTAAATATAGGTAGGTGCTTGAAGGTAGATGGAAAACCAAGCTTCTTAACAGGGCCGTCTCAAGCAGGTTGGGCGCCCTGGCGCTGAGGCGCGGAGATCGCCCCGGCGCCCCCGCCCTCGCAGTGCGGCTTCCGCGCAGCTTCACTGCGCAGTGTCCCCCTGCCAGCCCCGCGCCATCGGGACCACACCTAGAGCCGGGCCTGCTTCTTAACTCAGGTCAGTCATAGGATTAAAATACCATCTCCAAATGGAGGGAAGTTTGGGTTTGTGTGGAAATAATTGATCATGGAACCACACTTTGCATAGTCGATGGGAGGAGGCCGCTCTGTAGCTAATCAGTGTACATGGGGAAGGGCAATTCTGAGAATTCTTTTCCATGTTGGGAGCTGTACATGTGGCCCCTGTACTTTGTGTTGCCGCATACACAGTCCCCATGCTGGAGGCAACAGTGCTGATGAATGGTTGCCTCTGTGTGAGTGCTGGCTCCTGGGGTGCTCACTTGGGGTCTGCCTTAAGCACAAAACCATCCATTGTCTCATAATGTGTGTGTGGTTTGTGTGTGTTGCAATGGGGGGGCCTTACTAAGTGAGTGTGCAGTGGGCATGTGACACGTGGTTCTCACGTCTGTTAATTAACGTGAATGGACATTTCTGCATCCTTGAAGTATGACCTGGTGGGAGAACTACCCACCCACCCACCCACACTTTTTCCCCTGCTAGTGGTGGCCTCCTCTTGAAAACAGGAGTGGAGGAGTCAAATCCAAGCAAAGGAAAGCTTTGTAACCACCTCCCTCAACTCTTTGTAATACTATTTGTAAACTGTTCCTTAATACACATCTTTTGTTCCTTTCCAAATGGCTGTGGCTTCCATTCCTTTATGTGTTTGATCTTGGGCTGCTAATAATGAATGCTGCAGGCTTAAATGAAAAATTAGCTACCGACATAACTTACATTTCAGATTTATTCTGTGGACGTAAGGCAAGTTGCAACACGTTTAAAACCAAAAGTATTACATTAACCTGTAGAAATATAACGGCCACAACCCTTTGAACGCTCAAATGACTAAACCCTCCCATCTGAAGATACACCAACAGCTTGACAGTGGCTGCTATAAGCAAAAATGCCTCTATTTGCTTTTGGAAGTTGTTTTGCCTTGTCTAGATGAAGGACAGATCTCAACAGGACAGGCTGTGAGTGGGTTAGAATTTATTTCTGGGGTGTCTTTCAGCCAAAAAGCCCCCCCCCTGAACAGTTCACAAAGTTTTGTCCATTCTTAAACCTCAGCATATTCTGTAATTTTAAACACACACAAACGGGGAAACTTCACTTGTTCTGGTTAGTAGGGTAGCATTGCTTCCAGCTTTTCAGTCACTCACTTGGTTAGCAGATGTATCAAAGAGAAGGCAGCAGTGCTGGCTGGGACCCAAAGAGCCACACCACTGGTTCTGCTCACCACTGGTTCTGCTTGGAGAGACAAGCTTGGAGAAGTACATGGGGAGATGCTCAGCCTCTGCGTGCACATAAGCAGTTTTAATGTGTGAGTTAGGAGCTCACAGAATGTGGCTGCAACAACTTCTGGGGTCTTGGTTGCTGTGAGGATGGTGATGATGGTGATGGTAATAATAATAATAATAATAATAATAATAATAATAATAATAATAATAATAATAATAACATCTATATCACTAACTACTGGCTCACACATGATTGGGTTGGGAAGCTGACCCACAATAATCAGTGACGTTTCCCCCCAGTGTTGTTCCCTCACTTGGCCTTTTATTCACCCGCATTCGTGGATTGTCTGAATTTCTCAGGGAAACCCCTGTCAGAGGTGGTCCTTCAGTGCAGGCAGTCACTATTGTGAGTTCAAGTAACAGAACTAATCCTGTTAGCAGCTTGCTCCTGTGCTTGCTGTAGAGGTGATGCTCCCTGCAATAACAGAACAATGGGTTTAAGTGGAAGGCGGGTGGGTGCCTGTCCTCCGGGTGCGTTAATCTTCAATCCTAATCTCTTTAAATAACCATGTTCCCAAGGGATGTTGTATTTGAAATGTGTCTGCTCAGACTTGAGCTTGGCTCCTTGAGTGTATTTGCCATGTATTTGCCTGTGTCTGGAGGTAAATGGCGGCAGCAGGAGGCTACAGTCCCTGTCCCAGAATGAGCTGCTTCCAGGCTCCCTTGATACTTGGGTTTTGGAGGCCATTTTGTAAACCCATTACTAATACCTTGACATAGTACTATCTGCATGGGTGAGCTTCACAGACCGTGGGCTCACCTGGTGGTAGGGAAGCTGCTATTTAAAGTGTCTCACAGTGCCCAGGGCATTGTGGAGAAATATAAATGGTGACTTGCGGACCCAGCCACCTGGGTCCTGTGGTTTTGCTGGGGCCCTGGCAGCTGCTGACACCAGGCCAGTTGTGGTGGCTCATTCAGCTAGGGATCCCTAAGATTATCCACTTCAAACCCAAGTCCTGACATTTCTGTTTCCTTGGGACCTTGAGCTTTCAGCTTTCCTGACCAACATGTGCTGTTTGGGCTGGCCAGTATCTGTATGTGTAACACCACAGAAGCAGACCAGTTGTGTGTGGTGGCATGTGTTGTGGGGAGGGAGCTGGGGTTGGAGAGTACTTCTGAGGCATTGTCGAGAGCGCCTTCAGTTGCAGCTGCTTGCTGCAGCATGAATAGCTTCACAGCTCACTGAAGAGATGACCGGCTTTAATTTGAGTTGAATGGGCTCCTCCCTCGATCGAGATGACATTTTCATTTCAAACTAACAAGGGGAGAAATCCAATTACACCACAAAGGGGCTCCCTAATAAGCCATTCAGGCATGTGGGGTGGGTGGGGGGCTCGAGGAATGGGTTGCGGAGGGAAGCCCCTCAGGCCATCCATCAGTCACACAAAGCAAGGCTGAGGGAGGGAGGGAAACACTCAGCCCAGCTTTGTACGTGCGGGACTCAAAAGAGAGCATCATTTTGAAAAGTTCAAGAGATGCAGAGAGCGAGCAGTGCTCTGCCAAGCTGGGGTTTAAAGTGTCACTTCCAACTGGCTGGTTTTCATGAGTGTATGTTTACACTTCAGCCACTATATTGATCAAACATGGCTTTGTGAGTTCTAAAGTGTTGGGTTTGGAAAGCCCAGGATGTGAGAGTCTCTCTGAGTGTTTTCACAGGTGATGTGAAGGATGCTTCCTCCCTCTCTCTCTCTGAGAGAGTTAAACTTACATTACTGTACCACCCATTCTCGTAACATGGGAAACATGCTGGTTTCTTAAAAAACTAAAACGACAGTTCCTGGAAATGTGGCTATCGACTAGTGGGTCTCAGATGTATGGCTGCTGCATGGTTTCTTATCTTCTCCACCCACCCTAATAATGAGTAAAACAAAACATGGCATGGTAGGTCTTTGCAAATACCCTGTTTCTCCTATTTTAAGACGTAGTGATGAAATAAGCCATAGCAGGATTTTTAAGCATTCAAGGAATATAAGCCATACCCCGAAAATAAGACTTAGTGACATCCCCTGAAAATAAGCCATAGTGGTTTTTTTTTTTATAGGAAAAATAAATATAAGACGGTGTCTTATTTTCGGAGAAACACGGTAAGAGTTTCTCCCCCCTTGCATGCGACAACTCCTGAGGTTGGGTAAGGGCATGTTGCAGGAGACTGGGAAGGTGGCATGTGCACTCTTCATATACTTGGTTCTGAACAATCTGGTTTTCCCTACTGTGTACAGATACTAGACTTAGCAACGTACATTCTTGATCTCCAGTTGCTATAAGAAAATGTGACATCTTTTGAGTTTTGATTCCCCCCCCCCTAAAAGGCTCCCCAACATTAACTTACTGTGGGTTTAGCTTTAAGCAGTGCTTTCCCCCACTGGGGGTACGCAGGGGTACGCATACCCCTAAACATTTTGCAAATCTAAGTTTGGCCTTATTGAGGGGCAGTATTTCAATATGAGTAGGAAAATGAGAGTACTCCTAAACATTTTTTTAAAGAAAAAAAGCACTGTCTTTAAGAATTCATAGCAGCCCTGGATCATTTGCTGTTTCTGAGACCAGTTTACGGAATGAAAAGTGGGTTGAGGGGGAATAAACTTTCACCAGCACTAGGTAGGTATGTATGTATGTATGTATGTATGTATGTATGTATGTATGTATGTATGTACAGAAAACTGAGTGTGTTGGTAGCAGAGGGGGTGGGATCACAGCTGGAGAAGGAGGGGAAATGGAATGGAGTATCCTGAAAATGGACATGGCTCCCTGCCTGAAACCCTGAAGGAGAGCACTCCACAAGCCAGTGTCACAGGTCCCACATGTATTTTATAAAGTGCATTCCTGGCCCAAGTCATTAATGAATGACATGCTATTATAAAAGTGGTATTGATCCTTCATGCAGAGAATGAAAGGCAAAACAACAAATCTGGGCCCATAATTATTGGAATGCTGTGAAAATAACCACTGAGTGGGCAAATTATTTTGCAAATTTAGTGTAACTCATCTATACATCTGGCAGTACTCAGGAAAAAAAGTAGCAGGTCTTTTGCCCAAGTGGGACTTTAGACTGTTGGTGTGCCACCTGGTGGATATTGTGCAGCTTAATGCTTCTTCTGCCATAGTGTGCTTCTGTGCATATTTGCATCTTGAAATACCAGAGAATCTTTGCCCAAAACTGTAACATTGAATTCCTTGCTGGTTGAGTAAATTACAATCTCTGGCTGAGGAAGTTCATCCATTCCTGAGTAGCAACCGACTAGCTAAAGACCAACAACATTCCCTCTTCTTTTCCTGTTGTGTCTTAACAAAACACCAACAAACACATTGCACACAAGTCTTACATGGTGCAAAACATCTCAAGTTGCTGTGCAACCCAGCAATCTCATAATGACCATCGGCTGAATGAGCAATTAATTTTAAATCCATGTGGTGAGCTGAGCCAAGGAGGGGCAAGTTTGTGTTTTCCTGTTATCTCCACCAGATGGCACTGACCCCCTGTTAACTTGCTCCTGTGGATGAGAGAAGAAACAACTTCATAGCTCAGCTGAGGAACAAATTACGTTTGCAAATGTGAAAAGGAAGCCAGTCGCCTTTCAGCGCATCCTATGTGGGAAAAGCCTTTTAATTCCAGCTACGTTTGCAAGGTGAAATCAGGCTTGTTTTACCCAATTCATGGATAGAAGGAGAGGGGGGCAAGTGCAAGGAAGACACTAAAAGATTATCCACCTCATGGCTTTCCCAAGACATTTTTGCTGCATAAGGTGGAATAACAAATGGTGCCCCGCTCCTCACCACGGCTAATGCCCAAGGTGGGTCAACTTATTTGGAACCTGAGGAAGAAAACACCATAAGTTCCTCTTCCCTCCCTGTCAGTTGTTGTTGTTGGCCTCCGCCTGCCTCAAGAGATAATGGAGTGCGTCTCTGGGGGTGAAGTCAAACCACTGCGTTATCATCACCAAAATGACCTTGGGGCACAAGCCTGGGCAGTGTGTATGGAGGTCCTGGGATGCCCAGATGACAAGATGTGGTCCAAGACGAGCAATACGTTAGGCACCAGTTTGCCTGCAGGAATTGCCGGAAGGAGGCGTACAAGGCACCATCCAACCATCATATTCCCTAGCTTTTTCTTCTCCCAAAGATATCCTGCAAGGCAGCGGAGGTTTATGATTAGAGTTTTCCTTCTCTTAGATGGGCTGCCTTCCCAGGTGGCTGAGCCACATCTGCCCCTCACTTTGAGCAGAAACCACCTTCTTGCCTGTTGAAATCAATAGAATCAACTTAATTAACATTGATTGTAATAGGTCTATGCTGAATATGCCTTAGTTGGAGATATCCCTCCCCTTCATGGCCAAGAATAGGAGATTACTGAGCAATTTTGAAAGAGAAGATAAAAAAAATATATAAAAATAAAAATTAGGAGAAAGCTGCATGGTATTTTAGGATTTGGATTATGCTCCAAATGCCAGTCCAGTATAAGTGAACATGAACTGTGCCAATGCTGTAGCCAATATAAGTGGCACACGGACTCATGCTACCCCTCTAGGACTCCCTGAGGAAGCAAAACTGTCATGTTGTCCTTGAATGTCATCTTGATGTCAATTTTGAATGAGCAGTCTACTCCACTTTCCCTGGTGTATGTGTGTCTAGATTAGCAAAACATTGCAGTAAATGCAATTTAGGGCTTTGTTTGTTTCTAAACAAGCTGCATCCTCTGTCTTATATGCCCAGGGCAGGTTGCCATTTCAGATGCTGTCAGAGCAGAAGCCTCTTCCTTGGTTGCAGCTGCTAAAACTTGTGGGGAAAGGGGAAGAATAGGATCCAGCTCCCCAACTGCTGCTGCACTTGCTGCCTCCTCCTGCTCAGCATGGAGTTGGCCAGCAGTTACTCTGAACCCAAGTCAAATTGGGAGTGAATTTACCTACATGGAGTTAGAGTGCTCACAAATTGAGAATACACCCACTTCACAACTCAAGGAGTCACATGACCCCTACGGCATGCTTCAAACCCTGCATGGGTCCACTCAAGCCACAGCCTCAACATACACATTTTGCTTTGTGAAACTTAGGTCTCTCCCTTGGCAATCTAGTTCAACTATCTTTTCCCCAGCAGTAACAATACAACAATAATCAATAACCAACAATTTGCTGCCCTTTCATGACACCCAGAATTGACCGCCTGAGGCAGCTGCCTATTAGCAGGGCCAGCGTCCTGTCTTGGAAGCTAAAGGGGGTTGGATTACAAAGTATTAAACAGAGATTAAGCACATCACATACTTTTTGGTCCTTGTATCAAATTGCTGTCATGAAAATTGGAGATGTGTTTTTTCCCCGTAGACTCTAAAGCACAGCTGTAGTTGTATGCTGACAATCTGATGGACCCTTGACACTCATTTTTCCTGTTGCTGAAACAGGCTATGCACCATCACTTGCCAGTCAAACCATTTTGTGTCATACAGAAACACAACATTCATCCAACCTCTCCTTTAGGACTCATAGTGTTTCTAAGTGTATGGGGGGGGGAGTAACATTTTACTATGCACTTTGCGTGCTGTTACAGTGTGAGATCCAAAAACTACAGAAACAAATTACAAGCAGCCAAAATATGATAAACTGTTCCAGCTTTCCTTCATTATGGTGAATTCCAGCTTTACTAGGTCTGTTTTTAGGGAGAGATAACTCTATCAACGCACGTTTTCTGCTGATGCCTAAATTTATTTATTTATTTATTAGACTATTTATATTCTGTCTTCCTGAGAGAATGCTTCATGTGCCTCACAACATTTTAAAATGAGAATAATTAAAAAAAACAAACCAATTCAAAGTAAAAGAGAGTGAGAACTACACATAAAACAAGGATATCTATATCTATCTATCATCTATCTATCTATCTATCTATCTATCTATCTATCTATCTATCTATCTATCTATCTATCTATCTATCTATCTATCTCTCTAATCTATCTATCTATCTATCTATCTATCTATCTATCTATCTATCTATCTATCTATCTATCTATCTATCTATCATCTCCATATATATTCTCTTTAACTGAGGGGGTGGGGAACTTCCGGATCCTGGGCCCAATTAAATCTGTCATGGATCCCAATTTGGCTATGAGGCTGTTCCCATTCCCAAATCATGACTGCCTGCCCCACACCTGATGTCATATATAGTATCAGAGATAGGACAGGTAGAAATGTGGCTGTCAAGGAACCATCAAGAGCTTTCAAGTGCTCCTGACTGCTGCTTAGCAAAGGAGGCTTGCTGTTGGCACCAATCAGTTGGCTAGAAGCGACGACAACAGTGACTGACAGCACTATGCAGTTTCCCCATCAGGACCTTCATGGCACACACAATCCCACTGGGCTGCCTGTAAGTGACAAACAGGTAATGTGCAAAAGCTGACCAGACTGACTGACTCACATTGGAACTGGTAGTGGGACAGCATCCTCCACTGAAGGCAGTATGGCACACACAGCTCTGTCTACTCCCATCCCATCAACATTTGTTGCAGAAGGCAACTGCCTCACTCTGCCTAAAAGCAAGGCTGGTCCCAATTGGAGAGCTGAGTGACTGAAGTCAGTGAGGTCACAGCGGCAAAATACAAAGCAGACCATAGTGTTGTCCAATGGTTTCCCCTGCAACTGTGGAGCTGCTTGCAAATGTCGCTGTTCTTTCTACACTTAAGACTCAATCCAGCACCCTTGTAGTTGTTGGCATGACAAGGGTAGGGTCATGTGAAACTTTCTGCCAAGCAGGATGCAGGGTTTAATTTGCCATCTTTAATAAGTAAGAGCAGGAAATGAGAAAGGAGAGGTTAACCATTAACTATAAAAAGGAGTCTCGGTGGACAGTTCTTAGCTTCATGAAGCATCAGTGTTGCTCTGAGGAGGCCAACATACTGTTCCATTTATTCACCTTTCCCTTGGCAGAGCACAGGCCTGGAATATATGAGAAAGCTACAGTCTTAGGCCCAAATCCTTCTATTCCCACCACATCTGCTGATGCTAAGAGGGAAGACAGATGTAGCATGTAGGGAGGGGGGCAACCTGGAAGCACACCGACTGTGTTCAGCCAATGGATGCCTATCCAGTGGTGTCGCAACATGGGGGTGGTATGCTCCTGGTGCCGTGTCTCCGGGGGTGACAAGGCGGTGCCCCACCGTGGTGGCGCGAGCAGCGGTTGGGTGTCGCCGGCGCTCCAGCACTGTACAGATGGTGCCGGGATCCTCTGCTCGCGGCTGCATCCATGAGCAAAGGATCCCGACACCATCCGTATGGCGCTGGAGCGCTGCCGCCGCCAAACCACTACATAGCACGCATGTGCGGCTACGTAGAGATGCCCCGCCCCCAGGTGCACGTCATGTTTGCCGCTTCGGGTGCCCAAGCGGCTTCCTCCGCCACTGTGCCTATCCCTCTGAAGGGCCAAGCTAAAAAATTAATCAACCTATCAATCAATAATTTCCTTAAAAGTTTGCAAAAGATGTCAGCTATGCATCATGCTAATTAACAAATCCTTTAATCCTGTAATGCCACCCAAAAACCTCTCCTCATTTTTTATAATGATGATGATGATGATGATGATGATGCAATGAAGAATTGGGAAAATGCATTAAATGTGACATTAAAGAGAAGAACAAAGGCATATGACCTGCATGAGGTGATGTGGGTTGGAAGATTGATGGCTGTCCCAGCATCTGATTCGCTGGAATGTCTGTCTGTAGTTGCAGTTGAAACAAAATTAAAAATTTTAAAAAATACCTTCCAGTAGCACCTTAGAGACCAACTAACTTTGTCATTGGTATGAGCTTTCGTGTGCACGCACACTTCTTCAGACAAACAGTTTGCTTGTTTGTAGTTGCAGTTGTAAGGCTGGGCTGGAATTATTGCCAAAGAGTGGGCTGTAAGCTCCTTTCCTCCTCCCTTTACAGCTATTTTCGCTCTCATTTGGATTATTACCAAAAATCTCAGAAATATCTCTTTCTGTTCAGCAGATCCCAACATGGACTGTTGCCTGATTAAGATCCACTTTATTTTACATGCGGTCAGTGATCTGGAATTCCTCCTGGGAATCAAATGACTTTTTCATCAAGAGCAGGATAATTTTGGAGGCCCAAATAATTAGAGGAGGTTTTTGAGAAGATAATTAGGAGCAGAAAGGTTCGGGTGGGTGTTTCTTTTCTTTTTTTGTCCCTTTGCCTTTGGAAAAATCCACTTCTCCTTCAGCACATCACATGCTTGTTACACAGAAACATCCATAACATTTCTGGGATGGCCAACGAAGCATTGCACTTTCCTGGTGTTTCTCCATACATATATTAATAACTGTGATGATAGGCAAATGCTGCAAAGCATAGATAGAATTGCACTAAAAACTGCCTGTCCGTCTCATTAGGAATCTGAGTTTTCTGAATTCCCTCTCCTGCTCCAAGAATATTGGTGGAAGAGTGGTAGAGTACACACTTTGCATGCAAAAGCTCCCAGGTCCAGGCTCTCCAAGCTGGGCTGGGAGAGAAACTTGCCTGGAACTCCTGCAGTCAGTGCTGGCAATACTGAGTTAGACGGAGTAATTATTTCCCTTGGTGTAAGGCAGTTCCTGTGTTCCACTTCTACATGGGGTGCCTGCAGACTTTCAGTATTTTGCAGAAGGGATTGAAGCACATACAAGAGCTTCAGGTTTGCACAATTAAAGTGGATAAAATGCCGTTGCCCTAGTTCAACAAATCCACTTTTTAACACACACACACACGAGTTTTTGCAGTTTGGCATGTGGTGGTGAAACGCACTGGAAAGTGTAGAATGAACCAATGAATAGAAAGATGTAAATGCCCTGCAAGTAATTCTGGACGAATGCTCATTGTTCAAACAACTTCTCAAGTAAACCAGAACGAATGCTCAATAAGGGCTGGACATAGTGTAACCACCACACAAGCTTTGTGCAAACAAATCAGGTTGAATGCAGAATAAACAGGCCATCCAGGGGACTCCCCAGCCATACCAAACTTGGTTGGAGCGAAACTTGTGTATACGACTATCCATGAATCGCAACCATTGTATGACAATTGCTTGTGTGGCTAACTTGAAACCAGTTTGCCTGCTTGTAGACATCTAACAGGATGTTTAGATAACAAATACTATGGCACACAGATTGACACCAGTAATTTGGAAAAAGTTGGTTAACATCCTCTGACAGGTTGGAGTATAACAGTGAGAACTAAGGAACTTAAAACTATTATCAAAGGGAGTTTTTAAAACATTGCCCGCATCACTAAATTCCACAAAGTCCTTTTAAAGACTATATTGTTTTTATCTGACATTCTGTTTTTTAAATCTATTTATGCTTTTATATCGTTTTATGTATTTATTGTAAATCTCTTATTTTTAATGTTCTTAGCTGCTTCGAGGGGTGTTGCTTTTTAGCAGAAGATCAGTTTAAGCACACAACCTGCAACAGCACAATCCTATGCATGTTAACTCAGGAGTAAGTCCCACTGTGTTCAATGGAGCTTTAGGGTTGCAGCCTAAACTGTGTAAGCTAAAGTGAATTTTGTACTCTGTTTTGTTTTGTTTTTGTACTGCCTGAATCATAGAGGAGGAGCTAGAAGGGCTATTCCTTGATTGCCTTTCTGCTTTTCCTAAATGATGCTCTGGCTTCCTGGTCTAAGGTTACCCCAATGTGAACCTCCTTCAAGTTTGAGTGCATCTTCTCTCTGTCTGTCTCTCCCTCCCTTCTGATAGTTAGTTTCATTCCCATGGGATGGCTTGATGAGAACCAGACTCTAAGTTAAGGTTCACATATTCTCAACAGGGTTAACTGGGTTAATTTTTGCTTCCTGTGCGATGGCCGTGAAGAGCGAGTGCCACAGTGGAATCTTTGCCTCTTCTGCGACAGGGTTCATGGATATTAGCAATCCCCCAATCTTACAGAATTGACCTGCTGTATGTAGTGACTTTTTCCACATCTGTGTTGTCTCAACTCCCTTGAGCACCAGGCAACTGTGAAACAAGTTGTAAGTCCAGGAATAAGGAAGTGCATAGTGCTTCTATCATGGAAGATGTGCAACTACAACTCATTAGACAAACTTGGAGAGTACAGACTGCATCTCCTTGAAATCAGTGGTAAAGCTTCCATTAATTTTAGCAGGTCTAGATTACTCTATAAATTCAGGAATTATTGTGATTTAGAGGTTTTGCTAGATAAATCTTTGTTTGTCTTAATAGCACTGTTGTATCTTACCATGGTTGGACATCCTGGCTAATATAGCTGTTCCTGTAACAACATTGAATCAAGCAGTATAATGAGAACTATTGATGGCGGGACCTGGTGATTGATCTTATACACTGTAATCCACCACAGCAGTTTATGGGATTGGACTGTTATCACTTTCCTTGCTTTATGTCAAATAAAAAACACTGCAGCACCAGATCATTGTAAGAAATTCAGACTTCACTCTGAGCTGGAAGTTAAAGAGGAAAAGTAAGTAAAGTTCCATTGTGCAGAGGGAATAATTAAAAATTAACAGCATTGCCTCTGAAAAATAATGTAGTTTTAAGGCACTATTCAGATTTAATCCTCCTAAGTGCTATTCATTATGCAGGTTAGAGCTTTTTCCTTTCTTTTGTAATCCAAATTAAAATCCGTTTTTTAACTGCGACCCTCTCGATATTGAAATGGCACAATTTCCTATATTTATTTATGGCCAGCTGCAAAATGATTTGCAGAGCAACTTGGGACTCCATCACTGCTGCTACTGGTTTTGTAAATGATGTCACTTTTCAGCAAGAAGACCACAGACAGCAGGAGGCTAAGAAACAAATTATGTTTCCCAGGACCTTTGCAAATGAGATGGATCCCTGGGATGATAAAGGAAATTTCGTCCTGCAATTCATCAAGATGAGATGAATTTTCATGGGGAATGGGAAAATTCATTTTCCACTGCCTATAGCCTTAGATCTTTCCCAGGGAAGTTCCCTGCCCCTTCTAGACTGAAGGGTGCCTATTGAAGCTGTGCTGGAGGTGTTGATATAGTACTGACTGCTCGATAGTTTGAACCTCTAGTTAAAGCAGAGAGTCAGGGAAAGTGTTTGTGTAAGGGGAACCTATTAGACCACGCGGCTCTGCAAAAATATGCCCATATCTTCTTTTGCAGTTTCCTGGGTCTCGGTTCTCTCTCCTCTCTGTCACGGAAGTGTAATTTTTTTCCATGAGGCCTAGAACCAGGGCAGGAACCCTGTCAGTTCCTGTCACAAAATGGAGCATTCCCGCTGACAACTGCTTGGTTGTCCCAATACAGTGCTGCCATGGCAACAGCGAACTTCACCTCAACCTCTTCATCGCACTCCTGCTTCTTTCTGAAAGACTGAGACAAGGGTTAGCAAGGAGACTGAGGGAGACAGGGATATGATTTCATTTAATATCTGTATGCTGCTTTCGCAACAACAACAACATTGAGCTCAAAGCTGGCGCAGATATATACAAAGTACAAAGTATTCACAGTGGTACCTCGACTTACGAAGATGATCCGTTCTGCGGCCGTCTTCGTAAGTCGAAGTCTTCGGTTGTCGAAGCGCCCATTCTGCGCATGCGTGAAGCGCGATTTCACTGACCGCGGCGAAAAGACTTCCAAGTTTGTCGACTTCGGAAGTCGAAACCTTCAGAAGTCGAGTCGTTCGGATGTCGAGGTACCACTGTATGTTGCTCCAGCGATTCAAGATGAAACACAGACCCTGACTCACACTTCCGGTCAGACTTATTTCACAAGACTGGCCCTGACACACACTGAGCTGATGTGCCTTAATCACTTATATAGATTGCTGGGCTGTTGCCATAGCAACTGGCTTGGCTGACTTTGCACCTGTTGGCTTACTTAATACTTGGGGTGATTTGGGCTCATGAAGGAAATTAACCCCCTCCTCCATATCCAGTTCCTCCAGAACAAGTGACAGAGCAAAGAGAGGTGTGGATAAACCTGTAGCCTCTGTGTGGGGTTGTGAACAGAAGCAAAATACACTGATTCTTCCGGTCTAACCTGTCAGTCTGGAAATGGCATAACAGATGAGGGTGTTGGAAGAGGTAAAGGTGTGCAGCCTTTGATCTACATTTTTATTTTTTCAAGGCTGATCCAGTTTTGGTAGAAACTTTGTCATTGCCCAGATTGTCCCTAGCAGTTACTTACACTGGACAATCAGCTGTGGAAAGCATTTAAGGTGAATGCAGTGTCTACTCACGCTGCATGCCACAGCAACCTCAGTGAGGTTGTTAAGTAGCTTTCACATTCCTTTTCTCCATTTTGTGCCTCAGGGAAGGAGTTGGAGCAACCTCCCATCTGCCCTCCTAGACACTAGCTTGCTCTTGCCCATAAATTAAATGATAAAGATTTAAAGAGTAAAATGGGAAAGCAAACATTCAAGTGGAGCTTATGTATGTACCTGGGAATCGGGCCATCTCTTCACTCAGATGCTCTTTCCAGCTTGGTCTGAAGCCACGTGGGAGGAAGAACCTGTCTGCAGAGGACATAGAAAGTCATACCACGTGGCTGGAGGGCTGTGCAGGCCTGGCTCTACCATTAGGCAGCATGGGGTGGCCACCTCAGGCTGCTAATTTTGGATGTCCCCCCAAAATGGCAAGTTATTACTTTATCACTTGCTTTTCCTGTATTTTTACTTCCAGGGAGAGGGTGTTTGTGGGATTTTTCTGTCTTTAGTGGCAAAATAACTTGACTAGCCTTAGGTACAATGCACCCACCCTTGGGGTTGGTGGGGATGGGGGTGACATTCGCTGTTTGGACTCAGACACAAATACTTTTGTTTATTATTTGCATTTATGTCCTGCCCTTCCCCACAGGGGCCCAGGGTGAATCATGAAAGTATGACAATTAAAACAGGTACAGTTACAAACCATAAAAGAAAAACCACAAGAACAAAACCATATTGGAATACAGTGGTACCTCAGGTTACAAACACTTCATGTTACAGACTCCGCTCACCGGAAGTAGTACCTCAGGTTAAGAACTTTACCTCAGGATGAGAACAGAAATTGTGTGCTGGTGGTGCGGCGGCAGCAGGAGGTCCCATTAGCTAAAGTGGTACCTCAGGTTAAGAACGGTTTCAGGTTAAGAACGGACCTCCTGAATGAATCAAGTTTGTAACCAGAGGTACCACTGTAATAATTCAGGAGCACAGAACAGCCGTGCTAGGAGGAGGCAAGAGATCCACTCTACCAAAAATCTGACCAAAGCATTTAGGCTCATCATGTTTGGGCAGGCCTGTTATTATTATGAGTACTGTATTGTTGTTTTATTGTGACCTTGCGCCAAAAAGCTCAGAGCAGCATTTTTTTTAAAAAAAGAAAGCTTCACAACAGCCCTGTGAGGTAACTTCATTCATTTATGGTAGCTGCCCAAGGCCTAAAGGGATTTGGCAGCTACAGAAGAAAATATCTTGGAACTCGTCTGACCAGTGAAATAGATATTTAAAGAGGTCGTCCTTATAGTCGTTTACTGTATTAACTGTAGACAACACACTCCACCATTGCTGCTTCCGGCAGAACCCAAAACTCTTCCACCTGGAACAATTTGGACAGGCCCTATATAATGAGGGAGCAGAAAGGCTTGTAAAGAGACTGACAAACTGACGTGTTGGCAGGCATATGCTCCGCGTCTGAGTGGTCTCTTCGAGGTTGGATGAGACATCTAAGGAGGCCTCTCCCACGCTGAAATTTCTACTCTATGCCCATCTGGACATTTCCCCTCAAATAAGTCTCAGGTGGCTGCAAACATGCCTGTTTAATCTTGCAGGAGGATGCTAAGCTTTTATTATCACATTTAATGTTGGAACACGGCTCTTTTCCATATGGAAATAAATTGGAAAAGAAATTCAAATGGGTCCCCTGTATTTCAATCATTTCTCCTAATTGCTCCAAGCCTCCTCTCCTTTTTTCCCTCCATTTTTTTTTCATCCTGCCGGATTGTTTTCTAAATGATGAAAGGCATTTTAATTTTAAAGAGAAAGCAGGCCCTGAAAATCAAAGCCCCTGCTTAAGATTTCTCAGAATTACTGCAACTGGGGCTAATAAAGCCAAGGTTATGAAGTGACACAGAGCCTGGAACAGTCAGGCTCGTTCCATAATACGCGGCTCAACAGAAATCTATTCATACTAGGTGAAGGGGTGGGGAGGTCATGTAGAAAAATGGAGCAATTTCCCCAAAGTTTGGTTGTATGGCAGAGTGCTTACAAATATCTGTTTAATGCACTACTCTCCCACTCCAGAAGAAATTGGCAAATGTTCCTGTACAAAACGTTCATTATATAAGATGCAGTCCATACAGTTAGTTACGGTACTTGAATAAACCCTGGAGCAAAGTAGCCTCAGGTGCCTTCTGCCTAGGATACTTTTGAATTAGCAAGCTCAGTTTCAGAATGCTTTGTTTCATGCTTCCTGTCTCCCCAGAGTTTGGACTTGATATCCCGCCTTTCACTCCCCTTAAGGAGTCTCAAAGCGGCTAACAATCTCCTTTACCTTCCCCCCCCCCACAACAACAAACACTCTGTGAGGTGAGTGAGGCTGAGAGACTTCAGAGAAGTGTGACTAGCCCAAGGTCACCCAGCAGCTGCATGTGGAGGAACAGGGAAGCGAACCCAGTTCGCCAGATTACGAGTCCACCACTCTTAACCACTACACCACGCTGGCTCTCGAGTAGTAGGAAGCTCCAGAGTTGGGTTGTTACAGGTCAGGGCCGGACCCAACGCCTTTCAGTTTTTTTTGGTTACATTCATCTTTTGTTGAGAAACAATACCAGCCAAGAACAGCATTCAGCGAGAACAAGTTCACAAGCTATGGCTTTCCTTATGAGGTCCCCCAAATTCATGGGACTCCAGGCACACCTGGACCTTTTCTCAGCATTCGGATGTCACGTACATTGTCCCAATGCCAAACTAGATTGAATGGTGAAGATCTGCAATGAAATTATGGAAGTCACAGGTGGAGAATTTTGACTGGAGCTGCAGCCCTGAGGGATGGACTAGGGAAATACAGTGGTGCCTCGCTAGATGAAATTAATTCGTTCCACGGGTCTTTTCTTATAGCGAAAAATTCGTCTAGCGAATCCCATAGGAATGCACTGAATTTTTTTGACTTTTTTTTTGCCCATAGGAACACATTAATTGAATTTGAATGCATTCCTATGGGAAACCGCGATTCGCTAGATGAATTTTTCATAAAACGCATTCGTCTAGCGAGGCAAGCTCCGCTCGAAAAATCCTTTCGTTAAGCGGAAATTTCGTTAAGCAGGGCATTCGTTAAGCGAGGCACCACTGTATTGTGGAAATGCAAACGGCAACTTTAGGAAGCCATATAAGGTAAACAGCATGTGTGGGGGGGGAATGAACTCTCCCTCCTCTAGCACTGATGTCCCAATCCACACCCCCTCCCTAGTGGCGTAGCGGTAAATTCTGCAATGCAAGTGCTCTCCCTGACAACTTCCCACAGCCACACCCCTTCTAAGACTATGAAACAAAAACGAACTTTTGACCAATGCAGATATTATGGCTTCTATACCAGGCCAGCATCTCTCTCTCTCTCTCTTGCATGCCCCCCATTTGCTAAGCATACAGCCTGATAAAGAGTTCTGCTGGATTCATAGTGAAATGATGTTGGGTTTTTTGTTTTTTTCAAAATAAAAAAGTGACAATTTAGCCTTCAGCTCTACATGCTAATTCAACCCACCTCTTCCTCTGCTTAGCTTATTTGGCGGGCTTCTCTCTGAGAAAAGCTTATATATTTGGCAGGCAGAAGACTGGCAAATAGCAGGCTCAGGTGATGACATCATTGTCCCTGCTGTGAAATAAGTGCTGGCACTTTGCCCCTTCCCTTCCCTGTCACACTGTATTGCTGCCTCTCCTTCCCATAGCTCCTATTTGCTAGAACAGAAAGAGACAAGAGATCCCATTGTTGGCCCTCAGTCAAAATTAGCCCTCAGCAATCCTTCCAGTCAACAATCCTGTGTAGTTGGCCTATGTTCTTGTCATCCTTATATTGCAGATGGGCAGCTGAGATTGTGAGACTAGTGGCCTGCCTAAAGCCACCAATGAACTTGAAGGCAGTAGTGGCTTTGAATGGGAACTTCTTGGCTGATCGCTTAGCCTTTCAGCCCCACCAGCTCCTCCCTCCCTCCCTCCCTCCCTCCCTCCCTCCCTCCCTCCCTCCCTGCCATTGGCCTGCCATGTGTTGATGGACAAGCCACTTTGCCCCTGTGAGTCTTCTTTACTAGGGGTAGGGAGCAATTTCAGCCAGAGGGCTGCACTCTCTTCTGTGAAACCTTATGAGGGCCACATGGGGCCTGAGCAATGACAGTAAACATTATGTTTGTACAGCCCAGACAATGAGGTCCAGCTCTGAGGGCCTTCTGGTTGTTCCTTCACTGCAAGAAGTGAAGTTACAGAGAACCAGGCAGAGGCCTATATGACTTTTAGAAGACATCTGAAGGCAGCCCTTTAATGCTTGATGTCTTACTGTGTTTTTATAATTTGTTGGAAGCCACCCAGAGTGGAAGGCTGGGTCAACCCGGTCAGATCGGTAGGATACAAATAAAAAGTATTATTATTATTATTATTATTATTATTATTATTATTATTATTAGGCTAGTTTACCTAAACACAAACCTCTATCTTCCATCTAGATAAGCAAGGGACATTATCAGAGTTCAAGGACATATTCTGGTCAGACAAAAACATTTGGGCTGTGAAACAGGACCAGTGAGGTGAGTCACCTAGGGAGAAATCTGAGGGCCAAAGAGAGAGAGGCTTGGAGGGCCACATTTGGACTCCAGGCCTGAGTTTTCCCATTCGTACTCTGTACACATACACTAAAAATACCAGCACCTGGCACTGAATACTGAGAGCATGTTGTAATAGGGGAACACTGCGAGAAAGTGTGTGCTTTTGTGAACAGCTCACAGGGAGATCCCAAAGCCAGGAGAGTAATTGAGACAAACCATTTGAGAGCTTAAGCTAATGGACTAAATTCCAACATTATTCTGAAAGTACCAGGAATGGGCTAAGCTTGAAAGAATGCTGGCAAATACTTGACATTTTCGCAGCACCCAAACTGCCTGCCCTTACAGGGCGCCATGGAAGCAGGAAAGACTTAAAATGGAATTGGCATTGCTGAGAGCTATCCACTTGCCTCAGCAAAGAGGAATGCTAACCCATTTCAGTTCAGGGAATAAGAGATTTGGTGGGAATGGTAGGAAGGAGGGGCAGCAACAAGGGGAGGGGGATAATGCAAAAGCTTTTGTGTAGCAATTTAGAACTTAAGCGGAGGGCCCAAAAACAAGCCCTGCAGCTGACGTCAGGGGCTACAACCCCAACTTAATAATAAATAGGTTTGACTTCTCTTTATTACATGGCTGACATTCTTCTCATACAGTGGCTTCTGATAGCTTCAGAACAACCAGCCAGACAGGGACTGCTGCAGGGGTCAATTGGGCCATGGATACTTAATACTGTTTGACCTTGCATAGAGCCAGTTTACTTGTTCGAGAGCACCGGGCCTTTGCAAACACATCTCAGAAGTAGACACAGTGTATAAATGTAATGAATGTGCTGCTGTAAACATTATAAATTATACAGACTGGAGTCAAGTATGGGCAAAGGAACTTGACTCTAATCATGCTGCTATAAAATGGCTGCTTCTCTAAGTTCCTGTTTCTTGTTTGGTGTTCCCAGAATGGCTTCCCTCACTACAACCATACATTGAACACTTTAGTTCCACTTATCAGCTGCTGTCATCAGAGGGAAGTGGGCCTCTAATGGACATTTTTCATTATCACTCCCCAGATCCTTCATCAGTCACTTCCTACAAATTTTTATTATAGGCCTATCTAGTGCAATTTTATGTCTGTCTGTCACTGTGGGCAGGAACTGCTACCACTGGGCCACCTAGTTCAGTTCCATATACAGTGACTGGTAACAGCTCTTCAGGGTTTCAAACAGGAGTGGTTCCTCACCTCCACCTGGAGATATTGGGAACTGAATTTGGAACCCTTTGTATATGAACTATGTGCTCTACCACTGAGGTATGGCTATACCCCTGACAGATTTACACAGAAGGAAGTACTATTGGTTTCAGTGGAATACAACTTCCACTTAATGATTTACCCTTGTCTCTGCCTGAAGGAAGGCGCATCTTCTTTAAGGGCCTCATTCAGCAATAATAATAATAATAATAATAATAATAATAATAATAATAATAATAATACCTTTGGGAAACACATTCATTCTTCATCTCAATTGTTGTGGAGTGGGTTTGCAATTTAAAATATTTCATTCATGAGTAAGTGTTAGGAAAATATGCAGTATTTCTCTCTCTCTTCCCTACCCCCATTTACATGGATGTTTATTTGGGTTGCAACCTGGTGGCCCTAAAGTTTATCATGTAATGATCCCTCTTGCTATCCTTCTGACTGTTTTGAAGATTTAAACACCATATAGGATGGTTCTTAAGTGCCTGTAGGAGGAGCTGTCTTTCAGCACTTAGTAACCATGTGTGGAATAATCATCAGGAGCGGAGGAGGGGGAATGTGTAGCCACAGAATTCATTTCCTGGCAGAAATGAGGAAGGCAGCATGAAATGACTGGCAGTATCTAGCTGACTGTGAAGTTACTAAATAGACTGTTGGGATCCCCGCACTTGGTTCGGAAGCCCCAAGCCATTTAGAGATGGTAAAACAATATCACACTAGTCCTCTTGAGAATTGTCTTAAGATGAAGACTTATGCAATATTCGTAGGCTGTGGGAGTTGGTTTAAAAAGTGCCCTCTTACCACATTAAATATAAATATACTTTTTGTCCCAGTGCAATCTCAAAAAAAGTCCCTCTACATTTCCAGCACAGTCAGTTTGGAGAGGTAAAGCTAGTTTGGAAGGTTACCCATTGGCTAGTATCAATGATGTCACTGACACGTCACCCTCAATAGCAGTTTTTTCAATTGTTTTTAAAAATAATTGTTCAGATTTTGACACAAAGGGTGAAAAGAAAAGAAAAAAGACCCCCACCTCCCACACAAAGGTGAGCATGAGGGACATGGCAGAGCTGCAACTGATTTAGTATATGTTTGCTAGAACATATGCCTATAATGTGTTATGAGAGCAGGATCACACCACAAGTGATGCCTCTTCAATCTTTTGCTTATCTTCAGGATTTATTTGGAGCTAGAGACCAAGCAAAATGTTGAATAACAGGCAAAAAGCATGAATGCCTGAAAGGTATTTGCATTCAGAACATAGCTTAAAAATCTTGATCTGAAAGTAATGCTAGGTTTTTTGTTTTGTAAGTTTTTCAATAACTTCTTTTTATTGCCACCAAAGATAAAAGCAAGATGTTAAAATCGTATCGGAACTCAAATAACATTGATAGAACCCATCTTAACATGCCCAGTGCAGGGAAACTCAGGCCTAGGAACAAAATGTAGCCCTCCAGACCTCCCCATCTGGCCCATGGCACACTCCCCCAACTTTTCCCTCTGGATCTGCCCACAATTGCCATGTGGCCCTCAGGAGGTTGGCCGAAAGAGAATATGGCCCTTTGGGCTGAAAGAGATTCCCCACCCCTGCAATGCGTGATAGCGATTAACAGCCCTGGGACTTTTCACTTGCCTAGCAACTAATTGAATAAAGCTGGCCAAGTGTGCTCCACAGATAGCAATGATTAGCTGTTACACAAAGTTGGGTTTCTTTTGACAGCCAAGAGGTTATGGCTGAAATGGAATGAGAGGCAGCTTGATTCACAAAGAACAAATAATAAAAACAATTCCTTGGAATTGATTCTATGATCTTTTGAAGTATGATCAAATTTGTGTCCTTTAAATTTGCGGCGGGAGTAAACATGGTTTCAGCATCTACCCTGAAGATGACACAGGATATAATTATAAATTGCCCCTCCCTGCTATTGAAGCCCCAGTAGCAATACCAAGGGGCTTCTAAATAACAGATCAGCTTCCGAGCAAAGCCACAGACAGGCATGGAAGGGCGACTACTGTTCTGTGACTCATTCCGAAATTCCATCTGTCCACCCTGCCTTTGGCAATTTGTTATTCCCATTAAGGAGTGCAGTCTTCCTTTCCCAATGGAGTTAACTGCAAGTCTGAGGTCAGAAGTGTGTTCTTATAATAAGTGGTCTGAAAACTGTAACAGGCAGAATTCAACAGGCTGTATTCAGCCTTTCCTCCCAAAGGAGACTATGGCGGTAGTGTATTGCTGCTTATCATTTATGTTGATTTTAATGTTTATTTTATACGTGATTTTGGTTTTATTGCCTTTTATTGTTGTGTTTTAACAGTGTTGTACTCAAGGGATCTTGCGATGAATGGCGGGTTGGAAAAACCATAAACACGCATACAGCATCATGCTGCTGAGGTTTTCTTCGCATCTGGAAGGTGACAGGATCAGATTCTTCTCTGTCTCTAAATCATAGAGGTCACCTGGTTGTGTGTTTGTGTGTGTCCAAAATCAAGACAATGGGTTGTGGAATCAATACATTTACCGTGTTTCTCCGAAAATAAGGCACCGTCTTATATTTATTTTTCCTTAAAAAAACAACAACACTATGGCTTATTTTCAGGGGATGTCTTAATTTTCCTCCTCCTCCTGCCACGGCCGGCATTGCTGCTATGCCTATCACTATGCCTTATTTTCGGGGTATGGCTTATATTCCTTGAATGCTTAAAAATCCTGCTACAGCTTATTTTATAGCTATGTCTTATTTTCGGAGAAACAGGGTATGAGACTGTTTTCATCTGTCCGTCACACAGATATAGCAGTGAGCAGAAAGAGGTCTTGATGCTGGGGTCACCTGTAGATAAACATGAATCAGCAGAGGGACAGACCTGAAAAATAAGTTTTTCAGAGTCCAGGCCTACCCAAGTCTCACCACCACTCAGTCACCAGATCTACCAGAAACAGTAGATTTGTGCTCTGATGCTAGTTATCTTTCTTTATTTTGAGTATTTACTTACCTGGGAACCATCATCAGTTATATTGTTAGGGGTGAAAAACACACTCTGATTCTCAGACATGATGACTGTGTGCCTCCTTTTTTACATACCCAAATTCAGTACTTCCCCAGGTTTGGAACGGTTTCCCTCCTTGTCTGTGTGGATAAGCCATTAAAGAGACAGATGATTCCTGCTGGGCAGAAGAAAACCCTGCGGTCACGAGAAACGGTTCTCTGGTTACGTCTAGGCAGGTGGATAGACTGTCTAGCCAAATGTAAACACAGCCCATGTTTTCATTTTCTGCTAACACCTGAGAATGAGTACTCCCACACAACTGAAAACCCCTAGGAGGTCCAGAGGAGCCGGAATCCAAAGCAGCTACTGCCAAAAAAAGTCAAAAAACAGGATAACCAAGGGGGGGAAGTGGGGGGGCAGATATCCTTGCTGTCAATTACTGTTATAGGAGTGTTGGAGCTGAAGAAGCACCTTTCACCCATCCAAAGGACGATCAGCTCCCCTTGACTATAAACCACCATCTGAGAAAACATTGCCGAAAGGCCTGTTATGAAAAAATAAACCTCATATGCTGCTCCTTGTAACTCCAAACCAAGGCAAATAAATATCAAGCTTCCCTCAGCGTATAATGTCAGTTTGTCTCTAGTGCTTTCAAATATAAGCTACCTTCAATGTAAATATCTATCAGTCTATCTATCTAGCTAGCTGTTGAGGAGGATGTCAAGGTAAGTAACTAGTGCATGACTTGGATTTCAGTGGAAAATATATCTCAAGATTAGGGAAATGAGGATTAATTGAAAGAGCATCATTCCACAAAAGCTGCTGGAAGAGGAAGGTGAGGGTGTTTTGACAAAAAAGGGATTGAGGGGAATTGGTGCATAATCCAGCACCCCAGGACTAGCTTACTTCAGCACCCATGCAGGTTTGGCAGCAGGGAAAGCCACATTTTCCTAATATTATGCTTGACAAAAAGGGGGAGGAGCTTGCTACCTCTATTTCAGCTGCTCACTTTTACATTGCATCAGTAGCAGACACCACAGTGAGCTGGTAGCGCTCACTTGACTTCCCAACATCTGAGTCTCTGTTGCTTTCCGGGAATGGAAGGGGAGAGGCAGTGAGGAAGTGTGTGTGATGCAAATGCATCTGCAGGAGTGCCAGCTTGACTCCACCAGTGCATTTGCAACATCCCAACCTCCCTGCTCCCTTGTCCCTCCCCTTCCTGGTAAGCAGCAGCAACTCAGGTGTCAGGAGGTCAGGTGTGCATTGCTTTCCCCAGCGTGCTGCCCATTACTGCATTATGTATGTAGAAATTCTGCATACCAAGATGGAAAGCCATACTGGTCTCTTGCCCCTTGTTATGAACACCATATGTTGTGTGTAATCATTTAAAGCTGGGCTGGGCTGCTGGTGGCCCTCAAGACGTTCTTGGAGGCCAAGTCCCACCAGTCCTAGCCAGCATGCCAATAATCAGGTTTGATGAGAGGTGTAGTCCAACAACATCCAGAGGGTCGACTGGTTCCCCATCCCTGGCCTAGAGTGCAGACCATAAAGAAGGTGAATGTGTGGGTGGTGTTTTGGGGTGGGTGCTTAGGTGCATGCATGCACAAAGTCTCTTCTCATATATTTCTGCTTTGAGGGGGAAATATATTAAATTGAATGGCTCTCCTTAAAGCCGCCATTGATTTGCAATGTTTCCACAAGAACTGTGAACGCAACCAAAATCGTCTGCTGTTGCTCACTTTTCAAACTTTGTTATGTTCAGTGATTTCATTCATGGGAACCCTTCTACTCGAAAAGGAAGATTGAATGCGACTAGTTCTCCAGTATTCTTTATGGCTTCAGCATTTCCTCCCTCCTCCTCCTCCCTCCATTTTCTTTGGCAGTGAAAAAGGAACATTGCCTGGACACTGCCAGAGAACGCCCAGCTTGGCACAGGTCACCCCACCACCCCCTTCAGTGCAGGCCTGCAAATGGACAACTTTGAAGAAATCTGTACAGCAGAAAAGTCAGAGGGGAGATTAACCTTTAGAAAACCCGCAAATACAGATACAGCAACTCATACCAAATAGGAGTTCCAGGGCTGAGCATTGGAGATGTCAGCAAATGGCAATTCCAGAATGTTCAGAGAGTAGCAAGTTGTGTGGGATGGACAAACATTTAATTGTGCGTGGAAGAAATGTTCCAAATAATAAAAGGACTGGGACACGACCACTGCAGAGGAGGAAATACTATGCATTTTTCTAATTTATTAGGCAGGCTAATATTTAATGAATTCTCTCTCTCCTTCTCCCTCTCCCTCTCCCTCTCCCTCTCCACAGACAAGTGTTGTGCAGGTTCACATCCCTTTTTCTACTCGAAAGCTCCCAAGACATAACTCTGCCAACACAACTCAATTTTGACTGACAACACTCCTTGCTTTCGTCAGTCGGCACACCCCCTGGGGAAACACTAATTGTAGCTTTCTGCTCTACTGACAGACTGTTCCACTGACACCCGTCTTACCCTGTGAACTGCCACCCAGTTCTTTGTCCCTTTTACAACTCGTCATTGGGATCTGTCTTCACTTGAAATTGTGAGGGCGAATGAACCACAATTTTACTTGGAGCAAGCATTTTTCATAGCAACTGTTCTAATGCTTAATCAGTTACAGCAATAACTTCCATTTGCTCAATTAAAAACAACACTGCCTTCTTACATATAAAAAATGTTATCTTTGTATGACTGAAGCTGCAATCCTAAACACACCTGCTAGGGAGGAAGCCCCATCAAGCTCAGGGAGCTTCATTAACATGTAATCCCGAAATTTTGAATGCCCTCCAAACTGATGCCAAAGATTACACGTTAATGAACCTATCTCAGGGGGACATCCTGTGCTGTATCCAAAGTAGTGCTGAGAAACGCTTGAGTACTGGAATTTCCCTTCTCCCTCCCCGCTGCACACCCCTAAATCTGTTCTCTCCAGAGCAGATTTGGGGAGGGCACAGGGTGCACATTGCGGCCTTTCCATCCACATTGTTGAAGTATGCACAAGGATTCTGTATGTGCAAAAGACTAATATGCAACATTCAATGGCTCCTTGCGCACACACACACACACACCAGGGATTATAGGATAGTATCCTAATTGTTTCCCATATATAGGTGGGGAAGCTCAGGCTGGGGAGGTGAATGTGGCCCTCTAAACCTTTCTATCTGGCCCCAAGTACTCTCTGAAAGCCCCACCCTACCTAGTCACATCCCCTACTGGCTTCTCTGGAAACCTCCTTAAGTAGTTTTGCCTGGCTGGAATGCATCCCTGAACTCTGATCATGCTTCTTGCATTCCTGTATGCAGGCTAGTGAGGGGTATGTGAGCATGTGTAGAGCCTAGCCCAGTACACCAAGGCAAAATTTACATTAATTGTTCCACCCACTTTTGCCTCTGGCCCCACCAACCACTGACATGCTACCCCCTCTCCCAAAGGTTGTCCCAAAGGGAACATGATCCTGAAAAGGTTTCCCTGCCTGTTCTATAAGTAATTTATCACATTTTACGCAATGGATCACAAAAAGTGTATTCCTTGTATACCGAAATGTCCCTAGGCCAAAAGAAACATCAGCCTAGCAGTGTTTCTCACCCTTGGGTCCCCGGTTGTTGTTGGACTACAACTACCATCATCCCTGACCTTTGGTCCTGCTAGCTAGGGACAATGGGAGTTGTAGTCCAACAACATCTGGGGACCCAAGGGTGAGAAACATTCAAGACATGGAACACTTTGTCTCCCCATGGCAGTTTGGACGCCTGTCACAGCCACCTGTAATTGGCTCTCAAGTGCAGTCAATGCATAGGGCAGACCATTCCTTAGGTTTAAAGCAGATTCATTGTGGGAGGGGAGGAACAAACAGGATCAGGGGGTTTGTGTTATCTCTCAAAATGAGAACTAGGGAAGGCAGAGAAGGGGAGGCTTGCTCCAACAAGGAACAGGAGCCAGGCTTCCAATAAGCAGGAAAGGCAGGTGCAGTCTTTGGCTCAGTGGCATATGTTAAATTGCTCCGAGGAACTTTTCAAGCCTCCCTTGTAAAAATCCACATCTTTCTCTCCGTATTTAAAGCATCTTTGTACAGACACTAATTCCTCAAGTATCCAATCCGGGATTGACTTTTAGTGTGTTTGTCCAGGCAGGCTGCCAGCACATCCGTTCCTATGACACTCCCAAGCTCTGACATTTTTGTTAACACTGCTGTAAATCACAGCAACTGCTCCACGTTTTCACAAAAACATAGAAGCGGGTAGCTTGCTAGAGGCACACAACAGAAGTACAAACGGCTCTCCTTTTCTTTTAAAAAACAAAATAAATCCTAAATCCAAGGATGTGGGGGGGTGGAGGGGAATAACATGAAAGAAGAGCCAGCAGATGGGAGAGACTGAGGAATGAAAATACTGCAAAATGATGACTTGTCACTAGTGTTTGGTGGCAAATGATAGTATATAGAGATCAGAAAAACCTCAACATTTTCTTAGGTTGACTTCGTCCAATGGAAAGGGCTAGGAGAAAAACCTCTCGAATTGTGGTAAAGTTGCTGGAATTCTGTAATCTGAACTCTTGGTTTACAATCCCCCACTTCTCCCAGGCATCAGAGGGAAAAGAAGTGATTTGGACCATTTAATCTGTTGGACTAACAGTAGCAGCAGTTTCATACCAGATTTCAGCAGGGAAAATAAAAAAGCTGGGAGTGGGGAGGGGGAGAACACACAACCTGTGGTGTTATTGAATACCACCCACCCACACATATTGGAGTTGGGCCCATAACCCAAGGCTCCTTGAGTTTTGCCAGTATTTTGCCTCTCCACCCTCAGACTATGCTAAGAAGTGCATTTATATGCTCGCAAACTACGCCACTTCTCTCACCCCTCAAAACTCTCTGACAGCTTAACACAGTTGCTGGTGACAGTAGCCTGGTAGCATTTAATTCTCTTCCCATCAGTGAATTAGAAAAGTCCTTTCTTCTTCTTCTTAAAGCCTTTTACAGTAGGGTTGCAATTTTTTAATGAACATTTTTAAACGAAATTATATTTACGAAAATTCGCTAACAAATCTACACTTCTGACAAACGTTGGCATACACAGGGTTTTCCTGGACATTTTGGCCAGTTTTTGCAAATTCTGCCTGAATACTATTTTTGTCGGAAGAATCCCAGCTATGTCCAGGAAATTCCGGACATATGGCAGCCCAATTTTAAAGGCTAATAGTGTTGGTGCTCTTATTGGTAGCTATGGGGATGGCAGAATGGTAGCAAGTCCTGATGACTCTGAAGTATGACTTGTCATCCCTTTGAAACTTTAGCAACAAGTGTTTTAATTTGTCATGGTAATCGCTTATGGAACCGCATTCTATAACTTCATGTCCACACCCCACGTTTGTTGTTGTTATTGTTATTATTTTAAAAATTCTATTTAAAGCATGTGGCTTCCCCCAAGAGCTACAGTTCCTAGTACCTGTAATCAGTTCCAGTTCCAAGGATCCTTTGGGGAAAACTGTATGCCTTAAATATATGGTGTGGACATGGCTGATAAGAGAGCTGCAGAAGGGCCTCTCCCCTTTAAAAATGCCCTGGATTTTGTCATTTTTGCTTTTACATTATCGGGAAGAAATGGTCCAAGTAGAGAAGAAACACTAGTTAGGAAACTAAGGGGAGATCAGAAGTAACTATAGATTTCGTCCCTTAGAGGAAATCGCTCTGTTTTTGTAATATTTCCAAGAAGAAGCAGGAAGCACCAAAACGCTAGGGGGAAATCTGGCAACATTATTTGCTTATTTCTGCAGTTTCAGAGAGTTTGGATGAGGTTCAGAAAAACTTTGGGGGGTGCTTATGCAAACTGCATCTCCGAACCTGCAGCGATCCGTCCATTCATTTGCAATGTCAGTTCTTCTGGTGACGAAGATGTGCCTTGGCAGATTGAAAGCAAGCCGAAAGGAAATGATGTGTTTAAATAATACGATGAATAATAAAAAAGATGGAACTGGCTCCTGCTTCTTGCCGTGTGGCCTTCTCTTGGGCCATACAAATTATTGCTCAGATTTGCAGATCCCAAGGTGATCTCTGGCTCTCTAAGGCAGTTGCTTTCAGAGTGTATACTTTGAAGAGAACATTTTCTACACATTAGGGAACTCCAAGGCATCCACTTGCAGAACTCTTGCATTTTGCAAAGGATTCTGGAGTGTGCACATGGACAGGTTACACAGAACACTGGCTAGGCAGGTGCGCAAACTTAGAAAGCAACACATCCAACATTCCTCTGTGGCCACATATTTTAGGGGATGGTGGTAATGCAGGAACAAATGCTCAGTAAAGACGGCATATTGCCTAACCTCCATGTGCAATCAAATCAGAATAAATGCTCAATAAATGGGTTGGCCGAAGGCACCCACTGCTGCTCCAGGGAGACTGTTCACACCTTTAGCTGCAAGTCTCTTGAGTGATGCAAACCTCCATGTACAAACTGCCTCACCAAACTCCTTCCACACTCCTGAGGCAGTTGCATGTAGGGTGGGGAGTGGGAGGGAAGCCAGGACAAAGTGCTGCTTGTTCTGCTCCTTGTCTTCAATAGCCTTGGCATTTGTGTGAAAGTCTCACATGGCTCGACAACGGTGAGGCCTTAGGAGAGAGAACAAGTCCTATGTCTTAATGGCCCGTCTGTTCTGTTGCATGCGCCATAAGGCTGGCAGGACTCCTGATCTTCCCATTCCATTTTCAGGAAGCAGCCCATCACCCCTAGCCCTACCCCCACCCCTATTCTGCTTCCACAGGCCTGCCTGTATATTTCACTGTCAAAGCGCAGGTATTTATTTTTTGCCAGCTTCCTTTCTGTTTTATTTTCCTTGCCTTATTTATGGCTCTTCCCTTTCAGCTCCTTACTGTCTCGTCCTGAACTTTTGCATTATACTGCTTCTCATCTAGGAGGCATTAATCTCTTGGACCAGTGTGTGGAATGATGGACTTCCCTCATCATCATTAATTTCCCTTCAGCTCCTGGCCCTTCTTCTGGATCTGCAGCAGCTGTACGTGTCCTGCCAGCAGCCTCGGCAGCCCCAAGAACCATACGTCGAAGCTCCCAATTACAGAGCCCTATTGTTTCGTTCTGGCGGCTGTCAGAAGTTCCTCCAGCCCAGCCTGCCAGACATACTAATAACACTTGGCCAAGGCTTTAAATGGACACCCTAAAAACCTGCTCTTTAAAACAAGTTGTTTTATGCTAAATAAACTAGGCAGGCACCTATTGCCAGAATAAATTATGTAATTAGTTTTTGTGTGTTTACCCTGCTGGTCTCAATACTCTTACCATCCCCTAAAATATAAACAACAAACACTCATGTGGCATTATGGATGCATAAAATCTGTCAGTTTTGGTTTCTCTTAGTTTCTCATTTTTCCATTCTTAAATTCTGCATCAGTTTACTATTTTTTGTAGTCCTCGTGATAATTTGTCAGCATTTTAGTGCACGTTCATCTAAATACACACATTTCTGTATGCCATTTCCCTTAATACACACATTTTTGCAAGCAATGTAATGCATTTTTGCATTTTACTAATCTATGCCTTTCTAGTGACTCTTTCCCCTAATACATGCATTATGTACACATTTTTTGTTCGAAAAACTGCATCACAAAAATTGGGAGAAGTGTGAATTTTGAAGGATAGCTGTATTCAGTGCTTTTTTTCTGAGGGGATGCAGGGATACGCATACCCCTAAACATTTTGTGAATCTAAGTTTGGCCTCATTAAGGGGCAGTATTTCAATATGAGTAGGAAAATGAGAGTACCGCAAAATATTTTTTAAAGGATAGAAAGCACTGGCTGTATTTCAGTTTGCACATTGTTTCAAGAAGTGCAAATTAGGTAGGTATGAAATGAAATGGAAACCAAATTTCTCCCCCTGCCTGTATGTGTCATAAGGCTTTTGTGGAATAGAGTCAGTTTGTTATTTCCACGAGGTGCTCTCTTTGTGCTAGGGTGGTGTGTGTGTGTGTGTGTGTGTGTGTGTGTGTGTGTGTTAATAGGCCATGGTGTGTATGCATGCATAAAATTAGACTGCTCACCTATTTTGTGGTTCTTTGATTCCACTTTTTTCTCTATATGCTGAATGAATGTGAACGTGTGCATTTGGGAAATGAGGACAATATCCCATGCATTTAGTCCACACAGCTGTGCTTTCAGAGTAGGGGAAGGAGGCAGACATCAAGACCCCACTCCACAGAATGAGCACAAGGGACCTCAAAGGCAACAGGACTGGTTTGCATGTTGAGACCCAGAGACCTCCCCCCTAAATAAATTCACACTTGACTCAAATTTTAGTTTTGGTTTTTGGCAGAATTTAGGCCACAACTTTATTGATTACAGAAAGTGAGTGGTCGCATAGGCTGTGGTTCGACTACCTCCCAGCACCCTTGCAGGCAGCGCTGACCCAGGGCACCAGCATAGGTCAGCCAAGGGTGAACATCTGGATAGGCGAAAAGCCGGGAACAGACTATGTCCACCACCCTGATGTCCCCCTGGACTCCGACACAGGCACAACCCCCTCTCAGGGGTTGACCAAACCATTTGAGTCCCTGGATTCCTTTAATGGAATACCTTACAAGTTGTGATGATTTGCTATGTGGCAGGCGAAACTAGAATGGCAACAGCCAATCAGCCAAGTGGGGAAAATTCCTGCCGTGCCCCAGTCCCAACGACAGACAACACATGACGCTATACCAAGGTCAAGCACAAAATGCCCTAAAAGTAGTGAGAGGTGGGTGGGTGTTCCGAATGCACGAGCCAAAAGAGGAAGCTCAGGGTTATGTGCATGGGTATATATAGGTCCCTCAATCCATTTGGACTGCGCCCCATTGGCCAGATTGAACCCAACATCGAGGGACCTACCAATCGGGTGTTGTGGCTGACCAATCTTACCCACCCACAACACAGGAGGTCAGTCTCTAGGTCTCACCGCAACATGTACCGTCTTTTAGGGAGGACACGGTTTACCACATTTGGATGTAAGCGGAGGAATACACATGGCCATTGAAAGAGCCACAGGCTGCTCTGTAAGACCGTTAAATCCACAATCTAAAATTGTGTCAGTGCACCACTGAGTCAACGAAATATGCCACAATACATCTGCTGATCTTCAAGGTGACACAAGACTTCTTCCCTGCCTCTCTGCAACTGACTAACATGACTGGAAGTGCTTAAAATACTTAAACTATCCATCAGGAAAAAAATACAGCTGGAAGAAGACAGAGTGGAGGAGCGGAGGAGGAGAACAACTTATACCACTTATAGAAGATGTTCACACTTGAATGGGTCTCCAAACAGCACAGAGAAGAAGTGAAGAAAGATATAAAGTTGTGCCTTAAACTGAATTACAGGTAACTCTTAATTTATGCACATTTAACTAGTGTGCATTCAGCTTTAGGTGCTTGGCAAAAAACAAAACAAAAGGGGGGTGGACGTCCAGGAAAATAGATTTTGGAAGTTCCACCTGCCATTGAACCCAAAGTGTCTTGACTCTACCCAATTTTGGCTTTAGGTGCTATCCCCAGAACGTAGCCACAGCTTAAGCTGAGAGTCGCCTATATTAAGCAAGCCAACCCATATGCTCTGTACCACTTGGGCAAGTGCAGATATTTGGAAATCCAGAAAGAGATTTTTCTGTCTCCCCTTTCGAAACATACCACCAAAATTTCAGCAATGAGGACTCTGTTGTAATGAATCAAAGATACCAATGGCCCCATTGCTGGAGGTTTAGTCATGAGTGGGGAATGCTAAGCAAGAGGGTTCTATGCAAGGCAGTAATGGAGAGGTGGATCCATGCAGAGCTTGCCACACAGCATGGCTGAATTACAGCTTATGGGGGCATTTCCTTAGTATGATCAAATACTTAAGGACAGTCCTGATTAAAGAGCCCATTTATTCTTAAGGGAGTCTGGGATGTCTACTTGCTGACAATAGACTCACGTGAAATCGGCCCCACCCCAGAAAAAACGGACAAGTGGCTTTCTGCTCCAAGCCACTTGCCCAGCCATAAAGTACACCCTCCATTTGCTGGGAATTTGAGAAGTTTGTATAGGACAGGGCAGTGCAGGATTAGAAAGATCCTTAAGGCAAATCCCCAAAGTAGTTATCTGAGCTGTCCGGGAGGGAAGCTGTCCCAGATGAATGGAGTCAAGAGGCCTGGAAGCCACAGTGAGCTCCCTAACTCTCCCATTCTCAGGAATCTCGCTCAGCTGCTGTGAAGGGCAGCTGCCTAGACTCAGATCCACCTGCTGCTATTGTGTCTGAGAGGAAGACCACGAGCATATTTCCTTAAATCCCATCAAAACCAACAAAGCTACTTATGTGGCGCTTTCCTTAAGGGCCCCGTTTTCCACAGTTCTAAAAACCCGTAGAAGGAAGGCCAATAATATATTATCCCCATACTACAGACTGGAGGAAGCAGACAGTGGGTGAGAGGGACCCAGTAAGGCCACAGCTGAAAGGGAGATTGGAAGCAGGAGTTTTCTGGCTCATATGCCTCATCCCCTTAATCCTCAGATGTAATCAGATTTGGGGCAGGTTTCCACATGCCTTTTAAATATGTAAGGGCATGAGGGTTTGTATGCATCAAATGCCTTTCCTTTCAACTTGTCTTCTGAGTATACCAAGAGGTTTTCCACCTTCACTATATAATCCAAAATCTTGTGATATCTGGCTAGATGCCTATGCTAGGTGATACTGGGTGCCCTCTAGCGGCGACATCTATTTCAGCTGTGAGAGGGATTTAAAAGCAGCAATGGTAGTATAAGGCTAAGATTCCATTGGATGGGTTCTTTTTGCAGTGAGGGGCAGGAGTAAAATATACAATTGTAGAGTTGGGACATCAAGGCTCATCTAGTCCAATCCCCTGTAATGCAGGAATCCTGCCAGATTTCCAACAGAAAATGTCCTTCCTCCATTTGAATGCTTGAATTTTTGAGTATTTTCACTGTTATACCCAGTGCAAGTGGTAAACCGGGTCCTCCCTAAAAAGAGGACACGTGTTGTGGTGGGACCCGACAATCAGGCCTTGTGTTGTGGATGGGATAATTGGAGCAGCCACAACACCCTATTGGTGGTCCCTTGAACCTGGGAGCATTTGGGCTAGCGGGATGCCAGTCAAAGCACTTCGAGGGACCAGAATATAACCCGATGTACATGCCCTGAGCTTCCTCTTTCAGGCTCTTTGCATCGGAACACCAGCCCACCTCTCCCTATATTTAGGGCTTGCGCTTGACCTTGATATGTCATCGTGTGTCACCTGTCGTTGGGACAGGGACACGGCAGGAATTTTGCCCACTTGGCTGATTGGCTGGTGCCATTTGGGTTTCGCCTGCCACGTAGCAAATCGTTACAACTTGTAAGGTTGCAGATAGGCTCTGGTTCTTGTTGATACCTAGGGTATAAGGAGACATTTATGCACTTATTTTACTTTTTTCAGAATTGTGGAGGGAACAAAATACATGTGGTCTGAGCACAAGGCACTTCCAGATCAGCTCATTGCATTGTATATGTCTGCCTTCTGTTCCACACAAAAACAGCACTGTTCATAAGAAGACCATGGTGGACCAGGCCAATGGCCCATCTAGCCAAGCACCTTGTTCTCACAGTGGCCAACCAGAGGCCTGTGGAAAGCCTGCAGTCAGGGCCTGAGCCCAAAAGCCCTCTGCCCTTCAGAGGTTTCTAGCAACTGGTATTCAGAAGAATTACTGCCTCCAACCATATGAGGCAGAGCAGATAGAACTCAAATAGGTCTAGTAGCCTCTGGGTTTGGATCTCAAGCCCCTGAGCCTTCCTATATTCTTTCTGCTCTTCACCAGAGTTAATAATCCAATAGACTGCCAAGCCCTTTTCTCCTCACACATTAGTAATTCCATGTTTCAGTGACGAGCCTGCAGGAAGCAGAACTTAACCAAGGACAAATGTGGCTTATATACAAAACCAAACTGGGCAATGCAAAAGGAAGAAGAAGCAACACAGCAGTGTAATCCTAGACAGAGACTGCTTCTCCCTTTTCCTCCTTCTGCATACTTAACGTCGGGATGCAGCTTGAATGAAGCAACAACAGCAACAACAACCAAAGAACATGAAAGAAAAGGGAATGGCTTCTGTGTAGCCTCAAGTTACTTTCAAGAAAGTGTCCTCATTCAAAAATAATCCGGTGGTGCAGGCAGTGTGTATGGAAGGGAGGCAGGAGCAAGGAAGGTTGTTAGCATGCTGCAGCTTCCAGGCTATATTTTTAGGACTGGCATTTAGACTTGGCTCAGGTGCAAATGGCCAAGAAATGTATGGGATTTCCACTTCCTGCCAGATGATACACTGTGTGCATATATACAAGATCCCAACTGGGTGGACACTTATTTGGTGCATCAGGTAGCGGCACATGGCACAGGTACAGACTCATTCGTTTAATTGATCTCTCTCTGGTAAACCAGACATGTTTCTGCACTGTGTCATTTCAGAGTGCAAGGGAGGTGCTCAGAACTGAATGCTCCTCTATACAGAAAAACAAATAAATCACTGCACATAGAAAACCAGCATGTCAGGGAGAAGGGTAGGCTAGAATCTTCCTCCCTGACATCTAGCATTAAGAACAGAAGATAAACCTATAGCAACAGGCCAATGGACCATCTAGCTCCTCAGAATATTGATATCATGAAAATCATGGTAGTAGTCCTCATGGTAGTCCGAGTAGGGCACTGCCTGGTGAAACATTGCAATTGTGGAATAAAATCCAGTACCTGACCTGCAGAACACTCCCTTGAACTAGCAGAAATAGGCTAAAATTATGCAGGTGGCGCTGTGGGTTAAACCACAGAGCCTAGGGCTTGCTGATCAGAAGGTCAGCGGTTCAAATCCCCACGATGGGGTGAGCTCCCATTGCTCGGTCCCTGCTCCTGCCAACCTACCTAGCAGTTCGAAAGCATGTCAAAGTGCAAGTAGATAAATACCGGTAGGTACCGCTCCGGTGGAAAGGTAAACGGCATTTCCGTGTGCTGCTCTGGTTTGCCAGAAAGCAGCTTAGTCATGCTGGCCACATGACCCGGAAGCTGTACACCGGCTCCCTCGGCCTGTAAAGCGAGATGAGCGCTGCAACCCCAGAGTAGTCTGTGACTGGACCTAACGGTCAGGGGTCCCTTTACCTTTACGGAAACGCAAAACAAAAAATACTTACACTAGATGCAGGATGCCTCTTTTGCTAGTACAGGATTTGTATTAAGGTGGTGCAGAATTTTCCATACACATTGCCTTGCCCATAGTATCCGAGGTAAATTTGGTCTCAGCTTTCTTCGTGTCCTGGTATTTAAAAAATAAGAAGAAGTGTGAAGCACTACTGTAAGGGCAGAGACAAGTTTAAATAAATGTGACTACTGGCTTCCTACACAGAAAGATTTCCTCTGGCTCAAACAAATGAAGAAGGGGGAAAGCTCTTACTGTGCAATTGGCCAAGGCTAGACAATGACCTGTTCACTTGCCAAGAAGCCACCTGCCCATGCGTCAATTTAACATGTTAACAAGAGGTCAAAAAATGGGCTCTTCAGTATCGGCCATACCCGCCTACCTTTGTTACAAATCTTCCCATTCACCTGAAGGGATAAGGGGGAGAGAATAGTGCAAAAAGTTCATCTGGGGAAGTCTTTTACTGGGAGAAGCTCATAAATCTCCATCCAGCCTTCTGACCTCCTGGCCCCCAGAGAGCCATAGAGTGGGGAAAGAAGCATTTTCCCTGCTGTGGTGACACACAGGACGAAGGTCTCCCCCCTCAAAGCAGATGTTATATACATAGTGCTGGGCCAGGCTCTCAGCTGTAAATGTTGCCTGAATCCTTCCACCAGAGAAGGTGATATTCTAGTTTGAGTTTTGCTGATAAGTTGGGGGCAAAGCAAGGTTTTGAGGTTTGGAAAGAAAAAGCCTTGGGTGGTGACTCAGGGCACTGAATTTGAAGGTTTCAAGTTTCACAAGTAGGTAGGATTATGAGTCTGGGTGCAAGACCTTCAGGACAGGGCAGGAGAAGATTATTCGGATGGTGGAAGCATTTTAGGTGGCAGGCCAGCACCCTGTGGGGCAGGATGAAGTGCCCAACTCAAGAGGTGGAAGTGCAAGCGATGGGGCTCAGCATGCCCCACCTCTTCTGCTGCCACCAGAACGTCCCCCTCTCACCGGCGTGCATTTTGGTTCATACTTTGTGGAAGTGGAGGGGGCCTGGCCTTCGCTTCTGCACTTAGAGAAGATTTGCCTAGAATGCGTCCCTTCTTGCTCTTAAAGGAACAGATTCAGCCTCTCTCTCTCTCTTTAATCCCCTTTTATCTCTGACATACACAATCCCTGCCATTTGCATAGGTCAAGCATTCTTTTAAAAAAGTTATCTAAATGATCCCCCCCTTGGCACTATAACAGAAGAGTTTGGAGACATAGTGTGCCACTACAGACTGCCGCCATTTTGAGGTTCAGTGTCATCCCATACAATTCAGGGTGCACAATTAAAGCGGAATTTGGAGCTCTTGTGCAACAAACCCACATCTCTCCCCAAATGGACTTTTTATTATAAGGAAAGGAACAGGAAGATGTGCCGAAATGCCTTATTACCTCCCCACAAACAGATCCCAGTGCTTGATGAATAGCTCTGTGCAAACAAACCAGGATGAAAGACTACCATGGTGGGAACTTCATATTGGAATCCAGCTAAACATTTCTGTGGAACTCTTTCTGAATAGCAAAAGAAAGATGCTACCACTGTCTAATGAGGGCGTATTTCCAGCAGGTGTCACTATCACCCACTGTCAGCCAACCAACCTGCTGCCCACATAACTGTAGCCTCTCTCTCTCCAGAGAAGGAACACCCCTATTAGTCTATTTCCTGGTTACAGGTGCTCTTCAATTTCAACCTCTCTCCACTTTAGTAGTCCTTTGGAACGCTTGTGACTGAAAGCACGTTTTCCCTCTTAACACCCAAGCAATGTACAGCAATTCTAAATTCAGTGGGGAAAGCCTGCAGAACGTCTTGGAGATATAAGCTCAGGCTGCTGAGAAGTGATAAGAACAGCCGCCACCTGAGGTTTAGACCTCTCTAAATTAAACCTCCATGTTTAATTGCTGCAGGCCTTTACTTCATCAAATGACTGCTGAAAAACGGAATGGAAAAAGATTTTTGGTTTTTAAAGCCAAAACTTACCTCATTTTTGTAAGGCTCTCTTGCCGGGGAGAAGTTTATATTCCCTCTAGGCAAGGGCTTCTCCTAAACCTTTTCCAGTGTCTCCTAAACATTTTCCAGTGGGTACAGGCCTCATTTTAATAATGACTTAATGGTGATATGGAATATTAGTAGCTAATGCCTGTCAGCGTAACAAAACGTAACTCCATTCTCCTGGGGGAGCAAAAGTAAATGGGTTGCCAGGGAAGCAGAGGCCCCACCCAACTCCAATGCTGTAATTAAGTTCTTTTCCCTCTCCTCACCACCTCACCTCCCACTGAAGTGGATGGGAGGGAGTAAAAGAGTGCTGCACACACATTATCTTGAGGACTCGAGGACACACAATTACCTCAGAACCAGGGCAATGGGGCAATAGAAAGAGGCTGTCAATTGCTAGGACTTTTGTGGGGGCAAGTAGGCAGGATTCATCTCTCTGGGCTCTGGATATAAAGACATGTTATTAGGGCTGGTCCACCCATGAGGCAAGGTGAGGCAACCGCCTCAGGCAACAGGAGCAGCAGATCTGGCCTCCAAGGAATAAATTGCCCACTGCTGTGATGGCTCCTTTGAGACTGGATCTGGCGCCTTCTCAGCTGCTCCCCCATGCTGCCTCTACAGCAGCTTCTTGGCGCTAGCAGGGTGGACATCATTTTGTGGTTCACCTCAGGTGCCGAAACATCTTGGGCTGGCCCTGCACGTTAGGCCCTTGGAAGGAGGGAGAACCTTCTGCCCCCATGCTCCTCCTCTCCTCCTACCATAACCTGTCCCCTGGTCCAGCTTTTTTTGCTTCTCCCAGGTGGTCCATGAGGACATAGGTTAGAGAGCACCACCTTCCCCCCCAGTTGAATCTCAAGGAGAAAGGCATGCCTGGGCCTGGCAGTGGTTGGAGGAGAGAGAAGGTGGCGGTGGAGAGGAGGGGGTGATGGCGGGAGTGGCACAGTGGAAGAATACAGGGCCTGGGAGACATAGTGAAGGGACAGGAGCTGAGCGAAGTAGAGAAGGAACTGTGTGGCTGAGAGGACGAGAAAGGCAAGGAGGGGAATATTTAGGGTGGAGTGAATGAATGCTCACTTATTCATAAAGTAAATGATTTTTGGTTGCACTTCTGAGGACTGGCTTCAGCGAAGTGTTCTGAGGAATCTCTTTCCCCCTCGCTGTTTAGTAAACGGACATCCGAAAGGGAAATTGGCAACTGAGCGGAAAACAGATAATCTCTCCTGTGTGTTCACAAGCAGTTATGGGATAAAACTACTTGGCTTTACCATAAATGCAGGGCTGATTCTAAAAATAGGGGCAACACGTTTAGCTTCTGTTCCCCTCCACATGTAATATTTAGCAGAACGTGTCGTGATACATCACAACAAACCTCAGTTCCCCATCATCTGCCAGCTGTAGCTATTTACTGTATTTACTTCTGTTCATTTAAACCGTCTTACCCTGTTCTTTTTAAAAAAAAGAAAGAAAAGAAAAGAAAAGGGACCCAGGTGGCGCTGTGGTTAAACCACTGAGCCTAGGGCTTGCTGATCAGAAGGTCGGCGGTTCGAATCCCTGTGACGGGGTGAGCTCCCGTTGCTTGGTCCCAGCTCCTGCCAACCTAGCAGTTCGAAAGCACGTCAAAATGCAAGTAGATAAATAGGAACCGCTACAGCGGGAAGGTAAACGGCGTTTCCATGTGCTGCTCTGGTTTGCCAGCAGCGGCTTTGTCATGCTGGCCACATGACCTGGAAGCTATACGCCAGCTCCCTCGGCCAATAATGCGAGATGAGCGCGCAACCCCAGAGTCGGTCACGACTGGACCTAATGGTCAGGGGTCCCTTTACCTTTACCTTTACCCTGTTCTTTATCTTAAAAAGGCTCCTGAAGCAGTTTTATTTTTAAAAAGAATGTAGTAAGGCTGTATTTACCATAAGCCTTACTGTCTAACATAGCTGCCAAGTTATCCCTTTTTTTCAGGGATTTTCCATTATGCTGAATAGGCTTCCTCGCGAGAAAAGGGAAAACTTGGCAGCTATGCTGTCTAAAAGACATGACACACAAGGAAAAGGGGATGAGGAGGAGGAAGGAAAAAAAAGCAAATTTAGAAACCTGTTCTTAAAGGTACAGTTCTTCTGAAGATCAGCTGGAATGGAGAGCATTCAGGAAGGCCGATGGAATGGCTGCCACTAGATAAGGGGTGGGGAACCTTTGGCTCTCCATATGTTGCTGAACTACAGATCCCATCAGCCTCAACAAGCATGGCCAGGTGCGCTGGGTGTTGTAGTCCAGTAACATCTGGAGGGTGAAAGGTTCCTCATCCCTGCACTAGGTGGTAGTTGAAGGAGGGCCACAGGAAGCTAGTCTCTCAGCAGAGGCAATGGGACAGCCCTGCTTACCTTCTCTCCTTTGCCTTGTTATATGAAGTAGGGGCAGGAAGACACAGAATCCTCTGTTCATTGTGTCATGAAATAACTTCTGTTTGATGCTAGAAAAGAGGAAAATGCCCATTTGCTATTTGCAGAGCTCTTGCATCTTTAGGGTAATACCTGCTTTTAACCGCTGAACAAACATGGACACTGGATTTTCCCTCAGCGCCCTGCTGTGTGTTTGAGATAAGCCAACACAATGTTTTAGGTGAATACTAGTTTGTCCTAGTATCTCAACAAACTGTAAATACAACTTCTGGACTGGAAGGTGCAAACCCCATGAAACACAGAAACAGTGTGCAAGAAAAACAATACAAGATCCAGAAAACTGTCCTTGAGTTTGTTAAAGACAGATTTGATGTATGCACAGTCAGAATTTGCACTGTTGTAGATCGGACTACAAAACAATGACTGAAGCAGACATAGCAGATGGTAACAACATAAAGGCTTGGGATTTTCTGCAGCATTTGTTGTTCTTTAAAATAAAGAGGCCTCTTGGGTTACAGTGAAGGGCCCCTGTTTCAAACTATAACAGGTCAACTGAGGACCGTAGAAAAGATGGCAGACCTCTGCAATGTATCTTGCTTTGATATTTTGCCCTGTATCACCCACCCATATAATGAAGAATGAATTTGCACATTACCGTACCCTTCAACCATCCCAATTTGAGTGGGCATCCCAGAGGTACAGAAGCCATCCTGCAAATATGTACACCTGATTTGGCTGGAGAACTGTGCTGCAAAAGTTGGAGAAGTGTGGTTTTTGAAGGATGGGTGTGATTCATTTTTTATTTTATTTTGGAAAACACATATTTTGTAGGTTAGCTTTTAGATGCCAGCTGAACCAAATTTCTCTCCCGACTCAAGGCATGCTGGTCTGAAAACACAGGAAGGGTACAGCCATAGGCATATTTACTTGGAAGTGGGTCGACGAACTCAGCCAGCTGGACTTCTGAGTATCCCCGCCGCACAGGATTAGCATGCAAGACTTCCATTGTGCCCTGATTTTGTAGCAAACCTGTATTCCTTCGGCCCTTCACAAGATCAGCAGTCTAAATCCTACACCCCAAAAGTGGGTGGGTGGAGCTCGCCACTACCGTTACTAAGCATACTATGCTCAGTCCTAGCTGTCTAGGAACTGCTTGCTTCCCACACTTCTCACCCTGCCAAATGGCCAATTACAGCATGAGAGTTCATCATTTCCCCGAAGCCTGCCAGTACTTGCAAGAATCTGTTAAGCTTAGGATATTCAATATCTTTTGGGGAGGGAGGGGGAGATGGCATCCCTACTGGTCAGCCTCACGGACCCTTTAAGAACTGAATAGACTCCCATGTCAGATTCATGATCAGATTCAATGAAGTCATTCTGGAATCCCCTACATTTCTTCTTGGCTTCACAGTGAATCATTTCTCATATTCCTGCCGGTTTTGTCCATGGAATTCTACTGAGCATGCTCAAGTGCTAAGGGGCACGCTCAGTAGTGGCAACTGTGAAGGCCTGTGCTCTTTGGGCACCCACAACTGGAATCAGATTTCACAATACTATAGGAAATGTGTACAAGAGAAATCTAAATTAGCAAACAGAGGAGTAGACGGGAGGGGGCGGGGCTCTTGAGTGGGGGATGCAGTGATGTCCTGGCAGTGCACTGCACTCATTGTAATGGGGATGGTGTGGGGCAAGGGGGAGTCCAGAGGCAGGGGGAGTCCAAAGCAATGTCCTAGCTGACCACTTTCCATTTCTTCTTTTGCTGGTGCATATTATATTGTGGTAAGTAAATTGTGGGTGTGTGAGGTGTTGAAATCTTGATATGAATAGACCAGATCCACACCTCCTAGAGACTCATGTGCAGATTGGACTGGATGTTCCCATCCAGTTTTGCACATCTCCAAAGGTTCTGGTGCATTTCTCAGCACACAAAAAATGCATTTTAAAATGCGTATTTTGAGAGAAAGTGTATTTTAAATGCCTTCCTATCTAAATTTAAATGTGAATGTTCATGTGAATTTTATAATAATAATAATAATAATAATAATAATAATAATAATAATATTTTATTTATACCCCGCCCTTCCAGGTTTAAAAACCAGGCTCAGGGCAGCTAACAGCAAATACAAAACATTGATTAAAATGCGAATTAAAAACAGCATAAAATAGCATAAAACACAACATAAAATGCAGCCTCAATATCAATAAAATTCAAAAATTCAGGGGTCATTTTTTTTGGGGGGGGGATGCCAATTAAGGCAAAAATGGGGTGAATTAGTTTGATTCTTCTATGTTTAGTCATGAAATTTGGTCACGTGTCTCTCACACCCTGTCTAGTTGGGCTCTTAGTCCCAGGTAAATGTGCATAAAATTGTAGCCTTGGCATTGTTTTTTTTGTTTTTGTTTTTTTACAAATTTCTATCAAACAATATGTTGTAGGAACATAGCACCCAGAAGTGCTGGTCTGAGGAAGAGGAAAAAAATCCTTCTTTTCCTTATTGTAATTCTTTCCTCCTAAAGCCTCTCCGAAGATAGACATGCTCAGACTCAAGAACAGATGCTCCAGATGGGATGCTCCAATCACACCTGAGTCTGGCCACTGAACAATGCTCACTTTCTTTCCCAGTGAACTTCGTGAAAGCAGAGGCATGTGCTGCCTTGGCTTTGGAAAAGGAAGATTTATGAGGTGTTCCACTCCAGGGGTTGTTGGCAAATGTTAATTGCTTCTGCTCCAAGGATTTCTTAGTAAGGAAAAGGAGAGACTCTGAATTTTCCTTCTGAGAATGCATTGTTTTGAAGTTCATTGCCTATAAATGGAGTATCATTTCATATCCTTGCTGGATACATTATGTAGTAACTTTTGCTTGTGCTTTACAGTACCACATCACTACAAACTTCTTCTTCTTCTTCCTGTTCCTGAATTTAAGCATACAGATATATACCCAGCTACCGTACTAAGAGGTAAAATGCAAGTGCTCAGCCTTATGTAAGTGTGGTGCCTTCCTAGGGCATCTGCTATCTTGTTACCTTCTTGCTTAGTAGAAGGGTTTTGCCTGGGAACTGCAAAAAGAGGTAGAAGAAATTATAGGTTTACCTCAGACATCACTGCAGTGATTTGGATATTCAAAATCTAGGGTCGAATTTACACGGAGATACAGCTGCAAGCTGTATTTAATATGAGATCCAGGCAAGTTATTAAACCCTACACATGAGTGCTCCCTTCCAGCTCTACGATTCTAAGACTGTTCTACTGCAGTTCCACATCACTCTACAAATCAATTTTTTAAAGCACACACACAAAATGTACTGTACACTTTTTTATGCATTTTACCCCAATATAGGCCTTTTTCTATGCATTTATTATAAGATACTCCTTTTCCTATCCATTTTTACCTTTGTAAGCATTTGGTGCATTTTTCCGGGCCCTGAACTATTGCGATATTCAGAGAAATATGAAAATGAAAGGATAATTGCATTATGATTTGTGTATTAGTCTAGGAAATGCAGATCAGTTCAGTTTGGTTAAAAAATATGGACGAAACAAAACCCCCAAGCAGCTCTATTCTTGGTTATTATTAGCTCAAGGAATGGAACAGATAAATCTCCTTTTTAATATATTTGCATATTGCCAATGCAGTTTCAAAATATATATACTGGGTTAGGTAGTTTGGGCATTTTAAGCACAACATTATCCTTCTAATGCTTGAGGGAGAGAGCGATAGGGCTGTTGTGTCAGGTGGATTGATTCTACCATGTGTTCCTGCCTATTCAGCACAGGTGCCTGCACAGAGCAAAGCCCCAGGAGAACCACCCCCCCTCCTGTTGTCCTGCTTTTGAGCTAGGCATTAAAGGTTGATTTAAAGGGTTCCACTCCAGTTGTCCTCCTCTGGTACTATAACGAGTGGACCCTTGTATAAACGAACTCAGATTATGCACTTGTTGGGGAATTCCTGCTGTTGAATATCTCTGATTTCCTAGCCACATAGGCTGCCGAGAGTCACAGTCAAGTTATTCCATCTCCACAGCTCTGTGAAGCTTTTGTCTTTATTGTTGTAGCCCATTAGTATTACAGAGTAATTTCAGATAGCTGGGTTTGTACCTCTCTGATCAGCTCTCTCCTGGGCTCCCAGAGCAGAGGGAACATTCTTGGCCACTGGATCACAGTCAACATTGCACCTGTTCCTCTCCAGTGGCACCATGGGAGTTTAAGGCATAATAAAGGGATATAAATAATACCCTGACATTGCTTACACAATCCATTACGGTAGTGTGCACAGTTTGCAATGAGATCCACCAGCTGTTCCCTGGCCAACGCCTAGTCCTTTCAGTAGAGGCAACACACAAGGCTTTGGGTTTACTGCATAGGAAGTAACAGACAACTATCCTGCCATGAATTCTCAATGCATCCAGCTTCTCAATGATGAGCCAAAGCAAGAAGAATTCTAGTACAACGAGTGTGAAACTACACATTACATTAAATGAACTAGCCTGGATAGGTCAGTTGGTCAGAGTGTGGTGCTGATTATGCCAAGGTTGCAGAGGTTGGACTAGATGACCCTTGTGGTCCTTTTCAACTCTACAGTTCCATGATTCTATGTATATCAGCTTTCGATTACAGCATTTGATGCAGCCACCCTGAGGTTGCCCAGAAGGAAATGTGACCCTTAGGCTGAAAAGATTTTCCCATCCTGCCCTATAGTACACCCTCACATCTAAAAAAGGGTGATAATAGTACTATAAGGACTAATTACAGTTACTTACATTGATAATGTATGTGAAGTGATATGAATACGAACACACTACATAAATATTCAAAAAAGCTAAGTGTTTATAATGATTCGTTGATCATAGGGCACTCTCCAGCACGGTCTGCCCCGCTTGGGCAACTACAAAAGATGCAGCATTCACATTTGCAATTGATGCTCTAACTGCAGGGGGATCATAAAAGACATTTTTGTTACAGAATATTGCCTTTTAGGTTCTGGGGAAATGTAATAACCAGCGCTGGATTTAGGGCAATGTGAGCAGTTCCTCCTGCTGAGGAGGGTCGCAAAATACAAATACTGCTACTAATAAAACCCAGGGTGTTTTTTCCCCAGCCGGAACATGCCGGAACTCAGTTCTGGCACCTCTTAGGTGGGTGCTATTGCCATTCTAAGAGAACAAAGGAGGTGTTCACGGTGAGTTCCGACACCTCTTTTTCTAGATAAAGACCACTGATAAAACTTATACAGGTACCTACTGAGAAGATCCATTAAAAACAACAACTGTACCAAAGGGGATCATTGTGAAAATAGGAAATATTTAGGTGTGTGTGTGCCAAATTTTGCCCTTGCTCAGGGCTCCATATTACCAAAATCCCTCCCTGGTAGTGTGATCCTCTGCAACAAATGAGTGACAGCCGTGCGCTTAAATTTGTTAACTAAACTGACTAAAGGAAAAAAAATGGAATGGCCCCTGAGAGATTAGCATGAATTGCATTTGAGCTCCTGATATATATAGGGCTCTCTAAGGTGGGGAAGTGTCACACTAACTGCTTACCGTGAAAAGTGGCAGCCCAGTGGAAGCTGACGCCACGTTGATGGTGATCAAAGAGAGAGTGCTGTAAAACAAAGGATTGTAAGCTAGTCTTTCCCAGCTGCAAAACTGATTTTACCACCAGGAATTAGGAAAAACGAAAATGTGTCCAACTTTAATTTCATTACTAAAACGTACCAATAGACAAATGCTCAGTACTTCTTGATACATAAACCAAATGGGATCCAGATACCTGAGGTTCCAGTGAAATTGCCAAACCACCAAATTAGTGACATGGGCAGGAGCAGCAGGAAGTTCCTCCGTTTACTTAAAATATTCCCATCAGCATATTGCTTTACAAGAATAAATTTCTTGTGGGTAGATTTCTAACCCTATACTATAGGGTCAGATGCATTTTTAATGCTATTTAATTTGCCTAGAGTCCAGAGAGTTTTTGCTTACTGGTTTTTTATGCACGATTATTGTGCCACCACGCGGGTGGCGCTGTGGGTTAAACCACAGAGCCTAGGGCTTGCCGATCAGAATGTCGGCGGTTCGAATCCCCGCGACGGGGTGAGCTCCCGTTGCTCGGTCCCTGCTCCTGCCAACCTAGCAGTTCGAAAGCGCGTCAAAGTGCAAGTAGATAAATAGGTACCGCTACAGCAGGAAGGTAAACAGCATTTTCGTGTGCTGCTCTGGTTCGCCAGAAGCGGCTTTGTCATGCTGGTCGCATGCAACTTTTGGTGCCGCTGCTGCTGCTGAGCCCGTATTTTTCTGCGGGAGACTTGGCAGGTATGCGGATACTTCCTAGCAGGATTGGCTCCGGCAGTGCACCAACACAGTCCTGACCTCTCTGTAACTTTGGGCTTTCCCCTCTACGTCCTAGTAAGTGGCAGCAACACCGCTGCCAGGATGCTAACATTGCAGTTCCACCCCACCAGATATCGTAAGCCATAGCTGCCAAGTACCCCGTATTCCCCGGGAAACCCCCCGTTTTTCCTTACCATTTCCCGGCGGTCTCCTGTTTGAGCTCCTCTCCCGTAAATCTCCCTTAAATCCGCTCCTGCCGGCAGCCATTTTTCTGGTGCTGGTTTGCCCATCTATGGGCACCAGAAAATGGCCGCCGCTGGCACCAGAAATAGCTTCTACGCATGCCTGGCAGCCATCTTAGGGGCGGCCACATAGCGGCAGCCATCTTGGAGGTGGCCGCATGGCCACCCCCAAGATGGCCGCCGGACAAGTTCCGGTGCAACTTCCGGTGCCGCTGCTGCTGCTGAGCCCGTATTTTTCTGCGGGAGACTTGGCAGGTATGCCGTAAGCTGCTTCTGGTTTTGTGAGTTCTGCTGTTACCAGATCTGCCCATGTGAACTCCTGCATGCTGCAGAGGTTACTGTCATCAAAGTCTGCTTCTGTGCATGATTTTGTGATTATATGATGTATGTATGTATGTATGTATGTATGTATGTATGTATGTATGTATGTATGTAGTTATTTCAAGGGGCTACCATATACCTGGAGATTGTGGTCTGGATCTTAATGTAATTTAAGGAAGCTCACAGAAAATAAGCTTTCCCAGCCTCAAAAGGGTGTATTATACAATATAAGCATTAACTCTTGCAGACTCAGAACCAGCTAGTTTAATCTAGAGAGTATTAAAGACGGCACATGACCCAAAGCCCAACAGGTGGCAAGAGTTAGCCTCTAACAGTTGTTTGGTGATCTAATGTCAAACTCATTGGTTGCATTATCCCACATCCTGAGAGCAAACAGGTGACCACATCTCCCAAACCACAACTGGTTAGCAATTTCAAAGAGAGAAGTCATGAAACTGACTCACTAACAGGATACGGTACTTGGCCTACCCTGTACGGACAATCCCTGGTAGATTGATGCCGTGACACTCTTGCAGGGAACGTACAGAAGAGTGAAATGTTGCCCCTTGAGCACTGAGCAGTGAAGACTTCCATCTCTCGCATGTGGCTGCATTTAATCAAACATCTTTCACCAGCACTACATTTATAAGGTTTAAACAAAAGCACCAAGGCTCCTTAGTTGGTTATTGGTCCTGCATAGCTAAGATGGTTAGGCGCCAGAAAGATATGGGAGGCAACTCCCAAGAGATGCAGAATCTCAGCACATGGTGTTTACCTTCATTTCCAGGCACTTAATATACACTGATGTGCCTTTGAATTGCTTGTCATCAGGTTGTCTTTGGCATTTGGATTCCCCTGCCCTCTTTTTAGTCCCTGGATGGGAAGCTCTCTATGTAAAACAAGGCGTTCTTCCTCCTAATTAAAACCTGTGATGCAATTCTGAGTGGCAAGTGAGTTTTAAATTATTTATAAAACAAGGCAGATCTTAAAAGGGACATTGTTAGGAAACTGTATGCTAATATACGTTACTTCTGGAAATATCCTTTGCTGGATGGAAACATGAAAGATCAAGGACTTCAGCTAATACATGTCGTCTGCTGTCTAAAAGTCTGTAAAGCTGCTGAGATTCCACTGGTACCAATGGCGCCTAAGGACTCTACTAATATTTTTGTTAACCAGGAGTAATGGTGGCAAAGTCACCTTTTATTAGGTTTTTGGTTTGGGGAAAGTGGAGCTATGGCTCACTTCTGAACATGGAGCTGTTTCTGGTCTTTTGAGTTTGGCTTTTGCTGCCCAACTCCCCATGGACTCTTGTTTCCTGCTTGGCAGGGGGTTGGACTGGATGGCCCTTGTGGTCTCTTCCAGCTCTATGATTCTATGAGTCCACTAAGATTCTGATTGCATTACCTGGGTATCCTGGCCATTCTTTTTTGATGGTTAATGCTTTAGTTCCTGAATCCAGGTCACAGGCTCACCCTATTCATACACAAATGTGCTCTTAAGTCAGGATTTGTAAGTGAAAAGGAGGCTTTTGCCATTTGCCTCCCTTACTGCAGAGGAAGTCATTGAAAGAGTCAAAATGGCTTCAGGATTGCTTTCCTGTACTATTTCAGACACATGGTTTATATATTTAGATGTGTGTGCATTTATGAATATTTATTCTATATTTGAGACCTCAGAATTGATATTATCATTTCCGGGGTTGGGGGTTGGGAGGGGAGATGGAGATGCCATATAAATGAATGACATCCCTTGGACACAATGGGCTCTGTTACTGTTTCGCTTTATTATAGAATTTCATTTTGAAGTTCCTTCTTTTCTCTTCCAGCTTGTTTCTTTATGTTCACTGAGCTTCAAGCTTTCTCTTCTGGGGAAAGAAAATGGCAAATCGATAGGTGGTGTGCTCATTTCAGACCATTAGCGGAGAGGAGCAAATAATTATGCTTTCTCTTTTGAGTTTTCCCTTCTATTGACAGTACATAAAAGAGCTTGCAAAGGGAGATTCCCTTCTCTCGCCTGCTCTTTGAGCTCTTCTGGTGCTTATCTGCAGAGCTCCCTATGACAGGATGTTAGAACCTCTGTTCCTTTTTTGCAGTCCAAGTACAATACAAGGGGGGAAAGCACAGCAGGTGTACTGAGGGTTCAAAGAAACCCCTTTGGGGCCATTCAAGGACCACTTTGAGAAAGCATTTGTAGTCATGACTGCTGCAGGAGGTGTTATACTCTCTTTCACATGCCCCAGGCAACCAAATCAAAGTCATAAGACTTATTTGTCTGCAAAGAACCACAGTGGATAGATGCCCACTAAAACTTCTTTGTTTTGGCAAGCCTATCCAAGCATTGTGCTTACATTGATTATATCAATGTGTGTATCAGAACATGGATAGCTTAGTTGGTTAGAGTGTGGTGCTGATAATGCCCAGGCTGCAGGTTCAATCCTTGTATGGGACAGCTGCATATTCCAGCATTGCAGAGGGTTGGACTAGATGATCCTCAGGACTCCCTTCCAACTCTGCAATTCAGTGATTCTATATTTCTGGCTTCAAGTAAGATTAGAAATAGAGAGAGAGGGAGACAGTATTGCAATACTGTATTGCCAATAAACCTTTGACTGAATGGGGTCTGTATTTTTCAAGAAAAGATTTTGCACGTTGTTATGTTAGAGGCGTTTCATAGCATTCTATAAAAGTTCTGAAATAAGTAACATTTAAAATGTGCTTTATAAGAAAGCAAAAGAGAGAAGTTAGCATCTCTGGTAGAAGAAACATTTGGTATGTTTACTCTAGAGTGGAGTTAGTGCTGCCAACATTTCAGGTGGCAGAAGGTTATTACTAACAAAAGAAGACTGAATATTGCTGTACTGTCAAGACAGTTCCAGCAGCCTAGCCTGAGTGTCCTTTCTAAGATGGAGACAGATTTTGTGTACCTCAGAACCAGGGCCGGCTCTAGGTATAGTCCCGGTGGCGCGGGGTGGCAGGGCGTTGGGCCGGCAGGTGGGGCGCTGCGCAGCGAAGCCACACGGAAGCCATGCTGCACGCTGCGAGGGTGGGGGTGCCGGAGCGAACTCGAGACTGCCCTGCTCAGAACGTATCCCTAAATGCAACCATCTTACTTCATCCCATAGAGTTCAGAGCTGATAGCCATTAAGATCTGAGACGGCATTGCTGCTACCCTGGGTGCCATGCTAGTGCAGCAAGACAAAGAAAGTGTTGTGTGGCTTGTTATTTTGTAGACATGGTTCAACTGAAGCTTGTCGAACATGAGGAGGGCCTGGCGGCGAATTCCAGTCCACATGTCACATAGTTCTTGTAAGGATACTCCGCATGTGCGCTGAAGACAAGAGAAAAATAAGCAGCCAAATCAGATGCAATGTGCAAGCTGGCTTGGCCACTATTTCACAAGAGCACTGGGAGGTGCCCTCCTGTTTTCTTCTCCGGAACATATGCGATAGGATCTGCCCACCAATCTTCAGAAAGAGGGTTCCACTCACTCCATGCTTTTTTACTTGGTGATTCTACTGGGGCTACTCCTATAAGAAGGCAATTATTAGTGAGAAGAAAGGCGGATTTTGCTGAGCCAGCTTCACCCTATGTTTCTAATGCCTGGGGGGAAGATCTCAGCAGTGGCTGCTGCATGCTTTTCAATCTCAAGCCAAAACTTATGACCCCCAGCTTTGCTTTGTCTGATTTCCATCTTGTCACTTCTCCTGTTTTATTACTTCTGCTGTGTTTTTATTCATTTCTCTTATTTTACAAGCAGGTCCCTGAAATGCTTTCTCTGGCTATGTCCTTCCTGCAGTCCTGAATACAGGTAGGTAGCCGTGTTGGTCTGGATCGAAGTAAAATAAAAAAAATTCCTTCAGTAGCACCTTAAAGACCAACTAAGTTTTTATTTTGGTATGAGCTTTCGTGTGCATGCACACTTCTTCAGATACAGTGAAATGGAAGTTTCCAGGCACTTATGTAGAGAAGGGGTGGGGAGGGGTGGGGATGGGGAGGGGGGATCACTCAGAAGGGTGGTGGAAATGGGTGCTTGACTGACTGATAGCTGTTGATGACCGCAAACGACTGCAAATGGTTTTGCATGAAAAAGCAAGGGTTTTGAGATGGCTGAAGATCGCTTATCATGTATAATGAGATAAGAACCCGATATCTCTGTTCAAACCAGGTCCCTCCATGGTTTTGAGCTTGGTGATAAGTTGCAATTCAGCAACTTCTCTTTCCAGTCTATTTCTGAAATTCTTTTGTAGTAAGACAGCTACTTTGAGATCTTGTATAGAATGTCCTGGGAGATTGAAGTGTTCTCCTACTGGTTTTTCTGTCTTCTGGTTCCTGATGTCAGATTTATGTCCATTTATCCTTTGGCGTAGGGTTTGGCCTGTTTGTCCAATATAGAGAGCTGAAGGGCACTGTTGGCATTTGATGGCATACACAATGTTAGAGGATGAGCAATTAAATAGTCCTGAGATGGTATGTTGGATGTTGTTGGGGCCAGTAATGGTGTTGTCTGGGTGTATGTGGCAGCAAAGTTGGCATCTGGGTTTATTGCAGGCTCTGGTACCAGTGTCCATGTTAAGTCTGGTGGTTGTATTATTGTGGGTGAGGAGTTGTTTAAGATTGGGTGGCTGTCTGTAGGCAATGAAAGGTCTTCCTCCCAGAGCTTGAGAAAGGGAGCGGTCATTGTCCAGGAGAGGCTGTAGATCTCTGATGATGTGTGAACGCATCATCAGAGATCTACAGCCTCTCCTGGACAATGACCGCTCCCTTTCTCAAGCTCTGGGAGGAAGACCTTTCATTGCCTACAGACAGCCACCCAATCTTAAACAACTCCTCACCCACAATAATACAACCACCAGACTTAACATGGACACTGGTACCAGAGCCTGCAATAAACCCAGATGCCAACTTTGCTGCCACATACACCCAGACAACACCATTACTGGCCCCAACAACATCCAACATACCATCTCAGGACTATTTAATTGCTCATCCTCTAACATTGTGTATGCCATCAAATGCCAACAGTGCCCTTCAGCTCTCTATATTGGACAAACAGGCCAAACCCTACGCCAAAGGATAAATGGACATAAATCTGACATCAGGAACCAGAAGACAGAAAAACCAGTAGGAGAACACTTCAATCTCCCAGGACATTCTATACAAGATCTCAAAGTAGCTGTCTTACTACAAAAGAATTTCAGAAATAGACTGGAAAGAGAAGTTGCTGAATTGCAACTTATCACCAAGCTCAAAACCATGGAGGGACCTGGTTTGAACAGAGATATCGGGTTCTTATCTCATTATACATGATAAGCGATCTTCAGCCATCTCAAAACCCTTGCTTTTTCATGCAAAACCATTTGCAGTCGTTTGCGGTCATCAACAGCTATCAGTCAGTCAAGCACCCATTTCCACCACCCTTCTGAGTGATCCCCCCTCCCCATCCCCACCCCTCCCCACCCCTTCTCTACATAAGTGCCTGGAAACTTCCATTTCACTGTATCTGAAGAAGTGTGCATGCACACGAAAGCTCATACCAAAATAAAAACTTAGTTGGTCTTTAAGGTGCTACTGAAGGAATTTTTTTTATTTTACTGCAGTCCTGAAGAATCAGTTACCAAAATCCCAACTGGACTTCCTGCCAAATTGCTCCAAGTAGCAAAAAGCTGCTCCTTCCCCCCACTCCTTCTTCCCCCGCTTCATGTGCCTTGTAGGCATCTCTGCTTTTCCTCCCTTTCCACAGATGTTTTACATTACTGCATAGTCGCATACAGGAAAGCAGGGGACTGTGGAATATTTTGCTAGATTAAGTAATGCAGGTCAGACCTGAATTTGTGTAGGAGACAGATAAACTTATAAAAGACTTGCTTGTTGAAGTCTTGATTTTGTGGGCTTCAAAGCAGCTGCGGGCTGATTTTTTTAAAAAATGGAGGGTGAAGGCTGACATTTGGACGAGCAGCAAAGCTAAGGCTCTGCTGCTCTTAAGTCTCCTTCACCCACACTAATTCAGAAGGGCTCCAGGCCTCTTCATGCATTGAGGGTTGCCAACCATTCAGAAAAAAGACTCAGCCTAAAGTTTTCTTTTTAATCTCCGGGTTCAGGGATACAGACAGATAGAGAAAGAAAGGGAGGCAGAAATGTTCCTCTTTAATCAGGCCTTTGGCTGATTGATAAATATGTTGGAGGAAGTGGGGGATTATTGGTTTGTTGTGAGCTGCCCTGAAATCTGCGGATGAAGGGCAGTATACAAATTTGTTCCTTAGCCACAGCCATAGCTCATAGCTCAAAGGATTGTAACAGGATAAGGAGGTCAGCATTTCAAACTCTTGCAAGGATAGGTGCTGCCAATTGTCTGCTTCTGTTACTAGAACTGAGGTGCGAACGATGCGCGGGAAAGTGGGAAGCCTTGAGGAAAGGGTTAATGATCCCTTGCCACAGCACCACTACTGCAATCACATTTGCAACTCTCCAAAGCGGCAATTTACAATGAAGGAAACGGCAGCAGATCAATCATGGATGTCTACTGAGGAAAGGGTTAATGATCCCTTGCCACAGCACCACTACTGCAGTCACATTTGCAACTCTCCAAAGCGGCAATTTACAATGAAGGAAATGCCAGCAGATCAATCATGGATGTCTACTGATGCCGTGTGCAGTTGGTGTCTCGGTATGCAGAAGCTGGCCTTACCAGGGTTGTCTGTGATAGACAGCAGGGAGAGTGCAGTTTCCCCTTCAGGGCTGGTCTAGTCTGGCAAAAGTCCAAGGCAGTGTGAGTCAAGTAACTTCTGTCAATATACAACATTCCAGTATATGCTTTGTGTTATTCCGGGACAACAGTTTAGCATTTTCACTCAATGCTTTATGTTTACGTAGGGGACCAGAAATGTGTCCCTGGGCTCAGAAAGGTGGCCGAAGTGAAGGCCACTTAAGAATCTGTGCATTCCCTGCATTACAACATGCAATTCACAAAAAAATAAAAATAAAATGTCCATGACGTCCTGCCCCAGCATGCCACTGGGAGCAGGCATAGCAAAATATCTCCAGAAGGCTGCCAGTGTCCATTAAAGTGTTAAAAATGAGGATATATAGCAGGCAAAAAATCTCCGTTTCAGACTTTTCATGAACATATATAATCTAAATAAGAAGCAATCCTCCCTTCAAAGGTTTCAGGATATTTATTTTTAGGAATTCCAGAGTGTTCATAAATTGAGCTCTTTGTCTGAGCCCCTCAGAGGAATACATTACCTTATTGAGAAATAATGTCTGGGGGTTCATTTCACAGGGCTTACCTCTGGACTCCGTGATGGAGAAACAGCAGATTTCAATTCCCATGCCCCTTCTCTGGTGCAACTCGTACTGTAGCTGTAAAGCAACCTCCAATCGCAGCAACCTGGAAAGACGTGAAGGAAAGAATGAGCATTTAAGCCAAGAAAAGGAAATGGGAATTTTTTTTTTACGTAGATAAGATCTCCCACCTTTTTGTGAAACATACTCAATGGCATGAACTTACAAGTTAAAAAAAATATCGCTTTTCTAGCATGGGATGGCGCCCCACAATAACCCTTCAGCCCAACTCTTCCCTGTAGGATAATCTGCACTTAGGTCTTTTTGTCTCCGCTCCTCATAGGTTTTGAGCTTAGTGGGTGTGCCTTGGCTGTTGGATATATCCTCACTGGACTCGGTTTCATTATGTCAACCCTCACACTTCCATATTTCTTTATTTATAGCACGAGTAGCCAACTGCTACCCTCCAGAGGTTGTTGGACTCCCATCCTTCCTAAACACTGGCCATGCTGGATGAAGCTGATGGGAGATGGAGTCTAACAACCTCAGGAGGGCACTACATTGGCTACCACTGGTTTTATAGCTTTTGTATATTACTTTTTAATATTCATTAACAAAGTGTTTTATAATACAGTATAACAATTAACGGGGGTGGGGGCACCAATCTGTTGAAATATATAAAACAGCTCAACAGCAGCAGGATTATCTTATCCTATATAATAAAGTGCAAGTGTCTCTGCATCCAGTCCCTGTGTCCCTGGGTTTGCGCTACTGCGCATGTGCCCCACGGACACAGGGATTGGACGCAGAGACTGGACGCACACACACACACACACTCTCCCCACCCCACCCCCCTGAACGGTGTTGAGAGGACATAATGGAAGGCACCATTGGGGATTCCCCCCTCAAGAAGAAATAAAGAAAGGTGGAGTTTTGAGAAGGGGGGGGTAGTGTCCGAAGAGGAAAGGAGACAAAATTGTGAGGGAAATTGGCGACGGTTTGGGGAGGGGGGGGAAGTTGCCCCATGTCAGACCTCCTGCCTGCCTGCCTCCTTCCCTCCCTCGCCCTCCCGCCCTTCAAGCTCTGGCCGCCACTCCCCGCTCGACTGGAGGGAAGCGCAGCCGCAACTTTCCTCTCTCACGGCTGCTTCTTTTCCCCTTAGCTCGCGCAGGCAGCTCGTCCCAGAGAAGCCCCGCTCGCTTCTCACTCACTCACTCACACACACACACACACACACACACACACACACAGAAACGTGCTCGTTATGGAATCAACCTCTGGAAGATCACTCTAGAAAGTATGTACCAGTAGCAGATTGCTTCAGAAACCATCAGGCAATACAGAGAAGAAACCCTTTTATATTACCGAGCAGGTCTTCTAAGCCATTCCTTCCACTCAGGGCTGGCCCACCCATGAGGCAACTGCCTCAGGTGGCAGGGTCCTCAGGGGCAGGTGATGTCATTCTTTCTCCCCCCCCCCTTGTTCCTGATGTAGATCTTCGTTTACCCCTTCTTCCCTAGTGTGGAGGGACTCCATTTTGGGGTCCGCCTCAGGTGCCCAAATGTCTTGGGCCAGCCCTGCTTCCAATGCAATATGATTCTAATCTGCAACATCTGCTACTACTCTTGTCTAGTATGATTAGACTGAAAAGAGGACAGGGTGCCAGTTTCTTTAAGAATTGTGCATAACAATGATTTGTTGGGTTGCTTGCAAGTGGAGCTTGTTATGTGAGGATGAGAAGCCACACTCAGTGAAATTGTCTCTCTAAACTAGGTCCTATAACAAATTACCTGGGAGTAAGTCCCAGTGAACGGAGAGGGACTTACTTCTGAGTCAATATGTATTGGATTGCACTGCCAGCTTATGTATTAAAATACACATTAAAATATCCTCAATTCATACTTTGAAGGGGAGTTATCGTCACAGAAATGGAAGAGAATTATGAGTAAAAAAATGTGGAAACAACACAGATCGGAAATTGAGAGATTCATAATGATAGTTCACAGCTCTACACATTAACCCTGCTCACTCTGAATAAAAATTGCCACAAAATGTCACTTAAATTAAATGCTGGGGCAAATGTGGAGGTTCCTCCTCAAACTAAATGTCTAAGGAATTTGCAGGAAAGCAAAACGTTTTCAGTAATGACTAATGACATTTCTCATGGGGTATCATAACACTTGCCACAGCGTTTCATCTGAAGTGAAAATTTGAGATAAATTTTGCAGTTCCTGCTCAGGAGAAACATCCAATGGTTTATTTATCTTTTGCAAAACAAAAGGAGTTTAGATAAAACTGCAGAAATTTCTCAGGGGGCGTTACATGCACACCCCTATTCTGACATTTTGTATACTGATGGTGCAATTAATTAAAGGAGCCACAATGTAAGTGTTGAAAGTGTGCCAAAACCCTTCATTTACAAATTAAACAGGTTCTGTATATAGACCTCCAGAGGAGAATTGCTATTGTACTAACCTTCTGTGCAGCCAAATCCAAGGGGGGAAATGGCCTCTCCTTGTTCCATCTCTCTTGGCTGCTTCTATAGTTGACAAAGTGGCAAATGGTTTATACACAGAGTTCCCCCTCCTGTGGTGCTCTCTGTTTTAACAGCATTTCAGGCAATGGCTGAAAAGGTGTCAGTCAGCTCAGCTTCTATATGAAAATCTATATTGGCCATTCACCTCTGGACCAGCAGATCCAACTCATTGTAAAGGTCTTGAGTACTACAACTGTGCTGACACCAGGATCATTCACATTAATACTATTTCCAAATGGGCCCCAAATCTGGCAACACCTGGCCATTATTAAAAGTCTCTGGACTGAGCAACTACAAGGTGTGAACTTGTGAATTCCAGCTTGATTGTAGAAAAGGGGGCAAGGTCAACAGGCTTGTGAAGAGGAAGGTGGGTGAGTAGCTGCTTTTCCAAGACTGCAGAAACCTCTAGTCAGCCATGTTTATGATATATATGCAGTATAATTACCTCAGAACCAGGATTAAGACACTCTCCTGTTATATCATAAGGAACCTTAAAGTGGTCCTACCACCTCCAAGTTCTAATATTCTCCTGAAAATCAGCAATATTGAGGTCAGAGCCAGACTGCAAAAAAAGAACCCTAAAAACAGGAGTAGATGCATGGTGACTGGACAGAAGAAATTGCAGAGTAGAGTCTAAAGAGCATCTATGCCCCATTTCACATCAGAATTCATGTCTCACAGCAGCATGACTAATAGTTTGGGAATACTATTCATATTAATCTGTATTTTACCCCATGCACCTCTCTCAAAATTTACCCATTACCACCTGCGGACAAGGTTAAAAGTTAAATATATTTTCCTTCACCTCTAAGGACATAAGACCATAGTAGTTGTCTTGATGAATCTCACTAGGATCCACCTAATTCAGCATTCTGTTTCCATTCCAACACTGTCAAACCATATGCATCATCACGCACAGTCGGGACATGGAGGTGATGACCACTGAGTGGTGAGATGTTGTTTTCATTGAGTTATTCTCCAGAACCCAATATATTTTTCTTGGGTAGACAAATTTTTGACTCAATTAGTGTGTGTGTGTGTATTTTTATTTTTTTATTTTAATTCCAAATGCATTACTCTTTTACTGCATTACATCTACTCTCACGCCCAGTTTGTAGAGACCTATTTGCAGCTCTTTACAGTCCGCTTGAGATTTCTGCAAAGTAAATAACATGGCTATTGGTTCACTCAATTCCTTCCTTCCATTAAGAAAACTGTCTAGTTACCCCCACCTTCTGTTTCCTGATGTCACGGTCCGGTCGGCGGGCGTCAGGACCAGAGGCAAGATGGTGGTGAAGAAGCAGGAACAGGTGCAGGGCTGAGGGTCCAGCAGCAGGCAGTTGCAGGGTCAAGGAGCAAGGCAGAGACGAAGGTCCACGGGGCAAGAAGCAAGGCGAAGGCTCAAGGAACAAGAAGCAAGGCGAAGGCTCAAGGAACAAGAAGCAAGGCGAAGGTCCAAGGGTCGAAGACAAGGCGAGGGTCCAAGGAGCAAGGAGCAAGGCGAAGGTCCAAGGAACAAGAAGCAAGGCGAAGGTCCAAGGAACAGGAAGCAAGGCGAAGGTCCAGGGAACAGGAAGCAAGGCGAAGGTTCAAGGAACAAGAAGCAAGGCGAAGGTTCAAGGAACAAGAAGCAAGGCGAAGGTCCAAGGGTCGAGGAGCAAGGCGACGACAAGGCGAAGGTCCAAGGAGCAAGGAGCAAGGCGAAGGATCAAGGAACAGGAAGCAAGGCGAAGGTACAAGGGTCGAGGATCAAGGCGTCGGCAAGGCAAGGGTCCACGGAGCAAGGATCAAGACGTCGGCAAGGCAAGGGTCCGAGGAGCAGGAGGCCAGATGCAACCAAGCAGGTATAGCATTGCTGGGGCAAAGAGCTGAAGGGAAATGCTGGGCTTTATCCCTCCCAGCTCCTGCCACCAGATGCAGTGAGATCTCAAGTGGCCTCACGTGGGTGACTACTCCTTGCCTCTCCAGCACAAGCTGAGGTCTTCACCTGTGTGGCCACGCCTTGCTGCTCCAGCACAAGCTGAGGCAGGCCCCAGTCCTGCAAAGCACTACAGGCCCCAGAGCCTGACTCCTGCCCATACTCCTGACACTTGATTTTTACCAGTTACTCATCCTTAAGAGGACTTCTTATCTGGATTACTATTTATACATAACCAGCTGATATTTACCTATTGGCAAGAAGAAGAGGAGGAGGAGGAGGAGGAGGAGTTTGGACTTGATATCCTGCCTTTCACTCCCCTTAAGGAGTCTCAAAGCAGCTAACAATCTTTCCCTTCCTCCCCCACAACACTCTGTGAGGTGAGTGGGGCTGAGAGACTTCAGAGAAGTGTGACTAGCCCAAGGTCACCCAGCAGCTGCATGTGGAAGAGCGGAGACGTGAACCCGGTTCGCCAGATTACGAGTCCACTGCTCTTAACCACTACAGCACACTGGCAAAAGGAACATGAAATCATTAGTAAGGCAGCTTTGCTGTTCTGAAGGCTAGTACAGTATAATATTATTAAACTGGTTTTAACATGGCTATTGCCATCTAGTAGTCTCCTCATTTGACATGGCCGATTAGGGGGCAAAACAGGCAGTATAGGTTTTATAGCATTAAAGGATATCAAATTAAGTAATACTATCTGAAAGAGAATTTGCTTATTTCCATGCATTGAGACAGGACCTTGCACACCTAAACATATATTTCTGCTTATAACAAAAGAATGCTGCCTGTGGTCATTCAAGTCATAATGTGGCACAAGCAGATAGTGGATAGAGGCAGTGATGGCCACAAACCTGGATAGCTTTAAAAGGGGATTGGACAATTTCGTGGAGGATTGGGCTATCAATGACTACTAGCCATGATGGCGGGGCTCTCCCTCCACAGTTGGAGGAGGTAATGCTTCTGAATATTAGTTGCTGGAAGCCACAGTAGGGAAGTGGTCTATTGTGCTTTGGTCCTGTTTGTGGGTTTGCCAAAGACATCTGGTTGGCCACTGTGAGAAGAAGGTTGCTAGACAATATGGGTTACTGGCCTGATCCAGCAGATTCTTCTTATGTTCTTATGGTATGGGTTTCAGTTTCCTCGATGCCAGAGGTAGCTGAGGTAAAAAGAGCATGTCTAATAGGATATATACACCAATCTCAAGAACAATGAACTTTTTCATTTCCTGCAGGAGAAAGAATTTCCAACCAATTAGACCTGTAGGAAACAATTTTCCACCTTCCTAATACAATTATGAAACTGAGCAATGATGTTCTCCTTCGCTGAAATCCCATCCTCATTTGTGGCTATTCCACTTGTAAGAAAGGGGATCAAGGAGACCTGGATTTATGCTTGATAATGCAAACAAATGAATTTCTTGCCCCAACTACTTCCCATATGGATCTGAACCACAGTTTTATATGAGATATATAATTTATAATATAACTAGCAACATGAAATGCAGAGGTATGGATTAACTGAGAAAGCCTTGCAAAACCTTTTATAGCTTTCACATCCGAAGGACTCCCCCCACCCCCTACCAACGTTTCAATGCATTTTGAATTTCAAACAAATCCTGATCAGGAAACTCAGCCAAAATGTCTGGGTTTTGCCTGGTTTCAGGTTGAAGCTGCTCTGAGCGAAGGCTTGAAGCTGCTCGTGATTTCAACCCTCCAAACAATAAACTGAAATATAAATTATAAATTGGCTCAGCTTCATTGAAACTCAGCCCAGCCTTCCATGAAATTCAGCCCAGCTTTGCCAGAAGGCATAATTTGAAAGTGAGTTGGTCTGGGTGTCAGAGAAGGGGTGAAAGACACTTGGAAAATTGTGTGCTCCCTTAAAGAGGGCACATGTTGCGGTGAGACCTGGAGACCAATTCCCTGTGTTGTGGGTGGGTAAGATTGGTCTGCAACAACACCTGATTGGTAGGTCCCTCGATGTTGGGTTCAATCTGGCCAATAGGGCGCAGCCTAAACGGATCAAGGGACCTACAGTATATATGCCCATGCACGTGACCCAGAGCTTCCTCTTTCGACGTGTGTATTCGGAACAGCAACAGCGTGTCCTCTGTGCAGCCGAGAAAGAATAATGTGGCCTTCACCAAGATTGGTGCCCTCAATATTTTTGGACTACAGTTCCCATCATCCCCAGCCAGCATGGTCAATGGTTAGAAATGATGGAAGTTGTAGTTCCACATTTGGAATGCTATAGGCTCTCCTTCCTTGATCTAGAGTTTAGATTTTAGTTAAATACACACAGTTAGCAATGCTAGACATGCTCAGATTGTGAAGCCAATCCTCAAGATTAAAAAGCTAAATGATCTTCTTCTGGGAGAAATAATGCATGGAGGAGTGCCAGTTTCCCATTATTGATTCTGGGACTGGTAATCCCACTCATATCCTCAGTTTTTTAAAAAACAAAAAACCAGCCCTGCAGAACATCTCAAACTGCCTCCTCCTTCCTATGGGTCAAAGTAAATTTCAGCACCCTGGGGCAGTTGTTCATAAGATTTGCTTACCTGAATTTTGCTCACAAGTATTCTAGCAGAGTATCTGAACACCCAGGACATCGCTATTACTATCACTGGGAGTAAAAAAATTAATATTTAGAAGTTTACACACCTAAAGCTGCTAGTTGTAGTGATTACTGTCATTAACTTTTTGGCTGTTTGGGGATATCACTTGACCTGTTTGTGTGTTTTATGTTTAATATTCTAGATGCATTTTAAATGACTTGTTAATGATTGACCAACAAAAGTGATTAATTATTAGATTTTTTATTTAGCATTGCAAATAGTTTTATGATTTTAATCATGTATCATGGTTATTATAGTATTTCTTTGGCCTGCTATTCTGCTGTAAACCACTCTGAGTACAAATTTGTAGAAAATATTGTATATAAATAAAATAATGGTGAATATAATAATACAACCTCAAATCTTTCACCAGCTTGTCAGCTGAACAAGTAACCAACACTCAGCATCTTGCTTTACATTCTAAGCTGGAATGCAATTCAATTTGCATTCCTGTTTTCTGAAAGTAACGAAGAACTTTGGTGACATGTAAACTGAAGGGTGTGTGGGTGTGTACATGTGCAGTGTTGTCCATCACAGAGTGTGATGGGAAATTGGAGATGGCTTTTAAATATGCATATAGTACTCATTAATATGTATGTTCACTGAATATGTTTGGAGAAAGGGAGAACTGTGTCTCATGCATGTACTGAGTTGTGCTTGAATGTGTCTTTGGAATCTGTCCATTGATTAGTAGCACACTTTGCTAGGAATTACCTAGCGAAAGTCCCCTCTGGCAGGCAAAGAAAGGCAAAGTAATGGAGTTTTAAGCAAGAGGCAAGTCTGAGGCAAGAGAAAGTGCAGACGTCCCTAGGAAATAAAGACCATTCAGCACATGTACAAATCCCTATCTTCAGCTTTGAAAGCTGAGCATCTCTGTTGTTGCACGGCTGAATAACTAGGCTTTGAAATATGTTATAAACTGAAAGCAACTGACTGACATTTTCAAGATGTCAGAAAATTAGGAAAGCTGGACAGAAGCACTAGGCCAAGAAAGAGAAGAAAAAAAGAAAGAAAGAAGTGCATTTTGTGCCAAGAAACCCTGAGCTGCCAGAATGACTACTTGCGCCAAGAGGCTCCAAAAGCTTTGGGCTTTTTGTACTACTTGACCCAAGTACGCTGTTCTTCTTCTGGGTCTGGGCTTCAGGTTCAGTGCAGGAGGTCGAAGGGATTTGGGATGAAACCAAAGAGGATATTTGTGTGCATTTAATGCCTAGCTCTGGGATTATTATGTTGAAAAGCAATCCATTTCCCTTCCCTTCCCCAGTTCTTTCAGAATATATCGCATTCAGATTTAGATTCCTCCATATTCTTACCTAGAAGAGGATAATTATTTTTGTTGCAGATATTATAAGTTTGAGTCCTGGATTTACAGAAGCCATCCTGGTTTTTGATTTGATCCCAGAATGTCTCCTTAGGATGTTTCTATTTTCATCTGAGAAATGTTAGAGGGTATGGAGTTATCCAACCCCCAAGCCATCTGAAGGCAGTCCTGTATGGGGATGTTTTTCTAATGTTTAATGTTTTCTAATGTTTTTATATTTGTTGGAAGCAGCCCAAAGTGGCTGGGGCAACCCAGTCATATGGGTGGGATATAAATAGTAAAATTATCATCATCACCATTATGGAATAGGACATCCCTATTTTCATTGGATAATTTTTTGGACAAGCATACTCCTAAATCTCAGGAATATATTTTGACAGTTAGGAAGCCTTGGGATTTTTGCCATCTATCTTGGGGAAATCACAGATCACCACCATAAATGGTGTTGTTCCCTAGCCAAAGGCAATAGCTAAATATCAGGCCTTTGGGACGCTTTGCTTGTCAGCATGCACAGACTTCCCATAGCAGCCATCACACTAATGAAGCTCCTTGGAGTTCCAGCAGGGCTATTTCACAGCCTGGTTTCTGCAGCAATTTAGGTTTTTATTGCCTCAGGGACAGAGCTTCTGCAAGTCAATGAAACACTCTGCTGCAGTGGTAAAAGGTGTAAATTGAACTAACTTCATGGGGTCCCCAAGAAGCAGTGACAGATGAAGGAGGCTTTCTCCCCTTCAACCATTCTCTTCACTATAGCTGGGGGGAAAGGAAGGTTGAGGTGTTACAGTAAGAAAAGCAATATTTTATGAAAGTTGCAAGCTGTATGCCTGAAACAACCCCCCCATAGACTACTCTATGGACTGGTGTTTTCTGTTTATTGTACCTCACCGCACCTAGACCTGGTTTCCTGCTGGCTTTCTTCCTTCCCATGTCCTCACTTTATTTTACTTCGGTCACTACAACCATTTCCAGTATTTGTCCAAGTTTCCACTTAGTTCCTTTGCATCTGACCTCATACACTTCTGTTTGCCTTTCTCTTCTATGGTCTGGACTTGGGCCCCGGACAACAGCAAAGAGTCTCTGGGTTCATTCAGAGGTGACAGTGTAGGGTGTGCAGCAGGGATGCTTAAAAAGGGTTTTTTAACATTGCACGTTACAGTATTGCATTTTAACATTCAGGTTTGCTTCAATTGTTATAACCCACCCTGGGGCTTTAAGGGGAAGGGCGGGTAAGAAACTGGAATCAATAATTGTTTGTCTTCTGTATCTCAAACATTTGTATTGCTATATGTAATAAAATAACATATTTAAAATTTAGGGAGGAATGTTACTACCTTCACTCCCAATAACAACAACAATAATTCCTTTAAAGGATTGTGGATGAAACAACCCTAATTTGCACTTTGTGTTTATGTGTATGTTTAATTTTAGTTCAGTTGTATTGTCTTTATTTCTTCCTTTATTCCTGTATGTATGTTATTGAAGTGAATATCCTTTCTTAAAAAGAAGAATAAGTTATAACTGAAAATCAGCAGCAGTAGCATGCTTCCCCTGCTCCTCTCTCTACCTTTCCCTGCCACCCATCTGCCCAGGCTTGAAGCCAGATTAAAATGGGGCTAGATTATCCGTTTCATCCAATAATCTATGGAGCTGTGTGTGCATTCAACACACTGTTTCTGTCTCTGTTTGGTTCTTTTCTCAATCTTTCCTTCTTCTCTCACTTAGTTCCCTCCCTTCTGTCTAAGTCATGTCAAACACTAGCCTAACTTAGACTCTTGAGCACATTTACCAAGATCTCCTGTATCCCTCTTGTAAATCTGTCTCTCTGGCTACTACATTTGCATTCCCTTTTGCTCCTTCAGGCTTTCACACCAGTTCATGTTCCCAGTGCCTCCTGTGTGACATCCATGAACTTGTGCCAGTTTTTGTTGGCTGATGCTCAGATTTAGGATGCAGTGCAAATAGCAGGAGTTTATAGTCTTTTCTCCCAAATATTTGGGAGAAGGAGCCAACTGCAGGCCATTTAGAAAGCTCGGTTTCGTGAACTGTTCTCTTAGTCTTTTGTTGGGGCAAGGTCAATAGCACAGAAATATTAACTCAGTAGGAAACATAGCTAGGGATATCTGTTCATATATTGCAGGGGTGGCCAACACCGAAGAGACTGTGATCTACTCACAGAGTTAAAAACTGGCAGTGATCTACCCCCTTTTGGGGGGGGGTTCAGGTCAAAGTTGTTAAGCTTTTTTAGGGAGGAGGAAAGCCCCATTTTTTAGGGGTTCAGGTCAAAGTTGTTGAGCTTTTCTGAGGTGGGAGGAAAGCCCTCTTTTTGGGAGGTGAAGGGCTAAAATGTTGAGCATTTTTTAGGGGAGCCAAAGTTCTTGAGCTTCTTTTGGGGGGGAGCCAGTGATCTACCAGTGATCTACCTGTTGGACGTGCCTTATATACGGTATTGCTTCACTGGCATAATGAGTACTTAGTTTCCTGAGGTTAAAGACGTTCATCCTGGCATGCACTGCAGATACCACTTTGTTCAGTACTTGAGACATATGTGCAGAACGAGATCAAAACATATTCCAGATCTGAGGTAAAGTGCCCTCAGTAGGTCACTCCCCACCCCACAGCAGACTTGTCAGGTGGTAAGTTGCAGCAAGAGGCCAGCTGCAGCACCGGAGCACTGGGCTTATGTGGCTAAACCTGCTGGGACTGCCGTTAAATCCCCCACAATGCAATGCTGTAATTATGCTCCTGTCAGCACCAGGAAGGAAAAGTATGCCCAGACTAGGCTAGTGTTAGCAGTGGGAGTGGAGCTTGTGGGGACCTCAGCATATGCCCAAGAACGGTGCTTGCTGGTGCTGGCCATGAGCACATGAAACGTGTGATAGGAATTAAGACCCTGGGTGAAGAGGAAAGATAAGTTTATTTGAGGCTACCCATTAAGAGAACCTGCACCACTCAGGGTATGCAAGAAGCAAAAAAGGCTAATGCTATTCTATGCATTAGAATGCTGGTGGCGCTGTGGGTTAAACCACAGAGCCTAGGGCTTGCTGATCAGAAGGTTGGAGGTTCGAATGCCTGTGACGGGGTGAGCTCCCATTGCTCAGTCCCAGCTCCAACCTAGCAGTTCGAAAGCACATCAAGTGCAAGTAGATAAATAGGTACTGCTCCAGCGGGAAGGTAAACGGCGTTTCCATGCGCTGCTCTGGTTCGCCAGAAGCAGCTTAGTCATGCTGGCCACATGACCCAAAAGCTGTACGCTGGCTCCCTCGGCCAATAACGCGAGATGAGTGCCGCAACCCCAGAGTCGGTCATGACTGGACCTAATGGTCAGGGGTCCCATTACCTTTATTCTATGCTGCATCAACATAAGTATAGTATCCCAATCAGGGGAGGTAATAGTAGTGCTCTGTTCTGCATTGGTCAGACCACACCTAGAGTACTGTGTCCAGTTCTGGGTGCCACAATTTAAGAAGAGTTTTGACAAGCTGGAACATGTGTACAGGAGGGTGGCTAAGATGACCAGGGGTCTAGAAACCAGGCCTTATGTGGAACGGTTGAGGGCATTGGGTATGTTTAGCCTGAAGAAGAGACCATCTTCAAATATCTGATGGGCTGTCCCCTGCCTCGCTGCATATAACCTCTCCTGGTTCTAGTTAACAGTTTCCAAGTTGGTGTTGCTCTTGAAAGTTCTTTCACGAGATCTACCAAATTATGGAAATAACTAGAATCTGCTTGTGAATTTATGGGTTTACTCTGAATTGTCTTGGGACACAAATGAAATAAATAATGTTAGAGAAGGGGCAGATGACTGCTGGGAAAATGAAAGAACAAAGCTCTGTCCCTGTATGTATGTATGCATGTATGTACATATTCATGTATTTATTTAATGGATTTATATCCAGCACTTCAGTAAGTTCCCAGGGACTCTTGCAAAGAATCAAAAATACTTATCATGATATAACCCTTGCTCTAAGAAACTTCATCTTACGTATAGCCAAAAATGTGGCACCTGGAATTAAGAACCTCTTCTTTCATTCAGATTACAAATTGAAAACAATTCGGACTCAAACTGAGGATTACCGTGGTTTTGGCTCTGTAGCTACTAAAGGGGCCATGAATTTCCTAACTTTTATAGGATGTACGGGAGATAGGTTTGAACTTTTTATGCTTGCCTCTTTTAAAATTCTATAATCATACCGCTGTTTAATTCTCCTGGGTAAACTGAGACCCAAGTAGAATTTAGTTGGTTGTAAAATATATATTTTGTGTTCTCCATCATATATATCCCTGGTGAATTTATTCATTCTCTAGCAGTCTTTTTTATAGCAAACTACAGATGTGTATTACTTAAACAGATTGTCCCATCTTCTGAGCAGAGTCTTATTGAGTAGACGGATGCTTCGATAATGTGAAGATTTCTTGTATTTTCAGAAACTAGTTATCTTATTCTCACCTCTTATTCAAAAACAACACTGAAAAAATGATAGAATCTTTAAAGTCTTCCAACTACAAGTTTTCATCAACTTTGTTTTTACTTGCCTCATTTGGTAACATATAAATAGCCTTGGAGATATTAATATAAAGCTCCAAATCTTTTGGATTATTTAATATTTGTGTTTTAGTAATTTAATTATATGAAATAAAATAACTTAATCCAGAGCCACATGCATGCTTCTTTACATCCTTGGAGCTTCTGCATGAGTGAAGCTCTGCTCATTTAAATCAGGGGTTTGGTCATGGCCAATCTTCACCCAATAGGGGGTCCAATTTGGCCTGTGAGGCCATTTCCCCTAAAGCATCATCCGTCAATCAGATGGCATCACTGAGTGATAGATGAAAACTGGCCCCTTGCTAGGTTACTTCAGAGAAGCAGCAAGAATAAAGCTGCTCCTCTGTTAAGCAACCATTTTGGCCTGACCTCTTCTCTGAAATAACCTGACAAGGGGCCAGTTTTCATCTATGTTTGGACACCAGGTGCCATTTTGATTCAAGATGTCAGAGTGAAATGTTCTAAACTGATTTACCTAACTCTGAATATATTGTCACCCAGCTTGGCATGATGGCTCCTGGGTGGGAGGAGTGGGTTAATCCCTTGTGCACTTTATTTTACCAGAGTGAATTTAATAGCCAAGATTTATTCGAAAGCACGTCAAAATGCAAGTAGATAAATAGGAACCGCTACAGCGGGAAGGTAAATGGCGTTTCCATGTGCTGCTCTGGTTTGCCAGAAGCGGCTTTGTCATGCTGGCCACATGACCTGGAAGCTATACGCCGGCTCCCTCAGCCAATAATGCGAGATGAGCGCGCAACCCCAGAGTCGGTCACAACTGGACCTAATGGTCAGGGGTCCCTTTACCTTACCTTTTTATGGTTTGGCTATCATTAAGCATCATACAATTATTGCCATTGGCGAGCTGCCAACAGAAGATGTTCAGTCTGCCATGTTCCTCCCCTGTAAGTCCACCATCAGACACCTTTTTGAATCAAGGTGGTGGGCCAAATTATTCCAAACTGCACCACTTAAGGTATTGCTCAAATTGGCATGGCAGTTCCCAAGTAGTAGGTTTTGGTCTAGGCTGGGACACCACCAGACTTTATTTTGACCCAAGATGGTGAACTGAGCCACCTGCAATGATTTGAACACCTTTGAATATGATATTTTACCCCAATGTGGCATCATGGTTCCTGAGATCATAGAGTGAGTTTGAGCCTACGTTCGAATACCATCAGATGCCATTTTGAATCAATATGGCAGGCTGAACCCTCCATAACAGCACTGATTTAACCATCATTTGGCAGGAAAATAATAAGACTATGCACTAGATTTGGCCAAAGTCCCAATTCCAAACCAAATTTGGCAAATTCAAGCCGATCTCAGCTTTGACCAAGTTGGGTCAAGAGAGCCCTGTACTGCCCCAGGTCGGGTTGCCCCAAATTATCCAGGACCATTTTGCATAACAAAAAATGGATTCTTTTCCAGCCATAATTTTTTTTTATTATCTACTAAAATGTTCCCTTATCCATTTAAATTTACCTCACTTGCCCTCAGTGATAAAATAATAGCCAGACACGATTGGCTGCATAGTGTTGTGATGTCATGCTGTGATTCCTGATAGTTATTCTCATGTGACTACTTCAGAATCGAGAATGACACCATAGTATTGCTGTTTCAAATTAAAAATTAATAAATTTATCAGGTGATATTTACACTCCGCTGGAACAGCTATTTTTGCCTTTAAAATCGATACTGGCAAATATTCGGTGCAGCTCCAGTTATAAGATTTTTGGAAATCAAATATAAACACACTATACTTCCCTCTTAATTCTTCAACATGCTTTTGTGCTTTTTGCAGTCCATCAGGTTTTCTCTTCAATCCAGTAACCCCTGCAATAGATCCACTTTTTCATATTGTAGCTGGGATGTATATTTTAAATACAGCAAAGCAGTTTTCCGGGGCATATCCTCCAGACCCCTGTTTGTCACAGCATTGTTCTTCTCATCAACCTTATCTATCTTCCACATGTACATACTAAAGTGGAATCTCTTTACAAGAAAGCTGTTGGTATATGTTGTGTCCTTGTTGTGCCCTTTTCATATAACCTTCTTCCCCCAGAGGAGTACATTATCTTTTTTAAGTTCACCATGTTAGATAATTCACAAATGCTGAGGACTCTCAGTTTTTACACGTACAGTACAAGCCTTGATTGTAGCCTTGTCCAAAGGAAGGAACTGCAACAATAAAAACATCTGTGTAAGGCTTCACCTCTTCAAAATTTCAGAGATCTACTCCTTCAACAGGTTGTCAACACAATAATTCTCTGTAAAGGATTTGAGTCATATGCCAGGAAAATTGAGAGCAGAAGTGACAATGACACATGGCCCCGCAACTTTAGCTTTTATGAAAAATGGGTTTCTTTAAGTCAAGGTTAAGGAACAGGGGGTTCCAAACCCAGACCCTGCTTCAATCACTACAATAGTCAGAGATCTTCTAGATTTCCCTGTGCCTTAATAGGGGGACCAGTACTAATATACATGGAACCTCTTTCTGCGACTCCCTCCACTTTTCTTCACCACCTGCTTGCTCACCCACCACCCGTCTCCCTTCTAAAAAGCAAGTCAAAGACTCTTGAGGGAGGTTAGGTGATTCTGGGTGACCAGGCCAGCAGGTTACAGCTCTTTTTGAAGAGATGAGAGCCTGGGAGGGGAGGGTGCTGCTGGTATTTGCAGGGTGCAAGATTGTCCCTACCAATAGCCAAAGTAAGGCAGCTGCCTCAGGCAAAATATTTTCATTGACACAAAAAGCCCACAAACTGTTAGCTATTTATTATGGTATTTGTTGTGACGTGGGGTTTGTGATTTCAGCTCTCTTGACAAAACATGCTGGAGGCAGTTCTCTAGTAACAGCTCTTTATTAAAGTGAACAAGACTGAAGACTGAGGAGAGGAAAGCTACATTTATAGGGACAGGGGACTAGCTAGGAAGGGATACATTTTGGAGGGAACAATATCACGCAATCACAGTGCTGCCTTTTGGAGGAAACCAATAAGACAGAGGATCCAAATACAGCAGCTTAAATGAACCAATAGTAGCTGTACCCTCTGGGACCAAAAGGCAGTTACTTTATCCTAATGCAAATACAGACAATAATAATACAGATATAAAATCCTTTGACTCAATACACAACACCCCTCCCCCCCTAGTGAGCACAGCAGACGTAATCCCTCAGGTACTGTGGGGTCCTACAACTTCTACCTGATCTCCTGACAACAGGTGTTGTAGGTTCTGGATTGGGTGTTACCTGTGGTGGAGGGGCTGCTATAGGGGTTTCATCAGGAACAGATGGAGTCCCAGACATCTCAGGGTCCCCGACCTGTACCTCGTCATCATGAGGACTAGCAGACCCTGGTTCATTTGCTGAAGCCCCTGGTGACTGCACCTCTGGGCCATCTTCACTCTGGTCTCGCAGCTGTGCGTCATTAGCCAGGGATGAATTATCTGACTCCTCCCTGCTGAGCGCCCGGCGCCTCAGCTGATCTATATGTCTCTTCCAAACTTGCCCATTTTCCAAGGTCACATAATAGGACACAGGTCCACTAGCCCGGGTGATCACACCGGCCACCCACCGCGGACCTCGTGAATAGTTCCTCACCCAGACCAGATCTTCAGGGGCGAGATACCTTGTTGTGTCAGTCTCAGCCTGGGGGGTTGCTCTTGAATTACGGTTTGGCATTTTATCTGGGTGGACATAATCCAGCACCGTTACCAGTCTTCTACCTAAGAGCAGCTCGGCTGGCGACTTGCCTGTCGCAGTACACGGCGTCGCATGCTGCAAAAATAACATTCGCGCAATGCGAGCCGACCAGTTACCCTCCATTAAGCGTGCAATGGATTCTTTGGCTGTTCTTACCATGCGCTCAGCCTGCCCATTGGAGGATGGGTGAAAGGGCGCGGATGTGACCCCTCTTATGAAGTTATCAGCCAAGAATGCCCTGAATTCTTGGGATACAAAAGCCGCCCCATTATCTGATACAATGGTCTCAGGTAACCCATGGGTTGCAAACAGCTGCCTCAACACCTTGATTACGGCAGCTGATGCCATGCTAGGGACCATCGCCACTTCTAACCATTTGGAATATGCATCAACGATAACCAAAAAGACCTTCCCTTGGAATGGCCCAGCAAAATCTATGTGCAGCCGGCTCCAGGGAGTCCTGGACTGCTCCCACCAGTGGACTGGTGCTCTGGCCACTTCTGGCCGCACCTCTTGGCATGCCTTGCATGTTCGTACCCATTGTTCTATGTTCTGGTCCATTCCAGGCCACCACACATAACATCGGGCTAGTGACTTCATCCTGACCATTCCCGGGTGTCCCATGTGAAGCGTCTCAAAAACCCTGTTTCTCAGTGGTGCTGGGATGATCACCCTATCTCCCCATAGGAGACAACCCTTATGCATGGACAATTCGTGCTGCCTTGTCGCATAAGGCCTGAATTTTTCTTCATGCGGACCACCTGGCCACCCCCTCCCCACCCAAGTGAGCACACGGGAGAGAACAGCATCTTTCCTCGTTTTCTCAGCTATATCCGTAGCTGTTACAGGAGCCCCCGGAAGTGTTTCTAGCATCATAATGTGCTCCGCCGGAGCAGGATCCTCATTGCTCCCGCCAGGAAGGGGCAAGCGACTCAGCGCATCAGCATGGCACAATTGTTTCCCCGGCACATGGGTCAAGGTGTACTGGAACCCATTCAGGAATATTGACCAACGCAACATTCTGGGGGAGAGAATTTGTGGCGTTTGTTTGTTTGGGTTGAACAACCCTAACAGTGGTTTGTGGTCCGTTTCAATGGAGAATTGGCGACCGTACAAATAATCATAGAACCTTTTGATTCCGGACACAATAGCCAGTGCCTCTTTATCAATTTGAGCATAGTTGCGCTCCGTGGGCGACAACGTACGGGAATAGAAAGAGATGGGCTTTTCCGACCCATCCGGTTCCCTATGACTCAGCACAGCCCCCAGACCGTATTGAGAGGCATCACATGCCAGGACCAGCGGCTTTGACTCATCATAATGAGCAAGGACGCTCCTGCTACTCAGCATTCCTCGCAAGGAGTCAAAAGCCTTCTGCTGCTCCCGCCCCCATCGCCACACATTCTTTTTCTGCAATAGTCTATGTAATGGTTCAGCTACCGAAGCTTTCTGGGGTAAGAACGAATGATAAAAGTTAATAAGTCCCAGGAATGACTGCAACTCCGTCTTGTTCTGTGGTCGTGGTGCCTCGATGATGGCCTTAATCTTAGCATCTGTGGGGTGGATGCCTGATGCATCAATTTTAAACCCCAAGAAATCCACCGTTGGCACCCCAAAACTGCATTTTTCCTTTTTCAGTTGCAACCCCACCTCCTTGAACTTGAGCAACACTGCACGGACACGCGCAACCAGTTCCTGTGGGTCTTTTCCAGCAATCAAAACGTCATCAAAAAATGGCAAGACCCCCGGCAGACCTCTTAACAGGCGTTCCATGAGCCCTTGAAAAATCCCTGGGGCCACACAAACTCCGAACTGTAATCTGTTAACTCTGAACGCCCCTTTATGTGTGACAATAGTCTGTGCTTCCGCTGATTGTGGGGTTACTGGCAGCTGTTGGTAAGCTTGTGCCAGGTCAATTTTTGCGAACACCTTGCCCCCAGCCAGTTTAGCCAACAGATGTGATACAACTGGAATGGGGTATGAGTTTCCCCTGAGTGCCTTATTGATAGTACATTTGTAATCTGCACATATCCTGACTTCCCCATTTGCTTTAAGGGGCGTGACGATTGGAGTCTCCCACTTAGCAGAGTCCACGGGTGAGAGAACTCCCTGCTTGACCAATTTATCCAGCTCTGCCTCGATCTTGGGTTGCAGTGCAAATGGCACTCGCCTTGGTTTGAGTCGGATTGGAGCCACCCCGGGGTCCAACTCGAAGTCAACTGGGGGCCCTTTATAACAACCCAGTTTTCCATTAAAGAGACCAGCAAATTCCTTGCATAATACCTCGCTCATCTCAGGGCAGGTTTGGATTGAATTAAGCCCTGAGATACTCAGTCCCAGGGCAGGGAACCAGTCAGTGCCCAGGAGACTGGGGCGACTGCCCTTCGCAATCACCAGTTTGAGTACAGCCTGTTTGTCCCGGAACTGTACTCTCACGGCACACATTCCCATAACATGGATGCGGCCTGCTGAGTACGACTGCAAGGTTGCCGGAAAGGGCTCCAGAGGGGGCAACTTACCCCTGGGGAAGAATGTCTTCGCGGTCTGGTCTGACACGATGGTGAATGCAGATCCGGAGTCCACCTCCATGTCGCACTGCTGACCCTCAATCTTCACCTTGACGTGTGCCTTGCCTTGCGCTGGAAACTGCACGGCCCTCCCATTGATCTCCGTTACGTAGTGGCAGTCCTTTAGAAAACGAGTTGCTGTGGGCGGTCTGCGATGCTCCAGTCTAGGTGCTCCTGTCGCTCCCGACGCCGCCGATCTACAGACCCTGGTGATGTGACCCGTCTTTCCGCACGTCCGGCAGATAGCATCCCTGAAACGACAACTCTTCCTTTCATGGTTTCCGCCACAACCTGGGCAACTGCCTCGGCGATCTCTGTGCACTATGCAGGCCTGACGCACCGACTCAACCCCACGGACTGGGCTCTGGCTTGGAGTAGCCTCTAGCTCGTCCATGGCATGCGCAACTTCTATCTGTGGCTTAGTGGCCTTGCGACTGGCATCAAGCTCCTCTCTTTCATAATTCTCCGTGGCGGTGGCCTCCTTCAAGGCTGAAGCAAGGGTAACCTCTTCTTTAGCCACGATGCGTCTTCTGGCTTTCTTGCTGCTCAGACCACCAATAAACCGATCCAGGAGAGTCTCTTCCAGATTTTGGAAGCCACAGTGCTGAGCGAGCTTCCGGAGTTCAGCCAGAAATGCGGATACAGACTCCCCAGCATGCTGCTGCCTCTTATGGAACTCCATCCGCCGGGCCATCTTGGTCTCAGTAGGCGCCAAGTGGCTTGTTAGGCAGGCAAGAATATCTTGGAGAGATGTCTCACTCAGCTTAGCTGGAGCAAGTAATGCCTTGGCTAGCTTGAAGGTCTCGGGCCCACAGTAGCTCAGGAATGTGGCCCTTCTTTTGCTGGCATCGGTGATCCCTTGAGCCACTGCGAAGAACTCGAAGCGTTCGACGTAGTCTTCCCAGGTGTGGGGCTCTGATGGCTGGAAGGGCTCCAATACCCTTGGACTCTCCATTGTCCTAGCGGGCAGGGTCGTCTTCTCAGCTGGCCAGTGAGTCTTGTTCTCAGCTGCAATCCGGACTCTGAGGCAGGGTTGTGTTTAACCGCTCCTCAGCATTCCGGATCCCACCTTCGTCGCCAGTTGTTGTGACGTGGGGTTTGTGATTTCAGCTCTCTTGACAAAACATGCTGGAGGCAGTTCTCTAGTAACAGCTCTTTATTAAAGTGAACAAGACTGAAGACTGAGGAGAGGAAAGCTACATTTATAGGGACAGGGGACTAGCTAGGAAGGGATACATTTTGGAGGGAACAATATCACGCAATCACAGTGCTGCCTTTTGGAGGAAACCAATAAGACAGAGGATCCAAATACAGCAGCTTAAATGAACCAATAGTAGCTGTACCCTCTGGGACCAAAAGGCAGTTACTTTATCCTAATGCAAATACAGACAATAATAATACAGATATAAAATCCTTTGACTCAATACACAACAGTATTTTTTTACAGTATTGTGATGCAGTGCAAAATGGAAAGACACTTGCAAGGAGGAGCAACAGCCTCCTCTTAGTCGGTGCTGTGGGAGAAGTAGATGCAGGCATCACCCCAGTTCTCTCACACAACCTGCTACATTAAGGGGATCCCTGGGGACATTTTGCCTCACGCCCCAAGCCTTCAAAAACCTGCCCAGATTTCCCTGTAGTGAACGGTGAGGTGAGAAGTTATGTGATAATTGTGTACTGGTTGTATGAGGAACAGATGTATGAGGTGAAATGCCACCGGCTTCTCCTGCAGTGGCCAAGAACCTCATTGGTAATTTAAAACAAATATAGCAGACGGAAGAGTAGTACATTCCGTATGTGGTGTGGCAATTCCATGATGCTCCACTTCTGATCACAGCCTCACGGTATCTTTGGCCTGGGGGGCAACAGTTTTTGTTTCATAGTTTATTTGTGGTTCTGAAAGGCAGGCAAAAGGTTTGCTACCTCATGATTCCTTCACATTTGGACTTTCCATTACGTTGTGAATCCACCAGGATAAAGATATTTACGTTAATAAGCAGCTTTAAACCTGACAGGGCGTAATCTAGAGCTAGCTGTTATGCTGCTAATTCAACTACAGGTGGCGCTGTGTTCAATTGAGGGGGCCAAAATGGCTGCTTACCTGAGGAACTGCCTTATTGTAAAAGAACAGTCTAGAACAACAGCAGCAATTGAACACAGTGCAGCAGCCAAAGAGAAGGAGGCGCTAAAAAAAGAAAAAGGCCTGTGGGAGAAAGAGAGGAAACTGCAGGAACAGCAGGAAGAAGAGCAGCAGAAACAGAAAGCTGCTTCAGAGCAAACAACTTTACTCTTGAGGGTGCATAATCTCCTGTTACACTTGCTGGCATAGAACCAGTGAGTTGGCCAGAAATGTTCACATGTGGACTTTGAATTAAATGTCATAAATATAGAAGTGTGTTGTTGTTGTTGTTTTATTAAAAAAACACCCTCTCCAAAATATGTTGGGCTGGTTTTATCGTGCAAGACCACTATAGCACAAAAACAAGCATCTCCCTTTTAACTTGTATCGGGCACTGTTTCTTTCATCCTTCACTTTGTCTTGCACTCTTGTGGGTTTTAAAATCTCATTTTCCATTACATGTGATTTTGACAGCAGGCTTTGTGTAGATATCTTGCTGAGGTCACTTATGGAGCCAATTACATGGAAATTGCTCCCAGTTTGGATGTTTGTTTGGTATTCAGTTGATGTTTTGTCTGTTAATTCCGGAGAGGTTTCCTTCTTAGGCGTGTTAAAGGCATCTGGAGGTGAAGAAAGTCAAGGTGATTTTTTTTTCTCCCTCCACCATAGAAATGTGAAATAAACTGAATTGCCAGGTCAACAAAATCCAAATATACCAGAAGACAGAGACAGGAAACTGTAACGAAACAATAAAAACTCGCTCTTCGATTTTGAAACATCAAAGGCCTTGTAATGAGGAAATGTATGACAGGGAACAGGAGTTTATAAATAGAAGAATTGTGGGAAATGTCACATTAAAAATGGGCTTGATATTCTTACGAGATGTATGTTTTGCTTAAAATCCTAGGTGTGCAGAAGTCCGTGCCCCAAAATGACTTCAACAAGGCCCAGAATTCACTCGTCCCAAGAGACTCCGTCTGACAAGGTTTGCTCTGCATGGCAGAGGGTGAGTCACAGACTACAGTTCTTTTGTGCCATATTCCTGCCTGTGCAGGGGGTATTCCTTAGGTATTGTATACATTTAAGATGGCTGGCTATCAGCGACTTTGCTCATTTGGAGAAACAAGTAGCAGTAGGAGCAGAAATGTTTGAGGGTGATGCCTATGGCCAGTTTGTTGTTGTTGTTGTTGTTGTTGTTGTTGTTGTTGTTCTTCTTCTTCTTCTTCTTCTTCTTCTTCTTCTTCTTCTTCTTCTTCTTCTTCTTCTTCTTCTGTCTCAAGGAGATGTACAAAATATAATGAAAGTTAAAACACAGAAAATGAATGATTTTTTAAAATAAAAATATATATATACAAAGCAGACACTCGGGGCAGAGACCTATTCGTTCAGTGGGAACAAAAACACATTCAATTGTTTCCAGGAAGTACAGGCAGTGGGTTCCTGTTGTATATCAATTTTTTCAGCCAGGCCCAGCCTGCTGCAAAAGAGAGAACTCATCAGAAATTCAAAATGGCGTTCCTGTATCTGTGTGGATTTTTGGCGCTTAAGCTGACCCCACAAGCGATTAGACTTCCTAATAAAGCATAATCTTTTCGGCAAGAACACAGGGAGCTGTCTTGCACTGAGTTAGACCTTCTGGTCTATCTAGCTCAGTATTGTCTACACTGACTGGCAGTCGCTGTCCGGGATTTCATACTGGAGGGAGATGCTAGGGATTGAACCCAGGAATCTGGGACTTCCGCTTGCAAGACAGATGCTATACTGCTGAGCTATGGCCCTTCTTATAACTTGTTTTAATTTCTCTTTCTCTTTTCTCTTTTTAAGGCGTTGCCTTAAAATACAGCATCTTTATTAATATAAGGGACACCAGCAAGTAATGATCGAATCCTTAAATCACTAATGCTGATTGTGCCAAATGAAGTTGCTGAAGTTTGTAATTCCTCAAATATAGTATGGAAATTTGTCCAGCTGGTCACGCTCAGCAGTGTTAGAAATTGACTTCCATTTGGAATCATTTTCTGGCTCAGAATTCTGCACATGCACACAGTTCTGTTTGCAGCGACAGCCTGAACAGCATGGGAGCTCTGACTTAATGTTAAAGTTAGGTTTCCTGAAATTTTGCAGTCCTGAGCTGGATTGGAGGCCCGTATTACTAATTTCTGTAAACAAGGAGATGAGGTCATTTTAAGTATTTTTGCGTGTTGTGTACTTAAATGTCTTGTTTAGTTTGACCTTTACTTTTCTGACAACACCTGTATACTTTCATGTTCCGCATGAAGTTGTTTCTGGCACTCGATACTCTGTGAAACATAAGCAAGGTAGAAGGAACCTTGCTAGAGTGTGATTTTTCATTTTTAGCACTTTCCATTGCTTCATTGTGCATGTTTCTCATGCTTAATATTCTCAGTCTTTCCTCAACTAAATTCTTAGTTGTTTCCTGAATTTTCTCGCTAGGGTTCCCTGATTTGGACTAATTCACAAATGCATGCATATCTTTTGAAATCTCACCACTTACAACTCAGTCTTATGGATGTCTACAGCTCATTCCTATGCACATCTGCTCAAAATTTGTAAGCCCATTGAGATCCATGCTCCATGTTTAAAGTAGTCTTCACTGTTAAGAAAGCTCTGCCTGTAGTGTGTGATATGTGGTGGCACTTACTTAATGATGAATATGAATATGTGAACTTGTTCTTAGCTAAAATGAGATCTTAGAATCAATTATCTGTGGGCAAAGTTGCTGCCATAAAGAAAAGCAAATGTAATGTAAGTATAGTCTAAAATTGTAAAAAGTAGTCAAAGTATTATAGTTTCCTTGAATAAATCTGTGCCAGATTTACTCTGCAATTATGAGACACAAGGAATAGCATGTGGCTAGCAAGGTTGGGGGGGGGATTTTGGTTTCTCTCTGTTTCCCAGTCTTAAATTCAGTTCTCCACATTTCCACATCAGTTTGTGATTTTTTAAAAAAGTCTTCATGAAAATTAATCAGCATTTCAGTGCAAATCATTTCTAATATACACAGTTTTCTGTGGAATTTTGGACAGTACATACATTTTTGCAAACCATTTCCCCTAATACACATCTTATTGTATACCATAATAAGATATACAATTATTTTTGCTAATGTTTTCATTTATTTACACACTTTCCCCTAGTATATACTTTCGGGTACACATTTACTTGCCTGTAGAATTACATTGCAAAATTTGGAGAAGTGCAGATTTCAAAGCATGGCTGTGTTTCAGTTTGCCATTGTGTGAATTAGATAGTCTCATTTTAAAATGTTAACTGAGTCAAATTTCTCCACCACCTCTACTTGTGGCACACCATGCTCATAACTAAAAAGAATTACTTTTAGAGTGTCTAAGAATTAGAGCCGCCCAACCTCAGGGGAGCCTGGCCCCTTGAGCTTGGATTGTCATTGGATTGGCATGCTTCCTTGGAGGGCAGGTGATTCTGCTGCAACACGAATGACTGAATGATCAAATCACACTCAAAGCACAGATGCAGGAAAATGTCTCACCCCCAGCAGAGGTCAACTGATGGCAAGGCCAATGTAGCAAATCATACAACGATGCAGTGGTAAGACCTCTTTCAATGACCCCAGTGAGGTCAAAGAAGCCTTTAATTAGTTTGTTTCATGTGATGTAGAGGGAAGTGAGGGGCAGATAAGGCTCATCATCAGCCTGAGAAAGTAGCCCATCTAGGACAAGGAAAACGCTGATCCTAAACCTCTGCTGTCTTGCATGGTATCTTCCGGAGAAGAAAAGGCTAAAGAGTAAGCCCTACACAAATCCAGAGTGGAGTCCCTATGATGGTTAGATGGTGCCTTGTACTCTGCCTTCCAGCAGCTGCTGCAGCCAAACGTATTTGTCTGCTTTCCTTTGGAGCACCACAGTGAGGCCGAGAGAAAAAATACCGTATTTTTTTGCTCCATAAGACACACTTTCCCCCTCCTAAAAACGAAGGGGAAATGTCTGTGCGTCTTATGGAGTGAAGGCACTGGACGGCAGCAGGATCCCTCAAGTGGAGGGGTGCCTCTGCCGCTGGAGCCATGGCTCCCAGCAGCAGCGGAGGGATGAGTAGCCCGAAATCGGGCTACTCCCCCCCGCCGCCAGCGGCTGAGGGGTGGGGGAGGGAGGAGCAGCCCGAAAGCGGGTTGCTCCTCCTTCCGCCGCCGCCAACAGTAGCATTGATTCAGATTTTTTTTCTTGTTTTCCTCCTCTAAAAACTAAGTGTGTCTTATGGTCAGGTGTGTCTTATGGAGCGAAAAATACGGTATTTTTTGACTGGGGAACCCGGGACCTCAACACATACTGCCTTGGCTTGTGCCCCGAGGGGGGAACTTTGGCACTGATAACACAGCAGTTTCACTTCGTCCTTGGAGACACACTCCATTGTCTTTTGAGTCAGACAAATGCCAACAACTGGCAGTTTTCTCCTAGCATGCAGCTTGGAATGACTGAAATGAAGCCCTGACTTTTGAGTGTGTCTTCCCCCACCCTTTTTGTGCAAGGGGTCATTGAGTAGACTGAGAGTGGATAGGCAGAGGAAAGTCAGGGATATATGCCCCATGTCCACTTCCCTTTATTCAATTCTGTATTGCTCACTTCTTTTATTGGATACAGATGTCAAGAAATATTTCTGAAGTGAAAACATATGCTGCTGGAGTGTGTGTGTGGAGGGGGGGCACATTTGCTAGTTAATTCTTGTCAGCTCTGGAAATCTGGAGGCTGCTGGGGTGACTCCTGCATAAAGAACAGTCACACATACATGTGCGAGTGTGTGCTCATGCAGGCACATGCATTCATATGTACACCTGGAATATACCACATTCAGCCAGTCAGCTAGTAGTTATGGCAGCAAACTCTCCTGTTAGAATGTAATAATAAGCCAGAATAGGTGGCTTTGAGGCAATTTACTGTACTGGTCTACCCAAACTTGTCTTATGTTCATCTCAAAAGTTGCAGCTTAGTCTGGCAGAGGGAATATTTTTTAAAAACTTTGCAGATAAAGCCCCATGAAGATGACAGAAAAAGGGCTTCAAACTCATAACCCTGGCTTGGTGGGTGATGATGGTGGAGAGAAGCTTAACACTGATTAACCCACTGATCTAAACTTTGTTCTGTGGAGCAAGCCTTCCAGTTTGCACATTTAATAAATTATTATGCTGATGCTGATACATCAGGATACACAAACAGAAGACATTGGCATTTAGTGTTACATTGATTGGGGTCCCCCTCATCAGGGAACATTTGTCAGGAACTTCTGTTCTGAGCTTGGTATGCTACCACTACCACCCTACAAAAGTAAATCACCCAGGCAATCACCTCAACACAGGAACCTAGCCAGGCTTATATTTTAACACTTGCTGGATCCAGGGGTTAGAAGGGTCTCACATATAGCCTACTTCCTCCCCTTCAAACTCATAGCAGTATAGGGAGAGTATGCTGTGTGCCTGAGGAATATAGGGGAAGGATTTGTACAAAGAGGTATGGAGTTCTCCATCACAACCTTTTCTCTCATCTATGAACTTTCTGGAGATAATAAATCAGAGAGTATCCTCAGGAGTTCAGAATCTTTAGAAGAGTCTTTTCCATTGCACATTTGTTTCACAAAACTGTGGCTGGCCTTTGTGCCTGGTCAGCCCACACACTTGTGCACATTAGCTTCTGTATATATTCAGGTGTCAGGTGCAGAAGATAGCTACTGTGCAACCTTGCAGACAGCTGCTATTTACTGTAGCACAAATTTTTGGTTTGGGAAAAGATTGGAGCAATTGGGTGGGCAGGGGGAAAGTTTTGGTTTGGTTTAAAAAGAAAGACAAAAAAAGTATCCAGAGGGGTAACCATGTTAATCTCTTGCAGCAAAACCTTTAAACACTAACAAATTTAGTATGGCATAAGCTTTTATGGGCTACAGTGCACTTCAACAGATGCATGAAATGTTATTTTGAATTGCAAGTACATACAGTATATACATGGTCATGAGATGGGTTGGGGAGGACTGTATACAGAGGTCAGAAGGGACTGAAATGCAGAAAAGTACAGTCACTGATATTTACTTTATTAACAATGACAATTCACACACAAAAGTGTGGACGAGCCCATAATGCACTCACCCACACATTCCTGTTTCCTTTTTACTTCTTCTTTTCTAGTCTTCCCAGCACAATGACCCTTCACAGTTTAGTCACCACCCAGTTAGCTCAAAGGGGCTTTTAAGACGTTTCAGTTACAACAAGGTTCATCTCTTTTACATTGTGTTCCCCAACTGGGACTATAAACTCTTTTCTTTCTAGGTTACACAAATGTCTTTAAACCAAAAGGGGTTATCGTCTACTGTATTCTGTTCCATTGGAAACAGATAGGAGATGGGATTGCGTGCCTCCTAAATGGAGGAAGACAGTCCGTCAGCCAGGAAGTTTGTTTCTAAGACGTTAATAAAGTATAGAACGACATCTCTGACAATGCTCCAAACCTACGGACGTTTCCTACTGTATTGCTTAAGGCCTGGTTTCACGGCACACACCGGTGGCATGGATCCAAACAGAGGTTTTACTAAACATTTATTCCCACAGATAATTTTGCTCCAGCATATGTTATTAAACAAAAAAACACACACAAGCTCACTTATCCTGAAATATGTGGAAACACATGTAAAACGGCATTGAAAGTGTTTGATATAGGATGTTGAGCTGTAATGTTAACCATGAGGGAACATTTCGCATCAGTGTCTGGAATGTCATTCCCAAGAGGCTGTCAACCTCATAGGCCTAGAAACTCAATTTGCTCAAAATTACAGGTGAAGAAGTAGAAATGCTGAGATTGTGTTTCTCAACATCTCTACTGGGCTTTCACAAAACAGTTTCCTAAAACACTTTTAGCTTTAGCCATGTGCAGTTAATTGTAATTCTGTAAACCACGGCACACCACAAAACAACTAGCCATAAATAAAGCAGTGTGACGGTGAATGTTACAGTGTGAGTTTCACAGACAATGTAGCATGAACAACATTCAACAACCAGATTGAATGCAGTATTTGCGCATGATGGCTCTCATTCAGTAACTCATATTGCATTGGCACTGCCTGAATGAAAAGCACTATTTATTTTTATGCATGCAACTGGGAATGATTTTGAGGTCTTTATGTTTGGCAGGCAGTGGCTGAAAAGTTTGAGAATCTCAAACGTGTTCTGAACCACAGCTGTGATGAGGAAGCTATAGACCCAAGGCTTGTCTGCTGCTTCTCATGAGGTTTTCCAAGCCTTTCTTTTGGTTCAGATAATGGAACTCTTCCAACCACGTTTCCTTGAACATTAATAACAGCTAAAAGAAGCTGTAGGCATTCCATCTGCCTGTGAAAGATAGATTCTATAGGCCAGACAGGAGTTTTGTTCCCAAGCAATCCCAAAATCAGCTCTGCAAAGTCTGGGGTTGCTTAAAAAAGGTTGCCTTTGTTCATTGACCAGCTCCGTAAATATATCAAAGAGCATAAATCCATCTGCAAGAGTCTGGTAAGAATCTGTATTTGATGGTTACTTTTGGATTCCTACTCCAGCAGGTTCAGGTTTTGGGTCATGTTTTACCTACGCAAGATCAAAAAGTGAAAATGTAAAATTTCTGTCATTCACCATGGGCACATCTCTTAGTCAGCCATTTCTTTAATAACAATCACATCGGCAATAAGATATTATTTTAAAAACAAACAGCAATATTGATACATTCACCCAAAATACAGCCATTTATTTAATAACAGTTCTAACAACAATAAATTAATTAAAAAAAACTGAAACACCAGCAATGTTGACACATTCAGCAAAAATAATTGTCAAACACCTAGGATTCATTTGGACACTTCCTATATGTGTGCTGTCCCGGTTCATGGCTAGGAATAAAACAATATATGTACCTTGTTGTGACTTATGGACTCCCAGCCTCAGTTGTTCAGTAACAGGCAAATAAAATTATGTCTGTAAAATGCATGTAGGAGCAGGGCCGGCCCTACGGCAAGGCTGGGTGGCACAGGGCGCCAGGGGGGCGCCACGCTGGGAAACGGGGCGGGGGCGGCACGCCGGAGGGATCTTCGCACCATGGCGCCAGGGTGCCAGATATGCTTAAGACGGTCCTGTGTAAAAGCATTAAAGGAGGGCAGGATGTGGTCTGTGGGGAGAGAAGTGGTTCTGGGAAGAGTGTTGAGTTCCAAACAGAAGGTCCTAGAGGGACATATTTGGGCCCTGGGCCTGAGGTTCCTCCCCCTGAATAGTTCCTACAAGTGTGGAGTGAGGTTTAGATCCATATTTTTTTTTTGGGGGGGAGGCTAAACATGTGGGTTTGCCCCACAGAACTGCCACCACTCCTCCCAGTGGAGGGTTGATTCTGTGGTTGGGATCTATCCTCCCCTAGTAGTTGGGTCTTTTAAAATATTCCTCCAGCAGTGCAGGAGCCACTAGCAGAAAAATGGTCACAACTCAAATGCTCCTCTTTCTCACAGCAGCATATTATTTACCTACTTATTTGTTGTTGTTTTTTAAAAAAGCATACTGCTTAATATTATAAAAAATATTTAGGCGGTTTACATAAAATGCAACTGAAATCCAGCAACGTTCCATAATGAAACTAGATAAAAATAAGATAAAAACCAAACATATCAGTGTACCACAGAATAAAACTCAGAAATATACAAAATTAAAAATTAAAGAGTCAGGCGTGAGTCAGGTTTTTGACAGGAATTTAAAGGTCATTCTTAAGGGAGGATGGTCCTTCCAGAGGGTCAGTACTGTCACTGAGAAAGCCTACTTCTCCATTATCATCTGCTGGTCATAGAACGACCAGCAGGGTTTACTTGAAAGGTTTTAAACATCAGCAGAAGAGGCAAGATGGTAGGTAATCTTAATCCAAAATTATTTATAGGGCTTAAAATGTCAACAACCAAATAATAAAACTAATAAGACAGTAGTATTGGTAAAGCTGAAGGCCGGGATACCATTAACACTCCACAGGTAGCTTTTCTGTAGCAGATGGTCCTCTAGTCAAATCCAGCATTTTTAAACAATGATTTTGCAATAGCCCAGATTCCTCCTTTGATTGCTGAGAAAAGAGGTTACTACTACACTGATGTTTGAATTATTTGACTTCCACTGTAGTGTGGATGAGCATGCAGACCTCTCCTTGCCAACAAAATTGGTAAGACTCAAAAGTATTTAACCAGATTACACCTATCGAGTAATGAAACGTGTCATTAATCTTAATTGAGCCTTAACTGATATCATAGCTAGCAATTCTCTTTTGGGATTCACAGGTATTCGGTAATTTGTAATCTAAAAACCCCCAAATGCATTTACTTCTTGGCAGTACTCTTAGGAAATGCATAGTCCCACCGTAAAATGTACATTAACAATTAGTTTGGGTGGTACTGAATAACTTTTTGCAAGTACATTACATTTTTTAAGGTATATTGATATATGGGCTCCCACACTATCTGGCTCCAACATTTCTCCAAAATCATGGTTCCATTTATTATCTACATGATTTTAAAAGTTTCCATTCTGAGTGGCATCCAAAGGCCTTGTGGTAGTAGTGACTGATAACTTTTGGGGGGGCATCTATGAAGGACCAGGGATATTTCTGAATTGTGGGGAAAGGTTTAATCCAAAGCAGAATCACAAAAGCATAAGGCGGAGAAGAGACTCTTGGGAAGTTAACCATTGAGCCTCAGTGCCCTCCCTGCTTTATGCTGATTGGCTGCTGCATATTGCATCCCCCCCCCTCTACCAACCCTTGGAAAACTAAACATGTTCTGTAACCAAAAGTGCATGGGCTGCACATTACAGATTTACCGGAGGATTTATTCAGGAAAAAGCACACCAAAGACTATCCAACAATATAGAGATCCAGTATTTTTTTATATCAAAAAGATCCTTCCTGTATACAGAAGAATTTGAAGACTCTCAACAGGTTTCAAGGCCCAAGGAATTTCATCCATATGATCCCATGGAGATGTGTGCTGCTATTCCTGTACATCTTGAAAGGAACCTGCTATCAGATCCTTTGCTATTTTCTCTCCATATGGCCCTGCTGAAAGGCATGATATTTCATTCCACTCCAGCCCATGCACTCCAAATATTTCAAGACACTTGTGCTAACATACAGACTCACAATTATGCTTAGTTAAAAGCAAAAGGAAGAAAGGAAGGAAGGAATCTGTATGTGTGCAGGCAATCCTTAACATAGAAAGAGGTTCACAATTGCTTGGCACATTTAAATCACAGTATTATAATGGACCAAGTGGAGTTATGGTAAAAGAATTGTTTGACAGTGTCACTAACTGATCACAGCAATGGGTGCCATTTTTCCATATATGCCATATTTGAACTCCATCTTTCATTCAATAACAGAGGTTGTTTTGACTTAATCTCACAGTAGCCCTGTAAATTCATTTAGGCTGAGGCTCTGTGGGGAAGTTCACATCCTGGGTTTCCCACATCCAAACTAGTGATGGATTTTTATATGAGATTTTTATTGTAGTTGGAGTGGGGAGAACCACACATTTTCCTTGTCCTAGAAAACTGGGTTTTAATTCCCCCCCCCCACATTATGTCATGGTAAGTTTAGAGGACACATCAGTCAGGAAGGTAAACAATGATTTTATTGTCTTGTTCCCAATAAGAACACAATAGTCACATAGCCCCATACTTAGTCATATCTACGTATGGAAGTGAAAAGGCTATCTAGTGCTGCAACCTTAACCCCATTTACCTGGGAGTAAACCCTACTAAATTTAGTGGGGCTTACTTTTGAGAAGACAAGTTTTGGATTATGCTGTAAAACAAACAAGGGTTTCTCTCTTATATGCTGTGGAAGATCAACTTTAAGAAGCAATAGCTTAGTCAGCAATCAAAGATCACGCTGTCCTCCTGGCAAATGCACAACAAATTGTACACCTATAGGCATTTGCTGGTGAAATCAATGCAGTGTGGCCTGATCTCCTTCAGCATATTTGGTAGGGGTGAAACAAAGGTTGACCTGGATTGGAATATATTCAAGAAGGATGAAAATGAGGTAGCTGATGGGAGTGAGGGATCAGTGCAACAAAAAATGAGAACAGACTTATAAATACATATTCATTTTCTACAATCCAAACCCTTTTCCTGATACAGAGTGTCGTGCCGTATCTTCACTGCATGATCCCAAACAATTTAGGATCACATTGTGAATGTGCTAGCATCATAACACCATGAAGTGAATCAGATTTGGCTACATTACAATTTCTCTACTTATTTATAAGTGGCAAAATGGAAGGTGGAGTGAAGGAAGAGAGTGTTCCCAAATATTCTCATGTAGAATTTTCACTCAGTTGACACAGAATGAAACTATACTATTAGTTCATACTGGTGGTTGAAGGAAGCAATGAGCTGAGAGAGGAAGACTGGAAGGAGCTGTGGCCAAGTCCATTACTTGTAATAACTGGACCCACAGTTGCGCATGAATTTCTTCATGAGGCTGTGGGGGGTGGGAGAGGTGTTCTCCCTACTATTCTTTAGGGTGAGTGTACACTAAAATTCTCCCAGCAGTTCTAGGGGAGCCTGAAAAACAAAATTACATGAAAATCATTTTTTTTAAATCCAGCATATACAGATGCAAACTTATGTGTGCACAAGTGGGATGCATCTCATGCTGCTTTTGCTGGATATGTATTAGGGTGCCGATGGAAAGGCACATCCCAATTCAGGACCACTAGTTGTAGTACAAAGTTCCTTGTGCATGACTAGAGTTGGATTAGATCCCTTAAGTAGAAGTAGAGCCATTCTTGTATTCCTCTGTGTATTTGCCTTCTTAGTGCCTTCATTTTTCCAACTTCTTTTTAAAGGCATGCTAACATTTCCCCCTTCTAATTTTGCCCATTTTCTTTAGTCACGCTGTAATTACCAGTAAACACAAAAAACTGCTGAATGTTTTAAAACTCTTTTTAAAAAAAGCACTTCAACATCCATTAACTCATTCTTTCATTTTCTGGTTGGACAGTTTGCACTGCTGGTAACCCCTTGCACTTCTGATCAAGCTTGGCTGACTTTTTCGTTCTTCTACTTTTCTATGCTTCTTGTTAGTTCTTAATTTTTTTCTCCTCATTGTTGCCTCCCTGCCTCCCTCCCTCCCTCCCTCCCTCCCTCCCTCCCTCCCTCCCTCCCTCCCTCCTTCCTTCCTTCCTTCCTTCCTTCCTTCCTTCCTTCCTTCCTTCCTTCCTTCCTTCCTTCCTTCTGCTTCTTTTCTCTTTATGTACTATTTGTGATTAGTCAGCTTTACCAATATTCAGATCTTGATTGTGTTTAATTGGTGAGTGATTTTGGAAACAGTTTGGTGTACATGCAAAATGCCACCAGCATATGATCTCAGTGACTGGCAACTGGGTAATCCCTGTTGAGCCTTGGACTAGCCTTTTGAAGGCTAGCCTACTTTACAAGATTGTTGTGAGGAGAACATTGGATAACCCTGAAGTTCCCTATCTTGAGTTGCTTGGAGGAAAGGCAGGCTATAAATGTGGTGGTAATTATAACCAGTAATGGTAGTAAATAGTAGGATAAGTTCCAAAATAACATACTAGGGTGGGAACTACTCAAGAGTCAAATAAAAGGATCCACATATTGCCTTGATCTTTCTCTAAAATGCTAATTCATCACAGCAACTGCAAAAAAAGTAAAAATTGGAGGATATCTCGCATATGGTGGGTCTCCTTTTTCTTTCTTTCTAGTTGACTGATAAGACAGGTTAACCCCTGCCACTGAAAGATTTAACATCACATTGCCGACACAAAGATGCAGAGAAGGCTGATACAATAAGAGCTGTGTGCTTAATATTAGATATCTAAGCAGCAGCAGCAGCAGCAGCTGCTACCTTATCCCCTGCTAGCAGCTGTAAGTTGGAACGACTTCAGTGGACGTCTCCATGCAGACGGCAAGAAATCTCTTACTGGAAGGCTCTGTTGCCCATCTCCAGCCTGACATTTCTAGAAGCAACTGACCCAACCACTTACAGGGGAGATATGTGGCCAGAGCCTAGAGGGCTGAAGAAGGGATAGGGTTTAATAGTTTGGCTGAAATTGCAGCTGAAACAAGTATCTACAAATGTTTGAAACTCACTGAATTTACTAGTTTTGTTGCCAATGATTTCTTCAATTTGACATTTGAAAGTGAAATGTAAACTTGCATTTTGAATGTGATATATATCCTATAGATTTGTTGGTATCTTTTTGATTCTTAGCATGTTAGCATGTTTCTAATACGAAACTATGACCAGCCTGTTGTGTGAAGGTTTGCCCCTTGGGTCAAAAAATGCAGCCACATCAGTCCACTCGTCAGTATCAATCACTGCCTTCTTCAGTTCCAGACTCAAGAGAAGAGGAATACAAGTAATTCAAACTCGTTTCCTTCAAGAAGATGGCCACAGGAGAGAATCACCTGTTAGCATGGAACTGAAAAATGGAAGAGTAGTATTCATCTTAGAATGCCTTGAGTAGCATTCAAGCACGAGATTAATTGCAAAGCTTCACCCCGGTACCACTCACCATTGTCCACAGATACCAGATTCCCATGTCCTGGCCCAAATGGCAATGCTGCTTATTCAAAGGGCTGTCAGAATTGTGTTTTTATCTTTTGGAAATCCAGCCATTAGGCCAGCTTGTGTCTTAAATGTCAACTTCAGAACAATTTGGCTTGAGACCAATTTTATGAGCAATTGTTAGATATGTTCACTTATCTGGGACTGCAGACTTTTGTTTTCAAAAACAATAGCCCCCGAGACAGGGCTGGAAGGCAGAGCCAGGGCAGGCAGAGCAGAAGCAGAGTCTGGAAGTATCCCACTGACTGAATAAGAGCAAGGTTAGAATCTACCAGATCAGAATGCAGGGGTGGAGCTGGTGCAGAACCTGGTTATGGGTGGAAGAAGTATATTTGTCCAAAGGTGCTGTAGATGGCTATTGTATTCTCAGAAATGACCTCAGAAATGTTGGGTTGTATGGATCTTTTCCCTACCCTTTACCCTAATGTCCCAGGGTGGGTTACATAAACTCAAATACCTGTCAAAACCTCGTGAAACCTTATATGCCACGCTAATAACATCCCATATAGTATGACCACTCCTGACTGCCCACGCTTCCATTTGCTTCCTTTGCTATGTCCTTAATTCTGATCTCGTGTGATCTCTCATGCCTACTAGATGCTTCATCTTTCTTTCCAACATGATACGACCTCTACCAACAACGCTTTGCCCACCTGCAGTACCTTCCTGCTCTAATATATGGTTTCCCACTCATCTTGCTGCATATAATGTGCTTGTTCAGCTCTCTAGGCTGCCTTTCTCTGAAAATTCAGAGCTGTCATATGTGATAGTGACAGCGTGGGAGGATGGAGGCACAACGTTGTAAACCAATTTCCATCCGGCTATAACCACACTGGTTTTGTAATCATAAAAATAATGTCACCACTGAAAATGTAAATAAAGTGTGCAATGTTAAAATGCTTAGGCCTCTCTTTTACTTTAGCACTGCAGGGAGGGTCCAGGTGTTATTGTGCACAGAAGCAAGCCCAGGATCAGAACTGAAGAAAGAGACGAACAAGCGCTCCCTCATGGCTTATAACACCCAGGATGATCTTTGAAGGTACAGTGAATGGATTTTAAGACTGTGTCCAGGAATGCTGGAAACGATGTGGCTCCCAGATGACATTAGCAGCGTTCCTTGTCCCTGGCTTTTCTTTGCAAACAATGCGGAGCGTAATTGAAAACGACTCTGGTCCATTAGCTGTGAACCTCGTAGCCATCATGCCTGTCTTTTGCATTATCCTGGAGTGCAGCTGTGCTCTGCCAAAACCTTACACTTTGCTGTCAGAAAAAGAAGGATCTTTGATAAAAGACTAAGTGTTTTGAGGGATAGGAAGTTTTTACTAAAAGTTGTTTTCAATTTCCTGAGCTAGCTATCCATTCCCACTTCATTCTTGGGTTCCTAGGCAGTCTGTCTTTAATGAAAGATACTCTTCTTTTCCCTCGTTTTCTGTTCACAGAGAGATAGACTGTGCCCCCAGGCAGGTTCCCTCTCAGTGGAAGACCTATGACCCATGGTTTGGAGGGACCAGGAGTCTGATCCCGTTGCAACAGTGTCCCCAAATGCAGTTCTTTTCCCAGAGGAGCAAAAGTTTGGCATTCACTTCTGTAGAAGAAAACTGCAAACCACTGAGAAGTGGGAGAGTATTTCCTACTGTGCTTTTTTCTTTCCCTCTGTCCCTCTGTTGCTGGAACAATCACAAAATTAGTCCATGTTTTTTGTCCCTCCTCCCATCGAAGAATCAATGAAAGTGAGAGCCCACCTTCATAGCTTGCTAATGAGGATGGAAAGTTAGGTCTGATGTTTTGATTCAGCCCTATGTTTTATATATAGGGCTAGCAAAATGTGTGTAAATTAGACAGATTAGGGTATTATGTGTCAGAGGAAGATTTGTATTTTGTAAGGAGACCTGGGGGTGAATTTGGATTGCCGTGTGGGATCCCTGAAAGTGGGACCTGGGAAGCCAATGTCAAAGCAGGTTTCACCTTCCACTGTACCGGGTATTACTTTCAAATATAACACTTTAGTGTTCCCCACTGGATGGTTGACAACCGTTCATCTGTACGGGACGGGAGAAAGTTAAAGGTTGTGTTTAAGGTAAGGATTAATCTGCACCATGTTGACGGGTGATCTCAGTAATCCCAGCTGCTGAAATTTTCATCACCTTCTGTCTGCAGAACCCCATCCTGGCTGTGGTGGAATGCTTAAAACTCGCCCACCTTAGGAAGCCAATTCTTCCAGTATAGAATATGTTAAACTACAGGGATGGGGAGCCTGTGGCCTTGTCATGGATGATGAAAGTGTAGTCCACAAGTCCCCTGGCTATGTTGTACCAAGTGACAGGGGGCTTCATAGTGCTGGTGAGATAGTTTATTTGTTTTCTACAACTTTTTTTTAATATATATTTTTTATTGATTTTATATTAACAGAAAAAAATAACAATGCAGAGGGGAAAAAACCCAAAATTAAAAGAAAAATACAACAATAATAAAAACAAAAAAGAACAGAAGCATACAAAATCATAAACACATTTGAACATCAATAACACCAAAATTTAACTTTATATAATACTATTTTGATCAAATACAATTCTTTCTATGGACTTCCTCCTGTCCTCCCTTCTACGTTTCTATTTATAACTAATTTAGCACTTCTAAATCTTACCAACATTCTTTTTCCAAATTACTCATTCTAAGTATTATTCTCGATCCTTTATCCCAACCAATTTCCAATAATTCAAAATATTCAAAATATAAATTGGATCTTGAAAACACATTAACTATTTTTCGTTTATCTTAGATCATCCTACATAAATCAAATTGGCTTCTACAACCTCCGTATACTTCCACTTCCTTTATTAAATATTTTTAATCTTATAATTCTTTTCTAAATAAATTTTAAATTTCTTCCAATCTTCTTCCACTGCTTCTTCTCCCCGGTCCTGGATTCTCCCAGTCAATTCAGACAGTTCCATAAATTCAATCAACTTCATCTGCCAGTCGTCCACTGTAGGCATATCTTCAGATTTCCAGTTCCTTGCTAATACAATTCTAGCTGCTGTTGTGGCATACAGAAAAAAAGTGATGTCTTTCTTCGGCAATTCTTTTCTTGTAATCCCAAGTAAAAAGGCCTCTGGGTTCTTAACAAATGTGTTTTTAAACACTTTCTTCAACTCATTATAAATCTTATCCCAGAAGCTCTTTACTTGGGGGCAAGTCCACCACATGTGGTAAAAGGTTCCTTCCGCTTCTTTACACTTCCAACATTTGTTATCTTTTTATGCTAAATCTTTGCCAGTTTCACTGGTGTGAGATACCATCTATACATCATCTTTAACATATTCTCTTTTAACATATTACATGCAGTGAATTTCATATTACTTTTCCATAACCTTTCCCAGTCTTCCATCATTATATTATGCCCTATATCCTTTGCCCATTCAATCATCACCGATTTTGTTTGCTCTTCTTTAGTATGCCATTCCAACAATAGATTATACATCCTAGAAATATTTTTGATTTTTGGCTCTAGCAATTCTGTTTCCAATTTAGAGTTTTCACTTTGGAAACCAATTTTCTTATCCAATTTATATATTTCATTTATTTGATGATATTGTAACCAATCACTCAATTGACTTTTCAATTGATCATATGTTTTTAATTTAATCTGTTCGTTCTCCTTCACCAAAATATCCTTATATGTCAACCACTTGGCCTCCATATTCAACTTTTTGTTTACTTTAGCCTCTAGAGGTGATATCCACCTGGATGTTTTCCTTTCTAAAAAATCCTTATATCTAACCCATACATTAAACTACGATTTCCTTATAATATGGCATTTAAAACCTCTGTGAACTTTGACCTTATCATACCATAAATAGGCATGCCAACCAAATGCATTGTCAAAACCTTCTAGGTCCAAAACATCAATATTGTCAAGCATAAACCATTCTTTCATTCAGCAAAATGCTGCAGCTTCAAAATATAACTTTAAGTCTGGCAGGGAGAAGCCTCCTCTTTCTTTAACATCCGTTAATAGTTTATATCTAATTCTAGGCTTCTTTCCCTGCCAGATAAACCTTGATAATGCTTTTTGCCATTCTTTAAAACATCCTTGCTTTTCCACAATAGGTAACGCTTGAAAAATAAATAAATTTGACAATACATTCATTTTTATCACTGAAATACGGCCTAACAATGATAATTTCAAATTTGACCATGTATCTAAATCTCTTTTAATTTCATTCCGTAACTTTTCATAATTGTTTTTAAACAGATCTATATTTTTACCTGTCATATTTACTCCCAGGTATTTCACCTTTTTGACAAACGAGAGGCCAGTGGTCTCTTGTAATCTGTCAATGTCTTCTATTGTTAAATTTTTACTCAACACTTTGGTTTTCAATTTATTCAATTTGAACCCTGCCAGCTGCCCAAATTCTTGTATAACCTCTAATACTTTTGGTATGCTTTTCTCTGGATCTTGAACTGTCAAAACTAAATCATCCACAAAGGCTTTTAATTTATATTGTTTCTTTCCCACTCTTATCCCTGCAATCTCCTCATCTTTTCTAATTTTATTCAGCAAAACTTCCAAGACCGTTATAAATAACAGAGGGGAGAGTGGGCACCCTTGCCTGGTTCCCTTTTCAATTCTAATATCTTCTGAGACCACATTATTCACAATAATTTTAGCTTTTTGTTCTGTATATATAGCTGTCAGTCCATTGATGAACCACTGCCCTACCTCCATCTTCTCTAAATTTCTCATCATAAAACTCCAAGAAATATTGTCGAATGCTTTTTCCGCATCTATAAGTATTAAAGCTGCACTTGTATTCTTCTTAACCTCTAGCATTTCTAAAAAATCCACAATGTTTCTAATATTGTCTTTCAATTGCCTATTGGGTAGAAACCCTGCTTGATCTTTGTGGATCTGGTTTTTTAAAACCCTTTTTAATCTTGATGCCAAAATGCTGGCAAAAATTTTGTAATCCACATTCAAAAGTGAGATTGGGCGGTAGTTCTTCATCTGTGTTCTGTCTGTATCTGGTTTTGGTATCAGAGTTACATATGCTTCTTTCCAGGTTTCAGGTGCTTTGTCCTCTCCAAGAATCTTATTACACATGTCCGTTAATGGTTAAATTAACCAATCTTTTAAAATTTTATAATACTTTGCTGTCAAGCCATCTGATCCTGGTGCTTTGCCTAATGATATTTGTTTTATTGCTTCTTCCACTTCTTGCTTTGTAACTTTATAATTGAGTAGGGATCTCTTATCAGTTGGAATTCTTTGCAATCCATAATTGGCCAGAAATTGTTCCATTTTATGCTGTTGTTCTTTATCTTTCTTATATAGTTGCTTATAATACTTTTGAAAGCATTTCCTTATTTCTGCTGCGTTCTCAATGTGTTTTCTACAACTCTTTTTTCCTCAGCAAAATGTTTTACCCCAAAGAATCTGAAGAACAGTACACAGATTTTACATGCGCATTTTTATTTATTACTGGTTCCTTTTCCTTTCTACTGCCTTTTTTTAAATCGGTGCTTCATTCTTCTGTTTCACCTTTAAAATGTAAAGGTGAAGGGGCCCCTGACCATCAGGTCCAGTCGTGTCCGACTCTGGGGTTGCGGCGCTCATCTCGCTCTATAAGCCGAGGGAGCCAGCGTTTGTCCGCAGACAGCTTCCGGGTCATGTGGCCAGCATGACAATGGTGCTTCTGGCGAACCAGAGCAGCACACGGGAACACCGTTTACCTTCCCACCAGAGCGATCCCTATTTATCTACTTGCACTTTGATGTGCTTTCGAACTGCTAGGTGGGCAGGAGCTGGGACCGAGCAACGGGAGCTCACCCCATTGCAGGGATTTGAACCGCCGACCTTCTGATCAGCAAACCCTAGACTCTGTGGTTTAACCCACAGCGCCACCTTAATCTTGGTGTTGTCATTCTCAGCCCACTCCCACTTGTTCATCTTGTATTGCTTCCATCTTGTGCTTTTCCTTCATCGGAGCACTTGATTCGTCTAATTGCTTAAGTTTTTGTATATACTGTATAAATATCATTACCCTTTAACTGCAACATTGTTTAACAACCAAAATACTTTTGTTGGGACCAACCAAAATGTCACAGAAGTGTGACAAGCTTTTGAGTTCTCCAGCACTCTTTATCAGGCAAGATAGGAGTGAGGGGGGCGAGAAGTAGGGTGGGGGTGGGGAGTACAAAAATTAGGCTGATGTTGTCATGGAGTCAGCTTACAGATAGTTCCAAGATGGAGATTGCAGTCTGAAGTCCCTCCCAGGTGTTATAGATATCAGGTTGCACACCTGGGAATCTCGGATAAAGAAGCAATAGCTGCTCCCCAACTCTGAGAAATTAAAGTCTGGCTTGTAACTCACAGGTCTCTGGGCTTGGCAGACAGCGGGAGTAAAGTGAAACCTGGCAGTCCTTAATTTAGCAAGGCCAGGGATTAATTTTGGATGTTGTCCTAGGTAAAAGAGTCAATTGAAGTCAAACAGTATTATCTAGCGGTTGGAGGAGATGTAACTCTCAAAATGAAAAGTCCACATGGTGGAAAATCATCTTCCTCTGGTTGTAGGATTCTGCCCAAATGGCTAGTTTTGTATTCATCTATGCACATAAAGAGCAAAAGTAGCTGTGTTGATCCATACACACACACCCTCCAAAATCTAAAGTTGGACTATGCCTTTTTGGGGAACCTACTAAAATGTCACAAAAGTGTGGCAAGCTTTTGAGCTCTCCAGAAGTCTTCATCGGGCAGGATGCTACAATAAGCAGGCAGTGAGGGAGTTGATAGGTGGGGCAAAGTGCAGAAATTAGGCTGATGTTGTCATGAAGTCAGCTTGTAGACAATTCCAAGATGGAGATTGCAGATAACCTCCATCTAGGTTATGCACCTGAGATTTGGAGATAAAGAAGTAATGGCCGCTCCCCATTTCTGATAAATTAAAGTCTTGAGTTATTATTATAAGTTATCTAATATTTAAATGTTGTTTAACATGGCTTCTACTTTCCATCATGTAAAATGAATTGATACACACAAACACACACACACAAATATCCCGTTTACAGTACTGGTGTTTAGAAGTGTGCTTTGATACATTTTCTGAACAGATTGTCAGTACTTTGATGTTCTTCGGCATTTTCTCACTGGAGAAATATTTTTTGCAATTTTGCAAGTTTGCCTGTTAAAAAGTCTCACCACCCAGGATGATCAGGAAGTGAGATCATCGTGCTGCTCCAGCTGGAGAAGATGACCATCTCTGTGACCTCTGATTGCAGAGGGGTACGTTCTGGATGAAATCAAACCCAGACACCACCAAGGGGGGGGGGAAATGCAAGTTCGGTTCCTGTGAAACATTGCACTTTTCCTTTGATGCAGAACAGTGAAGAAAATGGGTTTGGAATCATCTTCCCTATAATGAACCAGAATTTGTCTTTGTTCGGAGCAATGGTCCCACTTTGACTAGAGTTCTCAACCATCCATTTATTTTTATCCATTTTGTTTTTTCTGTGTTCTGGCAGGTAACCTGTAATGAATGAAAAGCCATTGAACTCTACCTTATGCACAGCTCTGCTCATTACCATTCAGGATAAACCCTGGTTCAGTAGCTGACCAAGCAGTTGTGAAGAACAATATTTTTACAATCTAAGGTTGGCATCCTCATCTTTGACTTAAAAGCAAAAAAATGAAACTTATATTTGTGGAAGAATGGTGGCCACCGTGAGAACTGCCATTTTCTCCACATTGTGCCCTTATGAGCAATGGCACAGCATGATGTAGCATCACTTGGAGAGGCATTTAAGTGGTTAGGGGGAATGGCAATAGACAAATGGTCACCATCAAAAGGAGTTCTGCTTATGCCTGCAGAGTGGGGTGTGGGGGTAAACTAACTGAAGTTCAACCCAGATAGGACTGAGGCACTGTTGGACTTCCGGTTTGTCGCCCGATCTGGCCGGCGGGGTTTGTCTCGAGCTCCGAGACAGCCCGGCTTCGCTGAGGGGGGGGAAGGCTGCGAAAGTGCCGCAGCGCCCCAAAAGAGTTCCAGATCGAGAGTTCTGGAAACAAAGCTCCGGCGGTGCCCCATTTTTTAGCGACTCCCCGATCCTCTGGTGAGCTCTAATAAGAGTCCCGGAGAGAAAGGGTTGCAGTCGCGGGGGCCATTTTGGAGAACAGCGTTACCTCAGCGAAGTGAAGCTTCGAGTCCGGTGGTGGTGAGCGGCAGATTCTTCTAAATTTTTGATTTGGAAAAACCCGTGAGTAAAGTTTGAATATATAATATTGGACTGTAATTCGGTAATCGGGAGTAAGGGGAAAAGAACGGAAGTCACCTTCTCCCACTGATTGATACAAGAAGCAGTGCAATTGAAATGGCGACCAGTCTAAGCGAAAAGCAGCTTATTATATGAACTCCTTCAGAGACTAAATTTAAAGAATTACCTCCGGTGGCAGGGTGAAGGAGAGAGACTTATTTTAAAGCTGATATCCCCTGCACCTTAGGAAAGGGAGAGCTTCTCCCTGCCCTGAAATCGGCAGCCCGGAGAGGACGGTAAGCTGATTGTGAAGATGGATGTTAATAAGGATTTGATACTTAAAAACTTTTTGATTGAATGTTTGAAACAAATTTAAAGTTGAAGTTAGATACTACGGACAATACACAGTTTCCAGTTTGGATTTTGCAACAATATATCTCTTTTGTAAACACCCCCTGGCTCTCAAGCCTCGTGCCACCCTCAGCAAGCTGGAACAATGGCAACAAAAGACTGCACATCTGCGTTCAAGGACAGAGTGATAAAACTCTTATGGGAACTTAGAACAGAAACGTACAAGACTCAGCAACAATTGTTGGAAATAAATCAAGATCTACAGGAGCTCAGAGAACGGGACTTACCAGAGGAAAAGGAGCAAGATTTGCAAAAAGAGGACTTTATTAAAGAAGGAACACAAGAATTACAGGAAAAGGTTTCAACCGAAAAAAAGGCACAAGACGACGAGTGGCCGTATGAACTGAGCGATGGGAAAAAGGAAAATTTAAAGAACAAGATGGATCAGAGGAGTCAATGATGCAAGAGCTACAGGAGAGACAGAACACCCATGAGAAAAATGGCCAGCAAAGAAGAAAAGAAGACTGGGGAGGGGGAGACAGAGGGGGTTGGTTTTTGAAACAGGTTAGGAAGGGGGTGGGTTGAAGGAAGACTGAATATCAATTATTGAGGACAGATAAAAAGGACTGACAACTGGACTGACGACTTTGGAACTTACTGGACGGGAAGGGAAAGGCCGTGATCGGGGCGGGGAGGGGGAAAATCATGATTTTTAATTTGTGCAAATAAGAATAATAAAGAGGAGCTTTGGAGGATAAAAAACAGGCAGGTCAAAAATAAAAGTAACGAGCAGATTTGTTTATGAAAAAGATTTAGAAAGATCAAGCTAGTTTGATTAAAGAGGACTTTAAAAGTGGGACAGTTTTTTTTATAATATAAGGTTAATTTTTTTTGTAGAAATAGAATGGGAATAAGAATAAGAATACTGTTAAATAAGAATCGAAAATGGAAATCGGGATAGGGAGGAGGTTGGGGAAGTCATTTTTCTTTCATTTTTCCTTTTTTTCTTCTTTCTTTTGTTTTTCTTTTTTCTGTTTGGAAATTGGCTGGACGGATGCCCCCCTCTTTGTTCCCTCTCTTGGAGTCTCCCGGTGGCAGGGGGGGATTCTGGGGGGGGGAGGGAGGGGTGGGGGAGAAACCCAGCCATAAAAGGAAACACTGCCGGCTGCCTGCCTTTCGGGGGTCCCTCTGGTGGGAGAAGAGGGCCTTGGGAGGGTGGGTGGAAGCCAGTGGTAAACATGTAATGTAGTATCTTTTGTTTTTGTTTTTGTTTTGTATAAAATCAATAAAATATAATATATAAAAAAAGGACTGAGGCACTGTTAATGGGTGGTTCCCTAGACTAGATGGATGGGAGGTTGCCTGCTCTTGATTGGGTCACACTTCCTCTGAAGGAGTTGCTCACTGGGGGAATGTGGTTTGGGCATATTACAGTACACTGATCCTGGCTCAACTGCACTGGCTGCCAATAAGTTTCTGGGCCCAATTCAAAGTGCTGGTTTTGACCTTAAAAAGGTAAAGGTACCCCTGGCAGTTAAGTCTAGTTGCGAATGATTCTGGGGTTGCGGTGCTCATTTCGCTTTACAGGCTGAGGGATCCGGCATTTGTCCGCTTCCACAGACAGTTTTTCCAGGTCATGTGGCCAGCATGACTAAGCTGCTTCTGGCGAAGCCAAAGAAGTGCACAGAAAAATCGTTTACCTTCCTGCCAGAGCGGTACCTATTTATCTACTTGCACTGCATGCTTTCGAACTGCTAGGTTGGCAGGAGCTGGGACCGAACAACAGGAATTCACCCCATCATGGGCCCTCAAACTGCCAACCTTCCAATTGGCAAGTCCAAGCAGCACAGTGGTTTAAACCACAGCACCACCCGCGTCCCTGAGGGTTTTGACCTTTAAAGTCTCAAATGGCTCAGGACTGCAACACCTCAAGGACTGCCTCTCCTCATATGAACTGGCCCGGACCCTGAAGTTATCATCTGAGGCTCTTCTTCATGTGCCTCATTCATGAGAGGCCCAGAGGGTGGCAACATGACAGAGTACAATTTCTGTGGTGGCTCCCTGTTTGTGGAATGCTGTGCCCAGGGAGGGTGGTTCTCTAGAGCTGTCGTCTCTGGCCTGGGTTCTCAGCCTAATAATTGCTCACTCCCAGATTGATTTGCATGACCTGAGACTCTTACTGCTGATGATATACTACTATCAGCAGCTTCAGGTCTTTCCTCTATTGAACACTAAGTTTGCAAAGAGTGGTTTTTGACTACTTCCTGTTGTGCTTTTCCCTTGTGATCAGCAATGACTAATCACTGACAGACTCCATTATTGTTGCTCCTTGCCTTACCACTGTGCTGTGAGCCATTTCTGTTCTTCCACTGCCTTTTATGCTGATTCACAGAACATCTGTTTCCAGATGTTCTTTTTTGAGTCTAGTGAATACAAAGAAAGTCTTGCATTAATATATTTACAATAGTTTGAGATGTTGGCCTGCTAGTTATTGACAGCAATGGATCACCTAAACGAGCCAAGACCTCTCATTTCCCTACAAACTACAAGAAAAAAAGGGATATTATTTGCACTTAAACATGGTATTTTGTGACAAAACCATGGCTTCATGTGGTTAGCAAAGCAGATTGTTGTTGGCAGTACAGTGATGTTTGTTAAGAAAAACATAGATTAGTCATCTAAAGGCCATGTACATTTTCACTCAGCAGCACTACAGCTGCTGCCAGAGAGGCCCATAAGAAAGCATGGTGGTGAAGGTTGTTGGGATAGAAATTGAAATACTGGGGATCTAGGGAAGAGATTATTTATTTCATTTGTATCCTTCCCTTGCTCCAAGATGCATGGGCTTATGTCTTTTCATCCCCACGACGGCCCTGAGAGTTCGTAAAAAAATTACCTAATGCTGTCATCTGATTTACTTCAGGACTGAATGGAAACCATGGCCAGTCCAGCACTGCTAATTACATCTCCTAGCTATTAAAAATACATACTGGCTACAAGGGTGGTTCATTGCTCTTTGGCTGATCTCAGATATCTTGTTCTCATGTAGGATTTGGAATGAGCTGTTTCAGGCACACACACTCTCCTCCCCTTCCTTGCTGCGATGGGTGATTGCAAACCATAGTTTATTCTTGGAGATTTATAGCCTAGACCATAGACCAGTCAGATGATAAAGACCCAGTGGTATCTTTCTTCCCTTCTTTCTCCTTGCTATATATAGAGAGAGCGGCATGTTGGCATGTTACCTAGAAAAGGGATGCTTGTGGATTCTGTTGCTTGATTGTGTGGAGTAGAACAAAATAACTCTTTGGATTTTACACTTCTCTGAATTTTGTTGGCAGACTAGAATGGACCAATCCATCTTACCCAGAAGTGATTTTTTTCTTTCAGATTTAGAGTATTAATAGGCTATTTCTCCATAAACACATGCATTTACATTTACATATATGTTGTGCATAACTACCCTCCTTACCTACTTTGCCCCATGCTGCAAATAGTCTCAGTCTTATTATCGGCAGTTGGAAACCTTATGTGATTGCCATGTGCCAAACCATTGGTAGTTTAGAACCTATGATATTTTATAGCTCCAGATAAACCAGGAGTGCAGCAAATATTTCATGCAGTGACAACTTTCTCATTTTGGAAAACCAATATTTAGAGCACAGCTGGCTAACCTAGGGTTGGTGGGAGTTGGAATAAATCAACATTTGGAAGACCACCTGAGAAACCCAGCCGGATGGGCGGGGTATAAATGATTTAGAGAATAATGATCAGCTCTCCATACTGATGAATTTCTCCATTAGAAATTAGAAATTTTGGGCTAGTGAAAACCATCTGCTAGCATTGTAGCCATCTATTTATTTTTTCCCAGCTTTCAGACACAGCCATTCCCAGTCCCATTTCAGGGTCAGGAACAAACACTCCTGCCTTGCACTTCACATTTTTAGGAAGGGCCACACCATGGATCTTTCCGCGTATATCAAAGTCAGAAAGTGATTCCAAATTCCCTGGGGGGTGGAGAATGTCCCTGGAGGCACTTTATTAAAACAGGGCAGCCCTGATAATTCAAAGTATACCAGTTGGAAGAGGTCTGCAGCTAAATTAGTCTGTTTATATTGGCACAGGATTATAAGATTCCTTAATGCCTTGTGGATAAAGAAATTACCCGCCCTGCACATCTGCAGCCAAAGCTTCTCATTTGACCTAAACTACGCTGACATGCAGCAACCCGCGCCTAGAGAAACAGCATGACATGGCCAGCAAATGAACTGATGGAAAAGAGGATGGAGGTGGCTGGGAGGCAGGAAAAAGCAGTTATAAACTCATTCAGGCATCTTGGCTGCAATACCTGTATCACAAATCAATAGTGAATTATGGAGAACTTTCTCTGGTTAGTTCTGAGGTATGAAGGCTACACATATGGTAGCCGTTTTCCTTTGTAAACATTAAGGATAAAGTTTGGTTCAGATGTAGCCCTCACACTGGTAGATTGGGGTAGTGGGTGAGGAGGAAGAATGCCAGCAACTGGCTTACTTAAGCCATGGCCATGGCTATGATGGAATATTTAAAATACCCTTATTTACCCAGGCGTTTTTAATATGTTGCAAATCTCAGTCTCCTTTTAAGGGTCTTAGCTGCTGTTTCGTAAATGTTACTTTGCCTTATGATATATATTTTTGTTGCATACTGCACAGAAACCCCAAAGAGGTTGAAGGGTGGCATAAATGTTTTAATATATACTTAAGTAGTGGTCTGGTTTAGGAAACGATTAGCATATTTTGGCAGAATTGGTAATTGTCTATATAGTACTGAAAATAGATGTCTCTGTGTGGTTAGCCTTCCAAGACAGGGCAGGCTGTAAGCTGAAACAAATGCATGGTATAATCCTTAGTACATGCTGAACACCCTATAAGTATAGAACCAGTTCCAAAATAAAACTTACTGTGACAGTTTTGGCATGCAGTAATGGTTATGTGTATACACTACAGACTTGTCAGGAGAATCTGAAATTGAATAATTTATGCTGTGTATACACTATACCTTTAACACTTATTATTTCCCTCAAAGAATTCTGGGCTACTGTAATTTGTTAAAGGTTGCTGGGAATTTTAAATCTGTGAGGGTGCCCAGAATTATTGAAGGAAATAATGTGCTTCGAATGCGCTTTAAAGGTATTGTTTGAACACAACTATAGAATGAATTGTTGTAGACAAGAAGGGCAGTCCTTGAACACTGTATTACCATATTGGCCTGAATATAAGCCTCACTTTACCCCCAAATTCCAACCATGAAAAGTTAAAGTGCTGCTTATATTAGTGACCTTACGGTATATAGCCAGGAGTTTGGGGCAAACAGCACCAGGAGCACAGCAAAGCGGTGCCTGCCCTGCGCGTAGTCCCCTGTCCTCTCACCCAAGGCCGGGAAGGGAGAGAGCGAGGAAGGAAGGGGAAAGCCACTGGTAACGCAGCAGGGTTGCCCCCACCCCCACCCAGTATGCAGCCAGGAGCAGCGAGGAAGGGAGCAGCTTATATTTGGATGTTTTTTCTTTTCTCTCTCCCTCCCCCTCCAATTTTAAAGGTGTGGCTTATATTTGGGTGCGGCTTATATTCGGGCCAATACGGTACTTCAGACATTCACTTTCAAATCCCCAGTTCCATATTTTAGGGTATCCTTGAACTTACGATCCTAACACCATTTACCTAGGAGTATGCACCACTGAATTCATCAGGACTTACCTCTGAGGAGGCATGGTTAAAATTGAAGTCTTAATGTACCACAATCTGATCAATTCAAAAACCAGCATCTGTTCCCTCTAGTGGCAGGAATTAGACATCTCATAGACCTATCTTCATTACTGAACAAGGATTAGGAGTTTGCAGAGAAGTGAGATTAATTATTTGAACTGTCACTGCACAGAGGATTCTGGAAAGGTAACTCACACCAGAATAGTCTTTTCTGGGGATGGTACCTGAGGAACACAGACTGAGGTATAAAGAGATGAAGTTCTAGAACTAATATCCAAATTAAATATAAATGTGCATTTGAGTTCACGTGGCGTATAGCCAGCATGGTGGGGCTGCGCCTCACTTGACCTCCCTCCCTCCTGCTGAGCTGATGCTGCACACCAAGACACATGCAGCTGATGATCTAACAAAAATATGCGTGCTATCCCTAAAATTGACCTCATAAGTGGAGGACTGGAAGGAGTGGTCAAGGTAATACCTGTTTTTAAAAGGAATTCAAGGAGTGCCTGGAAATTACAAGCCCAGTAGCCTAATATGCGTAATACATAAATTGATGGAAAGTGTTTTTAAAGCTAGAATTCAAGCATATAGAAGAATAAGCCTTGCTGGAGCTTCTGAATGGTTTCTATGAAGGGGAGTCCTGTCTTGTTAAGCTTTCTAGAATTCTTTGAGTGCGGCAACAGACTATTGGTGAATCACTGCTGGGGAGCCACCAAAGACTCCTAAATAAACCTAGCAATCAGAGAGCGGGGCCTCTTATAGATTGATAGCTGGATCAAAAACAGGATGCTGTGGGAATAAAATAGGAAGTTTTCACAATGAAGGGAAATAACCACTGGGGTCTCTCAAGGACATGTATTGGGAGTGATGCTGTCTTTCTTATTTATAAATTATCTAGAGTCAGGGGTGAGTGTCCAGATGATAACAAATTATTCAGATTTGTGAAAACCGAAGCTGTGTGTGTAAAGATCCAAAAGGATATCTCTAGAGTCCAGACTTGGTGAATGAGTAACAAAATGGCAGGTGAGATTCTATGTAGGTCAATCTAAAAGTAATACACACTGGAGAGGGAAACCATAACTCCATTTATACACAGATAGGATCTAAGATGGCTGGCAAATCAGGAAAGAAAACCAGGGTGAATTCTATCAAAGAAAAGAGCAGCAGTAATACAAAAATAGCAACTCAAAATCAAATACAGCGTTTGGAGTTATTGGGAGGGAGACTGAAAGCAAAACAGTCACTATCATAATGCCTTCACATAAGTCCATGTTGTTGTTTAGTCCATGTTGTTGTTTAGTCGTTTAGTCGTGTCCGACTCTTCGTGACCCCATGGACCATAGCACGCCAGGCACTCCTGTCTGGTGTGCCTGGCGTACATCCATATGGTGCATGTATGTGATTGCTGATGTTTGTGTAGTGGCCAGAAACACTTGGGAGGAACTGGCATCCATCCCCCAGAGGGGTCACTGGAGGACAAAGAGACCGTTGAGCCAAAAAAAGTTATCCAACCATGCTTTATGTTGTTGTTGTTTAGCCGTTTAGTCGTGTCCGACTCTTCGTGACCCCATGGAGCAGAGCACGCCAGGCACTCCTGTCTTCCACTGCCTCCCGCAGTTTGGTCAAACTCATGTTCGTAGCTTCGAGAACACTGTCCAACCATCTTGTCCTCTGCCGTCCCCTTCTCCTAGTGCCCTCAATCTTTCCCAACATCAGGGTCTTTTCCAGGGAGTCTTCTCTTCTCATGAGGTGGCCAAAGTATTGGAGCCTCAGCTTCACGATCTGTCCTTCCAGGGAGCACTCAGGGCTGATTTCCTTAAGAATGGATAGGTTTGATCTTCTAGCAGTCCATGGGACTCTCAAGAGTCTCCTCCAGCACCATAATTCAAAAGCATCAATTCTTCGGCGATCAGCCTTCTTTATGGTCCAGCTCTCACTTCCATACATCACTACTGGGAAAACCATAGCTTTAACTATACGGACCTTTGTCGGCAAGGTGATATCTCTGCTTTTTAAGATGCTGTCTAGGTTTGTCATTGCTTTTCTCCCAAGAAGCAGGCGTCTTTTAATTTCGTGACTGCTGTCACCATCTGCAGTGATCAAGGAGCCCAAGAAAGTAAAATCTCTCACTGCCTCCATTTCTTCCCCTTCTATTTGCCAGGAGGTGATGGGACCAGTGGCCATGATCTTGGTTTTTTTGATGTTGAGCTTCAGACCATATTTTGCGCTCTCCTCTTTCACCCTCATTAAAAGGTTCTTTAATTCCTCCTCGCTTTCTGCCATCAAGGTTGTGTCATCTGCATATCTGAGGTTGTTGATATTTCTTCCGGCAATCTTAATTCCTGCTTGGGATTCATCTAGTCCAGCCTTTCGCATGATGAATTCTGCATATAAGTTAAATAAGCAGGGAGACAATATACAACCTTGTCGTACTCCTTTCCCAATTTTGAACCAATCAGTTGTTCCATATCCAGTTCTAACTGTAGCTTCTTGTCCCACATAGAGATTTCTCAGGAGACAGATGAGGTGATCAGGCACTCCCATTTCAATCAATCAATCAATCAATATACTTTATTCGACCGATAGTCAGAACAAAAACATTTCACAATACAAAGATAAACATATAAAACTGAAGGCATCAGGAGGATACATAAAATATAAAAAATATAAAACTGAAGACATCAGCGGGATACATAAAAATATAAAACTGAGGGCATCAGCGGGATACATAAATGGGGTATGACCGCACTACTAAACCTCCTACAGGTAACCCACATCAAGACATTCGATTATATGTTTCCGACACTTGAGCGCCAGGAAAAGGAATTTAGCCACTGAGAAGGTTATTTTCCCAGTGGGCTTGTTTAGCAAATATGCTGCCTGCCGTTCTCTTGGTCGGGAACTAAACTGAGATAAATACGGGTCTATAAGATATTGCCTTAAATCATTATAAAAGGGACAACTCAGTAGAATGTGTTCTGTGGATTCTACCTCACCCAAGGCACAATGGCACATTCTCTGACCATATGGGACTCCTCCAAATCTTCCCCTCAAAACCGCCGAATCAAGGACATTCAGTCTAGCCGCAGTAAGTAGTCTGCGGTATTCCACGTAGTGGATATCCGCCAGGTAACGGGCTGGTGCAGACCGATACACCTGCTCCCCTAAAAACATCCCAGATTTCACGCGGGCTATGTCCTCCTGTCTGGCGATATCCCCCAATCTCTGAGCGATCATCGCTTTAGCGCGACTGAACGTCATGGACTCAATATAAAGGGAGGACAGACCGCACTTTTGCACTTCCTCTACCACTTCCCTTTCCCATGGAGATTTAAAATTATCCCTCAGAATCAGGGGGGCCAAACCCATCGGTCTGAAACATAGTTTGAGCCATAGCCATAATTTCGCTTTCAGGGCCACATACGTAAAGGCTTGGCAACCGGTCTCCAATCTCATGATCGCACCCGCAACAGAAGGGGGGATCCTGAGAATGGCCCTGAGGAATTGTGATTGGATGGATTCCAATCTTACAAAGTCCCTACGCGTACCCAAGGCAATGCCCACCAAAAGTAGTGGGAGAACTTTCATTTTAAAGAGTCGCAGGGCAACATCCACTGTTTGTGCCTGTTTCTTGGAGTACAGGGATCTAATCAACAGAGCTGCTTTAGAAGCATTTGCGGCTATATATTCTCTGTGTGCCAAGAAGGACCTGTTTGATCGAACTATCTGACCCAGGTATTTGAAGCAACTAACCTGCTCTATGGGAATACCATTAATTGACCACAAATTAGGTTTTGGTCGAGCAGCAAAGACCATTATTTTGGTCTTGGCATAATTAAGATGGAGCTCGTGTTGGGTCACGTATTCATGAAGAGCTCGAAGCATCCTCCTTAACCCAATGGGGGAGGTAGCTAAAAGGGCGGCGTCATCCGCATACAGGAGGACATTCAAGGCTCTACCTGCTAATTTTGGCGGGTGGAAAGCAGCATTGGTCATATGGGCCACTAGTGAGTTAATATAGAAATTAAATAGGGCAGGGGCAAGCAAGCAGCCCTGTCTTACCCCTCTAGTGGTGGCAACCGGATTAGAGACTAGCCCCTTGCCATCTAGCCTAATTCTCAGGAAGGTATTTGTATGCAGATTCATAATCAGCAAAAGGAGGCGGCGGTCAATAGACGTCGCTGCCAGTTTTGTCCATAGCTGGTTCCTGGGGATTAGATCAAAGGCCTGCTTAAGGTCGATAAAGGCGACATGGAGGGCTTTTAGGCCTTTGCCAGCATATTTGTCGGCCAGATGGTTCAGGATTAGAATTTGGTCTGTTGTCGATCTTCCAGGGCGGAAACCCGCTTGTTCCTCTGCGATAATATTATTGCTCTCCATCCAGATCGTTAATTTATTGAGCAGAAACCTTGAGTAAATCTTCCCGATAACATTCAGCAAGCTGATTGGCCTAAAATTGGCCGGGTCAGTACGCGGCCCTTTCTTATGTATTAATACAATCAGTGCTGAGTTCCAGCTTGGGGGGAACTTCGCTGTTTTATTTATATGAGTATAAAGTGCTGCTAGGAGTGGGCACCACCAATCCTTATTAGCTTTGATAACATCAATGGATATAAGGTCATCTCCGGGTGCCTTGCCCGCCTTAAATTGGTCTATAAGTGTTTCCACTTCAGAGTAGGTAACTGGGTCCCACTCAGGCATGGGGGCCAAATCTGGTCTTTCTCCGCCAGCAGCATGGGCTGCATATAAATCAGCGAAAAAGCTCTCCCAGGTGTCAGCTGAAATTTGGGGTTCTATCCTTATCGACGGTCTGCCCAGATATTGGGAAATTTGATACCAAAAGGAGGAGGGATTTCTATTCTCTGCAGCTTTTAGAAGGTTGTTCCAGTTGTTTCTTTCTGCCGCAAGCTTCTTATCCTTTAATAGAGCTTTATATTTTCTCTTGAGGTTCATAAGGTGACTACTAGGCACGGGATCATTTGATGCCCTATATGCCAAGAATTCATTATACAGATGGCTCTTAAAGTGTCTACATTCCTCATCGAACCACTTTTTATGAGGGAAATGATTACTATTCATTACCGGAACCCGAGCCATAGATGGTTTTAGCAGATCTACTAGCTTATCATATATTGGCAGTGGCTCATCTGCCTGGATAAGGGAGTCCCTTGTCGCTTGAAGTTGGTCAGACCAAAGGAATTCATTTACCCGTTGAGCCATTTTGTCGGTCCATTTTGAGGCAATAGGCCTCATCTGCAGCTGATTGTTTGTTAAAGGCACACAGGAATACGTGTCCAGATTTCCAGCCAGGGTCAGGGAAAGTTCTAAGGGGAAATGATCACTTTCCAGCCTTGTTACCACCTTAAAGTTAGTGATTTTGGGAATCAACTCTACTGATGTCCAGATAAAATCAATGGTAGAGGCTCGGGAACCTGACCAGAAAGTAAATTCAGCTGGGTAATCAGAACTAAGAGCTCCGTTTAACAGATGAAAATTAAGGGCCAACAAGGTTTGCCTGCATTTAAGGCCTGCATATGTGGCAACACTGTCTTTAAAGTTCCTGGGTAAAAGGTCTGTAGTTAGGATGGATAATGGAGGGTATTTCTTGTATTTAGTAAATAAGGATTTATCAGAGTAAGACAATCGGCCATTAAAATCTCCTGCGACCAGGAAGGTGGCTTCAGAGTATTTATCGAGGAGAGTTTCGAGTGTCGACTGAATTTCCTTCCATCTCTGGTCAACCAGATTTTTCTTATAAACTGGGTGCAGGTAAACATTGATTACCACAAACACTTCCTCTGCTGTTTGTAGCTTTACACCTAGCATGGATGACGATTGGATGTCGATTTGTTCTGCCTGGAGATTTAAGGCCAAGGAGACAAAGGTAGCCAGCCCACCTTGCGGCCTACCTGGTGATGACGGATTCTGTTTTGCACTCAGGTAGAAGCCCTTATACCCTGATAAAAAGAAGTCCTCACAAGCCCATGTCTCCTGCAGTAAAAGGATACGGTTGCTTTTTATGTAAGCAACAAAGGATGGGTCCATCAACTTAGGTTTAATACCAGCTACATTCCAGGATAAGAAAGTAAGTGACCTCCTGGTCACCCCTTTGGGTCATGCTGGCCCTTGCGGAATCTGCTCAGAGAAATCCACCCGGGAATGCCTGCTACAAGGGGGAGCAATAGGCTGGAAGAAGGAAGTAATTGTAGCTTGCTTGCCAGACAGTTTCCGAGCCTCACTTACTGCAGCAACAGCCAAAGACTGGGGCTTAATTATTGGTAACTGCAGGGGTAAGTCCTGATGCACAGGGGTATCACTTAGTGACAGATCCATGGCCTCTGCATCTAAGGTGGAGGGAGATGGACCTTTTAGGTCAACAGTTGCTGTAGGGAACATGCAATGTAAGGCAGGTGGAAGGCAACCTTTTCGGTTTGCCTCCAAAAGGGCGTTCAGCCGTGCCACAGCTTCCGAGTTTGACCAAAGGGCTGTCGAATCTCCCACTGGTTCCTGCACAGGCTTAGCATCCCCATGGAATATACTGCCATATTGAAGATTGGGGGTTATTAAAACAGGCTCCACTTGGGCTTCAGTAGGATGGTCTAAAATTGGGGGGGGATTCATCTTATTTATATGGGCATGGTCTTCTGAGTTACGGAGCCAGAGCAACAACTCGTCCAATCTGTCCGTTATCTCTGTTCGTTCAGATTTTGGCAGGTGGGAAAAGGATAGAAGTAATTCATGCTCTATGGAATTCTCCAAATGGGTAGCCTTCGTCAGTGGCGGAAGGGGGACATCAATCCAGCTGATTAGGTCTGCAACCAGGGGAGTTGGAGTCGTGGTAACTGGTAGGCCCTCAGACTTAACTGCTTTCTTTTTGAGCAAGCAGTTAGGTAAAAGAGGGTATATCTTGGTATTAGCAAATACTCTTGTAGCAAAAATTCCAAAATTGATTAAATATCTTCTTATGGACATAATACGTGTAGGGAACCTTTTGGATTCAAATGAGAGCAGCACTCTCTGCATCTGAGGCCTGCTGCTAACATGATCAATATGGATCAAATCAATAGAGTAAGGATTTACCCCCAAAAGTCCAGCTAGATGCCTCCTTATCTCACTCTTGTAATACCAGTTAATCACCTGGCCTCTGAAGGGGCAAACTGTTAGGCAGATTTTGGTAGCTTGCAGCAACAGTTTATGGGAAGGTATAGAATGTTGTTCATCCTTATTTTGTTCATTTTCATGGTTGCAAGCAGCCTGAGGGGTTATGCGAGGTGTGTGAGGTAAAACAGGTGCTCTGGGCATTTGTGTAGTTCTAGTCTCTGGTAATGCCTCCTGAGGACTGTCTTTACCTTTTAGTGATACAAGAGAAATAATCTTCTCTAAGGATCCTCGGATGTCTCTTATATATTTAAAGATACAGTCCACCGTTTTTGCAACAAGGTCTAAAGTGGTCGAATGTTCAGATAATGCACCAGCGAGGCAGCTTTCTTGATCTTTAATACAGTCTTTCGAATGGATATCAGTGATTGTAGATCTTCTTAAATTGATGTTATTATTACTTGAAGGGTTAGCATCCAGGTTATCAAAAGGTTCTTTCAGGGTGACTTCCTCATCAGTCATCTCTGCTAGCGGGGCGAAAGTGTTTGAAACCGGAATATTAAAAGTATCCTTTGTCCTTTCAAAGGAAGGTTCACTAATTTTAGTTTGCTTGGCAAGAGGCAGGCACCCCAGTTCCTCTATGTCCTCTATATCTCTGGTACGTTTCCCAATTCCTCTCCTATTATCAGCAGTGCTGTGCGGTTGTTGAGTCATTTCTCTCTTCATGCAGCTGCCCCCAGGATTCCAGGTCAGTGGATATCTCCCAGATAACCTCGTAAATACTAAAATAACTAAAGTACTAGCTTAAAAAGTAAAATAAAAAACTAAAAAACTAAAAACTAAAAAAGCCTAAAGGGTACCAAGACGATACCGAATTTAACAAATTTCTATAGTAATTAAAAACAGTCTTTTAAAAAGATAGATCGGAGAGCTCACGCTGACTGGGTGCCGTTCGCCATCTTTTCGCTGCCGGAGAAGACAGCAATCCAGCTCGTTAAAACTGATTTACAACGCCAACTTCACAAGTATCAACAGTGTGAATTCCTGGCGTTATCAACAGAGCAACCTCAATCCGTCTTCGAGAAGTTTGAAGGGATATAAGGCCACTAATTAAACTTAAAAGAAGAGCTCTAATAAAACTTAAAAAGAGGAGCTCCGGCAAGCACGTCTTACCTTGACGCCATCTTGCAGCTCCCCCCCCAACTCCCATTTCTTTAAGAACTTGCCATAGTTTGCTGTGGTCGACACAGTCAAAGGCTTTTGCATAGTCAATGAAGCAGAAGTAGACGTTTTTCTGGAACTCTCTAGCTTTCTCCATAATCCAGCGCATGTTTGCTATTTGGTCTCTGGTTCCTCTGCCCTTTCGAAATCCAGCTTGCACTTCTGGGAGTTCTCGGTCCACATACTGCCTAAGCCTGCCTTGTAGAATTTTAAGCATAACCTTGCTAGCGTGTGAAATGAGGGCAATTGTGCGGTAGTTGGAGCATTCTTTGGCACTGCCCTTCTTTGGAATTGGGATGTAGACTGATCTTCTCCAATCCTCTGGCCATTGCTGAGTTTTCCAAACTTGCTGGCATATTGGGTGTAGCACCTTAACAGCATCATCTTTTAAAATTTTAAATAGTTCAGCTGGAATATCATCACTTCCACTGGCCTTGTTATTAGCAGTGCTTTCTAAGGCCCATTTGACTTCACTCTCCAAGATGTCTGGCTCAAGGTCAGCAACCACACTACCTGGGGTGTACGAGACCTCCATATCTTTCTGGTATAATTCCTCTGTGTATTCTTGCCACCTCTTCTTGATGTCTTCTGCTTCTGTTAGGTCCTTACCACTTTTGTCCTTGATTATGGTAATCTTTGTACGAAATGTTCCTTTCATATCTCCAATTTTCTTGAACAGATCTCTGGTTTTCCCCATTCTATTGTTTTCCTCTATTTCTTTGCATTGCTCATTTAAGAAGACCCTCTTGTCTCTCCTTGCTGTTTTTTGGAAATCTGCATTCAGTTTCCTGTATCTTTCCCTATCTCCCTTGCATTTTGCTTGCCTCCTCTCCTCCGCTATTTGTAAGGCCTCGTTGGACAGCCATTTTGCTTTCTTGCATTTCCTTTTCCTTGGGATGGTTTTCGTTGCTGCCTCCTGTATAATGTTACGAGCCTCCATCCATAGTTCTTCAGGCACTCTGTCCACCAAATCTAAATCCTTAAACCTGTTCCTCACTTCCACTGTGTATTCATAAGGGATTTGATTCAGATTGTATCTTACTGGCCCAGTGGTTTTTCCTACTTTCTTCAGTTTAAGCTGGAATTTTGCTATAAGAAGCTGATGATCTGAGTTACAGTCAGCTCCAGGTCTTGTTTTTGCTGACTGTATAGAGCTTTTCCATCTTTGGCTGCAGAGAATATAATCAATCTGATTTCGATGCTGCCCATTTGGTGATATCCATGTGTACAGTCGTCTCTTGTGTTGTTGGAAGAGAGTGTTTGTGATGACCAGCTTGTTCTCTTGACAGAACTCTATTAGCCTTTGCCCTGCTTCATTTTGAACTCCAAGGCCAAACTTGCCAGTTGTTCCTTTTATCTCTTGATTCCCTACTTTAGCATTCCAATCCCCTGTAATGAGAAGAACATCCTTCTTTGGTGTCATTTCTAGAAGGTGTTGTAGGTCTTCATAGAATTGGTCAATTTCACTTTCTTCAGCACCGGTAGTTGGTGCATAAACTTGGATTACTGTGATGTTAAAAGGTCTGCCTTGGATTCGTATCGAGATCATTCTGTCATTTTTGAGATTGCATCCCATCACAGCTTTTGCCACTCTTTTGTTGACTATGAGGGCCACTCCATTTCTTCTACAGGATTCTTGCCCACAGTAGTAGATATGATAGTCACCCGAACTGAATTCACCCATTCCCTTCCATTTTAGTTCACTGATGCCCAGGATGTCGATATTTATTCTTGTCATCTCATTTTTGACCACATCCAGCTTACCTCTATTCATGGTTCTTACATTCCAGGTTCCTATGCAATATTTTTCTTTACAGCATCGGACTTTCCTTTCGCTTCCAGGCATATCCGCAACGGAGCGTCCTTTCGGCTTTGGCCCAGCCGCTTCATCAGCTCTGAATCTACTTGTACTTGTCCTCCGCTCTTCCTCAGTAGCATGTTGGACGCCTTCCGACCTGAGGGGCTCATCTTCCAGCGTCATAACTTTTATATGCCTGTTGTCTTTGTCCATGGAGTTTTCTTGGCAGGGATACTGGAGTGGCTTGCCAGTTCCTTCTCCAGGTGGATCACGTTTAGTCAAAACTCTCCACTATGACCTGTCCATCTTGGGTGGCCCTGCATGGCATAGCTCATAGCTTCTCTGAGTTATTCAAGCCCCTTCGCCACGACAAGGCATTGATCCATGAAGGGGACATAAGTCCATAGGTACTGGAAAAATATTGTTGAAAGAAGAATAGAAGTTAGAATGATCAGGAGGTTGGAGCACATCCCTCCCTGTGAGGAAAACCCCCTCTAACACCCTAAGGAGATCACAACAGGGTACATTTATTCCTTTCTATGCACATTTTCCCATCTCCCTCACATCCACAAGAGACAGTCCACACTCAGCGATCTTTGGGCTGCTTTTTTTTTAAAAAAAGGAGGGGATGGGGTTGGTATCTACTGAAGTCTCAATTTGTGACTCCTAGAGTGGATTCAGAGAGCTTTGCCCTCTAGACCACATGAGGAAATTACAAGTGAACAGGGGTACCAACTTGAATAAAATATTGGGGGGGTGCAGTTAAGCCCCACCCTGCATAATTGATCACAAGATGCGGCACCCCCCCATTTGAATGGCAATGCTATCACTTGGGGGGCAGCCCCATGAAATATTATATGGGGGGGGCAAAGGGACCTCAACTCTTAGGAGTTGGCTCCTATGCAAGTGAAGAACAGAGAGATTCTTCTCAACCCATCTTAGGGAATTTCAGTTACTGATCCCCATGGTTTGCACCAACAGAAGTTGTCCCATATACAGCAAATAAATTTAGAATTCATCGGCATAACTTCTTGTCCTGCTTAGTTCATGGTCTGAGCCACTCAGCAGAGATTCTGACAGATCTTGTTTGAACTTTGACCATGTAACCAAGTCTGGTACTCTCCAACTCCCATCAGCCTCAGTCAGCTTGGCCCACAGTCAGGGATGATGGGAGTTTTAGTCCAAATCATCTAGAGCAGGCATGTCAAACCTGCGGCCCTCCAGATGTTTTGGACTACAATTCCCATCTTCCCCAACCACTGGTCCTGCTAGCTAGGGATCATGGGAGTTGTAGGCCAGAACATCTGGAGGGCCGCAGGTTTGACATGCCTGATCTAGAGTGTACTAGTTTTGGATCTAGAGTGTACTAGTTTTGGACACTGAGATCCAGCATTGAGGGCCTTCTGGCGGTTCCCTCATTGCGAGAAGTGAGGTTACAGGGAACCAGACAGAGGGTCTTCTCGGTAGTGGCACCCGCCCTGTGGAACGCCCTCCCAGCAGATGTCAAGGCAATAAGCAACTATTTTACTTTTAGAAGACAACTGAAGGTGGCCCTGTTTAGGGAAGTTTTTGATGTTTGATGCTGTACTGTTTTTAATATTCGGTTGGAAGCCGCCCAGAGTGGCTGGGGAGGCCCAGCCAGATGGGCAGGGTATAAATAATAAATTATTATTATCATCAACATCATCATCATCATCACCATCATCTAGGTTGATCAACCCATCCACTTGACCTACCAGCTTGCCTCTTTGCTCTTCTAATCCCATTGTTCACCAATGTTTCAAAACCTTTGCTATACCCAATGAGATAAGATTTCAGAGTAGAAAAGTAACTACTCTTAGCTCTCACTCTGTGTCCATCCCATGTGTTATTGCTTGAATCATTGTTCTAAGCAAGTTCAAAGCTGCAACTCATGCAGAGGATAGCCCCCTCTGTAGATGGATACTATGAACTCACAAGAGCCTTTAATTCCTTATTTCATTTATTTCTTGCAATACTGTAGCGGTTTTTTTTCATGATACACTTTGGGAATTACAGGATTGTGCCCATCCACAGTTCCTTATTGCAATTGGCATCTCTACTGTAATTGCCATCCTTTTTAAGAGAGAGCAATACTAATTTACTATCCGGAGGACATATTGATATCACCAGACAGGAGCTTTCTGTGAGCTGATATCTTTATAACCAGCCAGCCCTTTTGTCCATCTGCACTTCCTTCTACGTTTTCCATCTTGGAGGAAGAACCTCAGTGTGGAACCTGGAAAAGAAATCAAATTGTTAGGGACCAGAATAGATTGCCATAGAACACTGCCAGGCAATCCAGTCTATTGTGCCTTTTCATGGATTGCAATTGTATATTTTTCTAAAGCTACTTCAGGAGCTGATCAGGACAAAAAATATGGGGTGCAATTGAATAAACAAACAAAGGTTAATATACTGCATAACAATGTTAACTGAGCTGGATCCATAGAACCTTGAAAAAAAATCAAAGAACCACAAAGTTCAGAAGAAATCTACACAACGTTCTTAAAAAATTAATGCACTTATTCCTTGCACCTCATCATGTGTTAGAAAGACTCAGATATATATATGAAAAGCTGTTGAAAGAAGATATCTGTTAATAGGAGCATGTTTGCAAAGCATACCAAAGGCACAACATTCATTCGAGCTGTTAAATGACAAGGAACCCATTAGAAAAAATTAAGAAAGGATTTCCTGTCAAGCAGACACTAAAATCTCATTTTAGAAAACAAGTGGCTTGCGAAAGGGATATGGCTGTTCAAAGAATAAACAGCGTGTGCTCTTGGGTCCTTCAAAGGTTTATTTGACGGAAGGGTAACAGATCTCTCTCGCTCTCTTCAACTGGGTCCCAAAAGGTCCATTTCTTCAAAACACTCTGAAACTGAGCTCAGGCTGGAGACAAATATGAGTTTCCTTTGCCAGCAATTTCCAGCACAGACTGCACGCAAAATGTTCATTTAAACTGTGTAAATGACAGGCAAAGAGTCAGAAGGGAGCTCCATTTGAGAGGCCAATTTTCAGCATGTGTTTTAGTAAGCACGCTTCACAGTAGCCTCGGGCTGCTTTCTTTCAGTGTGTCTGTATGAGGTAGACTGACCCCAAACTGTGGTGCCTACTGGGACATTCACAAAGAAGGCACACATCCATTAAGGATCTGTGGAGTCATTGTCTTTCAGAATATGGGTTATTGACTTCAAATAGTTATTTCAAACTGTCTACCTTTAGGGAACCTTTTTCACATCATCAGCAAACAAATCCTTGCATGTCGACAGAGCATCTTGCACCATGCTCTAGGGTGCACAATCAGTTCATTTGAGATGCTTGTCTGGTCTGATCTGTCAGTTAACTGGGATAAAACAGTTGCATTGTTCTGCCAATCCAGTATCCTGGACACTCCACAGGACCCACTTCTAACACCTGCCCTACTACCCTGGACTCAATTTATGCACATTTATTCTTATAAATCAGGACATGGTAGGTGGGTCTAAGAGCCTGTTGCCATTTTAATTTTACCCAGTGTCCCAAGCACAGTGAGCATTGGGGGAAATTAAAATGGTGTCTGATTCCTAGATCCAGATACCTGGTCCTAATCAGAGTATTGCTGTCATTTGCCATCACTACCTGGTAAGCTCACTAGGCAAGCCTGTTGCTGTGGGAGGGTGCTACTCAGAGGGTACTTTGCCAAGGGCCTCCTCAAACCTGGAGCTAGCTTTACCACACTGTTACCTCTTGTTAAGAGGCCATGTTTGTATGCTGCACTAAACTATGCTTTGTTTGTTTATCTGATCTCTATACAACCCTTCCTCCCCAATCAATAGCCCAGGGAAGTGTACAACATAATCAAAATACAGTACCATTACAAAAAATTCCAGACAAAAATTGGGACATTTAATTCCTGAAGGACCAGATGAATACAGGAGTCTTTAGCAGGCCTCTAAATGTCTACGGTGAGGGGAACAGCCATATTTCTTCAAGGAAGGAGTCCTAAGGTCTTGGTGCCATCACTGATAAGGCCCTGTCTTCTCTAATCACTCCATAACAATGTAGCAGCATGTAGCACCAGCTACATCTTCTGAATCTTTTTCAAGAGTACTCCCATATAATGCACACTGTAGCAGTTCGAACATGAGGTTATCAGTGCATGGGTTACTGAGGCCAAGTTGGCCAGATCCAGGAACAGCTGTAGCTGGCACACTAACTGAAGTTGGGCATAAGCACTATCTGATGTTTCAATCAACTTGGAAAACCAGCAAAGGGTTTTCAACCAACATGGAATGCTTGGGTAGTTGTGGCACGTAACATTTGTTAGTGTTCTCATGTGCCACACTACTTTTTGTTGTTTAAACTTAGGAAGAGTTAGCATTCACCAATCCATCCTTTCTTGTTCCAGTCTACTATTGGCTCCTGGCTATACCTTTGGATGAGCTAGCAGTTCTTCTGGAGTAGATTATTTCCATTTCTCAATGTTGCCATGGTAACCTGTAACCAGCAAGCCAAGACCTTTCTCCATCAACATACACAATTCTTCTTTCCCACCCAGCTCACCTTACTTCACCTTATGGAACTGCCTCCCAGATAAAAACCTGTGATTTTGTCTTTATGGCTTCATAACTTGCCTTTGGTTATAGCTGACTAAAGTTATAATACTCCATTGACTCAACCTGGCCACTTGCCTGTACCAGAGCTCACTGAGTTCCTGCCTGTTGGCCAAACTTCTGGCAGAGCCACATGGATTTTCAATTTCAGTTCAGCATTTTCCAAATATTACTGCTTCACAGGAATAATTACAGAGCTGTTCTCATGGAGTTTGACCATTATGTTGGAACTGCTTCTGGGCAGACTCATGAACTGCCAGATTAATTCCTGTAGCATTGAAGTTCTGGAGAATGGCTGGGAGGAGGTGTGCAATCTCAGGACCTGCAAAATGAGTTCTAAGGAAATTGCATCCAACCAAAGAGGTCTGTTTCCATTCCCTTACCAGCTACTGTAAAAGAGAAATTTAAGGGGTTCTCGCTGTTGAACTAAGATTTCTGAGTCTCGGTGTTACAGAATCTACAATTCATTGGCACATACAAAGTTTACACCAATTATTGTGACCTAGGGACATACAGAGATTACACCAATGCCCCTCCTCCTCCTCCTCCTCCTCCTCCTCCTCCTCCTCCTCCTCCTCCTCCTCCTTCTTCTTCTTCTTCTTCTTCTTCTTCTTCCTCTTCCTTTTCCTCTTCCTCTTCCTTTTCCTCTTCCTCTTCTTCTTCCTCCTCCTCCTCCTCCTTCTTCCTATTATTTATTTTTCGGAGGCAAATGGAGCCATTGGAACCGTACTATTTCCTTCATTTAATCTAAGTTCTAGGTCCTGGCCTTTAACAGGCTAGATTAAAGGATGCAGGAGCCCTATACTATCCCTGTGTCAGAGACCAAACCCAATTCATCTCTACCAGCATTTCAGAACATAATAACAGTCCAGTCTAGCATCCTGTTCTCACAGTGGCCAAGCAGATGCTTATGGGAAGCCCGAAAGCAGAATCCTAGTGCAACAGTTGTGCTCCCAGTTGTGATTCCCAGCAGCTGCTATACAGAAATGCCCTGCCTCTAGCAGTAGAGGTAAAACATAGCCATCATAGCTAGTAGCCAAGAGAGCCAACGCTCATCCACAGAAGCTGCACCTAAAACCTGCAACTGTACAGAAATCATGGCCATTCTATTCTTCATTCTGGAAAGGTGTCTGAAATTTTAGTCAATCCTACATACTGTAACTGCTTTCCCTTCATGACGTTATCACTTTTAAGCATCCTTAGCTCACTGTGAAATTCCCCTATAGTTTCATCATAGTATAGGGGCCATAGCCCACTTTGCATAACTGTTAATCTGTCCTATGAACTTACTATTTTAAAGTGAGAGTTTGCGTGTGGAGACCCTCTATCCATAGCTGCCAAGTTATCCCTTTTTTACAGGGATTTTCCCTTATGCTGAATAGGCTTCCTCGCGAGAAAAGGGAAAACTTGGCAGCTATGCCTCTATCCCAGGCCTAGAAATAAATTCAGACATAACTCGTAATTTTGGTTTGGTTTTTGGCAGAATTTAGGCCACAACTTTATTGATTGCAAATCAAATGAGTGGTTGCATAGGCTCTGGTTCGACTAGCTACCTAGGGTAGCACTGACACAGGGCGCACCTGGAGACAGCAGCCAGGTACACACCTGGGACGGGGTTGCCCGACTGGCATGCGCCAACTGGGCCCTGATTCCCCCACGTGTGCCCAGAACACTGGTTTAGAGCAACCCGGCTTGGGGGAATACCAACCATCAGTCCATGGATTCCCTTAAGAGAAATACCTGAATATATAATTATAGGGTGGTAAGCAATCATGGGACCCAGGTGGCGCTGTGGGTTAAACCACAGAGTCTAGGGCTTGCTGATCAGAAGGTCGGCGGTTCGAATCCCTGCAACGGGGTGAGCTCCCATTGCTCGGGTCCCAGCTCCTGCCCACCTAGCAGTTCGAAAGCACATCAAAGTGCAAGTAGATAAATAGGGACCACTCCGGCGGGAAGGTAAATGGTGTTTCTGTGCGCTGCTCTGGTTCACCAGAAGCAGCTTTGTCATGCTGGCCACATGACCCGGAAGCTGTCTGCAGACAAACGCCGGCTCCCTTGGCCTATAGAGTGAGATGAGCGCCGCAACCCCAGAGTCGGACACGACTGGACCTGATGGTCAGGGGCCCCTTTACCTTTACCTTTAAGCAATCATACCGCCCTATTAGCATTAACCAGAGCCTATCTGCCAACCTTACAAGTTGTGACGATTTGCTGTGCAGCAGGCGAAACCCAAATTGGCTACAGCCAATCAGCCAAGTGGGGAAAATTCCTGCTGTGCCCCTGCAGCAACGGCAGACGACACACGACGGCATAGCAATGTCAAGCGAAAGCCCTAAAATTAGAGTGTGGTGGGCAGGTGTTCCGATGCAGCTCAACCGGAGAAGGAGGGTCTCTATGATGAGCTCAGCGTTTAAGTACTGGTCCATCTGACTCTTTGATTGGCAAGCCCTCAGCCCAATTGCACCCCATCAGATGGACCACCAATAGGGTGTTGTGGCTGCTCCAATTGTCCCGCCCCAACACCTAGACCTAGTCTGCTGGGACCCACAGGAACACGTGCCCTCTCTTGCAGGGAGGACCCGATTTACATGATATCTGTACTCTGGCAAACCTAACTGAGAAGATTTGAACCATTAGTCTGAAGTTACATCCCACACGCACATTGTTCTCCAGAATTGCAGTTTGGTTTCCTTGCTGACATGAGGAACATGCTTCACATGTGTGAAATGCCTGAGCCAAAGGGATCCAGACATATCAGCAATGAAGCCACAACACAAAGAAAGGAGCTGCAAAAAAAGATTCAGGACAAATCAACTGACTGAAAGCACTTGATTGAGTGAACTATCCAAAGTTCTTTAGATCCGAAATTGGTCCGAAAACAGCAGACCTGTCTGGAAAGAGCAGACCCGGGAGGAGGATGCTTGACTTCCACAGATGCAATGAAAATCAAAACAAACCCACCGACATAATCGCCCTGATGTGAGATGGGTGGGTGGGTAACACAAGTCCTGCCCCTCTGCTTTATAGTCACTTTCCTGCAGCTATAAATGACTGCAGTGAGTGCCACTTCAAAGAGAAGCTGATGAAAGGCACTTGAGGGACCTGTGGGGCTTTGGAGGAGGTGGGAGCCTGGAATCCAATCCCACCCAGGAGTTTTGCATAAATAAATAAATCATCGGCAGAGAAAGGGAGAGCAGAGGAGGTTGCTTTGGGAAGCCGTGCAGCCAGCATATCTGAGACAGAGAGAGGAGAGGAGAGGAGAGGAGAGGAGAGGGGAGAGTGTGTGTATGTGTGTCATATTACAGAGAAGTCAGGAACAGCCACAGTACAACTCCCAATCATTTGAGAATTACCTCTCTCTAATGGGGACCTCCATGCACAATCTGTTGCCTGCTCTGCTAAGGAACTGAAAACTTATCAAACAAAGAGGGAGGGAAGAAAAACAGAGACAACAAACAAGGCTGAAAGACAAACAACAACAACAACAACAACAACAACAGCCCTGATCAGATTGTTTCCCCTCCCCTCCCCCCAAAAAACTCCAAAACTTTTCTGGAGTTTGATTTTTCCCCTTGGAAGGGGAAAGTTCGTTTCCCTTCTTCTCCTTTTGATCCCTTTACATTTTTGTTTGGTTTTGTTAGCTGTCTTTTTTTCCTTCTTCTTACTTCAGTGGCATTTGGGATTCCCTTGGACGGTGCTCTTTTCATGCGTTCTGGATTGTACTTCTGAGAGGAAGATTGCAGCTTTATTTATACTATATTTATTTATTTATTGCCTCTCAGGCCAGGGAAGGAATGGTGGTGGAGGAGAAGGGCTGGAAGGGGGCTGCTCCTGGTGCCTTGGAGAGCGGCTGCCTCACACATCCCAGGACAGGAGATGGGGAAAGATGCTGTAAGATACCTCTTCTGCTGAGCTCTGGGCTGCCTGGAGTATCTTTACTTTCTTTGGTGCTGAGCCTCCTGCTGTACTTCAGGACGTCGGACCTGCAATCCAGGGTTTCAGATTTGGAGGCAGACAGATCCACTCCGCTGCCTGCCTGCCTCTCCGCAGACCAAATGGAGACAGCTATTTTGGGAAGAGTTGACCAACTGCTTGCTGAGGTCGGTGCTCTTTCATTTTCACAAATATGTTTAAAACCCTCTGTCCTAGTCTTCTTCCTGCAAAATCCAAGCTTCAGTTGTTTAGGCAAATGATACACCAGAGCCTCTGCTGTTGCCAAGCGCTGTGAAACGTCTCTGATTCTTTCTCTGGGGCTTGGGATTTCACTTCTGTTTGACAGCCCACGAGTTCTCTGAGCCTTCCTTGGCAGTTTTAAATTATATCAGCTTTCCTCCCACTTATTCTTATCCCCAGCAGAAATAGATGAGTAGGTAGGTTGACAAGCAAACCAGATAAATAACTAGCATAGAGTTAACATCACCTGTTTAATCTATGCAGCTTGAGTCTATAGGTGGGAGCGTGAGTTCACTGGGACTTTTGCCCGAGGAATGCAGTCCTGAAGTGACAGCCAGATCCTATGCATCTTTACTTCAAAGTATGTACCCCTGGATTCAATAAAGCTTTCTTCCATATAAGTATACATGGGATTGCAGACTTACATCTGGTAACTGGAAGCTTGTGGACTGATACGGCAAAGCTGAAACCAATCGGAAGCTGCACATGGGGGAGCATGCATTGAAGCTCACTAAAGTAGCTAAACATGCAGAGTCTATAATCAGTTAGAAGGGAAAGAGGATCAGGGAAAGGTTAAGAGGCATCTTGATTCCTCATTGCTTGTTGGAAGGCTTTCAGAATAACCTGCTCTCCATTTCAACCCAGGTTGCTTTCTTTTCTTTTTTAAAACAGATTTTGCTTTGCAGCAGGGTAGGGTGGGAACATGATTGCAAAAAGCAATATACTGGCAAGGCAGTGCTCAGAAGTAAATCTAACTCTGCTAAGAATCTCATAGGTGGAGGGGGAGGAGAATAACAATGAAATCAGAGAGGATCTGTTTACTGACTCTTGGCGGGGTGGGGGGCAACTGCATAAACAAGTGCTGTTAGGAGGAGTTGGCAAGACCACACAGAGAAATAAGATCTTGAAGCTCGGAAGCAGACTACTCCAGTCCAGTCACATGAGAATTCCCACTGCTCTGCTCCAGTGTGCCAATCTCTGTGGCCCCTTCACTCTTTCTGCCAGGTGTGGCCAATGGCCATGTTGCATCTCTTTTACATCATTAATTACATGTGTGTTTGAAGCAGCATTCTACACTCCCAACCAGCAGTGGCTCCTTTGGACCTTATCCCAAGGTCTTTCCAAGTCTTGCTGCCTGAGATCATGTTAACTGAAGATGCCAGGCTTTGAATCTAGGACCTCCTGAATGCACTCTGCCACTGATCTGCAGCTGTTCCCCTATGCTTTCCATGTTTAATATTAAACATCTCACAGATACGAATGCGTTTTAGACTCACAGCCATTCCATAAGCATTTCTCCCAGTTCACAGGTGGTGCAGATGAGTCACAGAGCATATTCCAAGTTTCAGAGTAGCCAGGGCGGGAAGACAACTCTCCAGAATCTCAATCCAATGCCTTGACTGGAAACTACCGGTAGCTTCTTTATCCTTGCCATGCAGAGCTCCCCCCCCCCCAAGCCGGAACTAAGTTCTGGCACCTCTCAGGTGAGCGCCATTGCCATTATAAGAGAACAGGGGAGGCATTCATGGTCAGTTCTGGCACCTCTTTTCTAGAAAAATACCACTGTTGCCATGTTTTGTACAATCTGTTATATGTAAGCCCCAAATAATATGTTGATGCTTGCTTGTGGGATGAGATTAACTTAAACAATGAAAGATTGCCTCTCAACTAATTATTGTTATTTCCTCTTCTCTAAAAACAGCTATGTTCTTCCTTAATTAATTTCATGTCCTTAGGAAGAACAAACAGATGGTAGATTTTGAAGGGGGATACATGAGAGAAGCATAGAGACACACAGAGGCAGCAGTCCTGTCTGTGGAAGACTGGCTGCACTCCAGCATAAGGAGATAATTCGCTATGAGAGAGTGCCTGAAACCTGGTCTACATGTGCAGCAGAATAAGATGGTAGAGTTCTGAGGGGATGGGATGGACGGTACCACTTTGGATTAAGGGTTGAGCCAAAATTTATCAAAAGACTTTGGGGGGGGGCGGCCGGGGGGTGGGGACTGACCCTTGAGATTTTTCTTTCTACACCTAGCTACCCGGTATAAATCGAAGGCCACTTTGCAGCATTTTATTCAAATATTCTGCTGTACATCTCTCCCCACCCCCCTTCCGCTGTATGCCCTGGAATGGCACAATGTTCAGTGCATCAAAGAGGATGCAAAATGATGACCAGGCTGCCTACACAGTTGGTGTTTCTGTCCTTTGCGGCAGATAAACAAACAAACCCTTTGTGGGGCGCTGAGGGGGAGGAGAAAAGAAGCTGCTAAAGGTAAGGCCCATCCCTGAGAAAACATTGGAGTTTTTTTCTGCTCTTGCAGAAAATTGGTGAAATGGTTCCCTCCATTTTTCTGCCCACAAGCAACGTGGTGACAACTCTTAGGCAGAGCTCTGTTTCAGACTATATGTGGAAGGACACCACTTTTGAAAACACTTGCATATGTATTTTAAAATCCCTATAAGTAGGAAATTGGTGCCACAAGGGTTGAACTGAGCTAGAACTGCTATCCTGTTGTTTGTTTGTTTGTTTGTTATCTGAAGTAGTGCCTCTGGAAGATTCTGCTACCACTTTTTCTGCTGCATGTGCAGAACAATCAAGGCTTCTGATAGGAGGGACTGGGGAAAATAGCACAATGAGAATTTTTGATCTAAAAATATGGGGATTTTTTACTTTTACAACCATTAATTGCTGGTTTGTGCAATTGTTTTGACAAAGCTGTGCCATTGGTAAGGGCTGTAGCTAAGTGGCAGGTAGAGCAGTTCCCAGGTTCAATCCCTGGCATCTCCAGCTAGTGCTTGGAATGTCCCTCTTTCCCCTGCTCTTCATCCATCACAATGATTGGCATTTCATTTCGCTAACATACACTGAATAACTAATGTTTGAAACCCAAACACAAAGTTTGTAATATAAATGGTGGGGCTGGTGGTGCGTGTGGTAAAAAAAGTCTCATTCTAGACAGTACTGCACAGATATTACTACCGTATGCTTAACAACCATAGATACACATTTCCTCCTGACCAAATAATAGAAATTATGTTCCCTAGACCAGCAGTTTGTTTTGTTTTTGAAATTTCTATTGGTTTATCTTTCTATTTCTTTATTTAGGAATTTACATACCGCCTTTCACCATAAGGTCACAGGGCGATGTAAGGTAAAAGTAAAGCTAAAGGGACCCCTGACCATTAGGTCCACTCGTGACCGACTCTGAGGTTGTGGCGCTCTTCTCACATTATTGGCTGAGGGAGCCAGCGTACAGCTTCCAGGTCATGTGGCCAGCATGACAAAGCCACTTCTGGTGCACCAGAGCAGTGCACAGAAATGCCGTTTACCTTCCCACCACCCCTGTTTATCTACTTGCACTTTGACGTGTTTTCGAACTGCTAGGTTGGCGACGTACAACACATTATAAAACACATCAATAGATATTCTAAAAGCTATTAAAACAGAAATACAAGACAAGCACAGCATAAACCAAGAAAGAAAGCATAAAATTGTGAGTGACACAATCCAAAACTAACCACAGATGTTTTACACATTTCCACCTGCCTCATGAAATAGGTACGTCTTTACCTTGTTCCTAAAAAGGTTTAACTCTGAGGCAAGGTGTACTTCAGTAAGGAGATGGCTCGAACGTTTTGGAGCTGCCACTGAAAAAGCCCAACTATGGGTCCCAGCACTACTGATCTCATCCCTTTTTGGGACTACCAGGAAGGTCTCCCTACCTGATCTTTAAAAATGGAGAGAAAGTATGGGAGAAGGCATTCTATCACATACTTGAATCTCAGGCTCTTCAGGACTTTAAATGTCTGCATAAGTAAATTGAATCAGGCTCAAAAGACCATTGATAACCAGTGTAGCTGTTTTAAAATGAGAGTAATATGTGAACAGTCTGTTAAGAAAGCCCTGTGCACCTGCCATATACGTGCTGTAGGTTTCAGGGAATCTTGTAGGTTATTCTAAGGACCATTCTCAGTAGACTTGGGACACCAGTGTGACCTGTTTAGCTTCACTGTTGTCTCAGGCAATCTGACAAAGTGTAAAAGAAAAATACCCTCCATTTCATTTCATTTCACTTTTAATTTCTATACTGTGTTAATATATTACTATACACAAGGTGGTTTACAAGCTGAAGAAACAACCATTTTTGCTGTGAATTGCAGAAGAAAATCAATAATGGTGGTTAAGCTTCCTTTGTCTGCCATTAGTGAAAGACCCATGATAATCTCACAAGGAACATCATGGTTCCACAGCACATGGCTGGGAAAACCTTTTGTTGTTGGACTACAACTCCCACCATCCCTGACAACTGACTGGTCTTGCTAGTTAGGAATAATGGGAGTTGTAGTCCGACAACAGTTGGAGACCCAAGTTTGAGAAACACTAGATTAACGGAAAGAGTGTATTCTATTAGATTGATCAAGATGCAGTTGCACTTGCTTTGCTGGAGTTAACTAGAGCAAGTGAGAGGAGAATGATACACGGCAATGGGCCCTTTCTACTTTGTTCTCTGTGAGTGCCAAAGGAAAGATTGACAAGCAAGTATGGAGGAGAGAGGCATGAGGGAGTTGCTGGGGAAAGATAAAGTGGAAAAGAAATACAGACAATTATGGTAAGAGACAGGGAGAGGAATGGAGAAAGCAAGGATAAGAGACTATCATATAGGTTGACAAGAGAGATGGATAGCAGAATGGAACCAGGAAAGAAAACAGTATAGAATGACTCGCCCCCCCAAGCAGAGCATTAAGTCCCTACTCTTTTTCACGTTGTCAGTACTTCTACCGTCACATTCTCATGAACAAGTTACAGTGGCTCCTAATGAGTTTTACAGCTGCAAGGTTCACATCATTCAACAACAACACAGAATAAAGCACAGTGTGGTTTTTAAGGGAGGCAGAGGGAAGCAAATGCACTGAATTAATGAAGCAGCTCAGCTTTAACTTGGTTTCTTTCCTCCTTATTTTGCAAGCACGGGGCCTTTTAGAAAGTTAAGCACACTTGGGCTTCCTTGATCTCAGCAGAAAAGTAAAGCATTTGCTTAACAGTCAATAAATCTGGTGGCTGATCCAGTCTTATCTTCAGCTGAGTTCCATAGCAGTAAATGCAAAGGACATTGTCCTTTTCAAGCCATGTGAATGGATTTCTGTACTTCATATACTGTGTCTATATGGGACTTTGATGCATCCTTATTCAATGATGAATGCCCATAGTAAAAGTAGGTGGAAAGAATGTGCTCCTGTAACTCTAAAACCAGGGTCACCCAATAGATGGAAGACAGTCAATAGAAAGTATTTCTTCACATGAAGCCTAATTAGCTAATGGCATTTCCTGTTGGTACTGCACACTATGTGGCAATGTCCATCAACTTAGATGCTTTCAAAATGAGAATAGACAAATTAATGGAGAAGAGGCCGTTCAGTGGCTATTAGCCAGAAAAGCTAAATGAAACATCATTATTCAGAGGCAGTACACCACTGGTGGGGGCATAAGCTGGGAAGGGATATCATTATCATTATCATTATCATTGCAGTAGTCCAAGTGGGCGATAAGTAGAACATGCACCACTCTGGCGAGATAGTTCGCGGGCAGGTAAGGTCTCAGCCTGCGTACCAGATGGAGCTGGTAGACAGCTGTCCTGGACACAGAATTAACCTGCACCTCCATGGACAGCTGTGAGTCCAAAATGACTCCCAGGCTGTGCACCTGGTCCTTCAGGGGCACAGTTACCCCATTCAGGATCAGGGAGTCCCCCACACCCACCCCGCCCCCTGCCCCCCCAAAACAGTACTTCTGTCTTGTCAGGATTCAACCTCAATCTGTTAACCACCATCCATCCTCCAACTGGCTCCAGGCACTCACACAGGACATTCACCGCCTTCACTCTCCCAGCGGCTTCATACAGATATTAAAAAGCATGGGGGAGAGGACGGAATCCTGAGGCACCCCACAAGTGAGAGCCCAGGGGTCTGAACACTCACCCCCCACCACCACTTTCTGGACACGGCCCTGGAGAAAGGAGCGGAACCATTGTATAACAGTACCCCCAGCTCCCAGCCCCTCTAGACGGTCCAGAAGGGTGTTATGGTCGATGGTTTCAAAGGCCGCTGAGAGATCCAGCAGACAACTGTTTGTTTAGAGGACGTGGTAACTGCTCTACTCCCAGCAAGGTTAGATGGTTCTGCAGGGGATGACATTTTGGGGAAGGAGGGCCATCACTGGGAGCTGGTTTGTTGGAAGTAAGATCCATTTGGTTTTGTGGGAGTTGTTTCCTGGTAAGTACTCTCCAGAGTGTGGCCTGATGCTGCAATTCCATTTCCTTTATTGGCAACAAACCTCACTGTACTCAGGGGAACTTCCGCCTGTGTAAAACACAGATAGGATCAGGCTGCATATTTGACTAAATTCAGGATGACTCAAGAACACTTAACTAAAGGCTAAAGATGGCCTGAAGTCAAGATGTATAAAGAGGTTCTTTCTGTGTCTGATGCTAAACAGCTGGGCCTGACAAGTACCCGAATGGAGCCCTGCATATGCCACTAGATTCTCTGAAGAAAGGGTGGCACATATAAAAGCATCACATAATAGTACGCTTTTCTTAAAATATGATCAATGTATGGAGGTTTTGACAGACTGGTTTCTTTGTAAAGCATTGCTTGCATCACTGTGTAAATTTGATTTTAATATTCTCAGCTGCGGAAGGACCTCCAGCCAGCCACGTATGAACCTAAGACACTGAAAGGCAGTTAAAATATGATCCGTACATATTGTCTAACACTCAGAAGAGAGGGGGGGGGAAATGAAGGACTTGTGAATGGGATGCATACTTTGAGTATGGGTATATCCAGATGCACATATCAGTTGGGACATGCTGTAGTTTTTTCCTGCTTGTTGAAGCACCTTTGACAGATATCCTGGCAAAAATGATCAGATCCTGATTTGTTCAGAAAGATTGCACTAACAAGAACTTTTGAACACCCAGAAGCTTAGCATCCAACAGCTGCATGTTAATTTGAGGCAACCACCCTTCTCGGTTGCTGTTTGTCAGCATTAATGTGTCTTCCTCTATATGTGGAGGCCCAGGGTAAGTGCCCTTAAATGCTCCCCCCCCCCCCCGGTTCTGTTCCTTACGTACTGCCAGTGATAGTGAGCAGCAAGCAATGGCATGAGGTTTTCCGCCAACTGTGTTTCCCTGACAAATGTGTTTGCAGACTGAGAATGATGTAGATGGGCCAGAGAGTACCCTGGCTGCAAGGCGAAATTCTTCAGCATTTATGGGACAAAAAACAAAACAGTGACATTTTAGGCATACACAAAAATTTCAAAGAGAAAAAGCAACTTTCTCCCATAGCAGGTCACACTAGTGGCTCTGACTTCTAAAAGTTGACTTTATTATCACTTTGCATCTGTGCTTGTTGGACAAAGGCAACCTGGGCATGTATAAGTCATCCAATAATCCATTTGTTGTTTTTAGAGTTGTTGGATAAGTTGTTGGAGCTGCATAGTGGGAGGGGCAATAGAACATTGTTCTCAGTTATGAATAGAGACCTAACTTTATGCTGAAAGAAATACACACTATACCACTACATTTGTGCTTTGGATTTAAAATTGATCATCTTGTAGAATACAGAAGACAGTGGTCTCAAGAGATGATTTTAGTTCTTTAATGATCCAGTAGCCTGTAATGGTCTCATCTCTGCTCTGATATATATTCTCAACTATGACCTTCCTTCTGCTCCCTCAAAAGACTCAACTCTTTATCCCTTTCTGCACTATATACTTGGAGCTGCTTACCAGAATACCTGTGTGATACCACCTTACTTCCTTTAAATTCCTCCTTAAGACCTACCTTTTCTGTGAGGTCTTTGGGTCAGGCCCCTAATTCCCATGCCCTACTGCAACTAAGCCTGTAAACAAAGGCTAAGCACAGGTATTTGAAACATTCACATATTGCCCCTGCCTCCACTTCCCTCCCAGCCCTCTGCTGTTTCCCCTGTGAAACTTTGATTGTAAGCTCTCCATGATGTGCATCCGCCTTCTTGTATTCTATAAAGTGCTATGCACAGGCTACCTAAAACTAGCTTTCAAAGTTCTAGTTACAGGTAGGTAGCCAGGTTGGTCTGATGTAGTAGAAACAATTTTTTTTAAAAAAAAATCCTTCCAGTAGCACCTTAGAGACCAACTAAGTTTGTCATTGGTATGAGCTTTCGTGTGCATGCACACTTCTTCAGATACACTTTCAAAGGATAGCTTTTGTCGTTTCCATTTTGCTTGAAGGGCAATCTGAAAACTTACATACTAAATAAGTTGTTTTGATTATCACATCACCTATTTTATTTGGAGAAAGCTTCATTTTCCTTGGTGGAAACCCACATTTTTGTTGAAGATAGGGGTTTGTAGCTTTTCTCCGTGCGAATATAGGAATGGTCTTTCCATGTCTTCCAATTTACATTCCAAGATATTAAGCTTCCTGAGCCAGTTCTAACCCTATGATCAACATTCTGCAATTGTCTTCAGCAGTCTAGGGTCACTTCTGAACAGCCAGTATATTGAACATTTGTCTCAACTTACTTGCACAAAGTTTGTGGGGCAGAGAGGCAAGGTCAGCTATTTATTGAGCATTCATTCTGATGTGCTTGCAGGGATATCACACAAGGTTGTATCAAGCAGTCATTATCCTACACTTCCCAGTGCCTTTTCCTGTCACTCTCCTTATTGCAAAAAATCTGGTTTTGGGTGGAAGCTGGTTTGTTATGCAAGAGCACCAAATCAACTTTAATTGCACGACCTGAATTTACCAGTATGTGATTGAATCCTACCCCAAAATGACAGCCATCTGGTAGTGCCCTAGGTCAGAAGGTGCATATTTCCCAAGTTATTGGAATAGTATGGAAAGTGACAGTCTTTTCTGATAACAAAAAAAAAAAAACCAGAAAATGCTGCATTTCTGTCTTGAGAGCCAAAATAGGCTTCACATTTCTTCTGCCATCCTTGAGTTGCAACAATACTTGGCCACAGCCAAAAACGGAAAACAATGCCATTTTTTTCATATCCCGACTGCCCTCCCCATTTTGACTGCCATTCTCTTTGCATTTGCCATATTCTGGTGCTATAAACAGTACATCAAAGAGCTGTGTTCTAAGCCTGAAGCATTAGCTTTCACTTGTTAGAGGATGAGTTGTCACAGAGACCTTCTGACCATGCAAATCATGTCACATGGCCTCATCCCTGAACTTGCCAGAAGGAATGACATATGGTACCCTACAAGTTCCTAATAGAGCAATCTTACTGAGATGGCAAACGCCTGTGGTAAGATGCTTAAATTAACACCTGGAAGTATAAAAGGAGGCAATTAGGTCTTCAAAGACCAGGTTACATATCAAACTAAAGGATATGGATGTCCTATTTATGGCCCTAGCTGAAATTTAATACACACAGTTGAGAAGATCCAAGATACAGAATTAGAATCTCTCATTGGTTTTGAGGTAAACATCAAGGATGAAGAGTGGAACATTTCCAGAACAGAAGTTCATATGCATCCAAAGGTTTTGTTAAAGGGGAACACACACACAATTACATAGTATTTATTGGGAACTCCATAGTTTCAACTAGAAAACCTCACAGGCTGAGACCTAGCCTAGTAAGTTACTTATCTTAGATTGTTTATACTCAATCATCAAAGTCTTAAGGCACTGAAGAGACTAGGTGTGTGCAGCTTAAGACCTGTGGTTGGAAGTACATCTCTGGATTGACCAGCCCAGTATAAATACTAGTAGCCTAGTTGTTTTTTCCCATGCCAAGTTAATAAAGCAATACCAGCCTGCAGATCAGGCCCCATTCAATTAATTGAGTTCAAGCACCTGGGTTGGACAACTCACCCTTCAAGCCTAGATTTGAATATTGTTTCTTATAGCCCTAATGTGATTCTGATAATATGTAAGGTACAACTATTTGAAAATACAGATTTGTGAAGGTTCAGGGAGAAGGAATGGCATATCTATATTAGAAATTTAAATTTAAATAAATAAATAAACAAAACAAAGCCAGGTTTGTTTGTTTTTTAAATTGTATGTAAACTTTCTGAATTTGGGCTTCAAATCTATTTGAAGCCCTAAACATTTTCACTTAGAAGTAAGTCCCATTGAATTCAGTGAGACATAATTTCTAGCAGAAATATGCTAGGGATTGCAGGTTTATGGCCTGATCCGAAACATACTTGGAAGTAAGCCCTATTGAATTCAACGAGACTTTCTCCCAAGTAACTCTGCATTGGACTGTAGCCAGATTAATAAATGATCTGATAACACAGCCATTCCTTCCGAGTCTGAAGTGGTTAAGTTTGTGTGTGTTGCTGAGCATCTCAGTACAGCGCTTAGGAAATTCAGGTCACCATATACTGAGTCTTAAAAACAGATCAAGGAGGCTAAAGATAGGTTCCTATTTCTGACAGTGTTGGTTCCTCTTATCAGGTACATGGCTAAGAAAAGATGAATATGATACATGTCGGATTTGAAGCAAAGCTCCTTACTTAGTTGCAATAGTGTGCCATTGCATTGGCTGTGGCACATGAATCTGATGCAGTTTTCTAAATGTTGTAGGAAGCTGCCTTATACTGAGTCGGATCCTTGGACTGTCTAGGCCCGTATTATCTGTACTGGTTGGCACTGTATAACTTTATCTGCTAAGAGATTATTGTAATTAAACGGTATATAAATTGTCAAAATAAATAAATAATGTAGAGGAGAACTAGCAACCCTTGATGGAACAGATTACTGAGGGTTGGCATATGCATAGTGGATGCCGCTGTTAGAAATTAGTCTTCTCTATTAAAGACCATAATATTTGCAGGTAGGTACTCACCCCACCACTGCAACTGCATTCTACATTTATGGTGACAGAGGGTGAGACAGGGGTAGGGCTTAAGGAAAGTGATGTGGTGGTTGAATACTTGTAAACATTAGAGATCACATAGGATAGGGTTGTCTTGTTACATGGAGGACATTTTTGCCTGACATTCCCATGGTGGCTACTGTATTTAGAAAAGTAGGGTGTGCTCCCAAACCTAAATTGTTGTGTCTGCCACATGGAATTTTCCCTGTGAGGGTAATTGCCCCTTTCTGCAGCAATCCAGCCCCTCCGCAAGGAATCACATTTAGAAATTCTGTCAAATTTGCTCTGCCTGCTTTCAGTCAAGCGGATGTTGAGATTAAATTTGAAGGCAATTGTCTGTCTTTGATCCGAGACCAGATGTCTTTTCCTCGCTACACTTCTGAACTGAATTCCTTTCAAAAGCTGTTTTCTAACATGCACAAGTCTTGGGTTTCATTATTATTGATGTAGCTTTCCCCTCCTGCCTTCACTTTATAGAGATTACAGTTCAACATGCCAAGACATCGGGAAGCTAGAGACATCCACCAGCGATGCAACTGTCCAGCAGGTAGGAACTGCATATTGTGGTGATAGTTATGGCGGCTTTTATATAGATAGGAAGTATCATTTGAGTCTTTATGGGTAGGCAAGGAGAGGGCAACTTTGATCAAAAGCCAAAGGCAAACCCTTGAGTTCATTGAAGGTTGTGTGAAAACCAGCATTGTTTTGGAATATTAGTTTGTTCTCTGATTCTTTTCTATTTGTCTCTTATGATCTTTTATTACTGTATTTGTTTTCAAATGTTTATCCCCTGTTCCTCAACTAACAATTAAAACCAGCATTCTGGTAGTGTTCATGTTTGCAGTGTTCCAGCACCCAGTGCCGCATGGGGGTGCTGCGATCCACACACGGCACCACAGCAAGCTGCCCACAGAGTCCGCCTGGCGGACGCAAGCCCCATGCTGCCGTTTCGGGCAGTGTGGGGCACCAAGCCACTGTGTCAGTCCCAGGAGAGAGGCGTGGCTCGGGCTCGCTGTAGGCCAGGCCCCGCCGTAAGTGCCACCCCCCTGCGGTATGCCATTGTGTCACCCCCCTCAAGGATGACACCCGGGTCAGACCGCACCCCCCGCACCTCCCTTCCTACGCCCCTGGCAGTGTTCTCATCTCTTCAAACCCTATCTCTGTTAGTACCACAGACTGATGTACTGTGATGTCATAATCTCTTGGGAAGGCAAATAAGTCACAGCCATTCTAATTTGCATTGATTTAGCTACTCTGATGACGAAAAAACTGGTTAGTAATAGGCAAGGGCGTACCCACCGCGGGGCAGGGAGGGGCCGCTGCCCTACTCTAGAGGCAGGGCCGGTCGGGCAGCTGCGGGCAAGAGTGGCGCTGCCGGCGGGGCTGGTGGGCAGAGGCGGAGGACAGCCCAGCGGAGCGCGAGTTCGGCGCCCGCAGCAGTCTCTTGCGCCCGAGCCGTGCGGAGTCCACACAGCCGCGCTGTGTGGGAGGGGGCAAGGGCTGACGCTCCCGACGTTTGGGAGACCTTTGCGCATGCGCAAAGCGGGGCGCATGCGCACAGCGCGGCTGTGGACTCCGGCGGCCGCCGTGCAGGGCGCATGCGCACAGCGCGGCTGTGCTCAAAGGTCTCCCGAACGTCGGGAGTCGTTCAGCGCCTGCCAGACCGCTGCAGCAACGGAGCCTCGGATAGCTTCGCGGAGGCCGGGGCTTTGCTCCAGACCTCCGCGGAGGCCCCGATCCAAGCCTGGTTCCCTTCTCTCCCCCCCCAGCCCACCCCCAGACTTCCCTCTTCTCCTCTAGGCGGCCGCTGGTTTTCTCCCCTTCGCCGCCGTCGCTTCAGGTTTATTTTGATTTCACCTGGGCTCTGTAGCCCCGCCCACATTCCCACTTTGTGGCCCCTCCCCTCCCGTGCCTTGGCCCCGCCCCTTGCCCCCCCCTAGTTTTGATCCTGGGTACGCCCCTGGTAATAGGCCAAGGCATCTGAATGTTTAGAGTGTCTGAGGACTTACAAACTTTGAATTCTAAGGGCATCAAGCAACATTTGTTTAATTATATTATTTAAGGGACTGAGGGAAAATTTATTTGGTCCACATTTTAAAGCAAACTGACCTAATTCACAGTTCTGGACTTCTATAGAGATTGGACCTTAGTTAGCAATTGAGTTGTGTATTTCTCTGGATTTTGTGATGCGCTATCAGTTCAAACATGCGCATTTTAGAGGGGAATCCATAAAAATTGCACAAAATGCATATTTATGGGGAAAGTACATACAAAAATGTGTGCAGTTTTGATGTAAAGTTTTCATATGGTTAAAAAAAACTTCACATAAAGTTTTTTAAGATTGAATGTATGCAAAACTGAGTGTTCATCTACGTACTGTAGTTCCATTCATCCCTATTTTATATAAACATTGCCTACAAACCATGTTTGTTCAAGATGCTGGAGTAGTTCCAGTTATTTTTATTATTATTAAATAATTAAATAAATAATAAAAACAAAACACACTGGTAGAAATATCTAGACATTTTTCAAATATATAAGTGCTTGAAAAGGCAAACCAACCTGTGTTTGAACGGCATTTTGGATTGGCCATCTTGATCGGGGTTTGCATTGGACCCATATACCACCTCTACCACTCCCTGCCATTCTCTCTTCTCCAATGGAAAAAAAACATTCCTTTGGGGGAAAAGGAGGAGAGTAGCAGGTCGTGGAATGGTTGCATCTACATAGGAAAGTCTCTCCCATCTTCAGCAAATGACACATGGGATATCTTTTCCTACTGGGCATCATGGGGTTTGACTGTATATTGCTTATTATTATTGCTTATTATTAGCTACAAATGATGTGTGTGGTTTCATTTTCTCCCAGAAATTGTTATGCTTAAAACCAATCCCTATGATCACCAACTGGAAAAAGTGTTCCACATGTCAGTCCCTCTGCTGTCAACTATCCATCCATCTTCCCTAAGCCAAGGCTTTTTCCTTGGGAAAGGAGGAGAAGTAGCTGTGAAGGGGATTGACTGTACCAGGGGTTTTGAATGTTCATCCCAAAAGCCCTTTGATGAGAATGAACATTTGAAAATCTTCATTTTTCAAGGAAATCAGGAGGGGGAGAGCAAGGCTTTTGTAGAGACTTGCTTATGAAATGTTTTAATAAAACATATTTTAATGAGTGAGACTGCTAGCTGAGGACATTGAGACTGTTTGAATCAAAGTAATGTATACCTTTGGAATGTAAGCACAATTTTAGAAGGATTCAGTATGTTAAGGCAATGATTTAGAATGACATCCTTTGGCTACTCCTGCTTTTGATAATAATGATGATGATGTCAGGGCTGCAAGGTGACCAATGCCAGCAATATAAAATGTGGCTGTTAAAGCCAACATATTTAGTATCAATGTGCTTTTTCTAATTTATACAACACTGGACACAGCTGTAGAAAAGCTATGAACACTGCAGTCCTATTCAAAATGTAACATCATGCATTTTTATAATTTCTAATAGTACAATCCTACACATGTCTACTCAGAAGTAAGCACCATGGAATTCACTGGGCTAGTGGGAATTATGAATGGCCAAGAGGAACTGTTGATAATCACTCTCACATGTGGTAAATGTAGAAAGTAGTGGAATTATACTAGTGAATTTCTGCAGTTGTCAGAGTACAGTTGTCAGAGTACAGTTGTCATCAAAAATTTGCTTAAAGCAAAATTCAAAGCAGTTTTGACGGTGCTTTCTCAAGTGAAACATCTGAGGAATTTGAAGGGAAGCTAGAAGAGTTTCAATGATACAAGCAACATTTGTTAAGTTAATTTTACACATGCCTATGTAACAATGATTCAGCAAGTGTGTGTGTGTGTGTGTGTGTGTGTGTGTGTGTGTGTACCTGTACCTGTACCTGTACCTGTACCTGTACCTGTACCTGTACATGTACAAGACTTGTATAGCAGAGATGGGGAATTGATGACTCATAGTTCTTATCCAGCTTGTCTGTTCTGTGGACAACAGTCCTGCTACCATATAGTGGCAAAACCACTGAATGAAGTGTCTCTTCTGTCCTGTAGCTGCTGCTATTGAAAGCAGATCAGAGCACTCCAAAAACAGGGAACAGCACTCTCCTCTGCTCTGATGTTTCCTGAGTGCACCTTTGGGAAACAGAGCAGGTAGGAGTGCAGTTTTTTGTTCCCAAAATACTTTGACCTGCTTTTGTGGGTTGGGGGCAGACAGGTGACATTGAGCTGGGCAATTTAAATCCATCCACACAATCCAAAACCACAGCAAAAATGGAAATTGCATCCACTCTGTTCTGTTAATAGTGGATAGCATGATATTCCTTTCCATCACAGTGCTGGGTTAGATAGAGACATCTACATCAAGCCCAGCACCAATGGGGAGGAAAGTACTCACCCTCTTCTATGGATCTAAAGGATCTACTGAAAAGGTGGAGGTGCTCTATGCATGTCTATGTGGATCAAACCCTCCAACACTCCTCAGATGAAAATAGGAACATTCTATTCCAAATCAGTGTGCTCCCCCCACCCCATCCCCCCTATATATGCACACTGCTGATGAAATACGGGGAAAGGGTGAAGCTGGCTGAGTGGCCCAATGGCTGTTACCAAGAGGAGTATGTAACAATACTATACCAGCAAATGTCTTTGTTATATGCAGGACCGTTAGATGCTATATGTTGAAACTGTGAGGCTTCCATCAGCCCACCTTGGGTGCCAGAGGAGGCACCTGCACCAGATGTTTGCAAGGCGGTTCTTCTACTCCAGCAAAGTAGTCTCTATGGTCAGTGGCTATGACTGCTGAAGGGTCCTTGTGTGACTGCAGGAGCCCCTGCTGCCACCATTACCCTGCCCGTGGCTCCTGCTGTACCACAATGAGGGGCCAGGTTGCCTCCTCTTCCCCCTGCCCCTGCCCCCACCCTTCCCTGCCCCTGCTCCCTTTCCCTGCTTGCAGAAGTCCTGGCATTTTCAGGACAGTTGAAATATATGGTGCATGTATGTGATTGCTGATGTTTGTGTAGTGGCCAGAAACACTTGGGAGGAACTGGCATCCATCCCCCAGAGGGGTCACTGGAGGACAAAGAGACCATTGAGCCAAAAAAAGTTATCCAACCATGCTTTATGTTGTTGTTGTTTAGCCGTTTAGTCGTGTCCGACTCTTCGTGACCCCATGGACCAGAGCACGCCAGGCACTCCTGTCTTCCACTGCCTCCCGCAGTTTGGTCAAACTCATGTTCGTAGCTTCGAGAACACTGTCCAACCATCTTGTCCTCTGCCGTCCCCTTCTCCTAGTGCCCTCAATCTTTCCCAACATCAGGGTCTTTTCCAGGGAGTCTTCTCTTCTCATGAGGTGGCCAAAATATTGTAGCCTCAGCTTCAGGATCTGTCCTTCCAGTGAGCACTCAGGGCTGATTTCCTTCAGAATAGATAGGTTTGATCTTCTTGCAGTCCATGGGACTCTCAAGAGTCTCCTCACAAAAAAGGTTATCCAACCATGCTTTATATGGATGCATATAAGCATTTATTTATGTATTTATTTACTTACATTCAGATCCGGATTGGTCCATCAGTATAGTGACAGTCCTAACTTAAGCTTGTATAATATTATGTTGAGGCAAATTAGTTTATTTCCCGAAATATTCCTTTAAATATTTGAAACTCACCTTTTAGGACAATGTCCTCTCGCAGCAGCTTCCAACAGGAGATAAAAGCAATACAATTTTTTTTAAAAAAAATATGAATTCAAAACTAATAACCAGGCAAACACCAGTAGTGTAAAACAAACGTCAAGAAAGGCTGGACAGAACAAATAAATACTTAGTGCCTGCTTAGAAGTAACAAAAAATGGGACCCCGTTGAGATTCCAGCAACTCTTCCTTTCCCTAACCAAATAGCACCCCTGTTGCAGCTGCACTGGCACCTCCATATGCCCTAAGAGTCGTCCACCCCCATTCTACATTCTTGACAATTTTCTTAAAGTGCTGCAATATCTCACCAATACAATTGATACACCTGAGAGAACACACCTGTGGTGTGTGGACTTTAAAACTGCAAACGCCACACAGGGAGGTTGAGACGTCTGATTGCGTAATTGCTCTGGAAGATGTGTATGAAACAAAAGCTTTAAAACATAAACAACGTGAGCAAGAACAGACAGCGAGAGTGATGTAGTGCTGTCTGTCTGCATACCAGCGGGTCAGAGAAAGCATGACTTTCATAATGCCTTGAGGTCCACAAGCAAACTGAAGCATCTTGTAAAATTATATCCCTCAATGTCTGTCATTGTCTTCTTTTGCACTGGCCATTATCAAAAGGAGGGATCTAGTCAGCTGCTGAAATACTCTTGGGACACCTCTCAACTTAAGAGTAGCTATTTATGCCACATTTCTCAATGGGAATATTTTACTGGGTAGCTGAATCATATGCTCTCACTTAGTGTTGAGCGAAGGTGTGTGTGTGTGTGTGTGTGTGTGTGTGTGTGTGTGTATTTCAAGAAAACTTTGCTCTCTGTGACATGCCCCCCTCCCAATATTTCAGCAACCATTCTGTGTTGTTCCTACTCTCCTCTGGAGAGGTAGCCTTGTTTCAAATGAATGTATGAGTGACTACGTAACCAAGGAATGATTGGGTAACATGCATACATGAATCTGTGACTTCCTTTTTTGCCTCTAGGCGTCTGTTGTATCATTACCAAAGATTCCAAGGACACGGATGTCATCTTCAAAATTCCCACTCTCACCCATTTCAGTCACCCTACTGAATTCAATGGGTGGAATGCAGAATTGGAGTAGTGGTCTGGCAGGAGGGCTCCAGTTGACTTTGAACAATGCAGGTGTACTTTCTCACTGTGAATATTAAACCAGGAGAAGACCTTGGAAACCACTACACTCTTGACACACACATCCCATGCCTGATATGCTTATGGCTTATATGGATTCTTGATCCTAGACAGTGTGTCCTTGTGGAAGCTTTCTCAAACTTTAGGAGAGTCAGCATTATGTTTTCAAGGTTCTCTTCTAAAGCCAGCCCCTTATGGTGCCTATAAACAAGGAGACCTCATGTTCCTTCTTGAAAATAAATGTTTGCCGTAAGTGACATTGTGCCATATTTCCCACAGATTCTTCCCCGATTTTTGAGTTCTGCCTAGTATGCAGAAAGGAAAAGAGAACACAAGTTCATCTGCAGACTTTCTGAAAGCAGGAGGGAAACACATATAAGGCAAGCAGGGAAATTGTAAATGGTCCAAACTGTAAAATTTGTACTTTTAGTTTAACAGAAGACTGAGTAAAGTGAAGCTGTAAAGAGGATACGTAAGTGTGTGTGTGTGTCTTGGTTATCTTAGCACTAAAGATAAGAACAATATAGGCAGAAGTAAAACACAGTTTTAATGTTATTTATAGACACGATAAGGAAATCTATGTTTCCTTAGGCTCAGGAAACCGACACTACTAATCTGTCATGCTTTGGGATAGGTGTGGCACCCGCTGTGAGTTGAGTTTTTCTCTAGGGTCACCAAAGGTTTAAAGATCACCATAAGACTGTACAGGAAATCTCTGAGCTGTGTCCGTGATTGTTAGCTGCTATGGTCTTGGCTGTTGCTGCCTAGCATCTTTGGATCTGATAAATGTTATTGTGAACTTTGTCAAAGCCTGTACTTCACCCAATTTTTAGAACATGAGTTGCTGCATGTTGTGTGACATGCTGACCCCATTCCCAAAATAATATTTTCAAGGTACTCTTAATACAATAAGTGTCTGGTTAAATGAGATAATTCCATGACTCCCTAAAGGCTAACACATTATGGGAGCATAAGCTTTCATGGGCAGCCTAGAACCCACTTTATCGGCTGAGGAGCTGAACTGTTTTTGGATTTCAATTGCTTATGCAATTGTCTAAAATTCATGATTTCATTTTCCTTTAAGAAAGAATCCCCCAACTTTAAACCACTGGAAAAACATTTTAAAGAAAGAAGGAACCGAACACAGATCTGAAAAAGCATCTAATTAATAGGCTGTTGTAGGCTTGGGTCTCATAAGTCACCATTGAAGGGAGAATCCTTAGAAGTTCTAGAATGAAGTGCAAGGGATTAAGAAATAGCCAGCACAAAGTTAGCCATGGAGATATTGTTCCACTATAGGGATAATCGTCAACTGCCCTGCTTTGAGCAGGACACCCCAGAATTACAGAAGTCATGCCAGCTTCTGACTGGATCTCGAGAGGTCCCGTTTTGGCTCCCACAGAAGCACAGCCCCCCAAAGGCACCCATTTTGAGGGGCCGTACTCTCCTGGGAGCCAGGTGACACCTGTGGGAGCAGGATCCCAAAAGATGCATGTCCTGATTGCCCTCTGAGGCATGTTGGAGGGTATGGCTACAGGAAGAGCTATACATTTAATCTGTAGTTTATTTATTTTTTAAACTTCAAATAGGAAGTCATGGCGGGCACTGCTCAGGTTGGGACTGGGGTGTGTCAGTTCTGCAGTTGCAACAAAAATAATTTCCCCTACCAAAGTTGTTGTTTGCATATGGTAAGGAGGGACACCAATAGAAGCTTCTTTCCTGACATAAAAAGCAATTTTAGGGGGCAATTTTTATCAGTACCTCCATCCCTCATATCCTCATCAGCTCCCCACCCTTCCCATGGTTGTTGTTTAAAGCTTTTAAAAAAAAATAATAAACCACACAACTCCAAACAATGGGTTGGATATAACATGTAACTTGGCTCTATGGTTCCAATGAAATCTGATGCCAGATAGATAAACTGTCCTAAATAGCTTCCCTAAGCCATTGGGGGGGGACCCACCTGGAGTGTATACTGAAAAGTATTCAGCTAGTGGGTATTCAAACTATAGTGGGGTGGATAAGCTAGAAAGAAGGAGTTTTCAAACCATCCAAAATACTATGTCAAATAATAGGTTCTGTGTAAAAAATAAAAATAAAGAGATAGGCTATTCTAAGGGGGCAGGAAATAGTTGAAATGAAATCTCTACTAACAGCCATCTTTCAGGATTTAGCAGGAACTATCTGAAGCTAGAGGTGTGGAAAAATACATTTTTCACAGACAACTGTTTTGTCCATGTGTATTTTGATTTGGCGTTTGACAATAAAGAGAGGCATTGCATATGTGGGCATTGCAAACAGACATACCTTTTCATAGGCTCTACTTTTCTGTCCAAGGATACTAATTTTAAAAAGTGACTTGCTCTCACCCATTCATTGAGCTTCCTGGCTGGGCCATGAATCCTGCATTGGAAAGGCTAAGTGTATCTGTGTGTATCCGCTATATCACATTGTAACTAAGAAACCACTGAAATAATTTTGATTATTTTGCCAGAAGAAGGCTTGTGCTGCCAGCCTCTCATTGTTTACTATACGTAGGATTTGGGATTTTGACACCTCTTGTTTCCACTGTTCCTTTGTGTTCTTTCTTCTTTTCATTCTGCCTGCAGTCAGCCTCCATTTACAGCCCACTTTTCTACTAGTTATTTTTTCTTTGTCTCTTCATCACTCCTTTCCGTCTCTGTCAGAGCTTCAGTCGAACTTTTGAACCCCCAAGTGGGTTCAAGGCAAAAGCAAAATGAGTTTTCCATCTTTCCAAGTAGCACATTATTGTTTCTGTGGATTATAGTAGCACCTAAAAGCTGCATTGCTGTCAGGTTCAAGGCTCTTGGGTGCTAGACCCAATATATACATGTAACTAAAGGAAAGTTCTGACCTCTGGAGCACACATAACCTTAACATCTGAAGGGGGACACTGGCCAACATTTTATAAAACATAGATGTGGGAAGGGAACAAGTGAAAAAGGCTGAGGCTGTGGATTATTGCTGCAATAAACAGCAGTTATCAAACTGTAAACTGTAACCAGGAGTGGCGTGGACATGGTGTGGTTAGTTGTGTGAGAGGACTCAAGCAGCAACACTTGGAAGCTCTACACTTGTAGCATGGGGGTAACTGCTCATAGATGGCTCACGTGTCTTCTCACGCTAAGATGCAAAGCAGCATTGCATAATCACCATTCAAAGTGCAGCAACCTGACCGCACCCTGCTGCCTGTCATATGAGTTGAGTGTTGGAACAGCCTGATGAAATGATTCTACCATCTGTCAGCTGAAAAAGGTCTCTGCTGGGGAACACCTTCAGGCCCATTTTAGAGGCGTTCTTGGAAATCGATTGCGCTAATGACTTCCTTATTTCTTCCAAACATTTTTTTTTCATTGCCTCAGTATATATAGAAAGAAAATAGGGCTATAACATTCAGATCTTGCTTTGTGAAGACACTCATGCCCTCTAAACACTGACAGGTGAAAATAGGCACATTTCAGCAGGTCCTTTGAAGGTCTGGCATTGTGGTGGGGTTATGTGGATTCTCAATGTAGGGTGGCAGCCTTCAAACTTGGCAGCTTATGGAGAGTTCAGCTACTTGCTGTGGAACAGGGCAGCATGAATATTGCATACTTGAAGGGCTTATTGCAACCAAGTATATTCGGTGGTAAGCAGAAAATGGAACAGGTGTGGTGCAATGATGAACTGTGTGTGAACTAGGGAGTTCCTGGTTCAAATTATGCCTTGCCATGAACTCACTGGGAGAGTTCACCCTCTCTCAGACTCAAATTCCCATTTACAATATGAGAATACGAATGTCGCCTGGAGGGAGGCATATGAGATGAGGGTAAGATATGATATTAAATATGCTACTTTTCTCCAGAGGCTCTCTATTGGCAGTGACGGTTTTAGGTGTGTCCAGCTGACGTGTGATTGTCAATGTGCAGGTCCTTTTGGACCCGGAAGAAAGCAGAATGGGGGCGGGGTGTAATGAGATGCTCTGCCAATGCATGCAGGGGCTGGGAACAGAACCCTGGTGCGAAATGGTTGCTGCCTGTAGTCCTGTCTTAACTGAGCCATCTCCGACCTAGTTATTTAAGAAAGACTGTAGCTCAGTGGTTAGAGCACATGCTTTGCATGCAAAGCTTCCAGGTTCCATCTCCAGGTAGAGTTGGAAACAAATCCTGGTGGAAACTCTAGAGAGCCTCTCCCAGTCTGTGTAGACAATACTGAGCTACCGGTATATGGACCAATAGTGTGACTTTGTATAAGGTCTACTCCTTCCTATGAATGCATAGGGTGTCCCTGTCAGATGTACAGCATAATCGTCCACATATAATATTGCAGTGTGTGTACCTCTGTGTGGAATGAAACAGTCGAGAGTCTCATATTTCCCCCTCTTACCCCCTTATGGTCCTGTTTCATAGAGTGGCCGCTCAGACTACATTTTATACATGTAGTTAAATCTTGGTTACAAAATAGATGCCTAGTGTGCTGCATGATAAAATGAACACATATGAAAAAAATCTTCTTATTCCCTTTAAAAATAAAGGAAGAGGTGTCCATGAAAGGACTGGGCCTCCCATTCCACGTATTTTAAAAAATAAAAAGTAGCTATTTTTTACCACCCTTCAAAAGTGCATATCTATTCTGTGATTGGGTTACTGCACTTGGTTACGAAATGCAGTGTTGGAAGCCACCCTTGTTTAAGCTTGGTTTATTTTCTAATTTTGAGCAAACAGTTCATGGGAAACATCTCTATGGAAGCAAGTCTTTGAATGGGTCCAAGATAACCATGAACAACATTCCCTACCAATGCCTGGCAGTTGGAGCAGCTATGCTGAATGATGTTCACAAGCTCAAGTTCTGCTTAAATCCCTGTCATGAGATTATTGCTCCCCCTAATGCACCTCATATATCTTTTCTGCTAGGAGGAGCACTGGGATTGCTCAATAAGTATGTTTATGGCAGGTGAAGTAATCAGTTTACAAGCTCTTAGTAAGTATATTTTTAAAAAGAAGAGGCCAGGGCCTTCTCTTACTCTCATTCTTGCACTCTCTGGGACCCATACTATAATCTTATATTGATTTTATATCAGTTTAACTGTCATGGTTTTCCCCAGATAATCCTGGGAGCTGACTTTCGGAGTGATACAGAGCTACAGGTTTCAGTCTACAGGTTTGATAGTAATTCAGAAGGAATTACTATTAAACCAGTTCAGTTATGGTATAGATTTGCCCAGTGCTTTTTCTCTTAAAAAAATGTTTAGTGGTACTCTCATTTTCCTCCTCATATTGTAATACTGCCCCTCAATGAGGCCCAAAAATGTTTAGGGGCATGCGTACCCCTGCGTACCCGCAGAAAAAAAGCACTGGATTTGTGCCACCTGGCAGGAATGTAAAGGAATTTTATTTACTCCTTTGTTGCATAGCAAAAAACACTATTTTGTTCTCACCGTTCTGTTTAAATCTTTGTATATTGGAACTTATTATACAGTGCTACTGCATAGCATCCTGGGAAGCCAAGATATGAGTGACTTTTACACTCTAGTCAACTCTATGGACTTTTGGATATACGGAAATGGGGGGAAAGCCCCCAAAATAAACCCACTCTTTTTAAAAAAAAGAAAAGTAAAGAGGTATCTTGGCCTAGCCTTTGCTAATGTTTATAACAGATTGATCTGAGGTAGAGTGGAAGTTGAATACCTCAGAGGTCAGCACTTGTCTTTGCATTGCCCTTTATATTTCCCAGAATGTTTCTCCATAGCTGATGGAAAAGAAAGGGATAAGCCCTTCAAAAATTCCACACAGAAGCCAGGAGTATTGTTTTCTCTACATTAGGGTTGCCAAAAATGAATGAAGTTCAACTCCTTCCTCACATATAATCAGGCTACTCTTCCAGGAGGATTGCATTAGTACATAAACACTACAGACATTGGTGGTGTACTATAGTGGTCAGGAAGCTGCTAGTTCAAATTGTACCTCAGCCTAAAAAATGGCAAAGCTAACAACTGCCGGTAACAGGTTAAAAACAACCACCACAGAGGCAAAATAGTGAGAGTTTATAACTTAGAGCAGTGTTTTCCAGACTTGGGTCTATAGCTGTTTTTGAATTACAGTTCCCATCATCCCTGACCACTGGTCTTGCTAGTTAGGGATGATGGGAGTTGTAGTCCAAAACAGCTGGAGACCCAAGTTTGGGAAACACTGACTTAAGAGACATTTTCTTATTTGGGATGCTAAACGCTTCCTTAGAAAACGATTATTTTTGGACATGATCTAAGATGGGGGTAGCCAACAGGGATAAGGAATGAATATATTGTTGGATTCCCGCTCCCATCAACCCCAGCTAGCATAGTCAAAGGACAGGGATAATAGGAATTGTAGTCCAACAGTGGAGGAAGCCACGTTGGCTACCATTGCCCTAAGAGCATGTAGGTCTGTTAGAGCAGAGAAAGGTTTTGAGACTGCTGTAAAACATCAAGTTGCTCTGCAGATTGTGATTATTTGTTAGCCCTTATTCTGTAGTTAGATGTATGAACCCAAGACCATTACAACAGTAACTCATTAAGGACAGAGACCAGAAAATAGGAACGGTACCTGACAATTTGGGACAACTGGGGAATGTCTATTGAATGTGCTGGGTGGTCTTAGGCAAGCATCACAACCTTCACCCCCAGTTTTTAGGTGATTGATATTATATAAGGTGATATATATATATATATATATATATATATATATATATATATATATATATATATATATTATTGAACACAACAATAAGATCTTCTGCCATGTTCATTCCACAGAAGCAGAACCTAGTTTGGTAAGCAGCCTTTGCATGTCATCCTTCAATAACTATGATTTGTATGGTCTGAAAATGCAGAGCCACAAATGCTATTCTTAACTGAGCTCTTGAATGTATCCTTCACAGCAGTGGGGCTGCTTTTCACCAGCCTAAAACAAGGAACAAATTTGTTAATTCCATAGCACCCAAGTTAGGCTGAACATCGGTGTATCAGCAACTTATGTATGAGAAAAGGCTAATACTATTTTAGTTCTCTTTTAAATGTCTAAATGTTTTTTTACTTAAGGAAAAAATGAGTAAGGGGAGATATGGAGGTCTATAAATTTATGAGCAGGGTGGAAAAGTGGATTTAGAGACACACACACACACCCCATATTAGATCTTGGTATCAGCCAGTGAAACTGACTGGATGTGTTCAGGGCTGACAAAAGGAAGCACTTCTCACACAGAACAATGAACTTTATGGAATTCAAGAGGGTGGGTTTTTCATCACCACCATCATTTTCTTCTGTTGTTTGTTTACTTGGTTAAAATTGAATTAGTACATATATGGAAAAGCACACTATTACAGGATGTAGTGATGGCCACTGTCTTAGACAGACATCCCCAACCTGCAGCCCTCCAGATGTTTTGGCCTACAACTCCCATGATTCCTAGCTAACAGGACCAGTGGTCAGGGATGATGGCAATTGTAGTCCAAAACATCTGGAGGGCCGAAGGTTGGGGAATGCCTGGTCTTAGATAACTTTCAAATAGATTGTGCAAATTCATGAGAATAGGTACATTGACAGCTAAAAGCCTGCTAACTGAATAGGATGTCTGTATACAGAAAATGTATAACTCTGAATATCGCTCAAGCTTAGATTTGGTTAATTGCTGCTACTTGTAATATTATATTTTGCCTTTCTGCGATAAAACCTTGCTCTGAGATGAGGAGCAGTAGAAAGAGTTTCTTTAAGACAGACAGTTGTTTTTCTGTCTTACTGTATAATATGTATTGGTGCTTATTGTTTTTAATAATTTTATGTAATCTGACCTCTGCCTGAAAAGTGGGGCTGTAAAGCATCATTATAGCAGCAGCAGAGCAGAAACATCCTTAGAGGCTTTAAATAACAGAATGAAATAAAATTATGGAAGAGATGAACATGGCCTGATCTAGCAGTGCATTTTTGTGCTTTTGTATTCAGTAAGCATCCCAGCTGTGCTAAATATAATTCTAAGGACCCACATCGGTGTATAATCCATACAGCCAGGATTCCTTACTTAGATCATGTTTTAATTATTGTTCAAGTAAGCATAATTTTGGAAACGACCAGCCATTGCCTGCAAAAATTATTCCCTGTTGGGAAACAAGATTGCCTGCACCCACCTTTATTTGCATGGTGATGATGGTGATGGTGATTAATTTCCTTTCATGTGCTCTTAAGAGGCCTCAGTTGGCTCTGACATAAGGCACAACATGACAGACAGTGGGGCTCCTAACCTGCCTGTTAAGATTAAAGGCCTGGACACCAGCTTAGCTCTTGGCTTTGGCTTGTGCTCCATAGGGATGCATTGTAGAGGGATGCTTGGGATTCTTGGAGGTGGGGGGCTCTGAACTGGAGTGGTCTGACTATTTCAGGGCAGAGGCTGTGTTGAGAGGAAGTGTGATTTGTCAGTTTGCCTGGCTCTGAGCCACCAAAAGAGCTAGGCAGGGTTTGTAACAAGATATGCCCTGTCCCCTGCAGCCGCCACAGCCATGCCTGTTTGTCATGAATAAAAACTCCCTGGTCAAATACAGAAGGAAATGGAGAGGAAAGAGAGGTTGTAGTTAGTGACAAGCAAAGTACCATGCTGGATGTTTTTTTTCCGTGAAAGTGCAGCCACCATTGGTAGACATTCTTCTTTCCAATAATGTATATTCCACCTTGCTTTCTAGGAATAGTACACACAATGCACTTTATCACCATAGCCCTAGGAGTGCCAGCTTGGCCTCGAGACTCTGGATGCCTGGGGCAGTGGGTGCTATGCAGCATGCATGGCCCTGGTGCTGAAATTTGTGGGTGCCCAGCCCCTTCATGAAATTTGTGGGTGCTCGGACACCCAGGATCCCAGGGAGTCAGCACCTATGCACAGCCCTGTACAACCTAGTCTTTGTCAAGACACAAGTATTGCATATTTGGCTTTCAGGAAACTGAGAAGGTTGGGGTTTCCAGCTTCCTGCTATTGCACTGGTCTGACTGGTCCAGTATTGTATTGGCTGGTTATCAAGGTCTGAAAAAGAGTGAACCTCAGCTGAGATGTTTGCTGCCTGTCCCCATGACCCCTTAGGCCAGATTCTGCAAGACTGTAGCTATTGATCACAAGATTTCTGCCCTGGCAATTGACTACTACTTCAGACCCTCTAAGTGTCCTTATTTTCCAGGGACAGCCCCAGATTTACAGAAGCCATCCTGGTTTCTGATTTGATCCTAGAATGTCCCACTTTTTCTTAGGATGCCCCTATTTTCATTGGAGAAATGTTAGATGGTATGCCACTTGGCCCTTCATTATGATTATTTGACATCATTAAGCCTTTCCTTGCAATGGGGTTTTAATTAATTAATTGATCAGGTATCCTGAAAAAGGCAATGTACAACAAATTAAAAATAAAACAGGATTTGCCCATAGGCTTGCAACCATAAGGATGGTTGCCACATCAGGGATGCTATATGATGTTATGTAGCTTGTGAAGCCCATTGGAAAAATAAAGGCCAGAGAATATGCAAACCATCAGAAAATCACATTAGTATCAGAATTATTTCCAAACCAATTTTATTGTGTGTACACCACTATTAATATCAATTTCACACTATTGTCACTAACAAAATATGTCCTCCCCCCCAAAAAAAGGAATCATCAGTTATAAGAGCCTATTGTATTTAAATGATGGAAATGCTCATATTTTTGTTTCAGTAGTAATTTTTAAAAACATGCACTCAGAGAGAATAATCTGATTTGAAGGGTGCAATAAATTTAACCCCCTCACTAGTATGATAGTAGTTATGATACATGTATGATATGCTTTCAATACTGTTTGACCTGTAGCAGTTTTGCAGTGATCATATTGCTGTTCTTCAAATCAGTGCATGTCCTGCAACATCTTTTTGAAATCCTGTAACTTCTATACCAAAAATGTTCTGCTTTATTTTTTATTCCCCTTTTGTTGCACTGTAATACAGGAATTCCCTCCAGGTGTCAATAATGCGGTAGCATTAGAGAAGCATTGTGGAACAACTAATAAGGCAGAACTATATGTGGATAGTCCAGTTTAAGTCCAACGTTAATGCACTATTAATGTGTCAATGACAAGTTGCAGAAGACACACACAAATCCTGCCCCTATAACCCAACAGTCTGCAAGAGCCCTGAGTTAATTAATTCCACATGCAGTCAGGGGTGCTAATGCCCCTGGACATAGGTTTTGCACCTCAGTAAGAAAGGGGTCATGAACATGCAACAGAAATGGAATCATGAGTCCCAGATGGTGATGTGAAAGTCCCGTTTTTCTCTACCTGTTTTCCCTGTTTAAATTTACAATGCTTTAAACTGAAACACTTCTTTGATGTGTCTAGATCCAGCATAACCAGTGTCTCCTTTTGATGCAGCCCACCCCAAATAAACTACTCCTAAAATAACTTTGCAGCAGAAGAACTAATTAATAAATGGACTAGAACGCCTTTGGAGTGTGGCACATCTGGTAACTGTTTCATGATAAATTTTCCACTGTATTTTTCTTACAGCTAACCCCTTGGACTTTGTTTAATTCTTTGGAATTGAGGACTGCTGCTTTTGCAAAAGTTCTGCTCTCCTGCTGTTTATGTAAACACAATGATCCATGGGTTGTTCCTATGCAATGAGTCTCTAGCAGACAGTATTCAAGACTGGGGCTTGTTTGCTTTTGAAATGCCAATGAGTCATCTGTTTTCAGCATATTATCACATGCAAATAATTCTCACAGGTAACTGCCGACTGGACTAGATGACCCTTGGGGTATCTTCCAACTCTAAAATCCCATGACTCTATGATTCTGTATAGAATGTGTATAACGTGCTGATTCAAGGGGCTGAGCAACTATTTTTAAAGAACAATTTGTTTAGTGATTTCATCCTTTGTCTCTTAGATAAGTTGACTGGAACCTTGCTCATTTCACCAAAGCTGTGAACAAATACTATGTTCTGAGGGTGTGGTAGGCTTAGACACAAGGATCCTGCTTCTAACCTCCACATGTTAATCCAGTCTGTACAGAACTAATGTAAGGGCTCTATGTGCTCATGTGCTGTATGTTTACTGTTTACTGTATGATCTACTGTTTATCTTCCATTTTTTCAGAAGCTTAGATGAACACAGAGATTTCAGGTTGGGACCATAGCTGCCAAGTTTTCCCTTTTCTCACAAGGAAGCCTATTCAGCATAATGGAATTTCCCTTAAAAAAAGGGAGAACTTGGCAGCTATGGGTTGGGACTGAGGTTATAGTCACTCCAGTCACCACAATTTACCAGAGATTCAGTCAAGTGAATAGGAATTATAAGCAAACTGCAATTTTCCCTTGAGTTCTTTGGTGCTGTCAGCTGAAAACAGTCTCCCCGTGATAAGTGAGCCCCGCCTGATCTGTAACATTAAGAAGTGATTGCTGCATGGGCATCTGCTTGGAGTGCCCACAACACACATAAACATACCTGAATCTTGCCAAGGTTGCTCCAGTTTCACATGAAGTAGAAATTGTGTTGTGTGTTCTTCTGCTCCTAATGAAGGGCTTGGCAGTTTTGTCCGAACGTGCCTAGATTGAAACTCAACCAACATTCTCATCATGCCATTTAGTCAAATGAATTGGCCCTTACTAATCCCCTTCCTACACAATAGCATGATCTGGGTGCCACATATTTGGGGCAACTGCAAATTCATTTTATCTGGTTTAACAGGTGGACATTATTAATAGCCATCTTTGGACTGATTCATAATCCGTTTCTTTTAAGGTCTACACAAATTCAACTTTTGTGTATGTTGAATATGCCTTGTGTGTGGACAAGCAGGCCCCTTATCTGTTAACTCAAAACATTATTCAGAGATTATTATTTTTTTAAAGGACTGTGAATCTGGACAAATTCCTGTGGCCTTTTCACAAGACTAGTTCAACAAGTGCAAATCTTCTGAAAATGTCAATTATTGTTCACTTCAGCACTTAGTTGTGCAAATTGTCTTTCTGAACAGAGGGTGGGGCAGGTGTCCTTTCAGCCCCTTCCAGATCTCTGGTTCTGTTAAACATAATTAATGAAATCAGAACATGGCTTAATGAAATCCAAGTCTAGCCTCATGCCAGATCAATGCCCAGTAGAACAGTTCCTCAACAGGAAAGATTTCTTATGCTTTGTTATGCAGGTGATTGATTAACCCCCTTCCAAAAACTGCTCTGAGCACATGTCTATACTTCTGCAGATACTCAGCATAAGTGTTTACACCAGGGAATGCCTTTTCAGGGTTTTACAAATTCCCCAGTAGCACACACACACATAAACCAATGCCTTGTCAAAGCAATGTCTCAACTGTAGATGGAGAACTGAAGAAATTCTTGAAAACATGACATGCAGAATTAATGTAGCTCTTCCGACACCCTGTTGTGCACAAAGAATGCCTTGTATTATGGGATTTAGCAAATATATACATACAAAGACTTGATTTATTTGGGGCACGCATGCTTGATGTTTCTCTTGAGTATCTGGTGTAGATGGAGAGTTTCATTGGCATTGCCAGCAAGTGACTTCTGTGTATGCCAGCATTATTGAAATGCTTAACAAGATCTTGTTTTCACAGACTGAGAGGCCAAAGTCTGGAATGCTGCAGCTCTTCTACTAGCTTAGAGATTTTTGAAATATTAAGCCGTATACAAATGCTAATAAACAAACAAACAAACAAAAGTACATATGCATGTTATAGGCTAATGGTTTCCAGACTTTCTGCCACCAGGGAATGATTACTGCATGGTATGGGGGAAGCCCCTGTTAACTGGCCAAGGGACACTCCCCTGCGCATGTTGCAGAAGATTCTGGTTCATGTTCTAATCTAAGACATATTCTCGGGTCAAGAGCGACACTTGCTGGGCCTCCTGGGCCTCACCCTTGCTCTGTATGTATAACTGCAAGTGTGCCCTAGGATGCCTCTAATTTATCTGTTTATTTATTAAAACATTGCCGCCACCTTCCATCTTTGGTAACATGGTTGTAGTAGTAGAGTCCTTAAAGTTCCTGGGCTCTATAATGTCTCAAAACTTAAATTGGTCAGGCAACATCAATAGTATTATTTAAAACGCCCACCAGAGGTTGTATTTCTTTCACCAACTAAGAAAATTTAATTTGCCCCAGGAAGTGTTGATCTAATCTTATAGAGGTATCATTGAAACTGTTCTCTGCATAGAATTACTGCCTGGTATGGCACAGCCTCCAAGATGGACAAGAAAAGGCTCCAACGAGCAGTAAGAATTGCAGAAAGGGTAATTGGTGCTAGTTTGCCTTCAATAGAGACACTTTATGCTATCCAAGCTAGGAAGAGAGCAGAGGGAATTCCCAGCAAAAAAAGGGAAGGCTGACAGCTGTGGCTTGGAATAAGGGAGTTTCCCGCAAAAAAAGGGAGGGTTGACAGCTATGGTTTACATTGCAATGTAGTCGAAGCAAAATTCCAATTATGTTGGTACTTGGCCAATAAATTATTCCTATTCTTATTCCTGTTCCCCTATACTGCTGCTCAGTTCAAGGTCTCCAGTGTGGTTTACACAGATTAATACAAACACAATTAAAAAATCAATCACAGGAGGGGAGAAAATGCATCAGAGATTAAAAGCTTAAGGAAATGAAAATGTCTTAGCCTGGCTCCTAAAGTATATTAGTTAGATGCCAAGCAAAACTGGGAAAGGAGTTCTACAAGTGAGGTGCCACAACCGTAAAGGCTCTCTCCTATATAGCCCACTCACTTTAGATGGAGGGGATACCCAGAGAAAGATCTTAGTAAATGGGCAGGTTGGTGTATCCAGGTCCCAAGCCATACAAGGCTTTAAAGGTAAGCACCAGCACTCTGAATTGCAGTGGCAGTGGACTGGAACTTATGGAAAGTCAAGTGAGATGCATTCCCAGTGCCAGGACCCACTCAGTTTAAAACACAGGTGCTAGGTTACTAACTGCAGTTACCAGTCATTCTTCAAAAGCAGCCTTACGTACAATGAATAATTTCCGCAGAGAACTCCTCATTGCAGTGAGCAAGCTGCCTTTCAGGGAGCAGGGAAATGGCTAGGAAAGAAGAGCTGGATGCTTTCACACTTTTAATTTCTCTGCTTCAAATCAGTCCCAAGCAGCTTATGTTTCCCATGAGATTTATAATGTGTGCAATACTATTTCAGTCACATTTAAAATTCTAAGCTGGTGAAAATCATTTGGGGCAGCGAAAGAGTTAAATGCTCATAGTGAAGTGCTTGTTTCCTGGCCTAAATCAGTTGTTTGGCTATAGTTACATAAATGTGCATGCAATGTGCATGTAATGTGTAGACCAAATACAAATGCTTAGATGTCTGGGCAAAGAGTTTAATACGGAACGATTTTTCTGTGTCGAGAACTTCGAAGTAACTGCAGGCATGGGGAGAAGGGTAACCAGAAAGCTTAACTTCCTTCTCTTGATGACTGCTACCTCAAGGCATTCTTTGCATATGTTGGGCCATCACAGATGTAACAACACAGACAACATTTTACCTCCCAGGAAGTGATTTTCAGTGGAGACTTGTTAGTGATCAAGCGTACAGCCATCAAGTGACGTACATGCACACATGTGACTATGAAGCAGGCAATGGGTTCCTGATAAGCAGTAGGCTCTGAGAACTAGCGGCTAGTCTGAACTCATGGAGTGTGTTATACCCACATGCCTGGGTGGGGGCTTAAAAGGAAAAAATAATAATGCTTGGCTTGGAATTTGACCAGGGCAGGGGGAATAGTTTGAAGTCTGGAGCTGGCAGGGAAAGGTTACTAAGAGCTTTCTGGCAGGCACAAGCAGCTTTTTAGGCTGATGGGGTGCCGAACATGCTAGTCTAAGGTTAGCTTTGCCTTTCTGTGTGACTGCTTGCTTACTGCCTGATGGATCTGTGAATGAGTACTACAAAATACTGAATCTGTACCAAAGCTACGTTCCATTTTCCATGAGCGTTCTTCCCACTGTTGAAAGACTTTCTTCCTCCCCCCCCCCCCATTTTCAGCACTGCTTGAGAAAATGTTTAGCTGTTTGTTTACACTGCCTCACCTCTCTCAGTTAACTTCATTTCCCCTCAGTTATGTCATAGCCAGTTCTGGTTAGCCACTTAGTGTTGCAGTGGAATCCCATTCACCATGCTCTTCCTGTTTGGCTTGGCTTGTTCATTTGATCAGCCCAGGGAGAAGAAAGGAGCAGCAACCAGGGGGGGCAGGGAAATGACACCAAAGTAGTGGTGTCACACTTCTCAATTGCAAAAACATGAATATTTTCACAGTGTGCTTTCCAGGAAATAGTTCTATTTCTTAGTAACTACTGTTCCCCCCCCCCCCACCAAACGCGGAGAATATTTTGCACAGCCCTATAAAACACCCTTGAGATACCCACTATTCTTTACCTCCACAGGAAGCCACCTCCATTAAGCTGCCTTAGAACTTCCTGCCATGCAAGGATCAGGGTGTGAAAACAATCTGAAGCACCACTGAGATGGCATTCTCTTTGCAGTGCTTAAAAGGTAAAGGTACCCCTGACCGTTAGGTCCAGCCGTGGACGACTCTGGGGTTGCGGTGCCCATCTCGCTCTATAGGCCAAGGGAGCTGGCATTTGTTCACAGACAGCTTCTGGGTCATGTGGCCAGCATGACTAAGCCGCCTCTGATGAACCAGAGCAGCACACGGAAACGCTGTTTACCTTCCCGTCAGATTGGTACCTATTTATCTACCTGCACTTCATGCTTTCGAACTGCTAGGTGGGCAGGAGCTGGGACTGAGCAACAGGAGCTCACTCCGCCGTGGGGATTCGAACCACCAACCTTCCAGTTGGCAAGCCCTAGGCTCTGTGGTTTAGACCACAGCGCCACCCTTTGCAGTGCTTCCAACCCAGCAAATCTAGTTAAGATGAAGGACCTACCAAATTCTACATGATTGGCCCCCAAAGTTGACCCTCGGCAGTGTGTGCCAATCTGTCCTAGTCCTGCTGTCTCCTCCATGAGGAAAATGAATACTTTGCCATTCCCCCCACCTACCTCGCCCCAGCCCAAATTTACTTCTTGTCCTTGCTACCTAAAATCAATGCACCAAAGCTCCTGTCCCTGACAGGGATCGGTAGTTATTTCACTAGGAAGCATTTAGTTGCTGGATTAAGAGAGATTTACTTTCAGCTGCTCGGATCAGTCTTTTTGGCCAGCCTTTAGTGCAGCCTTTGGAGACAGAAGAGGCTGAAGATCTGCTGGGACCGGTATCTAAAGGGTGTCCTTAATGCACTGATCAACAGGAAGAGCAGTGACGTTGCCCTCTTCCTCCTGGATCATTTTTCTGCCCAGCTGCCAGGACACATCTTTAACTGGGGTTCTCTCTCTCTCTCTCTCTCTCTCTCTCTCTCTCTCTCTCTCTCTCTCTCTCTCTCTCTGTTAGGTCTAGGGTGGGAGGGAGGGGGCTAGGAGCAGAAAGAGGAGTTCTGCTGCGCCTGCTTGGAAGGACAGCTAAGGAGGCAGAGCTGGTTGAGAAATATCATCTGGTAAACACATAACACCCCCAGCCTCCCCCATTCCTACCCCTCCCACCACTGTGCTTCGGAACATTCAATCCCCTCTTTGATGGACGTCCAAGAAAATACTTCTTCCACATCCTAAACTTGTTAGCACCAGTTAATCATCTTAACCTTCTTCCCCTCCAAATATATGCTCCAATGAGTTTCCCATCAGCGACAGTCACTGAAGACCAGGCAATACTTCTGAGGTTGGGTTGGGTTTTGACGTTTAAAACTAGCCGCAATTAATGATTAAGCTGTTGCCTTCACCCTGCGGTAAACACGGGTTCTCTTTTTACTGGGTTGGTGCTCCATATTATTAAGCAAAAAGTATGATTATTAAGCAAAACAGAAGAACTCACTTCTTTCCCCTCAGATTAAAGGAACCACTTCCCATTTTTGTATGTCTTTGCATGGCTGTGGAAGAAGAATTTCTGAAAGTAACAGCCTTCCACAACTGTGTGAAATTCAAATGACATGTGCTATCTTCATTCTCACAGGTGCTTAATTTTAGCAAGCCGACATCATGCTATTAAACTCCTGCTCTCTTTTTCATTGAGAGCCCATACAAAGAAACAAGCTAGTGTGCCAAGTTTAGTCAACTGTATCATCCTTCCAAGTGGTAAGGAGGATTTTACATGCCAGGTGCAGCTGTGTAGTAAAACATGTGGCACAATGTGTGGTAAAATGGTCGCCTTGATGTGACTCTGAGAAAGTAATTAAACATAGGGAGGGCAGACTTCAGCCTTATAGAATCTACTTTGTGTTTACTAGGATCCTGAGGCCTACCAACTGGGATAGTGGGAGAGATTCAGGTTTTGTTTTGTTTTTGCTCTTCTCCAAAATTTGCAATGCAGTTTTCTTGTAGTTGCGTACAAGTATGTGTATATTAGGAGGAAATGTATATAAAGTGAGATACTCATCATCATACTGAAATGCATTAGACTGGGTACAGGTAGGTAGCCGTGTTGGTCTGAGTTGAAGCAAAATAAAAAAATTCCTTCAGTAGCACCTTAAAGACCAACTAAGTTCATATTTTGGTATGAGCTTTCGTGTGTATCTGAAGAAGTGTGCATGCACACGAAAGCTCATACCAAAATATGAACTTAGTTGGTCTTTAATGTGCTACTGAAGGAATTTTTTTATTTTGCATTAGACTGGGGGAATTGCTTGCTAAAATGTGTATATTAGGGGAAATGTGCACTAAAATGCTGGCAATTTTTTATTTATTTATAAAACTATTTATATACTACTAAGTCATAAAAAGAAACCTAGAGCAGTTTACAACAATTGTACATAAAACCCATACAATAAAAAAGTGAAAATCAGAAATCAGGTGACAGTTGTGGGCTGACGGCACTAAAAGCTTGGTTTCTTGTTGTCAAATGAACCTTATCAACTCATGGAACAACCAATGATGCTTCTGCAGATGATCTCAGTGATCCAACTGGAATATATGGTAACCACCCACCCAAAGGACAGCAGAGAAGGGACCAGTTCAGCTCCCCTTAGGAGGAAGTTCCACAGGGTACTGCGATCAAAAGGGCCGTGTCCCACATCTTACCAATTGTACCTACCTTCTTAGTGGAGTGCAGAGAGGAGGACTACAACTGATGGACAGGTTCATGTTGGAAGAGAAGGTTCTGAGCCATGTAGGGCTTTATATACTGTAGGTAAAACAAAATAAAACCAGCAGTTTGAATTTGGCCCAGAAATGAATTGGAAACTAATGTAAATTAAAGCAAGACCAGAGCAATATGGTCAGAAAAACAGGCACCAGAAATTATTGTGGCTATTGCATATTTACACCAGCTGTTGTTTTAGAACACTTTTCAAGAGGAGCTCCATGTACAGTGCATTGCACTAACCTAAGATGGATTTGACTAAGGGGAGATATGCTTTCTCCAGGAATAGTTGGTATACTGGTTCAAGCTGACAAAAGCACTCCTAGCCACAGCAGCCACCTATCCATTTAGGAGCAATGGCGGGTTCAGGAGCATCCCTAACCTTTGAACCTAGCTCTTCAGTGAGAGTGCAGCCCCACTCAGAAAAGGTTCCACTCCTGGTTCACATTTCTACTAACCAATAATACTTGCCATGCTATATTCTAGTTCCACTTTCAGAGGCAGTTGCTGGGAATCGCAAGCAGGCAAAGGGCTGTTGTGCTCAGGTCTCGCTTTGGGGCTTCCCATGGGCATCTGGGTGTCCATTGTGAGGACCGCATGCTAGACTAGATGGGCCATTGGCCTCATCTGGCAGGCTCTTCTTATGTCTGCACATTCATTCACTGTGCCTTTTGAACAGAACTTTAGTGCAAGGAAGCTAATAACTGGAGTGTGAAGATGTAACAAGCAGGCTATGAACATTCTCAGTCTGCCCAGTCATGTGTAAAGCAAATGAAGAGAACCAGAACCAGACATGCCTGATTGCCAGGAGATGACTTGACCCTCCATACTGTGTCTGTGTCTGTTTCAGTTAAACATCAACTCTGTATACAAACCTGCAAGCTCTGCAGCATCTCAATATACAAAAGACTGCGGGGTTTAAACACTAGAGTTTTAGCAATTCCATTATTTATGTGTTTGATTTAATTTCACCTATGAATCATTCCTCATAAAGCATTCCAAAGCGATTAACAATTAAAACAAGAAGGATGCATATAGAAGCAATTTTTAATCCAACATATATTACAGACTAGGATAAAAATATCCACTTAAAAAGCTTCAATGAGCCCTGAAGACAATAGAGACTGTGCCTGTCTAATACAGAGGGGAAGGAGCTCCAAAGGGTTGGTGCCACACTCTAAAGGTCCAATTCCTACATCATACGGAATGGATCTCCTATTGAGACGGTATCGGCAAGAGGTATACAGCACAGTGCTTGGTTGGGTTAGACAATCTTTTAGATGTCCTGGTCCCAAGCTGTATAGGGTGTTGCACACCAGTACCAGCACGTTGAAATTAGCCCAGTAGCTGATTGGAAGCCAGTGCACTTATTTAGCATTTTAGACTCAAGAGTCTGCAGTATGAAACCCTGGGACTAGTCTGCACAGTTTAAGACACGGTTGGGTCAGACCAAAAGTCCACATTGTCCAGTATCGTCTTTCCAACAGTGGCCTGCCCAATGTTGCCACAACAGGGTGTGTTGAATTTTTCAACTTACACTGCCTCTCAGCATTAACTCACATTTTTACAAGAAATTTAACTTGAGTCCTCGGTTGCAGCCTCCCTGGCTCTTCATAGACCCCCAAGCATTCTGTTTTTGCCTTGGAAACACTTGAAAATTACTTTTCACCCACCAAGCTGAATGCAGCCCATCAGATATGCATTGCTATCCCACCAAAGTTTGCACAGGCTTGTAGTAGGAACATAGGAAACCACCTTACAACGAGTCAGACTATTGGTCCATCCATCGCAATATTGTCTACACAGATTGGCAGCAGTTCTCCAGGATTTCAGACAGGCTTTTTTCCAGCCTCACTTGGAGATGCTGGGGATTGAACCTGGGACCTTCTGTGGGCAAAGCAGATGCTCTACCACAGAGCTACAGCCTTTTGCTTTGTGTTAGGCCGTCCTGTGGTTAATCTCCCTGCTGTAGCAGCCTATTGGGGACTACAAAAGCAGGATGGCTGTCAGGTAACTGGCAGAGCAGAGTTCACCTCCAGTACACCTAGAGGCTTATAACTCAGAATCACCGTGCAGAGGAATATGACTGAGTGGAGAGTCCCAAACTAGTCTAGATAAAGCTGCATTGCTGGGTTCGTCTAATAAAATGTTTGGAAACCACTTAGCTAGAGCTCTGTCTGCTGCTAGTTGTATATTATACTTGGATTCCATATTGCAAAACCAGTAGGGTGAATCTTTCCATCCAAGTCCACTGTACTTTTCACCTGTTTGGGTGTTTGAAATATTTGAGGCTTATTCAGAAAAGGGGCATAGTGCTGCACTTGCAGAATTTTGTGCACAATTGCTATTAGTGCCCTGACCACAGATCTGTCCACTAGAACACACTCTATAGCACTCCTGGGCCTTTGTGGAGAAAGGAAGCCTCTGTCATAATGCACACCCACAAATCTTCCTTGCACATGTGTTGTGCGATTCATGCCACACATGTTATGTCTTTGGTCTTCTTCCCATATGTGCTCTTGAGAGAGTGGCATCAATCAAAATATTTTCATCTAATTCATCCTGGTTTTCTTGTTCTAATAAGACTGCAAAAGCTTCAGGGTTGCCCTCTCGTCTTTTCATGATGTCATTGCTGAGCTGCTTTGGCACCAGTCAGCTCAATCAGGACAAGGTAATTAAATAAGCATATTCCCCATGAAATCATGAGGATAGCAGGAGGAAGTGCAACACAGGGGGGGAAAGGCTGATGAGTAGCACGTTTGTATACATACACTTGGTAAGTCACTTTGCCAGCAAGAATATTACTCGTACGTCATGCGCCTTTTTTCCCTTCCTAGAAGGAGGTCTATCTTCTCTCCTGCTTCCTCCCGCCTTTCAAAGTGAAAATGAAGATTATATCAGTCTAAATGGAATCTGAACTGACAGGGGGTTGTGTGTGGGACTTGTTTATTATGATTTGATATTGCTCCAGGCAACATGTGTAGTACAGAAGAGACCACCCAGCAAATTTCCTCTGAGGCGACACAGTCTTTGCCCCGATTCCCTAAGCATGACAGCTGTGTGGGCCAGGCTGGGCCAGGTAGGGATGCAGTGGGAGATCAGAATGGTGTATGGAAAAAGTTAGAAAACATGTGGGTTACACAGTATGGTCTCCCCATGGAGTTAAGCTAATGGGTAAAGTTGAGGCCTCTAGTGTTCCCCTTTTCTAAGTATGTGTGTTTGGTTTTTTCATGGGGCCATAGTAGCAGCTGTTGGAGTTGTGATCCTATGGCAGATCTGATCAAGCTGAGGGAAAGTCCTGATTTAATCTTAAATACTTCTCTGTCAATTAAGTGTTTTAAGCAATATATAAAGGGTGCAGCTACTCACAAATATTACTGCAATTGGCTAATCCTAACCTTTGACCCAGGAGCAAGCAGGCAAGCCCTGGTGCACTTTCAGTGAAAATAACCAAATAAAAAATTGATCAGCTGGATGTTGTTGTTTTTAAATTCCACCATGTACTGAAGTGGCCCTTTTCCATTTTAATTTTTAAGCGGCTTGGCTCCTTAGTACATGCCACTGCATTGGAAACTTCAGTGGAAACTCCTAACTTTGAAGGTCGCCATTGCTTAGTTTGCTGGATTTCAACCAATTACTATTTGAATTCTATGGAATGCACATTTTAATACAATAAAATACAATATAAGAAATAAAAGAAGCAATAAAAATAAAGCATCTAACATAGTCATTGAGATTGCTACAACAATCAGAAAAATCACTGAGTGCTCTGCCAAGGCTATCAGTAATTTTCAAGTCATCCATTGCAGGGGTAGGGAGGGGGAGAGTTTGGGAACCACTGATTTGAATCATCATGTGACATCGTATTTTATTTATTTACTCAACTTTCCCTCCAAAACTAGACCTCAATTTTAAGCCATATATATATATAGAAAATTAGTTCAAAAGGAGCTCTGTAATGCCAAAAAGAATTGAGGGGGCTGGGGGAACCAACACGTGACAGTTGGCACAACTAAAACCTGCAGTGGTTTGCACTTAGAAGAGAAGAGAGTCCACACTGCAGATCCTGTGGCACGATGGGGGAAGCAATTAAAAATAAGTTAACTAAGTCCTATAAGGTGTGTGTGTGTGTGTGTGTGTGTGTGTGTGTGTGTGTGTGTGTGTGTCAGCCATTTTGAAGTTCAATCACCAAAGCTCCTAGAGGGAATACATTCATTCCAAGAGCCACGGCACTCCAATGATGCACATGACATCTTATGTCTGGTTGTTGTTTTTTTTACTAGACAGTTAGTGTTGGTCCTCTTTATGTGTTGTAGGAGCAGGTACATTACCTTCCCTCCACCACGTACATATGGAGCATGTGGTAGGTTCACCGCACAGATGCGTTAACCAAATTTGTGTGATCTTTCTCTTCCCAAAATCATGCCTTCTCATAGAGCACCCACTTCACATATAGCCTGCTACGTGCATACAAACTAAGGCAAAGGCTGTTTACACACTCCTGTTTCCTCGGCATCCAATGTGCTCCCGCTGCCGGATTGGGAAGCGGTGTACACATGATGTTAGCCACAATCCATATCTGTCCTGTTGTTTCTTACACATGAAATTCTGTGTTCTGATGTATTTCCCCTCCAAGCCAACTTTGAACTGAATTGAGACTTGAGACAAGGAACAATCTTTTAAGCCAGAAATGTGTACATAGCCCTAGAGATCCACAGAAACTTTTTAGGTTGTTTTAATAAAATAATGGCATGCTTGTGTTTTGGTACTTGAACAGGAATTCTTTGGCACACAAAAAATATAATTGACAAATTTATCCTTCTGCTAATTATGGGGATTTGGAAGACAGTGGTAGCCATTCTCATCTGCCTTTTAGGTGGAGTATCACCGGCTCCAAGAGACAGCTAGCTGACTATTTGAGGGATGGATCTGTGGCTGTTCTAAAATCAGTTCTGCTAATTAGTGGTTATGGGAGATAAAAGTCATATTGGGTGGATGCGAGCTTGGTTAGAAGAAAGTCCTTTCTGTATGTTTAAGTATCTCACAAATATGTTGAACAGGATTGTGAAGAGCCAATTACATGGAAGAATTAGAGACCCTAAAAAAATCCACAGAAACAACTGTCTTAACCCAGATTAAATGGTAATAAAAAGAAGAAAAAGAGAATCCCAAAATATTGTGTAAGAAAAAGAGAGTGCTTCATCTTTAAAATACAAGCTGAATGTGGATGTTAAATGCCACATCAAATTAGTTTTATTATGAAAAGACTAAAGCATCTGCTCGTGTAACAGAACTTCCTCCTCCTCTCCTGTTCCCTGAAACCCTCCATGCACCCTCAAAATCTGCTCCAGAGGATTGGGGAATCCTAAAGAACAGATTTTGAGAGCATGCGGGGAGTTGAGAGGAAGCGTCACCAAGGAATACATCTCTCCCTTCCTAATGAATAAACGTCAGCTTTAGGGTGGTTGACATTTTAATTAGCATTTCATAGCTAACTGTTTGTCATAGCTATCTCGTTATCAAATAACATACCCCCAAATTTCTGAAAGTAATTGTGTCTCTCTAGCCTGCCCTGGCTTTGAAGAATTTGCAAAGGGTCTGAATTTCCCTACAGGGGTTGTTGTCGTTACACATATGCGGCTCGTATTCTTAGCTGGTGAGTGCAAGGAATAGCAATAAAACGTGTTTTATTTATTTTTTCACCACTACACACCAGCAATTCAAGTCAGTCTGGGGGTTGTGGAATGCACTTGTCCTGTATAGCACAGCACGTGGAAGGTAGTATTCATATTGTCCACTGATAGGATGCTTTGCTGCAGGACTTCATGAGAGAGACCTATTGTAACTGCTAACTAAAACCCCATAAACATCAGCATGCAAAATAGACACCTGTTACACGGGGCCTAAACACCAGGAGGAGCCTTCTTTAATGACAATGCAAACCCAGCTCTCTCATACCGGTACTTTGGGCACACTGCAGGCATTCCAGTTGTGTCCTCCAGATCTTCCTCTATTTAGCTGCCTTTGTTCCCTGCACATTCCTAAAGGAGTGGCCCAGCCTGATCCCAGCTGGCTTCTTTTCTTCTTCATTTTTTAAATAAAAGTTTCTAGAACTTTGTATGTACAGTTACGTTTGAAATTAAGTTGAGCCTATTACATACTACATACATTATTTCCCTGCAGAGGGAAGCCGGGAGCTCCCTATATGCTCCCAGATTGAAAAAATGTTGCCCAGAAGTTGCATTCATGTGCATGGTGTTAAGGAGAATACTATTCTATATGAGCAACTACGCTTACATTTCAGCTCAGCCTTCAATACTCATAACAGGTAACATTATTCCAGAAATACATTCCGTTGCTCTGCTTGCCAGTGAGAGTTCTCTTATATTAAATGACTGTATCTACTTCCCTTCCACATTATCCTTAATTTTATAGAGGGTGATATAAAGAAGATGAACCTCAGAAATGCCTTTGATCTGAACATCTAAATGAATAGCAAGACGCAGGCATTACTGGATTTACTGCATAGCTCAGGATGTAACAGCATTGCTGAGTTAAATTGCTGGAGATGATAAAGGCATGTATAGTTTTGAGAGGATATCAAGGGCATTTCTAATTTCCTCTTCTGATACAGGGAAATTTGCAGGACTTGTGGTGAATGGTAAAATACGAATTTTCCCTACCACAAGAACTTTAGTTCAAGATGTATGTATCTTGTAGGGGTATTATTATTATTATTATTATTATTTATTTACTGCCACTGTCCCTCCCCATCCTGAGATGTGTATATATTTTAAAAGTTTTTTTAAAAAAATAACACAAAAATAAAATGTATATTTCATTTTATTCTGTAAAGGATGAATATTTACTTGCAATTCCTCATAATTCCTCATATGAACATTTTAAAATAAAAAAGTGGTCAAGAACAAAGCAGTGCCCTGCCAATATTTGCGCCTATGTCTTAGGTCTACTTTTTCTCCAGGGTCCTATTGCTGTGAAGGTCTCTACTAACCTTGTGGAAAGGATGGGGGCATCAGGATCAAGTGTAGGCATTTTTCTTCATCCCACTAGGTCACAAATAAGGCATCTTGGCGGGCGGGGAGGGAATCTATCTCTTAATCTGGGCAAGATGACTTTACAGAAATGCATCCAGTCTGAGTACGTTAAATGATTCTAATAAAATACTTTTATATTCAAAGCAATGTGATGTAACATGACATGCGGTGTTATACCTGTGCCAATGCCATTTATGTGTACAAGACATCACCTGATGTTGTAGTCATCCAGTGATGAGCATACAGGTGTGAATCAGCTCATAATGAATGGAGGTCCATTATTTAATTGTGGATTGTTGTTCTCTTTCTACTTTCCCACAATGTGGCTTCTGGAAAATACCAACTATTTTCTTTGCAGTAATGGTTGAATGAGCTGGAACAGTCTTCTAGCTTCAGTTTAGGTTCAAAATGGGAGGTGTCAAATTCATACAGCATGTCCTGTTTCAATGTTAGCCAAATATATTGTTCATTTAATTAAAATGACTCATCATTTATCTTTTTTTCCATCACTGGGAACCAAATTGTCAAAAGAATAGTTCTTCTCATAATAGTTCAGCTGCATCCAATCAGCAACAAGAAAATGATGTGCTCTCTCTGTCTCTCAGATTGTGGATAAGAACTGAGAGGATCACACAAGTAAGCTTAAACACATGAATGTGAATGTGACCTAGCCTTTCTGCCAATTCCAGAGGTTTCTGATTTAAAGCTCTCTGATTGTGGTTCACCTCCAGTTCTAAAACCTATAATGCAACACAGATGTTGTTAGGGGGTGACTGACGGACGGATGCAATTAATTTCCATTTCTCCATTGAGATGGAATACTGAAGTCTGGTGAATGTATTTGCCATGGTCCATCAAATCTATGAGGAGAAAATGGTAACTTGATCTTTGACCTTTCCCTCATAGATCATCATAAATTCATCAGTCTTTCTAATCAGACTGTTATACTTAAACAGTCCCCTGAACTTGAGCATTCATGACTTTTGGAGCAGTGGTTCATTATGGTCTGGTGGTTAAAGAGGGTTTAAAAACTCAGTTCAACATTTTTAACTGAGGTCAACAAGAGGTCATACATCTAATAATAATAAAAAGAGAAAGATTCTCTCTTTCGTCAGGTAGTCAATCGAGTGTCATTATTTGCTGCTGCTGAAGGAGCGTTAGAGAACTGATGTGAGGTATGAGCCCTGAGAGGACCCACCCCCCCCCCAGGAGGACAATACCACCTGCTCATTTGGCCATGACTTTCAAGAAAGTTGAAGGGTCTGGGTATATCTTAGAGGCATGCCATGGATCCAGCAAAGAGTGAAAACAAGCCAGCTGCTATAGGTGAAAACAGCAACACTTGACCTGGATGATTCCTACCCCCTTTTAGATCTCTCACTAGTATAACATTAAAATCAGGATTAATGGGCAAAAAGACTAACGTGTAATGGTTATGATGGCATCTTTGAGTGAGATGCAACTCTCAAAGCCCCACAGACTTTTTCTTTAGTCAGTCCATTTGGGGCATTGCTAGGTATATAAAAGACTAGGTTTCTGGGGCCAAAGGATACAGTTTTCAGTAAAAAAATGCACATGCTCATTTATATGTATAAGCAATTTTGGGCTACCTCAATTCCTGTTCTTCCAGTAATCCATCCAACTGCCCTGTAAGGTTGACCACCATGCATAAGGTTGAGGTTGCCATGCCTAGTTTCTTGATTCACAGCTCACACTTTAACCACTACACTACATCAGCCCTCACAAATCCTTGCACTCTGTATCCCTCTAAAAAGTACCAGAAAAGACCAAATACGATGCTCAAGCAGCAAGCATTAGTCACCAGCAAGATGCTGGTTGATCTCTGGAATAGAGAAATGGCACAAATGGTTGACATAATCACTCCCCAACCCTCTCTCCCATCAGGAAGTGCTCAAGTTTCTTGGATTCTTGAGGAACCAGGGGTAATGAAGCAACTGGAAAGAGTTAGAACAAAGCTGGAGGAAGACTTGCAATGAATCTGACTGAGAATGGGCTAGAGCTCATTTTGGGAACTACCCCACAGCACTGATCTACTTCTCTGCCAATGTTGCATTAGCACAGTTCTTTAGGAGGTCTGTTATATTTGAACATCTTGTGTAGTGAGGAGGAACCTTTGGGCGCAAGCTGTGATCAATCTGCAAAACACATTGTTGGTAAAGTCACTCAGATTCCCTTACTTTGTTGTTGTTTAGTCGTGTCCGACTCTTCGTGACCCCATGGACCAGAGCACGCCAGGGACTTCTGTCTTCCATTGCCTCTCGTAGTTTGGTCAGACTCATGTTGGTAGCTTTGAGAACACTGTCCAACCATCTCGTCCTCTGTTGTCCCCTTCTCCTTGTGCCCTCAATCTTTCCCAGCATCAGGGTCTTTTCCAGGGAGTCTTCTCTTCTCATGTGGCCAATGTATTGGAGCCTCAGTTTCAGGATCTGTCCTTCCAGTGAGCACTCAGGGCTGATTTCCTTCAGAATGGATACCTTTGTTCTTCTTGCAGTCCATGGGACTCTCAAGAGTCTCCTCCAGCACAATAATTCAAAAGCATTAATTCTTTGGCGATCAGCCTTCTTTATGTTCCAGCTCTCACTTCCATACATCACACCAGGGGCGTACCCAGGATCAAAACTAGGGGGGGGCAAGCCATGGTCGTTCAGGGGCGGGGCCAAGGCACGGGAGGGGCCACAAAGTGGGAATGTGGGTGGGGCTACAGGGCCAGCGGGCCCGACGACTCTGCGGCGGCGGCTGCAGCCTCTAAATGAACCCCCTAAACGCTCTCACACGACATCCCCCTGCTCTGAAGCAGGGCCGTCTCTAGGCCCCGGTCCGGTTGCACGGGGCGCTAAGCTACCAGGGGCGCCACTGCGCCCGCTGAGAGGCAAGGCGGAGGCTGCCCCAGGCGCGCCTGAGGCCGCCCCAGGCGCGCCTCTCAGCTGTTCAGCGGCTTCAGGCTGCTTTCCGGAGGCGCGCGGGCCTGGGGCCGCCTTCGCCGCGCCGGGGCGTCACAACAGGGGGCGGGCAGCACCCCCTGGCCCAGGGCCGGCCCTACACCCAGGCTGGGTTGCGCGCAGCTCTGGCCCTCCAGGCGGCAGCCGCACAGTGAGCTGCGCCCGCCGTGCCGGGAAACGGGGGGGTGGGGGCACCAGAGGGATCCGTCACACCACGGCGCCAGGTATGCTTAAGACGGCCCTGCTCTGAAAACACCGCTCCCATCCATTTACAGCTAGCCACCCCCTGAAAAACCCCTTTGGGCCCCGCTTTCCCTCCTCCAGGTCCCCCCGAAGCCTTGCCAGTTCCCACCCTATATATCTGGGATGGGGAAGGAGCTCAGAGGTCTGCTAGTCCTGGGGGGCCACCCCCCGTGGCCTGGGAGGATACTGGTGACCCCCCGCCAAGCTGAGACCCTCAACGAAGAAGAAGCTGCCACCGCCGCCTCCCCATCGCAAGGGAGCAAAATATGGGAAAGGTGGGGTGGCGCAGCGCAGGCGAGCCCCCCCCCAGCTGCGACCCTACGGCGGCAGCAGCAGCTCCCCCACCCTCAACGCATCTCTCTCGGCAGGGGCAGCAAGGGAGAGTGGCTGGGGGTGGCGCATTGCAAAGAAGGAAACAGCAGCCAATGCCCGGAGAGGGCAATGCACGCAGGGGGAGCGGAGAGCTGTGCCCCCCCAAGGCAGCTCCTTTCCTCTTGCCGGGGGTAGGGGGCGGCGAGGAAGGGTCACTGCCACTGGGCTACTCCTGCCGCCGGCAATCCGGTGCAAACGCCCCCACGCAGCTTCCTTGCAGCAGCCACGACCACCGCCTTTGGGCGCCGCCCCCCACTCCTCCTTTGCGGGCTTCTGCCCACCGAGGCTGAACTGGCTCCTGTCGGTGCACTTCCTCTCCTGGCCCAGGAGGAGTCTCAGTAGCAACTCGTAACTCAGGGGGGGTAGGGGGTGTGGAGGGGGGAAGGGGGCGATTCCCAGCCTGCGGTGCTGACGATCGTAGTGCAGCCTACTGGGAGGCAGAGCGCGGCAGCAGCTGCAACCAATGCAGGGAGCCGCGTCTCCTTCGCTTGGCAGCCCAGCAGAACTCTTAGGCAGGAGAGGTTGCCGCCCGGCAGGGCTTTCCAGTGTGAGGCGCGAAGGCTTTAGTGGGTGGGAATTGGTGCAAATGTAGGTAGGGTGGGCTGAGAGGAGGAGCCGCCGCCGAGGAGCCACGGCACCAGCAGTGTTTCCTTCCCCCTCCCCTCCCATGTCAACAAGCGGGGCGCCTGCGCAGGGTATTTGCTTCCCTAGTAAGGCCCGCGGTTTGACCTTCTAGGGGGGGCAGCTGCTCCCCCCTGCCCCATGCTGGGTACACCCATGCATCACACTGGGAAAACCATAGCTTTAACTATACAGACGGCAAGGTGATGTCTCTGCTTTTTAAGATGCTGTCTAGGTTTGTCATCACTTTTCTCCCAAGAAGCAGGTGTCTTTTAATTTCGTGGCTGTTGTCACCATCTGCAGTGATCATGGAACCCAAAAAAGTAAAATCTCTCACTGCCTCCATTTCTTCCCCTTCTATTTGCCAGAAGGTGATGTGGAGTCCCTTACTTAGACTCCACATTTAGAGCAAGATCGGTGGTTGTGACCGTAGCATCTGCTTGTCATCTTTTAATGTGTGTGTTTGCTTGGAGGTTAGAGACTGACCACATGCGAAATGCCCACTTGAACCTTGTCTGTTCTGGCTGGTGAAAGCCAATGAAGGAGGCCTGACTGATTGGGTGGCTGGAGTTGAATGCATCTGTTATGGAAGGTGTGGTACCACCTATTTTAAGCAAAGCAGTAGAAAGACCTCTGCTTTAAAAAAAATCCACATTGGACTCTGCCCTTTTCCATCATGGAAATGTATTTTGTTCCCCTCACTTCTCCACTGAACAAAGGCCATTCAAGCATGTACCTCAGCACACTGTCCATTAGCTGCAATGGAGCATCCATGTTTGTTTGTTTATTTATGTATTTATTCCTATATTTATTAGTCATCTAACAATTAATATATAACACATAATAAAAACAATAAAATTACATAATGCAAAATACAATTTTAAAAGATAGCATTAAAACAGTTAATATAAAACATAAAATGGTTAGACTCCACACAGTAAGAGGCAGTGCCTTATTATATGAGCCCCTAAACCTTTTCCAGACTTATGAAGAGGAGTGCCAACCTACTTTCCTTTTACATTTCTGCATCCCATTTGTACATCCAGAGCCCAGCACCTCCCCAGGACTGCTCCTCCAGGTTACTTGTGCTTGTGAGTATGTTACCTTTGGAGCCCTGGAGAAGAATGCAATGATTCACTGTACATATGGGAGATGCATATGACCTCCCATAGGATGTAATAACCAGCATGCAGTGGTGCAAGTGTGACTGGCCAGTGTGGAGGTAGGAGGGAAGTGATCCTTGCCTGAATGTTCCATTCTGTTGCAGAATTAAATTGCAGAATAATAGCTGCAACATGACCACTAGCAATCTACTCTGACAACTTCAGCATTAATGACTGTACGAAATCCAGGGTGACTGCCTCCATCCTGCCAGAGAGATAGTGGTTGGAGGGCATTTGACTTTACTTTTCAAATTTGGACTTGATTGATTTTTCAGCACTGTTACTTGTCTTACACCCCCAAACCCCAAAGCTGGTTTTGAAAGTGTCGGTCTTTTTATGCAGTGTTTCTTCCACCTCCATGATTGGTGATGACTTTCATAAATATATTGTGTGTCCCTTCACTCCCAGTCTATCAGCAAGTAGACTGCAGAGGCGCATTTTAAGGCAGCAGAATTGGTTCTGCCACACTGGGTGCCAAGCCTAGGGAGGCGCTGCAGGGTGTCACAACTATGATGTGGTGAATTCAGCCGAATGGAAGGCAAGAGGCTGGGTGGGTGGGTGCAACAGGGCCCTGCTGAAATTTGAAACATCCCTGCAGACTGCCATGAGATTCAAATGGTGAAATGGAAAAAGTTGGAAAACTCCCTTTTGTTTCAGGGCTGACACATTTGCCATCCCATTTAACTTAAAAGGCAAGCTCTGTTAGCTCTTGCCTCATATGAGTGAGTCTAGTATGTGACCTCTTGCCTTTAATAAGAGTCTAGAATATATGAAAAGCACTTACAGCTTTGACAGTTGTATTAAGTATCCCATTTCCCCTCCTTGAAAGGAAACCACAAAAAGGTATTTAAATCCGCTTTCTACTAGAAATATCTGTGAACATTTTGAGGAAAGCTCAGGAACCCGATGAAACAAGCCTGTCAACCTAAGCCCCAGATATTTTTACACAGTTAATCAAATATTTCAGTATATTTTTTCTTCAGCTATACAAATTGCCTATTTTCAAAGGGTGTTTCCAAATGCATAGATATTGACTATGGAAAGGAAACATCTTTTGAAAGGACTGACTGCTCCCCTGTGATCAGAGACAGAAAGAAAACATGAAAATTAGCACACAGTAAAACAGAAAGAACCACAAGTGACTAATAAAAACAGCCTTAAAGACTAACAAATATATTGGAGAACAAAGTTTTGCCACAATATTATTTTGTCTTTGAGGTGCCACAAGAGTCGAGACTCTCTGGTTTCTGCTGCTGCAGACAAACCCAGCCTACTCTCTAGAATTTGTCATAGTAAAATTAAAAGCTTTCCTGTGGATTTGATAGTGCAAGGGGTGTGTTTCCACTAGACCCAGCCAACACTTTTATCTCTCAGGAGTATTTGAACCCTGGCTTTAGGAAAACAACCCCCCTCTCTAGCTATCACATAATCAGTCCTCCTCCCTACACCTTCCAAGGAAAAATATACTTCCTGCTTTCTTCCTTGCCAACACTGTGGGCCAAAGATAGCTTTGCCTATCCGTGATTCCTGAGGCTCAAACTCTATTGCAAAGCACACCTGAGGTAGTCAAGTCCCATGGCCTAAACATTGTCATATATTTGGTCATTTTTATTGTTTTAGTCAGTTAGTCAGCTACAATATTGACACTTTCTCTGTGGTCATCCCGTTTACAAGATAGTTGGGGGTGAGAACAATTCAACCCACTCATACCTTGAATGCTTAAAAATCCTGCTATGGCTTATTTTATGACTACGTCTTAAAATAGGGGAAACAAGGTAGATTTGTCAAGTTTCATATTAAAGTTGCCGTTCCCTAGCACTTTTATATGAAATACACATTAAGACTCATTGCTTCTCTTCTGAATGATTCAGCATGTAGCAAAGGTAAGCAGGGTCCGGTTTGGTTTCAAATTGGAAGTGTTGGGATTCCTGCATTGCAAGGGATGGGCTAGATGGATGACCCTTGGCATTCCTTCCTACAATTCTATGTATGATGCAGCAAAATTTCTTCCCACATCATGATTAAAATTTGATAGGGCCATGGCAACCCAGTTACAGTTGCTTGGGGATTTTTGATTTGGCATGTGTTGAGTCCAGATTTTTATTTTTTATTTGCTTGGGCATGATGCTCTTATTGCCCCCTGCATTTTAACTGCTCTTAATGTTGTTATTTAATTGATATACTACTTAATGCCAAAATAGGCTTCTACATTATATTTTCATCTTTGTGTGCTTTAATCTGCATATGAATGCATATAGGTAAAAGGTAAAGGACCCCTGGACGGTTAAGTCCAGTCAAAGGCAACCATGGGGTGCGGTGCTCATCTCGCTTCAAGCCGAGGGAGCTGGTGTTTGTCCGCAGACAGCTTTCTGGGTCATGTGGCCAGCATGATGAAAGTGCTACTGGTGCAACGGAATACTGTGATAGGTGGCAGAGCACACGGAAATGTCATTTACCTTCCCGCCACAGTGATACCTATCTATCTACTCCTGTTGGTATGCTTCTGAACTGCTAGGTTGGCAGAAGCTGGAACAGAGCAAAAAAAACCTCAGCCCACCACGTGGATTCGAACTGCTGACCTTCCGATCAGCAAGCCCAAGAGGCTCAGCAGTTTAGACCATAGTGCCACCCACTCCCTTTTATGAATGCATATATTAGTGAAAGTAACATGCCAAATGCATTATGTTTGGGAAGACTGCTTTGCAAAAATGTGCACATTAGGGGAAATTGCATGCAAGAATGTGTATATTAGGACAAATTTGCACAGAAATGCTGGTGAAATTTCATGAGGACTTGAAACAAATCTCAAACTGATATGGAAATGAGAACTGAATTTAAGATGGGAAAATATGAGAAACTGTGGAGAACCAAAATTGATTCTTAGTGCATTCTTAGCCTATTCTTAGTGCAGAATGTAAGTGCAAACAGTAGGTGATCTCCACATTTGTCATACTCTGAGTATGACTGTTGGATATCACTTAGTGCCATTTGGAAACACAATGGAGACAACATTAGCTGTTCGAATCTAGTTGAAAAGATTAAACATTATTTTATTAAACATAAAATAAGTCAGTTATAATTGCCACTTGTTTCTGCATGATAGCCTAAACCACTGTTCTGTGAGAAGCCAGGTTAAAGGGCAACTTGGAAGTTATTTTGGCTTTACCATTTACAATTTGACTATAAGGGTAGCAGAACAGGGTTTTTATTGTCTCCATGTAAAGCCAAAGTTATGGTTATGCACAGGTCGCCCACCTCAGTCCATAGTTCTAACAGTACATTCCCCATTTTCAACCCTCACAGTTGGCCTTTCTCATGCACTTAGATACATAGCATCTGTCTCTGATTAGTGAAGCTGTTGGCTAAAATCAATAGACTGTCTTAGCCGTAAAATATAGCTCCATCCTCCTGACTTCAGCTATCTGTTTGAAAATTTACCTCACGACCTCCTCCTCCTCCTCCTCATGTGCAAAGTGGTTTACAATCTTCCAGTCCTCCTGCTGTTGTTTTATTTACCTGTATTAAAAGCTGCTTTTTCTTGTTAAGGATGCTCAAGGATTTTGTTTGGTCACATTTTTGAAGGAACCAATTTGATTAACACTTCCTGAACAAAGTGTTCAGCAATATGTGTGTAAGCCTGCTCCTTCATGTGAGCTTCCTTTTCTGAATTAAGGTAACAGTTACTGTCTGCTATTAACCCTGATGTCTTGTACAAAGCTAGCTATAAATCATGTTAGCATGTTCACAGAACAATGCCTTCAACTCTTCAGTTTGAGGACAAAGTGCAGTTTGAGGACCCTACTGCAATTTAGATGCAGTGTAAACACTGCTCTGTAACCTTTGTTATTTTAAGTGCCAACAGTCTGGTTCCATCCTGGTTCAAGCAGAGCCTGTCCCATTTGTACAGACCTCGCTTGCCCCCAAACATTCCTCAGTGCCTAACATATCCAAACTGCTTCTCCTAACACCACAATTTTTATAGGTTTTGTTGAAATATAGCAGGCAATCCAAAGAAAACAACAGAGTGGGGAAAGACATAGGGGCAATGGAAGAAGCTGGATATTATCTTAATAAGAAACAGTTGGTACATAGGAGATTGTCAAGATAACCAAATTCTGTGAGTAGGATAGAGACTTTTGTATATGCAAGTCCAAGGTGTATGAAATAAAGTCCCACAGGTGGTGTGAAATTGTTCTGGGTTCTCAATACTCCTAGCAACACATAGTTTATGTATTATTTTTTCAGTGATAGCCAAGGTCCACATATTTTTGTACCACAGGGAAAACTGGAGATCTTGTAGCATTTTCCATTTCTGTGCTACAGAGATCCTGGCAGCAGCCAGCAGCCAGGTTAAAAGTTCAATAGATTGAAAACATCGGGTCATCATCCCAATAATTCAACAAAGAGATTAATGAAGAAGACTGGATAGGATGTTTCATTATAATAGATATTTTCTGATAAACCATAGTCCAAAGTGATGAAGCTGGAGGGCATTCCCACCAAATGTGAAAGTTCCCATTCTTCCACACCCACACCCACAATCTTGGGTAAGGTGTGAGGTTCCCAACACCACCATTGAGACAACACAGCTATGCCTGTCTAGCTGCCTGGTTGTGGTGGGGAAATGAAGTGTTTAGGAACTGCATAAAGTGGCAGATGGAAAGGTAAGTTGGTGAATGTGATAGCTGATGGATAAATTAAAGAAATATGTGTGCAGTATGGTGAAAACTGGGTAGGTTTTATTTTTTAATTGTATGTACACTCAGTTTTTCCCACAAGGAGGTCAAGATTCCATACTGGGGTTGCCCCATTATATAATAGAAACTAAGTCTCTCTGAATCAGCTAGCTAACTGTTTCTAACTACTGCATTGCTCTGACTATCCACTTAAGTAGGTTTTGTAATTTAAATTGTATATACTGAGACAGTGGGATCCAGGTGGCGCTGTGGTTAAACCACTGAGCCTAGGGCTTGCTGATCAGAAGGTCGGCGGTTCGAATCCCTGTGACGGGGTAAGCTCCCGTTGCTTGGTCCCAGCTCCTGCCAACCTAGCAGTTCGAAAGCACGTCAAAATGCAAGTAGATAAATAGGAACCGCTACAGCGGGAAGGTAAACGGCGTTTCCATGTGCTGCTCTGATTTGCCAGAAGTGGCTTTGTCATGCTGGCCACATGACCTGGAAGCTATACACCGGCTCCCTCGGCCAATAATGCGAGATGAGCGTGCAACTCCAGAGTCGGTCACGACTGGACCTAATGGTCAGGGGTCCCTTTACCTTTACCTTTATACTGAGACAGTACCCAACTCGTTCCAATGTGGTGTACACAGATAGCCAGAGAGAGAAAAAGAAAGAGTTTTTGACTGTGAGATCCATGCACCCCACAAGGTGAGACAAAGTTGAGTTGTGTTTTGCAAGCTGTGTGTGAAATGCAGCTTGCCGGCAAATAGATTGTGCTGCTGACAGAGGTCTGGGTGCAACATGATCACGCCTTATAGTGTGTTGGCCTCTTCCAAGCCACTAAAGAGCAAATGAGGTTTCTGAGTGGCAGTCCAAAATTCCAATATGATGTCACTTAGTGGCTACTGTAATGGATTATGACATCATCATGTATGGTATTACTTTATTTTAAAAACAAACAAAGAAAGAACATTTTGGGGGTGCAAAATGTTTTCAAAAGGGCTTCCATCTGCTTGGAATCAGAAAAGTTCCACCCTGGGTTGTGCCTGGATTTGATGCTGAAAATGGAAGTGTTAAAGAAAACCTTACATTTTAGATACAAAGGAGAGACTGGACTGGAGAGTACACCATAAACATGCCTGTAGGCACAGCCTTAGAGCAAAACTACACCAAAGTAGAAGCATGTGGCTGCCGCCAAAAATGGCAGACTAATCGTATCCCCCATGTGTCATGTGTTGTACTATATATCTCCATATCCTGACAGCCTTGGTCAGCATTGTCTAACCACTCTTAACCAATGGTTTTTAAACTATTTCCCAAAGAAACCTGGTGCTCCATGAAATCTTGTTAGAGTTCCATGATGAGAAGAATGGCAAAAAGCTGCTCCAAAGTGTCATGGCTAATTGTCTCCTGTAAGGTGCATGTGCAGAGGGCAGTGCTAGCTGCATTCTAAAATGAATTATCAGCCCACTTTGGTTGATGACTAGGATCAGGAGTGTTCTCCAAAATCTTCTGCCACACACATAAGATGAATTGATGCAGGTGAAAGTTCATTGAGGGTCATACCTGCCAAGTTCCTTCTTGAAAAATAAGGGATCGGACCGGAAGTAGCAGACCGGAAGTAGCGCTGCCACCATTTTGCTGCCAGCGCGACTTCTGGTGCGGCAGCCATTTTGGAACTGGGCAAAGCAGCATCAAAAGTCACTTCTGAGCATGCTCCGCCCAGTTCCAAAATGGCCGTCGCACCAGAATAAACCGGGGAAAAACAAAAAAAAAATCTGTTTTTCGGCCAGGGAATACGGGAGGCTTGGCAGCTATGTTGAGGGTTGATAATCTTGAACTCCACTGCTGTAAATCAGACAACTCAGTTACTGTCCTGTATTAGTTGATGTATTTGGTTTTTGTAGCATCAAGGTAACAGGAGCTCTTGTAGTGCAAAACCTAAAACACACCACCCCACAGCTTAGCATTTCTGTGCTACTGTTAAGTGTTTAAAGCGCCTTGTATAAATTATTCCAGGCATCCCCAAACTGCGGCCCTCCAGATGTTTTGGCCTACAACTCCCATGATCCCTAGCTAACAGGACCAGTGGTTGGGGAAGGTGGGAATTGTAGTCCAAAACATCTGGAGGGCCAAAGTTTGGGGATGCCTGAATTATTCAGTAATCCTTACAACTTTGTAATAAGGGTCAGTGTTGTTATTCACATATTGCAGAATCCTGATAAGTTTATGGCTAAGGTGAGATATGAACCATCCACTTGCCAGTTCATAATCCTACTGAAAAATGATGGATCTGTTGAGGAAGATGTTATTAAAGGTGCTATTTATAGAGTTCAATAGCATTAACACATTCCACCATGCGTAACTATTTTTTTCTTTCTTTTTTCTTTCAGGCCCCCCTGTAAGTACCAAAACCTACGTCTGTGTGTGTTGTGAAGAATGCATCTGGTGGTAAGGTGACTGGGCACTGGGGAAGAGGGAGGAACATTCCTGAAACATCAGAAATTCTTAATGGACAGAAAGGGCTTAACTGATAAACTGCTGCTACTCCGATTCACAAAAGATTCAACTGCCTGTGCCACCTGCTCTTCCATATTTTTGGTACCTGAATATTTTGTTGTGGGAAGACTAGAAACATTCCGAGACTCTCGCAAGCTTACTTAGAGAGCAAGTATTTTATGACATAAAAAAATCTCTGGGAGATCCAGGGCAAATAGTTAAGACGGGTGCAGTGAAAATAAGAAAACTCTTACGGTACATCGTCTCCGCTGATCTCCTTGCATCTCTCTCACTTTGCGTCCTTAAGAAAATGCAGCAACTAACTAATTTCTGAAAACACTATAGTTTTAGAGACCCCAAGTGCTGCAAAACTGCTTGGTCCCAATAGTGCCAGCATGAAGTAGTCTGCCATAAAATGCAGTCAATGAAAAATGCATTGGCCCAAAGTATTTACATCTGCCCAGGTATCTGTTTAATTCACACTGCTGCCAAATATCCAGCTGGCACGGAGCATGGCATGTTGCTGGGTGTGATCCTGCTCTCCCTTACGTGTCTGTGAACATGTAAGCAGGGAGGATCATGGGAACTCCTTTCTGAGTGAGGCCATTGGTTGCTATCTACTCTAACCAACAGGTTGTCCCCAGCCCTGCTACCTAAGCTTTTTTTAAACTGGAGATGCTACGGATTGGAATAAGATGTTCTGTATACAACATGTGCGCTCTATCCACTGAGCTATGGCCCCTTGTGAAACCAACCAAAAGTAAATTTGGGAAAAAAGGAAAATATGCATTCCTTTTACCTGGGGTCTGTGTACAGACTCTAGAATATTTGTCATGAAGATTGCTGTGTGATTCCTATTAGCTGTATGTGGTAGAGGCTTAAAACAATGAACACAACCTCACTGTAGGGTTGCCAGACTCAATAGAGGACAGGACTTCTGTGCCTTTAATTGCCCTGCTCTCTTTTGAGTCTGGAAACCTTAAAGAGAAACCAGCAGACCCTTTGTTTAATTTCTAAGCAAAGGGTCTGCTGGTTTCTCTTTAAGGTTTCCAGACTCAAAAGAGAGCAGGGCAATTAAAGGCACAGAAGTCCTGTCCTCTATTGAGTCTGGCAACCCTACCTCACTGTTCATTGCTAAGCAAAGAGTGTGATGTTTATGTTGTGAATTATGGCATTTGATTTGCTACAGTTGGCCATGACTGCATTGTTTTCTGGCTATTGATTTTCCTGCCTTTAAACCGAATTGGTGGGCGCATGGTGCTTATTTTCTTGCCTTGTGGGCGGATTGGTGATTGTGTGTGGCATCTGTCTTATATAAATAACTTAAAATAATAAGTTAAATAACTTAAAATATACTACTTGCATTCAATGTTTTTCTGCTTCATGTTGATTTACAATCCCTACTCACACCTCCACACAGAATTTGTGACCATGGGCCTGCCGTGTCTACACTTTTGAGACATTTCGGGATCTCAGACTTGCTCGAAGTCTCTCATCTTATTAACTTTAATGCCCAGACGTGTAGTCAGAAGAAACACAACATACCCGATTGCTTCACATCTTCAGGAGCTGTTTGGAACCCGCATTCCAAAGCTGAGAGGCTGAGGACTTTCTTAACAATGCTGATTTCTTGAACAAAAGCCAGAAGGGTTTCCTCATTCATGTAGCCTTGTACAACCATTCAAACCATAGCTGACACCCATTTGTTGCACAGGCTATTTGACTGTCTCTGCCATGGGCATATGGTTGCGTCATCCAGCCAGGAATAATGCTAGCAGGCCTGGCTTGCTAGAGAGATGCTTTGGGGCTGTAATTCTGTAACCATGTATTTATTATTTATTTGTGTTTCACAATTGTATCATGCCTTTCCTCTAAGTTGTTCAAGATACAGCAGAGGTGGGTTTAGGGCAGCGTGACTGGTACCCTGGCAAAGGGGCCTAGGGGGCACCTTCCCGCCTTCTTCTGAAAGTCTAGTAAGTGCTGGGCTTTGGGAAGGAGGTGTGAGGGTTCTAGCAGGGTCCTAGAGTCCTCCTGTCTCCTTCCCAAAGCCTAGTTAGTGCTTGCCCAGCTTTGGGAAGGAGGCAGGAGGACCCTGCCAGAGCCTCACACCTCCTTCCCAAAGCCCTGCACCTCACTTACCCAGCTTTGGGGAGATGGTTTTGGGATGGAGGGGGTGTCAAATTTTGGCCTCGCACAGGGCTTCATATTACCAAGGTCCGCCCCTGGATACAGTATACATAGGGTTATCTCCTTTTATCCTGTAGGCAATCCTTTCAGGTAGGTTATTCTGCTGGGACAGAGAGTGACTTAACCAAAGGTAGTTTCACAGCTTACTAGGGATTTTGAACCCAGGTCTTCTGCATTCAGGTCCAAACACAATATCTGCTTCAACACAAGGAAGTACATGTGCCCGAATAAATTTAGAGCTGAGCCAAAGGTTTTTTTGATTACTTTTCTGGCTCAAGCATGGGGTTTTGGAGAGGGACAGGCGGAGGTTTTCATGAAACCACACACATGCTTCACCTATTTTCAAAGCTGTTGCCACTTGTTTATGATTATATGTGGTATCATTCTAAAGCCAATTCAGAGTGAGGGCATACACAGGGAATATTTTCCCCTGCTCTCACGCTGGCATCTTCTGAGTAGGAAGCACACAGGAAACTGCCAGGCAGAAGCAGGGAGCTTAGAAGCTATTGTAGCAAATGGAGCAAGCATTTTTCACATGTTTGTGTCCCTTATAAATAACCAACCCCCCCCCCCTCCCAACTTTGCAGCCTGCAGCCAGGGTGGTCAAGTTGTGAGGCCTTTTGGCTCAGCGCTAGTAAATAGGATTGGACAGTTGATGTGCTTAAGAGTTTTGCATTCCAGTTTTTTACACAAATTGTTTCCAGCAGCGACCTATATTATTGATACAATATAGTCCGCCTGCCATCATCCATCATGTGTGTGCGTGCTTAGACGCAGGGTGGGGGGAAGAGAGAAAGGATCTCTTTAGCTCCTTCTTTTATTGTAACTTTCCTTTGAATCGGTCATGCCTGAAGAGGAGTCACGCCGACAACATATTTGAACAACTGGCTCTTTTGAAAGACTACAACATATTTGAGCAAATAGCTGTTTATCCAAGGACTCTCCTTCTCACTCACGTAGGGTGTGCTTGTTCTGTGCTTGTTCGCTGCACATACTCTCCTATGCTAGAATGAATCTACATGGACTAGTAATGCCAGTTAATCCCAGTGCAGAAATGCACCTGCTGACTTCACAGCAGTGGGAGTGAATAGTAGCAGCGGGTGTGGTTCACAATTGTACTCAACAAGCTACATATCCTTCTTTAGTGAGCCCCACATCTTTGTGTATCCTACACAATGCTAACTGTGCCAAGTCAGTTCATAAGTATCTGGCCCAGTCTTGTCTACTCTGACTTCCAATAGCTTGCCAGAGTGTCTGGCAACTCCTGGCTTTCCTATCTATGATCACTTAACCGGAGATGCCACAAATTAAACATAGGACACCTTATCTGCACAAAGAATGTGCTGTACCGCCACCGGAGTGGTATTCTTCACATCCAGCTTATGTCTTTATTGTTTCTCTGTACCAATCCAATCACCCATGCTCCTTGTGCCAACTTGTCCTTTGCTGTGTTTCTTTTCAGGGTCCTTCAGGAAGACCTGGGCTTCCGGTAAATATCCCCCCCTTTTTGTGTTTCTCCCCCTCTCTTCTTCCTTTCTTGCCAGCTGCCTAAAGTCTGTGAGTGCTGGGGAGGAGATAGCTGGCTACCCATTGCAAAAGAACACACTGTCAGACAATAGGTGTAGACAATATAAAGGTAAAGGGGTCCCTGACCATCAGGTCCAGTCATGTCCAACTCTGGGGTTGCGGTGCTCATCTCGCTCTATAGGCCGAGGGAGCCGGCGTTTGTCCGGAGACAGCTTCTGGGTCATGTGGCCAGCATGACAAAGCTGCTTCTGGCGAACCAGAGCAGCGCACAGAAAGATGTTTACCTTCCCGCTGGAGCGGTCCCTATTTATCTACTTGCACTTTGATGTGCTTTTGAACTGCTAGGTGGGCAGGAGCTGGGACCGAGCAACGGGAGCTCACCCCGTTGCAGGGATTCGAACCGCCGACTTTCTGATCAGCAAGCCCTAGACTGTGGTTTAACCCACAGCGCCACCTGGGTAGACAATATAGTACCCTTTAAATGGTTTTGGACTCACATCAGTTTCATCCACAGCCAGCATGGCTACTGCTCAGTCCAGTAACATCTGAAGGGCACCATGTTCACCCCTTCTGCTGTAAAGAGAACTGGATTTCAGTGGGACATGCAGACTGACCCAATGTCAGGACAAAGGTTCTAGGTATAGAACTTCTCGAGTCTTTCTTGTAATGGAGAGCACACATTTCCTTTAAGAAGATCTTTTGATTTCAGGTGAGCTCATAGCACTTAGGGTATTTCCTTCCCCACATTGCAGTTTTCATTCTTGGAGTTGCTTCTGCAAGCCACTCCTGCAGAAACATACAAAGGATCTATACCTTGGTCTACTTACAAGTCATATATTAAAGCTCTCAGGAGTTTTCAGATTCCTGGCATACCCAGCATTGACTTGTGAGTAGGCAGAGGTGTAAATCTGCCCTATATTATATAACCATGGGAAGGATTTGCAGGTTCAGTTGGAACAAATACGAATGTGTGAGGAATGTGTTCTTAGTGATGCAGGAATAGACAGCTGACCTGTTTGGCCCATGTGCAATGGAAGCTTCAATTCATTAGATTTTTTAGTGTTGTGGGTTGATTTCCTTCAGGAATTTGTGGCACAACATTCCTTGAGCAAAAAACCATGCATTTCATGGCTTGGGTTTAGCACAAACCAAGCATCAGGAAATTATAATGACAGAGAAGACACATCCTTCCAGCCCACATTCAGACAGTGGCATTTTGGGAAGCTGCCAATCACATTTATAGCACAGTTAAGCATATAAAAGTTACCTCATATTGGACATCCCATTGTCTGTGTCAGGGGTACCCAACACAGTGCACTCCAGATGTTGCTGAACTGCAGTTTCCACCACCTCTGACCATTGGCCCTGTTGGCTGGGGCTGTTGGGGATTGTAATCCAAGGCCAGCTGGCCAGCTACCCCTGGTCAATGTCGTCTAGTGCTGTGATTGGAAGCATGTTGATTGTGACCCTGATTTTAGAAGCTTGGAGGAGCTTCCCCACTTCTGCTACCTAAGATCTCTTGATCTGGTTGATGCCACCATTGATTTCACTTCCTGGAAGTAGTAGTGGCTGATAAGGGGGTATGGAAAAGAATACCACTAAGCAACTATCAAATGGGAGGGGAACATCTGGGGCTTTCCAACCAGCATCTGTTGGGAGTAGCCTGAGCAAGAGGTGCTCATGAAGGCACGTGCTGGTAGTTTTGGGCCAATTGTGTAATTAGTCTGTAATATCCACATGGATATGGTGAGCTAGCCAGTCACCAAAACAGCTGCACAGTGCTACATGTGAGGCACTATTGTTTTGGCTGCTTCCACCAGGTCATGGATCACAGGTGCCCCTCTCTCACAACCAGCAGTGGCGGTCACTTGACCACTTTCTGCCCCTCCGTAACTAGCTGTCACTGCTGGAATGGAAGGTGTACCTAGCTTACCTTGGGTGTTTTTGCATTTGCCCAGCTGGGATAGGATCTATTATCAGAATCCATTCCATTATCCTTCTATGTTTGCTAGGTAGGAACAGGGCTAGTTCATTAAATCTCTTCTTAATGGAGACACACAGACACACACACCATTCCTATTTGTAGTTCCTCTCAAACAGCAAAAGATGTAAATATTCTTTTCCCACCTTATTGACAGCTTGCATTCTTCTTTCCCCTCTAAGCTTGTTTATATGAATAGTCTTATTATCAGAAATTAAAAACAAAACCAGCATGGTGCCGGTCACTTTTTATGGGATTTGTAAACACATACCTAATGCTAATCCACATGGAAATCAGGTATTAGTGATAGTCTGTGGACATGATGGGTCACAAAAAATATGCCGGAGGGACTGGAGGACTGACATTTCCCCATCTAATCTAATGATAAGTTACTGGCTTCAGAAGCTAGTTCACTCAGGGGAAAGCAAAAGAGCCTATTTAATGCTGTATTGTTTTAATATTCAATTGGGAGCCGCCCAGAGTGGCTGGGGAGACTCAGCCAGATGGGCGGGGTATAAATAAATTATTATTATTATTATTATTATTATTATTATTATTATTATCATCATCATCATCATCTATATGAACAGTTATAACCACAATAAATGCACCACTGTTTTTCACTGGGGGATGTGATATTGGAAGTCAGTTCTCTTTTTTATTAAAGAGACGTTTCTCCGGCCAGAAGTCAGTTTTAGCTCCAACATGGGGTTGGTGCCAAAAAACCATAGTCTCTTGTTGAGTTTTCTCCCCAAAAGTTTTAGAAACGCCCTCACATCAGATGTCAAGGTGAAAAAGAACTATACAACTTTTAGAGGACATCTGAAGGTAGCCCTGTATTGGGAAGTTTTTAATGTCTGATGTTTTATTATGTTTTTCTATGTGCTGTAAGCTGCCCAGAGTGACAGAGGAAACCAAGCCAGATGGGTGGGGTGTATATAATAAAATTATTATTATTAATGTACAAAGACACCCATGATAGTCATCTACCCTGGCCTGCCAACAACACAGCCTACACCACAGTTAAGGGCTGGGGAAATGTATAACATGATGTCTTGATTCTGCTCAATATGCCTAAACATAACAGGGACGAGTGGGAGAACTTGAAGCTGGCGTATCATTTTTGTTGGCAGCTCAGTCTAAAAAGCATAACATTTAGTTCTGTTCTTGCTTGCTGTTTTGTCAGTGTGTATAAATATCTGGGCTCAAGATATATGACTGGGTATCCGTCAATTGCAAAGCATGTCTTCGTACATTAAAAAACAAAATCCTTGTTATATACATGGACATGATAATGGAAAAACATCTGGGAAAACTGAGCTGTTTACCAAGGCATGTACAAATTATAGTGTGTGCATGTCTTGTACTCAGGTACCTCAATTCAAAATGTCAAGAAGCTCTCCTACTTTTTATTTCTTGATTTCAATTTGAATTAACCCATGTGCGGATCTACCTATGGGATCTACCTGTCCAAAAGGTTCAGCTTTGATAATTAGGGAGCTTTAGGATTAATTTTCTGAAATCTGGGAGTAAAATGTGTTCTGCTTCAGAAATCAGTTTGGAAAGTTCTTCCCTAGAAAGACCAGACAAGGGTCAGACTTGAAGGTAGTTCAGATATTAGACAGGACACCTTTGGATAAAATATCCCTCAAATGTGACTTTCAAATGCAAAGAAATAAAAATAAGGGACCTAAACACACTGTGGAATCTAACAGATTGAGGTTGAATCCTGACAAGACAGAAGTACTGTTTGTGGGGGACAGGAGGCGGGCAGGTGTGGGGGACTCCCTGGTCCTGAATGGGGTAACTGTGTCCCTGAAGGACCAGGAGCACAGCCTGGGAGTCATTTTGGACTCACAGCTGTCCATGGAGGTGCAGGTTAATTCTGTATCCAGGGCAGCTGCTTATCAGCTCCATCTGGTATGCAGGCTGAGACCCTACCTGCCCGCGGACTGTCTCGCCAGAGTGGTGCAAGCTCTAGTTATCTCTCGCTTGGACTACTGCAATGCGCTCTATGAGGGCTACCTTTGAAGGTGACCCACAAACTACAATTAATCCAGAATGCGGCAGCTAGACTGGTGACTGAGAGCAGCCGCCGAGACCACATAACACCGGTCTTGAAAGACCTGCATTGGCTCCCAGTACATTTCTGAGCACAATTCAAAGTGTTGGTGCTGACCTTTAAAGCCCTAAACGGCCTCAGTCCAGTATACCTGAAGGAGCGTCTCCATCTCCATCACTCTGCCCGGACACTAAGGTCCAGTGCCGAGGGCCTTCTGGCGGTTCCCTCGCTGCGAGAAGTCAAGTTACAGGGAACCAGGCAGAGGGCCTTCCCTGTGGAACGCCCTCCCACCAGATGTCAAAAAGAAAAACAACTACCAGACTTTTAGAGGACATCTGAAGGCAGCCCTGTTTAGGGAAGCTTTTAATCTTTAAGAAATTAGTGTATTTTAATATTTCTGTTGGAAGCCGCCCAGAGTGGCTGGGGAAACGCAGCCAGATGGGCAGGGTATAAATAATAATAATAATAATAATAATAATAATAATAATAATAATTGTTTTTCATGTGGTTGTATAGTGTGTTGGCTGCTTTGGTGATGAAAACCTTAGAAACACATGGTAGGCAGGCAGCCAGGCAAACCATGCTGACTTATTAAGCTATGAAGGTTGTGCCAATGCACTACGAGGGGTATAAACATTACTCCTGAGTGAGTGTGTTTCTTGGCATTACATGATAGGCATCCTGCTCTCTTAAGCATCAGTAATTTATTCTGAACATCATAGGCAGGGATGTGTGTGTGGTGTGATTCAACAGGAATCTGGAAGGCAGTATTGGGTTCAGAATTCAACTCAGCTTTATTTCATTGTCTAAAAGCATGTTGCTAGCCTTTAGGGTTGCAAAGATATATATGAATATTTGTACACAGAGAGGGCAGGGCATTGTTCAAAATAGAGGGTCCATTACCAGACATAAGACTCATAAATGCTAGAATATACGTCATGACTCTCGTATACATCCTTACCTGGAAGTAATTTCAAATGAACTTAGTGGGACTTAATTCTAAGTAGACATGCATCCACTATGAGGTTGCAATCCTGCCCCTTCTTAGCTGGGAGTAAGCCCCAGTGATTTCTTAGTAGACATAGTTAGAACTGCAGCCAGGGATATTTGAAAGTTCAACCTTGTTCCAGCTTACAACATAAACCTTCAAAGCAAGTTATTTCTATGCCCCTTAGTCAGTGGCAGACCTTGGGGTCTCAAATTTCAGCAGCAACCTGTGTGACACCAAAATTTGTCACCCCTTCCCTTCTTGCGCTCCATTGTAAATCATAGTTGCAGCATCCCTGAGGCTCCACACCCAGTGTGACCAAACTGGCCGTACTCCCCTAAATCATCCTTTGCCTTAGTAATATCTTGAACAAAATTTTGGAAGAAAAGAACAGCAGGTGATTAATAATCATAAGCCTTTCAAATACCTTCTCCACATGGTGACATAATGCTGATTCACAACAAACAAGCAAGGGATCCAAAATAAAACACAATTTAAGAACAAATGGGCTACCAATTATTACACTAATGGACTAGGAAATGTACTAATAAAACAGAATATGTCGTTAGACTATGAGGGGCCTCATTTTCTTCCTTCCTTGGTTTCCCATAGGTATCTAGTTGGCCACTGTGATAACAGGATGCTGGACTAGTTGAGGCTTTGGCCTGATCCAGCAGGCTCTTCTTATGATTTGTTCTTACGTTCTCAACAACTTTGATGTGTTACGCAATATTGCAAATTAGTGAAACTATAAAATGTTTCTATATAATGACACCATGCATGTTTCTTTATAATTTTTCTGCTATACAGCTATACTTACGTACTTATAGACATATTTAAAAAATATTTACACATACACACTCAATACCATGCAAGCAGATTTATACCATCACATTGAAGATGCTCCAACCACATAGTTTCCACTTCAGATTCCATAAAATACACAAACATCTGTACTTTCAACCTAACACATAAACATCTAAACCAATTACATAAATTTTAAATTAATCAATGCAGCTGCTTGAAATGCCAAGTAAAAGCTCATCTGTGTCACTTTATAGCACCACATATGGCCAGTTTCCAACTGCCCTCTGATTTTGCATTAATTGTTAGGGAGACAAAGGCGCCATGGGGATCCGTGGACTACCGGTGAGTCTTAAACCTTTTGCAATTACCTGACACACCTGCTTCTAAACCCTCTGCTATCCAGGCCCCCTTTGTGGGGGAGGCATGATATATTCATTATCTCAGGGTAATAAGACTCTGGTCCCATTTCTAGTTTGGCTGTGCAAAAGGCAAAGCATGAAGCAGCTACTATTAAAAAAATAAATAACTGATTTGATTGCTGAGAGCTTCGTAGCAAGAGGCAGAAGAAATCTCAATGACTAGATAAAACTGCAGGGATCCTTAATTAGTTGAGGAAGAGAAATTACATGGAAACTCACTGAGCATAAATTAATGGTGGGATGTGAAAAAGAAACTGATCTGTTTGGAGGATTGTCTATACTATAGGCCCTGTAGCACCAGATTTTCAACTGAAACAGGAGCAATGGGTGTGTATGGCAGGGAAATATTGCTTCTAAAACAGATTACTTTCTTATAGCTTTTCCAGAGTTGGAAAAGGGTGTAAATAACTGCAAACTGCAAAGATTAAGCAGTTATACATTTTTGGCCTAAGGATGAGCATTGTTCGCTTGGGACAACATAGCAATGTCAACACCATAAAGGCGGAACATGTTTCAATTTAATACTAACCACTGCTAAATGTTAACTTGTCACATCACATCCCAAAGAAGTGTCTGCAACCTGTTCTTTAAAGATTGGGGGAGTACATTCTGCTGCTTTCCTGTAGTTAAGAACCAACACTGCAAGAATATATTCCCACACTCACTGACCACTGTTGTCCTCTATAATGCATACAAGTGCACGTCAGTCTGTGCATGCATTTCCAGTAACATGCATAAAAACTAATAATTCCAAATGCATTATTCCATGCACCTGGATGTGCTGTAGTATGAGAAAATGTTTTTGTTTGACATACCTCAAACTTCAATTTCAAATATTGACAGAATGAGCTTCCCCCTAGTTAAGGAGAAAAACAATGAAACTTTTTCCAATGTACAAAAAGGCATAAAATAAATGCAACAATTGGCACCCTCATTCCTGGTTCAATCAAGATACACTCAAGCTTCTCCTGGTCTGCCTCATAGTTTGATTCCAAATGATCTGTGTTGTAATACACCAAATGCACGCCAAGTTAGAAGTCAAAACGTGAACATTTCAAGTAAATAACCAAATGATAAAGACCAGAGCATTTGAAAATGTACTCTACAAAGGCCACCAAGACCAATAACTTCTCAAATCAGCAAGTTAATTAGCAAAGATAAATAGAACAATCAAAAACTTCACTCCATCACCTGTGATATTGCCCCAAATGATGGGACACCTGACATCCAAGTAGTCATGCAAGAATTGATTGTATTTTTGAGGAAACACAGCACAACACTTCTGGAAAGAGTGTTGATAGGTGAAAATTTCTAATGGGTGTTGGTCATATAATCTTGCATGCAGCTATATTTCATGGTGGCTAAAGCTGCACAATATTGGAAGTATTGTTAGTTCTGGGTATCAGTTATTGTTTTTAAAAGTCTTGAGAAATGGGAGAAAATTTACAGAATAGCTACATGAATTACAAAAGGTCTAGAAGATCAAGTCATATGAAAGCAGGCTGAGAGACCTGTGCATGTTTAGCCTCCACTAGAGAGATGCATTGACAAATTTCAAATATCTGAAAGTCGTTATTAGAAAGAAGATGTCAAACCAAGTGAGAATTTCCACATTCTTCACAAGAAATGCAAGAAACAACAAGTTTAAATGGGAGGGCAGTGAATTTAAATAGGATGTTAGGGGAAATGTGTTACGTAAAAGAGCAAATTGACAATAGGATAAACTATCCATGAAGGCTACAGTGTCTTTTATGAAATGTTAAGTGTAGAACCATTGTAGAAGTGGTTTTCTTGTTTTCAGTTTATGAAGTCTGCGTCTTCTGGATTTTATTTTATCTTATTGTACAGCTTTTGGCTATGAGTTGACTTCTAAGTCTACAAAACAAAAATACATTTATCCTTGGGAATATCAAGGAAAAACTGTTGAGAATGGTGTTGGCATTCAGGTTCTTTTTAACCTACCACCAACTGAAGAGTAGTCTGCAGTTCAGCTCTAGTACTCAGGTTAATATTTTGCTTACAATTGGTGAAATGCTCATGCTTCAGTGGTCTGTTGGGTGGTAACAACAGATTACCTTGCCAAATGGATGCTTTTATTCCGGTTATTGTGGCATTGGCTGGGGTGGGGTGAACTTGCCTTAAATGACGCCATCAGAACTGATCATCCAAACAGTAAATCTTTCTTGATTGCGGTGGGTCTAAGGAACCTTGCCAAATCTCTTGCTCCTTCCCCATTGCTGACTTTTGAGCTTAAATCTAGCCCAGCCTGGCTAACTCTATGAGCTTACTGCTAACGCATACCATTTGTTTTGCCATTCTTGAACTTAAGCTGGGTTCCTAGCTTCAGCTGCAGCAGCTCCTGCCACCTTCTTAGGCTTCTTTGGGGTCTTTGGACAAAGAGTTAATCATGATGCAAAACAACCCCTGTTCTGTACCACTTCAGACTGCAGATGAGCAATTGCATGACTGAATGTGCCCTCTGTCCCACACACATAAAATTCCTAAACATAAAAAGTAGCATCTCATGATAAGACTGGGCTGGAACTCATCTCCCAGGCACACTAGTTTTAAACCCTTACGGTACGTTTCAGGAACAGTTTTTCACCATATGATGTACTCCCCTATCCAGAGACAGGGATTCTTGGGAGGGAGTCTGAAGCAAAGGTTGCCATCCACTGTGCTTGTGCGTGAGCATTAAACAAAGCATGTTTCAGTGTTTGTCACATGGGGTTTTTTGTGTGTTTGCTTCTATGTGTGCATCTATGTTGTTTGGGGGCTTAGTGTGCCTTAACACTGACTCCTGTGTTTGTGTCTCTCTTTCTCTCTTCCTTCACCCTCTTGCATGTGGCTGCAACTGGTGTAAATGGTGGCCCAGGGACTAAAGGGGCAACCTGGAGAGAAGGTGAGTCAGCTCTTCCCAGCTCATCACTTCATGACCGTGTCCTAAAAAAAACCTATGTCCCCTGGAAACACCTCCTTAACCAAGGTATTTTGCCCTGACAACAAGCTTGCCATGTGGTTGGTTGGGAACTAGTCCCAAGTTATCCCTCTCTAACTCCCATCCCTGCTCTTCCTGGACTAGAAGAAAGGAAGAAATCCCATGTGAGCCAAAGGCCCGGTTTAGAAGTACAAATTTTACAGAAATTAATATATGCAAATAAGAAATAGAAGGCGGGTTCCCCCCCCCGACACTCTGTGGAAAGAGCCCACACATGTTCCAAGACAGCGCCGGGGGGGGGGGTTGTTTACTATAATTTATACTAACATTGTGAAGGCTGGCTAGGCAAACTCAACATTTGCAGCTGAACCTTTCTGGAACCATTTTCTGTTTCGTTGCTGACAGCTGTGATTGGTGCGTTCAGGAAAGATACACTTGGAAATGTGGTTAACTGCACCAGCTGTGTCCTAGGCGGCCAGATGTGTTGTGTTGGGCCAGGTCCACCATTTCCTGATTGCAACCTTCTATTATCTAAAGGGAAAGCCTCATAAAAAATAATTGAGGAAAGCAGGTGCGAGGGGACCCTCAAACGTTTACTTTAATCTGTGGTGCTGTTTTCGTTTGCTCCTATCCAGAAAAGCATTACATCAGTTCTTTTTATGTTTGGGCAGAGGTAAGTGGTAGGCCAGAACAGATTGCAATCGAAATATCATATTTTTATTTGCTTTGACCCAGACAGAACTAGGGCTTTTTCAAACGCCAAATGTATGTTTTGTGTGTGTGCCAGTCAGCAGCACTATCTTTTCAGATGTTGCAGCACCTCAGAAGAAGAAGAAAAAATGGGGGGGAGTAGGATGTTTCCTGCAGATTCTCTGTCCTTCCCAAGGAAGTACCACAAAAGAGTTGACTGTTTAGAAATCCTGTCAACCTGACACGAAGAAGAAAAGATAAATTGCATGATATATTCTGGAGCAGAAGAGCAAAGCAGCTTGCAGACATAGGCCTTGATTTCCTTCAGGTCATCCAAGACAATTAGTATAAAAACCTTCATCAGGTGTGACATTAAATATTTGGGCATGTTTATGTAAAACAAGTGGAACCTGAAGCATAAAGCTGTAGTGTACCCTCACCTGTTAACAGAAGTAATGCTGCTTAGGGTTTCTTTCCAGCACGCCAGCCCTCCTCTAGCATATTGCAAGTTGTCAGGGACTCAAGCAGGCCAATTCTTTGTCCTCTCCTCTCCTCCCCAGCTACTCTCCATTTTCCATTTTCTTTTTCCAACTGGACTCAACATTCTGTGACTCCTAGATGCCACTGAGCATGCTCTGTCCTCATTGGGCCATTGTTTTTGTCCCCATAGAGCTTTTAAAAATGTTTTATACTTTTGCATACCTCAGGATTCATTCAAGCATGCTCTTGTTTCTCAGCAGTCCTGTTTTGGCTATAATCCTCTTGGCACCCCACCACCTGAGCTTATTATTAGAGGGAACCCACCACTCCAAGCTGCTGGTGTGACACTCGTCCCTTTTTATCTGTTTAAGCATTCAGCTCTTTTTATGTCCTATTCCTCTTGTCCACTAGTGCAGTGAATGGCTGGCTGTCCATAATTTGCTGAATTAAGACGTGGCAACTCTATATGGGCTGGGCATCCTGTCCATCCTATGTGATTGCAGAGACCCTTTACTCATGGGTACATGGGTTCTTTGCACTACAATCACTTCAAAAACCCCATCCTTTGTTCATTCCCTGTTATTAATAAGCTGCAAAAATGCAACAATTCACATTCCCCTGATCCTTTAAGGTGTTGAGGACAGTGAGGTTTAGAGGGGAGAGAACTGGAGATTTATAGTGCTTTTGTAATGGTTATCTATTCATTTACAAATTGTACATTTGTAAACTAAGCATTATTCCAGGGGCACTGGAATAAGCGAACAGTCGATTCACAGCACCATCAGTGCTGTGGAATCTTCAACAGCATCCTTGTCTCCAGAAATTTAGTTACTATCTAGGTCTCCCACTTAAACAAAAACCAAACTGATTTTCCATCCCCAATGACATAAACAGTTGTGAATCATATTCCAAATATTTAGAACAGCGCTTGGTAGAACTTAGCCAAAAACCTGACCAGCTTATTTTTGACCTTCACTGAGGGCAATAAAGATAATATGAAGCCATTCTGAAAGAATATAGGATGAGAAAGAAATTCTCCCAACATTTTGAGGTGGAGTTACTGCCTACCTGTCTTGACCTTACATGGTGGCTGAAGGGTTTTTGTGGGGTTTTTGAGAACCTAAACACATCCATCTTCAAAATTCACACTTCTCCAAATTTTGTGATGCAGTTCTCTAGCCAAGTTAGGTGTGCATAAAAGTGTAAAGTGTAAATTGGGGTAAAAGTGTCCATAAAAATTCATGTATTCATGTAAATAATGTACAAAAATTAATTTAAGAGAAATTGCTTTGCAAAAATGTGTATATTAGGCAAAATTGCATACCAGCGTGTATACATTATGAGAAATTCACACTGAAAATGCTGGTGAATTTTCATGAGAACTTTTTTTAAAAATAGCAATAATCACAAACCAATGTGGAGATGCAGAGAACTGAATTCAAGATTGAAAAAACAAGAAATCAAGAAAAAAGTAAAAGTAAAATTAACCTGTCCCTAATTGGTCACTCCAAAACATATATACTTGCCTAGAAAGACATTAGACCCCTTCACATTGCTTCTGCAGTGTGAGAAGGCAATGCAAGATGGAAACTGCATCTTGGAGCACTGCTGTTGGGACGAGCTGCTCTTTGTGACTTTTGACTTGCTGTAGCACTTCCCACACTGGAGACAACTATCAGAAAAGGTCAACTATTTGTTACAAACGTACATCAATTTCAAAGCAGCTTAACTGGAAACTATAAACCTGTGAATAAACTAAGGATTTCTTACAAAGAATCCTCATTAGGATACTATAATTCCCAGGTTTCCTTGGGAGAAATCTTAGCAGCTAAGCCTGCTTCAAAGCAGTTCAAACTGTGTGAAGGCTGCTGTTGCCAAATGATCCAGGCTTAGCATGTGTTAATAGGGTTGGCTTATTTGCTGGTCACAGGAACTGCAAATCCTTAGACCCAGGCCTATGATAACTAATGGCCAGGAACAATGTTTACTGACCAACATTTACTCATCAATTCAGGCAGAATATAATTAACTCATTATTGACAGGTATAATATAACAAATTGCATTTGATAGTATCCACAGGGTCAGAGCCACCAGTAATCATTCATGTTGTCAAAATCAGAAACCCTGTTTCTCCAAACAAACATAGACATAAATTGGCATGGTTGTGTAATTCTCATAGCTCTTATAGAACATAGTAGCTTTACTCCTAGTTAACGCAAATCCTCCAGATTAGGAGAGGAGGCTTCACTATAGAGAATAAAGATAATGATAACTAGAAGTGAGACAACTCTGGCACAAGAGAGTAGAGTCAGAATCTCTACATAGTGAGATTATACTTTCCATCCCCAAGGAGCCTCGAATGATGCTTTGATCTGATTTCAGAATAGGTTCAAAATGGCTCCCCGTCTTGTTTGGAAAAGGCCAAGGGACCTGCTGTTTTAATTGGAAGAAACCTGCTTTTGATCATTTTTTTACTCAAGAGTGTGCAGATGTATTGTTCCTTTTAATCTCTTTTGTAAACTTTCTTTTTTCCTCCTCGTTATTTCCTTGGCCGCGCTTTCCTTTCAGCCCTCAGTTGTTGTTCATTTGAATCTTTAACTTTAAATATTCGCTTTGGCTTTGTCACTTACATTTGTGTATTTTTTCCCCACTCTCAAATACTTCCCTTCCTTCTTTTTCTTCAACAGCCAACTCTAAGCCATTTCACAGTCTTGTTTTGGTTTTGATTTTCACGTCCATGTTCTCCCTCTCCTCCTCCCCCCATCCCTTGCAGGGAGCCCCAGGAGAAGCCGGCATATCCATCATTGGTCCCCGTGGCCCACCAGTAAGTCGCCTCCTCTGTTTTTCTTCTACTTTAATGTTTAAAGGGTGTGGATGAGTTGCCCAAAAAATACAGGGAGTGGGAAAATGCCACTAGTCAGCTCAAAGGGCCTGTAACTCTAAATGATGTGGTTTGCATCCCTGGCCAGATTTGTTTTTATATTGAAATTATAGACTATATATATTGGTTAGAAAGTACATCAGTCTCAGCACAAAAGCTCAAACTGGCCGTACCAGTGGTTTCCCCTCCTGTGTTTAAAAGTTAAGGAAATATTTTCTGGTCTAAAGGGGAAAGCCAGTAACAGAAAGCATATTACACACCCTTGGCTTTTTTTTAGCAAAATAAGAATAAAAATAGTGTTGCCTTCAGATAATACCAGCTGGCCACTGATTTCTGCTGCAATGTGCTAGAAAGAAATTTGACGTCATTTCCCAGAAAATATGTGGTAGTATTCTCCCCCCCCCCCAAAAAAAAACTTTGCAAGGAGCAAGACTCTTCACCGAGAGTGTAGCTGAAGGAAGTAGGGAACTTTCACAGCAGAAGTTTCTGGTCTACTACAGAGGACTTACTAGCTTAGGCTGTTTGCTACATCTGACTTCATGATTGAAGGTCTGCTGACAAGTGTCTCCAAAAGAAAGGACCATGGCCACCTACCTTCTGCAGGTGGACAACAGCCAAGTTGCAGGAGACAAAAGAATCTTGTCAAAATACTTTTTGTTTGACTATTGCTGCAGAGCTTTTAGCAGGACCAGCCCTATCACTAGGCAGAGTGAATTGGTTACCTCAAGCACCTGATTTTGTAGGTTCTATGAAATAGCAAAATTTATTCTTGTTGCATTTTTACACCCCAAGAAAGGTGCTTGTGGGATTTTTCTGCCTCGGGTGCCAAAACAACTTGAACACGCTTAGGTTTGATGTACCTTGACTTGGCAGGAGGCCTGTGTTGCTATTTTGCCTCAGATTTTTATGTGCACATACTAAACAACAGGTATTGCTTCACCTGAATGCTTTAAAAAAGACCCAGATCCCACTCTCTTCTTCACCAACCCAAGATGAACCATATTGGCAGCATTCAACACTGTAAGAAATGAATTGGTGGTGCTTCAATATTTTATTTATGGTAAAATTCTAAGAGGTTTCGTTGGGTTTCTTCTCAGGTAAAACATCTGTGGAATTCAGAGAGGTGTGGAAAGTTTGTTGATAAAACCAGCAGAATTTCTCAGGGAGGTCTTGCCACAAAACTACTGTCCACTTTAGTGAAAACAGAATGGGATGTCTTGTTAGTTGACTACAAGAGAGAGAGGCATGCACTGGTAGAGGTTGCCAGGCCTAACCCATGCTACTTTCAGTTAAATAATTTTGGCTAGGGTGGAAGAGATTTGTGACTGAGGCCTTGAAGAGTCACTGCCAATCAGATTAGGCAATCCTGTGACAGATGGCCTGCCTCAGTACAAGGCAGCTTTGTGTAATTTACCAGTATATCTAAAAGTTAGTATCTTGGGGAGACTGCAATATTTATGCTTGGGCTTGCAGATGTAGGTAAAACCAGGAGACAAACTGGGGGGAAAGATCGCTGAGGTGCTTATTTGTTTTATGTTGTATTTTTTATGTTTCAGCCAATTTTCGTTACTGACTGAAAACATAAAGTTGCTGAGTTTCTCTCTTTTTACTGCCTTCTAGTCCAGGCATCCCCAAACTTCGGCCCTCCAGATGTTTTGGACTATAATTCCCATCTTCCCCGACCACTGGTCTTGTTAGCTAGGGATTATGGGAGTTGTAGGCCAAAACATCTGTAGGGCCGCAGTTTGGGGATGCCTGTTCTAGTCTATAGTGTTCATATGCTGCCATAATACTCAGTGGCCACAATCTAGCACAGAGTTAGATATGCTCAGGCTACTAAAACCAATGGTTTAAGTGCATTTATCTCTGTGTTGGACTGTGACCTGGTGATTTTTCTCCATTGCATGACTAAGCTGAAAACTGCTCCACATGCTAACAGAATGTAATATGCCCTTTTCACACTGCCATTCTGGACACAAACATTACATTGAAGAGGAAGCAGAATTGCACTTCATGACCCCACTCCTGAGCCTCAAACTGTGTCCCACAGCAGGATACAGATTCTGCATTCAGAACATAAAGTGTTCAACATGTGTGCGCATAGTCCATACGCAAGGCCAGGGAAATGTATGAATGACCGCTCCCCACATCAAATGGGGGGCGTTTTTTTGCGATCCTACACGGCTCCCTAAAATACAACCTGGCTTTGCCCCCCTGGCTTTGCCCCCTCTTTAATAAAGTTGTGGCCAATTTTAATCCCATAACATGTTGTCATGAGTCATTATTCCACTAGGGAGTTGCCTGGGGTTGGGGGGGGGTCTCTGCCTGTCCACGCAAAGGCAGGGCCAGGGTTAGTGAGCATGAATCCCCTCCTCATGTTGATTTTATACAGAATGGCTATGAATCCACAGTGTTCTTCTGCCAATAGTAATGAATATCTTAAGCACAATGTGTGAAAGGGGGTGGATACTTTCCCTCAGTTTTGCATTAGTGGGCAACTGCTTCCGTCAGCCCACATTGTGCTGCAGCTTTGGCTGGAGAAGGCAAATTACAACTTTGAATTATGAGTGATGGTGCAACCTGCATCTGTATAATTATAGAGTAGGTTCAGTACTGATTCATCCTGTCCCTTAGCATACTTGCTTTTGGGAGTAAAATAATTCTGCTGCCAGGATTTGCATTTCAAGGATAAGAGAGGGAGGAAAGAAAATTGCAGACACAGAAGTGTCAGGAGCTGAAAGTTTTAAGAAGGCTAAAGTGATATAAAAGAGGCAATTGCATTGTCTTTGTGCATAATGAATCTAGCAATTTCAGCTTCTAACCAGGAAATGAAATCATACTGTCCACAACACCCTCTCACTGATAACCTGGCAATTTGCCCACAAGACTCCTGCAACCTGCCTTTTCCAACCCATCTTTGAGGGCCAGTTTTACAAAAATGGAAAGGCATGTTGATTTTGCCTTGAGACTCCTCACTAGAGAGCATTTACCTAAGCTTTATTAGAGTGGAACTACTTGAGAGGAAAAAAATTCAGGACTGTGGCTTTAATAAGGCACGTATTATGCTTGAAGTGAATTGTTGCCTGCCATAATCATCAGTACAGGGGGATATGCTTTTTCTCCATCTCTATCTCCATCTCCAAATCAATTGCAAAGATGATTTAGTTTTATGGTGACCTGGTGATAAGCGCTAAGGAGCACCTTGATAGCAAAGAAACGCAGGAGTACTCTGGAATAATAGCATGCTTTAGACAGATGTGAGATGACAAATAGTTTCCAGACTGTCTTTTAGAGGCAAGATGATGTGAGCAGTTGCACATCCAGAGCTTTTCAGCTGCTTAACATTACTTGGGTTTGCTGGCTTGAGCAAAGCATCGTGCTGAGCATGGCAGAAACAGACGCGTTCCACGACTTGGCAGTTCCCAGAGTTCTATTCTTGAGAACTTGATACAAACAACATTTGAGGAAGAGAAAGCTTCATGCTTCTTGGAATCTCTAGTGCCTGAACTTTTGCTCTGGCCTTTTATTGTCTCCAGCCTAAAGAGTCGAAAGGAGCAGCGTAGCAGTTTACAAGGAAGGTATCAGAGGCCAAGTTGCACCCTTTCCGGCTCTCCTCTAACTATTCTTTTCTCAGCCCTTTCTTGTCCATCAACATTCAGAGACAATCTACATGCAGAGATTTATTAGTGAGATCCTCTCCTTTCTTGTTGTTTCGGAAAGCTACGGAGTGGACAGGCCATGGAATTTATAGCAGATCATCTCCCCTTGGTCCTTAGCCAGTGGCTCCAGGTGGTTTTATATATTCCGCCAAAGCCAATATGACCAAATGCAACATCACAAAGCTTAATATTTTTTAAACAAGTCTACTCCAGTCACACCAGCATTTTTTTTTTTAAAAAAAATGCTGTTTGGAACAATTTAAGGCACTTTATAGCCATAGTAATTCTCCAAGGAATTTCTAAGACGATTTTGGTGTTCATTCTCTGGCTCGTGAAAGCCCTTTTGTAAAGCATGCTGTCACACATGCACTTGGTAATTCTAGGGTTCCATGGAAGCTTATTAAAGATTCTTCAATGAAACATTCAGTAAGGGTAGACAAACTTCTCCAAAAAAACAGCTTGCCCACTAATACCAGGAATGTTCCCAGGCACAGGGTGGGTGGATGTATTCTAGGTTTTGTTAAAATGGGGAAAACAATAGGATCCAATGAGTGCCCCACATGAACTGAATGACATTTCACAAAATGCCCTGGAATTAAATAGAATGATCTGCTAATTTCAGTTCTTTCTGTTTTCCATTTTCCCATTCTTAAATTCAGTTCTCTATATTTCTGCAGCAATTTGTGAATTGAAAAAATAAAATCCATGTGAAAATTCCTCAGTATTTAAGTGGGAATTTTTGCTAATAGACACACTTCTGTATGCAGTTTTGACTAATGTGCATATTTTACATGCAGTTTTCCCTAAAATAATGCACTTTTGGTTGTTGTTCTCACCAATATATTATTTTTTAATGAACACTTCCCCCTAATATAATGTATCTTTTGTACACATTGATTGGAGAACTGACTTGCAAAGTTTGGTTAAGTATGAATTTTGAAAGATGACTGTATTTCAATTCTCATTCGGTTTGGAAAGTGTGAAACTGAAGGATTTGCCTATACATGGGAGCTGAACTGAATCCCCCCTCCCCCACAATCCCTACTTGGAACGTTCCACTAAGGAGCAGAGGTTCCATGGTAGACACGCAAATGTCTCAAGAGAAAAAGTTTGGAAACAATTGCCTTACAGAGTAACTGTGAAACCCTAGGGCTACTTTTACTTCTAAAATGACTGTGATGCAGCAGCAGATTTGCTACAGTTTATTGTGTATAACAACACAATTGGCAACAACTAGCAACAACAAAAAGGCTTCCCCACTTTCTAAATTAGGCTACAGTATTAGAATCCCTGATCAAAAGGAACTTGGATGCAGATTTTTATTTTTGTACAGGTTATCCTAGTGTAGTAAGTAATTATCTCTAGCATATGAGCTACTGCTTGCCATCTGGCTCCTCCTGCTGCTACTATTTTGCACTTGGGTTTGGTTGGTAGAGCTTGCAATTCTAGTGAACACAATTAGATCCTGCAGACCTGGTCTACCTGTGCCTGTCTTAGACTGTGCTAAGTATTAAATGGAAAGAGATTGATTTGGGATTTTCAGCACCTTTATCTGGACTCTTCTCAATCTTAAATCTGCTATAAGAGTTTATAATCTTTCCCCCATTTTGTTTTGCTTTGTTTTGTTCAACAATTGAGGTAAATATAAGCAATTACTTATATAAACAATTTACACACATGAGTAAATTTGTAACTAAGCACTGAATGTTTCTTTGGATCAGATTGCAGAACAATAGCATGTAACTATTCTTTGTCTATTAGACAAAGAAGGGTGTCTCCATTTCCCTGAGTATTAGGAAGTCCCAGGGGAAGTTTTAGAGCGTCAGTTTCCTTGTGGAGGAGAGAAAACTGGAGACTTGCAGTGTTTATAATAGATGTATGTGTTATATAGAGAGTGAGAAGATAGGATGTTGTTTTTTATTTGTTTGGTTACATCCGTGTCCTGCCTCCTGGTGTGGGTTTATGAAGTTAGTGATTTACAACATAATGGACCTAAACAATGGTTTAGTGTTTGGTGTGCTGTACATGATTTTGGGCTGACATCCCCCCCCCCCGTTCCTCCTATGGTTAGTTCAAACAAACCAGGTTCAAACTAGGGTTTGTGATATGACTGGTTAACAAACCATAGTTTAAAACTATGAGTTCTAATTAGTTTAAAAGTGAAAGCAGATGCCTGCAATATCCTCATGGTTATTATGGCCTGATGCTTGTGCACGTAATGCCAAACCATACTTTAGTGCAGGCATCCCCAAACTGCGGCCCTCCAGATTTTTGGCCTACAACTCCCATGATCCCTAGCTAACAGGACCAGTGGTCGGGGAAGATGGGAATTGTAGTCCAAAACATCTGGAGAGCTGAAGTTTGGGGATGCCTGCTTTAGTGTTACATGCAAACATGGCCATAAAACCACATCACAATTTTTTAAAACCTACAATATTTATTAAAACAAAAAAGCAGTAAGCCAGTGCATGGAACACATACTCATGCAGTGGCTTGTATAAGCCACTAGCAATCAAGTTCCAGACTATACACACCCAAATTATGAACCGTTTTGTATTATTGAAGAGTATGCTTATAACAATATGAGCAAGCCCAGCGAAAGAACCACTTATATATGATGTACATTACCTTCTCTCTCTCTCTCTCTCCCTCCCTCTCTATTTTCCAACACATGTGTCAGAAACATTTTAGCCAGTCATGAGTTGTGACATGTCTCCGAGCACTGATATTTATCAGAAGTTTGAAATCCAATATATGCTTGCAAAATTGTCAGATCAGACAAGTAAAAATAGGCAGCATTATTTCCAGGCACCCTTAGCAAGTAAACCTTAGAATTAGCTACACAGTGAAAGCACAAACTAGGTACAGTTGAAATACATGGAACCACCAGAAAGGCACAGGATGTACACATTTGTTGCTCCATCTCCTGTTGGCATTGCATACCACCCTTGCTTAAGACTGATCTGGCAACCATATTTGCTTCAACATTTTCCTTATAAGTAAAATGAATGAGGAGATATGAATGCCAGACAACTGGGCTTGAGTGATCAAGACCACCATCATCTTTGAGGCTTAGTATACATCTCACAGCTGATTGACCACCATTAAATGCCTCGTTTTATGGCACTGTGATGCGGTTATATAAAGTATTCCTATAAAGTGATCCCAGGCACTGCAAACTCCACCAAAAGGACTGGTGAGCAAGCTTGAATTTATAACACACATGTAATTGATTCAGAAACTTCAGACAAACTGTCTGGAATTCAAAACGAACCCTTCTGTAATGCTGCTTGGGCCTCTTTATTTCCCATCATTCATGTGAAACCAGCCTGAGTGGCTATAGTTGAAGAACAATTGAAGGGAAATTGGAAATTACATAGTCTCTTCCACAGAACTGCTTTCCTTTTAATTTCCTCAACACCGGTTATTTGTGTTATATCCTCCAGCAGTTATAATTGTATCTGTTTGGGAGTAGAATACCAGGTTCCTTGCGATAACCTTGCACAGGTTTCTCTTAGCATCCCTCCTTCTAATAGTGAACTCAGGTGGTAAGCACTGACAGGATTGGAGCCAAAATGGACCCACCAAGAAGCAAGAAGGACTTGTCAGCCTTCTTATGAGAAGACCAAAGTTTGCAGAAGCTTGACAATCTTTAAAAGCCAAAGTCAATTCTCAAGAGTTCAGTGAGGACTGAGCATGCTCAGCAGTTTGCTTTGTTTGATGGTTTGCAATGATGTGGTGGAATCAGCATAGTAAGTGTTGAACCCATGTGGTGAGGAGCTTCATATCAGCACTTTGTCATGGAGCAATCTCCATGTAGTTGGGATCCCAAGTGGCTAGCCATTGTACATCTGCTTATTTCATTTGGGCCCAAGACCTTATTTGCACATATCATCCTTCCTGGTGTGTTTGCTCCAGGTTTTGCAGTTCTTTCCACACTGATTCAGGAATAGGTTGCCCACATGGTTTGGCCTCATGGTGTGTTTGCAGGACACATAAGCAATGCCCAGCCCATAGAAGACCTATCATTTGCATAGCTTTTAAATATATCCTCAGTCAAGCTGAACCACATGGATGGAAGTCTTTTTCTGTGCCCAGAACAGTGTGGGAGCAAATCCAGGAGGAACAGCAGCCGCATTAGCAATATGTTTAAAGGTCTAAGACTTGTAATTTTGGGGAAAAAATAAAGGTATAGGGGACTACACTTAAAAGGGTACTGAAACATTTAAAGATTTGTGGTGGCTGAGCATCAACATAAGCATTTTATGAGTGATGGAGAAATGTGCAACTTGAGATTAGAGAGGCCAATATTATTTAGTGACTTGCGGTAGCTTCCAGACACCACAGAAATGGCTTCATTTTGTATTAGTTCTCCGCAGTCAAGAGCTAATCCCTCAGGTCATGTAAAACAAGTGTACATATTTTCATCTGGCAAATGGTGGAGAGTAGGAAATCACAAGGCCTGATGGAGTGATTTAGTCACACATGTTGCTGTCTCATCTGTTTCTTCTAATCTCTTTTTCTTTTTCAGGGACAGCCTGGAACAAGAGGTTTTCCTGGGTTTCCGGTAAGTCGCACTGCTAATGCATACTGGTATGTATGAATGATATATTTCTAAGTGCAGCATCCCTTAAACTAAATGCCTCTCAACGCATCTGTTCTAAAAATGGATGGCTGGGGATTGTGTCACAGAAAAGACATTGCTATTTCATTCATTGCTTAGATTTCTTTAAAAATGTATTTATTGTTTAAAAAAATGTACAAGTAGAGAGATCTCATATATTTTCCTTACAAATGAGTCATTAAAGCAAAAACTGTAACATCAAACTATAAATATGGGTTGTGATTTGAGCTAATTTCTAGATCTGTCATAATGCTTTTTCAGTCACTAGACTCCCTTGTGTTTTCTGTCCGGTGTTCAGTCTTGTGGACTGTATATATGGGCTATGAACACAGTCAGAATATTTGCCTGTTTCAGACTTCATTGCTACATACTTTCCTGGGAGAAAGCCCCATTGAACACAGTGGGGCTTGCTTCTGGGTAGACCTGTATAGAATTACACAAAAAGTCAACTGCTCACCTCTTTTCCTTTGTCTTAATTTCAGGGTCAGATTGGTTTAGACGGCAAACCAGTAAGTGAATATTTCCCCTCCCCTGACTCTTGTTCTTGCTCATACAGCTTTCTGTCACTAACACTTCCAAAATGTTTATCTCTAAATCATTTGTTTCAATAATTCTGGGCAAATCCATATATGTGAAGTGATGTTGGTGTGCAGACTACCACAAGACATGTATTAGAAATTAGACTTGTCAGAAATGTAACTTATATAGTTGGAGACTTTTTAAAAAATCCACCTATCATAAACCAGTGTTTCTATTTTTATCTGTGTGTTTGTTTAAATTTTGAAAGCTTTAAAACCCCATTTTCAGGACACATGGGGAAAAATACACTTACAAGATATGAACCCACATCACAATTCAGCCCAAACCAGACCTGAATAAATATATCTTCAGAAATTCTTTTAAAGACCAGCAGCGATGAGGCCAGTAGCGGCCATTGTGGTGAGGTAGAGCCATCTTCCCAACATTTGCATTGCTGCAGGGGCCAGGCACATACACAGCCTCTCTGCCACCCGGGGCAGCAACCCACTCTGTCATGACGCATGCAACGTGACGTAACGTCGCTATGTCATGACGCATGCGCACGATGGAGTGGGTTCCTTACGCGTGCACACTACGGAGCGTATTGCCGGGGGTGGTGCTCCAGCTCTCGGATCCGAGGATCCCGATGCTAGAGCAGTGGCAACCCGTTCCGTAGCGCACTTTGTGCTTCATCCTACTCAGGCGGAGCAGCAACGGCGTCTCCGCTGATGCCCCTTGCCTCTCCACCTGAGCAGGAAGAAGCAGCAAAGCAAGTCATGGAGCAGGTTGCCGGTGGCGCCACTCTAGCATCGGGATCCTCGGATCCAAGCGCTGGAGCACCGCTCTGGCAATATGCTCCGTAGTGCGCTTTGTGCTTTTTGCTACTCAGGCGGAGCGGCGAGGGGCATCAGCGGCTGCCTCTGATGCTGCTCTCTGGCCCGCCCCTTGCCTCCGCCCCACCAGGAAGAAGTGAGGGGCGAGGCCAGCAGCATTGGGGCCTCCGCAGTAGCGGCGGCCGTCGGTGGAGGTGGCAAGGGAGCACCACGCTGCCCCCCACAGAGCGGAGCCCGGGGCGCCCCGCCCCCCTCGCCCCCCTATTGCAACACCCCAGTGTCAGGAAGGCTGCTGTGCCAGAAATTTGTGCCCTACTGCAAGAGGCCATATGTACGTATCTCTGTGAGGAGTGAGTTCCAAATGTGTAAGGCCACTGTTAAGAAAGCCCTGTTCCTGGTACCTGCTAGCCTAATGGCTCTTGCTAGTGAGTTAGAGAGCAGGGTCACAGTTTTCACTTCAATGCTTCGGCAGGCTCATCCACTTGCAGGCAGCCCTTCAGATAACATGATCCCAAACCACTTAGGGCTTTAGGTGTCCAAACCATGAGGAAACCATTGCTGTAGGAAAGCAACAGGAGAATGCATGACTAAATGGTAATGACAATCGCAGAAGTCTGAGGCTTCAAAATGTCCTAGTAACTAGAATGGCCACCCCTGATGCAGTCTTCCTTTCTATTTCAGGGGCAACCTGGACAGAAGGGAGAAGCGGTAATAAGACTTTAATCTGTTTCTGTGCAATATGCTGGGTTGAGGCTGGAGACTTTCAAACTTGTAAAAGGGCAAGACTGGCAGGGTGGGTTTGTGGGGTCCTCCTTTCAAAATGGAAATTACGGTTGCCATTTTTCAATAAGTGAAAATCTGGACACGAAGGTTGCTGAATTTAAAAGCTTTTTCTTTCTTTCAGAAATTCACCAAAAATGCAACACTTCCAATACGGGCTGCCATACGCCCGGGTTTTCCTGGACATTTTTAACCAGTTTCCAAAAATTCAACCAGGACACCATTTTCGAAGGACAAATCCCAGCTGTGTCCGGGAAATTCTGGACATATGGCAGCCCTACCATTCTTTTCTCTTCCTACTCTAGCAATGAAAGCAGGAAAGTAATTTCTGCTGGAAAAATTGTAAATAAGACACCCCCTCCCCTGCAAACAGCACTAGGTTATTGGGTCATCATCAGGAAATTTATTGTACTAGCCTTGACCACTTTAAAAATAAACTCAAAAAAATTCCAATCCCTAAACAATAAAAGCATTGTACAGTAAGAAAGTTAAAGTGCCTTCTAATGATATTAAATATTTTAACATAATTAGAGTAAAACCGAATTCAAGGTACGATTAAACTGAATACACTCTTAAAGCTCCTAAGGCATGGCCTCCTATAATACACTAGTTCTTTCTGTTAGATGTTTGCTTGCAGCTAAAGCATACAATGTTGTTCTATATGTAACAAATGGATAAACAACTCCCAAGAGAAAGCACATAATTTTTTGGTCAGGGTGGGTTGTTAAACTAGGCAAAATATTTCTCAAGAATCTCCGCGCCAGGGCGCCCAACCGGCTTGAGACGGCCCTGAGTACTACATCTAATATCAAGTGAAATTTTCCAGGCAAACCACGGCCGTCCCTCTTCTGGCCACAGGAGTGAGTAGGACTGGAGCCAGGTTTTCCCCCTCCTGACCCTGCAGCCAGGAGGCACTGGCTTCATTGAATACAGAATAGTATCAACATAACTGTTATATGCAATGGGAAACCAAAATATTGTGTGACTCGCTTTCTTGCAATATTCACTTCTATTCTGATGGTCTGGAACCAAACCCGCAATATTTCCAAGGTATCCCTCTCCTTTCCATAATGCTAGTCACCATGAATTTAGCTAGCTTAATTTGCCTTTGTGCTTACAGTTCCTTGTTGTGACTGCTTTGCTAAGTCCTTTCAGATTTAAGCTACACTGGGATAATTAGGACCTTCAGGAGGATTTGCTGGGTGATTGGCAAGCCTGAAATGCATGGTGAACTGGGTTATCAGATTGTTTCACCATCAGATGGTAGCTCCACATCACTCCAGCCCTCCTCCATCCAACTTAACAAGTACTTAATAGAAGGTTAGGGTGGGAGGGAGGAACTGTGCTGTTTGAGATGAATGGGGTTGAGTGCTGAGAAACTGTGTTAGGATATCCTGTTTTCATTATCCAGATTTCTTTTTTTAAAAAAAACCCCAGAAATACTTGTCAGGGAACCCACACAGTTTTGAAAATCAACTGTTCACAAAATTATTCAAGTCAATAACTTGGAAAGCAGAGTTAGTAATAGCCAGATACAGGCCATTTAGCCTATCTTGCTTGTAACTGGACACACTTTCACATACTAAATTCCTGGTCCATAAATTTTATCCACCTTGTTAATTCTGCTGCCACCCTGTGTGTATTGGCCCTGTTTTACAAAGTATCTCATTTCAGTTTATGCTTGGATTCCTGGATTGCTCGAATCATGCTTTTATTTTCTGCGAAGCTGGAGCTTTACCCTGTGTCTAAAGCAGAGCGAACCACAGGATATAGTGTATACTTCGCTTCCTCTCTGAGTTAATGAAATAATCCCACCCTACAATCTATCAAATACTACAGGCCTGTGGTCTGGCAAGCTTCTGCTTGCTTTGGCCCAGAGCCTGCAGAAATCCAATTTAACCCCACTGTTCAAATTAATTGTCACTCTGTTAATATAGTATATTTTCACTACATTATTTGTTGCAGGCAGATGCTGAAACATGTCATGCTTTCTGTATCTGATGAATTGATTGTGAGATTTTCTTTTAAATTAAGTTTTGGGGGCAGTATGCATATATTTTGTGACCCTCTATGTCAACACAGCCCACCAGGCATGTGTTGTGTGGGCCATCCAGGTGTTTGAGAAAACCAAAATGTTTTTTTTTGGGGGGGGGGAGCTCCAGGCAGGCGCCAAAGACAGTTTTATTGAGCCCCTGGTGGTCTGTGTTCAGCTCACTGAGTCACAGGTGGAGCAAGTCTCCACCAGGCATATTTTCAGTACATCCCAAACATCAGAAAGGAAGAGGCCAAGCACAAAAGATTTTAAATAGGCTAAAGCCTATGGCTGTGCTCCAACTGACTTCTGCATCACTTTTCCTCAGAGAGCTGTATCCCTAATGGGCATCAGAGCCTGAGGTATGCCAAAATATCACAGAATAGTGTGCAAATGAGAGGTAGGCCATGCCCTGTTGTTGCTGTAAAAAATGTGTGCAGATCCCTCTCCAGATAAGTTTGCCATGTCAGCACTATCTTATCGCTGAAGAGAATGTAAAAAAGACATTCAGCACACATCTCACATCATGGCCTGATTTTTATTAGTCTAGCTCAGTGTTTCCCAAACTTGGGTCTGCAGCTGTTTTTGGACTACGATTCCTATCATCCCAGACCACTTGGTCCTGCTAGTTAGGGATGATGGGAGTTGTAGTCCAACACAGCTGGAAAACCTTGATCTAGCTGCTGGACACTATTGTGCTTTGAATGTCTAGCTGGTCTAGCTGATGGACTCTATTTTACTTTGAATGTGGGTTGTTGCTGTTGTTTTGCTACTTTTTGGTTGCTTTCTTTTAGTTAATTAATAGGCTAATGCTGCTGATTTTATTTTTAATTGGGCACCTGTTATTTTTGTTTATAAGCCACCCAGATCATTTCACCAGACGTGTGCACATGTCACAGCATACCTTAGCAAACTGGATTAAGGGGTGCAGTGGTGTTGAGCCAGAGCCACCACCTGCTGGCAAGACAATAAGACCTCCACCTCACTGTGGATTTCACACTTGTCATTCACAGGTCAGGGCCCTGCTGTGAAGTAGCTAATATTCCATCCTCCACTCTGCAAGAAGCAGTGGACAGTTTAGACTTATTTGTCCCATGTGTGAAAAAGCTTTTACTCTTCCTGCATTAGGAATGGGTTAATCTGTCAATTTCAGTATCTTTCAGTTTCTCACTTTTCCACTCTTAATCAGTCTCCACATTTCTACATCGGAATATTTTTTTAAGCCCTCCAGAAAATTTGTCAGCATTTTTGTGCAAATTTCTCATGTGCATTCTAAATGCATATTTGCTCAGTGTGCATATTCTTTGAAGCAAAATGCATATCTGATTATTTATTGTCACCAATATATGCATTTATGTGCACATTTTACCATGGTCTGCACATTCTTGTCACATTGCTTGGCTGGAGAGCAGCTGTGCAAAATCTGGATAAGTCCAACTTTCTTAGGATATCCATTTCGGTACACAGTATTGTTTTGAAAAGTGTGAATCTGTCGTCTTTAAATGCAAACAGAACTGAATTCCTCCCCCATCCTTACTTTTGGTGATGCTACCCCAACAGACTATGCATCCCACTGCCCACACTGCTGAATGTTCCTGGTAATTATGTCACTAGTGGATAGTCTCTCCCAATGGGGACTCCACATGCTGTAAGGATATTTAATTGATGTACAGCATCACCATGAAAGAAAGATTTCCCACATCTGCACATGGAGTAGATGACATCTGTAACAGGCCCAATTAATATATGTTACTTGGAGGATTCTAAGGATACCTGATTATGGAATTTAAAGGTTTGGGTGAGAATTATCACAAAAGGGAGTTACAGCTTGCCTATGTTTCCTGTCTGTAATGCCAAAGTTTTAACTGAAACTTACATCATGTGCTGTCGTATTCCTCATATTGTTCACGTTGTTTTTCGCTCGATGTAACCTCTGCTTGGGTTTTTCTCCCCTCAAAGGGCCCAGCTGGTCCCAAAGGACAACCAGTAAGTAATTATTTGTACATACTTTCTGCTCACACTTATTTTTGGCATTCCTTATCACCTTTACCCTTTACCTTTACTATCACCATTATATATGTGACATGACTCTATATTTGTCTTCTGCTTTCTATAGGGAACCACTGGACAAAAAGGAGAAAAGGTGAGCTTAGCAGAATTAACATTCTACCTACAATAAAAAAGGGAGTTCCATGTTGGTTTGGGTTTCAGTTTCTAGAAATACCTGTGTTCAAGGCAGGCTAATATCCTTAAAGAGGATTTTAACTCACATTAAAACAGGTTTTTCTAGAAACTGGAAGCTGAAACAACCTGGAACTCCAGGCTATTCATGTACCCTGAATCAATAGTCTCAATATCCACAGTTGCTTTTGAAAATAATGTCACCTTTGCACATTTGAATCCATGGACAAAGTCCAGTCCACAGGATGCTTAAATCAGCATTATCCTCACTGACATGGATGCATTCAAGTCAGCAATGCACCTGTTATGAACCTGTCTCCATGAATCTATTTTGGTTACACCATTCATGATGTAAACTATTTTCTTTTAATCTCCTACTTTTGCAGGGTCAATGTGGAGATTATCCACACAGGGTAAGCAGACTCTTCTATTTGTTTGTAAAGTGACCCTTGCATATTATCTCTCATTTATTTGGATTGTTTTTTATGTAAATAAAGAACTTAAGAGTTCTTAGAGTTCATCACTGGCTCCTGCAGTCCTTGCCTTCCCCCTCCCCATCCACATAGATATTTTATTACCTGTCTTGCCTTATTGGCAGATACAGTGAGTGCAGAGTTTTCCGGGAAACATTTCACCAATTTCTCCATCTAGCTAGCAGATCTGCCAGTTAGGATTGCTCTGCTCAGTTTCTCTGCATTAGAACCATAGAATTGTAGAGCTGGAAGGGACTTTGAGGGTCATCTAGTCCAACCCCCTGCAATGCAGAAATTTCAGCTAGAAAGGCATACATTGGGGCTGAAATTATTATAGGGACATAGGTTTAAATACTTCATATTCAGCATTTGAGAAGTCTCCTAATAAATATACCCAAAATCTAGCCCTCACCCCAGAGAGATATAGATGTTCTGATTGTCCAGGGTCCTGGGTGATCCTGGGTGACAGGATGCAGCTCATGACCCTTTTAGAGGTATCTGAGGCAGACGAATGCAGGGAACAAAGGCTGGCTGATTGGTTGTGTGTTCTGGCCCATATAATTACAACATAGAGCCAAGTATATTTATTTAGAAAATCAGTGTCAGTCAAATTGCTATGGGCTTTTTATTTTTAAATTAGAAGCATAGTTTGCCTGAGCGATGCTCTGAGTTCAGCTGCACTCCCTTGCAAGTTCTCCCAGTGCTGATCAAGATGAAAATAAGGGCCCACAGAATATTAAAACACCGAGAAACTAATCAGGGGTAAAGAGGACTTGACCATACCATACGATCACAAAGAAAAAAAATAGCTTGGCTTGCTGTCTCTGTTCGACATTTGGAATTGTTATTTAATAAATTATATCTTCCCATCTCAGATGGTGCTTTCAGCTACAGGAGATCTACATAATAAGAGGAAATATAATAATGATCCACATGATATGAACAAATAGATTAAGGTGGAGAAGCTCTGGCAAAGCTTTGCAACGGGAGTATGCCTTGAGCCTTCCTCTGCTACATTCTATACTAACCGGCAGCCTATGTTTTGTTTCTGGGGGTGAGGAACCTGAAACCTATGAGCCGCAGCCAGCAAAGTTTGAGAGTTTAGCTTCCAACTCTAATTAAAATTATAGGAACTTAAAGGTTCTCTTTTTCTTTTTAAAAACAACACTGGGCCTCAAGATGATACCAAAAATGTTCTTAAAGACTTCAGAGCCAAATGATTTCTTAAAGTCATAAAAATCTTATGCTTTTCTTTTTTAAAAAAAACCAATAAGCAGATTCATGATTTTTGAACTTTGAGAGATGCTAGACAAGAAGATTAGGCCTATCCTGCTGCCTGGAAATCTTGGATGGACTCAGGGCACTGGTCACAATTTCCATCTTTGTTAAGCGTTGCCCTTAAGCAATACTTTTCAAATGCCCCCTCCCCCATGGATCGTAAAGGAAGGCATTTAATTTCTTTGCTCCATAATAACAAACTTATTTTCTTTTCCAAAAAGAGGAAGAAATAGCCCAGATACTTGCTTTTAGCATACTTAGGATTTATGAATCATAGGTTTCTTACCATTGTGTATGTGGCATATGGACTGATTTTTTTTGGCCTCTGTTACCCTCCTTTACCACCGTCAGTAAAGCAAGGACTGAAAACCCAGCCCCACTGTTATGTAGTACCCTAGCCTGTCCATCAAGCAACAAATTAGGAAAGCTGATACTGTGCTCTCAACGAAGGAAATGAATGCACCAAGTGGTTATGTATGTGTTGCACAATACAAGCCTTGAGGACAGATGAGGCAACTGAAACAGGTAAAAAGGGCAACAGGATTGGGCAGGGGTTGCAAGTTGTCTTCGGACTAGATTTAGGAGTTGGTGAAATTCATTTTGCTGCTGATGGTATAGAGAATCAAATTGACCCAGCTCTGTGTTGCTCTGTCTCCACTGTCCCCCTAGGAATACCTAAGCACTACACTTGCAGCCCTGCGTTCTAATCAGATCCTTACACTGAAGGTTTGTGGGGAAAGGGTTTAACAACTGGTCCTGTTGCAAAAGGCCAAGGAGATGAATCCAATATTGCATGTTCTCAGTGGCAAAAGATCCAATAACATACCTGTGGGACACTACCAAAAAAAAAAAAGGAAAGGAAAATGTATAAAATACATGCTACCATCAGATTTCAGTTTTTCACTGTGGGAAAAGGCAAATGATGTAAAGAAAAACATTCTGTATATCATAGTCATGCCATCTGAACTATCCTGAGCTCACCTTCCAATAGTCATTAATGACTGTCATCTCAAGACTTATTTAGGAACATAGGAAGCTGCCATACCGAGCCAGGCCACTGTTCCATATAGCTCAGCACTGTCTACACTGGCTGGCAGCAGTTCCCCAGGGTTTCATTCCCAGCCTAACTTGAGATGCTGAAGGTTTAACCTGATCAGCACTATATTTGTCTTGTCTGTGTTTTTAGATCTTGCCTCAAGAGGAGTCCCTTCTACTGAGCAATTTCACAGTTGATTATAAGACATGTGAAAGGCACTCTTAGATCACAGAATCTCTTAGAGTTGGAAGGGCCCCTCAGGATCATCTAGTCCATCCCCCTGAAATGCAGGAATATGCAGTTGCCCTATACGGGGATTGAACCTGCAATCTTGGCGTTATCGGCACCATGCTCTAACCAAGCTTGGAACGGGCAACCTGTGGCTTTCCTAATGTTTCTGGACTACAACTCCCATCATTCCTGACTGACCAGGGCTGATAAAAGTTTGGAGATCAGCATCATCTGGCAGGCCACAGTTTCCTCATACCTGCCCTAGATACTCCCATGCTTCTTATTAGGAAAGGTGAGGCATCAGAAGAAAACTGCTGGACCTAAGGATGGCATTCCAAATCTCCCTCAGTGTCATGTTTGCTCAAATCTAACACCTGACACAGAACGGATGGAATATGAAAGTCCCATTCAGGTGTTTATCTCCGTACTGTCTCAGTCACATAAAGAGAACCAGTGGAGCTGCATGTGCTTGTCTGCATGCATCACCACACCCCATACTGTCCCCACAGTGTTGATACATTGGGGGAATGTCTGAAGGGGATATGCCTGCTGAGCATGCAGAGGCTGCCTCCGGGAGCACTCAGGTTCCAACTCACAGGGCGCCCTGTGTGTTTGTCAGGCAGTTCCCACCTGCTTTAGATCTCCCCCCAACATGTTGATGGTGCCGGGGACAGGCAGGTGTGTGGTGTTGTGGTGGGGCAGAGGAAGCGCACATGGCTCTGCTGTGTGTGTCTCTTTCTGCACAACAGAGATTGTGTGGAGAAAAACACCTGAAGAGGGCTACAGCTTCCAAAAATTCAGCTGACTTTGTCGCCTCTTAAGAATTACAGGGAATGTGCAGGGCCTTTTTCTGTGATTCACAGACTGAGCCCCTCTGTGGTCTTTGGATCTGCTGTTGATTGTGGCCTTCTTAATCCAACCATTGCTCTTCCAATTTTACCACCACAACATGTCCTCTCTTTTTAACAAGCTGCCCAGAATGACTGGGTTGCAGTGCTGCAATATTGTGATGACATTTCAGTTTTGCAACAAGACCGGAACTTGGCCTGCCACTAAAGAGCAAGCAGCCATAAATAAGGGGAAGAAAGTGTACTCTCTGAAATGTACACAGTCGCTGTCATGGGAGACCTGCAGGCATACCTCTCAGCCTCAAAAGAAATTACAGGCATCTGCATTTTTGAGCTTTAGCAAGACCTGATTGTTCTTGCACATATACTAGTGAAAATCAGGGGTGATTCTAGTTGTAGAGTGAGGATAAGCATATGCAGTGGTTGGAACAGTTCATTGAATATTTGGCAGGCAGAATATGCATAGATATGCATAGATATGTTTGTTTTCCTGGAGCCATTTTTGTGAGGTGGAATGGATATCTGTAGCATGGAACACATGGCTTTGGATTTAAAATGGACACGTATAGAGACAGCTGTGAGGCAAGACATACACACGCTCACACACGCAAGGTAGAATGATGTGGAGTAAACTTTGGAAAGGTGCTGAAATTAGAAATGCATCTCATGCATACTAATTACTTTTGTGAGGTCAGGTATGGTAAAACTGAAGAGTGAAATGACCTCCATGTAGAGGCTCATGTTTGGAACACTGAAGGAATGAGTTCTGAGAAAAATATCCTATAGTTGGACTTGGCAGGAAGTGAAACTTCTGCCAAGATGTAGAGCTGGATTCCTTGTTGGAGTGAAGTCTTTAACTTATTCTGCATTCATCCCTTTAGAAATTTAAAAGATGCCTTCTTCACATCCATTTTCACTGGGGGGGGGGCTTGTTTTAAAAAAGCAGGCACACTTCTTTTACTATAATGACTAGTTTTCTCTAATAGGGAGATAAATTGGCTCAATGATATACAGTTGGGCCTATCTAAGGGATGAAAAATGGGTTGCTGAGAATATCTGTTGTAATCAGAATAGCTTTTGCAGTGATTAGCAAATTTGCTATGGGATTAGCTAGCAACAAAAAAGAATGGTCAAGAAATGAACTATATCTAGTAATAAGGAGAGCACAAAAACAACCAATGAGGAATGGTGACTTTGGGTGAAGCAAAGAGTAAGATGTAAACAGAAAAGTGCAAATAACAAGTCAAGAAGCAAATTGAGAGCAGAAGTACTCTGCCTAGAGACTACAGGTGTGAAGGGTAGCAAGTGTCTATGCTTAGTTGCAATGATACATAGCAGAAGGCGACAGCATGATCAACTTTTTATTATTCCATGTTATATAACTAGAAAGTACTTTTTTAAAAAAACCAAAACAAATCTAGAGTACTCTGAAGCCTGAAGAATAAAACCAAAGCCTATGTTCAAATTATTAAAATGGAACATAGAAGAGCTCAAGAGGCTTGCCAAAAGGTTCCCAATGACAGATACCTTTTCCATTGCCCTTCATTCTTGTCTCTGAACTGTGACTTACTTTCATTACATCCTTTCATTGTTTTCCTCCCCCCCCCTTTCCATTTTCTTCATTGGCTGTTCTGTATGACTTTTGATGCCCTACTGACCTCCTTTGCCTTGTGACCTTTGGCCCTTGCCCTGTGACCTCCTGACTCGGTCTTCTTCAGCTGTTGCCTCTTCTCAATTCAGTGCGGCTGGCTCCACCCCCAGTCATAAAGAGACGCACCTTCCAGGTATCCTTCTTCTTTTCCTGGTTTTAAGCATTTTCTTTTCCTTCAGAGACTGGTGATTAATCAGCTTCCTTTCTTTCTTGCTTAGAGAGGGTTTCATGAAAACTAGAAGCAGCAGGGATCTCTTTAGAGAGTCAGTTATATCCCCCATTTGACATGCCTGTACATCAGAAATGACCCCACAAGCTGGTTTTAGTTCACTTGTGTGCTTGCCCTCTCAGTTTAAGCAGCTAAGCATGAACAGAAATATTTTGGCTGCTTTTCCTGATGATCTGATTTCAGGGCCACACAAGATGCTGTAAGAAAGAGTGTTATTGAGGAAAAACAAGGTTTTCACAGGATATACTTGAAGAAAAGGGTTGCTTCTTTTTCTTGGGGAGAGAGCAAATGATCCCACTTGCATTACTATAGAAGGAGAAGTGAATCTAAGAGCCCTCCATGCATTATACTGAGGCTGTGTTTACCACGAGACTATGCACTGGTGTCATGCAGGTATCGCCTGCAGTAAACATGTAAACATGTATTGTAAGGCAAGCTTGCACAACCTGGGACCTACCAAGCAGAATGGTGACCCAGAGGCTCAGCAAACTGACTAGACCTTTTAAAACAAGGCAATGTTAAACACCTACAACACCACAACACATTGTAGGGTAGCTGTTTTCAGCTTGCTAGATTAGACATCCTCAAGGCCTGGCAAAGTGTGACAAACAGGCACCCATCTCTAACTACCTGAGGATTTGTGTCATAGACATCAGATTGGTCACGGCTCCTCTAGGAGTGTCTACACTTAATATGTTTACTGTGGAATGTGTTGGTTTTGTTAGGTTTGCTAAACACAGTTGCCACACAAAATAATATCCTGATTGCATCCACAGCAAACACCCTTTGATTTCCTAGACAGACAGACTGTAGCACTGTAAGGGAACCTCTGCTGACAATCTCTTCAACTCCTCTAGAGATAGCTATGTCACTTTGAATGAAGGCACTGGAATGAATTAGTTTGTATATCTATGGAGATTTATACATGGGCATTTGGCAAGTACTGGCTCAGCTGCCTACAACATCCTTCAGAGGATACAGCCGCAGTGCCCTTGGCTTTGTTTGAGGACAGTATTATGTGTGTTTGTGTAGATGAGTGCAGATGGTTCATCTCAGCAAGAGTTCTCTATAGTGAGATGCCAACCCACACAAAGCCTCTTGTTACTGTGGCATTATGGTATGCTTATGAATACTTTTAGCCTGGAATGTCCCTCTAGGATTCATCTGGAATGTAACTGGATGGAGGGAGTAAGTCAGAGATCAAACGCCATACTTATCAGATGTCACATGCCTATTTTTAACCATTAATTGGAGCTATATTTTTTTTTAAAGTTTTGCTAAGCACCAAGTGGTTTCATTGTGTGTGGATTTAATGTTCTGTTAGAGTTCACTGCAGGCTATCTCACACAATCACTTTGGCTGGGTATAAAAAAACAAAACAGGGAAGTCAACGAAACAAATGGCTGGAATTCAGGACATAGTCAAGGTTGGGTAGAGAAAAAGCAGATGCAACCAGGGTTCTTATATTCATACATTCTATTTTGCATTCTGTTAGGAAGGAGCAATATTCAGTGGATATAGTAATAATAATGCACCAAAATAGATTGTATTTTTATTGTATTTATTTAAAGGATTTGTAGCTCACCCTTCATTGGTACTGATACCAGGGTGAGGCACAATGTAAAATAAATGATAAACAACATCAGTAAAGCAAGCAAACAAAATTCTTAAAGCCTGAGAGAAAACATAAGCTTATAAGGAGTCTTCTGAATATAGGAAAAGAAGCAGCAGAAGTAAGAACAGAAATGAGAGTGAGATGGAACAGAAGTAGTAGTTTTAAGGGGCTGTTGTCTTGTGATTCAGACATCCCTGAAACCCCCAGTCTGTAAGTCTGTAAGGAAGGGCAGAAGAAGGAGAAGTCTTAAGAACAATGGCAAGGGCTTGTTTGATGGGCTTTAGTATTGATGCTCGCTTTCCCAGCCTAAGATCTGATTGGGAGTTGTATTCCTTCTGACGGGAGCTTTAAAGTCATTCAGGAATCCATGCAGAAAGCCCATCCGCACGTTGCCCTTTGGCCAAGTTTTGGAAACCCCCTTCAGGTACTTACTAACAGCAACTTGCTTGGCTTGGCTCTTCTTCCTTTGCTCAGCCTCTGCTTGCTGTAGATCACACTCCAGGGTCATTGTGCTGCACTGATGATAGCGTTGTTTTCAATGCACCTCAGGGTGAACAGGGACAGGCAGGAATCCAAGGGCCTCCAGGGCCACCTGGGCCACCAGGCCTCCCAGGGACTCCAGGACCAACTGGACCAACTGGACCAGCTGTAAGTACCTCTTCAATTGCTTGTGTCTGTCTCCCATACTTCCTTCCATACCATACTTTGGTATCTGAAGAAGTGTGCATGCACACGGAAGCTCATACCAAAATAAAAACTTAGTTGGTCTTTAAGGTGCTACTGAAGGAATTTTTTTATTTCCCATACTTCCTGTTCTCCGAAGAACCAAAGATCTGGCTTTTATTTCCATGGTGGTTCTGCAACGGTGCTGCCCCAAAGCCTTTCTTATCTTCTCCCATGTTACATGAGGATGCCATTTCCTCTACCCCAGCCTGTGTGAACTTCCAGGGTGAAGAAGTCACACTCTGGATGCAATTATGTCGCTCTCAGCAGGACACCCAACTCTTAAAAGCCCTCAAATTCTATTTGATGTTCTGCTAACAGCACCATTCCTTCAGGGACAGTAAGCATTTTCAAAAGGTCAAAATCACTCTTGTTGAAATAAGGGTTTACCAAGCTGGCATCTCTGAAAGACACATTTCTGTGTTGCCTTAGGGAAAAGCAGGAGAACCAGGGAAGCCCGGCAAGGATGGAAAGGTATCCGTTTCATCTTTTCCTTTACAGTTGCTGCATTTGCTTGCATGAACATTATTTATTTCTCGGTGCCTTCAAGGGACATAATGAATGCTGGCTCAACAGTGCCATACAACTGCATGCATTAATGGAAGGGTGAGCAAGCAGTGGAGGGAGTTGGTCATTCAGTGGCCATTCTCTTGCCAGCTTCGTCTGAATGTAATCAGCTAAAAGTCCAGTTACTCGGTTCTCGGATTTTAAAACCCCTCTGAACTCTAGGATGTATTTATTTATTTATTTAAAAAAAACCTATGAACTTCAGCCTCTTGATTTGAGTGCATGATGGAGGGTTAACTTGAAATAATTGGGAGTGAGGGTTTTTCTCAACTCAACCTGCTTTAATCCTAGGATAAGCCCTTATAAGCACAAAACAGGCTTATTATCTGTGAAAAAGAGAGGGAGGGAGGGAGACTTGAGCTGCATACACACCATAAATTTTAAATTCTTTTAAAGCATATCCTCCTTACCTTAAGAATCCTAGGAACTATAGTTTGTTAAGGGTGTTGAGAATTGTAGCTCTATCAGGGGTGATTTACAGTGCTTTAAAGGTGTGGCATGTCTGCAGTCATGGGCCTAAAATGCTTTTTTTTTGCAATCTCATAGCCTAGTAGTTTAGGTGTATGGAAAGTTGTTTGTGAAGTATCAGCTGACATTTCCTAAAATGAATAGTTCAGGGCCTAAAAAGGAGAAATAATGCAACATGCAGCATGCTTGATATAGGGCTTAGAATTCATTTACTTACTACAGAGGACAATTTCTGCATACATTATTTAAGTAATAAAAGATAAAATATATGGTATGAGGAGAAGTAAATGTAGTACAGACCTTAGCATATTGCCCAGTGCTGTGGGGATTTTCAGGTTTTTACTACTTCATGATGTCATATGCTTTTATCTGCAGGGCTTGCCAGGACCTCCTGGACCAAAGGTGAGTAAAGCAACTCAGAAGAAATACCAGATATAAAAACTGCCCTCTAAAATTTCAAATACTTTGTGAGTGAAATGTGAAATGCAGTGAAGTCCAGAACGTGGTTATAAACTGAGTTCTCGGGATTCTGCAAAATGGTTTAATTACAAGAGAGTTAGTCCATCATGCTTTGAGAACGAACAAGGGAGAACCCTACATACACAAAAAGAAGTAGGGATCTTTTAATTAATTTGTTTATTTAAGGATCCGTGACCCTGACTTGTCATGTTTAATGCATCTTAGAAGCACAGGCTCAAATATATATATATATATATATATATATATATATATATATATATATATACACACACACACACATAGCAAAGGAACAAGTTCTGAATAAACCTACTGTGTACAGTCATACCTCGACATCCGAACGCTTCGACTTCCGAAGGTTTCAACTTCAGAAGTTGACAACCCCGGAAGTCTTTTTGCCGCCCGCGCCCGGTGCATGCGGTCTACACCTACACAGAGCCGCGTGCGTGGTTGGTGCATTCACAGAAGCGGCGCTTCGCCATCCGAAAACCTCGACTTACGAAGACGGCTGTGGAATGAATCGTCTTCGTAAGTCAAGGTACCACTGTATGTACAGGTACCTTTGGAAGGTATAGGAAAATAAGGACAACCTATTTGTGTTAATGTGTTTATTAGCGTGAAAATTAGTAATGCATGGAAGAGCCCGTGTTCCTCCTACTCATATTCTTGCCTTCACATAAGACCAGTTTTGAATCAGGCCTTACCTGATTTAGAACCACGAACTAAGATCCAATTAGAAGAGGTTGGGAAGTATGGCAGGAACTAGCTAGGAAGCCAAATAATTCTTCCACAGCTGTTTGAACAGAGAGAAACTTAGCTTTTAAAACCTGCATACTTTATCAGTAATGAGCTCCACAGCACAATTAAGATTGGATTGGCAGGCTCTGGAGGAGGAAGAGGAGGAGGAAGAAAAAGAAACCAAGGAACAGGGATCTCCCCTTTCCACTCTGATTTTAGTTACTTTGGAAGACAGAGTAGAGGTGCAGGTTCTCCCCTCTGACCTTTTTAGGGAGGGCTTTGGTCAACTGAGAGGGGAAGCTGAACAGGGAGGCATCAGTGACTGAACAGGAGGGTACAACCTTGTCATTTAGAACCAGGCAGCAGATGGGAGCAGACCAACTTGCACTGATGGAGAGTGTACTTGCAAAATTGTCATTCTTACAAAGTGAGAGAGTCTTGTGGGTGAGCATACCAAGCCTTGCTTTACAAAGCTTGGCAAGAGGGGCAGAGAAACTTGTTGGGACATATTCATTGCTTCTGTCCAATTCTGAACTTCTTGCCTGCTCCTGAACTCCTTAATCCTGACTCCTGAGCACTGGGTCTGCTGCCAAACCTGTTACTTGCCTGAATCTCTTTCTTAACTTCCAAGGAAGAGCTTCTGTCTGAATGTGTTGGGCAGGAGCCAGGAAAATATTTTTGATACTATAGAATTCTCCTTGCTACTGCATGCCACTACTTTTTCTATTCCTCGAAAGAGGGGCAGGTAATACCCAACATCTGGTCACACAGAGATCCCTAAAAGCTAGAATGGTCCAATATTAGAGTTAAGTGAGCTGAAAAATTTGCAAGGGACATGAGTACCCCACAGCTTTTCCTTCAGACTCCTGTATCTGTCTATGTCCCCCTCAGCTTCTTATGTTCATGTTCATAAAGGGAAAGGGGTTTTAGTCTGAATGCAACCTAACTCAATCCTTGTTGTGTTTTTGTTTCAATTGGCATTTACAGGGGGACCCTGGAATTCAGGGGTACCATGGAAGAAAGGTATGGTTGTTGTTTTTTTAGAAGCATAAGACTAGAAAATGAAATAAGCACAGCAGCGTTTGAAATGCATTAATGTAGATTTGAGCCATCTGGGAAAGTGCTGGCAAAGATACACCATCCTTGCCTTACTCATGCACATAGACACAAGCATATCCTGGTTATCACACTTTGCTCATTTCCTACCTTGAGCAGCTTCGGCTGGGAGTGTTGGGGCTTGAAGTAAGTGTGACTTCTTCCCCTGCAGCCATCACAACCTCTGTCATGCCCCATGGGTAGAATCTGTTAACAAGAGGGTGGGACTGGAGAAGTTTCCAATTTTTCAGGCTCTCTTGGTCGCTTATGACAGTTTCTGCTAGAAGAAGCCCCTGAAGATTTGACACCTATCTGGAATAAAAATGAGTTTGACTCCACATTCACACGCAAAATGTACAAACTCTGGGAATCCTTCAGTGGTTCCACCCTTGGCTGAATCTGATTAGGGGAGTCAGAGGGGCACATGAAAGCCTCCTTGCACATAGAAAGCTACCGTCAGGAACATACACAGAGAGATTTTGATAATGTGAGCACTTTCGAAGAAGCAATTCCCCATGTATCTTCTGGGATGGTACAGTCCACTGAAACGTTTGGGTCAGCTCTTACCTACTTGCCTTATATGGCTGATCTTACTTGCCACGTCATTGGAGTTTGTGATACTTCTGCTATTTTTACAATGAGTCCTTTTATTATTATTTCCTTGATTTATCGTGCTGCAAGTTATATTGAATGTTATAAATCGATTAGGTTCATTTTGGTGCTAGGGTTGAGTCCCCGCAGTTTCCAAGAGATGGCTTCTAAATCTTGTGACCCACTGCCTTGGGTCATGGAACTCAGATGTTAGGTGAAACATGAGGAAAGTGTTGGTTTGGTTTGGTTGGCATCCGTCTGTCATGGTGCAGTGTGTCTTTGGGGGTGAAATCAAACTACTGGGAGGTTATAGTGCCTGCTGTGGCTGTAGATACTGACATGGGAGAGGCATGTTTTGTTGTTGCTTTTTTTAAATACCTTCCTGTATTCATCCAGGCAGGACAGCAAAGGTGTCATCCTGAGATTACTGCCCACTATTTCCTTAATAATAATTCTTCTTAGCCAGAAAACTTGACTTTTTATGGCCCTTATCTGTATCTATTCCTTCCTGTCTTTCCTTGTATCTTTTCCCCAGGGTGAGGTGGGTGAGGCTGGCTTACCTGGCACCCCTGGCCTTCCTGGTCCTTCTGGCCCAAAGGTAACTTTTGCATTGCACTAACAACTTCCCATGTCCCAAATTCAACCGATTGCTACTTCACTGTGTTACAACAGTGATGTTCATATAAACATCCCATATGTTGACAAGAGGAGTGGTGTTGCACCCAGAGCAAATTCTGTGCATATGTATGGCTTAAGGCAAATATTTTTCTTTCCCAGTCTTGACCTGAAAGTTTGTGGACATCATTGTGATGGGTAGTAGGTACACTCTCCCCCCCCCCAGCCTCACTTTTGCTAGGGCAGGTGAAAACACCACTCTCTGGCCTGGAATTTCTAATTCCTGCTGCAGAGGCTTCCTCCCATTAATTAGTGGTGAGAGGAATGCATTTTGCAGTGCTTTCTCCTATTCTGATCTCATATGTTCTAGAATTGAATCCTGGCATTGAAAACAGATGCTATGGCTGGGTTCTAGCCCAAACGATGCTCTGTGCTCTTGTTTCTGGTCAAAGAAAGTTGCTTGGTTTTATAGTGCTTGAAAAACCTGTGGAGCCAGAGACAATAGAAGAAGGAAAAAAGTATGTGTACACTGTGCGCTCTGTCAGACCATCTTAATTTTTTTGGTCTATCTACAATCTACATAGTTCTCAAGTGTGCCACCCTTCATTTCTCATCCATTTCTCAATGCAGCTCATTTCCACTAATTTCTTATTTCTGCCTATCCCCCCCTTTCTATTTCCCCCCATTTTCTTCTCTATGTTTTCCCTTGCACAGGGTGAAAAAGGGGAGCCTAGCATGAAGGTAGGCATGGTGTCAATCTGGTTACTCAGAACAATGTATTGTTATAAAAATCTTGACCCAAGACAGACCTGTGGCCTATTTAATAGCATATCCATCTGTGTTGTGATTAACCACTAGCAGACTTCCATGTCCTGGCTCCACTAGGCACACATACATACACGGTGAAATCTATCTTTATGAGTTTGGTGGAATTTGACTCTTTGCAAAGGCATTTCTTTGACTACTCAAACTGGCTGATGATTTCTTGCCCTTCTGTATCTTGCGAGACGGGTTGGGGTTTCTTCACAATGTCTGGTTAGCTGACACATCAAATCCACTCTAAAATCGGCAGATCCTGATGTTGAGGTTTGGCATGCTCCTTTCTTTTTTTCTTTTTTTCTGATGCTCGGGGCCCTTTTAAGACAGGCTACATGATTTCATGCCCATATGTTATCTATTTGATTAAAATGTATATTGAGCCTATAAATTTTGAATATATTCCTGTGTTTTAAAAGAAAAGTATTACAACTTTGGCCAAGATCCACAAAAGACAAGGCAAACTATATCAGGCTGTACAGTTTAAATGTCTTAGGGGCTGGTTCTAGCTCAGTTGGTTAGTGTGGTGCTGTTAATGCGAAGGTTGCAGGTTCAATCCCCGTATGGGAGAGCTGCATGTTCCTGCATTGCAGGGGGTTGGATTAGTATCAGGCACCCCCAAACTGCGGCCCTCCAGATGTTTTGGCCTACAACTCCCATGATCCCTAGCTAACAAGACCAGTGGTCGGGGAAGATGGAAATTGTAGTCCAAAACATCTGGAGGGCCGAAGTTTGGGGATGCCTGGATTAGATGATTCTCAGGGTCCCTTCCAACTCTACAATTATATGATTTCCAACTCTACAATTATATGATAAACTCATCTAAAAATGTCTATTTGGATAGCTTGTCTTTTCAATGTACCCGCTACAACTTACTGAGACAAATTTTATTTATTAATGTATTTATATGCTGCCCACTCACATACAGTATCAAGACGGTGCAAAACAAGATATGCTAATACAATTGGCTTCCCAGCACTTGTATTGAGATAATTTAATGGTCATATCCCCCCTATTCTTTTTAAAGTACAGACGCTCCATTCTTCCCTAGTGTTCATGAGCAAGAGAAATACATGCACTACAGTGCTAATAGGAAAGAAAACTTGACATCTGTCACCTACTGTGTAGAAAGGCAGCCCCTTATAAACTGCTGCCCTAGACTCCTACCTAGACTGACTTCATAGTAGGTTGCAGTGAGTCTGCTTTCAAAGACACCACAGTTATTCACACATTGGGTCTGTCATTAACCAACGGCAAGTTGCATATTAAGAGGAAGGTGGGTAATCATTAACAACTAATATCAGTGCTAACTAGCATATCCCAATGCTGTTCTTCACACCTACCTAGAGATTGTCTCCTGATTTTCCAGGCAGCTGAAAAAAACATACACATTCTCCAAGGTGAAAGGGATTATACATCAAGAGTTTCACAACCTGTCTGTGAGCACAGCCAGATCATTAAACCCTGGAGATCTGGAGATCTTCTTAATCCAGGCTTTCCAATTGGATTGTGATGAGAAGGAAGCATCAATTTCATGGTTAAGAAAAATCAAAGCTCCATGAAACTTGTAGTTTAAAGAAGAAACCAGCAGGAGACTGTCCTGGTGGGAAGAAATGAATAGCATTTTGTCTCTCTCTCTCTTCCCCCCCCCCCCGCACTTGCCCACCCCCAAACTTTGAATTGAGATCCTGGGCTGCCCTCTGCTGGTTTGTTAGAAGCAGAAACAAATTACAGTACGTTGTTTCATGCTAGCTTTAGTGAACATCAAAACTTTTCTCCCATTTTTGGCACTTGTGAACACATATGTTTGGTTTATCTATCTATCATCTATCTATCTATTTATTTCCTGGTGTTGTGCGTATACACATAAGTGATCACACATAAGTGGTGTGTGTGTGTGCCTGTATATATTAGTGAAAATGGCATTCAAAGATGCATTCTGCATTTTTGAAATTGCTTGCAAAAATGTGTATATTAGGAAAAATTGTAAACAAAAATGTGTTTATTAAGAGAAATTAGCACATATGTACGCAGATTTTCATGAGGTTTTTTTTTAAAAAAACAGAATACTGATGTGGAAATGTGGTGAATTGAAGTTAAGTTTGGGGAAATGAGGAACTGGGCACAACTAAAATTGTCACAATCATGCATCCATAGTCCAGAGAGACACTCATGTCTATATCTTACACACAACAAGGAAGTGTCATCCAAAACGCCAGCATCACTGAATCGTACAGCCTCTAGGCTCACTTGCTCCATGTGGTCCATTGTACATCATCCCATTTCTGCAGTCATTATGTGGTAGGAAAACGCATGATATGATGATGCCAGGGTAAATGATCCTTTGCATTGCTGGGGAGAAATTGACACACTACCCATACAGCAAAAGAGTTGATCTGTGTTTTGGCCGCCATGCAGAGAAGTTGTTTTCAGATGTAATAAATTTAGCACAGTGAAGTTCTGGGAAGGTAGTTAACATCAGCCAGTTGAAGTGACATCAAAAATGTCCTAAGTCGATCCCTACGGCTATGACATATTATCATAATATCTCTGCAACACTACCTAACACCACAAGCCATGATGCTGCACTGATTCTTTATTTGCTGGCACAACCAGTCTCTAGTTTGATTCTGGCATTAAGTTTTTGACATTTTCCCCATGCAAAAGATGGAGAAAACCATGTTCTCATCATGATAACTTTAACACTTCAAATGTTTAATACTAAATTCAGGATTTACTAATTATATTGTAAAAAATTATCACAGCAATGGTTGACTTCTACTTTGAAGCTTCAGAGCATCTTGAGATCTTATGGAATACAGTTTTCTACAGTTTCAGTGGTCAGGTCACCAACAAAGGTCATATGGGGACCTATGTTTTCCCCTCACTCTTCCATCTTCATTATTTTTATCTTGTTTTTTCCTATTCCAGGGGGAGAGGGGCATGCCAGGGCTACCAGGAAAACAAGGAGTTCAGGTATTCTGCAAGGAATGGAGTCTGACTTGTCCGACCACCCTTTCCCATACCTCTCAACTGACCCTGAGTCTCAGAGATTACACCAATTACCTTTAACATTCTCTACATGTATTCTGTACATGTATTTCCTACTCTTAAAATACAAAAAGCTCAAAGCCCTATTTAGCAAAAGGAAGAAGAACCAGGAAGAAATGTTTTGCTGAACAAATGGCATGCCTATTCCTCAACAGTTTTCCCATTGTGGAAAGAAGTGAAGTGAAATGGGTGCCCTTAAAATACCCACTGCAATGACTGTGTGGTCCACTAAACCAATCTGTGCTTCATTTGCGCCACAGAAACAGAGAGCATAAATTTGACTGATTTGCCATTGGATCAAGGTTCAAATGTTTATTACTTTCACAGGAGTGGAGAAGAATTCCACTTGAGTATGTGCTTAGTTTTAAATTCATAGCTGCAATTCAGATTAAACTCCAGCACATATTTTAGGTCAGAATAACCCTTTTTTAAAGGACTCCGGAATTGCATTCATTTACATGCTAAAGGATTGACATGCCATCTCTTCAATCAAATCCATCCTCCCAATATATATTTATCCTCTTCATGTCTCTAGCCCATAGTTACTAAACATTACTCACCTCTGATGCATTTCTGAATGTTTCTTTCACCTGTTATTACATAGAATCCCTGATTTCCATCTTCTGTCCTTGTGTTTTTTAGCTATGCCCCTGATTTCTGTTTCAGAAAGTTGAGAGGTATGATCCTTCTCCCTCTTCTTCCACCCCCATCTGCTTCACACCTTTCAATGTTTGAACCTGTTTGCCCTTCTTGGTTTATGATCTAAATCTGTTTCTCCAAGCAAGTCTTTTTGTTGTTCATCTATTGCACTAAGCTCCCCAAGCACCCATTATTCTATGTCTAACAATAAATATTTCCATCCGTTCCCACTTCTCTCCCTAGGACCACTTGCCCTTGTAATCAAATGCTCTTATTGAAGAGCCTAACAGATACTAATATGTAGAATGTGGCCACCTCCTTTATTTAGCCAATAAGCACTCATCTCAAGGCTCATCTGCACTGCGATTTTTGCCTAGGAAGTTCTTACCACTTGATATCCTTCCCAAAGGCTTCCAGTATCTTTCTTTCCTTGCCCTGGTGTTACATGTTACATATTGGCTGCTTTGATGAGCTTGCTCCCCATTAGCATAATTTCCAGTCATTAATAGGAAGCAGTCAAATACAGTGGTCTACAGTGGGCATTATTTTTGCCATAAAAATGCTACTGAACATGGGCTCATCAGAGTGGTGACATTCTTCCTGCTGAAACATTTGTGAGTGTATTTCAAATGGAGCCATTACATCCTGCATATCCATGGCCATCTTGAGGCCATTGGGAGGGATATGTGGAGACACAATATAACAGCCTTTATAGGTGTACGTACTTCAAAACTATGGCTGTGTTCACATGTAATGCTAAACCACAGTTTATGTTACAAAACTGAGTTGCAGTGAGCCTTTGGCTTGTTCCCTCCTTCTCTGGCAAAACAAATGAAGAGGAGTTCATAATTTTTTGTTTCCTTATTTGACTAAGTGCAGCTTGTTGTGATGTTCAAACCTGGGCATACTTCAGATGCTCTTAAATATGGTTTGCTAAAACAAGTCAGCTTCAGACTGTGGCTTATAAACCTGGCTTGTTTGCGTAGATTGTATCTATGATTAACCACATTTTATGGTTGCACAGAATGAACAGTTGTGGTTAATAAAAAATGGAGGCAGAAGGTTCTAGCCTTCCTGCAGCTATGCCATAAGAGGAGAGGAGAGGTGAATGCAAGAGTCCTAGACTCATTGTGGCTTTTCCTCCTAATGTTAAGACATAGTTTAGCATTACATGCTGTTGGAACCATTATGGACAGATGTGGGGTCACTTATCACAGGGAGGCCATTTTCTGTAGTATCATTTTCATCAGCCTCAATATGTGCTTTAGCCTTCACGGAGATCACCCAAGTTTGATTCAGATGAACAGCCAAAATAGCTAAGTAATCAAAGGACAATATTTTTATACAGTATGTGGACTGTTCTTTTAAATACACTGACATAATGCAGATACTGTAGCTGACAATCTCCTGGATAACGTGTGAAGTCATATGTAAAAATAACCAGTTGTTTCTTGTGTGGTGCCTTGACCACCTCAACAGTTTGCCTAAATCCAATTGCAAAGCAAATGTTAAGTAATTGGTAGACATATGAGGACAAAACCAAACACTCATTTGTCACATGTTAAACAAAAAACCCCTGCATTTGTGAGGAATTATTTATTTTCCTGTCATTCAGAGTACAAAGATCTCCTGACAGATCCCATGGCTGTATAGCATTCTTGCTACATTTCCTTTCATTCCCCCACCTTAATGTCCCATTACTAATCTTCACATTTTCCCTCAGTCATAAAATAATACTAGATATGCACAATTGCATCCATGAGACCATAAACTGTTCAATAAAGTTGATGGTGAAAACCTTAAGATTATGAAACAGCCAAGGTTTGGTTTCTGCTAAAAGCAATAGCACATTTTCTCTTTAAAAACAATAAGGTAAAGGTAATGGGGTCCCTGACCATCAGGTCCAGTCGTGTCCGACTCTGGGGTTGCGGCACTCATCTCGCTCTATAGGCCGAGGGAACCAGCGTTTGTCTGCAGACAGCTTCCGGGTCATGTGGCCAGCATGACAAAGCTGCTTCTGGCGAACCAGAGCAGTGCACGGAAATGCCATTTACCTTCCCGCTGGAGCGATCCCTATTTATCTACTTGCACTTTGATGTGATTTCAAACTGCTAGGTGGGCAGGAGCTGGGACCGAGCAACGGGAGCTCACCCCGTTGCAGGGATTCGAACCGCTGACCTTCTGATCGGCAAGCCCTAGACTCTGTGGTTTAACCCACAGCGCCACCTGGGTCCCTTAAAAAAAACATGCATTGATAATGCTAGTGTAAGGGAACAGTGAAACACTCCTGTCTAGATCCAAGAGTTTTAAAACCTCTGCAGAAGGACCCCATTGCATGTGTTGAGGAACCCCTTTGTGGTACCAAACAATCTATAGTGATTTCTAGGGTGCCCTCTCAGCACACACAGTGCCCCAGCCAAGCGCATGTGGACCAGTGATGTGCTCCACAATGCACCTAGCACTCCCTGCAACCAAACATTGCAGGAGAAGATTGGTAATGGAAGGCAAACTGTGCTTGAGAGAAGTTTGTCTGCCAATACTGAACTCCTCATTGAGGAATCCCTTAGGGCCAAGCCAGAGGTGACAGCAGCAGACCTTCCTCTTCCTCTTCCTCTTCCTCTTCCTCTCCCTCTCTCCCCCTCCCCGCCCCACCTTTCTCTCCCTCTCTTAGAACTAAAAGAGGAACACAGGTGGAGATTTAGGTTTAGAAAATTTGCTCCCAACTGCAGCTTAGCCCCCAACCATAGCTGCCAAGTTATCCCCTTTTTAAAGGGATTTTCCCTTATGCTGAATAGGCTTCCTCGCGAGAAAAGGGAAAACTTGGCAGCTATGCCCCCAACAGTTTGGCCCTTTAAGTCAAAGGTGAGGAATCTGCAGTCCTATGGGAGCTTTAAGATTTTGCTAGTCCCAGCCAGCATGGGCAATGGTCAGGGCTAAAGGGAGTTGTAGTCCAAAAACAGCTGGAGATCCAAGTTCGTGAAACATTGAGCTGGATGGACCAGTGGTCTGTCTCAGTATCAGGGAGCTTCCTATACTCTTGTGTGTTGATGCTTTTGTTATCTGTGCTCTGGCATCGGAAAAGTCTTTGCGGGGAGAGGCTGGAGGGAAGTAAGCAGTGGATTTGGTAAGGGATTCATTCACACACTCCCTTTGCTATCAAAAATCAATCCACCCCACACGCCCTGTGCTGCTGTCACATCTAGTTTGGCCCTAGTAATCTTCCAAGGCTGTTGGCTTCCATTTTACAACACCTTAGGTATGCTTTGCCCCCACCCCAAGAACAATCAATTTTTTCCCCAAGAAAAAAAATAGAAACTTTCTGAAACTTACTCTCTTGCACAAACACTTTTTTTCACCATCTATCAAAGTATACCTGTCTTTCCTTTATCTCTGTCAGGGGGATCCCGGAATTGCGGTGGCAGGCATGAAGGTTAGTTTTCAAGTGCTAACCTCTCGGGGGGGGGGGGGCTGTAGAGCTCTCTTAGGAGATGAAAACAGAAGTATGCTCTCAACTTAGCATCAGATAGTGGGGAGCAGAGAACTGAAAAGCAAAGCACAGCCCTGAGATTAGAGCTGTTTTAATAAAAGCATTTTTAAAAAGAATTATCCTTATGACTACTTACTATTTTGTCAGTTCAACTGCTAAATTTTGGGGTTTTTTATTGCACTCAGAAACATCACATCTAGTGTTTGTAATGTAGTAGAGATTATAATCCACAGGAGAGATCCTATGAATACAAAGTTCCTTCACAGTAAAAAAAAAAAAAGTGACACTTAGTCCATAGTGCAAAGGTTTAAGATAATGTCTGGTCATAGGAAGTTCATAATGTGGATCCATCAGATTAATTAAATAGCCACAATGGCAGATTCTCATATCATGCACTATCCACTGGTGGTTCTTCTTCTTTTTTCTTTTTCTTTTTTAAAAAAGAAGACCTAAAGCAGCTTTGATGTGCCAGCAAACCAGTGCTTAGAGTGGTGTACAAAAATATAGTACCACAACCCACTTGAGGCGCTGGTGTTACAGAGACATTATAACACTGTTGCAAACAGAAACACAGACTAGAGTGATTTCTTTTAAATGATCATAATATAACTTTTCTCACAGACTAGTGTGGAATCTAAACACATATAAAATACGCTGTGAAATGCTTTAAAAAAAAGTTTTGAAAAAATATTGAATTTGCCATAGCTCACCATTGCCATCTAATGCCACATTTGTATAATGCACTTTGCAACACACATTTTATTTGCAGCTGTATAGCTGAGTCCTAGGCACCTGCCTTATCAGAGTAAGTTTATGGCGCTACCAAAATTCCTTTTAAAAGGTAGGATATGTGCAGAGGGTGGAATTGTATATTTGTACTCTGCACTGAAGCAAATGGGACTTCCTCCTCCCTGGGAATTCTGTTGGTGAGAGCTGGGCCACCCAGAGCTCATCCACACTTCCATTTGTCCCATGATTTCTAGACACGGATCCAAGAAGTTTTTTTTTCTTGTTCTGCCGCTTTCTCCAGGAAAATCTGTGGTTTATTGTTGAATCAGAACAAACGACATTTGGGTTTTATGCATATTGACGTTGGTTCCAATTCAGCAGTAAACCACAGGTTTTCTCAGGGAAAGTGGTGGGACAGAAGAAAAACCTCTTGGACCAAGAAATCGTGGGCCGAAGGGAAGTGTGGTTGAGCCCCAGTGTCAGTACCAGAGTTTCTCCAAGAGCAGCACATTATTGTGCTCCATTCACTTCTATGGGAGAATGTAAAGAAGGGCACTAGGGCTCTGGTGGCCCAAATCAACATTGTTCCTATCTGCATAGTCACGGTTCTCTTTTTCCAAAGTTGCCTCCTTAGGACAATATTTGCAGGGCAGAATCGGCAAGTGAGGGAAGACTTCAAATCCTTTCCCACTTACTGAATCTCCCCAGAAAATAGCCCTGACTGACATTTGCATTAGAAGGAAAACATAGGAACTCAATGTTTTCTTCATTAGTTCCGCCCTCAAACTTGAATATTAACAACTCTTGCCCATCTGTATTTCTGCAGATTCCGTTTTTGAGTCTTGAAATAAAATACTTTTGGTCTATTTAAAGCTGTGTGAGACCTAGTTAAACCCATTAGACAGACGTAAATGCAAATTGAAATAAAGCTAAAGTGGGGCTTTGGCATGAGGTCTTCTTCAAAGAATGGTCACCTACTCTGCCTGTTGGTGCTGGAAGTAAAAGAATTGCCCCTCTCCTCTCTTCTTCTTCCTCTCTCAGTTTGTTTTTCCATCTTTTCCTAATGCAGGGTGAGCCAGGGATTCCAGGAACAAAGGTATTGCACTTAAAGAAACGTCTGTGCTTAGTCTGCTTTGTCTATCTTTTATTTTAAGTCTCTTAAGGAGATCTGGTGTTATAATCAGGATGTGAGTATGTGAATACTTTGGTCAGTAGAGATGTTCCCTATTTTCCTCTCCCCTCCCCAGCAGGAGACAAGTGAACACCGTAGGGTCTGTAGAAGTTTCTATCTATCTATCTATCTATCTATCTATCTATCTATCTATCATCTATCTATCTATCTATCTATCTATCTATCTATCTATCTATCTATCTATCTATCTATGGAGCTACTATATCCTAGCTCTAGAACTCCTCCCCAAGCTTCAATAGAAGGGCATCAATAATGGCATACTTCACAGGGTTGTTGTGTAGATTACTGAGATTAGGTGTGTGAAGTGTTTTCACCACTCTATATAAATCCTATGTTGTTGTTGCTATCAGCAACAAAAGTAGAAGTTTTAGCAAGTTTGCTATTTCTTTTAGGTGTTTCAGGGTTTGGCTATGTTGTGCTTGGAGACTACAAGTCAAGCGTAACAGACATTATTCTCTGCCTCCCTTTTCTTACCCATCCTCCAAATAAAGGGAGAACGTGGAGTTGCAGGGAAGATGGGCCCCCCAGGTTTGCCAGGGAAAAGGGGGCAGAGGGTAGGACATTGTCAAATGCTTGAGCTTGGTTTGCTTATTTGTATTGTCCTTCCCCCAAACCTTGACCAGGTTGCTTTGAGCTGCATTTTCATGCTTGCCAAAGAATGCTTTTATCTGATTCCTTACATGTGTGGAGTGTGCTGTGTATGCCCAAAACTAAACCCAGAATTTGAAGCACCCCTGTTCAGAATACTCAAACATTTCAGAATATTTCAGAATACTCAAACATTTCAGAATATTTCAGAATACTCAAACATTAGCAGTTTTCTGAAAGAGATATGTTTATATATTGTGTCTGCTTTCACCCTTGGAATAACAAACAGGATAAGTATTATGATGGGAGGACAGAACGATTTGGAAGTATGCTGGGATGCTGGTTTATAAGAGGATGCAATAGCTGCTAACTTTGAAGATAACAAAATCCACGCAACTGATTAGTATTAGCTCTGGCTGCAGCTTATTAACTCTTCACATTTCCCAATTTAATTTGAAAATGAATCACTCCATTTAATGGCTTGTGTGTACTTTGAAATATAAGTGAACTCAGCTTCTCCACTGCAGATCCAGATGTTGTTGTTGTTTAGTCGTGTCCAACTCTTCGTGACCCCATGGACCAAAGCATGCCAGGCACTCCTGTCTTCCACTGCCTCCCGCAGTTTGGTCAAACTCATGTTTGTAGCTTCAAGAACACTGTCCAGCCATCTCGTCCTCTGTCGTCCCCTTCTCCTTGTGCCCTCCATCTTTCCCAACATCAGGGTCTTTTCCAGGGAGTCTTCTCTTCTCATGAGTAGATGAAAATGGCCTTCTGCGTAAACAATTTCCCTCTGTACTCAAAAGTGTTATTGCCTTGTCTATTTGGACCACTGCATATGTTTACCATGCAGACACAGAAGGAGTTATATCTAGAACAGAAGTTGGCATCCTGAGAATCTCAGCTGTTGTGGTTTAACTTTGAAAGCTGTCTTGGTTGTAGAAAACAGTTAGAAAGGAAAGTCAGACAGAACTTTCAGCGGTCAGATAATCAGGTTTGCTCCACGCAGCTCTCAGTACTTCATTCTGCCCTACCACTTGGCTCATTCTTCCTCAACCTCCGTGCTCCCCTTCTGTTTCCCTTCCTTCCAAAGGCCTATTGCCATAAAGAGAACTGCCCTTGATGGCTCTCAGACCTGCTTTATACAACATGCCTGCACATGCAATATTAGTGATGCCCTTCCCATTAAGCAATGTGGTTCATACCCATGTGATCCAGCCATCAAGCATTTACATAAATGGGCTCTCACTAGGGTACATGGAATGATTTCAGAATAAATGATCTCAAGATAGCCTTCCATACAGCTGGCGCTATTATAAATCAGTGTGATGAATATGATTTAAATCAAGTTTCCATTTTTGAAATCCAGACATTTCTTGAGCAAAAATGCATTCTGGCCAGCTCAAATAATTAGAACAGACTAGGTTGCATTTCCCTAAGGATGGGGTTACAGTCTCGAGTTCACAGTCTGGTGCTGCTGATTGATGAAGCAATGTCACTGGAACTGGTACATCAGCTGCAACCCCTGCTAAACTGAGATTGTCCAGCCACAATTATTGATGCTCTGGTAACATTTAGTGTGGACTCGTGAAATGCACTCTATGTGATGTATCCTTTGAAGACCTTGGAAACTTCCATTAGTACAAAACATAGCAGCTACAGTGTATTAGCTATAGAGACTGCATCTCACCAGTTCTTAAATAACTATAATACCGTAGTTGCTGGTTCCTTTCTAGACACATTTGAATGTGCTGGTTATTGCCTGGGTAACTTGGGGTCTGCTACTTAAAGGACTACTCTCTCCCACTTGATTCTACCCAAAATGCAAGGTCTTCCCTCAAGGCCTTTTTTTGGATCCCAGAACTATCTGACCTTGTATTTAGAATGTCTTTATTGGTCTAGCTACCCCACCACTCATTATAAACTCTTTTTTGCAGCAAATTCCTTTCTTTATTTCCCCATGCATTTTGGTGTGTTGAATAGCTGATTTAAATTGCAGTTTGATGTCTAGTTTGGTTTTTTTGGGATGGATGCTGCTGTTTCTGTGTTTTACATTGTTTTGCTGTTGATTTTTTGTATTGTTTTTGTTTGTTCTTTTAACTGCACAGTGCCTTCAGGGCATAAGCCTAAGGTGGCTCATAAAAAGATCAAAATGAATTTCTTTGCAACTGAATGCTGTTTTTATGTAATGCAAAGGCACAACTCAAAATGTTTGGCCATTCAGCCCACAGATCCTTTTGTACTATGGAGTGATCTCTCCTTATAGCTGAAGCATCAGCAGCGTGGTTAGCCATCGGGCACCTGGAGCAGCATGCATGCCCTGCACCCAGGGGCGGGGCAAGCCGCACATGGGGGCGGGAGAAGCCACCCACTGGGCGGAGTTGAGCTGGGGCAGCCCACCACCTCTCCCTCAGCTGTAAGGCGGATGAGGGGGAGGTGGCAGGTGGCTGCAAGCTTCACGCTGCCATTTCGGAAGTGCAGAGCCTGCAGACGCCCAAGCCACCGTGTCACTCCCAGGAGAGATGTGTGGCTTGGGCGCACTGCAGGCCCCGCTGTAAGTGCCACCCCGACCCCCCCCCCAGCTATGCCCCTGTGAAGCATGCACACCTGCACAGAAACCTGTCAAAATCTCTTAGGCCTCATCCACACTTCCACTTGTCCCATGCCTAGAAAGCATGGTCCGAGTGGTTTTACCACTCCTTTTCCAGGGAAAACTTGCTCTTTAGCTCAAAGTTGAGCAACCGTCAATCTGGAAAAGGCCTAATTGCTCGTTAGCTCAAAGCAGGACAAGAGGAAGTGTGCTAAGCCCTTACTTGGGTTGCAACAGGTGTCCAGAACTTTCCAGAAACTCGGGATGATAATGGTGTTTATGTGTTAGATAACTGAAATGGGAACCCATATTGTTTGTTTCATTGAGCTTAGGTACTTGGGCATAACACAAGGGTATAAAGCCATCCATATGGGCACTGTAGATGAACTTGGACATATACAGAATTGCATCACCTAGATTCTGGTACCTGTGACGCACCTGCTGATCCCTGGTCCCTGACCCCCAATATCAAACCATCAGATAAATGATTGTCCTGTGAAGATGGTTTCTTCACAAGATGTTTGTGAAAGGCAGCCTTTCAAAATTGGAAAGTTCATAAAACGGTGATTAATTTTGAGAGATTATTTCATTTTAAACCATGTTCTTTGAAAGAGAGAAAGAGAAAAAAACCAGAATGTTTTTTAAAAAACAACAACAACAACAACACAGGGGGGGGGTATAAAAGAAAATGGAAACATGGCCATGTTGTTATATAGAATCAAAAGGCAAACGATGGTTCTTCATTAGGAAAACTAGCAATGGAACAGGAATAAAGCTGTAGATATACCGGTACTTGCCAAGTTGTGCCCACAGATAGATTTACTACCATTCAGCTGATCCTAGTGCAGATTAAACTAATAATTGCAGCAGGTATCCAACCATGTGTATATTTCACCAACAGGGCGAGAAAGGAAAACCTGGTGATCCGGGACCTCCTGGAACCATAGGACAAAAGGTTGGTTTTGTTACCTGGGAAGGGGATGTGGTAACAGGTATGTTTTCTTTACAGTATTTGCTTGCACAGAAACATTCAGGGAACAGGGCACCTCCAAGTATGCATCTTTATGCTTCCATAAAAACAGCAAATAATCTGACTGGAGAAAAATATTTCACTGCTCGGATTTTTGTACATTTGTTTATTTAAAACGTTTATAGGCTACACTTTCATATGAAATATCCACAAGGCGGGTATACAGACTAAAAACACACTTTTATAGTAAAAATGTCAACACATCAGTGATAGCTGGTTGGCAAAGGATTTCAGAACTGAAAGACCTGTTGGAATAATTCAGTGGTTGTTTCCCCCCCAGAAGATGCCTAAAAGCAAACTTCTACAGTGGTACCTTGGTTTAAGAACAGCCCTGTTTACAAACTATTTGGTTCATAATAATATCTTTATTACGGTCGTAGACCAGCAAAAGAGAGAGAGAGAAAACCCAATAATATATAAAATAGAAATTCTTAAGTATCATCTTTGAGCAATACTGTTTCATAATCCTATTTTAAATTAAAATTAGGTTAAAATTTAATGAGGGATAGTTCCCTTGAACTGTTATCCGCTATGAATTAATAGGCGGCTTTATCACTGTTACTGATTGATGTTACGGCGTGTCTTAGTCTTGACGCGTAGTAACAATATTTATCTACATTCTTAGTGCACTCTGGATTAAAATCCGCTGGTAGGTATCTAGTAAGCATTTCAGTTGAGCGGCCTGGTAAGTTTTTTAACAAGGGTTCAATTAACTCCTTCCTCATGTCTTGATACAATGTGCAATGCAGGAGGACATGATTTATAGATTCAATCTCCTTGTTATCACAAGGACATAGTCTCTGTTCTACCGGGATCTGGAGATATCTACCAGTTAACAACGCCGAGGGTAGAGCATTGAAACGAGCCCTAGTGAACTATTTGGTTCGTAAACCGAGGTTCGGTTCGTAAACCGAGGTACCACTGTATAATTGGCAAGGCGTTCCAAGGGGGCCAACCACATTAAGGGGTTGGAAAGGCGGGCCAAATCTCAGAGGCATGTGGGAGCACCAACAGTGGCCCATCAGAAGAGCTACATCTTAGTCAACTTTCCAGACCCAATGGACATGATTAATACTCATTGATCTGTTTTGCTCCCTCCCCCATTCAGTTTTATATTTCTTAAATACTGGTTGGCTTCTCCAGATCCGTAGGTTTCTCCTCCTCCTATGTGGATGGCGCTGGTTTTGCTAACTGGTTTCACAATTAGTACGGTATATGTAATGTCAGCAGTCAACTGACTAAGGGGTATTAGCAGCAATACCTTCTCATTTATCACTTCCTCCCCTTCACTCATTCAGAAAAAAAAACCTTGTTATAGAAATACAAGCATACCATTACAATCACTGTTCTTTATTTGTATATCTAGGGAGATAAGGGAGATTCTGACAATGCACTTGGAGGGGGTAAAGGGGAACCTGGACCCCCTGGATTACCTGGACCTCCAGGACCAAAGGTGAGTAAATTCTCCTTGCTCTTTTATATACATACTGTGGGCTGCATCTGTACTTAAGTTGCTCACCAGCTCCACCTACTTCCCAGTCCCTGGAGACTTTGCCAACCCTCCTCCCCTTACATTCCCCACCACACAAGAAAAAGCTCCTGACTCCTTACAGTTCAACAAAGCCCCTTTTCCTTAAAGCTCACTACCCACCCCTCCCTACACTGCAGGAGCTGCCCTTGAAGAGGGTAAGGAGGAGGGGAGTGGCAAGTGGCAGCAAAACAGGGCTAGGGAGCAATTTCTGGGGAGCTGGACCAGTCTGTACTGAATGTTCCTCTGTGGCTCACCTGCCCACCTGGGCCACTTCTTCCCTTCACCTTGCCCTCTTCCACTAAGGGGTGGTTTGTGTGTTTTCGCAAGCTGTCATCACACTGTACTTTGCAGCACCACCTGTCTTTGCCCAGATGAACCACAGCTTGATAATATCTTTATGCAAATATAGTACAGGAAGATATGCTTACTGAAGACTATTCCAGAGTGGGTTAGAATCTGACTATATGTGCACTAATAATTGCACTACGCGATTTTTCTGTGAAGCATGTCCTCTTCTTCAGGGCTTTCTATTCAAGATACTTGAATACTTTGAGATACAAGCACTGAAGTATCTCTAATCTAGATGGAAACTCTGGTTTTAACCACCTATGTAATATTTTTCAGGGTCCCAAGGGTGAACCAGGAAAGAATGAAATGGTAGATTACAATGGCAATATCAATGAAGCTTTACAGGTAATAAACTAAGCTGACACATACAACACAGGTGTGCCATGTGTTGCTCCAAAGACCTATTTATTTGTTTTATGGTGAATTTTTTGAAGAGTAACATATTGTTTCACAATGCAAAAACATTATGCCTTGAGAAAAGATAATGCAGCCACCATGAACCAATAATAAGATTTTTGAGTGACATTTAGACTTTACTGTGAAGTGGGCTTCATAAAGAACCATCCAGATGTCCACTAAGGGCCAAACTACATGTGGCACTAAACACCATACTGTATTAGTAGGTCTATTGTCTAGCTTATTTTGGATTTTCTTTTGATGTTCAGAGCTGATATCCATTCCTTACACTTTTGGTAAATTTCAAGCCAAACTATACATGATGCTAAACAGGTCACTACGAGTTCTATGAATCTTTTAAAATAGCAGGCAGGAGAGGCCCTGAACAAAATCAGAACTGTGGCTCATAGAGTTTTTAAAAAACTCTTTATTCCCCTGCCATGATTTCAATTACAATCACCCCTGCAGTTGCTGTTAACCCCAGGAGCAAAACTTCCATTGCCACGTGGAGATAATTCTCTTTGAGAACCCTTAGAAAGGGTTATTCTCTTGGGCCTGTGGAGCTAATGTCAGTGATAGGGAACCAACACTTGCTTATTTACTTTTTTAAAGTTTGGTTTAATTTGTAGTGATACATTTAGCATCACTTTTTTTTTTTGCCCTAAGCTTACTGTCATCGCAAGCAATGTTTAGGAAGCTATGGATCTTGGTCCTTATCTAAAAATATGCTAGACCCACAGCTCTGAATGCAAGATATGGAGATGATCAACGACTGTCTGAATCTCCAAGACCACAGAATATCTGAGTCGAAGGAGGGACAAGACATTGTCCGTTTCTCACATCTAATACCTGAGGAGGTCTGCTTAGCTCCAGCAAAGTGTTAGTCTCATTTGCCTTCAGACTGTACACTGCGATGCTATTCAGCATGTCTCTCAGTATTCTAACTTCTGCACTCCATGTTCTCTTTTATACTCTACCAATAGGCTGTCAGCTAGGACAAAGAGGACATTAATTCAAAATGCAATATTATATAATATGCCTGAATAGCTCCTGCCAGTAGATCACTTTTTGCAAGAGTTGTACAGACATAGAAGTAGTAATAAGATAGTTCCCCACCTGCCAGATCAATACTGCAGATGTTTCAGATTTGTTACCTAGCTACAACAGATGTTTATAAACCCATTAGGCAGTAGGAATCAGTAAAGAACTTCTTGCAATACTTATATTTTGAATAAGAGCTTAACTTTCTGAAATGGTTTTTTTTCCCCTAAAGAAGATTTCTTGTCTGCTTAATAAATTCCATTTTGTACCTCATATTAAACTATTCTTTTCTGGTCTTTACCATGGGAGTTCAAGCTATTTCTGTGCACCAGAAATAGGCAAGTAAACTGATGAGTTCAATGCAGCCTGATTATTGATGATGGGTGGGAGTAGTGTACACTAATCAGTAGTATGGCTGTCTAAAGCATTGAACTATAAAAGGACCACTTGAAGGGCTGTAGAAACCAGGTCTATAGTATATGTACAGGGAAAGCTGCATGAAAATTGCTTGCTTGGGGAGAAATGGTTTTGAATTTCAGGGTACTGAAGTAGTGCTGGTTTCAGATTAGGAATGCCAACTTGGATGCTTTCTTCTATGCATCTGTAACAGCTGATCAACTTGGACATTCGTAAACATATAGGGTGGTATATGTTGTGGTGCCCTACTTGTGCACTGAGTTCCACTTCTGCAAACAGGAGTCCCCTGTTCCCACTGATGTCCCTCTTCATCTGATCCAGAGGGCTGGGTGACCCTCTGCAAGGAGGGGAGGGGAAGAGGAAGAGGAAGTCCCTTCACATTTGCTGGGTTGAGTCTCACCCATAGATTATTATGAAGATGCTGTAAAGCTGCTGTTCTCCCTAAAGAAAATTACAGTGTAAAAACTATTTTGAAGTTCCAGAATGGAAATAAAACCTACGTAACATTTCATGCAAAGTGTGGTTAATTGTTTAAGCATTAGTTTGGATGTGAAAGGAAGAGAGTTGCTTCTTCAAGAAGAAACTTTAATATATATATTTTGGGTTTTTTCCAGGAGATACGAACCTTGGCTCTTATGGTGAGTCACCTTTTCTCCTATATGCACTGGGGTTTATAATCAAAGTTCTGTTACATAAAAGGGGTAGAATCAGCAACTGTTGGAAGACACATAGGAGGTCATCTGGTCCAACCACTGTGCAGCATCAGCAAAGCAAGATGCTGCCGCAGCATCCCTAACAAATGGCTGTCCATCAGCTTCTGCTTAAGTACCAAAAGCAAAGGAAGAGCCCACCACCTCCTGAGGCAGCCTGGTCCACTGTCAAAGAGCTCTTACCATTAAGAAGTATCTACTTTTGCAATTCCTTCCAGTAGCACCTTAGAGACCAACTAAATTTGTCATTGACATGAAAGCTCATACCAATGACAAACTTAGTTGGTCTCTAAGGTGCGACTGGAAGGAATTTTTTATTTTGTTTCAACTACATCAGACCAACACAGCTACCTACCTGTAACTACTTTTGCAATGTTTTTGTTTTTAAAGGAAGAGAGCAAGTTAGTTTATAAACATGAGTTTTTCTTTCATTAGGGGCCTCCTGGACTACCTGGTGTTGCAGGTCCTCCAGGACTACCTGGACAGAAGGTAAGAGTCACAATCTGAGATTCCTTAAAAATGACTTGGGCATGATCTAGAAGAAAAAAACACACACACACTTTAAGGCCCATAAGGTTTCAATGCAATAGATGCCTACACATGTTTTTCTCTCTCATTGAAATTCAAAAATGCTAAACTTGTTATTATGCTCTGCTCCAAGCTTACTAATAATTAGGACCTTGCAATGCAATCCTATATTTTTTGTTGTTAGTCGTTTAGTCGTGTCCAACTCTCCGTGACCCAGACACAACTAAACAACAACAATTATAGGATCTACTCAAAAACAAGCCCCATTCAATAGAACTTACTCCTGGGTAACTGAAAAAGATCATGTATAAGCATTACATGAGCAGGAGAGTTATTTTCCCTGTGTATCTTCATCACTCCATAATGAAAAGGCAGCTGTAAACTTTTTTTCCTACTCATTATATCTCACATTTTAAAACTGCAGAATAATAAATACCTAGTTTTAGTATGAGGTGGTGCTATGCATTCCGTTACTAAGGGGAAATGTTCTATAAATGAAAATTAAAAGTACGCCTGGATAATGTCTGACACAAGAAACTTATTTTTCTGTCACCCTTGTTTTAGTCAAGTGCACTCTAAAGGCTTTTCTGCACATTACATTTTACCCCCTGATTGCTATACCTGAGGCAAGTGCATATTAGGTACAAGCCAGATAGATGACACCCCTGGTTGTAAATTAATTTACCACAGACAAATTGCTTTTTTAAAAAACCCGTATGTCCATCCTTAAGCATAAAACTTGGTTTTATGTATGACGGTTGTGGTGCATCTCTGCTATGGCAGGGAATTTCAATGTGCAGTGTAGATTTCCAGGTTGCAGTCTCACAACGTTCTGTAGCCACTGACTATGCTCAGTCCTCATTGGGTTGTTTGGTGTTTTCTCGTACCTTAAGGTTTGTATCTAAAGGCAGTTGTTGTTGTTGTTGTTGTTGTTGTTGTTGTTGTTGTTGTTGTACAACCCTTGGAACTCCCCCACCAAGCCTGCTGATACCATTATCTTTTGCCTGGATTTTGCCATGCACCTGGAGAGTGAACTTTGCTATAATTATCTATGATTCCTTTACCATGCTTAACACCCAAAAAGGTGAAATAGCCCTTCACAATTTTTTTAAAAAAATCTCCATTGGTTTCTGCATCTTAGGGTGAAATTGGCCTGCCTGGTCCTCCCGGACATGATGGAGAAAAGGTAAGGGCTAGGTAATGGGAGTGTATTAATTTGGCTGGCCTTTCAAGCACGAAAATAGATGGGTCACAGTTTCAAAGGACTGAAGGTGAGATTATCTGCCCTCTAAAACTGGAATTACTATAAAAGGCGCTGATGATGATCTTGATTTAAACTGTTTCCATAAAACAAGAATGCTTATGGTGGCTCCATTTGGCAAGTGTTTGGCCTGATCTATGGCAGCTGTTGAGTATATACCTGCCATTAGCCATACGATATCAGAACTTCCAGATTGTATGTTTTACCAAACTGGGCCTGGAGACTTCAACACCTGACTGAATTGTCATAAGACAAGATCCTGCCTTATCTTCCCTCCTGATGGGTCTACCTGTTTCTTCACAAGTTAAATACACAAATATTCTTCTCAATGAACTCAATGTGATTTTTGTATGCAGAAATCCAAATCCTACACACATTTATCTTGAAGTAAGTTTGGAATGCCTCTCCTTCCAATTCTATGATTCTATGAACTTCAGGGTCACACTCACATAAATGGGATGTCATAATGAGGTGAAATCCTCCCATTTATTTATTTGTGCACCTTTGGACAAATGCCCTCAAGGTGGCCTACAAGGCCAAACCATATAAGACACAACAATAAAAACTACAGAAGCAAAACAACAACAAATGAACAGCAAGATTTATTGTTTATAATTTGTTGTGTATTGTTTTACTGATTTTCCTGTTAACTACTTAGAGCTCATTTGAAAGATAAACTGGGTTATAAATGTTCTTCAATTACACTCTTTATTATATTACATCTGCCGCTGCTTCTACCGAATCAATCCATCTGCACTGCATTCCCAGGATCTTTGCCTAGTGGGTTGTTGATTAGGGACATGTCAAGAAACACATTAGAGAGTGGAATGTGCTAAAGTTTTGCGAGTAAAGGCCACAAAGGGTGTTGTCTACAGCTGATTGCTAGCCCTGAGTTCAACCTTCTTAGTACTTGGGTCTCAATACGTTTCCACTTTGATAATGCCAGCAGTGCCCTCATGTGTTTCTATTGCATTGTATAGTATTTAAAAATAATTTCTTCTTCTTCTTCTATAGGGTCTTGATGGCCTAGCTGGAGAAAAAGGTGATCAGGGGGTGCCAGGACCTCTAGGCCTAACAGGTCCAATCGGACTTCCAGGATTAACAGTAAGCTATCCAAAGAATTAGATCACACACACACACACCCAAAAAAGCCCACTTCTGTGGGGATAGTCAAGCACTACAAAACACTGCCTTGAATTCTTTCTCAGCTGAAGCTGAGCTAATGGTTGCTCACCTGAGGCTCTGTAGTAAGTTTGTGAAGGAGGTGAGATTTAAAGCAGGAACTACCACTACCACAGTTCTCACCTTAAGTCGTTATACTATACCACCATAGTGCTGCTTGCTTGAGAAAAAGGCTTGTCAGAACCACCTGCTTTTGAAATCGATTATGTTTGAACAAAGAGGGGGGGAAGTGGAAGCTTCTATGCCTGAGATAAAACAGGTTCTAATCAGTTGTGTGCAGGGAAGGCACAATTTCTAGAAATATGGAACATGTGTTTCTTAAGAGTTTGGCCATTACATTTCCTTTCTGAACATACTTTGCCAACTTGTTAGAATGGTGCCCAGCTATTTTGACAAAGATCAAGATAGGTAGCACAGCTATTCAGGCACACTGTAGTATATTTGGGGAGGGGCGCAAAATGATGGCTGCATTTCTTCTCTAATGGATGTCTTCATCTGAATGTTAAGCCATCTGAAAGCTCTTAATACTGTAAAGTTCAAGAAAGAAAACTCATACCAGTGCTTGGGTTTATGCTATACTTGCTGCATTTGCAGGGAGAGAAAGGAGAACCTGGAGCAAAAGGAGACACTGGAGATTCGGTAAGTTGTCATTCCACAATTTATCCTCTGAAAACAGAAGCTGAAGCTTACTGGGAGGACCTTTGGTGTAGTCAAAGCATCCTTCATGGTTTAATGGGTTGTGAACTTTAAACTGCCTACCCCAAACTATTCTACTGAAAAAGAGGCCCGCCTTGACGTGATGGCAACTGACCTGTGGCTGACCTCTGAGTACTCACAGAGTAAGGGCAGGGACCATTTTTTAACAGCAAAGGGGATTTCTGGGTGAGGACCATAGCAGCCTTCCCTACTCACAGCATGGTTTTCTGCATCCCCGCACCCCAAGCACTTCTCCAGCCAAACACACCTCTAATGCAGTGCTTGGTTGAGAAGAAAAGACACCCAGAAGGATAGACTTCAGAAACATAAATGGTACCTATCTGCTCTTTTTATTTATGCCATAGCCATTCACTTCTCTCATGAGCCCACCATTCTGAAGGTTACATAATGTGCTCTTATGCAGGCTGTTTACTATGGCACTGACCTTTGTTTTTTTGTTTGGGGTTTCAGGTAGCAGGGCCACCAGGGCCCCAGGGCCCACCAGGAACACCAGTAAGTCCTATCTGTCAACTACAGTACATATATGGTAGCATTTCACTGAAACTTCATACACAACTCTGTTCTGCAAAGCTGCCAATAGTCAATATTAACCACAATGCACAGTGTGAGCGAGCAAGTAACTTAGTTAATTTTTATTTATTTATTTATTTATTTATTTATTTATACCCCACCCATCTGGCTGGGTTTCCCCAGCCACTCTGGGCGGCTTCCAACAGAAAAATAAAATAAAATAATTGATTAAACATTAAAAGCCTCCCTAAACAGGGGTGCCTTCAGATGTCTTCTAAAAATCTGGTAGCTGTTTTTCTCTTTGACATCTGATGGGAGGGCGTTCCACAGGGCGGGTGCCACTACCGAGAAGGCCCTCTGCCTTTTAGTTGTTCAAGCCATTTTTATCTTGTCTTTAGCTTGAGACAGTTTGTGAAAAAATTTAAACAAAATGAAAACAATACAACATATAAGATATATAGAATGAGTAATGTAGGAACTGTGTGCTACTGGGCTTCTGAAATTTAACTCACCCTAACTTTTATTCTTGTTTGTTCCGAATACAGGGTCTTCAAGGTGGTCGAGGACCTAAGGTAAGAATGAAGGACCATCACATTGGATTAAATAAGGCCCTTTTAGAAGAAGTGTGTAAGAAGCTGCTCTGAAGGTCAAATTATTGGCTTGGGACAGTTTAGAGTTTTTCCAAACATGTCAGCGGAATTAATATACCCCATCTCCCCACATTCAAATAGTGTCAGGTTTTGAAACAGAAACGCTTATTTCAGGCTGAAATAAACCCATGCTTCTTATACCATTATGTGTCAGTGCATGTATGTAAAGCCCAAACACTTGTTTGTTTCTGCTTTTTTTGTTCTGTTCAGAAAGGCCACTGGTGAGCAATTTGGAATAGGCAAACAACACGTGATAAAAGGGTTTATGTGTCCCTCCTCCCACACCTTCTTTACTCAAAATGGCTCCAAAGCGGTTTTCTTTTTCTTACGTGGAAATTTGACTCTAATACATGCATTTGCCCTTCCTGTGTGATTTGCACTGAAAAATCAAGATATCTTACAAATATTTACTGTACTCTTCATCTATGGGAGCTCAGAACTTCTCAGTTTGCATAAACTCTGGTATCGACCACAGAGACTTATTATCCTGTCACTTTCACTATTGAACACTGTAAATATCTCCTATGAAACCAGTAGAGCAACTTGGCGTTGTCTAGTGTGAGAGTGAAATTGGCTGCAAAATGTTCTTTAGTCATTGCTATGTCTTGGATGCTACTGGGTGCCTTTGCTATGTAATTAATATCTGTTTAGAAACATTCCAAGGAAGTGTTAGGCTTTCTCCTGATACATCTTTCCTTTAGGGGGAAGCAGGCATTTCTGGAATGAAAGGCGAAAAGGGTGCCCAGGGAGAAAAAGGAGACCGAGGTCCTCTGGGATTGCCCGTAAGTATCTAGAAAGCAAGGAGAACTTCACAGGCCACGCTTAACCCAAGCTTTCACCAAATACTAAAATAAGAAGCATAATTTGATAAAATGACACATGGAATGAGAAGCTTCAAAACACAATGGCATGCAGTGAAATCCACGAAGCTCAAATGTCTTGAGTTTGAGAATTCTGGTCACTGACTCAAGGTCCCCCAGATTTTGATTGCTTGGGTGATACCAACAAGAGAAATTTCACTTCTGGGCTCTTGCTACATGTGTTTCTTATGCTCATAATAATGTTCAAGTGCCAATACATTCAAGCAAGAAACGTAAATAGTTTGTAGATTCTATAAACAAGGCTGCTGGTTGGGGCTAATGAGAGCTACAGTCCAATACATGTGAAGGGCATTAGATCAGGGAAGGCCAGGCTGACCAGCTAAGCCTAGGTCTGGCAGAGTTCTCTTCTCAAACAAAGCCAGCATTCCCTGTTTCTTCTAGGGTTCTGTTTCTAGAGTATAATTTTCCTCACCAGATAACCAATTTCCTCTCTTAAATATGGACTAAATGACACAGTCAGCCCACACATACCCTTTTTGTCTTCCTGCACTGCAGTTTGCTAATGGCAAATGGGCGCTTTGAAGATTTCATCCCAAGCCATGGTTCCAGTTTCTGGATTGCAATAGGGCATGCTGTTTGTTGCTCAATCCATAGGACATCTGTAGCTTTGTGTGTCCACCCACCATAGGGCACTCTTTTCCAGAGGCAACCTGCAAACCTAGGCCAGAAAGAAAGAGGGGGCTACAAACTCCCTGGTCATTTATTTATGCAGAACCTACAGTTATGAAGTTCAAGGGAATGTTATCGTGGACACTTAACCACCTTTTTACGGGAGTATTGATGTCAGCTAGCACAGGGTAGGCAGAGAGTAGAAAACAGCTGAAGCCACCGAGTGGCAACTGGGAGGAATGGGGACTTCACCCAACCAGAGATTGTTGCTTGATCATTGCAAAATAAAACGCTGAGTGTTCAATCACTTAATATATACTGTCACATTAATTCTTACAAGCCAGTAAGGCAAGTCAGTATCTTTATCCCCATTTTCCAGAGCATGAGAGTTAATGTGTTATCTAAAGCTGCTTAGTAAGTTTACAGCTGAAATGAAATTTGAATTGGGGACCTTTGGCTTACAGCTCACATGCTGGGATCAACACCACAAAATACACTGGATAGAAAAGTGGCAACTAGGCCACAGGGTCCTGATCTTGGCAACGTCCAGCTGCCTGTGGCAGAAGTTGGAAACTAGAGGCCCATGTGCTTGCAGTAGAGATGGACCAGTGCCATATCTCACCATGCAGCTGCCCTGTTTATACAACCTCACTGATATTCTCAGGATTGCATGTGCTTTTCCTTCCCTACCACCTGTGCAAGTCATCAATGAGTGATAGTGAAGCAATGCAAAATGGATGGCAACTTGGTTAGATAAGCATGAGCTGGATCAGCTGGCAGATCAAAAAGGAGAATTCTGATATCTGTATCTGGGCCTTGGGCCATATGGGCAGCATCTCAATTTTAGTGGATTTCCATGGCATTCAGACATCAAAACCAAATGGATAAGGACAGGTCTTGTTATTCAGAAACTAACCTGAACTATCTTTATAGTTCTCTAGACTTCAGCTGTGTGATTGTTTGGCTGATGGTTTGCTGGTCTTTGTTTAAATAGGTTGCTGTAATGACATGATTTTAACATAATTTTTAAAGCAGGGCAGAAGCACTAAACAATTTAAAAAACTAAGAAAATGGAAACTCACTCGGAGAGTTCCAAAATGTTGCCAACAGAATGCAAGACATAACAAACATGGCAATTTTTTCAGGACCAATTTAAAGGCGGATTATTATTATTTTTAAAAAATCTAAACTTTTGAACTTAACACAGAGAGTTTAAACAAGACTGGAGAAGAAATACCCAAGTCAACCATACTGCATTTGCTAATAAATGTACATAGCAGAACATTGCTTCCTATTCATAGATCTTAAAGGCTGGTTTTGATGTATAATATTATATCATTTAGTTTCGTTTGTACGATGGTTTATATATCCTAGCTGTGACACAACCGGCTAGTGGTTCCTGCTGTATATGTTCATCCCTACCTGTAACAAAAGCTCTGTATCCAGTCACTTCAATGAAGTCCAGGAGAAAATTGGAATGTGCCTGAACATTGGTTGCTTGAGTGGGAGTCTGTTCTGTACACATGGATCTCCTTTGTTGGATAAGAACAACAATGTGCATTCATAGAGTTTTGAGTTAGCTAAATGAATGCATCACCAGATTAACTGAGGGGGGCGGGGGGCGCTGTGGGTTAAACCACAGAGCCTAGGGCTTGCTGATCAGAAGGTCAGCGATTCGAATCCCTGTGACGGGGTGAGCTCCCGTTGCTTGGTCCCAGCTCCTGCCAACCTAGCAGTTCGAAAGCACGTCAAAGTGCAAGTAGATAAATAGGTACCACTACAGCGGGAAGGTAAAGCGCATTTCCGTGTGCTGCTCTGGTTCACCAGAAGTGGCTTTGTCATGCTGGCCACATGACCCGGAAGCTGTACGCCAGCTCCCTTGGCCAATAATGCGGGATGAGCACCGCAACCCCAGAGTCGGTCACGACTGGACCTAATGGTCAGGGGTCCCTTTACCTTAATTTTTCAAGACATATGTACCATTGTCCTTGCACATTATCCCATTAGATATGTGTCAGTTTCAAAGTCTCTTATGTACCCCTAGCAGAGGATGAGGTGTGTGCATATGAAGATTCAGCACCATTACATGAGAAAATACTGCAACAAATATAGCCAAATTCCAATGCGTATAGAAAGAGGTGATGTCAAATGCATCATGCTACCACCTTTCAAAGAGCTGAGAGTACAGAAGATGTTGTACAGGAACTGGTCATAATTTCTTTACACTGGCGCTCTCTTGCTGAAAAATTTCTCTTTCGGGGTCATATCATGATACTCTTTAGAGTGTATCTGTGGAAGAAAGCAGATTACAAAAACACACAAAACAGTTTCAGTTACTAGAGCTTAGAGTCACCCAGTGAAATTGATTTATGGTAGGTTCAGGAAAGCCAAAAGAAAGTACTTCACAAGACACATAATACAGAATTCACTAACTTGGCTAGATTTAAAAAAAAATTAGAAAAATTCCATTGACAGAAATTACCTGTGATAGCTAAATGGATTCTGTGTTCAGAGGCCGTGTATCTTCTGCAGGTATTGTGTTAAGTGTGTTTGTTAATTCAGTCAGCCTGTCTAGATTTAAACAGTGCCCATCTTTCTTTGTATTCTCTCTCTTGCTTGAAGAACCTAATAAATCACCAATGATCATGGTTTAACTTGCATCTCAACCAACCAGTCTCTTCCTTCGAGTTGTTTTAAAAAAGAAGAAGAAGAAGAAGCCCATCAGAAATTGGCAGCTTAACAAATTTATGTGCTTGATCATTCACAGTTCACAGTCTCTCCTATCTAGCTAATATAATCAGTCTTATTGCACATTTCACTTGCTGGGTTAGAAACAACAGACATAAGCTGGTTACTATTTGAATACCTGAATGAGAATGCAGCCTATGTGCACAACATGCAGTATCAGTAACTTGTTTATGTATGACTAGAGCTTGGGGATGGGCAGATCTGTCAATTTCCCCCCCTGTCCATTTCTCATTTTTCCAGACTTGCGTTTTACAATTTATTTATTTATTTTTAAAGGAATTAAAAGTCCACATGAAAATCTATGTGCATTTTTGTGAACATTTCTCCTGATATATGCATTTTTGTGCACAATTTTGCCTAGTATCAGCATTTTAGCAAGCAGTTTCCTCCTTAACAACACATTTTTGTATGCAATCTTTTGGTTGAAGAATTGCACTGCAAAATTCTGAAAAGTATGAATTTCAAAGCCGAGCTATATTTCTGTTTCTGTTAAGTACAGCTTTGGGAAGGTTGCATTGGAATGCAAACTGAACCAGTTCCCCCCACATCCCTACTAATGTCTTACCGTACCTATCCTTCACAATGACATCCCAAGGTTGGTTGCCACCATCTAAAAATGCACTGCTGAAAACACATTAAAATCAGGACAATAGGGTAGATATACAGGGTGAGGTATATCTCTCACAGGTGTGGGATAGAGGCCAAGGTAAAGAGCTGTGCCTTAATCAGATGCGACAGTAAAGGTGCTGGGATTCAAAGCAACTCCCCCTGATGGCCTAAGGATTGTCATCAGCTCTGCTGTTACCATCGCAACCTCAGCCATAGAGCATGAGACAGCAGCGATGCTCTCCCAAAGCTAGGCCTATTTATTCTGGCATGCTGGTGTGCTGCATTCTCACCGGCAACCTAAAGCTATCAGGCCATGTTACATTCAGTGTCTTGTTTTTTGTTGGTTTCCTTGTAAGTGCCATCACCTGTCCCTGAGATCCAAGTTTTGTTGTTTTATTGTGAGCATATGTTTGTCTCCAGTCGCTGCTTCACTCACCTCTCCCTTCCCCTCCTCACCCTCCCTTCCTCCTTGCCTTTTGTTTTGTTAACCCTTCCTTGTCTGTCCAGGGTGCTTCAGGTTTAGACGGCAGGCCTGGCCCACCGGTGAGTTCCATTTCTCTCTTACCCTACATTCCTATCCCCTAATGCTGTGGTTTGTCTTCTTTGTCCTGCCACAACCGCGTATCTGTATCATTGTCCTTCCAAAAAGCTGAGACATAACAAATGCAGCTGCTACATTTTGATGCCAAACAACCATATAGCTGTAATTTACATCGTTACACATTTCCACAGGTCTGGGAATTTAGTCCTAAAGATAACCTGGTTTTATTTTATTTACTTGTAATATTTTGTAAAATATAAATGAAATTTTTGCATGGATCCATTATTAATGTTATGTACTTCTGTCTCTCAAATTGTCAGTCGTCAACTGTCTTCTTTTCTCTCCCCATGGAAAGCTTGCTTAAAGCATCTCCTTCCACTTTTCTCAACCATAGTAATGCTTTGTAAATGTCTTATGTGAGCAAAAGGCACTCTATTGCATTTTTATTTCAAACACATTCAAGCAATGCATTGCAACCAATTTCTTGTTCTGATCTCACTATAGCCTAGGATGCTTGTCATATGCGCATGAGACATGGGAATAAGACTTAGGGGCTCATTCACACTTTTGCTTGACCTGTATTTTGGTCATATTGTTTGCCAATTAATTTCCCCAGGTCTGAGAGCTTTTCTCATTATCTTGTGGCTGTGCCTTGCAAAAATCCAGTCTTGCCTGTTGAATCAAATCTTATAAGATGCAAAGAAAATCCAAAGAAAGATTTTGCTTAACCAAACTTCAGTGGGTAAGATCAGATTTTTGCAAGGCACAGCTACAGAACAAGAAGAAAAGCTCTTGGACCCAGGAGAATTAATTGGTACACAATATGATCAAAATACAGGGCAAGTAAAAATATGGATGAACCATTATTTTAGGAACAGTGTATTGAAACATGTCAAAGTGGGAAATTTTGGAGCATGATCCACGAAGAAATAAAGAAAATACTAAGACTATCATATAGTAAAAGGCCAGAGGCATTCCTCTTAGGAATATTAAATGACGATATCCCAAAAGACAAAATTAAATTTTTCTTATATGCGACGTCTGCAGCAAGAAATCTGGTGGCTAAGTACGGTATTAGAAAGGGAATCAGTTACCCACTAGGGGAGAATGGTTATGTAAGCTTTCAGAATATTTAGAGTTAGCCAAATTGAGATATAATAAGACAAAAACCAAAGAGTGAAGTGAAAAAGGAATGAGAGTGCCTAAACGAATACCTTAAAAGTCAAGGTTTGAGGACAGAAATCTGGCTGAGTTTGGAATAACCTTGTGAAGTGAAAGGATAAGAAAGAGGGATTTACATCTAGATATTAGGATTGAGATAAGGGAAAACAGGAAGATACAATGAGAGGTAAAGGAGGTGCTGTGGGATTGGTGGAAGTCAATTTTTGTTTTTAGTGTTTATATTATTAATTTGAAAGATTTGGATTTGTTTTTCATATGCTTGTTTTTGTGTTTTGTGTATTGACATTTTTCAGTTTTTTTCTTGTTGTGTGGACAATACTAATAAAACTTACAGTACTATTAAAAAAATACAAAGGGGGCCTTCATATCTACTCCGTGATCTACTTGGATCCATCCCTATCTAAAGTAGACAATGCTCTTGAGTTTGTTGGTCCCAGGAGGCTAATAGCTTAACAGCAGCTTCCATAATAAGGCTCTTGAGTCCTCTTCCTGTATTAGCTTAGGTCATTTCAGCCAGTTCACACAGCCATCAATCCTTGGATAACAGTTCCTGACTCATTTGCTCACGTTCATGTAGGAAATCTGAAACTGAACTATAATAAATATGGACTCTTTGGTTTGTGTGACTTGCTTTCATCTTTTGGGGGATACGTGATAATGAAAGCAATAGAGAGGTTATCATTTTTGCAATGCAAGAGACTGTGAAGGTATCAGAATGCTTGTGAGGTATGGCTAGATATGCTGTAACCTGTGACGAAGCTGACTAGGCTTGTTTAGAATTCACAATATTGAGTTAACCACCTATGAATTCTGCCAGCCAACTCTTCATGCTGAAAGACAGAATAACTATACTAACCCATTTTACAAAGGACCTCCTTGTATTGCAAATGGGCAGCTATTTCCATTAGGTCTTCATATTGTGTCACAGACTCCATAATTTTGATTTCTGTGAAATCACAATGGAACCTCCAGTGCCAAGTTGTTGTAGCAGGTTGTACTGCTCGTTTTGTATTTAAAAACTAGATTTCTTTATGTATACTTGAATTTACAGAGCAATACCTAGGACTGAGGGGGATCAATGTGATGTTATGTTAAACTTACAATTGTGCAGCTACAGAGCTACATTTCCCATAGTTCCCTGGAAAGACGGATTGAGTGTTAATTTGACTGTATAAACTGATCCAGAAGCTAGATTGTGCATGGATGTATTTGATTCATAAACTCAATAAAATTTTGGTAGGACTTGGCTATAAAAGGGGAAATGCTTTTGAAGGCACTTCCAGATGGGGGCTTTATGTTACACAACGATTAAGGTCCAGGTTTTCTGTGCGCGCAGTTGGCGCACAACCATCCACACACTTGTTTTTCACATGCATTCTGCTGTTCCCCAGCCACATTAGTGGGAGGTCCTTGATTGGTGGGAAACATCTGTTTCCATGTTTGTGTGTGTTTTTAAAAATACATTATTTAGCTCTATATAGAAATTATGATAAAGAGGTCTTGCACGAAATCTGTGGTTTGTTTCTTCTTAAAGAGAAGTTCTGATCTATGTACTGTGATTACAGTCTCCAAGGTAATCCCCCACTTGTGATGAGATCTTTAGGGAATAGCTTTTCCAAACTAGATTGTTTGGATTGGTGGAACCAGGCAGGCTTGTGTGCTGAAAATACAATGGCTAGGTTGTGCTCAGGTGAGGAGCAAGTGGAAGCAGGGATGTGGCAATGGGGACTATTATCACATCACCACACATGTGATTAACTATTCATTAAATAAATAAATAACATCCACAAGCCTATGGTGACCACAGATGTGTAACATGTTATTTGTTACTTAACGGGTTTTCTGCAATAAGAGAAATGTAAAACAATACAGTATGTGGGTAGGTATGTTGATAACATCATCATCATGTGGACAGTGCAAAACAAAAACAAAAAACCTGAGCGCATGAGCAGCACTGACTCACAATAAGCCTCTGTCTCATCTAGAAGCACCCAGAGCGAAAACCAAAACACACCATTCTCTGCCCCACTGAAGTTAAATTCAAATGGCAGCTAAGGACTTGAAAACGAACAAGACCTTCTCATGTTCTCTATTATATTACTGTACATTTGCATTACTGCCTGTGGCATGGTGATCTGTCAACCTGCATGATGAGCTGCCTATGTAAAAAGTGATGCAAACTTTACTTTCTCCTACCCTACCCAAGCACTTTTTAAAGGCTTTAAGTATGAATGTGCATTGCCCCCCTTTTCTTACAGCTTTTAGCTTTGTTGATGATTGTAAAGGAATAAATAATGTTTCAGGAAATGTCTTTGATATTTTTTATCAGCTCAACTTCTTCAGCTCAGATGTGGTTCTGCTTTGTATATACAATAATGATGGTCATCAACTTTAAAAGCTGTAGTATTTAAGTGTATACCTGAATTATCAAAAACTCCTCTTTTTTCATGCTCTTGTCCAGTTTGAAATATGTTGAGTAAATGGCTTCATGGACTTATTTCTCCCTAAAATTTCAGGGTACTCCGGGACCAGTTGGAGTTCCAGGACCAGCAGGACCAAAAGGAGAGAGGGTGAGCAACCTATAGCAAACAGGTCCATATACCAGCCGTCCGTTACAAGTCCAATACATCTTAAATGCAGCAAAATTTATTTTTCTGATATTATAAGTAATGCTTCCTAATGGATGGTGGGACGCAGGTGGTGCTGTGGTCTAAACCACTGAGCCTCTTGGGCTTGCTGATTGGAAGATTGGCAGTTTGAATCCCCACAATGGAGTGAGCTCCCGTTGCTCTGTCCCAGCTCCTGCCAACCTAGCAGTTCAAAAGCACACTAGTGCAAGTAAATAGGTACCACTGTGGCAGGAAAGTAAACAGTGTTTCCGTGCACTCTGCCTTCCATCACGGTGTTCCATTGTGCCAGAAGCGGTTTAGTCATGCTGGCCACATGACCTGGAAAGCTGTCTGTGGACAGACGCGACTCCCTCGGCCTGAAAAGCGAGATGAGCACCACAACTCCATAGTCACCTTTGACTGGACTTAACTGTCCAGAGGTCATTTACTTTACCTAATGGGTATTTCCACTGTCTCTTTTTCACTTCTAATGTGTTTTATTATGTGAACATGTTACCTTTTCAGAGATAAAAAGTAAAATGAATGTTTATTTAACACTATTCTGTTGCTAGTCAGCAAAATACAGTTTAACCTACACTTTGGGGACCCTTTTGCAGGGATGGAGGTGGAAATCTCTCCAATTTCACGTCAGCTTGAGAAAAAGTTATGTGAAACTGAAAATACAATTCTGTTGCCTAAGGCTCAGAAGTAACTTGCTACTATAAAAGATATAGTATTGGTCTACCGTCTCTGTGCCTGCAGTACTCTTTCAAAATCAGGAAATACTTCTGTCTTCCTAAATTCATTTTAGGGCAATAAAGGAGACCCTGGAACAGCAGGACCAATAGGACCAGCAGGACTTCCTGTAAGTATAGAGTATTTTTTCTTCTTTCTCCACCTCACTTTCCCCATGAAATTCACTTTAATAATTCTACTGCACGAGAATATAGACCTTCTGCTTTTAAATTTCTCCATAAGTAAAAAAAGGTATGATAAATTTTCTGTCTAGTTCGAAGGTGGCTAATTCCTAGCCTGGGGGCTGGATCAGATTCCACAAGCAATTTTTTTGCCACTCCCCAAAGGCTTCACCAACTTTGGTGTAAGAACAGCAGGGGAAATAATTAGGCAAATGAATGGGATGAATAGAGAGGTTAAGATGTCTCCAACCCGCCCAGTGACCTAAAAGCAATTCGTATCTTTTCCACCTCAGTCGTCAGATTTATCACTTTGTGAGCAAGGTTGTAGCTCAAAGGTGATGTATGTGATTCTCCTCACCTCCCTATTTTATCCCAACAACCCTGTGAAGTAGGTTTGGCTGAGAGACAATGACTGGTCCAATGTCACCCAGTGAGCTTCATGGCCGAGTGGGGATTCAAACACTAAGCAGGGTACCACACTGGCTTTAAAATGAATAACTTCTTTAAACATTCATACCTATATTATAGGGTTCACAAGGCTCACCAGGTGAAAAAGGAAACCGGGTAAGTCTTAAATTATGGCTCTTTCACTATTAAGGCCTTTAAGAAATGGTGGAATGATTAAATTTGTGAGGACATCAAAAGGGATAAGGTAAAATCTAACTGCCTAATAAAGTATAACCCATAAACTTATCATCTTTTTTGTTACCTGGCTGCTAGCAATAATAGAACCAAAGTTCAAAATAATTCTCATGAAACGCTTGGGAAATCTTAAAATAAAGTTGTGATACAATACTTGATGAAGTAATGAGATGATAAGTCTTCACAGCACATCACAGTCATGGTGAGCGTTACCGTTTACGACTTCTCCAAGGCTGCTGTTGCGTAGAGTACTTAATCATTCCACCTCTGCTTTTATTTCAATAACTTCCTTTTGATTACAAAATAAATAAAATGTAGTTATTATTCGGATCACTCTATCAAGCAAGTTCCTGAGACTTTTTCAGTTGGTTTTAACTTTGGATAAAATGTTTAGAACAGTCTTGGTTAACTAAAACTGAAAATTCAGAAACCACTTCGGGCTGGGTTTCTGTACCAAAAAGTTTATTGGCAGGTGAGAACTGTCATAGACTGCAAAATAAAAAAATTCTTTCAGTAGCACCTTAAAGACCAACTAAGTTTTTATTTTAGTATGAGCTTTCGTGTGCATGCACACTTCTTCAGATACTTCAGATACGAAAGCTCATACCAAAATAAAAACTTAGTTGGTCTTTAAGGTGCTACTGAAAGAATTTTTTTATTTTGCTTCGACTCAGACCAACACGGCTACCTACCTGTAACTGTCATAGACTGATGAGTGAACCTTCTGCCCAGTTAGACAGAGTCATCAAGAAGAGACAGCTTTGTTTCTGAATTGCTTGTAATAAAGCTCTGGGAAAATTCTCAGTGCCATTCATAATTCCGAAACCATTTAAAGAGAATAGAGATCCAAAGCACCATGCAGGAGTATGTTTTGCAAAACTGCAACAAATACTTTGAAATCACAATACGGGGTGCGGGAGATGAGTTAGAGTGAGCAGGAACAGTGCACACACAAATCCTGCATAAGTATCCATTTAGTCATTAAGAAATGAAGAATCCTTACATATATCATTAGCAGACACTTTATGACTAATTGCTGTTTTGGAAACATTTCTTGAGTCTGGTATGAAATGTGTGGTGCTATGGATGTAAAACAGTCAAGGGAAGCCTGTTATTTAACTTGCAGCATGATTTGGCAACGGAATACTCTGTGCAGCAGTTGCGGAAATTATCTTTCCAAACTAGATGTGCTGGTAGCACAACCCAATATTGGTTGTGTTATGCTGTATGTTGACAAAGCGGAAAAGGGGCTGATTTAAAGCACAGGAGGAGAGGGCAGGAGATTGCTGACCCCTTACCCTGCCCCTCCCACTCCACCTGCTTCTTTCCAGCTGTTTTTATCCTAGCAGGATTACATCCAGCCTAGGAGTCGTCCTGGCTGAAAAAGAGCTAAAAATACATAATTTGGGTGGGGTGTATAGAGAACAGGAGGTTCTCCTGCCTGCCCCTAATGTGCTTTTAAGTCTCACCCAAGTCCTGTTTTATAGGGATCCAGTGGCAGGCCTGATTCTGTCCCATGAATCTAATGCTGCCCCCCCCCAAATGTAGCTTGGTCCTTCTTTTCTGCTAATCAGTCCCATTGGCTCTTGTGATATACCATAGGGGTATATCTCCCAGAAAGAGCAGTCAAGAAAATAGAGGTGCAATGTTATAACAGTTCATGGGAATGGAGTGTGCTCATTTGGACAAACCAGCTGAAAAGGTGCCAATGCTTATTCTGTGCATTAAACTTGAATTTGTTATTTCAACTGTTTTTTCTTCTTCTCCTGTCTTTGTGTGGTTTGCGTGTGTGTGTTCCTTGCTTCTACAGGTCTACCTTTGTCCCCCTTATCCCTTCCTGCTCTTCTGCCTTTTCTCCCGGATCCTTCCTTCTCTTCCTGCCGCAACCCAGTCTGCATTTTCTCCTGGATTATCCTCCCTCTAAGCCAGCGTTTGATCCTGGGTGACCTCTCCTTTCCCATCCATTTTTCCTGCCAGTTTATTTTTGTTTTATTAAAACAAACAAACACCAAACCCATTTATTTCCCTTAAAAAATATACCCACTCTGCCTGATTTTATGTCGTCTCCTTGCGCCACCTAATCCTTATACCAGTTACTAAATGAAACTCCCTCTGCAGCAATCCCACTTACATCCTACATCCACAAGCACTTATCAAAATGTTTTCCTCTTTTGTATGTTGCTGATTTTTGTAAATTGGCTTGGAAAGATTTCATAATTTTGTTGTCTTTCTGACTATTGGTCCTTGGCTTGATGTTGGCATTATTCATTCAAGGTGACTTTGCACCATTGTTCAGAGAGGTAGCACGAGGCCAATGGTTTCCATTTTTATCCCTTTGAGGGTCTATTTTAAGAACTTAAGTAGTACAGAGCATTTTTACAAGAATTTGCCAATGTTCTCCTGTTAAATAAAAAAACATGGTTGAGCCAGCTGATTATCAGTTAAAGTTCGTGATTTTTAAACAGAAGTGTGTCTTCCTATGTTTATTTTAAAAAATAATACAGAACTTCAGCTAGATTGTGGTTTTTCCCCAAAATTAGTCATTGGAAAAGAAGTGTAATGATCCCCACCACTAATTTTACTTTTATTGTCCGCTTGGATATTGTAGGTCAGAATTCCCCACTGAGCTCAATGGGATTACTTCTGAGCAAATGTGAGGAGCTGTTGTTCCCAATGCTAACTATTCTAAAACATTTTAGGAGGAACACTGATTATTTATTTATTTAATGAATGAATGAATCAATCAATCAATCAAAAGGCCATGACAAAACAATACAAACGCTGCCAGGAAAAAATAATAATTATATAACTATATAACTGTATGTATAAAGCAGAGCCACTGCATGAAAATGGAAGACAAACACCTTGCTATTGTTTAAATTTGAGGTTTTAATAATACAAAATACACATACAGTACATTTAAACATAAAATGCCAAAGCCAGCCAAAAAAAAAAATCACGAAGAATGTTAAATGAAAAAGAAAATCAACCTTTTGAAGTTAATTGTTTTTACATTACAGTATTTTGTTTTTGTTTATGAGACACTGACTTGAAATGGATAATCCTAAATCTTTTATGTATCTTTTTTTTTAATAAACTATTATTTGCAGGGGGAAAGGGGCAAGAAAGGCTCTAGGGGGCCTAAAGGGGATAAGGGAGACCAAGGAGCACCTGGATTAGATGCACCCTGCCCATTGGTATGTTGTGTTTTATAAGGCACATTGTTTTATATTTTAAGCCACTGGGGAAGAAAGAAGGACAAGAGGCAATGACACCACAATGCAGTAATGTCTTGAATCGATTTCTTTTTTAAAAAAGAGGGGAGCTCTGCCATGCCTACTGAAGTGAAAAAGAAAGCTAGAGCAAGTCCTGGCTGTGTAAAACTTGCCCAGTTGAAAAAGCAATACCACTTAAAACTTCTAGATTCACTGCTACAGCTTCTTCCATAGACTCAAGGTCAATTCATACATGTGCGTTCACTCATTCACTTGATGACTTGCTGCTGAATTAACTCAAATGAAACGTGTTATGAGGCAATGTGAAAACTCTGTGATCTTATCTACAGGGGTTTGTAAAGGGTCATAACTTTACATTACAATCATCAAGTGAATGTGCATGTGTGAAGAGGGCCGGAGTAAAAGTGAAATCTAAAAGTGCCTTCTTCCTTCGCCCACTTTGGAGATGAGCAAATGTTGTATCAGAAAGATGTTGCAGCTGATTGTGATGCAAGGTACTCAGTTTATGACACCCAGTGAAAACCAGACATCTAGTCCAAAGAAAAAGGAGAAAGTTCTTGACATTGAGCCACTTACTCCCCGCCCCCTTGTCTAGCTCTACAGCATTCTCTAATCTTCTCCATTTAAAACTAATATCTTCTGATTATTTCAGAATACATTTTTTTATAAAAAAATCTATCATTGTATGCCATTGTACATAAAAACACTGGGACTATAACCTGAGTGCCTTTGAGTACATCATTGTTCTACTGAGTTTCTCCACCCATAAAATGGAGATTATCTGCACTGACTAAAGTAATTCTAGTGGTTGATTTCACGAACAGGGACTTCGAGGTTTTAAAGGCGAGAAGGGTGAGCCGGGGTTACCAGGGCTGGACGGGCTGGATGCCCCTTGCCCATTGGTATGGTGTTACCTTCCCTTTCCTGCATGTTTCAGATTGCTTTTCCTTCCTCCCTTTATTGCAAGACCCTTTCCATATCCCCTCCCTTTCTCCCAAATGCTTGATGTCCATTGACACCCATAACAGCTTTTGCAGTGAGACCGGTTGCTACTACCATTTTCCTGCAATATATGAGGATAAATATGCTGGTTTAAGGAACATAAAGTTGCTCGCTCATATCTGCTTTACTTCAACTTTCATGATTTTACAAATATCTCACACCACATAAAAGAGCGTCTAATTCACATATATAAACTGTGACCCTTTCACAGATCTTGCTATTCGCCACGTCACCCTGCCTTCCCACTTCTGTCTTGCAACACACCTATTTCATATCCTCTATTTCAGAATTACAGGTTTCCCATGTATCATGGCAAAAGACTATGCATAGTTCTTTCTTTTTTTATTCTGAATTTGTAATTTGCTCATTTGTAATCCGTTCCTTGAAGATTTCAGGAGACAGGTTATTGACTGGGACCACAAGGTCTGAATGTTACACTGATTCTGTCCCAAATGCACCAGCTACCAAATAATGTCCAGGCTCAGTTCAAAGTGCTGTTTTTGTTCTTTAAAGAGAATCACCAGATGAACCAGCCCATACCCTGTAGTCTTCATCGGAGGCTCTTCTCTCTATGCCCCACCCAAGGAAGGTGCAGAAAGTTAGCCACACAATATTTTTTTTTTTTTGATTTTAAAATACCTTTATTTCGAATAAGGATTTAAAAGTTATTTACACCAGATCTTTCCAGATGTAAACAAACAAATAAAATATATGACAAAATACATCCAACCAAACCAAATTCTCAAAACTAAAATTATACATACCGAAATCATATCTCTGAATGTATTCCATTTCCACAAATAAACAAAACTTCCAACCCTTCACCAGTATATCTAATTTTGTTGTTGTTATTGATATTATTACCCACAGGTTGGTTTATATCAGCTTTAACCACAAATTCTTCCTCACTTTTCTTAGTTTCCCTTTTTATGTTTTACAGATATCGCTCAAGTTCTGCCAATAGAATATTGTTATTGTTATATGTTTTTAAATACTCTCTAAAAATTTTCCATTCTTTGGATATCTTTTGATATTCTATATCCCGCACCCAGCCTGTTAATTTCGCTAGCTGTAAATATTCAATCAACAGAGTTTGCCATTCTGTTATGGTAGGGGGTAGTTTATCTTTCCATTTCCTTGCAATCAGAATTCTAGCGGCGGTCAAGCTATACATCATAAGCTTTCTATCTTCCTTTTTAAAGTTATCGGGCAAAATGCCTAGGAGGAAGATTACGGGTTGTTTCTTAACAGTTGTTTTGAATAGTTTTTTGATTTCATTATAGATCTTTTCCCACTAGTCTTTAATTATGTCGCACGTCCACCACATGTGGAAGTACGATCCAGGTTCTTTCCCGCATCTCCAACATTCAGGACTTCTCCCTTTATACATCTTTGCTAACTTCTGTGGGTAGAGGTGCCACCTATATAGCATTTTCATGCTATGTTCTCTCAGTGAATAGCACGCTGTGAATTTCAGATCTTTGGTCCACAAACGTTGCCATTGCTCTGTTGTTATGTTATGTCCACAGTCCTGCGCCCATTTAATCATGACCGTTTTGGTTAGCTCTTCTTTAGTTTCCCACTCTAGTAGGAGGTCATATATCCCTGAGATATTTTTCTTTTTCTTTATTAATAGTTCTTTTTCAAATCTTGATGTTTCCCTAGCCAATCCATTACTGATATCTACAGCTAATTTTTGGCGCAGCTGAAAGTATTGGAGCCAGTCCGTCATCCTTCCTTTAATGTCCTCATACTTTTTTAGAATTATCTCTCCATTCTCTATATCTGTGACCTCTCTGTATGACGGCCAGCTCCAATCCATATTTCTTCGTTTAATCGCAATGGCTTCTGTTGGGCAAGCCCATAATGGAATTTTGGGCTCTAGAATTCCTCTGAACTTGGTCCAGATGTTGTATAGGCATTTCCTTATGGTGTGATCTAAAAATCCTCTGTGTGATTTTATTTTCCCCTATAACAAATATGCGTGCCATCCAAATCTTGTATTATGGCCTTCCAAATCCAATAACTCTCTTTCTTTCAAAACTATCCATTCTCTCAACCATACTAGCCCAGCAGCCGCATGATAGAGTTCCAGATCGGGGAGTGCAAAGCCTCCCCTTTCTCTCTTGTCTATCAACAATTGATGTTTTATCCTTGGTTTTTTCCCGTTCCAGACAAACCTCGCTAGGTCTTTCCTCCATTCCTTAAAACAAGTTTTCCCTCCTAATATTGGGATGTGAGGGCGATCTGGCTGCGACATCTGTCACCCCATTGATCGCCAGGGTTGATTCGGCTGATCTGGCTGGCTAGGCGGGTGTCCCCTTCCTCCCTCACCGCCCCATGTGCGTCCCTCCCGAAGCTGCGCGCTCGGTGGAAGAGGACGACCTTCCCAGATAGAAGGAGTGTACCGTTCTTCGGTCAAGGGTATACGATAGCTGCGCTCCCCTGCTAGAACCTCCAAACAAGCTCAAGGTCCAAGTTAGCCACACAATAATGGATCTTTTCAGTGCCCCCCCCCCCGTGGAATCGACCACATTCATTACTGCTCTGATACACTACATGGATACGAACTCCTACTCTGATACACTACATGGATACGAACACACACACAAAATCTTGTGAAAAGTCAAACTGATGCCATATTCTTAAAACAAAGCAAGAAACCCAATGTTAAAATATGCTTTCTGCTTCAAGCATGAAAAAACCTTACTTTTTAACTTGTCACTCTGCTGCTATAGTTCCTGGACTGCTCTGTATTCTAAGAGCATGTATGAAGTCCATGCTTTTCAAGTGTGATATGCCTAATTTCTGCTTTTTACTAATGAATATGCTTCCTTCTGCCTCCCAGCCTCTGCAAAACAAACACACTTCATGACCACATCCTTCTGTTGATCCCCTCAATTGTAACTCCTGTTCCCTAACTTTGGATTTTACATGCATTATACAATTCATTCCTGCCAATGGGACCATTGTACCAATGGGAACTTCTTCATTCATTGTTAATGGATCTTCAGTTATTGCATTTTGCAGTTGTATGTACCAGTGAAAAGATGTACTGTCAGGAGAGTGTCTGCATTAAGAATAATAGGTTTAGAAAACATACAGTTATTTCAGTGTCAAATGATCATTAATTTATCATACTTCTTGCCACTATATTTCAAGATTGCCATAATCAAAAAGGTATTATTTCTCATGTGAAATCTCTATTTAGAAAGCATATTAGTTGTCAGAGGAACAAACCAGTCATAATTCTGCCTGAGGTTTGATCAATCCACAAGTCTGACCAGCTCTTTAATAGGTTTGTGTGTTTGTATAAATGTATATGTATATATATATCAAACATACACGTTAAAATACTGGAATGACTAATGGGTAATCCAATTAGAAATCTGGGTGACAGGAATACGGCTTGCTGCACACATTTGATAGTATTAGGGGACACACTGGGACTTTCCTTTAAACTGGCTCCCCTCATATAATCATGGCTTGGTGAGCACAGCCTTGCTGGAGAAAATTATTCTACTTGTGCTTACAGATATTTTAAATAATAGGTGCACACACAGCTTGCAAATCACTAAAAAACAGGAGAGCTTCGGGGTCCTCCTAAACCAGTCAGTAGTAGCTGCACATTTAGAGAGTAATTTATGAACCATAGAAATCAGTGACAAAACTTCCATAAGTTTTAATGGATCTGGATTCCACACTTATTGGACAGTAAACTGATTGTATGGAAAGACCCAACATGAAATTGCTTGCAAGATTCTGATTTGGAACATGTGGGCCTGCTATTATATGCAGAAGCAGCCCTCCTGTACCAAACATGTTTATTCACTCTATGGCTAAGCAAGGTGTATTACATTGGGATATTTCATCTAAACAGATTTTAAATTTTGAATATTCTCTGCAGCTATATTATTTATTTCCTCTCCTGATTTATTTTAGTCTTTTGCTTAAATCATTCTTTGTTATAGGGGGAAGATGGCTTGCCAGTTCAAGGATGCTGGAATAAGGTAAATTGACCTTAAAATATGGCATGATTCTGATATGTGCTGCTTCTGCATGGTATAACTATAACAGAAAAGCATGAAGGGTTGGCCATAGCACACTTCTGTCCCAATTCAAAAACGTCTATATGATAGGTACTATTTTATTGTTCAAATATATGAAAATAAGATGAATACATGGGTAATGTATCTTTTATAAATCAGACCAAACCAAACACATTAGCAATTTACCATGCTGTAAGCCGCCCATACTAGGTAATAATAATAATAATAATAATAATAATAATAATAATAATAATAATATCAAATCATAAACTGTATGCCAATATTTTAAGAGCCTAAGTGGACATGACGCTAAACACATCATTAGCAAACATCTCTGTATGCTGTCTTTCTTTTAATGCAGAGCAGGCACAGGAGGGTAGTGCTGCAATGAGAACTTTCCTTCTGGGGTCAAAAACAGCAGGAAGGGATTGTCTTTTGGGGGGCCCATGATAGAGGAAATTTAAACCTATCACCATGTACTGTGGTCCTGACAAAAATCACCCCAAGTCCGCTATTCTTTTTATTTTAATCCACATACCTGCTTACTAATGATGTGTTTGATGACATGTCTAGTTTGGTCCTTAGAAGTCAGAATTTGACATTCATGAGAATGTTAGACTTATTTAACAACTCACTTCTGTTATTCAAACAGACACTTTCACAATTAAACATCCAATACTTTTAAAATTAGGATTTAAACCACTTGGTAACAAGAGTCTGTAATTTGTACTGAGATTACATATGTATTGGACTCTCTGTGAAGTACTGTATTTGTGAACCTTTATGCATTCAGAAGTATGCTATATGGCTGAATCTAGCATTAAGATGCTCTGGTGCATCCATTGTAACAAAGTATCTCTCCATAAAGTTCATGATGTGATTAACCTCTCACAAGATGTCTAGTACAGTATGATTACATCTTATATGCATTTAACTTGTGTAATTTCAACTATAAGAGGTTGAAGGCCAGCTGGCTGAAATTCCACAAGTTAAATGCAAGCAAGGCAGAGAGCTTAGCAGCTTTTTGTGCCAGGTTTTCCCGGTGCAAAAAGAGCTTTTAAGTTCTCTGCCTTTCTTGTGTGGGCAATGCCCTCTGAGCACACCAGTCCTGGGATGCTCTTGCAAGATCTCACAGGGCTGTCCAAGTTCCTGAGATGTTGTGTGAGCATCCCTAACCTTCCAGAGCCAGCATGCTGAATGGGCCTTGCCCAGCAAGCAAAGCAGAAAGCTTAAAAGCTCTGCAGATCATAAGACTGCCACTGATTAAAGTGGAATCCCAGTGAAGCATTTTGAACTCCAAACTGCAGACTGTGAATATAGAGGGAATAGGGCCAAATGGGTTGCAAATTTCTCCTAGTCAATTACTGTACTGAAGAATGCAAAATGAACAGGTCATTTCCCCAGGACTTCAGTTCCTAAGAAAAATGCCTGTCAACAAAGCTAGATGTTTTCATACTGATGAAACATGCAAAATCTCTCTTTTACATCAATAGGACTTCAACATGCTTAGCTTTGATTACATGCTAGATTATTTCCCTTGGATCATACTCACATAACAGTATACCTTCACAGCACATCTTCTCAACAGATAATCCCTCTCAAAATTATGTGTGATATTAACATAGTTTTATATTTTTCTTTTGCAGTGAAGATTCTAACTATGGACTGGCCTGTGTGTGTATGTGTGTTTGTGCATAGAATATTTATTTTTATACAGTGTTCTTTTTGGAAGTGCCAAAAGATAATGCATTTTTCAAATGATAAAGAGCTGCATATTTTTGTACAGAAAATGCTACTTTTCTCCTTTTTATCTGATCAGTCATTTGTATCGTTATATGTATATTGATACTATGCTACTTGCATTGTGGAATACAGCTGCAATATTTGCATGATATTTGTGCACTCATACTAAGTGATACAGCTAAATAAGTTATTGCATTAAGGTGCCAGGAAGAATCACTCTATGTACATAGGAAGACCAACAAAGCCATTTGAAAATGAATGCAAGAACTTAAAATACTGTGGACTTTCATTATTAAAATGAAATGAAATTAACATTTGTAAAATAAATCATATATATATAATGGTATTTCATGGGAAAACTTAAGCCAACAAAGCAAGAAACAACAGGGATCACCTGTGTTCAACTCTATCGCCAGCAGAGGGCACCACTGATTAAATAACTAAATTTGTAGGAGAGTTTGTGGATAACAAAAACATGCACATACATAAAGCACTGATCTTCTAGAATCAGTTAAAGCAAAGGTTTACATTTTAATGAGGTAGTCATTGGTGGGAATAGCCGGCTTCCGATACACAACTAAGACTGCACAATCTTATACACCCATACAATAAGGAAGTTGGCCCCATTGAACTCAGTAGAAACCTCTAGCATTCATAACAACCCTTTTCAGTTCTTGGACATCTTTTAAAAGCTACTTTTAAAAGCTCTTTCCATGCATTGCTGCTCTTCAAATATTTCATTCTAAGGAGCATCAAATGTTATTGCACTAAGATGCATTTATTCAGCATTTCCGTTTGCCCCTGCACCCTGCAAGATCTCACAACCCAAACAACTGCTGTTTTCCTCTGGTTTTAACACGTTGCTTCTTGTCCTCACTTCAGTGCCAAACTAAAGGTAATGCAGGAGACTGAAATAATGAATTGTGGTCACTATTAATTAAAACACATGAACCCAAGAGACCCAGTGGTGGCCCTGACCCCAGGGGCCCCCAGGCTGCAGCTAATTTTTAAAATATATATACCGTATATAAACGCAATCCATGAGAATGATCTCAAGGTCACATCTAGTTGTGCCCTCAGATCAGTGGTCAGTTAGGTTTCCTTTGACATTAACATATGATAGATTCTTAACTAAATATATGCTGACCACTTCACATAGAGGAAAGAGCAGCTTTCTGGTCAATCCACTGAAACCAAGACAAACCCACAGCAGGATGTGCTTTGGCTTGGTAGGCCATGAGGTGTGTGTGCCTCAGCTGAATATTTCCAATTATTTTCTCATTTTCCCATGACTCGTCATTCTTCTCCCTAACCTTCTAAATCTCTTCTGGCTTCTCAGCTTTTCTTGAACTTTAGTATGGAGAACATAGTACAAGTGAAGCCTTAAGCCCTGTGTAGATGACTGCTATGTATTTCTCTAGTCTTGGAAGCAGTACTAGAGTTATGTATACTATAGACACGGACCAGTATTTTAAAAGATGTCACTCAGGTCATGCACCATGCAAATTCCCCATCATGACTACCACCAATATCCACACTAAGGACAGATCTGCAACATACATTTAAAGCATACCCAACACACATTGAAAGAACATTACTTTCTCCAAAGAATCCTGGGAACTGTAGTTTAAAAGACAGAATTGTAGCACTGTGAAGGGGGAAACTACAGATCCTGGGATTTGGGGGGCGAGCTATGTGCTTTAAATGTGTTGGGTGGTCTTTATATCTGCCCCTGCTCTGCAGCTGACAATTCAAAATGTGCACTGCATCCCCATGATGCACCCCAAACGAATAATTATGAAACCCAACTCAGATTTAGTTCACTATCAGGGCACAACAGAAAACTAGACTGTTCCTGGTTTACAATGTCACTATTCTGAGTGGAGCAAAGGATTGTGCAACATTCCAGCTGCAGTCCACTCACATTATTTCAGAAAGGTGTGATAAAATCCCATCATTTTCAGAAAAGGGATGGCACAGGTGCAAAACCCAAAATAGCTAAGTGAAAAATACTTGCTGCTGGTGTAATCTAAGGATTATAAATGTTTTTGTTTCAATGGAGCCCAGTGGAACACAGATAAAATTAATTTGAGATTTTGCATAGTTTTAAGTACATGAGAGCAGTACTTTTACTAATATCTGAAAGGACATTTCTATATGAAATAATATATCTGTCACTTAAAGGGTCAAACTCCTTGGCTGATAGCCAAATAATGAAACAAGTAAGAGAGTGGAGATATTTGTGGAAGGCCTACAGTGGTGACAAGAACATCCTGCTTGAAGGTTTGCTGAAGATATTGAATGAGTTGCCTCCAAGGAGCACGGAAGTATTCTTGAGCCACACGCACCAGAGTTTTGTTCCCGAACAGTGGACCTGGTGAGGCTACAGAAGGTGGATACCCCAGTGGTTTTTGCTCTCTCCTTCCAGAGGTCGGCACCAGTGCCAGATGTGAGAGAAACTGGCTTCTGTTTCATCATATTTCTTTTCATTCAATTCAGTCTGTTATGATAATAGGAGCCTTCGTCTGAAAATCTTGACATGTCATACAGCAGCTGATGTGAAGAAGAGCATTAGGACATAAGGCAACTTTCTGTGGTTGTTGCTTTTTTCAGAAGAGGGGCTATTTTTCTCATAATTCTAAGCAATAAACTTGAATATTGACTCTGAAAAGCAGCTCAGTGAAGATACAGCAACACTTTGCCATCTTTCCTGGTTGCCCAGTGATAAACATTCATTTACTCACATGATGATTCCATCCTTAACCTTTTCATGGCTTCTCTTCAAAAGCTACCGTTTATTTTTCTGCAAGAAAGTTATTATCCTTTTGGTGTACTAGAAGTTAATTTTAAATTTGATAAATGTTTGATTTCTTTTTTACATAATTTTAGTTCTACTCATTTTCAGACATTTTTCATACTAAAAACACATTTGTCATGAAGTATTTGCTGAAGTATTGTCATGAAGTATTGAACTCTGTTCAATTTCTCTAGGTCCCCTTTTCAGTGGAACTACCCGTGCTAAAAACATAAGGGTACCGCTTTAACAGATTGTACAAGTTTATGGGACAAAAGATTGGGGGGGATATAACTTTCCAATAATCTGCTGTCAATTTTAATGACAATTCCCCCCCCTTTTGAATTTTGATAGTTTGTTATATCATCTTAGTTAAGAAGTCTCAAGTGGATGCAATATAGTTCCAGTAACTTACTATTTTGTCAACTACGTTTAAAACTTCTACTGATTCCTCTACTGTACTCCATGTGTATTATTGTTAAATTGTTTTAAGTGTAGGTATCTCTGGGATGTCTTCTGTTGTGAAGACTTGTGCCAAAAATGCATTTACTGGTAGTTCATCTGTAATTTACTTGATTGTTTTTTTTCCTTTTCTGAATGCTCCCTTATATCTTTGCCACTTATTAAGCCCAGGGCTGTAGCACAGTTAAATTGACCCAACAGCTCCTTGCATACAACACTTTTGCATACATTTGGGTTCCCTTATTCCTTTCACATGAGGCAATTCTGTATATACATCTGTTTACACATGCAGATCTGCATCCTACATTGCTGAAAATGGATTCATGCAGAAATATCATATTCACATAGGAGTGCCCACAAAGTTCTAGATGAGAACTGTCAATAAACACTAAAACAGCAACAACCCATAAATTGTTAAGAAAACAGACATAATGATTGCTTGATTGCTGGATGCTTCTTTCACCAGGACAGAATTCATGGAATGAGGCTCCCCCCACCTTCCCTCTAGTCCCCTGAAAGTCTGTTAGTAGGGACTGGGACACTTTTGGGATATACTATGGGGGCCTGCAGATTAAAATCCCTCACTTCTGAAAACAGCAGCAGTCCAGGATCTAAACCATTATGTTTCATTTATTGCTTATAAATCATAGTTTAGTGCAGAGCCTGAACTATTCAGTAAGAAAATAGGATTTCACAATACTGAGAACAAATAGTATAAACTAGTTACTGGAAAGCTTAATTGCCACTGGGTACTATTTCATCACTAGATGATTTCTGCCACAGCTTTATCTGCAGAAAAACCAGAAATGGGCAAGTCATAAGTGATACAGGGTAGTTGTTAATGAGACTTGCACTTAAGTCCTTATAATTAAAATTATACCACACTGGGCACAATTAAGTGCACTATTATGAACCAATGCCATTGAAATCAATGGGGCATAAGCATGGATCTGTGTTGCAGTGTAGCCATAATTTAGATGTACTGCTAGGTTTCAAGGATTGTTTCCATCCCAACCTCCACATATACAATCTGGTCAGCAAAGGTGTTCACTGCAATGTTGGAGGAGGTTCCATATGGACAATGGGGATGCATACAGAGGACTCTGCCCAGCATTGAGGAGAAAGCCCTCTGCACTTAGGAATTCTTTATGTATGCACCTGCAAAAAATTGGATTGGACTGAATGTTCTTCAGATCAGGGAGAGTGTGTGCTCACAAAGAACAAGAAGAAATTGAATGTTACTTCAAAACAGATTTTATATAAGACTTATTCAATGTAAGTATTAACAGGAACTGCTATTTTTGCATATCAGGTTTGTTGCAGTTCTTGTTTTGTTGAGGTAAGAATGTGTCCAACTGCAGGGCGGTGTGCCTTTGTATTTTAATATATTCATATTTTAATATTACATTTCCTTTTTTATTTTGTTATATATTCTGTAGCTGTATTTTGATATGGAAAGCAAGAAAATTGTAATTGTTCCTAAACCATTTGTTCTTAGGGATAACATTTTCTTGCCTTCCAAGTACACTATCTAATTGGTGCTTTTTTTTGCTGATGGGCAGATGTTCAGCTCGGAAGTTGTTGTTTTTCCAAAGACTACCCTGGGGACCAAACAACTGTGGACTCCCTAAATACAGGCCCCCAATCAAGCTCTAGCAACTCAGTTATATTTGGCTAATACCACCAAGAAGAGGACAGGGAATCACATGCCAGTGAATGTGCATCTAACTGTGCACCCCCATCATTCTGGCATACGTATAATTACGCACCACTAGAGCTGGATTGAGGGATCAAAATGGTCTCTCTCAATAATAGTAACAATTTACACAAAATGTAGGGACCAGGAAGGGAAAAGAAATGGTCTCTCTTGATGACAGGTGGTCTCTCTAAAAGAAAACAGACTCAAACATGTCTGTTCTGTTTGAAGCGATTGTTAAAATGAAACTAACCTCCATACTGCCATTTTTGTGATCCAAAAAGACACTTTCCTGTGCTTTAACTTTCAATGTGCAAATTGTCCAAAGTAAACAACTCCTTGCTCAGATACACAGTATACCTCTGGACATGAAGAGGCTGAGGAATGAGCAAGAGAGAGGACTGCCATCACCTTCACACTCTCCTTGTAGGCTTCCTCTATTGAAAAGAGAATGCTGGACAAAATGGATCTTGCTTGATTCCCAATGCATTTATGAAATAATTGAGCATTTAAATGCTAAGTTCATTATGCAGTCTATATAACCTTTGGGCATTTGGGTTGCTTGCATATTTAAGTTAGCTCTCAGTGGTTTTAAATCTAAATAACTAAATACCAGCTTTGCTTTATGAATGATGTATGGACAAGGAATTATAGTTTTTTACATGCATTAATCTTAGGTTTTATTGTTGCTATTATTTTTGACTAGTTACTATATTATATTGAGATTTCAGACAGTAATTGGAAGTACTGTATAAGGATCTGATGGTAAATCCATTAGCTACTTTTTCCTGTTAATACATTGCTCCTGGTGAGTGCCAACTTCCATTTAGAGAAAATTCTGCATGTCTCCGCATCCCAATACAGTTCAACACCTTACTTCTACATATCTTTCATATCCTTTCAATCAGTGCCACTCATTCTAGTGACGCTTAAAAATGAGTGCACATTCTCCTCATGCAACAAATATATTTTCATAAAATATATTTAACCACCTATTCAATGTATCTACCAAATGTTCTCCAATATATGTAATCAAAAAATTCTAGTCTTCATTCTACATATTCTTCCAAAACTAGAAATCAGTGCATGCCAAACCGCAAAAAAATATAGAAAGTGAAATTAAGTCTAAATACATTCTAGCAGCTATGCAAGCTTTTGTATAAGCATGAGAACTCCTAGAAAAGCCTATCTACAATAGCTCTGTGCACTCTCGTGCAAGCATTTTTGGAATGCTAGCAGCAACTTTCCTTCCCCTTCAGTTAATTATGGGATCCAGCACCACAATGTCTAAAAATGCATGTCCAAAAATAATGTTTTTCATGCAAAGGAATTGATTTTTTTGAAGAATTTCCTGTGAGTAAAGACCCATGAAAATCTTTCCAAGGACCCATCATATCTTACTCATGTGACTTATTGAAAGATGACAAATTAGTTTTATTTGCCTTCCGTGTGCATTTACCAACAACAACAAAACTAGTCATGAATTCAAAGTGTTAATTTAGGACAGACCCTATAGGAATTATTTCCAAGTCCAGGTTAAGGTAGATCATAAATAAATTCTAGGAATCTTCATAAATAATAGGTAAAGATATTAAAATCAGGGCATACAGAAATCTGCCATTTAAGATTCTTTTTGTGGTATCCTACCTCAGAATAATCAATGGGAGTCTTGTAATAGCTTCAAAGTCATCATTTCATTCTAGATATTTAAGCTATCAGAATTTTTTTAAAAAAAATGAGTAGCTAATCTTTTGAATTAATATTTGGTTTTATTTTATTTATTTTTAAAAGACTTTGGTTATGGAGCCAGTTTTTGCAGGAAACTGATTTGCAGAAACAATTTTTTGTCGTTTCTGGTTTTGTCGATTTACATGACAGAATATGCTTTTTATCTGGTTTTATTTGATGTACAAATATTTAAAACTTTATTAAAGTGGTATATATTGCATTGTTGGGGCATTGTTTCTACATTCTCCTACATAGGCTTCAACTGATTTGAGACATACATCTTTATATCTACATAGGTTGCGATGAAATGTTCAGTTTGTTAAATCACTGCTTGGCATGCCGACTAAATATTGTAGGTTTGTCATTGGTATGAGCTTTCGTGTGCATGCACACTTCCTTCAGATACCATGTGCATGCACACGAAAGCTCATACCCATGTCAAAACTTAGTTGGTCTCTAAGGTGCTACTGGAATTTTTAAATTTTGTTTTGACTATGGCAAACCAACACGGCTACCTACCTGTAAATATTGTAGGGTAATATTTAATGAGCTTTTTGAGAAAGTAACTTCAAATTCTTTTTACTTCAAACAGATAACTAGAGGTATTTATCCATTTAAATTGGATTATCTACCTAAGCAGTTATTATTGTTGTTTTTTACCTGTTTCCTCAGGCAATCCTTTATTTATCAGAGATGCAAACTCATCAAATTATATGTAGCTTTAAAGTACAACCAAATACAATTCTACTCAGAAGTGTATCCCAGATAACAGGGTACAAAATTGCAGCCTTAACTTAAATAATTCTGTTTAAATAGTATATATGCGTGATACGTTATTTTGAAATTAACTGCAGCCAAAGCTTATGCCCACTTAAAAATAGTATTTCAAGCTTCTGCTGAATACTGATTTAAACATTTAGGTTTATATCCAACAAGTCATATACAGAGTCGACCTACTGAAATCAATGGATAAGTGCAGTTTTATTTTTAACATTCCCAACAAAATAACTTTTTGGAGAAATGGAATCAAGCATACATCTCATCATTATACTGTAACAAAATGTAAGGAGATGATGCTCAGATCTTTAAAGTAGTAGCAAAAAAAAATTGTTCACTTTTAATGTAAAAATATACTCAATCAGGATACGTACACATTCGTGGCTTGAAAAGCAGTGACATGTTTTTCTTCGCAACATTTCCAAGTCACATTTTTATGTTGCTGTACACACAGGAGAGGGAGCAGGGATGTCTTCAACCAATGTGCATTACCTGCTACTCCCCGCCCATTCCAATTCAATGAAACTTTCATCAGCACATGGCCAGCCCACCCATGAGGACTGGTGAAGCAGTCAACTCACGTGGCAGATCCAGCCTTTGAGGAGCACGTCGCTCACCGCCTCCTGTGCTTGTCGGCCGCCTCCTCCTCCTCTGCTCAGAGTCTGTTCCTCTCTGGCTTCTTTTTACTCCCCACCACCACCTTCAGCATGCTGGGCCTTCTCCAGACCACTTGCCTGTGGCTGCTGAAAAGTGGTGGCATGGGGTGCTGCAGAGGAAGCAGCAGCACTTTCTATTTTGTCTCACGAGGCAAAATGTCCTAGGCCAGCCCAGACAATGGCTATCTGAAATGAACACACCTCAGATTAACTGCTGTTTACGTTTTCAAGTCAGATGGAAGGTGGTTTGAGGGGAAACACATCAAACACCAGTAATTCCCAAGAAACTGGAGGATATGGATCGTGGCTAGCACGATGTGTCCATGGTTTCAAACCATCAGTGCTGGGAGCACACTGAGCTGAAGTACAGTAAACTGCAATATGCACATAGCCTCAAGTATAAGAATAGCTTTCTTAGGTAACATAGAGGATATACGCTCAAATGCCATAACTAGTTCTCCATTCTTTTATCATACACTGTGGGGCAACAATTTGATCCTACTCCAAGAAAACTACAAACATTCACTGTGCTAACATTTACTTATCTTGTATTATTTCTGTAGTGAGGTTATTATTTGGGAAACGTAAGTTGTATGCAATTCTGTACTGTTGGCTTATTGTATATGATGTAAATATTTATCTTTTTAAAATGGCAAATGTTTACGATTTATTATTTCATGCAGCCGATTTAAAAATAAAGTGTGCATTCTCTTACAAAACCTGTATCTGTATATTTTTTTTTTTGTGTATATATATATATATATATATATATATATATATATATATATATATTGTGTGTGTGTGTGTGTGTGTGTGTGTGTGTGTGTGTGTGTGTCTGTCTGCTATTAAGTGGTGGATTGTTTTAACTATTTTTACCATGCTTCAGTTTTCACTGCAAACTTTGAAACTGCTTAGCAGTCTCTACTCAACCTTTATATTTATAAACAGAGATTTCCAATAATCTCTCCTCACAATGAAAGTGATATATTTTAAACCACTGGGAGAAATAGAAAGCTTAAAATGCTATACTTAAAATGCTAAACAACTGTGCATACATTTACTGTTTTGTTTTGAGCTATTAGCTAAAGACAAATCAGAATGAAAAGCCCAATAGACCAATAAGTTAAAATGGCTTATGGTAGGAGAAAGTTGGGTATTTATTCTTAAATTAAAAGGGTTTGTCTTTTGATTATTTAAGAATACCGGTAAATGCCCTGCTTTCTTCTACCATGAGACATTTTTACTTCTTGGTCTATTAAGTCAAATCTCACAATGGCAGGTTATCAAAAGAAGCAAGATTTAGAGTTCAGTTTATTTATTTATTAAGGAATGACACATACTTTAGAAATGTTTGAGTCCCTGAACTCAAAGTATCAAACCAAGTCAATTGAGCTGATAGCAGACATTGTGAGGCAAGGCAAGTAGATCACACACCTTCAGAAGGCCCTGCTGCATCAGCCAGTTAGTGGCCAAAGGTTTCTGAATCAAGTCTTTGCCTGTCCACAAAAGGAAAGAGCCAACCTAGCTCTCTGTGGCAATGAGTTCCACAATTTGAGAGAAGTCGCTGAAAAGGTCCATTTGACATGCCTCTGAAGGTAGCAAGACATGGGAGGAAGGCCTCCCCATAATACTAAGTCTGAGTAGAGTCCTATAGGGAGATGAACCTAATTCTCCAGATGCATTTTTTATGTAGTTGAAGCATTTTATAAACATCTTACTGGAAGCCTCAGGAAACAAAGGACTTACTTCCACATAATTTTTTGCTGGGGCAAACTGCATATTTTACCAGAGGCATGGTCCTTCCCTTTCTTTGCACACAATAAACTCACATTAATTTATTACAGGAAGCAATCTGCCTGAATTTTTTTAAGAACAGAGGATGCCACCTCAACAGTTTTAAAAAGCGCAACTCCAAACAAGTTACTGTTCAACCCTTACTGCACTAAACAGTGGTACAGTAATGAAATGGAAATGAAGTGCCACCCTTTCAATGTATAATTATGGGCGAAAAGCCTACGCTGCGGTGGTAGCTTTGAACACATAGGACTCGTACTTTTTGTGTGGGATCGACGATGAAGAGGGAAATCTAGCAACACAAGACTCCTAACTGATGCTTCCTTGGATCTAAAGTGCGCTCTGCAACATCCTCGCCAAACAGCGATCTCAAGCAGCTTGCGAAAGAGTACAGCGCTGTTGTAACACCGGGTCCAAAGAAGCACCACTGCACAGTATTTTCCCAAAGAGCCCCGCCCCTTTCTGTTTGGGCAGGTATTCCTTGGCAGAGAGCTTTCTTTTAGGTTAAAGTCACAGCTGCGAAGCGAGAAATAATAGAAATCGCCAAGCATTCAGGAGCGGGAGGCGCTGGGAACCTTCAGAGGTAGGAACAGGGTTTAGTGGGTTATTTCGAGAGGGTGTCCCGATGGCTCCAAAACTAACCAGCAGCCGATCCAAACGAAGAGCAAGGCTAAAAAGCCCCGCTGCTGCTGCTTCGCTGCCAGCATCGCTGCTCGCTTTCGGCGACCCGGCCCCCTTGGCGGCTCTTCCCTGAGGCACCAGGAGAGCGCCGTCGACGCCAGGGCTGGCGGCGGGGGCGCTCGGAGGACCGCGCTACCGTGGCTCCTCCTAGAGGTGGTATGTGGAGAAGGACCCCCCCTTCTCCTTTCCCTACCACCGGCCTCCAGAGCTGCCGCCATTGAAACCATACAATAAAAGCGACGGAAGGGAAAGGAGGAAGCGCGACGCGGGCATTGCGGCGGCGCCAGAGCGGAGGCGGCAGCAGGCAGGCAGGTGACCGGGAAGGCTCGGGGCGGGGGGAAAGGCTGCTCGGTTAATGCACCCCCGGAGGACAAGCCGTTGGGGCCCGTGGGGGAGGGTGGGCAAGGAGGAGGCCTGTCGCCGTCACTGGCCGCCCCCGCCCCTCACCCGAAGCGGCGCCGCGGGAGGGGAAGCGGCCCCCGAAAGCAGCCGCAGCCTCCCGCCCCCCGTTCCCAGGCATGGAGGCGATGCGGGGAGAGGCGCGCCATCCCCGGTAGGGAGCGAAGCGAGGGGAAGAGGAAAGGCGGCAGAGCGAGCCGTTGAAATAGAAAAAAGCGGGAGTGGAGAATCTCCGCTGAGGCTGCGGCGGTTTTCCCGCTCCCGTTTTGTTCTCCTCAGAGGTCAAGAAAATGCCGCCGAGTGGCATGAAGGGGGGGGCGCCGCCGCCGCCCTCCGCGCCGTTTCTCTCTACTCCCCTCCCCCCATTTCTCTCGGGGGTCGCGATTCCCTCTCTCCCTCCCCACCGCACGGCTCTCCCAAGGGGGAGTGAGGTGAGGAGAGGTCATTTCCCCGGCGCTTCCCTTTCCGGGGCGCCCTTTCAGCGAGAGCCGGTTAACGGCATCTCAACCACAAGGGAACGGCTCATCTCGGGCCACAAGCAGAACGGGGAGAGAGGCGGGAATTTGAGTAGAGAGTCCGACGGTAGACGCCTCCCCCACCCGCCCCGCTAGAGGCTAGGAGAAGAGGAATTGCGCGGGAAAGGGAACGGCGTTGACTTCCCAGAGTTCCCTGCGCCTTATTGGCGGCTCGCGCACCAGCGCACGCCCTCCATCCTGCCTTTTTAAAAGCTGGCCCCCTCACGCCCACCCACACACCCCCTTTAAGAAAAAACTGCCAGCCCGCGTATTTCAATCGTCGGACCTATGAGCGCGTGCCCTAAAGAACGTTAGGCGGGGCGGGTCCCTCATTGCGCGCGTGCCCCGCCCCCGACTCCGTTTTAGCAACATCTTCCTCCACGCTCTCGCTCGTTACATAAATAAGTTTTAATGCTTTGGCGGTTTGAATTTGAAAGAAACAGAAAGGTTCCTGCTTGAATTTAAAGGCCAGCCCCTTTAAAGAGTGGGGCGTTCTTATATGAGGACGAGCAATGTCACACCTCCCACTTCTGAGAGGGAATGTTATGGATGGAGGAAACGGCCGCGGAGCATGCGCAGTGTGTCTCTATTATGTATGGAGCTCTGTGTGTGTGTGTGTGTGTGTGAGAGAGAGAGAGAGAGAGAGAATTGCGAGATCTTGAGGTTTCTTGTTTTGTTTTTCCAAATGGTTGTCTACCTCTCTTTACATTTTCTCTTATTGTTCCACGCAGCCCCTCAATTGATCACTACTGTCATAATAAATAAAGAACACATATAATGGTTATATCAGCTACTTTGAAACCCTGCCTGTTGACAGGGATGTAAATGTTTTAGATAAATAATATCTATATTTTCTGCATCGTTCCAGAAGATTCAGTAGAAATAATGAAGTTGCCACATAATTTGAGTAATCTGATCTCCGTCATTTAGGCCCAGTTCCCACTGAATTGGTAGTCTGATGATTCCCATCTCCCTAACATCTAGACTAGTGTACAGTGGTGCCTCGCTAGACGAAATTAATTCGTTCCACGGGTCTTTTCTTATAGCGAAAAATTCGTCTAGCGAATCCCATAGGAATGCATTGAAATTTTTTTGAATTTTTTTGCCCATTGGAACGCATTCATTGAATTTCAATGCATTCCTATGGGAAACCGTGATTCGCTAGACGAATTTTTCGTAAAACGCATTTGTCTAGCGAGGTAACCTCCGCTCGAAAAATCCTTTCGTTAAGCGGAAATTTCGTTAAGCAGGGCATTCGTTAAGCGAGGCACCACTGTACGTATATATTTTTCTGTATGGGGAACATTCAATCATGGATATCTCCCCCTGTGATTGGAAGTGCTGCAGCCACTTATAATGCTCTATTTCTTAACTTTTCATTCTTGTTTTTGTAATTTGTATTTGTGGTTTTCTATATTTAGGCAATATTTGTGTGTTTTTTCTGTGCACTGCTTAGAAATATTTTATATATTAAGCAGTATAGAAATAGTCTTAACAGCATTTTCTTTTTTAAGAAAATAAAAATCAGAAGTGCCCTTTATGTGCTTAGGAAACAAGTGAGAAGGAGAAGCAGTATTGGCATGTCTGCTGGGCTTGCCCACAACCTGTACACCTTCGGTTGAAGGTTTGGTTTGCTATATATTTGGGAGCCCTAAGCTTCCAAACCTTACACTGAATGTATGATGGCGATGGATGAGAAGCCATTAGGGAAATTGGAGGTGGGACCAGTGGGCTCCATGCCCTCCTCTCCTCATGGAGAGCATTTCTGAACAGGACTCACATCACCTAGATAACACATGAATTAGGTTGCCCTATCTCAGAAATACAAGTAGACGTGCAGCTTTCTACACAAATGCAAAATATTGTGTATGCTAACGTCAGGAATTTATCCACAGACAACACTTCTACCTTCTGGGGTTTTCACCTTTCCTATGTTTCTGTATCTTAAAGAACTACAAGTCTGACAAGAATTGCATTAAACAGGTGCAGTTTGCTTTATTGTTTTATCCTCATTCTGAGACTACTGCAGCTGTTTGAATTTCAGCACATACGGTAATTTGGTATGGGCAACTCCCATTTTGTGCACGTTTGATGCACATATGACCGTGCGCACACTTGCCAGGTTTGGTACCAGAAGAGGGCGGAATGAGCTTACATGCGGTTTGCTGTCTGCGCACAATGACCTGGGACGTAACCCCCGTGTAAATGAGTTGCCTGTATTGAAAGCAGAGAGTCTCTGCCAGGGAAAAAGGTTGCCATCCTATTTCCCTTCACATAGGCACACAAAAGCTACACAGCACAAACAAATAACAGTACAGTATAATGATGCATTTAACTAAGCCTAAGTACATGTAACTGAAATAATTGCAGTTACTTGCCCTTTTTTATCACTGCTCTATTTTCCTCCCCTTTGTTGTCTCCTGTGTGCCTCTTTCACTTTGTAAAATGCCAAGCATACAATGGGCATTATGTACAGAATCGTGTGTGTGTGTGTGTGTGTGTGTGTGTGTGTGTGTGTGTGTTTTGCCTAGTTTCTGAGCAAACACAGGCTATTTTACCAGATGTGTGTCAGTCCATAGTTAGATCACAACCCTGAGATCCATTTATCTAGGACATGTTTCATCTGCTAGGACATGTTTCATCTGTGTATGAGGCTTCCAGGTTAAAAGCCACAGAGCAGGTCAAATAAAAAAATGGAAAATACTTCTATATTACTTATTACCTATAAGATATATATGCCTTTGTAGCCATATGGAATCAAAATATAATGTATTCCAATGCAATGGAGGATACAGATTTTCTGTATTTTTCATAATTGTGTAGCAAAGACAATTTCAAGAGGTACAATTATGCTCATCCCTTCATGACAGAGCTGTGCCTTTTAGAAATTTTCACTTTACACAATTACACAATTTTCACTTTACACAAGTATAGAACCCTATTTTTAGTTTGCATTGGAACAGCCTAGGATAATATGAGAGGCTATTACATGAACAGGTTTGGTTGTAATAGGAGAAATTGAATCAGACAAGTGGGACATATATCCAGTGTTGCAGTGCGGAGTGCTCTTGCTCACTGTTCCAGTCAGTACCCCTCCTCCAGGATACTCCATTCCGTTTCCCCTCCCACATAGTTCTCCAGATCCACCAGGCAAATCAGTGTTTCATGGTCACACTCAGTCTTCACCCTGTTTTTGAGGTGTGTCTCACACACAGGTTTTTTTCTCTCTCTCAGTTTATTTTTGTACTGTACTTCTGCAACATGGGGTTCCTTCACACCTGTTCATAACATCGTATGTGTGTGTGATAAAGGTCTTGCTGCCTAAGCACTGACACCCACATGAACATCAGACAAAGAAACTGGCTATGAAAACTTTGTTTCAGATGTATCATGGGTGTTGGCAGCTGTACCATGTTAATTGTTCACATGGTGGATTAGTTGATACAATATTGAAAGTATTGTTTCCATACCAATTACATTACTATAGGTCATTTATGTTTTGCAGTTAAGGGTTGCTGGGAATTCTAATTCTGTTGGGGGCAAACTACAAGGCCCAGAATTCTTTGCGGGGGATTGTGTTCTGAACGTATAGCGTAGCCAGGTATAGTGTGTACACAGCCTGAAATCTTGCTCCCCAACATTTTTAAAAAATCCAACTCCATAGTACACCCAATATCAATCCTTGTTTCACCCTTTGTATGTTTTATATTAGGACAAGCAAATAAGAATAATCTGCCAGAAGACTGAAAAACACACAGCGACAACATGTCGGCCCGAGGTGGAAAGAAAAAAATGACCAAAATGTCTCGCTCCAGCAGAGCAGGCGTTATTTTTCCAGTGGGCAGAATGATGCGATACTTAAAGAAAGGAACATACAAATTCCGGATAGGAGTGGGAGCTCCTGTCTACATGGCAGCTGTCATAGAATATCTAGCAGGTAAGAGCATGTTTTAATTAAATTAATGAAGTGCCAAGGCCAAGTGCTTGCACAACACTTCTGGAAATGAGGCTATATAATGGTAAAGAAATTATTTGCTTGTTTGATGTTGTTGAGTTCACGCTTTTAACAGAGCAGTGGGAATAGTGGACATCCCATCATGCATGCTTTATCCCAAGTGGGAAAGCTTTTCTTTTTTGTAAGAAGCTTTGGGCACTATAATTGAAAAGCAGCATATAAATAGAAATTGTCAAATAATAGTGCAATGCTAATCCCTCGATTATGGCTGGAAGGATCAGGATGGTACACGGTTTGCCTCTCCTGCTAGTGGGAGCAGGAAGAAAGCTCTGAAATGGTGCCTTTAGGAGGAGGGTGCTAGCAGCCTGGAACTGGTATAGTGAAAAGAAAGATTGGAAGCCACCCCCCTGCACTGCAAGCTGGCAACACTCGGAATGTGCTGCGCTGCTCCTCCCCCATTTAGTAAATTCAGTAAATCATTAAAAGCAAAGGTATTGGAATACACACATTCCAGACTTTTTTCCATTTCAAGAAAGGACCCAGAATTTACAGGTCCAGGAAATGAAACGATGTGTGGTGGTTCACAGATGGTCCAAATGTGTAAATTATTTATATAGTGAGTCCCAGGAGCATACGTATTTCATTACTGACATGTATCCCAATGTACTTGTAGCAGAAATATTGGAATTGGCTGGTAATGCTGCAAGGGACAACAAAAAGGGAAGAATTGCTCCAAGACACATCCTTCTGGCAGTTGCTAATGATGAGGAGCTGAATCAGGTATGCTTTACAAACAATTTACAGAAGATAATTACATTGGATAACTGTTAATTACTGTTGTAGTACTGTAGTTCAACACTACTAGAAAAAAAGTTGAAAAACCAAGATCTCATGGTTTCTTGCAGTTTTTTTCTGAATTTGCCAAACAAGGTGTTGCCTGGCTTGCAATTATTCTTCCTGAATGTGTTCGCTGTTTTTTTGTTGTTTAAAGGTTTCAAGTGGGGAGAGAGAATATGAAAAAATAAACACTAAGCATGGAAGTGTTTGGAGTCAATTTAAAGCATTCTTATCAACCTGCTCTGCATTAAACAGTTCTACAGTCATGTGCTTCTGATTTGAATAGTACATTTTTATTAACCAGTATTCAATAGTTAGACATGCTGCCCCAGCACAGAAATGTTTAAGAAAGGGTATACTAACAGCTATACTGTTATAATGCCACAAAATGCAATCACCTAAACTTCAACCCATACCTACTGACCTGGGAATAAACTCCATTGAACTTGGTTCAAGTTTAACTGCTGGAGGTTTGTGCTGTTGCTTTCCAATTGTCCTGTTTCAACTATGACTGCCATGGTTTTACACCACTCTGAAATCTATACAGAGCAGTGTGCAAATATTTCAATGAATAAGACTGATTTAGAGGCTGGGGGACATTCCTTCCTCTTCTCTCCCCTCCTTTTTGCATGATTCATGTGGATGAAAACAGCAGCTGAAGCTCAAGACAGGTGTCACAAAGAGTAGCCTATCAGATTGAGATGTACTACTTTATGTCTTTGACATCCATAAACTATGGTACAGTACCACCAAAATTATGACGTACCCAGTAGAACAGGCTTCCTCTAACTCGGTCTTCCAGATGTTTTGAGACTACAATTCCCATCATCCCTGACCACTGGTCCTGCTAGCTAGGGATCATGGGAATTGTAGGCCAAAAACATCTGGAGAACCGAGTTTAAGGAAGCCTGCAATAGAACATACCTTTATAAGGCCCAACCAAAACGTAACATAACAGTGAATAAACCTCTCCATAACTCCTCAGTTGGCTGGATATACTATACTACACTGAAATGTTTAAACATTTTATTGTTCTTGAATGTTTCTGCCACACTTGTCATGATGTCCTGCCACACCCTTTGAGAACCGCTGTGGTAGATTGTTAAAAGTGATGGGAGAGTGTGAGAGAGAAAGTTAAGGAATTAGCTGGAATATGAGGACTGGGAGGAGACAATGGGCATGGGCATTGCAGAAAGGATTGATGATGGTTCAGTGTTTATGCATGTGTTCAGAGGCAGCCTACTCCTGAATGTCAAGTTTGTGGGAGGGCAAAAGTCTGCAGTAGTTCAGTGATGAGGGGCTCATACTCTTCACGATCTCGGAGGTGCCTTTATTCCCAGAACACTGGCCCAGGATTGAAAGTAGACTCCTGAGCTGCCCTAGTGAGGTCTTGGCATAATTTACATTGGAGAAAATTGGGGAGAATAGGAAGGGAAGCAGGGGTTGATTTTGCCAGATTGGGGAAGGAACATGAGAAGTGGGATGAAATGGTACACTCTCTGGGTGAAGTTTGCAGCAGTGGAGAGGGATACTTAACTACGTATTATAGAGAGAAGTGCTAGTAGTTTAATCTCTGTGGGAACTAGGCCACCACACTGCAAACACTACATTTTTAACCGGGGGCAGGGAGGCTACAATTGCTTAATGTTTTATTTTTCTAGAATTCTTACTATAAATTCATTCACTTATCTTGGGCTGGGCATTTACTGCTGTGTCTTCCTTTTTGTATTAAATGTAGGAAGTATAACTGAATTTATTATTTTTATTTTGCTTATTTAATCACATTTTTGTTCTTTTAAGCATGAAAGCAGAGCTGCATATTTGGAGTTTTTCCATTTTGTACAGTGAATTGTTTGTAAAAAAACAAGCAAATCTATCAAAGTGAATGAGTTCCCTCAAGAGAACATGTATTCAGGTATGCCCTGTCTCTGTACACTGCTTCTTTCTGCAGTTGCTAAAAGGAGTGACCATTGCAAGTGGAGGTGTCCTGCCCAGAATTCATCCAGAGCTTCTTGCCAAAAAACGAGGCACTAAAAGCAAATCTGATACTATCCTTTCACCTTCTCCAGAGAAGAGAGGGAGGAAATATTTGGGGACCAAGAAGACTGGAAAGAAAACAAAGGCTGCAAAAGCCCGGGCACCCAAAAAGGTAAGTGAAACTTGGACTAAGCAGCTCTATTTGGAAAACAAGCTATGCTATCCCTCTTAGGACTGGTCTCACTGTCTCATTATAATGCCTTTCTTTGTGGTCAGGTTCATTTCAGAGGGTTCTCATTATTAATAGCCCCAAGTGTGCAAGAGCAAACTAGAACTTCTTGTAAGATATCTGTTTCTCTAAGTTATTTTAAAGGAGTAACTCAAGCTTTTCAAGAGTTTGGCTGCCATATAGGGTTATAATTTATAAGAGAGGGGGGGCCTTACATATAATGCTATCCTTAACACGTAATAGTATAAAGAGGGAACAGACCACCATTTTTGGGGGGAAATAATTTGGAAATTAGTCTCATTGGATTACATCCAAAGGTTCCCTTCCTCCAAAGGAAGCTCCTTCCATCTGAGAAAGTGAACCATTGGGTGACTTCAACAGAGTTTATTTCAAAGTAGTTATGCTTAGGACCACAGTCTTGGTGTTTTTGGTTTTTAACATAGATTTAAAGAGCTGATTTGTTTTCTCCACTTCCAATATATGCCAGGAGATAGAAAATCTATAGATGAGTCACACATGGATATGTTAACAGTTCATATTTTCAAAATCTGGATCATAACTGCAAATGGACACATGACCTGACCATGATAGCACAGATTAAAGTAAACCCAACTCTGCAAGGCAAAATATATTGATCTTCACATTGTCCATTTGAGAGCCAAGTCACACCTTTGCCTATAAGGTGTTAAGATCCTTACACAGTGGCTTTTCTGTTTTGTTCTTACACAGTAAGATGCTTATGTGAACTAGCCCCTCATGTGGAAAACAAAAAAGTTACCACATCAGAGGAAACTCTAGTTGTGAATAATTTGGGGGGGGGGTTCTCTGACAGTACATTTCCCCACCTACTCTGTTAGGTTTTCTTCTTCTTAATGTTTCTCCCTCCCCCCCAATAGAACAAACAGAAGGAGAATGAAAAAGAAGGAGCATCAAATTCAGCAGCTGATGATGGACCTGGTGATGGGTTCACTATACTCTCCTCCAAGAGTCTTCTTCCAGGACAGAAGGTACCAAGTTAGAGAACAGTACAATAAAATGATGTCCACACTATCCGCACCAAAATTTGCTCAATTGACTTTTGCTTTGCATATATTTTAGTCAGGCTTTCCTCAAGATCCAGGAAGTATTTTTATGAAGCAATTCCTTCTTTTAAGAAAAAAAATATCATGATGAAGTAGCCGCTCTGCAGATCTTCACCCTAGGAGCTACATGTTTAAGCTTTCTCCTGTTTAAAACAGGCCATGCCCCTGCTATTCAATCATGATTCTTACTGAGGTATCACTACTCCTCATTCACAGCAACGAATATTCTCTCTCTCTCTCTCTCTCTCTCACACACACACACACACACAGAGAGAGAGAGAGAGAGAGAGAGAGAGAGAGAGAGAGAGAGAGAGAGAGAACAGAGAGAGAGAGAGAAACTCTTGAGAGAAAGTGTTGCATGAAATAGGTATGGATTATTTATAAGGCACAAATTCCAGGGGTCTGGGACTGCATTAATTTTGACCGCAATAATCTTGACATCTCTGAACACTGCTGCTACTTCATGTACTGTGCTGCAATACCTCTCCCCATGTACTGTGCTGCAATACCTCTCCCCATATAAACCAACCCAGACTCTGTGATCACTATCTGAGGCCCTTCTTCGTGTGCCTCCTCAAGAGGTCCGGAGGGTAGCAACACAAGAATAGGCCTTTTCCGCAGTGGCTCCCTGTTGAATGCTCCGCAGTGGCTCCCTGTGAAATGTGAACTAGTGAACTAGTGGCTCCCTGTGAACTAGTGGCTTTTCCGCAGTGGCTCCCTGTGAAATGCTCTCCTCAGCGAGGTTTGCTGCATGCCCTCATTATACATCCTTACATGCCAGGCGAAAACGTTCCTCTTTGACCTGGCTAATTAATATTCTGTGGCCTTTTAAACATGTTTGTGGGAAGGGGGGGTATTGTTTTGCTTTGCTTCTTTTTTCTTACTATTTATTTGTTCTTTCTCTGTGAACCACCCTGAGAACTTCCGATGATGGGCAGTATATAAATTTAATGATAGTAATAATAGGAAGATGCAGCTTTAGTAAAACTGAAATCAAAAAATGTTAGGTATTTCTTGTGCAAACTGAAAACAGTGAACCTATTAGAGGGGAAATTATGTGCCCTTAGTCCAGTATATTTCAGGTGAATCTCTGTAACTATAGATACATATGCATATAATAAACACAGAAATCAAGTGCCCTGATCAGCTGGGGGGGAGCAGGGTTCTTTGCATGTTTCCATAGGTGAATGAGTAATTGCTTGCATAATTCCTCCCTGAATCCAGATGCTTGGACTGCAGTTAGAAAACTGGCAGTTATTCTAACCTTTTGTTGGTTAGGGGACTGGATTTTGTACCCTCTCTTCCATTACCTCCTTCCCCTGAATGGGTGATCAGCATTATCACCAGTTACCTGATACAGGCTATGCACACATAAGTCCAATTACTGCTGTGCACATGTGCAGCTGGATTTGGGCAAGATTAATGCATTACTTGATTATAAAGATAGGCATTTAAAAGATAGCAGGGGTTTCTAAGGAAAAGATCATGTGGTCATCCTGTATTTAAAGGCTCTGTTTGAAGTCTGAAAAGTGAGCTGCTGGTAGCCCTAGCTTGAAAGTGAGATCCTTGCAATTTGATAGCAGCTTGGTACCAATAAGAAAATGAAGTATAGTACAATCTGCTTTCTGTTTTAGTAGCTTAATATGCAGACAATTTAACAGCATCAGTAAATAAATGCAAAGTGCATAGCAACACACACACACACACACACACAAAAAGGGATGTGAACAGGCTAAGATAGGAAACAGGCTGCATGGGAAATATATTAAAGTTATGGTTAGCAGCTCACTGAAAGCATAAACTTGGTTTATGCAGCATAAAGGCAAATTCTTTGCTGGGAATGTTAGGAAAGGACCTGAAAATAGAGCTCATCAGTATCCTGATGCCTTTATATGAATTTATGATGTGGTCACTTTTTGAATCCTATGTTTGGTTCTGGTTTCCTCCTCTCAAAAATGTATCTCTGGATACAATGTGCTGGGGTCAGAGAGTAGGAGACGGCTTTTGATTTCATGCAATCCAATTGCAGGATTCTTGAAGACAGCTACCGGTATTCGGCATGTTTGAAACAAGATTCTGTACTGTATAGTCCTTTAGTCCAATCCAGCCAGTTTCTTTATATTCTTGTGAATTCTTTCTCCCATTTCGTTGGCATCTTGCAGCTGTCTCTGACGCAGAGTGACATCAGCCATATTGGTTCTATGAAAGTAGAAGGCATTGTGCACCCGACTACTAGTGAAATAGACCTCAAAGAAGAAGTAGGTAAGTCTCTAAGACTTTTTTTTTTTAAAGGAGATGGGGATATTTGAACCTTTGAATTGTAATTGTAATCCTTTTCCAGGAGGACTGTTGAAGTCTAACCTTAACATTAGAACTCGAAACTAATATCTGCTTTGGGCTACAACTTCCATCAGTCCCAGCCAGTGTGGCTGAGCTGACTGGCACTCAAAGCAGTTGTAGTCCAAACCCTCTGGAGGTCTCTAGGTTGGTGAAGTCGTGAGTTATGTGTAACAAAAGCCCTTATTTGTACAGCATTTTCCATCTTTGTAGCAATTGTTTTATTTTTAACAGTGATATAATTGAAATGTCTTGTTTCAAGATTTCAAATGCCTATATATCTCATAACACAATAAGTTGGTGCAATACTACTTATACTTTTTAATTACACCAAAGTTGGCTGCATTTGCTGTGTACTTAGGTTTCTGCTAGTGTTTTAAGAGTTTTGTTTGCTTATTGTCTTTTAGACACCTCATAAAATGAATTATCTTGGTGTCTTACAAATAGAAAAAATAAAAACCATAGTGCAATAAAACTATAATAAACTTGAGACAGCCAGCACAATATTTATCTACATTTTAAATGGAAAGTTGAGGCACTGGGAGGAGGGGAAATAATTTTATTTGGATTGGTAAATGAATCTTTAACCGTAAGGCTGTAGGCTCAAAACTGATAGCTGACTTACTTCAGATTCTATATATTTTTGTGAAAACTCCACTAGTATTTTAATAGAAATGTGTCTTGCTTTTTTGTCCCCCAGGCAAGGCACTGGAAAAGTCTGGAGGTAAAGAGTTCTTAGAAACCATAAAGGAACTCCGTAAAACACAAGGACCTCTGGAAGTCACAGAAGGTAACCTCTTTTGTTTATTGCAGAATTTTTTTATTAATCATTTGGTATTTTCTCCTTACAAATATTCAGTGTTTTTTCTTGCTGTTGTTTATCTTTGGAATAACTTTTCAAAAAATGCATGAGTTATTTCAACGTCTGTGGTATTCCATCCCACAGGTAGCTTGTATTGCAACAGAATAAAGACTACCTTATATTTTTATAAGGAATGTTATTTTGGTTTGGAAGTATGAATGAATAGCAGGCTTAACAGTTTCATTTGCCACACTCACTGTAGCAAGTGTGGAGCTGTCCTCTGCAGAGTGCGATAGATGTTAAGCCTTAAATCTAATTCTGAAGCTGCAGAGCTTAGTGGCTTCACAGTGATTTTTGTACCCTCCAGAGTAAGGAGGGGGGCTGTGGGTTACACCACATGGCAACCCTCCCCTCAATGGGTGGAGGATGGCAAAGGCACCTCCAAGCAGTGGTATGCAAGCAAGCTTGCCCCCATCCAGCTGGTTCTTCCTGAGGAAAAGGCAGACAAGAGGGTTGGGGGCCTGCAATTACAATTTCTGGCTTCCGTATCCAAAAATTATAGACCTGATTAAACTGACAGGGTGTTTTTAAAGCCTAACATATTTGATTTTTTCTCCTTTTTTTCCTCAGCTGCTCTCAGCCAGTCTACTGGTCTAGCAGCAAAGTTTGTCATTCACTGTCACATCCCACAATGGGGTTCAGACAAATGTGAAGAGCAACTGGAGGAGACTGTAAAGAACTGTTTAACTGCTGCTGAAGACAAGAAGCTGAAGTCTGTGGCTTTCCCACCTTTCCCCAGTGGCAGGTATGTCTCTGTAAAGCCCCGCCACTTAGTTATGAATGTTTCGGCATCTTGTCAAATTTGTCACAAAACAAATTTATAAGTGTGACATGAAGGCTTGCCATATTTTTTCCCCTGCCAGAGGTCCTGCACCTTTAATGACTGCATAATGTTCAACTTTTCAAGTCATTGCATCTCTGTGTCAAAGAAAGCATCACTTTCTGAACTTCTAGTATTTCATGCAACTACTAAAGAGCTTTGCTAGAAAAGAGTTGACTGCCCTAATGATTTCTGTGACTGACTTTATATTTCAATAGCTGTTGTCTTTTTCAGTGCTGTCCAAGGATTTAGGTATGCTAGGTGAAATGCTAAGATACTTCTCTCCAACAGTGTCTCTGGAGCTCCTCTGCCCAGTAGCCATCCATCACTTACATTGCATGGTCTACTATCTTTTTGAATTTCACTATGACTACCATTGTGCTTCGAGAGCACTATCAGCCAGCTTCTCTTCCCATATTAAGATTTGTCCCTTTATTTCCATGACCAAGTAAGCTCTACTATCTGTATCCTGAAACTACTGTTGTTGATTCACCTACATCTTGATCCACTGCACTCTTTCCAAGCTTCATCTCCCTATGAGCCCTTGCCTGTTATCAGTCCTCTTCTTCCCAAATGAAGATTATCCATCCTTTATAAATATACTGCTATTCCTGGACAGCAGATACCCATTTTTCCATAAGTCTGTTAGGCTGATTCATATGTACTTTCGTTAGCTTGATCATAGTTACTATGGACCAAATTTTCTCTGTCCATTCAAATATAGTAGGAGATATGCTTTTTCTGATTTTTAGCTGCTATAATCTTAGCAATTAAAAGGTTGAACATTATTTATTGATAATTTTCTGAAATAACATCTTGTAGATTATGAGTTGAGCATTTATAAAGTACATTTAGCTCATAATTTGGGCTAATGCTTTGACGTTCAAGCTTTAATGTTGATGTCTTTTCCCCTGTATCTAGAAATTGCTTTCCAAAACAGACTGCAGCCCAGCTGACACTCAAAGCCATTTCTTCCCATTTTGATGACTCCAGCCCTTCTTCCTTGAAGAACATTTACTTCGTGCTTTTTGACAGTGAGAGCATTGGCATCTACGTGCAAGAGATGGCAAAGCTAGATGCAAAGTAGCAACAGAAGCCAAATGAAAATTTATTTTTCAACATGAATATGAGTAGGAACGAATTAGAAGTGGGTTTTATTTTTAAAATATTGTGAGGATGGAGTATGTGAGTAGCTTTGAAGTTTTGTGATGGGTGGAGGGCTTTTGTTAATGGCGGGGGGGGGGAATTTGTTTGGGAGAATTTGATCGGCAATTATACCATGCTTTAGGCACCCTCTACCATTTTTTATCATCCCTAGGAAATTACATTGCCAGCTCTCTTTACCTTTTAATGTCTCGAGTTATTTTAGTTTAGACCTTTTAAAGATTAATCTCATTTTAGAGTAGCAAGACAATTCAACACACAGTGGGTGGGAAAATGAATTGTTTGCTCTTTCTTTCCCCACTGGTAGTTAGAAAACCTTGTTATGTCTACATTCCATGTTGGAGAAAGTAATTTCAAAGAAAACTCACTTGGTGCTTTACTGTTTTACCCCAGAATGAACTGTAATTGCTGAGAATATTTCATCTTATTTGTTTTTATATAAAAATGTGGCATCATGCTTTTTAAAAACTTGAAACTCAAAACCTTTTCACTTAAAACTTATTATCAAGGGAAAGCATCTTCAGTTTTATGGCAGAGAAGTCTCTTGGAACAATGAGACCAGTTCCATGCTAGTCTGTCATTCAGCATTGCCACTGGGAAAGATATGTGGAACTGACTATATTGGAGTTTTGCACTACTAAAAGACACCACAGAATCTGACAAATGGGGGGGGGGGGGTGTGCAAATGTACTAAAAAAGCAACCATGCAGTCACAATTTGTAGTTGAATTTCCCCACAAAAAAACTATCAGGTATGTGTAAGTCTCCTAGATTTCAGCTGTTGAGCTTTAGGGGAGTACATAAAGTGCTCAACTTTAGTTGAATAGTGCCCACTGTATTATACAGTTTATTTTGAAGTAAATGTTAGTTCCATTCCTTCTCAAGAAGACAAAAATCAGCTTCACTAAACTGTCCAATTCTGCTCTCATCCATGAACAAAGGAAGTAGTATGATGAGGCACCTTCTTGTTTGTTCTTGGAATATCATCATCAACAACAACAAAGAGCTGTATTATGATGGATGAAAGTTTTTAATACAGGAAAAAGTAGTGCATAATGGAATGTTATTTTACATTTACCTTTTATCTACTTTGAAATAGACGACCATGTGTTGGTGGCAAGGAAAAATAGGTATGTTGCTGTCATTTTAGATTTTTTAAATCAAAATGATTCTGCACACACCCAGGCTTGTTTGTAAAGGTTTTAATGTTCCATTATTGACCCATGGATCGAAGGAAAACATTCAACTTGTAAATACATTTTTAAAAACAAAAAACTTCACTTTTTCAGGTCATCATACTGTATTGTTTAAGAAACAACTCCAAGCTTTTAACAACTTTCAACACAAAAAAATACGTAAAGCAACAACAACTGCAGTGTTCTGGTCCTAGGAACTGATAAGTTCTAAAGCTTGAGCTGTGCCACATCATAGCTTACACAGTTTTGGGAGCTGCAAGGACCAACTGCCCTAAACCCTTTGGGCTTGGATCAACTAGAAGTCAATATAAACATATTCTAGGAGAAATTGTTTGCTTAAAGGAGGTAGGTTTACGCTTAATATACCAAAAAAAGATAAACTCAAGCAGACAGACACATAATTCAATGAATACAGCACAAAACAGGTTGTAGGTTGCTACTTCTTTTAATTCAAGAACTTTCAGAATCCATTATAGCTCATGAGCCAGTTAGTAAAAATGATCCCAAGGTTTAATGTAAAATATAACCTTGGATAAGAGATACAAACCATATCCGATAAAAGTTAAGCTTTTTAAAATTAGTAATAACTACCCAACCCTTCTTTAATTGAAAGGTATATTCTTTTTTGGCACTGGTCCTGTTACACCTGCATCTTTTCTTGCAAACCCTTTTCTATCTAGCATGGCATACACTGATTCATCTTTCTCCAGCTTTGTGAGATGAAAAGATCCCTGCTTTTAACAATTGTCACTAAGAGATGTCCCACGTAGCAGTCACTGATTTGGCCCACTCCATCACATCTTCCCAGTGAGATCAGGAACGTGAGTGATCCTGAAGGGGACACAAAGATTTATAAAGCTATATTATTTACTTGAAGTCATTTATTTAACCCACATTTCATGCGAAGTCCATATTCCCCACTTATATGAGCTATTGAGACCTTGCTCACACATTTAATTGGCAACTATTATTTCTCCACCCGAACAATCCCAAGAAAAATGCTCAAAGTATGGAATGAACCAGCAGTACAAGACTGTAGGAAGGCCCCTAAAATAGCAGCTTCAAACTCTGGTGCAGTTATGGAAGCTCGTGTCATAACCCTTGTAATCCACATTTATTGACGTGTAAGCGACATGAAGGCACAAAACAAAACTTACCTGGTGTATAGGTTTTCAGAGGCTTCTGTGTCAGGCTGTTGACAATGTTTGTCACTGCAACATCTGCATGGAGCCCAGCATGGTATGCCATTTTTGGCTCGTTCACATCAGCGCAATCGCCAATAGCATAAATGTTATCATATCCTTTAACCTGAAGGTACTCATTCACTTGCAAAGCACCATTACTTGCCAGCTTGTCGCCTAATGATGGATGATAGAATTAAATCAGTATGTAGTTCCATGAACATGTAATTCAGTTTAACCTGTCTTTCTTGGTCTTATGGAAACCATGAACTCACCACGAGTCTTATCTAATGTTATCTTTATAATATAGATATATCAAAAGTGCCCATTTTAGTATATTTTTTCCAAAGTCCCAAGTCTAAAAATGATTAAAATACATGCAGAATGTTATCCCTCAGTTCAACCCTATGCATGTCTACTCAGAAGCATGACTTCAGTGGGACTTACTCCCTATGTGTGCATAGGATGTGTGTCTTAATTATCTTCCAAAAGCTACCAGTGGAGGCAGATACTTTTATATGAATAAAATGTCACATTTTAAAAGGCATCAACATTAGCCAACGAATGAATACTGCTAGCCTGGCGCCTTCATAAACTAAGTACAAAGTTACACACAATTCCAATTTATAATTGAGACATGAGGACTGGAAGAACTATGTTTCCTTAAACATGAGGTCAGGGTGGGAAATAACTTACTGAATGCACCGCTGTATGCTGCGGAATTGACTTTTATCCCAGTGCAGAGAATCACCATGTCAGTAACAATCTCTGTGCCTTTGTCTGTCTTCACTATCATGTTCTCTTTGAATTTGTTTAAAGTCAGTGATTGCAGGTTTTCAACTTTCTGACCTGTTGTAAGCAGCCAAAAAACAAAAACAATGACACCATACTTCATTGAACCACTGCAACAGTCGTGCTCCCTTCCTCTTGTGCTTTAAGGTATTTATTCCTTGAAAGGATGTCAGTTGCCTTTAAATTTTAGAACAAGGGTGGGGGAACTTTTTCAGACAGAGTGCTCAGGAAGGCTGGAATGTGTTAAACTGGCCACATGGCACAGCCTGCAGAATCTAACAGGTCAGATAAAGATCTGGAGAACCTACATTCAGTCCCTAATCCTGCAGTCCCCAACCCTGTTTTAGAGATACCATAATTTAAAAGTAACCAAGTGCCCAGTTCAAAACTTACAATATGGTTTTGTTTAAAAAATATGTGTTACTAACCCTCCTGGTTATAAAGAAAATCTTGGAACTCTATTATATGAGCAACTTCTAATTATAAAAATTGGGTTGGAACTTGGTCCCAGGGAGGACTTTGCATCGTATACAACTCCTGAGCATTTCAGTTAAAATAAATACACAATATCCTCCAGTTGCTTGGTCCCAGCTCCTGCCAACCTAGCAGTTCGAAAGCACCTCAAAATGCAAGTAGATAAATAGGAACCGCTACAGCGGGAAGGTAAACGGCGTTTCCATGTGCTGCTGTGGTTTGCCAGAAGCGGCTTTGTCATGCTGGCCACATGACCTGGAAGCTATACGCCGGCTCCCTCGGCCAATAATGCGAGATGAGCGCGCAACCCCAGAGTCGGTCACGACTGGACCTAATGGTCAGGGGTCCCTTTACCTTTACCGTTATCCTCACCAAGTAACCTGAAGTAAAAGAGGAACAGTAGTATAATCTTATGCTTGTCTACTCAGAAGCAACACTCTCCCAAGTCCAATGAGAGTACACAGTATTCCAACTTATATGAAAGTTGCCATAGTATGTAAACCCCATGAACTACTCTAAATAACATTTTTGAGCAACATACAAAATACAAACACTGTATGTCCTAATTTGACATGTGCATGCATGTTAACCATTTATGCTACTAAAATACATATGAGCAGGGGCTCAATCCTCTTTGCCAATTGCTCCTGTGTATTATTTTAAAAGTAGCTAAATAAATTGCATGAGCAGAGTTTCATTGAGATGCACAGTGTATGTATACCAAAGTACAAAAAGAAACTTCTGAAGCAACCCTTAATTGGTCTGGAAACATTTAAGAGGAAAGATCATTTTCAGTTTTTCTAGGAGACAATTGCATGCAATAAATGAGCTATGTACCTACTCAATAAGAGATGTACCCCCTCTTTTAAAAGGGACTCCTTCACCTCCTGCCGAACTCTGGGGAGCACTTCTGCATCTGCCAGTGCAACTTTTGAGTGAATAAGGGTGACCTGGGGACAAAACCACATTGTTGAATTTGTGAGTGTTAACAACAAAGACCCATTACCTGTCTGCAGTATCAATTTAACCAGGTTTTCGATTACTACAGAGGCAGCATTCTCACATTGTGGGAAATTGTAGTAAAGCATGGGTTCCCATGCATGAGCCCCTTCGTTCCTTTTTAGGGAGAAAATAAAACACAGTTGGTGGCTTAGTGTTCCATCCAAATCAGGGATCATGGTTTGTTTCTCTCAAAGCACAATCAATAGACCTTAGCTTATCATTGTTTGCTTGGTGTGAAAGAAACCACAATTCCTGGTTCAGACACTACACTAATCCAGGGAATATGGTTAAGTGGGTGCAACTGGTTTCATGCATGGTAAATAGTTTACCTAGTATACCATGACACCCAAACATGGCCATTGAGAGCCCATAAAATCATGCAGCTTTTCAAATTTGTGTTTGCTACGCTGGCAACTAGATCTAGATCGTTCCCTGCCCTGCCCCCCGCAAAAGTAAAGCTTCAGCTTACAGAAGACATAGCAAGCTAGAATCCACTACACAGCCAAATAAAATGGAGTCCCTGGATTACAATTCAACATAACAGCGGAACTGGGCAACAACTCATCCAAATTGCAATTTCTCTACTTTAAAAAGGCCAAAAAAAGGAGGAATTAGCCAAACCTGTAGCATTGAGCACACATTTATAGACAAAGCAATAGAGGAGGAAAAACCGCCAAGCACCCATTCACTTTTAAAAATAAAATAATTTCAACTGTAATCCTATGCATACTTAGCTGGAAGCAAGTCCCAAAGAACATAGTGGAACTTGTTCCCAAGTAACCATGCACAGAATTGCAGTTATCCATTGGAAGGCAGGGGTAAAGAAATGGAAACTATAGAGATCTTGAGAACCATGCACAAACATTTAACAGTCCACACTTACTGCAACCCTTTTCTATTCTGGGGAAATTTCAGTTACCAGAGGAATAAAGTGGTGAGCAGTAGTATCACTTGTGGCTCCTACCTCTTTGTTGGGATACTTCGTCTTGACCTCCGCAGCCATTTCAACACCAGCAGAACCACCGCCCACAATTACTATGCGGGGAGATTTTTCAACCTTTTAAAATCAGGAGAAACGAGAGTTTAGATATGCTAACATTTCTTAATAATTTGAAACAAAAGATGGTGCCAGATGTCTCCACCATCTGGAGGTGCATGCCTGGAGATCCTTGGATCTTGCCTTTTTTCACATGCTAACAACTCATCCTGTGGAATTCTATCCGCAATATTTTATCTGCAGCATCAGAGCAACTTTCAGAAACCCAAAAGTTGTATTGAAAAATATGACTTTTGGGCCATCTGGCCGCCAAATGGAAACTAGGCAGTACGTTTTGGCAACTGTAACCCTGGTTTAAGGAGCCATTTGGCGCCTAGCTTATATATCTGAGTTTCTGATTGAAAGGGAGTATTTGGACTTGCCCAACTGGCATCTTGCCAGAAATCAGCCTTATCACTTTAGTGAGCCAAGGTAGGTCCATGTACGGACCCTAGACATGGTGAAAAGACCAATTTTCCCACCAAAAGGAATTTGCAACATCACCTCTTCAACCATGTCCTCGTAGGTCTGAATAGCAGACTGCATGTCCATGGGTCTGTCAAATTTTCCTGGGAAAGGCCCATCACTCCCTGTGGCAAGGATCAGGTGGGAATAGCAGAGCTGCTAAAAAAAAGATGTTAAAAGAGGGTCAGTTGGACCTTGCAATTCATGTCTACTGGCTACCACAGATTTTAGCCTCAATGCACTCACTTCACCATCATTCAACAGGACATGCTGTTTCTCCAAGTCAATTCCAACTACCAGACCCTGCCGGAAACTGCCTCCAAAGGTCTTGGAGAAGGAGATGAAAGTTTTCTTGGCAAATCCTGCAAAATGATGTATAGAATTTTCAGGCTGTTAATGGTACTTAAAGAGCAAGAATACAAAAAAGTTAAGTATTTAATACGTGTATGGCCTAGTCTATGTGTGGCATGATGAGAAGGTAGCTGTCTAACCCTCCCTTTTGGGGGGGAAACTCCCTTATTCCAAGCCACAGCTGTCAACCTTCCCTTTTTTTGCTGGAAATTCCCTTATTCCAGCGCCGTTTCCCGCTGCTATCCTGGATTGTTAGATATACCGTAGAGCAGGGGTGTCAAACTCAAATTCATCGGGGGCCGCATCAGCAGTTTGGTCACCCTCAAAGGGCCGGTTGTGTCTGTAGGACTATGTGTCCACTCTTTATTATCATAAATTATTGTCACTGCATTCAATTATTACTGTTTTTTGTAATAATGTAAGCTCATTTCCGCCCCCACGCGGATCACATTCCTGCGTTGTGGCGCGTGTGTGGGAGGGGATGTAAACGAGGGAAATTTGAACAAAAGGTGGGGATCGACGGCTTCCGGGGGGGGGGGGGCTCAACTAAACCTTCGGCAGGAAGGAGAAAGCCACTGCTGGTGGAAACCTGCAGATGGAAAGAGGGCTTCCCTCTCCCGCCCTGCGCACACCCAAACCCCGCTAGGCAGGATGCCACACGCTGCAACCCACCCCATGCTTTGGAGAGGGGCAGGAACATGCGGTGCAGCGCCAACTCCCTGCTTTGCTTTTGCATCCTCCCTCCTCAGCGCCAGAGTCCCTTCCCCTCGCGCTGAGGGAGGGCAGCGGATTTCCCGAGGAGGAAGGCGGCGGCAGCCCCAGCGGGCGTGCATCTTCGCCTCAGAGCTGCTCTTCCCCCCACCTGCGCTGTTGTCGTCTTCGCCGCCGCCTCTCCCTACTGGGACTGCAGGCAGAGGAGGCTTGAAAACCTCCCCCCCCCAAAAAAAAAATTCCCCTCCCACCTACTCAAACCACGAGGCGACTCCATCTGGAGCCCTACATCACGAGGGGCTGAGAGGAGGCGGCGGCAGAGCGGGAAGAGCAGGAACCCGTGCCGTCGTCGCCGCCGCCTCCCTCCCGGCCGCCCCCCGGGGAGCAGCTCCGCCGGAACTGAGAAGCCAAAGGGCGGCTCGGGGGTGGGGGGCAAGAGCAAAAGCCAGGCACCCTCCCGAGTGTCTATGAGGAGAAAACGGGGGAAGAGGGAAGAGAAACCCGGCTTCATCAAGAGAGCGGCTGTTGCGCTTCGCCTACTTCCCCCTCAGGCTCACTCCGCGTCCCTTTCGCCCGCTCGCTCGCCCATCTCCCGATGCAGCCGAGGAGAGGAAGGGAAGCGGTGGGCGGCGGCTCCCCAGTGCCGCCTCACTCGCTCTCGGAGACAACAGCAAAGCCCGCCAAAAAAAAATCCAGCGCTGCTCCGTCCCGGCACCAACTTTGCCGGCGGCGCCTGTAGGGCTTTCCTACCTCCTCAGCGGGCTTCCTCCTCCTCCTCCTGCATCTCACTTCTCCGCCTGGCCGCTGTGCCACCGCCTCCCTCAGCCTCATTCGAAATTGAAATTCCCTGGCCAAGGCCGTCAGCGCGGCTCCAGCGCTCTGGCCTCCGCCTGCAGCCCCGCCCCCGGTTTTGACCCTCGGCCAATCGCAGGCTCCAGAACTACTGTCATCAGCTAATGTCGGCGGCTACGCGGGCCACATGACGAGGTCTGGCGGGCCGGATTAGGCCCCCGGGCCTTGTGTTTGACACCCGTGCCGTAGAGTGTCCCCGGGACAGGTGAGGCTGCTGATTCCTTATTTTCAAATCTGAAAGTGGACAGGTGAGGCTGCTGATCCCTTTTTTTCAAATCCGAAAGTTGACAGCTATGCACAGGGGTGCATGAGTGTACACCCCCCCAAAAAATATGCAAGTTAAAATAGCAACCTATAACAGAAACAAAAACACTTCAGTCCAACCCACCTGCAGGTCCACACCATGTGTTTAAACCACACCCAACTGTATTCTTGGAAAAGAGGCAACTGACAAGAGGTATGATAGCTATCTCCAAATATCTAAAGAGCTGTCACATGGAGGATGGAGCAAGCTTGTTTCCTCCTACTCTGGAGGTTTCTGTTGGGTGTGTTTTAAATGTAAGGCATGAATCTGCTCCAGTTTCTAGGTACAGTGAACTTTTCACAAAAGGCAACACAAAAAGAGAAAACTTAAATGAAATTATAAATTAGGGTTCTTTCTACCACCACAGGACTTAACCACCTCGTTCTGCTGCATGTGTAGACTAGGCCTCAGTCATAATTCTGCGCCACAAACATTAAGGCTCCCAAAACTTTACCGTATGAATATACCTATATCTACAGTATTTCTGTCCAATTCTTCTACCAATGTATCCAGAGCAGTATACAGCGTAAAAAAAAAAACCTGGCATAAATCACTGTACAACTATCAATTTCTAAAAGCAAAGAAAATATAACCAATCCTTCGGATCAACAACACAGAAATGGAACAGAAGATAAAGGATCAGGGTATTTATTGCTCAGGTGCCCTCAGGCTTCTCAAGTTGCTAAATCACAGAATTTCAACCCAGTATCTTGAACAGGTTTAATTTTGAAACTTTTTCTTGTTAGAGCAGGCCCATATAACTTGTCTCCTCAAGTCAATATTGCCACTGTGGGTGCAGTAAATCTCATTATCACTCCCATCTGGGACTGCAAAAACCAAGGAATGTCAAGTACTTGGAGGGGGAGAATCACAGGGTGCTACCTGGAAACTATTCAGCTTAGCAATTCGCACAGCAGCAAAATTTTCCTAAAGTTTTACAAGGCATTTAAAAGAAAACCGTAGTTTCCCAGCATATGGCCCTGACAGGAAAGGACCCATCAAGTTGTTGGGGACAAGGGCAGGGAGAAAACAAGTGTAGGGGAAAGAATGAGGCTACAGTTGCTGTTATGTGCAGGATTCAGCCTGGTTTTTGCCCCCTGGAGAGGTGTTTGATTATCAGGCTCAGTACTTAATTTCTGAAAATAGATCCAAGAGCTCCCGTCCTACCTACAAATATTCTCACAGCACACTGAAGCTGTTTGTGGGATGGGTTTTTAAAGGGTAGGAGAGGATATATTGATTGCAATTTATCCCACCAGGCACCCACGTGTGTGGGTTGAACAGAGTTTCAAAATCCCATCCTTGGCAGCAAAATTTATAACGCATAGGAGTTAGGCTATAAAGCTTTGCTTTGAGCAAGTCCAGCTTTGAAGGAAACTGACTCTCCCTTTCTTGCTCCACTTAACAACAAATCAGGCTACAACTTGGGAAGCAAGTTTAAAAATATGACTGACTTACTGATCATCTTCCTTTGGTTCATAGCAGTGGCAACAATATAAAATATATATGCAGGGAAAATACAGTATGCATATTTACAGTGTAACCAGCTTCAGCTATCTGCAAGCAAAGGGCTGGTTGAAGAAAGAGGGGAACAGGAAGTGCTATATGCTCCTTCCTCTCCAGAAGAGCAGGGGAAATGACATCACACAGAGCCCTCTCTACCAATTGTGAATTCTAAGGTCTGAGTTAGTAACAGTGTATATAAGCAACACAGCTCTATGGTATAAGCCCCTACGGTATCTATGCATTTGGTTTGACCGCTTATCTCCCTCATACAAACTGCCCGTATCTTAGAGAAGGAAGCACACATGCTGCTGCCCCTGAAGGAGAAGCTCACCACTCTGTACGGCAGCCCGGAGAGCAGCGACGTTGTGGTGGAAAGCATCCCTCATGTCCACCAGGATGAAGGGGACTCCCCAACACTTGAGCTTGCGGGCAGCTTCAATGCCACCGAAGCCGCCACCGACTATCACCACCTGCACCGACTTGTCCACAGAGATTTGGCCGCCCATCGCAAAGTCAGCAAAAAGTATTCAGCCAAGGCAGCTAAAGAAAATGAGAAAGGGGGGGGGGGAGAGTAATAATGCTGTGAAGAGTTCAGCTGAGGAACAGAAATCTGTGTACGTACTAATTGCACCGATTAGTTTTTACTAATTTTACAAACCCTAATTATGCTAATTCTAATTAGATTACTTATTGGCACATGCTGTGCTGTGGATACTTCATAAAGCATGGGATCCAGAAATCATTAGAAAGTCTGAGGGACCGTCTGATCCCTAATATACCGGTTCAGTCCCCGGCCGGCTGTCCCCGGAGCTGGCGAGGCTCATTTGATAAGTTCAGGGAACAGACTCCGGCATCATCAGCCAATTCAAACCGAGATTCAACGAGTGCCTCGTATGCAAACTTTCAGCTGTTTGCTGAAAACGTCTCCCTGCTGCCAAGCTCATAAGGTAGGCAACTAAAGGAAATGCTTGGTGCTTTATTCCTTAAAACTGTTGTTATTATTATGGAAAGCTGCCTTGTTTTTGTTTGTTTGCTTTAATGAAACTGCGGCATGCTGCTAAGAAGTCGAGAAGCATATATGGGGCACGATCCTCCTTTGCTAACGGAGCAACGATATACCCCCTTCCAAAATACCCGTAAACATTGCCTCGGTCCAAGTCTTATTTCCGCCCCACAAAGGGAAATCTCTGGAAGCTTTCCGCATTTCCACTTACCTGCAAAATGCAAAGTCTGCAAGCGAGCAGGAAAACGCTGCCGCTGCCGCCCTATTTATTTCCAGGGGCGGAGGGGGGTGGCAGCAAGTAAGTAGCTTGAATCACTGACCCGTTTTCGATTGCTATCTGCTCGGCAATGACTGAGGAACCGGGCGTCACTCGGTTCCTCATATATCCCGGAAGACGCTCAAGGAGAGCGCTGTGGCGCACGACCGCCTTCCCTGCCTTCCCCATCTTTCTGCCCCCTAGCGAGGCGCCGGGACTGTCGGCAATCTTGTTTCATAACCGGTCCTGCTCCGCGTGCTTCCTCGGGGAGTCGCCTGAAGTCCATTGAAACTTACTCCCGAGGAAGCGCTCTTTAAGCTGAAGCGTCATGTTACACAGTACGGTCTCCCGGCATTATTTGCAGCAGCGGTAATTTCCAACGGGACTCGCTCCCAACTCTGCGCACAAACATGTTCCCGCCGTTTTCGCTCCCGGGTTTATGAGGCAGTCGTTTCGATGGCTCTTCTTGGGAGCATCTCCTGCTGGAGTTAACTGCTAACCGCGCAGTATCTGTGAGCTTGCCATGTGGAAAGATCACAGCATGAATTCTGCATTGGGGACAGCCAGTTACATGCATGAGAATATATTTGTTTCCGTTGGATAACCTATTCTGAGTTTGCGACTCAAGAGGTGGCCCAGTTATGTGGGGACAGCTTGTGGTGCTTGGCTCTTAATATGACGCTTTTGAGACTTAATGGTGCAACCCTATGTTTGTTTGCTCTGAAGTAGGCCCCATTGTGTTCAGCTGGGGCTTTCTCTGAGGTAAAAGTACATAGGACTGCAGTTAAAAACCTCTGGCAGCTTCACTTTAGGCACCAGGTAAAAACATTTCTTTTCTGTCAGGCCTTTGGACATTTAATTCATTTGTGGCCTCCTTCAGTGGATTGGGATGTTAGTTTTGCCATTTTATAAAGATGAATGTGCTGTTTATAACTATGTTGGCTCAGTTTCAGTTTTTGGTTGGATTTAACCTATGTGCAATTTTTGTGTGTGCAAGTTGCTTTGAGATACTTTTCATTAAAAAAAAACAACCCAAACCCAATTAATAAGTACAATGAACAAACAAACCGGACATTGCCCACCCACTTCGAAGTCTGTCTCCACATACTTAAGGACTAGAAACTTAAAAGAAGATCAGAATTCATGCTCCCTAGCCTGTTACAAGTTTCATCCCTGGGGCTGCCATCTTTTTGCTACCCTTGTTTCTGTTCTTTTAATAGCAGTTTGATACATAGAACTTTAGCAGGTGACATTTTTCCTCATATAAGGAAAAATGATGAGCAAGCTTGCTTGACTTGTCGTTTTTGTATGTCAGGCTACTCTTGAAAGCAGACAGTCAGCAGTTATATTCTGTATTTGAATGGTAGAATCATGGAGTAACTGGGAAGTTAATTGAAATGAATTACAGTACGGTAATTTCCCCAAGCCTCAATGGGAAAGTTTATGCTGCTGTGTCATTTTCATTTTTAATTCTGTCCTTTTGCTTATTGTTTTTGTTTTATATAGTTTTTGCGTCGGCAAGATGCCTTGGAAATATTTACCGAGGGGTGCTATATAAATTTCTTTAATTAAATGAAATAGAAATAGAAATCCATGGGAGTCGGGCTTACATGGGAGAAAATTAGGCTGTTGTAACTGGAGACATTGTGGAGCACACAGGTGGCGCTGTGGTTAAATCACAGAGCCTAGGGCTTGCTGATCAGAAGGTCGGCGGTTCGAATCCCTGTGACGGGGTGAGCTCCCGTTGCTTGGTCCCAGCTCCTGCCAACCTAGCAGTTCGAAAGCACGTCAAAATGCAAGTAGATAAATAGGAACCGCTACAGCGGGAAGGTAAACGGCGTTTCCATGTGCTGCTCTGGTTTGCCAGAAGCGGCTTTGTCATGCTGGCCACATGACCTGGAAGCTATACGCCGGCTCCCTCAGCCAATAATGCGAGATGAGCGCGCAACCCCAGAGTCAGTCACGACTGGACCTAATGGTCAGGGGTCCCATTACCTTTTAACTGGAGACATATGTGAAGCTGAGATTGTCCCTCCTCATACACTGAATGACCACTGCCATTTGCAGCAAGAAAAATACTGCACACAAGCACTGTTTTCCACACTGCAACCAATTTATTGAGGCAGCTGTACCCGTGAGCCATGCACTGGACTCTACTGTATTTCCAAGTCCTGGGGGAAAGCTCGTGTAACAGGTGAAAAATTTCCAACACTCAACCTTTCTCCTTGACATGCTAGCTTTCTGTGTGAAGAGAGCTTTTAAATGCGGAAACACACCAGATACCTGAAGCTCTCCCTGCTTATAGTCTAAAGAAGTACATATTCCAGTCCAGAAATGACTCTACCATTTGCTTTTTCTGGATGCACAAGGGGCTGTGGTCCTATACCCACTTTTCTGAGAATATGCCTCGTTTTAATTCATTGAGACTTGCTTCTGAACAGGCATGTCTAGGATTGCTTTGTACATCAATCACATATGAGATTGAATAATAATAATAATAATTTATTATTTATACCCCGCCCATCTGGCTGGGTTTCCCCAGCCACTCTGGGCGGCTTCCAACAGAAAAATGAAATAAAATAATCTATTAAACATTAAAAGCCTCCCTAAACAGGGCTGCCTTCAGATGACTTCTAAAAATCTGGTAGCTGTTTTTCTCTTTGACATCTGATGGGAGGGCGTTCCACAGGGCGGGCGCCACTACCAAGAAGGCCCTCTGCCTGGTTTCCTGCAACTTGGCTTCTTGCAACGAGGGAACCGCCAGAAGGCCCTCGGTACTGGACCTCAGTGTCCGGGCAGAATGATGGGGGTGGAGACGCTCCTTCAGGTATGAATGGTCTCTTTGCTTCTTTAACTTATGAGTAGTACTGATCTGTAAAAATTTTGGCCACCCACATTTGACCACCCACATTTTTATATAGGCAGATGGCATTGCATTCCTTGGAAACATGTTGCATAAGCGTCATTGCATCCCTCAGCCTCTTCAAGGAAGTTCTGTGATGCCATAATGTTCAAAGTAGGCAGATCAAAGGTGCAATAACATATTTTATATGCTGGTGCTCTAGCTTTTATTTTGGACTAGATAGAATCAGGACACTGAGTTTAGCACATAGCCTAGGTGTACACAGTTCTGCAAATCCTCTGAAATGGCTGGCTATAAGTAATACTGCATTTGTGCCAGTCCAACTTCCCAATAAAATATTAGCTTTCTGAATTTGTGATGAGATTCTTCCCCTCCGCTTCCTCATTAAAAATATATCAAGTATCATTCAAGTCCTCTCTGAAGGATAATTGACTCTAGCGTTACTGAGGATGTGCTCTGCTTCGCAGAAGAGAAAGGGAGGGTATGTTAATATTAAAAATAAAGATTGCTGTATGCGATAATGTCAGTCATTTTTATCAGTCCTTAAGCTTGCTTAAAGGATGTGTTGTTTTCAATTAATTTAATTGGTCTCCGCCCTGAGATCTTGTGATGAAAGGCAAGGTATACACATTTTAGTTAAATAAGGCTGAGCTTCTTGGTGAGTTCAAAATTGGGAAAGGAGTATGACAAGGCTGTATATTGTCTCCCTGCTTATTTAGCTTATATGCAGAATTCATCAGGCGAAAGGCTGGACTAGATGAATCCCAAACCAGAATTAAGATTGCCGGAAGAAATATCAACAACCTCAGATGACACAACCTTGATGGTAGAAAGTGAGGAGGAATTAATGAACCTCTTAATGAGGGTGAAAGAGGAGAGCGCAAAATATGGTCTGAAGCTCAACATCAACAAAACTAAGATCATGGCCACTGGTCCCATCACCTCCTGGCAAATAAAAGGGGAAGAAATGGAGGCAGTGAGAGATTTTACTTTCTTGGGCTCCATGATCACTGCAGATGGTGACAGCAGTCACGAAATTAAAAGACACCTGCTTCTTGGGAGAAAAGTGATGACAAACCTAGACAGCATCTTAAAAAGCAGAGGCATCACCTTGCTGACAAAGGTCCGTATAGTTATAGCTATGGTTTTCCCAGTAGTGATGTATGGAAGTGAGAGCTGGACCATAAAGAAGGCTGATTGCCGAAGAATTGATGCTTTTGAGTTATGGTGCTGGAGGAGACTCTTGAGAGTCCCATGGACTACAAGGAGATCAAACCTATCCATTCTTAAGGAAATCAGCCCTGAGTGCTCACTAGAAGGACAGATCCTGAAACTGAGGCTCCAATAATTTGGCCACCTCTTGAGAAGAGAATACTCCCTGGAAAAGACCCTGATGTTGGGAAAGATTGAGGACACAAGGAGAAGGGAACGACAGAGGACGAGATGGTTGGACAGTGTTCTCGAAGCCACCAACATGAGTCTGACCAAACTGCGGGAGGCAGTGGAAGACAGGAGTGCCTGGTCCATGGGGTCACGAAGAGTCGGACACAAGTACTCGTAAACCACTAAACAACAACGACAAAACTATATTGAATTAGTGGGCTGAGAGCAGGTCAATACCATACATAAGGCGCATTCCCCCAAATAATCTTGAGATCCATGGTTTGTTAAGGAACTGTAGCTGTTGGGGGGGGGCAACTGTTCCCAGGATTCTTTGGGGTGGGGGGCAATGTGCTTTACATCTGCCTACACTTCTAGATAAAGGTGCATCAGTTCAGGTTGCCAGAGAAAATCTGTCAGATTGTGGCCACTAGGAGGTGTAAGTGACTAAATTGATCTGCAAAACAGAAACCCCTTTTTTGAGTGGAAGCAAAGCCATCAGAACCTGAGAAGTCCAGGAAACCAGAATTTGCATCCTTAGCAACTTGTTGAGGGGGAAAAACAGTGGTAATGATTGAGCAACTCTTTGGCAGTTCAGTAGTTGACGGGGTTTGCAAATGCAACAAGGAATGAAAGCACATTTTTACTAAAATTAATGCCACCTAGATATTGTTGTTGGCATCCATCTGTCTTGGCAGATAATGGAGTGCGCCTCCAGGGGTGAAATCAAACCACTGGAGAATCACAGTGCCTGAAGTGACCTCTCCAGGGCTCAAGCCTGGGCAATGTCCTGGATAACTTTAATATGCAGGTAGGCTAAAATTATAATAACACATTTGCTATATAATTTTGCATTTTCGCTCCTTCACAGCATTTGCCTCCCTAAATAATAATAATAATAATAATAATAATAATAATAATAATAATTTATTTGTACCCCGCCCATCTGGCTGGGTCTCCCCAGCCGCTCTGGGCAGCTTCCAATCAAATATTAAAACAATACAAACAATACAGCATTAAATATTAAAAACTTCCCTAAACAGGGCTGCCTTCAGATGTCTTTTAAAAATAGGATAGCTGCTTATTTCCTTGACATCTGTTGGAAGGGTGTTCCACAGGGCGGGTGCCACTACCGAGAATGCTAGCTGAGCAGCATAAGACAAAAAGGCGTGAAAGACACAAGGCTGGTTCTATCCTTGGAAGTCCTTCATTTCAGCTGGATTTATTGTGCCAAGTCAGTGTGCATAGGATTGCATCCAGGAACTCGTTTGTTGTGCATAAAATTTGACACACACCTATATTTAAAGAACACTCCCCAAGATCCCCTTCAAACACTTGGCAAAGATGAGATCCTGTCCGTCCGTCCGTCCCCCCCCCCGGCACAAATTTTTTAAAAAGCCAATGAAATTTCAGCTCTGGGCCCGAATCAACAGGGATGCTTGCCCAATATAAAAAAAAACTGATCCCAAACAAAACAGCTGAACTAAAAGAAAGTTTTGTGAGTAATGGGGAAGTGTAAAGGAACAAACTAGCAGCAAGTGGAAAGTAACTTGGAATACAGAAGTCACTGTGGTCAAATGAGACCTTCTCCCCCTCCCTGCCTCCACCCGCTGGGCTCACTACAGGTGTTTTTTCCCCCCAGGCTTTACAAATATTGTTGCATACCTGCTTGTTTTGACTTTATTTTCCCACTGCAGCCTGCAAACAGGCGCCCTCAGTCAACAGCCAGTATGCTTCAGAGTTCTGTTTGTTTTTGTTCTGTGGACTATTTAAAATATAAGTATTTAGCCTTGAAGGAAGAAGGATCTAAAAATGGTTTGAGTCTCCCATATTTGAGTCACAGTAAAATGCGTTCAGAAGTTCCTGAATTGCCCAGTTGTTATATTGAGTTCAACTCTCTAGTTCAGCTGCTCCACCAGTTATCAGCAACAGAACCTCAGCATGTCAAAATAAGGGAAAGGAGAACATGCACACATGATCAATTCACATAAGAGCAAGTCTTAGTTTGTGCATCAGGACAAAACAGTGAAAGCATTGCCTTCCCTTCAGCAAAATGTCCTAAACCAGCGTGGTGTAGTGGTTTGAGTGTTGGACAAGACGTGGGAGGCCAGGATTCAAATCCTCACTGAGTCGTGAAGTTTGTTGGGTGACCTTGGGCCAGCCACTGCCTCTCAGCCTGACCTACCTCACAGGGTTGTTGTGAAGATAAAATGGGGCAAGAGAGAGAGAGAACCATGTTTGCTGTCTTGAGCTCTTTGGAGAGAAGAAGGGATCTAAATGTAATCATAAATAAGATCCATTTCCGTTTGGACCTTAGTTTCACTCTTGTACGAGGCTGTGATTTACATTTTTTGTTTTTTTGCAAAAATTACTGTCTGCTATTAAATTTAGAAACAGCTTTTCATGGTGTCCAATGACAAATCGCAACAATAGATAACCCACACATGAAGACACAGAAACAACAGCAGCCTCGGAGATAATATTAATAAAAGAATCAAAAATGTCTCTGTAAAAGTTATCTGCAGTTGAAGGCAAGTTCACTGTTCCCTAACGTGAGGCAGCTTGAAAGTGGTGCCTTCTGCTGGTTTTGTGGCTGTAGCCTCAGTTCCCTGCCCTTAGGCCAGGCTCTCGTATTGTGTTGGCAGCTGGGGAGGTTGATTTAGGGCAGGCATCCCCAAACTTCAGCCCTCCAGATGTTTTGGACTACAATTCCCATCATCCCTGACCACTGGTCCTCTTAGCTAGGGATCATGGGAGTTGTAGGCCAAAACATCTGGAGGGCCGCAGTGTGGGGATGCCTGGTTTAGGGTAAGCTGAAAGCCCTACTTCAAGCTGAGGAGCCATAGCTGCCAAGTTTTCCCTTTTCTCACGAGGAAGCCTATTCAGCATAAGGGAATTTCCCTTTAAAAAAGGGATAACTTGGCAGCTATGTGAGGAGCACAAACTCTGTGTTGAAGGGTGGAGAAGCTGACTGCCTGGGTCTGCAGTGGAAAATCAAGGGTGGGACCTGAGATGCATTTGGATGTATCAAGAGCTGGTCTTACAAAGTAAAAAGTGACCAAAGGTTGGTCATTTATTCCCAGCTCAGGCCCCTTAGCATTTGACTTTCCTGTTGAGAAGATCACGTTGAAAGGAGAATAGATGAGATGTCTGAAGGAAAGAAAGAAATCCTTACCTGCCTAGTTATACAACCCACAACTCTTCAGAGCAGGATTTAAAAACAGCCCTTCATTTATAGCTTTTCCTCCCATTGCTAATGCCCCTGTGGTTGATCAAAGAACACCTGCCAGTGGCTTCACACCTAGACCAGTTTGTCTTTGTTTTATTGGCTGTGGACATCTGTTAATTGTATGTGTAATGTAAACTTCCAGCAATCTGACAAGACCAAACTCATCCTTGCAAGCAAACAGAAAGGAAGGGAAATTGTTTGGGTTAGGTTCCAGAAAAGCATATGACGTAAGCCCCCCAAAACCTCAGAAGGTAGATTCTGAGGGCAGGCACCCAGCAGCACCGAAAAGTGGTCTCTCCGCCACCTAAAACGCCGCCTAAAATGTATAAATTGCTGTTGGAATGGCATTTGGAAGGTGAGGAGGTGAAGTCGGTAATGATACATTGATACCCGTGAAATTAGTTAAAACATGTAATAAATGTTGGAAATGCAAGGAAAAAGAGGGAACCTTTTATCATCTGTGGTGGGAATGCAAAAAAGTTAAAAGCTTCTGGGAAATGATATATAATGAGATGAAAAAGAGGTTGAAATATACATTTATTTTTTAAAAACAAAACAAAAAAAACAGAAGCATTTTTACTTGGTATTATTGGTGAGGACATTAGTAGACAAGATAGGAAATTGTTGTTATATGCAATCACGGCGGCAAGAGTATTACTGGCACAGAAATGGAAGCAAAAAGAATTACCGATGAAAGGATTTAAAAAAATATGTGTTTTTACATGAGTAGAATGTGTCATTTTATTTAAAATGCATTTCTGAGTTATTTGTGTGGCCTGCCTGGTGCTTTTACATGAGTAGAATGTGCGCTTTTATTTAAAATGTATCTCTGGGTTATTTGTGGGGCATAGGAATTCGTTCATCCCCCCCCCAATATAGTCTGGCCCCTCACAAGGTCTGAGGGACAGTGGACCGGCCCCCTGCTGAAAAAGTTTGCTGACCCCTGGCTTAGGGTCTCATCAAACCTAAATCTGGCCCTGGGGTATTTGTGGGGCATAGGAATTTGTTCATTTTTTTCCTTCAAAATATAGTCCATCCCCCCACAGGGTCTGAGGGACAGCTGAAAAAGTTTGCTGACCCCTAATTTTTTCCAATGTGAAAAGCGGCTCATCAATTGATCAGTGAGAGAAGAAACAGGTGCACAGTGGGTGCTGGTGCTATATGATCGGTCTCTGGGAGCAGTTCCTCAGCTGAAAAACACAAATAACCTTAAATGAGGTTGAGGGATTTGGGCGGAGGTTCACCCAGCACCTCTACAGCCTTCTTGGAAAAAGGTGAATGCTCCCCTCTGACTGAAAGATAAACCCCTTTCTGAGCATGGGAGGTTAATAACACCTCTTGGAACAGGCCAATCCATGAGATCTAGATGGGGCAACAGCATCCAAAATAAGCAGCCAAGGCCTTTGGCTAAAAAGAGGGCACTGAAAAGTACACAGGTTGTGGGTTTCCTCAGTCTGTTGGGCCTGTAGTTCACCACACATTAGAGCTTCCCCTTTTGGCTGGGCTGGACACCGACTTGGGCTTTCAAGAGAAAGAGACCTTTTGTGTACATGAGAGACATTTTGATTCATCCCAAAACCGTCCTGTCTCCATTTCTTTCCAAGTCAGTGGGGGGGGGGAGCCTTCGTTTTATTTATTTGCCTTACTGCATCATAGGAAGACCATTCTAAGAAAAATTCTCTTCCTGTCAACATTTCACAACAGAATGTACCTTTCCTTTGCAAGGAAATGGCTGTGGTATCCAAAGAACCTGCTGGCTTTAAAAGAAAACTTGTTACAAACCTTCCCAGCAACTAAAGGACCTTTTCTCAGAACCTTCGTATATAATCTACCTTGTAATATTGTCTGAGAGAAGCAATTTCTTGGATTTGTCTTTAGGTCTATTCATTTCATTTTGTAAGATCTGTATACTGCTTGCCTTTAACAAAACTTCAAAGCAGTTTACAAAGAGCTACAGTTGCCGGGGGGGGGGGAGTCATGTGCCGTTTGAATTTATGATGGGGAAGCATGATCGTACTTCAAATTCATGTTTCTTGTTTAATGTGGGTGGTAGTGAATGAAGTTTTACTCAAGAGTAGACCCACTGAAATTAATGAACCTTAGCAACGTCCATTATTGCCAGTGGGTCTGCTCTGGGTAAAATATAATTTATTACAGTGGTACCTCGGTTTACAAACACAATTGGTTCCGGAAGTCTCTACTTAACCTGAAGCAAACTTTCCCATTGAAAGTAATGGAAAGTGGATTAATCCGTTCCAGACAGGTACACAGAGTACTTAAACTGAAAATACTCAAACCGAAGCGTACTTAAACCGAGGTATGACTGTACCACCCTCTATTTTTATCCTGCAGTCAGGCCCTGATAGCCTTGGGTCACCTGCTTCATATTTATTATTAAGATTACTAAATAAGAAATCATACTTTGAAATACAGAGCAGGCAGTAAGCCAGCTACTCCCGAGTTAATTCTGCACATATTTGTTGTGTGAACCTGGCATTCTCCCTATTGGACATTAGAGGCCACTGTTCTACCATTCTTCCCAGGCAATGTGTGATATACCGTAGATCTTTCTTAGGGTAATTCTGGGTAGCCAGTTTATTGTGGGGTCAGTACTGTACATGCACACAATTTTTTTTTTGCAGTGTCCACATGACATTGTTTGCATTAAAATGTCATTTCTTAGAAAAAAATCCCGTTTCCATTGACATGGGCATCTACAAGGACCTGGATCTAGATGGACAAATGGTCTGATCCAGGCATCTTCCTAAGTGTACTCAGAAGGTAGCTCTACTGAGTTTGAAAGTTCCTGGCATATGGGAGTGGAGCCCTAACCTGCATTGTGCTTTACAGTGCAATCCTATGTATATCTGCTTAGAAGTAAATTCCATTTGGTTCAATGTGGCTTTGCTCCCACAAGCTTCCTATACAAGCTTCCTGTCTTGCAAGCTTTTGCCTCAGTGCAAAGAAAGATTTGTGCATAGGAGCTGTCTTGCACACGCACGGCAGATGTTGGTGCATCTGCATGTCTCATTGATCTGGCTGGATGCAGATGGGTAGCATCGACATAGCGCCTTCAAGCGTTCAACGCACTACATGTGCATTGCGTAACAGGCCTTTGGCTGTTATATGCAATCATGTGTACATGATCTAGGCTCGGGAGTGGAGACATGGCACCTCTGTGAAGGAAGGTCCCTTGCTATTTCTAGATGCAGAACCGAGGCCAGGAGGTTATGAACTGGCTGGTGAAGGTGGCGAGACAAACAGAGCTCTCCCAGCTATAGCCCTTGGGCTAATGCATCAAATTCCCATGAGAACAGAACATTTTCAATGCTATTTGTTAAACTTCCTCTGAAAGAGTTGGATCATCTTTAGGTTTGCCGGAATACTTGAGGTTATACACCCTACACCTCTGTGGGGATTTATTTCCAGACACTCAATGTGTGGTGAATTTTCCATTTCCAGTGAAATAGGCTGTTGAAATGCTGATATAGACTTGATGGATATTAGGTTATGTTGATGCATGCTTTCACCTTTGACAGAAAGTGTTTCATTTCTGGCACGTAGGCTCCAGAAGGAAACAGACTGCCCCTTCCTCCCATGGTTGGAGCCCTGAATTCTTCCTCAGGCGGCCAACATCCCTGAAGCCCAGACCTGTCAGCCTCACCTGAATTCACCCCCCCCCTCCCATCTTCTTAGCAAACCTGCATGAGAAGGCAGGCTCTGGCGGATTGAGTGGGCAAGACCAATAGTGGCCCCAATTATGGTTTCTGCAAGTGTAGAGGAAAATGGGGGGCATATGGGGCTTGTCAGGTTGGGAAGGTAGCCCATAAAGGAGAAGGAAAACTCTGATCCTAAACCTCTGCTGTCTTGCGGGATATCTTTGAGAGAAGAAAAGGCTAAGGAGTAAACCTTTCACAAATCTGGAGTGGAGTGTCTCTGGGGGGGGGGGGTCTTGTCATCTGGGCAGCCCAGGACCTCCATACACACTGCCCTGGCTTGTGTCCCAGAGAGATCATTTCAGTGCTGCTAACGCCGCAGTTTGACTTCACCCCCAGAGGTGTACTCCGTTGTTTCTTGAAACGGACAGTTGCCATATATCTTAGCCGCCCCCCCACCCACCTTCTGGTCTTAATTCACTCTTGCGGTCTTAATTCTCACCTTCCCCCTCACTCCTGCTTGCCTGCCTTCTCCCTGGCCCTCACCACTTCCTAACTGCACACCACCAGCACTGCCAGGCCAGCATCCTAGAGAATCACTTTTCTAGCCGTTCCAGATCTTGTCCATCAGGATTAATTTAGGCCTTAACTAGAAAATGAGGGTGTTTGCAGGGCTGCAGCTGATTCAAGTGGAATCCGTCTAGGCACAGAACATGGGAACTGGTTATACTGATGAAGCGGGTAAGAGAAGAAGGGTTGTTTCTGTTATTCAATCACATATATAGCCTGGGAGGTGGAGGGAAGAGTCTGGGAGGAAGAAGGCGCAGCGGCACATGGAAAAGTCTTGGGTATGTTTTTGCTTAAGTCCCCACTGGAAGTCAGGGTGACATGGAAGTTAAAAGCATTTCCTAAACAAGCACCGATTTGCTTTTTAACAGTCCTGCACGCTAGCCTGTCTCCCCCCACCCCTATGGAGGTATTTGTTCTTAGTTTAAACAAGCCGGCGAATGTCTGGAAGTGTTTTGAGTCACAAGGCAATGCTGTTTCTTCCTCAGAGCCTGCCGTTTCAATGCTCCCATTTAGAACATCCCACAAGGTCAGCTTGCAACAGGAAGAGCTAGTGGCTGGACGTGATTCTCAGCAATGATCAGAATCATAGGTTCTCCAGGATAAATAGATAACACGTGAACCCCACCGGGTACTCTAGTAACTTTTGGAAGGGTTCTTCAGTGCACCCTAGTTTATTCTTTTTAAAACTTGTGGTATACTCACAAACCCATGTGCACATTGGGGTGACTCTGAGTTGAACTCTGAATGCTCACAGTAGTGCGTGTTGACATCGATTTTTAAGCGAGTTGGCTGGTGCACACCTAGAGAGCCAGCTCAGTGTGTGGCCAGATAAAGCCCTGAAGTCTCCAGCTGCTGATCCCCAGCTTTAGCAGTATCTACTTAATTATTTAGCCAACAGTCAAGGCAGTTTCTGCACATGCTGTGGAGGGAAGGGAGGGGCAGGTGGGGCTCATCCACCTGGGAAGGTAGCCCATCCAGGAGAAGGAAGACTGATCCTAAACCTCCGCTGCCTTGCAGGATATCTTCAGGAAAAGAAAAGGATAAGGAGTAAACCCTACGCAAATCCAGATGGAGTCCCTAAGATGGTTGGATGGTGCCTTGTATGCCTCCTTCCGGCAATTCCTGCAGCCAAGCTAGTGTTAAACATATTGCTCTACTTTCCTTTGGGCCACATCAGCAAGTATTGTCATCTGGGCAGCCAAGGACCTCCATACACACTACCCAGGCTTGCACCCCAGAGAGGTCAATTTGGCGCTGCTAACTCAGCAATTTGACTTCAGCCCCGGAGGGGCACTCCATTGCTTCTCAGACAGACGGTTGCCAACAACATGATACCCTGCTTTTCTATCAAATATTCTCAGCTTACAAGTTTTAAAAAAGAGAGAGAGAGAGAGAGGTCCAAAACTTGCACTTTGCACGCACGCCACCCTTAAGACCCTGGCTGCTGACTGAACCCATAGTGTGCAGATTCCCTTCAGCTGTGCAAGTGGAAATATTTTCTCTTCGACAGAAAGGCAAGAAGCAACCCCCCCCCCTTGCAGTTTCCCTTTCTCTGGCAGAAGGACGAGGGTAGGATGGCTTTCCTTGGAGGCAGGGGTGCAAGCTCCCAGCGGCCCCTCAGAGCCCTGGCTGGTATGGCAAGAGGCCAGAGGATGCTTGCCTGCTGCCCTGGCTTCCCTAGGGCAACTCTCTCTCCCACAAAGGAGGCAGCGCGTGGTGATGCCACCACCCTTTGGGCCCCTGTGCCAGTGAAGGAGAATACCTGCTCTTCCCTCCCCCTGCCACCCCTTCCTCCTCCCTCCACTTGTGTATTCCTGTCATGTTGACATTTTACTACTTGTTTACTGAGTGAATAAATGGCTGGGTTGCACTTAGAGGCAGGAGTGGCATGGGAAAGGGGACAAAGGAGACAAGAGTGCAAACGGGCTGCTATTTCCAGCCGGCCTCCAACTAATTTTGAGCCTGGCTTCAAAAGCCAGACTGATGGAGAGGATATTAATAGAGCTGAATGAAATCCACAGCTTTTGTTGCCCGTGGTAGGAATTACAGTGGTTGGGAGGGGGAGCGAGAGAAACAGTGAACTCTCTTTTCGAATGTGAAGCTAGGAAAAAATGCATGGCATTTTCCTACTAGGGACATTTTCTATTACAAGCTCAAAAATGCTACAAGATGTTTAGATCTCTAAATAAAAACGCTACTGAAGGGAATTTGAACACACATGCACATAAACACATGGTTTCAGTATGTGTGTGTGTGTGTGTGTGTGTGTGTGTGTGTGTGTGTCTGTCTGTATCTATCTATCTATCTATCTATCTATCTATCTATCTATCTATCTATCTATCTATCTATCTATCTATCTATCTATCCTACCAGGAAAGGAAGCTCTGTTTCATAGAATTGCAGAGTTGGAAGTGACCCTGAGCGTCATCTAGTCCAAACCGCTGCAATGCAGGAATATGCAGCTGTCCCGTATGGGGATCAAACCCGCAACCTTGGCGTTATCAGCATCATACTCTAACCAACTGAGCTATCCAGGCTTTTATAAGGCTGCTCATAAGCTGCCTGCTAAAACAACTGTCTAATTAAAGCAATCTATTGGTTAGAGCATGGTGCTGATAATGCCAAGGTTGCAGGTTCAATCCCAGCTGCATATTTGTGCAATGCGGGGGGAGGGTGAGTTACATGATCCTCGGGGTCCCTTCCAACTCTTATTAATTTAAATTAAACATTAACTTGCCTTCGTAGTGAGTTTTTTTAAAATAAATTGCCGAGACGCTATCAGATTTTCCTTTGCAGATGGTGTAGCAAAAAGCTTACCTGCGTCAGAAATAGCGGTAGCAGTGGCGTCACCTAGTTGGGACTACAGCAGCAGCAGGAGCCCGTTTCTTTACTCAGCATGCCATATTGGCTGTTCCCCATGAAGCCAACTCCACATGTGGAGGAAGGCCACATCCCAGTGGCTGAGCATAAGCTTGGTATGCAGGTCTCAAGTTCACTCTCTAGTTATCTCTCCAATAACAGGGCTTGGAAAAGGCCTCTGTGAGAGATCTTGGGGGAGTCACTGCCTGCCAGCCAGAGGAGATACTGGGCTAGATGCAAATGCTTTTTGAAGCTGCAGATAATCAGCTTCACACCTCTTGCTAGATCGGCTGGTATCCAAAAAATCTGGATTCTATCCCTCTCACCCCCAGTTAAGGATTTCTGTGAAACCGGCAAAGTTTACATACCATCCCCCCATAATTGCAAAGATTGCATACCTCTCTCTCTCTCATCCTCCTAAGACCATCTGTCTGATAATGTATCACAGAAGAATATGGTAACTTTAGGAGACTTCCTCTTTTGCAGTGAGCATGTGGTGGGCAATTCGTTTGCTACTGCTGGAGGGGACACAGAAGAAAAGTTAACTCTCGGGTGTTTTTTCTTTTTCCATTTCCTTTGCAGTCAACACTGCTAAAAAAAGATGGTGGAAGGGATACAAGAAGCGTGCAAACATGATTTTCTGTGCCCTGATAGTTTATACTTTCCGCACTAATGTAGCCTATGGTGCGCATCATGGCTTGCTATAGAATACATGGCTTGCTATAGATACATGGCTGGTATCTGTGGCAGGCTATGACAATAATGCCTCTGTACATGTGCAGAGTACCGATTTGCCACGAAACCACTGCACTCAGGCTTCATGCATCTGAGGGGAGGGGCAGCACTTATTGGCTACCTCCTCCCTTTCAATAAATTGAACTCAAATTTTATGCCTCCTCCTTTCACTGCTTCTCTATGAAACAGGGGAGAATGGAAAGCAGGGGTGAGGATCGGGGCAGTGAGCAACCAACACAGCAGATGAGGAAATGTGAGAGCATACCATTGCCTCCTTTTTGGCGCTTGTTAAAAAGCTTTACAGGAGGGTGCTTTCTGCTTTGCTTTGTCTCCTAGACCCCACATTTATTTTTATTTTCCTGAGCACCTTAGGACATGTCAACACTTGTGGTTAGTTAAGCAGGCAGTCTCAGCAGCTGGCGCATCTTCAGCTGCCATCTCTCACTGCCAGACAAAAGTGCCAGACAGATGTCAGTTTAGAGTAGCAGAATTCTGCATTTATTTTATTTTATTTTAGAAAAACAGATCTGACAGGTCCACAGCCTTGTTTTTTGTTTTTTAATGTGCAGCTGTTCTTTGCTTGACAACAAAACCTATCCAGGCAGCCAGGCACTGTTGTTATGCCATAGGATCCACCTTTGGGCTTTGAGGTGGCATGTTATTAGAGGGGGACAAGGGCACCAATGGTCAACTGACTCTCTCTCTCTCTCTCCCCCCTCCCCCCAGCCAAAGAAGCAAATGTAACCACATTGGTCCAAAAGTGAAAACTCCCAAATTCACAGTTGGGCACTACGTTGGAACCAACTGAACTGTCACAAAAATGTGGCAAGCCATTGAGCTTTCCCAGACCTCTTAATCAGGCAGTATATTGCAGGAAACAGGGAGTGAGGAGGGATGAGGGGAAATTGCAAACAAAACGAAGGAGTACAAAAATTAGGACGGTTTTGTAGTAGCCACAGTTATGGTTGGTGACTCTTCCAAGCAGCTTGCAAATGAGTCAGAGCTTCCTGCTAGGTTGTGAGTTAGAACCAGCTTTGTCTGGAAGAGCTTCCGCCAGGCCTGTCAAAAAAAATTTTTTTTAAAAAAAAAGCTGCAGCCTGGGTTTTGAGCGGGGCAGAACAGGCATTTCTTTGTGGGAAAACCCTGCCCGTGTGCTTGTTTCTGCACCCCTGTAATGCCTTCTTAATCATTCGTTTGTAAACGGGCCGCTATACAGACGCTCTTCATGTTACAGCTGCCTTGAGTTTTCCCACTCCTTGAAGGAGCATGAAACATCACCCGAACATGTCTCTATCCAAGGAGGCACTGCCTTAGCAGGCCAGGGACCAAGTTTTAAGCACTAGGCAAAGCTCTCCAGATAAAAAGCTCCATCACAGCACATAGGGCCAGTAAGAAAATATTTACATATTGGTTTCACTATTTTTGGGAGAGCTCCTAGCTCATAACATAGACATCTCTGCTTACAGGTCAATAGAGGGTAGGGCATTCTCTGAACCTCTCACCTGCTCTCCTCTTGCAGATACTGGGAAAGCACGTTTTCCTACCATTGTAACACGACTGTTCTTCCTGGCCTCCTTCCTCACAGATTCCTCCCACCCATGTGAACCCCTTCAGTTTGAAGATACAGGGCCTGCCTTGAATCTTGTACAGAATGCTGATGTTTTGGTTTTAAACAAACTAAAACAGCTGTTTCTGGCAGAATGATATTGTCCATTCGAAGATGGGGTTTAAAAGGGGGATGTGACTGACAGATGATTCTTCACTTTGAGTTAAAGCACAGCCTAGGATAAACGAGAAAACAAGAGATGGAAAAACAGATAAAAGTAGGAGAGAGCAGATCTCTCAACAGTCTTGGAAGGCTGAGAGCAGCTGGAAATGCTCAACTTTTCGGCTTGATGCACGCCTGCAGTTCTGTCTCTAAGGCATGTTGGATGGGGCAGGGTGGTGGAGCTGCAGAATTTTAGGCCATTAGGCGAGTAAACAATTCCAAATCCAGTTCTCTCAGGGCAGTATCTTGCTTGTATCCTGTGGGAAAATGCACTCAACTACTGCACGCACTGCTTTGTCCTTTCACATAGAGGCAGAGGCCTGAAGTAGGGCAACAGGCTTTATAATCAGAGGTGCAGTGCCACTACAGGCTTCTTTTAACATTGGTAATTCCTGCCTTTTTGAAAATGTTTCGCAGGACAACCATAGCGATACCTATGGAACTCTGATGGCTCCACTCCAAACTCATTATTTTTTCTTTGTTACTACATGAACATTTAGTTGCATTTAATTACGTTTTAATGACTGCCTTTTCTGTTTTAGTTTGTTCTAATTTTTCCCCCTGCGTAAGCTGCCTTGAGTCACAGACTGGGGAAAAGGTGGGTTATAAATAACTTTAACTTAGTGCAATGACAAGCCCCGTGTTAGAAATTCCCCAGGCGCCTGGGGTGTTTTGCATCTGATGTGGGTCCAACTGCAACCACGTGGAGGTCTCTGGATGCCAGGTTGGCGATGGGCATCTCCATCTGGCTGCTCCTTCCAGCTTCCTTAAGCAGATAAGCAGAAGAGCTTTATTTATGGAGTACATGGCCTACCCCTCTTCTCAGTTAATCCCTACAATGACCCTGTGAGGTATCTTAATAGGCTGTGATTGGCCCAAGGTCACCCAGTGAGCTTCATGACTCAACTCCATCTCTTGTTCATGAGTGGGGATTTGAACTCTGATCTCCCAGGTCCTTGTCCAACACTCTAACCACTACACCAACCAGCTTCCTTCTGCTATGGGGCAGCTACATAAATTAAGTAGGCAAAGAAACATGGGGAAAGCAAAATGCCACTTGGATCTGGAACATTTTCCTTGAAGCTTCAATTTGTTTTATTCTAGTTTGTTTTTATCTGATGTTTTAATGTGTTGTAAACGGCTTTGAGGGTTTCTTTCTTTAAAATACAAAGCGGTATAGAAATCAAATGGATAATAATAGTTGTTGTTGCCTGTCTGCTCCGAAGACTCCCGAACCAATCACCTTACCCTTGTAGGATGCTTTGTGTGCCAAAAGTTCTTCTTTGCAAAGTGAACCCGGCCGCTGATAGGAGCTGCCCCAAGGCAACAGGGGGCCACGCAGCAAAGGAAGCCAGTAACTGGGCTTATGCACCATTCTCCTAGGCCAACTGCATCCTTTTACAGCACAGATGGAAGTGAAGACAGCATGCTGATTGAATCTTGACAGAAGACACGAGAACGTGCGAGGCTGTGTTGTTGGAAACCTGATTTTTCTATAATCTAGCAAGTCAAAATACCCAGGTCAAAGCCTGTCTCACAGACTGAAGATGTGTTCATCAAGTTTCCAAAAAAAACACCACCCCACCAACCAACCACCCTTCCTTAAATAAATATACCAGCACTGAATGGTGCCCTTGTGCTCAGGAAGGTCAAATGATTGGCTTAGGAGAAAATTGCCTCTCTGTGTCTATCCCCGGGCTAGCTACAGAGTCGGGAGCCTTTCTGTGTGATCTCCCGAGAGCCGCCAAAGAATTACACCCCCTCCTATTCCTGGGTCTGCTCCTACCAGTGATACTGGACTCCCACTTTTGGCCTGGAGTCTTATCCTCCAGTCCAGTGGATACAGCAAGATTGGCAGACACTGTGCTTAACCAAGCATCTCCATATGCTTGCACCATGTCAATACAAATTAAAATAAGTCTATATAAAAATGTCTGCAGCCTTACAAAACGGGAAGCTTTCTCGGCTGCCAAGAGCAGGGGCTCTCTGGGGGAATGAACCCCATATTTGATATAGGGTTGGCCAGGCTGCAGCCCAGAAAACTTGCCTGAGGTTGCTGCCACGGCTTCGCCCTTCCTACACCAAGTCCTGCTTTGCCCTCCTCCTATGGGGCAAAAGCAAAGTCTTGCCTACTTTGCCACCTTGCAGAAGCAAGTTTGGCAATATCGCTGTGACATAAAACGTTTTAATGATGAAGGCGTTGTCTGGGCTGCAGCATGACAGCCATACCTATTTTGCTTTCCATGAATATATTTAAAGGATAGATAGCTTGATTCTAGACTTGCCAATCACCTGTGATCTGTAAAGTATAAATGCAGCTAATGACTCTAATCCAGCACCCATTCAGGCACACTTAAGCCCCATTGGCTAAAATTATTGGTATAGCTTTACTGGGCAATGGATTATGGCTCCCCTGCATTTTGGGGTGTGATAAAACTATGCAATTCTTTTCTTTTTCATTTGAAGATCTTAAAGAAAAAGTCTGTATGCCATCACACTGTCAATCCTTTCCTTATGTGACTGCAACCATGTCCCCCTCCTCAAACAAACACCACCTTTTATTGGCAAATAAATAAGTAAATGCACCTCTTGCGGTGCAATAGGAAGAATTCTGTTGAGCTGAGGACACAGAACACATTGTTAAAAGAACAAATGGCCCCCCTTATCGTTTCTAAGATAGTCAGAGCTATTTGCAGCTCTGAGATTACAGAGGGAGAATAAAATGTAATTGTTTCCTGCCCAGTTCTTTCCTTTAAATAGAACCCTTCTCTCCCGTAAAAGATTCTTGCAAAAAAACAGGAAGGGGAAAAAAAGACATGTTTTATTTTAACCAGAGCTACTCTTAATTTAATTGCATTTCTATACATTGGGAAACATTTCCGAGTCTGTTTTTATTTTGGTGCAGTCCCAATTCCTGCTAATAAAGTTATTTTTCATCTCCCCCTCCCCCCATACAATAAATAAATAAACAAACAAACCCACTGCACATTTTACAGCTAAAGACAGACAGAAAACATACAAAACTGGAACCATTTTGTAGATGTAAAGAAATGATGGCTGCTTTTCACCAAAGCCACAGTTGTACTTTTCTCTCTCTCTTTTTTGAAAACAACACAACAGAATGTGAAAGCACAATTAAAAGTAAGCAACAGCAGAAGCAACACATAATGAACACAGTGCTGGCTGAAACTTTCCATAAACCAGAATAATTTCCAATGGGCATGGGGGCTGTTAAAGTATCCTACCTGCCAGTGGACTGGATATCTTGAGATTTGGAAGTAAAGACTGTCCATATTGCTTTTCATAGAAAGTTTTCATGGCTATCCAACACTATACTGTGTACTGTGTACTGTGTCCTTTGGAACAGGCCATGTTTGGGTCATGCGTCCTTGTAGTAATTTTCAGGAGATAGAGCAAGCTATGCTGCATCTGACCCTCGTCCTGCTTAAGAACGTTTAATAGGTAGCATTCTGCCTCCACTGAGATGTCTACCCTGCAGGGGAAAGAATTTGCACCATTTGGTGCAAAGTCAGTAGAAGTGTTTGCTTTGCCACCTGTACGCAGCTTCTCAACCAAGGCAAAAAGTAAGCATGTGTCATAACGTCATGACAATGGAACAGGTAGCTTTTCATCAATATTTCATCTGTGTAGAAACTGACATTTAAGCCTCATTTGTACAATTCGTAGCATGTGCCATATCACACTGTCTCCTGTGTCCATAATCTCTGACCATGTGGTTTGGGCAGATTGTGTGGCTCCGCACCACACTAATAATATCTGCTAGTACATAAACCCAGAATTCACCTGAGCTGCCATGTGAGTTGATGTTGCAGCTGTGGATGCTACCATTCTTCTCTAGACCAAGTTTCACCAGTCTGGTGCCTTCAGATGTTTTGGGCTACTGCAGCCGTGCTGGTTGGGGCCGATGGGAGTTGGTTGTCCAAAACTTATGAACATGTATCAATGGGGTTTTCGAGTGATCCCAAAAAAGTGTTTTACGTATAGACATCAATGCACACCATACAAGAGCAGTGTGTCCCAAACTTGAGTCTCTGGCTGTTTTTGGACTACAACTCCCATCATCCCTGGCTACCAGGACCAGTGGTCAGGGATGATAGGAATTGTAGTCCAAAAACAGCAGAAGACCCAAGTTTGGAAAACACTGCAACAGAACATGAACATTTCCATACAGTGACCCCCCAAAAGAGAATTTTGCTTGCGTCTAAGAACCCCCCTTCCCCACCATAAAGAGGGTTTCCTTCAACAGTGAGGCAGGTGCTCTCAATGCCTGCTGTGTGCAGAAGAACCCCAGGTCCATGCGGACTGCGCCCACATCAATCTCCTTTGCCCATAGCACTGTCCTGGACTGGAAATGAATGTACAACCCTTGTTTAAAGGCTTCCCTGAATTACAACTGAGGGAAATTCCACACATCATATGCTTCATTTGGTAACTCTGCTGATTGCTTAATACTCTGAATGTGTGAGACGGCAAAGATCAGTCACCACTTATCAATCAGGCAAATTATCTCCACTGAAGACAGGTTAATAAAGGGAGGGTGGAGTGGAAAGAATTTGTGCTCATTTGCTGTACAGGTGACTGGTGCTAGTAATCTTGAGTGTGTGAAGTCATCAAGCTGAGTGACAACTGGGTGAAAATTAGCTGATGCGAACACCCACCTCCTCTGTGATGCTTTCTGTGGAAAACCTAGCTTTGGAACTTTGGGAGACATTTTGGAAAGAGTTAGTGGCAACCCAGAAGCATTTTTCTTAACCATGGTGTAGAAGATAAAAAGAAAGAGTATGTTGAGTGGCATACTCTTTCTTTTTATCTTCTACACCATGGTATGAATTTCCTGTTTAGATAATCAACTGTTTTTTTCTGGGTGGGGTGGAGAGATTTATTTATTTTTTGCTGCAGCTGGACAAAAGTCCTCTTTTCATTTCCTGATCACTCACTTCATGTCAGAAAAATAGGACCGTGATGCATACAGTTCTCTTCTGATTGGGTTAAAATAAAATGCAGTTACTTATTCGGGAATTCTCTCCCCATTCTCCCCACACCCCCGGCAAAAAAAATTAAGCAATGGTCTTAAAAGCCATAAGCATTACAGCTTCTGGCCGAATGGCATTTGTTAAAAGAAAGAAAGAAAAGGAAATGAAGGTTCTAATAATATATGACTCCATAGACATCTCAGCCAATTGAGATTGGAGATATTTTTCCTATTACAGAAAGTAATTGTTTCTTTTTTAAGGTGTTAAATTAGCATTGCAAGAAAGAACAGTGACAGCTGTGAAGAATGGATCACAATCTATATATCTGTCTCTACACAGAAATGTGACATATCTCCTGCTACTCTTGGTATTTGCCATTATATTACATCCTTTTGTGTTCATGGTGACACAAGGCAAGGCCCTTTGTTGTTTTTGCTATCACAGCTTCCCCTCTGGCATATACATATGCTCATCTGGAATAAACTCAGTATTTCCACCTTGGATGCTCAGTCCAGGCAGGGCAAGTAAGTTAGTAAGTGCTTCAGTTTAATAGCAGGGGCTGACATGTGCTAAAGGTTCATTGGGTTGTTTCCTACTTGGTTGCATTCACTTGAAGCAAAGCAACGAAAAAGTGAACCCACAAACAGAAAGGAATAAGAGGAGCTCATTGATGGCTCTCAGAGATCTTGTTTCTTGCTGTTGCAGAAACCATTTCCATTTCCTATCACTGAACCAGCTCCACTGGCCTGCTGCTTCGTCCTCTCTGTGTTTCGGTAGGCCTGCTCTGTACAAAACAACCCCCACCCCCCTCTGAAATTGCAGAGAAAGAACTATTGGCAGTTTCCAGCCAGCACTTGAAAAGGACACAAAAACAATTATTGGAGGTAGGGAGGAGCAAGCGGGGTGGGAAACACAGTTAAAGCCACAGCCTTCTGTCACCTTACAAGAAAGCAGCTATTGTTTCTAACCGCCTCCAGTCGGCTGGATGAGATTCGGTAACAATTGATTCAGTGACAAGTGAGAAAACCAGATGGCAGGTGTTTGTTTTCAAAAATAGACTATCGGAGACCAAAACAGCTGATGGCACTGCGGAAGCTTGATCCTCAGGGACGCAGGCTGAATGCTATTCCATTCTTCCTCTCCTCTCCCTTCGAATGTTGTTTTCATAGCCTGCTTTCTGTCTCTCGTCCAAGGGCTTAGGTGTAAAGCAAGACAAAAGGCAGCAAGCACACAAAACTGTCCGTGGTGTAGGCCAAAATCCTGTCATTACTGTCGGTAGAGCCAGCTTGGGTCCCATCCCCCCCCCATCCCCTGGTGACTGTGTGATCCAAACGCATCTCCTCAAGTTTAAACAAGGCATTAATTTATCTGAGGGTCTCAAGTAGGAAACGTTCAAAACACCCTCTTGTCAAAAGGATGAAGCAGTCACGCCTCCCGTTGAACAAGTTTCTTTCCTCTCTTTCACACCTTCTCGCAAATATCAGCCCTAAATTTAAGGCTGCCTGAGGCAACTACCAGTGCAACAACTCTGCTTTTCTTACATCTCCCCAGCATGATGTGAAAGCAATTTCTTTTCTTCTTCTTCTTCCCTTTTAATAACTTTCAAAAATAGAATATTTTCTCTCTTTGGGTGTTTAGTGCACAAATGCCCCAGGCATTAAGAGAAAGGCCCTCCTCTGCTGAGGAGGATGTGAACACGAGGTAGGGAAAGCAGAACCCAGCGCTTCATGCTGCAACCTGTGCCAGATTCTGAACTCTCCTTTGTATTGAAGCTCAGCCACCTCACAAATCCATCAAGGGGCCTGGGATTTGAAAGGCAGGCGACGCCTGCTCCCAGAAAAAGCAGAAAGCACCTCGGTGCGAGGACGGCGAGTGCAAGGTAAGCAGAAGCACGAAGCAGGCTAGCCGAAGGCGCACCCCCCTCTCCACCCTTTGCGCTACACGCTGCTCTCCCCCCCAACAATTCTTGCGCTCCGGCTTTTCCAATCCGACAAGAAAGCTACGATGTGGAAAAATCCACCAGCAAAGTGGCACCTTTACGTGATCCAAAAGGTTCTCCTCTCCTCCAGCAAGCTGACTGATCTGTTCGTAAGGGCCTCGGGACTGCCGGCCAGCTTGTAGCCAAAGAGTTTCATGGCCGGGCTGCAGACGTTCTGCACCACCTGGGCAAGCTTGAAAGGGATGCTGAAGCGCCACTTTTCGAACTGCTCGGAGGAGTTTTTCTGGGTGGAGTAGATGCCGTTGCTGTTGTGAGGCGCCTGGGTGTTCTTCTGGATCCACTCCTCTACCTGCGGGGTGATGGTGATGCCCGAGAATCGGTACATCTCCTTTGCCTTCTGAAGGGGCGACCTGGCAATGTCCTCGTAGCGGACCAGCATGTAGCGGCCACGGAGCCAGGCTGGCTGCCTCAAGCCAAGCTCCGCCGAGAGCCGGATGCTCTCGCAATTCCCCTGCAGCCGCTGCACCTCATCCTCATTGAGGGTTGCCGCACCTTCTGTGGCCCACTTCTTCCACGTCTCGTACTTCCCGGAGAAAGCGACCATGCGGGAAGCCAGTACCGCTCGGGGGTCCCTCACCAGCTGAATGATCCTCATGTCCAAGCGAGGGTCCTCGACGAGCGGGCGCAAATACTCCAGCTTCCGGATCCGCACCACCTTCAGCGCCATGTGCTCCTTACGGCGGCAGGCCTCCGTGGCCAGGGTCACGTTGAGGGGCCCGCAGCGGCGGTTCTTGCAATGGTATTTTTCAAAGACCTTCTTGACGAACGGCGTGCAGACGGGCTCCTCGCACAGAGAGCGGCTGGAGCCGCGCCGGAACAGGAACTGGGTCAGGTGGTCCTCTGGGAACGGAATGATGAAGTTCTCCAGGATGTAGAGGTCGCAGAGGAAGAGCTGTTTCAAGACGTCCCGGTAGACAAGGGCTGAGCCCACGGCATTGGCACCTCCAGTCTCGAAGGACACGGTCCTTTCAATGTGCCACAGCGGTTCAAAGAGGTAGAAGATGTTGCCCTGTTGGTTGAAGAATTCCCCTACGAAGGAGGACCCAGTGCGGGTGGTGGCCATGAGAAGAATGTGTCTCCGGGTTCCCTGAACAGGCGCTGGCAAAGTCCCCCCGAGCTGCAAAGTGACATTCTGAAGGCGGTTCCTGAGCTGGGAGAAAGCTGCGTCCAGCTCGCTCAAGGACAGCAAGGAGCCATTCTCTGACAGCACCGAGCCAGAGTCTGTGCTGTTGGCTTCCATCAAGGACTGCGGAGACTGCTTTAGTTTGTCAGACACCCTGTGAAGAAAGAGAACAAAAGTCACCCTAACTAATAATAATAATAATAATAATTTATTATTTATACCCCGCCCATCTGGCCGGGTCTCCCCAGCCACTCTGGGCGGCTTCCAACAGAAGAATAAAACACAATAATCTATTAAACATTAAAAGCCTCCCTGAACAGGGCTGCCTTCAGATGTCTTCTAAAAGTCTGGTAGTTGTTTCCCTTTTCGACATCTGTTGGGAGGGCCTTCCACAGGGCAGGCGCCACCACCGAGAAGGCCCTCTGCCTAGTTCCCTGCAACTTGGCTTCTCGCAACGAGGGAACCGCCAGAAGGCCCTCGGTGCTGGACCTCAGTGTCCGGGCAGAATGATGGAGATGGAGACGCTCCTTCAGGTATACTGGAGCAGCAACAATATTAAAGAGGGGGGCACGCAAGGTTTCAAAGGTTATTCCAGGCCTTAAGAAAGCAAGTATAGCAGCTGATTCTCAACTACTTGCCAAAGGTCTGGGGTGGGGGACGGCATTTGTGACCTGATCTTAGGCACCAAAATGTATTGGGCTTGCCTGGGGTGAAGAAAATTTTCATAGTAGTATGCTAATTCTAATATTCTGACTGAACCCGGTAAACCTTCTAAGGAATCCCCATATCCCTCAGAACACCATTTGCAAATCAGTGCCTCAGTTAGTCCAAAAACCATAGTCTCTGTGTATGTATCTCTTTGGCAAAGTCAACACAAGTGGCATGGACAAGTTGCAGCACAATCAGTCAGCCACCAGAGGCTGCTGCCCTGCCATTGTAACTTGCCATAAAGCCAGCCCTGGCAATAGCGATCTTCTGTTATAGGTTACCGGGTAGCAAAAGGGAGTGTTTGAGAATAGAAATGTTTGTCTATGTGCCACAGTAGTTAACTACCATGCTTGTATAAACACTCGGAAGGGTCAATTATTAGTGGTCTATGGAAAGTGTAATAACCACTGTCTGAGACAGCTTTCAACATGAGCAGGAGGGTAAGGGCCGTAACTTTGTTTTGCATTGCATTTAGAAGGCCCCAGGTTCCAGGTAGGGTTGGAGAGAGCCCTGTGTGAAACAACACTCATCTGGGTGAGCCCAGTGGCCTCACTCAGTATAAGGCAGTTTTCTATGTTTCTGTGAGGACTGAGATCCTATCTGTACCTTTAAAAGCTGTTCAGAAAAGTGAACTTTGGCAACTGCAGCTTGTCAAGCAAGAGGGAGAAAAGGTTTACTTCGTGAAATTCCCTCTTGCCCCTTTCTAGGCGGATTCTGCTAGAAGGCTCTTCTTTTTATAGATATATAAAATCAAATCGATTTATACGAAGCCAATTCCAACCATCCATTGCCGCCACCTATCCCTGTGTGGGGCATGATGTTTAAAAGAGCAACCTGCCTGCATTCCTGGGTAAAGAGGTAGCTTAAATCACACTGGGAGGCAAGAAATATTTACCTTGTTCCAAAAGGCCGGAGAGATGGTGGTAGCAAGTTGGGACCTGCAAAGGTGGTAAGATATAGCTGCAGCCTGAAGGCTACGCTAGGATACAGAGAAAGCCTCTCTTCCAGCACAGCTCTCCTTTCCCCCTCCTACCTTGAGATGATGTTGTTCTCCTTCTCAATAATGACAAGGGCTACCACAAACACCAGGAGGATGGCGTATTTGCTCCTCATCCTCAGGCAATGCAGCAGCTCCCAGAAGTCTTGAGGTAACGTGTGCCCTTTATCCATGGAGAGAGAGAGTGTTGCGTTCGATGACTTGCCAAAGAAAGGCCTTTCCCCTTTGAGGAGAAGGGGGGAAAGGGACCTTCTTCAAACGTCCCCGTTGTTCTTCAGCTATCTGGAAAGCATCATCTAGCTTTAGTTCCGGCGGATGCCCTGCAGAGAGGGAGAATGTGAGAGAAATTGCACGTGTCAATAAGTATACTGCGTGCTTAGGAGCGCGTCTGACCTGCATGCAATTTCAAATTGGTTCTATCTGGATTTAATGGGCATTAGACTTCTGTTCTTGGCTCTGCCCACAGAGGAGATTCATCCGGTGCAGGATTGCTTCCAAAGGATGTGAGTCACCAAGGTCCCTGCCCAGCTTCAGGGGGAAACAGGGTAGCTGCAAGAAGGTAGGGGCTGTTGCCTCCTGGAGGTACGCACCACCCTCCCATGTCAGTGGGGGACATACCTCCCTGGTGGCTGTGTCACTTGGCCTCTTCCTAAAGCTCCTGGCTCACACCTACATTCACTTGGCTTCAACCTGCCCCTTGCGCCTTTCCTGGCTTAAATTTGGGGTGCTGCCAATTTCCGTCCCATGATTCTAACTAGGGTGGTAGGACAGCATCCTAGCATGGCTCCTCCATCCATTGGCACAACCCAACCAAAGCCCCAGAATTCCTCCATGGCAGCACTTCATGATGGAGAGTGTGCACAGGATTTGTGAAACTTCCCTTTACCTCAAGTGATCAGCAGAGAAAGAAGCAGGTGCTTCCACGTGGGGTGTTTATTATGGGATCGGTACTTCTAATCCGTACAAGTGGGGGTTATTGTTTTTTGCAGGATCCACATGACGTATTTTCCCCTCCCCACCCCCAATTCAATCTTCATATTTGTTTTCCTGGACAGCTCTAATCAGTTAAAAAAGAAAGAAAAGAAGCCTATTGCCAACTATCCATTTGCAATATTCTCAGTGACCAGATTGCATATTTAAAAAGCCATCTGGAAGCACCCACAGTTGTCTGAGCTTTCCTTCCCGAGATTCTGTGCCAAGCAATGTGATCCATTTCTGTAAATGGAGGAACTGCATATCGGAACACTCTCTCTCTTTCCCTCTCTTTCTCTGTGTGTATTATATATATGCATTTTAAAATATTGCATATCAAGGAGAGCGCTTCTAGCCTACCCTGACTTTTCTCCCGACACCCTTAATTTTTTATTTTTAATGAGCAGGGTGCTTTTTGGGGGGGGGGCAGCAGGGCATAGCGGAAGCATTCCAACATATGACCCTAAAAGCTGCAACAAGGTTCTGCTGATTGTGTAGCTTCGCCCCTCTGCCTCTACTGCCTTTTTGAGGACTGCCGGTCTCATTATTTCCTCCTGAACATTCACCCCTCCACCTTCTCACCATGTCTGAGCTATTTAATGCTTGGGTGTTATGTGGCAGTTTGCATTGTTGGTTAATCTTAATGTGTACCAGCCATATTTCTCCAAGCAGTAAGACAAAGGTGCACAGTTTAAACGACACAAGGAAAGGTATGGATCAGGTTCCTAGGCAATTAATCCTAAATATTTTCCTAGGAAGCAAGGCTGGCCCTCGCCCTGGAGCTTTTCAGCGCTGGGAAAGGGCTAGAGTGACAGCAGCAGTAAAAGTGAAAGTCCCACCTGTTGCTCAACAGAAATTGATTATTTATTCATCATATCAGCTACCTGCCTTCATGGCCCATGGGCACCCAAAGAAAGATACTCTAATTACAAAAGCATAAAGCACTGGGCGACAATGAAATACGATAAAAAAAAATCCAATAAAAGCAAGTTCAACCGTCACATAATAAACAACAGTAAAAAAAGAGAAAGCAGCAAGCCTGACAGCTAATTTCTTGTATAAAACTAGCCTCCAGATAGCACCATCCATCAACCACCAGCAAAAGCTTTAAAAAAACAAAAACCTTTAACAAAAATGTATTTACTTGCCAGTGGAATGCAGCAGGGAAGGGTCTATTTCAGAAGCATTTCTCATGGTGTGGTTTAGCAAAGAACAAAGTTTCTCCCCCAGATATCAGGGGCAGGAAGGAAATAGACACCTATGCCATAGATTCTATGAACCTCCTTTTTAAGAAAGGCATATCTGCCAATGGCAGTTTCGAAACAGCTCAGCAGGTACAGAAAAGAAAGAAAGAAACTTTATACACATAAGATTCTCCATACACAATTTTGGATTATCCTTCTAACGAAGTATAAATATTCTGCATTATTTCTTAATGTAACTAAATAAAATCACATTGAAGTTAATGGAGTGGTGAAACCAGACCAAACGGGCAAAGCAGATTTTCATCCAGTTCATTTCACGCCTTTAAGGCAAACTTTAAAAAGCAGCAAAGGGAAATAAAGAACGTGCTGGAGAGGGAGAGTTCACATACATTGCTGAAGGTATTGCTAGATACTACCCAATGGGTACCTGCAATAGCCAAGAGAAGTACTGAGCACTGCAGCAATTCTCTAGGGGAAGTTTTTTTGGGGAGTGGGAGAGAAAAACATTTGGAAACTGTGTTTCCCCCATATCATGCAGCCCCACCCTAAGATCAGGGGTCAGCAAGGTTTACCTCGTCTGGGCCGGTTCACTCCCGTGGAGATCGCTCCGTGGGCTAGATCACGTCTGCACAGATGTTGATTTCCGGCACCACGGAAGCGAGTCCCCGCTCCGCGCTGCACCAGTTTAGTGCAGCGCACGGGGACTTGCCAAGCGGTCGGCTCGGGGGCAGCTCGGGGACCCTTTAAACGACTCCCATGGGCTGCTTGTGGCCCATGGGCCGCAGGTTGCCAACCCCTACTAAGATAAGTAAGTGGGAGAGAGATAGGACTCCCATTAATTAAAGTGGACACTTCACATCTCCCCACACAGGCATGGGAAATGTATGGTACTCTGGTATCTCCCCCATGTGTTGCCTCAAACCATCAAGGAAACATCTGGGACTCTCAGCATATGGAAACCCTGCTTCTACATCAAGGGCTTGAAGGCTGCTCTGTTTTGCTGCGTGAACAAGGCTCCAGCTCAGCAGAGAGAGCAATAAAAAGAAAGCAGGGGGCCTCCTCTTCCTTGCAACCTCCATCCTCAGCTGCTGAGAGCATCCATCAACCTCTGCCCCCTTAACATCTCTCCGTTCCCAAAAATAAATCTTCCCCAAAGACCCCTTGCTGCACTTCCCCTCTGGCACCAGGCCCTCCTGACTTTTCAGACTCTTGCGCTCTAAAAGGCAACTGCACAAGCAGAACTCGCTGCTCCCACCAACTGTTTATTTGCAGAAGCCCAGAGGCTTCTCTCTGATCTGCAAAAGAGGAGGTGGGGGCCTAGAACCTGGAAAGGGAATCCCACTGAGGGCAGGAACCACCTCCGACTCCTTAATAAGGGGCTGAATGAAACACACTGCACTGGGCCCACCCTCTGCCTATTCGGAGAAAGAGCTGGATATATTTGTACTTCTTCCTCCACTGTGGAATTGGAAACACCATCCCAGTACGATCCATCCTATAGAATGCCCTGCTAAGTGAGGAGGGCCAGTCTTAAATAAATAAACAGTAGCAAAGAAGTCATAAAAACCAACCCTTGTTGTGGGCAAGCACTGGTTAAGCGTGCCAATGCTCTGATGTGCACACTGACTTGGTGCGAGCAGCTATGGCTTCAGAATTCGAGCATTTGCTTGCAATTCCAGGTGTTAGCTCAGAAGGGATATGCCATGGATTGGTTGGACACAGAGGAATGGTGGGAGGAACCAGCTGGGGAACCACCAAGGGAAGACAGCTGGGGATTGGGGGTGGGACAACGATGGTGAGTGGTCAGAGGGAGAAGACAGGGAAGAGGTGGCGGGCGGGGAAGAGGAGGTGGCAGAAGCTGAAGGGGTAACAGGGCTCAGTGAGTTGGGAGAGTTTGTGGCAGAAAGAAGTCAGGAGTCAGAGGCAGAAGCTGAAGCACAAAGGTGGGAGGAGGGAGGCCAACAGGCAGAGATGAGTCAGGTTAGTGAAGAGCAACAGGTGTCTCCCCCTTCCCAGAACCAGGAGAGGGCTGAAATGGGTGGGGGAAAGACAGGCACGCAGGCACAGTCTCCAGTTGCTTGGAAGAAGCCCTGGAGAGGGGAGGACTTACAAGGGTTTGGGGAAGCAGGGGCTTTTAGTCTCAGCAACTGATTTCATGGAGTCAGACCTACCTGCTGCTGTGCTCATTAGGCCTGAAACCCAGCCAAGCCTGTGGAGTTCACGTTTCTCTAATAACAAGTGTCACGGTGGCCGGAGTGGACTACTTCAGAGTAACGACGCCACGCAGCTCTGCATTTTATTCTTTTATTGGTGCTGCGTATTTACAGTGCTCAAGTCATTGCTATTTACACGGAGTGATGTGGTCAGTCTGTTTCAGAACCTCCTAATGGCTTTTGGCGCGTCTTTCTCCAACACAAAAGCTTTGGCAGACCCATCCTCTTGCCCCTCCTCTTCCTGCGTAATTCTGGAGTTGGGGGGATGGGTCTTCCCCCCTTGCTTGCCCCTTCCTGTCCCACCTGGGACCCTGGCTCCTCTACCTTGCCTGAGCCTCGGACACGACTTCCTGCTTCCCCACTGGAATCGGAACTCTCCCTGCTTTCCCCTTTGCTCGGGGACGGGCTTGAACTCAGGAGGGGAGGGACTTCGCGATATCCCCTGTCCCTCACATCCACCCCCCTCCCAAGCTCTCCTTCACCCCTCCCCAGGCCCCCCCCATGTGTCGGTGACGACTGGAAGCCTAAGAACTCAGTGCTCTCCGAGCCCGTTGGTGTGAATACCTCCCCCCAGTCCTGCGAGCCCCCCCCCTTCCGCCTGGGCGGACGGGAATCCCAAAAAGTCCGTGGCGTCAGAGCTGGTGGGGGTAAAAACGTTCTGCCAATCTGCTCCTTCCTCTGACTGGGTGGATCTCGGTGACACCCATACCTCATCCTCTGGTTCCTCAAACTCCGCTTCCCAGCGCCATGGTGAGCTGCTCTCCCGTGCCTCCTCCTCCTCCCCCTCCCTTTCCATGTGCCAGGGCTTGGGTCTGTGGGGAAAGAGGGCGTGAAATTCTTCCACCAAGAATTCCTCCTGTATCTGAGTGGCTGGGACCCATTCATTCTGGGACGGTGGAGCATCCTCCCATGCCATGAGGTACTCCAGTCCCCCCACCCCCCACCTTGAATCCAGGATGGCCGTGGCCTCATTGAGTTGCTCCCTGCCTTCCCTCTCCCCCCCTCCCTCGGGGGTTTGTTCGCTGTCTCGGAGCCTGCTGCTTTCCCTGTACGGCGACAGCAGCGATCTATGAAACACTGGATGCACCCTCATGTCCTCTGGCAGTGCCAGCCTGTATGCCACCGGGTTTACCTGTTGCGTGACCGTGAAGGGGCCCAGCCTTTTGGGTGCCAGCTTTTTGCACCTCCCTTTGGTGGGAAGGCCCTCCGAGGACAACCACACCTTGTCCCCCACCCTGATGACCTCCCCTAGTCGCCTGTGGCGATCTGCCCCCTTTTTGTACGCTTCCTTGGCCCTCTCCAAGTGTTCTCTGAGCTGCTGGTGCACCGTCTCCAGTTCCTCTGCCCAATCCTCAGCCTGTGGGCCCTCCTCCTCCTCCTCCCCCTCCCTCTCTGGGAAAGATCTGAGGTCGCGCCCGTAATTGGCCTTAAAGGGCGACACCCCTGTGGAGACGTGCACTGCATTGTTGTAGGCAAATTCTGCTAGTGGCAGGCGATCCACCCAGTCCGTTTGCCTCTGGCTGACGTAACATCTCAGGTACTGCTGCAGAATGGCGTTGACCCTCTCCGCTTGTCCGTTGGTCTGCGGGTGTCTAGCCGTCGACAAGCTGACCTCCACCTGCAGGAGGTTCATGAGCCGCCGCCAGAACCTGGAAACAAATTGGCGGCCACGATCCGAAATAACCCTTAAAGGTAATCCATGCAGTCTGAAAACGTGATCAACAAACAGTTTGGCTGTCTCTTCTGCAGAGACTGCCCTGGCACACGGTATAAAGTGGCACATTTTGGACATGAGGTCCACCACCACCAACACTGCGGTCTTACCCCGGGAAGAAGGCAGATCTGTGATGAAGTCCATGGACAGCACTTCCCACGGCCTGTGTGGCGTGGCTAAGGGCTCCAGCAACCCTGGTGGCGCTGCTCTGACCACCTTTGCCCGCTGGCAGGTGTCACAGCCCCGTACATAGTCTCGAACATCTTCCCTCACCCCTGGCCACCAGAAGTGTCTCATGACTAGGTGAGTGGTCTTGTCCCTTCCAAAATGCCCCGCCGTTGGGTTGTCGTGCATCTGTTTGAGGACCGTACGTCTGAGCTGGGTGGTGGGCAGGTACAGTGCCCCCTTGTAGAAAAGCAGCCCTCTGCGTTCTGCAAAGTCTTTTGCCTGCTCCCTCCCCCCTCTCAGTTCTCTGAAGATGCGGTTGGCAAAGTCATCCGCTGCCGTCAGTGCTGTGAGTTCTGCCTCGCTCACCACTGCTGCTCCGCAGGACCATGCCGACGGGGGGAAAATGTGCCTTGGGGCTGGTGGCTCCTCCTCCTCCATGTACTCTGGCTTGCGGGAGAGGGCATCCGCCCTGACGTTCTGCTCTCCCGGGATGTAGTGTATGGAGAAGTTGAAGTTCGAGAAGAACTCTGCCCACCGTATCTGCCGCTGGTTGAGCACCCTGGCAGTTCTCCAGAACTCCAGGTTCTTGTGGTCTGTGCACACCTGGATGGGGTGCTTGGCGCCCACCAGGAAGTGTCTCCAATGTTTGAACGCAGCGTGGATCGCAAGAAGTTCTTTGTCAAACACGGTGTAGTTGCGCTCGGGCTGTGTCAACTTCCTGGAGAAGAAGGCACAGGGTCTCCACTCCCTGTTGGCGTCCAGTTGCAACAAAATGGCGCCCACAGCTTTCTCAGAAGCATCTGTCTCAATGCGTAGGGGCGCGTCCTGGACCACGTGGAACAGGTTCTGGTCCGAGGCGAACACCCTCTTGAGGCTTTCGAACGCTGCTTGCGCCTCTGGTGTCCACCTGAACTTCTGCTTGCCTCTCAGGCAGTCAGTGATGGGAGCCGTAACGCGAGAGAAGTTCTTGATGAACTTCCTGTAGAAGTTGGCGAAGCCTAGTAGGCGTTGGGCATCTTTGCGCGTCCTGGGGCTGTGCCAGTCCAGGATGGCCTGCACCTTGTCCTTGTCCATCGCCAGCCCCTTGTCTGACAGCTTGTAGCCCAGGAAGTCCACCTCCTTGGTGTGAAACTTGCACTTCTCCAGCTTCACATACAGGTGGTTCTCCTTCAGGCGCTGCAACACTTCCCTGACATCTTTCACATGCTGCACTGGGTCATTGGAATAGATAAGGATGTCATCCAGAAAGACCAGGCAGTTCTTGAAGAGGAGGGACCCCAGGACGTGGTGCATGAAGGCCTGGAAGCAGGCTGAGCCCCCTTGCAACCCGAAGGGCATCACCCGATATTCAAAAGAGCCCAGAGGCGTGAACATCGTGGTCTTCCATTCATCGCCTTCCCGGATCCTGATCAAGTTGTACGCCCCCCTCAGGTCTAGCTTGGTGAAAATCTTGCCCCTGCGTGCTGCTGTCAGGAGATCATCCACTCTGGGCATGGGGAAAGCCACTGGCTCTGTCACCGAATTCAGCCGTCTAAAATCCACCACCAGGCGGCGCTGTTGCGTGTCTTTCTTGTCCACCCAGAAGACCGGGCTGCCCCCTGCTGCCTTGCTTTCTCTGATGAACCCCCGCTTGAGGTTCTTGTCGATGAAAGCGCGCAGATCCTCCAGTTCCTGGTCTGACATGGCGTACAGCTTGGCTGGGGGTATAGTTGCCCCTGGCACCAGGTTGATCTGGCAGTCAAAAGGCCTGTGTGGGGGTAGGTGGTCGGACTCCGCTTCGCTGAAGACCTCCTGCAGGTCCCAGTACGGCTTGGGTATCGCCTCACCCCCTTTGACGTGCATGGTGGCCACCGTGGCTATCGGAGGCCCCTCCCCTGGTTGGTGCTGCATGCAATGTTCCAGGCAAAAGTCCGATCCAAAAGTGATGCATCTCTGGTGCCAACTGATGGAGGGGTCGTGGCGCGCCAGCCAGCTCATGCCCAAGACGATGGGGGGGTCTGAGATGGTGGTGACGTTGAATGCCAGTGTCTCTGAGTGCCTTCCCACCGTCATTCTCATGGGGGGGGTTTGATGAGTGATGGCCCCCCCCAGCAGCTCTCTGCCGTCAATGGTTGCCACGTGAAGGGGAAAATCCAGCTGCAGAAGCTGGATCTGGTGCTCTTCTGCAAAGTTTCTCGAGAAGAAGTTCGCTGAGGCACCACTGTCAATTAAGGCAAGGACTGTCAGGGGATAGCCATTTGGGAGCGTTAGCGTGACTTCTAGAACCACTCCTGCTCTGGGAGGGGTGGGCTGGCTCTGCTCCTCTCTGTGCGGGTGGGTGGGCTGGGGCTGTTGTCTGCTGACTGTGCCTGGCTGCTGCCCCTTGTCTCCTGCAGCCAGGCTTTCCCGTTTCCCTGCTGTGGTGCTGCGTCAGTGGGGGAGGGCACCACCGTTCCCGCCCTTCCTTGCCACTCCCTGCGATGTGGGCAGTCTCTGACGAGATGCTGGGGGGAGTTGCAGAGAAAGCAATTCCCGCCCTTTCCCTCCTTGCGTCTTGGCGCCGCTGGGGTTTGAAAAGCCCGCGCGCGCGCGCTATCAATCTGCATGGGTTCCTGGTCCTGGCTGGCCCCAGGCGTGGCTTGAAAGGGTTGTTGGGGGAGTGGTTTCTCCTGCGACCGTGGGAACCAAGCCCGCTTTGCGCGCGTTGCTTGTTTGTCGCTCCACCGGGATTCCTGTCTCACCCCCACCGCCAGAGCCGCTTTGCTCAGCTGATCCATATCACTGGGCTTTGGACCTCTCGAGAGCTCATCCTTCACCTCCTCATGCAACCCCAAGTAGAACGCCGCTTGCATTGGGGGGGACCCCAGTTCCCACCCCAATCTGTGCACCAGCATGGTGAATTTCGCCCAATACGCGCGAACTGTCATATTTCCTTGGCGTAAATTATGAAGTTCCTCCTTAGTCTGGTCCATATGACTATCGGACGAATACATCGTTTTCAAACCTTCTAGAAATAGTTTGACATTCTTCATGCAAGGATTCCTTGTTGCAATTAACGGTCTTAGCCACTCCCTGGCTGCCCCGGTAAGGTGCTCCACAATAAACGCTACTCTGTGCTCATCATCAGGGAACTCATCGTGGTGCAGCTCAAGAGCATACACAATCTCAGTCTCAAAGCCTTGAAATTCCTTCGGGTCTCCATTGAACTTGCTAACTAGGGTCCCAGCTCTCCTTCCTGGCAGCACTTGGACTTGGGGTGCCCCTCCCGCCTTGTTTTTCTCTGCATCCAGCTTGTTTTGGAGGTCTACCGCCACCGCCCTTAATTGCTGCTCTTTTTCCTGAAGCTCTCTCACCTGTTCCGCAAGTTGTAGCCGGTCGTCCTGGACCTTCTTAGTCTCCTCTTTAGCTGCCTTCAATTCTCCCTGCGCCTGCAGCGACAGCTGCTGCAGTTCTAGCTGGGCTTGCTCCGCGATCTGCCGCCACTTCTCCGCCTCTGACACGCTCATCTCGGCAACTCCAAAGTAGCCCAAAAATGATTAGGAGGTTGCTGTCACGGTGGCCGGAGTGGACTACTTCAGAGTAACGACGCCACGCAGCTCTGCATTTTATTCTTTTATTGGTGCTGCGTATTTACAGTGCTCAAGTCATTGCTATTTACACGGAGTGATGTGGTCAGTCTGTTTCAGAACCTCCTAATGGCTTTTGGCGCGTCTTTCTCCAACACAAAAGCTTTGGCAGACCCATCCTCTTGCCCCTCCTCTTCCTGCGTAATTCTGGAGTTGGGGGGATGGGTCTTCCCCCCTTGCTTGCCCCTTCCTGTCCCACCTGGGACCCTGGCTCCTCTACCTTGCCTGAGCCTCGGACACGACTTCCTGCTTCCCCACTGGAATCGGAACTCTCCCTGCTTTCCCCTTTGCTCGGGGACGGGCTTGAACTCAGGAGGGGAGGGACTTCGCGATATCCCCTGTCCCTCACAACAAGCTTTGAACTGTTTAATTTACTGACTGGTTTTGCTCTGGGACAGGATATTTGGGGCCGCTAAAGAAAAAGATGTCATAATCAAATGTTGCCATTTCTTTTAACAGTTGCACAAATGAAACCACCTACAGATTATTCCTGGCAGGAGCTTGCGTATGTGTGGGAAATTAAATATATTTAAAGCTAGGCATAAACTCTAATAATGTGGAATATATATCACCAGTAAGATAAAAACTCAACCAAATCCCAGTAATATTTTTGTTTTCAAACCCAGCTAAAAGGCAGCCAGTAGGAACGGTTGCTGCTTTCCAATTGTCCATCAATCTATGAAAAACAAGAGCCACCTAACAACTGAGCCTATTGCCATGGGATAGTTTATCTAGCTGCCAAAATTTGCCTGCCAAAGGCCTTAAATGACCAGTCTGTCCTTATCAGTAGTGAAGCGAAACGGCCCCTTTATTGCTTACGCAGAGGTTTCACAATATTTCAGTGTTTCGGAGTGAGGGGCAGAGCCAATCTGTAAATGTTTGGATCCCAGAACAGGTGTCTCAGGCTGGATAAACACAATCCCACCTACCCACCCTGAGAGTGGAAGAGATGGTGCCAACGCCATGTATTCTCACCCTATTTTTGTCCCTGTGCAGAAGCTGCTTGACCAAAGGTGATGGCCTGGCAAGAGAAATGCATGTGGAGACCACAGGAACCAACGCATCACAGAACACTTCCACCCCTCTTAAAACTATTGCCTGCCTCCAGCCACAGGGTACGTACTGACAGTGGTAAATGATGTTGTGTGTGACAGGAATCCAACTGCAAACAGATTATTAGAACCCTTTAGTTAACATGCACATAATCCAAGTTCCCTCCAGGGGTCCATGAACCTTCATCCTGCTCTTTCACGAAACTTTGGCACAGGTTGCTTTTCACTAATGAACCCCTCCCCCTTTCCAGAATACATTTGGCCTGCCTTTGGGTTTTGGTACAGAATCACATGACTATAATTGAAACCCATGCACTTCTAACCAGGAACCCATGCAATAAATAGATTCTTTATTCTTTACTTATTTACATTTTAAACCAATATTTATACATAAAAGTCTCGGGAAGCAGTATATTTAGTCCCAGAAAGTGGAGGCCATGCTCAGGCCAGATGTGCTATGCTTATGGATACCATATGTTTAGTAGGTTTAAAGATGACAAAAAAAAAATATTGTTCTGGGGGTTACATTACTAGAGTTATAAAGTGGTATCTTCTTCAGCAGTTATGAAGCAGTATCTCTGAAGTAGCATATGAATAAGAGTAAGGCAATGCACTACAGCACAGCAGTGGCTGGAGGGGGTGGGTGGGACTCCAATTAATCGTCATTTCAGGTAGGGTAGGAAACAGCAGCATGTAATGTTTGCCAGGCATCCCCAAACTTCGGCCCTCCAGATGTTTCGGACTACAATTCCCATCTTCCCCCGACCACTGGTCCTGTTAGCTAGGGATCATGGGAATTGTAGGCCAAAACATCTGGAGGGCCGCAGTTTGGGGGTGCCTGGTTCAAGCCCTGCAAATAATATGAAGTCTCTGGATTCGCCAGGCCTGGTACAAATGACTGACAGCCTGCCTTTATGACCAATTCCAATTCCAATCACTTTATTTCAGCTTTAAGCTCATAGACATAAGAACAAGAACAAGGGCATGCACGATTTAGTTTACAGTTAATAACAATAAAATAAGTTAAAAGATATACATAATTAGATAAAATTATAATAAAAGAATTTCTAATTACATATAACAGCCTTTTTGACCTTGATTGTAACTATCATCTGCTTCCTGCACTTGAAACCCCAAACCCTAACCCCTAGCCCCCATCTCAGAGCTAAACTAAACATTACATTAAGTACATTATTTGAAAGTGCACTTAAGATTTTCCACTTCTTTCTTAGCAGAAAGCCCCCCCTCTCTCTGTGTGTGTATCCCTATGCTGATTCAGAAAAGGATCACAGTACTGGGCCAGGGGAGGAGAACAGGCCTCCCTCAAATCTCACCACCCTCAAGTGATACTTGCTCAAGTGCAAATAGCAGCTGCAAGGGGCTTTTTCCATTGGAAAACAGTAAAGGGGAAGGTGGTTACTTCTCTCCCTGTGACAACATGATCCCAATCCGGACTGCCCTTTGCCCACCACGGCTGCTGCTGCTGGAGTGTTCTAACTCCATTTATAAACAGTGTACTTAACAGAAGAATACGGAGTTTGACTGAAAGGTCCGCCAGCCCTAGGCGCCCGAATACGACTGTCACAGGTGTGGATTCAATCATGGCTGCCATGACACAGAGAGAAACAAGCAGCCACTTCAGTCTCCAAAGGGGAAACAGCTACTCTTGAGCACTCAGCTAACTGGCAGGCATTGCTTTGTAGAGACGCCATTTCCTTCCGTTACTTTAACGCAGAAAACAATAACAGAACACCACCACCCCGCCAGAGATTACAGCATGTCCTCTTTTATTGGGCAAATAAAGGAAGATAGAACTCGAGATTTGAGGCCTTCTCACAACTTTCAGTTATTCTACCAATTCAGGGTTTGGGAGGGGGTATTACTTGTGTCATACAGACACACAGGCTGCAATTATTTGATCCCACGAGGCTTACTTTCAAGTAAAACGCATAGGACCCAGATGTCTCTTTTCACAAAATTAAGATTGAGAAACCAGGAGAGAAGACTGCTGAATGTGTTCTCAGCTTCTCTTGTGAAACACAGGGCTGAGTGTTGCGCTTCCAACCTGCACCATTGGCTCAGATATGTTATTGCCATAAAAATAGTAATTTGCCAAGTAACCGAGTCTGAAGGCTTATGCTTCTCATTTAAGACTCAGAAATGTGTTCTCTGTGTTGCTTTTAAATCCCAGCTGTATGCTTCCTACCCTGGAAAAACGTGGATAAAATTTTCTAGTTCTAAATACACACACACACACACACACACACACACACACACCACAATGTTCTGCTTTTAACAATGCAGTTGTCTACACCTTTCTCTTCAGAAGCAATTTCAACTGAGATCAGTGGGACTAACTCCCAGGTAAACAACTACTGTACAGGGTTCTATTCCCATTCCATTTTTTAATTTGTATACCACCTTTCTATGGAACTGCACTCAATGTGGTTTTGCAGCCTCAGTCTCTTTTAAGACCGGTATCAAAATACCCAGAGACAACAATGAACGTACTGTTAATTCTGGCTTCCGAGGGACAACTGGTGAGCAGATTTCTGTCGCCAACAAACCCCAGCCAGTGTAAGAAAATGTATTTAATTTATTTATGAGAAGATTTCTACCCTGCCTTTCTACCATTAAAAGAGACCCAAGAGGCAGCCTAACAGAATCAAAATTAAAGGAAGTCAATAAAAATCAATACAGAATTAACGAAAAGATAGAAATGCCACAGATATACATAACCCACCCCTATAAAGGCAACAGGAGCATAATTTACCAGCAGCCAGACTATCCAGTCCCCAAAGAACAGCACCTTTATGGTGGTTAACTAAAATTGCCCAGATCTGAAAACAGTGCAGGTCACACATACAAAATGGGAGTTGCCTGTCTTTCAGAATACCCATTGTAAAGTATATGCATGTCCTCACAGCTGCTTCACACACATGGCTTCTCTGGTGTCACATCAATATTCTCTAAAACAGCATCATAAAATGCAATGGGCAGGTGCATATGAACATGCGCTGGACACAACCACTCAGACTCCCTGCCATGTGTTTAAGACCACCATTCACATTTTATGTGTTTGCTGTGGGTAACACAAATGTAGCTGAAAAACAACAATGCTGCTATACTGAAGTATGAAGTTGAGTGTCAGTATGGGCTGGATGAAGATATGATACAATAAGGAATAATGAATGAGATGCCTACGGGTAAATTAACGTGGAAAACAATTGTCTTCCATATGGACAGTCAAGAGCCAGGGTTATGAGGCTGAAATGAGGGCAAAATCCAGGTGAGGCAGCTGGCAGCTCATGGTAAGCTGAATATTAATTTAACTTGGGTCCTATAGAGAAGGGTTAAAGAATAAAGTCAAAACAAACCAGCAAAAAAAAATACAAAATATATATACTGTATATCCATAGTCTTGCCAGAATACTTCTAATTGCGGATGAATTCCAAACCTAGGTCTGTTACAGATCACTAACTTTTTCTTGTGCTAGCTACCTCCAAAAAGCAATTTGAGCTTGGTGCTTGCACTGGGAGCCTGATGAAGAGTTTGCTCATCACAAAGCTTTAAGAAATCCGGATCGTTTGAAGCCGGCCCTACTCCTCCGTCTATACGTACCCTTTCAGTTCAGAACTGTTGCTCTGAGCCAGACTTTTATAGTAAGCAGGCTCGTTGACCTCTGTCTCACCACAGGCCTCCTCTTAAAAGTCATATTTCTGTTTATGAGCTTTTCTAAGGACTGTTAAAAGCCTATGGTGGCTCACAAAGCAATATGGTCTGCAGTTTTCATTTGAGACTTTGCTTAAGGATGCTCTTCAGAATTGCTTTCATCTCAGCAGGGTGGGAAACATCATGGGGCAAGCAACCAGGAGCAGCCTTTTCATTGTGTTGCAGGCCATTCGAGTGTAATATTTAAATAGTATATAGCTCACAGAAAAGCAAACTGCTGATGACAGGTTTACTTATTTTTGGATTATTAAAAAGATTGGTTCTATTTGCACCATGCTGGTACTTTAATTATTTGATTTCTGGGCTGTGCAAAATCGACCCTCTCAAACAAGGTTTCCCAAACTGGGGTCTCCAACTGTTTTTTGGACTACAACTCCCATCACCCCTAGCTAGCAGGAGTAGTGGCCAGGGATGATGGAAATTGTAGTCCAAAAACAGTTGGAGAGCCAAGTTTGGGAAACCCTCCTCTAGAACAATGTCTGTCAAACAGTGGGACAGGACTCACCAGTGGATCCACTTTCAGGCAAGCCTTAGTGCCACAGCCTGCTCTGTCCCTCTTCACTTGCTTAACCCCTTGCCTGCCGTTGCCATAAGCCTTTCAGCTGGACCGATGCCAGAACCAGCAACTTCTTCCATGTTGGGTAAAGATGGCCAGGAGACAGAAGGGCTTTGGGAATGAGGAGGGAGGAAGCTTCCTCTGAGGGGAAAGGACCCAAGAAGGCGTTGAAGGAAATTAGAAATGGAATAAGCTAAAATAATATTAACAGATAAATTTTTGATATTTATTAGAAACAAGCAAGCAAAGTAGGAAGAAAGAGGAAGGGGATAAGATAGGGAAGCTGTTAAAGGAAGAAGAAACAGATATAAAAGAGCCAGGGAGGAAAGAAATAAGTAGGGATTCAGGACAGGGGTGGGGGAGAAAGAGAGAGCGAGAAAGGCACAAATTGAGTGTGAAAGGCAAATGGGAGAAGAAATTACAGGAAATGGATAAAAATACTTTGGGATGCACACCAGGGCAGGAAGGAGAAAATATAAAAGAACAAGCCTTCTGTATGTTGAGGCTCAACCCTCTGGGCCAGCAAATTCTGCCTAAAATGGGGGTGGGGCGGCAGTCACAAAACCTCCAGAGCTAATGTTTGTACAGTATTTAGTTTGAGGAAAGCTAGGAAAGTGACGTGGCAAAGAATCTAGCAATTTCCAAGGTGGGTTAGATAAAAACTGATATCAGTAATTGCCAGCTGATTATGCCAAGCTCTGCCCCCATTTTTGAGACTATAAGTCTCCAATGGCCACGGGGGTGATGAGTTTGAAAACCCCTAGTCCAGATGATACAGCCCAAGGAATTCTTGTGCATGGGAATCCAAATGGCACTTCTATGGCACTAAAACAAACGGCTTGCTCTCTTTGAACCTCATCCTACCTACCGGTAACAGTAAGGTAACCTCAAACAATATCCCAGGGGCTCCCTACTCCCCTCCAGAAACCCTCTTTATGTCATAACAAAACAATACAAAAAAAATATGTACCCAGTCAGCTACCTTCCCCTGTAATACACAGGCTGCACTCTTTTTCTAAACTCACTTCAGAATGTCCTGGCATCAGAATCCTGAACGGTTGCTTGTGAACTTTTAAAGCTAAACATAAATAGTGCAACAAAGCTGGACGAGTTTTTAAATCATCTGGCTTGATAATATGTGTGATTCATGCTCCCTCTCGTCATGTTCCCATGTCTTATTCAAAGCCTGGAGGTGCACTTCCAGGGGAATAAGTCTGCATGCTTTACACAAGATGCAAAAACACTCAAACCTCTGCTTACTTGACACCTGCAGTTGTCCTATGTCAGATGGCGATGGCATTTCCAAATACAACTAAAGCAGCAAAACTACTCAAGAGCTCAAAGGCTTCTGTTGTGGAGAATGGAAAGCACTTTCGTTGTGAAGAAGCATCGTTGGGGAAGTTGTTCTTCAATAACTATACTTCTGCTCAACCACATTTCTAAATTCCATGTTTAATATCTGCTTTAGGAATCCCCCCTCACTGCACCAATAAAAGCCAATAGGTATATTACATTCAGAACATCATTTCATCAGCAGCATACACTCAAATGATTGCTCTGAAGTGGTACAGCCAATTATGGATTATTGCTTCTTTACTGTCTGATTCTTACTCATTACATCATGGGAACATGAGCCTGAGGAATCCTGCCAGACATTGCATCAGACAAGATTCTTGACCTCAGACTGAAAGTCCAAACAAAACAAAACATATTTTAGTATTGTACTTAAGCTTCCTACAGCCTTTCTCGGAAGAGGAAACAGCCCATTGATGCAAACATATAATACAGAGTAAGAAGATGTTGCAGGACAAGGAAGATGGACACAAATATCTATTTAATCAGACTATCTCCAGTTTGGCCAGGGCTGGGAACCAGTGGCCCTGCAGATGTTGGATTCCAATTCCCATCAGCTCCTGAGAGCATGTCCAATTGGCAGGGACAATAGGAGCTGCAGTCCAGCAATATCTGGAGAGCTGCAGGTTCTTCATTCCTGAATTAGGTCATTTAGGGTTGCCATATTTTGTTAATCAAAAATATTTTGATTTTTTAAAAAAAGCATTATTAGTGGATACCCTATGGCACCTGAACCCTGAGTCTTTTGTACTTTCCCCTTTTGCAACTTTTCTCCTTTAACTTAGCTTACAGGGTTGCTGGGTGAAACAAATGAGAGTCGTGGACCTGTGCAACACTTCTATATTTCCTGTGTTAATCAGACAGCACATTAAAAAAAAACAATACATGGTGAATTAATAAGCAGTTTAAAAACTCATGGAATGAAAGCACCTCCTCAGGACACACACAGGAAGACATGCTTCTTAAAGGATGGCACCTGCCTCCTGTAACTTGTGGAGCATCCTCTAAAAACAAGGATTTTGTTTTTGTTGTTTCACATATCAGCCACTCCTTGTGTGACACAGCTGCTGGGAAACAAAGACAAGCATTTGGGTTGTACTTGACTTCCTCTACTGCTTGTGTGCTTGAACTGGTGGGGGTTTTATGATGGCAGCATGATTAGAAATAGAGAATGAATTACTTCATTGCACTTAGTCATGGGTTTCTACCCCAGAATAAAAGATGCCGTGATCACCTCTTACAATCTCTTCCTACCATCACTTCTTGCATCTCTTTGGATATGGCATAGTCCTCACATAGGGGACTGTACTACTTGAATGACACAAGGGGAGCTGTTTGCACGAAACACTGGCAAACTTACCACGTTAGTGGACTTGCTAGTTTTTAAATGGCCCTCTAACATTTTGTTAAACAGAGGTGGCAATTGTACTGCACAAATAGTAATTTGGGAGAAGAGGAATAATAGTACCGGCTACAAAGTCATGGAGTCATTTGGTATATTCTGTTGCAGAGTTGTTCGGAGTGCAGCAGATTTACATGGCACGGCTTCATCAAAGGCTATCCCATGCAGCTATTACAGCAGCACTAGTGGCAATGCTCAGAACAGGTGGTAACATTGCTTGGGCACCTGCGATGACAGAAGGCCTTTCAGTTTGAGGACACTGCTGCTGCTTTTCTTTTTTGAAAGGAGGAGAAAGGGCTGAAGAAAGTCTGAATGAGGGATAGCTGCTATTGTTGACAAAGCTAAACAACAAATACCTTCTAAGGAACCACCAGTTTCTCTTGCTTGCTCTCTTCATGGTCCTCCTGGGGTCCACACCCTCCCCAACCTGATCAGGAATCCAGGTGTGCTAACACAGCAAACAGGAAGGGGGCGTTCACAACAGGACCAAGCAGGGAACAGGCTGGAGAAGCGGCTGCTGGCTTATCTTTTGCTGCACAGGAAGAGTTAAAGGTTACTTGCATTTGATTCTGTCATCTTTCTTGTTGGTAACAGTATGGTCCTACTATTTTGCTTCAAGATTTCAGAGGTTCACGCACTGCCCCTATTTGACCAGAGGAAGAAATATGTTTGTACTCATTTCCATGGGAAACAAAACCTCTCTCAAACCACTTTCAGCTCTCATAAAACTACTGTCTGCCTTAAAGTTGTCTTCTTTCTGATGGCAACAGCTGCCATGGACTATTGTGGCTATTACCATTCTTCAGGGCAGTAGAGATTCCGTATTCTTAACAGCACAGTCTTTTCAAGACATAAATAAAATGGGAATTCGCTGTTTTTAGAAGGCTCGTGCTACCCTCTTCCTTCACTGAAGTCAATAGATCTTGTCTTCTTAAATGAATTTAACGGGCCACCCGCTACTAAATGTCACAAAGAGGAAACAACGTTTACACTACAGTGAACAAAACTTAAATTCAAGGGTTTTCTACCCTTGTAACTCTCCCTGGCAGGGGAAAAAAGGAGGTGGAGAAGCTGCTGCATATGGCAATCTACTCACTATTTGTTATACAAACATATAATCAAATGCCAAATTTGCCAAACAAAAACCAAAAAACCCACACACCTGTTTTCCCTGAAGTCATCTTCCCCCATTTAGGCCCAAAATACATGGTTTTGTTTTGTTTTGTTATAAAAAGCATGCTTAAACTGGCTATCGAAGAAAGGGGTGCTGTTTACACCTCACTTAAAATTGAGTTTTGCTTACATGAGATTGCCTTTGGTTAACAAGCACCCGGATGTCCAAGCTGCTGGGTTTTTTTTTTTTGTGGGGGACGTGGGGGGGATTTAGGTACAAATATATGCAGCTATATGTATAAAAGAGTCAAGAGCCATGTTGTACTATATTTCTGTTAAAAGAATTTCATAAGTACTGGTATATTCATATACTGTATACCTATTTTATAGTTATAAGCACAGCTGTAAGTATGTTCTGGATAATTTAGGGAATTTGGAATGAAACTGTGTATGCATATAACATACAAGAATTGTTCACGTCTTTAGCAAAGTTGGGGGAAATCCTTATTTCTTGTCAAAGCGAAGGGTCGAAACAGGAATTAAAGAAATCCATGTGGATTTCTTGAATTTTCAAATAAATTCCCTCTCTACCGCAATCCTAACGGGACGCGGGTGGCACTGTGGTCTAAACCACTGAGCCTAGGGCTTGTCGATCGGAAGGTCGGCGGTTTGAATCCCCGTGATAGGGTGAGCTCCCATTGCTCGGTCCCAGCTTCTGCCAACCTAGCAGTTCGAAAGCACGTCAAAGTGCAAGTAGATAAATAGGTACTGCTCCGGTGGGAAGGTAAATGGCGTTTCCGTGCACTTCTCTGGTTCGCCAGAAGCGGCTTTGTCATGCTGGCCACATGACCTGGAAGCTGTATGCCAGCTCCCTCGGCCAGTAAAGCAAGATGAGCGCCGCAAACTCAGAGTCGTCCGCGACTGGACCTAATGGTCAGGGGTCCCTTTACCTTTACCGTAATCCAATATATTACGCACACACATTCTTTATTAAGGTCCAAAGACCCACAAGAAACAGTTTCGAAAGCAAGATACAGGGTAGAAATACAGGGACAAGATTATAAGGCAGTCACTATGTTCAGAGCATGTTGATTTCTAGATCATTGGATCACTTTTTAGCAGGCTCCTTGTATCTTTCATTTTAAAAGTTCCTGTTTGAAGGTTCAGCCTTTTTACAGCTTCCCGTTGACTGCAGCTAAATTAGTGATTAATGTCCTTTAAAATAAGATTTCCACTCAAACACTGGGCTGTATAAAAGGAGGGTGACAGTACTATGCTCAGGTGGGTCAAGGAACTACTCTGAGTGTTGCCCTCTATGACTGCATGGGCCTCATCCCTTGGGGCAGAAGCTTTTCTCACCTGAAATCTAGTAGCATGCTTCACTTGGACAGAAGCATTCACTATATTAGGCTGCAAGACGAATCCCCTATCCTAGAGCTTTAACATGGCAAGAATCACTTTGGGCAGTTCATACACTCGGGCACAAGAATAAGTGACAGTGCTGGCCTTAGGCTAAGTGGTAATCTACCACTTAGTTGAAACAGACCAGGACTCTGCTTCGCTTTTCAGGTGAAAGAGGTGCCAGAGAAAGTATTTCAAGACATCATGTGATGAAGAAAGGAAATCAGGAAAGCCGGTTTCAGCATCTTGTGTTCATCTGGGTAAAGGAGTTGATTCTTCCTAAACAGACTGTTTCCGCGGCACTATGGCAGGGAGCCTAGGAATCTGCTCCAGGAGAACCAGAAGATGCCGGAAAATCAGGAATCACAGGAATGAATATGGAAATGGCCAACCGGGAGTCAGTTAATTTGACTCACACTTCGTGATGCTAATGTCAGAGGTCCCTCCAGGGGCGTACCCAGGATCAAAACTAGGGGGGGCAAGGGGGGGGCCAAGGCACGGGAGGGGAGGGGCCACAAAGTGGGAATGTGGGCGGGGCTACAGAGCCCAGGTGAAATCAAAATAAACCTGAAGCGACGGCGGCGAAGGGGAGAAAACCAGCGGCCGCCTAGAGGAGAAGAGGGAAGTCTGGGGGTGGGCGGGGGGGGGGGGAGAGAAGGGAACCAGGCTTGGATCGGGGCCTCCGCGGAGGTCTGGAGCAAAGCCCCGGCCTCCGCGAAGCTATCCGAGGCTCCGTTGCTGCAGCGGTCTGGCAGGCGCTGAACGACTCCCGACGTTCGGGAGACCTTTGAGCACAGCCGCGCTGTGCGCATGCGCCCTGCACGGCGGCCGCCGGAGTCCACAGCCGCGCTGTGCGCATGCGCCCCGCTTTGCGCATGCGCAAAGGTCTACCGAACGTCGGGAGCGTCAGCCCTTGCCCCCTCCCACACAGCGCGGCTGTGTGGACTCCGCACGGCTCGGGCACAAGAGACTGCTGCGGGCGCCGAACTCGCGCTCCGCTGGGCTGTCCTCCGCCTCTGCCCACCAGCCCCGCCGGCAGCGCCACTCTTGCCCGCAGCTGCCCGACCGGCCCTGCCTCTAGAGTAGGGCAGCGGCCCCTCCCTGCCCCGCGGTGGGTACGCCCTTGGGTCCCTCACAGCTCTTTAATGAGTAAAAGAGACTTGCCAAAGCCACTCCCTTCCCCTCAAAACTGATCACATTGCAGTTTGAATGTGTCAATCTCACCCATAGTTCAAAGTCACCAATAAGCAAAGGGTGTGAACATGGAAGTGGTTCTATCTATGGGCCACCTCCGAAAGCAGCAACATGCAAAACATATCACCATAACCTTGGAGGATATTGTGGATAATATTCTTCGAACCGCTAACCCCTATAGATCTATTAGCAGGTTCAGAGTTTGTTTTCGGTATGGAGTATTAAATACCAAGTGACCCCATAGGGACTAGCTGTCTTCTTTCGGTGCAGTTGGCTGCTCAAAGCTGAACAGCAAGTTTTCATCCCATTCAGTTCATCACATCAGACTGGAATCATCCACCTTCCTATTAACTTTGCCGCATATTTATTTAATGATCTACTATTTTTATATATGTAAAAAAATTCCTTCCAGCATACTATTTTTATGCCATTCTGGATTTTGGAAGTGCCCCTTTACCCAAAAACATACATTTGGAGCTTTCACTCTAGTAGAGAACAGAAGGTGTCGGGAGCAGGGGGGAAGCAGAAGAAACAGAGAACATTAAGCTCTGGCTCCCTTGCAGGATTTGGCTCACCCTTTCCGGACAATGAATGCACATGGGAGGAAGGGGTGGCGTCACAGAGCCAGGCTGTCCCCACACCTGCCAATCTATATGCATTATTTGTAACAGGGGCCCCCGTGGAGGCTTTTTTCCTTTGCAAACCCCATCCAGCACTCTACACAGGTTCGGTTGTGGGGAGAGTGATATCATAGTGGAAAACTGCTATGTGTGCATAGGCTCTCTTCTGACATCCGTTGTATGTCTCTAGGTCTGGCGCCTTCTCGGTAGTGGCGCCTGCCCTGTGAAACGCCCTCCCACCAAATGTCAAGGAAATAAACAACTATCTGACTTTTAGAAGACATCTGAAGGCAGCCCTGTTTAGGGAAGTTTTTAATGTTTGAAGTTTTATTCTGTTTTTAGTCCTCTGTTGGGAGCCGCCCAGAGTGGCTAGGGAAACCCAGTCAGATGGGTGGGATATAAATAATAAAATTATTATTATTATTATTATTATTATTATTATTATTATTATTATTATTATTTGTTGGCACAATGCCGCTCTCCCACTTCACAGACACACCACCAGGCACCACCCCTTCCTTGAACCACCTGTAAAGGCTTTTCCCAATTCCTGAGGCAGCCCCCTCTCTTTCAGACATTACAATGAATGTGTGTAGATTTGGGACACAGCCTGTTGTTGTAGTGCTGCACCCCCAGTACTGAATGAGCAAAGCCAGTATCTGAAAATGACTCTGTTTGCAGGGTTTTTGGGTTTTTAAATGCAGTAAACGGATGCCCCTCCTGCTCACAGTAGATATACAAATACGGGTAATATTTGCGCTGCTTAAAGAAACATTCACTTAATAGTGTTACAAGCGAAGCGTCTACAAGAAGCTATTTCTTCACTTGGATTCTTAGAAACGAGTCAATTCCCAACAGAGTAGTTTCAGTTAACTTCTCTGCCTCCCGGTACATAAAGCAGCCTATTGAAAAGCATCAGGAGCTCAGAGCAAGACTGGTACTTGGTTTCGAAAACCCTGCTTAGATTATCTTCACAGCGATGGGTATTGAAAAAAGCCCTGCACCCATTTATGCATTTTAAAAGTCTCTGCTAGCTGACGTTCACTTAACTATTCTGATGGAATGTGCAATTGTGTGACGGCTGCTCTTTTGCTTTCCTGAGCTTACAGCTTAAAGCTTTCCAAGTCGTGTCCAGGGTCTCTAACTGCCAAGATGTGAACATGTCAATATATTTAAGGAACTTGGGTGGAGGGGGGAAATAAAATATGTAAATCCCTCTACATAGCTTCAAACATGCTTTTCAGTTCCATTTCTTTTTGAACGCTCGGTTTCTGAATGCAGAAACTTTACCAAAGCCTCTGAGAAGACCATAAGGTTAAACTAGACATGACAGCAACAGAATTGTGTGTTTAAACCTGGATATGTCACAACCACATAGAATCCAGAGGGGCTTACCGGTAGTAGTCTGAGAACCAGAATGCATTTCCATGATATATATATTTTTGCAAAATCTCAAAAAAAAAGAGTTTTAGAGTTTTTTTTTTAAGGAAATCGGGTGCCATGTTTATGAGGGTCAAATACCCAGCTAAGTCCGGGAAATTCAAGACATATGGCAACCCTAAGCAAATGTCTTCCAAAAAATCAAGTACAGTATTGTAATGAGAAATCCTTTTCTTTCCATTCTTCCCAAGCTATGCTCTCTTTGCCATCAGTGTACGGTATAATTGCATCTTGCACGCAATTATCTGGCATGATTTCAACCTTATGCAATTGAAAGCCGGTCAGTCAAAATCTCACAAATTAACTGTGTGCAAGGTGGAGAACTTAGAATCTCCCTTTGGGTTGTGTTTTCCTGGCATGGAAAGAGCTTTTACCAGGCTTTGGGATGGTCTCGTGAGATCTGGCAGGGCCATCTGAGTTCCCACAATATCTTGTGAGAACTCAGCCAGCCCCACGATATTTCATGAGACCATCCCAGAACCTGGTAAGCAAGCTCTCTGCTTTACCTGGAAGGTAAGGATTATTGTGCAGGGCAATTCCGGGGGGGGGGGGTATGTATCTTTGCCTATATGTGCCATTCCATAAATACAACCCCCATGCAAGATGTAGTAGTAGTAGTGGTAGTAGTAAAAAGCAACTGTGATATAGAACTATGTAAGCCTCGCATGCTCAATTCACATTTCTGGCGTATCTGCATGCAGCTTTTACAGATGTTGATTTTTATATGTGACTATGCTTCAGAAAGTATCATGTATCAGTCCAGCCATGTGTTTTTTTTTCCAATTAGATGTCAAGCTGAGGTCATATACACACATGTGCATTTGAAATCTTGTGACATTCGAAATATCTTCCTCAAGGCAAAGGGGTCCTCAGTGTGTTGGCCAAATTCCAACATGAGTAATGAATTATCTACCAAAATGCTTCGTATGGCTGGAGCAAGGCATGACGTTCTTTCACATAAAGCCGACAAAACTCCTGTTTGCTACGAGGCCTTCCTTTAAAAGGCACAGCCTAGTAGCTGACAGGGCACCAAGGCTTCATTAGGCTATCCTTTGCCCAAAGTCTCCTTGAACCATATATCTGATTCTGCAGTGTAGATGAGAACTAATGTGTCCAGTTTGAGTTAAAGGAGTGTGCAATGCTGAAAAACAGGGTTTGGGGGGGGTTGCCGGTGGGGAGTAATAGTTTATCAGAGGTGCTAACAAGTTCCTGCAGAGAGAACTGTGAAGATTGCACTGATACAGCCTTGAATCTAGCACTGCTTGTCTGTGTGCTTGCTTCTGTGCCCCAATAAATATATCATTACAAAAATAACTTTATTCCTTTCTCTCTGCCCTGTAAAGACTGTTGGGAACAGGGAGGTAGTGCGTGGAAACAATATAATTACTGTCCACCGCTAAATAATTATCACCACCTATTCCAGAAAAGTTGACACATCAAAAACAGTGCAGGTACTCTGAAAATAATGCCAACAGCTAAGTCAGCTGTGGAAATTTAATGAGGGCACAAGTAGAAAAGATGCACTATGGAATCTCATACTGAAGACATACACTGACAAATTATGATGTTTTGGTCCAAAAAGGGCAGGTGTGAGGTATTTGAGAGAATAAATTCTGCTCCTCCAGCATATAGAACAAGCGGATAAGCATAGCAACTTCATGTTCAAGGATGTTTCCAATCACAGTTGAAAGAGATGAAGAAGCTGAATGAGACAGTAAAGCAACTTAGCTGCACCCTGGTCTATCCAGGAATGCAGCTACTCAATGAGTAGAGCTCCTACACAGCTCCTGGAAGGCCTGTAGTTGGAGAGCAGCTGTAGCTGCTGACCATGAAATCGGCTGACATGAAAACTACTGTGCTGAGAAAATGGGCATGTGGAGCCATAATTGCTGTGTTAAATGTTTCTACAAGTCCACACGTTTTGCCAGATTTGAGATTCTGACATTCTGAAAAATGGAAGTGGTTATTATTATTTTTTAAAAAAGAATCACATGAGGAACATAATATGATCTAGTCCCTTGGAGAGAATCAATCACTTGAAGGACGCAGATGTTCACCGCTGGTGAACAAAGCCAGGAAAAGATATTTCAAACATTTAGGTGCTTGAATAAAAATTCTAGGCACCTAGAGGACCAGGCGCCTGAGATTTTTTTCCAGCTGAACTTCCGTATTTGTATATTTGAACTTAAAATAAAAAGTAGGAACTAGGTACAGCAGTAGAAAGTTTACCTTAAAATAAATCTATTTTTAAAAGCTTCCCCTTTTCAGTCTCCCTCTGCAATAATCTTTATTAAAGAATGTAATGCCTACCATGCTCTCTCTCTCTCTCTCTCTCTCTCTCTCTCTGTTACCTTCTTTAGTGCTGGATCAAAACTCCTCATTTACATGCTTGCTGTCTGGGTAAGGGAGGCAGAATTAAAAGTAATAAATGGCCTATTGTTAGCTGAAACAGAGAGAGTCTCTGTGCACCTTTTAACACTTCCCTCTTCGGATAAGCTGCTCCCAGCTGACGCTCAGCTTTCTGACACAGCTAATGTTCACTGAGATTTGAGATGTTTGGTTGGAGGGCAAGTGGAATGCAGCATATTTTTTCCCAAGAAGACTGAAACTTCTTTACATGACTCAAAATTCATCAGGCTGGGGCAGGAAGATGAATAACATAACATAACATAACACAGCTACCCATTTCTATCCATCATGGAGTACAAGGGGAGAACTTAAGATGATGCTGTTTCGCAGGGGTAGCCTTGGTTTTCGCATAGCATTATCAGTCCTGCTCTTACAATATATAAAGAGCAGCAAGATGTCATGGACTGGCTAGATGCAGAGGAGTGGTGGAAGGTACCAGCTGGGGAACCTCCAAGGGAAGAAGACTCAGAGCCAGAGATGAGTGGCCAGAGAAAGACGATGGAGCAGACTGGGAGGAGGTTTCAGAAGCTGAAGAGGCAACAGGGTTTAGTGAGCAGGAAGTGTCTGTGGCAGAGAGCAGCCCAGCGGCAGAAGCAGAGGCAGAGGCAGGAGGGGAGGGGAGCCAAGAGGCAGAGTTGAGTCAGGCAGGTGAGGAAGCCAAGTGGTCTTCCTCTCGTGCTGCAACCAGCTCCCCTTGCCCCTAGTCTCCCAGAACCAGAAGAGGTATGAAAAGGGTGGAGCACAGACAAGCACAGAGACGGTGCCTCAGCTTGCTTGGGGAGGACCCAGGGGAGGAAATTTAAGGAGCTGTGGTAAGGAGGGGAACTTCAGTCTTCTCAACTGCCTCAGAGCAGTGAGTTCTACTGGCAAGAGTTGCTGTGCTCTAGTAGGCATGGCCTCTGGAGCTGTCTTGTTTCTGTGAATAATGAGTTAACTTCACTGAAGCCGTGTGAGTTATTGCTGACCTGCTCCTGGCACCCATTCCTGTCACAAGTAATGCCAGTGGTGAATAATGCCAGTGGCCTAGCATGGTCTTCTCTCCTCTTGAGTGTGCCTAGACTGGAAGCTTACTCTTGGTGCCATTTCCCAGTGCTCTGGGCTCAGAACTTTTCATGTGCAAGACAATTATAGCCCATTGAGACTAATTTCCTCTTTCTTGCAGCTGTGTGCTCTCACCATCCCACCTAATGAGGATAATTATAAATTAGCATATCTTGCCTTCCCTGTGGGGAATACATGTGCCTGGAATACTTTCTTCTGGATGGATAAGAAAATGAAGAGTGTAGAGTTTATTTTTAAAATAAAGGAAGGTTTAAAAGAGGGAGAATGAGTCAGCCAACCAGCTGCTAAGGATGACTGCAAATATTAGCCCATTTATCTGTGCCTGTATCTAGGGACCACCCTACAAGAAAGGAAGTACCTTTCATTAAGCAGGTGACTAAGGAAACTCTATGGAAGCATGAAGTCACATTTTCCCAAAATGACTCAGTGTTTAGCAAAATAACTCTGTGAAGCGAGAAAAACCATGGTCGTAGAATTATTTAATTGATTCATACTCCTTTTCTCCACCATCCACCTATTTTTTTATGTCCCGAAAGCAGAGAAAGATGAAAACACAGTGGGAAATAATGCACAGCTATGACTGCTCTGCTCCAATGAACTGTTCTTGCTCCCTGGAATTTGCCCGCGATGACAGGCTCCATGCAGCTTGTGTATTAATTAGCTGCAAGTAATAGGATCAGACCTGGTATCAAACAGGGAGAGGAGACTTTCCCCTTCGGGAGAAGCCAAATTTGCCCCACATTTAAACAGGGGATGACCTGGCTTAGCCTCTGGGTGGAGAGGGATGATCTCCTGCCCATCAAAAGCACTTCTCTATACTGAACATGAATGCTGTCCTTTCTCAGCCACTCACAGTATGGCAGACAACACTACTGGGGGTGTGTGTAGATTATGTTGTGTTGTTTAAGAGTGCCGCTGCAGCAGCAAGGACTGCACAGTGCCGTTGAATCTGGCCCAACCTCGCCCGAAGACAGCTGGGGAGGCAGTGAACTAGAGGCAAAGTGTAACTGTGCATAGCAGTCCAGAAGCAGCCTTTCAAAAGAGGCATACTTTTGGCAAGGAGGACACAAAATAGAGGAACGTAGGAAGCTGCACTAGCACATTTTTTGTTCAGTATTGTCTGCACTGATGTGCAGTAGCTCTCTCAGGATTTCAGACAGGGGTCTCACCCAGCCCTAGCTGGGAATTGAACCTGGAACCTCCTGCATGCAAGGCAGAAGGTTCTACCACTGAGCTGCAGCCCTTTGACAGACAGACAGACCAGGAAGCAGAAGCATCTGGGGAAGGCTCCCACCACCTTTTCCCTCCCTATAGGAATGAGCATGATGTGAGCCTCCAGGCTACAATCTTTCCTGCAGACAGAAAAACAAGGAAGCATCAGCATCCGGGTCAGGATTTCCCCACATTTTCTCCTCTGTAGGAATAACTATGACGCGATCCGCTCACTCCCCAGACACTGCAGCTGTCCTTGGAGACAGTGGCATTCACGAAAATAAATATAAAGGTTGGAAAGCCCGACATTAAAGAATTCACTATTCATTAGAAGAACTTTGAGAAAGCCACAAAAAAGTAAAAACAACCAAGACAGCAGACGTCTAATTAACAGAGCAACTGGCTGGGCTATTTATATCATTGTTGGCTGCATATGACCAATTACCTGCAGTGGGGCTACAGGCAAGGAATAAGATGAAGGGCATAGTTTTCCTGTCTAGGCACAAAGGAAACTGCTGCTCGAGCCTGAGGGAACTGTCAAGGTTGCCTTGGGCATGGAGCATGTGCTGTGGTGTGTGAAACTAACGCAGGCTGAGTTCCAATAGACATTTCTCTTTGCAGAAAGAAAGAGAAACCTAGACAGCCTCTTTCAAGTTCTCAATTGTCGTTGTCCTGCCCTGCCCAAATATGTGGCCCTGGTCTCATATGTCCTTAGCTGCTTCCCATCCTTACCTAGTATTCTGATGACAAAAGCATACCCGTGCAAAAGCATTGCTAACCAAACCAGTACAGCTCTGTCCCTAAAAGAGTATCTTTCGTGATGACAGCCAGGGCAGCAAACTACATACTTCATGAGAGAGTGTATATCAGCAGCTAAAGTGGTTTCAAATGCTCAGAAAGCTCCTTTCGCTTAAACCAAGAGGGATAACTTTACAAACCATGATCACAATAGGGATGCAACAAAATGGAAGTTATGCTGGGCTACGATCCCATGCACAGCTACCTGGGAGTAAAGCACATTACACATGGTGGAATACAGTAAGCAACTATTGCAGTTTCACCACCTGAAAATGCTCCCTGCTTCAAAATGTTGGTTGTTGTTTTTTTTTTTTTAAGGATATCCATATAGCAAAGTTATATGGTGACTTTAGACAAACAGTATTTTTGTATGGCAGTCAACGAACATGAAAGCAGAACGCATGGCATCATCACGAAGCCATATGATGTTTCACGTTATCAGCCCTTGAAGCCACCACAGGTTGTGTTGACAGCACTGCCTCTAGCAGCAGCACCCTATCCCCAAATTCAACAAAGAGCCAATGGTAGACTGGGCACTGTTCTCTGGGTGCCATCCATGCTGATACCAAACTGAAGGATGCTCAGAATGCTTGCTTGCCTGGAGATAGAACTCACTATGCATGGGGAACTGAGGAAGTAGGTGTCGAAAAGGCAGAGGAAGGGGGGGGAGTGGTGACCATAGCTGCCAAGTTTTCGCTTTTCTCTTGAGGAAGCCTATTCAGCATAAGGGAAAATCCCTGTAAAAAAGGGATAACTTGGCAGCTATGGTGGTGACCCCCCCCTAACTGGCATTCAGCCCTGAATAGGACTTAATCACATCCTATGACTAAAGGAAGCAAAATTGTGCAAAATAAGCAAATGTGTACACAAAATAAGCAAATTAACATATTATTTGTGAGATTCAGTTTCTCTTGACATAGAACTGGGCTGCCTAGGTACAAAATTTGGATTTTCCAACACATGCGCCCCAAAGTGCTGCAATCGGGTTCAGAGCAGCATCAGAAAATGCTCGTGTGAATTGGCCAAAAAGGGAGATCTAACACATTACGTCTGGAGCTCCCACTAATGAATCATTACCAGTAGAATCCTATGCATGTCTGGTTAGACTAGGCTGCGGAGTTCAGCCTAAGGCTGCAATCATATGCACATCTCCCTGGAAGAAAGCCCCACTGTGATTAGTGGGACTTATTCCTAAGCAAACATGCATACAATTGGGCTGCATCAGAAAATTGGTGAGAAAACATCAAACTAGACGTACGGTCATCAAAGGGAAAATGTACTGTTGGCTGCGTAGCAATTCTCTGCTTATGTGATATTTAGTTGATCTGTTTGCTTTATAGTCTCATACAACTGCACATATATTTCTGGCTTTTATTCTTTTATACTGAACTGTGTAGGGATTTTCTAAGGTATTGCAAACGTGTTAGACGCCCAGTCAATGGTGGGAGTGGTGAAATATGCATCATGGCCTAACCTGCCTTTCTGATACAGGAATTTTCAAATGTATTCTGCTGGCTATTTCAAAAACCCTTAACTCTGCATTTAGAAAGACCTTCCCCTGTTGCTATTCCTAGGGGTGTGGGGCATTTGGCAGAGTGGTCTTTCTCATCCGAAAGGCACTACATGTCCCAAACCAGTCCGTTACTTTCTTAACTTTCCGACAGAACCACCCACTATTCATGCTAATGATGTTCATGTTCAGTGGTGGTCAGATGTGCATGCTTGCAGACACCCGGGACGCCATAAAGACTAGAAAGATGTTCACCAACCAATGAGAATGTTTGAAATCTGTAGCCTATCTCAGCTTCCCACTTCCAGTTTTTCAAACATGCAAACAGAGAGATGGCTGGTCCAAGGGTTGGAGATTCCGCAAGGGTCCTTAACCACTGAGAGAAGGTTCTTCTTACTGCTGTTCCTGGGTGAATGCAGCATCTGTTTGGTTTTGGCTCTGGTGAAAGGTCTGCAATTTCCCAAAGCCAGTCTATTACCTTTTCATCCTACTCATCTTTCAGTCGCGACCTAACTCAGCCCACAGCAGTGAAGCAGTTCATGCCTGGAACCTTGGCTTCCATTCTTGTGTATATTATTCGTATTTTTAATGTGTTTAGAGAAAGCTGTAATTACACAATTTAAAGCCCTTTCGTCTATCTCTCTCTGCCAAGAAGCCATGCAGCTTTTGTTTGTTTTTTCTTTGTGCATCTGCAATCATTCTGCAAGCACAATGGAGTACAGCAATGAAGAGGATGCAAGCAGTGCAATCCTATGTGTGTTCACTCAGAAGAAACTTCCACAGTTTTCAATGGGGTTCAGTTCCAAGGAAGAGCGCATAGGACTGCGGCCTCAATCCGAATTGAACAGAACTGACTTTTAAGTAGATGTGCACAGGATTTTACTGTTAATGTTACAAGCCCATTTCAACTGAAATCTCTGGTGGACTTGGCATGGTGGCATTAAGGATCAACTAGACCATGCACAGAGACACAGAAAGAAAATATAATTAAAAAGCAAAAAGAAGAGAGAGATTAGTGTGTCCTTGCCTAAGTTAAGCTCTTCTTTCCTGCAACAGCTGTCTGAAGGAAAAGTCATCATAACCCTGAAGGAACAGTAAAGGAGAGGCTTAATGCCAAAGCTTCTTAAAATGAAAACGATCTACTGCTTGCCTCAAAACGATCCTCGCAAATACAATTTTGGGGAAAAAATGCATAAATAATTATGGACATTCTATGCCTCCCTCTTCAACCCACTTCTACCAGAATGAGTCTAGAAAGAGGAGATGTTCGCTTTCACAAAAAAACAAACAAAATTGCCTTGGGTAAGAAATCTATTCATATGTGGACTCCTGATGAGTCATCTGCGTACTGTACTTGGATTTGGGATAATATCCACTAGTGATGAGTAGGGAAGCAGAAAGAGGCAGCAAGTAGATTTGAGTCCTGATTATGCAATGGCTGCCTGGAGCCAAGAGTACGTTACCCTAGATCAGCCGGGATGCAGGCAGCGTCACTCAGTAGGGCTGATATCCTACCCCGATGCAATGCTGTATATTGCAATACATATAATGCAACATCCTTTCCTTGAAAAAGCAATGACCTCACATTCTATTCTTGTGCCACCACTTTCCCACAAAGAACCCTTGTAAGCGTAGTATTCCAGGACTGGCCCTGATCAGAAGGAGGGAGAGATGAAACAGTAATTTCTTCACCCGTGCTACACATTCAGAAATTGAAAGAATTGGGAAGAAAAAGCCACACAGATATCCTACAACTGTAAAATCGATAACTCTGCTCTGACATTTTCTTTTCACTATCTCTCTGAAGTTCAAGGAAGGTCAGCTTCAGGGTCATGCTTGTTTATTTTCCTCAGAGACCATCTCTTTAACTTCCTTGTCAAAACACCACCACATCATTACAGACCTCTGCTCAGAATGGCGCATCTGACAAAGAACATTGTGCCTAATGTTGAGGGGGGGCACCATTCCCTCCCCCCTACAAAAACTCTCACAAGAGCAATTCTACATGCATGGAGTAGTCCATGCTCAATGAGGGTTTTCCCCATGAAACTAACCCCCATCTTGACACTTGCGAATGGTGCAGTGTGTTTTTTCTTAATCATTTTGACCCAACTTTAAACTCTGCTTTTTCCCAGCTTTACTCCTCTATTCACACTAATACCTAGCTAGCAATGATTTTCTCTTCTCCTTCCCACCACCACATGTTTTGGTTTTGCAATCCCCTGCCACCCCTACCCCCCCCCCCAAAAAAAACACTGGCACATTCATCCAATTAAATTTCATTCAGAACCTTCTTTAAAAAACACGGATACATTTAATCAGGTCCTCCCTCAAAGAGGGCACATGTTGCGGTGAGACCTGGAGACCGACCACCTGTGTTGTGGGTGGGCAAGATTGGTCAGCCACAACACCCAATTGGTAGGTCCCTTGGTGTTGGGTTCAATCTGGCCAATGGGGCACAGACCAAACGGATCGAGGGACCTATATATACACCCATGCACATGACCCAGAGCTTCCTCTTTCAGGGCGTGCATTCGGAACACCCGCCCACCTCTCCCTACTTTTAGGGCTTTGTTGCGCTTGATCTTGCTATGCCGTCGTGTGTCGTCTGTCGTTGGGACAGGGGCATGGCAGGAATTTTCCCCACTTGGCTGATTGGCTAGTGCCATTTGGGCTTTGCCTGCCGCATAGCAAATTGTCACAACTTGTAAGGTTGTGGATAGGCTCTGGTTCAGGTGATAGGGATGGGGGAATGCTCTCGCCATCCCCATGTGAAGGGTATTCTGTTAAAGGAATCCAGGGACAAAATGGTTTGGTCAACCCCTGTGAGGGGGTTGTGCCCGTGCCTGAGTCCAGGGGGACATCTGGGTGGCAGACATAGTCTGTTCCCGGCTTTCCACCTATCCAGGTGTTCACCCTTTGCTGGTGCCCTAAGTCAGCGCTACTTGCGAGGGTGCAGGGAGCTAGTCGAACCAGAGCCTATGCAACCACTCACTTTCTGTAATCAAAGTTGTGGCCTAAATTCTGCCAAAAACCAAACCAAAATTTGTGTCAAGTGTGAATTTATTTAGGGGGGAGGTCTCTAGGTCTGAACACGCAAAAAAAAAAAAGAACTTTAAATACAGCTTGGCAGGAGGGGAGAATGGCTCTGTGACTTGCCACAAGGACTAACCAATCAGCGTTACACAAAGCAGACTGAAGAGGCAGGAGAGTGTGGCTTTGGGCCTATCACAAAGGCCAGCCAATCAGCGCTCTGCGTAATTGGGCTTCTCCTGGAAAAAGAAGTGGTTGCTCCCAGCTAGATTCTCTGAGGAAGGTTATCTGTTTAGGAAAGAGAGAGAGAGAGAGAGAGAGCTAGAGCTAAGTGCATGTTCCCTGTGGGCTCATCACTCATGCTATGTATACCTAAATGGCACCCTTAGAGATTACACAGCAGACCTCAGGCTGGAGGTGGTGTTAAGTGAAAAACATGATGTCTTACATGCCATGGTCTGCAGACCACCAGGAATGGCTGGGAAACTTATTGCTAAGCTGTGAGTTCGCCCAAGAGCAGGAGGCTTTGGCCTTGGAATTCCTGCCGTTAAAGACAACAGAGGTGCATCTGGCTGCTGATCCTTTGCTTCCTCCTACAGCAAAATACAATGTTGGCTTGCTCTGTTCACACTCTTCCCTGCTGTGCCTTTAGGGCATGTTCAAAACCACAAACCTACATCTGTGTCTCAACAAACTGTTTTTCCAGGTCGGGATATTCTGGTTTCAAACACTGCGTTGCTTTTTTTCCGAGATTGTGTTTTTATAAAACAAATTCCTTCTCTCCCTATATACTGTAAAATATGTGCCCACAGATTGCTACTCAGCTGTTATGGGAAGGGGGAGTGGGGGGGGGGAAGTGAAACATGCCCCTTTTGACTTGTTGATTTTTTCCCACCCTCCCTTACAACCGAGAGCCCAGAGAAGCCACTGAATGGGACGACTGTTCCTTCAAGCTATTTTGGAATCTGCCTTTGCTTCTGTTTTACCACCTTAAAGCAGCTAGTGTGCTCAGTTTCCCCACCACCACCCCAAGGCAGCTCTTGGGAGGCAAGGAAGTGCTAAGAAAGAATTCCTTCATGTAAATCAATCCATTGTCATATTCCTGGTGAACGCTGAATATCCCAGCGTCTGGGGGTGAACATTTCCAGGAAACCTTGCTCCATTTCCAGTCCAAGCATCAAATCGGGTTTGTAAAAGTTACCAGGAAAAATAATTGTTTTTTCAACATCCACTTTGGGAACCATAAATCTCCCCAATTAGTAGGTGGGAAAGGCACCGAGCACTAATACCATGAGGGAGCAAGGGCTTACCCAATCGTTTCCCTGTGCCGCCGCCCCCCTCCTCCCCGGACTCTAAGGTAGGATGAAATGCTGCAGTTTACATATACACAACACCCTATTCTCCCGTTAGATGAATGAGGGATTTATGTGGATAATGCTTCTGAATACTAACAGGAATTATCCACAGAAGTCCTCACATGCTCTCTCTGAAGAATATACCCATGTGTCTGTCTCTCCATCCCAGAATTTGGCTGCAGCGATCAACTGTGTCAACAGAAGTCACAGCTTCCAATCACAGTGGCTGAGATCCAAGCTGGAAGAGAAATACCATGGATGGAATTTACGTGAACCTGCCTCTGCCAGCCCTGAAGCAGAAGCCTCCCAGGAACATTCAGATCCAGAATGATGTCCAGGCTCATTTTTTTTCCACCACTGAGTGGTTTTGTGGAGGACAGAAGGAGAACTTTCCACACCTGAAAGGGAGAAGGTTGGCCTGAAGGATGAGGTCATTGCTGGATGTTTCTGAGCAAGTCCTCTTTTCCAGAGTCTGGCACATTCTGGACAAGTAGCTAATTGTCTAGGTGATAACATCATGTCCCTTTTCAAAAACAAAAACACAAAGTTACCTTTGAATTTCACTTGCGAATTAATACAGTGGTACCTCGACATACGAATGCCTCGACTTCCGAAGGTTTCGACTTCCGAAGTCGACAATCCCGGAAGTATTTTCGCCACGCGCACATTCTGCACCTGCGCAGAAGCGGTGTGCGCGGTCTCCGCATGCGCAGAAACGCAAAATCGCGCTTCACGCATAATCGCACATGCACAGAACGGGCGCTTCAACAACCAAATACTTCGACTTACGAAGAGCACCGCGGAACGGATCGCCTTTGTAAGTCGAGGCGCCACTGTATATACATGGAACAGGCATCTAGATTATTTTCTTTCTTTTTTTACTGGAGAATACTTGTTATTACTAGTATCGCTTCTAAATGGTAGAACATTTCACTGTTATATTCACAATAATCCTGTAAAGCAGGAGAAGCTCAGACACAAGGCTTTCCTCAAATCTTTCCAATGTAGGACACGCATACACCGAAATCCAGTAACCTATGCAATGAGTCATGGCGGCTCCTTTAAATATTTCTATGTACACCACTGCTATCCCTCAGAAATAAATAAATGACAAATTAAAACCACATAGTCAAGAAAAGCCTGGTGTAGCCTGTTGTTGAGGCCACAGCCTGCCAGCTAAGGAATGAATCAATAAACAGGCAGTTAAACAGATGAGAACATGAGATTTATTTATTTTTTTGAAAGAGAAGCAGAGGAGATGTGTAGGACCGGGTATCAGTGTAAAATCAGAATGGCATTTGTCATGACTCTAAAGGCAGGATATAGTTACAAATTCTCTCAGTCTTCCTCCCTCAGGACAGAAGCCGATCACTAATGGCATGTCCTCCTGGAGGCTTCTGGGTAGTGTGAGAAGCAGCACCTCCAAAATAAGAAGTGTGGTTTTGCACACTCACATTACTCCTCCTTGTGTACAGATTGCCTTGCAACTAGCTCATAACACCCTGAATCCAAAGAATGGAAAGGTAGGCATTTGTGTGGACTGAGCAAAGACTACCAGTATTATGAGTTTTGTAGCAATCAGGTATGCCTTTAAAAACTGACGTCCTCCTTGAGATCAGGGTGAAAATATATGAACTGAGACCACAGTGCGAATGTAGGTGTATGATTGGAGCACTTTCCTTTGAAGCGTTAATATCATAATTGGAAGAAAATTAGTACATGAGCTGGCAACGTGAATTGCAGTCTTTCTCTAATGTGACAAGAAAAGAGTCCATAACTCGCTCAATCTACAAATCTACATACGTTCCTTTGTGAAGAAGCAGGGTCGGGAAGAGCTGTTAACTGCATGTGCTGCTATCATCTTCCTTCCTTTAATTCCATGTGCTGTGTCCTCTTCCTTCATTTCTTGTGGAAAGCTAAAACCTCTTTAAAGAGGAGCTAACCATCTGGCAATTGTTTTGGACAAATATTTTCCCTGAACATCGCTCATCCAAACTTCTCACCTTGCCCTCTACTCCTTCAGTGCCACAGCCTTTTGCATTTTGAAAATTGGTTAGGCACAGGCAAATCCCACCACTGCACCTTGCAAATTTCTAATGCTAATTTCTATTCGAAGGGCAAATATTAAATCACCACGGAGCTTGATCAATCATAGCTATGTAGCAACTCCATAAGAACATTTCAGAGCACCTCACCCCATTCTTTTTGCTCTCAAATGATGGCATTAAGTGCAGAGGTGACCAGCTTCCCTTGAGAAAATGCATTGGGCTTTTTTTTGGTTTTTTGTTTTAAGTGGCCCTCAATCCTGGGAAGTGGATTCTCATGCATACAAGAAAAGTATGTGCAAAAAATGTGGGCCAAGGCAGTGAGGAGGAAACTGGACTGAAATGACAAGAAATGCAACAAGAGGAGCTAGTACAGGCACACCCTAACCATCCTTTGTTCCCACCAGCTTTCAAAGCGTGAGCCTTCCTTTTCACTCCAATGAATGTCTTCCCTTATTTAGTCAATTAAAGATCATTGTTACAGGAGACCCTCATCTGGCAAAAGCTTATCATATGCTGTAGTCCTCTAGTCCAAACAAAGGCTTTATCGTGCCTTTGTGCCTGTCATTTCCTACCACCAGTATTGCTTCTATTGAAATCTGCTGGCAATTTACATTATGTATGCGGTTTTGGTTTTAATGAAGCGCTTCTTTTTCAGACAAAGCATCTGAAAAGCTTGTCTGTAGAAAACGCATATTGTATTCCGAAGTTGGAAAATAAAGAACTTCAACCTTACAGTTTGGAAGGCCCATAGGGACTGCTAACACTGCTACCAAATGTATGATTGCTTACAAAGATGAACTATAGAATTTGCTTGGATTTCTCACCTTCAGCTAAATCTCACTTATCCCTTATCTCTCAGCAGCATCATATGGTAAAACCCACTGAGTGTGATATATTTTATATAGCTGCTTCTGGCGAACCAGAGCAGCACACAGAAATGCCATATACCTTCCCGCTGTAGCGGTACCTATTTATCTACGTGCACTTTGACGGCTAGGTTGGCAGGAGCTGGCACCGAGCAACGGGAGCTCACCCCGTCGCGGGGATTCGAACCACCGACCTTCTGATCAGCAAGCCCTAGGCTCTGTGGTTTAACCCACAGCGCCACCCGCGTCCCCTAGAATAAAAGTGGGGTGCAAATATAACAAATACATAAGCACTATTTTTCTTTGGATGTTGTCTTCTATGTCTTTTGCAGAAGAACTTCTGTCTAGTGGCTATGACTATCAGTAAAAGTTGTGTGTGCAGAATTCAGCTTCCTAAAAAAATTAACCAGGAAAAAAGTAAGTTTCTGTACTTTGGCACCTATGAAGTTATACTTGAAAATGTGTGGCCAATACCCAGAGAAACTGCAGAAACCAAAGGATTGCACAACAAAACTTCCAGTGGTCAGGAATGAGGCTGCTACTCTCCTATCCTTCTGCCAAACATATTGGATTATGTCTTAAATGCAGGAGGTCTGTGGGGTCGGGTATCACTTCAGAGTAAAAAAGGGCAACAAAAGGTCTTGTTCTTGGAAATTCTGGCAACGGAGACCATCTTACTCTTATGATATGATTCTGGTAATCTCTGCATTTACTTCCCATTCACTTTTCAGATCAGTGCATCAGATACCCACAAGACAGATGGCATTCATGTACCACAATAACTCCCCTGCGGTCCATACAGCAGCTTAGGTACCTTGAGAGTTTAGTGGGCAGAACGATGAACAAGTCCCTGCGCACTTTTACCTCTGAGAACTTGGTTAGCTCGCTGCCCAGAAATAAAATGCATGTTGAGACTGTCCCACCCCACCCCATGACTGCACCACTTCAGAAAACAGGTGTGGGGCTGTCATGTTTAAATGCTCCTCCATGTCAATAACTTTATACAAACAGAAAGCTATGATTTGAGGAAGGTGATTGTATGCCAACTTTCTCTCTTTAACATGATTGTCCTTAACGCTCAGGAAAATTCTGCTGCAGGGAAATACATCTCCAGTATTATTTAGTGGTAATGTAATGGAAGAACTGTACCACATGCCTCCGGTATTATGTAGTGATGTCACGGAAGGACTATACCACAATACCTTTTCTGAATGTTTGCACTGATTGCCGATGGTTTCAGTTCCCCATCTGTAAAGCAGGCATCATAGTCATTTTGTTACAGGGAATATAATGCAAGAGAGGACCACTTCACATGTGATGAATTCTCTGGACGATAGCTACTTCCATGCAGAAATGGTGTGAACTCCAATACATATCTGTTTTGCCAGATGTACACATGGTGATATGAAACTGTGTACATTTATCATACATTATAAGCTCCATATGAGTTATTGCTACACAGAACTAGCCTTTGTTTAGAAAATGTTTGATACCATCCCTATTGACCGCCCTGAGACCTGTGGGTATAGGGTGGTATACAAATTTAATTAATGATGGTGATGATGATGATGGAATGGGAGCACCCTGGCAAAGCTGACATTCCTTTCAATGGGGCTGATGCAGAATAAACGCCTGGTGAACTGCGCCCTTCGTTTTGTCTGATGAGGCCTTGAGAAACATACTTTTGTTCCGACCAGCAACTAATCTCTGAAACACAGTGTACAAGTTGCTTGTCTGAAAACTCCCATTCAGCACCACAACCTTCTGGTTAGGAAGAGCTCTGTACAATTCAAAAGCCCACATCTTGCATCTTATGCCAGTATGTGACAAAAAAAAAAACCCTAACAACTTCAGGTAAAGTCTCCCTTCTTCTGTGTTTCAAGCACTTCAGCAATACAACAGACTATGTCAAAAATAATATCTACAGGCGCAATCCAAAAGTTAAGCCCTTCCAAGTCCTATTCAGCGCCAGAGATTTAAAACACAGGCGTATTTCTATCACCAATGCAACTTTAAAGGTGCTTTGCTCTCTAAGCATGGAGCCCTATAATAAAATAAATCCAACTTAGGAACCATAGGAAAACAAAAGCCTGCTGCTACTTTCTCTTCCGACAAAACTTCGCCAGCCGCTTGGGAATTTGGGGTCTCCCTCTCTCTGTCTCTAAAGGAAGGAAAGCCCCTTGTCCTGCTTTCCGAGCATCAGGATGCGCCACCAGGCTTGGCTCCTTCCTCCCTTCCCTCCCGACACATCCGAGAAGCTAGAAACCCACCAGCGCACAGCACAAAAGGACTCGTCCGCCACCGAGAAACAAAAGAGCGTGAAAAGCGGCAGAAAGAAGACAAGGGCGCAGCCGGCCGGGGAAGCCCCGCGTGGCAGCGCGCGGGAGGCGCGGCTGGGGCGCGAGATCTCTCGCCTCCTCCTCCTTACCCGTACGCGGGATCCTCGCAGCCTCTTTCCGAGGAAGGGCCGGCTCCGGGGAGCCTTTGTCCCGAAAGGGACTTCGAGGCAGCCGGCGGCAGCAACCTGGGGACCATCCACTCCGGCTCGCCGTCTTTTGCGGAGGAAAGCCGCTTGCAAGGTTCCCCCTCTGAGGCGCCGGGTGCGCGAGGTCAGGCGGGAGGGCGCGCCCTGGAGACGAGGAAAGGAGTCCCCCCTCCTCCTCCTCCTTCTCCACCTCTCTTCCCCTCAGAAGACGCGCGTTCCTTTCCTTGGCCGGGGTTCCTGGATCTCTTCCCCAGCGGCCCGGCCGCGACCTGCGCTTCAGGGGGAGCCAGCGGCGAGGCCGGGGAGAAGCGCTGCCTCCGGCGAGGGAGAGTTGCAAAGTGTTCGCAAAGTCGCTGCATCCCCTCCCGCCGGCTCCGGCTGCTCCCGCCCTCGCTCCCTCAGCTTTTGCAGGCGGAGGAGGAGACAGGCAGCGGGAGAGAGGGAGACAGAAAGAGCCCAGCTCCACCCCGCCGCCGCCGCCGCCCCCTCTCCACTTCACTCCTTCTTGCGCGCGCTCTCCCTTCCCACCCTCCCTCTCCAGGGAGTAGCCGGCTAACAAGGACCCTTCTGTTGGCTTTGTCCAAGACCCTCGCCGGCAAAATATGCGGCTACGTTGCTGGGGCGCTTGCCTGCTGCTGGCAGGAGCGAGGAGTCGCGCTGGTTGGGCTGCACGAGGGGTGCTTTGGGGTTGTTGGGTTTTTGTGCGGAGCTGGAAAGAAAAGGCGCCACTTTCATCATGCCCGTGAGTTGTGGGTGTGTATCTGTGGGCCGCGGCCGCGGCCGCCCAAAAGTGCACCTCCAGGCGTAGGGTGGCGGGGAATGATTGACAGCAGACCTTGCCGGGAAGGGTGTGATTCAGGGAAAGTAGCTCGGCAGACTTGTAGTAGTGTCAGGGTTCGGCCCTTCACTTGCAAGCCTCTGGTGCAGGGATGGACGCCGCCTGGAGAACAACAAGCCCTTTAATGATACCGCCAGGAGTCCACAGGTTGAGTGGTTCAGTTTGGAGCTGGAGCTGGAAGCATGCACTAGTGCTCAGATGCGGGAAATGCTTGCAAGAAAACGATGTGTGTGTGCTATGAGGAAGTTTAACAGGATGCATCCCCCTACTCAGGAGTCACCAACATGGGGCCCACCAGCCACATAGGTACCTGCAAATGCCTTCCCTGGGACCCCAGAATCCCTACCCCACCCATGTTGAAATTCGGCTTAGAAGAACCACTACAATATAATAGATAGTGGTGTGTTCTTGGATGCAGTGTGTGTGTATAGATATGTCCACAGTCCCCAAAAGCTTGGCACCCCCTGCCCTACACGCTCATTCCACCGCGGTTATTTCTGGCTACATCTTGCCTTACATTTTCTGGAAGTGACTAAAGCAGCTTTCTTGCGGTAATTCTGCAAGGCAAGGAGCCTAACTTTGCCCATATGCATTACGTCCTATACTTACCCAGTGTTCCTTCCTCTACTAAGTCCAATCTTCCATTGGCTTTGCCTTCATGCATTAAGAAAACTGATCCACCTTCCACTGCTGCCTTGGCAAAGGCTTCCCTGATCATCTTTCACCTTCTTCACCGTCTTCACCCTAGGGACCAAGCATCCATTTACAGATGCATGAGGGCTTGTGTGTACACAGCAGGACTTTCAATTTGTTTTCCTTTTAAAAAGCAAAAATATCTCTTTGAATGTCCTCTGCTTGCAAAAGCAGCAATTTATGTGGCAAAGGAAGATGGGGCTTCTGTTGGGAGGGAGCCGCCCTACATGTATATATAGACCTAGTAGTTGGGAGGGGTAGTATATTTAGTGTGGGACACATCGTGTTCCTGCTGGGGGTAGTTTGTCCACCTTTGCTCCCCATCCTGAGCTCAGCTCTCACCTGTGTCTCCTAGAAGCAATCAGCATGCAGCAGTGGCCACACACCAGGAATGGCTTTGAATGGCTGGTCAAACCAGGTGAGCGTAGCTAATGGGTCTCAAACCCTTGTTGAGTTAGGGACTTCTCCTGCATGTTAAGACAGATTCTGGTGGAATCTGATGGTGCTTGTCAACCTGGGAAGGTAGCCCATCTCAAAGAAGGAAAACTCTGATCCTAAGCCTCCACTGCCTTGTTTAAGAACAGGTACCCGAGTTTGCTTGTTTTCCTCTGCCCTCCCCATCCCTTGTTCCTTTTTTAAGATTGTAAACCTGGTGGGTCTTTAGGACACTCTGTGAGCTTTTTGTTGTTGTTGTTGAAACAGTGGGAAATGCTTTAAATTTAATGATTTACTGGTATAAATACTATGTGCTAAACAGTTGCAGATCTTTGTGACTACTACTCACACATAAGTGTGTCTATACCAATGCATCCCTAGACAAATGTGTCTGGACTGCATGATATCCCCAGTTGCAGATTTTTTGCACTATCCTTTAAGCACCAAAATGGCTCTATCTGAAAATGGTATCCCCAAAGTAATCAGGCTCTAGTAGATGAGCCATGCCTTTGAACTACTCAGTCTTTCCATATTTTCCAATCATCTCTTTGGCAGCTTTTTTGTCATCCATCCCTCAAGCCTCACCCTTTGCCACAAGCTTGAAACAGTGGTTTGTTTGTTTTTTAACAGCATAGCACAGGCTCATATATAAGAATAATAGTAATCCCCCGCAGGTTTAGCAAGAGGTCAACAAATTCAATTTCTCGCCCTAGCATCAATTTTAAATTGGTTCCTGGCTCGCAACTACAGGAGCCTGCCAGACTGATGGAACCATAGGTGTAATGTGACTTCTGAGGTTGCTGCACCTCTGTGGGGGATTTTCTTCTTCGAGTTCTTGAGAAAATGGAGTTGGTTGTTGCATGCTACTACATTCACACAATGCCCTCTGTGCAACATGAATTTAAAAGCATGCAAATGAGTTATGGCTGTCATGTCACACAAAAGATGAATTGTGTACATTTTGAGTAAGTTGCGGGTTTGCAGGTGATGTGCAGGACCCCAAATGTTATTGTTTACTGTTGGTGCAATGGTTTGGGGCCTTGTTCCTTGGAATTGTTTTATATTGCTGTATCGTGTCAAATAGTTGTTTATTTCCTTGACATCTGCATGGCGGTAACATGTTTGTGTCATAGGCCAGTGGTTCCCAACAGGTGGTCCGGGGACCCCCAGGGGTCCGCGAGCTATGCCAGAGGGGTCCGCAAGATGCTATTAGAATAAAAAATATATTAAATATATTTCGTATGATAACAGATTTTTTGTTTTGGCCGCTTCCTGCATGAGCAGAGTCTAGCGCAAAACTAGAATTAGATAGAGGCAGTAGTTCTGCTGTATGCCGTTAGGTGGCGCTTTACAAACACTACTGTTTTGCAAAGAGGCAGCGCGCGCATTCTACTAACGCTTACCTCCCCAAGATGCTTTGCGCGTGTTGGCTTCATTTGTGCGCTACTGTGCAGGTACCCTGTCTTCTCCATTCCCCTCCCTCCTCCCTGGCGCGCGCTGCCTCTTTGCAAAACAGTAGTGTTTGTAAACAAAGCAAGCATTTTCTTCCATGTGTTTCATGAAAAACAAATATAGGAATCGGCTCAACATGCGGTCAGATTTCAGAGTGAACGTTTCAGGTTTGGAACCTAATATTTCAGAAATAATGGACTCAAAGGACAGATTTAACTCATCTCATTAAGAACTGAAAATTAAAACTAACTGTATACTGATGGAGTACTCTGTTGTAACTGTAAAAAACGTATAAATATAAAATATAAAAAGACTCTTAATTTGGCTCTCACTTTTTAATTTTAGGATTAGGAATTAATGGGGGTCCTTGTCACAATAGCGGCTCGATGAGGGGTCCTCGAGAAAATTTTGTTGGGAACCCCTGTCATAGGCAAAAGGTGATTTGTTCAAGCTGATTTTGCTCGCTCATTAAGTTAAGAAGTAGCATAAAGAGGGGTGATGAAATCTCCTGAGCTAAGAAGATTGTGTCATCTTCTGATCACTGGTTCCTTTTACTTAGGTGTAGTTCTCACATTGAAAATCTTGAGCAAACTCTGATTTTAAAGCATAAGCCTTCATTGTAGAAATGCTTTTGCTTATACTTCTGGCAGCTCTGGGCTCAGGCCACATGAGATTAAGTTATGAGCCAATGGCTCCTTTCCTTGTCATGCAAAAAAAGGTCTGCAAATACTGGGAGCTGGAACTGGAAACATGTCAAGCCCTTGAAAAGGGGAGTTGTTGGGCTTCCAAATGGAGGATACAGAACTCACATCTAGCTTTGGAAAGACATGAAAAAATTTCCCCCTAAGGCTGTGGCGTTTTTATGCATAGAAAACAATATTCCACATCATGTTTGGAGGTTTTATGGCTCCCCCTGAGCTTCATATTATTAGATTCAGGGCAGAATCATACTGGCAGATGCAACTGGATTTCCAGTTGGAGAGTGGCATTTTGTTTTTCTAAATCACCCCAACAAATATGATTATATCCTTAAGGTACTTAATATTTGCTGGCATAATCTGGTGTTTCTAAAACAGCCAGAGTGAAATGGTGTGAACTAATTACGATGGCTTTTGATTACCACTTAGCTCATGAATGGTTTTCCACCACCGTCGTCAAAAGTAGCATACCGAAGCAAATGGACACAGATTATGCATGCAGATCATAAGCTGCATGACCAAAAAAGCATGCTGGTGATGCGGGTACTGGGACAGTCGTTTAGTCCAGCTGCTGGTTTATCTGCCCCACAACCCCTAAATCCTACTCTGTGGTAGCTGCTTGCGTTTGAACCGAACTTTCTGTGCTGCACAATCAAGAGGACACTTACAAGGGACATTTTCATATCTCTATGCTTTTTTAAAAAAACAACAACAACATTTCCACGTTGACAATGGTTCACCATATATCTAATGCAAGATGTTCAAAAGTGTTGAGCAAGGTGGGGAATGCAAGCAGCCTTCTGCTCGGGCACCAGGCCTCTTCTGCCTCCTTGCTGCCTCTGCAGCCCTTTGTGCCCCTCCCCAAGCAACTTCTGATGGGCAGAGGGACAGAATGGCATAAGGCAGGGAAAAGGGATTGCAGCTGGAGAGGGACTGTCAGAAATCAGAGGTATCCCACCTGCACATGTGAAGGTGCCTTCTACTCTTACAAAGGGCTCTCTGGATCCTGAGGTTAGCAGGCTCACCTGTTTTGTACTGGAGAAGGCATCTTTAGCTCCTTTCCCCTGCATTCCTTTGCTGTTTTTCTTGTCCTCTCCCCCCACCCCTTTGCACTGTGTTCTCTTTGTGGGATTTGTCAAATGCGTTGCATTGGTTGCTTTAAAGGACGCAATTTTTATTGGAAAGCTCAATTTTGTTTTAAAACAATGCTAAATTTTATATGCGCATCCAGGGAATGAAATGGGCATATAATCCATAATGCATGTACACCGAAGTTGCGCCACGTTTTTTTTTGCTGGGTTTGTGCTCAGTTTAAATTTGTTTTGTGTGACGTGACAGAGGTGCTAGGAAATGGGTTCATTTAAATAGGTAATGAATAATAATGAATACCATTTCCCCCCTCTGGGAGTGGTGGTAAACCTACATTTGTCCCTTTCTGTTCAAAAAAATGTCCGAAAAGCATTTTAACCTGCAAGGGAAATAGATGTGCTGAACAAAGAAGCTGCCTTACACTGAGTCTCAACATTGCTCTGTCTCAGGGATGGGAAACCTGCAGCCCTCCAAAAGTTTTTGGGTTCCAATTCCCATGAGCCCCATCAAATGTGACCAATAGTCAGGGGTCAGGGGACATGTAGTCCTTCAAAACCTGGCTTCTACAGCTTCCTCTTCAGTGCTCTTTCTAGACCAGTCTTGTATGCTCTTAAGTGACAGTGGCTCTCTAGGAGTTCAGGGGGGTGGGGAGCCCTTATACGTGCAATGCATATGTTCTACCTCTCAGCAATGTGCCATTCCCAAAGAGCACAAGCAAACTGTGCTCCTCAAGAATGATAGTATCAGGGACTGAACTGAGGAGGAATGGTGGGAACCCCCCCCCCTTCCTGCACCTTTCCAATAAGAGGACAGTATAGATTTAGAACAGTGGTTTGCAGAAGGTCACACTTCAGAGGCTGCAGAGGGGAGAAGCTGGGGAATATTTGGAGAGCATCAGGAAGAAGCACCAGGAGAGAGGCAGCTGACAGACTCAGTGTCTCTGGATAGCATTCCTCACCCCCGCCTACCAGGACCAGACGTGCATTGAGAGTAGTAGAACAGAAAGCTCAGAGGCAGAAAGCACAGATCAGCAGGGGTGATGTAGAATAGGAGAGACTGAGGGGTGGGACTTTACTCAGAGCAACACCATTATCTAAGAATATTGAATAAACTAATTGGTAAGAACTCTTCTTTTTTTTATCTACTTCTTTGCTGCCACCATGGGAGGGATAGGATTCCCTGCAGCCTGACAGATAGCAAAATTGAAACATGCGAAACTGTCCTTTTTGGCTTCCCAAAACAGTGAGTTCATGTCAGGGGTGAAATCTGAACCAGGGCCTTCTTCCTTCACAGCTTCCTATTTTAGCTGCTAGGCTGCACTACTCCTCTCTGCATAAAAATGTACAGTACATGGACCTCAGTGCTGTTCGTCAGCAAGCTACTTCCCAGTCGCCATTTTGAAGAGTGAAAAAGAAGAAACATTTGCCAACTTCTGCTTTTAACTACAGATTGCTGTGACGACTCTCATTTTACATACCCATGAAGAAAAAAAGAGGACATGTCCTGAAACTGCTTTGGTCGCACTGGTCAAAGATCTCCGGCGAGCTAGGGACAAAGGAGAGAGCTGTTTCCTACTTCTGCTGGATCTCTCAGCAGCTTTTGATACCATCGACCATAACATCCTTCTGGACCATCTAGAGGGGATGGGAGCTGGGGGCACTGTTATACAGTGGTTCCGCTCCTTCCTCCTGGGCTGTGTTCAGAAAGTGGGGGGGGGGGTGAGTGTTCAGACCCCTGGGCTCTCACTTGTGGGGTGCCTCAGGGCTCTGTCCTCTCCCCCATGCTTTTCAACATCTACACGCAGCCACTGGGAGAGATCATCAGGGGGTTTGGGCTGGATGTTCATCAATATGCAGATGATACCCAGCTCTACCTCTCTTTCAAATCAGAACCAGTGAAGGCGGTGAAGGTCCTGTGTGAGTGTCTGGAGGCGGTTGAAGGATGGATGGCGGCTAACAGATTGAGGTTGAATCCTGACAAGACAGAAGTGCTGTTTTGGGGGGGACAGGAGGCAGGCAGGTGTGGAGGACTCCCTGGTCCTGAATGGGGAAACTGTGCCCCTGAAGGACCAGGTGTGCAGCCTGGGAGTCATTTTGGAAGCGCAGGTCAATTCTGTGTCCGGGGCAGCTGTTTACCAGCTCCATCTGGTATGCAGGCTGGGACCCCATCTGCCCGTGGACTGTCTCACCAGAGTGGTGCATGCTCTGGTTATCTCTCGCTTGGACTACTGCAATGCACTCTATGTGGGGCTACCTTTGAAGGTGACCTGGAAACTACAACTAATCCAGAATGTGGCAACTAACTGATGACTGGGAGCGGCCGCTGAGACCACATAACATTCGGTCTTGAAAGACCTACATTGGCTCCCAGTATGTTTCCGAGCACAATTCAAAGTGTTGGTGCTGACCTTTAAAGCCCTAAACGGCCTAGATCCAGTATACCTGAAGGAGCATCTCCACCCCCATCGTTCTACCCGGACAATGAGGTCCAGCGCTGAGGGCCTTCTGGTGGTTCCCTCACTGCGAGAAGCCAAGTTACAGGGAACCAGGCAGAGGGCCTTCTCGGTAGTGGCAGCCGCCCTGTGGAACGCCCTCCCACCAGATATCAAAGAGAACAACTACCAGACTTTTAGAAGACATCTGAAGGCAGCCCTGTTTAGGGAGGGTTTTAATGGGAAACCCAGCTAGATGGGTGGGGTATTATTATTATTATTATTATTATTATTATTATTATTATTATTATTATTATTATGTCCTGGGGAAAGAGGACATACAGCAACCCCACTTCCCCCCACACCACCAAGGATGCTCTGGCCACAATGGCTTTCCTGTTCATGATTTGCCAGATGAAGAGATGACAACGCCAGCGAGAATCCTGGTCTCAGTTCCCCATGCATATAGTTTTGCAGCAGAGAATGTATAATACACATGTGAAAATATAATGGTATTGTTGGTTGCTCACATTCTACTGGGACTCGTGTGTGATTTCTAGACACATTTAAAGCTTATCGTTTCCTGTGTTACGAGAAAATGTGTGCCCTACATGTTGCGGTTAAGCGAGATCCTTATAACAATATAATTAAAAGTCACGGCCATGTTGGGAGTGAATGCAGAGGCAAGACGTTTTGTAATTGATCGCATGTGTTATTTGAGAACGGCTTTACCTACGGGGAATATTCTCAACATGAAGAGCTGGAGCAATAAATATATGAAGGTTGCTGGAGAAGGACTAAGCCATTCTTGCTTTCCTTCAAGACTGCATGGTTCTTAGTGGTTTTCTCCCGATATAAAAAGGAAATTGAGAGACCAGCCCTTTGTCATGCAAAGAGGCATAAATACTTTGCAGGCATCTCCGTTTTCAATTGGTTTCACAGCACTTTTGTAAAATTCAGTACTTTCACACACAATAAGGACAGTTTCCTCCCTTTGAATGAATTGGAAGCACAGTTTCTTAACTCCCCTTCCCCATTTTATTATCAATCAGTGTTAGGGCCAACTCGAACAACCAGATCGTCCCATGAGGAATGTGGGTTGAATTTAGCTGCGCTAAGTTCAACATTCAGTCAAGCAATTATATGATTGCTTTGCCATGTGCCGGCTTGGAACTCTTCCCACACTTCCCGCATCATTGCTCTGCAACCCAGCTGCTGGCAGACAGCTTTAAAAGTGGTGCAGCAAATGCAGGTTGTGAGCGGCACACACAGCAAAGCAATCTCAGGAGCCAAATGCCAAGTCAACCTATGTTGCCAGCATGTCAGTCCTCCAGGTGTTGTTGGACTCCAACTCCCATCAGCCTTACCCAGCATGGCCAATGATCAGAGAAGATGGGAGGTGTGGTCCAACAATACCTAAATATAAGGAAAGATGGCATGATAATTGTGCACTGTGGACACCACAAGACCGTCTCATCATACGCACCCTGCAAATGAAAACAGGCATCTTTCCCGAGACTATTACAGTGGTACCTTGGTTCTCAACTCCCAAAACCGTTCGAAAACTAAATGCGCGGTTTCCGATTGGCTGCAGGAGCTTCCTGCACTCAATCGGAAGCTGCGTCGGACGTTTGGCTTCCCAAAAATATTCGCAAACCAGAACACATATTTCTCAGCTTGCGGCGTTCGGGAGCCGATTGGTTCGGGAGCCAAGCCGTTCGAGTAACAAGGTACCACTATATGGTTGCCGCTCACAGTGACAAAGGACACTCAAGTGTAGCAATACCTTTGCCTTCATAGAACAGTTAAAATCCAGCCCCTCAAGAAACAGGCAATGCTTTTTAAGAGAGTTGGCATGATCAAGATATCAGTGCCCATACTAATGTGTACACCTTGGTTTATTTTGTCCCACTCTTGCCTTTGGTCCAACAAGTGCTGCAAGGTTTTGATGCACCACAAAAGCCTCCTCATTCTATTTGACCAGAAATAATAGTAGCACAGGAAGGAGAAGGAGAAAGTATGTCAGGAGCTGGAGTCGGGCCTAGGTCAGCAATAAAACAATAAAGTGTCAGATGTCAGTAAACTCTTTATTCAAAGAAACAAAACAGCTCAGTCTTAGTGGTCGCAACAAACCTTCCCAGGGTAGGTCTTGCCCCCATGAAGCAGTTGCAAGGACCAAAGGTCCCCGCCTTCCCACTGCTCTCTATGGCTCCTTCTGCACTTCCTTCCCCAGCAACCTAAGGCTCCATCGCTTTCTCTCTCATTGCTCTGCCCTCTTCATTTATCTGTGTGTTCTAGGAGACCTGAGGTTGCAGCAGAAGGATGAGATTCCCTGGATTCTGCAGCAGCCTGCCATGTTTCTGTTTCTTGGCCCTCCTACTCTCCTGCCTCTGAGTCTGGACTGCCCTCTGCCACAGCCTCTTTCTGCTCACTAAACCCTGTTGCCTCTTCAGCTCCCGACACATCCTCCTCCCATTCTTCTCCCTTTTCTCCCTCTGACCACGCATCATTGTCCCACCACCAGTCCCCTGGCTCTGAGCCTTCTTCCCCTGGGGGTTCCCCAGCTGGTGCCTCCCAGCACTTCTCTGCACCCAGCCAGTCCATGACAAAGTATGTACAGCATGAGAAACGGGGGTCTTGTTCTATCGTAGTGGTATAGCTATACCATGCCACCTTCAACTCTGCAAAACACCAAAGCAACATCCATCTCTGGTCCTCGACACACAGGATCCAATCCAGCAAAACTTACTTGCTTTGACTTGTCATTCCAATCAATCATAACCCCAGCCACACTCCACTGCTTTCAATGAAGTTATGACTAGCTGGCAGGATTGCACCTTCAGCCTGTGTGTGTGTGTGTCCACACAGGCTATATTTCCAGCCATCGTACACATCCTTATCCTGGCAGCCATTGCCACTAGGTTCCAAAGCAATGCAGTCCAAGAATGACATCAGAAGAGAAGCAAGGGGAATAAGTTGCTAAAGCAACCAAAATGCCTTAGGCTTAGGGTAGGGAAAAAGACATCTGATTCCAATTATCTTGCAGCAGTTCTGAATATCTGCATTTTGGTCCAAACTGGTGATGTGTCAGCAACGTCACCTGATTTCGTGCCGACGGGTTTTTCAATTAACCCCACACAGTCACTAGGCAAGCATCTGGAAATATGTAAAAGAAACAGAATGAGTCAGCCAAAAATGAACAATTAAGCAGATGAGCGTGCATCCCTAAAAGCTCAGTTCCACTTTTCCTTAAAAGTTTTTTTTTTTTGTTATGCGGAAGGCTACCTTCATAAATCCATTTATCCCATGCAGATCAATGGCAAAGCCTACTCTGATGCCATTGCTATACCATGCATTTATTTGGGGGGAAGCATTCGGATATTTGCTTAACCTGGTTGTCTTTTTAAAGCCACCGGGGGGGGGGGGGGAATCCAGAATAGCCTACTTTACATTTCCACTTTACAACTTTCTTTTGTTTTGTTTAAGTAAAATAAAGAAACTGAAAGCAGCTTCATATGTAAATATTTTTATCTTTTGGAAGCAGAAAGCAAATAATAATAGAGAGTAGTGGGTGTGCAGACTGCATCTCACAGAAGATGCAGTAGGGTGAATGGATGGCACTTTGGGGTTCTGGCCTTGATTCAGCTTAAAAGAGAGAGTGAAAGCAAAGTGAGGTTAAGTCCGAGATCCCTCATGGTGCTTCTATGACTCCTGTGTTATTTCAAAAATGAATAGAAGCTACACCAAAAAAACAAAAAACAACTTGAAAGGGAATCCTGCTGGGCTTTTGAGTGGTGATTAATAGCCGTCCTCCAAGCGCTGGCCAGCTGTGTTGTTTGACAATACAGTTGCCTGATTTCATAGATGGATGGCTGATGGAATTGGATAATGAAAAGTGAAATGCTTAACTGCTGCTGCTATTATTACTGTTAGCATCTTGTTTGATCTTTAGTATGAGAGCCAGTGTGGTGTAGTGGTTAGGTTAGGAGCAGTGGACTCGTAATCTGGGGGACTGGGTTCGCTTCCCCGCTCCTCCACATGCAGCTGCTGGGTGACCTTGGGCTAGTCACACTTCTCTGAAGTCTCTCAGCCTCACTCACCTCAGAGTGTTTGTTGTGGGGGAGGAAGGGAAAGGAGTTTGTTAGCTGCTTTGAGATTCCTTAGGGTAGTGATAAAGCGGGATATCAAATCCAAACTCTTCTCTTTCTTCTAGGGTTTTAATATTATTTTTATACCGTATTGCAATATATAAGTGATATACAGTAGTGTATTTTTTTTCTGTTTCATCTGCAGAGGCTGCCCACTGAGGTTGGCCCAGAAGCTGCAGCTGGTGCAAAATGCAGCAGCTTGGCTGCTCACTGTGGTAAGCTATCTCTACCATGTTACACTACTGTTGAAAGAATTGTACTGAATTAGCTACTAAGCCAAGTTCTGGGAGCTGGTGCTGGTGAGAGCCTTATACAGCTCAGGGCAGGATGCCTAAAGATCATCTCAGCCCTTTTCTACCCAGCCAGTCACTGTGCTCCGCAAGAGAGGGCTACCTGCAGACACCATCAGGTGGTCCGTTCTATATGATGTAGGAACTGAGCCCTTAGCATGGCAGCACCTGTCTTTTGAGGCTCTGTCCACTGGTATATCAGACAGACACAGCCTCTGTTTCTCTTTGGCGCCTGTTGAAGGTGGCCTTTTTCAAACAAGTGCAGATATTTATCCTGGTCTACACTGGATTTTAACTTGTTTTTACATATGGAATTGCTTGTTGTGTTATTATTTGTTGACGTCTTTATTGTTATATCACTTTGAGATGTTTCATAGGGATCGGTTTCTACCTGGAATGAAGTAATAATCATAATAATGCTGTAAGCCACCAAGAGGGAGATGGTGTACTTTTTTTTGTTGTGGTTGGCTTCCACCTGCCTCGGGAGACAATAGAGGAATGCGCCTATTGGGGTTGAAGTCAAACAGTTGGAGAGTTACAGCGCCTGCTGTGGCTGTAGAGACCAATATAGGAGAGAGATGTTTTATTATTGCAGCTGGGGCAGATGAAGGTGTCCGGTTTTGTTGCTGCAGATGCACCATTTCTTCTCTCTACACTCCTCCCAGCGGTCATTCCTTTTCCCGTGGTCACTGCTGTGGATACAATACCTGACTGTCTTTCTTTAGGCACTGCGGTCATCCGCTAGGGATTCCTACACGGCAGGGTTGATGTTGCCAGCCTTCAAGTCACTTTTGCAGACATCTTTGTAAACACAGAGTTGGTTTGCCAATGGGCCTGCTGCTTGAAGCCAGCTCCTCCTAGTGCACTTCCTTGGTGTACTCTGGACGACGGCCTATTAATTCATTAAATAAATGAATAAGAGATGTGCATTGCCTACAGCACCACCATTAACAAAGCAGCCTTTAATGAGAACCAGAATGTCCTTTTTATAATATAATATAATTAAAACAAAACAAAACAAACCTATACTTAAGTTGCAAAGAATGAACTGAGAAATTTATTGGCTGGTATCCAAAGAGCTACTTTAGAAGCACTCAAGGCATTGGGCATCCTCAGTAGAATTCACACACACCCTTTGAATTATGCTACATCACAAACTGCTTATGAAACTCCCCTCCATTTCAAAGTTTACCTTGTGGCTTGGGGAGCTGTTGCTTGAGAAACACGTCCAAATTTCCCTTGGGTAGCTTGTTGTGCAGTTCTTTGGAGCCAGGCCATTTCAGACAATTGGGAATGGATTATTTACTTTACCTTCAATACACACAAATGTTACTTTCCACTGGGACACAGTATTAGTCCCTGTAGTGCTGCAATGGGAAAAGCCATCAATTCCAAAAGGTGACTTAACTGCTTCTTTTAGGTTCTGGGTGTTGCAACCCAAGCAGGACTGGAGAAATAAGGAAGGAACAATTGGGCTGCAGTCCATTGAGCCTAAAAAGGATTTTTATTGACAACTTTTGAGACCAAGAAACTTTGACCAACACCGGTCATCACAGGGCTGCCAACTTTTCAGCTGAGCTTTGCAGTTGTACCTTTAGCAGTGGGTTGATGTGCAGTTGTTAGCAGGCGATAATGCTTATTTCCATGCCATGAAAGGCTTCACCTGTTAATTTATCCAAACAGGGCTGAAGTTAGAAGCACAAGTGCAGGGGTGGGATTGCGGTGTTGTTGTTGTTTCTAATCACTTGGCTACCTTAGGCAGTCAACAAAATCCAATAGTTTTCTCCACTGTGTGGCTGAAGTAAAATATGAGAGTACAGTGATATTACGTTATTAACAAGACATTCGTGAAGGATGATGAGTCCACCAGCAGGTAACTCACGTGTTCCAGGGCATTGAATCACTGTTGCTAAGTGATCAGATGAAGGAAAGCTGACCACCCCTACCTGAGACTCAGGAGGCAAAAACAGGTGTCATTGTGGTGTCAGGTGATTTACACCACTCAAACCTGGCCCACCAAGAATGGGGGAAATAGGGATCTGGCCTGCTGATTGGAGCCATTTCCCAACTCCTGCTACTAAGCCTCAAATAGCAATGGCAAATAAATAGGTATTAACATTGTTTGGGGCTTTAGTCCTAATAGCTAATTGTTGTCCTTCCCATTGGGTTGGATCTTGTCTTTTTGCTGGAGGGTGCTACTTAGCACAACACTGCCTTATGTACTGGCAGCATAAGCACTAACTGAGTCATGGAGTTCCTTGCCATGGTCCCAAGATCATGACAAAGTATTATGCTCTGGCTCCCTCTGCTGACCTGTACATAGAAAACATAGACAAGGAAACTTCGTCTCCGTGTCCAAGAGCTACGGCAGATAACCATACGCTCTATGGTTTAGTGTGCATTCAGTACACTCTGAATGTACTGGGCTTGTTTGTTTTCAGCTTTGTACACATGAGGTCAACCCCAATCCAGACACATCCCATTTCTTTCAATGAGTTAATGCATGCATTCCCCCGCACAAACCAGCTTTGATGCAAAAAGATATTTTAAAACTGAATAGATTTGCACTTCAGCCCAAGTGTGTACGAAAAAAATGCATGTGAATTGTAGCTTTCTTGCACTGCGTTGTGAAAGTCTGGTATACTGGATGTTTCCGAGCACAATTCAAAGTGTTGGTGCTGAATTTTAAAGCCCTAAATGGCCTCGGCCCAGTATACTTGAAGGAGCGTCTCCACCCCCATCGTTCAGCCCAGACACTGAGGTCAAGCACCAAGGGCCTTCCGGCGGTTCCCTCACTGCGAGAAGTGAGGTTACAGGGAACAAAGCAGGGGGACTTCTCGGTAGTGGTGCCCGCCCTGTGGAACACCCTCCCACCAGATGTCAAGAAAATAAACAACTATCTGACTTTTAGAAGACATCTGAAGGCAGCCCTGTTTAGGGAAGTTTTTAATGTTTGATCTTTTATCATGTTTTTAATATTCTGCTGGGAGCTGCCCAGAGTGGCTGGGGGAAACCCAGCCAGATGGGCAGGATATAAATAATAAATTATATATTATTATTATGGAAAGTTGTATCTAAAAAGGGGGGATCTATGCCCATAGTGGGATGTGGAAATACTAACTGAAGGAAGAGAGTCGAGAAGATTGATGCACACTACCTGGAAATACACATCCACTCTGGATGTGGGAGTTGGGGGAAATGAGTCCTAACTGACACTAGCATTGTAACCCATGTGATTCATCTATTATCATGATATTGTGAATTTGTATAGTGCCATTTGTTAAGAAAAATCCTCAGGCAATTTAGGAGACACACAGAAGACTGCTGCAGCTAATTCTGCAACTGGAAAAATGGCATAGTGCGCTTTTTCCCCTAAACGAAAGCAAATACTATGACCTTCAGTGATTCTTTACATTAGGCCTTAACCAAGACACACACAAAGGAAAACGGCTGGTTGTTTCAACATTTTTGTATCTTACCTTTCCTTCAAAGAGCTCGAGGTGGCTCCCTACTCTGCATTTCCCCCCTCACAACATGCCTGCGAGGTAGGCTAGGCTGAGAGACAGCAACTGGTGCAAGGTTGCCCTGTGAGCTATAGGGCTTTGAACCCTGGTCTCCCAGGTCTCTGTCCAACGCTCTAACCACTATCCCACATTGGCTGTGGAGGGGCAAAATAAAAAGTAAGCACACATGAAACGTGTACACAGGAAATATTCTCCTGACAGTTTTCATGCATCAAAGCTATGCCCAAAGAAGTCACTCCAAAGATGTTGTAAAAATTCACAAGCTTCCTTAAAATATGAAACAAATATTTGCATAGCAACAGCACACCAATACACCCCCCCACACACACACACACCCTGTGAAGTATCTTGGGATTTACCCCTCTTGCCTGATATCACGGCTGCCTTCAGTCCCACAAAATCTCATTGCCCTAATCTGAGTTGTTATCTCTTTTTCATCCCTAGATGGCTGTGTGAGATAGAATAGAACAACACGTGTGGCATCCATGAATTAGGGGAAATTTAAGAGCTGGTTTAATTATGTGCTGGTCCCGGGGGTTACCGAAGAGGGGAAGTCCAAGTCCAGTCCGTGGTTCGTAGGTTCAGAGTAGAGACAGTCTGAAGAAGCCGAAGCTGGAAGCAGGGCAGAGTGTCAGGTGATGTCAGGAAAGGTATGTAGGCCAGGAACTAAGGCAGGTCAAGATCGCAGGCAGGGTAGCGAGGCAGGAAAGCAAGGGAGGTCAAAGGCAGGAACACTGGCAGGGTCTAGCAACCAACAACCCAGGGCTCCCGCAACCTAGGGCGGGGTTTGACCACCTTTTATCTTGAACGGGGTAACGGACGGCCCTGATCCCCTGGCGACTCACTCCCTCGCCTCGCCTGGAGCCGAGCACTCCTCCTCCGAGTACTCAGGTCTCTCCTTCTATCAGTCCTGAGTCTCTGCAGCTCGGGAGACGCCGGTGGGTTACTGGACCCAGGAGCCGCCATCCCCTGCATCTGGAACCAAGGCAGGCTCAGGCCCCAGACTCAGCTCAGCTGATGCTTGTTGCAGGGGAGGCTGAGCAGCTTGAGGCTCCTCGGGACCAGGCCCCGAACTTGGTTCAGCCGATGTTCCAGGCAGAGAGTCCGGTGCAGGCTGCAATTCCTCCGTCTCCGAGTCCGAGTACCAGGCCATCACAAACTAGACAGTGACAGAGTTCACTTATGAGCTTCCTTCCCCACTGGTGAAAAGTGGTTTGAGGCCTTTTGAGGGACCCATACTCAAGGATTTCTCAGTACTATTTTAGTTTAAAAGGGGAATGAATCATTCATCTACATGAGCCTTCATTGGGAGCAGCTGCCTCAGGTGTCAGCCTCTGGTGTGTGGCAGATGCAAAGGCGGGGGGGGGGGGAGAGAAGCTGCACTGCTCTTCCCCCAAGTGAAAAGCCTGTTGCTGCCCGGTAAATGCCTCAATTGGGACATTGCCTTGACGTAACTTTCTAGCGCCTTCCTTTTGCAGTTTAGCTCTGTGTACACATCTTAACTTGTTCTGCAAATAATTTGCAAGTCATTTTCTGTTCCTCTTTCACTTCAACTTTACACTTAAGGAAACCACAACCGCAACAGACACAAAGAAATCACTGCTTAGGTCAAGTTATTTTGCTGCCTAAGGCAAATACAATACCTCCTGCTCCTGTTCCACATGCAGAAGCTAACTGAACTGTCAATTGAATCTTACTGAATGGCAAAGGGGCAGCATCCACTAGGCTAGAGGGCAATAAGGGTAGCTTAGAGAGGGTGCAGGGGAAGACCTGTCGCCTCCATCTGCTGCCTTTGGGCAGCTGCCTCACTATGCCTAATGAAAGGGCTGGCATTGCACACAGATCTCTCACGTTCATACACATGTGTGCACATCCCTAAACCATTTCCCCACCATGTGGTGAGCCATTAAATCTAAAACCTCTTAAGACATACCCCCAGGCACTTGGGTACAATGTTGTCTCCTTGCACCACCTCCACAAATTACCTTATGAAGCCTACAACTTTCCATAACTCCCGGAAAATCACCAAAGCACATGCCAACCAAGGACCAAGGGCAAGAGTTTGGTGCTTGTATTGCTTGTTTTATCATTTTTAAAGCATGGGCAGACTTACAGATGACCAGATCTGCTTTACTTTTTTACTAGAACCCCGACACCCACCAGCTTGAGGCAGGTGCAAAAGACAATCAGAATTAAAGATCAGGGTGCCTCTGAGCATATTCTGAATCTAAGAGTTTCTTTTCAGTGGCAGAACTGAACTGAGTTGAGCTCACGGTACTTTCACACAGAAGTCCACCCCAGGTTAGCTTTCATCATTGCAACAGCCAAGTTTAGTTAGTAAAAACATTGTTTTTGCCATTGTTAAACAACTGGGAGTTGGAAACTTGCCAATTGACTGCAAGTAATCCAGAGATCTATCAGTGATCTACATTCTGTCTACCTTGTTCCTAAAACATTTCTACCCTGCCTTTCCACCAGTGACCCTGAAGGTGGCTCACAGGACAACATTTCAAAAGGGCCCAATCCATGAAAGCAAGAACAGTGTAACACTGAACTTCATGCTGTCCTGCACACTGTTATCTGATTTAAATAACTGCACCCCTTGAAGACAAAAGATGGGGGGGGGGAACACCGCTCTAAATAATGCATAAAATCTGGAGGGCATCCAAGCTATATCTCTCAGCCTTTCCAAAGCTGGGGCCCAGCAGACTGCCAAATTGTGCATCCCAATATATTTTGCATGCAGTGTCTAAAATCAGAGATGCTGCAAACTCATGAGAGCATAACAGGAACACACAGAAGATTTTGTGGGTCTGTTGCTGTGCTTGCATTCACCCTAGAATTGATTCCATAAAACAGGTCTGATTGCACTGAACATATGGGATGGAATCAGGATGAATACTCAATAAACGGGTCACCCAAAGGAGCTCCTCTGTCTTCTCTAGCTGGGAGTAGCAGCAGCACCAGCAACTTTTCCTACTGAAGGGGAAGGTGTGCTCTCTGGACTCTCTAAATGAGGACGGTGTAATAAATCTGGGCAGCTAAGTGCCCCTCTGTATTTCTGCACTTTTATGGTACGGCTTCTTCCTTCTTTCATGTTTGGCTAGAAGGAACGCACAGAGCAGGGGTGCCAACTTGAATAAAAGGGGGGGGGTAGGTAAGCTGTGCATAATCAATCATATGACACAGTGCACACACACCATTTGAATGGCAATGCCCATCAACTTTGGGGAGGCCCAGCAGACACGGGTATCCCAGCTATATAACAATATGAATCTGATCCAGAAAGACTATGTCGGTTGGAGATCGGCCAAGCTAATTTTCATACTTCCTTTTTTATATATCTTGGTAAGTGTAGCTTCAAAAAGAACGGAACTGGTACCTCAACCAGAAACTGTAGTTAGTCCAGATGCACTTTGTATTTCTCCATATGTTCATATGACAATGAAGAAGTGAAAGTAGAAGCAGCAATCCAACTTTTCAATAGCACTTTGACCTGCAACAATAAGCAAGTGAAAACATTTATTTCCATGGTCATGAAAAACTTTTATCTGCAGCTGACTGCTCCATATCAATCCTTTTTTAAAAGCACACTAGCAGGCCTGGTGTTTTTGCTTCCTTAAAAAAACAAAAACCAGGGGGGAATGCCCGACAATCTTAATTTTCTTATCACCCAGGAAATGTTGCAAGATGTGTTATATGGTGAATAGGCATACTTAAGAAAAAAGTTGATCAACTTCCTCTTGAGTTTCTGAGGGCAATATATATTATACATCATTACACAGAATGTGAACTACGTTGATACATCTATTTAGTACGTATATATTCCGCCTTTCTTTTGCCATCTGCAGACCAAATGTAAATTTCTTCAAAACAGAAAAGTTGAGAGAACCCTGTAACTCGGAGGCCAAATCACAAAACCTTGGTCCTGTTATGCGGCATGTGGTAGGAAAAGAGACTGCACAACACTCCAAAAGAGACTTGCAGTCGCGTGAAACCTGACAAACTTTAAAGAATCTGGGTAGTTTTGTAGAGCTGCTGATACCATATACAATAAGAGTGATCTTAATATTGAATTGCCAGTACTCCTTATGCAGCCCAAACAGTACCATGCACGAAAAGAAAGTACAGTATTCGCAGGTTGGGGGAAATTCCATGCTTTTCATAAGCCAGCCAGCCATTCCCCATTCTGTTCAAGTTCTGCCCTCTTCTGAGTTCAAAAGGGCCCACCAATGGGCAGTTCCACATCAGCTGGACGCTCACAAAGTGGCCGCCGCCTGAATAGGGTCACCATATGCAAAAGAAAGCAGGGCTTGTGAACGTTTACTACGGTATGTTTAACAGAACAGGGTAAGCCGAATGCAGCTTGCAATGACCATTCATTTTTCTACACAAGTATTAAACCTACAGGAGGCCCATCCCCTTTTGCATCTGGCTACCTTTATTAGATAATGTCCACAGGACACAATTGATCAAGCTATGACAAACGGTGATAAAGAGCTAGATTCACTCAGCAAAATTCTAAAGATTCCACAAGCGGGAGGAACTGCAACAAAACGTCGCAGCATCTCTGCGAAAGGCATCCCTGAGTCTGCCCTAATCTTATGTAAAGGATTAAGCCCGTCTTTATTGTTAGTTAATACGTTACTGTTGAGTAGTGAGTGATTTAGGCCCCTGTTAAAGTGCAGGCAGTTCTGTAACATAATAAGGTTTCTTTCTTCACATCTTCCTTGACTATAATGTAACATATCCTCAAAACCAGCACAGCTGCATTTCTGCATACGGTATTCTGAGAACAGGGACTTGTACTATGCTTCACAGAGTCTAGCCCCTCCCCCCCTACACACACAAAAAAGCTCTGAAAATTGATCAGTAAGATCACCTCCCCGCACCCCCGCTACAGTGCCTTTAACAGCATCATCTTAAAATAATTGCTCCTGTGCAATCAAAAACTCATATTTGCATGAAAGCCTTTTGGGTGAGAACAGTAAATTGGATTTGGCTCTGTAGTGCTTCCCCAATGCTACCATGTTATTGCCGTTTGGAGAAACAGAAATGGGACAAAAATGAAACACAACATTTCTGGTCTAAAAAGTTGTGTGATTTCTGCACGGAAGTTACAGGATATGCACTGAATAGACCACTCCAAAACGCTAGCAGGTGTATGCAGTATTGAAAGCAGAATTGCTCCAATAACATCATGAAGAGGCAATAAGAAAGACATGGGTGGAGGCAGAAAGAAAGACAGAGGGAGAGAGAAACTTCAAGCTAGGCTGATTATCTTTCTCTCCGCTCCTACTTTCACAGGACAATTTACCCCCTCATCAATGGCTGGATGAATATTTGACAACTTCCGTGGGGTCTGTGTGTGTTAAAGTTATATCGTCTTTTTTTTACCTTCACACATGAGATGGTTGGAGTGTTCTCTCTCTCTCTCTCTCTCTCTCTCTCTCTCTCTCTCTCTCTCTCTCTCTCTCTCTCTCTCCTTTAGCAGCCTTGCTGTGTTCCTGGGACAGAATACCCCTTAGAATGAAAACAGAAACAATAAACAACCCTTGGTCACCTTGTCTTTAAGGGTAAGAAATGAAAATTCTTTAAAGTCTACCCCCTACAAATATTATCCCAATATTTGGAGGTGTTTTTAATCCTTCCTAAAATCAGATTTATTCAGCTCAGAACTAGTTACAAACCCCAGTTCAAGGTCCGTTAAAAAAGAAGAAGATATGACAATCCTAACATGAAGGATGACTAACCTTTTGTTTACAGCTTGAGTTTAACCTGACCTGAACAGATTAAAATGTCTCATATGAGTGATCAGGTGGTCAGAATTCAAAGTTCATCTTAAAATGCAGAAGGCTGCAAACCTGTTTTGGTTTTCCTTTGACTGGCACCTATGAATCAAGTGCTATTCATAAGCACTTTATTAGCAGCAGTATCAGTATTATTGGTATTAAATTATTTTATTTATTACATTTATTTATGATCCCCTTTCCTCCAAGCAGCTCAAGCTGACATGTGTGGTTGTGTCCTATCCTCACATTTTATCATTAGCACAACAACCCTGAGAGATAGATTAGGCCTAGGTATCTTGTCTATCTTCTGGTTGGCAGGATTTGTACCTGGGGCTCCTCTGTCCTAGTCTGCTCCTCTCAACACAATGGCACATTGGGTCTTACAAATAGATGTCACAATGAATCATGCATACAGTTTCAAAAACACCATCAACATAGATGCATGGACTAGAGCATAATTACGTAGCCACATTACAGAATTATACTTTTAGATTTATAGCTATGCATGAAGCAACTGTAAAATCCCCCCAGCTCCATGGCAGCTGATCTCCAAAGGTTTCCAACGGGATTTTCAGAGAGGGGATTTCCCCAGCATTGTCTGGAGACACCAGCAATTACACTTGGGTCTTTCTACAAGAAAAGCTCTAATGCTGAGCTACAGCCATCCCACTCTAAGGTTCTTTCACCTTCCCTTTTGCTGAAGTAGTAAACAGGACTCTTGTATGAAGGTGGCAGAGGAGGAGGAGAAGTGAAAGGCCCCGGGGAAGAACAGGCAGGAGTTGTCACTTTATCAGATGGTGATAAATCATGATTGCCATATATCAAAAATGGTCTCATGACAACTTACAATCAGGTATACAAAACAAATACAAAATACTTCATTACAATTAAAACTCAGCAAACAGAGCTAATAGTGTTGGCATCTGTCTGACTCAAGAGACAATGGAAGAGGGCATCATCAGGGGTAAAGTGAGTTACAGCGTCTGCCGTGGCTGCAGAGACCAATATGGGAGAGACATGTTTTGTTATAGCTGGGGCAGATGAAGGCATCCAGTTTCGCCATTAAATTTCTCCTTCGTGCTTGCTGACTGGTGCAATCATAATCATTAGATACTATTTGAATTTTTAAGACTGTACACATTAAATACAACAATGCATTTATCGACTTTGGCTCATTCATGATTCATGCCTCGTTTTGGGCTTACTCATGGTTATCCCTAGTTTGGCCCTAGTTTAGGTAAATTCAAGACTAGATAAGACTCTGAGAATGTACCTTATAGCTTGAAGACTTAGGTGGCAAAATTTTAACTCCTGTAATAGTGGGGGAAAGAGATTCACCATCTCTTGACTTCCCCACTACAACCCATGCTACAATCCCCAGCTACAATCCTTGGAGCTATTGATAAGATGTGGCTCATTGTTTTCTGTTAGTAGAGCTGAAAGTTCACTCAGTCCTTGGCGCTGTGCCTTGCGGCGTAGTTGTGGATTGCCAACTGTTGAACCCATCTCTGCAGCGGCTTTTTCCTTTATCAAAAATTTGATTTACAGGTATTTAGCTTGGCGTCACGACAAGCTTCACCTGCAGATCTTTGTAGATCAAACCTTTGTCAAAGGTGCAGAGTTGCGGCAGGCTGGGTTTCTCCCCAGCTGGCAACTCTTATGTTGAACTGATGGAATTGCTATAATTCAGTCTGGAGAATATTTACCTTTACTCACATTAGTAAGGCAGGAGATGAGATAGCCACAGCTGTTCCCACCCATTCCTTCAAGGGCTACCCTTGAAGGTGACTCGGAAACTACAACTAATCCAGAATGCGGCAGCTAGACTGGTGACTGGGAGCGGCCGCCGAGACCACATAACACCAGTCTTGAAATATCTACATTGGCTCCCAGTACGTTTCCGAGCACAATTCAAAGTGTTGGTGCTGACCTTTAAAGCCCTAAATAGCCTCGGTGCAGTATACCTTAAGGAGCGTCTCCACCTCCAGCACTGAGGGCCTTCTGGCGGTTCCCTTGTTACGAGAAGCCAAGTTGCAGGGAACTAGGCAGAGGGCCTTCTTGGTGGTGGCGCCTGCCCAGTGGAACGCCCTCCCAACAGATGTCACAGAAGAAAACAACTACCAGACTTTTAGAAGACATCTGAAGGCAGCCCTGTTCAGGGAGGCTTTTAATGTTTAATAGATTATTGTGTCTTATTTTTCTGTTGGAAGCCACCCAGAGTGGCTGGGGAAACCCAGCCAGATGGGCGGGGTATAAATATTATTATTATTATTATTATTATTATTATTATTATTATTATTATTATTATTATTCCTCCTCCCTCTTGTATGTGGGATATGTCAGTCAAATCCAACATTCTAAGAGAGGACTAACTGCCCTCTATGTGACAGTCAGTTTTGTCTGTTGATTGGTCTGCTGCTGATAGGAGTGTTAAGTAGTAAATGCTCTGATGGAGTCTTTTTAGGACTCACTAATATCTAGTATATAGTTTATATGTTATGTAACCTAAGTATGTACTCAATGAATCTGACAGAAAACTAGTTTATGTTATTATCATCATTCAGATTCATGTGTATTTTTCTTTAAGAGGGACAAAAGGGATTATCAACCAGGAAGGTAAGAAGGCAGGAAGGTAGAAGGCATAATTATTAAAAGGACTCAAGCAAGTTTGGTGCTGTGTAAACTCAAACAAGGAATTGTTTAACTCTGTTATATTATATAAACTTATAAATGTTCCTACATTGTGTCCATCCACTTCACCCACCTATGGTAAGGAAAACACAGAATCCTGCCAATTGCTACAGGATAATAAGGCAGTGGGTGGGGATGAATAGACATGGGGAGGCAGAGGCAACATGGGCAGGCGGGTTTAGTCATGCTAGCCACATGACCAGAAAGCTGTCTGTGGACAAACGCCGGCTCCCTCGGCCTGAAAAGCGAGATGAGCACCTCACCCCATAGTCGCCTTTGTCTGGACTTAATCATCCAGGGGTCCTTTACCTTTTACTCCCCAATTTGGTTTGATTTGCCCCAACTGACCCTTGTTAGTTAACCTGGGAATAGGCATACTTCACATAATTTATTTTAGGACTCTACCCAGCAGCAACCCGGCAAGGCAGATCACTATCGTCACCTCCATATTGCAGATTGCAGACTAAGGCTGAGAGAGAATGGCTTTCCTGAGGCCCTCTAGAGAAATCATATCTACAGTAAGATTTGAACCATGGACTTTAAGCTTCAAGTTCTTAACATATTGTGACTGAGACTTGGCTGCAGTTCTGGGACCACCAATTCTGAGATGACCCATGAATATAAAGCTGTTGCTTTGAGTAGAATTTCATACTGTCAATACCACTAGGTATCTGATGCTTCTAATCCAGACATGTCCTGTCCCATCTATCATTGCCCACATGAGGAAATGAATACAGTACAGCATTCAAAAGCTCATTGCACAATATACTTTAACTACCCTTTGAGATCACATTTCGGTTTAAGTTGACTTCATGAAAATGTCTGATGCAGATACCAGCTGACAAAATCTGAGTCATGGGGCATTATAGTTTTTTGCTGATTTGGTATGCTATTTTGAGATCATCTTCATGCTTTACAATTGGAAAGAATAATGCTTCAAACAGTGGTCTTTGTGTGCCATTAAGTCTATACAGTTTCCACTGGTGAAAAACTGCTATTGTGAGGTTAGTGAAATGTATCACACCACAGCTACAGATGTCAGGATACATGATTTCTCTACCATGTCTATGGCAGCACAAATGTAAGAAGAGCCTGCCAGATTAGGCCCATGGCCCAGCTAGTCCTGCATCCTGTTCTCACAGTGGCCAAAAGTAAATAAAAACTGTGGTTAGCTAAGAGCTGCAACAGGGCCAGCTCTAGGTAGAGTCCCGGTGGTGTGGGGTGCCAGGGCGCGGGCCGGTAGGCAGGGCGCTGCGCGGCGAAGCCGTGCGGAAGCCATGCTGCGTGCTGCGAGGGCGGGGCGCCGGAGCGATCTCCGCCCCTCAGCACCCGACCTGCTCGAGACTGCCCTGAGCTGCAAAATCATAAAGGCAGCAAAAGGCAGAATTAAAATTGCATCTAAACATAAAAAACGTATTTTCACTGTATGAAAAGGACAATAAGGCAGGTGCCATGCAAACTTTTCTCTGAGGAGAGCAATGAAGAAAATAAAAATTTCATAAAAATATCATTTTTATGATTCCGTTTTCTTTTGAGCCTATGGCTTAGCTAAACTGAAAAGGCCTGTGCCTGCCTACTTTTTAAGTTTCTTTAAAGTACCGTAAGTAGCAAGTGTTCATTCCAGAACACTGAAAATAAGAACTGTTAGACTCTAGGGTGGCCATTGTGTGCATGAAAAGAGAACCAGCTAGGCATGGCAATTGTAATTAATCTTGAATTGTTTTGTTGACAGACGGAAAAAGGATTGGGGGGGGGGGTATGGAGTCATTTAATGAACAGAAAAATTAGCAAAAGTCTTAATAAAGAAAGACATTAAAATGATTATATGTAATCACATGATGAGGACAGATCTGAAGAGTAAGGATGTTGACGTTCTGTTGCAACTGTTAAGATTGCTGTAATCCTTTGATTGGTGACTGGAAATCACATGTGCAATCTAGAAGTGTATGTGAAACAGGAGTGCCAGCTCGGCCCTGTGACCATGGGTGCCTGGGACTGTGGGTGCAATGCTGCATGCATGGCCCTGGCACTGACATTTGTGGGTGCTTGGCCCCTTCTTGGGGAATTTTGTGGGTGCTCGGGAACCTGTGGTATGAACCATTGCTTTGGATGTGGCTATTTGCAGCCTCCTTATTTTTGAGGCTGTCCCTTGCATATTTTCATTTCAACCAACACCTATTTTTCCCGGAGAGCCTGCATCTTTTCCTGTTGGGTTTCTGTGAGTGTAACCTCACAGAAGGGTCTAGGAGCCCCTTTTAAAATTTCTCCACTCTGCAGTTGCACTCTGCAACTGGGTTTCCACTACTTAGAATCACCCACATAGACGATAGGGGCACCTAGAGGAAGCCTTCCAATGATGAGCATAAGATATAGGCAAGTATTTATGGAGAAAGGAGGTCCTTCAGTAGCAGCAGTGGTGGCAGGAGACTGGTGTATGCCACTGGCCAACTAGACAGGTGGGAATTACGTTCAATTATTCCAAGCTGCCTGAAGAAGCATTCAAACAACACTTGTTGCAAAAGAGCAAAAAGAGAGGAAGTGGGCTGAATTTCCCAGGGCAAGTAGTAGTTTCAAAGCACAAGTGCTATGACTAACAAAGTCCTCCCTTGCAAGTCTTGCTACACAGGAATGCCATCTGTAAAGGCCAGCCTCCTTTCCACAAGCCCCTGTGTTTTGTTTTGTTAAAACAAAAGCAAAAACCAGCAGCCCAGGGAGTCTAGAGAGGTATTTTTCACCCAGTATCTTCTACTCAATGCTACTGCAGTAAAAAACAAAAACAAAAAACTAGGCCAAGAAGCAAATCTGAAACCAGTGCATTTGTGACCTCCAGGCTTAGTTTCTGCACCTTAATAGGTCTGGGAGGAAAGCCAGAGAAGCTTGAGCTGGAAAGCATTGCAGTAAGTACACTGCATCAGGAGAGTGTGGTTGTTGCTCCTTGTGCTCCTGAAATTCATTCATTTCTCCTACTGTCTTTGTATTTTTCCATGCCAGCTTCTTACTCAAAGATGACAGAAGGCTAGTCCGTGAAGTTGTTCCATGTTCCTCACTTGTGAAAAGTTCCAGAGGCAGAACTTTTAGGGTGTTGGTTTCCTCTGGAGAAGAGACCACTGGAGACTCACACGGCATTTTTGTAACATTTGACGTATTTACAAAGACGTATTTACAAGCAACATATCCACTTCTGCTACCTCGCACCAGACATCCAAAGAGAAGCACACTAAGAGGCTTTCATTCTCCAGAATCTGACCTCTGCTTCTTCTGCCTCTTTCCCTTTAAGAACATATGGTAATATTTTATTCTTTCACATACACATAGCAGCCGCTTCCCATTACTGTAGATATGTGTGACCTCGTAAGTACCCGTAGCCTCTCAGGGGTAGCTTGGATAGGGCAAGGCAAAGCCGGAGACGTTTTCCAGGCAGTGTTGGAGGGTCAGATATGAAAAGGAGGGAATTTCTGAATGACTGTGGAGAATCCCTGACAACTCTTAAGATGTATGAAAGTGGAGGCTACGTGTCACATCAGTTCTGCCTGTGGATCTACTATAAATGCGACATTTAGCCCACAGTAAAGAAATGCTTGGCTTATCCTAGTCTAGAGAGATAACAGACAAAAGACACTTTCATCATAGTCCTGGTTCAGCTCACTGAAGCGAACCCCTCTGCCCTGAGGGTGATGATAGTTTAGGATCATCGCCAACCCTCAGTTATATAGCAGTTTAGAAATCTAGAAATTTTTATTTATAGATTCATCTGAAGATCACAGGTTGGTTAACAGTATAAAAATACAAAATACATAACAACAAACAAAAGCAATAATCCCTGCTCCAGACACATTTAAAAGGTCATAGCTTGTTAAAGCATCCAAAGGCCTAGTTGAAAAGGAATGTTTTTACCTGGTGCCTAAGTTGCCAAATTCTCCACTTGCTAAAGCTAAGAAACCACACTTAACACATACATTTCACAATTTTATTTTTTTCTGCATGTGACCACTTACGATGTAACAAAAGTAATGGCACTTGGAAGAAATTGGCCTATTGCAGCCATGGCACAAGAGCTTAGATTCACAAAGGATACTTCAAATACTATCAGCTCATTTGAAGTGAGTGTGAGTGTGTTAAGAACATGAATCCCTTAAGTAGGCGGAGGACACAGCAAAGGAACAAACCCCTTTGCTTTTTGCAGTTTCTCCATTACGATTACCTAATTGCCTTAGGCTACAGCCCTAAACACTCTTAAAAGGTAAGGGGGGCCCTGGCCATTAGGTCCAGTCCGACTCTGGGGTTGCGGCGCTCATCTCGTTATTGCCCGAGGGAGACGGCGTACAGCTTCCAGGTCATGTGGCCAGCATGACAAAGCCACTTCTGGCGAACCAGAGCAGCGCACAGAAACGCCGTTTACCTTCCCGCTTTATCTACAGTGGTACCTCAGTTTATGAACACAATTGGTTCCAGAAGTCTGTTCATAAACTGAAGCGTTCATAAACTGAAGCGAACTTTCCCATTGAAAGTAATGGAAAGTGGATTAATCCGTTCCAGATGGGTCCGCGGTGTTCGTAAACTGAAAATTTGTAAACTGAGGTGTCCACTGTACTTGCACTTTGACGTGCTTTTGAACTGCTAGGTTGGCAGGAGCTGGGACCAAGCAACAGGAGCTCACCCCGTCGCAGGGATTCGAACCACCGACCTTCTGATCGGCAAGCCCTAGGCTTTGTGGTTTAACCCACAGCACCACCTGCATCCCATACACTTAGGGACACATTATTTGAGAGTACATGAATATGGGACTTATCTGAGAGTATATCCCACCAGGAGTGACTTGTAAATTTAATGTGTTACTCATTAGAAGATATAAGATCTGTTAAATATGCCATTATTTTTGCACTAGGGAATTTGCAAAACAGTTACTTCTGAGTGTGTGCCCGTAAAATCGCACTACACAGCTGCACACACAGGATCGGATCGGCTGCACGCAATCCCGACGAATACATTTATTTCATAGATTGCCTACGCAGGCTTTTTGTACTCAGCAAACGCTGAGCAAACACAGAGAGGAGGGGGTCGAGGTTCAGCCGCCCCTCTCACATGACTTCTGCTTTCAAAGCCTTCTAATCAACCATCCCGGGCCGGCCTCTTCCCGTTATGACACAACACCCCCCCTCCCCTCATGTCTAAGATGAATCAGTGTCACCAGACCCGGAGAGGATTGCGGGGAGCTAGGGAACGGGGAAACGCATGCGCACTACGAGACCAGGCAGACTAGGAAGAATCGGTTTTTCCTCTCCGTCTACCACTGCGCTTGCGCAACAGCAGCAATGCGGGAGCGGGGCTCCCGAGCTTCAGACGACCCACCGGCGCGCACGCGCAGTAGCTGGTTTTACCCCCTCCCTCCTCCCAGTCGGCGGCTTTGCTTGTTATATAGGCTGTCTATCAGCTGACCCTCCCGCATTGCAGACGACGCAGCTCGAGAGAAAAGCCGACATGCAACGCTCCGCTCTCCTCGTCCTCCTTTGCTCGCTGGCGGCGGGTAAGAAAGCGAGACCGCGCCCTCGGTCCCGTTAGCAGCTGCAGCTGTTGTTATTATTCAGGGAGTGGGAAAGCAGGAAGAGCCGCCCTGGTCGTTGCTTTGCTTTGGTTGGGCTTCCATTTAAAAATAAAAAAATGGTGGGCTCTTCGCTTCCCTCAGGAAGAGGAGGAAGGAGGGCGACGAAGGGGGAGAACAGCGCAGAATCTTCGCTTTACCTCAGAAAACGAAAGCGGCGAGGTGTCTGGCAGGGAAGGGTGGCTTCTTTTTTCCTTTCATTTTTAAAGGGGGGGGGCTCCGCCTTCTTTCTTGGCCGCCATTAGAAAGCGCCCCTCTTTGCCCTGTCTCTTCTCTCTACAAGGCGACCCCCCCCCCCCAAGCCTGCGTTTCTTTCCGCCACGGTGGGCAAAGGATTTATTATTAAAGGTGCCACTACATGCCCGTTTTGGGGCGCACCTTGAGAACGACGTCCTTTAGAAGACCGGTGGTTTTTTTTTATATATATGTCGGAGGCCGCCCAGATATTATTGTTAATGTTTCTGCAAGGCTTAGTAAGACAGCGGAAAACATTCGCCCTTACAGTGAAACACGCAAGTCGCCGTCGGCTGTGTTTTGAGGGCGGCCTCGGGGACCTGTTGTTTGTTTATTGCCAGGTTTGGGGCGTAGCCGAGCTTCCGCCCTCCCTCCCACCTTAAATGGGAACTGCCCGCCCTCGCCGTCATGGCCTCCAACTGAATTCACGCTTTTTCAACACTTGTTATTCCCCCCCTTTTTTTCTGGCCAAACAGCTGGTCAATGGTTTTGTAGTTGCATTTCTGCATAGCTGAGTCTGCTCTGATCAGGAGGCTGGAGTAGGTCACCCTACCCCACCCCAAGGCCCCTTCGAACCTCGGATGACTCCCCCCCCCCAAAAAAAAGGATCCATACTAATCCAACAAGGTCCAAAGCCTTTGTTTTCCAGCAGCGGCCTTTCAAATATCCCTGGAAGGCGAAGGTGTGAAGTTGACAGGTTGTCCTCTCCTTCCTGTTCTGCATGGAAGGGCACAATGCTTCTTGAGGCGTCTGTTAACAGCACCTAGCCCCTCCATAAAGTTGTCTTGTGGCTTCCTCAAATGCTTCAAATGTCCTTTTGTTTCTGGCATTTTAGCCTTGTTTTTATTACATATATGCATTCCCTGGGCATGAAAATGTCATAATGAGCCACTGAATCAAGCTTGCTCCCAATAGACAAATAAGCTGTGAATCTTCAGGTGATTGGCTCTCTTCTTATTCCTAGCTGTAAATTCTTAACTCCACTTATGGTGGTGCCATTCCATCAATTCCTTTACATTTCAGCTTTGCAGCCATACCCCCACTGGAACCCAAATACTTGCCTTGGTGTGTTGGAAGCTGTTATACAGTATAGTATAAACAGGAAGTAAAAGGCACTGCATTAAAATACCTGCAGAAAGGTTTCTTTTGAAGAGTTGCAGTTGATGGCAGCTGCAGTATATATATGCTGTGGAAAGCAGAGAATAAAGCCATTGAACCAAAATTTATGCAGAAGAGCAGCAGCTGGAACATATAGTACAGCTTTGTAAATAAGCCCGTGAGCTTTCAGGCCACAAAAAGGTTTAGCCAGTCATGCTATAATGAGAACCTGAAGGAAAGGGGGCAAGAAATAACCCAATTCTTAGTTGTAGAAAACGATTATGCCAGGATTGAGATAGCTACACTACCAGAAACAAGTAATCACAAGCCCGCCATGGCATTATGCGTGCTTATCTGGCATTAACTCCTTTATTAACCTAAAACATTTTGCAGAAGAGCTTATATATAGACTTAAGCTGTGTAGCCTCACCCATCCTCCAAATTGTAACTTAATTGGCAGGGTACTGGATGGAATAGAGCAGCGATGTCCAAGCGGTTGACCATGATCGAGAGGTAGATTGCTGCATGATCATGGTCAATCGTGGGGTCCCTACCAAGTGCTGGACCAAAAAAAAAATTGGTTCTCCGCCACCCTCGCTCTGTCCTTAAGTTGCGTCAAATGGGCATTCATTAGTTGGTTTTTGCCGACGAGTTCTGATACAAAAGTTAGCTTTATCACTGTACCCGCTTGTTACTGGCGTCCCTGTTTGTGAGCGATTTATGTTCCTCCCGCCCAAAAAAGTTCAACAACTGTTTGCCCCTCCTAAAAAAAGCTAAACAACTTTGGGCTCCCCTAAAAAAAGCTCAACGAGTCTGGCTCCCCCCCCCCTGGACAATGGGTAGATCACTGCCAGTTTTTTTTTATATACTGGGAGTAGATAAAGTCTTGGGACTTGGACATGCCTGGTATAGAAAGTGGCATTTGGATAAGAAATTGTGACTTGAGCCTTAATTTAATTCGGTGCTCTTTGAAATTAAATAGGCATTAATTATGGAATTATTACTGTAAGTTCTTTGGTGAATCTTGAATATTGCACCAGTACTCATGGCAACAATCTTCATCCTAAAGCTGCCTTTTCAACAAGAGGGACTGCAAATTCTAGAAAAGTAAAATTGCTACCATCAAGTATTTCTGGAATTTGCTTTGGATCTTGAGGATTGTATCTAAGAGGCATACTTTGAACATGGTTTTGTACATAACTTTCTCAAAGCATCACAGAAACTTGTGGGTGGATAATCCAAAGAAAGTTTATCTTTAGGTGTTAAATTTTGCAACAGTTAATGTTGCAGCACCAAGTATGACGAAACAAGGGTTGAATTGAACCCTGAAGGTTTGTATACTGGGTCTCTATGCAGAGAAGCAGTAAATTTTAAAGGAATAGAAATAATAAAGTGCATCATGCAAATGAAATGCTTTCAAAGTTACCTAAGGTGGAAAAACATTTAATGACTGAGCTAGTTATTGTTATCTAGAACACCCTGGCACTGCAGTCAAGTGAAGTTGGAGGGTGAAGAGTCTGCTGACTCTCCCTGTGATAGGCTTCATAGAATCATAGAATTTCAGAGTTTGAAGGGACCCCAAGGGTCATCTAGTTCAACTCCCTGCAGTGTATGAATTGGTCCCAACATCCACTTTCCAGGAAGGCCAGGGCCCCTAGGATGTTCCTAAGGCAAGAGCTGTCCAGAGTCTGACCCCAGCAGTTGGGATTTAGTGGTATACTCCCCTTGCACACTGAGTTTCCACAGCTATCATGCCTAACAGCAGCAATTAAAGCTCCTGTCTGCTGTTTAAGAGGGTGTTCTTGCTATACTGTCAGTTTCTCTCAATGAATGCAAAGACATCTGATATTTTTGTGATAAAGGTGGTGGATTTAAATATAAAGCTAGCCTGCTTAGTCTGTCCAGCTTCTACCTTTCAAAATGGAAGTGATCCCAGCACTTAGGGAGAACCAGTGGAAGAGGTGTTTTCATCTAGGCTGGATTAAATCACAACAATTTAAAAACCATTTAGATCATGATTTAGAATTGCAAGAGGAAAGGCAGATCTTAAACTAATGATTTATGGTATACTCCAAGCTTTGTGTAAGTTAGCTCCATCCAAAATGCAGGTGTGACTAAAATTAATAACATAGGAATTTAGGGAAGGGCAGAAAACAAAGGTTTAAACTCACTTCTTGCCTGCCCCTGCCCAACTAAGAACAGTTGGGATGCAGTTTAATTTGTACAGGAAATACACCAGAAAGCAGATGTGTTGGTGTAAAAGATTGCACTGTTAATCAAGTTTCCTATTGGTTCATCTTTCCTAAAGAATACTGCAAATTTAGCCACCAAAGAATACTAGTTTGCAACTAGACTACTGTTTATAGGAGGCATTACAACTATGTCACTCTGCATATATCAGTTTTTTCTTATTTTTTTTAAATGATTTATTTATATGCTTCCCATGTGACTGGGTTGCCCAAGCCACTCCAGGCAGCTTCCAACAAATTAAAAACACAGTGAAGCATCAAACATTTAAAAACTTCCCTTTAAAATATTTGCTAATAAGGTCTTATTTATCAATAATAGTTATGACTGTGATGTTTTAAGTATAGGAAATACATGAACATAAATCTTTGGACAACTTCATTGCTTTGTTTCATCTCCACCCTCACAGACAAAATGCTCAGGACTTAAAGGGCTTAGTAAAGACTGATAAAAAAACTGCTCTATTTACGGTAGTTCAATAACAAACTTTCATGGGGTGAAAATGAAATGTATGTACTTCATAGGTAAAGCCTGAAAAGTCACATTGGGTGGAATTCAATATTGCACTATCATAAATGTCCCATCTGTGCAAGTATAGAGAGAATGCCCCCCACCTCCCCTGTGCACTGTTCTGGAGGTTCTCCCAACCCCCGTCTATTTTTTTGGGGGGGGCAAGCCCCATTGTATAAGCGGAAGTCATTGTCCAGGACTTCTATTGACCAGGTTCAGTTAAATGACATTTTTCAACGTGTTTGATACATTCCTTGATTAATTTAAAGAACTACCATGCTTTTATTGAGGTTTATCATTGATCTTAACTATTCGAGAAATTGGATATTTTTTAAAAGTCCAATTTAAATAAAATCTGGGCAAGTCTCTATTTTTTTTTTTAAATTAAAGGCATTGATTTTTAGCCACCCTCCTTTGATTAAAGCTCTCTGTTGGATGATGAGCACCTAGCTTTTGTTGGATTTATGTGTATAGTATTGCATAATTTTAAATAAACATTTTTGCTGTTCCATAGCTTGGTGCCTTAAGCCTCGCCCTTGGAGATAACTATCATTTGTGAACAATAGTTTCAGTAAATCTGGTGACTCCTCACAGCTGCATCTTGGGCAAAGTGTCAACCAAATGGATCACTTCAGTTTTTTCTTTTTCTTTCCTCCTTGCTTTAAGGAAAGAAAAGAGAAAATGCATTGTATTGGTTTGATGTATGAATGCATTCTACAACATGCATGTGAAACAAAACGTATATTTATTATTATGTCAATTTATATACCAATTATAATTTTAAGTGATAAACAACTCAGTGGAGTAAAGGTAAAATCAGTTAAAGCTATAAAGTCTGAATTCACTTAAAAGGCCTGCTGTAATAAGTATTTAGTATTAAACTGACTAACCTGCTGATTTCAAATACATGGCAAAAATGCTGTCAAGTAGACAGTGAACTGACATCTGCACTGTGATTCCGATATAGTGAAGTCTCCTGTCTCTGCAGAATTTGAGGTCCACAAATGCATCATTTCATGAGCTCACAAGTAAACTTATGCCTCTTCTTCCGCTATTGGGTTGCAGAAACCATTGAGCCAGAAACAAGTTGAAATTGGGAGCAAGGGACTAGCTTATCTGACCATTTTAATTTAAGTTTGGAAAACCCCTGACAACTTTGTCTTGAAGCTTTTTTAAAAAAATAATATTTATTGAATTTTACATAAAGAAAAAAGAAAAAGAAATAAAGAAATAAAAAAGGCAAAAATGACAATATTATCACATCTTATCTCTTCAAACTTCACTTCCCCTTCTTGCAATCCTTGTTAATAATTAATTCTTACCATTTCCAAATCTTGGTTAAACATCATAAAATTACATCCTATCTCCCAATTCATAACCTTATTCTTAAATAATTCTTATTCAATTTTATATAGAAAAGTGGAAGAGAAATAGAAAAAAGCCAAAATAAAAATATAAAAGACATACTTATATTTTCCAATTTCTAATCTAAACATTTCGGACTTCCTCATTTCCCCTGCTTGAGTTCCTTATTAATAACTAATTATTGCAGTTTCCAAATCTAAAATAACATTCTTTCTCCCAACTTATAACTTCTTATTGATCAATTACCCTTCATGCTTCTCTTTACTTTTATTACCCATTATTCTCTACCCAAAAATATTCATAATTAATTTTCAAAATCTTTCCCCCCTTTTTATTCCCACCCTCAAAACTAAATCTACCCCCTTTCCTTGGAATCGATGTCTCCAGAGCATAGCTGCCAAGTTATCCCTTTTTTACAGGGATTTTCCCTTATGCTGAATAGGCTTCCTCACGAGAAAAGGAAAAACTTGGCAGCTATGCTCCAGAGATTTCAGCCAGCTCCTTATTACTTTCAGAGTTCAGACCATGTTTTGTCCACCTATAAAAATCACCCTGGTTCCTCCTCATCCCACTCCTGCTCTGCCCCAATCCAAACTTTGCTCAGCCCTTCCCCCCCTGCTGTATTCCCAACATTTTATCTTCAATCACATTCTCTTTCTGCCCCCCACATGCTTCCTTCTCCCCCTCTCTCACTGGGGTAACAACCTTTTTGTTTTTCCCTTTTTTGGGGGACTTTTGAGTCAAGTCCCTTCCCTGTTCCACCCCTCCCGGTGAAACAGTGATTTCTTCTTCTTCCTCTTCTATCTCAAAATTCAGTTCTGTTGGTTCAGCAGTCTTCTTTCCCGTAGTTGTTGCATTTCCTTCAGGGTTGCAGTTCTCCTCTGTCATTTCCAGAATTTCCCCTAAAATCAAGTCACAGCATGCGTCTTCTTCTAGTCCTTCTCCTCATTCTTCTTCCTCTTCTTCCTCCCTGTATTCATATGGATCATCCATTTCAAAATTCAGTTCTATTAATTCATCAATCCTCTCATCCATGCTTGTTGCAGCACCTTTAGGATTGCGAATTTCCTCTGTCATTTCCAGAATTGTTGTCAAAATCAAGTCCCACTGTGTACCATTCTTCTCACAGTCCAGAACCTTCTCTTCCTGTTGATGCTTTCCGCCTCCATAATTGTGGCAGAGCAGGAAGTGGTATTGTTGTTGTCCTTGTTTTATATTTTCCAAGTATAAAAAGAATAAAGTCCCATCTGAACTGGATCCAACCTCTATTTCTTTACTTTTCCCCTTATTATTCAGTCTCAAATTCAACACTGAGTAGCCTTGAAATTTATTTCTAAAGTTTCCTCTTTCGCTTGTTTACAGCTCTCAGTCTCAGACTCATACAGACAGTCACATTCCTTTCTATTGTGACGCCATAAAATCGGCTAGCCGGTCCTTCCTTTGACCCGACTCCAAGTTCACGGGGCGTTCCTCTTGTCAAATCAGTCTTTTGCAGAGATTTATGCACAATTTATCTTTTTCCCTTACTCTGCATCAGGAAAAAAGTTCTTAAAAGAAAATTTCTGAGCTTTCCACAGCTCTACTGCATCGTCCATTACTCAAGTGGGGGGGCTGACTTCCCCTTTAAGCCTCCTCCCAGCGCCAATTATCCAGTCCAATTCACAAATTTTTTACTTACTTGATCCAAATCTCTTCTTTTTGAAGGGAAGAATCCGCCACTTGCAGGCTGTAGGCTTGGAGCTTTGCTTCGTGGAGGTAACGTTGGTGCTCAAAATGGCTCCCGCGACTACAACTCCGCTGGCTCTCGGGGCTCTTACGAGCTTACGGGGCAGCAGAGGAGTCGCTCCTGGAGCTCTGCAGAACTATTTTGCCCCCGGGACGCTCTACCCGGGGTTTTATGGAGGTCCGTGTCGCCTCCGCGGAATTCCCCCCCCTCCACTAAGCCAGAAACCTCGGAGCTCGAGGTTTCTGCGCCTCTCTGCCAGCGCGGCAGACTGTGGCAGACCTGACAACTTTGTCTTGAAGCTTTTTTTGTCCACAGTTAAGAGCTGGAGAACTTGACTGCAAATACAGTAGGTCAAAACTTCTCAACTTTTGCCTCTAGAGGGTGCTTCTTGCCTTGGTTAAAACCACCTTCTAAATCCACTATTCTCAAATGTTTCAATATGGGACATAGCTGTAAATTTACTCTACCTTTTAAGCCCTTTTAACAAGAAAGGCATGCACATTTTCATAAATTTTATGGAAGCAAGTTCCAGTGAGTTTGCTACATCCGTTTTTCAGCTGTCATTTCTTTTGTAAGGTCTTGCACAGAATAGGAGTGACCTTTGGCAAATACAGAAAGCTCTAAGTTGTGCAAAATGACTGAGCATCTGACATTGAAGCCTGTGGGAAGGGAGCACTTTATCAGTAGCCTGTGTCCTTCCAAGCATTAAGTATCTTAGCCTGTCCTTGTAAATAATCCATACTCCCCCTGCCCTGCCAATCTTCTGTTCTGTTTGACCATTCACCCACCCGTTGCCAAGATATTTTACATGTGCAACACTAATGCAGTATCTCTGCTGGTTTGCAAATCCCTAGCTTCAGCCAGCTATACTTGATGCCAGTGCTGGTATAATGCTACATTGTGATGAATGATTAGAAGGGAAGGAAGATTTTGCACGTGAGAGGAGCACATGTGAGCTTGAGACTTGCTTCTCTAACCATGATTAAGATACTGGGTTTGTAATAAGAAAAAATGTGTATAAATTTCAGTGGTACTTTAAATATGTGCTTTAGATTGCAAAGTACTGAATGTTCCAAAGGAAAGATTTATCTAGATGTTGATTCAGTCTTGTGTGCAACATAGTTCTCTGTTCGCATAAGATTTGCAGTGTTACTTACCAATATCAGTAATGTACAGTAACTTGAAAAAGAAAGCAGCTACATCTGCATAGAACTATAGAATTCTAGGGGTGGAATTAGGTTCATCTAGTCCAGGCACCCCCAAACTTCGGCCCTCCAGATGTTTTGGACTACAGTTCCCATCTTCCCTGACCACTGGTCCTGTTAGCTAGGGATCATGGAAGTTGTAGGCCAAAACATCTGGAGGGCTGCAGTTTGGGGATGCCTGATCTAGTCCAACCCTCTGCAATGCAGAGAGCTTTTGCCCAACGTGGTCCCAGAACCTTGAGATTAAGACTCATGCTCTACTAACTAACTGAGCTATCATGCGGATTCTGGTACCACTTAAGAAATGTCTATCATGGACATCAGTACTTATGGGTCCCAAGATCACACTGAAATCATTTCACTTCAGACTACAACACTGGTCCAACTATCGGAATGCTTGTTTTATGATATCTTAAGTTATCCAAACACAAATAATTATAATTAATTACCTTATTACAAAAACGTATCTGAACAGACACACTTTGCCTGCTTCCTTACTAGTAGTGTTTTCTCTCTTTGGCTTTTGCTGATTGGCTGCAGCAGTTTCAGGCAGAAAACATGAAGGGCAAAATCATGGATTAGAAATGTTCCCATAGGAAGTAATGGGAAATCATCAGTTCATTATGCAAACACTCTCTTAATGAACGATTTCCTGGGAACGCATTGTGTTAGGAAAGCAGGTCCTGCATGTAATGGTAGGATCAGGCTGTGTCTAGTAATAGACAAAACCAACTATCCATAGGCTTACAGTAAAATACCCTTAGATGCTAGATAACTAAAAGTCTCACCAGAATTGCTGTAGTTTAATTTCCAATTTCCACGTTCTATAGACCATAGGACAGGCTTCCTCAAACTCGGCCCCCAGATGTTTTGAGACTACAATTCCCATCATCCATGACTGCTGGTCCTGCTAACTAGACATCATGGGAGTTGTAGGCCAAAAACATCTGGAGGGCCAAGTTTGAGGAAGGCTGCTATAGGAAGTGGAAGATTGTATGAATGGAAAATTTATTGTGATAAAGACCTCATGTGCCTGTTTGCATATGCTCAAACTCTCCAGTTCTCCACTTACTGATGAAGATGGAAGAATTAGAGGCTTTAGTGGCAAAGCCATTGTACATTATAGAAACAATAAACGGCAATAATATTTAGATTAGACTAAATGCTTGATGTTCTCTTTTGTAATAATTGAAATGCTCTCTGCCATCAAGCCTGAAATGTTGATAATTGAGTAATCCAGTGAGTGAAGTACAGTATTGATGCTAGATTGACATTGCTACCTTCTGAATCGTAATACATTTAAAGCATTGTGAATCTGCTATAACAATATTAATTTTAAAACATGGGAATAGGATAAAATACTCCAATTTTTATTTCTGAGCTTCAAAGCTGGGAGCGGGAGCAGCAGCAACTATCCCCCACTGTCTGACCTTCACAGATGTATGCAATACACCTCTTGCTTTCATTCTTAAATTAAAGCAAATGTCCTTTACCTTACTCAGCTTTGTTCCATTGTGAATTTAAGATAGCTTTCTGCAGGGGGCAGTACTATAAAATCTTTATTACGGTCATAGACCAGCAAAAAAAGAAAAAGAAAACCAATAATACATAAAATAGATAGTTCTTGAGTATCATCTTTAAATAATACTGTTTCATAATCCTATTTTAAGTTAAAATTGGGTTAAAATTTAATGAGTGATAGTTCCCTTTAACTATTGTCCGCTGAGAATTAATAGGCGGCTTTATCATTGTTATTGATTGATGTCACGGCGTGTCTTAGTCTTGACGCGTAGTAACAGAATTTAGCTACATTTTTAGTGCACTCTGGGTTAAAATCTGCTAGTAGGTATCTAGTAAGTGTTTCTGTTGAGCGGCCTGGTAAGTTTTTTTAACAAGGGATCAATTAACTCCTTCCTCATGTCTTGATAAAATGTGCAATGGAGGAGGACATGACTTATCGATTCGATCTCCTTGTTATCACAAGGACATAGTCTCTGTTCTACCGGGGCAGTACTGGAGGAAAGTCCTTGAGCAGTGGTTCCCAATTAGCTAAGTACTGCAGACCCACGATTTTTCAAATGTCCCAAGCTATTTCAAAATTTTGATACCTCAATGGTAGTTTTTGTTATGTGAATGGTGCCACGGACCCCCTAGGTAGGTTAAAATACATACAATAAATAAGAAATAAGAAAGCAATAGCAATACAATTGAAAATTATACAGCATCTAGCACAGTGCATTAGTTTCTACAACAGGCAGAAAATTTGCTAAGCAGTCTACCAAGACCCTCAGCAATTTCCAAGTGATCGGGATAGGTGGGAAGTTTGGAACCACTGTTCTATAGGAAACAAAATTATCTAGCAGTTCCTAATTGGTGGATGACAGGTGCCTCACAACATGTTAGCAAGTCAGTTGTCAGTTTCTCTTACTCTTATGCACCTGTATTTAGTAAATGGTGAATACACAAAAATAGCTTCAAATGTATTATGTGAAGAGTGTTCTGGCAGTGAATGCTAACCTAGGTCTGTTCAGTTGTGTATTCATTTCTGCTATATGAATTTATCATTTTTATTTTTAAGGTTCTTTAAAGACCCTCAGCAGAATGAAACCACTTAAGTGGACTTAACTGTTTTTGAACAAATAACCTGAAAACTAATTTCCCCCAACAGCTTTGGCAAGCCCCCTCCTACTGCACAAAGAGTGCGCAAAAGGTCCTGAGGTATGGTGTCAGAACTTGCAGACTGCATCTCATTGCAACGCAGTTAAGCATTGTCGGCAAACTGTTTGGAACAAGCCTACAGTGGTAAGTCCACCTTTTTGATGTGGCAATAAACTGGAACTAATTTGTGTTTCCCTGGTAAGTTTAAATGTTCTATAATCCATGCTTTCTGAACAAAGCAAGCATACCAACTGACTGAGATTATATTGGTTTGCAACTAAATAGAGCTTTTGTAATACTTGGGATCAGAATCCAAAACCTTTGGCCATGCACTTGCATATCCTTGGTTTAGAAGGAAAGGGCAGTGATAACTCACAATATAGATTCATATACACTGAGCATGATAACTTGAGTTGAAAGAAAATGAAGTTCTTTGAACTTCCAAGGATCAAGGACAGGTAATCAACTATCCCTTTATGTGAAGGAACACACAATCTGGCAAGTTTTTAGTGTTATTTCTGTCTAATCAACTACAGTTTATATTTAATGAAGAACAAATCTGCCCATGTCTTGTACACTTTAAGAGTTTATTAAAACGGTTCCCTATTTTATCCAAACTAGGAAGCAGACTTGGAGAGTAGAGCTTTTGCCACCTGATGTAGCCTACAATAGAACATGAGGCTTATTGCAGATATTTATTGCAGATATCTTGCATTTCTTGTCAATCCCAGGACAGGTCACAAGAACATAAAATCACAAAATAAAACAATAATATTCCAGTATTTAATTTACAACAGACAGGGATAGCTAAAATAACACAATTAAAGCAACAGTTGCCTAAACGGTCTCCAAAATTGTCACAGTGCTCCGTAGTGAGTTAAGCTGAATGTAGCAGTGCTGCCATATCATTTCTAGCATGTAGGTTCAGAGAATTCTGTGCTGGCAGTGTTTTGTTCTCTGTGGTAACTTCTCAAATGATGCTTAATTGCATGACTTTCAGTTCTGAAAATGTTGATTCTGCTTGTGCTTTTAATATTTCATTCCTTCAAACAGAAGTAGAGATAGGAGAGAAATTAGTTTGGTCCCTTTTTTGTGTCAACCTACCTAATTTGCTGTTCCTGAACCAGTACATGGATAATAACATGGTTACACTATCCAATACTGCCAAGTGGTCAGGGATGATCTGTAAGGTTGCACACCCCTATCCCGCTCCAACAGAGATCATGCATCACTGTGACCAAGGGTGTTTCAGCCAGAACCCTGGTTGAAATTGGTCAAAACAATCCGTTTCTTCCAAAAATATCTGAAGATGTCCACAACCCTCTTTAGCACCTTGTTTAAAAAGGGGCATATTTACAACTGGGTGGTGGTTAATATAAACTTTGGGATCCAGGGAAAGCTTCTGAGGTTCTTTGAAACTGCTGTGACCGCTCCCTTGCACAAAGAAGTGTTTCACTGCCATTTGGATCCACCCAGTCAATCCCCTTCAGCTTCCTCTTGAAAGCCATGATGGATAAAAGTTGAGGCCATGTGTGATTGAACCACATCCTTGGGTTGCAGCAGCTGAATTTTCTCCCACGCAACCTGACTAGATGGTACTCTAGATCAGGCTTGGGCAAACTCTGCCCTCCAGATGTTTTGGGACTGTAACTCCCATCATCCCTAGCTAACAGGACCAGTAGTCAGGGATGATGGGAATTGTAGTCTCAACATCTGGAGGGCCGAGTTTGCTCTAGAAACTGCTTATGGAACAGTTATCAGTGGTGGTGTCGTAGTCCATGTGAATGAGGAATTGTAATTTCTCTTAAGGGTAAGAGCAATAGTATACATGTGTCCTTATTGATCAAAACTGTATGTTCTCCTCAGAAAAGCATCCCTTGTGACTTATGCAAAGAAGTTGTAACTGTGGCTGGCAAGGTCTTGAAGGACAATGCCACAGAGGTAAGAGTGGAGCTTCAGTATGGTCTAATCGGATAAATAATTTGCAGGATGCTAGTTCAGTTGATAATCCCCCTTTGTATAAAAATGTACCAAACATTACACTTTCTAAATTGGAAATTGCCCTGTTGAAATTGAGTGGTGGGGATGTTGGATAACATATTTATAGTTTATGAGCCCTTTAGGGACAGAATTATTGGAATGTATAAAACATTGATGTGAGCTGCTCTGAGGCCTTGCAGTGGTGAAGGGATCAAAGTCAAATATAAAATTCACCCCCCAAATAGCTTTTTTACTTAAAATTATCAGATTGTTGAAAGCAATGTGTAAAAAAAACACCAACAACCCCACCTTTTAACTACTGGTAAACAAATGCTACCTGACCTTCCTTGTTAGCAGGGGAGTTACTACTTTTATTTGGATTACACTACATAAGGAGCTACAGACTGCAAGAGTTGCTCCTTCTATTCAGGTTTTTAGTGCTGATTAAAAAAATTAGCTACAGATACACTAATTTCAATGACCCTCTTGTATGGTTTGGGAATCATTAAGGGTTTCTTTCTGAAAATGAAAGGTAGGCAAATCTGTTCAGTCCTTGAGGCTATAAATCACCTATTTTCTGTTATAGGAAGAAATAAATGCCTACATGACTAAAGCATGTGAGTTTCTTCCTGAGCAAGAACTGGTATCTCAGTGCAAGGAAATGGTGGATGCTTATTTGCCAAACATTCTGGATATGATCAAAGAGGAGCTTGTGAGTAGTCTACTGAAATTGAAGCAATTTTATTTTAATCCGGATTAATTGGACAAGCTAAGCTGGCTTGGCTGCTTCTGTTTGGTGAACCTAATACTTCTCTTTTTCAAGCATTTAGATGTTGTGTGGTGGGTGATAAATCTTGATGGCTAGGGCTAGAAGAAGGGTTAGACCAAGTGCTGGCTGCTTAGCTTCTGTTGTTATTTCTACTTGATTCTTGGGGGTCAGGTACCTGTCTAGCATTTCTTCTTTGGAATTTAAAGTAGGTAGAAGCAAATAAACATGAAGTATTGTTTGTTGATCTTATAGGATAATCCTGAAGTTGTATGCAGTGCACTCACGTTGTGCCAGTCTCTTCAGAAACATCTGGCAACATTGAAATTGCAGAAACAGCTTCAGTCTAACAAGATTCCTGAACTAGATTTCTCTGAACTGGCATCTCCCTTCATGGCTAATGTGCCATTACTTCTTTACCCCCAGGACAAACCCAAGCAAGAATCTCAGGTGAGAATGTAGCATGTCAGATCTTAACTGCAGTGGGACTGTACAACAAATGGGTTATTCCCATGGATAATTCTTAACAAATATAGCTTGACTGCACTCAAAACTCTAGAATGCAAGCCTGTACAGAATAGACTTCTTTGGTTTCAGCATTAGAAGTGTATGTAGCTGAAGTGTTCTACTGCACCTGCAAATAAAATTATCCAATCCTTTATCGGTTTATCAGCCTGCTTCTTTACCAATTCAGAAGTAACAAAATGGATGTTGTATCAAGACACACAACTGAGAGGTCAGTTCTGCTCATGCAGAGTTTTTATCTTGCTGTACTCTGGAATAATAATGATATAACCTCTCCAGGACAAAGATCATTAACGCAACAGGGTAAAATATTTATTGGTCAGAATTTCACTAATCCTTTGTTGGTTTTAACAAGTTGAATGAATGAGTCTATAAGGTATATGCTATGAATGGATTTTAATCAAGAATCTTTGGCCCCAAAAAAGTGACTCATCCTATTTTGGGGAGTAAACATCACTGCTTTTCAGGGCCTCTTGTATTAGAACTGGTTTATTGGCAGCTTTTCAGAATACTATATAAAGCTTTGTTCAGTTCTTCTATCAAAGATGTAATCTTACTAAGTTATGGTTCATTGCAGGGAAGTGACAATGTGTGTCAAGATTGTGTTAAGCTGATAACTGACCTTCAGGAAGCCGTGAGAACCAACTCAACCTTCGTGAATTCTCTCATTGAGCATGCCAAAGAAGAGTGTGAACAAATTGAACCTGCGTTTGTTGATCTGGTAATTGAATAGATATGGTTGTTTATCTTGTGTCAGTGGGATAAGTGCTACAATAAAGTAAGAATTGGATTTTTAACGTCATTTTTAAAGACTCAGCTGTCATGTTTCTGAGGTAGTAGTAAAGCTTAAAAGTCTTCTTCCATAGAGGCTCTAAACTCACACTATGCTCTAATATTGCCCTATTTGGCAAGCCTGTGGGCAGAGTAGAAACAGGGAGACCAGGTTCAAATCCCAACTTGGTTATGATGCTCCCTTGGTGACATTGCCAAGATCACCATCTCTGTTTACTCATTCTTGCAACAAACTTGAGAGATAAAAGGAGGGGATGTTTGCATCCGTGAGTTCCTCTGATAAAGGATTGGATCAAAATGCAATCAGGCTTGCAAATCCAGAAGGCAATCTGTTGTAACATAAGGCAAATGACTTATTTTAGGAACAATACGGTGGCTTAAATGATATTGTATATCTGATACTATTTACATTCCATCTCAAATCATCTTCTCTTTCTAATAGTGCAAGTCCTACATCTCCCAGTATTCAGACTTAGCCATCCAGATGTTGATGCATATGGTAAGAGGAGTATTGTTTGTTAATAATTGCACTTCTAGTTCTGAAGGGGTCATTCTAATAGTTGTGATGTGAGGATTAATACAGTAAATGTATAGGATAACCATGATAGTTTGACAGTGTCATAACTGAAGTGTCTTGCTTTAGAGGATGAATCTAAGCTGCTGCTTACAGCAGAATACTTGCTTGTTAAATGACCATTTTCTTTAAAGTGTGTTACTCAACCACGTGCAATCATTTTTGTATTAACAAACGTAAGTGAAAGATACTGAAGCTCCACCTCAGTTTAAGGCAGCAAAGATAAATAGCACTTAGATTCATTACTGTATATTTTATCTGCACTTGGGCATTTTTTCATACTACTTTCAGTGACCCGCGTATCAAAAAATGAATAAATGTTGACTCTTAAGCATAGCAAAATAAACAAAACAAATCTCACCCTGGATTTGGTCCCTGGCAAGATTTCCTGCCTCTGAAAATCTGTGCACCATTCAACTGCTTGGTTATTTTCCTGTTAACTTACCATGTCTTCCTTTCTCTCCATTTTGTCAACAGCAGGAACAGGTATGTGAGAAACTTGCTTGTGGTGGTGCCTTGCTTCCCCCCCCCCCCGCCCTGCCCTTCAAGGCTGTAGTTTAAACTCTTGCTTAGAGGTAGATGTGGTGTGACAGAATTCAGCTTTGACAGATTCAAGGACCAGACAGTGGCTTTGGAAAAATACTAATTCCAAGTGCTGAATGAAATTTCATCTTGGCTATTCTGAACCAAAAGGGAGTCCCAATTTTTATTATCTTCTGACGTGTATTTTAGTAACGGAGCTTCAGAGGGCCCCATGAAGCTCATATAGTCCGCTTCATAGGGTACTACAGCGAATGGGGCTTTGGGAACTCCACAATGTTCTTTGGGCATAGCTGTTAAGTAACATTTCTAGGAAGACCTTGCGCCTGTCATAGTTTAGTGGCAATATGTGTTGCATGTGTAGTGCTGGTTCTAGTATTGTATTTGAGTGCATGAACGAGGGAAACACAAGGTGAGGGTGGAATGGGGAGAGGAAAGGTTCTTTCATATCTAACAATCATGCTGAATTTTTCCCCCCTGGCATATCTGCTCTTGCATGAGAATTCTTTGGGTAACAGACTTTAAAATGCTGAAGCTTATATGCCTTGCTTTATGATAGCTCAGTACAGAAGGAAAAGTGCATGCTTCTTCTTGATCTCCAGTTTACAAAAGGAGAAAGATAATACCTGGTTTTGCCTGTGTTTAGAAATAGGGAGGACTTTCTCCATCAAAGGCTGTCTGGGTGGAAACACCCATACTAGGTAACAAAGCTTATACTGTAGTAGGGAAAGCTTGTGCAGTACCTTCTGTTTATAAAAGCATGATTTTAGAATCACCAGGTGCTGCAGCTGTATGTCATGCTAAACCATGGCTACTGCAACAGAAACAAGCTGCAGCAAGCCTTGGGCTTCTGAATATTATATCCCACCCTCCTGTGACATGGCTGTGAGGAAGAGATAGGAAGCTCTTGCTTCTGGTTCTGATTTTTTTTTGTCCAAACCCAACTTGTGTTAAGCTGGTTTGTTTCAACAAACTGTAACTGAGATTAACCTGATTTTGGGCATAATACATAACCACAGTTTCCATCTCCTTTCCTTGGCTGTGCTAGGAGGTGCATGTTAGCCCAAGGTTAACTGCAGTTTGTTTCTATCATGCTAAGCTGTGGTTTATTGTGAAGTCCAAACAAGCTCACCCTCTCTTAAACAATACTGAGTTTGTCCTGAGAGAAACAGGATGCTGGCATAATTCTTGGAAAATGTGTAGATATGTTCTTAATTTCTGTTAATTTAGCTATATACTGTATGATGTATATTCCAATATCTTGGTACACATTCTTTTTCAAATGGCAACCTACTTGTACTGTTTTCCTCATATTTAAAGGACCAGTGGTCAAAGTCAACTAAAAGTAACTGTCACTAATTAAATAGCATATTCCATTTGAATATGCTCAGTAGTGTACTGCAGCGGAGAAGGAATGGCATGCAAAGGAGGAGGGTGTTCTTGGGGCAAAGGAAGTACTTTATATAATTAAACAATTAAACTAATGGAGTGAGCATTTTCTAAAAGGTAAAAAACCTGCAGTGGTTATGGTAGTGGAGCATGATATAAATTTTGCAATACAGTGGTACCTCTGTTTGCGACCGCAATCCGTTCCGCGGAGGCGGTCGCTCCCCAAAGGCACACTTCTGTGCATGCGTGAAGCGCAGATTGCTTCTGCGCACGCGTGAGCTGCACATATCACATCTGCACATCCGACGCCGCAGAACCCGGGTGAAACACTTCTGGGTCCGCAGCGGTCGCTCACCAAAGCGGTCGCAAACAGAGGTAGGTATAAACTGAGGTTTGACTGTATCTGTAACAGTCTGCATGCAGATACACTGAACAGTAAATTGCAGGTAGGAAAACTTGTGTGTTTCAAATATGGATAATATCTTATTTGAGTTCAGAAAAAGAATTCAAATTCTCCAAATGAAATTTTGGTTTTATCAATGGGTGAATCTTGTTCTTTTGTGATGTGAATTGGCCACTTCAAAACAGTTTAATGCAAACTGCTAATTAGTGTCATCGTAGAAACACTTATTTATGCCTGCTGAAACTGGGCATAAATATGGTATCCAGCAAAATGCCTTTTAGAGAATCAGTAATTCACTGGCACACCCAAGTTTTTCTTGAGTACTGCTTAAATGTAGCGTCATGAGGTATGTTGAGCACAGAAAGCATTGCATTGACTGTGTATCCGCTCTCCTTTGGGTTACCATTCTAAAGCATTCAGCTTTGAGGAAGAAAATCTTGTCTCTAGTCAACTTTTAAGCATTTTGCTTCTCTGTACAGTGGATTACTAAAGGCAGTTCAATTATTGGAGAAATTCAAACTGAAAGCTCAAGTACAGTCGTACCTCTTGTTACGTCATTCTCCGCTTGCGTTTTTTCAGGATACAAACGTGGCAAACTCGGAAGTGTATACTTCAAGGTTTTGCCGTGCGTGCATGCACAGAAGTGGCGCGCTAGTTGCGGACTTTTCAGGGTGTGAAGAGCACCCCGGAACGGATCGAGTCCGTAACTAGAGATACCACTGTAGTATCATTTGAAAGGCATTTGAGACTCCTTTCACAGCTTTAGTGTGTGGTGTGCTAAGACTTGACTAGTTCTCCTTCCTGCAGACTATCGGGAAATAATTGGAACTGTTCTTTATGTCTCCAGCAACCCCAGGTTCTTTGTGGCATGGTTGGATTGTGTTCTTCTCTGAAATCTGTGCCTCTCCAGACTCTGGTACCTGCAAAAATTATCTCTCAAGAAAAGGTAGAACCAGTTGAGGTAAGGTTTGGTGTTTAGCAGTCTATATAGTACTCTTGGTGTGGGATGACGTTATGATACATTAAGTGGCCATTTGATCTTTTATTGATAGATTAGAGCACAGTTTGGGGAAAGAGTATCAGTATGTTAACTTACTTTCTGAGTATCTGGTTCAGCCTTGATGCCACTAATATCATCCAGTAGATTCTTGCCATCATAACCAGGGGTCAGCAAGGTTTACCTCACCTGTGCTGGTTCACTCCAGTGGAGATCCCTTCATGGCCAGATTGGTGTGTGTGTGTGAGCGCGCTCACCCGTGATTATCTGTGTCTGCGCAGACACAATTTCCGGTGCTGGGGAAGCAAGGCCCTGCGCCGCGCTGGTTTAGCACAGCGCACAGGGACTCATCAAGCGGGCTGCTCAATTTGGGGGTGGCTCGTGGGCAGGTTAAACAACCCCTGTGGGCCACTTGTGGCCCATGGGCCTTAGGTTGCCGACCCCTAATAACGCTTACTATAAAATTCCAAGGAAGCATGTGGCTAATGTATACCTAGATGAATCCAGCTCTCCATGCACTTCTTGGCATGTTAAACCCACAGTTCAATTGGAAGAAAATTTCTGGGCACCAGAACTATGCTATATAGCTCTAGCCACCAAACTTAATTATTTTGTCTATGTGCTCCTTAACCAAAGCCTGAATACATATGTTTATTTTTATGGCAAATACAAAGGCAAATAACAAAACTATTCAGCCTTAGCATTGTTTTACTATAGTTATCGAGGCATCTGCATGCAGTTAAGATTACATCTTTCCATAATAGTTAGCTGATTTCTGATTTTAAATTTTTATATGGTTTTTTATGGTATAGCTTTCTGTATGACTGTTTTAATACATAACTTATGAATAGTGGTGCATACATAATTTCATAAATAAAATATGGAGGCAGATACAATTGCTTTGTTTATATAATCACTTGACAAAGAAAACCATAGTAGGGGAGGGACCATAGTTCAGTGGTGAAAGAGCAGATATTTTGTATGGAAGAATGTTCCATTTTCAAGCCCTGGCATTAGAAGGGGTCAGGTAGAGGTGATGGCAAACACCTCAGCCTGAGACCTTGGAGGATTGCTGCCTAGCTGAGTAAATCTGAGCTCAGTGGCATTAAAATCTGACCAGGTATGAGGCAGCTTACTAGGAAATGGATTAGTGATTTTGATAACTGAATGTTATTTAAATTGCCTGGAATTTATTTGTTCTTCCTCTCTCGGCACAAGCAGTTCCTGCCATGTATGCCTTCTTTGGATTCCATCCACATGCTATTGAATAGCCTGGGACTATCATCCTAAGCCCCTTGTCTCTGCACATAGAATTCTGTAGTGGAGGGGGGAAATATAAAATTGTGTTTGCGTTAGTCTTCTGCCTTTCCACAAGTAACGATTGGTAGTCACTAAGCAAAATGTTTTTTTGTTGTATGGGAAGAAAACTAAAAGTCTAGATTGTCTAGTACTCAAAAGCGTTCACAATTTTGCCACAGCTACGCATGCTGCCTTAAATGTTAGCCTCAAATACTGGATGCTGTCCATAGCTTTTAAAAGTTACGTATTTCATTTAAGGGATTGCACATACTTTATTTGATAGTAGAACCTGAAAATAATACAATGCAAATGTAATTTTAATGACTCGTATATTCTGTAAACTCAAGTGGACTTCGAACCAAAAGTCATACGACATTTCATGTTTTTGTTGCTGGTGGTCTTCTAGACCGCCTAGGACCCTCGTACTTACGGGACCGCCTCTCCCAGTATGCCCCGCAGAGTACCCTCAGGTCCACAAATAGTAACAGTTTAAGGGTCCCAGGCCCTAAAGAAGCCAGACTTTCCTCCATAAGGGCCAGAGCCTTTTCAGTGATGGCACCAACCTGGTGGAATGCTCTGTCCCATGAGACTAGGGCCCTGTGGGACTTGATCTCCTTCCGCAGGGCCTGTAAGATAAGAGTTATTCCGCCTGGCTTCAATTTAACCTAAGCTTCCATCCCTTTTCCCCTTCCCCTGGCGATGCTATACTGATACTGTGTTTAATGCTGTTTTTATGTTGTTTTTAATCAATATTTTTATATCTGTTGTTAGCTGCCCTGAGCCCGGTTTTTAAACTGGGAAGGGCGGGGTATAAATTATTATTATTATTGATGTGTTAGGTGTTTGAGTGTATACTGAACTGCTGTATATGTTGTTTATTCCAATATACAGAATAGCTTGAGTCAAACAGAATCTTTCTCTCTATGTGATGCATGTACGATAATGGTAGAAGAGGTGGCCAGCCTTCTGGAAAGTAATAAGACAGAGGTGTGTATCTTTTACCTATGTATCTCTTAGGATAGAGACACTAAATACCCTTTCCCCTAAATACAGCTTGCTATCTAGGTGCTATTTGCTTTGGTTGTTAAAGAAGTGTTAGTATCATAGCAATAGTATGCCTAGGTTTTTATAGCATAACTTCATATTATGCTTACACGATGTCTATAATTTTTCCAACTTCTTATAGATAGTATTTGATGAATCAGAGTCCACATTTCGCTTTGTTATGGTTTTGTGTAATCCACATTAAAGAGCTGTATGCCACACTGAAAGGAATTAGGAGAGTGGAATAATAAATACCCTGTTTCCCTGAAAATAAGTCATACCCATAAAATAAGCCATAGCAGGATTTCTAAGCATTTGCGCAATATAAGCCATACCCCGAAAATAAGACATAGTGATAGGTGCAGTTCTGGAGGGTGCCAAGGAAGAGGCGAGGCTGGACGTGTAGTAAAAAATAAGACAGCCCCTAAAAATAAGCCATATTGTGTCTTGAGGAAAAATAAATATAAGACAGTACCTTATTTTCAGGGAAACACTGTAGGACAGTTATTGACATCTCTTTGCTAAAAGAATGTATTAAATTGCTCAACACAAATAGCTTCTGATTCTAACTTGGTAAGTAGATGAGGTCCCTTTACACTCCCTGTAACTATTATCATGAAAGTTACTTTACTTACATTTTCATTTTGTATGTACTAGGAGGAGATGGTTTATGGAATGGAGAAAGTCTGTTCTGTGCTACCTGAAAAATACCGACAAGAGTGCAAGGACTTCGTGGATGTCTATGGGAAGTCTATAATTGACATGCTTTTGGAAGCAACTAATCCTAAAATGGTGTGTGTGTTGTTGAAGTGCTGCTCAGACAATACTTTGCCTGCTGGTAAGAACTTGAGGAAACAAGTACTCTATACTAAGCACTCATACATGTTATTAGTTGGAGCTGCACTGTGTTTTTTCTTTTCAGTATTGCATATTTTAGTTAAGTAGCTATAGGAAAAAACTTTGAACATTGGACTCTTGTATTTTCAGAAAAAATTGTTCCAGTGCAGCAGCAGGTTGGGGACGTCTGTGATGTCTGCAAGATGATAGTTGCATATGCTGACAAGGAATTGGCAAAAAATGCTACCACTGCTGAAATTGAAGATTTTCTGGAAAGAATCTGCCGCATCTTGCCGGAGAGTGTCAGTGACCAGGTAAAATAGATAATACTAGACACACCTGTATTTAAAGCTTAAAACCTTATGTGTGAATAGTGAGCAGTATTGTCTTCTGCTCTAATCTTCTGGTTGTATGTTATAACCATGCCTGTATGTAGGCAAGGCTTGACACACGAGCACAATACATACTAGGTGCTGTGATGTATTGTATTTCCTTTGCCTGTTGCACATTTCTTTCCTCTGTGAGAAGGAGCAGAGCACTAGCTTCCTGGTGACCTGGCAGAATTAATCTTTCTCCTCCAGTGCCTTATTAGCTAGTCCTTAACTGGGGTGGGATGCTGATTTGAGTGGCTAGTCGTCTTACTTCTCTCCTTCCCCACCCCCAGTCCTGTGAGATGTTTACTTGGAGTTTCACCAGCCTAAACCACAGAAATAACTTACTGTCTGCTTAGCTAGCATATGCAACTGTATGAGCATATTGTCAGTTGTGGGGGGTAGAGGATCAAAAACACATAAGCAACAGGAATGCTGAAGGGTGCACAGAGGAGTGCATCTCACAACAGTCACAAAGAATACAATCACTTCAGTGTTCTACAGTAAGTTGCTGGTACATTGAACTTCGCACATTGTAGACCTGCAGTTAAAGAAAGGAAGAGCAAACATTTCTGCAAATCTCTTGTAAAACAAGACAGGTTGCTGTACCCACAGTTAATTGCAACTGACTAGGAAGCTGCAGTTGCTTGTATTGCATAAGTGTACCGCAGTGGCAACCTCTGTCTTATCTGTTCATTGAGTTTCTCTTGGTGAGAGCAGTCATGTGAGGACTCTGGGATCCAAAACAAAACCTGATGTGTACCATGGGTAAAATCATTTACCCCATGACGTATTACATTCAAAGTCATTTGCCACATTTGGTTTTCATGCCAGCAACAAACATGCTAACTGCATTTAAATGTAATGGGGCACATGTGAAACACAGGAATGCATGCTCTTTCTTGTATCAGTTAACCCCTTGAGCTGTTGAAATGAGTAGGACACTTGTCCCTTCCCAGTGGTGATGTGTTGGTTCCCATTCAGCAGTGACTTTATCAGGGACAGAATCCCTGACAACTTTATACTGGGCATGAATAGAAAGATCCATTATTCCCCAAATTATACTGTTCATAGCAGCCTTGGTTAATATTGTTAATAAATTCACAGTGAATGTGCATATTTTGGCAATTAAATAACCACCTGGCAAATTGATTTAATGTTTCTACTAAAAACCTGTGAGTAACACATTCATAGTTAGCATTCAGATAGTGCATACAAACCATGGGATGCGGTGGAGGGACATGCTTCAGTACACTTTTCTATAGGAATAGTAGATCTAGAATGGAAAAAGAAGTGTCCACAATAGTTGATAAATATGTACTGGTGCTACCAGCGTTGTGTAAATCACCTCTAATGTCTCATTCTTTGGTAATGCTAACGGTGTAAGTCCCAATCACCAAATGACTTGAATTGTATATTGCAAGTCCTTCTGAATTTACAAGCTATGTGTGCTGTGTATGCCCTGCTTTGGGAGCCAAACCAGCATGTACAAATAAATGTATAATGCTTTCTACAATAGTACAAAACACAGTAGGTAGTATTCAAAGCATTTGTTCCATTTGCACAAGGACTTTTGACACTGCACTGGGATTTCCTCTCCCTGTGTGTCTCCGCATGCCCCGTGTACCTGTTCTGTGGTGTATCCCAGACCTCTTGAGTAGATTTGGGAAGGGGGAGAGTTCATTGCACAAACAGAAGTCATTGCATGAAGTGAAAGAGTAAACTGGATACCTCCCAATGGGTAATATTTAGCCAAGCTAATAATTAATAATTCAGATCATTTCAGGAGAATCTAGTGCAGGGGTCGGCAAGGTTTACCTCGCTTGGGCCGGTTCACTCCAGCGGAGATCCCTCCATGGGCCGGATTGTGTGCTTTCCGGCGTCTGCGCAGAAGTGATTTCCAGTGCCGCGGAAGCGAGTCCCCGCGCCGTACTGCAACGGTTTAGCGTAGTGCGTGAGGACTTGCCAAGCGGGCGGCTCGTTTTGGGAGTGGCTTGTGGGCCGTTTAAACGACCCCTTTGCGCCGCTTGTGGCCCATGAGTCTTAGGTTGCCGACCCCTGATCTAGTGCATACTAAAAACTTCCACTGAAACTACTGGGTTTTGCATATATTAACTTCAGTTGAGTTTCATTCAGTGCAAAGAAGTGGCCTTAGTTCCTTACTTTTTAAAAATCATATCCATGATTAATTAGTGGGGGCTCGGGTCACGTAATCTTTACTTTTCCTTTGTTTTTCAACAGTGTGTTCAGTTTGTGGAGCAATATGAGCCAATGGTTGTGCAGCTATTGGCAGAAATGATGGATCCCACTTTTGTGTGTAGTGTAAGTACCACAGCTAGTATGGCTGTTCATATGTAAAGCTGATTGATACATTGATGCATGGGATGATACCCAACTAGGACATTGTCTGAGAACACTATTTGAAATATTCTATTTAAGTCCATAGATTTTAATGGGTCTGCTCAGTCCTAGTGAAACTTGAACACTTTTATCTTGGGAAGTTATATGTGGCTTGTAGGAACTAATCTATGTTTTATCAAAATGAAAATTGGAGCAGCAATTAATTGCCCTTCATTTTGCAGAAACTTGGAGTTTGTGTGACATCATCACAATCCATTTTGGGATCAGATGTATGTGTCCGGGGACCTGGTTATTGGTGTAAGAACATGGAAACTGCAACCCAGTGCAATGTGAGTAAATGAGATTTTGGCATACTTTTATATTCCTGTAGGTTTCCCAGTATTTCTGGCATCAGCTATGCTAGAATAATGACCTAATGAATTTTTTTTAGCCACCTTGTTAATATTGTGGGAATTGAGTTCACTCTGACCTTGCCTTGAACCTCTCTTGCTTTCTCTCCTAGGCTGTTGAACACTGCAGACGCCATGTGTGGAACTAGAACAGGCACTGGCTTTGGCCAAAACTTTCGTTCTTGAAGAAAACAAGAGGCGAGCATTAGGCTGGCAAGAATGAAACCTTGGTATCCTGATCTCTCCTGCTCTCCACTTGACCCCCACCTCCATTGAAGTTCCTTTTTATGAATTTTCTGGTAGCCGTGCTACTACCCTGGAAGGATCCACAACGTTGACTTAATTGGAGTTTTAGTTGTTTATGATCTGTAAGAATAAACAATAAATCATCAATGTTGATCAATTGGCCTGAGTGCCTTTGAGAAGGAGTGCTTACAGTATGTAAGTAAACGAAGGACACCACTGCTATATCTGGATATTAAACATAGTGACTAATTTTTAAAGGCGCTCTTTTTGGTGACTGGCTTGCTAGAATATGTGTCTTTAATGCTGTTCATTAAAACACCTGTTGAAACTATATCCACTTGCTTTACAGTTGATTGGTTGAGGAATTCCTTAAATTCTTTGGGCTGGGGCACAGCTGCATAACCCACACAGGAATACATTTCCTTCCACAGAAATAGTCCAAAGATGGAATGTGAATATGCCCATGACTTTTGTGCAGCTATGGTTCTAAGTCTTGAGACCATTGTGGAATTCATTAGTGTGTTGCCAGAGTTGTGTTCTCATTAAGTAGGTGGCTGATAGATAGCCCATGTAGTTAATACTGAGAGTTGAATTCGGAGCCTATGCAGCAGGCAATACCAGTTGCTACGATGTGTATCCCAGCTTTACACACCAGATGTTCAGGATAGGTGCAACACATTTTCAAAATAAAACTACTTTGACAGCTTGGGGGGGGGGAATATAAAACTAAAAAGTTGCCACAAGACTGGAAAATCAAGCTGTGTACCATGTGTGCTTTGACTGACAATTGCAATGCATGAAACTAGTTCCCTAGATAAGGACAGACTTGCCGCTCTGTTTTTTGTAAGAGTGTCTGAATGTAAAATTCAGAGGAACCTTGACAAAGTGGTATTGATAGTGTGGTTTGGAAAAGGTCGTATTTTTTCATTTGGGTTTTGGAAAAGCAGAGCATTTTTTTAGTGTTGCCATCTATCATTCTGCAGTGCTGCTGTTATCTTGCACACTGCAGCTATTTGCATGACTAGACATTCTCCTAGATAGTGATAGCGCTAAGTTCAGAATATTTAGCCACAAAATGTCATGTGATAATAGTATGCATAATGACATTTGGTTGAGGACACCCTGGTATGTGTGGATAGGAATGGCTCATGAAGCCAGTGATGGTAATCCAAGGCCTAGATTGCGGGCGGTGCCATTTTCTAGTTTGTTTGTAGCTTCAATATATTTTTCCAAGTTTCATCCAAGCAGGTCAACTTGAAAGCTGAAGAACAGTACTTGGTGGAGGGGTGAGGACTATCCATTACACTTAGTGCCCCACAACTCTAGAATGCATAGTTTTCTAAACAATTTATTCAAGGTAGAGGATGGTAAATGGAAATTTTAAAAGTCAGTCTCTTCAAGGTTTTTTAGTTGTAGCATGTTAAATTTAGGTGCACAAGATCTTTGAAACTGTTCAGTAAAACAATTGGTTTAGAATGGAGAGCAAACTAATTTTAATGGCAGCAAACTAATTGTTCAGAGTAAGCTGTTGACTGTTTTCATGCAGCTTTATTTTATACATCCTGGATGTATTGAGGGCATTGTCTTGATTTTTATGCAACAGATGTTTATGTCTGCTCTTTGGCTCCAAGTTCTTGCTACTTGAAAATGAATATACAATTCAAAACAGTTGTTGTATTTTGTTTTAATCTTACTGCAGATGTTGATGCTGGCATTTGCTTAATGATCTCATGCACTGATATAGGGTGAATATTTGCTGCCTCTTAGTAAGTAATGACCTTTCTTCCTTGGAGGTTGTCAGATTTTAATGCAGGGCTGCATAGTGCAGTTGGAAGTAGACACAATTTTTTTTTATTTTGGCTTGGATTTCTAAAATGTGTGGATCTCATAGAAGGTGATTCTGTAATGGACAAGAAGTCTCTCAGAACTGGGATCTTTCATCGTTTCGTGTGTTCTAACATACTACATATTTTCGTTCTAGTGGCATAAACCTTTTTACCTTCTAGGTATAAACTGGGAGGAAACAAGAAAATGCTTTAATAAACCACTTTTTCCATTAAAGCTTCTGTAATTCAAAATAAAAGTCTTAACTAAATAAGTCACCTGTGTGTCTTTTTAAAGAAATGTAACTTTGAACTTGGTGAGGTCAAGAATAAGGTCCTGATTAAAGGCAACTTAGTAGTGTGCTCCTAAATGTACTGTGGTAAACTTTGGCTGGAGGTTTCTGGGGTTGCCTAAATAAATAAATAAATGTATAATTGTTTTTAAAGATTTCACAATTCATTGATAAGAGACTAAACAGAAAATTGTAATTAAATAAGAGAGAAGGAAGAAAAAGTTAGAAAAATACAATATATCCTGTCTAGTATCCTGTACAGTATATCCTGTCTAGTATCCTGTACAGAGAAGAATGTACCCTCCCAGCTCTCAATTGGGAGCAAGTTGGTAGACCGTAATGCAATGTAGAAGCCTTTCCTGCTTCCGAAGAAACTTTGATCCATTGATGCCTATATTGTGGCTTGGGGGGGGGAGTGTTTGCTATGGAGCCAAAAAGAGTTTACGAGCAAAAAACAAGCCCACCTGACTGCTACCCCCTTTTCCCGTATTAGTCTATAGCAGGCATCCCCAAACTGAGGCCCTCCAGATGTTTTTCCCTACAACTCCCATGATCACTAGCTAACGGGACCAGTGGTTGGGGAAGATGGGAATTGTAGTCCAAATTCGAACCGCCGACCTTCTGAAGAAGAAGAAAGGCTTCTTTGTCTTTAGATTCTCTTGTAAGAATGTATTTTGATTTAAAAGAGATCTTTGGCAGACTCACAACATTGCACAGCTTAGGTGCTTGGGACATAGATTCATATACAGTGGTACCTCGGTTTATGAACACAATTGGTTCCAGAAGTCTGTTCATAAACTGAAGCATTCATAAACTGAAGCGAACTTTTCCATTGAAAGTAATGGAAAGTGGATTAATCCGTTCCAGACGGTCCACAGAGTACTTAAACTGAAGCGTTCATAAACTGAAGCGAACTTTCCCATTGAAAGTAATGGAAAGTGGATTAATCCGTTCCAGACGGGTCCGCGGAGTACTTAAACTGAAGCGTTCATAAACTGAAGCATGGGTGTAATTGGTTCCGGAAGTCTGTTCATAAACTGAAGCGTTCATAAACTGAAGCGAACTTTCCCATTGAAAGTAATGGAAAATGAATTAATCCGTTCCAGATGGGTCCACGGTGTTCATAAACTGAAAATTCATAAACCGAGGTGTTCATAAACCGAGGTTCCACTGTAAGCACACAGCCTCCTTCCTGGCCTTGCAACTTTTTGCTACAGCAGGAAGCCACATCTTGTCAGCTGGCAGAGATTAGGCTATTACACAGAAACTGGGAGGAGCCTCTCACCTGGGAGTGCTCTGGCTCTTACAGATCATGAGCATTAATTGCATTAACCTGAGGCTGGGTGTGGCAAATGGTACTTGTGAAACTTCTAGTGTGTGGGTGTTAATTTCTCTCCATCCTGCTGCCTTTCCCAAGATTGCTCATTGCAGGCAGGAGGCATCTTCTCTCTTCACCAGAAGGATTCAGTAACACTGAAGAACATGGAGGGCTTATGGAAAGGGTGGGTGCTGCTGATAACACTCTATTTGGCTGCCTACCAAGGTAAGAACATTTTCTGTTTAGTGGGGAGACAAGCAGGGCATAGTTTGTATATCTGAACACAAGGGGGGAGAGTGTGGCACCCAACTTGTGCTGATGTATAAATAAAGGTAATGGGAAAAGAAAGGAAAAGAATTGTAGAGTTGGAAGAGGACCCTAAGGGCAACCTAGTCCCAACTCCCAGAGTGCTGTAAGTTTTCCTTCCTTGGAGAAACAACTTATTTGACCATTTGAGTGGAGAAGGCTTTGTAGAACGTATGTGTATTGCTCAAAATGTGTCTCTGATCAAGAGTGCTGGATAACTTGGTTACTTCTATCTCCGTAAACTTGTGCTTTGCTTGCTTACATAGTTAGACCTTAGCAGAAGGTTCTGAGGTAGCTGCACTATAGAATTCCCTTGGTTTTCTCTTCTCCAAAGATTTGATGGATTGGATGTATAAAAGGGGTGATTCCATTCCATAGTGTGCAGTGCCTTAGATTGAGCTAGTATACCAAGCTTCTGGGCTGAGGCTTTTAATATCCAAGGAAAGGAATAATCAGTACCAATCAGCCTGATGTATGAAAACCCACAGAAAACTACGTATTGTGCTATTGCATGTGTAGATGATCTGTAACTTGCCTCAGAACAACCTTGCTTCTATTCTTATTGTGAAGCCGCATTTGTCCTCTATCTGTTGTTCTTCAGCAGACCACAATTTCCTTTTTCTTGGCAGTTGAAAGAGGGATTGCTTTATTGCAGCAGAGCAGGTTGCACACACTTTACTTTAAGGCAGATAGGTTTTTTAATATGGGGAACATATCTGCTTGCTAGCATGTCTGTTCTTGCTAATCCCGATTTCAAAATTGAAAGGTACCCTCTGAAGTGCCCTTCACTTGAAGGCAGGACTTGCTTGGGTGAGAGGGCAGTAGTGAGAGTTCCTATTGGTTCCTATTGCAGGCCCTTACCCAATGGAATCCCACCCATGCAATTTATTTCCAACCTTTTACTCCAGCTGAATAGGCTCCCAGGGCACCTTACAAAGACCAGCCCTGTTCTTATGTTTGCTATCTAAAAGACACAGCACAAAAGGAAACACATTTGGAGGAAGCAGGAAAAAACCAAACCCTGGCACTTGTTAAAGACCAACTAATCTAGAATGAAAACTCCTAGGAGAGGAGACAAAGGTTGCTGGATTTTCAGTCTTTGCTTTCACTCTCCCCATCTGCTGTAGCCTGATTGAACAGTGCTTACCAGACAATGCTTCTATGGGGGGAGCCAGTGATCTACCACAGACGTCCAGTGATCCACCAGTAGATCATGATCTACCTGTTGGCCATGCCTGGTCTATGAATAAAGGCAACTTGATCCCTTGTTGGAAGGCATTTGTCATAAGTACATTGGTGTTTGGTGGTTGTTTCCTGCAGCAGACTCTGAGCAGTCCTCTCACAGCCATGTAGATTTCTCTGGGAGCCCTGATTAGGCTAAGACTACTCAATGCACCTGGGTCCCAGGTGGCGCTGTGGTTAAATCACAGAGCCTAGGGCTTGCTGACCAGAAGGTCGGCGGTTCGAATCCCTGTGTCGGGGTGAGCTCCCGTTGCTTGGTCCCAGCTCCTGCCAACCTAGCAGTTCGAAAGCACGCCAAAATGCAAGTAGATAAATAGGAACCGCTACAGCGGGAAGGTAAACGGCGTTTCCATGTGCTGCTCTGGTTTTCCAGAAGAGGCTTTGTCATGCTGGCCACATGACCTGGAAGCTATACGCTGGCTCCCTCGGCCAATAATGTGAGATGAGCGCGCAACCCCAGAGTCTGTCACGACTGGACCTAATGGTCAGGGGTCCCTTTACCTTTACCTTTACTCAATGCACATAAATGTCTGTCCACCCCGTGTTTTGAGAAAATGCAGTCACCATACAAATAGGTTGCTGTGAAGGTGTAGGCTGGCCTTGGGCAGGTCCAGTATGATTAGGAGTGTCTCTTAATAGTAAAATCCAGCATGGCAAATCACCCTTGGGACAGCTAATTTTTTTAGCTCTCTTAAAAGAGCAGCTACAACCAGAGTACACCGAGACAAACTACCAGACCTGCTCCCTCTGAATGTTTGAAAAATGACCTAGATCTAGAATGCAAAGAGAAGATTGGCCAGATGGGGCTACCCCATAAGTGTAGAACCAGTGGCCCTACAGATGTTGCTGGACTCTAGGTCCTGCCACCAGCATGGCCTAATGGTTGGAGGTGATGTAGAGTTGTAGAACAGCAACATTGGTGGAGACCCACACGTTCCCCATTCCTGGTCTAGACAAACATATTCTATGGTTACCATGCCTTCAGTGGCAGCCAGATGAGAAGGTTCCCTCTCATGACAACATGGTGGTTCAGCTTTAATCTGGCTGTGAAAAAAATCCACATGCAAGAGCTGTTAAATCCCTTTCCCATGCTGCTTCGCTGCTGCCACCCTCTTCTATGGTGCGTAGGCAGAGCATTGTACAGAGTAGTTTTTCATGCCTGACTTGCCCTGAGGAAGGCTTGCTGGAAAAGTGTGTGTAGCACAGCCATTCCTAGGATACTCCGAACTATCCAGGGAACGCCCCGACTCCCACATCATTGCACCATAGCCAGCCACATTACTCGCAAGCTGGATGAGACTCATCCCTGCCCCCAGGAGCTTAGCACCAGTCAAACACAATACCAAACCAGGTGAGATTAAAAGATGAAGGCTGAAACTTATGTAATCAAGTGTTCTGAAAGCACTGACAGTACCACTTAAAAGTAATGGTGTGTGGAACTTTCATCAGAAAACTTAATACTGTGGACACTGATGAAAAGCCAGACTCTGAAAGCCCCTTGTTTCAAAAACCGCATGTTTAAGAAGTGCTGGTTTATCACTCCACCTCCCCACCCAAACTGACTTGAGATATCTCATCTGAAAATACCGGTATATTTCATTTTGGTCCCCATATAATTCTTTGGTTGATAAATGGGTAAGGTTTCAAAGGTAGCACATGCTTTGGAACCAAGGATCCATGTTTTATCTATCATCAGTTTTCAGTTATCAAAGGCTATATGAGACCTACTAGTGGAGAGGTAAAGCTTTGTGATAGTAGGGGGAGGGTTATATTTAGGTCTGTTACACAAGGGCACAGGCTCATTCACAAAGTTTTCTTCTAGAGCTGTGAGTCAAATGCAGCGATGAGCATTTTGGAACTCACCTGGCTAAAGCTTTTCTGTCTGTAACATCTAGCATCTTTACAGTTGCATTATTTGTTAGGTTTCGTGATGCTTTTAAATTTCACAAATGCAAGCAATGCTGTGGGAGGTAAGGAAGATACTACCTAACAGAAGCCAGATGGGAGGCAGTCCAAACTAGCTGAGGCCTGCGGAGGAGTAGAAGAGTTCAAATCCTAAAAGTAGTTAAGTGTAATGCAGTAAAAGGAGCAAGAAAACCCATTAAGAAGCTGACTTTAGGCTGTTCTCTTGCAAATGGTTCTGTTCAACAAAATTTCTTACTAGTAAGAAAGCTTGGCAGCATAAATCATGCTGATTGAGAACTCCATCATACATAATGCATGGAATTTGCTGTCTCAGTATGTAATAATGCCTATTGGCTTAAGATGGAATGAAAGTGGGATAAACAAATTCATGGAGCGCAGGTTGTATCCATGGCTACTAGCCATAATGGTGTTTCCAGGTTCCAAAGCAATATACCACTGAATACGATTTACTGGGCAGCTACAGTGAGGGCAGGGCTGTGCTAATGGGCTCTTGGTTCTTCTGCCTTTATAGAGGGGAAATCTCAGGCTAAATCATACTTGTGGTGCCCACTCCAGCAGAACTGAGTTCTCTTAAGGCCAAGTTGAATGTGCATTTTCTGCTGTCTGGCATTGACAGCAGCCTTCTACCCTGGCAATACATAATATGTAAAATACCTTAAGGTTCAACACTGATGTTAGACAATAAGAGTTAAGCTGATCCTTGACTCAAATTAAGCCCTCTTGTCGGTCTCAGTCAGGCTTCTTCAACATGTTTCCTCCAGATGGCATTGGACTTCCAACTTCCATCATATGTGACCATCAGCCATGTGAGTGGTGGCACTGATGGGAATTGTGGTCCAAGACATCTGGAGAGAACTGGTTGAGGAAGCATTGGGTCTAAGCATTTGGTGCAATTTCAAGGATGCAAAGAAGCTGGCAAACTTGTCTCTAAAGTACCGTAGATGCAACTGAACAATCTAAAAGTTTATTTTTGTTGTCTTATGTTGCCTGATAACAGTGTGACTGTTGTGGCAACTGGCTGATGTCCTACATAGAGAAATTGCCACATGGCCATGTAGAGCTTCTCCTGCCCAGTGGTGGTTTTGTTCTGGTTCTAAATAGAACTGTAGTCGGGAAGGCATCACTTGGAAAAGACAGCCAAGGAGAGTTCTGTAGTAACATCAGACTACCCAAGGTGGACTACCCTGCCTTTGGCTACTGGAAAACACCATTGATTCTTGACACGTACCCAATGTCTTGTATATCAGTGCTATGAAGTAGGTATCAGTAGATAGTTGATTCTGTGTGAAAGTGAAGTAGATGCTGTGCATTGTGCAAGTTATAACATGCAGCATATAGCCTATCTGATTTGTGCCATTTAGTTGAGTGAGACTGGAAAAGTATGGAGGTGTTAAAAATCAAAGGAAGCAGGTGGCAGGCATGAACTTGAAAAGCAGAGACCAGGAGTCAAGGATGAGAAAACGGATAAAGTCCTGTCTTTTGATCACTAGCAGATCTTGTTTGTGTCTTGCATAGCCAGGCACCTTTAAGTCAGCATCTTTAAGTCTATTTCCTTAATTGCAATAGGCACCCTTAAAAAATTTTTAAAAATCAGATGAAGAGCCCAACTTGTTGGGTGTCTACAATGAATACACAGATTCAAATGGAAAATGTCCCTCTCTGGACTGTGAAGGAAAACTATAGCATAAAATCCCCATGATTTAATGGTTGCTCACTGGCAATGCTTTCTCCAGCTAAAGTAGACTAGAAGAGCTGTTTAAACTTGGAAAAGGAATTTAATCATGGGATGGATTGCCCAAAGCTGCTCCCTAGGGCTCAATAGCCGCCAGCTGCTTTCCTCCCTTTAAAAAAAAAATACATATTGAACAGCATCCATTGTATAAGACTAAATATTACATATTACTGAAGGTACTTATTGGTGAGGAATGTTTATTATCTCATTCAGTATAATTTTGGGAGCAATGCAAAGAGGGAAGGTAAAGCTTTCTTCCTGTTTATCCTGCCATATATTACACTAAGAACGAAGTCACGCATACATGGCAAATGACTAAAATGAGGATGAAACTTCGTTTTAGGTCACTGAACTCTTATTTCAGTCATAGTGCTTCCTCTGTGGCTGTTCCTTGGGTGAGATAGATCTATATCACAATGTAAACCAGTTTGAAATAGCTTTAGCTGTCCTATTTGGTTCTCTTCCTTTCCTCCCCTGCACTTCACTGAGCAAGAAAAACTATTTTTGTACAGGTGTGGGGTACTCTGAGTTGGAGACCAGTCTTTTAACATTTAACTCTCATGGTTCTTTATTTTTAGGAACTATGGGCCCAAACAACGCTTGATGTTTTTTCCCTGCTATTGGCCTTTGTGTTTAAGCTTTTTCTTCCACAAATTGGCAGGCCTGGGGGGCTGGGGACTATCTGGACTGCAGAAGGGATGGAAAGAGTGTGCAGCCCCATTACTCCCATGCCTATTTTGGTTGGGACAGTAACAATTTATGAAGGAAAAAGCTTGCGGTCAATGTCAAACAACATGAAACGTATATAACTGACAGTGGGATGAAATGGTTTTCGATGTATACAGGAAGCAAGAGTGCTGAAACTCTTGTTATAGTAGTATGGCAATCATTCTGTGGATGCAAAGAAATGTAAGTGCTGGGTTTTTGTTGTCCAATGACATTTGCTTCTGTTGCAGGTCCTATTTTCCTAGTTCTTTCTGTGTTTATAACTCATCTGAAAAGCCGGCTCCATAGCTAGGTAAAAGTGCCAACATTTACCTCTGCGGCTGTAGGCCCTGTCTCATAGCTGAGTATGTGTTTATATGCTGTCCCAATATGATTTACTCTTCTGTTGTGGGGGGGGGGGCATACACCAAGGTATGTACTAAGACATGTGGGAACCCTCCATTGAGTCCTCCTCTGGCTATAGCTTGCCTTCACAGCTGTAACAGCTGCCAATATTATCATTTTCTTCAATACAAAAATTAAAGTGGGTACTCTTTCGATGCTGGGTTTTATGGGCAACATCTGATCCTGATGCTTGTCAAGGGTTGTGGACCATACAACTGTTCATCTAACATTATTGTGACTTTGCTAGATAGCTGCTGTTACCCTGGAAGCTCCGATGAGTAGAAATTTGTGGCTAGACTCCCTGTTCTGCACAGATTCAAGCCATTCTGTAAATGATGTTTTGCTGGATCAAAATAAATTGGGGTGGGGGGGAGTTCTACCAGAGGGTTCTGCCATGTTCTAGAGCACCCTGGCCTTAAAAAAAGCTAAAAAAAACTAAAAAAAACGCATCCACCACCACTACAATGCTGCTGTGCCAGTTTTGTTGTGGCCTTTTGGAACAAGACATTGACCAGCAGTTAACTATAAACACTAACCCATAATGGCAGGGTTCCATGTATGTTGCTGCTGCTGCATGGAATGAAGGAATGTACCTGTAGGCAATGACTTGGCCTAGTGCACAGAAAACCTCAACCTATGCCAAAAAACCCCCAACAATTATTACAATTATTATCCATGTTCTCCAAGATCTAGCTATCTCATATTTACAGTGCTTGTAGTAGTATTTGTAAACCACTCTCAGGTTTTATTACAATCAAGTGGCATATAAATTCTGAGAAATGAGTAAACAGTTCAGTCTTCCAAGGAATAGTTGGAATAGGACTACTACTCCAATTTGCATAGCTCAATATGCTTCTGACATTTTCATTTGCTGACAATTTTGCTGCTTAGAATAAATCTGTAAAATGGGCCACTGTGTTTCGCTTTTACATGCAGTTCTGCTGACACTGAACACTGCCTTTTGACTCATGATTAGTAATGCAATTGAGCTAAGGTTGGGAAATATGTTTGTGAGTCTGTCCAGCTAGATGAGTGTTGTGGTTTTAAAGGTGCTAGCTGTGACTTGTGGGTGGGTTATAGGGCAATCCTAAACATTTCTACTCGGAGGTTCCATTGTGTTCAATGATGCCTACTCTCCTCCTCCTGTAAGTAAAGGTAAAAAAGGCACTCTCCTCTAAGTAGGTAAAGGAGAGCAGCCTAGTCCTATAATTTTTCTCCCCTTGTCTGTCCTCCGCATCTGAAAATGCTCTTCCCTCCCACTCCAGTGCTCTTTCCCAGTCTTTGCTTATTTTCCATACTGATAAGATCAGAAGTGCCTTTAGGCAGGAAGCTTACTCTGTGGCTCAACAACAGCTGAGAAAGCCAGGTGCTAATGACTTGTCAGGGGGGGAGGCTGGCTTGCTTGTAGGTTATCTGACTCATTTGCACTTGAAATTTATATGTATGCTGATTGCTGAAATTGCAGCATTAGCCACTTGAACTTGCTGTAAAGTCATTTTGATCATCAAGGTGTATGAATGCTGAAATTCTACAGCTGTGTTTTCAGTGAGCTCAGTCCATTGGTAGGCTGTAAACCCACCTCGCACGGTTAACAGTATGGCACTTTGCTCCAGCTCAATGATCTCCCCAAACATCTCCTGCTGCTGTGGAGAATTTTTATTGGCATTTTCTTCAAAGAGCTTCCTCCCTTCCTCTGGTTCTTACCTGTGAGGCAGGTCAGGCAGAGAGCTGCTGACTAACCCTACGTCCCCTGTCGTCAGGGCTTTTTTTCAGCTGGAACTCAGTTCCAGCACCTCTCAGGTGGGCGCTATTGCCATTTTAAAAGAACAAGGGATGCGTTCATGGCGAGTTACGGTACTTCTTATTCTAGAAAAATAGCCCTGCCTGTGATCTTCGTGCCTGAGAGTGGGGGTCTGAACCTGGGCCTTGTAGCTTATAATCTTCTAACCATCTCCACATACCATCTCCACATTAGTTCACTCTTACCTCTGCTGTAATACCATGGCTGGCGAGAGTAGAACCAAACAAGGAGGACACCTGAAATTATCTATAATATTAACTAAGTGCAAACAGAATAAACGCGAGTGCATTTCAACCATGTTTTTAACTTGGGAAGAAGAAAACATATTCTTTAGTCGACTATTCCCACCCTGAAGAAGAATGTTTTAAAATGCATTGGAACTTATATAATGAGAACACTAATTGGAACCTCCTCCTTTTATGTAGATAAGCTTTAAAAGCCTTTTGCATAGAGAGGGAGGTGTGGCTGAGTGCAGGCTAAGAGGATTTTTTAAATCTTGTCTTGAATAGTGTTCGTACAGTTCCACAAGCTCTGGCATCTCTACAAAGAGAAATATAATGCAAAAAACCATATGGCAGCACCATGAGGAAGAAAAAAAGAATTTGGCGGGGGGTGGCACAGGAGAGACAAAGTGCTGTATTTTCCGGCGTATAAGACAACTGGGCATATAAGACAACCCCCAGCTTTTGCAGTTAAAATATAGAGTTTGGGATATATTCGCCGTATAAGACTACCCCTCTTCCAACGCACACCAAATAAATTTTTTTTTAAATCAGATTTGATTTCAATATGGCAATTTTAATTCAAATGGTTATGACATGCAGGTACTTAGCAGGAAAACTGTCACTTATAAACTGTCATCAAACATGTAAACATAAAACAGTGCAAGTGGATTAAACTTTTCCCAATTCACTCTAAAGCTGAAAGAAAAATACTAGCATGTGTAATGGCGATTGGCCCCAGCAATGGGCGGGCGGGGGGAGTGTCTTGTTTGGGGGTGTGTGACCCCCCCCGCTCACAATGGTACAGCTGGGCAGTTTTTAAAAATGAGAAAGGGTGTGTGGAGCAGGCTAGTTGCCTTTTAATCTAGCAAATTATGGATTCTCCAAACATACACTATGCAGGGATAAATGAATGCCGATGCTATAATCTAATTGACCTGACTTTAGTTCTTAAATGCGGAGCTGGAAAACGGGTCACTCGTGCCTGTTGGTCAGTTAAAAACCCTTCTGTTATCACACACAACTATCTTAGTTTCCAGTGTGTCTGTGATAAACAAAGTGACATGTTACACTTGCATTCCTTCAAATACAGCTTGCCTGTATTAGTTTTAAAAAAACAAAAAACCCTTCCTTGTTGCTGCTTCAAGGAGCCTTCCTTCCCTCTTCTTCAGAGACAGGTGTGTCACTTTGCTATGCAGAGCATAAATTAAAAAGCTAACCCAGCAAAAAAAAGACTGAATGATCCAGTTGGGAGTGGGTGTGACTGACTCCCAACTGCTGAGACAAGGGGAACAGTGCACAGGAACAACTCTGAAAGGGACAATGGCTTCCTGCTGGGATCTAGTCACTCCCAGTTCCGACGGAGTCCAAGCCCAGTTGTATCAATCGTAAAAAGTTTATCCTGTTGATAGGACCTGATTTTCATGTGTGGCGCTGATCCATCTCTCACTTAGCCCAGCCTTTAGTCTGCTTCACTGTGTAGAGTTTACAGAAAACTGAAGGTTCAAAGAGTAGCTCTGGGCTGCTTGTAAAACGGCTTTCAAACTGATGTGCACTGCAAAACAGCAGGATTTCGCTCCTGCTCAACCCTGCTGTAGCCAACACAGAATAGAGTCCTGCCTCCTCACCTCTCCAGCAGAGCAATGCCAGCTGATAGGCAAGTGGTTTTATAATGTGGGTTTTGGTGTATACAAGCCTTTGCTATATAAGAGGTATATTTTAAAGACACTGGTCACTCTGATGGTTTTTAATGAGTGTAGTTACCCCTCTGGGATTGTGTAAAATTGCATGACTTAAAAAACTTGACACCAGCACAATACTATTTATGTGAAAAAGACATTCTCGTTGAATAAGGGCCAGGGGAGAGGCTCATTTTCACCTTATCACCATCTGCCTGACAACCTTTATCCTTCTATGTTGATAGTATGGTATGATCTGGTCCTGCCCACACTTTTCCCTGAGTAGGAGATGGGAGATGATCAATACTGTGAGGAAACTCTTATCTGAATCATTTATTCAAGTTGCTAGTTCCGAAACAGGGAATATTTGGTGGGGAGGGATCCGTATGAGCAGCTATAGTAGGTTAGCAAATGCTCTGGGTGTAGACATGAATCTAGGACGGCAAACAAAGGTTTTATTGCTAAACCTGTTTGTCTTTTGTAATAGCTTCTGCCTGGCACATTTCAGTGCTCTGCGCTTACACAAGTGCGTCTCGCAGAGGCCATTAACTCTGCTGATTCCTGCCCTCCTGTCATAGTTCTGCGGGAGTTCTTCCTGTATCGCCACATCTGATATGTAGATTGCACCTGCTAGACCTGCCAGCACCTGTTCTTCCTGCAATCACTAAATGATGACAAATTCTGCATCCAACTTACAGAATATTGTTAAAGAAGGCAAGCAGGACCAGCAACAAAATGTTGCAGTGTGGCGTGATCCTGCTCAAGATTCCCATCAGCCCTTTTTCAGGACATGCTATTCTGTTCCCCCTCTAGCTCAATCCTCACTGGGCTAACTGGAATCTCTACCACCCCCATCCCTCATTTTGTGTGTGCTGAAAATCTAGGGCTTTCCACAAAGTTGCTGAATGATAGCTCTCTCCTATGCTGTTCTGGCTGCATGTTGACCATAGTTCATAGAATGAATTTGCTTTTAGCATATAGCAGTGATTCTCAAACTTTTTTCCCTGGGCCACACTTGCAGAATAAAAATTTGCTCGTGCCACACCATTTTTTAAAAATTATTGATAGGAACACTGGAAAACAAAAAGCAAACTCCTAGCAGTGCTTGATTTATAACATAGACCAGGGGTGTCAAACTCAAATTCATCGGGGGCCGCATCAGCAGTTTGGTCACCCTCAAAGGGCCGGTTGTGTCTGTAGGACTATGTGTCCACTCTTTATTATCATAAATTATTGTCACTGCATTCAATTATTACTGTTTTTTGTAATAATGTAAGCTCATTCCCGCCCCCACGCGGATCACATTCCTGCGTCATGGCGCGTGTGTGGGAGGGGATGTAAACGAGGGAAATTTGAACAAAAGGTGGGGATCGACGGCTTCTGGGGGGGGGCTCAACTAAACCTTCGGCAGGAAGGAGAAAGCCACTGCTGGGATTAAAAACCTGCAGATGGAAAGAGGGCTTCCCTCTCCCGCCCTGCGCACACACAAACCCCGCTAGGCAGGATGCCACACGCTGCAACCCACCCCATGCTTTGGAGAGGGGCAGGAACATGCGGTGCAGCGCCAACTCCCTGCTTTGCTTTTGCATCCTCCCTCCTCAGCGCCAGAGTCCCTTCCCCTCGCGCTGAGGGAGGGCAGCGGATTTCCCGAGAAGGAAGGCGGCGGCAGCCCCAGCGGACGTGCATCTTCGCCTCAGAGCTGCTCTTCCCCCTACCCGCGCTGTTGTCTTCACCGCCGCCTCTCCCTACCGGGACTGCAGGCAGAGGAGGCTTGAAAACCTCCCCCCCCAAAAAAAATTCCCCTCCCACCTACTCAAACCACGAGGCGACTCCATCTGGAGCCCTACATCACGAGGGGCTGAGAGGAGGCGGCGGCAGAGCGGGAAAAGCAGGAACCCGTGCCGTCGCCGCCGCCTCCCTCCTGGCCGCCCCCCGGGGAGCAGCTCCACCGGAACTGAGAAGCCAAAGGGCGGCTCGGGGGTGGGGGGCAGAGCAAAAGCCAGGCACCCTCCCGAGTGTCTATGAGGAGAAAACGGGGGAAGAAGGAAGAGAAACCCAGCTCCATCAAGAGAGCGACTGTTGCGCTTCGCCTACTTCCCCCTCAGGCTCACTCCGCGTCCCTTTCGCCCGCTCGCTCGCCCACCTCCCGGATGCAGCCGAGGAGAGGAAGGGAAGCGGTGGGCGGCGGCTCCCCAGTGCCGCCTCACTCGCTCTCGGAGACAACAGCAAAGTCCGCCAAAAAAAAATCCAGCACTGCTCCGTCCCAGCACCAACCTTGCCGGCGCCGCCTGTAGGGCTTTCCTACCTCCTCGGCGGGCTTCCTCCTCCTCCTCCTGCATCTCACTTCCTCGTCTGGCCGCTGTGCCACCGCCTCCCTCAGCCTCATTCGAAATTGAAATTCCCTGGCCAAGGCCGTCAGCGCGGCTCCAGCGCCCCGGCCTCCGCCTGCACCCCCGCCCCCGGTTTTGACCCTCGGCCAATCGCAGGCTCCAGAACTACTGTCAGTGGTTATTGTCGGCCGCGGCTACGCGGGCCACATGACGAGGTCTGGCGGGCCGGATTAGGCCCCCGGGCCTTGTGTTTGACACCCATGACATAGACCCTTCCATGTGCTTGATAACGGGGAGCCCTAAGCAAAGCCTCTTGAGGAAGTGAGGTGCCTTGTGTCCCCAAATTATTTACCTTATGGAACAAAATCAAATCTTTGCACTGCACTGGAAAACATCATTCAGCCTGGACACTGAGATCCAGCTCCGAGGGCCTTCTGGCGGTTCCCTCACTGTGAGAAGTGAAGTTACAGGGAACCAGGCAGAGGGCCTTCTTGGTAGTGGCACCCACCCTGTGGAATACCCTCCTATCAGATGTCAAGGAAATAAACATCTCTCTGACTTTTAGAAGACATCTGAAGGCAGCTCTGTAAAGGGAGGTTTTTAATGTTTTAAATATTTTGTTGAATGCCACCCAGTGTGGCTGGAGCAACCCAGTCGGATAGGCTGCATATAAATATTAAAACTATTATTAAAAGTTATTATAACATATAATTGGAGTGTCATAATCCAGTCTACTTCCTCTGGCTAAAACCCGGTAAAAAACCTATGTTTGGAAGTAAGTGAAATTTCAATTTTCAAAGGCATCTCCAGAAGTGTTGAGGGTAATCCAAAAAGTACTTATTGAAGGACTGTGGAAGTGGGCATCTCAGCGTCTTGAAATAAGGTGTATTGGAAGCCTTTTTTTTTTTTAAATCGTACTAATGTCCTGGAGATGACAGGCCCTGCCAGACTGATGGTTTTGTGTGAGCGTATTCTGCAGCATGTTCTTGACACTTTATAGTGCATTAGTGGTGGGTTTATCCTGGACTGTTCGCCCTCCATTCTGCATTTTTAGTTGTTTTGCAGTGTTAGCTTCCTCAGCTGCTAGAAGGGAGGAGACATAAGGAAACTTTCCATGGTTTACGGCTTCCTTTTATAAAAATGTGGAGAAGGATCAGACTTTAGATATTGATATTTATTGTTCATTTTATATGGTATGACCAGTTGAGATAATTTCTCTTCTGTTTTCATGATGCACCTCCTTTTGCTGTTCGCTTTTTCTTCTCTAATTTATATTTAGGTTTCATAATTTCCCAGAGTGAATAGCTTAAGCTAATAAATGGCTGTGGGAACTTTTTGTATTACATTCTATAGTTGTAGTATTTATTATTATTTGTTTTGAGATCCTCTCTGTGTATGTCTGCTCAGAAGGAAGCCCCCCAGGGCTTACTCCCAGGTAAATTGCTGCAACTCAGCAAGACAACTTCTGAGTAGGTATGCATAAGATTACACTGTTACTCTCCTTAATAATGCTTATTAATATTTGTATTTTAGGTTAAATCTAAATTTCAGTTTTATGTAGCCATGCACTGTATATTACAGCTTTGTATTTAATACTTTCTAAAAGAAAAGAACAATCTCTCCTCCAGTTACAGGTAGGTAGCTGTGTTGGTCTGAATCGAAGCAAAAATCAAAAAAATCAAAAATTCCTTCAATAGCACCTTAAAGACCAACTAAGTTTTTATTTTGGTATGAGCTTTCGTGTGCATGCACACTTCCTCAGATACTCTTGAAACAGAAGCGTCAAACCCTATGTATATACAGAGGGTGGGGGTGGGTGGGGGAGACTGGGTGATGGGCTGATGGGAGTGGTAAACCTGTAGATGGCTGTTAACGACTGCTGATGGCTGCAATTGGTCCTGCGGGGAAAAAAGCAAGGGCTGAGGCGCTAAAGAAAGCTTGATCATGATCTCTCCTCCAGTCAGCCTTACTCTATTTACAGTTGTTGTTTAGTCATGTCTGACTCTTCGTGACCTCATAGACCAGAGCACGCCAGGCACTCCTGTCTTCCACTGCCTTCCGCAGTTTGGTCAGACTCATGTTGGCTTCGAGAACACTGTCCAACCATCTCGTCCTCTGTTGTCCCCTTCTCCTAGTGCCCTTCATCTTTCCCAACATCAGGGTCTTTTCCAGGGAGTCTTCTCTTCTCACGAGGTAGCCAAAGTATTGGAGCCTCAGCTTCACGATCTGTCCTTCCAGTGAGCACTCAGGGCTGATTTCCTTAAGAATGGATAGGTTTGATCTTCTTGCAGTCCATGGGACTCTCAAGAGTCTCCTCCAGCACCATAATTCAAAAGCATCAATTCTTTGGCGATCAGTCTTCTTCATGGTCCAGCTCTCACTTCCATACATCACTACTGGGAAAACCATAGCTATAACTAAACGGACCTTTGTTGGCAAGGTGATGTCTCTACTTTTTAAGATGCTGTTTAGCTTTGTCATTACTTTTCTCCCAAAAAGCAGGCGTCTTTTAATTTTGTGACTGCTTCACCATCTGCAGTGATCATGGAGCCCAAGAAAGTAAAATCTCTCACTGCCTCCATTTCTTCCCCTTCTATTTGCCAGGAGGTGATGGGACCAGTGGCCATGATCTTAGTTTTTTTGATGTTGAGCTTCAGACCATATTTTGTGCTCTCCTCTTTCACCCTCATTAAAAGGTTCTTTAATTCCCCTTCACTTTCTGCCATCAAGGTTGTGTCATCTGCATATGTGGCTGTGCCCTGGAGCACAGGCTGGGATCCAAATAACTGCATAGCTTATGTTTCTCAAGCAGTAGCCCCTCGTTCCCATGCTAGATGGCAAATTGCTTTTGAAATAAAGGGGAATTGAAAGTGCCAGTTGCTGAAGTACATGTGGAAGCACGGGAGCCTGTTGTTCAGATGAGGCAGGCAGAGGGCATTGGGGTTGGAACTATTTCATTGCCCTGGCTTTGTATGTAATTATAAACCATGGTTTATTAGTGTTATATGTGTGTACCCTGTCCAGTATCTTAGCCATGGTTTGTTACTGCCTTTCTGACCATAACTATGACGTTACAGATGAACCTGGGCACTTCTTGACTATAGTTTGTTTGCTTGCCCCACATAAATGTTCTGCCAAGCAACAGAGTTGCGTTATTATTCCTTTAAAAATAAATAAATCTTGCTCTTCCTCCCAAGGGAGCCAAAAAAGGAACCTCCTTGCATCATTTTGTGGCTCATATCATGCTGGTACTTCTCCCAAAGATGAGATCACTCCTAATTCTGCCTTGCAATTGCTGCCTTGACCCACCCAGTCATTGTCTTTAATGCTGATGTGCTGCAAAGGAGATGGAAAGGGACCTCTCAGCCCTCTGAATACTCTTATCATCCCTAAAAGTATATTTTAATGCTTGAGACTATTTCCTTGTATGCAAAACAACCAATAAACCTGGCCACCCTTTTGCGTAGGTTGTGCAAGCCTCTGCCCATTTGCTAACTAGCATCTATTATTGTTCAAGGTCCCAGAAAGCAATTATTGCAGTCTGTTGTCGACACAACAGTCATGTCACAATCCCTGCAGTGAACTACATTCACCCCCTACTATTCTCTGCCAAATTCTCCCCCATTGTCTTATCCCCCTCTATCCTCGCCCCAAGAGTTTAGACCAGGCATCCCCAAACGGCGGCCCTCCAGATGTTTTGGCCTACAACTCCCATGATCCCTAGCTAACAGGACCAGTGGTCAGGGAAGATGGGAATTGTAGTCCAAAACATGATCAAGTCTTGGGAAGGGTGTGTGTTTGTATGTGCAGCTTAGTGGAGAATGGGGGTAGGTTCTGGTGTGACAGGTTCTGGTGTGTCCACATTACCGTTCACTGTGGCTCCACTGCTGTCCCCCCCCCCCAAGCCCATTTACACACAACATTGGCAGGGATCAATTTCTATCCTGTGGTTTCTTGAGAAATGTTGCTGTTTGATGCATCTTCCCTCCAACCATCTTCCACCCAATTAGAAAACGTTAAGTCACACTCACTTCTTAGTCAGGCTGAGGTGCGAACATTTAAGACAACTGTTGCACATGCTCAGATGGCAGCTTCATGACTGGGAGTTGGACTGTTGCAGGCGTATGGTAGTGAAACAGATAAAACACATCAGGTGGAGACATGGAAATACAACCTAAAACACAGCGGGGCAGAACGACTTCACTGTGTTTCAGCCATTAATATTGTTACAGCAGTTGGGTGCCACCCCCACTCTCTCCCAAGCCATAGCAAGATTCCAGGGCGCTTCCAGGCACTTGCCCAGGCTCTGTGCTCCTTTGGAGAATTGAAGATGCGGTAGAGCAGGCATAGGCAAACTCAGCCCTCCACATGTTTTGAGACTACAATTCCCATCATCCCTGACCACTGGTCCTGTTAGCTAGGGATGGTGGGAGTTGTAGTCCCAAAACATCTGGAGGGCCGAGTTTGCCTGTGCCTGTGGTAGAGATTGTCATGGATTTAAGAAATAGGGTTTATTTACATATTTACACCTTCAGTCGGCATGGAGGGGTGTGTGTCCAGATCTTACAACAAGGTCATTTCAATAGGGGTTTGTTCCCCACTAGAGTCAAAGCGAAGGATGCATAGATTGTTGTGAAATACATAATGATTTGTGCGTGAACCACCTCCAAAGCTGGGAGAGACTGTGGACCAGAAGCTCAAAACGTTTGCTCTTCATCTCCTTTTGTGCTCCACCTGTGACTTCCTTTGTGGTCATCGGGGTCTGCTCTGCTCCTCCTCTGTCTATCGGCTTCCCTCCGTCCATCCCTCCCCTTGCTGCTTTCCCTCCTAGCCACTCTGAGCCAGAGTGAAGAGGTGCCTTATTTTTGTTTTGTTTCCCTGGGCCTGTACCCTTGGCAGGGTGGGGTGGTCAACCCCTAGATACACCCGGCATACTAGAAAAAGTGAGATAGTGCAAGACAAATATAGGCTAACAGCATACTCTTCTGCTTGAGAAGGTGCATGATGAAAGAAATGTGCAAAACAGCACAGGAGGGGCAGCACCAGTGTGTGGTTTTTACATGCAAGGTTGTCAGTGCCATCTGAGGACAAACAGTAATAGGATGGGAGAGTAGAGTAAGGTTACCAGATTTTTTTTTTCAATGAATCCGGGGACACTTTTCATCTTCAATGGATTTTGTATGGGGACTGATTTGTAAATCCAGGGACTGTCCCTGGGAAACCAGGATGTCTGGTAACCTTAAAGTATAGTCGTGTGTATTGGAAACAGAAGGAAAACTGTCTGATGCATGTATGCAAACACCAGGGGAAGTGTGCGTGTTCAAACTGGCAAAGAACATGGGAGAGAGGAATATTTGCATATGAGGGAAGCATGCATGGGCTTCCGGGGGCTTTCCTTAAAGTAATTGGAGATCCAAGACAGATTAGCAGAAGGGGAAGCATAAAGGAGTTTAAATTTCCGGACCGGGTGGCAGAAGGAAAGTGTTAATGGGCTACTTGAAAGAATGCTGAAATCCACAGAAGAACTCTGAGCAGGTTTCTCCACATCCCTCTCTTGCAGCTGGACAAAGGCAAGGAGGACATCCCATCATCCTTGACCCATATAGCAGTGCTGACTGGAATTAATGCGAGTCCAATGGCTATGGGCTTGCTGTGTGTTCACCGCTCTTTGCATTTCCATTTAATCTGCGTAGTCTTAAATGATGTTTCCCTCAAACACTGCACAAGAAAACCATGTTAAAGATTTCAATACCAGATATATTGGGTAGCATCCAAAAAGTGTGCTCTCAGAGTTTACAATTGCTTTGATCACTTTTTCAGTCTCCCAGTTGTTGTTGTTGTTGTTGTTTAGTCGTTTAGTCGTGTCCGACTCTTCGTGACCCCATGGACCATAGCACGCCAGGCACTCCTGTCTTGCACTGCCTCCCGTAGTTTGGTCAAACTCATGTTCGTAGCTTCGAGAACACTGTCCAACCATCTTGTCCTCTGTCGTCCCCTTCTCCTAGTGCCCTCAATCTTTCCCAACATCAGGGTCTTTTCCAAGGATTCTTCTCTTCTCATGAGGTGGCCAAAGTATTGGAGCCTCAGCTTCACGATCTGTCCTTCCAGGGAGCACTCAGGGCTGATTTCCTTAAGAATTGATAGGTTCCTTAAGAATTGATAGGTTTGATCTTCTAGCAGTCCATGGGACTCTCAAGAGTCTCCTCCAGCACCATAATTCAGTAGCTGCTCAAAATTCACAGTTGCCTGAATGTGTGCTTTTACACATTTCTAGAGCTGAGATTAAAAAAAATAAAGAATATAAACAAGGGGTGGGTGTGTATGCAGCTATCTGTGCTATTTGGCATAATTGAATCAACAAATTAGAAGGCCCAGGGATAAACACAAAAGGGAACACTCATTGGTATGAGCAGGAAAGACAAAATTGCATAAAAATTCTAATGTGTACAGGTGTGGATTACTCTGCCTAATTCGAGTGGGGAAAATGTGGATTAACAGCTAAATAATGCCCAACCCTAACTTTGAACAATGATCACTACAGGCAGATGAAAACTGATGTGGATAAAAAAATTACTACCATGGTGGTAGGAGTAGATTTTTGTGTGTGTGTGAGATGCAGCATCCAGAAAATAGATACTGGCTGTCCAGGGAGGAAAAAAATTAGGAACAACTTGATTTGTAGAAACCAGTAGCATGGAGATAAAAAAGTAGCCCTATTCAGATTATCAATGTTTAGCGTGGTGGTGCTGACAGTGGGGAAGCTGTGGTTATGACCTTGTCTGTCCTTGCCGTTGATGTCTCTAGATGCTCATCTGATTTTCTGTACAGAACTGCTGCATGAACAGCACATCAGCTCTGTGCAATGTGCAGATCTGGCTGTCAGGGCAATGCAAGCAGATCCTCTTTATGTGCATACGTTGGTCATCTAAATGGGAAGAACACCAAGCTAACGCAAGCACATCCAAATTGCTATTAAAGGCTCAGCTGCAAGAGCCGCCTGAAAAGCTATCCACCCTACATCTAAAGCATACCCACAGCATAAGGAGAAGTAATCCCATGAACTTCTTTGAAGATGTGAAATTACTGGGTTAAAAGTCTCAGCCACATTCATTGTACGAAGCAGCACACAGAAGCTAATAAACAGCAAACAGTGATTCCCATTCCTCCCAACACCAAACAGAATAATGTGACTATGGTGGTAATTGTGGGGTTTGATATGAGCCAGGAATAGTAGGAAGGAAAACTCATTTGAGGTGTCGAAGGAAGAACCTTAACAAGATTTTAAATTTTAAGATCTTAAGGCGGCCTGAGCCTTTGCCAATTTGCTTCCCTCCAACTGTTCTGATCTCCAACTTCCAACAGTCCCAGGCAATCCCCAGCTCATGGGAATTGTAGATCAAAACAGCTGGAGGACCATGGGGTTAGGGACGGCTGAGTTAAGGGGATATTCTGCACATGGTAAAACACAAAAGCTTTTAGTGAAATACTGAATGTTATAACATCTCAGAACTTTAGATCACAGTAGAAAAGAACTAGTATGACAAAGTTTGGGAGGGTGCTTTTTTAAAGACAAGGACAAAACCTACAGGACAGTGTTATGAAAAATGAACCCCAAAATGCGTTGTTTCATACCCTACTGGACATATACTAAGATGCTAACGGTAGTGGCCTACCATGGCGATCATGAAAAGAACAAAATAATTTCCTAGATGTAGCTGAGACTTTGCAGCAGTTTGTGAATTATGTTTCCTAAACCTGGTTGCCAACTAACCACAAAGGCCCCCTTCTGTGCCTTTAACCCTGGCCTGATTTGCAGAAATCAGCGGCGGCTGAAGCTTTTCACGACCGTGGAGCTAACCATTTGTTCCTTTATATTTGCAAAATCTCCACACTGCACTTCATTGCTCATAGTGATCTCAGGGCAGTTCCCAACACCAAAAATTATGTTCAACATAAAAGAACAATAGAGTGAAATACCTGGACTAATGGTTAACAAAATGCAGTCAAAATGCAGGGGGCAGGGGAACCTTAAAAACATTGGAGAGGGTGAAGTAATTTCCCTCAAGGGGGAAGACATTTTTGTTGGCTAACAGAAGCCGATCTGAGTTGTGGCCACCTGTGTCTCCAGGGGCTCGGCGACAAGGGAGGGGGGCTTCTCCTGTGTCACTGTTCAGTGGGTCAAAGAGCTCCCCCACCCACCCACCCTGAGGGTCTAAGATGGCTGGTATGGGAGCAGGCGTTCTGAAAAAATGCATTATCACTTGCTAATGTCTGCAGAGCAAACCTCTGTTGCAGGGATAGCTAGAATATTTCTGCTTTCAGTTCTGCAATGTAATGCAAATACTATATAAATAGAGACATCTGGGCTCACCAGAGTTTCTGTTCAAAGTACACACACTGTGTTGGTCCACTTTCAGTTCCCCAGGGCTGGCTTGGGTCGAATTACTTGGGGTGGGCAGAATAGTCCCGGTTCCCCTCTCTTTTGTGATCACCAACTTGGCTATACTGCATTTAGAACTGGCATGGGCAACAGATTTTGTCAGACTACGATTCCTGTCCTGCAAATTGAGCACTGATCATGGGGTCAGGCTGTAGTATCGTAATAAGGCTATAGTTTTGCACAGACATGTCCCAAGTGACCTAAAGCGATTGCAACAAGATGGCCACATTTACCACACTGTGAACAATCTGGTGTGATTGTTGTCAGCTATGAGGAGGATACGGCATTCATTAGAAGACTACTAGGCTACCAACAGCTGCTAGCCTTGTTGGCTGTTTTCTATCTCCACACTTGGAGGCAGCAGTGCTTCTGAATACCGTTTTCTGGAAACTGATGGAGGACAGAGGTCTCCTGTGCTCTGGTTCTGCTGGCAGCCTTTCCATAGGCATTGACCACTGTGAGAACATGATGCTGGGCTAATCCTGACCCAACAGGCTGCTCTTAGCATGGTTTTTTATGTGCTACAATTACGCATTAAATATTGAAATTGTTTATTCCTGGCACGTAGAGGATACGATGGCTTCAACGGCAGGACTGTCCATTTTTGTTAAGCAGTGATAAGAAAACCATGGTTTTCTATGAAAAGGAAATGCAGTTTTTCTAGTGACCGAGCTGAGATGGAAGCATACAAATAAACTTGTGGACGTAGGGCCAAAACACTGAAAAAAAATCAAAATATATTTCTGGTTTTTGTGTGTGTGTGGTTTTGATGATCATAAGGTTATATAGATCAGGCATAGGCAACCTTGGCTTTCCAGATGTTTTGGAACTACAACTCCCATGATCCCTAGCTAACAGGGCCAGTGGTCAGGGATCATGGGAGGTGTAGTTCCAAAACATCTGGAGAGCCAATGTTGCCTATGCCTGATATAGATAACCGTGTTTACAGAACTTCTGTGCTTTTCAGACTTTATCATGCTTGATGCCACTGTTGTTCCCATTTTACAGATGCGCATTTCTGGTAGCAGTATTTCTCCAAGGCTGTTTCCTCTGAGTGGCCGAGCTAGTGGGCAGGTCCTAAACTCAGCTTACTTACCTTTCAATATCAAATTGAGATGGCTTAAATAGAAGGTAGAATCCGTCAAAGAGCATTTTTCGCCATGTAGCTGGAAGCTAACCTTTCTGTTCTTTTGTGCAGCTGCTGCAGGTCCCCTGTCTTGGGAGAAAGAGTGTGCAGAGGGCCCAGAAACATGGTGTCGGGATTTTCCAACAGCACTGAAGTGCGGGGCTTTGGACCACTGTCATCGGACTTTGGAGGTCAGCACCCCTGTGGTAAGTCTATGTGACAGCAATGTATGCACTCCCTGCCAACCTCCAACATCCATGTCCTTCAATGCAAGGGTTAATCTGATCACAGGATTCACCCAAGAAACATGCAGTGTGAACGAATAACAAAAATGAAGGGCTCTGAACAAGCACAGAGAACATTTTACCTGCCACTGAGTAATGCGGTTGCCACTTGACCAGAAAAAACACGACAGTGGCTACAAAAGAAATAAACAAGTCTGCTTAGCTGTCCTCCCTATTTAATTGTTTTAGATGAATAAGCTTTTCTGCAGGCTTCTGTCCTCGGACACATTCAAAACCACTTGCCTCCACTCCTGTGCTCCAGCCTAGCTCCAACACACGCTCCTGTATTATGGGCTACAAACTTGCTTCTCTTCTAAATGGAAGGTGACATTCTTAGGGTTCCAGATGCTGCATTGCAATTGCAATTGCAGAATACCAACCAGCTAGCCCCTTAAACACAGTGTCTAAAAACAAAACAAAACCGAAACAGCTATGAAAACCATATTAGGTTTTCCCCTTTCTTTTTTGAGTGGATATGGAAATGCCAGTTTAACATAGGATTTCTAAATGGCACCAGCTGCTCAGTGAGCTGGCCTTGCTCCACTTCCTTTCTTTCACCAGGGAAACGGGCCAGAACTGCATGTTGCATTAAAGACATTTCCACCGCCATAAACGGCAACCACCCTGCTCTTAATATACATGCCAACTTACCCAATTACCTGTGTCATGTATTGTATATTTCTACCCTGCCCTTTTTGCCTGCATCAGCCACTGCATACTGTAGGGCACAGACAAATGTGCAACGCCATTGTGTCAGGACAGGGGTAAGCTGGACAAGCGCAGACTGGGGAAGTGTTTGTTGGGGGCTTCAACCAGGGCCACACTTTTAACGTAAAGTGTGGTTCTGTCCTTGGAGTGCCAGCTTGGCCCTGCGACTGTGGGTGCCCAGGGCTGTGAAATGTGGATGGCCCTGGCATTGAAATTTGTGGGTGCCCAGCCTCTTCATGGGGAATTTTGTGGGTGTTCGAGTACCCAGGGAATTATGCCTCAAACCCTTATTTAGCTGCACCATACAGCTCAGGGGGGAAAGCGCATGTGTTGCCTGTATAAGTGTCTAGGTACATTCCCTTGCATGCACCTTTGGGTCAGTGGCCACATACGGTAGCAGCTGTCAGACAGAGCAGGCTGGGCAAGGTAAAGCAATGGTCTGCCTTGATTTAGATCCTGAAGCAGCCGTATAGAAAGAGGTCATCTTAAATTGAAGTCCCGCTGATTTCAGTGGGGACGAAGTGCAACTAACCTAGGTTGCGTACACACCATACATGCAAAGCACACAAACACCTGAATCCTGGGAACTATAGTTGGTTCAGGGTGCTGGGAAGGACTAAACTAGTTTCATGGATTTCATGTGCTTCAAATATATGGCGAAGAAGAAGAAGAGGTTTTGATTCTATATCCTGCTTTATCACTACCCTAAGGAGTCTTAAAGTGGCTAGCAATCTCCTTTCCTTTCCTCCCCAATAAACACTCTGTGAGGTGAGTGAGGCTGAGAGACTTCAGAGAAGTGTGACTAGCCCAAGGTCACCCAGCGGCTGCATGTGGAGGAGCTGGAAGGAAACCCGGCTCACCAGATTACAAGTCCACCGCTTTTAACCACTACACCACGCTGGCTCAGTGTTGTGCTCTTCTGATGGTTTCCGTGGGACAATTCCCCCCTCCCCACTGCAGGCACCTCTGGGGTTCTCCTGACCCCTAGAGCTGATTTGGGGCAGGGCAGGGCAGGGCAGGGGGAAGCCCCATGCTGCACTAGCTGGTGTCCTTGTGCTGTATTCTGCCAATGGAATTGGAATAGTTGAATCCAACTCATGATATGTATGCAGCCTAAGGTCAACCCAAGTTTGTCATAATCCGTGTGCTGATATGCATTGCGCTCTTGACTCTTTCTTTCTTCTCTTTCTCAGAAAAGTCTCAAGTGTGGTATGTGCAAGCTCGTTACAGTAATGATGGCGAAGATCATGCAAGACAATTCCACGGATGTAAGTATTCCGGAGAGGATTATAGGATTTCCACCCTTCGTTTGGTGAACAACTGAGAACACAGAATTATCTCTTCCCCCCACCCCTGCTCTGCTACAAATAGCATGGTCTGTTATGCCTTTGACTAATTCTCAAAAATCAGTAGGTATGGACAGACACATTATGGTCTATCATTGCCTTCCAATAATAAACCATAGTGGTGGGGGGTGGCTCAGAAGTTGGCAACCCTAGGCATAAACTGAAAGTATTTTAGATGTGTTACAATTTCTGTTTGACTGTATGAGCCCATTGTGTCATAACGTATCATTATTATATTCTTCTTCTTGTTTTTGTTACTATTAATTGATAGGTAGTTGCTTGTTACCCAGAGCTCTCCAAGCAGTTTACAGCACTGTTAAAAACAACAAAATATATTACACCATAAAAACAAAACAAAAGCAACCCCCATATGGTCACAGGAAGCGTTGGCAGCTAATAACAAAACAATATCACCTCAGTCTATTGAAATCCAAGGTGGAAAAGTAAGCCAGCACCTGGCACCAAAGATGTGTCAACAAAGGTTGACATGTGTCTCTCACAGGGGAGCGCATTCCACAGAATGGGGGCCACCACTGAAAAGACCCTTCTCTTGTCACCACCCTCCAAGATTTGCTCAGAGGGGGGACTTGAAGAAGCGCCTCAGACAAAGATCTAAGGGTCCAGGCAGGTTCATACCAAAAGTAGCATTCTGGAAAGATATTGGAGCCCTGAGCCCTGAAGAGCTTAATCATTCCAAACCAGCATTTTGAATTAAGCTCAGAAACATACAGGCAGGCCACATAGCTGAAACAAAATTTGCGTCTTATTCTCTGTTGCTCTCAAACCTGTCAACAACTAGGCAGCCACATTCTGCAGTAACTGAAGTTTCTGAACTGTTTTCAAAGGCAGCCCCACATAAAGAGCATTGCAATAGTTCACGTGGGGGAATAGCATTAAGCAAGGGAGGGCTTGCCTTTTGAATTACCCTGAAATGACCTTTGAAATCTGAAAGTCAAACATACCTTTGTTTAAATTCTGAAATTCACGATAGCTCTGCTCTGCTTTTGCAGTCAGAGACAATAACGCTTCTGCATACCATTTTCTGGAAATAAATTGTGTTGTTGTGCTCTGGTCCTGCTTGCGGATTTACCCACAGGCATCTGCGTAGCCTCTGTGAGAACAGGATGCTGGGTAATGTGGGCCATTGGCCTTGTTCAGTAGGCTCTCCTTATATTCTAAAATGCTCTTGGCTAAGATGGTACCCTCTCTGCGCTACAGGACTTGTGGAGACTTCATTCAAAGTGGGTCTCCACACCCCTTTCCATAAATTTCTGCAGCCCTTCCAGAAAATATTGCAACTTGGTACAAAACCATCTTATAATGCTCCTCTTTCTTTCTTTCTTTCTTTCTTTCTTTCTTTCTTTCTTTCTTTCTTTCTTTCTTTCTTTCTTTCTTTCTTCTATTTATTTTCCTCAGGAAAGAATCAGTAAATTTTTGGAAAAAGGTTGCCAGTTTCTCCCTTTCCAGGACTGGTCAATCAAATGCAAGAAGATGGTGGACACAGGAGTTATCATTCTGGTGCAACTTGGAAAACAAGTGCAGGTAAATAGACTGAGATATTGTTGGTACTGACACTTTAAACCACAAATTACACGGACAAGATCCAAGCCAGTCACACTGTGTGGAATCCTCTCTGAGGATGCATCTATGCTATGAATAATGTTGGTTTTATTTATATTAGGTTTCATAGGCTAGCTTTTTAGTTTCATTCTTGTTTAACTCAAAACATAGTCATTTTTCTTTCACACCGGTTCTGAAAATACTTTTATACCAAACTCATGTTTTTATTTCTTTTCTTCTTCTGAGAGTCAACCATTTTGAACAGAAAGAATTCTTAATTAAAAACTAAGACTTGCTGAATTGTAAATATTTTCCACCACCCACTCAATATAATAGGAAGTTATTATAGAGTTCAGTATTGTCTCCAATTATTATGGGTTGGAGCCAAGACACCACCCTTTAGCTTGTTTTTGTGGTTAGTTTCATAAGAACATAAGTTTACAATCTCAGCAGATTTATTTTCAATTCCTTTACTAATGAAGCCCAGCGTAGAATTTGCCTTTTTCATGGGCACTGCACACTGGGTCAACAGATTCATTGAGCAATCTATTATTGACCCCAAGTTTTTGTTGCTGGTTTGCCATTGCCGGCTCAGACCCCCTGAGTGTATATGTGAAATTCAAATAGTTTTGCTCCAAAGTGCATCATTTTACACATATTTACATTGAATTGCATTTGACATTTTACTGCCTATTCACTCAGTTTGCAGAGGTCCTTTTGCAATCTTTTTGCTTTAATAAGTCGGAACAATTTGGTATCACCAGCAAACTAGGCCACCTCACAGCTTGTTCCTAATTAAAGATCATTTATGAACAAGTTCGTTTTCTTAAATTGTTGCATGTTAGCTGGTTCATCAATAAACAGCCTCCTGTAGCCCTAACAAAGTGAGGGACCCTGTATTATATTAAACCAGTGCATTTTGGGGGTAAAAAAATAGGTGCCAATACATTATTACTATTACAAATTGTATGCTACCCTATGCTTGCAGGTCTCTGAGTGGTTCACAACATAAAATTACAATCTAAAAACCTCACAATAATTATAATTATACAGCCAAACATATATTGATAAAACTGCTGTGGGTGCCCAAGCCAAAATGGCTGCCATAGGCAGAAAAAAGTGTTGGTACGTCATATCTGTGAGTGCTGTCACACAAATGGCCCTGTATTAAATAAATAAGAAGCTAAAAAGTACAAACTTTCCTAGGAGTGACTCTGTACATTTGTAATTCTGCAAGGCAGACCTAAGGGAACACACACACAAGAGTGTTTTCAAGTGTTTTTATTTATTTTCCTCCACTTTAAGGGCTGACAATGTTCTCTCTCTCTCTCTGTTGCTCTTTCTAGGATAGGCCTGAAATAGTATGTGGTGCCTTTAGGCTATGCAGTCATCTGGTACCCTTGGAAGGAGCCCTGAAGTTCCAGAAGCCATTCACTTCTAATGGAATGCCTGATATGACGGATTTCCCCGAAATGTTGGCTCCCTTGATAGCTAACGTGCCCCTTCTCCTCTATCCTCAGGATGAGCCCCAAACTGAGTTTCTGGTGAGGACGCAGCTTGTATGGAGTTGTCTCCCTTTGCTCAAACACATGAAAGCCAGGAACGATTTCTCTCCAAAGCACATTCTTCCCCTCAGAACATTCTGGGCGGTGTAGTTTACTCCTCACAGGATACAATTCCCAGCAACCTGTAACAAACCACAGGGCCCAGAATTCTCTGAGGAGGGGAATTTGTTTTTTGAGAGTCCTTCAGGCTTGGACACTTCTCCACTGCCAAATGTGTGTACCCGTCAAAGGGCTTGCAATGTGCGTAGGCCTCACTTGCGCGATCTGTTCATCCATTTTTAACAGTGAGAGGACAAGTGGCTTGAAGGAAGCCTGTTTGCATTGGCACATTATTTTATTGATTTGACTGAGTTTTTATATGGCATCCATCAACGTAGGTCCTCTGGGCAGCTCACAGAACCAAAGGGAAACATACTGTTCCATAGATTGGGTGCCACCACAGAGACATGAAAGCTGCTGTGGTAGGAAGAACATAGAAAACCCCAGGCTCTCTTCTGCGTCCTTCCCATGAAGCCTTGATAATTAAACTGGCTTGCTTAATTGTTGTTTGTTTAATGACATCTCCCTCAGTCATCCATTCACTGCCTTGTTTTCTGTTTACGGGGTTTGTGTTTTAAGACATTTGTCCTCAGCAGCACTCGGTAGTTGAGGGAAAAGTCAGAACAGACTGACAGTGTGGCTGAAGGTTATCAGTACAGCTTACTCTAAGGAGCAAAATAATGATAATGTTTATTTCTCATGGAGGAAGGAGTAGATGCAAAACATAGAAGGGATGAGCTGAGTCTGTAATTTTAGCTTTTAAAAGGGCAGTGAGTAATCTGCCCTACCCAACACATTCCTCTCCCTCCATCCTTAGCTTTCGGCTCATTTTGTCCAGCCCAGCTCAGCCACTTCTGGGTTGTTGTTTTTTGTAGCAGGCTGGGAGAAAAATGCCTGAAGTGATGGGCTGCAGGGGAGCTAAAATAGGGAAGGCAAAAAGCTCTTAGCCTTTGCCCTGCTTCTGATGTGAAAATAAGATGTACACAGACATCCTGCTTTGTACACAAATCGGGGCAGATGTGTGAGCAACAAACATGGCTGCCTCCATTAGGTCTAGTTTGGCTATAAGCTACATACAGCCTATCTGCGAACCAGAATTTCACGTCTACCACAGGGGAAGGCAATTGCATTTTGGAAAGAGGTTAAACTATAGCTGGCTCGTACTTCATAGAGGATTTTGGCCTGGCCTATAGGTGAGACTCAGTCCCATTTTACAGGAAGACTAGGGAATTACAGGAAGACCAGTTCAAGGTGTTATCTTCCATGTCAGAAGCAGGGCACAAGTCTGAGATGTCACACTGCTTCTGGGATAGACAACCCTTTTGTGCAGACTTTAGAATGTACTCCAAAGACTTTTGCGATCATGCACAGGATTTTGAGGCATGCTCAGAGGGCCATATTGGATGTACCATGAGTTGCATGAATGGCTTTCATATAAATGGCATTCCCTGGGCTTTTAGATCTTAGTTTGAAGAGTTTCAGGTATTTGTGGCCTCCTTTAATGAGGTGAGATCTGTAAGAAAGACCTGGTTTTTTTTTTAATCTTTTCAGTTGTGTTTGGATATTAGGGTTGCCATATTTCAAAAAGTGAAAATTTGGACACAAGAGTTGAGCTTTTTCTGGGCCAAAGTTGTTGAGTTTTTCAGCTATTTTAAAGAAAAAAATGACACTGCCAACATGGGTTGCCATATATCCGGATTTTCCTGGACATTTGTGATTTCCGCCCAGGCAGGCACTGCTTCTGACTGCAGTATTCTGGCTATGTCCGGGAAATTCCAGACGTATTGGCAACCCTATTGGCTGTGTTTGTTATAACTGATTTTAGTGTTTTATACTAAATAATAATAATAATAATAATAATAATAATAATAATAATAATACATGGGTAAGCCAGAGCAGCCTCTGAAAGCTTACCCGTGTGTTTGTGGGGGTGTGCTAGGGGCAATTGGGGAAGCGGCGGGGAATTTTAACTCTTTCCCTCCCTGCCACAGTCTTAACAATCCTTCATTTCTCCCCTCCAACCTTTTCTTTTTTTCCTCTAGCAGAAGGAAGAAAATCCTTGCAGAGACTGTCAACAAGTAGTTGCTGCAATGAAGGAAGGTTTCAAGAGCAGCTCTTTCCTTGTCCAGTCCTTTGCTTCTTATGCTGAACAATACTGTGAACATCTGGGGTCTGACTTGGTAAATGAGGTAACTGGATGTTATTGCTTCACACTAATGATAAGGAGATATCCAATAAAGATATATAGAATACGTTTGGCAACAATGATAGGTTTCCCTACCTGACAGTGCCACAAAGGGAAGAGGACTTGTTTTTGAATAGCAGTACGAGTAGAGCCAACTTTTCAACACAGCTGCTATTTCTTTATGAAGCATTTTTGTAACGTGGTTTAATTTTGCTTAAACAGGTTTTTCTTTAGAAAAAAAAGTCAGTGGATAGGCTTCTGAAAAACAGACCTTCTTTATATATATATATTCAGGACCTGGGTCTGTCATCTGGAAATCAAAGGCTGGATCTACACAACTATATTTTTTATGTCTTGTTTTAGACATTGTCCCTCAGTCTGTGGTCACAGTTTACCCACCAGGGCTTAGAAATACCTGGTAGCTCATTTAAATCAGGTCATTTCTCATTTAAATCACAAGTCATTTCATATGAATAAGCTTTCTTTGGTGTGACCAGCAGTAGTTTGAAATAAGTCCTCAGTCACAAGAACGAAAGAAGCCAATCAGAAAATGCCCTGCTGAGCTCTGTGCCACTAAGTAAGGTGAGGTGCTGCGTCTTAGGCAACAACTGGTCCTGGCAGTACCTCTCTTGTACTGTTTATCTTTGATCAAGTTTAAAAGGATTGCTCCTACGAGCATTTCAAAATGAAAGGAGGCGTGAGAATTTTGCATGCTCCAGAGATAGCATGGAGTTCTCCAAGCTGGGTGTGGGTGAAATTAATGGATTGATCTTGTTAGTAATTATTGAAGCTGTTTCTCTCTCCCCCCCCCACCTTCCCTCCACAGTGCAAGAAATATGCCTTTGAGTATTCACATGTTTTTGTCCAATTGCTGACACATCTATTGGTAAGTTGATTGAGGCAGACATTTACACTCTAGCCTTTTCCAGGCAGAAAAGCATCATCACTTCAGGGCCAATTTTACGACAGCAAAAGCATTGTAATATCTAAATTCAGGCTTGTAAGATATTCTAGACATGGGATTGATCATTATTTGTATAAGGCATTACATATTGGCATAGGAAAACAAGTATCAGGAGATCTGGGTAAAATTAACATGCATAGTGGGAACAAGGTTTAAAGTCCACAGCCTAGTTTGTCAAAAGCTGTGGGGAGACTAATAGGACAGGATGCTCCACCTTCTGGAGGCCAGATTTGTCCTAGAGGGTTCCAGTTGCTGACCTTTATCCCAAGGCACCAGTGTGACTAGACATTATCATTCAAGCAATGAAGCCATATCCAGAATGGCGAATACTTCATTTCACGTCTTAAGTAGTTTGAGAGCACTCTGCTTTGACTTCTGGGAGTGGGAGACACGCACTGTGCCTTTATGGAAGAATTGCACCTTCTACGGAAGGTGATTTGATAGCATGAATAGGCCCGTGAAAAGCACCTGTTACAGATAAACAGAGTTGTTGGACAAGGAAAGTTTACACAGCTAGTTTTGCAACATGATGCTATCAGGTGGGCGAGTTTATGGATTAGCTAGTTCAGTCTGTAGGATTTACTCTCTGAATTTTTCCCTCATGATTTTAACTACTGGTTTTCTCCCCACTCCCCGCTTCACAATTCGATTGACTTTCTGCTGATCACAGGAGGAGGTACGTGAGAATGTTTTTCATTCCTAGGTCAACCGTTGCTGATAATTTGTGGGTTGGACAATTGAAACCACCTTTGCCTGACAGAAGGGAGCTTGGAGGTTGAGAGGGAGGTTGATCACATCCTGCTTTTAATGCCAACTGGAGAAGTGAAGCTTATAATAATTTTATAAAAATAATTTATTATTTATACCCTGCCCATCTGGCTGGGTTTCCCCAGCCACTCTTAAGGGTGCATACACACCTTTAATTCTAGGATCAATAGAGTCCTTGCTTTTTCTACAGAATGCACTCCACATGCAATCTAGAACTATTGTAGGGTTGCCATGTTTCAAGAAGTAAAAATCCAGACACAAAAAGTTGTTGAGCTTTTTAAAGGAAAGTTTCAAAAACCTGGACATTTTGACGATTTACCAATATTCCTCCTGGATGCTAATTCCGTCACTGAAATCCTGGACATGTCCAGGAAAATCCGGACGTATGGCAACCCAAATATTCCATATTTTTTGCTCCTGAAAAGCACCTCTTGTCAAATTGGTTTCATTCTGAAAATATAAGCTCATTGTAGATTTCCATTTGAAAACAGATCTAGTTGGTCTTGACAAGGGTGTGTGTTTATCCACACTTGCCCAATGATGTTGTGGGTGGGTGCAGACCAGTATCACAATCACAGTTTCCTTCTTCATTCACCTGCAGCATGTGAAGGCATGGGTAACCTTAGCAATGGGAGGGTCTAGTCCAGGTATGATGCAGGATCCCTCCCCCTGTTCCCCTCAAACCACAACCACAACCCTCCTGCAGCTCCGTGTTAATTTATGGTAGCAAGAGAAAACGAGATTTGTTCTCCAATGGAACTTTTTCCTCCCCTTTCAGCAATCAAAGACTGTCTGTGGTGCCTTCTGTGACTCTGCAGAACCCGAGCTTTTTCATGCATTACTGCCAGCTAAACACTTTGATGACCTGTCTACAGTATCAGATTCTGTAGAGGTAAGAGCGAAAGAGCCCCCTCCTGCTCTGCCAGGGGGCAGGCAGAGGCTGAGAGCATTGCAAAATGGGGCAGAGCAGAGTAGCTGCTGAATTTATTTGTGCCTAAAGTCAAATGCAATGAGGATCTGGAGACTCCTGCGTGGCAAACATCAGAGGAATATCAAAGGGCGAAAAATGAGTTTCGATATGAATTTTTAGCAGTGTTAACCTACACATCAACACTAGGGAGATGCTGAATTTTTCCAAAAACAACCTTCATGCAGAATTTTGAAACTCCCTCTGAGGAAAACCAGGAGAATTGCAATCGTTTTTAATAAGATTAGTGTACCTTTTCCAGGGTCTGCACATCCTTAGCAAAAGAGTTAATGCGTGGCCCCTGTCTGGGAGATCCTTTGCATGGGCATTAAATCATAGAATTGGAAGGAACTGCTAGGCTCATTGTCCAACCCCCTGCAATGCATATTCTCATTTACTTCACTGTGACCCATCTCTCTTTGTGACAACCCCCAAAATTTAACTAGCACAATCCAACTTTTAAATTCTATTGATTTCAATGGGAAATATTTAAGCAAATGCTCCCCAGTGAATTCAGGAAAATTTATTTAATTTTAGCTGAGTTGCGCCTATTTTTTTTTTAAGTGGTAGTTGGAAAAATGATGCCTTTTCTGGGGATATTTCTGCATGTTTTGCACCTTTTTTGGTAGAGTTTTTCCCCATTTGCTGCTGCTTTGGCACAATTTGTTTTCCCCCATTTGCTGCTGCTTTTTTTGTTTGTTCCCAAAGTAGTCACATGGAGAATCCTAGCCAACTGGGGATCACTATGTGAACGGGGTGACATCATGAAATTGGGTAGTCAATAATATGTGGCATAATTTCAGTGTAAAAAGAATGCCAGTTGAAAATTTGGACAGTTTCTTCTACATGGCTGATCCCAGCCAGATGAGAACATTCCATGAACTGGACAGTGCCATTGCCTTATGTAGCCAATCAGGTTTGGCTTCATGCCGATGTCACTGAAGGCAAATGAAGTCGATTCAGAATGAAGGCATTGCTTCCTTGAATAGGCAGGGGCTTTTTGCGCACTTTTCCAAAGCAATCACTAAAAAAGGGGGTTTGCTGCATTCCGCAGAAAATGTTATTTCGACTAAGCTTGAGTTAACAATGTTTTAGTATTCTACTGTTGCTTGTCCTTAAAAGTTGTGCTTGATTTTTTCTTCTTCTTGTTCTTTTCTTTAATCTGGCAGAAAACATCAAATGGCAAAAACCCTGAGTTTGCGTGTGGTTTTTGCAAGAAAATAGTAACCCTTGCAGAGGGCATGCTGGAGGAGAATGTCACAGAAGTAAGGCTGAGGAAACCTATTGTCATCTCTCGGGTGGTGGCAGAGGGTTCGGGAGGGGGCTCTCTTTGGAGGTTTTTTCTTCACTTTTGGAGGCCTGCATCACTGCTACTGTGAGGGAAGTTGGGATGTGAGAGCACTGCTTAGTATCGTAGAGTTGGAAGAGACCCCAAAGATCATCTAGTTCAACCTCCTGCAATGCAGGAATCTAAACTCTTGGTTTCCTCATTATGAGAAGTTGAATGAATGTCTCATTTCAAACTTACAGGATGCCTTTCATCAGCACTTGATATGGAAACATGGGTGGGTTTGGAGGTGACTAGTTGAAACATTAGAGGGGCTGCATAGAAGGAGAGGAACAACTGAGGAAACTGCCTGTCTCAGTTTGTCTCTTATTACCAGAAAAGGGAGTTCATGCAGGTACAGCTTTTCTTACTGCACCTGTCAAATGACCTCCTCCTACCCAACACTCAAGAGGACCCCCTATCTTCTTTGCTGTGGTGACTTTCGTTCAGTTACTAAGATCGACAGTAACTTCTCCTCTTGCTTTTCATAGAGGAAAGAAGTAATGGTCATGGACTGGTTCAATGCAGAGGAGTGGGGGGGGGGAGGAACCAGCTGGGGAACCCCCAAGGGAAGAAGGCTCAAAGCCTGGGGATTGGTGGTGGGACAACAATGAGAGAGCAGAGGAAGCAGCCTGGGGGGGGGGGGTGTAGAGAGATGTCAGAAGCTGAAGAGGAACAGGGCTGAGTGAGCAGGGAGAGTCTGTGGCAGAGAAGTCCAGAATCAGAGATAGAAGCTGAAGCAGGAGAGAGGCGGGATGGAGGCCAAGAGGCAGATATATGTCAGGCTGGTAAAGAGGCATGGGGGTCTACGCCTCCTAGTGTGACAAGCTCCCTTCCCACCTGCTATCACAGAACCTGGAGAGGCATGAAGAGGGAAGAGAAGTTAGTTTCACAAAGGCGCCATCTCAGATTGCTTGGGGGAGAAACCCTGGAGAGGAGAGGACTTAGGAAGCTGTGAGGAGGTGGGGACCTTCAGTCCTTACAACTGCCTCATAGGGGCAAGGCCTGCTGAATAAGAGTTGCTGTGCTCATTAGGCCTGGCACTCCTGTGCAGATTCTGTTTTTCTAAGAAAGAGTTAAGTTCACCTGCCCGTTGTGATTTACTGCTGGCTGGCTCACTCCTGCCAGTAATTAACATCTCCTTGCTTGTTAGCACTAACTATAGAATATGTTCCACCTTCCTCCTTAGCATACCTGTCTGCTTTTATGTTTCAGCAAGAAATAGTCCACCAGATGGTAAAAGTCTGCTATATATTGCCTCATGAAGTCCTGGACCAATGCAAAGACTTTGTTGATTCCTATGGAAAGGCTGTTGTCTACATGCTCCTGGATGCAACTAAACCTGAAGCTGTGTGCATCATGATTAAATGTTGCCCCAGAGATACCTCTTTGAGCTTTGGTAGGTAATGGCATTTGCTTGCACTGTCATGTTCTGTGGCCGGGGGGCGGATTGCAATGACCTGCTCCTATATCAACTTGCCTGGTCTTACAAGATTTCTTGTCAGGCTGTCTAACATTCTGAGGTTAGACCAGAGATGTGGCTGTCTTGGGCATGTTACCCCAATGATGATTGAATGCTCTTCCCAAAGACATGTGGCTGCCACCTACCTTCAGCCTTTAGGCACAAGGCACAAAACAATCTTGTTCTCCTGAGCAATGGATGGTGTGTTTCCATCTGCCTTTGCTAGTTTCTGTTTTTATAGTTGGTTTCTCTTTTGTTCTAATTTATATTGCTTCATTACTTCTGTGCTTTTAATGGGTGGTTTTAACTTTTGTTAAGAGCTGCATTCAGGAGGCATTCGGTGTAAAAAGAGGAATAAAAATTTGTAATAAAAAATACTATATATAAAAAAGTAATCTTTCCAGGTTGCTAACTCCCAAGCTTTGTTTCTCCTCAGAGAGGGAAGCTCTGGAAGAAGGATTGAAACCAACCAAACCCAGTGAAGGTGAAGTCTGCCATGTGTGTACGCTCATCGTTACATATGTTGATCAAGAGCTGGAAAAGAATCAAACGCAGGAACAGATTGGAAATATGCTTTCTAAGGGTTGCCAGTTGCTGCCAGAAGCTTTGGTGTATCCCGTAAGTACGCCAAATGGCTATTGTGAAAGGGAGATCAAAGTGTTCTAAAAGGAGAGAGGAGGTCAAGGAGCTGAAGATCTCTGCCTCGTCTTCCTGCCAAAAGTGGTGGGCGTTTTATTGGTTTATCTACATAGAAGCTTCATCCTGCAAGCCAGAAGAAATATTATCTTCTTTAATTACTTCTAGTTTGAAATGCATCTGAAGCAAATGTTGTTCCCGTTCCCCCTTTTTAGAATTGCCAGCAAATTTTCCTCATAGTAAAAAAATTGAAGCAGATACAGAAGTTCCTTCTTGGGCAGAACTTCCAAGTATTTTTTTGACATAGTCATAACCAAAGAGAGCTGCCTGTTTAGGAGTTTTGTAGAAATGAAGATGGCTTAGATAAGACTAATGAGGTTCCTTAGGGAGCATTCCGCCTGTCCTGAGACCCTACGAATTCAGCTTAATCAATTAAATCCAGAAAAGAAAAGATTTAGACCCAGTTGCACTCTTGGGGGGCTGTATCTAGGAGAAAGACTGAGAGCCACTTAACTTGTTTTTTTTTTATTACAGTGTGATCAACTCGTGGTGCAATATGAGCCAGCTGCCGTCCGCCTCCTGGTGCAGGTCATGGAGCCAACCTTTGTGTGTGCTGTAAGTCATGTTCTAAAGTAATTGTTTATTCTTGACCCTGCTGAGGGCCACAGGCAGCCCTAGAGCTACAGGTTTCCCCATCCCTGCTGCAAAGCTACCCTGAGTCTTACTGCCTGCTTTGAGAAGTGGGGAGCAATGTGAAGTTGAAGGAGGCTTTGGGGAACTTAAAAAGGAGTGTGGAGCAGTTAAGGAAGGAGGCAGTCTCTACATAGGTGTAATGGTCCCTTTTTGTACTCTTCTTCCCCACAGAAAATAGGAGCCTGCCCCTCGTCCCACCTTGTGGGCATGGAGGTCTGTGTCCGGGGCCCTAGCTACTGGTGCAAGAACGCAGAGACTGCAGCTCAGTGCCAAGTAAGTAGGGGTGGTGGCGGCAAGAGGTGAATATCAAGCTTTCCAATACAGTGAGATGGAGTTGATAGGTAATTGAGCACAGTTAAAAATAGGAGCACTCTTTACAGCATACAATTCTGGGAATGTGTCCCGAAGACCAAAATCGGAGCAGGTGAAATGACTCTATGGAAGGCGATTGTCTTTGAAATGAAAATCCTCTGTGCTACAGAAGATCTAGGTGCATATTAGTGATGTGGAATATAGGATTGGGGGAGTATGTTTAAATATTGTGTGCACTTGTAGTAAGTAGTTGAAACACACTTACACAGCTCAGATAGGTCAGATTAAATTAACTCGTTCTGCTTCCAAGTGCTTAGAATTTTAACTGTAATGCTCTAAAAACATCTTATGTGTGAATATACTGGCCCTTACCCACCTGTATCTGTGTATATTGATCTAGCAATCCTGTAGTAGGGATATGCATTTGCCTCCTTATCAATGGGGCTGGATGAACACCATTATGCACATCCAGGTATGTAGCTGTATTGGCATTGTCTGTGTGTTCAGAATCTTACAGCATGTGAAGGGCTTCATGTTCCTGATCCCTGTTGTGAGCTTAGTTGGCAGCAAGATGAATAGGAACTCTTAGATACTCTGAAGTGCCTCAGTTTTCCTATATAAGCCCATTTTCTTATGAGTTGTGCTAGGAATGGAGAATGGCCTTCCTTGAGTCTTCCTCTCTTTTCCCCATAGGCCACTGAATACTGCAAGCGCCATATATGGAACTAGAGGAAGCCTTGCCAGTGGAAGAATGTTGGTTGTGGTTTTACTGAATGCACCCTGGAATTTGGCTGGGTGGGAAATGTCTAAATACTGGCAGAACCACACCTTCCTTTCACACTTCTGCAGTGCGGCTGTCTGTTGGGTGGCTATACTGCTGAAAAAGAAAAAAAGCAGGGGAAATGTTTCCTTTGCTTGTGATGCTCTGAATTACCATACATTTAGTTTTACTTTTAGATCCATGGTGGGGAAGTGACATGGGCAGGGAAGAAAAAGGCTGTGGTGGGATTTTATTTGAATAGCTGAGAATTTTGGGAAGACTCGTTTTTTTAAATGGATAAATTGTGTTACGATCATTGCAAAACTGGCTGCTTAAGTTGGCATTTTCAGATTTCCAATACCTTCCTTGTCTAGCTAGCCTTTTAAGGTACAACTATACTATACATTTAAACTGTTAATATTTCATTGCTTTTCTTCAAGAGGTGCTGGGAACAGCCAATTGCACTGTTGGGGCACTTAGTCGACTGTCTATTCTGGCAGCAGCATTGTTTCAAACAAATATATTTCCCAGTCTTGTTATTGGATATGTATCACAATCAGCATGAAAAGCTGATTAAATGGTTAATACAGGACACAAAACAATTTGCATGATCAGAGGTTTGCTTACTCCCTTGCTGGATTGGTGTAGTTAAGTAGACTGAATTTTAGACTAATTGGCACATAAATCCATGGCTGTTACTTACCAATAGGTGGGTTTGAGTGCTGACCTACGAACTAAGTAACAAGTAATTGTAATTTTAATTGTGTTTTCTCTGTACTTCAGGAGTAGTGGCAAGTGCTCAGGATAATATAGAACAGGCAGCATTCACCTTTGCTCTACACCATATGGCATTTATCAAAATGTGTCTAAATATCATTTCCAAAGCCATTGACTCTTGTTGCAGCTTGTAATTAGAGCAACATCTGAGAGCACTAATGGCCATTGAAAGCCATGCAGATGCCATATTTGTTGGTAAGCAAAAGATAAAATTTAACAGGTACGGTGATGCAGAGGTGAATTTGTTGTTGCTTTTGCAAGCCACAATTCCCATGTCTACATAGCTGTTATAAGTAATGAAGCTCCTGTGTTTACCTGTGTGTGAACTGTTCAATATACATGAGAAATTATTCCACTTATTCCAAAAGGACATTATAATGAGCATTTTACCAACATTAAACAATTCTTACAAATTTGACACTGACTGTTGGTTTTTGTGAAGCAAACAAAGTGACCTGTTATAAACCTGAATAATAAAAAGCAGAATGATGTTAAAAGTTAGCTTAATGGGCACAGTTTATTCAAACTGCAGACCTTTCACTGTGTCTGTATTGCATCGTATACACACTTCTGAATAAGAAACACTTAGCATTTTCCTTCTTGATAGTTTTATGGAGAGAGAATGTACATGCTGGTATATAGATGAGCACAATGACCACTCTGATTCCTCAGTGTGTACTTAACCCAAACAAGCACCAAACCCTGTGCCCAAGCTGGGAGGGAAAGATCAAACACAGATTAACTAAATTCATGGATGATGTATTTCTGGTTCCTTTGACAGACCATTCCAAAAACGCTCAACACGTTACTGTTTGAAAAGAAGAAGAAGAAAAAAAGGAGTACACACAAAACACTCTATGTTCAGAACCTCAATATCACTCTTGTTTCTTTTGATGCTGCAGTGTTTTGGTAGGCCAGCAAAATGAACAAATGGCTTCAGTTTCTCCCCACCCCTTGCTTTCTGGAAAGGTGAAAACACAGATAAATGCCAAACATATTTATGGAGCTTCCTGAAGATTATCACACAATTTGCTCTGTGCGAGTTGATGGTCATAGCATCTTAGCTGCAGCTGGTTAGCAGCCGTCTTCTCCAATCATCACAATCCCCATCACCACCACTAGCCTGATGGTGGAAGAATGTATTTGGTGCAACCCAGGACCTGTTGGGAGAGCCTGGTCATCTCCACCAATGGCACACCGTGGTTATTGCAATTCTAGCCTTAAGTCTGTGCCTCAGGGCCTCCCCATTGCTCTTTTCAACACTTTATATTTTAAAAATAAAATTTATAAAGTTATGAGTTTAATGATGTGAGTGCCTGGTAGAAGCAAACAGTCCTGAGAACCTTCACCCCGGGGGTTAGGCTCCCCAAGGCTGCCCTAACAGTTAGCTGTCTTGGTCAGGTTTCTTCTGGAACAGGTGGTGGCCAGGCACAAGTGACCGAGGCCTCTGGATTTTCTTCTGCCCCTCTTGTCCCTTGGTCAGTGCTTTCCTCTGGCAGCAGTCTACGTGGGGCCAGGCTTCCTCGGAGTGCTACACCAGCGATGCCACTTCTAGTCATAACTCTGTGATTTCCAGTGGGCTCTCCATGATCACTTCCCTCATTTTGTGCATAGGGGTGGATTTGGCAGACTCAGTGCGGGCGTTCTTGTCACAGAACGCCCCACCGTCGGCAGTCAGTGTCTCCAAGGAGCGGCCCAGCACCTTCTGGTCATCCTCGGGGAGACTGTTGAGGTCAGAGGTTAGCAGAGTACCTGTACTCCCATGGACCACGTGGATTCCATCAGGTCCCTTGAGCTCAATGGGCTGCTTATGTCGGAAGCGGAGGCTCCCTTGGCTTGGACTCCTTTGCTCCTCGTCGTCGTCCAAGTCGTTCTGGATCAGCTGGAACAAAACCAAAGTTTAAATCAACACACCATAGTGCTCCCCATTGCTTAGGCAGCGCTGTTTTCAGCTGCAGTTACATTCGCTTCCTGAGCTAATCTGGGAACAGGATGAAGGTCCTCCCCCTCTCAACCTAAAGACCCTGATTATATCTAGAATTTGGTTACCCCACTCAAAATTCCTATGTTTGTAACACTCAAGCAGTTGGGTGACCTAGCTGATTCCAATGGAAGGAACCGACATGCACATGGAACCTCATTCTCCATTGAAATGACTGGAAAAGCTTGTTTCAGGCTAGGAAATTCTTTGCATATACTGGTGCTCTCACTCCTGAGAAGAGCCCACTGGTTTAGGGCTTTAAGCCTTCATTGCTGGGGAGTGCACGACTCTTGCCAAGCCCTTACTCTTTGCACTGGAGGAGGAACCCGATGTTGCCTTTGCACAGTCGCGTCTTAAAATCCTAATACGGCAAGGACGGCAGTTTCTGCACAGTGAGATGTCACAGAGTAGATTGAAAGGATGAACTATCATTCTGTTTCCAAAGGGAATTTCCTTCAGGATTGGCTGTTACTTAGATGGGAGCCAGCCTGAGATACCATACATCCCATAAAACCAACAAACCACAAATAGCAGATATTGAATACTCTGTTTCTGTATAATGTTGTGCATTATAGGCTTCTGATTTTAATAAGGTGGGCAAGGAGCTTTGAGGAGGGTCTAACCAATGGGAGAGCAGGAAGAAAGAGGATGGTGAGAAGCCTGAGCTAGCTGGAGAGTATTAAGAACTCCTGGTTCAGGTAGAATAGAAGCAAGGGCAGAAGGAAACCGGATTAGACAAAGATTGCAATCAAGCGCAAAGCATTAACCGGTTCACCACTTCTGTTCACTTGGCTTAACGTACTGGGCAAACAGCAAACAGAGAGATTATAGAAGAGAAACAAAGTGCTCCCTGAAAATTCTTCACTCTCTGGCTACAATCCAGCAAAGTAAACTTTTCCCCAATGTGCTTAAACAAGTAGTTTCTCCCCAGTGTATTGCTGTTTGTTTCATTATAGCCTTCATAAACTGATGTGCAAGGAATGTCCTGTTACTATCCCTCCCCCCCATTCTTCCACAAAATCCTGGTTCAAAACTCTCCTTGCAGCTACAGTTCTTGATGATTAAAGATCATGTCCTCCTATTTTTCACCTCTCTGTTTCATGCCTTCATCCTTTAGAACTTTTTTATTGCACTATCTTCATCCCTCATTGCTGTGAGTCTACGAGCTCCCCTACAAAGTTCCCATTTATTAGAGAATTGCAACTTTCCTTTTGTGAATAACTGATCTAGGGTTTTCTTCTCTTATCTATATATGCCCCTTTTGGAAGTGTGATTACTTCACAGTGGTTGGCAAGGGATTCTAATGCCTAAAGCAGAGGTTTTCAACCTTTTTGAGTCCACGACTCCCTTAACCAACTACATTCTTTCTGTGGCACCCCTGTGGGGTAAGCGGCCCAGTTATGTCACCCCTTGCCTGCAGAGCTGGCAGCCTCTCAACCTTTTTTTGAACACCCTCCCTTGTGGAGTGTTCCTTAAGCCTCCTCTCCTCTCCCGAGTCCTCTGGGCAGCTGCTACTGCCATCCTGTTCTCTGAGCTGACCACCTCCACCCCCCACCCCAGAGAGAGGTGCCTCCCAGGGGCACCATTCACCTGTGGAACTTCTAGCCACAGCTGCTGCAATAAACAGAATATGCAAGCCTTTGGGACACAAGAGGGCATGGGAGGAGGGAGGGAAGGAAAGAGGAACAGAGACCAATGTTGACCGTGGCACCCCTGACCTGATCATTCAAGGCACCCCAGGGTGCCACAGCACACTGGTTGGAAACCAGAGGCCTAAAGAATTAATTAGCACCGCAAAAGCATGCAGTACTGCACTGAGAACATGAATAGACATGCCTAGCATGAGACTTTCAGTGCCCGGGAGGAGTTAGGACACAGAAGTAGCAGCTAATTCAGTGGGACGTGTGCGGGCAGAACAGGCACACTCTTGTGACCTTGCAGAGTTGGCCTGCAACACATCCTCCCTGACCGCTAGCTATGCTGACGGCTGCTGATGGGAGTAACACCTAGAGAGACACAGGTTGCGCAGTCCTGTAGTGGAGAGGGGCTCCTTCTGCCTGTTTCATGGAATTCCTGCACTCTTGTGCTACAAAGGGAAACAGCTATGAGCATCACGCAACAGATACCAAAGGGTACAGTTCTGAAAAGCAAACACTACATCCCAAAGGGCACCACAAGCATTTTCAAGAACTCCCATGCACAAGCAGATTCTACCTCAGAGACTGAGGACTGGTCCCCATGACTGGTGGTGGCTTTATGCACCATCCGCTGAGCAAGCAGTCTCTTCAGTCGCATGTAATCATCCAAGACTACCTTTAAGAGAGAGCCCTGGAAGGAGGGAGGGAATGGGCAACAGGATAAATTACACTCGGGCCCTTTGCCACGTTGTCCCGAAACTTAATCTGTGTAGGGGATCCCCATGAGAAGCTACTCTAAATCCAGATATCCTCTCCATTAAAAATAAAAATAATAATGGCTGAAACATTTACCCTTAAACCTTCTAATAAATCCTCTTGAATCACACCTCGTATAATAATCCTCATTAAAATGGGATTCTTGCCACATAGTGCATTCTGTGTGACTCTCCAAAACAACTGCATTCCAAGATTGGATTGCAGACTAAACATGGTGCTGAGAGCTCTGTCCTCTGGCCAAGTAGTGCCACAAACGTGAACATTTTACTGAACTAAGACTGAGAATAATAGAACATACCTTGATGGGCCCTTCTCGCATGATCTGGCCTAGCTTGGCAATGTTGTCGTATTCCTGAATGGCTGCTCTCAGATAGCGATCTTCTTCGGGTTTGGCAGCCGAAGGCTCTCGGCCAAATGTTCCCTAAAAAGAAGAGGTTTTTAAAATAGCTTTTCTCTCTCTGTGTCTCTCCAGACCTGAAGGAAAATCCATCTGGGAATCTTTTCCAGGAACACTGCTCACTTCCCTAATGCCCCTTGCTAACGTCTGTCTACACAACATGCCCACCTCCCGTTGATCAACTCCCTTTTGCAAAATTTAATTACCAAGCAGGGCATGCACCATGTTGAACAAAATCTCATTAACAATGAACAGCAAGTACATGCTGTATGACTGACTCTAATTTTCCATGAAGTGCACCATCGCAACTAGTCTTAGATTAGGAAGCTCTAAAGTTAATGTAGCAGCTGTTGATTGCTGCTGCTATGCCATTGCTGCGGCCTCTTCCTACTGGGCAACAAAGGTGCAGCTGGATTACTAGGCCTGGACGAGAAAGGAGTTAAGAATAGATAAATGATATATTCTAGCACAAAGGGATGGTGATGACTGACAAATAGTGCCAATTCTAATTTATTCACACAATCAAAATGTGTTCTGTTGCTTCACATGAATTTGAATGCTGAATTTTATGCTGGCACAGGCTACAGGCAAAAATTAGGACGTTGACTATACTGTGGCTTCAACCACAGTAGAGTAAGCAAGCAGATGCTCTCTCACGTGAGTCCTGGCTGGGCTGTTCCACAGGTCTGTTATTTCACTGAGGTTCTCAGGCAGGTCATCCTCATGCTCAGCTTGTGCTGCTAGTTCCAGGTTTCTGCAGAAAGGGTCCAGCCACACAGGGTTGGCTCTAGAAAGGATACAGGATGCCTACAATAAACAACTGCAATGGGAAACCATTCAAGAAAAATCCACCCCTTTGGCCCACATTCTTGTCAATATACTATCTCAGATAACTTTAAGCACTCCTTTTCTTTAAGCTCATGTTTTCAAAGATTGCACTATATACTTCGTAATGTATCATCCACCTTCATAGGTGCCAGAGGCAGGATTGCCTTTAATTAGGCATGGTCAGCATTCGGATAGCCTCTTTTAGCCAGCATTAAACCTTTCAGAAATTGTTGACAACTCACCCATCAAAGGAATATTTATTTGTGTTTGGCATATCCATGATGTCCATGAAACCTCGGTTACCTGAAGAAAGCAATGTGTCAAATTTATCGAGAACCATTCACATCTGTTGACTTTAGAGTTTGACTTGTAAAAAAACGGTTTTTGTTGCCCCTGTGCTTCTACCAGCAACCAGACACACAGAAACGTATCAGCTAAAGTTTTTCCTCACTACTTATCGTCACGTCAAATAAAGTTTCACAGTTTAGCCTTTGTTAGTTTGCTTCTAATACAAGCAGTTTAGTCTAGAATTTATATCCTTTATTTATTTGCATTTTTATGGAGTAGTCAATGGAGTGCAACAGGCTGGCAACACAACATCAATTGTTTTTCAGACTTAATTAATTTCACTTCCAGTTGACTGGAAAAGCAACACTTCACCAGCACCAAAGAGTCAAGGACTGGAAGCAACCCAGGCCAAGCTGCTGGTCTTATTATTCACCGTATGGTGTTATGAGTGATGGCTATCTCATCATATTCTTCAATGTCTATTTCCTTCCCAATGGGCCAGGAAAAAAATGGATCTTCCAAGATCTCCTACCTGTGGAACCGGCCACAATTGCTTTCAGTTTTCTTTTGTGCCTGCAAGACACAAAATAACTAAGGAGAAAGAGCACAAGAATTGTATTGTGAAGTCTGTTCATCATATGTGTAATGTGATTGGCCCTTTAACATCCTCTCACATACTGTTCTGAACCAGTAGAAGACTATTGGTTGAAAACCTTTGCTACTGAGTTCTTTTGCTGAAACTGGGATTCCTCCCTGGTTTCCTCCCCTCAAATCTTGAAGTACCCGTATATTCCGGCGTATAAGACGACTGGGCGTATAAGATGACTGGGCGTATAAGACGACTGGGCATATAAGACAACCCCCAACTTTTCCAGTTAAAATATAGAGTTTGGGATATACTCGTCGTATAAGAAATACAACCCAGCATATAAGACGACCCCCCCCCCCAACTTTTGAGAAGATTTTCCTGGGTTAAAAAGTAGTCTTATATGCAGGAATATACAGTAATTCTCTGTAAACCTAAACATATTTAAATATATTAGAGAGGCTATGTTTTAATCCAGTTCAGTTGTGCTCCTTGAGATATACTAATATACCTAATATTTTAAAATAAACAAAATATTGTTCCACCTCTCAAAGGAAGATTGACACCAGAAAACAGATTTCTCTCCCACTGAACATGCAAAGACCTGTTGCATGTTTCCTCATGCAACTCAGCTTACGGCCCTGATGCAGAAATATTTGAGTATACCAGCCAAATCCCTTATCATGAACTTGGAAGATGAATTCACTTTTGGCAGCAGAGAGTGCAATTCAAAGGTGTCAGACAGCCACAAATCACCAAAAAGGGAAATCCCCTCTCTGCAACCTGGCTGGCAAACTTAGTACACACACTTCATCCCCTTCACCCTCCCACAAGGCTATGTTCTGTGGTGGAAATCTACAGCCATTACTCCTTTTGGAAATCCCTGAATCAGAGGTTCCTCCTCTGCAGTATGCAAGGGTTTGATGTCAGGTCCAAAAGTGCATTGTTATTTTTTGTGGCATCTGAAATACTCTGCCCTACACAGTGCAGGTACTGGGGGCTACTCACGCTGTTCTGTAGTACCAGTTCATGAGGATGAACAACATGGCTGCCAGGAAGAGTAGAATAGCCAGAATAATTATTGCCATCTAGAAATGGTAACAAACAAAACAAAAACAAAACTAACTGTTACAGCAGGGATAAGATGTCTAGGAAATGGCTTGGCTACTGACTCAGTGTAAATTGGGGTACGGGTCTAATGAGGTCTGCCAGATATTCCCATTTGGCCTGCTAGGCCATTCTGCCCAAGCTGCCCATCACCTGATGTCATATATGATTACGAAGAGGCTGGACCAAAAAATAGCTTCTGAAGCACCACCAATCAGCTGTTTGATGGGACTTCAAAGCACAGCACAGAGCTCCCTGTGTGGTGCGCTCTGAAGCCCTGACACCATTGTGAATTCAAGTGATTGACAGGCCCTCACTACCTGATAGACATGGCCTGCAGGGGTAGGGGAGATAAGGATTTGGTCCACCATCGCCCCCCATTGTAAATATTTGCCCTAACAACAAGATATCAATATCTGACTCGGTGATTCCAAACTGCATTCATGCCCAGGTCACAGGGAGAGAATATAAAAGGAAATGAATGGTGAATCCACCATTTAATGGTCACTCTTAATAAAACGATGGCGAAACCCAACATCTCTTTGATACCCACCACTACAGATTCCTGTCATGAAAGCTCCTTTGCATATGGATTTAGGACTTGTACCTGCACTCTTTTCACAAAACAGTTAATATAAGGTTGCCTTATATACACAAGTAAGTCTTTTGTGTGTGTGCTTTTAATAGGAATAAATTCAACAGGTGCATTTTGTATTATCTTGGCAGCTGCATGCTTTTTAAAGAATCATGAACCTTGTTGCAGCAAACGTAAGGAAACAGTTTATGAACGGGCAGTTCCTTTCAATGCAGCCAATTCCGAAGAATGTGGGGGACCTCCCCGCAAAAAAGCCTGAGAGCAGGAAGCAAAGTAAGTTTGAGAGAGGGAAGGACCCCCACCTCCATCTTACCTGCAGTGCCGACATGTCGTCTGGAGCCCTGGCAGTGATTGCTGGTTGCACATCCAAGACATTGTAATTCCGGAAGAGATTCCGCAGCTGCTCCTTATTCTCATCAATCATCTGTATTACTCTAGGAAGAGGGTTAAACCTTTATTTATGGATTCATCTTCCTAGTGTTGAAAACACACTTTTTATAAAGTGTTTATGGCAAGAATGATCAACCCTCACCTCCCAGCTATAATTTCCAATTCAAGAGATTCTGGAAGCAGGAACTCATTCCATTAAATTGCATCAGAAGCGTCATGAAGCCCATCATTCAAATTTTTTTTTTAACATAGTTGGGGGACCTGTCGCCTCCAGCTGTTGATTGACTCCAGCTCCCATCAGCCCCAGCCAGCATGGCCAAGTATGATAGGAATTGTAGTTCAGCATCACCTAGAGGGCTGCAGGTTCCCCATCCCTGCTCTTCAATCAGGTGTGAGACTCACAAAGGAATGGGACTGCTAGATTAGCAAGAAAAGGCTTTGCACAAATCTCTGCCATAAGGCAACAACAACCAAAACCCTTTCATGGCGAAGTAATCATTATGTGAACCTGAAGGACTGTTTCAATTTAATATTTATTTTCAGTTATGATCAGCAGAGGTTGCCGGGGTTGGCTACCAATGCTTGAGGGTCTTTCTATCTAATATAAATACTAGTATCAGATGCCAGCTGACCAAAGCATTGCCAAAACACTAGGACCTGGGTCTAAGACTCCTCGTGCTTGTGACAGGAGAGGTTGTTCTATCCAATGACATTATGCAGCCTGTCTCAATGTGACACAGTGCTAAGCATGGTTAGACCCATGTTTTATATTAGCAGCAGAACTGAATGAATCTTTAGCTGTCTATCCACAAAAAAGTCTCTTCCTAACTGCTGAGGCTTAGCAAAGGCAACTCTGTAGAGGAAGAGCCATTATGGTGTGATATGGCTAAGAATAGTCATGGGAAAGTCATGGTCAGCTCAAATTTCATCTAAGCCACGAACACATCGGTGTGTTTCTTTCTGTGTTCAAATATAAATCTACATAAGAGGAGATACATGGAATCTTTACCGTTCAACATCCAGAATCCGGTTGGTTTCCCGGTTCACCACATGGATCAGCAATTCTGTTTGGGCAAAGTTCACGCGGCCTTTTTTGTCGACGTGGAACTATGGTATGGGAGACAAGAGAAAAAGGGTGTCCCTTCTCCTATCCCACCGATCACACATCTTCTTACATTTCCCTATGACTAGAAGGCTCCAAGGCATACACTCCCAAAGGCTGGTTTTGCCAGGAAATTGGCCAGTTTTCCACCTCTATTTCTTTGACTGAGAAAGAAAGATCCGCTGCTTGTTAAGAAAATGAATGTGTTGCCACAAAGCAGCAGTTACCTGGACATCATCCGTATTGACAATGGCCCCCGTGATGTTTGACAAAAGGCTGATGAACTCTTCCTCAAATTGCCGTACTTTATCTGGGATCTCATTGATTATAATCTTCACCCGTTGGTCATCCCGCAGGATATAGATCCCCACAACTGCAGTGTCGTTATGACCAGCCAGGTCTGAGGCCATGACATCCACCACAAAGTAGCCAGGATTGTAAGCAGTGAAGAGGTCAAAGGTTCGAAGAATCCCGTCTAGGTTACCTTTGAGAAGAACCAACAAGTGACCCTGCATGGTCAGAATCATCACATAATGCAGCCATGTTGAGATTGCGCCATTTGAGGCTGCGTGTGGGAGACAGCATGCTTTTCCATGTAAAAACCTTCCTGAACTTAAAAACTAGCACAGCAGGTTACCGTATAAGGTTTTAGCCTAACCACCTCTCTGAAGTGCTAGTTTTCTAAATGCTTGCGATATTTTTTTTGAAGAAAGTGGAACATTCAGTCATTGCAGCCTGAAATGGTATATACCAAACAGGACTGTACCACCTGATTGCTCTGAATATATGTGGACTAGCCTTTAGTTTAACTCGCTTCCAAGACCAATTAAATGGTGGCTCCCTTGTATTTGCAGCAACCAAGATCTACCTAAAGAGGAACGAAGCAGGCAGAGTTTTTAAGTACAATAGAAAGACCTGTTTTGTCCTGTGACACTGTTATACTCAAAAACCTGCCACAGTATAGTGCAAAGTTTCCCAAACTTGGGTCTCCAGATGCTTTTGGACTACAGTCCCCATCATCCCTGACCATTGGTCCTGCTAGCTAGGGATGACAGGAGATTAAGTCCAAAAACAGCTAGAGACCCAAGTTTGCGAAACCTTGCTATAGCGTAATCTCCAGCAAAGAGATGATGAAGATAATTTAAAGCAGTCTTTGTTGATGTCAGCATCCCTGTCAACAACTTTTCCCAAGCATGACTGAGTAGCAACCTTATGGATTATATGACCATGGCTCTATTAGCACACATCATTTTGCCTTTACGAGGGCCGGCCCACCCATGAGGCAAGGTAAGGCGACTGCCTCAGGCGGCAGAGTCCACAGAGACAGCAGATCCGGATGTCTATCTTTTCTTCCCCCCTTTGCTCCTGATGTTGATCTTTCCTCACCCATTCTTCCGTGACGGGGAAGTGGGCACCATTTTGGGGTCTGCCTCAGGTGCCAAAATCATAGCTGCGAAGTCTCTCGTTTTTTGCGGGAAACCCCCGGATTTTAATCAGTTTCCCGCTGTTATCCCGAATAGAAAAAAATCCCGTAAATCCCCCGATTTCCTACCTGCCAGGGAGGACCCTTCTGCGCTTGTGTGGACATTTTGGGTGCTGCTCTGCCCATGTCTGGGCACTGGAAATCGGGCATAGCAGCACCGGAAGTCGCTTCTACGCATGTCCAGGCATGCGTAGAAGTGACTTCCGGTGCTGCGCCACTGCTGATCCTGGATTTTTCATTGGAAGACTTGGCAGCTATGGCCAAAATATGTTGGTCCGGCCCTGGCCTTCACTATGTAAACTTAGCAGGGCTAACCAAATGCAGCACAAAAAAGCGAGACAGTTCACTCGGCATGGGTCCCTCCCCATGCATGCCGTTGCCTCTCTTACCAATGCTGAAAATGTTGGCCACCTCCTCAGAGTCGTTGGAATGTTGCTTGATGTAACGGATACCCAGAATGCTGTACAAGACCAGGCTATTGTTTCCCACATCGGCATCCAGTGCAACAAGCTTGATCAGTTCGGAACCCACTTTTGCATCTGTTGCTACCCCTTTCGGAAAGGGAGCAGGGTGGGGTGAGGCAGAGAAGTAACAAAGGAAAAGTCCCAGAGGGAGAGATTAATAGAAGTATAAGTCATTTCTTGGGAAATAATACCTACAGCAAGGGTGGCCAACCTGTGGCCCTCTGGGTGCTGTTGGACTACAACTCCCATAAGCCCTGGCTAGCATGGCCAATGATCCGAGATCATGGGAGTTGTAGTCCAAGACAGATTAGCCGGTCTTGTCTTAAAGATCCCAATGTACATTGTGGTAAAGAGAGGTCACTAGTCCCCCATTCTGAATGCACTTATGCACAAATCATACACAGTTTTGTCACCTCAAAAAACAGTAGTAAATATTTTTACATCAGTCACAAAATTTTACTTATGATTTTTTCTTTTGCTAATTAGCTTTGCCCAGTTTGCCTGATTATACTAAAACCCAGGCTGTAAACCAAATGAAAACTAGGCAAATTCGTTTTTTTTTTCTAAAATCCCAGTAATTCAGTTAGAATGGGCATTGCTCAAGTGGAACCATCCCTACCTGCTGTGTATTCTGATTTGGTGAACCGGGGAGGTTGGTCATTGATGTCATCCAAAAAGATCCGTACTTCTTGCAGAGTAGCATCAGTGCTGAGATCCATGGCTTGGATCCTGGTTGCCCGGCGACCCTGGGGAGGTGACCAGTTCCTATTGCTAGAGGCTTTGACAATGATAGAGTAGAAAGCTTCTTTCTCTCGGTCCAAGTCCCGCAACACCTGCAATTTTCCTTCCCGACTCAGCTGGAAATTATTCTCTCTGTTACCAGCTAGAAAAAAATGAGAGAGAAAACTAGTCAGTTTTGTTTTAAATTTGTTCCTCTCTAAAATGAGATTTCTGTAGTCATATTAGTGTGGGTGGGGTGGATGGAGAGGAGATAGACACAGTAATTCCAATTAGGTTTCCTCCATTTCTTTCACCCTTCAATCCCATTATCCAATGTTCATAGGCTAGTCCTACCAGGTGGGCACTCAGCAGTGCAGCTTGGGTAAAGGTAAAGGACCCCTGGACGGTTAAGCCCAGTCAAAGGTAGCTATGGGGTGCAGTGCTCATCTCGCATCAGGCCAAGGGAACCACGGTTTGTCCACAGACAGCTTTCCATGTCATGTGGCCAGCATGACTAAACTGCTTCTAGTGCAATGAAACTCTGTGGCGGAAGCCAGAGCGCACGGAAACGGCGTTAACCTTCCTGCCACAGTGGTACCTATTTATCTACTTGCACTGGTGTGCTTTCGAACTGCTAGGTTGGAAGGAGCTGGGACAGAGCAATGGGAGCTCACCCTGTCGCGGGGCCCAAGAGGCTCAGTGGCTTAGACCACAGTGCCACCAGCTCCTGCAGCTGTGGAACTGAACTTCTAACCACACACACATGAATACATACATAGAGGCAACTCCCCATTTGTGCACAATCGGCATGCACACAACTGCTGATGCACATGCTGTTCTTGGCATCGCAAGTGGGCAGCAGTGGAATGGGGTAAATGGGGAGTTGCCTATCTCTCTCTCTCTATAAAACACTGATGATACAAGCACAAGGCAGCGTGAAAACCATCCAAGGACAGTCGAGAAAAAGAAATGAAGTCTACCTGCAATGAAGTAATAGACGATAGCATTGGAGCCCTCATCAGCATCTACTGCTCCAGTGACATTGCCCACAACTGTCCCAGGACGTGAGTGTTCAGGCACAGAAAGAACCTGGTAAGGGGGAGACCCTTTCTGCAGGAGATGTTGGGAGAGGTGGGGAGATAGAGAGGGGGGGGGGGAAACACATGTTAAAAGGTAGCAAAAATAGACAAGCATAAAGTCCCAAACGGTAAACAATGTGCAATACTATCAACAACTGACTGAATGAATTGCATTTGGGGGTGGGGGACTAACAGGTCACAAATAATATTGAATTGCAAGCAAAATATTTTTTTGAACCTCAAGTAAAATTTGAGGTGTGACCAATAATACAAGATATATAAAGACAGCAAAAAGAAGCAACCTAACTTATCCCTTTGCTCTTCCTTGAAAGTCTTAGTTATTTTCTTTCTTTCCATTTCAAGAGCTTTAAAAAAAATCCCTTCTCCTTTACTAATTTTTTAAGGAGTTAAACTGTATAGTGGTACCTCGGTTTTCGAATGTCTCCGTAGTCAAATGTTTTTGTTTTCGAATGCTGAAAACCCAGAAGCAAGTGCCTCAGTTTTCGAACGTGCCTTGGAAGTCAAACAGGAAATGAGGCTTCTGTTTTAAGTTTTCCGTACTGAGGGTTCTGGTTTGAGGCTTCCAGAACGGATTACGTTTGAAAACCAAGGTACCACTATATCTATACGTACACCACTCATAAGATTTTAAGATTCAAAAACTGCGAATAAAAAAAGCCTGGAGAGAAGGCTGAACAGTGCATAGTTTGATGCAACAACGTTGTGAACTCCTAATATCATAGCATAACCTTTTTGGTGAAAACCTCCGTGACATTATGCCAAAAACTACACTACCACCCTTTCCCAAATGTCTCCCACGCATAGATCTCAGGCAATGGGTATTTCCTATTTGTCTGCTGCCGTAGCAGAAATGAAGCGAGAAGAAACTTTCCCCTACGGATAACTTGACATTTCTCTAAGATCAAAGGATTCCCAGAATTTCCAGGGACTCCGAGAAACTATTACGCTGAACGCATTCTGCAAACTGCATCCTGCGAGGTGGAGGTAAGAACAACCATTCCCTGTATTGCTCCCGAAGGGACCCCATTGTTATTTTGGGACCTGGTATTCCACAGCTCCAATGAAGTCCAAAAGGGGAAGGGATAGACCTGCTTACAGGCGGCCTCAGGAAGACGGGCTCGTTGTCATCTATATCATCCAGAGCCACCTGGAGGGGCTGCATGGTCTCGTAAGGTGGTTGGCCTTGGTCACATGCCACAATGATCAGCTGCAGGAGGAACACAGACACACACACAAAAACAACAACAACACCTGGTCTGTAAAAGGGAAGCTCAAAAGCTCCGGAAGGAAACCAATGTTTATTTCCCTCTTTTCTCCCCATGCCAAAGGGAAGACTTTACTCCCTAGTCAGTCCTTTGAGTCAGAAAGGGGAAATAGGTAACAGGGGCATTTCATAATTTAGGATATAAAATGAAGAACCACATGGGCTGCTCCCACGAAAGGCCCAGTGTTCCTGACCAGGGGACTTACGCTGTACACAGCTTGCTTCTCTCGGTCCAGCCTCATTGCTGTCTGGATGAGCCCGCTGTTTGGGTCGATGGTGAAGTATTCCCAGTCTTTGTTCCCTGCGCCGGTTTTGAGGAAGCTGTACTGCACAGCTCCATTGAGACCCTCGTCCTTATCTGTGGCATAGACTTCATACACGTTGGATCGGAGAGGAATTTCCTGTTTGCAGACACAAATATTGTATCGCCTAGGGAAGCTTTTAAGGATACAAGTCTAGAAGCATCTATTGGGGAACTGCATGTCCTATGAACCATAAATCCTTACACACACACACACACACACACACACACACACACACACACACACACACTTCCCTTCCTTAAAGGTTCGTCAAAGCAGAATGGCCTGCCAAACTTGTACTTAGAGCTCTTGCGGCCAATATCTTTAAACCTCTGAACTTAGAAGCCTATAAGCTTCTAAGCAGAGCCCCTGATGTGCAGGAGCACCATCATGTTCTCAGGACAGCTCACACATTACTTTAGATCAAGTTCGTCAGCACTCACAAGCTGTGTAATACATGCACAGCTGAGGAGAGCAGGTGAAAGCAAGACATCCTCCTCCTGTTCTAGCCCAGTTTGAAGTGTCATGTTAACTCAAGCTGAGCAATAGACTTTTGTCTTTGTACTCATTTGTTTGCATTGCTGCCACCTGATGGGCAGATGCATCATTTCACTTCTAGTCATAGTTCATAAAGAAAAGCAGAATTTTGATTTCCCCCCCTCGATAGTGCAGTCAGAGTGATTGTGTGTGTCCTAATAATATCTAATATCTAATATTGAGAATGATCAAATATGCTTCTGTTCAGGAAAGTACCGTAGGTAAGAGACAAAGCATGGATCAGAGCAGATATCCTTTTGTTGTGGAAATCTACACCATTGAATCAGCTGTCTGCATAAAGCTATAGAAGGCCAACCCTGGGCTACTGTATCGTTTATCAGAAGCATGAGAAATTCTAGATAGGGATTTACCTCTTTAATGTGCAAGATAGTTCCATTGGGGGGGCGGATAAATAACGGGCGGTTATCGTTGATGTCAATAACATCTACTTGGAGCATAGTTGTTCCCCAGAGAGGTGGTCTCCCTTTGTCAGTGGCCAGAACTGTGAGGTTGAACCTCTCGTAAGACTGTAGGCGCCTGCGAGTTGTTATGAGCCCGGAGTCCTTGTGAATTCTGAAGGCATCTACAGGCAGAAGAGATGGTACGGATACTGCATTAATTATTCCACTGCAAAAACAAACCTTTGCAAGTTTACTTCAATAAACTTATCCAATAAATAGAAAAATGGAGAAAAAGGAATGTGTGTGAACAAACAATAAATTCATTCATCTTCAATTTATTTACTGTACTCCCAAATGATACGTCAGGCTAAATAATCGAATCCAGACAATAAGTTTAGTAGCAACAGCACATATCTAGCTCACGCAGCAAATTTCATAGTTTTAGGGCTGCCTATAAAAATTTATTGGAAGTGCTGACGTTCCTGTGGAAACTCAGAAATCACTGCTACTTTTTTTAAAAAAAGCAGATAAAAGGCTAAACAAACAGCATCGAAAAGGTTGAAACTGTTATTTTTAGTTCTCTCCTTAAACAAGTGGGAATGAGGATACAATTTTCAGAAGAAAGGCGATTTCCCTTTGCCTCAAATAGCGTAGTGGTTAAACGAAAACCTCGGAGACCAGGGTTCAAATCCCCACTCAGCCATGAAGCAGAGAAGGAGCTTTCAATATTTCCAGACCCAGGATCCACCTTTAACCCAAACAAGCATTTGGAGACCTCTTTCTTTCTTTCTTTCTTTCTTTCTTTCTTTCTTTCTTTCTTTCTTTCTTTCTTTCTTTCTTTCTTTTTTTGTTATGATGGTGCTGCTGCTATTGCAAGCTGTTAGTGGGTTTTGACCCACCAGTTGAAGACCAACACTCTAGAGCAGGCTTTTCCAAACCTGGGTCTCCAGCTGTTGTCGGACTACAACTCCCACCATCCCTAGCTAACGACCAGTGGTCAGACATGATGGGAACTGAAGTCCCAAAACAGCTGGAAGCCCAAGTTTGAGAAAACCCTGCTCTAGAGGAATTTTCCTGTTGAGACCCACCCACTGGAAGGAGTGTAATGAATATTCAAGCCAAGCAAGTCTGATCATGGGGTGTGGAATGATGCAGGAGAAAGGCAAAAGGCTTTGCAGCTGATCTCATGCACCTCTGGGGACACTCTAGTGGTTGTCAAGGCAGCAGGTTTAGTGGCACTGACACCAATTCTTCTGCGACTGCTCCTTACAGACCTGGTAATAATGCTTCCTTGCTTTTCTCATTTTCTCCATTCCCTGCTAGACCCATTGCTCAAGGGAGAAGAAATTCTGAGAGTGGAAGTTAAGCAGAAGAAAAAGCAGAACAAAGAGGAAGAAGTGTACAGCGAGAAGAAAGGACAAAATCTAAGCGGGGGGGGGGGATTGAGAAGACGGCCAAAAACACTGGTCTGGATGGAAAGCTATTCTGAACCTGGGTGATGCAGGGGAGGGTAGAGTCTCCCCAGCCAACCTATGTCTTCAAATCTATGTTACCTGACCCTCCCTATCCTGGGCAATAGGAGGAATTGACCCATATCCAGATGCCTTCCTCCCACTTGACAAATGAGAGATGAAGCAAGAGAGAAAGAAAAAGCCAGCACGGTCTCCTGGAGAGATCTGGATTCAAGATCTTCCTCTGCACTGACACTTCAAGTAATTAAGTGGGAACAGTAACCCAACCTGCAGGATTATTGTGAAGGTAAAGACATTACAAATAATTTTGCCCATTGCAACTCCTATGTGAAACTGGTAATGATTAACACCAATAATCAAGAACATCATACAAAGCAATATGGTTTATACCGTCTCGCTCTCTTTCTTCCCACCTCTCTACAAACCTTCTTCGTTCACGAAGCTACATACCTACTCCAGGTCCTTCAATATTGTAGGTCACCATTCCGTTGTCTCCCTCGTCAAGGTCAGTAGCAGTCATCGTGATCACAGAAGTCCCTCCCGGCTCGTTTTCATACACACTGGTGCTATACTGCTTTTTGGCAAATTGGGGTCGGCAGTCATTGATATCCAAAACTGTAATCACCACCTGAAATCAAAGCAAACCAATAATGTAGTTGTGGGCGGAGAAGCCCCTTAGAAGACTGAAGCACATGAACATCCCAGTCCTCCCATCACAATGGTGTGCATATCAAGTGGATACAAAAACCTCACTTAGCTGGCTCATCTTTTTTTTAACGGGTATTTTTCTAGGAATCAGCCCCTACAGCTTTATCCTCCAATCTGATCAGAAGAAGTGCTCTAGTCTGCTATACAGAGTGCAATCTCTAAAGAGCAGAGTACTTATTTCCTGATTGGGAGATAAAATTCCTTTGCCGATCTTTAGGGTTCCTGTTGCCAGTGCTGTGAAGCATCACAGTGTTAAGATCACAGATAAAGACCTCTCCCTGCTCTTTAAGGCAGCATTTATACCATTCCAGAGCATGTGCAGTTTGTGTTATGTGTCTGTGGTCTGCAGGCATCTAGGTTGTGTACAGATGCATACACACATATACTTTGGCCATACCTACTGCTGGTGATGTGGCCCTTGGAGGGGTGGCTGACCACCAATGCTTCCATGCAGTCACAACCTTATGCACATCTGCTGTTACTGCACTTAACTTTTCTTCTTTTCTGTACTCTCAGTAAAGTTTGGAATTGAAATACTGGGTGTCGTTATAAATGAGCAAAGCAGATATGCTGTTACTTTGCCTCTTGCACAGAGGTGCATTTTCCAAAACATGCAGTGAAGCCTCCATGTCACTCGATTACCTGCACAGAATTTTCTCGGCGGTTCTCACTAGAAATGGCCCCTGGATTGTCTCTGGCTACAGCAGTCAACATATAATGATCTTTCTTTTCTCGGTCCAGGGTTGACATAATGTAGATATCTCCCTGGAACACACAAAGACCTTCAGAAAGTTATTGGATGCATTCAGGCACCATTGTGGAAACAGCGCATTTGCAAGACGGAGCACGTTGCTCTTCCTTCTTGGGCATCAGCAGGGATTCAGTTGGACAGTCAGTTATTTTCCTATATAAAATGACATTTGCAGTCAACTGAAGGTTAGATTGTTGAACTAGGACAGGGGAGACCAGGGTTCAAATCCCCACTTGGCCGTGGAACTCACTGGGTGACCTTGGCCAGTCACTGCTTTTCAGCCTAGCCTTCCTGACAAGGTGGCTGTAGGGATTAAATGGGGAATCATGTATGCTTTGGAGAAAAGGTGGGCGTCTAAATGAAATAAATAATAAAACAGAATAAACATCTGCCTGGATTGAATCACGTGAGTCCACTTTTGAATCCAGGTTCTGTCGAGTCCATCCCTAGCTGTGAGTATTTGCATCCAACTCTGCTACTCGCCTCCTGGCAGCATATGAGTTCTTTATACACACACTTCTCTTTTCCCACCACCTGCCCTCTGATAGTCAGGGGGTTCTCAGGCAAATGTGGGAGTGGCTCTGCTATCCACTAAATTGTTAGTAGTTGTTCAGTAGACCTGAATACAAGTGCAAGGTAGAGACAAAACTCAACGGAGGCTTGGCTAGTCAAAGGCTTACAGGCTGGCTTAGTTTATTACCGTGTTGGGGTTGATCCCAAACTTGCCCTCCCCATCTCCCAGGCTGTACTCGATCTGGGCAAAGCGTCCTGAATCGGCATCTGTGGCATGGACCCTCAGAATCACAGTGCCTAGTGGGGCATCCTCAAAGACAGCTTTCTGTAATAAACACAAGAGAAAATGAGCAGACATTTTGACTGGTATCAGACCCAATTCTAAAGGGGTATTGGACCCAATGCATGCCATGAACTGAGTGGTGGAGCTGCTTGCCTATCACCGATGACAAAGCCTAATCTGTACAACAAACAATCAGCTTCAAGATGTGTTGATGGCAATTAGGTTACATTCTTGGGAAAAAAAACATAAGACTGATTCACAGAAGATAGGTCTATTGATGGCTATTAGCCGATAAGGTTAAACAGAGTGCTCCTTTTCAAAAAGGCGGTAGGACTCCGAGGACCTGGTAGAGTAGGCAGTCCACAGGGAAATGCTTCGCCATCATGTCCTTGCTAGTGGATATTTGTCTGGTCAGAGGTAGATTTCAGACTGGATGGACTTTTGGTCTAGCAGCGGTTCTGTGATAGAACATAAGCCCCATCTAACCCTGCACCCACCTCACTCCCCACAATATATTGTGAACCAGGGGCCACCGACCTTTTCACACCCGTGAGCTTCTTTGGATTCAACCCCTTCCTAAATTGCATGCAGTTATACGGTTAGTTTAATGTGATTCTTATCATGGAATCTCACACCGCAGATGGTAAGCTGTCCTGAATGTTAGTTATGCTCCATAGAGCTGTTTCAGACAATAATATTTCATAGTAAATTGTTTCATCTGATCCTGCTTCCCACCTAGACATCAATTCACCTGGTAGGATGGTTGGCTGAAGATGGGGTTGTTGTCATTGATATCCACAATTTCTAGGTGCACTGGTATCTCGGCTGATCTCCGGGGAGATCCGTTGTCAGAGGCCCGAACAGTGAAGTTCAGCCATTGAACTTCTTCATAGTCCACCGTCCTGTTGGAAATTACTTTTCCTGAAAGATAAGATTATGACTGCCATCTTGACTGATGCTAATTTTTCCTCCCACCTCTCTGCAGCCTTCTAATAAACCATTCTGAATGGGCATTAAAAATAAAATAAAAATGACATGCCCGCAGACGGCTGGTTCTACTATTGGAATGGCAGACAGTTAAGACTCTCTTGCAGCCCTTGAGACAAACGTCTAAATGCTTATCCAGAAACATATGTCCAGGGCCATTGCTAAAGAAAATCTTAGGGGTCTGGTGGTCATTTCATGCTAGGAATGAAGCTCCACTTGGCTGGAGGCAAACAACACTTCTGATAAACATTTATTTTATTATCTACTACTTAGTTACAACTGTCTCCAAGTAGGATACAACAGAAATAAAAATTGGTTAAAACTGTAAAATCAGAATTCAGTTAAAATGCTTGCTGGTATAAGCAAGTACAGTCGTACTTTGGTTCTCGAACGGAATCTGTTCCAGAAGTCTGTTTGACTTCCAAAACATTTGGAAACCAAAGCATGGCTATTGATTGTGTGCAGGAAGCTCCTGAAGCCAATTGGAAGCCGCGGAAGCCCTGTCGGACATTCGGGTTCCAAAGAATGTTCACAAACTGGAACACTCACTTTCGGGTTTGCGGCGTTTGGGAGCCAAAACGTCCAACTACCAAGGCGTTTGGGATCCAAGGTACAACTGTATTTTGTGGGTACCAGAAATGCAACATCAAGGAGGCCTGTCTGACCTCCACTAGGGGGCCCAGAACAATGAACTCCCGGCTCCTGTTGGGTACGAGTCATGCATGTGAACCACAGAGGACCACAAATAGTGATTCTGCGGAGAGTTTGCTGAACCTCTGGTGCCCATTGATTCCTGGATTACAAGCAAAGAACATGCAAGTACATCTTTCAGAGCTTCCACACTGGCTGTTTACAACACTGAACAATTTATTGAACACTCCTCTGGATAGTGCCATACAGAAGTTATACGACACTGCCAACTAACAGTTTCTTATTGGACTTTTTTGCAGTTAGAAAAGTGATGGGATCATTGCACTAGAAAGTGAAGGATAACAACAAAATTTTGTGCCAATAACTAGCCCAGCTGAAAGGACCTTTTGTACTGCCTGTCTCCCAAAAAGTTAGGTCCGAAAGCCTAAATTTAGTTTGTAATCTCCTTGGGGGAAAGGACATGTTGGTTGGGGCTTTTTTTTTTTTGGCTTATGCTATACTGTAAAGCTGTAGGGAACGACAGAGGACGAGATGGTTGGACAGTGTTCTCGAAGCTACGAACATGAGTTTCACCAAACTGCGGGAGGCAGTGGAAGACAGGAGTGCCTGGCGTGCTATGGTCCATGGGGTCACAAAGAGTTGGACACGACTAAATGACTAAACAACAACAACAACAACAACACTGTAAAGCACCATGTACAGTGATGGCACTATGTTAAGTAGGTCTTCATAATTAACAATTTCTACAAATTACGAAGGAAACGAATGGTGCAGGATTCTTGAATGTACAGGAGGTATGTTTAGAACTTGCCGAATGAAGTTGGCTATCAAGGTCAGCCCTAATAGAGACCTGAGTGAAGTAGAAAAGGTTTCATACCAACATTTTTTTCATAAGACTGCATTTTTTTGTTCGAGATGCTGGCCAAAGGCCCAAACAATGAAACTTCCTGTGCCATTGGAAAAACAATGGGAAATAAAATGGTACATTTCCCCTCCCCCATACGGAGAATCTTCCTTGGGGATCCCCTAGGTGTCCCACCTACCTGCTGAGCTGTCTTCCAGCTGGACATATCCCTCAGGTGAAAGGTCGAGTAGCTCATAAGTGATCTGACCATTAGCACCTTTGTCTGGATCTACAGCTGACACAGATATCAAGGTGGTCCCTGGAGTGGCCCCTTCCAGGATCCTTTCCTTGAAAAACAGTGCCCCGAAAGGGCGGAACCGAGGAGCATTATCATTGACATCCAATATATTTACTGTCAGCTTTGCTGTGAGAGGCAGAGATGGGAGAACACAAAAGAGTAAGGATAAAACACCTGAATGTTTATCAGACTGATACCCTCTCCTTTTCAGATCTCAACACCATCGCATGACTCAGTTTAATGTGAAAATTACAGGAATTACCGTACCATTTGGCACACTAACTGAGCGGTCCACCACGTCACTGGCGTTGTCATAGACGGAGATGGTGACTTCGTAAGTGGCTACCAGCTCCCTATTTAGAGTGGACTTAACTTTCACAGCACCTGAAAGTAAGAAAAAGAAGGGGGCAAATTCTAACTAAATAGCATACTCAAACCATGGGAGCAAAAGCTTTCACAGGCCAAAGAAGTATGTTCATCTAACAAATGTTTACAAGCTTCTTAGTCTCTTTTCACCTATATTCTCCCTAGCCAGAAAACCCATCTATAAACACACAGCACATTCAGATTCCTTTTGTTCAATCCAACCTAATTCTGCACCATACATTATTTAATATTTTGGGGCGACTGTTTTTTACATTTCTTTTGTATCCCACATACTTTTATATTATGGACAAAACTTGTATTTCTTCAACGGACCTGGATACTTTGTGAGAACGATGACTCACTCTAAGTTAAATGAGTTCAGATATTGACTAGAATATGCTTTCAGTTCTATACAGAATGTGTATCAAGGCATACTTGCTGAGAAAGGGTTTCCAAATAATCTGAACAAGGCTTCAGTCATGAACACTAATACAGTGGTGCCTCGCTAGACGAATTTAATTCGTTCCATGGGTCTTTTCTTATAACGAAAAAATTCGTCTAGCGAATCCCATAGGAATGCATTGAATTTTTTGAATTTTTTTTTGCCCATAGGAACACATTAATTGAATTTCAATGCATTCCTATGGGAAACCACGATTCGCTAGACGAAAACGAATTCGTCTAGCGAGGCAACCTCCCCTAGAAAAAACCTTTCGTTAAGCGAAAATTTCGTTAAGCAGGGCATTTGTTAAGCGAGGCACCACTGTACTAGGAAGTAGACCCTATTAAACACAATGGTATTTACTTCTGAGTAAAAATATACAGGATCGCTCTCTTAATCTGGCTCCTGTGACCAGCTAAATCATGATGTGGCCTCAGCACACCTTTCAGGTCTGCCTCCTTTCTGTGACATTCATGGTCTGGTCTACCTTAGCATAGCAAACTCATATGGAGCCACAGCATTGCGTTCATGATGCTGCATGAGGAATAGATAAAATGCTGCCCTTGTGCAGAGAGAATTTAATATATGATGCCCCTTGGGTAAAACACTATCTCTTAGACCAGGCATAGGCAAACTCATCATCCCTAGCTAACAGGACCAGTGGTCAGGGATGATGGGAATTGTAATCTCAAAACATCTGGAGGGCCGAGTTTGCCTGTGCCTGTCTTAAGACTATCCCCTTCTTTGCAAGACTGTTGTTCGTATAAAATGAGATAATAAGATTCATACAAGTCTCCCTTAGCTCCTTCAAAAGTTGGATTAGAAAAGTGGTAAAAGAAATTGCAAGCTGACCACTGTGGGCCTTAAGGGTCAGAACACCAAATTTGTGTTACACTGTATTCAGGACTCCTTGCTACCCTGCCCTATCCACCAAAGCACAGAATGGAAGTTCACTTACCCTAAAAAATCCTTGCCCCTCCCACTCCCTAGAAGCTAGGTACTTCCGAGGAACTTTCAGCATTCAGTCTGTGAAGGCTGTGACACAATGCATGGAAGGCATGTCTTGGCTGCTCTTTGCCAGCAAGACACAAACTGGCACTGAACCAGGGATGGTGAGGATGAGAATGGAGGAGGTGTCGACTGAGATGGAAAGAAGACACTGAGCACACACATAGAAACAGAAAAACCAAACCTGCAGGTCTGAGAGCCGTAAGGGAAATAAGAAGATTATAGTTAGTTATAGTTGAAGTGAAGCAAGTAGCCATTCAAAAGTGTACAGAGAAAGCAGAAAGGGCAAGGCAGGCATAGAAAAAAGGGGGAAGAACAGGATGTGAAAAGGAAAGAGAAGCAGAGGTGGGAAGAAATTAGAAAAGGTGGGAGAGAATCTTCCTCACTGTATTCTGTCCTTAACTTAATGGCTGCTGTGGCCAGGAGAATCTTGCCCAGCTTTGGCAGTTGTGTCCACTGCACCCTTTCCTAGAAAAGGCGGACACAGTGATACATACCTCGGTCACCTTCCAATTTAGATTACTGTAATTCACTCCCTGTGGAGGAATCCTTGAAAAGTGTTCAGACATTGCAGTTGGTGCAAAACAGCCAAACCTCTTGTGGTATACACCTTTTAAAACCACATTATACATGTTTTATGTCAATGGACAGGCTTCTGATTCATTTCTGGGCTGAATTCAAGGTGCTTACATATAAAGCCGTAAACGGCTACGGGCCAGGATAGCTGGAAGATCTTGCTCTCTCATACGAACCTGACTGTGTGTTGAGAACATCACCGCTTTGAAATTCCCTCCCAAAGGAGGCGAGACCAATCCCATCCCTGATGGCATTGAGATAGGCAATGAAAACATTCTTAGTCAACGGTGCAACTTTTAATGGTTTTAAATATCTGGCTGCAGATTTTACTCTGGTTCTTTTGATTGTAAGGTTTAACTTTTGAAACTTGGTGGTACTTTTTCTTAGGGCTGGAAAGTGGGATAAAGTGTTCACACAAATAACTAAATAAATGGCTGCCTTTAGGAACTCTTCAATATACAGAAGGTCTGACAAAGCAACATTTGATAAAACTGTTACCGTACTACAAATGCTGTTTTGGGCTGATAATGTTTCTTTTCAATGTTAAAATGGTATAGAGTATTCCTTTTTCCTGCCTTCCATTGATTTTGGCCATTTTCCTTAGAAACTGTGTTACACACCCATGTTTGGAGCAGTATTTCAGCCTCCCAACTCTTGTAAAAGGTAAAGGTATCCCTGACCATTAGGTCCAGTCGCGGACGACTCTGGGGTTGCGGCGCTCATCTCGCCCTATAGGCTGAGGGAGCCAGCGTTTGTTTGCAGACAGCATGTGGCCAGCATGACTAAGCCGCTTCTGGTGAACCAGAGCAGCTCACAGAACTGCCGTTTACCTTCCCGCTGGAGTGGTACCTATTTATCTACTTGCACTTGACATGCTTTCGAACTGCTAGGCAGGAGCTGGGCATAGCTGCCAAGTTATCCCTTTTTTACAGGGATTTTCCCTTATGCTGAATAGGCTTCCTCGCGAGAAAAGGGAAAACTTGGCAGCTATGGAGCTGGGACCAAACAATGGGAGCTCACCCCCATTGTGGGGATTCAAACTGCCGACCTTCTGATCAGCAAGCCCTAGGCTCTGTGGGTTAGACCACAGTGCCACCCATGTCTCTCTCCCAACTCTTGTACCTGTTCTAAAATCCACTGCAAACGCTCCCTGCTGGCCAGGCACAAGAGCATCATTATCATCTTTGGCGAGGATTTCAATGATGTAGTATTCCAGCCGGGGATTAAGGTCTCTGTCTTTTGCAGTCATCTCAGCAACAACCGTGCCTATTTCAGCCGATTCAGGCACAGTGACGGTCTGGATGGGGTTGATGAACTCTGGCTGAGAGTCATTGACGTCATCAATGAGGATGCTCACAGTGGCGGTGCCAGAGAGAGGCGGTGTCCCTCGATCCACAGCAATCACCGTCAGCCGGTAATTGTCCTTCTCTTCTCTGTCTATGCTGATGTTGGCCACACTGATCACCCCTGTGTTGGTGTTGATCACAAACCTATCTTGAGCTCCACTTTCAATCCGATAGCTCAGCTGCTGGTTGAGGCCACTATCCATGTCAGTTGCCATTACCTGGAGAACAGAAAAACCTAGGGGGGACACCCAGACTGTGAGAGCTTTTCAGTCACCTGAATCCTTAGAACACAAGAGCTGTCATCTAGGATCAGTCCCACAAATTGTTGTCTCAAGCAGTCTTTCCCTGCTGAAGCCTGCTATAAAGAAAGCTCAAGAAAGCTCATTGCGAGATAGACGGACAATGTGATGATACTATGATATGAAATACCTCCTTCCTACAATTTGTAAAGAACGTATGGGGAACATATAGGGTCAAAGGAGCTAAAGGAATTCCATCAGATTGTAGAATCCCCGCTTGTGGAATGCTCTCATGAGGGAGGCTCGCCTGGTGCCTTTGTTACATATCTTGAGGTGCCAGGCCTTTGGCTAATTAGCCCTTGGCTAATTAAACAATGGATGGCCTTTTAAGCTGTGTGTGTGTGGAGGGATTGGTGGTAATTTTGTTTGTTTGTTACTATGGCATGTATTCTTGTGTTTTTATATTGTAATCTGCCCTGTGATCCTGGGATGAAGGACAGTATAGCATAATAATAATAATAATAATAATAATAATAATAATAATAATAATAGGCTGCATAAAGGACAATAAGGATGTTCATGGTGAACTGAAAGTAGGCCATATAGGTGACCTGAAAAAGATGTGAACTCTTGCATTAAAACATTAAAGAGTGACGAACACTTTGTACACTTCCTTGATGGGCTAAACTATGTAGTGACTGCCAGCTAAACACATATACTGTACACAAAAACAAACAATGGTCTCTTCCTTATTTGCTAATTTATGGTAACAGAGCAAAAAAGAAAAGAAAAAGAAAAATGTGATCCTTTGTTAACTGGAATTTTGCTCCAGTAGTCTGTCTGTTTCCAGAATACAAATGTGTTTATCAGCATGGTACGAAAAACATAATCAGCCGGATCCAGACTTCACACTGATTTCACTGGACCTACTCTAAGCATGACTAAATGGGGATCCAACTCAATATCCATATTGCCCATAAATGGCCAGAGAGTGCTGCAGAATATTGCAAATTTATCTCTTGATTTCCTGGATTGCATACTTCATTTTCAATTATCACTGTATGGTTGTGGTTTTTAAGAAATCTCAGTACCTATCCTCATCTCAGTCTCACTAGCTTATCTGTACTTTGCCTTCATTCTGACCTGGAGGGCTGTTTTCCAGCAGGTGAGCAGTCAACAGTGCCGGGTGAAAAGTTGGCCTATTGTCATTATCATCCAGAATGGTCACAGTGAGCCTAGCGGTGCTGTTCAGCTTTCCAACATCCATTGCAACCAGCAGAAATTCCAAGACTGGATTCAAGAAGGCTTCTCTGTCTATCACTTGGCCTGGCTTCACCAAAACAACCCCTGGAAGTTATGAATAAAGATTCCATTAGGAAAGATAGGAACCAACTATAGGCACGTGCAGCCAAAGTTCTAGCAGTCATGCTCCACGGAGTGCAAATCTCATTTTGCCAAAATAAAATCTGCAGCAAACTCTACAATTCTATGAAATTGGCGTACCAGCACTTGGAAGTTGTAAAAAATGGCAAAGGAAAAGGGAAGTCTGGATAGCTCCTTACTTGGAGACCTTACCTTGTTACCTCCCAACAATTTTCCCCAGTGAAGCCCATTACCCACACCACCATGTGACATCTACAAACTACATATAGAGCTCGCCACCAAAATGGTGTGTCGGTAGGGTAGCAGACTGTTTTGTCAAAAGGTTCTGCCTACTGTAGTACAGGACTCAAGAACCATGGTATCAAAGAGGGGGCCCTCCAGTTTGGCCTCCAGTTTAGTCACTGTTTGGGTAAACAAAAGCTTACACCACTGATGAGTTTGTTTATGCAATAGCTCGCCCCCAACGACAAGCCAAACAAACGAGTTGCAAGGCTGTACCCGCTTCACATTGCAGGTGAGGGGGAACATGGAATGCTCCTCACAGAAAATACTCCCTACACACAAAAACCGAGATCTTCTCCATGTGCTTTAAAAAAGCCCAAGGTTCACTTCCAGCCTGGCTCTTCTACTGGCCAGGGCAAACATTCCATTACCTCGTTACAGGTAGGTAGCCATTTTGGTCTGACGTAGTCGAAACAAAAAATAAAAAAATTCATTCCAGTAGCACCTTAGAGACCAACTAAGTTTGTCATAGGTATGAGCTTCCGTGCGCATGCACACTTCTTCAGATCGAAGAAGTGTGCATGCGCACGAAAGCTCATACCTATGACAAACTTAGTTGGTCTCTAAGGTGCTACTGGAAGGATTATTTTTAATTTTTTATTCCATTACCTCCTCACCCAAGACTAGATAGGCTGCCTGCCTGCTAAGTGGCTTGTCTTTCTTACCTGTTCTGTTGTTGATGCTGAAAAGGTCTGTTGCTGTCCCAAGGAGCTGGTACGTCACCACAGCATTGATGCCCTGGTCGTTGTCCAAAGCTAGAATTGGCCCATTAAGGACTGTGATGCGAGTTCCTGAATTGAACATGGGAGGCCATTCAATCAGAGAGATAACATCAATAGGCTACCTCCTCCACCCCCACCCCCAAATGATTAACAGTGAATAATGAATGGGTGAAATAGGGTGAGGTCCTATGAAGGATGAGACAAAAAAGAAGTGCCTGGTGAGGCCTTGGCAGACTGAATCAAGAAGCCCCCTGGGAGACGCCTTACAGCCCTGCTAAAACAAAAAAACACACACACAATTCATCAGGAATATTGAAATGAAAAGGACATTTAGCGGGAGTTTTGCCTCCTCTTGTTTCTGAATTGACATACCATCAGGGAGTGTGGCAGGCAAGCACATTGGTCTATTGAAGTATAAATATTTTGGCAGAAACCTAAAAGTACTTAAAGTTCAAATAAATGGTCTGGAGAATCAGGAATGAGCTTCCAACCCATGGTCTGGAAGGTAAGAAATACAAATACTGTACAGCCAATGTCTTCAGGGAAAGACTTCTTTGGCCTCAGCAAATGAGACCACACTAATTCACAGTCAGTTTCTTATATGCTATTATTATTTAAGAAAGGGAGTTAGAGAAGGTCTTAAAACTTCATAAGCTTGTTCATAAAAATCCCAAACTACTGGTTTCATAAAACAAAAGTATGTTGCCATTTCACAACAGAGAAAAGAACTACAGTGGTGCCTCACTTAACGAATGCCCTGCTTAACGATTTTTTTTTAATGAAAAATTCGTCTAGCGAATCGCGGTTTCCCATAGGAATGCATTGAAATTCAATTAATGCGTTCCTATGGGAAATTTTTTTTAAAAAAAATTCAATGCATTCCTATGGGATTCACTAGACGAATTTTTCGTTATAAGAAAAGACCTGTGGAACGAATTAAATTCGTCTAGCGAGGCACCACTGTATGGGTATTTTAGTAGCCACAGAAAATGAATAGTATCTGTATAAAACAAATGTGATCATAGTAGAAAGCATCCAACTGTTTAAAAAAATTATGTCATTTCCAACAAATCCACTTGTACCAGGTTTAATTTGATTTCTGTTTTCCAGCATTTCTCAAACACGGCTCTCTAATGTTGTGGAAGAACAGATAACAACGTCCAGAAACTAAGATGTCCTAAACAACTTTTCCTTCGTAGTCACAACATTATTTGTTGCAACAGTTCTAACACAATATTGTTCAAAAGTTGTTGTTGTTTTTTAAAGTACCATCCCATTAAAAACAGAAGACCTGGGCTGAAGGAAGGGACCGCCTGCAAGCTGTGAGATTCGAATATGTTGGAGGAAACACATACCTGGAGGGGAGTTCTCCAGGATCTCGGCCTGGTAGGAACTCTGAGTGAAGAGGGGGTGGTTATCATTTTCATCTGCTACTGAAATCAGCAGCAAGTCGAAATCCTAAAGTGGTGTGAACGAAAAGGACAAAATGACTACAAAAGAAGCTGCAGTTGCCTTTAGAAGGGTCTCCTCGCAATCATCATGACTACTAAAGAATACAGACTTGGTCTCTTCGTGGGTTTTAAGGTTTTGTTTAGATTTACAGGCTGCTCAAGAGCTTTGCTATGCTTTATTGACTTAAGCCTGAATCCCAGAGGCCAATTCAAACAGGTAGGTCATATACAATGCTCTCAAAGGTGTTCAGGTTTGGACATTTGCCTCTCTTTAGGTATGTGCTGTTTGAACCTGATGCACATGTGGTAGCACATACCTAAAGAGAGACAAGGGTGCTTTTTCAGTGAGCCCCTGGAGACTCAGAAAATACCCATTTTGTCTTATTTTTAGGCCTATCTATAGAACAGCATAGTCTCAATTATATAATGTGCAAGCAGATGAGATCAAAACGTTATATGTCCATTCTGTGAGGTACCTTCACATTTTTTTAGGGGGCTGAGGGGAACTACTGAATGGTAACTGAAGGACCCACAATGAAACAGAACATTTGAATGAAGAGCTGCAGAGCTTTTGCAAATATTCTAACCTTGGCCGTGAAAACCTCGGTCTGGATTCTGCGTCTGAGAAGAGAAACTGATGAAGCTAAGTTTCAGGCTTGAGTCTTGCGCCTTTGATTGTTAGCTAGATCAGTACTACATGAAATGCTCTCAGTAAACCCAGTGCCAAAGTCAGAAAACTGCGCATAATTACCCGCCTTGCGTTGCGTGCATTTTCTGGGTTGTCCTTTACTGTCACTGTCAAGCTGTACTTGGACACCCGCTCCCTATCCAGCGGGCGGTTTATGTACACGATGCCAGTCTGATGAAGAGACAGGAAAGGGGGAAAAGGGGAAAGAGAGGGGGAATAAATGGAACTGCATTGTTTTGTTTCCTTCGCTCTGCCAAATGCCAGTGATGGGGAAACATTAAGCAGGGAGTACCAGCGCCCATGATACTGTGCTAACTGCTCAGGCAAGTGAGAATAGGTTATGCTCCGTTCTAACCAGGATTAAAAAAAGAGAGAGATTCCATTCTACCAGGTGAATCTGTTATGGAAACTCCTCTTCTTTGGAACACAGGAGTCAGGAAATGAAAAAAGAAAGACCTTACTCCCTGAAATCTGGGCCAGAAGATGACTAGTTAAAGCTACTGAGAGGTAGCTTTGCTAAAATGCTGTTCTAAAATGCTGCATGTGAATACACAGGGCTGGACTGATACCATTTTAAAAAAGAGGTTAATCTTACTATTGAGAAGCGCTTGCTGTTGTTTTCAGGTAGGGGTTTGTTATTTGAATCTCTTCTCAGCCCAACCACCAGCATACTATGAAATTAGTAGGAAGGGCACACTCATTTCCTATGGCTGGAGGGAAGGAGGCCTTTGCACATTGACTCAAGCAGGCACAAGGCAGTCAGAATTGGGCTATGATTTGAGGATCTGTGCAGTGGCAACGAAGGAAAAGAAGTGAAATCAACGATTTCAAAACTGCCCATTGGTTCTGAGTGCAAATGAGAAGCACATTTCCAGACCCAAGTGCTTCAGACCCATGTAACTTAAAAAAGAAAAAGAAAAGAAAAGATGTAGGCCCTCAGCAATTTGCAGAATAGAGCTCAGGTATCTAAAGCTAGGTGGAAAGATGACAATGAGTGCATTCTAATTAAAGGATAATTCAAATCAATATGAAGTGTGAAGTCATGCTTTTCTTTACATGCAGGCTATAGACCTGGAGCAGCAGAGCTGGAAGAAAACACATGCCAGCCTCTTAAGACCACTGGAAGCCTTCAGCTGTTGCCTCCCAGTGACAAACACCATGCTGCAAGTTATCACTGTGGTCTCCAGATGTTTCCCAGATGTTGAAGCAAATAAAAGGAGAGAGTGGAACTATGCGCATCATTCATATATGTTGCTAACACCTGCAAGCATTCCCTGAGCCTCAGGGTGGGATTAAAGTCCAAATAATCAAATAAATAAAGCCCACGTTTGATGCGCACATCTCTAAGCTCAGGCTGGTATGGCGGCTGCACCTTATTGTGAAGACTGCAGGCTTGGACGGGTGAGATATGCCTTAGTGACATCATGTCTGGATTACTGCCATGTGCTCTGCCTAGGATTGCCTTTGAAGGGTGCTGGGAGACCACAACTGGTCCCAGATTCTGCAACCAGGCTCTTAACAAGGGGCACATAAAGGCAGCATGTATATCCTTATCGAGACAGCTAAGCTGGTTTCCAGTTAAGTTTCTCAGGCCCGGTACTAAGTGCCGCTGAGGCCCAATAAAGCTCTTGATGGGTTAGAAGTTGAACCAGGATATCTGAAGGACTACCTTGCCACATTTAACCTTCCTGATTAATGAGATCGTCATGGGAGGCTGTGTATCCCGTTAAAAAGAGAGAGACTTACGGTGCCATTGATGTAGAAAGCATTGTCTATATTCCCTGCTGTGATGCTGAAGGTTAAAAGAGCATTCCTGCCGCTGTCAGCATCGCTGGCATGGATGCGGGTGACGAAGCTGGAGATGGGTGCATTTTCACTGAGAGTGAGATTCATCGGTAGGTTGAGGAGGACGGGGTCATTGTCATTTATGTCCAGAACACGCACTCCCACCAAGACCTAAACCAAAAAGAAAGGAGGCGGATGAGGAGAGGGGCAAACAGGCCTGAGACTATTTATACAAAGAAAAATTGCCCATATGGTTCTTCCATGGCAATCTAGGTGTTTTCCCCATATGGCTTAATAGAGGCAATACCTCCTTAGGTTTTTCAATCAGGTACAGTTCTGTTTCCTCACCCCTGCACAATTCACCTCTCCCTCATGGAGGATTCAGAACCTCATCTTTGCCGTGTAGCCCCTGGACCACAAACACTTACGGTAGAGCTGAGAGGAGGCACCCCTCTGTCCTTGGCAGCAATGGTGAGGTTATAGAAAGCAATGTTTTCTCGGTCAAGCTCAGCATCCTTCCGCACGCGTAGCTCCCCTTCCACAGGAGAGATCACAAATTCTCCTGCAAGATAGATAGACACAAGGATGCTTAAGGGGCACAGGAGAAACAAGCAGGGCAGGTTTTCCAGCCTAGAGCACCATGGAAGACTGCACTCAAGAGCACTGCATGCTCTCACAACCTCCTTTTCCGTGTTAACAGAGATGGTCAAGAAGGTGCATTGAGAACAGATCAATGAAGTCCACCTAATGCATTCCTGCAGATACTAGTCTGAGAGGGGACTGTGTATCTGCTCTTTATCAGGATGTCACCAGGCCACAAGATCCAGGCAGAAAGAGAGGAACGTTGCCGGTGATCTCCCAGTGTCTATGTTGGTTCTGGGTTCTACAGCACTACCATGCTAGCAAAACATCCTAATGCTCCCCAGGTCTTAGGTGATGAATCTGATATCAAACGATTGATTGATTGATTGATGTGAAATGATCAATCTGATGACCAGAGAGAAGACAACTGACATCCTTATCAGGATGCCGCACTGGGCAGATAAGTTTAAAGTTCTCCCCCCACCTCACTGTCTACTTTATTTGCTTATTTATTTAGCCCCCCCCCAATGCTGGGGTGTTGCAGGGAGAGTTTCCTTGGGGGGCTGTCTCCTGGGCCAGGCCACATCAGGTAAATTGTGTTTTGTCTTGGAGATTGTTTAATACCCTGGTACGTATTACTATGAAAATGAAATACTGAACTCTATGCTACTTAAATCTGAGCAGTGGTAGAAAGTATACTCTCTCTCTCCTTGCACCCCGCAATGATGCCTGTATGCAACAAGCCACAATCTGTATAGGACTGTAGCCTCAGTCTCTCATTAGAATACAAGTGCTGCCTTGATGAATCAGTCCAGTAGAATTTGCCAACCTTTCGGGGCTTATGGGGGACATTTGCCAGCAGGAGAAACTGTTGTGGACACCACATACCACAAAATCACACCCACACTGCAACCACATTTACTCCCCCCAATGAACGAACTGCATTAATTCAATTAGGCTTGAAAAAAGTGTTCTAACTGTTGCCAATCCTAATGGTGGTGTGGGTAGGGGTGATTTTCCTGGAGAGTCAGCTGCAGCCTCCAGGAACAGCACACAGACTCCAACTAGGGGCCATTTATTGGCTAGAAGTGTGCTTTCAGTGGGAGTAGGGATCTGGAGATGAGAGCCTAGGGGTACCAGGAAAGACCTCTGTGGGGGCATGCCTGCCTGCAGGTGCTACGTTGGCAACCCATGATTTTGTCCATAATTTTGTTTTCACCAACAGCTAGCTTCTGGCAGTTACGAGCAAAGCAAGAAGGTCATTCTCTATTTAATTCCAGCATCTGATATTCAGAAGTATACTACCTTCTGGCACAGAGGTTTCATTTAGCCAATTTGCTAACAGCTGTTGATAAGACAACGAATTTATCTAATCCTTTCGAAAGTCACACATTCATTCGTAATCACTTTGCTGTCTACTCAGAAACCCACCACTAAACGAGAGAGAGAGAGAGAGAGAGAGAGAGAGAGAGAGAGAGAGAGAGAGAGAGAGAGAGAGAGAGAGAGAGAGAAATGTCTCTTTATCTGATGATTTCTTCACACCATTCATCAATTCCAAAATGCTGATCATACTCCCAGCCACTTTCTCTCTCTCCCCCCCCCCCCAAACTAAAAAGCCACAAAATGCTGCTTTTCTTCCACACAGCACTCTGGAGCCAAATCCAGTGGGCCTCTGTGCTCTGGCAGTGAGTGCGTGTGGCTGACAAGAGCCGGCTTGTTTCTGCATTTGACCAAACAAGAACTGAAAATGAAAGCAGACTTGAGCATGGTTTGTTTAGATGAAGTCCAAGCCAGTTTTCTCACAATTGCTTCCTTTTCCTCGCCCTTTTTATTCTTACTTTTCAAAAAATACTTTGAATGGCTTTGGTGTCAAAATATGCACTTGCCACAATAGAGGGGCAGCAAATATGTCATTTGGTAATCTTCAAAGAAATGTAAGCCCCATTTGCATATAAATGGAAAGTCTGGGCTTATTTCTGCCAGAGACTTGTCTCTGGGCCGGACAAAATGAAATGTGGGAACTCCATATCAGATATATAAAAATTTCCCCTTTGGGAAAAAAAAAAGCAGCCACACAGGGGGAGCGGATTGAACTGGGACTATAGCCCTGGGGAAGGGGGTGGGGCTTAACCCTTTCTCTATTTCCCCCAATCTAAATCTTTCCCAACTGCTTTTTGCCCTGCTTGGAGAAAACATGTAGGTAACCCTGTTTTCCCTACGGAGGAAAACATGGGTCGAGGAAGCATCCAGAGCAGGAAAATGGTATGGTCCAATAAAAACCAGGAGATATGCTCACAACCTAGTCTTCCATTTAGAAGACCCACAATCAATATGACGTCCCTTAATGTATTTCTCTTTCCTCTTGGTTTGAATGTATCCGTGTGGACTTACTGTCTATTTGGTTAAGTTGCCTTGGGTTGCCCTGACCAAGATAAAGCAGCTGACAAACTGAATAAATGAAAATGAAACAAATAATCTTAGCTGAGTGTTCACACTTGTAAGCACAATTTGCATTTGGCTATCGTACACCTCGTTAGGGAACTTCCCTCCTCTCCTCAGTGGAGAGCTTGTTTCCAAGTAAATATGCCACATGGTTAAGAGATCTACATCCAGCTTTTAAGCTTCCTTGGAGCAAAGTGGTATTCAATCCCTTCCTAGGCAAGCTTGATAGTCCTTCTAGCACACTTGATTTCTTTTTGGGGGGGGAGGGGGTGTTTGTGGCACGAACTTGCAAAACCTCAAGGATCTTTTAGTCGGGCAAGCACAACAGGTCTGCAATGTTTCCTCTCATGGCGGATGCTGCCTGTAACAGGATTTCCTGATGTAGACACTCGGCTTCTCAGAATGAGGCCTCTTGAAAGGATAGTTTTGAAATGTTCCATTAACTACCCTAAGGCGATTCTTTCCGCACGCCTTTCCTCCCTTTCTCTTCCACCGAAAAGTTTGTGTGCTCTGAAATAATCTGCCTCATATTCAGATTGTGTGTATGACACTGCAGAGATTCCAAAGCATCTCACACCAAGGCTGTCATTGCCCAACGTTTTGCAAAATTTGCTTGGTTTGCAGTAAAAACACACCAACACACAGTATTTCTCAAGGAGCTACAGCATAGATTGTGGCTGTTATACATAACTTTGCAAACCAGTGGTGGAAGCACATTCCACGGCATAGGAGTGTGTACACAGCCAAGACAGCGACTGCCCCCCTGGGGATTTATTTGAACTCTGGTGTCTCTGTTTTTAGTCTATGGGTTGCTGGTCTTTTGAGAATTGTAAGCACACTGGCTTACAGATAAGCTGTTGTGAATACCACACACAGGTTGCAACAAATATACACACATTCCCCTCTACCCTCCCCCCAAGCAATTAGGTTTGGAAGAAAGTGCTTTCACTTTCCCTCCCAAACCTAATGGGAAGAGGGATGTGATATTCCTGGAGAGTGCAACGGAGGAAAGGAAGAATTCACCCAGCTGGAATCTCCTCCTAGCAACAAGGAAGATTAAACTAAGGCTTTTATTGGCTTTTTCCAAGTCTAATTTCAGTGGGGATGGGGAGGGGAGTCTGTGGGCAGCAATGAAGGCCTCTGCAGATGCCCAGGCTTGCAACCCTGGTCCCAGCCCAACACTCTGGCCACTAAACCACAGTGCCACTGACAACTGTACCAAGGAACCAAATGTAAAGAAGCAGCACTGGAAACGTAAGATACTCATAACCATGTTATCATTGCAGTAATTACTATTACTCATCACCAGGGCTGGCCCAAGACATTTCACCGCCTGAGGCAAGGGACAAGATGAAACCTTTCTCCACCACTGTTCTGCATACAGAAAACCACAGAGCTGGAAGTGGGATCTTGCTTCAGTGCTGGCAATAGAGCAACATCCTCCATCTGACCTGAGGGCAGCAGGCTAGCTTAGGAAGTGAAGGGCCAACTGCATGGCTTATATAGCTTGAACCCCCAACACCTCTCCCCTGCTATTTCACTGCTCCACCCAGTTCCACCCAGCACCTACTTGCGGCCTGCTCAGGCAAAGGCTGCAGTGGTGCATCCCATGAACAGGGCCGCACATGGACATTCAGTGAGTAGCTGCAACTGAGAGCTTGCTCTGTCAGGGACCTCTCTCAGCAGTTTTCTCTGCGATATACTGGGATAATGTGGCTGCTGACTAGGCAACACAGCCAGCCCAGGTCAGCGGCAAAGCAAGAATAATTGCTGCTGGCTCAAGAGAACAGGAAGAGTTGGGGGCCTCAGGAGAGGGGAGGGAGGCCAGAAGAGAGGGAGCCAGGGGAGGCCAGAAGGAATGGCTAAGGGTCATCCACTCCTACCCACCCCCCACCCCCCGTCTGGACCCGATCATCATTTCCAGACTGCTTCTGATGTGAATATGCTCTGTAATTCCTCCACACAAAACTCTCTGAGATAAGCCACAAGGACACCCACTCTACACATTTTTGTTTCCCTGAAGCAGATGGGGAGTGACTTGCCCGAGTCTAAGGCAGGAATAGAATTAGACCAGAGTTATCCGGGGTTGAAACAGAGAACTCATTCAGTTGGTTCTTTTTAGCTTTTACTTGTGACTTAGACAAGAGGACACTGACCTTATTCCAGACATATGGAAACCATGCCTTAGTAAGAATTGCTATTTGCATAGGGAAGCAGTGGCCCGGGCAGAAACAGAATACTGACTCCTTGTCTTGTGCTACTAAACCTGAGATGATTTCTGCACACATGCATGATTTAACTGCATTTTCTGGATGGACTGAGAACCGCAAACTCAAGAGTTCCTGTTCTCTTTCTTTCTCCACTTACCAAGGGGATCCCCTGCGATGATGCTGTACTCCACTTGTCCATTGGGCCCCGAGTCTCCATCGTGGGCAAGGAAAGTCCACACCCTTGGACCCGGCTGTCCTTCTGTGATGTCAAAGGGCCCTTCGTAAGAATGCGGGAACGTTGGTTGATTGTCATTGATATCGTTCAAATTCACTAACACCTGAAGACCAGAAACACACAGAATAGTTTGCAAATGCAGCCAAAACAAATAAAAGCTATGAAGCCCATTATCGAGTATCTGCTGCCATTTTGTACGCAACTGCCAGTATAGTACTGCTAGTTTTATTTAGTCACTTCACTTATCTCAATTTCCCCCACTGTATTTCTTTATTTGCAGCAACAAACCATAGCTGGCAAGTCTCCCGTATTCCCCGGGAAATCCCCATTTTTCCAGCTGTTCCTAGCTGAAAAAACATATTTTTTTGTTTTTCCCCGGTTTGTTCTGGCGCGGTGGCCATTTTGGAACTGGGCGGAGCATGCTCAGAAGCAACTTTTGATGCTGCTCTGCCCAGTTTCAAAATGGCTGCAGTGCGGCTTCTGGCGCGACGGCCATTTTGGAACTGGGAAAAGCAGCATCAAAAGTCACTTCTGAGCATGCTCCGCCCAGTTCCAAAATGGCGGCAGCGCTACTTCCGGTCTGCTACTTCCGGCCCGGTCCCTTATTTCTCTGACAGCAACTTGGCAGGTATGCAACAAACACAAGCATTCTCAATAAACTTCATACAGAAATTAATGGCATCCAATGACACCCATCTCTGACTCAAAAGGATTTTGCACGACTGGCAAAACAAATAACACCTGAAACCCAACATTCCAGTGTAACTGCAAAGCTGTGTTTCTTGACAAGTTAAATTTGTGCGAGGATTTGCCAGGTCAAACCCTGATCAGGCCCAGGTCAGATGCAAGCACATCCTGGGAGCTCTGTGCAATCGGTGTTTGGTACTTATTACGCTGCTGCAGCTGTAATCAGTTTATTCTACGAAGCAACCATGGAGAACAAGGTAGGGCTTAATGTGTGCCTGGAATCAGCTCTGGAAACTGTTCTGAAGGGCAGGTGAGGAATGGGCAATAGAGTTGTTCAGCATGGAGTAACCGCACCCATCTCCACACACTGATGAGAAAGAATAGTGTTTGCAAGTCAGAGGATGTGTTATCCTGATAAGACATAATTTTCAGTTGCTTTTATGGTAGTTATAAACAAACCAGTGGATCATGGAAGAACCCACATAGTTGCACAGTCCTGTTATGAAAGCCATTACTAGGTGGTGCACTTAGATTCTAGCCCTCAAATTTTTTGGAAAATACTTGAAAATATGACTGCAGTTGCAGGAACTCTTCAGAGTGGGCAGGCAATTTCCACTCAAACTCGGAAGCTGCCCTTGTGACTTATTAATCTAGTCTATGCAGAGTCCAAGATAAGTCCTGCCTGTCTACACCCACACTGGCCGCATTGTGCCTCTGTGATAGCAGACGAAAGGGGTGAAGTGGCACAGGGTTGTGGAAGTCTGCAATTGTGGAGTTAAACATCAACTTGCACAACAGTGTTTCCTCCCACATGATGCCTGCTCCGTTACATCTGCAACATGGAAGGCCCTTTAATCCACTCCTTGTGACAGCAGGTAGGTAGCCGTGTTGGTCTGAGTCGAAACAAAATAAAAAAATTCCTTCAGTAGCACCTTAAAGACCAACTAAGTTTTTATTTTGATATGAGCTTTCGTGTGTATCTGATGAAGTGTGCATGCACACGAAAGCTCATACCAAAATAAAAACTTAGTTGGTCTTTAAGGTGCTACTGAAGGATTTTTTTAATCTTGTGACAGTAGTTACTGCAAGGTGGGGCAGTTGCATGCAATGGTTCACCACATGTAGGTTTTAGCACACTGCCACAAAGTTTTCTTTTTGGACATTTGCTGTGCTACGGCATGCACCATGTGGTTTCTCATGCGGATCTCTGCACACAAACAGGTGCCGCAGGGAACAATTTATAATGATATATTTGTGTTGGCCGTAATACGGAAACTGATCCCGTAAGTACTGTTGCTGTTGTTTAGTCGTGTCCAACTCTTCATGAACCCATGGACCAGAGCACGCCAGGCACTCCTCTCTTCCACTGCCTCCTGCAGTTTGGTCAGACTCATGTTGGTGGCTTCGAGAACACTGTCCAACCAAGTACATTGTACACTGTCCAAGTACTGTGCACTGCAGCAAAAATAATGGAGCCAGGTAGCACTTCCCATTAGTATGAGTGAGCAGATTCAAAGCAGAGAAGAAAAAAAGGAAGGGCCTCTCACATGACCTTCCTTGAACAAGGAAGCAAAACAGCCTTCAGGAAACTGGGCTGTGCCTATTGGCACACAAGGTGGAAAGTGCAAGCAAAGAGTGAGCAGCTACACAACTCTAGAGTCGAAAGCTAACTCAAAGGTCACCTTGTTCTGCCACAGCAGCAGTATTCCTGATAGATGACCTCTGTTTCCCTTTCTTTTCCTTTTGTGCATGAGAAGCAAGGATGTTCGGTGTATAATGGTTTTTGTTACCTATTGTCGCAACATAATGTTAATACAGTCGTACCTCGGGTTACGACCACCTCGGTTTGCGAACAGTTCGGGTTACGAACTGCGCAAACCCGGAAGTGTTTTCGCCGCGCGCGCACATAAGCCGCACATGCGCAAAGCGCGAAAATCGCACTTTGCGCATGCGCAAAATGGTGGCGCCCATCGCGCTCGGTTTGCGAACTATTCGGGTTACGAACTGCGATCCGGAACGGATCGCGTTCGTAACCCGAGGTATTACTGTATATATTTTTAAACCCTCTAATGATGGAGAGGCTCCACCATCAGCTTTCAAGGACATCTGTTCCATTGCTGAAGTTCTTCCTAATGCTGAGTTGAACATCCCTTTCCTGTAATTTGAACCTGTTGATTGGGGTCCTACCCCCTTGGATCAACCAAAAACATATTGGTTCCATTATCCATGTGACAACCCTTCAAATATTTGAAGATGGCCAATCCTGTCACTTCTTCATCATCTGTTCTCCAAGCTAAACATATCTCTCTTTACACTTTTCTCATAGGGTCTCCAGATCCCTCACCATCTCTGTTGCCCTCCTATGGACCACCGTCAACATCTTTCTTAAAGTTCGGTGCCCAGCAGCGATTTCCCCTCTTTGCCAAATACTGGACACAAGTGAGAGAGAAGTATGTTCTTTCCAAAGAAACTACCCATGGAATTTCCTCCTGTTGAGAACCATGGATATAGTTGCTCTTTTTAAACAGTTTCTATAACGCAACAGTAATTGAATTGCAGAACATGCAAGAATGCAAAAAAGGAGAGAGCAAGACGTTTGCTGTGCACGCTTCACACAATAGGAGATCATTAATCTCATTAGCTGTTGCATGTTATGGAGGTTTAGCTTCTGCAAATGCAAGCAGCATCTGGAAGTGCTTTTGGAGGGCTGCTTGTTATCCGCGTCTTTCATCCTCTTTTCCCACAAGAGATACGTACCGTCGTGGTGGATGTGAGACGGCGTGAAGGGATTGGACACTGGTCTGTGGCAGTGACAATCAGTGTGTAACGCCCGTGGCTGATTTCATAATCCAACTCCTTCATTGTGCTGATTTGTCCCTAAAATGAGAGGCCAAAACAAAAGGAAAATGTTAGTTTTTGGCAATGAGGGCTTATGCTCATGGATTGTTGGGTACCGGGGCTCAATACCTTTGTGCAAGTGTACTAACCGTAGTGCTGTTTATGTGAAAAGTGCCCATGATGTTCCCCTCTGTGATGGCATATGTAACTGTGCCGTTTGGCCCTTCGTCAAGGTCCACCGCATTGATGGTGATAAGGATTGCGTTAAGTGTGCCGGGGCCCTCATCCAGTGTGACTTCATACTGCTGCTGCCGAAATACTGGAGCATTGTCATTCTCATCCAGGACGGTGACATAGACTGTGGTAGTAGCCTGTGAGCAAACACTGACACATTCAGAATCATGCAGGGATAATAATAAAAATAAAATAAGGTGTCCAGATGCGAGCCATGCACTTAAGCCTACACACACATTTCCATGTGCTTCCAGAGGTTAACAAATATATCCATCTTTAAGGTTATGCCATGGTCAACTGTCAGGGTGACTGTCTGGAGCAGGTCAGCAATAACTCACAAGATGTTAGTGAAGTTAACTCTTTATTCAAAGAAACAAAACAGCTCAGGCAGAGTGAGAACAACTCTTCCAAGCAGATCTTGCCCCAATGAGGACTGAAGGACCCCGCCTTATAACAGCACTTCAAGTCTCCTCCTCCCCTGGTTCCTTCCCAAGCAACGTGAGGCTCCTTCATCTTGTCTATCTTTGCTCCACCCTCTTCATACCTCTTCAGGTTCTGGCAGACTAGGGCGAAGTGGAGCTGGTCACCACAGGAGGGGAAGACCTCCTCACCAGCCTGACTCACTGCTGCCTCTTGATGCCGCCTCATCTCCAGCCTCCTCTCCTGCCTCTGATTCTGGACTTCTTTCTGCCACAGACTCTTCCTGCTTACTAAATCCTGTTACCTCTTCAGCTTCTTACACCTCCTCCCAGTCTGCTCCCTCTTCTCCCTCTAATTTGTTGATGTCGCACCCAACCCCTGGTTCCGAGTCTTCTTCCCTTGGGGGTTCCCCAGCTGGTGTCTCCCACCATTCCTCTGCATCCAGCCAGTCCATGACATCAACTGATGTTATCCAGGAGGCACAGCCACAGAAGGGATAAATTAAGGCATTTGATCAGGCATACTAAGCAAGCAAGCAAGCATTATTTGGCAGTGCCTCTGAGAGACACTGAGGGGGCTTCCAGAAAACCTGTTTAACAAGCATTATTGGTGTTATCCAGGAGGCATGGCAGAAGGTATCATGGTATACAAATGAATGCATTGTGGTATATTAAAATAGGGCAGAATGATGGACCAGAATTTAATGAAACAACCTACTGTAATGTGTGAATAAATCCTGCAGTACAAAAAGGTCTGTTAACCCTTCCCAATTGTCACATGAGCCATGCAAAATGCTCTCAGCAAACTACAGAATGTTCAACTAATTCCACAACAGACTTCTAAAATAAAAACTATTAACTCTCTTTTTTTTCCTTTGTAATTTTTGGGTCCATTCTCGTCTGCATCTTGTGTTTCGAAAACTGCATTCCCCCCCCTCCCATTCTGAAATCAAATATGAATCCCATGGGATTTGAGAGGAAGAAAGGAAAATCCTTAAGAAAGGAAGAACAGGCTGCTGGATCAGGCCAGCATGCTATTCTCATTGTGGTCAAACCAGATGCCTGTGGGAAGCCCAAAACAGTACCTGCAGCACTCTCCCCTCCTGAGATTTCCAGCAGCTGGTATTCAAATGCATTCTTTCTGGGATGAGGCAGAAGAAAGCCATTGATAGCCTCATCTTCTTTGAGTTGCCTCATCCTCTCTTGAAGCCATCCAAGTTGGTGGCCACCCCTACCTCTCTCTTCCTGAATTAAAACTGTATGCACCTCAAGGTCAAAAGCCAAATCTAATACACCAAGAGGATTTAGGTAAGCTCTCACACAAGCCTTGCTGTGCACTTCCTCCACAGCCAGTAAGTAAGGCTATACCTTCTGGACATACTGCCCACCTTGAAATACATGTGGTCAGGGAGTTTGGGCTTTCCTTGTTATGGGGCAAGTTGCTTTGCAGAAGAATGCTATTTCTTATTTATGGAGAGACCAGCCGAAAGGTTCTCCATGAAAAAAGAAGACTTGGGGACAAGCCACATGTCATGCAGGAAATTGAAGAATGGCTATGCAATTCTAACAATAAGACCTATTGAATTCACTAGGGCTTAGTCCCACCTAAGCAGAGTTAGGATTGCAGTTTAACACTCCCAATGTTTACTTTTTTTTGAACAAGTGTAAGGAACTCTGAATTTGATCAGAGCAGCTGTGCCTGGGAAGGGAATGTTTAACTAGTCCCCAATCCAAATGCCCCCCCCCCCCGCTGCTGTGGTAAAAAATTAATAATACATGGACCAAGTATTTTCATTGTCCCTTGTGGGGCTAATAGAAGTTTGGAGAGAAGATTTAGATCAGAGGAAGTGTTAAGCACCTTCAAAGCTGCTACTGGAAACAAATTCAAACTGAATACCCTGACAAGACGTCATTAATGGAACATGAGCTCCCTTTCAGGCTAGATTTCAGAAACTGTTTCAGCAGGATGGTCTGCTCATGCAAATCAACTCACTTTTCCTCCTTCCTTATCAGAAGCAAGGGCTGATTCAATACATCAAAGGTTTGCTGCATTCTTCAAATTGTACCTGTCTATTGAGTAGATTTGATGCGGGTGGCAGTGTGGGTTAAACCACTGAGCTTAGGGCTTGCCGATCAGAAGGTCGGCGGTTCGAATCCCTGCGACGGGGTGAGCTCTCGTTGCTCCTGCCAACCTGCTCTGCCAAACTAGCAGTTTGAAAGCACCTCAAAGTGCAAGTAGATAAATAGGTACCACTCCGGCGGGAAGGTAAACGGCGTTTCCGTGTGCTGCTCTGGTTTCGCCAGAAGCGGCTTTGTCATGGTGGCCACATGACCTGGAAGCTGTACACCGGCTCCCTCGGTCAATAATGCGAGATGAGCACTGCAACCCCAGAGTCGGTCACAACTGGACCTAATGGTCAGGGGTCCCTTTACCTATTGAGTAGATTGAACTCAAAGCCTACTGTAAGCAGCACTGCCTTTCGGATACCTATAAGACCAACCAGCCCAATCAGTTTAATTGGCCACACACTGTTTCTGCAACATCTCCTAGACCAGGCATCCCCAATCTTCGGCCCTCCAGATGTTTTGGACTACAATTCCCATCTTCCCCGACCACTGGTCCTCTTAGCTAGGGATCATGGGAGCTGTAGCCCAAAACATCTGGAGGGCCGCAGTCCTAGGCAAAGCTCCAGGAAATCATGTAACAACATGGTAGGCTACACAGCAGAGCAATTATGCAACATCTTGTGGTTGAAGTGCTGTCTGATCACACAAAAGACATCTTTGCTAAGAGCCTCTTGCAAGTTTCCCTGCTCGGTTTTCACGTGTGAGCATGACATCTCCTTTCCCTTTGTACTCTCTCTCTGATCTTTCTTCTCTTGTCTTCAAAGCCGCGCCATCTCAACTTACTATTTTATCTGGTTGCTTTAATATGGCTATGTCAGAATCAAAGAGCATCTTTTAAAAGCACAGCTGAGAGAAAGGGAGGGAGAGAGAGAAAGCCAAGCACTGCATAAACCATTGGAGCTTAAGCTGATTGATATAACCACTTGACTCACAAACATAAATAAATAAATAAATAAATAAATAAATACATGTCTCCTAAGATCACTTTCTCACCACCGCACAAGAACATACATTTGTGTACAACTTGTGTAATAAAAAGCAAATCTACTTTCAGCTCCAAAAGTACCGGCTGCCGAAAAGCACTGGGATGACTGACGAGCACCTGGCGATTTTTTCAAGTATTGGTTTCAAATGTTTGATACAACACTGCCTTTTAACAAGTCCATCTAGCCTCAATATTCCCTACTCTGGCTGGCAGGGGCTTTCTGGTCTACCTCATTCCTGCCCAAGAGCCAATAATTGGAAGTGGTGGTGGCTTGAATACTGAGGCAGCATCTGCCCAGGTGTGTTCTACCTCTGCGCAACACTGTCTTTCTACATTGTTAACTTGCAATCCCTCCCCCTACCCTAAGGCTTCCCCACCCGCCCCAATTGTAGCAAGAGGCAGTGTGCTCAACTGCAAATTGGTACCCTAAGAGAAAAACCTGTCTGAATCAAACAGCTCTTTGCAACCTACTTTTCTTCTGGGGGACGGGACGGTTAGAGGCTTTGATAATTAAGTGGTATATAAATCCTGTTAAACAAACAAAAGGCGGGGGCGGGAGGATGGCCTGACGAAGCTTGAACGCTACAGACGGGAAAATCTCCCAACCTGTCAAATCGATGCGTCACGTGCGCGAGGCATACCCGGTTTCTCTCTGGGCCTCCAGGGGGAGCCCTCCGTTCGCGCTCCCCGCCCGGTCCAAAGCGCCCCCCCCCCCCCGCGCTGGGTTTGCGCATCGGGGCTGCTGAAATTTCCTGTGAGTTTTGCAACTCCCTCTCGGCTCTGCTTCGGGACTGCCCAGCTCCGGGCGCCAGCCGCTGGAGAGAGACCCACCCAGAGGGGAGAGGCGAGCGGAAAGGGATTTATTATTACTGTTATTTCACCTCGAGAGGCATGGACCAGGAGGCAAGGAAGCGGCGAGTCCCGCCGCCGCTGCTCCTGCTGACGCTTGCCTTGGCTCTCCCTCGAGGTAAGGGCAGGCGGGGAGTCTCGGAGTGCGCAACTGGGTCTGCGCCAAGCCCCGCGCATTTGCATTCCCACTGGGTTGACCTGAGGGGCAAGGATTCCCGATGGGGAAGAAGCCTTTGAGCCCCCCCCCCGGTACCCTTCCCTGGGAGGCTACCTGGCTGGGGAGAGGCGCTTTAAAAAGCAGCGAGGAAGGTTGCTGCTAATGTGGGTTGGGCTGGGGGTTGGGTGGCAGGAGGGGTGTGGTGGGAGGAAACCAGATGGAGTTTCGATACCTTGTTGAAGCAACTTTCCTCCCCATTTCTTGCCCCCCTTCCTCGCTGTGCTTCTTCAACCCAGGGCAGGTGAGTGGGTGGGCATCCTTGGCTTTCCCCACTTCTATCCCTCCCCAAAGGCAGGCTGAGTGGGCTAAAAGCAGGGCTGGTTTGCTTCACTCTGAAGTATTTGCAGGATGCAGTTGTTCCCAGGCTGGTGGTGAATGAAGTTTGCCAACAGGTGAGGGATGAGTTCCAAAAAGAGCATCTTGGTGGCCCACAGGGATGCCTGTGCCAATCCGCTTGTATGAGTTGCGAAGCCTTTGGGCACACACACCTGTATCCTCACCTGCTTGGCAAACTTTTTCTGGCTCTAAAACTGCCCAGTAAAAAACAAACAGCTGTGTACATATTTGAGTATGTGGGGTCTGAAGTCCAGAGTTGGCTACAGACCAACTATCAGGCCTTCAACTGGTTTTTTTAAAATATCCTTCAGTTAACTGTTGCAAGGCTGCTATGTCATATGTGATGCCTAAAGGGCTTTTTGCTGAACGCAGAGGAAACAGGATTGTTTTTTCCCCTGGTAACTGGGGCTCAGCTGAGATCACCTGAAAAATATTAAAGTCATTGATGCCTTACAAATCATGCTTTAGGCGAGAGGAACAGCACGGGAACAAGAAGATTATTTCAGTTTACAATTGCTCCTCTCCTTTGCACAAGCTGTCGAAATAATCAGCAAGTGTGCCAGCGTCAAAATTGTTCCTAAACTATTGCAGTTAGCTAGCACAGTCTGACAGACAGCAATGGGCTTGGATCTGTGCAAGGTTACATCTTTGCTAAGCTGTGAATTCACTTGGTGGTGTTGGGCAAATAACTCTTTCAGTTCTGCATATATAAATGTGAATATTAATATTCTGCTTCTCAAGAGTTTTTATGAGGCTGAAGGACTCTGCGTTAAAGGCATCTAACCAAGAGATAACAAATAACATTATATAGCTCTGAATATTTGTTTAAAATACAAACAAAACAGCTGCCCCCCACCACCACCACAAGCACTTATGGGCACATACTTGTATCTGATTGTCAAATTTTCAGAGAGCTTGAGAAAGAGCATGATGTAAGAACATGATGAGAAAACCACTTACAGTGTCAGATCAAGACTTTTCCTGCCTGAGGTGGAGCATCAAATGCTCCCCTCCCCCAGTGCTTAGTACCGGGTACTCAAGACCAGTTGAGTCATTGTGGCATCTGAGGCAGAAAATACCATAAGTACCTTTCCCTCCTTGGCAATAAAAATGCCACAACAGTTCAAGTACAGGGCCAAGTTCAAACTGTTGCTTGTATGCAAAGCCATTAATATCTAGGGACTGGTTTACCTGTGGGGTTGGATGCCTCGCTCCATATGAGCCCACTTGAATGTTTTGAATGGGCAACTGTTCCAGGTGACACATAATACTATTTACACTTTGGAACTCTCTGCCTATTGACCTCATCCAGGTGCCTCCTTTTTGGCACCTGCCTGAAACATTTTTGTTTAGGCAAGCCTATCCAGTGAGGTAGAAGCTACATGTCCTTTGAAACTTTTAAAGCTAATTTGAACCATCCTCTCTTGAAAGCTTTTTAATACCTGTTTTTAACTGGTTGTTTGTTTGTTTTTTTAAAACCCACTGGGAATTTAAATGTTTTGTTTTATACTTTTGTAAAAGCTTAGAGGTTATTTTGTGTTGTGCTGTGGGGTATTGTCTTTTTTTGCAATCAAGTAGTATAGAAATTTTGTTAAAATAACGAAACAACTTAACAACTTGCTGCGCTTTCATGATACCCAGAATCAGCTACCTGGTGGTAGGGCCAGCCCAGGCTTCCTACGGTCTTAAGTTAGTAGCAGGAGTGGCTGGCACTATGGGGTGGAGCCATGGAACCCCGCTTCCTGATGCCAGCTTCAATGATGTGTACCAGGATGGTGATGAGGCAGGGTGGTAACGAAGTTGGGGCTGCATGGGTGCATCAGCAGAAAGGATGGATTAGCATCCCTGGAGCAGTTGCACAGGCAGACCCAATATTTATTTATTTATGAGCATTTCTATGTCACTTGATATTTCAAATATCTCTAAGCTTTGTCACGACCCCTGTCCCCACACTGTCCTGGTGAGTGGTTGCTGTGAGTAGCTGGATGCATTCTAGAGCTTTGCCAAAGGGAAACAAACAAACAGAAATTAAAACACTCAGGCAGCAGCGCTGCAGCCCTCCTAACTGCCTTTGTGCTTACATTAACCTCTATCCCCCCTCCACCCACATTTGTATTTGCTCTCCGGTTTTTATGGATTTCCCCTGTAAAATATGTATTTGGAACTGTTGTGGGTCCATTCATTTCTACCTTGTCTCCTGCTGCTTGCGGACTTCCCAGAGGCAAGGACTGTGAGGGGGTCCTCTTATACTCACATGCAAGCTCATCCCTCCTGTTGTTGGTTGTTATCTGTCTGTCTCAAGAAGCAATGGAGGAGTGCGCCTTTGGGGGCGAAGTAAAACCGTCAAGAGTTACAGTGTCTGCTGTTGCTGTAGAGGCAGATACGGGAGAGACATGTTTTGTTGCAGCTGGGGCAGATGAAGGCATCTGGTTGAGCTGCTGCAGATACATCATGGCTTTTCCTTCTCTCTGCGCTCCTTGCAGTTGTCATTCCTTTGCGGGCCACTGCTATGCATGCACGGCCTGAATGACTGCCTCCAGGCACTGTGGTTGCCTGCAAGGGATTCCCACACAGCGGAGTTGATGTTGCCAGCCTTCACGTCTTGCGTGCTGACATCTTTGTAACACAGAGGTGGTCTGTCAACAGGCCTAGTACCTGAAGCCAGCACCCATAGAGCATGGCCTTGGAGAGCCTGCCATCTTCTATTCTGTGGACATGGTCAAGCCAGCATAGATGTTGCTGAGACAGAGGAGTGTGGACATGCTATGAATGTGAGCTTGGGAAAGTGCATCTTTGCTTGAGACTCTGTCCTGCCATGTGATGCCCAAAATCTTCCTGACGCAGTGCATGTGGAAGGCATTGAGGCGTCACTCCTGGTGGTTGTAAGTTACCCATGACTTACTCCCATAAAACAGCATGCTCAACACGCAAGCCTGGTAGACCTTCATCTTGGTACTGGTTGTTAGCATCACATTCTCCCACACCCTTTTAGACAGGTGAGCCATTGCTGTAGCTGCCTTGTCAATACACTTAGTACATACAGCATGTACTAAGTACTTCCTTTGTCACTTGGCAGCATTGTTGAGCCACTCATGAAATAAGCTCCCTTATCTATAAAGTTGGAGAAGCTCTATTTGCAGTTACAGTACCTGCAAATCCCAGATGTGAAAATCTGTGGAAGGCATTCTGAATCTTAGAATCCCGTTAAACTGATTTTGTATTCAGTTTGGTGCCTTTTCTATTTCCATACAAGAAAGACTTCTTCATTAGAAATGACACGCCTTGCATCCTGACACTTGAAAGTGCTGGCTGAAATACAGGGAGGACGCCCTTCTTGTGCGACTTCCTTATTACGGTCCATGGAGAGGGGAAAAAGCCCCTTCACTGAGGGCATGTTTATGCTGTGTAGCATAAGGAACTACTTCATTAAGAGCTGTGCAACGGGTTCCGCAATTATTCCCTCTCCCTAGAGTGTGTGCAAACAATAGCTCTGGACAGGGAGCTGGAGCTCTCTAAGAGATATCAGAAAATTCCAACAGAGAATTATCAGCATCTTCCTGGAACATGGAGAGGAAGCTGCAGCAGTCATTCTAGTATATACTAATGGCAAAGTCATTTTCCAAGTGCTGAACTTGAAGCACATCCACACCCAAGAGAACGATATTGGCATGTCTGGGGGAGTTTCAAGGTTTGCAGAAATATAACATATATTTAAGGGGAACGACTTAGGTGGGCAAAAAGCTACCAAGAACAGTTCAGCGAAGACCGTGTATGCTCAGTGGCATAGAATGCTGACTGACTATAGGTGGTGGAAGAGGAACAAGAATATCCTTTAAAAGAGCAGGTGTTTTCTTGTTTATGAGACAGGTGCCGTAGGAAGATGAACCATTTTGCAAAAAAGTGGACTTATGCTAAACTACACACAATGTTTTCCCCAATTCCTCCCCCCTCCCCGAATTTTAAACTATGTCTTCTGTGTCATCTAAGTGAAAACTGGTGCCACTAGTTTACTGACATCTGTTACAGGGGAAGTAATAATTGTGTTATCAACTTATATGCCCGGGTTTCTTCCCCCACCCCCTCTTCTGTCACCCTGAGCCGAGACCCCACTACCATATCATGCACTGCCACACAATGTTGCTGTATTTAGACAACAGCAAAAAAAAATGTTAAGTGTTCGTTGTAAGATATTTGGTTGATCGTCACACAGGCATTTTGACATTTGCCTTGCTCACTGCCATTTAAATATTCTGACATTTAGGTTTAATTAAGCCTAAGCCAAGGAAGTAAAATCATACTGTCTCCCAAAGATTCGTGGAATATTAGCACCACCTGTGTTGCATTATTAGGCGAATTTAAATGCAATTAACTCAGAGGTGGTTGGAAGGAGGCATGGTTTCACCCAAGACCTTTGTACCCTCATTTATGGTTAATTGTTCAATGATTTAATCATCAAGTTCACACACTCTCTTTTTAAAGGCAGCGTATTCATTACTATTCCATTGCTTGCTGTCCATGCCAGTGGGTGGAGTTTGACAGAAAACATCACGAGAGTGGGTTGCCCACCCTCTCTCCTCAATCACTCCCTGCTCCCCAAGTTAGCCTATAAGATTAAACTGCAGTTTCATCTTCTTCTTTTTAAGTGGATCTGTAATAGTGAGAACAAAGTTTAGAGCTTTCTGCAAATTAAGGAAATTCATCCGTCCTGGCCAGGGTCTTCCCCCCCCTTCATCTGGAGCTCACAGGGGCTCAGCTACGGCACCTCTCAGGTGGGCACCATTGCCATTTGAAGAGAACAAGGGAGAGGTTCGTGGTGAGCTCTGGCACCTGTAAATTTCAATATAAAGCACCCAGGGATCCAATCACATTGCTGAAGGGGGAGCGGAATCTAGTAAGTCTTGAGCCTCTTTTTGCTGTGCTCCCCCAAATTTCTCCAATAGTCTCCTACACTGTTGGGGAGATTTGAAGGAAGTAGACAAAAACCCAGCACAAGGTGAGAAGGGGGCTGCAAGAAGAGGTTTGCCTCTTCATGCCATTCCCCCCTCCCCAACCCTCTTCAATGACTTAGTGCTGCATGGCTTCCTCCTGCTGCAGGAAGCGCTTGGTGAACTGCAGAATTACTCTGCCACTGGGAGAGGCAAGATATGAAACTTAAACAACAACCTGCACACACCTTAAAGCTCTAGCCATAAAAACCCCAAACAGGATGTTGCTGCAGTTAATGAAAACATATTTTGTTAATACTCTTCAGATTTAAAAAGCTAAAAATTACTTAATCACACAGAATAACAACAAAACAAAGCAGTTTGTTTGTTTTTTTAAAATGTTGGTGGTTACAAAAGGGATGGAACACATTAAATCAGGGGGCAGGGAAGCTTTATCAGAGCCAGCAACCACAACCGCGCCTTTTGCGGGCTACATTCTCTTGGTGGGCAAGGCGAGAGGTAAAAGTAGGTAGAACAATGTTTGTTGCACTAGTCTCTTGAGACACACGGATCCCAAAAACAGCAACAACAAACACCTGTTATTCTCTTCTCCATCCAAGCAAACTAGAGACATTATCAAAGTTGAGATTCCAGCCAGGCAAAAACACTTGAGGAAGGTGCCAAATAGGGATGGCTATGGGTGTGGTCTGGGGAAAATGGGTATGTTTGAGAGGGTATCAGACAGACAGGCCTGGAGGGTCAGATCCGCTCACCCCTGTGTTAAATAGCCTTGCTGTATGCATGCTTCATTGAACTACCGGTACTTCTAAGGCAAATTGCACCAATATACCACTTTGGGGTGACAGATGTATCCAAATATTGCAGCTGACCTGAATGCAGCTTTTATTCTGGCTGTCCCAAGTACAGAACTGAGCCATCGCTGTTTGTCCGCCCACCGCATCTCAGATGGCAAAAATATGAGTCAACAGGCAATCCTAAATCTGCATACACTTAAATGAATTAACATGGAAATATGCAGCTGTTTTTTTTATCCCTGCAGGAACTGACAACCCTTCTAAACAATCCAAATCAATTCCACATTAAGAACCGCAGTTTATCAAGGTTCTGTGAACTACTCAATAGCAAACGTTTCTCTGCGGTGATCCCTCCAGATGATTTTTTAAAAAAATTTAAGAAGTCTGAGCCTTAACTGTTTCTAAAACTCATTTAAATGAATTTTTTAGCAAATTTGGCCTTGAGGGGTGAGGTGAGGCCAAGAACTACAGCTGTTCCTTTTTTTTAAAAGGGAAAGTGGCTCTATTTAGGAACATGGGTGAAGGTAGACACAAATATCAGCAAGCATGTCTTAAGACACTCACACAGCAGCGGACCTTCATGCTCCATCACCAGGGGCGGAGAGCAGGCGCGCTGCCCCCAGTGACGTGGCGCACGTTCTGGGAGCGGGGCACGCTGTGCGCAGTGACGTGGCGTGCGTTTTGTGGCGGGGGGCACTGCACGTAGGGGCGGGGTGCGTTTGGGCAGCGGCGATGGCGTCGCTCGGGGCACACTGACCCCACCGCCCCTATCTTCCTATGCCCCTGCACTCATACTCTGAATGTCCTCAAGTAGAAATGGTCCAGTCTCTACAAAACACTCTGGCTCACAGCTTCTCCTCCTCCTCTTCTTGGTTCATGTTTAATTGATTCCAGTGAAATGTAACAGTTAACTTTACAGCAGTTTGTGGCATCAGAAATATATCAGGTTATAGGCTCCTGTTGGTGCTGTTGCACATAAAGGTGACCACCAATAAAAATATTCTGTGATCATTTATTTATTTTTACTTTAATAAAGGTACAGTTTCATTTGCACCAGAAGCCCCTGCTTCGTTTACCAGAATGGTATTCAGTGCAACTTTGTGAGCCACATTTTACTCTCTTGTGTAATGGAAACAATAATGCCTCTCTGTACTTGACGTACTAAGTTGAATCTCTCGCATGCTTCTCTAACATTCTGCTTTCTCCCTGCAGCACAGTCAACAACCTTTAAAATCACCACTCCTTATGCGCTCTATATCTGCCCTGAGGGTCAGAAGGTCACCTTGACTTGCAAGCTCAGTGGGTCTCTTGCATCACAACATGACTCCATTTACAAATTTTGGTACTTCAGCAACCAGGGAGACCAGAGCTGCTCCCAGAAAAAACATGTCCGCAATGTCTCAGCAAAGGAGCTGCATCATGAATCAGAGAAGCACAATGGGCAGCGTGTGAGCCACCATGGTTTGGAATTCTCCTCGGATCACCACGGGACGTTTTATGTCACCATGACAAACCTTACTCTCAAGGACAGTGGGAACTACTGCTGCTACGTGGTAGAGGCTGAAAAGGAGCACAACAAAGCACATGCCAAGCAACAGGCTCATGGTTTCATGGAACTTCGGATACAAAAAGGCAGGTGAACTTTGTACACAAAGCAGATATAGCTAAAGCCATATTTTCTCCTGTTCATACTCTCCTAGAATCACACATACAAACCTATTGGCATGGATGGTCCTACACTAAGGGTGGTGGTATTCAACCAAGAGAAAGTCCCTTAATGGACTTAACTGACATAAGAAACTGCATTATGCTGAGTCACATCACTGGCCCATCTAGTTCACTATTGTCTACACCGAATGGCAGCAGCTCTCCAGGGAGCCCTAACCTGGAGATGCTGGAGATTTGAACCTGGGACCTTTTGCAAGCAAAGAAGATACTCTTATCACGGAGCTACATCCCTTCCCTCAAGCCTAAAGTGCTTAGTTATGTTCAATACAGTGGTACCTCAGGTTACAGACGCTTCAGGTTACAGACTCCACTAACCCAGAAATAGTACCTCGGATTAAGAACTTTACCTCAGGATGAGAACAGAAATGGCGCGGCGGCAGCGGGAGGCCCCATTAGCTAAAGTGGCACCTCAGGTTAAGAACAGTTTCAGGTTAAGAACGGACCTCCAGAATGAATTAAGTTCTTAACCCGAGGTACCACTGTAATTTCAATTTTGAAAGCTTAGTTGAATGCCATCCTAACAATCAAAAACTGTAGACTACCATTGCGGGGGGTAATCAAAAGAGAAAGCTTAAAACTGAGCCAAACTAGGAACACTATACACACACACACACACACACACACACACACAAACACACTGATAGTGATGAAAATTTCATTATCTGATGGTTTTTCAGATGTTGCTCCATAGATAGGCTTGTCCATTCAGAGTGAGTGCAATGTTGATCCAAGAAACATTGACCACACTGCCTTAACTGGCCTAGTGATGTTATCACACAACTAACTGATTACCTACATAGTGCGACATCATCATAACCCATGATTCCTGATAGGCTAAAAAGATCATGCTCAGGAAGATGAAAAAGTCACCCTAGTAGCAGCATGCTTAAAAACAGAGCACGAAGTGAATTTTAAAAGCCCCCCCTATTTTTAAGAATTGGGTTGCAACCTTATGCATGCTTTGAAGTTATAATAAGAGAATCATATACAGTTAAACTTGGTTTACGCCTACCTCAACGAGCAACTGCTTCGGCGAGCGACTGCCGCAGACCCGGAAGTTTTTACATCTGGGTTCCGCGGCGCCGGATGCGCAGATGCGATCTGAGCAGCACGCAGAAGTGCTCTATCGGTGCTTCATGCATGCGCAGAAGCATGCCTTCGGCAAGCAACTGCCTCTGCGGAATGGATTGTGGTCGCAAACCAAGGTACCACTGTATAATCATTTTAAACCAATAAAAAATTAGGAAGCGTCCCAAGACTTTGGGATTTGTCCGTCGTGTAGCGACTGGCTATTCAGACATAATGCTAACTCACAGTTCAATGTTACAAGAATGAGCCTAGCCTCCCCTAGACTCATGCTCTCTTCTCTTTCCTCTCCTCCACCATAGCTGTGAGGGGAATATTAAAAGCTTTTTTTTATATTTTGCTTTAGATTAATCAGTTTAGCAAAGCATGTCATCGGAACCCCAAACTGTATCTTAACTACTGTTAGTGAAAACAAGCCAGTTTCATAAACTCTGATTGGACGTTTATCGGAAGGGAAAACTTCCTAACTCCTCCTCGTGGCCACATGGGGGAGGAGGTGAAAGTGAACCAGGGCGCTATGTTCATTCACACCCAAACCAGCACATTATGTTCGTCCCTTTTTCTAAAGACTGCATGAGAACTGACTTTCCAAGAAACTAACAACTATTTCTTTTATTTTACAGCAAATGCTACTTTCCCAAACTGCACGCTTCATTCTGCTGCCAGCATAGAGACTGAAAGTAAGGCTACCTTTGCAACAAGACAAATCGTTTTCTTTAAATGAGAGCAGATTACATATTCTGTTTCTGTTTATTTATTTGGTGGGTTTTTATTTATTTATATTTATTTATTATCTCATTACCTGTCTCCTTACAGGCTCAACTTGACCATCTTTCCTAATCCCCCATATTAGCCATTATCTCCTCCATTCTTTATAGGCCTCATCTGATTTATTGCTTCCATGCATGTGAAGTAGCTTCCTGTGCACTATTAATCCGGTGGTTTCCTGCTTATCTTAAGATTCATATCTTTAGCAACACCACAAACCTTCACTAACTTTTCCCTAACTCTCCCCAACCCTGCCTAGTTTATTTGCCTGCCCCAACCCAACCCAACCCAATAAACCCAAGTTTATTTGCCTGCCCCAACTCAACTGCCTAGTTTATTTGCCTGCCCCAACCCAACATTTCCTTGCCCCGTACGGATTTATTGTAGACTGCAAGCCCTCGGAGGCAGTGCCTAAGGCATTATTGGTATCTTATATATGTTAAATATTTGTTCTCTCACTTCAAAATGCAGCACAGGGGCTTGGTGGGAGACTTCATCTCCATGTCAGGAGTAACCACACCTCTATAAGATTTCAGTCTGGCAGAAAGCAGTGCAACTATATGAAGAACCCAGTAGGCAATAATATAATTGTCCTAGGTTTATATACAACTGCATTTGTTATCTTTCTCAAATGCTTGAGACATTTCTTTTCAACTGAATAATGATTAAAGGTAAAGGGACCCCTGACCATTAGGTCCAGTCAAGACAGACTCGGGTTGCGGCGCTCGTGTTATTGGCCGAGGGAGCCAGCGTACAGCTTCCAGGTCATGTGGCCAGCATGACAAAGCTGCTTCTGGCAAACCAGAGCAGCACACAGAAACACCGTATACCTTCCCACTGGAGCAGTACCTATTTATCTATTTGCACTTTAACGTGCTTTCAAACTGCTAGGTGGGCAGGAGCTGGGACCAAACAGCAGGAGCTCACCCCGTCACAGGGATTCGAACCACCGACCTTCTGATCGGCAATCCCCAGGCTCTGTGGTTTAACCCACAGCGCCACCCGCGCCCCATGATTACAGCCTTGTAATGATTACAGCCTTGTAAAATTGTTAAGGGACATTCAACTAAATTTTGATGGAGCACCACATTTCTGAAATAATGAAAATCTACTTTGTTACACAGGAATATTATTATTTGGGGCAAAGGCACCAAAACTTTTACTATAAAGGAATTGTTTTTCTATTCAGGGCATTTTGGCCTCATATCTAAACCACCAAATTCACACCCAATAGCCTCCAGCAATGAGAATAATCTTTCTGCTTGCTTGATGATGTGACTCTCCCTGTTTCCTTGCTCTTTTTCAGATGTCACAGCAGCTGCACTTGCAACAGGGGCCTGCATTGTGGGCATTCTGTGCCTTCCCCTAATTCTGCTCCTCATTTACAAGCAGAGAAAAGCAATTGCTAACAGGCGTAAGTATCAAAACGTTTCCCTCCCCTTCCTCACCCCATCCCGTCTTGATTTATTTCTCCTTAACAGACTTAGTATTCGGGGCAAACAGACACATATACGTATCTGGTTCTCCTCCTCTGTGTCCTTTCAAGAGCACGGGCGCTAGTATGAAAATATTTGTGCTATTGCATTTGCATTAATGATACCAAGCCATTTATAGTGAAAGCAGAATTGCTTCTGGGAGGCTATGTGTGTGTCTTTTGAAGTACTATGCCAGGCATCCCCAAACATCGGCTCTCTAGATGTTTTGGACTACAATTCCCATCTTCCCTGACCACTGGTCCTGTTAGCTAGGGATCATGGGAATTGTAGGCCAAAACATCTGGAGGGCCACAGTTTGGGGATGGCTGTACTATGCATTGGTGATAAATTTCATGGCAATGGCAGTAGTCCTTTCGTTAGCTCTTCCCTCTCACAGGACCTGTTTTGCTTCACAGTAGGCAGAAGGGGAAGGCAGCTGAGGGGCTTGCATCCCATTTGCTGCTGGAGAGCTGCTTAAAATGTATCCATGAGCTCTGGATTTGAACTTGGAAATCCTAAGCGGAAGTGAAGTTGTGTGACGTGGCACAGCACTGATTGCTTTGAATACAAAAATGTTTCCATAAGCCATTACTGGCCTTTTTCCTGACTTTCACCACTTCCTATTGCCCACGAGAAGCAATGAGCAGAAAGCTGCTACGTATATTTTATTTTACAACATTTATATATCGCCCGACTGCGGTAAAACTTCAAAGTGGTTTGCAAAAAGAATAAAGCCATAAAATTGTCCGTAAAAGCGGTTAATCGAGTATTTAAAACATTCAGAAATAATTAAAACCCGCAATAAACTTAAGACCAGATTAAGACACACTTCGCATGTCTGGATAGGCTTGTCTGAATGAAAATGTTTTTAGCAGGCTCTGAAAAGAGGACAGCAAAGGCACCTGCCTAGGGTTGCCACATTTCAAAAAGCGAAAATCTAGACACAAATGTTGCTTTTTTAAAAAGCAAAATCACACACACACACACACACACACACAAATTGATGCTTTCGAGCTTTTTTTTTGGGGGGGGGGAAATCAGCAAGAAAGCTCTGCCAGACATTTCCCAGACATTTCCCCGATTTTCACCCAGACATTGCTTCCGACTGCAGAATTCCGGGCATGTCCAGGAAATTCTGGACGTATGGCAACCCTACACCTGACCTGCCTGACGACAATAGGCAGGGAGTTCCAAAGTGTGGGTGCCGCCGCACTAAAAGATTGATTTCTTACAGGTGTGGAACAAGCATTATGTGGCATCTGTAACTGTGCCAGCACCACAGATTGAAGCAGGTACAATGATCTTGCAAGGCAACTGGTCCCAAGCTAGTAAAGGCTTTGTATGTCAATATAAACTAGGCCATGAACTCAGCCCGGTAGCAGATTGGCAGCCAGTCCAAAGCTCCGAGAAGAGCTCTTATATGCTGATAGGTTCTTACTCCTGCCACAGCATTCAGCAGTAATTACAGCCTCTGAGTCAAGCGTAAGGGAAGCCACCCTCCCCCAATATCTTACAGTGTTTCCGTTGCTGAATTAGTTTAAATAAAACAAATATTTGTGTGACGTCTATTCTGCCCCCAATTCTGCATATTAGGAGTCATTCTGATCAAAAGCCAACATTCCACCCCTCTATTTAGCAGCCTGTCAGCTGCTTTCATGTTCCAGGCATTGTAGCCTCTCCACCCTCCTCGGACTCCTGTTTATACACATTTCTCGGAAAATGGATGGCTGAGAGGAATGGGTGGAACGAAAGGGCAGGGTTGGTTAACAAAGCATCGGCTTGTTAAATTGTACTGGGGTGTGGCATAGTGCTGTCGCTACTTACGGTAGAAATTGCATCGTTTTTGTAATACTGCATTCATATTGGGCCAGGATGCTGCTGCATGTTCTCTTCTTTCTGAGTTGCATGGAGCAACTGTGCCTGCAGACAGGCAACTAGAGAATTGGGGGTGACTCCTTCCTTAGCACTGTTCTATGCCAAAGGGCGGTCTCACTACAAAAGAAAAATGAACCTCTCTTCCTTTTCGTAATGCCAGTTGCTTTTTGTTACTTACATAAACTAATGATGCAATAAAATTAACTAGCACGCACCAAACATTTGTTTCACTCCCTAAATGAATTTTTTTTAAAGTGCAAAATTATAACAGGATGAGCCTTCACCTTTCTTAAGTGTAAATAGATGCACACTCATATACTGACAAATAACAATTCATGATCACTGCAGAATTTGGCTCGTCTGAATTCTTCAAAAGTTCAGGGCATTTTTACATATAAGGCTTAGAGAGACTTGTAACTTAAATCTGTCTAAAGGACCCCTGACCATTAGGTCCAGTCATGACTGACTCTGGGGTTGCGGCGCTCATCTCGTGTTATTGGCCGAGGGAGCCGGCATACAGCTTCCAGATCATGTGGCCAGCATGACAAAGCCGCTTCTGGCGAACCAGAGCAGCACACGGAAACGCTGTTTACCTTCCCTACGGAGCGGTACCTATTTATCTACTTGCACTTTGATGTGCTTTCGAACTGCTAGGTTGGCAGGAGCTGGGACTGAGCAACGGGGATTCGAACCGCCGACCTTCTGATCGGCAAGCCCTAGGCTCTGTGGTTTAACCCACAGTGCCACGCGCAAATCCCCATTGGGATTGATTGCTTTGCCTTGCTTTCAGAACATTCACATTGGAATGCACAGCTAGCAGGGCTAATACTTGGAAATACATTACCTTGAGGTGTGAAAAAGACGTGTGTTTTTTAAACTGTGTAACAACCTTCTTCCATTTCATATAAATATTACAGTTTCATTCAGTATGAACAGTGTGGTTAAATTTCAGCAGCTGCTTCATTCCTTCTACAGCTTAACTGTAAGAAGTAGAGGAATGAAAGCATTAAAATCTGGAGCTAATTAGACTAACTAATGTAGAGTTCATTGGATTGTTTTGTTAAAAAAATTCCCTCATCTTTTCAAACCTCATTTTAAGTTTAGCCAGTGAATTTTTTGGGGGGGGGGTATGCAGGGGTACGCATAACCCTAAACATTTTGTGAATCTTTGTACTTTTGTCCATTTACTGTATTTATTTCCCCCAATTTGAACTATAAAAGGGTTATTCAAAATGAGAGTACCCCTAAACACTTTTTTAAAGGAAAAAAGTACTGGATATATCCCCCCCCCAGCTCCATTTTAATACTTCCCTAGCTGTTTTCATTGTGCAAAGTTCCAGCAAATGTTTTTTGGATGTAAGAATTCAAACACAGTGGATTGCCTCACATTCTGAGGTTCAGAACTCTTACATTGCAGAAGTTGCGAAGTACATCAGAACACACTGGTTGCCTTCCAACAGATACTGTACTTTTGGGGGGATGGGAGGAAGAGAAATGGGGAACTTCTTCAATTCCACTAAATTACCACAACACACTTGTAGCAGGCAAAACATACACAATGACACTCCTTCTGTATTGCTTGGAGGGAGATGCCCACCCTAAGAGTTCTCCAACTCCTGCTACTGCCTAGGAGCCAGAGGTTTCAGAGAGAGCTAGCCCTGGCTAGTCTAAGAGACCTTCTATTCCACTTTCATTCTGATCCTTCTCTGCCTTGGCTAGAATGAAGCAGATTTCAATCAAATGCCCATTGTTAAGTTAAGAGCTATATTCAGGAACCAAAGAAGAAAGGTGATTTTCCTGAATAGTTTAGGTCCGTCTTGTGCAGATTGACTAAGCAGTCTCTAGAGGACTGTCTTGCAGGCTCTGCCCAATCTAGCTGCTGTGTGATGACTGACTCAGCTCAATGGCCTGGTCTCCCCCTGTCTCCTTAATAATCTTGCTTCACAGCCTTGCTTCAATCTACCACACTGATGGGCATCACATAGGCATAGTTGAAGGCAATCAACTAACGGATTCCTCCACCCTCAGAAAGGAAAGGAAAAGAAAATAAGACGGTCCAATCTGATCTTTCTTAAGCTTATCTGGCACAGTGGTGCAGGGATCCCTTGGGCGCCACCCACCCCCACGTTTTCCCCCGGGCGGGCAGCAGCTCCAGGGTGGCTCCTCTGGGGATGGAGACTCCATTTTCCAGAGATGTTGAGAGGTGGCTCAGCCCCCCGCGGCGCGCCTCTCCCTCGGGCCCCTCTGTGGCCCACTGCGGCCTGCAGGAGCTCCCGGGCTTGGTCAACGGCGCAGCCGGTGGCCACCACAAACTGGCCGATCAGCAGCTGCTGCTTCAGCTCCTCCGAGGCGCCCCCCATGCCGCCGCCATGCCGTCCCTTCTGCTACTCGCCTGCCGTGGGCAGGACCGGTGATGCTGACGCCGGACTCGTGCTCCACCGGGCTGGGCCAGGTGTGGCGGGCTGCCAGAGGGGGCGGCCTGACGGGTGGAGACACTGGCAGCTGTGCTCCGCCCCCGCCTCCTTGGCCGAAGTGGCTGTGCAGTGCTGCAGTCCAGGGAGCCCTGGCTGCTGTGCCGACGGGAGGCTTACGGCCAGCTTCCCCGCAACGCGCCCGCAGCCTGAGAAGAGGCGGGCGAGGGCAGTGCTGCCGGCGGGGCTTGAGGGTGGCTCCTCTGGCAGGGAGGAGGCTCCGGGCATGGCACGGCATGGCGAAGGCACCCTCCAGAACTTCGTACCGTGGTACCTTGCAGCAGTAGTCTCTATGGCTAAGACGCCCCTGGGGCTTGGTTTCTGGGAATCTAGTTACTATAAGAAGCAAATAAGGAGGAAGTTACTCTTGCAAAAAACAGGTGCTTTTAGACTCAGCAAAGGACTAGTGTTTCAGTTGCTGTACAAAAAATGTGTAGAAGAATGAAGAAAATGCTAGCAGGAAATACAAAAAAGTGCAAACAGAGGGAGTAGGAGAGAAGCAAATTTTGTGAGCAACATACGCAAGTTGGATATGATCCCGTTTAATTACGCTGAATAATTTCTAGTCTCAAAATAAATTGCAAAAAGACCCCAATTTTTAAAATGTAATTTTTTAAAAATTCTTTTTAAATGTAATTTTTTAAAAATTGTGAATACTAATTTTCTCTGAAAGAGTAAATTGTTTAATATTAAATAATATGAATATAAACCCATCAGTCCTACAGTTAAATCTAAACCAATACAGTGGCTTCAAGTTAAAGAAGGCTTTTAGATATAATTGAAGAACGAATATGGCAATTTCCCTCATACGAATATGTGTACTCCACCTACTAAACATGAAAATCTTCTCATGAAAATAAATCTTTCCAGTTTGCTCAGCAACTTAACAAATATTGCTTCACCCTATTGGTCATTTTAGTTGTTTGTGACTTTGTTTTTGTGAGGGTGAGTGCACCCGGGCCAAAGCAGACTGAATCAGAAAAAGAGCATTACGCTCGAAAGAGAGACAACGATGACCAGTGCACAGGTTATTCGATTCTCATACTTAATTTCACAAACTGCAATGGCTTCTGGTCCTAAGAGTCTCAGGAATCAACCACCTGCTGTCACAATAATGTCGAGTGAACCATTTTTGCAGGGGGTGGTTTGAAATCAAACCACATAGGCAAAGGCACATAATCTGTAAGCCTCAATGATCAGCTGCCCAGGGACTGCAAACACCTTTTCGACACAGCTGCAGCTTTACCTGCCCCCACACCTGTAGGGCAGGTGGGCATGGCTTGGGCAAACAGGCAGACCTGGTGGGCCTATTAAGGACTGTGGGGTGGGTGTTCCCAACCTCAGGTTAAGGAAACGCATGAGGGAATGCCAGTGGAAAGCTCCATTTAAATTGTGTTTTGAGAGCCAGCATGGTGTAGTGGTTAAGAGCGGTAGACTCGTAATCTGGGGAACTGGGTTCGTGTGTCCGCTCCTCCACATGCAGCTGCTGGGTGACCTGGGCCTAGTCACACTTCTCTGAAGTCTCTCAGCCCCACTCACCTCACAGAGTGTCCCACAAGCCCCTTTTGCCAATGCGTCTCAATCTGCCCACTGTAGCAAAGCAGGATGTTAGTTTCTTTAGTCCAACTGCAGGCAGAGATGGAAAGGGGGCAAAGTGGCTCTAGGTGCATTGTCCTGCTTGCTGTTTTATAGCTTTAAAGGGAAAGCCTGTCTCCGAGTTGATACGGGACAACCCTGTCTAATACACAGAGTCTAAGGCAGGCATCCCCAAACTGCGGCCCTCCAGATGTTTTGGCCTACAACTCCCATGATCCCTAGCTAACAGGACCAGTGGTCAGGGAAGATGGGAATTGTAGTCCAAAACATCTGGAGGGCTGAAGTTTGGGGGTGCCTGGTCTAAGGTATGCTCTGGATTTCCTGTGCTACCAGCAGTTAGCAGAATGCTAACATGGTCAGAATATACATGCACACTTACTTGGAAGTAAGCTGTATTGAACTCACCTGCGTAAAACAGGCATAGGACTGGTCACGCTTTTAAATTAGAAAAGTTGGTAACACTTTAGACAATTAGAAAAGTAAAGCAAGCTAGTTCCTTTTTAAACATTTAGTATATATACTGAATATTTTTGCAGTATGAGTAATAACATTACCACACTTCTCGGTTATTTATTTTAAAGCCTTCATTGGTGCTGTTTCAGGAAAAAGGTATTCAGAATCAAACTCCCCGTGAAGTCATGTGCCTTTTATTAGAGTCAGGAATTGCAACACATTCCTGATGATTAGCTCTAATACGTATTTCCCCCCCCAAATCCCTCTGCTTAGTGAAGGCAAGTTACCAACTATTTTTGCCAATGCATATGTAACACTGTTGTGTTAATATTTTTCTTGACTCCCCCCCCCCACCATTGCATGTTTGTTATTCCCTGTTGAAAGTATTTGCTAGGCAAATGCAAATCAGAAAACAAATTACCCCATCGCCATCAGTGGCAGACTTTGGCCTCTCAAATTTCAGTGGTGCTCTGTGTGATGCTACAATTTGATGCCTTCCCCCCATTTCTCACTCAGTTTACATCAGTATTGTAGTGCCCCTGTGACATTGGCAGTGGCATAGTGTGGTTTTTTTGTGCCCGGGGCAGGGGAAGTGTTGTGTGCCCCACTGGTGGACTGGACAGCTGGGGTGGAGGCATGCGTCCCAGCCCTGAAGGCCTGGCAAGGGGGTGCGGCTTGCCTCTCCACAGCTCTGGAAGGGAGCAGGAGCTTAGCCACAAGGCCTCAGTGATGGGGGCACTTGGCTGTGCCCTTAGAATTTTGCGCCCAGGGCCACTGCCCCTCTGCTTCTCCTATGCTATGCCACTGGGTCCTGGCGCCCAGTACTGCTACACCAGCCACACTACCTTAAAACCACCTCTGTCCCTGTTTATACACGGTCTACTTCTTTGCCCACTGGAATGCATAATGCTTACTCGTAACATCACAAAGCACTGTTTCTCGCAGCAAACAAGCTTGTTTTAATTCTGTGCTTATTTGAACAACATCTAAAAACACACCCACCCTCAGCTGATGGCCTATTAAACAAAGAATCCACCATTCCAGATGTTCATATGCTATAAATATTTCCCTTCTGGGGGAAAAATGTGGTTGAAATAAAATTATGATAATATGCATAAATATATGTTCCTGCACAAACACGCAGATAGATAGATAGATAGATAGATAGATAGATAGATAGATAGATAGATAGATATACCGTATATATAACCCTTGAGGTTTTCAGTTACTAAATATGAGAGCTTCAACACTTGAAACTGAAAATCCAGGAACAATTCATGAATCAGACTTGAATGGTAACTGTAAAGTTTCTCTTTTATGTAGCAGCTCAAATAAAGGTGCACAGGAGGAACTGTAGGACCAAGATCCCTGTATTATACGCAGTAAATTTTGTTAGGATTTAACTTCTGCTTATTCATATAAATGTTTTCACTAGAAGGAAAGAGAATGAAATAACGGACAGAATACCATTCCTGGCCACTGCTAAACTGCTTATATCTGGTATCTGCGTGCCATGTGGATTAATAGTTTCCACTTCCCCAGTCCAAATCACCAAGCCAATAAGCTTCACGACGAAAGAGAAAGGAATTTGTTGCTTAGGAAAAGCAAAGCAAACAGTCACTAAAGAGGAATTGGAAATGCACATGCACCATGGCCTCCTTATATGCACCATGACCTCCTCATCTGTAGGATAGATCTCTTGAATAGAAAAGACCATACACTCAGCTCAAGGGGGATGGACAAAATTACCTTTGGGTTTCTTCTACTGGTATACCTGAAATTCTATCACCTGAATTTTCCCCCAATGTGAAATACTGTAGGACTGCCTAGGGAAATGTCACAGTAACAACACAGCATTCCTTTTTTGCAGGTGCTCACGAACTTGTCAGAATGGAGAGGTGAGAAATTCTGTTTTACTGTATTGCTATATTTTTACTTCGGAATTTGGCTTAGGGCACACAATAAAATCAAGAGAGGTTGAAGCATCAAGAAGTTGCGGTTTAGCAGCAGATGGGATAAAGCAATTAATGAAACCACAGCAACGCAGCAGCCTAACTTTGTGTCTTAGCAAGAAGCCTTGCTAGAAAAGGAATTCGACAGAGAAGACAGCCACTGAGGAAAAGGCTCTCCTCCTAGTAGGTGCCAAACACACCTCCTCAATGTTGGTATCTGAAGTAGAGTTTCTTAAGTTGCTATAAGATGCCAGTGTAGTGGAGGTGAAGGGATGTCACATGGATAGAATAGTTCCTTGAGATACCCTGAGCTAGGACATTTAGGACTTTAAAAGTTAAGGCAGTCAGATCAGTAATCTCAGGGCAGTCTCAAGCAGATCTGCTGCCCTGGCGCTGAGGGGCGGAGATTGCTCTGGCGCCCCCGCCCTCGCAGGGTGCAGCATGGTTTCCCGCGCCACCGGGGATCTACCTAGAGCCGGCCCTGAGTAATCTTGGAATTAGCGTTATATAGATTCCATGTTATATTTGCAGCAGGTGGCTGGAAACCTGTGGGCCTCAACTTCACCTACCGTTCAACCATACCCTACTATTAGTTGAAAGAAGCCCTAAAGCTCTATCCAATGATCTTCACAGCCAGTGTTAGGAAAGAGGGGACATGGTCAAACAAAACTTTGCCCAGACCTTCCTTGTAGCGTCTTTCCTACAGGCAGAATGCCAGTAAGGGGTTTTCAATAGGCTGGCACCAGCCATTCAGTAAAGGGGGAAAGATTTTGGCCCTTCATCCATATACTCTGTCCCAAGCTCGCACACTGCTAAACTTAGTTGCACATTATGGATTTATGTACATACCTGCTCTTGGTCTGATCCAGGCTTTCTGAACCTCATACTCTAAGCCAAATAACACAACATTCCCGGTACAAGATAAAACTTTTACGTACTTGATTTTTTTGTTCTGAAAGAGAGTTAACTGGTAATAATCCCACCTAGCCAGAGGATGATCTAACATGGTGATAGATCTAGCTTTACCCACCAACGGGTTCTTCTGTTGCTTACATTAATTAAAATATGACCCCTCCGTAGTTCTAAAATGGACTGTCTGACAGCATTAAATGCGTTACAGGTGCTGCTCTGCAGGTTTTGCTTGAATCAAAACTACCTAGATAAACAAGACCCTGAAAGATGGAAATTAATTTTGGTGTCACTACTGACATGACAAATAGTTAGTTTGCCTTCAAGAAATGAATATTTTTATAGTGCTGGAAACTTGGCTTTTTAAAAGGAATATTTTGAGCAAAAAAAATAGACTCTCTAATTGGTTTGTGGCTGACTCAGATCTTAGTAAGCACTGAAATAGTCATTCAGGCACTACTAAACACATCTTAATACACACCAGTACTTCTCTCCTCGATATAATAAAGACACAAATAGCAGCAATATAAATAGAATTCGTTTTCCATCGAAGTAAGAGGAGAATGAGAATGAGACTTGATTCTGGTCTGGTTGGTGTCTTGAACCTGTGCTTTTCCTTTCAGCAACACCCATGGCATCGAGAATCCTGTCTTTGATGACATTCCTACCATTAATCTGGAGCCCAAAGCCAGGCCGCAATTAAGCTACATGGCTAGCCGCCAGCAATCAGAGTCAGGTCGACATCTTCTCTCGGAACCGAATACTCCACTCTCCCCTCCAGTCCCGGGGGACTGTTTCTTCCCAACACTGGGTAATTATTCATTTCTCTCTCCCTCCCTCTCTCGTCAGTTCCTTGTTGTCAGTTCCTTGTTTAGTCGTTCAGTCGTGTCCGACTCTTCATGACCGCATGGACCAGAGCACACCAGGCACTCCTGTCTTTCACTGCCTCCCACAGTTTGGTCAGACTCATGTTCGTAGCTTCGAGAACACTGTCCAACCATCTCGTCCTCTGTCGTCCCCTTCTCCTTGTGCCCTCAATCTTTCCCAACATCAGGATCAGAAGGTCGGTGGTTCGAATCCATGTGACGGGGTGAGCTCCCGTTGCTTGGTCCCAGCTCCTGCCAACCTAGCAGTTCGAAAGCACATCAAAATGCAAGTAGATAAATAGGAACCGCTATAGCGGGAAGGTAAACGGTGTTTCCATGTGCTGCTCCGGTTTGCCAGAAGCGGCTTTGTCATGCTGGCCACATGACCTGGAAGCTATACGCCGGCTCCCTCGGCCAATAATGCGAGATGAGCGCGCAACCCCAGAGTCGGTCACGACTGGACCTAATGGTCAGGGGTCCCTTTACCTCTCTCTCTCTCTCTCTCTCTCTCTCTCTCTCTCTCTCTCTCTCTCTCTCTATATATATATATATATATGCACGCCAAATGCTGGTGGAATAATTTCCTTTTCAGAAGTTGCCCACGGCCATACATTTGACTACACGTCCAAGATCAAGGGGATGGGGAGTGCTGTTTGCTGCAACGCTCCACGTTCTCAAACACCTTGAGATCAGATAAGGGAGGAAATCATGAGATGAACAGCACCCTTTGGCTCCTAGGAGTTTCTCTTATCAGTTTTGTTTCACTTATGGAAAGCCAGCAGCTGGAACTCTGGTCAGAATCCAGACTCAATCCCCCTAGTGTTGGGAGGGAGGACTCTGGAGAACTTGAGACGTTTCCTAACCTCTTGGTTGGGGTGGTACTGTGGCTTCTACAGTATATACAAATGCTGCCTGCTATGGCTCCAGAAAAAGGCTTTTATATGCTATGAATGCTAGCATAGAGGGATGCAACCTGAATTCTCATTCACTGCATTCTCATTTTTTCTTTGCTTTTGGGAGGGAGGTGAGAAGAAACCAGCTCAGAAATCTTTACAAGGGGCAGCAGACATATAACTACATATAAATAAGTCTGCAGGCATGAATATACAGGGGGGAAGGGAAAAAAAGTGAACTAATCATCACTGTTTCTTTTTCAGAGCCTGTTCCTGACTCACCAAACACGACAAATGCATAATAAAGTTTTCCAGGAAGAATGTATTTCATGGAATCTTTGGCCTCAATTTGGACAAGGGTTTGCCTGCTGCATTAAACAAACAAACAAGAAGGGGCAGGGATAGGAAGGGGGGAAAGCTTTTTGAAGACTGTTTCTAAGGGGAAGAAAAATGGTGGTCTCTGAGGCACTTGGTGCTTTCACTTACTACTCTGTTCCTTAAATACAGTATATCAGGGCAGAAAATAAGTTCTGGAAGAGGCTGAGGTACTGAAACCTTCTAGGATTCTGATGGCTTTTTCTTTTCACAACGCTGATGATTTTACGAACAATTGCTGTGTATTTTTAAAAAGGTGTATGGTTTTTAATACACCAGGACCACGTACAAGACTGGAGAAGAGATCAAGAAGATTTCTTAATTCTAACAGGAACAGGCGGTGGGGAAGAATTATGAGTGTTACCACCATTTGCCTTAAAAACTGAACAGAGATTTTAACAATTTTCTCTATGGAAATATGGACTAGATTAAAAAAAACTTCAAAACTTTCTGTCAGAAAAAAACATCTTAGGTGTTCTAGGTCTTTCTTTATATAAATTGTATTGTGTATATATATAATTTTAAAAGCGGTGCTTTGGCACAGATTTTGCTTGTATCCTGAGTTAAAAAAAAAAAATACACATGAAAATCTCACAGTACCTGGCTGCAGTCTCAACGAATTTTTCTTTCCTAAAACATCATAATTATTTTTTTAGCAAATTTGGCTCTGAACCTGCTCTCCGAATTCTATGAATCAATCTTTTGATTTTCTTTTCACTGCTTGCTGCATGGTACATGCACAACTATCAACTAATCCGGGTGGTGTAGCAAATAGTCAGCGAAGCATAAGCATGTCAAACTATGAAAAATTAGATCTAATGTCAAATCTAGTCTGCTGCTGTCACAAAACAATTGAGACCTATTTTATAAATTTGCCCGGGATGTGGATTTTGCAACACACTTAGGACCTGACAGTTGTGACTTTTAAAAACAGATCTGAAAATTAATGTTTCGGTCTAATCCAATTTCTATCAAAACTGCAGTGGTTATTTCTCAGAGACATGAGATATTCCAAATGCCTTAGCTCAGAAGCATGTTTTAACCAGCTCCCGTTAATCTGGTTTCATAGTCTATTTAGCACATCCATTGCAAACAGTGGAAACTGCAAGGCAAGGCAAGGTATGGCATGGCATCTCAGGCTCTTTGACTGATCATACCATATTCATTAGCGGATTAAGCCCTTCCAAGGCATGTGGGTTTGCAGAGAGTAACTAATGCTTCTATTTCCAAGAGAGACCTCACATCAAAAAATAATAATATACAAAATATGTAGGTTGTGATTATTTTTAATACATTTATAGGAATAAAAACCCAGTAATTTCTAAATGATGCTAAGAGATACATGCATGAGACTCTTAATCTCAGGGTTGTGGGTTCGAGTCTCATGTTGGGCAAAAACCCCCCTCAGGGGGTTGGGCTAGATTGACCCTCATGCTCCCTTCCAACTCCACAATTCTATGATTCCTGCCCCAGCAATCTTTACTTCTTCCTGCGTTCAGTATTTAAGTTATTCTGGAAAGTTTGAAGTTCGTACAGATTAAGAAGAAGAAAGTTAAGGCGTCTTAAGAAGAAAGATATTTGCTGCTTGCCGTAGATGAGAGAACACAAGGAGTTTGACTGTACAGATCCTCCAACATTTAAAATACATATGAATTAAGAACAGAGAGTGAAGAAAAGAGAAAGCAGACGTATTAATGACATGAGTAAATTTACTCTTTTAAATTTATTTTGCTTGCTCCTGCTAGTAGGAAGCGGTGTGTGTGTGTGTGTGTAAAGGTAACTGTTTGTGTAAAGGTAGGTCTGGGAACGGCTTATCCTACGTGAACATACCAGCTGCTCTGATAGTACTTCTGAATGTTTTTTATATATATATATATTAAATGTTTTGTTGAGAAAATAAAAGGTTTATTGCAGCTACATTTATCTTTTGCCATGGGAAAAAAAAGGATGCGGGCAAGTAATATATTCATCAAGAACTCCAACAGAATCCATAGACCAGACTTCCAACACTCACCGCTGATCACATGAAACTGCCTTATACTGAACCAGACCACTGGTCCGTCATTACTTATTCTGACTGGCAAATCGGTCTCAAGGAGGGCTTTCCTCATTACCTGCCACCTGACCCTTTTATCTGGCTGATGATGGGGTCCCTCTGCATGCTTCTCCAATGCACTGCAACGACCCCTCCCACTCACTGATATTTAGGTTTCTAATAAAGTTATGATGTTTCCATAAAATATAATGAAGTTAGAGTGGATTGGAATTGAGTAATTCATAGAATCCCAGACCCGGAAGGATCCCCAGGGGTCAATCAGATGACCTCCCAACCTCTGCTTAAAAACCTCAAAGGAAAGAGAGTCCTTGTTTTTGGGGAATAACAACTGTATGAGTGTAAGATAGCGTAGACCACAGTATCAAGATGCAGCCCATCCCAGTAATGTCCCAAATGAAACTTTCACTAGTTCTTTCTCAAGACAGGAGTATACACTTTTAAGAATGAGAAATGACTCATATTTGCAGTGATTGTTAAATATTCAATTGGCATGGTAACAAACAGCATCGGAGTAGGCTGCGGAGATTGGGACTATACTTCCGGAATAGTGGCGAGATGATATGAAGGCTTAGCAGAGAAAATTCCTCATGGGAGATGGACAGAAAGCTGTGGAAGTGATGGTACACTAAAGATGCTTTGACAGAATCTGTAAAAAGTCATGCCACTGCTAAGCATCCTAGGGTTTAGAATTAGTGTAGCATAATGCACTCCACCATGCAACTAGTACTGCTGACTAAGGCCATTTCCTCTTCTTAGTCCAAGAAGGTTCTGGGAAGAAGTTAGCATATCTTAATGTTCAGCAGCTGTTCACTACTACAACTTCGCTCAGCAATAAATAAACCACTAGAAAAGAAGGGGGGAAATGTGCAAAAAGTTGCCATGCTTCCTTTATTTTGTTTCCTCTTTTAATGCTTTAAAATTTGTGGCTTCTCTGTTCTCAGCACCACTGTAAGTCATAGCACACTATCTTAACAGAACTTATGGGCAGAGAGGATATGCAGCAAGCAGGAGCTCAAGATTAATTGATATTGGCTCAAATGATATCAATCATTTGAATCATTTGGTTCCCAGAATCATTAGGTTGTATCCAAATGGCTGTTGCATGTTGTGGTGCTGGAGATCATATGCAGGAGGAAAAGGGCTTGCGAAAGTAGTATATGGTTTTGCTGCAAGACACAGCTTTTTAATGGTACACTACATTTCTAAGCATATTTTCTAGGCTGAACATAGTAAAATTTACTGTCAGTTAAACATGCTATGGACTGTGTTTCCAAACTGTTTAGACTAGTGGCGTTCTCAGTCTCTTTTTGGATCCAGGATACTGATTACGTAATCTCAAAACTCCTCATCCTAAAAAACAACAACCCTGTGTGGATGCACAACAGAAGTTACTCACAACCTCTGTTTTAGTTTGAAAGAGATACACGTGAAAAGAAGATGTCTATTATGTAAAAGTGGCTAAGAGATGGCCAAAAATGGGAAGTATTCAAAAGGAGAAGCTTTGCATTTACATTTTCCAAACTTGTTTGTTCCTGTTATTCTATGAGCATGAAAACACGTAGGCTACTTCCCTGTTGTTATTACACAAAGCATAAAATAATTTAGAGACCATAAACACAGGAACAACATTAATAATAGTTAGAACTAGAACATGGTATCAAATATGTGCAAATATACTGCAAGGGAAGCAGATGTTTACTTCACTGACTTGCATTTCTCCAGTTATATCATCCAGTGGAAATCAGCACAGAAAAACAACGAACCCCAAAACAATTGCGAAATGCACAATAAGCCAAGTACATGTGTGAATGGTGAACTGTACATCTTGCATTTCTGGTGTGGAGGAAAAATAGCTGTTGGATAGGGCAGCCTCCCAGCTTGCATTTCAATACATGAGAAACCAGACAGACAAGAGACAGATTATGAGTTTCAGGAGCAGCCTAAAACTGAATAAACACTCATTCTAGTATGGAACAGGGCAGCTATCTCAGGTCAACCTGAGAGAAGTTATTAGTCACCAGGTAAATCAACAGCCAGAAATTCTCCTAGCACAAATATCTGCAACCAATCATTGAACTGGAGTAGAACCAGAAAGTTGGCACTTAAAATCAAAAAGGTGGCAGAGCACCTTTTAAACTGATCCCCCCTCTCTCGTAATACTAGAGTCCTGGGTCATCCACTGAATGCTGGGAGATTCAGGACAGACAAAAGGAAGTGCAGCTTAACAAAGAGCCTAGGTTAAACGATGGAAATGGCTCTCACAAGTTGTAGCAATGGCCACCAACTTGGGACAGCTTTAAAAGGGTATTAGCCAAATCCATGGAAAATAAAAGTTGTCAATGACTACTAGCCACAATGGTGGGCACATCCTGCCACTGCCATCTGCAGGTGCGCCTTGCCGCTGTTGCAGGTGCACCACGCTTCTGCCACAACCCCACCCTTGCCTCCTCCACTGTCACGCCCCACCACTGTTGGGCCCCACTGCTGATGCAGGTGCACCCATGGAAGAAGTGGCAGCAGGGTACGCCCATGGAGGTAGAGATGATGGATTTTGCCGCAAGAGGCAAAACTTCCCAGGCTAGCCCCGAGAGGATAGTGCTGTAACACTGTAGGTCCCATCTATGGGCTTCCTATAGGCATCTGGATGGTCACGGTGAGAAGAGGATGCTGGGTTAGATGGGTCTCTGGTTGGTGCTTTGTAGGTAGGAGTAGCAGAGATAAGAAACTCTAAGGTTAGTAGTAAAGGTAAAGGGACCCCTGACCATTAGGTCTAGTCGCGGATGACTCGGGTTGCGGCGCTCATCTCGCGTTATTGGCCAAGGGAGCCGGTGTACAGCTTCCTATTTATCTACTTGCACTTTGACGTGCTTTCGAATTCCTAGGTTGGCAGGAGCAGGGACCAAACAACAGGAGCTCACGCCATCGCGGGGATTTGAACCGCCGACCTTCTGATCGGCAAGCCCTAGGCTGTATGGTGTAAATCCTTTCCAGTTACTTTAAACAGGTTCCACCACTGTGCCTATATAAAAGCAGTATTTAACTGACCAGCATATTTATAAATGTGTGAGAACTTGTTCTGCTTTACCTCCGAGTTCTAAGAGGCAACACAATCTGGATATCATGAATGTATACACTCTCTGTAATAACTGGACGGATCACTAAAATTATAACGTGTGTTTGCGTGACCTTAATGTTAAATATGGACCATGTACTGAATCTGAAAACACAGCATTTTCAAAATAATCTTCCAATTTCAGAACTAGATGGAACTAGGCAAATCCACCCTGCTCAGTTTTTCGTGGGACCTTTATCCCACAATAAGTGTATTCAATATTACTCAAGATCACTGCCAATTGCAAAATGTGGCATCGCATCATCACCACCACATACCGAGAGGGCTGGGTTGCCTTCGTCCTCCACAGTGACTACCAGCTGGTAGAACTGCTGCCTCTCACGGTCTGGAGGGGAAGGGCGGGTGGCGATCTCTCCGGTCACTCTGTCCATGCGAAAGGTCAGTTCCTCATTCCCTCGAGTGATGTAGTAGGAGAGGACACTGTTGAGGCCACTATCCCTGTCAGTTGCTCGCACCTGAGCCACAGCAGTACCTCCACCCACGTTCTGTGAGCACAAAAAGAAATGAATATTAGTCTGGCATATCTATATCTATACATACTTCTCTAAAAATGGAACTGTGTCATAAAATTTGGATTTGGGATTAGGCAAAGACTCCCAGATGGGTGGGGTATAAATAATAAATTATTATTATTATTATTATTACATCATCTTCCTACGGCAACAGATAGACTAGAACTGGTTTCTTATTGGAGCTCTTGTTGTTCAACGTGGGACTCACAAGCAATTCGAGAGGATTGGCCAGTTCACCAAATCAAAAGTTCCCTCAACCTGATAGAGAAGCTACACGTTGGACACAGGGGCCAAAATTTTATATCTATTAATTTAATCTGGATGGCACAATGAGCAGGGCTCTGCTGCCTAAACCCAGAAGGACATTGTCAAACAAGATTCTCAAGTAAGTGTCTATATATGTTGCAGAATATGAGGGGCTGTTGGGGTTAGAACCAGATCTTCCTTTTGCACAAATAACTCTCTTCACAGAAAGCCAGCAAGCAGAGAAGCTTACCTCATTAACACTAACGTTGTAACCATATGGATTTGCAATAACTGGTGGATTATCGTTAACATCCAGTATATTCACTCTTAAGGTGTGTTCTTTCCTGCGAGGTGGGACACCTCTGTCAGATGCTTGAATCTGGAATGTAGCACAAAGGTTCTAATCAGGAGAAAAGCTCATAGCCTTGGTCAAGCCTGTTACTTAACTGAAATGAGAATGGCCTAAATACGTAAACATCCCATAGCCATGAAGCTCTGGCATGAGCTAAGCCAATCTCTCCCACACACCCCATCACATATTTACCTACTGGTTACTTTATGGAACCTGGAGTATGTATGTGCATTAGTTTATTTGTATAAATAATGCATATAATATGCAAGAGCTGTTTGTATTTTTCATGGAATGCTCCATTATCTCTTGACCAGGAGCCCTCAGACATGGACGTCTGTTAATTTGGCTCATATACTAATTTCTGACTCAGCTCTACCAGACATACAGTTCCCTGTTCCTTGCAGAAGGCCTCTCCTCTCCTCTCCTCTTCACGGAGGGGAGGTGGAGGTGTTGTGAGCGGGAACTGCTTCCCGCGCTCACAGGGGGCTTAGTCAGCCCCCTGCGTCACTGAGTCCTGTGCCCGCATCACGCCCACCGGCCAGCCTATACGCCTGGGTGGGGGCATGCCTTAGCTGTATTTGAATGACCACGGGAACATGCACTCTTCCTTCTTGTTCCTCCCTCCCTTAGGCTTTGCCTTCGTTTCTTGACCTTGGTGTGGACTTCGGTTGATCGCCTTGGTTGTCCAGGGGGCCTGGTAGGATTTTTTTTCCACTTGACAGATTGGCACCAGCCAATTGGTTTTTTGCCTACTTCGTAGCAAATCATCACAACTTTGTAAGGTTTGGAGGTTAGGCATTGAAAAATGCGTTGTGTGTCGGAGGGGAGGTTGTGGCCATCATCTACCGCTCCCCTTGAAGGGTATTCCGTTAAAGGAATCCGGCGATCGTGTTTCCTGCCCGATGCCTTAGTGGTGGCTAGGGCCATGGCTCGACCCCCTGGTGACTCTAGGGGAAAGCTTCCAGTTGATTTGCATCAACAAGCCTCCCCCTACTGGTTGTTAACCCTTGTGTGACTCCTGGCACAGCGGGCAGGAGTCAAGTATAGTCTGTCCGATCCAATGCCTAAGCCAATACCACTCACATTCTGTAACCAAGTTGTGGCCTTTTTTAGCCCATTAACCTAAATACGTGTGTCCATATGTATTATTTTATCTCCAAGCGGGGGTGGGGCCTTGACTCACAAACAAGTTCCCCTAGCCCTGAGCTACATTCCCCCATCCATCTGTTGCTCCTGAGGGGCTTCCTCTCCAAATATTCAGTTGTGTATGAGATCTATGAGTCCTTAGCATGCCTAGTAGCACCATGCACAGAACAATGCAACACAAGAGACTGTCAAATAGCTCTACTTTGACGTAAGATGAGTAAACAGAGCAGCAGAAGTAATTGCAGTGAACAATCTTAAGTGTGGTCTGATGGTGATGGATACAGCCAGGTTTGACAATTAGTATTACTAGAGAATCATTTTGAACAGAAGAATGTATGAGCTGTTCGGCAGTGGAACTTGCTGCCAAGGAGTGTGGTGGAGTCTCCTTCTTTGGAGGTCTTTAAGTGGAGGCTTGACAGCCATCTGTCAGGAATGCTTTGATGGTGTTTCCTGCTTGGCAGGGGGTTGGACTGGATGGCCCTTGTGGTCTCTTCCAACTCTATGATTCTATTGTGGTAGGCTGATCCACCTCTTCCTCTGGTGGCAAGTTTAAGAGATGCCCCATGGTAACATAGCTTCACACTACTTAAAACTACAGCAGATTGTGTGGCCTTGGGAAAGTTGCTGTCCCAAGCAGGATAGTTGTGTACATAAAATTCCACTTTGGAAGAAAAGTTGGACAAAGTGGCATTTTTGTGTGTGTGTAAAAAACAAAACAAAACAGGAAAGTTGGAGCTGGAGGCTATGCGATTGCTCTTTGGAACTGCCACTGTGAAGTTCAGCTCTGAGGCAAACAACTGCAAGGAGTTACAGTCTTACTAAACCAATTACTTTGGCAATGAATTCCAATCTGTGTCTCAGAACAATTTTTAATATATTCAAATAATGTAAAATATATTGTTCCGAGCACATTTGTAGTTCAAAATACAAGGGATGCATTATTATTATTTTCTTATACAGGTGTTATCAAGGCAGTAAGTGAAATAATTGGCCATACTGTAAACATGCAGATGCTGCGATTACAGAGTCTAGACAACAATAAGTTGGCTAATCACATTTGGTATATATAGCTGCTTGCCTGGATCTGGCAAATGGTGTGATTGTGCAGCAAGCAACTTGGATTGTGGGCATCACTAAATTACCTTTAAAGTGTAGTGTTCAATCATTTCCCGGTCCAATGGTCTGGCCACAAACACTTCTCCATAGGTGTTGTTGGTTGTGCGGATTTCAAATGCCCTGCCTATGTTTCCTGATACTATAGAAAAAGTCACCTGTAAAAAGATAATTCATATATACAAAATAAATAAATAATAATAATCACAATGATGGCTGGGAGGTTTAGGGGATCTTGTGAATTCCATAGGAGAACAGTAGATCTATAAATTCAAAATGATGCATACGAAAGCACCTTTTCAGACTGAAACTGCTTGTGAAATTCATAACAGCGGATCATTTCAGGCAGCAAATTAAAGAAAAAACACACCACGCCTTAAACACAGAGTGCTTCCTGTTCCATACAGAGAGGACTTCCTTTTAGTACATTGTGGTGGTGAGAACGCTGCCATCTGTTTTTTTCAGGTCCATTGTCCCATCTGTCAGCTGTCAAGCAGCCTCTCGGCACCAAAGGAACTTGTTTATGATATTGTTTTCCCCCTAACACCTTTCAAAGCCATCTGCTCCATCCATTGCATCTTAAGAGTCCAAGTTATATTTAGTGCTAGTGATTTCACCTTGCAGGCAGGGAAACGCCACCACTGAAGATCAGGGCCTTACAGGAGCCAGTTCAAAGAACTGAGGGAAGCAGAAGGGCAAAGGGCTCCCATGATGTGAGGTGGGACTCACAGATTGGAGGTGGACTCTGTTGAGGCCAGAAGACTTTACTGTTGCCTCCTGATAGCAGTCAGGACGACTGGCAACGGCAGCAGTAGAAGTTTGCTTCTGTATAGTCCCTTCCTGATGGTAATATGTGAATTAGCCCTGAAGGAGAAACAGTGCCTATAGAGCAGGCACCCCCAAACTCGGCCCTCCAGATGTTTTGGGACTACAGTTCCCATCAGCCCTGACCACTGGTCCTGTTAGCTAGGGATGATGGGAGTTGTAATCCCAAAACATCTGGAGGGCCGAGTTTGGGGATACCTGCTATAGAGAGACTTACTGGGTTGTTGGTAGGATAAAGTTGCCATTTCACCTGTCTCAATGGTTGCACCAGAGCTTTCCATCACCAAGAAAGGACAGTGCAGAAAAAAGGTCTCTGACAAAATCCTTACACATTTTGTCAGGTGCCCCCTGGCCCACCCAGGCGCTAGCAGTGGCAGGCCTATCATCCCTGCTAATCCCATCGGACCTCAACAAAAATCCCGAAATCAGCTGCACCTGCTCAGTCTTTCAGTGGATAAGAGCAGCCCAAGAGAATAGCAAAATGGTGTGTCCCCTCTCACTCCCAGTAAAAGTTCCTTATGCATTTCACCTGGATAGCATTTCTCAACTAAAGGCAAAGGGAGTCGATAATGTGTGTGTGTGTTTGGGGGAGAATGCACGCACGCACGCGCACACACAAGCGACAGTGCTTTATACTTGTGCTTCGATGTCACATATGGCTGTGTGATTCAATCTACAATATTTCTCCTTCAGAGAACAACCTTGCACTCCAATGCCAGCCAGAAACTAGACTGTAGATTTTTTTTTTAAAAAAATGTCAGCTTCCCCTTTAAAATCAAGTTTATTGATTACAAGGCCATGAAGGATGCAGCTGTTTCAGAGCTGTTATTTGTGGAACCCAACAGATCTCTGCACTCTGATGATGCCCTATGTAAGACAACAGAAGCTTTGATGAGCAGCCTGGTGTTCTTCATCAGTCTATGAGGCTTCCTACATAGCTGTTTCTGAATCATGCGTAGGGCACATATATCTACTTGGAAAGGATCACGAGTTTAATCCAAAGCAGGAAGTATGCAATAACAATGAAACCAATTTGCCATCACGATAAGGGCAAAAAACCAGGGTTCACCAATTATAGCTTCTGTATATTGCTAACTCACTATGCAAATATCCACCATTCACCTTCAAAGTTCTTACACAGAAACTAGGTTTTCCTTAATTTTGATCCTATCCCTAAAGCACCAAATTATAATAAGCAAAACGTGACCGACCCAACACATCTCAACACCCTTTTGCTAACTCCACAGTAACTGTGCATTTTGAAGCTACACAATCATTGCTACCTGCCCGTTGCTTCCTGCATCAGGGTCCCTGGCCAAAACCAGAGCAATTCGACGTCCAACAGAACTGTCCTCTGCTACGCTCACAGATGAGTCGGAAGTAATGTCAAACTGTGGGCTGTTGTCATTCTCATCCAATATGGTGATTGTAACCTGTCCAATGGAGAATGTAGATATGAATAAGAGCTCTGTCTGTCTGTCTGTCTGTCTCTCACAGACACCTGTGCTAGAGCTGGGGAGAAACAGTGATTTAGCCAAAAATTCATTAGATTGACCTTATAATGTGAGGAGAAATGATTTCGTGAAATTGATCCACACAATTTTATTTCTCCAAATTGTTTAACAGATTCTTTAAGCATTGCCTATTCCTTGGAAGCATACTTAGCACTTAAAGAAAACAAACTGCTAGAGGAATGACCCACCCATTCTAGAAAAGTATCATCCTCTCTGTAACATCCCTTTTTTAATGGTGGCCGCCATTATGAATTTACTCAAATTTTAAAAACATCTTAGAATAGGCTTTCTGGAAAAAAGGCAAAATGATGACCATTCTTCCTGCCCCAGAAAATCACCCTACTCCCAAAATATTGGTGAAGCAAAACAGCCCATTCTGAGGTTGATGAAACGGCTGAGCAATAGTCATTGTCCGTGCGGTATAACCCTACTTTCTGCATAATCAGAGCAAACACAAGGACCCTTGCATTTACAGCTTGAATTGAAGCTGCTGCTGCAAAGGGATGCTCATGTTTGCAGCAAGCCCCATTTTGGGGTTGCATAAATGCAGATCCCAGCCAGCTTGCTGTAAGTGTTGATCAGCTGCTCAGCACTTACGACTCGTGGCAGGCACCAGCTGCACTATGGAATGCCCAGTGGAGAACTACAAAACACAACCAATCACAGCTGGCTTCCTATAAGTGCCAATCAGTAGTTTGGCACTTCCAGCAAGCTGGCTTGGGGCAAGCATCAGTTGCACTCCAGACTTTGGAAACCCAGCAGCGCAGCCAATCCCAGTCAGTTTGCTATAAGGTGTTTACTGCGATCAGCTTCACTACTGATGGGGAACTCTGCTGTGCAGGGAAATCGCCGCAGGCTTGCTGTCACTGCCAATCAGCTGATGACACTAACAGCAAGCCTCGTTTGCTAGTCAACAATCAGGAGAACTTGAAGGCTTCTGAAAGCTTCTTGGTAGCGATGTCCCCACTTGTCCCTCACCTGCTATATAAGATATGACAGATGGGCATGGTTTGGGGGAAATTGGACCACAGGCCGAAATTGGCCCCTTGCTGGGTTTAAATGGTCCCATGGTCTGGAGTTATCTCACCCCCTGGGCTAAGGTATAATGTCTACGTTAAAAGGCAAAAGCCTTAAACTGAAGAACTAGGTCAGTGTTTCCCAAACTTGGGTCTCTAGCTGTTCGTTGGACTACAACTCCCATCATCCCTAGCTAACAGGACCAGTGGTCAGGGATGATGGGAATTGTAGTTCGAAAACATCTGGAGGGCCGAGTTTGGGGATGCCTGCTCTAACACTTCTGTATGGCTGGAAGAACTAATTCAAGTTTACTCAGAAGCAAATACCTCTCTGTTCAATAGGACTTACTGTAAACATGGACTGGGTCGTAGGCTTCATGTGCATTCAGGCACTTCTAATATAGCGAGTTCCTCTAATCTTCACAACCACATTGACAGAGGGAAGTGGAAACCTCCCATTTATTATAGAGGCTCTGCACAACACCTCACTGGTGTTGACACACGAGCCCATTTAGCAATACATGTAGCCCAGAAATACATGGAAATCCCAGCCCACAGTTACATTAGTCAACTCACACAGCATCAAAATATTCTCAGAATCACTTTGCTGTGAGAACTGCCATCAGTAGCTCATTTTTTTTGTTTTTTTGTTAAGGGATCAGGTTGTTATGGATGTGCCTCAGCTGCAGTCGTGAGTCCAGAATCACCCTGATAGTATTCAAGCTGTGTTTTCTGTCATTAGCTAAAGGAAATGCTGTCATATCTAAAAATAACTGTGCATGCACACACACAATACACAAAAGGAGGAGAAAAAGAGGAAGATGCTTTTATTTATGAGTCTTTATTTACCTGGTTAAAGGCTCCAGCTGCAGGGACAGGCAGCAGGGCCTGCTTCTAGAGGGAGGCTGAGACCCTCTCTCCACTTCTTTTAGGGTGATTTTTTATTCTTGTTGCAAAAAAAATCAATCAAAAGGAGAGGCATGCTTCTCCACTTCAAGAACAAGCAGCTGCTGTCTCCTCTAATCAACCTCAATTCCTTCCATTGTTGACTCTCTTTCGGCCCATTTTTTCCAACACAACATTCCCAAACCTTTGTTCAGAGATGTGCCTTATTATTATTATTATTATTATTATTATTATTATTATTATTATTATTATTATTCCTTCTCCTATTCCATTGCTGTGTTGTCTCACTTAAGACTTTGGGGGCTGAGCCCTACTTCAAGTAAAACTTGGGGGACTGAGGAGGACTGTCTATCACAAAACCCAATTTACTGTTTCTAAATTCCAGTGTACCCAGAATATGGCTGGGATGGACATGAAAAGATCTGAGAGAAAAACGACCCTTCCATCCACTCCCCTTTCAGTCTCAATCCTAGGGGGAAAGGGTTGCCTAGAAGAGTCACAAATGAGTCTGTGAGGCATTTATGTTCTGACTGGGTGCACATTCTTAGGAGCAGCAAGTCATTTGTTTAGAGAGGACTGAACAAGGCCTGCCTGGCAAGGTAGAACAGCTGTCTTCTTTAAAAGAATTTAGAATGCTGGAACTGAAATGTGAAGGTAACTTTGGTTCCCTGCATAGCTGGGAACTAGCTGCCTCAAAAGTGCTAGGGAATTCTAAAGCTTGCATGCACTTCAGAATCCAATAAATGGCATTCCTCAGCTTGCCTGTTTTGCATCCTATACTTGCACCCCACATGACAATGTATAGCAACAGCTACTTGCTTGAAAGCCACAACAAAGGGTCACAGGCAACAACAGAGGAAGGATAAACACAATGGAGGGGGAGCACTCTTACCTTCTGTTGGAGAGAAGCACAAAATAGGATGGAGAAAAAGAAGAAGAAGAAAAACAGTTATTAGATTTAAATCCTATTAAACAATGTGGTTTGAATTCAATGCTTTGGGAAAGGTCAGCTGTAGATGCAATGTAACAAGGCACAGATGCAATGAAAGGAAAACACAGGTGAACCATGTCCAAACTCTGCTATTGTTGCTTTGCCAATATCTTTCAGTCATCTAAGATACGTGGCATCCTCAACTATTTTGTTGCCAAGTCTCTCAACCAATTGAACACCAAGGACTGTTCAGGAATATCGATGTATTCCAACCTGCAACTTTCCCCCCTGGGAATTTGGCCCCTAGAAGCTCTTAGTTGCCCCAGGGAGGGAAGTTGCAATGAATGTTCACATGAAATGTGGCAAGCCCAAGATCACTGGATGCAAGAATGTCTTTCATTGTAACTGCTTTTATAATGTTTTAAATTGCATTTGTTTTAATAGTGTTGGATGCTTTTGCTTTTTTTTTTTTTACATTGTGACTCTGGGCTGCTTAGGACCAAGGGTGGGATATAAATTAGGTCAATAAATAAATAAATAAAACACGGTGGGAATCTGTGCCAGGAAGGAATGCTTGCCACGGCAAATGCCTGCATTTCGCTAGAAGTGCTAAATTTGTATCTGAAAACTGTTAATTTAAACACCTCAGATAACAAGGCTGTGCTCAGTGACAATATAAAACAATTCAGAAATGTTACACACACACACACACACACACACACACACACACACACACACACACACAGTCGTACCTCGGAAGTTGGACGCCTTGCGAGTTGAATGTTTTGGCTCCAGAACGCCACGGAGCTGGAAGTGAGTGTTCCGGTTTGCTAACGTTCTTTGGAACACAAACATCTGACACGACGTCCGCAGCTTCTGATTGGCTGCAGGAGCTTCCTGCAGCCAATCGGAAGTCGTGCCTTGGTTTCCAAACATTTTCTAAGTTGAACAGACTTCCGGAATGGATTCTGTTCAACTTCCAAGGTACGACTGTATAAGCTTTCCTGGGGAAACAATAAACTTTTCCTGGGTGGTGGTGAGGACCTAGCCTTGGAAAGAATAGCCAACTCAACACTGTCCTACCCTACAAAGCCAAAGGGTTACAGCAAAAATAGCTCACCACAGTTGAGTCAAGCTTCGGACCACCATCATCTGCAACAACAGTTAGGGTGTAAAAATCTCCTTTCTCTCGATCTACCTGTCCTTTGACTGTGATCACACCCTGCCAGGGGAAAAAACACACACGAATACATGAATTCCCAACGCCAGAGTATTATCTTAGGTGAAGGAGGTCCACCTGTAAACTACTCACAGTGATGCCATTTATTTTGAACAAAGACAGAGCCTGAGGATTTGTATTGGGGTCAAACTTGTACGTGATCTGGTTCAGGTTATCGATGGAGCGCGCCTGGACTCGGAGGACTTCAGATCCCAGGGGGATGTTCTCTGTGATCACTGCTTCATACGTGGCATTTGAGAACTGCACGGCCTCATCCAGTTCATTGAGGAGGCTGACATAAACACTGCAGAAGCCTTGGTTATGGGGGGGTGCTTGGTCTGTGGCTGAAACATTCATCAGATAGCTGGTTTTCGTCTCGTAGTCCAGGTAGTCGATGGTGGTAATGAGACCGGTGCTCTCGTCGATTTCAAACTTCCCCTCGGAACCTGAGATGATTTTGTAATTCACAAGGCCTCCGTTTCCTAAGGGGGGGGAAACACAGTTAAAGGTGCAAGGCACATGTAAGAAGCCATGATTCAATTGCACAGTGCTCTGGGATGAGAGATCAAAAATCCAGAGAGGTGCTTAAAAACTTACACAGCAACTTATAAGGAAAAAATAACGTATGTACTTCTGCGTCATATCTCAGGATTCCCCTGAATATATGTGAACCTCCCCATTGCACACGCATGGTCCCCATTTGGCTACAAACTTGTCGCATTCAGCACTTAAGTTCAGCATTAGAAGGAGCAATTGTACCATAGCTGCCAAGTTCCGGCCTGAGAAATAAGGGACTGGACCGGAAGTAGCAGACCGGAAGTAGTGCTGCTGCCATTTTGGAACTGGGCGGAGCATGCTCAGAAGCTACTTTTGATGCTGCTCTGCCCTGTTCCAAAATGGCCGCTGCACCAGAAGTCACGCTGCAGCCATTTTGGAACTGGGCAAAGCAGCATCAAAAGTCGCTTCTGAGCATGCTCCGCCCAGTTCCAAAATGTCCGCCGCGCCAGAATAAACCAGGGAAAAACGAAAAAATCTGTTTTTTCAGCTGGGAACAGCTGGAAAAACAGGGGTTTTCCAGGGAATACGGGAGACTTGGCAGCTATGAATTGTACTCCTCCACCAAGAATAAAGGCAACACTGACAAGCAAGAGACCACAAACACAAATCATGGCGAGTCACAATGGCCGGGGGGGGGGATGACTATTCCATGCTGTTTCTGTACCTGTGTCTCGATCTGTTGCCCGAACAACTGCAACAGATGTCCCGATCCCAGCGGTCTCACGCAGTCCCAGCCGGTTATATTGCCTTTGGGTAAATACTGGCACTTCATCGTTGACGTCTTCCACGTACACTATGACCTGGGGAAAGTTAAGGTGCAGTTAATTTATTTGCCCGGAATCTGTTCTGGAGAAAAAGAAGTGACACTTGATAAGGAAGAGGAGTCTTGATGTGGACATCACAGCACAGAATTATGGAGTTCTACTGGACCCAAAGATCAGTTCCATGGTGAAATATATGACCAGTCTCTCATGCCTCTTCACAACAAACAGAAACAACCTGTGTAACAAGCAGAGCGCAAGTACACTGCAGGAAGCTATCAGCAAAGCAAATATCTCCTGGTAATCAACAAAGAATAAAAACAAAGCAAAGCCCAGGCACCATAAGGGGGAAATTCCTTTCCATGGCAAATTGCTGTGATATGCCACTGAATATCTTGTCTCTAGCTGTGGCAAGTACTGTCGCCCCAGAGGAAAGGAAAGACAGCCGATATCATAAGAATCTGATCTTGGTGCAGTGCAACTGAGGCAAGCTGTGTAGAATTTTCCATTCTTTTAAAATTTTAAATTCTTACTTATTTTTTCATAAGCAGGTAGGTACATACAGATTATTTGTAACCAAAAGAAGACAATGAAAAGAATTAAAATGATAGAAAAAAGAAAGAAATAGCACAACTGACGGCCCCCTATCAGGGAAATGGTATAATGCTGCCAAAAATTAATACTTTTTCATTTTTGTTCTCTAATAAATTTTTGCTGGAGGTTCAGGATCAAAAGCTCCATCATCTATCATCGGGGTTAGTTGGCAGGCACCAGACGTTCCATACCTTGCTTGCCAGAACAGTCTGGATATTATGCGCATCATTTATGTATATAAAAAAAATAAAGTTTGCCAAACCTTAAAACAATTTCTCTTACTGACTTTGACTCTGCCTCAACCATATTTGATACACTCACTTTTCCATAATCATTAGAAACCAGACCTGATTTAAGCAAGCCTCTTTTCTCAGTTCCTCCCAATTCCCAACTTTTATATTCCATTCCATTTTTCAAGACAGCAGCTAGACCCTCCCTAATGTCTATTTCCAGCAGGTGAATTGGTGTTTTTGCATATTAACATGGCAGTAGCTAATTAATTAGGAAGAATGTAAAGTCCTTAAAAATGGATCAGTGTAATCCTGTGCGTGCTACAACAAGGTAATTGCTGAAGCCATGCTGCATAATTATAAGGGCAGGGGGAGCTGGCATAAAGCTGCCCAACACACTTGAGATTTCTCTCATTCCATTTGTCTGCAGCAAGCCTTTGAGATTATGAACAGAGGTATAACCCTGATACTGTCCATACTCACAAAATTCCATTCCGAGTGTAGCAGAGTCATAAATGGCTGTCAAAAATTTGTCATTAATTTTGTCATTTAATTTGTCATTAAATGGATTCTAATGAAGTTCCACTGACATTTGGTAAGGTCAAGAACGATTAGAAAATCTATTTTACTTGGACTCCCCACATTTTAGCAGGTTTCTCCTACCACAGAAACCACAACAGAATATACAGGATGCACGGGGAAATTATGAGGGCTTCTGCAGCATTTTAAGTGAAGGTGAGCTGTTGTGAGTGTTGAGGATGAGCTCCACCAACATGTCTCCAAAGCACTATGCAAAAATGGGGTCACCTGGCGTCATTGAGATGTCAGTTCCTTGGACAGGTGGGTGAGCTCTGCCCACTAGTCAAAGTTGGCCCATGGTGGGTGGAGAGGTAATTTCCCACCCCTGGGTTATATGAATGCACTGTTCTCTTCTAGATCTGGGGAGGTTCCTAGGCCTGAGTACACAGATCCACAGTAACTCACTTAAGTCCCTGCCTCAGACCTCAAGGTTTCTGATTCAAGCTGTGGGATATCACTGTGTTATGCATGTGCTGCTTTCAGAAATTCTTTATGCATTGACTTTGTTACTTAATTCATTCAGAGGAGCAAAGATATTAAACAAAGAACAAGTGCTCAAAAGTTCTCTGTTGGGAGAACAGTTTGCAAAATTTTCATCTCTGCGGAACCTATGCATATATATGCTCAGCATTTGATACTTTAAAAAAAATTGCACTCTAAAACACTTTGCAATTCCCCATTGATCTTCACCAAACTGTAAACCTGATTTAACAAAACCCTTATAGCCAGCTCCACTATAACCAGCGGAAGATTGTAATTTCCCTGTGCCGCCTTAAGGCAGATCCCCTTGTGGAATCTTGAAGAGGCATTATTACCCTAACAGAGCTCCTCATGGCTCCTTGTTCACTATTGTAGGCTTCCACTTCAAGGACATGGGAGGAATTGTGTTCTCTGTCCAAGGGCCGTAAGCCTCGCATGACCAGTCCACTGCTGGGATTGATCCGGAAGTTGTTGTAACTGTTTCCTGTGGATGACAAACAAAGGCTACAGAAGATGACATTATGCCTTCAATTTGAAGACCTCAAGTCCCATTACAGGAGTGTTTCAGAACAGGGAGAGAGGTGGATCAATTAACACCAATAGGATTTTGAATTTATAAAAAAGCCAGTATAGCAATGCAACATATAGACTCTTAAAGGTAAAGATAAAGGGACCCCTGACCATTAGGTCCAGCTGTGACCGACTCTGGGGTTGCGGCGCTCATCACGCTTTACTGCCCGAGGGAGCTGGCGTACAGCTTCCAGGTCATGTGGCCAGCATGACTAAGCCGCTTCTGGTGAACCAGAGCAGTGCACGGAAATGCCATTTACCTTCCCACCTGAGCGGTACCTATTTATCCACTTTCGCTTTTGATGTGCTTTCAAACTGCTAGGTGGGCAGGAGCTGGGACCAAGCAATGGGAGCTCACCCCGTCGCGGGGATTCGAACCGTCGACCTTCTGATCGGCAAGCCCCAGGCTCTGTGGTTTAACCCACAGTGCCACCCGCGTCCAAAGATATAGACTCTTACACTACATTAAATGATTATGCACAGTCTCCTACCCTTTCAAACAGGCCTCTTCCCAAAGTTGCATTTTTCTTTCTTTTGAAGTGCCTGCAAAGCTTTGTTGCATACATGTTAATGTACCATGCAGGTTTGTCCCTTAGGCCACACATGCCACTTCTAACCTTGCTTGTTCATATTGTAGCCAGTCCTTTATCTTTACCATCTGCTGAACAGTCCTTTTTGTTTTTCCCCAACTCCCTTTTTCTATCCCTCCCCCCCCACCCCAAATCCATTCCAAAGTTCTTTCCCCCTCAGCTTCCAGCCAGGCTTTCTATTGGCTAGGGCCGAAGTTCTATCTCCAGGGCATTAAATTTCTCTTTTGAAGTCATACTTCATGCATCACGATCACATCCTTACAGATTTACTTGGAAGCAAGTCCCATTATCAGCTGAACTTACTTTCAAATAGGTATGTTTAGGATCATGACCGTGGAGTATTAGATGTTAAGACAAGCTGATGCAGCATAAGCCATTTCCTGCAATATAGTTAATCTTGAGGGTTATGAAGAATGAATTGTCAAGTTTTAATGGTACCAAGAAGTCAGATATATTAGAAGTATAATTCCCTAGGATGTATGTTTCCCAATAATTAAGTTTAAAGCCCAGAAAATGTGGAGCAGAACACATAAGGTTGCTGATGTTACGGTATGGATGAAAACGATCAATAAGGCTGTCCTAGTTATTTTATAAGTATACTGTTAATTTTTTTATCATTAAAAAAACACTATCCATTTTCTTTGCTTACCTTTGATAATCCTGTACCACACGCGGCCATTCACACCTTCATCTGCATCTGTGGCTTTCACCTTTGAACAAGCAAACAAACAAATGAAACAAGCAATAAAGGGCTACATTAATACACAAAGCTAAATCATGGTTTGCTTTACCACAGTTTGTTTAACAAATCATGAGTCATCTCATAAACCATGGCCATGGCTTACTTCTTCAAATCGTAGAATCATAGAGTTGGAAGAGACCACAAGGGCCATCCAGTCCAACCCCCTGCCAAGGAGGAAACACCATCAAAGCATTCCTGACAAATGGCTGTCAAGCCTCCGCTTAAAGACCTCCAAAGAAGGAGACTCCACCACACTCCTTGGCAGCAAATTCCACTGTCGAATAGCTCTTACTGTCAGGAAGTTCTTCCTAATGTTTAGGTGGAATCTTCTTTCTTGTAGCTTGAATCTATTGCTCTGTGTCCACTTCTCTGGAGCAGCAGAAAACAACCTTTCACCCTCTTCTATATGACATCCTTTTATATATTTGAACATGGCTATCATATCATCCCTTAACCTTCTCTTCTCCAGGCTAAACATACCCAGCTCCCTAAGCCGTTCTTCATAAGGCATTGTTTCCAGGCCTTTGACCATTTTGGTTGCCCTCCTCTGGACACGTTCCAGCTTGTCAGTATCCTTCTTGAACTGTGGTGCCCAGAACTGGACACAGCTTGGTTTGTTTTCCAGCTCCTCTCACCTTGTGGCTTTCTGCTTGGCAAGTGTCTGGGGGTGAGCAAACAAACATGGCTGAGCATGTTCAGACACAATACCAGGCCATGATTGGTAAGCCAACGATTAACCATGGCTTTACACTGCAGTTTGTTGGCAGGAAACAAACCTTGGTTCGTCTACTGGACTAGTTTCATATGCTCAAACAAATCATGGTTAGGCTAAACATATCACAGGTTACCATTATTTGAGAAACCAGGCCATTGTGTCAAAGTCCAACTATTCAACATACTTCTTTTTAGAAAATATATAACTGTTTCTACTCCCTGTCCAGTCACAGCCCATCCAATTTCAGAATCAAGCTTCTAAAGGTAAGCACCAGAACTTTGAATTCTCCTTGGAAATGCAGTAGCACCCACTGCAGCTGTTTGACAAGTAGTGAAATATGCTAGTGTTGGTTGGTGCCATTTAATGATCAAGCTCTCTGTTAGATTAACTGAAGCTTCAAAAAAGTCTTCAAAGGTCATTCACCAGGGTGGGTTAAATGCCTGAGACCAGATTTGAGATGGCTCCAGCCTCAGTCAAAAGTGCCTGGAGTAGCAACGCAACCACCTGCAGTGATTTTATATCCGAGTATTCAGCACCTTGACCTTAGGGACAGAGATACAGAACATCCGTACAGGGTAAAATCCCAGCTCAACCTTGAAGCTTGCTAGGTTTCTTTTAATTTTATTTAATAAAATGCACATACACTTGATTGTGAAAAACCTCAAAGCAGTTTACCAAACCATGAGTGGTGATTCTTAAGCCATAGTCTATGGGGCTAATGGTTGGGTTCGATGGGTATTCTGCTGGCTTGGAAGACCCATTTAAAGCAAGAGGAAAGCTTTCTTCAGAACAGTGACAAACACAGGATTCAAATGTTCCAGACAGTGAACATTTTTGGGTGAGATTCAATCATGTACCAGCAAATTCAGTTTGTGTAATTTGTTGGGAGGCCTTGAGGAAAACACCCATTCCCCCCAAAGGAATGTGACAAGAAAACACACTGGAAAATATGGGACACTTGGCTTTGATGCAGCAGCATCTAACCTCCCAGCAAACGGATCAGAATGAATGCTTATTAAATAGCTAATGTCATCTGATTTCCCTACAAACAAATCAGGATGAATGGTCGATGAGCAGGTCAGCTGGAAGCACTCTTAAGTTTCTTCCAGCACTGGTTGCAGAATGAGGGGGGAAATATGCAAAAAAACCTGCATGTGCCGAGTTCTTCTATTCTACAATATGTAATACAATTTACCTCATGTCCTGATGTCACCACAATATGCATGCATTTCCTCATTCCACGTTAGAGCTAATTGTGTGGAATGGGGGGAAATGCACAACATGGCAACAGCAGGAACAGGGTAAGTTGTGTCTATGTTACCGAAGGGGAGAACACGAATTCAACATGGGGCATTTGGGGCAGTTGTTCAATTTTTATTTTTTATTCATAATACGCAGCTCTGCCCTGAATATGGCAGGTGAGGGGAAAGGGGTGTGTTGCTAGGTAACAAACAAGGAGGTTCCACTGAGAGTCTTCATGGGCAAATATCTGAGGGCGGTTTTGGATGCTGCTGAGGAAGTGCTAGCTTAAATACAGTCACTTCTGTAATCAGCTGCCAATGCTTCACGACATGTTCAAAGGGGAACTTATTCAGGCTACAGATGTGAATCCCCACCCCCCGTTAAAATTCCACTCTGAATATTAGCAAGGGCTGCCAGATGAACAGAGACGAGACTGTGTGTCTAGCAATGTTTGTGTGACTGTGTGACTAGCAATGTTTGAAGCCGCTATGTTTGTGTGACTGTGTGACTAGCAATGTTTGAAGCCGCTATGAGTGGCATAGAACACACACAAACCCAGCAATGTTAGGTCTTTTCTTTACCCTGATCATTTAGTGATTCAGTTGCACAGGCATATACCATATAAGGAGCCAAGTTTTAATCCAAGGGCCTTTCAAGCAAGCTACTAGGTGGTAGATATAATGTAAGACAATGCAGCGGCGTCCAAAGAAGAAGAAAATCAGAATAGTGGGAATACATAATGCAACAAAGTTGAAGGATCACTGAGTTCTAAAGCAAGTTATTATCTGTCTTAATATTCCCTCTGAAGCTGCTGCTTTGATGGAAGTTACTACAGCCAGCAATCATTGTCAGAAACTGGCTCAGAACTTGAGACATTGCATAGTTCAAATAATTTCTTGGTGTGTGTATATAATGGAAGATCACTTGATACTAAAAGAAACAAAACTCAGTGGCGCCCTCTGGCGTTCTTATTGCTTATCGCAAGGGTTTCCTTCCTCCAAAACATCATTGGTGACACTGGAGTCACGTATATGAGCCCAAAGAATAATGCGCTTGCTGTAGGCAGCCTCTGTTACAAGCATATCACATATATTTCTTTAAAAGCTAGGGAAAAATGAGAACACAATTTATTAACACGGCAGAGTAATTTTTAAAGGAATGCCAAGGGTGAAGTACATTTGTGCCCTCTGCTGGATTTTTAAATTACTTTAGAAAGTTTGAATTTTTGGTGGGGAGACTGTGTGTGTGTGTGTGTGTGTGTAGGTTGAAATTCCAGCATATCAAATGAAGTAAATATGAAATTCTAAGCCCTAACAACTGGATCAGGCACCCCCAAACTGCGGCCCTCCAGATGTTTTGGCCTACAACTCCCATGATTCCTAGCTAACAGGACCAGTGGTCGGGGAAGATGGGAATTGTAGTCCAAAACATCTGGAGGGCCGAAGTTTGGGGATGCCTGAACTGGATCAATGTAAGTGACTGCCCCCCCCCCAAATTAAGCAATACTGAGCAGCCCTGAATGGATATCTCTATGCAGCCACCAGCAATCCTGATCACGAGGATTACAGATATGGCCAGCAGAAATCCCAGTGATTGCAAAGGCTATAATGGTGGTACCTTGTTAAAGACTTTATATTTTTCTATTTTAGATGTATGCCAAAAACTTCTTAATACTGAGTTCATCAAGGCCCTCGTCCACCACAGGCTGAAGCTGACAAGGTGCAATTTTTCCTCACTGTCACATGCTGAAAGGTGCAAAGTGGCCCCAAATGGCAGCAATTCAAATCACATTTCCCACAACTCAGTTATAGGCCTATGGTAACTCCATGGTGGCATTGCAAGGACTGATTCACATTTTACTTTTTGAACTTTAGTACAAAAATGCATCCAATTTCAAATAGCAAAATGCACAAGATTTATACTTAAATCTTAAATTAAAATACTATACTGTATACAGTTATACCTCGTGTTACGTCCACTGCGGGTTACGGATGCGCTGAACCCGGAAGTCCTGGTACGGGTTACTTCCGGGTTCGGCGTGCGCCCATGCACATTGTGCTTTGCGCATGCACAGAAGCGCCGAATTGCATCACGCGTGTGCGCAGACACGACGCTTCAGGATGCGGCCTTTTCATGTTGCGAACGGGCCTCCGGAACGGATCCCATTCGCAACCAGAGGTACCACTGTATAATTAAATGGTCAACTTTCAGGATAATAAACAATGAAATAGTGATTACAATTACAACCCAGTTTTCATGTTTAGTGTTGACTGTTTCATTTAAGATGAACAGAAACAAATATTTTTGATGTGTCTAGCAGGCTTTACAATCCAAGGCTCCATAGGGCTGTCCCTGAATAACTTTGGCCCAACTCATAGCCGCGGACACGCCTTAGACCTGGTATTCACCTCTATGGACATGGGTGATCTGACACTAAGTAAACATGAAACAAAAGAAGTGCCATGGTCAGATCACTTCCTGGTGCAAGTGGACTCTGTGACCCTTCCCCTCTGCAGGGAGCTAGGACCGATTCAGATGGTCCGCCCCCAGCACTTAATGGATCCAAATGGTTTCCAAAGAGTGTCGGGGGGGATGTTTTATCTCATGTTGATGGCCTTTCAGCTAATTTCCTGGTGGCCTGCTGGAATGCGGAGTTAACCAAGGCTATTGACTGTCCGGCTCCAAAGCGCCCTCTCCAACTGCATGGAGCCTGGATGGCCCCGTGGTTTCCCCCGGAGCTGAGGGCGATGAAACAATCACTGAGATGGCTAGAGTGCTGGTAGAGGAAAACTCATTCTGAATCGGACCGAACACAGGTTAGAGCTCAACGTTGAGCCTACCAAGTGGTGATAGTGATGGCAAAGAGGTTATCTCCCGCTTGGACTACTACAATGTGCTCTACATGGGGCTACCTTTAAATGGTGACCTGGAAACTACAACTAATCCAGAATGCGGCAGCTAGACTGGTGACTGGGAGTGGCCGCTGGGACCACATAACACCAGTCCTAAAGGATCTTCATTGGCTCTTAGTGCGTTTCTGAGCACAATTTAAAGTGTTGGTGCTGACCTTTAAAGCCCTAAACGGCCTCGGCCCAGAAAACCTGAAGGAGCGTCTCCACCCCCATCATTCAGCTGAGGTCCAGTGCCGAGGGCCTTCTGCTGGTCCCTTGCTGCAAGGAGGTTACAGGGAGTCAGGCAGAGGGCCTTCTTGGTAGTGGCGCCTGCCCTGTGGAACACCCTCCCTTCTTGGTAGTGGCGGCTGCCCTGTGGAACACCCTTATTAGAAATAAACTAACTGGCTTTTAGAAGACATCTGAAGGCAGCCCTGTTTAGCGAAGTTTTTAATGTGTGATGTTTTAGAATGTTCTAATATATGCTGTGAGCCATCCAGAGTGACTGGAGAAACCCAGCCAGATGGGCGGGGTAATAATAATAATAATAATAATAATAATAATAATAATAATAATAATAATAGAGTTATTGTCTGGAGACAGTGTGCTACAATGCATATGCTAATGCACTCTGACAGCCCAGGCCGGTACAATAATGGTGGTATACAGTGGTACCTCGACTTACGAAGACGATCCGTTCTGCGGCCGTCTTCGTAAGTTGAAGTGATGATTGTGTGCATGCGTGAAGTGCGATTTTGCACTTCTGCGCATGCGCCGACTGCGCGTGCCACTTTGCGCAGGCGCAGAATGTGTGCGTGGTGAAAAGACGTCCGGGGTTGTCGACTTCGGAAGTCGAAACCTTTGGAAGTCGAAGCATTCGGTTGCCGAGGTACGACTGTACACCTCTTTCTTATGCTGACATGGTGACCCTGTCTAGCATATGACATGCAAGACATGCTCAAAAGTCTTGCAATTCACCATGCTCCAGTGTGGTACCCGTCTAGCTCTTGTCTGTAGCCTGCCTTCTCTTGCTACCAAAGTACCCTAGCCACTACAGACAACAACAGGAATCCTTACCATCCATTCATGGCTCAGCAGCTCATGATTGCTTATTCTGCACACTGAGATCAGGATGTCAAAAACTGGGAGCATGTACAGAGCCACTGCTACTGTTCTGTACCTTCCCTAACCTGTACGTCTGTTTCCATCAACCTTGTGAAATATCAGGAAGGGCATCCATTTGCTTTCTGTCTGCCCGCTAACTTTCTCCTACTTAGTCCTCAAACATCTGTCTCCAAAATGCTTCCATTTTCCCCTATGTGCCTGACTCTGCACCCACTTCTCCAGAGATTTCTCTCCCTGCTGCCCACCCCCATCTCTCTCTCTCTCTCTCTCTCTCTCTCTCCCCTCCCAGATTATTTGTGCAGGGCCAGGACCAGACCATTTTAAAAGAAAACACAAAGGAGGTAACTCTAGAAACAGATGAACACTAAATTAAAGATAAGATCTTTAAAGTATGACATTGAAGACAAAAGATGTGGGCAAAGTAATAAACAGGAGTGGGGAGAAAGTTGAAGAGCTGAAGACGGGCAAGAACTGCATGCCAGAGTCCCTCCTCCTGTCTCTCTCCCCCCCCCCAATTGTTGGTCCCAAATCAACAGAGGAGTAACTTGAAGGCTGGCATTCAATGAATAGAAGCCAGTGGCCAGACTGTACCATTCCAACTTTCAGCAGGGGATGGAACAGCTGCTAGAGGTAAAGAATCACAGTTCACGACAGCCTCCTATCTCAAAAGTTGTTGCTTCCATGTCCATCAAGAAAGTAAGTGTTTGATGCTCAAAGGCCTGCTCCTCTGCATAGTCACTAGCTGTCTAGTGTTTGCTGCTGCATCTAAGTTCCTTTGTTTCTGTTCCCTCCATCCCCCTATCCTCTGCCCGCCCTATGTTCCCTTCACCCCTCCCCCAAGTTGTCAGGGGCTGGAAGACAACAGAGGCTACACAAGAGCCCAGGGGATGAAGAACAGAAGAAGAAGAAATCCCCCTTAAAAGCTGAAGGAGGGCAAGAAGCTGCAAAGCAAAAAAGAGAGGTAAAATTGTCTTAGAAATATAGCCAGGTACCAAAAGTTTTCCTGCAGCTGGGGTGATGCACTTTCCCCCCAGGAATGTCTTCCAAGAAAGAGGTTGGTGCATTAAAGGAGAAGCCGCTTCATTTGTCTGTTCCACCTTTGCTATTTTGACTTCAGAGAATTCTTTTCCAGGAAGTGTGAGTAAGATTGAGGCTTCCACTCAGGGGAAAGATGTGAAATTTGTCTGGGATGAATAGCAGGGTGAATCAGCGAGCGCTGCTCAAGTGAGGGCCGCTTCACAAATTACCTTTGGGAAGGCACAGACACGTGTAAGTGTCTTAAAATGCATGTTGCATGAAACAAGGAAAAGCACAGACTGTGCAAGACTTCCTAATGTGCTTCAAAGAAGTTTGCTGTACATTACCACCACTTCTGATATATATAACTTGTAAGCAAGTGGCCAGAAAATGGCTGGAGTTGCATGTTATGTGATGTCACGTGTGAATTTGAAATGCATCTCATAGAGCTAAAAGAAGCCTTTGTGTCTCCATTTACTTCTACTAGACATAGGTAATGAAAGTGTATGGTGGATATTGTGTGTGTGTGTGTGTGTGTGTGTGTGTGTTACTTCTCACATGTCTCTTCTAAAATTAGGCATTGGTTTTTAGCTTCCCTTCTCTTTTCATCCTCTCAGGGGAAAGGCAATTGCTTGTCTTAAATCTGATCATTATTATTCTGCAGAAAATAGCACTGAGAGGGGATGGTGGAGTATAGAAGATTGTTATTTGCATTCATTCTGTCAATAGTAGAACTCACAAAATATGTTGGGGCTCTTCTATGTGCATCAGTTACCAAATACCTTGAAATTCTTGGGTCCAATTCAGTTTATGCAGCAAGTGAGTTTGCTGAAAACAAATGCCACCAGAGACAGCAAACAAGGGTTCTGGTGGGAATAAATACATACAGAAAACAGACCGCCTAGGAGAGGAAAACTTTTTCCAGGGGAGGAAGGAGACTCAGTGCTGAAGTGACATTTAAGTAAGATAAATGGTCTTAAGAAGTGATCTGCATGTGTCATGAGCAAGCAGAATGACAGCTTGATACAGCATCACTTGGGAACTGAATGAGAATAGAGCACATTGAACCCCAAGACTGGCAATTTGCCATATTTCTTTGTCATACTAAATAAGGCACTGTTGAATGTAAGTATTCCAGAAGATGATTCCATTATAGAATATTACAGGATTATTGAATAAGTATATATATATATTTTAAAAATACAGGTGTGTGTGTGTGGTGGTTTTATACATTAGTAAATTTGGGTTTGCAGATACTAGGGTTGGGGAGAGAAAGCCACGTGAACATGTTTCCAAGTTGCAGCTGTAAAAGGTTTTACAGTTGTTAGTGTATAAAGCAACTTTAGCATATGGTTGCTGCTTCCAGCTTCCAGCCTTTCAAAACTGCGCTGCCAATAGCCATCAGTACTGCTAATCACAAGTAAATATTATCCAATAATCAAGGAACAAGCATGCAGCCCTTTTCACCCTCAGATTTTAAAAGTATCCCCCCCCCCCAGACAAGTATCTGTCTAACATGGATCACCCAGTGGAACTCTAAAAGACTATTATTTCTTAGATTATTATTGTTAATTGTATATCAGACTTGTGAAAACTTCACTGGTAAAAGAGGAAGAAACTGGTCTCAGAGGATTCACCTGTTTAAAGCTGCAGAGGCTGCTCCACTTAAAGGATCCAGGGGTGTGGGGAGACTGGGCTTGGAAGAAGCATGGATGATGACCAATCCCCTCACATCCACCAATAAAAATACTAGAAACAAGATTTGGTGCTTAGCATGCATTGACAAGTTTTTTGTTTTTCCAGAGCTTGTCAATGCTTGCTGAAAGCCAAACCCTATGCATAAATCTAGTTACAGGTAGGTAGCCGTGTTGGTCTGAGTCGAAGCAAAATAAAAAAAATTCCTTCAGTAGCACCTTAAAGACCAACTAAGTTTATATTTTGGTATGAGCTTTCGTGCATGCACACGAAAGCTCATACCAAAATATAAACTTAGTTGGTCTTTAAGGTGCTACTGAAGGAATTTTTTTATTTTCCTATGCATAAAATCAGCTAGCCAAAAGTTAAGTATCTGCCATGTGCACATGCTCAGGTACCTGTGCAAATTGCTGTTTTGCCAGGAACAATAAAAAGTTGCTGCTCATCTCACAAAGAATTCAAAGACAGCGCCCATTTGGGTATATTAACATACATCAACGTATGCAAGTTTAGAAGTATCTGTTCTATATCTCCATGGCTGATCTAAAGGGGGGGGGAAGCAAATGGCAAAAAAGGGAACATTTGAAACGATCCTCAAAGGACTTGGTCACTTATTCCGCAGCTTGTAGGGTCATAAAAAAGTACAGTTAAGCTCCCTGACCATTTTTATAATGCTGTTTCTGTTTTGTGTGTGTGTTTTGCTACAAACTTCAAAATTCACTCCAGTTTTACTGTGGATACATGTTCAGTGACATTTTAAGATCAGTCCAGATGTTGTTTTTTTAAAGAAAGAATTCTTGAACAGGGTAACAGGTCATAGGATCATACAAATGTAGAGTTGGAAGGGACCCTGAGGATCATCTAGTCCAACCCCCTGCAATGCAGGACTTTCCAAATGGCTAGGGTGGTCCACAGGGTGAGCAAGCGCTTATTGGTTACAGCCACCCTAGGGAGGTGTGATAACGGGGAATAAAGTCCCATCAGCAGTCTATGATGTGCCCTTAAATTCAGAATAGACATTTAATTCTCCAGAGCCAATCAGAGGCCAAGCCACATGTGCAAGATCAGTAACTGGATTTCCCAACTACCGGTATTTGTTTTTATTTGAATATAGCTATGGAGCGAGAGATTCCCTGGATCCCTCTTACCAGCAAGAGCTTGGTTACTACAAAGCAGCAAAGTCATCTGTATGTTTTTACTTATTCCCCCCCCCCCCCCCGGCCACCATTTCTCCAAATAAATATGCCCTGCATGTTTGAACTCTTCGTCCAAAACAAGCAAATGTTTGGTGGGCAGGGTGAGTGTCAGAGGGAATGTTAATTTAGGCATAATGGAGCAGGGTGCACATGCTAATGGTGAGATCTTAGGAAACTTCTTCAGCAAATTGTTTCCAAAGGCTAGCCTTAGGGGGTTTTTGTTTTGTTTTCTGCACTCAGTAAAGTCCAGTGCTAAATACTTGATTCTCTCCCCCCCCACTGATTTATTCAGTCCTACCCCTCCCCCTCTGCGTAGGCAAAAAATTAATCACACTAGGCCTGACATTTAGGAAAGCCCTCTCTGTAATCTTGACCACAGCAGGGATAGTACCAGGCAATTAAATATCCATTCCAAAGCCCATATTTCTGTGAGGGGGCACAGCAGTGTTCTAGGACCAACTTTTATTTACTCCTTATTTTCCCCTGCTGCTTTGGCATCGTGAGCACTCAGTAGAATTATGCCGTAGCTCCCGTTTGCTGAACTGAGTCTGGAAACAGTCAGACAGGAAGACGTACCAGTGGTTGCGAGGTAGGGATGGACCTCTTTGGGAAAATTATTACGATTAAATTTCATAGTTTGTTAATGGTATAAGAAATGCAATGAAACAGAAGGCAAGGCTGGAGTGAGGTGGGGGCAAATGCTACCTTTTACTCTGCACATAGAGGTATGCAGAGAGTAAAAAAAATGTACCGTAATGTTTTCACTCCACTGCTGAAGTGTGTGTATGGGGGTAGAAAGACCTCTCCAACTCAGTGCTGGGAACCACAGTGCTGATATTGTGAAATAATGGTTCATGGTCTGGCAGACCACTTCCTGCAGCTTGGTGGGCTGGATCTGGGCTAGCCATCCCAGCGATATGATATATACCTGGGGTAAAGAAGCTTTTGCAGAACAAGGCTGGATTCCCTTGCATAATTCCCTTCCAGCAGCCACGTTCTGGTGGTGGATGGGGCCAGAGGCAAAAGCACAGGGATTATGACTCTTACACCCTTTGCACATCAAGCTACATTTCAACCACACAACAGTCAGAGGGTTACACACAAACCTCACCATCTGGGCAAGCAGAAGGCATTGTGACAGTTCAAGGACACTTTACAGCTAGGCAAAAGCACTTGAGGAATATGCAGAGCCATCTCTACTAGAGGAAGGATTCTAAGCAAAGTTCTGCCAGTGGATCTCCGTCGCAAGAAGCGTGGGACTGAGTCCATTTATTTATAATTAGGGTTTGGGGTTTTTGTTTGTTGTTCTTGACGGTCTTATACACACAAGGCAGCTGATTCTTCTCTCACAATTTGCCAGTGATTTCAGTTCTCTGACTCCACTCTTGTTGCTGTGTTGTCTTGTAGGAAACATGAGCACAATGGCTGCTGCCAACGAGACCTCTCCAACCGCCAGGGCACTTGCATTTCTCAATGCCACCTCTGAGCTGGTCCCTCTAAGCCCTGAGCCGACTGGGGAGAAGCCTGACTCCCTGCCTATCATCATCGGTCTCGTCTGCATCTTCCTCCTCCTGGCTACCTGCCTCGTCTTTATCACTCTGTGCAAGCCAGCAGCTCTAGATCAATCTTTCTATGGGCCGCATGAATGTATGCCGTACCACCCCGAGAATCCCAGCGAGCCGCAGCTCAGGCTATGGAAACGCCTGGGCTCACTAAGGCACTCCATACGCAGCGTCAAGCGCAGCCGGCCCATTTCCCAAGTCCACAAAACTTGTTCGATAAAAGCACCTGTAATCCAGGACTGGAACATCATGGAGTCAACTGAATTGTGACGCATCCATTACCTTCTGTGATTCAGCTGTATCCTGCACATTGTTAACTGACCTCAGGTAGTCTAAGCTCTTTTGGAGAATCACGGAGCAACAAGGATTGGCAGGATTGGAGAAGCACAGTGGTCATTACATACCTAACTATGGAAAAGGGATAGAAGCAAACACTTGCAGTGCCTGCTCAATATGTTTAAACTAGATTGTAAAGCTGAAGAAACTTTTTTAAAGGGATGGTGATGAGGCACTCCAAATCGTCCTGGTTCCATTTGTGTCTATGGTCATTTGCTCCCCCAAACTCTTAATTCTATGACAGCAGAAAGGTCTGCCAAAGACAAGAGAAAGACTCGCAGCTCACTTGCCAGATGAATGAAAGTGGATATGGTTCTCTTGAGATGTGCCGGCAATGACTCATTAGCAACGTTCACTTTGATTCCAGAGCATTAGCCAAAACTAGCTGGATGAAGTTGAGGGCTACTCTGCACAATCGTATCTGAGGGCCTTCATGAACAAGCACACTGCATTATCACACGTTTAAGTTAGCCACAGGACGATGCTGTAGGAAGTTGCTTTTTAGGAGCACCACAATATTCTATTGGGATTTTCACTTTTTCCAAAAACCGGGGAGTTACACTGTAAGACGAGGCACAGCCAACTAAGAGCTAAAGATTTTAAAGATTTACAAAACTGTAGGTGAACTTCTGCTCTTTATCACTTTTTTTAATATAAAAAAAATCTATAGAAATCTATAGAAATTATAATGGCAAAAGGTTCTGTGACAGCAGAACGGTAATAAATAAACACTATGAATGCCACAAGTAACATACATAGGAAAAGCTGGTGCATCCACACTGCATGCAGCATTAACAAACGCAACAATTTCAGACAGGGGAAGGCAGTATAATAGTTATCTGGGTGCAGATTATTGTACTTTCAGTGCTTGGATGGTACAATGGCCTCGCAAAAGTATTACCATTCATGGGAAGGGCCAGAGCTCAGTGGCAGAACACACAGTTTGGCATTCAAAGAGTCCCAGGTTCAATCCCTGGTATCTACAGTCAGGGCTGGGGAAGACCACCATTTAAGTGCCGCCACCAAACAGTGGAAATAATATTGAGCTAAATGGACCGGTGGTTTGACTTGGGATAAGGCTATTTCTACTAAAGAGGATGTGTAGACCATGCATTGCCCAATGAAACAGGAAACAAGTATACATTTGGATGGAAGTGCCTGAAGGGAAAGACTGTAGGAAAGTAGCCTTGGTGGGTGGAGGATTTAGCCCTCTCTGCTCGCCCTCTTGGCTCTACACATTGGCCTCACCACCCCACTTTCTATATATGACTAGGGAAGACTGCAGTTTAACCAAATGGGTTTGCCACCAATCAAGTATAATCTGATGGTTTCTGAATGGTTGATGGTGAGGCAAGCAAGCAAATGTTTGATCGTAACCATTTCACCATGCAGCAAAACGGGAGGTTTCATTCACAGTACGGTGCATGGACGCGTATGCAAGAAAACTCTGATAACTGCTTCTTTTAGGGAGAACGGCAGCTTCAGGGGGGGGGTTTGGAGAAAGGCGGGGTGGGGTGCTTGGCATTTCAGTGGCCCGCCATTTCCCCCCGCAGTCCCTGCAAATCTCTCCCCATCTGCTCTTTCATAGAGTTCAGCAACTAAACCCGCACATGCAAACCAGCAGGTGAAGTTGGGGAATGGGTGGGTTAAGGGGAAATGGCAATATAATATGAAAACTTTTGAAAATCTTGGATTTTCCCCCCTTTAAAGTGGCAGTTTCTTAAAGTAATCTTTCTTAGGCTCTTTGAGGTAGAAAATGAAAAAAGAAAAAAGAACGGAAAGATCACAACATGTTTAATGAAAACTGCTTAGAGATTTTGACAGTTAAGGGGTATACACATTTCATTAAATAAACACATAAATGTTTAAAAAGTGGGAAGCTAGTTTTTTTTAAAAGGTCTGTTTTGCTGGTATCTTGGCTATCTATATAATACTGGGAAATGATTTGCTAATTGCCTATTAGTTGTACCTCTAGATGGAACATGTGGGACAGGTGAAAGAAAGCTAGGGAGAAGAGCTTTGGCATACCATGCAAGTTATTTATTTTGAAATAGTGCAACCCGAGCACAGTTAAATTTCCCCAAGATCCATTAACACCAGTCTCACAACTGGATGATGAAGCACTTAAAAGTTACCTAACTTTCAGTGGGCCCAAGTGCCATATCTGAATTATAACCATTGTTTTGTAACCTGAAGGGCTAAGAAAAGAACAGCTCCACCTGCATAATAGATTCCGAAGCATCCAGCAAGGGGCACTAACCATCTAGACATCACAAAAGTGTGATATCATTTATTGGAAGCTGAAACTTTACAACCGAGTGGATCTACTGGAGCAAATGGGAATAAAAAGTGTACACTTCAAGGGGGACTTTTTTTTGGGGGGGGGGAGGCTTTGTAGTAGATTATTTACTTCATATAGCTTCTTCTCAGATCGGAGCCTTATACCTGAAAGGCCCTCCAATACAATTCTGTAATGTTTGAGTGTACAGTATACAGAAATGTATGCTTTCAGTCGACCTACTTTCTAAAACAGGTGTGTGTTAAATGATCTGACTGCACTTCCACCATTTTTGTTTTCAGTTTAATGGCTGTAGATATACAACATTGTGCCACAGGCACTCACGTAATTAACAACAACAACAACTTACACAAGCGTCTGCTGGGACTGGGGATTACTTCAATAAATAAGCAGTAAAGGCCACCCAGACATATCTGTGAATGCATTTGTAGAGACTCTAGAGCAGGTATCCCCAAACTCGGCCCTCCAGATGTTTTTGGGACTACAACTCCCATCATCCTTAGCTAACAGAACCAGTGGTCAGGGATGATGGGAATTGTAGTCCCAAAACATCTGGAGGGCTGAGTTTGGGGATGCCTGCTCTAGAGAAGCTTGTGCATTTCTGAAATTCAAAGCAGCTTGTGAATTGAGAAGTAGCTGCACAGTGCAATGAAGCCCATTTGTAGTGTCAATGATGAACACTATTTTAAATTAATATCTGGAATTCTATAGGGTTGCATCTATTGGTGGCACGAGAAAAAGCCTCTCCGGGGGATTGATGCACTTTGTCCTTGATGCACCATAGAATGGTAGTGTCGGAAGGGACCCCAAGGGTCCTGCAGTCCAACCCGTGCAATGCAGGAATGCTAGCTGCAGTGTGACGGGGGAATCCCCTGAAAATGGGAAAGGAACGCTGCACCCAATGGAGCTCCATTTCATGCAAAGTTCCTCCACCTGATGTGAGACAATTCTTCCCTTGTGCTGAAGTTCTGCGTTGACAGAGCCCACACTGTTCAGGAGCCTCCTACCTCAATCCTCTGGGCAAAGCTTTTTTGGGAGCTGCAGATGGCAGGAAAGGAAGGGGAACAATTCTGCCTTCTGTTTATGTAGCCACTGAATACATCTCATGGTGCTCTACATAGTCGGTGCACTTTATAAACAACCCAGTAAGTGAGATCACTATTATTAGCCCCATGTTTCAGATGTTGGACTGAGGCTCCAAGGGAGTAGCTTGTTCAAATGTGTGTGTGTGTGTGTGTGTGTGTGTGTGTGTGTGTGTGTTTAAAGGGGAAGGACTTTCTGGCTGGCAGCTAAGCCACTAAGAACCAAGCGACACATGATACCCTAATTCAGTGACTGACTCTCCTGACAATTTTCCCCTAAAAGAAGCCATGGGGTTTCCTAATTTGGACAGAGACCATGACAAAGAGGATGGAGCTGACATTTCCCTGGGGCTGATTCTTTAATACAGATCCCTCCTCTAAGTTACTATTAAGAGGAACTAATAGTGAAACCATAAAGGTAAAGGTAAAGGGACGCCTGACCGTTAGGTCCAGTTGCGGATGACTCTGGGGTTGCGATGCTCATCTCGCTCTAGAGGCCGAGGGAGCCGGCGTTTGTCCGCAGACAGCTTCTGGGTCATGTGGCCAGCATGACTAAGCCGCTTCTGACGAACCAGAGCAGCACACGGAAACGCCGTTTACCTTCCCACCGGAACAGTACCTATTTATCTACTTGCACTTTGATGTACTTTTGAACTACTAGGTGGGCAGGAGCAGGGACCAAGCAACAGGAGCTTACCCCGTCTGTGTGTGTGCGTTTGCAAGAGAGGGCTGAAGAATCAGTGTAAATGAGAAAGCATCAACCTCCCCTCCTCCTAGTTCCCAATCCAAATCAAGGGTGGGGGTGGTAATGGATGGATGCAAAGCTGAAATAAAAAGAAATACCATGGGAGAGCCAATCATAGATGTCTGAACAAGTTGTGAAGTTTGGTGGCACTAAGTTACACTAACTCCGTACGAGCTATTAATATTGAGCACACAGCATATTTAAGAGGCTGGATATCAACTAGCTGATCAGATTTAGGCACCTAAATGCAGCACTCTCCTCTTCCTAAACACTTTAGGACATGACAGTTTTGCATCTGATCCAAAGGAAAATTCCCAGTTCAGAACACGAGTAGTGCATGGTGCCAATCACTTTAAGAAGATTTATGACATAACCTGGCAAAAGACAAACTTTAAATGAAGGCAGAACACACCTCCCTTGACTCACTCAGTTGTAAAATGGATTTTAAACTAAAAATAAAAAAAACCTGTCTGTTTCCCGAATTTGATTTGTGACAGCATTTATGTTCACTTTAATGCATTTGACTTTTGTTTTGGTCAGAAAAGCAATCTCTCCAATTTATTAAAATGAGTTTCACGGGAGATCCCTCATAGGCACCCACTGCCTTTCCCTTGCAGACATTCCCATAGTACGTTTTATTTGAAACAGCATCTTATTGCGGTCTCTTCAGTAGAACTTGGCTACTCTGTTCAATTTTGTTTCTTATTGCTTTGCTCCCTATCACAGATTCTCATGTTAACATCAAGAGACAATCAGAAATGTTACTGCATAAACAAAAGCAAATCTTGAAGCATTTATGTCATTCCCATACAAAATCATATTTTGATGCGTTGACATATTTTAATTTTAAAACCATCAAAAGGGCCTAATCAACGTTATGAAACAGCCGCCTTGCAAGTTTTATTTGGTGGTGGAGGAAGAGAACTTTGAAGTTATAAGGAACTCATCTGCAATCTATGCAGGTTTGATACCAGGGGCTGGTCCTGTCAGGAAGCAAGAGCATCTCCTATAGGGCCCATAGGAGTTTACTTCTGGGTGTTAAAACACAGCTGCTTCCTCTACTACAAGTGGGGGGGGGGCAGCAAGTGATGTGGTGGAAGGAAGGCATGAGCCACAATGCTATATAGAGACAATGTGGAATGGGCAGGCTGCTGGTTCAAATTCAGGCAAGGCACAATCTCAGCCTAATCCCTAATACAGAGACTGGGACTGATAATATGGTGAGCTAACCCCCTAGTATATTCGGCGTGTGTGTCACTCTCCCTCCCTCCCTCCCTCTCTCTCTCTCTCTCTCTCTCTCTCTCTCTCTCCCCATTATGGGGTGCATTATTCTTCATATTCCATAAGGCCACCATAGCAATTTCCTCACCTATCATACTTTCAGATTTAGCGGTTAGGTTATCTACAGGGCTTTTTTTTCCCTTTTAGCTGGAGCTCACCAGAGCTCAGCTCCAGCACCTCTCAGGTGGGCACCATTGCCATTCTAAGAGAACAAGGGAGAAGTTCATGGTGAGCTCCGGCACATCTTTTTCTAGAAAAATAGCACTGAGTATTTAGAGGCAATCCCCTCCTGTCCCCAGTCAACTGAAATTTCGAAAACATTATCCCAGACTTCTTATATAACATAGCTGACCTTCCACTGTGCAAAATTTTCATGTGATATGCAACAAAAGCTTGCAACCTCACTATACCTCTTGGCAGGCTAGAGTGGGGAATTCAAGGAACAGCAAGCCAACTCAGAGCATGCTGGAAATACCCCTCTGTGTTTGCTAGAGAAAATAAAAATGTTTGGTTTTGAAGAAAATCTGGGAACGCCAAAAGACATGTTGTGAATGCATTCATTCATTTCCCAGCTCTACTGCCATTCATCCCATGAAGGGTTGTTTCAAAGAGGGAAACAAAAGCAGCAAAACAAGACTCCAAATTATTCTATCCCACTTTATTATTTAAAGCTGTTTTGTACACTAGCAAAGCATACCTATTTCGTCAAGAAAGGCCCTGGAAGGCTCAGCCAGTGCCTCACTGAAAGTAGCTGTTTAGGAGCCCTCTTTTATGCTTTAAAGTCCATTCCCTGGCTCAGTACAGCAGCGATGTGTTCCATTATTACATTCTGTGGTTACCATGTTGCAGCAGTGTTACTTCCGATGCCCAGCTAATGAATTGTGTTTCCTTGAGCCTGGCTCCCCCTACCCTCTTTATTCTTCCGTGTTTCCCCTTTTTTAAGACACCGTCTTATAACATTTTTTCTCAAAAAAGCACAGGGTGGCTTACTTTTGGTGGGATGTCTTTTTTTATTTATTACCGGTACAGTTTTTACGGTACACAAACACACACCCATGCGTGGGGAGGGAGGAAGGAGAAAGCCAGCCATCTGCCACCGACAAGAAATGGCAAACAAGCTGCCGTCTGTGGGCAAACACTCCCCCATATCGGAGCCCAGTGGCTGTCAAGGAAAGGGGGCTTTCCTCTCCCTCACCCCTAGAGATGGCGAGGAAGGAGCAACACCACGCTTCTCCCAGGATGCAGCGACTGGTGGCTCCTTTTGAGGGTGCTTGTGCAGGGGAACTTCACAGGAGTTTTTGCTTCCCGCCCCTCATAGCGCCCATCTCTCAACATGTCGCCTTTACTGGCACCCAAAATCAGTGCCAACGCTTTCCCTCGCAGCCAAGCCAGAAATTAAGGAGAGGGTTTTTGCAGTTGCCTTTGCAGCTGCAGACATCTTCTCTGATGTGTCTTGGGCCTCGGGAAACTTTGTTGCCAAGGGAGCTCCCCAACCAAACTCCATGCAACCTTTCCCCTCCCCGCCCCCTGACGCCCCTTTCTCTCCAGATCCGTGATCTGAGCACCCCTGACCCCTTCCCCCTCCCCAGGGGAGCGCGCACCGGGGGTAGGGAGGGAGAAGGGGAAGTGCGAGCCCTTCCTTAGTGCTTCAGCCTTGAGGACTCTCGCTGGGCGCCTCCTTCAGCGGCGGGCTGTGCTCGGGTCTGCCGGGAGCTGGCCCGCCAGGCCGGGACTCATCGAGGCCGCCCTCCGGTGTCGCCCCTTCGCTCCGTGCCTGGCCCCTCCCGCAGGGCTGGAGCTTGCCCTGTGCTTGCCGGGCAGTGCGCTCGCAGTGCTTCTGCAGCAGCGGCAGCAGCGGCTCTTCCTCGCGCTCTTTCCCCGAGGCTCCCAGAGGCAGGATGGTTGCCGTAGCCCGGCAGCCCTCGGCGGGCCGCGGGGCAGGTCCGTAGCTGGTGTGGGGTGGTGCCCTTTGCCGCGATCGGGAGCTGGAGGCGCCAGGCGCCAGGCGCTGCGCTGCGCCAAGTGCCCACGCGCCCCTCTTCCTCTCACTCTCTATGGACGGGGGAGCGGGGGGCGGCCCCGGGGTGCCCGGCTCGGAGAGCCCCAACCGGGCCATGGAGAGCTCAAGAACATCGAGAACCAGCAGAAACTGCTCGAGACGCAGCGGCTCCGAATCAAGGAGCTGGGCTCACTGCTTCTTCCAGGGAGACTTTACAGTCTCTTCCTGCGGCAGAGGGGCCGCCTGTCACCGGGACCACTGCCCTCAGGGAGACAAGAAACAGGGTCCTCTTAAATGGCGTTTTTTAAAAACCATTTTCTTCCCCGTGCTTGCCACCTCCGCTGCGTCGGAGTGCTGCAGAACAGCTGACTGGAGCATGGCTTCACAACTGAGCGCGCTCCTGCAGTGCCGGCTGCAAGGAGTGACTCTGTGAGTGGAGGTGCCTGTGGGGGTTGGTTTCCGCGGTGTGGAAGTATGTCTTATTTTTGGGGTATGCCTTATATTTCTCAAATGCTTAAAAACCCTGCCATGGCTTACTTTATGACTACATCTTAAAAAAGGGGAAACACGGTTGTAATGGTGTTTTTGAATCTGCTACTCAAAGCCTCCTGATCTTTTTGATGCTGCTACTTGTCTATGAATTGCCCTGTTTCCTGTTCTTAGACTTGCCAATGACAGAGGAAGTGACTGCTAAATTCAGCAAAGCACATAAAGCAGTAAAATCCTGGTAGATGGGGCATGGCCTAACCTTAGTATCACGTTACTGCGACACCAGGTAACAGCTAGGATGAAGAGAGAGAGAGAGCAGGTGGGCTTCTTCCTTCTCTTCTTCCATTGCCCCCACCGGATCTTACCGAGAACAAACAGTTTAGCTACATGCCTGTACGATGCTGCTGTAGTCAGGGATGTCTTCAGGAACAGTGGCTTCGTAGCTGCTTTGGAGGAAGATTGGCCGGTTGTCATTCACATCCAGCACAGTGACATATACGGTAGCTGTCCCAGTCCTCCGTTTGCCTGTTGGGCCGTTATCTGTGAGAACAAAGTGGTCCATCTTAATCTCCTAACGTTTAGGGAAAAGGCAGGTCTACTGACTGCATGTTGACTGAACGCAAACAAATCCAGAAGCAAGCAAGGGCAAAGCAACCCAGGTACTTCCTCCTTTTCCTTAGTCTACAGCTCACTTGTCAAATCATTCCACCCATTCCCTCCGAGTCCAAAATTTCTGGGGGGCACCTTAAACTCTATCAGCTCCAGGTAAGAATGTAAGAGCAGCTCCCCCTGTATCAGGCCAAAGGCCCACCTAGTCAAGCATCCTAGTCTCACTGTGGCCAACCAATACATTTATACGAAATCCACAACAGTACCTGCCCCACTTGTGATTTTCAGCAACCAGTATGGAGATGCACAGCAGTTTTTCAGAGGCATACCAGAGCCATGGCTAGCTTTATCTTCATTCATCTAATTCTCTATTAAAGTCATTTAAATTGGCGGCCATTACTACATTGCCTGGTAGCAAATTGAAGAAGTACACACCCTTTCGTTTGCCCTAATTTTTCCGACATTCTCTTTAACCCCTTTCTCTCCACCAAACATAATTTTATATACTTCTATCATGTCCCTCAATTATTCATCATTTTTTTAAAACTAAAAAGCTCTAAATGTTGTAACTTTTTCTCAAAGAGGTGGCTGTTTCCGATCCTTGGTCATTTTGGTCGTCGTCTTCTGAACTTCCTCTGGGTGTCCTCTCTTCTTCCCAGACTCTGAAAGGTAGCTCTGTAGGTGTCAAGCCTGACTGGATTATGAACCTATGGACTCTCACATGGGACTGGGGCTAACATCTATCTCCCCAGTTCCAGATTCCAGTCCTACAAGGCCTACAAGGGTATCTTCCTGATGCACTACCAATGAAATATTATCAAAGAGAGAGTGCAACTTATAAGGGTGCCAAAGGATGGTGCTACTAGCTGTTGAATATATATATATAGCTTTGATTATAATGTATGTCAAATTCACTGTAATTGTTTTACGATTTTTTAAATTTCAGATTTCTTTGAAAAGCCTATGAAATATATGAAATATATATATATTAACTTGAGCTAAGCATCAGTACGAAACTGCAGAATTATTAATACCACAAAGATGTTTAATCCTGCCAATTATATTCCATTTCAAATAACGTCAAGTCTGTCATAAATTTGCGCTACATGGGAAAAATCCTTTGTGATCAAAAGTAGACATTGTTTAACACTTAAATCCCATTGATTGTGCTAGTTGTCTTCATTAATCTACATTCAACCCAAGTATGTAGCAACTGGCTGCATTTCACTACACAGTACACCGGGGAATATTATCATTAGCAAGTTAATAAGACACAGAATTTCCCTCTCGTCTAAAGCTACAAAGGGGCTTATTTACAGAACATGAGAGAAAGGTGCATGGAAGGCCCAGGATTAACTGGAGATGGTTAACAAAACTATCTCCCTTCATACGGTGATGGGAGATTTGCTAATGGAATTGGAAGGAAAACTTCAGAAATGGCAACAGAAGATTGCCCCATTAATTTGTATGAATCCTTTGCAAACTGTTTCCTCTCCATTGCACCCCAAATGAGGCAGTCTGGAAGAGACACATCAGTTGCTCAGATAACGGAAACAAAAGCAGTCCACAGGAATCCTTACCAATGGCCTCCAGGATAAGTGTATAGTATGGGATGGTTTCTCTATCCAGGCTGACGACTGTTCTAACAACTCCATCCCTAAAACCGACACTGAACTTTCCATCCTGGTTCCCACCTATAAAAAAGGGGGGGGGGAGGAAAGAAGAAGAAGGAATTCAAAGAAGAATGAGGACACGGAAATTAAAAAAACAACACTTTTTTATTTAGGAATATGACTTGCGGAACTAAGATCTTCAGAAAACACGCACTTCAATGTACATACATACATTGATGTGCATGACCACCTACAAACCCTACATGTCACTCACTCTGTACACAGGTGTGACAGATAATGCTTTCGGAATGATTTATCCACCCCAATCAGTCTTTTTGCCCTGAGTATGTCTTTTGCTACAATAAATTTTTACAGTTTTAGTTCTGATTGCTGTACATCAATACACAAAAAGGTCAACAACATCATTCCTAAGGGACTCATGATCAAAGTTCTGGAATGAAAAATGGATTCGAAAAATGAGAACACATACTCCAATTACGGTTTACACCAGGCATCCCCAAACTGCGGCCCTCCAGATCTTTTGGCCTACAACTCCCATGATCCCTAGCTAACAGGACCAGTGGTCGGGAAGGATGGGAATTGTAGTCCAAAACATCTGGAGGGCCGAAGTTTGGGGATGCCTGGTTTACATGTTTTAGTAGTTATATACACAGGCAATTTTTTAAACAGCATGGCCTGAGAACCACAGTTTAGTCAGCCATATCTAGGCTCTTTATAGTGCTACAGTTTCCATAGTTCCTGGGTAAACCTCCAATAGCTAAATAGGTCTGAAACTGGCATCCACTTATAATGCAGAAACATCTCCTATTACTTACACAGAAGACACAAAACCACAGGGACAGGATTATGGGAGACTTGCCTACGGGAACAATCCTCGGCACAATAAACTGGCATAAAGCAAGCCAGTGTAAATTAAGTCAGAGTAAAGTTACAACAGATCCATACCAAGTTCAGCAGCGACAAGCCTTTAAAATAATGTTTTACAGCCTAAGTCCCGCCCCCCGCCCCAACTCAGTTGGTAATCAGTCTGGTAATCCAGAGATCTGCTGCATCCTAAGGTGCTCATCCCAGTAGATCTTGCCACAGGATGTCTCCTAAGCGCTTCACAGAAATGTAAAGCCATTTAAGGATTCAGTGTGAATTGTGTGTTTCCCAAAAGCATTTCTAAGAGTGCACAAAATTTACTTGGAGCAGCAAAATGCAAGCCATATTGCCAGTGCTGTGGCCCAAATTAGAGATTTCAAGGACTCCATCTCAGCCTCACTTGTTTTAATTTGCTCTTGAATCACGGTGGCTTTATTGCTTTAAAGCCTTTCCAAGGTTTCATGGCTTGATAACTGTGCAATGCTTTCTTTCAATCTACGTTAAACATATTGATTCTTGATTCGCCCCCCCTTGCTATAAAGTAATACTGTACATCAGGCACGTCCAACAGGTGGACATTGGACATACAGTATGTGGTAGATCACTGCCTCCCCCCAATGAAGCTCAACAAGTTTGGGTCCCCTAAAAAAGTTCAACATTTTTGCCCTGGACCCCCAAAAATGGGGCCTTCCTCCTCCCTAAAAAAGCTCAACAACTTTGACCTGAACCCCCCAGTTTTTAACTGTGAGTAGATCACAGTCTCTTGGGAGTTGGCCACCCCTGCTGTACATTAACCGACAATGGTACAATAAAGATATAGAATAAAAAAATTCCTTCAGTAGCACCTTAAAGACCAACTAAGTTTATATTTTGGTATGAGCTTTCGTGTGCATGCACACTTCTTCAGATACACTAGAAACAGAAGTGTCAGACCCTATATATATACAGAGGGGGGTGGGTGGGAATGGGTGATGGGCTGATGGGAGTGGTAAACCTGTAGATAGATGGCCGTTAATGGCTGCTAATTTAATGGCTGCTAATAAAGATATAGAGTGTCATTGGGGACTCTGAGCAGCAGAGGGCGAGAATGGACAAGTTTTAGAGCCTTCGGAAATAATACATGCTTGTGGAATGCCACTCTAGATCCAATAATCCAAGTAGGGGGGCAATGGCACAAAACTTATTTGTTTTTGGTAAGATCTGAGCCGGGACCCAGGTGGCGCTGTGGTTAACTCACTGAGCCTAGGGCTTGCTGATCAGAAGGTCGGCGGTTCGAATCCCTGTGACAGGGTGAGCTCCCGTTGCTTGGTCCCAGCTCCTGCCAACCTAGCCGTTCGAAAGCACGTCAAAATGCAAGTAGATAAATAGGAACCGCTACAGCGGGAAGGCAAACGGCGTTTCCATGTGCTGCTCTGGTTTGCCAGAAGCGGCTTTGTCATGCTGGCCACATGACCTGGAAGCTATACGCCAGCTCCCTCGGCCAATAATGCGAGATGAGCGCGCAACCCCAGAGTCGGTCACGACTGGACCTAATGGTCAGGGGTCCCTTTACCCTTTACCTTTAAGATCTGAGCCACGACTTTCATACCTGGTTGGTTTCAGTGCGATTGTAAGGTGTGCATACTTTTAGGTCCCACTGATTTCAATTAAAGTGAGATTGCAGGCCTGCCCAGCTTGTGACCCAGCAAGCTAAAATACCCCATCAGCCATGTATGACAGTTCATCACAGGTCAATTAATCACCTACTTTTGCTTCTTGCAAAAAAAATTAAAAAGGGGGGTCGGTCAAGTTCTTCTTTTTTATGTTATTTTTGCCAGTGGCCACTACAATAATAATAAAAAAGTCTATGTGTAAAACACAGCTGTAGGTAGGTGTGTGTGTGTGTGTGTGTGTGTGTGTGTGTGTGTGTGTGTGTGTGTGTAGGGGTGGGGGAATAACACACATTCAATCACATAACAGACCATAATGTGTATGTAACAGGCTGCATTTGGCCTGGTGGTTCACAAACTGAGCTAGTCAGAATCACACACAACATATGTATGTCATGTACATGTTTAGGGAAGTTTTTAAATGATTGATGTTTTACAGTGTTTTTAGTATTCTGTTGGGAGCCACGCAGAGTGGCTGAGGAAACCCAGCCAGATGGACAGGGTATAAGGAATAAATTCTCATTATTATTTTCCACTGACGTCAGTGAGGCTCAACCTTGGCTAGATTATGTTGCATGTTTGTAATGCTTCCTGCGCATTGTTGTTAGCAAACATTAATCCTCACACAGACTGGCCGAAGTCTTCCAGGAAGTGCTGCTTTCATACAGCAGCTCAGATGTTGCACAGCTTGTTTCTGCTCATCCCAACTTTCAAAAACATGGTTTAGGAAACTTTCATTTAGAGAGGCAGGCTCTCCCTTATTGTTTACCACTCAAAAATATAACTACTACAGGTTGTGCACAGGGACACAGGCTGCATCGTGCGCCATATTGGATGGCATCGCGGCCAAGGGCTCAAACTGTTCCATCATGTAGATGGCCCTGTTTAGGAAGAGGTATCCCAAATGTTGACTACCCTGTTTCTGGACTTGAAATGATAGCCTACTACACGTGGCTGACCTATTCTCAAGGAGGAATCGTATATAAATTCCAAAAGGATCATGCGGACATACCCAGAACTTATCTGCTATATGGAAGTAGCTCCTTACAAAGAAGATGAAGACCTATTTTCACACCATTGTCTACATCAGAATATGACCTACTGGGCTGCACTTCGGCAAGCACTGCAAATGAGTTCGGCGACAATGCCTTTCTCAAATTGTCATATCCACATTCTGCAGACATAAGGCAGCTGATGACTCTTTCAGTCTGATGAAGCATAGATAATTCTCAGGAGCAAACAACCCACAACAGTTCTGCTATCATTTGCAAAGCATCATAGGGAAACATATGCAAATCCCCATGCAAATTAGCCGTTGCAAACCTAACAGCAGGATGAAAAGCCCCCTTGGCTGTCTTCATTTACATGAATTTCCCCACACTGCTTTGCACCAATACTCTGCACCACGGTGCCACAACATATTCCCAAGGGGCGGAAGGGGGCTGGTTACAGACCAAGGAAGAGATGCTTCCCCACGAACAAAGCTAGAGAAGTGGAGGTGGTTTGAAATAGCTATGAACCACTCCCAAATAAGTATGAAAGAGATGGGAGAGGAGAAAGAGCACTACTTGGTGACAGATGGAGGAGCAGAATTATGTGATGGTTTCCTTTGCATGGAGTTAAGGAGAGAGAGGCCAAACCTTTAATAAACCAAGAGTTGGCTTATTCTTGTTCTGCGCTAAATAATAATAATAATAATAATAATAATAATAATAATAATAATAATAATATATTATTATTTATACCCCGCCCATCTGGCTGGGTTTCCCCAGCCACTCTGGGCGGCTTCCAACCGAATAGGATTTTATGCCTTTTCAATGTTACCCACCCTGAGCTTTGGGGCTAGGAGAAGCTAGGGTTGCAAGATCTCATTTTTTTTTTGAAGTTTTTGAGCTATTTTTAAGGAAATTCACCAAAACCTACACTTTCAGATTTCCCCAGACATTTCAGCAATTTCTGCCCGGGCACTGTTTCCGACGGGCAAATCCTGGCAATGTCTGGGAAATTCCGGACGAACGCCAACGCTAGGAGAGGCTAAAATCTGAAAGGAAGAAAATGGAGGACACAGCAATAAGGATTGACCAGTGTGTGGTCTCTGCCCCCTCTGAGGTACATGGCTTTTACTTCCGAAGTGGACCAGAAAGGCTTGATACCTGTGATGAAATAACTGAGCTCGGCATTGAGACCCACATCAGCGTCGGTGCAGTTGAGACGGACCACTTTGAAATCGCGAGGTACGTTTTCAGGAAGCGATACGTTATAGACAGCTGGGAAGAAGGTGGGGTTCTCGTCATTCACATCTAAAACTACAAGAGAGAATTTGATCAAGGTCTACTCTGAGCCATGCTTCAAAGCCATACCTGGCACGGCTAAAAGGTGCAGTGTCAGCCACTGTAAGAAGCCATGCATTGGGTTTCCCCGTTGTTTCTATGCATATTAGAATAATATTAATTGTAGAGTTGGAAGGAACTCCCAAGGGGCATCTAAGTCCGACCCCCTGCAATTCAGGAATCCCGCCTACAGCCGGTCCCTGGGTGGCCTTGAACCACCAAGCTTCTGGTTAACAGCCAGGTGCCCAGACCTGTTGCGCCACCTAAGGGACTGCCATAGAAGTTCAGCTAGGGACCAGAACTATGTCACATCAGCTACCCCCTTAAAAAGTCCATTCAAGGAAGTAGAAGAAAGGGCAAACAGGCAGTGGTGAAATGGACTGTGGGAGTTCCAGAGTTATAAATAGCTGAGAATCATAAACATTTTTATCACTGACATTCTTAAATTCTGAGATAAGTTCATAACTTTTCAAAACACACAAACACGTTATATTCCTAGACACCTGAAGTTAAAGTTGTGGAGACTTTCTTCTATCATCGTATAGCAGAAAAGTATCTGGAATAACCAAACAAAACTCTTTCTAAAGTGCATCATAGATTGTGTTTAAAAACTCATTAAAAACTAGCTACAAATGACTTGGGGACCAAACCTAAAATAAATTATCACTTTTCATTTTTTAAAAAGTATTTTAAACATGGAACTAACTGTAGCAAGTTAAACCTTCCATTAGAGTGGCCATGTTGGTCCAATAAAGAGTGCCCTCCAAACCCTTTTGGATCTTACGCGACTTTGTTATCATCACTACAACCCTGCGCATAACAACTTCTAGAACAGCTATAACTGAAAATGGCCAGTACAAACAAAAAGGGTGGGTTCTTGCATTGCTTTAGCAGAATGGGAGCTGCAGCGCACCTGCTCACTGCAAAAAGCTCCAGGAATCCCTACTGCTGCTCTTTCCCATGCCAGCGTTAAAACAGTTCCCAGAGGGTTGGTAGCACAGGGAACAGTGACAGCATGGGCTTCTCTCACATAATCCAGGGCTTCTCAGGTTCTCTCGGCACAGCATGGGAAGTGGGGTGAAGGCACACCTTTCCCCTCTCTTTCTTTCTTTTTTAAACCCCTCTTTCTCTTTTGGGCAGCTCCTTTACTTTTACCCCTCTTTGCCACCTGCACGGAATCAAACCAAGGCTTGCCCACCTTTGCCCTGGCCCTCACCATGTTGGAGGAACGGCTCCTAAAGAGCAACAGCAGCATTCTTGGCAATTTAAGAATTGTTGTGGAAAAATTCTGGAATTGCAACAGCAGGACCAGGCGAGATTTTCAAGCTTCCTTGTCTGAGCTGGGTTTTTTTTGGGGGGGGGGGGGTTGTGTGCATCAAAATGTGCATCTTCAACAAGGTAGAACAAGGTAGAAGTTACGCATATCTCCTCCTCTCCCTTCGCTGGGCATTTTCCCAGACTCTGTGCTGTGCAATCCTTGAGCACTTAAGCCAGTGGTTCCCAACCTTTTTTTTTGCCATGCCCCACCTAAGCGTCTCTAAAATCCTGATGCCTCCCCCTGTGACATATAATTCTTCTTATTCAAAAAGTGAACTCCTATTCACGCGGAGGAAGCCTAAAAGGCCATTAACTTGGTTGAACTCACTCTTGAATTGCCCCCCTCCCCAAATCAAATCCCCCCTGTGGCATACCCTGTGGGAACCATGGATTTAAGCTCTAGTTTGGCTCAATCTAAGCACAGAAAATTATCTGAAGGTATTTGAGAAGGTGAGAAATCCCATTTGAAATACAGACAACCACTCACACTAAATACATTATTGTTATTATAAAAAAGAATGACACAGCAGTAACAGTGAGACAGCATCCAGAGTGTTTCGGTTCTTCAGTCACCTCTGACCGTGAGAGTGCTGGTAGAACTCTTGGACGGCACTCCTGCATCACTTGCGACTACCCTGAGGTAGTACTCGGCAATCCTTTCCCTGTCTAGAACAGCTGTGGAGTTGATAAGACCACTGCTGCTGTCGATGACAAAGTCCATCCTAGGCATGCCCACCTGCATACGGTATGTCACTTGACCATTCAAGCCTTCATCAAGGTCAATGGCTACCACCTGAGACAGAAAGCAAAAAGTGAAGCACAACGTTCTGATGAGTTCCCCCCCCCTCACATAAAGGTGAAACCAAGAAGCTTTAAGATCCCAGCAGAATGACATCATCACTTCCCACCGGCTCGGGGCCAAATTTACACATGGCCTTAACTGACTTCGAATGCACTCTGCCCTCAAGTGTGGGGCTACCTAGTGCTACCTGGTTCATTAAAAATAAAACAAAGTCGTCACCAAAATTGTTCCTGAGATTGGATCAGCCCCACCATGCCTGCAATTTGCACTGCAAAAAGATGTCGCAGTGGAACTAATGGAAACTTTTTTTTTTGCGCTAAAGGGTAAACAATGCAGTTCAGATCACATGCAGAGAAGTGAAAGAACCAGCGCGAATAGTCTCTTGAATGTGTTCACCTTTTTTTAAAACAGACTACGCTGAAAGAGACGGATTAAGGCTGCCAAACTCACATTCAGCTATAAAGGAAAGTGGGTGAACTAATGATCTGATGTCATGAGGGGGTTTCAGTCTATCAGTTCCTCTTTTTAGCTTTCTCAGCTTCCTTTTGGCTTATTTCAACAAGCAGTACAGAATGTAGATAGAAGTCAGGTGTGAGAAAATGTATGAGATATTTGCTACCTGAAAACATTCTGGGGCACTGGTTTTACTGAAAGCTACAGTAAAACTGCAGTGAGGAAAGTATGACTACTGCTCAGTGCTACATCTGCAATGGAAGCCCAAACAGTTTGGCTTTTTTTTAAAAAAAAGAAACACTTTTCAGCAAGTACAGTATATGGTAGAAATCGAAAGTAACACCGATTCACCTGGAAAACAGATGACCCTGCTGGAAGTCCCTCAGGAATCTCAGTGATAAAAGGTAAATTCTGGAAAGCGGGGTCATTGTCATTGAGATCCAGAAGGTTTACAAACACTGTGGCACTGCTGGTGGCTCGTAATGGTGGCCTTCCACCTGCAAAGATCAGGAGAGTCACAACTAGTCCCACGAGCACCCCAAAGATTGAAAAAGAAAATTTCTAATATTTCGTCTTAGTGAACCTCTGTTTATCCAGAAGAAACCCCTGTTCGTTCCTCTTCAAGTAATTGGCAATTCACTTTCAATGGGGAAAAAAAATCAGACTTGGGAAATGTCAGAGCGATAACAAAACCGTTAAAATAAATTGCAGAAGTAAGAGTATAGAAGCTAGCATTTATCTAACTTTAAGCAATCTATAATTGTTGCTATTCTTGCTATGTATCTATTATGGGGGAAAGTTATAGAGGGATGAGGTTTTTTTAAAAAAAAATCAAAAGCACAATATATATAAGAATGTGACAGCTAGTATGTAAGAATGTATAGCAGGTAGTTAACTGAGCGCTAAAGTATTCACAGAACAATTGAAACAAGCGTACGATCAGTGACAGAGACCACAATCTTCCTCATGAGCTCAGCTTCCTGGGGGTTTGGGTTTTCTCTGTCCAGGACAACCCCTGTTGTCCGAATCTTCCCTGTGGTGCTGTTAAGACTGTAGAATTTATTTGGCGGTCTAATGCTGTACACGAGGGAACCGTTTTCTGCCAGGTCTGGGTCAAAAGCTACCACCTACAGAGATCAAAAGAGTGATGGTATATTGATAAGAGACAAAACAAACAAACCCTTTTTCATTTTTTGTGTGCATCTGTATAGCTGGCTTCTAAACTGAAGCATGAAACAGAAAAGATGCGGAATAAAAGCATGACTCCAATTTCATTCACTTAAGTACACAACACAGTCTCACTGAAGAAGCTGTCCGGATGCTCTTTCGTGGTACAGCAACAGTCACCATGGCTGATGTGCCAGTGAAAAAAATGTCCAAGCAATACAGAATAACAGAATGTAGGTGAATCAGAATTCTGTTGCCCCTTCCTTTTTGCATGCCCTTCCCTTTAAAAAATAATAATTTTGTTTGGTTTTACAAAACACCCTGTCACAGCTTTGTGGCCTTTTCTAATCTTTCTAACTCAACCTGGATGTACTAGCTGCCCACCAAATGATCACTTTCCTTTTTGGACAGACCATATCCCCAGATATTATCCCCATGGCTCCTGTCCTAACACTGCATTCATTTTTATTTTCGCCTAGTGGGTTTTTATTTCCATTTTGCTCTTGCTTTCAAATGTAATATCTGTGCTCGCGCATACTTGTGATTTCTATTGGCTCTTCCCTTGTTTATTTCCTTTGTTAGTGTTACATTGAAGTTGGAAATGAACAAAAAAATATGATCTAAAAAATAAAGCACACTATCATATCCAAACATAGTTGAAATTATGGTTACTTTAGTACAACCCCACACAACCCATGCTAATTGCTAAAGGACACTGCTCATTTGCATATTGCAATTAATTTGCAAGTGTTTGCAACATTTCAGTTTTCTGGCAGAGTGTTGCAAAGGTATTTGTATTCCTTGAGATGCAACTCCTGTTTGCCAACTGTGTATGTCCACTGGGTGAAAGGGGGAGAGTAGAATGGATGCAAAAGAAAGTTCATTGTGTTATTCAGAGGCAGGTGCCTGTGGAAAAGGGAATGCATCAGCCTGGTTGCCCAGACAGACAAATAAATAAATAAATAAATAAATAAATAAATAAATAAATAAATAAATAATTATTATTCCCATTTGACTTGGATCACACTGTATAAAACTCTTTTATTTTTAAATCACCCCCAAAGGGGAATACGGGACAGTGGCTGCAAATACATATACACTATGTCTTAATTTGTAAAGACTTCTGAATATATGCTGAAGTATTTGCAAGACCAGAAGATGCCTCTAAATGTGACAAACAGCCCATGAAACTTTGGAAGTGCCGTTCTCCATGTTCCTCTTCATCTTTTAAGATACACAGAGGCTACTTTGTTTCATGCTCAGTTTTGTACTAGACAGAGCCTTCTTTGCAGTGGCATCTACCTTGTGAAACTTCCTGACTAGGGTCATCCACTAAGAATAATTTTCTGAAGACTACCTTATTCCTGCAAGTTTTCCCACTGGCGAGTAAACTGCAAATATTTTCATTGCTGCTGGTGTTCTGGCTTTGGCCTGTTTGTTTTTATTGTTTAGTATTTAAACCTGTTTGAAAGTGGCATGTTTTTTATTTTGATGGTGTGTATCTATATTTTTCTAAGCCGTCTTCTGGACTACAGGAACCTGGTGAAAAATGATTGTTTATATTTTAGTTTATTTAAATTACTCATATTTATTTACCACCTTTTTCTCCAAGGAGCTCAAAGGCATGTGTAAGGCAGACTAGGCCGAGACAGTCATTGGCCAGTGTGGTGTAGTGGTTAAGAGCCAGTGTGGTATAGTGGTTAAGAGCGGTAGACTCGTAATCTGGGGAACCGGGTTCGCGTCTCCGCTCCTCCACATGCAGCTGCTGGGTGACCTTGGACTAGTCGCACTTCTCTGAAGTCTCAGCCCCACTCACCTCACAGAGTGTTTGTTGTGGGGGAGGAAGGGAAAGGAGAATGTTAGCCGCTTTGAGACTCCTTCGGGTAGTGATAAAGCGGGATATCAAATCCAAACTCCTCTTCTTCTTCTTCTGGCCCAAGGTCACCCAGTGAGCTTCATGGCTGAGTAGGGATTCGAACACTGGTCTCCCAGGTCACAGTCTGACACTAACCACCACACCACAGTAGGAGCGAACAACAAATTACAGGCAATAAGAACAAAGATACGACTTAAAGAATATTGCGTCTCCTACAAGGAGACTGGAAAGGTTACTTCAAGGTGTGTGTGTGGGGGGGGGGAAAGGTGGCTGAATTTACTTTAGAGAATCAATCTGTAATTGAACATCTTGAAATGGAAACTGACTGGTAGCAGGAGTTCTAAATGAGAACCAGATTTGGACTTTTGAAGTCATTATATTGCTTTTTAATTACATAGAAATAAATTGTATTTGATCAGCACATGCACAATTGATTTCATGTTTCATTAAAGCTACTTCGTGTTAAGTTGCCAACACATTTTCCCTAACAGAAACAGAAGTACAAGGAGCCGGAGCTGTGTCAAGCCTGATGGAGCACTCAGGGGCAAGGCTTGTTCATGGATGGGGGAGGGGGGGGAGCTCAAAGGCCAGTTAAGGTAGCTGAGAGTTAATTTCTACACAGTGAACTTGGACGGGAGACCTTTGCTATTTCCCCTCCTCCCCAGAAGATTAATGTTTCATTATGGTATTTTTTTTTTAATAAAAAACACAGTCTTTCCTGTTTGATGATTTTGTGGATTCTCTCCGCTTTCCCCTCATTTATTTTCTGTTTCACGCCCGTCATTTTTCTCCTAGTGTGATGGAGAATAATTCTCCCTCTCCTTCTCTTTTATTTTGCCAGAGGGATTTGAAAGGCTTTAAATCAATGCCTTTCAGAGAGGTCCTTGAAGGAGGTCGCAAGCAAGGCTGGGAAAGTTGAAATTGGCCCAAAATTTTACTTTAAAACACACGGAGGCAACCCTAATGCGCGCGCGCGCGCGCACACACACACACACAATATGAATGACTATGCCATGTTTGCAGAAGGATGGGAACTGTGAATGCAATGTGAGGACTATGATTTTATGCCTTCCAAATCACATTAAGGTCCAGAACCACAGCAGAGGAAACAGAGTTCATGGTACAGGAACTGGAACTGGAATAAATTATGTAGCCTTGGTGCTTCAGAATCCAATGAATACCAGCGGGGTGGGGAGAATGCAGCAACTGTCACAGTCTTCATATGACTAAATAAATACATACCACTGACCTTTTCTTTTTCTACCCCCTTCAGGAAACCTCCTATATATTGACTTGTCTGTTAAGAAAAAACTGCCTGCTCATCTTTCACGGAACCTTAGTGGGTCACAAAGGATACTGTGCTATGCTTTAAGGGACACACTTTGTTCATGCCAGCATTAACCAGACATATCGGAACTTTACCATTTCCCATCACGAAAGGAGCATATACCGTATTTTTCATAAGATGCACTTTTTCCCTCCTAAAAAGGAAGGGGGAATGTCTGTGCGTCTTATGGAGCGAAGGCACGGCTGCTCCTCCCTCCGCTGCAGCCACCGACAGCGGTAAAGTGGCAGGGGAGGGACGAGCAGCCTGAAAGCAGCCCTTCAGGGCTGCTCGTCCCTCTGTCGCTCGCAAGAGGCGACATAGGAGCCATGGTTGGGAGAGGCACAGCACAGCGCCTTTCCCAACTGCACCTCCTATGCCTGCCCCAGCGAGAGGCGGCGGCAGGACCAGTTGTTTATTAAATAGTTTAGTACGTTTAGTGCGTTCTTATGGTCAGATGCATCTTATGGAGTGAAAAATATAACCCCTCTCCATTAAGAAACTCTGCTAAGTTTCTAAGAAAGTCCAAGGTTCCCTATACAGTGGTACCTCGGTATACGAACAGCCCTGTTACCGAACTATTTGGTGTACGAACTCTGTAAAACCGGAAGTAGGTGTTCCGGTTAGCAAACTTTGCCTTGGAAGACATACAGAAGCTGAACGGTGGAAGGGCACTGGCGGCAGGAGGTCTCAGTACGGAAAGCACGCCTCGATTTAAGAACACTTTGGTTTAATTGACTTCCGGAATGGATTAAGTTTGTAAACCGAGGAACCACTGTAATATAAGTTTGAAAACCACTGTACTAAAGAAGGTGTATGCTATCGGCTGACCTACGTTGTTACTGGTTATAAGCCTGCTCTTGTATTCCAGTTGAAATCCTGATTCCCAAATTCCCCAGTGAAGGACTGGGAATGGTTGCAGGTGCAGCAAAAGAGGGTTAAATGGCCAGTTCATGATTAAACCTCTGCAATTCCACTTTATTGCAAACTGTTTTATCGCTAACCTTACAGAGGCTATGCCTTTAATTGCAATAAATAAATAATCATCGCTAACAGTTACTGGCAATCCACATGTCTTTACAGCAAGATGAATTGGTCATTATGTTAAAAATAAAATAACGCACTGCAAACTGGCAGATTTAGACTAGGGTCTGCCAGCCTTGTACACTTGGGTGTATGTGTGTGAAAGTGGGTAGGTAGGGGACTCTTTTAGAGTAGGGCAAAAATGCTTTAAATAACCAAAAAACAACAACAAAAACCAGGTAAGCTAAGCTCTTAAGGAACGGGCCAATCTTTGCTGTAAGGTCTTTTCCACAATTGGGTCGTCTGGGGCTGCTCTTCCATAATCAGGTGGAAGCACATGGCCCTTGATATAGTGCCAGAGGTGCTGTGATGCAGCATGACAGAGGGCTCCTTATTGGCTGGCGTGCAGATGACACCATGAGCAGTTCCCTGACAAAACGTTAATGTGCGGAAACTGCAATCAGGTGTTGGATTTCAGAGTTATGTGATAAACTGACAACTTCTATATACTGTTCAGTGCATGTTTTGTAAACTGCCTTTGTTGATTAATTGAATAAATAATAAGGCTTTTAATTTCTCCCTCTCTTTTAATTACATTGATCTTTTTGTGTATGCGCCTGGTGTTACCTGCTGGCCACCAGCTGACCATTCTTGGTTTCTATCACACCTTCTGCTGATTCCCCTTCCCCCTTAATGGATAATAGTAACATTGAATAATTTATTTTCACTGCATGCCACTCAAAAGCAAGGAAAGCTGTGAAAATGGGATTTACTGCTTTTATTTTATTTCTGCCACCAGGAGTTCTGGCCCAGCCATGTAAGCTGTTTGCAATGCAAGACTCAACAATGGAATATAAAAAGAGGGGTAGCTAGCAATGCATTCTCATTGGTTAATGAAGGACAATCCATCAGCTCCTAATCTAATGATCTCTATCCCTATTCTATCAGTACATTCTGAAACATAGAATTAAAAATGGCTATCTACTGCAGCGTTTCTCAACCGCTGTGCCGCGAGACGCTGGCTGGTGTGCCGCGACGTGTGGCGACGAGAAGGGCGATTTACATTGTCACCAGCACTGACCCGCGGGAAAGCAATATTTCTCCTCCTCTTTCCCAAAGCTCAGTGCAAACGAGCCTGGCGGCCGCCAATACGCAACACTGACCCGCCGGAAAGCAATATTTGGCAAGTGTTTCTTACAGTCATAATTATAATATAGGGCGGCACAGAGTTAAATTTTTAAACTTTTTTAATGGTGGTGTGCCTCATGATTCTTTTCACGGAACAAGTGTGCCGTGGCCCAAAAAAGGTTGAGAAACACTGATCTACTGACCAGCCTTTATCCAGGGAAATTTAACTTCTTATGTTGCCATGGCACTTTAATTTCCAGAATAGAAAACTGGCTTTAACACTTATTTGTACCTGAACTGCAGCAATATCAGGCCCTGGAAGAAGTGTAAGAAGCCAGTGTCAGGTCCTGGAAGCAGGGACTCTCACAGCCTGTTAACAGGCACTGTCTCTTTGTGTTCACGGGAGGGAACGCTTCTGCTCATATTCAAAATGTGTTTGCACCGCCAGTGAGCAACCACAACCAAATCTGAAGTTAAGAGAATGAGGCTGCAATCTTAGGCACACTTACCCGAGAGTCTCGAGGAGTCTTGCTTCTGAGCAAATATATCTGGACGAGCAATGACGCTTACCGGAAGGGGAAGTGATGTGGTAATGAGGAAGTCAGTGGGGATGCCTGATTGGCTCCACAGGTGCCCCTGCAGAGCCCTGATCTCTCCCCCTCCCAGTAAGCAGCAGCAGCAACACAGCTGCTGGGAAGTTAGCATTGTGGCTCCGCCCCTCCAGGTGAACTGCTTCTGTTGGTGATTATCCCATCTTCTGTAAGCCCATTTTCTTCTGAAGCTTCCATGCAACATCAGAACAGTGTTTATGAGTATTTCTTTTGGGTAAAGTGGGCCAAACATACCTGCAGACTATGTGTGCCAATTACTTTTTATTTCATACCTGCTTTAAAAATTAAATACATAAATCTGCACATCTATATAATACATTAAAATGATGGTTCTGAACTACAGAAAGAATTGTGGGTATGCTTCCCCCTCCCCACCAGCACATACCGTTGTGACATCCGAGTCTGGAGGAGTCATCTCTACTAAGTTAATGAAGTATGGCTCATCCTTCCACACGGGGTAGTTATCATTAATGTCCAGTAAAGTGATGTTTACCTGGAAAGAATTACAGTTGTAAAATACAGCCTTTAATAAAGCAACACACATTTTAGCCAACTTCCTTTTATCGCTCCTGTATCTCCGCCGGCTTTCGTACAGGTTAGGAATGCCAGACAGAAACACAATGACAACGTCTGACAAAGACACTCTCCTTCATGTCTGTCCTAATGCCCCTGTCACACGCGATGCAGCTTTTAGCAAGATGTTGCCTCTCGAGGCCCATTTGATTCACTCAGCAACGCCAATGCTTATTCTGGAAGAGGAGGTTCTGCTCGCCAGGGAAGCTTTCAGAATTCTGTGCTGTGACTGCTTGACAGCAGGGCAAGCACCCTCTCTCTACAAGCGCATGAGTCACAATAAATAAATAAATCTGACTAATTTCATCTCTCCCCTCTCCCCCCCCCCAGCCACTTCCATTATTGTTGTATGGGTTATTCACAATTTGCTGAATAATTCCTCTGCATGTTCTTGCTACTAGATTATACAAAGTAGGGAGTGCTAACTTTAAAAGTCACATGTTGCTTCTATTCCTTGGCTGAAATGCTGAGGTTTGGGTTTAAATCTCATATACATGACATTATTATTATTTTGGCAGTGTGGTTTAGCACCAATGTTGTTAGCTCCTGTCAGAAGCGTTTATATGGCCAAACAGCAAGCAGAAGATCAGGGTAGTGTCATCACATGTCAGACTAGCAGAAGGGAAGAACTGGAACACAAAAGGTACAAGTTGACATGGAGGAGCTTCTGAAAAATGGACTGTGACTCTACAGCAAACCATTCCTTTCCGGCCATCCTATCTACCGGTACCAAATGAATGGGCGCCATTGTGGTTTGTTTGTTTGTTTCTTTAATGGATTGAAATCGTTTTATAATATTCTTCAATTAAAATGTCCAAGGCAACAGATTAAAAAAGCAGAGTAAAAGCAAGGATCAATAAAATAAGCAAAGTAGAAATACATCAGCTACCCAAAGCCTGGGAAAATATAAAGGTTTTGGCTGGCACACAAAAAGGTATTGTTAATATTATTTCTTATATTGCTATACCACCCTTCATCCAAGGATCACAGGGCAGTTTACAATATAAAAATAGATCATTCGAGATACCAGGTGAGCCTACCTTGGGGAACAATTCCACAAACAGGCCACCACAAATGAGAAGGCCCTCTCCCAGTGACCCACTCCCTCAGAAGGAGGGAATACTTGAAGACTCCTGTGCCATGTCAATTCTGCTTACTTCTCTGTAGTCAATGAAGTTGTGGTGGCTTGTTTTAACAAACACTTGTGTCTGGTCTGATGTGCACCCTTACTCCAGCCCTTGGGGGGGTGGGGGAGCAATCTAATGCTGCTCCCACCCAAAACAACAACACACACATCATCACCATCACTGTATATTTGTCCTGAGAAATTCATGTATCAAATCACCTCAAAAGAAATTTAGATGGGTAGTCAACCTAGTTTCTCTAGCTGTAGTGCTAGAGCGCACATGAAAGGGACAGAGAGGCATTCAAATGAGAGATAAAGGGGAATCCTCCTTGAACCCAAAAGACCAGAGAAGGAGCCACGCAGCGTCATCCATAAATTTATCAAAGTCTGTTTTAAACCTAGTGAGGCTCTTTGCTCCTATAACCATGACAGAACGTTAACAGCTGGATAAAAAATCCACTCCCCAAAATCATCTTTTTGAGCTTCAGGTTCTTACACTCTCTTTAGCCTTCAGCTAAATTAGCACCTATACTAAACTGGAATTTTAAGAACATAGTTAAGGAGGAATTCTGCATAGCACTAAGTAGATTGTTCTGTCACTACAAGCATTCCAGCTTGCTAGATGGAACAATCTCCCCTCTCCTCCCTGCTGCATGCTATTCTGGGGGTCTGCTTGACCCTCTTGAAGCCAACTGGTGGTGGTGGGGAGCAGGGGGCACATGGGAGGAGGGGGGCAAAAGCCTCCATTGTGCTAGTGGAAGACCTTGCATTGGGGCTTCCACTAGTGGGACTCATTAGTTGAATCCAGCTCTTTGGCTGCAATTCTGTAGTTACCTGAAAGTAAGCCCTTCTGAACTCCCTGGGGCTTACTTCAGAGTAGGCATGTATACAGTCACACTGTGAAAAGCTCCTGCTGCTTTCTCCTTCCAAGCTGAAACGGTAAGACAGGTGTGCATTTCTACAATCATGTTCATATTCATGTTCTCAATAGTGTTAAGAGGCTTGCTCAGGGGGTAATCAGTCAACATGGCAAATAGGAGGTAATTACACTGTTATTGTGTATCTCCTATGGAGTCCAGTATATTTCATCATCGTGGGCAGAAACTGAAAATAAATTATAATCAAGAAGAAAAACATGTCACCAGTGCTATTCCCAGAGAGCCACTAGTACTGGTTTATTAGTCTGGTTTATTAGCCTGTGCAAAGTGGGCTGTTCTCACCCAAGGAGCCTGCGAAGAGTAAAGGCTACCTTTATGCCTGCAGTTAACAGTTGGGGAATGAGGAACAGCAACACCATTTGAGATTGGGAACATTTGGCACAGGAGATTTTAGCTGTGTGTGTATGCAGGGCCGCAGAGGAATTCAATAAGGCTCAAAGGGTACAATTTCACAAAAAAGCAAAACAAAAAAACCCCCAATGTATGTTAAGAACATCTGTTGCAATTATTTTCTTTTTCTTTTACACCTAGATGACTTTAGCAGTACTGTCAACAAAAGACAAATAGTCACTTGTGTCTAAACAGAAGGATTGTGGGCTTTGGCATGATTATACACTACACAAGGGAGACTGTCCGCCCGGCCTACCTAAATTGCACCCCTAGGTGTGGACAGTGCTGTGAAGCAACAGAGTGGCATTACAATTTTCATCAGCTACAATTCTAACTGTTCCTATACATCTGTTCCTATACAGGAATATGAGCAAAGACTTCACAAAGCAGGTACATCACCAGAAGTTCTAAAAATGCTGCTTCAACATCCTTCTCGGCCGTGGCACCCTCCCTGTGGGACGCCCTCCCATCTGATGTCAGGGAGATAAAGAATGACACAACTTTTAGAAAACATCTGAAGGCAGCCCTGTTCAGGGAAGTTTTTAAATGTCTGACATGGGAAACCCAGCCAGATAGGCGTGGCAGAAATTGTGTCCTCCCTCAAAGAGGGCACGTGTTGCGGTGCGACCTGGCAACCAAACCCTTGTGTTGTGGGTGGGTACGATTGGATAGCCACAACACCTGATTGGTAGGTCCCTTATTGCTGGGTTTAATCTGACCAATGGGACGCTAGCCAAATGGATCAAGGTACCTATATATGCCAATGCACATGACCCTGAGGTTCACTCTTGGTCAGTGCATCGGAACACCCACCCACCTCTACCTATATTTATGGCTTACACGCTTGACCTTGCTATGCCGTTGTGCAGGCATGCCCAAACTGCGACCCTCCAGATGTTTTGGGCTACAACTCCCATGATCCCTAGCTAAGAGGACCAGTGGTCAGGGATGATGGGAATTGTAGTCCAAAACATCTGGAGGGCCGAAGTTTGGGGATGCCTGCCGTCGTGTGTCGTCTGTCGTTGGGACAGGCGCACAGCAGGAATTTTTCCCACTTGGCTGATGGGTTTTGCCTGCCGCGTAGAAAATCGTCACAACTTGTAAGGTTGCGGATAGGCCAGGCATCCCCAAACTTCGGCCCTCCAGATGTTTTGGACTACAATTCCCATCTTCCCTGACCACTGGTCCTGTTAGCTAGGGATCATGGGAGTTGTAGGCCAAAACATTTGGGGGGCCGCAGTTTGGGGATGCCTGGGATAGGCTCTGGTTGAGGTGATAGGGATGGGGAAACGCTCTCACCATCCCTATGTGAAGGGGTATTCTGTTAAAGGAATCCAGGGACTCAATGGTATGGTCAACCCTGCGGGGGGTTGTGCCCGTGCCTGAGTCCAGGGGGACGTCTGGGTGGTGGACATAGCATATCCCCGGCGTTCTGCCATTCCAGGTGTTCACCCTTGGCTGACCTACAATAGAGCTCTGGGTGAGCACTACCTGCAAGGGTGCAGGGAGCTAGTCAAACCAGAGCCTATGCAACCACTCACTTTCTGTAATCAATAAAGTTGTGGCCTAAATTCTGCCAAAAACCAAACCAAAATTTTGAGTCTTGTGTGAATTTATTTAAGAGGGAGGTTTAAAGGTCTGAACACACAAACAATAAAACTATTATTATTATTGATTATTATCCACTCATAGCAGTTTTTTTAAAATCTATGTCACACAAACACATACATCATTTCAGAGCAACCAAAAGCTGAAATGTTTCACTATGAGAAATTAATCTCTTGTTTTGTTAGTCACTGGGATAAATACAGCACTTGCACACACAGAGTAATGCTATACAGATGACACCAAATTGGAATTTGCAATGACACAATACCCCTGAAAAATTTAAACGCAGCTCCTTCTGGGCATTTTAAGAAGGGCTGTGCAATGCCATCAAGATTTAAGAAGAGGAAGGAAAATGGAAGAAAGTGACAAATCTGATCAAGAGAAGAGAAAGTGGAAGGAGAAAGTGGTCTCAACCCTGCCTCACACCAAAAACCTGAGGAAGGCAAGGCAAGTTGTAAGGTAGAGGGATCCCATTAAATTACCCAAGACTAAAAAATGAATGATTGGTAGTGGGAATTGGAAGATTCTTTCAGTTTTGGCCTATACATACATGAGTACTATTTGATTATTAAACACAGCTGAATGTATATAAATTGGCACAGGGTAATATGAAAATTGTAGCTGTGGTAAAGGATTGGCTATAGATAATTTCATCATCGCAAGGTTTATTTATATGCCACGTTTCCAAATTTTGCTCGAAGCAGCTCACAATAACAGCAAACGATTATCAACATACAGGTGCAATGAAAACAATAACCGTATCAAAACACGTTCCATAAATGTAGTATTTTATACCCACATTAGCAAGCTAACGAAAACAACCATACCCTAAACATGGGGGGGGGGGAAGTACCATACTAGGCACCTTTAGTAGCAGGAGCTGTCTTTGTAGCTGGTGTCAGCCCCCCTCCCAGGTCCAACGGAAGTGAGCCCAAAAGAGGAGGAAGCAGTATTGGGTGGCACGGGTGCTTAGCTGACCCATCCTATCACTGGCACTCCTGCAGCTTACTGGGAGGGAGAGGGGCAAGGTGACCATGAGGTCAGCATGGTGCAAACATACTGGCCAGATTCGCTTTGTCTGTGCATTTGCACTGCACTGACCTCACTACCACTATGCCCCTCTCAGTAAGCCACGGTGACGCTGGTGATGGGAGGTCAAGTATATGCTGCTTCCCCGCTCTACTGACTACTACTGGGAAGAGGGGCTTAGTCTTTCAGCATTCACAGATGACCCACATACACAAGTCATTGTTTGATGCTACAGACAAAGAACTGTTATTTTCTCATTGTTTTCACATAAATATTTGGCAAGCCAAAAGCTTGTATCGTCTAACAGACTTCAACAAAAATAATAAACCCATACAAGAAATACAAGACAAACTGGGGGACACCCAAATACCCTGGCCAACACACTACCAATTACATGCCTTCCTAAACAACTCAGCAGTAAAAACGGACAAGGAATTATGAACACGCATGTGTGAACTAGCCCTCTGAAGGCTTTAAATGGGAGAGAATCCATTTTGGAAAAAGTAGTCCCTGCTCATCTGAGGAGACTTTGACAGGAAATTCCTGCTGAAATGGTCCCAATCAAGCCATTTTTATAGTTTAAAAATGCTACCTGGAACACTTATACACATTTCTAAGACCGACACAGGCATGATATCACCAAGTTATTTCTGGAGATCTGGCAAAGCCAAGGAAAAATTTAATTCCTTTGAAAATGCAAGCTTTGATAAGAAAGTTGAAAAGGGGAAAAAAGGGGGGGGGGTGGTGGTAATTTGGTGCAGCAACTTATGGGATTTTGTGCCCTGAGAGTATAGTGCCAGGAGCACATCAGAGAAGCTCAGACACGCAATCAAGACAGTTGCTTTGGTTTCTCACCGCCCTGGTAAATTATTTAAAGTGTTTGAAATTCCTATTAGTTAGGTGCCCTGGGGCAGTCACCTGGCAGACTGAGCAGTGGCTGATTGTTTGAAGAGTATCTGGCCAGCAGGGACCCAGCTTACTCATTCTGTAATAATGTGTGAATGGATGGGGGAAATAACACAGTAAAAATGAGAAGGGAAGAAAGAAAGAAAGAAAGAAAGAAAGAAAGAAAGAAAGAAAGAAAGAAAGAAAGAAAGAAAGAAAGAAAAGAAAGAGGAAAACACACACAGAGAGAGCGCAAATACGAAGAACAAATGAGAGGAGGCTTGAAAGCAGCAATACTGATACAAAAGAAAGGAAATTGCCAAAGGACACCAGCTAATAAGGGGGAGGTGACAAGGGAGCAGGGAAAATATTTCAGGAAAGGACCATGTCTGCATGTGTGTTCTGTGCTGTGTCTCTTGCTTTCCTTCCCAGCAATAACAAAATAGTTCTGCTTCTGTTCTTAATCATGTTTTTGCCCTCTCGTCTCCCATGTGCACATTCATTTCGGGAAAGGCAGGCTGGGGCTGCTACGTTGAGCATGCCAGCTTGGCTCTGGAGAGCAGTGGCCTTGCTTGGGTGCATATTGATTTGAAAGGGGCTTATGCAGGGGGGAAAACTTTCTGCTTGGTTGTGCCTTGTGTGCTTAGGGCTACTGTGTATGCAGAATATCACAGTGCTATTCTGTATTTTCTACAGGGGGCTCAAGGTGGTATATGTGTTTCTTCCCTCTTCTACCTGCACAACAACCCTGCAAAGTAGGCCAGGCTGAGAGCCAGTGACTGCCCCCCCCCAGGTCACACCCAGTGAGATTCATAGCTGAGTGGAGGATTTGAAGCCCTGAAGTTGCCCCAGGCCGCCTGGTAGGTTTGATCATTATTCCTTTACTTCAGGGTTTCTAATTCTTTAAGATGGGGTTACCAGATCTCTCTGCTTGATTGCAAAGCCACACAATTAGACAGAGATGGAAGGAGGCATCTGTAAGACATTTAATTTATTCCAGAGCCTATACTTGGGATGGGGGGGGGGAGAGAGAGAGAGAGAGCAGATCACACAAAATGTGTGGAAATGTGATTTCCCACCTGAGGCAAATAAAAAACCCCAAGTCTCTCAAAATAATGTTTGGCATGCCATCCTCGTTAGGATGCAAAACCTATGCGGATGAAATAATGTCCGTTCTGGAGATGGTTGCAAGGAGGCCTGTCATGATGAGGAACATCTCATGTGTAATTATCTAGGGCTGCACAATGACAAGAGGGGGAAAGAGAGGAGAAAGGAAAAAGGCCGTCTTATCATTCTGACCATCTCCTGGAGGCTGAGGCAAGATGATTGTTGGTATCAACAACTTTTTCTCCCTGTTCCCTCCAGTCTCTTTTTAACAATCCGAGATAAATCAGGACAACCCTTCACAGCCAAATAGACCCTTTTCCTTTATTTAAATAAAACTGGGACTGGAGGCAGAGGGTGAGGGATCATTTCAGTTTCCTTATGTAGGCATGGGTGGTATTGGGCAAGAAGGAACCCAGTTAATGTGCTGCTTCTCAGAGTTGAAAAGAGTTGATTGTTCTTCCAAATGATCCTGGGCACCAACTCCCACCCATCCCAAACAGTCTGGCCAACAGTCAGGGATGATGGGAGTTGCAGCCCAGCAATATGCACCATGATTTAAAAACAACAACGCAACACACACCACAGCAGGGAAAATGAGTACTGTAATTTCAACTCACAGTGGCAATGCCTGTTTTCTGGTTGTGACCCACACCGCCATCTACTGCTCGCACGATGAGTATGTATTCAGATTTAGCTTCCCGGTCCAGCAGAGATGTTGTGGTGATTTCCCCTGCAGAAGGCAAGAGAGGAAGGTGAAAAGAGAAGGGAGAGTCTCGTAGGTTGAATGTTTGTGGTTCAGCAACATACAGGAGACAGGAAAGAGTTGGTCACAGAGAACAGCACCTAGGGACACAGGACGAGCCCTGCAGGATCAGAAGAAAAGCCTATCTGCTCCTGGTTCCACAGGGGCCAACCAGATACCTACAGGAAGGCTACACAAGCAGGACATGGAGGGTAATAGAACTCTACACACTTAATGATTCCCAGCATCAGACATTCAGAGGCCATCCAAGTTGGTCACCCCATGATTATTATTTTTACTTTTTTGGGGGGGGGGGTGTCCTTTAAATGTATGCCTTTGGCAGAGCTTTAGTGATACCTGGAAACTGGGCCTCTACCTCCTCCTCCTTTCATTATTATCTGATGCTGCAGGGCTCTCCTTCTAACTCAGGCATCCCCAACCTCCGGCCCTCCAGATGTTTTGGACTACAATTCCCATCATCCCTGACCACTGGTCCTGTTAGCTAGGGATCACGGGAGTTGTAGGCCAAAACTTCTGGAGGGCCGCAGTTCGGGGGTGTTTGTTCTAACTGGACGAGCCATTTTGCTGAAAGGGACCAAAAACGCCTGCGCTAAACCAGATGGGCTAATCTATTCGCCAGCCCTTCCACAGTCCCCGCACCCCACCCCTAGAATTCAGCTTCTACGACACAATTATGCATTTCAGCTCTCTTCGATTGCAGGGCGCTTCCCACAGCAGGTATATGGGAGATGGGGTTAAAAACTAATCTAGATCACAGAACTGCAAGAGGTCAAAGGGTTTACTAAAATACATTTGCCTCCCAAGTTCCTGTGATATCCATTAATCTGTAGACTGGGGGGGGGGAATTAATCAGTGAGGGATGTTTTTTAATAAAAAAAAATAGTGTGTCTCGGTGATGGATTGTTCTACTTTGCCCACAAAGTTACATCCAATTAGGCACACCTTCACAGAGCAGTTTCAGCTAATTTCAGTGAGGGTACTTCTACGGAAAAGTTCTTCTTTCCCTAAACCACAGAATTAAAATAGAACGTTTCTTCATTTCTCCTCCCTTCTGAATGCATCTATCTCCCTACAGAATATTTCAACAAGGAGGGGCATCATGGTCGAACTTGATCTCGTATCAAAAACCTTGCTAAGCTTTTTCCAAATTACTTGGAAATTAGGAAAATGAGACCTGTAAGTTTCAACTGAACTTTGTGTACTTGGGCTAAAACATCGCTATCCAGTGATCTAGAATGAAAATAGCAAAAGTAGTAACAACAACAACAACAACAACCTGCCTCATCAAGGGATGTTTTGAGGCAGGGATGATAAAATGATATGCAAACACAATATCAATATTCAGTCAGAATAACTCTACGTGAACATGTTTGTTTTAAAACAAACAACAAACAAACAACATAAAGTATTGTATCTTTAATACCCCAGCAGATTAAAACTTCAGAATGTGTTACTTTATCTTGCACCTAAAACTTATATGGTGCCCCCTCTGAAAAGGCCCAGAACCTGCTTTACCAGTGAAGATAGGAGAACCTGTAGTGGCCAGATCAGTAAATGAAGGGAATGTGACACTTAGAAGGGAATGTGACACTCAGGCTGAAAACTGTTCCCCATCCCTGGTCAAAAGGAAATAAAGCTATAGCCATTATTATTATTATTATTATTATTATTATTATTATTATTATTATTATTATTATTATTATTTCCCAGTTGTAAATAGGGAACAAAGCCAACTTGGCTGGATCTCAGGACAAACTGGGCAGCCTATAAAGCACCTTGGATCAAGGTAGGCTGTTTTCTGAAGTGCCATTTCCAGGTCCCAACTGAATCTTGTGGCCCGTGCATACTTTGAGTAGAAGTATGCACTGTATTTGTAGTAAGAGAAACTGGGGGGAACACATTGCTGCAATTCTCCAAAAGTTTCACCATCAGCAGTGGCAATAGCACAACTCTTTTCTTTTCTCCCTACAAGTCTCAGCATCAAGTATGTTGGCAGTCTGGTATTCATTTTACATCCTCCACAGGGCCCTGGGCTAGGGGCCGTTGTGGGTGGAGGAATGACAACAAATGATTTTTCTTTTTCTAGGTAAATGTATAAGAGAAGAATCTAAAAATCCCTCTCTCTGAAAAAAGAATTCCGAAAAAAATCCCATCATCCCCAATTAGAATCTTTTAAATTTTCAGCATGAAAACTAGGGAGACTGATAAGACTGCCTCATCCTGGTGTAGTTTTCCATACCTTAAGGCCATCTGCCTTGATTTGTAATGTGTAGCTTTGGATTATGGGAAATCTGCACACTCACCTTGAAAAATGTCACAAATGTCCCCCATACACTGTATGGGAATTATAATGTGCTGAAGAGTCATTATTTTGACACTCAAAAGACTCAGTTTGTTTCTTTTGTGGCTGGGCAGCATGACAAAAAATGGGGGAGAGTAGAAGAGACCGAAGAGAATAAAGATAACAATTGCAAAGACGTGATGGAATAAGCATGAAAGGAAAAAGAATGTTGTGGTTGCGCTTACCTGAGCGAGCATTGATTCGAAAATGAGAAGACCCTTCCAGTGAGTAGATAATGGACTCCTGGCCATATTCTCTTGACCGATCCAAGTCAGTGGCATTTAGAAATAGCACTGTTGCTCCTTGGAGAAAAATAGTAAGGTGATGGGGATTCTCATTTTTCAGGCACACCACTAGCTTGATTCTTCAGCCAAATTAGACTAGTTTGAAATTAAGCTGATTTAGGATTGCAGGTGTCATTGGAACATCAGCCTACGTAGTACAGACATCCATGTAACCAAGTGGTTAAGACTTTCTACCATTACTTTGCTTCTGTATTCATTGAAACATGGTGTGGTCCCCCTCTTAATGTAAGCTAATGTGTGCTAAAGAGTAAGTGAAAGTGCTTATTAAGTAGTAACGATATTCCACATTTGCCACTTACTAAATTCATCCTATCACTCTATGGCAGGTGACACGGAATGGAAAAAATATTACCTGCAGTGACAATACCAGAATATATGCTGAGAAGGGCACAGTGAATTTCAGAGGGGTGGGGTGGGGTGGGGTTGTTCTGTGGAAAACGTTAACATTTCGGCGGGGGGGGGGGCATAACAATGGCAGAATTTTGTTTTAATGTTCTCATTTGGAACATATTGGTTCTGAAATAAGTCCTATTGGTTTTGCTGGAGCTGACTTTCAAGTAAACATGCTTAGGCTTGCAGCCTTGTTTTAATTTCTGGTTCAAGATTTGTACATGAAGAGTGATTTTCCTTCAAGTAGCCACAGAAATGCAGCAAGCAGAGAGACAGGTAGGGCACATGGGTCCCAGAAAGGTAGAATTTTATGGCTTGAGCTGTACTCTAAGGAACAGCTTTGACTTGGTGTGAACACACCGTAGCACTAAATGATGGTCTAGTTTAGGGTGTGGTTACAAAGAGGAGATTGGAAGCTTCCACTTGTTTTCAACGAACCGTGTTTGCTGTTATGTCAGGGCTCAGAACTATGATTGGTCTTAACTATGGCTTAGAGAAACAAGGCAGTGTCAGAAATGACAGGAGCAGCTCACAAACCTGCCATAATATCCTCCATGACTGTGATGACATAGGAAGGCTTGCTGAACGTGGGTGGGTTGTCATTTTCATCCTACGAAGATAAAAGAGGAAAAAACAGCACACAACATAAACATCTAACCTAGCAGCAATAATGTTATGATGAAGCATGGTGCAAAACACCTCAAAACACAGTGCAGTCTCATATATTGGAAGAAAAAAAGTGACACATTTGGTTTTTAACTACTATTTCATTCAGCATCCCATTTTATTTTGTTAATATAATACAAACTTTGACACAATATGAACACTGACCATCAGAACAAACACAGAACAAACATTGAGGAAACAATTACGCATTTCAAGCTGCAATTACAGATGACCCTCTACACCTGTTTCCAAAGTCATGGGGAGGGGGGGGATCTGTCTTGAAGATTGAGCAATCAGAATAAAGTTGACTTCTGACTAAACATCAGGAAGAACTTTCTTATGAAATGAACTGTTGACAGTGGAATAGACTCCCTCAGAAGGTGGTGGACTCTCCTTCCTTGGAGGTTTTTAAGCAAAAGTTGAATGGCCATTTGACATGGATGCTTTAGTTGCAGCGGGCTGAACGATTAGATGACCCTCCGGGTCTCTTCCAACCGTCCAATTCTATGATTCTATGTTATTCGCATTCAGAACATTATTCTATTTTTATAGTTCAAACTCCGTCTTGATTCCCACACCTGTTTCAAGAGCACAACGGAATATGTAATAGTTGAAGCCAATACTTCAAAAATCCCATTGTCAATAGTGCCTTAAAGCTTGAAGAGATAAAAAGTAATAGACTGGCCTCTAGCTAACTTCGCAGTACAGAAAGTTAGGCATTTAACAACACTGCCAATTGTAGCTTGTATATGCTGAGTTCTCTCACAATGGACACCCAGGCTGGAGGAGCAATATCTCTACACTCCACAAAAAAAGAGTTTCCACTGCACACACATTGCTTCAAATGAAGAACATCTGCACATAAGCCTGACAATGTGTGAAAACATCCTTAGAACGCATTGTGACTGTATCTGGACTGGATACACTGTAGGGAGACAAAGGCACCATGCTTCCATCATTCTAGGCTCGCCCTAGAGATGTTTGTACTTTCTCTCTATCTTTGATGTTTCTTTCTTTTCTTTTCTTCTTGTCACAAAACTGACTAGGCAACCAGGAGAAACAGTGAAAGGGAATGTATAGAATTCACTGGCAAAAAAATTGTGGTCATTAAATAAAAATGTTTCCATTCAGCATAGCATTTGTGGGGATTAATTGTTCTGACAGTAGGCACAAAACCTTTCAGAAACAAAAGTTTGCAGTGGGAAAATGTTGACAAATCAATGGTTTAATTAAATATATAATTTTACCAAACCATGCCCCTCATTCTCCAATGATCTGATCCACAATGGATGGGATTGTATATATAAAATGTCCAGAAAAGAAACTTTCAGCAGGAGGAAGAAAATGGCCAAAAATTTCATATACGTCCCGTTAGGATGGGACTTTATTTTTACAGGATTCAAAACCAGATCCTTGGATCACTGTGTAACATAAAGTGTTCAGGCTGAATTAAGTCCGCTGCCTTGCATGCTCTCCCAAATTATCACTAGCTTTGGGATTTGCTCCCCTCACCCCATCTTACCAATTAGTTTAGTTAAGCTTGTATAAAAATGTGTGTGTGTGTGTGTGTGTATTTTCCTACCCACTAAAATTTTACTTTCTAGCATCTATTTTTTGCCAGAGGGACAAAAGAAACCTGATCTCCCAATCATTGCTCTGCAATCAAATTAACATTATTAGAGAAAGAAAAACAGTTCTAGGAAGGACCTAGAATACTGTAATGAAATATCAAATCATTCCCAGTTTCTAGCTAGTCAGCTATTATTCAAAATATAAAATGACTGTATTTTTACTAGGGATTCCCACCCACCCCCTTTCTAATCAGTTATCTGTGGTGAGGAACACATGTATTTTAAATATTCCAAAATGTAAAGCTTTAATAAAATAAAATTTCATCTGTTTTTTAAGAGAAAGACTGCAATCTTTATTAATATTAAAATACTTTACTTTTCACTTCGTCTCAAACCAATATACACAATTTGCATAATATTTTTTAAAAAAACATTATATACAAAGACAAATAAAGCAGCTTTATATTTAAACATAGACTTTCTGAATGTTACTCAAGAAAATGGCCTAGTCTAAAAGAGAAAACTGAAGAAGAAGAATAAAAAATTGCCACATTTTTATATAGAGGGAACTGCTACCCTAGCCCTTAAACTTTGACTGATGCATTTGCTATTAAAGTTGATATTTTATGTAATTTCACATGCCAGTGATGCCCATCATACTATAATTAAATTGCCATCCTCTGCTATTTTTGCTTGGAGCAGGTGGTCTTTAATCAGGCTTTTCATCACTCATGATTTCTGCAATGCCCAGTATGTGCATTGTTCTCCCTAGACTATAAAGTAGATCCATCATGGATAGCTCCAACTGCATGGAGCTTCACCTTTTTCTGCACATCCTTGGAGGAGGAAGAGAATAACACGGAAAATCCATCTAAGTAAGGATGTTAAATTCCCACTTGGAATGGTACATTTCTACGCCCATTTTCCAAGAGGTTAGTCTCATCTAGATCAGGAGGTCTCATATCTAAGCAAAGTGTATATGAGAAATTCTAGTCTTGCCATAGCTGCCAAGTACCCCGTTTCCCCCGGGAAACCCCCGTTTTTTCATACCGTTTCCCGGCGGTCCCCCGTATCACTTCGTCTCCCGTTATTCTCCCTTATATTCTCCTGCCAGTGGCCATTTTCCCCCCTGCTTTGCCCATCTATGGGCACTGAAAATGGTCGGCGCTGGCGCTGAAAGTCACGTCTACGCTCGTGTTGGCGGCGGCCATTTTTGGTGCCCATAAATGGGCAATGTGACACTGGAAGTTGCGTCTACACAACTTCCGGTGTCACGCGGCTGCCGGTCCCGGATTCTGCAGTCCAGGACTTGGCAGGTATGAGTCTTGCTTACTGGAGAATAAGGTGATATGGTAGTAGCCTTCTCTGTTGCAAGAAGGGGTGTGTGTGAATGTATTCATTTGAATACTTCACATGCCCTGCAAATCACTCTCAAAAGCAGGGAGAGCCATGCAATAGCTGTAGCTATAGGTGAAAACTACGAAACCCCTTAGGTGCATGCTGAAGCATTTTAGGCATATACAGGAGGTTACTGAGATACCAGCTTGAGTATGTAACCAAAATGAAAGAATAGCTAGTGGTTGTTGGAGAGAAAGGGCGTACTAAGTACTGCTGGGACAGAGAGGAATTGTCCTGTATTTTCTTCCTTTTATCATATGAACAAGCAACCAACCTTTCATTAAAACAAAACAACAACAACCTGCTTTAAGTGTGTCTGTGGAGACTTTTCATTATTCATTTCAGGTACCTGCAACACAGTTACACCAAAATGTATACATATCTCTTTCAGAATCAGCAACCCTAGCCATGCTTTATGGGTGTCAGTTTTAGCTCTGCTATAATACCTACAAAACTGAACTCATCAAGGTAGTGCTAGGGCCACAAAAAGGGACCATTTCATTGGAGAAAGGAATGGCCCTGTAATATCTGCTGCTGTGGGCAATGAGGTCTTTGAAATATCGCCTTCAAACCACTTGGAATCTGTCAATAATGAAGTGCACCTCTAGGGGGCGAAGTCAAACCACTAGAGAATCACAGCGCCTGCTGTGACCGGAAAGTCATAACTGCTGCCTCCCATGTTGCTTTTGCGGCATTAGCAGCACTAAAGTGATTTCTCTGGGGTGCAGTCCTGGGCCGTGTCTATAGAGGTCTTAGGCTCCCCAGACGACAAGACAAGATTACTGTAGCTTCACTGATGTAGCCCAAAGGAGAGCAGAGCAATATGTTTGGCACCAGCTGGGCTGCAGGAATTGCTGGAAGAAGGCCTACAAGGTGCCATCCAAGCTACTAGAAAGCTATATTTTCCTTTAAAACCCCTTTAAGTCTCTGCAAGCTAATCTAGAGCCCCTGTGCACAAACAACACTGGATATAGTTTCATGGATAGCACTGTGTTGGTGAGAGACAAAGTACTTCAGCCTTTGAACATACAGAGAGGTAGAACTGAGACTTTAACATTGGGCCAAAGGATTCCAAGGGGGTGGATTTCCAACGAGCATCCAGTCCTCTCTCTCTTACTAATCTATGCCACCAGACAGGAAATTCTAACAGTGGCTCTGGGGTGAAGAAGTTTGTAAATCAACAGTGTCCAACACAAATGTGTATGTCTCCTTTATGATATACTTAAGCGTAGTTAAAGTTATTGGCTCAGTGAACAAAATGGCACCTAGAATGTCAGCAAATGAGAGCTGGAGAGAAACTTATTAGTGGTGGTATTTCCAAGGATGCTGGTATCATGCTTAATATTAGTTCTAATTCAGTAGCTCCCTCTATGAAAGCTTATTGTCCCCTAATGGAAAATCTACAACACGAGTTTCATTTCTTTATTAAAAATCAACAAGCTAAGGCTGGAAAAATGAACCATCTTAGACAGTCTCTCTCTCACACACACACATGAAATCATACTTGCTCCTTCATTTCAGCTCCTTAAGTACCACTGTGAGACAATTCATCACCATCATCATATCCCCCCCCCCAACCTTCCAGTTGAAAGATAAAATTCCTTTTGGTCAAAAGTGCAGAAAGTGACAGCTACTTAAAAATCACCCATGTACAAAATCAACTAGAAGGAAATGACCTTTTCAAGTGTGGTCTTTAGACAGATGGGATTACACCGTCCAAAGAGCAGCTATGGGAAGGAGGTATTTAGCCTCAATTAAACCCCTTTGCTGCTTCTTTCTTACTCCCCCCTCCAATCTTATGTCGGGGACAAGAGAGAAAGTCAGACAAATCTTGTAGAAACAATGATCTTCACCAACTCTTTGGTCAATAAATTGCTGCCACTTGGAAGTCAGATCTTATTAGGATGCAGCTAAGATTGAAAGGCTATCAAGAGAGCAAACTCCACTGCCAATACTTTATTTTGAGCTTGAGTTTTCTTGAATCAAAATACTTGTTGTGCTTTGACAATCTGGTTTAATCCTGTGGAGTAACAGTAACCTGAACTCTGCTACCAATAAATATATATTTGTGTACATCGCCTTTCCTGATAAGAATGTTTGTATCAGGATTCAGGACAACAGCAGCCAGGGACAGCTAGCATTTGAAAAATAAACAGCTGGCTGTGATTGATTGAATGACTGATAATTTCAATCACTTCAAGGGCTAATGTGCATTTGATATTCAAGTCAGAATCAGAGCGGCTTGGTTTCAGGCACCTTTAGATCTCTGGTGGTGGGGAGGGATGGAAACCAGAGAATTTACTCATTTAATCCTCTTGAACTTCATGCAGAAGGAAATGAATGAAGTCGTTCTGCAGTCAGACACCCAGTGTGTTTCCCCTCTTCCTTCTCTTTGCACGTGCGCCCAGTTTGTGAAGGACTTGCTGGCAGGATTTTCTCTGAGCTTGGCTGCCAGTGCCAGTTGGAACACAAATGGAACACGGTGCTCTTACAAACAAGGGTATCACCACAACCCACTCTAACTCACTATCCAATGATTGAAGTTCCACAGTTAGTAGAACCATGGAGCAGCGTACAATCTTAATCTTTTCCGCACCCTGCTCCAAAATACTACCAGCTTTACCAAAGAGGAGGGCAGAGATGAGATTCCAAGTATTGCTTCTAAAGACATGATACATTCTTAAATTTCAAAACGTGTGTGTGTGTGTGGGAGGAGGATCTGTGGAGCTCCTACCCAGGGATTCCCGAAAAAGAGTTGCTGAGGCTGCCTTACATGACTCTTACTTCCAAAACATCCTTTCGTGGACGTTTCATCACGATGTCTGCAAAAGTGTAACAAACCTTCTATTCTATTTTATCCCAACTGCAATATTGTGCTGCAAACACATGCTGCTCTTTGTTTCTTTTGTTTGCATGTTGTTATATCTGAAAACTCAATAAACAAAACTTGTTTTTTTAAAAAAATGAAGCAAGGTGGGTGACAACATGAAAGAAGGCCTTCTTAGTGGTGGCACTGCCATTGTGAAATGTTCTTCACAAGGAGATGCACTGGCACATACCGTGTTTCTCATATTATAAGACATGTCTTATATTTATTTTTTCCTCAAAAAAACACACTATGGCTTATTTTCAAGGGATGTCTTATTTTTTTCCTCCTCCTCCTGCCGCGGCCAGCATTGCTGCTGCGCCTATCACTATGTCTTATTTTCGGGGTATGGCTTATATTCCTTAAATGCTTAAAAATCCTGCTATGGCTTATTTTATGGGTATGTCTTAAAATATGAGAAACAGGGTATTCCACACTTTCAGCACTGAAAGTATGCTGCAAAAACCAACACTGAAAATACCAGGAGACAGAGATGAATTTTGGTAATGTAGAGAAAAAAACAGAGCCAGTGTTAGATATAGTAATGAAAAATGAGATGACTATGCAGGTAGAATCAAAAAGTATTCCAAGATTTCAAAGCTGAGGAGAAGAACAAGCAGTACCATTATCAGGAACAAATGTGAGTGATTTTGAAAATGGCCAAGAAGTAATAATAATAATAATAATAATATAGTGGAACCTCGGTTTATGAACACCTCGGTTTACGAATTTTCGGTTTACGAACGCCGCGGACCCATCTGGAACGGATTAATTCACTTTCCATTACTTTCAATGGGAAAGTTCGCTTCAGTTTATGAACGCTTCAGTTTATGAACAGACTTCCGGAACCAATTACACCCATGCTTCGGGTTAAGTACGCTTCAGGTTGAGTACTCCGCGGACCCGTCTGGAACGGATTAACCCACTTTCCATTACTTTCAATGGGAAAGTTCGCTTCAGTTTATGAACGCGTCAGTTTAAGTACTCCGTGGACCGTCTGGAACAGATTAATCCACTTTCCATTACTTTCAATGGGAAAGTTCGCTTCAGTTTATGAACGCTTCAGTTTATGAACAGACTTCCGGAACCAATTGCGTTCATAAACCGAGGTACCACTGTAATAATAATAATAATAATAATAATAGTAAAGCAGTAAGCTGTAAAGAATGGGAAGAAAGATCAGGAAAAGAACAGCATAGATGTACTATCTTGATGGTGATGGTGATGATAATTGCATTGATCTTTATACATGGAACCTTCAGGCAGATTTGACACACCCTTACCCCAACAACCAAATGAATGTATAAATGCAGCCTTCACCAACCTGGTGCCTCCAAATGTTTTGTACTACCCCTCTCAGCAGTCCCACTCAGCACAACATCTGGAGAGGACAAAGCCAGTAAGGGCTTGTACAATGGGACCAAATAGAAGAACTGATTCCTGGTGTACTACTCCAAAAAGCGGGGGAAGATGAAGAAATGAAGCCACTGAGAGAAACCTTAAGGGAGTGATCAGACAGATATGACGAAAGCCATGAGAAAACAATCGGCGCCAAAGCTAAGAAAGCGAAATAAGAAGTGAGCAGTCAGCTGCATCAAAGGCTCAAAGAAGAGTCAGAAGAAGAAGATCCACAAAGAAAAGATGGTTAGATTTTGCTGCGTGGAGTTCATTGGAAAGATGAGTTGGAGCAGTCTCCGTTAAATGAAAGGAGCAAAAGCTAGATTGGAAAGGATGAAGAACAGAATTGCTGAAAAGAAGGCATTGGCTCAAGAACTTTTCTTTATAAAGGGAGAAGAAAGATGGGGGGTGTTAATTAGATGAGTAGTGTAAGGGGTGGGGGGTATTGTTTTATTTTGTTCTTATTATGTATTTTGTGTTTTTATCTTGTATTTTTATGCTTTGAACCTCCCTGAGATCTACGGATGAAGGGCAGTATACAAATGTAATTAATAACAATAATAAAGGAAATGCTTAGGACCACCAGGACAGTCACTTAAATGCATAAAGGGACAATGCATAAGGCAGAGACTAGGATATAAATAAATAATAATCATACAACCATCTATATATTAATAAACTCATTTCCCAAAGCCCTACCCTTTTAAAGTCAAAAGAGCACTAATATAATAGGGAGGTGTTAGAAGGCCTGGAGGAACACCAATGTTTGCACACCCAGACCCCGCAAACCAAGCAAAACCACCCCATGTGGAATGAGAATGCTGAGTGTCTACTGTGGGGGAAGGATTGGGTGGAATATCTTGGTGGAGAGAACTCCGAAGGGCAAAATTTTGTTGCAAACAACATTTGTCATTATTATTGTCATTATTATTTATTTCTTACATATCTTCTCTTATGCCCCTCAGTATCTTATTGTCCTGGGAACAACCTGTCCTAGCTCATGGGATGATGGGTTGGAGAATTGGCACTTACTGGAAACCCAGGGTCACATACAGTAAACCAAGGGTCAAGGCAGGTTATTCAGGATCACAACAGACATAGCAAAGAGCACCTTGGACAGAACACTATGGCAGGCGCCGCCTCAGTAGCATGCTGAGGTCTTGTGAAGGCTGGTTGGTCTAGGCTTGATGTTAAGCCTCCCACTTCCGATGAGCTATCTGCGTTTCTTAAAGGACCATTGCTTGACTCTGTAGAAGCTGCCTCCTGCAGTCAGGGAAGGGACAGTAAGTATTGCAGCAGGGGGTGCCCTTTGAGCCTGAGAAGTTGAGTAACGACACATCCTCTAGACTAGAAAGTCCTAGAATGGAGAATGATGGATTGCCATGTGATGCATTCTCCTTTTCCAAGTCTTTCTCTGAGAAAGAAAGGAGACTGGGGCCAGCGAACATGACTGAGGTTCTGAAAAAAATGCCTCCAACTAAGGCCAGAGAACATGAGTGCATTCTGGTGTAACAAATCCACTTAAACACACACACACACACACACAGAGAGAGAGAGAGAGAGAGAGAGAGAGAGAGAGAGAGAGAGAGAGAGAGAGAGACCAAAAGGTTTGGAATAAGAACTGCCTGATGGGAGGTTGCACAACCTCCCCACAAACAAATCAGGACTAATATTCAATAATGAGTGGATCTTGGATAACCTGAGTACAAAACTCGTGCAAGCAAATCAGGACAAGTGCTCAATAAGCAGGTCATCTCTGGAGGAGCAACATTTGGGGATTCATATGCCCTGATTTCAATGCAGATGCATGCCAGTGAACAAGTTGCAACATTGCAGCTATTGATGCGATAAACGCCCATGACTCCATAATTATTTACACTGTGCATGAGTTTATCTGCATGATCAAATAAATGGCAAGTGTTCAGTGCTGCCAGTACAGTGCTACCTTGGTTTATGAACTTAATCCGTTCCAGAAGTCCTTTCTTAAACCAAAGCTGTTCTTAAACTGAGGCGTGCTTTCCCTAATGAGGCCTCCCGCCGCCGGTGCCCTTCCACCGTTCAGATTCTGTTCTTAGACTGAGGTAAAATTCACAAACCAGGACACTACTTTCGGTTTTGAGGAGTTCGTAAACTGAATAGTTCCCAAACAGGGCTGTTCTTAAACTGAGGTACCACTGTATAGCTACCAATTTTTCATCCCACGCGTCCACTTCCTAATACTTGCCCATATATTTGTGCGATGGCAGGGATGCTGGGGCAACCTGCCTTGGGCCATGCTGAGAACCAGTAGTTAAAAGCCAAGAGTGGAGAAGCAATTAAAGCAAGTACGTGCTGTACAATGACGAAACGGAAAGAAAGGCCTTGCCTCCAGGCAAGTTATGTGAAAACAGAGATATGCCTAAAACTGTTTCGTTGAGTGTTTCAGCTTCTGCCTTCCTCAGTAATACAGCTGGAAAGCAAGGTGACAGTTTTCAAGAATACTAAGGATGGAATCATTCTTAGGAATGATTTCCATTTCTTTCTGTTTTTTTAAAAAAGGAAAGACTAAATAGAAATCAATTGTGACCTTCCAGGTTAAGGGAATATTAAGGTCCAGGGAGTATTAAGGTCCTCCTGAGTCTATAACTCAAGAAGTTTTCTCTTTTCTGCTACTACCACTAGATTTGGTGGCTACTCCATCTCTATTGGCTCTGTGGAAAGACCAATTTCATCAGGCTCTTCCCTTGACTGTCATCTACCGGTAGCTGCTTAGTCTATAGGGGAGAGAGAGAGAGAGAGAGAGAGAGAGAGAGAGAGAGAGAGAGATATGGAGCTCTTCTTCTAGATTGCAACCCTGAGGGCAGCAGGGACTCTCTTGTTAGTGATATCTGTAAGCCTCTCCGGCAGTCTTTTCTCTTCCAGCTGAAGAGTGGGTTTAAGGAAGGTTGAACAGATAGCAGCAGACAAACCTTGCTCTGTGGCTTTTGAGAGTCTTAGGGTACTTCTAGACAAGGGCTTAATTTGCAAATGGGTCATTGAAATATTGCAAATGGGTTTGTTGACAACCATTTATTTTCCCCTTACCTTAATCTGGGGGTGGTGGTGGTGGTGGATGAAATTGGGGGAAGAAGAATGCAGGCTGGCGTTTTGAGATCCAGGACATTATATGGGCTTTGCAGCAACAGCAACAACAGTAACTCGCATGCATGCATACCTGGCGCTAGGGGAAGAGAGGGGGCAAGCGCCCGGCAAGAAGGAACTCAAACTCTCATTTGATTCCCTCCCCTTCCCGGCCTGGTCTCTGTCATTAATATATACTGGTATATTTCTTTCAGAGATCATAAAATGTGGGACACAACTTGCCTACCTAGAAAGACACTTTGCTCCTTCTGTCGCCACCCTCTGATTTCCCCCCTTGGTGCCACCACTGCATGCATAAGAAGCAACAATCCCACAATAAATATTCATCTGAAATCACCCTTAGATAACAAGGCAGTGTGTGTGTGTGTGTGTGTGTGTGTGTGTGTGTGTGTGTGTGTGTGTCTAATACAGTGTTAATACTAAAACAGAATTAAGAAAAAAAAGTATCAGGAGAACCATCTCCTCTGCTCAGAGGAAGAACATACATTTTGGGAAGCATAAAGGGAAGGCATTGTTTGTACTTACAAACACCTCTATGGTGATGGGGACAGTACTGTTGAGTGGTGGGATTCCTGCATCCTTAGCCATTACAGACAAATAAATAACACCATTGGGAACTTGCTCATAATCCAGAGGGCGGACAACGCTTATCACTGAAAAGGCAAGAAGCCTGTGTTGGCAATTATTGACATTAGGCATTTTAAAAGTCGAAGCATAATGCACACACATGCACTGTATTGCACTCACCTCCATAACCTTCAGACAAAGTGATGTCAAAGTAACTTCTGAATGCAGAAGCATTCACAATGCTGTAAGTGATCTGGTTGTTCGGAGGAGAATCTTCATCTGATGCCTAGGTAAAAATTGGAAGAAATAATTTAATATTAATCTAATCTACCTACCTACTGTTATTGGAGCTTTTAGATAACAAGACCTTGTAGCACAACCACCAAGTGTTTAATAAAATAACTTATAGATGTCATTAATAAACAAAAGTGTGAATATTCTTATGGAGTTTGGCCAAGCCATGCCAGCCAATTTCTTTGTTGGGGAGTTTTAATGCTCAGGAATGGCTCGCTGATGGTTCCTCGATAGGAGCTAATGTTTGAGGTGCAGAGAGTTCATCCCTGGAATGTGAGACCCATTGGAGGGAAATTGGTGTATACTTCCCCACTCCCGGAACAGGTTGGGACTGATCAAACATCTTTGTGTGTGAATTAAGTCTCAATAACAGGAGTTTTGGGAGAGACAGAAAACAAGAGAGATGAGCTGTAACTTGAAGGTGCCGTGGGATGCAAGTACCTTTCTGAGGGTCTGATAATGGGGAAACAGATTTGCCAACTGCTATAGGGAAGCTCATGCTTCTTGCCTCCAACTATACACTACTTGTGTATTTATAAATGGACCAAATGCTGCAAAAACACCATATGCCTATAGCGATCACTTCTCTAAAAGGAAGCCTCAGTGTTGTCCCTGGAACTTTTCACTCCTCACAGAAGTGTGAAATGCATAAATGCAAATGTTAGCTTTAGTTGGTTTCTCAGATATTTCCCATGAAATTCTAGCAAAATTCGCAGCATATAACAACCATAAGAGAAATAGATAAAATAACCCAACAAACATTAGAATTTACCCCAGAATTGGCCTTGCTAAACATCTTCCAGGACAATAATGCCCGCCTGCATCACAAAGAACTCATAACCCACTTACTCTCAGCAACCAGAAGTACCATAACCAGACACTGGAAAGACCTGTCAGGAGTAAGCATGGACAAATGGTACCAAATAGTATGGGAAACAGCCCTACTAGAAAAACTAACCAATAAGTCTCAACAAATGAAACTGATTTGTAAAAATGCCAAAAGAGACATTGCACATATCTTTGTATACCAAGAAAACCCTTAATTAAAAAAAACACAAAACAAAATTTGCAGCATATTCTGGGTAGGGGTGCTGATGGGTTTTTGTTTTGTTTTTGTTTTAGTGCTTCAGTTGTCAATTTTATTGTGATAAAATCATTCTTTCAATGAATAGGGACTGATTAGGTTCTACATGATACTGGAAAAGGTGCTATAAGCAATATTGGCCAATCCTTCAAGAGCAGGTCTACTGTTTGGGAAGGAAAAGCTAAGCTGCCACTTTGACTAGGGGGCAGGAACACGTCTCCACCTAACGAATCTGCTCCCAATGACGGGCCGTGGAAGATTTGCTGGCTGGGAATAACTCTAACTGGACAAACCTAGTAGCAGGCTCAAGCCTTCCTGAAACTCCCTTGCTCCCCAAGTGAAACTTGTTGATGGTGAAAACTGCCTGCCTACAAAGAGTATCAGTTTATCGGAAAGGAGCTGTGCAGTGTGAAAACACTCTGAAGATCACTTTAAAACCACACACACCCTGAGGCTACTCTAAACAGTGCTCACAGAAACATGTAATCTTTATTGTCTAAGGGAAAAGCTTGGGATCATCAGCAAGATACAGGCCAACTGCCTTCCTCCCCAAAGTCACTCTCTTGAATGACTGAAAAGAGAATAATGTGAGTAATGAGTGCATTCAGATGAATCTTTTCTTTCTAATGAGCATATGCTTTTGAGTCTGCATTTAGAGCAGCTCAAATAATGGGAAATCTTCCTGACTTTCTTCCCTGCTCTGCTCATTGCTTTGTGTACATTTGTGTAGCTTGCGTAAGCTTTGTAATGCCAATGAACAAGGGCTGAAGCGGGATGCGCTCTCAATTCATGCACTTCAAACACATCCAAATGGAAGTGCTGCTCCTATCAGAAAGGCTACATCTCCCTTTAATGGCGCATTTATGCTGCTGCAGCTTTCACAAGAAACTCCTAAGCGGAGAGGATACAGGGACTCAGGAGTAATGGGAAGACAGCTCTCCCTACCTCATGTGCTCTGGTTACTTAGACAAATGATAACACCCTTCCAATCCTATCACTGAAATTCAGAGAGCCTCAAGAGAATTCCCAATCACTTGGAGGGTAATGAAATCTGATTCAGTAAATCCTGGGCCTGAAGCATAGTGAGAGCTACCTGAGTCACCTCATAATGAACTCATTTTCCCTACAGTGGTACCTCTACTTACGAATTTAATGCGTTCCGAACGCACATTTGTAAGTTGAAAAAATTTGTAAGTCGAATCCCATAGGAATGCATTGGGAGAAAAAATTCGTAAGTAGAAGCAACCGCATCTAAAAATTCGTAAGTAGAAAAAATCCTATCTAAACCACATCCAAGATGGCGGACGGAGCTCCATTCGTAAGTAGAAACATTCGTAAGTAGAGGTACCACTGTATATGCTTTCTTAGATAATTCTCAACAAAAAGCTCAGAGTTTTTCCCACAAACCTGCACCCCTCTCCAAGCAAGCTTACTTATTCCAACTCAGCCTTGGTGGCAAAAAGAGGCTGTTGTAGGAAGGAGAAGCTTGTAGGTCTAAATTTGGCCTTAAGCTCGGCTCATTTTTTTGTTTGTTTTAAGTCCTCATTTTAATGTGAGTTTCTCCTCACACACAAATTTATATGCAATTTTGCCTCATACACACATTTTTGCAAAACAAAATTATTTGATATAATGCATTGTCACTAATATATGCATTTTAATGCACACTTTATCTTATTTCAAAGTCTGGCCGTGGCTCAATTCCCACATTGTTTTGGAATGTGAGAATTAGGTATATCCACCTTTAAATGTGAACACAATCAAATTTATCCCTAATTAGGAGTGGCCAGGCTCTAAGGCTGAAGCTTATAAGGCCTATCAGGTTTCCAGCTTGGCCTCCTTGCCACCAATTCCTCCTGCCCTCCCCATGGGCAAAACTCTATTTGCTGGGTGGGTGTGGATATGTGGATTGGCAAGGAGTAGCAACTCATTTAGAGGTTGGATCTGAATTCATGGGCTCACTTTGAGGACCCCAACTACCACTTTCAAAAATTCATGGTATCTAGTGAAGTACATAGTTAAGGCAGAAAAGATGGGGAGCAAACAGAAAGAACTGTGGAGCATGGTAGGTTGCAAGAGTCATATAAAACATCTGAAAGAGCAGAGATGGAAGGGGTTCCAGGCTTTCTCCTTCTCATATGCTTGACTCCTATTTCACTTCTGTTTAATTGCCTCCATGAACAGTGCTGTGTTCTTGTGGCAAAGCTTCCCAGCATTAGAATATCACCACTGCTCTATTATGTGTAACCAGCTAGGAAGCTGAAGAGACAAAAGGGGGTAAAGTAGACGGTGAACTTCAAGAAAGAGATTTCAAAAATAAGATTTGTGTTAGAGGTGAGTTTGCATTTATGTGTAAAAGTCAATTCACGTGACTACTGTGCTTCCTGTTTGCCATGAGCACAGAGCATCAACTGGCAAGCGAACTGAAATATTTTTTTAAAAAACAAAACAAAAAAAGTGCCTTACCCCTGCTAAGAATGACTATTCAGAGCAAGCAGTTACCAAACACATGCATACAAATGACCAACCACTGGCCCAGTCCACAAGTAACGCTAAGCCAAACCATTGCTAAGAATGAGTGAGCAAATGTGTCTTTTCTGGGAGAGGAGATTGTGGCTGCTTTGCTCCTCTCCATTTGTTTTGCTGCTGTGCTAAGATCCTGTGCTAAGTTGTGTCATTCAAACCTAGGCTCGTGGCTTAGCATTCTCCAAACAAACCATGAGCTAAAACTAAGGTTTGTCCTATGACTTACAATTTGTCTAGGACAGATAAAACATGAGCCTAGGGTCGGACAACACACTAAGCCAAGCCAAACCACAGCTTTGCACAAGGCAGCATCAAAAGGACTGCGGAGGAGCAAAGCCATCAATCACAATCTCCTCTCCAGGAGCCACTTATTTACTCATTCACACTAAACCGTGGTTTGGCTTATATTTATGCATAAGCATATCTGCACCTGATGTAGAATACAAATCTTCCTACATTTAACAGGATAAGACAAATGAACCAACTACTCCGGGGTGACCAAGTTCACCCCAGAGTTTAGTTATTTCTAGCTCTCCCTCAGATAGACTCTGCAAATTAACCACTGCATTTCAGCATTCTTATTACTGGTCTCATCCCATAGCTTCTTCATCTAGATATCCAATCATATGATCTCATAAACTCTGTCCCTGTCCTTCTCAGGAAATCTGTATAAATCACATGATCAAAGTTAGCCTATTAAAAATTTCAGCCTCTCATAAGTCTTCTAAACATAAAGAGAACTCAAGAGTTTTTGTTGTTTATGCTTTTACTTCCTGCTCTGGGTGCCTGATAAATGATTTCCAAAAACACATCATTTAATTTTTTAAGAAATCATTTGGAACATAGGCAAAAACATCTCAAGGAAGCCACACATAAATAATGGGAGATAAAATGAATATAATTATTATTTAACCAGCCTTTTTTCTCTTTTTTTAATCTGCCTCTCATGGCTTATCTGAATCTGTTGTGAAGGCTGATCAATAATGATGATGCCCCAAACCTCTGCATACTATTATCCCCAGTGGAGCAGGTGTTTTCTGTGGTATGCCATAGGGCTACTGTCAGGAGAGGCAGTGCCAATTTTCTTTATGCGGCTTGTTTACCTTCCTCCTCTTGAATACTGATGAGCTAAAACAGGGGAGTATGTCTTGTAAAAATAATCGTTTCCTGAGAACAAAATGATCACCTTACATTTTGGCATTTTTCTGCACCCCTTTGTAAAATAGTGCAGTATATTTCATATTGGGGTGGGTCACAAGGGTTGAAGGAAAGAGGAAAGTATATACCATTAACAATACTGCAATGTAGGGGGGGAATGATCCCTCCATTCCAATAGGCATCTGACTGCAAATTTGTTCCTCTCCACACTGCCATAACTTTCAGTGAGATTTGCATTGAGATGGGCTTCCCTACAAGAGAGAGCATGGCCTGGTTGCTTCAGCAATAAGGGCTTGTTCCCTTCTTCCCAAAAGCATTAGATAATCAGGGAAATGAAGGCTGCAAACAAGTGGGGGGGGGAATGAAAGAAAATAAAATGGGGAAACCGAGCCACGCAAAAAAACCCAAAGAGCACTACCCTAGAATGTTCAGGACAAGTTTTGTCTCTAGTGGATTGCTCCCCTCCCCACAAAACAAACCCGTTTCTGAAATGCTGATGTAATTTGTACACTTGATGAACATTTCTCAGAACACATTACCTGCAAAAATAGTTCCATCTGGACATAGTTTCTAGCAACATACATAGCGATCATGTTGGTTAATGTTCACTCTACATATTCTGGACACATGAGATACATACATCTGGACTTTCTAAGCTACAATTTCTTACCCTCACACGGACCACCTGAGTGACTGAAGGCTCATTTTCCCGCAGAGCCCCCAAATAAGAATCCTTCTGAAAGGTGGGGACGTTGTCATTGACATCTAGGACGTTAATTCGGACTCTCCCTGTGGTCTCTTCTCCACCTCCATCTCTGGCAATGACAGTCAATGTGTAACGTTGGGTTGTCTCGAAGTCCAGCCGGCCAATTAAAGTGATTACACCTGTATCCTTGTCCAATGAGAATCTGGAGACCAAAACAGCAAATAAATGCTATTTAAGGAAACCTACCAAGTTAAATTGCACACCTGGAACCAGCAGGGGGAAAGCAGATGGAGCTGGAGGCTAATTTTTAGCAAGGAAGCAGCCAGCAAGGAAGGAGTTGAACAGCACATGTCCCCCACCTTCTCCATTCAAGAGTTGCAACCACCCTAGGCTGCTTTCTCATTATAAAAGCACACATATGTACATTGGGACATCATTGCACACATTAAATGGACAGAAAATCTCTTCTGTGTGTGAACAGAATCCTAGTTATTCCAGTTAAGAGGCAGAGACCTTAATGAGCCAACTGAGAGATCTTGAAGAGCCTGGTGAGCCTTCCTTATATCTGGTAGCATAACATTAATTATCTTCCAGCCTGGCTGCCTGATAAAACCACTTCCGCTGACACGGAGGTGGGGTTGTGGGCTTGGCCCGACAGAACCCTCGCGAGGGGGCTGAGACTCAGCCCTCTCGCGAGAGGGGGAATCCCCGCCACGTCATAAGCTGGCTGGCCAATCGGGTCAGCCGGGGCGGGGCTTCCATCCATTTAAACTGGGACGGGGCGGGAGCGCATCCTCTTTCGCCCCGGATCCTAGAGCAAGAAGTTCAGCTCTTGCTTTGCCTTCGTCGCCTTCATTGCCTGGCTGCTTGTTTTGTTTTTTGTTGTTTGTTTGCCTTCCTATTTAGGTTCGTTATTCCTGAGCCTCGATCGTCCCTCGTCTGCCGCGGCCGGCTCCCCCCCCACGCAGCGCCGATCAGCTGGGAAGCGGCTTGCGAGCGCGCTCGCCTCCTTGCCTCCGTTCGGCCGAGTTCCCAGCCGCTGGCAGCCTCCGCGTTAGAGGGAACCGAGTCTCCAGCCGCCCGCAGGCCCCCGCGTTTCTTGCGGCGTTCCTGGGCCTCTCCTGCGGTCCCTGTTTGCGAAGGAAGCGCCTGGGGCTACGTCTACTCCGAGCGGGAGTCTCGGAGCGCCCTTTGTCTTTCGTGCCGCGGCTGCTGTTCGAGCCGCCGCGCCCTGCTGCGTCGCATTGCGCTTCCCCCCCTGCGCTTCCAGCCCTCGATTCTTCTTCCAGCGGTCCAGCAAGGGAGTACCATCGCCTGCAGGGTCGAGGCGGCTGCCTCCCCGCTCGTGCTCCGCCAGCGGCGCCGGAATCTTCGGGGCTACATCGGCTGAGGGGTGAGCTAGCCCGCGCACGGGCCATTGCATACCTTTCGGAATTAATAATTCGGGAATTAATATTTAGTATCTAGAAACACCCCCCGTGGTCGCGTGAGCTGGCTGAGGCAGCGCAGGGAGCCATTTTAAGAGTGGCCGCGTGTCCCTGCTGCGGTAGCCATTTTGAGCGTGTCATTGCCAGCGGCCGCCATTTTGAGAGTGGCCACGTGTCCCAGTTGTGGTAGCCATTTTGAGTGTGTCATTTCCAGCGGCCGCCATTTTGAGAGTGGCCGCGTGTCCCGGCTGTGGTAGCCATTTTGAGTGGGTCATTCCCAGCGGCCGCCATTTTGAGAGTGGCCACGTGTGCCGGCTTCAGCGGCCATTTTGAGAGGGTGATTCCCAGCGGCCGCCATTTTGAGAGTGGCCACGTGTGCCGGCTGCAGCGGCCATTTTTGGGAGGGTCACTTCAGCGGCAAGCTTGGCCGCATATTCTTGCTGGCTCCTCTTCTGTCCGCTTCCAAACTGAGCCTTGCTTCTGTGGTACTCGGTCAGTGCTTACAAATTGGATTGCTAGGTTTTACCCAAGTTTATTGGTGCTTCAGTTACCGTTTTATTTAATTGCTTGACATTGGTTTCTGGCTTTATCAATCAGCTGTTGTTTAACCAGTTTATCTCTACCTGTGTGGCTTTTGATTAATTCACTTTCATTAATTCATCAGGTATTTGGTTGATTGGTATCGGGGTTGCTTTACGGCATCAAGGAAATTAATTGGCTTAATTATATAATACCCTGCATTGTTGGTGGACCTTGCTAAATATCTGGGCCTTGCTTAAACGTGGTTGGGGGTTGCGTGGGCATTAATTAACGCACGTAGTAAGTTAATTCCTATTTGTTTGCGCTTCTTCTCATTATTTTCTTGTTGGCTCTTTTCAACTCTGCCTGTTACCTTAGTTAGGCCCGCTATAGCTCGCAGGACCATGGCTGGCCGCAGCCTGCGCAACAAATCCAAGGGTGCAGCCCCCCCAGCCAACACTGACCTCACGGCTGCAGGCCCTGCCCCGGCTTTCAACCCCGAAGCCTTGGCCCAGGTGGCTTCTAATTTGCAGAATATCTGTAATCAGCTAGGTCCATTGTGCAGTACTTTGGCCCCGTTGTGTGTCTCTCTCGCCTCTGCGAACCGGGCGTCGCAGAATAGTGCTGCCAGCTCCCAGGCCTGTGTCCTCGAGACTCCTCTGGAAAATAGTCAGGCATCTACCTCCTCTAATTTCTCCCTTTTTAGTTCTCAGACTAGCAGTGGGGGAGCTCCTGGCCCCTTGCTTACCAGCACGCAGCAGGACGATGGTGCCCGCCCGGGCACATCTGCGTCTTTCACGAATAATTTTTCCCAACTTAGTTCTCAGGTCAGTAGTGTGGACGCTATCAGCGGGTCTGCCGCTTTGTTCCCTAGTCAGCGGCAGGACACGGAAGCACGAGGGGGCACATCGGCCTCCTGCATGTCTAACCCTCATCAGGCCCAGGCTGCGGCTGCCTCCTTCATGCCTAACCCTCTTCAGGTTCAGGTTACAGCGCAGCCTTCTCAGCAGGCTATGGGAGCCTCCTTAATGGCTAACCCGCATCAGATCCAGCCCTTAGTGCAGTCTTCTCAACAGGTTAGTGTTGTCTCGCAGGGTTCATCTTCCTTCATCCATAACTCCCAGCAGGTTGCCAACGTGGCGCAGGCAGCGCAAGCAGGTGCTCACATCTCCCACCAAGGTCCACATGACTCCTCTCAGGACTTGGGTCGTCCCCCACCGTCCCCCCTCCTGTCTGCTCAGTCTGTTTCAGATCTCCTCAGGTCTCAGGCGGCTGCAGGTTCAAGCTCGGCACCAGAGGCCATCGGCCTGGGGCCCGGGCCCGCCAGTGTGGCCCCAGCCACCGAAGAAGGGCATCAAGGCGGGAAGGCGAAGAAGAAGACCGACAAGCGGAAGCGCAGCAGGAAGGAGGACTCCGATGATGAATCTGGTACGTCTTCCGACTCAGACGCGGAAATCCCTATGGAGGACTATTGGGGGGTGGCTGAGGACCAGATGGGCCTCCCGGCCTGGGTGCATAGGAGGAGGGCTAGCTCCCATCGGAAGTCCTTTAATGGTACGATAGAGTGTCGGGGAGGTGCTGTGGTTCCTGATGTGAAAGTCTCCACTTGTGCAGACACTGATATAGTGCTGGGGTCCCACCTTTCAAACCGTAAGCGGGAAAAGATACTGAACGGGGATTTCATAGATGTCTTCACTCTCCTGCCCTTGTCGCACATGTTAGGAAAAGGGGAGAAGAGGAAGCAGTATGGCAGGCGCAAGTTTAGAACCCCGCGCGCTGAGCGTACATTTGAGAATTGGCATGAGGGCATACATATTTGGGTGGCTGTGATTTCGGCAGCGTACCCCAAGAGGGCCATGCACTTGATGGCTTACATAGCGGATGTCAGGTTGGCCTATTCAATGGCTGGGGAGGCAGCGGCACTAAACTATGATGAAGATTTTCGTAGAAACGCCTCTCAAAACTCAAAGACTCGCTGGGACCAGAGGAATCAGAACTTCTGGAGCAACCACGTGGTCCCCTATGTTGAAAAGAAGCAGGCGGAGCCACAAAAGTCTCTCAGGTTGGAACCCAGGAAGGACCCCCGTCGTAGGGTCTGCTGGGAATTTAACAGGGGCCTTTGTCAGAGGCCCAATTGTAAGTACGCGCATGAGTGCGACAAGTGTCTCGGACAGCACCCTGGGGTATCTTGCTTCAAGGGGAGGCAGCCCTTTCGGGGGGGAAGAGGCGGTGGCTCCAACCAGGGCTCAAGGAACCCTCAAGGAGGTGCGCAAGGACCAGCCCCTGGCCAAAACAGATACTAACACATCCCTAACGATAGCACGCTCCCCCATAAAGCTTTCCCCCCTGCGTTCACTCCTAGACCTCTACCCCAACAGAAGTGCGTCCACCTACATCTGGGAAGGTTTCTCTCAAGGTTCAGAATCCCGGTGCTTTCCCCGCCTTTGTCGGGTGACCCGCCCAACCAAAAGTCTCTGCGGGAGAGGCCAGACATTGCGGTTAAGAAAATCAATAAGGAAATAGCTGCTGGTCGGGTGGCGGGCCCCTTTGACGCACCACCCATCCCCGGACTCCACATTTCCCCCCTAGGTATCGTCCCAAAAAAGACTCCGGGTGAATTCAGACTCATTCACAACCTCTCTTTCCCTATTGGTAAATCGGTAAACGACGGAATCCCGCAGGAGCTTTGTACCGTGAAATACGCTTCCTTTGACCAAGCCGTTAGGTTGGTAAGACAATTTGGGAAAGGGGCCTTGATGGCCAAATGCGATATAGAGTCGGCCTTTCGCCTTCTGCCAGTGCACCCTCGGGACTTCAAATGGTTGGGCTTCAGGTTTGAGGGGGCGTACTTCATAGACAAAGCCATGCCCATGGGCTGTTCGGTTGCGTGCGCAGCATTTGAGGCTTTCAGCACGTTTCTGGACTGGGCCCTCCGCTTTAGAACAGGTTTAGCGGGCGTCACACATTACTTAGACGACTTTCTCTTCGTGGGAAAGGGAAATAACGCGGACTGCGCAGGCCTTATGCAGGCCTTCGCTGCCCTTACTCAGGAACTTGGGGTGCCCCTGGCGGCCGATAAAACCGAAGGGCCCGTGGTTAGATTAACTTATTTAGGGATAGAGTTGGACACCGTGGCGCAAACATCGCGCTTACCCATGGATAAGCTCACTGCCCTTAAGGAACTAATCTCGCAGCTCATCCTCCTCAAAAAGGTTACCCTTAGACAAATTCAATCCCTGCTTGGCCATCTTAACTTCGCATGCAGGGTCATTTGGCCGGGACGCCCTTTCTGCCGTCGTCTAGCCAGGTTGACTGTGGGTCTCAAGCGGCCATACCATAGAGTCCGCTTGCCCAAAGGGGTAAGAGCCGACCTTGAGGCCTGGCTGACCTTTCTCGACCACTTCAACGGGGTGTCACTTTGGCAGGACAATCTGAGCTTGAGTTCTGATTTCCAGGTGCAGTCGGACGCAGCAGGCTCCCTGGGTTTTGGAGTTTACTTTAAGGGCAGATGGTGCGCTCAGCCTTGGCCAGCAAGTTGGCATGACTCAGACATCACACGTGATTTAACTTTCTTAGAATTCTTTCCAATAGTCGCCGCGGTGCACTTGTGGGCTGAGGAATTCAGGAACCGCCGGGTCTGCTTTAGGACTGACAATCAGGCGGTGGTTAGTGTTCTTTCACGGCAATCATCCCGTTCCAACAGAGTCTCTGCCCTTCTTCGGGCTTTTGTGCTGCGCAGCTTGCAACTGAACATGCAATTCACAGCAAAGTTCGTTCCAGGGGTAAATAACGATATCGCGGATGCATTGTCTCGTTTCCAGATGGACCGCTTCCGCTCGTTGGCACCGGAGGCACAGCAGTGGCCAGAGCCATTCCCGGAGTCCCTATGGAGCCTTGGGAGCGAGAAATCTTGAAGGGAGTATTTGCGTCTGTTGCCCCCTCCACGTTGAGCTCATATAGGCGCGCGTGGAACGAATTTCTAAGTTTCAGACGTAAAGGTCCCGTTCCCGCACCGCTTGACCCCCCTTCAGAAAGGGAGGTCATGCAGTATGTGGTTCACCTCAGGGATCTGGGTCGCGCAGCGAAAACACTTAATTTGCACACAGCAGCCATATCATTCTTTTGCAAATCACTATACTCCAGGGACCCCTGTGATAATTTCCATCTTCGCAGGGCCATGGAAGGATGGCGCAGGTTGCAACCGCCGGCTTGCGACTCAAGAAGGCCCATCACGTTTGATCTGCTGTGTCAAATTCACACCCACTTGCGCGCCCTCTGCTGGTCCGACTACGAATCTAGTCTCTTTGCAGCAGCCTTTTCCTTAGCATTTTTTGGAGCCCTAAGGGTTGGAGAAGTAGTGTGCGAAGACCACCCTAATGGTCTTTCCCGGGGGATCAGGATGCAGGATGTGTCCTTGTCCAATTCCTTAGCGGTCGTGCACATTCGACGATCAAAGACTGACCAGCGGGGAATGGGTGCCACCATTCGCCTGCCAGCAACTGGCAGTCAAGGCCCATGTCCGGTGCTAGATCTAAGACGTTTCCTTTCCCTGAGGCCAGCTGGCACTGACCCGCTGTTGGTTCACGAAGACAAGTCCAAACTCACGCGTGCCCAGTTCACTCGGGTCCTACGTAAAGCCATAGCAGCTTGTGGCCTGGAACCCAGCCAATTCTCTGCCCATTCCTTTCGTATTGGGGCAGCCACCTCCGCTATGCATATGGGTTTGTCGTCTGAAAGGATTCAGGAGCTGGGGAGGTGGAAATCGAACGCTTATAAGGGCTACCTGCGCCCCACCCCTTAAGCCCTCTCCCCATATTGATAAACAAGGACACTTTTTTCAGGTCAGCTCAACCTCAGTTCTGGATACTCCAATGCAAGGCCAGTAAGCTTGGATGCAGGATGGCCAGAACTTGGCAGTTCTGCTCCATAATTAGTTTGCAATGTGAACTATAGCATTTGCTCCATAAGTAGTTCATACATAAACTTTACATTGGAATTTACACTGGGAACAAGGGGTGGAGGGTGGAACCAAATCAACCTTACCTGAAGGTTGAAGTGGGAATCAAAGGCTGTTGTGGGGAGGAAAGGGGTCTGCTCTGAATCATGCCAAGTGGGTGCAGAGCCCAGGACACCCCAGAAGTTAGCCCCTGCAATTTCCACCCTAGGGGTGGGAAGAGACCAGCAGTGACTCCTATTCACCAAGAGGCCGCTGTGAAGGTGGCATTGGGCGGGTGGCTGTTGAAAAGAGAAGGTGACAGATCCGGCCTCCAAGGAGCGGGCTACAACAATCACTGGTACCGTGGCAGCAGCAGCAGGCGATACATTCCTTGGTGGCTGGATCTGCTACCCCTGCGAATATCCATGAGGCCTCAGTTTGCCTCATGGGTGGGCCTGCCCTGTTCCTTGGATAGTAAACAGTGGTTTTCTTTGCCTGGTTTCTTCACCAGGTTTTGCCAGCAAGCAAAGGAGAGACACGTTCAGACCAATCCAGAACTAGCAATTTTTTAAACTGGGTGAATACCCACTTTTCAGATCAACTCCCGGGAAATGTACGATGATAGAAAACTCTTATCTGTTGCTACGAAGGAAGGAAATGCACACTATAAACGACAAGAATCAGAACCACACTAGGATAAATTGAGGAAGCCCTAGAGATAGCAGTGGTACTTACCTGTCAGGATCATCACTGAAATAATAGTTAACTTTCCCATAAGAGCCCACATCATTGTCTGTAGCCTAAAAATTAAGAAAAGAAATCAATGCTAGTAGTAAAAAATTTTATGAGAAGGAAATCTCATAGTATATTAAAGCATATTTGAAAATCATGCAAGAGCATCTAATCAAAATCGAGCTGGCCTAGGGCAGAACCATTAATCTTATTAATAGTATCACTTCTTTCTTCTAAGTTACATATCCATTTCCTGGCACCACCGCCAGCTAAAACTGCATAGAAAACAGACAGTGTAACTTAGCCAGAATCAGCTCGCAGTAAATTTGTTGAACTTTCCATTTCTAATCACTCTGATTTGGGCTTACAAATTGAGCCCATGTGGACTCCAGGACATTTCTTTTCCAAAGTTTTGTAGTTAGTTTATTACACTTCTTCAATGCATATTTATAAAAGAGACTCAAGGAATCTCACAGAAATTTAAAATATACTAAAATTAAAATGAGAAGACGATACAAAGTTGTAAAAGAAGTATCACCACGTCTGACAAAACATCCTCTTCTCTTACTACTCAGCTGTCTACTCAGCTTACTACTTAACTGTCTTCACTTTGTGAGTCCCTCACACCTTTATCCTGAACAACTGGCATCGGCAACAGTTATCACCACCTATGCATCGCTTCCAGAAAGCTACATTTTATTCCAAATGCATATGTTAGGGAGATCTGTGACTTTTATAAGATGATAGGATTTGGACTCAACATGGCTTCTATAGGGACCATATCAACCCATATACCGTTAAGTTACTTTCTTCATAGGCTAAAAATCTAGTTTGGTATCTGTGACCATGTTTTCTCCAGTGTAACTGTTATTTCCACTTCCATAGTTCTGCAACCTTCAAAATCATTCCTGTTGGAATTCTTAAGTAAAAACATACTGCCGCTTGCACACCATGACTTATTATGTATGTTCTCTGCACGCAGAGACAACAACAACAACAACAACAACAACAACAACAACAACAATTTATTTATACCCCGCCCATCTGGCTGGGTTTCCCCAGCCACTCTTGGCGGCTTCCATCAGAAGAATAAAATAATCGATTAAAGATTAAAAGCCTCTCTAAACAGGGCTGCCTTCAGATGTCTTCTAAAAATCTGGTAGCTGTTTTTCTCTTTGACATCTGGTGGGAGGGCATTCCACAGGGCGGGCGCCACTACTGAGAAGGTCCTCTGCCTAGTTCCCTGCAACTTGGCTTCTCGCAACGAGGGAACCGCCAGAAGGCCCTTGGCACTGGAACTCAGTGTCTGGGCAGAATGATGGGGGTGGAGACGCTCCTTCAGGTATACTGGACCGGGGCCATTTAGGGCTTTAAAGGTCAGCACCAACACTTTGAATTGTACTCGGAAACGTACTAGGAGCCAATGTAGATCTTTCAAGACCGGTGTTATGTGGTCTCGACGGCCGCTCCCAGTCACCAGTCTAGCTGCCACATTCTGGATTAGTTGTAGTTTCCGGGTCACCTTCAAAGGTAGCCCCACGTCGAGCGCATTGCAGTAGTCCAAGTGGGAGATAACTAGAGCATGCACCACTCTGGCGAGACAGTCTGCAGGGAGGTAGGATCTCAGCCTGCGTAACAGATGGAGCTGATAGACAGCTGCCCTGGACACAGAATTGACCTGCGCCTCCATGGACAGCTGTGAGTCCAAAATGACTCCCAGGCTGGGCACCTGGTCCTTCAGGGGCACAGTTACCCCATTCAGGACCAGGGAGTCCCCCACACCTGCCCGCCTCCTGTCCCCTACGAACAGTACTTCTGTCTTGTCAGGATTCAACCTCAATCTGTTAGCTGCCATTCATCCTCCAACCGCTTCCAGGCACTCACACAGGACATTCACTGCCTTCACTGGTTCTGATTTGAAAGAGAGGTAGAACTGGGTATCATCCGCATACTGATGAACACCCAGCCCAAACTCCCTGATGATCTCTCCCAGCGGCTGCATGTAGATGTTAAAAAGCATGGGGGAGAGGACAGAACCCTGAGGCACCCCACAAGTGAGAGCCCAGGGGTCTGAACACTCATCCCCCCCACCACTTTCTGAACACGGCCCAGGAGGAAGGAGCGGAGAATTACTGATATGAAAAATATACCTGAGTCAAAAACCTGTAAGGTTGAAAAAGTCAAGGAAAACAGCCATGAAAGCCCAGATGCTTGAATTTCATCTTTAAGAGCATAAACAGAAAGAAGATAAAAAAATTCACATTAAGGAACTTTACTTTAGATAAGAACTGTAACTTTGCCATGGATGAAAGCTGCAAAAGAAAACAGCCAGGGGGGTTTCTGACAAGTGTGTTATTTACACAAAGGAGCTGATTCAGGTAACTGGAGTCAATTCTCATCTTTAATGACACGTCGATGTCATCAACGATCCCACATTCATATGTGGTGAATCAACTTTCACACCTCAGGAATAAAATGTTTTTTGTCTCTTTTGTAAGAGATATATACTTTTTTTGTGCAGTCTGCCATTTCCATGGAGAGGCTGTCTCCCTTTTTGGACTACATCTCCCATCAGCCCCAGCAGGCATAACTGTGCTGTAATCTAAAACATCTGGAGGATGCCAATTCTATGGAGGAGGATCTACACTACCAAACCCTGAATAGGATGTGAATCTCAACAGGTGCTTAAGAAAAAGTATGCTTTATTGAGGAAAGCACTCCTGCTTACAGTTCTTATTTATGCCTGATGTGTTTGGAGTATAAATCATAGGAATTATCATCCCTTCTTTATCTCCTGAACGGGGAGTTCCTTTGTGTTTTGGGAGAGCACTTGTGAGATGAACCTCTGATAAGAGTGGTTATACTTAAAATGCACTAAGCACAATAGCTGCTTTCATGAATAAAACATACCTTTTTTCTCAGCACATTTTAAAGTTAACTCCTCCCGTCACCTTTTTTTTGAAGCTGTACATGGGGAACATGCTATCATGAATCTGTTCTTACTACGTATTACTGGCACATTCCTTAGATTTTGGTACCGGTACTTGTAAAGAATGAGTGCATGTATACACACATCCACACACATCGTTTATTTGTATTTATGATTAGGGATGTCAGAGGAATCCATTGAAAACAAGGTCTATTTCTGTACACCAATTTGATCCACATTGTTGTAGTGACTCACTGAGAAAGCTACTTATCTTAGCTCTCCACAATAATTCTTCTTCTTTTTCCTGCTACTACTATTTATCACCACCCCTTCACTCTAAGGTTCCAGGGAAGATTACAGATTAAAAACAACATTAAAAAATTTAAAACAACTAACCATGAATCTTTGAGTGGTTTTAAAAAACAAAACAGGGACACAAACACAAACACAGACACAAAAACTAATTTGCAAGAAACATTACTTATGTATTAATTAATGTATACTGGTGCCTCTTTGCTGTTCTTGTTTCTTAATGCTGACAAGTCTAACAGGGCTACCTATTGCATTACGGTATCTTTAAAAGGATACATGCAGGAAAAGTAATTAATCTGTAAATATATGTTGATATGTCTGTCTATTCTGGGCTATGTAAAAATATGTATATTTTTGCAACAGTGAACAATGAAAGGGAACACAGACTTATGCAATACACACACACACACACACACACACACACACACACACACACAAACAACTGCAGTTGAAAATGTAGGCTGAATTAAACCAGATGGAAGTGTAAATGGACTGAGGAATGCTTGTACATCCCAATTTATGATAATACCAAGTTAAATCAATGGGATAAAGGTAAAGGTAAAGGGGCCCCTGACCATCAGGTCCAGTCGTGTCCGACTCTGGGGTTGCGGCGCTCATCTCGCTCTATAGGCTGAGGGAGCCGGCGTTTGTCCGCAGACAGCTTCCAGGTCATGTGGCCAGCATGACAAAGCTGCTTCTGACGAACCAGAGCAGCGCACGCAAACACCGTTTACTTTCCTGCCGGAGCGGTCCCACTTTGATGTGCTTTTGAACTGCTAGGTGGGCAGGAGCTGGGACCGAGCAACGGGAGCTCACCCCGTTGCAGGCATTTGAACTGCCGACCTTCTGATCAGCAAGCCCTAGACTCTGTGGTTTAACCCACAGCGCCACCTGGGTCCCTAAAATCAATGGGATAGTTGTCACTAACTGGTATACAAGGGGCATACCGGTAGTTGATCATGAAGTTCTGTTGTCTCTGTTATTCACAACTTTTCTAGGAGTGCTACAAGTTAATGCATAAGTAACTGTAAGGGGAGACAGGAAGGAGTCTCACTCTCGGTAGAATCTGAGACCTTCATCACCAGGATGATGTCCTTGCAAATCTTATAAAGCTATGACAGATTTCACAATCTGGTCATGGCAAAAAATAACAGCAGCCTTCCCAGGAAAACGGGTAAAGCTCACAGTGTCACTCTTCGTGAGCAAAGCAAGATTTGTGGGTGTTTTAAAGTCTCGGCTCTAATGAATATATAAAATATGCATGAATGGCAGCAAAGGCAAAGGGGACAAATTTCTATTTTAAAATGAGAAATATGGAATAAAATACCAAACCATCTTGTTTTTTAACTTATTTTCTAAATTGATTTCTGTCCGAGCTTCTTATAGGATGATGGATGTGAGTAAAAGCAGTGTAAAGAAACACACTTCATGCCCAAATCAAAAGGGCTCTCTGAGTTACATACACTTGAGAGTTCTGCTCCAACTTTCTTTTATATACCTTTGGCCTTGCCTATATTTGAAGAGACTATGATGAGGGGACCACAAAAGTTTGGATCTTTTTCTATTCTAAGCTTAGTGATGGTAGTTATGGCTGGACACAGATGCAGGGGCTGAAGAAAGTGGCTTCAATACATGAAGCCTGAGACAGGTGTAAGTGAAAATATAGAAAACTATGTTATATACGTATCCAGCTATATACTGAATACCTTTTCAACCTGGTCAGTTGCATGTTTGCATCACTTCTGGTTGAGCAGCATTTTCCAGAGCACACGATGTTACATTTAATTATATACCTTCTACATAATATTTTGTTTATCTGTGTAAAAATTAAACCTTAATTGTAAAAAAAAAACAACCCACAACCAATATGCCATTCGGACTTAACTTCTCACTTAGATGTTAATCTCATTTTAGCTTGAGGGCTTTTTTTTCCAGCCGGAATTTACCGGAACTCAGTTCTGTCTTTGTCCATGGAGTTTTCTTGGCAGGGATACTGGAGTGGCTTGCCAGTTCCTTCTCCAGGTGGATCACGTTTAGTCAAAACTCTCCACTATGACCTGTCCATCTTGGGTGGCCCTGCATGGCATAGCTCATAGCTTCTCTGAGTTATTCAAGCCCCTTTGCCACGACAAGGCATTGATCCATGAAGGGGATCCATGAAGGGGATCCATGAAGGCTGATCGCCGAAGAATTGATGCTTTTGAATTATGGTGCTGGAGGAGACTCTTGAGAGTCCCATGGACTGCAAGAAGATCAAACCTATCCATTCTTAAGGAAATCAGCCCTGAGTGCTCCCTGGAAGGACAGATCGTGAAGCTGAGGCTCCAATACTTTGGCCACCTCATGAGAAGAGAAGAATCCTTGGAAAAGACCCTGATGTTGGGAAAGATTGAGGGCACTAGGAGAAGGGGACGTCAGAGGACAAGATGGTTGGACAGTGTTCTCGAAGCTACCAACATGAGTTTGACCAAACTGCGGGAGGCAGTGGAAGACAGGAGTGCCTGGCGTGCTATGGTCCATGGGGTCACGAAGAGTCGGACACGACTAAACGACTAAACAACAACAACAACAACAACAGTTCTGTCACCTCTCGGGTGAGCACCATTGACATTCTAAGAGCACGAGGGAGGTGCTCGTGGTGAGTTCTGTCACCTCTTTTTCTAGCAAAACAGCACTGCTTAGCCCCCTCCCTCCACCCTTGATGTGCTTTTTATTGTGCCTTCGGAATGACTGGTGGTCATGATTGTATTGTGAGCTCAATATCAATATTATCTGTACCTTCGAAATTTTTGGGGCAGATATGCTGCTTTGTTTTAGTGCATGCCTCACAGCTTCCTCCTGAAAACCCATAATTTTTCATACCATAAGTATTCTTCTTGCCCCCCCCCTTTTGGGTTTCTGGTTCTGGTATATGGCAAGAGGGATGCTCCAGACAGCAATAATTCACTAACATTGCAGAGGTGTTGCAGAACAACTAATAAAGCAAACTATGTGGGCAGCCCAGGATATATCCACCATCAATGCACTATTATTGCATCAGTGACATGTCACATAATACACCTGCAAAAGAACACCAATCTGGAGGTGCCCTGAGATGGATGACATCATATGCATTACTGCAGGTGTGTGTGTGAGTGTACGCAAGCACGCACCCACCCACTCGTTAAAACAGACACACCACTGTTGAGCCATCATCATCAAGGACCTTTGCACACGGCTCCACTTTCAAGTGAAAATCCTTGTGGTTTTTCACTGTACGTCAAAGAACAAAACCCATTCTGATTTTTGGGAAGCACAGCACAGCATTAATAATTAAACAACGCCAAACACATCTCTGCCTGTTCTTTAACTGCATAATTTCACTGAGGGGAAAATGCTGTTGCAAACATGTTAACGGGTCAATGCCCCAGATTTGAGGCCTGTCAATTAAGATCAACAATCTCTCATGAGTTTATTCGAACCCAATTACTTGCCTGAGCCCACCAACTGGCTAAGGGATTACAAAGCGTCAGAGTAAGAACGTTTCACAGTGAGTTCTAAAAGGCCAAGTTAGGAGGGTGAAATACCATAGTATGACTTTTAAGGGACCTTTGCACCTCAGGGTCGGCCAACTATTTGATATTTAAGCATTTTGTACGATAAACTTAGAAGATTTGAACATTGTTGGAAGGAGATCAAAATGTGCCATCTGCTTGGTTTCTCTCTCTCTCCTCCCCTGCCTCCCCCCACAAGCAACCAACGGCTTTCTCTTCCTTTGATTCTACCGTCTTCTAGTCAGCAATACTGCTGCTTGGTTTGGCAGGGGTTGCCTGGTAGGATACTGATGTACCTATCAATTTGCAACCCTTCAATCCCATGCAGCATACTTTCCAGGTGTTTAACCTGCCCTGCCAGCTGGAGGCTAAGAGAGTTGCAATTTCCTCTTGGGTGGGTTATTGTCACAGTATGGCCTCGCAAAAATCAGACTTCGGTTTTCATTGGCTCCAAACATGTCTTTGGGAAAGGGTTCCTTGTATCCTTGGATAAAATGTGTTACACCTCATTAGGGGAGAAGGCTAACGAGTCGGTCATGCAAGATGGCCACTTCCTCATGTTCAGTTTATACTTTCCTTTGGCAGATAGCTCTCAGGCTGCTGCAAGCTAATGTGGCTGATTCATCCGACTGCAGGTATCCAGATGGTCCGTCAGCCAAATAGTCCCTGGAGAACAAGCCATTCTGCAAAAAGGGGGCCCGATTTCTGGGTACAACTCTATGCTTCATGTCCCCCCCCCATTTTTAAAAACGGTCACAGAGTTAAGAGACAGAGTCTAAAATCCCCATAAACATTATTAGAATAATTTTTAAATTATAGACTTACTCAGGCATAACCACCCACTCCAGTCTCCTTTTTCTTTGTTGATTGTGGGTGCATTCATTGCCAGACACAATGTAATAATGGTTTGCCAGTTGCAATGTAAAAAAAGAGACATGAGGGATTGACCAAATATGATCCCTGTGCTCGGAAACAGTGCTGGCCTTCAGCACCAAGGCTGGAGAAAAACAGTAGTTTTTAAGGAAGCTGAAACTAGTGGATATGAATAGGTATGGGCACAACAAATGGAGGTAATACAGCATGTCTTCAACTTTTGGGATTTGATCCAGAAACAAATCAGCAGCCAACAGAACTCATGTAGGATTTATGTTACATTCATCCACAGGCAGTGTCCAATAAAAGCTTTGTTGATACCTTCAACTGTCGCTTAGCTAGGAGTTTTAAAAATGGCTACTGTCAACATTTTGGGAATCAACAAACTAGTACTGGCTTCCTTCTCATGTGTATTCCATAGCCTTGCATTTTAAAACAAGCTCGATGGACACATAAGGCAGAAATCATGCCCTTGGAAAAAGGAATGGTTCAACACTTAAGAGTGCTTAATTCAAACCAAGCAACCTAGAGAATGGGAAAACTCTCCTACACTAGACTTCCCTTAATTAGCTAATCACAGGTACTACACTTCTAGTCAGCTCTATGGACCTGTGATATGTTGATTGGTCCCTATCACAAGGGAAGAGAATTCAGAATTCAGAAGTTCTTGCCCTGTTAAAAGATGGAGCCCTGGGCTGTGTACACATTACCATTTTCTCTGGTTCTGCTGAGTTTCAAACCCATGTGCACAACCCAAATGTTTCCTTGTGAGATGCTGTGGTTTGATGTATCCAACTCGAGAACAGTAGCCTTGTTCAGGTGTGTAGATTTGAGGCACCAACCTTTCCTTAGGGGGTGGGGGTGGGGGCATCCCACATGTTCTGACATCAGATGTGTGCCATGGAGAAGCCCACTTTCCTGCCACTTCGGCCATCTCCTCTTTCTAAAGAACCCAGAACACACATGTACCCCCTCCCACTTGCCAACACCCTCCTCCCTTTTCCATGCATCATTCCATTTGCCATAAAAAATGCTTGCGCCTTCAAGAAAAATGATTGGGTTGTGTGTGTGTGAAGGTCCTAATTGCCTACTTTAAATCCATATGGGATTATCTTCTAAGAAATGTAGCATGAGCATTCATATGCATGATTTCTATCATGAGCTTTCCAAGCACATGCTGAAATAAGCATGCATGTCCCCTAGGCAGACAAACTTAGTGGCAATGCCTTGTACTGTCCTGCATCCTGCTATAATCTTTAGTGGTATTATTTTAAGTAGATCCAGTTGACTAAGAAGAAGAAACAGGTTGGCAGTTTAGGTAAGAAGACTAGCCTTCCAACATGAGTAATTCTAACATGTAGGCAAGGCTATACAATGGTTTAAAATCAATCAATCAATAATAAGTTTGACCTTGGCTTACTGATCACGGTTTCTTTGGAGGAAACAAACCACGAGCCTGTCTTCACATGTTATGACAAGCTAGAATGCAGCTTGTTTCTTTCTTCCACAGTCAGGAGGCGAGGCAAACACATGCATGCTAAACCACAGTTTATGTTAAACTATGGTTTAGCATTGCATGGAAACCAGGCCATAATAAGCCAATCAGCTTGTTCTGTTAAAAATGGGATGGGCACCCTGGATCATCACAAATTATTTTATGTAGCGTAGCATATGCCCATTCTCCTGATTTCCACCCACACCTTGCAGGTGCAAGCCAACCCTTTGCTTCTCATTTAGTGCCAGCTAAAGGACAGAAACAAGAAGACAAGTAGGCTTTCCAAATGTAAAGATTGAGGTAATGATTTACACCCAGCTTGATGATGCTATTGAATGTTGGCATTACCCACAACTAATTTCTTCATTAGGCTCTTTATAATTGCATTTGTAAGTGCTTATTTTAGTGATGGACAATGCTAGAAGCATAATTTTCTTCTAATGACATCCACATGGGGCAGGGGCTGTAAGAAGGTGGTTAAAAGGTGGTTATACGGTGTAAGGTTGGGAGAGTGGCTCTATGGAGCCCAATCAGATTAATTCACAGTCCCTGGAGGAGCTGAAGCTGGGCTCCACACACTTCCCGACTTCTGCAATTTCTTACTATGTTAAACAATACCTACTAAGCCATCTCAGACATGCCCGATTCCTTATCTTGTTGAGAGACAGACAGACACACAGAGAGAATTTCACCAGCTGCTCTACCTTCCAGTTGTAGAAGCACAAGGGCAGCAGCTTGCTTTCTCACCCATCCTGCCGGTGATGGATCTGCCGTTTTACCCGGGACGGCAATAATGTGCGTAATCATCAGACTCAAAAACATCATTGCACTGCCAAGGCAAAATGCATTTGACACATTCAGGCTGTGATTGTCTTGAGATGGAAAAAGCAATCTGCTCTCCATCTCAGTTCACTTGAGGTCCAGCTTTCCCAGAATAAATTCTAAGGGATTACTTTTTATTTACACCAGTGTAAACTGGAGCAGGAGCAGGATGAGTGGGGTCTTTTAGAAACTGAAGGAGTTACTAAGTCATGGGATGCAGGCTCATATGTCTTAGTGAGGTAACACGGGAAATAATGCAGGTTATTGTTGTTTGACAGAAGGCAAGGAAGAGAAGTCAGAACACACACTTTGGGCACCTTTAATTATGTGGCTATTGCGATTTTTCATTTCAGCAAATGCCTGCTTTTCTAGTAAAGATGAAGTTTCTCAGTGGGTCATACCCTACACAAAGAGACAGAAAGCCAACAAGGAATCTAAATCCAGTATTCAGTGTCACCAAATCCCATGGATTTACTCGGGGGCAGGGATGCTTACGCTGTCAAGATAGCATAGGTACTGGGTTGCATCTTTGCCACACTATAGAGGCTGAAGACATGTCCCCATGTTTCTTTATCCTCTGTTTCTCACATAGTTCATTCAAAACAAGGCACACAGCCAGGGATCCTAGACACTACAATAATAATAATAATAATAATAATTATTATTATTATTATTTCTACCCCGCCCACCTGGCTGGGTTTCCCCAGCCACTCTGGGCAGCTTCCAACAAAAGATTAAAAATACATTAAGACATCAGTCATTAAAAACTAAACGGGGCTGCCTTCACATGTCTTCTAAATGTCAGATTTATTTATTTGACATCTGATGGGAGGGCATTCCACAGGGCGGGCGCCACTACTGAGAAGACCCTCTGCCTGGTGAACTCTTATATCTCATACTCTTATATCTCACAGGAAGCTGCCTTTCACTGAGCCAGGTCATTGGTCCATAAATTTCAGCACTGTCTGCGCCAGTAGCCTTTAGCCTTCAATATGCATTTGGGGACCCATCTCTTAATTATTATTATTTTTACCATATATAAGTATGGTGAGAGAGCTGCTGTTGTTGTGACCCACTTTAGAAAGTTCATTGCAAATAATTCACAGATGCAAACATGCACAGAAAGTATTCATGAAACATGGAACAGCATATGCCCATTTTGAACTGTCAGTGTGTTCTTGGTTTATTGTGGTGCCGGCCATAACATGGACAATAAATTTTTAGTGTTTTCAAGTAGTCTCACCTCCATACATGCAATGATCAAAGACAACCTTTTGCTCCTTATAGCACTGCTATGAGTACACTGCATCTCATAGGATCAGCATAAGGGTCTTCCTAATCCAAGATCCAGGTGACAACAACGGTGGCAGCAGTATTGGTTCCTGTTGCCTTGACCTATGCACACCTAAGTCTCACTATGGCAACTAAGCAATTCTGGCACGGATCCGCCTGCACAGCTTTCAAAAGTTTCGGCAGGCCATCAGAAAGTGCTGCAAACATTCCCTGGGTATTCTGTGTTGGAAAAGTGTGGCTAAAATAGATGGATAAGATTGGGTATTATTGGGAAATTTATTATTTATTATTGCTTGGTCACACGCAAAGCTATAGTGCATGCATTCGTAAGTGCTGGCCTCTGTGCATCTCCCTTGCATAATTCCCTACACTTCTCAAGCATGCCTATCTTTTGCCGAACTATTTCCACATCTATTACATGTGCAGATCATTCCCTCCTCCTCCTCCTCCACCCCACTCCATCCGTCATCCACTTGCGATCAAAATCAGCCCAGTTGCAGCTGTTGCCATAAAACCTGCTCAGAGACAATAGCGGAAGGCGAAGCTTTGGAGCAGTTCTGCTCTTGTGCACAATTCTGCAGAAAAGGGCATGTCGTACAATTTGTTCAGGAAACAAAAGCAATGTTTGACATGTCATAAGGATTGATGGAGCAGAAATTTACATGGGAGAATGCATTTTTAAACAGCTCCATGGAGCCCCGGTGCTTTGCCGGTAATGGTTTCGACATTCATCATCCACTGAGCCCCCATTGAATAACTCCTTAAAACTTCGTGAGATAAGCTCTACTCATAGCTGCTTCAGGGAAGCATAAGATGTGGTGGGGGTTGGGGGGGGAGAGCCGTGATGAAGGAAGGCAAGAGTTTAAAGAGACAGGAACACTGAAGAGATATACTAGGAATACTGAGAGCTTGAACACACTAGGCCCACAATTATAATGACTATCACTGCTCATGACTGCCGAGACCATCATTACAGTTAAAGTATGCAATACTTTGTGTTTAAGTACTTTTAATGTAACTATGTGTGCAATCATGATAAATTTTAGAGATGAGAGCAGTATGAAGACATATGTAAGATACAGGGAAACCAAAACGTATGTTAAAGTCAATGATACAATTCAATTTTCTAAAAGAGCAAAACCCTTGTTGTGGTTTTCTAGTCACAGAATTGTAGTGTTGGAAAGGGACCTTGGGGGTTATCTCATCCAATCCTCTGCAATACAGGAATCTCAGCTAGATCATAGATGACAGGTGGCTACACAACCTTTGCTTAAAAACCTTCAAGGAAGGAGAATCTACCACCTCTTGTGGGAGTCTATTCCGCTGTCAAACAGCTATTACTGTCAGATGACAGTTACCAAAAGGGGGCATGTGTAAGTTAATTCTGCCTAGTGTAAGACAAAGAGTTTGGAAAACACTTTAGATCTTTGACATGGTTTGGAAAGATAATGAGACTCCCAAGGAGTGTGCTGGGAGCTGGGCTTTATACATCTTTCCCAGTAAATAATCCATGGGAGAATCATATTCAATTCCTTAAAATGCAAGTTGCTTAGGCAACTTTATAGACTTATTCTGCAGGATCTTAACCAACTCCCACTTGTCACTGGTGTAATGGTTAGAGCAGGGGTAGTCAACCTTTTTAAACCTACCACCCACTAATGCATCTTTCTTGATGTTAAAATTTCCTTACCGCCCACCAGTGCCCAATGGAAGGAGGATTCAGCTTGTGTTGTAGAACCCCCTACCCACACCTAGAATTCTAAAACGCCCACTAGTGGGAGGTAGGGACCAGGTTGACAACTCCTGGGTTAGAGTATTGGTTTTGGACCAGGTCGACTTAGGTTCAAATCCTTGGTCAGCAGGTAGTTGCAAGTATTTCACCATTCTCTCAGCTTCTCATTGTGAGGATAACCTCATAGAATAATAATATACTGCCCTGCCTGTGGAGGAAGGGTGCATGACAAATAAACATTCCCTAGAGTCTTTCAGTAAAGCTTATTAGCAGCAATTGAAAGCTAATGCTGAGCATATCATTGGTAGGGGGGGAGGGAGGAAAGCCGTAACAGGTGTTTCTGGGGAGGGAGAATTCCATTTAATATGTCACTCTCTGCAGGACAAGGGTGCCCTTGCAAAGAGAATTGACACCAGGCCTGATAAATAAAGGGGTTCCCAGGTTTGTTTGTTGTTGGAGGAGGAGGTTTTTTATTTAAAAACGAGGGAATAAAATTGATGGGAAGCAAATTGCTTTGGCCAGAAACTCTCTGCTCAAAAGAGCTGTAGCAGGAAAGCAATTACTGACTGTCAAAAACCTGTCAAGGCATCAGAGTGACCTGCCATGATTCTCATCGCTGCCTGCTGCCTGCCAACCTCCTGGTGATACTATGTGGGGTGATGAGCAAAGAAATAGGAACACAGAAGGGAATATGGGAAACATGCAACATGCACAGATCAGGGGTCAATCGTGGGTAGAATGAGGCACAATTTACCCAAGCCTGGAAATCCAGGGGCCCCTGGCCTGTATGCCAGTTCCCATGGGGAAATGCTGAAACTATACAGTCTATGCTTAAAGAGGTTTGCACAAACTTATTTCCCTGACTCTGAATGCCCACATACTTTCCTGTATCTAGTAGTTGTCTCCAACTCTGTCCTACTCAAAGTCCCACTGAAATAAATGGGTCAAAGATAGGCATGGCCATTATTGTTAATAATAATAATAATAATAATAATAATAATAATAATAATAATAATATTTATACCCCGCCTGTGACAAATTGAAGCACTTTTAAAATGTTTATTTCTGCCCGGCTGGCAAAGAGTTAACCCACCTCCAGCCTGACTGGCATAGAACTCTGATGGGGGCGGGACTGTGCCCGGTTTGAAAGGAGGGAGGGTTGGTTTGGTCAGTTAGGAGGGAGAGGGAGGAAGGTGTGGTGTGATGTTATGTGGTGGCTTATATGAAGACAGTTAAGAGGCTAGGAAAACTTAAAGTTAAATGTTTGACTGAGTTTATTTTGTACGACTGGAACAAAGCTAATTAATAAATGACACGTTAAAGAATCACTTATGTTTTTAACACAATAAAACTTCATCTCTGTTTTTGCCAACAAGAGGTCCGTTTGTATTTTTCCAGCGAGGTACCAGGACTCACAGCCGTGGTGACTTAAGAGAGGGCCAAACTCACCTCAGGCAGGGAGGTGGTGGTTTGTGTCCTGAAGTCACACGGAGGAGGCTTAGAAGGGTAACCTGAGGTGCCAAGAAGTTGCCAGAGTGCCTAGGGCAAACTTCTACAGTGGGGGAATCCAACTGAGGGAGACCCTTTACAGGAGGCAAGAGGTTATTCCTGGGGGACAGCCTAGAGTTTCTTAAGGTACCAGGTCACGTAGGCTGGAAGGCTCTCCTTACTTAGAAACCCATCAGGAAAAGGGGTTTATTTTTGAGGCGGCAGGAGAAGAGGGTGGGTGTTTTCCCCTCTGGATTCCTGTGTCGCAGTGATAGTAAGGCAGAGTGGGACCCGGGTCGTCACACCGCCCATCTGGCCGGGTTCCCCCCCCCCCGCCACTCTGGGTTGCTTCCAACACACATTAAAATACATTAAAATATCACAGATTAAAAACTTCCCTAAACAGGGCTGCCTTTAGGTATTTTCTAAATGTCAGGGAGTTGTTTATCTCTCTGACCTCTGATGGGAGGGCATTCCACAGGGTGGGTGCCACTACCGAGAAGGCCCTCTGCCTGGTTCCCTGTAGCTTTGCTTCTCGCAGTGAGGGAACCGCCAGAAGGCCCTCGGCACTGGATCTCAGTGTCCAGGCTGAACGATGGGGGTGGAGATGCTCCTTCAGGTGCACAAGACCGAGGCCGTTTAGGGCTTTAAAGGTCAGCACCAACACTTTGAATTGTGCTCAGAATGTACTGGGAGCCAATGTAGATCTCTCAGGACCGGTGTTATGTGGTCCCGGCGGCTGCTCCCAGTCCCCATTCTGGCTGCCGCATTCTGGATTAATTGCAGTTTCCGGGTCACCTTCAAGGGTAGCCCCACGTAGAGCGCATTGCAGTAGTCCAAGCGGGAGATAACCAGAGCATGCACTACTCTGGTGAGACAGTCTGGGGGCAGGTAGGGTCTCAGCCTGCGTACCAGATGGAGCTGGTAGACAGTCACCCTGGACACAGAATTAACCTGCGCCTACTCCTCACCAGCAGGTCCCAGGGTGGGTTGCAACACTTTAAAATTCAGAGTAAAAATCAGTTAAGACATATCACATTCACAAGAATAGGGTAGTCCTGAAAACACACTGAATACAACCCTATGGGTGGTATTCACTTAAGGAGCCTCATCTGTGGAACCCCAACACGAGGACTTCTGCTTGTGCAATAGGGCTTTCTCCCCTTCCCCAGCGTGTCTCATGTCCTGCCACTCATTGGTGGTGGCGGTGGGGTGCTCAAGAGAACCTCCAGATCAGCACATGGGGAGCAGAGGGGCGGGAATCATACCTCTTGTGCAAATGGGACATTCAATGAAGTGCAATGTTGAATTCCCTCCCTATATGTCCAGATATTTTAAAATACAGTGCAATTTACCAATCAGAAGCTTTATTAGAACAAAATAGCAACAATACAAGTCATCCTCTAGAACAGAGAGATGAGGAAAGTCTAGGCCTTTTATTTGAGAGAAAGAGAACTGCACCATCCTAGGTTCCCAGGAAACTACAGTGGTGCTTCAGCTTTCGAATTTAATCCGTTCTGAAGACACCTTCAGAAGTCGAAAAATTCGTAAGTCGAAAAACGCCATTGGAAATGCGATTTCCCATAGGAATGCATTGGAAACGGAAAAATTCGTAAGTCGAAGCAACCCTATCTAAAAATTCGTTAGTCGAAAAATCCCTATCTAAAACCGCAGCGGTTTCTGTTCAGATGTCGAGACATTCATAAGCGAGCAGCCATTACCCCCATTCGTAAGTCGAAAATTTCGGTTTTCGAGTCGTTCGTAAGTCGAGGTACCACTGTACAAGTTTCAGAGTTCCTTAGTTCCAACATTTACTTTGTATGGAGAGGAATACATATGTCATGTAAGTAAATTACTTTGCTCTGCAGAGTACATAGAAGGAATGACACTAGTCCTCAGGGCCGGGAGCATTGTCTAAAGGTCATTTGCCACTCTTGTACTGTGTCACACAACCTTATCTCCCCGTCTCCCAAACATCAATCTGCCCTGTTTGACTATAAATACTAATCAGGCAGACAGAAACATTAGGTGCTTATACAAAGACACCTAAAGAAGCTAAAGGACACGGAACAAGTCTCCTTGAGGCGTTTCCGGGGAAGTGGGGTCACGTTCCAACAAGCTTGTACCAGGCCGAAAGAAATGTTTGTGCACTGGCTAGTATGGAAAATAATTACTGCCTTCACGCTGTGCATGCAAATCATGGTCCTCATCATCGACAACCACAAAGTAAGGAGTAAAATAGGTACTAGCCGAAAGAAGGGAGAATCCTACCAACTCAGCTTTAGCGGCAAGGGTCACAGTAAGCATGTGAGGAGCATATGAGTGTCCCCATTTCACTGACAAGACCAGAGTGACAGCTGTAGAAAGGACTGGGGAAAAAGTGGCTCAGCTTCTTCAGTTGCCAGGCAATCTCCCTCTCCTCTGCTGCAGTTTCCAAAACCATTCACTGGATGTTAAGGTCTGGAAGGATGCAATTGTTACCCCATGTGGGTGGGTGTAAGAGTAGAGGAGTGTCAGGTGGGGAGAGAATTAAGCATTCTTCTACACCACTTTCCTTCTCCAAATATCCCCTATCCTAAAGTATATTTTTTTCTTAAAAACAAAAACAAAGGAACAAACTGTTAGAATTCTGTTGCACACATTTGTGTACAATGCTTATTTAGGTCCTTAAATCCTCCCAGTGGGGAGGAGATATATTGATTGCTAGCTAGCATTTTATATATCCAGGAATGGAAGGGGGGGGGAAACCTGGTGCTACAAACATCAAGTGCTCACAAGCAAATTAGCAATGAATAGGGGACCACTTAACATTATCACAAACTTGGTTGGGGAAGTGAAAAATGTATATTCTTCATAATTTTCAACATTATTCTCCCTCTCTCGGTGCTTTTGGAAATGTATGAAGTTACAATCAGGAACAACTGGACCCGACCTGCTTACCAGGATTATTAGAGCGGAGGTGGATAAAGGTGATTGATTGGAGGAAAGAGAAGCCGAGAAGAAAGAGGCAGGGGACAGAGAAGTGGAAAGAATAACTAAAAGGAAGACACTGTTAAAATGTCAAAGTGGTCCTTGAGAAACTTGAGATTGCAGAGCCTCAATGGATACAGACATTAAAGCTAAACTAACAACCTGACAACTCCGCTGAGACTGGCAGGGGGAAAATGGCCAATCAACCTCCCTGGGAATTACAGAGCTTCTTCTACTATTTCTTCCAGGTGATGGCAAGGGAGGGGGAAAGTCCCAGCTTCTTTTGATTGTGTTTTATAACAGCAGCCCCCTTAACATCAGTTGCTAGTGCAGTTCACAAGTTGGCAAGAAAGCAGACCCCTCGATTCTATACTGAGTAATTTACTGCAGCAAGGCTGCTTGTAGCTAGAGATTACAGTTTGAAAATTTAGTCAATGGGGCATATTACATTGTTAGCAGCTGCACAGCAAAGAAATAATTGTTAAGACAGAGGTTTCACACTTTTTCCCCACCCCCATTTTACTTCTCTCCCCCCCCCCGCCAAGGTGACACCGGGACAATTTAGATGCTCGCCTCACCAGGTTTTATTGGAGCTCTGTGGCTGGGCCAGCAGCAGGTTCTCTGCTAATGAACCGTATTGATTTCATATTCTCTTGTTGTCCGCTTAAATGGCAAGCGGCATATCTGATAGATTAAATAACCACACAATAGCTTGGCTGACATCTCAATCACTCTGCTGTTAGGTCTCTAATGAATTTTACAGCCCAGCAAAATGGAAGAAATTAAGGTCAGAGTCCAAAGAAGAAAACATAAATCACCACAACGAACTCTGAAACGTTTGCGAGAACAGCTCATCCGTGCAGTCCTTAGCTCTTCTTTCTCCCCTCTGCCACCATTAAAAGCCCTGGCCTGCTTGAGGAACTGAGATTATGAGGCAACCCGGAGTCTCCCTCGGCCAGGGACGCTGATAGAGGCACTCAGGCTGAAAAGATTAGGAAGCTGCCTTGCACAGAGCTAAAAATTTTTTTAAAAAATGGTCCCACCTAGCTCAGCATTGTCTACATTGACAGGCGGCAGATCTCCCAAGGTTTCCCAGCTCTACTTGAAGGCTGGACTTGAGACCTTCCAGACAGAAAGCATTTGCTCTGCCCCTGGCCTAGCGCTCTATAGACCATGCTTTGCATACAACAAATCTCAGGTTCAACTCCCAGTTTCATTAATTAAAGAATCTCAGCTAGAAGAGCAGGGAACACCTTGGTAAGACCCGGATGAAACTATTTCGCAGGATGGAACCATGGAGCAATGGCACGAAAGTGCAAGGTGGCATTTTGTGGTCAGGGAAGATCTAGAGAGTGAGACTTCATCCCATGAGAGCTCATCTTCCCAGAAATGTGCTGAATTCTTGCTGGCAAAATGAAGCCCACTCTGAATTCAGAGGAAAGAATAGCATCTCCGCTACAGATCAGCAGCATTCCAACGTGAAGGCATTGGAGGAGGCTCTGCCGCAGCTGGTGGCAAGATGAGAGATGGTCCAGAGCTGGGGAAAGAGGCTGACAAAGAACTTGAAAGAAGTGGCAAGTCAAGATGTGGGAACAATGGAAGCAGTGAGAAAGAGGGGAAGAAGTTAAGAGAGGGTATGTGCATCCCCAAACAGGCATCCCCAAACTGTGGCCCTCCAGATGTTTTGGCCTACAACTCCCATGATCCCTAGCTAACAGGACCAGTGGTCAGGGATGATGGGGATTGTAGTCCAAAACATCTGGAGGGCCGAAGTTTGGGGATGCCTGGTTTAGCACCTAGCACAGTGCATTACAACTGCTAAACCTCAGCCAGAAAGAAACCTGTTGAGTGATCCACCAAGATTCCCAGCAATCTGCAAATGTTTTAGAAGTGAGGGGTGGGATCCTCTGCTTTAGGAGGAGTACGCCAACTCATGGAGGATAAATCTGTGGAGCTTCCATATAAAACAGCCACATCCCTCTGAATACCCAGTGTTTGGGGGATCAGCACCAGGGGTTGGCTATCATGTGAGCTTCCCAGAGCAGGTCCTGAGAAAGACAAGGTGCTGATCCACACTTTGCTTGTCCTATGTCTAGAAAGCACAGAGGAGAGTAGTTATCTGCTTGTCCTGTGCTTTCTAGCCATGGGTCCAAATGGCTTTCCATTTGCCCTGCTACTTCCCCCAGGAAAACCCACTCTTTACCGCTAAATCAAAGCAAAACCCAATCAATGTTTGCTCTGATTCAGCAGCAAAGAACAGGTGTCCCTGAGGAAAGAGTTAAGGGACAAGTGTTAAGTCTGGACAAGCCCTGGATGGAACTTGGCCCAACAGAGCTAGGCTATTCTTACTCTGTGCTACCGGTAACTGGTCGATAGCTTGAATAGATATCTCACCTTTAGGGTTGCCAGACTCAATTGTGGACAGAACTTCTGTGCCTTGCTCTCTTTTGAGTCTGGAAACCTTAAAGAGAAACCAGCAGACCCTTTGTTTAATTTCCAAGCAAAGGGTCTGCTGGTTTCTCTTTAAGGTTTCCAGACTCAAAAGAGAGCAGGGCAATTAAAGGCACAGAAGTCCTGTCCACTATTGAGTTTGGCAACCCTACTCACCTTGAACTAAAACTTTTCCAAACTCGCAGTTGTCTTCAAAGTGCTAGCACAGCAGAAAAGTAATTTGGGGTGGAAAACAGATTGTGTCCCCCCCCTCCCCTAAATCACAATATTCTCTTGATCGCTTGCTTTCCAAAGGATATCATCTGGAGAGGTACAAATGTAGGTCTGCTGGTTTCTCTCATTCATTTTTCTTGCTTGCCCCCCCCCCCTTTCTGGACTCAAAAACTGTGTATTTATCCTGACAGCTCCATCAGGACACATAGCTGCAATGAAAGCTGCAATAATTCTCTCTCTCTCTCTCTCTCTCTCTCTCTCTCTCTCTCTCTCTCTCTCTCTCTCTCTCTCTCTCTCTCTCGTTCTCTTTAGCGCTTGTGCTGTCATGATTCCTATTCCATCCCATTCTGGTTTTATGGATTGATATTTAGATTAAGGAGATAAACACAACCAAAGAGTGTTGGGCTATGACAGACAGACGAGAACTTAGATCTGTCAGTCACTCTGCTACCTAGTAATTCCTCTCCCTTCTTTCCCTTCACTTTATTTACAGAGGTGAATGGATAAGAATATTTAAAAGGAACAAAGAGCCCAGTGTTTCCCCCCCTCCAAAAATCCATTTGTGTTTAGCTTTCCAGACCATTTGGAACCTCTCCCTCCCTCTCCTTTGATTACTTAACTATTTACTGTTTCACATGTTTGCAGGTTTCCCTCTCCTACTGCAGATAAAGAATTCAATTTTCTTTTAAATGGTGGGGGAAATTGGAAGAGATTTTGTTCTGTTTAAGCACAGCTGGAGTCTCAGGGACTCTGGGGGATTGTGAACAATGAGATCAATTAAGATGCCAATAAAAAAATTCCTTCAGTAGCACCTTAAAGACCAACTAAGTTTTTATTTTGGTATGAGCTTTCGTGTGCATGCACACTTCTTCAGATACAGTGAAATGGAAGTTTCCAGGCACTTATGTAGAGAAGGGGTGGGGAGGGGTGGGGATGGGGAGGGGGGATCACTCAGAAGGGTGGTGGAAATGGGTGATTGACTGACTGATAGCTGTTGATGACCGCAAACGACTGCAAATGGTTTTGCATGAAAAAGCAAGGGTTGAGATGGCTGAAGATCGCTTATCATGTATAATGAGATAAGAACCCGATATCTCTGTTCAAACCAGGTCCCTCCATGGTTTTGAGCTTGGTGATAAGTTGCAATTCAGCAACTTCTCTTTCCAGTCTATTTCTGAAATTCTTTTGTAGTAAGACAGCTACTTTGAGATCTTGTATAGAATGTCCTGGGAGATTGAAGTGTTCTCCTACTGGTTTTTCTGTCTTCTGGTTCCTGATGTCAGATTTATGTCCATTTATCCTTTGGCGTAGGGTTTGGCCTGTTTGTCCAATATAGAGAGCTGAAGGGCACTGTTGGCATTTGATGGCATACACAATGTTAGAGGATGAGCAATTAAATAGTCCTGAGATGGTATGTTGGATGTTGTTGGGGCCAGTAATGGTGTTGTCTGGGTGTATGTGGCAGCAAAGTTGGCATCTGGGTTTATTGCAGGCTCTGGTACCAGTGTCCATGTTAAGTCTGGTGGTTGTATTATTGTGGGTGAGGAGTTGTTTAAGATTGGGTGGCTGTCTGTAGGCAATGAAAGGTCTTCCTCCCAGAGCTTGAGAAAGGGAGCGGTCATTGTCCAGGAGAGGCTGTAGATCTCTGATGATGCGTTGTACTGTTTTAGCTTGGGAGCTGTATGTGATGACTAGTGGTGTTCTGTTATTTTCTTTTTTGGGTCTGTCTTGCAGCAGGTTCTCTCTAGGTATCTGTCTGGCTCTGTTGATCTGTTGTTTAATTTCATCAGGTGGATATTTTAGTTCTAAAAAGGTTTGCTGTAGATCTCTTAGGTGAGATTCTCTGTCTGTAGAGTTGGAACAGATGCGGTTGTAACGTAAGGCCTGGCTGTATACGATGGATTGTTTGGTATGTTTGGGATGGTAGCTAGAAGCATGTAGATATGTTTGTCGGTCAGTTGGTTTTCTGTATAAGGTGGTGTCTATACGTCCATCCTGTATTTTTATAGTAGTGTCCAAAAAATGTATTTCTTGCATAGATTGGTTCATTGTTAGGTTGATGGTGGGGTGAAAGTCATTGAATGTCTGGTGGAAGGTTTCCAGGGTCTGTTGTCCATGTGTCCAGATAATAAAAATATCGTCAATGTATCGCAGGTACAGGAGAGGTTTGAGTGGGTAGGAGTTAAGGAAACGTTGTTCTAAATCTGCCATGAAGATGTTGGCATACTGTGGGGCCATGCGGGTGCCCATGGCTGTGCCGCTGATCTGGAGGAACAGGTCATCACCAAATTTGAAGTGGTTGTGGGTAAGGACAAAGTGGCAGAGTTTGGTAGCAAAGTCCGCTGTGGTTTTATCTGAAATGGTGTTCCTTATGGCTTGTAAACCATCATTGTGTGGGATGTTGGTATATAGAGATTCCACATGGATGTGGAATCTCTATATACCAACATCCCACACAATGATGGTTTACAAGCCATAAGGAACACCATTTCAGATAAAACCACAGCGGACTTTGCTACCAAACTCTGCCACTTTGTCCTTACCCACAACCACTTCAAATTTGGTGATGACCTGTTCCTCCAGATCAGCGGCACAGCCATGGGCACCCGCATGGCCCCACAGTATGCCAACATCTTCATGGCAGATTTAGAACAACGTTTCCTTAACTCCTACCCACTCAAACCTCTCCTGTACCTGCGATACATTGACGATATTTTTATTATCTGGACACATGGACAACAGACCCTGGAAACCTTCCACCAGACATTCAATGACTTTCACCCCACCATCAACCTAACAATGAACCAATCTATGCAAGAAATACATTTTTTGGACACTACTATAAAAATACAGGATGGACGTATAGACACCACCTTATACAGAAAACCAACTGACCGACAAACATATCTACATGCTTCTAGCTACCATCCCAAACATACCAAACAATCCATCGTATACAGCCAGGCCTTACGTTACAACCGCATCTGTTCCAACTCTACAGACAGAGAATCTCACCTAAGAGATCTACAGCAAACCTTTTTAGAACTAAAATATCCACCTGATGAAATTAAACAACAGATCAACAGAGCCAGACAGATACCTAGAGAGAACCTGCTGCAAGACAGACCCAAAAAAGAAAATAACAGAACACCACTAGTCATCACATACAGCTCCCAAGCTAAAACAGTACAACGCATCATCAGAGATCTACAGCCTCTCCTGGACAATGACCGCTCCCTTTCTCAAGCTCTGGGAGGAAGACCTTTCATTGCCTACAGACAGCCACCCAATCTTAAACAACTCCTCACCCACAATAATACAACCACCAGACTTAACATGGACACTGGTACCAGAGCCTGCAATAAACCCAGATGCCAACTTTGCTGCCACATACACCCAGACAACACCATTACTGGCCCCAACAACATCCAACATACCATCTCAGGACTATTTAATTGCTCATCCTCTAACATTGTGTATGCCATCAAATGCCAACAGTGCCCTTCAGCTCTCTATATTGGACAAACAGGCCAAACCCTACGCCAAAGGATAAATGGACATAAATCTGACATCAGGAACCAGAAGACAGAAAAACCAGTAGGAGAACACTTCAATCTCCCAGGACATTCTATACAAGATCTCAAAGTAGCTGTCTTACTACAAAAGAATTTCAGAAATAGACTGGAAAGAGAAGTTGCTGAATTGCAACTTATCACCAAGCTCAAAACCATGGAGGGACCTGGTTTGAACAGAGATATCGGGTTCTTATCTCATTATACATGATAAGCGATCTTCAGCCATCTCAACCCTTGCTTTTTCATGCAAAACCATTTGCAGTCGTTTGCGGTCATCAACAGCTATCAGTCAGTCAATCACCCATTTCCACCACCCTTCTGAGTGATCCCCCCTCCCCATCCCCACCCCTCCCCACCCCTTCTCTACATAAGTGCCTGGAAACTTCCATTTCACTGTATCTGAAGAAGTGTGCATGCACACGAAAGCTCATACCAAAATAAAAACTTAGTTGGTCTTTAAGGTGCTACTGAAGGAATTTTTTTATTTTACTTCGATCCAGACCAACACGGCTACCTACCTGTAACCAGAACTATAAGATGCCAATGGAGAGAGGAGGTAGGCAGGAGGGGTGGGGAGGAGTGTGGGATGAGGAGAAAGGTGAGGAAGAGCACAGCAGGCAGCTTGGAGGACACAGGAAAAGCTATGGACACTTTTTTTGCTATATTGCTCCTCATTTCACACTTGCAAAAGCAGATCTGGGCTGTCAGCTTAAAGGTTTCCAATATGCTTAGCAGGGGAGAAACATTGACAGCCATTTAATAGAAATATGAGTTTCAGGGAACCACAGAATTCACCTGTAATATATGTTTATCATGGGGTTAGCCTTGATTTGAGACATGCACCCAATTTTCTCTTATTTGTCCACCAGGACCTAAGACGCATGCGATAAAATGCACTAAGCTGTTATGAACTGAAAAAAAAGCATCACATTTCCACTTCCGTTTCGGCAACAAAGAGGTTGTGTGCTGTGAATCTGACGTCAGAAATATCTTCACTTTGTATTTATCTACCCTTCCCATCATGAAGCAGGAATGTAACACCAGCAGGCCCTCAGATACGGAAGGAGATGCACTGGGAGCCTCCTAACAGTACTGCTGACGGGAACAGAAGACAATGTTCAAGTTGATGGCAGTATAGAAGTCTTAGCTTAGAAAAATAAGCCTAGTTGAGATAGTGCCTCCTCTGTAATGAGCCAAATTCACAGAATAATTGGGGTGGGTGGGTGTTGGCAGCCTCCAAGAGACATAGCTTACACTTGACTAAGTAAGCATTTCCCATAGAAACCTTCTCCAGGAGAGGATAGCTCAGTTAGTTAGAGCGTGGTGCTGATGACGTCAAGGTTGCAGGTTCAAGCCATGCATGGGGCAGTTGCATATTCCTACATTGCAGGGGGTTAGACGAGATGATCCTCAGCGTCCCTTCCAACTTTCCATTTCTATGATTCTATGAAATATAAGCAAAAGGATGGTCCAGGAACCAGTGGGTCCCACAAAGTGAGGATTCAACAGGACCATGTTTGTATATCTTTGGCTATTAGCTAGACAGATCAAAGTTTGCAGTTTTCCACTGCTTCTCATCAGCAGGAGAGTTTTAAAATCCCCTTGGCTTCTCTCTTCCGCTCTCTGAGGGGCCAATGACGATACATTACACACAAATATGTGTAACAGAATCCTAACACTGTTAGTTTAAAAAACAAAATGACAAAACGTTGCTTTTGGAAGGATAAATATTGAGCAAAGATGCACCGGGGTGGGTGGGGGTGGGTGGGTGTAGAAGATGCCTTCACCTTTTCTTGCCTTCCACTCCTCTACTCCAAATTATGCCCCCACAGTTATCCTTCTCCCAGGACTCAAATGCATGTTTGCTCTGTTACATATGTTTGAGTACAATGCGCCGTTACGACCCCGAACCAAACAGTTCAAAACAAATTCGGCGAAGGGCGAGAGAGGAAGTCCCCTTGGCTGCGCCATGGTTTAAATTTCCTGTGGCCATGCCCCCTGCTGGTGCTGATTGGTCAGCGGGGCCAACCCTTGGTGTGGCTCCAGCCAGCACAAGTGACACAGCTGGGACGGCACAAGGGGGTGTCAATCTCCGCCCCCCAGCTGGATCATTGCAGGGGCCCAGATGCTTGGCCACAACGCCGCCCACTAGAAAAGGTGAACGGGCTTCCCATGGTTGGATCAGATTAGAATTAATGGAATTGAATCTCAGTAGTTTCTGAGATTTATTTTTTTTATAAAAAAACCTTCCTATAGCATTTCTCTTCTTTTATTTGATCTGCACAGTTGTGCAACATCATGTTATTCTTTGTGATGAAAAATAGACACAGAGAAGCATGTCCTTTGAAGAAACTCTTAGATGACTTGAAGCCAGAATACAATGGGCCCAGAAATACTGAGCAGCAGCAATCATTGCAAATTCTACTCAAATAAGCTGAAGACCTAGAAGTGGGGTGGATTAAGAAAAGCAGGAGACAGGTGGGGAAGAGGACTTTCAGCTGCTAGCTGAAACTTCCAAGTATATTCATATTTGCTAAACCAAACTATCTCTTACTTATTTTCAGTCAGCAGAGAGAACTTGTTGCAACTGCAAGATCCGGTGTCTTACTTTACAGAAGACAGCCTTTTGTCATAAGGGCTGTCAATCCAAATCCATCTGAAAGATAAAGACAAGGCATCCCCAAACTGCGGCCCTTCAGATGTTTTGGCCTACAACTCCCATGAACCCTAGCTAACAGGACCAGTGGTCAGAGATGATGGGAATTGTAGTCCAAAACATCTGGAGGGCCGAAGTTTGGGGATGCCTGATAAAGACTGATAGGAAGGTGCCTCGAAGATGCCCATCGAGAGTTAGTACCTGAACAGCAAACTGAGGAGATGCACAGGTTCCCAGTCTTTGCACTATGGTAAGAAGTTATGCATTTTTATTTGGATTATAGCAATTCACAACCATGCATGTAAATTAGCACATGCAAATTTGTTTTTGGGGTCTCTTTTTAAGTGAGGCATTTCTCCATTTTGGTGAAATTTAAGTGGCCATACCAGGGAACAGCAAAGCCCCATGAACAAATTTGGGAGGAAGATACTTCAGAAGAAGCAGATAAAACCAGTGGTTAGAGCCTCTAGAAAGCCAGTGCCTCTAGTGATTGAGATTGCAATGCCTCAACTGATTGAGAAAGTGATCTGTATTTTAAATATTTATTTATTTATTTATTAATACTGGTCTCCTTCCCGGTGTGGGACAACTGCATTATGACTTTTTGTTGTCAACTCATATTCTTATATTGCTGGTGAGAGAGGGGGAGGAATCAGCACAAGATCAATTTTCTTGTCCCTTGTGCGAAGCCAAGGTGGAAATTAGAAAGGCAGAAGATCAAAAGAAGGTTAACGTGAGACTCTTCGTCAACTAAATTAAAAGTGACCTAGTGAGAGGTGCTACAAAAAGTTAATTAACACATTTACTTTGCTACTAAATTCCTAAAGAGGCTCCTTCAAGTTATGCTCTTATTATATGAAAGGTGACATAAGCAGATAAAAGATAGGAAGTTACATTCTACCAGGGCAACCTATTTTGCCCATGCAATACTGTCCACTGTGAGTGGAAGTAGCTCAAAAGTGGAAGTACCGGTAGCTCAAAAAAAGCTTCAGGTAGGGGTCCTTCTTATCGCTTGCCACCTGGTGCTTTTAAATTGAGATGGACCTGGATCTTCTACATGCAAAAGAGTACTCTACCCCTGAGATAAGGGGTCTCTCATGTCTCTCATAGGACATGGAGGGTGTCTGCACATGAAGAGCCTGCCAACAGAGGTGAGAGAAATGTGGAAACCGACTGCTATGAAACATGTCCATTGCTACCGTGTTTCTCCAAAAACAAGACACTGCCTTATATTTATTTTTACTCAAAAAAACACACGGTGGCTTATTTTCAGGGGATGTCTTATTTTTTTATTAAGTATTTTTGGGGTATGGTTTATTTTCGGGGTATGGCTTATTTTCGGAGAAACACGGTACCTAAAGAGATAAGAATGGAACATATGGATTTGAACATACACTTTTGTAAATCAGATTTGATCGTAGCTACGGTAATACCCAGATATTCTTGTCCTCAATGCCAATGGCCACAAACACCCCTGTGGGCCGTTGCAGTTCCAGAATCCAGCCACTGGAGGTCTTGATTGCTCAGCATGATGTGTAGGTTGATTGGCAGGGCTCTTCCTTATACAGTGGTACCTCGACTTACGAACGACTCAACAACCGAATTTTTCAACTTACGAATGGGGGTAATGTGCTTACGAATGTCTCGACATCCGAAAGGAAACCACAGTGGTTTTAGATAGGGATTTGTTGACTTACTAATTTTTAGATAGGGTTGCTTCGACTTACGGATTTTTCCGTTTCCAATGCAATCCTATGGGAAATCGCGTTTCCAATGGCGTTTTTCGACTTATGAATTTTTCGACCTACGAAGGTGCCTTTGGAACGGATTAAATTTGTAAGTCGAGGCACCACTGTACATGGTGTGCCGTTCCTATGATTTTGCTTTGCAATAAGCCATCACCACATTTTTGCTATTTGGGATGCTATATCTGCATCTTGAAGGCAGTCCTGTTGCTCCCATCCACACATGGCTCGAAGAAAGGTGCTTTCAGAAGAAGAAAACATTCTGAAAAGTCTGACCAGGGTAGGATAAGTGCTGATGCCATCTGTTTGGTTGAGCATTGAATACCTATAGCACAAATGAAGCCTGGTGAGCTTAAGTTTAGGCTTAAACGGCTTGCTGGAGTTACTGGAAAATACTTCAGAATTTGAACTAATAGATGCATATTAAGAGCTACTAACTGGGACCAATGATTTATTTCAGGCTTCATTTTTAAGTGACCTGGCCTGATTTGCCTGGACTAATATGCAGATTGGAACACAAATATCATCTGGTTCTCACATTGCCCCGAAATTGACCTACCTCTCTGTCTCTACTTGTCATTGTTCCTTAGCAAAGGAATGAAGGAATAGGTGGGGAATCAAAAGCAGACCTCCAGAGAGCTTAAAAGAAGTTAAGTGTGGTATCATGAGATTCAAGCAGGCAAAAGCAACTGATCTGAATCTAATCTACCAAGCTACACTGGGAGCAAATCATGCAGAGAGAAGGATTAGGGGGTCAGGGTCTACCTGCAAAGTAACGGTCTCTTGAGTGATCATTCACTTAAGACCTCCAAAACCAAGTGAAAGGCATGCTGTCACAGAACAAGTAAACTTTCCTTCCTCCAACTTTTTGATTTGTTTAAAAGCAGCAGAACAACCTCAGCCTCTATCTGCTTGCCACCACTCACTCACACTCCCAGTCAGTAAAAGCCCAAGTATCCACATATCCAGGGATATAAGTGTTTCGGTCTGCATGAGTCTTCTGAGGATTAACACCACTTTGCTTTATCCTATAATTTGATTCTGCAACTTCAAGCTTAGGAGGAACAGATATTTGAAGTGTAAGGATGTAAGCTCCGAGCGACACTACACCCCTGCTATGCCGAAATCAGTCACTCACATTTATTGCCAGCAGCATCACTGAATGGTGGAAGCTTTTCTGAGTTGCAGACAGCTGTATGAATTAATACAACTGTTCATCACTGCCAGGACATGGAGACTCTGGAGCCTGAGCAGGTTGGCAACTGTCTGTTGGCTCCCAACCCTGCTCACAGACTCGGGATGGAGCAAGGCCATTTTGTCAGCATTACTTCTATCCATTGTATTTGATATATATATCAGTGTTTCTCAACCGCTGTTCCGCGGCACACTAGTGTGGCGCGAGACGCTGGCTGGTGTGCCACGGCGTGCGGCGACGAGAAGGGCGATTTAGCGCTGACGGACTTCCGGCGAGGCAAGATGGTGTGTGGCACGGCAACGCGAAGCTCCTGAGAGCGACCAGCGTGCCCGTGCCGCCAGCCTAGCCTCCGGACCGCCGCCGCCGGTACGCGGGCGCCAAGCGAGCCCGGCGGATCGACCGGGGAGCCGCTGGAGGCCCCCCCCGGCGACCCCACTGGAGCGACACCGAAAGCACCCGGCCGGAGGATCGACGGACCCCTGGGCCTCAAGGCCCAAGAACACTCGCTGGGCTGTGGACTCCGCGGCGGCCGCAGACTCCGCGGCAGCCGCGTGGGAGTCGGAATCGCCCGGCGGATCAAGCGGGGAGCCACTAAAGCCCCCCCCAGCGAGCCCGCCGGACCTAACCCAAAGGCGCCGGGAAGAGCTCCAAAGCCCGGGACCCCCCTCCACGCGGCGGCCGTGCCTCGTCGCCGCAGCTGTCGCCACCACAGCCGCCCCAGGAGAAAAGGAAAAGGAGGGAGGCCCCCCCAGGTGAGGGATCACCGCATCGGGGAGCCACGTGGAGAACCGGGGCACCGGGAGTCAAGGGACACCCCGATTACGCTGGCGCCATTGCTGCCGCCGAAACAACCACCCCCAAGGAGGAGTAGGGAAGAGAAGAAAGGAAAAAGGGAAAGATAGGGAGGAGAGGGCCCCTCGCCACCCCCCAACCCAGGTGAGAGGGTAGGGAACCTCTCCCCCCCCCAGAGGGAAACAGAGTTAAATTTTTTAACTTTTTAAATGGTGGTGTGCCTCGAGATTTTTTTCATGGAACAAGTGTGCCTTGGCCCAAAAAAGGTTGAGAAACACTGATATATATATATATATATATATGTATATGTATATATATATATATATATATGTATATATATATATATATATATATATATATATATATATATATATATATATATATATATATATATATAAAATCTGAATGGAAACCCAAGATACGAAGCAAAAGGTGTTATAGTAGCACCAATTATTCCTATCTGACTTTTATTTTAGTGATAAATAAGGAGCAAAAACAAAAGGGTAGAAGTAAAACTTGTGCCTTTTACTAACCATGGCTCAGGTAGAAATTGGTAGGGTCTGTCCCATCCTGCAGTCATTATTGAAATAGCAAGTGCTCCCCTCCCTTTACCCTACCCTGAACAACCGGCCATGAAACCTTTTAATAACATAACAGAAAGGTCAACGAGAGCGAATTTCACACTTCTTGAGCAAGCTGGTTGTTGTAAACTTCATAGCCTCCAGGAGCAGGAGATGCTGAGAAAGCAAAGAGCACCCTAAATCAACATTTGGCGGGGAAGCGGGAGGGGGGGCTTTGACACTCTCCCCTGAATCTCAGGGAGTATTTGTCCAGGAGCCAGGGAACATTTTTTTCCATTTACAAAGAGGTTGCTTTTTCTGTTCATTTGATGGATTGATGGAAGAGGGGTTGTACACTCAAGAACAAAGTATGAATGACACAGTGTACAACTCTATTGCTGCACATTCAGCATCAAGAGCTTAAAGCCTCTCCCCTAAAGACTAAAAAGCTGAACAACAATTCTATTTTGATTGTATTGCAGGAGAAAATGCACCTGTGCTGACTGAGAAGGAAACAGAGGGAGGAAACAGAGCTTGCCATGCAGCTGAAGAGGATGAACCAGCTTCTCTTTGGCAATACATTGATACACAGCCTTGGTATTGCTAACCATGTTAAATTTGGTACAGGGTACCTCTAGCCCTAGATTTGCAAAGCAGACCTTTTGAAAGCAAGTCTTCATAGCATGAGGCCTGCCTAGAGGCATTCTCTGCATTCCCATGCAGGCTGCAGAAGCTGCTGCCTTAAAGCCTGCGCTGTCCAGCTGTTCACCTGCAAACAAAACACTTCCTGAATCTCATATGATAACGATGAGCACAAAGGAACTGAAGGGAGGAATGCAAAATAAGAAAAAGAAAATGTGGGATCAGAAGAGTTGCGGGTGAAACGCGAAAGAGAGAGCACGCAAATCCAGAGGTAAAAATATTTCAGGAAACTATATAAATGCTTCCACAGGCCAACTGCATCTCCAACCAGAGCATCCTGTGGAGCTGTGTGTTTGAACTTGTAAAGAGGAAAGGAGGCAGAGCAAGCTGGAAGTGGAAAGGAAAAGGAGGCATTGAATCCCTGCTGCTTGCAATCTCCGTTGCTTCATAGCTGATTTATAAGTGAAAAAGGCAGCAGTTTCTCGGCCGTCAGAGACTTGAGTGGGATGAAATGCTACAGAAAGGCATGGTCATTTGTCATCACTGGTGAAGTTCTTTTTTCCTTTTCTGGTACATTTCATATACCCAGGCCTAAATAGGAGAGGTGGAAAGGCAGCAGTGGAGAGGTGGAAAGGAGCAGCTCTTTATTCAGCTCATAGTCATCAAGGAGAAGAAGAGAAGAATGGCTCTTTTCCCAAAACCATCTGCTTATGTACATTATTTACACAATGGGCCTTGCGTGATTGGCTACTTCAGGGCTACACCTGTGAGCCAATCAGGTTGTGGATTGACTTCTGCCTGCAGCCTGATTGGCTGCTCCTACAGGCCAATCAGGTTGCAGATTCACTTCTGCCAGCAGCCTGATTGGCTGCTCCTGCAGGCCAATCAGGTTGCGGATTCACTTCCACCTGGAGTTGGATTGGGTAGCTCCTGCGGACCAATCAGACTGCTGATTCTGAATCCTATTGTTCTAGGATTCAGCTCAGTACATAACAGTACTAGACTTAGGCTATTGGAAACCTGAGCTCAACTTGTGTTTTGTATTTCACTGAGTGGCCGTCTTCTCTTCTTCTAGTTCTGCTGGATCTCTCAGCGGCTTTTGACACCATCAATCATAACATACTTCTGGACCATCTAGAGGGGTTGGGAGCTGGGGGCACTGTCATGCAGTGGTTCCGCTCCTTCCTCCTGGGCTGTGTTCAGAAAGTGGTGGTGAGGGATGAGTGCTCAGACCCCTGGGCTCTCACTTGTGGGGTGCCTCAGGATTCCGTCCTCTCCCCCATGCTTTTTAATATCTATATGCAGCCATTGGGAGAGATCATCATGGGGTTTGGGCTGGGTGTTCATCAGTATGCGGATGATACCCAGTTCTACCGCTCTTTCAAATCAGAACCAGTGAAGGCGGTGAAGGTCCTGTGTGAGTGCCTGGAGGTGGTTGGAGGTTGGATGACGGCTAACAGATTGAGGTTGAATCCTGACAAGACAGAAGTACTGTTTGTGGGGGACAGGAAGTGGGCAGGTGTGGGGGACTCCCTGGTCCTGAATAGGGTAACTGTGCCCCTGAAGGACCAGGTGCGCAGCCTGGGAGTCATTTTGGACTCACAGCTGTCCATGGAGGTGCAGGTTAATTCTGTATCCAGGGCAGCTGTCTCAACTCCATCTGGTACGCAGGCTGAAACCCTACCTGCCTGAAGACTGTCTTGCCAGAGTGGTGCATGCTCTAGTTATCTCTCACTTGGACTACTGCAATGCGCTCTATGTGGGGCTACCTTTGAAGGTGACCTGGAAACTACAATAAATCCAGAATGCGGCAGCTAGACTGGTGACTGGGAGCAGCTGCCGAGACCACATAACACCTGTCTTGAAAGACCTGCATTGGCTCCCAGTACGTTTCCGAGTACAATTCAAAGTGTTGGTGTGGACCTTTAAAGCCCTTAACGGCCTCGGTCCAGTATACCTGAAGGAGCGTCTCCACCTCCATCGCTCTGCCCGGACACTGAGGTCCAGTGCTGAGGGCCTTCTGGCAGTTCCCTCGCTGCGAGAAGCCAAGTTACAGGGAAACAGGCAGAAGGCCTTCTCGGTAGTGGCACCCACCCTGTGGAACGCCCTCTCATCAGATGTCAAAAAGAAAAATAACTACCAGACTACCAGACTTTTAGAGGACATCTGAAGGCAGCCCAGTTCTGTAATTTGCTTATTTCCTCTCTAGCAATTTCATAAGGATGCCACAACTTAGTTAACTTTGAAATTTCTAATTGCTCCCAACTTTTCTGAATTAAATCTTCGGTGTTCTGTTATTTTTTTCCAGATTTTAGCGTATAATATCCTTGCAATGGTTACTATGTACAAAAACCTGTGTTTTATACTTCTCTTTGTCAATAGTAATAATAATAATAATAATAATAATAATAATAATAATAATAATAAGCACGACAGTGGTTCCACCTTTATCTGTATCTAGAACAATTCCCTGAGCATCTCACGTTACCATTTGCCAAAATGTGCCTTTTTATACACCCCACCACATGTGAAAGTTGTTGCCTTTATCTTTATGACATATCAATATTATGCAAACTTCAAACCATGTCTCAATAATATTTATAAGCTGCTAACCCTAGTTTCCAAGTTTTCACATAACTGGATGCTCTGATTAAAAACTGAATTCTGGTTTATTCAGCTGTTTGCTCACAGAGTAGCACAAAGTGGCAGGAAAGAGGCTGTGTTCACCCACAATCAACTTGTGTACATCCCACCTTATTAAGCCAGGATATGATTCTGCAAACCACATAGTAACTTGTCAAATTAGCCCACGACAGAGGCTGAACTGGTTCTCCAAGATCTGTATCCACTGGACCATATAGGCTAGGCTCTCAGTTGCACCCTGAGACCCAAGCATTTAAATCAGGCATCCCCAAACTGCGGCCCTCTAGATGTTTTGGCCTACAACTCCCATGATCCCTAGCTAACAGGACCAGTGGTCGGGGAAGATGGGAATTGTAATCCAAAACATCTGGAGGGCCAAAGTTTGGGGATGCCTTATCTAAATAGCAACAGCTTGAGTCAAAGTGTGTCAGAAGGGAGACAAAAAAACCCCCTCAACATTTCCAAAAGTGCTGGGAACAAACACTTCCTTGGCACAGTAGGTAGAGTGCTAAAGTGTCTATGAACCACCACCACCCTTCCTGGCCCTTGCATTTTTAAAACTGCCCATGTCTTTGCCTGAAAACCATGGTAGGCTTGTGCTGCAGAGCCAGCTGCTACTTTGCTGTCACCAGAAAGGCTGACACATACACTCCCATATCCTAGGGACCACCCTCATTAGGCAGAACTCACAAAGCACAAAGGAAGCTACAGCAAACAGATGAAGAATTACTCCATTCATTCACAAAGGGCCTTGAAACTACACAAATCAAATGGAACACAGGACAATCAGGAAGATATGATTCAGATGGAGGGAGGGAACCCAGTTTATTTACTGGCCTTTCATAATCTGTGTGCTTCTTTCTGAATCAAGCTTACATCTGTCTAGACTAATTAACTCCTTAGAACTTATGCACAGTCTGCTCTCTAACTATGCACACGTGAACCACTTTGGGCATTGGAAAGGAGTTTCAAAAGTGCGCCAGGAGTCTCTCCTTTGTTAAGGGAAGTGCAAGAGGAAGGAAAGCAACATGTTTGTGGCATGTGAAGAGCTGGCATGGGTTCCTCCCAGAAGATGGCACATTTTATCTTGTTTTTTCTCTGAAGCAGCTACCCCAAAGTAACAAGTGAGGTATGGCATGAGCCATGCATTGTTTCCAAGAATCACATTTTTAAAAACACATGCGCACAAACCTCCCTCCATCCTATCAGCTACCAAAACACCTCCACTGTTAAATATTCAGAACCAGCCACTAGGAGTACACCAATAATTCACACCTATCTATATGGCTAAAACATAATGGCTGGGGTGGGATTTTCAGTGATGTATGTGACCATTTAGACCAGGCATCCCCAAACTTCAGCCCTCCAGATGTTTTGGACTACAATTCCCATCTTCCCTGACCACTGGTCCTGTTAGCTAGGGATCATGGGAGTTGTAGGCCAAAACATCTGGAGGGCCTCAGTTTGGGGATGCCTAATTTAGATTCCTTCCTCCATCTTTTCCATGTAAGCGTGATCCATGGACAATTGGACTAAGACACATTTAATAAAAGAATAACTTTAAACATGTAACAGAACATATGGGAAGATCTATATGGCCTAAATTATTCAGAGATTGCTTAGTCAGATTGCCAAGTAATTCGTGCGTTTGTTTTGGGTGTGTGTGTTGAAATCCAGCTCTGCTAGCCTTTAACAAATGGTGCTACTACTCACTTATTTAAAAACTCACCAACGCATGTGTGTGAAAAGCAAAGCAGTTGATTACTGTGTAGCACAATATGCAGATTACTGAGTTCTTCCCATCACCATTCATCTAGAGAATGTGCCACTTACATGAACAATCAAATAAGCAGCACTTTTGACATGTGCAGAGTGTTGCATCTCAAACCACCAAAGAAAGCGAACAAGCACTTTCCGAAGCCTGTTAAAAGTTTGGGATCAGCTGGGAGGGCAATCTGGATTTCAATGCTAATTGCATACATTCTGATTTATCATAGAAGATTCGACTCCTGGCATTTTGCATTTGCTCTAAAATGCTGGCATAGCTGGAAGTGCAGGGATGGGGGGGGAGATGCTGTAACAATCTCATTGTTTAGTGTCTGACAGCCTGACTAGCTAAACATCTGTTTGAAATATTAATAACTGTCAGATGGGAACAGCTCAGGGGCTCTGTACGGTTTCACACCATCTGTTTGTAGAATAAACACACTTACATGCACACACTTGGAAACATTTTGTCTGAGTTCTACATTCCTCGTCTGCTACTGTTTGCATATGTAGGTTGATGGGAGGTAGGGGACTGTAGTGTCCCAGGACCACATGGGCTGGTAAGTTTGAGCATGCTGCTGGGGAAAAGACTAACTGAGGGCAGGTACATGTTACACTGCAGACAAGCTTCCCGTTCCTCAACTATGCGTCTCCCGGTGAACTCCTGTAACACCCATAAGAAAGCAGCGCACGTGGGCTGGGCAACTACAACCCATTGTAGCTCCAAGGCACATGTCCAGTGTATGTCCCCATGAATTTACAGACACTTCCCTGCCTTCAAACACTTCACATTTACCAGAAGACAGGTTGCGAAGAAACTGCAAATGCACCAGCCGCATAAAGTGTGAATCGGCCCAGTGAGTTGAAAACATGCAAAAACAAAACAAAAAACACACAACAAAAACCCAGAGGAAGAATTCATGCATATTTAACAACTGTGGCATAAAGACACCACCAACCACTTGTATTTTTCTTCTTTCAAAAGCCTCTTAATATTTGATTTTTTAAAGCATGCTGGGCTTCTACTACAAGCAGTTAAGATTGAGGAAAGTGGTATCTTGAAAAGATGTCCCTGGGTACTTTTTTAATTTCCCATTTGGAAGATATGCATATATTGCCCTCTTCTAATTTGGGGGACAAAGTCTTGATACTTCATTTAATTCAACTGGCTTTGTTTTTCCTTTCCTCCTGCTGCCCCTGCCCAGGCTTAGTAGATCATGCTAAGCCAAACAGGCCTTAAACTGAACCCAGAATGTAGAGGCAGTTGGAAAGCATTCTATCCACCCAAGAGCAATATACTGTATATGAATGAATGAGCTTCACAGGTTTGCAACAGTCTTTGCCGCAGCTAAATGATTCCTGATCAACTAAGGTACCTTCTGCCTAACTGACTACCTAAGATTATCATAAAGGGTTCAAAGATCACAGGATGTTCAGTACACTACAAACACAGCTGGACTTTTGCCTTTTATCTCCCGTGTCCCACACATTTTCCTGTCTCCAACCGTGCCTGTATTGACTATTCCACACTCTTGCTGCTCCTTCCTCCCTGTATTTCTGATCAGCTCTGCTTCCTTTGCCTTCTCCCTAATAATGCTTTCAAAATCTCACATATCATCTGCAGAAGCTCTACCATTTCCGCTTATGACTTCTGTTATGTCATGTGGTCCTTGTCATTGACAGTCAGTGTAGTGTAAACATTACAGTGTTGGACTATGACCAGGGAGATCAGGGTTCAAATCCCCATTCAGCCATGAAACTCACTGGGTGAACTTGGGCCGGTCAGTGCCTCTCAGTCCAACCCACCTCATAGGATTGTTGTGAGGATAAAATTTCCCCTTCTCCCTTGCAGCTCTTCAGACACCCTCAAAATCTGCTTGATAGGGTTGGAGGGAGCAGATTTTTGGGTGGTGAGGAGGAATGGGAAGTTCTGCTGCTTGAGTGGAACTCCACTTGTGCAGTGTTGGATACAACCCTGAGCATTTGACTGCCGAAGTATGCTGGACTAACAACCGATAACCTCAGAATGAAGTGGTAAGAGAGAAAGCTTAAACTACACGAGTGACCCGTGCTTCCTTTTTTCCATGCTTCCAGATTGTGGTACAAAATGGGAGGTGTCCTTCCCTAGCTCTCATAATCAACAGTGCATTTAGCTTCCCTGATAGTTGCCTGGCAATTGTCCTTTACTAAGGACCCTCTGTGGGTTAAACCACAGAGCCTAGGGCTTGCCGATCAGAAGGTTGGCGGTTCGAATCCTCGCGATGGGGTGAGCTCTCAGCTCCTGCCCACCTAGCAATTCCGAAAGCATGTCAAAGTGCAAGTAGATAAATAGGTACCACTCCAGCGGGAAGGTAAACGGTGTTTCCATGTGCTGCTCTGGTTCGCCAGAAGCAGCTTAGTCATGCTGGCCACATGTCCTAGAAGCTGTACGCCTGCTCCCTCAGCCAATAATGCGAGATGAGCACCGCAACCCCAGAGTCGGTCACGACTGGACCTAATGGTCAGGGGTCCCTTTACCCTTTACCTTTAAGAACCCCTGGACAGTTAAGTCCAGCCGAAGGCGACTCTGGGGTTGTGGCACTCATCTCGCTTTCAGGCCAAGGGAGTCGGCGTTTCTCCACAGACAACTTTCCAGGTCATGTGGCCAGCATGACTAAACCACTTCTGGCGCAATGGAACAGAGCATGCAGAAACGTCGTTCACATTCCCACCACAGCGGTAGCTATTTATCTACTTGCACTGGCGTGCTTTTGAATTGCTAGGTTGGCAGTAGCTGGGAAAGAGCAACGGGAGCCCACTCACCTCACAGAGTGTTTGTTGTGGGGGAGGAAGGGAAAGGAGAATGTTAGCTGCTTTGAGAATCCTTCGGGTAGTGATAAAGCGAGATATCAAATCCAAATCCAAATCCAAACTCTGTTGCAGGGATTGGAACTGCCAACCTTCTGATCAGCAAGCCCAAGAGGCTCAGTGGTTTAGACCACAGTGCCACCTGCATCCCTGGTTGTCCTTTAGTAACCTCACTTAAAGGTATGCAAATCCATTTGGGGGAACCAGTCAGGTGTCTGTTCTCTTCATTAGGATGCCCACACTACCAAATGACAGCTGATTGGTCTTTTCGACTAAAACTTCTGGCTTTATACATATAAATTATGTTTTATCATAACTGCTCTGGAGTTGTTGGGTTGTTTTTTGTTTTTTTACAATGAAGAGGATAGAAATGTTTTAAAAACGAACCCTTCATCATTTTCTAATGCACTTCTCTGCTGATCCATGGTTCTGTGATAGACCCTGAGCAACCTAACAGTTTCAAAGGAAGAGATATACAGTGGGATGTACTTTTTGAATAGATGTATGAGTTCTGCTTACCAGAACACTCAGAACTGTAGTTCCCACAGTAGCATTCTCAAACAGACTGATGTTGTAGAGGGCTTGGCTGAAAATTGGGCGGTTGTCATTCTCGTTGATGAGGTTAATCTTCACCCGTGCAAAGCCAACATGGTCTGGCATGCTCTCATTTGCAAACAGCTGAGTGGAAACAAGGAGTAAATGATTAGTATGAAATTTAATTTGTGTGTCTTTAGAGAGAGTTAGAGAGAGAGAAGTTCTAAATGTCCCTTGATTTCCTTGAGTGGACTGTTATGACAGCAACAAGGATTTGGCAGGCAGGCTATGCATCAGGCTTGAACCAGAATTCCACTGAATATGCCTGATGCATGAGCATCTTTTCAGTCAAAAGCTCACAGATTTACACTGCCACATTTCCAGGTTACAGCCCCTGGATTTTAACATCCAGAGCCTTGAAGCTTTATTTCCCTATTCAATGAAGTCAAATCTCAACCTTGCAATCAAAAGCATAATCCATGTCTAAGCGAAATGACGTCATTTGTAAATCCCACCAGTAAGGAAATTCTGACAGTCTTCTTTACATTTTAGATGCATTTTATTTCTTATAAGGACATTAGGTACATTTTGAAGTCCATAAAATCCGGCTAGCATTACAGGCACCCCACCTTTCGTTTTGTTTGAAAGAATGTTTGCAGTCTTCAAGCTACAGAAAAGACTGATAAGCCTGAAAACTTAATACCGAATTAGTGAGGACAGCAACTTTGGAACTAGAGTATGTTCAAGATATGAACTGACCTGGTTTGGGAATCAAAATTATGAACATGGCCAGATTCCCACTTAATTTGGGTTTCGTTCATAATAGGATGTGCTGCTGCTGCTGCCAATTAGCCCGGCTTGCCAGTTTTTACCACTCCTTCCAAGCAAATGTACCTCCCAGAGGGGTTGGGGAACTGGTGGCAGGGATGGCTTGCCTGCGGGAGGCTGGAGAGGACTCTACTTAACTTGAAATGATGCTCTTGAGAGTCATTCATGCTGGAACTCACTGGATTTGTAGCACTGTGTGCATCTTGTTTCAGATGAGTTGAAGACACATTCATTACACGTAAACTAGAAGCCCATAGACTTCTTTTTGCTGCCTTTTATTCTGAAAATTCACCCACTTCAGCTTTAATATGCCTATCAGGATTTAGTTGTGGGTTCCAGTGTCATGTTTGTGATACAAGCATCAATGCCCCCAGGAACTACGGCAAAGGGATTTGCCACTACCTTACCCTCTTAACTTTTAAAACCCAAGCAGGATTTAACCCAATGGTTTACATTTCTATTTTATGCCCTGTAACCTAGACAACATCTTAAAAAGCAGAGACATCACCTTGCCAACAAAGGTCCGTATAGTTAAAGCTATGGTTTTCCCAGTAGTGATGTATGGAAGTGAGAGCTGGACCATAAAGAAGGCTGATTGCCAAAGAATTGATGCTTTTGAATTATGGTGCTGGAGGAGACCCTTGAGTGCTCATTGGAAGGACAGATCCTGAAGCTGAGGCTCCAATACTTTGGCCACCTCATGAGAAGAGAAGACTCCCTGGAAAAGACCCTGATGCTGGGAAAGTTGGAGGGCACAAGGAGAAGGGGATGACAGAGGACAAGATGGTTGGACAGTGTTCTCGAAGCTTCCAACATGCGTTTGACCAAACTGTGGGAGGCAGTAGAAGACAGGAGTACCTGGTGTGCTCTGGTCCATGGGGTCACAAAGAGTCGGACACGACCAAACAACAACAAAAGTGCTCTAGGAAGGCAGGATTTTATTTATGCTTCCTTGCTGGTGTATAAAGGCCCACTGTCAAGACTAATAGCAACAGAGGCTGCTGGCATGATGTTTACAGAGCTGCTTTGACTTTCGAAAAATTTACAGCTCACCCAGACATTGGGACATAGCTGAAGCAGGCATCTGGAAAGAGCTTCAGTGCTTGATAGGTGCATTTAAACCAAAGTTTTATAGAACATAAAACTTTTATAGCTTCAAAACATAAAAGGGAGGGGGTGTTCTATTTAAGCTTCTGCAGCTGGGGCCCTAAATTTTGGAAGACAATGCTCACAGCAGATCTCTTTTCATTTTCTTCTTCTTTTTTGGCCAAATTTTAATATTGTGAAAACAGTATGAACCAGGCAAATGAACAAGAGCTGTGAAAGCCCCTCCACATGTGACTTTTGCTTCCGTCCCTGACTTTTTAACAAACATATTGCACTAATATTTTGTCCCTGCACCTAGTGATGCCAACCTCATTTCCTATTACCCAATAACATGACAATCATACATGATAAATGATACAGTGAGGAATGCACACCACATTTTTATGTCATTCTCCCAAAGGCTACAGGCTAATACACGCTTGTCAAATATATAGGCACACTGATTTTTGGGGGCCCTACAGTTCCTCCTCCTAACATTCCCTTAGTCAGCAGTTGCTTTTTATACCCATGTCTGATGAAGCACAGTTAGCTAAGAGCATTTCCATTAAAGCAGGCCAATTATTAATCTGCTTTCATGGATAGGTAGAAAATCCAGAAGACTGCATCCAACAGAGGATTCTTTCCTCTATGCATTTGGCCCTGCTGAGTCCTCTTAGTATGATCCACCCACAACAGTAGTACTTTTACACATCACTCCTGTGAGGAACTGGTGTTGGATAAGTCAGATGTCCATGACCAAACTGGCACACCCATCATTAGATCTGGGAAGGTCTTCTTCATTACAAGAGTTTCGTGAAGGAAAATATTAACTGCTAGAAGAGGAAACTTTTGCAAGCCTTCTGTACTGATCCCACAGGACCAATTCAGGAATGACCTTTGTCCACTCACTTACAAGATGATGATGATGATGATGATGATTTATTATTTATACCCCACCTATTTGGCTGGGTTTCCCCAGCCACTCTGGGTGGCTTCCAACAGAATATTAAAATACAATAATCTATTAAACATTAAAAGCTTCCCTAAACAGGGCTGCCTTCAGATGTTTTCTAAAAGTCTGGTAGTTGTTTTTCTCTTTGACACCTGGTGGGAGGGCATTCCACAGGGTGGGTGCCACTACCGAGAAGGCCCTCTGCCTGGTTCCCTGTAACTTGGCTTCTCGCAGCGAGGGAACTGCCAAAAGGCCCTCGGCATTGGACCTCAGTGTCCGGGCAGAACGCTGGGGGTGGAGACGCTCCTTCAGGTATACTGGATGCAGCATCCACTTTGGTCCTTTACAAGTTTCAAGGCACCAAATAATTCAGAGGTTTCACAGGTTGCCCTGTGTTCCAAAGCACGGGATCTCTCAGGTTGAAGGGTAGTTTTAAAAGGTAGTAAGTAACAACAATAATAACTTGCCCATTTGCCCCCTAGGCAGCTAGTTTGCAGTGAAAGGGCTTTCAGAAGGAAATCATTACAAAAGATAGTAAACACAACAACATTAGTAAACATAACAAACAACAAACCATGACTTGTTAGTTTCATCCCTATTAACTTCTACATGTCAACAGTAACTGGAGGAAGCTCACTGTGAAAGCAAGCAATGCCATTCATCACAGAACATGGAGGCTGATTTTTATTTTTAATGGGAATGTTCATTCAAGTCATTCCTGTAATGAACATAAAAGTGCAGAAGGTGTTATAGCTAAGTTTGATGGCGATTGTCATGGGGTATGTTCAACAAAAGGACCAAGGTAGGCACAAGCTCCAGGCAGCTGTGCTCCATTAAGCATCTGCCTATTCTGGCACAGCTGTCACATGACTTAATTCCTCCACTGCTAGGCCTATGGCATAGGGGCCATAAACTTTATGAAGACACACAAACTGCATTTTAACTACTTCATATAAAGTGGTACACCTGGAGAGGAATCACACAGGGAGGCCACATCTTAAAACAGATGCTGGGAACAGAGACTCTGTAAAGGGACAAAAGAAAAGAACTTAGAAATGGTCTGGAAGCTTATTTGCTTATGAAAGAGAAGAGAGTGATGTTTATCAGAACTAGTCCAGTAGGATGGAAGCACATATACAACAATGTTTGTGGAAATGAAGTTTCACAGAATCCTTTACTTAAAAACAGATGTCTTTAGCTGGTGTAACATTATGATGAAGAGTGCCAGCTGACCAGCCACCATTTATGTCCTCCATCACAGATCCCTCACCTGCAATATTGGACAATAATACTGGTCTGCTTCAATGGGCTGTTGTAAGAATTTTTGAGAGAACGAATGTGAAAGCCTGAACTCTTGAAACATGTTATGCGGATAGTAATGTTGATTAGATGAATTCGTCTCGCAATCAAATGTTTTATCATGTTAGTCACTGGGAGCTCATTCTATCATCGAGGAGTACTTCAAATTCTGAACTATTTTACTGCAAACTCTACTTGATTAATTTTGCCATACTCAAAAATCTGTCTCCACTCCCATATATTATCTTTCTCCACAATGTAGATGGATGGTATCCAACCATCTTCAATCTCTCTTATGTTCCACCCTCCCTTAAGTTGCTCACATATCTTTTAAAAGAATCCTTACAGAAAATTCATAGCGAGGGATTGTCTCAAAGTCCAGCGGCACTGCAACTCTAATCCGGATATCTGCCTTTCCTTGAATTGACGTTGGAGAGATGATAAAGTGGTTGGAGTTGTTTCCCACCAGGTAAACTTCAAAAACACTGTTGAGCCCCTGAAGAAAGAAACAAAAAAAGGGAGTAATATTAAACCTGAATGAGCCTGACTGGTTGGTGTGCAGATAGGGATCACCAATGCTAAACACATAGGAACAGTCTACCTAACTTAACAGAAGAAAAGTGAACAGAACACAGTCTGAAACTAATATAACACAATGAAGAGTGCAACAAAAAAAGAGATGGAATACATTTTTTATTTAAAAAAATGGCAAAGAAAGAAATATGTAAATATGGAGAATGGGAAGCCAAGGTTTGTTTGTGTCTACAGAACTCAAATAGTAGCAGTTTACTCTAGCAGCCACCTCGGCAGTCAAGTACTGTAACATCACTTCCATACTGGAACATAAGTACATCCCTTCTGGATTAAACCAAAGGGCCCTCTAGTCCAGTTTCCTGTTCTCACAGTGGGCAACCATATGCCTATAAGAAGCCTGCAAACAAGACACGAATGCAACAGCACTTTCCCTACTTTTGCTCCCCAGAGGCATACTGCCTATGATGCTGGAGGTAATATCTAGCTATCATGAGTAGTGGCATGGATAGCCTTATGCTCTGTGGATTTGCCCAAGTACACCTTTAAAATTGCCAGAGTTGGCAGCCATCACCATTTTGTGGTAGCAAAACTATGTGCTGTCTGAGTGCCTTTCATTTCACCCCCAGCCCAGCCCAAATGCCCATAGATTTCCAGGAAGCCTTGAGCACCATCTTTATTTTGCATTCTTCTTAAATGAATAATATTTGGGGGTCAAAAACACATTCAGTAGAACCTTACATCTTCTTGATTAATTATTAATCAAATATTAATTCCAAATGAATTTCTATGAAATCTGTGAGACCACTTGTATGTATGTATGTATGTATGTATGTATGTATGTATGTATGTATGTATGTATTTTTGCTAAAGAGCACATAGTTGGTGTAAATCTCCCCTTAAGTAGCAGTAGTAGCTATCTTTATCACAATGGAGAGGAGAAGAAGCCTCAGCATTAGAACTTGAGCAGAGAAGGGGGCAGCTAAAAAAAAAGTTTTGTTCCCCAAAAAACTGACACTTCACAATCTCCATGCCAAACACTGTGCTCCTTCCCAGAGCCCAGCCCAGCAGAGCACATTACAATAAAGTTGAAAAAACCGCTGGAGCTGAATTTCCAATTTTCCCCCAAATGGAGTCAGTCTTGTTGGAAGGAGGGACCAATTAAATGCACGAAGGGGCACTAATAGCAAAAGCTGGCTGAGCGTGACAGCTGAGAAGCGGGTGACATGGCTAGAGAATCCCCCTTTCCATTTCTGCCTCCTTCCTCCCAACCAAATCCAACAATAAATATCCTAGAATGCAGCAGAAAAGAGCTAAAGTAATATTGGTATTTATACAGTAACCAGAGGTGAGGGTGATACCTCACAGACAGGTTTAAGAAGACCAGGTTCCAATTCCAAAGATCTGGTAACTTGAAGAAGCCCCAAAAGTATCGCATTGAAATCTAAACTGAAAAGTAAACAGTTGTAAATAGGGTTTTGTCCTCCAGGTAGCATGTGCAACATGAAAATAACCAGAATCTGCCAGCTCAGGCTTCTGCTTAGTGGAGAATGAAAAGGGTTCTCTTTCTTTTTCAAAATACAATTCATCCCAAGCATGGGATTATATTCTCTAATTTGCTAGAAACACCCTTTGGGAAGATGTGATAACCATAGGCTGCACCAAACAAGGCAAATGTATCTATGATAGCATATAGTGAACATGTCAACAGATTTCTAGGATACTTCCCTGCATACAGACTCAATCAAAGGCCAAGTCCTATCAATTGTAGAAGCTGCAGAACCTTTCAAGGACTGAACTGCAAGAACACTTGAGGGCCTTGTAAGTCAGATGAATGAAATGTTTACTTTAGCACCACAGAAGTAGAAATCCTGGAACCCCCCAAAAAGGAACAAAAATTTAAACTTCCTAGAAACCTGGGTCATAGAAAGAATGAGGGCTCTCCTAACATTCACGGTATGCCATTCTTTCCACCCTAAATGACGGGCATTTAGAAAGAAGGCAAGACGATCTCCTCAAACCTATTAAATTAAATGCCCCATTTCTGTTTGCACAAATCTGCAGAGAATTTCTCTAACATTGACTGTTTATTGAATAGTCATTCTGGTGTATCTACAGGAAGGTTCTATGATGTCACACCAAGTGCATTTTCCAGCGCATTTTCCCAACACTTTCGAAGGTCCCATTGGTGAAAGTGGAAGTTTCCCTGTTCTGGTTTCATGGAGCCATGAGGCCGATTTAAACCTACATTATGGCTATTTATGACTCGTTGGATGAACAACATCTGGCTACTGTAAATGTAAGGGCATGTGGTGGTTACTCACGAGTAACGACGGCAGGTTTCCAACTGTCTTTTAACTGTTTTATTTGTGCAAACTATTTACAGTGCAGAGCTACAGAAGACATGTCCTTCTCAGTCACTCGCAGAATCTGGGAATGCCCCCTTCCTGTTACGAGCTCAACAGAAGAACTTGGACACCCCCATTCTCCACCTACCCTCTTTGCGCTTGACCCTTCTGCGCAGATAGGGCATCGGAAACAATGTTTCCCCTACTGAAACCTCCTGTTTCAGGCAGTGCAAGGGCTCTTCGCTACCATCTCTGAGCCCTCTCTCCACCCTTCTGACCACCCCTTCTTCCTCCCCATTGGACGACTCGCTGCTATCCTGGCTGGAAGAGGTGGTGCTGGAGAGGAGGGGCTGGGGATCCCGGTAACCCGATCTGGCCTCCCTCTCCTCCCCGCGGACCCTCTGGGAGATCCCTGACACTAAACAAATGACTCTTTTCTATCTTTATGCTTAATGATCAACAGTTGGCCACTTACAGTCAGAGTTGCTATACCAGGCCTCTGCTGTATATGCACTTTAAACTAATGCAAGTAAAAAAAAATACAAAATCAGGTTTGCATTTCTTAAAAATCATAGGCAAGAAACTTTTACATCTGGTAGGATTCATGCTCCATCAACCCACTCACAAATTATTTACATAAACCATGAAAAACTAGAATTTTGTACTGGCCTAGGGGGGACTCTGGGGGGGAGGGAGAGTGGGGTGGGGAGAAACTCAACTATAAAATGGACCACTTCTGGCTGCCTGCCTTTCATGGGACTCCCTTGTGGCAGGAGGGGGCCTGTGGAGGGCGGACAGGAGGAATGTGAGGAATATTTTAATGGGTTCAAGAATAAGAATTGAAATTGGAATGAAGAAATCTGCTAAGATTAGTAAATTGAAACTATGAACAACCAGGTAGAGGGGATATGAGGAAGTCACTAAGATATGGTTAAGAGATTTAAAATATGATGATGATTTTTCTTTCTTTTTGGTTTTTTTATTCTATCTACTCTTTCTTCTTTTTCCTTTTTTTCCTTTTTAGATTTTAAAGTAATTATGGAAAATCAGCTGGGTGGATACCCGCCTCTACTTTTCCTTACCATCCTGGGGCCTCTGGTGGCAGGGGGGGGCTCTGGAGGGGGGAGGAGGGAGGTGGGGAGAAACTCAACTATGTAATGGACTGCCTTCAACTGTTCTCTGTTCATGAGACTTTCTTGTGGCAGAAGGGGGCTCGTGGAGGGGGGGAGAAGAAGGCAGAATATGTTTTTTATGTCTTTCTTTATTATGTAAAATTAATAAAAATTATTTTTTTTAAAATAGAATTTTGTACTGGCCTTATTTCTGCCGTAATTCTTCAGCCTGCTTGCTTTTTTATTTATTTACTTATTTTAACGAATTAATATCCCACCCTTCCTCCCAAAGGAGCACAGTGTGGCAAACAACAAGTGATAAACTAACAAAACTTCTTAAAGACAATTCCAGTATAGGGGCAGATTAGGAAAGATCTCGGCTTAATAGTCTAGATCACACATCCCCAAACTTCAGCCCTCCAGATGTTTTGGATTACAATTCCCATCATCCCTGACCACTGGTCCTGTTAGCTAGGGATCATGGGAGTTGTAGGCCAAAACATCTGGAGGGCCGCAGTTTGGGGATGCCTGGTCTAGATGGAAGAGGAAGGTCTTCAGTAGGCACCAGAAAAGGCACTTGTATAATATTCAAGGGGATGGAATTCCAAAGGGTAGATACCACAAGGCTATAGGCCTGACACCTGCGTTATGAGGAATAGACCTCCCGAGAAGAGGCAAGACCTTTCAGATATTCTGGTCCCAAGTTGTACGGAACTTTATACAGCAAAACCAGCACCGTGAATTTTGCCCAGTACCTAATCGGCAGCCTTCAACCATGGAATGTTGGTGATACTCTGCACCAGGGAGCAACTAAGCTGCATTTTGCACCAGCTGCCGCTTCTGGACCAACCTCAAGGGCAGCCCCACAAACACCATGTTGCAGTAATCTAACTTGGAGGTTACCAGCATATAGACAACAGTGGTTCCCGTCTAGAAATGGCTAAAGCTGCCTTACCAGCTGAAGTCACTTGAGCCTTTAGTAATGAAGATGGATCCAGGAGCGCTTCCAGACTAGGGAGCTGCTCTTTTAGGGGGAGTGTGACCCAACTCATAGAAGGCAAGGCTTATGACCCATGCAAATTGGCAAACCAGTGAACCTGTTAAGGTGAGTGTTCCACTCCTGAAAAGATCACCTGGAAAATATCCTTTGGAAGCATGTCAGAGCAAAATCACCATCCATGTGCAATTGTTACGTATGCCATAAAATAACCGCCTAATCTGAAGAAGCTCCTGGCAAAGGCTGCAGGGCACAGTGGGACAGTAACCTCATGCAGCGGATGCTGAAGGCATCAAGGACTTGGAGGACACAGTCGAGTGTCCCATGTGACCTGCCCCACATCTCCTAAGCTAGTCTGTGGTCCTCAGGTGTGAGGATGAAATAAGATTCTACTGCCAGTTGACTTCTGCACATGGAATGGGAGGTGGTCGCAATGCTGTCCTTTGCCTCAGGCAGCAAAATGTCTTGGGCAGCCCCGAAAAACAGTGTTGGCCAGTGCTTACTGTCAGGAGGCACAACTGCACTGATTCGACAGATAGGTAAGCTGGGTAAAATAAAGGCAGGCAGGATTGGAGAAAGCAGACATGTGTGCGCTTGGCAAGGAAGTAAGCAGGTACAGGCAGATTGATAGGACTTTGGTATTTACTTAAGAGACAAATTGCTCAATCTGGGAAGCCAGACTGGAGTCTGAGGTTTTATAAGCCCCGGTGAAGCCTCACTGCCTCATTATGTCCTCTGACAATTGCTGAGTAGGCAATTTGCAATACTTCCTTCTAAACAGGGCAGAAGCTCCCTCTTCTGGGAAGCTGCCATGGTGGCACAAAACTAGCACCTTACAGACCTGGCAGGGGTTTGTTTGTGCGTCTATTGCAGTTATTAGAGTCCAAGTAATATGTAACTTTTGCATAAGGAGTTGTCACAAGCTCAGCTACAGAAATAAGGTGAGAAAGCCACAGAAATATCTTCACCACTCTTTAGCTGGAATGGATCTCTCGTGTTCCATCATTGCTCTGGGAGCAGGTGTCTTTCATCACGGTAAGCCGCTGTCTATTTTCTTGGACCCCAAGAGGATTTTTTTTTTTGTTGGGGTGGGGTGGGGAGGGAGGCGTGATAATGTTGAACATCAAAAGAAGCCCACAGCATGTGTGGAAAGGAGCAGGGTTATTTAATTCCCTTCCAGCTGGGAAAACAGATCAGCCTGTTGATATTTGCCATCCCTAATTACTAACTACTTCAGTGCCTCAGCTTCCCCATGTGAAGTCTTGAGAAGCGGAATTCATCTGCCCGTTGGGAGAAGTGCTGTATTTTTCTCTGTTATTTATTTCATCTTTTTTTATTGTTGATTCTCCCCCATGCTGCTTTCTTTGCTCCTAGTTTACCGAAGCCTTTGAACCCCCTGCAGATGGCTGAGAGCAAATCTGAATATTCAAATTGTTATCAGCTGCCCAGCAGAAGGGACTGGCTTAGCCTGGATCACAACTATCTCCCCCTGTCACACACTGGCCTACAGGAAAAGGTGGGGAGATTCTGGAAGATTTTCTATATTGTTTTATAACGAAAGGACTGGCCACCCCACAGAGACAGACCAGACACACACACACACATCCTGACTCTACCTGGGAAATTATTTGAGGCATATGAAATGAAGAGCAAGAGAAAATAAAAAGGCAGAATCAGTACAAAATGTGTAAAAAAAAAAACACTTGAAGAGGGATGTAGAAAACCACCCTGTTTCCCCCCACTGTGCTTCCTACATATTCCCTGACTGGCATTGCTACACTGGGACACTTACACCCCCCCTTTTTATTTTTGTAAAGCAAATCCAAATAATAGCTACGCACAATTGCAGGTATAATAGCATCTACACATCATGTTCCCCACTCAATAGCAAATGCACCACTATAAAGTGTTGGGAGATTTGAATCATTGCTGTGCATCACATGCATAATTAGTTTAATTGCGCAGCAACTTGGGCAATTAAACTGCCACTTTTTAAATGAATCCGACAGTGATGATGCAGTTTCCGCTTCCGCAGTGGAAATCAGAGATGCAAGGCACCTCTCCACTTGCAAACAGAATAGTTTTGTTAACAACAACAACAACTTTATTATTTGTACCCCGCCCATCTGACTGGGCCACTCTGGACAACTTCCAGAATATACAAAAACAGATTATATATATATATAGAGAGAGAGAGAGAGAGAGAGATGAATGATATCAATTCCATTTAATCTCAGCTTCATCCATATCTCTGGCTTATAAACTAAACACGTGAGACTGCGATTTTACATGCCTTTCTTTCAAGTCTTCTCCTTTATCCAGGCTGCAATGCACCTGCCATTCTACAGGGCTGCACTTTCCCTCTGTGAAAAACACAAATGCTCCACTGCTCTTTCTTGTGGCTAACTTTAATTTTCAAAACTGAATCTCTCGTAGAAATGATAAAAAATATTCAAAATACAAAATAAAAGCAAAGTATTATCAGAAATTTATAAGCTATAACGCAGGATAATCTATAAAACGGTGCTCCTCAAAGGTAATCATGGCACCCCTCTGAGGACTCCACCCAAGGCGGCTGCCTAGTTGCCCTAACGATAGCACCGGCACCGGCTGCTCCCATGAAGAGACTGATCATGCCCATTTTTTTTCTGCAGCCCCATGAGCAATAATGCCCAGTGTGGGTATGCAGATAGTGATTAATAAATTGAAATTAAACCCAGTAAAAATCTGGTGATAATAAATTCATAAATACCTGCAGTAAAGGTTATGATTATAAGGTTAAGGATCATGGACATAGCCGGGGGGGGGAAACTGCCCCCCAAATCAAGTAAATCAATAAAAATACTTAAATAGCTGAGGTTCAGTGTCTACTAAAGGAGGCAAGACCTGTCTCCAGCAGAAGGGGAACTCAGCACAGACAGCTAGATGGTGCCCCATTAAGGTCTCCTGGGGTTGTCTGGTTACAAGGAGCTACCAGGAGCTTAGGTTTGTGTTGCCAGAGCCAGAATTTAGCCCTAAGTTATGCTGACTGAATAGAAATTGAACTCTGCTTGCTTTGCTTCTCTGGCTGGCCTTGCCAGAACCAGAACCCTTGCCTGGAACACTCTCTACTTGATCTGGAACCCCACCTGCCTGAGACCACCTGGGACAGAACACTGTATAATTTTCCATATGTGGACTCAGAAAATCTTAAGTATATAGACTTCCTGTGATTTAACACTCTATTCTTTGATTCATTTAATTGAAGCACAATCAAGTGACCACATACAGAGCTGGGAAAAAATAAAGGAAACCATCTTTTTATCTAAAAAAGGTACGGGGAGGTGGGTTGTAAGCTAACAAAGAACAGATTAGAAGACCATTTTCGCACACTTCATTACAGAAGCAGCATTTTAGACTTTGAGGTGATTGACTAGTGATTTTCCCACCATTTGTTCAATAACAAAGAAGCTGTGATTAGCTTAAGGATGGTCCCTGTTGTTCAAGAGGAAGACAAGGGAAGCTTTTCAAAGAGCAAGTATGCAGCCTCTGTCACAAATCTATGCAGTGACTTTGTTGGCAGAGTGAACCACTTTGTTAATATAAGGGTTTCCACTATGAATTATAGACAAAATGCTATCTGTTTCCCTGGCAATGCATTATGCACTATCAGCACATGAATCTTCTCAGGATGACCATAAGAACCTTGCTCAGGTGGGTCTGCAGCCAGCCAGTTGTGTTCCAGTTCAATCGAATGCAAAATTACAAGTTTGACGTCCCCCTTCTCCCTTGTTGGCTGTGGGGCGGGTGGAGGGAAAGCCAGCCAAATGCTTTGCGCAGCTCTGGGGCTTTCCCTCCACCCGCCCCACAGCCAGCCGGCTAGAAGGGACGTCTCCCTTCTCCCTTGCTGGCTGTGGGGCAGGTGGAGGGAAAGCCCCAGAGCTGCGCAAAGCGTTTGGCTGGCTTTCCCTCCACCCGCCCCGGCGATCGTGGAGGGGGAGGAGGGGATCGCAACAGCCCGATTTTGGGCTGATCCTGGCACCCCCTCGCCCCTGCCGATTGCGGAGGGGGAGGAGGTGGTCGGAGCAGCCCGATTTCGGGCTGATCCTGGTGCCCCCTCGCCCCTGTCAGTTGAGGAGGGGGAGGAGTAGCCCGATTTCGGGCTGATCCTGGCACCCCCTCACCCCTGAACAACCATGGCTTGCCTTGCCCCCCCTAGTTTTCATCCTGGGTACGCCCCTGTGTGGGGCAGAACACAGACGGCAATGAGCATTCGAGTGATTGTCCACACCTGCATGTACCATTCAGCATGGGATTATTGGAAACTGAGGCTGACACAGCGTCAAAAGATCATCTGAATAGGCTCAACCGCCTTTCACACATCAAATGCATCTAGAGTCCAAGCAAGTTCCACCTTCATTGTCTATCCTTCCTTTTTCTTGTGTTGAGATTTTCTCTTGTGCTCAGCTATTCCCTCCCTCCTTCCTGCTTTCCTGAGGCTATCTGCTGAATTCCACACACGCATGCACAGACGGGATCAATCCGAGGCTGACTCGCCTTCAGCTTATCTCTGCTCCAAATGATTGATTTTCCCTCTTTAAGGGTAATTTGCTGGTGAATTCCATGTATTGAAAAAACCCCTGTGAAATCTAATTCATTCCGATTGGCAGCTAGCACTTTTAGGAAAGAATACTACAGAGTTGTCCATTATTCTTTACGGTTATGATCCATGTAATGTATTTATATTGCATATGTGTGAATGTTAATACACACACACACATACACACACACACACACACACACACACACACACACACACACACAACACACACACACACACATATAATCTGCATGTCAAAACAGTATTATGGAGAGCTCAAAGGCTTGCCACTATTTTGTGACATTTTGTTTGCTCCTAATAAAGATATTGTCCAACTGTGAATTCTGGAGTGGCTGTCTATGATGTAACTTAAATCTTAATACTAACAAACACAGTTTGCATAAATACAATTCTGACTCACCACAGAAATCACTTTTCCCTAGTCTGAGGAATGTAAAAAATGGGAGAAGGAAAAAGGAGGAGAACTCCTTTGGCCCCTCCAATCTTCTAGAGATGTCCCTTGCCTTGAAATGGTATGACCTTTCATCAATCTGGTTGGGCCTGATGGGAGTAGGAATCCAGCAACATATGGGGGTGCCACAGGCTCTTCGCCCCTATATTCAGGCTGTGAAATTTTGGACAAGGGGCCTGATTTCTGGCTTTTCAGTTTGGGACATGATTTTGTTTCTGTAAAGGAAGTATCATAGCAAATAACGCAACTATTTGCATTATAGCAGTCTCATTAAAGTTTCCAATGTATAGAATGATTGGATATGGAATCAAGCCATTGTGGTGCAATGAATGGAGCTCAAATCCCTGTCAAGCTATGATGAAACTCTGCGGGTGCCCTTAAGCGACCCCTGTTTCTTACCTAATCTAATGAGCCTAATCTACCTCATGGAGGTTTTTCCAGAATAAAATAAAATGACCCCATTTATGCTGCCCTGTGTTCCACAGTGAAAGGAGAGGTATGCATGTAAGCATATTCCTTCCTCTAAGGTATTCAGGCCAGTCGTTCTCTCCCAGGTTAATTTACCTCACAGGGTTAGTGTAATGCTAAAAGGTAAAGCAAGTGTTTGCCACAACCCTTACCACCTTGGAGCAAGGAGATTATAATAAACAAATGAATGCATCAACATCTTATCACTTGATGGAATGTCAATATGGCCATTTACTTATTACATTTTTTTTAAAAAAAAAAGCCTACCCTTTCCCTGAGGAATTAAGCGTCGTGGCAAATGGTTGAGTCTACTTACTCTCACAATAACTCTGTGAGATAGGTTAGCTTTGAATGTGTGTGACTGGCCCAAGATCACCGAGCAAGTTCCAAGACTGAGCAGAAAGTTGAGACAAGATTTCCCCGATCATTTCCCATAACTTATGTAAAATGCTTCACATTTAAAATACATATAACATTTAAGTGTCATCAGCACCAACAGGGGAAAAAAATAAAAGAAAGAAAGGAAAGAAAGCCAAACTTTTCAACATCACATTGCCCAGTTTTCCTAGCAAATCAACTGGGGGGCAGGAATGGAATTCTGAACTGCCCACACTTTAACATGGCAGAGGCAAAATAAGTATCCCACTATATGGCTTTGTGACAGGAGAGTATAGCTGAACTCTTGTGTTCAGTTATTGGTCATTTCTCTGCCAGAAATGTGTCAACACAAGTTATGGGATTCAGAGAATGACAACAACAGTCTGTATGAGACTGCAGTAGTGAGGAAGGATCAAAACAACTTATATGTATGTATATCATGACTAAACTTCAGTATTAATTCATTTCAAAGTTTAAAAATTGTACCTCCATTTTACAGAAGGGAAAAAAACATTTCTAAAAGAGCATATTTTGTTTTCCCTAAAGCTGTTGCTAAAAACAACTAAAACTTGTCTTGATCTCAATTGTCTCTCCATATATTTATTTAGTTGCTTTCCCTGGTGAATTGAACAATTCCCTTTCTGCCCTTAAACAGATGAACTAGCCCAGCTCCTGCATGAATGCTGAAATACTATGATAGGTTCTGTCAGATATGTCCCTGTAAATCTGTGTGTCTTAAATTTTTCTCCCTTTCTGTCTTACTTATTGGATTGTTCTTTTAAAAAAACACTCCTCTAGATGTCCACTGAATGAAACACAACTGTCCACTGAAAAAAACACTGCTCTGTGGAAATGACAATGCAAAATGTTCATTCCTTTCAGAAGCCATCACCTTAGTCTCATCATGGGGTAGTTGTTCTCTCCATCTTCTCACTGTCAAAGTTCTGCTGTTGTCTCCCCATAAGTCATGTGGGCCCAAATATGGCACCAACATGTTTCTCTGGAAACACGATTTTTGTACTCTGCAGCAGCTTTCTTTATACTCATGGAAAGAAGGTTTGTTGCACTCAGGGCTGCTAAAGCACTGCTTTTCCACAATTAGCAAGAAGCTGAATTAAAGCAGAGGTTCCACACAAGAACTCAGTACTATATTACCTACCAACATGCTTTCCAGTAGTCAAGATCCTCCTTTGATATTTACTCACAAGCAAGTCTGATTCTGTAAGGTTCCCAGCAATGTTAACTAACAGTCTTGTAAGAACTGTTTAAGGCAGGCTTCCCCAAACTTTGGCCCTCCAGATGTTTTGGCCTACAACTCCCATGATCCCTAGCTAACAGGACCAGGGGTCGGGGAAGATGGGAACTGTAGTCCAAAACATCTGGAGGGCCAAAGTTTGGGGATGCCTGGTTTAAGGACATGAGTCCTTAAATATCTTGACAGAACTTTGCCTATCCACATTAGACAGGACTGTGTGTGAAAATGACATTTTATTTTATTTTTAATCACCACAATCAGTTCTGGAAGGGTGGGGAAGACAACAGAGAAAACACTGAATGCAACAGGCTGCATCCCACAGCACCTTCAATTTCAGAAAAAGAAGAGACCCTCCAGGCTCCAGAACAGAATGGAAAGTACCAAAGGGGCAGCAGCTAAATACGATCTTTTCTTTGACAAGGGAATTGTATAATTTTACACTACAGTCGTACCTCCGCTTACGTATCCCTCCGGTTACATAAACTTCGGGATACGTAAGCGGCAAACCCGGAAGTATATTTCTGGGTTTTTGCCGCACGTGCATGCGCAGAAGCGGTAGACCACTTCTGTACATGTGCAGAAGCGCTCTACTGCCACAAGTGTGTGCACAGAAGCGGTCCCTCCAGTTGCAGAAACCTCGGGATCCGATCAGAGCTCTGGAACGGATCCCATCCGCAACCAGAGGTACCACTGTATATCACATGAAAAGCAAAAGGAGGGAAAACAATGTACATACACAAATACACATACACACAGTGTAAATTATCAACTTGACCAGTGGCAGCAATCCATTAATGGAATAAGGGGAGAAGTTTGGTGCACATTTTAATGACAGTTCACCTAATTAATAGTTCTTCAAACAACATACCAACCAAAATGTAGCTATCCTTTGAAGCTCACGTATGTGATGCAGTTCCCCAACCAAAAACTGTGTACAAAATGTGTACAATTTGTATTAAAAAAATCATTGAGTTGATCAACATGGTTTTAATTGATTACTCTAATTCTTTGACTGTGTGTGTGTGTGTGTTTGTGTTTCATCTTAATCCTAAACAAACAAGGAATGGTTACAGGTAGGTAGCCGTGTTGGTCTGGGTCGAAGTAAAATAAAAAAATTCCTTCAGTAGCACCTTAAAGACCAACTAAGTTTTTATTTTGGTATGAGCCTTCGTGTGCATGCACACTTCACGAAAGCTCATACCAAAATAAAAACTTAGTTGGTCTTTAAGGTGCTACTGAAGAAACAAGGAATGGTTGTACTGTAGTTCTGGGTCTCACTTGCAAGACAATTGCCTCCGTTTTACATTTCGAGTGTCTTAGAAATTATTGCTATCATCTATCATCTATCTATCTACCTATCTATCTATCTATCTATCTATCTATCTATCTATCTATCATCTATCTATCTATCTATCTATCTATCTGTCTGTCTGTCTGTCTGTCTGTCTATCCTTGGGGGGAAATTGCTGGTGGGCTTTAACAGCCAAACATTTCCATTCCTGAATGGCCAAAAGAAAATTTTCCTTCATTACATTCAGGGACCATAAAGAGAGTCGATAGTACCAACGTAAAGTGAAAATACAGTTGCAAACATTGGGCTGGATCTAGACTTCAGTTTCTGCAGCAGGAGCATCTGAAGATGAAGCTCCACTTAGGACTCTAAGTCCTCCCCTCCCATTGCACACCATAGCATCACCTCTAACACTTTCAGAAGAGTATGAGGAGGTGATGATGTGGGTTGCAGAGGGAGTGAAAAACTGGCCAGAAGAAAAAAAAGTAGCCTCCTTGCTATCTCCACTAGCAAATTGGATTAACAGCCTTTCATGAGCAGAAGTCAGAGTCTGTTTTCTAAGTCCAAATTCAGCCCGCTGACTCCCTCCCACCCTTACCTATCGAACAGGACAAGTACTCCCTGCTAGAGCCCTCAACCATTTGGTAAAACAACACAGGAGAAATAAGCACTATCAAAATAAAAAAGGAAACTATTTTTAAAAGTACACAAAAGCAAATGGGAAATGTGAGAAAAACAGGAAAAAGTAAATCAAACTATTCAGACTAAATGGGTTTCCGATATGTTAAACATGTTTTCTTGAGAGGTAGCACCAACAATAAAGTGGCAGGTAAAATGATCCTGCACCCTCCGTAAAGGAAAGGTTCATTAGTATTCACTATACCGATATAGTTTCTGTTTTGGTGTGGCGGCTGGGGAGAGGCAGGGATGCTTTTCAGCAGAGTAAATAAATTATTTCAGCAAGATTCTAAAAATGATTCTCATTTTCCCCAAGAGGCCTTTTCAGATGAGTAATCCTGCCATTCCATATGCATGCCCATTGTGAGCGCCTGCGTCATTCCCCCTTTCCAGCATCACAGCTTCACAAGTACTAATATCTATTTATGCCCCTGCTAGGAAGCAGCATCTATATGCTGACTGCAGCGCTTCTTTCAAATTCTTCCTTTCCAAAGCAATTGTCTCAGTTTTACATGTGCGTGGGTTGTTGTTGTTGGGGGTTTTTTTTTGCAACTCTTGAAAACTACATTTCCCAGATGCTTTGGGGAGTCTCTAAAGCAGCATTTGGTTCACCAATAGCATATACTTTGATAAAAGATTCACCGTCTAGCCAAAAGAAAGATTATCATAAGTGCTAAGAAGCATAAGGTGGTGATACCTTAATGTTTTAATTCCTAAGTATTCCTTTACACCCCATCATTTTGATTGTGGGAGGCCACGAGCACCCAATGTTGTGAAAAAAATGACTTAGCATATTTTAAGATATGAAAATGATTCTTCCCCACCATAAAATAGGCAAAGAATGTGAACTTTCTAAAGATAAAGTGTGCAGGATTGTCACAGAACAAATGCTGATCTGCCATTCTTTTGTAACAAATAAGCGTTCACCATTTTCCTTGCAGCAAAAAGTACATTTTTAGAAAACAAAACAAAAATTTCACGGTCTTTTATCTAGCTATAGTTAAATAAGTAAAACCACAGGGTAAATTAAATTAACCCTCCAGGAGCAAATACACAGGAAATTTCTGTCATATTTTTTTTCTAGTAAATACTGATGGAAAATAGCATACGATACCAAAGTAGAAAAGGTTCTCCTTTTGAGATACGTATCTCCATGAGATTTCAACAGTCCTTTAAAGCAGATATTGTAGATTGTGTCGTGGTCATAGGGTTGAATGTAGCACAGGAAATGAGACATGAATTGCATGAGCAAAATATGTGGAGTAATTGAAGAGCATAACTCCAGGGCTTTGGGAGGGGGAGAGGTAATGGAATTCCTAAGTGAAATGGCCCATTGCTGTAATAAATACAAGCTATTTTAATGGCTCCAGAGGAAAAGCCTGTGATATTGCAGGCAAGTTGTACTGAGGGAATCCACAGGCAGTGAAAGATGTGTGCATGCGATAGGGAGAGCACATATGCGAAGGTCTTAGGTCCAATCACAGAGAAAACAGTGTTTCTGGGAAGTTCCAAGAAGAGAAATTAGAAGTGAGAAGAAACCCAAAGAAAGGAGCCATCTGGAGAGACAGAGATAAGACTTTACAACCCAATACCTGGAAACAGGTGTTATTAGCTAACTTCCATGTTAATATAAGTGGGACCAAGAAGTGGATCCCACCTATGACATCATACATTCCACTATGCCCTTACAGTGTTAACAGTTGTACACAGGAAGGCTTCCATGGAAAGAATTAAGGTTCCTGGGGAATATCTGGGGCTGCTCAGCATGACTCGAATCCTTGTTAGTGACACAAAAGCTACTTACATTTGAAAGAGGCTACTGTCATCTTAACACCCAGCAGTGGCACAATGTTGAACCAAAACAATGTTGGCTGCATTTCCACTGGACCCAAATATTGTGGTATGAAAGAGAAATAAAAGGCCAGCTCTCTACTTATGGAAGAGATGGTAAATATCTAGTTATGTGCTAGTATTCTTTTCTGTCTCATTCTCCTCACCTAATTTTCTTGGAAACAGTTAATGTTCCACTTTGACAATTCCAAAGTTCTTAGCTAGAGATTGAGGTGATGTCAGTGTGAGAACCACAGATGAAATTCTTAGCTCCTTGGTGTCAGCCAGAATTTCTAATTCCTGTAGATACATTTGAATGTAAATAGCCATTTTATGCATTCAAGATAAAAATGAACCCAAGGAAGAATTCTGATGAAACAACCCAAGCTTTCAATTCCATTGACTGGTGATTGTCACCAGGAAAGGGGGGGGGGAATCTCAATTTCTAAACACAACTTGAGAAAGGAAGAAATTCATTTGCACAAAAATGGCAACTGCGCTTGCTAGAACTCATCAGCTACATTGTCCTCATCTTACAGAAGGAAATCATACTTTATGGGCTGAGAAGATGCAAGTTTTGAAAAATACTCAAACTGTTCTCCACATTTCATGGTTATCTCGCACAGTTTGCCCCAGTTAATATTGGCACATTTTGCAATTTGTCTCCTTGCAGTGAAGGATTATTTAGTATTATATAGTTGATTGCAATTAAGATGGCAAATAGTTAAAATGCAGGAATGCAACCTACAGTAGGCAAATAGCATAATAAATTATGGGTTATAACATGGCTGTCCAACTTTAATTAAGGTTTCAGAAAAAATAAATACATAAACACATAAATAACTACCAACAAAAACAAAAACAAAAAATGGGATAGATATAAAACTGGATGGGGCATCCTTTTTCATAAATGTGAAGACTATTTTGTACATATAAACAACAGAGTTAACACGAATTAAATGTGTATTGTTTAAAACTGAACATATCAACAAGAATTTTTCCGAGTCACAATTTCAGTCTAATGTACAGCCTTAAACGTTCAGCCTTAAAAAGCAATGCAGTATTTCTAAATTTCTAAATTTAACTATATGTGTCAGCAGTGATGTGAGATGCTGTACATATTAATAGCTAATGAACGATGCCATGGATGTTAGATAAATATGGACTTTGTGTATTCATCCTTTTAAAAGCTGGTTTTCTACTTATTGTTTCTATGGTCCTTGTAACTTGTCCATAATACAGATATAGAAGTACTAAGGTGGCTAAGAAGTCCTTATCCAATTCTAAAGTCCTTATCCAATTCTAATGTAAAATAAAAAGAAACCAAGAATACTTAGGGCGGAAGATTTTTTTTCATATAAAAAAGATCTCGGTAGAAGAGGCATTTAATCTTGTTTTGTTTCCCCATGTCTTACCTCATCTTTATCCTGCACGTGGATGAAAAGAGGAAGAGCAAAGCCCACCTGGGCCAGTTCAGGAATAGCCACACTGTACTCTGAACTGTTGAACTCAGGGGCATTGTCATTTATGTCAATGACAAGAATGTTGAAGGTAGTCACCACTGAGGCATTGGAAGGCGTGCGGTCATCGTTTAGTTCTGTCCCCTGTAGGAAGGGAAAATTGCAAAGGGGAAACACAGTTATTTTGGGATTTTAGCATGTCATATATCCAGCATGTGACTATGTTGAGAACCACCTTGAAGGATTAAAATAAATAAATACAATCTTATAAACAGAGAGAGAAAGAAAATCCATTTCTTCTTCCACCAAGGGAAAAAGGAATGGGAATTTACCCTGAGCAGTAGGAAAGCAACTGATATTAGTGGGCAAAGAAGCACGAGGTGAAACTACTTCAGCAATACCAGGTGCACACCCACCCACCCACATTTTACTCCATTAAGAGCATGGGATAAAAGCCAGAGAACTCCATGCCTAATTTAATTTGTCTTGAAAAGTCAAGATTCTGCAAACAATCTTTAATTTTTTTGGGGGGGGATCAATGTAAATGAAAGCACACAGGTCTTTATTTATTTTGTTGTGAACTTTGTGCTGCTTTAAGATTGCTTTATCAACCTGCTATTTTGGTCCTAAGGCACCACTTCATATTTTGTAATTTATTTTGTTTTAATTGTGTTTTGTGCACCTCAGTAAAAAAAGGGAAGATTGTTAAACAACAATAATTTTCTGACCTCTAGGCCTACTTTGGCCTAGCTCAGTAAGCAGCATGGGAGGGAAGGGGGGAGGCTGGAGGATTGATTTTGGAGGTGTATTTGCAGCTATGTATTGCAAGATGGGGTGCTGCGAACAGGGCTATGCTCATGCATTGTGTAGAGCAGAACAGAATGCATTATCTGGTGCTAAAAAGGCAGGCAGTGAAGGCACTGAACAGACTGTAGGGCGCTTGACCATAATTGTCTGGGGGACAAGAGCCCACTTCTACTGCACTGGACTGCAGCAATTTAATTGCCTTTTTTCACAGCGAAGTACTGGAAGGGGGGGGGGGAATACAGTCCCACATTGCATAGGGCAACTGGGCAACACAACACTATGTAGCCAATATGACTGGCCATAAAGTAGGAATATAGGAAGCTGCCATAGAATGAATCAGAACGTTGATTCATCTGGTTCAGCAGTGTCTACATTAACTGGCAAGCACCTCCCCAGGATTTTAGAGAGGGGACATTTCCAGCCCTACCTGGAGATGTGGGGGACTGGACCTGGGATGCAACCTGCATGCAAAGCAGATGCTCTACCAATGAACTATGCCATTTCCCCCATGTCTTCTCACTCAACATGATCTCATCTCAATATAGGATCCCTGATTGGCTAGGAATATACATTGGGGGAGGGGGTAAAATGGTGCCAAATGAAGAGGAACATGGTCACCATGAACATTTGGTGTTTAGGAGGAGCTTTTCACTGATCCAGGTTCCCTTTTAACTACCTGTGAGTTTTTGAAGGAGGCCATACTTCTCAGCCATGGTTTCCTAATGTAGAGAAACTTATCTGTAGCATTTGAGTCAAATTATTCGGTGAAGACAATACAGACCATTATTTATCTTCACCTATGTGGTAGCAGACAACCAGAGCCAGAGGACAAGATGAGACCAACCACAGGAAGCTGCCTTCTACTGAGTCAGACCATCTAACTCAGCACCGTCTACAATGACTGGGATAGGGTCTCCTGGAGTTGTGGACCAGGGGTTTTCCTCAGCCCTACGTGTAGAGGCTAGGAATGGAAAGCTGGAGCTTTCTGCATGCAGAACATGTGTCCTGCCATTGAGCTGCAGCTACCAGTGCATTTCCTATAGCATTTTGGTGACAGAAAACTAGACTGCAAAGTCACTTGAGTCTATTTAGTAGGGGTGAAGAAACTACAGCCTTAATTTAAAAATAGATTCTGTCTTCACTTAGATTTTTCTTTAACTAAACAAAAACTGAACTAGGAGAAGAAGCAGGATTTCAGGGATAGAGATAATAGCATATTGACCATGTAGAATTCCACTGAAAGACCCTCAGCAGAGGTCAAGTGGAGTAATTGCATGCCAGTTTCCCTCCTTGACAAAGTATTGCCCTTCTAGGGGGAAGGAAGGGGATCAGTACTTCTTGGGAAACTGCCTGCCACCTCCCAATCAATGACCCCTCTAACAAATGGATTTTCTCCCCCATCCCCCACCCCTCCAGCCCAGTGGAATCCATACTACTAAATATGTTTCCAACCAGCTCGTTGGCTTGGTATTGATTTTAATTAAACACCTGTGATTGGTGCAGGGAGGGAGGGAGAAGTTCTCAGGTGCTGGAACATGGTTCTTTGTGGCATTTGTTAACCAGGATGTTTTGCCCCTCTTCACTGTAATTTCTGCTCAGCATGGACAAACTTGTGCAGGAAGGGTCTGATGAGCACCACGCCATGTCTACTAGCCACTGATAGCCTTACCCTCCATGAATCTTTCCAATTCCCCTTTTAAAGTTGACCAGTTTTGGTGACCATGGCCACACCTTGTGGTAGGGAATTCCTGAGTTTAACAATGCACTGTGTAAAGAAGCACAGCTTCTTGCCTGTCCTGAATCTCCTATCATTCCACTTGATCAGGAACTCTTATTATCTAGTTCCACCAGGCAGTTCCATAAAATGCATTTCTTCAGGAACTTCAACTCCATAGCATTACCCAATTTGCTACCTACGGACACAGAGATATCTAATAAATGGCCCTAGGTTTATCTAAAATCTAATAGCACTGAGTAAGGAAAAGAATAAACAGAATTGGACAAAAACAGCATCTAACTGTTTGGGGAAACTTACTGAAAACGCATGCAACTTCTTTTTCACACGTCTACTCTTGTTACCACTCAGGTCTATACACGTATGAAAAATCTTCACGTGGAATGGCTTATATTATTTTTCTCCTTCACCATGCATGTTCTATTATCTCTGTTGTCCATATGTACCACTCAAGTGTTTTTGAGTTGGAGTTGCATCTGGTTGTCAAAACCAAGCAATTCCAAGTTTGTTCTAAGGAATGTTCCTGGCAGGAAAAAAAAAACATACTTCATGATGCATCTTTGGAACCATCTGAATGTTGGAACCACTACATCATTTTCTAGCTACTGATATAATGCAGATTTATTTGGGCTGGATGAAGACCCATTGTGCCTATGTCAACAGCAGGGATCTATGGATGATGAAAAATGGGTCCACTTCCTCTCAGTTGGAAATAGCATAATATGCGTCAATATCTAAATGCTTGAAATTGGAGAAGAAAGTCATCTGAGACTACTGACAATGACTTGTCATGAAGCTATAATATAAAGGCAAAAATTCATTTTTGTGTGTGTGTGTCAAAATTCTTTAAATAAATTAATAAATGGGAGGTTTAAGTTATGTGAATAAGTGAGGGAATGTGAATACTAAAACACTGATAGCAAGCATTCAGCTTCTACCAAAAGTATTTCAGTTTTTGAAACTCCCCCAAATGTGTTTGTTCTTAACTACACATATTCCTAACTAGAATGGCAATGATTTGGGTACGATTTCTCTCTCTCTCGGGACTCAATATTCAAAGCTATAAATTGAACAAAATTTCATGTGCCTGGGGAAATCCTCACCATTTCTAAGATTTGCGCATAGAAATTGCATTCCAAAACCCAAATTCTCCAAATTTATGCAGTTTCAGGTTAAACTGAAATACCACTTTAGCTTTTGCTGCCACAACCGATGTTCCCTTCTTCTTCCTTGAAATATTCCGAAACACTTGCTCCAATACAGCCCATCTCTGACTCTCTCACCTTCACTGTAAGAATAAATCCGGCACTGTAGAAAGGATTTTCTCGGTCCAGTGGCCCATTCAGAGTTAAAGCACCACTGATGTAGTCCAGTGCAAATATACTGTTGGTGTTGCCTGACAATAAAATAAATTGAATCAGCACACATAAAACTCCTGTGCAGAAATGCATAAAAAAAGCTTGAGATTTAACATTTAGGTCAAAAACAAAACACAGTTGCAGATCAGAAAAGCAAAATGTTGTGCTGTGTGAAACCCCAGCCAGCAACAGATTTATGCCATGACTTGAAAACATTACTGAATGCATTTTAAAGACCAAACTCTATTTCTCATTGCCTCAATCTAACAAGATACAGGTTTGGAAACTGAGCTGCTGCTCCTGCTCCTGATAGCATCACAAAAACTTCAGGCAGTGAAGGAGTTTCAAAGTGCTCCTGTTTAAATGGAAATGTATTCATGGCTTTTGTATACACATCACTTCTGCTACTGATTATGGATCTTTGGCAGGGCACAGAGACACACATCTGCAGTTCCCTTTAAGTATAAGGCTGGGTGTGGAGGGAGGGTAGTTTGCTGAAAGCATTCTTGACAGTATGTACAGGAGATGAGATCGGAAGGATGTGCAGGACATAGAGAGGAAATGGGATCCCTTTTTCCTCCTCCTCCTTTGTAATGCACAACCCCAACTTCAAAAGGGGGGGGGAATACACACAAGATAAAGCAGGCTAGCAAACCTGTGGAACAGGAAATCAAGGAGGTGAGACTGGGATGGGGGAAGAAGAGGTAGAGAAGTAGGAGTCCCGTTCTAATATTTTACAGAAAATCCACCCAAAAGGGTAGAATTCCCCAATTTCAAGCTTAAATGCTAACCTATTGCTCTATGCCAATCACCACAGGGATCAAACCTGGAGCCCTGTAGATCAGGCACTGATTGCCTACTGCTTGTACTGTTGAAAGTTTTTTTTTTTTTTTAAGGAATATGTTATAAAGTTTTCTTTTTTTAAAAAAAAGGTTAGAAATAGGGCAAGAAGTTTATTGGGGATATCGTGAGAACAACTCAATCAGTTCTATGTATGACTGGCTTCCGCGTGAAACTTGCACAAACATTTCCTCCAGAACTCAGCCCTGGAGAGGAACACACACAGTGAATAAGCTTTCATATTGGTTTCATTGCTCAGGACTTATATGTGACTTCACATTTTAGAAGAAAAAGGCGCGGGGGAGAGGAAGAGCATGCCACCTCCCCCTATTTTATTCCCAACCCCCACCCCAAATACACACACACACTTGTTGCTACACATTTCCTTTCATGTCTGAACCCCCCACCTTCCTCTCTTTATGAAATACTTTTGTCACCCCTTATTCTATTGTTACCTCTCTTGTCAATTTCTTGACCCACTAAAAAGTCCCAGCCTGGGTTAAGTGCATTTTAGCATGTGGCTGACTGCATACTGCAGAAATGTCTGATGGCTTTCAATTGGTTTGTTTGCTCCATTGATCTAACAGCAATTACACCACACCTCTGCTTTCTTTCCTATAAAGAGCAAAAAAATGAACAGGGGCAACAAAACAATCCCAGGCCTGTTCCACATCTCTGTTATTCCTCCGCCCACTGGGTTCCACAGCAGAGAAAGTAGTAACATGTTTCTTTAGGCAGCATTCACTAGTAATCATTAGATGTCCACAGGCGGACAGGGCTGTCCTTGTGAATCCTTGTCTCAAGCCTGTAGTTGCCTTACCAGTGTGGCTGTTGCTTTCCATACTGTTCTTATAATGCATGTAGTGAGGAAAGTACATGGGAGGCATTTGGAGATTTGTGTTCTACCCTTCTAATGCCTATGTACTACTCATTAGGCATGGTAACTGCCCAGACCAACACCACCAGCCTCAAGGGATGGACAGCATTAGCATGAGCAATAACTGTTGTCACATGACCCTCTCCCATACCCACATGATCTCCCTGATACACAGCAGTGGGGAAGCAGCCAGGTGGAAGCTACAAGCCATGCCATTCAGGTAATCCAGTTCTTAAATTTTTTAAGCTAGTGATCCTGGATATGTTTGGTTGGAAATAGGACACAGGCACATATAGATTATCAAGATACATTCCCATTTTAATTCTTTGTTATACCGTATTTGTCATATTTTTTGTTTTAAAACCACAGTATCAGCTCAAAGGAACAAGAATTAAAAACACGTTCATCACATTCTCTCATTTCAATCCAACTGTGCTTGATTAAGACTGTGCTCCTAAGCACACTTACTAGGAGTAAGCCTCATTGAACTCAGTGGGACTTATTTCTGACTCAGTCAACATGTTCCAAATCAGGATGCAAAGATGTGAAATGCTTCTGCTACCTACATTTGCACTGCCTGCCTCTTGGAGCGTCCTGAACCTCAATATGAAGCCTTGTTGTTCTTAGGGCGCTTGACAGTTTAATGATGGCATTGACTGTATTGTACTTGGCCAGTAAAGAACATTATACTGTCTCTTATTTGGGCAACTTGGCAATGCTAATTATGTGCACTCCAGTTCTGACTGATCCTTTCCCAGTGTTGAGCTACTGGCCCTCTCAGTTGACAAGCAAGTACAGTCTGGTTATGTAAACTTCGGGGTGCACACGTGGCAAACCCGGAAGTATTTTACCAGATTCTGCAGCACGTGCATGCACAGAAGCAGTCCTCAGGTTGCGGAAACCTTGGGATCCGACTGGAACTCCAGAATGGATCCCGTCCGCAACTGGAGGTACCACTGTATTGTGATTTCACACCAGGCTACAACCTGTATTTTTCAAGCTGAAAAAATGGCAGAACAGATTGCTTTTGCATCAGGAAAGAAAAAGTAGATGCGGCTGTTTTGCCTCCTGTGCTTTAGAGGTACAAACCTGCATTGTCCATGGTTCTATTAAACAGTGTTGCAATCCCAGGAAGGTTTTTACCATATGCAGCATGCCTTCTTATACATTATAGTCTTAAATACGCAGCAGAACATTACAGCTTGAGGCTTTGGCATCACTAGTGAAAATGCCCTTGGGCACATAATCCAACAGCCCTCTTCCTTTTGTCGAAGGGACATTTGCTGCCACAACATGCAATCTTTAGACTGGCCTGGACTCATTAAACCACTAAACTTAAAGTGAATGACTTTCATGAGATGTGAAAGGGGAACTTGGCCTACACCGTGCACACTAGATAATTTATTAATCAAAATGTGCTCTGTCAGGGCTCCTCTGCACTGAAATAGATGCTGTTGGATGTGGTTCATAGAATCAGCAACAGACACAGTTATCATTATATAAATAGTCCATCAGCGGCTTTGACTACCTCGCTGATCTTCACCTTGAATTCTACCCCATACAACATCCAGACAGGTGCTCAGGGCTGCTTCCCTGTAATGTATCCCACACTGTTTTTATACAGATTATAGACAATACCAGGGGTGTACGTTTTGGGAGGGGAGGGCTGCCAGAAGCATCCAATGCAGCAAATAATAGTTGCACCCAAGGAAATGGCTGAGAAGTTGTAACCCAGGAGGTTAAACTAGACTAAATAAATCACTGAGTCAAAAAGACAAGGGCGGGTAAGCATGTGAGTTAACACGAGGCAGGCAACAAACTAAGATGATAGTCCATTCAGACTCAAAGGTAGATGTGCAAAGAAGGAGCAGATCCAGTAAAAGGGAGCACAGCTACACATGGCACAACAGAATAGGGATAGGGCAGTCTCCATAATGCCAAGGCCATCCAGGTCAACAGTATGAGTTGTACCTGTATATTCCCAGGCACAACACAGTATTCCCCCATGGAATGAGGTTCAGGCCGAATACTCGCAGCGACACTCATTCATATTTCTGATTAAATTTATTTATACTTCTTTAATTTGCACAGGGTTGCATCCAAGTAAACAGGGAGCAAAAGGCATATATTTCCTACAGAGAGAATGCACATTTGGATTCCTACATATTTATGGCTCAAATGCAGTTTACAGAATGAATCTTCACAGCCATGCTTGGGGAGCGGGGGCGACACGCATAAATTCTCTGTTTCTTTGCTGGAATGACTGGGTTGTAACCAATGGTGGCTTTGTGTCAGTGGAAAGCTCTTCCGCTCATAAAAGGGTGAACATCTCATTTTCACTAACACACACACACCTGTATCCACTATAGCCCAGAACCTCCTGAGTGTTGGGTAGGTTCTGGGACAGAATGAGATAGGGCCCAGAGGGCTGAAGGAGGAAGGAGGGACGAGCCAAAATTGGATGCCTCACCTTACAAGCATTTCCAGGCCTTGTTTAATTAAATGATTAAAAATAAAAATTCCAACACGTTGGAAACATATAGCCCAACCCACAAGAAAAGCCTGTTCTTAACAATTCCCTCATTTTCTCCACTGTACATATAACAGCTTCCATGCTATTATATATATATTCCACATATTGCACCATATCAACATGGAGGAATGGGGCAGAGGTGAAACACAAATTAAAGCAGCGAATCTGATCCACATCCTATAGATATATAATAACTTGTAAAGACATCAGAGTTAATAACCATGAGTTCAATTCAGATAGAATTAAATGCATTTAAATCGATGAGGCTTGTTAAATTTGCATATGTTCCATTGATTTCAATTTCACCGTGACTTCCGAACACTTACATTTCCTTAGGTTGTGTGCTATGAGATGCATTTGGTGCTCTGCCTGACAGATTCCCACAGCATCAGATTCCCCATCAGTCTCTATGAGTAGTTCATAGCCAGGGAAAGATCTTACCATGTGATCTGCCTGTCCCACATGAATCCTGGTCAGGAATGCTAACACTGTGGCATAAAGGCCAAACAACATGACAACAACAGCCATGCCACAGTAGTGTGTATGTATAACTCAGCCCATAGATGTCATCATTACATGGCAAACTTGCCTTCTTCGCATTGACAATCTTGTTTGTATAGAATTTTTTTTGAGGGGGGGGGGATCTTACCATGATCAAAATTCCAGACTGCTACACTTTTTCTTAATACCTGCATATATTCCTACACAAACTATTATCCACATTGCAAAGCTGTGTTTCAAAAGAAATTTCTATATTTGTCTATATATCCCTATTAGGAGTGAGGACATTGTTTGGATCCAATACTACTAACACACACACACACACACACACACACACACACACACACACACACACACACAGCTCCTCAACCCCTTGTGAAACCAGTTGCTTTCTCTGTTGTTCCCCCCAATACTCTCATAGTCTTTCCAGCTGTTTCAAAAGCTGATGTTGAGTTACTGTTTTAATTACTGAAGGCCATTTGTTGGTGAAGCTTTCTGAAATAAAAAAGAAACATTATAAAAGCCATATTTGCAAAGACTGTTCCCGGACTGACACTGGGCCAAAGCAACGTAACACACACTGCAAATTCTCTGCAACACTGAAATGTCTGAGGCACTTTGGTTGTAGCAACAGCCAACATTTTAGCTTTTAGTCTAGTTCTATCTCATGGACATGGTAGAAATCAGATTTCTGGGATGGATCATACCACCATCATAGAATGGATCATACCACTTCAGACTGGGGATTCTCTACCCCTAATCTAGGAGGAGGGTATTGAAAGGTCTGCCTGCTCTTGTGTTAAAGCAACCTCATCAATTAATTTTTGTCTGAGACTCTTCAAGATCTGTCTTGGGATGTTGGTTGGTGGTTGCCAGAGAGAATCAGAATTTCCCTGGCTGTGGAAATTCCCTCCAAATATATATTCACCTGACGTCTTTACTGTCTTTTAGACACTAAGGTATATCCATCCTATCTGACTACTTTTTATAGCCAAAAGAAACCATATAAACCATATAATAAATAGCTAATTTTAGTTAGGTATAATGCTTCTTGTTTATGTTTTATAATGCTTTTTTACAGCTGTTGTTCATTTTAGTTTATTTTAACGATAGTAAAATAATAGATTATTTTATCGATTTGCGAGCTGCCTTGAAGACCGTTGTAGTGGCAAGACACAAGATTTAACAAACAAACAAACAAATGGGTATTTTCAAAACTTCACAGGCTACAGATGAACCAAGGCGTATACCAGGTTAGGTACACACCACTGTATATCAGGTTAGGTATACACCATAGCAATTCTGCTGCCTCATTCTGCTTCAAGTCTAACTCACACATTTTATTTTCACATCTACATCTAAGGTTGTGTGTTTGTTTGATTTAAAAAACACACTCTTAACAACGTGGACAAGAATATCAGGAACATGTGGTGGATGTACCCCAAAGTAAAAGACTTCTGGGAAAAGATTTATAATGAGTTGAAAAAAGTGTTGAAAAGACACTTTTATTAAAAAAACCCAGAAGCCCTTCTACTTGGAATAGTATGGGAGGAAATCCCCCCCAAAAGATATCACCTTCTTTCTGTATGCCACAATTGTGGCGGGGCTACTACTTGCCAAGAATTGGAAGACCCAAGATATACCAACTACAGACGACTGGCAGATGAAGATGATAGACTTTATGGAACTTGCTGAACTGACTGGGAGACTCTGCGACCAGGAAGAAGAGACAGTGGAAGAAGATATAAAATTTAAAATATATTTGAAAAAAATATTGTAACATTTAAGATTCCTTAGGGAAGTAGATCTAGGCTTTCGATGTAAATGTAGGATGTTAAGTATTCTTTTTTTGAATGTTCTAGTGGAAAAAATGTTTTAGTAGTTATTTTCTGAAATTGCCAAAGAAATGAAATTCATATGAAGGGGATTGAGGGAAGTCACATAATGATGTTAATGGAAGTTATGATATTGTAAGAAATGTTTTTGTGTTGTTTGTTGTTGTTTTTTGTTTGTATTTTCTTTTTCTATAAAAGGAATAAAAATTATTATACAAAAAAAGAAAAGAAAATATCAGGAACAGGACGTGACTACTGTTATGTCTTTCCAATCCTACTTTCCACCTACTGTGGTGCTTTTGGAGTTTATGCACTTCCCTCACCCCTTAGACCAGATATCCCCAAACTCGGCCCTCCAGATGTTTTGGGACTACAATTCCCATCATCCCTGACCACTGGTCCTGTTGGCTAGGGATGATGGGAGTTGTAGTCCCAAAACATCTGGAGGGCGGAGTTTGGGGATGCCTGCCTTAGGCTTTATGCAATCATGTAAATTCACCTCCATTCCCACTACAGCATTGTGCAACATTATTGGAAATGTCCTGACAGCGATCATCAGCATGATGTCCCACAGTGCTTTATGCTGCATTTTTCAACTGTGTTTGCATGTGGGAGATAGGCAGGAAAAACTGGCTCCTCCATTTTATAAGGCCATTCATCTGGCTGCTCACTTTCTTTCCAGCCTTTGCTGTAAGGTTCTAAAGTTACAAGTTAGTAGACAGGGGCAATAGTTGTAACACACACCTTAAGTTTTATGACTCCCACATTCTACCGGCATGGCAACGGCCATCTAAATTTAACTCCTCCCTTCATGGTTATTAATAATAGCCTGACTGCCCAACCCCATTTCTGATGTCTTTCCATCACTTGTTGCACCTTGGAAGGTGCCAGGACATCAATCTCTCTTAGCCTGAAGAGCTCCTTAAATGAAAAATCTTATCTAGAACAGGTCATGTTATATAACAAGTCACTAGCTTTGCCTGGGAAATGAAAGATGATGAGGTAGAGTCCCCGGGACAGAGGCTATCTTCATAAATCTGCCAAAAAAGGAGCTGTGGATTACATTACTGGATTAATTATCTGTCCTTCAAAACACAGCCCTGACCTCAGTGTCTGAACATCACCAGCCTAACCCAGCTTGTGAACACAAACAAGGGATTGCTTCCTGTACAGTGGTATTAGAGGGGGCCATTTGCTGGTTGCACTCGAGTTTACCAAAAGGTATTCTGGAAATTTTGCAAATGACCCTCGGATCTCTAGCGTTTTCCAATGCCATGTGGCTTTTCTTAGTTCCGTTGTCCTTTGTGACATTTACCTTTGCTTTCATTTTAGTTGCTAGTCTCTGTATGTTTAGAGGGGTTTTGAGTTGGATGCTGGCTTTATGCTAAATTTAGTGAAAGCAAGGAATCACATGAATCCAGGTTAAGGACAGCCATTTCTAGCTCAGTGCAGATTGCATTGGGGCACATAACTCATCTTACTGATTTGAAGCGAACATCAAAATTAAAGAAACAGTTAACCTTAAAATTAATTGCTCCTTGTGGCACCCACCCGCATAGAATTTGAGAAAATTTTACCATGCCCCTTTGGGACTCTGTCAAGATTTCTCCAAAAATTTCATCTGAAAAAGAACCTCCCAATTCTTTTCAAGTTTTGCTTTATGTGAAATCCAATGATAACCTAGGAAAGTGCAAAAATCTTGCTAATAGGGAAGTGGGATGAATTCAATTCAGTTCACATTCAAATTATGTATGAACCTACATAATTTTCACTTTCTGAAACAATATGCAAAGCAAAACACAGGCATCCTTTGAAATTTGCACTTCTTGGCTTCCTGTTTCCAGCGGTGGGAAATGGCTGACTCCCATACAATCGGACCCTGGCCGTGCCAGTAATTCAGGGCTGATATGGGGTAATTAGCCTTGGCAGACTCCCCAGGGTGGGGGAGGACTGTCTCATAGACCCACAGATTGTCCGAGATTGCCAGCTTGCATTGTGCAAATGGCAGGACACTGGGTCCCAGAGCACGACATGGCCAGCACTCCCCGAAGCCACTCCCATAACCGGGAATATATGTTTTGATAAAATAATTAGATTTGGACAATAAACAAACATAGTCTGGACCGAAGAAGACCGAGAAAAAACCTGCAGAAGTGTACAGTCCCTGGCATTTAAGTTCAGACTTCAAAGAGATTCTCATCATGATGTTTGGATTATGGAAGGATTGTTATGTTCTCCCCCCCCCCTTTTCAATACTTCTACTGTAATTGGTTTTCTATGCCAAGCTTCATTAAGAAACCTAATTTACTTTGAGGAGTACAGATGGACTTCTGTTTATAATTACATATTCAACTGTGCAGATTTACTTGGTTGGAAAGACTTGATAAAGAAAAGAAGAAACAAGATGGCGCTTGTGACGCAGCACAGAAAAATGTGAGTTTCCCCCTGTTTCGAGGGAAGTGGGAGATGCTTGTTGGCTGACTTTGTAATAATTCGAGACAATAATTTGGGACAAAACACACTGCATCTGTTTCCAGAATCTTCATTAAGTGCGAGAGAGAAGGCTAAATGGATGTCTAGCAGCCCCCCTCCTAGGGCCCGGAAGAGGGGATTGTGTGGTCGATCGATGAATGACTTACATCTGTGGAATACAGTTCATTTACATTGCAATATCCAAACAAATGACTAACATCAAAGACAGATTTGGACAACAGTCCAGATGGGAATAACTTAACAACTTAATAATGCGGGAGTTGCTGCATCATTAAACTTCAAACAAAGACTTGGATAACAGCCCGGATTGGAGATTGGAATGAAGCAGGAAAAGTTGCACTGCCAAAGAGTTGGAAAAATATATATTTACAAATAAAGCTGGACTCGATGGATGTAAGGATATATGATTTTGGACATGATTGAGGATCACATAGCCAGGGACGGAGAACTTTAAAGTGATAAAATTGGAATGTGGAAAATAGGAGAACAAGAAGAAGAAGCAGGAATGAGATATTGGAGATATACTTCAAGAGGTCCAGACTATGGGAAGCCCGAAAGAAATTAGTAATCAATAATTTGGACTACAATTTGGTTCCTTTTTAAAAAGTTTTTTGTTTTTAATTGGAATATGATTATATGTTAATTGGCTAATAAAAATGATTTTTTTAAAAAGAAATTTGCACTTCTCTGACTTTAGCGATGCAGGTCTCTAGTAAAGTAATTGTGCAAAATGTGCATACAAGACTAAGGTGTGCATAAAAATGCATATAGTAGTGGAAATTACATTAGAATGCATTGTATTGGGGAAAATGAGTGTATTAGGCAAAATTGCATATAAACATGTATCTTAGAAGAAATATGCTGATGAATTTGTGGAAATGTGGAAAATTGAATTTAAGATTGGAAAAAATGAACAAGTGAGTGAAACTAAAACTGACATATTCATTTATCCCTGCTTGCCAATGAATTTCACTAGTTTTATTACTTTACTATTACTGCACTTAAGATTCTGCATCTGTTTCACCTGAGTAGAAGCTCAAGCCTTCATTTTTAATTTCTCTTTAGGTGAAATTTTAGAGACAATTCTATTCCTCAGCCAAGTTGAGCCTTTTCTAGAAAAGAGGACCTTCAGCCATGTCAACCCATGAAAGGAAAATATATGGGAGTTGATAAGACAATGTGATTGCACACTTGATATCTTTGTATCTGAATCACTTGAGCTTGACCTTACTCTCTTTTTTTTTGAAGTGGTTATGCTTCATCTTCTAGCTTTAATGTTCTTCTGTCAAGTGAAAACCTTGTATTTGTAGAAGGGCTGTATATAAAAAAGTTTCTGCAGTATGTTCTGAAGCAAACAATATAAAACACAATTTGAAAATGTTGGCCTAGAATTATTATATTTTTCTTCACTGCCATGCCTGTAGTTTAACAGAGAGATAATTAATTAAATTGGGGAAATAAAATCATTATTTTTACTTTTCATTGAACATTTCATTTGCGTTTGTTACCCTAAATTTAGCTTCAACAATTGGGGGTGGGGGGTGGGGAGCCTACAACAATCATTATTAATATTGCAGAGTTAATTCCTAATCAAATTCATCAGCTATCTCCCAACATTAGACAGCTTTTATGCACATTTTGCAAATGTTTCCAGCCCAAGCAGAAAATATACTCACTGACCTTTACCATAATAATAGGGGATAATGACAAACTAATTATATATTTCTGGATTGACAAAAACCAAAAATGAAACTTGCCTTTGGTGCATGGATTACTGGAGCCTTCACTAACTAAATAATTGCCTTTTAGAAACATACATACTGGTGTTACGTATCATCTATACCAATAGCGAACTCAACTTTCTGAGTGCTGGTCCTTAGGCAGCCAAAACAGCACCATCCAAAGGCAAGAGGGAAATATGAGTAGACTTAGGTGAGCTACAGATTCTGCAGAAATACAAAAAACAAAAACAAACCTTCCCCCCACAAAACCTTTAAGGTGGTGGTTGGGGAACGACACCCTGAAAGCTGCTCCATGAAGATGAGCATGCTCAGAGGCTATGGAACACTGCCTTACTGTTGGCAGGGATGGGTGATGGTAGAATGCAATGCTGTAGTGTATCCTGAACAGGATCACTCCTCACTGAAATATTTTGTTGCGGGTCCAAGTTGTACACACACTATGTGCTTACTTTCTTCATCCGCATAACTAAAACCAGCAAGTTATTATTCATGTTAGGAGCTGTCGGCGCTAAAACTGAAAACCTGCAGATCTGTGTGCTGCTGCCTTATGCAGTGAGCTGCCAGGTGTGTAAGACAGGATGTTCCCTGAGATACGAAGTGTTCCAAGTGCCTAGAGTAACACCAAAGGGTCAGGCATTCCCACTACCATTCTTGTCACACCACTAGGTTTCTGGAACCCCAGTTGTGGCTTAAGTTCCAGTATTGCAAAAGGACTCATCTTTATGAATTACAAGTCCTCGTATGGGCACACTGACAATAAGCTTGCCACTCGCTCACCTTACTATCTGAATTCGTGTATTTATATATCATGCAGCACTCAGGAGAGCACAGGGCTCTGTGAATGTTCACTGACATCTGGGATGCCCAACTGTACAGCCTGCTGGAGTAAGGAGGCACAGACACTTCCATCCATCCACCCACCTACCTACTCTACCTTTTTCCCTGATGGGACTCAAGGTGGCTTACAGATAAACATTTATTATAGAGGTAATTTTCTGGCTTTTCTGGCTGCACAAAACCAGAATGCATAATAGACCCACAGGCAGAAGCAAAATACACCACCATGGTGGGTAACTAAATTCACCGCATGCCAAAATCAGATGCTCAAACTGCATGTGGCAAAATACGCCAGTAGAAATTCCCCTTTTCCTACAAGAATGCTGTCTACTGAAAACTGTTGAGTTAGTATCAGTTCATTCCAAGCAGATTTCAAAACTGCAGTTTCAGCTTGCAGACACAAGCCAAAAAGAAAATGCAAAACAGCTTAATCACTTGTGGCTTTGATGTATTTTGCATGATTTTCTATGATGATAGGTGGCCTCCCCAATGTGATAGACCCAGGGGTAATGATTAAGTTATTGATGTATGTCAGCAGATGCAATCATGTTTATTATGGCTGTGAGACTGACTCTTACTCTGCAGGCACACAGATTCCCCAGAAGAATGTTCAGGCTATTTTGGCAATAACTCTGTTGGATAAGGGTGATGTGAGAGAATATGGACCATTCTATTGGGCAGATCAAAGACGGTGCTGATAAACAAAAATGTTATAACCAATTCAGAAAATAAGAAATGTTTAAGGAGATGATGCATGGAGAAGTATTGGCTCATGCTAGGGGCTTCACCTGCACATATGGCAGAACTTCCCCACAAGATGTTGATATGTTCTTCTAGCCTTAGGAATGGTCTCACATAACCCCACAACAAAATTTACTATGGTAAATTGTAGTCCGGATTTATTGCATTCAAAATATCAGCTTACTGATATTTGGGTCTGGTTCATATTAACACTAAGCCAAACTATGGCTACATATGCGCAAGCAAGCGTGTGGATACGGGGAGCAAAAATTGTGCTTGCTTTGCTTCTTTCTGGTCCTGTGGCTGCCACACAACCCAGAGGTAAAATATGGTTTGACTTAGCATTATGTGTAAACCCAGGGTTGTTGTTTTTCTCTCTCAAATTATCCCTATGCGCTAATCCAAGAACAAACCTTAACTTCAGCTCATGGTTTGTTTGGAGTGAGACAAACTATAAGTTCAAGTTCACATGTAATGCTAAGCAAAATCATGGCTCAGCTCCCGGTAGCAAAGCAGCAAATAGGAAGAGAAGCAAAGTGGCCGTGTTTTTTGCTCTGTGTACCTACATGTTTGAGCATGCATTGCTTATGTGTGGTTTAGCTTAGCATTATGTGTGAACAGGGCCGTTGACTTCACTATGTAAACATGGTCAATTGACCTTGTCCTTGGATGTAGGTAAAGGTAAAGGGACCCCTGACCATTAGGTCCAGTCGTGATCGACTGGCGTACAGCTTCCAGGTCATGTGGCCAGCATGACAAAGCCGCTTCTGCCGAACCAGAGCAGTGCACGGAAACGCCATTTACCTTCTCACTGTAGCTGTACCTATTTATCTATTTGCACTTTGATGTGCTTTCGAACTGCTAGGTTGGCAGGAGCTGAGACCGAACAACGGGAACTCAACCCGTCGCAGGGATTCGAACCGCTGACCTTCTGATTAGCAAGCCCTAGGCTCTGTGGTTTAACCCACAGCGCCACTCGCGTCCCTGTCCTTTGATTTAGAGCATACGAAAGCAGGTTATGCAAGTGACTTATTTATTAAACTTGACAAATACTTGCGAACAACAGTGCAAAGTTAAAAAACAACAACTTCAGACTCTGAAGGCGTAAAGTTACTAGTTTTATAGTAGCGGGCAGGGGAAAGACTCAGACCACTCCATAGATGGGTTTTTTCTGTCTGATCAGCTCGCAAATGTTGGCTGTCAACTAAGCTATATGATTTTGCTAGGCTGAGATCAAAGGCATAATAGCGGGTGTCAAGAAAGAAGCAACACGCCTCTGCCCATCCTATAGGTAATTTTTTTCACATCAATAAATCATTTTTTCAAGATCAAATATAATTAATGATACTGATATTTTTATATATAAAAAAGCTTTAAAAAAAGAAACTGGCCTCTGTAGAGATAGGGAAACATTGAAAATATTGCTTGAAGCACACCGAAACTTTACAAGTGGTTGTGTGTTTTGAAAATAACACATGATGCTGCAGGAGGAGGAGGAGGAGGAGAGAGAGAATAAGAGGAACCCATGAATTTCAAGTGATGTTGCCCAGCTCCAGTTTTAACAGTGCAGTTTCTACCATGGGTCATTTGGATTGAAGGTTGTGATTGCTGGTCTTTTGGAAGGGCCTGGAGGTTTTATCACCAAGCTGCCTGCCTGGGACAGTTTCAGTGCATAAAATGGATACAGCAATTCACAAATCTTGCAGTTTTGTCTGCATCAAGATTCCATTATTGACAGTTCCCTCCCAATACATACCAAAAGGTGGGTGTGGAGAAACAAACAACAAGAATAAAATCTACACAAGAAATCTACATCACATGTACAAACCTCAAGCCAATTGTAACTTTAAAAAAGCGAGCGATGGTAAGGAGGGATAGTAAAATAGAAATATCCTATTTGGAACCAAGGGCAGTAATGGCAGTAGCAAAAACAAGATAATTCTGCTGTCTCAAATCCAGTTTCTCATAAACAGGTGATAAGCTTAAGTGGCTTATCAGTAAACAAAACAAATAAAAATATGGAGTTCAGATATGAATTTGCAAATTCACATTCTTCAAAACTGAAATTATAAAGATGGCATATTTTTGAGAGAACATGATTAATACTTTATTTTATTTTATTTATTTCAATCCCCTATTTCATCTTCAGACACACTTTTATTGTTCTTGTGTGTGTTCTAGGAGATTTCCAAATTCAGTTCAGATACTTTGAATATTCTTTGTTTGTTACAGAACAGTGAAAAGAAAGTTGCAAAAACATAAATGTTGAGAGTCATTAATGGCAAAACAACAGCTTAACGGCTCTAGCCAGGGATAACAGACACACATCTGAAAACAACATCCTGATTCCTGAAGCTCAGTTCAGGCATAGATAAAAATTAAAACATTCCACTTCTTCACAGATTAATCTCTAGTCTAACATTATGTTTGTCAAAACATAATACAGACACAATTATTAATATCATATGGTTAATTAATTCACACTGCAAGAGTAAAAAATATGGTGGAAAACAGGCAAAAATCGGGATTGTTTTATCAGTAATTAGTCTTCTTACATTAATTTTTGGAAATATAATCTTTTATTTTCAAACTCTCAACTTTTCAAGATACTGCGAGTTTTAGGGTTCTTTTGCTGTTTGATTATGTCAATATCTGTTGGGATGTTGTTGTTTTTATTGACTTGTGTGTGCATGTGTGTGTTCTACAAATATGCAAACTTTTTTTTAAAGAATAGATTCATGGAGCATTTTAAAATGGGGTTGTAGAAGATGTTGCATGCAAAAATGATATGGTTTATCAATAGATGTTATGAAGAGAGGAATTGTCTTTAATGTTCTACTGTGAAAGTCTAACACTTTATAGTTTGGACTGAGTGCCAGGAAGATTGTCACCTGGCCAATTCCTCTAACTTTGCAATCATGCTTGCTCTACAAGAACTCCTTATGAACTCACCTGACACAATTGTGTAGCCAATACCTCTGGGACGTCCCTTGTCCTGGTCGATTGCAGTTATCATACGCACAGTTGTACCCTGTGGACCACAAAGGAAAGAGGGGGGAAAGAGGATTCCAGTTTTTCAGGCACTGTTGAATTTATTTCCATATCATTTATCATTCTCACTAGGCAGTTCAACACTGCATACCCTTGCAATTTGTTTCAGAATCCCCAACTTCAAACATGCTAAATAGTCCTCATGAATGGATCCAATGGCAAGCCCAACTTGTCTAAAGAGAGCATGGACAAGTCAGCAGTAGATGCTGAAATTGCTTATCTTACTTAATTTAATCATGAGCTATTTGCAAGGCACTCAAGGACTACAAAAAGCATCTTGCTGGATTTCCAGAGCAAACTCCCTCAGCTAATGGTAGTCTTTTAATATCCAAGTCTTCCACTCCTACACACCTATTGTACTAAACCTCAGTCTTGACCTGCAACCCTCAAAATGACACTAACCGAACATGACCCATGTGGCATCCATGTTCTTGTGGGCAGGCATGAGAGGAATTGAATGGTGTCTTTTGTTTTTTAAAAAGTACGTGGATGCTCCAACACCATTTCCTTTGTCACTTATCATGAGTCCAAGGAGCTGGAGCTGAAGTTAGGTCACCAAGGTGAATGTGGCTATTAGTGACAGAGCTTTGCTTCTGATTTGGGTCACTTACTCCTGGGAGCTGAAACAAAGAAATCTCAAACAGAGGCCATGGGAGGCAGGTACAGATCTAAAATGCACAAACAACTTACGGACTCTACCTCATTTTTTGCTGCTTCTGAAAAGAACAGTGAGTTGTTTATTTTACTATGTGCTTCCCATGATGAGTTGCCCAATAGTAACTGTCTAAGCTTGTAGTTCCACACATCAAATTTTGCACGGTAATCATTTTCTACTCTTGCCAATGAATGAAGCAGCTCTGTCAAGTAAGTAACCAAGACTTCCTGATCCTTTTTCCCCCCTGCTGCCACCTCCTGTCTCCATTGAAAAGTTACACTCCTTCAATAAAATGGACAACAAAAGCCAACTGCAAGTACATCTGAAATTCCTCACTTTGAACAGCCAGTCTCAGTTTCTTCCTAAGGAGTAGGATATTGGTTAGAGCTGCCTTGAACAATCTGGTGCCTTCCGTATGTTTTGGACTACAACTCTCTTCAGACCCAGATTGGTACCAGGTTGGTAAAGTCTGAGTGAAAAGGTCAGTCAAAGGGTGCACAGAGAAGGAGTATTATGATTCCAACCCAGAACCCCTGGTTTTAAGCCTTCAGCTATGGTGTGTTGCATACTAGTCCAGAAAGTCTTCATTCATGTGGCTAGGATCAGAATGAAACTTCATGCAGGGCTCCGTAACGGTTATGGAGCTTCCACCAACCGCCTGCATCAAAAGGCAGCTCTGGATGTGTAATAGGGAAAGTGCCCACAATGGGGAAGGGAACAGGGAAGGCGATACTTCCACGTTGGCATATGTAGGCAAGAACACCCTCCATCTACAAATCAGAGTTACTGAACTAGAGCCTTCTTTTTCCCCTTAGCCTCTACATCTTTCAGCATAAAAGCTATGAATTTTCTCCTAATGTCATGGTTACTCAACAAATGCCCATATTTACACACATAATAATAATTAATGTAGTGTGAACATATTTTATGGCTTTAGGCTGTTCTGCTTTCCTTTGTTTATTGAGACCCAGGGAAAAGAGGTGTCCATTTTGCCCTCAGGAAAAAAAAATGCCAACAGTGGCATTTGCAGTCTAATGAGACAGCAAGAACACACATCTGCCTTGGCAGCAGCAAACTAACATTGTAATTCATCAGCTGAAGGCCGAAGGTCAGACAGAGTTGCTTCACTTCTATCTCTTACCCAAATATCTTATTAGCCCCATTCTTCTTTATAAGTACTTTTAGGCAGCCAGTTATTTTTTTTTAATCTTGGCATTGTGTAAATTGGTGCCATCGCCAGAAATAGCTACTTCTAATAGACAAATATAAATACACCTGAAGTCTAACAATTTTCACGACAAATGAGGAAGATACAGCTCAGTTATCTCAGTTATAGGCAGAAAATCTGCATTCAAATGTAGGCATTTTCAAAGACATTTTCTCACAAAATATGCATTTCTAAAGGTATTTTATCCTTAAAATGTAATTCTATATACATTTTTGTATGTTTTTTGAGGCAGATATGCAAGATCTGAAGAATAACTATATTTTGGTCAGCGCATTAGTAGCATCTCTAACACACACACACAACAACACACACTTTGTATTTTATACACGTATATACGCAGGCATGCTTATGAAAAAATAAATGTGTTAAAAAGGGTAATTTTTTAAAATCTATGTGAACACTTTTGACAGTCCTTAACCATGCATTCTCATGAATAAATCTAACACAAACCGACATGTGATGGTTACTCACTAGCAGCAACAAAACAAATCCATTTTGTAAGTGTTATTAAAACCTACAGTTTCATATTGGGCTCCTTCAATACTATAGATACAGAAAACTATTTTTCAAAATGTTGCGCTGAAAGTTCTTTGAAGCCATAGACTGTCTTCCAGGCATTTCAAAAGACACTTTACGAATGTGTTCACATTAATCTGAAGACATTAACTATAAATCCTTGGTAACTGACCTTTGAATAAAATACCGTGCTACAACCATGCTACTAACGGAAGGGAGAGTGTCTAAATCATCAACAATGATTATGTTTTCCAAGCCAGTAAATACAGCTAAAGAGGCTACAGGTCACTTACATTTACCATCACTCCTAAGTCTGGCAAGCTAGTTTAGTCAAAATTTAACGTAGCTCAACAGCAGAGTACATTCCTTTAAATGCATGAATTCCTACATTCAGTTCTTGCCATCTCCAGCTAGAGCACCTCAGGTAGCAAGTCTGAGAAACTGTTTTCCTAGGATCTTGGACATCCATTGCCAAATGAAGTACAGTCTACTTGAGTAGTTGGGCCAGTCATCAACTATTTCTGTATAAAGCAGCTCCTCATATTTGCATACACAAACCATTTCCACCATCTTCCTCAGTTTTTAAAAGCTATTTTTTAAGAAAAATGTTTAGTGCCGTCATATGCAGCACTCAGTTCTGGATAGAACATCTATAGCTAACTGCTCAATTTAGCCACAATAACCTTCAGAACACTGTCGTGAACTAAGTTTATATACTGACATTCAAAGGCATTAGAATCCCCCAGTCCAAGGCTTAGCTGTTTTGCAAAAGCGTTAGTTCTTTGTGGAATCATTTGCCACTTTGTAAGCAAACAGCAAATGTTCCAAAATATCACGATTTACTTAATTCTCGTGCTTACGGTACTTCTGGTGCGAGATACTCATCATAAGATTATTTTATTTTAATGTACTGGTTTCATGACAAATTCTTATAAATGCATCCTGAATAGTAGCAGCTGCTACATGTCATGTAAGATGAAAGACTTGAAAAAGCACAAGACCTCTGACATGATCAGGGGTATACTTTGCTAAATGAAAAGTGAACATGGTACTCATGACTTAGGAGAGATTCATGCAGTTGCATTTCCTTATAGCAAGAGTAGGGAACTTCTAGCAGGTAGGACTTCAGTTAGCCTCTTCCAGAGCCCCAGCACCATGTTTCCGAACACCTCCCCTTCTACAGTTGTTTTTCCTGCTGCTGAGATGACCTCTCCTTGGGTGACCTCTCCTCTTCATGTTCTCCCCTCTGCTGCTCAGCAGACTGGCAGGTAACACCTGAGTAGCAGGGAAGCAGGGGTGGGGCTGGCTGCAGAATCCTGCTGTCAATTACTCTCTTCCTGGAAGCCAAGCAATTTGCCAGTTAAGACACAGCTCTCTATGTTTGATGGGAATGGAATGTGTCTGCACATGAATGGATTTCAATGTGTACACTGTATCCTTTTTTTAAAAAAGTAACTAATAATTTATAGGAGCAACCATTTGATTTTTCCTGTATTCATCATTATTTGACTATGTATGCTTGCTTTTGAACTTTGATTTGATCTATTTTTGATAAGTATTTTACACCATCTTACGTATATTGCTTAGATATTCTTAAATTTTGATTAAATGGTCCATATCTTCTTTTAAAAAAAATTAAAAAAGAAAACTGTTAGAAGATTCACACAATCAAGATCAGATATTATACTATGAATAGATCATATAGTAATCAAATTATACGAACAAATTATCTATTTGTATTACCTATCCGTTATCATATGAGCAGCTTTATATCTCAAAATATTGAAAATCCAAATTTTGTTGGTGGGGGCAGTAGGTTCCTTACTAACAAGAGGATTCCATTTACCATGAAAAGCAAATAATATATTTTTATAGCAAATGGTCTCTAGTCTTTGAATATAAGGTCTTTTTTCCAAAATGAGTTAATTCTCTTAAGTTGTGGTTATCTTTATAATATTTTCTAATACCTTGTTTGGAGATATTCAAGCCATGAGGATGATTTAGACCCTCATTCATCTGTGAATACCATCATTACACCTGAAGAACCTTCTTGCTTTCAATAGTTTAATGCTCCTACCCACTCTCAGTTCTATATAATCTATGACTGATTTCAATGAGGAGCGATTTGGGCTTCAGGACATCTTGCAATGATCCCGAATCTTCAATCGGCTGGAAAGAATTCAAAAGGGAGACTACATAAAAATTTGAAAATGGCAGTGAAGAAACTAATACGCAGGAAAAGAAATAATTCTGCATAAAACAAGATTTAGTGAGCCTAACCCCAACGCGCTACCCTTTAATTTGTAATTCCCACGGGAGAGGCATGAAGTTCTGGCATCTCATTTGTAAACTGAAGTGCTCCTACATTCCAAAAGCACTGGGTGAAACCATGGCCTATCTGACAGTTCACTCATCACTTGTCAAAAGAGAGAGCGTAGCTTAGAATGGTAAGTGCCACAAACCGTGCGGCACATTTCAAAAGGAAGGCAGCTGCTGAGCAGGGTGGGTTTAGTGATGGCGCAGGAATAGCAAATGGTTTGTAAATATTTATGGGGCAGCTTTACCCTAACAAGCCAAACCTTTTGTGGCCTCCATGTGTTATGATCACAGGCAGAAATAGCTTAGTACTCTTGGTTCGCACTGTAAAGGAGGAAGGGCTGTCCTCTCTGAATGACCTTTGTGTTGAATCCAAGGTCATCGACACAGGGTACATATACTCATGGATCAAGGAACAGTGTAGTCCTGTGCATGACTCCTCAGAAGTAAATCCCATTGAGTTCAAAGGGAATGCACGACTGGGGTCTTATTTGCGCTCCCAAAGAGGGAATAATAAGTTCATGTATGCTGCTGCAGAGAAAATGCACTAGTTCTCATTTACACCTGGACACCTGGAAGTGTGAAAAGTAGATTGGTAGGCAACTCACACAATGTCCATCAGGACTTCATCTTAATATGCAGCAACCCTTGGTTTCTCCGGGTCTTATCTGCATTCAGGTTTGCTTTTGAAAACAAAAGGGAACCCCGGTCATTATAACTATTTTTCTGAGGATATTCTGTATATCATCATCAGCCGCTTACCTGCTGCTCAGCAGAGCAAGCGGCTAAGCAGAAGTGCTGCAGATAAAAATAGTTTTGAAGAGGAACACGGGAAAACCCTTCCCTCACAAGGCACAAACGAAAGGGAGAGATTGTGGAACCTACCAAACTCTTCTGCTAAAATAATACACATCTGCTTTAAAAATGTGTGTGTGTGTGTGTGTGTGTGTGTGTGTGTGTGTGTGTGTATTCTTCACCATCTTCCTTTTCCAGGGAAAGGGAGAGGATGTATTATAGATCCCCTTTAATAAAATTTTGAGCTTCTAATAAAACACTCACAGTTAGACTAAAATATTATAAGGAGGAATTAACGGAGACACACTGAGCCTCTGGGGCAGGGACAGCACAAATAAACTCTGTTTCTTTAACACAATGTGTTTTCTTAAATGATGACCTGGGGGAAGATGTTATCTATTTGTTATAGGGGCAGCTGCTATGCCAGAATTAAAACAGATCACCCACCGTGATCACAAAATCTATAAGGGTGTATATATGAACCGGGGCACCAGCTTTTCCCCTTGCAGATTAAAGTCCCGGGACAGCAAACTGGGGGTACTTTCTATTGTGGACTCAAAATTTTGCAAGGGAACAATTGCTTAACTGGTTGGTTTTTCATTGAAACAGGAACCACCAAGTTGTAAAAGGTAACCAGTGCCTTCCTAATGGAATGGATGCTGTCTTATCGATTGTCAACACTCCTATGCTACAATGCAGAGTTGTGCTGCTGTCACTAAGGATAATGGTACGACCAACAGGGCATTGCTGGTTTAAGGTGTTACTATGAAGGTGTTACTACACCAAAGCACCTTAACAGCCTGCGGCCAGTTTTCTTGCGGGGTCGCCTTACCCTAAATAGGATCACTCAACTGCCTCAATCTGCAGAATGGCAACTGTTACAGGTGCCACATAACAACTCATTCCACACTTGTAATGAATCGATCTTTTCGTGTAGCAGCATCTACACTCCTGCCTATCGGCATTGGGTAGGCACCTTCGCTGTACACTTTCTGGCACCTGCTTAAAACATTTTGTTTAGGCAAATCTAACATGCAGAAGTTACATGCACTTTATTAGTTTTTAGCCACCGTTGATTTTAACTGCCCTTTTAATATTTTTAAATAGCTGTTTTAAACTTTTTTTAAAAATAGTAACTTTAATGTTTTATTTTATACCGGTACTTTTATAAACTACTCAAGGGGCTTTCTTATAACCAAGCAGTATATAAATTCTGTTAATCCATCAATTTCCCCTTTATCTGCTTGGACACTGTGTACGTGCACATGCATGCATTGGGTTTACACAAGCAGAATCGGGAGTTGTATAGCCCTCAGAATATCTCACATTTTAAGAAAGAAGGCACATGCAGATAAATAGCCTGCAATTTCTCTCCCCCCTTTCCTGTCTGTTATATCATGTTTAGGGAGGGAAGGAGTCACCAAGGGCACATGAAAAGTGTTTTTGTGTTACACCACAATATTCTTGTTCTATAAAAATGAAACTATACCATTCCTTCCTTCCTTTCTTCTATTATAGGATTAAGGACTTAAAAGGCAAACTGGAACCCCATATCGCAGCAGGAGGAGCTGGGGGTGGGGTGGGGAAGAGAAGGGTGCTGAAGAAAGCAGCCATAGCAGATTCCAGAGGCAAGAAATCCTATTTCGCACTCCTTAATTCCAGTAAAAGGGCTGATAGGAATCTGCTTGCAGTAATTTGTTGCAGTTTATCCAGTTCTTTTCCTTCTGTCGGCTCTTCAGTGACAGGCTGGGTGACATGCTGTTACTCGAGTGAGGAAATTAAAATTTGATGCAATAATCCCAAAAAGGAGGATTTTATTAGGTAATGTATAAAGTTTTAGATTAGGCGCACCTGCTTGATACAGAGATAGGAGAAAAAAAAAACCAGGCACGCTGCGCACCACTGATAAACAGAGAGAGAAATGTAAGTAGACAGACTTAAAAACAATCACTAGAGTCCTTTCCTGACCTTTGTTCAGGCTATTAAATCAGCATAAGAAGGAGCACCTTTCATGTATGAGAGGCCTGCATGTGCAACAGGAGCAGATAACCATATTAACACAGAAAAAGGCACACGGAGCTTCAGAATTTAGCATCAGAAATCCAGTAGCAACCAATGTGGAAGGGAAGAGCCATGGAACATGCAGTAGGCATGGTGGTGGCAAGACTGGGGCTATGTGAATACACCAGCTGGAGCATCAGGTTGGTACAGTGGTACCTCCGGTTGTGAATTGGGATTTGTTCTGGAGGTCCGGCCAGATCCTGAGGTTTCCGCAACTGGAGGAGAAGCGGTAGACCGCTTCTGCGGGTTAGCCGCTTTCGCAACCTGAAGTTTACCTTACCCAAGGGTAACGTAAGCCGAGGTGCTACTGTACTTAACAACCTGCCTTCTATCAGGCCATTGGTCCATGTAGCTCAGTAGTGTCTACACTGACTGGCAGCATCTCTCCAGGTTTCCAGGCAGGTATCTCTCCCAGCCCCAACCTGAAGATGCCAGAGATTGGACATGGGACCTTCTGAAGGCGAAGCAGATGCTCTCCCACCAACCTATGGTCCTTCCCTGATTCACTACCTCCCTGACTCGGTACCACCCAGGTGAACTGTGGTGATGCTAGAGTCAGGAGTGCGGCTCTGCCCAAGCATACTAGGAAAATCCATTTATGACAACATTCATCATCCAAATTCAATGTTGGTATATACTGTATCTATACTGCATGCACTTCATCCTAGCAAGTTCTCTATACAACACACATAATGTAGTAGGTCAGGTCAGGATAGAAATGGCACACCAGTTATTTTAGGCATTTCTATTGCACTTGTAAGCTTAAAAGACTTATGCTCATGTAGTATGTACTGAGACTACAACATGAAAAGCGGTCCAGATAAAAATTTTCAGCAAGCTATTTCATTGCTGCTTTTTTTAAAAAAAGAAAGCACCCTCCCACTGATTATTTCTAGATAAAGGAACCAATAAAGCCTCATAATTTGAGTGAAAATTATTCATTAGTGTTTCTGGATATGTTTTACATCTGTCCACTATTCTCAGAAGCACTGAGCCAATTAGGTTGCAGAAAGAATTGGCCGGAGATACAAGCCAATCCCTTGGAGATATGAAAGCATTCAAAGCATCTTGAGAGGGAAGATAGATAAGAATAATAATTCAATGCTGTTGTTTTGGCGAGAGTTTTTTTTTTGTCAGGTTGAGAACAACAGAGGCAAATGTCAGCATGCACAAACAATTTTATATTCCTCTGTGAGCTCTCTCTATTGACTTCCCAAACAGTTCCCTAGAGGAAAAATACATGTCATTGTACATCCTCGATCCATCAGTCACATAGAGGACCTTCTCTGAACATTTACCTGTTTAACAGACTCCAAATGACAGCAGAGAACATGATAGTATAAACTCAGTATTACCCCAAGAAGAAATAAGGCAATGCACTGGGTCAGAATTCTTATTTTCACATTAATTCCTTTAGACTAGGGCTAGTCAAAGTGACCCCCACTTGAAGTCATAACTCCCCTGACCCCTAACTCTGGCTGCAACTGATGGGAGTTGGCTTTCCCTGCTTTAGATTGCTATTTGGATCAAATTAGAAAGGGGGAAAGACAAATTAAGGTGTCTTATAAACAAACTTGAAGACTGTGTTCTTGAGAAATGTTTGTATTTCACGATAGACACAAATCCTCTCCAGGGCTCCCCCTGCCCCACTACAATGTCCTGTATAAAAAAGTGTGCTGCTTGACATTAATTGTTATGTATGTTACCGAAAGTGTCAATAGAAAAGGACCATTTAGTTCCAGACACTGCTATATTGTCATTTAATTTGAGAGATATTCCTTCTACAGGCACAAGGTCATGCAGTGAAGGTGATCCAGTACATAATCTTAGATGCTAGTGGGGATTTCCATTTCTGTAATACCATATCATTCTTCTTTCCTTCTTGTTATTAATGTACTAGGCAGGGGTTTTTTTTCCACCTCCTCTACTGCTTATATTGTCTCATGTGAAGGAAAGCTTTAATATAAATCTGGAACGATGTGTGTGCAGTTCCTACGACCATCTGCATTAATCAGTGACTTCCCTCTTCTCCAGCTACTTGTCAGCCTTTTAAGTTAAGATCAAGTGCTTTATTGGTCAAATATTTAACACACCCTTTAGGAAACTAATAATTTTCTGTAAGAGGTCCGGAATCGCTTATATTTACAACATCAGCGGCTGTGGTACCTTCTTCTAGCCTACAGTTCTGAGTTGGTACATTATTTGGATAGTGAACAAATGTTTCTGCATTATTCAGAAGTGAATACTAACAAAAATAATTACGGTACTTTGCACATATCTACAGCTGAGCCACTTGTCTCATAGTGGTTTCTCCCTAACAGAGTCCCATCTGGAATGGAGAAATCACTCTCTCTCCTGTATTCCCCACTTTGTAGGGTACTGTATTCCAGTACCCTACAAATCTATGTTCAAATCAGACGTAAAAAAACATATCAAAAGACGTTCCCTCCCATCTTTGAAAGTACAGCACCTATTTTGCCTTGTTCTGATATCTGCTTCCTCTCCTCTCTGTTCCAGTTCCCACTTCCCCTTCTTAATACAACAAAACTGCAGACAAAAGAAGATTCAATTGGGACTATGTGGAAGACATTCTCAATAGCTCTCTTAATACTTAACAAGATGCTGATCTAAAGCTCTTACCGGAGGAGAGTTCTCATAGATGTTTGTACTGTATGGCAGGTTGATGAAGATTGGGTCCATATCTTGCACATCTGTGATGGTGATCGCTAGATTGGCCAAAGTAGAAAGTGGTTTGGTTTTATCTTGGTCCTTAAAAATGAAGAGAGGGAAAATATTGAAAGAGAATTAAACAGAAAACCATGAAAACCATTTCCCTTTAACATCTTTTCATTTCTGTCTCCTACAGTAAAGTTCTAGTTGTAGAAATGAACCTAAAAGCTGCCATATTTATTACGATTACGATTTACCCACCCTTCACCCTATGGCCCCAGGGCAAGTTAAAACAATTAAAACACAATGTTAAAATTCATTTAAAACAACTTACAATCTCAAAAATAAAGTTGGTCTATATGGTGTCAAAAGACAGGCCACAGACATGCGTCTTCAGCATTTGCTGGAGGTGATATAATGAAGATTCCAGACACATTTCAGTGGGGAAGGAGTTCCACAATTTAGGGGCTGCCACAGAGAAGACCCTCTCCTGCCCCTGAGCTTCTGATGGTGGTAGAACAACCAAGAGAGCCCCTTTTGCCAGTCTTAACACCAGAGGGGGTCTTGTAGGCAAGGAAGTGGTCTTTCAGGTATTTGGGACCTGAGTCATTCAGGGCTTTATACATGAACATGAGCACTTTGAATTGGGCCCAGAAAGAAACTGGCAATCAGTGCTGCAGTTTTAAGATTGGGGTTTAAGCGATATCTAAACAGAACTCCAGCTAGTAATCCGACTGTTGCAATTTTGGGCCAACTGAAGTTTGCAATTCATCTTCAACGGCAGCCGTATGTGGAGCACACTGCAATAATTTAGTCTGGGAGTTACTAGAGCATGGAGTGCAGTAGCCAAGCCATTTCTGTTCAAAAGGGCTGGAGCTGGGAAAAATCACTCAAAGCCACTGCAGTGGCCTAAGTCTCCAGTGACAGGGTAAAATCCAGGAGCACCCCAAGTGCGAACTTGCTCCTTCCAGGGGGAGTGCAACCTGCAGCCCCGCCTCTCAAACCTGAGAACTTGGGACACATAACACCTCTGTCTTTTCAGGAGTCAGATTCAATTCATTGGCCTACATCCAGCCCATCAGATAATGGCAGTGTGAATGGAAGATCTCTTCTCCTTGCTGCAGATGCTTTAAGATTTGTCTAGAACAATAGAAGCAGGAAGCCTCCTACTCACTGTAGCGTTGACCTGAAGTTGGTAGGCCTGCGTGACTTCATAGTCCAGGGCCCGGATGACTGACACGATGCCACGCCCACTGTCAATGGCAAAGAAGTTGGACGGAGGCTGGAAAGAATACAGCACACTTCCACCTGCTCCCTGGTCTGGATCTGTGGCATTCACTATGAAAATTGGAGTTCCCACTGGTGTGTTCTAGAAAGAACAACAGTTTAAAAATTAACGTTATTTTTTTTAAAAAAAATTACACGTGCTAAGTAAGCACAAGTGCCTATCTAGAACCACATTTTTCATTAAAAGGCGAAAAGAAAAATAAGCCACCATGGATTGCATTCCTGCAGGAGAAACATTACCCAAAGATTCCATGCAAACATTTTATTTCTGCTGTGTCTGTATGTAATATAGTGATGAACTCTGGAATTTTTCACTACACCATTGAAGGAAATTCTGGAGTGCCAGTTGCTCTTCCTGGCAATCTCCATAGCCACACCCCCAAATCTCTATACCCTTTCTCCAGTCTATAACATGCTAATGGAATTTTAACCCTTACCCATGTACTCTAATGTAACTGGCCTCTTCTTCTGCTTAGCTTATTTGATGGGTTTCTCTCTGAGAAAAGGTCATTTTTTTGGCATGCAGAAGATTGGCAAATAGTTACTCGGGAGATGGTATCATTGTATTTGCTGTGCTTCAGTCCTGCTCCACTACACCAGTGAACTTCTCTTATGCTCACAGATATAAAAACAAACAAACACAAACTGTATAATCTGTGAAACTTTGCTATGCACAGGTTGTCATTCTACTGTAAAAAAACAAAACCCTTCTTCAGCGCATAAGGAAAGATAATGCAATTGAAGGATGTTTTGGCAAGAATCTTCGGGTTCAAGAAAACCCCAAACATTAGAAAAGAAAAGCTAAGGATCTGTAAGGAGCACAACCTTCTTATATCTGGTAAATGTCCAAAGGTCCATGATTCTGTTCTGCTGTTGAAGTTAAGTAGACTTGCCCCCCATAAGCTACATAAGTGCATTGCTCTGATGTCTTTGGAGAATGGGATATCCAATATAAAACAAATAAGTAACATAAACACAGAGCATTCTGGGACCTCTTAAAGGTAAAGGTAAAGGGACCCCTGACCATTAGGTCCAGTCGTGACCGACTCTGGGGTTGCGCGCTCATCTCGCATTATTGGCCAAGGGAGCCGGCGTATAGCTTCCAGGTCATGTGGCCAGCATGACAAAGCCGCTTCTGGCAAACCAGAGCAGCACATGGAAACGCCGTTTACCTTCCCGCTGTAGCGGTTCCTATTTATCTACTTGCATTTTGACGTGCTTTCGAACTGCTAGGTTGGCAGGAGCTGGGACCAAGCAACAGGAGCTCACCCCGTCACAGGGATTCGAACCGCCGACCTTCTGATCAGCAAGCCCTAGGCTCAGTGGTTTAACCACAGCGCCACCTGGGTCCCTGGGACCTCTTAAATAGGCAAAACTATGTCAACAGCAGCCAGAATGGCTCCCTTCCCTCATTGCCCGGGTTGGGGCTTTGCTGTTTTTCTCAAAATGGCAAGCAGGGCAGCCGTACACTCATCAATCATGGTGCTCCTGTTGCACTTTGATCCTTGTTGACACACTTTACTTGTAGGCAGGTAATGGCAGTAGCTGTTGTGCATGCCCCTGGAGAGGGGTGGGGAAATAGATGCCAGCAGAGGAGTGAGTAGTGCTTTGGCACATGAGTTGATAGAACAAGTTCAGCATTTGAGGTACTGCTTTATACACCTCCACTGAAGGGCTGCAGGGTCCTCTTGCTGGTAGCACCAGCTTTGCGAAAAACCCAGAAGACCCAGGGAGGCCCACGAAGCTGCAGAAGTACCTTTAGGCACCAGGCTAAAAATCCAACTCTTCACTCGGTCCCAGCTCCTAGCAGTTCGAAAGCACGTCAAAGTGCAAGTAGATAAATAGGTACTGCTCTGGGAAGGTAAATGGTGTTTCCGTGTGCTGCTCTGGTTCACCAGATGCGGCTTAGTCATGCTGGCCACATGACCTGGAAGCTGTACACCGGCTCCCTCAGCCAGCGAGATGAGCGCTGCAACCCCAGAGTCATCTGCGACTGGACCTGATGATCAGGGGTCCCTTTACCTTTACCTTGCCAGAATCAGTTCACTTGCAAATCTAGAACTTTCTGCCAGCTTAATATCTGTACCAATCCAAACACACTTTAGCATCATTTTAAAGCTAGTTTGCTTCTAACAAATTGTATGAACTCTACTCATTCTCTGAGAAGAGCTTAATTACTTTTGTCATGCTTTACCCTATCTGAGTGTTAAGACTCAAACCATTACAAATTAACTATTAACATGGAGGAAAGGAGGCATTACAAATAGTGGCAGACTCAGATGAGGTCTTGGGTGCATTGTTCACCATAAGAATAGTAACAATATTCAGAAGGATAAAGCTGCTCTTGGTTAATGCACATAGTCCTCTTTTTGACATGCAAATCTGCTCTGGTCACCAGTGATTATCAGCCTTGCTGGCTGCAAAAGTGAAGAGTTGGATTTCAGCTTCATTGTGTTTCATACAAAAGGCCTTAATGTCAGGCTTTGAGGAGAATTTGTTCTCTAACCCCCAGGCAGTTCAGACTAAGCGCTGGGGTCACAAATGTCATACGGGTTTGGTCCTTATTTTGTCATACCAGTAGATGAGAGAGCACCTTACAGCAAAGATTTTTCTCACTTTTAAACTGTAAGGTCAATTGATCATCTCCTATTTGACCAGATTTCCCTTTTGGTTTTGGCCTTAGAGGGGAAAATATATAAGAACAAGGCTTGAAACATAAACCTTTTTTTATTTAAGTTGTATGTACAGGAGAGAGTCTTTTGCATTCGTACAGTGTTTATTAAAAAATGATATGCTGCTTCAAACAAACAAACAAACCTCTTAGAGGTGTACATAAAACAATATAAAACATTCTACTGTGTATTTTGGAAAGTGGCTTGTCCGTTTGGATGCCTCTAGAGATATTGCCATCAAGCTTGGTACGAAGGTTCCTGAGGTGGGGGTGGCAGTCTTTGTCAATGCTTTGCACACTGGCCACCATTCTGAATCAAGACGGCAGACCAAAACATGACTTTGGCGCAACTTCACTCATTTTTTGGCATAGGTTTGCATGTATAGGGACCCATGTTCAATCCCTAGCATCAGCAGAGCTGAGTTAGACATATGTGAGAGTACTCAGAGTTGCAGTTTTATAGCTTCTTGCGGGGGGAAAAAAAAAGCTTTTTTGGGGGGATATAATAAGCCACAACACCCACAAACACTTCCTCATTGACATTACTGTCAGGATCAAATCCTTAGGCATATTCACCACTGAAGCTGCCCTGATCACAGTCAATGAAAAAGACTGCTCATGTAAAAACTCTGGATCACAACCTACCTGATTAGTTACAACTGTTAACTTGACAAAAGATAGTGATGTCAATGGAAAACGTGTCAATAACAAGTGCCTACATCTGTAATATTTGCTTTCTGAATAACAAGAAAATTGCTTTCCCCTACAATGAAAACATACTTAACTCTTTCACAGACATTCACGTCTTAGTGCCTCTTTACATATCCTGCTGTAGCTCAAAACCTATGTCAGACACCATGTAACTGAGACAAAATCTGTACTGGCATTTACATTTTTTGCACAGTATTTATCACTGTAAATGTCTTTAGACTGATAATGTTTGCACTTAACAGTGGAAAATTCAATGTAGTCTTGCCAGAATGACTTGAGTCAACACTAGAAACATGCAAAGGTACACAACACCTTGCTGGAAAATTAAATGTCCAAATATACTTTGAATGTTGTAGATAACCAGAGGGATAATTAAGCACCTTATAATCCTCACAGTATTTATTTTCTAAGTGATGATCTGCAATGTTTAAAGTATATTATAAAACCCCATTCTTAGTGAGGAACCTCCTAATCTTCCCTTCTAATATGAAACTCAGGTAACTTCATGCTGATCATTTTGGAAATAGAACAGAGCCACATTCAAACTAAAGAGAATTGCAGGGAACCCCAATGCATTCATTAAGGGAACCCCAATGCATTCATTCTGAACCTCCCTCACACAAAAAGGGGTACATTTCCCCCAAAACCTGTTTTTCATCCTCCTCTGTGATTGTCTTCGTATGTTCTGGTTAGAGCTCATGTGAGATGAATTCTTTCTTTAAACCGTTATTCTGAGACAGACACTGGCATGGAGATGTCAGCAGCTACTGCCACACTAACCTAAAGCAACATCCTGGGCCGCTCTCTCAGTCCATCTCCTATCAGCCCCACAAAATGTAACTGAGGGAAACAGGATAAGAGGCTGCTCTGAGACATCATTCCCTCTAATAAGACACACACACCAGGGACACAGTGAAACATTTAGTTGTATGTCCCATTTTTATCTGCCTGCAGCCAATAATCAAGTCCATTAACTCTGCAAACATGTTAATGGCAAGAATGCAGTCCCAAGAACCACCTGAGACTTGGTGTGGCAATCCAATGTGTTAAGTTATTGCAACCTTGTTCATCCTTGAAGTGGGGTGGGGAAACAGATGCTCAAATGCTTAATTTTTGCATCATCATCATCACCATCAATAAATACATACATAATGCACCATTCCATCAAATAACTTTTTCACTTGTGGGGCACATGAGGGGGCTCAGCTCCCCTCATCTAAGGGTACAGATTGTAAATAGTGGAAACGTCCCCAACTTTTGATAAGAATGTTGTACATGAAGAGGATTGCCATATTTCAGAAAAGTGAAAATCTGGAAACAAAAGTTGCTGAGCTTTTCTTTTGGGGGGGGGGCAAAGTTGTTCAGCTATTTTTAAGGAAATGCGCCGAAATCCAAAATCTAGACTTCTGACATAGGTGGACATACGTCTGGATTTTCCCAGACATTTCAGCAGTTTCCGCCGCCCGGACATTGCTTCCGACTGCAGTATTCCAGTTATGTCCAGAAAATTCTGGACGTATGGCAACCCTAACATGAAGGTACTTAATCCACAGAGACTCTTCACCAAGTGTCACCTCAGGAAATAGATGGAGTGTCATATATTGCCACCTTTCAGCAAACTTCTCAGAGCCTCTTCACAAGAAAAGGGGCTTGGGGCTTCCAGGGACAGAGAGAGCTCCGAGTTGCTATCTGCTCCTGCCTTCCCTTCCCTGCTGCTGGTCCCATCCTGTAACTGGAAGTCATTTTGGCTTCTATAGGAAGCACTGGGAGGTTATTAATTATGTGGTCAGAGTGGAGACTATCCCATCTGCTTTCTTTCACACAGCTCTGAAGAACTATGAATTGGACAGATTGTGTGTCAGGGACCCAAGTCCTTCCTGGGTCTGCTGAATTACCTGACATAGGGAGACCTCCAAGTATTGCCTTGGTATTTTGGAGCAGGAAGCCCTGCTCTAACTAATGTGAAATACATCAGGGATTTACTAGAGAGGATTGAATCCAGCAAACCTCTACCATGAATAAATTGGACTTCAAGAGCACAACAAGCAGCTACTGTACAGAAGCTATGTCAGTGTATAGAAACATTAAGCAGGCGGGCACAATAAAGACGCCGCTCAAAGAATAAACCTCTGAGCAGAACAGATCAGCACTGCGCCTTTAAGAGCTCTCCACCGTATCAAAATCATTTCACGGGCCACGAGCTGCAGAACACCTAGAACGTGACTCATTCCAACAGTCTCATCCAACTGGCCTAATGCCAAATGCCCATCTGTGTGAAGGAGAGATAGCCTATATCATGCAAGCTGACTCTTCTGTAACGGGATAAGCATTAGATGATAATAAAGTTGAGGGCATAAGGAGGAAGATTTTTTTTTTTAAAAAAAAGAATTTCCCAGCTGCCCATTTCATTAAAAACAATCAGAAAATCATTTTGGTTTTAATTTTCAATTAAATTCTTTCCAGGCACTTAAAATCAGTCAGGGTGCTCTGCTGTAGGTAATAATTGGTTTTCAAAGATACCTAGCATCAATGTTTTACAAGAACAACAATGAAAAGCATCCCTATATGCTTTCTTTGAAAGGTGTTTCATGCTGAGATGAACAATGGGAATCCAGGAGCAGGTCTTGCCTAATAATTGTGTTTGTTTTGGGGCATCCACTGTGACACCACATCTGATGGTGTGGCAGTTAAAGAGAAATAATCCTTGTTAGCATATTAAAACACAGTACAGATTTGGTAGGAATGCTTTAGGTAAAGGTAAAGGTACCCCTGACCATTAGGTCCCATCGCGGATGACTCTGGGGTTGCGGAACTCATCTCGCTTTATTGGCCGAGGGAGCCGGTGTTTGTCCGCAGACAGCTTCCGAGTCATGTGGCCAGCATGACTAAGCTGCTTCTGGCGAACCAGAGCAGCGCACGGAAACGGTGTTTGCCTTCCTGCCGGAGCGGTACCTATTTATCTACTGGTGCTTTGACGTGTTTTTGAACTGCTAGGTTGGCAGGAGCTGGGACCGAACAACGGGCGCTCACCCCGCCGCGGGGATTTGAACCGCCGACCTGATCGGCAAGTCCTAGGCTCTGTGGTTTAAAGGCAGCTAAAATTGATTGAAAACAAAACAAAACAAAAAGGCTCCACACTGACACCACATTTGTTTCCCACAAATCCAAAGAGCAATTTAGGACTGAGGTCCAAACAATAACTGTTCAGCATTCCTCTTGGAACTATACAGACTTCAACTGTTTTACAGTATGTTCTTTGCATATTCTTTGCATAAAATATGCACACCTTCCAAATAGCCCCACCTCAAATATGCACACCACACCACACCATGTGTGTGTGTGTGTGTGTGTGTGTGTGTGTGTGTGTGTGTGTGTGAAAACACCCTGACTTTGGAATACTCTCTGCAGGATTGCTGATACTACAATATTTTCAGCAGCCTAGGGTTAATATGTGTTTGTTTGTTTAGACATTTTAAATTAGTTTTATGGCCTCTGTTTGCTTAACACTTCTGCAGTTGCCCTGCTGCCTTTCAATTTAATTGCATGAATGAAGGATACTATGTTATTTTATTTTATCAGGGTGGGTTTTGTTTTGTTTTTAATCGCACACTTCCCTGGAATCTTTCTAAATGAAGAATGGTTAAAGGGGGGGGGGGTGTAGAAAACAAAAAAAGCAAGTTCCTCTGGGTTGTTTCCTTTTAGCTATGGATAGGATTGTAGCACTAGCCTGTTGCTCCTGTAGCTACAGACAAAGTAGGTGTTAATTTTATGTCCCGCCTTGAAAAGGTTTCAGGACCTCTCACAATGGGGAGCTCCTGTGAATTCATAGAGTGCTTCCATATCCAGAAATGCCATGTGGTTATGCTAGTAATGTGAATCTAGCTTGAAAACGAAGGACGCAACTGGGCAGCAACCAATGTCCAAACATCCCAGCATGACGGAGCATGGCTATATTAACATTTCCGGAAACAGGAGGAGCACACAAGCTTGGACACTGTCTTATGAAGGAGCAGTGCCTTCCTTTCTACCAAAGCAAGTTCTATAATAACCACACTGGATGAATGGAATAGGAACTGCCCTCTTAGCTCCTGCTTTTTTTTTTTTTTTACATGAATGAGGAGCAGGCAGCATTCCCAAAGCACTTACTGCCCAGCCACAATCCCCTCAGTCTTGGTCCAAGACAACCATAAAAAGAAACTTTTACCACACCTGTGACAGATTGCGGGAAGGCCCAAATTTCGTTGGTGCCATTTCGTTTTATGACCCTAATAAACCTCAGGGCCTACTGCAGCTCACCCTGGTAACAAGCCTGCTGGCCTTTAACTATACACTCACAAACAGGACCTCCATATGGCCCTTCCAGGGCAAAGTCACCCCACAATGGACAATGAGAAGCTGGTAAAAATGATTAGGATGCAAAGGCACACGCATTGTACCAAATGCAAATAATGTGTAAACGGCAGGCAATCTGGCTGAACAGCTGTCTGAAGGTCGATGAAATGAGAGGAGGTAATGGAAATGGACTGACAAGCGTATATTGACAGGCTAAGGTAGAACAACATGCAGGTCAAGCCAAAGTCCTTTCTGCAATTCTTTCTAGAACTGGATTCCAACTCCTTTCAGACTTTAGGCCCAAAATTTCAACAGTTGAAGTTATCTTTCTTGCCCTCCCCCCACCCCATCCATAGGCCAAATTCAAGGAAAGCACAAAACAGCATATTCAAGTGTTAATTTTTCATCCCTCCATAACAGAATCAGCTAAACTTTCCATAACTACATCTAGTACCACAGAAAAGAATGCTAATGTGGTTAAATCTCTTCTCATAAATACCTGTTGGCACATCGTTCAGGGAGAAAATCCACAGCTGAGTATTCCGTACCTCAGCTCATAGCTGTTAATTTTTCCCTTTTCTCATGAGGAAGCCTATTCAGCATAAGGGAATTTCCCTTAAAAAAGGGGGGAGAACTTGACAACTATGCCTCAGCTTCCCCTTCAAGCAGGCTAACATACTCCTCAATCACACATCTTTTGTTTGCTACCCATGATGCACCAACTAAGGAAACTTGGTTGCTCCATTGTTTTGGGCATCAGTACTGTACTACAGTTGGAGTGTCTGTGAATGGACACCATGGCTACCCCTCTGGAAATCTAATTTTCTTTCTATCTGGTTCTTCCTGTCCACTCCTTTCATTAGAAAATTAAGAATAAATATGAAATGGTAACAAAAGGTGCTGCTGGTGCCATCTGTATTAGAGTACAATCCACTTGTGAGTTTCAGTACATAGCTGCCAAGTTTTCACTTTTCTCGCGAGGAAGCCTATTCAGCATAAGGGAAAATCCCTGTAAAAAAGGGATAACTTGGCAGCTATGTTTCAGTACATCAGCTGAAGACCAATTAAAAGCAAGTTCTCCAGCTGTACATCCAGACATTAAGATCTGTGATTCCTTCCCCCATGCCCCAGCATTGAAATCTATCCAACAATGAAATAAATAGCACCAGGGGGAACCCAAGGCTCCAGCAAAATAGATTCCAAAGAAAACGTGAGGAAGATAGGATTTCTTTTACTTTCTAGGTCAGATTTTAGAATAGTGTTGCACCATGGCACTCCAATCCCCAAGTGGTATGAGATTCCAGGGGTTTCCAGGCACTTACCCAGAGTTCGTTTTCCTCAGAATAAGGGACAGCGGAAACCGTGGTGTCGTCATGATATATGGTTTATTTGCATATATGTACAACCTGAGCCTAGGGATGTGGGTGGCACTGTGGGTTAAACCACTGTGCTGCTTGGGCTTGCCGATCGAATGGTCGGCGGTTCGAATCCTCGCGACAGGGTGAGCTCCCGTTGTTTGGTCCCAGCTCCTGTCAACCTAGCAGTTCAAAAGCACACAGTGCAAGCAGGTAAATAGGTACTGCTCCGGTGGGAAGGTAAACGGTGTTTCCGTGCACTGCTCTGGTTTCGCCAGAAGTGGCTTAGTCACGCTGGCCACGTGACTTGGAAAAACTGTCTGTGGAAGCGGACAAACGCCGGCTCCCTCGGCCTTTAAAGTGAGATGAGCGCCGCAACCCCAGAGTCATTCGCGACTGGACTTAATTGTCAGGGGTCCCTTTACCTTTACAACCTGAGCCTACAGTGGACGGGCTCACAGCAATACCACCACCATCAGGTCTTGGATTCAAGCAGAAATCAAGCATGGCTCTCATTTTCTGGCTTCTAGGTGCTTCTATCCCAGTTCTTAGCTTACACAACTCGGACTATGACTATTTCTTTCTCACTTCCAGCCAGGTGAAAAAGGACACCCATCCATTTGATCTCTGGCACAAAGCTACTTCCTTTGTTGTACTAATGACCATGCTTAGGCCACCATTAAGTCACCAAGAAGCTGGTCAGGCTACTTCAACAATTGAATCCTGCATTAAATTTTAACCCTTGCTGTATCCAGGAGCCCAGGAATTACAAGGGACTCAGACATCACACAGAGTAACCCTCCAAACTCACAACAATATTTTTGAGAGAGAAAATATTGAAATCTGAAAAGTAACATAAAACGGGCAAGAGGAGAAAGGTTCTGTTCAGAAGTGGATCTTTTTTAATAGGTTCAACAGCTTGTATTTAACGGTGCCATTCCCATGGATGCTGATGAGGTAAATGCTGTGGATTGCAAATGACTTTCATTAAATATGTGTTAATGCAATGAATTACAAGTGAAATTCTAATGATAGGACACTGGCCATATCACCTCCGCTCAATATTAATTGGGTGACACTTTATTTTAATGGTACATTAATTAACATGGAATTTCAATGGAAGTCTACATGGCACACACATTAATACAAATGAATTCATTACCGATGGTGTTATTACAAGTAATGACAAATAAGTCTGTAACAGTAGGACCCTTCAAATAATAATCACGAATCATTAGGTACCACATTAATTTATACAACATATTACAAATATATACATAGATTCTATGTATGCATTTGTCTGCTAATACCATTTTGTTTGCTCAGTGGTTTATTATTATAATCATCTGCATTTATGGCAGTAGAGCTGCTGTCAGGCACTGAGGACTCATTGGGCTCAAAAATATAAAGAAAGCCAAACACACACAACAAATGCATTTATTTTAGATTCATCACACCCTGTCCCAGACAGCTCACAGTAGACTACAATATATGCAAAGCCCCAAAGCCACATATATGATTAATAAAACCACACACAAACACAAACACACACACACACACACATCAAAACAATGTCCCAGTTTAGGAGTTTCAACAAGTGAGGTTAATTCTCTCTGGTGTTTTCATATAGATTTGATAGATACAGTATAATTTGTGCAAGTGTTTTCAGCTGCTGTTGTGGTAGGGCAAACGGTACTGAACAAGTCTTTGAATAGCCATGGGGTGGGGGGAAATTCCGATAAATTGAGGTAAACTTTTACTGTTGTCTTCTTCAGCACATAAAATGTTCTCTGTGTACTTTGCTGAAGTTACTTACAGCACAATCCTATGCCCGTTCCCATTCAATGTTCACTTTTTGGGGGGGATAGGACCATTCCTTAAAAATGCCATTGTTATCCAGGAAGACATTGAAGGTTCAATACTTGATTTGTAACCGGTTCAGATCCTCATGTTTGCTTAGATAATTGCACTCATTTGACTTCATTTCCTTGTGCAGCAGGGACCATGCTTCAAAGTGTTTCCCAGGGGATTGAAGCCATACACTAAATTGATTTGTGCTTATTGAGTATATGTATAAATGCAGCAGCACTGGCAGGAGTGGTGATGGGGGCAGTCATGATTCCTTTTAGCCAACAAAATCTCTATTAAGTCTGTTTCATTTGCAACAGGTACATTTTCACACAGCCTCTTCTGCAACTCTCCTGGGAAAATAGAAGGTCAAATAGCCCTTTTCATCATGATTTGCAAACCTTGAATATAATAATTTTATTCAAACTCTGGTTTGCTTGTTTTGAAAGAAGCAAATATCGGATAATATTAAACAAGGGTGTGGGGTGTGTGGGGTATGTGTGCAGTCATCCTTGAACTTTTGTTGGGTGCAAGAAAATTTATAGAAGTATCTCCAAAGTTAACACTTTATTCCTTTATTTCAAATATACCACTTAACACCAAACAGTTTACAAAAGGAAATACAATTTATCAGACAATGAAACTGAAAAGCTTCAATACCAAATAAAACAATTAAGATCCCAAACAAAATGATGTACAGCAACAGAGTCTGAAAACATAAAGAGAGCCAGAGATTCCTTCCCTCTTCAGCCGCCCTGGCACATCCTGACTCACGCTATGCAGCACTCACCCCACTAACATACACATATCATACCCGGATTCTGTTTTACATCTACTCCCCCAAAATTTCCCTATTACATAAACACAAGTCATGTAGCATCCACTACTCAACCAACATCACTTATCCCATTCTATCTCATCTCCTCAGACACCTCTGTAGGTGTGTGAAGGGAACACATCAGATCAGAGTTTGATACCCTGATTAATGAACAAAATATGGTTTAATTTGAAACAATGTCCTATGTTCAAACAAAACAGGAATATGTTGTTTGTTACAAGTATTGGTTACGAACTTCGTTATGGAAGCTTTGAACTTCATCCCTTCCTGCATAAAGGAAACTGGAGTGCATGAACCCAAGGCTTGATGCAATGTGTTCTCATAACATATATATATATATATATTACTAAATTTGGCCTGAGACTTGCACCTGGATAAACTGGTGGCCCACACACACACACACACACCACTTTGTGTGCTTTCATTTTCCAGGCATCGCTTCCAGGCGTTGCTTGACTTATCTGAAATCAGGCAGATTCTAGCCATGAAAATCTGGGCCTGCAATAGCTTTTCTATTTTTCCATGCTAAATGTACATTCGTACATAATGAAATGGTCTTAACCTCTGCATTTCCCAGCTCGTAATAGATCCAAGGGCATGGAAGTAGCTTCTGAAATCATGAATGAAAACCACCTCCCTATGTTACACTATTCATATAAACAAACGACTTGCAGTGGCTCATAATTTTATTTCTTTATTTTAACCAATTTATACCATTGTCCTTCTTAAAAAGTGCAAGTATTTAAACAGCACATTTAAAAAGTTCCAAACAGAATAAAGTGAAAGTCGGTTTATAGGCTGATACTGTATTAGATTTGGCTACAGAGAAATTTGCACTTATAGGTGCACATTGTCTAATCATGTGCACATGTCTACTCAGAAGTAAGCCCTTGACTTAATGAGATTCAGATGTTCTTAAATGGTCTGAAGCACTCCAAAAATAACTAGTGCTCATGGAACAGCTTTGAACAGCACTTACATTATAGTAAGTGAAGAAAGCAATTCAGCCCATGCAGATAAATCGGGGTCAAGCTTTGTCAAACTTTTGATCCCTTTTCTGTTAGACTTGTTTGATTATTTCAAATATACGGGCTGAATACACATTACTTGATTGAAGCAAATATTGTAGCAACCCCAAAGCCTAATAAACATTTCAAAAACCGAAGTATTATAGGCCAAGAACATGGTTAGAAATAAGAAAGAACTTCCTGACAGTAAGAGCTGTTCGGCTAAGGAATTTGCTACCAAGGAGTGTGGTGGAGTCTCCTTCTTTGGAGGTCTATAAGCAGAGGCTTGACAGGCATATGTCAAGAATGCTTTGATGGTGTTTCCTGCTTGGCAGGGGGTTGGACTGGATGGCCCTTGTGGTCTCTTCCAACTCTATTATTCTATGATTCTAAGTAACTGGCAGTCTGATAGACCCACTGACTAATTCCTTTATGTTCCAGCACAGATCTGCATTGAGTTGGACTAAAATGAGACCCCACTAAATACACCAATATCTGAATGAACCTGAAATAATTTCAGAGGCACTGACACCATATTCTAGAATTTGAGTGTGAGGACATCCAAAGAATGCTTCCCAAGCATCACTTCCACACTGAGCAGTGTCTTCCACTTCATGGATACTCAAACCAGTGTGATTATATAGGAGCAGCTGGTTTGGAATTTTCAAGGGAACATCCATAAGATATGCCATCCTTTTAAGTGATTTTTTTTCAGCCTCTCCCTGCCCCATTGTTGGCCCTTTGGCCATTTTAGCCAACAATCAACCCATCTTTTATCACAACTCTGCTGCTCCCCAATCCCCACCCCAAACTATGAAAGGCAGCTTACTTTATATAGGTGGGGACCCTTGGTTTCTAGTTTTCAAGCAAAACCATGCCAGTATTCCTCATGCATTCATTCTCCTTTCTCTTTGTGCATGCACACGAAAGCTCATACCAAAATAAAAACTTAGTTGGTCTCTAAGGTGCTACTGAAGGAATTTTTTTATTTTGTCCGTTCTGTTTGCCTCTGCCTATTGCTTCATTCAGCCTGTCAGGAAGGAAGCACTTAGCACCTACTGCTAAGAACAAATCTGTTATATAGGCAAGACACCTTTGATGACAAGCAAAAAGAAGCGGCTGACATGCCAGCTGCCAGTTTTACTTCATGTTATTCTCTTCCAGGTGAAGAACAGGGGGCATGAGATCTTGACCTGACAGCTGAGCTCGGGCTGCTCATTTTTCTCTTTGCTGTAACCAGAGGGCTGTTGACAGAGACTCATCCTTGACGGAGGATTTGGACGGCTGCGTAGTTGAGTTTCCTTAAAACGAGACTTCACTGTTCTCTGTTTAAAAGCACCATCGTTCTGAATATTGTAACATTTAATTCATTCAACTCCTTTGACGTCCAGTTTTCACATTAAGTGTGACTGATACATTTTTTTTTACTTTTACCACATCTATTTTGAACATCTTTTTTCCCCCAGGATTCTGAAGGCATGCTGACCTGTAGCCAGAGAGTGCACTTGCCACATTATCTAACAAATATGTATATACCGGTACCGCTTGATGGTGACAAAACCTCAAAGTGGTTTTAAACAGTTTTAAAAAGAGTAATTGAAAAAAAAAATATCAGGAGTAAACTGAATAGAGGTTAAAATATGTCAGCTTATTTGATAATCTGATTAATAGTTTTTTACTTTGACTTAGTGCAACTGTATTCATTCTTTGTGCCTACTGTATTTCCTAGTTTTGTTTTTATCTTTCAATTTTTGTCTGTTGTTACAGTTGTTCTCTCTGTTTTATATACATTATGAAACGAAATTTTAAAAAACCAAAAACTTTACAAAACAAATTTACAACAGTGCCTTCACAGGCTTGCCTCAACAAAACTGTCTTCAGCAAGCGGCAAGGTTCTGAACATAGCTGCCAAGTCTCCCGTATTCCCCGGGAAACCCCCATTTTTCCGGCTGTCCCCAGCCGAAAAAACGGATTTTTTTTGTTTTTCCCCAGTTTATTCTGGCGCGGCGGCCATTTTGGAACTGGGCGGAGCATGCTCAGAAGCGACTTTTGATGCTGCTCTGCCCAGTTCCAAAATGGCTGCAGCGCGACTTCCGGTCTGCTACTTCCAGTCCGATCCCTTATTTTTCAGTCAGGAACTTGGCAGGTATGGTTCTGAAGGGAGTTAAACTAGTCTTTCTCCACTTTATCAAATCCCATTAACCCCTCAGCGCTGCATGTAAAAATGGTCTATTAAAGTCTCCGAAAACTACAGCTAACATTGTTTTGAATCTTTCACTCTGAAAACAATCCCTTACTCCACAATTCAGATTTAGGAGAGGGAGGGTTGTTTAGAAGGTGTGGTTTTTTTTTCCTTCGTGGTTTCTGGCACAGGAAAAATAGCTTCAGCTGCTATTTTGATGTTCCCAAAGCACTCTCAATCCGTTGAACGCGACCAAAATGGTCTGATCATCTCAATCACATCAATAGAGAAGACCAATAAAATGGAGGCTTTCGCTTCTGCGAAAAAAACAACAACTTGCCTAACAGCGGTGACACCGTCTCCCCTTCAAGTCCATTTTGTCCTCTCCCTTTGCAAGCCCTCATTTCCCACACGACAGTGATTGCAGCCCCTCTTGATTCTGCTGATTAGAAGTGATGATGCAGCCTTGTTCCTTCTACTTTAGCCCCTGCCTTCTGTTATTAAATGCACCTTTACCTTGTTTTGAAGCACCCTTTTAGTCAGTTGGTGCAGTTATTTTTTCATTTTGGCTCTTTCCTGTCTGGATTTTTTACTTCGCTACCTACCAGAATTCAGCGCAGCTAGGCTTACAAGCATGGCATTAACTCCTAACCTCCCCCCCCTCTTTAAAATAGCTGTAATAATGCAGAGTGAAGAATATAAGCTCCATCTAATGTAACATTGATTAAAAAGTGCTGCCTGCCTCCATCATTTCTCTGTGGTAACTCCACAGGAGCAATGGGAGATTGTTCATTGAAAACCAGGAAAGACTGTAACTGTGGGGATTTGCAGGCAAAAGCAACATCTCCAGTTAAGAGTTGGTCTTTGAGGTTATATTTGTGCGTTTTCAGGAAAGTAGGGGAGCATTAGTGGCATATACATGCATATACATATATAAGAGACAAGACACTGCCTCCTCCTTGCACCTTTTGTCTACATAATCTCACAATCAAACTGAAAGGAAGGATAGGGGCAACGGGGGAAAATACAAGTCCAGAGAGGGGGTGAATTAAAATGAGGCACTGAAAAAAAAATGCATGCATGTTGTGGAAGGAAAAGTTGAAGATTCACCTACTACATTATATACTAGAAATGGGTCAAGAACATCACAAGAATATAATGGGCTGTGATCCATACAGCTGCCCTCATAACAAATATGACAGTGAAATGCAATACCCAAAACTATTCAACTCTCTCAAGCCCCAATAAGCCACATTACCCACTTTTAAGGTGCAAATTCACATTCTAATTACCTTCTCAATTCTGTGGCTGACAAGAGAGTGATTTCAATTTGTGTAAAAATATTTATGCCTTGATTCTCCATATGCTAAAGTCAGCTCACAACTTTTTAACAAAAACCAGTGCGTAGCAGCAACAAATTAATCCCTCATCAAGTCCCGTAACATGTGTTTCCTTCTCAGAATGTTACAGGTATAGCAGCTACAACACTGCTTGCAGATAAGGTAACTTTACTTTTTAAAGCTTTGTAGTAATGTCCACCTGCACTGACAGCACTTTGGATTTCCCAATTGCAGCTCTTTGAAGGACTAACTACCATCATTAGGGCTGCATCTGTCTCCCTAAATACTTCACTCAAAAGTTTTGAGTCACAGCACTATCTTGCTTTCTTTCTTCTGTTAATTCAAATTCAAACAGTTTTTTTAAAAACCAATTTTCCAACCGATGTGAGAAAAACATGCTTTATTCAGGATGAGTCAGAATATTAAACAATGGCCACTTGGAAGTGTTTGGACTTGATATCCTGCCTTTCACTCCTCTTAAGGAGTCTTAAAGTGGCTAACAATCTCCTTTCCCTTCCTCCGCCCACAACAAACACTCTGAGGTGAGTGAGGCTGAGAGACTTCAGAGAAGCGTGACTAGTCCAAGGTCACCCAGCAGCTGCATGTGGAGTAACGGGGAAGTGAACCCCGGTTCACCAGATTACAAATCCACCGTTCTTAACCACTACACCAAGCTGGCTCTCGGTAGATTGCATCCTTACTGCTGTTTTGTTGCAGGATTATTTTTTTGGGATATGGAAAATAGACTTCTCTCAATTGTTTCTGCAACATTTCTTGGCTAAAGGCGCTTGCTTCGTGGCCTGACGTCTACACTCTACTAAAACTTGTAGAGGGAGTCCTTTGTTTAGAAGGTTGCCAACAGAAGAAAAAACAAAAGTGAATTTTTCAATCAGCTGTCAAACTTCCAAGACTATCCAGTCAGCTTTTGGGAAAACACGGTACTTTAAGTGCTAGCACAGTCGAGCTCATTCTTGTCTGTCTGCTTCTCCCAGTTCAGCCTATACTGTAAATAAAACAATATTCCCAAATCACTGCAAGTCCCGAACTACTCTCTTCCCATAAGGAAAATTAACTTCTAAAAGTCTTCTTCTGAACCTCTCTGTCTTTGGCTTAGGGACAAACAAGGGCATGTATGAGGCTTACTTCTTGCCAGTCTTTTTATACTTGGTACAGATGCCCGTTTTTGTACAGATGTTTGAGTACAAAATACATCACATTATGAAGATGCACAAATTATGTATTCCATTTAAAGTACACACAAGCAGGTGGTGGTCAAGAGCTGCTATATTATTATTCACACATTCATGCAGCTTTTGTCACTGATATGAGGAAAGGGTGTGTGTTTCTATGATCTGCCTTTTGTGACTTTTCAAATTTTTGAAGCTATACCTTCTCACAAATGAGTAAACTATTTCACCCCTTTTTCTTTTTAGCACAACAATACGTGTACCCGTGCCAAAAGTGTCCCAAGGCACAGTGTAAAAACAAAAGGAAGAAAAGTCATCTGGATAAGCCAACTTCAAAATGTAAAATAAAGCCCTATTCAGTTGTTCTCTTTTTCTTCCAGGTACGGTAGTTGTAGGTGACCATTTTACTTCGGAATGTACAGGTGAGAGGGGGGAGAAGGTAATGAGAAAGCAGAAAAGGTTTTAATTTCACGGCCTGCATCAGGCAGCACAATTCTGGACACTTTTGTTATCTGAATTGTGAGCCTATCTCTGCTCCTGGTACTCCTTGAAGCAGCGTTGGACAGCAGACTTTTTAAATTTTATTCTTTGCTAGGATGAGGATTCTGTTCAGGTGAGAGATCTCTCCGGCCAGGCGTACACATTTAATAACAAAATGCTTTCAAGTTTGAAAACAGAACTTTGTGCTCTTGTTGCTTGAGGTTGAGGGGCTATAATTTACATGGTATGGTGTACAAGATATAAAAAATTTCTCAGAAGCTTGGTACAATCATACCGATTCTTACTGGTTCCTCTATCACTTAACCCCCACCCTACCCCCAGTCTATTCCCTACAGTACTTCCCAAGATGCTCTGACTCCATGTGGTGGATTTATGTGGTGCTTTTTAGGTGTCCAACACGCTTCACACACATTCTCTCAGTAACCTGATAAGGCAGGGCAGTACTGATAACACAGCTGGTCAATATTCAGCAAACGAACAAGCATATACTACTAAGGGGTGCCACTAAGGACAGGCAACAGGGTAGTTAGGCCCTGCCCTCCTCTGATTCAGAGTATGCATGCTTATTCCTCAGCACCACCAATTCATCTGGATGTTACGAGGCATAAAAAGGCAGCCATACCAAATGCATGTAGAATTCATTGCTGTTCATCCATTCAATCTTGTACATATCCAGAGAAAGGCTTTGAACCTTGTTGCGAATCATTACCCTCCTCCCACAGAAGGGGGCCTGAAATGGCACCCTTGCTACTATTCAGTTGTGAACAATAACCCAATGAAACACTGTCATTGTAAAAGAAGTACCAAATTCCTCCAGGCCTCAATCTATAATATTTTGTTACTAGGAAAGTGCCTTTGTTCTCCCAAGCATCTCATATTGGGATGCACACCAATATTAAAGACTGCGTACAGTTATACAGGTGATATCTTTTTAGAAGTAGCCTTTTCACTTTTGATATTGGGGTGAGGAACCTGTGGCTCTCTAGAGCAGGCATCCCCAAACTGCGGCCCTCCAGATGTTTTGGCCTACAACTCCCATAATCCCTAGCTAAGAGGACCAGTGGTCAGGGATGATGGGAATTGTAGTCCAAAACATCTGGAGCAGTGGTTCCCAACCTTGTGCCTCCAGCTGTTTTCGGACTACAATTCCCATCATTCCTGACCACTGGTCTTGCTAGCTAGGGATGATGGGAGCTGTAGTCCCAAAACATCTGGAGGCACAAGGTTGGGAAACACTGATCTGGAGGGCCGAAGTTTGGGTATGCCTGCTCTAGAGGATGTTGGACTACAGCTCCCATAATCCCTGTTTGCTGGTCATGCTGGCTGGGGCTGATGGGAGGTGGAGTACAACAACACCTGAAGAATCACAGGTTCTCCACCCTTGTTTTATATTAAAGGGAAGGGAATTCTGCCCCTAAAAAGTAAGCTCCTCTCCACCTAGTTGCTGCCACAGATAAAAAATATTGACAAGTCATGTGTTGAATATGTGAGAAATGGGTCATAAAGAGAAGAAACTTTCAGCAGCTGGGTTTCAAACTCTCCCTTTGGAGCTAATATAGGGCATGAAGACACTTCACTCAAACAAGTTGTTTTTTTAATGCTTTAGTTTCGATTAAATCACTTTTGTGCAAGTGAACCATCATCATGGCTTTTTGCAGAGAATCCTGGGAATTGTGGTTTGTTAAGGGTGCTGCTGGATATCTCATGTTCACAGAACTACAGCCCTCAGGGGGAGAGGGAAGAACTAGTATACATATAGCCAAGGTGTCATTTGCAACTTCCTAATGGCAATAGATAAATAAACCACAGGACATGGGACCTCTGTGCACATCTGAATGACAGAAAATTTTCTCCTTGAGTAAACTCTCTCCAAAGTTTTCTTTGTCAAACTTCTACTAAGTCCAGCCTCTCCCCCCGCCCCCAAACTTCTGTTTCTATTGTGTTTTGTCAATATGAAGTTTAGCTTTCTGGCAAAGAACTCGGGATGAAAGAAATCAGAGCAGGTAATTGCTGCGTGAAAATGACAGCACAGCGATTTACACAGACAAAAATGGGCTGCAGAATACCAAGAGGCAGCCAACGGCGGAGAATCAATACCTCCCAAGAGGTAGGATTATTAGGGAGGGAAAGGGGCTTGAGAGATCCATAAGTGCCTGATGGCTGACTATTTCCAAAAGGCCATCAGCTGAATGAGAAATGCCTTCACAGACCTTCTTTGGGTAAAAGAGGCAGGGCAGGGCCTCAGTATTTTGACACTTCCACCTTTAGGAATAAGAGTAAGAAAGGTGCTGCCATGCAACCTTCCACTCATCCCCAACCCCAACATTGGTTTCTTCTTCGGAGATTCAACCCTCATCACATTGTCTTGCAGCACTTTGTCAGATCATCATGAGAGCAGCCGTACCTGATCTATTTGTTTTATGGATTCTAAATATTGGCGTATCTCACACCACTCTTTCTAGGCTCTCTGTCCAGTTGCATTGGGATCCAGAGTGCTTGTTCCTGGACTTGGGACAGATCACTGCCCACCTCACAGCCTAGCAATCTCCCTGCCTGAGATGACAGAGCTGGTCTCAGGCTGTTGGGGAACTTCCAACATCCGTGCCGAAGTGAGTAGCCCTGGGGTGGCTCAGAACTTCACGGCTGCCATGATGACCATAGTCCTACATCCCAAAATGTCATTGGCCCAACACATGTGGCATATCACACTCTGGACCTTGTTTTCCTGGCTGGGCAGGAAGAGGGTGATCTGAAAGTGGGGAATATTGATATCAGTCCCTTGTCATGGTCATATCACTTCCTGTTGAAATTTAGGCTCTAAGCAACTTCCCATCTCTGCAGAGGTTGGTTTGTCCTCAGAGGCTGATGGATCCAATGGGTTTCCAGGTGGCTGTGAGGGATTCCCCAGCTGACAGTACTGGAGCTCCTGTTGAAGCCCTTGCCAACCTGTGGAACATCTGGATGGCTCTGGCCATTAACATGATCCCAAGAGCTTTCTGATGGTAAGAGCTGTTTGACAGTGGAACGGACTCCCTTGGGAGGTGGTGGACTCTCCTTCATTGGAGAGCTTTTAAGCAGAGGTTGGATGACCATCTGTCATGGAGGCTTTAGCTGAGATTTCTGCACTGCCAGGGGTTGGGCACCATATGGTCCTCAGGGTGCCTTCCAACTCTACAAGTCTATGATTCTATGAAAGCATACAAATAAGGCTAATATGCTTTTGAAATATGCATGTGAAAATATAAAGGGCAAATACAACCAGCATACATTTGCATACACATTTATCATACAGGCACACCAACCAGAAAGCCAGGACTAGCTTTAACTCTTTGTCAAATTTACACTTTCAGCAAAAGTGGGCTTGCTGCCAAGGAATGTATTCAATAGTCGTAAAAAGTCAGCTCATGGATGACTAATTCTATCTTTAATTTGAAGAGTATCTATCTTACTCCCGCCCACCCTAAAACCAAGCTCTTCCTAGAAAACTAAACAATAGCTTATTTAACCATCCATATAAATCTTGATATACCCGGTATATATATATTAAATAGTGAACCTCAGCTGTGAGCTCATCTGTTTAGGAAATGATGGGTTAAAAAGCCCCAAATGGTTCATAAATGTGTTTTTGTGATCACGCCAGAAGTTCAACTGCAGGAACACCTGCTCTTCCTCTACTTAACATGAGTCCAAACAAAAATAAAACCTTTCCCCTTGGCAGAAAGTTGAGAAGGGGGAGGGGGGACAAAGGAGAAAGAGCAACATATTTCATATGCCAAAAGGGAAGTGTTTGCACTGAATTCCATCAGAGTTAACAAGGACTTTCCCCTTGAAGTCAGATGGAGAGCTGTCTCTGAGTTTTTTGCAACTTTTAATTCATTTGAACTGACAGTCTCCTGACCACAAGCTCGTTTTTCCATCCACAGCTCCCCCACATTTTGCCCATTATACACTGGGCATAAGGAAAGGAAACAAAGAAATTAGAATTAAATGGAAATGGAATACAAAAAGTACAAGATGTGGGGATTCAACTGGTGCTTAAATGTATTTAAAAATTCACACTGATCCTTCCCAACAGCAGTAACTGATGGCAACACAATCTTAGCATGGCAGTAGTGGGACAAGAAACCAACGTCTCTATTCAGACCCAAATGAATAAAATTGAATTTCAGCTTTAAGCTGGAATTTCCCTTCAAAGTTCTTTTGTTCAAAGATGGCCACTTTAAGTTCAGTAACAGAGCGCTGAAATGCTCTTCTGCTAGTTTCTGGATACTGCCATTTTGGATGTCAGAAATGTGCTCACCGTCAGAGGTGAGCTGCTACAGCCATTATAAACAACTCCTTGCAAGGCCAATCTTGTGGCTAACAAATCTGCCACCAGGATTAGTTAATAGATAAGCACAGGGTGATCTCAAGTTTACTTAGTTGAAATAAAGTATGGTACCTTTTCTTATGTATCAATAATGATTTGAGACTATGTCTGACAACAGTCAAACCCTGCGTTGACCTGCCCACCGGCAAAATGCAAGCTCACTGATATTTGCCAAAATTCTGTGAAACAGGTATTAAGACTGCATTGCACTGATGTTTTATGATAGAGTTTGGCTAGAGTGTTTGGTCATGTGCCTTTGTGGTGGCAGTTCCAAAGCAACTCTCCTCACCAGCAAGTTAAGAGATTGCATAGGCTTAGACCAGGCATAGGCAACCTTGGCTCTCCAGATGTTTTGGAACTACAACTCCCATAATCCCTAGCTAACAGGGCCAGTGGTCAGGGATCATGGGAGCTGTAGTTCCAAAACATCTGGAGAGCCAAGGTTGCCTATGCCTGGCTTAGACTGAGAGTTTTATTTCTCTATGCAAATACCCTAGGACAATTACAGTCAGTAAAAGAGGAGAGAGCAAGGAGGACTTTACAGAGAGGAAATGATCCTTCCCGAAGGATTCTGTTTGAATGTTTTAGCTCTTTCACCAGAAGGGGGAAAAACCATGAATTCTCTATATATTGCCATGGCCAGTGTTGCTTGATATATCTACTGCACCTTATCTGGTAAAAGACAGCAAGAAGCCACACTGGAAATCAATGAATGATGTGTTCCAATATCAGCTTTCGCCCAGGGCTATGACTTCATGGTAACTACCGTAATTCTGAAAACAACTTTCCATAAAAACACTTTGCAGGGTGAATCATTCTACATTAGGCCACTTCTTCAGAATTATTATGCCTTTACTTTGATTGACTTCAGAGAGAAACTGAACATAACTGAGCTTGTTACTGGGTTATTTCAGTGGGGCAGAATTTATGGCATTTTTCTGAGAAGACAAAAAGAGAGAGGGAGATCCAGTCAGTAAAATGGCTAAACCCTAACAAATTCCCCTTAGACAAGAGAATATTAAATATTAAGATTCTGATTTAGGCAGTATTCTTATGGATGTCAAAGAAGAAGAAAAAGCAAAAGTCAACAGAGAGTTTGGTGCAAAATATTAATTGCAGTAGAGCAAATGAGACTGGAAGGAATTTATTAGGCAAGTTCTACTATTGTGCGCAAGTAGGTGAACTGCCTAGGAAAGGTCAGGGGAAAGTCAAAGCAGCTTTGATGGACAGGTCTGATTTGATGTCTGTTGTGGCCCCTTTCTTACCCTACCGCCTTAACAATTTTTAAATGAAGCCAATCTTCGGAGGGGAGACTTTCAAATAACCATAAATGTCCATTCTGGTTCTGGATGGAGCAGTCTTTTACTTTGTCACAATTATATCCTGCCTTTCTAGCACTGTGGAACCCAAGGCAGCAAATGTGTGCCCATGCAGGCACAGACAAGACCTGGGACTGCTTAGTTTCTTCTGCCATTTGCTGCATAACCAGTACATAGATCAGGCATAGGCAAACTCGGCCCTCCAGATGTTTTGGTACTACAACTCCCATCATCCCTAGCTAACAGGACCAGTGGTCAGGGATGATAGGAGTTGTAGTCCCAAAGCATTTGGAGGGCTGAGTTTGCCTATGCCTGACATAGGCTGCTACTTCGGAGAGATCCACCTTTTGTTTCAGCTGCTGAGAGGGCCAGAAAGGAGAGGGGAGGCACATTTTAAAGTCTTGCTGGGAGGTCAAAATCTAAGAATGGCCTCTGGCTTATATTTTCAGAGTTCATTTCCTTATTCTACAAAACCTCACCTGTCACTAACTACAACTCTAGATATACAAACAAAATTATGCTAAGCAGGAAATCTTTTAAAAAAACAATAAGGAAGAAATGAATGTCCATTTTTATATATTAGCCGATGCAAAAAAGAAAGAAAGGAATTTGATGGTATTATATTAGCAAAGCAGTATTCTACCCCCAAAAAGAAAAAAATCATTGCATTTGGCAAAGCCTCATTGTCTATCTCCGAAACACAATTTTATGCCTTAAAAATCATTTCTGAAGAAATATTTCACATTTGCTAAAAACAAACACACACCACTGAAAACATTACACCAGCTAATTAGGATTCAAATGCTATTTCTCTTCTGCCCCTATATCAGACTCAGTGAAGGATTAACTTGTGCGGCTTTTGTTTTGTTTATTACTTCTAATGACTTTCTCATTATCATTTTGCTTTGAAACATAAACGATGGTTATAGGAGAAAATCATATTATTTGGATGACTTTATTAAATTAGAGAGCAAATCTGTGTATATTTCTGGCTCAGGATAAATGTCTGAAACTCCTGGAAGCCAAAAAACATTTTCAAATGCAGCAGCTTTAGGCAGTTCTGGAATATGCAGTTAAATTAGGCTTCAGGCACAAATGGAAGGAAAACAATGGATGTCGGTTTAGTCCCTATATGCATAAAACAACCACAGCTCAGCAAACAAAATGCCAACCAGATCTACCCAGAGTTCCCCTGTCACGAAATAGAAACACAGCATTTTATATTTAAACAACTTCAGAAGATGTCACATCTGTAATGGTATTTTTCATGACATGCTTGTGTGCGCACATGTTGCTTAAAGTCCCACCTTTTCATCACCTAATCATAGAAAAGTTGGAAGGGACCACAAGGATCGCTCACTTGCTTGCCAGTTTTAAAGAAAAAACACTCAGCAATACGCACAGATGCAACTTCATCTGCCATCTCCTCAGTGGAGAGAGACTCCTTCTGAAGGGACATGTCTTGGAGCATCTTTCAGCCTGGATGTTCTTGTGTAAAAGAAACTCCCTTGTTGATTTCATGAGGAAAGTATTCCCATTGGGGAAATGCACTCCAGAATTGAATGCCACAGGATGAAGGGAAGAGAGAATCATGTGAAATTAACGTACAGTACTGGAAAAATTGAGTTAGTTTAGATCAGGGATGGGGAACCTATGGTTCTTCAGGTGTTGTTAAGATTACAACTTCCAACAGCCCCTGGCAGCATGGCCCATGGTAACAGGTTCCCCAGCCCTGCTTCAGATGTTGGTGTATGTTTTTAAACCTCCTCTAAAATGCGGAGACGTCGTCCAATCTGTCTGAAATTTGGGAAGTCTGACGACCGGGAAAGGAAATGGTAGTATGAATTGATGAAAAAGCTTCTGCCTTTTGTATTGAAAACTCCATTACAAAATTACAGGTTGCAGAAGGTAGGCTAGTTTTTCAACTGAAACCAACAGGAAAAGGAAAACAAAAAACAAAAAACCTAAACAAGTGCATTTAAAACAAATGGAGACAAAATGAATGAAACGTTACAAATGGATGAAAAGCAAAACAAAGCCATTTTCCTTTCAAAGCCCTATTTCCATTCATTTATCTAACTCTTAAGAATTATATTACCGATCTATACAATATTCAGAGTTATGAATATTGGGAAAGGTAAAGAAAGCTGGGGGGAATATTCTAACTAAGAGGTGAAAAGCATAGCCTGAAAACAGAGTGTCAAACTATTAAGACCTGACTAAGGTCTTTACACTAAACTACTATAATAAATTGAAGTACCTGTATCACAACCCAATTCTCCAGACTCAAGGTCCTGATGGCTGAGGAGTATCTTTCAAAAGGCCGTAACTGTTTTGACATCAACCATTCTTGTAACAATACTCAAACATTTAATAACCAGACTCACTTTAGGCTCACTACTGCTGCATAACCAAATAGGGAAAAGAATGAATTTCTTACATTGCAAATCAAGCTGTCCAGAATAATTCAGGCAATCTCTTTAAAATGAATACCTGACAAAAACATAAACCCATTAAAATAATAAATTACCCCAGGTATCCAAAGAGAAAATGCAACAAGAGTTGCCTTGACAAACTATCCGTAACAGGCAAAGCATGTCTGTGCTACAAACTAAAACCACATCATATGCAACACCTTTACAAATTAGAAGGGAAAATCCATGCTATGTTTTTTTCATGAAGTGGAAAGAAACAACATTTTGGTGTGACAAAGATTATCTATTTCACAATATATAAGACACTGTTTGCCACACCAGAGCCTGTGACTTCACAAAGTGATTAGCAAATAGAGTAATTTACAGAGCGTCTCTGTCCCATTGAGAAGTCAATAAAACACCTCTTGCCCTTCTCTCCTCACTGCCAGCAAAGTCTTTCTTCTGCCTCATAAACCCAGAGGCTCATTGCTGTAAAATTTGTAAGTAGCAGTTAAAGCGTATTTGGGCAGGCAGGGTGTGTGTCTGCTTCAAACAAGACAATGGTGTGTGTGTGTGTGTGTGTGTGTGTGTGTGTGTGTGTACACACTCAGCTGACTAAAATAAATAAATAAACAATAATATTTCTCCTCACTATTCCTCCACTTTATGACATTGCTTGAAGTATGACCAAGTGCTGAGAAGCAGTTATTTTTTAACTGTACTAGTTATACTGAACAAACTTTTCTTCACCACATGTTCTTATCCTTTCATGACAACCTACATAATTCTTAAATTCTCTGTACAACTACAGAGCATTTAGGAATTATGCAAGTGTCCAGGAGCACTATATTCCTTTATTCTATTTCCCCCCATGTAGTCAGCCGTAATGTGGCATTACAGTACTTGTGATATGAGTCATCGGCTTTATTTGGATGATCCTCCGAAACAAGATGTGGAAGATCAAGAATATGCCACAGGCTCACACACTCCTGTCTCCCATTTGCATTCCTACCTCCATGTTTGGGTTTTGATAACTATTGCATGTTAAATTGTGTTCTGAACCATGACACGAAGTCTGCTTGCAAACCTGTGTTTCTAACAGCCTTTTTCAACCATGGGTTTCCAAATATCTTTGGACTCAGCCAGCATGGCTAATGGTCAGGGATGATGGGAGTCACAGTCCAACTACATCTGAGGACCCAAGGTTTAGGAAGCCTAGTTTAGAGGCTACTGTAAAACAAGAGTTGTCTTACTGGGATGTCATAGAACCATGTAACTATTGCAACCTAGAAATGGAGCAGGGAATATATAGAGAGAGAAAGAAGGAATGTGCAAGCCCATAACATGGCATTGATGATCATCCGAACTGGACTGCATGAATTAACAGTTTGATTCTGTATAATAATGCATTGTAAAAACAAAACAAGCCATTATCATTATTGCAGTCAGTTTATTATTATGATCATCTGAACAAGCTTTTATAAATATTTATCATATTTCTGTAAATGAATAAAACATTCAAGTAGCACATTTTCCATTAAAAAATGTTTTAAATAAATTGTAACCTTCTCATTCATATTTTGGAAGAACCCTTTCTGCTTTATGCACAGATCCTCAAAATTTACAAGAAATGGCCCTGATAAGTATTAATTAGGGTTCATGTGTGAGAAAATACCAACGAAAGTGCAGTAAAAAAAACCAAAACCAATTAGGATTAATGTTTTGAGAAAGTAGCAGGAAAGGGAAAAATCTATGCCGATTTACTCCCAAGGAATCCTGTTCAAGTTCCTTATAAGCAAAAATTCCTCTACACATAACAATAAGTCATTCTATATCAAAACATAAAAACGGTTTCCAAAGTATTGGATGTACAATAAATTGTTGCAGTCAGCTGAAAGGATTATTGTCATTATATAGAAAATACATTTAAGACAAAGGAGCAACACCATGTCAAAGAAGGGGGTGTGCTCAGCATAAAGGTAAAGGGTAAAGGGACCCCTGACCATTAGGTCCAGTCGTGACCGACTCTGGGGTTGCGCGCTCATCTCGCATTATTGGCCGAGGGAGCCGGCGTATAGCTTCCAGGTCATGTGGCCAGCATGACAAAGGCGCTTCTGGCAAACCAGAGCAGCACATGGAAACGCCGTTTACCTTCCCGCTGTAGCGGTTCCTATTTATCTACTTGCATTTTGATGTGCTTTCGAACTGCTAGGGTTGGCAGGAGCTGGGACCAAGCAACGGGAGCTCACCCCGTCACAGGGATTCGAACCGCCGACCTTCTGATCAGCAAGCCCTAGGCTCAGTGGTTTAACCACAGCGCCACCTGGGTCCCTGTGCTCAGCATAGCTGCCAAGTTATCCCTTTTTTTAAAAGGGAAATTCCCTTATGCTGAATAGGCTTCCTCGTGAGAAAATGGAAAACTTGGCAGCTATGGTGCTCAGCAGGGAACCATCCGATGCAGCCCTGCCACAGGTTTGCCATCTTTGTTTTCCCAAAATGCAGTGAACTTCCAGGGGGGGGGAAACAAAACATAGTAGCCCCCATGTTTCCATGGCAGATCCCATTAAAAAATAAAATAATCCACAATGTTCCAGAAAGAGGGAATTTCTAAGCCACTGCTTTAGATGGCACTGCAACCACAGCCACCGTCCAGGCCCTGACAGGCATCCCCACTGGAAGCTAGCCCTAGCAGTGGGTCCCTCTGGCAGCAATGGGTCTTCGTCAAGCCAGGGACAAGGGTGGGCCTTGAGAGACAGCAGCAGCATCCTATCCAACAGCCAGAGTGAAGCTTTATACGTAGAAGGTTAAAGTTTGAGAGACAACTGTTGTCATATTGAAGAGCTTTTTTTTGCCAATTCAATACTAACATTTTCAGCAACAGATCATTCACACATATATAAAATTTTCTCAGGATAGCAAAAGAATACTGAGCTCTGCCATATACCCTTACTTTTCAAAGAACATCTGATTGTTCAACAACTAAAGAAAAACTAGATGATCCATGTTCTCTAAGTAGCAAAACCACTACCGAAGGGATACTTGAACTCTCACTTTACAGGTAAGATATGCATGTATTTATTATTATTTAAACATTGATAGAGCACCTTTCTGCCTGAAACTATAGATGCTGGAATTCCTTTTTCTTTATGGCTGGTTAAGCTGAAAACCAGCACACATTAACCTGGGAGTAAGTATTTTTGCTTCTGAGTGCTGGATTGAGCTCTGACAAATCCAGGGCCTTAGACTAATAAACTTAGCCCAAAAGTTAAGAAAAGGCTTGAGTCCTCCAACAGAAAGTTGTCACTTGGATGGGTCTTAAAACATTGCCCACAGAAGCCTGGATAGATGTTTGTAAAGCGCCCTGTAGCTTACCCCAGTTTAATTGAGAGTAAGCCAAGAGAAAAATTATTTTTGTAGGATGCAGAAGCAGGCATGCCAACAAACCTGCCATACATCTGCAAAATCCAGCCTATTTCTCAAAGTAAATGAAAAACCTAAGATCAGGCAGAGAAATATTGATTTAATAATCAACTACACCAATCCATATCTCACAGTACATGAATTTCTTTCAACGTGTATTTAGAACAAAGTTAATTCCATGTGCAAATTGTCTCTTCTGATAGATTTACAAACCTAATTGAGCAAAGAAACCAATATTCCATCTGCACAAATGAAGGACAATCTTTTCTTCTTCTTTTTTTAAAAAATTAGCCTTAACTGCTTTCTGCTGAATTCTTATGATTTCTGTGTCAGCGCTGAGCTCATCTTTCCTTCAGTAATCAGGAAAGTAGCCCAGTTGCTACAAAAACCAGGTTTGTCATGAGCAAGTGGAATCCTCTAGAAAGAAAGCCTGTGGAGGAGAGATAAGACACATCCTCTCCACACACCAGAGTTTAGAGAAAGAATCAACACAAATATTAATGAGACACATTTAACACTGTCTATATAGCAATCAGCGACACCAGGCAACGTGCACTGCCATACAAGACGCTTGCAAGCCCTTGACGAGCTTCAGGACCAGAACTGATTGATCTCCTGCTCGCCCCCCTCCTCAGGCAAATGGTGTGGGTCTTAACTGTACAACTTCATTTGCTGTAATGTATTATTTCATTCCATTGAAGCCAGGGAAGCTGGCTGCCGTGTACATTCTCAAGCAGTGATAATTCCTATGGCTTGAGACAAGTCTTTCTAATCAAACTGCTGGCTTTTCCTCAGCTTTGTTAGCTGTTTATCCCCAAATCTGGTTAAAATTGGTCCACATGCCATGCACACGATTATTGAGAGAGAGAAAACAGAAAGTAAATGATGTATGCCAAGCCACAAAAAGAATATAAAAAGGGAAGGATATGGAGGTGTTGTGGCATATGTTATGCATATCCCAGTCTCCAGGAGGTGAGAGACTTTAGAGATACAAGCAGACACTTAAGCTTTGGATTGCATGGAACAAAGATAATCTGAGATGTATCATTTTATTTGCATATACGTACCAGGCAGAGCATAAAGTGGAAGGGCTTGTTCACAGCCCAAAAAATCTTGCTTCTCCATTAGGTTTTCAGGAGGGGCCCCAAACCCATTACTTTGGTTTCAGCACAAAAGAGCAAGTAAAACCTCTGTGTCTTCCCAGCTACTAGATCTCAGGCAAGATTGACCACAGGTCATGGGCATAGCCAGGATTTTTGTTGGGGGGGAGGGCAGCCAAAGTTGTTGAGCATACTTCCCCTTTCACACACCTGTACTTGGCCAACACCTGTACTTAGTCCTATGAAAAAAGATGGTTAACAGACTTGGTTGGGGTCATTAACTTAACAGACTGTTTTGAGAACTTTGTCAGTTGCTTCTGCTACAGGATCCCAAAGCTAAAAGTCCAAACTGTGACCCCTCGATCCTATAACAAGAAGAAGTCCTATGTACGATGAGGCTGACGGGTTTGACACCTGGTATAAAATGACATCAGCAACGAAGAGGGAATGAAAATAAAACTTCCACTGGAAGAACTACAGCAAAATGTGACATGCCTGCACATACAGAGATTGCTGCTCAAAGAATCCAGCATCCTTAATGTGGCATTTATGAGGGATGGGGGAACCTAACACAGGAACGTAAGATGAACCTGCTGGATCAGGCCAATGGTGCATTTAGTCCAGCATCCTGTTCACAATAGTGGCCAACCAGATGTCTATGGAAAACCCGTAAGCAGGACCTGAGCCCAAAAGAGCTCTCTACTCAGCAACCAGCATTCAGAAGCCTTACTGCCTGACCATGGAGGAAGAACACAGCCATCAGAGCCAACAGTTTATCACCAGTCAACTTCTCCTGATGCTCTGTTCTGCTTCCTTAAGCACTGACCTCTTACTAAAGCACTATTTTATACTACTGAGCACTGTACAATTTCTAAAATAGAAATTAAAATGTCACAACAAGCAGTTACAATCAATTACAAACCAGAACACAAATCTTATCAGGGACAATTATCTTGGTTGGCAGGGGGGAAAAAAACCCCAAAACAATGATTGGGCATTCTGCAAACTATACACTGAAGATGTTTCTCCCCCTCTTCCTTCCTTTTCCTTTCCTCCCCTTCGTCCAGCTGCCACGCGGACTTTCATCAGGATTCCCAAGCTGTGTTTGAGGGAGCTTCAATCACTCCTATCGCACCGACTGCAGGAAGAGAATGGCTTTCAGCTCAATTACCCTTCACATTCCAATTCCATAACGCTCCGATGAGGCTTTTTAACCAAAAACAAAAAAAAGCATGTCTGCCGTAGCCCTGCTTGAAGCGCAAACGTGCAGAATGGACGTGACTAATAGACCTTACCGAGCTCTCTGGATTGGAGATTTATGCCCCCTTCTTTACACAACTTGCCTCAGTTTCTCTCCCTTACCCTTCCTTTCTCCTCCTTTCCCATTATCATCTAGCTGCTTTCTGCAAAAAAAGGAGGCAAAAGAAATGATATGTCGTTCCATCCGCATTATAACATTTTGCCCCTTAATGTGAGCTTTTCTTAAGCAGCAATAACAGAGAGACTTAGGTACCTAAGAACTCATTCTTAAGAAGCTGCAATCCTAAACACACTTATTTCACAGTAAAATCCCCATGAAACCAACTGGACATACCTCCAAGTAAACATGGTTATTCTAAGACTGTTAGCATTGATGCAATGAAACCTCATTAATCCATTCAAATGGTGTACACAAATCACAAACTTTTCTCCTTTTAATGCATATAATTGGGGGGGGGACTACTATTAGAACAGCCAATACAGTTCAGCTGACCAGGCATTATGGACATAATTATCATCATGTGACACTATCATTGCTTTCTGTGCATCACTGAAATACAGTCTTCAATATTTCCTCTCTGGTGACTTATTGTCTGTAGTGTTCACCCCCAAATTATCTAGAGTGGTAGGTCACAACTGTGGTCTGCAAGCGTCAATCAGACAGTACAGCATGTAGAAACATTATTGAATGAACAGTCAAGAATATCTGTATTTAGCCCCACAATTAGTTTATTTTTTTTTCTTCTGGTGGTGGAGGATCAAGCCCATTTTAACTGGGGCTGGATTGTCAAATAAGCTATGAAGGCCCTGCCCCAGGCTCATCATTTAAATAACATGGCACTGGTGCAGTTTACTAACTTTTCCCTAAAAAATAATAATAATACAATTTGAAAGGGTCTCTTATTGGTGGCCTGGCCTAGAACATGTGGCTTTCATACTTTGGCACACGTTTTGCAGATTATGGCAGTACTGAATGAAATAATGTTATTTTATTTTTTATTGTACCTGTGTGAGAGGCAGGATTTTCATCACTTCATCAAGTCCAATGCAGAAGCAGGATGTATTCTGAACATGAGCCTAAATCTGGCAAATATTACACTCAGGTTCACATAAAAAAGGGGGAAGCATATCTAGAACATTAGAAAGTTAAGACTACAGGTATTAAAATATTACTTATGCAAATGCTTTGATTTATGATACAAAAAAAGTTCATTAAGTGGTCAATGAAAACAAAAGTCTGAGATTAACTGATCCATATTCAGTATCTTCCTGTTGATAGCAAGGACTTCCTTAGGGTCACATAGCGTGTGCTATTCCTTAGCTGCTTTTTCATACATAAAACACATATGAACCACAACATGCTCAAGTTGGTTGTTGTTGTTGTTGTTTAGTCGTTTAGTCGTGTCCGGCTCTTCGTGACCCCATGGACCATAACACGCCAGACACTCCTGTCTCCCACTGCCTCCTGCAGTTTGGTCAAACTCATGTACATTATGTACGGTAGCTTCGAGAACACTGTCCGACCATCTCATCCTCTGTCATCCCCTTCTCCTTGTGCCCTCCATCTTTCCCAACATCAAGGTCTTTTCCAGGGAGTCTTCTCTTCTCATGAGGTGGCCAAAGTATTGGAGCCTCAGCTTCAGGATCTGTCCTTCCAGTGAGCACTCAGGGCTGATTTCCTTAAGAATGGGTAGGTTTGATCTTCTTGCAGTCCATGGGACTCTCAAGAGTCTCCTCGGCGATCAGCCTTCTTTATGGTCCAGCTCTCACTTCCATACATCACTACTGGGAAAACCATAGCTTTAACTATACGGACCTTTGTTGGCAAGGTGATGTCTCTGCTTTTTAAGATGCTGTCTAGGTTTGTCATTGCTTTTCTCCCAAGAAGCAGGTGTCTTTGAATTTCGTGACTGCTGACACCAGCTGCAGTAATCAAGGAGCCCAAGAAAGTAAAATCTCTCACTGCCTCCATTTCTTCCCCTTCTATTTGCCAGGAGATGATGGGACCAGTGGCCATGATCTTAGTTTTTTTGATATTGAGCTTCAGACCATATTTTGCGCTCTCCTCTTTCACCCTCATTAAAAGGTTCTTTAATTCCTCCTCACTTTTTGCCATCAAGGTTGTGTTATCTGCATATCTGAGGTTGTTGATATTTCTTCCGGCAATCTTAATTCTGGTTTGGGATTCATCTAGTCCAGCCTTTCGCACGATGAATTCTGCATATAAGTTAAACAAGCAGGGAGACAATATACAACCTTGTCGTAATCCTTTCCCAATTTTGAACCAATCAGTTGTTCCATATCCAGTTCTAACTGTAGCTTCTTGTCCCTTGATTTCTCAGGAGACAGATGAGGTGACCAGGCACTCCCATTTCTTTAAGAACTTGCCATAGTTTGCTGTGGTCGACACAGTCAAATGCTTTTGCATAGTCAATGAAGCAGAAGTTGATGTTTTTCTGGAAATCTCTAACTTTCTCAGATTGGTTAGAGATCCTTTATTTATCCATCTTTCCTACTCAAGCTTTTTTTCCCTTGATAACATCCCCTCTGTTTCAGGCTATGAGTCTTGTTATTGATAAGAGCACCATCCATGAAGAGGGAGATATCAGAAGGCTGCAAAGCTTTGCAGGAATAAAATAAAATAAATCTTTAGAAGAAGCCGCAAGGGGAAGCACCCCAAAAACATCCCAGTGAGGGCTACAAGTGCTCAGGGGCTACAGAAAGCTGACTGTTAAAGCAGGAAGAAGGATGGAAAACATGGGGGTTGTAGAATTATGTGACTAAAAATCCTATGCAGGAAGCACTCCACACTGTAACATTCTGTTGCAGGTCCTGTTTCTGTTTGTCTACAGGTTATGATCTACCAACAGATTTGTTTTCTGTTTCTTCAGTACAAGGTCTCAGTGGTGCAATGGGTTGGTTCACCTAGCTGTTAACCAGAAGGTTGGTGGTTCCAGCCCACTCAGGGATGGCTGTGGGCAGGATTCCTGCATTGCAGGGGATTGGAGTAGATGACCCACAGGGTTCCTTCGAACTCTACAATTCTATGATCCTAAGGGTTATCACAAAGTGAGAAACATCTGCAATGTAACTGTTAAACTAACTTTAACCTTATCTCGTCAGAGATAAGGAGAAATGTGATACAAGTCCCACCATACTGGCTAAGAGGAGCTGCATTCAACATTCCAGGACTGCTGAGCTTATTCACACATTGCAAGGCAAAAATCCTACATTTTTCACTGAGTGTATACAACAAAGAGAAACAGCCAATCCTGGTTCTGCAAGGGTATATAGAAATGTCACACTTCAAAAGATCTTAGATGTCCACATATAAATGAATGTGCAAAGCACCTCTACGTTACTGCCAAGTATCAAATAGATAGACCTTGAACTGATAGAACTGATAAAACACAGCAGGAACGAAATGAGAAAGACAATCAAGACAACAGGAAAAAGGGTATTTATAAAGATCATTTGCTGCACATTTTCACGATCATATGCATGCTCAGAAGGGAATGAGTTTGGTATCAATAACATTGTGTTGGGACAGAGCGCTGGGATAGGAATGCTTCATATTAATGCATGTTGGTGACATTTCTTGGAACTGTAAGTTATTATTACATACTGGACAGATCCCATTCCTGCTGAAAGATATGAATTCTTACTCAAACTAGTTTAGATAAAAGCTTGAACATCTCAGGGTGTTGTTTTTCTAAGCTATCACATAAGCAAGGCTGTATTGAAGTCTGAGGGATGTGACTTAATCATGATCACCCTGCCTGTAGCAAAGAGTCTTCAAGTGCAAAAATACCATAGATGCCCATTCATCATGTAGCAGTTGCTTTAGTCCATAACGAAGAGACAAGAACATTAAAGGTTGAAAGAGGAAGCAGTAGCATGCTTTCAGAGAGAAAGTTTAAAGGAGCTAAACTCTGCTGATATAAAAGCTGTGGATTAGTGAACCACAATGACCACAGCTGGAATATTTAGACCCATTTTAATCTGGATTCAGGTTGAGGCTGGGACTGTGGTGTCCTTGGGTGCACTGGTGGGTGACCTCTGCTGGGAAAGAGACAGGGGGAGTGCAACCAGGAGTGACTCCTCCTATCTTTCAATAGCTTTTGGCACCATCAACACTGGTGTCCTGCTGGAACAACTCTGTGGGATGGGTGTAGGGGGTACGGTGATATGGTAGGTTCATTGTTTGGAGCCAATACATGGGGCCAACCATCTTTTCCTCTGTACAATAATCCAGGAAGCGGTGCCACATCATGATTTACTGTCACTTTCAGGAGCTTTATAGTCAAAACCAATGCTTTTTCTTCTTCTAAAAAAATGTTTAGGGGTACTCTCATTTTCCTACTCATATTGAAATACTGCCCCTCAATGAGGCCAAACTTAGATTCACAAAATGTTTAGGGGTATGCATACCCCTGCTTCATTGTCCCCTGGGGGGGGGGAGCACTGGTCAAAACTACTCAACAAGCATGACAAGCACCATGCTTTTCATCTGCTTGGACTACCTCATAAAAAAAGAAGAAGCTCCAAGTAGGAGCAAACCATGCTTGGAAAGGTATAATGTGATCTAATCTGCAAGTCTATGTTTGAATCCAACCACAATCCACTGGAAGAGGAGCAGGAAGGTTCACACACATTCTGGAGTGAATCTGGATCCTCCCTCATTCCTAATCTTCACCTAGGGTGTGCTCGCATTACTGTTTACTGTGGCTCCCCCACCACTGTTTTTCCAAGCCAGGTGCACTTGACATTAGTCACAATCCATTGGCATCTTGTTGCTTTGAGAGAAAGAGCAGCGTAGCTAACCGCTCGGGAGCTGGGTACGGCACGTGTGTCCTGCAGGTGGGGGCAGGGCGAGCCACCCATGGGGGCGGGGCACACTGCATGGAGCCTCTCTGCCGCCTCCCCCTCAGCTGTAGGGCGGCTGAGGGAGAGGTGGAGGGCAGACGCAAGTCCCATGCTGCTGTTTCAGGGAGTGTGGAGCTTGCAGGTGCCCAAGACACCACGTCACTCCCAGGAGAGACGCATGGCTCAGGCACGCTGCAGGCCCCGTGGTAAGTGCCGGCCCCTGCGGTGTGGCGCCCAGTGCCATCTGCGTTTCCTTACGTTTGTTGACTGAACTAAAAAGTTTCATGAGCTCAATTTTTTTGAAAATTAATTTTTAAAACTCACATTTTAGTCATTTTTGTCACCCCCTTCCCTGATGACACCCGGGGTGGCCCGTACCCCCCTTCCTCTGCCACTGGAGAGAAATACTTCTCTTTGGAGTGCTTTTTCCTCAAACCAACTTCTATTTGAAAACAGAAGCTGCAATTCTGCTGCTTTTGAGCACACACAGACGACAAAGCATGTGCAGATTAAATCTTCACTGAATTGAAGTTTAGCATGGGGAAAGAAACCATCGCGTGAAGACATCCCCGCCCCTGTTCTCGTGCAAAGAGCAGGGACTTGGAAACACGGTGGTGGGGAGGGGAAATGACCCTGCAGTGTTTCAACCTGTACCCTTAGTTACCAACAAACTAGGAAGAGTTGTGGGTCAATGATTTTCAAGCGCATTCCTTGCAGGCAACATGCCCAGGTTCAAACCCTAGAAATTCTGTTTCGGGCTGTGAACATTCTCAGCGTGAAACTCTGCTTAACCACTGACAACTGAGCGAGCTGAGCCAATAGTCTGACCAATGGAATGTGGCTGGAATGCAGAAATGAAACCCATTATACAAGTATGGATGTCTTCAGATAATAATTGTGGAAAAGGTATCCCTATGCTTTATGCACATTTTAACTGATCTTGTCCTGAAAGGATTGTGCTCACATTCACAGTGTAATGTGTAATATAACCTTAGCAACAGGACCTGAAAGTTTGTTAGTGGATTTGATGGGAAGCAGCTGCTTTAGGGAAAAGAAGATTTTTCAAGGCAAGTAGTTTCTTTTCCCTTCCTTCTGTTGTCACAGACATAACTGCTTTTATGGATTCACTCATCGTATTTCCCCTTTCCACTCATGGGGTACCTTGCTTGAGGAATTCTGCTTCTTCTAATGCTGCCATGAGGTTATTCATTTGGCTTGGGGATCTTATATTCCCAGAATGGCAGAACAGCCAGATCAGCACTGTAATGAGGCTGCCCCCTATATTATTCCCATTTGGGGCAATATGTTGCTCTGTCCTCCCTATTCATGCACCCAAGAACCACGCCAGGTGGAATAATTATTTTTTTAATTTATACTTTGTTTCCCCCTTTCTCCCGCTTTCCTTTTGCTGCAGTATCCCTCCCTTCCCTGTTGCAAGCATTGCTTCATGGAAATGACTGTAATCTCCAGCGCACTTTAGGCATTACTTCCACACCATTTGAAGTTTTCCGCCCCAGTAGTTTTTGTTGTGTTTCTCATTTCACAACTTGGGCATACGTTTTCAAAGAAGCTCGGGTCTTGGATTTGCAGCTGGATCCTGGGAGAATGGCAGGATGCCCTGCTCAAGAGAACCATTTTTAAATGGAGGTTCTGGAAAAAATGAAATCATCCAGGATGTTTAGCAGGGCTACGTTTCTCATAAAGTTAAGAATACTTGCGGACGGTGGGGTGGGCTCATTTTCAAAATAACTGAAAATCCCAAGGTGTAGAATATGAAATATTTTTGCCATATCTGCCTTGTAGGCTTACTTGCTTCTCTTTGGAACTGCATTGCTTATATCCTGCACCTGTGTCTTGCAGCGTCTTCCTTGACCAATAAAGCGAGATGAGTGCTGCAACCCCAGAGTCGTCTGCGACTGGACCTAATGGTCAGGAGTCCCTTTACCTTTACCCTAGAGATCAGGCAAACTAATAATCTAAAACTCACAAATAATGGCTACAGTAAGGAGATGCCTACGTTTCTAATAGAAACAGTGGAAGAAATTCAACTTTAGAGCCCTGGATTCATCCACTGCTGTGCTCTCTATCTTTCACTTATTGATTTCCACTGTGTGTTGCCAACACATTCTTTCTCCTAAATACATGAACACCACCCACATTAAAAAACAAAAAAAACAAGCAACAAGATAGTACCGAAATTGTCCAATATTAAAGGATCGCAGGCAAGGTAGGACTGAAAGAGGGTGAGGGAGCAGCGGTAAGTCTCCTCTCTCAGGGATATTGTACCCAGCGATTACCGATGAAATGACATCCTCTCAAACACATTATCTTAAATGGGGGGAGGGGAGAGATGGATTTTTAAATAGGTAGACACAATGCTTCCATTTAAGGTTATTAAAAGGAAAGAACAACCTCTTCTCACCACTTGCCTTCTGTTTCCACTACTATTGCAAAGTAATTAAAGGTTGCTAAAGAAGCAGGGAAATGTTTATCATGCCATCAAGGCTTGGAAGGCACTGATCTTCCACAAAAGTTTTCAAAACATTCTATTGTGACCAGTGTCAGAAGTATGCACTGCTATCCTTTTATTTATAATAACACATGAATCTGTCAGCATGCTAACTGAAGTGGGAAATAAATTGAATGACTACATTTTGGCAACAGTATTATGTGGCAGCCATGAATGATACAAGATAAAATTCCCAAATGTATTGCTGGGTCTCCTAAAAGGGGTGGGGGTGGAAAACAGCTTTAAGAACGAGTTGCTATTTTTCTTCCACTATATCCATATCAGGAACCTTGAAAGTCCCTCTCTGCCACATGCATCATCAATGCTGAGGACAACAGAGTGGTCTTCATTTTGTTGTTGTTGTTGTTTAGTTGTTTAGTCGTGTCCGACTCTTCGTGACCCCATGGACCATAGCACACCAGGCACTCCTGTCTTGCACTGCCTCCCGCAGTTTGGTCAAACTCATGTTCGTAGCTTCGAGAACACTGTCCAACCATCTTGTCCTCTGATGTCCCCTTCTCCTAGTGCCCTCAATCTTTCCCAACATCAGGGTCTTTTCCAAGGATTCTTCTCTTCTCATGAGGTGGCCAAAGTATTGGAGCCTCAGCTTCACGATCTGTCCTTCCAGGGAGCACTCAGGGCTGATTTCCTTAAGAATGGATAGGTTTGATCTTCTTGCAGTCCATGGGACTCTCAAGAGTCTCCTCCAGCACCACAATTCAAAAGCATCAATTCTTCGGCGATCAGCCTTCTTTATGGTCCAGCTCTCACTTCCATACATCACTACTGGGAAAACCATAGCTTTAACTATACGGACCTTTGTCGGCAAGGTGATGTCTCTGCTTTTTAAGATGCTGTCTAGGTTTGTCATTGCTTTTCTCCCAAGAAGCAGGCGTCTTTTAATTTCGTGACTGCTGTCACCATCTGCAGTGATCAAGGAGCCCAAGAAGGTGAAATCTCTCACTGCCTCCATTTCTTCCCCTTCTATTTGCCAGGAGGTGATGGGACCAGTGGCCATGATCTTGGTTTTTCATTTTACGTATAACCAAACATTCCTGTTTAAGCTGAAAACTCAAAACATAAACCCTTGTGACCTACCTCCCCAAATTCCAGATTGGAGAGCTATAGTTCAAAACAGTAATCACTAACTTCGCTTTGCAAGACCCAGGTGTCTGCTGCTGGTTATGATATGACCCTCAGAGCCCCCCTTTTGCTACTAGCCATCGTCACCTGACCCAACTACATCCACTACATCCAGTATATAAATTTTATGAAACAAACACTTTATGAAATAGATCGATCGATAAGAGCTTACCCTAAGGCAATGTGGCCCTGCTCATAAAAAGGTTCCCCACCAGAGATATATGTCATGGAACCAAGCAGGAGACAGATGTGAAAGGCAACCATCATCAGGCAGGCAGAAGAGTAGTCAGGTGACACAGAAGGGTAACCTATTGGTTCCCTCAGAGATGAGTGGCAGGGACTGAGGTTATACAACCAAACTAGCTGCTATACAGCAGGGAGCAGAGTAGGTTTGGTTTCCCCAAGTCACCGGGATGCTAAACTCAGGAGGATTCTACCAGCAGTCTCTTGTTGCATGCCTTTAAATGCCCATAGTTCCGTTCCTTGAGCTATCAGCCCTTCTTCCAGCTACGTGCCCTAGTGATATGTGGATCAGGAAAGTGGTGTCTAGTCTTCAGTATTTGCTTTTCAAGTCCAATGGGTAAATAGTCGAGGACTACGCACAAGGCACCTCAGGAGGAATACGAAATTATTGGGCTAAACTCAAGAGACCTTATATGAAGGCACTCTGGGGTTGCGTGCTCATCTCGCATTATTGGCCGAGGGAGCCGGCGTATAGCTTCCAGGTCATGTGGCCAGGTCAAGTGGCCAGCATGACAAAGCCACTTCTGGCGAACCAGAGCAGCACACGGAAATGCCATTTACCTTCCCGCTGTAGCGGTTCCTATTTATCTACTTGCATTCTGACGTGCTTTCGAACTGCTAGGTTGGCAGGAGCCCTAGGCTCAGTGGTTTAACCCACAGTGCCACCTGGGTCCAGGCTGGCCTAAAGAAAAATGTTTTAAGCAGGCAACGAAAAGAATACAGTAGGGCACCTGCTCGATGTAAATAGGGAGGGAGTTCCAATGTGTAGGTCAGGCAGATGTAACCTTGGCTCTCCATATGTTTTGGAACTACAACTCCCATGATCCCTAGCTAACAGGGCCAGTGATCAGGGATCATGGGAGCTGTAGTTCCAAAACATCTGGAGAGCCAAGGTTGCCTATGCCTGGTGCAGGTGCTGCCACACACATACAAAATCAATTTCTTACAACTATGGAACAGGTATTTATGTGACACCTGTTCTGCACTGCCAGTTCTGCAGGTAGAAGCAGTCTAGTGGGTACATATGGGGAAAGACAATTTCACAAATCCACCCCCCCCTTTTGCTTTAATGATAGAATTTACCATGTATCAGTATGGGTAATGGAGAATCAGCTCCTTCACCTCTGAAGCACAGAATTATCACCTCCCCTCCCCTCCTAAGTAACCTGCATGCAAAATTAATGATACCTAATTGCGCCCTCTGTTAGTGTCCACTTCTCATGAATGACTGTGGTGTGATGGGGGTTTTATCTGCATAAACATTTGCAGCAAGCAAATGACAATTTTTCAGGCATGAGTGATTGCATGCAAAATAAAACATTTTACATTTTTAACTTCAGGCATATGCACTGTCTTTGCGGCTTTGCTTTTAGAATACAAAGCATAGTATGAGGAGTCAGCTGTTGCAAAGAATCTGAACATGAATATTCACAGCTGACAGTATGAATATGAGAGAATTTCTTTAAAAGTTTAACAAGTACTTTTTGCATGCCAAATACGTAAGAGAAAATAACGATCCCGTTGTGAATATTATATCAGTTGGTTCACAGTTTAAAATTATTTTTTAAAGTATTTTTATTAAAGATTTCTTGAATTACAAAGGTGTGTGCAGTGTCTCTCATATTTTTACATGTATCATTTTTGCAAATCAGTTTCATTTGTTAAGACACTAAGAAGAAAGAGGGAAAACGAGGTAGATAGGGGGTGGGAGGGTGGATGGGGGTGGGATTAGGTGACTATGTTTCTGTTTTGTTTAATATATGTAGGGCTTGATGTCAGCTTTGTGTAGGTTCTCCTTTATTCGCTTGTGTTCTTTTGGTGGTGAGAGATTGGGGTTGGCCAAGGGTGTGGCTGTTCATTTGTGATTGGCTATTGTCAGGGATTATTGCGGCTACTCCTGAGTAACGGCCTTCCACATACTTGTCTTTCAAAAGTCTTTATTAGTGCACATTATCTACAGTGTAGTGAGCTGTCGGTTTCATGTCTTCTCATTCCGAATCAGAATCCGACACTGCCCCCTTCCGTGATTTGGACCAACATAAAAGCCTCGGGACAGCGAATCTCCTCCCCTTTCTCCTCCTCCTCAATTCCGGAGTCAGGAGGAAGGGTCTACGTTCTGCCTGTGTCCTCTCCTCTCTTTCCCTCTCCCTCTCTTCCTGCCTGTGGAGCAGGGGCTCCTGGATGTTGCCAGAGGTCTGGCACTCCCTCTCCATCTCCTGACTTTCCTCATCCGTCCCTTCGCTTTCATGACTGCTTGGAAATGGGCTGCTTCTGATGAGAGGGGGCTGTTCTCTATAAGCCCTTCCCCTTACAGCTATGATGGTCTTTGTTTTCATGTGTGAGTGGGGTGGGGGGTGGTTTGTTTTCTTTTTACATGTTTACCAATTTTTTAAGAATGGATGCTAGAAGCATACATCTTCAAATGCATGCACCACACAGGTACAGTAGTCAAGGAACAGTGACTAGCTGCTCAGTGACAAACCAGGGTTCGCCACTGCATAATAGAAGAGGTGGTCTCGTGTGCCAGAAAAAAGGTTTCTGGAACTAACTGATTGTTGTAAACTGTTTGTGAAGATCTAACACATACAAAAATATACGCAAGTGCTCTTGAAGAAATACAAAGAGAAAGGAGAGCAGGCACCATTCAGACTGACAGCACCACATTAGGAAGAAATCTTTCCTGCCAAAGCTATTATCAGCTTTTTCAATCTACAAGATCTTTATTTAAAAGTGGAGGAGTGGAGGAGGAAAGGAAGAAGTAGCCTACAGTATGTTACTGAATCTCTAATACGCAGGGCGAAGTGTTGCCACTCCTTCCAACTGCTTCATATTCATTACATCAGGCTCCTGCGATAGAATTTTATTGGCCTCCAAAGACTCCCAGGGTGTGATCAGCTGGGAAACTGATGCAATTATTAACATTATCACCATTAAAACAAAATAATAATTTTAATTACAATATGGGCCCTTTAACACTTTCTCAGCCAGCCTATTCCCATATCAAGAGCAATGTAATCTGCCACCACTGTGATGGAAAGGGGGGGGGGTTGGGGGAGAGGGAGGTGATATGGAGCAAGGCAAAATAAATAAGGGTTTGCAGGGGGGTGGAGGGAGAAATGCTACTTTAGTAGCCGAAGGCTATTAACAAGGAAAATTGATGACCACAAGCTTGTGAAATTTCACTGCAAATAGGTATTGTGGTCTTACAGAAGTGAATAGCTGTAATGGTAAGATACCAAATAAAGGCTTGACATATCTCACTTTGCATGTCATCAGTCTACCGTATATCCTATATTGGTTTCACCTTTTAAGTTGAATTACTTAAATAAATGAACTTTTCGATGATATTCTAATTTTTCGAGTTTCACCTGTAAATGGCTGAAAAGAGAGTTCTCCATTAATAACACCAGAAATCGTTGCTAAATCATTTTTATCTGACTCATGATAGAAAAAAAGATGCAGTGCCAGACAGACCACTGTTCTGACCTAATAAAACTGGTCTAAGAATCTTAAGACATTTATTAATTATTAATTATTAATTATTATTATTATTATTACTACTACTACTACTACTACTATTCACCACTAGGAAGTTAATGCAGCCTCTTTTGGAGATGACTGGGTCAAGAAATCATAGCTTCCAAAAGCATTTCATGAGGATGAGAAGATCCACGCCCCCAGAAAATCTGGAGTTGCTAGCAGTTCATCCAACTAAACCCACAAACCAGGAGAGCTTAGTGATGATTTATTAGCCTGTTCTCAGGAAATCAATATGGGAATGGTTATAGATGAAGTGGAAGCCTCTTGAAAACAGAACCCTGGTATAAATTAATATATCCTGTCAAGCTACAGGTACTTTGGTGGGGGGGGGAGGTTGCTATTTCAGAAGTGTCTGTGGGTGGTATTCTTGATTCAAAGCCTGATAAAAAAGACACTAATGAAGATGTCACCATATGTAACATTTATTAATGAAAATGAACACACACACTCATATAAAGGTAGCTATAACAAAAGAACAGAGGATAAAGAACCTACAGCTACTAAAAGAAGATGAAAAATGTCTAAAAACAAGAGTGGAGCTGCCTATAAAAGGTAAAGGGACCCCTGACTGTTAGGTCCAATCGGGGACGACTCTAGGGTTGCGGCACTCATCTCTCTTTACTGGCCGAGGGAGCTGGCGTACAGCTTCTGGGTCATGTGGCCAGCATGACTAAGCCGCTTCTGGCGAACCAGAGCAGCACACGGAAACGCCATTTACCTTCCCGCTGGAGTGGTACCTCTTTATCTACTTGCACTTGGCATGCTTTCGAACTGCTGGGTGGGCAGGAGCTGCCTACAGCATCACTTAAAAGAACACACTCTTCATGTGTTCTTCACCTAGTCAGCCAATGTACATGGCCAAAGCACCATAGAGACAGGCCAACCAAATGGAAGATGTTTTGGCTTTGGCAAGTTTACTTTGTGCTGCACACTATAGCGCACCATTTCAAAGTTAAATAAAATGAAAGGGGGCAAAGCAGGACAATTGGCTTAACAGATACCAGAACTAATAATACCTAGTAATACAATCATGAATGAAAAACAGGCATGCTGGAACACGCATACATGCTCACGCACATGCGTAAAGAGTGGCTTTGGGATTATTATTATTTTTATTTTAAAAAATTACTCATCCATTTCAAAAGGCATGTAAGAACAGAGGAAGATCGCTGGATTATGTCCCTTGCAATTAGAAAACCGCCGGATGGGGAATACTAAAGTGAGAAAGTGCTGAGAAAGGGGATTATACGAAGAAGAAAGGCTACAGAGGAAAAGCAATAGCAGAAGGATAAACCCTCAAGGTCAGGATGGCTAGTGCACAGGTGCCTGACTAACACACTGGAGCTGCCCTGTGGGGCACAGACACAGGCAAACACGTTGTAGCAAATTGGAAAGCCATAAAAGTCCATTAGAGAAAATCAAACAGCAGCCAGCATGACAGCCATTAGCCTGAAATGAATACACGGGAACTTAATGAGGTCTGTCGAGGCCAGCTTGGTGAATTAAGTTGCCAATTCTAGTAGGATTCCCCCTTTCTTTACAGACTTGAAAGCATCGGCGCTGCCTCGTTAAGAGTTCAACAAGTGAGCTGCACGGGAGGGGAAATGTATAATTATTTGTAGAGCAGGATTATGTGAAGGACAGAGATCCTCTTGCTACAAATACTGTACACGTGCATGCACACACACACACACACACACACACACACACACTCTTCTGCTTTGCTATTTCACACTAGTAGCCAATGGGCAATTAAGACAAGTCAGGTATTAATTTGTCATGGAACTCACAGTGGAGCACAAAACTAAATAAAGGCAAAAGACTCCCATGCAATGATTCAATAGGATTCATGACTCAAGAAGTGATTCAGCACAATATATGGTCTAATGTGATTTTATGCACCTAAGTGTTACTAAACAACCCCTCCTTTGCCCTCCCCCAGACAGTGTATTGTGTCAGGATTGCTAATCAATTTTTTTTTTAAAAAAAAAAACCTGAACATAATCTGCCTGCTAATCAATTAATTGCTACTATTTGAATCATAGCTGCCAAGTTCTCCCTTTTTTAAAGGGAAATTCCCTTATGCTGAATAGGGTTCCTCGCGAGAAAAGGGAAAACTTGGCAGCTATGATTTGAATATCCTTATTAAAAGCATATAAGCATCAAGAGCACAAATCATCCTGAATACACATTAAAAGACGAGTTTGGCAAGAGCCCTTAGTCTTTATGGTGCCATAAAACTCTTTGTTGTCTTTGCTGAAAGAGAGTAGCATAGTTATCCCTCTGCAAATCTCAATATAGATGCTAAAAGGACACTTAACATCATTTTTATTCATTACTAGGCACAGCCACCATTGCTCTCTCCGCTCACCAACCCTCCCTGTCTGACCACCTATTTGCCAAGCCCCCTCCTCACACACCTGGCCAACCCCTCCTCCCTTTACACCTTACCTCTCGCTTTATACCTCTTTCATCCCACCCACTTACCTCACCACTCACCCCAGACCAACCCATTTCCCTCCCAGTTTGCCTCACTCCACTGCCGTTTCAGAGAGCTGTCCAGAGTGCCTCTCACCCTCCTTTAAGCAGCTTGCCTGGGCTGCCTAATCGCCCACACTTCTTTCTTGCTCACCTGCATGCTACTAAGAAACTGAAATAATTCCAAACATGGATATGGATATGGATATGGATATGGAAACACCGTTTGCATAGCCATAGACCTTAAGGAATTCTTTAACAAATTAATGTTTAGGTGGTACTTAACAGCAGGGAGATGTAAGCTGAATTTATGCTAACACAAGGGATAAATGTTAGGAGATATGATGCACATTTCATTGTGCATTTCTATATTTGGGCCTCCCCAAAATCAGAAATAGCGGGGTGGGGCTGATAATGAATGAAATTAAAACAATTTCTGGTTATGAGCTACCAACAGATCTTTTAATAATTATGGTAAAATGCATGAATGATGTAAACTTCTGGATGACAAGCAAATGGTTACTGAAAATTCTGATAAGGTTCATGGAGCGGAACATTATCAGCTCTGACCTATTATGGTTAACATACTTCCTTGTTAACCTGGTTTCTCTTTAGCTTCCACCATTGCTTGGGTGTTGGGTGTTCATATATGCAATCAGGCTGAATTCCTAATGGATATACATATCTTTTAGTTCCCAAGTTCAAACGCATTTGGAGTTTGAGTCCCAACACCTGGCCCACCATTTCTTATTTGCATCTGGTTTCTGACTGCATGTGATTGTTCTCTCAGATCTGCTTGGACTGTCTTTCCAGGCTACCACAATTTCATCTTGTCTGGCTTGTCTGACTCTGTTCATCTTACTTGTGTTTCTCAGGATGAATGCCTGACACTGCCATACACTTTTGCCCCGACTATGCCAGACACACAATCTGTGTTTCCTGCTCCTCCATCATGCAACTGTCCAAGTACCGGTCATAAAATCTCCCTTCCTTCTCTCACAAAGTGAGTGCCTCTCCCAGTCCTAAACAATTTGTATTCCCCAAACAAGCTCACTTGATAAAGCAGGGTTATGCATATTCTAAATCAGTATTTTAGGAGGCAAGTTTATTTTGCATTCCACTTATTCACGCTGATCTTTTTCCCAATGTTCCAGCTGCCAAACAACAGCACTAAATATGAATAGCCTTCCCCCTACCGCTCTACCCCTTTGCTTGAAGTGCTGCAACAGAGAGGATTATTCATGTCAAAGCAAAACAAAGAAAAAACTGCTTTCAGTGCCTACAAATATTACTAATTAGTAGTCTGTGCAAAGGCATCTTTGCGATACAGCTGTCTGTTCCCACCTCAGCCTCTCTACTGCTTATCCATGTTGTCTGGTATTAAAAAGGCAAGCAGGAGAAGGCTGGGGGAAAAGGCAGCACTATTGGATAGTGGCTTTTCTCCCGTATAAGAAAAAGCTCCACCAGATATAGGTTTGCTAAACTCTTTCACTCTAAGCAGTAGTTCTCATTCTTTTCATACACATGATCTAATGTGACCAGCAACCTGAAAATGGGACCCACTTTTCATTTTTTTTACTATAAATGAATCTGCATTTCTGATTTTCTCCCCCCCCCATGTTCCCTATGAACCCCCGTTTTTCCCTCTCTCTTTTTGCTTTCCCTTCCTTTCACTGTCTGTCTGTCCATCTGTTTTTCTCTCTCTCTCTCTCTTTCTCATCATTAAAGGGGCAAGGGAAACTGAATCGCCTTAGAATGGCCATGACCCATGTTCGGGTTGTATAAACTGCCAGTTGGAAGACCACTTTGTGGTTCTTTTGAGTATGGAGTATAGAGTATTGTCCTCTGGGACAATGAGGCACAGTTGGGGGTGGGGCCTTTGGGTGTGTGTTTCCTTCCCTCTGTCCTTTTATGCTGGCAAAATGGTTTGCAGTCCTAGTTCACAGACAAATGTAAACCATCTGTTTGGATTAGTCTGCTTGGCTGAAACCGATCAGGATTGGAAGTTAGAAATCACTATGCAAGAGCCAAAAAAGGCACAAGCCCACGGCTTATTCTCACCATGACGAATTATAGTGGCTCAACATTTCCTTTCCCCAAAAATGCCCCTCAAAGGAAGCTATGTTATAACACATAATCATTCCACAGAGATAGGAAGGGAAATGGCTTCAGATTTTGAATCTACTGGTTCCTGTATTTTTACTGATGCTACGATAATTGCTTTTGTTTCTGATGTTTTTGAACTGTTTTATATTTGTTTCATGGTTCTCTTTTGCAGACTATCTTGAAAATCTAGATTAACAAAATTATACAAAAACAAACAAACAAACAGGTTGGGAACACCGCTGCTGCTTGCTGGAACAGCAAAAAGCTTAAAAATAAAAGCAGGGAGTAAAGGTGAAGGTGTCTATTCTGCCTGGCATTTGAAAGGGAAGCCCGTGCACCCAAATATTTGTCCAACTTTCACCATTATCACTCTGTACCCTGAAGTACCTCCTCGGGTTCATGGCCACAAAACAGAGCCTCAAAGGCTTGAAAGCACTTTTGGTTCCCATTCTATGTTGAAATGTACTCTGAATAGTTCCATAATTTGAACAGTGCAATGTTTTAAGCCTGGTGATGAAATGCAGGTGAAGCATTATGTTGGCATATTGAGACAACAAATATGGGGTTTACAATGGGGGGGGGGGAAGGATATGGTGGTCCCATTCCAAATGTCCCCTCATCCAGTCAGTCTTAAGCAAGGAGCTTCTTATGATCTGAGTGTCAGAGAACCACTGTTCTCTCAGCCTTTGTTATCCACCCCCATCCTAGTTTGTCCAAGAAAGAGATAATAGTGTACAGGAACTTAATGACTTGCATTCATTATCCACATGTGAGATATTTGAAACTACACTGTGATATGCAGGATATGGGTTTGGCATTGTTGATCGTCTTGCTGGGGTCCACACCCAAGCAGAGGGACCGCTAGCAACCTCTGAGCATCCCTAACCCTGCTGTTTCTTCCCTTGGTGTCTCTGGCTATTCACCTGCCCAACCCTGAGCAAGTGAGCAGCAGCAAGAGTGGGGAGATGAAGCAACCCTCTCCACTTGCCTTGCCCTCTCCCTCTGCACAGGTGTGTGAACTGGGCACAAGGAGATAGGTACTGTACAAGCAAATGGGCAGTGGTGGCAGCAGTGAGATGTACCCACTCAGCATGAAGATGGTGGGCGACTTTCCCAAGGGCCTCCTCCTTAAAGCTTCAAGATGGCCCTAAACAGGACTGCTTGTGTCAGGTACTGGCCTATTTTCTACACAAATTTCCCCTAGTTGCATCATTTAAAGGATGCTAGCATTGCAAAGTTAGCAGGCAAAGAGAAAAGGTCACACCTAAATAGAAACAAAGTACTTGGCAGCAAGTCATTTTAGACCTAGATAAATGTTTTTTAGAAGGACAGGTCTATACTTCAAATAATTTTGTGGTTTTTTCCCACTTTCAAGATCCCCAAATTCTGAGCTCATACAAAAAATACAGCATTTTTTAAAATTGAGGTTTGGCAAGAAAACCTGTGTTGAATCAGTGCGTAAGGGTTACACGCCTTTCTCTGTGTCCAAACCACAGACTTCAAAAGCAAGACTGCTATAAAACCTAGCTGCTATGAGAAGATATGTGCTGCTTCTGACTCAAAGGCAGTCTAAAAGGAACGATCCAGATAATTTATGTCATTCTAAAACAGACGAACCTAGCTTCCTGGCCAATTTTAGCACACACAAACGAAGGATCTTTACACATCTGGCAAAGGTAAGGCAAAGGATCAAAGTCTAATCTCAGCAGGATACCAAGTCATGAGCTTATTAATGAACCATTGATAATGCAATAATTTGTACTTCTAAATTACCTTAGTGCTCCCTCTTACTCCCTCTCACTCAACAGATACATACGCTTAGCCCAGCAGAAACGGATTCTGCCCAGATCAGACTGCAAGATAGTTTACAACCCAGAAAAACTAAACTAGGGAAATCTAGTGAGAAAGTGGAAAGTATCCCTATCTCTGATTAATGGCTTAGAATTCAGGAAAAGAAAATAATTACAATGATTTTTATATAAAAAGGTAAAGGTAAAGGGACCCCTGACCATTAGGTCCAGTCGTGACCGACTCTGGGGTTGCGCGCTCATCTCGCATTATTGGCCAAGGGAGCCGGCGTATAGCTTCCAGGTCATGTGGCCAGCATGACAAAGCCGCTTCTGGCAAACCAGAGCAGCACATGGAAACGCCGTTTACCTTCCCGCTGTAGCGGTTCCTATTTATCTACTTGCATTTTGACATGCTTTCGAACTGCTAGGTTGGCAGGAGCTGGGACCAAGCAACGGGAGCTCACCCCGTCACAGGGATTCGAAGTTGATTCAAGGCAATACCAGACTTGATCTATAACCAGACCTCTTCCCTTTAGTTCAAAGTGATAAATTGCAGTCAAGGGGAGCAATTAATCTTGGGGCTACAGCACATGCCAAGTTTTCTCCTGTGGGGCACTTTGCAGGTAGGGTGCATGGAGGCAGTTTAGTTCACAAAAGAAGCAATTAAAACCTGCCCCTCGAGGTGTTCCAGCCATAATCTAAGTGCCCGATGATTATATTTACCATAAAAACCTTGAGAGATCCAGTCACAAAGATCTCCTGATGTCACACCTTGTTTGGCCCTTAATGTCTTTACATTCTAATGTGTTTGTAAAGTTTATGTGAAAGCTCAGTTACATTTAAAAGATCCAAAATGCATCTGCAAGGTGTCTTTTCAAATTCTTCTCAACTATATCAGTACAGCAGAAAGTTAGTGCTAGATAATCTTTTGTAAATCTTGAAGAATTTCTCAAAGGTAAGCTGAGATAAAGTACTCTAACCTTTGTAATTCTTCTATTACAAATCTTTTTGAAATGCCTGGCGAAAATCAGTGTGACAAGCAACAGTTTCAAATTGAATCTATTCATTTGGGCATTTTGCTAAAATTGCTCAATTAAGTGTGGTTGGGTTCAAGAATACTGCTTCTTTTAATCTAGTTTACCCCATGGTCGACAGAAAAAAACACCTCATTTAAATTTAGTGTAGTTTCAGAAATCACAGAGAAGGGTGGCTGGGGAAGTAACTTGCAATTTGCTGTCAATGTTTGATAAGAGTTCTCACCTCTCTGCCACTTCATGCATTACATAATGATTTGCCCACCCCCACCTCCTGTCCAAATGTTTCCATGTAATATCCAAAGCTTCCCGAAGGAACAAACTCAGGTGAGGAAGCTCTGTACACAGAAAACAGTAACAAAAACAAGAGTACTATGGTGATCAGTGAACGTAATCCATCAGAAATGGTGATTAGCTTGCAAACTGATGAATCTCATAGTAACAGGAAATAGCTTAGAAAGTTTTCAATTATTTCAGGTTCTCATAAGTGTATCTAATTTTCCTTTTTTGTGTTTCAAAAATGAATCTTGGGAAAGTGATCAATGTCACAATGTCATGTTTCAACACCTAAAACTAAACTTTCACATACCAAATAAAAAGCTTTTTCAGTTTGATACTCAAAGAGAAAATAGCCAAGCCATCTGGATGGATCAAAAATGAACACCAAGCCACAAGTGAAAAAGATATGTTGAATGAAGGTGGATACTAATTGGTATGAATTTTTATTCAAATGTGATTGGTTGCTGAAGAATTTCAAATCCAAACTTTAAAACTTACTGGCCAGGCAAAGACTAACTAAAGGGGATGGCAAGCAAAATGTTCAGAATGCCTCAAGCAAGGAAAGGGTTGCAGAAATCAACATCAGAGGACCGTGCAAAGATGCTTAATTGTGCAGAATATGCATGCACAGAAACCAGAAACGAAGGGCTCATCCACATGGGAGTTTAATATGTATTTGAAGCTAGAGGTATCTCAATAAAGTATTTAGGGCGCTGGCCACATTATATACTTCCTGTTCAACTTGCAACCTGCACTTTTTCCACTGTAAACTCAGATTTTTCTGATCTAGGGAAAATCTGAAAAGGGAATTGAATCCAATATAAAATTGCTTGCTACCTGACTGCAGATGCACTGAAGAACATTGTGTGGGCAGGTCCTGGTGACGTTCCTGTGGTACCATGTTTTTCCTCACTCCCTAACAAGCCTGCCTATGGCTATATTTTTTACTTCCAGTTCCTCTGGGAAATGCCTCCCTCCCAACTTTCTTTCTCAAAATGGGATGTTTCCCAGGTATATACATAGCCCCTAAATTAAGGGAGAACCATATAGAACTGGCTTGGTACATATTCAGGCATTTACAAATGAATAAAGGTAAAGGGACCCCTGACCATTAGGTCCAGTCGCGGACGACTCTGGGGTTGGGGCGCTCATCTCGCTTTACTGTCCAAGGGAGCCAGTGTACAGCTTCCGGGTCATGTGGCCAGCATGACTAAGCCGCTTCTGGCGAAACCAGAGCAGTGCACGGAAACACCGTTTACCTTCCTGTCAGAGTGGTACCTATTTATCTACTTGCACTTTAGTTTTTGGTGTGCTTTTGAACTGCTAGGTGGGCAGGAGCTGGGACCGAGCAATTGCGGGGATTTGAACCGCCAACCTTCTGATCGGCAAGCCCTAGGGTCTGTGGTTTAACCCGCAGCGCCACCCGCATACTTTCAAATAAATAGATTCAGCCTATTTGGCAGCAGCACTTTTCAGGACTCCAAAGGTAGCCTTGGACAACTGCCCCTCACACAGCAACATGTTCTGAGAGAACTCTGTGGGTAATACGTCTACTAGTTTTCATCTGCACCAACACAAACAGCAACCTTTCAGAAATCTTTTTCCAGCCAAGTGCCACGTGACTGACACATACACCGTCTTGCTTCCATCCTTTCAAAAACAGTGTTGGGACTAAAATCTGTCCCCTCTGAATCTCAAGCATGTTTTGCCTATACACTTTGGTTTGACAATTATTCCCACGTTTTATGGAATCATGAACTATAGTTATTGGGTTGGGGTAGGGGATATCTAGCACAAAAGTTTCAGAACACTCATCAAACTATATTTCTCAGAAGTGAGTTCTCATTCCCTCTATCTCTGCAGATGCTTATGTAACCAAAATAGCAGCACTCACACACGAAGGGTGGTCTCCAGACCACCAGGTTTGCAGAACTGCTCAATGGCCATAAATACTTACTGACTGTTGCGGCGGATGGCATTGAAAGGAGCATGGCGTAATGACAGAGAAGCAGTACAAGGTTTTTATGTACAAATGGTCCCCACAACACTGGACATACTTTTCTCTACCCACATGAAGAGAAGAAACCTTACTTCAGAGCAACTGGAAAAACAACCCAATGACAATCAACTGGAACAATTGTCCCCCCCCCCCTTTGGAATGGAAGCTCTTCCAAGCAAGAGAGAAAAGTAGAGTTCCTACCTCAGGGATCCGGACACTATATGGCTGATTGTGAAACCTTGGTGCATTGTCGTTCACATCTCCCACTTGGATATTCACAGACCCCTTGATCACCTGCAAGCCAAATGATTAGAACAGATTTTAGTTATTCATATTGGTGGCATTTCCCCCCTACAGTCGCATGATATGCAGAACTGTAAGGCCTTTCAGATATTGCTGTTATTAGCAACTTAGAACCTATAAAGGAAACCCTATAGCCCTTCACTGCAGAGGATTTGGGTTTCATTGGGGAAATGGGTGTTCGTTCTAAGCCCATTTCTTCTTCAATTCAAGATCCTTTCAGCGGTCAATTTGAGATGGGCCATATTTTATGGCTGAAATAATTTTTGTGGAGAGGGCTATGGTTTGAGCTCAGAGGGCAGGAACTCAGGATTGGGGTTGTGAATTTGGGGTGGGGAATTGGACAATCTATGCCATCTTCCACTATTTGTATCTCTCTTTGCTCCTGAGCCTGCTGCACACAGGTATCCCTTTTGGAACATCTACCGTGTTTCTCATATTATAAGACATGTCTTATATTTATTTTTTCCTCCAAAAAACACACTGTGGCTTATTTTCAAGGGATGTCTTATTTTTTTCCTCCTCCTCCTGGCGCGGCCGGCATTGCTGCTGCGCCTATCACTATGTCTTATTTTCGGGGTATGGCTTATATTCCTTGAATGCTTAAAAATCCTGCTATGGCTTATTTTATGGGTATGTCTTAAAATATGAGAAACAGGGTAGGAGGCGGTTTTGTTTGTTCCCCATTTAATTTGAAGAACTCAAGGAAAACAACAACAGAATAACAAAAGTATCCTATACAATTAAATACAGTAACATAAATGCATAATCAATGAGTCCAATTTAAATTATGAACAACCAATAATGCTTTTAAAAACAAAAACAAAGATCAGACAAGGCACCGTGAAAACCCAAAATGCTTGCTTTGAAAGGTGTTCCTTATTTCATTAATTGAAAATATCCCTGATGGAAGGAAATACTTTACCCACTTTTCCTGTAGCTATGCTATCAGAAAACAGTTCTTTCTTTAACAAGTGAATAGTCAAAATGTGAGTCAGAACAGCACGAATGAAGGAATATAAGTCTCACATCTGACTATTTACACATTACCAGAATGTTGAACATTTACAATTTTCTGAAACATAATGAGACGCTTCTGTTTCAACCATTTTTCGAGCTGCTTCTCTACAGGGTGGGTTATTGTTTTGCTTTGTGCTTGTTTTTTATTATGTAGTTTGTGTTTTTATTTTGTATTTTTATGCTGTGAACAGCTCTGAGATCTTCGGATGAAGGGAAGTATACAAATATAATAAATAAAATAAAATAAAAATGAGCCTTTTCAGAAATGGCCATAAAAATGATCTCCTTGAGGTCTTCAAATCTGTCAGTTCTCCCTTCACACTTACACATTTGGGAAACAACATTCCTGTGGAGGGGGGGGGGAAGTGTACTCATATGTAGCAAAAAATAAACAAATCCAAAAGTTTATTCAGATACAGGTGTTATTCTGTTCACTGAAGTTTACACACTTTTATGTAAAAAGATGAGGGAACAGATGGGTATATTTCCACACCATTTCATACATTGCCGTGTACTTCCCTTGCTACAAGCGTATAGTGCCCTTATATCCCTAAGGAGGAATCCTTCAGGAACAGGGAGGGACAGCGGCAGCTTTAATCTCCTCCCTACAGAGCACACTATCGAAATCAGCTCTATGCTTCTCTCCATTTTATAACATGGAACAAATGTCACACTTACCCCTTGGCTGTCGCTGACAGAAAATTCAACTGTGAATTCTGACTTAGTCTGGAACGAGAAGAAAAAGATGTAATTAGAGATGCCACAATGGTAATCTGTTGATAGAAGGCTTTGGATTTGAGCCGAATATAATTACATGCTTTTGCGACCTGGAAGAAGATGAAGAAACACCCCGGGAATAACTGTAAAAAAAAAATCATCACAAAACTGCAATACTCATATAGTCTTCAAATAATATGGAGGGGGGGTTGGAGTGAGTGACCTAATGGGAGGCAAGTCTTGATGGAATTTGACTTGCATCCTTCACTTGCAGCAAAGAATTCTAATCCAAGGGTTGGACAAGATATCCATGAAAACCAGAGAGTGCACAGATGAGAGCGACTCAACTTTCTTAACTGCAGACTCCGCCCACCATCTTTTATATAACAGTTCATATTAGTACTCGTGTTTGCACTGAGAGCTGTGGAAAAAGAAGAGCATGCATGTTTCATCCAGGAATGTTCCAGCATGCAATAATAAAATTAGAATTATTATTATAACACCCCACCCACCTGGCTGGGTTTCCCCAACCACTCTGGAAGAGAAAGAGAAAGGACTAGCAGCATTTATATCTTTTTAAAATTAACTTTTATTGATAAATACAATACACACAAACACAAAACAAGCTTATTATTCATATGTACATACAACTCCTTAATTCCTATGAAAGAAAACAATTAAACATGCGTTAACCCAAATCTCAACTTAAATTACATAAAAAACTAAACATAAAAAGATAAATGTTGACTTCCCTCCACCTATGTGTGGCTTCCTTTGTTTCTTTTCTTCTTTTTGCTGTGTTAACAATATTATTCTCGACTACCTCATCTTATACCCGTTTCTTCTTAATTTTTCACTCTATAAATTTCATTCATTGCATATTGATATATTTATACCAGAACAATGCTTTTTCATGTATTCCTTCATGCAAGTCCACTCCTCTATCAGTTTTTGATCTGATTGGCCTCTCATTACTGCTGTAAGTCTTGCTGATTCTATGTATTCACAAAATCTTATTTCCCATTCTCTCATTGAGGGAGTTTTTTCTCCCTTCCATTTTTTTTCTATAATCATTCTAGCCGCAGCAGTTGCATATAAGAATTTTTTTTTTCCTAGCGGCAGGAATGTCAGTCTATATAATTCCCAAGAGAAACGCCTCTGGTATTTTGTTACATATTATAAGCATTTTTTTTAAAGTTCCTCTTGGATGTCACTCCAAAACTGTTTAATATACACACACTCCCACCACATATGATACATTGTTCCTATCTCTGTTTTGCACCTCCAGCACAAATTAGATTTTGATTTATAAATTTTCGCCAATTTGACCGGGGTTAAATACCATTGGTGTATCATTTTCATTTTCTCTGATTTTGAAGCAAGCTGTGAATTTGATGTCATATTTCGATAATTTCTCTAATCGAATCGTGTGGCCTATATCTCTGGCCCACTTAATCATAACTTCCTTCACCTCTTCATCTTTTAATTCCCATTCTAATAACAGGTTGTACATTTTAGATGATATCCTTTTTTTAATAACTAATAACTTTAATAACTAATAACTTTATTAGTACCATCTTTCAAAACATTCTTTAATCTGGTGGCTAATATTTGTGCGTATATTTTATAATCATTATTAAGTAGCGATATTGGTCTATAGTTATTTATAAGCTCTTTATTTTTCCCTTGTTTTGGTATCACTACTATATGCGCTTGCTGGCATGTCTTAGGAATTTTCCTCTTGCCCCTCCTTTGCTACAAGGGGGGCAAAGCTTCCACTTTGTGAGCTGGTGGATCATGCCCCACATGCAGGCTTCCTTGGGATCTGTTTGGTCATTGTGAGAAAATGTTGGACTTGGTGGAGCTTTGGTGCGATTCAGCAGGACTCTTCTTATGTTCACGTTTCATATGTGACAGACCATGGTTTACCATCATATGTGACAGACCATGGTTTACCACATTCTAACAAAACAGCAAACCAGAGTTTCCCACAAATAAGAAAAAGCTTCTAATTCCCTCTGCTCACGCAAAGATGAGGGAGTATATGAGCCTGCAGCTCATTCTTGTAGCAACAGTCAGTGGCTTGACTCAACTTAGTCCTATACAGTATGTAGGACTAATAGCTCAATTGAAAGGAATGAATTTAATAAGAGTCTGGAATTGCTGTATGTGAACTACTAGATTTCTAACTCAGTAGAGTTACTGTGTCAGTCAGTAATTTGAATCTACACTGCCAAGACCTGCATCCCCCCCCCGCCTCTTTTTTTTGCCACAATAACTGTTTATTTTTGGGGGGGGAGGGGTGTTAGGACAGTTTACCAAAACACGGCTGTCCTCCCATGAACACTCGGCTAATGTGATCTGAGAAGGGCCTACATGGAATTTAGCTTCTGCCTCAAGGCAATGCCTGCAGCCAGCCTATGAAAGCCAAATGCCAAGGATAAAAGAGACGTCATCCATTTGTCTCAGGGAAGAGACACTGTCATTCCTTCCATGATTTCTCTCTCACATACACACCTGTCTTTCCCCCACCCCTCCGCACAGTGTAACAAAGAAGGGGTAAAAGTGGTGAAAGATACCTAAAGGGAGAATGTTGTGGAACATGAAAATGACAGGCAAGGATAGAGATTAGCCAAGCGGACAGAGTAGACTTCAGGCAAAGCTCTATCCTACAGCATACACCTTGCTATTTTAACTAGCACATTCCCCCCCCCCCAATTTATGTTGCATTGGGGATCCCGTTCATTTGTGCAATCTTTTCTGCCCCTCTCAAATTATTCAACCATTTTCTATACACTGCATAATTATCTCCCAGAAGAAGGTATGTGAAGTGTGTTAAGACACTTGGAATGCACTATTCCAAAGTGGGAAGTTTTTCTCTTTTTTCCCCTCCTAGCTATTTTCAGCTATTTCTTAATATGCATTATTTGTTAATTCCGCCTACCTGAACACTTCATTGAAAAAAACGACTGCCATTTCCCCCTAAAGGTGCTTTGGGTACATGGTGGTAATTTTAAAATATTAAGAACGAGCAGCAATGGCATTCCTTCCTAGAAGTGGCTTGACTTCCTCTTTCAAATATTGCACAGAAATTGTGTACCTTCTGCTCTTTTGGCGACCATGAGGCATGGCGATTAAATGAGGAGAGAAACAGCAAAGAGGCAATTAAGTAATAATCCTCAATGGACTGAGCAAATATTTAAAGCCAGGTTGCTCAAATATGCAGGTACCCCAGCTCAAATGACAGCATGCAGAACAGAGGCACCCTGAACATCCACCCACCTCGATTATGCTCTCCCTGACCAATTCTCCCCTCCTTAACTCAATATAAGATTGTCATATCTGTGCCTCTGATTCTCGTGGCTTTGCTGTGCTGGTTGTCTTTAGCAACCTGAGGTCATGACCTTAGGATACAAAACCTCCAGAAATGGTTGTACGGAGGAAAAAAGCAGCCAACAGCAGCAACATATAAGGCCTGGGATGTGGACACTTCCTAGTATGGCTACCTCAATATTGCTATCCTCGGGCCTTTTTTTCAGCCAGAACGCACAGGAGCACAATTCCAGCATCTCTCAGGTGGATGCCATTGCGGCACAACGCTCCCGCCTGCCTGCCAGGATCCAATAGGGAAGAGCTTCCTGCCTTGAAAATGGAGCCACCCGCTTGGCCAATTGCAAGTGGGCAAGGAGGCAGTTTGTGCATATCCGGTTTCTGAATTTCCCTCCTCTCTCCCCGTCAACTCCTCCGGAGGCTCTTTCCCTAACTCATTCCTGCATCCTTCTTAGGAAGATTGGTGAGTTATAAATTTTAGGGGGACCCCCCCAAACCCTAGAAATTAATAAATGGTAGGATTATAATACCATATAACACCGGTCCTAAAGCATCTACATGTTGGTGCTGACCTTTAAAGCCCTAAATGGCTTTGGCCCAGTATACCTGAAGGAGCATGTCCACCCCCATCATTCAGTCCAGACATAGAGATCCACCTCTGAGGATCTTCTGGCGATTCCCTCACTGAGAGAAGTGAGGTTGCAGGGAACCAGACAGAGGGTCTTCTCGGTAGTAGTGCCCGCCCTGTGGAATGCCCTCCCATCAGATGTCAAGGAAATAACAAACTATCTGATGTTTAGAAGGCATCTGAAGGCATGTTTGTTTGTTTGTTTGTTTGTGTGTATCACATATTTTCTCCCTTTCTGTCACTGAATACAAACACACTGCAGTCTTGATACACAGTAATATTTAGTGCTAAACAGCACTCATTACCTCTCTATCTAACGGTTGCCTAAGCCACACAACTCCAGTCAGGCTTTCCACAGCAAAGAATCGGCTTGCTTCCTCTCCAACAACTCCAAACACAAGAGGGTCATTGTCTAGATCACGGGCAAGCAGCTGTGTCACCGATGAACCTACAAGGACACAAGAGAAACAAAAGCTGGTGAGAAAGGTGTGGTGAGAGAATCTGTAGTCAGAGGGCCTGCTCAAGGTGGGCTGTGCCTGCCTCAGATTCTGTTCATGGGAATTTTGAGCAGGGTACTAGCATTATTGAGCACCCCTCAATTAGGGTTGCCAGACTCAATAGTGGACAGGACTTTAATTGTCCTGCTCTCTTTTGAGTCTGGAAACCTTAAAGAGAAACCAGCAGACCCTTTGCTTGGAAATTAAACAAAGGGTCTGCTGGTTTCTCTTTAAGGTTTCCAGACTCAAAAGTGAGCAGGGTAATTAAAGGCACAGAAGTTCTGTCCACTATTGAGTCCGGCAACCCTACCCTCAATTCAAATTTTCACCCTATCCCTAGTAATGAACCATTTTTCAGTGTCCTGTTTTTGCAGTCCTTCCCCCACACTGCTTTTCCATCAGTAATCAACTTTATAACCACCCCCACCTGGAGTTTGCATTTTGCTTGAATTTTTTTTTTAACCACAAGACTTTTGGTAGTCTTCAGCCATCATCTCTGAGCTGGGGGAAGACTGTGTTTTACAAGGGTGCCATGGGACACCATTTCTCAGCTTATTTCCACCCAACAACAGCCTTAAGGCACCACTCAAGAGATTCCAGTACTGTTAAGCTCCCCTTCTGAAGCCCTGTGCTACAAAACCACCTGAGAAGGAGGTGAGTCTTGTAAGCAAAGCAATCTCTAGTGGGACAGCTTCACAAGCACTATTTCACAAATTCTGTCCTTATGTGTATATGTGAATGCAATCAACATGTGCTTGCAAATGTAGTACTTAGGCACACTCATGAAAGCACAAGGATTTGCTTCAAGTCTCTTTCAAATAGAAAATCCAGGTTTACTGCCAATGTAATATATGAAGCAGCCTTTAATCCTGCACTATAAAACTGATTTTTTTTCCCTCCTACTGTACCTCGCTGTCACTCTTTTACCTCCAGTATCTATGAAAATAAGCTCTTGTCATCATAAATTTGCTAGACTTGAAAATGCCGCTGGGCATCTTTTTTCTTGCCCTTGGCTAATCATCTAGTTTGCCCCACCCCAATAAAGCAATTGCTGGATTTTGAAAACTCGCTATCCAGCTTCTAACATTGTTATTTCCTATTCTATGAAAGATTTTTCAAGCAATTTGGGCTTTCTCTGTGGCAAACTCCTACAAATTTTTTAAAAACCGTTTCCTTTCGTGAAGTTAACCTTGCTCTGCTGAGTCGGCACTTTGTGAAGAAACTGCACTTTTTTTGACAGAAAGGAATTGCTACACATGGTAAAGCTAAATTAGCTCAGAACTGAGGCAGACCCTCCAGCTGAGCCAATCTCAGGAAAGTTGAAAGGCATACATGCATCTTCTTGCGTAATATATATATATATGGGCATGCAAGACTTTCGGCAGCAGAACACAGAGATAGCATCAGCCTCAGACCAATACACACACACCCCCTCTAATTCAGAAGCATTTGCACACTCCACTCACTGGGTCCTGTATTTTCATAAAATTTAATTTGGGGGTAGAAATTATGTACAAGCATCTTTTTCTTGGGGCTGTATCACAACCAAGAATGCATATGGTTTTCAGGACCACACTTAAAAACAAGGTAGCACCAAAATATTGGTAAGCAGCATGAGGTTGCAAGAGTAGGATGCCACAAAAATGGGGGGAAGGGCTGGGATTCCACACTCATTGCATATTAGCGATACATTAAAATGACAGTTTTAGTGTTACGTGAATGAGTCTGAAATTTGGGCACTCCCCTCTCCCTTCTCCTCCCCTTAGTGTCACCATGAGGCAATGGGAAGCATTTGCTTCTGTTTTCAACTAACCTCAACACTATGCCCAAGCAGGGACAAAAGTGTGATTGGTTTTAACTACGGTTTTCCGAAGAAGCCAACTTCAAACAGCAGTTTTCAATCTTGGTTTGTTCAGACAAACCATAGTTAAAACTAACTGCAGTTGATCCCAGTTCTAGCATAATATAAAACGGCAGGAAACTGATGTTTCCAGTCCCCTCCTTGTGACCAGAGAGGTGAAGGGAGGCATGGTGGAGAGGGGCAAGTTTGCACACACCATTTAAACTATGGCTTGGCACTGCTTCCAAACACAGTCAATGTGGACTGTCATCCAAATTAATCCCATTCCATCTTCACAACAGGACTTTTTAAATGTGCATTCTTAAGTCTCCTGCACACTTCATGCCTAGACTGCACACATTAGGTTTTTCTCACACAGGTACTCTGAAAATGCGATACTCATGCTTGGATTTTTGGTGGACCTAGAGCACTCATATTGGGCAAGGTGGGTGGCTGCAATTCCACTCTTTTACCAAGTATAGCTGTACCAAGTATCAGAAGCAGCCCACTATTTTCAGCATCACCAGACTCAATTATACTGTGCTTAATTATAACTTGAATCCAGGAGGAAGAATTATGCAGTGCAGCTCAAGTCACACAAAGATACTGTATTATTAACACTTTGTTCAGACACTGGATTCCTCTCTCCCCGAGAATTAGAGAACTACCAAACTGAGAAATGCTGTGGCTATTTGAATTTTCTGGCTTTGATACTGTAGGACCAGGGAAGAGCTGCGTTGTATCAATGCAAGATCTCAAGAGGCTCACTTCTCCTTCCAATGAGGGGATGGAGAAATGATTGTGCAAAACCAAGATAGCTTACCCCCAATCTTTGCCAAAGGGTGATCCCTGGAAAAACCATCAACTTGCAGGATCACACTAAAGGACCATATGTTAGCCACCCATTCCCTAACAGCAGCAATAAGGCGCAATAGGAAACATGAGTGTTGCTATCTAATACATATCTTAAGTTCTGGAAGAGTCCTCTACACTGTCGAATCTGTGCACAATGGAGATGGGGTTAAGTGTAGACAGTCTTGTGGAACAATTATAGTAAAAACAGAGCATCCTAAGGCTCAGAAACAGAACACCTGTGGATAATAAAAGGATGCCAAGTCTACACCACCATCAGCTGTCACCAAACCTGTAATTCTATCACTTTTTATCCATTCATCAACAATTACCCACTGCCAGAAATCATCATTTTTTAAGCATTAAAAAGAAACCAGCACAGCACTCAAACATAATTGCAAGTGACTTCTCCTGAAATAATTCATTTAAAAGTGCACTTTTTGTAACTTTAAGAAGAGAATGTTGTCTATTTCTTATTTGCGTCAGAAACCACAGGCTTTCGTTTTTTGCTCCTTCTCTTCCCCAAAGACAGAGACATATTCTTCATGGCAATAAAAAGGTGTTTGCATCTGATTTCCAATATCCCAGTTGCTGAGATCTTACAATTCAGGACCAGACACAAGACATAATTATGCCATGAGCTTTCGATGAGTCAACTGAGCTTTGTCCAATTTTAATATCTTCTAAACAGTCATAGGAATAAGGCCAACAAAACATTCAGATAAGTGTGGATGGATATAATCAGATTTGGAATGAAGCATCACCAAAAGGCTGTGTCTGCCTACAATTTGTCTAATAAATATGCTCCCATGTGATTTAATTACTGAGAATTAATGATTCATTTTCCCCAGGTGTTCTCAGTTTCACTAAAAAGAATGCAGTTATGAGATCACACAACTATGGAAGAACTACGAGGGAACTTTGCCACAATGAAACCACTGTGATAGGACATTGGTTTTGTGAATCGAGGTAGCTGCTTCCATCCACTAGTGTACTGGGGCTATGAAGGCAGAGGTTTATCAAACACAGTTCGGATCCTGATCACATGGAAACCTTGAGCATGACAAAGAACCTAGTGCAGGACCTAACTATATAGATTGTAAACCTCGGGCAAGACTTTTGCTGTAAGTACACATGGAGTCTCTCTTCCATCATCACTTTGTGTGATTCTTCTGCTCAGAAACAGGAGAGAGCAAAATAAAAATAAAAAGGGCCAGATATCAAGCGAGGCAACAAAGCATTTGTGGAAAGGAGCAGCAGTACCATAATAGGCCCATAGCTAGGAGCTCAGGATAGGTGGATTAACGATAGAGGCCCCTAAAGACAGGGTTTATGGGGTGCGGGGAGGGTTACTGAAAGAAACCACCTAGGGAGAGTTGTTTTTTGTTTACAATGCTGGAAAGGCCAAGAATGAAGCCAACACTGGATAGTGTAGAGCAGGATTGAGCAGAACATAAACCATGACCGAATGGTAGACCTCTATAGTGGATAAGCAAGGATTCTGGCTCCCAATTGTAAAACAGCAGCAGCAGCAGCAACAACAAAAAAGCTTTGTTTTTCATTCTAAATTAGGCTGCCCAGATGAAGAAAGCATGGAATGGCAAAACAAGTTAAAGGGATAAATGTCTGCTGTTTACACCTTCACTTGTACCACAGTATTCCAAATGTGTTTGACCAAACATGAGTTTAACCAAACTGTGGGAGGCAGTGGAAGACAGGAGTGCCTGGTGTGCTATGGTCCATGGGGTCACGAAGAGTCGGACACGACTAAACGACTAAACAGCAACAGCATTCCAAATGTGAGTTGCAATATAGATTTCCAGGAAAGCATTATGATTTTGACAGTTCTATTTTCAAATTTATTTTCAATATGTTGTGTGTACTAGGAGCTGCAGCCACAAGCATACATGCCTAGGGGAGCTGCAGCCAATCCTAAACTAGATATACTTGTATTGTATAATACGTGTTACCAAAATATATTGCATTAATGTATTTTTTAGCATGAAAACACGGCAAACGTTTCAAAATTACACGTTAAAAGCGTATTTTGTGAAACAACTACTCAAAACAAAGCCCTGCAATGGAAATGTAGCTATTGTGATTGCATAGGACTGAATAATCACAAACCTTTGCATATGCTTTTCAAACAAATGAAGCTCTCAATAAAGAGATTTACAAAAGAAGAGAAGCAACAAAAGGCAAACGAAAGACAGCAGGTACTTTGATTTCATTGCTGTCAAAGAGAAAACCTCTCTCTCTCTCTCTCTTCCCTGCAGGCACTCAAAAAGGTGGAGGCGGAATCATGAAGTGCAAAGATGAAATGGCTAAAAATGCATAGCGTGGTTTGCTTATCAAAGCTAGGGAAACCCTGTGGAATTCCAGCCCAAGGTCAAACCATGTGACACACGTAAAGCCCCTCCATTGCCAGAGGCCATTTCTCAGCCCAGGGAAAGGCATGAGTGGAGCTGGGTGTGAAAAATGGAAGCTCTCCCCCCCCCCCGCACCATACCCATATCCGTGGGATAGAAAGATCAGGGAAGGTTACAACTCACTGGAGACAAATGCTCCAAACATCGCTTGCATCTAACGTGTTGAATTTGATTATTTTCCTATGTGCAGAAATCTTATATACAAAGGGTTGTTGTGATGCTGTTTTTTGTTCTTGGTATTCTTGACTTCAGAAAGGCGATGAACTACACTTTCAAGACTAAAAACAAACAAACCACTAACCCCCTCCCCCCACTAATTTAGCTGAGTAAATCCAATATAGTAAAACAATCTACAACTGAAAAGCTTTCTCAAAAAGGAAGGTTTTCACAAACTTATGGAAGGCCATTAAAGAAGGGACAAGACGAAGGCACTTTTGGAACACAACTGACTTTTTCAGTGGATTGAGGAAAGATCGTGAAATATGGAGAAGGAAGCCTTGAAACAATGTTGGGGAAATGTTTTCTGCATGGTTCATAGCCAGGTGCAAAGCAACGCCATAAAGATGAGCAAGAGCAAAATGGCAAGGACGGCAGAAGATCAGGGCAGCAAATGGAGATTGCCCCAACTTTCATCACTTTAAAAAGATGGTGATGTAACTCTAGTAACTGTACATTGGTACTAGAGGGCATCCTGACCTAAAAAGAGAGAACATCACTGGGATGCAGCAATGAAGTTCCCTTAGGAATATTGGAAGCTGCCTGGCTTTGACATTCAACCAGCTTTAGCATTCAAGTTGCCAAATTAAATAATAATGATACATACATACAAAAAAGAAGATCTTATATGATATTTCTATTTAAAGAAGGAAAATAATGGGAATTGAGGGCAGTGACTTGGGGCATATCCCCAAGGGGCATATCTACAGGGTAAAATTGTTTTAATAGCTATTCCCTCTTCCCAAGGAATCTTGCTAACAGAATTCTCGCACCTGACTACATTAAAGTTCCCATGATTCTTTAAGGCAAACCATGGCAGTCAAAACCGAGTATAAAAGCAAGACCCATTTGCAATGCAGATTAAGGCCTCAGAATAATTACTTATTACTGTTCCTAAGTGTGCCAAAGCCTTACGTGACCGTGTGATTTCCTTGTGGTTGCATCTCTATTTTCTCATCTGAAACATAATGCTATTAATATTGTCCTCCCTCCGTGAGGTATTGTGAAGTTCAATTCATTAATATTTGTCGAGCACATGAGATTGCTGAATGTAAGTTGCTGATTTAGTGATTATTTGGTGATTCATTAAAAGGAGATGAATAACCTCTTACACGAGCCACACAAAGACTGAATGCTGTATTAAAGCATTTTTGCTTTGCTAAATTAGGGACAGGAAGTGTAGGCTATTTCCTTAACTAGGGTTGCATGAATAAATAGAAAAACAACTAAATATTAATAATGAAATTAAGGGGTCCTTATTCTTCCCTTCATCAAAACCTTGTTACAAAACAAATTCAGAATCATTACCATGTCAGACCTGTATTCTGGAGCTGGCTGCCTCCAGTAATGTGTGAAAAGGGGTGTGTGGCTGAGACAAGGCACAGTCTGATATCAACAGTGCCAGGCTGAGGAAACAAGCAGCCTCAAGTGTGTCTTCCTTGTCAGGGTCTCTGAGGTCAGTAGCTTCAACTGCAGCCTGCCCTTACAACAAGCTGAATGTACTGTACTGTTCTATACAGCAGCGAGGAAAAGGCAGAAAGGCAGGCTTCTACAAGGTGTGACCAGAAAGTTTGGTGAGCAGTCACAGAAATCGGCCAGTGAGAAATATTCGAACATACAATTGGCATCAGAAACCCACGAAATGCTCACAAATGTGTACAAAGACGAAGCTGTAACTTGAAAGACAGTGTATGAGTGGTTTAAGCATTTCCGTGAAGGGCGGTGTGAGGGGCAAGGGATATCGCGAAGCCCCTCCCCTCCTGAGTTCCAGCCCAGACCCGAGCGAGGCTGAAAAGAAGGAAAGCTCCAGCTCAAGTGGGGAAACAGGAAGTGGGTTCCAAGGCTCTGGCAGGGAAAGAGAGCCATCGTCCCAGGTGGGACAGGAAGGGGAAAGGAAGGGGGGCAGGCCAGTCCCCCCAACTCCGGAACTTCGCAAAAGGCGTCGGGGGAAGAGGATGGGTCTCCCCAAGTTATTATGTTGGCGCAAAACGCGCCAAAAGCCACTGGGAGGTTCTGATTCAAGCTAAACAGATGGGTCTTTGTAAATAGCACTGCCATTAGCACTGTAAATACTCAGCACCAATAAAACCATAAAATGCAGAGCTGTGTAGAGTCGTTACTCTGAAGTAGCCTTCTCCAGCCACCGTGACAGGCGGCAAACCATCGAAGATGACCCTCAGTCTGGCATTGCCGATGATCAGAACAGCGGCAAATGTTGACAGAGTTTGTGAGTTATTGATGTGGGGTCAGTGTTTGTCCATCCAAATGATGGCAGAAGAATTGCATATTCCTTGTGAAATCATTACTGAGGTTACTGAGTTGTCCCATCCTCCAAATTCTCCCGATCTCGTCCCTCCGGATTTCTTTCTTTTTCCAAAACTGAAATCTGCACTGAAAGGGCACAGATTTTCCAACATTTCACACATCCAAGCTCCTGTGATGAGGAAACTGAAAGCAGTACAAAAGAGGACTTCTCCAGAAGTTTCCAACAGTTCTATGAATGTTGTCAACACTGCATTGTATCAGAGGGGGGCCTACTTTGAAGGCTTGTAAGGCATGTATGTTTGAATATTTCTCGCTGTTCAATTTCTGTGACCATTCACCGAACTTTCCGGTCACACCTTGTAGTAATGCTGAGGCCGGACAAACCTGGGGGTTCATACTGCCTGCCAATCACGAAGTCTGGCCATGTACACTCCTATTTCCTTCCATACATGAAGGCTTTGAGGATTGATCATATAGGCTAGAGTTGCTCTTCAAATTAGTTAGTCCTCAGCAGTTCTGCTAGTGCTGACCTGTTCAGGCAGTAATGTTCAAGGCAGAGCCCCATACAGAAACACAAAACCCTGTCATGATTGGTTAGTGCTTGTTTGATTCATTCAAATGAGAGAGAGGTGCAGATACACAAAGCTATTAGATCAGAATGTCCTGCTTTTAACTGTGGGTGTGTCTTGGTGGATGGGGGAGTCGTGAATAGTGTACTCAGAAGAGAGTGTGACATTTTGCATATATTTCACATATACAGTGGTGCCTCGCTAGACGAATTTAATTCATTCCACGGGTCAATTCTTATAACCAAAAATTCGTCAAGCGAATCCCATAGGAATGCATTGATTTTTTTTTTAAAAAAATTGCCCATAGGAATGCATTAATTGAATTTCAATGCATTCCAATGGGAAACTGCGATTCGCTAGCTAGACAAATTTTTTGTAAAATGAATTCGTCTAGCGAGGCAACCTCAGCTCGAAAAATCCTTTCGTTAAGCGAAAATTCCGTCTTACAGGGCGTTCGTTAAGCGAGGCACCACTGTTCTCCAAGTTATTTTTCACATGTTCCAAGTCCCGGTTCCTTTGAGAACCTGTACAAATTATAGTTGAGACCCAATAGTTGGTGTCATCTAATCAAAATAAGTATAGCTACACCCTGAGTAGCATAGCCACATGGATAAAGAGGGAGAGAGAAACTAGCATCCTTCCTCTCCTGTGCTTGACACTATTGGGGAACAAATCACAAAATGTCAACAGAGTCAGTAGAAAGACTGTAAAACATGGACAAATGATCTTCTCACACTGTAAAGTTATAGGCTCCATTTGTTTTCTCTCAGGAGTCAGACAGGGCAGTTAAGGGTCCTGATTTCTTTAGATAATCTCAATTTATCTTGTCTCCCTTTGCTCACTCTGTTTCGATCACAGTTTCTCTCTCACACACAAACATGCATTCTTACATTCTCTGGTACTGTACTTGAACTTAGTATGACCTTAGTATATTTGTATGCCACTTCCCCTTCCTAGTCCATTATACATACCTCCTGTCTAATGGCCTTGTTTTCATCCCAAAAGCTGAAATTTCTAACATAGCAAATACCAATTATGACACTGAACTGGGCATATCAGCCTATAAAAGTTGACAAGTTTCTCTCAGCATTCCTCCTGGAAACCTAGTCTTTTCAGAGGCCTTTAAAGAAGTCATTGATGGATAATGTCTCCATAATCCTTTATTTCTTTCACACAAAATCAGAGAGCAGATAAGAAATCCTTCATCTTACTTGGGGGGGAGGAGGAGGGGGAAATCAAAGAGCCACTGGGGTACTGTTGTTATTCCATTTATACATAAGGGAAACTGAGACCCAGAAATATTGATATAACCAATATTGATTTGTATAAGATAATTATATCCAGCATTTCTCTATAAAATAGCATTTGTGGCATCTAATATTTAAAATTCTCAATTAAAACAGTTAAAAAGTGGGGGGGGAGACAGAGAGAGGGGAGAGAGAGAGAGAGAGAGAGAGAGAGAGAGAGAGAGAGAGAGAGAGGAGTGCAGCAGCAGCAGCAAGGAATATTTGGTAACCGGTTTTGGTGTGCTTAAACGGGTATAATTTGCTCATGGAAATGTGTTCCTGTGAACACCTTTGCTGTTTTTAAAGAAAAGGTAAAGGACCCCTGATAGTTAAGTCCAGCCACAAACAACTCTGGGGTTGTGGTGTTCATCTTGCTTTACTGGCCGAGGGAGCCGATGTTTGTCCGCAGACAGTATTTCCTGGTCATGTGGCAAGCATGACTAAGCCGCTTCTGGCAAAACCAGAGCAGCGCATGGAAATGCTGTTTACCTTCCCGCCAGACCAGTACCTACTTATCTACTTGCACTTTGACGTGCTTTTGAACTGCTAGGTTGGCAGGAGCTGGGACTGAGCAACGGGAGCTCACCCCGTCGCGGGGATTCAACCTTCCGATCAGCAAGCCCTAGGCTCATGGTTTAGACCACAGCGCCACCTGCATCCCTGCTGTTTTACTCTGGACCAAATGAAGCTTTCAGAGAATTTTTAGAGGTAGCCCCATGCCCAACACATTACATTAGTCCAGTCTTGATTTAACTAAGTTATATATCATTGTGGGGGTAGGACTCAAGCCTCTCAGAGCTGAATCTAGAAACTCAGACAAACTACAAAGGCTCTTGCATAGTGTGTGCCAATCTGATCTTTGGTTTATTCCTATAGATCATGGCATCAGTACAGTTGGCAAACCTTGAGGTCCCCCATTATGAGCTATCTTTGACCCTGTCACTAACCCTCATTATAAATGTTTCCTGTAAGTTATGCTTAAATATCCTGACTTCCTAATACTAAGGGTTTTCTTGGTTTACAAAGATATGTGCAATGTCTCTCTTAGCATTTTTACAAATCAGTTTCATTTGTTGAGACATTGGTGAGGAGAGCGGAAGGAAAGTAGATGGGGGGAGGGTGTGGGGGGTCAGGTGACAATGTTTCTATTTTGCTTAATAAGTGTGGGTTTTTTTGTCAGCATTGCTTGTGTAGGTTCTCTGCTGTTCACTTGTGTTCCTTTGATGGTGAGAGATGTTGGGGTTGGCTAGGATATGGTTGTACCTTTGTGGTTGGCTGTGCTGGTCTTTGTTTTGTGTGTGAGTGGGGTGGGTGAGTGTTTTGGGTCAGGTTAACCATATTGATTCGTATGCTGTTGTTGGATTTTTCTCATTGTCTTGTTGGGCTGTGTATGTGATAAAGGGGAACCATACCGGGGTGGGGCCGTCTTCTTCTATTTGTCCCTGTGTCAGTTTCAGCTTATTGGTTAATTTTTCTAGTAAGGCTGTTTCCCATACTATTTGGTACCATTGGTCCATGCTTACTCCTGACAGGTCTTTCCAGTGTCTGGTTATGGTGCTTCTGGTTGCTGAGAGTAAGTGGGTTATGAGTTCTTTGTGATGCAGGTGGGCACTATTGTCCTGAAGATGTTTAGCAAGGCCAATTCTGGGGTAAATTCTAATGTTGGTTGGGTTATTTTAACCTATTTCTCTTATGGTTGTTGTCTAGAATAGTTGGATTTTGGGGCACTCCCACCACATGTGGAAATATGTGCCTGTTGAGATGCATCCTCTCCAGCATTTTGATGAGGTTCCTGGGCGTATTATTGCTAGTTTTCACGGTGTTAGGTACCACCTGTAGATGATTTTCAGAGTGAGATCTTTCCTTTTTGCTGATATGGATTTAAAGGGGGGGTTAGACCACATTCTGGTCCATTGGGTGGGGTCTGACTTCCTAATACGTGATGTAAAAGATCAGCACACAAAGCCTGTGTTACCAGAAAAGTTTAGTGATCACCTGCTGTAAGGAAGAATTGGGTTCTCCACAGGCAAAGGAATCTTCCTCCAAAGGTAAACTAATGATTCAGGAAGCATACATATATGTGCAATGTCTCTCTTAGCATTTTTACAAATCAATTTCATTTGTTGAGACATTGGTGAGGAGAGGGGAAGGAAAGTAGATGGGGGCAGGGTGTGGGAGGGTGGGGTCAGGTGACAATGTTTCTATTTTCTATTCTATTCATTTCTCACTCAAATACTATTCTGTTTAGTGAAGTAAACAGAATAATAAACAGACAATGGTACAAATTATACTCACTCATCCAAGAAGTCGTCTCACCTCTCCACAGAGAATAGTTTGCCACTGTCATGAACTGGCAAGGCGATTGGGAGGAGGAAGAGGACCCCAGCAAGGGGTGTAAGCCAGGACTGGGACACACTGGGGCAAGGAAGGAAGTATTCACAGGGTGACGAGGGGATGGAGGTCAATCCACAGGAATCAGGGCAGCAGGACCCACCACCACAGCCAAAGAAGCCTCTGTCCCCATGGACATGGGCTCTGAGTTGTAGAGAGCAGTGGGAGTCATGCTCTAGGAGGCTGAGGGTTGTTAGTTTTGGAAGAAAGGTTGTGACTCCTCAACTGGAGTAGGCTTGGAGCAGCTGAGGGTCACCTGCCTCGTCAAGCCCAGATGCTGCAATCAGCAGGTAAAGTACAAAATGGAAGCAGAGTTGAGGTGCTGTGTCTGTTCAACTATCCATGTTGATGGACCTCTACGAGACTGTGCTTCGGGGTTGACTGCTGGACTTCAGGCTTGGCTACTTGGATTGACCTTGGGCTGATTTTCCTGACCTTTGGACTTTGCTTGTATGAATTGACCCTTGTACTTTGAACTTTGGGCTTGGCCTGCTGATTTGCTGTCAGGTAGGCCAGGGGTTCAGGTTAGCAAAAAAACTCTTTTAACCCCCAGATTTTCAATGGTCCAGTATCTCAAAAAGCTTATTTGCTACTCAACCATCTAAAAGACTAGTCCTATGTTTTGCTGGACCACAGACCAAAGAATGGGTGACAAATTTCTGTGGCCTGTTTGGTACAGAATTTTATGGCGAGAGCTTACCTCTCGCAGAAAACACAGGCCTCTGACCCCTAACTTTGTTTCCCAATACGCTTTAAAATCAGGTATACCCACCTTTTGGCATTTTTCTCTTTTTTTTAGTGTGAGTTTATGGCACATTCCTGTGCTTACTCTCTAGGCTTTTTGGTAGTTAGGGATTCTTTTACTCTTAAATCTAAAGAGTAAAGGTGTGTGAATGCTTAATGATCATATTGCTGCCTGAATATTTGTAACCTTGCTATCTGAAGCAACATCCATATACTCTGTCTCTCTTCACTTCTATGTAATAAATAATCTGTTCTTTATTTCTTGGTGTAACTTCTTTAGTGGGCACAAGGTTAAGGGTAAACACTTATTCATAATGGGTGCACGTACCGACACCAGCAAAAGATTCCCCTCAGGGTTGTGCCCTGAGTACACACGAGTACTGGACTTGCATGCAGGGTTCAGACACGCAGCTCATAACACTTGTTTCATGAATTATGACTCACTTTAGCAAAACATCTTATATCAGAGATGTTTTGGCAGGCTTCAGCAGGTAGTATATTTGCTTTCATCCACAGCACCAGGCAATTTCAAATGCTGCACATAAAAACTGTGATGGATTAATTTTGCACCCAGTTATGCATTTGAATTTACCTCTCTGTTGTCTCAATACAATGTAAATTGTACACGCAGACTTCCCACTTATGGCATTCAAAATGGCAGCGTGTCACATCTGGAACAAGTTCACCTACATAAAGACAGCGGACAGCAGGAAACACAACTTGCCACAACAGCAGCCAGAAAAGAAAGCACGTGCTTTAATGAAGAGAAAGTTGTTTCTCCACTTTCTGAATAAGAACTCATAATAATAAAAGTGGAAAAATAAGTAAGGAAACACAACTTTATAATTGGTGCAGCTATCTTCTCTTACACTTACACATTCCCTAAGAGCAGGGGCGAAGGAAAGCTCTCCGGCAGTCGGTACGGGGTGAACCGCCTCAGGCGCATGTGTGACGCTGCTACATACTGTGCATTTGCGGCAGTGCCGATACCAATGGCGCTGCTTGAGCACTGTACAGACAGGGGCGGGTCCTCCGCTCGCGGCTGCAGCACTGGCGGAGGGATTCTCCGCTTGCGGTGGCAGCGGTGGGATCCCACGGGGTGCCTTCTTGTCACCCCCCCCCTGAAAGATGGCACCCGGGGTGAGCCACCCCCTGCCCCCTTCCTCTGCCACTGCCCAAGAGTTGTTTAATACTAATATCTATGCTGCCTTCGGCTTACAGTTGATTCTCTTATTTTTATATAGCATTGCTGATTTTCTTTCCAATTCCTTTAACCCAACCTTTGAATTCATTGGATTTGATCCATTCCTCCTTTATTATGTCTCTACAAGCAAAGCCCAAAATTAATTTTTCCATGGTTTTCGGTTCAGTTCCATGTTTCAGTGAAATGTGTATGCTCCATAGTTGGAGATCACCACACCAGATAAGACTCATTGGAAAAAATAATTTTCTTGACAAACAAATGGACTGTGTGCATGTTTTGGAATACAGAGATTACACTTTAGCATTTCTGCATCCGGTCTAGACCCTTCCTTTGATTTCATTCCATTGATTTCACCACTTGACATTAATGGCACCCAACATATATGCTTATTGCTTTTTGGTTACTTCCCATTTTAAACAGTTGACCTTTGCTAACATTTAAATAATATTCAGCAAGCTCATTATTAAAGTGTTGTCTGGGATAGTTTCCTTCAAAGCAATTATTTCTTGTTCTTGCATGTTTTTTGCAAGGTTTTCACAGCTGAGGTACAAGTATGTTATGGACAAAATGTGGGGCATTTCACTGGTACAAAAGTGTAAGCTGGTCTTTCTTTACAAAAAATCTTCCTCCACACCAGATGCTGTATTCTGGTACCACATAAACAGATGTGCACACAAATGAGTGAAGCGAAGTGAAATAGGGGCAGGGAAGGCTATACAGTGGTGCCTCGCTAGACGAATTTAATTCGTTCCACGGGTCTTTTCTTATAATGAAAAATTCGTCTAGCAAATCTCATAGGAATGCATTGGGGGGGGTTTTTGGATTTTTTTTTTGCCCATAGGAACACATTAATTGAATTTCAATGCATTCCTATGGGAAACCGCGATTCGCTAGACGAATTTTTCATAAAACGAATTCATCTAGCGAGGCAACCTCCGCTCGAAAAATCCTTTTGTTAAGCGGAAATTACGTTAAGCAGGGCATTCGTTAAGTGAGGCACCACTGTATAGAAAAACTGCAAATGAGCAACAATTGCTGAAGTGGGCAAATATTATCATTTATTAGGGCTGCCATATGTCCAGATTTCCGAAATATGGCTCTTTCTTCCTGGATCTTAGGCAAATCTCTCAAAAAAAAGCTCAAAAACTTTCAGGGTGTCCTGGTTTTTACTTTTTGAAATATGGCAACACTATATTTATACCCCATCCCATCTGGGCGGCTTCCAACAAACATAAAAACATAATAAAACATCAAACATTAAAAACTTCCTGATACAGGACTGCCTTCAGATGCCTTCTAAAAGTTGTATATTTATCTCCTTGGCAACTGATGAGAGGGCGTTCCACAGGGTGGGCACCACCGCTGAAAAGACCCTCTGCCCAGTTCCCTGTAACTTCACTTCTCGCAGTGAGGGAACCGCCAAATGGCCTTTAGAGCTGGACCTCAGTGTCCAGACTGAATGTTGGGAGTGGAGACACTCCTTCAGGTATACAGGGTCAAGGTTAAAAGAACCTTGCCTTCTGCAAGTGAAGATATAGGGTCCATGCTACAATGGAAGTGTTTCCCACCACCTAAGAAGGCAAAAGTGATAACAGAACACCCAGGTTCTGTCAGTACTCCTGTTATCCCCTGAAAACAATGTTATCTGGGTGCCTTGTGTGACTGCAGCGTTCCAACACAATCACTCTTGCAAACTAACACACTCATGCAGAGATCATCAGTAATGTACCATTGAGGACATAAGCAGCAGGAAAGCACTGCTGATTACAACTCTAGTAGAAATATTGTGACAGCTCACTGGGGTTTGTAGAGAATATTAACTTTTGCCAAATTTAAGGGAGTGGAGGCAAAAGAAACAGAAAAACAAGGGAAGCAAAAAATGCATCCTAGGCTCTGGCTTTAAGACGGAAATGATGATAAACAGGATAAACATTACGAAACCACAGCAAACAGTAAAAATTAAATGATAGACTACAACAGGGGTGTCAAACTCAAATTCATCGGGGGCCGCATCAGCAGTTTGGTCACCCTCAAAGGGCCGGTTGTATCTGTGGGACTATGTGTCCACTCTTTATTATCATAAATTATTGTCACTGCATTCAATTATTACTGTTTTTTGTAATAATAATAATAGTAATAACTAGCTCTGAAAGCAGAAACATAGTCAGAATAATGGCAAGTAGATATTCAAATGTACAATTATTGTACAATTTATTGAAAAATTATTTTTGGTAACTGCACTGGGTGGTGGAGGCTCGCTAGGGTTTCATGCAGGACCTTTGCAGAGCTACTAGTACCTGGAGATGCTGGGGTCCTTCTGCATGCAGGACAGATGTTCGGCCAGTGAGCCACCACCCTTCACCAAAGGGACTGGCTGAGGTTGACTCACTGAAGCTGCTCTCCTGGTTCCAGGGTTTAAGGGCCAGAAGTATAAAGCAGCATCCTATGTTTCTGAGGAGAGGGAGAGGGAGAGGGAGAGGGAGAGGGAGAGGGAGAGGGAGAGGGAGAGGGAGAGGGAGAGGGAGAGGGAGAGGGAGAGGAGGAAGGAAGGAAGGAAGGAAGGAAGGAAGGAAGGAAGAAAAGAGGGAGTGGGAGGGAGAGAGGAAGGAAGGAAGGAAGGAAAGAGGGGAGAGAAAGAAGAGTAGGAAATAAGGAAGAGAATAAAGAAGGAAAGAAAAAGAAAGAGGGAGAGAAGACGGAAAGGGAGAAAGAAGGAAGGAAGTAGAGGGAAAGAAAGAATAAGAATGAGGGAGAGGAAGAAAGTTGGGAAGGACGGAAGGAAGAAAGGAAGTAAGGAAGAAAGAAAGAAAGAAAGAAAAGAGGGAGCAGGAGGGAGAGAGGAAGGAAAGAGGTGAGATAAAGAAGAGTAGGAAAGAAGGAATAAAGAAGGAAAGAAAAAGAAAGAGGGAGATAAGACAGAGATAAAGAAGGAAGGAAGGAGAGGAAAAGAAAGAATAAGAACGAGAGAGAGGAAGAAAGAAAGGGAGGGGGGGTCGCCGCCTTGATTCAGCGCCAGAAAAGAGCACAAAGGGACCCAGGGGCAAAAAGCATTTCCCTGGCCCCAGCTGTTTGTCGGCGCTTTGTTGGCACGGCGCTTCAGCAGCAAGGTCCCACTGCTGGGTCCCGCTGGCTGGGGCACTCGGCGGGCCACATGACGAGGTCTGGCGGGCCGGATTTGGCCCCCGGGCCTTGTGTTTGACACCCGTGGACTACAAGAACGGGGCATGCAACTCCTCCGTTTCTTCTCCCTAACCCATCTACCCTAGTCCAAGAGCAATGACTTTCCATACGGAAAGCCTTTTAAAAATAATTTCCTCTCTACATTACCTAGAAGCCTCCTAATTACCTACAATGATCACAGAGCCATTCATTTTACCCTAAAATTAATGCATCACTTTTCGAAAGATATCGCACTAATTTATCACAAGATTTATGAAACTTGCACTTTTTCTAATGAGTTTTATGCAAATGCTGTTCCATCCATTGTTTGTGCCATGAAAAGCTGCTATGTCAAACAATCTTGCTGACTTTTTTTTTTAATGCCTTTTCTTAGACCTTTTGCCCTTCACAAAAGACGGCAGGTCAAAGAGTGCCCTTAATGTTACCAACTCTAGTTGTTTTACCAGGACCAATGAGGCATGAAGATTGATGCTTCCCTGAATTCTAAAAGGAGGAATTGTTTGATGACATGGTAACATCTCATTTAACATGGAAGTGCAAGTCCTTAGTGGAAGTCAAAGTAAAAATGCTGACTCAAATACAATTGTCTGGCTTGCAATAGGCAACCACAAGGGACTGTCTGGGCTTATTTGTCATCTCAGGTCTTGAAACAGGAAATGGATTGCTTTTTTGTCCAGCAAGGATGTGGGGGATGGGGTGGGAAAGAATCACATAATTTAAATGCTGTTTAAACAAACAAAAACTCATACTGATAGTGAACTCATTCTGCAAGTATGGATCCTTGGCTCCATTCATGGACAAGAGGAAGTTATCAGCCACTGGCCTGGGGAAACTCAAGTTTGCAAATGTACAAACACTCTTTAGAGAAAGGACAAGAGGAAACACAGGCAAAAATGTGGACTGGGCATGGGATGCTGTGTGACTCATGGGGGGATGGGATGGAGTATCCTAGAGAAAGGCATGGCTGGCTGTAACCCTGAACTCCAACACATTTTGTTGGAGAGCCCACTTGTTTATAGACTGAATAGAAACTCAAGTGGTTTAGAAGCTTGGAGGGGGCAGAATAAAAGAGTGGTTTGTACCCATTTAGGTGACACTGCAGGGACACAGAAGTATATATGTTTGTAAATTAAGAGACCCACCAAAACAGACGCTGAGTTTGTAAATTAAAAGACTCTAGTGAAGAATGAGCATGCTAGAGTGGTCTTCAGGAGCCACAAAATGTTGAGTGCTAGGAGGAAAACAACCACTGAAAACCAGAGGAAGGAATTTGCCTGATTTAAGTCCCTTTAAGAGCTTATTATACTAGAACAGGAACGTCCAGCCCCCAAGAGACTGTGATCTACTCCCAGTATAAAATAACTGGCAGTGATCTACCCATTGTCATTCGAATGGGGAAAACGCCAGAGTTGTTGAGCTTTTTTGGGGGGGAGGCAAAAAGTTGTTGAGCTTTCTTTAGGAGGAAGGAGATGTCGCTGCACACAAATGATAATCGAAAGCCCATTAGACCCAATGGAGAGGCAGAGCGAGGGCGGGGGGGGGGGGAGAGACTATCACCCCAATGTGTTTTTTTTCATCTGGGGCTCTACCTGTGAATTATGATCAACCAGTTGGACATCCCTGTACTAGAAGAAAGGAACCCCAGCTAGGAAGAGAGAGTTTTGTTGCAGGTCCACTTGTTGTTATTCTGCTATGATAATATGTTAACCAGAGATAGAAGCCAAAATATATTAAGGTCTTCACTCAAGAACCTAAGAGTGCACTTTATCATTCAAAATGGGTTTGGGAGATTATCTCAGATGGGTGTTGGCTCAGATAAAGCCCTGCATCACTTCCCATTTCAAGCATATTAATGATTTTGAGGAAGAGGTTTCCGATTGCCAACCATTCCCACAAGAAGATAAAGTTAATAATCAATGCTGTGCTTCATCAATTAAGCACTGTCCTCATTTGCTAGTTGAAGGAACTGAACTGCTAACTGGTATCCCAATTCTTCTAGGTATCTAAACGAATTGGCAGTTTCACATCAAAATCAATAGTCCATTGTCAGAGCTAATGTTTACACAAAGTAGCTTCAAAGACGAAAAAGAAAGAACTGCTTTTTCAAATAAATCCCTCCCTCCAGAATCCTATATTAAAGAATGAAGAACAAGTGGAAAATACCATAATTTTGAGGGAGAATATTGCCCTTCCCTTTCTCTAGCACTGGAACAATTTCACTGGCAAGAGATACTATGAGTATAACACTTTATTCGCTCTGTCTGAACAGTAGTGTTTAGAAGAAGAAAAATAACCAATCTTGCTGAAATTGTTTTGATTTTCCTCAAATTCCTACAGATGTTTCACCTTAGGAGGAAACTTCTAATTTGCCTTGTCATGTTCACTGCCATCACTAATGATGCACAGAACCCATCTGGAAAATGTCATTATTTTACTTTTAAAATCCCCTCACAATTCCTATAGGTATCTCACCTCAGATTTGTTTGATATGAATGGTGGTAACTCTCAATTAATTCCCCCTGCCCATGTTTTCCAATTTCTAAATAAGTAGTCCTTTTTTTTTAAAAAAAAAAAATCAGTTTGAAAATGAGAAGTGATAATGTAAACCCAGACCCATCACTTCTCCACAGAGCACAACAGGGCTTCAAACAAGGATAATGTAGATTCATTTTAGCATCTACCAATGAAGTTAAATTGAGTGTACGACTAACATAACAAATGGCAGAAATTCCTCAAGCCTGAAGTTTCCATAAGTGCAGCACACGAAGCACCCCAAATTAATTTTCAGTACTAAATTATGGAGGCAACATGCCCCAACAAAAATAGGGTCTATGGAGCCTCAGCTGAAAACAATGTAAAAGATAAGAAGAAGATAATAATAATAATAATAATAATAATAAGAAGAAGAAGAAGAAGAAGAAGAAGAAGAAGAAGAAGAAGAAGAAGAAGAAGAAGAAGAAGAAGAAGAGTTTGGATTTGATATCCCGCTTTATCACTACCCGAAGGAGTCTCAAAGCGGCTAACAATATCCTTTCCCCTCCTCCCCCACAACAGACACCCTGTGAGGTGGGTGGGGCTGAGAGACTTCAAAGAAGTGTGACTAGCCCAAGGTCACCCAGCAGCTGCATGTGGAGGAGCGGAGACACAAACCCGGTTCCCCAGATTACGATTCTACCGCTCTTAACCACTACACCACATTGGCTGTAAATTTATTAGTCTGAACTAAAATAAACAATTTTTTATGACAAGCTTTGACTCAGGAGTCTCTAAGAAAAGAACATTATGCAACAGGACGCAGTATTTTTATGCTACTGAACAATGACCTATGAAGAACTACATCTGGTGAGTTAGAAACACACTTAGGCTTATTTGGATCAATCAAAGATTTCGAACCTACTTGACTTTTCCACCATATAGCAGACACAGAGAAAGTCACATCAGCTGCTGGTGGTTCAAGTTTGGATTTCTAAAAACACGAGAACAAATAAGACCAAATAATATTTTTCACTCTTAAGGCATGGGGTTCCATGTTGTTCCCCTTTTTCATTTTCTTAATGTACATGTGTTCTGAACTGTTGTGAAATATCTGAGCTACTTTCTAAACATATGATAGGAATGGGCACCCATTCCAGGAATTTATGAATACAGTGGTGCCTCGACTTACGGATTTAATCCGTTCCGAAGGCACCTTCGTAGGTCGAAAAATTCATAAGTCAAAAAGCGCCATTGGAAACGTGATTTCCCATAGGAATGCATTGGAAACGGAAAAATTCATAAGTCAAAGCAACCCCATCTAAAAATTCGTAAGTCGAAAAAAACCCTATCTAAAACCACCGCAGTTTCTGTTCGGATGTCGAGAAATTTGTAAGCGTGCGGCTATTTGCCCCACTCGTAAGTCGAAAAATTTGGTTGTCGAGTCGTTCGTAAGTCGAGGTACCACTGTAATATTGAAGACCACCATGCACTTACTAGAATACTTATTGAAGCCCCAGTGATTCCACTCACAACGGTAAGGGAATGAAAAGTCCCTCGTCCACCACATTCCTGTTACTGTGATCAGCTATCACAAAGGCACGTTTTGGCTCTTTGGTAGTAGCTGCATTGCTTGCCTGCCTGCCTGCTAACTAACCAATTCACAACAGCAAACCCATATTCTCTTACAATAACCAGCATGGCAGCAACTGCAGAAGCAGCAGCAGCAGCAGCACACACACCAAGAAATACACTTTTAAAGGAGCCTTAGTCTATAAATTGTATGTTAGCAGTGGCCTTGTTCAGAGAAGCAACACTTTTGGCAGCTGCCATGATACCTAAGTGTTCAGCATGGAAGTCACGTTTCAAGATGAGTTCTGTCCCTTCCCTGCACCAGCTTCTCTCAATCTCTCAACTTCTCCAGCCTTGTAGAGGAGGTGGCGAAGAGAACTTGGCAGGTGGCATGCAGGTACCTCATCCACAACTGCTTATCTGCGTCTCTGCCACCACTCCATGGTAAATTGCTTGTTGATAAATGAGGCTATTTAGGAGCGAGTGATGCCAGCATTACAGTTATTAATGACACCAACGTGTGGAGACATTTAAGAGCGTCCTGGTGTTCTATTGTTCTCTCACATGTGAGTAATGGGGCAGTTCAGTTACAGGAGTTTAAACTAGCTCAGGTTGTTTAACAACAGACACACACACACACACAAAATAAAATTGAGGAAATGGATGGATTGTGCTGGACCAGTGATTTCACAAGTGAATCGATAAATCCTTCCAGAGGGCTGGACTACGGTTCTGGTTCTCTGACTGAAACTTAAGTATTGTAACTTACAACAACTTCATATCTGAGCTCTTGACCCGTATCACATAATTCTCATTGCCTTCTGATACAGTTTCCACAGCAGAATGAAAACACAAGCCTTTGAATAGGAAAAAAAGAGAGAACAAGGTCTGCCTTCTCTCTCATGACTGCCACAGACATCAAGACCTTAGCAGAGCAGTCTACACGGTAGGTTGATATATCTGAGAGAGAAATGTGCAGTATGATACATATCGAAGTGTTATGAAAATTAGTATATTTGAAGAGGGGGAGGCTGTTTGAGATTTCTTTACTGCTTTTGCATCTTTTATGTGTTTTCCATGCTATCAGTTTTTTTTTGTAACACATAGTTTTTCCTCCTTTATAGTTCACTCCATGTCTTTTCCACATGGCCACTGAGATACCACATTTTTTTTAGCATTCAAACATATTTTACCACTGATTAAATGTAATCCTGCCCCTATACAGCCCTTCCTCCCATTTATATTGAAAAATTGGTCTTTTTTGGAATGTGACTGAACAAAACCATTTGACTAAAATTTTGATCATTTATTAGCAATGTTCCTGCAGCTCTCCTCACAGTGGGAAAAAATGAAATAGGCTACAACTCTGTTGACCATTAACACTTCTTAGCTTTCTAGTTTATTTCATCCTCTTCTTCACCTCGTCCAACATTCACAAAGTGCAAGTGAAATATTTTTGCTTAACTCCTTTGGAGTTTGCATACCTACATCCAAAGCACACTACTCGGAAGGAGCAAACAGAAGCAATATTCCTGCAACAATCTGCAATATATCTATATTATTTATATAAAATTCTCGCAAAAATTCATCAGCATTTTAGTGTAAATTTCTCCTAATAACTATTTTTCTGTGCAGTTTTGACTTATGTACATATTTTTGCAAGTGGTTTTCTCTAATATAATGCATTTTAGTATGAGATTCTCAATAATATAATCATTTTTATGTATACTTTCCCCTAATAAGTGCATTTTTGTTAATATTGGCTGGAGAGGTGCATTGCAAAATTCAGATATATTTCAATGCATGGTTGTGTTTGGGTTCTCATTTTTTAAAAATGTGTTTAATTAAACAATATATATACCACTTAACTATAATAATCTCTAATATGGTGTCAAGAAGTGTGAATTAGGTAGTTTCTCATTAAATTGCAAACAAAAATTAACCCACCCACCTTAAATCCCTAAATTGGTGAAATGCTTTGCTTAATCTTAGGTAAAAGCCTTGAAGTGAATAAAATTATGTTACCTGAAGTGAAGTAAATTAAAAGCAATCAAGAGAAAGTTAAATGCAAGTAGCTTCCTTTGTAGCTTCCCACTTTAAAATACCAACAACTCATTATGGCATAATCTTCCATAGGCCAGAACTCACTTGGTTAGATTCATGAAGTGCTTAGGTACAGAAAGACGGGTGTTTTTTTAATGAAAGATATTTTGTTTATAAGTGTTGTAAAATGCCATTTTCATCTCACCTTTGTCGTCAAAATATACACACCTACCCACGTAGGTGACCAACCACTGACTAAAGTGAAACTAAAGTCCACAAGTGTCTGTGTCTCAATCAGCTTGTTATTCTATTAAGGTTCCATAGGACACTTCATAGGTTTTGCTACAACAGATTAACACTGCCAAACCCTCTGGAAATACCTCACAAAAGCATTTAACAGTCCCTGGTCCATATTCACAGCAGCACCCCCAACCTAATGGTGCAGAGCACAGTTACAGGTTAAAATTTTAAGAATAGAAATCATGCTTACAGGAGGCCTAACCAGGGCTGTCACAAAAATGTCGGGCGCCCTGGCGCCGTGGTGCGGAGATTGCTCCAGCGCCCCCGCCCCGCCCCATTTTTTGCCGCGGCAGGTGGGCGGGCACTGCGCACAGTGCGCCGCCCACCTGCCGGCCCACCACCCTGGTACCCCGCGCGACCCAGCCTACCCCTAGAGCCGGGCCTGGGCCTAACATCTCCAGCCCTACTCCCCTTATATCCTCTCTGCCAGTTCACAGTTATGACTTTTCTTTAAATTTTCAAATAGGCCTTGTTCTGACTAGGAACAATGTTACCACATACCCAGATTAGGCTACCTGAAAACCTAACTGAGTGCAAACGAAGCTACTTCAGAATAAGGGCATGCCACTATACTGAATAAATTTTGTTTGTGCTTCGTAATGTCATCAGGTATCCAAAGGCATGAGAAGACAAATTTGAAACTGCAACGTTCTGCAGGAATGTTTGCAAAAAGCATCTCTGTTTCAACTCCACTCTGTTTAGCACCTGTTGTTGTGAAATTATTACTAACAGGTATGGCAAACAGCTGTTACACCTAATTCACAGTTTGCTATAAACATACCGTAATTTTTTCTATGAAGTTAGCTGCTTCTTAAGGGCACACTTCTAATACTGAAAAACTTGGCACTCACAATGAAAATAGGTCACTCAAAACTAGCACCTTCCAACTTCTATAGGCACTGCCTCTTAACAAAAGTGTTTTGGGCAGATGCCATAGAAACTTGATAGGCCTGTGTAGAGAAAATAACCTACAGATTTCAGACTGTTAATTCAGGACCAAATATTTTAATGTAACCTATCAACTTTACCTACAGTAATACCTCCGCGAACATCCGCCTTGTCTAGGGTCCATTCTGGCGAATGTCTGCGGCAAACCTGGAAGTACCGGAACGGGTTACTTCCAGGTTTGCCGCTTACGCATGCACAGAAGCGCAAAATTACACTTCACATGCGTAGAAGCGCAAACTGCTCCGCGTGCGTGCACAGATGCAGCGCTTTGCCCTGTGTCCTTTTCGGCTAGTGGCTGGGGCTCCGGAATGGATCTCGGCCACAAAACGAGGTACGACTGTACTTCGGTCTAGACTCCTTATTTTATTCCTATCACCTGTCTTGAATATAGTCAACTCATTAGCCAACCATTCCCAAAGCCCAACTCACTGGGTATTTTTTTCAAAAAGCATGAAATGTTTTTTAGCCATACACTAATGACAGCACACACAATATTCTTTTACACACACACACACACACACACACACACACACACACACACTTCAATTTTATCCACACAACCATCCTGCAAAAGCAGTTTAGCCAATAAATAGTGACGTGACAGGATCAAGTCACCCAGTGAGTTTAAAAGCTGAATCTAGAGTTTCAGGCCTCCCCAATTAAATTACAACACCTCATCCACTACATTATACTGACTCCTGATAGACTGAAAAGTGCAATTATCAAGTGATATGCCACCTGATCAGTGTTGCCATCAGGGTAATGTAATCACTTAAAAGATCAATCCATGACAGCTGTCCTGTGGCATCAACTTTATTTGCAAGCAAGTCATCACGTTAACAATTACCGCAAATCACAGAAATATACAGAAGCATAAATCAGACATCGAAAATAAGAAAGTGAAAACGGAGTATTGCAAAAAGAAGCACACACACACACAGGCTTTCCCCCTACCAAGAATAGATGAAACTTGTGACCAAGTAACCTCCTGGGTTCTCTCAATTTCAACATAGATTATCATCATCATTATTAAAAAGTTATAATAAACCCCATCAGCCAGCAGTGAAGGAGAATGGAATAAAGAAAGGATTTCCTTTGCAGCGAGAACTGCAATACAGTCTAACTCCATTTAATGCCTATACAAATAAAGAGGCACCTCCACTGAGCCTGTTTTGCAGTCAGCCTTCCCCTTGCCATTCTCAGTAGAAAATGTCTTCCAATTCATACACGCATGCACACCCATGCTTTCTGACAAATTGCTCAAGCTGCAGCTCTAACAATGCATTTTTCTAGTTAAAATGCAATCTTCCGTCAGTGCAAAAGTCAGGGAAGTTATGGTAACTCTGCTGCTGACTGCCACAAAATGTAACACTGAACTGATGGTGACCCTCACAAAGAGAACCCCATTTATAGCAACTTATTGCCCCCCCCCCAAAGTCACAAGGGAAGAAGAGTCTTAAGAGGACTAAAGTACCGTGTTATGGTCTGTACTCAGAGACAGATTCACACACAATGTGATATAGGGACAAAAAGAGGTGATTTGGAAACAGTACTGACCTCTTAAAGCCCAATTTTTTAGGAAGTGGGCCTTTACCATTGGGGTTGGGGGTTGTGACACACCTACAGGGCAGGAGAGGTTATCAAATTTGCTGAGACTCCGGCCTGGTTTGCAAGAGTCGTGGTAAGCCAAACAATGGCTTTCCTGGACTGTGTGAATATGTTGGCTCCCAAGGAAGAGATCACAGCTGTTTTGCTCTTCCTTGGTCCTTTTAGCTCAACGTGGCAAGCTATGCCAAGGTTAGGTTTAGTGTGCTATCCAAACCCAGGAAATTAATCATAATCCTGGGTTTGGGTAACCTGCTTTGACTTAGCGGCCTCAGTTAGCTAAAAGGACCAGGGAGGAATAAAGCATCTATGTTTGAAAATACAGCATTTTCCCCCAGAGATTTTTTTTCCAGGCCTTCCCATCTCTAGGCTTATCTGCTATTCTTATTTATTTTTTAAAAAAGTATTTGTAGTTTTCCTGAATCATGTCTAGTTTGGATCCTACAATTTTGCATACTTGTGCACAGATGCTTGTACCCAAATGAGCTGAGTTTCCAGCCTTTCTCAAATCACCTAGTAACAAAAACAGGATCAGATGTGTTTCAGATATGACAGATGACTTAGTACGTTGTTTTCAAGCAACTCGTGTGCTTAGCCGGCATGCAGGATGACAGACCTTGGGTACCTGGGCATTAATACTGGAGATTTATAGTCAAATCTGTCACGGATGGGGGAACTTTTCCCAAGAATGACTATGCTTGAAGGTCGCTTTTCCTGGGTGATAAGTATAGAGAAACTTTCTCATCTCTCCCCCCCCCTCCTAAAAGCAAAAGGCATGTTTTTGGAAGAGAAGAAGGGGGAATGTGCTGTCATATAATATGCTGTGCTTTCTGTTTGCATGATTTGTCTCATTTTCTCTCCTGGATGTTTCCAAGACCACCCACAGAAACTTCTCAACACAGTGGGTCCCCTCCATCAAAAACCAGAGTTTTTATGCATGCAAATTTTAACATAGCAATATGCTACCATGCAGAAAAGAACAGAAAATAAAATAACTGTATATTACTCAGAACATGGTAGCATTGTTTAGAGTTTTCTGCACTCCAGTTTTTTGTGATTAGCGATTGTACCATCGTCTATATGGACCGTTGAAATAACTCTACAGTGTGCTGTGAGAAAGCTAAACCAACCCCCCAGTTCTACTCCCATTTCTATTAAGTGTTGGACTGCACATCTGGCAAGGGTAGCTGTTATCAGCAGAGAAGCAGTGACCCATGCTGCTCTACTGTTGCAACATCAAAGTAATGGCACAGGTCACGATGCTATGCTTGGCCTCTTGTAATGAGGGCAGGGAGGAAGGGGTGCAAAACATGCATTTGCTGTCTCCTTTGTAGGTGCCATTTCTGTCTGTTGTAATTGTGTAGCCTTAGCGTGTGCCATTGTTGATTCCTCTTTGTCTTCTTGGCCAGTCAAAAATTGGGATAATTGAAAATGCTCTACATTGGTTTTTTCTTAAATATTTTAAAATGCGGCTTTAGACAGTGGTCAACCTTTTTAACATATTCCCCTCTCTTTCTCTCTCCCCCACTCTGTATACACACACTGACACAGGCTGACCATACATGCATTCTACGTGGCTTGCTTCCAAAACATGGTCAACTATTCCTTGCAGGAGGCTGCAGTCAAAACCATTGTAATTGGAGGCCAACTCACACAGTAAGTAAACACAGGTATTGGATGTATTGAATATCTACCAGTATGAATTGCTGATATTCCTATCTGCCATGAACTGCCATGTATATAAATGTGAAATAAATCTGAGATGAAAAAAGAACCTCAGGGTAAGTTGTAGCTAAAGTTTCCTGAATGATAGTTCCATATATTCCTATTATGTTTAAACTCACAATGCAAATTTAATGTCATGGACTGATTGGATGCACAGGTATGGTGGGAGGAACCAGCTGGGGAACCACCAAAAGAAGAAGGCTCAGATCTGAGGGAGTGGTGGTGGGATAATGTTGAATGGTCAAAAGGAGGAGAAGACTGGGGAAAGGAGGTGTCATAAGCTGAAGAGGTAACAGGGTGTAATGAGCTGGGAGAGTCTGTGACAAATAGAAGTCCAGAATCAGAGGCAGAAGCTGAAGCAAGAGAGTGGGAGGAAGGGGGCCAAGAGGCAGAGATGAGTCACACAGAAGAGGCATGAAAAGAGCAGAGGAGAGGTTGCCTGCATTCAGGTGCAGTCTCCGACTGCTTGGAAAAATCCCTGAAGAGGCAGCAACACAGCTTTGGAGAGGTGGGGACTTTCAGTCTCGGCAACTGATGCATGGGGTAAGACCTTCTGGAGATGAGCTGCTGTGCTCATTAAGCCTGACACTCAGACAAGTGAAGATTTTGTTTTTGCTAATAAAAAGTTAACTCCAACTTTCAACAATGTGATTTACTGCTGGATCACTCTTTTGACATTTAATTTGGCATGGAAGTCCTAACATTACAGAGCATGATAGAGAAATTCCCATGTCATTCCACCCCCCACCCCACCCCCCAATGCCTTCTTAATTTCATGTGCCTTGCTTACATAGCCTTTTGGCCAGCTCTTCTTTAAAATGGAATGCCTTTTGTCGATCTTTCCTAGGCAGAAATCTGTTCTCTAACTCTACTAGTACATTTTGTGGCTTTTTGCATTCCCACCAGTTCTACTACATCCTATTAAATAAGGCGTGATAAACTAGACAAGGAATAAGGGTGCCAGTAATTTAAAATAGGCCACTTGAATATATTTTTTGTTTTCTTTCCATTCCTAATAAGTTTCAACATCTGCACTGAGAAGTTATCCACAAGGTTTTGTGAAGGTGTGAAGTTCTCGTTCTCTCACCATGATATGTCATACCATTTTTGTGAGTTACATACATAATGCAAATTAGTTGTGACACTCATTATCATTAGCCGTCTTTAGTGAAATGTTAAAATACTGTATTGGTTTTCATGAAGGCATTGGCAAAAAGACAAAAAATGGTTAGGCTGTTCTTCAGATACCATACTCCCCAGATAGCCATGGAGAATTGCTGAAATTTTCAGGAACTGCAGAATCTGATCACTCACACAAGAATAGCTTTCTAACCACATGGAGTGTGAGTTTGCCGTGGGCTCCAGCATGCAGCAAACTGTCATCACACTACCATAACCATTCAGTAATCTGGGAAGGGGTGGAGACTGTATGACCCTCAACTCCTCTCTCTGTCCATAATTGACATGCAAAATGGACCTTCCCCACAAAGACTCCATTGGAGAGGTATTAAAAGTAGGGCCCACACAAAACAGTTCCGCTGAAAATCTAATTTCCATATATCAGTTCCAAAGACTAGTACTGAATGAATATAACAAGCACATTAAGTACAAGCATCCCCCTACTTGCATCCCAATCCTGGTCACAGGACCATTCTTCCAGATGTTACTCCCTGACCCCATCTCACCACCTTCTTTAAGAAGCATATAAGGAAGTTGCTGAATGAGACACAAGTTCTTTGTAGTCGTAAAACTGATACAGCAAACATGCTTTGACGCTAGTGTGCAAGTGGTATGTGCAAAACTTGCATGCAATTATTTCGACAATACAGAATTCACCTTAAAAGTTTTGAGTAGGTAGTTTCTTTGTTTTGTTTTGTAACACCTGATAGAAACAATGCAATAAGAGAGAGAAGCCTACAAGCCTCACAGTTCTCTACTCTTTGCCTTTTACTTCATTTTTATTACAGAAGTGATGGGGAATCTACAGCCCCAACTCCCATCCGCTCCTGTCCACATGGGCATATTGTTTATAAAAACACAGCGCAATAAGCACAGGGTCAAGGATGATGGGAATCGTCACCATACAGCATCAGGAAGGGCCACAGGTTCATCACCCTGTATTATAGCCTTCTAGGAGTCCCTTGCACAAAACGGTGTCTCTTACCCATCACTGTATCCTGCATCCCACTTGGCCAGAATTTTGAACTTATCACAACTTCTAACGTGACATTAAGTTTGGTGAGCATTCTACTCTGGCCGCTCTCGGCTTGGCTTGCTTAGTTTGGAATCTGTGTGTTTTCATGCATGATCTTCAGTGGTATTGACTCTTGTCGTGTCAAATAATTTTCCTTCTAAAATTATTAAAGATGAATGGAATGTAAGTGGAGGGTGGAAAGGGATCAAAATAAGGAACTGGAAAGGAGTTCCTCTGTATCAACACTACAAAAAAAAAAACCCCAACCCCATTGTCTAACTCCCTCACCTTGATGTTTCTTGTTACACCAGTTGTCTAAAATCTTGTCCCAAGTCTAACCAGGCTATATTCCAACCATAATCTTGCTTTTATAATCGCCAACCTATATTTCATTACAAAGCCAGTGTTTTCCTTTCCTCAATCCTGAGAAATACAAACTAGGTTAGGTAGTGTTCTTTCACAAGGCTGACTGACGTTGGACAATGAAGACTTCTAAGATATACAGAACTCTTCATAGCCAATTCTTCTATTTTTAATAAAAGCAAAAGGGAAAAGCATTTGTCACTACAGAGTTTATAAAAGCACTGTACAATATGCACATTAATAACAATAAAGATGTCAAGCTGTCAGATAAGGAGCTAATTTCACTCTGAGCACAATTAAAGATGTTATTATCCTACCACCTGGGGCCACGTCTTCTTTTTACAGCCCAGCAGGCTCCAAGACAAAAGAATGGACCAGAACCACAATGGTGCAATGCACTGTTCTGCCAATCCTCATCTAACTGAACTCCAACTCCATTCTCCAGCCAGTTCAACGTATTTATTTTTGCCATTAGACTCATGTGCAGACAGACACATGCACATAGCTGGGAAGTGTACCTGAACCACTCAGAGAATAACAAGGTTGTGGAGCTTTGTGCATTAACAACAAGTTCCTTGCTACTGCCACTTAACAGCAGAGGAGATCCTGAACAAATGGTCTATGTTTCCTTATTATTTAGGATTAGCAAAATTGCTGGCATAGAAAAGGTTGGCAGTGGGGAAGGTAGTGAACGATCTGGGTTCAATTTCATATATATCATGTGTATGGGTGTGTGTGTGTGTGTTTACATGTGACATAATTTCAAACAATGAACCTCCCAACTTGAGAGGCAGATTTGCCCAATACCATGCCATTCAACTTTTCTAATCTTGGTTCTCATCTTTCATCCCAACCATCCAAAAGGGATTTAATATGTTATTAAATTATTTCCACTTTATTTGTTGGTTTCTGGCTCTTCTCTCTGGTTTTCTGCTACTTTCATCCTTTTGCAACCAAGACAAGATTTTCACAACATATTAAAATGCGAGAATTCAGCAGCAATAATATGAGCACACACTCGCCTTAAAAACTGTTCATGGGTGTGCTTATCTTTTGCATCTCCACTTCACCACAAACAATTATCACTGAAACTTTTAGTTGACTGAGTTAAAAAGATGCCCCCCCATTTAATAGGGAAGTAGAGCCTTTTTTTCCTTTTTAAATTTGTAAAATTACGGTATGTTTAATAAAAGTCCCCCCCCCTTCATAGAAAGCTAATAAAATATCATGGGTAGCTGATAGGGATGTAAGAAAGAATAATTTTCCATTTTGCCATGTATTACTATTACTACTACTACTACTACCATACTACAGTACTTTGTTTATATCCCAGCTTACAGATAAAAACAATAATAGATAATAACATATTGAAAAAACAATCATTAAGAAACAAATAAACATTTATAGAAATGTGTGTGTGTGTGTGTGTGTGTGTGTATAAATCTATTAAAACCAATCAGATAATTGCAATAAAAACAGATTCACACCAGCCCTTTCATTAAAAGCAGTCAGTTCCCCAAAGCGTGTTGGAACAAGAAAGTTTTCAGCTGGTGGTGGAAGGACAACAAGGAGGGAGCCAGTCCAACTTCTCTAGCGATGGCGTTCCAAGTTCTGGGAGCAACCCAATATGTGATTGTTTGTGGTCTGAAAGCAACAACAGCAAATACTGAATGCATTCACTGGATTGATTTCCATATCGGACAGGGGACAAATAAGTGAACTTTGGCAATTTTCACTCCTGTTTCCATTTTCAACAGAATTCCCTAACATTCCTAGCGGCAGGTGCTTTTTTGCAAGAGGCATCCTTCCTTCCCATTTCTCTCTCTCTCTCTCTCTCTCTCTCTCTCTCTCTCTCTCTCTCTCTCTCTCTCTCTCTCTCTCTCTCTCTTGCACACACATAAATACAAATGCAGATTGCGCCTGCTATGACAGATGTGCATTTTTCTTCAGATAAATTGTTTTATTTGTATGCAAAGTTATGCATAGTCAATACAATAATTGATCTCTTTAAACTCATTTGCACTTGGTGACACTGACACATGGCAGAGAGTAGGCCAACAGCTCTTTCTTCCAGCTAGTTACCACACTTGTACGGAGAGTGCGGTATCAGGAAGAGCCTTAATGCACACAACTTAAAATTCATCCCCTCCTTCCCCACATCCTCCTATTTTGCCTTTGCAGCATCTTTATTTCAACTCCCATGCAAAGGAATGCAATGTATTACACGTAGCGTAATGGCCTCATTTTCTACCTTCAAATTTGACGCTCGCAACATCTTTTCCCCAACCCATACAACTGAATGGAGCTCCATTATATTGTATGGAACTGGTTGCTCACTGGGACAAAACGGTCTGAGAATATAACACCAATCCTGGTCTGACTGCACTGGCTGCCAATTAGTTTCCACGCCCAAGGCAAAGTGCTGTTTTGAACTATAATGCCTTAAGCGGCTCAGGACTGCAATACCTCAAGGACCGCTTCTTCCCATATGAACTGACCAGGACCCTGCGATCATCACCTGAGGCCCTTCTTCATGTGCCTCTTCCACAAGAGGTCTTCTGTTGTGTCTCATTGTTTGTGGAATGTTCTGCCCAGGGAGGCTTGCTTGGCACCTTCACTGCATATCTTTAGGCACTAGGCAAAAACTTTTATCTCAGCCCTTTGGCTAATTAAACAATCTATGGCCTTTTAAACTGGAGGGAGGCATTGTTTTGTTTGTTGTTATCTTGTGTATTTTTGTGTTTTTTATAATGTAAACTGCCCTCTGATTCTTGGGTGAAATTTTAAAAAAAACCAAGCAAACAAACAGGAATAAGAGGCTAGAGGTCAGGGCAAAAATAAATGAAGGGGAAGCCTTGCCTCCATCCATCCATTTATTTATTTAGCTCCTCCAGCAAGTCAGTTCTTCCCCTGTTAAATATTATGGAGGCATATTTGTTCTGTTACATTCAATAACAGGTGCTTAAAACACACACACACACACACACACCACTTTGTTTTTCAGTTCAAATTTAATTTGAAATGGAGACGGGAGTGAAATGTGGAACTCAGAAACTTATCTTTTTTGAGGTGGGCTTTCATCTCTCTCTCTCCCTCTCTCTCTCTCCCCCCCCCCCTCTCTCTCTCTCACACACACACACATTTTTTTTCTGAGTCTGGCTCAGGAGAACATCAGTTTCTCTAATGTATAAATTTTCCCTTTCTTCCATCAGCTGTAAAATAAGCAGTGTGTGAATTGTGAAGTGGGAGAGTGGTCTGCTTTTTCAGACCTGGATATTTTAAAAGGTGAAGCAACAACTCCTCCTGTTGTACCAAGGAGGGAGGGATGCGGAAAAACCAAACCCCTATAAGTTGTTGTTCTTGAGGATATTACTATAAAGTCCATGATATCCTGGCTTCCCTGGCTTCTTTCCAAACAAGATTTCGGTTAAACGGGGTGTGTAAATATTAGAGTTTTTGCACATCCTCTTAAAACACACACACACTCATGCACAATTATGGCCTGATGTGTTTGGGAATACACGTAGGGAATTTTCCTTCAAGTCAGCACAGAACATTAATTTATGACTATTTTTCAAACTCTGCTGAAGTAAGAGGGTAATAGCTTTCGGTTGATTTGCTTTCTATAACCTGTCACTCATTGGAGTGTACCTGACAAGACTGCAGACAATATTCCAATCATAAGGCCAATTTATCCAGGACAGTGAAGAATATCAGCCAGAGATAAAAGGACTTCCCTCCCCCATCTTTTCAGGGCCTGGAAGAACGTTAAGACAACATCTGTTTTTTGTTTTTTTAAAGCCCCTCATAGCCAGATGTTCTTTGGGGGGGGGGAGCTATTGCATTGTTGGCTCCTGCCTCAGTTCTTCAGTAGAACGAGAGGTGTTATGATCATCAACACCTAAATATCCAGGTTGTTCAATCACATCTGCAATTTAAAATCCTGACACATATGAGACTAGAGGTCTTTTTTTTACTATGCTTAGATGAGCTTCTAGCTTTCTGCAAAGTTTGTAGCACATTATATGATAGTCATCAGTGACACACAGGAAGGCTAAGATTTTTCCTGTTGTCCAAATTTAGATTTTAAAGGTAAAGGACGCCTGACAGTTAAGTTCAATTGCGAACAACCCTGGGGTTGTGGCGCTCATCTCACTTTACTGGCCGAGGGGGCCGGTGTTTGTCCGCTTCCACAGACAGTTTTTCCGGGTCATGTGGCCAGTATGACTAAGCCGCTTCTGGGGAAACCAGAGCAGCGCACGGAAACGCCATTTACCTTCCCACCGGAGCGGTACCTATTTATCTACTTGCACTTTGACGTGCTTTCGAACTGCTAGGTTGGCAGGAGCTGAGACCGAGCAACGGGAGCTCACCCCGTCGTGGGGATTTGAACCGCTGACCTTCTGATTAGCAAGCCCTAGGCTCAGTGGTTTAAACCATAGCACCACCTGCGTCCCCATTTAGACTTTAGGACTACAGAAATATGTATTGCTCTCTTCTAAGTGATGGAAAAAGTAAAAGTGTAAACTACAAAAGTCAGCTTTAATAGGTGCCAGCAGTGGTTTGGAATTCCTCTGCCGTTTTTTATTCCTTTGTGTAAGCTCTTCCAGCTAAATATTCAGAGTCAATTCATCCCTCGTTTTGCACACCAAGAATTATTTTCTCCTAATAGTGCAAACCATGTGTTACCTATCTACCCTCTTTTCTCTTTTCACAGTTTTCTCTGTAGCTCTTAAAGAAACATCTGAATAGAACTGACTGCAAAATGCAAGAGGAATCTGTCACCACTTCGTATATACTTAAAAGTATCCGTAGTTCTGTCCAGCACTGCTAAATAATATTATGTTTTATGCTTCATGACAATATGTAATTTCCTTGAGCAGTTTTATTAAGCCAAAATAAATTCCTCAATCCCTGCTTCCTAAAGAATCATCTGCTTGCTCTACACCCGAAGTCAGACTGGCCTTTTGCCTGGTGCTTGGCTTTCTCCAAAATCTACAAGGGCCCACCATCTGGAAGCAAATCCTGCAGTGTCCATGTTTGACAGAAACTCATTTAAGCTTAAACTCACACTTAACACAGAAAATCTATTCAAGGTGGCTGCCTATGTTCTCTCTGGCAGTTAACCCAAAGCTAACCATTTTTATTCCTCCATTGTTCTCAGTGAAAGACCAGTTAGTGTGGCATGAGTGGGGGCAGAAACACACATGTATTAGTGTGTTTATTAATTGAAAAGTTCTTCCTGAAGTTTAGTCGGAAGTGTGAGTGAGCAAATCATTAAAACAAATCTTCTGATCATTTCTAGCCAGTATATATTTTAACAGCTAGCCAAGAAGTTCGTTATTCCTCCTACATACACTTAAAACTGTCATTTTAATTGTGATCAGTGGGTACTACATAAAGGTCTGAGCATAAAGGGGGGGTGTTTCCCCTTCTCTTCCGCAAAGGGAATTTGTGATTGCTTATGGCTCACACATGGTGATTTTTCACTGTGCACGTCAAGTATTCCCCTTCCCGTGAAAAAGCAGGTGCTAGCACCCAAGTTCTACATACGCATACAAAACAGTGGATCACTGCCAATGCATAATATCTTTGCTATACATCTCATCACAAATGCCTCCCTGGGGATGCCTGGCTGCCCCAGCCATAGCAGGGAAAAACCTTCCTGATTGGAAAATTGCCTCTGCCTAGTGGGATGCTCCAACCAAGTGTCTTTTGGGGGTTAAAGTAAGTATGAGCATTTGCAATATGTAGTCAATAAATATCTCTTTATCATATTCCCACACTTGCACTCCATTCATTCTATTAGCTAACAAAATACTGACTTAGTTAGCAATAAACACAAGATGTTATATGGTTCTTTTAAACTGCCTTGTGGTGGGAACTTCCCCAAAGGTAGTATATAAATGCCATAATATATTTATTAAAAAATAATAATCTAACAAGCCACAATCCCACCATAGTCACGTTAAAATTATGTTCGCAACCCCCTGCAAGCTTCAAACGTAAGATTTCTCATGCAATGAAGAGGGAAGGGAACTCCCTAACCTAAGCCATAAATAAAGGCAAGCTACAAATTGAAAGCAGAGCATATCACCGAACTGCAGAAAATGAGCTTGTAATAAAACCCCAAACATATGTTTATCTGTAAGCACAGTTTCAAGTCACAAAAGAAAGTTATTAAAACATATGCTTAAGCGCACTGAATGGAGCTTTAAAACAGCATAATTGCTGGCGGTAATTTAATTCTTCAAACTCCCGACCTCGTTCTGAAGAAACATAAACAAACTGCACAGGTGCTTAATGTAACAGTTCAAGCAGTGAAAATTAGTATTCAGTATAGTTTACACTAAAATTGCTAATCTGAACAAAGGTTTGAGCCAACTCTCTTTCACACAGCAGAAAAGAGGGCAGAGTTTCACATCTGCAGTCAATTTCTCACATACAGCAACACACTGTGATCTTCATATGATAACATAAAGAAATGTTGCTATAAACAGGGAGGGCCTTTGTCTCAGTACAAGCCATGATGCCTCCATTATTCATACAAGGTGTTGTATAGCAGAATCTCTGTATGGGATTTCATGCAGCAATGCAATGGAACTGACACTCCTCAAGGGAGCTGCATTATATAAGACTTTTTCCATCCTAGACAGAGCAAGTTACAGCAGCTCAAACCCACTTCCCTGCCTCTGAAGATTTCAATATAACTTACTGCCTGGTAGAAGTTGGCCAAAGGGGAGATCAAGGGCATGAAAAGCCCTAGCACCATATGGATAGAATGTAATTTCTGTTCCTTTATTAGACATTTTGTGTGTGTTTGCTTGTTTTTATTGCAACAGTATTTTGTATGCTGCTTTGCAAGTCTCTTGGGGCTATAGAGCATGGGCCGGCAAACTAAGGTCCGCAGGCTGGATCAGGCCCAATTGCCTTCTGGATCCAGCCTGTGGATGGTCCAGGAATTGCCGTGTGGATCGCCAGTGTGCATGTTCTTTCCCTCTCCCTCACACAGCAGCGGCGGCGGCTCCTCCCTACCTCCCTCCTCCTGGCTTCTCCCCGCCCTGCCTACAGGAGGAAGGGGGCTGGGCTTTGTTGGTGCCAGCAGCAGCAGCACTCGAGCAGCCACCATTTTAAACAGCCCGTCTCCGGAGCCCTTTCGTGCTGTGCTAGCAAACATTGGGTACCACAATGGTATTCGAAATAAACAAACTGCAACAATAAGAGGCACATCTTTTATTAACTATTCATCATGTAATTCACTCTTTGTTTTTGTTTTTCCCCAAGGCATTCTTTTGATGGGAACAAATAAGGCCATACAGATTCCGACCCTGAGGAAGAGGCATCAGCTTGAAAACACAAAGGTGACCCAATTTCCTAATAAATAGTTAACAGCAGCTATGGCTCATATATTTTTCCTGCAGAATCAGACCTTCTGATTTTTTAAAAAAATATTAAGATTTTATAACAACAACAACATACAACTACAAAACACACTCTACACAATATATAAAACTGCAAAAATACAAAATACAGAAATACAAAAAACAACAAACATACAAAAAACCATAGAAATAAAAAACTCTCACTTATAAACCTTATTTCTAATCTATTGACTTCCTCACTCCTCCTCTTTCTGTGTTCCATTATAAATCATCTTTAGTAATTTCTAAATCCTACATAATCTCTAAATTTTACTTAATACTAACTTATTTCTATACCTTTTAATTCTTAATATTTTACATTCCCAACTATATCCTTTCTTTTTACTCAATTATATCTAATTCTAACAATACTTATCTCTTACCATTATATTATCTACAACCTCTTTGTATCTCCCTCACTTCCATTAATTCTATTCTACACTTATTCTTTAAATAAACTTTAAATTTCTTCCAATCGTCTTCCACTGCTTCTTCACTCCGATCCTGAAGTCTCCCGGTCAACTCAGCCAGTTCCATATATTCTATCAACTTCGTCTGCCATTCATCCACCGTTGGTAATTCTTCCTTCTTCCAATTCTTTGCAATTAAAATTCTTGCAGCTGTTGTGGCATACAGAAAAAAGTAGCACCCTTCCTAGGTATTTCATCTCCAATTATCCCAAGTAAGAAGGCTTCTGGTTTCTTAACAAAGGTGTTTTTCAACACTTTTTTCAATTCATTATAAATCTTTTCCCAGAAGTCTCTCACTTGGGGGCACGTCCACCACAGAATCAGACCTTCTGATTTGTGCCCTCATTACCACGCTTTGGCCACACAAAGGCTGTCATGTGAATTCAAAAGGAACTGCTGTGTAGCAGACCACTCATATACTGGATATCATAGCGTTCTGGCATACAGCCTTTGGCTTTTATTAATCATAGAATCATAGAGTTGGAAGAGACCACAAGGGCCATCCAGTCCAACCCCCTGCCAAGCAGGAAACACCATCAAAGCATTCTTGACATATGCCTGTCAAGCCTCTGCTTAAAGACCTCCAAAGAAGGAGACTCCACCACACTCCTTGGTAAAGGTAAAGGGACCCCTGACCATTAGGTCCAGTCGTGACCGACTCTGGGGTTGCACGCTCATCTCGCATTATTGGCCGAGGGAGCCGGCGTATAGCTTCCAGGTCATGTGGCCAGCACGACAAAGCCGCTTCTGGCAAACCAGAGCAGCACATGGAAACGCCGTTTACCTTCCCGCTGTAGAGGTTCCTATTTATCTACTTGCATTTTTGACGTGCTTTCGAACTGCTAGGTTGGCAGGAGCTGGGACCAAGCAACGGGAGCTCACCCGTCACAGGGATTCGAACTGCCGACCTTCTGATCAGCAAGCCCTAGGCTCAGTGGTTTAACCACAGCGCCACCTGGGTCCCAACCAAGCCAATTACTACCAACCAAATGCCTCAAGGCCAAGGTAAGCGAGGAAAGGTGTGGCAAGGCAATTCCACCTGGGGGGAAACTTAAGCAAAGTAGCCTAAGACATGTTTTCGTCATCATTTATTACAGGATGATGATGATGGTAAACATATACCAGTGATTTTTCTCCAACACTGTCATTTCCTTGTAAATGAAATCTTGAAAATATACTCCCACATGGACAGGCATCCATTTAATCACAGTGTAAAATGGTGAGCCTATGTGTTTGTGTGTGTGTTCCTCATTAAGGCCAGTATCAGCTCTTGGCATTCTTGAGGAGTCGCCAGGGGCCCAGACTCTCAGCAAAGACCACTGTTGATGTCTGTCGTCAGCCTCCCTCAATATATATATTTCTGTCCTAGTGTTATATGCAGTGCCAGTTGACTGGACCTGGCCGCCATTTTATTTTCCCACAATGCCTGGCGCAACATGAGGGGGAACAAAAATGGTGGCTAAATCCAGCCACCTGGTACTGCTTGGTGCACTGCTGCCTCCCTTCAAATAAGCCTACCAAAGGAGGAGGGGGTGTGCCAGAGAAAATTTTGTCCAGTGCCCCCTCAAACATGCAGTCAACCTTTTTCTTTGTGACATGGTGAAACAGACATCCAGTTGCACAGAAGTTGAGTTAGATTGAAGAAAACTTCACCATGATCCAATGGATCATAAGTTAATCGAACTTTTCAAAGGCAATAAAGAATTCCACGAGAAGCAGAAACATAATCTCACTCTATCATAAAATGAAGCTTGTTCTCAGAAATTAATTTTCTCCCAACACCTTTTAAGCACTCTCTCACTGAGAGTGCTTCATTGATACTTGCACAGCAATCTCAAGCTGTGTACACACTTCTGTTTAGTCTCCATCCAGTGCACTGCCACTATTTGGGAAGTGATACACACACAACACTAGCCACAATCCATAACTATGCAGTATCTGCCCTGTTATTTCTTATGAAATACTGAGTTTTGGCATGCTTTTCCCCAAACCATAAGTCATGAATATGGATGAAGGTAATGCATGGAGATATCTGAGAAACTGGCACAATGCTAAATACAGTAAATTATTTCCTTGATGACATCAACATCGCATGCAAAGACCAGTAGGACTTTTAAAGATAACAAATATCTTTTTTATATATATAAAAAAAGTCACTTCAGTGCGACACTTCAGAAATGGCTCTAACCCTTTCTGGCAAGTCCACATTACACAGAACAAAATCCACAGAACACAATCCAGAATGCAAAGTTGAGCATCCCTTGTTCAATCTGCTGAAATCAATGGCATTTAAATGCATTTAAGTGTGTATCAAACTGTGTCCAATGTAAACAAATGTAGTTCAGTAGTGAGCCAACTGTTGACTTTGCTATAGCTTTCCAGTCTTCCGCTGGGCTTCATTTAATTTGCACATGGTTGATGCCCAATTAGTACCTCATTATCACGTCGCCTGCAGTATTTCTTTAGCCTTACACACTTCTAGCTTTAAATATCTTCTGTGCACATGCAGACATTAGGTTTCATTAGTACGTAGCAGGGGAAGATGCATGGGGATTTGCAATCTGTACAGGGTTTTGTGAAAACCTTACATAGCTTATGGAGTCTTCAGACTCTGTATGCAAGATGAGATGTCAATTTTTTTTAGGTAGCTCTGTCAATGTGCACGATGCTTTTCAGATTAAAAGTCCCTGCCATTGCTGCCAAGTTTTACCTTTTCTCACAAGGAAGCCTATTCAGCATAAGGGAAAATCCCTGTAAAAAAGGGATAACTTGGCAGCTATGGTCCCTGCCTTGAGGATCTTACAATCTCAAAGTGAATGCAGGGGGGCGAAGTACAGTGAGGGCAGGGGAGGCTGGATGACATTGTAGCATCAAAGTCACTAAGAGCATCCTTGTTGTTAAGCAACAAGACTGGTGCTGGTATCAGATCTATGTACATCTTCCCTATCTTCGCAGCCCTCTTACGCATAACTAAATCTAAGATCCGGTCTTGAAGGGACATGCTTCAGTGATCAACAATAATTACATACACCGCAGGACAGGCATAACCTTCTCCAAGGCTGTCTGTCTAAATGAGTAGCTCTTAATTTGTGAGCCTCTCTGCAGGTTGATTCTCCCTCAGCTTCATATTCTAGCTAGTGTGTTGTAAAAGGCAAAAGCTAAGCTCATTATCACCTCAGTTCTCCCCACCCACTATCAGTGGTTTTCCTCCCCCTCCCCCCCCCCGCCAAATTCTACCTATTTCTGGCAAGCCTCATCCCTTGCAATGTTTAAGAGGGCTTTAAGGGCTTACCTGTTTTCAATGGGTACTCTAAAAAATGTAGATCCTTGTATTTTAATTATGTTTTGCAGTTCTGTTCGTTAGATTGATTTATCTAATTTTTATCTTTCATTCTTTAATAGGGTAATGTTTGTAAAAATAAGTTAAGATACTCGCCAATATTGTCATGGGCAGGGGTTGGAAGTTTCATATAGTAACTCTGTGCTGGGGTGACAGAGCGTGTGCCCACAGAGTGGGCTCTGAGTGCCCCCTCTGGCACGCGTGCCATAGGTTCGCCACCACTGCCCTAGGGCAAAAGGGGCTCTGCCCCACCAACATCAGTCTGCCTGTCTTCTTACTTACATCTCGTCCTGGAAGCGACCCTGGCTGCCAGCCTCCTCCTTGCCCTTGAAGAACTCAGCAGAGAGGAAGATGGGGAACAAAACCAGAATTAGTTGGCCCCACAAGTTTGCTTAGCACAGAAGAAGGCAGCAGGTCAAGGGCAGCAGCAGAAGCTAGGAAAGGAGAAGGAGTGGTCTGGACTCTAGAAGAAGTGGGGTTGGACAACAATGGGGAAAAGGCTAGCTGAGATTCACATGCTGAGGAACTGCAAGGGAGGAGGCAACACTTAAGTTTCCCTTAATCAATTTTAAACCATCAGCCAAATTTTGGCTGCAGGTCTTGAACAAGTGTGCATGAATATTTTACTTTTATACACAAACACAGAGTTTCCTCTTCACACTGCAGTAGGCTGTGTGTGTCAGTCATTACTTCTGGGTGAAATAACTGACGAGGGGGTCAGTCCACCTGAAAATTGCTCTCCAAAGATCTAAATGAAACAGATGGGCATTGATAGTGTTTTCAAGGAAATTAATCAGCCTGGACTAGCAGCGATGCCAGAAGCTCCATAGGCCCAATCTAGCCTAATGAATTCCGAGCTCTCTGTCTTAATAGCTCCTGACAAGACTAATTTACTCATGTAAGTGATTAGAGAGGGAATTATCTATTTAATTGTTGCTTAACACTCTTTTAGGCATCACGTGGGGGAAGGGGGAGGCAGTTAAATTCAAGCCAGGTAGAGAGAGGGAGGAGGGATTTTGAGCAGGGACCAGAGAGGGGGGAAATGGTTTTATTACTGCAAGTGAGTTGTAGAAGACAGCAGCAGGCTAAACGGAGGAGCAAATGAAGTCACAAGTGGGGTTTGTTTTCTAGCAAACATGTATAAAAGCAAAATTGTTCAAGGGCAATTAAAATTTCCCCAAAGCTTTCCCCCACCCACCCCCTAGCTTGCTGCTCTTTGCAGCCCTAATCAGCTTCCATGTCATTTTGGGTTTGAAAACTTCCCCTTGTCCCTAGTAAAAGTGACATCATCCCACAACCAGTGTTAATAATAAGAACACCATTAAGAGCATATGAAGCAAATTCAGAGTGCAAAGTTTCTTGACAAGCATAGCCCTTACTCTGAACTAGCTTCAGGTTCCTCCCCCCCCCCGAAGCATCCTTATACAGTCCTACCACAGTTTAAGTACGCTTCGGTTTGAGTACTTTCAGTTTAAGTACTCCGCGGACCTGTCTGGAACAGATTAATCCACTTTCCATTACTTTCAATGGGAAAGTTCGCTTCAGGTTAAGTACAGACTTCCGGAACAAATTGTGTACTTAAACCAAGGTACCCACTGTACTTTTATAGCCTCACATGGATAAGGAGATTTAGCTATGATGATTAATGGAATGAAGGGAGTCCCCCCCACACACAAATAAAAATTATGCCTAAATTGTAGCTGATTGGGACTGCAAAGAGATACACAATAGAGTATCACTGCCACCATCTTTATCCAGTAGCCCAGCAAAGATTTGAAGTATGCAATATCAAGGGAAGGCAATTTGTGGAGCACTAAGTTCTACACTAGGACTATATACTGTACTGTACAATGATTTACAAGGGCCATAAGCAGCTTCCATATTTAGTTGAATGCAATCAGTCTCATTTATAAAACTCTTAGCTGAGAACAACAGGCTCCAAACTACAATCAGGGACATCTTGTGCTTGTGCCTGTTGTTTTTACTCTAAAGCTAGTTGCCCTCATGTGCGAAAACCTGACAGCTCTGAAAGCTACAGTATTCCACGTGTGTGTGTGTGTGTGTGTGTGTGTGTGTGTGTGTGTGTGTGTTTGGATGTTCTCCCTGTTGCATAGAACTACTTATCCACAAGCAGCTCCTCTGAAGCTGAGAGAACAGTTAAAATGTAATAATCAAATCATGTAAATGGGGCCTGAGTGCACAGGTTTTCCTTTGGAATTGCTGGTTCCCAGTGCTGTGACCTCCTGTTCATTTCAAGTAGCACCTCTCTCTCTACGTATATTTACAAAATCTTCAACCTCTAGATTGCCCCAAATATTTCTGGTATTATTAGTGTAGATGGGAAATCAAATGAAACCAAAGCAGACCCTGTGAACTTGCAGGGAAGATGGCAGTGGCAATTGGTGGTCAGGCCCCTCAGTTAAGGAGGAGAGAGCTTAACTATGAGGCTGGGGGTTCAGACAACACCCTAAGCCAAACCCTGGGGGGTTTAGCTGCCACACAGTGTAGTGCTAAAGGAATTAAGAAGCAAGCAAACCAGCTGCAATCTCTGCCCTGGAAACCCAAGTTCATGCTAAACTATGCAAACGTGGCCATAATGTACAATACCTTATTCCCCCACACACACCAAAGGATGTCTTAAGCCAGGCACCCCCAAACTTCGGCCCTCCAGATGTTTTGGACTACAATTCCCATCATCCCTGACCACTGATCCTGTTAGCTAGGGATCATGGGAGTTGTAGTCCCAAAACATCTGGAGGGCCGAGTTTGGGGATGCCTGTCTTAAGCATTCCATGTTTTTTGTTTTCTTGTTTTTAATTCAAAATCAAATTTACCTTCCACTAAGAATACATGGATTAATGGTGTTGTGTTGCAAGTGTGAACTGCAAACGGGGTTGGGGGAGCACATGCAAGAAAATAGAGGGCTCTGCTATTCGGGCCCTGATAAAATCACAGCTATTAGCTTGAACAGGGAGAACAGCCCATCATGCTCAGACTGTGCTTGTGCACACACACAGGGCTTACAATCAATTCGAACAGCATTACTAGCTATCCACAGGCCCTGATTGAAGAGCACAAGTTTAATGGACTGAGAGCTTGGAAAGAGGCCAAGAAAGGGCCCAATCGATTTTTACATTTACTAAAACTGATCACTGACATAAATAAATAAATAAAGGCTAAATCTGTCAATCAAACGCCAAAATATTTTGCCAAGGGCACAATTAAAACCACACACACACACACACACACACACACACACAACCCTGTTCTCAGTCGGCTTACAAGGCATCTATCTGGATATGGAAGACGCGTTCATGTATGCCCTATTTTCAAGTGGCATGAAATAAAAGTTCAAATTAAATGCTTTTATTTCATGTTTTAAAATGTTACAATAGCTTCACAGCAACATCCTTCATTTCCACCCCTGGAATTTCTTACCCGTTAAAAGGATTTTGGGGCATCACAACATTGTTTTTGCGAATTTCATAAAACCCATCTTTACACTCAGGATAATTTTGGGGACCTGATAACTGCACAGTGAGTAGAGCTTAGCGGAGTATTTGGACAACCCTGGCTTTTGTTTTCAGACTCCTTGTACTTCAGGATGCAATCCCACTACCTAGTTCCCCTAAGGTAAGCACTGAGACCGACTTTTGGATAGACATGTAAAGGAGTTGGTGAGGGTCATTTGACAACAAGAAGAAATCCGAGCCTTTAGGGTCATCTTCCCAGTCCTGTGGAACACCCTGCTGAAAGATTCAGCAGACCAGCTTCTTCTGGGCCGACATTTAAACACTTGCTAAAAGCTTTTCTATTCCGCCAGTCCTATGCAGGTAATTAAGAGTACACCCCCCACGACGGTCTGTTAATGTTTGTTATTAATTTGCTTTTAACTTGTTTTTTAAAAAACTTTTTATGGCGTTCTTGTCCGCTTTATGTTTATTGGTGTAAACCGCTGTGACATAGTTTTATGATACAGCAGTATATAATTTTTTTTTTTTATCATTCAATAAATCAAACTGTGTTAGCTACCTAGTTGCCAGTTCTCATCACACGAAGCAGAAGATTCAAGAGCAGGGTGGCCATTTACACATCATACAATCATAACATTGTAAAGTTGGAAGGGACCCCGACAGCCATGGGCTTGAACCCACGGCCCTAAGATTAAGAGTCTTATGCTCTACTGAATGAGCTATCCCAGCTCATACATTATTATCTTTTTTTAAAAAAGAAAAAAGAAACATATTGGACTGAACCAAGAAACATTGTAGTAAGGTACAGTCAGGATAATTAATTTCAACTCTGGTGTTCTCTACCGCCAGATACAACAATATATTGCACTGCAGACGGAATAGATAAGAAGAGAAAATGCTTCAAAATACACAAAAATAAATAAATAAAGGTGAATGGCAGAGGGCGCATAAAACTGCAACAACAAAACCGTTAGCAAATTACGGAAGTCTAGGATTTAAGCCAGGCATCCCCAAACTTCGGCCCTCCAGATGTTTTGGACTACAATTCCCATCATCCCAGACCACTGGTCCTGTTAGCTAGGGATCATGGGAGTTGTAGGCCAAAACATCTGGAGGGCCGCAGTTTGGGGATGCCTGATCTAAACAAATCCACGCTAGCATTGGGGATTCCTCTTCAGAGATTGTCATAGGCCTGTTCACACTGCATCCAGTTTAATTTCCCTTTAATCAGACTGAAACTAACAGCCTCATCAACAGAATCTTTATCCGCCTTCTGGAATCAACCAAAGACAGTGCACATTTTAGCGCTCTAGAGGGGGAATCTGTTTGCCTTTTACAGGCAGCGCCTTTGAAATCAACATGCTGAGTCACTGTTCTTGACTTTCTTCATCCCCCACCCCCCGCCAAAGAGAATTTGATGCGAAACATGCCATTTAACTCATTAGACATAAAAGCTCAATGCACTTACCCACTGGCGTATCTTCATTGATCAACAGGTACGTGTCGAAGAAATAATTTAGGAAGTACGGCAAGCGATTGCTTAGGCCTGGGAAAATAGGGACAGATAAAAAGGTGTTGTTTATATCTGTGAGGTCATGTTTTAACTGATGCAACAGACAAAGCCCTGAACAAGAAGGCTGGATTGCAATCGGTAAAAAGGGAGCTTTTTACATGACCCAAAGTAAATAGCTAGCACCAGCTGAGCTATTGAAAAGCACTTATTCCTCCTTTTAAGTCAGACACAGCAAATTGGTCCTATCCTAAAATAAAAGGAGAAAGAATCTTGGATCCCAGTGGGTAGAAGCAGAGATGCACCAATAAAGATGAGAGGATGTACTGTGTGGCATTCCTGTCCAGGAGGCATGAATGTGTAGCGCCTTTCCAAGGGAGCTGGCTTTTTAAAATTAATAAATGTGCATGTGTTTCTCATTTGTTGCATACGCAGTCGACACATCTGTTGCAGGCATAGTGCATTCTGCAAACTCAGGTTGTGTCCACACTCCTGTCTACACAGCCCTGGGTTTTTATTCTTTGTTCACACAACTTTATCCAAAACCCCTTATATCCTGTAGTTTGTCCTAAGATACAACTGTTTGAGGCGCTATTTCTCAAACCAACTTCACAAATGACTGGAATTAGGAGCTGTTCCTAACTTGTGCAGGTGGCAACATCATTTGCTGGGCTTGCTTTAAGAACAGGAAAAGTTGTTTTCTGAAAGATGTCTCCGGAGCAATTAACCCACCCCATTGCTATTTAGGACATGACTAGAAACCATAAACAGAACTTTGTATATGCATACATAAACACACACACCTCTCTGTACGGCCCTTTGTTTGTCCTATGTAAGTTTCATTTTGTGTTTTAAATGGAGTTATTAAAATGCAGCTGATGTGCATGCCCCTTGCTGTATGACTTCTGCACATGATTGCACATCTTACTTTAAAGGATGGGCTAAGAATGGCTATATCCCTGCAGCTAGGCTATCATCAACGCACCCATCATATAGGAGGCTCCAAGAAAGGACCTCTAGCCCGGCTTTTCCACAAGCCACTTTGTGTTTGCTGCTGTGAATGTAGTAAGAACCAGATACCTAGATCTTCCCGAAGAAAAATGGCTGTTTCTTTTGTAATTATTATTTTCCTTCTGTTGCACCGGGGTGGCAAGACCATGCAAAGGGAACAGGAGACGGCAATTACTGTTTTAGCACATGATTAATACCTCACATTGTTCCCATGGCTGTCAGCCTTTTGCCTCGTCAGCCTTAATTGCACCAGAGCATCCTTTCCTTTCACCTTAAATAATGAGGCTCACTTATTTCAGCTGCCCGTTTATTTTCACTCAAGTAAGTAAAAGCACACACGCTTGCAAGACCCTTGCACCCGGAAGCATTTAGAATCATAGAATCTTAGGCAGGCATCCCCAAACTGTGGCCCTCCAGATGTTTTGGCCTACAACTCCCATGATCCCTAGCTAACAGGACCAGTGGTCAGGGATGATGGGAACCGTAGTCCAAAACATCTGGAGGGCTCTTAGGGCTGGAAGGGACCCCAAAGGCCATCTAATCCAACCCCCTGCAATGCAGGAATCACTGCTAAATAATCCCTGGCAGGTGGCCATCCAATCTCTGCTTTAAAACCTCCAAGGAAGGAGAGTCCACCACCTCTCATGGGAGTCTATTCCACTGCCAAACAGCTCTTACTGTCAGAAAGGTGTTTTTTTAATGTTTAGTAGGAATCTCCTTTGTTGTTGTTGTTGTTGTTACTGGCATTTTAGCATAATTGTGGGGATTCGGAGCAGGTAGCTGTCCCCTATCGCAATCATACCAGTAACAATCTTAGGGTCCCTTCAGGCTGGTGTTTTTCTGCATGTGGACTCTGCATCATTTCTATTTATTTATGTATTTCAACAATCTGTGGTTATACCACTTAATCACTCCAAACGGTGTACAGGAGACCCTCATACAATACGACTAAACTTGAGTTAAAACAAGTCATTGATGCAATAATAGTGCATTAGAGATGGATTTACACAGGACCACAGACACATTTATTACACTTTCTCAGTTGTTCTGCAATACGTCCCCAAAATAACCACATTATTGCCATCTGGAGGGAGTGTTTTTGAACCACGGCATAAACAAAAGCAGAGCATTTGTGCTATTGACAAATTACAGGATTTTAGCAGGAAACTACTGAAAATTTACCTACTGCAATATAAACAATTTAGCTGCCCAGAAACTTCTGCAGGCGCAAATGGTATTGAAGGTGTGATAGCTTATAACTGCCCCAGAAACATCATGATCACATATAATGATGAAAGCTCAGTAAAAAAATATCTGAAGAGGCCCTTACAATGAAGCAAGTAACTCTTTTTTTGACCACTTCAGAAATGGAGATCTGAGGCTCAGAGGTGTTATTTAGCCAAAGGCCACATTAATTGATGCATGATTGATCTGGGGAAATCAGAACCAAGACAACAAAGTAGAGTGGCCCACGCTGGTTTGGAAGCAGAGTGAAAAATGGAGCAATTGTGTTAGCAGAAGACAGATCTACCAAGTTTCTGAAAGGGTATAGATGCAAAGCGTAATACATTTGACAGATGGGCTTACTTTGGTTCCCAGCCAGCGTTAGAACAGCCAGCACTGTCTTTTATTAAGAGATCTACTTTCACTGCCAGACATTATTGAACAAGGGAAATGGGGGGTTTAATTGGCCTGTCAGAAATATTTTGCATCTTGTCTCTGTAGGATCATGTTGCTGGCTCACCTATAAAACAGGTGCCCAGTTCTGAATGCACCAAAACACCTGAAAGCTTACCGGACACCAGCACAAGGAAGAGTAGTTTTGACAGTAGAGTGTGAAATATACTCCCCCAAACACTCAATCAGTTTGGCAGATTCATACAAAGCTAGTTCCCAATCAATGTTAGACTTCTTGGGAAAACCAGTACTGCCATTCCAAGACAATAAAGAAGTTATAGGAACACACAGTTCCTCTGGTTTGTTTAAAATATTTATAACCCATCCTTTATCTTAGTGATTTCAGGGAAGATGACAGTAAAATTCAGTTTAACACACATCAATAAATGGAGAATACCTAAATCAGCATTCATCAACCTGGTGTCCTCCAGCTGTTTTGGGCTACAACTCCTATCAGCCCCAGCCAGCATGTGACCTGAAACAACATTAGATCTGGAGAAAATGGTGGTGGTGGTGGCTAGGCTGCCAAGATAGCTGCTGCCAGTTTCAGTGGAGAAAAATAAAGAAAGTTGTACCATTGATACTAATGGATCCACTCGCCCAAGAAGCTATTGGAGAATTTCTCCTACCCTCACATCCTTCAAATTTCCCTACCCAGAAAAGGAATTTCTCCAAAAGGGTGGAGAATTTTGAGAGGCCATTTGCACACAGATCGAGTGTAATGGGCATGTCTGGATTCCCAGATATCAGCATGTGCCTTTTTTCTAGATTCTGGATTCACTCACTTCCATCAATGTGCCAAATCACTGGACAATGAATAGGGGGGTATATTTTGTCGGTGCAATGCAAAATGGCACCAACCAACCCTACTTCTCTCCTTTGAAAATTTACCTTTGACAAGTTGTAAAAGTTAGGAGATGCACTCCCTTCTTTCAGCTGAAGGCCAGGTAACCAGACGGGGCTCTCAAGTGGGTAAGGTCTGCAGCAGAGGGATTCTCACTCTCTCTGTGTGCCATCCAGTATATCTCTGTACTTTCCCTCCACTCTTCTTCCATTTCTGCATTCATTTCAGTTACACTCACCCAATTTGTTTGAACTGATAGCTTAGGGCAGGGGTTGGCAAACTACGGTCTGTGGGCCGGATCCGGCCCAAATGCCCTCAGGATCTGTTCCACGGACATTCCGTGGATCAGTGATTCTGTTTATTAAAGGTTTCCGTTATTTTTTCCCCGGCGCCATTTTTTCGGCACTATTTCCCTCTTATGCACCACGGAGCCTCCTCCCTCCCTCCTCCTGGCTTCTCCCGGTCCTTCTCCCCATTCTGCGTAGTGGAGGAAGGGGGCTGGTCTGAGCTGGCTGAGAGCCATTTTGGGCAGCGCCTCTCTGGAGCCCGCCAGCCCGCCAGCCCTTTCACCAGCCTCTGCTGCTCGCAAGGGCAGGCACAGGAGCTGCAGTTGGGAGAGCGTCATAGCTGCCAAGTTATCCCTTTTTTAAAGGGATTTTCCCTTATGCTGAATAGGCTTCCTCGCGAGAAAAGGGAAAACTTGGCAGCTATGGAGAGCGTAGCGCCGCTGACGGCAGCGGCATAGGTAGGCAGGGGGAGGGGAGGGGCTGGGGAAGAGAGAGAAGCCCCCTCCGCTGCCTGTGCGCGGTCCAGCCCACCACAGTTCACCGTCCCCCTCCAAAAAAAGTTTGCTGACCTGTGGCTTAGAGAGAGCCCCCCCCCCCAATCACTTTTGTCCGAGGCTGACTGTAAAATTAGGTCAGTTGTATGAAATTAGGCTGAGTGTTTCTCATCCTTCTTGCCATCATTATATGCCATATTGGTGTGAAACAACAGGATACGAGATGCGTCACCATGTATGTTTGTGACACACATTCTTAGCTGAAATACAATTTTAAGGGTTGCTACATTCAGTTATAACAATTAAACACTAATTGCCCCTCCCCCTGCTTCCTTTTTGTTTCTAATATGTAAACTGGCGATGTTGTTGCTTTATAGTCCTCTTTATCTTTTGCAAAATTAATTCCAAGAAGGGTGACTGTGCTGGTCACCCACCCAGATTCTAATCTCATTCCTCATATCCCAATGGATGATTATCTCTGAAGTGCTTTTTACGCCAGCTTCATTCTAAAGCAGGTATCCCCAAACTTCGGCCCTCCAGATGTTTTGGACTACAATTCCCATTTTCCCCAACAACTGGTCCTGTTAGCTTGGGATCATGGGAGTTGTAGGCCAAAACATCTGGAGGGCTGCAGTTTGGGGGTGCCTGTTCTAAAGCATAAGGTAGCAGACAAAAGGCAGAGAGACAAGCTAACCACAAAGCAAGTCAATAAACAAAGCCAATTGAAGCTCATCAGGAAAAAAATATGTCCTGGAACTTGTGCTAACCCTCTAAAAAGAGGTGCCTATGTAAAACAGAGGAAATTGGGCAGATGGAGGCATCTCTCAGGGGCAGTGTAGAATCAGCACCGTTGTGTTCTTCTTAGCAATAAAATGTGTTTCTTTCCCGCAACCGGAATATTACTTTCAATATTCGGAATTCTCACTATCTTTTAAAAACAGAAAATCTGCATTTTAAAAAAAGCACGATCTTCAGATGTGATAGAAACAAGTGAAACTCAAGAGGGCGGTTGAACATCTTCTCAGTTTAAGAGCCGATAGCTCTAATTTGGAGAGTGCTGCTCCATATAATCTTCTTGGCAGCAAGTCCAACACCTGACTATTTGCCTTCGCAGCTGTTCCCTGCCTCTTCATTTGTTATCCTGTACACCTGATAGCTTGGTATGGAAGCAATATTTTAAAAGAGGTGGGGGTGGGGAGGAGCTTGCCACAATGACACAAGATATCCCAATACCTTCTGATGGCATACTGCTAGAGGGCGGTTTGCCGAAAACGTGCACTAGCTCAGACTCCCTACAAACAAATCAAGTTGAAGATTGCCACCTAACATCTGCCTTCAGGGGCTGAGATTTTGAAATTAGCAAAAAACTGTTTCACAAAAGTTTTTTTAAAAAACTCTGCCCAAAGAGGCTTCAATATTTCTGCCTCATTCTTAGGATGCTTGAGAATTTCGTTAGAATTTTGATCAGTTTGGGGTTTTGAGGTGACCAAGCATGGTGTATTCCCACCCCCCCCCACCCCCAGTCAAGTTTTCTCTAGCACTCTCTAACCTGTTTGCCTGATCTGAAAAACCCCATGGGGAAAAATTACCTCATGAAGTCTTCCCCTGGGCTTTAATTGAAGCGTGTGGGCACTCAGAAGGCTGCAGAATACAGATGATTTGAGCACCAAAGAAAGGGCACCCATAACCTGCCACCATCGCCTCAAAAATAAGGAAATCACATACAAATAAAAAATAAATCCCTACATCCCACCAAGGATAAATTAATTGATCCCCCCCCATTGATAATGTTAAAATGCAATTTATTTTCTCATTCATCATTGCATAATGTTTTGGTGAGGGGAACACAGGAGAAATTTTTGGCACAGCACTTGTTGAAATAGCAGGAGGGGGGGGAACCCCTATAGAGCTAGTCAGGAAAGGTACATCATCATCTTCCAGTTAAACATGCTTAGGATGGGACTCCATAGTGCAGCACCGATTGCTGTGTGAGTTGAACTAACAGTACAGATGCAGACGTACCTTGGATGAACTGTAATGGTCACCTTAAATTTGCCCCTTTTGTTTTGTTTTAGTAACATGTCTAGGTTTTATTCTTTTCCTTCTTTTTTGTTGATCTAAATTCTAACTGATTTGTGCAGTTGCTTGAATCAGACGCTAGAGGGAAACAATACGATATGTTCAGTGGAACCTCGGGGCTGTAATTTCAGAAGAGGACTTGTTTAAGATAGTTGGGGTTTGGGGTTTTTTTTTGTTTTTTGTTTTGCTTTCTTACTACACAACCCAATGCTTCCCAGCACTTTTCAAAAAGTCACTCCCCAGTTGGAAGGTGGGGGTGGGGGAATGCGATCAGAGCTCTGTGCAACATGAAAATTCGCTCATTGAGAATGCCACGCTTAATGGGGGGATACATTTCATTCTGGGACCTGTTTCATGTTCTTCTCTCATTCAGCATCTAGAATGACAGCAGCAGCACAACCAATGCTGCAAAAAGTTGTGGGTATTTGTAACTCACAGCTGGGACAAACTCAATTCCTCCAGTTTTGGGGGTTTTCCCTCTCTCTAAACAGTCTGTTTGTAGCCACCAACCATGCTCAGTACTAATTGATTTGTTTTATATCTCTTCCCACCCACCCCTTAATTTTTTTGCACTTCTGCAAACCCTTTGGTTCCCTTGATCCTTCTGGTACCATTTTGGCTACATAAAAAGGTAAAGGGACCCCTGACCATTAGGTCCAGTCGTGACCGACTCTGGGGTTGCGCGCTCATAAGGATCTACTAAAAAGGATGGAAACCAAACTAGTCCTGACCTATTTTCAGAATGTTTATTATTTTTACACCAACTACTCTTTTTTTTAAAAAAAAGCACAGCCCACATTTTATTCATTTATCCCCATTAGAAACCTCATTAACAGTTTCATTTTATAAATGTTGGCACAAGCAGACTACTAGGAAGTGGATTAGCAATTAGTCCATTGTTGCATCTACAAATACTAGCCAATGCTCCCCACTTTGGTACACATTATGGTGTCATTCTGAAAGTGAGATGTACAATTGCACAATTTCCAGGCTTTTAAAAATAATAATAGTGTCTAGCTAGATCTTTATCAAGTTTTAATTTGCTCCTGAATGTGGAAACAACCACCCCTTTGGAGTTAAGGCTTGTTTTCAAAATGGGTGCCATTTTTTTCAGATGTTTCTAGCAATCTGGGTGTCTTGAACTATGAGTATATTAAACTTAAGTTAAGTCACAGGGATGAATCTCAGTTTTGATGCTCAGCCAGTTAGTAAGCTCCTGCACTGAATTCTGCTGGTCAGCTCACTTCTTGGATGATACTCATTTAACCCAGTTTTGAACTTTTTTTGGGGGGGGGGTTTGTTCCATCAGCTTTACCATCTCACTGCACCCCAAGGACAATGTCTTGTTGGCCCTCTAGCTGGTTCTATAATAAACTCGAGCTGCTGGAAACAACCAGACATGGGCACAGAAGTCTCCAGCCTAAACTCTTTCATAAAACAACACCAAATATAATTCTGCTGTCCTCAACATACTCACTTCCCCCAGACAGGGAACTGTTGAGTACATGCCATTATTAAATATCTGCTTCCCGAAGTAACATGGTTATAGGAAAACTCCTATGAAAAGCACGTGGCAGCAGTTGTCAATCCCCAGCTACTTCTCATGCACACCAAAAAAATGTACCTGTAGCAGTGACTGTAGGTGTGTGTGTGTGTGTGTGTGTGTGTGTGTGTGTGTGTGTGTGTGTGTGTTCCACTGCATACCGCCCTCAACTCATCTAGTTCTGTGTCACCCCCTTGGCACAGTCCCTGCTTGGCTCAGCTGAGCTCAAATGAGGGTTGAGTGTGAGCCAGTTCTCTAGGCTGAGATAGTGCAGAACTTCACTTTGATTACTGCCTGTCCAACAACCACGGATCAAAGCCTAATGCAGGTGTGTTGCCTAGCAAACGTGCACATGTTGAACCCTAAGGCTGTACTTTGTGTGAACTGTTCCTAACCCCCCCTCCCTTTCAAGGCAGCAGAATGTTCCAAGAATACCATAGCTGAGTAAGCCTGAAAGGGTTTGGTTTTGTCCCCCCCCCCTTGCGAAGCCAGCCGTCATGACTATCACCATAAATTGGTCTGCGTTCAAATATTCTCTTATATACCGTATTGAAATCTAAGCACCTTAGCATTCAGGAGCTGGCAGAACAGTAACAATAATTCAAAGCATAATCTCATGGCTGTTTTGTTTTGTTTTTAAAGTAATGCCAATTCACTTTTCCAGAGGGTTAGACCATCACACAAAACTGGTTTATTTCCTTCAGCTTGGAAGCAAATGATGTTAAGATGCAGATTAGAGAGATGGAAAGGCATGAGACCATGGGGGCAATATATTTACAAGACCAAAGAATAACACATTTCTGTGGCATGCTAAGTTTTGAAATCTTAGTTTAGAGCACCTGCCGATTACGATTACTGGATGCCCAAGGCACTGTGTAACCTGCTGGGCAGCAGCTTTCCTGAAAACCGCCAGCTATATACAAAGCAGACTTTTGAATACCAAGGATTTTGTTGCAATACTTGATGTGCAGCCAGTTTTCCATGGGACAAATGACCTTCATTCTTGACTGCCACACTTTTCTCGATTAGCACAAAAGCTGTGATATGTTAATGGCAGGATCTTCTTAAGCAGCCATATTACAGCATTTGGTGCAGCCCAATTGCCAGGCTACCAAAAGCATGCATGCTCCAGCTATGGGGTGTAGAATTCATTCCTATCTAGATCCCTTAGATTGGAAAAGCCTGGAGGCAAGGGAAGGGCCCTAGCTCAGTGATAGAGCACATGCAGAAGATTCCATGCTCAGTCCCTGAGCTGGGGAAAAATCTGTCTGAAGCCTTGGAAATCAACTTCCAGGCAATGTGCTTCATGGGCTGACTATATAAGGCAGCCAGTTGGGCTGGGCGATATCTAGTTTACAACTTTATGTTATATCACCAGCTAGACACTGCAATGTACTGGTATATCACAATGTCTGAAATAAGGCATTGGCTGGTTCATGGTTTTCCCCACATTGTGATTTTTGCATAGCGCATCCACACCCACACCCCATGTGAGAAACTCAAATATATAAACTAGGTGCCAAATGGCTTCTTAAACCAGCGTTATAGTCGCCAAAATGAAATGCTTAGTTGCCATTAGGGGGCCAGATGGCTCGCAAGTCGTATTTTCCAATACAGTACGACTTTTGGGTCCCTGAAATCTGTTCTGATTGTGCAGATAACATATCACAGATAGAATTGTACAGGATGTGTTGCTAGTGTGTGAAAACAGGTAAGATCCAAGGATGCCCAGGCAGGCATCTCCAGATGGTGGAGACATCAGACGCTATCCTGGCGTCTGGGCATCTTTACTTGGTTGCAAGTGGTCGACATCTAAGGGCAAAATGCACCTGGCGAATTTTGAATGCTGTCCGCAATATATTGCCAGGTCAAAATTTATGAAACCAATATCGTGATAAGGACTTCAAACTGGTTTTAGACGATATATGGATATATTGCCCAGCCCTACTCCTAAGCCACTTTTCTATTCTTTGTCTCAATGAGCCCTCTGACATCTGAAGACAGCAAAGTTTGAAAGTGTTCCTACAAGGAACGTATTTTTAAATGCTACCTACTGGGGTGCTGTAATTTGGGAGGTGGGCTCTCTCTCACACACAGAAACACACACACCTGGGAGTTCACTAGTGCTAGGCTGTTAATCCCACCATGTGGAAGTCTCTTGCCAGGTGGTGTTTTAGGCAGCTGCTGCTGCTGATCTTTTCAACACATTGTCGCTAACTTTAATGACTTGTTTTCTCCCCCTGCTCAGCAAATTACTATTTCAGAGGGATCAACAGCAGAGCAATAGAAGGAGGGAAAAAATGAGAAGCAGCCTCCTTTATCTGGCTGCCAGAATGCCATGAATTTTTAAGCATCCCAGTTGAAGACAGACACTTTATAGCTGAGACAGGGGTGTTATTTATTACAGGGCATATATTAAGAACTATTTGGGCTGGTAACATGAAGTCTGTTTGAAGCACATGGGAAAGGGGTGCTGCTCTTTCCCATTTCTCCTCTCTTCTGATATGTTTCTCTGCTCTTATACAAGGCATTATCAGAGAAACTGTGACATTGGATAAATGGAGGCAACTTCTGATACGGCAAATTGAGTGTTCGGCTGCGCTCCTTAGTTCATAGCTTCCTCCAGCATCTCCAACTCCCTTTGCAGCACCAAAAGTTGCCCTCACCTTTATTCTGTGCTGCTAAGAAGCCAAAGCAGCTACAGATTCCTTCTCCAGTCAAGCACTAAGATAGTAAATAGTACAACTGGATAGGGTCCCCCCCCAACTCATGACTTGCATAGTTTAAAAGGCATATACCTGGCTATGGCCAAGCTACTCCTGTGACGATGAAAAATAAGAGGAGGAGGAAGAAGAAGGGACCCTTAAGGCTAGCATAGGATATATGCCACTTCACTGGAGACTCAGCTCTTGCTGTACTGAACTGAATCAGTGTGCATGCACAGCTTGGAAGGGGGGAAAAAGATCTGTCTTGCTGCAGTTTATAGTGGGAAGGAAAATACAATAAGCTACACCAAACTAACAGCCATCACTCATTCCTCCACTCCTCTCTCTCTTTCTTTTACACACACACACACACACACACACACAGAGAGAGAGAGAGAGAGAGAGAGAAAGAGAGAGAGAGAGAGAGAGAGAGAGAGAACGAACACTAGTGGTCTGTAGCCCTGCATTTCCAGTATCACATGGTTTCCAGAAAATAAGCACCCTATCTGGATATAGCAAGAGTGCTATCATGGGAGTCTTGACATGATGTGTACCCAACCAAGTTACTCATTCTGAGTTGCAGAAGAGCATTCAGAATGGCAAGAACATCCCAATAGAAGCCCTGCTGAATCATAGCAATGGCCCATCTATTTCAGTAACTCATTTCTCAGAGCAGCCAACCAGATGCCCTGAGAAAGTGTGCAAGAAGGGCATGCAAGCAACAGCACTCTCCTATTTATTGCTCCGCAGCAACTGGTTTTCAGTAACATACTGGTTGCATCTGACCACTGTGGCAAATAGTTGCTGACAGACAAAATTCATGCACCTTATTGTCTACTTATAGTCAGCCCCTCCAGTGCAGCAAGACTTCCAGGTCATCATCGCTATATAAAAGCAGTGAAGAAGCAGATATTACACACACACACACACACACACACACACACACACACACACACACACAGGAAAGCTAAAGACACAGTACCACGGACAGCGACAAATAAATATTTGCCGGACACTAAAAGGACCTCAAAGTTGGTGCCAGGTGAGCTTCTCTGGGGAGTGAATTCCAATCGTGAGAGGTGGCAACCAAGAAGGTCCTCTCTCCCAGTCTCCACACCAAGTAGCAGAGGGTGGGATGGGGTGGCAGTGCTTACCTGCCCTCCTGATAGTGAAGTCACTGCTGCTTACCAGGAAACAGAGTGGGAACAGCAGAGACCTCCAGCAGGTCTCAATGAACACTTCTCATTCTGCTGGGCCCTCCCAGGGTCAGATTCCACCAGATTCCCCATCTCTTCCCACTCCTCCCCCACCAGACCTCTCCCTCCATATGTATCCACAAGGCTCATGAGTGGCAGCCAGGAGGTCAGGTAAGCACCCCACCCCAAACCACCATTCACAACCATCCCACACCAGCCTGATCCCAAATGGAAAGAAGACCCCAGGGATTGTTCCTGACCAAATGGCTTGGACAGGGTTATGTGAAGCCTTTTCTAGCTCTACAACTAGGGTTGCCAGACTCAATAGTGGACAGGACTTCTGTGCCTTTCATTGCCCTGCTCTCTTTTGAATCTGGAAAACCTTAAAGAGAAACCAGCAGACCCTTTGTTTAATTTCCAAGCAAAGGGTCTGCTGGTTTCTCTTTTAATATTTCCAGACTCAAAAGAGAGCAGGGCAAGTAAAGGCACAGAAGTCCTGTCCTCTATTGAGTCTGGCAACCCTAACTACAATATCCATTTTGAGACAGGGTGAACCATAGACCTGAACCATAGACAGTATGCCAGATGTGGCTGAATTGTACATTTCCATAAAGTCATTACAATTCTGGCAGCTTTATTTCCAATCTCTTTCCTAAGTACCCCTGGCATGGAATATGCCATTTTCAAAAGCTACCATGCACTGGATTGACATTTTCATTGGGCTATCCACCATCTTCCCAAGATCTCTTTCCTGGCTAGCCACTGCCAGCTCACTTACCATTAGACAAGAAATGGTAAATGACCAAAGCAGAACATTTTTGATTCACACTGTTCGTTTTTCATTTGGATATGCCACCATAAGGCACTTTATGTGCAAAAAAAAAGAATAGATTTTATTGTATAATGGAAAATGCATGTTTCCCAGAATATGATAAATAAATATAAATCTTCACACAAATGGATGATTTCGCAAGACACTTTCACTATGTGGAAAGCTCTTTTATTGGGGCTCTACTTCTCTAGCAGTGGCAATACCAACTAGCCCTTATTTCATTGTTGACAACTGCTAATTGGGTGGCAGGGTTGTTCCGAATTTACTTACACCTTATACTGAGCCACCTTCGAATCCAAGCGTTTTCCCAGTTCCTACATTTGAAGTTAGGAATCTGAAGTCAATAACAATTGCCATCCTGTGACAATTATCACATTGCTCCCATTGCAGTTGGGAAAACCAGGAATCTTGTAGTTGTCACTAGATACAACAACTTCTGACCATTAACACAATTGTATTGAAGTAACTAACACAAATAGCAGCTAAATCATGTCCCGAGAATCAAACTTTGAATTCCTTCCCTTAGTTTAAGGTTTGTGCTTAATTACAGAATCCTCCCACATGGGCGAGGCAGGGTGATTAACTGAAGGGCACACACCAGAGTTGTGCCATTGTTGCTGTTGCTGTTACAATGGTACCTCGGTTTGCAACCGCAATCCGTTCTGCGGAGCCGGTCGCTCCTCAAATTGGTCGCTCGCCGAAGGCACGCACCTACGCATGCGTGAAGCACCGATAGAGCGCTTCTGCGCATGCGTGCGCTGCACAGATTGCTTCCGCGCATCCAAGCGCCGCGGAACCCGGATGTAAACACTTCCAGGTCCGCGGTGGTCGGAAACCGAAGGGGTCACAAACGGAGGTGGTCACAAACCGAGGTTTGACTGTATTTTAATCCTAATATGTTGGTATGAACAAAATGAAAACCTTCCAAAAAATCATGACAGGGGAAAATATCCATAAAATATTCAGGAGCAGTTGTTACCAACTTTACTTACCTCACAAGGTGCCAAAGCTTTCTCTCCCCCTCCCCTGCTTTTTCTATTTTATTTTATTCTTTTAAAGATGCAGGCTGCTTACAGCAGCACAAGGCTCCCCTCTTTATGCCATTGCACTTCCTGGAATGCCTCAAAAGCAACAGCCTGCTGCATCACATTGCTCTAAGGGCATTTTGGCAGGTGTGGCTTGTTGGAAGAGGCATGAGGCTTCTCATAGGAGGGAGGGAAAAGCACTAAGATCAGTAGAACAAAAGGAGGCAGTCTCAGGTGCTTCCTAGAATAAGATGCTTATTTAGCTCAGGGTGGTTATTTAGCTCGACTTGTTTTGTCAGGAGGTGTGGACGCTTGTAAACTTGCTGAACCTCAATAAAAACTTATTCTGTACAACTGAACTTTGAAAGCTTCAAAAAGACTGTTATCTCTGCAATGTTAACCTCATCTATTAATTTCTCTCTCTCTCTCTCTCTCTCTCTCTCTCTCTCTCTCTCTCTCTCTCTCTCTCTCTCTCCCTCTCTCCCTCTCTCCCTCTCTCCCTCTCTCCCTCTCCCTCTCTCCCTCTCTCCCTCTCTCCCTCTCTCCCTCCCCCCCCTCTCTCTCCCCGCCCTCTCTCTCTGTGTAATTCAAAATTCCAGTAGTTCCACAGAAGGACAAATTCATACAGAGCCTTTTCTCACACATTAACCATATTAATCACTCAGCTGCCTGAATGTGGCAAAATGTTTATCCTAGATCATCAGCCAGGCACCATGCATGATCACAGAATTCTAGAGTTGAAAGGGACCCCAAGGGTCATCTAGTCCAACCCCCTGCAATGCAGGAATCTTTTGCCCAACATGGGGCTTGAACCCATGACCCTGAGATAAAGAGTCTCATGCTCTACCAATTTTGCTACTGCTGAACAGACTGAGTGAATTCTAGCATTATGGAAAGGAGAATTGAAAGTGAGACAACCTATTAAAGATTTTAAGATATAATAACCATCGGTGGTAAAACATGTCCTGGGTATGACAAGCAGAAAAAAGGCCTCAGATTTGGGCTAGTGATGAAGTTAGCCAGGGATTACATCAACCCTTCCCTAGGAACCCACTGGTACTCAAGTAAGCAAAAAAGAAAGGGGAGAAGAAATAATAGATTAGCAATGACCGAAAGACTTACCCAAGCAGACCCACTCCGAGAACAGAAGGGCAAGGAAAATGATCCTGGCAGAAAAGTGACACTCCATGGTTCCTAAAATAGGAGAACAGAGATCATGATCATTTCAGTCCTCCTTTATTTAATTAAATCAAAGTGCACTCATGCCATCAAGTGAAACTTAGGATCACACCTCAGAATGTATTGAGGCAGGAAAAAAATTGGACTCAAAAGTTGAGCACAAAATGCACATTAGTTACACACACACACACACACACACACACAATGAACCCAGCTCTGCAGCAGAGTATTGCTCTTTTTGATACAATCCTGCTTCCTTACCTGCCCCATGTTGCTGCATAGGAGGCACTGCATCCATTACTCTTAAAACACACACACTGCTGTGTCAGCAAGTGCTATGTTTGCTGCTGAAAGGGGAATAAAAGCTTCTCACCCAACAACCGAATTTAGGGGAGGGGGGGGAGAGAAAAGATTAAGATCTCAGTCTACAAACCAGCACCAACCCACAGGGCAGTTCTAAAGAATCCATTAGAACACAGGGTAGAAATGGTTTGACTGAGGGCCACTTTGTTATACACTGGAGTTTCATGATGGACTGTGGATGATAGCAAAATGTGCAAGGCATAGAACGTTGGCTGCTTTGGTAGCAAATATTGAAAAGTCTGAACTGATGCAGCTGTGAATAATGAATATTATAATTAAAATTGCATTTGCAGAAGAGTACAGCTAGCCTGGCTTCCAGCCTAGGCACAGACAGCACTGAAATTGTGCTTCCAGACTGTGTCAGTGATCTCCACCTAGAGACTGATAGGAGCAATCACACTTTATTAATCCTGTTAAATTGTTCCGAGGTCTTGAATACACAGATTATGAGGTGTAGGCAATGCAACCTTGCAGGATTACTCAAGTAGCTTTGCTTGTTCTCAATAGAAGTGGATAAATTGGTGGGTGTCTCCCAGGGATCTTCCCTGCCCTTGTCTATTCATTCAATTCAAGGTGTGTGCGAGGCCAGATAGCAAAAGCACAAGCCTTACTAAATTCAATGAGCATTGAATAAACAAGAAGAAAACCCCATTCGTTTCGATGGGGCTTGTGCAAAAGGAATCCTATTGCACTGCACTCGGTAGAGGGTACATCATTGGTGCTAGCTGTTTCACAACCTGAGCACAGCTGTGATGTGCCGGGAAGAACATTAGCATGCAAACCAACGCGAGCGTCCCACTATGGCTCCAGGAAAATCACAGGCATAGATTATTTGAGCACACATTTCCTTACACTGCTGGTGGTACAGGAGACAGAATGAATTATGGCAGCACAATGTTTAGAAGCATCAAGTTGCCGTGGGTCTATGTTGTTTCCCCAACAATAAAAATCAGTCAAAAGCATCTCACTTCCAATAAAGAAAGAAAAGCAAGACTCCAAATCACAAGGAAGTACCAGGTTTTGGAGTTTCGGTTTTTTGAAAAAAAAAATATAGGCTAAAATTATAATGCAAGATCCATTGGGTAGACGTTGTGCCTATTATACACATACACTTATTCACTTACATAATATAGTTTTATTGAAACCATATGGTTTTATTGAACGGTTGAGTCCCTCTTCCTGGTGTGGCCTTGACGTAGTTTTGTCATGAATCTGCACTCTCCATTTATACATCCATATTACTGAATGGATGGGAAGGCATGACGAACAGCTACTTGTGCTTCACAAACTTCACATAATTCCCACCACCATCCCACATTCAATGATCTATTCTCCCCCTCCCCAGTTCTCCATAACCAATTGCTACAACAATATTGGCATCAGCCATCACCATTTTGTTTTAGGGAATGGAGTTTGTTAATTTTGCGTACAGAACCAAGACCATCGTGTTATTTTGTTATTTTGCGCACCCACCCACAATTGTAAAAGTAGGGCATTAGTAAATAGGTGTCTCTGTCATTTCCATGATATTTTCAGATAGCATGGAATTCTGTGCTGAACTCCTGTGGTTTAGGTCGGCATTTTTATCTTACGGACCAGAAATCCCAGGCTCAAGTGGTTACCCAACAAATGATTATTCACCCCATTTCTAGCGTAATAGAGCTGCTCATGAGTAAATGGGCTTCTGGGGATCAGGAGTAATTAGTTGTCGGAACACTGGTCCTTGACAGAATCTGGGGCACCAGGCAAAATAAGCCCTCAGTTTAGGTCTCGTAGATGCTGGAACAACACAAGACTTTCTACTCCCAAGCTCTTAATAATCTTACATATTATGCCATGCATTTCACTGACTCATCATCCTGCCCTGATTCTTGGACCATGCTTGCTTAGGCTTTATTGTGCTTTGACTCCAGGGACACCTACTATCCTCGGACCAATGCCATTGTGTTTCTGACCACAGGCTGCTGTTGAGAGTCCTGACACGGTCAGAGTACAAAAGGCAGACTCAAATTTGGGTGCAAGAAACCATTTGGATGATAGAACTCTTCACCAAGGAGGTGCATTCGGTGCTCCCCAAAAAGCCAACTGTGACTCCAGCACAGGAAGATGCTGAAAGCCCAGTCCTCAGTGACAGCTTGCTGGATTTGGAGAGAAAGAAAATTCTACTCTCCACCCTCGCCCCTTGGAGCATCCTTTAAAAGCAGTAAAAGCAGAAAAGCAATTTACATTATTTACAAAGACAGAACCAGCAGCATCCCTTTTAGTCCTGTGTTGTCTATTCTAAACAAATTACTTACATTATGCAAGCAGTTCTTTAGAGTTGCTTGTGAATTCTGCACTCATCAATGTTTCAGGTTTCCACCCAGGTGATGCTTCAATCTAGAAAGCATCTTTCCTTTTCCTTTTTCTTTTTAATGGCATGGTGTTAGGAATGGGGATTGTTGGACGGCATTTGTTATTACTGTGATTTCCCAAAACTATGGCAACAAGTCCTAAGAAACCTGAAATTAGGTACATGACGCCACAATAGCTTTAAGACTTCCTCCCCCACCCCCAAGAAAGCACACCACAGCAACGGCACATGCCCAAATGCTTTTGAAATGGAGGGGGTTGTCAAAAGTAGGTTAGGATATGGCACACAGGGTGGTGAGGTCAGCCTCTCCAAAGAAACAAGAAAAATCAGAAATTCAGGTTAAGCAAATGCAAGTCATTTATGTGAACTCAAGCAGCTTCACAGACCCCACTCCATAAGTGGTATCTTTAGTCTGAATCTGAGATATTTACTGGATTCCAGAATAATATATTGAATTCCAAGGTATCATAGTCCCTGCTCAGTCTTGAGACACACTTGCCACCATAAGATAGGTTTCCAATCCATATATATATTTGTCACTAGCTGGCCCGGCCACGTGTTGCTGTGGCTCAGTCTGTTAAATGGACCCTCAGAGTCCCCCATCAGACTCCCCTCAGAGTCCCCCTTAATTTTGTTGAAATGTTTTACGCGTGTTCTGTTTACACAGGGACATCCCTGTGACTCCCCCCACCCTGTCCCGACCCATGAGCTATCCCATCCCCTCCTCCCCCCACCCCTGGCTCATCCCTATGGTTGTCCCCACCCTGTCCCAACCCCCTGAGGTATGCCACCCCCTCCTCCCCCCCGGCTTATCCCTGTGGCTGGGCATACCGTGTCCCGGCCCATGACCTATCCCGCCCCTCCTCCCCCCATCCCCCACCCAGGCGAACCCCCACCTCCACTCGGCCCAGTCTGGAAAGCCGAGCCAAGATGCTGTGGAGAGGGAAGCTTTCCTAGGTGCAGTACCAGTGTAGCCGTCACTAGAGGGCACTGTTTTGCAACCTCTCCTGTACTCCCAGTATGCACTTTCGTCTGAGTTGTGAGTTCTGGAACACATGGTTTTGGGGCTTTTACGTGGCCCAGGTGTGACATCTTTCTACGCAAACAGTATGGGGTCACTCTCATATTCTCTTGGGACGTTGTGTCAAAATTTGAACGCAATCAGTCAAGCGGTTTCGGAGAAAAGTGGAGACACACCCACATGTCCAGTTTACATTTATATATATATATATATAGATTTACAATTGCAACATTTTGACATAAAAATTGTATACTGCTCATGTTACTACTACATCCTCTACCAGACGATGCCAATTACCAATTCAAAGGCCTGCTTGCCATGATGAAGTATTAATTCAGGCTAATCTGTCTTCTTTCTGACATCAAAAGGAAATAATCTTCTTGTGCAACATTGTCAAATTATTATTTTACAATATGAGTGAGAAAGCACAAAATATGGTTAGGAAGCTATTATGGGATGATTCTAGCTTCAGGTTTTGCAATGACAGCCATCCAGGACAGTGTTTACAGAGGGTATGACCACAGAAGTTTAAAAGGCTTGTAGTAATTAAGCTGCCTCTCTTGTTTTAAATGCTATTATTACTGAACCACCCATTTTTGAGATGGGTACAAGACTTTTAGTTCATGCTGGATAATCCAGATAACATGAAATATATATATATATGAGAATTTTGATCCCTGTACAAGGTGTGCTGTTACTACCAAGAAGTCCAGTAGAAGCCAAATAAACCTGGCATGTGAAATTTAAGTAATTCAACCAGTCACCAATGAAGGGCCAGCTTTTGTAATCCCCAACCCCATCCCTTATTACAGGGACACACTAGAATCAAAGGAGCCTTAACAAATGAGTGTGCCTTTAAATTTGCTGCCCCTCCAGTTAAAATAGACCCTTGCCAGTTAAAATGGGCTCAGACTGAGTGATAAAGTAAAGCTATGGCAGATTAACCTATTTATTAAAGACTGCATGGAAATGATATGTGGACAGCCGTACAAGGTCCTTCCTATGTATGGACTTCCCCCGACCTCTCCACTGTTGAGCATTGAGTTTACCATATGCAGGATATAAAATTAAGGGAGCACTTAATTTCCTGCCCATGTTATTATTGGGGTGGGGGGACATAGTGGTGCAAGTTCACCCTAAAAGAGGAACAGATCTGATGCACCGCTAGTCTGAACCCATGCCTACTAATTGCCAGAGAGCATTCTGTTAGAGATTGTTTTACTTCTCGGTTGAATAGTGTAGCAAGGCCAGGATCAGGTATCAGTGTGACAAACTTTCTTCTGCAGAGATCAGTTTACCAGTGTGTCCAATTACATCTAAGCCTCTGTTCTCTGCTTTCAGGTCTCTGCTACCAGATGTCAGCTCTCCTCTCGGGAAAATTCTGTCTCTTCAATAGAAACATTGCCATACAGAACACCCCTGGGTTGTTGTTTTTTAATACAGTCTTGGGTCAGCACATCTTCCCGAGTCTGTGTCAGTCTGAGGATTGACCCACTGACTGTATTATTATATTCCTTGCATGAGAACGATCAAGGTGATCGTAGGTTACTAGCCTTAAATCTTTTATTACCACCTAAGATTATATTAGCCACAATGGAAATCAGCAGTAATTCCAAAAGCCAAGGAATGGCTAATTTAAGTTTACTCCATGCTTTGTAACATTTTGTGTCTTTTGTTGACATGTTACTTAGTTACCAACCATCATTTTCTACCGGCCTTAAAACTAAGTAAATTTCAAAAGAAATTAAAACTAAGAGTCAGGAAACACACTTTCATTTGGGACTGAATGATACCCAAATCATAATTCTTGGTAGTAACAAATTGCCATGCAGGGTAATCAGAAACAAAATTGATATTGATAAATAAGCTTTTCTTCCTCGCAGTAGGTGGTTTATTTTAATCTAATGAGTTCTGTATTTTCCGAGCCTTCATATTCCATGATGAAGAGCCGCCTGCACTGGAATTACGAAGTACTTTGAAATATTGTAATTTTATGGCTCATTTTGTAAGGACTCTTGGAAATGAGATTTGTTCCCAGAGAAGAATCTCACCTCCTACCCCCACCGCCCATAGTGATTAAAAACGGTCCCTTAATAAATATAGTTCACTGGCACTTCATATAGAGGATAAATATGATATTACAGAAGTATGACTACTATTCTGCAGCCATGGTGCCAAAAGCTATTACAGACTTGGAATAGTTGCTCAGTATCTTTAAGGTGTTATTTGTGTGGCAGAACTGTGCATTTAAGAATGCAGAATAAGCTTGGCACCTCCACTTCAAATGGATATCATACATTTCTGTGTTGCAAAACGCCTGTCAGATATGCTGCCAATTGAAATAGATAGTAGCTTTGGGCCAGATGAAACAATGGACCAGGTGGACTCAATGTAGGGCAACTTCACGTTTGGCACAATGATCCTATAACTCCACAGGTGGTGTTATTTTTCTTGGGGAGTGTGGAGACTCCCACAAAGTTCCCAGCACCACCTTTTAGATTGCATGTGCACCCTGCCACTCTGGCTACACAGAGTTGTGCATCTGCCCTATTGTCTACACCAGGCATCCCCAAACTGCGGCCCTCCAGATATTTTGGCCTACAACTCCCATGATCCCTAGCTAACAGGACCAGTGGTCGGGGAAGATGGGAATTGTAGTCCAAAACATCTGGAGGGCCGAAGTTTGGGGATACCTGGTCTACACTCTTAATACAGTGATTCATTCTCTCTCTCTCTCTCTCTCTCTCTCTCTCTCTCTCTCTCTCTCTCTCTCTCTCTCCCTCCCCCTAGAGCCCACTTGAGAGAACCAACAATGACTGAGGCCCTCCAATCACAAAACGGCCGCACAGGAGATGACGCTAATAACAAAATGGCAGCATACGGAGCCAGAGTTTACCATAACCAGATGGCAATTACTTACGCAATTTTATACTGTAATTTGACCCCTCTTTGGGAATTCTTTGCCACAGCAATTTCCATGTGGCAAGGAAATGGAGTTCTGACTCAGCCTCCCCATTCTCACCAGGATTTGCTGCACCAAGGGCTCTAAAGCAGGCTCTAAAGCAGGCTCTAAAGCAGGCTCTAAAGCAGGCTTTTAAAAAAATTTATTCCCCCTCCCCTGTGCATGCTGCTCAAAGTATTTTTGCTCATCTCCTGCCATTTCCTCTCTCCTCCTTTCACACTTGTCTTCTGTTCCCCTCCGACTGTCTGCTTCTCTCCTCCCTGCTCCTTTTACATTCACGTCTTCCTCCTGTAACAGCTTTCTTTTCCCATTTCCCGCTATTCTAGTCCGAGGTTGTTGTTGTTGTTGTTGCTGCTGCTGCTGCTGCTGCTGCTGTTGTTGTTGTTGTTGTAATGTTTTACCTGTCATTCAAAAGTTTCTCTGGCCCTTTCCCTTTAGAAAAGGGGGACCTCATTCCCCCCCTAAACCCAAATATCTGTTATCTTCCAGCTCATTTTATTTAGCATGTTGGGAGTTGCTGGTGCTAGCAAGTGGAGGAAGCAAGGAAGCCCTGGATGGTTCCCTGCCCACTGTTTGAGAAACACTCCTTTATTACAGAAGGAAGCCACCTTCCTAACACACAAAAGTCCACTCTTCTTTTCACTTTATGGAACATTTTTTAGGTTATAAGCAAAAATTCAGAGCAAAAAAGAAAATCCTATGAAATGGCATGTAATGGAGGGGTGGAAATGAGCAGTGCTGCATACTGCCTTACAAGTGCACTAATTTAGGGGGGAAATGTTCTGGTTTTGCTCTTGTAGCACTTTCCTTGAATAAAGCCTCATTCAATTGAAGTCAATGCTAACCCTCCCATTGACTTCAAAGTGATAAGGCTTTTCCTGTCACAATAGATATGAGAGACTTCTGGTCAAAAAAAAAAAACACCACCAAATCTGTATAGGTTTTCAGGCATTGCAAGGAACATCAGCCTCTGTGTTGGGCTTATGAAAAAAGATTTTGTAAGCCTCTGTGGGAACCCAACTTTTTAGGTCTGAAAGACCTTAGTCCAATTCAATATATACATGATGTAAATAGTGACTGCCACGTTCACTTTTAGTAATTCTATGCTCAGACTCACAAAGGGAAACTAACTTCATAATGGTTTTGGAATAGAACAGGGTGGTTAACCAACCCAAGAGTGATATCTGTCTCCTAAGAGGCTTCTGTGAGCCTGCAAGACCTTTCCATAATTTGTCGTTTTAAATTATTATTATTATTATTATTATTATTATTATTATTATTATTATTATTAAAATGGCTTAGCCTATGGGTCCCCTACTGCGATACTGTGGTGCCAAAAGGGTTTTCCACCTCATCTCCAAGGCAAATAAAATAAAATAAAAATCAATTTCTTTTACTTTACTTTTTTTTTTACTAACTACATTCCCATACATCCCACAGATGCTTTTATTGTGATTCCTGCATTGCAGCTCTACTGCTCTTTGACTATTAAATCCGAATTCCATGTTGTAATCTATGCACACACCAAGTATTAGCTGCATAGACAAGAAATACTTAATTCTTTCTCAGTGTCTAAACATTTTTAAATCAGGTTGATATTTGCATACTTTTTTTGAAAAGAAAGTGCCACAGTTTTTTTTTTTAACAGGAGCTTCTTCAATGGGGTGAAAGACCACACGTTGACTTTAAAGGCGTGGGTGGGGGAGAGGTACGCAACAGCTTACCTTGGACAGCCTGAGCGATGAAAGCTCCACATAAAATGTAATCTAAATCAAGAGGCTCCTTGCTGCTTTTGAACAAAGCTCACTTAACTCTTAGGGAGAGGCTCTTTGCTGCTATAGGCTCTTCAAGGCTAATCAGGGTGATGGTCTGTCTGAAACAGGAACACCATGGGCATGCCATGGCTAATCAGTCATAGTCAAAGCGAAATTGGGGGTTAGTGAAAAGGGACAACTGAGAAACCATCAATACCTCAAAGTACCAAAGTCAGCATGGCTGGAATTCTTTGCAGCATATGGAGAGGCATTTTAGCAAATAGAACAAATAGGTTCTGCAATTGCAATCAGGTAAATTTACATACAATGTGTGTGTCCTCTTTCCCACCCCGATCTCAGGAGGGAGAGAGTTGAGTCACAAAGAATATTGCAAGGACAAATATGCTGAAGGTATTGCAACTGGTGAATGCAACAAAAACAAAACAAAAAAAAACGGGTTTGGAAGTGGTGAAAAGCATATCAAATAAAATGACTAATACGATGCACACAACACACCCCGCCCCAAAGTGAAAGCTAAAAATATAATCTGGGAAGGCAGCACTTCTGCAGGATTCTGCAGCAACACCCAGATTTTACTTTACAGGCTCAGTTTTCAAAACATGAAGGTGTGTGAATTCTTAGTGCGGCAGGCACAGTCATCAAAAAGGTTGATGCCAACACTTTTTCCACTCCTTCACTCCTTCATTCTTCAAAACCAGCCTGCCTCAGGCCCTGGCATGTCAGCTGCCTCCGTGCCATTGTCCTTCACCACCCTTGCAATCAAAAGTCATGAGAAAAGTTGAAAACACTGGGGAGTTAGCTGCTGCTATGGCACAAGGAGTATCAGTAAGTATCAGCAAGGAGCCTCAGCGCATTTTGTTCCCAGAAGCAAAGGAGGTTAAGGGAAGAGACGGTTGCCATCCTTTAAGGATCAAACACAGTGTGCACTACAAGGTTGCTGTAATAACGTAAAAGGAGTGATGGACTGGAAAGGAGGCTGAACCCCAGACTATAGCATGGGAACTCTAAACTAGGAGGTAGGGTGAGTGGGAGATGTTACTTTGTGCCCCTTGTGAGACTCTGCTGCCCAGTCAAAAACAATATGAAGTGTGTGTTGTTGTTGTTGTTGTTGTTTTGGAGGGCAGTAATAGAAAAAAGAACTGAAAGTGTTTTGAGAAGTTGGAAGGAAACTGGAGAAAAATAATATAAAAGCAAAGAGTTAAAAACAGCAACAATCCAGAAGACAGAAAAAAGATGAAACAAAAAGGCAGGGGGAGCCAAAGCAATATAGAAGAAGGAAGTTTGAAAGCAGAACACATGCGGAAGAGATGGATGTAAAAAAGATTTCAAGACAAGAAGGGGGGAAATGAATTTACTCATTAAATTGCATAGTTGGATATGTGAGCAAAAAAATGGTTCTGAAGTTTTGTTTGGTCTAATGTCCATCAGGGGAAGCTCACTGTGAAAAATCTCAATAATCATTCTTTATTGTCCATATTCCATGACATACCTGCAGTCCCTTCCAGTCAATTGATCATCATGCTTATTTCCAGTTACTTGATTAGTGCTCAGTAATAACCAGAATTTTAATGGCAGGTCATATTTTTGAGGCTGTTTGATGCCCCAAACACTCCACAGCAACAAGCCACACATTAGAGCAAGTTTTGTCTCAACACAATTGGCTCTGTGGCTTGCAGCAATGAATTCAGCACTTCCAGTGGGGACAGCTCCTGTTGCAGTCCACTTTTTAAATCAGAGATGGACAATGTTCACAACTTAATATTAATAGTTCCAAAACCTTCACACACAAGCAAACACATTTATAATCGGTCTTAATAAGAGTGCCTGCTTTACTCAATTAATGTGTCAGATCCACAGAGGTCATCCAAATATTCCCCACAGCTGATATAGTATTGCATTATTTCGGTCAGTCCACCTGAAAATTCTCGTTTACAGTTCTTTCATTCATGAATCATTCAACTTTGACCAACCCTTTTACGGTAAAAGTAATTTCAGCTGTTGCATTTCCATAGTGTAACAGAATCCTGATTCACAGCTGGCATGTTTTTAACAACCAACTTCAACAATAAGGAGCCCAGCAAGACCACAGCCCTGTTCCTTAAGCTTACCTGTGACGGCGAGATACGCCATCTGAAACAGATCAACTTTTTCCCTAGTAAGTGACAAATAAAAGAATACAAACTCTGAAAAGCTACCTCCCTTAAGCTTTTCAATTTCGTGTTATTCATTCTTCAGATCACTCTGACATTTAGTTCCAAATTATAATGTGATTCAGATACCATCTGTGAAAAATATGAACCTCTTTTCTCAGGAAGGGAGATTTCTTCTGACCCAATCACAGTTGTGTGTATTTGTGTTGGGGCAATTCCTCCTCAAGTTCAAACTCCTGGTGTATAGGGTTATATTCAACATAATAAATGGCTGGAGGACCACTGGGAGAAGATTTGGGGGCATGTGGAAGCTGAAGGGGGAAGGAGAGGAAAATGAGGTCTTTCTGCACTCACAGAAGCCTACTCACAAAATTCTGAATTCTGACCATAGATTTTAAACAGTAAGTGGGTAGAAAGCCATCTGAGGCAGAGAGTTGGGCTGTGACTGAAGAGGTCCAAGTTCAAATTCAGCCATGAGGGTCAGTGAATGACCTTTGGCTAACCACCCACCCCCTCAACCTAAGTCCTCTCATAGGGCTGTTGTGAACCTAGAACAGGAAAACTCCCATTGGCAATATCCTAAGCTCCTTTAAAAAAAGGGCAGGATAGAACCATAAGTGGGGGACACACTCAATGTTCGTTGAGGGTTAGAAGGCGGCAAATTGCAAACAGGACAAGGCTTTTACTATTTTTATTACTTTCTCCTTGGGTATAATCACAAACATTTCCAGTGTTGCCTTTGCAGCCCATGTGGCTAACAAATTGCTTGAGAAGTATTACAAACAAGAATGGGTGCTCATGATTTCAGCAGTGTGGGGATCCTAAACTCTGAAAACTTGTTACATTGATTACTCAAATTAGTCCCCCCAGAGCTACTCAATTCTTGAGGATGAAATTACTCTGGATCAATCAATTAAGAAAATATACAGAATGTGATTTTGTATCTGTAGCCCTGTTAATGCAGGCTTTAGAACCTCTCTTACTTTTATTCTGTAGCAGTTACAATGGCAATGTAAACAATGGTATCAGCTTGCATCCTAGTACTTGGTTTGAATTCTGGTCCTCAACAGGTTCTGCACACACAGAGAGAGACTAGCTGCATATACCACTAGCAGTCCCACTTGGGGCTCCATTCGAATCTGCAGTGTTGTTTTTATTCTGCTCTTGTCCTCTCTTTGAATGTTCAGGAAACTTTAACCAGGGCTTTTTCTTCCAGTGCCATAGCAGTTAATCTAATATAGCTAGTAAATCACTCTGTTACTCTTAATCTTTTTATTCAAGAGAGAGCTTGCCTGCTCTCTCTTATTTTTAACCTGTCAGTCTCTAGCTACAATTAAGTTTTCTACTATGAATAGAAGCCAGAGCAGCTGAGGTCTAAATCACATATTTATTCCAGTGACAACACATGCTCTCTCTTTTTTAAAGGAGCAACCCTTCCTTCCTTCCTTCCTTCCTTCCTTCCTTCCTTCCTTCCTTCCTTCCTTCATTTCTCTCTCGCTTTCTCTCTTTCTTCTTGCCTTGGGGAAGATCCACATGACAGGATCTACCTAATGCAACTATCTGCACAAAGCAAAAGTTGAAATCCCTGGTTCTCAGGATCTCCCGTGTAATAGCCTCCAGCTCAGCAAATGTGAAAGGAGAGGGATTGTTGCCACACTCAGTAATGCTTAGAATCATTGAGCTCACTGGAGGTTGCAGGTGATGAGCCTGTGGATCTGTAACCAGGCCTGTAAGCTTTTGTGATCCTTTGGTTGAGCCAATGACCACAAGGCAGATTTAGGCAGCTGCAATCCAGGGTACTAAACACAGTTCCAGCCCCTGGTGACATCATCTGCTTGGACCTATGCCCTGCACCTGGCTAGAAATGAAGAGTCACTTACTTTCCATGTATCTCTCTGCTACTTCTGGAGTTTTATAATAGCACAAGGTACCATAACAGGTATTACATGGTCAGAAGCAAGCCAACTTTTGAGACCATGGTTGTTGTGACCCCATGATAGGAACTTTCCCACATGTGCTGTATATGGGGGGCTCTACAATGCTATTTTCACATATACTGCCAACCTAGCAGTTCAAAAGCATGCCAGTGCAGGTAGATGAATAGGTACCGCTGTGGCGGGAAGGTAAACGGCATTTCCGTGCGCTCTGGTTTCCGTCACGGTGTTCCGTTGCGCCAGAAGCGGTTTAGTCATGCTGACCACATGACCCAGAAAGTTGTCTGTGGACGAACGCTGGCTGCCTTGGCCTGAAAGCAAGATGAGCGCCACAACCCCACAGTCACCTTTGACTGGACTTAACTGTCCGGGGGTCCTTTACTTCCTTTACCTTTTTACCTATTTTCACATATAATGTGAAACTAGGTTTTTGGACATTTTAGTAATTAAAACCCATGTGATGAATTAGTGAAAACGGGGAAGGTATTCTGTTACACATGCAGAGATGTGTTGAATAGCGACAGATGTACTTTTCAGCAGAGGAATGCCACAGTCTGTCTAGGAGCTATGGAGAATCCTTCACACAGAAACCTGAAAAAACTTACCCAGCCTGTTCACTAGCAGAAGTTTACACCATAAAGCAGACACCAAGCTATGTGTGCCATGAATAGCAGTGCAGCACCGACACTTCTGGAAGAGCCTCACAATTCAAGTGAGTCAAACACATTAGTCAGTGGCGGCTTTTTCTACACTGTCTGTTCAACTGGTCAACTATACAGCTTCACTAACCATTTTGCATCTTTCAGTCTAACACCAAAGAGTATGAGCTTCTTTCTTAATTCAAGACTCTGTCTAAGACCCTGAACAGAATGAGAGCCAAGGTGTAAGTTACCTTTCACCTGCTGAAAATGGCATGCCTGGGGTGACCTTACCACTGCACCGTAATGTTTACAATCTCATGCTGAATGGATAGATCTGTTCCCACCACAAAAAAAGGCACTGTGTTCCATAATATGGAGAGATAAGTATACATAGCACAGTTAGAGCTCCTGACCTGTATGGCACATGTGTAAGACTAGCCATTTGTGCTATTTTTAGCCACCAGGCCTGTTTTACTCTGAGCAGGCCCATTGAAATAAATCAGGGTTTCCCAAACTTGGGTCTCCAGATGGTTTTTGGACTACAATTCCCATCATCCCTGACGACTGGTCCAGTTAGCTAGGGGTGATGGGAGTTGTAGTCCAAAGAGAGCTGGAAACCCTGAAATAAATGATCATGACTAAGTTAGGCCCATTAATTTCAGAGGGTCTACTCTGAGTAAAACTTAGTTGACTACTACCCCATTTTTATGAGCAATTATGTGGGTTTTTATGCCTCATATTCATACCAAAGTCAGAAATCACAATTATTAATTATAATAATAATGCTATAGCCATTTTTGTCATGTTAACATGGCTATAGCAATAGTGATAGGGAAGAGGACGAAAATGCCACACATTCTTTGTATACACTTTTGCAATACTATCTTGAACATATTCAAGACCAGACCTTTGAACTTTACTAGAACTCCCTTACAGACCTCTCCAAATGAAATCTGAAATAGTGTCCCTTCCTTAAGCGTAGTGGGGTCAGAAGCGCTAAAGATGATTGCCAAATCACTTCAGTTTTTGGCATTTTAACATGATCTAAATGTACATCTTAACTCTACCTTTTGTGGGCTTTTTGGTATTATTCTATCAATAGAATTTTTAAAAAGGAAGATGTTTGCTAATTGCGTCATGCATTGCAGTATCTGCTACCTATGCCTCTCATTGCAAGAGTTTATCTAAGAGGCTTGTTGGAAAACTAGGCACTAGAGAGAGAGAGAATGCAGGCTATTACACATTCACTGCCCACCAGTCTCTGTTAAGCTTGGATTCTAGTTATCTAGGCCAACCCGGCTGCTGCTTTGCAATGCTATGTAGTTATAGGCAATTTGGCCAACTGGCATATAGGCTCCCCCCTTGTGACAACAGAAACGTCAAAAAAAAAAAAAAACCCAGCTGTCTATATTATATGCAGGTGTGTGCCATTGCTTGAAGGGATGGCTAAGCAAAGGACTTATCACACTTGAACCTGTGGGGATTAAGTAGCAATATATATTGCATTTGAGTGAAATGTGACCAAATATTGACCATTCAATTGGATTTGATTGTGCCACATTCCAAAAACTATGTTCACTGCTTATGCGCATTACTTTGCATGCGCATTACTTTGCATGCTACAGATTTTCCAAACTGTTCCCTGGTATCCCTGCTGTCTACAAGTCATAAACCTGTGCGATGCGGGTACATCTTGTCGCAAAATCCTAATACAACTGTCATGCTGGAGTGATTTTACAAAACAACTCACATTCAAAAAAGGAAAGGATAAGATTGCTGTCTAATCATCTCCTTGAGCTAATCTTTACTTCATTTTTCTCTCCAGGAAGATCTCACAGAATGAGCTTATGGCACTCAGTGAGAGATCCTGAGAGCCAGGGGAGCATGCTAGGCATGACCAGACCTCATCTTGTTCCACTGAGTCAACATTCCAAGTACCTTTGAGGGGAGGAAAAATGGCCTCATGCAATAGTAATAGCAGATTGATTATTCCATTACTGTCAGTGCCTAGGGGGAGAATTCCTCTACATTTTCTACTCTGCACCCGGAAGACTTGAAACATTCAGAGGAAGGGTTTCCTCATAAGGTCTTGGCAAACTCAAAACAGGCAAGGGGGGGGGGACCCTTAAATTGCCTTCTTTCTGAAGGGAGAGAGGTCTCTGTGTGTGTTTTATGTCAAAACCAGCCTTGCAAATATGTATGCAAGAGTTACTAGTCCACAAGAATTTACAATAGCCTGTCTAAACATTTGTATGTTAGTAATTTGTGCCACACTGAAAACATTAAAGAAAGAAAAATACTACCATACATTTCCATTTGCATAGAAAATTCCTTGCCTGGTTACCTAGAGGAAATTTTTGCTCACCCCCTCCAAAGCCGCTCCATATTCCCTTGATGAAACCAAGCTATTTGTCTGATCAGCTATGTATAGATAAGCATAGCTTATCACAACTCTGGAGTGCTGGGACCTGACATGGTGTTTCGATGTGCAGCTGGTCTCCACTTAGAAGTGCCTTGGGATGGATTCCTACATACACGTTCCTAGGTGTAAGCCTCACTGAACTTAATGGGACATTTCTGAGTAGACATGTATGGCAGTGCACTGTTACTTAAGCAATGCCATATTGGTGTCAATACTACTAGGGAAATGTGCACATTTATTGCGTAAGGCACATTTTAGATGGGGAATGGGGAACTCTACGCCTCACTTCCCTTTCCAGGACTGGGATGTTTTCTAAGATGATATGAAGCCAGACAGTCTCACCCACCCAGTTCAAAGATACAATGTGGTTCTCAGTTCCCTTATTCAAATGCAGCTCAAACAGGGAATTAAACAGAAAACAGGGTATCAGCATTTATCAACTGACAAGGTAGCATGGGCAAATGATCTAAGGTGGTCTAACGTTTATGTTAGAATGCAGAGATGTTCTAATCCAAATTCCTAATTCATGCTCCATTCATGTCTCTGAACTGAACGAGAAACTGAAACCAGTAAACCAACTCTAGGATTTAAAATTAGGCTGATAACCATATCTGTCTTCTCCCTCTTACCTAGATATGTTGTACCTTTCTAGTGACAGATGTAGCATCCATACTCAAGACTGATTTTTTGCACTATCACACAGACTTGAATCAGTCAATTTAGGGCCTTTCCCCAACTTTGATGGTCTTAATCCATTGGACTGACCCTGCAGGTTTTCCCCATGGCAAATAACAAAATGGGAAAGTGTAAGAGATAGACCCATGTATTGCCTTGTGCAGTGGTGCAACCAGGTAATTTTACACCCAGGACTATGGAAACAGTATATGCTTTTTTAAAAAGCAGCTCAGGTTTGCAACTATTTGAGGAATCAAGACCAACGGAAGAGGATGCATGCTGCCTTGGGAATGTTTATGCGCTAAGAACCATGAAAATTAGACAAAGGTACAACCAAACAGCAAGTATAGCATATAATAAATTCAAACAGGTAAATTGGAAAAGCCAACCAAAATGGAATTCCAATTCCATATAATAATTTGTACTACTGAGTGAGGGGTCAAAGTGCACTGCTTTGCAGAAATGCTACACAAGCTATAAACAACATCTCCCCTACCCCCAGTAACCAATAATACATCACACATTGAGGGGGGAAATGTTTTCCTGCACCATTTAGGTGGTACATCAGAAATCTATGGTATGTATCCAGGAAGATTGCTATTTTCAGCAAAAAGTATCACCCAAGCCATTATGGAACCCATGCCTCTTAACATTAAAATGCACTAACAGCCTCAAATTCAAAACAAAATAATAAAATTCCTTCCAGCAGCACCTTAGAGACCAACTAAATTTGTCACTGGTATGAGCTTCCGTGTGCATGCACACTTCTTCAAATACACTGAAACAGAGGTTTCTCAACATGTTCATTCAGAAGTACACCCTAATCTTATTTGGTCTTGCTTCTTGGAAAGTGTGTTTAGGATTACAATCTCAAGAAAGCAACAACATTATTGTTTAAATCCCTGCTGTAAGACTGGAAGGGTCAGAGCAAATTTGTAGGCAAGCAAAAACATCACCATTAGCATTAGACTTTGCCAGGCAACAACCACAGCCCAACCTGGTTGCATATCAAGTTCTTAAATAAAGAAGGTTAAACACAACAACAAGCAGAGAGATCCAGAACTCACTCAAAGAAGAGGCTCTCTCTCACACATTGTCACCTCGCCAATCCAACTGATCTTAAGATCTCATGCAGCAGAACGATTCCAAAAGTTTTTCATGGGCACCACTTTAGGTCCACTCTCCACCTCTATTTTCTCACCTCCTCCCCCAAAACACAATGAGAACATGAGAGGGAAACCCTCTTTATCACCCATATATAACACCCAGGAAAGGTAGCAGGCAAGAAAACATCCTTCCACTTTGTGAAAACCAGGACTTTGCTATCTGTGCCAACAAAGCCCATTCTTACCTGCTTAAGAACTTGTTAAAATGTTAAAAGGCTAGTTCACTTCCAGTTCTGAAACCACCACTTTGCCTGCCATTTGTGGCATCTCTTCAACCATGCAAAGTAAGGCCGCTGACAGATGTTCTCCTTGAGGGAGATTAAGCTGAAAATCGAGCCTTCAGAGAGATCAAAGCAAGGTTTACCTGCTTCTAACCCAAGTCCTCCTTCCCTTCACCGAACCTACTGCAGTTTTCAAGTGAGCAGGTGGAAGAAGAGGCCGGGTAGATATTGTAACTGAGAATGCTCTTTAAACAGACTGCCCCCCCTCCCATCAGTGTGAAGCCAATTCCTACCGGTAGTTCTATATTTGCAGTTCCTGGGACCCTATTTGATTCAAAGGTGCAGATGCTGAATGAATAAGTACTTCAGATCTGAATACCACATTCACCAGCCCTTTCATATCCTCCAAGCTTCCTTCATCACAAAGGATATAAGAGGGAGCACTTTGGGGAGCAGAGAGCATCAGCTGGTTGTGGACTGGCCTTCTTTGCTGGGCAGGTTCGTTTGCCTGTTATGCAGAACTGAATACTAGCAAAGGCCGGTAAGTCAAAGCTGGTCCTTCTGCATTTTTTTCCTTTGTAAAAAAAGAAAAGAAAAAAAAGCATAGGAGATTGCTTCTGAGGAGAAAGGGTACCAGTGCCCCCATTTGCTGAACCTATACAACCAAATCCCAGCTGCTCTTTGGGGCTACGTATGCAGTCCCATGGACTGCAAGAAGATCAAATCTATCCATTCTTAAGGAAATCAGCCCTGAGTGCTCACTGGAAGGACAGATCGTGAAGCTGAGGCTCCAATGCTTTGGCCACCTCATGAGAAGAGAAGAATCCTTGGAAAAGACCCTGATGTTGGGAAAGATTGAGGGCACTAGGAGAAGGGGACGACAGAGGACGAGATGGTTGGACAGTGTTCTCGAAGCTACGAACATGAGTTTGACCAAACTGCGGGAGGCAGTGCAAGACAGGAGTGCCTGGCGTTCTATGGTCCATGGGGTCACAAAGAGTTGGACACGACTAAACGACTAAACAACAAACAAAGCTAAGGATCAAATAAGGATCTAGCAAGGAGCATCAGGCTCAGGTGGGTAAAACTCTCTTCCTCTATGAGCTGGGAAAATGGAGCGTACACACAGGTAGGCATCCTTCTGCCACCTGTCAAGGAGATACCATTTTCTTTGCATTTTATCTCTTTACTTTGATAACTGCTTGGCTCAATCACTTAGGTTTCAATAAGTAGATGAAGGAGGGAAGGCAAAGGGATGTTGCTGGACATTGCTGGCATCAGTGTGAAAAGCTACTAGCCGTCAGAAATGCAATGGTTTTTTATCTAGAGGTATGTTGTGGAATGTACTGTATAATGTATACTAATTCTGAGTCTAGGTCACCACTCCTTCTGCCCCAAACTGGCTGTGATCCTCTGAAGACAGATTAAAACACCTACCACAGTTGTTCTCCATGCCTAACTTATTTTTATTTCTCTCTATTTTTTTTTGTTCTCTTTTATGTTCTCTCTAAACCCCCCCCCCCAATTCCATCCTTGCCTGAATAAAGTCTGTCTTTGGACACCACTAAAATAATAGCATGTGATCAAGAAAGAAGTACATTTGCCCTTCACCTAATCTATTAACATTTAAATCAGATTCTGCAAAAGTGGGCATCTTTAAGTGGGGTATGGGCCATAACTCACATGAACAAGTTACTAAGTTCGTTGTTATGGCTGGTACAAAAAGCCGAAGAAGCGCAACATAAATTACTAAATTGTTCCTGCAGACAGTGCTCTTCTTTAGAGAATATTAAGATGAGACAATTCTTGAACTATGCCCATCTACAACTCATCCACCTCATTGTGAAAACTACTCAAGTACTGAATACTTGCTGGCTCTCTCTTCTTCTCCCCATCCCTTGGCCAAGATGCCAAAAGGTAGCCGGTCAGTTAAAAATAGTACAGGTTGCCTCCTGATCCCATCCATTACTGCTTTTAACACCTTTAACCCTGGATATATGCAGTTAAAGATGCCAAGAGAGGGAAAGGGAGAGGCTATGAATAAAAAAAAAGTACTTCATGTAGAGTGGAAAGAGAATCAGGAAGGAACATGAGATCCCTGGAACAATTGCAGCAGGATACATTAATGTGCTAAAACGCAGGGCAACAGTTTTGTGACAGGGCATTGTTGCTTTTTTGGGTAGGGATGGGGGCAGATCCACCCAGGGGATTCCCCAGGCTACATCTGAACACAGACAGTGCCAGAGGGAGAAGGGTCAGAAGGAAACCCCTCCAGGCATAGGATGCCAATACATACTGCAGCTTGTGCCACGTCCCTGCCCACCCCCTCAATTGCTGGACCCCTGTAGTTACTTGAAGGAAAGGCACTTTCCACACACAGATTATAACTGAATCAAATTGCAAATTAAAATAAGGCTGCAATCCTTGTGTTCTCAGAGTGCCATTGGAGTCAATAGGACTTGCTTTGGAGAAAACACATTTCAAATGTGATCATTCATACAAAGCACTGTATAGCATCATTTCTCTTTCATGTATTTTTATCTAACATATGGGGGGGAAGCTTGTTACTCCCCAGCCCCCTCCCCCCCAATGAACTTTGCTCTTCTTTGGTCATCACCCCTGCAGAAAGAGATTTTTTTTCTGGTGCAGTCACTGCACCTCAGACAAGATTACTTCACAAAAGTATACCGAAACAATGGAAGGTGTGCTTCCAGTAAACTGGGACTCATTCAGAACTCAGTGGTTTCTAGATGGGACCCATTCAACCAACCCCACCACAAAGGGAGAGCTTGCTCAATCATCTGTCCACCCTTGAGGACACTTGCTGAGTCTTACTCAGACCCTTCTAAACGCAACACACTGGGTTTTAACTACAGGGTATTCCAAGTAGTGATCCCCGTTGCTTGCAAAGTAACCCTAAGCACAGCTGCATAGGGCAACTCTGGAGGGATGGGGCTTTATAGGTGAAGGAATTTGATAAACCAGAAGGTGCTTGCTGGAAGAAAGTTAACATTTAGCTTCTCATTCAAGGGATGGAGGTCCCTGCTTAGTCTGTCACACAGCTTAGGGCAGCCTGAATGTGCTGCTTTCTAGGACTAGGCTCAATAGCTTCTTTTGTATTAAGGTTTTCATGCCTTAGCACCCTTATCTGGGGCTTTGGGGTATGACAAGAAGGTGGTTAGAAGAGCTGGCACTACTGTACAAAAGCTGCCTTGAACTATATGAACCAAATATTCTAAACAGAGAAGTATTTCAGGTGTTGCAGCCCCCATCCCACTCTGATGCATCTGCCGAGTCAAGTTCCATGCTTTTAAAGTAGCTCTACACATAGGTAAGAGTCAATGAAATTAATAGAACTTAATGCCAAATAGGAGAAGTGCAATGTTAGATGCTTACAAGCCCCTGTTTGGGGAGTAGGCTACGACTGCCATACAGACAAGTACTTTAAAAAGGACTGCAGGCAATCTGATTTAGTAAGGAATAAATCCCGCAGAATTCAGTCTGAGTAGTTTCCAAAAATGGGATTGCACTGCCCAGCTGCAGTCCTATGGGCAGCCCCCAGACAGTGATTGCTGTGTAAAACAACTTGTCAGCAAAATTGCATTCCCATCCAACAAGTGCCTCCAAAGTAGCGATCAGTGCATGTTTGTGTGTGTCTTCATTACCATGCAACCTGGTCCTTCCAAAGGACTAAGGAAGCTTTGCTGGTTTGGAATATCTATATGATTAGGCAGCAGCCTCCGAGGGCTGCCCCACCTTCCTGCTTGGTGCCCTAGGTGGGAGTCAGGTGTCAGGCTTCTATTTATTTGCCAGAGAAGCTCTGGGGGTTGCCAGCTCTTACTTCTCCTCCTGCCTGGTGTCTTTAACTTTTCCCAGCACTGAGCTGGAGTGGTAGGAAAAGCTTTGCTTTTATGTACTTATTTAGCCTTTTGCAAGGTACATGCAATTACAAAAGCTCTGCAATAAAGGGAGGGGAGAGAACAGAAGTTGCCAACCCTATAAGTTCTCTATTATATACTTGGAATCTAACTGATCTTCAAATTTCATGCTCCTTTTCACCGTATTTCCAAGCTCTCCGTGCAATTATACCTACGTTTAATGGGAGAAAGTCCTGTTTAATTCTAAGTAAATATGCACAAGGTAATGCTGTGAGTTGCCTTCATTGCAGAAACTACATCAGAACAGGTGGTCAAAGAGGAAAAAAAGCAACTGCGTCTGGGGAACCTTTACTCAGAAGCAAGTCCTGGCGAGTTTAGTGGGGCTTTCTCCTAAGCAAGTATGCATAGGGTGGCAGCATTATCTATCTATCTATAGCTGGTCAGATTGTCATTATTTTATGTTATGGCTTCTTTCACTGTTCATTTTTGCACTATTGGATTCAACACACTTGGAGGCTGCATTTAAAAAGACACATACTCGGATTCTGTTTTAGTTCACTGGAGGGTTGTTTAGGGTTTTCCTGTTGCATGTTGTCTGGTTGGAAAAGTCAACTCAGAAGTATCAATAAATAAGATCCTGGCAACACAATCCCATGCATGTTGACTCAGAAACAAGTCCCACTGTTTTCAATGGTGCTTATTCCCTTGCAAGAGTGCTCAAGATGAGAACCCAAAAAGGAGGATGCTTCCCCCCCCACACACACACCTTCATTTTCTACCTGTCATCTGGTGGATAAAAGCGTAACTAGCAAACCTACTGAAGCCCGGCCAGATCCTATGCATGTTTACTCAGAAGTAAGCCCTCGTGTTCTATGAGGCTTATGTGCAACTACAAGAATCTTAGCACCATTACAGACTCTCAGTGGTTCTGCTGCAGCCTCCTATTCAAGTCAGAAGAAAGACCCATTCATTCAGCTTGCTTCCCAGGTCCGTGGATATAGAATTGCAGCCTCAGAACATTTAAGGCTGAAATCCTAAGCACTCGTATCTTGAGGTAAGAACTTTCTGACAAGAAACAGGCAGCGATATCAGCGCACCCTCTCAGTCCCCCTTCCGCCTTATTGACGCCTTCAGGGAAACACATAAACCCAGAGCGCGTGGCGTGCGGGAACTGCTTTTCACAAAACGATTTTTCTCTTTCACAAACAAAACCCCTGCTTAGAATTGCAACCTCTCTCTGTTCACTTGAGTTGCCGGCTGCTCTCGCTCAGTTGCCACCCGCCATAAACCTCTGGAACCAGGCAGCCTATAAAAAAAAAAACCCGACTAAAACCATCAGTGCGCTCCGAGTTCCGACATGGCCAAGTTAACTGAAACCGGGAGCTGGCGAAGGACTTTGTCAGCTCGGTATTCGCTTCTACTGGAGGCGCGCGGAGCGTCCGGGAATCCAAGAAAGAAGAAGCAGCGTCTCAAAGTTCCGGAGGAGAGAAAACGAGGGAAAGGGGCGAGGGGGGGGGGGTCGAAACTTCGCCTTACCTGTCGGCGGCTGAGGGGGAGCGAGCGGTGCGCTTGCCCAGGCTGGCGGCGGCGAGGGGTGCTCGGCTCTTGTCCAAGGAAGAGCCTGCGAAGGAATTCCTTTGGCCAGCCAAAGCTGGCGGAGAAGAGGTGGAGAGCGCGCGTCGCCAAGTCACCTCCTGCCGTCCCTTGTTCGCCGACCTTCCCAGCCCAGCGCCGGCTCTGCCATGGCCCGCCGACCGTAATCCAGTCGCTTTCCTCGGCGGGAGCCTCCTCTTGTGCCGCAGAGCGCCGCCTTCCCAACCTCGCGCTCCTCGCAGGAGTCCAGCAGAGGAGCGCGGGCGCCGCCTCTTTCTCTTGCTGCTGCTGCTCCTACTGCTGCTGATGCTGCCTGGCGGCGCTTCGCTCGCCTGAGGAGCCGAGCAACTTTGGGCGCCTCCCCCTCCTGAGGGATGCGCGTGGTAGTTGGGGAGATTGGGGGGGGGGTGAAGGGGCGCGGCAACAGCTCCCTGGAGGTTGGTGGCGGCGGGAGAGAAGAGGAGGAGATATATACCCCAGCGCAAGCGCGCGCTCTCTTTCTCTCCTCCGCCCGCGGAAGCAGCGAGGAGTCGGAGCAGCAGCAGCAGCAGCAACGCAGCTGGCGCGCGCTCGCGGACGAAGGAGCAGCACCGCGAGCAGCAGCGGGCGAGCGGTGAATATTTCAGCTTAAACGGCCCCCCTCGGTTGATGTCACGGGACTCGCTGCTTTGGCGACTCCGACAATCCTTCCCGCCCCGAGGGAGAAGCCGGAGCGCACGAAAGCGACCGCGCGCTCCTCTGTGGCCGCGAAATGTCGCTGAGCACAACTCAGCACAGTCGCCGTCGGTTCGCTTTCGCGCGTCTGGTTTTAGTTGGAGTTTGTTTGTTTGTTTTTACCTCAGAAAGGACGGAAGAAACTGGAAGGCACCTGCATGTTTGACACTTTGTAGGCGCGGGCTTTAAGCGCCCCCCCTCCTGCTCTGGGAATCAGACACAAATCCCCACAAAGGTGGAACCAAGGAATGCATTGCGACCTTGGAGTTAGCGAAATCGGCCTCCCCCTTTTTTCCTGACAAAGGTTGTGCACTAGAGTTGCCGCCTTTTTTTAAAAAAAAAACTGGCCCTACTGAGCCTTCCCTAGCAAAATCATGCCCTGCAGCGGAAATTCACCAGGTGAAGCTCTCTCCAGCATGGAAATAAAGTGATATGGTGGGGAGGCTCTATGTTTAGTCGGGTCCATGTTAAAAGCATGAGAACAAGGCCAGTAAGAGAGACAGACTGATTGCATCCAAACGGACAGCTTTCTCTATTGCTGCTTTCTTGGCATGGAGATGTGGCACTTGTTGAATTTCAGCCTGCCATGCACCCCTGATTAAGAAGTGCAGAGCCTCCATTGTGAAAAATATATAGCATGTACTCAAAAATACAGCATGCACTCAAGGCTTCACGTTAGGCAGGTATTGGACCAAGGATGTGTGAGGTAAAGGAGATATGATCTCTGACCATGTGCAGAGTCCTTCTTTGCTACCAGTGAGTAACCACAGCTTAAATATACACATCTGGAATGAGGGGGACAAGGCCTGCAAACAAATTTGCACATCTCATTTTATAAATTAAACACAGCTTGATTCTTTTCCTGTGATAATGACTACACTGTGACTACTTCGTTTCTGTTCTTTCCTAATGTAAGAGTCCATTGACCTTTGAAAAATTATTTCTATTTTACACCCTTTGCCTAAATTGCGCTGCGGAAAGAATCTCGGGTTATCTCCTCTGCTCTCCATTTGAATCTGTTTGAAAAGGATGCTCTGCTTAACTATTTGTCACTTGGGAGAACAGCCATAGCTGTTCAGAATCATGGAACTTTCCCACACCATTATTTAAACAGGCTTTCCCCCTGGGATGCTCAGAAGATGAACTTATTTATTTCATATGTGGTCTTGAAAAAGCCCTCAAGGTGGCTTACAAAATGTAAAGATTTAACACAAAGCAGCCATCAACAGCACTTTGAAAATTCATTAAATTGCAACCATTAAAACTATAGTAAACGATGCAAGTCCGAAGAGCAGAAAATAAAACCTGTTTCACCTTCTGAATGTCCTCAGGGGGAGAAATGGGTCAAAATTTCCAAAAATCCTGGTGGGCTTCTCTAGGACAAGAGGAGGTAAAGGTAAAGGGGCCCCTGACCATCAGGTCCAGTCGTGTCCGACTCTGGGGTTGCAGCGCTCATCTCACTCTATAGGCTGAGGGAGCCAGCGTTTGTCCGCAGACAGCTTCCGGGTCATGTGGCCAGCATGACAAAGCTGTTTCTGGTGAACCAGAGCAGCGCACGGAAACGCCGTTTACCTTCCCGCCAGAGCGGTCCCTATTTATCGACTTGCACTTTGATGTGCTTTCGAACTGCTAGGTGGGCAGGAGCTGGGACCGAGCAACGGGAGCTCACCCCGTTGCAGGGATTCGAACCACCGACCTCCTGATCAGCAAGCCCTAGACTCTGTGGTTTAACCCACAGCGCCACCTGGGACAAGAGGAGAGGGTGCTGCAATTGAGAAAGACTTGCTCTTGGCCAGTCAAGAAGAAACAAAATAAGGCAGCTTTATAGTAGCTTTGTGACATCCTTTAGTGGGTTTTGTGCTTGTTTTGACCTATAAAGCCTTTGACCTATTGGCTCAGGACCGCAATAAGTCAAGGACCGCCCTCTCTCCATATGAACTGACCCAGACCCTGCAATAATCATCTGAGACCCTTTTTCATGTGCCTCCTTCATGTGCGAGATGTTCAGAGGGTGGCAACACAAGAACAGGCCTTTTTTGCAGTGGCTTCCGATTTGTGGAATGCTGTCCCCAGGCAGGTTTGCCTGGTGCCTCTATTTTGTATCTTAAGGCGCCAGGGAAAAACATTCCTCTTCTCCCAGGCCCTTTGGCTTATTAAACAATCTATGGCCTTTTAAACTGGGTGTGTGTGTTGTTTATGTTTTTATGTTGTAAACTGTTCTTTGATCCTTTCTAGTTTTAATTTGGTTTTGGTTTTTGTATTTACATTGTAAGTTGCTCTGAGTTTACTTTTCATTTTTTTTAAAAAAGTGACTAATGAGCGCAAGAAATAATAACATATGGGGATCCTGATAAGGAAACAATGAGCTTCCTTTAAGTTATCTTTTTGCAAGGACTGGAGGCTGGTCCATTAGGGCATATGGGGCAAGGTCAAGTCTTCCCTCAGTGAGACTACTCTACCTGTCTGTCTTCCCATTTGCAACTAGCCCAGGGGATGGACCTGCCTGCTGAAGAAATACAACCTGTGCCGTTAATAATGATTGTGCAACCAACAATTTTTCACCATTTATCAAGTTTGTGAGGATAAGACAACTACTTACAAAGTGCCATGAAAACTTATAAGCTACCAGTATCTAAAATAAAGTGAACTTGCAAGGGATGGTCCTGGCTGTCAGGTTCCTTAGTCTGTCAGCATTGCCCTTGTAGGACTCAACAGGAAGTAGGATGGAGACAAAACAAGAATTCATTGGCTCTGCCTATCATTGGCTCTGGCTATTGTTGGTCTCACTGAGTTCCATCCTACCGGTCCTAATGGATACCAGCCACCACTGGCTTCAAGGATATGAAAGGCTAGACTAAATCCAGCACTTGTTTTACTGTTTTTAACACCAGTGCCTTGTGCGCTCTTCGGGCATTTTGAAAATTAGATGGATGGTGGCTACATGATGAACCAACTGAAGGTTCAGGACAACCTTCAAAGGTAACTCCACTGAAGAGCCCAGCCTGAAGGTTACCAAACCATGAGACTCAGTGACATGCAACAACACAGTCACTTTAAATGGCTGTGGATGGAGAACCAACCTGCTTAAAGCCACTGCTGGCCACAGCTGCTGTCTGGGAATTCAAGAGTAATACTAAGTCACACAGCAACTCCAGACTACATACCTGCTCCTTCAGGGATAGTCTAAGGGTAGCCAATGTGGTACCTTTCAGATATAGTTGAATTACAATTCCCATAATCCCTGGCATGTGGTCATGCTGACTAGTGTTGTTGGGAACTGGTACAATAACTTTTGGAGAGCGCTGCATTGGCTGCCCCTGGTCTAACACCACCCAAAATAGGGAGACCAACAACTCCTTGATGAAGCATAGCTCCTGCCATGAAAGGTTTGGAGGACACACCAGTCAGGCAGTGAGACAAGAATGTTATTGTCTCTTTCAGAGAACAAGACAGCCGCCCAGGTACAACCAAGCCTGGTGCCGTGTCGTAGCTACACAATCCACCCCCGTTTTGTATGTATTGAGCTTCAGCTTATTCACCTTCATCTAGTCCTTCCCTACCTCCTGTCAAGGTTCAGAATTCCTACCACTTCACCTGCTTCTGCACTGACAAGGGTGGAAGGGGGAGGGGAGTATCAATCAGCACACCAACAATGCTTCACCACAAATCTCTAGCCATCATCTTCCAGTGTGCTGGTGTTTAAGAAGCAGAGGGGGACAAGATAGAATCTTGCAAAACTTCATAAGACAAGTCCTAACAGGCAGAGCAGCATCTCCTGTGCTATGTTCTGCGATGCAGTGCCTCCTTTTCTCAAACTAGCAAGGTGTCCCAGAATGTAAGCCACCAAGAGCTCCATGAGAACCAAGAAGATATGACTTCATGAGAGCAACCAAGTTCCCATTCAAAAGCCCAGAAGGAGCAGCACTGGTGCCTCCTGGGAAAAGGCAGGGCAATGTCGAGAGTGGGGTGGCATGAAGAGGTTGCTGCCAAGACATCTCAGTTGGATTGTTACAAGCATATTATATTTAATGTATACACAAGTTTCAGCAATGCACTTCTGTTGACAGACAGTCTATCAGTGGTTCTTTTCTTTGCAACACACACATTTGCAGAAGTTCTACAGCCCCTTTGTTTTGTTTTGATTTAAAAATGGAGTTATTCACATGTCAAAATATAGTCAAAACCCATCTCCCATTCTACTGGCTCCCCCCTTCCTTGGTTGTGTCTGTCTCCATAAAATTAGCATGTATGTTTAAAAGCTGGTTTTCTCTCTGGTGGAACCTGGCATCCAAAATATTCTTTTAAAACTAATCAGGGCTGCTCGTTCTTTGGCTGATAGCTCCACACATAAAAGCCTTTAGAAAAGAAACAAATTTTCTTATTTTGGCAGCAGCATTAGCTGCTGTGGAAAACAATTGCCTGTTAGAGGAGAATTACCCCCACAATACTTAAACTACCAATTGTGCCTGGGCATAAAGTTCTCTTGGTTTTTATAGCACCGTCCTTTTATAGAACCACTATGATATTAAAAACAAATGAAAATGTTGGCTGAGCAATGTGGACTACATGAATCATACATGAATGTGGAATGGCTGCAATCGGCCAAGGCAAGCAGAGCGCTTGGCCCACCAGCTATGCTGTTAGAGACACATGATGCGGCAACAACGGTGCCATCCACTTCTTCCTTGCTCCCATTTGGGCACCTAGTGGCGCAGTTTCCATGGATGACGATTCCCCCCTCCCCTGAAACAGGCCTTTGTTTTGTCCTGCTTATTGCTAGCTGTTAAGAACTTGGCACCTGGCTTCCACTAAGGAAGACAACTATTAAATGTTAGCTGCACCTGTTTTGCTCCATGAATGCCACACACAGTAAAAGTTATTTCCTTTCAGGGGCATGAAAACAGTTGTTTCAGCTGATGCAGGGATCCAAATTTTCCTGTTCCTCATTTAGTGGCCAGTCTGCATCTTGCTGTAACTCAGAAAGGCATCCTCTAAATTGTAGGTGTCTAAAACAAAGGCTTATAGGCTTTGGACGTAACCATTTATGGATGGGTATCTTATTACCTGTGCTTCCAGATAGACTTGCATGTTAGTTGCACCTTTCAAGACAAGGGTGGCTTGACTGCCATTATTCAGAGGCATGTTTAGACTCCCTTGTACCCTTGGTAAGGAGCTGCATTGCCCTTGGCCCTGGTCCCACTCCTCCACAGAGGCACCCAGAGGAGCCTGTGTACCTTGCCTTGTTGCAAAGAATAATGGAGGAGCAGCCTGGGGAGCAGGTGGGCAGACAGGTTCCTAGCCACTCTGAGGCACAGGTTTTATGGCATCCCCTGGGCCTTGCCGGGGTAGGGGGGCAACCTATCCAACCCCCAGGTACACCCCCTGCCATTATTGGTGGTTGCTACTGCCCCTTCTCCTCTCCCGCAAGTCTCCTGACCTAGGAGTCACCAGGAGTCAGTCTACACAGTCATACCAGGCTTCTGAGACTCCATTAAGCGGTGATAGACCGATCCCCTCCCTGCCCCCCAAGTTCTCTGTATAACAGGGCAGGGTCTGTCACTCCTACCCAGGATAAAGTGAGAGTCCCTTGTCAGCTCTGAGTTCTCTGCCAAGCACAGAGAACTTGGGGGAAGCAGGTGAGGTCCCGCATGTTGTGCCAGGCAATCCAGGAGAGGCGATTGCCATAAAGAGATTGGTGGCAACAGCTTCTGTAGATTCCCACTTACTCACCCATGTTGATATCATGCAAGCGAGAGCTGCTGTTGTCAGCAAGCCTCTGCTTGCCAGCATTTAAACTGCTAAATACAACTGCTGGGAAATAGCAGTTTCTGGCCCATCAAAAGTGCAGCTACCCATCACATGTTTGTTTATCAGGGCCAGTGCACTAACTGAATGGGGTCTGTGGTGTCACAACCAGGCACATCATAAGATTCTTCCACACTTAGCCATGCCAATTTACTATTGCACACTCCCCCTTTTTCCCATCTACTTATTACCAGAATCTGTGTGACACAATCTCCAGTTCTAGAGTGCACATCCCCAGCTATTACTAGCCGTTCCTCCTTCCAAGCTTGCCCAACAAATTGCGCAAAGTTGTGGATATTGCTTTTGGTTGAGTCTGGTGGGAATAAGGCACTGAGGGAGATAAATGCTTCACAGAGTCTGGAAAGAGCATGCATGCTCTTTGCACGTAAGCCAGGCATACAAAATGACAGAAAGGTCTGTAGTCCTATTCTTATGTTCACTGAGACATGTGTTGAGCCACGACGAGTCTCCTAAAGCCTGTCATCAGCACATGGGAAGTTGGCCATATTGAGTAAGCTACTATATAAAATACATTTTTTTTAAAAAAATGTACAGTTTTCCCAATTTGTAGTTGTGGGCATACATGAACAGCAGCTTTGTAAGTTCTGTTCAGTTGGGTATTGGAGTGCCCAAGCAGAGGAATGCAGAACTGCCCCAGGGAGAGGCAGGCAGGCACCTTTCCTCTCACAGCATGGCTATATAGGAAGCCAGCATGTGGACTGCACTGTGCTGCTAGTCCTTGGCAGCAACATGGACGAGGAAGGGGGTCAGCCATTGCCAAAGGACATGAAACCACACCCGAAGGTTGCAAGGGTTAACACTGTTTCCTCAGACCAAGGTAGAGCTAGAGCTCTAATCCTATGGAAGAAAGGTAACCAGAGGTACGAACTGGTCAATCCAGTTGCGGGGAGTTCCAAAGGTGGAACAGGTACAACAGGAGTAGACTATGTGTATGACAACTGTTTGTTTATGTCACTTAATGCTGCCCTTACTTACGCAGCATCGGTTACCTAAAATGGGGGAGGTTGTTGGGATTTTATGCAGCCGATGCTATCTAGTGTGATTAGTATAAATCACATGAGATGTCTGGGAAGAGTGTAGGACCGGAATACTGTCTCATTTCTTTCATCTGAGAGTGTTATTGTGCTGTATTTTCACTTTTGCAGTATGCAACAGTTGTTCTGCCAGAGCTTGGAGAACACAGACGTGCTTATGGATTGTCTGTTATAGAATGTAAATAAAACGTAGTTTAGATCTACAGGTGTTTCTTCTTGCTGTGTGATGCTAGAAGACCTGTGTGCACATGAAAAGTGTCACAGAGAGGCACTCTGGAGTGAAGGGACATGCCATTCCAGAGATGTGCCTACTGGAAGACGCTCAGAGGTCCTGGCGGGTTTGCCGCCTCCCCAAGAGTGTTTGCCGACAGGTAAAACGGTCTTCGTGGGCCACATCCGACCCATGGGCCGCACATTGCCAACCCCTGGTGTAGACAATACAGAGCTAGACAGACCAATAATGGTCTGACTCTCTATAATGTAACTATGTCCTTGCAGGCAGGAGTGCAAGAAACATATACAACGTCCATAGGAGCAGCAAGGAAGTCGGTTAATAACTTCCTACCTCTAAGTCCTATAAAGTCATACATTTGTATTTTATGCATGCCACTGACAGAGGGGCGCACACTTCCCATGTGAACTATAACATCCAGAGCACTTTGGGTACCCCTGAAGTCTGTTTTTTACCTGCTAGAAATCTTAGCTATCTTTCCATCTAGTTTCAGATTCTGATTGTTTCTCTGTCTTTTGTCACAATTCGAACCAGGGAGAAGAGTAAAAGAAAACAGACCTGCTTTCTCCATTTTGACACGAATCCCAGGGATTTAGAGTAGCCACCAGCTCTGATAAAAGCCATTAATAAGGACCCTCTTGCCCACTAACAAGTACAGAGAAGTGAGAGATTCTGCATAATGAAGGAACATGCTACCAAAATCTTTGTTAGGGATGCACTCAGTAGTTGCCTGCTACTTCTTGTTGCAGGAAAAAAAGGAAGGTGATAAGGCTTGCATGCATCATCGGTATTAAACAGGGGTGCAAAATCCTCCTTCCTTCCTAGGCTCTCAGTAACAGGAGAACCTTATCACTGGTGCAATTAATGCTGCCTTTGGCTCATTTCTTTCCCTTGATAAAGTTGCTAGGTCCTTTTACACATTTATATTTAAAACAGGCATTGCTGGCTGACAGATCCTCAATTCCCACCCATTAAACTTGAGTGGATTTCAATATTTATGCAATGAGAGACTAATATGCCCAGCCTAAGGCAAATATAATGAGGGTAGGAAGTGGCCAAGTTCCCTGGTGTGGTCTTAGCAATGTACTTCCATACTAATCCACTATAGCTCTGCTATTTAAGAGACATGTCCCTTTCCATAACTCTGGGCATTTTCTCATGTATGGCTTAAATTGCTTCTGAGCCTCTCTTGCACTATTTATGGGAACATGTGATTGGTAATGCAAAGCGGAATTGAGAAGGGAGGGAGGGGCCTTAAGAGAGCACATGCTTTGGGTACCAAATCTCCAAAGTTCAAATCAATCCCTGGCATCTCCGGCAAGCAGCCATAGACAGGGGAAATGCCCTTGCCCAAGATGTTGCATAGCTGCCATCAGTCAACATGGGCAACACTCGGCCAGGTACCTCAATGGCAGGGCTGGCCCACCCATAAGGCAAGTTGAAGTGACTGCCTCAGGCAGCAGGCTCCAAAGGGGCAGCAGGTCCTGATGTTGATCTTTCTTCTCCCCTTGTCCCTGATGCAAATCTTCCCTCACCACATCTTCCCTGGTGGGGAGGGGGCGTCAAAATGTCTTTGGCCGGCCCTGATCAATGGTATAAATCAGTATAAAATTATCCATTTTATAAAACACTCCCCCCGAAAGAGCCCAAATGTTCATTTGTAGAGGTATATTCTTGCTTAGAGGACATCAACCATGCAAAGTGCTTTATTCATTTGTTATTATTTTTAAATGCTACCCTTCTTCCTTTTTTTATGCTACCCTTCTTCCAAAGGGGGAGAAGGAAGGGAAATACCGGCGGAGGGGGGGGGAGGCAAAGTGATTGATAGCATTGCCAAATGTCTGGAATTTCCTGGACGTAGCTGGAATACGGCAGTCAGAAGCAGTGTCCAAGTGGAAATCTCTGAAATGTCCGGATATATGTTAGCCAATGTTGGAATTCTAGGTTTTGTTGAATTTCCTTTAAAATAGTTCAACAATTTTTTGTCCAGGTTTTCATTTTATGGCAACCCTAGTGATGGAAGGAAGGTTGGGGGCCACCTTCTGCAAGTGAGCAGAAAAGAGATGTTCCTCACCTCTGGATTACAAATTTCACATGTGAAATGCCTTCTGTGTCACACGTCCTATTCCACGGCTTATCTGGAACAATTCAAGGCTCTACAGAACATGATGCTAAATGCACAAAAGATGGCAAGCACATGTTTAGGTCCCCCTACTCCCCATAGCATCTCCCAGAACATAACATCACATTAATGTCACTGTATTCCCTCCCTCTCTCCCCACCACACAATGGACTGTCACTAGTGGAATGAGAGGCAGAAAACACAGAATATTGTTATATGTTGGGAAACAGGTTCTGTTGGTTGAAGAAAGGAATGAAATACATGGTAGCTATTTTCAGTAATAGTGTAGTATAACAGGGCTAGGGGAAAGTATGTTGGACTCCAGTTCCCATCAGCCCCAGGCAGCATGGCTGATTGTTGGGAATGATGGGCATGGCAGTACAACAGCTATGGGCATAAAGTCTAGTTTGGCCTGTACTTAAGCCATGGGCGCCAATGGTCAGTGCAGCATGTTAATGAACGTTATTGCACGTTACCACTACGCAAGTGCTGACACTATACCAATCTTCTAAAACCAGAGTTTTGATGCTACGATTGACTTCAGATAGAGATTTGTTGCTGCAATTCCACCCCTCCGCTCTCCAGACACTATAATCTAGATTACAAAGTCACCTGCATTTTTAACAATACGGCAGTTTAAAATCTCTCCAGTAAATGGAGTCAACAAAACAGAGCTGAAAGAATCAATACATCAATTTATCAATTCATCAAGGAATTAATTTATGGGCCAAGATCAATTAGTTACAGTAGCCCATTTATCTCAATAGAAGATAACAGAATCCATTGATCTCAAAACTGTGCATAAGACGAACTAATCAGAAGCACCTCTGCCTAATCCGGGTGCTTCAAGATAGAGGGCTTCCCCAGAGTCAGGTGTGCCAATTCAGTTTGCCCGACACCAACAAGTCACACACTGACAATACTGAATACTCCAAATGAAGAGGTTGCTTTAGTTACTATATATATAAAGTCTCAAATTGACAAGATAAAATATAAACAGATAAAATCAATTCAAACTTTCAAAGCAAGTTTAAAACCATATAAAACGCAAAATTCCTAAAACATTCAAACAACAATTCAATAGGACAGAGAAGTGCTATCCCACTCCACGGTAGAGCACAACTTCTAAAATCTTGGATAAATAAAAATGCCTTAGCCTGGTGCTTAAAACGCAACAATGATGGAGACGGACATTTCACAGATGAGGAGCCGCCACTGAAAAAAGCCTGTTTTCACAGAGTCACTCTCTGCACTTCCCATCAATGAGGCATATGGAAAACGGTTTCAGATGAAGACCACAGCATTTGGACAACTACCAGTACAGTAGTAGGATCAGAACAGATCGTGACGCTGTCCAAAAAGAGTGACTCACACAAAAGCTCTGTTCTGCTTGGTTCGTCTTTCTTGAAGCTCCTTCTCCCCCTCCAATGGGCTTGACTATGCATTGCTGTTAATGCATTTCCACAAGGCAGGCAGTGTCTGCAGACACAGCTGCCCTCCAGGTGAGCTGCAACCTCCAGATCCCCAGCTTTCACTTTTTTTTTTTAAAAAAAGTACCTTTAGCACTCAAGATATGAAGCACATTTTTGGTGCTAGCCTGTTCCCACCTCTGGGTGATTTTAGCCATTGAATGAAGTCATAGCAATGGCAGGCATTAAGAAAGCAGAGCTAGCCAATTCGACAAAAAGGTGCCTAGAGTGAAAAATCTCTCTACACAAGGAATTGCTTGGTTCATTTTAACCCCCCCCCCCCCGGGTCTACCTTAGCAGATAAGTGACTGCTGCCTTGTAGGGTAGCTGCGGATTTTAGCATAGCTGTGATTGGGAAGCAAAAGGTAGCAATGAAGACAGGAGTCCATGATATGTAGTTCTAATTCAGGTCTTATTTCACATAAGAAAATAAAACAAGAGTTCCCTGAATTACTCTACTAATGAAGGTAGAGCCCACCAGTATTATGCCCATATAGCAGGAGGCGGGTCTCAGAATGAGCAAGACAAGGTTTATACCATTCCCGTAAAGTAACACAGGGTATCTACTGTATACTGTTCACATTTTACTGGAGAGAGTGGGGAGTTGGGACTAGTAATATATGGCAACTCTGAGGTACAGTCCAATGCTATTATCCTGGCATGTTGTTGTTTTTAGGGGAAAGCATGGTGGCGGGTGAGGAAGCTGACTGTGGATCTGTTTGTAGCAATGAAGCAAGCAATTATGGGCTGCAGAGCATGACAGGAGCCAAGGAAAGACTTGAAGATTTCAGCAGTGAGCAGGAAGATGTCAGGATGCCAGGCCTACTCAGCAGGGCTACCCGCTGAGAACAACTGAGGGGCAGACCCAGAATACAAGTTTCTCAGAGGCAAAGCTCAGTCACCAGACATACTAGAACTCTACCTGTCCTCTGATGCTGTTTATATATTTGGAGAGTCTCCCCTGCCCCAGAAAAATTCCACGGAGAATGAAGATCCTATCACGAAAAGCCCTTAAACTTTAAAGAAACGTTTGCTTGTTTCATGACCACTGGGCAGGTTGGGTTGACTTGCAGGCGCTATCAGTGGTTTGCAGCACCACATGGGCTTGGTGATAGGAAATGTCCCACTTGCCATTACAATTCTACTAAAGAAAAATAGTGCAGACTCGCCACTGATCACAGTTCCAGGGCCACTGGATAGCAAATGATCATTTTACTTACGCAGCTGTGTTGTGTTGGGGCAGGGCAAAACAATTGTCACTACAACAGCAGCAGAGACACCCCACTGGTGTCGTACCCCCCCATCTGGTATGGTATATCAGGTCATTGGTACAGCCAATGTACGTGGAAGGTCTTAGTTTCAGTCCCTTGGAGAGCCATTGCCGGGCAGGGCATACAATACTGAGCTAGACAGACAACGGTCTACCTCTCTCTAAGCAGCTTCCTGTGGTCCCCATCAGCTCTGAAGATTCAGACCCTAATTTTCTGGTTTCACTAAGGAGGGAGGCACTAAGGAGGGAGACACTTAAGCGGTGGAAGTTCATGAATTAGGCAAGGATATAGCCGATTGCACAAATCAAGCAAAGTACTGCTGGTCTCATGAACTGGGCAGGAAATAGACTTCATACATTACTTAGGCAGCAGCACCTGCGATTTCATGAATCAAGCCATGTTTTAATGAATGAAGCAGTTTCACAGGTTCGTTGTTAACATGCACACAGTACAAAACACAACCCTCTGACAGATCCAAAGGAGTAAGTTGTGTTTGTGGCCGGTTTCCAATTTCTCAGGGCCAAATGTTAATTGTAGGGATGCAGTTAAGTGCAGCATTATTACTATTATTATTATTATTATTATTATTATTATTATTATTATTAGACAAATAGCCAAGGGGAAGCCTGAGCAACCTCTGAACAATGAGGGCGTGGAAATATTTGTCTACCAGAAACATATGAGGAATTTCTCTTCTCACTTTTTATTTCTACCTACCTGGGTTGTTGAAAGGTATCAGAGCCCCGCCTCTCCCTCTGTGTAGTGTTGAACAAGACTTGTTACCAAGTGCCAGAACTCTGCAGTGTGTCCAAGCCCATGTGGCTATACCAAGTGTTCTTTTTCAGTAAAAAAAGAAGAAGTGCTGCATTCATATTGATAAAAGTGCCATGCGAGTAAGCATAAAATGACCACTACACCTGAGGATATCAGGCTAGCTTAGGAGGCAGAGTATAGCATAGCTGCCAAGTTTTCCCTTTTCTCGCGAGGAAGCCTATTCAGCATAAGGGAAAATCCCTGTAAAAAAGGGATAACTTGGCAGCTATGGAGTATAGGCTGCATGGCCCACCCACCTCCGTCCTCCAACACCTTGCCACTGCTCTCCGACTCCCTACAACATCTGCTGCCTGAGGCACTGGCCTTGCTTTATCTAATGGTAGGGCTGGTCCTGTGTATAGGCTAATATATCAGGATAAATGTGTCAGGTTGGAGTCAAGCACTTTTACAAGTGTCATGCTAGCTATGTTTGCCTGAGTAAACGGATTTCAGTGGGACTTAGTTCCAAATAGGTACGCTTAGGAGAATTATAAAGGTAAAGGTAAAGGGACTCCTGACCATTAGTCCAGTCGTAACCCCTCTGGGGCTGTGGCGCTCATCCTGCGTTATTGGCCGAGGGAGCCGGTGTACAGCTTCCAGGTCATGTGGCCAGCATGACAAAGCTGCTTCTGGCGAACCAGAGCAGCACATGGAAATGCCATTTACCTTCCTGCTGGAGCGGTACCTATTTATCTACTTGCACTTTGACATGCTTTTGAACTGCTAGGTTGGCAGGAGCTGGCACTGAGCAATGGGAGCTCACCCCGTCACAAGGATTTGAACCGCCGACCTTCTGATCGGCAAGCCCTAGGCTCTGTGGTTTAACCCACAGTGCCACCCACGAGAATGATAGCCTCTATCAATTGACAGTTCTACAATTTTTCTTTTTAGGGGAAAAAACAACTTTTGAAAATGTAGGTCTATTTATTTATTTTAGATTGCTGTGGAATTCCTCCTGGTGGGTTTTTGAAAACTATTTACTCTCCTTCTGCCTTTAAATGAAAAAGAATAGGAGTATTTTGCACTGAGTATTGAAATGAGAGGTCTGGAGCTACTGACTAATTATAGTAGGTCTCTCATAAACAGCACCTGTCAGCTCCAACTGTATTATCAAACTGTGATGTCCCTACTGATTTTCACGAGCCAAATATTTGCCATGGCTTGTTCCGAGAAGAGATTTGGGACTGAAGTAAATGGCTAGAGCACAGGTTTATTCCTTTAACAAGGGACTATTACTATCCCATCCATAAAAATGGCCACATATGAATCTGTAGCCTAGGCCAGATACTTAAAAACCCTCCACATTGCCCTTGATTCAAGAAAGATCTAAGCCAGCATTACCCAAATGATGGGTGCTGTTTTCCAGTGACGACTCATGTGAGCACAGCATCCGTCCATTTATCCCATCTGATCTATCTCAAACTGATCAGATCATGCAAATCATTTCCTGAAAGCTGTAGTTGCCCAGAGGAGAGCATCAACACCACAACAAACCAGATGGATGTGCAAGATGTATGGGTGTATTTAATGCATCTGATTTTTATTTTTTGTTTTCCTCTTGCTGTGTCTGTGTGAAAAGGTCAAGGGGCCTCAGCAAAGAGGCCTAACACTTCTCTCTGCACCATGATCCTTACAAAAAAAAACTTCCTCCCTTCCAAGCTGCTGTTTGCTGGGGGTGGTGGAGTTGCCACTGGCACCACACCCTTCATTCTTACTCCTGCATCCATGCGCACATCTGGAATGTCAAGCCCATGAAGGGTGAAACGAAGACCCAGAGCATCCTTGCCTGCTGAGTGATGAGTGGAAGGTGCCATTTTGTTAGCAATGGAAGCATAAGCAATAAAGACAGGCTCCAATGGAGGAGTGGTACCTAGACAATTAGATGCGATGTGGATGTTACCTCTATTGGCTTTAAAGGTTTTGCTGGCTTTATCTGTGCTTTAATTACATATTTATAATTTTTGTGAGCTTCAGCTGTTTTATCATGCACACCACTTAGAGAGAGCTCTTTGATTAAGCGGTTTAAATATGTAGGAGTCTGTGTGGTTGTGGTTTTAGGTTAAGGGTATCTATCCTGGATTTGAGATGTCTATTTTTGTGTATCCTATCATAAAATATTAACAAGAATATAACATTTTTTTAGTGTTCAAAGCACTTTCCATACATTTTCTCAGTACGCCTTATGGCAAGTCTGCTGTTCAGTATTATTATTCTCATATTCTGTATGTGTGAGTGAGAGGGAGATTATTTCTAGTATATACATAGCTGAAATGTGAACCAGCGACTTCATGGCTCACACACTTACTCAGAACATTATACCAGCTCTAAGATGTAACTACTTTAATAATCCTTAAATATAAACACCAGTTGGAGGTGATTAGGACAGAGACATCACTCCTTGTGTGGTGCATATTCATTTGGTTGAGTCCTCCTAGCACCACCTCTGGTCCAACAGGCTGTGCAGATTTTCAAGACAGAACAAAAACCTGAAAATCTCTGAACGAAGATTGTAGTGGGGCGAATGTTCATAATCCAAGCAACAGTGCTTCTATCACACCATCTTAAACTTGCTAAACTTGTCTCTAGAAATCCTCACAAGTAACAAGACAAAAAATATGAACTTTCATAGAGAGGCAAAAAGACAAAACTTTCATAGTTTTCTGTTAAAGGTTCAGGCACCAGGTTTGTGTACGTGTGTTTGGGACGGGGAGGTCCTCTCCCCAATTTGTGTCTCTTTACTGAACCTTGGGACCCAGGTGGCGCTGTGGGTTAAACCACAGAGCCTAGGGCTTGCCGATCAGAAGGTCGGCGGTTCGAATCCCTGTGACGGGGTGAGCTCCCGTTGCTTGGTCCCAGCTCCTGCCAACCTAGCAGTTCGAAAGCACGTCAAAAAAAAAATGCAAGTAGATAAATAGGTACTGCTCCAGCGGGAAGATAAATGGTGTTTCCATGTGCTGCTCTGGTTTGCCAGAAGCGGCTTTGTCATGCTGGCCACATGACCTCCTGGAAGCTATACGCCGGCTCCCTCGGCCAATAATGCGAGATGAGCGCGCAACCCCAGAGTTGGTCACGACTGGACTTGGGGTCCCTTTACCTTTACCTTACTGAAACTTGAGCTGTATTACCTGTACTGTACACACTTACCTGGGGAAAAGATCCAACAGAAACAACAGGAGCTGCTTCCGAGGAAACAGGCATGGGATAGGAAATATTATAATAGCCAAAGCCTTCACCCCCCCCTCCCCCGGTAGAATAAAAATAACCCAAACTGCCTACTTTATAAAACACCACAGTTTGGGTGTAGAAGAATGAAAATGACGCTGATATGTTTGCACGTGGTCTACTTTTGGGTACCGAGCCTTTTGCTTTATTCGGTGCTCCAAAGCTAATTCTAGTCACCCTTACTATAAGTCTTGCCTAAGCTTCTCCGTTACAGGGCTTATTAGACCTTGAATTATGGAAGTGATGCCATAAAGCATCCCCTCAAGAGCAGCTGTCTGCAACAAGAGAGCTCTTCATTACACACAAGAGAAAGAATGATAAGGTTTGAAATTACTCTCTGGCTCGTTCAGCCCACCCCTCACCCACCTCTGACTCTTTCCCTCCATTAATCCTGATGAAGCCATTTGGTGTGGGGTGGGTGTGTTTAGCAGACTCCTTTAAGGAGGTGAAAAGCAAGGATGGGGAACAGAAACCTGGCATGGAAACATCCCTTAAAAACACCAAGGAGAGAACCATTGGTTCACCAAACTTCTCCAGGTTCATCAAATGGATGCCAAAGTTAAAATACACTAAGTTAATACCAGTCTGCTTCAATGTTTCACCAACGCTAGTTTCAGTTTTACTTGGAAGGGCGTGGAAAGCTATATATCCCCAGGTTTTTTCAGTGGAGGAAATGAGATACAAACTAGATCAGCTCAGATTGTCCTTTGCTGTCAGAGGCCTGTGATGGTGACAGACTCAGCAGCAAAGGGGAAGAGGTTACGCCACCTGCTTCATTCCCAGCAAAAATAATGCCAAGCAAGAAGAAGAGCTCATTCAGCCACAACTGAAAAGGCCCTGAAAAGTACAGCAATTAATTTGGAGCAGGATTTGGGGGAAAATTAACTGTGGGCAAATGAATGGAAAAGAACTGATTTGAGGGGGGGTCTTCTGAGGTGGGGTGCAAAATCAGTTGAAGAATGTATCTGGGGGTTTGGTTAGGAAATTTGTTGGCTTGCCTTCTAGGTCATTTAAAATCTATTTTATTCATCTATACATATAAATTAGGAATTGCAGTTTTAATGTAAAGTTGTGCCCTTTAGCCTGTTCCCTGCAACACCCTCAGGTCACAACCTTAAGTATATGCATATCCAGCTGACAGTAATGGCACTTTATAAGTAATTAGCTTGGATTGGGAGCTATCAAAAAAGCATTCAGCAAGCATTCTAAACTGGTCTAGATTCCAAGGTTTGGAGTAGGCACCCCCAAACTTCGGCCCTCCAGATGTTTTGGACTTCAATTCCCATCATCCCTGACCACTGGTCCTGTTAGCTAGGGATCATGGGAGTTGTAGGCCAAAACATCTGGAGGGCCGCAGTTTGGGGATGCCTGGTTTGGGGCAAAGCAAGGCTGGTATGCATTCTGTTTACACTAAGTGGGAATAAAAATGTTCCGTTTTATAGATGTTCGCTTTTGGCGATGGAAAAACTCAGGGGGAAGATCTTTCTCTGCATGCATAGTGGGGTTTTATTCTTGCTCTCAACCTTCTGACAGCCTCAGAATTCCAGTAATTGCCAGAGCTAACATCATTCTTCATGCAGTAGTGGCTCCGAGATGTCTAATGTTTCAACCATGAACGTCCTTCTCCTGCCCCAATTCCAGTTTCTCACACCTGGGATAACAGCACCCTTTGCTATCACTGAGGCCAATTTCGATAAATTAATTTGCACTGGACTGAATTGATTGGCTCATGCATGCAAAAATATCCGAATGTTATGGTTGACAGTGATCCTTTCACCCAATGTGAAATTAAATTTCTAGGTCTATTACACACAACATTTGGGAGACCAATACTGGGATTGTGTTCTGTATATGGGAAATTAGAACTGGCTGTGACCAAATAAGAAGTTTGAACAAGACTGAGACATTCCACTTCAGTCATGGAAGGGCATGCTTTTCCTCAATAGTTATGCTGTTTGCCTGTGCTGGAAAGCAGTGTGCTTATTTGCTAGTGACAGTGTTAAAAAGCATTAACATTATTATGGAACGGCAACGGCCTTTTCTATTTTTCCGCCCGAGATTAAGATATAGGATGCAGAGTGTCAAAATGCATTTGGTATCTTGCTATTCCAATATTAACTGATTATCATGCCATACAGTACTGTGACTTAAGACACTTGCACCAAGTCACCTTCAATTCCTCTGCTTTGCAAGAGATGCTTACATATATTGGCTGCTCAGCATCAGCAGCTGTTAAAAAAATACTAGGGCTGAAAAATGCATGGAAGCCTTTCCCCTAAGCAGGAACCTGTCTCATACCAGGGCATACTATTTGGTCATCTAACGCAATATTGCATATGTCTGGCAGCCGATCTTCACAGTCTCAGGCAAGGAGGTCTTCCCCATTATCTGGAACCTGATATTTTTACCTGCAGATGCTAGGAATTTGAATCTGGGGTGTCAAGCAGATGCTTTGCCCCTGAGTCCATAGCTGCCAAGTTTTCCCTTTTCTCGCGAGGAAGCCTATTCAGCATAAGGGAAAATCCCTTAAAAAAAGGGATAACTTGGCAGCTATGTGAGTCCCAGGCACTGGCTACAGTTCTGCACTGAGGAATTGTTCTCCTCTTTGAGGAGAATCATTCAGAAGTCCAAACATGAAGATCTGGACAGGACCAGCCTTACTACGAATCAAGGTGCAGATGATTTTGGCAGCAGATTTCAAAAGGCCACCATGTAACAGTCTCCAGTTTCTCTTGCAGGAATCTCAGCTAAAGCATCCATGAAAGAGGGCCATCCAACCTCTGCTTAAAAATCTCCAAGGAAGGAGAGTCCACCACCCTTCATGGGAGCCCATTCCACTGTCGAACCGCTCTTCCTGTCAGAAAGTTCTTCCTGATTCCACGAACCCATCCCTGTACTTCTTTGCAACATACACAGTTCAGCAGCTCAGAAGCTTTGGGAAAACTAGGAACAAATCAAGAAAATTGGCGACTGGATTTGGAGACCTACCTCCTAAAAGTCTGCACTCTCAGTTTCTGAAGAGGCATTTGTCTTATCTGCATAGCAGGGCGTTTTGATTTTTGAGAAATGGAGAAACTGCCTGCTCACCTAGAAATAACCCTCAGCCCAGAATATCTTTTCTCACCCTAGCAGTGAAAAACCCAGCAGGCTTGCTGGGTTCACACACACCTTTTCAACCACTAAATAGCAAACACAGCAAAAGCAGGCAGAATTGTGGGAAACACTTCCATGCCCTTTAATTGTTGCACCATTTTTCCATTTGGCGACAGCAGTTTGACAGCTAGTGACTCTTCTCATTATACGTGTGTGTGTGTGTGTGTTGTGGAAGGAGAGTTGTTTGTGCACTTGCCTAAAACAATTCCTAGGGTGGAGGAGAATCTGAATGGAGGTAGGTTGTTTTTTCCAGCAACTTTGCAGAGACAAATTATGATATGAAAGTGGTTTCCTCCCGATAGGCGTTAGACCAGTCATGTGCGCACAAACTTACATGTATAGTTTATAGTCTTTTTGAATCACTGTATACAGCCTTGAGACTGATGCTGGAGGCTGCATAGAAACATTTAAATAAATGACACATGAGGACACTTCACCAAATTTTTGGGCTAGGGCTTCAAAAACTTAATTTACCTTGCTTATCTGGACAGAATGGACTGTAAATATTTCTCTTTTTCCCCACCTAGTTTTGTTGTTGTTGTTGTGAAATATGCACAGAAATAATTCCTCTACCTATGCAACCAGAATAGTGGTTATTAAGTCACTTGCAGAAGAATCCTATTCATGCTTACTCAGATGTAATTCCCATGGCATTCAATGGAGTTTACTCCCAGGCAAATGGCACCTAGGCTTGCACTTGATGCATTACACCCAAAGGCCACAACCTGCATAGAGTTAGGAACCCTTAACTTATCTGATTTCAGAGGGCTTAAACATGCCACACTCTGCTTTGGACCATGATCCAGCACGAAACTGCCTCCACCAGCTCCTCTAGAGTAAGTGCAACCTGGAAGTGTGTTGGAAAATTATGTGGTCCCTTATTTTTGCAGGATCAGTTAGTTCAGCCTTGGGAAAACATGCACACATCCATCCACTGAGCGAACTGTAACAGCTATAATGTTCCATGTGAATGTACTCTTGGTCTGTGTCGTTAGCTCTCCCTAATGCAAAACATAAAAATAAAATAAAATGTCGCTTTCAGCCACTGTGTTAGAGCATGAGGAAGAAAAGACAGAAGAGGCTCAGTAAAAAGCGCCACCTGGAGGCTTAATTCAAATTCCACACCTGACTAAGTGGAGTTATGAAAACTTGTTCCATAATCAGTGTGAGGGTCTTTTAAGATGCCATAGGACTCAATGTCATTGCCCACCCCCCCACCCCCAGAACCTTTAGCACCCCAAACACAGTACAGCTCAATTTCGTTCAGACCTCCTTAATCTCGTTGCCATAGCTGTCAAGTTTTCCCTTTTCTCACGAGGAAGCCTATTCAGCATAAGGGAATTTCCCTTTAAAAAAAAGGGAGAACTTGACAGCTATGCTCGTTGCTGCCCTGTTGATTTACACAGGAATGCTGGGCTAAGTCCACAACAAAACATCACAGAATTCATTATAGGAAGTGATATCTATCACACATTATCTGTACAATAGTAATTTCTTTTGAGTGGCTCACTAAGAAATTTTACTTTTCTTTTTACAAAACAAATTGTATGGAGGGAGACAATCTCTCTTATAGCGTACATGTTTTCTGAAAGATTTCCCCCTCGATGAAGAGCCACAGTTAGAATCATAGAATTGTAGAGTTGGAAGGGACCCCAACAGTAATCTAGTCCAACCCCCTGCAATGCAGAAATCTCAGCTAAAGCGTCCATGACAGATGGCCATCCAATCTCTGATTAAAATCCTCCATTGGAGGAGAGGCCAGCCCCTGTCAAACAGCTCTTCCCGCCATGCTGAGTTGGAATTTCCTTTCTTGTAACTTGTAACCCATTGGTTTGGGTCCTGCCCTCTGTGGCAGCCCTAAGATATCTGAGGATGGCTATCATATCTCTTCTCAGCCTCCTCTTCTCCAGACCAAACATACTCAAGTCCCTCAACCATTCCAGACCCAGGACCCTTGACCATCTGGGCACTCCAGGTGTGGTCTGACCAAGGCAGAATATAGTGCCACTATTACTTCTTTTGATCAGGACACTACGACAGTAGACTTCTATTGATGCAGCCTAGAGTTATATTAGCTTTTTGTATTGCTGCTGCATCACAATGTTGACTCATGTTAAGCCTGTGGTCTGCTAAGACCCCTAGATCCTTTCCACATGTAACACTTGCAACCCATTGTATATTTTTGTAGCTGGTTATTCTTGCCTAAGTGTAGAACCTGGCATTTGTCCCTACTGAAATTCATGTTACTAGTTTTGGCCCAGTTATCCAGTCTGTTAAGGTCATCTTGAGTCCTGATTCTGCCTTCTGGGGCATTAGCTACCCCTCCCAGTTTGGTGTCACCTGGAAATTGGATGAGCATTCCCTCAGCTCCTTCCTCTCTCACAAAGAGAGAACTAGAGCAAGAGAGCAAAAAGGTTGGTGCAACACCCACATCAACACACCCATAGACGTTCAAAAAGTGCATGAAGGGGGCTGTAGAGCCTTTAAGGCTAACCCTGGCCTCTGAATGACACATGCACCTTCACCAGCAACTCCTCAACCTGCCAAGTTCCACAGATTTCATCCATGAATAACCACCAGCTTCCTTGCATGCGTTGCATTCCCACACATACCTTGTCCAAATGCCATTCACACACACAAGCATATGCCAGCTAACATCATCATAACTGCCTCAAGGCCTCGTAATTGTGGGTTCACCTCCGCAGTCATTTATTTGTGTGCTCGTTTAGAGATAAAAGCACTTACAGAGCATCTTTCATCTTTCAGGGAGGAGCACACCGCAGCACTGCTTTAGGAGGCCACATTCCCTTGTAGAGGTTCCTCCAGAAGCTGCTTCCCAGTGGTGGTTAGCAGACAGAGGCACAGGCTCTGCCGAGTTTCTCCTTTGCACTCATTGTTTTTGTTTATGGCTGCCAAATTCAATCAGTTTGTCTCAGAAGAGCCATCTTCTCAAGATGACCGAGGGGGCCCAACCCGACATCCTGACGTTGCACGCTCGCCATCGCACAATGTCTTGACGTCACATGAGCAATGTTGGGAGGAGCCAGGGGCGGAGCCAAACACCCTCTGAACATTGAGGGGGCCAGGATGAAAGTGCCTTGGCCCCTAGGAGCTGGCGCCTATGGGTTTTTTTTTGGGGGGGGGGGTAGGTAGCATAATATATGTAACTTATATGGGTCGGGTATTAGCCATTTTGGGGAGCTTTTTTATTTTTTTTAAACAAGACTGGATGCAAAATCTGAAAATGCATTAGGAAACAAAGAGTTTGCACCCGTCTTGGGAGCATTGGCAAATATGCTTGCCCACCTGCAGACTGAGATGGTACAGTCTCCAGGGGAAAATACCACACAGAGAGAGACCTCTCCTTGAGTTAATTAATTGGTTTAGAGATTTTTATCCCACTCTCTCCCAGAGGCACAGGGTGTCTTTCAATTTGAAAGCAAATTCCAGAGAGAGAGAGAGAGAGAGAGAGAGAGAGAGAGAGAGAGAGAGAGAGAGAGAGAGAGAGAGAGAGAAACAAGCACAATGTTTTCAATTCTTAAGCCCCCCCCCCCCTTTAGGAAAAATAAATACAAAACCTAACTACAGAAACAGCCCATTGAGAACGTTAAAAAGAGACTGCTGGATCAGGCCAATGGCCCTTTCATAGCCCAGCATCCTGCTCATAGTCCAGCAATCAGGGCCTGAGAGCCACAGCACTCTCCTCCTATGCAGTTCCCAGAAACTGACCCCACCACGGACAGCAGCCATAGTTGCAGGCACCAATCTAATCCTCTTTCAAAGCCATCCGAGTTGGTGGCCACCACTGCATCTGGTGAGAATGGCCCCCATTGTTTTGACTATGCGCTGCATGAAGGACTACTTTCTTTGGTTAGTGCCGAATATCCCGACATCCATCTTCATCGAATGCCTACGGGTTCTAGTGTTGCGAGGGGGGAAGAAAACTTTTTTCTAGCCACTTTCTCCATGTTGTGCATAATATTATGTATACCTCTATCATTCCCCCTCTTGCTCGTTTTTTCTCTAAACTACAAAGTCCCCAACAGCTCAGTTGGTTAGACGTCAAGGTTGATGACGTCAAGGTTGCAGGGTCAATCCCCATATAGGACAGCTACAAATTCCTGCATTGCAGGGGGTTGGACTAGACCAGGCACCCCCAAACTGCGGCCCTCCAGATGTTTTGGCCTACAACTCCCATGGTCCCTAGCTAGCAGGACCAGTGGTTGGGGAAGATGGGAATTGTAGTCCAAAACATCTGGAGGGCCGAAGTTTGGGGATGCCTGGACTAGACGATCCTGAGGGCCCCTTTGAACTCTAGTTTTATGAAATGTTGTAAGCTCTCCTCAAAGGGGAGCTGCTTCGTCTGCTTCAACCCGCTCGGGGAAGGAGATCGACACCTCCTCATCTCTGTCCCTTCCGCAGGAGTGACACGTGTCCCTTCCCTCCGAGCTCAAGAACTTGATTGACGAGAGCAGCACAAGAGCAGGTGAGAGCACAACAATTAAGCCATCAATCAGCCTGTGACAAGCAGGGAAGGCAATGGCTGCAAACAGTCTGAACACCAGTGTTTTTACTCTATGTCGCCTCGGGCACGTACGCACCGCGGATAGATAGATCATCATTTGTAAGGACAACATCTGGAGTGCCTCCCAGACTGTCAGTGTTTTGCAGGAGGGATTCAAACGCACGTTTCAACTTAATGGCTCGAGTATTTCCAAGTGGATTAAAGCACTCTTGTCGCCTTCGTGCGACAAATTCGCTTTTAAAAACCTGCTTTTTGAAAACTGGACTTCTTGTGGTTTGGAAAGTGGTGGAGCAATGCACTGACGGGAAGATGTGTGGCCACTCTTCAAGCCAAACATTATTATGTAGCCTCTCTATAAACAAATCAGAACAAACGGTCGGTGAAGACCAGCCATAGTCTAACGGTACCACTGCAAAAGCTTAGTGCAAGCAAATCAAGAGGGATGCTGAACGATCTGGTTCCCCGCAAGAATCCTTGGCCTCTGTACCATTAAAAGGGAGGCATTAATGTTTGTCAGTTGCTTAAGCATTATGCAGATTAATTAACACGCCCTGGCATGCCGGCTTGGCCCACTCTTGCTAAAACACAGTTATATCCTCCTTCGCATAACTGTGTGATAAATTAGGCAACTTCCGAAGAGCTTTGTTCCTTTTCCCAATGTAGTCCAGCAGAGCAAAAGCTTGCCTAATCGGGTGCTACACTCCTTCACCATCTGTTTGGGAGCTAATTACGAATGCAAAAAAGAAACGTGCTTTGCAATTGCACCCGTAAAAAAGCTGTAAATGATTTAGGCGCATGCATATGCTCCCTGCAGAATTCAGCATGCATCTGCGGCTCCTTCTCCTTGCGTTACAGACACAAATCAAGGGGAAAGTACCCAATGCTGACTAGCAGAATGTCCCTTGGATAGCGATTCCCTCCCGCCCCCCAATCCGCTCCGACTTTCGTCTTCTTGGGAATGGTAAACAGGGCTGCCTTGAAACGATCCATTTGACTGCATTTTCTTCGCTTTGCTTTTCAAAACCGTTCACCAGCATTATGTAAACATTGACCAAATCATTCCATGGAGCAGACAAAAGGAAACCAGAACCTGGAAGGCAGAAGGTGACTCTGCAGCTGGGCCAGCAAGACTTCAAAGCAGGTTCCCTTCACACATCCTTATTCCCAAGACTGGAGAAGATAAGCAACAACATACCAAGTGCCTGGTGCCCTCCAGCCGCCTCTTCAATGCTCATGGAAGCAGTAGCAGTATCTGTTGTCTGCTAACACAGGTGGGAATAGCTTACCCTACAGTTAGCAGAGTTAATAAGCTATAAGGCTTATTGTTTCGGTTGGTCCTGCAAAGCTTCTGAATGCCCAGCTGAAAGGAACCCATCAGAAACAGACAATGACCACTAAGGGCTCAAAATCTTCGGTTCTTCCTGGTTGTCTGGGGTTGCTAAGAGAGGACATGCCACCAATCATTGTCCCTACCATACTACAGGATAGGAGGGTTTAGGCTTGGGCTTGGTGGATCTCAAGATGCACGTTTGTGGATCACACAGACACAATGTGATTCCCATCCCCTGGTTAAAGTAGGAGCATCTTTAGCCACAGAAAGACCCTTTCAAGAATCGCGTTCATTACATCTCCTGCAAATGAGTGGATTTGATAATGGTCAAATAGCACACAAATGCTGGCAGGCTCTGCCAAGTAATCATGCAACTGAGGATGCTCCTTGGTGATGTTGCGGGACTCCAACTCCCAACAGACCCAGCCAGCATGACTAATCATCAGAGACAATGGGAACTGTAGCCCAGCCTTGCCCAAGATGGGAGGGGCTTCCACTTCCTGTTTATTGTCAGGCATGTTCATTAAGCCAGCACAACAGCAACATCATGCCAATCCCAGGCCACAAACGTTTAGAAACCAGAAGGCAGGTGAAGAAAGATAGGCTTAAGCATGATACTCTAGACAAAGTTGAGGACTATTAAATTCCTTTTGTTTCAGTGGGCCTGTTAAGCACATGTTTTAAACTCTTTCCATGGAAATCGGTGGGAACTGAAAAGTGATCAACTTTCATAGATGGATCATATTTGGGACGGCTCAATCTCAGGGTCATGGGAGAAAAAGTTGGGCAAGAGATTCCTGCATTGCAGGGGGTTGGTCTAGATGACTCTTGTGGTCCCTTCTAACTGTACAATTCTATGACATTCTAAGATATCCAAAGTGCTTTGAAATGTTGTGATTTCGAGGTCAGGGTCACCAGCTATTATCTACTGATTTGAAAGTGGCAACCAATAGTCTTCCTTGCTCCTTAGAATTGCAGATAGACCTTGGAAGGGGATACAAGCCTGTCGGCCTCAGTAAAAACCAGCTTGTTGTGAGTGATATCAATAGTAGGTAAAGTTTAGTTCAAAGTCACTAATCTTAAACAGAATAATGTGAGTTAGATGCTCCATCATTAAGCAGCATGCAAAGGACGGAAGAGAGAGCACTGACAAGGAAATTTATGCTGCCGTTTCAGGATTCTAGCATCAAGGATGTGGTCTGAAAGACTGATGCAAAAATAAAATCAGAATATTTAATTTTCTCACATCTCAGTGCAGGAAGGAATGAGACTTGAATTTTTCTTTAAAAAGGTTAGCAGGCTTGAAGCCATCTTGAACTTTTTACCTTGCTCTTCTGAAGGCTGGAAATAAGTACATATTTCAAGCAAATCAAATGTTTGTGTTCATTGCCACTCAGTAATTCATTTCATCTAACAGCCTGTGGAGTCTCAGAGGCAAGTGTTAACTTCTCCACCCAGCCACCCCATCCCAGACATTTAGCCTTAAGACCTTTTCACTCTTACGCAACACTTTTTCTAAGATGCTCAATTGGGAAAGGATGACAGAGCTCCAATACCTTCGACAGAGAGGCAAAAGAGTTTTGGCAGCTGCTGTTTTGACCTGCAGAGATGGGAAAAGCTGTGCCAAGATGACTTCCTCGTCTCTGCAAAAAGATGCAGGAGCCTTGCCTGTCTTTGCACCAGGTTGCCTTAACTTGCTTTATTTCTCTTTCCATTATCTGCCACTTGCATCTTGTATGCAGAAGAATATTACTGTGGACACTGCCATCAACCTCCAATTTTCTAATTACCTGATCTTATTAACAAGACAAGATTCTACCCCAAAAAGTCCATTAAACACTCAAGTCTACCTCTTCAATTTCATATGAAGAGCAGTTCCCTACGAGTGAGATTAGACCAGCTAAGGTTACTTTGGGAAGCGAACTCAATGCCTTGCTACAACCTTTTTACTGTAAGACCTTCATCCACTTCATCTAAGGGGAGGTGAACTATCTGACCTTTTGGGGAATCAGGCTTGCTGTAAAAGACCTCTTTTTATCACGTATAATTGCAAAAAATGAATTTGTGACCCGGAAATAGTGACAGGCTCAAAAACAAACCAGAAGGTTGCTGCTGTGTTGGGAACCCCAACATCTAGAAAGCCATGGGTTCATCACCCCTGGGCAAAGCCTCTTGACAGAATTAGGCCAATGGACCTTCTTTAGAAAGGAGTTCCATGGTTAAGTCTCTACTACAGAAAAGGTCCTGTTCTTAGTAGAGACTGCAGGCAGTGGGGTACAGAAATGGCCCTTGTGGTGGGGTGGAGTTGCCCTCCCAACACTGGTGATTGGCACAGATTACCTTGCTGGTGTGGCAGCAGGTTGGAGGCAAAGGTGGGGCTTCATAGGTACATCAGTGGGAGTGCCAGATCAGGGTTGCACAGCAAACCAATCTCACTGCTGCCCTGCCCTGGTATGTTGCAGGGAGGATGGCTCAACCTCACCACTTGGGCTGCCACTGGGGATTCCCCTCGGGCGATGCCACCTGCAGTATTCTCACCATCTAAGGTTAACTTTAATGCAGACCAGACACCAGAATACACCAGCACTTGAAAAAATAATAATTCTCTTTTATTAGTATTACTAAAACGACAAGGTTGTGTTTTGAAAAAATGGCGTTCATTTAGGTTTGACTAGTTCACAAAGAGTGGCTTTCAGTAGAACCCAAAATACATGATTTACAAGCATATAGTGTTAAGGGAAACATGGGTGTTTCAAGACAGGAAGTGGAAGAGGAAGTGCTTGGCACATGGATTTGGCCCGTGTTGGGACAGGAGAGCCCATCACCTGCCAGGGAGTGGGGGCAGGAGCTAAAAACCCACCAAACACTTTCAAACACACAGAGACATGTATTGGGCTATCTGTTCCAATTAAACATTGTGAAATGTTTCCAGGGTTGAGAGAAGGCTCTGTGGTTTGCAGGTGCCAACGCAGTCAGCGTTGGACATAGCTGCCAGTTTGTTAAATCCAGGAGAGAAAACGATACACACTCACAGAACATGGTCAACACATTTTCAGAGTAAGCCAACAGCTTAAATGATGGTTACTTTGCATGCAAACATAACTGTAGGTCAACCAACCATTTATCTAGACTTCACCATCTGGAAAAGAAATATTTCTAGTGTTTTAATTTCCTCAAAGTAGTGCAGTCAAGGAGAGTCAAAGCAGCTCCATTTTCAAGGAGACCGGGCAACCACAAATGCTTATTGCTGGCATCGTCCTCATACACAGGTCTCAGTGCAACAGGCAAGTAGTTTTGGCCACTGCTGCGAGCTCAAGAACAAAATTAAACAGGTTTGCAGACAGTCACATACTTGACAGCCAGTGATAAACAAAACTGCCTCCAAACAGTTAAGGTTGGTGGCTTTTTTGCCTCTTTCAGACCACAAATAACTAGCAGAGTTACACATGGACTGGTGGACTGGTGGATAAAAGGCTTATGGGCTTGTGACTTGTGAACATTTGTAAATATTTGCTAGACTGGTGTTAAGAGTAACACCTTTATCGAAGGTTAATGTTAAGAGTAAGATACTAGAGAGAGTATCTTCTACCTTATGCCACTGCTGCAGGGATCGGGTGTTTCACTGAGCATTCATCCCCATCTGTTTGCAGGGAGATCAGGCTGACACTGGCTATTTAATGAGCATTCGCCCTAGTTTGTTTGCAGGGAGGTTACACAGCATGATGTCATATCCCAAACTTTACATTTCATTTTCCTGTCACTTTCCCTATTGCAAAGGGAAGTGGGTCTGTTGGTAAGACCTCCCAATCAACAACAAATATTGCAACCTCGGCTTGCTGGTATGTTACCGAACCCCACCTGAAAACAGTGACAGTGTGGAAATGCTCATAAGTTCCTTAGCACTGGCTGAATCTGCCAAGGTGGCACCTTCAATGGTCCAATTAGATCTAAGCTATGTTCTCCAGGAATGAATGGATGGTCTAGCATTCTACTGTAGCCACACCAGAAATTTGGGGGAGCTGGGAAGGGCAGAGAGAAACTAATGGAGAAAACACAGCTTTGGTTTTGTTTATATATTTCTCCACACATACAAACACACAGCTCATTCCAAAACGGATGAGCGTAAGGGTGCCTCTGAACCTTTTATCTGTGCTATTTTCCAAGTGGAAAAGCGAACAGGAAGTGTGAGACTAATCAAAGCCAGTCAGCCTGTGTCATAAATCCATGCAGCAAAGACCCAAGGTTTTCCTAATGGAACACTTACGATTTCCAGAGTTTACACAATGGCATATCACAAACCATAAAAGCTGCAGCCCCTCCATCACATGCCTAGTAAATTTTCTGCTCACATCTGGTTTCATATTTATTTCTAAATTACCTATAAAGCTATACTTTGCAAGCATTACTAGTGATCCCAAGCTAAACACCGAATGCACACTTAGGGTGCTCCATCCTCAGTTACTGCTGTCAATCATGTCAGTTTACTATCTACTAGCTCTGTTCTTTCTTAGATCCAGTAATAAAAACCAGCTGGAGGGTGTGTGTTTTTGGATTGTTTTTTAAGTACAGCTATCAGATCTCTCAAAATAACAAGAACAACTTTCCTGCTCATAACAGATGCCATCAAGCCCACATTCCCACACATGATGCGTGTTATGGTCTTTGGTGACGAGGTCAGATTATTTTCCAATTAGCATTCTGTCAAGTGTTAAATAACTGAGCCACAGAGAGCTGCGCTTTTAAGTCTTTCTCTAATTCATCCCCCAGACAGACTTAGCATTTGACAAATCTGCCACATCTTAAGCTGTGCCAGTGGTTCGGTCGTACAAACCTTGGAATCACACCCCCTGTGAATCTCTCCAGCATGACTGACACCCTGTTGTTCTTGCGCAAGCTGAAGGTAGTTCTATGGACCTTGCACAGGGGAGGGTCTCGGGGGTGGGGGTGGGACTCACAGTGCTTTAACGACACATACCCACCAGAAAGAGGAAGCTGACTTCATTACCGATGTCCTAACATTTAAATGTTATGCTTGGCACCCTCCTCAGTCTTCTATTTGCTTCCCAGCTCCTTATATGGAAATCGCTTGCAGGCATCACAACATCTTCGCCCCACCCCTATTGCACGTGCAATGAAACAGATGTGTCTGGAATCCTCACGAGGACCACTACACACACACACTGAGGGTGTTTTGGGGGGGGCATGCAAATGTCATGCATGCATGAAATTTTAAGATGTGAAGAAGCGCAAGACAGTGAAACCCAAAGCAAGTATTTCCCCTGCTTAACGCTTTCATTGGGTGCTTACGAGTCAGGTCTTTGCCTGAAAAAATAACCCTCTACAACGGCACATTGCTCGAGTTAAAATGAGTACATACTTCATGATGTTGAGATATTAGACACAATTTCGAAGCCTACTGAATTGTGTGAAATCTCCTTCTAGTCTTCCTTTTTGGCTTTTACATAGATTGGTAACTGTAGTTTTGTTTTCTCCCTCTCACAGCTCAATCCTATACATGTCTACTCAAAAGCAAATCTGGATATTTCCAGAGCATACTCCCAGCAGGCCTGTGCATTCTCGAAGACCACAGCCTCAAGCTAAACCAACCAATGATGACTGTGATTAAGACAAACACAAGAGATCGAGCCACGTCTGTTCTATTCTATAATGCCATTTTTTTGCCCAAACATTTCCACAAATTTCAGAAGCCTTACTCTTCAAAAGCATCCAGTCCTTTTAGCTAAAGAAACAGCATTCACCAGCATGGGAACATTACTGTGGTATTTAAACACTGGCACCCTGTTGTGCGCTTTGAAGAAAACTTATTAACCATTTGCATTACTACTTTATACAAGTAAAAGTTAGCACTGAATTCAGTACCAAAAGGTGTAGATCAGGCTTCCTCAAACTCGACCCTCCAGATGTTTTTGGCCTACAACCCCCATGATCCCTAGCTAGCAGGGCCAGTGGTCAGGGATGATGGGAATTGTAGTCTCAAAACATCTGGACTACAACTCCCATCATCCCTCACTACTGGACATGCTAGCTGTGGCTGATGGTATTTGGAGTCCAATGACATCTAGAGGGCCACAGCCCCCCCCCCAATCCCTGGTTTACATGGAGCAGGATTAACCTATCAGTCACTGAGAGATTCTACAAAATTACTGAGAGTTCAATGGGACTTACTCCCAGGTAAGAGGGTACAGGATTGTTCTCTCAAGTCAAAGTAAAGGGATGCTGTCAGATAATACATGGCACAACCAAGACCTTGCTTCTTCACCAGTTGAAATAAAAAGCATGGGCTGTAGTGTCACGTCACTTTGTCAGCTGCCATACCATCCCTCTGTCAAATTTTGTTTGGAGCAATAAACCTGGCAAGCTGCATCTCAAAGGAAAAGGTGCAATGCAAGTGCTAGGATGCCTTTTCTTGTTGAAAGCATTTATTTGGAAACCCTAGTTAGGTTTTTCTGGCATTTCCTCCTTATTAACCATATGCCATGACACCTCTCTACGAGCCAGCATTCACCAAGATAATGTAAAGGAAGAATCGGTGAGTGGGAAAGAGGCTGCAACCACTTCCTGCTTGCTAAATACAGTGGTACCTCGGTTTAAGTACACAATTGGTTCCGGAAGTCTGTACTTAACCTAAAGCGAACTTTCCCATTGAAAGTAATGGAAAGTGGATTAATCCATTCCAGATGGGTCCGCGGAGTACTCAACCTGAAGCAAACTTAACCCAAAGTATGAGTGTAATTGGTTCTGGAAGTCCGTACTTAACCTGAAGCGAACTTTCCCACTGAAAGTAATGGAAAGTGGATTAATCCATTCCAGATGGGTCTGCGGAGTACTCAACCTGAAGCAAACTTAACCCAAAGTATGAGTGTAATTGATTCTGGAAGTCCGTACTTAACCTGAAGCGAACTTTCCCACTGAAAGTAATGGAAAGTGGATTAATCCATTCCAGATGGGTCTGCGGAGTACTCAACCTGAAGCAAACTTAACCCAAAGTATGAGTGTAATTGGTTCTGGAAGTCCGTACTTAACCTGAAGCGAACTTTCCCACTGAAAGTAATGGAAAGTGGATTAATCCGTTCCAGATGGGTCAGCGGAGTACTTAAACTGAAAGTACTCAAACCGAAGTGTACTTAAACTGAGGTATGACTGTACTTCCTTTACAAATGCCTACAGAGGCCATTCGCCTGTTCCCTTTTGAGCTTTCTTCCAGTTTCAAAACCTTTCACATGAGGAAAATGGGTTAAACATGGCAGTGGGTTTTGCTAGGTGGGGGCATTAGGAGTTGGCGTCTAAACACCTGTAGGTCACCAGGATTATTATTATTTTTTACAAAAGCCAACCAGTCTGGCTAACAAAGGATTATTATTGTTATTGTTTTCCATAAGCCAACCAGTCTGGGTGGGTAGAACTGTTAAACACCTCTCCCCTACCAGTTTCCTGCCCTTCAATTTCCTTTGCAAAATAAGCCTCTTCCATTTCCATTAAAACAGCTGGTTCTGCCCTCAACAAACAAAACTCAATAATGTCATGTCCTCCTCAGGATGCAAGGAACAATGGCGTCCTGGACTAATTCCGCAAACATTTACTTCAAAGCTTTTGCTAGTGCTTAGAATGTAAGAAGAGCCTGCTGGATCGGGCCAACAGCCCGTCTAGTCTAGTACCATGTTCTCACCGTGGACAAACAGAAATACCTATGGCATGCCCACAAACAGGAGCCAAGCACAAGAGCAGCACTCTCTCCTCTTGTAGCTTCCAACAACTGATATTCAGAAGCCTGCCGCCTTCAGCAATGCAGCTAGAACGTAACCATTGTGGCTATTAGCTGCTGATGGCCTTAACCCGTGAATTTTAAACTTGATTTCCCTGCTTTAAATGGGGATTTCTAGAGCAGCCGTGATTTGGGTGCATTTTCAGAAGCTGGGATTGAGAGTGCATAATGGCTCGAAGGCCCCAGGCAATTAATAACCACACCTCTCTACAAGTACACTTGGTGACATGAGCAATTCTTACCCTGCTCCTCATTTCGGCTCTCCTGTGCTTTTTAAAGTTCTGGTCCCAGGATGAGGAGTCCTTGCACTCTCGGTTTCTGGATAATCAAGGTTCCTTGGCATTTGCCCTTCACTCTAGGGACTTGGCTAGAAGCACATGTTGAATGTTGCTTAATGACACCCTCTTTTCACCTGGCATCATTCCATGATTTCCCTTATTAAAATCAGCTGCTGAGAATTCTTCCCACCTGGTATGTATATTTGCTACCTGCTCCTGTAGCATGAATACAACAGAACCTACTCCAAAGGGCAATTTCCCCCTGCCCTGAGAGGGTTCGGAGAGTTTTTCCAAAACAATTGCTATTATTATTATTTTTAACAATTTGTACATTACCTGCAATAAAAAAGTCAAGAGTCCAGCATTTAATTTCCCAGTATCCTTGGCAAAATGTAAGTGGTTCCTTTTCCCATTGATCTTGTAAGGCAAAATATGTACAAGTACCAAAAACATTACAAACAAACACACTGTTAAACATGACACAGGAAATGGGAAAAGTCTCAGCGACGCATCACAAGCGTGTGAATTTGGCCCCTGTATTTTGTGATATGTTTCTAAGCATCTTCCCTGCTGTTAAAGTCAAGAGAGTTCAGATCACCTCCTGAAAAAAAAGGGAAATGGTTGCTTTCTGAACATGACTGAAAAATAAAAATAAATAAAATCCTAGTACAGTTGTACCTTGGAAGCTGAACGAATCTGTTCTGGAAGTCCGTTCGACTTCCAAAATGGCTGCAGGAAGCTTCTGCAGCCAATCGGAAGCCCCATTGGACAACCAACTTCCAAAAATCATTTGAAAACCGGAACACTCACTTCTGGGTTTGCGGTGTTCGGGAGCCAAAACGTTTGAGACCTAAGCTGTTTGAAAACCAAGGTACTACTGTACCCCAAAGCTCAAGGGATGGACTTGAATCTCCCCATTGCTTCCTCCTACATGAGGTGGACAGCAAGAACCGAGAAGACGGATCCCAAAGCCAGCCCCAGCTGCAAGAACATCATCATCAATACTCCGGTTGCCTCTGACAGCTCTTTTGGCGTGACTTTGGGGCCATACATCATGGCTAATGTATTCAGGTAGCCATTGCTGAATCCAAGCAAAACTGTGAAGACCACCGGATAGGCATCCTGGGTAAAGAAGACCTTTGTGATGTGTTTCCGAGGTTGGAAGTTGCACAGCATGAAGACCGGCACGAAAAAAGTTCTCAGCAGAACCAGAGCCGGCAGCAACTTGCTTTTTGGTCCAGGGACCTGGATCCAGACAGTGATTTGCCGTCCACACCAGTCGGCAAAATTATACAGAAGGAAACTAGTGAGGGGCGTGAAGTACTTGTCCGTCCACAAGCTCCCTGGGACCTTGTTGACAGACTCTATGCTGGATGAGATTGCAGGGAAGATGATGATAGAGATGAAGAAGACGTAGAAGACGCAGAAGCCCAGCACTCCCATCTCCTTTAGGATGGATCCCAAGGGAGGGATTCTTCCTCTTTGGTTTCTGTCTGGGGGAAGCAGGCTGGTGTTGCCTGTGGCCATATCGCCATCCTCCAAATAGTCACTAGGCAAGACACATGGTGGCTGTGTGCCGCCCTGTCGTTTTCCCATGTAGTACCTGAAATAAGAGAGGCACAGAAAAAAAGGCTTGTGTCAGGAAGCCCAACAAAGATGGCAAAACTAAGGACTGAAACGGAAAGGAGATAATCATCAAAGATGACAACAGTGCCAGAAGCCATGGTTTGTTTATGGTTCACTCCTTTGGAAACAGCTGAAGGATCTCAGGTGGCACAACAAATCTCTGGGTTGCCACTGCTAGTCAGAGAAGACTAATACTGTGTTTGTGTTGCGAGTCATTTATTCAAGGTCCTGTAGCTTAGGAAGTGTATGAATGAGTCAGGAGTGTCTGAGCAGAGGTGACAAGAGGGGAGGAGGCTGGTGGACCCTATTCCAAAGATCCCTGTTAGGGAGCAGCATGGAGTGCTAAGACGGGAGGGCTGGACGTACAGTATGGGAGATCTAGACAGCCACAGACCATCTCTTCTACATCAGCCCCCTGCCAGCATGGTCAACGGTCAGGGATGATGGGACCGATAGCAGAGCAACATCTGGAGGGCACAACTTTGGCTGCCCCCGCTTTAAAGGCACATCAGCATTCCTATCCCCTACCCTGCAGATCTGCGGTGAGGACTCAAGAGATAGTGGCCTGCCGAGCAAGACCAAAGATTTAGAGGTGAGATCTGGCAACTTGTCCTCTTAGCCACTACACCAGCTGACAGCGAGTCTCTGGGTGGCAACAGCACTACCTCCCTAGCTGTCAGGTAGCTGCCAGCAACTCCCATGGCTGGTTGCCCAGGAACATACAAAGACAAGGAAATGATTCTTACCATCCACTTTTTATTCAGTATTCACAGAGAGGCTTTGGAACCCAGCCACTTGGATAATGACGCTGTCCCGAGTGAATCTCCACCCTGCCCCTGTCTCTCCCACTTCCTCATTTGTCACCTTGTGCCTTCTGCCTTTGGGCTCTTTGCTCTTCTACTTTCAAGGCTCGCCGGGTTCTGGACCGGGGGGGTGGGTCTGGAATGCTTTCTAAAAACACTGTGGCTGTCATCTGTCACCCCCCTGGTGCTTCCTCTTCCTCCTCTCCCATTATTTCCCAACTTCCCCCCTCATTTGCCTGAGCTGTGACCTCCCTCAAACTCCTCTGGAAGAGTAAGGCTGGGGAGGCGGTCTCCACCATTCCTCCTCTGCCCAGTCCTTGATAATAGCAGAGGCAGGGAGGCGATATAGACAGGAGCAATTCTGCTGAGGTCAGATAAGAATACATTGCCCTCTACATAAAGCTCCTCACCAAGTATCCTGCATCATAGGAGACTACCTCTAAAGCAACAGCGGCCTTAATTGGTACCAGGAAATTAGTAGGCAATGGCTCACAAGCTCGTTATTTTCAACCTACAGCTAGAAAACACATTGGGACTGGCCTGCGTCACTTAAGCAAGAGCTACGAACCATAGTGATTTCAAGAAGTCTCGTAGCAACAGCGTGAATGCTAGATTCAGAAGCAGCTCTGCCACAAGGCTGATACAGCTTGCTGGCCCCGGGGTTTTAGGGTTAGAGACCACAGTCACCAGCACTATCTAAGTGGCTCATAGCTTCTCAAGCAACCATGTGTGTGTGTGTTTGTGTGTATCTGTGTGCACAGTGGTAAATCCCACAGTTCCTGTCTGGTTTTTAAAAAAATCAAATCAGGAAGTTCAGCTGAAGAGAGCAAACAGGGGGAAAGAGTCAGCACATTTTCCACTTAGGGCAGAAGGGGACCTCCACAAAAAGGCAGGAAGCTGTTTTGGAACTCAGTCATTAAGGCACACGGTGCGTGGCAACCTGATGGTCCAAGGGGATTTACCTGGAATACTCCAGCTTGGGAAGGATCAAGTACATCCCAATACACAGAATAACAAAGAGGTCTGCTGTCAGGAAGTAGGCCAAAGCGCTGTCTGTAACTTCAGGTGCCGCTGCCAGATCCACCACCAATGCCACGGCGCTCACTGTTCCTCCCATGGCCTGACCTACATGGCGAGGAAAGAGGGCAAGGAAGAAGGAGAACAAAAGTCAACGAACTGTGAAATAAGCCCTGGCCTATCCTGGGTCTGCCAGAGCCAGACACTTGCAGTAGGGAATGGCTCTGAATCAGACAAGCTGGAACTGGGGAAAGCGACAAAAGCAGTAATTAGGGAGGTTCGCAGTTCAGCTGCATTTGCTCTGCAGTGTTACCTAGCCAGAGATCCTGCGATTTTTGTTTGTTCTACTCACAGTGGATTTACCTTTGGCCACTTGTGTCCTTGCTCTTGTTAACTTGTGGTTTTTTTCCCCATCCCAAGGCCCTCTTCTCACATGCATGTCTTGGATTAACAATGGTAACATCCCATTGTGAGGTTTGGGAAGGGTTAGCTTTTGTTTTGCAGCAAAATCACACAGAGAGACACACAAGTGTTGAAGGATTTCTGCATTTGAGCAATGACACGCTTGCAAGAATTGTCAGATTCCCCCCCCCCCAAAAAACACAACGATTTATGTAAAGATGGCTTCACGTAATTGTTTTTTTTCACACACAAAAAGCAAGTAAACCAACAGGGAAATGTCACCAAGAGACTCTCATCTGCCATGCTTAAAAACCACCCCAGTTTCCAGAAGGGCTAAGCTTAAATTGTTTTGACTGAGACTGGATGAAAGAAAAATGTACAGGCACAGTTCCACCCCGCCTTGCAATTCTGTGAAATAGCGTTTCTGTGGTCTGGTGGGTAAAGCCTTTTGGCCTCCTGGTTGTGTTGCCAAATTGTTTCTTTTATGCAGGCATAGTGTGGCTTTCTTGATCTGCACTAAAAATAAAGATATGCTCCAGTACTCTGCAAATACTGGGAGGTTTCCAACAGGGGCTCTGGTGAAAGTCTGCACAGTGGGTCAACCCCCCTAATAACATTCTTTGCTACGGCCTAGAAAAAAAAAACCTGAACCTCTGTATTGATTTTAGCATCTCTCTTCCCACCTCTTCTCTCTCAAAGCACATTTCCAGTGTTATCAACGTCTGCTAAACCTCGAGGGGCCTCATCATTCATAGCTGCAAACTTGGAACTCATCAGTTATGGAAATGAATGTTAATGCTGAATATGAAATGAGACAATGCAAAGTTTCATATTTTTTTCCCTGAGATATAAACAAACACAGAGCTGAATGCAGATGTTTTCTTTTCGTACCAAAAGTTAACTCTGTTTTCCCAAACTGAAATACTGCAAGGCTGGGCCTCTGAGGAAGAAATAAGGACCCAGGAAAATGGGTGGAGGGGGGAAATATACATAAACCGGAGAGCCATCTTGCTTAATCTGCTGAGCTTCCTTTGGAACTTCCATTTGACAACACTGTGCGGTTCTTTATTTTTAAAAAGTCATCTTCTGTTAACTTCGTTCAGAGTGAATGCATCGTCATGGGACTAGGCGCTGCCAAAACCTCAAGCCTAAAAGACAGCACATGCATCCTGCCCACGAAGAAAATTAAAAGCAATTGGAGAAGCCCTGCCTCATGTGCTACAGTTTCCAGCTGAGGGGGCCTCACGGGGAGGAGACTTAACCTGAAATCAGCGCTTGGGAATTCCGCATGGGAAAGCTTCCCGTCAGGCCAAAGACGCTGCTGCTGAAGATGGTGGCAGCGCTGCTGGAGACAACCACACAGATGATGGTGATGACAAAGAAACCCGAAGTCCAGGTGGAGGTGTCCACTTTCACCAGCACCGTGATCCCCACCAAGGCAGCCAGCATGGTGACCAAGGAGGAGAGAATGCGCACGCTGACGGAGACCCTGGAGGAGAAAGGCAAGCGGGGTTATAGCATGTGGCTTCTGTGCAAGAAGTCATTTCCCTTCTGTCCTCCTGGCTGGGTGTTGCGGAAGGACACGCGAGGCACAGCAGACGTCCCAAGCCATGAGGAGGTGGAGAAAGGCAGAGGGGTGGAGAGGCACGTTGCACAAATCAAGAGAGAATACCAGTGGCAGAGGCAGGAACCGAGGAGCCCGGTTCTGGCTTCTCACAGCTGGGTGTGCAATGCGCCGTCTTCCCTAAGAGCCAAGCGCTCAGCCTAAACTCATCAATTTGTGCAGAAACCTACATCAAGAGGCAAGTATGCCAGTTAGCATTGAGATTTTACAATGAAAGGGCACGTTGAGCAAGTTCACCAAGGGAAAACGGGGCTTTTGAGATCTTTCCTACATCTGAAATCAAAACAAGACCAAGTGCACACCCGAATGAGAGTGCTAATCCATCCGTCCCCGTCCCCGTCCCCCAACTATCTGCTATAAACAAATGGGCCCTGCATTTAACACTAAGCCTTCCAGCTCTTTTCTGGCTGAAAGTGCCACAAGAGGTGACTCGCCTTTGTACCCAAGCCAAGAGAAGAAGCAGGCATGATGCTACCCTCCTCACATCAATGTTGCTGCTGCTCACCGGGGTGGAAGGGGGGCAGTGACAGCAGAAGCACAGGACTGGCTCCTCTGTGCACCCACACAGCCCCAACCTCACCCTTCCCCACTGCCACACCATCCAGGTACGCAGCAAGAACTCTGGTGTTGGGGCCCTCACCTTAAAAGGGCCATTTTATAGATCACACAGAGAAAAGCCCAGTTTTGCTAGTAGATGCACACTTCAGCCAACCACAATTCCACGAGGAGCATACTTAGGCAATGCAAATGTTTGTCACATTCGCATTTCACATTTCAAAGAGTACTCTTCAGCTTTGCCCTTAAAAAGACAATGTCTGATATGCTTCACTCCACCTGTTGCGTATCACCGTTTGCATTTCCCCCATGTGAATCTGAAGATAATTCTTCGTAGAATTGAGATTCTTCATAGACTTTGGCTTTTATGCATCTACCTTAATCTTGGAGTATCTTATTACTGTATTTCAGTGCCTGAATGCAGTCTTTTTGTGCAGGAAATTCAACATTCCGCTTCACGACAAATGGAAACTTCCTTATTTCCACGCTGCTTTGCCGAGTTGAAAAGAGTTGCCTGTTCTTCTCTCTGGCTGACTGCAAGTCTGATACTTGCTTCAATCAGGGTTTAGTTGCAAAAGGCATTTCCTCCAAGCCTCCCCACAATGCCTTGCTACAAGCACTGTCCATGAGCCACCTAGTTATGCCTCCTGTTCTTAAGGAAGGCTGCTGATACGAGAGCCCTGGGAGAGCTCCAATGACTTTAAGGAAGCCAGGTAACTAGAGAGATGAACCATGTGCTGCTGCTCTGAACTAATGTTTCAGGGATGGCTGAACCACTTACAAAGAACTTAAGGCAAAAATGGGTGCATGAGGAGGGGCTTGGAGCAATAAGCATTTCCCCTCCCCCCCCACCATTTATATCAAATGTACAGATTCTACTTTTCTCCCATCAGTCTTTTCTTGATCTACTGTCTCTATAAACCCTGCCAAGTTGGAAATGCCCATTCACAACAGAAATCACAACGGAAACAGGCAGCAATAACGGGAATGAAGCCTGCCTGGGGAATACTGCAGCCTGGGGAATAGCAATCACATGCTTATCACTACAAGATAATTAGCTGCCTGAACAGGGAGGTTACTTATTATAGACACTGAAGACTTGACTGGCTCCCTTTCAGCAGAGAGGGCAGGGAAGGAGGGAAAAAAGGCAGAAAATGACCAAGATTCTAGCAGCGGATGGGCATTCTATTTCTCTTTTAGGGATAAGAGACTGCAGTTCAAACATGCTCTTGTGATATACACCCTCCTTTTAAGAGGCTCCAGATGGGATACACTTCATACCACATCACTACACAAGTTAGAAATGTCATCTGCCTGGCTCAGGGACTCCCTGAGAAATGCAACCTGTTTGCATGCAACAGTTCCAGAAAGACACAATAAGGAAGCAGAATGGATTGGGCAAACAGAAGCACCACTTCTTGCACACTGAACATGCTAGTTTCTTCCTCGCTCTCTTCTCCCCCCCCCACCCAATAAAAATGTCACCTTCACCCACACAGTCAGGAAATCCATTTCGAAAGCATCATCATATTTTAGCCACGAGAGCAGATGCCCTTAACAAGGGTGGAGCACAGAGTAGTCATAAGTTACTCTCTGGAGGCAACTGAACTACAGGGAACCAATTTGCTCAGGAGTTTCCATAAATGCAAGCCAGCCTCATGTGTATTTATGACGCCGAAAACTTAGCATAATAAAACACTTATTGATTATGGATGTGCCACTCAGCAGAATCAACAATGTGCCAAAGATAAATGAATGCTACATTTAAAATGTAATGCATTAAGCACATAATGGCTTTTGCGAAATGGTTTTCCAACCTGGAGAATATTTAAGAAGAGGAGGAGCAGGTGTTCCTATCTCTGGGTGCCCTTCCTTTTTTGCCTTCTGCTTCTTTCCATTTCCAATGCATAATTTGGAAAACAACCACCGTCACCACCCGTGTTTTCTGTTTCCTGTATTCTGCAATAAAACAGCAGTAGCAATGCAGAACATTTGGGCATTAACATTCAGGGAGCTCTGTTTAAGCAAATGAGGGCTTTCTCCACTGGAAGATTCTGGAGAACAAGTCTCAGACGTACAGCAGGTGTATTGTGTGGCCACCCCTGGGATTTTCAGGTGGCTTTCCACAGTTTCATTGATGAAGTGCGCAAAGAATAAGGAAGATGAAAAAGCACCGGCATCCCTAGAACATCACAGGCACAGAAATTACAGCTCCTGCCCGGCAGGGAGCCGAGGAGTTGCAGCACTGGAGTCCTGTTGCAAAGATTTCGACCCAGGAGGTGGGGAGAACTACACAGTGTTGTTTCTCCAGTTCTCTTGGCAGGGGGTGGTGGATATGAAAGAGGAATATCCCTCTGTGCCAGACCAAACTCTGGCCTCTGCAAGACAGATAGGCCTGATGTAGAAAAAAGGAATCACAGGAAGTGGTCCCTCTAGGGACTGCAATGAGCGAGATGTAAGCTTCTAGGCTATGTGAGAATTAGAGGTTCTAAGTTTGAATAGAAGGGCAAAAGCCTTGAAACTTTATGTGCAAACCTCTGTCTGTCTGTGTGTCTGTCGCTCTTGCACTCTTCCACACCCACACCTGTGAACAGATGCTGAATAGACTGTACTGCGATTGTCTCGTCCTGGGATAGCTTGGCTGCCTGCAACATCCAGATTTAGTGGCAGGGGGAGCTTTTAATTGCCTATCAGATACAAGTGTGTAGTTAAAGTATAATATGTGGCAATGGTCAGTTGTACGAGCTCACTGTTTGGATGCTGATCTGCCCAATTGGGGGCAGGGAGACCACCAAGGAGGCATGAGGCATCAACAAGAGAGTTCTACTCTTTCTCTGTAGCTTTCAAGTGCCATTGGACTCCCATATGCCCAAGCCAGCACAGCCAGTGGTCAGAGATTAGGAGACTGTAGTTCAACAACGTGTGGATGGGCACAGATACACACACACACACACCAAACAATTCCTGGTCTGGCCTTCCTTCCTCTGGCTTTCCCTTGACACAACATGATGTCTGGGTCTTTTGCTTAAAAACTGCCCCCAGAAAACACTCCCACATGGTTCACTCATGCCTACCACACTCTTAAAAAGTGAAATGGAAGGGATTTAAGACAGGAAATCTACATTCAAACAAGATATCACATCCCAAGGGTTTATAACTTCACTCTAAGATCTAGCAAGGCATTCTCACGCTGCCAAAATGTAATGCAGGAGGTATCTGAGCCTCACCTCTTGATCCTGAGCCAGAGTGAATGTAAGCACATAACAAGGCTTTGGCATCCAAGATGGGATTCTCAATTTCGAATTTGCTTCCAACATACAAAGTGTAGGAGGGGTGCTTAACACCATGTTCACTGTACACCTTCTCTAAACAGCTTTCCCTCTCACTTATCTGGGCAATTCAGGAAGGGGTTGCATAGGAAACGAGGCAGGTGAGATTGTGTCTCCCTTTCTTCTCCCATGGAAGTGGCACGTGAAAGTGATACAAACCAGAGGCCACCTGACAGGGTTGTTGTTTAACTGGTCCACTCAACACCAACAGCAACCAAGTCTTCTTTGGCTGCTGATGGACAGAGACTCAGCCAACTGCTCAAGTAACGCCACCTGCTGAAACTCCTTGTTTTGCCTCCTCCCTCTTTAGCCAAGAGACATCAAAGTATTCAACTGCATTTTGGGGGGCTGTTGTAAGGGACGCGGGTGGCGCTGTGGGTTAAACCACAGAGCCTAGGGCTTGCCGATCAGAAGGTCAGTGGTTCGAATCCCCGCGATGGGGTGAGCTCCGAAAGCACGTCAAAGTGCAAGTAGATAAATAGGTACCGCTACAGCGGGAAGGTAAACAGCGTTTCTGTGTGCTGCTCTGGTTCGGCAGAAGCGGCATTGTCATGCTGGCCACATGACCTGGAAGCTGTACACCGGCTCCCTCGGCTAATAACGCGAGATGAGCACCGCAACCCCAGAGTTGGTCACGACTGGACCTAATGGTCAGGGTCCCTTTACCTTTAAGGAGATTCCCTCCCTGTTCCTGCTCCCCTGCACATGCTCTGCACCACCCCAAAATTTGCCCCGGAGGTTTGAGGGGAAACCCGTAACAGGGTTGCCGTTTTTTTAGTTGGGGGGGGGGAGAGAGAGATAGTTCCATCAATCGGTGCAAGGATTTCTCCTTGCACATTGGAGCCATCTGCTTAGTGCTACATTGAATACAATCTCAAGCTGCTAAACGTATATCTTCCCTTCCCATAGAATTCTGCTACCCTGGCTCTCATTCTCTTCCTACATTAGGCTACGGGCACATCTGTTCAGGATGAAGTGGCAGACTTAGAAGTCTGCTAGCCTCTCGCAACTAGCATTGCCTGAACAATTTCGGATACTGCCTGCCATCGTCTTGGGACTAAATTACAAGACGTGACCGCTCTGAAAAACTTCTCTGCTTCTCATGGTTTTCTGCCTAAACCGATTTGCCCATCAAGCGCTTTTTTTAGCTTGACTTGTAGCCCACTGTTGTGCTAATGCTACAGCCAGGGGGGGGGGGGAGAGGTGGCGTGGCCAGGATTGCACAGAGGGGAGAAAATGGTCATGACTAATGCAGTTGCACTTACTTGTTGACTAGCAGGAAGTTCCCAATCAGGCACAGCACAGAAGGCACAGTGGAAGCCATGGAAATGTAGCTTTCAATGAAGTCCTAAGGAAGGGAGGAAAAGCGTGTCAAAGAGCGTTGCAAAAACTATGCGAAAACTTAGAAAGAACAAAAAGACATGGCACGACTTGTCGCTGAGTCTCCCTGTCACAAGTCGCAGGCACAGCAGCCCAAGGTCATGGCTTCGCAGCGTCCTAAAGCTTGCAGGGTTGCAGACTTTGCAAAGCGATTAAACCCACACTACTCAATTTGTTTAGCTGAGGAGCATGTCTGCTATTGTGAACCTCGAGACACCCCTTGCTGCATTGCTGGCCACTCCACAGTGTGATGATCTCTCTCTTAAAATTTACATCTTTATTGGTTTCCCATACAAACATATATACATAAATAACAAATCATACAAAACAAACACAATACAATAAGAAAACAAATAAAATAGAGAAACAAAAAGTTTACGACATATTTCAGTTAACTAACAAATTAAAACCTGTAACTTCCAACCGTTCTCATTATACTGCTTATATTATCTATATTCTCTTGCACAGATTTATGTTGTTTCATTTTTTAAATAAATGTACATAATCCAAAGCGATGTCTAGTACGTTGTTTTTCTTTGCAAGTATCAGTCTAGTCCTGCAAGTATTTCATTATTTGTACAGTATGTTTTTAAATATTCTTTAAATATTTTCCATTCTCCATATACTTTCTGATTTGACACTCCTCTAACTTTTCCCAACAGTTTGGCTAATTGTAAGTATTCCATCATAAGGATCTGCCATTCTGTTATTGTTGGCAGAATTTCATTTTACCAATTTCTTGCCACTATTATTCTGGCTGCCGTGATTGTGTACATAAACAATGGTCTCATATTTTTTTTTATTCTGTTGGTAAAATACCTAATAGGAGGATTTCTGGTCTTTTTTAAAATGTAAATTTAAATAATTTCTTAAGTTCACTGTAGATGTTATTCCAAAATTCATAACTTCACAGTTCCACCACATATGGAAAAAAGACCCTATTTCCTTTTTGCATCTCCAACAAGTTGGTGACCTACATTTTAGCAAGTTTTCGAGGGGTGTGGTCCCATCTATATACCATCTTCATTGTGTTTTCTCTGAGATTATAGCATGCCGTGAATTTAATATCTGTCCTCCATAATCTTTCCCATTGTTCCATATAAATATTGTATCCCACGTCCTGCACCCCAATTTACCATTACAACTTTGACTTGTTCTTCTTTAGTTTCCCATTCTAGTAAATAGTCATAAATTCATGAGATGTACCGTATTTTCCTGCGAAAGGCTGGAATGGATGAATCCCAAACCGGAATTAAGATTGCCGGAAGAAATATCAACAACCTCATATATGCTGATGACACAACCTTGATGGCAGAAAGTGAGGAGGAATTAAAGAACCTTTTAATGAGGGTGAAAGAGGAGAGCGTAAAATATGGTCTGAAGCTCAACATCAAAAAAACTAAGATCATGGCCACTGGTCCCATCACCTCCTGGCAAATAGAAGGGGAAGAAATGGAGGCAGTGAGAGATTTTACTTTCTTGGGTTCCATGATCACAGCAGATGGTGACAGCAGTCACGAAATTAAAAGATGCCTGCTTCTTGGGAGAAAAGCAATGACAAACCTAGACAGCATCTTAAAAAGCAGAGACATCACCTTGTCAACAAAGGTCCGTATAGTTAAAGCTATGGTTTTCCCAGTAGTGATGTATGGAAGTGAGAGCTGGACCATAGAGAAGGCTGATCACCAAAGAATTGATGCTTTTGAATTATGGTGCTGGAGGAGAGTCTTGAGAGTCCCATGGACTGCAAGAAGATCAAACCTATCCATTCTGAAGGAAATCAGCCCTGAGTGCTCACTGGAAGGACAGATCCTGAAGCTGAGGCTCCAATACTTTAGCTACCTCATGAGAAGAGAAGACTCCCTGGAAAAGACCCTGATGTTGGGAAAGATTGAGGGCACAAGGAGAAGGGGACGACAGAGGACGAGATGGTTGGACAGTGTTCTCGAAGCCACTAACATGAGTCTGACCAAACTGTGGGAGGCAGTGGAAGACAGGAGTGCCTGGCGTGCTCTGGTCCATGGGGTCACGAAGAGTCGGACATGACTAAATGACTAAACAACAACAACATTTTCCTTTATTGTGGGTTAAATCTTTCTTAAATTTAGATGTTTCTTTTGCAAGGCCTTCCCTCTTATCTATACACAATCTTTGGTTTAGCTGAAAAAATTCAAGCCAGTCTGTCATATGTGCTTTAATTTCCTCATATTTCTCATTATGACCTTTTTCTCAGTTCTCATTAAGGAAGGTTAAAAACACAAGCGGGGGGCGGGGGGCAGGGAGGGCTCCTCCTCCTTTTTCTTCTATGAATTGTGCCAGCAGTCAAGATACACAATGTAAACCCTTTAATCTCCACAGGGGGAATTTTCTCTACCACAGAAGGCCTGTAATTTAAGATGAAGCCTTTTGCCTGCTATAAGAAATTGCTGTCCCAGGTGAGGGCAAAAGTGGCATTTTTTTATGCAAGAGATTTCACGGGAGAACAAGAAATGAAATGAGGCACTGGGGACAGGAGTCAACAGTACTTGGAATCTCTGTGTTCTTTCAGAAGACACAAAGTTTTAGCACTTAGGAAGGTAGGTTTTAAACCATGTGGGCAAATGCCTACAGAAATCCCATATCTTGCCTGCCTGCCCTGCATCCACACTTGTGCCTCTGTTAGTAATTTGTGGCATGCTAAATTGCTGTTTACGAAGACTATTCTGTCTACTCATTTGGAAGTGACCAGGCAAGGAAGCTTTTACAGCCTGGGAAAAAGTTACCTCTCCTCACTTTTTCAGTCTTCCAGTGTCCCACAAATTACTAATGTGGGCATGTGTGGATACAGGCAGGTTGGCAAACACTTTTATAGGCTAGTAACTTGTGTCGACTTATTTATGGGAAGTGATTCAGCTGCCCTGCAAGTCAAGATGGTCTTCTATTTTACCGCTGCTTAATTCTCCCAAACTTCTCTTCTCTCCCCACATACAAGAGAACAGAGAATCCCGATGAGAGCTCATCACCTCGATGTGAGCTTGTGTGCACAGAATAGGCTCTGGAAAATAGCTGGGTGCATTGATCTCAATCGCATTTTCAAGATGTATTTTCTTTGATCTCCTGCATCAGCCCAATAAGCCTTCAGTGACCAGCGCTCTAAATCAATGAAAACTGAGGTTCATAATGAGATGGTGGGTGGAGAGAGAATGGCCCAGTATTAGCCATAGCTTCTCCAGCAGAATGCAATAATTTCAGGCAAAAATATGGGATACTTAAATATATACGTATTTGTCTTTTTCTAAAGGGGGGGAAATTGCCCAGTAGTGTTAGCAAGAAGTCTGCCCCGTGCTGCCAAGATGCTTTTGCAAAGTGGCTTTTTATTCAGCTTAAACTCGGCAGCAGAAGCAGCTGGGTTCCTGCTGGGCTAAAAAAGCAGTTCAAGCCCTGGGTGACAGAGCAAGGCACTAGAGCGTTACCTGGATCACAGGGCATGAAATTAGCAGCAGCCAGCAGGTTGGAGCCAAGAATAGCTTGCAGTTGTGAGCTCATCTTCAGATAGCCGAGACCTGCTTCTAACGAGTTTGTGCGGGGCCACCGAACTCTCTCTCCCCCCCTTTGCTGCTCACTCATCACACCCCAGCACTGAACACCCGGACAGAAGCCAACTCTCAAAGCAAGCTGCTCTTCTGGAAATTTCAATAGTTGTGAAAGGGCAACCACACCCATCAGTTGCCCAGATTCACAGTTCTGTCGGCCAGATTTTGAATGATGGAACATCCCTATTTTGTTTTGTTAACACTTTTTAGGAGGTATAGTCAAAGAGGCAGAGCTATGCATGCCAAGGTTTGTTATTGGCTACAGATTGTGGTTAGCAAGGAAAGAGCTAAACCATGAGTCTGGGTTCAGGCAGCATGTTAAGTCAAACCTTGGCTTAGCTCAACCTGGCACGGGAGTAGAAAAGGCCGGGGAGGAGCAAAATGTCTGCGAGCTTCTCTCCTGGAGACCACCCACTCACGTGGTCCCGGTTAAGTCACAGCTTGGCTTACTGTGTCTTGAGACCCTGCTCTCTGTTTGTTTCCAGGGAAAATTCAAACAGCAGGTCTGAGTCTCTAGAACACTGAATGACCTGGGATCAGAGCAACCAAAGGTCTGACTTCTTCCATACTATGAACCTCCCTAACTGATGAGATCTCCGTTCTTCTGTGTGGACCTTGTGGTGGAAAGGTGGGGTACAAAATATTTGTGTATATATATATTAAAAAGTAGGAAGCTTATTCTCCAAGGCTTCCAATATTTTATACGGGCACCACCCACATACTTCCTAGCTTATCTTTGCATCCTTGAAAACAAAAGAGCTTAAAATATAGCCAAGACTCTCAGACAGGTGACTTCTGCACCCAAACACCATGTTCCATACATTTCTGTTCTGGCATGGAATCGAGAAAGACACACAGCCCTGATCACAAGGCAGGCTTAGATAAAGCAGGCCCTTGTGCACGAGGGTTCATGGCTCAGTGAAAAGAACACATGCACTGAATAGATGGCCCCAGGTTCAAAACACAGTAACTCCAAGGCTGGAAACGTCCCCTATCGGAAACCATAGAAAGCCACTAGCAGTCAGTGCAGGCAATACTGAAGGGCCACTGGCCTGATTTAGCAAAACGGCATCTTTTTATGAGACCATGCTATATACAGATACCCACAGAACATCCAGCTTGCTATGTACACCTGCCAGCATCACCTTTGCATTTCCTGATTCCAAGGTACGGTACATCCAGCATTAGCCTAAGATGCACCTGTTAAGCACCTGAAATGTGCAACCATTGGAAGCGAAAAGAAGGGAGGGTAAAAAAGCACTGACTCCATCACCCATGGTGACCAATCTAGCTTACTGCACAGGCTGAAGAAAGATAAGGAGACACTATGCAAGGATGCCATATAGCTTGTTTGGATGCACTCCAACACCCAAGTCATGACACTCTCCACAAAAGGCCAAAAGCGATGTGGTCTAAAGCTTAGGGGTTGTCTGACACCAGGTTAGGTTGGATGTCCCACCTGGTTTCCTGATCAAACCTTTAATCTCCCTGTGCCTTGATTTCTTCCTCTTTGCAGAACTGCGGCATTTGCACCAGCTCCCCACGGTCATTTGTTATTAGGAGAAATTACTGACTGTGCTGCACCCTGAGAAACCACCAGATGGAAGGAACTATAATTAAACAGCAGACTGCAGGAGATTGCTCTGCTTTGCAGGGCCTGGTTCCAACTGGTGCTTAATTTTTAGAAGAGGAGGCAGAGATGCCAGGGCTCCAGCCTCTCCAGAAGCATCATGACTTTTCTCTCTGGAAGCCCTCCTTCCTAGCAATGCGCAGCCTGAGGGGGCTCTCTGCACTTTCTGTAGTGCTGAGATTACTCTGTGCCTGCTCAGAGATTTCAATTATTTTCACAAAGCTACAATTCCCAGTACTAGTAACAAACTACAGACCCCAGGATTCTCCATGAACGTGGTAGAAGAATGCTTTAAATATATGGCATAGATGTGACCCAGGCATATTTAGCTGGGACAAGAGAAGACCAAGGGGGAGGGGGATGTGATAGCCCTCTTAAAATCCCTGAAGGACTGCCAAACAGAGTGGAAAGCCTTGTCCTCTACCGTAGGTACCTCAGAGGATAGGACTAGATTTAACCTGCTCAAGTATGGCAGATTTGGGTTAAACATTAGGAAAAACCTCTTGAGAGTAAGAGGAATTTGGGAAGTGAACCAATTACCTAGAGAGGTGCTGGGCTCTTTCTCACTGCAGGCCTTCTGGCAGAGGCCCGGCAGTCATCTCTTGGGCATGTTCTAGCTCTGTATTTCCTGCACCCAGCAGAGGATTGAACTAGATACCTACAAGGCCCTCTCCAACTCTATGATCCCATATGTGACAGTGGAATGGCTGGTGAACCATTAAGATCAGGCTTTAGTCTTGGACTCCTGAAAATGGGTTATTCGTGGCACTGAATCTGGGCTGCTATGTTAATACATTAAAAGGCAACAACAAAATCTTCTGTGACTTTACTAGGCCATTAGTGCAAGCCAGTGCTTTCTCAAATAATAGGTCAGGTCTCCCCAGCAGGCTGCCAAGGCTTCTTGCTGTGCAATCAACTTGGCATGTTGGACATATATGCACATTAGGCCGCTTTTGCTGGCGTTTCATTTTGCTTGCGCATATCTGGCAATAACACCGGTGTTATTAAAATTCCTGTGCAATGGCAATTCAGCTACAACCATTCTTCAAAGTGTAAGTGCCGAGAAATATTCAAAGCCTCCATTTTCCATTGTTCTTTGGGAAGAGCAGACTCCTTTGGCTTGATCATTCACCCACTTTGAGGCAAATCATGCAAAGCAGAGCAGAGAACAAAGCTATGGGCTCTGGTACAGGGAGTTACTGGTACAGGGAGTTCCAGATCAGAAAAAAATGCATGACGTTAAATGTTCTTAGTGCATTCCACTCAAGAAAGCATAAGCAAATGCAAAGACTCAAATGACTTGCAGGTGAGAAAGGAACCCATCCCCAGTACAAAATAGACGTTCGTGGCATAACCCAAATTCTGCATAAAGAAAAGCCACATTATGCACTATTGCATTTCTTTTATTGCTTGTTGCATGCAGTGCATTCTGCTTCTCCTTTGGCCAGGGATGCTGTCCAAATGTCTGCCGGCTCCAAACAGCATGTACCCCAATAGGTAGGGATGATAAGACTTGGAAGGTGCCCTGTTAGCGACACCTGGGCAATGGGCAGCAATATTTGTAGGGCACTGAATCCCTCACCCCCAGTGTAGCAGAAAACTTATTCAGGAATAAATTCAGCTTCTGTGATTTACTAGACACCACCCCCCTTCATTTTCAAGTCTATCTTTATACCTACAGTGGTACCTCTACTTACGAATTTAATGCGTTCCAAAAGCACATTTGTAAGTAGAATTTTTTTTTAAAAGTCGAATCCCATAGGAATGCATTGGGAGAAAAAAATCGTAAGTGGAAAAAAATCCTATCTAAAAATTCGTAAGTAGAAAAAATCCTATCTAAAAATTCATAAGTAGAAAAAATCCTATCTAAACCGCATCCAAGATGGCGGACGGAGCTCCATTCGTAAGTAGAAACATTGGTAAGTAGAGGTACCACTGTATAAGGTTTAGAAACTTGTTTTTGTCACATACACACCCCTCAAAGGTTTTGGAGATGCTTTACCTCCAATGACACAACCTGCACTCAAAAGAGTGCTACCAACAGCGGCATTCATATACATGTGACACCTCCAACAAGTCCCACCAAAGTGCACAATACACGTTTCTAGGGGAAAACGAGGCAACATGCCTCCTCCTGACTCTGCAAAGCGATCCCGTCTCTTGCATCACTTAAAAACCTCTTCCTTCCAAATGTCAAAGGGCACGAGAGGAGAATAAGAGGTTGTGTCACTGCTGACTTAGCTGTTTATGTCGCGTGGATAAAGCATTTCGCTTTTCAGGGCTAGCAAGCCAGCACTTTCCATAAGCAATAAAATTCACTTAGTGGTTTCCTTAGCTCATACTTCTCCCAGTCCAGCCCCCTCAATGCCCTTGTTTAAAGTAGGCCATGTTGCAAGACTGGCTGTACAGTGGTACCTCTGGTTAAGAACTTAATTCGTTCCGGAGATCCGTTCTTAACATGAAACTGTTCTTAACCTGAAGCACCACTTTAGCTAATGGGGCCTCCTGCTGCCGCCGGAGCACGATTTCTGTTCTCATCCTGAAGCAAAGTTCTTAACCTGAGGTACTATTTCTGGGTTAGCGGAGTTTGTAACCTGAAGCGTTTGTAACCCGAGGTACCATTGTATTATGTAAATCTGACGCTGGGGGGGGGGGTTCAATTTGTAACTTTCAGTAACAGCATTTCAGATACATGACCACACTTACTTCTTCCTGCGTATAGCCATAAAAGCTCCCACACAGAAATAAGTCAATTTTACAAAGATGCCACTTGGGAACATTAAAAACAACCAACCAAGTCCTCTTGTGCTACTTTAGCTCATTCTCCAAGGCAAGTGTTATATATTCAAGATTGCACTAAAACCTAAAGACCTTTTCTGCACTGGTAAGAGTTGCCCTAAATGCAATAATAAACTAACAAACCTGATGCCAGCCGTGCTGATTGACGCTAGCCTGCTGATTTCAATGGGACTTTCTAAGCAAGAATAGTTAGCATTGCAACCTGGGTTGCCTTTAAAAACAAAACAACTTTCCAAACTTAACACCTCAAATTCTAGGGGAATCATTAACAGCCTGACTCACTCACTATTTGCATATCTTAGCATTCTGAGACGGAAAGCATTTAGACACATCTCTCTCTGCTTGCAAGACAGTCACGGGTATATGTCACGCAACTCCCAAGCGAAACATATTCCCATCTCTCTCTTCTCAGGCAGCATGCTAAATCCTCCTCACGGTGCCACTTCAGACACTGCGCTCTCCTGACCTCAGAACAATGGTGTGGGTTTCTTAGAAAATACTGAACTGGAAAAAAGAGGAACATGAGGACCATTTTGCTATGCGAGGAATCTGCACAGAGTAATTGTCAGTTTGTGCTGGGAAATTTTCTGACGTCCCAGTAAGTGATCTAAATCAACAAGCTTATTTTGCTTCCATTTAATAAACAAAGATACAAACTCTGAAACTGTCTGATCTTGTTCAATAGTTATTTGCAGCCAGCACCCATTATTTTTACTAATGAACTTGTGAAATAGACACCCCCCCCCCGTGGAAAAAATAAAGCACTGGAATGTTTTCCAGAAACTGTTCAGTCACATGTCACTGCTTGAAAAAGTATCATAGAAAATGATACCACTTATCTTTCTAATTCTCCCCCTCCCCAAGCCCCCCCTCCCTGTTTGCTGTTTTGTAGAAATGGAGCCTTATCTACTATGAGCCAATCAGCGTTTTCTCAATCTTGCTCCACGCAGCAAACATAGATTAGACTGAATTAGAAACCTCTCATCTTGGATACAATTTAGTTGGGGACTCAGATACGTGGTCCTCACATACAAACAACATTATGTAAGAAGAATTCTGCTAGATCAGGCCAAAAGACCACCGACTCCAGTATTCTGTTCTCAGTGGCTACCTTCCTTCTCCTAAACAGCTCAGTCTTTCCTCAGCTTATCTTGATGGCCCATGTGAAGTATTAGCCAAGAGATCCTTTTAGGACACCCAAATCAGAATCTAATCTTGTTTGTGGGGAGTTCTGTTGAAAATTAGGTATGGGGCCATGAACGAAACGTTACATATTAATTGAGCTGAGCTCCAGATAAAGATAAGTTTATCATCCATCTGAACCTGGGATTCAGGTCAGCTTGCCACAGGAAACCACACGAGTGGTGAGGTCACTTGTCTTTTGGGAGACCTAGAAACATGAAGAATGTTGGGTTTATTTTGATGAACTTATTTGCTGATGAAAGACTGTCTTTTTGCTGTGAGAATGGGAGAGTCAGAAGGGACCCTGAGGGTCATCTAGTCCAAACCCCTAAAATTCAGGAATCTCAACTAGATAATACATGACAGGTGGCCACCCAACCTCTGCTTAAAAACCTCAAATGGAGGCAAGTCCACCACCTTCTGACAGTTCATTTCACTGTCAGACAGCTCTTACAGTCTGAAAGTTCCTCCTGTTTAGTCGGAATCTCCTTTCCTGTAACTTGAAGCCATTGGTTCGGGTCCTACACTCCGGAGCAGAAGAAAAGAAGCTTGCTCCAACTTCCATGTGATAGGTCTTTAGATATTTGAAGATGGCTATCATGCCTCCTCTCAGTCTCTCCTCTTTTCCAGGCCTAACATACCTAATTCCCTCAACAATTCCTCATAAGGCTTGGCTTCCAGACCCAATATCATCTGTGTTGTCCTCCTCTCCACAAGGTTCAGCTTGTCAATATCCTTCTTAAATTGTGCTGCCCAGAACTGGACACAGTATGACAGGTGTGGTCTGACCAAGGCAGAATAGAGCTTGATCAGCACACCACACTTCTGCTGATGCAACCTAGAATAGCATTGGCCTTCCTCCCCTGACCCCCGCTGTTCCAGACACGAGAAACCGGTCCAGAAAAGTGAAACCAGGTCAAAATTCACAGCGTCAAACCCTTCAGTGTCAGACCTTTCCTTGAGGGCACCAGGAGACAGCCTGCTAGTGATCAAATACTTCTCACTTCTCAAGTGTTACGCGGTATCACATTACATATTTGATGGCTCAGTACATTAATCCCTGCATATACCCCCACATCAGCTTGTTAAATCTGCACGGTGCTTTGCGCCCCTTCACCACGAAGAACAAATATCCCCAAGTTGCTGTTATGTCATGGAGAGATTGATGCAGCGTCTAGAGTGGGTAAACAGCAGCGCTTCTAGGCTGCATGAGCTGACGTTAGACCACCCTTTCTGCACTTTGCTGGACTAATGGCAATATAGCATCACTGCAGGGTTTCCCCATCCCTCTTTTCTGCGCAAAAGGTGTTTTAGGGAAACACTTCCCAATACTGGGATACATTTACAACTGTGGCCCAGTATATGTCAGGGTTCTGTCCCAAACAGCATTACAATGAATATTTTCCCCTCACGCCTACTGGTACGGAGCTTCCAGAAGGGTCACTCTCTGCATCACTCCCACTATTATTAGTAAAGAAGTCAGAGTGGTGTGCTGACATCTTCCTACATGTCCAAGTCAACGGGGTGGCAATGGTGTGAGGTGGTTTAATAGGTGGGCATCTCAATGGGGCAAGTTGTCTTTGGGCATCCATGTGCACTACAAGCACCAGGATGACGTGTCAGAGTTGTTGCTTTGAAGTTAGCTAAGGTTGCAAGGTTTTTAGCTGGGGCAAATAGAATAAGATTCTCTATTAGACTATTGATTCAAAACCCTAAGATGTATTTTATATAACTGACTTTTACATTTTTATTCTTTGTATATCGCATTGTTGTTTTATTGCTATGGCCAATGGCTGACGCAAATAAAGATTCATTCATTCATTCATTCCCTCACTCACTCCTGTTTTTGCCTCATCTGCTACGCCAGCTTTCATAAATAAGCTCACTAAAGTTACTAGCCTGCAACTCTTTTAACTAGCTTGCTGGTGGTTGGGCAGAAGAAAGGTGGAGAATTCTGTCCTTCCTCTGGCAACCTGCTTGGGTTTCCACGCTACCAGCAGCCCTCTCACTCATGTACATGGTACTCCATGCACTTGCCTGAAGTCAGGCCCTCGTCACCCGTAGCTAAGAGGCTAGTTCTTAAAATCATGGCTGGGCTCCATGATTTGCAAGAGTTGCAAAGCGAGAGCTGCTTGCATTTCTGCAAGTCCTACGTCAAATGTTATAATCAAAATTGCTCGTTAAGAGTATACCTCTTTAGTTCTTCTGTCTGTGTAAACCACTCCATGCCAGAAGTGGCAATAAAACAGAAGTGGTAGCATTTCTAAAGAGAGGAACTGAAATTATTTCCTAATTTTGCTGGTGGAAATGGTTGAGTTTGTAGGAATAATGGTATCTTTGTTTGTTTGTTTGTGTGAATGCATCGGTTGAAATAATTCAAGCCTATGTTCTCCGGGAAGGAGAATCACCAGCAAGAAAAGAAAGTACAACTCAATCTGCTCACGCATGAAGTTTGCTGGAGTGCCTTAGGCAAATCAAATCAGTCTCAGCTCCCTATCTGAAATATGGAGATAGCAACACCACCCTTACAGGGCTGTTGCAAAGATTGCAGATAAAAGTACTTAATATTTATATTTCAAACCCTTCTTATTATGGTTTTATAACTGCTTTTAATGGTGATTTCACTGCTGCTGATTTTTAGGGTTTTACTGTCTCCACTGAGTTATCTTAAATGTACAAGGTACAAACTAACAGAGCATTGGTACTCAAGTCTCATTGGTCCAATCTCAGAGCAAGATCCACTAACTACTGATGCCACATAAGCAGAGGTCCATTGGCCACGTCATATAGGAAACTCGGGTGAATCATTCTGTTCTGCAATCCACTTACAGTCGTACCTTGTTTTGCGGCTGGGATCCATCCCGGAGTCCCGGCCGCTAGCCGAAAAGGATGCAGGGCAAAGCTCCGCGTCTGCGCATGTGCACGGAGCAGTTTGCACTTCTGCACATGTGGCAAACCTGGAAGTAACCCATTCCGGTACTTCCGGGTTTGCCGCGGATGATAGCCAGAATGAACGCTAGACAAGGCGGACGTTCGCGGAGGTACTACTGTATATGTAAACTTGGCCAGTGAAGCACTAGGCTTTGTCGAGAAAATGAGGATTTTCAGTGGAGCTGCAAATCAAGCATGTTAATTTTATTCATGCCAGAATTTCAGAAACTTCACACTTCAAAACAGAACCTTGCCTTAAAAAAACAAAAAAACAAAATATGGGAAGCCCAGTAAAAGTTGAAGTTGCCTATCATAAGAGATGTGCCAATGTTCTCTTGGGAGAAGTTATTTACTTTGTTAAAGAGAAATTAAAAAATCCAAGAGAAGGAAAGCAACTAGGAATTAAGGAGGAAAACAACAATGCAGGACCAAGATGTCTAGGAGGCTTTCTCCATTGGAGCGTTCGCATCAAAACGCCAATCCCGTGAATCAAGAAACAACAAACCTCTAAGCTTGCACGCCAAGACAAGAGGCTCCCTGCTGCAGCCGGCAGCCTGTTCACACCTGCCAGTGTTTTGGAATAAGCCATAAAGTACAGCAGGCAGCTTGCAGAATTCCAAACAGGTGCTAAGAGGGTTTTCACTTTGGAAAAGCTTGACTATAATGGGCACCTGTAGACTTCTACTGCCACGCCTGCGTCTCCACTGCGTCATTGAGGTTGTGGCAGCACGGAATACAGAAGTAGGCAGACCCAGGAGGGCCATACATTTTGAATTACTTGTTGATTGCCACTGTGCCCTCCCCTTTCCTGAGCCCTCTAAGCACTCGACAGCTAACCTGCACTAATCTTGCAGATAACATAGGCATGTTAAGTCTCTCACTTCATGCTGGGCTATGAAGAGGAAATGCAAGCACTGTAGCACCCACTTTCTCCAAAACTCAAGCCAAATTGAGACAACGCACACACTTTCTTCTCCTGAGTTCTCTGCCATGGCAGAGGCATTGGGGACAAGCAGGGCTTCCCCTCCCATTATGTTGACAAAGGCAAGAAGTAGCAAGAGTGTTTTTCACTACTTCTTCTAACAATCTCCAATGCCTGGAGTTAAGCAAGACAGGCTAGCGTTGGGAAGGTGGTGCTAGGCTTTGAAAACAAAACAGAAGTTTGTCTATATTTTGTATGGCTCACTCCAATTCATAGAATCGTAGAGGACCCAAAGGTCATCTAGTCCAACCCCCTGCAATGCAGGAATCTTTTGCCCAATATGGGGCTCGAACCCGCGACCCTGAGATTAAAGAGTCTCAGGCTCTACCGACTGAGCTATCCCAGCAGTTGCCATTATTGTATTCATAACAAAATTAATGCAACTTTTGCATGACAGTATGGGGTTGTAATTGTTTTGCATGATAGGCAAAATTCACAAAGAATTAGAACTGATTCTCAAAGCACTAGGCAAAAACCTCTGGCGCTAAAAGAGCATTAGGTTTGCTGCTCACTGTACTTCATTGAACATACCCCTGGGATGTCCTATCGATGAACATTCCCCTCTTTCCCCTTTCTCATACTGATCCCTCGTGCAGAAACACCTGAACACAGACTATAAATAGCTAATATTTTCAAGTGACATTTCGATCAGAAAGCGGAGTAGGCCTTCCTGCCTTTGCAATTTAAGGCCCTATGTTTACTCTGTTCCCTCTGGGGTCCCCTTTGCGAGATCAAGGTTTATTTATTTATTTTACACTTTTCTCAATGTAGTGTTTCCAACTGCCAGCCATCATCACTCAGGGTGCCCTATCAGAACTCTGTTTTAATCCTCACTATAGTACTTTGCAATCTGACAGATAGGCTGGTAAGCCTCTGTTAGAGCTTGATAGCACTTGCGAAAATTGGTTTTCCCAGACAGCTGTTGCAACCCTTTCTGCAGGACCTAGGCCTGTAGCAAATGCTGGAATCATCATGACATTCAGAATGGACTGGGGGAGAAGCTGCTGCTATGCAGTGGCAAGGCAACTTTTTCAACTTTGAAGGTTACAAGGGAAACAAGTGATAAGCCCAAAACACGCAGCTAATTTGCAGGTGCCTTTTCCCCTTTGCATGCAAAAGTTCCATAGTGTGTTGAGAGGCCTATGGTATCTTGTTCTATTTTGTTAATTTTTGAGGTTTGTCTCTAAAGGTGTGCTTTCTCTTTTATGCAGGCTCCTTTGGTGCAAAAGATCCGTAGATCCACCTCCGAGATCTCCATTTAGGGCTGGGAAGGACTTCTGCCTGAAACCATGGAGAGCGTCTACCACTCAGTGCATATGACAAGAACCTAGATGGATCAGTGGCCTCACACCGAATAAGGAAGCTTCCTATTTTTATGTTACTTATCCTAAAGTGAGAAATGAGACAAGTGTCAGGCAAAGTGGGGAAGACATGTGTGATTTTGGATGGAAACTGGCATTAAAGCCAAAACCTGCCAGGCAGTTCTAAAGTTAAGGCAAGCATCTTGGAGGCTATCCCTGTAGCAAAAATAATTATATGGGGAACAGCTCTGGACATTCACTGAAGCTGCAGGAAGCATCCCAGCCTGCAACACCCTAGCAAATGCTCATTGGGTTACATGAGAGGTTACAGTGCTAAAACAATTAAAAAATTTTTTTCCCCAAAGACAATGCCTAGAGGTAGGCTGCTACTGTTCCCATTTCTCACAGGCAAGTGTAAACTCATTCATCCATCCATTTCTCATGTAGTACCAGAGTGATCCTGTTCTGGTTTTCCCAGATAAGAGACAAGTAAATACTGAGTCCATGCTAGCCCTTTTTACTTGGTAGTTAATGAAACCTCCAGAATGTCATTCCTCCATCCTACTATTTCTGAGCTAGAGTTTATACAACATGTCAGAAGTCTTGGGAGTAGTATGCACTGGGTTGCCAAGAGCTGCAACCATAATCCCATCCATACCTTTTCAAAAAGGTGAAAAATCCCTAACTTGAGCTGCAATACTGCGATGTGTGTGGATCTTTCATTGGACACTGAACAGCAGCAACAATTATGCAGCTACGGTAGACAATTGTCATGCTATGCATTACAGCAAAAGTCCCTATGCACCTGTGAGATTAATGCCATGAGATGCTGGCAAGTTTCAAAAGCGGCGTACTCTCTGTTATCACACACAGCCAAGCCTCTTATTTAGAGGTTCTGCAATTCATCCCCTTCCTTATTCCCCACATACCTTTACACCTATATGAATTAGAGTTCCCTATGCAATGATGGAAAAGTTTATCAAATTTCCAACGAAACTATTTAAAACTTCTAGGAGGCTGCCTAATTTATTTAAGTAATAAATTAAGCTGCCTAATTTAATTTATTTTAAGCACTGACTTGAACTGATTGACTCTTAAGTTCCAGCATTAGCTTTTTAAGAGCCAGGACAAGCAAACTCTTAGGGTTTCCAATCTGACCCCTGTTATGAAACCAGACTTTGAGTCCATCAAAGCATCTGGATAACAAAGGCCTTGAGATAAATTGTGGAAAAACATTTGCTGCTCCTCTTGTGAAAGAAATGTGAAACAGTCTCACCTCCCTCCAGTCCCAGCCTAGCCTGAGGGAGGGGGGGCCCACATAAAAGATCAGTGGTAGCAAAATCCAAAAATTATTTATGCACTGTGTGATGAAATACTTTCGTCTGTCATGAGTCCTGCCAATCATCAGTTTCACTTTTCAAACCAGCAGACGGTTGGAAGTATTGGGATCCAACTCAGCTTGCACTAAAGGCTGACATGTGCATGGGAAAGAGGAGAGTGAGGGGAAACCCTTAAAGTTTCCTAGACTGCCCTTTCTGACATAACCTGTGCTGACCTTCCCTCCAGTACTAGACTGATACCCTTTGGGTTGCTGACCTCATTTCCTACTTCCTTCTCCTTCATCCTCACCTTGGAAAAGGAGGCATCTACGTTTGGATCTCTCTGCATGCAAGATGCAAGCATAGCTCGAGACACAACAGCAAGCATAGCTCCTTGCATCTCCTTGGTTAGGCAGAACCAGGATCTTTCCTATCAAGCACGTATTTCCTGTAATAAACGTAGCTTTCTTATTTTCCTAAACTCAGAATCTCAGTGTGACTATATCTGTGTGTGCTCCTCCAATAGAGATTCAGTATTAAGTTTGACTTCTGCTGAGTGTTTTAACTCCGAATGCCGAAATACTTAGCAACCTGATCCCCACATTGGACAACTACATGCCCCTGAGAACCCCACAAATATAGTGCAAGAGGGATGAGAAGAAGGTGTCCATATCTCTTTTCTTCACTGTCATATTTTCTAAACTAAAAAAGCAGCAAATGCTGGATTATGGACACCACATGTGCAACGTATTTGCAAAAACAAACCAGAGCTCTCTTCCATTAAGTGAAAGTCTTGTCCTCCATAAGGATTAAGACATCAAATTCATGCACTAAGCTCAAAGAGAAAGAGAAGGGTTAACACAGCAGAGTTAAAATTCCCAACACTTACACGAATATCCGAAGTTCCCTGCTCTGCTGGAGAGAGTTCTTCTGAGCAGTTCTGAAGTTTGTACATCCAGTAATTCTTTGCAGTGATGATGAAGTTCAAAGGCAAGAGAGAGCTAGCCCCCAGGAGGAAGAAAATAATATAGGTGCCATTGAAGTGATCTTTAGGCTTGTGAAAACCGAGTCTGTTTCCCTCTGGCTCCTCGAACAGGGGTGTCTCTTCTTGGGTAGCGACATCCACTGGTTTGTACAAAGAGTTAGCACTGTGGTGGTAGTCATCTTGTTCCTCCAAATCAACAGCCACTTTTAGGATAAATTGAAGATGTGTGAAAGTTATGGTCACATAGCATGACATTGTCACTAGCTCATTGACCCCTGTAATACTAGTCTCTCTTACAAGGATATGGTACAGTGAGGGAATGTGCACCTGAACACTTCAAGCGAGCTATATAAATGCTTATTAATATTAAGAAATACAACCCATCGGGTTGCCACAGAAAGCTGCAGCAACAGTTGCAAGCATCCCAAATAAATCTGTGTTAAAAGGACAAGAGTTCCTGAATTCAAAGAAACTCCTTCGGTGTTCCCGAAGAGAAGTAGTTAGTGTGTCCTTATGCATAATGGAACACTGAGGCCCGCTGCAGCCTAAACAAGTCTTTAGAAGGGCCTGTGAAAAATGTTCTTATTTAAAATAATGTTAAATATATTCTGAAATATTCACATGGTTTTCAAACAGTATACAAGGAGTTTGCTTTTGCTTTACTGTATGAAATAGTTGAACTGCTAGCGAGTCTTCAGGGAAGACAGGGTGAAAGTTTGTTATGAAGTTTGTAAGAGAGAGAGAGAACAAAGTGAAGCGACAGCATCATGTGGAAGTAGTTACCTTAGAATTAAAATTTTGATCAAATGACTCTTGTTAAGTTTTTAAGCAATCTCCATTCTCCCTAAGTCCAGGTCAGCAAAAGAAGAATTAATGGAGTGGGGAAGAGAGTAGAAGAGGTTCCCTTTTGAAATATGTGGCTGAAGCATGTTATTCCTGGGGGAGCTGGGGAATATTTTGAGGCCAACCCAAAGTGAAGAGAAATGGCAAAATGACATCTTTCATTGGGGCAATCAGTCGCTCAGTAAGACGTGGAAGCTTTTTAGTTACACAAAAGCGCTTTTCAGGAAAGCAATCGATGCTTAATGTATGCTCGGTATGATTAAAAGAAAAATAAGGTTTGAGACATGGGCAAATAAACTCTGGGAGCCAATCCAGGAATTTTCTTCCCTTTCAAGAAAGGCGGGCTCTCGCAGAAAGTCCCACCTTCAGTACAAACCTAGCTTCATTGCCTAAAAAATAATAATAATGGAACACATCTGTAGGACTGACATCTCAGGACTTGGGATTTACAAAACATAGCATTCTTTACCCTGGCCTTTTGACACTTGAGAAACTTATTTTTTTTTAGGCCCCACTCTATTCTTGCCACCACAATTTGCTTTAAAACGTTTTAAATACTGTATTTTTAAATTGCTGTCACCTGCCTTGGGACCTTATGGTGAAGGGTGGATAAGAAATGATATAAGTATCATTAATACGCTGCCCAAACCATTTGGGTCCTCAGCGCCCTTGACCAGCCTTGGATACTGGGCAGCGGAGGAAGAGGCTATTTGCTGTTCTCTCAGAAAACACGTTTTGAAGCCTGGCTTTGAGGGGGACCCACAAAATGCATGTTGGGTCCCCCTCAAGCCTCACAGACCCCGATAGGCAACAATAAGAAAGCCAAAAGTAAAAAAAAAGAGTCTCGGTGAAGCCACTCCGTGGGAAAAATCCTGGCTCCCCCCCCCGGCCTTTGTCTCGACTGAAAAGCTGCATCTTGCGAACGAGAAGCTGCCCGGGCCCTTCATTCCAGGAAATGCACTCTGCACATGCGCCTGCAAACACCCCAACCTCGGATTTCACGGCGAGTTTCCGAGACCGAGGCCAAAACAAAGTGCGGCGGGAGGAGGAGGAGCAAGGGCCGGGAGGAAGAGGAGGAGAAGCAGCAGGCGGAAAGGGAGTCGCAGGTAGAGAGCAAAGCCGAAGAGGGGAGCAGCCGCAAAACCCCCGGCGGAAAGGTCCCCGTGGGCTGAGAGCCCCGCGGAAGAAGAAGGCGCCACTTACTGTCGCCGGCCCTGCGCGCCTCCCCATCTGCTGAGCTGGGCCTTCCCCAAACACAGGCTCCGCCGGCCCTCGCGCCAAAGCCACGCCCGCCGCCTCCGCCTCCGCCGCGCAGCACCGCCTCCTCCTCCTCCTCCTCCGCGGGGTCTTCTGCGAGGGTCAAGCTAGCGCTGCTCCTTTCATCCTCCATCTCTCCCGGAAGGTGTTCCTTAGCCCTTCTTGGAAATAGGCTAAAAAATATTTATAACAATACTAATAATAATAACCATTCCTTTTGTGCGCCATGGGCACGGGTCACGACTGCTGCCCGATTCAGGAATCTCTATCTGGATCTATCTAATTCTAAGTATATCAGAGCAGATCCCCCTAAAATATTTCAGGGGACCGCAAAATTGATGGGCGTGACATCGCCATTCAAATGGCGTGCGTGCGCTGTGTCATGTGATCATACCTACCCCTCCCCGAATATTTTATTCAAATTGGCACCCCTGATTCATTTCCAAAGCCCCTTCCTCACTTCTTGCCCTCGCTGTACCTAACACTCAGTTCAGGAATCCCATGTATTTACAGTGAGACCTCCGACTATAGGACGATATAATAATAATAATAATAATAATAATAATAATAATAATAATAATAATAATAATAAAATGGAACGGGTCCACCAGATGCCTGGTGCCCTCTAGATTCTTGGGTGTTGGGGACGGGGGTTTAATCAGCACTGGCAGGCTGAGCTTGTTTTTCTACCAGGCAGAAGGGCAGAGGGAGATGATGACCTACAAGACTAAATGTGACTTGAAATGCAGCAGTAGAAAATAAGCTCCCTGCGCTTTGGGCCACTAATGTGTAGATAGCCTTAGTGTTGCCATTTACAACAATCAATGGACTCTTCCAGTACAGGTAATTCATGTCCGGCCTTCCCCAACTCCTTCCTCTTTAATGTGGTAAGGATCTTAATAATTTCTAGACAACCTGCTGTGTAGGGTAATTCTTTACACATACTCTTACACTGAGCCGAAATGGGGTTATAGATGTTAAGAAGAAATGTTAGCATCTCAAGGGAAAGGTTGGACTAGAACCTTCCTTCCTTAAATCCAATTTTCTGTCTAGAGAGGATTTTTTTTAAAAATGCTGTGCCTGCAGTCTGATATGGTACAACCCAGATAGGTTTGCTCTGTGAGAATTAGGCTTCAGTCCACACTTTTTTTAAAAATAGCTGTTTCTCTTCCTCTTTAGGATAATTTCCCCTCTGCTGGTCAAATGATCTAAATCAGCATTGTCAGGAGGTACAGTATTAATATTTGTTCTAGATGGGTTGCCCAGCTGTGGGTTGATGAGGCTCTCTGATGGTACAAAAAGAGGTTTTGTTTAAATCGTTGGGTATTGGTGGTGTTGGCCACAGCCAATAAGAGGAAGATTGTGACTTGTGTCTTGCCTGCAAACACTCCTTAGGCAGTTCACTTGGAAATAAGTTCTGATGTAACGAGACTGACTCCAGATTCTTGACAGACAGAAATTAAGGGTACAAACCTGACATATGCTTAAACCTACTGGTTTAAATGGACTTGGGCACCCCCTAATCTTCCATGAGATAGCACTGAAAATGAGTGAAATTTCATTGCATGGAGATGCAATGATGGTGAAAATTTCCCATTTTAAGTTTCAGATATGAAAGCAGACTTAAGGTCGATAAAGGCACACACAAAGTTCGATTGCGATTGACAGCATATTTTTGTATGAGATGATTATACATACAAACGGCACAGCTTGGAAACCAATATACTGTATATAAATGCTCTGTATATACTGTATGCCTGTTGTCTTTGTCCATGGAGTTTTCTTGGCAGGGATACTGGAGTGGCTTGCCGGTTCCTGCTCCAGGTTGGACCTTGCCAACAAAGGTCCGTATAGTTAAAGCTATGGTTTTCCCAGTAGTGATGTATGGAAGTGAGAGCTGGACCATAAAGAAGGCTGATCGCCGAAGAATTGATGCTTTTTAATTATGGTGCTGGATGAGACTCTTGAGAGTCCTATGGACTGCAAGAAGATCAAACCTATCCATTCTGAAGGAAATCAGCCCTGAGTGCTCACTGGAAGGACAGATCCTGAAGCTGAGGCTCCAGTATTTTGGCCACCTCATGAGAAGAGAAGACTCCCTGGAAAAGACCCTGATGTTAGGAAAGATGGAGGGCACTAGGAGAAGGAGATGACAGAGGCCAAGATGGTTGGACAGTGTTCTCGAAGCTACCAACATGAGTCTGACCAAACTGCGGGAGGCAGTGGAAGACAGGAGTGCCTGGCGTGCTGTGGTCCATGGGGTCACGAAGAGTCGGACACGACTAAACAACAACAACAACATATACTGTATATAAATGCACTGTTCTTTTGGAATTCCCTGAAGCCAACTATATCTAAATAGGTTCAGATATATCTGTGTCATGGTTATTATTGTTTTTCATTGATAATTAGGTAGTGTGTCACTGTGTCCTTCTAACACCTGGAGCTTGCATGTTGGGTAGCCAATATGGTGACCCTCCAGATGTTGTGGACTACAACTCCCGTCATGTCTGGTCATTCTACATGCTGACTGGAGCTAACAGGAGTTGTAGCCCAAAGCAAGGAGTGGGGACCATAGCTCAGTGGTGGAGCACATCTGTGTGCCAAAGGTTCCATGTTCATTCCCTAGGCCTGACAGCTGCTACCACTTGGTATAGCGAGTACTGATTAGATGGATTCAGTATAAGGTAGCTTCGTATCTTCTTTTTCCTATCCGGAGGACACCAGGGTGAGATACTGGGGGAGAAAAAAAGGAAAGCTCCCAGGTGAGAGCTGTGAAGGTCCACCACTTTCTGTGTGAGACAAGGGTTACCTTTGAGAGAGGACTCTGCATTTTCTCTTTCTGTGTTTTGTTTTCATTTAGATTAGTTTCTTTTAACTTACTGCATTGTGAAATAGCTTTAATAAAATCTTATTTTTAAAAAGTGTGTGTGTGGGGGGGGGGGTAGATTCTAACACTGAAAGCATCTGTGAACCACAAATACCAACATCCTCTGATCAGTACCTGTGTAGAAAGGGTATAACTTGCCCTTAGACGCCTCCTTCTTGGTTGAAGAGATATCAGAATGATTGGCCTCCAGAGCTAACAAAAATAACTCAGCAAGGCTGCAAATGGTTTTTGTTTTCCATAAAACAGACAAAAGAGAAACTTCTGCATGCCCCTAAAGCAGGTTACCAAATGGAGACATGTGTAAAATTAGAAGAAATCCATAAGAGCACAGTGGCTTTCAACGGCATGGCCAACCCAGGCCACCAGAGCACCCGAGGAAGAGATTGCTCAGCCTGTCTTGGCCTGTAAGCCATCAGCTCAGAAGGGACGAGCTTGATATTTCCAAGCTGCTGTGGTCGATCATGTCAGAAAAGGCACTGTTGAAAAAGCGCCTCAGATCAGATTAGCACAAGAGACTGTGACAGCCTGCCAGGGTAAACAATACAATTAGGGTGGGTAGCGGGGGAAACCTGCATTTAGCCCAAGCTGTTCTGGTCCATCAAGAAAATATTACCCATTAAAAACTGCTTAGAAAGCCAAAAGCTGGATGTATTCAATCAGTAATACTGTACAGATTTGTCTGGTGGCCTGTAACAGCTTTTGCAGGCTTTCATACACTTGTAATATGTATTTTCTCACTGATAATTTGCTTTGGTTTCCCTCACATTCTTTTCCTTAGCCAGCTATGGCCACTGTTCACAAAGCGTCAGAGTCTTTTCAGTCTTACTACTGATTTTAATTCATTTTGGGCTACTTTGAAAAAACAAAACAGAAAAACCAAAACTTCCTGGTTTCCCTTTCAGCAGATCACACACATTATAAGGCTGAAGCCCATACAGAGGTTCAGTAATCTGTGCTAAGGTTCTGCACACAGAGTAATGTTTCTTTAGCAAACCCTATTTAGATTAGTAGGACTTACTCCAAATCAGGTAACTTGTGTTTCTTCTGAGAGCTGCATTCCCTTGTGGTGAACAAGGCCAGAGACAAAAGTGGGCAGGGCAACCATTGCAAATTCTACATTTCTACCGTACATTTCTACACCCTGCCCATCCCTGCCTTTCATTCAAACAAGCAAAAGGTGTTATCAGGTCTTAAAGACAAATTCCAGCCAAGCAAAAATTCTTGAGATACATAGCAGGGCCAGTGAGGGGCGTGGCCTAGAGAGAAGGGGTGTGGCCTAGGGAAGAGTAGTACAAAATCGGCTGCTTCATTTTAAATAACAGAAACAGGACGTGTCATGTGTGAATGACCTTGCTGTACCTGTTAGGAGGCATACAAAGGAAACCACTCATGGTTACTGTCAAATGCATCAATGAAGAGGTGTTTGAACTCCCTCCCTGGAATCTAAAATGGCACTCCAGCATGCATCAGAGACTTGTTTCCTTCCCTTTTGCCCAAGGACTTTAGTTAACTGCCAAAGCCCACTACTGCACACCCAGTTCTCTGCCAGAAGAAGAAAACAGGCAAATGATATCCATTATTGCAAATGGAATTTGGCTATTGGGTCTAATAGTTCAATCAAGCTTAATTCATTAGGTACCATTCATCAAAAGCGGACAATCTTCTCTCTTCCTGCTTAGGTCTACATAAAATGTTGTGTCCACCATATAGTTCGTAGTAAAGGGAAGGAAAACAAAGATCATGAGGTTGTTGTTGTTTAGTCGTTTAGTTGTGTCCGACTCCTCGTGACCCCATGGACCATAGAACGCCAGGCACTCCTGTCTTGCACTGCCTCCCGCAGTTTGGTCAAACTCATGTTCGTAGCTTCGAGAACACTGTCCAACCATCTCGTCCTCTGTCGTCCCCTTCTTTTGCCCTCAATCTTTCCCAACATCAAGGTCTTTTCCAGGGATTCTTCTCTTCTCATGAGGTGGCCAAAGTATTGGAGCCTCAGCTTCAGGATCTGTCCTTCCAGTGAGCACTCAGGGCTGATTTCCTTCAGAATGGATAGGTTTGATCTTCTTGCAGTCCATGGGACTCTCAAGAGTCTCCTCCAGCACCATAATTCAAAAGCATCAATTCTTCGGCGATCAGCCTTCTTTATATCATGAGGTATTTGAAATTAATAGGGTTGATCTTGAGGGCCATAAGGAATGTGAAGTTGTGAAAGACTCTCTCACCTTTGCATTCTGCTGCAGCCCTTATCCTAATTTTCCTCACTTTTCTCTTCTGTCCTCCAGACTTGTATTCGTACTCCACAAATTTCACTCTGAAACATTGCTGAAGCTCCTGTATACGTGTTCAAACATTGTCTAGCCACAGACCAGACAAGAAGAGGTGGCACAAACTTAGCTTTCCCTTAATCTATAGTCACTGATTTATCCTTCACTGAAGAGAAATATGTAGGTAATACTTGCTGAGCAAATGTGCACTGGGGCCTAGTAGTTGTGCAAATTGAACTGCGGCCTAGTAGTTCTGGTCTCAAGGTATATGTCACACTTTGCCATGTTTGAATTGTATCATTAAGTACTGGTGCTTACGGGACATTCGGGTATTGCTGAAGATTGAGCCACTGACATTTTTAGCCACACTGTGGTCCCTTAAAACAGGCATCCCCAAACTGTGGCCCTCCAGATGTTTTGGCCTACAACTCCCATGATCCCTAGCTAACAGGACCAGTGGTCGGGGAAGATGGGAATTGTAGTCCAAAACATCTGGAGGGCCAAAGTTTGGGGATGCCTGCCTTAAAACATTGGGATACCAAAATTTATTTGGCAATTTATTGTTTGTGGTCCAGGCCCCCCCCCCCCGAGGCTCAGGGTCTGGGCCTCAGCAATTTTGTAGTCGCCTACATGCAGAAGGCCCAGGTTCAATCTCTGGCATCTCCAAAAGGGACTGGAGGAGACTCCTAAGCTGCAGCCAGTCAGTATAGACAGTACCATTCTGGATGGACCAATGGGTCTGACTTGGTATGCTGCAGCTTGATGCCTTCCCAGTATCTGCCGCCTGAGGCAGCTGCCCTACTCTGCTGAATGGCAAGGCAGGTGCTGGGTAATGGTTCAGATATTCCCCAGGATCCTGCCCTCAGTGCTAGTAGTTAAACGAAGTGCCTATAGCAACTTGTGGCTCAGGGGTTGTGAACCAGTAGCCCCTGCTCCAAATGCAGACTCTGTAACGGAGCTGCCCCTAAGCTGCCGGTGCAGTGGGGGGGGGGGAAGAGGCTTACATTGTTCTGGAAAACATAATGGTTGCTCAAGAAGACAATAACCTTCTTGAACCACCATTCCCAGGGAGCTAATTTGAGCTTTCCCAAAGAGCTTGCTGTGATAACTTTAACACAAGATCATTGCACTTAATATTGCAATAGTTGTGGCCAACTCTGATACATTAAGGAAGCAAACATGCTTCTCAGCCTGTGTTAAGAAATGTCAGACCACACCTAATGTTAGCCAAAGTATTAAGCAGCTGGGTAATATAATAAATGATTAATAGATCGATGGCTGTGACTTCTGATCAAGCAGGAGAGATGGAGTTAGGATAATAAACTCACTGCAACTGATCAGTGGCGGAAGAGCAATGCTGCCACCTTATGGACCACTTGCGTAATGGCAAACTGCAAAGTGTTTCAATTGGGTCCTCCCTGTTCTATGAATTAGAAGGGAAACACCATAGGAGCTGATGATGATATACAGTAGCACAGTATTCGTGTCCAACAATACTAATGAGAAAACAGAAAAGGAAATTTTAAATTGCCTTGATTGAAGCATAAGTAAGCAAATGGAGAATGCCAAAGGAGAGAAAAGAAGGAAAGTTAGTTGGATTTCAATAGTTGAGCCAGTTTTATTTATTTAGAGCTAAGCTGAAATTTCTCGTTTTTTTTAAAAAAGCAAACAATTTCACCATTGCTGAAAAACAATGTGTCCAAGCAGAGTTTATTAGAAAGTTTCCTATTTGTGAAGTCTAGCTGATTTCATGAGAGGGAGAGGACTTCCACACTATCAGAATTCATAGTTTGTCTCTCCCTGCCTCCCGGAAAATCAAAATTGAAAAGTACTCAGAACAGTTCGAATAATACTATTTAAAAACTTCAGCCTTCAGGAAGTACCACTGCAAACCAGAGGTGACTTCATTTGAAACTATATGTGAGAATGTTGGCTTTTGGATAACTATGGCTTAGCCGATAATTATATTGAACACCAACAATATGGTAGATGACCATTGAGGCTGTTTAGGTGCTAATATTGCCCTCTACCTAAACATATGGCTCCTGGCCTGGATCCCTCAGCCAACCTGTCACCACTAAAAGTGCCACCCAAGTCCCAAATCTTACCTGTGTAGTAGGGAGCTTTCTTTTTTCTTTTATTTTGACAAAGTATTAAAAATAAATACAATACAAATGTGCACTCCACCATAGCTGCCAAGTTTTCCCTTTTCTCACGAGGAAGCCTATTCAGCATAAGGGAATTTCCCTTAAAAAAGGGATAACTTGGCAGCTATGCACCCCACCCCCGAGACCATTCCATTGTAACTATCCAACCTCCCAAAATTTCAACACCTCTTGCGATCGTTTTGACCCCTTTACATTTTAGCGGAACAAATTCTACAGACACCTTCCATATCTCCTCAAAATCATTTCTCCTGCATATTCCCCGTCTTACCTTAATAGCACATGTTAATTTATCAGGCAGCTTTCTGTCCACAGGGAGCTAAACTAACGAGTCACACACAGTTGGTTTTAATTTTAAACTTTTTATTAGACTAGGAAATATAATTTATTGCATAAAAATTAATTTGTTACAATAGGAATGCTAAACCTTATTTACAGTTCTTAGTTTACAGAATAAACAGACACGTGTTTTGAGGATGCTTCCGGAACCCCTCCCCCCACCAAAACAAACCCCCACCTGGACGTATAAATATGAAAACAGAATGGAGAGCAAGAGAATGAAGGACACTCTTAAGGGGAGAAAGGAAACCGTGGTTTGCTTTCACCCAAACGATGGCATAGGCTGCCCATGTCACAAAGCTCAGTGTGACCACAGAGAGCACCTTAAGAGACAGTGGGGGAGGGAAAAAGACAGGCACAACCCTCCTTTGTGTGAGCAGAGGGTGCTTTCTAAGCAAAAGGGCTCCCTACTTGGTCAACATACACTCTTCTGAACAAGAAGCAAAGAGAAAGAGGGTGAACTCTGCACACTTCCTGACGCTGCTCCCTATTGCACACCCATGCACCCCTAATCTGTTATATAGTACTGATCTCTCTCTCTCTCTCTCTCTCTCTCTCTCTCTCTCTCTCTCTCTCTCTCTCTCTCCCACCCACCCCAGATTTCTACTTCTGAATCCTCTCTCTCTCTCTTACATAACTGAATGCACATATCTGCACATCCAGTATCCAATTCACACAAATGCAGTGAGTAAAGACTAAGGCAGGTTGGCCTCTTAACAGATCACTCTCTCCCCAACAGCTCCCTCAATTTATATGGCAGGCCCACACACGAGACAAGGTGAGGTGACCGCTTCAGGCGGTAAGACCCACAGGGGCAGCAGATCCTGATGTAGATCTTCATCCACCCCCTTCTTCCCTGGCAAGGAGGGGGGTGCCTTTTTGTGGTTCGTCTCAGGTGCCAAAATGTCTTAGGCCTGTCAGTGCCAATATGAATTTACACCACTATGTGTACTACTGAGATTCATATATCTTCAGCTTCTCCACCCACCCATCCCACAGTCACACGATCGCATCAGCATGCGGAGGATACACAGTAAGCAGGAGCTGAGCACATTCACCCCAGATTTACGTTAAAGGTCTTAAGGTACATTCAGACATATAGAGGAAGTGGCCTTCTCGCATGAACTGGTCTCTGGATCACTGCAGGGATTGCTCATGCGACTGAGAAAATTGTGAATGGGCGGAAACCTTCACGGATTCCATGTGGCCACGTGACCAAAGCAAAAACAGGGACAACAACAGAACATGAGAAGCAATATTGGGTGTGGGGGTGTGGAGATGCACAGAGAGAGATGCGCACACTTTTAACACGCTCTGCGCCTGGAATCTAAAGGCAGGTAATTTTAAATCTCATAACCCATTTCTATAGAAAGTAGTAACGTTCACTTACTTAGCTAAACATTTCAAAGCCTAATTGTGTTTCCAGCCTGAACCTTTAACTTAATTGACTAAATGCAATTCTAAAGCAAATCACCCTGACGTACAGCAAGAGATCAGGTTAAAGACTGGAGGCTTCTTTTTAAATTTCTCACAAACCCCTAATACAATCTCCCTTTGTAAATGGAATGTGTAGATGAATTTCTTCTGTTCAATTTATCAGCAAGCAGTTCAGTCATATAATATATAATATTCCAGCTAGCTGAAAATGTTACAAAAAACCCTATTGTGCTCTCATCTGATGCCATGTTGAAGGAAAGCAATGCCTGCAGCCCTCCCCAAATACCTTGTGGTTAAATGATTACAGTATCTATTTTTGATTGAGGATTAATTTTCTTTTCTTTTGCTGCCACACAGGAAACAAACACTAATAACTTTGCTATAAAACACACACACACACACACACACACACACACACAAAACCCAGCTGCAATTCTCAGAAAGTTCATCATTTGGTTCCAAAAATCTGGATATTTTCCCAGATTTGTATATTGCATATGAGATCCCTAACAACTACGATGTGAGAAAGAAGAAAGTATGCCCTGCCAATGGGTAGATAAACTATGCAGACTAGAGAGTTACGGACCCTGCATCTAGCAGGTCTAGTCCTTTAAAAATGTTTGTCAGGTACAGATAAAGATACCCAAGGTCTCCAAATCCATGGTCACCAGAAGCGCCATCAAAAAACCCAAATACTGACATGTTCTATCTTGTATTGATTGCACCATACTCTTGAGAGACCTGAGCTGCAACAGGAACGTTGCTTTGGTGCAAAAGAATTTGAAGAAGCGTATAGTTTGGACTAGGAGGTTCCGCGAACCTGAACCCTACAAATGACACAAATTCACAAAACACCCCAAAAGGTTAGAGAACAGGGCTGCAAAGCTAGCGAAAACGACTTTTTGCCTGAGTAAGAGAAGGAGTGAAGAAAACTTCACACCTTGAAAACAGGCTCTGTGTTTGCAGCACTTAACAAAACACACACACACACACACACACACACACACACACACACACACACACACACACACACCTCCCCCTCCCCCATGGATTTGCCTTCTGTGTTGATGTCCAGGCTCCAAGCAACAAAAATGTCTTTTTGAATTAAGAGTCCACGTTTAGCATTCTATTTGTTTTCTCACTGTAAGTGACCTCTAAACAATGGGGCTATATATTCTGGTTAAGCAGGCATTGCCTGCAAACTATTTTCAGTCTCTGGGTTCCTGTATGAAATGTTTACTGTCATTACAGGAACACGAGGCAGCAACTAGCTTTCGGTGCCTTCTTTGGGCACATAGATAAAAAATTGCATCCTGAGAAACGACTGCAGGGATGGGGAAGCTGCGGCCTCCAGATGTTGTTTGGCTCTCTGTGCCAGGATAGGTAAAGGTCAGGGACCATGAGAGTCCAGCCACATCTGGGGGGGTCACAGCTTCCCCTTCCTTGAACTACTGGTTATCAAGCTGCCGCATAATCCCGCTCCCTGAGTAGGTGTGCCATTCAATTTTTTGTTTGTCTTCAGCACCTGTCTTTCCCCAAGAGCATGCTACCGTTTAAGGAGAATGAGGTAATTGCGAGGGTCTTCTGGTGCAAGACTTGCTATGTCATGCCTTGTCTTTAAAGTTATTGCCTACGAACGTGTCCTCGTGGGAAGGGGAAGAGTTAAAAATGAAAGGATCAGTATGATGAGGCAGTACTGCTCTTGGTGCCATGCTATGCTTTATGGAAGAAGACAATCTTTTTAAGAGGTAGTGACTATAAGAAAAAATACCCTGCAACTACACAGTGCTTGCAACAACCTGAAGAATAACGGATAACCAAAGGCCAATGCAAATAGAAATATATACATATATAAATATATACGAAAGTAAGGTAATACGGGTGCATTTGCATTAGAATTTTACTGCTGGAACTACCCTTATACTGCAAGGTTTGTATCCCTTAATCTGGGTTCTGTACCAAATCTAATTTTCTCATGCTGGAAAGATCTGGCAAAATAGAATAGGCAGCAATGGCAAAACTGAGACCTACAGTCCTACTGCCAACTCAAAAATCTGCTCCCAATTAGTTGCAATTCATATCCAAGTACACTGCAGACGTCTAGCTGCTTTCTCCTGTGATAATGAGGGCTAGAAACCTCACTGAAAGGAAAGTATGAAGAACTACCTGAACTGGGCACTGTGTGTGCAGCAGTTGCAAATCTTTAAAAATATTTCCTGCTAAGAGGAAATGAACTTCTGCTGCATTTCCACCTAAGATCTTGTTGCCATACATTTAACATGTTTTTTTTAAAATCATTATGCCTGGTGGCTGAGTTTATTAATAATTTACTTCAATCTGGGGCGATTCAAACAATATCCTTTCCTCTTTTTAGTAAGCTATCACATACAAGGGAGCCATTTGCACTGTTCACGAATACTCATTTAACGTTTTTCTTGTTGTGTAATTTACTTCTCTTCTATTGGACGCCTGCAATATAGAGAAAAAGGTAAGGCACTGCAAAGCATTACCGATAGAAACAAAAATTATCACAATGCCACCCATTATTAGCTTTGAGTCCTTGTGGAATTCTGCAGCTAAACTGTCTGGAATGAGAATCACCTATAACAAGCTCAGAGATTCCAAATCTCTCTCTCTCTCTCTCTCTCTCTCTCTCTCTCTCTCTCTCTCTCTCTCTCTCTCCCTCTCCCTCTCCCTCTCCCTCTCCCTCTCTCTCACACACACACGTGGGCTAACCACAAACATTATTCCAACATGATAATACAACACTGTGGCTTCTAATCTTCAAGCAAATGTTCCCTCCTTCGATCATGAGGTCTAGGAACAAAAAAGAAAAGTGTGAAGAACTTAAAACTCGAGTGGCCTGGTGTGCATTAAACTATGGTTTAATGTAAATGAGCCAAAGTGTGCTCACGCTGCTGAAATTGCTGGCACTTTGCTCTTCTTCTGCTCTGGCTGTACTGCCAGCAAGCCAACCACTGTCTGGCTTGTCATACCGGTATCATCCAAACCTGGGACCACGGTTTGTTTTCTTCCTAGCAAATCACAGGCAGAAACCAAGATTTGTTCTTGGTGTACCTTTTGTGGCTTGTTTGGGGGCAAGCAAACCATGATCCTGGGTTCCTATGTCAAAATTCAGACTGTGGCTTGTTTCTTGGCTGTGTGGTGGTGGTGGTAGCAGCAACAGCAGCGGTAGAACTAAGTGCCCACAATTTCAGGAGTGTAGGCTTGTTCACATTCAACTATGGCTGAATTCGGCGTGCAAACCAGGTCTTTGAGATACTCCTGTATAAAGGCTGGAACATTTTTCTCATTATATATATATAGTCACTTGAAACACAGTTTGAAACAACACTGGTGGGAAGTTTCTGCTCCTCCAGTTCGAAGTGTCACCATTAACATTTCTTATTCCTCTCAAATAACTACACATTAAGGGTATCTTTGTTCAGTCCTGGATCCTATCACTCAAAAACAGTGGGAGTTTTGCTCATGCTTTCAAAAATTCAGACTGCTTGAAATGGATGTGATGCACACACTTGCAGGTAACTTTACCCACGAGTGGAAGCGGTAGCACACCTTCATCTCACCTAGCAGGTGTCATCTGCTTGATGCCTAGTCAGACACTGCAGGGAAGTTAGCACTACCTTAAACAGATACTATCTTTCCTACGAAGAAACCTGGAAATAAAGTGCCTCCTATTAGGAACAGGTTGAGGTTCCGAGCGCACAAGTTGTCTGCGGCATATGAGAACAATGGCTGACATTCCCCGAGGAAGTGCATGTGCACACTAAGAGCTGTTTGACAGTGGAGCGGACTCCCTCGAAAGATGGTGGACTCTCCTTTCTTGGGGGTTATTAAGCAGAGATTAAGCAGAGATGGATTTCTAGAGATTAAGCAGAGATGGATTTCCATCATGAATGCTTTAGTTGAGATTCCTGCACTGCAGCGGGTTGGGCTAGATAACCCTTGGGGTCCCTTCCAACTCTACAATTCTATGATTCTATAATTTCATGACCTGGATTTGTCATCATGTGGTTGAATCCCACCTAAAATTAGTGACAGACTGGACACACCCTTGATTGCTAAGCCTTCACCATCTCAGTTAGGATTTTTGAACTCCAGCTTCCTGGGCTGCATAGCATAGCAAGAGTGGGGTGGGGGGAGTCCTTGTCTCATCCCAACCCCCCTTGGCCAAAAGTCATTCTGAGCACAAGAAAACCTTTTACACATTCCTCAATGGAGCTATCTTGATTCTGGCCTGAGACTTGTTCCTGTACTAACTGGACTTTGTTCTACTGGAATGGCCCACACAAGGACAAGTAGGTTATGCAAAGCAAGAGTGGCTCCAAACGTAATTGAGACAAGACCAGGGGAAAATACCATCTGGGCATATCTGGGCACTTCACCAGATTCTGAGGTGGGCCGGAAAGAGTGTGAAGGGTTTGTACTGTATTGGTCTTTCAAGAAAGCTCCCCAAGAAATTTCTCTCAGCTTCTTTTCCAGAAACAGGTTAGTTCTCCTGTGAGTGAATTTTCAGACTTATTCCCATTCATTCTGCTATAGTCAGAGAAAGAGATGCAAGCAAAATGATAAAGAGAAGAAAAAGTTTTCCCTTTAAGACACATATGAGGCTCAGGTCAAATCATCAATCCTACCTGATCAAAGGTTACCACATAAATTGATATTGTTTAATTTTCACTAAAACATCATTGCGTTTTCTCTCTCCCTCTCCCTTTCTCTGAGTGCCATGATACTCTTGCTCTCACATACATGAAAGATTCTTATTGAATTTTTAAAAAAGGATGCATCCAAAGATCTGGATAATAAATTACTTGCGTTTCCTAAGAAACTGTTTTCCTTTTTTTCCCTTTTCCATTTTTTAAATGTGTCTTAAAGCTGTTTGAAGCTTTTGACAGGAGTAAGCAGTCTTTTCTAGATTGTACTCGACTCTTCAAAGCATAAATTGCCAGCAAAGAAGAAATAAAGGGAGAACAAGGCAGGGAATGGGAAGAGGACAGGAAAAGAAAAACAAAACAAAACAACAACCCCAACCCAGATTCTTAGCAGCCCTCAGAAGCCACACGAGGCAGCAGAAGCTGAGGAGACCACAACTGCCACAGGCTGCGGTCACGGAGAGCAATGATACATTGCTTTTGTGCCCCATTTCCAAGGCTTTGAGGAGAAGGAGGAAAGGAGTCTTTTAACACTTGGATTGCTTGTAAACTGCGCAATATGGATCTCTAAGGCTGATTGTGATTTGAGGAGGAAGGAGTGCGAGAAGGGAGAAGGAACCCCATTCCAATCTCTTCAGAGTCACGCTACGGCTCTGCTTCTTCCTTGCAGCCCTTTCCCTATCAGTTCCCAAAAGGGCTGCTCCCGCCATTTACTCTCCCTCTCTCACTCCATCCTTCCACTCGGCCATTGCCAGAAGTCTTCTCGAGAGCTGCATCAGCAGTCCCCCTCTGTTGCCATGACAACCAGCATCTCGCTCTTGCCCATCTCTTCCAAGGCACTGGCCAGAGTATTAAGATCCCCATCATCTTGGTGCTGGGCTTCCCATAAGTCCAGGATGACTCCTGTTGGGCTGGCTTTGGTGGCAAAGAAATTCAGATACCTGTGCAGGAAAGAAAACAAATGAGAGAGGGAAAGGGAAGGAGAGAGATGGTTGGCATCAGTGTTTTCCCATTAGACCTCTGTGATATCACGGGGCTAATAATAAAACGTATTGATGTATTCCCACACAGATTCCATGAGAGCACATAAGGCAAGGATGTTGGGATTCCCATTAGCTCCAGCCAGCATGGTCCATGAGAGCAGCAATCCATCAGCATCTAGACCAGGCACCCCCAAACTGCGGCCCTCCAGATGTTTTGGCCTACAACTCCCATGATCCCTAGTTAACAGGACCAGTGGTCGGGGAAGATGGGGATTGTAGTCCAAAACATCTGGAGGGCCGAAGTTTGGGGATGCCTGATCTAGAGAGCCACAGGTCCCCATCCCTGAACTAAGGGCTAGGCCTTTAGTGATTACTGCGTATGACCAATGGGGGACGGACGGACGGACACAAATTCAGAACAGGACTTGAGGGGGAAACAGAGATGGAAGTGCCTGATTTTGGTGAAGCAGCTCCTACCAAGTCTAAAACATAACTCCCACTTTTAAAAAGCTGTTTGGAGCAAAGTAGAACATGGCAAGATTTTCATTCACCCAAGGACACTCGCCAGAACACTGCTGAAGGAGGGATATTATGATTTTTTCCCCTGAGTGGATAGCTAAGTTGGTAGAGGATGAGACTCAATCTCAGGGTTGTGGATTCAAGCCCCATGTTGGTGGGGGGGGGGGAAATTCCTGCACTGCAGGTCGTGGTCCCTTCCAACTCTATGATTCTGTGATTCCAAAATTAGGTACAACACTTTTTAAAATAAAAACGAAAGGCAAACTTTTAGAGGATCCTGGAATATACACGAGGAAACCAGGGGTCAGCAGGGTGGGAAAAAAATAGATCTGCTACAAATTTTTACTGACATAGAGGAGCCCAGGGTTTTTGCTGACCTAGTTTCTTTGACCTTTTTCTGGGATGGTACCCCAAGGGCCCCTGATATCTTTAAACCAAGGCCAATGACACACTGACAAAAGTCTCCACAGGGAAGTCACTCAGCAAATGAACGCTGCTGCTTTAACAAAAAATGGATGCTCTAAGTTACAGCAGTATGGAACTTACTGCTCACAGTGACCAGGGTGAAGCCAAGTGCCTTACCTAGGCTACATGGTATAGAAGCCCTTGGCTTGGCAGTGGCTTCCCAGCTCCTACATCTCATTCTGGGGACATGGGCGTAGGCAGGGGGGGCAGAAGGGGGCAGCTGCCCCCCCTAGAAGCAAAAAAATTAATGTATTTTACAGACCATAACCAGCACTTTTCCCCTCCAAAAACTGAAGTGGAAAGGGCTTTGCTTTAGCAAGAGCAGCTAAGTCTCCGCTTGCTGGGGGGGGGGACACAGCAGTAACAAAAACACATCAAATAAATAAAGCAAAGTGGCTACCAGTAGTTAAGCAGTTAAGACAATGGAGCATATATCCCCAGGCAAGATTCGATAGCTGACCATTTCACCCTATTGTTCTTAAGTGGCAGTTGTTAATGAGCATTCAGGAGCATTAAGAGTTCTATTGGCGATTTAATGAGGGTGCAGACTCAGAGGATTCAATTTGAATAAGGTGGCTCTGCAAGGCTAAAAAGAAGTGAATAAGAAAGGGGGGGCTGTAGCTTTGACAGACACAGTGATGTTTATAAAAAGCATTGGTGTTCTAGTCTGCCCCTCCTCCTGCATCTGTATACTGTAAATCAGGGGTGGCCACCTCCCAAGAGACTCTGATCTACTCAGAGTTTAAAACTGGGGGTGATCTACCCCCTTTTGGGGGGTTCAGGTCAAAGCTATTGAGTTTTTTTTAAAGGAAGGGAAGCCCTGTTTTTTGGGGTTTAGGTCAAACTTGTTGAGCTTCTTTTAGGAGGGAGGCCCATTTTTGTTTAGGGTTTCAGGTCATAGTTCAACTTTTTTGAGGGAGGAGGAAAATTTTGGGTGAGCTTTTTTTAGGGGTGCCAGTGACCTACCAGTGATCTACCACAGACATCCAGTGATCTACTGGTAGATCACAATCTACCTGTTGGACGTGCCTGCTGTAAATCAAGCAGAGCGAAAGCTGCTTACAAGGCTCCTGTTCCAGCGTCACCCAGAGGCACCCACAAATATGAGTTATCCCTCTCTCTATTTCTTCCTTCCTTCCCTCCCTCTTCCATCCTTAATAAAATACGGGGGGGGCAGATAAGCCCCACATAGAAAGCCCATCAACATGGGGGGATGACTCTTTCAAATACGGTATTCACCAGTAATTGGGGGGGGGGGAGAGGCACCTAGGCCTCTAGGAGTTGGCTGCTATGCCTAGGAGTAGGACAATTCAAGAAAGCAGAACGATGCATATGGTATGGTAATATATCAATAGAATCGTAGAATTGTAGTCGGAAGGGACCACAAGGGTCATCTAGTCCAACCCGCTGCAATGCAGGATTTTTTTCCTAAGGTGGGGCTTGAACCATGGTTGAAATATTATGCTGATATGCAGCAACGCCTCGGAGCTGTCGTGGCTGCGGCCATGTCTTGCCTCGCCCTCGCCCGCCCTGCCACCCCCTCTCGCCTGCCCGACCCTCCCGTCCTCTCCAGCCAAGCAGGGTAGCCGCCAACGCTACCAGCCCCAGAAGCACAAGGTGGCCGCTGCTGCCACCGCCACGATGTCATCAGGCCCGTTGGCCCTTTAGCCCCGCCCACTTTGTGGCCCCTCCCCTTCTGTGCCTTGGCCCTGCCCCTGAACGACCATGGCTTGCCCCCCCCTAGTTTTGATCCTGGCTACGCCCCTGTCTGGGGAACCTCCAACTGGCACCCTTTTCACTTTTTGAATGAAGTATACATCCTGATGACCCATGATGATGTTTCAGCAACTGCTTAGAACACCCAACTGTTTGGGCACATAACAAGTTCTATTTTATTTTATTTCTGCTCTGGGCACCTGGGCCTTAAGACAAAGGAATGAATCAACCTGAGTGGCTTTCCTAAGAGAGTGGCTGCCTCCCCAGCTAGGGGCAGCAATGTTTCTGAATGCCAGTTGCTGGAAACCACAGCAGGGGAGAGTTCCTCCTGCGCTTGCAGTTATTCCTCAGGCATCTGGTTGGCCACTGTGAGAACAGGATGCTAGACTAGATGGGTCATTGGCCTGATCTAGCAGGCCCTTCTTATGTTCTTCTATCCTGCCTGCTGGAAAACTCTTCTATATTTTTAGTAGGGCAGTAAAAATGTTCCCAGATATTTGATAGTTGGCTGAAAGTTCATGTTTAATGTTATTTATGTTTGCTGTTTTATGAGGTTTCCCCCCCTCTCTTCTAGTGTATTGCACTATTTATTGTTTTGAGCAAGGATTTTGATCCAAGAGGCAGCCCACAGATATCAGAATAAAGAATTAAATCAGTGCAAACAAGCAGCTCCTTCGGCTCTTGTGTTTCCTGCAAGGATGGCTGACGGCAAAGTGCTGAAACAAAACCCACCGGTCCATGGAAAGTTTCTGAGCAAGGAGCCGCCAGTCGTTTCCTCTGGCGTTGGGGGCATCAAGGCTGTTGCAGATTTTCTGTCGTATCGACAGAGGGATCTTGAAGGCATATGGCCCCAGCTGAGTCGTCAGGGCACTGCCAGGATAGGAACGCAAGGCATCAAAGGAGTTGGAGTTCTGGAAAACAAAAAAGGGCGTAGGCTCACTGGCGTCTGTCAGATTTAGAGGCAATTTTTTATTTTTACTAATTAAGTAAATAAGTTATAAGCTGCCTTTTAGGGTCCAATTCCCCTCCCCAATGTGTTGTAACAAAATTGCAAATATACTACATACAGATAATCATATTAAGACTACGTTGCACCCCTTTAAAACTGAGCAGTAGTAATTAACTTATCATGGAAAATCAGCAAAATGTGAATTGAAATAAAAAACACTTTAAAGATTTGTTCCAGAAGGGCAGTGCCACCACTAAAAAGGCCCTGATCCTGATACAGGGGCTTTGGGCGATGAGCATGTGATAAAACTCCATCTGATATATCTGATCTATGGATAGAAGCTTACCATGGCCAATCTGTCACATGGTGGGTTTTGCTAGTAGCTAGTACATGACAAATTAATAGGCTGGCTTATAAAACAACAACTCAAAAAGTGATTTTTCTTCCTCTGAATCAGGTCTTGAGTGTTTTCACACATGAGGCTTAATGTAGCCCTTGCTTTAGATAGGTTGTAAGACACCTATGATTCTTACACTGGTGGGAATGCTCATATTCTTTAATGGTCGTATTCACATTACAAATGCCTCTCTCCTGATTTCTGAACAAAGCAACCAGCTTCCAGTAAAATACCGGGAGAGAGTTGTAAAAGCAATTTGAGCTCCACGTGTAAAACCTGAACTAATCTCACCTTTGTGGGTTTAAAAAAACAAACAAACTTCAATGCAATTCACTTTTTTGTTTATTTCAGTCCCATAACTTTGATAGGATTTCTGCATTTCTTTGCAAACCTACTGGCAAAAGCAGGTCGAAAGAGGCACTCTGAGAAAGGGACAATCCAATAGAATGCACTGAAATGCATTAGGCAACCCGGTATGCATGGATGGTCAGAAATAGAAATAATGGGAGAGAGAAGGGTAAATATCATGCCTTTAAAATATGTATCATTGACTTGCATAGTGGCATCGCATTCTCCGGCTTCACTGAACCCAGAGAAAAATCACCCTTCGGATATCAACATGCATGCTTGAACAATAGCGGGTCTTGGAGAGTCAGAGCATGTAACCAGGACAGAAGAATTAGGTTGTTTGCAGACCGTTGTTATTTTGTGGCTGGGATTCAGTGGCAAAATCACACTGTGCAATTAAAATGGTTTCGGCAGTCTTGTGCTCTTGTGCAAAAGACCCCCTCCCCACAATTGAACTTTCTGTAGTAAGGGAAGTGATGGGAAAATGCACTGGAAAATGGAATAACGACTGCTTAATGCAACACTGTATAACCTCCCTGCAAACAAATCAAAATGAATGTTCAATAAGCAGCTGATGCCATATGGCTTCCTCACTAGTGGAAGGAAGGTTACATTTTCCTAGGTAGGGAACTTAAATGTATGCAATAATAGGTTCTGCTCTACATATCCCTGCAGACTACATATCCCATGCAGTGCCACATCCATGTCAGAGAATGTGGCCTTCTTTAGCAAGTTCTAGGAGTCAGCAATGGCTCACAATGTGTGGCCAGTTAATTCTAGCCAATAGCTCAGAGAGGCCACTGGGATTCCTGTTAAATTTTATTCTGCTCCACTTGTCTTCTACCAACCAAGCACACAGCCTGCTTGCTTCCGCAGCCTGGATCCCCTTGGCTCACCTCTCCAAGGGTAATGTGCAGCTGAAATATCTGCCCTTCTCCTTCCACTTGCCGAACACAAATCTTGCAGGTAAGTTCTGTGGAAGCTGGGCTGTGTCTCTCCAGAGTGAAGGTGCAGTGAAGTGCCCGCTGGCTGCCACTCCAGATGTGATAGAAGGGGATTTCCTGCAGCAAATAATAATAATAATAATAATAATAATAATAATAATAATAATAATAATAATAATATGACATGTCAGCACACTGGGATGCCATCACAATGGAAATGTGCCAGTGGGTCACTGTGGCAATGGAACAAGCCTACACAACCAGAACAGGTATGCACGCCTTTTGGTCCTTCAAGTCAAACGCAGCCCACCAGCCAGTTCCTCAACAAAGCACTGATGCATCAACAAACCAGTTCCAGGCTGGTGGGGAGAAAATGGATTAAGGCGCTCCTGGTGGGCTGAATATGTTTGGCTTGATGGTTCTTAAGTTATTGCCTTCAAGTCCTGCTTGTGGGTTTCATGGAAGCATGACTTTTGGTTTGGCATAGCAGGACTCTTCCTACCGTGTTTCCCCTTTTTTAAGGCGTAGCCATAAAGTAAGCCATGGCAGGATTTTTAAACATTTGCTAAACATAAGACATACCCCGAAAATAAGACATACCTCCATGCCATGTGGAGAGAGACCGCCAAGCGCCCCAACCAGCCAGCGGGACTCAGAACGCTGGCTGCAGCAGCAGCAGGAGGAAGCCTGCCGGCTCGGTGCCTGGAGCCAGCTGCTGCAGCGACGAGCGCGCAGAGCACCCGAGCCAGCGGTCTTGCCTCCGCCTGGCCCGACCGAGGAGACCTGCCTCCCCACCGCCCAGATCCGGCGGCTGCAGCGTGGAGCGCATTGAGCGCTCTGCAAGACCGAGCGCTTGGAGCGCTCTGTCGGCCGGGCGGAGTGCCCGAGCCAGCAGCCTCCGCCTGGCCCGGCCGTGGAGACTTCCCTCCCCACCGTCCAGATCCAGCGGCTGCAGCATCGGGCGCTCCGCAGGACCGAGCGCTTGGAGCGCTCTGTCGCGCCGGGCGGAGCGCCCGAGCCAGCGGCCTCCGCCTGGCCCAGCCGTGGAGACCTCCCTCCCCACCGCCCAGATCCAGCGGCTGCAGCATCGGGCGCTCCGCAGGACCGAGCGCTTGGAGCGCTCTGTCGCGCCGGGCGGAGCGCCCGAGCCAGCGGCCTCCGCCTGGCCCAGCCGTGGAGACCTCCCTCCCCACCGCTCAGATCCAGCGGCTGCAGCGTCGGGCGCTCTGTCGCGCCGGGCGGAGCGCCTGAGCCAGCGGCCTCCGCCTGGCCCGGCCATGGAGACCTCCCTCCCCACCGCCCAGATCCGGCGGCTACAGCGTCGGGCGCTCCGCAGGACCGAGCGCTTGGAGCGCTCTGTCGCGCCGGGCGGAGCGCCTGAGCCAGCGGCCTCCGCCTGGCCCGGCCGTGGAGACCTCCCTCCCCACCGCCCAGATCCGGCGGCTGCAGCGTCGGGCGCTCCGCAGGACCAAGCGCTTGGAGCGCTCTGTCGCGCCGGGCGGAGCGCCTGAGCCAGCGGCCTCCGCCTGGCCCGGCCATGGAGACCTGACTCCCTGCCGCCCAGATACGGCGGCTGCAGCGTGGAGCGCGTTGAGCGCTCCGCAAGACCAAGCGCTTGGAGCGCTCTGTCGGCCGGGCGGAGTGCCCGAGCCAGCGGTCTCCGCCTGACCCAGCCGAGGAGACCTGCCTCCCCGCCGCCCAGAACCGGCGCAGCGCCAAGCGCTTGGAGCGCCCTGCCGGGCCGGGCGGACCGCCTAAGCCAGTTTTTCTTCTTTTTTTCTTCTCTTTTTGTAATGTACAGAAATGCAAACTATAGCTTATCATCATCATTAATTAATGTACAGAAATGTAATGTACAGAAATGCAAACTATATCTTATCATCATCAGGTAATTAAAAAAAAAGACACCCCACCGAAAATAAGACACCCTGTGTTTTTTTGAGAAAAAAAAGTTGTAAGACGGTGTCTTAAAAAAGGGGAAACACGGTATGCTCTTAAGATGTTCAGGCCTGTTCTGGAAAGCATTGTCGCTTAGTTACAATGATGTGTGTGTGTTTATGCAAAGAGGTCTGGCTGAGATGTATTTTTTTTGTGTGTGGAAGGCACTGTGGTCTATAGGTGCTATTCAGATCTTTTGTAGGACTCCTAAGCACAGTACACCCAGGGGATGGGCCCATATAGGGTCTTTCATTCATAGGATAATTTGGGTCTCACACCTGTGTGAGTTGGGTACCACAGGAGACTGGAGAAATGAAAGAACGCTGAACCTTCTGGTGGAAATCATGAAGTAAGGATGTGGGAGAGGACAGAGCAGTCACAAAGTCTTGCTACGGTATATGAAATGTATCTCCCCAAAAAGCCAGTGACATAATTCTCTTGTGGTACCATTTCACCAAGGATAAAATAAAAAATGGGGCTGGCCTTTCAATGAGTGTATGTGTGCTGGAATATTCTGGAAGAGAACAGTGATGAACAAAAGCAGTTTTGCTTGGGGTCCCATCGAGGCACTCTCTCTGTTGTTGGTATGCTGGCAACCCAGCCACTCACCTGGTACTTGGCCAGGAGTTTGCTCCTCCAAAGTGAATGAGGGATATCATGGATGGAGAGACGCAAGTTGTGATAACTGTCCTTAAACAGCAGGGGCTTGGGTTCTTCCAGCAGGTAGCCACCAAGAGTCCTTTCTAATTCAAGTACTTCCTGTGAGACAAGAGGGGAGGGGAGGAGAGGAAGGACAACTGTGAGGCCCCAGGACAAATGATGGCAATTTAACCAGCGAGCACCTCCCATGCTCACAGATTGTCATATGCTGCCAGACGGGGCACTGATAACTCTCTATTTTGCACAGCAGCTCCTGAAGCAGAATTGCTCTTGATCAGACATTTACCTTTACCACTATCAACTGCCACCAGGGCTGCTGGTCATGGAGGGGGGGGGGAACCACAGACACTTTAAGCTGCAATACTAAATAGCACAGGCAACTCATTCTGAAAGGAAGCTACTAGGCTCTCTGTGTTTCCAGGCTGCTTGCTGGTGGCTCAAGCACTCATAGGTCTAATGCAGTTTACCAGTCATTTGTGGCACAAGCCCAGATGTATCTTTCTGGCCATGGTAGCTGGACTTTGCCAGCATCTGGGCTTGGGTGCCTGGAAGCACCTCGTGCTTTCCTTGTGAACTTCTCCTCTGCATCCCTCTAGACACTGTCAGTAGGAAGGATGCAAAATTAGATGTAACAGTGATTCAACCCAATGTACCGCTATTCCTTTGACTAGTGTCATAACAGGTTGTGACTGATTGGTGCTATAATAATTCAAGCCAATCAACCAGGAAAAAAATCCCATCCGGAATCTCATACTCTTATAACTCAAGTCATATACTCATCTCTGTTTTGGAATTCCAGCATTTTCCCCTGTATAGTTTTCTGCAGTATTTCAGCAGACAAACCAGCTCAACAATCCTTTCAGCCCTCACAATGACATCTTGGAGGAAAACAACAACCCTCTACTTCCTGCACCACCCTGACAATAAACATGACAATGTGAGAAGCAGAAACGCAGAGTTTTCTTCCCTATGATTCACTGGTCATATCCTAAATAAAAACCTCAAAAAGATGATTTCTAGAGTCCTCTTCTGGCTCTTTCAGTGTATGAAGAGAAGCTAGACACCAACCATGACATCAAGGTTAAAAACACACAATGCAGCAAGATCGGAAACACCAGCTTGATCACTGGAACTAATCACTCTTGTAGGATGAGGGCAGATGGAGATTTATACTTCATTAAGAATGATGGGTTGCTTTCATTAGTCATGCAAAGCAGTGCTACAATTATTGATAGGCTTTGGAAATAACCTGAAAAATAGGTATTTTTTCAGATTGAGAGCAAGCAGGAAGTTTTCCAGTGGGTCTTTTAATCCCACATATTTTAACTCTGATTACAAGACAAGCTTGCATATGAAAAACAATTGGTAAGCCTCTAAGGTCTGCACAATTCCTGACCTACTGTCAGAGCCAGGCAATGCCACGCCTGAACCCAGAGATGCTGTCCTGATGACCAAGTGAAGGCCAAAGGCCCAGATCCTAGTACCTACACCGGACAGGCCAATCTGCAGGCTTTGTACTGCCTACCAATTATACCGGGGAGTGTGAGCATATTGCACACCCCTGTCTGGTTGTGTGGGTGAGGAGGGCTCTGAATGTGCACAGCATGCTAGCAGCACAATTGCATGAAGGCTTCCTTGGAAGTAAGCCCCACTGTATTCAGTGTTTAATACTGCAGAGAGATTTGCCATAGCAGCAATTGTAGGGGGCGGGGGGAAGCCCTTGTGTTATATCTTCAAAACAGGGCATAAAACAGTCTCCTTCAGACACCCTTTCTTTCCCTCCGGGGACCTCCATTTAAAGCAAGGAGGCTGGTCTCTGAGGAATGAGTTAAGGGAACCTATTACTGAAACCAAACTGCAGGTCACTTTTCATGGCATTGCATCAGGCAGTTTTGCTCCCCAGAGCAACTCTTTTCCAAGTTGCATCGCACGCTCCTTTGACTGCCAGCATGGCCATTTTGGGCAGCAGCAGTCCAAAGTAACAACAAATGGGGAAGTTGGACAAGTAGTGCTGAACATGCAACTTCCGCGCACATAGTTTTCCCCTACCCTCTCTGAGGTATGGCCCCAAGCATAGTCCCAGAGCAGGACAACGAAGAGGCTGACATTTCTGTTAGCTGAAGATTTATTCCTAGACACTTAAGAGGTGCAGATTCCAAAAAGGTAAGTCATGTTAGGTCTAGTTCCTCAATGCCCTAGTGATGACTTGAATGCAAGGATGATACTATGATACCAAAGAAAAGAATTTTCACACCACCTCAAACGCAACGCTTCTTAGTGGATACAGTTCACATGTTCAGTTACGTGTCCCCAAGTGTATAGTCGGCACAGAGAAATCAAATGAATAAGGCTTTAGTCTGCCGCAGCAAAGACAGCAAGGAATTCCAACAGAGAATTAAAGATGAACACACTTTTATTGTGAACTTAGTTTCAGAACTGACTGTTGTTAGATGCATGAAAAGACTAATCCCTATGGCAGCTTTTTTTAAAAAGGTACCGTAGGATGTTCAGAGCAAATCTAGGGGTAAAATGTAAAACAGGAAACTGCCGTATACGAATCAGACCACTGATTTAATCTAGCTCAGTACTGTATGCCCTGACTAGCAGCAAATCTCTAGGGTTTCAGAGAGTGATCTCTCCAAGCTCTGCCTGGAGCCATCTGGGACCTTCTGCTTGAAAAGGAGTGCAAGTCAAGTGCAAAGAAATTCAAGAGGGGCAAACTGAGCAATGTTACCTTCAGGGCATCCGGTGTGTCTTCCAGGCAGTATACTTTGACACTGTATTCCAGCGAAGTACAAAGGGTGGGGGCAAAGATGGCGAGCTGGAGTCTCTTGATGGCTGACCGAGAGTAGGACTCTCCCACAAGGACGTATGTCCCAAGCTGGTCTAGCAGAACATGGCAGCACTTAGGTTCCAACTGGCAGTAGCAGGGCGTGTTTAAAGTCTCTTCATCCAGAGTTACAACTTCCTAAAGGAGAAGAAAGGGGTGGGAAGAGCAAAAAAACAGAAGTAAGTTTCTTCCTGGTGCCGACTTCCATTGGCTGGGGCCAGTTGGTTAGCATGCTAGGTTTTTATTGTCTGTATTCAAGGCCCATGGCAACTCAGAAAAACAAAAAGTATCCAAGAGTAAGTTAAACAAAAAAAAATTCCAGAAACACAAGTTGTCAAAATTTTAAATAGTAAAGGTCCCCAAACCATTTACATAAAAAAGAAAGAAATCCTACTGGGCAGTCAACACTGTTTGGGGTCAAAAGACAGTGACTTTCTTGCTGCTGGTGCGCATGAGCCAAGCTAAAATTATTATTATTCAATTGATTTGTCTCCCTGTTTACTAGCATCAGGGTTGAGGGTGCTCTGTCTAACAAGAAGAAAAACTACAGTAAAGGTAAAGGTAAAGGGACCCCTGACCGTTAGGCCCAGTCGCGGTGACTCTGAGGTTGCGCGCTCATCTCACTCTATAGGCCGAGGGAGCCGGCGTTTGTCCGCAGACAGCTTCTGGGTCATGTGGCCATCATGACTAAGCCGCTTCTGGCGAACCAGAGCAGCGCACGGAAATGCCGTTTACCTTCCTGCCAGAGCAGTACCTATTTATCTACTTGCACTTTGACGTGCTCCTGAACTGCTAGGTGGGCAGGAGCTGGGACCGAACAACGGGAGCTCACCCCATTGCGAGGATTTTCAGCAGAACTGCCAATACATACACATAACCCTGATTTACAATACTTCCAGAAGGGCAGCAATGCAATACCTGCAAGGTCTCACCTGCCTTGCATAAATCTGGCGCTGCACTGGCATATATTAGCTTTTTATCAGCTTTAAAAATGCTGCTATCCCAGACTTTTCACTTCTGCGTTGTAAACTTCCTAGACCTCACGATTGTAGTGTTTAAAAGGGGGTTCTCTATCATATAAGGGCAAGTTCAACATTTTGAGCAATGGGGTTTCTTATCAGCAGAGATTGGTTGGTTGGTTGGTTGGTTGGTTGATTGATAGATGTTATAGAGTTGTGTGGGGAGGGAGGGGTGGATGAGAAAAAAAACCCAGAAACGTATCTATCTCCTTACCTTAAAGTGCTTTATAACTGATAAATAACCACATGTTTCTAAGTAACTGGCTTGACCCACAGATTGCATGTGGTGCCTTCACCAACGAAACAGCTGATTCCATTCCCAAATCATTATAATGCCTTACCTCCCAGTTTCCTTGGTGGGACTGGGTTTTCAGTTGCAGCATCCAGTCTGGGGAACCGACTTCTGCACAGTGAGGGATGGTAAGGATGACAGGGCGGCATAAGAGCAGCCCGGTGGGGCCGCAGGTCACCATGGGGCTCAGCACTGTCTGTGTACCTTCGGATGGAAAGCTACAGAAGGCAAGGAGAAGAAAGCTAAGTTGTCTCCAGTGACACGAAGGAAGTCAAACAACTGGGCCGTGGCAACTGTTATCTGGGCCTCAGAGGAAATGAATGGCTTGAATGAAATGGGGCATGGCTTGGATCTCACCTGGTGAGAGCAATATTTGCTGAATAAAGTCCCTGAATGAAGTCTGGCTAAATATTAAATTAGTTAGAATTATCCACCTGCCACCGTCTCCCCTCCCTTTAACTTCAATGGGGTTTTAAGCAACCGAACAGCATCCCGGATTGCTGTCCTTGGTTCATATAAAGAAGAAATACTAGGAATATTTGGCGTTATGTTGGAGGGAATGCCAGGAAATCGGCACATGTGGTTGGGGTGTAAATATGTACAATTTTGGGGGGGAGGGCAAAGGGTGTTTAAGGAGATAACAGAAATCACTCGGTTGAAGCTGACCAAAAGTCCAGAGGTAGTATTATTATCAATTTATGATGGGGTGGAAGGTTTGCTGGCTATGAAGGACTTGCTCACAATTTTATTGACTGCTGCACGAGTTATTATACTTAGGAAGTGGAAGGGGCAAGGTGAATATAAAATGGAAGAATGGTATAAAGAGGTGTGGGATACAGCTATTAATGATAAATTAACATGTGCTATTAAGGTAAGACCCTGATGTTGGGAAAGATTGAGGGCACAAGGAGAAGGGGACGACAGAGGATGAGATGGCTGGACAGTGTTCTCGAAGTTATGAACATGAGTCTGACCAAACTGCGGGAGGCAGTGCAAGACAGGAGTGCCTGGCGTGCTCTGGTCCATGGGGTCACGAAGAGTCGGACACGACTAAACGACTAAACAACATTAAGGTAAGGCGGGGAATGTGCAGTAGAAATGATTTTGAGGACATATGGAGGGTGTTTGTAGAATTTGTTCTGTTCAACGGAAAGGGGTCAAACATCATTGCATTTCACCAAACACATTTCAACACCATCGCAAGAGGTGTTGAAAATTTGGGAGGTTGGATAGTTACAATGGAATGGTCTCGGGGGTGGGATGCACATTTTTATTCTTATTTATTTATTCTTATTACTTTGTCAAAAAAAATTAAAGAAGAAGAAAAACTAATGGTAAGTTGAGTGCAGTCAGTCAGAAGAGAAAATTAAAGGCCTTGGGCTAAGATTCAAAGTAATATGTCCAAAGTGGCTTTGGGTTGGATCCTGACTCACAGCAGAAACCTAACTGTGTCTATGTTGCTCTCTATGAAATCAATGAGATGCTTAATTTGGTCATGACTATCATGACACAGTGACTTCAATCAGACGTTAAGTGCAATCAACTGAGTCTGGATGCAAGTTTGTAGTGTTTCTTGAACGAAACACTGTTTGCTGAAATCAAGGGGACTAACGAAAGCAGATTGTGGAATGAATTGGAGTGGGGTGGGGGATGGGGAACAGCTTACACTGGGCATGCTCAAGCCTTTGACCATGCCTAAAGTAGCTCTCGCGGATAACCTCTGATAATGCAGGCCAGATTGAAAAACACAGCATGTCTTCTGCTTTACTTACAGGGTGTTTTCTGCTTTGTTGATCATCAGGTACATTTCATAGAATTTCCCTTGAGGAATTGCTCCGTGTGGCACCAAGAGACTCACCCCTACGGACCAGAAAGGGGTAGCAGAGGAGAAGAGAATGAATAAAGGGTTTTACTAGATTTAAAAATGATACAACCCTCAGCTCTGCAGTACATCTTCCCTTCTCTCTAATCTCTCTTCCCCCAAGTCAGTATATTAGGCCGCAGGCACAGAGCTAATGAGAAGATGCAGTGGACTCAGTCTGCATCATTAGCAACCCTCTGCAAAGCCCCCGAAAAAGCTCATCACCTGGTTTCTCACCCATTACCTCAAAAGCTGTGCCTAATTATTCCAAAAAGAAAAGATGGCATCTCTGGACATTGTTTTAGTAACTGCCAATATATCACTTGACCTTTGGTGCCCATTATCTGATTCTGCCCAGATGACGCCTGGGGAAGGTGCCCCTCTCACCCACTCTGGTTTTATTTAGCACCAGAGCTAAACCAAAAGCTACTTCTAGCAGTGTGCATTATGCGTTCCTTTTCGCTCCCTCTGCAAGAAAACCCATGGCGCAGGTAGAGATGAGCCATCCCACAGCAGATGAGGCACACAGTCAGGGATCTTCCCCTTGTAATAATTTAAGATGATTGAAAATTCCCAACCACTGCATCCTGGAAGAACATCTAAGTGAACAGGAGGCCTCATTCTTGAACGATTGCCTGAGGTCAATAATAGCCTGGATGGGGGTGAATAACTTGAAACTCAATATAGACAAAGATAGAGATGCTTGTGGTATGTGGACTGTTGATGGCAATAAATATCTGCTCTGCATGGAATGACACACACACCCCTACAGGAGCAGGAGCAGTGTTTTGAGGATACTAATGGATTTGGGCCTCTTTCTGGAATTCTAGGTGATGACAATGCTTTTTACCAGCTGCGCCCCTTTCTAAAGTGCCTGGCAAGAACAAGTGGAGAGGCGACAGACCGTGGTGCTCTAGGACAGATTAATATCCCTTTAAGGTTCTCCACTCACCAGTGAGGGGGAGAAACCTAGAAGAGATGGTCACAACTAGGGAGCACATAGGAGCTCAGCTGGGTTCTGAGACCTCCCTGGAGCAAGGTGTCAGCTCAGAGCTGTCCGAGGTGCTGCAACCCCAGCTTCACCTACTACAGACTATATTTAGGTCAGCCTGCCCATAACCTCTTGGTTCAATGGACTCTCAGATAAAGTCAGGACAGTAGAAATTTCCCCTCATGCTGACATTTACCTGTGCCAGGGATGGTGAGCCTTCCTCCCAGGCAGCCAAATGTCCCAGTGGCACTGTTGCCAGGCTCCCGAGGCAGAGTCAAGAGCTGCTGAGAGCCCATGGTCTTGTTCCTTAGGTTCATGAAGTGATTATCCCTGAGGTTCTCCCCTGGGAAGGTGCCTGAGGGCATGACTCCCAGCAGGTCTGTCCCCTCATGCATCCCGGGCGAGGATGATGTTGTGGAGGAATTGAACACTTTGATCTTGAGGTTAGGGAGTGGGTCAAGCAAGGGAGAGTTGGTCATGGGGATCTTGTCGGAGGAATCTTGCAAGGCGTACATGGGGCCGCGGTACACGCCTGCATTGGCTGTCAGGTCGGGCTGCATTGAAGGGTGCAGCAATTGGGGGGTGTCTGCAAAAAAGAATGGTATGTTTCTCATAGAAGGAAATAGACACAGACAGCACAGCTACTCCCCGAAAGCTTGTCTGAATGGTTAACAAACTTTAACATACACCAGAAAACATGCACGGAGATTTTATTCAAAAGTGTGGGCCTCCACTTGCAAACTGAACGGCTTACAGTTCTACCACCTCCTCCTGTTGGATAATGTGTCAGGTTTTGACAAATGTTTACAGGCTAACTGATGTAGCCTTCTTCTGAATTTAGGCCAGTTTTTTCTATCTATCTATCTATCTATCTATCTATCTATCTATCTATCTATCTATCTATCTATTTATTTATTTATTTCAAACTTCTACGGTTTATTTCACACTTTCCATCTTGTTTAGTCTCACAAGTGATTTAGTTAATTGAGAAAAAAAGAAAGCACCCAGAGAGTTCCAGGCTAGCCAGGATTTGAACCCAGTTTGCCCTGGACCAAGTCCACCTCTTTCTCCACAATGGGCTCTAGTGGCCTTCAGTTTGAATGCTTGGTTGTATCTGTTTTCTCCTTCTGCCTTATGAGGTTCAAGGATGTACGAAAATGGGTGCCCAAAAGCAACAGGATGTGAACCTTGTGAGCAAGCTGGGGTCTTACCATGTCTGGAGGTCTTGAAATTGACTGGGTGGAAGCCTCCTGTCAGAGCAGCTGAAGAGTCTGTTATGTCAGTGTCAAAGTCCCGGCAGCTACGCCTGTACACAACCACCCCGACAGCCATCAGGATAACAATGAACACAAAGATGGCAACCACAACACCAGCGTACAAGGCCACGTCACCAGTAGCCTCCAGTACTAGAGGGAAGAGAGAGAAAGATTAAAAATGTTTGCTCAGGCAAGTCTTTGCTTTGAGGGAATTTGCATGTGACTGCTACTCAGGAATGTTATCTGTTAGTAGCATGTTCCCTATTGTCATTCTTTACAGCAAGGTGCATGGCTGGGTTGGACACACACATAAACCACCAAATGCCTTTCTCTTTAGGCTACGGAGATCAAGCTGGAAGCTTGACTGATTTGTAAATGGAATACAACACTGAGACAAAAGGTATGATGACATCATAGAACTGTAAAGTTGGAAGGGACCCCGAGGGTCATCTAGCCCAACCCCCTACAAAGCAGGAACCTTTTGCCCAATGTGGGGCTCGAGCCCACAGCCCTGAGATTTAAGAGTCTCATGCTCTACCAACTGAGCTATACCAGCTACAATAATCACAACTTTTCCCCTTTTTGTATTGCTGTGTTGCGGCATGCAGTCCCTGGAAAGAAGGGCAAGTGGTGGAAGAATTAGGCTCCCTCCCAGACAAAGGCAAGCTTATTTTGGTGGTTTGGAGAAGATCAGCAAGCCTTAATGCAAAATTCTTAATGTACACCTGCCTATGCTTTAAATGACCTAGACAGAAAACCTTGGACAACCTTGGCACAGTCGCGGACCCCTAATTAACATTGCCTCTGGGTCTATCTATTTATACATGACGCGTGCTGTGACTCCTTGATCTCCCTTGGTGTGCAGAAGAGAGGACTGCAATAAAAGTCATCTACCTTGAACTTTTAAAAATGTGCACACGCCTGAGGAAAAAACAACAACAACACCAACAACAACAACAACACTGCTGCTCTATGAGACTGGATGCACAGAAATGATCAACAGTCCATGAACCGAGTCAATCTCTCCTGTAGGTTCGTTTTGGTAGCAAACAGCTCCTAGATTGCTCTGGACAACAAGGCACCATCAGCTCCTGAGTGGATGAGCTCGCAAATGATGTTTGCTGCCTAGTGAGCTCTCCCCCTACCCCAACCTCTACTATGTTGAGTTTCATCTTTAAAATCTCCTTGGCTTTATAAAGTTTATTTATGCCAAAAATGCTGGGCCTTGGATTCAACACTTCCAAAGTTCTGCAGATCAATTTGTTCAAACATGTCCAAGAAGACCTGGGAGGGGGGGCAGTTTGGCCACATTTAAGACGATAGAAAGAACTGAAGCCTCTTCCCATGACTGCCTCCAAAAGAAATGCTGTATGGATTTGCTAATAAAAAAGCATGACCTTTTTTCTTTAACATGCAATGTTTAGCTTATTATTATTTTTTAGTTGCTGCTTTGTTAACAGTGTTTTATAGATTGTAATTGTTTCACTAATGCTTTGTTAATTATTCTGTATGATTCATGTGGTATTTGTGACGCTCTATTCTGTTCTATCATGTTACTGATTATTTTGTAAGCCGCTTTGGGATTCATTGGAATGGAAAGTGGCATAGAAATATATCCAATCAAATCTAGAATTACTCCAGATAAACCAAGCGACTGGCATTTACAATGATCTGTTCCCTCCACCCCTGTCTTTGATTTTAACTGTTTCCCTCTTCTCCAAGCTCCCCCATTATCATGCCCTGTTGTCACAGGTTCCTTCTTTCTGAAGGAGACTATGTCGAACTGAATCAAGGTGTTGCTGTTGTTGTTGTTGTTGTTGTTGTTTTTTTAAAAATGTAATTATATCTGGACTACATGTACAATTGTGTGTGATCCACTGGAAATTTCTTCTCTGAGGGTACTACCGGAAAAGGCATATGGAAGAAATAATGGAGAATTTACAGGCTTTGAAGTATCCAATCAGTGCCATTTCCCAATCTATAGGGATTGCTAGGGTAGACAGAGGAACGCTCCATGCCAAGCTTCCATCATTGCTTGCTACAGAAGTAATTTCCCTCCATCGGACTAGAAGGTGAAATACAACAGCAAGGAATACTGCTAAAACACTTCGGGGCTTGGGAGGGTTGACTCCCATGCTAATGTTATTTATTAAGGTGTCACCATCAATATGCATGGCACTTCAGAGCAGGAGCAGGAGCAACAGGGAGAGCCCCAGGGAGCTTGCAGCCTCAAGTTTGACAACGGAAATAAAACAGAAGGGAGGCAACAGGCAAGGGATTCACATGATCAAGACATGGAAGCTAAGGTGTTGAGATGCACAGGCTTTGCATGAATAGTTTTGAAATAGCTTTAGAATAAAGGGGGGGGGGCGGCAGGGTAAGGTAGGGCATTCCGAGAGGGCATTCTGGGCATAAGGAGAAGCAAGGGAGACTGAGCAAAGGTCCTTTGAAACAGCAAGAGAATTTTTAGGTGGCAGAGAACGGCAGAGTTGGAAGAGTAGCAATTACCCTGCCACCTTTATCCTCCCTTTATTTGATTTTTCAGTCTGCATTACAGAAGATAAGCTATCACTGATGAAGCTAATAAATATTCTGCACTGGATGCTACTCATGCAGAAACAGCTATGCCTTCCAAGCTTCACGTTCACAGACGTTATCACGTTTTATTGCCACGCAGTGCAGCAACTGATGGCACACTGCCGCAATGAGAGGGGAGGGGTGCGCAACAAGAACACCCCCCATCTCTGGCAAAATAAAAACAAAAATGAAACAAAATAACGCCATTGCTATAGCCCTATGTCAAGGAGTTACAGAAACATCAACAAGTTACTTGAGGGCGAGAGAGAGAGAAAGCCAGGAGGGGAAGAACTGAGCAAGAAACGAAAGCAAAGCGTTTCTCTTTCTCGCTCTTGTAGATGAATGGATGAGCTATAGCTTTAATTTCCATTGAAACAGTACACTGAATTTAGTCAAGGGAATAACAGGTGTTGGTGGAGTATAGTTTTTGATTTTATACAAAGAACTGATATTTTCAACATCATCATCATTATTAATTCATTCCCATGACCCAAAATGTTGTGTGTGTATGTGATATCCCAAGGTATACTGGGAGAACTGTAATATTAGGTCAAGGCAAAACTGAGAAAAACAAAAAAAAAGAATGGCCTAATATTAATTTTTTTGCAACGACAAGTGGCTGTCAGCCATCCCAGTGTGCTTGCTGCTGCTATCCGCAACACTAGGAGCAGGTTTGTTTTACTGGGAGCAAGTGGGTAGAAAATGGCCAGCACGTTTTCCATTATATCTCTGTAAACAAAAAGGCTAGAGAGACTTCTTTTTTTCTTTTTTTTTAAAGAAAACAGCAAGCAAGCAAGCTGAAATGTTCAGGGAAAGAGCCCAGAACATCACATGCTTCTTCTTCCTTCTGGAGGCTACAAACCTTTATTATTTAAACAAGCACTGAACTTAAAACCACCACAGTATCTTTCCTATTGAATCGGAGATAAACCAGGTTTGATTCTAGTTTCTAAAATAAACCCAGTTTGCTTTTCAAGGTCCACCAGGCCTAGCAATGCCTACATTCCCCCTCCCACTGACTTCAGCTCCCTTGAGGCTGCTAGAGTCACACAGAGATGGTCCTAGAGCATCTCTGTTCTCCAGGAATGTTTTAATACTGAGGTAGGGCAAAGGTTCATGTACAGCAGACAAACCCGAACCAAACCGAAAGCTTAAATGTACAACAAATGAAAGAAAATGGCTATGAAATGGAGACTTACGGTGACTTTTGGGCTCGCTTACAAATCTTTTATCTGTCGGGAAAAACAAAGTTCAAAAACAAAGGTTGAAAAATGAGAATGGTGACAATGAAGATGGTAACAAAAGAAAACAAAGGGCAGTTTAGCAGCTCTGGCAAACCGAGGACTAAGGATATGGTGAAAACGTAAGCACAATTTGTACTGAAGTTACATGCAAGACAAAGCCACATAAACTGAAGCTGGAAGGGAGGAGGAGGAGGCTGACATATTCACTCCACAAGCAACACCTCTCAAATATCTGCACTGCTGTATCTGCCCACAGTATCAGGCGGGTGCCTGCGAAATGTAAAACCAACATCATGGTCTGGGATGCTGTGCTAACGTGCCTAAGAGCAGAGCAAGAGTCCATCTGGTCCAGCGGTCTGTTTCTTAGGATGGCTAGCCAGCAGGGCACAATGATGATAGCCGTCTCCTGTGGTTGCTCCCCCCAACCACTGGTATTCATTGCCATACCTCCCACGACCATGGAAGCCCCCCACGGCTATGTGGCCAGTTGGTACGAACCACCCTACTGCACTTCTATTGGTTCTTCACAACATGTGACCCACCAGTCCTCTCAGGCACAATTCTACAACCGGTGCTTTTTTCTGGGGGTACGCAGGGGTACACACACCCCTAAACATTTTGTGAATCTTTGTACTTTTGTCCATTTACTGTATTTATTTTTCCCAATTTGAACTATAAAATGGTGATTTTCTTGAGTCAAAATGAGAGTACCCTTAAACATTTTTTAAGAAAAAAAGCATTGACTACAACTCATCTGGACAGAAGCACTGAGCTGCCATGTTTCTTGGCTGTCCTGTCCTCTGTTAGTGGCAGTCAGTTACCCCAATCACCACCAAAAACCTCCTACCACCCACCCAATCAGCATAAGAAAGTGCTGAGAGAAGCAGTAGCATCTAATTTATTTTCTGGTGGGGGAGCCATGCTGGTCTGCTGCAGTGAAACCCAACAGTGTTGTAGGACATTAAGGACGCGCACATATATTACAGCGTAAGCCTCAAAAGGTGTACTCCAGAGGTCAAGGGATTCCAACTCCCATCAGATCCAACTCCTGGCATGGCCTACTGCCAGGAATTATGGGAGTTGTAATCCAGCAACACCTGAAAAGTGCCATGTTGACTGGCAGAAGCTTTCGTGGGCCTGCATCCACATCTTCAGATGAATGAAGCACAGTGCTTCCCCCCTATAAAGGTAAAGGTAAAGGGACCCCTGACCATTAGGTCCAGTCGTGACCGACTCTGGGGTTGCGTGCTCATCTCGCATTATTGGCCGAGGGAGCTGGCATATAGCTTCCAGGTCATGTGGCCAGCATGACAAAGCCGCTCCTGGCAAACCAGAGCAGCACATGGAAACGCCGTTTACCTTCCCGCTGTAGCGGTTCCTATTTATCTACTTGCATTTTGACGTGCTTTCGAACTGCTAGGTTGGCAGGAGCTGGGACCAAGCAACGGGAGCTCACCCCGTCACAGGGATTCAAACCGCTGACCTTCTGATCAGCAAGCCCTAGGCTCAGTGGTTTAACCCACAGCGCCACCTGGGTCCGCTTCCCCCCTATATATATAAATATAATATATAAACATATATATATGTTTAGGGGTACTCTCATTTTCCTACTCCTATTGAAATACTGTCCCTCAATGAGGCCAAACTTAGATTCACAAAATGTTTAGGGGTATGCGTACCCCTGCGTCCTCCCAGATAAAAAGCACTGATGAAGTATATGGTGATCCCAAAGTGGCAGGGACACATATATGGTTGGGATGGTGGAGGAGGAAGAAGAAGAAGAGAGGAATGAGGGAGACAAAATGCTAAAGAAGAAGAACAGAATAATTCCAATTCATCTTAAAGTTCTTCAGACTTGCTGCATGTTGAAAGTTCCCACACACTAGAGAAGTACTGATTATTATTTTTGGGGGGTGGGGTGTGGGGTTGTTAGGCGATGGGGAGGTGCACAGAGCACAGTGCTTCTTGCCTCTCGGTGTGTTGCTGCTTGGTTTTCTTCTCAGTACCATTTGCCTGTTTAAGTGTTAATCGCCAGCAGCAGGCTGCCATGGTGCGCAGCTTGACTGTGCTTGCAAACTGCACCCGACCTCGGCTGTCATGATGCCTTAATTTTCCCCAGCAGTGAGCTTCTCCAGAGCCAGCAGCTACTGGAGGGAGGGGAAGATGCTTTTCCCCCTTTTTCAAAAAATAAATTATGTCTCTGTACAGGACTCCCCCTCATCTCTGCTATCTGCCAACATGGATCAATCCAGTGATTCCATTTAAAACGACACACGTACATTCTCATGCAGCATTGGCATGAGGTTAGAATTATAGCATTTTTGGGGGGGTGAGCAGATTGCGGTGGGAGGACAGAATTCAGGCAGCGGTATAAATTCGGGCAAAATAATGAGCCAGGAAGGTATCACAACGGAAATCAACATGACTACACCAGGTGGCAGCACTGTCACAATTATTATTATTTTTAAAAAAGCAGGACTGCTCTTGTAGCAAAGTTTGCTTTTCTGCTCGTTCAGGCAATTTATTTGGATGATGTGAAGAGAAAAACAAATACAGCAATTCTCCCCAGCCTTGCCTCAAGTTTAGAGTAGAAGGGTTAAAACCAAACATCTTCTGCCTCCTGCCTTCCTGTAACCACCCAATGAGCACTTCAGACACTGGCTGAGCTACTGTGATGTCATGGAATGTTCATGAATGTACAGGCAGACTGGATTGAAGATGTCGGCAAGAGAATACTGGCAAAGCAATGTGCTTTCCTGAGCTGTCAAATATCCTAAAGGGCCACAGGACAAGAGCTGTCAGGCAAAGGTCCTTTCCAGGCTGCAGGACTGTTGAGCTAGAGAGCAGAGTGGGGGTAGGGAAGAGGCTGATTGTTGTCATGTAGTGCCAAGGAAAATTCACTCTGCACTTGTCTAAATATATTTTTCTTTATTATTGCTTCTTGGCTTCTGGGGCTTAGTCTTAGCACTGAAAGTAATTTCTGTATCCTGAGAGATCTGGATCAAGTTTAAGCCAGGTGTTCATGCAAAGCAAAAATCCCACTGAGATACCATCAGGACCCATTTCTTTAGGGGATCACATTGTTGAACAAAATCCACTGGATTGCTTTCCCCAGCACTAAGACAACTGATGGATTTCTGAAGGAAATGTCAATGCTTTACCCTGCCCACCTGTGTTCTCCTTTCTTGTATGAAGAGACCACCCCATTCCACTTCTCATAGTTTCACTCTTTGAGCTCTACAGGTGGAAGAGGGATCCTGCCATCATGGGTTCTGAATGACAGTTCTTCCACCTTCTCCAGAAGATTCACATTCAAGATTAGGACTCAAATCTCATTAAGGAACAGCTGGCATTTCACCCACTAACCTTACCATACACTTCTCAAAATAGTTCTCTTGATCTATCTATCTATCTATCAATCATCTATCTATCTATCATCTATCTATCTGCAAAGGCAGCCAGCAGTTCATACAGATAACTGAAAGATTCTACTCTTCTGAATGACCTACATATCCTTTGAGTACAGGTGTCTACATCAATCACCAGTCTCAAGTTGACTGTTGGCTGGGCAACAGTGCAACTGGAACCCATTCAGGTGGGCTGCAAGGATCTGCAGCCCATTCCTAAGCAGCAGACTCAGAAGCAGCTTGCACCTCAGTTGGTTTTGCTTGCCACTATGCCCTAGCGTGCTATCTCCATGCACCTCCAAGACTTGAAACCATTCACCTAGAAGGCTGATGCCAACCAGAGGCAGAGGCAATGGGATGATCTACACATTACACAGTGTCAAATGCAGGTTTGCTACGGAATGTGTGCACTCAACAGGGAGCTAAAAATAATCACAGCTCTGTGACAAGTGTACCCAGTAAGTATGTGTGCAACACATCCATAAATCTTAGGTATAGAAAAAATATTTAAGAAATAAAGTTTATGGAGTGGAAGTTTTGTGTCTCTTCCTCTTCTCAGCAGCCCCCCTTGGTACTCCCTCCAACACGGTTCAAAAGGGACCCCCAGCCCTCAAGAGAGGCTTTCTGTGGGTCTCAGGTAACCGCATTGGGACAGAGCTGAGAGGAAACTTCCATTCCTTAAATGACCTTAAGTTAACTTAAGTTTCAAGCTTGTGAACTTAGGTGGCCAGAGAAGTTCATTGGGACTGGTAATAGATTTGGGTAAGGAGCTGAAAGGATGCAGTCGATGTTCTCCCCCTGCCAAGTTGGCAACAGAAGTTTGTCACTGGGTCTTATATGGCCAACTGCAGAGCTTTTTCAGTGCAACTGAAAAACCTTCCTTCCTTCTGTCTTCCCTTTCCCCTCTGCTTCTTATTAGGCACAGCAAATTGACTCACTTTGCATACAGAGCCCATCAGTGCAGTTTTTGGAGTCAAGCAGCACTCCGTTGCAGTCTTTGCCTCCATTCCTGGGCGAAGGGGCCGCGCATTCTCTGCTCCTCCAGTGCGTGCATTCTGTGCTGCAGGCTGACCACTTGCTCCATTCCGTCCAAGCTCCGTCTACTGCATTTCGGGAGGGAAAAGACAGTCAGGGACTAATCCATCACCAGAATCATCACCATAAAGGAAGGAAACAAATTAGAGATGCACAGGCAGAAGGGGTTGGCGGGGGGGGGGGGAGGAAACAATTTCTTGTAGGACTAGCTTACGAACTCCTGAAAAAAGCAGAATGCTGGGATGCCCTTGTGAAATCACCTTCTGGAACCACCGGCCCCAACCAAAAAGTCAAGTAATACTGGCTGGCAGGCAAGACCAGACTTTAAACATTGCAAAATTCCAACACAGGAAGGTCTTCCAAGTCGAAGACGTGCACTATCTCCCACACGTAAGTGTTTTTACGCCACAATATTTTTGTACAGTGGTGCCTCGCAATACGAATTTAATTCGTTCCGCGAGTCAATTCGTTTTGCGAAAAATTCATCTTGCGAATCGCGGTTTCCCATAGGAATGCATTGAAATTTCTTTTTTTGCCCATAGGAACGCATTAATTAAATTTCAATGCATTCCTATGGGAAACTGTGATTCGCAAGACTTTTTTTTGCAAAACTAATTCGTCTTGTGAGTCACCATCAGATCGCAATACGCATTCGTCTTGCGAAAAATTAGTTGCAGTGCATTCGTCTTGCGAGGTACCACTGTATTTTAAGTGTGCCTTAATGTGACACATATTGACACAAGCAACTATTTCCAGGCGTGCACCTACAGTTAGAATTTCTATGCTGCGTTTTAGCAGTCCTCTGAACAAGCCTGCAATGTAGATCAGTATCATTAACCCCATAATGCAGCCGGTGAGCTGAGGCAAAAGACTGTGGCTTGCTAAAGGTCACCTACCAAAAAAATAAGGTGACATCTTGAAAGCTGTAGGTTCTAACTACTATAGCAGCTTCCTCGTTTTTAAAGCACCGCCTGCTTTCTTGCCACATCTGCCAGTTTTCATCCCAACCAAGCATTAAATGTAATTTTAAAAAATTAAACTAAATGGAACAGATTTGACTAGCACATGCATTCCCAAATTCGCCTTTCTTAAGGTTCCAGCCTCCCATCATCACATGTATGATTATTACTTTTTTGCTTTCTTTTGAAGTTTAAAAAGAGCAGCCAGGCACAAAAGTATATTGAATTCTCACGAAACAACCCGCTTCTTTATTGTTTATCCTGTTTCGTCCCTCCAGACCGCAAGTGTTAAGAGCATTGTTATTTCCCTCAATTCCTTGCAATAACACATCTTGCTGCTAGCAGATGCTGTGATGTTAGCAGTTCTTCCTGTAAATTATGAGTCTCACTTCAGTTGTGACTCAACATAAATATCATTGCACTATAATGTACACAGAATTTTTGTACGGAACGGAATATTGGATGCCTTTCCCCAAACGCTTGATATTTAAAGGTAGTTCTAAATAAAGAATGAGCTGTTTTAATAAATGGCATTTGGAAACTGGCGGATTGTTTTCTAAAGCAGATATGGCTCCCCAATGCTCTGCTGCCTGGCTCCTGCTGCTTGAGATACTCTAACGCTCTGTACAGGGTACTGAGTCTAAGTCAACTGGCTACGGCGAGCTTTGCCACCAGATTCTGTGCTACACAAACAGAAACTCTGCTCACTGTGCAGAGTCCAGAAGTAGCTGTCCGAGATGCCCTCACCTGGGCACATAGTGCTGCAGGCGATCTTCTGCAAGGACTGTCCATCGCAAACGGAGCCACCGTTGAGAGGCGCAGGATTGGTGCAGGTCCGGGTGCGCTTTTGCCATCCACGACCACAGCGGTTGCTGCATGGGGACCATTCTGACCAGGTGGACCAGCCGCCATTCACTATGACCAGGGAAGAGAAGCAAAGGATGTTAAAAACCATGAAAGAGCAGGCAAGTGAGGCTATCTCCTCAATACCAACCTAGCTGACTTCTTTCTCCTGTAGCCACTTCTAATGTTACAACTGCCCACATGAAATACGCTGGGAAACACCCACACCGTGTTGGATTCCTGTGGCAGCTGTAACATTCAATAAGTCGTCACCACCGTGGCTGTCCCAATCATGCCAGTGTTGCACATTCTTGGTGGAAGCTGGCACCAGACTGGACACTCTCCATGTGCAATGGCCACAAGAGGGAAGCCAAAATGCTGCATCTTCTCCATCACCAATCAATAACAATAAAATGTACCTCTGTAAGAACGCATCTATTAAGGAATATCTGCAAAATTGTAACACCTGTGAATCAGAGACCTGCACTGGTTGTCGATTAACTGTTCAAGGTCTTAACTATTGGTACTTAAAGCCCTGAACAGCTTGGGGCCAGTTTATTTGCGAGATTGACTTACAATGAAGCAACCTATAACTTGTTAGAAATTAATTAATCAATTGATGGGGAAACTGCAGAGGTAGGGACTCTTGCAATTATAATAAAATTATTATTATTATTATTATTATTATTATTATTATTATTACCCCACCCATCTGGCTGGGTTTCCCCAGCTACTCTGGGCAGCTTCCAACAAAATATTAAATTAAATTGCAAGTGCTTTTAAATTCAGTGGGGCTTCCTTTTGAACAAAGATGCTTAGAGGATCAGGTTGTTATTTGCATTTAACATGGATGTTGACATACTGCATGAACCAAGTATTTAACTATACATGCACACACATATATATACATTGCAGAAAACTGTGTTCCTATCTTCTCCTTATCCACCATGTGCATAAGCCCCCTAAACTGCCGATAGCAAAAAGTCTGTACCATAGACAATGACGGTGGCTGTGGTGCTCCTCCGTTTGGCGACAATGTTCTTGGCCACACAGGTGTAGTTGGCAGTGTCAGAAAGTCTGGCTTGCTTGATGATGAGGTTATGGTCAATGGTTATCAAGAAGTTGGTATCTTGGGCAGTGTTAACCACATCATCATTCCTCAGCCACTCCACCTAGAAAGAGCCACGGGGGGGGGGGGAGAAAAACAGGGAGGAAAGGAATAGGGAAAGGAGGTGTTGGGACAGGTAAAAAAAACAAGGAGGAGGAAGGAGGAAGAGGGAGCCATTGTTAACTACTGTAACACACACAATACATGCAACATGTGATCTTCATTCCAAAGCCTGATCTATTATAGGCTTCCCCAGCAAGCCATAGGACTTTATCATCCAGAGCCTGGAATTATGTTGGATAACCCTCCCGGGGTGGAGTCAAACTGCGGGAGAATCACAGCGCCGGCCGTGGCTGCAGAGACTGCTAACTCATAACTGCTGCCTCCTGGGTTTTTGCTGCATTAGCAGCACCGAAGAAACTTCTTTAGGAAGCAAGCCTGGGCAGTATGTATGGAGGTCCCGGGCTGCCCAGATTACAAGGACCGCGCCCCTACCCCCACTCTAGGCCTAACTGATGAGGTCCAAAAGAAAGCAGAGCAAAATTTGCCGCAGGTACCCATGACAGAAAACTCCATTGGGTTCCTGTGGTTCATATATGTTTGCCCACTTGCCTTGCACTGGTACATGCATTATCCTATGTAGAAGTAATACTGAGTAAGCATAAACAGGCTTTATTTATGAAGCATCCTGAATCTTGTGACGTTCAACCCATTTTTAAAAAAATAATAAACAACCCTGCCTGTCACCCCAGGAGGCCCTAGTACCATAATGCACCTGGGCTTTGCTCATTGTTCGAGAAAGGACAGACTTTCTTACAGATAACCTTTCTATTTTTAATTTTGTTCCCATCTGCCACACCAGCTGGATGTGGAATGGCCCAGTTCAACCACCTCGCTGTTTTGTTAGCAAAAAAAACCCCAAGGCCAGACAAATCGCAGATTAATTTCTTACATTTGTATCCTGCCCCAAGTTGCTGAGACCAACAATTTTAGCCCAACAACAACTCTGAAAAGTAAGTTATGCTCCGAGAGTGTGAGGCTGAAGGCTTCAGGCCGCGTCCACACAGGCCACAAAGTGAAATGGGAACAAGATGGCGGAGTCCTGAAGAGATAGACTAGACTGCACCATTTCGGGCTGAAAGTGGTGTTTTGCCATTTCAGCAAAAAAACACAAAACCTTGCACATAGAAAACTAGCTCCGAAGGGGCTGGACTAGGATATGCTAGCATTCCCCCCACCCCGTTTCTAAAACTTGCCAAGCAGGGTTGTTGTTGAAAAATATGTGTGCACTCAAAACTAGTATTTTGCACCTGCAGCCTGAAGCAGAAAAACCCGTTTCTGCCTCCTCATTCACCTGCATGCATGGACCAGGCCTCTTGGTCTTCTAGAGGCAGAATCCAGGTGCTACCCTACAGGACACTATGGTCTACCTGCCCTTAGCTTGGATTGACCTGTCTCTCCATCAGCACTCAGCCGCCAGGTATATGCATGTGTGTGCTTAACTGCCAGCACTCCATCTAGACTGAGCATCTTTACACCCCAGGCACCTAAGCCATATGATGCCATGTTGGTGGCGTCCTTGTTACCCTGCCACTGCAGTCACAAGTCGCTGGAAGCTTCCTGTGGCAGCAGCGTCAGCAGAAAATTTATGTGCTTGGGATGGTGCCACACACCCAAACAACTGCTCAGGTATTCATGTGCATATAGTGCCAGCAGAGAGGTGGTATTGCCCTCTGTTTGAAAGCATGCTGCACAACACTTGCAGAACCAGCAGATTTGGGGGCAGCTGTTTGCCACCACTTCTGTGATGCTCCCCATGGGCTGCCTGAAGCTGTAGCCTCACTCTGCCCTGTGACAAGGCTGTGACACCCTGAGAGCCTCGCGGAAGGGAGCCAGGTTGGAGTTTCCCCAAACGCAAGCTAATGTTCCAGCCAATACACCAGTTGGGCCGTTTACATGGGAAGGACCGGGTCGCGGGGTGTCAAAGGCTAAAGACGACCCCTGTGCAAAGCTCTGCCACTGCCAGGGGAATTCCAGGAATGTTGATAACGTCCGGATTCTAAATGCTCTCCCCCTCCCTAGAAAACAATTCGTTCTGTGTTTTCGTTGCTAAATCCTGCGAGGAGTTAATGGCTGATCAGCCCATGCGGGAGGGAGGGAAGGCTGGGCTGAACAGGTGTTGAGGTTAAGTACATTATTAGGTGTCAGAATAACAGATCCGCTGCCTAAAATAAACACTTCTGCTGAATAATGAAAGCAGACGGCCTCGGTGCAAGGCTATCCATCATGGCCCCGATCCGGCTCCGGGAGCCGACTCATTTACCTCATGCACACTCCCTCCCCCCCCCCCCCGGCTGTAAACTGGCAATCTGCTAAGGTGCCAACACTCCCAGCTGGAATTTTATGGCAGTTGCTTGGAAGAAGCAGTCAGATGTGTGTGTGTGTGTGTTTCTGAGGTGTGCATGGTGGGGAGAGGGTGGCTGGGCAGATATTTGAGAGAAGTAACAGCTCCCCGTGATTTATTAATGGGCTGCAATGGGAAAAATTGCATCCTTGCCTACAATTATTCACATTCACTATGTGCCTTCAGGGAAGGCGCAGATGTGCCCAGCTGTAGGAGGAAGGCAGGAAGTTTCTGGTTACCAACTGCCAGCAAATTTGGAGAGTGGTTGGTGGGTGGGTGGGTGGGTGGGGGCAGATATCTCAGCAACCAAAATCCATAAAACAAGTCTGCATGGCTGAGTTAGAATAACACCCTAAAAAGGAAAAAAAAAGCAGGAGACAGATATTTCAGGAAGCTTTAAAAAATTTATTCCAGCATCTGTCTTATGGAACAGGGGAAAGCAATACATTTAATGGGAGGGCAGCAATCACCATTGGAGGCAATGCAACAGCCCTAGCTCATGAATCTCAAAGCATTCTGCCAGAACAAGCCTGGTAGGAAAAGATATATATCACTGTCAGGAAAAGTGCTCTAAGTCTCCAGGTGCAATCTCAAACCTGGGTCCTTTTGAGAGCTGGTCTTGCTTAGCAGCCATCTCTTTCCCAAGCAGACCATGGACCTCCTGGGCACAAGCATTTATTTGTGACAGCTCGCCGTCACCCTTGCTGCCCCCAAGTAACTTCCCCTGCTTTCTTGGCCTAAAGGTTTTGGGTGATTTTCAGTTGGTCATTCACCATGTGATTTTATGCATGTTAAGTTGCACAGCATCTTCACCACCATCTAAGAAAACTTGGCAAGAAGAGGCAGGGTGAATTTTTTGCCACTCCCTTGATTGTGTCTGATCGGGTGCAAAAGTGTGGTAAAGTTCTCCTCACCACCTAACTAATAGGAGGATACAGAGGGATGACTTATTGAGGGGCTATGTCAGGTGTGGGGAACCCATTTGACCCTCCAGATGTTGCTGAACTCCAGCTCCCATTAGCCCCAGGAAGCATGGCCAATGATTATGGAAGTTGTAGTTTGGCGACACCTGGTGAGCCAAAATTTCCCAACACCTGGGTTAAGTGTTGATAAATGAACTCACACTTTAGACTCCATTTCAAGATGCACCCACTGTTGTGGCTGCTTCCTCAGTTAGTCTACAGCAGGCATCCCCAAACTGTGACCCTCCAGATGTTTTGACCTAAAACTCCCATGATCCCTAGCTAACAGGACCAGTGGTCGGGGAAGATGGGAATTGTAGTCCAAAACGTCTGGAGGGCTGAAGTTTGGTGATGCCTGGTCTACAGCAACCTTTTCTAACATAGTTCCCCCCCCTCCAAAAAAATGTTTTGTAGTACAACTCACTGCATCTCTAGATAGCATGGCTGCCCAAACCATCCATGGATCATCAACATCTCTGGATGTTGCCCTTTTGTCTGTTTGTGGGAATATTTGTCCCCATCATTGATTTGCCCCTACAGTTTGTTTGTTTATTGCATTCTTTCCTGTCCTTCTTCCAAGGAGCTTGGACCAGCCTTCATAGTTCTCTCCCATATTTCAACCTCAGAAAAGCCCTCTGAGATATGTTAGCAGAGAGAGTTGCCCAGGGTCACACACTGAGGTTCTCTCACCTGTCTTAGTTTGACTGTTCACACACACACACACACACACACAATCTATATCTATACCTGTATCTATATCTATAAAAAAGGTAAAGGGACCCCTGACCATTAGGTCCAGTCGTGACCGACTCTGGGGTTGCGCGCTCATCTCGCATTATTGGCCGAGGGAGCCGGCATATAGCTTCCAGGTCATGTGGCCAGCATGACAAAGCCGCTTCTGGCAAACCAGAGCAGCACATGGAAACGCCGTTTACCTTCCCGCTGTAGCGGTTCCTATTTATCTACTTGCACTTTGACGTGCTTTCGAACTGCTAGGTTGGCAGGAGCTGGGACCAAGCAACGGGAGCTCACCCCGTCACAGGGATTCGAACCACCGACCTTCTGATCAGCAAGCCCTAGGCTCAGTGGTTTAACCACAGCGCCACCTGGGTCCCTTATCTATATCTATACCTGTATCTATACCTGTATCTATATCTATATTTATCTATCTGCTGTGGGCCTGAACTGTAATTGTGTCAGCCAGCTTTCTGCTCTGCTCAGAGAGGCTTGCAGCGTCTCTTCTCTCTGCTTGTTGAGCGCTGTGATCCGGTTACGCGTGTTGATGAAGTGGAGGGCCTGATCTGCTGGATGGATGGTTCCACCTTGCAGCGGGAGGTTGGGAACAGGATGATATTTGGGTGCTTTCCAGCTCTGCGTCTATGCCCTAGCCTGATAGCAGTACCGCAAAATAAAATGAGGCCAAGAAGAGTTATCTTCTGTGGCTTTTTGCATGAGCAGCCTTATCCTAATGGGTATTAGCAGCATCACACACTAATCCGTGTACTTTTTGGCAGCTCTGGCCATGTGCCCAGTCCACAGCCAGCACCACCAGTTTCGAGGAGATACATGGTGCCAAGCTGAAGCGACCTCTTCGGAAACAAGATTTGTCTGCCTGCCTCGCCACAACCCTCACTGAAGAGATCAGAGCTGTTTACAAGGGCAATTCCTGATCAGAAGCAATGATGAGCAGCAGAAATGCCAGGCCATAGTTGTTGTTGTTGTTGTTATTATGTTTTGGTCTATTTTTTTTTTACAAAGTGGAATGAACCTCACTCCACCAAGCTTCCTCCCCTTAGGAGAGACAAATATACCACGAAAGCCTTGAAAACTGTGTGTAGGGAGTGCAAATGAGAAGAGAATTGCAGCTGCCTGACCTCCATGTGACATGGATAAAACTGTCCAAAGTAACAGGATAGAAGAAATAGGACCAAAGGCGACACTGAGGTTGGTGGTGAGGGGGTGTAAAACAAATAAATCCAAGCTCAATGGCAGGAGTGCATTGGGAGGGCAAGATTCCTTTCCGCAGCTCAAAAAACTGGCTGACTAATGGATGCGTAGTATTTTCACAACCAGGCAGTTGAAACAGGTTTGAGAACTCAAGGCTAGGTTTCTTCTGGGGCCTGCATGGGCCCAACTAAAGAACTACAGAAAGCAAAGAAAAATTAAAGCACCTGTTTCCCCCCTAAGGGTGTGTGTGTTTCTGTGTGCCTGCGTGTGTGTGTGCCAAAATGGCTAAATTGTGCAGTTCTCTAAACGGGGAACATCCCCAAAAGCCACATAGCCTGGGCAGTGCAATCCTACACAGGCTTACTTGTGCAATGGTACTTTCTTTTGAGTAAACAATGCCCTACACCTAGGACTGAAGTGTCAGTCTATTTTCTGCTAAGCAGGTACATACAATGAGCCAAACTGAAGAGGGACAGTTCACACTTATGGGCAGAGGAAGGAATGAAACAAGTATAGAATGTTCTCTTTCTCAGTGATCTGAGATAAGTCATGCACATCCCTTGGCACATGGGAAAGTGCTGCATGTGCGCTTTAATAACAGTGATGCTAATCATCACACAGAAACACAACATGAGCATGCGTCGCCTTGTGGGAATAATTGTAATTCAGTTCCGCAGGCTCCTCCCAGCTGGTGGCTGCTGCCACCTGTTAGCTTTCTACTCCTCTCACTGTGCAGTTTAGACAGTCACAAGACTGTGTTTACACATTCCAGCAACGCACTGTTGGAATCACGGGATAGGATGTGATGCTGCTTCTTGTTTCCGCTGGTTGTTTTTTTCCCCTTCGGACTTCTCTCAGAGAGAGGAGACATGTTTTCTTTTGTCCGGCTTAACTCCTAGCAATAAAGCAGTTTTAGTGCACAACCTCTGGCCTCACTCTGCTGTATTTACTCTGCAAGATTTATGGAACAAGTGCCTGATGTCTACAGACAGACTCGGGTCATGAATCACATTGGAAGGCAACTGGAATGTTCCTGCGTTATGCTTGTGGGATTGTCGTTCCCCCTCCCACCAGCTCCTGACATTTTGGTTATGGGCCCAGACCCCACACCCCGTGGCCTGCCTTGCTTACCTCGGCTGTTGGCACTCCTTCAGGAGGGCGGCACTGCAGAAGCACTTCGTGATCCAGAGGAACCTCCTTCCCCAAGGGCTCCTGGTCAAAATTCTTCCTCAGGTCTACAAATGGGAAACAAAACAAGTACCAGGCATCAGTCCAGGAGTCATTTGCAGAGCAAAATTGCCTTGTCATATCAGCTGAGAGAGGGAGGCATGTCAAGAGCTCAGCATGACCTTAGGCTGGATACACACCAGAGATTTAAAGCACATTTTTTTCTCCCCTGCCCACAAGCAGGAACCCTAGGAACTGTAGTTTACACTTTAACAGAGCTACAACTGCAAGCGCCCTTAACCAACTAGGCTTCCCAGACTTCTTTGGTGGGAGAAATGTGCTGAATGAGGTTCCTACCCGGCAAGGCTGCCAATTCTTACTGAAATGAAGATGTGGGGATTTGTGGGGAAATGCCCTGCTTAAAAGTCCTTGTGGTGCCATTCTGTTGGTCTCACGGGTTATCTCAATAAGGGTTTTCAGAAGCACACAGGTGAGCCCATCGAGGTAGTTAAAGGAAGGGTGGACACGCAGAGTTTGTATTTTACACCCCACTCAGATATGTTTACTTGGGAGTAAGCCACTTCCAAAGATGTATGGGCTTGCAGGTAAAAGGAAGTCTCTGCTGCATGTGAATGTACGGACTGTATTTTCCGAACTCCCACAAATCACATGGGTGAAACAGTTGAGAGAGGACAAGGTCTCAGAGCCCTGCATAGCTGTTCTCCATAAAATGTACATTGATGGGCAACCTTTTGAGCTTGGGGTGTCAAAATTTGCCAAAAAACCGAGCATAACTCGGGTGGTGTGTCACTTCGAGAAAAAAACCATAATTTCGCGATATTTATAGTTTAAATAACAAAAATGTATAATTGTAATATATAACTGTATTTAATAAACCAAAAAAAAACTAATTATTTAACCAAACCAAACCAAAAAACCCTTATTTATCACAAAGTGCCCAGAGTTTTTGAGCTTTTTGGGGGGAGCTGCTGACCAAAGTTTTGGAGGTTTTAGGGGGGGGGTCCAAAAGTTGCTTTGCTTTTTTGGGGGGGAAAGAGAACAGAAATGAATGACAAATAATACCTTCGCTGGAACTAACACGCAGTACTGACATAGTCTGCCAAAGCGCCTTAAAAAACCAGCACAGAACGGGTTAAAAAACCAATTTCTGGCTACCAGCAGCAGCAGCAACAACAAAAAGGATCCTAACAGCTAGCGTGAGGAGGAGCGGGAGAACAAATGGGGGGAAAACAACAACAACAACAACAACAACAACAACAACAACAACAACAACAACAGAGCGAATGGGCCGATGGGGCGCGTGCCAACAGCGAGGGCTCTGCGTGTCACGTCTGACACGTGTGTCATAGGTTCGCCATCACTGATGTAGGACATGATATTTTTTGTGTGTCTGCTCGGGGCCTGCCCTACCATTAGGTGGTGATGAGCTGCTTCAAGTAGCAGAATCTGGGTGGGTGGGTAGAAGTGGTGAAGTGTTGGACAACAGACCTATGTCTGCTGTACATCATGCCTTCCTACATCTAACTAATCTAACCCAAGTGCTGAAGTAGGAGACAACTACAAATCCAGCTGGCTTTAGTATACAGTGTGAAGAGAGGACTTCACTTTGTTCTTGCTTCAGACAGCAAAATTTCTTGATCTGCCTCTGCGTCTACTAACTCTACTCCCAAACAAAATATCTCCATTCCCTGCTATTCCTTCCCCATGTATCAAAACCTTTGCTAAAATGTTCTGAATTCTGTACATCAACATTAGAAAATGATTGTATCACTTGCAGCCACAGGGAACAAGAATATATTAGCAATATTAAGTGGCTTTTCTTAATACTTGAATATTGCATCAATTTAAAAGAACTTTGTGTGCTTAACTAAACTGTATCACATGTAAACAAGCCCCAGCATTAACCAGTAGGTGGCACTATAACCCACCTAATTTCTCTCAAGCAGTTTTGACAAACTGTTCCAATGAAAATAAATGCTGTCCAAAGTAATTATTTTTGAGGATGATTACGATGATGACAATGATGTTAATTTGCTGTCTTGTTTTATGAACAAGACTTGATCGTTGTAGATCTTATCACAGCATGATCTGCTGGAACGAGAAAGTTCACTGGCTAGCAACCACTGCTTCTAGAACTGCATATTGCAAGTTTATAGTGCCTGTTCGCACAAATTTCTAATCCTTGCATTTCTAATCCTTGAGAATACATTTATTTTTATTTTTTTGTAGCATGAGAAGGGAGCCATGTAGAAAATAAAGCCACCTATTTTGAAACTAGTGTGGAGTGCCAAGATATATAAGCACTGCATATTTTTTAGAAATACTGTAAAAATAACATTGTGCCACTTGTGAGATTGGATGTGCCACACCAAAAAAATGGGTGGAATCAACCCAAAGTAATGTTTAGTCCACCATCTTGATGCAAAATAACACCTGGCATCCGAACATTAACAAAGATTGCCACTCCCACCATGGGTGCCATCATGCCAAAACTGGAGATGATATAATGAAAAGCAGCCAAATCTATTCTATGCTGAAAAACAGGGGAAGTCATGCCAATGTCATGTTTTGGTCTGCCACTTTGATTCCAAATAGTGGCCAGTGGCCAGATGCCGATGAAGTTTGGCAACATCATATTGAGAGGCGGCTGCAACTATACCAAAAAACAGGCAAAGTCATGCCAAAGTGACATTGTGGTCTGCCAGCTTGATTAGAAATGGCAGCGAGTGTCTGAATGTCAATGAAGAGCACTGCTCCCACCTCAAGAACCCTCGTGTCAAGTTTGGCAATATTTTTCCGAGCGGCATCTGAACATAAAGAGAACAAGCTTCCCCTGACATCGAAATAACTTGCCTCCATCCTCAGTTATTAAACACACAGTAAGGCCTAATCTTTGCCATTCTGATCCCACAGTCAAGGGTTCTCCTTTTCTTCCATGAGAATGGGGTAATAAATATATGAACATATATGTGAAAAGCCCATTTAAATCCTTAAATCAAACAATTCAATAAATTAAGATGAAATGAATTCTCTTTTGTCTTGTTCTGCTCATTAAACAAACAAACAAACTAACTAACTAACTAACCCCACAACCCTCACCAATGAAAATGTAACATAAAATACTCCTTTCCAGCAAGGGTATCCCTCTTTCTTTCTCCTACACACTCTCTCACCCCAATGTGCCCAAAATTTATAGAATGGCCACATTTGAACAAACATGAGCTGCTTACAATGTGGCTCTTGGGGATATTCTGTCCATCTCTGTCCCTACATACAGTGGCATACCAAGCCCAGGTGGTACCCGGTGCAACGCCTGTGCGGCACCCCGTATGAACTGCGCATGTGTGGCATACTGTGCATGCGCACTCTGTACGAGGTGCCGCTGGCGTGCGGTCGTATTATGGGCTGCCGTTTGTGCATAGGCTGCCGCGCCAGTGGCACCCCGAGTGTCACCCCCTCCAGGGTGACACCCGGGGCAACCCGCTCCCATTGCATCCCCTTGCTACGCCCCTGCCTACATACAAATAGACTAAGTACCTGGGAGAAATGCACAGTATGAAAAGTACCCGTATGAAGGAGGGTTAAACACACTCAAGACCTACATGCTATCCTGACGTAAGCTCTTCGGCTTTTGGTGGTCCCAGCAGAGCTCCATGCCACACACTGACACCAGTAGTCTTCTAAGCCAAAGAGTTCTTCCACTTGCTGTCGAGAGACTTCAATCTGGACTTCTCTTACAAGGAGCCCTGGGAGAAGAGAAAACAAGGAGGGGGGTTAATGATGAGAGCCGTGTGTGTGTGTGAGAGAGAAGCTAGTACAGTGGACTCTCCTTCCTTGGAGGTTTTAAAGCAGAGGTTGGATGGCTATGGATGCTTTAGCTGAGATTCTTGCATTGCAGTGGGTTGGACTCGATGACCCTTGGTCCCCTTCCAACTCTATGATTCTATGATGGGGGGTGGGATATAAAAGAAACACCTACATGGAAGTGAGAAATGCATACACATGGCTGAAGCAAGGGTAGAAGGGGGAATGGTGGTCCTACACACCAGAAAGAAGGCATGGTTGTGTATAACATCCATGGTTTCCTCACTACCTACGAAAAGAGCTTCAGTTGATTTCATGATAAAAAGGTAAAAAGGTAAAGGGACCCCTGACCATTAGGTCCAGTCGTGACTGACTCTGGGGTGGCGCGCTCATCTCGCATTATTGGCCGAGGGAGCCGGCGTATAGCTTCCAGGTCATGTGGCCAGCATGACAAAGCCGCTTCTGGCAAACCAGAGCAGCACATGGAAACGCCGTTTACCTTCCCGCTGTAGCGGTTCCTATTTATCTACTTGCATTTTGACGTGCTTTCGAACTGCTAGGTTGGCAGGAGCTGGGACCAAGCAACGGGAGCTCACCCCGTCACAGGGATTTGAACCGCCGACCTTCTGATCAGCAAGCCCTAGGCTCAGTGGTTTAACCACAGCGCCACCTGGGTCCGATTTCATGATAGCACTCTTCAAATAGCTGAAGAACTGTCCTGCAGAAAATGAAGCAGACTTATTCCCTGTTGCTTTCAAGCTCCCCGCCTTGCATGAGAATTGACTTGTGCAATTACATATGGTTGAAATTAGGGTTGAATCACCATCACACAAGTCAAACATGTGTAAGATGAGGGTTTACTGTAATGTAGAAGGCAGCTCCCGGTCTCTCTTTTGGGCTAGGTAGCAGATTTGGCAGGGATGCCTCATGTGGCACTTCCTTGGGGTTGTAGGGTTGGAAGCAGAAGTCAGGTGTTGGAGGAGAGAGTTGTGTGTGTCATGTGGCTGGCTCTGTGTCCCCTAAGATGGCCTGTTGCCCTCCAGTGGAGGATGCTGACCCACAGCTAGCGCTGAAGTAAGATTCAACTGTCAGTATGATGGAATGCGAGTTAGGGCACCATCTTGTCTTTTGCCTCGGGCAACAAAATGTCTTGAGCTGGTCCTGCCTCTTCCAAACAACGACCAAAGATTCAGGAGCCCTTTCTCACTTTTTTATCTTTTACCTCCACCCCAACTGCCCACAGTGCTTCTTAAAATTAAGTTTGGAATACCTGCTTTGCTTGAAGATGGCCCCAGGTTTAATCCCCAGAATCTCTGGTTAGGGGGCTGGGGAAGAGACTTCAATCTCAAACCCTGGAGACCTGCTGCCAGGCCATGTAGACGAGAGTGAGCTAGACGAACCAATGGTCTGGCTTCAGTATAAAGCAGATCTCAGTGTCCACACATACTTTCTTTAATTGGCTAGGGAGCATGTACAGTCCAGGACAAAAGCCTAATATCTTGATGGGCCGTCACCCCCTTTTAAGCTATCTACAGTTGGTACACAGTTTTCTTGGTCCTACTAGGCCACATAAGGCGGCGGCGGGAGGGGGGGAATCTAGTACTTTCATGTTATGGGGAAGATAAACTTCTACCAACCCTAAGGATAAAGTGGGGCAATATTGGTTGCCATCTCTGTCTGTCCATCCGTCTCTCTGTCTCTCTGTGTGTTTGTGTGTGTGAAAAGAGGCAGTTGAGAAATAAAGAAGTGAAAGGAGGTGAGAATTTTAGACGATTAAGAACTGAGTACCAACAGGCTGAGCAAATGAAATATGTTTTGAAAGAAGAAGCTCCTCAAGTCATAAGGGAGGCTGTTTCTGGTCAAATGAACTTCCCATCGAGGGCAGAACTCTAGAGTCACCAAAGGGTGATAACTCTGATAGAGCCATTATCAACATTCAGCTCTTTTACGAAAGAGCCGCTATTACTACTGGCTAAGATATACCCCATTACTCCTCCTGTTTTAGTGCAACCTTAATCGCTTCACCGTCGCATTAAAAATCACAGCCTCAATTCAGCAAGGCACATAAGCATGTGCTTTAATCTTATTGCCTTAATATAGTAAAACCTCGCTGCCAATTGTCTCCAAATGAAGAGCAGAGTGGATTCAGCAGCAGTTGAAGCAACTGTTTCTCTTGCCTTTCCCATTATGACAATTGTATTTCATTTGCTTATAAAACACACACACACACACACACACACACACACACACACACACACACACACACAACAGTGGTACTAAAGATATGCAATGTGAACTGAAGATGTTTATGCCCTCAATAAAGATGGCTGCTACTTTAATGAACATGGTAGGTAGAAACAGATAAAGGATTTGAGCCCGTTATGGCTGACATTTCCAACTGCTTTCTGTGGGCCTGGGAAGCTGCCATCTTATTAATGAGAATAGGTCTCAGAAGCCTCTTTCTTTATACTTTAAGGCATCTGCTCAAATTCTAAACTACCAGGACTGACCCGTTCTCCATGACCTTCAAATCACTGCTGTTTTGCAAACCCAAACTTAAATACGTGTAGTGTTCATAAGCTGAAGGGTGACCATGCTTCAATTGTTATATCCACAGACAAAGTTTTTCTTTACCGCAAACCCTTTCTGGTGCTCTTCCCTGGTTTTGCGTGTGGAGACCCTGTAACCCAGGCCTAGAAATAAATTCAGACATGACTCATATTTTTGGTTTGGTTTTTTGGCAGAATTTAGGCCACAACTTTATTGATTACAAATCAAGTGAGTGGTTGCATAGGCTCTGGTTCCAAAACCTACCTAGGGTAGCGTTGACTCAGGACGCACCTTGAGTCAGCAGCCAGGTCCACAGCTGGGACGGGGGTCCTGACTGACGCTTGCCAGCTAGGCCCTGATTCCCCCATGTGTGCCCAGAACTGTGGAGAGGGCAACCCCGCTTGGGGGAATACCAACCATAAGTCCAATGGATTCCTTTAAGAGGAATACCTGTGGATAGGGTGGTTAAGGGATCATTCCACCCCTATCAGCATGAACCAGAGCTTTTGCTGCGTTAGCAGCACTGAAGTGACCTCTCTGGGATGCAAGCCTGAGCAGTGCATATGGAGGTCCTGGGCTGCCCAAACGACAAGACTTTGTTGATGTGGTCCAAAGGAAAGCAGAGCGATACGTGTGGCACCAGCTTGGCTGTAGGAGTTGCTGGAAGGAGGCGTACAAAGTGCCACCCAACCATCTTAGGGATGCCACCATCTCTGTAACTGGAGATTGGCAAATGGGTCAGCTTCAACTGATCTCTGACAAGAACACACTCTTGTGTGCTATTTGCACTAATAACGCCTGTATTTTTATTCATGATTTGCCCTAGCGGATTCATTTCTGTACACATTGCTTGGCTGGAGAACTGCGTTGCCAAATTTGGAGAATTGTGCATTTCAAAGAAGGGGGTGGCGGCATTTCAGTTTGGGTAATGCTTGGGAAACGGCAAGTTATGCAGCTTCACCTATAAATGCGAACGGAATTTAAATTCCCCTCCTTCCCTACCTGCAAGCCGAGGACAAGACTTATTATTATTATTATTATTATTATTATTATTATTATTATTATTATTATACAATTAAGTGCTTCTTCAATTCTGAATGTAAAGTAGAAATGGTATGATTGTGTGCGTGGCTCCCTACACCAAGTTCTTTGAGAAGGATGGAATGGTAGCCAGTTAAAATATTTTTAAAAACCACATTAATTCCTCCAACTTTCTCCTTTGCTGTACAGTGCCTGTGAATCACATCCTAACATGTCTCGCTCCTTTCGCTGGTGTGATGGTAGCACAGCCTGGATGGCAGGAATGTGTGGCAAGTGGTCTCCTGGGACATTAAAGCCTCTTGCCCGCCTGTTGCAAATCCATTTGCTATTCATGCTGGCAACCTCAATCCTAATTAAATAATTTAGCCCTCGAAGGGATTTAATGTGGACTTTTTGTGTGAGTTCAACAGTGCAGCGCGGACTTGTTTAATGGAAGCTTTAATTATAGTTATATATTCATTTAAAATTGTTTTAAAAAGAGAGACTGCACTGAGCAAATGGGAGAGGGAGAGAGAGAGAAGAAAAGAGAGAAAGGGGAAGAAAAGAAATATTTTCTGCCTGTTAATAATATACATTGCAACCATTTCTCGCTAATGAAAAAGAAGATGATGAGAATCCAATTCATACCATGGCTTTTTCTATAAATAAATAAATAAATAAATAAATAAATAAATAAATAAATAAATACCCAGTATAGGCAACCTCCTGCAAGATCCCTATCAGCACGACTAAGAAGGTGGGGAGTTTGGACAAGACACTGGCCCAGTTCATACATAATACTACGGTTTGTTCTTGGGTTACCACTCATGGTAAGCCAAACCATGAACCTGGTTTCATACACAACACTAAGCCAAACCATGGCTTTTTGCTCTGGGTAGTATGGCAACAGTAGGACTGAAAAGGGGGGGGGAATTCTCATGCTGGGTACCCAATGCTTGCTCATTCATGCAAAAACCACTGGTTGTTGGTTGGTTGGGACCCACTACTGTGGCCTGATCTAAGGTGGGTCACAACAGCAGCAGTACCGCCATGCAAACATATGGCAAAGGAAAATCAAGAAGTGGGTCTCTCAAATGCATTTTTGGGTCGAAGGTGGGCCCTGGCTCTGAAAGGATTGGGACTACAGTCATACCTTGGGTTGCGTTAGCTGCGGATTGCATATTTTCAACTTAAGAACACGGCAGACCCGGAAGTGTTTACTTCCGGGTTCCGCTGCATGCGCAGAGGCGTTCTGCGCACTTCACCTTTTGCGCATGCTCAAAAGCACCACTCTGGATGCGTACTTTTTGGGGTTCAAACGGCACCCCGGAATGGATCAGGTACGTATCCAGAGGTACCACTGTACTATGCTATGACATAGTTTGGCTCCATGTGAACCAGGCCATTCTCTTGTGGAGAAATTGCATGGATTCGTTGGGGAATCTTGCAAATGTACCAGCTCAAATTGACTATTGAAGTTTTGTTTCTGTGGAATGGAGGGAACTTATCAAATATTAAGCACACAAAAACATGTCTCCCCTAAGAGACAAGTGCACGAAATCTTCTCCTGGGATCATTCTTCATGCAAGTGAGTGCATTACACATGCTTATGGTGACCTTTTTTGTCTTTCACACTGCAGGTCTCCAGAACGGATTCCACAGTTAACAGGTGGGTAGGGTAGGAGTCCTTCCTTGCAGAGAACCAAATCTTTTAAACCTCTGGTCCCACTACCCACTGCTATCCCTGAACCTCTCCCCCCCCCATGTTGGCCACTGCTGCTAATATACCTGCCACCACTGCTCTGCTTTTAAAAATTTCAATGTGGATGTACGTACATACATTCACAAGGGGCCGCTTCAATACACAAAGAGGGCAGAACTCTAACAATTAAAGCACAGCACGCATAGCAGCCCATTCTGTTTGACGCTTGCACAAACTTAGAAATAAAAGTGATGGCAGCTGATGTATCAACAAAGGAGGATGCCCCATACTGAGTCTGAACATTGCTACATCTAGCTCAGTGATGTCCACACCAACCGGCAGTTTTAAGCAGGGTTCTTTCCCAGCCCTGTTCGGCGACGCCGGAGACTGAACCTGGAACTGTTTGCATGCAAGGTACGGGCTCCACTGCTGAGTTACAGCACCTCCCAAACAAAAGGGTTGGGGAGCAGGAGGGAGGAAATACAAGAAGGCACCACAAGGATGAAGGATCATGTAATGGAATTAGCAACACCTCTCTGAAATTACCAAGATGGCCACACCTGTTTAATCAAGCCTGTCCCCGTGCACAGTCCTGGCAAGAATGCACACTCAGCTGTATCAGACATTTACCAGTAAGTGCAACCAGCCACCCTCTCAGTCTCCTCCACAAGTTGGCTGTTGGTACTTGTTTGCCATTTCCAAAATGGATCTTATCTAGGGCAACAGGGCAAGTTATATTTGCATCTTCGGCACAGCAAGCACCCGAGTTCCATTGCTGATAAGTAATTTAATTTTTATTTTTAAAAAAGCAGCTAAATGTGAAGCTGACTATGTAGGTAGGTGAAGCTTTTTTGATATGTCAAAAGCCGTCCTGCATTTCTAAGGGTGCAGGGATTGCTCATTGCCCACAGAGACTATCCTTTGGCCAGAAAACATAGGCTACAAAATCAGCCCTCAGAGACGATTTCATGAGATCTGAATTATGGTGTTGCGGGTTAATGATGGTGTAAGGGTGACTCCCTACAGGGAGCCGGCCCCCATCATCCTAACATCCACCTTGTCAAGTACAGAGAGAACCAGTGGTTCTGAAGCAGCCAGAGGGTGAGGGAGAGACTCGGAGGTGGAGAGAAATCAGAGGGAGGAACGATGGGAAAGCTCAGGGGCGGAGGGATGCAGGGCGGATGCTCACGGATATTGCAGAGCCAGGGTACCGACCGCTTAGGGAGGAAGCTGAAAGGGCATCACTCCTTCCGGCGCAAGAAGTAAGGAGAGCGCCGCAACGCAGGTCAAGGCGGTGGCGTTTTGGGGTGCCCAGACTACTTTGCTGGCGTAGGAACAGACGTACGCCATTGCCGGATTCTGATTCAGGACGAGAGGTCATGTTTTAAGCTGTCTCTTCACTGTAAATAAATAGCACAATAAACGTCTTTGAAGACAAACTAGACTCAGGCGGAGTTACTCTAGAGTAGCCACGACGACCCTCTGACAGATGGTAACACACTTTTCTGAACTGGTCATAAGTTGACTCTTTCTATTTCTGACGTGTGTAAATTCAGTGCTTGGCCACAACGAACTGATCAGGCCTAGGTTGTCAAAGTGTCATCAGTACCCACACTAAGCACCTCAGAAGATTTACCATGTGCTATTACATTGCTGAAGCAATTAGCATACTAAGGAGCTCTTCTTACATTCTAAAGGAGCAGAAAATGCCCTCAGGTTGAAACCATACAATGAGCGACCTTGTAATGAGTTCTTGGAGTGAAACTGACAAGAGTAGTTTTAATGGGCAGAAGTTATGCTATTTATAAGTAGTTTGCACTGTATTAAATTCCATCCCAGATTATGCCACCCATTTAGCTACCTCTGTTGTTTGGAATATTTCCTCACTTAACAAAATGACCCAAACCCTTAAAACCTCACCTGGACCATTTTGTTTACAGGTCTGGTCCTTCTACAAGCAACTCCCTTTTCACAATGGATCTCAAAGACTCTTCATCCATGACTGAGGAAAATCTAGAGAAGTGCTCTAAGCAGAACATGACTTAGGATCAAGCTGGGCTGAATATTCCCCTCTTTTGTGGAACCACTTGTCCTTCACAAAAATGGGGGGGGGGCATACTAAGCAACTTTAAGACAGGGTTGGGGAGAGAGAGGCAGGTGAATGTTAATATATTTTCAGACATGTTTTTAAACATGAGATGGCTGAGGGGTAATCAGCTGAAGTGGTGACAAGTGTTTTTTGTTATAAGAGGAAAGGGGGAGAAGTTTTGAAAGCTAAGATTAAAAATTACTTAACATTTGCTCCATCCCCTGAAGTCAGAGAAAAATAGGACTTCAGCCCTGGATCAGTATGGAACAAGTACTTAAACTGAGGCCTACCAGAATCTTTCACATCTGCCTAACCATGCCTAGTTTGTCTGTGTGTGTGGAAAGAGAGAGGGGGGGGGGAGAGAGAAAGATCTCTCTAGATTTTAGTATGCTAGAACTGATAAGAAAAGTTGGTATGAACATCTAGACAATACAGGATCCCTTACTGTATTTCAAAAAGTTTAAGAACATAAGACTGGCAATCCTGGATCAGATCAAAGGCCCACTTCTTCCTATCATGTTTCTGGCAGTGGAAAGTCAGGTCCCTCTGGGAAGCCCACAAGCAAGTTACAAGGACAGTCAGTGCTAGTTTGGGGGGAAGAAGAAGAAGAAGAAGAAGAAGAAGAAGAAGAAGAAGAAGAAGAAGAAGAAGAAGAAGAAGAAGAGGAGGAGGAGTTTGGATTTGATATCCTGCTTTATCACTACCCGAAGGAGTCTCAAAGTGGCTAACATTCTCCTTTCCCTTCCTCCTCCACAACAAACACTCTGTGAGGTGAGTGGGGCTGAGACTTCAGAGAAGTGTGACTAGCCCAAGGTCACCCAGCAGCTGCAGTTGGAGGAGCGGAGATGCGAACCCGGTTCCCCAGATTAGGAGTCTACCTCTCTTAACCACTACACAACGCTAAGCCAATTCCATGCACATGTAGCCCATTTCCAAAGTTGTGCTAGGACTCCATGACTTAAATCATGAAGCTTGGTACTGGGACATTGCCTGATGAGCTTGTTTAAGACTAAGATGCAATTTCTCATGGCATGATCAGGTGTGGGCACAATACCCTTGAACTGAATTTGAACCAGCGCAAGTTATCTGAGGATCTGTCTGTCACAAAGCCAAGGAGACCCGGTTCTATGAAGTTCAATCGCAACAAGGCTTCTAACGTCCTCAGGCAACAATCTATAAATCATTCACTTTGGTGGGCTAGCCCCATTCAAGTTCGCAACAGAAGGCTGCTGGAGGATGGCTGTAAAATCCTTCAAAATCCCCAACAGCATCTCAGCATAAAACTGAACTTTCAGCCTGGATTCTTGTGAGGAACCTACTGCTAACCTCTTGCCACAGTAAAAATTGACTATGCTTCCCTACTGTTTGCTTTCTTGTTCTAAGCAAGTTTCTGATCCATGTCAGAATTTTACCTCCCTCACTTTTAAGATTATGTGCTTTTCTTAAGAACCTCTTGTGAAACATTTTACTGGAAAATCTAATGGAAATATGCCTAAACAGTTGTTATTAAATACTAGCATGAATTTGCACTTTGTTTCTTCCACCACAGACATGTTGATACAATTCGCCCTAAAAGGATGTTGAAATTAATTACACTGTGATTCAGTGTTATCAAGGGCTTATCTAAACAATCGGGTGTAGTAGTACATCACTACTATTCTGGCTTGCAGACATTTTACCTCCAGGAAAACCTTTCTGTATTAGTGTGCTTTCAGAGAACCATGTGAACTGCAGACGATTCTGGGGGTTCCCTTTAGAGAGAGAGAGTGCTGGCCAAGCCAATTCATGAGCTGAGTGTGTCCCCTAGAACAGTATCTGTCAGTCTTTTCAGACCTGGGACCCACCTTTAACCCCAACAAACAATTGCAGATCCATCTGTATCTATGTCTATCTCTCACTCCATATATTTATATGGTGGTAGAGTTGTTCTGCTTTTGTGCTTTAGATCAGGCTATGACCCAATGGCAGGTCTTGACCCACCAGCTGAAGACCACTATCCTGAAACCCACCCAACATCATCAGGTGGCTGCTCATTTCAGGGGGCAACACTGGTGCACAAGCTGATTGTCAGAAAGGCTTGGCCACCACGTCTGGTCTCCTCACTGAAGAACCTCTGCTAAGCTTTCATAGAAGCAGGAGTTTGGAGAGAAAGAAAAATCACTTGCTTTGGCTCAGTGCTCTTCCTCGGAGCAAGCGTCCCAGAACTGCTCTGAATGAGAGACAGGCTAGGAGAACTTTTGTCAGTTTTAATTCTCAGCAATCGAAAGAAGGCAAGTCAAAGTATTTTTTTAAAAAATATATTATATAACAAACAGGGACGTTTGTTATATAATATATTTATTTGCTCTGCAGCATATGCCTCAATAGAGAAACAAAAATCTAAGATATAAAATATAATGCTTGAAGGGTAGAAAAGAAGAGTAGAGCTGGCACATAGAGCCGGCCCAATGTATTTTGGTGTCTGAGGTGAAGGCTCTCCCCAATTCCATGTCCACCTAGATTGGCAAATGTATCTTTCTTCAGTACTGGCAATGGAACAGTGCTCTCCTCTGCACCTGAAGGCAGCAGGCTAGCCTAGGGGGCTAATTTAGACTGGTTTATGGTGTAGGCAGGCCCTGTGGCAAATACAGTTCTGTCCTCTAACTTCCTCACTGCCACTCCCTCATCTCCAAAATGTGCTGTCTGAGGCAGCTGCCTAACTCAGTCTCTACCTAGTGGTAGGTCCGGTCCCAGGTGGGCTTGAGAGATGGTTCAATCCTCTAAGCCTTCTCACCTGTGATTTCGTCCAAGCTCTCTGTGGTGATGTGATCGTTCTGGTTCACCCACTCGCCATTGCACTTGAAGTAAATCTGGGTGGCTGGGTTGGCTCTGCAGATCAGCTCCACTGGCTTGTTCTTCACAATGTAGGCATCTTGTGGCTCCAGTAGGAAATGGGGAAGGGACTCTGCAGGGGCTGATGGGAAGGAATCAGGAAGCACCTCTCCATACTCAATCCCTGCAATGAAAGAGGAGAAATGTGAGAAATTTAGTTCCACGTGCTTCAAGCAGCAACATCAGTTCTTGGCTTTGAAAGAATGGTGTCTGATGGGCAACAACCTTAATTTCAGAACTTTTTGACTCCTTGTCAGTTGGAGCTTTCTTTATTCTTAACCCCACTTCGTAACTTAATACATTTGCATAGTCTTTGGCCCAATTCAGATATATATACTGTGGTTTGCAAGCAAGGACTGTAGTCACTACCGTTTCCTGGTTTGGGATTCTTGCATTAAGGCACTCAAGGGAAAAGAAAGGGAGGATAGAGAGTGCAAACAAAACTATTGTTCCCAGTGCAATGCTACATGGTTTATTGGGTCAAGAATATCATATATGAACCAGGTCAATGTCACTTCCTTTCTCTTGGACACCAATCCTTAACAGAGACGCAAGCAAGGAAGCATACTTCTTAGTGGGACAATTCCTACAGAACCAGCAGAGAGTACTATTTGAAGACCCATTTACATAAGCTTGCTCATAACTAAATCCCATGGATTTCAATATAGGTTACTCATGGGCAAGTCATGAAAGCTACTATAACACGGTGAGAAAGAGATAGAATCTGGAAGTCTCTGGTTCTGCCATGGAGCATATAGACGGCTTCAGACAAGACACTATTGCTCAGTCACCTTCCTGCTCCAATCAATAATATGGGGATACCACACTGCGGGATTAATGAGAAATAAAGTATTTGGATGACCTAAAGCACAGGTGGACAATCCAGAGCTATGAGGGTCAACTTTATTTTAGGTAGCCCCTTCTGAATCAGCCCCGGTAACTGGTTAAAGAACAGAAAGCATAAAGTAGGGGTAAATGGACAGTTCTCAAAAAGGACTTGGGTTCCTCCAAAGATCAGTGCTGGGACATGTGGGTTTTTAAAGTTCTTCATAAATGATGTAGAGTTATGAGTGAGCTGTGATAGGGCAAAGTTTGCTGATGACACCAAACTGTTGAGGGTGGTAAGAACAAAAACAGGTTGTGAAGTGCTCCAAAACGATCTCTCAAAACTGCGTAAACGTGCATTAAAATGGCAACTACAATTCAACTGAAGCACAGTGCGCACTAGGGCAAAATTAAAATAAAACCCTAATGTCATATATATATATGTTTATGGGATATGAACTTGTGGTGCCTGACCAGGAAAGGGAGCAGATCAATAGCTTGATTGAAATGTTGACCCATCGCTGGCATGCGGCCCATGTCAGATTACCCCTGAGACAATGAGATCTTCAACAAAAGAAAAAGTTGCCTGCCCCTTTCCTAAAGCATCATACAGATGCTAAACCTATTACTGCCAAGTGGAGGTAGGGTTGCATCCTTCATGTGTTACAGCCACCTGGCAGGGATCTTGACTGCACTCCAGTCACTTAGCAATACAGTGAGAGTTGCATGATAAAACTGGAGCCAGACTGGCAGGCCCTGGAAGACACAGGACACCCAGGTCTGGGTGCTTTGCTTCTGGCTTTGAGCCCTGAGGAGATATATGTACACAGACTATTGGGAAAGAGCAGCTGCATGCACAGAAGAGATACATAATGTGTTGGGGTTTTTTTCTGTTGGGGGAAAGACTCCAGGGGATATTCTTCTGGGATGGGCAGCCCTGAAGGATGAAGAGGGGGAAAAGCCTCTTAAGTATAGAATATAGGACAGAATATAAGTAATAAGCATTTCATATTCAGAGAACATTCTCCACTAGGCTGTAGCAATTTTGAAAGGGATTACAACACAGATCGACCCTGCCTGCCAACTGCACCATATTCTCTCTCTCTCTCTCTCTCTCTCTCTCTCCCTCCTCTATCTCTCCCACCCACCCCACACCCACCCACAACCCCACCCACCCACACAGCAGGCACTGTGTGCTGCTATTAAACCCTCTGAGTACTGGCAGAGCTAAGGCAAGCATGGTGTTCCTATGATGTTTCATGGTTCAAGCATGCTTTGCGTCCAGCCTGCTTGGCACTCCCAAGGGTCTTCCTGGGCACTGCAGGATAAAGACCAAAAGTAAACAAACCAGTTGCAACGAAGCCAAAATCTAGGATTGAAAACCTGGGCCGGAGATAGCAGGCAAATCTCGGCAGTCTTGGGAATGAGCTTCCAAGTTACACAGAAGAAATGAGGTCTTGGCTGCTGGGTCATGCCACACAGTTGAGCTGCACAATCATTCACAAACACACACACCTCTTTTTCAAGGGGGGTTTATTTATTAAGTAAAGAACGAATTAAGTAAAGAAAGAAGAGAAAGTCAGAAAGGCAAGAATGGAAGAAAGAGAGCAGGAGAGAAGGAGAAGGAAGATGGGCATATATTGTAATATCTGAAAAGTGGCTCCCATGGCACAGATTGGGAAATGCACTGGTAATAGAAGAGCAAAAAAGAGGACACTTTTGCCGACTTCTGCATTTAACTATGGATCGCTATGACGACTCTCGTTTTACATACCCATGAAAAAGAGGACCTGCCCTGGAAAAGAGGACATATGGCAACCCTACAACCCAAATTAAGTACCAGCCAATCTTGAGATTGCCCACAAATTACCAGGGCCTGCCATTTTGAGTCCTTTAGAAAACAAACCCCAAAGGGAAATAATGATTAGGCCCAAGGAAGCCAGATGCCAGAGATGTATCCCGAGGGGTGGGGGGGAAACCAGCCTGTGAAAATACACACACACACACACACACAAACACACAAGGTTGGCCATTTAAAATCCATTTAGGAAAATTGACTTTCCATTTCCATTTTAACACAGCACTAGGGAAAGCAGTAGGACATTTGTCATAATCCATTAACTGCTCTTTTGGAAACAACGAATTAAACTCCAGGCTAATCTCTCTTTCTCTCTCATGCTCCCTGGTTTCGTTGCTGCTGCTACTGCTGCTGCCGCCAAGCATTCCCTTCCTAATTTCATTTGCAGGTCTGTAATTTTCTCAGCACCCAACCAATTGCACAGGGATGCAGAGTGTAATTAGGGCACACAATGTCCTCCCGGCGAGCCCTTGTGAGCCTTTGCACAGCTGCAGCCCAAAGCAGTTCGCTGGGTACCCAGGAGCATCCCAGAGCGGAACGGAGGAGGCAGGAAGTTGCAGGGCAGGCAAGATGATGGTTTAGTGATGAATGGGCCTTTCTGGAGCTAAAATTGAAAAAGGCTCAAGTCCAAGATGATCATTTGGAATAAAATGTCCTGCAGAGTAGGTCCCATAGCTTAAAGACAGCAGAGTGGTGATTACAGATTGTTCTCTCTGACCACCTGTTGTTCGAGCTTTGAATAAAAACCATTCACACACACACACACACACACAAAACAACCACCCCCAAAACAGAACAGAATGCCCTTAGGAGAGAAAATAACTAGCATTCAAGTTTGTCAAAAGCCAGGATCACCAGAATTCTCTGGTCCAATGAGAACAAGAATTTGGAGATGGGGAAGACATGTTAAGTTGTGAAGGTTTTGTTATAAATAAGGTGCCCCCCCCAAAAAAAAATTGCTTGTGAATATTCTGGGCACAATTTGGGCTCAAAGCAGCCTGTACTGCCATATCTCAAATATTTCCCAAGATATCATCATTAAAATTAAGCACACATGCTTTTAAAAAAGAAGGCGCAACTTGAATGATTTTTCTAAATCAAAACCATTTTGTGAATCAACTGTCTTATGTTTTTGAACCCAGCAAACAGGCAGCTAAGAAATAATGCATGTGGTTGATCAACAGAACAACCATCTAGAACACCTCAGGGATCATTTCAGCACTGGAACAGCTCCAGTATATCTCAAAGTCGCCATTGCTGCCTTCCTCTGGTGGTCTTTGTCTTGTTCTTTGCCTCTCCCTATCCCCATATGCACACCATGGTTAGGAAAGCAAAGATGCAAGACTACATCGAAACCTCAAGGGATACAGTGCTTCCCATTAAAAAAAGATTCCAGGAGGGGTTCTGCTCTGCTACAGACTCCTTGTAATACAGATGTTTTTAGCAGCAGATGCGACAACCACAACTATCTAATAGCTGTATTTGGCAATTCGGCCTCAGACAATAAAATGGAACCATATGGTGACGCAAATCCCAGGGTCTGGTCTGAAGGCATGGGAGAAGTTTGGACAGAGTCCAGAGACAAGGATAAACAACAGCTCCAACATGTCCAAAAGGCACCGGTGGCGAGAAGCAATGCTTCAGCAAGGGATCGTTTGCAATGAGCACAGATTTGGTGACTGGCTGTTCCTGTATAGAGGTGCAAGCATCTTTTGTGCTAGATTCTGAGGCGAAGGCACACCTTTGTGGAAGATGGAACTGGTTCACCATGTGTACGCCATAGAAGGAACTGATCCAACAGTAGGGTGCAGATTCATTGGGGGTGCATAGCACTGGGATCGTGGAACTGAAAAGCTATAATGTTGTGATGTTTAACGTGTTTTTCATTCCAGGTCGGAATCGCAGCGTACTGATGGAATTCCAGCTGACGCAGCGTGACTGTTGTGTTTCAGGTTGTAAACAGAACGCAACCATCCAGAAGAACGAAAGCGACATTATGAATTGCTTGTTCTTAGTATGTTGTGATGTAAACGTGGGGGATGGTGGGAAGGTTAGAGAGACAAGTGATATCATGTCTGATAACCATTCTTTTCATGCAGGATGTGTGTATGGGTCTTCCAGATTGTTGATGTCTGACACGAAGATGGTCAGGTGTACCAGCGCTCAGGACAAAGCAAAAGAGGGAGGCAATATGGGTATCTCACAGAGACACCCTCTTGGTAATGGAGATGGTGATGATAACAGTGACAAGGCAAACCCAGAAAAAGCCAAGATGCCAATGATTGGATCTGACATGTGGCTTCCAAAGCCACAGAGTAATACGCTTGGCAAACTTAGTTTGCAAGGTCTTTCCCTGGATTCAGACAGAGTTTCTGATGGGAACTGTGACATGATAAACCCGGAAAAAGCCAGGATGCCAATAGATGGGTCTGACATGTGGGTTGAGATGTCACAAGGCAGGAAGCATAGATTCTTCCTTGGGTAGGGTGATGGCTTGTACAAAGTACTGAGGCCTCATACCAAGCTGATTTTACTCACTAGGGTTGTTGAGTGCAGTGCAGAATTGGGGGGGGGGGGGAAATAAGGGTATTTCCCAAGGCTACCCCACTGCGGAAGGCTCTGATACAGAGTCTGCTGCTGATGCTAACACTGAGGTGAGTTCCATTGATACAGTGGAGGAGATGTGCCAGATGCACAGATCAGGAGGGGCTACAAAGGGTGAAATGCCCACCAGGTATGCACAGGAATTGGCTAACACAGCTGTTGCAGATTTAGCTGTGGTTAGTGGCTCGACACAGGTCTTGAAACCCAGAGTCTTGAAAGGGGTACAGGGTTTGTCCTTGAGGGACGGGAAACCATGCCCAAAGGCTGTAAGAGTAAACACTGTTTCCTTGGAGAAGAAAGCTGAATCATGTCCATAGGCTGTGTGTGCGAATACTGATTCCTCAGAGAGGAACGAAGCAAGGGTTCGAGTCCCAACAAAGCCAGATGTGAGACTTCCTGATAGTCAGAAGGGTTGTGATGCCAAGACTGGCCAGAAGTGCAAGATGCCAGAAGCCAATCCAGTTGCAGGTAGTTCCAAGGGTGGAACGGGTGATACAGAGGTATACTGTGTGTATGACATCTGTATGTTTGTTGCAGTTACACTGATGACTGCAACACAGTTCATGAATCGGGGGAGGTTGTTGGAGATTCATTACCCGTGTCTGCAGTCATGGGATTGTTGTCTATCATATGACTGTGTATGTTTTCATTCCACAGAGTGGGAAGTGATGAAGACAGGATGTTTGTGTTACTGTGTGCCATGAAGTGGGACTATTGTCCTTTGTTCCTTCTCTTTGCTGTCTGATGCTAGAGAGAGAGAGAGGGAGCCATGTTGCAGTGCTCCATGTGTGTTTATATGTAAATAAAAGTAGATTAGCCAAAATGCTGAGTTGCTGAGTTCTGTTATACAACTGCGCAAATTCTGTGGATCCGTAAGTGTGCTGATGTTTCTTGGCATCAGTCGCTGTGAGATGTTCGGGCTGGAGAAAGCTTTTGAAGCTCCCGAACGATCGACCAGGAGGGAGAGAACATGCCAGTTGGGCATGTGTCTCTGCCAGGGTCCTACTCGTGTGTAGGAGATCCTAACAATAGTCTCAGGGCCAACCCCAGAGGTTGGTAACATACCTAAGCCTATGCGCTATCTCCCTGACTGCACCACAGAAACACAGATAAGGCCCATAAATATTGATTGCTCTCCACTCTGCCTCTCCTTCATCTGCCTGAGGAAGAAGGCATTTATGCTCTATGCCTGAGCTGCAGGCTGTTTTTATGACTTTGTTTTACAGCTATAATGCCACGATCATTTATAAAGCAGGTTTGTATATAAAGAATGTAAACATTAGAAATCCATTAGTCTCTTAAAGTGCGTCTGGCAAAGTTCTTCTCCCCCAAGTCACTTCTCTCCCTCCGCCCCTTTGGTAATCTCCACGTCCTCTCTCAGGCAGGGCTGAGGGGAATTTCAAAAGATTACAAGTACTTAAAGATATATTATCCCTGGCCAGGGTTGTAACACAGGCCTGAAGCTACCAATTAAGTTTTCCCATTGCTGTTTGCTTGTGCTGATGTGTTTCTGTTGCTGGAGTTTTTATGTTGTTGCTGGCATGTGTGTGTGTGTGTGTGTGTGTGTGCATAGCATCTGATTTAAACCCCAGGATAGAGGACTAACCGCACAGCACTTTGCAAAGGAAAAATGCCCACACCTCTGCCATGGAAGAGACATGTGGAAGGAGAGCACAATTCATCTTCCAGCTCGTGACAGTCCTTCATTGTCAGCCTCTAACTCAGGGCACCTGAGCTCATGCTGAAAGATGCCCCTCAGCTAAAGGGATGTCCCTTATTCCTGAACATGACAGCTCCATCGGACATAATGGATGCCCCATATTTCAGAAGCGCCTTGCTCAATACTTGGCACTTCGCAGAGCAAACTCTTTGCTGCTTTGCTCAGTGGTAGCTGCTGTATTGGTCCTAGAAAACAAGGCTCACAGAACACGAGCCTGGAATGTCAGGATGGTGCTGGGGGCTGCTGTCGAAAACAGCGGCAACACCTTCCCCCCCCCCCCCATGTTAACATCTGGGTTACTCAATGCATGTTGCAACATCGTTGTGCTGTAAATTTCCCTGAGTCTGTATCAGGCAATCAATGAAGTGCAGACAACGCTTGCAGCATTGCAATGTCATGACCCTAGATGTTATGGGACTGAGGAGAAGGAACCGCAGGGCTGCTGGTTAGGACAGCACCCCCACAACTTCTGTAATCTCTAGTTCTTGCCTGAGGTGGCACATTTTACTTAGAGGGTTCAAAATGTTTGCACGAAACTTTTGAGTTACAATGAATTCACACTTTGTGCCCTCCAGAAATTGTGGAACTAAGAATCTCAGCAAGCAGGACCAGTGGGCAGGGCTGATGGAAGTGATAGATCAGGCATCCCCAAACTGCGGCCCTCCAGATGTTTTGGCCTACAACTCCCATGATCCCTAGCTAAGAGGACCAGTAGTCAGGGATGATGGGAATTGTAGTCCAAAACAGGTGGAGGGCTGAAGTTTGGGGGTGCCTGACTTAGATGCTCAGATTGTGGGAAGGGGAGGCGGAAAGATTGATACTGCACTGCTAGACAGATGAAGTTTGAAAGAGAAGAATCCTACATTTAGTACTATTTATAAAACATTTAAGGTTGAACTTTTATTACAACAGGGTGCTACAGAACTGTAAGAACATAGAGCAAGTCAGACACTCCTCAACTTTCCACTAACTAATGTTTAAAATGCAAGGTCTGGAACCATGAAAAGGATTGCATTTAATTAGTCTGGGTTTCTTGCAGCTTCATAGCACCTCACTATTTTGAGACACTTGGTCTGCCAATAGTTTAACAATACTGGGTAACTAACTGCCCCCATTCTCTGTTTTATAGGTATAATAATGATAGGCTTAATCTGCATTGGCACTGACAAGGTAACTTTTAAAAAATGTATACAAACTCAACTACTCTAGAATTCCGGATGTCTGAATTGTGTTTTTTTTTATTAGGGAGCAATCACTTCTCCACTAGGTAGAGCAGCATGAAAGGCTTAAAAATTAACCAAGAAGTTCCTTCTACAGACAATGGACATTTCACTCTAGGCTTCTCTTTTGCTAATTGGCTTTTCTAAATGTCAGTAATTACTATGAATTCTTTCACTGGCTAACACACTGAAAGGCAGGAGCAAGCTGGTTTCTCACAAACAAATGAGCGGAACAGTGCCTCCATATTTTGCCACATATATTGGATTCTACAAGGGCTAAATGCTTCAGAAATAAATAAATAAATAAATAAAACTGGTAATCTAGAGACTATAGTTTATGGTGTTTGTGTGGGCTGTTCCTCCTTGCACCCACTCCTTAACACTCATGAATACTCTCCCAAGACCTGTGGAAGAGAGGAGGTCCATTTGCAAACAAGAGTTTATTCACATAGCTATAAGAAAAAATGTAGAATTTTCCTCAAATACTTTCATCTCCAAGTCCTGATTCGCCTTCAAAATGTGACAGCTTCCTGCATGTTGATGCTACCCCACAAAAGGACTAAAACTAGCACACACTGCCATGTAATATGGCTGCAGAAAGTCACTTGAAATAGCCTGCTCACTTGTTCCACCTAAGCAGGAAAAGAAAAAAGAAGTAGGTGACAGACTGCTCCACTTTTGCACAAAGCAATAAGAACATCCTCCTGCGGGGGTATGTCAAACGCTCACTATCAAGGCCATTTTCTTTAGCCAACTAGACACTTGCTGCTTCCTTGCTGATTATAATTGAGGTGATCTGGTCATCAGAAGTTGGGGTTTTGTGCTCTCTCTCTTTTTTGAATGGAGAAAATCACAGATGAGTCAGAGCTTAATTTGGAGAAAATTGTGGGCTTGTGGGTTCATTCCCAATTACGGTTTTCCTTCCCCCTTGGTGATCTGGATCCTTCTCTTAACATTTCTATCTGTTCAAAACTCCCTTGGGACCACAGGAAGGGAGAGCAAGCTCCTAAATAGGGATTGGTGAGAATCTAGAATGGTTCCCCGGAAAGCATGGCATGGCCTCTTGAGATAAGGCATCATTCTGCTCTGGAACGAACACCAGTCTAAAGTGAGAACATAAAAGAAGATTGGACTCGCTTATGGAGAACAAGGCTATCACTGTCTACTAACCATGGCATTTAGGTTCCGCTCCACTGTTGGAAATCATATGCCTATGTTATACTAGTTGCTGGAACTCACAAGCGGGGAGAGTGACGTTGCACTGAGGTTGTGCTTTTGGTCTTCCTATAGGTATCTGTGAGAACAGGAGGCTGTACCAAATGGGTCTTTGGGCTGGCACAGGAGGGCTCTTCTCATGTGCCAATGCTATTAGCCCTTCATGCCCTTGCTCAGTTCAAAGTAAAGCTATTAAAATTCACTGCCAAACAGCGCAGTCAGCTCCCCAGGCTTTTTCGTTTAAAAACATGCCCCTGTTAAAACAAAATAATAATTGGCTGCTGCTCAGGACCTTAAGCTGACCAAAGGTTATCGAGGAAGCAGCAATGGTTGCCTTCTTTCTTCAAAACAAACAAAACAAACAACTAAAACACTAAATACTGCCTGGTCCAATAATGCTGTATAAAACAGATAAAGCACTAGATGGATAATAGAGCTGACAACGGGGGCAAGGGGGGATAATTGCCTCTGCTAGGCAGGTTATGCAAGCTGGTGTTCAAGTGAATCATTTGGGGGGGGGGAGAAAGAAATGTTGGGCTGGAGAATGAAGGATGTGGGGGGGAGAGGTGGGGGGAAGTAACACGCAGAGCACATTTATCATAAGTAATCAAAACAGTCTTTCAGACCCCTCGTTCCCAACCCTTGCTCATTCCAGCCAGCCTGACCACCCACCGCATGGGAAACCTCTTGTATTTTCTCCACTCAGCTGATGCTCTCAGTGGGGGGAAAACCCCATTTATTATTTTGGAGTTGGGGGGGGAGGGTTGCAATGCACACAAAACAGCCTCTTTCTCTTTCACACAAGTTGCATTGTAGGCAAACGGATTGATGATCTTGGCTTTTCTTCATGGGGGGGGGTGGGGGGTGGAAAAGCAAGAAGCAATCTCTGTTAAGGGGGCCTTGCATTAAGGAAAAAATAAAACAAAATTCAGTATCAAACAAAAGCTGATGGTGGTGGGTTTTTTTTTTGGGGGGGGGAGCAGTTGTCACAGTGGGCAACCTCTTATGAAGAGATGGAATCTGTCTCTCCCACCAACAGCAGATAGTTTATGGGTCCCATTCAACGACCTGTTATTTTCAGCTGGTTTAGCGGGGAACATACCATTGGCCCATGCCTTTTAAAATACATTGGAAGTAGCACGAAGGAGAAGAATAGAGATTGTCAGGAGGAGTGGGGAAAGGGATGGCAAAACAAAAACAAACAAAAGTGCAGAGCAAGTGCAGGGTACCTAGACCACACCTGCACATCTTGCAACCAAACTAGTCAAAGCGAGCCTATGAGTCAAGTTTGCCCATGGCCCTACAAAGCCCCTGCCTGCTACCTGCTGGGAACTACAAAAGGAGGGGTGTGGTCAAGTTCCTAGTCCAGCACAAGGCATAGCTGGTGGGTTGTGAGTTGGGTAGGCCTGGTCTGAAAATACTTCAGGAGAAGCTGCACAAAGCAGAATCTGTAGTGCAGTGTTGGGGGAAGCGCAGAAATTTCTCACGAGAAAAAGCTTTAAGGAACGCAGCAACAATGAAAAGATATTGTGGGGGAAGACGTAGTCTGTACTGTAATCAATTGCAATTCCAACCTGAATTCATCCAAAGGATCGTCCTTTTAATCTTTCCATGAATCCTGCCCCCACCGAGTTCTCTTTGTCCCTCGACCAATGTGTGCACAGACACACATAGATATATGCACCGAGATATAAAGGTAAAGGTAAAGGGACCCCTGACTGTTAACATAGCTGCCAAGTTATCCCTTATTTTAAGGGATTTTCCCTTATGCTGAATAGGCTTCCTCGCGAGAAAAGGGAAAACTTGGCAGCTATGACTGTTAAGTCCAGTCACGGACGACTCTGGGGTTGCAGCGCTCATCTCGCTTTACAGGCCAAGGGAGCCGGCGTTTGTCCGCAGACAGCTTCCAGGTCATGTGGCCAGCATGACTAAGCCACTTCTGGAGAACCAGAGCAGCGCATGGAAACGCCGTTTACCTGCCGGAGCAGTACCTATTTATCTACTTGCACTTTGATGTGCTTTCGAACTGCTAGGTTGGCAGGAGCAGGGACCAAGCAATGGGAGCTCACCCCGTCGCGGGGATTCGAACTGCCAACCTTCTGATTGGCAAGCGGCTCTGCGGTTTGGACCAGAGCGCCACCTGCATCCCTTGCACTGATAGATATACTTTCACACAAACACGCAGAGGGCTAGAATGCTGCTCTCCTGCTTGTGTTGTTCTCCTTGTGCTCTATTCCATTGCAACTGAGGTTGCAAAGAGCATGCCTGGAGAATGAGAGATTCTGATACACACACACACGCCAGGCACTGCCTGTGCCTTTTCAGACGCACACCATAAAACTATTTGAGGTGACACACACTATCAAGTATTGTAGACCACAGAACAAGGGCTGTGATCATTCAGAGCGCTTCTGTCCTGATCTGAAGAAGTCACCGCAACATTCTGTAATTTCAGTCAGATAACCAAGAAAGTAATGTCTGCCTTGTCATCGTTCAGTCCTTGGAACTCTCTCTCTCTCTCTCTCTCTCTCTCTCTCTCTCTCTCTCTCTCTCTCTCTCTCTCTCTCTCTCTCCACACCCTCAAAATGGTGTAACTGCATGAACACAAAAATATGTACCAAATTGAAGACATCAAGAGTGAAGGGCAAAGTCCTGCAAGGACACAAGCCTATGGCAGTCAGAGAAGCTGACTGTGGGTCACCTCATGACAGTGCAGTTCTGGGAGAATAAAAACATGTCCTGACCTCTATCAGGGCAATCCTGTGTTCTAAGGCCTAACTTTATGTTTTGTTTATTTAATTTATAAGTCACTTTGCCTCTAAACATTTTATTTCGTTCCTGTTTCATAAAATTTATACACTACTTGATTGTAAAAAAATAAAAAATCCTCAAAGCAGTTTACAACACCCCCAATAAAATGGGGGGGGGGTGTCACAGCCATACTTTGAAACATGCAAAAGTTAAAATACTAAAACAGATTAAAATTACCTTAACTTTCTAAGCATCTGGGGACAGTCGGTAGAGCATGAGACCCTTATTCTCAGGGTCATGGGTTTGATTCCTGCATTGCAGGGGGTTGTTCTAGATCAGGCATCCCCAACCTTCGGCCCTCTGGATGTTTTGGACTACGATTCCCATCATCCCTGACCACTGGTCTGTTAGCTAGGGATCATGGGAGTTGTAGGCCAAAACATCTGGAGGGCTGCAGGTTGGGGATGCCTGGTCTAGATCAGCGCTTCCAAAACTTGGGTCTCCAGCTGTGTTTGGACTACAACTCCCATCATCCCTAGCTAGCAGGACCAGAGGTCAGGGATGATGGGAATTGTAGTCCAAAAAAACCAGTTTGGGAAACACTGGTCTAGATGTATCGTGTTTCTCCAAAAATAATGGTATCTGAAGAAGTGTGCATGCACACGAAAGCTCATACCAAAATAAAAACTTAGTTGGTCTTTAAGGTGCTACTGAAGGATTTTTTTTATTTTACTCCAAAAATAAGACACCGTCTTATATTTATTTTTCCTCAAAAAAACACACGGTGGCTTATTTTCAGGGGATGTCTTATTTTGGGGGTATGGCTTATTTTCGGAGAAACACGGCACCTTGGGATATCTTCCAACTCTACAATTCTAAGTTTCTATGGGAAGGCTTGTCTAAACAATAATATTTTTAGCAGGCACCAAAAAGAGTACTGTGAAGGTGGCCTGCTTGATCTCAATAGGCAGGGGGCTCCACAGTGTAGGTGCTGTTGGTCTGTGTCCCCTGTAGAAGTGCCAATTCCACCAAAGTGCATAGTGGACTCATGTGGGTTAAAGCAATCTCATAGGTAAACTGCTTCCAAGTTGTCGGGGGCTTTATATGCTAATAGTAACACCTTGAATTTGGCCCAGTAGCCAGTTGGCAACCAGTGTAGATCTCTGAGCACAGGTGCTGCATGCTGACAAGGCCTCACTCCTGTCAGCAATTGTGCTGCAACATTCTTGTGTTCCTATGCGACCCCTGGACCTCCTCCCCTCCCCGGGCCACACTACTCACTTGCCCTGCTTCAAACCCGGAGTATTTCTGCCTGCCTGGAATGTGTCTTTGGATTCTGACAACGCCTCCTGCTTGCCTGGATGAAAGTTAGAGAGAGGAGTGCATGAGTCTTTATAAAGGTGACATTTATATTTGTTGCCCACCCCTTTTAGCCTCTAGCCCCACCCAGCCTTCAAAAAGTTGCCCCCAGGTAGCTCTGCTGGCAGCGCTCATCCATTTGCTGGAGAGATAAATGGACTTCCCTAGCAAGAGAACAACTTATAGGGTTAGCTAATGAACACTAAATGCCGAATAGCGGTCTAAGCAGAAACGAAAGCGCAGTGTTTGAACAACCTCCGACTCGAAGCAAATGCAGAGTTTAGAAGGAAAGACAAGCAGCACCAGGTTCCTACCCTATTTGAACTCGGTGGGATTTTCCTACTTAAATCGCGAGTGCAAAAACACAGCGGATCTATTTCTCAGCAACTGTCAGGAAAAAAAGACCCCTACACCACAGCCATGGGCCCCCTCTTCTCATTGTGTTGAAATAAAGCAACACCATGTGCTAGGGTTAATAACTTGAGTTTCCAAGATAATAAACCGTTCCGCTGAGTCAAAAGAAATTGTTCCCTCTCCTTGTCTTCCTTCAGGACTAGAACAATGACTGCCTAACATGACTAGGGCTTAATAATGTATGGGACTTAATAATGCACGACTCGGCAGACACCCTGCGATTGTGCTATTGAGCTCATTTTCAGGCATCACCAGAAAGTTGATTCATGTGGCTTCCTATCTCCCAACTTTGAAAAGCCGCAAAAAGAGAGAGACTTTTTTTTTTTTAAAAAAAACACCTTTGCTTGAATTTTTGGCGTCATTTCTTTGCAAATAAATAACGGGGTTAGGAGGGGAGAGGTGATAAAATAAAAATAAAAAAGAACAGAAAGTTATATTCTTCTGCCCCACTCACCAAATCTTTCCACACTGGCTCGCTCTCGTCACACGCACAGCTATTGAGCGAAAGCTAAACGATGACAAAGGCCCTCTGTATCTGTGAAGTGCTGATTGTTTTGCCCTACACTGTGTTTTTGCATGGCTAGCATCCATGGGTCAGGGCCTCCATTCCCCTTTCGCCTGGCCCTATTCAGCGCACGGGACAATTCCCTCATCAAGGGGTGTCGTAGAAAAGAAAAGAGAGAGATAGAGAAAGCAGGGCATCTCCTTCAGGATTGCTCTGAGGGGTGGAGAAAGGAAATGAGAGAGAGAGAGAGAGAGAGAGAGAGAGAGAGAGAGAGAGAGAGAGAGAGAGAGAGAACAGATGAGAAGCAGGGAGCCAGGAGTGAGGGAAGGAGAAAGTAGTTCAATACACGACACATATCAAAAGACAACACAGCTCAGAGCTTTCTTCTACTTCTGGTGGTTTGGGAGCTTTCTCTGTGACGACAAGCCCTTTCTTGCCTCGCCAACATGTTCAGCGACCAGCTCTAAAAGGACAAAAAGTGCAGCACTCCCTTCCGCCAGGTTGCCTCCTCTGCAGAGGCATTTGCACACTCCCATGCTTTCCCCTCTTTGCAATGGTTTCGACTTCACCATCACCCTGGTGCCATGAGCTTTCCAGGATGGGATGGAGAAACGCCAACGGCGCCAGACACAATGCACTGCAAAACCAATACCAGACTGAGATGGAGCAAGAAACGGGCTTGGGAAATAGTTCTGTCTCCGGTCTTCCCAGAATCAGTTTCTTAAGGTACCTACCCTTTGCGAAAGAAAGAAACTGGGAGTGCTGGAGGAAGGCTAACAAGTGCTTTTGCCCAGAACTGGGCAATGAGCTTTGCGTGTTATGCAAATCACTTGCTAATAATGCAAACTGGGCACATTCATTGTTGCACTGCCTACCAGTTGCTTTGTGTCTGCCCTTGGCAACCACCTCAAAAAATTGGAGAAGGGTTCAGAGGAAGCGTCTCATTCACCTGCCTATTGGCTCCTGCCAGGATTTGGTTAAGCATTCTTCTCTGACAACAGTGAAGTGTTTGGGGGAGAGATGCAGCCAGACGATGTGTCCCATTGTCTCTGATGCAGTTGCTCCTGTATCACATGGGTATATACCCAATTAATGGGCAACTAGCAGTTACATGCGTGTGTGCTCAGAGGCAGGAGCAGGCTTGTTTTGACAGGGCACAACACAGCTTTCACATTTTTGCTCCTATCTCCAAATCTGCAAGAGCTTTTATTTTAAGTACATACTGAGACTCTGGGCCAGATAGCGTCCCAGATAGGCGGTACAACGCAAGCAAAATGTGTTGATTTGGGTCACGTGGCAACCCTAGACATAGACAAGTATGAGTCCCCTTTCAGCAGATAACAAAGCAGTTAGTAATATAGTCACATAACAAGGAAGTTCGACTTAATTTTTTTGTTGTGGTGAAGTCCACTGTAGAATTTGCTTCTCCTTGACTTGGTCCCCTCTAAGCAGCATGTTATGGATCTAGTCATTTCTGTGCCATCACTCTCTCAGCAGTTTGTGAAGGATGCCCTAGGTTTCTCTGCTGGATCTCTTCCAGTAATACCTAGGACTCTTAAGACAATATAAATCTCAGAGAAAGACTCCAGCTCAGTGAGAGAACATCTGCTTTGCTTGCAGAAGGACCCAGGTTTGGTCCTCAGTGTCTCTAGGCACAGCTGGAAGGCACTCCTGAATAAAATTGTAGAAAGTTGCTGCCAGGTTCCCAAACTTGGGTCTCCAGCTGTCTTTGGACCACAACTCCCATCTTCCCTAGCTGGCAAGACAAGTGGTCATGGATGATGGGAACTGTAGTCCAAAAAAACAGCTGGAGACCCAAGTTTGAGAAACCTTGGTGTAGATTATACTGAGCCAGATGGCATGATGGTCTGACTGCATATAAGGCAAACCCCTTTGTTCCTATGATCAAGCTGTCATAAACGGGAGACCGTTTCCTACATTCTCTTTCTGTTAGCTCTTTTTTTTTGTTACAGCGTCTTGCCAATGAAGGATAACTACAGAACACAATGTTGCTAGGGCAGAAAACCATTCCTTAATAGGATGGGCAGGACAGAAAGGGAACTAAAAGAAGGGAAAGCCACTCTTCCTCCTTGCTACACCACCCTCTTCCAGAGAATCGCATTTTTTCTCAGACTCAAAGTAGGAAAATTGTTAGTGCACAGCATATTTGATGGGATGCATTATTACACATTTTAATCTGATGTTCTTGATCCGGATTACCCACAACATCTGTTTCCCAGTGACTTATTTGCAGATGTCTGCAGCTAGCTCTCTCGACTTGTAAAAGACGGAAGACGTAGAATGTAACAATGGGATAGAGTGGATTTTTTTTAAAAAAAGAAGAAGAATACAACAACAACAACAACACTGTTTAAAAATAAAGGCACCGACATAAAGTATTTCTCCTCACTCAAATCCTTGGCCTATCTGTGGTACTATATTTATAGCAACTGTCACCTAGCCACAAGCCAAATATCTACAGAAGAAGCATTAAAAATCCCCTCTCCTGCAATTGTTTCCCATCAGAATGTCAGAGCATTAGTAACCAAAAGACTGGGAGTATTAGCAAGCATTAGGGACCAAGATGGGTGCTGGGGAGAATATGCAACATTCACTCCTCCATTCCTCTGTACACAGCTTACATATACAAAGCATCCACAGGTCACATCTGTACCATACATTTAAATGCACATTTAAAGCACTAGGCTTTGCTCAAAGAATCCTGAGAACCACAGCATAGTCCTCGCAGAACTATGGTTCCCAACACCCTTAACAGTTCCCATATTTTCTGGCACAGTGGGAGGGGGGGGGGAGCCAAGTGTTTTAAATGTGTGTTTAAATGTGCTGGAAATGTATTGTGTGGATGTGACCACCGAGAGAGAATGGAATTGCAGATTATAAACTTGTCATTTTCGCTGGCAAATGCCCCTGTTCTCTCCATAAAATTCTGTTCAATTTACCCCATGTTCAGATGCCATTATGATTTGCATTTGCTCACTCATTTCAGTGGCAGCAGAAGCATAGACAGAAATGCTGCTTTTTACCAAGGGGAAGGGTGGCAGAGCAGCTCCTTACTTCTTTCTAGCAGGCTTCCTGCTAAGGCCTTACATGCACCAAACTCGTAAGTTTGTGTTTGTGCGCCATGTTGGGGTCAAGGATGGTGCTACACATCATTCCCTCTACACCAGCAACTCGAAACCTGCCCAGATATTATAAAGGCACAGGCAAAAGGGGAGCCCAACTGAGCTGGTACTCTGGGGGTAATATCTAAAGTGACATGATAATTTCAGGCTTGGTGGATCTCACCATGTTGACGTTACAGGGAAATGGTGTGGGAAGCAGAAGCCGGAGCCGGGCATTCCAACTGAAACTTGAAACCACCAATTAGGAACTGCCATTTGGCCCAAGAACAGAAGTGTGAGACCTATTGCTCCCTGGGAATGTTATGTGTGAATGCAACCAATGTTTGGAAACATGTGTCCCAGGGAGGTGCATTGCACCCAAGAGCCAAGGTTGGCTGCAGCTTCCTGCCATGCTTGCTGCTGTATACTGTGTGAATTGGCCCCACAAGCACCATCCTGAGGTTGGCAGGCACCTCAGAAGGCATTTTTTTTCACAGTGCATGTGGAAGGAAAGTCTGCAGCACAACTCTCACCTGTCCCCCTGTGCTTCCTCTAGAAGAAACGTATAAACAGGCTCATTTGTGGATTAGTGCCTGCTGCCATACGTTTCACAGCTCGAGCAAATTATAGTGGGGAAACAACCCATTTCATGTCCGCTGCCTTCTCCGAGCTGAGCCATTGTCTCCAAGGGAGACAGAGACAGATAGAGCTTTCCATACGACATCGCCTGGTGTTGCCACCGCCACCATAACACAAAGAGACACTTTGCTGTGGAAAAGAAAGGCACGCTGTTCAGTGGGACTTGGGTTACAGGTCCAGATTAGAAGCATGGACTCAATACCGAAAGGGAAGCTGCAGGGAGTCAAAGGAAGTAGGAACTGGAGTCTTTTGTATGCATGTTTTGGGATGTTGCTCCAGACAACAGAGCCAAGGAATCCCATCAGGACCAGACCACACCCACAACTCTGCCAGTGGCCTAATTTTTCCCCATGGAGTTACACAGAACAAAACCATGTGGTGGGAAGCGCATCTGTATTGCTAAAGCAAACTGTGCCATATCAAAAAAAATGGAATTTCCAAGAGCATAAAAGCACAGGCTTGTCATGCAAACTTTCCAAGGGCATCCTGCTTCCACACTGGAATAACGTACACCTGTTTCTTCATGCCAGCATGAACTCTGTCTGCTGTTGCTTTGTGGAGGCTAGGGATTGAGGATTAATTTAATGCACTCAAAGCTAAATCTATCAAATCTGCAGGTTTCTGAAGCAATATGCAAACTGAAAATGGTTGTTCTTCGAAATTCACATTGATCTGAATTTAGTAACTGCTTTGGCTTTCTTTCTTTCTTTCTTTCTTTCTTTCTTTCTTTCTTTTTTACAGGGATGCAGTGTATAACTTTGATGAAATAGATAATAGTTAAATACAGAGTGTTTACCAAGATGATTATATCTGAGGAAAGTATGCACAAAAACAAAACAGCATGCAAAAATGTGTTTATTAGAAGAAAGTTACGCTAAAATGCTGAGGAATTTCCATGATGATTTTAAAACAAGCAAATAAACAAACGACTGCAAATTGCTGCAAAATGTAGAGAACTGAATTTATGACTACCTTTCCCCATTTTTTCCACTCCATATTACCCCCGCCCCATAGCTTTCCTTCCTTTGGGGGGGTTTCAAATGTGTGTGTTTTCTCTGGCATTTGAAATCGCACAGAGGGAGAAAACCCAAGCCGGTGATTGGGAGCAGGGAAATAGCAGGGCACCTGTTTCCTCACTTCCAATCTCCCCTGCTAGAAGCAGCTTTTTCCTCTTCGACAATGGCCATTTAGCTACCAGCATTTGTGCAGCGTGGGATTCAGAAACCGAATACAAACCGAAGTGATCCTAACTATGGTCGCCACACGCCGAAGGGAGAGGAACAGCCTGGTGCCTTTAATAGAAGCTTGACGTGCCGGAATTAGTAAGCGCAGCTTTTTTTTTCATGGCACAAACCTGCTGTTTGTTGCGGTTACTAAAGCAGGAAGCTGAAAAGTCCCCAGCTTTGACATATTTGCTCTTGGTGCTGCCCACCCCAACCAATGCTGGAAATCCAGAGTGCAAGTTCCCAGCCTCCATGCGGAGCATGGCTGATATTGCCTACAGGCCTGATTTTAGGACCCTCTCTCTGCATTAAAGCCCCCTTGCCTCCCATCATCTTCAGATTGTGTTAGAAACAGTAGCTAATTAATGCAGGCATCCCCGTTCATCCCTCACCTTCCTCACAGGGGTGTTTTGAGGCTTAATTAATGTTTGTTCAGTGCTTTGAAATCCTCAGATGAAAGGCCTTATAGAATTGCAAAGTGGTGTTGTTAGACTCTTCTAACCCGCAATGTTCCCTGCCCCGTAGGCAACACCTATTATGATGCCATCCTGCTGAGACATGGCAGCATGAAGTGGCTCCTGGGAAATTTTCTGAAGCTGAGCCCACAGCTGCTGGGAGATTTTATTTTTCAAACACACAGAGAGAGAAGAGAGAGAGAGAAGTGTGTGTGTGTGTGTGTGTGTGTGTGTGTGTGTGTGTACATGCCAATAGGCAGCATATATAAAATGTTTATGGAACTTTTCCTTGTTTATCGGTGTACGTTGTTTGGCTGGGCACGGCCTCATCAAACTTTGACCATTGCTGGGCTTCTATCTTTCTCATGCTGTTGCCTTAAGGGTGACTGTGAACTGTATCTATGCAACTCAAACTCAGAAGATACAGGCAGAGATTTATGTGCTTCTAAAAAGCAACTTGCCAGGAGGCCTTAAGTTGCTGATGCTGAAATTGAAAGAAGAGAATTGGCCAAGGAATTGAGCTTTGGGAGTTGCAAGCAGACCACTACCTTGCATAGACTTGCAAAGCCCCACGTGTCAGTTTTGCCCAAAGTTGCAAAATCTCAACCAAAAAATTTTTTGACCTCATTTTAAATGAATTTCACCAAAATATACACTTCTGACATGCGTTGCCATACATCCAGATTTTCCTGGACATTTCAGCATTTCCACCCGGACACAGTTTCTGACCGCCAAATCCCAGCAATGTCCAGGAAATTCCGAATGTATGGCAACCCTACCTCCCATCATGTCTGATTCCTGCAACAACTGTGTACTTCACACTGTCATCTGTAAGGAATCCCCTATGTATAAGCTTTGGGTGACTGGGTCACCCAGTTGTGTGTGAGCCTTGGTTGCACAGAGCTGCTGCATGCAATCAGGGGCCTTCACATAAGCTGCCTTTTTACAGACCACTGCAGAGGAGCAGCTGTGAGGCTGTCAGCTCTGCTCCTGCCCTACACATGAGTAACATGTGCCTCAGGCTCGAGGGACTTGAAGCCAGAAAGTGTTTGCAGTTATTGGTAGCATAAACGTGAGCTGAGTATGCTTTAACATCAATCTCTATAAGTTGCATCCTGGAAGAATAAAGGAGGCGCTTACAAAAGTTTATTGCATTTGCAACTCTCCTGTGCCTCATTAGATTTCGTATTATTATACATCCACGATAATGCTTTGTTTGTTTGTTTGTTTTTAATTACTTTGCCCCTTGTGATTTACACCAAAGCATACATTTAAATGGACAAGAATAAACGCTTTTGGTCAAATGTTGTAACGCACGCTTATTGGCTTATTGGCACCTCTGGGCGAGAGTCAACTCAGTTTACTCAGAGTAGACGCATTGAAATTAGTGGAGTCAATTTAAGTCATGTCCATTAAATTCACCATGTCTCCTCTGAATAAAACCTAAGTTGAATACCACCTTCTGTTTCTGCTTCGTGGTTGGGTCACACATAGAGTTTTTACTTTTTGCCTACAAAAAGTATCCGTGCCTGGCTAGGATCTGAACTATGCTCTCTGTAGCCTTCAGGGTTCTGTCAGAGTTAGGGTGTGGTTTGGCAAGAATCCTTTTGCTACATGGTCTGGCGCCACTGAAGTGTTGCTAGCAGCGGAGCTCATGGAGCTATTCTTAGTTCTCACAGCCAGGGAGTATAAATAATGAGGGGAAGGTTTATTGATCTTCAGAAGAGCTTTGAGTGTCAAGAGGAACTTGAAGTGTAACTAAGAGTTTCAGTCCCTGATTGGAAAGAGAGTAGACAAGGAGGAGGAGGAGGAGGAATGGGAGTGGCAAGCACTGAGATCCCATCTAGATATAGCAACTACTTTATGCAGGTGTCATGAGGCTGGAAATGCAGGAGAGGAAGCGTCATAGCAAAGTTAAACTCCACAGATGTGCCTTTTCATGCAAAGTATAATTGCTTTGCATTGGACTGAATTTCCTTAGATTCTGACCCAATTGACAGGAGATGCCTGAATACAGCTCCTGAATGGCCCCAAATACTTTTGTTGCACTCTGTGGCAACAACAACAAAACCCAACAGACTTTTCTCGCCGTTAGGAAAGTGACAGGGAAATGCATTTTTTAAAAAATGGGATAAATGATTCATAGGCAAAAGTACAACCTCTACACAAGCAAATCAAGATGAGCACTCATTTTCGTATAACCTCCCTGCAAACAAATCAGAACAAAGGCTTCCTAAAAACCAGATCTCGTACAGCCTCTGCATAAGCAAAACAGGACGAGTGCTCGATAAACATGGCATCTGGAGGAGGAGCCAAGTGGTGTGATGTCATCAGGCATTGCCCAGCCCTGCTTCATTGGCTGCCACTTGCAGGTGGATGGAAAATGCTAATGCAGTGACATCATGTAATGTGCCTGTTTCAAGTATGCATCAGGAGGGTTCACACAGAGTCATCTATGCACTGAAAAGAGCACAGGGCAGGGCTGTACTATCTAGAATTGCCCACCACGGTTTGCAGTAACTCTGCTCTCTGTTGCATGGCTGCTCCTGGGTTAAACCCTCCTAATACGCAGAAAGTGGGGCTATAACATTAGCACGGGGTTAAGGTATTTAAAGGCAAAAATGCACTCTTTTGTTAAAGGTTCCACTGGCCCAGAGGAGGAGCTGCTAACACCTTTGGTGCTGTAAAAGTAATGGCTTACTTCTGGGTAAATTCAGAGAAGCCTCTTCTATTTTCAAAAGCAAATGCAGGCATCAGGGGAAACCTGCAATCAAAGAGCTGCTGTTTTGCAACTAACTTTAAGAAGTTTTTTTAATTAAAAAAATGCAAAGTATAATATGCATCTTTAGTAGAGCAGGTAGAGTGGTTAAGATGAGTGGGGACTGACATGTACCTGGTTCAGTCTTACCTCAGCCACAAACTGACCAGTTGGTAAGTCTCTCAACCCTCTGGGGATAGTAAAGGTAAAGGGACCCCTGACCATTAGGTCTAGTCATGACCGACTCTGGGGTTGTGGCGCTCATTTCGCATTATTGGCTGAGGGGGCCGGCGTATAGCTACCAGGTCATGTGGCCAGCATTACAAAGCCACTTCTGGTGAACCAGAGCAGCACACGGAAACGCCGTTTACCTTCCCGCTTGGAGCGGTACCTATTTATCTACTTGCAGTTTGACGTGCTTTCGAACTGCTAGGTTGGCAGGACTGGGGATAGCACTAGCATACTATAGGATACAGGTAAACAACTGAGCCTCTTGGGCTTGCCGATCAGAAGGTCAGCAATTCGAATCCCTGCGACGGGGTGAGCTCCCATTGCTCTGTCCCAGCTCCTGCCAGCCTAGCAGTTTGAAAGCATGCCAGTGCAAGTAGATAAATAGGTACCACTGCAGTGGGGAGGTTTCCATCACCATGTTCCATTGCGCCAGAAGCGGTTTAGTCATGCTACATGACCTGGAAAGCTGTATGTGGACAAATGCCAGCTCCCTCGGCCTGAAAGCGAGATGAGCCCCGCAACCCCACAGTCACCTTTGACTAGTCTTAACCTTCCAGGGGTCTTTTACCTTTTTTATTTTTAACCTTAGTACTAGCATACCATGCAAGGCTTTAGTAAGGATGTCTGAGAAAATGGATAAGAAGTGCTTTGAACACATGACAAGTGCTATACAAAAATAGATATTTTTTTTAAAGTGCTATAAGTATGCTAGTGAACAATGAATCATTTCTTGAAGTAGGATGCTGGAATATTTACTTCCTTGATTCTGCAAGTTCACTTTTTGCAAGAAATGTGCATGACAGCACACCCAGTCGCCAGTTTTAATTTTAACAGCATTTAATATGGACAACCGAGGAGTGAAACAATACCTATTTAAAAAATAGGCGCTGAATTGTTAAGTTAAGAGACTCGCTGCGGTAAACTGTTAAAATACATAATGAAACAGAATAAGCCAGAGTTGGCTGTGAAAATACACAACGTAAACATTCTCAAACCAATGAATCCCACTCACATTTCCTATTCATTCAGTTTTAAACAATGCAGTAATACGTTCCATGCAGAGGATTAATTACGTTACCTGTCATACATTTCCCTGATTTTCTATAGCCCTTTCCCTTTATGTTTGCCTTTGCAAGCTGATGCAATTGGCGTTTACTGGTAAAAGTAAAAAGTTAGAACTTCTGTTGTTGTTATGGAAGAGGGATGTTAGTGTATATATTTTAGTGCTGGCAATTTTCCTCTTCGAAATAAACACCTAGCAGATCTTGGAAATAAAAGGGAGACACGTAAGTACTCTGAAGGTGTGTCCACAACCATCTCTTTTTTTTTTTGGCGGGGGGCTTAAGAGTTATGATGGTGTTTTTAAAACAAACAACGTGAGAGTTTTCACTTTTCACAACACTTTGCACAGAATGAGAGAACCTCCCCCCCCCCCCCCGCCGAAGACCCAAAGAGAGTCCAAGTTACTTCCTCCTAGCATAGCATCACTAGTTATACCAGGGAAAAACAACATGTACCCAATTATGCATGAATGATGGTGAGCCTGTCCTTTTTGGTACACTTCCCAATGCATATCTCTGGGCAACAACTAGGCATCCAGGAGCAGACATTCACAAATCACGAGGCATGTCTTATTGTCCTTTTCTCTGAGGGAGAGGGCAGGGAGAGTGTGAAATTGCCATATGACCATCACAATGGAGAGTTTTCCCATTGGCCTGGGAAAGCTTTATCTGCTATGAATCCATGCTCTCATATTCATCATCATTTAATGCTTGTTAAGTATTCATAACTGGCCGACATCGAAACACAGGGCAGGTGCTTTTACTTACGGCATTTCCACACACCACACTGGGTAGTATTCAACTAGATTTTACTCCAGAGTGAACCTAGTGAAATGAATGAACATGGCTAAGACCCATTAATTTCAATGGGTCATACCCATTGTTGAATATCACCCACTGGGGAAAATATATATTCCCCCCCCCCCCCGTTTGCCAAGTCAAAAACATGAAGCTGTGCATATTCCCTCATCAGCAAGGGTTGCAATTTAAAACCAACTGGCCTGCTCAGGTGACTCCACCTTTAAACTTTGATCTGGCTGCAGACCTGTTGGCATCTATGGTATGGATTTAAGCAGCCTTAATGCAGGCAGGATTGCCGCCTTTGTTGAATAACCTTTCAAATCGTTCAGGCTGCCCCTCAGCGTGTTGACTCCTAAAAGCCAGCCCCATGGATTTCAACAGGAGTTATTATGGAGTAAGCTAGCTTAGAATTTTCAGCCAGAGTTTGTTTCACCAACGCAGCCTGAGAAGCAAATATACCCCGCTTCAGTCCTGGTAGAATTCAGCGATGGTTCTATGTCTACTTGCACGCACATGCATGCACACACACACACACACACACACACCGAGTACGTGTGCCATCTCTCGCACATGACACAGAAGCCATCCCAGTTCAAGAACGGCTTGTCACAACTGTTGTCCTAGGGACTGGGAAGAGAGAACACCCCTCTTTTGCACTGCTGAAGTGCTTATAAAGCTGCCTCACAACAGTAGATCACACAGCTACAGAGCAACAAACCAGCCAATTCCTCTCTCTGTCCTGCAATTCCAGCTCTGCGGGAAGCTTGGAAAGCGAAAGATGCTAAGGGTTCACTTTTCTGCCAGACTTGCATTTGGAAAGCCAAGCAGGGTGGGAAGCGGGTGAGGAGGCACGGTAAAGGAAAGGGCAGCAACTGGCAGGTTCGTTGGTGTGCACTGGGCCTTTCTTATCCTCCTGATAAAATCAAGTTCTGCCAAAGACATGACAGAAAACTCTGAATGGGTGAAAGGGCCCAGGACGGACCTGTGTGTGTGAGGGGGGGGGGAGCGCTTGACCCCGTTCATTGATGACAAGGAGCTGCAAAAGGCTGATGCAAGTTGGAAACAGTCGATGAAACCGAGACACAGAGGATATAATGGGGCCCTGTCAGCAGCCTCCTGGGACGGCTGCTGTTACTTTCTAGCTGCTGTTTGCAGCTTGCTGATGTAATCCCTGGTCCTCATTAACTCAGTGCGCGGAGTACATTAACCTCTTTTTCTAAAGTGAGGAGTGGGAGGGCAGGGAAGGGGGGGGTGCTTGGCAGTGACAACAGTTTCTTACTAGGGTAAACAGACAGGCCTGCATGACAACCGGGGTAGGGGGTGGGGAACACGAGAGTCACTGGAAGTTTGGCTACCAGACAGAACCACATGTGCACTGCAACTGGTAAGTTCTCAATGGATGAGAATTAACAGGAGGGGAGGATGTGCGGGGGGCGGAGGAGACTTGTTGCAAGACTGCTTGCAGAGTCATGGCTGACAGCGCATAAGAGGGTGTGTTTGTGTGTGTTGAAGGAGCTGTGCTTAGATCGTCCTGCCTACATATTTATACCGCAGTTGTCACCATAGCACCTGAAATACCTTGGTGTATATAAATGTGTGCGCACATGTTGCACCAATTCCCAATGCTCACGAGGCCTCCATATTTAACAGGAAGGCAGCAGGGAAGGAGATAAGCTGGAAGCTGGGTTGAGTGTATTTCTGACGGCAGCCATCATCCCTTTCAAGCTTTTTTAAAAGGGAGGTTGGAAAAAAAAACGTTCCAACGAGACGTTGCCCTGCATGAATGTACTTTCGAGACCGCAGCACAAAGAGAACTGTATCGTTTTCTGAGGCATCAACAAATTGAGTTACGCTGGGGTGAATTGGATGAATCAAGGCAGAACCACATGTATTTAAAACTGGCCTTCAAAGTCTGTGGCCAGAGACTGGTGCCACAGAACAGATCTACAGATGTCTAGCAGGCCTAATAAGTAAGCACTGTATGTCTCTGCGTGATCTGACGAACCCAATAAAAAGATGTCACAGCTTCGCTCCACGATTGGCGTGGGGGACAGGCAGATGCACCTTTTGTTTTTTGGATGCCCTCATCTTCTCTCAGCCATGAAAGTGAATTCCCATGACCACACAGCAACTTTTCTCAGTCGCCCTACAGTGAGATCCAATGGAAATGGGTTGTTTGCAAAGAGCTCAAATGGCTTTCTCTCTACTGTGTAATAAGACTTTTAAACTGGCTATCAGAACGCCATATTAAATTCAAACATGTTGGCCCACAGGCCACAGAGAGCAGGCAAAAACTGCACAGTGAGGGAGTGGAAATGTCATGTGAATCAGCCGCAAAAATATATAAAATACAATAGCAACTTCGCCAGGCAGTTTTGTTGTGGGAATTGCTACTGTGGACAGAGTCGTGTTAACCAGTCATTCAGGAGAGAGTGGTGTTTTTTTTTTACTGGACTCCTCTTCCTTCTAGCCCAAGAATCAAAAGAACCCCATTACATCAATTAGTTGTAGTGCCTTTGCTTTCAAGGCTTTCCAGAGCTTCAGGGAATATTACTGGAGGTGTTCCATGTCTCAGGGAAGAATGCAGAGGCAATCCTTCTCAGTAGACAGAGTGGGAGCAATGAGAAACTTTAGGTAGTGCTATTTCTTTCTAAAACAGTTTCCATTGTTTATGTAGCCTGATCAACGCACACATATTTGACACAACACCATTAGAGTTAGAACAGTCTTCCCCCAACCTGGTGCCCTCCAGATGTTTTGACTACAACTCCCATCAACCCCAGTATTATAAGTTGTAGTCCAAAAACATATGGAGAGCATCAGGTTGAGGCGAAGGCTGCTTTGAAGAGTAACATAAAGCTCTGGTCCTAAGAAGCTTACAACCTAAGTTTCTATTTGTAGTGGGATAGAGTATCAACCTTGCTCCATACCAACCTGCAGAGCTTTTTTATAATGTGTTCATCCAAACAATTTCCCCAAATGGCTTACAAAAATAGGGAGACGCTAAATCAGATCATTGGTCTGTCTAGTTCAGTACAGTCTATGCCAAGGGGTGGCCAATACGGAAACCTCCAGATGTTGGATTGCAACTCCCATAAGCCTCAGCAATTGTGGCCAATGGGCAGGGATGATGGGAGTTGTAGTCTAACAACTCCTGAAGAACCACAGGTTCCCCATCACTGTCATAAGCCTGGCCTTATAAGCTTCCCGATGTAAACCTGCACAGCATATGAATTGAAGTCTGCAGAGCATCTTAAGGATCCTAGATAAAAGGTACTCTACAGCTATGCAACAATAGCTATTTCTTTATTCAGGTTTTCCCCCTTCCTGCAGCCACTCCTACATCAACAGTATCTACTCAGAAGTGGTAGTTATGGGAAATACAACTGCCAGGTCACACAGCAAAACTAGCAGGTAGGATCTTGCACAATTCAGCCACTCAAGTAAAATGTTTCAGCTTTGCTGAGATTAAACATTCTGAAATTTCACTCTCTCAAGCACATGTGTTCGTCATTTTGTAAAAGCTAGATAGAGCCACACAGAAGTGACTTTGTTCATAAATGTGGGTTTGCAGATAAATACATGATATCATAAGCCTCAGATACTATTACATACTCTCTAGAAATATCACATTTCCTTATCTTCAAGGCTAACTCACTCAGTACCCTGAATAATGTCCAAGAGGGTTTTGTGTGTTGGTTGTTATTTTTTAAAGAAAACAACACCATATTTGATTTAAGGATGAAACACTACCCCAGAACACCGTTCCCTACACATTGGCTAGTTTTGTGTCCATCAGTTGCCTTTCTCCTGTGTTGTGTTTCTTTTCTTGTCAATGGGCGATTCTTCTAGCTATCTGACAAGCTCTCAGGTATATTAACAACTTGGGTCCAGGGTACTTCAAGGACTGCCTAATCCCTTGTATCCTTACCCAATCACTGAGGTCTTGGGGTGGGGGGGACTCAGATGGATGGCTAGTACCCATCAGGAGCCATGTGTGGGCCCCATTTCATGGCAATCCCTTCCAGTTGAAGTTAGACAGGTGTTGGTGAGAGCCAGTGTGGTGTAGTGGTTAAAAGCGGTAGACTCGTATCTGGTGAACCGAGTTCGCATCTCCGCTCCTCCACATGCAGCTGCTGGGTGACCTTGGGCTAGTCACACTTCTCTGAAGTCTCAGCCCCACTCCCCTCACAGAGTGTTTGTTGTGGGGGAGGAAGGGAAAGGAGAATGTTAGCTGCTTTGAGACTCCTTCAGGTAATGATAAAGCGGGGTATCAAATCCAAACTCTTCTTCTTCTTCTTCTTCTTCTTCTTCTTCTTCTTCTTCTTCTTCTTCTTCTTCTTCTTCTTCTTCTTCTTCTTCTTCCCTCCCCATCCTGAAAGCAGGAATCTCTCTCCCAACCTCCTAGCCATGGCTAGAAAACCAGCAGCATTATAACTGCAAAAGGAAACTGCTCAATGGCAGAACACAAAAGCTCTGCATGAAGAAGGTTCAAGGTGTGGTCCTTGGTGTCTCCAGATAGGGCTAACAAAGACTTCTGCCTGAAGCTCTAGGGGGCCACTGCCAATGACCTGATCTGGTAGAAGGCATCTTCCTGTGATCCCACATTTATATTGGGGTGGGACACAGGGTATTTTGCTTGCTTCCCACCTCCTATCTTCTTTCAAATAGTTTCCCTAAAATATTTGAGGAAACATTTTGTTCTTCTCCTGTACCTTGCTGACATCAAATAATATGATCATAATAGCAATGAAATAATCCTAAGCAGTTGTTGGTAGGCTTTCCCCTGTTTGCTCTGGGTCATTTGGGGCCCACCACAACTACAAGTGTGGGGTGATGTGAACCAACACTCCACGAAGGCAGAACTTTCCAATTTTTGTGTGTGTTGTGACAGACTTTTTGGACATGCATCATTTCGCAACACAGTAATTCAGTTTGACTAGCAAACTGGAGGTTAAACTAACCCTTTCCAGCTCCAGGAGGAGTGTGGGTAGCAGGAGCGTAGGAAGATAGGGTAGGGGCGGTGGGGGCGGGGTGCCCCGGGCAGCGCAATCCCAGGGGCGCCATCGCAGCTGCCCGCCCCGCCCCCAAAACACTCACCCTGCCCCTGCGAGTGGCGCGGCACGCCCCCAAAATGCGCCCCCGCCACCAGAATGCGCGTCACATCCCTGGGGGCAGCTCGCCTGCTCTCCACCCCTGGTGGCGGAACATGAAGCTCCGCCCCGGTGGGGAGCATCTGCACAACACACCTACACACTGCAGCCAACACGCTAACGTGTAGCGACACAGAGTTTGGAATGCTCTGCACTAAGATTTTCTTGGCAGTTTATTCGGAGTTGATTAGATTAGCAAAGGGTCCCACGGACACCTAGTTATTCCATGGCTAAACTGGAATTGGAGCTCACATGAAGGTCAATGCTGGATCTCCATTTCAGGCATTATCCAACTTGTGCAGAAATCTAATTGGGCTGTCTTTGGTTTCTCAATAGTGCAAGAGGCCTTTCACACCAACTCATTCCACTATGGCACCTTGATAATGCGCTAGTGACAATTTGCCCATGCTGTAGCTTGAGGAAACTGCAAATGGAGAGCTCCTGTCTGAACCCCATGCTTTTCTTTATTTAGGGTTGCCATATGTCAAACAGTGAAAATCCGGACAGAAAAGTTGTTGGGTTTTTTTTGGGGGGGGGCACTGCCAACATGGGTTGCCATACATCTGGATTTTCGTGGACATTTTGCTGATTTCCACCCAGACACCACTGCCGACTGCAGTATTCCGGATATGTCTGGGAAGTTCCGGACGTATGGCAACCCTACTTTTATTCCTTTCCTTTCATGCTGGGCTATAAGAAAATTATGGTTGCTGTTAGTGGCCCTTCTGTTGATGGAGTACTTACTCCGGGATACATTATTTTCACCGGTGTGAAGAGTCATCTCACAGCTGGAAAGTGTATGTTCTCAATAACGTTTGAAAGGGTTTCCCTTTCCTTTAGCCCATGCTTTGGGGACTCTGGGGGCTTTGCTATTTGATACATATTTGCTATTTAACTTCCCATGTTACCGAAGAAGACTCAGGAAGAAGAACTCTATGGTACGGTGCAATGAGAAATTATGGTAAAAATATTACCATCATAGTATGTTCCAAATTTGCCACATTGCAAGGTCCCTGCTGAAATATGGCCTCAGCAGAAAACATGGGCATGTGTGTAGATAGTTTGCCAGTAATAAATGTGCTCAGGATTTGTTTTTCTCTCTGATCCAGTTGGCTGAGAACTGAGGGAATACTCGCCTCCTTTTACCCCGCAGATGATCCTCTGGCTTTTGAGACTCGAGAGCAACAGATCCCTTCCCTTTGCCCTCGCCTGCCTCCCCCCCTCCCCGCAGCTCTCCCTCCCTGCAGCAGACAAATGCTGTAATTACACAGCATTCCTTCCAGGCTCCGGTAATGAGGGGGTGCTTTGAGCCAGCAGTAATTATACAGTTTTAAAATAAGCAGATTCTTCTCCAAGCAAAATTAAAAGTCTGCAGACGGACTCCCTTGCTGTGCACCTTTATTAAACAGGGACTGAGATGCAGAGGAAGAAAAAAATAGGAAAGGGAAGTCTATACAAAGAGAGGGGGGGGAAGTGGGGGTGGGGGTGGGGGGAAGTGGGGGTGGGGGTGGGGGGAAGAAACTTTCATCAGCCAAGCAGGGTGGGATTTGGGGCTTAGCAATGCCGGCTTGTGTGGTGGCCTCTGTTATTTTATTGGGTTGAGCTCTCCCCCATCTCACTTACTTTTAAGAGTTTAATGCTGAGCTAAGTGAAGTGTAGATAATAAAGAATTGCAGCTGAGTTGGGGGGGGGGTCCTTTTCTTATCCCCTCCTCACTTGCAACAGGCTTTTGTGCATGTAAACATTGTGCTAACCGCACTCCTGAAGGAATGCGGTGGAAATGTCTCCCAAGAAAGAGGCTAACACACACACACACACACACACACACACACACACACACACACGATGCCACATAACCAGATTCACTCTGTGTACCTCCAAGGACACACTCCCTGCTCAACTGAAAGTGCAAAGGTAAAAGAGAGAGAGAGGTTTGATTCTGGCGGGGGCATTAGCAGTTCTTCTCCTTTCCCAGCCCTATGCCTACTCATTTCACATCCCTGCATTAATATCTTTGAGTTCCCCTCCTGCTGTGATTTTCTAAAAACAAACACCTCCTTTAGCAATTCAAATGGCACCTTCCAATCTCCAGCTGCTCCATTTTCTAGAAACTCTTTCATTCCCGCCCCCTGTCATTCTCCTTTCCCACAAGTGGCGTATTAAGTTTCACTGAAGTCTGAACCAGCCCAAGAACCAGCTTTCCTCCCACACCCAGCTTCTGTATCATCCATTTCCTCAGCTCTCCTCTTTGTACACTTGCCTCCCATCCTTCCCTGCACTGATTTCTGGATTTCTCAGGTGTGCCTTCAGGTAAATTGTAAGTCAAATGCACAGGGGAGGGAATTCTGCTTCCTGCCAAGGCTTCTCCCATGATGCCACTCTTTTAGAATCAAGGGAGAGAGCGAGAGCGCGCAATAATTACAGGCAGCTGAGAGGACATGGAAACCATGACTTGCAAAAGGAGGTAGTATTCATATTTACATATGCACAGCAACACAGTTAAAAGCTTTTTCTATGTGATGAGCAAGAACAGCCCCTTCTTACACGAACAGCCCAAACAGTAGTTAAATGAAACACACCATGGCTCAATCCCTTTCACTGCAGCATTGTCCCGCTGAATTGTAGGAACTTTGACTGCTCCAGTTTAAACAGCGTGGGGGCTGCAGCCAAATATTTCTCTGTAATAGTGGCCATCGTAAGCCAGTAGATTAAGCTTGGATTCCAAGCATGTTGTAAAACTCTCCAGCTGCCTTGAATGCCCATACTGAACAAGAGTAATAAACATGGCAGAAATACTACTGCTGTTATTAATCAGCACAGAACATTTGTGCAGTTCTCGGTACACAGTAAAGAAGGCAGACACAAACGCTGCCCAGAGATATCTCCCTCTCCTCCTTGAGGTTCCAGCTTTTCTAAACAAGTCAGTCTAGCAAGCATCTCTGTCCGAGGTTTTAAGAACAAAATAAAAATAGGGAAACAGGAGAAAACAAGGTAGGTTGATGAGATTGATCCTGGCTTTCAAAACCCAGCAGTAACGGGAAATGTGCAAAGGTAGAGAGATGAGTCTTGCAGTGGTCATTTATCTAAATTATAAGCTGGGCTGTTGAAGATGGCCCCTGTGAGTCATCATCCCTGGTCAAGGTGAAATTGGAGTAAGTTGGCACCAGGATTGCCTGGTCAAAAACATACAGAAGTTGGAGAGATGATGGAGCTGCAGAGTCTTCTTTTCAGAATTCTACAGAACTAGTCAAAGGAATATCTACAGCTCCCAAACTCTTACAAAGTGTGATTTTCGACCCAAAATCTAGATCAGTGTTCTTAAACTTTGATCCCCAGAAGCTGCTGGGACTACAGTTCCTATTTTCACTGACAACTAGCTAAGTGGGGATGATGGGAGTAGTAGCCTAACAACATCTGGATACCTAAGGTTGACAAACACTGGTCCAGACTATATAAACCAGAAAAAGGTGGGCTTTTCTTACAGGATCTAATTTGCTTTTTGCAGAAAACCCCGCAACAAGCAGTTCCTGGTGGAAAAGATGTAAACACAATTAAGGAATTATGAGCCGATAAGATTAGTTTTTGTGTGTGTGTTTGTTTGCTTGCTTAACTTTTTCATTTATTTCCCATATGATGTGTACGAGTAAATCACTGATATCCAGTGCAGGAAAGTGATGCAATGAGCATACAGCCGTAAATGCTTTTATGGAAGCAAACATATACTGTTGATTTTTTTTTATTAACTCTGTTTTATCTTATGCTCTTCAGCATTTTATCTTATGCTCTTCAGGCTGGTTTTTCCGGCTGGGTTGTTATGGCGGTCTGCTAACATAAAAATAAACTTTAATGTGACGTTGTGGTTTACTTCTCCCACATACAGGGTTTGCCCACAAAGTTTCTCAGCATGGGAAGTTTGAAACGTTGTACATATACAGATAGCTTCGGGTAAAAAAAAAGAGTTTAATATGAGAATAAACAATTCTTGTTGGTGCAAGTAAGACACATGGGCAGGTGTGTCCAGAAAAAAAAAGGCAGGTGTAACAAAGTCTGGCTCGGGAACCCAAAGCGAAGGGATTGCAATATCTAGCTCTCAAATGGTGGAAGGTCTTTCTCCTACATGTGACCAATTTAAACCTAGAGTCTGACCTTGTTTTGATTTCATCCTGGGCAGGAAGAATAAGCAGTGGCTGTCTGAGAGCCTTTTGTGTTAATGAAAGGGGTATATTGATTACGTATCATCCGCTGTGCCCTTTTATCTCACCTTCCCCCTCCCCAGCAAGCCATTAGCCATTAACCTCTCCAGTAGCAAAGAAGTACCTCTGCATCCCCCCCCAACCCAATTGCTGTAGTTCTAGCTAACTTTCCCATGACGCTCTTCTGCAAACATCAACACAAAGTCATGGGGCTTTAAAGATACCGGGATAGGGGGTTGCTCCCAGAAATAACCTACACCTGTACCTTTCACACTCATAATAAAGAATGCAACGTGGTCATGAATGGCCCAAGAGTGTAAGGGACAGACATTCTGTTTTATAGAATATATGTGCAGATGCCTGATGATCGTCTTCCAAAGCAACTACCCTATTCCGAACTTAAAAATGGAAAGCGTAATGCTGGTGGTCAACAGAAAAGGTTTAAAGACTGTCTCAAGGCAAATCTTTAAAAATGTAGTATAAACACTGACAACTGGGAAACACTGGCCTGCGAGCACTCCAGTTGGAGAACAGCCTTTACCAAAGGTGTCATGGGCCTTGAAGACACTCGATCTCAGGACGCAAGGGAGAAACGTGCTAAGAGGAAGGCACGCTTGGCAAATCCACACCGTGATCAACTCCCACCCAGAAACCAATGTCCCCACTGTGGAAGGACGTGTGGATCCAGAATTGGCCTTCAGAGTCACTTATGGACCCATTGTTAAAACTGTGTTTATGGAAGACAATCTTACTCGGCTACGACTGATCGCCAAAGAAGAAGAAGACATCTCTCTTGAACCTCACCTACAAAGCAATCAAAGTGGGCAGAGATATTAACATTGGAACTCCTAACTATGTCTACTCAGAGGCAAGTCCCCATTGAACTCAATGTGGTTTTACTTCTGAACAGACAAAGCAAAGGATTCCACTCTGCCAAGAATGAGCAGAGCTATATAATAGCACTTTCATTTGCCTTTGCTTCTGAAAGCAGTCTAGGCATAACCATTTACCAATCTGTAGCACTGATTAAACAGGAAGCACTGTCCAACTGATGTGATCAACTAAGCATGAGCTGAATGTCTGTGGGCAACCAAAACAGGGATCCTACAGCAGGGCATGATTACTGGCACAATCATCTTATTAGAGTCAGAAAAACTCTATAACGGTATTGACCAAAACCCCAATTGAAACCCTGTACCAAGGCAATTAAAATTCCTCCAAGAAACCTGAATTGCATGACTTTTATATATTGTGCAAATCTGAAGCAAACTTGGTTTTATTTACATGGTTTATTGTGCAATTTTTACTATTTACTTGAACTGGCACTAAAGCCCTGCTTCAGTCATGGGAAATCTTACTCCACTATACTGCTGGCTTCTGTGGTTTCAGCAGAATTGTAGAGTTGGAAGGGACCACGAGGCTCCTCTAGTCCAACCCCCTACAATGCAGTAATCTTTTTGCCCTATGTGGGGCTCGAACCCACAACCTTGAGATGAAGAGTCTCAAGATCTGTTGACTGAGCTATCATCACCTTAGAAGAGCAGTATGGAGAAGTGCAAGTGGCCTCACTCCCGTTCTCCCATTCACCCAGTTGCCCTAATTCCTGAAGATTGTGTCTGTGATTGTACTAAGTGAATGTCCTGCAGCAGTATGGACAATTCCTACAAACCTAGAGTGGGTGCTTTTAGAGAAGGGGTGGCTAACCTGTAGCCCTCCAGTTTCAAACTCCCAGCAGCCCCAGCCAGCATGACCAATGAGGAGCAGCAACTGTAGCCTACAGTAAGATCTGGTCAGCCACCCCTGATTTACTGCCAGGTAAGGTTACCAGATATAAATGCTCAACTCTACAATGCTGGAATTATTGTTCTGTTTTTAAGGATGGACTGGGGAAGACGAAGGCAAACTATGCACCAAAATCTGAAGCCTTTGGAGCCTCTTGGTATTTCTGGTGCTCACCGGAATGAACCCATTGCAGAAGTTTTTGCAGCCACTGCGCACACTACAGCTGCCACAACTTATGGCAGCTGTCAGGGATGGCCCAATCTGTTTTGGCACCTGAGGCGAAACACAAAATGGCCCACACGCCACTGCCAGGGAGGAAGGGATGAGTGAAATACACATCACAAACAAAAGGGGAATGAAATCAACCTTACCTAATGGTTGAAGTGGGAACCAAAGGCTGTTGTGTGTGGGGGAGCCTGTTCTAAATCATGCCAGGTGGGTGCAGAGCCCAGAAGGCATCCTCCACCATTTTATCCCTAGGGGTGGAAGGAGTATTGCAATGCCTCCTATTCACCAAGAGAACACTATAGAGGTGGCCGTGGGGTGGTGGCTTCTGAGGAGGCAGCAGATCTCACAATTCAAGGAGCATGCGGCGGCAGCAGCAGGCAATGCATTCCTTGGAGGCTGGATCTATTGCCTCTATGGATCCTGCTGCCCAAGGCAGTTGCCTCACCTCGCCTCATGGGAGAGTTAGCCCTGACAGCTGTGGAACTGGATAAAATATGCTGGTCTTATAAACTCTCCAGCCTTGCTGCCATCCATTGGCACTGAAGTGCCTCCAAGCATATATTCCCAGTGCCTACTGCTTAACATCCTGAAGTGACACGCTAGGTTCTATGAGACACAAGAATTGGCAAACGGCATCCCTAGCAAGACTCTTGAGAGGAATCTTGGCAGGAATCGGAAGATGACTGCATAGCCGAGAGACACTATAATATTGTCTTGCCACTACTTCCTTTTTTTTTTAACCAACTCTTCTTTGGACTGGAATCGACTTCACCTTGCAACTTTGTCCTTCTAAGCTTCTATGTGCCAAGCCAAAATAATATCCAACTGGGGATCTCCCTCCCCCCCAAAAGAACCCTCTTCCCCTACCTACAGCTTTAACCTTCATTGTTCCAGGGCTTCCAAGCTACACTGAAGGACAATGACAACACAATAAACTGAAGAACTCAAATATATGTTTTCCCAAAGATTTGCGGGGATGGGGTAGGGAGAACGGAAACCAGAAACTTCTTCAGCATGTGATTTCTTTTTAACAAGCAAGTAAGATGCTTTCCTGTGATGAGCAAACAAGATACAGCAGTTTTGAGCAATCCCCAAAGGACCTTTTTCTTGGCTGATCCCAGCTTGTTGGTGCATCCATCTGCATAACATACGTGTTTAATACCTTGTATTTTATTGTGCTTTGTTCATGTGTTGAAATTACACAAGCACTTTTTGTGTGTGCCACATTAGGAACATGAATCAGATCACAAATCCATGTAGCTCAGATGTAGCAAACATTGTGTCCTCCATATGTTGCGGCCTACAATTCCCATCAGCCCCAGTCCACATGGCTGGGGGTCAGGGATGATTAGAGGGTTGATTAGATGTGGCTAGTCTCCATTAGGATGGCAGGGCAGAAGTCAGGAAGACCAACAGCAGTTGGTCAAAGTCAACAATTGGCAGAGCCAACTAATTTAATTTTGTCCCAATCTTCTACCCTGCTGAGTTCTGCAAGGGTGACATTGAGACTAAGGAGGTGAAGCAGACAGGCAGTGCCACCCTCTGTGGTTGGTGGGGGCATGCCCCCCCCATTCACCCATATGGATCAGTGTACACCAACCTGGATGCTTTTAAGGATGAATTCATGGAAGATGGGGTTATCAGTGGCCACTAGTCACAATGGCTATGTTCTACCTCCATTGTCTGGGACAGTAGATCTCCGAAGACCAGCTGCTGAGAATCGTAAGTGAGGAGAGAGCTGTTGCCTTCAGGTCCAGCTTGCAGACTTCCCTCAGGCCTCTGTGAGAACAGGACATGGGACTAGATGTGCTGGTGTCTGATCCAAAAGAGCTCTTCTTATGTCTACAGTTCCCTATAGCACCCAAAATGGGGAACAGTGGCTTCATTTGGGGTTTACAAACCAGGATCAAACTGTGCTTTCGGAGACTTGGTTAGTCAACTGACATTAATTTGCAGTTCCCCACTTTGGATGTAATGAGAAACTGTGGTTTAGACTCCAGAATCACAGGACCAAATGTGTGATAGGGAGGAGCAAGAACCCTGGCGCCCTCTCTCAGGGCTGTGAATGACGCTGTGGGTTAATCTAGTGAAAATATTCCTCCAGAGTGCCATATTGACACAATGTAAAATGGGAGCTAATAAATGTGATAAAGGAATGCATTTCTTCCCGTCCTACCTCCAAGGAGCTCATGAAAGTTGACAGATTTTAGCCTAAGTGTTCCACAAGCTAGGTTAGACTTAGAACGTTACTTGTCATTGCTATTAAATTTATATACTGCTTACACCTCAAAATGGTTTCAAAAAAAATCTGAAGTCAGCCCTGTATAGAGAAGTTTTTAGTGTTTGATGTTTTATTGTGATTAATGTTTTAATCTGTTGGAAGCCACCCAGAGTGGCTGGGGCAACCCAGTCAGATGGATGGAATTATTATTATGATTATTATTATTATTATTATTATTATTATTTGAACCTGGCATTCAACCCTGACTTCATAGTTTTAGAATAAAGTTGATATATTCGGGGGCAGAGGGGAACCCCAATCTCTTTTCATCTCCTCTTCACTTTCCCAGCTACATCCCTTCCTTCCTCCCACTTTTACTTTTCACGTTTTCTGCTGTCATCTAACACGCCTTGATGGGAATTATCTCCTCATGGCTCTGTGCAGCTTGCCCATTATAACATAAATATACATCTGGATGGCACCAGCGGGGAATAAAAGACATCAATAAATCACAGCGATTCTGTATTTCCTCCACCACCACTATTGATAACATGAGCAACTGCACTGATAGCAAAAGAAGGTTTATCCCTGTAGGTGCTCTTCTGCAGCCCGGCTCTCTGGTGTGGAATAAATGGAACACGTGACACTGGGCAGCACGACAGTCTGCTAGCTCTGCTGATTTTAACAGCTACCTCTAACACAGTGTTTCCTAAACCTCTTTCAGCCAAGGCGTAATTCCCCACCCCTTTCCAAAATTAACAACAGAGGCACACTTCACTCTTGCAGGTTTTACTTTTGGGACACATAGGGGAAAGAAATTATCCTCCAACAGTGAAGCAACCCCTTATGTTTATGTACACATTGCTGTTCTGGAGCTGTTCTCCTGAATTGAAGGTGTGCAGTCCAGATCGGCAACTCACGCAGAGATGCAGCTCCCCCAGAGGAGAGGAGAGTCTGCTCATCTGAAGCAGCTGAGTTATTTCATCCCACCTGATGCTGAAATGTAGCAGAATAATCTGTTCGCATGCACTGCCACGCACAGGATCTGACTTTCAGCACATTTCACCCAGTGCTTGAAAAATAATAATCCACGTTTACCCTGCCAGACGAAACATTCTAGCCTTCATATCATTCTGGGCGGATGCACACGACCAGTTTACCACAGGCTGCACAGGCTCTTCCAGATTTTATCCTGTGGCAACCAGGTGCCTAACTCTTGTGTGAACAGGCCCCGGAAGGGGCATAAATGTGACTGTGATGATGCAGCATTCTTCCTACATATTATTAAACAGAGAAGATTCTCCAGTACAGAACAAATGCTTTTGCAGAGTTTCATGTTGCACCTCCCATCTCCCATGAAAGTCTCCTTGCTTCTCAACCCTTCATAACTGGTCAATGGGATCAATGGGATCAATCAGTTCTGATGGATTTACATGCCAAGAAAGAAAGAAAGAAAGAAAACTGCTTGGCAGGTGCTAAACCTCCTGAGGTGCTATTCCTAGTGGACATTTTTTCAGGCCTACCTGTAAACATTTAGTAACAATCTTTGAGGATGGCTTATGCTGAATGGCTTAACTCAGGGGTCGGCAATTTTTTTCAGCAGGGGGCCCGTAGACCTTGGGGGGGGCAGACTATAATTTTTGGGGAGAAAATGAATGAGGGACGATGAGCTCTAGAGGGGGGCTGCTTTAAAAGGGCTCTAGAGAGGGACTGCTTTAAATGGTGGCCGCTTGAGAGGGGTGCTCAGCCAACCACGGCTCCTGTGTCTTGTGAGTGGTAGGGGGTGGCGGTGGCAGCAGAGGGACGATGAGCAGTGTGCAAAAGGGCTCCAGAGAGGGGCTGGCACCAACAAAGCCTAGCCCCCTTCCTTCTCTAGGCAGGGTGAGGAGAAGCCAGGAGGAGGGAGGGAGGAGGCGCTGCTGCGGTGTGTGTGAGGGAGAGGGGAGAAAAATGGCGCAGCCCAAACGATTCCCGATCCACACAGCGATTCCCGGACCATCCATGGGCCAGATCCAGAAGGCAATTGGGCCGGATCTGGCCCCCGGGCCTTAGTTTGCTGACCCATGACTTAACTGGTATTCAGTGCTGCTGAGTCTCACACAAGCTAAAAGGGAAACTCAGCTGAAATTGAAATGGTTCAAAGTTCAAGGTTGACTCATGGAGTTCAAATATTAAAAAGACACAGAATTTGGCACAGTTGGCACTGTTCTAGTTTAAATGACAATACAGGCTTCTGAAAACTGAGCATTTAAAAAGAAAACCCACAATGTCAAGGTGACAAGGTGACCCCCCCATCTTTCCTGATGTATGTGCAATACTCCCAGGCTATCATTTAGAAATTAAAAGCTAGCTATTATGTTATAATTAATAGTAATAGTAATTTATTTATTTGCCAAGTACTTACATACTTGGAATTTGCTTTGGCTAATTTTACAATGTAAACGTACTTTATACAAAATATCAGTTAAATATCTGTGTGAGGATCGGAGTGTGCAAACACTATTTCAAGCAAAGAGGAGCCACTCCGACTGCGCCTGGAGCTTTTGCCTTCTGTCCCTGTAGTGACTTCAGAACAGGTTGAGGTGGTTGTTGGTGCCTCTGGCGCCGAGTGAATTGCTCTAGTTGATAATGCTTGACTTTGCTATAAAACTGATTCAGGTCGTTTGCCAATTTTTGACTCTCTGGAGCAGAAGAATATGTTCTCTTATATTCAGTAAAAGAAGATGTTCTCTTATATTCAGAAATGTTCTGTAAATTCTTCCAAAGAGTAGCCGAGACATGTTTGAGAACTGAGTCCGAATCATAGGTTCGTTTTGCCACTATAATCTCCTTCATATGCTGACAATGTTAATATTTAGTATACATCACATGTTCTAGCAGAATATTTTCTTTAGCAGATGTGTGTGTGTGTGTGTGTGTGTGTGTGTGAATTTTTTAAATGGATATTTAAAAAACTAAAAGGAAGCAACCACATTAATCCCACGAGCTCCAGGAGTCATAATGTAAACCACGGCTAAAATTGGTGCAGATGTAATCTTTAATCACGCTTAAGGCTGCAGGGGAAAGGCTGGGGAGCGATTAATATGTGAGAGGGGGGAGAACGTATGACCCTGAGGCCCACCCCAAGCTGTTGAATCACAGTGTGCACTGGACCACCCTCTGACTAAAACAGGGGTGGTTAATCTGTGGCCTTCTCAATGCTCTTGGACTCCAACACCCATCAGCTCCAGCCAGAATATCCGATAGCCAAAAGTGACAGGTGATGGGAGTCCCAAGAACTGTAGAGTTGGAAGGGACCCCAAGGGTCCTCTAGTCCACCCCCCTGCAATACAGAAATCTCAACTACATGATAGATGGCCATTTAACCTCTGCTTACAAGCCTCCAAGGAAAGAGAGTCCACCAATCCCAGAGCAATACATCGACCAAATTACTCTGCAATCTATAAACATGTGCATTACTTTCCCTGGAATTACTGTGTTTCCCACATTACACCCTTGTTCCTTAGAACTCTTCTGAACAGCAGCATATTCTAAATAGCAGAATGCTTATCTTGCTTCTTACCCACCTGCCCCTCCGGGCACTCAGAGTTTCTCTCTCTCTCACACACACAAACACATCCCTGACTCTGGGGCTGGCTTCATCCCCTTCTCCTGGCTACCCCATACATTCTGTCAAAAAAGCTGGTCTCTGAGAAAGCCCAGTTGCACCTGCCACTGGAAATCTCACGCCTTGCTGTTATTGATGTTTTCTGTTTGTCTGCAAGACAGAGGAAGCGGATGAGGAAACCCAAACGTTTCAAAAGGAAAGGAAATCGACATTGAAAACCTAACCCTTTGCCTCCCCTTCCATGCCCATTCACTAGGAGCCAGTCACATCCTCCGATTCTCCCGGGTTTGGTGGGAAACCTTGCAGATCTCTCCTCACCATCCCCTCCGCTCCCACTGCTGTCACACTGCGTTGCCTGGATCCTGCTAAGTTTCCTCTGGGAGTTTCCTCAAATTGTTCACGTTGCGCTCACGGTAGGCGGCTCTCCCCTCCCCTCCTTCTCGCCCTCCCTGGGAGCAGCTGGGCGATACGTGGCGTCTATGCTTTCACCATGTATTATTAACACTTACAAACAGGATCGGGCTCCAGGCAGTGCTTGTGCCAATGGATTACTTCCTAATCCAAGCAGTAAAGGGATACCCCTGTCTGCTTGCCCCATTTTATTATTATTTTAGACAGAGGAAGCTGGTGCGTTTTAATTGGTGATTTTCCAGATGACTGTCTCTATTTCTAGCCTGCAAAAGTAACATGCCTCTTCAACCAGTATAAATAACCCTGGGTCTGGCTGCAATCCTAACCCCAGTTTACCTTGGGTTGAACCCAACTGAATTAAACAGGATTTACTTCTGAGTAAAACATGTTTAGGATTGCACTGTTATTGCTCTCAAGTTTTCCTTCAGGAAACAACAACACACACCTTTTTTCTTTCAAAATACCCTACACTATTCCTCTGTCGATTCTTTTTCAGTATTCCCTAAACTATTTCTGGTACCCGTGAAACTATTTCTTCTTTTAAAGTAACTTTTCCCCTGGGGTTTTATGAAACACATTTTCACTTGGACTTTTTGCAAAGAGCTGCAACGGATATTGCCACAATGTGAAATGACAGCAACCACAAGGAGGATTGTGATGATGATGATGATGATAAATAATCTCCACTGTGGATTGGGAAGGGGAGGCAAGACAGTGATATTCCTGGGAGAAATTAGGCAATGAGAACCAGGAACGTGCAGACAGCATCTCCAGCTGCAAAAGAGAAGCACGCGCCAACAAGACAAGAGTGTACTCTCTCTCTCTCTCTCTCTCTTCCACACACACACACCACGATGAAAAACGTCATCTCCATTTCTATATTGCAGCACAGGGTGTTTGGGGAAAGGGGTGTCATTCAATATGAGGCAGCACCAGAAGCAGATAACTCCCCCCCCCAGCTATTCATTTTATGGGACAAAGCTACTGTGTAGCCTCGATGTGAAACTATAATCCAGTTCACATAAGATTCTCATGCATGCTCATGGAGGATAAGGCTATCCACATGGATTTGTACTGCTTTTGAAACGCACACACATACCAATCCATTCTTCAAGGAACTTAAGATGAATTATGCCCTGAAAGGTATGGCACCACCTTCATAGGTCGAAAAATTCGTAAGTCGAAAAGTGCCACTGGAAACGCGATTTCCCATAGGAATGCATTGGAAATGGAAAAATTCGTAAGTGGAAGCAACCCCATCTGAAAATTTGTAAGTAAAAAAAAATACCCTATCTAAAAACGCTGCGGTTTCCATTTGGATGTCGAGAAATTCGTAAGCGTGTGACCATTTGCTCCACTCAAAAGTCGAAAAATTCAGTTGCCGAGTCGTTCGTAAATTGAGGTACCACTGTACATGGAAGTGCCATGCATCACCATTGCCAAGGACACCTGTGGAATTATTAAACACACCTGTCCTTGAACCATAGCATCAAATAATCTCCACGTGCAAATACAAGAGCTGCAAGTTCCTGCTGGTATCAGCCATGCAAAATGCATCCTCCACCATCCATCGCCACCACCCCGCCGGGGGCTGTAATAGTGTTCTTTAATAGAGCACTCTGTACATAAAACAGCAGGAGCCCTTTTACTTCCTAGAGGTGCACTGTAGGTAATGAAGCTTTTGGAACCCCATGCCTGCTGGGCTCAAATCTATGCCAGCTCTGTGGAACGACACTCCAGAGAGTGACTGAGGACAGGAAATGCAGGCTCTGGCTTTCATCCATGTCATTGCAAGGAACGAACGCGATGGCATGACCATGTTGCACTTGTGCCAAAGAATTCTTCTGCACACCCACCCACCCTTGTTCTCAATAAGGTTTCTACACTCTGATGCTTAAATGCTTCCAAGCTTATAAAACATGAAGTAGTGCTGGCTATTGTAATATAACATAATGGCAGCAATCACAGCTTGGGAAACATGAGTTAAGAGGTTTATGAAGGGCCCATCAAGCTGGCGAGGTTGCTATTTTCACACTACGTACAAGGTTACCAGGAAAAACAAAAGCAGCCCTGCTCTGGCCTTCTCAGGAGCCTAGCATAACACGAAAGGAGCCTTCCTCCAACTCCCTTAAGAGTGCACAGAAAACAGGGGAGATGGGGTGAGATTTCTCCCATCCCACTGGAAAACTGGGAGATTGTAGGAGTGTAATGCAAAGGTGAGGAAAGGTGCTGGGGCACCTGGAAGGGATAAATAAATGTCCTCTCTCCCTACTATCTTTCACTGGGTAAGGGACTCACTGATGGATTTTACATGATGCCCACCACCACCAGAAAAAGAATCCTGGAACCAGCCTTTCAGTTTCATAAAAGCAGAACAACATACTGTACTCCAAAGTCAAGTACTGAGAAGCCAGCAGATCCCTGGACAGTTTGGGCACAATCAACGTTTTGTTTTTCCGTGGCAGTTTGAATGTTAAAAGGCTTTCCAGCCCATGGTAATAAAGCCAGCATTTGGAAACCGACGTGATCAGGAGATACATAGCCATACCTTCAGCAGAGACTGAAGTAACATAAAATAAAATACACACAGTTTAAAGGGGAAGCAAAGCTGCCTGTTTGTTGCAACCGGTCTCATTGGCTGACGCCTGCACTTGGAGCCTTTTACGTTACTGTTGCAGATATTGCCTGCACCAAGGAAAGAAAACCAGGCTGCCAGGCTGGCTTCTGCCCATCATTACTCCACGTTGCATCAGTAGCTATACCTCCCAGAAGGGACCGTTTCACGCTACCAAAACACCACAAGTCTAGTCCAAGGGATTTGCTAAAGGGTGCAGATTCCCATTTCAAATACTGCAACTGTATACAGAGTGGAATGGGAGAAAAGAGGATGCAGGAGAGAGGTGGCAGAACTGTGGGGGAATAGAATGGATATCTACCTCGTGGCATATTGGTGCAGAAACATCCAAACCTTTTATTTAGGGTTCCATCCCAAGGGCTTCTTAGCACCACAGAGCAATTGCAAGGTATGTGCCACATGCCCTCCCCACTAAACACCAACATTTGATTGTGTTCTCCATGAGTTTACTGCTGCTCCATGAAATCCGCATGCTATACTAGCACAGGGTGCATGGGCATTTTGATTTGACATGGCAAGTTAGCAGCTGTCCATGCTGGGTGGGATTGCTTCTACGCTGCAACATTAGTGAAGAAGAGCAAGGCCAAACATTTTTTCATCTTGGATACAGATAAGGGGGAAGCAGGTACGAACTAATTAGAGAACACTTCTTTGATTAAATGAACAAGAAAAACCCACGTTTTGCAATTACATATTATTTTTAAATGAGAAGGCCAGGCTTCCCATTTGAATCTCGGAGCATTGCTAAGCCATCTGTTTGCATCTATCCAAGGCGCTGCTGATTCAGTGCCTGCCGTTCTCGATGCTTCCCGTTATCTGCCTGCCTACCCAGCTTCCCTTTCACGAGTCAAAATTAAAACGGGGTAAGTGTCCCAGAATGAAGAGGAGGAAAGAAAAGTATGATGACAGACACATTCTTACAGGTACAAACCCTATCTGGTGCTTGCATCCTCTCCCCCAGTACACATTATGTCCTTCCCATCAACACTTAATAATAATCCAGAGGTGGAAGTGTGGGGTGGAGGAGGAAGGGGTGGGGAATGGGAAGAACAAAATGTAGAGATGCCAGGTGTCCTGTAATGCATTGGGCCAGATAACTTGGCAAAAGCAACAAAAAGAAAACAACGAAAAGGGGAGGGTGGTAGATCCTAGTCCAAGAGAGAATAGCATCCTTGTATTGCACTGCGCGGTACATCTCTGCATTACTCGACCATCTGTTCTGATAGGGTTGGCACAGGGAATCTGTGGCTGCTGGATAACAACTTAACATCATTTCAGACCACTGGCCATTTTGGCTAGGGGATGATGAGAGCTGGACTCCAACAACATCAGATGGTCCACGGTTTCCCCATCCCTGCAAACTAGATACTGTATGAGAAAGTGTTTTTCCAACCTAGCCTTCTCCTTGACATGCTAGTTTTCTGAAAGTGAGGACTGATTTTATTTTATTTTTGGTATGGAGACAGGGATGGTTAGTTCTGGCAATTTCTAGTTCATGTAAATTTTACACCGTAAGTTCTGTTCCTGCATTAAACTGCATTTTAAAAATATCCAAATATAAAATAATATTTAAATACTTGTCTATCTCAATGTATTAGTTCCAAACTTAATTTATCCTAAAATATGCATGTTAGGGTGTTAAACACATGGCTGCATATTTTTCTGAACCGAGAACTGTATTGCGAAATTCAGAGAAATGCAAAAGCCAAATGATCATTGTGTTTCAGTCTGCAGATTAGGAGGTGCATATCATGCCAGTTTGCCTTGGAATTCACAGAAAAGTATTTTCTCAAGCACTCCCAATGCGGAAGAGCATGGGGAGGCATGTGAGCTCCCACCCAAATTTACCTCTTCAACTCTTGCAAAAGCTAGACTTGCATTTCATACTTGGGCCACAGGTTTTGCAGAATTTTTAATAGCCACCCAAGCATTATTGATTCAATAGTGGGGGTTGTTGTTTTGTTTGTTACTATGGTATGCATTTATGCGTTTTTATATTGTACGCAACCCCATGATCCTCAGATGAAGGGCAGCATAAAAATGTAATAAATTTCAAATGCAACAAAATTGCATCCATATCTGATTTGTTTTTTTACCACCTTCAGATCAAAGTGATCATGGTAAGTTGATCATGATTTTATTTATTTTCAGAACTATAAACAAACTGGACAGTGATCAGTTTTGCAGTAAAGTATAAAGAAGAGCAGAAATGGGGCTTGTAGAATAGGTTCAGGTATTTATCACTGAAGAGCTAAAATACCTGGAACACAGTACAAACAATCTCCCCCCCACCTTGAAATTTTCCAAATCCTTCAGCCTACAATGTCCAGCAGTTCCAGCCAACATGGGCAGCGATGGTGGAGTGTACACATTTTCAAACATTTTCGGTAACTGCATCTACACACATTGTTTAGTTGAGAACTGAAAACGGTAATACAGTTGTACCTCGGTAGTCAAATGGAATCTGTTCTGGAATCTGTTCTGGAAGTCTGTTCGACTTCCAAAACATTCAGAAGCCAAGGTGCGGCTTCCAATTGGGTGCAGGAAGCTCCTGCAGCCAATCAAAACCCATGGAACCCATGTTGGAAGTTTGGGTTCCAAAGAACATTCGCAAACCAGAACACTCACTTCCGGGTTTGCAGCGTTTGGGAGCCAAAACATTTGACTCGAAGGCTTTCGACTTCCGAGGTACGACTGTATATTCATTCTCCTAAAATACAGAATGCTGCGATTTAACTTTCTCAGGCTCATGCCTCTGGATTCAGTTTTAGCTCCCATGTGAATTCAGGCCTGTGTGTGCCCCTTCTCTAACAGGAAACCTAATTTGGACCAGTCTGCCTGCTCAGATTACAGCCTGTGCCTGCGAGTACGACAATAATGAAAACCCAGCAATGGTTGTCATTTTCTAGTGGACATTAGCCATTAAGATCTAATAAAAGGTGATTTGCCAAGCTAAATCTGCCTCCATAGAGACAGAAGTCTCTGTAGCAGCAAAATAATGGGTGACTGGCAAGTCATGAAATTGGGTGTTAGTCCGTGACAGCGAGGAGCCTGTCAAACTAGGACTTCATCTCACAATCATTCATATAGTGAAGAAGTCAGGTTAGGAACAAGATAACATAGATGATTCTTTTAACACAAGTTAGCAAACTCTCTCCAAAGGAAAAGGAAAATTGACCCTGGCACTGCAGAACTCAGGATGAGCAACATTTTGATTTGGTTTCATTCACAATGGCTGCAATTTCCAGCAAGCTGACATGTCCGCACAATGCAACAGGCTCTAACCGAGGGCAATTTTCTGATGTTCTATATTCCATGCCAAACCTCGGTCCAAATCAGTTTTCCAAGCCTGGGCACTTTTTTAAAAAAGCAGTGGATAAATGGGGACGAGTCAACCAAGATGGATGCAGGGATATGCAAAGTACCAAAAGAATCAATCTGCTCAAACAATGTCTGGCTTCTGATCTTTTCCTCTTTTTTTAACTATCTGCTGCCCTAAGAACTAGAAACCTATTTTTGGAAGTAAAAATAAAAGTGGAGGTTTTCCCAAAGCCCAACTTTGTGCCAGACACATGGGATGGATGTTTGTGGCCCAGTTTGGAATCTGCAAAGTTATCCCTGCTGAGCATCCCAGTGGAAGTGGTCGCATGGAGGAAGCAATGTCTGACTCAGAATGACCACACTGATGGGTGTTTGGAAGACTCAGTATGGAAAACATTATAGCATATGAACCAGGCCTATGAGCCAGACAGTTCAACTCTTGCCCCAAGGCAGGATACCCTCTATTTAAAGCAGCCACCTAACATTTACAGCCTCCCCCTGCTAAAGCCCACAATGGCCGATATCTGCTTTCTTCAGCATGGCACCCTTTGAAGCCTATAACTCTGCCGATCTGTTTTGAGACAGAACGCAAATGGCACCACAGAAACCTCATCCTATTTTAGCAGCCTCTCAAGGAATACATGAGGCCCCATTTCCTCTGCTAATGCTACAATCTGGCTGTGGCTGTATGACATCGTATTGATGGCTCCTGATCCAGAATGCTGGGTTTTATTGGAAGCATAAATGCTGATTGGCTGGAGCTGAGGTTTATTTTGTGTGTGTGGCGGGGAAACTATTACTGCTGGAGCTGGAAACAGGGGCAGCACCATAGCAAAATGGCCCAAGTCATAGGTTACACACACACACATTACAGGCACACAAAGCTTCTATCAAAGTCCAACTCAGTGCCAGTTCTGTCTGCATCATCTAAAACTGTTTGCAGCAAGAATATACGTATATATCAGAACACACATGCACAGCACTCTTTGCCCCCTTTGCAATATCATAGCCACAATTTTCCTGGCACATAATGCTCAATAGAAAAGAAATTTGCGGTGGCTGTAAGAAGTAGGAACGAGATGGTCCTCGGTGTGCACGTATGATCCCATTTGTTTGGTTTATTTTTTTCCAGTTATTAGACATCTTTCAGCAAAGTAAGCTTTTAAAGGGACTTACAAAAAACAATACAAAATACACATGCTCCTCCCATGCTAATTAACTTGGGCTCACGCTGCTACTCTTCAGAGGTCTCAGGAGGAACAACCAGCTGATCAAGAAGTGCCCTGACTTCCTAGCTCTTTTGGAAGGTGGCGGAACCCAGAGAGTCACTTGCAGTCTCTTCACCTGCCTGAGGTTGAATGCCTGGCCATTAAACAGTCATGGAAGAGAAGTGCACATCGTCCTCAAATAAATAGTTCTCAGCTGCAGATGAGAAGAGACAGACTGGCAACCACTCTGGAATCTAATGAGCACGAACAAAATCACTTCACTGCTGATAACACAAGCAAGCAATTATATTAATGAACAAACAAAAAAGCCAGCCCCAACCTCCTGTGGTTTACACGGCACCGGAATCAGCTGTGTGTCGAGAAAGTCCCTGTCACACACACAAAAAATGATTTCTGTTTATGGTTCCGTTTCCCAGTGTGCACTTCTCCTCTGCTCTGCTGACCTGCTTCTGTTCTATTCCATCTCCAGCTTTTCTTCTTCAGCTGGTCCTCCAATTGTCTTCAACAGACCTCTTCTCCAATTACATTTTCATAACACACGTCCTACGATCTCCCATGAACATGCATTGCATACCTCTTCATGTAAGGACATTCTGGATCCCTTCTAGATCAGACCAAAGGCCTGTTTAGTTCTGCATCTTGTTCTCACAGTGGCCTATCAGATGCCTACGGGAAGCCCAAAATTAGAGCTTGAGTGCAACAGTGCCCAGCAACTGCCTCTAATAACTTCCTAATGACTTTGCTTGTTAACCATGCTGCCTTTTTCTTGGCCCTGCAGGGACCTTGCCTGATCAGTCGTATACATTCCAGCTGAGTTTCAATAACTGTGGTTTCAAACGAGCATTCTGGAGATATAATACACGTCATCCTGGTAATCAGTTCTAATGAGACCTTCCCCAATAATCACTCTTGTAAAGGTACTTTCCACACCTCTCAGATGGTCAAAGACTGTGGATTCTTTGTTAGCCCCATTAGCTGTTCCTTTCTAGATGCCTGTTGTTCTATTGGCATTCCATCTTTTTCCTTATTGGCATTCCACCTGAGGTTACCTTCTCCTGCAGGCTTCTCTCACAATCCCTTTTGCAATTTACCAAGCTCCTGCCACGAACATCCATCAGCTCCTTTGCCCCTTTGTAGGCCATTCTGTACCATCTCCAGCTGCCTCTCTGCACTTTCCTCTCTGGTTCTTCTGCACAACTCAATTTTAATTGTGTGTTATATTAGTTTGCCTATTTTATTGACCCGTTAGCTGTCCTGGGAACAGCAGTGCTGAAGGGCAGCATGTACATTTAATGCATAAAAAAACAAAAAAAACCTGGCCTCTTCAAACTCTGACTCGCCTCCACAGCATCCAGCTGTCAGTGTGGGGATGAAGCACCTCAATATGCCACCCACATGTAAAATCTACTACACATATGCCAGGAAAAGATCTAGTAATCAGCTCCCTCATTTTGGCCTATACAGATTGGATTTTGCAAGCATAGGGCACATTTGAATGTGCTGTCCACCTCCATGTGGGCAGCTGGGATGGTGGAGGTGGGTCCAGTGTGCTGGTTAGGTGGGGGTGGGGTGCTTGTGATCCCCCACACATGATAGGTCCAATCGAGGTAAACCATCATTCAATTCATCTCCGTTATATAAACAGAAGGATATATGCAAAAGAATACGCATAAGTTTCCTTGTTGTTAGCATAGAAACAAGGAGCCTTCAACAAGCATGGACCTCACATGCCCTGTGGAGACATTAAAGTTCTGAGGCTGAGTTTACACAATGCCTGTATGTGTGTTCTTTCCAACCCTGAAAGGGTGCCTCTGTTTCCATACTTAAAAAGTGGAGACTGAGACCCAGCTCTTGGCCAGGATTAGATAACACAAGGGCATCCATTCGACTCATTGTTTTCTGTAAAGCTCACTGCAGACCAAGGCACTCATATTTACACAGCAAAGGAGGGTGGGCCAAGATTGGGTATAACTTGGAAAACTCCTGTATAGACCTCAGTCCTCGGGATGAAATGCTATCTGTTGACTTCTGGCGCTGCCGCCATGGCAAACAGGGGATCCCACGATAGCAGATGCCAGTCCTACAGTTAATTAAGGATAATCTGGGAGTAATTATCCTTGCAAGCCACCCCCCCCCGTTGGTTGGAGAGCTTTCACTCGCGGATCATCCTTCTAGCAGTTCCTTCACTGCAAGAAGTGAGGTTACAGGGAACCAGGCAGATGGCCTTCTTGGTAGTGGTACCCGCCTGGTGGAACGCCCTCCCATCAGATGTCAAGGAAATAAACAACTATCCACCTTTTACCTTCTGAAGGCAGCCCTGTTTAGGGAAGTTTTTAATGTTTGAAGTTTTATTCTGTTTTTAATGTTCTGTTGAAAGCTGTCCAGAGTGGCTGGGGAAACCCAGTCAGACGGGTGGGGTAGAAAATAATAAATAATAATAATAATAATAATAATAATAATAATAATAATAATAATAATAATGTCCGATAACTGCCTCTCGCTCCGATGGAATGTGGTGGCAGGGACGCAGAGTGCATAGCACTGTACATATTGGAAACTCCCCAATGTTTCGCCATGAGTGGAGGTACTTCTGTTTCTTTTAAGATGGATCTGAATTTGGACTTACGAAACAGATTTGTTCTGGATGAAGAAGAAAGATAACCTGCTAAATGAATCAGCCACTGAGTGCCAAGGTTTTGATCTGGAGAGGATTCTCGCTATCATAACTGGAACACTATGTAAGTGAAGGGGAGCCTTTGTTCTCTGTTTACATTATATATACGTTATATTTGCTGTGCTATGATTCGACAAACCTTCACTGAAGGGATTACAACTATATATGGAATGCAAGAGGGATTCAACAAGAACTTCTTTACAGAGTACTTGAAAGAACAGACTGTGAAATACTGTGATGACTTGTGACATTGCATACTAAAGAGGGCTCTAATTCTGATTTTTTTATATTTTTCGTGAGACACCACCTTGTTAGAAGGTTGGAAAGGATCAAAGGAGACAAATGCTGGAAGTAAGCCAGGAGTTGCGACCGGACACTGGAGTGCTTTCGGTTTTGGAGAGACAAAATGGAGAAGTTGTGGCATACTAAGAAATGAGTTCTCGAAGGAGGGGCAATGCTGAAGAGAATTGATTGATTACAACATGAAGGAAAAGAAGAAGGTAAACAAATATTGTACACAGAAAACTGCAGGATATAAATTCCCTCTGCAAGTTAATGGATATGAATTTATTAAATATGAACGAAAGTCATCACACCAGTGGCTGCTAAAACAAAGGATTAAGATCGGAATTGTGGTATTTGGACTAATTAAGAGAATTGGAGCAGGACCAAGGAATAGCATCAACTCCTGATAGCCGGAACACGGGAAATCAGCCAAAAACATTGAATTTGGAACTGATCAATTAGCTTTTTTGATTGTACTATGATTTGGTATTGTATTAATGTGGCCTCCATTGGATTGTTATTGATGAAAAATCAATAAAAAATATTGGGAAAAGGGGGGAATGCTATCTGTGTTTGCCGTCACTTGCTGCTAATTCAGGCTCTTGCATCTAATTCAAAAATGGTGGAGTGCCACCAAGTTTATTAATATTTGTTGTGACATGGCACCAGTGATTCTGTGTATATACAAGCTTTTTCTACATCAGAGTGTAGGTTGAAGAGATGAATCCCAAGTGAGACAATTTCAGGTTGTTTTGCTTGGGGCCCTTTGCTGTTCTGTTCACTTGGTATGGTACTTTAGGGACATCTCTACATAGCAGTTGCAAGAAGGGTAAGGGGTCAATCAACTCACACGTGGATGTTTTGTTATGTGATGGTCAAAACATCAGAGGTAGAACTTTTGTATTACCCTAAACAACACATTTTGCAGTGGACTGTGTTCATACATCCTGTCTCTAAAGGAGTACTTAAGTCACAAGCGATGTACATGGATATATGAGCCAACCCTGCGGGCAGCTGTCTACAAGAACAGAACAGGGTAAACAACACAGAACGCAATTTTTCCCTACCTTATAGAAACAACTTAACATATAGGGATGTCTTTGCTTCCATTGCTAACCAAACTTTAAATCTCCAAATACAACTGGGATAGTATAAGACAAGGTTTGCTAACCTGGTGCCCTCCAGATGTTTTTGACTACAACTCCCATCATCTGAAGGCTGAAGGCTGGTATAGGAGAATCAAATCCAGTTCTCCAGGGTTTCAATCCAGGCCTTTCCTCCAAGCACTTGAGAAGCTGCCATCTTTCTATGTGAAGATGTAGGTAAGACTACTAGCCTGTTTCTCTCCCCCCCCCCGGCAACACTCACACTTTCCCACTCCTCCTCTGCTGCTGCCACTGTGTGGAAAGAGCTGCTACAGGCAATCAGAAGGATCTCAAGTAAGACAGTGTCAAAAGCAGGCAGGCTGCCACTACATTACAGCTATAGAGTCGCTGTGGCAGAGATAGCAGATGACACAGGCAGACAGGATGTCAAGCAAGGACACTGCCCAGAATGAGGCTTCCTAAGAGCTATTTGCCAAAAGCACAGGAGCCTCTGGAAGGCATTGGCAAAAGCAGTACCTGGAAGGCAGTTCTTAAAGGAGCAGCTTTAAGATTAGGATCCTCAGAGTGAGAGAGGCAGGCATCCTCACCAGGGACTTGGAGAAGGGAGGCACCCACTTCTTCAAATCTCACCTACCCAGGCTAAAGTATCTTCACTGGATAGATTAATCTTATCCTATTCTGTTTAAGGGTCTGATAGGATGTTAACACTGGCACAGTATCTGTGCCCTCAAGTGCAGGGTTTGGTGGTTGTTGTTCTTTAAAAAAAAACACACCTCAAATTGCCACCGCAGGTCCCGTGATCTGACTCAGGACAACAGTCCCACTAGGGATCAGCGAGTCAGTCCATTTCAGCTTCTGCCCATTTCTCATTTTTCCAGTCTTAAGTTCAGTTCCCCACATTCCCATGCCAATCTGAGAATTTGGTTTTTAAAAAGAAAGAAAAGAAGTCATTGCGAAAATTCACCACCATTTTAGCGCAAATTGCTCCTATTATACACATGTCCAAATGATGCCCAAAATACATACTTTTGCAATTTCCCCCAAATAATGGATTTTTGCATGATAGTGAAAATATGATTGTTATTTTTAATGGTAACTTTACCCAATTGACATTACTTGGCAATGTAAAACTGCATTGCAAAATTCAGTGAACTGCAAATTTTGAAGGATCATTGTGTTTCGGTTGTATCCTTTTTTTTTTTTTAAAGGAATTATGAATGAGCTAGGTTTGCCTTTAAAGATGAATTGAATTGAATTTCTCATGCATCCCTATCTCCCCTGTTGAGGCACTGATCTAAACCAGGCCTCTCACACTGGTGGATCAAGAGTGGAAGGGGGTGGAACCCTGAAGAACTTGTGTACCTTTAGCATATCTTTACTTTTTTATTAATTTAATTTTATTCCCAATAAAACCCATTACTTGCTTTTCAAAATCTGAGATTTTATCCAAGGTGGCTTACAACATCAGGTAGCTATTGTTGAATGGACAATGTAGGATTATGGCAGGAAACCCCCTCATCTCTACACACACAGGCCAAGGTATCCACCTTCAATCTGAAAGCAGACACTTTTCTCTGAAAAACATACCCAGCCCCAGAACTACTTACTGTGAAAATTTAAGCACCAAGAAAAAGCTTGCCACGTGAAGCTTCAGCTGTCCTGCAAGAAAAGGAACCTGGAGGAGTTCTTCCATAAAGCAGGGGTTGGGGAACCTTTGGCCCTCCAAATGTTGGCCCCTCTCTCATTCCTGGCTATTAGCCATGATGGCTGGGGCAAGCCACACCTGCTGAAATCCCGTCTTTCACACAACCATTAAAGGTACACGAGCCTTGTCCTCTTTTTCACCTGGCCACGCTTACCTGTAGTTCAGGCATCCCCAAACGTCAGCCCTCCAGATGTTTTGGACTACAATTCCCATCTTCCCCAACCACTGGTCCTGTTAGCTAGGGATCATGGGAGTTGTAGGCCAAAACATCTGGAGGGAGGGCCGCAGTTTGGGGATGCCTGCTGTAGTTCAAGCAAAACCAGATTGGACAGGCCTAGCAGACCACTGACGCCTCCACCCTCACTGAGATTTAGATTCCTCTTTTTTAATATTGAAGAGGCAATAAATATCCTCTTCTTTGCTGCCCCTACTGCCAAGAGAATGATCTCAAGGCCTGCAGTGTGCTGATTAACAGGATGCAGTTGTCACAATTTGCACACGAAATAGGCAGGTCAGGAAAGAGGGGCTGCAGGCTTTCTAAAGGAAATGTTGAGAAGGGGCCTTTTCTGTGCAGCGCAGTTGAAAGAGCAGGCGCCCAACGGCACGGCACAGAACTCGAGAATATGAGTGTGAGAGAGTCCAGGGCCCTTTTGCATTTCATTATTCTTCATGCACCCATTCATGGAAGCAATAAGAATGCAACTGTGTATTTGTGTGGCACTGAAGATATGCAGCCCTGCACATGCTTTTCGACGCACAGGCTGGCATGCATGTGCATGCAGATGAGTGCCTATGTCTCTCTCTCTCTCTCTCTGTATGAAGGTGTAAAGAAATGGATCATATTCCAGGAAAATGCACAGCAGTGTGGCTTCTGCCAGTCCACTGGGGCCCATTATACTAACAGCGTGTCCATTCAGTCTGATATATAAATTACTAATGTAAATTAATGGATAATTGAAGCCCTTTAGTCCTAAATATTTAAATAATTTAATGGGCAATTAAGAGAGGGGAGGGCAGGAACAAGGGAGAAAGAGAATCTTTTAACTTCATAAGTAGGAGATGCTGTCTTGGGGTTGGAGGAGAGAAAAACAGCTGTCGCAATACTCAAACTGATCCTGTCAGTTGGCATGCTGATTGCCAGTTCTGGAAAAAGCATCTCGCACCAGGGTTGGAGCTATTAAATGACACCACCCTGAAAATAAAACTGTATGCTTTTCCTAGGCACCAGCAGCAGAGTTTTAGAAGCCTATACAACCAGATAGTGGGGGTTTGTTTCTCTTGGGAATAATAGTCAGCTCCCTCTGAATAACAGTAAAGATTCCATCCTGCATACAGAGAGAAGTTGCAGATGCAACTTTCCTCACAACAGCAGCAGGATGCCATGAGAAGATTCACCTGTGGCATTGCCCTCCCTCTTCCTGCTTACGTAGGAAGGTCTTTAAGAAATGGGAACACTTTCTGGGATAGATCCAGTCCTCATTATACATACACTTACTATGACAGAGGCTGCAGCTCTGTTCACAGAACACATTTCTCATGTTGTTTGCTCCTTTTTATTATATTTCTCCCCACCTCCCTCTTATTCTGCATCTAAATCAAAATAAATAGGCGGCAGATCATATTCAAAACGCTACTGTGACTTGCGATTCATTTTCTGTATCCCCCCGCCCCGCCACCGCCTTCTGTTCACCACACACAAAAACACACACATTCACTACTATTCTATACAGGGGTCTATTTTGAACACTGTTAACCAAGCCATTCATTCATTCAGAATATTCTGATGTCCTGGGCACATTTTTGGATACATAAGACAGTGCTAGATATTGTACATGCTCGTAACTGCACAGCTACATAATTATAAATCATGGGTGGGGGGAGGAAATGTGCTTCTTATAATGCCAATCCACAGACATCAGAGTGCTCTGTAAAGGGAGGAAGTTTTGGTGAGTGTGCATTCGCCTTGCACACACGTACACGTAGGCTGGTCACGTACTTTCCAAAACTAAACCTGTCTCTATGATGCTGCCATAATTTCAGAATTTGTTCCCAAAGATACAGCATTGGGAGTGCTCTTAAAACCCTGGGGCACCCACAAAAGGACAAAAAGAAGCCCTGTGTTACCCTGACACTGAGTGAACAACAAGGCGATGTGTCTCTTTGTGCATTTCATATGCACCTGCACACAAACACAGATCACTGCAATAGACATGTCTTTGCTACCTACCTACCTACCTATAGACAGACACAGGCACGCACACACCCGTTGCCTGTCACTACGAATGGTATTTTCCCAGTAAACAACAACTAAAGCTTTTGTTGACTAACTACTAGTTAATGCTTACTAATAATAATGCACAGGCATGTGCCAATTGGGGTGGTGGCGGCCGTGGTAGGATGTAGCAAAGTTGCTAAAGCTTCTGCAAACTCTGCTGTGGGTTTTGCGTTTGAGAAACGTTGCACTAAGCCATTTCCAGCCTTTCACCGATGGCTGGAAGAGATCACAGCAAAGGCCTGGTGACACAATAAGAAAACATGTAATGGTGTTTGGGGGGGGGGTGAGAGAAAAAGAACAGAAGACATTTAACAAAAGCAGCGGGGAGAGAAACAATAGTTCCTCAATAGTATACAATAGTGAATAGAGTTCAGATTGCATCCTGAACAACCTCTCTTGGGGAAAGGGTTATAAAAGACACCCCCCCCTCGCTTTTTGTTTTTGTTGTTATTTTTTCTTTATTTGTAGTCCAAAACAAACATGTTCATTTTTATATTCTAAAAAGGCTAAATGTGGAGGAGCCAGACAGGAAGCGAAAACCATATGGGAAACATCTGGCGCTGCTTTGCTGCAAGACATACAAGAGCAGTAGTTCTTGAGATACCTGCTGTTGTCTCTGCAAATTAGGCAGGGAAACAGTATTGTCAAATGTTTGGTGTTCCTCCCCCCCCTATTCCCCCCTCCTTACTTTACTTTCTCTGAAAATGCTGCTTTACACGGGGCTCATGGCTAATTTTTCTTTTTCTTTTTCAACAGGGACTATCCATATCCTAAGCTAAAGAGCAAAGCAATTTCCAAGAGAGCCCTGGGAGCGTACAAGGTTTCCCTTCCCATTCACAGTCACTCCCCCCCCCCCACCAAAAAGCTCTCATTTTGCTGTACTAAACTGGAAAGTCTACTGGGCTATAAACACACACTTGCCTGCACCTGCAGAAACATTTCCATGCACAAAACAGCAGCAGAGGTGAATGGCAACATCACTCCCCCCCTCCCCGCCATGTTGCTGCGGGAGCCAATGACAATGGATCCATACCCCCCCCCAAATAACTCATCCCAGCAGCAGCCCACTGGAGACGAGAATGAAAGGCACAGGGTATATCTGTAGCAACCAGAGGGACCCCTCAGGACTCTTCAGGCAATTGCGACAGCTCTGCCGTGGCCCAGCTGAGAGAGGCAAGCCACGTGCATCGCCTTGACAAGCAGCCTTAAAATCATTGCAATGGTGCAGGTAATGGGATGCAAGAAACATATGTGCCTCTGTGATAAACTGAGACGGCTCTAACTATGGCTTCTGAAGAATGCACATGGCCTTTGTATTAGCACAATTCGTGCGTACCCATGAACGCTGGGCAAAGCACCTCAGTATTCTGTTTCCGACATTCTCTAATGTGAGGCATACAAGGAACTGAGGAAACAGGAAGGAAGAGAGAGAAGGGCCAGGACACATTTCGTGTCCCCACTTTCTTTCATTCCCGCCATGGTTCTTTGGTTCACATGTGACTGCAGTTGTGCGAGATTGGTTTTCCCTGGGTTATCACAGAATCATAGAGTTGTAGAGTTGGAAGGGACCATGAGGGTTATCCAGTCCAGCCCCCTGCATTGCAGGAATCTTTTGCCCAACGTGGGGCTCAAACCCACGACCCAGAGTCTCAGGCTCTGCCGACTGAGCTATACAAAGGAAAGCAATCCTATAGTAGCTGTGGCTGGAATGAATTGCAAGAATCTCCCCTGCTTGCAGGGCCGTAGCTAGGGGGTGGTAAGGTGGGCCCCCGCTAGGGGCGCAGACGATTGGGGGGGAATCGGCTAAAAAGTATGTCCATAAATATAAATATTGATTATTACCTCACAAGAAATGGTTTTAAATAGAAGGTGAATTGAATGGGTGGAGGGGTGGTGGTGGTGGAGAGGCAGAAGGAAGAGTTCATTTGTCCGTGGCTAGGGGGCGCAATCTGGACGGTTCTGCCAGGGGCACAAGATCACCTAGCTACAGCTCTGCCTGCTTGATAGCCCCTCAGTCAGGAGGAAGAGTAATAACTGAGGGGAGAGAGATGCAAACGATTGGTTCCCACCAGCATGGTCCCAATATTCACATACAGTGGTACCTCGGTTTACGATCGCTGCGGTTTGAGATCGATCGGTTTGCGAACGCTGCAGACCAGTAAGTGCTTACATCTGGCGCACGGATGTGCAGAAGTGATCAGCACTTCGTGCACGCGCAGAAGAGGCACTCCATTTACGGACAGCTCGGGGAGCGACCGGCTCCCCGGAACCAATTGCGTCCGAGGTACCACTGTACATTCTACAACACTGCAGAGCCATACAACAGGGAAGGCAGAGCCTCTGTGTGAGTTTGTGTCTGAAGGAGGAACAAACTTCAGTTAGCATGTTGGGTAAACACATGGGTGGGGGCACCCAGGGACACATGTGCTGGCTGTACTCGCACATCACTGTTCTGGTTGTCTCCCATCTTGTGGAGGATAACCACATTCAAGCGGGGACTGCCCTGTAATCACAGAGGTGTCTCACACTTGGCCAGGTCCCCTTCATTGGTTGGAAGGTGTCTGGACTGGGGAGCAGAGCTAGGGCACAGATCCCTGCAACTCCCCACCATGCCTTCCCTGAAGATGCCAACAGAATGCCTGAAGCTGCTCTCAATTATGTGCAGAGCTACCACCCTCCTCGAAAACATCTCAGACACCAGACCCTGAAGACACAGGGAAATGGCTGTTGGGCGGGAGAGGAAGCGCCACAAGGGGAGCAATAACTTTTTAGGGAACAAGAAGGGGCGGGAAATCGGGCCTGCATACCCCCAAACTCTCACCAGAGTAGGATTCCTCTCCAGAGTAAGCCTAATTTGGACAGGCCTTAAGTCTTTTAAGTTGCCTCAGAAATCCTCCCTTCCCACGCAGCTACTCTCCTGGAATTTCTCTTTCAAAACTGTCCCCCATATGACCTTAATTTCTTAAGCTGTCCCTCAGTATTATCCTCACAGAATCCCATATTCTCCCTGATGAGCAGCCGGTTTGCCTGCAGCTGTGACTAATGGCTAATTGAGATGATTGTGTGGCCTGCCAAACTGGTAGCAAAGTGGTCTCTAGCCAACTGTTCTCCCCGCAGAGATCCAGGGAAGGGCGCAGCCAGGAAAAGGCAGAGAAGAGGGGACCAAAGGGCACCTGTAGCACTGCGGTGGGGGAGATGGGAAGGATTCAGTACCAAGCAGGTCTAGTCACCCAGTGGAACAACTGCCTGTGCTTAAGCTCAGCATTGGCCGTCTTTCATTCCCTGGCACCGCAGTGGCTCCACTCTGTGTACCCTCCTAGTAGGGCGTGTTGGGTTTTTCAACACTCCAATTCCAAAAAATGAGAGTTGGTAAGGAAAATGTGTGTGAAATTGAATAGACATCACTACAAACGATTGCCAGATTGTGGACAGAAGAAGAATTAATTGCCTCTTCCTGCTGTTTGGCTCTCTGGCTCCACCTACTGCTGGTCCTACCATTCCCAGTGGACGTTAGCCAACACAGCAGAGAAACTACACATACCCTCCAAGATTTCTCTGATGAAAATAGGGGTGTCCAGGGCTATTTTTCTAGAAAAAGAGGTGCTGGAACTCACCATGAACACCTCCCTCGTTCTCTTAGAATGGCAATGGCGACCACCTGAGATGTGCTGGAACTGAGTTCCGGTGAGTTCCCGCTGAAAAAAGTGCTGTCAATAACTTTTGAAAGGCAACATGTCCTATTCCACACCCTCCAACATTTCTCTTGATGAAAATAGGGACGTCCTAAGGAAAAGCAGGACATTCTGGGATCAAATCAGAAACCGGGATGGATTCTATAAATGTAGGGCTGTCCCTGGAAAATAGGGACACTTGGAAGGTCTGACTGCACTCCCTTCATGTCTCATACTATAAAACTTCCATATTTTACACCTTTGTTGGGCTTTCAAAATCTTGAATTGTCAGACACTGTGCCATCAGGTTCCCCTTAATAAAAGTCCTTAGGCCAGGGCAGGTGATGGCTGCTTGGAAAGCTCTCTCCCAGACTGTCAGAACAGCCAGCAAGGGGAAATCAAGAGTTGGCTTGATGTCCCCTCTACTTTGCCTGCCCCCAACTTCCTTCTTTGGAGGAGAAGATCCTGACCAGAAGGTCTGGGGGCAGAGCTTTAGGGTTTTGTTTGTTTTGCTAATCTCCATTAGCTCTTAACATTTAGACACACCATCAGAAATCTCTGGCTGCTGTGGAGATTAGGGACCTGATTCTTGGGCCTGTTCCCAGAGGACAAAGCATCCAGCAAGCTGGTTTAGCCGGCTCGCAGAGGATTCCCTTTCAGTAAGGGGAATCCCCAGGTGGCAGCCAGCCAGCTTGCTGTCAGTGTTCAGAACATACGAGCTGCTCCACAGAGAGCGAGAGCCGAGATGGACAAGTTGCCTTCAAAACTGGGGCCAATCTGTTCTCCTCAAGAGTCAGGTTCCGAGACAAAGTCTACTGAGTTGCCTCACAATTCAAACCATGACGTAAAGTCAGGCTTGCCTCGTGGGAAGCCTCACAAATACACTTTATTTCCTACAGGAAGACATAACCCGTTTAATCAAGTCAAGTCACAGGTCTGAAGTGGTTATAAGGGCGGGGGGATTAGCAGCAACTGAAATCAACTGGGGCCAGAATCTAGAATGGGGATAGCTGACATGGCGTCCTCTCAAAGTTGTTGGACTACAACTACCATCTTCCTTGGCCTTTGACCATGCTGACAGGGGCTGATGGGAGTTTGAGTCCAACAACATCCAGAAGGCCACAGGTTCCCCATCCCTAATCTAGAGAACCAGGCAATTCATTCCTGCCACGTAATCCTATTAACTATGGAAATGTATGTTATTATGTCCATGATGTCACTGACAAAATTACACACACACACACACACACACACACACACACACACACACACAATCTATCTAGAACAGGCATCCCCAAACTGTGGCCCTCCAGATGTTTTGGCCTACAACTCCCATGATCCCTAGCTAATAGGACCAGTGGTCAAGCAAGATGGGAATTGTAGTCCAAAACATCTGGAGGGCCAAGGTTTGGGGATGCCTGATCTAGAAGAAAGTAATAGGAAAGACCCTGGAGAGCTGCTTTCAATCAGAACATGACACCCACCCCATATGTTTAAAACAGGCATCCCCAAACCGAGGCCCTCCAGATGTTTTGGCCTACAACTCCCATGATCCCTAGCTAACAGGACCAGTGGTCAGGGATGATGGGAATTGTAGTCCAAAACATCTGGAGGGCCTCAGTTTGGGGATGCCTGGTTTAAAGCATATGGCTTCCCCAAAGAACCCTGGGAGTTGTGGTTTACTATTCACAGAGCAACCATTCCTAATACAGTACCCTTAAAAAAACTACAGTTCCCATGATTCTTTGGGGGAAAGCTATGCACTTTAAATGCGTGGTGTGGATGTGGCCAAAGCCCAGGTGGTCAAAGAGTCTGAACTGGTGGGAAACAGTTTCCGGTATAAACAAACAGTGTATAGACAATTGAGGCCAAGGAGTGTGAGTGCAGCAAAGCAGCACAGAGGAGAATGGCACCAAAACAAACCAAAGCCTCCTTGCAATGAGTGCAGGAGCAAGTTTTTGACGGTTTTCAAAGTGAGCAATGGGCCAAAGAAAGTGACGGGCCGAATTGCCACCAACACTCTAACAGTCCTACCCATGTGTGTCGTTTCTTAATGTGTGTGTGGTGCATGATCACTGCTTGTGGCTTATGAGCACATTCCAATTATACAATCTGAGGCAAAGCAGAAAGTGGGGGATTTGTAATGCACTCTTTGCTTCGTTTAAATGGGAAACCAAATTACAAACAACTCAGCAGATCGAACAAAGGACGAGATTATTTCAAATCAGCCTTGTTGGATCAATTCCCTAAAAGCATTTTAAAAATGAACCACCCGCCCACCCCCATATCTACTTTCTGAAGTGGGAGAGGTTTACCACTCCCTCTTAAATCTGGAGATTAGGGCTCTCTGCATTCCCTAACAGTGAAGGGTTTCTCTCTCTTTTTAAAAAGCAGCCTCCAGCTCCTTCAGCCACAGCTCTGCTGGACCCAACAGGTGTCAAAGTGATAGCAGCTCGCCAGGACAGCGGAACATCTGGTGTCCTGCTGTTCATTTGTTAATGCCTTGCATATGTGTGAGGGCAATGGCTACTTTAGGCTTCTGTTTACAATACTCAGAGTATTAGCACTGCAGGCTAGCTGGCAAGCTCTTCTAAGACAAAAGAGGTTTTATAGCCCTTGACACAGGCTCTCTCCAAATCTTAGCAGCTGGCAAATCTGGGAAAAAAATGCACATCATCAGACTCTCTGGCTGTGTACACACCATACATTAAAAACACCCCTCTCTAAAGAACCCTGGGAACTGTAGTTTGCCCCCTCACAGAGCTATTCCCAGCTCTCTTAAGAAACTACAAATCCATGGTTTCTTTTGGACGCGGGGCATGCTTTAAGAAAAGTTCATTGCAGATTGATTCTGTACACAATGGGAGAGTGGTATATTCCACACCTGACCCATAATGTTATGAGTATGCTACAAGTACCACTTTGTTCTTCATTTACCTGGGCCATGTAATGGGACAAAAAGGCATGTACAACCTAATCAAGGGGAGCATTTTCAAATGCATATACAGTAACCTCATGCACTAGTTGGGGCGGCAGAACTTAGACTGAAAGAGGAATGTTGAGGATGAGCATGAAAGATTCTAGCTTTAGAAAAACCACACGTCTTCACTACAAATGAGTTAGTGTGTATGTACACAAGAAAGGATTTTGGGGGTGGGGGGGTGGGGGTGGAGGGGCAGAATGAAGAAAAGAGCTGCACACCAGGCTACAAACCAGAGAAGAAGGAGGTTTAGCAAAACACAACAAATTGAAACAGTGACCGCTAGCATGCTACCGAGAGAACAGATGGATTACTGATGCTTTTAAAGACTTAAAGATCAGAATTTTCCAGGAGAAACTGAAGGGAGTGGATAGAGCACCATGTGAATGGGATTTCAGTGTCTAAAGACTGCAGGCACTTTGCAAATCCTTGCCTAAATATATGCATTTTATTTTATTTTTCTAAAATGAAATGCCAAGCTGATTATAAAGAACAATGCAAGCCAGGAGACGGAGGCTGTTTCTTTTTAGCTCCATTGTAGAGAACCTTTCAATTTATTAGGTCACACATGTCTGTCAACACACAATGAAACAGCCTCCACAGGAAGTGGTGCAAGCTCCTGGGACATGTAAAGCTAGTTGGGACAAAGCACTAGAACAAATGTATAATCCCACCAGAGGTAATGGAGACTCTCTAAGAGGTCTTTTCTGACCCACCCTTTGCCACCCTTTTTTAAAATACAGGCATGTGGTCAGCGGTCCCTACAAAGTCACTGAAAGAAAAAGTTCGACTCGATTGGCAAGTTGGAAGTTTAGTTAGAAGCCGGTTCTGACAAAAACATTCCCATGATGGGAGTATTTCTAGGTCGATTCTTTTGGAAACATTAACAGCATGTTGCAAACTGAAAATCCACAAGGATTGGGGTGGGGCAGTGAGAATAATTTAAAGTTGAATACTATGTTTCCCAACGCTTATTTAGGGGATCCTTCCTGGGGTCAGTGTGTGTGTGGAGAAATCTATGTAGCCTGATATATTAAAAATAACTATCTAAATCCCATTGCCTGGGAGTTTTATAACAAAAGGAGCTTTAAGACCCAATCCCCTCTATCCCTACCACCTGACATATCTGAAGAAGTGTGCATGCACACGAAAGCTCATACCAAAATATAAACCTAGTTGGTCTTTAAGGTGCTACTGAAGGAATTTTTTTATTTTGCTTCGACTCAGACCAACACGGCTACCTACCTGTAACCTGACATATTATTATTATTATTATTATTATTATTATTATTATTATTATTATTTTATTTGAATTTATATACCGCCCTATTTATTACATTTATATGCCACTTTTTTCTTTCAAAGATCTCAATGTGGTGTACATGGTTCTCTTCCTCCCCATTTCATCCTCACAACAACCTGTGAGGTAAGTTAGGCTAAGAGATGGTGACTCACCCAAGGTCACCCAATGAATTTCATGGCTGGGTGGGGATTTGAACCCTGCTCTCCCAGGTCCTAGATCAACACTCTAACCTGTTTGCCACAGTGGCTCTCACTGTAGCATATTAGCAGTTTGAAAATCTTGTCTTGATTTGGGAGGGTATGTACAACAAATAGTTTTTAACTATGTGAACAGTTTTAGAGGAACAACCCACGATTCAGTATTCCAGGCGTTTTAATGTATTATTTTAACATGCTGTAATCAAATTATGACTTACTTTGATTCCTGAGCTTTATCTTAGTTTTGTCAGCTGCCCTGGAAACATGAAGGGCAGAACAGAAATATTTTAAATAAAGTGTTCTTTCCCCGTGGTTGCAAGATTGCATGGGAAGCTGCTGCAACTACAAAACCCCAACTTCATACAGAAGCCTACAGACCTAGTCCTTATGATCATTTTTGATCACCAGGGGAAAACTTAAGACTTCCAGAGGCCCGTTTCTGCACAGGTGCGGAAATATTAAAGAAGCTACACTTCTCTATTTCTTGTCACTGCACACCTGGTGCCATTGCAGGACGAGAACAAACTAAAGTCCTGAACTCTGTACAGTTAAGAAATTGCCCCCTCTTTACAGCTGTTTGCCAATTACAGCATCCCAAGTCACTCCAACGTCCCCTTCTGTGGACCACTCCTGAGTTGTTGTCTTTTGCTTTTTTAAAACCTGCTTCTTTTTTCCAGGTAACAGCAGAGAGAGGAAGCTCCAGAACAGCTGTGCAAAGCAATCGCTGCTGGCCTTCCAGGGGGAAAGTGTGCATGCGTACACATGGGAGGAGGGAACCACGCAGCAGAAACCCCATCTCAGAGCACATCATCCTTAATTAAGTCATTTTGCCTTTCCCTTGCCGTGCATAAAATCTGTCTCCTCTCCCCCTCCTCTTTCGGGTGAATAAAACAAGAGGAGCTTCAACTTCTTTAGTTAGTTATTTTAATGTGATGCACATGATAGCGATTATTTTCTTAAGTGCTGCAGAGGACTTAATTTGTGGGTACCTAAGCTTCCTGCTGCAGCGCTTCTGTCTTGTCACCTCAGGAATACCATTACATCCAAGGAGTCACCTTGGCTTCCTTCACATCATTCTGTCAACATTTTCTAAAGCCCAAATTGGCCTAGGATCTGGCTATGGATGGCCCTGTGGTTGATCATCTAGCCCTGTCCATTATCTGCAAGTCAAATCAGTTGCCCCCTAGACATTTTTTTCCATTCCATGAAGCCTAAACACGTTACAGATGATTATGGATTCTCTCTTCCATAGCACTAGGACTTGGAGATGTCCGATGAACAGTAGAAGATGTGGCACAGACGAAAAGGATCTACTTCTTCACACAGTGCATACCTAAATCACAGAATTCAGTTCCACAGGAAGTAGCGATGGGCACCAACTTTAATGGAGGGCTAGACAATTTCATAAGAATGAAGGCTATCAATGGCTACCAGCCATGATGGCACTATTGTACCTCTACTGCTGGAAGCAGCATGCCTCTGAACACCAGTTGCAGGGAATCACAGATGGGGAAGAGTGTTGTTGCACTCAGGTCCAACGTTCAGCTTCCTCTAGGCATCTCGTTGGCCACTGCAAGAGAGCAGGATGCTAGGCTAGGTGGACCCTTGGGCTTGATCCAGCAGGCTCTTATATGTTCTGGGGTGCAGATGGAGCACTCCTCAGGCCTTGTATAAATAATAAATTATTATTATTGTTGTTGTTGTTGTTGTTGTTGTTGAGCCTTGCCTCTGTCTTGCTCGAACTCAAAAGAGTGTGGCTTAGGAAGAATGGGAGTGCTTGGCAAGCTCTTCCCAGGAAAACCTGTCCATCATGCCAGCTATTCCTGATATAAACCTCCAAGCATGGGCGTACCCAGGATCAAAACTAGGGGGGGGTCAAGGGGAGGGGCCAAGGCACGGAAGGGGAGGGGCCACAAAGTGGGCGGGAACAGCGAACTCGCGCTCTGCCGGGCTGTGCCCCTCCCTAGAAGCAGGGCTGGTGGGCGGAGGCGGAGCCCAGCCCAGCGGAGCGCGAGTTCAGCGTTCCTGCCCGCCGCGCCGCGCTCTCTGGTTCCCCGCCGCGCTTGGCCTTGCCAGAGGGCGCGACGGGGAGCTGGAGGGAGGGCGCAGCGCGGCGGGCGGGAACGGCGAACTCGCGCTCCGCCGGGCTGTGCCCCTCCCTAGCAGCAGGGCTGGTGGGCGGAGGCAGAGCCCAGCCCAGTGGAGCGCGAGTTCGGCGTTCCCGCCCACCGCGCCGCGCTCCCTGGTTCCCTGCCGCGCTTGGCCTTGCCTGAGGGCGCGCCGGGGAGCTGGAGGGAGGGTGCAGCGCGGTGCGGCGGGAATGGCAAACTCGCGCTCCGCCGGGCTGTGCTCCGCCTCTGCCCACCAGCCCTGCTTCTAGAGTAGGGCAGCTGCCCTAACTTGCCGCATGGTGGGTACGCCCTTGCCTCCAAGGCTGCCCAGGATTTATCAGAACACAGTTGGCAAATTGTAATTTTGTGGGCAATTACTCAGCAAAACCTGGAGTGATCATCTACACCTGTCCCTCCAGCTGCACATTTATCGCACCCTGCATTGCACACACAACCGCCTGCCAAGGGGCAAGGAGAATTTTAACACTCCACTGGTCCTCAGCATTTCTGCTCTGGAGTGGAAGTCTGGTAAAAATTCTCCTTGTCACTTGGCATTTTTATCCCTTGGCACACAGCTGTCTGTATTCATCCATCTTGTTTTGCATTTCTAGCGTAGGGCAGATTGCTTTCAATGTCTCTTGAACACTTGGCCTTGCCTACGCCCAAAGTCTACCCAAATCACCATCTGGCCACATGTCACGTGGCTAATTAGTTACACTTTGGTCACATAATTTTGAGTTGTAGCCACTCCATAGTGAGCCAATCCAGGATCCAATGACTATAGCATGGGAGGAGCCTTAAAAATCTCTCCATGGGAAGCAGAGGAACTTCATTGCAAGATACCTGTAAATAATTAACCATTAAGTAGACAGGAAGATAATACCGCTTTGGCCAAACGTACAGACAGGCGACAAGACAGAGCCCCATGGGAAGTTTTCCTTCGACGCAAACACTTTATTAGTCTTCCTTATTTATCCGAATGGTTCCCTAATTTCCACATGTCAGAAAGTTTTGGGCAGCGGAGCCAAGTTATTAGTAATAAACTTAATAAAGTGCCATGGTGCCAGGATTCTGTGCCCTTGCTTTTGGTTCCCACCTCTCCTTGCACAGAATAAGTAAGTGAAGGCTGCCTGTCGTAATTACTTACAAGACCGTAAAAACCCTAAACAGATTCAGAAATCAAGTTCCCATTAAATGTTCCATCTTCTCAGCCTCTTCATCCCCCAGCTTCTCCCCCTGCTCGCTCGCATACATATAACCCAGAGCTCCAAACTCACTGTAATTAGGAAGAACTAATCTAATTTCAGTTTCTAGTATCCTTTATCACTCTAACACAGGCACTAAAAACTTTATTAAGAAAGCCAAAGCCATCATTACAGAGTGTAGGGAGGCAACAGCAGCCATAGAAATTTCTGAACCGATCCCGAGGAGGAAAGGAACGACGATAGGAAGGGGGTGTTTCGATAGGCATTCTCTTTTAATTCAGCATGCAAGCACAAAACTCACTGCGGCTGCAATCGTTACTTTTGAGTAAACTCCACAGAAACATGCACAGTATTGGGCTGCATGGTTGAAACAATTTTGGTTACATAGAAAACTAATGAATTGTGACCCACTATAGGGCTGCAACCCAATCTTAAATGGGGTCTGGCTGCAATGACACTGCTATTTTTTGTTTTAATCAAAAGAGAAACGAGAGGGAGGGGAAGTGAATCCATTATCCCCCCCCCAAGATCCATTATCCCCCCCCCCCAAGATCCATTATCCCCCCCCCAATATTTGCAAACATGATAATTTTATGTGCAGACATGTTTGGCAGGAGAACATGGAACAACCACAAACCAGGATCCTAAATTGTGCAGGGGGGGGGAAATAAACAATTGTTCCTTATACAAGAGGCCTCGATCTCACAGAGAAAAGCATCCTGGAAACAACTGCCACTCGGTTGCTTAACCTCAAGGACAGCCTGTCCCTTGAGGTAGTTCTCTGCAAAGAAACCTCAGACCTTGGTCTTGTAGAGAGAAACATTAAGTACGTACGGTACTATCCCTTAGCAATGCTTCAAGCCTATCTGGATTTCAGTACAGTACTCAGTGAAGCCTCAGATCATTGTGACTAAAAGTGTCAGTGCTAGAAGCTGCATCACAGAGTCATTACATGTTACAGTTGTGGCCATTCATATAGATGGAAGTGGAAATGTAAACTGGAAAGGGGTGGGTGGGTCTTTATTGATAGATACAGGAGATCTGGGCCTTTGAAGAGCCTACTTGTCCTACTTATCTGTAAAGGCAGTAACGTTCACCTGCAAGCTCTCCTAGGTTCAGTGCCCCACAACACTGGCTAACCACTGGCTAAACCGACTGGGTCTGGGAGGAATTGTAGTTCAGCAAGATATGGGGGCCCAAGGTTGAAGAACACGGATCTAAGTAGGTACATAATTCTCAAATGTACAACTAGCCCTGACTTTTGGTGCAACAAACTTTTTTTTTTTTGCAGTTCAAACCAAGATTGTGAGTTATATTTCCTGTACTTGTGTGATGTGTATGGTGGGCAGGACTCAGCGGCCAAATTCTACCACCTTTGTGCATGCTTGCCTGTTTTCTGCTGTCTGAATGAAATTTAAAATGTAGCATTTGCAAGGCACGTGGAATGGTTTTAACCCTTTAGCCTCCTCAACAGCATCAGCAACATGCAGATTTCTGCAATGAATAAACAAGGATTCTTTTTGCTGACGTTCAGTCTGCTTCAGTAACCACTGCCTCCGCCCATTGCTCCTGCTCCATGCCTATCCACTATTGTAAATAAAGCACATGTGATAGGATGCGCCGTGATTGTATTATGCCTGCCAAAATATTCTTAACATGCACTTTGGTGATGCGCAAATGCAGAGTTAGTTTGAAATTCTGTAGTAAAAAAAGGGAATGAACTTTTTGTTCCGGTTGGACTTGTAACTTGACAAGGAAGTTGCTATAATGATGACGGGGCCATCACTAGTTGAGAGAGATATTTAATGGGGCTTTAGACAAGCAGCAACCCATCCATGGCAGTGGTGGAACTCAACCCCAGCACCTGCTAGGTCCAAGTACCTCTCTCCATTCACTTGGCCTTGAAGGAAGATGCTATGGCTTTTTTTCAGGATGCAGAGGCATCTAAAGCCCAGGGCCAAGGCAAAACTGCTGCTAAGGAGAAACATTTACGATCTTCTGAGCCGGAGCCTGCTGACAGCTTAATGAGCATTTTGTTTTTCAAGCAGTGGTTTTATATTTACGACCTAAAAGGGGAGAGATATGTGGAGGCAGGCAATCAGAAGGCCATCAGCCCTTTGCTCCTGACCCACTGCTGTCCAACTGCATCCAACAGCAGCTCCAGGAAATCATAAAAACCGATTTTGTTTCCATTTCCCCCCCTAAACTTTATTTATTTTGGGGGGAGGGGGTGAGAGGAGATGGGGAGGACAGAGGGACTGTATATCTTGAATATTCATCCCAGGAAACGGTATCAAATATTAATGCCAGGAAGCGTCACAAGAAAGCACACCGGAAACCAGAGACCATGTATGTTTGCAGTCTGTCTCAGAGGAGGAAGATGTCCTGCCGTAACACACAAGTTTTTAGACAGAACATAAGTTGTTTTCAAGAGGGATAAAAGGAGCAGTCTTTGACAAGAGATACAAGACGGGCTTGCAGCAATGCTTTGCAGCCTAGGGTTAACTTGAAGGCCTCATTGGTGCCTTTGGTGCTATAAAGAAACTTAGACTACAGTATCAAGGAAGAGTCCTTAATAACCTGGGGGATATTTTTTGAGGTGGTTGATTGCAGAGTCTCATTCTGTGGATGCACATCAAATAACATTTTATTTAAGATATTCACGTGTTGGGACATCTGTGTGAAACAGGCACCATGCGCTTACAAACCCTCAAACTCCATAAATGTAATATCCAGTCTTCATAAATGCTTCAGATAGGAATGAGTTTATTTCACAGTAGGACATTATATTATAATTATTATTGATTTTTATCAATGCACAAAGTAACATTGTTTATTTATTTAAAAAAATATCCACCACTTGATTGTAAAAACAAACACACAAACAAACTCAAAGTGGGTTTACAAAAAGATAAAACATTAAAATTGATGAAAAATTCACAACTGCACTTTAAAACACACAAAAGTTAAAATAACTAAAAACAGATTAAAAATACCTCAGCATAAGCAAAAGAGAAGGGAAAATTCTGTCCCAAAGGAGCTTACAACCTCAAGTTAAACAAGACAGACAACAACAGGAGAGAGGAGGAGGAGGAGGAGACTAGGATGAAGAAGGGATGAAAAAGAACAATTGTGTGCAGACCACATCACTTATCTAAATTCTAAAGCACTTCAACGGTCATGGGTTCCCGCAAAGTATCTTGGGAACTGTCGTTTGTTAAGAGGTGCTGACAACTGGGAGGAGATACCTCACAAAGCTACAGTTCCCAGAAGACAATTCCCAGCTCCCAGGACTTTTTGAGGGAAGCCATGACTGTATAAATGTGCTTTAAATGCTTGGTGGGACCAAGTTGTGGATGAAGATGACTAAAGGATAGAGAGTGGTCAAAGCGGTAGGCTTTGGGGATGAAAGGGAAAGAGAAAGAGCTGGCACCATGACTATGTACCAGAAGTAGGTGTTCTAGGTCTAAAGGACAGTGAGGGAGAACGGGTCCAATCATTTAAGACCACCAGAGATTTGTAGCTGACGGTGGTAGGGCGAGTGGGGAGCAATGGTCATGGGGCAGAGATATGACATGAAAAGCTTTGAACTGAATGGCCAAAAGGGCTTTCTGTTGCTTGAAGAGTCAGTATAGCAGGGATGGCAAACTTACAGCCTTCTGGGTGGTGTTAGGGTTCTAGCTTCCATCATCCCTGACCACTGGCTATATAAGCTGGGGCTGATGGGCAGCTGGAGTGCAAACATTTATAGGGCCACCAGATCCTCATCCCTGTTAGCACGGGGGGCTTGGGGAGGTGTGTCACCCCCATGGCCTGAGAAGCCCAGAGGTACAGGTGATTGTGGCAAACAGTAAACAACAGGGATACCCTTGAAACCTGCTGCTCCCTTCAAACTCAGGCTACTGCCACACACTTTTGCCAGCAGGTTCTTTTGTGCACCAGTGGAACGGCGGCAATTCATGCAAAAATATATTCATCTTCGCTACATAGGTACTTTGCAAAACTGCCTCAAGGCTTCACTGGATGGAGCTGTATTGCAGGTGGAATAAGAAACCGAAAGAAGCTCGAGGCATTCTTTTTATCAAGGGTTACATAAATATTCATTTAAAGCAAAGAACGCTTAAGAATCAAAAACGAACAAACATTAAAAAGGCATGCCCAGCATTTCTTTACTGCGACAACAACAACGTGGCTCCGAGACAATTTCCCAAAATGTCACAGAGGTTTTCTCTGGGAAGCAAACGGCAACCATTAGGGGTGGGCAGAGGGAAAATATCCTCCACTCCCTTAGCTTGCGTTGTCGGTAGTCCAGGTGCAGGAGATGAAGACAGATGGCCTGCAAACACCCACGCTCCCCAAGATCCAGTGTGCCTACAAAGCGCTTCCACTGGTCCTCTTACCCGCCCACAAGGATTTGGAAATCTGAGCTGGATTTTGTCCATCTGCCACATCAAGAAGGGGCAAGGCTGAAAAGGGACAACTCAGGATCGCAACCCACAAAGGCTCTTTTTCAGGGGGAAGGCAGTACAGCACACCCAGCCTTCACTAGTAAATGGGGAGAGCTCACCAACCCACGGATGCAGGGGGAAACTGCATAGAGTTTAGAGCGCAGCTTGATGGCCAAGAGTTAAAATCTGAATAAGCAAGGTGTGGGGAAATATTTCTACTGGAGCTTTTAAGGATTCATGCCACCCATTCCCACCTTTTCATCAAGAGATTGACATGCAGAGAGAGACTTAACAATAAATAATTTGACACTATTTCTTAAGCTATGCATGGGGGGGGGTAGAGATGGGGCTGTGACAACATCAGATCATTCCTTGCAAGCTCCAATATTTACCATTGCAATGAAGTACTTGGAGCTGGAAAAGCATTCTGGTTATTAATATGCAAATGAGCAGCGGTGAGCAGTGGGTTGGGAGGGGGGGGAGAGAGAGAGAAATGGCTCCCTTGTTTGCTGCAGGGAACAGAACTGTATGGGCTTTAAATAGCACAGCACAGTTAATGGGTCAGGACTCTGCGCACAGCCAGGGCAAGGCCAGGGAAGGGCCTGCCAGCCTGGCTCAGCACTTTGCCCGACAGCAGATGATGCAGTGAAAATATATACAGACTGGCCTGGACTTGCAGCCTCTGTGCCTGGTGTTTATTTGCCCAGCATGAAGATGCGACTGCGTTTTACAACTCCTGGAAGCTGAATCATGATGTACTTTAAAAACCAGCTCTACCTTGGATTTGGTTAGAATGGCACTCTCTTCCTTGCCTGCAGTGTTAGCCCTGAATTTGGGGGGAACAGGGGTTGGGAGGGGGGGGAGAGAGAGAAATGGCTCCCTTGTTTGCTGCAGGGAACAGAACTGTATGGGCTTTAAATAGCACAGCACAGTTAATGGGTCAGGACTCTGCGCACAGCCAGGGCAAGGCCAGGGAAGGGCCTGCCAGCCTGGCTCAGCACTTTGCCCGACAGCAGATGATGCAGTGAAAATATATACAGACTGGCCTGGACTTGCAGCCTCTGTGCCTGGTGTTTATTTGCCCAGCATGAAGATGCGACTGCGTTTTACAACTCCTGGAAGCTGAATCATGATGTACTTTAAAAACCAGCTCTACCTTGGATTTGGTTAGAATGGCACTCTCTTCCTTGCCTGCAGTGTTAGCCCTGAATTTGGGGGGAACAGGGGTTGGGAAAGAAGCATGTTTTGAGAGGGAAATCTCAGGGGTGTCAGGAGCCTGCAGCTCCTCTGGCTGCTACCGGACTCTAGCACCCATCATCCTGAGCCACTGGTTGGGGCTGGTGAGAGTCGGAGCTCAACCTCATGTGGAAAGTAACAGCTTCTGCAGCTATGACTTTGAAAGAGCCATGGACAAGGAGAACAGACAGTATTAGGCTGGACTGACCAACAGCCTGACTCAACAAAAGACTCCTGTGTTCACTTCTAGTCTCTCTCGCACACAAAGAGAGAAAGAAAAGCCACAGAGAAAGCCTAAATATTACATTGCTGGCTTGGTTTATTTTGGTCTGACTTCAAGGGAACCAAACCAAACCCACAAAATTGCGAACTGGTTTGAGCAGCTTTCGCCACATTGTTCAGATTCTCCATTTGGAAACCCCATGAGCAAGTGAGCAACTATTGCCCGTATACAATCCTCTCTCCCTCTCGCCTTCCCTGCTGCTGCAACAACCTTGCATTCGCTCGCCAGCTTTCCTCTCTGAGATTTACACCAAGCGATAGGGTGGGGGTGGGGGTACCCAAAAGGCCACTCTCAGCCCGGCAGATCTGAAGTCCTTGCACTGTCGGCAAGCGGTCCAGCAGCTGTCTTTCATTAGCACGTTGGTTTCCTCAATTCCATCATGGAAGAAACGGCTCAGCAGGAGAAAACTGGACAGTGTTACACTTTTCTTCTGCCTTCATTCCACCACTTAATTTGATGAGGGAGGGGGAATGCTTCAAGGGACGTCTTTTGTGGTTAATAAAGGCATTCATCCCACCTAGGCCTTACCCAGGATTGCTGCCCTCTCATTCCACCCCCTCTTTCAATCATAGCTGGTGAAGCCGGTTAAAACTGCTACTTCTAACAGAGGTGAACTCCCCGCCCCGCATCACAGTGGCGGCATTAATACATCCCAGTAGGGTTTTGTCCTGCCCCAGCGAGCAGAGCAGACAGGCCATGGGGGGCGGGGGGGGGGTGTAGACTGGCTGTGGCTGTGGGCCTGAAGAATGCCTTCCTTCTCTCTTTATCTGTTGCCTCGGGCTCTTCTACCAGGGCGTCTGCAGATAATCAAGGAGCAGATTTGAAACCCAGGCGCCAGACAGGATCTTTATCTCCCTGTAAAGAGGAATTGGATCAAGGCAACAAGTAGGTCTTTTTTTTTCTCAGAAGGAGAAACACACCCTCCAAACAAACAAAATGTAATAGGAGGAGGAGATGGAGAAGGGAAGCTGCTTTCTCAGTGGGTGAACATAGCCAAAGCTGTTCATGCTACTGGATAGGGAAATCAGGGGGGGGGGGACTCTGCAAAGTTACCAGAGGCAGGCCAATATGGCAATTGCAGCAGCGAGTCCATTCCCTTTTGAGTAGCATGGCTTCCTTCCATAACTCCAGTCGTGTAGCATGGAGGGTTCTGCTGTAGGAAGCATATTACGACCAAGCAGTCTCCACTCAACACTTCCCCTACACTCCTCCCAAATTAAACGGATTCGGTTTCCTAATTAGGCATATCCCAATGCAATTGGCTTGTGGTACCGGTTTGATTGAACTGAATGGCAATTTGTTGGCAATATATTTTCTGCATATATAACTCTATTCTCCCATAAGGTCTTCTGCCTTGCCCCTGAGGGTTTTCTCCTTATTTCCTTCATCTCCTGGTCTTCATAAGGTTTGCAGGGACATACATTGCACAAGTCCCAGTGCCTAAACATCCAAGGTTGCGCAGGAAGCATCGTGAATCCCAAATAATGCATCTGGTCACAGGATAAAATTCCCTGGATTCTTTCAGCAGCTATTTTGCTACCTTGAAGAGGAGCTCAAAAGGTGTCCCTCCAGTACGGAGCCCAGTTGGTACAGCATGAGACTCTTAATCTCAGGGCCATGGGTTCGAGCCCCATGTTGGGCGAAAGCTTCTAGCACTGCAGGGGGTTGGACTAAATTATCCTTGTGGTCCCTCCCAACTCAACAGTTCTGTGATAGGAAGCTGACTTTCACTGGTCCACCTAGCTCAGTAATGTTTCCACTGAAAGGCAATGGCTCTCCAGGGCAGCAGTGTCTCCCATTCCTACCTGGAGAAGCTGGGGATTGAACTTGGGACATTCTGCATGCAAATCAGGTGTCCCACTCCTGAGCTATGGGCCTTCCCCATGGCCTTGATGCACCGTTCAGACACTGAACTCCCGCCTTCGTGTACCAAGCTTTACTCAAGCTTCTTCCTTTTAAATAGGTAAGTAAATTAAAATCCTCAAAAGTTGGTGTAGAAATGGGACAGACAGACTTACGGACACATGTGAAACTACAGGTGGAGCCATCCCTACTGCCCAGGGTGCCCTGTTGGGGATGGAATAAATTAAACAGGTTTAAGGCATCTGAGAGTAGAGAGGGAAGTTAAACAATCTGAGAAACTCAGTAGCTCGATGGAAGAGCACATGCTTTGCCTTCAGGAAGTTGAGCGTCCAGTCTCCCAGTATCTCCAGATAAGGATGGGAAAGACTGCCTGAAACCCTGAAGAGATGCTGCCCATTAGCGTAGGCCAAAGGGTAGGCCATCCTTTTTAGCTTGTGGACCACTTTCCTTCATGATCAATGACAGCGGTGGGCGGGGACGGTGGTAAAAGCTGGTGGAGCATCAGATGAGACTCTTGGTTTGGACAGTAAGCTACATACAGTCACAGTCTAGAGCACAGGCAATACCGATAATTAGGTGTGAGATCTGTCACATAGTTCACTTTGACTAGAGGGACCAAGCCAAAGGGTGGCGCTGTTGAGCTTGGGGGCTTTCTTCCCACTGCAAATTGTAAGCACAAGGTGGGGTGGGGAACTTCTGGTCAGGACTGTGGCGGTGGCAAAGGGTTAAACCTCTCCTCCCCACAGTGCCTTGGCCCCCACATGATTCAGGGTCCCCTGTGCCAGATATTGGTTGAAGAAAACCCCACTACTCAAAGGCAAACCATGACACTCCTGCATAGCGCTAGGCTAGATGGACCAGCAGTATGACAATCTGCAGAAACTTCCCACGCTCCTTTTGAGTCCCCGGTTTGGTGTGTTTAATGCAGAGACGGCAGAGGCAGAAATGAGGAGCTGGAAGTATTCTGGCAGAGGAGTACGTGACTAAGTTCAGAGGTAGAAAACCTCATCGACTGGTTCAGAGACTCGCATGCCTGTACATGCCCAATGGGTGTGAATTAGGAAACTGAGCATTTTTGGATGTATGCAAAGTAACCTGAAATGAGGGCAAGGAACTTTCAGAATCTCATATTAATGCTCTATGCAAACACTTTGCAGAGAGAGTGTAAAGTTCTAAACAATTTCTGCAGCTTAACCTTTTTGGCACCTCAATTCAAACCCAATTTATACATGGAGCGAGAAAAGTCAGAGACACTTTTTTAAAAAAACAAACTGGAAAATATGCTATGATTATTACTTTTAATTAGAAAGCGAGACCTTTAACCAGCTTTGCAGGAGCCCATCACTCTAACACATACAGAATGTATTTATGTAGGTGATTCATTCATTTCCAGTGCTATGCAGAGGTATTTAGATATGCTGCTCCCGTTAACAACACTATCTGTTGCCCAGTCCCAATTTGTGTTAGCAAATGACTGTGTAACAAATCTATGTGTTGCTGGGGTTTGGTTTTTGTTTTTTTAAAAAACCCCAAACAAGGCAATAGACATATTAGTGGATTTCATGCAAATCATTCTTTTTAAAAAATAATTTAAAAGGGAAAAAAAGGTTCTTATCTGCGCTTTGGGACTCAAAGGGATTTTGCATTCAATTAAAGGGGAATTTGCTGAAATAATGGAAGGATGATGAAATTCGGCAACTTCAGATATACTCAGCATAGCAGGTGCTTCAGTAATGCTTTAGGTATGCAGCAAGTATGTATAAATTGGAGAAAGGGGGTGGGGAGTAGCCTGTTTTTGAAAACTGAAAACATTTCCTTTTTTTAAAAAAAACAACAACACCAAACTCCAGTGAATTAAAGGAAGAGGCAATCTTACTGCAGGATAAAAGGAAACTCCAGGAATTGAAAGGAAAAGGTTTTCTAAAATGCCCAAAGGTATAATGCTGGAAGGCCACAAATTGAGAAGTCCTTCATATAGGACCATACTCAACTTTCCACAGTGTCAGACAGACAGAAGAAAACAAACAAGATAAAAATGGACCAGTGGGTTCTTAGGGACACCTCAGTGAAATATGCTTTCTTGGCTAAGTGCACTCCACTGAACACTCCTTAGAAACTGAACTCTGGAAAAGGAAGTTATTATCCTATAAATAGTATCATAATCATCAACCTACTACTACTACTACTACTACTACTACTACTACTACTACTACTACTATCATTATTCATTCATCACCACATATTCAAAAATGGTGATTTACAACAGGAGTCACAAATTGCACTCAGTTATATCTACAAGCAGGGGCCGTTTCTTATTACAGAAAAGCATGGGTGGCGGTGCACCTGCATCTTGTCAGAACATAAGAAGAGCTTGCTGGATCAGGCCAGTAGCCCATCTAGTCCAGCATCCTATCCTCACAGCAATCAACCAAGATGCCTGTGGGAAAACCTGCAAGCAGGACATGAGCACAAGAGCACCGTTCCCTCCTTGTTTCCTGCAGCTGCTATTCATAAGCTTCACTGCCTCCAGCTGTGGAAGGTAGGTCATCCCCTTCATGGCCCATGGAGGAAGAGCATAGCCTCCGTTGTGGGTAGCAGCCACTGATAGCCCTATATACTGTGCAAATTTGTCCATACCTCTTTCGAAGCCATCCAAGCTGGTGGCCCATCACTGTTCCCTGTGGGAATGAGTTCCACAGATTAACCACATGCTGCATGAAGATGTACTTTATTTTATCCGTTCGGAATTTCCCAATATTCAGCTTCTTTGACTTAGGTATCTGAAGAAGTGTGCATGCACACGAAAGCTCATACCAAAATAAAAACTTAGTTGGTCTTTAAGGTGCTACTGAAGGAATTTTTTTATTTGACTTAGGTATTGTGAGAGAGAAACTTTGAATCTATCCATTCTGTCCTGTCTACTCTCTCAAGAAACTACAAGCATGCAGATTCCCAAACTGTGGGCTGGGGGCCCCAGGAGTGTATTTGTAACTAGGGGAGGCTGAAATGCACCGTTAAAATTGTGTGCCACCCATGTTGAAGTTTAAGCCCACTGGAGTGGAAAGGCCCTGTGCAGAACTGATTCCACCATGCTACTGGCACCCTGCAATGGCATCCCCAATGGAAGAAGGATGCACCAAGAGCCCTTGGCGTGGCCCAGGGGATAAGGGACATGCATGAGCAAATCCCAGAAGCACAGAAGACACACTCATCTACCGGGAAAGGAAAGGTCAAAACGCTGGATACAGTATTAGCTGGGTTACCATTTGGTGGCACAAACGATTGCCATTGTTCTAGGAGATGATCAAGAAAATAGGATTGTATTTTCCTGAGTGCAGGAATAAGGTCTGCACCCCAAGTTTTAATTGGGGGGCAGGGGTGTCCTAGGTATGGGAAATGCTGACCTAGCTTTTCATCAGATGCTGCTCCAGTTTCTTAGCTAAGTCTTAAGAGCACCTAACATCCCCAATTAAACTCATTTTGCTAATTGCCATTTGTCCCAATTCTTTGCACTAACATGGGCTTAAATAATAGGTTTTTTTGGGGGGGGGGGGAGAAGCCAAACAAACAGACAACAAGTCAGCAGGAGACAATGGGCCTGCAGTGATTTTGTTTCTGACTTATTTATTGAAATGCGATTTACAGATTAACTTTCTTTGCTCGGCATTTATTATCTTTCCACCAGCCTTGAAAATGGGAGCTCCAGGCACTTCAGTTAATGAAATAAAAGGCTGCTTTGTTTCTGCAGAAACATTATTTTGTACCAATGCCCAATGAACCGCAACAGCTATCACTCTGGTCTCCCATGGAGAGAGAGTCAGGTGTATGTGCCAAGTCCCTCTGATGCACTGTTTCAGTTGCCACACATTATTACCTCTAAAATAACACCAACAGGTGTTCTTACTTGGTCTTTTTGATTTAAACAAATAGGCCAAATATGCTTAATTTTCTCTATCGTGTGTTTTTGAACAAACACTTCAACTCACTTTCTTGTCTCCTTTACTCTGCCCTTCCCATCTTCCACTGCTGAATTTTTAATGTTATAATGCCTTGTTTTTTAATAAATCTTTGGTAGTAGAGTGGACGACATTCAAAAAAACAGACAAACAATGCAAGCATCACTAAAAAGTATGAAAGCTTTCATCATCATAAGCAATGTAGGTCCTTGACACTATTCCACATCAGGTGACTTTGCCATCAGCCTGAATAAGAATGCCTCTAGCTAGGCTCGAAGAACTTTGTCAGTGAAACACAGCATAGCTACACACGCACATTCTCAACGGGCAGAGTAATCCAAACTGCTGCAGCCTGGCAACTCATGCCACCTGTGGAAAGGAAGGTGGGGAGGCCGACTGGGTTTCTGCTGGTTGGTATTAGCTGTGAGAACAGTCTAGGACTCACTGGCTCCCAGGCTGGCTCAGGCTCGCTGGAAGGCCCCGTTTGGGGCTTTCCACTAGGCTCCTCCAGCAGAGATACCAATGGCAGGCCTTCCACTTGTCCATTCCACATGCGGAGGGAGTAGTTCTGCACTGGCAGAGCAACACAAGCCAGTGGAGCCTGAAAACGCAAGCAGAGGGATGCCTCTGCCCAATCCAAACTGCCTGGCATATAAGAGGGGTTTGGATAACAGCCCAAATTCCCCACCATAGCTGAAACTTACAAGGCAAACTTTTTTTTTGTTTTAAAATCCACAGCAGGAAACACGGAGGAAGCGAAGTTAGCTGAAAATGGAGACACTACCCCCCCCAACCCTGTTTGCAATAAGAAGTGTTTTCCAAGTGCATCAGACTGCTTGGGCTGAAGCCAATATTGTTTGCCGTTTCAAAGAGTTTGAAAAGGAGACGGCAGATGATGTTGAACTTTGCGGACCATGTGTATCTCCCCCCAAACTTTAAATTATACCTTTAGGCTTTGGGAAGCTCTGAAATCCCATTTCAGCTCAGAGTATGTGTTTTGGGAGAGCACTTGTTGTTCATTTACTGCACTAGTTTCCCATTAACAATTTCAGATTGCAATTCTATCTTATCACTGGCGTTCCTATAATCAGGCCAGTGAAAAGGGGAGACCGATTTTCTCAGTAATTCCACAATGAACATCCATTCCTACCCTTTCTTCCCCACCATTTCCTGGGCTTTAAGTAACAATTTTGTTTTGTCATTACTTCTCCATTTACCATAACTAGGCAAGCTACTGGGTCTCGGTGCCTTTTGTGCCCTGTCCCTGCCAGCCTCCCTGCCTTTTCCATGCAATTTCAGCCAACAGCCATTGTTCTAAACACACACACAAGTCTGAGGGTTTTATATCGTGCTTTTCTTCCTCTGTCTTGTTTCTAGAGTTATTTTTGGTCTAAACAAATCAAATCGGATTCTTAGCTGTTGTTTAAGAAATAACAGTGCTGGGTTTTTCTATGTGTTTATCTGCAGTATTAAGCCAAGTGAGAGAAGAAGGTTCAATGCTGGATGGGCCCATTTCTTTTTTCCTTTTGAGTTCCTCTCAAGTATCTGTACACTGTGTTCCACGAACGCTTTACCAAGTCTCACTTGCAAAACTTCCAAAATCAAAAAGTGTGTTGGTCATGCATGGTTCAAAAAAAGAGGGGGGGGGTCAATTTTCCATCGTTTTCCTTCCAGTGGCCCCAAGCAACTGAGTGGTTGTTTACAACAAGCCTATACAAGCAACTATTCAAGTACAGATCCCATGGAAGCTGAGTGACACTTGCTTCTGAGTCAGAAGGACCACAGCTGAAAGGTAGCTGGACTTGCCATTTCATAAGCTGCAGGCAGTTAAGGGCAATTTTGATCTGCTGGTAGGAGACTGCTATTGTTTTTGTAGAATATCTTCAACCACAAGAACAAACAACCTTTTGTACTTATAAATTTGTGCCCCAGAGGGTTTTGCAAAGAAAGCATAAAATTTGTTAGCATAGTGAGCAGGGAAGAGCCTTTGGTCCCGTAACAGTGAAAGGAGGGAGACTTGGCTCGTGGTCCTTGCTGAGAGAATAGGATTGTCACAAGTTACACATGAGCATCCCTCCAGCTATCCTTGTGCTGGGAGACTATGGAATAACACAGTTTAAGCTCCAATGAATCTGTTATATGGTCTGCTTTACCAAGAAGCTACATGAAAGGCTCTCTCGTGCCATGGATTCTGGAGACAGCTCTTGCTTCTGCTCCTTCAGGTCAACAGCTGTGTGCTCATGACATTTAGAGCAGTTCTAGTCCACAGCACACAGAAATAACCCACTGGAGGAAATGACAATCTTGACTTGTAGTCGTCTAGAGCAGTCTTCTCCAATATACTGCCCTCCAGACATTTTGGAGGGCAACACCTTTCAGCCTTGTCTGTTGGCCATGCTGAATGGAGGCTGATGAGAGTTAGAGTCCAAAGCATCTCAACTGTACCTGGTTAAGAAAAAGCCTGATCTAGAGCAGGCATCCCCAAACTGCGGCCCTCCAGATGTTTTGGCCTACAACTCCCATGATCCCTAGCTAACAAGACCAGTGGTCGGGGAAGATGGGAATTGTAGTCCAAAACATCTGGAGGGCCAAAGTTTGGGGATGCCTGATCTAGAGAATGAAGCATCATTTCTTCCTGAAGGAGGTGCAGAGGCTGCATTGACCATCTGGGAGAGAACACAAAAGAGCCATGGAAGTTGGGTTAGGAAGCAGAAGGCTGCCTATACAGTATAAGAGTTTTTGTGTTGGAAAAAGGTACTGCATTTGAGATGTTTTGAATGTTTGAGAAGGATCTGCCTCAAGAAGTCCCAGCTATCTCCTCATAACTAAAACCACCTCTGGAGAGCAGATGACAGTATTGTTGGAAGCTTTAAAGGGGGGTTGGGGGGTCAGGGTCTTCATGGTTGTTGCCTGAAGACAGAAAAAAACTAGAAGAAGTAAAAAAAAAAGCCCCCTGAGAAATGTATCCCTCTTCAGAGAAGACTCAGTGTGAGCAAACAATCCGTTTTTAAAGAGCCAGCAGAAAAGGTGGGCAAATTACCTGCAGTGAGAAGACAGCAGGATCAAGATAAATTATGAGGAACTCTCTCTCTCTCTCTCTGCTAAACAGAGATGGTGAACAGAAAGCTGAGATCCTAACTTTGCAGTGGTGGTTTCTAAAATCTCTAGACTGCAGTTCTGGGTTGTGCCCTCAAACACATTCCAGACTGCATGACCAAATATTTATTTGTTTTATTTATTATAACTGGCAGCTTCATACCTGGCGTTGCTCAGAAATTATGAGAACAACACACACACACCCCAAAAAATCTGTGCAGTTATAAAACTAGCAGTGAAAATCAGTGCAGTTATGAAATCAGTCATTAAAACCAGTGCAGCTTTGAAAGGTTTGCAATTCAAAACTGTGTCCAGATGTGTTCAAACATTGATTAAAGCCTGCTCCTTGGTCTCAGGGACAATCATGCAAAATTTGGCTATGATATCGTAAGAGGTGTCCAAATGCATAGTGAACAGCCAAACAAACTTTCCAAAATATATAGCAAATTACATTTATACACCACATTTCCTCCAAGGAGCTTCCCATGTCACCCTCACAACAACCCTGTGAAGCAAATTAGGCTGAGAAATGATGGTGTTGGGCCTAAGGTCAGCCAGTGGGCCATAGCTAGTGAGCTTAATGACTGATTTGGGATGGAAATCCTGGTCCCCCAGGTCCTAGCCTAGCACTCTTGCCCAGGCATAGGCAAACTCGGCCCTCCATATGTTTTGGGACTACAACTCCCATCATCCCTAGCTAACAGGTCAGGGATGATGGGAATTGTAGTCTCAAAACATATGGAGGGCCAAGTTTGCCTATGCCTGCTCTAGCCGCTATAGCACACTTGGAGGAGGAGAACACCCAGGTTGCTGTGTTACCACCTGGGTTGCTGGAGCAGCTCGCTTGAAAGAAACACAGCAGACTCTGAGACACCCAGGGGGGAAATAAATAGCTCTTACTGTAGAAATCTAGTTTCCTCTTTAACAGGCAGAAGAAGTAAATATAGGGTTGATATTATACACCCTTGGTTTGAAAGCGGTGTGGCAAGTTGTCCAATCATAATTGGTTTCTTGTTTTTCAGGGGGCGATTAGGTCAGTAAGATGGGGGTGCAGGAAATCCTCACACTCAATGAGCCCAGACCCTGGGTGGCCCAAGAATTACATTCAGTGCAATATGAAACAGCGCACAATTAACTGAATCAGATTCTCCCTTAAGAACCATTGTTTACTTTGTGGCGGCAATAGGAAGATCCTCTAAGGAAGAGGTCATATACAACAAGATTCTGTTTCTTGTGATGTTTCCGTTTTCGGCAGTAATCGCAGCAGCGAGAGGCAGTAAAGCTTTTTAATGTACTGAAAGGTTTCTTCGCTCGCCCCATCCTGAAGTCTTTGGGAAAGTAACAAGCGGAACAAATTTAACAGCCACCAACCAGTATTATCACTGTTATTCTTAAAATGCAAAGAAAGCATCCCTCTGCGGAAAGCAAAAGGGAATAAGATAGAATTTGGTTTCATTTGCCAGCAGTTTTATGTTCATGCTGATTTCTTTCTAAACAGGCGTCCATGAAATTTAACTGCACCCCAAATGACATCAAATGTTTCTGGCAACACAAGCATAATTCTTTCCAACCTTACCTAATGTTTTTCAGCTTGCAAGTTTTTGGTTTTGTTTTGTTTTTTGTTCCCATTTCCTTGTCCAAGGGTAGTGCTGGGGAGGCAGAACAGGGGACTACAATTCTTGCTTCTACACAAAAGGCACTGACCAACACAAAAATGAATGTTTATTAGCTATCCTACTTCAAAGCTCTACAGGTTTTGTCCTAGCTCACAACACCCCAGAATTATTCCATTCTATTTTGTTAACTGTTCCCCACCCCCTTTAAATTTGGGTCCAAATTCACTCTTGGTTTTCTCACTTCCTAAAGTGGGAAGAATCAGAACAGCCAGAAATCTCAGCTTTAAAACACCTTGAGGTCGGCTCTCAAGAGTTACTGGCCCTCTCGCCTCCCCATGGCTACACGCCACGCACTAAATAAATAGCATTTTAGCATTCTTTCCTTTAGACTTCATAACCTGGCACCCTTTTTAAAGAAAGTTTCTCAAAAAGTTGTAGCGCACAACCATTAACATGTCATCTGAACCAGACGATAAGCTTACAGTTTAAAAGAATCTGATATACTCAGTTTTATACTATAAGCAAGGACGCTAAGTACTCTGCAGGAGAAATCTCGCTATCTCAGCACACAAACTCTTAAATTGTTTCCCCTTTCTCATATACGTATTAGGTATAAACATTATTTAAAGGGCTGGTTTTCTGCAAGTACACACTCCAGTATATTTGAGATAGGTTAGTTTTTCATGACCTTCACCAGTCTCCAAAACTGGTAGTGCTGAAATGTCTGCCAAAGGTCCAAGACACTTGTGCCCACGTACTTCCTGTGGTCTCTGCCCTGTCATAAGGCTATGATACAAGTAATCCTAGAAATCTAAAGTACAACGGGAATTAGGTCAGTTGAGAGCTGTGTCTTCAATCACAACTATAAGAGCGATGGATCTGAAAAATGTGGTTGCCTTATATCCAAGTCAGACCATTGGCGCATCTAGCCCAATATCAACAGAGACTGGGATTAGTCATGGGGGAGAAATTTAAAGGCAAACCCACCTAATTCACATTTTCTGAAACAATTCACGACCCCAAAACACAGACATCACCATACACCATGTCTCCAAATTTTGCAATGCAGTTCTCCAGCCAAATAATATGTTTTAAAAAATGAATTATTTTAGGGTAAAGTGTAAATAAAATGCAAATGTTAGTGAAAATAACACAGAAACATGCATTTCAGTAGGGAAATTGCTTTGCAAAAATGTATATTCAAGGGGGGGGATCATACTAAAATGCTGGTGAATTTTCATGAGAACTCTAACTTTAATTCTCACCCACCCCCCAACTGATATGGGAATGTGGAGAATTGAATTTAAGATTGGAAAAACCAGAAACGGAAATGGTCAGATTCATCCATCCTTATCCAGGATCCTTTTAACAATGGGAAGGAATCAAACCTGGAGCTTTCAGAACGCAGGCATGTGCTCCACACCCCTGAAGTATGACCCTTCCCATTTTGGTGTGTGTGTGTGTGTGTGTGTGTGTGTGTGTGTGTGTGTGTGTGTGTGAGAGAGAGAGAGAGAGAGAGAGAGAGAGAGAGAGAGAGAGAGAGAGAGAGAGATGTGTGATTAAAGAGGCATTTTGTGTCCGAAGTTAGAAGACTGGAACTAGTCTATTGAAAAAATGCTGAAAATTACCTAGAGAAGTGGAGGACTGGATGACAAATCAGTGGTTGAAAACTAAATTCTATAGAGGTTGACAACACCCAGGTAGGTGTGTACAAGATTGCAGCCTAAATGTGGCAGCTTTGGTTTAAATATAGAACGAGAGCATGAAAAGCAAGACAAATTAGACAAAAGAATAATTTCCTAGTATTATCAGAACAGAGTGAAAAATTAGTCAGGCCTAGAAAAACATTTATGGATTTCTGTGACAAATACATGAGGGAACGGAGGGGAAGCTATGAATGCCTGCTGTTGAAACATGGGTGGCATCCTTATTTGAACTACAAGAGAGACACACTGCAGCAGGTGCAACTTCTCAGCACAAACTGTGATTTTCTGGATCAGATGAATGGCCCTGAATAATTTTGACAGAGGTTTACATGACAAAAGCCTAATTCAAGAGACCCTCTGGCAGAACACTACTCTTGATGATCCATTAACCACTCATGCTTCCACAGAGATGCTAAAAAGAGATCATTTCATTGTATTACTTTTCCCTTCCTCGGTAGTAAGCCACTGAATATTGCTGAGTGTCAGGAGCAAGCCGGCAGTAAATCACACAGTTCACACTGGAGATAACTCTTTATTAGCAAAAACACAATATGCACAGAGTAGGTGGAATGTCAGGCCTAATGGGCACAGCAGCTCATCCTCGGTAGGTCAGTTGCTGAGACCTCAGCTCTCCACAGCCATCAAAGTTCCCTCCTCTCCGGGGCTTTATCCAAGCAATCAGAGATTCCGCATGCATGAACCTCTCCTCTGCCCTTTTCATACCTCTTCTGGTTCTGGGAGGCCAGAGGGGAGAGGAGCTTATCACAGCAGGAAAGGGAGACACCCTTGACTCTTCACCAGCCTGACTTATCTCTGCCTCTTGACCTACCTCCTTCTTTACTCCTGCTTCACCATCTGCCTCTGATTCTGGACTTCTTTCTGCCACAGACTCTCCCAGCTCACTAAGCCCTCAGCTTCCAACACCACCTCTTCCCAGTATTTTCCCTGTGACCAGTCATCGTTGTCCCACCACCACTCCCCAGGCTTCTTCCCTTGGGGGTTCCCCAGCTGGTTCCTCCCACCATTCCTCTGTGTCCAACCAGTCCATGACACCAAGGCGCTTCAGGCTGTGAGGGCTCCCCGGTTCATGGGATTCATACAAACCCCTGAATACTCTTGACTTCTTAGGTCATATTTTGTCCCACCAAGTGCCAGTCCTGTTCTGCTGAGACTGTTGTGCTCCTGACTACCTGCATCCTCTGTACTGATAAATACAAAACTTGCATCAACTGATGTGTTAACACTTGATAACCAATGGGGATTCCTACTACAGGTTGAATCCAAGTCATAGTGCACTTGTGAATGCACGGTGAAAAATGTATTTACCTCCTTTTAATAAAAACAAATGTATGATATGCAGGCTGTAGTCTGATTCATATTAACAGCTGGAACATTATAAGCAGCAGAGTGGTTATTCTGTATTAAAATTAACCTAATAACTTTCTCAGCATTTTTTTTTCCAGTTTCCCTCCACTTAGTATCGACAACACATTATTTTTTGTTGTACTTAGTATTGGCAATATTTTGATTGCACATGCCTTCAGAAATGACAGGAGCTGCAGCACATCCATCAATATTTATGGTTACTTTTACAATAACCCAACATAAAGCAATGGAGCGCCATTGATCGTTTACCTATAAGTGGGTCTAAGAAGTGTATGTTGTACTGCTTCCAAGGATGGAATATTCTTTCCACCACACCCACATGACCCACGTTGTAAGTGGCATTTTTTTTTAACTGAAAAAAACATATTGCATGATTCAAACTTTTTCTTTCAATTTTACTACTGTTTTATTTGAACATTTTGAACTCTAATTTCAAGCAGGATGCCTTTGCCTCATCCTGAGTCACAACTGCAAGCTGTTTCCTTTCTAGTGCCAGAAAGCAAAGCTTCAAAACTTGGTGTGGCTTCCAGGCATGTTGACAACCCCAGTATCTTACACATTGCATGGACAGGCGGAGTTCCCCCCCCCCCAACCCCAGGCGACCCCTGGGGTTTGTCTTACTGACTCAAGACAATGTGCTATGGGATTAAAATTGGCCACAACTTTATTATGTTTCAGATGTAGGGAGACCTTGGCTCAGGCATTGGGCGTTTATCCTTCCCAGTCCCCAGCCAGGGATCTGGGAGACATCAGGGTTATCCAGAATGTGTGGGAATTGAGCTGGCTCTGGAGAATATATATTCAAGCACAGATCCCACCCACCCCCACCCTGTTTCACTGCTGTTGGAGGGGAGAGCAATGACAACCTCTCGGCGTATGGCCAATGCCTCCCCTCAAGACCCCTTTAACGGGGAACCCTGGTATCACCGCTGCAAGGGGTGTGTGGGTCACCCCTTCATGCCCCCCTTTAGGAAGATAAAGGATTCCGCCCAAGCCCTGAAACCGCCAAAGTTGTGACGTTTTGCTACGGGAAAGGCAAAACCTGCCAATGCAGGAAAATTCCTTTCCAGCTCTTCAACAGCAACCCTGACATAGCAGCGCCTGCGTACCTATGGAGAAGAGGTTTACCTGCAAAAGAAGACTTAACTGAGGTAGGGGAGGGTGGGAGAAGCTCTGGAGCCAACTGCCGCTTCACAGGTACAAACCTTCTGTTGTGTGGGCAGGACAGTTCCTCCCCTTACCTGGCCAATCCCCTAGCAACGCCTCCCCAGGTGGGATTGGACGATTGGCTGAGGTAGGAGGAGACCTCCAGGTATCCAGCCTGGGAGGATGAGGCCAGCCTGAACTACCAGGAGTCGCACTGGGATCTGGGGGGCTGTGAGCGACCATGCAAAAGGCACCCCCATTTGATGCATAGCTGACAAGTTATCCCTTTTTTACAGGGATTTTCCCTTATGCTGAATAGGCTTCCTCGCGAGAAAAGTGAAAACTTGGCAGCTATGATTTGATGTGGGGAGCGGTTGTTACAGAGCAATTCTAAACAGAATCAGAAGCAAGCTTCTAGTAAGAATGCTGGGAATAGTTAGTTAATTTATTGTTACAGTTCTCGACCAGCACACACATTTATACATCAAACAATCCAATATACAATTTAAAATATATACAATAAATATAAACTATAACCATTATAAAAAATTATTAGATAATAGAAATTATCACTACTTGGGAGGGTACATATATAAATAATATGTCTAAACTTTCACCATTATAAAATTATTAGATAAAAGCAGGTATCACTACTTGGGCGGGTACAGCTAATAATGGCACTGGAGCATCTTTAAAGAATGCTGGGAATTGCAGCCTAGATGCATTAAAAAAATTATCATGAACAATGGAGAGAATGTCTGCTTTTGCAAATAACGATGAGCCAGACTTTGTAGCTTACTGTGGTTTACTGTGACTGAGCTGTGTGTGCTTGAGTCATAGCTGCCAAGTTTTCCCTTTTCTCGCGAGGAAGCCTATTCAGCATAAGGGAAAATCCCTTTAAAAAAGGGATAACTTGGCAGCTATGGCTTGAGTGCATGCTGCTTGAGTGCTACAGCTTCACTCTGGTGCAAGCAGGAGAAACAAGCCAGGAATCCTTGGATTCCCCTTTACACCTGAACTAACAATCATGGTTGTTGCCCCAACCAGCAAACCAACAACAAAGCATGGCCAAGGTTGGCTAACCACCATGCTTCATTAAGGGTAAACAAATTCATGGCACCTAGCTTGGAAGCAACAAAACTCAAATTGCCCTGGTTTGTTTATCCTGATCACACCAGGGGAGTAAGCGGGAGCAATGGGGTAGCATCATAGCTGCCAAGTTATCCCTTATTTTAAGGGATTTTCCCTTATGCTGAATAGGCTTCCTCACGAGAAAAGGGAAAACTTGGCAGCTATGGGTAGCATACACCAGCATGCTGTTTCTTTAAAGTGAAGTCTTCACTTTAAGGTGAAGTTCCATCATGTGTGAATCCAGCTACCACCTCCCTCAGATTATTGGTGTCGTTCTCCAACTTCTTAAGAGTTCTGAGGGAAACCCAGAGAGGAGTTCTCTGGGGAGCTAAGCAGCTCTCTGTCCTGAACCCCCAGATTTTTTTTAACCCCAAAGTTTTAAAAAGCAGTTGGGAAGTGGCGGCACAAGAGCTGCTAATGAAGAGAATACCTCTTATGCACGTGGAACGTTTTCACCAAACGCGCCAGCCACTCTTTAAAACCAACGGTGGGCAAGGAGCGAGCTGCTGACAAAGAAGCTGTCGAGATTATTCAAGTGTCCTTTATTCACCTACCCAGATCATGGCTGACCCTGTGCCTCTTTCACTTGCCGCTTACAGGAGGAGCTTTCTTGAACAGAACAGCATGTTCCTTGCTTCAATGGCTCTCAAGTGGCGACTTTAGCCTTGCCATTATGAGAGCTTTGGCAGTGGGTCACTAGGTTGCCAACAAAGATTGTGGAGATGAGAGAAACTTACGTCTCTTAAACTAGGATAGATTCCCTCGTTTGGGGCTTGAGTATGTAATGGCAGGGGATGGGGGTGAGGAGGAACAGAATCAGAGTGATTCTGACTAGGAGCCCTGTTCCAAAATACACATAATTTAATAGTTGTGCCAAGAATGCATGACTATTTAGTGGGATCCAGTACGGCAAGGCAAATGCAATAAGCAGTTATGCAACAAAGGAGGCAGGCAGGGCTGACAGGCTATGAGGGGCTTCCTTAGGTAACCTATTGCTCAGAATAAAAAGCAGCAGGGAAGCCTGGCATTTAAAGAGGGACAATGGGAGGTGGCTTTAGAATGCTGGGCTCTCTGGCTGCAAAAGGTTCCGGCCAGAAATTTGCGTCCGCTGGCTTGAAGGCCTCTACCTCTCCACCCTGCCTCCATCCAGCTGTCCTGTGGCCAGCTGGAGCCAGCACCTGTCTCCGTAGTAGTACCTAACAAGTCATCCCAGTTTGCTCCACAGTCCCAAGTTGCTCCAAAGATACCAGTATCCCCACATGACATACTTAACAACTGCAACACGTTGGAATATAGAAATGCACATACAGTATTGCTAAATATATCATGGTGCAGGGTAGCCTGGGCACGCAAGTCTAGCTAAGCAGCAGGAAGTGTCTCATTTTCTTTCCCTCTTTTAAACTGTGCAAGCAGAGCCTTGTGGGAGCCCACTTTGCATCCCATCTTCGAGTCTATGTACACACTGATATATTTCTTCCCCTTCGAAAATCATACACTCATCTCTTTATATCACTCTCCAAAGGCATAAGACAGACTGAGGCAGAATTAGATGGAGAGGCTGGCAGTAAAACTCCTCAGCTGAGACTACTAAGTGGTCTTGGCTATTGCATGGAGGGGTCATTAACAGCCAAGCTGGAAAGGCTGCATTCCCTTGCAGCTAGTACATAAATACTAATGAAAACAGACCCAATATGTCATTTGTATATACAGAAACAAGGACAGGCTAAGTGAATACCAGATGAAATACCTGACAGGCCAACATCTGCCCTGAACACTGAACTCCAGCTATTTACAAGTTCGCACACACACACACACACACACACACACACATATAGTTTGGGGGGGGGGAGTAAAAGGCCCTGACCAATACCAATCTCGGACACAGATCGATCTCCTGAACTACCACCTGTAGAAGATATATAGCGATACGAGGTTAAAGACTGCTATTTGCAATATTTGGACATTCAAGATATACAGAAGTGCAGGTTTTCATTCATTTAAAGACTTGCAAAGTGGAATAAGCAACTGCTCAGAGTGCAGTCGCTGCAACAATCTCTGCTTTCATATGCATGATTAAGGCCTGTATCCAGCGCTGCTGTTCCACTAGCGCAGGAGACTCCCGCTGCACAATGGAATTCCCCCCTCCTCCCTTCTGCATCTCCCCTTGCACCCACAAAATCTGATCCAAAGAGCTGACTTTGAGAACTCTTGGGAAGACAAAAGGAAGACGTCCTGTTGCACATACCGGAACTCTGCTCATGCAGCACTGGCTAAAACCCCAAGGCTTCTTTTTTAATTTCTCTAAAGCTTTCTTTGACTAAATTATTTTAATTACTGCCTGCTGGTCATATTCTGGTATTGCCCTGTTACTTTAATTGTATTATTGCTGGTGTAATAATAATAGTAATAATAATAATTTATTATTTGTACCGCGCCCATCTAACTGGGTTGCCCCAGCCACTCTGGGCAGCATCCAGCATATATAAAGACATAGTAAAACATTAAACCTTTTAAAAGCTTCCCTATAGGGGGCTGCCTTCAGATGTTTCCTAAACGTTATATAATGACTCATCTGCTTAACATCTGGTGGGAGAGCATTCCACAGGGTGGGCGCCACTACCGATATTATTTATATATATATATATATATATATATATATATATATATATATATATATTTATATATTTATATATTTTATACTTATTTTCTGCGCACCACTCTGCTGCTTTATAATGTGTTTTATAAATATTTTAAAATAAAGAAAACAGAAGAATTCAAAGCCAGGGGAAGCCTCCAAAGAGCTTTGACGTGCAGAATTTTGGTAGAACTAAATGACAGCCTATATTACAGTAGGCATATCCTTTAGCTTGTACAATTACATCGCTGCTGCATCATCACTCAGAGCTAATGTTATGCAGAGTAAAGTTAGCAACAACCTCCATGCCATTCCAGGCTTCTCCCCACTGCAGCTATAACATGTAGCGTTAGCCATTGGCCCATCCTGGTATCTGGCATGGAGACATTATGTGCTCATGCAATTGGAAGTACTTCTGGTCGATAGGCAGCAAACACTGGCATGGAAAAAAAATAATCACCAGTGCCCAGCACTGGAATGACATGATGGCCAGCCCAGCACTGTAAGTTATGATCACAGCAGGTGGTGTTAAGCTATCCTGCCTACTCCCAAGCATCTGGGGTTGTATCTGCAGCACAGCCAAGTCAGCTGGGGGGAGCAGAGTGTGCTGAAGGCTGGGTTAAAAGCAAACATGGACATGCAAAAATGAGGTGCAAATAGTGAATCAAGCTAAACTGTATCTGGCAGTTGGGGAGGGGGGAGACTAAACAAATATTCCCCAAAGCAATTCATGATATATATATATATGAAAATCAACAAAACTTACATAAGGCCACAAAAAAGGACAAAACCCAAAAACATGCATATCCAACTTTCCAATGATCTGCTCCTTCCCAGATGTAGTGGTTAGAGAGTCGGGCCAGGACCTGGGAGTCCAGGGTTCAATTCCCCACTTGATCATTAAACTCCTTGGGTAACCTTGGACTAGTCGCTGCCTCTGAGCCTAACCTACCTCAAAGGGTTGTTGTGGGGATCCAGTGACAAGGTGGGATATAGAAGCAACCAACCAATCAATTGTAACCCAGGAAACCCAGGAAAGAGAAGAGTGAAAGTGAGCTTAGGGAAGGGAACTGTGGCTAAAGCAGGGCAGCAGTTCCAAGACTCTTACCCAACTAATTCTAAAAATCACATCTGGATCCAAATACAGTTAATCCAGGGTCCCCCATCTGAATGAATGAAATATATTGCTTTTATTTGTAGATCAAATGAAAGTCCTCTGTTCCAAGTCCTGTTGTTGGAACTTCCTTAGGCATTCAACCTTGTGATTAGACCAGGGGTCAGCAAACGTTTCCAGCAGGGGGCCGGTCCACTGTCCCTCAGACCTTGTGGAGGCCGGGCTGTATTTTTTTGGGGGGGGGGAATGAACAAATTCCTATGCCCCACAAATAACCCAGAGATGCATTTTAAATGAAAGGACACATTCTACTCACGTAAAAACACACTGATTCCCGAACCATCCGCGGGCTGGATTTAGAAGGCGATTGGGCAGAATCCGGGCCCCGGTCCTTAGCTTGCCTACCCATGGATTATACATTTAGCTACAAGGCTTTAAAATAATATAGTCTTCATCATATTCTGGGAGGCCCTAAACTGTGGGAATATGGCTTAAGATAAGATGGTTGAAATGCAGAACCAGGTTAAGCTTAGGTCTACTGCTGTGAGGCGGACTTCACTACTGACAATCATTTTCTAAAACTGTATTTGAACCTGAAATGTATTGGTCAATTGATTCAGTGGCTGAGTGGCAAAAAAGAGCTCTCTGATCCTATTAGAGTGTCATGTCACAGCAACAAGTTAAGGCTAAAAATCGGCTCCCCTTTTTTTGGGGGGGGCTGCTTTGCAGGAGGGAATTTGGGTCCTTGCAGGGACCCGGCAGTGGGCGGAGTATTGCAGCCCATTTCAACAGGAACCCCGGGCCGTGTCACGCTCCCTGGCTGGCCAATCAGGTTTGCCGGGGGCGTGGCTATGACCGCTTAAATTGTGGCGCAGCCGGGTAAGCAGCCTCCTTTGCATCCATATCCATTCTTGGGATTTTGCTACTTGCCTGTGTTGCTGCTGCCCGCTTTTGGTTCACCAAGAAGAGAAAAAGTATTTGCACTGCCTCACTTTACCCACACAGTGGTATTTTTGCGTCTTGTTAAGAGAAGTATCTTCAAAAGCATGTGTGAACATCCTAGCCATCCCTTAGTCTTCTCTCATGGGACTTCAGCCATCTTCTTGGAAACTTGATCTTTTTGCAAACTCATCTTCTTGCAAACTTCAAAATCGTACACACAATCACACAGCTAAGCAGTAGTTTGAAAGGCTTGGAGGCAATTTCCAGCCTTTCAAGCCAGCCACACCACATGACCCATGGAATCGTGGTTTTGTTTACACTGCAGCTTGGAAATCTTTCACCAAGAGCTTAAAGCATATGCCCCTTGATAAGACATAACAAACAAACATTGCTGTGTAACACTCATGGACAACATCCAGACTACTTTGCCATGCTATGGCTTTGGTCCTTTATCGTTTAGAATGAGACAGAGATCAATTTTGGGATGCCAAAAGGACTGGAAGCCCTTTGACTAGGGCACAATACAGAGGACGACCCAGGAACCAAAAGCTGCCAGGTGAAAGCTGCCAGGGTAAATGAATAACCCGGGTACCATAACTGCTTGCTGGGGATTGGGAAGAAATCTGGTACCTAATTTACACTTGCTCCAAGAAATATGCAACCCATGACCTATGAAATCGATACTTCTCTGAATGCTGTGACAGGAGTTTTCCAACCGAAAAATGTGTATTAGAGGTATTTGTATTAGAGGGAATTGTGTGTAAAATTGCATACATACAAACAGAAAACTGCCTGCAAAAATGTATATATAAATGTTTATAACTAAACTAAAATGTTTATAAATTTCCATGAGTACTTTTTAAAACAGCAAACAAACGAACAGCAAGCTAAAGTGAAAAGATGAGAAACTGATGAAGAGAAAAAAATGAGAAGCTGGACGTGACAGATTTATCTAGCCTTAATAGCTACAGTTCCAGACTGTTCTGAAGTCACTACAGAATTTCACATGACTATCTAAATTCTCTCATTTAAGAATATCCCTAAGTCTCATGGCATTAATAGTTAGGTTATAATAAACTGATCACCCAGTAAGGCTATATTTTTAGTGTGCACTACATGCATATTAGAGACAGTGTGGTATAGCGGGTAGAGCAAATTACAGTGTCTGCTTAGCTGGGAAGTTGCCTTGGGCAAGCCACAGCATTACTGGGAGGATAAAATTAAACAACCTCAGGCATGATGGCATGGAAGAAAGGTGGGATATAAATGTGACAGGATGCATGATTTATTCAAGAGTGAATGAGGAGAGTAATACAAAAATGCTTTGCTGGATAAGCCAAGTGGTGAACAGGTTGAAATCAGCAACTATCTTCAGACCAGCTCCCAGTAGTAGATCATATGCCCACATTAGTGAACTCACCATCCAAATAGGAGTTAATTAGCACGCTAATTGGGAGCTTTGGCAAAGCATGGTCCACCTCTTAACCCTACAGGTTGTCCCTCTTCAGAAAGTTTGCACAAAGACTTGCTTGTGTTACAATCCCCCCCCCCTTGTGAACAGCTTGAGGGACACAATCTGCTACTTTCACAGGGCAAGGTACACACTGTCCAGTTGTTTGCCTGAAGCACACATTCTGGTTTGTCGCTGCCGTTAGCGTGACCAAGTAACCAATATTTTGCAGTGTGCAGCTTGCCATAGCCAACACTTGAACGATCTTGCATCCCCAGAGTATGTGTTGGCGGACAGGCTGGTATTCTCTCTTCAAGGCTGTTTGTACGACAACAAGCTGTCACATCTACCGGTACTGCCTAAGCCAATATTTTCTCCCCTGTTTTGTCAGTGTATGCTGTAGCCTAGTCAGGTTTAAAGTGCAATGGCCATGTGGATTTTGATTATGTTTGAACCCTACATGCCTCCAAAGAGTGCAAAGTTGTACGCATGGGATTATCCCTTTGCATTCACACACTGCTTGTTAACTGTTACCAGCTTGTGACCTGGAGAAACAGCTTTCTTCTTCTTCTTCTTCTTCTTCTTCTTCTTCTTCTTCTTCTTCTTCTTCTTCTTCTTCTTCTTCTTCTTCTTCTTCTTCTTCTTCACAGTTTGCAACTACAGTGGGAGACAGTGCAGCAAGAGTGTCTCCTGCCTAGTGCCTACTCCCTGGCTCTTCTCCTCACCTTTTTCCTTTGACTTCCCAGCAAGTGAGACACTCAAAAATGCCCTAGAGCAGGTAGCATGCTGAGTGGGAGAACTGGTTCTCCGAGCTGCAACATGGCAGCCATACCTGTGAAGTGGATTAGGCACAGTGAGTGATGGCGGCTTGCCCAAGGCCACCTGGTGAGCTTTGTAGATGAGCAGGAAACTACGTTCAGAGCTAGCTCATGTATCGTTTCAAATTCCCACACCTGAAACTGAATTTAAGAGCACATGTGCAGGTTCCACCTCACACCCAGATGAATGGACTGAATCAGGGTTTCCCCAAACTTGGGTCTCCAGATGTTTTCAGACTACAATTCCCATCATCCCTAGCCACTGGTCCTGCTAGCTAAGGGTGATGGGAGTTGTAGTCCAACAGCAGCTGGAGACCCAAGTTTGGGAAACACTGGACTAAATCCTTAGACTGATCAGGTGAGAATACAAATGCCCCCATAGGTTTGCTTATTTACAAGGTGGCACCAAATTCCATCCGCAAGTCATCTTTCTTGATCTAGTTTTTCCACATCAGTTGCAACATCTTGGCTTATCTTTATAAGCAGATGCAGACATCGGTGGCTGCCATTCAACACAATTGAATGACTGTCTTGGTACAGAACAAAGTCGCAGGATCTCTGTTTCCTGCTTTGATAACAAAATAAAAAATCCTTGGCTTGTTTATTCGCCCACCCATCCCAATCACCTGCACCCTGAAGTTTAGCACAATACTGCATTGAAGTCAGCAGTAGGTGGGAGAGGCAAACATTTTTATGACATCAGTGCCTTTTGTTTTCTGTATTGTTTGGAGACAATAATGTTCACCAAACATGGTTGTGTTCAGTTATTCTTCAGGAATAGTGAAATCATGAGAAAAAAGCTCTCTCCTTGATCCCACCACCGCCGCTACCTCATTTGGTTCCAAAAAGTGTCAAATAGAGAACCAAAAGGAAGAAAAAAGATGGAACTGAACTAGGTCAAAGCAAATGACAGGATAATTGGGGACAAGGGGAAAGGTGAACAATTGTTGCAGACCTGAGTCATTCACAAGCCCAGCACAGGGGAGGCAGGTAAGCTCAATATTGAGAGGGGGGGAGAAAGGGAGGGGGGAATGCGTACAGCTACAACGTTTAAGCATGTTATAGAATCATAGAGTTGGAAGGGATTCTGAGGGTCCAACCCCTACAATGCAGGAATCTCAACAGAGGGCCATCCAACCTCCAATGGAAGAGAGTCCACCACCTCATATGGGAGTCTGATCCACTGTCGAACGGCTCTTACTATCAGAAATTTCTTCCTGATGTTTAGTCGGAATCTCCCTTCTTGTAACTTGAAGTTGTTGGCTTGGGTCTTAGCCTCCGAAACATTAGAAAACAAGCTTGCTATAATTCCAGGAGACTTGCAGCCAACCAAAACAACAACAACCATGTTTGGAATATAAAACAAAGTTTGTAGTTGCTTGAAATATTCAGATGACAAGGGGTGTAGGTGTTGACTGAGTGAGAGAAACTAACAGGACTCACGTTTGGCATCTGACGTCCTAGGTGTGATAGGTGTGAAAGCACGTTGCTTGGGACCTGAACACTGAGCTCAAATGCTTTATTTATTTTCACTTCAAGAACAATTATCTTGTGAACATCTTTAGCTCCTGTCATTGGGTGCTGGTTATGCAACGCTGCAGGCCCTATGCCTGCCCCCCAAAGGAGTAAGCCCAACTGAATATAAGGATTGTTTACTGTCAAGTACAAGAGTGGGCTGACAATCTTTTAATATATATATTTTTAGATTCAGTCTAACGTACCCCGTTCGTATACCTAGCTTTCTTCTGGAGTGACAACCACCTCCTAATCTATTACAGGAAGTATTCCACTTGCCAGATTCTGTTCTCAGATAAGGAGTTCTACTTGAGCTCATGTGTTAACTGGCAACAATCAGAAAATGTTTGTGCTTTGAGCACACCTTTCACCATACTTCTCATTAAATTATAGTGCAATATAATAGGTCAATTCTTGAGTAAGACCAAAACCTATGTATAATCCCGTCCCTCATGTGCAATAAGCATCAATTGATTATTATACAGTGGTAACTCTACTCACGAATGTTTCTACTTACGAATGGAGCTCCGTCTGCCATCTTGGATGCGGTTTAGATAGGATTTTTTCTACTTACGAATTTTTAGATAGGGTTGCTTCGACTTACGAATTTTTTCTCCCAATGCATTCCTATGGGATTCGACTTACAATTTTTTTCTACTTACGAATGTGCGTTCGGAACGCATTAAATTTGTAAGTAGAGGTACCACTGTACAAAATTACCTTTCTGGACAAATTGCTAATCTTATAATTTACAACTTCCTGATCAAATTATATAAAACATCTCACTATAGTAAACTCCTATATGGACTATTCAGATTTTTCCTGGATATCACTTTACGGGGGGGGGGGATCGGGATCATTAAAAAAATGTCATTCTTAAATGATTTCAAAAAATATTTAACTTCCTTTAATGAATAACCAAGTTAATAAAGGAAATCAACTTACTATAATTGATCATCACCAGTAAATACTAGAAAGGTCCTGAATCAACATCTGTCTCAGATGAGAAAGTTATCAACCTTAAAAGCAGATCAAGGGAATCCTGTGGGATAGCTCAGTTGGTAGAGCATGAGTCTCTTACTCTGAGGGCTGTGGGTACAAGCCCCACATTGGGCAAAAAGATTCCTGCAAAAGGTCCTCTCCAACTCTACAATTCTATGATACTCATCTATTACAATGTAAGTACATTGTTCCTTACACACACACATCATTAAAGAGAGATGAATAGCACAATCCTAACCATGCCTAGTCATAAGTAAATTCCACTGAATTCAACTCTCAGGCAAGTAGGACTAGGATTGCAGCCTCAGTTAATGAAACAATACTTTCCTACCCATAAATGGCATATATCTTTGTATAAATACCTGCTGTAGGGTTATGCTTTGAAAGACTCGTGGCAAATGAGGAGGTCTACTTCTCAGGAACTAACTACAATTCACTCAAACTGTTGTGAGATCTTTTGCCCACATTACATCTCACTGAAGAGTGGACTGTGTGTGTGTGTGTGTGAACATTTCCCCTGTCTCCATCTCAGCCCTGTGCCGCCTGTGTCGGATTATTGTGTCGGGTTCCAGAGGTCTCTCCTTCTCCTCTTTTGGTTGCCTCAGCACAAAAGAAAAAGAGAACTCGCCCTGGAGGCAGATGGGTCTAATAAGCATTAAACTTCTCCAAATGAGATTCTTCACGCTCTTTCACAAGGAAACAATCCCCTCAGTTTTGGTATTCATCAAATGCATGTGAGAAGAGGAACAGGGATGAAAAGGATCCTTTACACATACATGCACGCAAACACACTAAAATAAATAAATAAATAAAAAATACCCCCCCACACACCCCAACCGCACCACCCCGGAACACCTTCTGCCCTGGAAACCTGGCTCTTTGTTCCTGGAATGATGGTTTTTTGTTGTTGTTGTTTTTGTAATGGCCTTCCCTTCTGTGGGGGCTGATTTTTCCCTCCCAGCTCCTCTGGAGGGCTTGCTCCCATTGACCTGCACACTCTGCTTTTAAGAACCAAACAACTAGCGTGAAAGTCAGCAGAGCAATCTTCCTGCACGGGAGCACTTGGAGAAGAGAATGGGGTGGTACCATCTGCAGAAGACAACCAATCACTTCCATAGCTGCCAAGTTTTCCCTTTTCTCATGAGGAAGCCTATTCAGCATAATGGAAAATCCCTTTAAAAAAGGGATAACTTGGCAGCTATGATCACTTCCCACAGCAGGTTTTGCCCTGGATGGAAATGCCACCATTCATCCCAGAACAATGCATCTCCCCCCCCCCCCCCACAAAAACACTCAACAACAGCAGGCCTGTTGGGTCGAACTCAAGCCTTCCCCAATCACGGTGACCCAGTTTTAAGAACAAAAAATACTTGGGTTGGGGGGGGGAGAGAATGAACCCCCCCTTCTCCACAGCTTGCCTTCCCCACAGTCCATTGTCCCTGACCTCTGCCAGGCTCCTTTCCAGCATCAGAGGCAAGATCAGGAATGGGTGGTGATGAATGGCGTTCTAGTGATGGATTCTGAAGAAGAAAGATGCACTACAGGGAATTTTAGATAAACCCTTGTCTGCATGTCCTTTCTACTCTTAAAGGCATTCCCCGCCTGTTACTTTATATGGAAACTGGCAAGCCTAGCTTGAAACCAGGTGTGGGGAACCTGAGACCTTCCAGATGTTGCTGGATTCCAGTTTCCACCATGGCCAATGGGCCAGAGAGGATGGGGGTTTCATATTGCATTTTTATGTTGTGAACCACCCTGAGACGGCCACAGAGTTCTCCACCATTTTCAACCAATAGTAAGTTCTTACTGTCTCACTCTGTACCTTTGGGAAACCAATTGAAACTCTTCCTGTTTTATTGATTATATATAGTTTTTCTTTCGCTTGGCCTGCATCAGAGATCAGGCTCTAAGCAGCAGAGATGGGGAAGAACTTCTTCCTTTCTTTTATATCTCTGCAAGTTTGATATTTGCTGACAAAAGAAGCAGAACTTGTCCTGGAAGAGACAGGGACAGCTCAGATGTACTGTCAAACTTATTTCACAGCTTACAGAGTCATGCATGCCAGAGGCATTTCAGAGTTTTATAGCTAATATGCAGCTCACTGTGCTACTTTTAAATGTGTTTCAATCCACAAATCCTGCTGCCATCCAAAGTTTGAGCCCACCCATCTTACTGAAAAACCAGGTTTTAACTCTACTGTTCCAGTGGGTGGAGTAAATTCAGTTGGCTGTTGGAGGGAGGAGAGGAGTGGGTTCAAAGTTCTGGTCTCCCTACAAAAGCATACATAAGTTAAATATATTACCCCAACTGAGCTCACTACATTTAACTAGCTGTCCCAGTGGTTTCCCATGATACTAGCTGATGATACAGCAATATGGCAATCTGTCTTTTGCGGTTTCCTCCTCTTCCAAGTATTCTGTTCACCCTGTACCTCTTCCAAGTATTCTGTTCACCAATGTAAAAGGTAAAGGGACCCCTGACCATTAGGTCCAGTCGTGACTGACTCTGGGGTTGCGCGCTCATCTCGCATTATTGGCCGAGGGAGCTGGCGTATAGCTTCCAGGTCATGTGGCCAGCATGACAAAGCCACTTCTGGCAAACCAGAGCAGCACATGGAAATGCCATTTACCTTCCCGCTGTAGCGGTTCCTATTTATCTACTTGCATTTTGACGTGCTTTTGAACTGCTAGGTTGGCAGGAGCTGGGACCAAGCAACGGGAGCTCACCCCGTCACAGGGATTTGAACCGCCGACCTTCTGATCAGCAAGCCCTAGGCTCAGTGGTTTAACCACAGCGCCACCTCTGGCTAATTGGCCCTGACTTGGGGGACAGGCTACGTCACAAGTTCCCTGGCTTCCAGTGGCTTAACTGCTGTGATGTCATGAAAGGACCAACCAGGTTGGGGATTGAGAACTGAGAACATTCAATGAATTAACATGAGAATTTTAAAAATCTGGATTTCAATATTCAGAACCAAAGGTCTTATTATGCATGCCTTCAGGTACCCACAGATTCCTTCATAACAAAAACCCACCTCAAACTTATGAGGTTCTCGGAGTAGTTTTTCATGTTCTTTGTGAACCAATAGCGTTTGCATTTTGTGTTCTGGCTTTCCAAAATGCACTTTAATAGTTCCTCCAATATTGACAAGGTAGCATAAGAAGAGGAACAATAATTCCCAAAGCTTATCAGAACATGATTTGGCAAAAGGAGATTGGCCTCAATTTAGAAAAGGGCCAGGGAGTGTTTTTTGTTTTTTCAAAAGCCTGCCAGTGATAAATAAAATAGGCTTCCCCAAACACAGAACACCCAGGAAACTAAAGTGACCCAACAGGATAATGTGGATTCCCAGACTATAAGATCAGTCTTACAGGACATTTGTCACAGTTAATGAGAGGGTGTGGATTTCCAAGGGTCAAAAATAATGGGATACTAAAATGGACGAGATTGTGCAAGGAAACATTTTAATACTCACATAAAACTTGCCCCTTCTTCCTAGTTCTCTGTTATTGAACTTGTCCAAACCCTGATTCTCTTTTGCCTAGATTACAGACTCACTCCCCCCCATTCTGCTCAGGGGGGGGGGGATCCCACTAATGATCTCAGCCACTTTTTTCAATCCTGCACTCAGGATACCAAGTCATGTCTTTGGTAAAGGATGCTAAATCTCACCCCCAACCTGGCTTCTCTGTACAGCTAAATACACCTCCCCCCCCTAAGACAGACTGTACAAGGTGGTAGGGCTGCAGGTGAGCATGCAATAAAATGCCTTTGGACACCTTTGTAATGAATGATGCTAATCATAGGGAGGGGACGTGACCTCATGGGAGGGGACGTGTACCCTGAAACACCTGTTGGGGCAAGAAGCCGATCTGTCACACAGGAAACTCGCCTGGCCTAATAGCACAGGGCGTGGGGTTCCGGAGGAGAGAAGTGAAGGCAGAAGAGAACAAGGGAAGGAATTTTAAAAGGCTTGCCGCGGCAGACGACGGAAAAAAAGCACAGAGGATTAAAGTGACTCAGTAACATAGGGTGATATGGGACAGCCTGCAACAAACCCAGAATTAAAGGCTTAGTTTTATTCCCCGCCCCCCCCGCTTCTTCCTCCACTGCACTTATACCACCCACCCCCGAGTTTAATCTTTTAGCTTCGCACTAGATCTTTGGGCCATAATATTAAGTGCTAGTGCACTAGTCCTCTTCGGCTGCAGGTCTCTGACCAGTGCCTGTGCCCATTGCCCACACATGCCCGGAATCCCCAAATGGAAGGGAAGGAGCTGCAACATATGGCTGGGGGAGAAGAGTTGGGAGACTTGTGTGTCAGCTGCTACTGTGACCTACATCACAGCCAAGCAGGCTTCCCCTGTGGCTGGGTCAGCCAAGTCCTGCAAGACCCGCAGAGGCAGAAGTCCCTTGGTCAAACGGACATGTGCTTTGTGCCCAGCCTCACCAGAACCAGTTGGGAAAACAGTGAGTCCTACAAAGCCCAAACTCCCTGCACCCAAAGCGATGATGGGTACTGACAAATTATATTTTATCATCTCAGGTAGGCAGTATCCCTGGCAGTTCTGCGTATTCCAGAGGCTAAAACATAAGGTCACTTCATTTCCTTCCATTCCAAGTTATAGTCCATGGATATGTTTTACCCCTAAGGTATCTTTGATGGTTGTGGGCATCTTTAATCCCCCCAAAGCAAAGAGAAAGGTGTGGGGTAGGGTGGGGGAGAAATACTAGAGGGGAAATGTCCAAATTAATGTATTTTGCCTTATCTTTTTTCAATATCTAAATGTTCTCTTTCCCCCCTCAAGTTCAGTTAAAGACCAGACAAGCCACCAGTCAGCAGAAGCTTCGTTCCTGCCATGTCAATGCAAATTACATTAATTACAGTATATGAAAATATTGCAGGTGAGATATGCAGGTGAAAGCTAAGGCTGCAACTTTGGCTAGTTGGCCTCCTGTGCCTTTGGCATGTTGATTACTCAATTTCTGCATCTCAGTGCCCTTAAAAGCCTGCATCTGCTGAACCTCTGCCATTCAAACAGCTGTTGCAAAGCATAGGAGGTCCGGTAGCAGGGGAGGGGATACAATAAAGGCATCACCCTAAGTAGGGGACAGCGCTTGAAAAGCTTATCTTCCCGTATTATGAATGGGAGCCCCCCCCCTTAAACCAATCCCTAAATTTCTACAGAGCAAAGTAAAAAAAGCAAGGCCTCATGGAGTTCATTGCAGGTGAAGGAATTTACGTAAGTCAGCAAGAATCACAAAGGGTGGAGAACTGCTTGAAAAACTTTATAATGATACTGAATTTTAAAAGCCAAAACTGCAAAGGGAACCTTTGGTCCCATACTATCCACCTTCCTTTACTGCTGCATATTCTCCTCCTGTGCTTTTATTTTATGGTTGTGGTGGGAAGTTACATTCCCTGTTTCCTCTTTTTGCAGAAACTCGTGTGTGTGTGTGTGTGTGTGTGTGTGTGTGTATGTTCTCCCTTGCGAGGCAGCCTCAGAGAGGTGTCAGTTTAATCACAGTGGAACCTAGAAAAGCCTTTGGGGGAAACAACCTTTTTTGGGGACACAAAACACAGGTTTTCATTAGCAATCAAATCAATGCAAAAGCTCGGCCTTAAACTGGCATAGTGAACAGAAATCAAGGTCTAGCAAGGAGGGTGGGGGAGAAGGAGAAGGGGGGAGAGAGAGAGACTCCTGCTCGCTCAATATCAATACTTCATTTCTGGGGGGAAATGCCACTTTCGAAGTGCGACCCTCAACCTAAAAAGAAGCTGCCATCCCCTGGGGCTATACAAGTTCATTATTTTTTGTTTATGTTCATTTGTAATAAAACAGTTATCGCCATAATGGTCAAACTGAATGAGATACCCTGTTTCTCATATTTTAAGACATACCCATAAAATAAGCCATAGCAGGATTTTTAAGCATTCAATGAATATAAGCCATACCCCGAAAATAAGACATAGTGATAGGCGCAGCAGCAATGCCGACCGTGGCAGGAGGAGGAGGAAAAAAATAAGACATCCCTTGAAAATAAGCCATAGTGTGTTTTTTTGAGGAAAAAATAAATATAAGACATGTCTTATAATATGAGAAACACGGTATGTGAAACAGAGAAGGTGGCACTTCTGTTGACGGTTGCAGCCATTCCTCAATGGCCCTTTGTTTAATGAAGAGTTCTATTGAACTAGAAAGCTTGCATACTCCTGCACATAGAAACACAATCAAAACCAGCCCAATAAAAACTTTGCCTTAACAGTTTTATGCTGCTTGTTTTATGTGTGTGCGCATTTGCCTTTTAGATTACGTGGTAGAGAATGATACAAGGAAATCTTATAATTGAAGATCAGAGCATAGCTGCCAAGTTTTCCCTTTTCTCGTGAGGAAGCCTATTCAGCATAAGGGAAAATCCCTTTAAAAAAGGGATAATTTTGCAGCTATGGCTCAGAGCATAACCTACTGCTAACACTAAATAATTAGTGAGGAGGAGGAGCAGACTATAAAGAGGTGTGGTCATATGTAGGGACGGGGTGGTGGCAAGACTATCTTTTCACACTAACATTTAACAATTTGCTTATGTAAACGCCCCACTCCCTTTGGATTTACATTTCTTGAAAGCAAGATTGGCGTCAAATCAAGTGGTGAAAGATAAAATGGTAGTTATTTCCATACCAGGAGAGCTAGCAGGAATAGAGAGCAGGAATGGTTCTGTAACAATTTTTGCAGTTGCCTGGGGCACCACTAATCTAACCCAGCATCCCTTAATACCAGGATGAAATAGTAACTCGCTCCTTTTTTTTTTTTAAGGGACACGGGTGGTGCTGTGGTCTAAACCACAGAGCTTAGGGCTTGCTGATCAGAAGGTCGGTGGTTCGAATCCCCGCAACAGGGTGAGCTCCCATTGCTCGGTCCCTGCTCCTGCCAACCTAGCAGTGGGAAGATGGGTCAGTGAGTACAAGAGGCAGAAAAAGCCTTGTGGAGTGTAACAATCTAGTGTTTGCTGATCCTCACTGAATTAAATCCACAGTGCTAAAGAGATGCTAATGAAGTCTCTTTTGTTTCAAGAAGGGGGGGGGAGAGGAATGTGCTGGGTTGCTAGTGATTCCCAAATGCTGTTCTATGGGAGTGAAGAAAATAGGCAAACAAAGTGAAAGATAGATAAGAGAAGGCAGACAAGGCATGTGGGGGAGGGGGGGAGACAAGAGGAAAAGAGGACTGTGATTTATGTCTCCATTTCAGCAAATGTTTTCACTAACATTAGCATTGCTAAAGCCTAAAGGATGTAAGTGAATAAGAAACAGCAGGAACCTGTGGCTTTATGGCACTAACATCTGCTCTAATGAACTCCTTGCAGACTATGTGCAGCCCTCTCCATCAGTGCCTCCATGCTCAGGGCTTCCTGCCAGTTCTCCAGGCAGACTTCTAGCAAATCATGGAACCCAAATAATAGCAGTGTGGATGGACCCTCCTGCTTAAAGGCATCAGCCCACCCAGTAAGCCAGTGAGACATTAAAATACAGAAGTGCTTGTGCCATATTGTTTCTAAAGACTACATGGGAACAACTGTTGGGTTAAAATAAACAAATTCTCAACTTTCCCCGCTCTCATTTTTAAACCATATTTCTAGCCATCCTTGTTGTGGTCAGGTGAATCGGAATTGCAATGTTTGAGCCTGTGTCCATCAAATATCTGCTTCTCTCAACACCTACAGTAATTATTCTTTACCAACTCAGCCCATGCAATCCATTTATACTTTTGCAGCAAGCAGCATCATTCCTTTCCACCACCACCCACCCACCCCAAAAGGGACCAAGAATCAGTGCCTACTCAAATGTCAGGTTCAGAATAAAGCCCCGACACGGAGTAGCAAGTTTATCCATGCCCATTGAATCAAGTGCAAAACCATCATTAGTAGAACCCTGATATGGAATCAGATCTCAATAATCTCCTCTGGATATGCTGAGACAAACGATTGCTAAACTAGTGTCCTTCATAAAGCATTGTTCTAATCAAAAACGAATGTTGGGGTTCATCCATTAAAGGAGTCACCATCTGCAAGAATGCCTGACCTATTACAGTCTAACAGAACAGTTCATGTGAGCCACTGGCTGCTTGTTCTGTAATATTGAAGAGAGTAGGTCTCCATCCAGTCAACCCTTCACAAACAAATTAATAAGACCATCTCTGAGGATTCATCTGCCGAAGCAATGTCATCTGATGGACCAGGTATACTCAAAATTACTTAAGAGCTGATCTATATATAGATCAGCTGTAAGTAGTCTTGAGTATACCTAGTCCATATTCACATAGGGATTAGTATCCTTGTGTTCATTTCATACACATACATAGCTATATTGTTTGGCACAAATCACTACATATATAGAAGCTATCATAGCACAGTGAATTTCCTTGCACATGACATGCTCCATGGCAACATTATTTACTAGTAGAGATGGGGAAACTCATTATGAGCAAGCTGCCCTAAATACTGTCAGGAGATATCAATTCCCACGGTATGTGTTCAAGAGGTTGAGAAGCTCCTCCCCACCTTTGCTTTTCTCTAGTCTTAAAACGATTACACTGATTAATTTTGCCAACTATGTCATGGACACAATAATGTGTGTCTCTGCAGCCAACAGGGTGAAGTGGCAGGAATGAATTGCTTCGTTCTCTTGACCAGGGATGGGGAACTTGTGGTCCTCCAGATGTTGTTGGACTCCAACTCATATCGTTCACTAGACAGCATTGTGAATGGCCATTGATGATGGGAGTTGGAAGTCCAACAGACTCTCTGGAGGGCAACCATATTGGCTAGTACCTGGCACAAAGAACAAGAGTAAAAACACAAGATAATGCATAAAATGTATAAGTTGATGGAGCTAATACCCTTAATAAAGGTTCATTAAGATCAGAGGTAATCCAAGTTACAATGTTTAAGACAGCATATGTCTAAAAGGATACAAGCATGGAAAAATACAATGATATCAAAAGTTAGCTTTCCAACGAGAACACCCCACATTTTTAACCTTATGAAAATAAGAGTGAGTTCCATATCTACAACCAGTTGTATTTTGTCTTGAAAATTAGTATTCCAGGAATTTATAAAACAAGCCCCTTTTCAACAAAACAGTTAATCTGTTTCTTTGGACAGCATTTTGAGAAGTTAAGACAATTTTCTTGATAATGCCGTGTCCCAATTTATTTTTATCCAGTCTGAAAGTGTTGGAACTGTGTAGATTTCCAGTATGTCACTACATAGCTTTTATCAGTGGTTAATTCCAGATCCACTGTCTCCATTATATTAAGACCAGCTCTTAGTGCAGATAGATAACCACCCTAAGCTGTGCTTGTAGCAAGACTTATAAAAGGCTGATTTATGATGGATTTTACCCACCCTTTGCAGGTATGGTAATGAATACTCTAGGATTCTTGAGAGTCTGGTGTTCAAGTCACAACTCAGCCATATTTTGAGAGTCATCAACCACCATCCTTGGTTCCCAGCTTGTAAAATGGGAGTAATAATGATTTCCTGCAATAGGTTTATGGTGAGGGAAAAGCATAATAACGTGTATAAAGAACTCACCAAACTGAAACAAGTACCAGTGATTCCAAATATGGAACTATAGGGCATGAACAAATGAATCATGGAAGTCTCAAGGATGGTAAAAAGAGGCTTTGGCGCCTCAGATACAAAACCCTGCAAGACAAGGCTGTCTGGGGATATGTTGGCCATCCATCTTCAAATCCCAGTGAAGGATCCTGGGGCAAACATTTCTGATTCCACACTGTTTTACCAGTGTCCCAGATATTTCTGTCCCAGCTCCCAAGCAACTAATTGAGTTTCATGTGCATGGCAAAGCCACCTAGCACAGGTGTGGGGAACTCTTGGCCCTCCAAGATGTTACTGAACTACAGTTCCCATCAGCCCCAACCAGCATGGTCGAACACCAGGGATTATATGAGTTGTAGTTCAGCAACATCTGGAGGGCCAAAGATTCCTCACAGCTGATCCAGCCAGATGCAAGTTTCGCCTTTCAAAATAATCTATAGCTGGTGGCACAAAGACAAGCAGAATCTGTGCATCATTATTAATTAGTAGCAATGTAGTATTAGTACTGTTGTTGTAGTTAGAGCATGTTCCCAGAAGTGGTGCACAAGAAGAAAGTGGGTATATCTCCAGCAGCAACACATACCAGTGTGCAAGGAGTACTTTAAAGTTCTGACAATTAGGGTATATAAGAAACTGCTTTATACTAAGTCAGACCCATTGCTCCATCTAGCTCAGCAGTCTACCCTGAAGGGCAGCAGCTCTCAAAGGTTTCAGGCAGTGGACATTCCCAGCTCCACCTGGAGACACTGGTGATCAGACTTCTCTGAAGGCAAAGCATATGCTTCAGCACAAAGTTGCAGCCTTCGCCTAAGAAGTTCCCTGCTAACATTCCCTTCTTGGGTCATTTCTGACCACGCAGGTCATTCTGGTTTCCTTTGCTCACATGACAGCGAGGTGAAGGGAGAGGCATCCCTGTTGGATTCACATGAATGGACCTGGGGTGTAATAATAGGAGATTCCCTCACCAGTTAGAAATGAAGCTGGCAGTAGACCGTGGGTAGGTTCCTTCCCCAGCCACTTGCCCACATGCTGATCTCTTTGCCCTGGGTTGCAGCACACTGCACCGACTTTCAAAACAAGCTGGTGATGTAGGGTGAAAGACAGCAAGTTCCTAAAGAGAAAGCTGTAACTGAAGTCACACAAACAAGCTACCTCTTTCTGCCATTTCAGCCCCACACATTTCACCCCTTTCCACACACACACTCTATTCCTGATTTCCTCAAGCAAGCCTTTTTTTCATTTTATTTTTAAGCCCACTGCACCAGCCCATATGTTCATCAAACACAAACACGAGCACTGCTTCGTAATCAGCCATCGCAGGTTCACACTTCCTCTGGCAAGAGCATGTGCAGTGCTAGTCACATTCACAGCAGCTTCCCATCCCAGATTTTCACAGCTGCTCAGGCAGCCCACATGGCAGTTGCCAAGGTGGGGAGGGTGTGATGGGAGGGGAAGGCGAGAGAAGGCAAAAACATACCCAAGAGAGGCTGTGATCCTTGCACTGGGCTGCTTCGCATGCCACTCTTAATAAGAAACAAACATGTAATCTAATCAAACATGCATGGCAGAATGGCCAGGGACTCAACTCAAGCACAAATCTTATCCCAGGAGGTGAACCCCAAAGACTTCCCTGCTTCTAAACAGCATCCTGCCACACTACAGGCAAGACAAAGCCTAGGAGCCACCAAGCTTGGAAACCTGAAGTTTAAACACAGTGTTTGGGTAATAATACATAAACATGTGCCCAAGAGATCAGACGACTTGACTACAGTTTGTACCGTAGGTGTGAATCCCACAGGGGGAGGGTTCCATCACACAGGAGCCCAGCTGTTTGTTAATGAAAGTTAAGACCCCTTGTGTCAAGATGTTAATGAGACCCTTTGATGATAATTATTATTATGCTTTCTTGTTTGGCCTGATTTGTCTTTATGAATTATTTTATCTTTTTGTGGTTTTATAAATTTGTATGTTGCCCGAGAGCCAAAGTATCTCACACTAGTTACAAAGTTCAAAGTTGCTATGATAAGTTATCGGCCTTCCTAGACTAGCTGTCCTTTCCAACTATCCTCTGCTGATATTGCTCCTAGCTATTCCTTATACAGTACCAGAGATGGAGAATCCATGGCCCTCCATCTGACAATAGATAGGGATGATGGAATTTAGAGTCCAACATCACCTGTAAGGCCACACCTGTTGGACTTTTGCTTATCTCATAATTTCTGGAGGCATATAACCTCTGCCAGGAGAAAGGTGGTTGCCCAAATTTCACATCAGAAAAACCCTCTGCAGCATTATTATTATTATTATTATTATTATTATTATTATTATTATTATTATTTAGAAAGTGTTGTTGACTTTTGCAACTTTAAGTACTCCCAAAGAAAGTAATTAACTTTTAAAACAGTCCCCTCCACTTACTAGTCTCTCCATTTTTCTCCTTACACAGAGAGAAGGATCCCAATACTTCAACAGCAGGCTCCTCGCATGGAAAATTTATTTTCTGGTATCATCCTTAATAACAATTTATGGAGTGGATTCAGTTGTCAGCAAGTAAGGTAGTGATTTGGATGGACCGCCATGTTTGCAAGCTTAAAGCTACAAGAAATCAAGGAATCTCTTGCACACACAAAAACAGCATCCGAGGGGCAGACCAAACCAGGAACCCTCCAGTGTCCAGTCATTAAATGCTCAGCTTGCACACTGAAGTGGTACAGTCCTTGGCATGTGTAAATCAGCCTCAAGACCATGAACCTTATCCTTTTCATACTCTGCACAGTACCTATCCCTATACTGACAAGCAGATGGAAGTAAAAACAATAGAACCGGCAGTATCGCACCCCCAATGAGTGCTACAGGCGCATACAAAAGTGAACAGTCCAGACCTATTAGCTCTTTTAAGTTCAACCAGCCAAGAAAGCAATTATCTCTTTGGTATCTCTGCTGTCCCCTGCTTTCCTTATGAGGAAATGGCAGGAAAGAAGATAATTTTAGGATTAATCATTTCAGTAGCAAGGGACTGCAAACTACAGGAGGTGAACTGGTAACCGTGAGCGTTAAACACAGCAGTTGTCAGTCACTATTTCCACACTCTGGTGCACACCCAGTTTGGGGATAATACCTGTGCTGAAAGCATTTTCTAAGCAAAGCATGATATATATAGCTAAAAATAAAATAAAACCATCCTTCCCATTACAACAAAGACAGACAATAGGAAGCTAGGGATGTGGAGCTGGGGGGGGGGGGACACACACTGCTGATTGAGGCATGTCCTATAAGTTCTTCCTGAACTTTTATTTGCACTGTAAAAAACAAATGCCTCTCTTCAACATGCTTGCAAGGCATGCTTGCCACAAGACGCTTTTGGCATTGATCAAACAAACGCCACAGACATGCCTGGTGACACATCCCCACACCTAGTGCATTATGGAGGCCCCCTCCAGCTTTACAAGGTGGGGGGGGGAAATGACCAGTTAAGTTAAAGAGGCTTCAAAGTCTTTTTAAAAGGAAAGCTTACAAGCAGACTTGCCTGTCACTGCCTGCCGGGGCACTCCAAGCCCCTAACAGTTTATAGCGATGATCTTTCCCAAACTCTGCAGCCATCAAACTTTATGGTTTCCTGACTTCTGAGATGTGCAGCTAAAAACATCTCTTTATAACTGCACTTAAAAAGGGGGAGGGTGTCTCACCGGCATCATGTCTCTCCTGCTGGAGCTTTACAATGGATATATGGGACAGTATCCTGAATAAGAAGGGAATTGGTCTGAAGCCATGAGCTCTGTTAGTAAAGTCACAGGGCTTAGCTGTGACACTGAAACAAGGTTCTCAGGTCATGTCTCGGCTGAAATAACACCTCTCCCCAGCAGTGACAAAGCTGGTGATGTTAGGAAAAAAAGGGTATAAGTGTCACCCCACCCCAATGCATGAATTTCTGTGGGTGAGACATGCTCTTTGGTTACAGCATGGAGTCGCAATTGTACACCAGTTTGGAGTAGTGGAACCTCAAGCCCAGAGGTCAAATGTGGCCCCAAGTCTCTCTATAGACTCTTCCCCAGGTGGGATAGCTCAGCCAGTAGAACATGACACTCTTAATCTTAGGGCCACTGGTTCGAGTCCAACATTGGGTAAAAGTTTCCTGTAGTGCAGGGAGTGGGAATAGATGAGTCTCATGGTCCCTTTCCAACTCTTCAGTTCTATGATTCTATAATTCTTTTCTCTCTCCCCCCCCCCCTAACCCATCACCAGTCCTTCCTTGTGTCCTGAGTGCCTTTGCCTGGCTGGAATGTATCCTTGAACTGTGATGATGTCTCTTGCCTTACTGGACAGAGGACAGACAGGGGCCACTTTTGCTCCTGGCCCCACCCTCCACTGTTTATTTATAGACCACTTTTTTCTTCCAAGGAGCTAGAGGCCATGCACATGGTTCTCCTCCTCCCCATTTCATCCCCACAACAACCCTGTGAGGTAGGTTAGGCTAAGAGATGGTGACTGGCCCAAGGTCACCCAGTGAGCTTCATAGCTGAGTGGAGATTCAAACCCTGGTCTCGCAAGTCGTAGTCCAACACTCTAACCATTACGCCACCACTGTGCATGCAGCCTTCTGAAGTTTGCTCAGAAGGGAATATGGCTCTTGGATTGGAAACGGCTGCCCTACCCCTGGTGTAAAGGGTTTAAGCTTCCATATCACATGATCACCATTACAGTTTCTCTTGGCTGCACAAGGAAAACTGCTGGAAAAGGCTAAGGAGACCCACAAGCCTGTCCCTACATATTAGTTCACAAACTTGGAGGGAGAGCAGCATGGGGTGGATATAATTCAAGTCAGTGTTTGACACAATGGCAGGGAACCAAAAGGTCTGCAATTAAAAGGTAATTCTCCGAGTTGAGATGATTATTACCTTCACTCATCCCATCATTCCCACAGTACGGAGCCCCCGCGTCTGAACTTTTAAGCTGCACTTCCAGCTATCGTGGTTATTAAATAAAAGAATGGAATCCTCAACAGGGTTATCATTTGCTCAGCTAGCAAAAGAGAACATCAATAAGATTCAAACGCAGCGCAGAGCTGGAGTAACAGCAGGGCCAGCTAACAGCTTTGCTCCTATCCTCAGCTGGCTACCAAACTACTACTACTACACACACACCCCATCCTCCTTCCCCGCTGCTGTCTATCTCTAAACCACCGCATTCAAGGCAATACAAATTTGCTATAAATATTATCATTATTTTGCAAGAGGACAGTTCCTACTTCAAACCAGGGTCTCAACATATTTTCATTGCTCTCTCAAACCTTCCTTTATTCAAGCAGATGTTCAGAATGCTTAAGGAATGCAAAACAGTGCCCCTGCTTTGGAAAATTCTGCTCCTTTGGTTGAGTCCTCTTTAATTTTGTAGCAAAGCATATCTATAAATGTACTCTCTGAGAAGCCCTTCAAGCAGCGCTCCTATTTCACATTCCAGAATCCCTTTAAACAATGTCCTCTGTTCACTATGGGCTCTTTCTCCCCTATCATTAACTGCAACTTCAAAATACATCTTTAAAGCACCAGACTCTGAGCAAATTATAATTTGATTCTGGTTAATTACAAGCAAGCTCTTTGGAATGAGAGCATACTGCACCCTAAAAACAATGCACTCAGTGTACTTATTAGTAGCTGCTCAACATACAGAGTTGCTATTAGCAATTATGAGCATTCTGATCCATCATCAGCTTTCACCCAAATCATCGGATACCAGGTTCTAAGGTTTTGGTTTTACACTGAAAGGGCCACCCAAAATAAATCTTTGGTTCTATTTCTTTTTTAAAAAATAATAATCTTAGTTCAAATAGCACTGTCCTCTTTACAAGTCTACACAGCCCCTGCTGAGTTTCAGTAGGACTTGTAGCAAGCAAGGATTACAGATCTCTGCCAAAACAGCTAGAGATAAACAGGAAAACATAAAGGTGCATGGACCAGTTCACCCTGTCAGGCCTGGAATGCAGCAGGGGTCTGCTATGACAGACCCTAAAGCAAAGAGGATGAAAAGAGGATGGAGTACGTGAAAACAAGTATCTGTCCAACAGAATATACTGTATTTAGGCCACAACACTTCAGTCAAACCAACTGAACAGGAGACTCTTCCCAGGGAAGGCGGTGAGTGTGTTTTTCCAACTAGAAATCTCTCCCTAACAAACACATGATTACGGCTGCACAGTCCACAGAAATACTTAGCAATCCTGAAGAAAGACAGAAGCCCACATTACCCTCCTCAAACCAGCTCAGATATCTTAAAACTTCAAGGGTTAGCCCCAAACACACATGCATACCCCCATGCAGTTTCCTGTTAGAGCCTATTTTGACAATTAGAAACATTCTTCTTCTTTGACCTTTCAGCTTTATTTTATCCTGGAGAGAGAAAGCCCGATAATCACTCTACACTTGATTTTTTTGCTCCTTTAATATGCATAAACTTTTTCCCCCTTCCTAAATGCGCTACATAGATGTCCTGTTGAACTCTGTGGAACTTGTCTCCAAATAAGCTGGTCAGGAAGATAACCAACACCTCACTCTTGGTTCCTCCTGCTGCAACAGATTGCTATAACATATCCTATGTGGAAACAGACAATCAACAGGACTTACTTCCCAATATAACCTATTTCAGATAGCACCTTAACAGCACAAACACCATGGTGTTAAATTGGAAGCAAGCCCCACTGAGTTCAAAAAGACTTCCTGCTCAAGCGAAAGGGTGCATTAGGGCTGGAGTCTAAAACAGTAAGGCCGTGGAAGAGAGTTCATGAAGGAGTCAAATTAGCAACGTGGTTTGAAGTAGGTGATTTACTTTGAATTGCAGTCTCTCAGGCCACCAACTTACTCAGATGCCACTCATCAAGGGGCAGTTACATCTCTGTCAGTTAGTTCCTGTCAGGAGATACTCCAGATTGCTTTTGCACATTTTTTTTTTAAAAAAGCAATACTTTCCACGGGGTAATTCATGCACAGTGCCTATTCAATACAGGTAACCTCTGAAAGAATCAGGCACATTGTTTCAGGGCTCTGACAATTTACTTTTTTAAAAACGTTCATATTTCCACCATGACAAAGATTCAGAGCAGCATCACCCACTTCTGCTTGAATTACCAGTGGAGTCAGCCAGCCCCCATCATCTGGCAAAAAGTATAAGAGTTATCGCTGTCAATTAACCAGGAACCTGGATTTCAGGGGAATTGTGTGCAGTTACTTGCATATAACAGATAAGCGCATTTACTCAGGTGCAAGTGTAGGGTCCATGGGGTTTACTCCCAGGTAAGCGCGCACTGGCTGCCAACCTAACGCCACAAACTTATGCACACATGCATCACAACCCTGCAGAACTCTCTCCTCTGAAGTGTGAATCCCAACGCTGCCTTCCTCGGAGCAAGTGAAACGAGCAGGCTTTATTCCCGAGTTAACCGTACACAGAGGACGAGCATCCTTCACATGCACCTGCCCCGAGATCGGGGATCCTGGGTCCCCTTTCCGAAGCAAACCCCCTTTTCAAGGTGAGCTGGGTTATATATTCACCTTTCTGGGAGGCAGGTTGGAAAACGCTCCTCCGAGCTGCACTCAGAGGAAAGGCTGCGCACTGAGCACCATGGCAGCTACTTCCGAGCACTGGGGGGGGGGGGGGCTGTGTTTGGGAACTACTCCCGCAGCACTTGTGGAAACCTCTCCTCTTTGGGTCCCCCTCACTCAGGCAGCACCACGACGACTTCTTTCCTCTGACCTTCCCCGTCCCTCAAACCGAGGCAACCGCGCTTCTCCGCCGCCCTCTCTTCAAAACTGCGACGTCTGAGGAGAACAGCGGGGGGAACTGTCCCGTCGTCCCACCAGCGCGGGGTACACTCGGCCCGCCGAGACCCCCCCTCCCTCCCAACAGCAACGTTGTTTGGGGTGTTCGATTACCAAAAGGGGGGGCGGGAGAGAGCGAGAGAGGGCGACAGCGCAAAGCAATTATTTTCGTTTCTTTACTCTCCCCGCTCCCAAGCCTGTTATTAAGTAAGTCCAGCTCCCCTTCTCGACGCCGCCGGAATAAGCGCCGGCAGAAGAATCCATACGCACAAGCGACAAAGCGGGAAACGGGCCGAGGTAGGGGTGTGTGGGGGTGTTTGAAAGTCTGGGGTAACTTTTAGGAAGCGGGTGGGAAATCAGGAGTGTGTACATGTCTCTCTCCACCTCAGCTAAGTCCTGACTCCTGAGGAAACGCGCCGGGAGGAGACGATGAAGCAGCGCTCCCCGTCTTTCCCCACCAACCACCCTCAACCCCGCTCGCGTTCCCACGAGCCGCTCCGAGTCTTACCTGCGTGGCAAAGCCTCAGGTTGCAGATGCCCCCCAGCAGCAGGAGCAGGACGATCCCGCCGGGGCCAGAAACTCCCCGGCTCCAGGCAGGAGCCATCGCTGGGCGCGGACGAGGCTGCCGCGTCTGCCGCTCTCCTGCGCCTCCTCCTGCGCCGCCGCCTCCTCGCCCTCTCCAGAGGCGCCCTCCTCTTCTGCTTCTTCCCTCGGCAGCCCTTCCAAAGCTCCAGCCTCCCCGCCCGGCGCCCCAAGACTGCCCCGCTCCCGCCGCCTCTCGCAGCCACGCTGTGGGGACGGGGGTCCGCGCAACTCTTCCACTTCCCACAGGGGGGAAAGGCGAGACCCGCCGCCGCCGCCGCTGCTGCGCGAGGAAGAGGGTCGCCGGTGCCGCCGAGCCGCTCCTGCGGTGCCAGGCTGGGCAGCTCCTCCCCGCTCTCCAAGTTGGTAGGAGCGGCGCTCAGAGGGGCAGCCACGGCTGCTGCTGCGGGGCTCTCATCGCCGGAGGCTCCTGTCGCTGCTGCTGCTGCTGCTGCCGCCGCGGCGTTGCTCCTCGCATCCTCCCCGCGTCCAGCCTCCTCCGACAGTGCCAAGGTGTCCCGCGCGCAGGGGAGCCCAGCCGCGAGAAGGGGACGGGCTGGCGGGAGGAGGAGGAGGGAGAGGAGGAGGGCTCCGCGGGAGGGGGCGGGCGACAGCCGCAGCGACAGCCGGAGCCGGGCGAAGGAAGGGGGGCGCCAGGGAGCGAGCGACGGCCAACAGGACGCGCAGCCGCGCGTACAAAAAACAGGCGGAGGCGGCGGAGGCGGAGGCGGCGGGGGGGGGGATCGGCTCCCCAATCACGGAGCTGGAGCCTCTCCAGACGAGTTGGCGGAATCCAGGAAGACGGACGAGCAGCAGCAGTCCGATCTCGTGCACGTGTGTACCCAGAAGTTTCAGGCTGCTTTTCTATCTCTTTGTAAACCGCTATGGGGTTTTTCAGGTGCATAAATGTTATGAAATGGACGAATACGCGCTGCCTTAGTTGAAGAGCATTTCCCTCAGTACATGACATCTTTGCAATCCCCATTTTTGCCCACTTTTAAGTTGTTTCTGCAGCAAAGCTCCGGCGTCATGGACCATAAACGCGTGCTCTTAACCACCGGTTCAGAGTCACTAGGGACACGGGTAATGTTTGGTTTTGGCGCGTCAAAAGAGGTTCTCCGAAGGGTGGCGATTGGCGAGCCTCTCCACTGCGCCTGGGAAGCAATAGGTCCCATTGGCTTCAGTACCTAAAGAATGGCTCCGTGTGCCAGGCAGCCAGGCTCTTCCCCTTCACCCTACATGCCCGTGCTCCGTGATGCTATGCTTCCTAACTTGATTGAATGTGGCCTCCTCACAGGTAAGAGATCCCACTGAAAGTCAATTTCACTTCCAAGTATACCGTAGGTTGAGGATTTTGGTACTGCTAGTTTGGCCATTATCCCTCTGCACACTGACTTGACTAGCTTTTCCTATGCTCACCGCTGGTGCTAAGGTAAAAAAGAACTTATTCCCAGGTAAATTTAAGATGTGGGCTGTGAAGGTGACAACATGGAGATGGAATTATTATTTTTACCTTTACTTTCCTTCTCCCTGACTGAAATCACTGATTTTTTAATAAAAAAATTAAGGAAACAGTGCCAATAATTCAGAGCTATGCCCGTCCTGTGTAATATGAGATAATGGTCTCCAAAAATGTAATCCCTGGGCCAAATAGCCCAGGGTTCGAGCCCCATACTGGGCAAAAGATTGCTGCACTGCAGAGGGTTGGACTAGGTGACCCTCATGATCCCTTCCAACTCTACTATACTATAATTCAATGATATACAAATGTCTGGTACAGTTTCAAGGGGACCTTGAGACTATGCTGAAAACAAATGTTTCTTTGAATTTTCCACCATTTGCTGAAGAGGCAAGCCACTTTCCAGTTCCAACTTTATAGAGTGGTTTGTCTCTTCAGCTGTGCAAGTGACTACGTAGCGGTGCAGCCTTAAACTTCATTGATGCAACTCAATAACCCTGTGATGGTAAACACACTGAAAACTCTCCCTGATGTCAGCAACCCTCGTTTCTAAGCAAACATAGGATTTCATAGCACACGAGTGCTATTGTCATTTGTCACACACCTTCTGGGCGGGTGGGTCATAGAATCATAGAACTCTAGGGTGGGAAGGGTCTTCTAGTCCAACCCTCTGCCATGTCCAACTTGGGGCTCAAACCCACAACCCTGAGATTAAGTGTATTGTGCTCTTCCAATTGAGCTACCCCCCCTGCCCCCCAGCCATGCTGACTGGAGCAGATAGGAGTTGGGCTGCAACAGCAACAGAGGACCACAGCTCTCCACCCCGATCTAGTATGGAGATGCTAAAACAAACATGAAATACTAGTCATTGTTCTTCGGCTTCACTGTATCAGTCTGCTATACATTACCTGAGCAACTGCTTCCACATGTGGCAATTTTCGACTATCTCTCTCTATAACATGTAATAGAAACTTACATTAAAAAAAAACAAAAATGTGTCACTGCTGGGTGTACCGAGAAGAGTATGTCACTGGTGTGGAAACTTCTCTGGGTCATCGGGAGTTGTTGCCATGTGAGGAATGCTGTTGAACCACAGGGGAAATAGCTACTGCAACAGATCAGGTACTGTGTAGATCTGCCCTGCGATACTGACACAATCCTTAAATCAGTGAGACTTGTTTTTAAATGAAGTTGTAATCTTAAGCAAGCTAAGAAGGAAGTTACACCAACAGACCTAGCCGTGCTTAGAAGGGCAGCTCTTTGTGCCTTTTGCTGCTGGAAACTGATAGGGTCAGAACAGAACTCTGTGTAACCTGGGAGCCCGCATGGTTTCCTAGCGGCAGAAGTGGACGTACCATTCTACCTCTTCTGTATGAAAGGACTGGTTTTTATTAAAGAAGGGCAGGCCTACGAAATTAACTGCCTGCAGGGGACTGCTAACAGGGCTGCCTCACGCAGGGCACATTTCCTACAGTAACCTTAATGGCTGCATGCAGAAAAGCACCAAAAAAAAAAAGTTCTTTGTTTGTCATATGTGGGAAAGGAGACAAGAGGACTATCTCAACCCATTAATGTTCAATATCCCTAAATAAACATCCCCCTCCTTCCCCTTTCTTTCTCAAAGATGAATTTTGAGTACAGGGCTGAAAGTGTACACTTCACTGGCTGCCCCCCATTCCCTGATCCTTTTCTGGATGCTGGGCACCCCTCCCCCTCCATCCCAAGCAAGTGTGAGTGTTAAGGGGGGATGCAGAGACCACAGAGGTCTCAAATGTCCAGGAAGCATTGCTGGTCTTTCTGATTTTTGTTTTGTCTGTGACAGATGAAAGCAGGCAAGATTAGCCTTAGAGGGATGGGGAACCCATAGCAGAATAAAGAAATAACTCCCTTCCCACCTCTCCACAGCACTGTTAACCCCCCCAAAAAAAACAGCAGCACCTGATAATCTCAAGGAGATAAGGAGAAAAGATGGACTGTTTGCACCCTGCTGGTGGTTTTTAATGCGTCTTTCCTGCTGACTAGGAAAAAGGAATTATTGCATTTTTACAAAATGGGATTTGGACAGTGGAAGAGGCAACTCCACTCTCCACAGCTCTGCGCACACTTATCCTACCTACTTCTGATGGTGGGTGGGTCAGAAAAGCATACAGCCTGCTCCATAATGTCTATTTATTTCACCTATATATAACCCACTCTGCCTCCAGGAAGCTAAGGGCCAATCTGTGGAAGATCCACAAGAATGGCCTCTCTTGAAATGCAGCTATGTGAGGGAGAGAGTGCCAGCAATTTTGGTCACAGTCGTGGCAGTGGTGTTTGTGTGTGGGGGATTTTATCCTTTCACTATGGCACTTTCTCAAACACCTCCTCCCCAGCCCTCAAGCTGCACTTGGCTTGCTGTTTGTTTGTTTGTTGCTTTTCTAGTCCACCCTTTTCTCTAAGGAGCTGATGGTGGTGTACATGGTTCTCCTCATTTAATCTCCACAAGAACCTTGTGAAGTAAATTAGGCCGAGTAGCAGTGACTAGGCCAAGGCTTCATGGCCATGTGGAGATTGGAACCCTGGTCTCCCAGGTCTTAGTCTGACACTTTAACCACTACACCACACTGGCTCTGTGGGCTGCAGGTTCCACTCTTTTATTACCTCAGTCACATTGGCAGCCCTCCCAGCTGCATTTCAGTAAGATAGACTGAGAGGTCCAATCATGGATTTACTGCATGAAGCTTACAGTACTTTGGGCTCACACAAGGCTCCCGTGGTCTCTCACTCGGGCAATGACCATGGCCACCATTTGCTTAAGAACAGCATGCATGCACCAGTGCATTCTGGGTTGGCATTTGGGACATGAGTCTGTGGCCCTATGCAGTAGAATGGGCAAGAGGACCCCCAAACACAGCTTACCATTGAAAAGAGTGAAACAATATACATTCCTATCTAAACAAGTGGGGTCCTTCAGACCATCAAGTCCAGAGGCTTAAATTACCTTTATGCACCTTTCATGGATTGGTTGGATGCAGGGGAATGGTGGGAGGAACTAGCTGGGGAACCTCCAAGGGAAGAAGGCTCAGAGCCCAGGGATTGGGGGTGGGACAACAGTGAGAGGTCAGAAGGAGAAGAGGGAGAAGAAGGAGGTGTTGGAAGCTGAAGAGGTAACAGAGCTTAGTGATCTGGGAGAGTTTGTGGCAGAGAGAAATCCAGCTGCCATTACCCCTGGCTATTGACCATGTTGGCTGAGGCTGATGGGAACTTGAGTCCAATAACATCTGGGGGTCACTGTGTTGCCTATCTCTGCTTGACACTGTACGATGAAATGTTTAGCCTCATGTCAGAAATTCACTCCCAAGGAGGGAGGGAGGCGGCGGGGGGAGAGAAACACACAACCCTATCAGCATAAAGGATGTAAGCTACCAACTCTCTTTTACTGACCTGTCCTGAGATTTAGCAGTGACCAACTGGACTAGAGGATTGAACTTCGTTGGGAGGCAAGGGGGGTCTTCAGATATGAGTTCCACCATAAAGTTCTCAACTCCACCACAACCACATTTCTCTCATGTGATCAATAAGAAGTTATTCAGTGGCTGAGTCCTTGTTGTCCAGTGATTTTGGGACTACTATTCAGCCATGAACAGCAGCAGCTAGAAGTCTATCCTTCCCACCAAAAAGAGGGAGTCAATAATGAGCAACTTCACAGGGTTGTTTTAAGTTGAGCAATCAGGGGTGGGAATCTCAGCCCAAGGACACTTCAAGGGCAAACTTCAGCCACATGGTGGTGGTGGGCGGGGTCAGAAGCAAAAGTGGGCGGAGCCATGGGTGAGCCGTGTCGGACATTCCAGCCATGCTAAGGGCAGAGGTTGCTTCCCCCAGCCTCCATCTCCCTGCCCTCCTCCAAAGCAAACGAGACACTATCACAGTTCAAGAATACGCAGTCTAAGAGCAGAGGAAGATGAGCAAGTGCAGCCTGGAAGCACATGGGCTGGGAGAGCCCTGAGGGGCAGAAAGAGAGGCCTGGAGGTCTGCATTCAGTCTCCAGGTTTCTCAGCCCTGCAATAAGGCAGCCATCGCACTGCGCAACATTGAATGTCCATGCAATCATATGAGTGAAGATAACTATATCATAATCATCTGGCAGGTGCAGCAACCACACCTGCCAGACGTCTCTGTTTTAATAGCCCCGTGACGATTAAAGAGGCCCTGGAATGCTTCAGGCCAGGAGAGCAGAGTTATCAGATCTCCACTGCCTAGGCCTCCTCCTCCGGGCACCAAATATTGCACTGACTGAGGCACCTTTCTTCCTGGGTGGGTGGGGTGTATGACTTTAGTGGCTGGCAAGGGGATCACAACCATCCAGCTCTTTTGTTATGTGCAATCGGATGCCTTTCCTTGATATCCCTTTAGGCTTGACTATACTGTAGCTGCTTTTGAGCTGGCGCCAATGGGGCAAGTGGAAAGGGAAGCAGGCAGGCAGTCACTTGGCGATGTTGCTTTTTGACAGCCCCATTCATTCATAGAGCGCTTCCACTGCTCACTCCTCTGTGCAGTCTTTGTGGATGGGGGGAACACCTTTCATTGTGCTGCTCAGGAAAGCAACACCCTGCACTGACTGTGTGAAATTGAATCACCATCACCAGCATTATTTGTACCTTTGTACCTTTATGTGCGCAAATGTCATAGCAAGTTACAGTCGGGATGGGGAACCTATGGCCCTTCAGAGGTTGCTGGACTACAGTGTCCCTGGTCATTGGCCATGCTGGCTGGGGCTGATGGGAGTTGGAGTCCAGCAACATTTGAAGGATCCCTCATCCCTGCCTTATAACAAGCCTGTAAGGTATATTTCCACTTGGAAAACCATGTTAGTTGCTGCAGAAAAAACTGACAAAATATCCTATGATACCTTAAACACTAACTAATTTTATTATGGCATAAGCTTTAATGGACTAGACCCCACTTCACAGATGCAAGATGGTGTGGCTGCTGTCGCATGCTGATGGCTTGCAGGAGCCACAGGTGAGAGCTGAGTGCAAAGGTGGACTAACTACCCCAGAAGGAGCATGATGTGCTCCCCACCAGAGGTACTTCCTCTCCCCTAACTACCCCAAACATTATAAAGTTCCAGTAAAATCTATTCCACAACTTCAGTACCAGTCTAACACCTGGAAAAGATGTAAACTGTCGTCACACAAGGAAAAGAGCAATGTTGGCATCTAAGGCTCAGATTGCTCTTTTCTCGGGTGCTGTTTCTTGAACTTCTGAGCTACACCCTAGGGAAGAGAAAAGAAGGCATCTTCCACTGCCACAAGGCTTTCCACTTGACTCCAGCACCGATCCTTCACATACTGTATTTGAAGAATGGCAGCAGAGCGAGCCACATTCTGAAGCTTGAGGGAGACTGGTACAGTTCTGTCTCTGAAGTAACAACTATATGTTATGGTAGGTACATACCCAATCTGACCACCTTTATTCTTTTATGTGTGGGGAAATGCAGCCATGGGCCCCATAGCAGGGATATGCTTCTGATACAGCACTAGTTTCCTGCAGAAAGTCCTCCACTTGTCCCCAAAGGTGCTGGTTATTGCAAACAGCACATTGAGGTGCAAGTAGCAGCCAGGCAGGGGGCAATTTGCACCAGGAAACTGGCATGAGTTTCTCCATTCTAGATCAGGAGCATATTCTGGAGCAGGGGCCCACAGCTTTTTTTCTTTCATGAAATGAAAAATCCCCTTAAAAAACATCCATTATGAAGTCTAAACCTAAATTGCTTCTATAAAAAGCACACCCACCATCATCCTGAAATGTAGCATCCTCTTAATCAAATTTATTCAAAATCTCCTTCGTACACCAGATATGTTTCTGTGCTTAATGTCTGGAATCAAGGCTGTTGTGAGCAACAGACCAGGCTTTAAAACTGAATGTACGCATTATTTCGGCCCTCTTTTTTCAATCATGTCAGGGTTCCCAAAGTGGAGTTCACCCAAAATACTTTAATAATGCTAATAGAATTCCAAGCAGAAAGACAACACGAGGTCAAAATGATGAGCCTGGCAACAAAGATGACCAAACATTATCCGCCAAAAGCCTGTCCAAATGGAAAGGCAAGGGGGGTGGGCTTGTTTCTGGTTCTGTCACACAGAGCTAAGAAGCAAATAGAGAAGTTCAGGGGCCAGCACTGTAAAGGTCAGTTCAGTTGTGGCCACTACTTAATAGAAGGCCTTCATAATCAGAAGCCTCTTATCCCTATATCTTGGTCTTCCTGAAAGTTCATCTGGAGCAGGGTTTCCCGACCTTGGGTTTCTAGCTGTTGTCAGACTACAACTCCCACCATCCCTAGCTAGCAGGATCAGTGGTTAGGGATTATGAGAATTGTAGTCCCAAAACAGCTGGAGACCCAAGTTTGGGAAACTCTGATGACTTAAAAATCAGGAACTTCATCGCTGGACTACATTCCTGACTGCTGGGCCATGCTGACTGGGGCTGAGAAGAGTTGGAAACCAACAACTTCTTGCCCCCTTTTTACACGAAAATATAACTGATCGCTGTGACATTCTCATTGGCATTGGCATTGGCATTCTCATTGGCCAAAGAATGCTGGGTGGTGAGGCCAAGGAGGAACATTGGGAGGTATGGAATAGAATGGAGTATGGTGGGGTGTGTGGAGAGACATGGCAGACTTTCTGGGACTACAGAGCAACATGTTGCAGATTCTGCTTTCTTGTTAAAATACCTTTTCTACATTCTTAACAGCAAAACCCTCTTTCGATTGTATCCTCTGCCCAGTATTTCATGCTGCTGCAACATTATGCAACGTAAAGATTTCTCAGTGCTTTAGAAATAAACATATTTCCTCCTCTTTAAATTCCAGCTTACATTACGGTACATATGGGGTGGAAGTCGAGAGATTAGTTAACTGCCTAGAAACTCCCGGCGTCGACGGCTAGTTTGGCATCGCCGTTTCCCATTCATTGCTATGTTGCAACGGGGGTGGGTGGGGCGGAATTCCAGCTCCCTTTTAAGCTTCTTGCTTTCCTCCGGGTTCTTTCCTGACACAGTTATTAACGAAACACAGAAAACAATGATGGACCTGAATGATCAATGGAGCGTGCAGGGCCAGCAGGTTTCCCCCCCCCATCTCCCGCTCCACCCCCCCCCCCCCCGTGCTTTCTGCACTGCGCTACTTCAGTTTAGGCCGGCCTCAACTACAGGAACAACGGAATTTACTGCTCAGTTAAAAATAAAGGGGATGGCGTGGGGAATTCGACAGAGGAAACAAATGCCGCTTTTAAGCTCTAGTTTCTCCCAAACTGTCCTGCGACAGTAAAACAAGTGAGCACAAGGGGGCGCTGTGCAACCTTAGCCTCATCCAGGCTAGGGACGCAGCAGCAGCACCCACGACCACCGTCTAATTAAGATCTCTTGTTACAAAACGCACACTTGCTTCCTGGTGACCTCGGAGGAAAGTCAGGGGGTGGCTTGGCCGCGTAACCCTCAGGTTCCCAGCAACGAAAGTCTTAATCAGCAGCAAGGCCAAGGCTTGGGATGAGGCTGCGGTCAAGCAAGCGACTCGCACTGTCAAGCTCCTAGGAGGTGCGAGGAACACCAGCAGCCCGGAAGCAAAGGGTGTGAATGAGAGCCTAGGACTTGGACAGCGGGGAATCGCCCATCAGCAGGAGACATGGAAAAGCACTCCTCCTAACAACACCCTACACGTTTGCTTCGAGCTCCTCTTTTAAGAGCCTCGGTTTGGCTAGGACATGCCCTTCCCCCTACTACAGAACATTAATTTATTGCTTCATCCTCATGTATGCCTAGCAAAGTGCTTAGGAAGGGGAAACACGACTGGTGGTGAGGGGTTGTTGTTGTTGTTTTTGAACACATTAGACCACGTCCATCTCTCTCTCCCCCCCCCCTTTCCCCCCTCTTTTCCTATCATTAGTTGATGTTAGCACCAATGGATTAGGGGACGGGCCATTAATTCTCCCAAGTTTGGAACATCCTGGCAGTTAAACAAACAGAGGAGCCAAATCAGATGCACGAGGATGTAAGCAATCCCAGTCTCTTTGCTCAGAAGGAAGGCTGCACTTTGTATTTTCGAATGCCGTCACAGCGCCTACCTGCAACTCTTCCACAGTTACCCCCCCAGGCCTTTCTGAGACAGATCTCTCATGCCAAGAGACCGGGTAGCACAGAATGTAGGGCAGGGCTGCCAACTTGCTGCTCCTTTTTTCCCTCCACCGGAGGATAAGTCCCTCCAAACCTGGCTGGCTCCTTTTTATAATAAATGTCTCTGGTTGCTTCCATTCTCACAACCACGTGCGACAGATAATAAACACAATCTGTAGTCTGCTTTCAAGCCCACTCGCCAGAAGTTAGTGACCCTCAACACACTTAAACCACGCACTTGTCCTTTGGTAAAGACGAGCGTTTTGCACAATCCTGATGAATATATAAATGGGGAGGCACTTCACAATCCAGTTATGCTCTGTGTCATTTATTCTGAGCATATTGTTTGCATTCATAAAAGCCCAACAGAGAATTAGTCTCTTTTTAATGGCTCTCTGAAAGACTGAAAAAAAAGCCAGTTCTTTAATTGCTCTCTAGCAACACCAGCCCTGTTATTAGGCAGAGGAAGGCAGCTGCTTCATGCAGCAGGTGTTGAGGGTGGGAAGTATCAACAGGTGTTGAAGGTCAGAGCTGTGTGCGCCATTGGGTCTGCTCTGCATCGCCCAGGTTAGCCTGCCAGCCTCAGGTGAGCCGTGAGATGCTACCTTGTCACCAGCTTCTATATGTGTACTGGATGGGGGAATGCGATCTTGTCCTTCATCTTAGGCAGCAAAAAGACCTGGACTGTCTTTGTTCTTTAGCCATCATGAATGGAGGGGGAGGGCGTATATTTTTGTTATCTATTTAGCAAGAATATTTAGCACACACACACACACACACACACACACACACAACTTGTTGTAGAATAATATATGCTATTAGATACATAGATGATAATGATCTGTTATTATTCTATTATAAATTATAGGTAATTTCTGCATCACCTTTTACACGTGTGCCAAGGCAACTTACAAGCATATCAGAAACACAGCTAAAGTAGTTCTAAAAACAGTACAGAAATAACTGAATGTTCATTCCATATTGTTTCCCCCCCCAAATAATTTTTATTCATTTTCCAATATTCACAAAAATGAAATCACAAAAAAAACATAAAACAAAAATAAAACATGAAAATGAAGAACAGCCAAGGCAGAGATATTTTCTTCCAGCTGCTCTTATTTCTGGAAAGTAGAGATAGCGGGAACCTGCTGTTCCATAGAATGGGGGGTTAACCCCACTGAAAGCCCTGTTCCAAGTGACTGTGGAATGGGCTTCTGATATTTTGGGCGCTTGCTGAATAAACCACTTGCAGAATGCAGTGGTTCATGTGGCATGTGAAGGATAAGGTGGTTGCTCAAGCAACCTGACCTTGAGCTATATATAGGATCTTAAATGTTAGTGAGAAAAACCTTGAACTTGGCCTAGTAGCAGATCGGCAGCCTCTGCAAATGCTGCAAACAAGGTGTTCTATGCAACCTAGCAGTTGCATTCTGCAGCCTCTGAACCACCCTCAAGGGTAGCCCTAGAGAGGGCACATTGCAATGATCCAAGCTTAAGATTACCAGTGCATGGACAAGTGTGGCCAAGCTAACCCAATCCAGGAACAACCATGTGTTAAAAAAGGAAGGGAGAAATAGTTTTCCAAGTGCTTCTTCAAGGCTAATTCCCATACTGAATATTTGGTCTGTATGTGCAGTGGGGGTTGGTCAGCAGTTACCTGTTTAAAGAAACCTGAGGCACCTTGACAGGATTCATATTATCATTGGGAATGATGGGAGTTGTAGTCCAACAACTTATGAAGCGCTGAATGCTCCCCAGCCCTGGTATAAAATATTGCAAGTAGCGAAGCAGTTTCATGCGTATAAAACAATACAATAATGAATAGTGAAGATGAAGTACAATGCAATTAATAAAATGATACCCAAATTACCCAGTTATAATGTCCTTAGCTATAATAAATTTGTTGTCAATAAAGTGGCCTTTAAGGCTGTAGTTGCCTTGAAATTAGATGGGCTTTGCTAAACTAAATGCAATAAACTGTAATGGTGATTCTCTGATATCATCAGCTGTAATGGTTATTCCCCCATATAACATGCAATAAGTAAAAAGATCCATTCGCTTTGATACTGGCCAGGGTATTTGTCTAGATATATTTTAGCTTTGTTCCTTTCCGTGTTCCTGTTGTGATGACCTTCAGTCTGAACAATTTATGACTGACAATAATACTCAGCTTAAAAATCTGCTGTGAGACTGAAGTCCAACTGTGATGAAATCCACCTCAACAGGAAGTCTCTACAATTGCCTGTTTCAGCTGATATTATAAGCATTCAAGTGGAGGGGAGGGGAGAGAAATAATGGACACTCCAGACGAAAATATCCATAGTGCAATCATAGATTGCCTTTATATAACATTGGTAAATCTCAATACATTGGCATGTGTAGCAAACCACCAACCAACAATTTTGTCACATTTCATTGCTTTCCTTTTAAGTGGAATGGTATGTTCCAGTCCTCATTTTTTAACGTGAATCTGAATAGGAAAGCAGATCAGGAGAAATCTCTATTGTTGGCATGTTTCAGATCTTGAAACGTTCAGTTTAAAAAGGAACTAGTTCAAGTTCAACACGTCTCAACAGGAAGTAATCCAATTCACATTCATACCTTTACAAAATGAATGAGTTCAATTCATGTTCAGTTCACAGTTCTATTCAGTTCATCCAAACGATCCTTGGCCATTCCCCCCCCCCCAAGTTTTCAGGGATTTTATGTGCTTCAAAATCTTAGTCCAGAGATGAAAGTTGGACTAATGAAATGAGTGCACAGACTCCAAGAAACAATGATACCTACTCTCTGGAAAACAACAACAACAATCTATTGTCTATTTCAAGATTGGGTATGCACAACACCTTGTTGTCCTTCTGTAACATGCTTTGGTCCATCCAAGCTTCTCATTATGATTGCCCGCTTTTAAATCAATGGGTTATCCTTTTAAAAATGGCTATTTCCTCATTTTCTATGATAAACTCAATTTAATGCACCTGCTTGGTCTGCTTTCTGATGCTCTAAGACAGGCATCCCCAAACTGCGGCCCTCCAGATGTTCTGGCCTACAACTCCCATGATCCCTAGCTAACAGGACCAGTGGGTCAGGGATGATGGGGATTGTAGTCCAAAACATCTGGAGGGCCAAAGTTTGGGGATGCCTGCTCTAAGACAGTGTTTCTCGAACTTGCATCTCTAGCAGTTGTTGGACCAAAACTCTCATCATCCCTAGCTAGCAGGATCAGTAGTCAGGGATGATCAGAGTTGCAGTCCAGCAACAGCTGGAGAACCAAGTCTGAGAAACACTGCATCTAAAAGCATTACAAAAAAAGAAAATGGCACTATGCCTACTTATCTTTCTGCAAGAGATGTATCTTGCTTTCTGTGCAAGCCCATGCTGTACTAGAAGTCTCTGCATGAGTTTTTTTTTATGTCTTTCCCCAGACTTTACTCAATGCTGCATAAACCAACAATGCTCTGAAATCCACAACAAAATCAGACCAGAATAAATCCATATTATTATTTTTTTTAAAAATCATGAGAATAAAAAGCAGCTGCAAGGTTTCAAGGACATCCATTGTTTGATTCAAAGCTGGGGCAATGAGTTCTTCATCCCTGTTGAATGGAATACTAGGCTTCTTTGGAATTAAGTAAAGTATACTTAGCGCGGAGACAGAAGATAGTTTCTGAGAGAATCGCTTCCCATGAAGCAAAAGCAGGATGAGTTTGGACACCACTGGCAATGATTCCTCTTTCAACCCAGGGGGAAAAAAAGCAACCGTCTTCAGCTATAGTTGTGTAGAATCATAGGCTGCTTGAGGGAGACATATCAAAACCAGCCCCCAGCAGGAAAGAGCGATCCTTCACATTTCAACTGTTGAATCATATTACCAATGTCTTAAGTGTGTCACAAGCAACACCATGCTGCATCACGCCAAAGGTGCTTGCAGTGCAATGTTTCATGTTGAGGGTTAGAAAGCGTAAGCAAGGCAAGGAGGGCTGTGAAACAACCGAATATATGACAACAAGACTCTCAAACTTGCTCCGGCTGCACAGAGCTCCCACCCAGCTTCTAACCATTAAAACTTTTGCCCTTCAGATCCTTGAAAATAAGAATTGTGACCAAAGAGATTAACCAAAAGAGAATCACGAGGAAAACATCTTCCCAACAAAGCTTTAACAAGTAGCTAAACCCTGCATTTGGGGGGGGGGAGTCAGAGAGCTGCAATCCCATTGGCCATAAAGAATAGCCCATCCTATCTAATCTGCAGCAGAAAAGGGGAGGTTTTCTGGAAATCTGCATGCATGATAGCACTACAGCACATTTTAATCTGCCCTTGACAAGTCTGTTTTCTTGTCAACCACAGTGCCGTGATACCACTGCTGCAGTATTGCTTGCTGGTAGGCTAGGGTGAGCGTGGTGACTCACAAGGCTATGACTGACAGTTTCATTAAGCAATTCCATTGAATTTAGGGCCATTCACGTAACCACCTTCGGGTGCAGTGACCCATTTGTCAACTTGCAATGGCAAGCTCAGCCCTCCCTGTGTAACATTCCGAACTGAATGGTCTGGTTGGTCCAGCATGTTCTACCCAAACTGTGCTGAATGGCAACCTTGTTGTCTCCGTGTTGGGCGTTCTTCCCTGCATTCCAGTAAGCACCAAGGTAGTTCCATCAGATCAGCATTCCTCGAGGCTGCAACGTGCTCCTTTTTTAAGCAACAGAGGCTGGTCCATGGGTGCAAATGAGACAAATGGCCCTCACAGCCTCAACCAGCTCTCGGCTGCCTGTCTTCTTACTTATGATGAGCAAAGGGATGACTGTACCTGCCACAGACACTGACTCCACCTCTTCTTGGTTTCCCTGTCTTCTCCACTTTCAGTCCCTACAGGCACGATGATGCCGTACCATACCTCAAATACATCGCTCTGTGATATCTTTGTGCTACCATTTCTGGAGTATACAGAACAGTGCAGGTGATGTCCTGAACATCGATCTATTCTTTATGAATTCGCTGAAAGCTTTTAAAAAGCCAAGTAGATGTTGACTGTCTACCGTTTTCAGCAACGATGTACCTGGATCCCCTCCTGCCATGTAAGATCTTGCCAAAATTACCCATGTCTCAAAATCACATTCTGTATTTGTCTACTCCAGATCATTGGCTGTGTGAATGGCGCAGAAATGTGGGATGAAGGGGCACAGAGTAAGTTCTACTAGACATTACAGTGGTACCTCTACTTACGAATAACTCTACTTACGAATGTTTCTACTTATGAATGGAGTTCTCTCCGCCATCTTGGATGTGGTTTAGATAGGATTTTTTTCTTCTTACGAATTTTTTTCTCCCAATGCATTCCTATGGGATTCGACTTACAATTTTTTTCGACTTACAAATGTGTGTTCGGAACGCATTAAATTCGTAAGTAGAGGTACCACTGTATTGCTGCTGCTACTAGACAGTATTGTAATGTTGTGGAATGGACATGTGGCTGTCATTTTAGGGTTGTTCAGTCGTAATCCCCTAGTTGTCATTATTAGGATTGGTTCGGTCATTAGATGTCTTAAAAAAGAATTAGACAACATTATGGAATATTAATCTATGACATGCAATATATTTCTGGCTACTAGAAACTGAGGTCAATTTATCTATCATCTATCTATCTATCTATCTATCTATCTATCTATCTATCTATCTATCATCTATCTAATTTATATTTCCACCTCGCCTTCAGGGAGCTCAAGACATGTTCTCTTCCTCTACGTTTTATCTTCACAACAACCCTGTGAAGTAGGTTAGGCTGAGCGACTATGACTGTGAAACCCAGTGAGTTTATTAGCTGAGCAGTGATTTGAACCCTGGTCTCTCAGGTCATAACGCAGCACTCTATAACCAGTAGGCCACACTCCTCTGTTTGTGGGCTTCCCAAATGTATAAAGGTGGAATATAAATAAGAAAAAAGAAAGAAAGAAAGAAAGAAAGTATGTGGCCGGCTGCTGTTAGACTGAAAGAAGTGGACTCAGTGGACTAAGTTGGTTTGAGTCATCATTGACGGTTCTTACGGATCAGTTTTCCTTTGATTCAACAGGGTCATGGAATGCAATGATACAGTACTAATGGGCCTCACCAGGATCAGTGGAGCAGTAGTACAACTAAAAACTGCAGTACAAGAGAGAGCTGGAGTTGGATTTAATAGTCATATAGCGCACCAGCGTATTATATGCAAGGACAGTTAGAACGAATCCAGCCTCACCTGCCTAAATCTCGGCTGGGGAAAGGATCATGGTGTTGTTTCCTGCACATCATAGAGACCCTGCCTCGCAGGGCAAGCGCAATGAAGATCGCAGAGCGCTTTGCAAATCAAAATACAGTATAAATTACAAGAATCATCAGCAGCTTAAATTGCACCAAGTGCCCTGGCTAAACTAGTCTGGCCGGTAGGTTGCAAGAGAGAAGCTGAGCCCTGCTGCTTGAAAACTACGAAGGTTGGACTAGAAAAAAGTGTTTTAAAAGCCTGATATTGTGTTTTCTGCTCCTTCAAACAACCACCATTGCTTTTATTTTTTCCTGGCAGCCTCTGTCTTAATCCAATTTATCACTTCAAGATGCGGCTGGTGGTTCTCAGGGAGATTAGCACACTCTGGATTGTTATTTTCAACCCTGGTCATCATGGAAGGAGCCTTCGGTAGGGACACACTAGGTTAGCTAGAGGCCCTTGTCCATTCTATTCCGAGGCTGCTTTGGTCTTCAAGGCAATCTGCATAAATTACGCATAACTACACTATCATGTCTGACAGTCACTCCAACCTAATTAGGAATTTGCGAGGTGAAGGAAGAAAAGGAACATGCGCCGAGAGAGTAAAATAGAAAGGCTAAGTAAAGATATCGATACGTTCTATGGCAGCTACATTTGGAATGGATTGGATAAAGAGCATGTAAAAGTGGTACAACGTAGGCATAGGCAAACTGGCTTCAAAACCTCCCTTAGCTTTGAAGCCTAGGGAGAGTGGCGCTGCCTCTCTCAAGTTTGCTGTGTGAGGCTAGAACAGGCACCCCCAAACTTCGCCCCCCCGATGTTTTGGACTACAATTCCCATCTTCCCGGACCACTGGTACTGTTAGCTAGGGATCATGGGAGTTGTAGGCCAAAACATCTGGAGGGCTGCAGTTTGGGGATGCCTGGGCTAGAACATCACTTTGAGGTCCTTGGGGTGTCTCTCTCTCTGTATGTGTAGGGGAAAGGTGTGATACAATTGAAAGAAGCCAATTCCATAACTCTTGTAACCAGAGCAACTTCCTCCACAGACTCTGGTTACAAAGCAGTCGCTTGGTTCACTGCCCCTTCCCCACCAGATCAGTACTCAGGTATGGGCAGACCTACCAACTTAAAAAAGCCACCTGCTCACATAAATGGAGGCTGGAACACCAATAGGGCGGTAGCTCTATGGTAGAGCATCTGCTTTGCATGCAGGGGGTCCTTGGTTCGATCCCCAGCATCTCTTGGTAGGACTCAGAATTTCTCTTGCCTGAAACGCTGGAGAGATGCTGCTGAGACAATACTGATCTGGGTGGACCAATGGTCTGAGTCAGTATAAGGCAGCTTCCGGTGTTCTTGTTATACCGCTTAGTAGAGTTAACCTCAGAGATACCAATCCAAGACATGACTGTTCTTCAGCCTGCCACCATCTCTGTTGCTGGGGCCTTCAAACAAGGGCTGAATCACACAGAACCGAGAGCAGTCTTGTGAAGGTTCTGACACCAGTCAAGATCATACCTCAGCCTTTGAAACATGAATGGGGTGGGCGGGGACCTGTAACTCTCTAGACAGACTTCAGCTCCCAACAGACCCAGCCAGAGGATTGTGGGACGTGGTCCAGCCACATCTAGAGGACCATAGTTTCCTCATCTCTGCTTCAAAGCATGGTTTGGGCCAGAGGGTCACCAGCAGTGCAATCCTGCGTGCAGGTTGACTCGAAAGTGGAGTTTACTCCCAAAGAAAAGGGTAACAGATTGTAGCTAAAGCCATCGCTGAGGAACATTCTCACCAGTCATCCCAATTCCACTCCTCCCCCATAACATCAGTTTGTGATTACTTCATGCAATCGCCCTGCAAAAAATGATCATCCAAACTGTCTCTCTGTCATAAAACCCACACGGACAACCCACATCTTCCTGGGATGAGAAGAAAGAGGTGGAGTCATGTAAGGCCTTGACACACACCATAATTGCTAGAATAGGTATGCGACCAACAGAATGAGTGTCAGAAGAAAGACTTTGCAAATGCAAATGTTTCGGAGTCATAGGAAACCCTAAGCTGGCGCTGTACTCTTGCCAGAGGGTGCCACCTGCTGGGATGAAAAGGGAGGGCGTGTACATCTCCCCCATAGATTTCTTGTAGTTCTGCATTCTGCACTTCATGTCTGCAGCGTGGGACTGTTGTTCCAAGGAGCTTTTTGTATGATCGAGACATTTCAATCCCATTCTTCATCAAGGATGTTCAAGGGGTTCATGATGCATTTTAAAATACAAATAATATGCATTAAAATGATATCAATAAAACCAACAGATTCTCTAAAATTAAACAGAATATTGTAATGACCTAGCTATGTTTAACGCAGGATTTCATAGCTGGTTGTCCCCCCTCCCCTTATCCCTATGGTTGTAAAGGGTCACTGTGTTTATTTTGCAAGCATTCTGGTGCTAATTGAATTGTTGCTATCTGCATTTTGTTGCTTTTCATTTCCTTTGGACCTCCCCCAAGGTGTGTGTGTGTGTGTGTGTGTGTGTGTGTGTGTCTGTCTGTCTGTCTGTCTGTCTGTCTATCCATCTATCTATTTATCTACCAAATCCCCTGTAACTGTGGATTACACTTCAGCCAACTGATGGATTATAGTCCATGAAAACCTGTCACAATAAAGCCTTCAAGGTGCCACAAGCCTCTTTATTGGTTTTGCTGCAACAGAATAACAGAATGCCCATTGGGAAATGACCCAGGACAGTCAACCACTGTCCAGGGGAAATGTTCACCCAAGTAACAGTAGCTTGACCTGCTGCCTAAAAACAAGAAAGGAGGGAGTCAGGTGTGTTTCATGGAGAAGCCAGTTCCAAAATTATGTGCTGCTACCAAGAAAGACCCTTTATAGGTACCCACCCAATGCACTTCCGATGGTGGTGTGACACTGAGCAAGGTCTTATCTGAGAATCACAACGCATGGGTTGGTATTAGGCAAAGGTAGTCCTTCAAACTTTTGTGATAAGGATACATGCCCACTTTACAGAAGGCTGTCTAATACTGCAGATCAATGCACAGTTACTAGAAATGAAGCCCCAGTGAGCACAGTGGACTTTCATCCAAGTAAACACGTTCAGGCTGCAAGCCCAGCAGTTTTCACTTTATTGCATCCACAAATTTACAAGGAGATGGAGGAGGAAAAACTTTTAACATCTGTAAATGATTACCACCAGGCACAAAGCAAGTCATTCGATCTGCAAAGTTCCATCATATTCTAACTCTAAGGCAAACCCTCTCCAAAGGAACAAAACATCAAGGAAATAATTTTCACTGTGTTTTATCTGCCGTTGGATGACATAAAAGCCAGTGGTTTAGCCAGCTGAATGCAGTAGAGACTGCATTTAACACACTTCTCCTTGGAAAAGGGCATGACAATAAATTATGGGGCTCATAACTTGACCCAGAGGAAAATTCTCGGAGTCAAACTCTCCCTTAGTTCAACCATCGAGGCGCTCCAAAATACTCTGGGAACCTTCAAATGCCTTGTGCCTAAAGGAATCTCCTCCAGCCCCCTTTTTTTGTAATGGCACAATATTTGATGAGAATCTAGAGCTTATAAGCTTCAGCACAGCTGAAATTCTATGACCAGATTCAGCAACAGATACTCTGTGCACATTTGAAAACACTCTCTTGAAATAACCAGACCGACAGTCCCAGTATCTGACATTATGACTTCCTCTTCTCTGCATTACAAAATTTAATTTGACGCAATTACCCAAGTTTTAATTTGGAAGAAAACGTGATGCTTCCAAGATAAAACTCCTTATCTCGTTCACCTGTGCAGTCATTCTCTTTCACCATCCCTATCCACTGTTTTTATTCACTCACTTTGGCTTCCTTTTCTCTGTTCGTTCCTTCAAATGAATTATAGCATCTTCAGCTAAATGCAAACCTGGGTATTAATATTTTAGGTTCCCCCTCATTGGCAGATTAAGATCCCAGAATGTTAAACCCAAATGACTGGTTTATAAAAGCACAGTAAAGAATCATGGGAATTAATGGAATTTCTAAGCTTTCTCCTTCCTTATCAGATCTTGAGACTATCATTGTGTAGACAGCAAGAGCACTGGAGTTGTTGTTGTTGTTTTTTTAAAAAAGTTGATGCCTCACCCCTTTCTGTAACCCCTCCCCTTTCATCCAACCATTCTTTACCTTCTGCAAACATGGCTGTAAATTTATTAAGTCCCTCATTCTTCCTTTCCCCTTCCAACCATCTGTCATCTGTGTGCTTGCTTAAAGCATATTCAATGCACATTGAAAGCACACAGATTCCCCCAAAGAATCCTGGGAACTGTAGTTTGTTAAGGATGCTGAGAATTGCAGCTCCGTGATAGGGGTAAGTACCATTCTCAAGTTTCTTTGGGGAAGTCCATGTGTTTTCAATGTTTCTTAAATGGTCCTGGCATTGGGACACATGATGGATTCTGCAGGCATATTGCCCACCTCACTACCCAGCAGTCTTCCTCCGTGAGCTGGTGACTTGCATACACACAACATGCAAACTGAAACACAGTCATCCTTCAAAGTTCGCATTTCTACGAATTTTGCAATACAGTTCTTCAGCCGAGTTCTGTGGACGAGAATGCATATATTATGTTAGAGTGTGTACATACTTGCATATATCAGTTGGGAAAATATTTTAAAAACTCATTGTGTTGTGCAAAAATGTGTATTTCAGGCACAACTGTGTAGACTAGGAGAAATTTGCACCGAAATGCTGGTGAATTTTCACGAGGACCTTTTTAAAAATAAATTGCAAACCAATGTGGAAATGCTGGTTCAGAACCATGGTTAGTAGCTGAGCAGCTGAAGGAAGAAGGACAAGCCAGGTTTATCATTTCAACTAGGTAGTAAAAATGGAAGCCCTGTGCCCAGACTGAGTAGTGAAAAGTTTGGAGCCTTTTTCTGCAGCCACCAGCTTTTTCTAGGCAGTGAGGCTTTAAGCTGTGGAGAGAAAGCTGCTCAAGGCTTTTCTGATCCTCTGGGGAACCCATGGTCCAGTTTTCAAGAGGCTTTCAGAAGCATCCCTTAGGGTTCAGGGGACAAGTCACAAGCTCTGATGCCTGTGGATTCACATGGGTCATAGCTGTCAAGTTCTCCCTTTTTTAAAAGGAAATTCCCTTATGCTGAATAGCCTTCCTCGTGAGAAAAGGGAAAAATTGACAGCTATGACATGGGTATGTCCAGGGAATTGACCAGCTACTCCATTGTAAGAGTGCACTGGCAAATTCATAGTCCGGGGCCATGACACCAACATATTGAAATTTGTGCAGAAAAATAAAATATCAAATATTTCCCTTACGCTCTTGTTTTCTCTTCCTTCTTTTCTCCTTAGGTTGCTATGCAATCCCGGGCGTCAGTTCTGTGGTCCCAAACATTTTGAACAAAATAGACTCCTAGCCCCAACCATCCTCCCAGGAACAGCACCTATAAATTGCCTCCTGGCTCGCAGTGCACCAGATCACCCCAGGGTGTTTGCCCAGGGGATTTGAGACTTTATTCCTTTGGCCAGTGTGGCATTTCTAGAATTTTATTTGTCATGAGATTTGGCTGCCAAATTGCAGGAAGCTGAGCCACAGAGATCAAGGCGAGGCAGAGAATGAGCAGCAAATGCGTATGACTGGCTGCTTTTCCTTCTCTCAAAGCTTGTTCATGGTGGGAAACAAAATCGGAAAAGAGAGGGGGAAATTATATATATTTTTAAAGAACCCAGGAAAGGGTAGGAGGGAGTGGTTTGCGGTTCAGTAACTTCAGAGTTCTTTCTGCTTTGCAGAGCTTCACAAGTGACACTAGCGTGTGATTCGATTAGGGAAAGCACTTCACTTTCTACTGATTCCAAAAATCTATTTGGCTTTCATTTGAGATGATGATATAAATCCAGTTCAGCAGCCGGCGAGAAGCAGAGGCTCTTCCTCCCTAGATCATTCCTGTAAATCCAAGATCTGTGCACTTTGCTTTCCTAAGATAGCTGACCCCATGGAAGGGTGACCGGTTGACAGGGAAACATACATCAGAGGGCACTGGGATTCCCCAGCATCACAAGAAGCATCCATAAGGGCAGGAGAGGCATCCTTCTGTCGTGATACTTGCAGGTCCACGCAGGTACGTGTGTCGGAGAGGACTGAAATGAAATAAAGTCATGCAAAAAAGAAGAAGGGTTGCAAATCTCCTATGTAGGCCAGGCTTGAAATATATTGGCACCTGAAATGGAAAATCCAAATGGTGCTCTCCACCAACTTCAGGAATCGTACTGCTACACAGTGAAGGAGAATATATTTTCTTTGAATGGCTGCCCCTTTTAATAGTGCCTGCTGTTGCCGTTTCACTCTGCCTAATGGTAGTCATGGTAATGGCCGGATTGTCTTCTTGACTCCACCCCTGAGATCATTCAACACAATGCTCAAATTATTATGCTCAAATCAGTTCACCCCACCCTTTGACGTCCCACTCAGCCACCCCCGGTTTGGGTGAAATCATGGGCACCTGAAAACAGCAGCTAAGGGGGCTGTCACAAAAAGTATCCCACCCCCTTGTAATTTGATGACCAATTCAGTGGGCTTCTTTGGAAAACAGGTGCCTTGAAGAGAGAAGCTGAGGAAGTAGGCCAAGAAAGACATGGATGGCCTGGGTTCAGGAAGGCGATGTCTAGGACTTCTTCAGTTGATCCCCTGTGGGGCAAAACCTTCTGAAACCCAGCCAAACGACATTCTTCTTCACAGAAAATGTCTCTTAAGATGACAAGGATCCAGCCTTGACATCCAAGGTTACATGCCATGCTGTCAGTAGCTTGTTGTGCTGTAACACTTCAGTCTGCAGGTACGAGATGGAAAGTTTGAATTCCTCCTTGCAAAAACCAAATAAACCCCAAGTGCCCTACAAAAACAACATGCCAGGGGGAAGGACTTAATGCTCACTACGGTATTCACTTCAGAGCCAGCAGATCTAAGTAGCCATTTCATTTTACACACACACACACACACACACACACACACACACACACCAAGGAAAAAAGCAGAATTTGGAGAAAATGAAGAATGTGGGGAAAATGAAGAATGTATAGGACCAGGTGAACAGAAGCATAGGACAGTGGAAAACTGTATGCATTGTCATAAAGGGAAGATAGTACAGAGACTATAAAGTGACTTATATAACTGTGTGCAGAGAGCTGAACTCCATGCTTTGGGCAATAAGCAATCAGCACTAGTTACCTGTTCCCTTTTGAATCTGATGTGAAGAAATGGGCTGGAACAAAACCGCATAGAAATAAGATTGTGCTTTGATTGCAGCTGAAGAACCTTGTGGCCCAGATCTGGCAAGAGGAGTCCCCATGCACATCTGATGAGCATTCAAACATCCTTCTGCACTGAATGCTTGTAATGGTCCCCACTGGATTTAATGGATGAGTCTGATGAGGATGAGGTTGGCAACTCCATTTGGAGTCGCTGGTGACATGCAATGAAACATGCCTAGAGCTGGATTCAGACCAATATGCTTGCCACTGTTTTGAAAAGAGGTATCTTATACCAGGGAAAGGCAACCTTTTTATGTTGTGGGCCATATGCTGGCAGTGATTGGAGCCTGAGTCAATGATGGACAGAACCTTGGTCAAGCACTATTTTGGATTAACTCATCCTGAATAAAAAAACTACCCTGCTTCATGAGAGGGGAAAGGTATAATGAAAATAAATAGAACAAATGCAAGCTCTTGTTGACTGCAGGATGCAGAGATCCCTACTGAGAAGGGAAATGCTGGGAAATAATAAAAAAGGCTGTAAGGAATGTCGTTTAGAAGAGGGGAATATGCCAATTTATAAGGGAACCAAGGAACACAAGAATCAAGTCAGACCAATGGTCCACATGGACTTATTTGGGGCCTGAGTTGTTTAGGCTTTAAACACTACTGTGAATTTGTCTGGAACTGAACTGGCAGCCACTACAGCTGTTTTGAAAAGGAGTTCTGTAACCTGGCTGCCCAATCAAAGTTTCTGAGTCATCTTCAAGGGCAGTCCCACGGAGAGCACATTGCACTAACTGAATGACTTAGTAGTCCGCCAGTTAGCACCAGGAGTGCTAAGTAGTGTGAAGGTCCACTTAAAGCACATGGCTTCCCCCAAAGAATCGTGGGAACTGTAGGTTGTTAAGGGTGCTGGGAATTGTATCACTCTGAAGGCCAGAGTGCAGTTCCCAGGATGCTTTGGGAGGAAAGCCTTGCACTGTGTGGATGTGACCTTAGCACTACTTTGGATCTAAGCCTTTGTGCCTTTGTGAGCATTGGAGAAAATCTCAAGCTTCTCCACTTCCTGGCTGGTGTTCTGCCCTTCATCTTCCACTAATAAACACCAATAACCGGATCCCTTAACTGGAATTCTGGAATTCTGTTGGACGCTGTCTAGACTCAAAGCTGCCTGCCTGGGACAATGACCTAAACCAAGGCACTGCGATCAAAGGTGATGTTTTAGGCACTATCAACACAGCCCTATAGGTGCCAGCTCTGAACCAAGTCCCTCTGAGTTTAGTGGGGCTTACTCACTCAGGTAAGTGCACTTATCATCGCAGCCTATGTACATCTATTTTTGACCTGGGAATGGACTCTCATGCAGGGGACAGTGCGCCCCGGGTGCCATGTCTGTGGGGGTGACAAGAAGTCACCCCACGGGGGCTCCATTTGTGGCTGCAGCCACGAGCAGTGGATCCCGGCGCCGGCGGCAAACCACTATGTACAGCACATGTGTGGCATCGCTACGTACACCGCATGCGTCGTATGTAGCGATGCTGCACATGCGCCCTACATAGCGACGCCCACCCCAGGTGCCACGACGCCTTTCTTCACCCCTGGTCTCATGTCCTGGGGAGGTGGGAAGGAGAAAACAACAACCCGGATCTGCAAGCTGTAAACAGAGGCCACAAAGCCCTGTCGGTCTGTTACCTAAATTATTTATTTTCCAGAGGGTACAATAACTATCAAAAATTCATTGGCAATAATGTTCTACAACCTCAAACTGACATTTCTGCTATTTTGAGTGTGTGCAACCTTCCTGGGGTGTCAGATCTCAAAAGTTTGCTTCACAAAACACACACACAAGGCATAAGCAGGACAACACGGAGACTTGAGGCCCTGCTTTTGCGTAGAAAACGTGACACCAAACTACTGCTAGGAAGGGAGCGATTCATTTATTTACTGCCCTCCTGACTTACGGTGTTTCCATGTGACCTCTTTATTGAGCATTCCTCCTCTGCAGGGAGATGAGAGGATGCTGGCTGTATTTAATTCCGACTTGTTTGCGAGGATGTTAGATGACGTTATGTCAAAGCAAGCATTACCCACACAATTTCCAGAACATTCCAACTCGTCACTTTCCTTAACACAAAAAAGCTCCGTCTTTTGAGGTTTGTTGCTCAAGAGCAGGCATCCCCAAACTTCGGCCCTCCAGATGTTTTGGACTACAATTCCCATCATCCCTGGCCACTGGTTCTGTTAGCTAGGGATCATGGGAGTTGTAGGCCAAAACATCTGGAGGGCCACAGTTTGGGGATGCCTGCTCAAGAGCTTCTTCCCAATCAGCTATGATTGTGCAACCTGAGTTTGGCGGTAGGAGACTCAATCCTGTCCCCTAAACAGTGGCAGTCTGGAAGTGCCCTGAGGGCAAGGTTCTATCAATGCTGGCTTATTGTATTTCACTGGGTCTGCTGAAATTTTAGAACTTCAGTGAACACTGCAAAGATGTCCAGCTTTGACCTGAAATGCTGTGTGCGCACATGCAGGCAAATGGATGAGGCACATCTGGATTATGAGAAGCAATGCAGGCCAGCCTTTGCCAACCTGGTGCCCTTTCTTTTAGTAAGACACAAAACTGGTAGGTTTTGTTTATTTGTAAGTTAACACACCTCTTTTAGTATCTGTAAAGCTATTTGTTTTAAGGTTTTGGCAATATATAATTTATTTTTTCAGTTAACCGTTTGATTAATTAGTTAAGGCAGCAGTCCTATACACAACTAGGAATAAGTCCCATTGAATATAGTGGGACTTACTTCTGAGCAGGCATGCATAGAATGACACTGGATACATCTCCAGTTAGCCGACAGCCTCACTTTATTCTTAAATCAACAAAAAACATCCAACTCAGAAATGCTCTACCTTGAATTAAAGACATTTAATGACTGAAAACCTACTACTTCCATCTAGAAACAGGGATGGAGAGCAGGAAGACAGGAACTGCATAAATAGGGTTTTTGTACATGGGCTGCAGCATGTACAGTCTCCAAGGGATTTTGAAGGAAGTGTGCAAATGGTCAATGGCAGTTGGGTACTTAAGAACAGGGCTGTCTTAAGCGCCCCTGGCGTCATGGTGCGCCGGATCTCTCCGGTGCCCTTCCGCCCCGTTTCCCAGCGCGGTGGGCAGGTGGGCGCCACGTGCAGCTACGCAGCGAACCGGCGGACCGGCCAGCCAGCGGGCAGGCACAGCTCGTGGCGCCCTCCTGGCGGGCCGGCGCCATGGTGCCCTGCGCCACCGGGGGTCTACGTAGAGCCGGCCCTGCTTAAGAACACAAGAAGGGTCTGCTGGATCAGACCAATGGCCCATATTGTCTACCAGCCTGTTCTCACGGTGGCCCAGCAGATGCCTGCAGGAAACTCATGGGCAGGATCCAAGCACAAGGGCAACCCCGCCTCTCTATAGTTTCCAGCAACTGGTATTCATAAGCATTTACTGCCTCTGACCTTGGAGGCAGAGCTTAGCTATCATGGCAGCTAACCATTAGCCTTATCCTCTATAACTTTGTCCAATCCTCTTTTAAAGCCATCCAAGTTGGAAGGAAGGAAGTTCCATAGTTTAACTATGCACTGCATGAAAAGGTACTTTCTTTTATCTGTGTAGTAGATTCTTCTTCTTCTTCTTCTTCTTCTTCTTCTTCTTCTTCTTCTTCTTCTTCTTCTTCTTCTTCTTCTTCTTCTTCTTCTTCTTCTTCTTCTTCTTCTTCTTCTTCTTCTTTCACCCTAAGGTCCCTGGGTGAGTTACAACAGCAGTTTAAAATACAACATGAAAAGCAATGGGAAATCTTACAATTAACAAATACAATTGCAAAAAAACAGGATGCTTCCTGAAAATATACATGTCCCGTATGAAAGGCCAGGGTAAAGAGATATACAGTTGCCAGTCAATATACAGATCCTCCCCTGAGGGGCAATGCAAATTGCCCAGGTAGCATACAAAATTGACTTGGAAGCTACACATATTAACTGGTCAGTGTACAAAAGGTATCCTGCAATCAGTTTGCTTTCTCTGTCATATTTTGGTGATTAGCAATCTTGACTGGGCAACATGTGCAACCCCCCCCCCTACTGAGGCTATCTGTCTCTGTTCACATTCTCCGTACCTTCATACCTCGTGAATATTTGTGTGCTGAATCTTTGTTTGGGTTCCGTTCTAAACTGATAGAGCTTAGGCGTCTTTCTGTCCTCCAGATCTTGCTCTGCCTTCGTTCAGCAGATCTAGCACTCTCGACTTTGAATCAGCCTGTGAGCTTGGGCTCTGTGACAAGGCATCCCTATGCTATTTCAGAAATTGCCCCCCCTCTCCTCCCAAGCAGCTTGAGGAATCGCTGAACTGCAGTTCAGGGCATCATCACTCAATCACGGCTGAACAGCTTTTGATCATTTCCAAAACAGACAGACTAGGGAGCGCATTTGACCACAGGTGTGACATCACTGATAGGCAGCCAGGAGGTTTCGCGGGTGCAAAGCCCATCTGCCAGCCGCGATGGCTAGTATGTCAGCACAGGATGTCTGCAGCTATGAAATACATCACACAGCTGGGTGTAAATCAGCACTGATTGTGTGCAGCTGAGATAGGTCCTATGGACGGCGCACAGCAGGAGTTCTTCATCAGGAAGAGATATTGTGTGGTCCATCTAATGGCAAACTTTACAAGAGTGCAGGATACATGACAGATGGTTCAGGTGGGGGTTGGCAAGTTCTGGGAAATATAGGAAGGGGCAAGGGAGGGCTCAAGCAGCCAGGAAAATGGAAACGGCAACGAAAGGCATGTCCAGGTGGCATCGTGTTATGCTGCTGGTTTGTACCTTTAGCACAAAACCATAGAGATGGGAACAACAACAAAAAGAGGGACAAAACTGCATGATACTCTTTGAACTGTGTCACCTCCACTAACCCTATTAGCTTCCATTCTAGTAGGTATCAGATAGTAAGTATCACCATAGGGATCTCTACATCCCTCTTACAGCTTTTCTACCCCACTTCAATATAGAACGATCAGTTATCACATAAATTATTTTGTTGCACCCTCCCTGCAGAGTACCCACCACCTGTCCTCATATTGCTGTAATTATTGCCCCCATATTGCACATAAGGAGCTGAGAGCATAGCAGCTTGCCCAAAGCTACCAAGTGAGTTGATGGCTTAAGCAATATTTGCACCAGGGACACCCAGGCTCACACTTTTAGCTGCTCTGCCACCGAAGCAAGAGAGCAGTCAGGAGTGAGGAGATGAACCGGTGATAGTGGTACTGGACGTGGGTGGTGCTGTGGTCTAAACCACTGAGCCTCTTGGGCTTGCTGATTGGAAAGTCGGTGGTTTGAATCCCCGCAATGGAGTGAGCTCCAGTTGCTCTGTCCCAGCTCCTGCCAACCTAGCAGTTCGAAAGCATGCCAGTGCAAGTAGATAAATAGGTACCACTGTGGTGGGAAGGTAAATGGCATTTCTGTGTGCTCTGGCTTATGTCATGGTGTTCCATTGCACCGTTAGTCATGCTGGCCTCATGACCCGAAAAGCTGTCTGTTGACAAACGCCAGCTCCCTCGGCCTGAAAGCAAGTTCACCCCTCACAGAGCTACCATTCCCAGCATCCTTAAACTATAGTTCCCAGGATTCTTTGGGAGAAGTTGTGTGCTTTAAAACTGTGGTGTGGACATGACTACAGAGTAGGATTCAATCTACACCAGCTCTGTTTTGTTTTCTTGTTTAAAGACAGACGGGGAGGAGGTTTTCTGAGGAAATGCGAGGACAGCTGCAACATCAGTTCCCCAGCACCCTTCCAGATTGATTTTCCTAAAGGGAGCTGGGATTAGTGACAGGATGATAATTGGCAACAATTCCAGAATGAGCAGGTATTTCCCTTTGTGTGCAGAGGAGAGAGTGTATGTGGAGTTCATAGATGTTCTTTTCCCCCTGGCCTTTTTCTCTCCTGTCTCTTTAGAGCTCATCCTGTTTTTGCATTGACACAAACCTATTAATTAGATTCGAGGGGCTAAAAAAAGAAGGCATTTAAAGTTACTGGGCTCTAATGCCACACCGGCATTCTCATGTCATAATAAATCACGGCTACAAAGATGTCACTTGACGGAGCTGTGTGAAATTCCCCGGGCAGATAAAGCCTTTTTCCCGATGAACGTTATTATAAATAAGAACCGCTCCCTCTGTTCCAGAAGGAATCCATTTGAGGGAAGAGCTTTTAAAAAGTTGCATTCGAAATAAAGTTCAAGCAATGCAGATTTCTCAAATAAACAATCAAAACATGCAGAGCAGACAATGCAGAGGGCAACCTTGGGCTATGTCTAAATGTCACTGAAGAGCATGAGGCCTAATGCCTGCACAGATACATCAGTCTGGCCTCTCTGCCACTTTCCCTCTGGTTCCTTGCTTAATTTCTGAAATGAATTACAGAGGTGGGTCAGACCAAAAAGGCCAGTTAGCCCAACACGGGACTATGAGGCAGAACTATTCACCAGTCATTCAACCTGCACAATCTAGATCAGGGGTGTCCAACCAGTCAACTGTGATCAACTGGTTGATCCCCAGGAGCTAGTGGTCAATTGTGAGCTCTTCTCCCTTCACTGTGGGGGGGGGGACTTCTGCCCCACCCCCTCGCTTTGTCCTTCATTCATGCATGTTCGAGAAAATGGAAGACGGAGTTATCGCTATGAGGTTTCTTGTTTCCTGAGCGATGGATCGGTGAGCGACTTTTCCCTGGCCCCATATAAAAAGCTCCACAACTTTGACTCCCCCCCCCAAAAGCTCAACCACTTTGATCACTGCCAGTTTTTTTGTTCTGGGAGTAGATTGCAGTATCTTGGGAGTCGGACATCCCTGATCTAGATCACAGAATTTCACCAGCCAAAAAACAACTATGCTATAAAATGAGGGATATCTCCTGAACAAAGAAGACTCAAGCAAGATAACCAAACCATGTGTTAAAACAGTGGAGGGTAAACTCTTCTTAGTCCCAACAAGCCACTATAAGCAACTAATGTCTGACACATCATAGTCTTTCCAAAGGCTACAATGCATGGAAGGAATGATAGTTTGAAAGTACCTCTAAGTCAAAATCTCCTAGCAAATTGAAAGCTAACTCATCAGGGACATGGGCTTATTTCCCTGGGTGTATAATATTATTCCACGTTTGTTTTGAGGTGTATACCACCCCAGGAAAGAGTAGTGCCATGGATACAGCTTCCCATTGAGACCAGCTCTCGGATCCAGAGTGTGAGCAAATAAGGGCAGTTTCTGGGAAATGGGGGGGGGGGAATCCAAAATAAAAAGTGGAGGAGTGGGACTTATTTTTTAAAAAAACAACAACTGGAAGTATCAGGAAAATCAAGTACCAAGTGAATTGGAATTGAGTGAGCGAATGAAGAATTAAAGAATGAATGCAAATTTAGCTTGACCATATTCCTCTGGGGTGATCAAAGCCAAAATGGAATGTGGACAAAGGTAGTTCCTTGTCAATTCTTCCATTTCTTCCATTTCTTCCATGATGATCACCATTATCAACCAAAGGACCTGATAAATGTTGCAAGCTTGAAATATGCAAAGTAACTAAGTGAGCCAATACCCGATATCATCCAAATTTCATATCTTAGCTCTAGGCTCTGATATATTGATATCAAAAGGTATTGGCTCAGGGTAGCTATAGAGCCATAGTTCTCAGTTTTCATGTACCTCTGTTTACATTCAGTTATGACCGATAGAAATACACACACACACACACACACACAAACAAACAAACATTCTGGCTTTTTTCCTGATTCCTCTCCAAAATCAGGAGTTTGTCATGACAAATATATATTTCAGAGAAACATGCATTTTAGCAGCTCTGAGACAAAACCATTTGTGTGTGTGTGAACAAAATGTATCAGCAGAGACATCTGAAAATGGTTATTAAATATCACATGAGATTATAATTCAATTCCCCCTTCACCAATAGGAATTTGGGTTTTTTTGGTTTGTTTTTTGTGAAGATAAATATAGTGTAGAAACTAAGCTGCCCCTAAATTCTGTTTTGTACAACACTTACTGCCTGCCTTACAAACAAATTAATAATTATGTGTAAACACACCTTTCAAGGTTATCCAACACCACTTAAAGATTTAACAGAGATGCCACAAAACATGTATGGCCTCTCCTGAAATATTAATACGCCACCATCAATGTTTCATCAGTTTGCTATCATATATCACCCTTGACAAACTTCAATCATTTTCGACCAGTTCATGAAAAATAGATATGTTTTCTCGCACACCATACCAAGAATTTCTATACACCCCTACCTTAATTAATATCAATTATCCCACCCAGATAGAAGATTCTTTCTGATTCCTAATCCAAAACCATCCCCATGCTAGAAACATTGATAACAAATGGGGCTAGAATATGAATGTCAATTTGAAACATGTCAAATACTGAAAGATTAAATGGGCTCAGAATATTGGAGGAAACAGAAATCCCTGGGGAAAATATATCTGGGTCCCCTACATTCAGCGAGTTAACAACTCCATTTTGTTGTCTGAAGAAAAAGAAAAGTTTGGAACGGCCTTTGGGCCCAGTTCCGTTTACAAAGACAACAGGGGAGAGAAAAGCTCTTTAATGAAAAAGTAGTTTTGAACTGTAAAGTTTCTGCAGCTCGTATGGCTAATTGGGGTTTAAGAGGCTTCCCTCCCTTTCAAAAAGAAGGAGCCAAGGTATTTTAAACTCTCTCAGACTGCAGCCTTGGTGCAATTCCATATTATGTACCACTGCCAGACAGAGCGGGAGATGGAGGGAGGGAAAAACAAAGTGCCTTTTTATTTTTAATTGAGTCCTATAAATGTCAATCTTGTTTCTGAACTCTCTGAAATTCCTTCTTTTAGTGCGGAACTCCCTCTGGTTCAGGATGGGAGTTGACTTCTTGTCACGAATAAGGTAATTAGTTCCTTCTTATCAGCCAATATGGAATTTTTATCTTCTTTTTGGCTTGTTGAGAAACAAATACTCTAGGCCAAATTAAGCAGGAGGGCAAATGCGACAGCTGCTACTGGGGAGAAAGAAAAAACACAAAATAGCTAGGCAGCTAGTTCTCCCCACACAGTTCTGGAACGCCCAATAGAGTTTACCTCCAGAACCTCATTGACTGTCTCCATTTGCAAATTGTGTGCAGTCACTGGTGGAGGAAGAGGAGTGCGGGGGGAGTGCACTGCCCCCGGCAGCACAATCCCAGCAGGGTGCCATTGTGGCTGCCCCACCGCCCATGCTGGGCACCCCGCCCCCACAGGTGGCATGCCACGCCCCCAGGATGCACACCAGCCCCGCCCCACCTGCTCTCCGCCCCGCCCCCCGGAGCTGCAGCATGAAGCTCCGCCACTGTGTGCAGGTCACAACATTCGGGTCAGGGATTCCCCTCTGATTTGGTGATTCCAACTTTTGTTCTACTGGTAACATAGATAAGGGGCTTGTTTTATGTCCGCTTATCCCTAGAAAGCATGGTTTGGAGAGGTTTTCTGCTTGATCTGTGCTTTCTAGGTGTATGTCTGAGCGGTTTTGACCTTGCCCTGCTCTTTCCCCATCGAAAACATGCTCTTTAGCTCTAAATCAGAGCAATCGTCAATCCAGAGAAAACCTGAATTGCCATTTGCTCCGAATGAGCACTAAAGAGTGTCTTTCCCCATGGGAAAACAGTAGGAGAAGAGAAAATGTGGATAAGCTCCTGGTCTATTTATGTGGCAGAATGAAATAGTAGAATCCTGAGATGGTTGAATGGACTGTGCCACTTTGGGATGCATGGGGGGATTTTTAAAAATATATATCTAGCTATTTATATCGTAAAGGATCACTGCAATAAAGGGCACTGGCTCTGTAATGGGGCACATGATTTGCACAGTTTTGGGTGCTCCTGGATCTAGCTCTGAAGGTGCAGGTGCCTTTGGTGGCTGGGAATGTCCTTTCACCAACTTCAGTTGGTAATGCAGCTATGGCTGTTCCTAGATCAGGATAGCTTGACTGCAGTTTCCATGCCTTGGTAGCCTCAGATTACTACAATGCAATCTATATGGGGCTACACTTAGAGTTGGTTTGGTGCCAAATGCAGGACCTAGGTTGCTTGGGAGGGTGAGCAACTGCCAGCATATAACACACCGCTTGTCGGATTGGCACTGGCTGACAATCTGCTATTAGGTCAAGTTCAAGGTGTTGGCATGAATATACAAGGCCATATACAGCTTAGGACCAGGTTACTTGAGAGACCACCTTATCCCTTACACGCCCAGGAGATCGCTGTGGTCTGTGGGAGAACTTCTCCTGTAAGTTCCAAAGATCTCAAAAGCTTGCTGCACTGTAACTAAGAGAGCAGGGCTTTCAATACAGCTACCCCATTCTGTGTAGAATAACATCTGTGTTGAGATACGACTGGTGCCTACTCTGCACTTTCCAGAAACAACCAAATATATGTTTGTTCTGGCAGGCTTTCTCCAGCTTGATGAATGGGCCTTTGGCATGAGTGTCTATCTTGTAGGCTTTCCGTTTTGTTTTAAAATGTATTTGTGGTTGATTTGTGTCCCATACACCTGGCCTACTAGGTGGCAAGTCAGTATGTTGAGTCCCCAGGCCAGGGTCAATCTATATTGTCCAAACTGCAGTCCCACAGAGATCCCGGAGCACCCAAGCTGAGGTCCATCAATGGGGGCAGTTGAGCAGACACAGCACCTCGGCTCTGCTTCCCTTTTGTACTTTGCCTGCCGATTGCAGCAGCTGGGCTTGAAGAGGCAGGTGACCCTCACCTGTTCTGGCCAGGTGGGGCTCGCTAGCTCTGTGAGGAGGTGTGTGATTCCTCAGCTGGTGTAGGCTCAGAACAGAACATTATACTGGATGTATACACCATAATATCTTCTCATAAGGTTGAAATTAACCCGCCCCCCGCTTAATATTCCAAAGTTCTGTAAACATTGCTCAATCTTGTTCAGATTTATTTTTCTCCATGTTAGAACCAAGGGATCCAGGTGATCTTACTCGAAGATGATAGTACCCATAATTTAACGTACTATTCCCTTCAATGGTGAAGTCCCTATCTGTATAGAAAAACTGGACAATTAAACAATTAAAATAAAATCTGTTTAAAATGCTTCCCCAAAAGTATTTCTAGATATTTATTGGAATGGATATCTCAATAATCTCCTCTCATTCTGGAACATAATTCTTTGGCTGATTGCCACCCAAATAAGTAGCAATTTCTTCTATTTTGAATACAGTAAAAAAAATTTGTGGCAAAGCCACTTATCCACTTTAATCCTTCTCTATGGCTCCTGAGCAGCCAGTAGTTTAAGAAATCTCTAATTTGAAAATATTGATCTAAATTGAGCTGTATATCCCTCAAACCTCCCCTCATTTGATCAAGGGTCTTTACTTGATTGTTAGTAATCCAATCAGTGAATATCTCAATTCCTGCTTCCTGCCAATTAGAAAATTGACTTATAGTGCCAATTTTAAAAAAAGTAAACTGTGGATGAAACAAAACTGGGGCAATGAAATCAGTTGGTTCGCACAAATTTGTCCCATATTTTCTAGAATATATGCAACGAGACCGTTTATCTAATATTCTGTCTTTGGTTTCCATCCGTAGCAATAGGGAAGCTTTTAATGTTTAATAGATTATTGTATTTTGATGTCTGTTGGAAGCCGCCCAGAGTAGCTGGGGAAACCCAGCCAGATGGGTGGGGTATAAATAATAAATTATTATTATTATTATTATTATTATTATTATTATTATTATTATTTGGTGGAATCCTCACAAAGCATTGTTCTAGTTCTCTTATATAATCTTGACTCAACTCATGATACCAGTTGGCAACGAGGAAGAAATTTGCATAGGAACCTAGCAAACTCACTCTTCCCAAACTAATACATAACTTACCTTCAAAATTCATAACGTTATGGTGTAGTTCTCTAACCAAGGAATGCACAAGGAAATGTGCATATTAGTGTAACCTGCACAGAAAAGTGCATATATTAGCAAAAAGGTGTTTTTTAAAAAATGCCTTCTTTTAGTGGAAGGTTGTTTGCAAAAATGTGTAAACTAGTGGAAACTGTACAGGAAAGTGTATGTGTTCCTGAAAATGTATATAACTTTCCATGAGTTATTTTTTTAAAAAGTTTGCAAACGTATGTGGAAATGTAGCAAACTGAATTTAAGATTGGGAGAATGAGAAACTGAGACAAACCAGAATGGGCAGATTTTCCATCGCTATTCACGACAGTTTTACCTGTCTCAGGAGGAACAGCCAGTGCTGCTGAACCTTTAGCCCTTCCTTAATCCAAAATAAGTGCTGGTCTTGACCTTTAAAGCCTTAAACGGCTCAGGACCGCAATACCTCAAAGACTGCTTCTCCCCATATGTGCTGACCTGGACTCTGCAATCACCATCTGAGGCCCTTCTTTATTTTCCTCCTTCCTGAGAGGATTGGAGGGTGGCAACATGAGAACTGGCCTTTTCTGTGGTGGCTCCCAGGTTATGGAATGCTTTCCCCAGGGAGACTCACCTGCTGTCTTCATTACATATCTTTAGTCACCCGGGAAAAACATTAAAGGTTACCAGGCCTTTGACTTTGGCTGATTCACATTCTCTGGTCTTTCTATTTAAAAAATGGGGGGGGGGATAACTTGGCAGCTATGTTTATTGGTTTTCTTTTGTTCTGTTCATGTTTTGTTGTGTTCACGTTTTTTGTTCATGTTTCTGTTCTCATTTTGTATTTTTGTCTTGTGAACCGCCCTGTTATCTCTGGAGGAAAGGCAGTACACACATTTAAAAAAACAAAACAAAACAAAACAAAATTTTTGTTCCTTAGCATGCTCCCTGACTTCCAGGAAAATAATAAGTACGGTATCTCTCAAGTACGGTCATAGTGAAAATGGCTGTTGCAGCTGATCCACTACGCCAGCAAGTATTGTCAGTGCAACGGTGCAAATTACATTTGGGTCCGTTGTCTTCCACCATCCCTGCCTGGGGCCTTTGCAGAAGCTAGCCAATTCTCTTCAGCCCTGATATGTTATATCCATGCTATTATATTCCAACAGACCTCCTAGGAGGAAAGCAATATAACGGAGCTTATTTAGTTGTGGGTGTTTTACACTGGGAGCCTCACTAGCCTCCACAAGGAATTAAGTTGAGAAACTAAACTCATTTTCATTTGTAACCAGACAAAATTGGAAGCCCGTTCTCCAGGGTGATGAAATAAGTACGTTAACCCTCCCCGCCGTTCACCTCCAAGTCGTACTCTTTAATGTGAAATCTACGTTGGGCCTCTGTCCGCGGACTTTCACCATCCTGCTCCCTCTGGTCCTTTAGCTAGCGTTGTTGATCACATACGCAATGCATATACGCCACTGAATTGCATCCAGCCTCTTACATGGAAGTGGAGGCTGGTGCCCAGAGTAAATGAAGTTATTGCCTTTTGTGCGGTTAATTTGCCTTCCTTTGTAATGAATGCTGAATAGGGAAGCTCATCAGTAATTAAGCTTTCTATTATTTTGTTAGTCAAAGTGTTTAGAGAAGAAATTGAGCAATTTAAATTAATATAGAGGTTTTAAAAGAAAAGAAAACCCTGGGATAAGGGGGGGACCCACATTTCTGGTTGCTGCATTCTTTGGAAAACAGTGAGCAAGAAAACATTTCCTTATTCTTCAGCTAGGAGAAGAAATAAATTTGTTCCATTTGCGGTTTGATGTACACCAACACAGGTGACCGACAAGAATAAACAGAGTAACACAGGGTCAGGCACAGAGTTACGGATTTAAAATTGGCCATAATTTTATTGAATAAGGCTAAGCTGTAACTCAGGGCTTGCCTACCAAGTGCCCACAGGTTCCAGTGTAGCCATGGGTGCTCCTGGGCCATGCTTCCATGCTCTGTGCTACACCACAATTCTCTTCCAGCTTTGTGCTACGCCACAATTCCCTTCCAGATTTTTCTCCTTCCTCTGGGAGGAGGTTGTCCTTAAATGCCATCTAAACCCTTTGAATTGTGTCGAGAAACAGACAAACAGACAGACAGTGTAGCTGTTTAAAGAACTGGCGAGATGTGTTCCTTTCAGCTGTGCCCACATAGCAACTTAAACTGAAGTTTCTGATAAACCTGCAAAGGGAGCCCCACATACAACATATTCCAGTAGTCAAGTCTAGAGGTTACCAGACACCGCAGAGTAGCCTTAGCCTATGAAGGGATGCCACTTGGGCCTCTAGTGACCTAGCTGAGTTACCCAGAACCTTCAGACTGCAAACGTATTTCAAGAGGTGCACACTTATATCCATAGCAGGTTGAATGTCACCTCTTCAGTGAGACCAACCACACTCCAACAGGAGGTCTGTTTTGCTTGGATTGAGCTGACATTTCTTGGCCCTCCTCCACACTGAATAATCAGACACGATATATAAGCCCTATTGGCAAGTCAGTCATTAGCTTCGCTTCGTTTATGAACTTGACTCTACTCCTCCTAAACCACTGGTGAGTTTGTGGTGCTCACAAAAGAACATAGTTTTCTCCACGGTGCCAGCTTCAATAGAGATTTGAACAGGAGTGCTATGTTTAGATAGGAGTGCTATCAAAACATGAGTGTGACCCAAGCACACCACTGCAGCTCTACCAGTCTGACTGAAGCCTGAGTCATGCAGTGAGGATCTGGTATGGAAGCAGTGCGGGTAGAAAACATGGAGCAGATAACCGAGAGATGGAGATGAGGTATGCAGAGCCTCGGAATAAGAGGGGGACATGACAGAGGTGCATAAGATTTATGCATGATGTAGATATAGAAAAGATCTCCCTTCCTCACAACTCTAGAACTCAGGGGAATCCAAAGAAGCTAAATGTCGGAAGATTCAGAAAAACCAAAGGCAGTTCTTCTTCCCACAGTGCGTAGTTCAGCTATGGAATTGACTCCAACCCAAAGTACCGTGTTTCCCCTTTTTAAAGACGTAGTCATAATATAAGCCATGGCAGGGTTTTTATGCATTTGCGAAATATTAGACATACCCCAAAAATAAGACGTACCTTGTTGCTTCCCTTTGGAGCCTCAGAGAGGCTTGAGACCAGATGGGAGGGGGCCCGAGGCAGAGCGGTGGCGGGGCGACTGGCGGTGGCGGCGGGAGCCACACTGCCGGAACGTTGTGGGCCGCATGGCCCGAAGCAAAGCGGCGGCGGGAGGCAGAGCGGCGGCAGAAGCCCTGCTGCCGGAACATTGTGGGCCGCATGGCCGAGGCAGAGCGGCAGCAGGGCGACTGACAGCGGCGGGAGCTGCGCCGCCGGAACATTGTGCGCGGCATGGCCTGAGGCAGAGCGGTGGCCGGAGGCCCGCTAGCCCTCCCACACGATTCCGGAGGCTTTTCTGCAGCGTAGGTGACGGCCCGCTGTTTCTCTGGGCCGTCAGGCTGCATTTTCACCGAGCCCCACCAAACTTAGGCGGCGGCGGCGGCATTGGCAGTTCTCTAGGAACTTGCTGATCTGGATCTCGCAGTTCTTTAGGAACTCGCGGAACCAGATCGGGTAAAACCTGGCGCGCAGCGCAGGCGCGGGATGAGGGACACGATCCAGCCTCGGCAGCCCTAGCGACGGCGAGGGGGGAGTTGTGAGCCTGCCGTTGGACGAAGCAGCCCCACCCCACCCGCTGCAGAGTCTCCGGAGCCAGATCCCTCGGCAGGATCACTTCGGCCCCCACTGCTTAAGAGGAGCTGCCGGTGGAGCGCAGGAAGCCTGGAGGGGTGGCGAGGAGGGCAACCTGTCCGTCTGCCCGCATCCCTCTCTTAACTGCTGTACGGTAACTTGGCAAAGAGGTTTCCCACCTCATCGTCCCTGCAGGCAGGCAGCCACGTTAGAGGGGAGAAGGGCAAGGGGGAGGGAGTTCATTAATGTTTCGAGAGTCAGCTCAGGAAGGGGACAAAGGGAATGCTTTAAAAGCGTCGCGAACGGGGAGATATTCACTTTTTTTTCAACAAGGTGTCCCAATGCAACGGCTTGAGTATCTCCTCTTTTACGTTGCAATCTACGTCAGCTTTTGCAACCGATAGGGCTCCAGCGCCGGCGCCCAGAGCAGATCTATCCATAGACAGTTCTTGCTTCACAAAACCCAAGTCATGTAGCACCGTTAAAAAAAAAAAAGACACCCCCTGAAAATAAGACACCGTGTGTTTTTTTGAGGAAAAAAAGTTATAAGACGGTGTCTTAAAAAGGGGGAAACACGGTAGAGATGGCAGCCAACTTGAAGGAGGATTAGACAGATTCATGAGTTCAAGACAGTCAGTGACTATTAGCTATGATGGTTATGCATCCCTCTGATGCCAACTGCTGGGAATCACAAATGGGGAGAGCTCTGTTGTGCTCAGGTCCTGATTTAAGGCTTCCTGTAAGTTGGCCACTGGGAGAACAGGATACTGGACTAGATGGACCTTTTATGTAGTCTGCTGCTTGTCCTTCAATGGCCTGATCCTCCGGTTCTTGTTTGAGTTCTTTACCACAGTTTGGAAAATGCAAAACTCTTGCTTTCCCCTCTAGCTGGCTGATAAAAAATAAATAAATAAAATCCACATGGTTTGTTCTCTTCCATCAGAAAACAAAAATAAAGCATCCACTATTGATCGGAGTATTATGCAGGGAAATGGAAAAAGTATTCCATTCCCTTTTTGTGTTTATTATTTTGCTAAAGGGGGACATGAGTATGTTCCTTTCCTTGATTAACTGTCAAAGTATCTGCAGTAAACAGCCATCAATATTCCTCTTACCAGGAGATCTGAATTCTGCAAAGCAGTGTTATCACCATCAACTAAACCCAAATTGCCAGATTAAATTATTGCATGGTTTTCCACAAATAGTTACATATGATAATATCCTGAATGAGGCCTGACTCCCTTTCTCTGTCTACTATCTGAGGCCCAAGTAAGTTCATTACCTAAGAGCATTTCAAGTTCACAAGCAAAACTTGCCCACTTCTTAGTCCTCAGAAGTTTTAATGCTTCTCTCCATTTCTCTTGATTCAGGGCTCTCTCGGTTTATTTAATTTTCAGCATTTATGAACTGACCAGTAACAAAAGTTCTCTAGGAGAATATTTCTCTTTATTTATTTCTTTTTTAAAAAAAATCAATAAAATACAAAAATACAACATGAGAGCAAAATCTAAAGCAGAATAAAACCAGCTGCAGATTAAAACAAGAATAGAAGAATGAGTACAACAGGTCTGCAAAGTGCTAAAAAGTTATTTAAGAATGAAAAGCCTGGGAATTAAAAAACAAAAAGGTCTAGCTTTTATTTTTAAGCGTTTGCAAGAAACACTGGCTCTACTTCTCATTCTAACTCCTCAGGTACTGCAAGGGTTAAGACAAGCCTACCCTGTTTCCTTGTTACTTTGTCACAGATCTAATGGCCATCGATAATAGTTGAATAAGAATTGATGGAGAGATAGATTTAATTAACCCTGGTGTCAGCAGCCGGCATTGCCGCCTGTTTGTCTGTTAATGGAGAGATGCGGAAAAAAGTCCTCCTGAGCTTTGCAACGGCTCAGCCGGAGGCGAATCAAAAACAGTTCTCTTCATCAGCATCGCCTCCCAGGTACACTCGGGTACCACTGTGTACAAACCGCCAACCCTCCCCCCCCCAAGGTACAAAGCAATCACCTAACTGCTTGCAATCACATGCCGCTCTTTGCGCCGTCTGCAAACTAGCTGGGGGGAAAGGAAAAGAAAACAGACCGCCGCGGCACCTTGGAGGCTGAGTGTTAGCAAAACGACAGGGAAAATGAAGGCAGCTGCCAGATGCAGAGAAGAAGCCTGGGGAAGGTGGCAGAATGGGTCAACATGAAGAAACTGGATGTGGAGGGAGGGATTTCTTTATTTTTGTTTATTTTTGTTTTTTTGTTTGCTCATAATATCTATGCCAGTCACGTGTTGCTGTGGCTCAGTCTGTTAAACGGATCCTCAGAGTCCCCCTTCAGACTCCCCTCACTTTCAGAGGCCCCCTTCATTTTGTTTGAGATATTTTGACCCCTCCTCCCCCACCCCCCATTTCATCCCTGTGAATCGATCCATGAGCTAGCGCGTCCTCTCCTTTCCCCATTTCCCGGCATATCCCTGTGCGCAGCCCCACCCCCTCCCTGCACTCCCCCCCACCCCTCGGCTCATCCCTGTGACTATCCCCATCCCTCTCCGTGGCCCCCCGGCTCATCCCTGTGAGTCCGTCGGTGTCGGTGTATCCCAGCCTGTATGTCAGGTATTTGGGGTTGGGGGGGGGAGAGGGAACGGCGGGGCGTGGTCCACTTTTCGGAATGGTGTGAGCATTGTTGGTGTGGCATGGTCTGTCTGTGATGGTTGGACATGGGGGGCTAGGGGCAGGATCTCAGCGTCGGCCTTTGTGGAGGAATGGCCTTTGTGGTAGTTGTAGCATGTCAGTTGGTGACGTCACGATCTTGGCTGGAACACGGTTTTTTGTTTTGTTTTATGTGGCCCAGGTGTGACATCTGTCTACGCGAACTGTATATGGTCACTCGCATATTCGCTTGGGACATTGTGTCAAAATTTGAACACAATCGGTCAAGCGGTTTTGGAGAAAAGTGGAGACACGCCCACATGGCCAGTTTACATTTACACACACACACACACACACTACATGTAAGTGATATTTGTGTAGAGAAATCGACTAACGCAGAGCAATCCAGAGTTCTGTATTCTGAAGAACCCGTCCATTTGGGACTCTCACTGTGACTTCATTCTGAACACAAGGAGGCAGGCAGGGTGGCTTAACAATCTGCCTTATTGCATTTGGGTAATGAGTTCGGTTTTATTTTTCACCTTACTGGCTTGTGCCTGTTTCCCATCCCTTTTGAGAACTCAGAAGTAAGGCAAAACGATTCAGCAGGAAGGGGCAGAACTCAGCAGCAGAGTCCCTTCTCCTGATAGCCCTTCTTACGCTTAGCAAGCCAAAGCCAATGTGGAACACAACCAAAATGACATCTTGGCCCTTTGTGGACTGCATCTTAGCACAACTGTAGAGTGGATGCCATTTTTGGATGTGAAGGATCGTGGTTGGCCCAAGATATTTTGCTGCCTGAGGCAGAGCAGTAAATGCCCCCACTCTAGCAAGGTGCACAATACCCAAAGCTAGTCAATATGTTTTGGCACCTGAGCAGAAAATCCCACAAGTGCCTCCCTATCAGTAAATGTACTTTCACGACACCCAAGGCACCCACCTCTCTCTGCCTAATGGTGTAAAGGATTGCCAGTCTCAGCTTGGCCAATAGCAGCTGCACAGCTAGAGCTTTCTTCATCTGGCTGGTTAGCTGAGGAAATACTAGGCTTTCCTGGGGGAACAAAAATAAACTGGAACATTTCTGCTATGGAAAGTTACAGGATTTCATCAGGACATGCACTGATTGGAAACGAAGTAGTATGACCACCCCAAATCTTTTGCAGACACCAACAGTATCGGAAGCAAGATTGTGTGTGACTGCTCCAAAAGAATCATGAAAGCACAATAGAAAGGATGCCTGGAGGAGCTCTCTGCTCCAGGGCAACAGAACAAATAGAGGCACTATGGAAGGGCCCTGAGGGACTGCAGAGGGAAGGGAGGTCCTTTGTATATAGCCTTTGAAATCCTGCTTATATCGGGGCCTCCCCAAAACAGAGCACATTCACAAGGGGCCTCCTTATGCTCAAAAGAGTTTAGCAGAACATCATGTCCAAGCTGTGCTCTCTTGCCAAAGTGGGATATGGTTCTAATGAGTTAACACAAGATATCCTTAGTGCTGCTACAAGCCGTGTTTTAAATTTAATAGGACAGGTGTGAACAGGCTTACACAGGAATGGAAATGTGCAATGCCTAATAGATCGTGAGCCCCCTGCCTGCTCAGTTCTTATGGAGTAATAATCACTCCTCCTGATCAGGAAAGGAGATCTGGAGATTCAGTGGCAGGAGAATAACCACAGAAGAACACAACGCAGGACTATCATGGTGGGGACAAACCGACACCATCCAGTCCTTCTTCACACCTCATCTTCTTTTCATTTGCAGCTGTGATTGGTTTTCTTGCTTGAACACATGCCCCATTCTTTTGTCCTTGACCAGAGCGATGGATTCCCTGCCACTCAAGGTAGTTCTGCCTGGCATGCAAGTTCAGATCTGTCGCAGAGGGAAGAATGGATGTCCCTGTGTGCATTTTTGTCCATTATAAAGATGGGTAGATTTCCTTCACCTTCGTTACAGAAAGAGCAGTGGGGGAGAGGATTGTAAAAGGCCTACAGGACTTGACCAAAGCTTGTGATCTCTGAACACTGCACCGGCAGGCAATTGCTTTTGTTTGCATTGTGGAAGCCAAGTTCAGTTCCACAACAACTGGGGACCATTTTCACTTACATTCAAAGGTCATATCGATACAAATACCGTACTAGCCCGAATATAAGCCACACTTTTCTTCCCCCAAATTCCAACAGTGAACAATTAAAGTGTGGCTTATATTCTCGTCCTTATGCCGCCAGCAAAGTGGCATCCCCCCCCAAAAGCAGCCTGAGTATTGTCTCCCCCCCTTCAATTTTAAAGGTGCAGTTTATTTGTGGGTGCGACTTATATTGGGGCCAATATGGTAATATCTTACTTGAAACGGGCAAACACTTCCTCACAATTTTAGAGCTCCCTCCTTCTTTTAGTTCATTCAATTGCTTCCATACAGTTACATGAAAAAACAGCCTTTCAGCTCAGGGCATTTTCATGCTGTCACTATTTTGGGGTAGGATACAATCACACATCATCAAATTAAGGTGCAGTCATTATAATTGATTAGTAAGTATTGCGCAACCCCCCCCACTCCCCTCCAAAATCAGACTTTTTGCAGTAAGGAAAGTGAGGTGAAAGTGCAATGGAAAGTGTGGGGTAATGCTTGCAGTGGCCCAAAGTCATCTAACTGCCCTGCAAGCAAACCCAGACGAATGCTCATTAAATAGCTAATGTCATCTAAACTCCTTGCAAACAGATCAGGATGAATGCGTAATGAAGAGGTCAACTGGAAGCAACTTAAGTCTTTAGTACAAGGGATAAAAAGTATCTGCACCAAATGCTGTTAAAAATACACTGGTGGTTTTTTTTAAAAAAATGTATTGATTTCCCCCTCTTCGTTCTGTTTTTTTCTTTCTTTCTTAACAGCAGATGTATAAAGCAAGCACTTGAACAACTTAACCTCTAACCTAGGAACAAAGAGAGAAGAAGAAAGAATACACAGGGCAAAGGGAGTAAAGGGAAGAATTTCAGGCATCCTACTTTTTGGTGTTAGATCAGCATAAGAAGAGTGAGAGCAGGGATGAGCATGCCAGCTCCACTGCCTCATCACCAGCCCTTCATCATTCACAAGCTGTAGAGTGGCTGTCGGCAGAAGGGAGATTGATCTACTTGTATAGGTGTAAAACCCTGGGAACTCAAGGTTCCACATTGCAAGAGCTTCTACAAGTTGTCCTGCAGCTTGCAGATAGCAATGTGGAGAGTGACCAAAGGGGCACTAATAGTCTCATTTTCCATGAATCCTCTTTTGAAGCTTTCCAAGCTGGTTGCCATCTCTGTCTCTTGTGGGAACCATTTCCGGAGTTTAATTATAACCCGTGTGAATTTTCTTTTGTCTGTGCTGAATTGTCCAACATTCAGCTTCATTGGACATCCAGGAGTTCTAGTGTTGAGAGAGGGTGAAAAACTTTTTACTATCCACTGTCTCCACTCCACACATCATTTTATACACTTCCTACTTGACTTTTCTCTAAACAAAAAAGCCCCCAGATTTTGTAACCTTTCACCCAGTGCTATTTTTCTAGAAAAAGAGGTGCCAGAACTCACTCTGAACACCTCCCTCTTTCACTTAGAATAGCAATGGCACCCACCTGAGAGGTGCCAGAACTGAAGTTCTGGTGAGTTCCCCCTTGAAAAAAAGCCCTGCTTTCACCAAAGAGGAGTTGCTTCACCCCCATTATCGTTTGGGCTGCCCTTTCCTGAATCAGAACTATACACAGTGTTCCAAGTGTGACCACGCCAAATATTTGTATAATGTCATTGTTATACAGTATTGGAAGTAGAAGTAGATAAACCACCCAGAGTTGAAACGTTTACTAGATAATATGTTCCAAATGGCTAAATTTAGCAGTGGGGGTTGGGAAGAGGACGACAGATATGGCATATGTTCTGTGATCAGACATATTTTGACAATTCTGCTGAAAGGTCTGACAGAGTTATGAGCCAGGAGGAGGAATAACACAGACAAGGGAGTGTCATCTCCCCTCTGCCTCGATTCAGGCCGTTCTGCTAACAATGAGAGTCACTGCCCAGTTCTGGGAAACATCCTTTCGTTGGTGTCTCCAAGGTAATGCAGAGCTTCCTGATGCAGCAATATACCTGCCAACAGCAATGACCAAAAGCAGATGAGGCCGATTAGCGGCATCCGCCAGAAATGCCAGCCCTGTGAATTGCAGAAAGAGGAAGAAGGTAAATGTTCCGACCACTCACTCCTCACCCAAAGATTTGTTGACCCCCGCACATCCTCCACACCTTGTCCCTTGTTTCTCTCACTCAGCACAATAAGGAATCTGAGGTCATTCTGTACTGTTTCCAGTGAAAGCGCAGCTAACATTTCCCACTGATTTCATTGGGACCTGTTCTCTTGGAACCAAAGCAATTATATTCACTGAAAGTGTTGTGCTGTCTGGAAATTGTCTCCTCCCCAACCAGAAGAAGGCCCTTCTGGGCACTTTGTGAGGTGCCTTCTTTTAAATTATTGGTTCACATGTTCTGGGGTTGGGTTGGGAAACTTCTAACTCATGGGCAGCCCAGCATAAGTTCGGTTTGGTCCCTGAGGGCATTTCCCCAAATCCATGCCCAATTGTCCCACACCTGATGTCATATGGGATATCATCACAGGTTGGGCAGGTGAGATGCAGCTGATCCCTAAATAACAAGGTTGAAATGACCACTCATCAGCTGGTTGGGCAGGGACTTCAAGCCTGTTGCATTGGCTGGAACTGTAGGGAAACCCACTTTCCAAACATTGTCCCATCAGGTGATGGGTTGCTGGGTTGACCTTCTCAGTGTTCAAAACTGGCCAGCAGGGTTGGGTAAAAATAAGGATCTGTCCTGCTGAAGGTCCCCCCACCCCTGTTCTAAGGTTTGAACCATGGCACTGGATGCTGGTCCCATTGCTGAAGAAACCTGGACCAACTGAAACCCAGACCATTTTGATGGCTGTTAACTACTATTTAGTATTTTGTACTAACAGTGCCAGGCACTGTATGGTATAAAGAAGCGATAAAGGGTGATATTCAGCTAAGGTTTACTCAGCCTACATCCATTGGCGTTAATGAATATAACTAAGTTAGGCTCATTGCTTTCAGCCAGTCTACTCTGAGTAAAACTTAGTTGAATACCACCCAAAGACAAGGGTGAAGAGATGTGCTTTCAGGATGCGATGGAAGCTAGGCACTTCTGTGGGGAGGAAATTCTGCAACGTTAAGGACTGCCACAGACAAATCTACCTCCCTGGCCACCGTGACCGGTACTTCTGAGGGTGGTGGATCTACCAGGAGACCCCCTACCAATCTTAACGCCTACAAGCACCTGCAGGGATAGAGGCAGTTTTTCAAATATTTCTCCCCCCCCTCCCACTTTAGCTTCAAACCAACCGTATGAGGTAGGTATGTATGTAAGGAGGCAGCGATTTCCACCCCATCCTGGCTTCATTGCGATCAGTGCTGTTTCCCTTACACTACTGTCCAGCCTCTCCTAAAACAAACATTGTTCATCTCACCATCGGCTATGGCTGAAACTTGTACAATTAAGCATGTGGTTAATTTCAGTGGAAAGGAAATGCCAAAAAGGATTGAAAACAGTATAATGCAATTATTTACATTAACATATGCAAACTGAAACACCAACAATAGTGAATACCGCTTGCATTAGCTTGTGTCATTTCTGTTCCTGACCTTGGGCAAACATGTTGTTGGTCTGGATTTCCAGTCCCATTTCTGCTTCTGTCTAGAGGTTGGTGAGTCTGAGAGACAGCAACTGGCCCAAGGTCACTCTGTGAGCTTCAGAGTTGAGTGGGGATTGGATCCTGGGTCTCTCCAGTCCTCACCTGACACTCTAACCACTGCACCATACTGGCACCCGGGCCTTTTGAGTGAAGAACAGTGTGACAATATTTGAGGGAGAAGACAGCAAAGGGCATTGAGGCTGGCTGAGGGGACTGACACAGGAAAAGGCAAGACAAGGAGTGGACGAACCAGAGGTTGCCATGGGAGCAGGGAGAGCAGACAATGGCTTCTTCAAGGAAAGCTTTTCCTCGCCAGCCAGAACATGAGGTGCCTACTGTGGCCATAGCAACACATTTGATATGTGTCATCGGAGTAACCTGGCTGTATTCACTGGACTATTTTTTTATTTTATATTTTAGCACTGAACTTCCCAGAAGTAATATCTAACATCGTTGTTGTTTATTATATTAAAAAAATCATTTCTAAAAAAATCTACCAGATGGATGCAAACACATTTTTGAGGTAGAAAGTCATCTTAACCTCCATGGAACTTATTTTTTTTTGAAAAGGTCACTTAATCTCACAGCTTCATGAAGCTGATAGAGAAGTTAAAGGGGCACTACAACTCCTACGTGGACCAGAAGTGATGATTCGTTAGGAGTGCCAGCACATCGCCATTACAATCCAACAACCCCATATCCTCCAACATTTCTCTGATGAAAATAGGGATGTCCTACTCCATACATCCCAGTAGTGATGTATGGAAGTGAGAGCTGGACCATAAAGAAGGCTGATCGCTGAAGAATTGATGCTTTTGAATTATGGTGCTGGAGGAGACTCTTGAGAGTCCCATGGACTGCAAGAAGATCAAACCTATCCATTCTGAAGGAAATCAGCCCTGAGTGCTCACTGGAAGGACAGATCGTGAAGCTGAGGCTCCAATACTTTGGCCACCTCATGAGAAGAGAAGACTCCCTGGAAAAGACCCTGATGTTGGGAAAGATTGAGGGCACAAGGAGAAGGGGGCGACAGAGGATGAGATGGTTGGACAGTGTTCTCGAAGCTACGAACATGAGTTTGACTAAGCTGCGGGAGGCAGTGGAAGACAGGAGTGCCTGGCGTGCTCTGGTCCATGAGGTCACGAAGAGTCGGACATGACTAAACCACTAAACAACAACAACATTCCATAACAACAACAACAATTTTATTTATACCCCATCCATCTGATTGGGTTGCCCCAGCCACTCTGTGTGGCTTCCAACATATATAAAAGCATAATAAAACATTAATCATTAAAAAAACTTCCCTTTTTGGTTGAATGTGTTTGGGTTTTCATGGCGTCAGGCTGGCAGCTCCAAGTCAAAATGACTTTATGTTTGTGCTCCGTTTTTAGCACAAAGGTTACCAGATGAGTTTACAGCCAAGTTAAGATGTAACCTTGATCCATTTCATTTGCAAGTCTCTGTATGTCGCTGTTGGCTCCCTTCCCTTTCCCTATTCATTTCCCAAATAAGCTTCCTGTAAATACATGCCCTTCAACTCCAGATTCATGTTGAAAATCCTGCACTTCCAATGCATCCTGTGGTCATTTCACATAAGCCAACATCCCTGTTCAAAACATGTCACTCAGCACTGCATGGCTCATAAAAAGGAAAATCCTAGTTGAAACACAACATGTATCCTCGTGAGTAGCCAGGCCAGGACATCTGTGCAGACAGCTTGGGGAGGAAGCCGAAAGGATGAGTCAAGCAGAATCAGAGTCTGGACAGGGTTTCCCAAGCGTAATGATAGAGATGAAGTGTGGATTGAGGGAAAATTGGAGATTGAACTGTCCCAAATCAAAACACCACACCCCAATGTGAGATAAACCATGGGGTCCAGCTTTGGGTCTGGGATAAATATTGCTTTGCATAGGGGCTTATCCATTACCTGCTGCTACTCTCTTCCTGCCTCACCTCACCTTACCTGATGGCAAGATAGAGTGGTAGTGGGATCAAGGCCCTTCTTCCAGCAATTGGATTGCTGCAACAACAGTGTACCTGTTGTAAGGAACTCTGGAAAGTGTAGCTTTCCAAGTCTCCTGATATTGCAATAGGGATTCAGAGGCCCTGGGAAACCACATCTCCTCCCAGGTTGTGTATGTGTTTTGTGTGTATGTGGTTGGTTAGTTGTGAGGTGTGTGTGGTTCTCTCTCTCTCTCTCTCTCTGTGTGGTAGTGTCTTGTGTCATGTGATTGCAACATATGTGGGTAGTTGTGTGATGTTTTTCAATTTTCCAATTGTGCCCATTGGTCCAAAAACATTGGTGGCATCTTGTCTAACCATTACACCACACTGTTATATTCCAACAACTAAAGGGGTAGGTACTGGTCACACCACCCATTAGGTGGCTCACTCTGCAACCACGTAGTTCCGGGGGGGGGGTGCCTAAAAAATTGATCTGTGCCTGTAGTTGCTGCAATTGACTTTAGTATGGATGGAAAACCTTAATATTTGTTAAAACACTGCTCAGAACATCACCCAACCAATGCAAGGTTGCCTTCCTTGACAAGCCTGAATAAAGGACATAAGTACTTTTCACCCACATTGGAAAGAAATATAATATATACCTGTTTAAAAATCGGAATAGAAAGGGTGACTGTATCACTTTTTAACTTGGTGTAGCCAAGGCAATTTATATTAGATGGGTTTGAAATTTGGCCCATTTGTAGGCATCTTCAGGTAGATCATATATGCCAAGCTTCACGTTATTAGCACAACAGCTGGGTGCCATTTTTATAAGCTTTATAGCTTTGGTGCAAGATTTTGTGTGTGCTATTCACCTTAATGAAAGGAGCACCACTGTGTCCATTTAATACCTGTATCCAAATCCTTTTCAGCCACCGGTTGTGGGAATGTGCCAACCTCTCTTTCATTTGTAGAAAGGGAATAATAATAATAATATTTCACATGGTTATTGCAAGAACAAATTGCGCTGATTGCAAAATAGTTCACATTTAAATGCCATATTGTTGCTGTTGTTATTAATAATACACTGAGTGGTGTTGCTCTTTATTAATGGTAGGAAGCAGTCCTTCATCTATGGCCGTGGCTTTTCATCTGTGGAATGGAAAAATTGTGCATTGGGCAATCCCACAAAAGTAATTGAATGCTTTCACTTCCTCTTATAACATGGAATCCCCCAATAACTGGTAATGGGACCTGTGCTTTTAAGCTTGTACATAAACAATCTAGAGTTAGGGTTGAGCAGTGAGGTGGCAAAGTTTGCTGATGGTACTAATTGTTCAGGGTTGTTAAAACAAAGAGAGATAGCAAAGAGCTCCGAAAAGACCTCTCCAGACTGAGTGAATGCATGGTAAAATGGCAAATACAATTCAATGTAAAGAACTGTAGAATGACCCATGTTGGGGGAATTATTAGGAAAAGATCATTAGGAACTTGGAAACAGAACTGCTTCTATGGGACACTTACCGTCTTGCCAGAGTGGTGGTTGCGGCCTGACGCAGCGCCTCCTCTCTCGCCCGGATGGGCAGTGCCATTTTAGATTGTCTCCCCAACCCCTCCGACCACCTCTGAGGCTCACAGGTTCCCACCAAACCGTGGTGACCCTGAGGGGGCGGGGCATGGCCATCTACTTAGCCCGGCCGACCACTCAGCACAGCATCCAGTTGGCCGGGAGCATCACCCACCCTTCCCCTCCCTTCATTAACAGTTGATTACTACTCTAACCGTTTCTTTTCAGCTAGCCAGGGTTTGCTGTGGTCTTTTGGCGGTTTCCGTATTCAGGGCCGGGAAGGAATTTCCCCTGCGTTGCAGGTCTCGTCTTCTCCATAGCACTAGTCACAACTTTGGCGGTTTAGGCCTTGGGCGGAATCCTATAGTCTTTCCTCCGATCAGGATGTGGTGAAGTGGTGACTCACCCACCCCTTGTTCCCTGCAGCGGTGTTAGTAAGGTTCCCTGTTAGAGGGGTCTGGAGAGAAGTTGCTGTCCAAAGAGCCAAGCGTGCAGGGCTAGCAGATCATAGAGCTTCCCTAAGTGTTTGGGGGCCATCCACGTAAACTTGTGTTTTGCGATGGATCCACCCACAAACAGGGGGGCTGAGAGGGATACACGTCCAGTGCCTATGCCAAAGCTTCCTACATTTGAAATCAATAAAGTTGTGGCCATTTATATCCCAGACAGTTGTTGTGTCCATTCATTTTACCACTCAGCAGTTCAGCATGCCAAGAGCGCGGGGGGGGGGGGACTCTGCAACTGGACACACAATATAATGCTGTTATACAAATCTATGGTGCAACTGCACTTGGAGAACTATGTATAGTTCTGGTTGCTTCACCTCAACTCGCCTACAAGGAAAGTCTGCAGCGTTTGGGACTGCTGAGTGTAGAGAAATGGAAACTAAGAGGTGACATGATAGAAAATTATGAATGGCCTGGAGAGAGTGGATAGAGGAATGAATGAAGTGGAATGTTGGAAGATGCAGGCTAGATATAAGAAACGGTTTCTTCATGCAGTGCATAAAACTATGGAACTCACTCCTGCGGGATGGCTTTAAAAGATAAAACTGTGGAGAGTAAGGCTATCAATGGCTACCAGCAATGGTGGTTCTGTTCTGTCTTGACTGCCAGAGGCATTAGGTCTCTGAAGACCAGTTACTGGAAACCACAAGTGGGCAGAGTGCTATTGTCCTCATGTCCAGCTTGCAGGAATCTGGCCAGCCACTGTGAGAACAGGACACTGGACTCCATGGGCCTTGACCCAGCAGACTTGACTTATGCTAGCACGTGCTTTTACCTGCATGTTTGCATTAGTGACTGTGCCAACAACAGCTGGCCTGTAAAAGCTGCCATGGCTTCAAATATGAAGAAGATTGTTTGGTATGGGCACGTGCGAAGGGCTGCCTCTCGTGATTTTCAGCTTTGAGATGGAACTTGGGTTAGTCTAGGATTGCTGGCACAAGGCAAATTAATTGCACCCGAGGGAAGTGAGCGACTCAGACACTTGGGATGAACTTTTCCATTCCCCTATACATGCCTAACCCCATACAAATAAGGTATGACTCGGTCCCATCAAGTGTTAATTGGTCTAGAGGAAAACACATGCGCACACAGATGTGCAGAGCTTTGCCGTTTTTACAAAGCCCCCAAACACTTCTTTGCCATCATGGGGGATTGAAGGCAGCCTTGGTTCTATTCATGCTCCACTCTTCATCAGCTGCTCTGCGGGAAGCAGACCCTGTTAGGATGCAAAATAATGTAAAGATGCAGAAGGGGTTCTGGCTGGTTAAACAGAAGACGCTTCAGTGAGAATTATCCAATTAAACCTTCCTACCCACCCCCCTCAACCCCCGCTCCCGCATCCCCCTATTTGCACCAGGAACTCTATCAGCAAAACCAATATAAACCAGCCCTGCTCAAATGAATAGCAAATGAAGTAATCATAAGGTGCAATGCACATCCCCATATGGTGCTCGCTGTTGGGGACTGTTGCTGCTGGGCTGCCGGGGGAAAGCAGCAAGCACACACAATGAACCTTCACGGGGCCATGAACTCCCTTAACGCTATCAGCGGAGGCAACAAAGGGGAACCGAGTGAACATGGGCAGGCGCCAGATGCCAATATGGCGCTCTTTAGCAGGGATTGTGAGTGCAATGCAGAAGGAAGATGGAATTATAATGGGCTAGGGAGGGAAACAAAGGCAGAGGGGCTGTCTCCAAGTGCCAAACTATGTTTGGGTTATACCTGGGGTGTCACTTTATGGGGTATTTATTGCACTTCCTAGTTCATTGCTGTCAACCTGAATGCAGTGACTGCAAAAACACACACACACACACACAAACAAACAAAAAACAGGTGGGGTCAGAGTGCCTCAACTTAGTGGGTCTGCCTTAGCCTTTAGAGGCAGCCATCTCAGTTTAAATTTTAACCAATGAACTTTCCCCAGTGAGAGCCCTGTGATTTCCATTCAGATGAGCAGGCACTAAGCTTGGCATGAGATTTGGCATCTGCTGCAAGGGAGAGATTACAGTCTAGTGGGCAACCAGCCACACACTTCCCAAATGCCTTTGGGAGGGCGGGGGCTGGTCTTGCTGAATGTTGGCACCGATGTTTGCAGAGAGTACTGATGGCATGAGATGGAGCAAGCTGCCCAGCCAGTAACTGCCGAGTGTTTGCCACAGATATTCCTCTGCCCATGTGCCAACAGATTTTTCTGGGCATTAGGCAGCAGCACATTCTCTGCATTCAAAGCCTAGGGATATGGACTGACCAAAGAATCCAAAGGGAGGACATTTTCAATTTTCAAAATGTCCACATGGAAATTCCTGTGCAGATCGAATAATCCGGTGTATTCACATGGCTGTACCAAAAGATATAAAAATCTCAAGTTTCTAAACTTAGAGCAAAGTTTGAGGGGTGGAGAGGCTTGTGATGGGCTTCACTTTTCGGGTGTGTGTTTTCTGAAAGTCACACATAAAGTTTGCCTGTTTTTAAACACCAGTCCTCTGGGTATAGGGCAGTATATAAATTCAATAAATAATAAGAAGAAGAAGTAAAAAAGCATTGCATTGTGGGGTGGTGGCGTGAGGGGAGAGGAATAGATGTTGTTTCACTATGCTAGTGGAATGACCACTGTGCCACTTACATATTCAGATCAGGAGAGGAAGGGAAAACACCCTGCTCAAAAAGGTTTAAAAAAATGATGCAAAAATGGCATACACACCCCCAGCTTCTCTGGAATCACCAATATCCATCCATTTGGGATTATGCAGGCAATGACACCCACATGCTGCCTACACGATGAGCCCACAACACCCAAATGGTGTTACATAGACCCCCCCCTCCCCAATCCATCAGCCCCAATGGCTCAGCCAGCAACAACCCCAGCAAGGCATGTCCTACAGACAGGGGTTCAAGTCCTCTTATGCTCCTCACAAGCACTGCTTTGGAGAGCAACGTCTATCGGGTGTGTAGACGTGCATAGGGCAAGATCTCCAGCGGGGCTCTTGTAGAATATTCCAAACCTCTTATTTCAGTAAGGCATGGGCCCATGATTTTTATTTCGTTGGTGGTCTGGTTTCTAAGGTTGCATCCCAATGCTTCCCTTTATTGGCTTCACTGACATTGCAGAGCAAAAGAGTGGCTGATCTATATAGGATTGATTCTCTTTTCTTTCTCTTTCTAATTATGATTGACTGATTTTCCTCACCTGCAGCTTTCGTCCACACTGCTGTGAACCCCAAGAAGTTTGCTTTTGTTTTCTCCATTGGAGCATTTAACGAAGATTGCATTTGTATAATACACGCCTTCCTGGGAGCAAGTCCCATTGAGCTTCTTTCTTGAGACATGAATGGGATTGTGCTGTGAGAGGTGAATTTGGCCCACTTAGACTGCTTTCTCTGGCGTTTGCGTCCCACCTCTGACTTTGTCCTGAGTTTTTGCAGTACTCATCTCAAATGTCTATTTCCCCCGCAAAGTGTTTTTCTACTGTATTGTGGGTTTTGAGCAAAACACAAGCAAAGGAAATCAGAGCAAATATGTGGTTGCCAGACCCCCTGGAGACCAAAGTATAGACTTAGAGATCAGCTGGGGTTTATTTTATTAGACATAATACTAGGCTATCTGAAAAAATAGAGACTTTAAAAGTGAAAAAAAGAGTTAAATACTATTGACCCATTTAGATACAGCCCTTCTCCTCCTCTCCGATATAATAATAATACACCTGAAGGACTATCTAGACAGCTCTTTAGTCAACACAACAAAATTACTTTAAGATTATGGAAGTCCACTGGGGCATCGTGTATGGTAACTGACATAAGTTCTATGCATTTACAAGATGCAGGGTTGTATTATGAGAGGAGACATTGTTTCCAGGACACAATCATATGACACATAAAAAGTAAATGTCTGGTTTGTAATCGGAGAATATTACTACTACTACTACTACTACTACTACTACTACTACTACTACCACTATGAAAACCGCACCAGATGTTCATTTTGTTTGTTTTCTTAATCACAAGTATTGCAGTGGGATTGCACCTGGGACCCAGGTGGCGCTGTGGTTAAACCACTGAGCCTAGGGCTTGCTGATCAGAAGGTCGGCGGTTCGAATCCCTGTGACGGGGTGAGCTCCCGTTGCTTGGTCCCAGCTCCTGCCAACCTAGCAGTTCGAAAGCACGTCAAAATGCAAGTAGATAAATAGGAACCGCTACAGTGGGAAGGTAAACGGCGTTTCCGTGTGCTGCTCTGGTTTGCCAGAAGCGGCTTTGTCATGCTGGCCACATGACCTGGAAACTATACGCCGGCTCCCTCGGCCAATAATGCGAGATGAGCGCTCCCAATGCCCTTGAACTGTTTCTTAATGGCCAGGTCATTTAGTATAGGCTAGCCCAGAAATTCCTCTGCATCTTGTACCGTATTTCCCCTTCATATCCCAAATAATCAAAATCCTACAATTTGTTAATTTCTACTCTTCACTAATAGATTCTGTTACTTTATATCTGTAGCAGTATAGATGTATAGTACAAGCCAGCGGCCTATGTTCCTCACAGTTGAAGAGGGAAAGAAATATATTCTTCCTTCAGATTCCGTTCAGCAATTGGAGAAAGCAAGTAATGATTCAGGAAGAAGCGATGCTCAACTGGGACTCCGGGCAGAGAGGCCTCATGGACCCTGAGCGAGGAGGGAATACTTAGGAAGGAGGAACAAGGCTCAAAAGAGGCTTGTGGGAAGAAGAGAGACCTAAAGAGGGCAAGCATTCACTCAGGGAAAGGACAGACTCTGTGGAATTCTGGCGTGCCAAGAAACTTATAGACTCCAAAAACACAAAAACATTGTTGAGCAAAAGGGCAATGCTGGAAGGGAGGATTTCCAGGTGGATTCCTTAACAACAGTGAGGCATCTGGTCTTGCATCATAGTGTACAGTACTTGTGAGAAGAGACACTTGAGGTGTCAGGGGTGCTCATTGGCCATTAATGAGGTGGCACAGTGAGGGTTTGATTATATTAGAACTGGAAGGTTTTGTGGCTGTGGAAATAGATCTGACCCACATCTGGGTAATTAACAAAAGAATCGGCAGGGTAATTAAATTCAAAACACAGGGTTTTCACGCTCTCCAGCAGGAGAGAGCCCCCAGTCTTAGCAGGCCCGTCTTAACCACATCCATCGCCATGGCACAAAGGTCCCTCCGGCGCCCCCCCTTCCCAAAATTTAGCCTGGGGCGGAGGGCGCAGTTGGGGAGGGAGGGAAACGAAGACAGAAGCTGCCGCCGCGGGGGCTGGAAGATGGTGGTTGGGATGGGGAGGCGGAGGTGGCGGCAGCAGCAGGAGGCACAGGGCTGTGGGAAAAGGCTTTGGGGCTCTCTCCACCGCCACTCTCCTCCGCAGCCACCGCTTGGTGCCGGTTTGGCTCCGCACTCCCCACCCTCTGTCGCGAAGCAGCAGGGTGACCCCTGAGGGAGCTGGCTGGCTGCTGTGGCAGGCTGGAGAAGCGCTCCAGCCACCAATTGCGGCGCTGAGAGGACGGGCGGCCGCTGGGGATAGCGCCCACCTCCTGGGCGGGGTGCGCACACCAGCCGGAGAGCGACAGGCAGAGGGAGGGAGGGATGGAGGGCTGATCGCTGCGCGCCCGGCTCTCCGCCGCCGATCGCCTCCTCCTGCCTTCCCCCTGGCAGCGGGCAGGCTGCCACCCCTACTGAGCCATGCCCCCCGCACCTCTTCCCTGGTGCCTTCCAGCGCCCAGCGCCATGGTTCCCTGCGCCACTAACCTCTATGGCTAAGACAGGCCTGACTCTTAGAGTTAACCAGCAGCACAGCGTGGAAGTTAGGTTGCTAAACCCTTTTGCAGATTCCGTTTAATCTGCTTTAAAGCTCTTGCCTGCCTTTCTCTACCCCTCTAGCAATGAACAGACCACATACTCTTTAGTAAGTTCTAAACGTTTTAGTTACTAAATCAAAAGGTCTGGTTTATGCGTTATTCCATGCAGCAGCAAGGAGAACACAGGTAGATTACTCTTGGGTGCAAAATACAGGTCACAGTTTCAAACATGAGGTGGATTACATGGCAAGAAGAGAGAGTAAGGAAGGGAAGAGAAGCAGCTTCATTTCCTCCCTCATGGAGGTAAGGGGGCATGACCTAGCTGAGTCTAGGAACAGAACTCTCTGGTCTTAACCCCTTCATGAACTAACTAGCATTTATGCATAGTTATGTTTGGCATTAACAAACTCCAGAGTTTCCGTGCTAGCTAAAGAGAGGGTGATATTCAGTTGTCCATGTCGACAGAAGCCTGCAGTGAGAAACTTACAGCACAATTTTCCCTGGTCAGCTTTGTCTCTGCTAGCTCAGCCTCCCTGGCACAATGAACCTTTCTGAGCTAATGCCCCCATGAGGAGACATATCAGATGGTGTTGGATTCTTGCTCTCAGGCCATATGGCATTCATTCTGCATCATTTTCTGTTATTTATTCTTTCTGCTTCCTAGAGTTCCTAGCCAATCATGCAGTGAACACGATGATGTCACTATTCTGCGCAACCAAGTGTCCTTGGCTATACCCCAATATCACGGAGAGCAAATTAAACCCATTCAGAGGAAGAGCAATAGGCAAAACATTTCATCTGTTTTTCAGGCCGTCACTAAACTGCTTTGAGGTTTGTTTGTTTGTTTTTACAATCAAGTGGTATATAAATTTTAATAAATAAGCTAAAAAATTTTTAAAAACCCACCCAAAATGACCAGACCATTTTTAATGCTGAAAAAATGTTTGCAAAAGACACGCACCTTCCTCTGATAACTGCCTTTCTTCTTCTTCTTACAATAGGCACAACATATGCGAAGCACCTTGAACACTTAATTTGTGCAATATAAATGCTAAGTTTTATATTATCGCTATCGTCATTCTCTCTGGAGTGGGAAGACTGAGAGATGGGATTCGCTTTTCATTACTTTTGCAGCTGAGTGAACACTGGGTTACCAAACTTGTTTGAACTGCAAGTTGTGTTGAATTAGAAATTCTCAATGGGTTTGGAAAAACCTGCCTTTGTCTGGGTTCCCCACAGGACGTACCTGCTGGGTTACAAATACTCTCTTTCTCAAAGGTGAGAGTCTGAGCCTATGGCTTTCCTGCATTCATATTTTCTCTCTGTGTGCCTCTCTCTCTCTTGTTTTGTTATTAATACAAATCCCTCTCCACTCAGGAAACAGGGCTGCCTGAGAGAGCAAAATTAAGTTCTATGCGGGGGATTCCCCCTAACGCCGAGGCCTGCTCTCTCCAGCATCCATTTTGTACCGCCGCCAGCTCCTCCCCCCTCCCCGCGGCCACAGTTCACTCCAAAGGGAAACCGGCAAACGAAATTGCGTTAACCTCATAAGCCAAAGTGTTAATTTGTTTCCCCCAAGGCCATCTGACACCCTCAGAAAAAGAAAAGAAAAGAAACCCATCCAGTCCCTTTCGGTGGCAGGCACAACCTGTGGGGAAGACGGAAGGTTTGTGTCTTGCGTCTTTCCCTCCAGAATCGTTGATAGCGTTTGAGCATTCCCCCAGCCACAGATGGGGGATAAATCATGCTGAGACGGAACTTCTGATGGTCGGCAAGCCTTGTGATTTAAGGCTGATTCATTGAACAAAGATAAGGAGAGAGTTCAGTCCAGGCATAGGCAAACTCGGCCCTCCCGTCATGTTTTGAGACTACATTTCCCATCATCCCTGATCACTGATCCTGTTAGCTAGGGCTGATGGGAGTTGTAGTCCCAAAACATATGGAGGGCCAAGTTTGCCCATGCCTGGTTAAGTCTTTTGCTGGTCACAGAGCTGCACTGTATTCGTGGTTGTATCTGGAAATCCCTGAGTCTGTGACCTGTAGGTTCAGATAAGGTGCCCATCTAGGCCCAGCTTCACAGTCTGTTTTGAATATTAGGAGTCAGTTCCAGAACATATGAAACAATAAAAATGGAATCTTTGAGCATGTACAGAGTGTTCGTTCTCACTGTTTGGTGGCAGATCACACTCAGGTGATGTGATAGGACATCTAACCCCACTTCCAAGCAGGATCAAGCCTTTTGTGTCTCTCTTTATAGAATTTAACCAGAGCTAGCAGCTTCCTCCATCTGCACATCCTGCTGGCTTTTGGTAGCCTGTGTATCCCTATAAAAGCTGGAGCTACATAGTGAACATGATGCTCGAGCGCAGGACACACCCACGGGGGCATTTGCAAAGCTGTGCAAATGCAGCTTCTTTGGGATGAGTGGAATTAGGATGAAAATGGAAATCATCTCCAATATCAGAATCTTTAGGGGACTCATAGAATCTTTAGGGGTAATCTGGTCCAACGCCCTACAATGCAGGAATCCCATCACATGTTCCACCTTCCGTTTTGAATCCATACTGGGCCCTGCTTAGCTTTGCAAATGTGCTAGCAGGTTTCCGTATTCGGGGCCGGGAAGGAATTGCATTGCATTTCCACTTGCACTGAAATGAATGGGGTAGGCTAATCATAACGGCAATGCAATCTACACAGTTTATTATGCAAATTGCATAACTTTTGTAACATTGCAGCGGTGGGCAGTGAGATTGAATAATAGAGCTATTGGTGGAAGATGAACTGCAATGGAATGGGAACAATGCTGCATGAAACAAATGGGCTGTTGCTGTTGGTAGTTTTACTAATAAAAATAACTCAAAGCAACTTACAAACACAACACGAATTCTAAAACCAGCTACAAAAAGCACATCAGTACAAACCTAAGAAATGCACCTGTCAGAGGGTCATCGTGGCTACTCTAGAGTAACTCCGCTTGAGTCCAGTTTGTCTTTAAAGACTTTTCTTGTGCATGGTATTTACAGTGGTACCTCTACTTATGAATAACTCTACTTACGAATGTTTCTACGTACGAACGGAGCTCCGTCCGCCATCTTGGATGTGGTTTAGATAGGATTTTTTCTACTTACGAAATTTTAGATAGCTTTGCTTCGACTTACAAATTTTTTCTCCCAATGCATTCCTATGGGATTTGACTTACAATTTTTTTTGACTTATGAATGTACGTTCGGAACGCATTAAATTTGTAAGTAGAGGTACCACTGTACACTGCAGAGATAGCTTAAAACATGACCTCTCAGTCCGAACCAGAATCCGGCAATGGCGTACGTCTGTTCCTCCAGCAAAGTAGTCGGGGCACCCCATAACGCCTCCCCCTTGACCTGCGTCGCAGTGCTCTCCTCAACTCTTGCGCCGGAAGGAATGATGCCCTCTCAGCCTCCTCCTGGTCAAGGCGTCCTGGAGCCCTTGCCTACATCTCTCCTCCCCTGAACTTTCCCATCGTTCCGCACACTGGCTGCTCTCTCCCTCCGAGTCTCTCCCTTCCCCCCGGCTGCTTCAGACCCACTGCTGCTCCCTGTGCTTGGCGAGGTGGACGTTAGGATGATGGGGGCTGGCTCCCTGTAGGGAGTCACCCTTACAGCACCCATCTATACAAATAAAAGAGAGGTTCAGCAGTTTCTGAGGAAACAAATACTTAAAACCCCTTCATACTAGGGGCCAAAAGCCTGGAGCAAAAAGGAAAGCTTTTGCCTGGCACCTGTAACTAGATGAAGAGATGGCTCGTTCCCCAGGAAGCTAGATAATTCACTCCTAATTAACAGCTGCATTAATATGCACCCATGATGAGCAATACAAGTTGAAGCATGGGGTGCATAGTTGTGCTATACACAACTGAAATGGTGGCCTCTTCTCACAGTTCTTAGGAACCTGCCTTTTATGAGTCAGACCATTAGTTCCTTGGGCTGCCCTGTTGACTAGCAGCTGTTCTTGGCAGCTTCAGACAGAGGTCTTTCCCTGGGGGTCCTGGGGTGGGGTGGGGTGTTGAACCTTGGACCTTCTGCATGAGAAAACATCCGCTCCACCACTGAGCTAGAAGCAAGCCAAACAAACAAGTGGCAAAGTTGCCCAGTTTGTAAGAAATGTGCAGATCCAATGGGCAGAGTACAGCCCTGGTTGGAAAGCGCAAGTGACGGAAATTCTGCCTCCCTCATTATTTCTGCTCTATTTGTAGAGATCTGCAAAGGCACCGAGAGAGCGTACTGTGGACCCAGGCTGGGATTATGTAAAGAAAGAGCTTTTGCATCAAATGCCCAGAACCTCCTGAAATTCAAGGGGATCGTGACTGGCTGCTCCACCCTGATCAAATTGAGCGCTGAAAATGTGGCCTCCTACCCCTCCTATTATGTGTGTGTGACTTTTGTTCTAATTACGCGGACACTTAAAGCAAAGCACATGGAAAGGCTTCCATTTAGTTCTAAGTCTGTCCAACAAAATGTGGTGGGTCCCTCCCTTCTTTGTGAGCTGTAGGGTTCGTACGGCAACAGAGATATTTTCTTCATTTAAAACAAAACAAAACAAACAAACAAACAAATTGGGGACACAAAATGAAAAGAGAGCCAACTCTTTCCCCTCGCCTAAAATAAACAGTTTTAATAATATTGTGCCAGGCAGCCAGGGATCGAAAAAACCCATTAAGCAGGAGAGTGGCTTTTGCCATGGGAAAAGCGCTGGCACTTGTCCCCTTCTTGTCACTGCTTCTCCTGCCCCCCTGAAAGGTAACCTTTAAAAGACACACTGCCATGTGGTACTTAAACCTCTGGCATTTACCTTCGTTTCTCCCTGGCTTTCATTCCAAGCAATGGCGAGGAGGGTTTTCTAATGTGATAAACAGGCGGCAGGAAAAGGGAGAGAGAGAGAGAGAGAGAGAGAGAGAGAGAGAGAGAGAGAGAGAGAGAGAGAGAAGCACTGCTTCTTGTGCTTGACAATTCCCTTTCCTCTGTGTCGGGATGCTCGCTGCCTCGGTTAGCACTCAGCAAATGAAATCCCTGCTTGCCTGAACCCTCATCGTGTGGCTTTCAGATATCCTTGTCCCAAGCCACTGGGCAAGGCAGGCTCCCGGCTGAACTGGAGAGGGTGGGGGAAAGCAGCGGGATGTGAGTTTCTGTGGATGGTATTTGGACAGCTTTAGAACACTGAAAAGGGAAAGGAGAGAACAGCTCCTGACTAACAAAACAGAAGGATTTCATTGTTTAAGAAATAGGCATACTGGTACAGTGGGATGGCCATAGTCTCTTGGCAGCCAGTCCAAAGCTGTTAGGTCCAAATTCCACTTATAATTAAAGGACAAAATTACCGGCATCACTTTTCAGGGCTACTGTATTGGAGATAGCTCAGTTGGTAGAGCATGAGACTCTTAATCTCAGGGTCAGGGGTTTGAGCCCCACATCGGGTGAAAGATTCCTGCATTGCAGGGGGTTGGACTAGATGGCCGTCGTGGTCCCTTCCAACTCCACAATTCTATAATTCTATGTGATAAAGTCTGTGGAACACACACACACACACACACACACAGAGAGAGAGAGAGAGAGAGAGAGAGAGAGAGAGAGAGAGAGAGAGAGAGAGATTGTTCCTTGGATCCTGAGAGACATTAATGGAGGGAAAACTTTCCATCCCCTCTTTCTCCCAGCAGCTGCCAAAAACCTCAGAAAAACATCTCCAGAGAATCAGGGGGACCCTCTTGAAAAAGCTTCACACCTCTAGCCATGAGAATGCTGGTTGAGATTAGTAGCAGATGGTGTTGAGGCAGCAGGAAGGTTGGTGTGGTGCAAATGAACTGGCAGATTGAAGCTGGCAATCCTGGTGGTGCATTTTCACCGTGCTGACCTCCACACTGCAACACCTTTCCCGCTCTTCTTGCTGGTGAGCAGCAGTGGCTCAGTTGTCCAGAGGTTAGGGGAAGGCCGTTGCGCCACCATGCTATCTGCTGCTGCTGAACGGCAATTCTGAATTCCAAAGGAGGAAGACTCCTATCCAAGTAGCTGAATGGGTGGCTGAACTGGGCCTGAGAATTATTAAATAACACAGAGGAGACAAGATGAACTAGGGGGGGCAATACCATATAAACAATCAAGATCTTCCCATGAATGTTCTTCCAAATTTGGAAAACGAAGGCACCTTTCATGCAATTTGTGTAAACTAGTGATATTTGGGCTACTGGATGAATGGCAGCTCCAAATCCATGCTTGAAATGGTTGTCTGCTTGTTTGCCCAGATAGCAGCTCATTGCGTAACCATAAAACACCTTAAGGAGGGTAGAATGGGAATATGTTTGGTGTGGTATATGTATTTTTGTTACCCAGTAAGCATGTATTTACTTGGCAGGAGAACTGTGTTGCAAAATTTGGAGTGAGCATTTGGAAAGATGGCTGCATTTCAGTTTGTGTATCATTTTTGGAAAGGATCAATTAGGTGAGTTCATATTTTAATTGCAAATTGAATTGTATGCCACCGACCTCTATCCCTACTGATTATGCATGAGTAGCTCAAATGTAAGCTGGTGCTTGACCCAATAGGCGATTGAGCAAAGCTAAATTTGGTCAGAAGTACCCAATTCAATCAATTTCAAATGGACTCTTCCTCCATCCCTAGTCTCAAGACAAGCTTGACTCTCGGCAGATCAGAATTCCAACCCTCTCTTTCCTTCTGCCCAACCACCCAGCTATTGCAAAGGCCCCCTCAGTGAGTCTCAACCAAAGAACAAGGGTAGTATACTTATCTCTCTCTGCACTCAGCTCTCTAAAATGTGGGTTAAACAAAATAAAAAAAATCAAAGGGCTAAACCGCTCTGCTGGCAGCTCAGAAGAGCTCAAAGTTCTCAAGTTGCTGAGAAATATAACTAGGTATGACACTTGTACTGAAGACAAAAAAAGTACAAAAACGAGAGAACATGGCAAGCAAGGATTAAAAGACCTGACATATAAAAATAAAGATGTCAACCCTCACACCTTATTTATCAGAGATGGCCTGCTGGGGTTAACCACAGTAACTGCTGACTACTTTCCACATAGCAAAAAAAGCTTTCATCTTCTTTCCAGCATCATGGCAAAATTAAGGGAAAGACGCAAGTAAGGAAGAAGATGACAGAAAGGTTAGCCACGTGCCTTATACTTTGGGAATTCTTATGCTCTGGGATTTAAGATTACAAGGACATAGCTGAAGGAAAATAAAAGGGTGGGGCACAGCAGCCCAAGGTGGCTGGTTGAATCGTGCTCTACCAAGCTGGGTTTCTGTCAGCAAGAAGTTCTACTGCCATTCAGATTTGAGTTCCTACCTGGAAAAGTTGTGAAATGGAAGGAGAAACAGAAATATGTGTTGCCGGCTGCTCCCCACAAAATCTTACATATTCAGACTTGCTGGTTTTGTGGCATCAATACTGGTCCTCCTGGGAAACGGCTTGTGAAGATACCTGTGGGCCATACCACTTCAGATTGCAGGTGGGGGAGTCCATGGGCGGGATGATTCATCTAACTGGATCAATCAGCAAAAGCCCTGTGGGAGGACTTCTGCTTGAGCAATAGAGCTTTGCTTCCCACCAAATGCCTCTTGAAATTGGCTTGGCGTGTGTGTGTGTGTGTGTGTGTGTGTGTGTGTGTGTGAGAGAGAGAGAGAGAGAGAGAGAGAGAGAGAGAGAGAGAGAGAGAGAGAACCCCCAGAACAGCACATTGGGGAGGAAGTGTCATTCCATCTGGCAAGTTGGAACACTTGTGCAGACAGAACTGGAACAGCATTATGTCAGAGGGAGATTTAGGGGAGCGCTGACCAGTTCAGTCGCACTGGGCACAGAACCTCAGGGGTGCCACAACTGATGTAGAATGCAAGGCAAGAGGGACAACTTTTTGTGTCACACAGGATGCTGCTGAAATTTGACCCCAAAGCCTGCCAATGTTGATGTTGAATTCCACCCTGTGATTGCTTCCCTGTAGAGAAACCAGTCTCTACACATAGCAAACTAAGCCCAAGAGTCCTTGACTCTCCTTTCCCCTGACCTGCTAGTTGTGTGTGCAAGAATTTCTTTTCTTTTTTTAAATAAAAAGGGGATACATTGAACCATGAGTTCAACACTGGTGGTTTGAACTGAGCCTGAGAAAGAGAAAGAAGCACGTCAGGGTTTCCAGATTATCTGTTTGGAGCCCTCATACTAGAGCCTCACAAAGTTTGGGATTTTGTTTGGAATTCTTGAAATGGTGCAAGGGAAGAGATACTCCAGCCTGTACCCATCCTCTTTTTCTTCAGAGCAACACTGCATTTTGGGAGCAGCCCATTGACTAACTTTCTCTAGCAACTTCCCCTTCTTAATTCAGGCATCAGTGACCATATCAGTGAGTAAATCTAGCTCAACGGTGGGTGCCTTTGTCCTTATAGGGATGGATGAACCTGTTGATTCCTCATTTCTTCCACTCTTAAATTCTGCTCTAAATTTCCACATCAGTTTGCGATTCATATATTTTTAAGTCCACGCGAAAATTTGTCAACATTTTGGTTTGGATTTATCCTCATATACACAATTCTGATGCAGTGTTCCTCAATATGCACCCCAATGTATGTACTTTTGCATGTTATTTTAAACTAAAATATGCATTTCTATGACTTGGCTAGAGAAGAGAATTACAAAATTTGGAGAAGTGCAAATTTCAAACAATTCCCCAGCTTCTGTTTGCTGGTTGTTTTGTAAAGTGCAAATTAGGTAGGTTTGCCTTCAAATGCAAATGGAATCCAATTTCTGCGCCCGACCCCTATGCCCCTACCTCTGCTGTCTCCTCCCCTCACCCACTCTTCCATCTCTCTTGCAAACAGCGACAACGAAAACCCTCAGCCTCTTCCGCTTCCACTTCACTTCCTTGGCAGCACTGCCAGAGGAGAGAAGCTGACCATAATCTGCTTTGACAAACTAAGGAAGAAAGGGGTGGTGGGGGGGGGGGGAAGAAGCCTCTGCCTTCAGAGAAAGGAAATCCTTGACTGGAATTCTCCTTTGCACAACAAGTCATCCCCAACTGGCCAGTAGAAGTAAAATGGACTGCCCACCAAATTCCTCTCCTGCTTGAGGCTTGCTGGCCGCACATAAGGACCTGCTATGGTTTCCTCCAAGTTAGTGCTGCACTGTGCAAGCTTCAGTCCTGATATATTTGCACACCTGAGTTGCAAAGAAGTTCATACACTGTATGGAGGTTATTAATTCCCATAATATTCAATAATACTGAAACTTCTGGTGCCCTGGAGCCATGTGGTTCTTGTGATGAACAGCAAAACTTGCCAGTCACTTGTTACACAGAAAGGTCTCCACGTGAAAATAAGATAATCTTTATTGTCATTGCCCCCTTGCGGGAACGACGAAATTACTCGGTTACCACATCCACTCAGATAAAGCTCAGATATTCCACACAATCCAAAATTACTACAAAACACTAATTAAAACAATGCAATACAATACAATATAACAAGTAAAATAAGATGACTTCAAAGTCCAGATTTTCCATTTAAGGCCAAAATAGCTCTAGAGAAGAAACAAGAGACGTCTTGTTCTTGCCTGCATTGTTCTATAACTCTGTCCCGATGGCAGGAGCTCGAAGAAACGGTGACCAGGGTGCGTTGGGTCTCTTGATATGTCTAGTGCTCTTCTATGGCACCTGGTGGTATAGATTTGTTCTAAGGTGGAGAGTGAGCAGCCAATAATGTTCTCTGCTGTTTTAATAATTCTGCACAGCCCTGTCCTATCCTGAGAAGTACAGCTTCCGTACCACACACATAAACCATACATGAGCACGCTCTGTATGGCACAGTGATAGAAGGCGAGCAGCAGCTTTTGTGAGAGATGGTTTTTCCTTAGAATTCTCAAAAAATACAGTCTCTGCTGCCCCCTTGTATTAACACTCCAGGACAGATCCTCTTGTAGCTCAATGCCTATGAATCTAAACTGTGAAGAACTGTAGCTCAGTGATCTGTCTTGAGTACAGAAGGTCCCAGCTTCAATCCCCAGCATCTCTAGGAAGGGCTGGGAGAGAATCCAGTCTGAAATACTGGAGAGTCGCTGAGAGTCAGTTTAGACAATACTGAGCTATATGGGTCTGACACAGGGTATGATAACTTCCTTGGGACATGGGTGGCACTGTGGTCTAAACCACTGAGCCTCTTGGAGTTGCCGATTGGAAGGTCGGCGGTTCGAATCCCTGCAACGGAGTGAGCTCCCATTGCTCTGTCCCAGCTCCTGCCAGGGGTCCTTTACCTTTTTAAAACCTTTACCTATGATAGCTTCCTATCTGATTTACAGCATATTAAAAAACTTAAGCCTAGGTAAAAGTACATAGACACACACACACACACCATGATAAATACATAGCACAGATACCCGCCCCTGCCCCTAACAGCAGCAGAAAGGTTTAGCAGCACACTAACCACCGACAAAGGTCCGTATAGTTAAAGCTATGGTTTTCCCAGTAGTGATGTATGGAAGTGAGAGCTGGACCATAAAGAAGGCTGATCGCAGAAGAATTGATGCTTTTGAATTATGGTGCTGGAGGAGACTCTTGAGAGTCCCATGGACTGCTAGAAGATCAAACCTATCCATTCTTAAGGAAATCAGCCCTGAGTGCTCCCTGGAAGGACAGATCGTGAAGCTGAGGCTCCAGTACTTTGGCCACCTCATGAGAAGAGAAGAATCCTTGGAAAAGACCCTGATGTTGGGAAAGATTGAGGGCACTAGGAGAAGGGGACGACAGAGGACAAGATGGTTGGACAGTGTTCTCGAAGCTACGAACATGAGTTTGACCAAACTGCGGGAGGCAGTGGAAGACAGGAGTGCCTGGCGTGCTATGGTCCATGGGGTCACGAAGAGTCGGACACGACTAAACGACTAAACAACAACAACAACCACCAGAAGCGTGGGAAAAGGTAAGTCTTTACCTGGTAATTTTTAATGCATACCTAAAGGAAGTTTGAACTGATACATTTGAGTTCAAATGTCGTTTCATTTAGATGCAAGTTTTTCCATGGCTTTTCATCTCCAGGCATTGGTTTGAGGAGCAAAGGAAAAAATAAGACTGAATAAGGCAATAAAGGCAAATCCTTATTGAGCAACACTTACACTAGGCTTCCTCAAATGCGGCCCTACAGATGTTTTTGGCCTACAACGCCCATGATCCATAGCTAGCAGGACCAGTGGTCAGGGATGATGGGAATTGTAGTCTCAAAACGTCTGGAGGGCCGAGTTTGAGGAAGCCTGACTTACATTGTATGGGTGAAACTCCATGCTAGTCATACTCAGAATAGATCCATTGAGATCAATGGATTTAAGTAACCTTATTATTTTCAACGAGTTTTCTCCGATGACTAATGTTGAATGCCATCCTATGTGTCTCCTTCCCTCCCTCTCCATCAATACTGATTTTAAAGTGTCCAGAAAAGCGGTAGCAATTCTGAGGTGTTATGGATTTTTGCAGCTTACGGTAGAAATGGGTGATTATTTCACAAACACTGAAGTGACTAGGTGGCTAATGTTTCTATATCTGAAGAGTCTGACCTTGTCCTTCTGGTAAGCTGGTGTCTATGGAAGTTAAAAAGTTGGTTGGAAGGGTTTGTATTAGTCTGCCAATGAAAAAACAAGAGTCAGTCTATGTGCAAACAGTGATAATAACATTCAATAGTAGATTTCCATCCACCTGGAGTGGATTGAAAGTACATTTTTAGGGACAGAAATATGAACTAGGGATGGATGGATTTCATTCTATGTTGATGTCATATGCACTCATAAGCTTATTCTGTCTCATTTCCAGTGGCTTAAAAAATCTCCAGTGAAAATGTTGCATTTAAATTGTACTCCTTTTCGCATTCCCCTCCCCATAAAACTCACATTCTGTATGCTTCTTTGTGTATCCCTTCCTGCAATATGCATTCGTTTGCATTTCCCCATAAATACATTTCACATACATTTCCCCTGTAAGATACACATTTTTGTCCACATTTTTGGACCGAAACATGAGCAAAATTCTCCTTCATCCCTAACACTGGTCCCTCATGTTTGTGCTAACTACTGCAAAACGAAAGAAAGGGGCATCCATTCCGTTTTGTGGGTTGGTATAAGCAGCACTAAAGCTTTAAAAATAAATAGTTATTTAAGGATCGCCGTTAAAGGTCCTTCACGTCTAGTCAGCTGCTTTAAAAAAGCTGCGAAGATTAAAGGCACAAGTAAATTCTAAGCATGTATATTAATCTCACGTTTATGGTGCCTAAGCCATTGGGAAAGAGGAATGAGAGTCTGCCCTATAGAAAGTACTGCAGAAAGAAGCCAAAGAAGGAAGTGGCTGGGATCCTGCCCTCTGATGTGGTTGCCTCATCTGGCCTGATGTGTGGGCTGACCCTGCCTCCAGTACTATTTAGGGTGGCAGTCTGAAGATGGGAGGTAGAGAAGCAAGCCAGAAGCTACCACCCTTTGTGGACCAGTGGTGGCAGAAACCTTCTGGGCGACAGTTGCAGTGGAGGAAGGGAAGAGATGAAGGTGGAAGACAGGTGGTGGGAGGCAGGCGGTAAAAGAATCATAGAATCATAGAGTTGGAAGAGACCACAAGGGCCATCCAGTCCAACCCCCTGCCAAGCAGGAAACACCATCAAAGCATTATTGACATATGCCTGTCAAGCCTCTGCCCAAAGACCTCCAAAGAAGGAGACTCCACCACACTCCTTGGTAGCAAATTCCACTGCCGAACAGCCCTTACTGCCTTGCTTTATTGCATGATTAGCAGGGAACTGGCAGAGCGGGAGAGACAAAGGAGGGAGGCGGAGGGAGACAGACAGAAAGAGAGATGCAGGCAGAACAAAAAGGCTAGGATGGATCTGGAATACAGCTTCAGCTTCTGCCTGCACCTCTCTCTCTCTTTGCTTGCCTCCTTCTCCCTTCGCCCTTTGTCTCTCTCCCATTGCAGATTCTCCACTGGTCTTGCAGACGAAGGAGCTGGGTTACTTTTTCCTCTGTTTGCCTCCTGCCTCCCTTCCGCCTCCATCTCTTCTCCTCCTCTGTTGCAGCCAACATACCAAAGGCCGCCACCGCCGCCACCAGAGCCAACCATGTGTAACTGAAATCATGCAAGTTAAATGCGCATTTGATGCGACTACACTGCATAGATATGTCCGCTTTCAACAATCCAAGCAAAAAGCTCTGAGCAAATAATTTATGGAATCTGTCAGCAAGCCTGCCAATGTACCCACTAGTTGAAAGGATACATTAATTAACTGCTACAAATACTTTGGATTTTCAAAGTGCTCATAAACCACAACAACCCAAAAGCTAGAGCCTGATGGTTTCAGGTGTGCACAACATACACCTTTTGTTTTGCTGGTTGGATAACTTTTTCAAATAAGAGTGCAGTATATTTCCAAGCAAACTGTGTGTTTCAGATTCCAAATTAAAGTGGCAAATACCATCATTATCAATTTACAGCTTCCAGATAGTTGAAAATATCACGTTAAGGAAAATGCTTGTTTTGAGTTGGGGTAGACATTTATGGTCTCTCCTACATATGGTTCATGTCTTTCATGCATGCCTACAGATGATCTGGATTTTTTCAGTGCCTACTAGTTATTTCAGAACGTTAACATCTACCTTCCTTGATTGCTTTCTCAAACCTCATTGATTTCCATCTGCCTTTTTGGCAAAGTACAACAAGAATACCAGTTATTGCCAGCAGCTCTTCTTATTGCCAGCAAATGTTCTGCTCCCAAGATTGTGCACTGTCACGGATATAAAAGCAGACAAAAGATGGAACAGCGGCTTTTAGTTCCATGCTACAGTAAGACGAAGTAACAGATAGCTTACAAAAGCCCATGCGTGTTCTGTAAAATCATTTCAGTGAGCCTTAAAAGTCTAATCTTATTTAATAACTTTCCCACACTTCCGCTTCTGCAGATTTCAGTGGGCATTTCAGTATTCTTCTGGGGTAGTTTGTCCACCCTTGGTCGCCACCCTGCACTCAACTTTCACCTGTGGCTCCTAGGGGTTGTCAGTGTGTGACAGCAGCCACATCCTGAGAAACGGCTTCAACTGGCCAGCTAAACCAGATGAAGCTAGCCAATGGGTCTCACACCTTTGGTGAGTTAGGAACCTCCCCTGCATGTGAATATAGGGTCTGGTGGATGGAGCGGACAAGACCAATAGTGGGTCCAACGGTCAAGAAGGCAAGTGCTGCAGAGGGAAGTGAGGGGCAGATGGGGCTTGTCAACCTGCGAAGGTAGCTCATCTAGGAGAAGGAAAACTCTGATCCTAAACCTCTGCTGCCTTGCAGGACATCTTCAGGAGAAGAAAAGGAGTAAACCTTACACAAATCCGGAGTGGAGTCCCTAGGACGGTTGGATGGCGCCTTGTACACCTCCTTCCAGCAACTCCTGCAGCCAAGCTGGTGCCAAACATATTGCTCTGCTTTCCTTTGGACCACATAAGTGAAGATGAGAAGGGGGCCTCATCATCTGGGCAGCCCAGGACCTCCATACACATTTCCCAGGCTTGCGCCCTGGGGAGATCACTTTGGTTCTGCTCATGCAGTAGTTTGATTTCACCCCAGAGGAGCACTCCATTGTCTCTCCAAGGCCAACAAAGACCTTAATGGAGGAGAGAGGAAAGGAGATGGCAGTGGTGTAGTAATGGGGTGGGGTGGGGGCGCGCCGCCCCGGGCAGCAGGCTGGGCGGGGGGCAGCAGGCTGGACGGGGGCAGCAGGCTGGACGGGGTTGACCACCTACGATGGCCACCACCACCACTGCCACACGACGCGGCCGCCGCCATCAAGGAGAAGCCCCAATGCTTCTCGCCCAGGGCCTGCAGGAGATGATAGGATCTGGGAACCTGTCCAGAGCATAAGCTGTGCACGCATGCGTCATGTGATGCAACACGTGCAGCGTGTGTCATGACACATGCATTGTTGCATGCGACGCATGTGCACGGCGAACACCCCGCCTCCTGGTGGGGTGCCTTCAGGTTTGCCGCCCTGGCCAGCCAGGCGGCTAGCTACGCTGCTGGGAGATGGGGTCTACTGCTTTAATTCTAGTAGTAACACATGTGGTGGGGCAGTGCCATAGTACCACTCCTCTTAGCACTGGCATCTCTGCTGCTTACCTGGATGAGGGTGGGGCATGCAGCAGCAGGTGGGGTGTGTGAATGCATCAGCAGCAGCAGTGCTGCCATTCTGTGTTGCATACCTTGCCCCTGGTTCTCTGTACATGTGTGCGCATGTATATATTTATCTATATCTATCTATTGCATGGTATGTATGATTAGCTGCAAAACATGTTGCTGGAAAAGCAGAAGGAAGCTCTTTTGTTTGCAGCTCATAATTTCCATGGAGCTGCCTGATCAGCCCCACCCCCCTTGCCGCCTCCTTTTAACCTCCAAGACACGCTGCAGTCTATCTCTTTAGTCAGGTTTTTCCTAAAGGGGCAGATTAAAACAGGAAGGGTGCTTTCTTCCTTTTGCAAAAGAAGGAAGTCCTCTTGGATTACGGCTCACCTGCTGCTTCGGATGGCTTATGGCCCAGACATTTAAATTTTAAATATACCTAGGCAAATGTTGTGGCCGCATCATATAAGCAGGGAAGGAAGTAAATAAAACATCCGCCCCAACTGGAAACTGTTTGTTACGAAGGCATTTTGGGAATGCACATTCTAAATGACAAAGATTACCGGTGATGGGATTAAAATACGTAACCAACCACCGCACATTAGAAGCCAACACTTTGCATGGCTGAAGATTTGACACAGAACTATGGGATCGCTGCAGTGACTATTTTACCTGTTCTGGAAGTAAAAGCCTGGGCAGCTGCAACAATTCAGAGGCCGGATACAGACAACCATCCTTCCTCTTCTTCTATTAGAGAGCTGAAGGCATCTTTGCCCATGAGGGATATTTATACTACCAGTTTGCACTTGCTTTATTGCCATTCTGTCTTCCCAGAAACAGTACTTCTAGAGTCTTCCCAGTGTCTACAGCAAGCTAAAACCCCTGGATTCTTTGGGAGGAACCGTAGTACTTGATATAAAGCTGATATATGTTCCTGGTGTAGCAGCCTGTGATATGTGCACTCAAATCCCACTTTCATCCATGTCCACAGGTTTGTTTTTTTTGCAAGTTTGGGTAGCGCTTCCAAAGCCCGCAAAGCCTATTTAACCTGAAGTATCAGGTGGGACAGTGTTATTCCAGTTTGGGCTCTTTCATAGCATCTTGAACCACACAGTAGTCCGATGCTTGCAGCTTTGCATGTAAGACATAAAAACAGCACTATTATCTATTGAATCTATTCATTTCACCACCTTTCACCCCTACCCTGGACCAGTTTTAACATCTGCGTAGCATGATCGCAGCTAATGGAGTTTGCCTCATCAGTTCCTGCTTCCTTCATTCCCAAAGATGTCCCTACAGGGAATCACCCTCCCCCCCCCACCCCTACCCAATAAAACAGCATCCAAAAGCCAGATTAGCCATTCCTATCTTCTGTCAAAGCAGACTGGCACCAGAGGACAGGGGGGGGGGGCAGCAAAAAAGATGATAGGCAAAGTGTGGGGTTTGGTCAGCCGCAATTGTTTGTGCTCCTTGGAATGGTTTAAAGGGATTACAGGCCACAGGCCTCTGGGGAAGATGTCGGGGTGGGGGTGAGCCCCTCAGAAATAGATGAGGTTCTTTTTTGTGTGTGCTTTATTTCTTTCCATCATGCATGCCCAGAAGGGCTGCGGAGAGCAAGATAGATAGAGAGGATAAGAGGGCAAGTGATTAATTCAAATTTAAACCCCATTTCATTTGCTTTATAATTAAACCAGCAGGCATGTTTCAACAACTGATTATCTGGCCTGGACAGTTGTTTATATTCTTCTTCGTTTCTTGTTCGCACTGTCTAAACTGATGTTAGTTTAAATTTCAATTTTTTTTATTTTGAACATTGGTTGTCTTCTTCTTCTTCTTCTTCTTCTTCTTCTTCTTCTTCTTCTTCTTCTTCTTCTTCTTCTTCTTCTTCTTCTTCTTCTAGCTGCAGGGAGCTTAGCTACTATTTCTTTGCTACTGTTTTGTTCTCAGAGAAAGAGCCTCTGCAGTTCATCTGGGAAATAAAATGGGCTGGTATTTGGAAATGCTGCTAGGATGTGGGAATGGGAAAGCAAATCGCAACCAAAAATGCAGGATGAAGGCTTCAGCCAGGAATGTTAACACTTTTTCACTTTTCACTTTTTACTTCGACCCAGACCAACACGGCTACCTACCTGTAACCAACACTTTTTCACTCAGCAAAGCATTCAACCAGGTTTGCCCTCGCAAGAAATATTTAATATTAAAAAAATGTTTCATGAAAATTAATGTTAAACATTACCACGATGTCATATTTTAAGCAAGAGATACATTTTAAAATCTTGTATGCGTAAGAGAAATGAGATCTGGAGTGGGAAATTGCAGGTGGGACAGATACAGTGCCCAATATAATTTTCTGCTCCCATTTTCACTCGCTAGAAACAGCGATTGAGCACAGGGCTACCATTACATGCATCTCATGATGTAACATGCACTTTGTGGCCCGATATGGGTCTCCAGTGTTCCCATTTTACTAGTTCTAGGATAGTTAAATTTTAAAAAGAAGTTAGCAGAAGTTCAGGTTCATCCTGTCTTAAAATGCACTGGTTCCTGTTCCAGTTTGTCCTTTTTATAAAACAAACTCATTCAAGTTTCTTGTCCGCATTCCCACCCCCCCACGACAGAATGTTGACAGGTAAAACTTTCCCCATAATGGTATTTCCACACTAGAAAGGCTTGCCCTGTTTAATTTGTGCCACCCAAACAGCTGTTAAAAGCACAACCCACTGTTCCTTTTGTTCCTGTACTGGTACTTCTTGCTGCAATCTGCTCCTGTTGGAAAAGAGCAAATCTCTTCAGCAGGGAAGATGGAGGAAATGCCTCACATTCCTTTCTTCCAATTCCTTAGCAACAGTGATTAAGTGACTAAGCAACCTTAGCAACAGCAGTGCCTCTGCACCTGCCTAATACATCTTAGAATGTTGCCTCCATGTTCCCCACCCCACCCCCAAAAAACTTTATTTATAGATGTCTGATGGACTTACTCTTTGAAAGAAAAGGCAAAAAAAGCAAAGAAAGCTGGTCTCCTGCTAGGGTAGTAGGGGGGATAAAAAGTGAAAATGAACTAGAAATTATGAACTTAATCCCCCTTTAGTTCACACGGCAATTACGGGAACAACTTCCAGGTAAAGTTCAGAGATTTCTGAAGCACTCATTATAGAGAGTAAACCCTTGTGTACAAGCTCTCACACTTTAATATGCTTTGATCCCAGTGTGACTGGATACCGTCATGCCAACCTCCAGATCTTATTTACTTATTTACTTGAAATGGGCTTCTTTTAAATATGAAGGAGATAGAAGAAGAGTTTGGATTTGGATTTGGAGTCCTCCTGCCCTTCTAGCCTGCTTTGATGAAGATTCTGGGCATTCAAAGCATGTGCTCTTCTACAGAGCTATTAGGCCCTCCTGAAAGAGGGATCATTTCTTTTACCATAGCACACAAATTATTACAATCCGTTGCTGAAATTGAACTTTTTCGTAATGGCTCATTATGGAAGAGACATTCACATGATTAATCAGGAATTTGTAGTTAACATTTTCAATACCTTTGGAACAAGGCTGAAACGAAGCAGCCACAGCCATAATTTCCTCCAACAAATCTTCCACTCACGTAGCAGCAAAAGAAGATTCATGCCCGTTTGTGACTTTGTTGAAGAAGAAAAAAAGAATGCAAGCTTCAGAGTACTGAACTTTGCATTTGGCACGGCTAATAAAGCAGGAACGTGTGTTCTGCTGCTTTCAAAAGAGGTTGACCGGGCCAAACCAACTCAAGGAGCTGTCACCCCAAGTATTCATCTGGCATACCTTTTTCTACACAGCAACAGCTGGTCCACCAAGAGAAAATGTGCAGAAAGAACCGATGAAATATTGAAAAATATTAAGGAATTGAGAAGCAGGACACAAAGAACCCATTAAAACTACCACAGGGTTGCGAGAGGATAAAAATCCTTTGCAAATGTCACTTTCAAAGTTCACTAGGCATTTTTCAGCTTTCCATAGGGTCACCACATCTTGTTCTCGGACAAATCTTCTGCTCCAGTGGGCCTAGTGACACTGCCCACCACAGTACCAGAGGCATGAGCAACCAATGAGATGACCATCTTTCAGCCACTTATCTGATATTGTATCCCTTTTTCCTGTTTCCACCTGGATAGTGGTGTTGTGTCCTGGGAAGGAATCAGATTCCTCTGCCAACTCAATGTTTCAAGAAATTCCTGAATGCTCTATACGTGATTTCACTCACTGCATTGCAGGAGAATTCTTTAGCTACAATCCTTTTGCTTAATATGATCCGTTCTACCATAATCTTGTTCTAGGATCAACCAGACAGAGGAATTGCATATTGGAACTGCTAGACTGCTTTGAAAAGACTTTGAAAAGTTGGATACTTCTGTTTTCAGTACAGTGGTACCTTGGTTCTCAAACTTAATCCGTTCCGGAAGTCAGTTCCAAAATCAAAGCGTTCCAAAACCAAGGTGCGCTTTCCCATAGAAAGTAACGCAAAATGGATCAATCAGTTCCAGACTTTTAAAAACAACCCCCAAAACAGCAATTTAACATGAATTTTACTATCTAACGAGACCACTGAAACATAAAATGAAAGCAATAATCAATGCATTGTACTGTAAAATAAATAAGACAGTATTGTAGATGATAAATTTTTTTAAAAAAATTCTTTCTTAGCTGCACTGATGATAGTCACTGTTTGGATGGGGGGCTTTTATCCATTTCCGCAGTCACACAATCAATCAATCAATCAATCAATCAGTAGCTGAACTGTGTCCCATACAGTCACAAAGCAGGTTCTCCCCTTAATGAGAGCATGGGTTGGGAAGGGTTAACAAGACGTTCCCTGGTTTGTTATGTCCTGGCCCTCACTGCCAGATGAAGAACTCAAATCCCCAGCTAATGGGTACAAAAGTGCATATACAGTCATACAGTTGGAGGTTGGATGACGGCTAACAGATTGAGGTTGAATCCTGTCAAGACAGTACTGTTTGTGGGGGACAGGAGGCGGGCAGGTGTGGAGGACTCCCTGGTCCTGAATGGGGTAACTGTGCCCCTGAAGGACCAGGTGCGCAGCCTGGGAGTCATTTTGGACTCACAGCTGTCCATGGAGGCACAGGTCAATTCTGTGTCCAGGGCAGCTGTCTATCAGCTCCATCTGGTATGCAGGCTGAGACCCTACCTGCCTGCAGACTGTCTAGCCAGAGTGGTGCATGCTCTGGTTATCTCCCGCTTGGACTACTGCAATGCGCTCTATGTGGGACTACCTTTGAAGGTGACCCGGAAACTGCAATTAATCCAGAATGCGGCAGCTAGACTGGTGACTGGGAGCAGCGGCCGAGACCACGTAACACTGGTCTTGAAAGACCTGCATTGGCTCCCAGTACATTTCCGAGCACAATTCAAAGTGTTGGTGCTGACCTTTAAAGCCCTAAACGGCCTCGGTCCAGTATACCTGAAGGAGTGTCTCCACCTCCATCGCTCTGCCCGGACACTGAGGTCCAGTGCCAAGGGCCTTCTGGCAGTTCCCTCACTGCGAGAAGGGAAGTTACAGGGAACCAGGCAGAGGGTCTTCTTGGTAGTGGCACCCGCCCTGTGGAACACCCTCCCACCAGATTTTTAAAAAGAAAAATAACTACCAGACTTTTAGAGGACATCTGAAGGCAGCCCTGTTTAGGGAAGCTTTTAATCTTTAAGAAATTAGTGTATTCTAATATTTCTGTTGGAAGCCGCCCAGAGTGGCTGGGGAAACCCAGCCAGATGGGCAGGGTATGAATAATAAATAACCTGGTTTTCTAACAGCTTAGTTCTCGAACATTTTGGCTCCAGAACACCACAAACCCGGAAGTGAGTGTTCCAGTTTGCGAAATATTTTTGGAAGCCGAATGTCCAACGGGGGCTTCCATGGCTTCCGATTGGCTGCAGGAGCTTTCTGCAGCCTATCAGAAGCCGTGCTTTGGTTTCCAAACGTTTTGGACAGACTTCTGGAACGGATTCCGTTCGACTTCCGAGGTATGACTGTACTAAAGTAAAGTGTACAGATAAATGCAGATGTTAGTAAAAATAACAGACAAGAAATGCATTATATTAGGGGAAATAGCTTTGCAGAAACATGCAGATTCAGGAAAATTGCACATAAAAATATGTATAATAGGAGAAATTCACATCTTCATTGTGCAATAACTATCTTGCACACTTTGGCCATCCCTGGCACACTTCACAATGTTGTTGTTTAGTCGTTTAGTCGTGTCCGACTCTTCGTGACCCCATGGACCATAGCACGCCAGGCACTCCTGTCTCGCACTGCCTCCCGCAGTTTGGTCAAACTCATGTTCGTAGCTTCGAGAACACTGTCCAACCATCTTGTCCTCTGTCGTCCCCTTCTCCTAGTGCCCTCAATCTTTCCCAACATCAGGGTCTTTTCCAAGGATTCTTCTCTTCTCATGAGGTGGCCAAAGTATTGGAGCCTCAGCTTCACGATCTGTCCTTCCAGGGAGCACTCAGGGCTGATTTCCTTAAGAATGGATAGGTTTGATCTTCTTGCAGTCCATGGGACTCTCAAGAGTCTCCTCCAGCACCATAATTCAAAAGCATCAATTCTTCGGCGATCAGCCTTCTTTATGGTCCAACTCTCACTTCCATACATCACTACTGGGAAAACCATAGCTTTAACTATACGGACCTTTGTCGGCAAGGTGATGTCTCTGCTTTTTAAGATGCTGTCTAGGTTTGTCATTGCTTTTCTCCCAAGAAGCAGGCGTCTTTTAATTTCGTGACTGCTGTCACCATCTGCAGTGATCAAGGAGCCCAAGAAAGTAAAATCTCTCACTGCCTCCATTTCTTCCCCTTCTATTTGCCAGGAGGTGATGGGACCAGTGGCCATGATCTTGGTTTTTTTGATGTTGAGCTTCAGACCATATTTTGCGCTCTCCTCTTTCACCCTCATTAAAAGGTTCTTTAATTCCTCCTCACTTTCTGCCATCAAGGTTGTGTCATCTGCATATCTGAGGTTGTTGATATTTCTTCCAGCAATCTTAATTCCGGCTTGGGATTCATCTAGTCCAGCCTTTCGCATGATGAATTCTGCATATAAGTTAAATAAGCAGGGAGACAATATACAACCTTGTCGTACTCCTTTCCCAATTTTGAACCAATCAGTTGTTCCATATCCAGTTCTAACTGTAGCTTCTTGTCCCACATAGAGATTTCTCAGGAGACAGATGAGGTGATCAGGCACTCCCATTTCTTTAAGAACTTGCCATAGTTTGCTGTGGTCGACACAGTCAAAGGCTTTTGCATAGTCAATGAAGCAGAAGTAGACGTTTTTCTGGAACTCTCTAGCTTTCTCCATAATCCAGCGCATGTTTGCTATTTGGTCTCTGGTTCCTCTGCCCCTTCGAAATCCAGCTTGCACTTCTGGGAGTTCTCGGTCCACATACTGCCTAAGCCTGCCTTGTAGAATTTTAAGCATAACCTTGCTAGCGTGTGAAATGAGCGCAATTGTGCGGTAGTTGGAGCATTCTTTGGCACTGCCCTTCTTTGGAATTGGGATGTAGACTGATCTTCTCCAATCCTCTGGCCATTGCTGAGTTTTCCAAACTTGCTGGCATATTGGGTGTAGCACCTTAACAGCATCATCTTTTAAAATTTTAAATAGTTCAGCTGGAATATCATCACTTCCACTGGCCTTGTTATTAGCAGTGCTTTCTAAGGCCCATTTGACTTCACTTTCCAAGATGTCTGGCTCAAGGCCAGCAACCACACTACCTGAGGTGTACGAGACCTCCATATCTTTCTGGTATAATTCCTCTGTGTATTCTTGCCACCTCTTCTTGATGTCTTCTGCTTCTGTTAGGTCCTTACCACTTTTGTCCTTGATTATGGTAATCTTTGTACGAAATGTTCCTTTCATATCTCCAATTTTCTTGAACAGATCTCTGGTTTTCCCCATTCTATTGTTTTCCTCTATTTCTTTGCATTGCTCATTTAAGAAGACCCTCTTGTCTCTCCTTGCTGTTTTTTGGAAATCTGCATTCAGTTTCCTGTATCTTTCCCTATCTCCCTTGCATTTTGCTTGCCTCCTCTCCTCCGCTATTTGTAAGGCCTCGTTGGACAGCCATTTTGCTTTCTTGCATTTCCTTTTCCTTGGGATGGTTTTCATTGCTGCCTCCTGTATAATGTTATGAGCCTCCATCCATAGTTCTTCAGGCACTCTGTCCACCAAATCTAAATCCTTAAACCTGTTCCTCACTTCCACTGTGTATTCATAAGGGATTTGATTCAGATTGTATCTTACTGGCCCAGTGGTTTTTCCTACTTTCTTCAGTTTAAGCTGGAATTTTGCTATAAGAAGCTGATGATCTGAGTTACAGTCAGCTCCAGGTCTTGTTTTTGCTGACTGTATAGAGCTTCTCCATCTTTGGCTGCAGAGAATATAATCAATCTGATTTCGATGCTGTCCATTTGGTGATATCCATGTGTAGAGTCGTCTCTTGTGTTGTTGGAATAGAGTGTTTGTGATGACCAGCTTGTTCTCTTGACAGAACTCTATTAGCCTTTGCCCTGCTTCATTTTGAACTCCAAGGCCAAACTTGCCAGTTGTTCCTTTTATCTCTTGATTCCCTACTTTAGCATTCCAATCCCCTGTAATGAGAAGAACATCCTTCTTTGGTGTCATTTCTAGAAGGTGTTGTAGGTCTTCATAGAATTGGTCAATTTCATTTTCTTCAGCACCGGTAGTTGGTGCATAAACTTGGATTACTGTGATGTTAAAAGGTCTGCCTTGGATTCGTATCGAGATCATTCTGTCATTTTTGAGATTGCATCCCATTACAGCTTTTGCCACTCTTTTGTTGACTATGAGGGCCACTCCATTTCTGCTACAGGATTCTTGCCCACAGTAGTAGATATGATAGTCATCCGAACTGAATTCGCCCATTCCCTTCCATTTTAGTTCACTGATGCCCAGGATGTCGATATTTATTCTTGTCATCTCATTTTTGACCACATCCAGCTTACCTCCACTCATGGTTCTTACATTCCAGGTTCCTATGCAATATTTTTCTTTACAGCATCGGACTTTCCTTTCGCTTCCAGGCATATCCGCAACTGAGCGTCCTTTCGGCTTTGGCCCAGCCGCTTCATCAGCTCTGAATCTACTTGTACTTGTCCTCTGCTCTTCCTCAGTAGCATGTTGGACGCCTTCCGACCTGAGGGGCTCATCTTCCAGCGTCATAACTTTTATATGCCTGTTGTCTTTGTCCATGGAGTTTTCTTGGCAGGGATACTGGAGTGGCTTGCCAGTTCCTTCTCCAGGTGGATCACGTTTAGTCAAAACTCTCCACTATGACCTGTCCATCTTGGGTGGCCCTGCATGGCATAGCTCATAGCTTCTCTGAGTTATTCAAGCCCCTTCGCCACGACAAGGCATTGATCCATGAAGGGGACACTTCACAATGATAGAATGTAATTAGAAACATAAGAGACCTAGGCTGCAAGATCGTCCACATGCCGACTACTGTTTTTCTATAGCTAACATTCAAACAACTCTTTTGTTCTTTTCTCAACCACTGCTTTTCACCTTTTGGTCATCAAGTGTAGGGTTGACAGCATGCACTGCCTTAGCCAAAGAACACAATCAACGCCTCTTGCAGCAATATAAGCTGCACTGTGTGACTCTGCTAAAGGGTCAGCACTCTGACCTCAAGGAAGTACACGGGTGGTCTATTTTCCATGCACATTCAGTCTGGTGCCTCCCCTGAGGCTGCCAACAAATATAGTATTTAGTGGCTATTGTACAGGTGTCTTTTGTAATGTGGCTGCAGACCATAGCTGCCAAGTTATCCCTTATTTTAAGGGATTTTCCCTTATGCTGAATAGGCTTCCTCGCGAGAAAAGGGAAAACTTGGCAGCTATGCTGCAGACCCCCTAGACACTGGAATGAGTCCAACCGCTCTCTCCACGCAGACATTATGCTGTTAATAACACGGTGGTGATGGAACTCACGCAATAAGGCGATCATACTTGGCCACTGGAAACATGGGATGGGTTTCTACCACAAACACATTTTTGAATAAAAAGGCCTAATAATCATGAAAATAATATTCGCAATTACTTATGCAGGGCTCACACACACTATCCTGTAGTCTTGACAGCTTTACCTATAATGTAAACTAGCATTATTAGCTTCACGTACCAGATTGTTGGCTGAAGCTAAGAAAGTGTGGCTTCCCTCAGAGCCAAAGTAAGCAGGAGACCTACGGATATACGATCCTAAGGGTTTTTGATGTATCAATGGGGTTGAGGATTTTCCGTTGACCGTGACAGGAGAGCGAATTATTTTCCCCAGTGCCACTTGTATGATTAAAATCCCCCTATGTACCATCACTGTGGAGCAAAACACACAGGTGTCTTATTGACAGCAGCCAACGTGGCAGGGCAGAACCACCCTCCCAACACTCACAGCACTACAACATACCTGGATGAAGCTGCGACAAGGTCAGGGATGTGTGGACACAACCCAGTGCTCTCACTGGCGCACCTGTGTAGTTTCACCATCACTGCCACCCTGTCCTGCCTCAGGTCTGCCCAGGTAAGGTGAAGTGATGGCCGCCTCAAGAGAGGAGGGCAGTTCCTCTGTCCCACTACTATGTCCACTACTGTTATAGATTTCACGCCAGGTAGCAAATAGGTGTGTGTGTGAGAGAGAGAGGGGGGGGAGAGGGAGAGGGAGGGAGGGAGAGAGAGAGGGAGGGTGAGGGAGGGAGAGAGGGAGAGAGAGAGAGGGAGAGGGAGGGAGGGAGAGAGGGAGGGAGGGAGAGGGAGGGAGGGAGAGAGAGGGAGAGGGAGGGAGAGGGAGAGGGAGAGCTAGAGGGAGAGGGAGGGAGAGGGAGAGGGAGAGGGAGAGGGAGAGGGAGGGAGAGGGAGAGGGAGAGAGAGAGGGAGGGAGAGAGGGAGGGAGAGAGGGAGTGTGGGAGAGAGAGGGAGGGAGAGAGGGAGTGTGGGAGAGAGAGAGAGAGAGGGAGGGAGAGGGAGGGAGGGAGAGGGAGAGGGAGAGGGAGGGAGGGAGGGAGGGAGAGGGAGAGGGAGAGGGAGGGAGAGGGAGAGGGAGAGGGAGAGGGAGAGGGAGAGGGAGAGGGAGAATTAAAATGGGGAAATGTCACAGGTAAAGAATTGAGCCTCTCTCCCCTGGTACCCCCTCCTAGATGAGGGCCTCCGTTGGTGATGTCAACACAACAACAAAGAAATGTTGGAGTTCTTACTTGTGGAGGGAACTCCCAGATTCATGCTTTACTGGACCCTTAGGTCACCAAGTGAATTGACCAGACAGGCAGTATTATATTTATAAGCAGGACTCCACCATTCATACCCCAGCCACTTTGCCACTGTGCAATGCCAGCGATTATACTGGAACAATGTTTTATTGGAAACTAACTGCTAAGCTGTTTTATTCAGAAATGAATACTTTGTTTGACCTCTTCTTACATTGACTGCAAAAAGCTTCATCTCTCAAAAGACTGCCAGAGCAGCACCGATGTCCTTCAGAAGACTGAGATGTATTTGGAAAACAGAATTTCACAAGTGCACATTTTCCCACTGTGTTTACTGAATTTAGAAATCCCCCTTCTCAGTTATTTCAGCTCTAAGAGTCACACCAGACCAACTGCATAGCTAGCAGAGAAGTCCTGTTCCCCCACTTTAATATCAGGCACCGGGAGGAGGATTTTCACTATGGTTGCAGCCTATGGGGAGGAGAGGTTTAACCTTTTCCCTTATAACCTACAATCCCAACAAAAGTCTTCCTGTGTGCCAAAAACAGTGCTAGAAAGTAATCCCTCATTGGCATTCATTATACACATTACGTGGCTGAACAAGTGCATTGCAAAATTCAGAGAAGTGTGTTTTGCTTTGTTTTTGGAAGGATTTTGCTTTGGTTTGCACGTTGTTTCGGAAATGCAAATTAGGTAGGTTCGCCTTTAAATGTGAACTTAATTTCTCCCCAATCCCTAACCACAAGACAGTGCCAAAGAAGGTCAAATGCTTACTTCCAGGCAGCCGGATCAGGCTGCTCTGCTAATCCCACTAAAAAGGCATCTTTGTAATTAGGAGATTCTTCATTTGTTGATGACACTTTTCATTACAGCTCCATGCAACAGAGAGCTAGCTAGGCTGCTGGTTTTGTCTCTTGGAATTGATGGTATCAGCTGGCTAGTGACTATAATATATCTTGTGGCCCTTCCAAGTCGGTGACATAGTTACGACCTGCGCCAGCCTGTACAGTGACTCCAATCACAATAAATACATATACAAGCTTATATATATGTGGAATAAATGATCTGAAAAAACAACCAAATAGAGTTACGTTCAATTGAGTTCTGGATCCTTTACAGGATGTAGTCAATCATGGGAATTATAGGTGAGAAAGTGAGGGACAAAACAGAGATAAGCTTAAAATTATTTAGGTGGATGTTTTGCCCTTCCGCCTTTGTCGGTAAACACAATGCTGTTGAGTTTCAAACTAGGCCCAGAGAGAGCCAAAATGATAGATCTAAGAATAGTGGTAGGAAAGATTCTCAGGAAGGTGACATCTCGCATGAAAGCAGACAACCAAGGCTTTAAAAAACCCTCCATAGGTAAAAGTTTACATATTTGCCTCCAAGCTGTGGGTTGTTTCCCCATATATTCAGAAGTTCTTTCTAGCTTTTGGCATCTTGGGATTAGACTGTTTTTTTCCTATTTATTTCCAATCTGAAAGGTTGCAGTGATCCAGATTGAAATGTCTGGCAACATGTTCCTGATGTTTTTCTTCATATTATTCACTGATCTGTGAATTCCTAAATTGGTAAAGAGATCTGTTTACCAAGAATTTTGCACCTGGCATCTGGAGTATTCTGGAACGCATTATATGGCCGATATTCTCTTTAATTAAATAGGTTTATCCGGCCATTTTATTTTGGAAGGCAATGATTTCTCTCGGATTGGCACCTCAGCTCCTGCAAGGAATCTGCATCGGTTTGGAAGATGGAAAGCAATGAGAAGGGAAGCTTGCTGTTGGTTTTTGCATGGTGGAATGAATTGGCTAGTCAACTGTGGTGAATTGCAAGGTGGTAGTTAGAAGATGTTGAATCTTCCACCAAAGGGATATGATATTCCTTGGTAATGTCTTCCTCACCTTTGTGGAAGAAGGATTATTTGAACAAGGATAATTTTTACAGTTAAGGACATGAAGGACATCCTCTGTGGAGAGTCTGTCCAAGTTTTTGGGTTAAAGTTGAAACAACTTTTCTTGTTGTCCCATTTGTGCTTAATTCTGAGGGCCAAACTGCAGGTGATACTGCTCTTGATATGCTGAGGGTGTCAGGAATTCCAGTTTCAACAAATGGAAGCATCAGTGGATTTACTGTACAGATTTGTCACTGTTTTCTTTTGTTCAGTGGAAGGAAGATTATCTAGTACTGTACAGGGATATGTGGATTCCCTGTGTTCTTATTGATTGTGGAGTGGACAGAGTCAATCTAGTTCTGCAGTTGTCCCAAACTTTGCTTTACCAGTAGTCCAGATTCTATATATAATCACACTCTTAATACAATTAGCAGGCAGTTTAAAAACATAGGGAATGGTTCTGAAACTACTGACTTCAAGCAGGGAAGATGAGAAGCATGCAAAATGGCCACCCTGTTATGAAAAGGTTTCGTTTTCTTGTCATTTTGCAACAAATGGGATGCGACAGTTCATAGTTAACAAGTCCAGGAGGAATACAGTTAAAATATAAGGTGTCGTGCTGTATTGTTTAAATATCAGGAGAAGGGGCCAGTTCAGAAAATTTAATAGCTTGTGCTTTGAAAATACCCGAACTAGGTTTCATGCTGTGGATAACAAATCTATGAAAGATATGGATTTTCCGGTGTCCTCACTCAGACTCTGCCTTATCACCCACGGGAAATTTCAAAGGCAAAAGTGGAAACATTTGGGTTTCTTTATGTGTGGTTTTGATGTTGGGTTTTGCAGCAAGCAAGACAGCTTGGGGAAGTGGGAGTTTTGGAGTGGCAGCAAGGACGCCGGCACGTATTTACGAAAGGACTTTTGAGTATTCCAAGGCAGCCTGCTGACAGGCATCCATCTTGGCTCAGCCTACCTTTCTGGGTGGCATAGATCTTCCTAGAAAAGCACTGCTTGGGGGATGGGGAGTATGCCCTAGCTGTTTTTGTTCTTAGCAGCAGAAGCAGCTTTGGGTCTCCAGGGATAGGGAACCCTCAGCCCATAGGCCTAATTGGGCATGCCGGGTCTCTCCCCATTTGGCCCACAAACCCGTTTCAATTAAACCACACCCACCTGTCCGCCACCTGTACCTGAGGTCAGGTACGGGGTAGCCAGAAATGGGGCTTGTAGGCACGACTGCTCGGCTGACTGGCATTGTCTGCAAACCCCCATGCAAAGGCCTGTGAGATACAGTGCCGTCCCAGTTTGAGACATGGCCTTGATGGAAGCCATGCTCTCTCACACTCAGGCCCTGTCCCCTCTCTCCCGGCTCCCTCCCTTGGGGCTCACCACTTCCCCCCTGTACCATACCACTGATGGGTCCTCATGCAGCGTTCTCTGCCTCCACAGCCTCCTTGGAGAGGAAGCAGGACCTCCCAGTGGACCTGGACACTGCTGGTGATCCTGAGGATCCACTGCCCCATACCTGGAAGTCCTTGCACCTGCTGCCTAGGTTTCTGAATGGCTGTCAGACCTTCCATCGTCTCCCCCAAGGCCACTGGAGCAGAGTAGATAGTGGTCCAGGTCCAGCTAGCTGCATGTGAAGCAACTCAGGAGGAGGAGGAGGAGGAAATGCATGGAAGGCTTGTCCCCAGAGCCTGGCTGTGAGCCAGGAAGGGAGGTAAACCCTCCAGCTGTTCTATAAGCTCCCAGTCTGAACTGCTTCATTCCTGAAGCAACAGCTCCTTTCCAGGCTGCACCCTTCTTGAGCTGGGGAAGTGGACAGCTGTTGCAGAAGGTGGACATCAGCTTTTGTATTGATGTCAACAATGAAGACAGAAGCAGAATTTCCCTATGAAGAATTAAATCAGAAGGTTTTCCCCTCAGACAGTCGGATAACAAAGACCTTTCCCTCGCAGGAAGTAATGTTTTATGGATAGCCTCCTCCTTTACGAGGTGGTATTTGTAAGAATTTAAAACACAACATGAAATCTTAAAGCTGACAAGGGAAATTTAGTTAGCAGAGCGTCTGTTATGTCCAATTTATTACTCCAGTGGAGAAGTCTATAGGCTTAAGGGCTGCAGGGAAAGTGGCAATGGGCGGGCGGGGGGGTGGGTGGGTGGGAGGGAGAGAAGACACCCAGATCCTTGCTGAGTTATGACTCACAATTTATAAACTATTATGTGCGGTGGATTTCCAACAATATTTATTGCAATATGACTGCTAGCGGTTCAAAAATCAATTTGGTAAATGCGCGGGGAAAGGGTACAATTATTGTGTGTCACACACACACACACACACACACACACACACTTACATTTGAGCTTAGCCTTCCCTTGCAAAGCAAATGGGAGCCTGCTATCTCCCTGCACCCCACCCCCCAGGCTCAGTGCCGAAGCAGGGGATTTGCCACCTACGCCACTCTGCTTCCCTAGCAAGGGCAATCCTGGATTGTTTCCAATGCCTGTTAAAACAAGCCTCCCCACTTTGGAGCAAGATGCTCTGTTCTCCTGGATCTTAGCACTAGGCAAGAAACAGCAAAGCAAAGGAAGCCGGAGATGGCTGAGTAATTGACTTACAGCTGCATTTCGAGCAGGGAGTCTACTGGGCTGTGATTCAGCTCCCCTCTGCTGGGGGAATTATTGCTTAAAATAGAGTCACGGCAAGGTATCGAGAAGGCTGTCATCATGCCATACGAATACTGTAGAGATACCGTGACTTGGAAAATTTTTGGCCCTCGCCACAGTATCTTGAGACGAGGAAGAGGTCACACGTAGACCCAGTGTAATGGAAGGGTAGAAAAGCAAGACCAGGTTTTGTGTAGTGGAAAGAAGTAATGAACAGAAGGAAAGGAGATGTGGAAGGTCTCAGCATGAAGCATGGGGAGCAGGATAGCCTGTAGTACAGATGGATTACTGAGTCTAGGAGAGAGGGGCATTTGTGTTATGGGATTACTGAACACTCAGCAGTTGGGTGGGTGAAGATAATTGAAGCAAGGCCTTCAAAAAGGTGCCCCATAATATTCTTGTAAAGAAGCTGGTAAAATGCAGGCTAGACAATGCTACCATTCAGTGGATTTGTAACTGGCTGACTGACCGAACCCAAAGGGTGCTCATCAATGGCTCCTCCTCATCCTGGAGAGGAGTGACTAGTGGGGTGCCACAGGGTTCTGTCTTGGGCCCAGTCTTATTCAACATCTTTATCAATGACTTGGATGATGGGCTTGAGGGCATCCTGAGCAAGTTTGCAGATGACACCAAATTGGGAGGGGTGGCTAATACCCCAGAGGACAGGATCACACTTCAAAGTGACCTTAACAGATTAGACAACTGGGCCAAAGCAAACAAGATGAATTGTAACAAGGAGAAATGTACTACACTTGGGCAAAAAAAATAAAAATGAAAGGCACAAATACAGGATGGGTGACACATGGCTTGAGAGCAGTACATGTGAAAAGGATCTAGGAGTCCTGGTAGACCACAAACTTGACATGAGTCAACAGTGTGATGCAGCAGCTAAAAACGCCAATGCAATTCTGGGCTGCATCAATAGGAGTATAGCGTCTAGATCAGGCATCCCCAAACTGCGGCCCTCCAGATGTTTTGGCCTACAACTCCCATGATCCCTAGCTAACAGGACCAGTGGTCGGGGAAGATGGGAATTGTAGTCCAAAATATCTGGAGGGCCAAAGTTTGGGGATGCCTGGTCTAGATCAAGATAAGTAATATTGCCACTGTATTCTGCTCTGGTCAGACCTCACCTGGAGTACTGTGTCCCGTTCTGGGCACCACAGTTCAAGAAGGATACTGACCAGCTGGAACGTGTCCAGAAGAGGGCAACCAAAATGGTCAAAGGTTTGGAAACGATGCCTTATGAGGAACGGCTTAGGGAGCTGGGTATGTTTAGCCTGGAGAAGAGAAGGTTAAGGGGTGATATGATAGCCATGTTCAAATATATAAAAGGATGTCATATAGAGGAGGGAGAAAGGTTGTTTTCTGCTGCTCCAGAGAAGCGGACACGGAGTAATGGATTCAAACTACAAGAAAGAAGCTTCCACCTAAACATTAGGAAGAACTTCCTGACAGTAAGAGCTGTTCGACAGTGGAATTTGCTGCCAAGAAGTGTGGTGGAATCTCCTTCTTTGGAGGTCTTTAAGCAGAAGCTTGACAGCCATCTGTCAAGAATGCTTTGATGGTGTTTCCTGCTTGGCAGGGGGTTGGACTAGATGGCCCTTGTGGTCTCTTCCAACTCTATGATTCTATGATTCTATGACTATGTGGGATGCAGGAGGAAGGAGGATTGCTAGGCTCGTGGAATACTGAGAGCAGGGGGATTATATGCAACGCAGCAGAAGCTCATAGCACTGGTAACATTACTCCAAAGAGGGGTTATAATGAACGACAGAGGTGGAAATAACACTGCCGAACACAGCGACGGCTCTGACAAAAATGAACTGAACCTAAGGTAATGGCAACATCCATCACCAGAAATGGGGCCCAGGGTGATTCGCCACTCATGAAACTTGCCCTCCAGGTGTTCAGTCATCTCCTCACAATTGTTATGTTGCTATAACGAGATAAATCTCAGGCAAGGAAGAACCTGGTGTGAGGATGACCCAGTGTGTTAGCAAAAGCCGGAACTGGTCATCTTCTGTTCCAAAACACACACGACCTGCTATGACAGACACACGGGGCCACTGGAATGCTCAGTCAGTCATTCATTCCGGTCAGGTCAGCCTAAGTTCATTGTCATTCCAACTGATGGAGAGCAGCACTAGCACAGGGAGCGCTGGCAGAGAGGGGCACATGGTCAATAAGTGAACTGTGATAAGCTAATTCCTCAAACGTCATCATGAAAGACGGAGGGGAAAGTTGCCAGTGAAAAGAGAGGAGTGTGAGGCTTCATGGGGCAAAGCAGCAACATGGACAGATGAGGCTTGGAGGAGAATCAGCAAGGAAGCAGACTATATTTAGCAAGCTCTCTGTCTGATGCCATACATGCAATCATTGTATTAGATTGGAGACAGCAGGATGTGACCGAACAGGTAACAGGACACAGTCCAAAAGGTGTGTTTTGTTTTTATAGACTTAACTAGATGGTCATCAAATGCATGCCCCTATTGCAGACAGTTGTGGCAAGAGATGACATTCTAAGCCCAATAGACAAAATAAAAACTTCTAGGTGTGGATTGTAGTCACCTAAGGGTTCTTTTTTAAAAAAAAAAAACCCTTGAAGGTGAAATTGCTGATTTTCTAACAGAAATATGTAACCTGTCCCTACCTGAGGACTGGAAAGCAGCTAATGTAACATCATTATTTTAAAAAATGATCTAGGAGGGAACCTGGAAATTACAGTCTGGTTAGCTATATGTCTGTCTGGTTAGCTATATGTTTTCCTAACTGGTGGAAAGTATTGCTGAAGATAAAATAGCCAAGCATATACAAGAACAAGCCATGCTGAAGCAAAGTCAGCTTGGCTTCTGAAGGGCAAGTCCTGTCTCACATACCTATTAGCGTTATTTGAAGGTATCAACAAGCATACAGATAGACATAGTGTACTTGGACTTTCAAAAAGCTTTTGACAAAGTATCTCACCAAACATCGCTGTGTTAGCTTAGCAGTCAAGGAATAAGAGGAGAGGTCCTCTTGTGGATCAGGACTTGGATAAGTTGCAGAAAGCAAAGAGTAGGAATGAATGAACATTTCTCCAAGGGGAAAGATGTTGAAGGTGGATTCCCCCAAGAGTCAGAATTGGGACCTCTTCTTTTTAATTTATTGCTGACGGTGCTGGATTGTTCAGGGTCATTAAAATGAAAAGATTGTGAAGAGTTCCCAAAAGACCTCTCCAAACTAAATGCATGGGCAATAAACTAGAAAATGCAATTCAGTGCAAACAAATGTAAAGTGATGCATGTTGGGGCAAAAAATATGCTCATGGGGTCTGAACTGGAGGTGATGGGCCAGGAACAAGACCTTGGGGTCATAGTAGACAGCTCAATGAATATGTTGACCCAGCATGTGGTGGCCATGAAAAAAGCAAATTCCATTCTAGGGATCCTTAGGAAAGGCATTGAAAATAAATCTGCTAGTATCATAATGCCATTATACAAATCTATGGTGGGACCACATTTGGAATACTGTGTACTGTACAGTTCTCATTGCCTCATTTCAAAAAGGGTACTGTAGAGCTAGAAAAGTTTCAGGAAAGGTCAACCAAAATGATCAAGGGGGATGGAGTGGCTGCCCTATGAAGAATGGTTGCAGTGTTTTGGACTTTTTAGCTTAGTTGTTTAGTGAAAATGTGAGTAAGAGGCAACATGATGGCATGCACGGCATGGAGAGGGCTGTTGGGCTCAGATCCTGTTTAAGGGCATCAACCACAGGCATCTAGTTGACCGCTGTGAGAATAGGATGCTGGACTAGATGGGCCATTGGTCTGATCCAGCAGGCTCTTCTTATGTTCTTATGGATTACAGTGGTACCTCGGGTTAAGAACTTAATTCATTCTGGAGGTCCGTGCTTAACCTGAAACAGTTCTTAACATGAGGTACCACTTTAGCTAATGGGGCCTCCCACTGCCGCTGCACAATTTCTGTTCTCATCCTGAAGCAAAGTTCTTAACCCGAGGTGCTATTTTTGGGTTAGTGGAGTCTGTAACCTGAAGCGTCTGTAACCCGAGGTACCACTGTATATCTCTTTCACCATATATCTCAATTCACAGATAGTAGTGAAATACAGTCCACATTGTGAGTGTGAAGATATTCTAAGAAGAGTCCTGCTGGATTAGGCCAAAAGCTCATCTCGCCTAGCATCCTGTTATCACAGTGCTCAGCCAGATGCCTGGATAAAAAGTAGCAAAATAGGGATGAATGGGTATCTAGCTTCCATGGTGGCCCACTATTTCCTATGTTATTGATCCCCCTCCTGATTTTCATCTGTTGTACCAAAGACAGGGGAACAGAATACAGCAGGGACAATAAACACAGCCCTTTTCTTCTTGTTGCCCAATGCGCGCACAAGAAAGTATTGTCAAATCAAATCAGCAAGTCGTAGCTGTTCCTTCACTTTAAGTCTCATAAGTCTGGGTGACCAAGCAGAGTACTCTGGCAAATTGTTTTCATAAATTACAGTTATGTCCGGGCCGATGAGGAAGAGAAAAGCTGCAGTAAATGACAAAGCCGTATTACTTCCAGTGACCTTAATTTGTTCAACTGAAGCCCGGGCTAGTTTATCATCCATCTCGCCTGTAAGGAGCACAGAGCCAAAGTTTTGGGAAGGAGCAGAATTGCTGCAACATCTGGAGCTAAGTAAAGGTGATGATGTTTTCAGGTAACTGTTGGACAAGGTGCGGAGAATGCTAGTTGTTTCATGCAGATCTGCCAACATCTTGTACTCATTTCATGCAGGTGCAAAGGATCTACCAAGAAACCTTGTCTATAAATGAATGCATATGTGGTCTTATGATTTCCCTAACTAAATCATTATGACTTCAGCTGCAAAAGAAAGGGAGAAGGTGTGTGTTTGTGTTTAGGGGAAGACACATATATTCATCTGAAAATTACCTCTTCCCTCCCTACCCATGACTAGGTTGACTCCACACACACTGCCGAAAAGGGGAACACAGATTTGCAAAAGCTTATTTATGTGTATAGATGCAAATTCATAACTAATTATTATAATTTAAGTTATCTTACCGTGGTGAGGAAGATTGTGACCAGATGATCTCCTGTCCAGTTAATGAGAAACCTTATGGCCTCTGGTCTCCATGCTTATGGTTCTTTCTAAACCAGATTTGGATCAGATAGCCCTTCAAACAGAGGACTGCTGGCCCGTCAAACAGACTGTCCTTTATCCCCAACTTGCACCTTATTCACCTTGTAGATGCCAATGTGAACCTCGGAGGGTGGCTATTGTAACATATTATACAGGGGACAATTTCAAAGACTTTTTGAAAATTGCAGTTAGTTTTAGAATACATCCTTGAGGCTGCTCACTGGGACCACTTGTTAGGACAATGTTTTGCTAGTATTTCACACATCATTCTAAGTGCTGTGCTTAACCTTTAACATTGAGCCCAGTTAGGACCTGAAGCTGACTCCCACTTCAAAGGCTGTCTTCAGTGCTCAAACTGAGGTAGGTAGTAACTATGAAGAGGACCTTCTTGATTGTGGCCCCCTCATTTAGAGAAGGCTCTCCCTAGGTGGGCTCCTGTAGTACCTACTCCATTGCTTTTTTTTAAAGTGGCAGCAAAGAACATTTAAAAAAACCCTCAGGTTTCTCACCATTGATTATTATTGTTTTTAATTCTGCCATTTTAGATGGCTCGTCTTTGATCATCATTTCATAGTTGCATCACATTTTTATCACTTTGTTTCGTGTTGGAAATGTTTTGCATTTCAAGGCAGGATAGAAATGTATAAAAAGAGTAAGCAAATAAATCTATAGCATGCTTTGAGTTGAGTTCCAGAACTCCAGAACCCAACCCTGGAACTTATTTGAAAGCCTCAGCTTCAGAATATGTTGCCCCTTTCTGCAACATTTAACTTGTGGAGTTGAAATCAGAAAAGGCAAGGGATGCTCTCTCCCAGAGCAAATAGAGCAAAACATGCAAAGCAATCACCATGCAGGGATTTCAGCCCCATCCTTTGCCCTCCTTGATGTGTATACATCCGTGCCCAGCACTGCATGCCAGACAACAATCAGAACAGCAGGCCAGAATTTTCCCTGCTCTCCTACCTGCTACTCCCTTTCCATCTCACTGTCATGGCTGTGCATTTACTAGGGTCTGACGTCATGTATGCCAACTATCAAATACAATAATATCAAATACCTCTGCATATCTAGGAAAATACAGTTGAATGCATGTCAATGATCAAATATTGGCACTGCCATTTCATGATTGGGGGGGGTTGATCTGCCAATTTCAGTTTGCTTAGTTTCTCAGTTTTCCAGTTCTCCGCATTTCTGAAGCAATTTGCATTTTTTTAAAAAAAAAAAAACTTTCATGGAAATCTGTCAGCATTTTAGTGTGAATTTCCTCACAATAAAAAAACAGCATTGCTTGGTATGGTCATTTTTGCAAAACATTTTCGCTTAATATAACTTGCTGACTTAATGTAACTGGCTGACTGACCGAACCCAAAGGGTGCTCATCAATGGCTCCTCCTCATCCTGGAGAGTAGTGACTAGTGGGGTGCCACGGGGTTCTGTCTTGGGCCCAGTCTTATTCAACATCTTTATCAATGACTTGGATGATGGGCCAGTGTTTCCTACTTGGCAGTGTTTCCTGCTTGGCAGTGGGTTGGACTGGATGGCCCTTGTGGTCTCTTCCAACTCTATGATTCTATGATTCTAATATCATACATATATGTATGTTATTTTCACTTTGCATGCTTTAGCCTAGCATGTGCATTTTTTCTTACACATTCCTTGGTGGGAGAACTGCACTACAAAATTCAGAGAAGTTCAAATTTTGAATGAGGGCTGTGGTTCGGTTTGTGCCTTGTTTCAGAAAGTGCAAATTTGATAAGTTCGCCTCTGAATGCAAACTTAAATCACATTTCTCCCCCATCCATATCAATGAATGAAATACTGAAGTCAAACATCCCATTTGTTTTCAGCTGCCTAATGCTGACCCTAAAATATTCGCACGTTTGCCAAGCGTTACGCAAATGCCAGTTGACAGTAATGTTTTTGCAGAGGAGAGTATTTGGAAGGATTTGGGGGAGCAAATCCATTTTAGCTCCAGTACCTTGGCTTGCTTGCGTGAGGCTTCAAGCTATTTGCTTTGGAAGTTCCCCTCCAGCAGTCCATCTGTTCTCTGTTTGTGGCCAAGATTCCAACAGTTGATACATGAGGGGTTGGTGGGTTGATGCTGCAGACTTACAGCTGGGGCTTTAATTAGATGGCCTCTCCTTCCAACTCTTTGTTTCAATGGAGTAGTAGGGAAGAAGAAAGTGCCTCTAGGCATGAGCAGAGTGACCTCCCATCAACAGTGAGTTTCAGTTCTTTGGGTTATTTAAGGAGGGATTTCCATTTTGGGTTCACCATGCTCATGAAAACTGATCTGGTATTTCCAATGAGTTCGGTTCCTTTTAGCTCTACAGTTCTATAGAATTTCCTTCTGACTTTACACTGGTCATAAGAATCAACCACTCATGTGAGCAATTAAAAGCTCAGCTAATCTAATTCAGAGCCACAAGACAGTCATTTGAGATTAGAGGCTAGACATTCAAAATATCACTTTGTTTTATACTTATATGAGACTACAAAACTTATGTTGCAGCTATAGCGGAACAAGAAAGAGCAAGTCTTGTTAATGCAGCCTTAGGAATGCAACCAATTACAGTTGGATACATTGTGCCGTCAACTCAAACATATGCATGGGGGCTTCCACAAAAACATCCAGGGGTTTAAGCAAAATTTGACAATAATAAAAGCTTGAAAGACCAATAAAACTAGTCCTAAGTTGGTTAGGCAAATAAATTATCCATGGGGTTTTACTGCTTTGGAGTTAGGAAGCAATATTATGCATACGTATTTCAGTACGTGTCCCATTGCAACACAAGTTTTGTAGTGTGAAAGCTGAATAAACACACTTCTCCATGCTCATGGATGTGCTTTTTGTACTAGTTTGCCCTGATATGAAAGGATTTAGGCTGCAAACCCAAGCATGCTTACTCCCTAGTACTCACTGAAATGACTGTTACATACTTAAGAACTTAAGGACATGAACCTTGCTGGACTACCTAATATGGCATCTTGTCCCCATGGGGGCCAATCAGATGATAATGGGAAGCCCACAAAAAAGGCCTGAGCTCAGTTGTGATTCCAGAGGTGGAGGTAGAACATAGACATTATGGTTTGAAGCCATTGGTTGCCTCATTCTTCATGATTTGTCAATTATTATTATTATTATTTTAAAAAGCAATCCAAGTTGGTGGGCATCACTATTTCTTGTGGGAGTGCATTCCAGAGTTTACATCAGAGTAGCTTGCATGGAGATGGTTTGCAAGCCTTAGCCTGTAAGAATTTGGAACAGAGCTGCTATAGTTGTAGATTTCCTTCCGCAGCAGGGGATTAGAAGATGTAATCTTTGAGGATTCTCCCTGCACTATGATTCTATGATATCAATATAATAAATGCAGTCCTGTGGGGAATATGGAAGGAAAGCTGTGAAAATACGTAACATTCTAATTTATAAAAGCCTGGCAAGAATGAAAACTTCCTGAGTCAATATGAACATGGTAGGCTGGAATTTTTGGAGCCAGATTGAGAAGTCGCAGGATCTCATCATTTGACTTGAATTCAATTTTTTCCATATTCTGGCTGAAAGCCTGCCATGAATTTTTCACTGCCAGCTGAATTTTTCACAAATACCTAACAAAACAAAAACAAAAAAGCTACACTTTGTGTGCCTACCGAGAGACTAGAAATCATGAACATAATTTCCTAAAAAATCATATTTCAGTTGCCTTGCAGCTCATAGATTTAACGATTTAACATGCCTGTCCTATGCATGGCTAAAAAAATGATCCCACATGTAATATATAACGTAAACTACAAGAAGAAACGGTTTCACCTTCATTGATGCCAAACACGAGTAATTGCTTAACAACACATGGCAGCCAAACCCAGCAGCTTTCGAGAAGACAAGCATATCCAATTGAAGCCACACAGGGGAATCCATTCAATTAGAAATTGGCTGGTGTTCAAACACACCTCTCTTTGCGGGTTGCCACCCCCTGTCTCTCCCCTCCGCTGCAATTCGCAGAGCAGAGAGCTGAATTGAAATAAACAAGGGTAAATATTTTCTTGGCCTCTGCTGTTTAAAATGAATTAACAAGTTTTTACTGTAATTTGTTTGCCACCGTTGAGGTTGAACTGACTGACAGTTTGGGACTGGGGGGAGAAGGGAAGTTGTTTCCACACCCACTTCTCCTCCACTCTAATGTACATTCCAGCAGTCCTTGGGAAGGAGGGGATAGACAGTGGCTCAGCCCCGTCAACCTCACCCCTTCCCTCTCCAAGTACTGAGCTGATAGCATTAATTGAGTTCGCAAGATGTGCTTGTTTGGAGAATAAGGCCTAGGCTCTGAGGAGAGTCAGCAAGAATGAGGAACATGTTTTCCAAAAAAGAGATGCATGACTCTGGGAGAGCGGAAACAAGCCCGAACCCCAAATTTCACTGGATGGTTGAGTTACTCACTATGCTGCTGTGGCTTTCATGCAACAGAGCCCAGTCATAGCTGTCAAGTTCTCCCTTTTTTTAAGGGAAATTCCATGCTGAATAGGCTTCCTCGCGAGAAAAGGGAAAACTTGGCACCTATATGCCCAGTGCCTGTCTCCCCCCCCCCTATTGAGGAAGAAACCCACCCAGAGGGCAGGAATTTGAGCAGAGAAGGTGAGTAATTAGGGGTGACTGCTGCTTTTGCACTTCCAAATCATTCTCTCCAGCTGCCCACTCCTGGCCTGGTCTGAGAAATATTGCTGCCTGAGGTGAAATGCAAGATGGCGTCTCCTACTCCAAGTACAGAGAAAACAAATCTCATTTTAACACTGATGACAAGGCAGCTTCCTCTGCCATACCTGAAGGTACCTTTGGAGATGCAGGGCAGGTAGCTTTGCACACAACACTGCCATGGCTTGCCGCCCAACATCTGCTGCTTGAGGCTTCTGCCTCAGTCTGTCTAATGGTAGAGCTGGCCCAGACCAGATGCCTCTTTCATGCCCCAGATGGGCATTTTTGATGCTAACATCTGCTTCAGCCTACCGCATAGCTGCCAAGTCTCCCGTTTTTCGTGGGAAACCCCCATATTTTAAACTGTTTCCCACTGGCAGCCCCGATTGAAAAAAATCCTGTAAACCCCCTGGATTCTTACCTGCCAGGGAGGCTCCATTTTGGGTGCTGGCGCCGCCTGATTTCCGGTGCCCATACATGGTAGTGCGGCAGACATGCGTAGAAGTGACTTCCGGTGCCGCTCCGCCCATGCCTGGGCACCGAAAATCGGACAGAGCGGCATCGGAAGTTGCTTCTATACATATCCGGACATGCATAGAAGCGATTTCCGGTGCTACACTACCCATGTCTGGGCACTGGAAATCGGGCTGCACCAGCACCGGAAGTTGCTTCTACGCATGTCCAGACATGCGTAGAAGCGACTTCGGGTGCCGCCCACTGCTGATCCTGCATTTTTCAGCGGGAGACTTGGCAGCTATGGCCTACCGTGAGACTTACACACATCTACTCAGAAGTAAGGTTCACTGGCACAAATGACTTACTCGTAGGTAAGCATGCATAAGATTATAGCCTGACTTCCAAGTTGAAAAGGGGGGGAACCTTGCCTAAGATCAGGCTGCAAAGTTTTAATATAAACCGGGATTTTAATACTTTTTTACTCTCCTGTTTCCAAACATTTCCCTTTCTCTGCACAAATATAAAGCAGCGGCTGGGGAAAGTCGAACAGAAAACAAGAAAAGTATGCTCTGTATAAAACCATGATGCCTGAACTTTTGTGACATTTATCTTTGCTCATCAAAAGAAATGGATGTCGCTGGTGGCCAGTTTCACCTGGGCTGTCAAGTTCTCACAGTTGCGCTTAAGCCTCAGGATGACAGCTGCGTTTTCACCAGCTAAGGCAGCAGTTCCAATACTGTGGCAAAAGGCTGCAGTAAAGGCCAGTAAAAGATACCGTGCAAGCCAGCTTTGCCTGTTGCCAGTGGAGGACAGGGACCCATCGCTCCTTTCCTTTTGGGTGCGCAGAAGGATCACCCATTTTGCAGCCTGAGGCAAAGGGCAAGATGGTGCCCATAACTCATACAGAAGCCAATCAGAGTTTTATCTTGGTGCTGGCGATGGAGCGGCATTCTTCATATCACCCAAGGGCAGCAGGACTGTTTAGTGGCTGCAAAGTAGGCTGCATGTTCCCCAAACACCTCATTGCCACTCTCTGCTTCCAAGCCTTTATTACCTAAGAAAGGGGGAAAGTACTCTGGGCAGGAAATCCCACACCTGCTGAAAATTTCCTTCCCAGAAGCAAGGCCAAGGTCTTCAGTTGAACCTTGCAACCTTCTTCAAAGGGCACCTTTGCTTTCTGAATGGAGCAGTGATGTGAAGAATTAGGAAGGGGATTCCTTTTAAATTCCCAAAGAGGAATTATTTCATATTGTTAAGGGACCATGCTGCTAAAGGAAGCGGGTGGCACTGTGGTCTAAACCTCAGAGCCTAGGGCTTGCCGATCAGAAGGTTGGTGGTTCGAATCCCTGTGACAGGGTGAGCTCCCGTTGCTCGGTTCCTGCTCCTGCCAACCTAGCAGTTCAAAAGCACATCAAAGTCAAGTAGATAAATAGGTGGGAAGGTAAACGGTGTTTCCGTGCATTGCTCTGGTTCGCCAGATGCAGCTTTGTCATGCTGGCCACATGACACTGAAGCTGTCTGTGGACAAACGCCGGCTCCCTTGGCCAGTAAAGTGAGATGAGTGCCACAACCCCAGAGTCATCCACAACTGGACTTAACGGTCGGGGTCCCTTTACCTTTATGCTGCTAAAGTGGCAAAAAACCCAAAACAAATACTTGTCTGCAAGTAGGGATTTGCGAGTCTGTCAATTTTGGTTTTTCTCTCAGTTTCTTGGTTTTCCAGTTTTAAGCTCAGGCCACCACATTTCCACATTAGTTTGCTTTTTTTAAAAAAAAAGTCACCAGCATTTCATTGCAAAATTCTCCTTATACACACATTGGTATGCAATTTTGGCTAATCTACACATTTTTGCAAAACAATTTCTCCTATATAATGCATTTTAGTATGTTGTTTTCATGAATGTAGCGCACCTTAGTATGTGTATATAAAGTATAACTTTAACCCAGTGTGTGCATTTTTGCACATGCCACTTAGCTGAAGACTGCATTGCAAAATTCAGAGAAGTGCAATTTTTGAAGGATGAGTGTATTTTGGTTCATGTATCATTTTCAGAATGTGTGAATTGGACTGATCTGAATTTAAATCCAAACTGAGTCAAATTCCTCCTTTACCACTAGCTGCAAGAAACTTGCACTCTTGGAATGCTCAGTGAATAAGCGGAAAGCAACAAGTATGGTTTTTAGGTTGCAAACCAGAGCTTCCATCTTTGCTGCTCTGGGGAATAAAGCAATGGCAGCTTCTATCTTAACATGGGACACAGTATTTATATTTTCTTTTTGCATGCTCACACATCCCTAGAAATAAAGTGATAGGAATTGCACCGCCATCTTCATTTCTGCATGCCATGTCTAGGACACCCAGGTGGACAAGCAGAGATGGAGTCCTCTCCTTAGCTTTATAGAAGAGATTTTAGCAGGTGAGGCTTGCCAAGCAGCTCTAGAATTAAGAGCATGTTTAAACAGGTAAGGCCATTGATCTCAATAGGTTTAAAGTGAGCATTGCAGTAACTTCCTCAAGATTTCATCCTTGAGCTGAGGCTCTTTTTGGAATAACCCTATAAAGACACAGGAGCCTTGTAACCTTAAGTCCTCGAAACCTGCTCTTGGAGCCAGAGATTGCTTGTCTCATGGATCAGGAACAATCCACTAAACATCAGGAGCTGGCAATTTCCTGCGGTGTACGTTGCTTTCGTTCTGCTACCTGACACGGCACCGTACGCCGCGGTAAATGCACTTTCCAATCCAAAGGTGCCTAGAAACAGAGGAAGCTCCGTCCTCCCCACACAGCCATTTTAGTAATGGAAGGTAAGTAGCCATCAGTTAATTAAAGGGCCTAACAGAAAGGTGACTCACCTTCCTGAGTGCTTGGGAAAGAGCTAATAAGCATCAGTGCACTAATGGCAGATAGCCGGTGGAGAAAAAGGGTTGACACTCCAAAGCAATGCCTCAAAGTGCAATTTCTAATCCAATTCACCGCATTAAAGGAAGATAAAACAGCAGGAGGAAAAGCAAACATACTGGGGCTTCGGAAGTGGGCACAGCTGTGTGGTTATATCATCCCCAGTGGTAATTAGCACTGGCTCAGAGATCCATTTCATCCCATCGTCGCAAGATCTCACAAAAGAAGTTGTGAGATAAATGAAGGCAGGTGGCGGACAGAAGAAAGGCCTTGATGGATCAGCCGAAGGATCCATCTCATCGAGTGTCATGTTGCAGTCAATGGTCACTAGCTTGATGCCTCTGAGGAACCCACAGAAACTCAGCCTTAGCCAACCCGTTGCCCTCCAGACGTTCTTGGAACTCCCAGCAGCTCCCAGCTGGGAGCACAAATCACCCACTGACTCTTGTGGCATCTATTTTGTCCTCGGCAGTAAAACAAGTAATGGTAAGGATGAGGGAGAGAAATTCTTTTGGTTTACATTTTGCAAGCCTATCTAATCCACACTTCCCTGACCAACAAATGGACCAAAATGTGGCAATCCTTCAAAATCTGCACTAAATTTTGCCACAAAATTCTCCACCCCTCCCCCAAAATGTGTCCAAAAACGGAGACAATGTCTACCAAAATACATATATTACTGAAAACAATGTGCAACAATGCATTATTATATATGGGGAAATTGCCTGCAAAAATGCTTTCATTGTGAAAAACTGGTGCATTTATGGATTTCCATGTGGACTTTTAAAAAAGATTCGCAAATGGATGTGGAAATGGGGGAAGCTGTACTTAAGAAACTCAGTAAATGAGATGAACTGAAATGGATAGATCTGTCCATCTGTAGCTAAGGGTGCCGCAAGTCTAGTCAGGCAGAGTCATTTACCTGTTTTTAGTGAATATAACATCTGGACATCATGCCCCATGTGAGTCAGAGGACCATGAAGTGGTCTGGAGGCAAGACAATAGACCACTCATCTTGTCCATGTTGGGGAGTGAAGATTGCGGCTCGGTGTGACTCACTGCTGGGCTGGGCCTGCCTTTCAGGCCCAATATGGCTGGTGGAGGACATCACTTCCTCCTCTGCCCAACAGCTCAGTCGGAAATAATAATAATAATAATAATAATAATAATAATAATAATAATAATAATATATTATTATTATTATTATTATTATTATTATTATTATTATTATTATTATTACCCCACCTATCTGTCTGGGTTTCCCCAGCCACTCTGGGCGGCTTCCAACAGAATATTAAAATAATCTATTAAATATTAAAAGCTTCCCTAAAATATGTTCCCTCTTTGGTGTTCCAGGTGGAGAACTGGAAGAACTGCCCCTGCCTTCAAAGTGTCGCTGCAATTTTGAATGGAAAAATAAAGAAAACAACCCTGTAAATTACATTTCACACGGGAAGTGTTATGTAAAAGCAGTAATCACAGTAGCAAACAAACATTATCAAGGTAGGAAACAACTGTCCTATTATGTCCAAGATTCCTACTCCACCAGCTTTGTCCTCTTGACTCTAACTGCAGGGATGTTTCATGGGTCTCAACCTACGGTGAAAAATCCTGCCGGTCACTCAGTCACATACAGAGTGACTTTGGATTCCCTCCTGAAGACCATGAAGGAAAAACCCTGCTCAGGAAAATCTCTAGCACAGGATACATGGAATAGGAAGCCGGTGTGTGTGTGTGTGTGTGTGTGTGTGTGTGTGTGTGTGTGTGTGCATTTATATATACTGCGTATCTGATACCCTTCCATAATGAAGATATGTTTTCTGCTTTGTGAATGTTGCAACGCACCTCTGCTGCACACACCGCAGGAATCAATGTGTTTGCTTTAGGATTAGGAGTTATTTCATTTTCATACGCCATGACAATGTCTTTTTTAAAAAAGCAAAAGCAAAAACACGCTACCTTGACTAATTTCCTCCTTGTAACTTTCGCTTGAATAATTTCCTGCCTGTGTTCCCACCAGTAAGTGTACAGAACTGACAACTGCAAAAGTATTGATCAGCTGCTGAGTCACTGCTGTGCATGTGCAAGCATTTGGAACGCAAAGTTGGGGGGGTGGGGGAGGATAAGATCTCCAAAGGAACAATCTGTTTAAGTAGTAAAAGGAAACGAACAGAGAACAGGCTCCTAGTGTCCGCGTTCAATGCAATTCCTGCTAGTTCCGTAAGCCCGCCTTCATCGATCCCTCCAAGGTGCACAAATGTAAAAACTATTAAGCGGTATCTACAACTCACAAGAACCTTGAAAGATCCAATCAGCGAAAAGTCAGTTTAAGTTTTGCTAGGCTTCCTTCACCTTTCTGCTTTGTGTACTAGAAACAAACAAAACTCCCAAGACATTAGATTCATAAGCGACCAATTTCTGTATGTCAACTAGCGATGGACAAACCTGTCATTGCTGGTTTCGCTCTCTGTTTCTCTCATTTTGCCATCGGCTCTTCACATTTCTGGAATCAATCTGAGGTTGGTTGGTGTGTGATGAAATTTTGTCAGTATTATTGTGGGTTTGCAGGAGCCAAGGACCCCCTAAAATTCCCGAGTGCCAGGTTCTCCCCATAATTTCTAAAATTTCTGAAATCTGAAAGTATAGCTTTGGGATATTTGTTGAGCCACAGAAGTCCACGAACCAGAACTTCTTGGCAGGTAGGACTTAATATGACCAAGGTTCCTACTATAAATAAAAACTGGACCCTGTCCCTCTGTCTTTTGACAGTAGCATGATTTGAAGATGTTAGCAGATGATGATGCTTCTCTGCATGCCTGCTGATTTCTGAAGGCCCAATTGCCATAAAGACAGAGCAGGCAGAAGGTCTGCTGGAGCACCAGCAGCTTTAAAATCGCTGCTTTGGCCCAGATTTCGTGCCATATCACCATGGCTTGCCATTTGCTGCTCCGTAAGGCACTGAAAATGCCTTAATCATGCTATATGCCCGCTTTGTATTCTCTGTTGCCTCTCTGTATGCACAATTCAAAACTGCATAAAAAAAACACATGGTAAAGTCGTGAAGCACCTGCAAATAAACAAGGAATCAAACAAGCAAACATTTTACCATGTGTGTGTTTTTTTAATGCAGTTTTGAATTGTGTGCTATAGTGAATACTGCATTTACCCGCATTCTGTACAATTGTGTCTCTCTGTACGCAGCATCTGGGATTAGGAGGAATGTGGCCCAGGTGAGGTTTTGAACCAGGTTTTGAACCAGCCCCTGTAGCTGCACCTTGAACCACCATTTCATCTGCAGCAAATTAGCAGGACTGGTTTTGTGGGATGAAAAACTTAACTCCCCACCCCTGCCCAACCCAGGTCACACCAATTTTGGAGACTTTTTTTTTATTGACCAGCTTCAAACTTGAGTCCCATAACTAATAATGAATAAGGCTGCAAGCCTAACACCCACTGGGGCAGAACTTTGAATGATTTCTAGCTCATCTTCAAGCTTATTCTCTTACTTGTTTTTTTTTTAAAAAAACACTTTAGACTCTTTGTGCCTTGGGGAAATAAACAATTCGCATTCCACATTGTGTGTGTGTGTGTTTGAATAAATTGTGTTTGAATAAGAACATAAAAGAGAGAGAAAAAGGAAAGCGGGAAAAATAGAAAGAGAAAATAAAGAAGTTCAGAGATGAAAGAACTTCTGATTCTTTGTCTGGCTCTCATTCACCTCAGCTACTCCAGCATAACACCTTACAAAGCCACTTTCAATAAACAAACATGAATCCAAATGCCATTCTTTCTTTTTCTTTTTCACGCAAAATGGTATATGAGAGGTTTCCTGACATTGTGTGTGTGTGTGTGTGTGTGTGTGTGTGTGTGTGTGTGTGTTGTGATGTTCTCTTAGCTTTCTGTTATGCTAGATTCATCTACTGAGTCCTGCAAGTGCAGGCATCCCCAAACTTCGGCCCTCCAGATGTTTTGTACTACAATTCCCATCATCCCTGACCACTGGTCCTGTTAGCGAGGGATCATGGGAGTTGTAGGCCAAAACATCTGGAGGGCCGCAGTTTGGGGATGCCTGTACTAGTGGAAGCCAGCACAAGCGAACGCCAATCCAATGCGTCCGTTCCATGCCAGGTTCCCTGTTGCCTTGCCTCTTCCCCTCTCAGTCCCTGGCAGCAATGCCTGTCACTGGTAAGGCAGGGGAGCAGCGCAGACCCACTGGATCTGCCTCACTGGCTGTTCCTGTGGGTAAGCAATGCCCGATCCAATCTCAGAAGCCAAAGAAGCAGTTGAATTAGATTCCTGTAGGCCGGGTGCCAAGTTATATGCACCCATCTCAGGACTAGTAGAAGCAGAATGAATAGAACAGCGAAACAGCAGAACCTAGGAACATGATTTATGCTGACTGAGTCCAACCATCCAGCCTAGTATTGCGACATTGACTGACAGTGGCTCTGCAGCATTTCTGACAGGGGTCTCTCCTAGCCTTGGAGATGCCAGGGATTGAACCTAGGAGCTTCTGCATGCTGAACACATCCTCTACCACTGAGCAAACACTATGGTCCTTCTGAAGTTATGACCTTCCCTACAAAAAGTCTTTTTCTGGCATGGAGATAAAGGGAAGGGAAACAGGCTGGTCGTTCCCATAGTCAGGATTAGGTAGTAGTCCACCTCGGAGGGCAGATTCTGGTGCTTCATTAAAGCACAGTAAACTGCTAGTTATCTAGTTGGTGGCTGTCTCACTTCCATGCGATGTACCCTTTGGGTTTTTGAACAGCCTCAAGTGCCCAAAGATGTTGGTCAAAGCCTGGCATCACCTCCCCAATTCTTCGACTCCAGGCTACTATTAAAGCTATGGGAACAGAGCCAGTCAGTTAACAAACAAGCAAATGGCAACTGCGTGAGGCAAATTTGAGAAATGTTCTCATGGAAGGACTGAGCATTTTACATAGATGTAGGTAAATAAAAATAATTAGTTTAGTGCCGGCAGGCAATGTACCTTGGAAATGGGAACACAATTAGTGAAGCATTAAATGTCGCGAACTCCACAACGCCATGTGTTGTGACACGCCAGATTTTTTTAAATATATATATTTTTGCCTTCTGTAGACTCGCCCCAAAAGCACAATAGCAAGTTTCACATTGTATTACATGGTGCATCTGTTGATGCTTCTCAGTCAAGACTTCCAAGCACGCAATATCCTTTTGACTCAAAAGCGGCGCATAATTTGATTCTTTCATTTCGGTTTCCTGCTTGCATTTTTAGGGAACACGCTGGGCAGATTGGCTTTGTAATGCTAAGCAAAGTGGCAATAGGATGGGCAAATACCCCCTCCAAATACGAAAAAGGCTCAACTTTCAGCTGGTGTTTTTCCTTCCCAACTGCAGTTGCTCACCAAAGTATCGGTGGGAATTTGGAAGTGGGGATTTTCATTTAAGGGGGCACAACGCCATAGCGTTGCAAGGAGAGCGAGGCAAGCCTCTGGGTCTCTTCCCAGCCTGGTTTAAGAAGAGCCTGGCCCCTGCACTGATGTTCTGTTACAACCATCACATCCAGCCAAGGGAGGAGCGATCGTCTGCTACTTTTAGCCTGCCTCCTGGAAGCATCTACAGCTGGCAGAAGTCGCTTGCTCTGTGGGACGGAGCCACTTTGCTAACTTTGCAGCAGGTGAGTCGCTGTTGCTCACTGGGAGGCAGATGGGCAAGGTGTCGGGGAGGTTGGCCAGACACAAACACACTGGAAGGATTCTCAGATTGGCTCCACTGGTGTGTTTTGCACCAGGCCAATCTGCCCATCCGCCTTTCCCGGTAAGAAGCAGTGACCCACCTGCCAGGAAGCCAGCACACACTCAGCAAACTGCTCCTGCCAGCTAGTAGTTTTTGTGGCAACCAGCCACACAAAGGGGTATTTGTTCTCCGGTATAAGGTGACCAGATGCAAAAGAGGACGGAGATCCTGTGCCTGAAATAGTTGCGTTGAGGATATAGTTTGCATAGCAAAGCTACAGGGAGAGCAGGATTGCACAGGCTTCTGGAGAGGCGCCATAGGATGTGGTGGAGTCCATGCTTTGTATGCAAAAGGTCCAGCCCTTTGGCTAGATGGAAAAACATTAGTTTGGTCTGGTATATGGTAGATCCTGATGTCCTTTTAGAAGAATTGTATCCCTAGTTGTTGTTTTTACACATCTCTCACCTGCAAATTGTAAAGACAATGGATAAAAAGTGGTGGCAAAATGTGAGGGTTTTTTTAAACTTTGAAGATAACACCTTGACATTTATACAGAAGGAAGGTGGTCTAAGTAGGGATGGGTGAACCTTGTCAATTTTGGTTTCTCATTGTCTCCTACTTAAATTCATCTCTCCACATTTCTGCAGCCATCTGTGATTTTTTTTAAATTAAAAAATCAGTGCTTTGATGCAGATTTATCTTAATAGACACTTTGTGTGTGTGCAGCCTTTGCTAATGTACACATTTTTGCAGCAGGTTCCCCCAATAGAATACATTTTTGTACATCATTTCACAAAGGCACACATTTTTGCACACGTCTCGCCTAGTTAGGTGCATTTTTGTACACATTACTTGGCTGGAGAACTGCACTGTGAAATTCGTAGAAGTGCTTTGTTTCAGTTTGCACGTTGATTCACAAAGTGCAAATTATGTGGATTTGCCTTTAAGTGCAAACTAAACCAAATTTCTTCAACATCCTTAGGATGGTCGCATCAAGAGGCCTCTTGTGACATATTGCTGATGTGACACGCTTTACAAATGCTAGTCAGTATGATTACTGCCACAGTTATTATTCATGTAAATTAATTTTGCTTGTTTGAAATAAAGTTTATTTGATTAATTGCACTTCAAGAGGTCCAAAGAGTCCCTCTCCACCTTTTTTATCGGTTGGGAAGGCCCATTGCAATGAAGCCTGACATTCTCTCATGCAACTGCACTGCACAGCGAGAGCCAAGGTTGGAATGGCAGAGGTTGCTGGAGGTCAGGAATGTAATGAATTGGCACAGATGGTTGAGAGGTCCCTCATCCGGAACGCAAAGTGGCTGGCCAGGGACCGGCCTGGAGAGTCTTGGCAGCCCTGCGAGACACGGGATGCTCCCAGGGTCCATTCAAGTGTGACCGCCACTTAAGATTAAGAAGCAGTGTTGGCAGAGAGATCTGAACAGGCTTCCTGGACTGGAAGGACAGGGACCACAGAGACGAGCAGAGGAAAAGTGGGGGTGGATAGAACAGGAGAAAATATAGTTGGGTGTGTCAGGGTGGAATGAAGGCGGCAGCCCTCATGGGAATAAGCAGAGCTCAAAGAGGCTGACTTCCAAGGAAAAGGGCATTGGAACAAGCTATGAGCTCCCCCCCCCTCTCTCTCTTTTGCTTTTCCTAAAGCAAAGTCTTCTCTGCACAGATGATCTCAGGATTTGATTGTGTCAAACACAGGAAAATGTATGTCTTTCTTTCCCTTTTGCCTTAACTTTATCCATAGTACAGTCGTATCTCGGAGATCGAACACCTTGTGATTTGAAAATTTTGGCTCCCAAATGCCACAAACTCAGGAGTGAGTGAGTGTTCCAGTTTGCGAACGTTCTTTGGAGCCCAAACGTTGGAGCTTCCTGCAGCCAACTGGAAACCGCGCATTGGTTTCTTAACGTTTTGGAAGTCGAATGGACTTCCAGAACGGATTCCGTTCTACTTCCGAGGTATGACTGTAGTAGTCAGCAAGCGCCTAGACAGGAACACACATTCATCCATTGCTGGAGTCAGTAAACTGTTGCAATGGCAGAATCCTTCTCCCTTTGAACCTGGCCTTAGTCTGGCCCATGCTCTGCCTTTCAATGGGGGGTGGGGGGAATTGACTCCTTGGCCAAATGCAGAACCTTCAGTAGTATTCAGCCAGGGGTGGGTTTGGGAAGCAGAGGGCTGCAGCTCAGTGGTCGAGGGCCTGCTTTGCATGCAGAAGGTTCCATCCACAGCATCTCCAGGTAAGATTGGGAGACAACCCTGGCTGAAAACCCTGGAAGCTGTTGTCCTTCAGTGCATATAATACGGAGTTGCATGCACCAATGGCCCCACTTGGGACAAGGCAGCACCATATGTTCCTAAGTCAACAAGGCCATTGGCCAAACACTTGCCCATGTGCTGCTCATGAGGCAGAAAAAGAGACCAGCTTTAAACACCTCCTAAACACGTATCTTTATAAGATGCACTGATAAGGTTAATCACACTGTTTTCTGCTTTATTATTTATTGATATTTAATTGAACCTTTGTGCTGATGGATTTCCTGTTTTTACTGATGTATTTCTGTGTATTTTTTTGGTTTTTAAATGTTGTACTGTATATGCATTTGTCTTTTCCTAATTATCTTACTGCATTTTATGTAAACTGCTTAGGGATTTTGCATATTAAGCGGTATGATATGGGAAAAGCTTAAGGGAAGTGACAGGTTTTAAGATGGAGGATTTGCACTGAAAAAAGCAGGATACCCACAGTTGTTGTTGTTGTTGATGATGATTTTTTTTTTTTTTGCAATGACACCAGGAAATGAAAGTTTCACTGGAATGAAATTAAGGGTTTCGGTTTGCAGGAACACCCCACAGTTTGGTAAGATTAATCAAATCCTTTTTAAAAAGACATTTTTGTATGTGTGCATGTTCAGACCTCAGGAGAATGTCCAATGGAAGGCAGAAGGGTGTGGGTACACCATCTGTCAAGACCAACAGGATTTCAGCAGCTCATTGTGACATAGTAGCGGGGGGGGGGGGAGGACTTGGAACCACCACCACCACCAACCTTACACAGTACAGCATTGAGAACTGACAAGAGAGAGGGCTCCAGGGAGGGGAAGGGAGGAAATAAGTGACACGGAGAACAGCTTCATCGGAGAAATGGATGAAAATGATTAGTTGCTCAAATGTCAAGAGAGAGAGAGAGAGAGAGAGAGAGAGAGAGAGAGAGAGAGCATAGGAGCCAGCTCTTACGGGATGTGGGGGGCTTCAGCCCCTACAATAAACTATTTGAGGGGACCGGGCCCCGACAAAGTTGATGGGCATTTCCATTCAAATGGTGTGTGTGCCCTGCGCCATGTGATCGATCATGCGGGGCAGGGCTTACCTGGGCCCCCACCATATTCAGGTTGTCACCCCTGAGGAAGAGGGTGGGTGATAGGAAAAGATAACCGTGTATAATTCACGCTCCCCTCAAACTCTCACTCCTGACAACCCTCACTTGCCCACAAGGCCCTCACAATGCTCCTGTTCAAGGCAGTCTAGACCCCTGAATGGGAACACCCCTCTTCTGGTTTGAAGATACACCACAACATTGTAAGAACTGTTTGATGGCGGAACAGACTCCCTCAGAAGGCGGTGCACTCTCCTTTGTTGGAGGTTTTGAAATAGAGGTTGTATGGTCATCTGTCAAAAATTCTTTAATTCCTGTGGTTCCTGCATTGCAGGAGTTGGACTAGAAACCTCCAGGGTCCCTTCCAATGCTACAATTCTATGATTGTTTCACAACTGTTGTGTCTTGCAGCATTGCTGTCTCATTCAGTATTCCATGGGCCCATTGCAGAAAGCCATGGCTGTTGAACGGGCTATATACTCCTGCCCTTCCAATGTAGATGCAGACTATTTTACATAGCCCCCATCCTTGCAACAGGCTCTCACCCCATCTTCTCTGCTGAAAGTTCCTTCCCTACTCTCCCTCCAGGTCTCTCTTAGGGCTGCTTCTGATATTACTTTGTTAAAGGTCACATACATTCACAGTCACTCAGTAACAATAATTAAATTATCTCCATAGACCCCAGAGGAACCAAGCAGAGGAAGTAATAGGATGGGAGGTGGGGGGAGCGAGTTGCTATAATTGGCATCTGATAAAAAGTAAGTACCTGCGTTACCAAAGCTCAGATCATGTAAGACCATGTAAAATGGCAAAATGCATGGCTGAGCTGCCTGCAAGATGTTTTGCTTCCTCTCCTTGGAATAATATGCTTCTAAGCTAGGAGACTCTCACTTAAGGGCACCTCCGGGCTCTGGCTGTTTTGCGGGAGGGATCCAAGGGCACACCAGAACTTTAGGTTTGCACAGTGAAAGTGGATTAAAGGTCCCTTGTTCCCCGAGCACAACAAATCCACTTAGAAAATACAATAACTTTTTGCAGTTTTTGCTGAGTGAGGTATCCCTGTCATTCCCACTGTCTCCAGTGGCTTACACATAAGGATGGGACGTTCTCCTCCCTCCTTAACCACCCTGCCACAATGGCCAATGGTTCCAATTCGCAAACTGCCTCTCCCACTACTGCTGGCTCAGAAAATGCAGAGCATCTCCGCAAATATGGCCATCATCCTTAGGGTCTGTGTATGTCTGGATTAGACAGGAATGGGGAACCTGTGGCTCTGGATTAAACGTATTCATGGGGGATTGCTGTCTCCTTGGCTAGTAATAGCTACAGTAAATAGAACATGTTTAGAAGCAGTGTACACCTGAACACGAAAATGCTCAGGGTAAACCACAGGGGACGGTTGTGGATTTCCTCCCCTGGTTGCAAGTAGGATCACTAGTTCACAGTCACCATTCGGAGCCTTTCCATCACAGGGTGTTCAGAAGAAAAACCCCCACCTCTGAGCACTGAAAGAACACATGAGAGTGCTCGTGGAGCCATGAGGACTTGCCACAGGCCACCAGCCACACATTCAGATCAAACGTAAGGGACTTTATATGTGTACTGATGTATTCCTGGATAGCTCAGTTGGTTAGAGTGGGTGCTGGTAACACCAAGTTTGTAGGATTGATCCCCATATGGGGCAGTTGCAGGGGGTTGGACTAGGCCAGGAATCCCCAAACTTCGGCCCTCCAGGTGTTTTGGACTACAATTCCCATCTTCCCCAACCACTGGTCCTGTTAGCTAGGGATCATGGGAGTTGTAGGCCAAAACATCTGGAGGGCCGCAGTTTGGGGATGCCTGGACTAGGCAATCCTTAGGGTCCCTTCCAACTCTACCATTCTATGATTCTATGTGTGCAGCACTCTTTTGTGTATGTGTGGGGGGGTGACCCTATGCCAATCAGGGGCCACATCCCATGACAGAATTTTATGCATGTAACCCTCCCTATGTGCTCCACGCTAGCCTGCATGCTTTTGTTTCTTCTTCAGTGCATGGGGGGGGGAGGGTCACCTGAGTCTTCCAGTAGGGCTTGGCTGAGCTGTCTTGCAGAGGCCTATGAACCTTGGCTTTGGAGAATGACCCTGGGGAGGAGGGGTCGAAGAGCCTTTAAAAATAGCAGGCAGGGGCTGAAGGAGGCAGCAGGCCTATAGAACAACTGGGGCCCAGGAAAGTCCTGGTGTAGAGTTCCTGGAATCTCTAGTTTTGATGGATCTCAGGTACCAGAGTTGGAAGAGGCCTCTGACTAAGAAAGAGGTAGGGAAAATATATGTATGGCCTTATAGATGGTCAAGGATGATGGGAGTTGTAGTCCATCAACATCTGGAGGATCATTTCTCATCTCAGACTTTGGTGTGCTGCTGTTTGTTAAAGCAGACAGTCCTGGGGTTAGTTTGAATCTGTGCTTATGGCAGCTTCATACCTTCATAGATGATAAAAAATAATTAGTGTAAACAGGATTAGGAGATGAAGAACAGAAGCATTTTTTTCTCAGTGACATGGCAAAATGCATCAATTTCTAGAATCAGAATGTCCACGGCTTCTGGAACAGCGTTGATGATATAACACATATCTTTTGTTATGTTTTAATTTTGTTTCTTTCTTTCAGTTTAAGAGTAGTGGAATTAAAAAGGGAAAGGAAAACGAATTCTTGTTTAGCTTCCTTAGGTCTGTTTTCAAGGGGGCAAAAGTATTTTGAGAGGGGGTGGGTGTCACACAATGCCACTCACAATCCCCAGAATTGCTTCTCCCTCACTCCAGACATTTTGGTGATGCTGAGAAATGTCAGCGGCTCCAGAAATGTCACCCTAATCTCATCCTGCTCTACCAGCTAATTTATCACATACTGACTCTTGTCATGTAGGATTTCGTGTTAGAGTTAAGCTTGGCATGGTGTTTTTTTTTCCTTTTTTTTCTGTGGGTAGGCGGTGGGGGAAGAAATAGCAAAAAGTAGTGGTGTTTCCAGAGAGGCAGGATGTGAACCACGCTTCTTCATTTTTATGCATTTTAACAAGAACAGCACTTGGAGCCCATGATGAATGCAGAGGTTCCCACCCTCCGGCACAGTGTGTCCACCCGTCCTTTGCATTGGTCAAAAGGATTCATAGGCTGGAATGAAATGTCACAACAAACGTAGCGTCGCCACCCAACACAATTGCCTCACTGTGTCTCATTCCGCTGCTCTCTCAGGTAGGTAGGGACGGAGGGACCTGCTTATCTCAGATTTCTCCAGTCTTTTAAATTTAGCCCTCCACATTTCTGTAGCAATTTGTGAATTTCAGTTGTGGGGAAGAGGGAGAAGTAGAGGAACCAAAAAGCAAATGGGAAGAAGCGGCTGGGTAGTCTAACACTGTGTGGAACAAGATTTTCTCTGCCCTTCTGGCCCAGCAGACAGGGACTTTCCATGGCAGGCTGCCTTGCTGACTGATGCGCTCTTCAAAGCCGTGCTCCTTTTCCTCCCCCCTCCCCCCACAGGGCCCTTTCAGTCAGTAATTACAGCTGAAGTGGACAATTTGTCCTTTTTGTTTTTAGGCCCGATGCGCTGCCAATGATCATGATATTGCAGACACATGGAAACCTGTGGCAAATGCAATGAAGACTCCGTAGGCTGAAGGTTGCTGTTCAAGTACTCTGACAGCGAGTGCACCCTGCACATCTGTGTATCTGTGCATGTACTACATGTACGCAGAGCCTCTCTCTATGCGACTAAGTGCATTTGTATGTTTCTTTCCAGGACTGATTTCTGCGTGCCCACTTATTCACAGAAAATGCCTGCATTTTCTCTGCATGCTTCCGGGTGAGATGACAAACTGTAATATCAGCTTATGCTCCAAGTAAGCAGGAGAACCTCTCTTTTTTAAAAAAATAAATATTTTCCAGCAGAAAAGGAGAAGGGGAAACTCTTATTTTAATTCTTTTAATTGGGAGGAAATTAGCTCCCAAAGAAACTTTGGAGAAACATCAGTGCTCTGTCGCATTTGCCATGGAACTAGCTGGATAGAAAGAATCCTGCATTTCCTGGTCCAGTCCACTAGTTGGAACTGTGGCATGCAAATAATAGAACCATAGAGTTGGAAGGGACTCCAAGGGTTGTTTATGAACCAGGGCTCTGTTTCAATTTTCCACCAAGAGCTCCTCCCCTCCCCAATTCATCCGATAAACCTTGCTATATTTCAAGGAAGCGACAAGCCTTACAAAGATGGAGTCACATCGACCACACAGATGTGACCTTGAAGGAAACGACTGCCAGCTAGCACAAGAACAAACAGAACTTGTGGGAACTGAGAAGCAACAGATGAATCCGCCAAATGAAGGCAGGGGATGTGCTGAACGTACAGCAAAAAACTGTGTGGGAGGAGTCACTTTTGAAGAGCACCATTCTTCTGCTCCTAATCTCTACTTGCGCTCCATCGTGCCATGCCTAAATGGCATGGCTAGCACTTAGCATGGATCCTGGGCACAGCTGATGATAAAGCAAAAATATTGTAAATGAAAGATGGTCCGGAAGCAGTGGGATAGGCAGCTGGGTGGGGAACAGGGTAGCTTTGGCTGGGAGGGAAGAAATTCAAAGCGACTGTCTTTCCCTTACGGGCAAATTTTATGTTTTATCTTCTTCCAGCTCAACAAGGCGGCAGAGCAACAAATAAAACTATAATCTTGCGGTTAAGGATTTCTAAATGGAGTGGGGAACGGGGGGGTGGGGGCGGGGGAAGCAATTCCCCCTCCCTTGCTTCCATGTCTGCGGAGTGCTGCTACCTCTATAGATCAAATGTTTGCCAGTCTCATTGGGCAACTGGATTTGCTATTCTGGTTATTATCTCGCGATGGCAATGTCTCTGTTCCCTGCACCTGCACCCCCAAGGCTGTGATTAACGCACAGCTCTGGTGAAGCTGGGATTGAGATCTGTCATTGCTTCAATCCATTATGGCATGGTGCTTTTCACAGAGTGTGGCGCCCATCAAAGTTTTAAAGCATAGGCCCTCTTTCTGTGCCAACTCGTTCTCCCTGGACCTTTTCAGGAACAACTATGTATCTGACCGGTAAATGTGCAGAGACCTTCGTGTGCACCTCCTAGCATTTCTATGCTGAGCAGAGAGATCTGTGATTTGGGGCGCAGAATTTTAAGTACATTTTAGCTAGAGTGCCACCTACTCTATTTTTTTAGTGCAGGTATGGAGAACCTGTGGCCCTTCAGACATTGCTGATCGACAACTCCCATCATCCTTGGCCATTGACTATGCTTGTTGGAACAGATAGAAGTTATAGTTCAGTAACATCCGGAGAACCAAAAGTTCCCCACACCTGCCTTAGTGGGCCACTCTTGTCCTTCTGCTTAGCAATCATACTTCTCCAGCATTAAAAATGATTGGTGCTTTGCTTGTTCTGGCCACTGGAATCTACCACATAGCAGATCATGGCATCTTCTGGTGGGTGACTGATGTAACGTTTTCCATAGGATATGCAGAGAAACTGTCAGGGGAATGAATGACTTCCAGTTAGAGAGTCCAGTTAGAGAGTCAATGAAGCCAGAAAGGGAGGGCGAGAGGGCATTTTCTATCCTACAAACTTACAGTATTTCCAATATTCAGGCTATGAAGTCTGTTGCTTATGTAGGCAAAAGAAAACCACCCATATGCACAAGAGATGTGCACATAGGGTTGTCACCCGTCCTTGGAGAAACGTGATTGTTCTTTCTTTTTTTGAGAAAAGTGTCAAGTGTCCTGCTTAGACTTCAAATGAGATGCCTTTTTTCATGGGATGTGAGCAGAGGGTGGGGCTGGGAGGAGGAGGAGAGAGAGAATTTTGCAGAGGCAGGAGGGCAGGAGGTCATGGAGAGCAAAAAAGTGGGGTTTGCAGCTCTGGTGCCAGTGGAGAGAGATTTCTCTTTGTTCACGCAGAGGGGGAAGGTGGAAACAAAAAATAAATAAATAATCCTTCCAGTAGCACCTTAGAGACCAACTAAGTTTGTCATAGGTATGAGCTTTCGTGGGTGGGTCAGGAAGGTGGGTCAGACTCGGAAAGCAAGGGGGGGGGCAGGTTGGAAACTGACTTGCTCTGGTGGAGAGCGGAAGAGTTTGTAGTGCATGGGCAGTGAAGAAGGGCAGCCGGCCTAAGAGCAAGACTGAAGGGGAAAAAATTCACAGTGTGCATTCAGTGCAGCTTTTGGAGTGCAGCAGAGCAGCTAAAACATGAGGGCACTTGCTCTGAAAACTCCTTCCTCTCAGTGGTGGCGGTGAATCGGCTGTAAACTGTGTGTGCCATTTGAAGTCATTTCTGCACCAGGTAAAGTAATTTTTAGCTCCCCCAATCCTCGCCGAACTGCACTGTACAGTATTTTGCCCGACCTGTCCTTTATTTTGCCTGACCTGGCCAAAGGTGGCAACCCTATACGCATACTTAGGGAGACATCTCCCTCCTTGTGTGGTTCGGTTCGCACATGGCTATAGCAGCAGGTAAAGGTAAAGGTAAAGGGACCCCTGACCATTAGGTCCAGTCGTGACCGACTCTGGGGTTGCGCGCTCATCTCGCATTACTGGCCGAGGGAGCCGGCGTATAGCTTCCAGGTCATGTGGCCAGCATGACAAAGCCGCTTCTGGCAAACCAGAGCAGCACATGGAAACGCCGTTTACCTTCCCGCTATAGCGGTTCCTATTTATCTACTTGCATTTTGATGTGCTTTTGAACTGCTAGGTTGGCAGGAGCTGGGACCAAGCAACGGGAGCTCACCCCGTCACAGGGATTCGAACCGCCGACCTTCTGGTCAGCAAGCCCTAGGCTCAGTGGTTTAACCACAGCGCCACCTGGGTCCCCACCAAATAAAACTCCCCAGCCATGGCTTGGTTTCGTGGTAACGAGGGACATCAAGTGAGCATTCGTCCTAGGTTGCTACTGCTAAACTCTGGTCAAAGGACAGACCAACTGGCAGAAAGAAACTTCTCAGCAACAATAAGGCAGCACAGGTCATGATCCAGACCTCCTTCCCATGAAAGCTGCTAGGTCTGGCGTCCTCATGAGCAACAGGGAGGTTTCTCCAGTTGTTCCCCCTTGGTTCAGATTCCCTTTACACCTTCCTTGCCCTATTGGCATAGAACAGTTAGGCTGCAATCCTGACCATGTCTACACAGAAGCAATCCCTACTGAATTCAGTGAAGCTTACTCCCAGATACGTGGGGTTAGGATTGTAACCTTATTCAGCAGGGGAAAGACCCCTGCGCGCACAGCTACACGTGAGAATGTCTCTCAATTGAGCTCCATACCGTTCAGGAAATGATTTAATTGCCAAGCTATCCTCATAGCAAATGGCACTATCCAGCTTTAATTATGTGTACGGGTGAGCCGAATCCAATACCACTCTTTTAATTAAAAGAAGTTATTCAATCTACAGAGCTGCCAGCCTAATATGTAAGGGTAACAATGGCAGGTTATTAAAAAGTATAGGAGGAGTAATACAAAACTAATGTGATCAAATCGGTGTCATGATTAGATCAGAATAACTATTGCTATTGATTAGATTACTAATATTCATGCCGCAACAAAAGATCTAATATAGTGAATCAGAATGGGTCATTTGTTGCTTCAGCTGTTTCCTGCTTTCTCAAAATCAATTGCCGGCAGCACAAATACTAGTCACAGCCATCTATTTTATACCTTCTTCCATTTTTTAAAGGTTCCCTCTGGCTCACCTTCTTACAACTCTCATGTTCAATCCTTTTATCTACTTTATCCAGCGCTTTTTTTCTTGGGGGAACACAGGGGTACGCATACCCCTAAACATTTTGTGAATCTAAGTTTGGCCTCATTGAGCGGCACTATTTCAATATGAGTAGGAAAATGAGAGTACCCCTATACATTAAAAGGGGGGGGAACACTGGCTGTATTTAATGTATTTCTTTTATGCAGGGGTTGTGTGGTGGGGAGAGACTTTAGCCTTACAAGATAATAAGTGGCACCCCCTCCCCCCCATGCTAAGGCCAAAATTAAGGCTACTCAAGAGAAGATGTTGGGTTTTTCAAGGTGGAATTAGCTGTTGCGCTCGAATTCCCTCCCCCTGAAAATGGCAGCTTCGTGTCAGCTCCCTCTCCTCTCACCCATAATATTTCGGCCTACATCCATGTCACTGTACTCTCCGATTCACACGATTAGTTTCTGCCAGGGGGAGAAACAGAGAGAGAGAACCTCAAGCCGCCTGGTGACATCATATGGCTAACTATCTAAATGTTACAGGAAATACAAAGAAGCCTGATACATGACTGCCATTTTCAAGTTCCTTTATTTGCATGCGTTAGCAACCATTTTGACATTTTTTTCATGCATAGCTGCCAAGTTTCCCGTTTTTCGCGGGAAACCCCCGTAATTTGTTACCGTTTCCCGCTGTCATCCCGAATTGATTAATATCCCGTAAATTCCCCCAGATTTAGCTCTTGCCAGTGGCCATGTCCAGACTCCCGGGTGTCTGTGCATGTCTGGACATGCGCAGAAGCGATTTCTGGTGCCCAAACATGCAGACACGGGCAGCCCGGCACCAGAAGTCACTTCTGCGCATGTCTGGACATGTGTAGAAGCGACGTCCGGTGCTGCTCTGCCCATGTCTGGGCACCGGAAATCAGGCAGCGCCGGCACCGGAAGTCACTTCTACACATGTCTGAACATGCGTAGAAGAGACTTCTGGTGCTGCACCATTGCTGATCCTGGATTTTTCAATCCAGGAGTTGGAGGGTATGTTTCATGTTTTGTTGGAAACACTGGGTTATTTTATTTTACAAAAATGCAATAATTGCTTCTTTCTTTGTTATATAGCTGCCCCATAACAAGAAAGCTCTGGGGAATTCACAAAACAAAAGTAATAATTAAAATTCAAAACAGTAAAAACAACAACAGCCATAATGAATTAATTAAAGTTGCAATCCTAAGGGTGCGGAAGGGGCAAGGTTAGAAGGTGAACTTGAGGGTCTGGAAACCAAGCCTTAGGATAAACGGTTCAAGGAGCTAGATATGTTTAGCCTGGAAAAGAGGAGACTGAGAGGAGATATGATAGCCATCTTCAAATATCTCAAGGGCTGTCACAAGGGAGAAAGAACAAGTTTGTTTTCTCCTGCTCCAGAGGGTAGGACTCAAATAAATGGCTTCAAGTTATAAGAAAGGATATTCCGACTAAATTATCAGGAAGAACCTTCTGACAGTAAGAGGTGTCTGACAATGAAATAGACTCCCTCAGGAAGACATGGACTCCCCTTCCTGAGAAGTTTTTAAGCTGAGATTGGATGGCCCTTTGCATTGGATTCTTTAGTTGAGATTCCTGCACTCAAGAGCATTGGAATAGATGACCCCCAGGGTGCCTTCCAGCTCTACAATGCTGTGATTCTATGATCGCTGTGTCCCTTTGGATTGCTGTAGAGGTAGGGAAACCTGCTAAAGTGGATGGGTATGGAATGGAGAAGCCTGGAAGAGGTCATCACAGGCTGGCTGGCACCCTAAATGGGAGCACTCCATATGGCAACATTTTGTTGAAGCCCCTTCTTGACGCTTTTGCTACATTCTGTTCCAGAATCATAAGCCTGGTTGATCTATCTTAAGCAAAGGAACTACAAAAGTAATGCAATGCAATGCATCATTTTTAAACATATATAACCTCAGTACTCTTCTTGTAATTTAGTTTAAAACCATCCTGGATGGTTGACCTGAGGGGGTGGCGGGTGGGGGAGACTCAATGAAGCACATCAATTACAGATTGAAAAGGCCTACCCTACTGCCATAGCATGATTGTTCCCAGCCTAAAATTATTTTTTAAGATAGAGTTGCGGCCAGGAATATATTAACCTTTAAAAGAGCCGTATTCAGATGTTATATAACTTTTAAAATTATCTAGAAGCTCAAAACTCGGGGAATTTGCAATTCAGTTCTCCATCTGGGAGAGTAGGCCCTCAGGAAATGTCTGCAAGTCTTACACAATGAAAGTGCTTCACTTTGGAAATCTAAGACCGCTGTGTCAACTTTGGGTGGAGCCACACATAGTACATGTTGCTCAACAAGGGAAACTGGTTGCAAACTCTCATTTGAGGCCCGCCTCCAAATTCAGAATTCCGGAGCATGAATTAATTGCCTCTTACCACAATTTACACAATACTTTGGCCACCTCATGAGAAGAGAAGACTCCCTGGAAAAGACCCTGATGTTGGGAAAGATTGAGGGCACTAGGAGAAGGGGACGACAGAGGACGAGATGGTTGGACAGTGTTGTCAAAGCTACCAACATGAGTTTGACCAAACTGCGGGAGGCAGTGGAAGACAGGAGGGCCTGGTGTGCTATGGTCCATGGGGTCACGAAGAGTCGGACACGACTAAACGACTAAACAACAACAACCACAATTTACGCCATCCTTACACTCACACAGCGAAGGTGATCTGAAATACAGTAGATTCCCCCTTCTCAGTACTTGTTTACTAAACAGGCAGCCATAGCTGTTTCACCCGCTTCCAAATGTGTCTCCCACACATGGCTGTTTACAGCACAGATGCTTCTTTTGTGGCAGGTCTTTGCGAACAGATGCCTCTCAACATTACTCAGCTTTCTCTTAGAAGTCGTTCTGAAAGCTGCCCTATAACTCTTTGGATTTCTCAAAAAGCAGCAACAGCAGTCAAGTTTCATTATTGTTCAAGTGGGACCTCTTGAAGTGAGCTCCACTTTCCCCAAACACTTTTTCTTGGTGCCTAGCAAATCAAACCACCACCCCTCTCCATGAAAAGCCATCTCTTCTTTCAGATTGGTTCGGCTTCCCTCCATGTGTTCAATGAACGTGCGCAGGGTGGGGAGCATCAAGCCTGCAAACTCTGCCCTCTCTGCTATAGATTTGTTTGTTCATCACATGCATATCCCACTCCTCCAAGGAGCTCAAGATGGAGCACACAGTTCTCTTCCTCCCCATTGTATCATCACAACAAAACTGCAAGGGAGATCAGGCGAAGAGACTGTGACTGGCCCAACCTCACCCAGTAAGCTTCACACTCTTTGGGCATGTCGGCAACGGCAGGGTTCTTGGTGTACAGGGGTGCAAAATTGCCAGCAAACATGGATGCAGCTGCATAATGCATTTCAGAGGAGCGGCCCAAGCATCTTCAAACAGTTTGTGTTAACACTGAAGCACCACAACCCCGTCTCCTTTGCTGGCCCTGCATGTGGAAGAGGTTGCATTTCCTTTTCAAGGCTTCCTCGATGTTAGGATTCTTTCCCGTGCTTGCAGTCATGGGATTGGTTTTTATCACATGCCAGTGAATGATTTCATTCCACATTGTGGGAAGTGACAGAGACAAGATGTTTGTATTACTGTGTTCCACGATGTAGGACATTTTTTCCTTTGTTCTTTCACTTTGCTGTCTGATGCTGAAGAAGAAGGAGCTGAGTTACGATGCTCTGAGTGTATTATATGTAAATAAAGTAGTTTAGCCAAAATGCTGCGCTACTGAGTCTGTTACATTGACTGCCAATACTCTGCAGAATCCTGAAGTGTGCTGATGCCTCTTGGTATCAGTCGCTGTGATGTTCAGGCTGGAGAAAGCTTTTGAAGCTCCCGAACGAACAACCAGGAGGGAGAGAACATGCCAGTTGGGCATGTGTCTCTGCCAGATTCCTACTCATGTATAGGACGCTCCTGACACTCCCAGCCTCTGCTCCACATTTATTTGGATGTCAGTATGGTTTTCAGTTGATGCTGGGCATGTAGAAACAGACATGTCAGAGCATGTCATGTTCTAACCAGGTCACATTATTCTGCAATTTCTTTCTCTCTCTTTTTAAAGTCTTCCCCCCACCTCCATTACATTTAACCACAGTCGTATCTTGGTTTTCGAAAAGAACGCATTCCAGAAGTCCATACAACTTCCGAAATGTTCCAAAACCAAGGTGCGGCTTCCGATTCGCTGCAGGAGTGCCCTGCAGCCAATCAGAAGCCACAGAAGTTGTGCCGGATGTTCGACTTCCAAGGCAAAGTTCGCAAACCGGAACTCCTACTTCCGGGTTTACAATGTTTGGGTTCCAGGTTGTTCGTGAACTAATCTGTTTGAAAACCAAGGTATGACTGTATGCATTTTAAAATGAATTTTCTCTTAAAATACACATTTCTAAGCAGACTTTAAAATTGCATTTTTAAAAAAAATAAAAAAAATAGCTGAGCACTGCATCAGAACATTCAGGAAGGACAAAAATTACCCAGTGGACAATTTTCAGTCTGCACATTAGTGCAGGAGGTACATATTCAGTCAGTTGGTACCAGAATATGCAAAGATCCAGTTCCTCAAGGATCCTCCTTACACACACACACACACAGGTATCATCAAGCTGGTTTGAGTTCATGAGCAAGTTGATGCTATGTTATGCCATTTTGTAGCATGGCTATTCCTTTCCAAATTATTCTACAAACTCAGAGACATGGAGATATACTGTTATTACTCCGTGTTGTTGCTGTTCATAAGGCTTTATTGATTTTAATAAAAGGAAAAATAGGCACAAGGCACCCATCTAGAAATGGTCATCCTAAAAACTGCATCATCAGGCTGGTGTATATATATCTCGAAACATATGGCAACATTGTTTCGATTTACTGGATTGCTAGACACACTTACTTGGGAGTACGTCCCATTGGTGCAGTGGGAGCAGGCAATGAGGAATTTGTTTGAGAGATCTAGGACATTGACTTCATTTATAGAGGTGATCAAATATAACACCATAAAGAGTCTGTATTTTTATATCATTACAGATAGAATTGCCAGGTCAGGAGCATCCCAGACCATGAGATTTCCAGGCCCAAACCCGAGGATTAGGTGAAGGCACAGGGCGGGTCCCAGTGACATCATAAAGCATGACACATTAAGCATTAACGGCAGCTGCTGAGAGCATGTTGTTCAAATAAAAAACACAATGCCTAACGAATAAACAAACAAACATGACACTGGTTGGTAATTAAGATACAAGCTTTAGGTAAAGAGGGTGCTCTCAGCTTGAGCTCAAGTGAGGGGACCATTCTTTCACTGTGCTTCCTCCCACCAATGAACCATGGAGATGGAAGTTAATTGGGAGAGGGCAGGAGGACAGAGACTCCATAGAGTCTATGCAATGGTCTGCAGCTGGCTCCTGCCAGGCTGAAGATTGCAAGTTGCATGCACGGTCTTCTTTTTTTCTTTTTCTTTTTAAGGCACGCTCACCCATTTGGAGGGGGCCCTCCCATGCTACTTGGAGGGGGCCAGACAAACCTGGAGACTTCAGGTCCAGCCTAGAGATCTGGCAAGAATAGTTACAGCACACTGAAAGGAAATTAGATGAGGAGTCGCAAAGCTTTGCCAGATAGCAAGTTTCTGATAACCCAAACTCAGATGAAAAGGGCAATATCTACCAGTATTGTTGTTGTTGTTGTTGTTGTTTTATTATACCCTGAGGTCTCAGGGCGGTTCAAAAAATAAAATCAAAATATAAAACCACAAAATACATAATCAAAATAAAAACAGCAACCCAACAATCCCCTCCAAAAAACCCAATCAATCAAATAATAATAATAATAACCCACATTTTAAAAGGGCATAGGATGTCAATCAAATAAAAAAACCCCACATTTTAAAAGGGCATAGAATGTCAATCAAATCAACCAAAGGACTGGTTAAAAAGACATGTTTTTGCCTGGCACCTAAAGGTGTATAATGAAGGCGCCAGGCACACTTTCCTGGGGAGAGTATTCCACAGATGGGGAGTACTCTATAATGCACTGAGCATGCAGTATGTAGTACAGAAATTAATGAAGTGGTTCCACTGTCAGCAAATATAGTTGAGTTTTGCTATTTTGCTCCCTGAAAGTGTCCTCAAATCTATCCTCTATAAATGCCGATTTCCAATCACTCCCCCTTAGTAGTGAAATCACGTGGTGAGTGCCAACCAAAACGCAGCCAAAATGGGACCACTGAAAAAGTAGAGGGAGGTCATGCTCAGGGAAACCTTGTGGATTGCAGAAGTCAACCCTAAAAAAATTTACACACCCCCCCTCAAATCTTTCTATCCAAGGAATACCAAAAATGAGCCCAGTGAGGGTTGAACATACTTAGAAGGCATGGAATGACCTGCATTAATTACCTACAGCCTATATAGTGCATTGGATGAAGGCATGGTGCTGAACACCAGCAATCCTTTTAGAAAGAAAAGGATACAAGGCAACACTATGCTGCATGTTACACTTATAATCTCTGAATTTTATACTGATGCAAAGAAATGTCCTATCCCACTTGTTCTTTTTGTATATAACTCATGACAAGTTGATCTGCTTGCATTGGTTTCTGTCCAAAGTTTAAATTTGGGGGCATGAAACCTGATCAGTTATTAAGCCCTATTAGACTTGGTCAAAATTAAAGTATGAGGTGCGCAGATTAATGATTTTGCAAGACCTTTGCACTGCAGATGGGGTTTGAATACATTCAGATGAATGCCTGAGGCAGACAGTCAGCTCTGGACGTAGCTCCGGATTGATACGACACAATGTAAATTACCACCAGATCCTCTCGCTTTGTTATGATTGAAAGCTATAAAAGAGGTTATACCAGTTGACGACCATGAAGTTTCATTGTTGGGATGATCTTTGCACAATGCTAGAAAGCGCCAGTTGCTTTGATCAAACAGGGACGGTTGGGTAAAATATTGAAAATGAATTAACTGGATCTAGAAAGACAATGGCTGCAACTCTATGCACACTTATCTGTCTGTAAGCCCCACTGCACACAATGGGGAACAACTTCTGAATAAACATCCATTATGTGATCAGGCTAGAGGAATGGAATGATCAGGCAGATATCCATGGACATTACATAATGAGGTATTTAAACCTGCATTATCTAATACAATATGTCAGCTTGTATTATATAAAAAACAATCTGAGCACTCACTTTCTCAGAAAATTTATACAATCTCTTTGTAAGATTGTGATTAAAGGAAGAAAACAAAAGCGGGGAGTAGGAGAATGGTTTTCTGAACCACGAGATGGAATGAAAGAAACAGTTCCTTAACAATAACTTTGTCTTTTTCATGCTTAAGAGTCTTCCGTAGGCAAGCGAGACAGAGGACGAGTGCAAGGACCTCTTGCAATGCCTGCCTCAGACATTGATGTAGCAGTTCATGGTGACAGAATTACCAACCTAGCATATACAAATATTGAATTTATGTTTCTGAACCCTGGGAAGTTTAGATAGTCAACATCGGCAGATGCCTCAGGCATAGAAATAATCTGATCCATAAGCTTTGTGTTCCTCATGATTGACCCCAAAGAACGTGGTATTAGATGATAGAGTTCCGTAGAGATCGCCTTTAGTTATATACTGAGGGAGATACACAGCTAGTGACACAAATTAACTCATTCCATAAATTCGGGAGGCAAGGCTTGTCAGACAGATGTTTATTCCACAAATGTTTTTATCTCCTTCATAGATCCCAACAGTATTTCAAATGCTAAACTGCTGACAATGCTCATTTCCTCATCTCAAAACAAGGGAGGAAAAGTGACCATGTGCTCTTGGTACGCTCTCCTCTCACAAAGACCTGTGCGTCCTCGGTCGTGTGTTAGTTCAATGCGTGCAAAATGGCCACCGCCTATACTTGGCAAATCCTGTTACAGAGTGGCTTCAGATGTTCAACAAGCTGGGTGTCCTCATCCTTCCACCGGAATGGACATTGCAGGATAATAAGGCCCAAGTGCGGATGCAGCCTCAGGTAAAGGATTACCATTCATTAACATGCAGGCTCCGAGAAAGCCCTGTCTGTCTTGCCACTGATATTGTGTCTTTTCATCAGCAAATTGGAGCATTTCATCAGCAAATATGGGCAGAAGACAGAGTGTGTGGGGTACAAGTACTGATGGCAAACATATGGCTAGGGGAGAAAGATTTAAGAATACATTGTTGGAAGGGTGGAGAGAGATAAAACAGGGAAGTTAGCTGAGTCAGAGGCACAAAGAAGCAAAAGAATGAATGAGCTTCTGTTAAGATAGACAATTAGTCGCATAGTATAAAAATATATGGAAGGACTTGGAGGAATCAGGCGTTTCAGACAGGAAAGACATTATTACAATAAATACGTTTTAAAAAGAGCTGGCACAACATTGACCATAAGAAACAAAAGGCATGAAATGAATTAGGCAAAACCTTTTGGGAGTGGGCAGGGGAAAAATTCAGTTGAGGAAAACGGACTCTTCTATGCCACACAGAACAAAAATGCAAATCACTGTCCACTTTATTTAGTGCAAGTTTGTTTAGTGATGCACACCAAATCATGCCCTGGTGGACTGATATTCTTTCAGGTTTGGATCTTTGTCTATGGTATAGCCATAGACCAGGTCAAGTCCAAAGCATGCTGAATTGGAAGTAAGGCCCAGGGAGCTCAAATGTAGTTACTTGTGAGTAAATATGACTGGGCGTGGACCATAAAACAGTGACATGTATGTATGCAAGAAGTGACATGATTAGAAGTTTGTAAAATGGAGAAAGTGGTTGCAGAGTTTCTTTTCTTCCCCTCTCATAACATTAGAACTTAAGGTCACTCAGTGAAGGTCAAATGTTGAAAGATTCAAGAAAGAGGAAAGAAAATACTTATTCACGCAACACATAGTTTAGCTATGGAACTCCCTCCCACAGGAGGCAGCAATGGCTACCAACTTGGATGGCTTTAAAAGAAGATTAGACAGGTTCTTGGAGGACAATGCCATCAAAGACCACTAGACATTTATGGCTGTGTTCTACCTCTCCTCCTGGAGGCAGCATGACTGTGAATACCAGTCACTGGGAAGTGCAGTTTGCAGGCTTCTGACAAGCAACTGGCTGGCCATTGGAAGACTCCATCTATCTATCTATCTATCTATCTATCTATCTATCTATCTATCTATCTATCTATCTCAACACACACACACACACACACACGAGTAAATAACACTGGTCCTATATATATATATATATATATATATATCCTGCTGATCTGAGATAGAAGTGCTTTATTTATTTCTGCTAGAACAAATGTCAATATTCTTAAGTATTTACAATTAGCCGTAGGGTATAAAATAACTAGCTAATCTGAAAAGGAAGCACACTGCCTGTAATCATGGGGGGGATTATTAAATGTGCTGCTCCAATCATTCCTTTAGTCCCAACATTGTAGTCATTAACTACTTCTGATTTGTAGAACAAAAGGGAGGTGGGGAAATTAAACAGTTTCAAATGCAGACCAAAATTATGGATAAAGTTATCAGATTGTCGAACTGTGTGCAAAAAGAGAAGCTCAACCACTGTGCACTTAAAACCTGAAGAAATTAACCTGACTTTAAATTATATATATATATATATATATATATATATATATATATATATATATATGGGTCATGTCTATATCTGAATAAGCATTGGGCATAATTTATCAAAATGTCTGTCTGCTTAATTCCTTCCCTCAACCCTCTGCTCTGGGTTTTGTTATTTCATGATGTCTTGGACAAATGTCATAGGTTGGCTCTTCAATGAAATTCCCATGCAACTCCCCTCCCTACACAACTCCGTAGGTTGGTGAAAACTGGAAGACCGCGATATGCAATTATGAAACAGGGACTATATAAGTAATGCAATTGCTCCGGGATTTCTCTAATAGCACATTCATATATAAAGGGCATGGCAGAAGCTAGGCAGCCACCTGAATAGTGGCAGTGATTTTCGGAGTCTACTCACGGTGCCTACGAAACCTTTGTGCCCTGCTGAAGATTATTCTTTGTATCTGGCATTGGTGCCTTGATTGGAAACCTGTGCCCCACATTATATGCAATTAAAAACCCAACAGTGCAGAATATTAAGTAGCAATCGTTCTCTCTTCCGCTCTGGGCTCGGGATCATTTCTGCAGTTTGATTGCAGTGTGGCTTACAGATTTCATTCATCCAAGCCCTGGTGCCGCCCACTTTGACCAGAGCGATTAAATGCTGCGGCTTCCTTCAAGGCTGGAAACGGGGAGGGGAGAGAGGGAGAGAGGGAGAGAAGGAGAGAGGGAGAGAGAGAGAGAGAGAGCACTGAACGTGAATCAATCTGTATATTGGAATAAATTCTGTTCCAATGACATTGTTGCCCCCAGCAGCACTTGTGCATGCTCTGAAGAACAGGGGTGTTATAATGGAAACCATTATAGTTAGCTGTCAATATGGACATCTCCTTTGGGTTCCAATAACAACACCACTGGACAACACCACAGTCCCATGGACTGCAAGAAGATCAAACCTATCCATTCTTAAGGAAATCAGCCCTGAGTGCTCCCTGGAAGGACAGATCGTGAAGCTCAGGCTCCAATACTTTGGCCACCTCATGAGAAGAGAAGAATCCTTGGAAAAGACCCTGATGTTGGGAAAGATTGAGGGCACTAGAAGAAGGGGACGACAGAGGACAAGATGGTTGGACAGTGTTCTCGAAGCTACGAACATGAGTTTGACCAAACTGCGGGAGGCAGTGCAAGACAGGAGTGCCTGGCGTGCTATGGTCCATGGGGTCACGAAGAGTCGGACACGACTAAACGACTAAACAACAACAACAACAACAACACCACTGTTTGTTCATTCTCTTATGCAGAGTGTTCTCTTCAGCAGAGCTTGCTTGGAGGCTGTTAACTGCTGAGCACTTCAGATTTGACCTTCTGTCTTCATCATCATACTTTCATTTTATTGCTTCCATCTCTTTGCACTTACTTTGCAAAGACCCCACGTTTCTATTTTAGGACAAGTTGGGGACTCTGTACCAGGAGAGAGAAAAATGCCAGCCTTTCTTGTGAATGCACGCAGTCATGGCAGATTACAAGTGTGATCGTTTCTTAGAATGCGGCAAACTGCACATTTGACCACATATAGTTAACAGAGAGGAATTCTGATCAGTCATATGAACATTTTAAAACATATGTATGGTTGTACAATCTTTATTTTGATGTTTAATTTTAATTTATTTCCGGACAACTGTATTTAAGGACCCTTGCACACAATTTTTTTAAAAAAAAATTCAGGTTTTTAGAATACAGAAGGAAAAATGGCAATACAAGAGTCCACAAATACATCTGCCCAGAAATAAATGAAAATTAAACATCAAAATAAAGATTGTACAATAATACAACCCAGGCAGATGAGCAGGGTATAAAATAATAATCATCATCATCATCATCATCAATCATAATCATCATTATCATTATTATATTCCAGGAGGAGGCGGAGGAGGAGGAGAAGTAACAGGGTTTAGTGAGCAGGAAGAGGTTGAGACAGAGAGCAGACCAGAATCAGAGGCAGGAGAGGGGGGGGGAGCAGGAGACAGAGACATGGCAGACTGCTGAAGAATTCAGGAAGTCTCCCCCTCCTGCTGCAAACAGCTCCCCTCCCCTCTGGTCTTCCAGAACACACAGAGAAATGAAGATGGTGGAACAAAGAGAGACAAGAGGATGCAGCCTTAGGCTGCTGGGGAAAGAACCCAGGGAGGAGTCTTAGAGATTCGTGGGAAGGCAGGGACCTTCAGTCTTCGCAACTGCCTCATTGGGGCAAGACCTACTGGGAAGAGTTGCTGGGATCACTAGCCCTTCACTGTTTTCTTTTCTTTGAATAAACAGTTAACTTCACTGACTCCTGAGGGTTTTAAAAAAATTGCTGACCTACTCCTGACTCTGGCTCCTGAAAGCAGCCCTGAATATGTTACTACCGTACTTCATTGAGCAAAATGTTCCATCCATTGTAGGGATGGGCAAAAAACCCCATGGAGAATTTTGTTGGAATTACTGGAACTATAATGTTCTGTTATTTTAAACTGCTGATCAGTTTAACACTGTTTTCTGTTAACTTATTGGAATGTTTCCTGGTTATGCTTTTAAACTGCTGAGGTTATTTATTTATTTGGTAACTGTTGTGAGTTTTAAGATTTTTTTATGTGCTTCACTTACATTGTGTGTTGAGTTAGCTGTCTCAAGAGGGCTGGGTCCTAAAAGGCAGCCTAGAAATACTTGGCTAAATAAATAAAAATATTTTGCCTGAGAAAGACCACCGATGTTCGATTTGATTTTTTTTGTACCCAGCCATTCCTATGACCCAGTCCCCTCTGCTCTTTAAGAAGTGCCTCAAGACATCTATATTTTCTTTTGTCTTGCTTAATTAAGAGGGGGTCTGTCTTCAGCTTGTTTCATCTTACTTCCCCTTTATTTTATTGTGTGTGTCCTTATTTAGACTACAAGCCTGTGGGCAAGGCATTTTTCTTAATTCTGTGTTTTTATAATATGAAGTACATTGCCACCACCCCAAGAAAGAGACAACACATCACAAAAAAGAGGACATAAGAGGAAGCAGATCTGCATAAAATTCAGGTGCTAATTTGTACGCATAAATGCAAATCTAGAAATAATTGCTGTGATTTAAATAGGAATAAATTTCACTGTAGTGGGGAAGAGTGTGACCAGGTGACCTGCTCGGTCTGCTGTCCAGCTGCTAATACTTGATGGGTGACTTCAAGGCCACTACTCCCCATTCTTATGGTTCTTTATCTTTAAACAGAGCTTGGACCAAATAGCCCTTCAAATAAGAGACCTCGTTTGAAAGGACATAGCATCATTTGTTGTAGAGGACACCATACCTGCCAAGTCTCCTGCTGAAAAATGTGGGATCAGCAGTAGCGCGGCACAGGACGTTGCATAGAAGCAACTTCCGGGGCCGCTCTGCCCATGTGTGGGCACCGGAAATCGGGCAGAGCGGCACCAGAAGTCGCTTCTACACATGCCCGGCGGCCATCTTGGTGGTGGCTGCATGGTATGCGTAGAAGCGACTTCCGGTGCCGCTCTACCTGATTTCCGATGCCCACACATGGGCAGAGCGGCACCCAAAATGGAGGCTCCCTGGCAGGTAGGAAATCCGGGGGATTTCCGGGATTTTTGTCCATTCGGGAGAACAGCGGAAAATAGATTAAAATCCGGGGGTTTCCCGCGAAAAACGGGATACTTGGCAGCTAAGCAGGACACACACACATGGCCATGTAGCACAGTGCTGTCCAACAAGAATGTCCAGAATCAGCTCCTTATTGTCAAAGTACAATTACAAGTTAGGGAAAGATATGTCCAAGCATCCTATGTCTCTCAGATACTTTTAGGTCTGCACTTGATGAGATAGTTGTTGCAACAGAGAGGCTCTACCCCTTACCATGGCTTATGTCCCTCCTCGAACTGAGCTGCACACAAGCAGACAAAGACTTCACCTGCATGTAACTTTCTGCTCCTCCCTCTTCAATTCTGTTCTGGTCCTGGGAGACAGTGGAGCAGGAGATGTAGGGGAAGGAGGAGGAGGAGGTGTAGATTACTGTGACTCTGCATCAGCCTGATCTGTCTCCTCCTGAAGCTGTTCTTCACTCTCCAATCCTGCAGCTTCTCATGCTTTTGACTCTTGTCTCCTGACTGTTACAGGCTCCTCCAGATCACAATCTTCTTCCAAGCCAGTCTCCAACCCTGCTTCCCCCAGTGGCCCACTCCTCAGTGTCCAGAACTGGTGAAAGAAGAGCTATTTAAGGTGAGATAAGACACAGAAGAACACAGGTAGATCCTCATCATATGCATTTTCATGCAGATGAGGAAAGTGCTCACTTAATATTGAGTTATAGTTGAGGAAACAGTAGACATCTATGCATCTTATGGTGCAGTTTCATCCTATTTCAGACATAGGGGCTTCACAGCCATGTGAGTAGCGTACGGTGTGGTGGCAACTTCTTTTCCCTGAGCAAAAGTTGTGTGAAAACATGTCTTCAAAGCAAATCATTCACAGGTCTAAAAGAAATACCAATACAAAAGAACAGCAGCTTCCCATGAGCCTGATGAGTAATAAGCGCATTTAATTAACACTTCAAAGTATGTCTGAAAACATTATCTCCACAGCCTTGCTGCAAGCCCTATAAGGCACATCAATATTATAATTCTTATATTGCAGGTGGGGGGAGTGAGGCAGAGAGATAGTGGTTTGCCCGCGGCCGCCAAAACCATCACCCAGGAACATAAAAAGAGCCCTAGTGGATGAGTCCAACAGCCTATCTAACGCAGCATTTTGTTCTCACGGTGGCCGACTAGATGCCTGCGGGAGGCATGCAAGTGGGACCTGAGCACAAGAGTTCTCTCCCATCCAGCAGTTCCCTCCAACTAGCATTCAGAGACACACTGCTTCTGATATTGGAGGCCTCACATAGTTCATCATGACCAGTAGCCACTGATATCCTTATCCCCATGAATTTACGTCCTTTAAAAAGCCATCCAAGATGGTGTCACTCTTGTCATCCAGGTGGGGCAAATGAGTGCACTGCCCTTCCTAGAGTTGTGCTGAGACCCTACCATAGCTGCCAAGTACCCTGTTTTCCCCGAGAAACCCCCGTTTTTACTTACCTTTTCCCGGTGGTCCCCCGTATCACTTCGTCTCCCGTTTTTCTCCGTTATTTTCTCCCCATCCGGCTTATGCAAGGAGGCAGGAGGGCTCCAGAATCCCGTCAGAGCCATGCCATCTCCTTTGCAAAGCCTGAGAAGCTTCTGACCTGCCTAGGGAAGCAGGTGCAATGCTCACGTGTGTGGTATCGGGACGTCACAATGTCACATGCATGACGCCCCCCCCATCCCCATGCAAGCTGGTGCTTCTGGCTCTGTTTCCCTATGAAAAAAATTCATATTACGCCACTGACCCCAGGATTTAGTTATTTTTTAATCGTCTTTTAAATTTGTGACATGACAGACAGTGGCAGTCTCCACTGAAAGAACGGCAGCTTGATTTAAGAACAGGAGCAATTTAACAATAGGACTCTGAAAAATTCAGTAAGAAAGGCAAAGCGAGTGCACAACAAAAGCCTCATCCGGAAGAGTCCCCAAAAGTCTGCTCACTCAGGGCTTTCCCTGACTGTGGATTGATTTTTCATGAACACAATCACCTTATAATACATTAACAACAACAACAACAACAACAACAACAACAACAAGTGATTCTTGAAAACCAACCTGTAACATGACCCTTTGAAGAGTTAACTCTCAGAGCTATCAGTATTATGGGCTAGAGCAGGCACCCCCAAACTTCAGCCCTCCAGATGTTTTGGACTACAATTCCCATCATCCCTGACCACTGGTCCTGTTAGCTAGGGATCATGGGAGTTGTAGGCCAAAACATCTGGAGGGCCGCAGTTTGGGGATGCCTGGGCTAGAGTTAGACTCCATCTCTTGCACTTTCCTTTGCTCTGCTTTGCTGTTTCAGTTGTTTTCTCGTCCCAGCCAGCAATCAAGTAGCATGTGAGAGAAGTAAACATTTGTTTATTCTGCAGGTATTATGATGATGGGGTGCTTACTGCTAAAGGGTGAAATAAAAAGAAAACTAGTGATTTGGAGGGGGGGGATCTACCCTAGGTTACCTTTACTCTTTTAAAGCAATCACTAAAATCACAATCATAGTGGCTATTTATTCTTCGTTTTCTTGAGTACTTGATGGCAAATAATAGAAACACAGCTGTGCACACTACAGGGGACTGGCTGGTCACATAGGCTGTAACTCAAGCCTAATTTCTGATTTTCCCAACATGTTGCAGCTTAGCATGAGGTCTTTTCAGGGTTTCTGGGCAGAAAAAAAAATCAACCCGGCAACCAAAGAATAAAAATCGCTTCCCACAGGTAGTTTGCAATCACTTTGCTAGTCCTTGATTGTCCAACAAGAAGAAACAAGACTAAAGGTCAAGAACAAGACTAGAAGTTAACAAACACATCCTGAAGTATTTACCATTTTCTTTCAGACATTCCCTAAGCTTGTAGTAGGGCCAAGTTTGTTTTTCAGGTGGAATCTAAAACTGAATTACCTATCCTGGTACAGTTGTACCTCAGAAGCCGGACGGAATCCGTTCCAGAAGTCCGTTCGACTTCCAAAACGTTCTGAAACCAAGGCGCGGCTTCCGATTGGCTGCAGGAAGCTCCTGCAGCCAATCGGAACCTACGGAATATGTGTTGGACGTTCGGGTTCCAAAGAATGTTCACAAGCCGGAACAATCACTTCTGGGTATGCGACGTTCAGGAGCCAAAACGTTCAACTCGCAAGGCATTCGATTTCTGAGGTATGACTGTATGTCTGAATGGCATATATAGATCAGATTTAGCACAGAAAGTGACCTGCCCCAATGGATTATGTTAATGGCTTAAAAGAATGCTGCAGAACATTGGGGTTCAGAAAATGCTTTCTCTAGGAACTCCCACTTTCTGTGGGGCCTTTCATGTACCACAGGGGAAATGAAGCCATTGCAGTTTCATTTTTTTCCTTTAAAATTTAGGTAGACACTTTCACTGTACTTAAGGCGCAGGGTAAATACGGCATTCACTAGTTTCTAGCCACCTCTTTCTCTCCGCCCAGCTAGATGAATAAAACAACCAGAAACCTTTATTCAGGGGTTTGGGAGGTTAGTTTTCTGAGTCATTTTGTTAATTCAATCCGCGTTTTTGTAAAGAGAGCAGACCTAGGTCACAATCAGTATTCTATTTTAAATAGTTAGAATAAAGCACACATTACTTAAATTAATTTCCTCATTGTTTCATAATAGGCTCCCTCCCCCACTCCTCCATTTGTTTCTTTCCCGCTTCTTTGTTGCTATAAGTATATAAGATCATGCAGAGAGATAGTTTTATGAATGAAATCTTTGACCATTCCTGGACTCCTGAATCTTCCCCTTTGTAGTTTGGTTAACAAAAGATGCCAGAGATTTCCAAGCAGTAAGGGACAGGTTTGAAATACCCGACTTGGTCTCGTTGGCCATAACATCCACCGTTACAGGATCCGTAACTATTTGTAATTATGTTTCATTTAAATCCAAATCCATTTTGATATAGACCAGCAGTAGGTAAATTAGATTCCATGGGGTTTGAAAAAGTCATAGCAACAGAGATTATGGGAAAGCATCTGAGGCGTCTCTTAGTTTAGAGGAAAAGGCAACTAAGGGTTGGGAGGACATATCAGAGATTTATGAAATTAAAAACAGTGTGAAGAGAGAGACACTTTCACCTTCTCCAGTGTTACAGCGGATGATTCATGAAGCAAGGCTTCTTCTTTCGTAGCAGGGACAATGATGTCTTCTCCAGGGGTGCTATTTGCCAATCCTTTGCATGGCAAACAAATAAGCTTTTCTCAGAGAGAAACTGACATTAGTATTCATGGCTAAGGTCGAAACTGCCACTGTTGTTTTGAAACGTTTCAAAGTCTCTTTATTATGACCAACCCAAATGTCACAAAGTCGTGAGCAAACGTCTGAGACTCCCAGAAGTCTTCATCAGACTTAATGTGAATCAAAGCAGTGGTGGGTGGAGGAGAAGACCAGCTGGTTTGGTACTGAAAGCAGAATATTTGCATTGGTCAAAAATTCGTATTTGTTATTCGGTCTTAGAAGGCTATTCGGGGTTGTCATGAACAGCAGCTGCACTTCCGAATTGACCACTGTTCCACTGACCCTCACTCTCATAATACTAGAACTCAGGAAAAACAAGCCACTTCTTCAGCATCACATATAATTAACAGAGTTAATTGCCACCAGATGTAGTGACAACTGCTTGCTTAAAAAACTATGCAGATGTTACCAACAGTGGAGGTCATGTGTGCATGATGAATTTGGCCAGTTTCACTTTTTTAGTATACCTGGCACCCATGTGCTAGGCATTGGTGAGATTTTGGGCCTTCCCTTGTGTGCACCTTAAGATGCACATGCATTTCCTTAACATGGAATGCAGAGAGACATTAATTCGGTCCCAGACCAACCTATAAAGATCTGCAGGAAAGCACACACACACACATCTTGGTTAGTTTGTTGGCATGATGGTCCCTGGGGTCAAAAGAGATCCCCAGCACTGCATTGTGAATGTGAAATCCTGGAGAGCCAGTGTGGTGTAGTGGTTAAGAGCGGTAGACTCGTAATCTGGGGAACCGGGTTCGCGTCTCCGCTCCTCCACATGCAGCTGCTGGGTGACCTTGGGCTAGTCACCCTTCTCTGAAGTCTCTCAGCCCCACTCACCTCACAGAGTGTTTGTTGTGGGGGAGGAAGGGAAAGGAGAATGTTAGCCGCTTTGAGACTCCTTTGGGTAGTGATAAAGCGGGATATCAAATCCAAACTCTTCTTCACCACACCGCAATGTGAAATTCAAGGTAAATACTGAAACAAAGGGAATCCAGGGTGCATTTTTCTAGAAGCGCACCAGCTAAAGAAATGTTACTGTTCCAAGACTGGTATGGACGCTATAAATATTGGGAGAGAGAAATTTGTATGCATAGTTGCTCTTATTAAATAAAATTTCACTTCCCCCCAAATATACAGTGGGCATGTTAGCTCAAGGCAACGTTTGCTTCAAATGATTATTAATGGTGGTGTACTTCTTCGTAATGGGAATGAATGAGGCCCCTGTAACTCACGTACGTATTACTGCCATTCCTTTGGCTCCCTTTCCATATGCTTTGCAGCCTCTCCTTGCACATAGCCCTCAAGTTACAAGCTATCCATCCTATAACTTTTAATGTTTCTTTTTCCTGGAAATGAAATAATTATAATTATAATTATAAAAACCCAAGCCATTCAACTGGAATGAAAAATAAGGGATTTAATGTACAAAAAGCAATGGTGGATCTAGTGGGAGAATTATTATTTTTTAATGTATGCTGTATTTAAACTAGATACAAACAATCCATCTACCTTTACAGCCCCCACCATTTTCAAATAAATTACATTCCTCAGCATGGTGGAACCATGCGGCGATGCAGGAGAAGAAGTGCATAACTCAGGAGGAGGAGAAACTGAGAGGCATAGAGGGATGCAGGACCCAGGGGCACAGCAAGTTCTACTGCAAGGGCATATAAGAGAAATAAAATGCTGTTGTTGTGTGTGATGCTCTTGCGTTGCGCAAAGGAAAGAGATGGTTTTCTCCTTGGCCTTGTATGTGGGTGGTACCTGATGATGGGCATGACTGGGCAAATGGGCAGGTCATTCTCTGTAACTAGGGATGGGCGAATCTATCAGGTTTGTTTTCTCCACATTTCTCATTTTCACAGTGTTCAGTTCTCCTCATTTCCACAGCAATTTGCAAAAAATAAACAAATTAAAACAAAAATACTCATGAAAGTTCACCATTTTAGTGCAAATTTCTCCTAACAAACATATTTTATACGAATTCTTTTGACTAATAGACACACTTTGGAGAGCAATTGCCCCCAATATAATGCATTTTGCATGATTTTCTTAAAAAGCAACCTGTGCCTTATGATGCACATTTCCTCCTAATATATGCATTTTGCTACATGTTGTTTGGTTGCGTAACTGCATTGCAAAATTCAGTAAAGTGCAAGTGTCAGAGTATGCCTGCATTTCAGTTTGCATATTGGTTTAAGTTTCTGATTTGCATATTGGTTTACGTTTCTGGTTTTTTTTTTAAGTGCAAACAAAACTGAATTTCTTCCCCATCCCTACCTGCCTCACTCACACTGTTCCAAATCAGGCAAAGGATAGTATGGGCTCCTAAACTGCTATGACTACTTGGTTATGCCAACCAACTGATTCATACCAGGCTAGGAACTGAAGCCATTATCCCCTGAACTTGTGTGAAAGGAGACCTGAAAAGCAGCAATGTGAATAGGGCTTGTTATATTTAGTATCTGGGGGAACTGGCTAATGCTTCCATCAGTCTTGTATAGTTTGTACTGTATGCTTGTGAAACATGGACCACTTACAAACGCCATCTCCAACTTCTCGAAAGATTCCATCAATGGTGTCTCCGAAAATCTGACACATCACTTGGGATGACAGGCGAACTAATATCAGTGTACTGGATGAAGCAAAGATCACCAGTGTGATTCTTCAACATTAACATCGTTGGACTGGTCATGTTGTGCGGATGCCTGATGATCGTCTTCCAAAGCAACTACTCTATTCTGAACTTAAAAATGGAAAGCGTAATGCTGGTGGTGAACAAAGAGGTTTAAAGACTGTCTCAAGGCAAATATAAAAAAATGTGCAGTGTTTCTCCAAAAATAAGCCATACCCAGAAAATAAGCCATACCCAGAAAATAAGCCATACCCAGAAAATAAGCCATACCCAGAAAATAAGCCATAGTGATAGGCAGTTTAACCTTGTAGGTTAAACTGTACCATACTTAAGAAAAAAAAAAGACATCCCCTGAAAATAAGCCACCGTGTGTTTTTTGAGGAAAAATAAATATAAGACGGTGTCTTATTTTTGGAGAAACACGGTAGTATAAACACTGACAACTGGGAAACACAGGCCTGCGAGCTCTTCAGTTGGAGAACAGCCTTTACCAAAGGTTTCATGGACTTTGAAGGCACTCAAAATCAGAACACAAGAGAGAAATGTGCTAAGAGGAAGGCATGCTTGGCAAATCCACACCATGATCAGCTCCCGCCCGGGAACCCTTGTCCCCACTGTGGAAGGATGTGAGGGTCCAGAATTGGCCTCCACAGTCACTTACGGACTCATTGTTATAACCGTGTTTATGGAAGACAATCTTACTCGCCTATGAGTGATCGCCAAAGAAGAAGAAGAAGAAGACTGCTTAATACCTCTCCTCAGCCTGCAAAACAGATAATGCCCAAAAATACACTTAAAGTCTCTCACCAGTGCTTTCTTCTCCAAAGGAAGCCAACAGTGTTAAGGTCATAACAACCCATCAACACACACTTTCTGGGAGCAGGGTGGGTAGATCACAAAACAGCATCTTCTGTGTTTTTGTTTGTTTGTTCGTTTTGTTTGACCATCTCTGTAGACAACAGATTGTGGGATTTTGGTAGATTTTATGCAGCTAATGCAAACTGTGGTCTCCCTTGTGCAAATTCAATTCCCAGTAACTCTTAGCAAACAACAGTGCCCACAACTCTCTGAGGGAAGAAAGCATTTTGGATGTGCTTCATAGTTATAGTGTGTACGCAGCCTAGGAGAAAAGGGTGCTGCTGCTGACTGGAAACCCAAACACTCTGGCAACCAGCCAATTCTGCCTTTTCTGCACGCACAAAAATAGCAGCTGGTTTGAACTTTCATCTTAACTGCCAGCCGATAGACCAACACATCACTTCAGTAGAGAAGCTGGCTTCTACTTTTGGCACATGAAGCGAAGTAATGGAAGAGGAGGGCAAGAGAGGTGAGTTATGTCGCATGGATTCCAGTTTATAATCAGCACAGGGAAGGCTTTGTACTCATTTGAATCCCACTGAACCCTGGCACTTCTCTCGGCTGGGCCTGCCAGCAAAGGAGGGTGTCAATTGATACCATTGCTAATGGGGGATTTGGGGATCTGGGCTGCTGCCTGCCAAGAACAGGCAAAGAGGGCCACTAATTCCTTTGCAAGGATTGCTGAACAGTTGTCAGATAGCAGCAGCACCGTTTAGGAGCTGGGCAAGATAAATCCAAAGCAATCCAAGCACGAAAACGACCATCTCCAGATAAAAGTTTGCACAAACCATAGGATGAACCCCGAGCTTGAGCAAAGGAGGGAGAGCAAGTAAGGCAATCTGATTTTAAGTAGGGGTGAGTGAATCTGATGATTCACTTCTCAGCATTTCTCATTTTCCCAATCGTGAATGCATTTCTCCAGATTTCTGCAACTATTTGAATTAAATAAGAAACCCTCATGAAAAATTCATTAGCATTTTAGTGGGAATTTCTCCCAATAATCACATTTTTTTTGTACAGAATATATACACATTTTGTAATAAATTCCTCCTATTTAGTTTCACTATTATCTGTTCTATTTTTATGCTTACACATGCTTTCTTTTAACATGCACATTTTGGTACACATTGTCTGGACAGAGAACTGCACGGCAAGTTCTGGAGATGTGCACATGTCAAAAGGAAGGCAGTATTCCAATCAGTGTGTTGGCTCAAGAAGTGCAAATTTGGTAGCTTCTTATGAAAGTGAAAACAAAACTGAATTGCTCCCCTATCCCTACTCTTCCAAATATGGCAAATGATGGTGTGTGTGTGTACACGCATGGGAGACCCAGGATTTGCTGCCGCCTTCTGTGTCGTTCCTCTCCCTGCTAGCTCAAATGATGACTCAGGTGAGCCTGAAGGAATGGCAGCAGCTGTGGAGCATTGCCCAGATGTTCACAGCAGCTGCACAAAAGGCAGGATGCTGGGATGTTGGGCAGATGTCTCAGGAATAAAGAAAGAAAGAGAGAAATGAGAACAAATGGATAGCTGAAGGGGTACAGACCTCAGACAGGCTACGGAGCGTGGAAAATTAGATAGAAAAACTCAGAGAGAAAGAGTGGGATTTCAGGGAGAGAGAAAGGTATTCCTGAAGGGTTGGGAGATCCTTAGAAGCATATTTTATAGGAATGTGCAGATAGAGAAGAGGAAGTCGCACGGTGTGAGTAGAACTCTGCGCCTGCAGGGTTGGGTATGACCCCAGGTAACAGATTTTTAGCAATGGATAAAATACTAAAAGGGTGTGAAGAAACAAAGTATAAAGAGAAGCAAAGGTGTTACAGAATTATTCAAGCCCTCTAATGTCAAACGTTGCCTATGCAATTTAATGTATTTACCTGTGCAGCTGAATTTAAATGTAGGAGACCAACAGCTGAGAAAAGCGAAGTGAATATGATCAAGGACTTGGGGAGAAAATGGATGGGTGTTTGTGTTCCTCCCATCATGCTAGATCTTAGTGTCATTCATAAAATTGAACGGCAAGGTTCAGAACAGACCACGAAAAGAACTTTTTCAGGCAATGCGTAATTAATTTATGGAATTCCCCATTACAAGGTGTGATAAGGGCTACTGGCTCGGAGGCTTTGAAAGGTGATTTCACAAATTTGTGGAGATGGAGGCAGAGGAGAGGTCCACCCATGAACATTATCCGCAACAGCTATATAGAACCTGCAGCTTCAGAGGCCGCAAACCACTGATATACCACTGAATGCCACTTAGGGCAGGGAGGGGATATTTCATACATCAAGATCACTGGAGAGTGAAGGCTTTAGCCTCCCCGCTCTAATGATCCCAACGCAGCCAAGATTAGTGCTCCAATCACGGATACAACCACAAAACAGAAGCAGAAGAAATGCTACTTATATCTTTAACATTTTGCAGTTTCTCTTCTCAGTCGTTCTGTCTCACCAACACAAATACATATGTCTGTTTATTTATTTTCTCTCTTGCACACAGACTCACTCTCTCCTGTATATATCCTGCCTCACACAATATTTGACTCTCTCTAATGTCTTCACAAGGGACGCAGGTGGCGTTGTGGGTTAAACCACAGAGCCTAGGGCTTGCCGATCAGAAGGTCGGGGGTTTGAATCCCCGCGACGGGGTGAGCTCCCGTTGCTCGGTCCCAGCTCCTGCCAACCTAGCAGTTTGAAAGCACGTCAAAGTGCAAGTAGATAAATAGGTACCGCTCCGGCGGGAAGGTAAACCCGAAGCGGCTTTGTCATGCTGGCCACATGACCTGGAAGCTGTATGCCGGCCTCCTCAGCCAATAACGCGAGATGAGCAGATGAGTGCCACAACCCCAGAGTCGGTCATGATTGGACCTAATGGTCAGGGGTCCCTTTACCTTTTAACATCTTCACACTCGATACCTCCGACTCCCTGACTTCTATGCCACCAGCAAGTGATGTCACAAAGTGTTAGGTGTCAAAGGATCCAACCCCCACGGTAGGCTGCCAGGAATGGATAAGACAAGGAAAGTTCTTAGCAACTGCTTTTTATTCAATATTCACAGAGAGAGGCTTAGAAATGCAGCCTCTTGGAATAATGGTGTTGGCACAAGTAAATCTCTTCTCCCCTTCTCTCCCACTTCCTCATTCGTCATCCCTTCTCTGGGTAGCACTGAGGGCCCCTTGCTTCTGAGCCCTTTGCTCTCCTACTTTAAAGGCTCGCCAGGTTCTGGGAGATGGCGGGTCTGGAATGCTTTCTAGTGGTAACGTGTCAGCCTGCTGCTCTGACTCTGCATTCTCCTCCTCTCCCATTATTTCCCAACCTCTCTCCTCATCTTCCTTTGAGCCGTGATCTCCATGAAACCCCTGTTGTAATTCATTCTGAACTGTCTTCTTCTTCTCTGGAAGGGTCAGGCTGTAATTGTTACTGACAACCAACCTACCTTTGTTCCTCTCGAGTCCAGAAGTCGCCCCCCCCCCCAACATTGAAGTGCATGCTGTTCTTTCTACCAAGTTGCTTAAACAACTCTCTTGATTTTCATTTCTCCATTTAGGGTGACCATCCTAACTTCCTTTTAAAGATGGTAGAAAAGTCCGAACTCCCTCTACGTTGCCTTTTATCCAAAGGCAAGCAATCATCTTCTTCACATGACCTGAGGAACCTTTCCTTTATTTAACATACAATATAGAAAAGGCCTTTTAAAAATAATAATGCAAGTGGAAAAATTCTGAATATAAAGGGAGGGAAACTTCCTAGTACTTACAATAAAGTCATCGGCAGTACAATGTGACCTGCCCCGGTGGCTCAGTGAAATAGACCTTTTTTATATAATTAGTTTTTTCATCTTGTATAATAAAAAAGCTTTAATAAAAATTATGCAAAAAGAATGAAAAGGTGAACTGGGGCTGCACGACATTCCTCTTATGAGGCATACACTGTGGCATGCACAGCTCAGGCATGTACACTAAGAGAAAAGCATGCTGCTGACTTTAACACAAAATAAGCTCCAAATTCTGAGCTTTCTGCAGGCACAAATTTTGCTACTCGCCCAGAGGCCAGAATTCCTGTCAAATTTGGCTGGAAACTTTCATCTTAACCACCAATCAATAGGCAAATACTTTCCACCAGGAGATAAGCTGACTGCTTATTTTGACATAGGAAGCTAAGTATTAAAAGAGGGCAGTTGAGGTTTGGATGTGTGTTGCAGTTTGATACTCCTGTATATAATCTAGGCAGGGAGGAAAGTACAAGCTTTGTACCAATCAAATCACCTTTAATTAAGACATGAAGCCGATTGAATGTGTGTGTGTGTGTGTGTGTGTGTGTGTGTGTGTGTGTGTGTGTGTATTCTCAGCTCTGCAGCATTTCAGAGCCAATCCATGCCAAGAACAGGGCCATTTTCACCAATGCCAAACATAGTAGCCTTGCACCCCTTGGAGAACCACGAAGTTGAGAAGGTGCTTCAAGAAATTTATAGAGCCATCCGATGCCCAAGCATGGTGCAATTCATCATGATTGCAAAAGTCAATAGCTTGCAACTCAAAATATTTGTAAATGTATCACACTGTTGTGGGAGTATAGCAAACTGTACTCTTTTCTGCTCCTCCAAAGAGAGTCCTTTGCATACAGAAAATCCCATAAAGAGGGATGCCCAGTATAACAGAAGGCCAGAGCAAATCCTTTCTGCACTATGAACGCTGTGTGTTGAGAATCTCTGACACACCCATTCCCTTGTGGAGGCCTACTATCAAATTAGGAATAACCCCTCAATAAACAGCTGGCCATAAAGTTCATTATTCCATTGATGGCTGGACTGAGGCAGGACTTTGTTACACAATAAAAACAATAATACCCATCACAATTTTTTTCAGGTTAGGTGAGCGTCTGCACAACAACTCAACAATTTCCATTGATTCCTAAGGGGAAACTTCCAATGCTTTCCTGAATATGAAATTCAACCCCCCAAAACAAAACAAGTCTCCCCCCCCCCACTACATCAGAAAATCTAGGGGGGAAATGCTCTCTGATTTGTCTGATTGCCTTTTGCTGGCTGGCTGAGGAACAGAAGGGGGGGAAGCAAACAATGACATTAAAAATGTTTTCTGTTCAAATATCTGAATCTGCAGTGTGTATAGTAAGGTTTGGGTACTAATTCATTGTGTTTGGATAAGTGAATTTTTGCATAGTGAATGTTCAATAAGGTAGACCTGCAGGTACTTCAAACAGTAGCATACCTAAAAGTCCAGTGAAGGCCTGCAGCCTCAACGGAGTGATCCTTTTAAACTTTTCTAATAAGAGGCTTGAATCCTCATATCTTTTACAGATTAATCTATGAGTGCTCCTACATGTGTGGGATCGTAGTTTTTTTTTTCCCCAGAGCACAATGCATATTTTCAGTCAAATTAGAAATGCCCCATTCATTAACATTAGTAGAGTTTTTCCTTCTGCTGCAGGCTGGGCTTGCTGAGGACAGGGTGACCATTTCAGCCTCGCCAGAAAAGAAGTTATACTTTGCAAAGGGGGGGGGGGAGGCAAGGGGGTACAGATTTGCATAGAATCTGCAAATGCCAGTTAATATGTACAGATGCACATTCAGAAAGAACTGCAATAATTCAAACCGAAGTCCATCAGCCACAAAAACATATCTCAGCATTGTGGGGAGGCCTGAGAGCAGGGGACAAAGGTGTCCATGTGGTTTTCATTGAAAAGCCTACTCTATCCTGTTTCAGTGTGGATTCTTTTTTTCCTAGGTTATTATTTTTTAAACAAACAAACATGAGATGGTTTGAGAGCTGACTCTGACTGACACACAAACACACACACACACACACACACACACATTTTCTTTCTTTTTTGCAGTTACTAACCACCTGAAGCAGTGAGAAAGTGTGACGCATGATGGGCCTGTTGAAAACAAGGCTGCAGTCCCCGTCCCCCCTGGGAGCAACAGGATGTGGTGACGCTCTGTCACTCTCAGGGAATTTATACCTATGGGGAGAGGCATTTTCCCTCAGCGCCGCCGCCACCACCCCATGCGATCTCCCTGGGAGTGGTGGCATGTTATCACATCACCTCACTCCTAAGGGAACTGCTGCCACAATTTCAGTGCAAGCAACAGGAGCCATGCGCATGCCAACCGCTCCAAGAGGCTAGCACCTGTATATAAAAAGAAAGAAGAGCAGAATCAACCCCCATGCCCTACCTAGCCTTGCAATCCAGTAGGATAATGGATTGGGAAGTAGGTCAGGCACATGCCCGATCCTCACATTTATATGGGAGTTTATGTGAAACAGGCCCATCGTCACATTAGTCCAGGAGATTCAAATCTGGTGAGTCTGTTTCGCAAGTCAAACTCACTGAGGCATCTCTAGGTGCAACCTCGTCTAAATCGTGCTGCTTATCCCCCACGTTCAAGCCCACCACCCGTGGCTACATACGAATAGTTGCTCACAACTATTAGTTCACTTCACCGTCGCAAGCCCTGTGTAAAGCACTATCTGTATATCTGTATATTCAGTAGCATGCACGACTCCTACGATTTAACATTTATTAAGTTCCAATAGCGCGCTGTGGGCTGCAGGATGGAAATGAAAGGCAGCGGCACTTTAAACATTTCAGTAATAAAATAAAATAAAATAAAACCCAGCAACAATTAATATTATCTGGCTTGGGTCTCTGCAGTATTCCACAAAGAGATACGGGTAGAAGCAATAATGAGGCAACTGCTGTCTTGTAAGCACTGTGTCCAAAATATCCTCCTATTTAATCAGATACAGTTTAGATCTGCTTTTGTTTGGCCACCCCTGTTTGTGGCAATCATTTTCAGAAGATCACCAAGGGAAAGGAGTCCTGGCTTGGTTTAATACAATCCTTTATGGAAGCATTTGGTCTGGTTCCAATGTGACTGGCCTTACGGAAGTGTCACCGGAAAGCTATTGGTGGTGGTGGCTACCAAGGCAGAAATGGACTTGAGAACCAGCTACCTGCAGGGCTTCCTGTCAGGACTCGATCTCTCTTTATTAGCCCTCATCCAGCCCATTACATTGTTGTTAAATTTATATACCACTTACTTGTCAAAATGCCTTCTACTGGTTCAGCTCCTGCATGGCCTCACCTGACTCTGATGACAAAGAGAAGTAGAGCTTACTGCTGACACCTTGCTCCAAATACTGTGATGGCCTCACCCAGTGGCTTCATAAAGATTGGGGTGGGGAAGTGGATCCAGTCAGTGGACCAGATCCTTATTTTCCCCACCCCTCATGGGTCAAATTTGACAGGTGAGCAGGATCACCCACCTGTCAATTACTTGATGTGGCAATGAACCAGGGGGCAGGTTTTTGTCCATGCAAGCAAGCTGCTTTTCAAGGCTTGCAAAGAACTAAGCATGGCAGATATTAATAGACAAGATGGGCAAGGGTAGACAGGTAGTTGGTTGGCCTTTTCTCTATCACCGATCCCACACAACCTGACAAGACACTGCTGGGTACATGTCCCTAGGATCTGTAGTAATGTTGTTTAGTCATTTAGTCATGTCCGACTCTTCGTGACCCCATGGACCATAGCACGCCAGGCACTCCTGTCTTGCACTGCCTCCCGCAGTTTGGTCAAACGCATGGTCGTAGCTTCGAGAACACTGTCCAACCATCTCACCCTCTGTCGTCCCCTTCTCCTTGTGCCCTCAATCTTTCCTAACATCAGGGTCTTTTCCAAGGATTCTTCTCTTCTCATGAGGTGGCCAAAGTATTGGAGCCTCAGCTTCAGGATCTGTCCATCCAGTGAGCACTCAGGGCTGATTTCCTTAAGAATGGATAGGTTTGATCTTCCTGCAGTCCATGGGACTCTCAAGAGTCTCCTCCAGCACCATAATTCAAAAGCATCAATTCTTCGGCAATCAGCCTTCTTTATGGTCCAGCTCTCACTTCCATACATCACTACTGGGAAAACCATAGCTTTAACTATACGGACCTTTGTAGGCAAGGTGATGTCTCTGCCTTTTAATAGCAGCATCAAATTCAGTGCAAATTCAAGGAATTTAGTCTCAAAGTGCCTTGCAAACTTGTCACGACAAGCTTCCGAGGGTTCTATCACTTCCACCCTTAGGTCAGATTTAATAGCCCTTTCAGCATCCGAAAAAAACTCTGTTGGACGTCTATTCGAGGACTCGGTTGCAAAGTGAGCTTTATTTGCTGCTGTCACTGCCACATACTAGGCATGATAATGTGCTCTTACCCATCTTTGGTTGCAGTCACTGTGACACTTTTGTCACTTGCACTCAAGCTGTTGCCCTGCTTGTTTCATCGCCCGGAGAGTTCCTCAGAATACGAGAGAATTGAACGGATTCCACCATGCTAGAGAGGACACTTTGGGGTAATTGTCTAGCTCACTGTTCCACAGTGATAGACTAGGGCTTCACATCTGCACCACATTCTAGGAGGCAGAGCATATTAATTGGTTACATTTTAGAACCTCCCCCTTACGCTGTTTTCCCAGTAATAACTACTACTCTTATATACCCCACCATGGTAGCATGACCCCTCTCTGCCCCTGCTGGTGCTGTGACCCCAACCCAAACTGCCCCATTGATTCCATTTTACCAAAATGTAACTAGAAGGGGAATCCAATCATGACTCTCCATAATCTCATCTAGTTTGCTAACTATCAACCTTAAGAGCGACCAGGCAGAGATGAATTTGCATATCTTCCTAGGCTGGGTGCACCTAGAACAGCTCCCTCAAGATCTCAGCAAAAGAGGTCCATGTGCTGCCATAAATCTTAAAAAGAAGTGCAAGTCACGACAGACCCCCAGAGGAATTACATCATCTTAATTCAGTCACCTCTTTTTTAAGTTGTGTTGATATATTGTCATGAAGCCAAACAATCTGTCTGATGCCTTTAATATACACACACACATCCACCCCTTTGTACTCACAAACAGAGAGGGTGCATTATTCAGTATGACATATGGCTATAAAAATCAACTACTCCATCTCCATCTCCATCCCTTTCCAGGGACATTGGTTTATTGTGTGACCGAGACGGCATCATGAATTGCAAAAATCTGGCTTTAAGCACAGAATCGGGAGCATCCATCAGACACTTTGAAAGCCATGCTTTCATTTCTTAAACGACAACAACAACAACGGGTTTCTAGACCTCATGGTAAATGGGAAAGACACAGAAGGGTAAGAGAGTCTCTGCTATTGTTTTTGGGAGTAGATGTGTTCTCTGAATAGTGTACCAGGGAATAGGAAAGGGTTTACCTTAATAATAATAATAATATCAGAAGTTGCAACCATCTTAATAAAGTTAAGCAAGCCTGGGCCTGCTCAGTACCTATCAACACCATTTACCCACCATTGAACTTCACGATAGAAGACAGGTGAGATAGAAATCAGAATATAATTTGTCTATCTGCAACAGGTGTGGGGGAACCTTTGGTGCTCCAGAGGTTGCTAAACTCCAATTCCCATCATCCATGACCGCTGGCCATGATTGCTGAGACTGATAAAAGTTGTAGTTCAGCAACCTCTGGAGGTCCAAAGGGTTCCACACACCTGATCTATAATCTGACAGAACCAATCACAAACATTTGATTGATCAGATCAAACCATTAAAAATTTTTTTTGCAAAATTTAATTGAGATTTGCATAGTGCTCTTTGAACTCCCCTCCACCTCTCTGCATAGTGAATTTGCTGAATATCACTTTTTAAAATTGATTGACTAGCAGCACACCAGTTTGCTTCTCCATTGCCAGGAGTATTTCTTTAACATTTTAGATCAGGGGACCCCAAACTAAGGCCCGGGGGCCGGATGCGACCCAACCGCCTTCTGATTCCAGCCCGCGGGTGGTCCAGGAATCAGCATGTTTTTACATGAGTAGAGTGTGCCCTTTTATTCAAAATGCATCTTTGGGTTATTTGTAGGGCATAGGAATTTGTTCATTCCCCCCCCCAAAAAAAATATAGTCCAGCCCCCCACATGGTCTGAGGGACAGTGGACTGGCCCCCTGCTAAAAAAGTTTGCTGACCCCTGTTTTAGATGGTTCCATGTCTTCCTGACCCATTCTTCCACATCACATTTCAAACCTATAAAAGCCTTGCATGCGTATGTGTGGTTCTCATATCTGCGTGGTCGAAAGCCCAAGTGGAAGGATTTCCATTGTCTACCATTTCTGGCATCCTTCTGTCTCAAGAGACAACAGAGGAGTGCACCTTTGTAGAAGACATCTGTAGGCAGCCCTGTATTGGGTAGTTTTTAATGGTTGATGTTTTACTATGTTTTATATATGCTGTAAGCCACCCAGAGTGGCTGGGGGAACCCATTCAGATGGGCAGGGTATAAATAATAAAAGTATTATTATTATTATTATTATTATTATTATTATTATTATTATTATTATTATTATTGAGGTTGGAAGGTTACCATGCCTTCTGTGGCTATAGAGACCGATTTGGAAGAGACAAGTTTTGTTGCAGCTGGGACAGATGAAGGCATCCGGTTGTGTTGATGCAGATGCTCCATGGCGCTTCTTCTCCCTGTGCTCCTCCCAGCGGTCATTCCTCCTCTGGTCACTGCTAGGAATACATGACCTGATTGTACCTATGTATTAAAATTAGGAGATTAGAAGTACATACTAAGGGAATTCTATGTTTTATGCTGTCAAATTCATCATTGCAATCATGAGAGCTAGAAACTTTGAGAAATAAAATAATAAGGTAAAGGTAAAGGACCCCTGGATGCTTAAGTCCAAGTTTATGCACCAACTACCGGAGCTGAAGAAAGTGAAATTGACCAATTCTATGAAGACCTACAACACCTTCTAGAAATGACACCAAAGAAGGATGTTCTTCTCATTACAGGGGATTGGAATGCTAAAGTAGGGAATCAAGAGATAAAAGGAACAACTGGCAAGTTTGGCCTTGGAGTTCAAAATGAAGCAGGGCAAAGGCTAATAGAGTTCTGTCAAGAGAACAAGCTGGTCATCACAAACACTCTCTTCCAACAACACAAGAGACGACTCTACACATGGATATCACCAAATGGGCAGCATCGAAATCAGATTGATTATATTCTCTGCAGCCAAAGATGGAGAAGCTCTATACAATCAGCAAAAACAAGACCTGGAGCTGACTGTAACTCAGATCATCAGCTTCTTATAGCAAAATTCCAGCTTAAACTGAAGAAAGTAGGAAAAACCACTGGGCCAGTAAGATACAATCTGAATCAAATCCCTTATGAATACACAGTGGAAGTGAGGAACAGGTTTAAGGATTTAGATTTGGTGGACAGAGTGCCTGAAGAACTATGGATGGAGGCTCGTAACATTATACAGGAGGTAGCAACGAAAACCATCCCAAGGAAAAGGAAATGCAAGAAAGCAAAATGGCTGTCCAACGAGGCCTTACAAATAGCGGAGGAGAGGAGGCAAGCAAAATGCAAGGGAGATAGGGAAAGATACAGGAAACTGAATGCAGATTTCCAAAAAACAGCAAGGAGAGACAAGAGGGTCTTCTTAAATGAGCAATGCAAAGAAATAGAGGAAAACAATAGAATGGGGAAAACCAGAGATCTGTTCAAGAAAATTGGAGATATGAAAGGAACATTTCGTACAAAGATTACCATAATCAAGGACAAAAGTGGTAAGGACCTAACAGAAGCAGAAGACATCAAGAAGAGGTGGCGAGAATACACAGAGGAATTATACCAGAAAGACATGGAGGTTTCGTACACCCCAGGTAGTGTGGTTGCTGACCTTGAGCCAGACATCTTGGAGAGTGAAGTCAAATGGGCCTTAGAAAGCACTGCTAATAACAAGGCCAGTGGAAGTGATGATATTCCAGCTGAACTATTTAAAATTTTAAAAGATGATGCTGTTAAGGTGCTACACCCAATATGCCAACAAGTTTGGAAAACTCAGCAATGGCCAGAGGATTGGAGAAGATCAGTCTACATCCCAATTCCAAAGAAGGGCAGTGCCAAAGAATGCTCCAACTACCGCACAATTGCGCTCATTTCACACGCTAGCAAGGTTATGCTTAAAATTCTACAAGGCAGGCTTAGGCAGTATGTGGACCGAGAACTCCCAGAAGTGCAAGCTGGATTTCGAAAGGGCAGAGGAACCAGAGACCAAATAGCAAACATGCGCTGGATTATGGAGAAAGCTAGAGAGTTCCAGAAAAACGTCTACTTCTGCTTCATTGACTATGCAAAAGCCTTTGACTGTGTCGACCACAGCAAACTATGGCAAGTTCTTAAAGAAATGGGAGTGCCTGATCACCTCATCTGTCTCTTGAGAAATCTCTATGTGGGACAAGAAGCTACAGTTAGAACTGGATATGGAACAACTGATTGGTTCAAAATTGGGAAAGGAGTACGACAAGGTTGTATATTGTCTCCCTGCTTATTTAACTTATATGCAGAATTCATCATGCGAAAGGCTGGACTAGATGAATCCCAAGCCGGATTCAACAACCTCAGATATGCAGATGACACAACCTTGATGGCAGAAAGCGAGGAGGAATTAAAGAACCTTTTAATGAGGGTGAAAGAGGAGAGCGCAAATTATGGTCTGAAGCTCAACATCAAAAAAACCAAGATCATGGCCCCTGGTCCCATCACCTCCTGGCAAATAGAAGGGGAAGAAATGGAGGCGGTGAGAGATTTTACCTTCTTGGGCTCCTTGATCACTGCAGATGGTGACAGCAGTCACGAAATTAAAAGACGCCTGCTTCTTGGGAGAAAAGCAATGACAAACCTAGACAGCATCTTAAAAAGCAGAGACATCACCTTGCCGACAAAGGTCAGTATAGTTAAAGCTATGGTTTTCCCAGTAGTGATATATGGAAGTGAGAGCTGGACCATAAAGAAGGCTGATCGCCGAAGAATTGATGCTTTTGAATTATGGTGCTGGAGGAGACTCTTGAGAGTCCCATGGACTGCAAGAAGATCAAACCTATCCATTCTTAAGGAAATCAGCCCTGAGTGCTCCCTGGAAGGACAGATCGTGAAGCTGAGGCTCCAATACTTTGGCCACCTCATGAGAAGAGAAGAATCCTTGGAAAAGACCCTGATGTTGGGAAAGATTGAGGGCACTAGGAGAAGGGGACGTCAGAGGACAAGATGGTTGGACAGTGTTCTCGAAGCTACCAACATGAGTTTGACCAAACTGCGGGAGGCAGTGGAAGACAGGAGTGCCTGGCGTGCTATGGTCCATGGGGTCACGAAGAGTCGGACACGACTAAACGACTAAACAACAACAAATAGGGTTGCGGCGCTCATCTCACTTTCAGGCTGAGGGAGCTGGTGTTTGTCCACAGACAGCTTTCCGGGTCGTGTGGCCAGCATGACTAAACCGTTTCTGGCACAACAGAACACCGTGATGGAAGCCAGAGTGCACAGAAACGCCGTTTACCTTCCCACCGCAGCAATACCTATTTATCTATTTGCACTGGCGTGCTTTCGAACTGCTAGGTTGGCAGGAGCTGGGACAGAACGACGGGAACTCACTCTGTCGTGGGCATTCGAACCGCCGACCTTCTGATCGGCAAGCCAAAGAAGCTCTGTGGTTTAGACCACAGCGCCACCCACGTCCCTTTTACCAACCTTAATAAAATAATGGAAACTGGTAATTCATAGAATTCTAATAACCTGAGTTTGTAAACCTCATAAAGGTGCTTGGGAAGCGCATCATGGGGAGACGTTTGCTGCTTATGCTATAACATTTCCCCCATTACTTGTGAATTCGTGACAAGAAAATTGGTCTTTCAAACACATGTTAAATGCTTGTACCAATACACATACACATTCAAATATTTTGCAGTCATTAAAGTGAAGTGTTCGTCATTCTAAACATGCTCTGCGCCTTCCTCTTACATCCTGCCATGAGCCCGTTTAGAACAACTCTCTATAGACAACAAATGTTATGTCTTACCCAAGATGTCCAGATCGCTAATATTTCAGTGTGCCTCTGAGTATTAAATATGCATAGCCAATTCTGAACACATCATGCTTGATGTGGGCACCCAGATAGTTCTTCTTACATAATGATCCTGTGTGTTTGTGCAGCAAATTGATTAGATGCTTACAACTTAAAATGATTTATTTCTGAACAATGTAGTTAAGCCTGTGGATAATCTGTCTCGCAGAGGCAGGTTCTTTCCCTGAAGGGGTCTCAGTCGCAAATTAGACAGTCGCATTGCATTACTTCCACCGAGTTGGCAGCCAAAGCCTCTCTCCCGTCCCACCAAGTGGATGGGGTAGCAGACACACTGATCTACATAGCACGATCCCGATTGTCCCAAGAGCCGGGTCCTAAATTTCCCAAATCAAAATGGCCCGAGGTGGGAAGTGGTTGAGGGAGCAAGGAAGAAGCAAGCAAGCAGAAAGCGAAACAAGGCCATTCGGAATGGTCCAAAGTAGTAGAAATTCGTCACTCTGATAAGCTCTCTTTCTCCCCCTCCTCTTTTTGAGCTTCACCATAGAAATTCCCTAGAGAAATTTCACCATGTTCAAGCTAATCTTCTTACAAACATTTTTATTTATTTATTTTATTTTATCTGACATGTGTCAAGCAGGCCTGCTAAGCCTATTAGATCTCTAGGGAAGGCTGGGGTCCCCCTCCCCCGCTCCCCGCTCTGCTCCTCACAACCGCCTTAAAACTGCCTGTCTTCGTGGTTGGCTGCTTTGGACATTTCTCCATCACTGAGAACAGACCAATTTTCTTATAATTAGAACTGGGCCTTACTGGGCTTAGAAGTTAAAGGTGGAATAAACACCCACAACTGTAGTTGCTCCTCCAGATGGTTTGAGTGGAATGAGTGACTTACACAGTGCAACCCTAAACATGTTCAATTAATTAATTAACATTCTGTCCTAGCTAGCTGGCCTTAATGGGATCCACCAGGCAGCTTACAACACACCAAATATCAAAACACTAGAATTTTGTAAAAGAATGTACATAATTAAGAGGATGTATTCATCATGATGTGTATATTACAACTCAGTTCTTTCCTTCCTTCCTTCCTTCCTTCCTTCCTTCCTTCCTTCCTTCCTTCCTTCCTTCCTTCCTTCCTTCTTTCTTTGAAAAAGGTTTTGTTACTCACCTCAGAGTTGTTATAATAAGTGCCACACTTTTAACATTTTTTTAAAAGGTGCTGGTACTGCAGAAACTCGAGTACTCCCATAAAAAAAACACTGCTTCTACTGATTTGAAGTCTCCTATGCTCGTGCTTGTGTAGCCGCAAGCACACAACTCAAGTGCAAGAGAGAAGGACCAGCAGACATGGGGCAAGCCTAAGGTATCACAGTACAGTAACCAAAAGAATCATCTCCTTGTACAGGTCACTTCTAGGTTTCCACTGAAATGCTTTATTTTAATGAAGATGTGTCCTCCTTACACATCAATAGGGACGTCCAAGATTTTAACATAGCTGGGATTGTGTCTCCAACCCCATCCCGCCCACCCCAAACAAAAAATTTAGTGGCACAAAGAACAGATCCTGTCCTTTGTAATTTGGTTATTCGTGTGAAACGTTAAGAAAACTCATCTGATGCAAATTCAGAAGGAAATGCAGCATCCACCTTTTGCAATTCAAAATGGAGAAGGAAAAAAACAACGAATCAGGCCAATGAAGACTAAGCATGCAAACCGAGCGTTGAACATTGACTGACTACAGAACCCTTTGGAGAGAAGGCATGGAATGGAGAGGTTTGAATCTTGAACTGAAGCACTCAGCATGATAGTGCTTTGTTACAAGGCCGCACTTGTTCTAATACAAAAGTGAAAAACTCACAGCCCACTTGATAGCATTCAGTGGCCCAGTGGCGACGGCGATCTGCTCCTGCCACCTTTTTTTGCACTTCAATGGCATCTCACTGAGAAGTGCATACGGAGTAGCGGTCCTTGATAAAATAGCTCTATGAGCGGCACTCTTTCAAAATACTTTATGACAGTTTAAGAGGTGGCATGAGAGGAAGAAGAATTAATGGAGAACATACCGTAATGTAGCATTTGTCAACCATGTATGCTGTAGACAGCGGCAGACTTTGGGCTCTCAAATTTCAACTGTGCCCCTCACGCTCCATTCTACAGCTTTGTTTTGGTTTCGCATGCAGCGCAGCGTCCACTGATCTCTGAAGTGGGCATGGCTACCAGAAAATATCTGCATGTCCAGAAGTACTGAAATGTGTTATTGTTTTGTTGTTGTTGTTGTTTTTGAAATACCCTTACCCTTTAGTGCTGTACTGAGTAAGAGGAGATAAAAAAAATGTAGAGTCAAGTGTTAAAAAACCCATTGACACCAGTTCTTGTAGGTTCATCTTTCATAACGGCTCTGTGATTAGATGCGGGAAGATAGATGGGGAGATGGTTGGACAAGTGAGCAACATTGTGCTCCTGTTCCAGGGACCTTTGTTTTCTTATTAGTGTGCGCACAGGGTGTGGATGAAGAGATAAATCGTTCATTTTGGACAGAATCATCTTGGACAGAACGAAATTGATCACTGACCAGAGGAAGGGACAAGATGGAGAAAACGATTCTTTAAGTGGTCATCTTGCAGAGGAAATGTCAGGTGATCACCCTTTAATGGAAGATTAGAAATACAGAAAGAGTTAATGATAGATGCCCTTGCATGTACACCCACACCCACACATACACACACGGCTTCATTTTTTTTAAAAAAAAATCAGTAGGAGCTTATCGGGCTGCAGCAGAGTTGGGACAATTAAACACATGCCACACAGCCTCTCAGTTATTGAGTTTAATTTGGGAGTTGTTCTGATCAGTGCATGGAATAAAGGAGACAAGGATCTCTCTCAGCTCAAGTTCCCTTATGGATGAAACAAGCAACAATAAAACACTAACTATCTATTGCCAGAATAAAACCTTTCTATTTACTGCTGTGCCTCCACTGTCCTCTGCCACCTAAATGCCTACCAGAGTCCATTATTAATTATGGGTATATTTTTGAGCCAGGTCTGAGCCTGCCTGCATCCTTTGTTTAATGTTCATGAATTATGTTCAATGATGCTGATGATTTGGGAACTCTTCTTTTTTTATGTTTGCTAAGCTATTACAGTGGTACCTTGGGTTACAAACACTTCAGGTTACAAACTCTGCTAACCCAGAAATAGTGCCTCAGGTTCAGAACCTTGCTTCAGGATGAGAACAGAAATCGTGCTCTGGCGGCATGGCAGCAGCAGGAGGCCCCATTAGCTAAAGTGGTGCTTCAGGTTAAGAACAGGTTCCGGCTAAGAACGGACCTCCAGAACAAATTAAGTTCTTAACCAGAGGTACCACTGTATAGCTTTAGTCAATCTTTTAGAACTTGGTCTTATGGGCAATTGCTTCTTTTCAGTTATGTAGGGACTGTCTATGGTTCTGAACCAACTATGTACGTACTTAGTTGGGGGAGCTATGAGTACTTTGCAGAGGGCAGTCTTCTGTTTGAAGGTGTCCTCTATTTGAAGAGCTCTCCAGTCCTAGTCCTGTTTAATGAAACCCCGGAAGTGAGAGCAGGGAGCTTGAAGTTGCTCGTCAACAGTTTGCATCAGCGGTTGCCTGCTGACAATCTTCCCCGTTACATATTTCTGTTTGGTGTTTCTGTTTGAATCACATCACAATTCCTTCTTAATCCACATCCATCCATATAAATTAGCACATGCCAATTTTATGCAAATCTGCAATACCCTTTTTGGCGATAGTTACAGGTAGGTAGCCGTGTTGGTCTGAGTCGAAGCAAAATAAAAAAAATTCCTTCAGTAGCACCTTAAAGACCAACTAAGTTTTTATTTATCCAGAAGAGGGCAACCAAAATGGTCAAAGGCCTGGAAACGATGCCTTATGAGGAACGGCTTAGGGAGCTGGGTATGTTTAGCCTGGAGAAGAGAAGGTTAAGGGGTGATATGATAGCCATGTTCAAATATATAAAAGGATGTCATATAGAGGAGGGAGAAAGGTTGTTTTCTGCTGCTCCAGAGAAGCAGACACGGAGCAATGGATTCAAACTACAAGAAAGAAGCTTCCACCTAAATATTAGGAAGAACTTCCTGAGAGTAAGAGCTGTTCGGCAGTGGAATTTGCTACCAAGGAGTGTGGTGGAGTCTCCTTCTTTGGAGGTCTTTAAGCAGAGGCATATGTCAAGAATGCTTTGATGGTGTTTCCTGCTTGGCAAGGGGTTGGACTGGATGGCCCTTGTGGTCTCTTCCAACTCTATGATTCTATAATTCTATAATTCCCTCCCCTTTAATTACTTCTGCATGCACTTTGTTTTCTCATTAGCTGATGGAGAATGGTTAAAGAAAGGCAGTAGAAAATTTTGGCAGGGCACTAATATTTATCTATGTAGCCTATTTAAACAAGGGGGGGGGAGAAGTCAACATTTGCTCCTTTTATTTCAGGTAATTCAGCTGACATTATTATTGTAATACAATATTATAATTTTAATACAATCAGAAATAGCCTTTCCAAATGATATACCTTTACCTGGAGCAAAAAGGGGGGGGGCTAAGAGAAGCATTTTGCTTCTTGTGAGCATAGCTTACAGCATCTCTGGAGTTTGCTAAGCCATCAACCAAAGCCAAGGAAACTGAAAAGATGTAAAAAGAAACCTTTACAAACAAAGACTGGCCATTGCTAAGCCCCACTTGCGCTTCTGTTGAGCAGCTGTAACAGAAAAGGCTGAGAAAATCTGATCAATACTCGACAAAAGTGTGTTAGAATTAGAGAGGCTCACAAATGCCCACTCACCCTGATTTTCTCCATGGGAAGCAGACTCGAGCAGCCCATCTTCCCCTGGTAATAATACAACCCCATAAATAAGTGGCACTTAGTTGCGGAGTAGCAAGAAGCCAAATGGCCCAGCTCTGTCCCTGCACTTAATCTTGTAGTGTTTTTGTATTGCCTATAATAACTCCTTCTGGGGGGAAAAAGCCTGTCTCTCTTGGCTCTCTCCTTTTTTGTGCCTATTCGCTGCTCTCCCCCCACTTTGGGCAGAGTTCAAAACACTTTGGAGTCACAATCAAGAACACTTTGCATTGCCAAAGCATTGGACAGGCATTAAACAACTAGTCATAATGGACATCATTCCAAACTGGGGTACTTTGTTGCTTTATGGTCTGCAGGCAGATCTGGGTGTTGGGGTTTTGGCTTAAAACCACAACTCAGCCAGGAATGCTAACTGGATTGTCTTGGTCAAGCGACTGGCTCTCTCATTTGAATCACAAAATGCCTCACTAGACAAGATATCTGATTAAACCATGTTGATTTACTAGGAAGAGGGAACTCATACAAGAACTGCTTATTTTCCTACTTGTGCTCTGAAAATGTATGCAGCCAACCTTTGCTCATTTGCTGGTTACTGCAAAGCACTTTATATACAACAGTACGGTAAGAGTGCCCATCTTTGTAAGGGTGGGGATTGTTCTAGAACTGTTCTCTAAAGGCTACAGCCCTTCAGTCAGACCTTACCTAGATTTAGGGGTTAGGATTCGCTCCTGTACAGCACAGGAAATACTTCCGGCAGCATCTGTGGACCCCAGAGTTTGGGGCCTCCAGCAGTATCTTGTAAATAGCCAATTGTAGAATAAAGGGGGCTCTCCCTGCTCCCTGTTCCCCAATTCTCTCAGGTGGGGAGAATTTGTTACCTTTCAGTCACGATGCAAACAAATACTAATTGTAGTCTACCATTGTTTCCTGCAGACCAAAAATAGTTTCCTCCTCCTTTCCTCTACTAACTAGTCGTGATACTCTAAATGTTGAGAGAGGCCTCCATCCTTTCTTGCTGTTTCTGAGGAACTCTCAGAATAGCTCAAGGAAATGCGAGTATTGCAAAATGGCCTTTTCATTTTGCCACATCACCTTGGACCCATCTCTGACTGTTCCCATATGACAAACCTGGGCTTCTGCATCCATTTTTGTGGCCGGTTCTCTACTTGCATTCTTCAGAACTCGAGTCAAGATAAATTAAGGTCACAGCCAGCTCTTTAAAAGCCGTTTAAATGTGGACTTGGGGGGGAGGGAAAGTGTAAGCTTAAAATCTAATTTATCTAATTGCCTGGGATGCGGAGGAGGAGAAGCTGTGCTATTTCCCTGTGTCCTGATCTAAATAATAAATTATGGTGGCAACAGGCCAAGCAAGAGCGCTGTAATTCCCTGGAAAGGGGCATGATGAAACGTCTGGGTGTGAGGAAGCTCCCCTGGGAAGAAGCTGAGTTGTTATCTCTTGTCACTGTGCAAAGTCAGCCCAGCCAGTTCCCAGCTTGACCCTGCCTCCTCCCTCATCACAGGGTGGCTTTTTAATCAGGGAGGGCAAGAATGCCACCAGATAAAATGTGTGCTCAGAGGCCTGATTTCAGCAACTCATTAAAGGCTTGGGTCTCAGGGTACGACCAGGGTAAGACTAAAGATGGGAGGCCATGAGGGTGGGGGGAGGAGATAAGAGCAGGCAGGCTTTCCCTTAATTAACCACAGCCCAGTTATCAAGGATTTAATGCAGGGGGCAGGGGGGGAGAAGGGGGGCAGAGGTGCTGGAGGAGGCAGGTGCAAGCATTATCACTGGGGAACAGTCTTAAATATATGATTGGAAAATCATTGGCTGGGTTAACTCTCTTCTTCTTCTTCTTTAAAAAATCTTCTTTACAAAAATGTTTTCCTGAGCAAGCAAGGATCCTTTAGGGCCTTGATGGGGAAAAAGAGAAAGAAATGAGGAACAGCAACATCATCTTTGGTTGGTTGGGAGGTAATGAGTTCTTGTTGTTACTGTACTAAGCACTTGTCAAACTCAGTGGGAGGGATCTAGAGCACCGGTCCTTTGTCTGCCATTCTCCGTTCTTCTGTCTGTCATCAAGGCCATTTCAAATTGGCTACCCCTCTCTCTCCCTGTTGTCCTCCTGCTGGCAGGTGAAGAATTTCTTATTCCAACAGGCTTCCGAAAATTGATTGTGTTTAAGGAAAAGGCTGGTGTTGTGGTGCTTGTGTGCGCACTCTCTCTCTATATATAGATAGATATGACTTCCCCTGCATAGAAAGACAGGTTCCTGTGGATTGCACAGATGTGGCCAACAGAGGGTCCAATGGTCAAGAAGGAGGTTTCTTCATATGCTGCAAAGGGAAGTGAAGGGCAGATGTGGCTCGTCAACCTAGGAACCTAGGAACCTAGGAAGGTAGCCCATCTCAGAGAAGGAAAACTCTCATCTAATAATAATAATAATAATTTATTTTTTATACTCTGCCCATCTGGCTGGGTTTCCCCAGCCACTCTGGGCGGCTTCCAACAGAAAAATAAAATAAAATAATCGATTAAACATTTAAAGCATCCCTAAACAGGGCTGCCTTCAGATGTCATCTAAAAATCTGGAAGCTGTTTTTCTCTTTGACATCTGATGGAAGGGCATTCCACAGGGTGGGCGCCACTACTGAGAAGGCCCTCTGCCTGGCTCCCTGCAACTTGGCTTCTCACAATGAGGGAACTGCCAGAAGGCCCTCAGTACTGGACCTCAGTGTCCGGCCAGAGCGATGGGGGTGGAGATGCTCCTTTAGGTATACTGGACCTCTGCTGTCTTGTGGCTCCCTTTTTCATTTGTGAAAAAGGCTTCGAGAGTAAATTGCATGGAAAAACCCATACCTTCTGCATTGCGGGACATCTTTGGGAGAATACAAGACTAAGGAGTAAACCCTACATGAATCCAGGGTGGAGTTCCTAAGATGGTTGGATGGCGTCTTGTATGTCTCCTTCCCACAACTCCTGCAGCCAAGCAGGTGTCAGATGTATCGCTCTGCTTTCCTTTGGATTGCATAAGTGAGGCTGAGAGAGGGGTCTTGTTGTCTGGGCAGACCAGGATCTGCCCCGGACAGCAGCTTGACTTCTCCACCAGAGGCACAGTCCATTATCTCTCAAGAAAGATGGATGCCAACAACATGTGTGTGTGTGTGTGTGTGTTTAATTATTATTATTTATTTATTTATACCCCGCCCATCTGGCTGGGTTTCCCCAACCACTCTGGGCAGCTTCCAACAGAAGAATAAAATAACCGATTAAAGATTAAAAGCCTGCCTAAACAGGGCTGTCTTCAGATGTCTTCTAAAAATCTGGTAGCTGTTTTTCTCTTTGACATCTGATGGGAGGGCGCTCCACAGGGCGGGCGCCACTACCAAAAAGGCCCTCTGCCTGGTCCCCTGCAACTTGGCTTCTTGCAACGAGGGAACCGCCAGAAGGCCCTCGGCACTGGACCTCAGTGTCCGGGCAGAACGATGGGGGGGAGACGCTCCTTTAGGTATACTGGACCAAGGCCATTTAGGGCTTTAAAGGTCAGCACCAACACTTTGAATTGTGCTCGGAAACATACTGGGAGCCAATGTAGGTCTTTCAAGACCATTTACATTCTATTAATTTAATTGTTTTTATTATTATTATTATTATCCCTCCCCATATTTTCAGTTGTTTCTATTTTATCTGTTGAGTTCCTGTCTGGAGAAAAGGTGGAATATAAACAACAACAACCATTTTAGCACATGGTGCTCATAGGAAGTGTCTGATTACCCCTATCAACTCGTAGAAAGACAAGCGAGATTCCAACACCATGAGATGCAGCTTTTGGCCAGGTCACTACACATACTGAAAAAGCAGCAGCTGGTGGACAGGTCTAAAGGTAAAACAAAACAACTCCGAGAGGAAATAGTATAGACAGGCTATTAAATAAATAATATCTAGCACTGTTATTAAGACATCTGAAAGGTCACATCCCTCAGAATGGATGAAGACCTGGTTCTGGTTACAGGTAGGTAGCCGTGTTGGTCTGGATCGAAGTAAAATAAAAAAATTCCTTCAGTAGCACCTTAAAGACCAACTAAGTTTTTATTTTGGTATGAGCTTTCGTGTGCATGCACACTTCTTCAGATACCTGGTTGTTAATCTGTTAACAATAGCAAAGGTGGCTATTGTGCAACCCTGGAAAAGTCCTGACCTTATTTCCTTGAATAAATGGCTTTCTAAAATCTGGGAAAGGGCAAAGATGATGATGTTTGAGTAACTCTCAACTATTTGAGTGCCTAGCAAAGGACTAGATCCTTCTTGTGAGTCAGCGCCCCCTCCCGCACCAAAAGTGGTGAGTCTTAGACTTGATCTTTGCACTCCTTACAGTACAATCATAGGCATGTCTACCCTGCTTTCATAGAACAGTAGAGTTGGGAGGAACAGAGTTGATCTAGTCCAACTCCCAGCTCAAAGCAGAATCTGCAATGCAGGATGCAACTAAAATACAAATAATCCAATTGTTTTCCTTCAGAATTCAGCATCTGTGCAACTTTGTCATCTGAAGTAATGGAAGTTGTATCTAGGACTTGCTTGGAAGTTTGTTCTGTGCAAATTGGCTGCATTTCCTAAATGCAAATACTTAGACATTTGCGTTACTATTTTCTGGCAATGTTTGTCCAGCTCTGCTCTTGTCAAATAATCCTTCCCTTGTTTCCCTCTTCAGTTCTGCTTCCCTTGTCCCATCTTCTGCACCTCAGCTGAAATGTAGGCATTGAGAACTGCTACTGCATCGTTGGTCTCACGCTGATCATAGAGATCATACATTAAATGTCAACACTCATTGTTTCATATCTTCTACACCCCTAATTAGATAATTAGCAGAATCCTCCTCTATTTAAAATCCTCAGAATCATCTACCCTATCATTTCCATTGTCAGCTGTTTCAAATTGCTTAAACGGATAATGGTTTTATCTTTGGGGGTGAATAAAAGGACTGGGATGGAATAGGTAAGGGAAACCATGACCACTATTCTTAGGGTGCAGATGGAATCTCCACATTGCGATGTAGTGCCAACCTTACCTAAGAAGAGCTGAAAAGAGAGACAGTGTGGTGTAATGGTTTGAGTGTTGGACTAGGACCTGGGAGAGCAGGGTTCAAATCTCTACTCAGCCATGAAGCTCACTGGGTGACCTTGGCCTGTCCCTGCCTCTCAGCTTAACCCGCCTTGCAGGTTTGGTTTGAGGATATAATGGAGGGGGAAAAGAACCATGTATGCCATCTCGAGCTCATGGGAGGAAAGACAGGATATCAATTTAGTAATGAAGTGTGGGTTTCTGTGTTCCCCCTGAACCATTTCAAGTCATGCCTGTCTGGATGTGGGAATTGAAGGCTGAAGGCTCAGAACCAAACTAGGCAGGATGCTGAGAGGCATTTAACAAGGGTTTGTTTTGTTAAAAATATATATGAAGCAATGAGAGGCAGCAAATCTGATCAGCAGTGAAAGGGATGCTTAACCCTTTCTCCTTGAGCCTTTTCACCAATGAAAATCTCTCTTGCTCATCCCACTCCAAACTGCTTCCCTGTTTTCAAAGAAAAATTAATATGGGGTCTTCCTGGCCCTGTGTAAATTGGTGCACGCAACCTAAACTTAGCAGCTCCAATAAAGGATGATGGAATTGTGTAGCTATGGATATGTGTGTGTGGTCAGAAACTTGGCACCTTGTTTGTGTATCTCGCTTGCTGCCCTGCCAACCTCCCTCTCATGCCATTGAGCCAGAATAACTGAGCCCCCCTCTCTTCTGCTGTTTATCAAGTGTCACTAATTAGACCTGATGTAATTCAGAGGGGAACTTTTTCCCTACATGTGGTTTAAACCCACATGTGACTGTGGGAATGGAGGCTGAGAAACTGGCATATCTCGGCTGTGTACCAAGGGAGCCGATTAATGATAGGAGCTAAAGATGAAGCAGACGAGAGAATATGGGGAAGAGAAGGAGAGCGAAACTGGAGGAGGAGGAGGAAGAGTGGGACTTGGCATTGATATATGACCCTAATGCATTGACCCATTGCATGCTGGTGTAGAGAGAGCTATTGATTCACCACTGCAGTCTGTTTGCTTTTTGTTTCCTCCCAATTCCAGTCCGACACTTTTAATTTAAAATATATATATATATAAGAAAGTGGCTATTGATTTCATGTAATTGATACGGTAGCAGCTCATCTTATTCTAATCAGCGTCAAGGGTATTAGATGAAGATATAAGTCGTGTGTGCTTGCAGAGGGGGGAAGCAACGGAGTGATGTAAAATGGTTAATCTTGGTGTCATCCTTGTAATTCAGAAATTGGGTTTCCATTAGCAACTGTGCGGTTTTGCACTTGGGAAGAAACGGCCCCAGCGAGCAGCCTCTGGCCACCCATCTCCCTGACGTGAGTGGGACAGAGCACCCTAGAAGGGCAGAGACCGCTTGAGAGGTCCTCAGGCTGGACTCATAATTAAGGGCACCAAAGCTGAAGACGTTCATCAAAGGCTGTGTTCAGATGGCACTTCCCCCCACCCCCATCTTCAAGGTGTTTCCTTACCTATTCATCTATGCACTTTATCAGCTCTTTTGCAATATATAAAAGCCACTTCTGGAAATCTTACGGAATCTTCTGGAAGTTTTGCCCCCATTTCCATGTTGTTGTTGGGGGTTTTTTTGGGGGGGGGAGAAGTCTGTTTGCAACCCTGTTAACTTGGAAAACTGTGTGAGTTTTGCATTGCAATTTGGATGTTATAATATAACAACAACAATTTGGATATTATAATTTGGATATTATAATATAACAACAACTTATTTATTCATTCATTCGTTCGTTCATTTATTTATTTATTTATTTATACCCCGCCCAGGCTGGGTTTCCCCAGTCACTCTGAGCAGCTTCCAGCAAAATATTAAAATACAATACAAAATGAAATGAAATCAGTGTATTTTACAAGATGCATGCAATAGGGAGAGGGTGGCCCCTGCTTTTTCCCCTCAAGCGGTACTTCCTCAAGCGGTTCTTTGATGGCGCCTTTACAAAGGACGATGTCAGAAGCATGCAGGAGTGTGTGAAATAAGCTTCCTGCTTCCCCAAAGTTCAAAGGTAATCCAATATTATTTAGAACGGCGCCTGCTGCCCTTTAGCTGTTTTTGCCACCCAGCATGTTGGCATAGCATTTCCTTCCACCAGCTGCCTGACGGAGAGCCTTACTTTGATGGCTAAGCTATTCCCAAAATATGACATGACAAGGTAGGAGAACAATATTCTCTTTGGGAGGCAATATCGCAGTTCAATATGTTCTCTGTTTAAGACCTTTAAAACCAATAATTTCTCCTGTGGGATATGGAAGCAGCAACACAAGGGCAGTTGTTTCTGTTATTATACACACTAGCTTATGGAATATGAGATTGCCATATGGACATGGTTTCCTTTTCTAGCCTCTTAAGGACTAGTTCTTGCCCAGAGCCAGTGAATGTGTTGGGGTGGGAGAGTGCTGGACACAGGGCCAAGTTCCCACACTGCACATTAATCACTCTGCAAACCCCAAGTCCGCAACACACACCTTATGTTGAAAGTACTCTTTACACCACATTGAACAGTCAAGGCTTTCCCCCAAAGAATCTTGGGAGTGGTAGTTCACTACAGGTGCCGAGAGACCCCTGTTCTCCTCACAAAGTTACAATTCCCAGAAGAGGAGGGATTAACTCTTAAGCCACTCTACAAATTGTATCTCTGTGTGGGTAATAGGGGTCGTCTAACAACTGTCAGCGTCCCTAACAAATTACAGTTTCATTGAACTCAGTCATGCCTACTTCTTGTTGCAAATGTTCAGCTTTAACAAAAGACCTTCAGCCACCTGAAATGCCACCTTTCCCTTCTAGAGGCCTTCCGTGATGCCCACATGTTCCCACCCCCTGCTGAAATTAGTCTGGGAAAGGGGATTATGTTATAGGAAATAGAATATGCTGTGTAGTGTGCTTGCTTGCAGTGTGCAGGTAGTGCCCACAAGTTTTCCCAGTTTACAAATGTACCCACAGGCCCGAAAAGTTGGCAGCCGTTGTTTTAAACTTTCCTTCCAAGCATGTCAGCTCTTTTCTTTCTTTCCTGATTCAAGAACTGCAAAGGCTTTCTTTAATTTCGCAGGTGAATTTTTGGTGGCAATGCTCGAATCACAGATGCAGGAATACACACACACACACACACACACACACAGCCCTTTAAGTATCACTTACAAAAATGGCCTAAACATATTTTATTCAGTGACACCCTTTGATCCTTCAGAAAGGTTGCATTAAAAGAAAGGGAACATGGATTCTCCATTAACAATTCCTCAAAGCCAGAAGGGAAGAAAAGAGTTTATTAACGGCTAAAGAAAAGGTTTCCCTTCATAATGAGCCTTCCTCTCGTATTGAAGAAAAGCCATCTCTTTCCTCTCCTTTTCTAATAAATGGCTTCTTCGGGGTTTAATTAACTTCTCTCCACTCTCCCTTTGTGGAGAAATGTCACCCTAACCGCAAGACAAACTCTGTTTGCTCCTGCACCTTGGAGAGCTGCTATGTCAGATAACTGTGCTGGAGCCTTCCTATCTAAACACAAATGATAGAATTGGGGATACAGGGTGTTTAAAACCAATAGCAAGGTCCAAGCCAAGATTTTTCTTCCCCTGGTTATGGTTTTTAAATGCTGCGGGCTGTAGGACCTCCAGCTCCTGCTTTCATGTAGAGCAGGAAGCCTATTCCATCCCTTGTCATTGGGATTTTGGCAGAAATGGTGACTGTGGGGCAGTCGAGGAGATAGATTTGGATATTTATGTATCACATTCCTCTTCAAAGCTTAAGGGCAGGGCAGGTTGGTTCTATTAAATCCTCACAACACTTGTTACGTAGGTTAAGCCAAAACTAGTATTAATGTCCCCCAGTGCTATTTTTCTAGAAAAAGAGGTGCCGGAACTCACTATAAACGCCTCCCTTGTTCTCTTAGAATGGCAATGTCACCCACCTGAGAGGCACCGGAACTGCGTTCCTGTGAGTTCCAGCTGAAATAAAGTCCCCATCTGTAAAATGGGTCAATGTTTTTTTGAAAATTCATCAAATGCTTGTTAAGTTGGCTAGGCAAGCACATTATATATTTGATGGGACCATGTACTCTGCACCTGGGCACAGCTGCCTCTGCAATCTGCTCTGCATGCAGTTTTCGTTCTCGTTTTGTGCCTGTGGCACAGTTTTCGTTTGGATCGTATTAGATTAATCAGTAGTGCTTCTACAGTATATCATCTGTAGGGCTCGGCAGCAGGGGACTTGTAAGCGCAGGCAATAATTGTACACTTTTAGATTAAAAGTGCATTTTCTTCAGGCTCTAAGCCCAGATCCACCAGGCTTCTGTTCAGAGGGGAGGCTGCAGCCCAAACCCTTTATTGAAGGAGGTGGGGAAAGTGGAGGTCTCCCTCTACTTCCTTTACCCAGCCCCAAACAGTTCTGCTGCCTTTCTCCCATGGAATGATGCTGGGATCACTCCTCAGGGGCAAGACTCTTCATTCCACCCACAGAAAGTGCAGGAGGGTGGAAGCATTTCCATGGGAATTTCCACTGCTGGTAGTCCATGGCCCTCAAATGAGTGGTGGTGGTGGTACCAAGACAGGGAGGGTCTGAGCCAGCCCCCTTGACAATATTGCATCCAGTCCAGATCTGACTGCTGCACCAGCTCTAGGCTTAAAGGGCAGAGCTGTGGATATGATAGTAGCTATGCCATTCCATCCTGCTCAGCCAGGGTTGCTCTGACCTTGCACCCAGGATGTGACATGAATCCCATGGTTAGCCCTGGAGACAGACAGTCAGGTTGTGCATCCATAGCAGTGACCACAGCAAAAGGAATGACCGCTGGGAAGGAGCATAGAGAGAAGAAACGCCATGGTGCATCTGCCTCAGCTGCAACAAAACATGTCTGTCCCATATTGGTCTCTACAGCCACAGCAGGCGCTGTAATTCTCCAATGGTTGGACTTCGACCCCGATAGGCACACTCCTCTATTGTCTCCAAAGACATACGGATGCCTACATGCTAGTGCAGGGGACCCTGATCTGGATCATGGCTATGGCATTGGGGGGGAATCTTAAACCCATTCCCCTGAATGGAATAAGGCCTTTCCAATCTAGCTCCCCCACCATCCCCACTCAGTGCTGCCTGTTTATGTTTTTAAAAATCATGCACATCAGGACTAGCATCATGCCTAGCTTGGTCCTTGCATAATGACGCTGAGTCAAAAACCTAAGTTGACATTATGCAGTTCACTTTGGTCTAGATCAGGTCCAAATCTACTTTTTTTTAATGTCCCCCCTCCTTTCCCTTGGAAAATACATTTTCTGTGCTTTCAGGAGTTGAGGCTGTTGCTGTTTGGTTTTTTTTTTATCCTTCTATAAAGAAACAATCAATATAAGTAAAATTGGGTCATTGCATTACTGAGGAGTGAATTGCAGGCAACAAAGCTAACATCACCTGCACTTTATGCTGCTACTGTCATCCAAAGGCAGCAGGGAAATGGGCAGCGGGGAGATGTCCTGCTGTCTGGTTCACAGGGACTAAAGTGGGGCTCTTTGTGCCTCTGGTATGCAGGATAAAGTCCCATTCATATTCCCCAGTAAGAGAAAATTAGCTAAATGCGAGAAAATGTGTCAGCCTATTGCACAGCAGGCCTGCATATTTTACCATTCTCAAGTTAGAGAAAAAGCGCCAGCCGGCCAGCACTGCGGGTTCCTAACGAAGTACCTTATTTTGCCTCATTCTAAGTGCAAACCAAATGGCATGCAAATTGAGCAAGGCAGTAAACTTGCACACCAAAGCTCATGCATGGACCACGTACAATGTTCTTGGGGTATGAGACTGAGTTTGTCCATTACTGGCTTGCCAGGTTAATATCTGTGTGGTGTCTGAGGCATATTATCCTCTATCACACACCTGATGTGCATATGGGTGTGTGTCCTGGCACCCCTTTCAAAGCCTAGGAACATTTGGTGAAATGGAGGTGCGCGCAGCCTGCTCCCCTTCAACCTGCTTGAATTCATTTGGCCCATGTATTCCTTGTGGGGGACGGCACAAGCACAGACTAATTCTGTTGGTGTAAACACAATTGAGTTCAGTTGGAATTTCATATTTTGTGCACTTAAAAACTCCAGCGAGCTAAGGAAGAAAACCTCAAAAACTCTGGACTGTCCCCAAAACAGGTGAATTGGCTCTGAATTTTGATAAGAATATTTCTTGTTGATGATCAGAAACAAAAGTGATAAATGCCGGGTGGACAACCGGCAAGGACAATGGCATTATTAGCATCCCAGAGCAGCAGGCTCAAGAAGATTTTGTCCACGTGTCCATTCAGATTCAGTCAGGGGGGTTTTCAGCAGCATTTTAGCAACTGGCTGGAGGAAGCCCGAGGCAGATTCTAATCTCCAGCAGTTAGCAAGAGGGCTTGTTTACTCTGTTCCCTGCCAGAGTTATCGACTGCACAATGACTGATCGATGGCTGGCATTGCTGGGTGCAATTTTCAAGCCTTCCTCAGTGGGCTTGGCACCATTACTTTGAAAAAAATAAAAGAGCACCGAGGATGGCGGAATGCTAAAGCTAACAGAATGGGCCTCTTTGAAGAATAAATTCTCTCCTGCTCTAAAAGGGAGTAGCACAGGCCTGAAAACCCTGTCTGCATTTGGTGCTTATTAGATGCCTTTCAGAGGGAGAGAAGCATCGAGGTCGGGCAAGGTTTGCACATTAGAAATACCACTAAGAGAATTGTCAGTAAGTTCAGGCAGGGGTACCACCTTATTTGCACTTAGGGCATATATGGTGGTGAACCTGTCTAGACTGCTGCAGATTGCAGATGAGGGCTCATGCAACTGTGTGTTTCTTGATATGAAAGGGAATTATCTGCATATAGGAAACTATCATGTCTTGCAGAAGGCTAAAATCATACAGCTGGAGAAAACCTTGCATCCTATAAAGTCTAACCCCCTGCTAAAGAAATGCCTGACCTGCCTTGAAAACCTTCAGTGAAGGAGAGGCAAACCCCTCTTTAGGTAATAGGTTCCATTGTCCAACAGCTCTTGCTGTCAAGGTAATGTCCAGTCAATCTCTACCTTCCTGTAGCTGGAACTTATTCAATCTACTGCTTTGTAGCAGCAGTGAACTAGCTTTAGTCCTCTCCTATGCAGCAGTCCTTCAGGCATTTGAACCATGTGATCATGCTCCTCCTGCCCTGTCTTCTCTTTTGCATTGTCAGTTCCTTCTCCTCCTCCTCACAAGGCATGTTTTCCACACTCTTGACCATTTTACTACCCTGCTCAGAACCCAGTCCAGTTTGCTTACACTTTTTGTTAAGTGTGGCTCTAAGACAGGCATCCCCAAACTTTGGCCCTCCAGATGTTTTGGACTACAATTCCCATCTTCCCCAACCACTGGCCCTGTGAGCTAGGGATCATGGGAGCTGTAGGCCAAAACAACTGGAGGGCCGCAGTTTGGGGATGCCTGCTCTAAGACAAGTTGTTCTAAATGACTAATGCGTAATAAAGTGGAAACGATCCTTAAAATCTTTACTATAAGCTTGCTTGAAAGCCTCCTCCTTGATATGCCGGTTTTCTATGGCAATGGAGCGGGGGCGAATCATATGAAGGCACATTTTGTCACTTGAGTCTCCACCTGAAATCTAAAATGGTACTGTCCAGACCCATTTTTTTGTTTTGTGTATGAGAACCAGCCAGCTACTTGCAGGTGGAACTATCCCACCCCTATAAAGCTCTCAGTGGAACTTGTGATGGGCATAAGTCCCCCATCCTTGGCCCCTCTCTGTCTTTAACAAGCATAGAAAGGTTTGTCTGAGGCAGGAAAGAACTTTATTTAACCTTGTCCAGCCTATATATACACTGTAAATAATAGTTCTGTACATGAGTGGAAGGAATCATATTGGTTCACTGTAAGCATGTACCGGCATGCTTACACGCCTGATAAATGAAGCTTTCACACCAATCTATTGTGCTTTGAGAAGTAATGGGAAACTAAAAACCATCTATCTCATACTGTATTTAAGACTAACATTTAAAATAGAAATGTCTCGGGGTGGGGGTGGGGGACCAACAGTTCAGTTGGGTAGCTTGATAAAAATTCATTCTGTTGTGGTATCTTTAGTTTGCAAAAAGTGTTCCAGCAGAAGACTCCATCGTGCCACTGAGAGTGTCACATCTTGTAGGGCACTATCAAAGAAACCTCCCTACATAATTGCCCCAGCTGTGTTTCTTTGACTAAGATGGGGGGGGGGGAACTATACAGTCCTGTTGGACTAAGTGCTCATGTTGCAATCATGTTGCAATCCAATATGAAGTGCCAATATCCTATTCTATAGCTATTGTGACAACAGCTTTTCTCTCTAATATATAACATTGTAAGGATGTTGTCACGCTTCAGTCCATCTGACCATAGGCAGGTGGAGTTGTGAACTACAGTGTGGCAAGCTGCTGGGTTGCTGGGTGGTGAGTTTGCTGGACCAAGTGAGGAGGGGAGGAGGGATCTGGAGGACAAAGATGCAGGCCCAGGTGAGGTGAGGAAGTGGGAATCAGAGGATGAGGAAGTGGGGCAGTGGTTGGTGCTCACCTGACCTGAGAGAGGGGTGAGGAGGTCAGCTCATGCTGCAAATGCACCAGCAGAGCCAATCTGGTACCACTGGCAGAGGAAGAGGAGTGCGGGGGGAGTGCACCGCCCCCAGCAGCGCGATCCCGGTGGGGTGCCATTGTGGCTGCCCCCCGCCCACACTGTGTGCCACACCCCCGCAGGCAGCGCACCATGCCCCCAGGACGCATGCCATGCCCCTGCAAGTGGCACGCCACACCCCCGGGATGCGCACCAGCCCCACCCCTGCCTGCTCTCTGCCCCCCAGTGCTAGAGCACGAAGCTCCCACACTGTCTGGTACTCCCTGCCACTTCACCACTCTCTCCTGGAAAGCAGCAGAGACTGCTAACTAATTTCACTGATCCCATGCAGTTTAATTTCCTGAAACACTGAGAGGTCGTTTTTCTGTCAATCTGCTATATGGCCTTGGCAGGGCAATGGTTCTGTAGGCATGCATGGTCTTATGTATAGAAAAGTCTGGCAACAATGAAAGAAGAAACTCTGAAAAAGTAGCACCAAACTGTTTTGGAACAAATGTGGTTCTTTTGGCAGCCCTAACATGACTTGACATGAGCTTGATTTCCTTGTTTGAGTGATGTAAACTCTTGGCTTCAATTAGAAGTCCATATATCCACTACACTCCTAGCTCTCTGGTCTAAACTAAGCATCAAGCCACCCGGCTTCCTATTTTTCATGTTGTTTCAAAGCCATTTCTTCGGCACTTGACAAAGTACTTGCCTTGAGTTAGTCAATATCAATTAGCATACTTATTAAATGCAAGTATTTGTTAGCAATGGCTTTCTAATTGCCCTTGCAAATGCGACAGTGGTCTCTGCAAATGGCGCAGGCATTGCTTTCAAGCAGTAAATTGAACTCGGGTGATTGTTAAGGGTGAGGAGCCAAAGAGACAGATTTATTAAGTACGGTGCGTTTATTCAAATTTTGCTGTAGTTTTATTATGTTTGGGAAGCTGTAAAGAGCATCAGTGAGCCTTACTCCATAAAGGTCTGCAGGGTGATATAGACAGAGGAACCTGTCACTAAGGGCATCAGCAAAGGCTGGATTAATTATAGACTACAAGGGCTAATTCCAGAGACCCAATTTCTCTCTCATTTTGCCTTCCCCAAAAAGAAATGTTCCCATTTCTCACATAACATCTGAAACACAAAAAGAGGAAATCCACACACTTTGGTACCCTTCTCTCCTGCCAGAGGCAACCTGGCTCTTAGGAAGATGTACTTTTAAAGGGAAGTAGTTAGTCATATAGGGGCGCGGGTGGCACTGTGGTTTAAACCACGGAGCCTAGGGCTTGCCGATCAGAAGGTCGGCGGTTCGAATCCCTGCAACAGGATGAGCTCCGGTTGTTCAGTCCCAGCTCCTGCCCACCTAGCAGTTCGAAAGCATGTGAAAGTGCAAGTAGATAAATAGGTACCGCTCCAGCAGGAAGGTAAACGGCGTTTCTGTGCACTGCTCTGGTTCGCCAGAAGCGGCTTACTCATGCTGGCCACATGACCTGGAAGCTGTCTGCGGACAAATGCTGGCTCCCTCGGCCTATAGAGCGAGATGAGCGCCACAACCCCAGAGTCGTCTGCGACTGGACCTAACAGTACCTTTACCTAGTTATTTATATGTAGATATAGATGATATAGATATAGATATTTGTTTCTGTCCCACTTATAGAGCAATATGAGATGCCTAAATTGTTGTACTTCCATAAATATGAATATTTATATCTCTCTCCTGCTTTAAAAAGGATTGCTGGTACTTGCCCTTCTGGGTATGAAATCAATTAATCTCTTATTAGTCAAGTAAGGCAATTGAGGTCTGCACCTTCCCTTACCACTTTCACTTTTTTAATGACTGCATAATGTCATGGACTCTGCTTCCAATAAGTGTGGTCAATGAGCTGCTTAACATTCTGAGCAGTTATCACTGTTCCATGTGCTTGTATTATACCCAGCAAACGTTGTTGAATAGATCCACACACGGTGTGCGGCAAAACTGGTTGATCTGGGTTGTAGGAACATAAGTCTTAATAACTTTTAAATGCTACCCACTGCGCCTACCTGTGGTTAGTGAATTCCCCCTGCCCCCAAAACTGAAGCCTAACACACCAACCAGCTATTACTATTCTGTATATTTGGGATATTCAGTGTGGTGTGCCGCTCCTTTGCCTTCAAACACCGCATGTTATCAGGGACAGCTAAACTGTGGCCTTTCAGATGTTGCCGGACTACAAATCCCATAATGCCTGACCATTGGCCATCCTGGCTGGGGCTAATGGGAATCCAGCAACATCTGGAGTGCCACTGACATAGACGGAAGCATTTCAACCAAAGCACTAGGACTGGAAAAGGTGCAGCCAATGAAAATTATTGCTCCACCAAAAAGAGAGCCCCTAAGCAGGACAAGGATAGTAATTTTAATTGGCTGTCTGGATTTGGGTAGTTAAGCCTATTCTTATTGTGCCCTTTTAAAAAAAACTTTCAGGATGGGGGCCGGGTAGACATTTAAGTAATAAATTTTTTTGAATGAATGAACACAGATCCAGGGAAGGGGTTGGAGCAGCCATAAATCATCTTTCTGAGCTTAATGAAGCCTCTGCCAATACATGTGGTTAAGCATAAATGAGAGTTAATCAATAGAGTAAGTTAATTAAGGGTATCTGCATTTTGTAGATGCCTATATGTAAGGGGTGGTTGGGGAAGGGGGAGAGGTTAATGTGTCTTTAACGGAAAGACTCCATAAAATACGGCCTAGACACTGATCAGCTGCAGAAAGAGAGGCTGCAGGAGAGTAATGAACCTTCTGCTGTTCCCAGCCCCACCGTTCGTCTATCTGACAGAGCTTGTGACAACAGGCCCGGCTGCCTTTCCTCCTGGGTTCAATAGGGGATTTAAAGGGCAATGTCAATGAGGGCATGGCACCCGTAGTAGTTGGAGACAGGGGAGAAATTCAGTCGTGTTCTCACTGTACAGTGGTACCTCGGGTTACAAACACTTTAGGTTACAGACTCTGCTAACCCGGAAGTAGTACCTCGGGTTAAGAACTTTACCTCAGGTTGAGAACAGAAATCGTGTGCCGGCGGCGCGGCGGTGGCGGGAAGCCCTGTTAGCTAAAGTGGTACCTCAGGTTAAGAACGGTTTCAAGTTAAGAATGGACCTCCAGAATGAATTAAGTTCGTAACCAGTGGTACCACTGTAATTCAAACCTATTGAACCCGCACTTCCTCAAATGGTAGGCAAACTCCAAAATTCGCACTTCTGTGAATTTTGCAATGCACTTCTCTAACCAAAAAAGTGTGCAAAAATATTGGGGGAGGCATATTCTATTATATGTGCAATATCAGGGGGAACTGAGCCAGATCGGGCCCATTTGGAGGTAGGTAGGTTCAGCCCTGGATCAGGGTGATCAGGGGCTGTCAGGGAGTTGGAGTGTGAGTCAGGAAGGAGAGATACAGCATAAGTGAGAAGAAGGCTTAAGAAACCACAAAAGTGCCTCTGTGTGAATCCCTCCTCTGCCATGAACTCACTTAGGTGGCTTAGACAAACCTCTCTCTCTCTTCAGCTCAGTCCTCCAATATTTGGGGTAATAATACTGAGCTATCAGCAGTGCTTCCTGAATATTTTGAAGTGGGATCTGTCTGTAAACTTACTTAGCCGTTCAGGATCCACTAGAAAACTAATTTCTATCCAACCTCTGCTTAAAAACCTCCAAGGAAGGAGAGTCCACAACCTCTCAGGGGAGACCGTTCCACTGTTAGACAGCTCTTACTTTCAGAAAGTTCTTCCGTATGTTAGTTGTAATCTCCTTCCTTGTAACTTGAAAAGATATTCAGATATATATCTGAATATAATTTAAGCATGATACAACTTCAGAAACACTGGCCAAGTTTGCATTTTTCCTTTCCCCTCCCAATCACCATTCCTTTAATGTCATGTAGTTTTACAGTATAAGATGGTAGGGACTGTCTTAACAATGACATGTGCAAGCAACTTTTTGAGCCTTTTTAAGCCATAATAGGATAGCAGGAGGAGGAAACTGTTCTCTTAAAGGGGCCATGCATCATTAATGGCGGTTTGTCAGTTGGATGAAAGTTGGGGACCTCTGGAAATGGTGGGGTGGGTGAGGAAACCTCTCATTGTGCAACCCACTCAGAAACCCTTTGGGCCTCCCTATAGATTGTGACCCCCTGACTTTGAGATACACTTCTTACAATGTTCTCATCAAGGTTTATATCAAGATTATGAATGTAAAGCACTTGGAACCCTTGAATGAATTTATTAAGAGAAGACATCTATTTGTGGTGTCTGATTAAATGTGTAAAAATTACCACATTAAAGTTCAATAGTGCACTTTTCATCCAAAGAATGAAGGACACTTCCTGCGGTGAAAGCAAATGTGTTAAAATTCCATAGTGTTGGCTCAAACAAAAAGATATTGTTTGAGCCAAGCTTAAAGGCCACATTTTGACATGTTCGTTTTCAGCGTAGGAAATGTCACTCCATTTGTGTTTTGTACCTGTGCTATCCAAAAGGATGTCTTGAATTATTCATCCCCTGCATTAATTCTACTCCACATCAAGTCAAATGTAACTTATGGGGAAATTATCTAAACATTTGCACGTCTATGTGAAAACATTAAAACTAAGCTCTGTAGCCAGGGGTGGGAATGGCAGGCTTGTGAACCATGTCATCATTTGCTGATACAGAGCTCACTTCTCGTAGATTAGCTAAAAAGTGAAATGCTATGCCTGTTTACTTGGAAGTAAGTCCCATTCAGTCCCAAGTAAGGGAGTGTGGGATTTTGTCTGAGAGAATTATGGGTTAGCTGTACCAGTGCTTATCTCACTGAGACTAATGAGCAATAAAAGTCATTCTGCAGGAGCAGGATCATGTCCACTCCAGCATGCTGACACTATGTTCATGCATGTACATCTACACTGAAGATGGATCCAATAATGGTGCAGAATGTTTGTGAGCATATCCGAAGGCCAGATGCGCATGGAAGTATATATTATTGACTTGCTGCAGTCGAAATACAGGCGCCTCCCCACCTTCCCAGGTTCTGCACGTATACATGAAATTGCATATAGTGGGGAACACCATCTGAAAAACCTGTAAAGACCCTCTAAACCTTTGGAAACCCTTGGGAAAAAAACCTTTAAAAAACAAGCCACACTTATCAGACAGGCATGAATGGTAGCAATGGTGGCTCATCGCTGGAGAACGATGTGGAAACTCTGCCAAACTCCGCCAAAAATTCACAAAAATCCTCCAAACTCCACCTGGATTGCTCCCACCGAACCTCCTTTCTCTGACATCCTCAAAGACTCCTGGGATTGCTAGCCATTTCCCCGCTCTTGTTGCACCATTTTTTCTCCCAGTGATTTTTTCTCCCAGTTTTTCCACTCTTTCAGGGCCATTTTTGCCCTTTTTGAAGACCATTAGTCCAGCTAGCTGATTGTTAGTGATATTCCAGGATTTCAGAGAAGTGTCTCCCATCCCTATCTGGAAACAGGAAAGCAGGAGCTGGACCTGGATGCTCTACTCCTTGCTATGGACCTTGCTCAACTTTTTGAGAGTGCCCCTAGTGGGGTAAAGTAAGACAGCACTTTTAGGAGAAGGGAGAGTCTAGCACAGAGAATGGTCAGCTGCCTGTTCTAATTTAGGGGACCATGATTTTGTACAAACTTACATGGCAAGCGCAACATGCAAGAAGCTCTTTTTAAAAAAAAGATGTTATGGTGTCTCCCTGGTTTATCTCTTTCCTGGAAGCCCTTCAAACTTCTGATCACATTTCAATCCAACACATATTTGGCTGCACAATCTACCCATCCAGACTCTCTTGACAGTTTATTTTATTTTATTTATGCTTTTCAGGGTCATACATTTCACTAATTTTACAAACATTTTAACATTTCAAAACTTGACTTCCTTCCCCCTCTTTCTGCGGTTCCTTAAATTTATTTTTAATATCTTCTGCATATCCAAATTAACTTGATTTGCTCATTTATTCATCTACTTAAAATATATACTCTTATAAAACTGCTGGTTATTACAATAATCCTGCCAGTGTTCTTATCTGTTTACAATTTATCTGTAAATGTTCAAGAAACCACTTTCATTCTTTTATAAAAAGTTTGTTATCTTGATTTCTTATTCTTCCGTTAATTTTTTGCCATTTTTGCATATTCCATAAGTTTTTGTATCCATTCTTCCTTTGCTGGGACTTCTGCTTCTTCCCATTTGGGGGCAAGTAAAATTCTTGACGCTGTACATGAATAAGTTTCTATACAGTTTCGGTAGTTCTACTTAGGGTTTCTACTTAGGCTATTTTATTCTAGTGTCCCACAAGCTTATCTATTAACAGACTTAAGACTACTGCAGTTGGTGACTTTTCTGTTTCCCTTTATTACGATCTTGTTGTACAGTTATTTGTTTTTTTCCTTTAAAAACCCCAAAACAAACCCCCTGTATTTTCAAAAATAGGACCCCAAGTTTAAAAGAGAGAGAGAGAAAGAGAGAGAGAGCGCTATTCTTCATCATCAACTATTTCTGACACTTGGGGGAGAAGCATAGGATGCTGTCCACCTGGTTATGGGTGGCTATAAAGAGTGGTTCAATATAATGCCCTTTTCTGTCACTTGGAATATATTTCCGCTTGCTTGAGATGACCTATTAACCTGCTTGTGTCTCTGTTTCACTTAATAGCCACTTAATCGGGTCAATGCTAACCTGTGTAAGTGTATGTTTTTGTGGGGGTTTTTTTTTTTGAAAGAGAGGTCATTTATTTGTTCTTTTGTTTTTGAGCTTGGAAACAAATGCAGCCCGTGGAAGTTGATACTGATTTATTTTTATTTATTTATTTGCTGCAGAAGAGCATTTAAGTGTAAGAGCAGAGTGCATTCCCGTGTTTTCAGGAGGCAAAGCCTCAATACGTAAATATTTCCAACTTTTTGTGAGTCTACATATTGGTATGTTTTTAGGAGAGAAAGGGGTGGGAGGGGAAGAGCCAAATAGATCTCCCAGACCTGTCTTATACTCACTTACCTTGGAGTAAGCTCCATTGAATTTAGCGGGCCTTGGAGGAGATCTTTTGATACAGCACTCAGTACAATGCTGTGGATGTAGCATATCTTGACTTCAGTAAGGCTTTTTGACAAAGTCCCCCATGGTATTCTTGCAGCAATACTGGTAAAATGTGGGCTGGGTGAAGTTACTGTTAGGTGACGTAGCTGCTTCACTGGCTGAACCCAAAGAATGCTCACTAACAGTTTCTTGTCATCCTGGGAAAAAGTGACAAGTGGGGTGCCACAGAGTTCTGTCCGGGGCCCATTGTTGTTCAGTAGGGTTGCCAGACTCAATAGCTGACAGGACTTCTGTGCTTTTAATTGCCCTGCTCTCTTTTGAGTCTGGAAACCTTAAAGAGAAACCAGCAGACCCTTTGCTTGGAAATTAAACAAAGGGTCTGCTGGTTTCTCTTTAAGGTTTCCAGACTCAAAAGAGAGCAGGGCAATTAAAGGCACAGAAGTCCTGTCCTCTATTGAGTCTGGCAACCCTATTGTTCAGCATCTTTATAAACAACATGGATGAAGGAATTAAGGGGGTGCTCATTCAATTTGCAGATGACACCAAACTGTGAGGGGTAGCTAATGCTGCAGAAGACAGAACCAGGACTCAAGATGACCTTAACAGTTTGAAGAACTGGGCCAAAATTAACAAAATGAATTGCAATGGGGACAACTGTAAGGTTCTGCACTTAGACAGGAAGAACCAGCTGCACAAATATAATATGGGTGACATTTGGCTTGCCAGTAGTACATGTGGAAAAGATATAGGGGTCTGAGTAGACCAAAATGAGTCAATAGTGTAATGCAATAGCAAAAAAAGATAATGCTATTCTAAGCTGCATCGGCAGAATTATAGTGTTCAGATCAAGGTACGGTAAGTAATAGTACTGCATTATCCTGCCTTGGTCAGACAACTCCTGGAGTACTGTGGCCAGTTCTGGGCACCCCGATTTAAGAAGGATATTGACAAGTTGGAATGTGTGCAGAGGAGGGTGACCAAGATGATTAAGGGTCTGGAAAGCAAACCTTATGAGGAATGATTGAGTGAGCTGGAAAAGAGGAGACTGAGAGGATCTTCAGATACCTCAAGGGCTGTCACATGGAAGATGGAGCAAGCTAGTTTTCTACTGCTCTGGAAGGTAGGACCTGAACCAATGGCTTCAAGTTACAAGAAAGGAGATTCTGACTAAACATCACAAAGGACTTTCTGAGAGCTGTTCGACAGTGGAACGGACTCCCACAAGAGGTGGTGGACTCTGCTTCCCTGGAGGTTTTTAAGCAGAGGTTGGATGGCCCTCTGTGATGGGTGCTTGAGTTGAGATTTCTATATTGCATGGAATTGGACCTCAGGGTTCCTTCCAACTCTACGATTCTATGATTCTACAAAATTCAAAACTGGTTTTAATTTGCAATTCATGTGTAAAACTGGGGGAAAATGAATGATGCTCCCATTAGCAAATATATACATTTGAAGAACAGTTGTGCTCAGACAGAAGAGCTCCTTAATCAAAACTAACTGAACGTCCTCATGAGATAATTATTGCCAGATCAATTCCTTCCTCTTTTAGTGTGCTATTACGCAGATCCCACCCCTTTCATTCATATGGAAACAAACGGGGAAACTTGGTCAGGTGACCAAACCCCTCAGATGCAGGGTTGCGCTGGGAAGCATTTGCATTTTGAGTTTTCTGCGTGACAGATTTGATTTAATATGGACACAGGATTGATAGACTTGATTAATATTAATTAAGAGAGGCTTGTTAGCCTGTCCATGATTGATTAAAATCCACATGTAGGCTTCCAGTGGGAGATTAAAGGGAGATCGGCAGATCCATTCTCCCCTCTTGAAGCCTCATTTGTAAACAAGCCAGCACAGAGCCTGCTATGGACCTGGGCCAGTGCTTGGATTACTCTTCTCTGCTCTTCATATGATCAAGAATGCCCCAGGGCAATGTAAAGATGAACCAAGTGCTTGAAATAACTGACCTTGAATGAGGTCAGGCTCTGAACTCTCTCATGGATCCTCAGCAGCCAGCTGGTTATTCAGTGCATACCCCAGTCAAGGGGTGAGGTAAAAAGAAAGAGAGGTAAAAGTAAAGGACCCCTGGACGGTTAAGTCCTGTCAAAGGTGATCATGGGGTTGAGGTGCTCATCTCGCTTTCAGGCTGAGGGAGCCAGCATTTGTCCACAGAAAGCTTTCCAGGCCATGTGACCAGCATGACTAAACAGGTTCTGGCGCAACAGAACACTGTGATGGGAACCAGAGTGCACGGAAACGCCATTTATCTTCCCGCCACAGTGGTACCTATTTATCTACTTGCAGTGAGAGCTGGACCATAAAGAAGGCTGATCACCGAAGAATTGATGCTTTTGAATTATGGTGCTGGAGGAGACTCTTGAGAGTCCCGTGGACTGCAAGAAGATCAAACCTATCCATTCTGAAGGAAACCAGCCCTGAGTGCTCACTGGAAGGACAGATCGTGAAGCTGAGGCTCCAATACTTTGGCCACCTCATGAGAAGAGAAGACTCCCTGGGAAAGACCCTGATGTTGGGAAAGATGGAGGGCACAAGGAGAAGGGGACGACAGAGGATGAGATGGTTGGACAGTGTTCTCGAAGCTACCAACATGAGTCTGACCAAACTGCGGGAGGCAGTGGAAGACAGGAGTGCCTGGCATGCTCTGGTCCTTGGGGTCACAAAGAGTCAGACATGACTAAATGACTCAACAACAACAACAACAACAGGTGTGATTCTGAACTGCTAGGTTGCCAAGGGTTGAGGAACCCTTTTTCAGCCCAAGAGGCACATTCCCACCCAGACCATCTTCCTGAGGGCTCTGTGCCGGTGGCTGGAGGGACAGAGGATGTGATTGTGCAGCAGACTATATTCCACCCATGCAAAACCCAGAGGTTTCTGCACACTCTCCCATGCCTGTATCCCTCCATCCAGGCAAGCCCAATCCACAATAAAATGCTGACAAACCTTCACAAAGGGAAAAGGGAAAAACCACAGATTCCTGCAAAAATGTGGAGAACTAGATTTATGTTTTCAAAACACAGAGAACCGACATCAACAGATTTCTCCATCCCTAGATTGGAGAGTGGGAAAAGGTTCAGAGGGGGCGACCGAAACAATTGAAGGCATGGAGAAACTCCCTCATGAGGAAAGTTGGCAGCATTAGGGACATTTTGTAGCATTGATGAAAGGCGAGTAAGAGGTGACATGGTGGAAGTTTATAAAATTATGTGTGGGATTGAGAAAGTGGATAGAATGAAGCTGGATGCTGGAAGACCCAGGACAGACAAAATGAACTATTTGTTCATGCATTGCATAGTTAAACTATGGAACTCCCTCCTATAGGAGGCAGTGATGGCCACCAAAATGGTTGGCTATAAAAGAGGATTGAACAAATGCATGGAGGATGAGGTGAGCAATGGCTACTGGCGCTGGTGGCTATGCTTTGCCTTCGTGGTCAGAGGCAGAAATGTTTCTGAACAGCAGTTGCTGGCAAGTACAGGAGGGGAGAGTGCTTTTGCATAGAATGCTTTTGCAGAGGGACCCAGGTGGCGCTGTGGTTAAACCACTGAGCCTAGGGCTTGCTGATCAGAAGGTTGGCGGTTTGAATACCTGTGATGGGGTGAGCTCCCGTTGCTTGGTCCCAGCTCCTGCCAACCTAGCAGTTCGAAAGCACATCAAAATGCAAGTAGATTAAATAGGAACCGCTATAGCGGGAAGGTAAACGGCGTTTCCATGTGCTGCTCTGGTTTGCCAGAAGTGGCTTTGTCATGCTGGCCACATGACCTGGAAGCTATACGTCGGCTCCCTCGGCCAATAATGCGAGATGAGCGTGCAACCCCAGAGTCGGTCACAACTGGACCTAATGGTCAGGGGTCCCTTTACCTTTACCTTTACCTTACAGGAGGGGAGAGTGCTTTTGAGCTCCACTCTCACCTGAGAGTTTCCGACAGTCATCTCGGTGGCTGGTTTGAAGACAGGATGTGGAACCAAGAGTTGGTCTGATCCAGCAAGGTCTTCACGTATACTTATATAGTAAGTGGATCTGTTCCATCAGTATTTGGACTTATTGAAAATAAGTTTGGAAAGGGCATAATTAGCAACCTTCAAGGTATAAAAACATATCTTTCTCCTTGCTTAGAAGCCACCACTGAAGAGCTCACACTTCCCTCTCATTTGGAGGGTTTTCCTCTCAGCAGAAAAATGCTTTATTTTTATTTATTTATTTATTAAAGAAACGAAGGGTGGGATTCTGTAGAATCTAAATATGCCATGTGGGTCCCATAAATGCATCAAGCAGGCTGGATCCAGCCAATGTGGGAGGTATTTGTCACCTTTGGTATGGAGCTTTTAACTGAATGGCCCCCTTGGATTATTAAAAGGTCACCAGAGGCAGCTGAGGTCTTTCTTTTCCTATTACAAAGTGTGGCACAAAAACACATTTGTAATAAATTCTTGACAGGTGCTGCTATGCATAGAGATCAAATAACAGGCAGCTGTGAATTATGAGGCCATAATTTCTATAGAAGGGTTCAAGTGACATCATAAGTGAAGCTAAAGCCACCTTGGAATAGAGCTGGAGATCAACCTCATCCTTCAAAATGCACCTGGCCTTAAACAATATTTAATATATTGGGCATGACTCCAGTAGATGGAGAACACTTTCTGCTCTGCCGTTGCTTTAATTTTCAGTCCTCCTAGAGCACCACAATAGCCAGACCATTGGAGAATAGCCTACGTAGGTACGTAGCTCTGCAGATTTGTTTTTCAAAACCAAATACAGGAGTATGCGATATCACACGCTGAGACTACAATCAGACTAGGTGGTATCAGCAGGTAACTCTTGAAGCCATTCAGAGGAAGAATACTGTAGATTAGGCATCCCCAAACTGCGGCCCTCCAGATCTTTTGGCCTACAACTCCCATGATCCCTAGCTAACAGGACCAGCGGTCAGGGGTGATGGGAATTGCAGTCCAAAACATCGGGAGGGCCACAGTTTGGGGATGCCTGCTGTAGAGGGTTGCACTTCTGCTGCGAGAACCACAGGAAACATGGAAGTCCACAGGGCTTGGTGGTATCTTATGGAAGCAAGGAAAGGCTAGAAAAGAGTTTCTTGCAGCAGGTGGGCAGGCAAGTATTCAAGTAGTCCTGGAAGAGTAAAGGTAAAGGGACCCCTGACCATTAGGTCCAGTCATGACTGACTCTGGGGTTGCGGCGCTCATCTCGGATTATTGGCCGAGGGAGCCGGCCTACAGCTTCCAGGTCATGTGGCCAGCATGACAAAGCCGCTTCTGGCGAACCAGAGTAGCACACGGAAACACCGTTTACCTTCCCGTTGTAGCGGTACCTATTTATCTACTTGCACTTTGACATGCTTTCGAACTGCTAGGTTGGCAGGAACTGGGACCAAGCAACGGGAGCTCACCCCGTCGCAGAGAATCGAACCACCGACCTTCTGATCGGCAAGCCCTAGGCTCTGTGGTTTAAGCAGCAGCAAACTCCTGAAATCCAGAGGACATGCCATTGTCCACCAGCCTTTTGGGGCCTAAGGACACATTTGTCAGCTGAATAGAGGACCATGTGGACCACAAACACACACATAGCCAAGCCAATGCCACAACTTGTTCTGTTGAGTATAATGGAAGGCTTCATTGAAGCTGAATTTCAGCAGAGCAGGACCAAGAGGAGGGGATTCTGCAAGTTCCAGGGAAAGCTTCGGTGGCTGGATGCACATTTGAGGTGCTGCATTGGCAACTCTCGGTTTGGGATACTGATCAGGGATGGGATAACCAGGTAAAATATACTTTCAACAAGAGAGCTGTCCTCTGGGAAGTAGGGCATATGGGCACTCCAATGGGTTGGGCTCCGCTCAAAGTCTGAATGCTTTCCAGAGCAGCCGGATGAAGTTTGTGTGTGTTTCTCCTCATCACTATTCATTTAGCTCCGTGTGTTTATCCAAATGCTTTAAGTGTGCTTGTCAGTTCCATAGATGCAGCTGCATATTGCATTCATTTCTCTTCCGTCTGCCCATTTCGCTGAGGCCTGTGAGCTGACCTTTTAAGTTTCACTTCCTAGAAGCGTTCTATAATGGCCATAGCTGGCTAGCACCCTATCATCTCAGCAATTTAAAACACACAGTAGCATCCGTGAATAAAATGTATATATGCTTGCTTGGTTTGCGCCGGATAGTCTCACCGCGACATAATTAGGAAAGAAATGCTCTGGGTTAAAACGGTGATCTTTTCCAAAGGCAGGCCTGAGGCTCCTTCCCTTTCTTACCCAGGAGAGATGGGCGTCTCCTTATGGATGAGTGTCCGGAGATGGGGGGAGGCTGACGGATCGTATTGCATTGTGCCACATTACGTTCCCGTGGCCCCCTTAGCCTGCCTTGCTTTGTGATGTAGCCTAACATGATGTGACACCCGATAATCAGCATAATGTGATGCCGCTCACTGGAAATTTAAAACAATAACAAAACAAAAGAGGACTTGATTGGATCTCGAGGATGAGCTGCAGCTGGAGTTGAATGCACTGTGGCATAGAATACAAGGAGCAAGGGCTGATGAACCAGACATGCTTTCATAACAGGAAAAAAGGGGAAATTTGCTTCCTTGCTTTTCTCTCTCCTTTTTTTAAGACTTCAGTATATTTCCACTCCTTGAGAAGCATGGGATATAATTTACATGCCGAGACAGCTTTTTGTCTGTTAGTGGCCAAAGAAAGCCCAACCTTCACAAAGGCAACAGCTCCAGCCCAGCTAATCATGAGTGAGCTCCATTGAAAGCAATGGCACCTATGTTCCTCACACCAAAATTGGTTTACATGGCATGTGTACGTTTTCTCAAAAGTAAAGTTTCTCCATGTAGGACGAAGGTTACTCTGCCCCAAGTGAGGTTGCAGCCTTACAGTATAAGCCTAACCATGTCTACTCACACATAAGTCCTACTGAATCAAATCAGGCTTACTTATAATTAAGCAGGGTTAGAATGGCAGTCGTTGCCATGGTTAACTTTGGCTGGGTTAGGTCCAATGTCATAGAATAGAACTTGAACCGACACAATGGGCATCAAAGCTCAACTGGCCAAAGACAACATGTTCTGAAACATGACTATTGGGTCCCAATGTAAATAAGGACTGCCAGCTTTTGTTTGATTCTGTGTTGGTGTCAACAGAAGAATGGATGAGGGCATGTCTGCCCAGCTCTTTCTTCAGGCACCATATTATCCATTCAGGACCAACAATGGTCACAGCCTACCACATCCAGGTTTTCAACCTGTTTACTTCATGATTTGCTGTTGAGGGACAATAGCTGGACCACCTTCAGCTGTGCTGCCTCCACAATCTTGAGAAACAGTGGCAGGAGACTTGTGATAAAGTCAACCGAGCACAAATGAGAGGTCACACAGGAACCTTCTCCATGGTGACAGCGATGAAGAAAGCATACACTACCACTGTTATGGTCATTATGCCTAGGCCAAAGGCACTGTGTTAACTATCCCAACCTCTAGGGCAAATCTATAGGGGACAGATTCCACGGTACCAATAAGGATGTCTCTTTTTCACTTCTGTTCATTGCAAATCAAGTCCTTCGCAGATCTGAAAATTGCAGTCCCTGAATGGCAGGCTTGAGTCGCGCTGCAGATACCATACATTTTGGTGGGCGCCTCATTAGTAAATAGTAAGGAATATGTAAAATACTGCAAAGCACTTGTAGTTCTGGAAGTCTAGTTAGGTGTCTTCATTAATTACCCTCTATTTGGTAGCTAGAGAGGACCATCAGAATATCCTCTCTCTTTACTTCCACATCCTTGCAAAATCAAAGAAACCCACTACATTATTCCCATGAGGACTTACCTGGGTAGTGACTGCTACTACTCTATCGAAGTGCTTGTGTTATAGCTGCTTGATTAGAGCAACTACTGAAATGTCACAATGGATGCATATTACAGGTGAGGAGCCCTTGCTAGGAACCCCAAGCTCTCCTCCTCCTCCTACCGCAAGGGATTGGAGGGGGAGGCTGCGAGGAGTCACAGTATATCCAACTAATCCAAAAGCATGTCTAATCTACTGGAGATGCCACTGACCTGTTCATTGCTTAGAACAAAACATATTCTCCAGTATAATATAAAGGCGGGCTAGTGGCTGCAGTTACATGAATGGGAGAATGTGCAAAGAGTCAGATCACAACACATTGCAAGAAGGCTGGAGATACCAATACATTTCAAGCCATGCACTTAAACCATACAAATTGACTTGCACAAATAATTCCTGCCACCGAATTTCAGCTTCCAGTTTTCAGATTTATTTATTTCATTTCCGATTCAGTATGGGATCCATAAAAGTATGAATAACTCCCGCAGACACCTCAAGATAATATGCAGACTTTGTCCTCCTGTGTAATAATAATAATACAGGCAATCTAGGGTTCACTGAATACATATGGCACAAGCAACAACACAAATAACCCAGGAAGGAACTAGGCTTGGAAATTAATCTGCTTTCCCTCCTGTCCATGCAAATACCTGATATGCACATACTCTATCTGCAAAATTAAGAGCATACAACGGTGCACACAAAAATTGCACATGGCTCTTTGTCCTCAGCATGCTGATGCTCCATCCCTTAAAAATGCAAACATTAATTATACAGTTGCATGGCCTTTTAAGCTCTAGCAGTCTTGGGGCAATGGGTCTTATTTAGAGAAAAGGTTGACCTATCTTAGAGCCAGAATTTATTTTCCTTCTCTGCCAGCGCTGAATGCTGCTTTATAGAAAGGTAGACCAAGCAAGAAAAGCCTTGCAGAGCAGATGGGACCAGGTTGAACTGGCTCTGCCCACAATATCAAGCTGGACATCTGAAAAGCGGGGCAACTATGCTAGCTGCAGTTCGGTTTACTCAATTTGCATTTCATTTCTCACTAAAAAGTCCAGAAGTTATTTATAAACAGGGGGGTGGGGTGGAATACAGGGCTGAATCCAACAAAGTTCCACTCAGAGGAGACCCAACCTCTAAAAGTTGTGTAGTTCTTTATCTCCTTGACATCTGATGGGATGGCGTTCCCCAGGGAGGGCACCACTGCCAAGAAGGCCCTGTAGCTTCACTTCTCTCAGTGTAGTTAAAACAGATGATGATATGATATATGATATGATATGATGATATGATGATATGATATATGCATAGCTGCCAAGTCTCCCGTTTTTCGCGGGAAACCCCCGTTTTTAAAGCCGTTTCCTGCTAGCAGCCCGGATTGAAAAAAATCCTGGAAATCTCCCAGATTTCCTACCTGCCAGGGAGGCTCCATTTTGGGTCCTGGCGCCGCCCAATTTCCGGTGCCCAGACATGGGTAGTGCGGTGCCGGAAGTTGCTTCTACGCATGCCCAGACATGCGTAGAAGCGACTTCCGGTGCCGCACTGCTGCTGATCCCGCATTTTTCAGTGGGAGACTTGGCAGCTATGGATATATGATGATGTGGCTTTGTGTAGAACTATGAGTCACTATCTGAAGTGATCCTCTGTGCACCACCTCTTTCAGAAGCTAGGGATAGGAAACTTAAGGAACTACCTTATATCAGGTCAGACCAGTGGTCCACATAGCTCAGTACTGTCCACACTGAGGACCATGACAGGACCTATGCAGTGGTGGCCCCCAGGGTAATGGGAACTCACTCCCAAAAAAGAGGAGGCAGGGAGGCTGCAGAGCACAGACTACTCATGCGATGATTTGCAGAACAAAATTAATGAAACTCACCAACGCCCCTCAGCCACTTCCAAAGCAAGCTAAGTGCATCACAAACCTGGCAGCCCCCCTATGAGAATTTCACCAGACTTTTCTCTCTCCCTTGGATGATTTTCAAATGCAATTTCTTTTCTCATTAGTTGATGGAAGCTGGCTAAAAGCAACACCCTCCCCACAAAGTAAAATCCTGGCACTGTACTACTGCAGGACAGATTTCAATGTCGGGTTTCGAGAATTTTGTTTTTCTCAGTTATGGAAGGAAAGACAGCTGGAAAGTCCCCCATTTATCTTGAACAGTGTTATTCAGGGTCAAGATGCCATGACAAAGCCTCATAAAAATCACACTATGATGGAGAGCGACAATACAGCATCTTAATATGCTGCTGGAGGCCTGGGTATCGAGCTCCTAATAGCAACTTGACATTATTATTTCATCCTGCATTATAAATAAATGGGAGGCCAGTAGCGCTCTCTCTCTCTCTCTCTCTCTCTCTCTCTCTCTCTCTCTCTCTCTCTCTCTCTCTCTCTCTCTCTATATATATATATATATATATATATATATATATATGAATGAAGTTGTATCTATAATGTTAAAAGCAGCCTTTGCCGTGAGAGAAGAGTGAATAATTGTTCTCTGATCACCACATTACTTGGGACCTACATCAAATCCCCTCCCTCTGCAGGATGTAAAAGCATTGAGTTTAGGAAGCTGGCAGCTTCACAATATTGCCTTAAGATTTTTCAACGGGGTTTTGCACAAGTATCCCTCAGTGTCAAACCGCGAGAGCAAAAAATGGAAAAACCAGAAACTAAAAATTCTTAAAACTTGGCTGTGTCAGAAATACTAACAGAGAGGTTATATTCATTGAATAATATAAATGATCCAGATGATTTTGTTGAAATGTGGCATCCTCTTATAAAACACTCTACTGATAGCTCTGAAGAATGGCAACCACTGAAATCACAGGCTGGGTTTTGGCAAACTTAAATCGACTGATCTGTCTTGGAGAGGGGAAGGGGTATGTTTGGATATAAGTTGGGATTTTGTATTTGTGTTTTTTTTCTTTTTTTGTATTTTTTTTGTAATTTTTGTAACTGTTATATACAGTGGTACCTCTGGTTAAGAACTTAATTTGTTCTGGAGGTCCGTTCTTAACCTGAAACTGTTCTTAACCTAAGGTACCACTTTAGCTAATGGGGCCTCCAGCTGCCACCGCCGCGCGATTTCTGTTTTTATCCTGAAGTAAAGTTCTTAACCTGAGGTACTACTTCCAGGTTAGCAGAGTTTGTAACCTGAAGCATTTGTAACCCGAGGCACCACTGTATTAGAAATCAATAATTCTATATTTAAAAAAGAAAAAGTTGAATAAAGCTTGAGGGGAAAACAAAAACAAAAATTCATTTTCTGACAAAGTTGGATACGATTTGCTCCCATGGTCACACCTTCTGATGCAATAGGGCCTACCAAATTTCAGAAAGATACCTGCAATGGTTCTTCCACAAGAGCAGACTTTGCTGTTTAGGGATGAATTCCATTAGAATCAGGGGTGGATGGAAAAAGCACATATCCCAGGAGAGACTGAGATGGTGATTCCCCTACTATCTCAAAGGTCTTTGATGATGGTGGACTTCTGTTCTCCATAGATTTTGGGAGATACAGACTGTTCTCCCTTGGAGAGAGAGATCTCTCCATTGACTTGCATAGGGGAGGACATAGATCCATGGAAACAAAACGTTTTTAATCCCTCCCCCTAATCACTGCGATCTTAGTGCCCTGGGGAAATAATTCACTGCGTATAAAAACTAGTCTTCTTTGTCAGAATGAAAGAACTCCTCACCTCTTCCTTCCCTCCCTTCTCAAGCTCTGGGTGCTTCCCCAGCCAGTTTTGTTTCGTTTCCCAGAGTTTTTACAAAAATGGCCGTGTCCTTTTCCAACAGCTGCCGTCTCTCAGAAGCTCAGCAATTCCTTGAGAGACACCGTGTTAAACGATGCAACCTGACTTGGAAACACGTGTAACTTCCCCAAATCAATCTGATTTGCCTCATAATTTGGGGTACGGACAGAATTGATGCACACGTCTGGCAAATAAAAGAAAGACAAATACCGCTAAAGTATATGGTAAAAGGTAAAGGGGCCCCTGACCATCAGGTCCATTCGTGTCTGACTCTGGGGTTGTGGCGCTCATCTCGCTCTATAGGCCGAGGGAGCCGGCGTTTGTCCGCAGACAGCTTCCGGGTCATGTGGCCAGCATGACGAAGCTGCTTCTGGCGAACCAGAGCAGCGCACGGAAACGCCGTTTACCTTCCCACCGGAGCAGTCCCTATTTATCTACTTGCACTTTGATGTGCTTTTGAACTGCTAGGTGGGCAGGAGCTGGGACCGAGCAATGGGAGCTCACCCCATTGCAGGGATTCGAACCGCCGACCTTCTGATCAGCAAGCCCTAGCTAGACTCTGTGGTTTAACCCACAGTGCCACCTGGAAGGGACAAAAAGCTCCCCCACCCCAAATATACCAATACTCTTTACAGGTGTAAAATTTAACATTGTGAGGATAAACTACTCTGAGAGTACTCTTTATCTCTCTGTTCTTCCAAGAGCCCCTCGTGTCTAACTTGTCGATAATTCTCGGTGGGACGTGGCCTTTTCTTTAATCCTCAAGGCAAGAGGGGTGAGGGAGGATGAACCATCAATTGATCCACATCACTGTTAGCTGCAAGTTTGGGTTTGGACAACAGCCACTCGCGCTGAGCCTGACATGTTCGGAGCAGCTGTGCGTCAGGCGAGGTGAGGAAATGAAATAATGTTATCAGACAAGCATGTGGGCCAACAGCCAAGTAAGGCAGACAAGACATGGGGGGGAAATCCATATCCCATTCCACCTCATCTCTTCATTTACTGATGGCTTCCCAGGTTGGTGCTTGCAGTGGGGGAGAAGTGTGTAGACATTGGGCTTGTTAGGTGCTTGGCTTGTTTTCGTCCGTAGCAGAGGGAGAGAAATGAGTTTCCATTGACTGTAATAAAGATGGGCTGATTGACATCCAATGCCCTTTTAAAATGTGTGGGGGGTTTTTTGGAGGGGGGGTTATTGGGATTTTTTTGTTTGGATTATGTGTTTTGTGTTTTTATATTGTGATTTTGTCTTGTGAACCACCCTGAGACTTGTGGGTATACAACTTTAATAAAAATAATAATATTTCAAGGTGTGTATATTGAATAGTTGTTTTTTCTGTGTATAGTTTTAATTCAATGTGTTATTACATTTGTTTTAAAAAAATCCTATGTTTTTAACTGCTCTCATTATTATCTGTAAGCTGCCTTGAGTCCCTGTCAGGGGAAAAAATGGGGTATACATTTAATAATATAATAATATTTAATAAATATAATAATAATAATGTAAATAGACAGAAACCTGCCACTTTCCCCTTCCCAGTTTATCCCAAGCTTCAAACATATCACCTTTCTATGCTGTTTCAGCCAACAGCAGACTCTAGCAGCAAACTACCTCTGCTTAAACATATGTAACAAAATGTGAAGTATCACTGTCTATTCCAATACTGTTTACAGGGACTAACAAAATAGAAGTTTAAATTTCTTATAGCAAAATGTTTCAGCTTCCACCCTCATCAGTCGCTCTGATAAAAATGATGCTGTTTTCAAGGTGGAAGTTCTAGAACTTTGCAGATGGAATGCTCAGAAGGCCTTCATTTGCTGAAGTTAAGCAATGCATGTTCTAATGCTTTCATTACTCTCCGTCTATAAAGCTATCATAGTCCACCTTTAAGAGTTAAAACCTTCTCAAGTAAGGATGGACAAATCTGTCAATTTTTGTTTCTTTCAGTTTTTTGTTTCTTTCAGTTCATTTTTCTCTATTTCCACATCTGCATGAAAATTCATACATTTTTTTGGGGGGGGTACGTCCTAAGATACACATTTTGCAAGCATTTCCCACTGATATAACACATGGCTGTGCATTATTTTCACTATGATATGCTTGTTCATGCACAGCTTCTGGTCGGAGAACTGGACTGCAAAATCTGGAGGAGCTCAGTTTTCAAAGAACAGCTGTGTTTGAGTCATATGGTGGGTCCATATGAAAATGCAAACTGAACAAATTTCTCCTCCACTCCTACTCCTGAGGCAGCTTTCTGTCGTAAAATATTAAATACAACCACATCCAGCCTAAAACTAAAATTCTAATGCATAGCTACAGCCAGAGACTCCTATATTTACAGCCGGAGCCTGTAATTGCTTCCTTCTCTTGGTCTGTGCAAGGGATCATAAGGCCTTGTTGTGTGTCATTCAGAAGACTCACAAATCAATGCAATGTGTCCCATAAAGTCTCTGAAGGGCCTTGATCTCCCCACACACCCTTATGCCTTAAAACAGTCAGCATAGACTGACTGGATTGGGGAAGTTTTTCAGCCTGAGGGCACCATTGCCTTCTGGACAAGCTGCCAGCAGTGTGTGTTGTCACCTTCCAGTGGTGGGTGGATTCAGAAGCAAAAGTGGGCACAGTTGTGAATACCAATTTCATCTTTGTATAGTAGGCAAGTTTCTACGTACACTCACCCGCCCACCTGTATCTCCCACGCAGGGAAGCGAGTCATTCTCAAGGCTGGGGAGAGGCTGTTTGGCTTAGGGAGAATCCCAAGGGCCAGAAAGAGAAGCCTAGGGGGGGGGACATTTGGACTCCATGCCTGAGGAGTAAGCCAGCAGGAAATCACACCATGCAAGCTGGAGTTAACTCTTCATTAGCAAAACAGGATCTGCACAGAAGTATAAGGCCTAAGAAGCACAGGAACTCATATCCGGTAGGTCTTGCCCCATGGATCAGTTGCTGAGATGAAAGGTTCCTGCCTCCCCACAGCCAGCTATGTCTCCTCCTCTCTAGGGTTTCCCCCCCCCCAGGCAATCAGTGCCTGTGCCTGCATGCTTGTCTTTGCTCCTCCCGCTTCATGCCTCTCCTGGTTCTGAGAGACCAGGGAGGAGGTGGGCTTGTTGCAGCAGGAGGGGGAGACACCTGTGCTTCTTCACCAGCCTGACCCATCTCTGCCTCTTGGCCTCCCTCCTCTTCTGCTTCAGCTTCTGTTTCTGATTCTGGACTTCTCTCTGCCCCAGCCTCTTCCTGCTCACTAAACCCTGTTGCCTTTTCAGCTTCCGACACCTCCCTGCCCCCCAGCCTTTTCTCTCTTTTCCCTCTGACCACTCATCATCTGCCCAGCCCCAATCCCGGGCTCTGAGCCTTCTTCCCTTGAGGGTTCTGCAGCTGGTTCCTCTGCGTCCAACCAGTCCACGGCACCATCCCTGACACAGATCCTTTATGATCAGATATAAAGAACAAAATTAACTGCTTGGTGTTTCGTAGGCTCCAGCGGCTGATGTGTCTAACTAAAAATCATCATAAATCTTTGGTTTGACATGTGCATTACTGTGGAGGAGGCAATGGAGGTGAAGCAAGAGATACAGCTGGTCAGCAGAGGGGGAAAGCCACAAAGACTTACGGCTTATATGCCACTTGGGAGTGGGGGCTGGAAAAGTTTCTGGAGGCTTAGGCTGAAATTGAAATTGCCAGAGAAGGCCCGGTGAACAAAGATGAAATGAAAGCAACATGCTCTCTGACAAGCCCCAGACCTAACGAGCTGATTACTTTATCCCAGTAAGTGGAGAGGAATGCAATTAGTGTCCCTTTCAATTTAGCCCCCACTCACAAATTAACATCACCCAAGCAGCGAGGTAGGGAAAGAAAGAAGAAAGGGGGGGAAAGGAGAGGCATTGATTTGGATACATATATTATCAGATGGATTTAATTGAAATAATGCAATTTGTGCAGGCTGCAAAAGAAAAAAGCCTCAACAATAGCAATGCCCCCTTTGGGTTTGTACATGGGCCAGCTGAGGCTCAAGCAAAACGTAGCTGCTTCTCCTAATCAAGGCAAGCCCACTTTTAATACTCATATGCAAGGCACCACTAGGAACCCAGGAACCTAGTCATGAGGACTCGGCTGCATCAAAAACGGAACAAGATTGTCATAGAATTGTAGAATTGGAAGGGACCACATGGGTCTTCTCACCCACCCCCCAACAATGCAGAAATCTTTTGCTGAACATGGGGCTGAAACCCACAACCTTGAGATTAAGAGTCTCGTGCTCTACCAAGTGAGCTATCCCTGACATGATACTCACCATCACAGTTACAATTTTTTAAAAGGAGTTTCAGCATGGAAAATGCTTGTCAAACTTACCATAGGCCCCCTCCAGGCATCCCTTTGATCATGCATGATGGGATAATTTGTACTCGTCATGGTAGCAGGGCAGTCATACATGGTCCCAATTTCAAAACGGTTTGCACTTGCACGAAATTTGGAGCAGGCTTATTGCTTCATTTCCAGTCTCCCATGATGCCATGTTGAAGTCCCTTAACTTTTCATACTCAAAAAGGTCCCTTTTATTTTTGCCCCACTTTGGTTGCACTAAAATGCAAGAGTGCTCTTCCAGATGGCAATAATGCAATAACAGTGTTGCAGAACAACTAATAATGTGGAAGGATGTGCGGATGGTCCAGTATAAATCTGCCACTAGTGCACTATTATTGCATCAGTGACATGTTGCAGAACACACTTTCAAAAGACAACGAAGAACAGCACTACCAGCACCAGTCTGGAGGGACCCAGAGTCACTCTTGCAATCTTTTAAGTAAACTAGTTCCAAGATGCTAACTCTTGAATCTGGCCCCATGACAAATCAGCTGTCAACTCAGATCTCTGAGTGGAGGTGTAGCATGCTGACTGGGGTCTCTCTCCTGTCAGCAACTGCACTGCAGCATTCGGCACTCCATTTCTGGACCAAGCACAAGGGAAGCCCCATGCAGAGTCTAGAAACAATGGCCCACTAAACATAGGAAATGGAAGGTAGATAAAAGATGCCACTTAACAGGGGTTTGGAGCTTCAGCTGCTTTTGTGCTGTCCTTCCTGTGCCAGGTATGCAGATCTTGCTAGGTCCTCTTACACCTTTATTAACAGCCTGACATATAGATGCAGAGAAGCAGAAAATGATTCACCTGCCTTTTTAGTTCTGGGGTTTTTTTTGGGGGGGGAGCGGGAGTGAGGCCAATGACACAGTGCCGACCCTTAGGCCACAGCTTTCCAAGCTGTGTGTCATGACATGTTAGTGTGTTGACTGCAGTGTGTAGGTGTGTCGCACGAGCGCTCCCAGAGCTCCTCCCGAGGCTGGAAAGGGGTTAGTTTAACTTCCGGTTTGCTAGTAAAACTGAATTACTGTGTCGTGAAATGATGCAAAACAGAGTTACTGTGTTGAGAAATAATGCATGCCCGAAAAAAGTGTTGTCACCAACTTGAGAAGTTTGGAAAACTATGCACAAACAAAACTGCTTGGCGTAATTCCCTGTGTGAAGGATTGAACAGCGCAACCCGCAGCAACCACTGACAAAATGGGTGATGAACAGCCACAAAAGATTAGCGAGAAGTGTTCTGGCTTGTGCATAGCGCTCTTCCCAGGAGGTTTCAGTTTTAATCCACATGTCCTCACATCCTGGCCCTCTTGTGTCGAAATCAAGCAACTATTCTGAGCACAGGAACTGCTGTAGCTTCCAGGAGGAGAAGTATTAAGAAACACCGGTCTGGAGCTAAGACAGAACCAGAGATGAGGGAGAAATTTGATTCAGTTGGCCTTTAAAGGCAACCCTGCCAAATCCATACTTTCCAAATTAATAAACAAACTGAAACACAACCATCCTTCAAACTTTGCACTTCTCCAAATTTTGCAATGCTGTTCCTCAGGAAAGTAAAGTGTACGAAAAATGCATATACTGTGGTAGTACCCATAAGTAAAAATAACACCCCAGAAAGAAAAAGTGCTTTGCAAAAATGTGTGTATTGGGGGAAAATTACATACAAAAATGTGTACATAAGAATAAATTTTCAGGAAATTTTAAAATTGTGAACTTAAAAGAACACCCACCCACCCACAAGCCAATGCAGAAGTGTGAAGATTTTATTGGAAAAATGAGGAACTTAGAATGACCGAAAATTGACACATTTGCCCATTCCAAGAGAACCTGACAGCAAAACTGTATCTGATGACGTTCTTAATTCCACCCTATAAATTACATTCTATACCTAGCCAATACATGGGAGTTTTAGAAAGGAAGTTTTACATATGAAATGTTAAAGTTGCATTTCTCTCTCACCCCATCTCTCTCTCTCCCCAAAAGATGACTGAGAGAGAGAGAGAGATGTTGTTAACTTCTGCCTGCACCAGAGGCTTCCCACAGAGAACAAACTGCGTTAGGAATTAAGTTGTGGCTTCTCTCTTTCCTCCCTGTACCTTTGATATCAGAAGTGTGTAATAATATCCTGAGGTGAATGAATATCACCCTAGGTGGATTTGACCTTTGCATCCAGGCCTTTAATCATCTCCTCATGTCACGCTGCAGGGGGATTTTTCACCCATCTGTTTGCAGCGTGCATTTTGAAGGGTTTCGTTCCTGTGAACTGATGCTCCGGGCATCTGGAGCCAGCCACCAACCATTTCAAGAAAGCCCTTGCAGGATGTTTTGCCTCTTCAAAGAGTTTGTGAGGAGCTCTGGCTGACAGAAGTGAACAAGCTGATGTGCTGGGGCAGGGGTATGTGCAGCGTACACAGTTGAAATCTGTGTATTTAGCAGTAAAGAGGGTGAGCTATGACCTAGAAAACCCCTGCAATAGAACTCACAGAGCCCCCATCTGCAAGGTAGAAATTATGATGATAATGATGTAATGGTTCTTTAAGTAACACCTCCAAACAATAAATCATGCTTTTCCATGTCCTTAATGCTTAGCTGTGGGACCCAGGTGGCACTGTGGTTAAACCACTGAGCCTAGGGCTTGCTGATCAGAAGGTCGGCGGTTCGAATCCCTGTGACGGGGTGAGCTCCCGTTGCTTGGTCCCAGCTCCTGCCAACCTAGCAGTTCGAAAGCACGTCAAAATGCAAGTAGATAAATAGGAACCGCTACAGCGGGAAGGTAAACGGCGTTTCCATTGTGCTGCTCTGGTTTGCCAGAAGCAGCTTTGTCATGCTAGCCACATGACCTGGAAGCTATACGCCGGCTCCCTCGGCCAATAATGTGAGATGAGCGCGCAACCCCAGAGTCGGTCACGACTGGACCTAATGGTCAGGGGTCCCTTTACCTTTACCTTTACAATGCTTAGCTAAGGTCCTGTATCTACTGCTTTGAGATGGGGTGTGTGTGTGTATGAAGAGTTCTCAAATACTGCAGATCTTTGCTGCAATCCTGTCCTGCTTAGCAGTGTATGCCATGAAAAGGCTGGTTTTTCCTGCAAGTGTTACAATAAGAATGTGCCTCGTGGAGCTGTTATGTTAGCTCATTTAAACACGTTCCTCTCATTTGTACTGTCTGGAAGGTCCCCCCAAATACCCTTCCAGAATAGACTTTGCTCTTATGGTATGAATACACCAGATACAATATATATAGCAGATAATTTCAGATTGCCATCTCTTCAACACACTTCAGAGAGACCTACAGGTGACTCCTTTGAAGCTCAAAGTATCTTTTTGCAAATAATCTGTAATCCAATATCTGCTGGGGGGGTGATAGTCCTGAAACTACTGAGATTGCTTCAGGATATTTAGTCAATATTTTTAAAGTCAAATCTAAAACTACTTAATTTTACTTAATGGTGGCTACTGAGTCTTTTATATGTTTTATGTGTTGAATATGTTTGGAGCACCAATGTTTTATGGATGGTTTTTTATGCCTCTCCTGGTCCTGGGAAACCAGCAGGGAGGAGAGTTTGTCACAGCAGGAGGGGAGACATCAGTGCCTCTTCACCCGTCTGACTCATCTCTGCTTCTTGGCCTCTCTTCTCTCTTGCTTCCACTTCTGATTCTGATTCTGGACCTCTCTCTGCCACAGACTCTCCCTGCTCACTAAACCCTGTTGCCCCTTCAGCTTCCAACACCTCCTCCTCCCAGTCTGCTCCCTGTTCTCCTTCTGACCACTCATCGTCCTCCCACCACCACTCCCCAGGCTCTGACACCTCTTCCCTTGAGTGCTTTTGTCTGGCTGGGATGTTTCTTTGAACTGTGATAATGTCCCTTGCTTGCCTAGATGGAAGATGGAGAGATGTGTAGGAGCACGTGTGGAAACTTCTGGCTTTTATGTGGCAGGAATGTAGCTTATTTTACAAAGGAAATAGTCACATCTCTTGTTCCATTCACTTTCCTCTTTTGCCCCACCTACTCCCCCCCCCTATCGTCCTACTCACCAGTGGCATGTGACCTTCAGAAGGTTCCCCATGAGACAACGTGGCACTTTAAAGATCACATAACAGCAGTTCTGTGTATAAAAACTTAAAATGTCTTAAAATAAATTAGCCTGCAATTCCCTCTAATCGTATCTTGTGCTTACTAAACACCCAAAGATTTGAAATGCAAACCTATGCATATTTACTCAGAGGCAAATCCCACCAAGTTCAATGGGACTAACTCCCAAGGAAGCATATATATATATAGGACTGGAGCCCTGGGTACACAGACAGAGAGCTCTAGCAAATATGAATCTTCACAGATTTTTCTCACATCTCACATTAAAGGATAAGTAAGAATCATGGGGAGGGAGAAGCTGTGTGGAAACGACAGTAATCCATGAAAGATCAGAATGTGGAATGCCACAAAGCATCTTCATAAACTTACCTATGCTTTTTGGCTTTGTTTGCTACAGGAAGAAAAAATATATATATGAATATTTCATGCAGTACATGGTTCAAAAGAGCATTAATATTGCAATCCGTGGGAAAACGATGTACTAGGCAGACAACTCCATTTCTAGTTGTAAAACTTTTCAACTCTTAAACATTTCTGGAGCTTCGAGTTTCGGTCTACTTCTTATCACAGCTTCCATTTTTGAAAACAGCAAAAAAAGAAAAGTCCTTTAAATGCATTGGGTGTGCGTGTGCTGAATTCAGGGCAACCAGAGGACAGGACAATTCTCAGAGTGGTTTAGCAGACAACCTCTCTTCCCTGGGAACTCTGGGAACTGTGGTTCTGTGAGGGGAGTAGGGGTCTCCTAACAACTCTCAGCACCTTTACTAGGATTCCCATACATCTGGATTTTCCTGGACGTATCTGTAATACTGTAGTCGGCAGCAGTGTCTGGGCCAAAAATCCAGGAAACATCCAGGAAGATCCGTACATATGGAAGCCCATGTCAGCAGTGCCTTTTCCCCATAAAACCCGGCCATTTTTAAAGCGATTTTGCCCAAAAAGCTCAACAACTTTGTTCAAAACTGAAGGAAGCTCAAAAACCGCCACCAACTTTGCAAAAAAACCCCAAACAAACCCAACTTTGCCCCCAAAAATCTCAACCACTTTTCTGTCTGGATTTTCACTGTTTGAAATATGGCAACCCTACTTTAACAAACCACAGGTCCCAGGATTCCTTGGGAGAAACCGCTACAGTCCAGAGCGGTGTGATACTGCTTTAAATATATAGTGCAGAGAGGTTACACATAACCTCAAGAAATTTGAAGCTGGTCTTTGTACTGGGCTATGGATGTAGCATAAAAATTGTGAATGTACGTATAGTAATTGCTGTGCCTGAAATAGGCCATTTTAAAAACATAAAGCCTGATCGTGAGCCTGCTACTGGTAGTAATGGAGAAGAAAAATCAATGCAGTTCACATTTAAAAGTGAACTTATCTAATCCACACTTTAAAACAATATGTGAACTGAAACACTGAAAATTGCACCTCTCTGAATTTTGCAGAGCAGTTCTACAGGCAAGCAATGGGTGCAAAAATTGCATATACAGTGGTACCTCGATTTACGAACGACTTGACAACTGAATTTTTTGACTTACGAATGGGTGTAATGGTCATGCGCTCATGAATGTCTTGACATCCGGAAAAAAACTGCTGCAGTTTTAGATAGGGATTTTTCAACTTACGAATTTTTAGATAGGGTTGCTTCGACTTTACGAATTTTCCCATTTACAGTGCTTCCTATGGGAAATCACATTTCCAATGGCATTTTTAGACTTATGAATTGTTCGACTTACGAAGGTCCCTTTGAAACGGATTAAATTCGTAAGTTGAGGCACCACTGTACAGGGCTAAAGTGTGCACATAACTGTGTGTATTAGTGATAATAACATACCAAAATGAATTAGGGAGAATTGTTTTTTTTAAGTGTATATCAGGCAAAATTACATACAAACACATGCATATTCAGAGATATTTGCACTAAAATGCTGATTAATTTCCATGAGAACTTTTTAAAAAATCCCACATTTGCAAGATGATGTGCAAATGTGGAGACTGAAATTTAAGACTGGAGGAGGAAACCGAAATGGACAGGTTCGCCTATCCCTGGCTATAGGAGCAGGACTTGCATTGGTGAAAGACAGCCGACATCCTGTTTCTTGGTCTGGCTGCACTTGACAGCCAGGCTAGGCTGTCCTGAAAGGAGACACAATGGAAGAACGTCATGCTGGAAGAATCCATGAGTCCAGAGAGACTTGTGCTCTAAGCTTAACTTGTGCTCTAAGCTGCTACTGCTACTGTGAAAGAAGTGCAGTTCTGTGGCCCCACAGTCCTGTAACATCTCAGAGAGGGCATGCGGCAGGTCTCCCCCTGCGGATCTGAAAGAGTGGGGAGGGAAAAGGATGTGGAAGGAGATCTTTCCTAAGACACACAGAGGCTGTAGGCAATTGAAAGCTTGAAAGATAATCGTCAACACTTTGGATTGGTACTGAAAGCAATTGGCTCCACCCCACTTCTCTCTGTAACTTTGGGATATTCCAGAAATGACAACTGCAGTTCTGGCCTTTAGAAGTCTATTAGTGATGTCTGTGCCTCTTCCTGGTTGTGCGAGGAATATGGGTGAGTCATATATACCCACGCTGATTCCGGTACTTGGAGGAAACGTCTCTATTTGTAGCCTCTATACATTTTCTGAATCAGTGGCTTGGATTCTGACGTACGGAGTGTTTGTTGTTGTGCTGGAACAAGGGAGGCTTATGCAAGCAAAAGTCTGCCGTGGATGCGGAGGAAATCTCTCATTATTGGAGAGTTAAAAGGAAAATGCTTTATTGAGCCATTTGCTACCCAGCTCCTCTCTCCTCATGGATGAGTCATGGACACTGAACGTAATCAAAGATCTCTGACCAACTCAGAGCCTCTTTGTTCATTCTGTAACTTTAAGCCTCCGTCCAACAAACAGCAAAATGCCTGTGATCTCAAAATACATTAGAAAGCTGTAATGAGTAACTAGCTAATTAAAGAATCTGACTAACCAGTTAGTGTATTTTATCAAAACAGAGATCTGGATTGCATATGTGTTCTGTGGTGTGTGTGTGTGTGTGTTTTCAATTGCCTATAAAGCAGAGTTCATTTAAAAAATCCTTCAGCTGAAGCACTGTCCATGGTTTCCATGGGATTTTAAAAGATGTGAGGCCTGCATCCAAGGGGTATCTCTCGCTCACAGACTACTGTACATGAAAGGGAGGAGCTGTACCTCAATGGCAGAGCACATATTTTTCATATGAAAAGTCTCAGGCTGAATCCTCAGCATTCCTAGGAAGGGCTAGTCAAGGCTCTTATCGGAATCCCTGAAGAGCTGCTACCAGTCCCTGTTCTAAGAAACAATAGAGGTGCCGGAACTCACCATGAACACCTCCCTCGTTCTCTTATAACGGCAATGGCGCCCACCTGAGAGGTGCCAGAACTGAGTTCTGGTGAGTTCCAGCTGAGGAAAAACCCTGGTTACTGCAGAGAATAAAATGCAAAGTTGGCTTGGCCAATGGTCCCATTCAATCCACGCCAGAGCTGGGAAGCCTGTGACCCTCCAGATGCTTGTTGGACTACAAGTCCCATCATGCCTCATCATTAGCTTTGCTGACTGGGGCTTGATGGGAGTTGAAGTCCAGCGTCTTCTGAAATGCCACAGTCGCCCCCCCCCCCCGAGCTCTGGTATATGTGGAAGAGAAAACCAATATCCACACTTGCCATTGAAAATTTTGGTATATGTGGAAGAGAAAACCAATATCCACACTTGCCATTGAAAATTTTGGTATATGTGGAAGAGAAAACCAATATCCACACTTGCCATTGAAAATTTTGGTATATGTGGAAGAGAAAACCAATATCCACACTTGCCATTGAAAATTTTGGTATATGTGGAAGAGAAAACCAATATCCACACTTGCCATTGAAAATTTTGTATTGCATTTACATGCTGGTTTTAAGGGAAAATCCCCTTCAGTCTCTTGTATGAAAATGTGGTTATTTTTCAGAGAGAGAGAGAGAGAGAGAGAGAGAGAGAGAGAGAGAGAGAGAGAGAGAACCTCAGCAAAACCAGCAAAAGAAAGTACATTTAATAAAGAATGCCTGGCTTGAAAGGGCGGACAGGAAGAGCTTCTTTCCAAATTGTGTGGCAATTGTGTGGTGGGGCAAACAGCATTTTTTCAAAAAAAAGGTATTTTATGCAGGGTGGTGCATAGTATGGTCCTGCAAAAAGATTGTATTTCCACCTCTGCAGGTAGAAATCTGCTCCCAGAAGCCAACCCTCCCTCCTTCCTTCCTTCTGTTTTCTTAAAACATCATTGCATACATATCTCCAGCAGGAACATCACGCTGCTGTTATTACTGACAGAAAAGACTCATGCACAGCTCTCAATCAATATTTGTGCAAAGGGAAGGCTCATGCATCGCAGAGCTGCAAATTAACCTCTCGTCACATTTTTGCGCTCGCAGAGAGGACCTCCAGGAGCATTTTGCTCCCAAGGGGGAAGGCTGGGCACTGGTTTCCAAACCCAGAAAACAGCACCTCCCAATTCCATAGCTCCTGGAACCTTTTGTTTTTCTCTCTCAGGTTGGGATGGCAAGGGGGAGAAAATGAATGTTGTTAATTAGCACCCTCACCTTTTCCGCACAGCTTCAAGCGTGTCAGACAGCGGTGTGAAAGTAGCACCACTGAATAATAGCAGTGGAGAAAGGCTGCAGTGGAGAAAGCGCATGCTTACCTTGGAGTAAGTTCCAATTTTTAGTGGCACTATCTTCTGAATAGGCATGTATAAGTCCAAGGAGGATTGGGTACCTCACAAGGAGTTGGTGAGGATACCAAATAATAATTATTTTTTAAAAAATGCAAAGAGCTTATAAGGTTGTAGTCACTGATGTCCAAGAAGAAAATGTTTTTTAAAATCCTGACTAGAAAGCAGCTTCCTTAATCTATGAAGGCATTTAAGGTCCACACATTTAATGTCTCTCTTTCCTCTCTGCAGAATATCCAACTCTAAATCACCTCCCTAAACTTGTTTTAGGACTGGGTGTGTGGAGGAAGGGAAACCCAAAAAAACATCAGTTTTTAGAGATGAGAGTAGGGTTGGGGGAGGAATTCAGTTAAATCCACATTTAAAGGTGTACCTACCCAATTCACACTTTCTGGAACAATATGCAAACTGAAACACAGCCTTCCTCTGAAAGTTGCACGTCTCCGAATCTTGAATGCTGTTCTCCAGACAATTAATGTGTGCAGAAATGCTTATTTTAAAAACCACGTTGAAAAATACAGATTTTTGTGGAGGGATGTCTGCAATGGTGTGTCCAATAATATGTCTAATAATGCACACAAATTGAGATGCACGTTTTCCATGGCTATTAAAAAAAAACCTGCACAAAAATGGGGTGGGGTGGACCTTTGATTGAACGCCAGCAAAAATGAAATGGGACTTAGCTTGTGTATTTAGAGCACATGTAAAGCACACATCTTCAAGAATTCCAGGAATCATGGTTTGTTGAGGGACCTGGGAATTGTAACTCTGTGAGAGGTAAACTACAGATCCCAGGATTCTTGGAAGGAGATGTGTGCTTTAAATTATCTGTCCATCCCTAGAAGCACGTGGCTTCACCTTGTTGACAGCTGTGCAGACAAGGTGTCTCTTGGTGAAATGAGGATGGCTGGAAGTCTTTATTTCCCCCCTCCATTATTATCCTCATCTTGACTTGCTCATCTTCCCTGCACACCAAGATCCCTTGTCTTTGCCACTATCTCAACATCCATCTCATCAGAGAGGTATCCATGCAGGATTTGTTGGCAGTGGAGATAATCGTTTACATACTCATCCAAGAGATTTCGAGGCAGGGCAGTGCCAATTAATCTACATTAAAGAGAAATTAGCCAAATATTAAAACAATAGAAGGAGGACAAGAGGGGGGATATCATCCCATAATGTCCTCATTAGCCAGAGTGGTCTTGATGAGTGTTCCATCATGTGACAGTAAGTGTCTGGTTTCACTTCATTAGCAATGAGGTTAATTACAGGCAACAAAACAGGTAGATTTGCTGTCCTCCCCCTCTCCCACCCCTAACCATTGATGGGTGGGAATTCAAGCTCCCCTTACCAACTAATGGCTCCTAATGCTCCTCTATTTGTAAAGGCAAGACAGGTAGAACCGGGCCGTTTGTCAAAGTGTGGTGACAATAGTGCATCCCATTGGGTGTTGGGGTTCAAAACAGAAGGTGCGGGGCAATCAGCTGCTCTTCAAATACCAAGGCAGTTGTGGTTCTAGAGGAATCAGAGAAAGATCTTGAATTTACACCTGCTGATAGAGCAATAGATAACTGGTAGCTGGCAAGAGGATTCCCAACCCCCCAGCCCATTCCCCACATGCAGTTCTGGGCTTCGCTGGGTTGCTCCCTCCAGCCAACCTTCGGAGTGTGTCCCCCTCGCCCGGTTCTGATGTAAGTGCCATGGGCTGGTGGAACAATGGAGCTGGATTTCTTATAAGGGTGCACACTTGTTCTCCTTTGCAAAAAGTATAATTTGTGTGTACAGGTGAATCGTTGGTCTCAGAGGAAGGGAGGGTCAAAGGAGCTGGAGCTGGAAGATGAAACTGAAGCACATCTACCCTCACTGAATCCACTGGCCGCATCCCAAAGCTGATCACATTATTGTGTTGATTCATGTACCTTGTTCCTCCTCCTCTAAAGCACCTTCTTTATATTAGCAAAGCCACTGAAATAACACAGATGGAACCCTGAGAGAAAAGTCTCCTTAACTCTTTACTGAGCAGAACTAAGCAAAAACAGTGTATAATTTGAGGAGAAAGGGACAGAGAGGTTTTGCCTTAGTTTAGGTCTTGTACAAAGCGGGACGTTGTTCAACCAAACGTACAAAAGAAAAACTTCCTCAGAACTGCACAGCCAATTGGGGCACATACTACCTCAGAGAATATCATGCAACCCTGTTTGGTTGCTAAGCAACCCCTTGGCTTGTTGACTTTAATACTAACAGGATTAACCCTTAACTTACAAACTGAATGAACCCTGCTGTTGCACTTCCAAAAATCTGTTGGTTCTTAATCTTCTTCGGATCCTGCATGATATGCCACCGCTATTTCCTTTCCAAACATCATCAGGATAGGATTTCTCACCTAGGTTTTAGAGTAAAGATATTTCTGACCAACTATCTTTTAGCTACTCTAAAAAACACAAGTCTCCCACCCGCAGTCAAATCATTCTGTCCCTAAGCTCCCAATAGGTTTTGTCCATGCCACAATTTCTACTTACCATCTTCTTAACATTCATCTCAACATTCAGTCTAAGAAGCGCTGAGCTAAAAAAAATTGGCAGAATCTTTGTGCCACTCTTCCCAGAGTGAACCAGTTCATATTGAAATTCTCCCTGCTATTTAAAGAATGCAAAATCTTCCTGCACAAAGAAAGCTAGCAGGTGATGTAAAAGGGTTTGAGCTAGGCCTTCCCATTGACATGCTTCTTTCATATGGTGGAGCATTCAAACCTAATATCTCTCATTAGCAGTGCAATTTGATGCAGAGCAGAAACACGTGGTTCTGCTGATCATGCTACTCACTCAAGGAGGGGGAGATTCAATTTGTTCGTGCAATGTTTGGCAATTTAATGTAAATGTATGTGAATTTAGTATTTTCTCATTGCCTAGTATTGATCTGAAGAGGTGGGGGAATAATGGCCTCAGGGAGAAAATATTGGTGAATCTAAAACCAGGATGTGGCAACACCACTGAGGTCTCTCATTGCTTTCACGTGACTGTGAGTGATTTCAAATATTACAAGAAATATTTTGGGCATTTCTTGTAGGGGCAGTGCTTCGATGTCTTGATCATTTTGGTTGCCCTACTGTGTGCTTTTCCAGCCATCACACAGTAACTCACCACAAGATAGGATGCCCATCACTTAAATGAAATAGATTTCACTTGGAAGAAATCTTCAATACTGTATACTTAATTTGAATTCACTCTCACACAGAACAGAACAGCTCTGATTAATGGAAGTAACAGTTCATGTGATCATGGCATTCTCTCTCTCTCTCTCTCTCTCTCTCTCTCTCTCTCTCTCTCTCTCTCTCTCTCTCTCTCTCTCATGTCTACAATGCTGCTTTCAGAGATAGTTTAAGTCTATTCTCTCATCTTCTACTGTTCCGTTTAATTTATTTTGCTAAGCATGAGTACTGTGCTGAACATTCTCCAGTTCAGATTTTCACACTGAAAAACAGTGCCAGGCAGAGAGAGATAACTATTTCCTAAAAACTTGTGATTGTGGGACCATTCAGTTTTTTAAAAATCCTGTTTGATGCTATTGTTTACCCTTGCGGATACTGCAAGATTCCTCCATCCTATTCTCCTTACCTTTCTTTCCAGTTTTAGTTACCTGAATGATCTCAGCCAATAGGAAAGATGATGTAGTGAAGGAGATGACACCATGATGATATGTAGCCAATTGGATTTGGCTATGTGATTGTATCATTGACAGCCAACGAAATCAGTTCAGAGAGGATGTCAATGAACAGGTGAACATTTTCTGCAAGCCAAGCTATACAATCATTATTGTATAGGTGCATGAATTTTAACTGTGCAGAAAATGTTCTAAATCACAGGGAACCTTTGGGCTTTACTCTAGCTGCTAACTTCACCTGAAACTTTTTTAAAAATAAAAATACTTTTTTGCATGGTCAAGTTTTGGTTGTTGTTGTTTTAAACCCACTGAGGGAAGAAGCGGTGGAAGAAAAGTGGAAGAAATTTAAAGTTTATTTAAAGAATAAGCATAATAATGGATAGAATTAATTGAAGTGAAGGAGGTACAGAGAGGCTGCAGAAAGATAAAATGTAGAGGAGTAAATATATTTAGATGTAGTTATAAGTTTGGAAAAGGATTTGAAATATATGTTAAGATACAGTAATATAATATAAAAAAGGCTTACCAGTAGTTAAAATGGAAAATAAGTTTAAGGTCAAGATGTAGAAATTACTAAAGATGATTTACAATGTAACGCAGTTGGAGGAGGAATGAGGAAGTCAACAGTGTTAGATTTGAACTAAGTTATAGTTATTTTTGTGTTTTTTGTGTTTTTGCATTTTGCATTTTTGTATTTTGTATTCTGTATGCTTTTGTTTTTGTTTGTTATAACATCAATAAATATATTATTATTATTTTTAAAAAAACCACTGAGCGTGTCTGCCAAATCTTAGAGACACAAATAATCTGGATTATAAGTGAAAGAAGTGGCTTTAGCATGGAATGCCAAATAGAAGAAAATGAAATGCTCCCTTCCATCTTCTCTCACAGTTTCTGATAGAGATGCCTCTGGGCTGAAAGGCAGAAAAGAAGGGATGCAAAAAGCAAAAGACTCCTATGATATGTGGTGATATAAGAGTAGCATCAAGGGATTGCTCCTGTGATCTCAAGCAAGAAATGCAAACTCTGCATGCAAACGCAAGCAGGCACCAATCTGGGCATCGAACTGACCCCAAGGTTAAAATGTAAATAGTTTGAGCATGTTTTGTTGAAAGGACCCCGAGGGCCAGGAATGCATTTCCCAATCCATTAAAACAAACAGAATCAGGAGGGCTAGTTGTGTGCTGGTGCTGTTCGGTGGGATTGCCTATCCCCCTGAAAACTTAAAAGCAGACACTGCCTGATGACTTTGGACTTCGGTACATTACATTCCTGCTGTTTGCACACGCAAAGCACTTGTTATCAACTAGAGCTGAAAGGAAACACAACCAAAGCTTCCGCATTCAATGGATTTGCCACATTCACCATCACTGTCCTCTAATTGTGGGAAATGCAAAACTCATATATCAGTTCGCAGAAATCAGATTTTTATTTGTGACCAGGTTTTTGTGAGATGCACAGGTGCAAAGCTGCAGGTTTGCATGCAGCATGCCTGAATTTGCTATTCTAAATGCATATCTCATCCTCTCTGCTTTAAACTTGCATAAGGCAGCTTCCAAAGCTCCTGTAGTTACTAGAGGGCTCAGGTTTGATTATTTGCCTGTAGCCTCAAAGATGGACAATTCATGTGATGGGAGTTGTAGTTCAGCAACATTTCGAGGGCCAAAGGCTTCTGCTCTAACGAGACATAATTCTGCCAAACAAAAAGCATGCAAACTACACGGTTTGTATTCTGTCTTAAGCTGTAGAAAGGTAGTTGCAAACCAAGAAGCTTTAATGCGATTAATGTGCATGCCTTGTTCCAGAAATATATTAATTTCAAAACAGAAAGATGATTAAGATCAATAATTCAAATTAGCCTCATCTCCTTTACCATTGAAATCACTGATTTAAGCTAGTCTCTGCTGATGGATGGAAAGGCAAATAAGAGCAAACTGACCAATCAAAGGATTAATTCTCTTCTGCCAATCCTAACCAAGGTACAGCAAAGTTGTATGGCTTAGTGCCAGGTATACAGCATACCAGCCCACCTGCATCTGTCATATGAAGAAGAAAACCATCAGGAGGCTGCCAGTGAGAGGGCTCAGCATGAACTTAGCCAATCACGGTCAAACTGACCAATCAGGTGAACCAGTGGCCATGTATGTTTCTCGCCTTATTGGAAAGGGGCTGAGTTGTGCAGCTGCAGGAATGCTATTAAGCGAAGGCTGCACAGTTAGGCGGTGAATAAAATCAATGTCTATTGATCATTTTAAAAGTCCTTATGGATCATTTTTAGGATGCAGGATGTGTTCCAGCCTGCACAAGAGGCAGCAGTCACAATACAAAACTAATGCAGTAACCTGCCAGCATGAATGAACATGTCCGCGATCCAGCCATTTTCATAAGGAAGCAAATCCTCCATCTGTGCTCAATACATGAGGTACAAAACACCCCTGGACCTCAGGACATAAGACAGATAAATATGAACTCCTCAAATTTGCCCCCAGACTGTCCAGTCTCTTGGAATACAATTGGAGGTACACTTCGCCTTACACTCAAAAAGATGCATATAGATTTTCTCCATCAGCTCCCAGAACAATGGGCCGGCAACATCCTTGCATTTGCAAGATGGGTCTGTTAAATTGCCTTCTGGCAAGGAAAAGGTCTATGATGTATTCAAAAATTAGATTACCAAATAAGCGGAGCGTTTTAAGAGCATTTGTTGTGCATCTATTTCAATTTCTCACAATACCCATAGCAACACCATGAACTCGAGTCAAACTACTACCTGTTTTTAAAAAATTTTAAAGTGTGTGTCATGGTACGTCTTATATACATTGGTCCACAACCTTTTTAATGGCAATAATCACTGAGAGCTCTTCCCAACTGTCGCTATTTGGGGGAAGAATTCAATCAGATACCAGCAAATTCAAGCCATCCAATTATAGTTGATTGGGAGGCCTTGGGCAGTAAACCCCAAAAGACTGGACCTGAAAGAGACAGGACTAGGTAAGTCAAAAGAGCTGATTGGTGGTTTTTAGATGACAACAGCATTCCTCTCTCCCCAGGTATGCCACCTACCTGTTCCTGCAGTGATATCAGCACTCATAGCCTGCATGCAGTAGAAGTCTCTCTTTCTTTGATGAGTGAGCATTTCTCTTGTCTGAGCCAGCGCACAGTCATCCTTCCTTTGCTCGTTTTACAGTTCACTGCCTCATGCTGAGTCAGTACACATGCCCTTCACCCAGTCACTGTGTTCTCAGCATAGTCTGCATGGCTACCGTGTCCTTCATTCCCATGTTTTCTTCCTCCATCCAATTAGTAACTTTAATGATGGCTTGTTTAATGTCCCTGCCAGCAGCACAATTTATTATTGCAGAACAAAAGATCAAAGTGCAGCAACACCACCCTGGAGCTTACTTTAGAAGCGTGGGACATTTGCAGTCCAAGAGAACTGTGCATGATTTTGCTAGTTAGCATATGAAGGGGCTAAGGACCACAGAGTCCTACTTGCTAGAGCAGACTCCATTAGGTCATGCCCCTTCACCATTGTGATGTGTTTCTTCTCTTCCTTTCCTCATTCTCTTCTTCACAATGCAAACCATAAAGGAGGACATACCTCACGATACCTCCCAGCTTCAGACAGGTGTCTGAAGCTATCTTTCTCTATTTCTACCCAGGAATATTATGCCTGTGTTGTTTTTACTATTGCATTGATTAGTGCATGAATCGGACCTTGGAATATGCAAGTAAAGCATTTTTTAAAATTACTTTGTGGTGTGTGGTCTGTTCATTGCAGAGAGAGGGATAGAAGGATTTCAGCTGCTATGTGCAGCTGAAGAGAGAGGGATAGAAGGATTGGTGTGTGGTCTGTTCATTGCAGAGAGAGGGATAGAAGGATTTCAGCTGCTATGTGCAGCTGAAATGGGATGAAGAAATGTGCAGCTGAAATGGAATGAAGAAGCTTTAATAGCCTAAATTTCTATGCTTCACTAAGCTGCATAACTCTGATAGGGGGTATCTCCCGCCAGAGTCTCTTCAGCCCCACACATTGAATACAGGCAGTAAGCTGATTCCTTTGTTTCTTCACCCACACATGTGGGTATCTAAGAGTCAATATTACTTACAATTCATTCCCCCATGGAGAGTGATGTTTTTCCTCCTCCCCATTGTGTCTTTATTAGAGTCTGAGTCTGGCCTGACTCAGAATAAAGCAGCTCCCACTCTGATCGCAAGCTGGTGGCCTGAGTTACAAGGAAGATCTCTATTTAGCTAGATGACAGCAGATGCCGCATCAAGGGCACCATCATTTTTGTGACATATTTAACTTTCAAGACTGTACTTGATGACCAAAACTTGCATCATGCAGCCTGGCAGTGTTAAAGAACTAGAACAGGGGTGGGGAACTTCAGGCCCAGGGACCCAATGTACTGTATCTCTATCCAACCCTCAGGACTCTGTACAGACCTGACCTTCTCTCTAGGCTTAGATCCTGGCCTTCCCGTGCTCTGCATGCATGTGATCGAGTGATCAAGCAGGCAAGTGGGTGGCAGTGGCAACGACACAGGGAACATGGGAAGGCCTGCCTGGGTCACCCACCTCCCTGCTGGCTCACTCTGTCAGCCTGCTTCACTCCCTTACCCCGGCCCACCGTTGTCACACTGCAGTTTGTGTAGCCATGTACTGGCAGCCATGCAAATTGCAGCATGACAACTTTTTTCTTACAGAAAGGTTGTATTGTTACATGCCACCCCCATCTTCTAGAGGTGTGGGATTCCAGGGACTGCAGGCGCACTTACTCAGGGTTCGTGTTTCCTTTTGGAAATGAGGCACAGAGGAGACTGTGGTAGATTTATGATACAGTGGGTGCTTGGGTTGTAAACGTTCACAACCCACAGGGTTCGCAACCCGCGTCTGCGCACACGCAGGTCGTGATTCGGTGCTTCTGCACAAACGCAAAGCACGATTTAGCGTTTCTGCACATGCGTGCGCGCCGATACCTGGAAGTAACCCATTCCGGTACTTCCAGGTTCGGTGCGGAGCGCAACCCGAAAAGACGCAACCTGAAGCACCTGTAACCCAAGGTATGACTGTATATGGTTTATTCACACATACTGTATATACAACCTGGGTTTATGATGGAGGGGCTCCCAGAGGGTCTTGCTGTTGGGTTATGCACAGCCATAACCTGATGTTGTGACCAGTTGGGTGACCGCCTGTTCACCACCCACAAACTCATAACACTATGGTAAGATAAGATGTACAAAAGTAACATCCACTTTTTTGGTTCTGGCCCCATCCACCACTGGCATTTGGCCTCTGGAAAGGCTCGATGTGACCCTCAAAGGTTCCCCGCTCCTGAACTGTGGGGCGGGGGAGGAGAGGGGAATTCCCAGCCCTACCTGAAGACCCCAGGGATTAAACCTTGGATCTTTTGCATGCAAAGCATGTGCTCTATCCCCAATCTACAGCCTTTCTCTATAGTGAAGCTTCTTTGAACAACCTAGGCCTGTTTGCAAAACTGAGTGCCACAAAAAAGCACCAGTCTACCTATTTACCATTCATAGGCCACTGATGTAGCGCTCCATGTGACCTCAATCCAGTTGAAAAGCAAGTGCATCTCCATTTTTTACTTCCCGCTTCCAAAATGATGTCAGAGAGTAATGGAGACAGTGCAGAGGTCATGATCCATACCATGCAAATGCCTGAAGAGTGCCTAGACCAGACTTCCTCAACCTCGGCCCTCCAGATGTTTTGAGACTACAATTCCCATCATCCCTGACCACTGGTCCTGCTAGCTAGGGATCATGGGAGTTGTAGGCCAAAAACATCTAGAGGGCCAAGGTTGAGGAAGCCTGGCCTAGGAGGACCAGGGGGTCCCAGATGGAATCTGAATGGCAGCCAGCCCTGATTTTGCCCATCGTCCCTAGTTTATTGAAAGCCAGTTGTCTATCGATGTATTTTTTAAAATATCAGGATCCAGTATTGCTTCAATTTGTCTTTATAGTTGTTGTTTTTTTGCCTAGATCGACATTGTTTCCAGCAGGCATTGTGCCCTCAAAACACAGCTCTGAAATGGCTGTTTGAATTCCAGGCACATTCTTTAGCTTTCATTTCATTTCCCTTTCTCTCAGTGAATGTTTCATCTGAACCCATAGAAATTAATGGGCTCTTGTCTTGTGGCTGATTTTAATCGCAGCTTTTCTTTTCAAATGAATGTGTCTTCATTGTGTGTGCTGGGGGGGGGGATTTTCCCCTCTCTGCCAGTGCGGTCCTAGATTAACTGTTACCATTGGCGTCTACAATGGCTTAAAACTGCATTTGAAAAGTTCTTATAGACATCAAACTCGCTCAAATCAGTGAATTGGGTGTGTGTGTTGAGATTATAAATTGTGGAGCCGTGGGATGAGCAATCAGAGAGCATCTTATTTCATACGCAAGGGGTCAGAGGCAGTGAAAAGTAACTCCCATTGTAACGTAAGTTATTTTATATTGTTCATCTGTGCCTCAGTGTACCTCATGGTCCAACAACATCAGTTCATTTATGGCCCAATAGGCAAATGAAGGCTTAGTTTATATGTTCAGTATAATGAAGAGGTAACACTGTTTTGGCCTGTACCTTTTCAGACTGTCAGTTAAGATGTTGAATTTTTAACCACTTCCCCGTGGATTAAACACCATGTGCCTAGAAAAGAAGCATGTTGAATGATGAAGGGTTTGTTGAGTCTTCTCTCTGACATACTGAATTAATATGTGCAGTTCCTTTGACTCACAGTGAGCAATTTAAACTTGTGATCCCATCACCACCCTCAGCCTAAACTGGTACAGTCCAGGAAAAAATAACCACTTGATTATACAGAATGTATAGATTGACACTTAAGCACCCCGTGGCAGTACATTAAAGAATCTTTTTTCACCTCCCGACTTTATCCACTCCTGACTTTATCCACTCATTTAGATTGTCTTCTGGGATCTGCTCTATATTCCTCTGCCAGTTGACGTGTGGTCAGTAGCAATGCAAAGCCAAGCCTTTTCTGAGTTGGCACCTACATAGTGGAACTCCCTTCCAAGGCAGACACACCTGGCTCATTGGCAGAGGAAGGCCGGGGGGGGGATGCGGTGCACACTGGGTGTCAGCCGTGTCCATGCTGCCATGGGCAGCTAGTGGCGCCCCCACACTCGCCGGGTGGGTGGATAGCCCCACCCCTGTGGGCCAACTAGCCCCGCCTCCACACCGCTCCAGGTGCCAGGACAGGTAGCTCCACCCCTGACCTGGCTTGCTCATTAAATGGGGCTCAGAAGTTCACTGTTTCAGAGTGTATTTTGGACAATGCATAATGAGCTGTACCTATGCCTCAGTGGATAGATATGTATGTTGACTTCTGCTGTCTTGGTGATGCTGCTGTCTTGTGGTGTTTTTATTGATTTGCTCATATATTGTTGTTAAGCTGCTTCAATAAATACCAAAGGAACAGTAACTATGTGGCAACTCCAAATATCTATCTGACCATTTTCTCCATTCTCCATTCTCCTTGGCTCTCCTCATCTCCCCCTGGTTCTATCTAAAGCAGGATGGGTAACCTCAGGCTTGGGGTGGGGGGCAAATACAGCCCCTGGATTTCTCTATCTTGGGATTCTCAGGACTCCCCCCAAGCCAGACCTCCTCTCCCAATCATATCTCCTCTTCCCAAGCGACATCCCACACCAGTTCTGCTCCCTGCTCCTCCTTTGAGTGCTTTTGCATGGCTGGAATACGTCCTTAAATTGTCATAACACGTCTCAGTTGCCTGAATAGAGAAATGTCTCCCTCTGTTTTTTGTGTGGCTTGGAAAGCCTTTGCCAACTCCATGGGTGATGCCACTGCTGACGCCAGACCATCACCACTCATCACGGAACATCAAGACCAAAGCACCTTTGGTTTGGAGTTTGTGTGGTCCCTGGCATTTGCCAGACATCATTCTTAAGGGAATACTTCTGTGTGGCCTCTTCATGCTACATTTCAGTAGCCTACTATACCAACCTAAACCCTTCTGTGCTTTTGTGGGTCTCCTTCCCCTTGTGCCTCTGGTTCCACCCACCACTGTTATATGGCCCTCAGAAGCTTGCTTCTGAGAAAATGTGGCCCCTATGCTGGAAAACCATGCTGTTCTGCCATGAGGAGAAGGTAAATGGCTCTTTTCAGATGGAGAACCTGGTCTCTCCAGATGTTTCTGGACTGCAGTAGCCATCACCCCATACCCTATGCTGGCTGAGGCTGATTTACCTTGAGCATTAAGGGGCTCTTCCTTGGCTTGTTGTCAAGCCAAGGCTTGTTGTCCTTTCCTAGCTTTAGTTCTGGGGCTGCTTCACCGCAGTAACATTTCTGTGGACTAAGGTTTCATTGCAGAACCAAAACAAAAACGTTGTTAACTGTCTTTCTCTCTGCCTTTCAGATGTTTCCTTTCTGCCTGGAACCCTTCGAAACCTAATGACAGCCCCATGGATAGCTACTGGCCCATGGAGAAGCAACAGAAGATGGACTATTGACCCAGGTATACAGGGCAGGACGCAAGGGAAATGCATGTACCAAGACTGTCACAGCAAACATGCACGTGTTGGAGGGACCACAGAGATTCCCATCAGACAAGAGCGAAGATGATGGATGGGACTCCCACCCACTCCAGTGGCTTTCACCTCCAACTGTCTCTGCTAATATATTGCTCTCCTATTCTGTTCGCAAGTCTCTATCAGATTATGCGCTTAGAGAAAGAATCGTCCACAATGAGAGGATTTACATTAGTGGCTGAAACTGTTCCTCATTTTAAACGGTAGCACTTCAAGAGAGATGGGGCTCTGGAAAAGGAAAGAAATTTTGAAAACACTCAAGGGTCGTTCTCTCTCACACCCAGACAGCCACATAAACACCAAATAACAGGGCCGGCCCAAGACATTTTAGCAAACCACAAAATAGAGGGCCCCACCACCGCCAGGGAAGAAGGGGTGCATGAACTTCTACATCAGGAACAAGTGTGTGAGGGGGGAATTAAGACCTACATTGGGAACAAGTGTGGGCGGGGATCAGCAGAGCCGATTCACCAAGAGGCCACTGTAGAGGTGGCAGGAGGGGGCGGCTGTGCCAAGAAGGAGGCAGATTTGGCCTCCAAAGAGTTTGCCACTACTGTTGCTGTCACTGCGGCAGCTGGTGGTGCATTCCTTGGACGCCAGATCTTCTGCCCCAGTGGATCCTGTCACTTGATGGCAGTCACCAGTGGCATAGCATGGGGGAGGGGCACAGAGGTAGTTGCCTCGGGTGCAAAAATTGTTAGAGGCACAAAATTTCAACACTCGGTGCTGCCTCAATACAGCTGTACGCTTCTGTCGCTGGGCTCCATTAAAAGCAACTTCTCCATTTGAACCAAGAAGTGACACCTCCAGACAATGGAACAACTCCTCTCATCTCTGCAGCTGTGATCTCCTGGGTGACGCAGATGCCGTTACTGCAGCCTATCATTTATAATAGAATTCTTTCCTAATTCTCTTTTAAAACAGCAACAACACTACAATTATCGGAAATTTAATAAAAGCTAGCAGTTATCATGAGTTGCATGTTTCCCACTTCTTAATGCAGTCAGGAAGGCTCTCACGCATTCAGATACTGCTATATTCATGGAAGAGGACAAAATAGGAAGGTTGAGCAAGGCTCGGGTGGGGTGTTGGTGATTCTTTTTGTTTTGCTGGATGTGCTTTGCTTCTGATTTCTTGACCTGTAAGTTCCTGTGCTTTTGCAGGGAAAGATGTCCTCAAAGGAATAGGAGAATGGCACAGCATTTACGTACTAGATGTGTGAGTAAGGAAATAGTGGTCACGTGTTCTTGTGGCATAAAGGAGGCCGGCAGAGTTACTTCTAAGCATGAGCTGTCATGTGTTTATTCTCTGAGAAGGACCGTCTCCCTAGAATAATTTCATTTGACACACACCTTGAAAGAAAGATATACCCCTTAGAGGGTCTGGTCTCATTCTCAGTTTTTTTTAAAAAAAAACTAGATGTGTCAAGGGATAGCTGCCAGGGAGATGGCTGACCCTGTAGATTTGCTGCTGGGGACAGTTTGGTGGGTTATGCTGTATCAAATTATCATCACCGTGGAATCAGCACTGTAAAGTTGGAAGGGATCACAAAGGTCATTTAGTCCACCATCTGCTCAATAGTCTTGCAGTGCTTCATAGCGTGCTTCTTTAATATTTCGCAGCCCATCAAAGCTTGGTGTAATCCTTGCCTACATTCTGATAGCCTTTCACATAGGCTGCAAATGGCCAGCTGAAGGACCTCCTAGTCTGGTGAAAGAGTTCGCATTTCATATGTGGGAGCTCCCAGGTTCAAATCCAGGAAGTGGCCTTGGGGACGGGGCTGGGAGGGCTCTCTCCACAGAAGCATACCTGAAAGACTGCTGCTTCAGCCAATCAGGGGGAGTGGTTCAGCATCCAATAGCCTGGCTCTTCTTGCATGGGGCACTGAGTCCTTATAAGATTGTGGTATAATAGCAGAGCACACAGATTGCAAGGAGAAGTTCCCAGGTTCAATCCTGGGCATATCCAGTTAAAAGGATCAAGTAGCAAGTGATGGGAAAGTCATACTGAGATCCTGGACATCCTCTGTCCACCAGAGCAGACAATGCTGGGATAGATGGTCAAATAGCCTCACCTGGTGACAGCATCCTATGTCCCCACAATGGCAGCATAGATGATCTATTCAATCAACAAATACACATCTGGCTGTGGTCATTTCTGTCTTAGAACTTATTGGTAAGCAAGAAGGGAGGGACCAGCCTCCAATTTCCAAAGAAACCTAAGGCACCAATAAGGAAGGCGTAGGCAAGAAGTTTTTCACTATAGTCTTTTTAGAAGTGGAATTTCAGAGATCGTTTCCTCCCTAAAAGAGGGCACGTGTTGTGGTGCGACCTGGAGACCGACCTCCTGTGTTGTGGGTGGGTAAGATTGGTCAGCCACAACACCCGATTGGCAGGTCCCTCAATGTTGGGTTCAATCTGGCCAATGGGGCACAGTCCAAACGGATCGAGGGATGTGACCCAGAGCTTCCTCTTTCGGTGCGTGCATTCGGAACACCCGCCCACCTCTCCCTACTTTTAGGGCTTTGTTGTGCTTGATCTTGCTATGCCATCGTGTGTCGTCTGTTGTTGGGACAGGGGCACGGCAGGAATTCCCCCCCCCCTTGGCTGATTGGCTGCTGCCATTTGGGTTTCGCCTGCCACATAGCAAATTGTCACAACTTGTAAGGTTGCGGATAGGCATTGGTTCAGGTGATAGGGATGGGAGAACGGTCTCACCATCCCTATGTGAAGGGTATTCTGTTAAAGGAATCCAGGGACTCAAATGGTTTGGTCAACCCCCGAGAGGGGGTTGTGCCCATGCCTGAGTCCAGGGCAGCATCTGGGGGGTGAACATAGTCTGTTCCCGGCTTTTCGCCTATCCAGGATTTAGCGGGCAGGTCTCTAGGTCTGAACACGCAACTATATCCAAATAGGAAGTCACACCATGTTTGAGCTATATAGGCTGCTGGTAAGGACTCACAGGACGCAACGCTCTTCTACAATATACATGCATATATCTATTAAGGCATCAGCAATGCACAGAGACAGACCAGCAAGATGAATTAGGGTGATTTGAGAGTTCCCCCTCTCTCAAGTCATGATGTGATGTCAGTAACTGGCTCCAGTCAGATCAGGGCCCCACAAAACCTTAAGTTCTGTGTTTACATTTTCTGCTTTACATCCCCCCACATCTCTCTATATTTTTCTAGGTCCATGGGCTTCGCAAGACGTGAGGATGTCTAAAATGTTGCATGCAGAATGATGGATATCTTTGTTCCTTAAATGCAGCAGCAGAGGGTGTTTTAAAAGTGAAAATTCTCTTTTTTAAAAAATGCTATGCTCCCCTGATCTTACAGCAACAACAGCAAAGGTCTGCAGGTCATGTCCTAGACAGCCTCACATTGTAAGGAAGATCAGAGACCTACAAAGGTCTACCAGGAGGCTTGTAAGATCTATTGGAAGACACAAACAACCTTGTAAGATCTATTGGAAGACACAAAAGAGAGAAAAAAGGGGGGGTACAAACAAGAATACATACCACCTGGCCACCCCTTCCTTATTTTAAGGTAAGAAAGAGATAAACCTCTGTTCCACTCATTAAAAATTAGGGAGGAATGGGAATTCCATTTATGCCCCCTCTCAAAAAGCCCCTGGAGTTGCCTGTAATTTGGCAGACTTAATCTTAATCTATTCTGGAGGGTTTGTTTGCCTATAAATGTCAAACACTTTGGTCCAAAAGGAGGCAGTTACAGATGTTTTGAGATTCACCATTACAGTATACCGAATGAAGAAGCACAGAGCTTCATTTTATTCAAAGCGGCTTGGAACTGGAAACACAGATTGAAGCAGGGGAAAAGCGAGAGCACAGAGTATCTCAGAAACAGATTGTATTTTTTTTTAAAGTGCACAGATACAAGGCAAATCTAGGGGCCTCTTGATCTCTCGCCCTCAGATATATATAGTACACACACACCCTACCTACCTAGACATACACAACAGCAAAGTCTGAGGGATGTTGTCCTAGAACTCCTTCTGCTGCTATTTAGTGCTTTTTTTAAAAGTGCAGAGTTTGCTTTTGTTTGTTTATTTGTTTGACTAGAAAAGGATTCAGTTACTAAGCTCATCCCTGCCACCTGAAGAGGTCCACCTGAGGCACAGTCTTGCTGCCACAGTTGAAAACAAGTCCTGGGAGAAAGTCCCACTTAGCCGGGGGTGTGTGTGTGTGTGTGTCCCCTTCTCCCTTGCTCTCTGCTGACGGTGTCAGCTGTCTCCTCTGAACTCCATATCAATACCATGGTTAATTTACGGGGCAATAAAAGTTAATTAATGCTGTAGTTACAAAGCCATTACAATGTAATTATTGTTTAATTGGATTATAACTTATGTAATTTCCGACAAAGTGCTTATTGCTTGTGTAATAAAACAGAAGATATTTACAAAGTGATTAATTGTCACTATCAGCAAGCAGAAGGAGCTGCTTAGGAGAGGCGAGGGGAAACGCCGGCCTCTTTGCATAGGAGGTGGCACAAGACATCCCCAATGCCAGGCCTGCAAAGGCCACTGGCTCAAGCCACAAGTCAGCCAAGTGCCTGGATTTAGCCACTTGAGCATCGGTTTGAATTTCCCCCGTTTTGGTGGTATTAGCAGCTTATTCTCTCCCTGTGGCAGTCTATTTGTGTACTGCCAGGAAGCAGTGGCAGAGCAAGCCGATTGGGCGTTTTGGTCACCTCCCTCAGTGGTGACACACCCCTTCCTCCACCCCTGCCAGGATGCCTTCACAGTGCAGTTCTCCCTTTATCAAGACAGGTTCTTTATGTCACACAAATATTATTTTTTGAGGGGGGGGCAGGAGAGAACTCGTCTTTGTATACTTTGACACGTACTTCCAACGTTCCATCTCTAGCCTCACCAAGAAGCAGGAACCATGGAGTGTGGGTCTGCGCAGATGATGGGGCTAGCTTGGTTCTCTCAGGGACATGCACTTAAACATATGGCCACCATCAGGCTTTTCCAAGCTTGAATCCTGGCAAGATGGAGGTTGCAGTTTGAGGGATGCTTCCTAAATGCAGCTCTGTCGTTGGAGGCTCAGGTAGCCTCAGTGGATAGAAGTGCCTTTTGCCAACCGTGACTGTATTGGCAGCTATGGCCATTCCTGGACCAGGGGAGCCTGGGCACTGTAGTTCATGCACTGGTTGCTTCAAGGCTGGATTACTGCAATGCGTTCTATATGGGGCTTCCCTTGTGCTTGATCTGGAAGCTGCAGTTAGCACTAGTGCTGCAGCATGGTTCCCGACAGGGGTGAGGCCTTGTCATCATATAATACCTGTGTTCAGAGGTCTGCCACTGGTTGACGATCTGCTACTGGGCCAAGTTCAAGGTGTTTTGCTACCAGTTTTGCTACCAGCCCTTAACAACTTGGGACCACTTTACCCCATATGCAGCCACTCGACTGCTTTGTTCAGCAGAATTTGTACTTTTACAGGTGCCACATAACATCGGTAATAACTCAGTTGTTCAGTGTGGCAGCCCCAATAGTTTGGAACTCCCTGCCTATTGATATCAGGCAGGCACCTTCACTATTTTCCTTTTCGGCACTTGCTCAGATGCTTGGGAAATTTCTGTGAGTTTCAGTTTGTTTGAGTTTATTCTGTTGTGGTTTAAACTTTCTGTTTTAAATTATGGTTGTAAATGTTTTAGTGGTCGTTTTGCTCATGATGGAGTGTATCGGTCTCTTCTCCCCTCCATATTATCCTCACAATAATTCTGCGAGGTGCCTTAGGCTGTCCGAAGCTTACCCAGTGAGCTTCATGGGCAAGTGGGGATTTGAACCCTGGTCTCCCAGGTCATTGTCCTACACTTTAACCACTGCACCATACTGGCTCTCAATTTGCAAAAAAAAAAAACCCGCCGCCGCCTTTCATAATGCCTGGATTATTATTTTTCTACTTGCATATAAGGCTTGACTGTGACAGGGGTCTTGAAATGGTTAGGTTATTTCCCAAAGAGCAGGAGGGCCCAAGGAAATTTTGGCACATGTGTAGTCTGAGACATTTTCAAATTACTTGGTGGAAAACCTGAAATGATGGCATTTGTAATTCTGTCCCTCAAACAGAAGACTTAAATCTCTTACTCAAAATGGGGAGCCTGGCACATGGTTGCTTCTTTTATATTCTTCTACTACTCAGATTTACCAAGGGATAAAGAAAAAGGAAACAAAAAGAGGCGGGAGGGATACTTTGATTCTTTGCAAGTGCCATTTGATTTCTTTATCTCTCTCTCTTTTTCCCCCCCTGATGAAACTGGAATGAAGGAAAATCCCTCTGAAACTGAGTAGAATATCAAAACCAGCACACGGCTCACCCAGGTTGCCCTTTCATGTTGAATGAGACTCATCAACTATTACACAAATGTCTTGTCTTGTCTCCCCTTACACCGAGCAAAAGGGAAGCTTTGGGAAAACGAAAAGGGCATCGGGCACAGATTAGCACCTGGGGCTATGGATGACTTTCAGACTAAGCCACAGGCGCAGAGGAATTAATTCGCTCCTGATATGGCTGCACGGCCTCAGTGCCTCCCCCCCCCCCCCTCCCGTGCCACAAGACTCACAGACAAGCATGATCTGTGAGCCGTATTTGTTTGTTTAAATATTTATATGACACGCTGCTTGTGCAGAAAAGTTACAGGTAGGGATGGGGAAGAAATTTGACCCTGTGATCCTCGGATAAAGGCTGGTATAGAAATTTAATAAATAATTGTAATTATAATAACTGAAGGAGAGTCGTATTTCGAAATCTGTGATTCTCCAAATACCGCAGTGCAGTTGTTCAGCCAAGCAATGTGTACAAAAAAATGCACATGCTAAGGTAAAGTGTACATATAAGTGCAGACATGCAATGCAAAGAATTGAATACATAGGCTTAGATATTCTTTCATATCAGTTGAAGTTCTTTTCCAAATTCTAGACATCAACCAAAGAGAGGATAAAAAGCTATACTGCTTAGGGGTTTGGGTCTATCTTGTCTTGTCTCTTTGACTCATTTCTTTAAAAATGGGGTATCGTTCCTCAAATTAATATGATGTTTTATTTGCCAAGATTGAAATATATTTTGGGTACATCCATTTTTAAAGGACCACCCCCCTGAAATATGTAAAGAATTGAATACACAGCCTCTTGCCTCTCCCTTCTATTTTGTCATATAGTCCTCTAACCTTAAAATAATTTCTCCTTGCTCAAAACGCACAAAAAGCCACCAAGTGGCTGCCAAGTCTAATGAATCAGCACCGCCAGAGAGAACCTGCAACTCGTGACTTAATGTCTCAGATAGAAACAAAACATTTTAAAACCAGTGGCCTGGAGAGCAAATAAAGGCCTTCTTCCACTTTTGAGCAATGACCAGATGGGTAGCACCGAAATGGTGAAGAATTACTGTTTTCCATTATTATAAAAAGTCAAAATATAAAACTTTTCAAATTCCTTGTCCTGCGTAATCAAATGATCAGTATAGTGGAGTAACACATTAAACTTACACAAATCCGAACATACGTGTTTAGCGGGGGAAGCCCTCCACAGCAGGATGCCCGCTGTTGCAGCTCCTGCAAAAATGGCAAGGAACACTTTGGGTGTTTTCCTCTACTAGGATTCCATCTGCCTGTTTAAGGATTCACTGCAGTCTTTTTCTTCTGCCTTTGCCTCTCTCGGCCTGATGGCCTCTGCCGCCTCTTCTCTTGTTTGTTACCCTTGCCCTCCAGGCTCACACATGGAGGGGTGGTAGGGGAGGCGTGAATAAAAGGGCAAGGCCTCCTCATGTGGCTTCCCCTCCCCTTGCCAGCCAGAAGTCAGTGACTATCATGGCCCCATCCTTCCCCTCCTCTACCAATTCCTCCAGATCCTGCTCAAAAACCAGTGGGAGAGAGGATGAGTCAGAAGACTCCTTAGAGCCCAGGGTCCCCTCCTTGACTACCTACCATTCAGGAGGCCTTACGCACTGACGTTAGGTCCTCCTTACCCCTGCATAAGATGTGACTTGCCTGCTCCTTCGCTGTATCAACTTCTTCCACTCATCTTTCAGCACCTGAATTTCATGGATTGTAACTCCACTGTAATCTATATTTTGTGTAAAAATCCATAGTTAGTTCAATAATACGGATCTCAATCTGTATTCTCTTGTTGATTGCATTTATCTTCCATTCTAGTTCTTTCCCCTCTTCTGCAAATATCTTACAAATCTAACAATCGTTCAAACTTTTGAGAAAAGTAGCTCCATTTTTCCCATAGCTGAATCCTGATCTTTCTGCCTATCTCTTTCCTTCTTGTTTCCATACCTGGACTAGGTTGTAATAATGACCACCAGTTTCTTTTGTTTTGACATTACTAACTGAACAACTTTCACAAGTGGCAATCACATTCAGAATTACCTAGGAAGAGGTCCCGTTTAACTCAGCAGGACTTGCTTCTGAGTAGGATTGCACATTCTTCCATTTTTCTTTTACACATATTGTGCTGTATCTTCACATTACTATATAGGGAACAGGGTGGTCCAACTTTTCGTACCAAGTCACAAGAGTATTTCAACATGGAACCAGCAGACAGCACACTGCTTTGTTGCGTGGGGGTGGGGTGGGCAGAGCAAAGCTAAAAGGTAACACACACACACACACACACACACACACACACACACACACACACCCAGTCCTCATGCTGCCTTCCCAAAGCTGGATAAGCAAAGGCTTTGGGAAGGATGTGCAAGGTTCTGGCAGGGTCCTAGAGCCCTCCTGCTTCCTCCCCAAAGCTCAGTGCCTCACTTACTTTGGGAAGACAGCATGAGGGCTGCATGTTAAGACCACCCTGTTATAGACATTTTACAGATTTCTCAAAACAAAGTGAAAAAAATGCTTCACAGACGCTCTTATAAATATTGTACAAGTGATCTGAAATGCAGTGGATAATCTGGCACCTACAAGACACGTGGTGGTGTATGCCCTCCATAATGAAGTTAGGTAATTTAAACTCTGGTCTCCCATGGCCTTAAGGAAGGGGTACTATGCATTGTATTACTTCAAAAGTAACAAGGCAACCTTGCTTTTTTGGGGGGCCCTTCTGTTCATTCTCCTATGTGGGGAGAAGCCCCCAAGGCACCACTGCACACCCTTGTAGTCAAGAGTCATTTCCATCAGATAATATACTTCCTGTATTAGGCAGCAGCCTCATCAGTTTTTCCTCACATCGCTGACCTGAAAGCTGCCTGTCAAGGAAATGATTCTGCATCCATTGGCCCTGATAGTCATGCAATGCAATGTATTGATCCCAAAATGGTTTGTGTGCTACTGGTGGCTCGATGATGAGTCTATGTTGCTCGAAATACACGTGTGCTTCCCAAACTAGCAAAGCAACAGCATGGAGCACATCCGTGCCCACAAATGCAGGAGGAGGAAGAGCATTGCAAGAGTTACTCCACACATAAACCCCAATAATGGAACACTTCCCTTATCCTTTTGCTTTGCCAGAATGTGTTAGGAGCACGTCAAGTGCTTTCCTCCCCTGTTTCTTCCTTTTCAATTTGTGTCTGCCCTGTCAGCAAATTGGCTGCTCTTTCTTTCCAATGACAACCTGGATTCAACGTCAACGTCCTAACAGGCTCCAGGAATTACTTTTCCTTCCTTGCTCCCTTCCTTCCTCTGTTTGTTCCCGCACTGTCTGACTGATGATTTTGAGCCAACAGAAAAGGAGCTTTACTGATGCGTTGATGAGCAGAGCCTGATACCGAATGTGATATTCACTCTCTTTCTCCTGCTCTCACAGTGCTAGTTCCCTGTGTGACAGCAGCAATCAGCAAGGCATTTGATTCTTTTGCAGGCACTGATCATATGGGCAGTTCTGGTTCCATGGGAAGAAGACAATGAGGGTCTTATTTTTTGCAGGTGTCAATAGGTCAGTGTCCAGTGTCCTCCTAAAGAACCCTTCTTGATGGCTGCAGTATCTTGTCTTCCTTTGGCTAAAAACCAATGATAGCTGCTTCTTTTTTAAGAGAGAGAGAGAGAGAGAATTGAAGGGAGTATGAACAATAAATATTTATTTTTATTTTGGTGTTGTGCACACCCACTTCTACAAAAGTATTTGGATAAACAAGTTATTCTGTCTTGGGCAGTACTTTAAATACTTACACAACTAGTGTGACCAAAGATCTGAGAAGGAAGGAAGGAAAGAAAGAAGGAAAGAAAGAAAGAAGGAAGGAAGGAAGGAAGGAAGGAAGGAAGGAAGGAAGGAAGGAAGGAAGGCTGCATGCCATTGGAAATATTGTCTCCATTGTGCCACAATTCAACTCTCTTAAAAGCTATTGTTGGCATTCAACCTTAATTGAATGCAATTTCAATGTTGGACCAAGGATTCTTCTAAATGTTATTCTTCAGCGTCCTAGGTGGAAGGAACGATCATTCTCTGGACCAGAGCTTGCATTTTAAGGGAACAGTAGGCAGAACAGTCTGCTCATAAGATTTCATCTCTTTCTGACACTTCCCCAATGACACATGTGCCTGCTCCAATTCCTGTAAGGCTCTTTGTCCCTTCCCTTCTCACACCCCTGCTTCATATAATTTTAGTTTTTAGAACAACATTTTTTTTCTAGCCTCTTCATACATTTCAATGTGATGCTTTCTTTTTTTATAGCCTATGTGGGTTTTTGAAATAACGCTGGGGATGGAGTGCCGATGGGTGGAAAGGTGAGAAGGAGGTAGCTTTGTAACTGATGCAGCAGTCAACCAGCCAACCAACATTCTGCACAGCCAACCTCTCACTGATGCAGGGAGGACCAGTTGCTTCTGGCCACAATTCTCTTTAATAGCTGTCTCCCAAAACTTTAAATTCACCAATGCTTTAGAAAATGAGACAGAAAGTGGGCACTCCCAAGCAATTCTTCTTTATTCTTTTTTTTTTTAAGTCCCACCTCTGCTCTGTGCCATTTCTGAAGTCCTGCATGGGAGATCTCCAAAGGCAAAGGTGAATTAAAATCTTCAGGGAGAATCTCTAGTTTCTAACTCAGCAGTATGAGCCACCAAACATAAATATTCAGTTTAGCGCCACTGCTATCAACTTTGCTCGTAGCTCCATCCTTTACTGGGTCCCACAGGCAGCAAGAGACAATGACAGAGTGGGTTTGCAGCAAGTTTTGCTTTTTATAGCTCTCAAGATCAGTATCTTTTGGCTGCGCATCATCACCTCCACTACCTGGCCTACCCCTTAGTTTGCTGGTGAGTTCTCTAGTGAATCAAGCAAGGAGATTCAAGTGGTGTAAGACAAGGGATGGTCAAATTTTTCAGTTTAAGTTTCTCTCAGTTTCTCATTGAGCTCAGTTTCCCACAATTCTGCATCGGTTTGTGAATTCCTCCCTACTCCAGTCCTCATTAAAATTTATCATCATTTTAGCCCACATGTATCCTGATACACGCTTTTTTGAAAAGCAATTTGTTATTTCCATGAACATCTACTTATGTACATTTCGCCCTAATATACACATTTTTTGTGCACTGTCACTTGGTTGGACGAATGAATTGCAGAATTTGGAGAAGTATAACTGTTAAAGAATAGCTGCGTTTCTGTTTGTGTATTATTTTGGAAAGTGCGGATCAGGTAATTTCACATTACAAATGAAAACCAAACTGAATTTGTCCTCCATCCCTAGGTACCATTTCTCATATGGATGACCAAACATGAGTAAGGGCACATAATTGTGCCAAAGAAGGCCTGATTTGGTGCCCCAAACAACTGTGCTGAAAGAACTGCATAATTAGCTACCAAACTATAGTTTTGCGGTTGGCACACACAGTCCTAAATACGGTGAGACCAGGATACCTAGCAAATTTTCTCCTGCTAATTGCTAATATCTTTATAGGTTGCCTTGCAGACCTTCTTAGTGATGGCACCCACCCTCTGTAATATCTTCCCACATTCGGAAGGTGGAAGCAGTAGTTACATTTTAAGCACCTCTTGAAAACACAACTTTTTATGCAAGCTTTCCCTGGGTTACATAGTTGTGTACCATACCCAAGTCTGGCCCGCCCATGAGGTGGTAGGATCCACAGGGGCAGCGGATCTCAATGTAGATCTTTATTTCGCCTTTGTTCCTGATGCAGATCTTCACTCCCCCACCCTTCATCGCTGGTGGGCAGGGGGAGCCATTTTGTGGTTCGCCTCAGGTGCCAAAATGCCTTGGGCCAGCCTGACCATACCATTCTGTTTTTATCAATTTGTGCATGAACAGTTTTACTGTTTTCTTTTGTAAGAGAGCCAGTGTGGTGTAGTGGTTAAGAGCGGTAGACTTGTAATCTGGGGAACCGGGTTCGTGTCTCCGCTCCTCCACATGCAGCTGCTGGGTGACCTTGGGCTACTCACACTTCTCTGAAGTCTCTCAGCCCCACCCACCTCACAGAGTGTTTGTTGTGGAGGAGGAAGGGAAAGGAGATTGTTAGCCGCTTTGAGACTCCTTCGGGTAGTGATAAAGCGGGATATCAAATCCAAACTCTTCTTCTTCTTCTTCTTCTTCTTCTTCTCTAAGATTATATATTCATAGGTTATGTAAACTGATTAGGGATCGTGCATGTTGTAAGAAGCACAAAACTCTTCCAAGAAATCCAGTGTCAAAGAGGTTTTTGTGCCTGAGATGTTCATTTCGAACACCTGGTACTGTATTCTGCAAGCACTGAGCTCCTTTGCTCATCTTGCTGCCTGCATATATTTTTTTTGCATTGTACCTGTACTCCGACTGCTGAAAACTAAGCCGGGGAAGAGATAAGTAGCTGGGACAAAAACAGATCAAGCTCAGACAGAAATAATGTCATTGACATTCATTAAATCAAGTGCTGATGCCATGCTTGAAAAGGTTTGCTCTGGGATAACCAGGGATTATGGGCTCAGTGCAGAAGTTAAAGCTAACTCCTGGAGGCAAAATCTGGATGCTCCTTGTTTGCTTCTGGACTTAACAACCTATGAACACATCAGTCCCTTTCGCATTAAGGAAATCGCTCAGGTCTGCTGCTTGTAATGTCATTCTTATCATTCAAATTCTGTTAAATATATGTAGGTAAACACATTTTAGTTTTGAAAGCCATTATCTCTGACAGGTCTTGCCATGGGCAGTCACGGTCACTATCTATATAGTATGCTGGCCCCAAAATTCATCACTTTTCAAATGCAAGTTTTATTGACTGTGTCTACAGGTTATCTGTAAAATTAGTGGACGGATGGAGTGAAGGCAGTTGTCCATTTAAATAACCTCATTTATCTTCTTAAATAACTCACAGGCACCTGGATGAAACCATCTTTCTTTCTTCATGCTTCCAGGAGAATTTTTAGGAATTTATTGTTCAGTGCTGACTATAGATCATAACAAACGAAACAGAGCTATCTATACCTGATTGTTGTGGTTTCCAAACACTTTCCTTCCTCAAGCTGTGGTGATGGCTACTAACTTAGATGGTTTTAAAGGGGGGTGGAGACAAATAGAGGATAAGTCTATCAGTGGCTCCTAGCCATGAGGGAAGGGACTTGCTTCTCATTGAGATTAAGGGGCAAGATGGGAATTAGAAGGGAGATCTGCAGATAAGGTTGACATTGAGATTTTCAGCAAATTCCACCCTTGGTAAGCATGGTGAGCCTCTGCCATTGCATAGGGGAGCTAGGGCCATTTGGAAACTGTTCATCTCCAAAGAAGAACATTATGGATTGTGGAAGACCAGTTTGGCCCCATCTATTGGTCACAGGAGTAGCTGTAGGCACCAGAGGCTGGTCCATAAGAACAAATGGGGAACTGCCCCACCAACCTCAGTCTGTCCTCAGCCAGTCCCCACTGTCTTGCATTGTTACTTACAACCTGTCCAGGTGGTGGCACAGATGGCCAGCTTCCTCATACATAGTCTCAATGTTGCCCTTCTGGAACTCAACAGGAGGATGGGGACAAAAGTAGAATTATCTGTTTCTGACTGCCGTTAGCTCTGCCTGTGCCTGTCAACGGTGTTTTAGTGTCCTTCTTTGAGTCTCGCCTGTCCCAGTGGAACCAGCTGCTGCTGGCTTCAGGGAGCTCTGCTTCCTCAACCCTGATGGAAAGACACAACCCTCCAACTACCAATTGCCCTGAGACTGGTCTCTGCCATTGGTCAGGGAACCAAGATCTGCTGGGTTCTGTATGGCTGTGGGTTTTGTTGATAGGTATCTGCATGTTATGGCAATCTACTGTAAGCTGCCTTGAAAGTCATGCCACAGAAAGCCTGATATATATTCTCTAAGCAATAAATAAACATTGTCCCTCTCCTCCTTCAACCCCCCCATTTGTTCTGGGGTTCCCCGAGTATGCATGCTGGAAGGTGAGCCCCATTGTGCAAGCTTAAGTCATTCTGCTCATGCAGTTATTTGGTTGAATAGCACCCTGAATTCCTGCCTTGCCCTTTCTCCGAATGGAGCATAGGATGGCAAACAACAGAAGAGGAAAACAACACAATTGAAACAAAAGATTAAAAACATCTACGTAACAGTTAAGAGCAGTCACATGTCCTCACAGTTAATACTTTCAGCGTTGCTAGGAACAGGGTATTTCAGCTGTCAAATGCCTAGGTGAACAGGAATATTTTAATTTCCTCCTTGTTGTTCATATTGAGGGAGACAGAGGCACCTCTCCAGGGAGAGTATTCCATAAATGGGGAAATGCTTCGAAGGAGGCCCCATTTTAGTGCCTTGTTTAGCTGGAAGTGCCAAGTCTAGTTTTCAATCAGATGGTAAAGCTCAGTCAAGAAGAAAGATTCTAGTCTAGCTTTCTTCTTCCCATGTTGGTTTTCTGTCTGCAGGAATTCAGCCCCCAACACCTGTGGCAGAGCCTGCCATCTACCTACAGCCTAAAGTGGTACAGCTCAAATGCAGCTTTGCCAACTCATTGAGAACTAGGTCAGGTGGCACTGAACTTTTGTGGTAGAAATTAGGGATTGGTGAGAAATCTGACTCATTAAGAGGGAAACTTAGCTAATTTGTACTTTCCGAATCAGTAGGTGAATTGAAACACAGCTGTCCTTTGACATTCACACGACTCTGAATTTTGTAGTATAGTTCCCAGCCAAGAAACGGGCTCTAGGGGAAGGCTGGGCGGCGCGGGGTGCCAAGGCGCCTGCCCACCTGCCACAGCAAGAGGCAGGGTGCGGGCGCCGGAGCGATCTCCGCACCACAGCGCCAGGGCACCCAACATGCTTAAGACGGCCCTGGAAACATGTACAAGACACATATGCTAGGGCAAAGTGTGCAGTTGCATATATTAGTGAAACTAACATGAAAAAACGTGCTCTAGTAGGGAAAATTGCTTTGCAGAATTATGTGCATTAGCCAAAAAATTGTTTCTTGGGAGAAATTCACACTAAAATGCTGGTGAAGTTTCACGACGTTTTTTAAAAAAAATACCCACACCACAAATTGCTGCAGAAATGCAGACCCTATTATCAGGCATCCCTGAGAAGCAGATATGAAGAACTAAGGATGCCTAAAAGCCTAGACTGCTAAGCCTTTCCTGAAGGCATCAACATGCAGGAAACACCATCTCAGGATTTATTCAAAGTTCCCAGAAGAGCTGTTTGGTGGGGGGGATCCATTTTCACTTTGCAAAGGCTTCTTGGGCAATTTGTAAATTTAGTCAATGGGAAATGAGAGAGAGAGAGAGAGAGAGAGAGAGAGAGAGAGAGAGAGAGAGAGGCCAATTTCAACCAGCTTTTTCATGCTCAACTGGTTGTTTATGCATGTGAAAGTTGCTTGCAAGGGCGGTGGGTGTTCCCCCACTGGCAGAAGTACAGGCAAAGGCGTAAAATGTTTTGCCTTTGGGGAGTGAAGCATTTTACAGGATGCCATCGCTGGATGTTTAGACTTGTGGAAGACAGAACTCCATTAAAGGTGTTACAGTCAAAAGTGTATACAAGATGACTTGGCGCTGGATAAAAGGATTTAATAGCTCGGCAGGAATGGGCTGAGGATGGCTGGCTGCTAATGGGATCTAGGAGCCAACAGTTCAAGTCTAGGCCATGTGAGCTGCCACTGGAAGCAACAAAAAGACAGCTATCTGCTTATCAAATAGCTTATAAAGTTGCTGTCTTTGAGACTAGACTGGTGCCTTTTCCTACTACAGCAGGAAAGACTGCAGCCTCTCCCATGGGGAGAGGAGGGAAGCGGACCAACCATCAGCTCTGCAGAAAGACCAGCTGTGTCTGGTTCCTCCTCCCACAACTGTTAACCAGAGACAGTCAAGCTAAATCAGTGGGAGAGAAGCAAAGCAAGCAGGGCAGCTCTATCTGTAAGGTGGCCAATGGCCATGTGTGGCAAATTAGAGGACAGTCATTGTTTTGATTGAGTTCTCTATCAGAAAGGCTGCTGGGTCCAATGCCAGATTAAAGGTAAAGGAGCCCATCAACAGTGGAGTGATTAATATAAATCTTACCTTTCTCCAGCAAGCTTATGTCTGCACACCCACCACCCTCTTACCTTCCATCCAGGGAAGCAAGAAACACTATCAACATTCAAGGGCACATTGCAGCCAATCAAAAACCCTCAAGGAGGTGCAATGGAGAAAAGGGGTCTTTTATACACATGTGGTGGAGCTGTCCCAACATATGTAAATATTGGAATGTAATTTATGAAGAACTTTAAAAACTGTTAAAATATACGTTTAGAAAAAGACCAGAAACATAATACCAGAAGACATTTTTTTTATTAAACATAATACCAGAAGACATTAAAACAACAAAAAGGACACTGCTAATGTATGGGATAGTTGCAGCAAGAGTCCTAGTGGCTAGAAATTGGAAAGGTAAAAGTTTACCCAGCATAACAGCTGCAAAAGCAACAGGAAGAATAAGAGGACAAATGAAACAAAAGACACAAAAGGAATGGAGGATGTTTAAAGAATATCTAACGGGTAATGGTATATATCAGAAATCCTAATAGCAGATCTAGGCTGAACCTGGTATAAATAATAAGAAATAAAGAGTATGGGGGGGGGAGAAGAAGAAGAAGAAGAAGAAGAAGAAGAAGAAGAAGAAGAAGAAGAAGAAGAAGAAGAAGAAGAAGATAAAAGAAATGAAATGAAATGGCAAGCTATAACTGTGCGATAAAATAATGAAAACACAAATTACAGAGAGAATAATTGGAAGTGTTGTTTTTATTGTTGTATTTTTCTTTTTGTATTTTTTCTTTATGTATCTTTTTGTGTATCTTTTTCCATTTTTTGTTTCTGTATTTTAAATTATTTAAATAATAAAGAATTTATTTAAAAAACAAAAACCCTCAAGGAAGCTGCAGCACAAGGTCAAGTGACCTGGGGAGAATGGGGGGGGGCAGATAAAGAGGGCTGGTGGCCACATTCACCCCCCCCTCCCAGGCCTGGTGTTCCCCACCCTTGGCATAAGGTCTGAGATGGGGGGTTGTTGTATGGGTTTGTGCCCACTCTTTCCCCCATCACCTCTGTTCTTTGGTTTTGCAGGCTTCTTTTCATGCCCACAAACGCCGTTTGACCAGAGAGTGGGGTGAGAGAATGGTGTGTGTACTCACTGTAAGGAATGCCTCTACCATATCAGCTTAAGCTCTTTCGAGTGAACCACATGTGTGTCTCCAAACAGCATTCATGGAGAAATATGCAAGATAGCTCTGTTCAGTGTAGTCACTGTTATGCTTCCTGTTTGTTTCAGTCTCATTATACTTAGGGAGGGTCCTAGCTCAGTGGGGCCATATGCTTTCAGGTGGGGCTGGGAATGGGTCCTCCTGTCTGAAACCAGGAGACCCTGGAAAGCAATTGCCAGTTTGGGTCAACCGTATTGAGCTAGTGCAGGTGAAACCAGTGGTGATTCACTGGGCAAGAGATATTGGCCATAATACATTGCTTATCAGGTTTTAGAATCTGGGTCTTCTATGCTCACACCCACCAACCTGTCTAATAGCGATTCCATTCTAACTCATGTTGTGGCATTTCCCTGATACAATATTAATTAAATTTCATTAGGAGCACCTGTAACACACTATACCAGAGTTGCAGGTTCTTAAACTCTTTTATTTCAATGGACTTCAAGAGTATATAACTCTGAATTGGATTGTGTCCAATGGCTCTTAGGACATAGCTGCCAAGTTATCCCTTTTTTACAGGGATTTTCCCTTATGCTGAATAGGCTTCCTCACGAGAAAAGGGAAAACTTGGCAGCTATGTCTTAGGAGAGTCCATAAAGGATCTATGATTCCCCCCAGAGAAGTGGCCATGTCTATCTGCTGAGTTCATATTAACACTCTGCTAGTATGCTGCATCATCAGATTTATGTTTTAAGCATTTGTGTATAGTATCATTTTATTTTATTTTTATTTTTTTTCCCTTTCAGAAAACAAATTTATTAAAGGAATCTTTCAGACGGCTCAAATTAAATAATGTGGCATTAACAAATAAAGTTTTATATCTCGGGATGCCACAAGAAAGGAATTGCTGTAATACAAATAGCTATTTAATGCTATAACAGAAGGGGAGAAAGTCAATTTTTCATCAGCTCACGACAGCCATTTGTTATCTCCCCCTGGCCTCGCCATCGCAAATCATCCCAGAACCCTGGAGCAAAAATATCACAAATGTAAAGCAATATAATGTCATCTGCTCCCTGAGATACGTAATAATACATTTCTCTCTCACACAACAACAACAATGCCACCCTATAAAGCCCCATATCACATTCTAACCCCACCTCACCCTCCAACTCCCCCCAAATCCCTCTTCTGTCTCTCATGCTTATTTTAGGGAACTAAAATAAGATAGTTCTGATTCAGGGAGAAATAAAGAGGCAAAGAGATGGTCTGAAGAGGGAGCTGGAGAAATGTTTGCAGCTCAGCTGCAGACAGAAAGAAACCATAGTTGTGACTTAAAGCAATTACTATATACAGACAAGAGACCTGCAGCCCACAGTCCGGGTTTGTACTTTCCAGTCAATATGTGAAGGTCAGACTTCATCACCTCTGCAACTCTCAGTCATCTGCACCTCTCCTTTGTGCTCATTCTTGCTCCCCATTTGCCTATCAGATCCCTTCTCTTCTGGATGTCTCCTCCACCTTCCTGTGCACCATCCCATCTTCCAACCTTGCCGCCTAGCCCCACTTTGGCTTCCCTTGGTTCTTTCTCCCCTTGTGCCATGCTACATCAACCTCATGTTCTCAGATCTTATGCCTGCCCTTTTTCTCCACAGGATCTCCACTCGCCTTTTGCCTAAATGATACCCAAAATACACACAACAGTCCATTTAGACAAGGAAAGGCTGTTTCTGACATGTGTCTGCATGGGTGTGGGGAAGGAAGCATATTCATCTTTTTTTTTGGTTGCCTGCCATTTCCTTGTTTCATATAGCTAAGAACAGCAGTGGCTGGTGTTCAATGGGACTGAGAGGGTGGAAGGCTGGGAGACCAGCCCCCAGTCAATGACAGGTGGAACCAACTACCGTAATTCGAGTTTTGTCCTCTACAAGGAAGGTAACAGTCAGTGCCACCCCCTGGACTAGTTATAAGTAAGAAGGCAGGCAGCTGGGGGTTGGCTGAGGGCAGAGTGAGGTTGGCGGGGTGGTACTCCAGTCACCCAAATAGGCCAGCCTCCATTGGCTATGGAGCTTCTTGCACCACAGAAAGTTTCAGTGTGGGGAAACACACATTAAAAGCCCCACCGCAGACAGATGGGATGAAAGTAATTTGGGACATGAGTTTGAGCAAGGGCATGGCAGGTGAGGAAAGGGTTAAGTGCCCCGCTTCCTTGCAACTCCCCTTCTGATCACCCCACCAAACTTATCTGAATCTAAATAGGCTATCAGGCTTTTACTGCATATATTTGCATAGCGATAGAATGCATACATGCAGCAAGCATCGTTTTATGTGTATTCCACCTTTCCACAGTCAACACCATGTTCCAGGCGGCTCGCAACATGAAAAGAAAGTTAAACCATTCAAAACACAGCAAGAGTAGTCGTAAACAATAAATAAAACACCCCAAAGTGCACAACCAAACTGAACGTTTTCCACATTAATAATAAGATACAAAAGATCAATATCAATAACAACACCCCCACAACAAAACCCAGCCCAAGAGTCTGTTCAGCAGCCTCAGCTTTTGTACCTGGAGTCAGTCAGGGCCCACCCTCCCAAGCTAGGTAGGAAAAAGCCAACAATGCAGGGAGCAGGTCTTTTAGGACTCAGGGCCAATATGGTCAAAGCCAAGGATAGGTTGTTTGGTAAAAGTCAAACCAGCTCTTCCTCTTCCTTGGAGCTGTCCCAGGTCCTGAAATACTCCATTTGGACCAGCTATGTGGAACCAAGTCTTTGTTCATCGACTAGCACTCAATTCAGGCCCTAACAAGTCCCCAACCAGAAAATAAGCTGACTGCTTATGTTAGAAGAAGCCAATTGTTTCTTATTTCCGATCTTGTACTTTGGTCATCATACTATGGGCTAGAACCATGTACACAAGTGTGCCAAAACAAGGTGCACCAACAGCAACTGAATATGTACCATTCTGCTTCTTAGCTCATTTTTCTCCTGCAAAAATAGGATCCCTAAGCTCAACACAGGCCAGTACCCATTTATGGCAGACTACAAGGTGCTCTCGCTTAATGTTGCTGCCTGCCTTGGACAGCAAAAACAGGATAATTTCCAAGCTCCCAGAAGGCGGCAATACATAGTTGGTGAGCTGTGCTTGGCTGTCAGTGGCTCTGTAGGGTCTCAGGCAGAGAAGTCTTCCTCACCACCTGCTACCTGATCCTTGTGGCTGGAAATGAATTACATAACATGTCTTCTACCACTGAGCTACTTTGTCATCTGTATGTTAAATAATATCAGATAATTTGCAAAAAAACAAAACATATTAAGTAATTTATTGAGGTCACAGGGGTAATTTGCTACCCACATACCCTGACATTAAAAGCCAATTCTTACAATATCCTTGTGGGCATGAGAAATGTTTCCCTGTGATCAGGCCCCGTACTGCATTGGTAAGACCTGTAAAGATAAGGGGAAGTTCTGATGAACAAAGCGGTTGTGGAATATCCTCAACAAAACACAGGCTCTAAGGATCTTCACCCTCACAGTTTCCTATGATCCTCTTCCCCTGATTCGCCCCTCCTCTGATACTGTGCACTATCTCTGCTTTTCTAAGCACAAATTATTTGACACTATACATAACCCTCTTTTCAAGAAGGAAAGAGAAAGGTACATTTATCTCCAGAAAAGCCTCCTTTTTATTACAGTTTGTTCACACTTTTTGCCCTTTGAACAGGTGTAAATCTCAGAGAAATAAAAGTTTGGTGTTTCCTCTCTTTCTTCTTTCTGCTTTCTCTATAACAAGTCAGGCAGACACAATAATGATACCCTTTTACACCGGTTTTCCTTTTTCACCCCTCCTTTTCACGGCAACCACATTGAAAACCTACAAGAAACTTTTTCCTCAAGGAATCAACCTCTGATACTGGCTGCTTGTTTATTTTATTTTAAATCACAATGATAATATGGACATGTCGAAGGTCTGCTTTCCTAGGATTTTCAGGTTGTTTAGAACTGCTGGTGTTTTTTTTTTCCCTCCCAAAGCTCTAGATCTCCTCTTGCTGCCATTCAATATTTACTGTGCAAAAAAAACCAATTACTTCTTTGAGAGAGTTGCTTTCACATCCTCCACTCCTGTTTTGCTAATGTAGTTCTTCTGTCCACAAAGTTAGCTCAGTTAAGAATTTGCAATTGCATCCTATTGCTCTGGATTAACCTTGGTGCTCCTTCTCAGAACTGCAGGTTCTGCCTCACATACAATGACATCACAGTCTTGTTCAGTCACTGGTGCTGGTATAAAATGTTGGTAGCCTGTTGATGGGTCCTTCAGTTGTCTTGGACTACAGTTCCCATCATCCCTGACCATTGACCATCCTGACCTGGGCTGATGAGAATTGTAACCCAAAACAAGGCACCACACTGGCTACCCCAGTTTAAATGAAAGCAGGGAAGTCAGGAAATATCCATGAAAGGATGGACAAATCCATCAATTTTGGTTTCTCTCAGCTTCTCATTTTTCCAGTCTTAAGTTCAGTTCTCCCCATTTCTGCACCAGTTAGTGATTTTTTATTACCTATTTTAAAAGCCTATGCAAACAGTAAGCAAGCGCTTACTAGACTTTGAGAAGGAGATGGGAAGGTCCCCTCTCGGTTCAGTGCTCTATGTGAAGGAACTAGTCACACTGTCCTAAATTCACTTCTGCATAAAGAGCAGAACGGTTCCTTTTGCTTTTCCTACTGGGCAGTTGAGGGGCAGTGGAGAACATCTTCGAGCTAACTTGCTGATTTTGTGCACTCTGAAAAGCAGAAGCGTCTCCCTTTTGGAACTGCCTGATGTCTGGGAATAAACATTTTCAAACATGAGACTGAAAATGGGATTTGCTTTAAATCAGCTTCTAAAGCGGAGCAAATCCCGCATTTTCTCAGGATTTACATTCAATTTCTCTTCCACATTCCTTTCTGGACTGAGGGTGTCTATTTGTGACACACACAAAATGAAAGAGGCCCCAGGCATGCTTCTCAGCAATATGTATGGAAGTCAACCTCATTTGTTTTATTTTGAAATATATAGACTGGGTGTGGGTGAACTTTTGGCCTGCCCGATGATGCTGAACTACAACTCCCATCATGCCTGGCCATTGGCCATACTTGCTGCGGCTGATGGGAGTTGTATTTCAGCAACAACTGGTGGGCCAAAGGTTCCACGCACCTGGTCTAGATCGTATTATGTGAGGTCAAAGCAACAACAAAAGAGGTTTATAATGCAAGAAACATCAATATAAATATTTGCAATGAAACAGTTTTAAAGGCACCAATAATCACAATTAAAACAAAAATAACCCGCAAACCCCAAATCACCAGGTGACAGGGGATCCAACTGCTGATGGCCCACACAGAATGGGTTGAAGAAGCAAGTGTTGATACAGACCTTTAATAGCACTCTGAACACAGAGACCTTGTTCAGGAATGGGGAAATCACTCTGTGGCCCACTAATGTGGTTGTTGGACTTTTGATTCCCATCAGCCTCAGCCTGCCTGGTCAAGGATGATGGAAGTTGCAGTTCAACATTAGGAGGGTCACAAGTTCCCTTCCTTGGCCTAGTAATGAGAACAGGGGTAGCCAATGGGGTGTCCTCCAGATGTTTTGGACTACAACTCCCATCATCCCCAGATAGGATGGTTGATGGTCATTGATGTAGTCCCAAACATCTTGCAGGGCACCACATTGCCCATCCCTGTGTTGGATCAGCTCGGGCTTTGTACTGTCCTCCAAGCTGTCCTGACACGATCTGCACCTTCAAGCTCCATGTCTGAGTGCTCATTTTTTAAATTTATTGCTCTGGAGCTTTCCCCATGAAAACCCGCTCTTCAAAGCTGAATTGGAGCAATCCGCAGAAAACCCAAATTGCCATTTGTTGCTTTTCAGCTTTAAAGAGCAAGTGGAAACCATTGCTGCTTGTTTGATGGGAGACTATCCCTACATAGGGAGACTGCAACCGCAAATTTCATATCTTCACTATTTCCTCCTCCTCCTCCTCCTCCTCCTCCTCCTCCTCCTCCTCCTCCTCCTCCTCCTCCTCCTCCTCTTCTTCTTCTTCTTCTTCTTCTTCTTCTTCTTCTTCTTCTTCTTCAAAATAAAATAATAAACCAATGGCTAGGATTTGGCCAAAAAACCTTGCCACAGCGATATCTGCCTTCCCGTCCGCAAGACACATTCATTCCCCAGGGCTTCTCTCTCTCTTTCCTCGAACCATTGTTTGATTCATCTCCTTCCAGCTGTGCTCCAGCAGCGAGAAGACGCTCTCCTTTGACTTTGGCGTGTTAGAGTGTAAAAGAGCTGACCTGGCCGAGGATCAAACTTGACCCTAAACTGTTGGGGGAAATTTGCAGACAGTCTCATGCCTCCCTTCCCAACCTCTCAGCTCTTTCACAAGACCTGAGAATGTTACCTCTGATCTCTTGAAGCGAGAGGCTGCTGCAGGGGGGGGGGGCAGGTTTCTGAGTGACTGTGATTTGCAGCCGGTTGAGCCAAACATGAAGGAGCAAGAGACGGACAAAAAGTGGGGATAAAAGTGGGGATAAATCTATTCATAGTATCACGAAGAGGGGTTTTTTTGGGGGGGGGCTTTCCTGTTGTTGCAAATTCTGACAGGTAACATGTGCTGATCAGCAAATAAAGGACTATCCTGAAGTCTTTCCCTTTCTTCTTAAGCGCACTGGCCTAGCAAGACCATTGAACTTGGCCAGAAATTGTTCTGCCTCACTTCTCTGTTCCCTTGTATCAAGAACACCACATTTTTAAAGAAATGACTAGTTTTGCTTTAATTATAAGGCTAGATGTGGCGAATGATGCAGCAGGGAGTGGTTGGGAAAGGGAAAAGAAAAACACATCTCATGTGCATGACTACCTACTTAGAAGCAAGCCCCACTGAGTTCAGCACATAGGAGCCAACTCCAAGGGGCCGAGGGATATTTGCCCCCCCAATAAAATATTTAAGGGGGCTGCCCCCCCCCAATTTGATGGTGTGTGCACCATGTCATGTGATCAGCTATGTGGGGTGGGGCTTACATGTCCCCCATATTTTGTTCAAGTTGGCACCCCTGGTTCAATGGGACTTCCTCCTCCTAGGATTTCAACCTTAGCTGCAGGATAAACCAAGCCAGCCCAGGCCTGAGTAGTTGCATAGACGTTCTTGAAGCTCCTTAGATCTCAATCCTATCTATGCTTTCCAAGAGCAGTAGGGGTTATTGCAGGACAGATAAGTACAGGACTGCACCATTTGAAGAGGAAGGGCAGGAGACAAAATTAGGCAAATGAATAAATAAATATATAAGCAAACAACCATAAGGCCCTTTCCTCATTTTCTAGGAGTCAGGGAGAAAGAGCTCTGCCAGTCAGCTCCATAGCAGTTTGTACATTCTGTACTAATACAAACAAACAGTGCAATTCTGTTCATCAGGTGTGGGGAACATTTGATCTTCCAGATGTTTCTGGACTTCCAGATGTTGCCGGACAACTCCCATTGTCCCTGGACATTGGCCATGCTGACTGGGACTGATAGGAGTTCTAATTCAACAACACCTAGAGGGCCAAAAGTTCCCCACTTCTGCTTTGTTTGTTGGTTGGTTGTTGAATTCATATACTGCTCTATACCTGGAGGTCTCGGTGTGGTTCACAGAACAATTTACTCAAGAGTCCGTCCCACTATACTCAGTGGTGTAATTCAGTGGCCATCCCTGAATTACAGTCTTAGGCTGCAAGCCTAGCCATACCTGCTCAAAAGTAAGTCCCATTGGACTCAATTGGCCTTGCTCCCAGGCAAGCAAGGTCACGACTGCAGCCTTCACCTCACACACACAATGAAATGTTAACACGCATTGATAAAATGCCAAGCGACAGCGTGGCTGTGAAATACGAGTCTGGATATGAAAAGACCAACCAAGACGTTGAGACTATTCCATTAGGCCCTGGCCTAGGCTAGGGAGAAGGGCACCCCCTTCGTGGCCAGTGTTTCCCATGTTGCATTTGGCAACTTGTGTTTGTGATAATCACCATTTTAATCAACACGTGCTCTGTCTGCATGTGTCAGGCCAGGGCAAGTTGTGGGGGTTTGGGGGCATCAGCCCCTTTCCTTGCAGCTGGGAGGTGGGAAGTGGGTGGGAGCGAGAGAGCTTTAGACCCCGACCATGTGGGTCTGTTTCCTCCTCATTATCTCATGGTTGCCGTTTCTTCGCTCTCTGCACTTTTCAAAGGACCCCATTATTTCCAATCTCCTTTACTTGTCAAAAGTAATTTGGGGATTTATTATTATTATTAAGACAACATGGCCCTCGACCCCCTCAGTCTCTGTGGGGTGGGGGTGGGGGGCTGCCTCTCTCCTTTCAAACCTTCACCTTCCCATTTCCATTCACACCCCCTTCCCACCCTGCTGGCCCCTCTCCCTTCTCTCTGGGCAGAGCTGCTGAGCTCACATTCAGCCAGCAGAACTCCAGTCCCAATTAGCAGCCTTCCCAAAGGGACAGGAATTTTAATTAGTAGGCCGGTCAATTATATCAATGGACAGTCTTACCTTTCATTCCTTTCTGCAGCATTTTGTTTTCGGTCCCTTAGCAGTCCTTTTGCCCCCAAGTGATTGACCTTCCCAGGAATGGCTGCCTCCAAACCACCAAAAAAATCACTTGGCTTTTAGATCCTAGCTAAGGGATGGAAGGCTCTGTCAGTTTTTGGTTCTCTTGGTTTCTTGTTTTTGCACTCTTAAATCCAGTTTGCTGCAGCCACCTGTGAGTTTTGTCTTTACGAATCCGCTTGAAAATTCTTAAGCATTTCAGCGCAAAATTCTCCAAACAGACAGATTTGTGCATGCAGTCTCAACCAATGTACACACTTTTACAAACAAGAGTTTTAAATGAGTAGCTACTTCAAAGAGCGGTGCTGTCTCCACTGAACTGTCTCCATTGAACCAGCTAGTCATTTCCATTTCACTGAGAGTAGAGTTTTCAACATTTTTCATATGGACAGCTGACCTCCGTGTCCCATCAGATATGGTATTTGACAATCCACTCCATTACAAAGACGGTTTGCCATGTGCCACTGAGGGGCTGGGGTGAGGTAGAGGAGATCAAGTCTATCACCCCCAAAAACTAGCTGTGGAGAGGTAGAGGAGATCAAGTCTATCACCCCCAAAAACTAACAGTGACTTTGGGGGCCTTTGGGGGCAAGATATAGAAGCCTAGGCATGTGGGAACTAATAAATAGAAGATAGCTCCCCTATCTTGTTTCAATAATACTGAACAAGGAGACAAACCCTCCAATTCCACCTGTTTAGTCATCTCAGAAACTTGTTTCCTATCCCCGCATCTGAGTGGCGTTGGAGCGCCGTAGCAGCTCAGTTGACAAAGCACCAGCTTTGCAGAATCCCTTTGGGCACTCGAGTCTTGCCAGACACACAAGGCATGAAGCATCACCCTCGGCCCCGAATACATTGATCTCGGTGCATTATTGATCGAATAAATCTGACATTCGAGCTCATTATCGTTAAACGCGGGTGCTTTACTACCCTTTCATCATAAAGACAAACATCAACCTCCCCCTCCCTCCCCGAAAATTTACGTTCATATAACGATTTTCACTTTTCAGGCTCAGGGTACTGTGGCATTGGAATTGCTTCATTTAGGAATTTGCTATTGTAGCAAATTCCGACGGCTGATGGATGCTGAGCTGTAAATAAATAAATAAACTGAACTCCTTCCCTTTTCTTCTTTAGCACACAAAGCTAGCTGAACTTGACTGGAAATTGCTCCCCATGCCCCTCATTCCCCCACTGTCTCTTGCATAGTTCCCTTGTATTCCTATTGAAATGGGCAATCTTAATATAATTACAAGGCTAGGGGTGTCATGGACAGCATCTGCCCGCTCCTATATGAAAACAAAGTGTGGGTGGGTCTACACCAGGCTTTCCCAAACTTGGGTCTCCAGCTGTTTTGGGACTACAGTTCCCATCATCTCTGACCACTTGTCCTGCTAGATAGGCATGATGGTAGTTGCACTCCAACTTCCATTAGCCCCAGCCAGCAAAGATGGGAGTTGTAGTCCAGAAACATCTAATGCAGAGTTTTCCATACTTGGGTCTCCAGATGTTTTTGCAGTTCCCATCATCCCTGATGGGATGATGCTAGCTAGGCATGATGGTAGTTGTAGTCCCAAAACAGCTGGAGAGAGATCCACGTTTGGGAAACCCTGGTCTACACTTTACATGAAAAGGAATGGGGTTGGGGGGGAGAGAGAAGGGAGCTCATCTCTTACTCCACACTGACGGATTGTACCATACTGCCTCGCAATGCAATCCAATAAGCATGCCCCATTCAGTTCAAAATGGGACTCACTCCCAGTTGAGTGTGTACGGGAATGCTGCTTTGAGCAGTTTCCTTCCAGTTACCTAATAGAAGGAGTTAGGCCAGAAGAAGACTGGGACATAGGAAGTTACCTTATACTGAGACTGACTAATGGGCTATCTAGCTCTACTCCTCTGATTGACACAGCAGATCTCTGGGGTTTCAGGCAGCCATCTTTTCCCTACCTGGAGTTACTGGGTGGGCTAAACCTGGGACCTTTTACATGCAATGAACGTGCCACATCACTGGGCTACAATGGCCCATCTCAGGTGCTTAAGGGGACAGAACTAGAGTAGCCAGATGCAAATTAAGAAACGGTGCTGTGGATAAACAGGTCCCAAAGAAATTCCTCAGATCAGTTGCTCATAATATATTTCCAAGCAGCCTCCTGCCCCTTCCACATAAACCTGTACCAATTTTCCTCCAGCCAACTCACCTCCTCACTCAACTTTGCTTAAAAAAATAAAGTCTTTTTTGGAGTAGCACCGCCCCCTTATGAACCTGCTGGACAGATGTTTGTTCATTTGAGGGAGGGGTAGTGGTTATGTCGCTCAGTAAGGGAGCTGGTTGCAGAGGTCATCCTTGAAAAAATGGATCACACTAACTTATTAAATAAACTTTTAAATGGTCAGTTTTGTCTTCCTTTTGTTTTTATTTCTACACACATTGGGTGCCTCCAGACTGTCCAGTTTTGTTTGTTTTTGCTTGTTTGTTTTTTGCTAAGTCTTTCCTACGTGTCCAAAGGCAGATGATTGATGTTTCAGGCTCAACACTTGACTGGACTTGAAGCCAGAACAGTGAGCTTTGCTTAAGAGTTCATTTACGGAACAGCACTTTCTTTTTCACTGTGGAGGAACCCAGGACTGCATGGGCTTGCAGCTCGCCTCTCTCTCCTCCTAGCTGAAGGCAGGCAGTGAACTGATTGTTTGTTCTGCCACTGACATCCTGTGGTCACAGCTGCTCACGCAAAGATGAACTGGATGGAGGAGGGGAAAGACAAAAGAGGGAAACTTTCCTTGCTTATCGCACCTAAACTTAGTTTGAACCTATGCTTTAGGGATGCCACCTTGGTGATGGGCCCTGCTTTGTTGCGTTCGACATGCAGGGATGAAACAAGCATCACCCTTTTTCATCGCTGCATCTCAATACAAAGAAACACTTTGCTGCTTGATTTCTGCATGCGAGTGCAGAAGCAAAACTAGAAAACGTGGCAACCTTGTGGTGATCGGATTGCTGCTTTTACGCTGTATTGACTGATTGGTACAGGTCAGGGCTGGCCTGAGACCTTTTGCCACCTGAGGCAAGATGTGCCAATGATGCTTCCCCTCCCCCACTGCCACAGATCCTGGCCCATGGCCCATTGGGTTGGGAAGAGCATGCTGCCTGAGGCAGGTTACATCAGGTCACCTCACTGATTTGTGCCGGCCACGCTAGGACAGCCATCTAACTTTGGGGCTGCAAGGCAGGCTAAATAGCACACCTTTCTAGCCACTTTCTGCCCCTCAGAATTTGCTGACTGAGGCAGCTGCCTCGCTCTGCCTGTCCCATCCCATAACTGCACTATACATTTAAAGCATCATAATATCACTTTAGGCAATCATGGCTTCTCCCAAAGATGGTTGAGAGTGGTTGAAGGTAAAGGGACCCCTGATAGTTAAGTCCAGTCATGAACGACTCTGGGGTTGTGGGGCTCATTTCACTTTACAGGCCGAGGGAGCCAGCGTTTGTCCGCTCTGCAGACAGTTTTTCCAGGTCATGTGGCCAGCATGACTAAGCTGCTTCTGGCACAACAGAACACCAAAACCAGAGCAGCGCACGGAAATGCTGTTTACTTTCCCGCCAGAGTGGCACCTATTTATCTACTTGCACTCTGACGTGCTTTCGAACTGCTAGGTTGGCAGGAGCTGGGACCGAGCAACAGGAGCTCACCCCATCATGGGGATTCAAACCACCGACCTTTTGATCGGCAAGCCCAAGGCTCAGTGGTTTAGACCACAGCGCTACCCGCGTCCCTCAAGAGAGGGTTAGCAGCCCTCTGTTTCTCTCACAGAGCTGCAATTCACAGAGCGGTTTAACAATCAACCCCTCTTCACATGGAATTCTGGGAACTGCAGCTCTGTGAGGAGGTCTCCTGACAACTTTCAGCACCCTTTACAAACTACTCTTCCCAGGATTCTTTGGAAGAAGCCATGGCTGCTTCATAGTGGCATCATAGAAAGTGTTTTAAATATGTAGTCTGGATATGCCCCCACTCTCTAATAACTTAGAACAGGGCTGTTTCGTTTTTATTTTTAAACCCATTCTTTTCAATGGTGTGATCACCTCCCCCGTTAAAAATGCAATAACTCCCTCCACTATCTCCCTTCCTCGCTGTTTAAGAATTCTTCAACCCAAGGAAGAAAAGTAATAGTTTGCCAGCAGCGGCTCAAATTACAGCTCAAATTACAATTCTCACTCGAATCATGAAAATAACAAACTTTGAAAACTGTATTTTCAGATAATGAGTACATTTCAAGGCAATCATGATGTGTTTGCAGCTCTAAGGAGGAAATGAAGACCAAGCCACCGGATAAGTTATTCACTGTGAAATATTTCTGATAATGACGTTATCCAAGTGTCAATGGATTTAGAGTCACAATCAAATATTCAATGGCTTGTTTCCCCAAAGGTCATCTGAGGCAGGGGTGCCATTTTAGGTTTCAGTAATGGGAAGGCAAAGATTGCTTCACTAGCACAGACTTTACTGGAAAGTAAAGCGTCTTTCTCTACACTCCCTTATTTAAAAGGGGGGCGGGTGCTACGTTCAGCAGAGCCCATCTAGTCTAGCATCCCATTCTCATAGTGGCCAACCAGAAGCTCAATGAGAAGTCCACAAGTGCAACCTGAGCACAACAGCACTTCCTCCACCTATGAATCCCATCAAATGTTATTCATAGTGGAAGTTAGGCATAGTTGTTGGATAGCAGCCATTGCTATCCTCATCCTCCATGAATTTGTCTTCTTTTAAAGCCATCCAAGTTGGGGGCCACCACAGCCTCCTATGGGACCAAATTCCACAGTTTAACTATGTACTGAGGGCAGATCTACACTCACGGTTTCTAATGTAGATGGGCACATGATGTCCTACTTTTAGCGTTCATAATGCATTATTAAAATGTGACACCAGAGGGTGCTGCAGAGGAACCAGCTACCGCCATAGGGAAACAGCATTTTGACGGAGAAAACAAAGGTAAGAAATGCTTTTAATTTACAAGTATGCCCTGTGACATTTCAGAACGATATATCTAATATCGTTCTAATAGCGTTAAACAGACTAGTGTAGATCCAGCCTGAGTGAATAAGTACTTTATTTCATCTGTACTGAATCTTCCAACATTCAGCTTCATTGGATGTCTAGTGTTATGAGAGATGGATAAAAACTTTCTACATGCCATGCATAATTTTATATACTTCTAACATATCAACTCTTTCTCTCCTTTTCCCTGGACTAAAATAATAATAATAATAATAATAAAATCCCAGATACTACAACCTTCTTTCATATGGAAGTAGCTCCGTCCCCTTGATCATTTTGGTTGGCCTTTTCTGAACCTTTTTGAACTCCACGAGATGCTTTTTGAGGTGGGGTGACCAGAGATGTAGGCAAAATTCCAAAAACACCATAGATTTGTATAATGGCATTATGGTATTGACGATTTTATTTTCAATTCCTTTCCTAATGATCCCTAGTGTGGCATTTGCCTTTTTCGCAGCTGCTGCACACAGGATCGACATCTTCATCGAGCTCTCCACTCGACCTCAAGGTCATGTTCCTTGTTAAAAGGAAGACCTTGAGCTTGCCAGCTCAAGTATCTGCCAGTATCTGATTGCCAGCCAGCGCAGTTCTCTTAGCACAGGTGTCATATGTGTGTTTCCTGGTACTCCACTCAGCCACCTGGGAAGCCCCACATATGCATTACAGTAATCCAACCATGAGGTTATCAATGAATGAATCACAGTGGCCAAGCTATTGCTCTCCAGGAAAGGGTGTCTAGAACCAGTGAACTCAATTTCTGGACCTGGGAACTGTTAACCCACAAAGTCTCAGTCTTACTAGGATTCAGCCTCCATCAGTTGGCACCTCATCCAGCCAACCACTACATCCAAATCTGCTACACTTCATGGCCTCTCCTGACTAAGGTGTTTTAGAAATCATCAGCATACAGTACTGATTTGTGACATTGTATGGCTGCTTTGTAAGGATTGCTATTGTTATCATTCATAACAAGCCATGGAGTTGTTCTGCTTCAATCCTTTATCTCAGGATAACAGAAATGAGAGAGTTAATTTTGCAAGGATTCAGACGAGGTTTTCTGTTGATGGGTGTTTTTTTCCCCCTTCTTCTTCTTTTTCAACTTATTCCAAACTCTGATTCATCTCTCCAACGTGTAATATATCAGCAGTTAGGGGACAGATTCCCCAGAACTGATCATGTAAACAAATGTGTATTGTGCGACTTGCACAATAGAAGGGATTTTTTCCCCTAAGGGTCATTATTCATACTTTAGTTATTATCCATCAAAATTCAGCGTACCAGGATCTTAAAGCACAATTTGTACGTTGCACTTGGATAGCTGCGGAGAGGAGGAGCTGCACAATCTGTGGGAATTTCTTAAATTTTCATTAACTCTGCAACAGCTGGCTTTGCAACAAATCTTTAAGTGAAGACAGACTTTAAAGAGCTGTTGCAGAAGATCATCACCCACAGAGTGAGCCTGTCTTTGTGGTTTGCATTGTGAGCAGACATATCAGAAAGCTGAACATCCCTAATTCTCACCCCTCCTCTTACAAATCAGGAGAGCCCTCTGCCTTTTTTTAAAGACAGTCTATGTCAATCTAGTTGTGTGTAGACCAGGAGTAGCCAATGTGGTGCCCTCCAGATGTTTTAGACTACACCCCCCATCATCCCTAGTTATTGGCTATGCTGGCTGGGGCTGATGGGAGTTGTAGGTCACAACAGCTAAAGGGAACCAAATGTAGACATTTGTCATCAGGTTAAAGTGACCTTAACAGATTAGACAACTGGGCCAAAACAAACAAGATGAATTTTAACAAGGAGAAATGTAAAGTACTACACTTGGGCAAAAAGAAAGAAAGGCACAAATACAGGATGGGAGACACCTGGCTTGAGAGCAGTACATGTGAAAAGGATCTAGGAGTCTTGGTAGACCACAAACTTGACATGAGTCAGCAGTGTGATGCAGCAGCTAAAAAAGCCAATGCAATTCTGGGCTGCATCAATAGGAGTATAGCATCTAGATCAAGGGAAGTAATAGTACCACTGTATTCTGCTCTGGTCAGACCTCACCTGGAATACTGTGTCCAGTTCTGGGCACCACAGTTCAAGAAGGATACTGACAAGCTGGAACGTGTCCAGAAGTGGGCAACCGAAATGGTCAAAGGCCTGGAAACGATGCCTTATGAGGAACTGCTTAGGGAGCTGGGTATGTTTAGCCTGGAGAAGAGAAGGTTAAGGGGTGATATGATAGTCATGTTCAAATATATAAAAGGATGTCATATAGAGGAGGGAGAAAGATTGTTTTCTGCTGCTCCAGAGAAGCGGACACGGAGCAATGGATTTAAACTACAAGAAAGAAGATTCCACCTAAACATTAGGAAGAACTTCCTGACAGTAAGAGCTGTTCGGCAGTGGAATTTGCTACCAAGGAGTGTGGTGGAGTCTCCTTCTTTGGAGGTCTTTAAGCAGAGGCTTGACAGCCATATGTCAAGAATGCTTTGATGGTGTTTCCTGCTTGGCAGGGGGTTGGACTGGATGGCCTCTTTCAACTCTATGATTCTATGATTCTATGACCTGCATGTTTGGTCAACTGCTGGACAATAACTCTGCTAGGGTCTCCACCACCAACTGGGGAAGGTATCTGTAAAACTATTGAATACTCTGGCCATTGGACAGTGGAGAGAGAAAGCAGCAGCTGAGATTCGCCAACACCATCCAATGATGGGAAATGACCATCGCCACCCCTACCTGCTGTTCCATGCTCCCTTCAACTCCTCCTCCCACTTACCTTAACATGACATACCCCAAGGGATCTTTCAACCAAATAACAAATCTCAAGCATGGTTCATTCCAAAAGAGTGGCCCAATGACAGTGTTGGCATTAGTTTGTGCTACAAGACCTTGTCTAGCTGCCCATGTGTGCCTCGTTCCAGACCTGGCATTGATTACAGCTGATAATTGTCTTCTAATTGGCCTGCAGCTGCTTATCTACCTCAGGTAATTAAACTGAAGAGGAAAAAAGGAAGGTGAAACAAGGAAAGAAAGGGGAACGTCTATTCTTAAGCTCATTGACTAATCTGATCAATGGGAAGGAGGTCACTTTGGGCAGATCTACAACAAAGAACTGTCCTTGTTGGAAATGCACATATTATTGCAAGGTGGGTGTTTACTTTTCGTTCTTAAAAATGTGGATCAGTTTTCCCATGGAATCCACAGGACGTACAACCCAATAAGGGTGATTAAAGAGGGGTAACAGGTATCAAGTTGCAGATAGTGTGAGGCTGAGCTATAGCACGGTGAATCGTCAGTTCCGTTGCTACCCCCGATGGCGGCCTCATTTCCTGTCATGGTGTTTCCTGAGTCTCAGACAGACGCTAGCATTTAATGTGTGAAGTAGGAGGTGGAATCTAGCTCAGTGATTGGTCAATTTTGTTGTTGCCACCTCCACCTCCGATGTCGGTTTCCTTTCCTTTCATTTCCTGGTGTAATGCATGTTCTTTGTACTTTTGTCCATTTACTGTATTTACTTTTCCCGATTTGAACTATAAAATGGTGATTTTCTTGGGTCAAAATGAGAGTACCCCTAAACATTTTTTTAAGAAAAAAAAGCAGGCATGTTGTACTGCCAATACAGGGACTGGGGCTTCCTTTCTTTTCCCCCTTCCTCGGATTTAATGATGGAATTCCACCCCCCACCCCCCGTTTAACTTTCTGGAGGACTTGGGTCTCCAACTCTCTTGAACCATGGAGATAATAGTCCTTTCCTGAGTCGATGCATCTCAGTAGCTCTACATGCAGAAACAATGCATCTAGCTGTCATCTTCCGCTGTGCTGTTACCTCCCTGCATGCCTGGATTCCCCAGTAAAATAAACTCCACCTGGCTGACAGGGAAGCTTCCATCCATCTCTTTGTTTTGGGCAGCAATTAATTTTGCACTCTTTAGTGTTTTGGACACAAATAAATAAGCCACGGAGGAGACTTCCACCAACCTTGAAAGTCAAGTGCAAATGGGGCGCACGGAACCTTTCAAAGGAAAGGCTACAGATTCTGATGGAGGCAGCAATTGGCTGGCTGCAAGGGCTTAAGCCAACAGTTAGATCCGGGTCATTAGTGAAGAAGACAACAAGACAATGATTATCTATTCTTACAGTTTCCTTTCCTACCATCCAGAGTGATGCAACAAGGGTCGGCAATCAGTAGTGCTCCTACAATGCATTTTGAATAAGGTAATAGGTATGTTTGGGGGTGTTATTGGTGGAGGGGCTAGATCCATTGGTGGGTCCATGCCCTGGATCTTTTACTCAGTGCCCCTGGTCTGTTGGTGGCAGCACAGGGTGGCAGTGGCAGCAAGATATAGACCAACCACTGCACTGCCAATCAGCTGTGCTGTTCACAGCAGCTGCGAGAGTGGTGGGAGTCAGCCGCTGCATGTTAGCATATGTAAATCTTATGCAAATGTGGTTATCTACGCCCCATACCTTTGACTCATTAGTAATACCCATAGGCATTCTTGGAAAGGAGAAGGCTGAGAGTTGAATTCAAAATGTATATGTCATCATTCAGTGACTCTTTATTCAGCAGCCTCACCTTGGCCTTTGGCTGAGATTTATGTATGGTAACAACTCCAGAGTAAATGGCCACAAAATCCTATAAAGGTTCCCAGTTGCCTGATCTTCAGAATCAGCTTTAGCAAGTGCTGGTTTGTGCTGTTGCAATTGGCATAATATCCGGCATTTGGCTGTTGAGGGATAACAAGTTCACAAAGGGAGTCCAACATTTTTCATAGGTTAAAAAATAAGGATTGCCAACATGGTGTCCTCTAAATGGTTTGGTCTACATCAGCCCCAGCCAACAAAGCAATCAATGGTCAGGGATGATGTGAGTTGTGGTCCAAAAGATATTGAGAGCACCATGTTGGCTACTCAAATTATGGTGTGTCTTTCAACCATGTGGCCCCTGATTAACAGAACATAGTTGGTTAAAGCACAAGCTCTTTCACCCTCAAGTGCCCTCACTGACCAACCCAGGGCCGTCTTAAGCACCTCTGGTGCCCTGGCACCGTGGTGCGACGGATCCCTCCGGCGCCCCGCCCCGCCCCGTTTCCCAACGCGATGGGTGGGCGGGCAGGCGCAGCGCGGCTGCCGAGGGCGCTGCTGCGCGGAAGAGCGGGCGGGCACAGCTGTGATGCGCCCCCCTGGCGGGCTGGCGCCGTGGCGCCCTGCGCCACCCAGCCTGACCGTAGGGCCGGCCCTGTACCAACCTTTGCAGCAAAAATAAAACCTTACAAAAACTGAGCACACTGCTGGTATAAAATGCCCCCACCCCATACAGACCTGTGCTTGAAACCTCAGTACCTGTGTGTGTGTGTGTGTGTGTGTGTGTGTGTGCGCACACACACACACACACACATGCATTGGATTGGCTATGCAAAGCTGGGGAAAACAAATTTCTTGTGACCGCTGGTGTGACTTCCTCCTATTCTTCAAAGATTTTTACACAGTAATTCACACAGGCACTTTGAAATGCACCGTGTGCTTAAAAGGTGCTAAAATTGTACAGCTTCCTAGTAAAGCACTTTGGGCTGTCTATAAATGCTTTTCGGAAGTATATCATATTTGGGTTTTTCCCCCTTCCCCCATTGCAACCCTGCATGCAAACTCTCCACGTAGGTACCAAACTTTATGTTTCTGTGCTAGACTTGCTCTTCTATTCAATGAAGGATTTATGTTGTTGGACAAACAGCAAAGGATGGACGGTGGGGCAGGATTTGAACTCGAGGGCTTGGAACAAATTGATGCCAAACGAAGTGTCTGGGCCTTGGAGTCCTGGACTCTTCTCCTGTCTTGCCTCCTTGTCCCAGAAGAACGTTGCAGGCAGAGATAACCCTCCTTTCTCCTGTCGTACAATTTATTAGATAATCTGTTTCTAATCAAGAACTAATTAAAGGAAGGGAATGCTTGGTTGGAAACGGGGATTAAACATGGAAATTATTATAAATGCTACATTTCTTGCTGCACTCAGGCTTATTCATTCCCCGGAGCTTTCCCCCTCACCTCTTGCAGGCTGTTCCTGATAATCGTGTGTGTGTGTGTGTGTGTGTGTGTGTGTGTGTGTGTGTGTGTGTATCTGTCTGTCTTGGTTCTACAGCCTGCAATTCTTCATTTGGTTTTGTTGGCTAATGTTGCGTTTGTCCAAGGACATTAGCACAAAGTGTTTTCCTTCATCTTGCAAATTCATTTGGGCGGCTGAAACAGAAGGTGGGGAGGTGGCCAGATGCACACAAACTCGAAAGCTACAAAGCAAAGCTTATGAATTATTTCATCCGATGTGGACATGGCAAACTTGCTGCTGTTCTGCCAGCAAGAGGAATTTCCGTGGGATAGTTTCTTCCTTCCTTTGTCTTTCCCCTCCTCCCCTTTACTCTCCATGTGCAAGAGGCTCTCTTAGGTGGAAGATATTGATGTATGTGAGAGCAGCTCCTGTGTGATCACAGCTCTTCCAGCCTCACCTACTAGATGTGTTGCCTATGGGATAATCAGGTTATGGCTCCAAGATGGTGATGTAAGTCACACCTACCCAGCTGAGGTCCACAGAAATGTTTTAGAGTCCTCGACCAGGCACTATTTGGCAGGAAGGCAAAATATTGTCATGAGCTCCTGAGCAACAAGTTGCTTTTAGCCTAAGGAAACAGCAAAAGTTCTGTTTTCGGAAAGAGGAAAATTACCTGGGAAAAACAAAGATTCATTAAAAACGGAAACCCAGCAACCCTCATTTACATTTATGACTTCTACATTTAGGTCCTTTAAGCCTGTCAGAGAACTCATTGCAGCCACAATTTCTGTGGAAGCAGATTTAGAAAAGCAGATAAATATGTGCTTAGCTTGTGACTTTTGTTTTAATACCAAGAGCTCTGTTCTGCTCATTTGAACACGCAGCACAAGTTCATTTATCCAGACAGAGTAAGGAGCATTCAGTTAAGTGGATGAATATTCAGATATCTGGGAATGTCGTTGTTGGCAATGGCCTGGTTCACACATAATGCTGAACCATAGTTGATGTTAGCCATAGTTAATAAACCATAGTGAAAGCTGAGGTGTCTGGCAGATGATTACTTAAACCTCAGAATATCATGTCACAGAGCAGCTGAGCCTTGCCAGACATTTGAAATTTTTGCTGCTCTCTTGGGTTTTGGCATCCCCTAAACCATAGTTGAGGAAGTCTAGGTTGGCACAGAATGCTAAGCTATATGGTTAACATCAACTAAGGCTTATAAAACAACTGCAAACCTTGGTTAAATAGCACTCTTTAACCACAGTTAATACCAGAGTTGTGCTGCTTCACTGGGTTCACATACCATGTTAAGGCGTGGAATAATAAACTATGGTTTAGCATTATGTGCAAATCAAGTCAGTACAAAACCTATCACAGAAAGCTTCCAATACCAGATGACTTGGAGCCAAGTCATCTGCACACCTGCATGTGTATAACTTTATCTGGATATTTATTTTTAATGAAGAACAGTTGTGGATGGCTGCAGACTTGACTGGAAAATTGAGGGTGGGAACGGGAGCAGGGAAGCTGAGACGTATAACCCATTTCTAGCAGGAACGTTTTGTACTCACAGTTTCCCCCCACTCCCCAATCACTGACTCAGGGCATTGTGTGCCACATTGTGTGAATCCTACAGTCTTAAGTGCATCTGATGACATTGTAAAACTATACCAAACCCTTGGGGAAATGGTAAAGAAATAGTCCCAAGATATCATGGTGGGTGCACTTAGATGCTGCAGGGAGTATAATGACTCCAGTTAAAATGGGCATGGCAGGATAAATAAATGTACATTCTTACAAATCCTTCAGATTGTGATTGGTTTAGAAGGTTTTGGAGCATCATGATCATGCAGTCTTGCACAGCTCCTATTCATTACAAAAGGGCTTGCTCCAGGGCATAGATTGCTTACAGGATATATACCGTGTTTCTCCAAAAATAAGACACCGTCTTATATTTATTTTTCCTTAAAAAAACAAACACGGTGGCTTATTTTCAGGGGATGTCTTATTTTTTTATTAAGTATGGTACAGTTTAACCTGCAAGGTTAAACTGCAAGGTTAAACTGCCTATCACTATGGCTTATTTTCAGGGTCTGGCATATTTTCGGGGTATGGCTTATTTTCGGGGTATGTCTTATTTTCGGAGAAACACGGTAATGTCAAAACAGATTTCCTGTGTGGCCTTTAGCAAGTCATTTAATTTCTTTCGAGGCAATATTCTTCTTCAGGGGATGTATAGTGAGGATGGATTTGTCTCTTGCTCTTTCTAAAAAAAAAAATTAAAAACTTTTTAAAAAACAGGACTAATAAAACATGTCCACTTGCCTTGCAGGAGTATCATGTGGATTAATTAGTTTGTGTTTCCTTGATGCTTTGGAAATGTGAAGCACTGTACGCATTAAGCACAAGGCTCCCCCAATACATTACTTTTTTTAAAAAAATAACATAAACAGCGCCGTATTTCACAAGGATGTATAACTCCTGCACTCATAATTAAATCCCTCACTCCACTGCTTGGGCTCACATACCTTCCTCCTTCCAAGGGGGTCTAAAAGCCAACATCCCCTTGAATAATAGGAGAGGCAAGGAAGCCAGGGCAGTGATTTATATAAAAGGTGACATCTTCACAAAGCCCAAACTTCAAAGCGGCAGGCTTCAGATCCTGACTTCTCCTTTTGTTCGAACTTCCCCAAGGTCAGCGTCATTATTTTAAAAACTGCGGGGACCTTGCGATCCATCCAATTGGCAGCCCATGTAGTCAAATAGACTTCTGCATGTCAGGCAAAGTCTTCCATGCCATCACCTGCATCCCACAGAGACTCGGCTCTTAAAGGACATGCGGAGGTGAAAATAGCCAACGAGTCGGTGCCCATAAGAGCATTAACAAAAGTTAATTGGAGGGGTTGCGAGCGGGAGATGTTTCCCGCTCTAGCAAGGGGGTGTATTTGGCCTATCCCCGCTACCGCGCCAAGCCTCTCAGCTGGCCAATAGGGCCAACTGGGGGCCAGGGTCTGGCTGCATTTAAGCAGCCGTGGCAGCATTCAAGCCCCAGTCAGCTTTGGCTCGTGTGTCGGTTAGGCATTGGAATATGTAGATGTCTTGTGTGTCAGAGGACTGGTTGTGGCCATCATCCAACCCCTCCTCTTTTGGGTATCCTGTTAAAGGGATCCGGCGGTCGTGGATCCTGTCCGATGCCCTGCTGGTGGCTAGGGCCATGGCACGACCCCCAGTGACGTCAGGGGAAGCTTCCAGTTGTATTTGCATCAACAAGCTCCTCCCACTGGTTAACCCTAAATGACTCCCCGCTGAGCGGGGTGGAGTCATGCTTGCTTGTGTTATCCAGTGCCTAAGACAATACCACTCACATGCTGTAACCAATAAAGTTGTGGCCTTATTTTGCCCATTAACCTAAATTCATGTGTCACTGTGTCTTATTTTTCTCTACGCCAGGGGTCTGCAACCTTTAAGACAAAAAGAGCCACTTGGACCCGTTTCCGAAGAAAAAAAATAAACTGGGAGCCGCAAAACAGGGACGTAATTAGAAATCAGAGGGCCCCATAGCAAAATTTGCTATGCCCAATAATCAATGCCCCAAAATGCCATAGAAAATTAATCAGGGCCCCAGTGTACCATAAATCATAATCAGTGCCTGATGTAAATAATAATTAATAATGAGGGCCCAATGTCATCCTCGTCATTATAAAAATAACTTTGAGTTTGGGCTGCCTTGATTACTGAGAATGGGCACCAGCAACCACTGCCTTATGAGTTTGGGCTGCCTTGATTACTGGGAACATAGCTGCCAAGTTCTCCCTTTTTTTAAGGGAAATTCCCTTATGCTGAATAGGCTTCCTCATGAGAAAAGGGAAAACTTGGCAGCTATGACTGGGAATGGGCACCAGCAACCACTGCCTTATGAGTTTGGGCTGCCTTGATTACTGGGAATGGGCAAAACTCTGACTCCCTTATTAGGACACCTGTATGGTTTCATGTGTGTTGCTCCCATCAAGTGAACTTATAAAATTTCCTCATATTGAATCAACCCATTGATTAATACATCTACCTCTATCTCCTGACCAGTCCGGCAGGAGGCCACAGGCAGGCCGCAGGCAGGAGCAGCAGCAGCAAACACATGCTCCGAGCCCGCAAGCCTTTTCTGCTGCTGGGCGGGAAGAAGCGCGCCCGTTTAAAAAAATAAATAACTCTGCCCCCGCCCCCGTGAGCCTATTGGCTGCAGAAATGCGGCGGGGAGGGGCTGATGCAGGGAGGGGGCCGACCACGCTCCCCGGGCTGCTAACGTCACCTTGCGTCCTTTTTGCACAGCGCACACGCACAGCGGAGTTGTGGACACCGGCGGGCGCCGTGCGGGGCGCAGGCGCACAGCGTGCCGTCGCAGCTGTGTGCTCCGGCAGCGGTGGGCACCGCGCAAGTGTCTGGCGGGCGTGGCGGGCACCGCCGCATGGCTCAGGCGGCGCATGGCTCGGACGCCTCCTCCCCTCGTATCCGCTCCGGAGCCGCAGCAAATGTGTAAAAGAGCCACATGCGGCTCCGGAGCCGCAGGTTGCAGACCCCTGCTCTACGCGGTTGGCGGGTCCTCGAATCGCAAGGGTGTTTGGAGGGGTCAGTTGCTAGGCTGAAATGCAGGGAATTCTGTCCCCTTTGACTTTGCAAAGACCTTGTAGGAGTCACAACCGGGCAACTGTAGTTGCTGTAGGAGTCAAATGTAAGCTTGATACTGGCAGCCAATCTTGGAATTGTTTTCAGTTTAGTAAAACAAAGCTACAAAACCCACAAAAAAACCCAATCTATGAGAAGGATGCCCCTCCTTTACATTGAGTCTGTTTTATTCTGCAATCCTCCTCTCCCCAGACCCTGCAATCATCATCTGAGGCCCTTTTTTCCATGGTTCCTCCATAAGAGGTCCAGAGGGTGGTAACATAAGAATGGGCCTTTTCTGTGGTGGCTCCCTATTTGTGCAATGCTCTCCCCAGAGAGACTCGCCTGGCTCCTTCATTACATATCCTTAGGCACCAGGTGCAAACTTTTATCTTCTTCCTGGCCTTTGGCTAATTAAACAACCTATGGCCTTTGAAACTGTGGGAGGGTATTGTTTTCATCTATTCATCTGCTATGCATTTTTCTGTTTTTATATGGTAAACCACCCTGTGATCTCTGGATGAAGGGTGGTACAGAAATTTAAAACATCATGATGATGATGATGATGATTAGGGAGCAAGTCGCATTGAACTCAGTGGGATTTATTTCTGAGCAAGGATATTTAGGATCATGCTTACATTTTACTTTTCTTTTTCTGTGGGGGGAGGACCATACCTCAGTGGTAGAGAAACTGCTCTGTGTGCAGAAGGTTGCATTTTAATCTATACCCATACTGAATGAGTAGCAGAAAAAGATTGGCTCTCAAACTGGTCCATATACTTTCTCTCTCTCTCTCCTTCCCCCCCCCCTCTCTCTCTCTCCGCAGATTGAAGGGTCTGGAAGATGGGGAAAGCAGGGATTTGGCCATTTGGCCTGAAGGACCCTTTGCTGAGATGCTAGGTGATGACTATCAGGTGAGGTGACCTTCTCTGTATTGTTTTGTATGGCTAATAGCAAGAGATGTGCAAAGTTACTGGGATGGGTGATTGAGCAACCCGAAGTGCAATTTTGGTGTAATCACTAGGCTGTGGAAAAAAGGATGGTGGTATATTTAATAGGGCTTGTGACATATCTGTCTTACAGAACAGGTGCTCTATCTGAACTAGCGCAGGCATAGTGTCCATGCATGGAGGCAATCCCTTAGCTTCGGGTTGCTAGGAAAGAAAGGGAATTGTGTTACCAAAGTCTGGAACACCACACCAACCACCCGAATATAGTTACCAGATTGGATAAGGAATTTCTTTGAGAAAATTCTAAACTACCAACACGAGATGAGCTAAGTGGTAGAGCACAGAAGGTCTTGGGTTCAGCCCTTGGTATCTTCATGCAAGGTGGAAAAGTACACCTGTCTGAAACCCCAAAAATGCTGCTTATTTAGTCAGTGCAGATGATACTGAGCTAGACAGAGAAACAGCCTGTCTCACTTTGAGGCAGCTTCCTGATATGGATAATGAAATCTCAACATAATCAACTATTGAGAGCAATATAATTTTATAGTGGATTCTCTTTCGGAAAGATGGGGTGAGAAAAGGAAATAAGATTGCCACAGTCGTCTCGCCCTTGTGATCTGAATTAGATTATGAGATCTTTCATTTTAAAAGTGTCCTGGGAATGTTGAAATATGGGAAATGCTCAGGTTGGAATTTTATAGAGCTTTTTCTAAAGAGGATGCTATTGTAATATACTATGGGCGTTAAATACTGGACATGCAGACCCTACATGCATACCTATCTTCTTGGGTCCCCACCTAGATGCAGCAGAGTATAGCCAGTGAAGAAGTAAAACATAGTGAATGCACGGTTAGACGCTAATGGGTGCCTTTTTGCTTTATGGGAAAACTGATACTGGTGGCAGGGGGAGAATCATCCGGTCTTGGCACCTCACTGCTCTCTCATGCTCATCTCGTATTTTTAAAAATAAATAGGGAGCGAGCTCCATTGAAGTCAGGGGGTGCACTGCTGAGGGGACATTTATAACATTGTACTGTTAGTGACTGAAAGAGGGGCGTTTAGTTAGCCCAGGTCTCTCAAAGGATGTTGTGTGCCACACAGGTGTGGCAGGAAGGGATGACAAGGGAAGATTCAAGGACAATCAAAGAGACATTTAAACATTTCAGTGTGTGTGTGTGTGTGTGTGTGTGTGTGTGTGTGTGTCACACACACACACACACACAAAAAAAATATAAAGCAGAATATGGATAGATATCTTTTCAAAATGAGGGCAAAAACACCAAGTGAAAATAAGGACAATCCAGCGATCCAGAATCACCGTTCGAACAAAGTGAAAGAGAGAACACTCGCTTATAATTATATTTTGGGAATGATTCAGGTTCTTATGTAGCTGCATTGTTTTATACTTTCTGAATGTCCCATGATCATATTATAAAGTAGTTGTGTTCTGTGCTATAAATCAAGCACTGCTGGGAGTTGTTTCTTTTTGTTTTCCAATGCATTTCTTATCATTGGATAAACCCGAGCAAATTTTTATTCTGAAAGTGTGGCCCAGAAAGAAATAAAAAGTTTGAGAGCCACTGGATTAGCTGCTCTGTTTGAAGATGACATTCCATGGCTGGAATCACATGAGTGATCTTCTGGGTTGATCTTCATGGCTGACAAGATATCCCTGCTATATAGCAACGAAAGAAAAGAATTTAATTGATCGGATTATTCCAGAAGAGGTGATGGTGAGCATAGCAAGATCAGTGAGAGAGGGGCATTTGTGTGTGTGTGTGTGTGTGTTTAACGTTGCTTAAGAAATGTTAGCAAGCCGCCCAATTCCTCATGGAAGAGACTTCCATGAGATTTTCTTCAAAACTGGTTCTGTAGGACCACATAGATCATTAGGCACAGTGAACTACAGAGAGATGGAATGAAAGGCATGATAATCAGGGACCTGACAGATTGCTACTGCATGATCCCAACCTCCCCACTAGAACTCCCTGGGTCCCACTCTCAGTTCCTAACTTCATAAACTGGATTGCTGTGTTCTCTGGGAAAACTTGAGGGAACGTTGTACTTGAGAGAAAACTGAGAAAACTTGGTCATGTACTGATGGGTCATTTGGGGGTGGGGTTCAACACACACACACACACACACCTACCTTAGTGGCAAAAAATAGCTTCATTAGTTTGAAGAAAATAAGGCTAGGCCATGACTTGCTATGAATAAGCAATAAGAATAAGAATGAGTTGCTGCTGAATGTCACTGACTGTGCCACTATGCTTCTTCCCTTCTTGGCAAGGAGAAAGCACAAACAGCAATCCCTTTGACTCATTTAAACCGAAATCATGGAACTTTGTGGCTCCCTGGGGAAAGCTGACTCACACGCCTAAAAGGATACAGATTAATGTCCACTAATTGAAACAGAAGTCACTCCCGTCATTTTAGATGCTGGCTGTGATCAACACTGGGCAGTGTTTTTTTTCTATTAAAAAATTGTTTAGGGGTACTCTCATTTTGACTCAAGAAAATCACCATTTTATAGTTCAAATCAAGGAAAAATAAATACAGTAACTGGACAAAAGTACAAAGATTCACAAAAGCAAGCACTGACACTGGGTATCAACTGATACGCGAGATAATGGAGCATGTAACTTGAATCCATCACCTCCTTCTCCAAACTCTCAATACAGATGTTGCCATTGCTGTTGTTGTTTAGATTTCTATACCACCCTTCACCCGGGGCTCACAGGGCAGTTTGGAATATAAAAGCACAAAAATACATAACACCCCTACATAAAATAGTAACAAACAAAAACAAGACACACACAGAGATAGAGAGTTTAAAAGGCCAAAAAAAAAATTGTTTCATTAGCCAAATACATGGGAGAAGAGGCATGTTTTTGCCTGGTCCTTAAATATATATGATGAAGGTACCAGGTGAGCCTCCCTGAGGAGAGCATTCCACAAACAGGGAGCCACTGCAGAAAAGGCCCCTTCTTGTTTCTGCATGTGTGGCTTTGGGAAGCAGACGCATGGCAAGTGAACACAGCTTTAAATCTTTACTTTCACATCCCTCTCACTGTGATTGGGCTGCCCTGGAAAAATAATTCACTGTGACTAAAGCTTGGGTCTGCCCCACAAAATTAAATATCCTTGCACCTCCCCATACAACACTCAAGTTCAGGGCATTTATGTTTTTAGCTTGGCGTTTGTTTTTGTTTTTTAACGCAGCAGTTCAGGGGCACCCAAATCCACAGGATTTTAGGCAGCCCTGGACCAACTCAAGATGCCCTGTTAACAGGGCATGTGGAAACCTCACCTGACTCATCCCTATCTGCTTCCTGATTCAGGAAGTTCAGAGTGCCAATGCGCACCCCTTCATCCTCACTCTGTACTTCCTGATTCTTCTAATCTTTGTATAGATTTGCCATTGACTTTCTTCCTTTTCCTGCTGTTTTGCTCATTTTCTATGTTCCTTTGGAAGCAGATGTCAGAGAAGGCTCCATCCTTGATCTAACTCCCATCGATTTACATGTGACCCCCCTCTTGTATCACGGGGAGGATGAAAAGGCACAGCACAGCAGGCTCTTTCTGCACCGAGGGTGCAGCAGGTGTGCAACTCAATTGGGAAGCAGGCACAATAGAGTCGAGTGCACAGAGGATGCAGGAAGAGAGTTCCCATCAGGGCAAGGTAGAAAGACAAATCAGGGATGAGCGCTGTAAAGAGGCATCTAATCTAGCTCAGCTAAATGCATCCCCCTCATGAAAGTCAATGGTATGAAGCAACAGGTGCACATGGTTTATACACAGCAGACCCTGTTACAACATTTTATTCACAGTCTATAATAACTCTGCAGGAGAGGCAAGGTTATATCAGGGCAAAACCTGGGTGGGAATCAGAGCTGGCTTCCAGAGATTTTCCACTCTGTTAGTGTTGAAGGAGGAGAAATTATCCAGTGGCCAGACTTCTGATGGGGGCACCTGGCAGGCAGCATGTTTGAAACATCAGCATTGGCGTACTCTCCCAATATTCCGCTGATGAAAATCAGGACGCAGGACCGCCCAGATCCTGTTCGTAGAAGGGATCTCACTTCTGCCCCACCAGCCAGGGGCAAAAGGAGCAGGGCGGCTGAATCGGTGAGGGGGCAGGCTCCCCACAGCCCAAGCAGTGTGATGGCAAACAGGAGCCAGCGGGCAGCAAGAGCCGATCTGCTCCTATCTCCTCTTCAGATCCCCACTCCTGCCGCTGTGGGGCACATGTACACACACACACACACACACACACACACAAACACACCAGCCCAATGCAAAAACACATCTTTGGGTCCCATGTCAATGTGTCCCAGTCAAATCAGGACAGTTGAGGGGTATGCACAGAAGACAGGTATGTTGCCTATCTCCCAGTGAGCTAGGTTCAATGGTAATGGCAAATTACAGCAACAGAAATTGTTCCTGCAGCCTGGCCACCATGTTGTACCCTCCAGAACACCTTGGGGCATCGTAAGAGGAATCGAAGCCAGAGTGTATGCACAAAATGGTGGAAGACATATGGACACTGGTGGAAATCTCAGGGGGGAAATGTATTCTAAGAAATTTTGGCTCAGCTCTATTGGGAATAAGGGCGCTGTGGGTTAAACCACAGAGCCTAGGGCTTGCTGATCAGAAGATCGGCGGTTCGAATCCCTGCAACGGGGTGAGCTCCTGTTGTTTGGTCCCTGCTCCTGCCAACCTAGCAGTTCGAAAGCATGTCAAAGTGCAAGTAGATAAATAGGTACCGCTCCAGTGGGAAGGTAAATGGTGTTTCCGTGCGCTGCTCTGGTTTGCCAGAAGTGGCATTGTCATGGTGGCCACATGACCCGGAAGCTGTACGCCAGCTCCCTCGGCCAATAAATGGAGATGAGCGCCGCAACCCCAGAGTCATCACTCGTCCGCGACTGGACCTAACGGTCAGGGGTCCCTTTACCTTTACCTATTGGGAATATCTGTGAGTGTAGGGAGGAGATGCTGAAGATGATATGGAAAGTGAAAGTCAAGCATGACTGTTCCCCAAATCATTGGATGGCACTCTGGCCACCAACACCATTCTAGTTTTGCTTGAGCTTTAACGGAAATGCACAATTTAAGTGCTGCCCCAAGTTAGAAGCTTTCAGCTCTTATAGAGGTTATTTGCAACTGATGAAGACAGTTCAATTGGCTAGGCTGATCGCCAGTCACCCTCCCAATGAGAGCTTGGCAAGACTGGAGATGCCATCTTAATGGGAAAAGCATTACGTGAATTAGATAACGCATGAGAAGACGTGAGATCAGCAAAGATCGGAGCCTCTCTCGCTGAGATGGCAGAGATATTGACTCAGCACTAAAGATGTAAGATTTCTGGAAATGCTGAAGCCATAGAGAAAATACCACCCTGCTTAATTTCTTCACTGCTGCCCTCCCTCCCCAAAGAGCCCATTTGGCACATGTATTGTATTTAAAGGTATAAGGGTACAATAGTGAAAACTAATCACGGAACAAAAGTTTTAAAAAAATATTTTAGTTTTTGCACATTTCAGTTGTACAGTGCACACATTAAAATCAAAAACAGCAAAAACAGGAGTATCTGTGTGGTGTTTCCCTCATTTTACACTTCAGTTTTATCAGTGAGACTCAATATGCCTTTCACTCCTTCACATGCAGGTATGGAAATGCTTGGTCTTTTTACATAGTTCTGTACAGGGCTGTGTATAGAATATGACCCCCTGTTTTAAGCTAGTGTGATATAATGCAGTCTTCAGCAATTTGGTACTCTCCAAATGTTGTGGACTACAAGTCCCATTGGCCATTTCTGATGGTCAAGGATTATAGGAATTGCAGTCCAAAAGTATGGAGGACACCAGTTTTGGAAAGCTGATATATTGGGTAGCTGGGCTCTGACTGGAAATTCCTGGGGCCACATCATACATTCAATTCCACATCATACATTCCATTCCTAAGATGTGTTAAGTGAACATCCAAATATGAAAAGTGTGAATAAAAAAAATGCATTTGCAGACCTGAGTCTGGTATAGGTAGACACGTCCGAGGGTTGTGATTGGCTAATACCCCCTGTTAAGCACACACTTGGTGGTATTTCAAGCAGCACGATCCTAGGCATGTCTGATTAGGAATAAAACCTACTGAGTTTAAAGGGAGTGTAGCTTAGATTTCCCTTTGTGTAATCTGGAAAGTGACGCTTAGTCATGAAACTCACGGGTTAGGCTTGGCAATATCAATGTACCTCAGTCTAATCTACCCTAAATAGTTGTTGGGGGCATAAGAAGCTATAACCCCATGCACCCATCTCTGAGCTCTGAAAGGGCAAGGTACAAAGGCTACACACACACACAATCAGGAAAACACAACTTCTAAAAACCTTTAAAGTAAATACGTTTACCAATTTATTCAGAGTCTTAATTCCCCCCCCCCCCATTCCTGATGAGAACATTTGGTAACAAAAAGAAAATATCACCTAAATTAACATCCAAAGTCACATATCTCTGTGATGGAGGAGTCATCAGAGCAGAGTCACTGGCATGTTTGTAGAGCCAGCCTCCCTAGGAAAGTGCAGCGTGGCTGGGAATTAAGCCTTGTGTTCACATCTCTCTTCTAAATGAATCAATTGCTCAAACATTTTGCAACACAAACTCTTCCACTCCAGTACTTAGGGAAAGGAGCAGTTTGCCTTAACAGAAACAAATCGGAATCGTTTCAACAGGATGAAAAATTGGGCTTGACAGACACATTTTGCTTTCATGTTCAGCCTCCAGCTAACGTCGTATTAAAGATTATGGGTGGATTCATTTATTTATTTGCCCCCCTGGTGTCATGGATTTGTGACTTTTGGTGCGGGGGGGGGGTATGTATTATCCTTCAGTGTATACCTGTGTGGTATAGCTCACTTGTTTAAGGCACCTGACTGCAACTTCCTAAACGTATTCCTTCTTTCACTGCACAGTCCGGATGCCCTTTTGCTCTCTCCTTGCAGCAGTATAAACTTGGGTAATAGGCTGCCTGCAATAAGTGCTTAGAAAAAGGGATTTTGCCTAGTGGTCCTGTGAGATGCTACACAAGCAGTTTAAGCCCTAGGTCTGGAGATCTCCAGGCAAATCTGGTCCCCAGGCAAATGATTCCTGACAAATAGCCACTGCTGATTCAAGGAGTGTGGTGGAGTGCAGTGGTGAGGAGCCTCTAACCCAGGCAGCCCCAAACTTTGGCCCTCCAGATGTTTTGGACTACAATTCCCATCATCCCTGACCACTGGTCCTCTTAGCTAGGGATCATGGAAGTTGTAGGCCAAAACATCTGGAGGGCCGCAGTTTGGGGATGCCTGCTATAACCCCTAGGTTTAATTAGACCTGCCGGGCCTCCCGGTTTGGCCCATGAGGCTGCTTGGAGTTGGCCAAACCCACATGTCACTCATCTGACATCAGCTGCAAGACGGGAAATCGGAAGCTTACAGTGACCAACCAGATGGCTTTGGGAAGCCTGAGAGCCACAATGTTCTTCCCACTTGTGGTTCCCAGCATACTGTCTCTGACCATGGAGGTAGAAGATAATTCAATGCTCGCAAAGGGACAGTGCCCTCCACCACACCTGTGGCAGCAGACTAGTTTAGAGAACATGCAATTTATACTGCTCTGTCCAACAGTGGTGAATGGCTTGGGGTGGAGCCTTATGAGAAGCATAGCTGCCAAGTCTCCCATATTCCCCGGGAAACCCCCGTTTTTCCAGCTGTTGCCAGCCGAAAAAACGGATTCCCCCCCCCGGGTTTATTCTGGCGCTGCCGCCATTTTGTAACTAGGCGGAGCATGCTCAGAAGTGACTTTTGATGCTGCTTTGCCCAGTTCCAAAATGGCTGCAGCGTGACTTCTGGTGCGGTGGCCATTTTGGAACTGGGCAAAGCAGCATCAAAAGTCACTTCTGAGCATGCTCCGCCTAGTTACAAAATGGCGGCAGCGCTACTTCTGGTCTGCTACTTCCGGTCTGATCCCTTATTTTTCAAGAAAGACCTTGGCAGGTATGATGAGAAGCAGCCATCATCTGCCACCTGTTGGGTTCTTCACTCTATCTAATAGTAGGTCTGAGCCTTTCATCCAGTTCATAACTACTTTCCAGAGAAATCAGAAAATGCTGAGATTCACCTCTGCCACAACACAGGTGGTCAGCCAATGACGTGCCCACTCCAGTAAAGTTACTACTTGGTTGTCTGGTTTTCACACATGGACCATTTTCAGTCAAAGCCGCTTCCATATCAAGAGACACTTAATTCAGAACTCATGGAGTGGGCCTCTCAGAGGCCTATTTAGAGTGAAAGAGGAAGGACTCTCTCAAAGACTTCCTTTGGAATGGAAATATTCAGGTGGGGGGGGGGGCAACGATACCATGACATACGATTTCTTATTCCTTCCCACAAAGGACAGAATTTTGCTTTTGGTATTTTTTGTTTTTTGTTTTTAAGCCCAGATATAAATTTCTAGAAGCTGGAGGGGTTTTTTTTCACTGGACTTTATCTTTCTTTCCCAGTCTATGCATCAGAGAAAAGAAAAGGCCTTTGAAGGCCCCATAGTCCAACACTTTTCACACTTGATTCCCTCCCTCCATTCCTCTCTTATTTTTCTGGCAATAAACAACAGCTTGGCTTCAACATCAAAACTTCCAAAGCCCAGTTAGTAACTCCGTTGCCAAGGTTATTTCACATCGTGTATGAGTTACCCTAGGATGGTGGCTTGGGTTGGGGGATATCTACCTTTAGACAAGAGGAATTCAAATACCATATTATATATAACTGATTGATCCAGGGTAGTGCCAGCTGGTCCTCTCTAATGATACCATATATCAGAAAGGACTTACACTAATATTACCTGCCATGTGGTGGATGTAGTCATTTGCTACAGAACTTTGGAGAAACAAACATCTGAAAGGCCAGCAGGAATTCTAGCCCAGTGGCTTTCATTCAGAAAGAAACCAGAGGAGAGAGGGAAGGAGGGAGGGAGAGAATTGAATGATTTGGCCAGAAACTTTAGTTCCAGCAGCTGCCCACAGCCCCTAGCAGAGTCCCATCACAACTCTCTCTCAGCACCACCGGCTCTCCTCTTCTGGGCAACTTTTGGGGGTCTGTTTGCCAGTGGTGGATGGGGCGATGAACATACATGTTATGTGTGCTAGTTTTTACACCAGAGCTTTCTAAACTTTTCATGTTGGTGACGCACTTTTTAGACGTGCAATATTTCATGACACACTAATTCAGTTTTACTAGCAAACTGGAGATTAAACTAACTAACCCCTTTCCAGTCCTGGGAGGAGCGCGGGGAGCATTCCTACGACACACCTACACACTACAACTGGAACACTAACACGCCACGACACACAGTTTGGAAAGCTCTGTTCTACACAAACATACTTCTCTGTACTTCATTCAGGGAAGAAGGTATTACCTGGGGACACATTCCAGCCAGGCAAAAAGCACTTAAGGAAGCTATGAAGCAGGGCCAATTTAGGGGTAGCTTGGGGTCAGAGTGGTGGCTTTGGGAAAGTCCCAAGGGCCAGTTGAACAGGGCCAGTTGAACAGGCTTTTTAACTTCTGTTTTGACATATAAGAGACAGAATGGATTGTTATATACAACCCAACCTCGAAATTCTTTTATTATATCCTTATCTAATTCTGTATATCCTTTAGGCCAGGGGTGGCCAACTCCCAAGAGACTATGATCTACTCACAGTTAAAAACTGGCAGTGATCTACCCCCTTTTGGAGGGTTCAGGTCAAAGTTGTTGAGCTTTTTCTAAGGGGGAGAAAGGCCCCATTTTGGGGGATGCAGGGCAAAAGTGTTGAACTTTTTTAGGGGACCCAAACTTGTTGAGCTTCACTGTGGGGAGCCAGTGATCTACCGCATATGTCCAGTGATCTACTGGTAGATCACGATCTACCTGTTGGACATGCCTGCTTTAGGCTATTTTACCTTTTAATTGTAAATCGAATCATGCGCGGTTCTGTTCTTGTTTTGTTATGTCTATGAGCTTAAAGCTGGAATAAAGTGATTTGGATTTGGATTTAGGCTTGCAGGACTGCATTCGTCCCCTGGGTCTAAGGTTCCCCACCCCTGTTGTCAAAGGCTGGGACACCCATTCCAGTGGCTTCATCCCTGTGCCTCTCACGTTAGAAATTAAACTCCAGCTGTAACCCACGCAACTGTATTCTGTTTGCATTGACAAATAAGCTGAGGCAATTTCCAGGGTGACCTTAGCGGCAATTTGCCCCAAAAGGAAGAAAGGGGGGAGAAAGGAGGATAAAAGAGCACGTAGACAATATATGTATTTATTTCTAGGCTCGGGATTATTTCTTGATTAATTTGCAACCTGTTGCTCATTTACTCCTATTCATTTCCTACTTAGCATTTAGAGGAGTGTGCCTGACGAAGAGAACTTTCAGCATGAAATTTGTGTGATGTTGGGAGCAGGCGAGTAATTGGCCTGGAAAGAGCAAAACAAAACAGCCTGCAGGAAAGAATATGAACCTAATTTGAAACCTTTTAAAGACGGAAAATAGATGTAGATTCCCATCATCACACAGCTAAAAGTTGCACAACATAATAAAGAAGCATTATGAAGGCTGCCGGGTGCTAAAATGCAAACATTATTTTTTTTAATAATAATGTAAAAAAAGAAGAAGAAGCTCCACATATCAACTACAGATGCAGATAAAGACCTAAAGTGGTCTTGCAAATTATAGGCTTTCATATCCCTCTATTTTATACTGTGATATCATCGATATTAACAGGACAATATATCATTACAAGAGAGGGTTGGCTAGCTGCCTTGAAAGAAGGAGCCTCAAAACTGTTCAGACTGCATTTATCCTGCAGCAAATTGTATTGGGGAGAGGGGAGCTGTTAGGTGTACTGTTCCCATGGCAGAAATGATAACTCTTACCTGTGCCCAGGTGGAGAAGATGGAGCCTGCAGTTGACAGGTGGTGGCATTCCCTACTGGTGCATGGGCCTTGGCAGGGGGCCAAGTATTCCCACCACTAATGCCAGCCCTCAGGCAGGGGCTAGCACTATTTCTTAGTGGCCTCCATTGAGTTCCGCAAGGCTAAGAAAACTGGCTGTGGTCTCAGAAACAATTAAGGTATGAAGTGAGGGCATGATGCTCACCCAAACTGGTGGGAGAAACCAGGAAGAAAGTTTAACCTCTTCTATTAATACAATTTCCAGTTCCCTTTTCCCTATTGTTGAATCTTATGCATCCACAATGCAATTGGATACTGAGGGGGTAAACATGGGTTTAGTTTAGCAAACTAGTTTGTCAACTATTCTCTTTCTCAAAAGTGATTTGCCTTTAGTGGGTGGGATGGGGAGAAGCAAATTTTTGGAGCTCAAAAACTGAATGGGATATGGAAATTTATCAATACCTTTTAAATGAGTGGCTAGAACTGGATTGGGGAGATAGTTTATAAAGCTGATATTTTTATGTTTAATATTTTTAAAGTGTGCTATGCACCTTATATTGAGGTGTCAGTGTTACTAAAGCAGCAATGTGCTGCATAATGTTTGGTATTTTGCTCATTTTCTTTTTTAACAAAAGAGTGTTAACATTTTTTAAAAGAAATGTTGAAAGGAAGTGTTTCTTGTATTGATTTCATTCTGAATTTATTGATATTTACGGATGCCCCAGAGTTAGACGTTTTGTCGTAACCCTTTGGACAATGGAATTTTTGAAGCAATAAATTATCCTTCAGGCATTAGTTTGAGGTTTATCTCCCTCTTTTTTGTTTTTCTGTGGTTTTTTTCTTCTATAAATAACCTAAATTAATTGAGCCTAGATATATATGTCATGATCATACCCAGGTCAAAAAATTTTTTGTTTGCCATGGCCTTTCTGAACTGATCACTTCTGCGCTTACGGGATGCTGTTTTTTTTTTTTGTTTTTGTTTTTTGCTTTATTGAATTGGGGGCTGTTGTTGGGTTTTTTATGACTTCGTATGGTTTTAAATCTTTGGGTACTTTTAAAAACTGTAAATATTGTAGATGAAGATATTCATTTCTAGAATTTGTACCCTGCTCCTGAACCCAAAGGATCCCAAAGACATTAAATAGAATAAATTAAAATGAAATCAGGAAGTGAGCAGGGGAAAACAACCCCATACCAATCAGATACTATTATAAAGTGCAATGATCTCTTTGAGATCTTGAAAATAACCCTGGTCTTATGATGAGTTACCTAAGTATGCATCAATAGGCAAGTTGAATCTGTGGGTGGCATTGTTTACATTATAAACAAATGACAATAATAATAATAATATTTGTGTTCTTGTTTATTTGACAATTCATGGGTTTCACCCAGAATTGTGCACATATTGGCGTAAACATAATATGAGCAAAACCATATGTATTCACTGGGACCTGACCACATAACAGACTGTGGGGAGATCTCATCTCAATTTATTTTGATTATGTAAAGCGGAACCGAGGCAGCATAAGGAAGCCATATTTGCTACGATTGCCCTCCTGAAATGTACCAAGTTGGCTATATCCTGCCAACTCGGTTAGAAATATAAATACATTTCATTAAACTTTTCAATTCACTTGCTGCAACTTTTCAGCAAAACTCTTGTACAATTTCATGAGACCTACCAGACCACCAACCTGTTAGGTGACTTAAACAAAGGTTTTCTCCCCTCACATTTTCCAAAGGTGCTGTGGTGCACCTGTATCACCACAACCAGACACCTGCATCGCCCCCCAGCGCCAGCAAAATATGTCTCTCTTCCATATTGGTCTCAGTCACAGCAGGCACTGTAATTTCCCAGTGGTTTTACTTCACCCCCAAAGGCACACTCTTCCATTGTCTCACAAGACAGATGCTAACTATTTTGGAAAGTTGCTTGTTTGCTCTACATTTGTACACCTTTCAAGGTATCCTAACCAGGTGGCACTGTGGGTTAAACCACAGAGTCTAGGACTTGCTGATCAGAAGGTCGGCGGTTCGAATCCCTGCAACGGGATGAGCTCCCGTTGCTCGGTCCCAGCTCCTGCCCACCTAGCAGTTCGAAAGCACATCGAAGTGCAAGTAGATAAATAGAGACCGCTCCGGCGGGAAGGTAAACGGCGTTTCCGTGCGCTGCTCTGGTTCGCCAGAAGCAGCTTTCTCATGCTGGCCACATGACCCAGAAGCTGTCTGCGGACAAACGCCGGCTCCCTCGGCCTATAGAGCGAGATGAGCGCCGCAACCCCAGAGTCGGACACGACTGGACCTGATGGTCAGGGGCCCCTTTACCTTTACCTTTAACCAAATTCTACATGATCAAGGAGCAGGTTTCATCTGTGGCTGGATACAATTGGGTGCCATTTTCAATCAAGATGGCGGATAGTTGCACTGATTTTAACAACTGATGGCGCTGATTTGGGAGCTTCTTAGAATTCCTAACAGCAGGTCCTGCAAATGATTTATAATTTCAGTTTTCTTTGCAGTTGACGTTTTGCCAAAACATACAGTTACGGCCATAACTTGCCACTTAGATTTCTTTCCCTCACTCCAGTAGCTGGAGTGGTCATGAACACAGAAATGCAGAGAGAGGAGATTCTTCTGCCATAATGACCAATGCTCAGCTGCCCCTTTGTTGTGGTCCCAACAGTTGCCGCACTTCTCAGAGCCAACCAGAAACAGCTTCAGCACATCAGGTTGGTTTGGCCAAGCTTAAAAGGTGCTTCTTTTTGAAAAATTGATTAACAATGACACATTTAAAATGATAGTGCAAATTAATTTCTGAATTACACCATTAGTATGTAATTAATTTCTCCTGCTCTGTGAAATAAAGATATCACTGACGAGCACCCACTGTCTAAATCTATAAAAGAGAAAGGATGCTGAATGAAGACTCCATTAATGTATAAATTGATTTTTCCATTTAGCGTCTTCTGAGAGATTTCTCCACCCCCCGGTGCATTTATTTCCCCACCCCCTCAAAGAGGGGTGGGGAGTTGGAGAAGCAGCCTAATTTATACTTCCACTGGTAATCAAAAGATCATGAATGTTCATTTCAACCAAATAATGTCATTATCAAGGCTGTTCGAGCCGGCGTTGCCGTGGAAACGTAAAATACTGATGCTTCAGGTTGGACATTCGAGCTCTCTTGTGCAAGCGCAATAATGAGGGGTGAATGCGCCAGTGCCAGTTCTGGGGTGAGTGGGAGGGCTGTCGCAGCCACCCTGAGTCACGTGGGTGCCTCGTTCATGCACCTCACTACTTCAAACTACTTGAAACGTGACCCTTCCTCTCCCGAAGGCGACCTGTTTCCTCTTTAGAACATAAAATGAGGAGTGACCTTGAAGGCTTGAGAAAAGGAACACAGGTAGAGCTTCATTAATGCAGCTTGGAAATTAACCAAACTATGCAGCCGAAAAGTAGAAAGTACCCAAAGGTTGGTTTATTTTTGTAAGCCACTTAATGAGAAACAGTATCGAAGCGATGTACATCAAACAGGAAAATAAGGATCAATAAGATACAGAATCAACAACATTTAAAAACATAATGATGTGCCTGGATACACTTGCTGAAAGTTTGTAGCGGGCATCTGAAGCAATATATAACAACGGTCCCTGCCTAATGGTAATAAGAAGGGAGATCCAAAGAATGGGGGCTGCCATACTGTGGAGAAAAAATGCACATGTGAAAGGGCAAGCTCTATAAATCAAAGAAGGCACATTAGGGCAAAGCAACCCCTCAGGCAAACTGGTCCCAACCCATTAAGGGCTTTACATACTAATAGCTAAACCTTGAACTTGACTTGGCAGCCCGCACAGATCTTTCAGCAGAGGTGGAAGATGCTGGCTGGATCTCACTCCTGCCAGCGATCGTGCTGCAGCACTCTGCGCTAGCTCCAGACTATCCCCAAGGGAAGTCTCATATACAGTGGTACCTCGGTTTATGAACACAATTGGTTCTGGAAGTCTGTTCATAAACTGAAGCATTCATAAACTGAAGCAAACTTTCCCATTGAAAGTAATGGAAAGTGGATTAATCTGTTCCAGACGGTCCGCGGAGTACTTAAACTGAAGCGTTCATAAACTGAAGTGAACTTTACCATTAAAAGCAATGGAAAGTGGATTAATCCGTTCCAGACGGGTCCGCGGAGTACTCAACCTGAAGCGTACTTAACCCGAAGCATGGGTGTAATTGGTTCCGGAAGTCTGTTCATAAACTGAAGCGTTCATAAACTGAAGCAAACTTTCCCATTGAAAGTAATGGAAAGTGAATTAATCTATTCCAGATGGGTTCCGCGGCATTCATAAACCCCGAAAATTCGTAAACCGAGGTGTTCGTAAACCGAGGTTCCACTGTATAGTGCATTACAGTATTCTATTATTACCAATGCCTGTTCAGGAACAGCTGGAGCTGTTGCACCAGTCAAAGTTGGCGGAAGGCATTCCTAGCCACAGAGGTCATCACCTAGGCCCCTGATGACAAAGATGGATCCAGAAGCAGCCCTGGACACCATGCTCGCTCCTTTAGAAGAAATGCAAGCTCCATACAGAGCTAGCATCTTGCCAATTTCTTGGACACAGGAGGCACTCACCTACAGTCTTTCTGTCTTGCCAGGATTCAAGGTCAGTTTATTTCCCCTCTTCCAGCCCATCACAGCATCCAGGCTCAAGGCCTGCACAGCCTGTCCTCACCCAAGTATTATGAGCTTAGTGTCATCAGCATACTGTGCCCCAGATCTCTTAATGACCACTCCCAATGGCTTCATATAGATATTATTTTTTCGTCCATAACACACACACACACACACACTTCATGTATAAGATGACCCCTGTTTTTTGGACCACAAAGGGGGGGGGGAATTGCCCAGAGTTGTTGAGCTTTTTTGGATTAGGGGGGGTCACCACTGCCAATCACTCTACAGCCTGCCCACCAATAAAAATTGCACACATTGCCGCGGCCACCACTCATCTGCACACTTGCCGCCAGAAGCCCACCTGCCCACGCGATGCAAACACAGCTGATTGCACGCACACCTTGCCGCTGCCATAAATCGCCCGCCCAATTCCCGCAGCCGCAGCCAATTGTCAGCAGGCCTTGCTGCAGCAACCAATCACCCACCCAATTGCCACTGTCAGTCTCCTGCTGGCTGCTGCCACCAATCGCCCACCCCACCCCCCTGCTATCCATGTATCCACCCACAAGTTTTGCCTATTAATTCTAAGGGAAAATATCATCTTATACACGGAAAAATACGGTAATAGCATTGGGTCTAAAATAGTGCCCTCCATAGCACAACTGCTAGGGGGCCAAAGAGAACTCTGCTCTCTGGTCACATAGGAAGGTGACCTTGGCACCCCTCCCATTAAGCTACTGAAGGATGAAATCATGGTCAACAACATTAATAATCACAGAAAAATCAAGAGGAAGGAGAAAGATGGTGGTGATGGTGATGGTGATGATGATGATGATGATGATGGTAATAATAATAATAATAATAATAATAATAATAATAATAATAATAATTTGTTTGTTTGTTTGTTTGTTTGTTTGTTTATACCCTGCCCATCTGCCTGGGTTTGCCCAGCCAACCCGGGTGGCTCCCAACAGAATATTAAAAACATGATAAAACATCAAACATTAAAAACTTCCCTAAACAGAGCTGCCTTCAGACATCTTCTAAAAGTCAGCTAATATTTTTTTTTATTTCCTTGACATCTGATGGGAGGGCATTTTGCAGGGCAGGCGCCACTACCAAGAAAGCCCTCTTCCTGGTTCCCTGTAAACTCACTTCTCACAATGAGGGAACCTCAAGAAGGCCCTCAGAGCTGGACCTCAGTGTCTGGGCAGAACGATGGGGGGTAGAAACGCTCCTTCAGGTATACAGGGGTTTAGGGTTTTAAAGGTCAGCACCAACACTTTGAATTGTGCTCGGAAACGTACTGGGAGCCAATGTAGGTCTTTCAGGACTGGTGTTATATGGTCTCAGCAGCCGCTCCCAGTCACCAGTCTAGCTGCCACATTCTGGATTAGTTGTAGTTTCCGGGTCACCTTCAAAGGTAGCCCCACATAGAGCACATTGCAGTAGTCCAAACAGGAGATAACTAGAGCATGTAGCACTCTGGCGAGACAGTCTCCTCCTCATTCCATTCTCAATCAAAGTAATGCACCAGGGTGACCAAGAATAATTTGGCCCCCATAACTAGGCCTGAACCCAGACTGCAATGGGTCTGGGTGATCAGCATCATCTAAGAATGCCTGAAGTTGCTTGGTCCTGGCCTTCTCCACCACCTTTCCTTAAGAAGGGGGAAATAATTTTTGACTGGTAGGCTGTTAGTCCAGATCAGGGGGTCCCCAAACTAAGTCCCGGGGGCCAGATGTGGCCCAATCACCTCCTAAATCCGGCCTGCAGACGATCTGGGAATCAGCCTGTTTTTACATGAGTAGAATGTGTCCTTTCATTTAAAATGAATCTCTGGGTTATTTGTGGGGCCTGCCTGGTTTTTTTACATGAGTAGAATGTGTCCTTTTATTTAAAATGCATCTCTGGGTTATTTGTGGGGCCTGCCTGGTGTTTTTTACATGAGTAGAATGTGTCCTTTTATTTAAAATGCATCTCTGGGGCTTCCGGGTTCAGCGCCAGCGTCGATCGGCGGGGCTTCGTCTCGTCTCCGAGACGGCCCGTCTCTGCTAGGAGTGGGGAGGGCAGCGAGAGCGACGCTGCGCCCCTTAGAACCTCGGGAAGGGCGTCCCGAGGGCAATTTGCTCGGCACAGACCCAATCCGGACTCCCCAACTCTTCGGCTAGCTCTAATAAGAGCTCCGGAGCGAGGAGGGTAGAAGTCGCGGGGGCCATTTTGAGCGGCAACGTTATTCTAGCAGGGAGAAGCTTCAAGCCGAAGGCGGAGAGCGCTGGATTCTTCCGAAAATAAAACGATTGGAAAAGACTGTAAGTAACCTCATGATTTGGATTATTATAAAACAATTTGGATCTGGGAGAGAGGGGAGAAAAGAGGAAGCCACCCCCCCCCACGGCAACAAAAGAGACAGTAAATAGAAACCCGAAGCCATAAACAGAAGATTTACAATTCAAAGGATCCCTCAAAGGCATCAAAGAGAATCTCCCCTTTGATGCAGGGTGAAAAGGGGAGAGAGACTGCGGTTTATGACTGCCCTGTAATAAGAGGTACAGCTTAAGAAAAAACCTTTCCACTCGGGAGCCGGCAGCCCAGACAACCCAGTGAGTTGTCAGGATTTATAAGTCAAATTTTACTTCACTTTGTATTTCTGGACTTTGTGGAATTTCTTTTTTGGCTTAAGTGTTTGTGAAATGTGAGTTCGAATTTTATTGTCAATAAGACTTGAAGAATGCAGCCAGCTTGTTAAAATGGAGTCGAAAAATAAACTGTGATCATATTCCACCCCACGTGACAAGTTTTGACCTTGGCAGGACTGAAATATGTCAACAAAAAAGTGTTCCCCTGAGTTCCAGCGGTCTGTTTTGACCTTAATGTGGGAAACAAGAATAGAGTTATGTCAAGAGGAGACACGACGGCAAGAGTTACAGGAAAAATTCCAGGAGGTGATGGCGGAATATGATTTTTTAGGAGATGAAGCTTTTGACACTGAAAAAGATGAATGTGAGAATGACAATGATGGGGAAGGAAAAGAAGAAGATGAGGATTGTGATGATTCAACACAAAATGAAGCACACCACGAAAAAAATGATGACTCTACTCTACAAAAAGTTGGATGGAGTGCCCTGCTTTTGAGGGGGGCACGATTGGTATCATTGGAACTCCAGAACGCCCACAGGGAAGAAGGAAAAAATATGCAGAGAAGAGAAGAAATTCAGGGGTCCTGTATGGTGGCCTGGACGATAAAAGACTGTAAACAGGGGGTGGGGTGAAGGGAAAGTGATGTTGTGATTAAGGATGGATTAACAGGTTTATAACTGGTCTGCTGATTTTGGAATTTGCTGGATTGGGGGGGGAAGCCGGCAATCGGGGATGTAAGGTTAAATTGAGAATAGTTATAGTTTTAAAAGTGAATGGATTTTGGAAAATGTGAAAATATGGAGGCTTATAGAGGGAGAAAAAACAAAAAATTAGGCACGGGAAGAGAAAATGGGAGTTTGATTTCTCAGTGATTTGAATATTAGATGAAAATGTTAATAATTGATTTATAAGTTGTATAAGATGCAAAGGTGTATTTTTATAAAGTAAGAAACTGTTGCAGATGATAAAAAAGGGATGAAAACCGGGGAAGGGGGGGGAGGGGAAGCCCACAAAATATGGTTTTACAACTATGAATGCAAGAAAAAATTTTTGTTTTGTATTGTTCTTTCTTTTTTCTTTTTTCGCCCTTTCTTTTTTTTCCCCCCTTTTTTCCTATTTCTATTTTTCTCTTTTTTTTTTTTTTTTGGTATGACAATAGATGGTTGGATGGATGTCCTCCTGCGTACTGCCCTGGTTTGCTGGAGCTCCCTGGTGGCAGGGGGGGGCTTTGGGGTCAGGGGAGGGGGGGGAGGACAGAAACCCAAGCATAAAATGGACCATCTCTGACTGTTCACATACATGGGATACTTCTGTGGCAGGGGAGGACCCATGTGGGTGGGTAGGAAGGAGGTGGAAAAGGGGTTTAAGTATGTACCTTTTTTTTTTTTTTGCTTTTTTGTATTTTGTAAAATTAATAAAAAGTATGTTCAAAAAAAAAATAAAAAAAAATAAAAATAAAATGCATCTCTGGGTTATTTGTGGGGCATAGGAATTTGTTCATTTTTTTTCCAAAATATAGTCTGGCCCCCCACAAGGTCTGAGGGACAGCGGACTGGCCCCCTGCTGAAAAAGTTTGCTGACCCCTGGTCCAGATCAATGGGGCTGGGGCTAGCTACTTTAGGACGCCCCATGGCTTCTTGTGACACATCACTCAACCGTCCCGATTAGAGTGGGACATCCTGGAATTACAGAATTCATCCTGGCTTCTGATTGGACCCCAGAATGTCTGGATTTTTGGTCTCACACTCTAGCATGAATCAGCTGACTCCCTTGAGAGCTCAGGACCAAAGGACAGACATCCTGATTTTGATCAGTGCGATGTTGGAAGGTATACATCACTTATCACAGGTGATTCTCTCCTAATGGGAGAAGGAGGTCGTGTAGTTGAGGCCAACAGCCGACCAGCTGTTCTCTGTTGCTTACCTTTATTACTGAACCCACTTGGGAACAAAATCTTCCCTATGGGCTTAAGCTCCAGGTCCTGAAACTGGTGCAACATGGCCAGCATCCATATTTATAGTTGTGCTGTGTCATTTATGTAGATGATCCTTTGACTGATATGCAGCATTATTTTAACGGCAGCGAGCTATTTTAAAATATACATGCCGCTCTAGAAATATGCCCGCTCTCATCGTCACCAGGAGAAGATGAATGGGAAAGCTTTAAAGAGAAACCAGGTACTCCATCTTGTCGGAAACGTTGTTTTGGTGCTTGCAAAAGTGCCGATCAGAAGCGCAGGATCTTATGCAGCTGATCTTTTGCGAGTGATGTTCTAGCAACTGAAACAAACTCCTTGTCCCTGCTCGCTTCAGACACCATGCCCTGCAGAGCTTATGAAGGGAAAACAGTTAGAAACCAGGCCCCAAAAGGAAGAGGAATTGAAAGAATAATTTAAAGCAGAGGCGGGAAAACCTTTTTCATCCTGAAGGCCACTTTCTTTTCTGAGCAATTTTCAAGCGGCCACATGCCAGGGGTTGGTGGAGCCAGAGCCAACAGTGAGAGAAGCAATGGATGCAAATTTTACCTTTGTACAGTAGGCTAGGAACTCCGCTATACAGCTGCAAATAAAACGTTTTAAATGTGTTGTAAAGTGCAATATGGGACGCAGGTGGCGCTGTGGGTTAAACCACTGAGCCTAGGGCTTGCCGATGAGCAGGTCGGTGGTTCAAATCCCTGAGACGGGGGTGAGCTCCTGTTGCTCGGTCCCAACTCCTGCCAACCTAGCAGTTTGAAAGCAGGTTAAAGTGCAAGTAGATAAATAGGTACCACTCCGGTGGGAAGGTAAACGGCGTTTCCGTTTGCTGCTCTGGTTCGCCAGAAGCAGCTTAGTCATGCTGGCCACATGACCCGGAAGCTGTACGCCAGCTCCCTCGGCCAATAACGCAAGATGAGCGCCGCAACCCCAGAGTCGGTCACGACTGGACTTAATAGTCAGGGATCCCTTTACCTAAAGTGCAATATACAAATGTAACAGTAGGTTGCGACAGTGAGCTATGCTAAATTCAATGTGTTTTTTTTTTAAAAAAAAAACGTTTTGGAAAAAAGCATTTTTATATGTGTGTGGATTCCATCTAGTTTCTTCACACACTCACACAACTCTCTCTATCCTCCCTCCAGGCAAGCAAGAGTCATTATCAGAGTCCAAGGGCACTTTTTCAGGCAGGGAAAACATTTAAGTATGATGCAAAACCAGGTCAATGAGTGATGTGGCCTGGGGAGAGGAAGTGTGGCTGTGGACGGGGTGAATTCCTGAAGTTCTCTCCCCCCTCCCCCACTCTTCTACATTCTTATAACTCTTGCTTAATACAATGAGCTTTATGCACATTGCCTTGATAATTCCTGTAGCACTCTGCCAAAGCTATAGGCAATGCATCTCCACAATCCAGATTTGAATCTCTGCCTCGATGGAGAGCCCTCTTCACCACTGAGCCCCCAAAGTGATGTCGCATCGGACTCTGGTAAGCTGTTTTAAGATTAAACTGTGTAAGATTCATTGCACTTACTTATTTTATTATTTCATTTCATCTCTTTTGCTCATTGGGGAAATGTGCTTGCCTTCAAAAAATCTTAATATTATGTCCTGTTGGCATCCATCTGTCTCGGTGCATCTTTGGGGGTGAAGTCAAATTGTCGGAAGGTTGCAGGGCCTGCTGTGGCTGTAGAGATCGATAGGGGAAAGACATGCTTTGTTGCAGCTGAGGCAGATGAAGGCAGCAGCAGAGCAAGCCAATCGGGTGCCTGGCGGTGCGTGTGCCCTGCACCCAGGAGCGGGGCCAGCCACCTGCAGGGACGGGACAGCCACCCGTGGGTGGGGCCAGCTGGGGCAGGACACTCCACAGGGCCTGGGAGGAGTCTGCCTGCCTCCTCCCACTCGGTCACCCTACAGCTGGGGGGGAGGCGATGGGCAGACCATTTGGGGCAGCACGGAGCCTGCGGGCACCCAAGCCACCATGTCACTCCCAGGAGAGACGCGTGGCTCAGGCACACTGCAGGCCCCGCCGTGAGTGCTGCCCAGCATTTTGTCACTCCCTCAGTGGTGACACCCAGGGCGGCCTGCCCCCATCGCACCCCCCTTCCTCCACGCCTGGATGAAGGCGTCCAGTTGTGCTGCTGCAGATACACCATGGGGTTTCTTCTCTCTACGCTTCTCCTGGCGGTCATTCCTCCTCTGGTCACTGCTATGGGGGGACAACCTGTCTCCAGGCACTGTGGTCGCCTGCAAGGGATTCCCACATGTGTCGATGTTGCCAGCCTTCATGTCACATTTGAAGATCTCTTTATAACACAGAGTTGGTCTTCCAATGGGCCTAGTGCCTGAAGCCATCTCCCCATAGAGGACTTCCATGATGTATAGGGGGCCTTATCCTAAGAGGGTGGATAAGGTCCCCTCATTAGTACACATGCTGGAACTGGCAATCGGAATCACTAGGAGGTTTTTGTATTTATGGTCATGTAGGTCATCGTTGGTCTTGGGCGCCTCTTTGGCAAAGCACTTTTGCCTGACACACTCAGCTCTGCAGAAGTTGTTCCCCTCCTATTGTTCTGAGCACGAACACAAACAGCCATTCAGAACAATAGTTCAAAATTATTCAAAAGCAATCACGCACTCCGCTGCAACATTTTGCCCTGGCATCTCCACCAGCTGCTCATTACAGAAAGAAAAAAAGGGCTGCGTTGATTTGTTATTTTATATTATTTATATCCAGCTTCTACAGCCCAAAGGGCTCCCAGAATGGCTTGCAAATGAGCTAAAACATGGCAATCTATTTCCAAGCGCAAAAAAAAAAAAACCACAGTAGAGAGCAGTGAGGAAACAGAGACCTTGAAGAGTTCTAAAATGCCTGGTCAAATAAAAAAGTATTTATCTGGCTCTGCAAAGGCATCAGATTCCGTGCCGGATGAGCATCCTCAGCATGAGTGCTTCAGAGTCAAGGCACCACAACAGAAAAGGCCCTGTCACTGGTCACCACCTGCCTCACCCCGTAGGTGATGATGCCCAAACGCAATAAATGATCACAGTTAGTGAATCTGTGATGGAGAAAAAAGCGTGGGGGGACCTGTGGCACTCCAGATGTTATTGGACTACGACTCCCATCATTCCTGACCATTGGCTATGCTAGTATGGGATGATGGGAGTCCAACATCTCAGACGGCAAAGGGTTTATCATCCCTGCGGCATCTCCAGTTTACAAATATCTCTGTCTGGTACCAGAGCTGGGAAAGATCTCTGCATAGTATGTGCTAGATCAGGGATGAGGAGCTTGTGGATCTTTCAGGATGTTGTTGGACCACATGGCTTCCATCCTCTCTGAGTGTTGGCAATGCTGACCAGGGTAGATGGGAGCTGGAGTCCAAAAACACTTGGAGGGCCCCAGGTTCCCCATTCCTCTGCTGGCTAACAGTAGGTTAGATGTCTGACTCAGTACAAGACAGCTTCCATTGAGAATTAAACCAGCTCTGCAAAATTCTCCTGCCTCTGCAAATGATTACATCTTATGGGTGGCCTTCCCCCCCCCCCTTTTATTCATTCATTCATTCATTCATTCATTCACACCCTACCTAATGGGGTTCATTTACTCCCCATTTTATCCCCACAATACCTCTATGAGGTCAATTAGGATGGGAGGCAGTGACCACCCCAAGGTGGCTCAGTGAGTTTCCTGGCCAAGCAGGGACCAGGTCCTAGTCAGACACGCTAACCACAGCAGCATGTTGCTTCTTTTAGGTTCCACTTTAAATGTGTGGTGTGGAGCTTTGGTTTGTCTTGATGGGCTCCATGATGTGTAGACGTGCTGTGGGTGATCGTTGCCCCTTTATCTGCGCATTAGGAAAAACTTCTCCTGCTTGATTCCTGTCGTCATGCTCTTATAAAACACATAGGACCAAAGCCAGGGTTTGTTTGTCTTTGTTTTTTTAAAGTAGCAATCCTGTCCTTCCACTCTGTAGCGTTTATGGCTGGAAGGAACCATGCATGAGAATGCAGTCTGCTCGGAGGAGGGGAAGCCTGGGCTTCATTCGGCACTCGAAATGTCTTGAGTCCAGTATGCCATGGAGAGAACTCCCCCTTCCCTAAGTCCCATTGCAATCCATATGACTGATTGAAAGTGCCGCCTTTGCTAGTTGCTAAATCTGCCATGAAACCACACTGATTAATGGCAGCAATTCGAGTCAAGTGCCTGTTTTTTTACTGAGGCGAAGAACCATTTGAGCCTGTTTGGCTCACTAGCCTCGTGGAATGTAGAAGATTTCCTGGAAATCGGGCTCTGGGACTGCGGCCTTCAGGCACCTTTTAGAACTGGCTGTTTGGGGTGGCAAGGAGAGAGAGAGAAAGAGATTTCTAGAATGCCAGTGTGTCAAATGTGGGTCCAGGCCTTGAACGGCTTAGAAGAGCCCTGCCGTGAATAATGGGAGAGAGAGGAGTCATAGTAAGGGGTATAGCCCCATGACACTGAGGCCTGGAGGTGCAAAAATGGGGTGCATGCTAGTGGGAAAGCTTGAAGGACATGAAGAGGTGAAACAAGGGGGCAAACTGCAGAAGTACTCCTGGCACCTTCACTATGCATTTTTTTGTCATAGGCTGAGGGCCCATCCCTTTGCCCTAGACTTTGAAACTTGAGGTGTACATTTTTAAGACCCTTATCCTATTATTGTCATTGTAATCAGTTTTAGATGATTTTAAATGTTGTGTTCTAATTGGCATTGATCCACCATAGGACCTTAAGGTGAAGGGCAGGTTGGTAATAATAATAATAATAATAATAATAATAATAATAATAATAGCAGCAGCAACAATAGCTTGGATGTGGAGGCCTTCTACTGATGGCCATTCCTACCAGTAACGAATAGGTACCAACTCCCTTTCTTCCTTTTGAGGACTTGGGTAGCTAAGGCAGTGCTAGAGGGAAGGATGTTCCCATGAAGGGAGTGAGAGAAAGAGACCGCCGTGCACAAAGTATTTACAATGAGCATTCAAAACCTTTGACAAACATAATCTCAGGTGCCCGCCACAACAACCCTGCAAGAACTATTACCCTCATGGCAGACTAAGGTGGAGAGATGAGGGCATGCTTAAGGGCTTAAGAGTAGAGTGGTGGCATCTCCCATAGTTGCCCTTGGTACTTGTGCAGCCACATTTGAGAAAACCACCTGGATTGAAATGGGCTGCCTGGCTTGCAGGGGGGGGGTGTTGGACCACCACCCAGGAACAGCATATTGCAAAGTGGAGAAATATGCGACTCCTCCGAATCCATAATTCCTCCTTAATAGTAGTCATCCAGATCCCACACAAATGAACAATAACTGCTTGCTTTGTGCATGAGATAAACCTATCATCGAGAAAGGCTTTAAAAGTAACAAGGGATGCAAATCTAAGTAAATATTCAGTCTACGTGGTAACCATTTTATGTCCAGAAGCAAGAGGATGGATAGCCCTTAATTTCAGCTAAATCAAGGCAGCTGTGCATGCTATTGGTATCCATCAACAGTATCTTGATACATTTCTTAAAAAAGGTCTGCTTAGCCTTTTTCAGCACCACAGAGGAAATTACACGCTGTGATTCCCTTGTCTATTATTTTGATTCATTTTCATGGCTTATTTGGAGTCATTTCTGGGGCGGATTGGGAGATGCTTCATGTGTTGTGGCAGACACACACACACACACACTTTTATGGGGGGTGTAAAATGTATATATACATAATTGCATATATAATTATTTTCACAGATACTTAAAAACAAATCAAGCTATTACAGCATACACATTAAAAAATAATTGCTACTTACTATATGGCCGTGTTTCTAAGCTTTCCCGCTTTTTAAGCCGGGCCAGCTACTCTATCTTTTGATTGTTTAACACACACACACACACACACACACACACACACACCCTTCTTCATTTTTTTAAAAAAGGAGTCCCCCAAAAGCTCTCACGCAGCAAACGTAACTTTTAGCTCCTCGTTCACACTTGCATGTTCAATGCATAATGATTGCATTGCCTAGTGCTGAATCAGGTAGACTGCTACAGATGAAACACAGCAGGCAGAACTTTCATATCACCTCGCCTTAAACACAGTGGAGTCAGTTCAGACATTCAGCAAGTTTAGAGAGATCCAGTGCAGTGCACATGAATGTGAGAATGAAGATTTCCATTCAGGCTATCGCCCCTCTGTTAAGTGATTATAATTGTTTAATTGTACATTGAAATGGAAAAATAACTGTGTATGTGTACTGCTGAAGGCATGGTATGGAAGCTTATAAAGAAGCTGCAACGGAGTTGCAGAGAGCCTAATAGTTAATGATTAAGCGAGAATGTATCTTTGCTACCATTGACAAATGTAGTTGGTCTCTAAGGTGGTACTGGAAGGATTTTTTGTTGTTGTTGTTTCGACTACGTCAGACCAACATGCCTACCTACCTGTAATTAGATCACATGAGGCGTTCCATTACAGGTCTCCATTTGTGGTGTGTTAGTAGCTCCTTGTTCTGAAGCACCAAAGAGAAAGGATATGCAAATGTCTCCTGTCTCCAGTAACACAGTCTCAGGCTGGAATGACCGTTCCCCACATAAAAGGGGAGGCGCATTTTGCGCGGTCGCGCGCAGCCCCCTGGGATCCCTGGGGCAGCCCTGGAAGTTCAGGGGCCGGCACTGCCTTCCCGGGCTGGATACTGGTGATCTCCACCCACGCAGTAAGTTACCTGTCCAATCCAGCTCGGGGAGGCGTTGCCGGGGGAATTGGCCAGGTAGGAGGAGGTAACCTTACCTTGAACACGGCCGAAGCAGAGTCATTCCTGGGAAGCAGTCAACAGCTCCAGAAGTTTTCCCACCCTCCACTCCCAAAAATAAAAAAGATAATTAATGATTGCATTGCAGGTTATTTTCTTCCACAGGCGTACACGCACGCAGGCGCTGCTGTTGAAGGGCCGGAAAGGAATTTCCCCTGCATTGGCAGGTTTTGCCTTTCCCGTAGCAATTCGTCACAACTTTGGTGGATGCAGGCCTTGGGCGGAATCCTTTGGTCATCTACATAAATAGGGGGCATGGGGCGGTGACCCCCCCCCCCGCCCCCATTGCGACGGCGATAACAGGGTTCCTGTAAATGGGGCTAAGGGGGAGGCGTTGACCATACACAATAGGCTGTCATTGCCCTCCCTCTCCAGCGGCTGCGATCGAAGGGTGGCGGGCTATCTGCTTGAACATATGTTCTCCAGAGCTAGCCCAACCCCCACACATGCTGGATAACCCTGAAATTACCTAGATCCCCGGCTGGGGGCTGGGAAGGATATACGCCCAATGCCTGAGCCAAGGTCTCCCTACATCTGAATTCTTAATAAAGTTGTGGCCAATTTTAATCCCATAGAACATGGTCTTGTGTCATCATTCCGCTCGGGGGCTGCCTGGGGGCTTTGGGGGACTCCGCCTGACCGCGCAATGCAGGTTGTTTGGATAGGCAGAGATTTGTCCTTCCAGGATATTTTGCCTGTGCTGGGATCAGCACATGATAATATGAAACTTTCTGGATGCAACTTTGTTTTGGTACAAGTTCTGTTAGTCAACCTTCTGAACCATATTTTTGGACTGGACCATTTTTATTTCAGGACGAGTCTGATTTTATTCATCCTATTGCTTCCAAACATGCAATATTAATAACCTTAATATCACCCTGCAGCAGAAACCTAAGTTACACATCTCAGTGACATCCAAAGAACCCTGCAACTGAGTTGTGCATTGAATGCCTGCAACCTGGTGTGCCAGGATGAATGGCAGAAGTGGGAGCAAACAGGCAGAAAATATTTCACTTAATTTCATCGCCAACTTTGGAGGGAAAACATGTTGCACTTTCTCGCATAATACGATGCCTGTGCCACAAGAGGAATGGTGCTTGCATTGGTCTGTCCTGCATGTCATTCCTGGGAGGCTCCACACTGTTGCCTCTTGTTGTAAAAGAGAAGTTGCATCATCAGAACATCCCTCCCATGAAATGATGCCGATCCATGTCCAGGGAAAAGCACAGTCTATGGAAAGAGCTTCTGAATTTCAAAGCTATCGCTGTTTCACTGCGCACGGAACCACACTCATTCAAAACAAAATTCATTCTGAAAAAGGCAGGACGTCTGCTAAGATTTATCCTCCTCCCATTTGCTAAGAGTTCAAAATTAGCAAATGATCCTGAACTATCCGAGTCACAAAATAAAGTTTGCGCAGCAAAACTTTTCATTTCAGAGGAAACTTTTCTCCCCTCGCCCCTCTAGTTGTGCCTCTTTCAAGCCTGCCCCTACGTCTCATTACCAGCTTTGGTGGCAGCTTGGAAAATGATGAAGAGATGAAGGTGGAATCTAAAGTGACAGGAGACGGATGAGTCTAGGCTTCGCTGGAAGTTAGGTTAAGCGAGGTGCTCGTTCTTTCCGCCACAGAGCCTGTCTCTCCAGAATTGCCTTGGAATCCCTGCAGGGAATCTAATGGCACTCTTTACTCCGCTCACTGAGCAGGAACCGGCAGCACCCAACAAAACCCTTCTTTACTGCCGCCAATAGCAAAGCATCCATGCTACAGCTAGCCCACTGGGATAATCCCCATTTTGAAAAATCTTCCCCGGGATAATACAGTAGCATCTCCCAGGGAGCCCACTTTGCAGCCGCAATCACAATTTGCATAGTGTCATCCATTATGTCCTGCAGCGCGTCTCAGCTTTACAAAGCCTGCGTTTTGCTGATGGGTTACTCTAAGATGGCAATATCATTCATAGTCAAGGCTCCTGCGTCTTGTAACCATAGGCTGGCAAATTTGAGCCTGCAAGAGTAGTGGTTTCCCATGCCTTTTTGTCCTGCTTATAGGTTTCTTCAAACACAATGCGTACACATTTTCATAAGGAGAGGTAGGTAGGTAGGTAGGTAGGTAGGTAGGTAGGTAGGTGGATGAATAGATAGATAGATAGATAGATAGATAGATAGATAGATAGATAGATAGATAGATAGATGATAGATAGATAGATGATAGATAGATATGCACAAAGTGTTATGGAAATGAAGAGAATTGAACTGTCAGATTGGAAAACTGAAAAAACTGAGCGCAATGGCAATGGGCAGATTTGCCCATCTGTAGCTCTCTAGTGATGTCACAGCCTATGGCAGCCTTTGCCAACCTGTTTTGGACTTCAACTCCCAGCAGACTCTAGCCAGGATACAGCGACTGGGGCTGATGGGAATTGTAGTCCAAAACATCTGGAAGGGCCCAGGTTGGCAAAGGCTAGCCTAGAGTTCCCCACTCTTAACAAGAACCAAACCAAAATGATTTAACAACCTCTCTCGCCAAAACCAGCCTTAGACCTACTTTCACTAAACCCAGATTCTGATCCTAAGATTTAATTCTCTTTCCACTGGTAGTTGCCCATCTAGTGATAACGTATCGCTGGAAATCCTAGGTGGAGCTACCTCTTGAGATATGGCTCAGTAATATTTGGGATATAGCTAGTTCAGAATGACTAACTGGGCTTAGAAGAGTTGCAAAAGGGGTTAGAAACAAAGAAAATGCCTTGGATGAAACCTGATCTCTCTTCTTTTCATACGTAAGGGGGAAATAAAATAAAGCGCTCCCACCAGCCTCACAAACCTGTCTGTGAAGAACCAATAGGGTCGGTCAATGTTTTATGACCATGTAATATGATGTCATAAGCTTTTTTTTAAAAAAAATCATTTTAATCGATTTTCCAATAAAAACAGCCAATTAACATATCCATCAAATCATAATAATAATCCAAGTAAAAACAATAAACTAAAATAAAAAAACAACCAAATTACAATCCAAATTATTAATTACAGTATTAATTTTTCCAGGCTTCCCATAGTATGGACCTCTGAAGAATATCTCCAATATCTTCGTTCTTGCCTTCTTCTTGTTGTTCTCATATTTTCCACATTCTGATCTTAACGCTTTAAAGTTCTCCATCCCTGGCTATGCGATTCTCAATCATGTCAGAAATCAGATCACGGGAGTTGTAGGCCAAAAACATCTGGAGGGCCGAGGTTGAGGAAGCCTGGGTTAGAGTGTTGGACTTGAGCCTGGAAGAGCAGGGTTCAAAGCCCCACTCAGCCATGAAGCTCACTGAGTGACCCTGGGCCGGTCATGACCTCTCAACCTAACCTACCTCGCAGGGTTGCTGGGAGGATGAAAAGAGGAGAGGGAGAAGTGTGGGTGCCGCCTTGAGCTGCTTAAAGGGAAAGTGGCACATAAATGCATGAAATGTGTGATAAAATAAGAACTGCAAAGAGCATAGACAGAATAATATCTCTTACCGATATTCTCAGCTAAGGCAAATATTGGTAATGTAGACAATAGGATCTTGTGTGCTTAATTGAAGCTCCAGCTTCTGCTTCTGCATAGCTTTTAGGTCTGGGTCAGGCCACTCCATCCAAGAGAGCACATGCCTTTAATATATATGAAAAGGGGATATAAATCCAGATCCACACTGCACAAGGTTACAGGGTAATTATAACTTTTAGTCCCATTAAATGTAATTAGCGAGTACTGGAGTCTGCAGCAGGAACATGTAATTGCAGAGTATGAAATAAAGATGGGCAACCTCAAGTGTTCCGAGTTAAAGTGATACGGGAGCTAATTCCATTTTTAAAATAAAATAAATAAATTTTGATTTGGGGTGAACCCAGTGCCGGATTTACGTATAAGCTAAACAAGCTATAGCTTAGGGTCTCACTCTCCTGGGGGCCCCAAAAAAATCAAAGGAAAAAAACCTGGATGTACATTTCCAAAATATAGCAATTACTTTGATAAAATACATATTTTGTTATGTGCAAATGGCTTTAGATACCTATTAGGACCATATAGCATACATTCAACACAAAAAACAGTGACAATTTGTTGTTGACAAAGGATAGCTGGACATATAAAGGGGCCCCATTACCTTCAGTAGCTTAGGGCCTCATCAAACCTAAATCCGGCCCTGGGTGAACCTCTCACTTTAAAAAACAAAACAAAACCCACAATAGTTGGAAGTGTCTGCCTGACAAAACTTTGGTTAAAACTACTTGCCTCCCTTTGAAGATTGAAGGAGCGTCTCCTCCCCCATCGTTCTGCCCGGACACTGAGTTCCAGTGCCAAGGGCCTTCTGGCGGTTCCCTCACTGCGAGAAGCAAAGCTACAGGGAACCAGGCAGAGGGCCTTCTCGGTAGTGGCACCTGCCCTGTGGAACGCCCTCCCACCAGATGTCAAAGAGACAAGCAACTACCTGACATTTAGAAAACATCTGAAGGCAGCCCTGTTTAGGGAAGTTTTTAATGTGTGATATTTTAATGTATTTTAATCTCTGTTGGAAGCTGCCCAGAGTGGCTGGGGAGGCCCAGCCGGATGGGCGGGGTACGAATAATAAATTATTATTATTATTATTATTATTATTATTATTATTATTATTAAAGACTGTGGTTGATCGATGAGGGGAGTTGCTCACAATGTGGGCACAGGAAGCACTGCATTTTTTTTGCCCCGGCTACTTCCTAGTTCAAAAAGCAATCTACACGCTCAGGCAAGATTGTGTGGGGAGCCCAAAACAGACCTAGGAAAAATCATCCTGTGCTCTGGCCCCTGTTAAAATTGCTTGGTCACATCAAGACATTTCTAACAATATTGCCTGTGCATCAGCTCAGAACGGTTCCATGCATGTTGCAGACATGGATCCTTAGTGACTGTCCTGTTACAACTGGGTGCTAGGATTGATGGATCCATATCTGAAGGGAACCCAGGATAAGCGAAACCTACCTTGTGTTGGGGTGTGGGTGTGGGGTGGAATCCTAATATCTGAGCAGCAATTTAAAGGGAGATTGTCACCCTTAAGAATAGCAAAGAAGGAAAAGCTCCACCAATGGCATGATGGGGGAAACCATCCTGGGGGAAAAGGAATGTTCCTTTCTGTTCAACTCAAAATCTCAACCTGGAAGCCTGACCTGGTGCCGAAGCATGAACATTTTCTGGAAGAAGAAGAAGAAGAAGAAGAAGAAGAAGAAGAAGAAGAAGAAGAAGAAGAAGAAGAAGAAGAAGAAGAAGAAGAAGAAGAAGAAGAATCAGTGCTTTACTTCTATTTTTTTTAAAAAAAAAAGTGCCGGTACAGTGTGCCCTTGAGTACCCCCAGAAAAATCACTGGTTTTATCATGATCATTTTTATTTGTACCCTTCCCATCTGACTGGGTTGCCTCAGCCTCTTTGGGCAGCTTCCAACATATATAAAAACACAATAAAACATTACACATTAAAACTAGTAAAAGGCCTTCTATATTAGAGCAGATATTTTGGTGACTAGGATTAACGTGGTGGTGAATGCTTTAATATTAATAGAAAATGTCAAGTAGATAAAACTTGTGGAGGGAATTCAATGTCAGATGGTTCTTTCGGCAGGAACATTTCTGCTTGGCAGGCAGAATTATCTCCCCTCTCTTCCCCAGCCCAGGCTGCTCTGAGGGGTTGATCCATCTAGCTCAGTAATGTCTGCACTGTCTGGCAGCGGCACTCTGCTGTTTCAGTAAAGGATTTTCCTCCCTGAAGCCACACAGTTCCACTTACTGAACTTCTGCTTCTATGGAGCTCTTGAAGAGACAGAAACCTTGTCCTTTTCGGAATATAGTTATAATTATGTGAAGCCCAGCTGATCTTTAAACCCTTTAAAAAAATAAAGAATAAGACTTCTTCACAAAAGCATTTCATTGTTTCTTTAAGTCAGCTGGATTTTTTCTTCCCCAGCTTTCTACTTATAAATGTGGTAAACATGGTGCCAATATTTTTTCTTTTCTTTTAAAAAGACAAATCTAAAAGGAAGGATGCGCCAAAGAACTCTTCACAGTCCTCTTCTTCCTGCAGGGATATTATAGCATCAATGTCAAAAGATTTTAAAATGGGTCAGAAACAAAAGTGCTCATTAAAGCGAGGTGTGACTGGAGTCAAGTGTGAGGTGAGTTTACAGTATGTGCGCACTTCCTACGTTGACAGAGCGTCTCGCTTCCGACATGCCAGCCTCCTTATTAGACGCAAGGCCTTTGTATGCATACCCACCTCAAGAGTTCTGAGGCCAGCATTTCAGAGAGAAGCAAAATCCCTGCTAACCTTACCGTATGCACACACCCCAAACTACCTCTCTCTTATTTCTGCTCTGGTCCTGATACCTTATTCAGGCTTCCTCCAAAAGACATTAGAGTGGGGATATCATTAAAAAACAAACCTGTTTGCTTTGCACCTACTACTGCTTTCAAGGTAGAGAAAACTTATTTACCAATACTTGTTTACCAGGGTAATAGCTAGCCCTCCGTTTGCTAGCTCAGGAATTAACAGCAGCAACAAGCAGATGAAGAGGCCAAAGAGAAACCTCCGTTTCCCATCCTTGCACTGCTCAACAGGGGGTTGGACTGGATGGCCCTTGTGGTCTCTTCCAACTCTATGATTCTAGGATTCTAACAGTAACTACCGGGATCAGAAAGGGTGGTGTGTCTGGCATCCCAAGATCCTAACATAGCTGCCAAGTTTTCCCTTTTCTCGCGAGGAAGCCTATTCAGCATAAGGGAATTTCCCTTAAAGAAAGGGAGAACTTGGCAGCTATGGATCCTAATATAGTCACTCCAAAAACCTTGATAGGCAGCCTTAACTCCTGAGTCTCTGTGAATCCCAAATAAGTCGGGAGTGGACTGGAACAGCATGGTCATGTTGACTAAGGCTGATGAGGGTTGAAATCCAAAACATCTAGGAGGGTACCATGTTGGAGAAAAAGAAAAAGCAGCAATCATGCTGGCTACAACATCCTAGAGTTGCCCTGATGTCAGATAGGTGCACTCTCCTTTCCCAAATGATTTACCAAAAAGTCAAGTCTGTCTCTGCAATCCTACCCCCACAACACCTACACACACACACACACACACACACGTGCTAGTTACCTAAGGGAACATTTCTTGCCGTGTGCTAACTCTCTTGAAAGCCAGCTCGAATTTGCCACTAATGACATCTCTCAGAAATGCAATTAGCCCTCATTCATGGCAAAAGTGCATTAGAGGTTCACAAACTCCACGCGGACTGGGATTGGGTGAGCGCATGAGGCTTAACACACTGAAAACTGCATTATATATATATATAAAAAGATGGCCAAAGACAAGGTTCTAATATTACTTAATTACCCCAAGACATCCTCAGATGTAATTGAGCTTGGAAGGCTAAATGAAGGCTGCATGTGTGATATTGCCTGATGCATTCATAATGACACCACTTTGCGAGACAAACTGAGCCTCTGGCAAGTGGGTGGGGGAGGGAAGCAAGAAGTGCCGGAGGGAAAAAATCTTTCCGACCGTCTGCTTTCTTCAAAAATTATATCCTGCTTATACTTCCACTGGGAAATTTGAGGACCCGGCCTTCCCCAACACTGGGTTGAACAGCCCCAAGCAACCTCATGACTGATCAGAAATGATGGGAGTTCTAGTCCATAACATCTGGAAGGCATTAAGTTTCCTTACTTGGTGGCTTGCTGGGGGTTTAGTCTAACAATGGTGAAGGGAAGCATGCGATAATGTGCAGGAATTAAAAGCAGCCATTTTTACTCAGGAAAATAACCCTGGAGTTCTTGACAAAAGAACCACACTGGGTGAATGGGCAGCACAAATACCAGAGGAGTAAAACGATGCAAATTGCGGCAAAATTACACCTAAGGGGTCTGGACCAGGAAAGAGAGCTGGGGTGGCTGACAGAGTGATGAAAACATTGGTGAATTCCATGTTAGAGATCATTAGGGAAGGGACTGAAACAACCATTGTCAATACTGTACTGTTCTTACACAAATCTCTAGTGTGACCATACTTGTGATACTGAGCAAAGTTCTGGTCCCTTCACCTCAAGCAAGGGTTTCTTAGAAAAGGTGCATAAAAGGGCAACCAAACTGAAGGAGCAACGCATATGTGAGGAAAGGTTTCAGCATTTGGGGACTTTTTAGTTTAGAAAAAAAATATGAGTAAGGAGGGACATGATAGATGTGCATGGTGTAGAGAAAGTGGAGAAAGAACAGTTTCTCTCCCACTTGCATAATATAACTCAGGGACCTTCAATGAAGCTGACTGCATGAGGAGAGAGTGCTGTTGTACTTCTTGCAGACTTCCCATAGGCATCTAGTTGGCCACTGTGAGAATGGACTACAGGATTAGTTGGGCATTTGGTTCAATCTAGATGGCATTGTGTTGTCAGGTGGGTACCCCTGCCCACCTGTTAACTTGGGACACAGGTCTGGGAAAGAACAACAACCTGGCCTCAGATTGTTCCTCAGATCTAGTTTTCCCCCTACAGTGTATAGACAACAGCATTTTGTTTTGGCATCAGCTGTCAGGTTGTCAGTAGCTTAATGAACAAGCTTAATGATGCCCAAGAAGGAAGGCATAAGGCAGCTGTCTGACTAAGGTCTTCCATGGACAATATAATCTTAAAACTATTGCCATGCCAATCAGTAGCCTCAATGAGAGGTCTTGGTACTGACACCAATGTTTACATCAACAGCTGTTTTCCTGAGATGCATCCCAAGAACAGCTGGTGTGTGATGCAACACTTTTTGGCTTAGAACCTCCAGGTTCTGTTACAGGGAAGCCATTAAAGAAGTGTTGACTTCCTTCCAACATCTGTGCAGACATCACAAAGAACATTGCCTGGCAAACATATGCCCCTTGAAATGTGAGGGTGGGGTACATCTCTTTGCAAGTAGCGTTTTGACCAGGGAGTTGGTTTCACAACTCCAATATTGAAAGGCCCCATTCATGAATCATTTCCCTTCCCTGCTGCATGAACAGCAGATCATAGTGCCTGTCCATGAACAGACATGCTCAAAGTACAATGGGAACTGTGACAAGCCTAAGGTTGGGGCCCTTGCAAGTAGATCAGCTACAGGTGCTGCAGCCTGCCATGTCATGACCCTGGAGTGGTCAGGACCCTAAGTCACAGGTGCCACCTGAGGAGCTGGATGGAGTTTCTTGCTTTCAGGCTGATGCTGCTGACCAGGGGCATGGTGAAACTGAGGCTGGTGAGCAGGAGAAAGCCAAACCAGAACCCACGACACCAGATCCCATAGAACCAGAACTGAGATCCTCATTGCCACCTTCCTCAGGGCCCAAAGAACTGAGTACTCCTCACACTGTCTTGCTAGTCCAACAGTGCAGGGAATGCATCAGGTGGGAGGCCATGGAGTGTGGGAGAGATGCTCTTCTGCCTGGAGAGTTGACCCCTTTAAAAGGCTCTAGTTCCACAACAAAGTGGCAGAGCAAAGGAGGGGTAGGCTGGAGGCAAGAGACTCAAAAGATCGCTGTCTGTTCCCAACCCCACTGGAGAAAGTTGCTGACTAGGAGCTCTCCTTGGTGCTGTGGGTTCTGCCCCAGAACCAGAGCAAGATGTCTCATGTCAAGGGGAAATTTTGGCTTCTCTATCAATTTTGGCTTCTCCGTTTCCCAGTCTTAAATTCCATTTCCCAAATTTACATATCAGTTTGCTAACAACAACAACAACAACAACAACAACAACAACAACAACAACAACTCCAGAAGATTCATCAGACTTCCGGTTCACTTTTCTCTTAATATACACAGTTGCATATTCAGTTTTCTCTCATATAAACATTTTTGCAAGCAACGTTACCTAACATAATACTGTTCTGTATGTTATTTTCAGTAATAGATGGGTTTTTATGCACACACCTTTTTGCACACATTTGGGGGGGTTGGTGAACTGCATCGCAATATTCAGAGAAGTGTAAATTTCAAAGGATAGCAATGTTTCTGTGTATGCAATGTTTCAAGAAATGAGAATTAGGTAGTCAAACCAAAATCCTCCCTACTCCCAAATAAGCACTCCCAAGCTATACTTCACACAGCAGACTGGAATGGTTGCTTGCAAGTAGTTCCAGGCCAGGTCTCCTGGCAGTGGACTGATGTGCTCAGAATAGCATCCATGTGTTTCATCAGCCTCCCTAATCTTTTAATGCAGGCATAGCTAACATGGCACCCTCTATATATTGTCAGACCAACATGATCATTGGCCAGAACAGCAGAAGCAGCTGGAAATAGAGAAGAGGAGTTCAGGGATGGTTTTAAAAATAATTTTATAAGTTGTTTTTCTCCATTTGATCCTTTTACCTGGTTTTGTATGTATTGTGGCCGTTTATGCAATGTGACTTGTTGTTATTTTTATTGATTATAGTTTAGTAATTATTCATTGTAATTGCTGGGACTGAATTTCTGTTTAATTGTATTGTGTACTATTATATTCTAAGGGATGGTTGAATATTACTTTGTTTGACATATACTGTTTATTTTAATGTTACATTTTTATTATGGCTTTCTGTGTTGGATCAGATTGTTATTATGTTTGTTGTTTCTTCAGCTTGTAAACTGCCTTGTGCATAGCAATATAGAAAGGCGGTATACAAATTAGAAGTGAAATGAAAAATGAAAATGAAAAATGAAAGAAATATGATGGAGTTCAATAACTTCTAGAGGGCACCAGTATGGACACCTCTGCCGTGATGTTTCAACCAACTTTCCCAGGTTCTTTCTCTGCCCCCCCCCCCGGAACACTTATTCTTATGCAACAAAAATAGGAACCCCAGAAAAAATGGGAAGCAGAAGTGTAAAAATAATGGAATGCTTTCTGGCATAAGAAATAAGATCTGAATTCTGAGTTAGCGTTCTCTACATGTCACAAAAGAAGGACCAGTAGGGTCCAAAATATGCAAGACTTTATTATCTACTCTCTTGGCTTGCTTGTTTTTTTACTTCCACTTCCAAAAGCTACTGTTGGGGAGAAGGGTTGGGAGCAAGAACACAACTTGGTGGTGTCACAACAAGGGTACGTGTGCTTAAAGCTTATGGGGAGAGAGGGTGGCCATTTTCACACGTCAAGCACCGCTCTAACACAAAGAAGAATGTGGAGACATACTGGGACCAGAAAGGCCAGCTTGCTGCTTTTTTCTTTTTTTTTAATTGTCTTGGAAAGTGAGGCATTATGGAACATGCTGGTGCAGACACTATTCAGAACGCCAGAAGACAAAAGCCAACTCACTTGGTTGCCCAAGCCTACATTTACATACTGTGCAGAAGGAGACATTAAAATCCAAATGGCCTGTAATAATTAACTCTCATTTAAACATTATGCTGTTTAACCATCACTTGCAATTCTACTCTGCCTGGAAGTGGGCTGGTTTGTTGGATTTTTATTTTTATTTTTTTATTTTAAGCATAGTAATAATGGAGCCTACTGGACCAGCCCTTCCATGAACGCTGCATGTTTTGGGGGCTGCTGGAATGGGAACATTTAATGTCTGCTAATTGTTTCACTTCTAATAATTGCTGTGAACAGTCACCACAGGAGAGAAACGGGTTTTTTTAAAAACATAATAGTAGTGGGGGCGGGGGGGAGAGAGAGAGAGAGAGAGAGCCTGCCTCTGGCTCAGACATATTAACTGAATACTGTTCTGTTCATGCTGTTTAAGCACCACAATGGGTGACAAATAGCTATTAACATATAGTCCCTTGTCACTGGAGAAACGAGCACTTTTGGAGGCCAAGGCTGCCTTAGGTGTGAGCAAAATACATTATTTATCACCAATTAATCTTCCTTTTTTTTTCTTTGTTCACTAGCCTCATAGGCGCAAGAGGGAGGTGGGTGGCATGATATTGCCCTAGACACCCCCAGGAACGTGAGATGGAGATGAGGAGACTCCCAGGGCCACAGTCGTCATCTCACAGCACTAAATGTGATGGCCAGAGAGAGGGTTCCTTGTCACAGTTGTTACATGTACACCTGTCCTGTAACAAGAGGCATTGCACACTGTGGTGGTAGATTTAGAGGGGAACCAGAATTCCTCAGAACAGGTGGAAATTTGATATTTTTCTTTTCTCGCCTCCCTGCTGGTACCTTGCTGGAATGAAGGTGGTGCAGTTACCCAGCCCTTGGGCTTTAGGCCAGCGACTGAAGCCAAGCTGCCCTTCCTTTCACCTCTATTTCTGCAAAGCTGAAGTGGAATTGCTTCTGGGAGGGGAGCCCTGTGCCCCCGGACGTGTTTTGGACCGCCTCAATTCTCATATCTGTGGTTTGACAATAAAAGAATCCAATATAGTCAAGAACACACGCTCTGTTTGAAAACGCCTCTGACTTGCTTGGTATCCCGCAGTTGACAACATACATGCCCCGCATGCAAAAACAGCCTCAGAGACGTTCAAAATGTGTGTTGGGGGGGGAAGGTTTTTATTGTGAAAATGCCTTAAGGGAGAATGTCCTCCAACAATGATTCCAACTCTTGCCGTTGGTAAGCCAACCGCATTGATCTCCCTACTGTCTGCCAAGACTCCATGACTAATGAAGAAGAGAAACATACCACCAGTGTTGAAAGGTGACTGTGGATGGGAGCCCTGAGGCATAACAAAAGCAGATGGCTTCCTTGGCAAGGGCTTGCTCTTGTCCTCAGCACAGGGATGAGTGGCTCAAAAGGAAGGCTGTGTGTGCATGTGTGAAATAACAGCTACAGAAGTTCACAGCAAGTTTTATAATCCCAAGGAGGGAGGGAGGGGAGAGAGAGAGAGATGGCAGTCTCACTTCCTTGCTCTGCATGAAAACTTGTGCTTGGTCATAGAATCAGAGTTGGGACGGACCACGAGGGTCATTTATTCCAACCCCATGCAATGCAGGAATCGTTTGCCCAATGTGGGGCTTGAACCCACAACCCTGAGATTAAGAGTCTAATATTCTACCAACTAAGCTTTGGAAATTTAGAAGGGTTTGCAGAATACTTTATGTTTGCTTGTCATCTGCCGAAATCTCGGGTACGCAAAATTGCAGAACTTTCGGACAGTCGTGGGTTGCCTTTAAAGATGGGGTGGCTGGGGTAATTTGTTCTCATTTCCCCCCCCCCCACAAGAAATGGAGGACCTATCTGGCAAAATTGCAACTTGCATACTTCCTCTTTGAATTATTGGAATGCTGTTGGAGACAGTTTGAAAGCTGCACCTAGCGCAGAATGCAGCAGTGAGGCAGTGGCTGCCAATTCACCACTGAGCTCAGTTTAAGGATGTTGAGCTCATTGATCTATAAAGCCCTAAGAGACTTGGGCACCAAATATTTGAAGGAGTGCTTCCTCCCACATTAACCTGCCTGGGTATAAAATTGGCAGAGGAGGCCCTGTTGACAGTGTCTCCACTCTCTATGGTTTGAAGGGCAGAGGGGTGTGAAAAGGCCTTCTTTGTGGCGGCCCCAGGTTGTGGATTTGGAATGAGGTGCATCTTGCACCATCCCTGTATTTTTTTTTTTTATTGATCAAGGCACACCTCTTTATTCGCTGTTTTGTGCTAAAGGTAAAGGTAAAGGACCCCAGACAGTTAAGTCCAGTCCCAGACAACTCTGGGGTTGCGGCGCTCATCTTGCTTTACAGGCCGAGGGAGCCGGCGTTTGTCCACAGACAGTTTTTCCGGGTTATGTGGCCAGCATGACTAAGCCGTTTCTGGCACAACAGAACTGTGAAACCAGAGCAGTGCACGGAAATGCTGTTTACCTTCCCGCCGGAGTGGTACCTATTTATGTATTTTCACTTTTGGTGTGCTTTCAAAATGCTAGGTTGACAGGAGCAGGGACCAAGCAATGGGAGCTCACCCCATCGCGGGGATTTGAACCGCCGACCTTCTGATTGGCAAGCCCAAGAGGCTCAGTGGTTTAGACCACAGCGCCACCCTCTTTGGTTGTTCTGTGGTGTTATTTTATTATTCTGATGAAACTTGCACTTGTTATTAATTGTGGTATTTTTGGAGCTCGCCCTCTGGGACCATTTGGTGAAGGGTGGGTCAGAAGTTCAAATAGGAAATAAATATGGATGGATGGCTGGCTGGCTGGATGGATGGATGGATGACAGGACTCTTGCATATAAGAGCCTTGCCAAGAACCCCACAAATGGACAAGCAAAACATTGCACCCATTTCAGTCACTCAGCAGAAGCATGTGCTTGTACTTTTCTTCGCAAAGACTTGCCATGCCAACAACTTTCCTGAAATGTGCATACTAAATAGGATGTTCCCAGCAAGGCTGGCTTCGCTTCTCATCTGAAAGCAACGATGAGTGGATACGTCACAAGGCAATGATGCTGGAGAGACCATTGCTTTCCTTCTGCTGGGTGGACCATGCCGAAACACCTCTCTCTGCTCTTGAAGTCATTTGTATCTGTCTCTGAAGAATGACAGGCAACAGCAACACAAAAACAGCACAAAATTAAGTTAATTCCGATAGCCATCTGTTGAGGAGGAGAATTAAATGGAAGTATAAATATCTAACCAGTTTTGCTTGTTTTCCATTCAAGAATGAAAGATTTGCCATAGACCTTTGATTATTATGCATTTTATAGGCTTCACCTTTTTCCCTGATGGGACTCAAGGTTGCCTACAGATAATGGAAAATGAGCGAGGTCCAAACTAAAGACGAGTAATCAACTTGACAGAATATGCACAGCTTGCAGACAACATATAGAATAAGAGAACAAGAAGAACATGTGTTTAGAGAAGATTGGAAAACATTTATTGAATATATGGGAAATAACTGTGAAAAGGCTGGCAGCATTAAAATAAATTCAACAGTGTAAATAAGTTATGATGGATGTAATAATGGAATACTGAATGGTATAGTTTATGTAAATATGCAGGGATTTATGATATCAAAAATGAATCATGGAAAGAGAAGAAGGGAAGTCATTGATATCTTAAGGATGTATAAATTAGTACTTTCAAATGTAAGAACCACAAAAATCATTAAAAAACTGTTAAACATAGATTTAATTAACAATATTTACATATATACAATCTACCATAGCAATAATCACAACAAAAACAGCATGGCAAAAGCCCTATCATTGAAAGCTGTCGGTTCCAAAAGCCTGCTGGAACAAAGAGGGAGCCAGTCTAGTTTCTCTAGTTCCAAAGTCTAGTTCCAAACTAGTTCGAAAGTCTGGGAGCAGCCACCGAGAAGGCCCCCTTCCACGTCCCTACCAAACGTGGAAGATCTCAAAACCTGGGCAGGCTTGCATGAGGGTATCTGATCTTTCAGAGAGCTTGGACCTAAGCCACGTAGGACTTAACCAGCACTTTGATTTGTGCCCAGAAACAGACCAATAGCCAGTGGAGCTGTTATAACAAGGGAGTTGTATGCTCCCTATAACCATAATAGGCCAACAAAAAAACAAAAACAAAACCCAAACAAACAGAACAGATACATGTTTATTCTTGCAGATGCTTCTTTGTGGGGCAGAAATGCTCCAGCTGATGAGAAAGACACAGCTGGATAACTCTAGGCAATTCTTAACAGATGAAGTGTAAACATCAATGTCTTCTGTTGGTTCTTGCAGGCGTTTCCCCCCCTCCTGCAGCCATACTCCAGCAGAGCTTGATGAAAAGCAGCTCCCCGCACCTTCTTGACATCTTCCACACTTGCCACCCACCCTCACAGATAAGGAAGGGTATGCTCCAAATAGGTTTTGAAGGTGGATTGTAATGAGTTCATGAGATGGAGACTGGAAGAGGAAGGCATGTAGAGTATTCATCAAAGAGCACAAAGCAACTCAGCTAGTGCAGAACGGAGAGGCTATATTGCTGATGGGGGCAGATAGCCAACAGCATGCCACACGTCTGCTAAAATTTATGCCCTGGCTGTCCCTATGCCACAGGGCCAGGTTCAAGGCTCTTGTGATTACAGTATATGTAGTATACCAGTAGGTGATGGTATGCTTGTACTCAGTAGAGAACAACCTATTTTAGGAAGCATACAAATATTTACTGTGTAAAACAGTTAATTTTTGTGTTTCTCAAGCCATAGACCTCCTTGGGGAAACAGAGGATGTAGCGCAGGCATCCCCAAACTTCGGCCCTGCAGATGTTTTGGACTACAATTCCAATCATCCCTAACCACCGGTCCTCTTAGGTAGGGATCGTGGGAGTTGTAGGCCAAAACATCTGCAGGGCCGAAGTTTGGGGATGCCTGATGTAGCGTTTTACAAAATAAATTTTTGCTGTGCACCTCTTGAAACGTGTTGTTCTTCACTGTTCTAGGATGCTACTTGTTCTTGGCTGCAAATATTTTCTCCATGAGAATTGGTTTCTTTTCTCAATGTATCGTGTTGACATTGTCCAGATAAGGGTGTTTCGAAGGAAAAGAGAGAAAGAAAAGAAATAACTTCAGAGAGATTGAAAGTAAATACAACTTCATATTCCTGCACGGCAGGGGGTTGGACTAGATTGCCCTCATGATCCCTTCCAGCTCTACGAGTCTGTGATTCTGCAGGGATTGCTTGACACCACCCAGAGAAGAAAAAGCAAGAGAATGATTGGGAACCTTGGGCCATCAAAAACACATTTTGGGGCGGGATCACCAAACTGGCCCAAAATAGATCACATTCTGTGCCGCACCAGAGGGACGGTGTTTGATGTGGCAAAGAGGAGACAAGCAATGGACATGCAGTGGGCTGCAGGACCATGACTTGTGTCTGTTGCATGTTTGGATAAGTGTTACCTTTTTTCACGCTTCATTTTTCTACTTATGCAAAAAATCAGACAGTAGGTGAAGTGGCTCTGGGATCATTGCACTTCTAGTTAACACGCTGCATTGCTAACTGAGTAGTCAACTCCAGGCAATGGGCTTTGTGGAAGATGTTTTGGCTTAACGCCAAGGGGTTCCGGTGGTACATTCAAGCAAAATCTCTTTGCAGCCACAGAATAGTTCGCATGGCACAGCCCACAAGGCCATGAAATCCGAGTCCTGGGAAATTAGACCAGAGTTTGCAAGACAAGTGAGCTGCAATAATATATAGCAGCTGCCTTCATAAAAAAAAAAGTTAGGTCCACATACTTGCTACTCCTTCCCTGTCCATGTCAGACTTGGGTAAATGCCATGATGTGCTTTAAAGTGAGCCTGAATTTAACACACTCCAAACTGCAAAGAGGCTGAGTTGGTATTGAGCAAATATCATTGCATATCCCAGCATGCTTGGGCAGTTTTCTTTTGGCCCTCAAAGCAGCAGCAAGGCAGACAGCATTTAACCTTCTAAGATAGTTGGTTAGAGAGAGAGAGAGAGAGAGAGAGAGAGAGAGAGAGAGAGAGAGAGAGAGAGAGAGAGAGAGGAACCTCACGCAGATCTTAGCAAAAGCTCATATTCATAACCCTTTTTTTAAAGCGCCATATATCTTCATTTCAATCCCCGCCCCCCGACATTTCAAGTAAGCAACAATCCCTACCCTACAAGAGTAAACCTGAATTTTGACTTGCCTCGCGTTAAATACCACACATGGCTTGTTAGATTTGCTGGAGCCATTGCTTTTCAGCAGGCGGCGTTTCCTCGCTGTTTAGAGTTTCACTTCCAGATTGTTTCTTTGAAAGACTGGATGTTGCAAAAGAACTGCAAATCATCCTACAGTTGGTCTGTCTGACATGAAGTCTCATGCTGTTCCTATTTGTGGGTACATTACCTCCTCTTCCCTATCAAGGCTTTATTTTTATTTTATTTTTTAAAAGGCCATGGTAAATATGTGTCATGGGATCCAGCCACCCATGATTTCATCTGCTCATTTCTTTCATGCTGCTTCAGCAACTTCATGGCTGTATTTCAAGCTTCGTCCCTCTGTGGAGGCAGCCGCACAAATTCAGTGCTTCAGTACAAACCATGTCCAAAATAGACATTGATAGAAATGGTGAGATTAGTAGGGTCGTATCTTGGATCCTGAATGCCTTGGTACTTGGACGCTTTGGCTCCCCAATTCCGCAAACCTAGAAGTGAGTTTTTCAGTTTGTGAACATTCTTTGGAACCCAAACATCCAACGGGGCTTCCGCTGCTTCCAATTGGCTGCAGGAGCTTCCTGCAGCCAATCAGAAGCTGCGCTTTGGTTTCCGAATGTTTTGGAAGTCGAAAGGACTTCCGGAAAGGATTCCGTTTGACTTCCAATAATAATAATAATTTATTATTAATACCCCACCCATCTGGCTGAGTCTCCCAGACACTCTGGGGAGTGGCTCCCAATTGAATATTAAATTAAATTAAAATTTTAATATTACAGTAAATTAAATTTAAAAATAAAAACATTAAATATTAAAACAATACAGCATTAAATAATAAATAAAAGGTACGACTGTACAGGATAAATACAACGTATCCATGTTTAGATTGTGGAAAAGGCTTATGTCAGACACCTCACTTCCCACCAAATAATTCATACGGGGGGGGGGGGGGACCGTTTCAGTGTTTGGAGTGTGGAAAGAGCTTCTGCTGCAATGGTACTTACACTTCCCATCAAGGAATTCATGAAACTAATAAATCCCAATTCTGTCTTCTGCGGCATTAGCTACCCCTCCTGGTTTGGTGTCATCTGCAAATTTGACAAGCATCCCCCCAGTTCCGTCATCCAAGTCATATATAAAGATGTTTAACAACAATAGGCCCAGGACAATAGGCCCAGGACAAAACCCTGCCACATCGGATAGATTAGTCAGTAGAGCATGAGACTCTTAATCTCAGAGTCGTTGGTTCAATCCCCACATTGGGCAAAAGATTCCTGCATTGCAGAGGGTTGGACTAGATGATCCTCATGGTCCCTTCCAATTCTACATGTTAGATTACTGTTATGTCCATATTACAGAGTAATAGTGGGGGGACACTGAGAAGCAGCTTACCTACATAGCCGAGCAGAGACTTGAAGCGGAAACATTCTTCATGTATTAAGTTCATTGCTAACTAATTTTTGCAGATTGTTTCTCAACCAGACTCTTGAGCAGCAAAACAAAACAGGAGCAAACGAAGCGCGAATAAATGAGCCTTGACATCATTCTCTTCCTGCCTATTCCTTGCTGCTTCGGAGGGCCAGCTGTCCCCTTCTTCCACCTCTTTTCTGGCACACTCTTCCCTTTGACTTCATCAGAGGTCCCCATGACATTTGTGTCACTGGCCTCGATCAAAGTTGTACCTATAGATGCAGCCCCAGCATGGAGCCGAAAGCGAAGGTGGACCAGATGGTCTGGATATGCCTGGGCTGGAGGAATTACTCATCCAGAAATGAACTTTAATTGAAAAAGTGCTTAATGCTGGTATGAAGAAGCCTAGCATAATCTGGGGTAACTCAAAGGGGCACCGAGTGCTCAGTTTCAGCACACCAAAGAGAGAGAGAGAGAGACTCTCTTTTTATTTACATTCTCTAGATTGTCACAACAGCCATGAAGATGGTTTCTGGAACTCCTCCAACACCTGGAGAAGTGATGAAATAAAAAAAGCAACAAGGGTTTTGCTTCATTATTCCTTCCAGTAAGGGTTAGGAAGAAAAGACCCGTCTTATCTGATAGATCCTTTTCTATCTAATTGAATTGTCCCCACATCTCCTTAAGGTAGGGAATGCATTTTCTTCCTGAGCCTAATCTCCATTAGACATTCTGTCAACAGTGTGGAAGAAAGAATACACAGCGTGCCAGAGGTAGACAGTCCTGGAACCCCCAGAGGAGACCAAGACTTACCTTTGGCTCTGCAGGTCACATTTAAGGTTTTTTGGCAGATGTGCAGAGCAATCCTAAATTGCTGGGGGTTGGAGAGTCTGTGGCGGGGGACCTGCCAATTCCTCAACGCTGCTGGCTTACGCTGTCCAAGGTGGAAGGAGAGCTGGATTCTCTCTTCGATATTTTCCCGATTCAGCCTTTCCGCTTCTCCCATTTACACTAAAGGAAGAGGAAATAACTACTTCAGCATTGCTTCGATTTTCCTAAAGGAAATTTAGAAAGCCGGTGTGGTGTAGGGGTTAGAGCAGGCTTCCTCAACCTTGGCCCTCCAGATGTTTTTGGCCTACAACTCCCATGATCCCTAGCTAGAAGGACCAGTGGTCAGGGATGATGGGAATTGTAGTCTCAAAACATCTGGAGGGCCGAGGTTGAGGAAGCCCGGGTTAGAGTTTCAGTCTAGGACCTGGGAGACCAGTGTTCAAATCCCTACTCAGCAATGAAGCTCGCTGGGTGACCTTGGGCCTGTCCCTGCCTCTCAGCCTAACCTGCCTCACAGGGTTGTTGTGGGGGTTAAAAGAGGAAATATGCACACCACTTTGAGTCCTTGGAGAAAAGGTTGGGGTACAAATGCAATAAAAATTTTAGGATGAAACAATTGAGATTTGAAGCAGTTCTGTGAGAAATTCACACATGGGTTCTTTGCGATATTTTATTTTTTATTACAATACATTGCACTGACACAGCTTTAGAGTGATTTATTTTATTTTGCCTTCCGCCCTTAGTTCTCAGCTGGCAAACCTGGCGTTACTTAAAGCCAAGCCACTTAATGGAAGGCAACAAAGGGCAGACAGCTATAGCATCAAATACTCTCTGCTTACGGGCATTTTATCAGCACCTTGCCACTCCTTGCAAAAAAGGGGGGGAGGCAGGCTTCTTTTTTCAATGGAACCACTGATAAGAATTTGCGTGAATTAGGACAGCAATTTGCTGCTTTTGCAAATTAGTTGATTGGCCCGATTTCAGTCTGAACTGGCAAAAAGAAAAAACTTGAGAGATGCCTACGAAAACCAACCCTACACCCTGGCCCATCTTAGCTTTCTTCTAAACAAATGTGCGTTTTTTTATTTTAAGTCTCCCCACCCCCAGACAGTAGTGGAACATCTCATTATGCACACGTCTTGTCCTTTATGTGGCAGCAAGTGATGGAGGCGAGAGGAGGGCCAATGGGCTGTAATTGCTCTAAAGGTAGTGATTTTGATATCTTTTATTATCAGGGTGCCCAGATGTAAAATGAATCTCTGTAATATTTATAATGTGTCATTTCTTATAATAAGTAGTCTGATGTGACAAATGGAGACAGAGTCAAAGGTGTCAATTAAGGGGGAAATGTCAGATAGTACTTCCCCCCCGCCCCTGCATTGCAGATGCTGCCTTCCAGCTACCAGGCGCATAGAAAAGAAAGGTTCTTTGCCACATTTTAACCTATTATTCCTGAGCAAACTCCGCTAGATAATTTAAGGGGACGGTGACGTCAATCCACCCAACGCGCTATTTTAAGTTACAGCGCCACGTTCACCTTCAATGGGACTTACCTGTGCTTCAGTGACTGAGGTGCTGCAAAGGAAAGTTTGGTAAAAGTATGGAACGGGCTTTGCAATCCTCCTCCTGGTAGCACAACGGGTCGGTGCGCCTTGCTGTTAACCAAAAGGCTGGTGGTTCAAGCCCACCCAGGGCGGGATTCGTGCATTGCCCAGGGGTTGGACTAGATGCCCCTTGAGGTCCCTTCCAACTCTACATTTCCATGATCCTAAGCAAAGAGCTGTTAAGAATAGCCCTACGCTGCTGACCGCTCAGTGACTTCTCCAGGCATAAGAGGAGCCCATAGGTGTGTCTAGTTCAGCATCCCGTTTCCCACAATGGCCAATCAGATGCCTTTGGGGAAGGGCATCCTGCCTCCAATCCAAAGTGGGGAGTGTGCTGTTATGCTCAGGTCCTGCTAGGCATCTGCCTGGCCAATGAAAGAACAGGACGCTGAGCTAGATGGGCCATTTGCTTTCTGATGATGATAAAAATTATTATTTATACCCTGGGTGGCTCCCAACAGAATATTAAAAACACGATTAAGCATCAAACATTAAAAACTTCCCTAAACAGGGCTGCCTTCAGATGTCTTCTAAAAGTCAGATAGTTGTTTATTTCCCTGATGGGAGGGCGTTCCACAGGATGGGCACCACTACTGAAAAGGCCATCTGCCTGGTTCCATGTAACCTCACATCTCGCAGTGAGGGAACCGCCAGAAGGCCCTTGGAGGTGGACCTCAGTGTCCAGGCTGAACGATGGGGCTGGAGACGCTCCTTCAGGTATACTGGGCCGAGGCCATTTAGGGCTTTAAAGGTCAGCACCAACACTTTGAATTGTGCCCAGAAACGCACTGGGTGCCAATGTAGGTCTTTCAGGACTAGTGTTATATGGTCTCGTCTCTTCTTATGGTCTTATGGTCTTGATCCTGGAGATTGTGAGTGTGGGTATTGGCGGGAGAGGTAAACAACCAGTTCCTGATTCTATTCCACCAAGCAGTAACCTGCCAGGTGTCTAATTCACACAATCATTTGTTATGAGAGGTGAGTTGCCCATTACCAGACCATGTTGCAATTTTGGAGGGAGCAAAAAGTGATAAGGCTACTAGCACCCATCTAGGTTTTAACCCAAATTACACAGCGGACATTTTGTCTAAGAAATTCGTTGACTGCGAAATGTCCCCCAGGTATTCTCCCTCGTTCTCACCCCTACCATGCATGTGTACACACATGCACATGCAGTATCCAAGAATTAGACCCAGGGCATTGGAGGAGACAAAATGGTGGCCAGGCTGCCAACTCAGTTGTTGCTACTGTGAGGGGCAGGGGAATGAAGCCTTTGCCACAGCAAATGGTGAGAAACCTGGAGATTTTCTCCTTACCCTGGAGAAATTTAATGGAATGGTCCTCCCAATTTCTCTGCTCACCTACATTCTGTGGAACTGTCTGTCTGTCTGTCTGTCTGTCTGTCTGTCTGTCTGTCTGTCTGTCTCTCTCTCTCTCTCTCTCTCTCACACACACACACACACACACACACACACACACTTGATTTCAAGAGCAGGAAAGCCAGTTGCAGATCCCTAGTGCATGCTGAATTCCTCTGCTTGCTCAGAGCTTCTTCAGATCCATACATTTGTATTAAATGGTCTGTTAGAGATTTGGTGGCACTTTTCAAGCTCTGACAGTCCTGTTTTTATTTCAATTGCCTTTAAGCCAATTCATGAGATTTTCATATATAAATATGGAAATATGCAAAGTCCTCAGATTTATAGGATCTGACATTGTGGTTTAAACGAATCCCAAATGATCTGGTCTCTTCCTTACATATTCATTCCATTCCCCTACGTGACACGGTCCCATTCTTCACTCAATAGCAACCCCTGCTGGTGCTCTGGAAGCAGAGCTTGTCCCTCAAACGTTGCCTCTCCTCTATTCACCATCCATCATTTAATTCACTTGAGAATTTGCTTATCTTCCAAATGAGTCTGCTGATGGCATGCTGGGTTTGACCTAATATTATTGCTGAAGAAATGTCAACTCTGGAACAAACAAACCTGTGGAGAATTTTACATATGTAAATGAAATTTGTCATTTAATTCCCCCTCTCTCCTCCTTCCTCTTGTTCTTCATGTCAGCCCCATACTGCTAGCTAAATATGTAGTTATCCATCTAGCTACCTAGCTACGTACCCACCTATATAACTCGTATTTTTTAACACTCTGTTTCTCCAAGGACCTGGTGGCTTCATGCATGTGATCATCCCCATTTCATCCTACTACAACTCTGAGATAGATTGTTCTCCTCCAAGGAGGTTCAAAACATAGCAAAATATCCCAAAATAACAATACAAAATAAACAAAACACATAGAATAATATAATAACAGGATATTCCCAAGTAAAATACAATCCTTGGTAAATCAGAATCAAAAATCCTTTCATCCAGTCATATAAGCCCAATCCTTTATCTCCTCCCCTTCCCTCCTCTCCTGATTTTTGCCCTCCCACTCCTGACTTCCCTCACCGATATACAATCTCATTTAATCTTACCTATAAATTTTCTGTTGCGTTATATAAATTATATTTGAAATACTTTCCCTTCCTGTACAATATTTTCCTCCTTGTGAGCTTAACCCTTATGTGTTCACGCTTGATTAGGTTACATTTCCATATTTTGCCATGTACACTTCTACCATTTTCCATTCTTCCTTCAGCTTCTGGATAGAACCCCCTCTTATAATTACAGTCAGTTTTGCCATTGCCATATATTCATACAGTTTAGATCTCCACTCCGGTATTTCTGGTATCACTTCTGTTTTCCAATGACTTGCCACTAATATCCTCGCCACTGCTGTACCATAGAGAAATATGATCTTATTTTCCTTAGGAATATCTTCTGTTACCAGCCCCAAGGGGTATGCTTCTGGTTTTTTATATATTGTTCTTTTAAACATTTTTTTAAAAAAAATTCCTCATGAATTTTTGTCCAGAATTGTTTGATTTTTTTACACCCCCACCACATATGATATAATGTGCCAAACTCCTCTTTACATTTCCAACATAAATTTGAATATTTTTTATTAATCTTTGCCAATTTTACAGGCGTGAGATACCAGCAGTAACCCATCTCCATGATATTCTCCCTCAGAGCATAACAGGCAGTGAAGTTAATATCGTAACACCATAGCTGTTCCCACCTTTCTAAATAGATTGGTTTACCTAGATCTTGCGACCACTTGATTGTTATTTCTTTGATTACTTCTCCATTCTAATAGTAATTTATAAATTCTTGATATAGTCTTTTTATTGGGTTGTTTATTGGGTCCCCAAGGCTCTTTTTCTCTTGCTGAACTTGCTGCAACCTCAACACGCACACACACACACACACAGAATGCCCTTTCTAGTTAGCAAATGGAGCAGCACAGCTAGGGGGCTGTCACATTTCCAGAAATTCATCCACCATCTCAAGGATGCCAAGAAATGACCAGGCACCAGTGTGAAGTATGTGACCATTCCAGGTCTCCAGAAGAGCGATGTATTCATCTAGATGTCTGTCAGAGACCCTTTCCCCCCAAAACCTCCGTCCTCATTCTGCCCCTTTCCCCCTCCTGCTCTGTACAGTTCAAGTTCCTCAAGTGTGAAGGTGGAGCCTGACTTTCATCTAGGGGAACAGCGATGAGGCAGCCTCTCAGCAGGGCAATGGCAGCTAAGCCTAGTGGTGCAGCAATAAAACTGCTAGCACGTTTGCAAAGCTAAGCAGGGCCCGGTATGGTTTCAGATTGGCTGTTGAGATTTCTGCATTGCAGAGGGTTGGACTCGGGGTCCCTTCCAACTCTTGCAAAAGAACCTTTTAAGGAAATTCGTCAAAATCTGGACTTCCGGCATGGGTTATTTTCCCAGCCATTTCAGCAATTTCCGTCCAGACACTGTTTCCAACTGCCGAATCTCGTCCGGATGTATGGCAGCCCTGCAATTCTGTGATTCTGTGATTCCATCCTTTGGCAAATACCTTCCCTTTTTCTCTTACCACTCAAATACAAAAAGCTAATGTTTGAGCTGCACAGAGGCCGCTGGCAACAAGTCACACTCCACACATGGATGAGAAGGCTCTCAGTGGGTACTGGCCATAACGGCTAAGCTCTGAAGCCCTGGGGAGCTTCTGCCAATCAGTGTGGACAATTTTGAGCTTGATGGAGCAATGGGTCTGACTGGGTGTAAGGCAGCTTCCTATGTACAGCGGGGGAGGGAGGCACAGCACCTTCCTTATGGGGACAGGCTAATGCTTTGAGGCTTTCATAGTTCAGGCGGCGAAAGACAACTCAAGAGCTTGTAAAATTATGGATGGTGTGGAGAGCCGCATTTTTCTTTGGGAAGACACAAGGCTCCCATTAATTATATTTATAAGAGCAAAACCCATACAGATAAGGAGAAGTGGACCGAAAGTCTTTTGCATCCTCCGCATCTCTTAGAATGCTCCACATTATCCAATAAAGTTGATTTGCGGTAAGTCGGGGAAAGAAAGACAAAATGAAAGGACATTTTAATACAGACACACACACACACGCCACAGACACCAGCCTATGAACTCCACCGGCATAAAACATGGCCGTGGCTGCCATTGGCTTAGATAGCTTTTGTAAAGGGTTCGATAAATTCATTCAGGATTGGTCCTGGTGACATCAAAAGCTATATGGCATTCCACGTCGGTGCTAAAACACTATACTCCTGGACACACAATGCGTTCAGTGGAGAGATGCACTTCCTTTTGTCTGTCCTGAACCTACTGCAAATTGACTTCACCGAGTTGATGTGGATGATGGAGGAGGCAAGATACGATTAGACCACTTGTCCTTATCTATTCCTACGGGTTTGGCTCTTATAAATATAATTGATGAGCACCTCTCGCCTTACAAAGGAGCAGTTCCCAAGCTGCTCGATTCCAGACCCCATATTGTAGCTGTCCTTTTCCTTTTAACGGAGCTGCAAAGCCCGTTTCTTGTAACGCACGGCACATTCTGCGAGATCAGCCCGCATGTAGCTGCATGGTGACCCCACACACACATGCAATCACCTCCTTCCCCCTTTCCTTCCCACCTTTTATGCAATGCCTTCTTCCACTTTATTCCTCAACATGAATCATCCTATTATTAACTTGTGACACCATTAGCTTCTGCTGTCACCAGAGCTGACAGTTCAAAGGCCCCCGAGAGCTCTCTGCAAAGGCACAATAAATGAGATCTCTTAATTAACACCTCCTTTAACTAAATAAATTAATTTTATGCAACTGATATGTCATCTTCTCCATATGAGGGTGACTGAATATCCTGTCTGGCTTCAGGTTCCTCTGCCTTGGCTAGAGTCGTCATCTCTTGCTAAGTCTGCAGGTGGGTGGGGGAGCGTTGCTTGGCAAGCTTCTGATAACATAGGACTGATGGGCTGAATTGATCTGCCCTATGGCAAGCAGCTCCGCTAGCCCCAGCTCCCGGGTGGGAAAAAATGAGTTTGTGCAAATCATCTGCAATGAGTGGAGGCTGCTATTTTCCGCTCCCCCCCCCCCCCGGCTGAATGTCAATTACAGGGGCTGAGCAATGTGTGGCTGAATCACTCATGGCAAACCACTCCGAAAGCCTGCTTGGCACAAACTGGGAGCCACTCTGAAAAGCAGGGGGAAGGTGATCTGTATCAATGGCCCCATAAGCAAGAGACGCACTGCACTGGCTACCGATTAGTTTCTGGTCCCAATTCAAAGTGCTGGTTTTGACCTATAAAGCCTTAAACAGCTCAGGACTCCCTCTTCCCATATAAACCTACCCAGACCCTGAGATCATCTTCTGAGGCCCTCCTTCGTGTGCCTCCTCCTCGAGAGGTCCAGGGGGGGGGCAACACGAGAACGGGCCTTCTCTGCAGTGGCTCCCTGTCTGTGGAAAGCTCTCCCCAGGGAAGCTCACCAGGCGCCTTCATGATACACCTTTAGGCGCCAGGCAAAAATGTCCCTTTTTAACCAGGGCTTTGGTTTTCCTGATCAACATCCCATATCCTTTTAAAATGTGGCTCTTGGGGGAGGGTATTATTGGGTTATTGCTTTTATTTTTATTTTATATATTGTGATCTTTTTATGTGAAGCACCCTGAGACCTCTGGGTATAGGGTGGTATATAATTTCTAATAATAATAATAATAATAATAATAATAATAATAATAATAATAAATCTGATGATTTGTCCCCAGGAAACAAATGAAAGGAGTAGCTTTCTTCTGTTTGTCCACAGCACCTGTGTATGCCTGGGCATCGCTCTGAACAGGGATGTTCACTTTTCACTGCAATAGCTTAATAAGAGGTCACAGTGTGGAATTTCAATCAGAGTTTACATACCAAAGCTGGAAGTGAGGATGAATCCTCTGGATTGTTTATTTGCATGTTTCTCCTCTCAGTGTTTGAGGAACCCTGGAGAGAGGTTCGCCCGAGATGTTGATTTTTCTTTCATTTTATTGCATCACCTCTAGGGAGTCTAAGGTGTCAACAGCACTCTTTGTCCAGAGATAGCAAAACTCACTATATTAAAAGAGCATCCTGTCTAGACTGTGGGGCAACACTAGATATCTTGCAAATATTCTCTTGAAGGAAGCAAGATTTATAAGATGCATTTTGTCCTGGAAGATGGTTCCAAAAATGGGTGGGGGTGGAATGGTAACTTCACATGGGTATTAGATATATATTAAGGAGATAAATAATAGTTTGTAATTGGGTGCATGGGCTAATTTAAATGAAACTGCAAAAAAATGTGAATAAGAATGTAAGATTTGCCAGTGCTATACTGTATTAGACAATTGAGTTCAGCACTCTGCCTTTAACAGTCATAATCCAAAATTCCCTGAGTAGTTCACAAGTCAAGAATAGATAGATAGATAGATGATAGACACTATCCTGAGCAAGATGATCCTACTTTCTAATTTGAACAAGGGTCCAAATGGATGCAATGCTTCCTCAACCTCGGCCCTCCAGATGTTTTGAGACTACAATTCCCATCATCCCTGACCACTGGTCCTGCTAGCTAGGGATCATGGGAGTTGTAGGCCAAAAACGTTTGGAGGGCCGAGGTTGAGGAAGCCTGCATTAGTGCATGTAATTTGTGAGGATTTTTAATATTATTGCACAGCTATCTCTCAAGTGTATGAAAGAAGACATCGGTTCAGCCTCCAGGCCATGTGACTTGTCTCTCAAGAGCTGCCCAAAATCTGTGAACTTAAACCTTTCACAGCCACGAGGAAGTGATGGCTTTAGTTGCCAAAGGCTTTTGCCCACGTGAAAAACAGTGACCCATATTTGCAAACATGTAACTTTAACAGCCAGGATTTCAAGGAAGCAATACTACAGTAAGTGCAGTTTTAGTCAATCCTTCTCAAAGGGGATATCATAGAGCTGGGAAATGTGTGGAAAAGGGCAACCAAAATGAACCAGGTGTCAGAGCACCTTCCTTGCAGAAAAAAAGGGTTAAATGTTTTGGGATTTGAGGTGTGCAGCACTTCTAGGCTGTCATTATTTTGGGGGTGGGATTTGACCAGATACCAGAGAATTCAGGCTGCACAATTGAAGTCTGTGCGGAGCACTTGCGCAACAAGCCCACCCACTGGACTTTTTGTGTGGCATTTGCTTGGCACAATGTCATCTAACCTCCTTGCAAACAGGTCTCAATGAACGCACAATAGCCAGGGTTGTCGAACTCCTCGCAAACTTTGTGCAGACAAGTCAGGGTGAGTGCTTGATAAACAGGTCGTCTGGAAGACTGGAAAACAACTGCTGGAGGAGAAACATGGTAGAGGTGAATAAAATTGTGCATTGTATGGGAAAAGTGGATGCAGAGAAACATCTCTTCCTCCCTCTAGCAGTAGGATTCGGGATCACCCAGTGAAAATTGATCGGCAGGAGATTTGACACAGCAGCACAAAGTCCGGCAGACAACAAAACATTCACTTCTGGAATTTGCTGTTAAATGATGTAGTGATGGTCACTAGTTCAGGTGGATTTAAAAGGGGGGTTAAACAAAGGATTTGTCTAGTAATACTTATAGGAGATAAAGTGAACCTTTATGTTCAGAGATAGAACGTTTCTGATGGAGGTTTGCGGCTCTCGTGCTCTGCTTGTGGATTTCCCGGAAACACCTGTTCACCATTGTCTGTGAAAAGATAATGAGTTAAATGGTCCCTTGTTCTGTCCAGCAGGGTTCATCTTAGGCTATTACGGCAGGGGTGGGGAACCTGTGGCTCTCCAAATGTCGCTGGACTACAACTCCCATCATGCCTGACCACTGGCCATGCTAGCTAGGGCTTGTGGGAGTTGTAGTGCAGCAACATCTGTGGTCTTGCGTCTGCATGTAAAGCTCTTGGTTCAGTTCTTTCTGTCTGGAGATAAAAGAGCTCACCTGCGAAAGACTCTTAAGACCTTGGAGAGATGCTTTTAGTTGACGACCAATGAACGTGGAAGTTTTATATAGTATAGTTATAGTTTAATTCCACACACACACACACACACACACACACACACACACACCTAAATAATTAGCTGATATGGCAAAAAGATAAGAGCCTTTTGATCTAGGAAAAGAAAACCCACTTGAGATCATTTATTTATCTATTTGAAACGTGTTTTTTTTTACACTACCTTCTTTCTACAACAGCAATTAAGGCAACGAACATAATAATTAAACACACACAATCAAAAGTATTGAGATTTTTAAAGCCAGTGCAGAACAATGAGACAAAAATGTTAATGACGGGATAAGACTCATAGTACATCAACTTGAGAGGAAGATGAGTATACGGGAGTTTCTTCAGTCTGCATTTATGATCAGAACTGTAGACAGTCTTATTAATACTAATGATCCAGGTTCCCTTCACAGACAGACAGACAATGAGAGAGAGAGAGAGAGAGAGAGAGAGAGAGAGAGAGAGAGAGAGAGAGAGAGAGAGAGAGAGTTGTGCAGAAGCAGTTTCCCCATAGAGCGCTCCAATATCACTGTGCAGGGATGAAGCAACCACATATCTGAAGATAACAAGATCCTGAACATTTGCTAGATGTACTAAACCTCTTTTCTGGGTTCAGGAGGTGATTGCAAGCCACACCTGGGTGATTCCAAGTCCCTTTCTTCGAGAATATTTCCTTTTATTGTCTTGTCTCTGTTGATCCTTGACTAGAGCAGGAACATGTGAGGGGGGTAATGGAGAATTCTTTGTACATACATAGAAGCCACTGGCTACAAGGGATTCATATAGCAAGATTAACCTCGAAATATGAAGCAAAGCAATTGGGAGAGGTCACTCCACAGATAGCTCACTGAAGCTTCAGGTGGCTTCTTAAATTCCACTGGAATAATCTTTAGAGTGCTGTAGAGGGGGATTCAAGGCCTTGGTCTAGCTTATGAGAGGGGGTGAGAGAGAGAGAGAGAGAGAGAGAGAGAGAGAGAGAGAGAGAGAGAGAGAGAGAGAGAGAGAGAGAGAGAGAGAGAGCAAAGAAGCCCCATCAGAAAGCAATGGATCTAAAATGGATCTTAAAATAATAGCAATGAAAGCACTTTTGAACACACATACATTGGGCAGGGGGGCACAAACAAACAAATGGACCCAGTTTCACTTCTCTGCCAACCATAAACCTTAAGTTGTTGTTTTTTTAATTGGGGAATTGATTTGAAATCAAAGCCTCTCTAAAAACAAATCAATTCTTTCTTTCCTTTCCTTTTCATTTTTTAAAAAGCAAGAGCCGCTCTCTTGAGTCATGCCTTACTAAGCAGAAGAGCGGGAGGACGGGTGGAATAAATGGAGAGCTGGCAGTGTCTGTAGCTGCAAGGTCTGCTGTTTGCGAATAGCCTTAAGGAAGTGTAAGATTATTGCTTGTCTCCCTCCAGACTTCCATCCTAGAAAATGAGGGCACGAATCCAGCCCAAATTCAGCACGTGATAGAAGCCCTGGCGGTTTCAGTGGGTTAGCTGAGCACAGCACTGCTTCAACTGCGGCTGAATCATGCCCTCTTTAGTTAATTTCAATTGACAATATTATGATTTCCCCAAGAGCCGAGAAGGCATGTTTGGCATTTAAGCTCGGGGTTTGTGGGAAATGGTTCCAATTCTCTCTTCCTTTTTTCCCCCTCCACTGCCAGTTCCTCAGACATCCTGTTTGTGTGGCAGCCATACAACGAAAGCCTGTCACAAAGATCTTTATGGCGTTGGCGGTAATTCCATAGCCGCCTGGTTTAAGATAGGACCGGGCCTCTTGATCATCTGGATCTATCCATATTCTCTGAGGGTGTCTTTATGTGGCACAAGGGTGGGGAATCTTTTGGAGCCTGAGGGCCATGATCCCTTCTTTGCAAGCTTTCAAGGTCCACGTGCCATGGGGCCAGAGGGGAAAGTGGGTGGAGCTGTGGATTAAATTTTTACTTTTGTACAGTAGGCTGGTTTCTACACAACATGGGTGCCATCTCCTCCAGACAATTGGGGAGGTTAGGGGGCAGAGTTGAATGCCCTCTGGACATTGAGGTGGCCCTGCCCTCTAAAAAAAGGTTGGGGGGCCAAAACAGCCTCAGCCCTAAGTAGTCAACACCTATGAGAGAGAGAGAGAGAGAGAGAGAGAGAGAGAGGCAAGGGACATTATCAGAGTTATAGCAGCCAACTCCTGGGAGCTGAGGTCCCTTCAAGCCCCCCCCCCAAAAAAATTCAGCCCCCTCTCAAAATTCATGGACATTGCTATTCAAATGGTTTGTGTGTGCTATGTCTTGTGATCAATTATGCAGGGTGGGCCTTATCTCCACACACACACACACACACACCCCGCAAATATTTTATTCAAGTCGGCACCCCTGATCAGAATTCAAGGTCACATTCCAGCCAGGCCAAAAAGAGACTTGCAAGGTGTGATACCAAGCCAGGGAGGGGCGGGGCCTTTGGTGGAGGGATGGAGCTGCACAGTCCAAATCTGGTTTCGAGCTGAAGAATCATAAGAAGGGAGAGCAGTCTGGAATCTCCAAGCTGCACCTGAACAGTGAAATGAGCAGATACACCAGACACACCTGGTCACAGTCTTCCCCACTAAAGTGAGATGTTTTTGAATCACTATTATTTGTATATTTGCAGCTGTTCGCTGCTTTTAGGGTTCAGTTTGGAGAATGGGTTTCTCAGTACCTTTTCACAACCATGTAGAAATGGTGCAGTGTCAGTTGGATTCCACATTCCCTTTATTTCAGCACTTTCTTAATTCAAGGCACGATTAATATTTTCAGCTAGGAGGGAGATGTGGAGACAGTCTCGGCAATATGTACCTTACTGCTAAATCAATGTAGCTTTCTTTAACCTGAAACCAGAAAAAAAGAAAGAGCCAAAATAAAGCCTCCAACTTGGCTTGTTAAATTTTAATACCAAACTGTTCAATTAAAAAAGTAAGCAGCTGCCATCTGCTCCACTCTGCAAGAACAAACCAAGAGCAGTGCAGCTAAGACAGACCGTTTCTACCAAGCCACTTTTACGGCTACTTCTTTGTTATCCTGCCAACAGAGGAGGGAGTAGGCGGGTCACTCGAAAGACTGGCCTCCTCTCCTGACTCAGAGTCAGCGAAACATCTCACATGATGCACTGACCTGAAGCTCCAGAGAACAAGGAGTCTGTTAGCCGGCAGTCATGTGAAAAAGCCTTGGACGTGCCGCTGTTCTTGCCCAAATATTAATCAGCAGAGCGAATGCCTCAAAAACAGAGGCAGGGCGGAGGGCCAGCAAGTAGGGATAGTGGGGAAATTTGATTCAGTTTGCATTTCATTCTGAAACAAATTGCAAAACAGAAAAACATTAACCCGTCAAAATCCGTACTGCTCCATGTTTTGCAATGCAGTTCTCCAGCCAATTCATGTTGGGAATGACTGTAATGGGAGTTTCAACGGCGTTGTGGTTAGAGTGCTGGACACACAGGCTCACATCTTCTACACAGAGTTATAAAATTGTTGAGTTGGAAGGAACCCCGAGGGTCCAGCCCCCTGCAATACAGGAATCTCAACTAAAGCATCTTTGACAGATGGCCATCCAACCTCTGCTTTAAAACCTCAAGGAACGAGAGTCCACCACATCTTGTGGGAGAGTGTCCCACCGTCTGAAGGTTCTTCCTGATGTTTAGTTAGAATCTCCTTTCTTGTAACTGGAACCCATTGGTTCAGATACTAGCATCTGGAGAAGGAGAAAATGAGGTTCCTCCATCTTCCATATGACAGCCCTTGAGATATTTGAAGATGGCTATTATACCTCTGCTCAGTCTCTTCTTTACCAAGCTAAACACACCCAACTCCCTCAAACCATTCCTCATAAGACTTAGTTTCCAGACCCTTGGGTGGGCAGGCAGTTTTTCCTTTAAAAAATCAGAACTGATGGATCCAGGCGTCTTTCTCTCAAAGGGGAATTCTATCAGGCAAGACTCACCACTGAATTCTTTGCTTTTTCAGTTAGTTCCTTGAGGAGCCAAGACCCAGGGCTGGCCCTACCATTAGGCAGAGTGAAGCGGACAGCTTTGGTCACAGTTGTTGTATGGACAGCAGTGATAGCCCATCTGGAGCTCTGTGTGCCTCCCATGTGACCACTAAAACAGTCTGCTGCTCTCAGGGATACCCCCCCCCCAACTGTCAGAGTGCCATTTTCCATTCTACCTTGGGCAGCAAAATGTCTTGGCCTGGCCTTGTATACACAAGACCAAAAGAGGAGTGAATACAGCTGGCGGTGGCAGGGTAGGGCATAGGCAACCACGACCAAACCAACCAGTATAGTTATTCTCTTCCAGCCATTGGTATTTCCACATTTAGGTAAAGGTAAAGGGACCCCTGACCATTAGGTCCAGTCGTGACCGACTCTGGGGTTGCGGCGCTCATCTCGCGTTATTGGCCGAGGGAGCCGGCGTACAGCTTCCAGGTCATGTGACCAGCATGACAAAGAGCAGCACATGGAAGCGCCGTTTACCTTCCCGCTGTAGCGGTACCTATTTATCTACTTGCACTTTGACGTGCTTTCGAACTGCTAGGTTGGCAGGAGCTGGGACCGAGCAACAGGAGCTCACCCCGTCACAGGGATTCGAACCGCTGACCTTCTGATCAGCAAGCCCTAGGCTCAGTGGTTTTACCCACAGCGTCACCTGGGTCCCGTAGCCTAAACCACAGCAGAAAACACTATTCTTTTCAGCAGCGTATGTGGATATTGATCAGTGTGCTAACCCATCTTTGAATTCTCCCATTCTTAAGGGAGGGGGGGGGAACCTTTGTTTTCAGAAGCTTTCGTTGTTTCTTTTGCCACCATTTCTCCAGAGCGACAGTTTGGGTTCACTCAGGCTGAGGTGACCATCAGGCTGTGGGAGATTGCAGTGCTAATCTCTGGCTAAATGGCTTTCTTTCTTTTTCCCCATCTGGGGGGAAAAAATCTTTTAGCAGTATCTGCAAGAGGGTGCCAAAAGCTTCTAGTCTTGAAAGAAGTCTTATTTCTCCTTCCTTCAAGTGTTATGCAAAAATAACACTGCCTTCAGAGTCTCTGGTGCCTGCCTGCCTCTTTTCAATGAGGGCAGCTAGGTGGGATTTATTTAACAGGCTTCCGAAAAGCCAGAAATAATTCTATTCAGCAATATGTTCTGCCGCTTTCCCCACCCTCGGCTCAGAACTGAACTAACTTTTATCTCTGGCATTCTTGAGGAGAGATAGCAAAGAGAATGTTGGATTGTGACTACTGAGGAGGAATTTTCCCCTCCATTCTGGAGTTGGTCACGGATGTACAGCTCAGATCTCTCAGAGGGTTACTTTTATATTTTCCTTGACTCAAGCGAGCAATGTTGGTACATTAACTGTAGAAAACATATATATATTTCCTTGCCATTTTAATTCAGTGTTTTCTTTTCTCTCTGTACCAAAGACCGGCATCAATTCCTCATCAATTGGCAATTTACAAAACAAAGCGTAAAACGTTGCCCTACTTTTTGAACGCATTTGGCCACACAAAACATACATTTTTACTCCGGAATCTGCATTTTGAACACATTTTGTAAGTACTTTAAGCTAAAATCCAAATTTTGGGACTTTTCGAGTCAAGAACTGTGTCATAAAAAGTGAGAAGGGCAAAAGTGGAAGGATAGCTGATACCTTTCATCAGGGTCCACGGTCACTCATAGGTTTCTACTTGTGTTCACAAATAATTGGTTCCTGCGTACCTGACCCACCAGGCCTCTTCTAATGTTTTTGTGTAGAGTGCCTCGAGTTTAAGGCCCACCCCACTGCCTCACACACTTGCCCACACTTGAATTTGGGCTTGTTCCCCATCTCTGCCATCTGCAGCTGGAGAATGTAGGCCCCGTCTACCCCCTGACTGCAAATGCTAGCTCTGCCTAGACCAGGAGAAGCTGCCTTCTCATCTTCTCTCACTTCCCCAACACTCTTCCCTAAGGTTCTTCACCCGTGGGGTAAGGTGGGGGACATGGAGAGGAAGGTGGAGGAATGAAGGAGGCAAGGAGGAATAGAGCAACTCCATTGTCCAAGTGGAACACTAAAAACATTCCCCTCAACTGTCCTGATTTGAGTGGGAAATCCCTGAATCACAGAAGCCAACCTGGCCTTTGATTAGTCCCAGAATGTCCCATTTTTTGATCCAGCTCTCTGACTCGAATCAACTGGCTCATGCCGGAGTGCCAAAACAAACAACATTCATTTTTGGCTTTCATGCTCCCGTGGGAGTTAGCTGGCTCCTGCGAGAGCTCAGGACCCAAAAAACAAGTGTCCCATTTTGATCAGCGGGGTGCGTGTTAAAAAAAAAAAAACCTCATTCAAAAAGCACACCTTGCAGGTGGGCAGGAAAAGTATGACATGGGGAGTAAGCCCATCAGCAAGCTGCCAAGATCCCTTTTCTGAATATTCTGTTTTTGTTTTCTTTTAAACTATGAGAAAGACATCATCAAAAGCAGTGGCGGTGGCGGCAACGACAACTACTCACATTCCTGTGAATCAGGAAATATGTGGATAAATTACTTAATTTTACACAGTGGAGCTCACCACCCTTCCTTTTGGGTTTTGATGCTCGCTTTTGCGACTCTTATCACCTAGAAGGAGAAGGAGCCAACAAAATTTGAAGCTCGTCATTTAAAAATACAAGAATACCCTTTAGATGTCAGCCCTAGTCACAACTGCTGAGGAAGTCTTTCAGCTGAGTGTTTTCTAGACAGAGATTTCTTCAACAAGGCGTCCTGTATTAATGAAAACCCCCAGCCGTGTGCTGCAATACATTCCCTACAGAGGGCTGTCACCAAAGAAAGATGCGTTCATTATTTTCCGGGGGGGGGAGAGAAAACCCCCTCAGAATCTCACCTCATGCACTAAATTAGTTTAATTAAATAGCTTGGGAAAGAGGGGAGGGGAGGGAGGGAAGAGTCTTGTACAATAATATTCATTTGTCTGTATGTTTAAATAGGAGGTGAATGAACGGTTTCTACAGTCACTCAATGAATAAGATGTCACTGAAAGATACTTTATTATTATTATTATTATTATTATTATTATTATTATTATTATTATTTGGGTTTCTTTTTTTCCCCCTGAGGTGTCACTGTTAGAAAAGCACAGATCCAGTGGCCTGGTTTTTAATTACAAATTTAAGATTTATGGCTTCGGATCATTTTTAAACTAATAGAATAGCCACATGCAAATGAATCAGGAAAGGATGAAGGCGGGGGTATCGCTGGCTAATGGGTTGTAATGTATATATACTGAGAATCCGTGGTGGAATCTCCAAATGTCTTTGTCTAATAGCAGCTGGAGGAGAGTCCTCAGCCTCTCCAGGTAGGGGGTGGGAATATCCCGTCTCCGAAACCCTGCATTGCCACAGCCAATCAGTGTAGACAATACTGAGCTAGCTGGACCAATGGCTTGACTCTGTATAAGGCAACTTGCTATGTTCCTCTGAAGGCCACTGCGCTGCAATGACTGGTGAAAATGACGTACAAAAATGCATTATATTCAGGAAAATTGCTTCCCACTATTGTGTCTATTTTGCATACAAAAAAGTCTGTTTTATTTAGGAGAAATTCATGCTAAAATGCCAATGAATTTTTACAAAGGCCCGATGTGGAAAAACGCTTGTGTTAGAATCAGATTTCCTATTTGTATCTGGAAAATCCTCTGATGAATCTGAAATTTTTGCATTATTTCAGCTGTAAGGATGTTGGGTGCTTCCAAAGAACTGGAATGCACAAGACCCTCTCTGCAATGGGGAATGGTTTGGAGTGCAATGGGCAGCTGGGTTGGAGGCAGCTCTATTGTTAGTATGTTATCACATCACCGTATTTATTTCTTTGTTAAAAACATGGTGGCCACACAATGCCCAGGCAGCACAGGAGGTCTCCAATTTGATTGACATTATCATTTCTAAAATGTGACCAACAACATACTAGTCTTATCATCACCCAAGTACTGATGACTGGAAAACTGTGGGCCTCCAGGATATTATTGGACTACAACTCCCATCTTCCCTGATGGTTGACCATGCCGGTTGGGGCTGATTGGGTATGGAGTCCAGCAATATCTAGAAGGCCTCAGGTCTCCCAAGCTTGCTTTAGGCCAGGGTTTCCCAAATGTGGGTCGCTAGCTGTTTTTGAACTACAATTCCCATCATCCCTGACCCTCTTGCTAGCTAGGGATGATGGGAGTTGTAGTCCAAAAACAGCTGGAGACCCAAGTTTGGGAAACACTGGTTTAACCAATGAGGACAACCTAAGCAGGTTATCTGCTCAGCCCAGTTTACAATGGAAATCAAAACATAATTTCCCTGCCCTACAAGTTACATACACAATAGGAAATGGAAGTGATGGTGAGCAAAAAGAGAAAGCCTGAGGACAGGACAGGAATTCATCGTTCTTTTGAGCTCATTTGGATTGAAACCGTTACAGTTCAGAAGGACAAAGTTTGCTTCTGGAAAGATTGGAGATGTTTTTACAATGTAGCCCTTACTGGTGAAATGGCCTCTCATGTCTTTCCCATAGGAGGGGACAGGATGACTTGTGATTCCTGGCTCAGAGTCCCAAGGCTGAGTTTCTGACAGGAAAGGGGCTCTAAATGGTGACTTTTCCCCTGGCTGTCTCCCCTCCACATGGTAACAGTTATATTTAGCCATGGTTTGAAGTACTTTGTAAGATGGATCGGGCAGTGGTGACAGGAAGAGGAGAGAGTGCAATTCAGAAGGCACAGGAATAAGGCATGATTTGAGGTCTCAGGCTGCCAGTCTGAGAATCCGTCCTGGTTCCTGGAAGTCTCTCTTCCCCTCCTCCCAACCTGACACGGATGCTGCACCCTTCTGCATGCATATTTGCAGCATGGGGGTGCCAATTGTGCCATTTAAATGGGCTTCAAAAGCACCTCGCAACTTGCGTAGAGGTTTTACACAAGCAGAATACATTGCAAGACGTTTTAAAATGTGAAATAATGAGTTGCATGGCTTTATATTTCTCTAACCAGTGACTGGTTGATTTGGAACTTGGACAATCATTTCCCAAAGCAAATGGGCAGATCTACTGAGAGCAACTGGCATGACATGCTCCCAGAGCCAGCTTCTCAGTGCTCACACTATTTAGGAACAAAATAACCCAGTATCCCAATGTGAAGGCTTCATTCTGGGGCAACCGAGCACAGCAAATATGTTTGCCAGGTGGCACGGTGCCCTGTAGCAATTAAGATAACGTCCTTATTTTGAACTGAATGTGGGGCTGTGTACAATGAGAGAAAACTGGCCTAAGTAAGAATGTGGCACATATTGTAGATTCTGCAATATTTTGGATTGTCTTTTTTATTTTTTATTTGCATTTCTTTTTATGTGATTTCCCCCTTGGTTGCTTTTCTGCTGCTGCTTTCAAGAGGATCACATGTTCCTCCTCACCAGAAGCTTGGGTTTCTGCGCCTCTTCTAGCTGCCTTCCAAAAATCTCACCTGGCCATGAATACTCAAGAGCAATATCAAATTCAACAAGGCCCTTGAATCTGCAGTCTTGTAACTTCAAGCTCAAAATTGTTTTCAGGTGTGCACATTTTGTATTCACGGATCACATGGTGTGTATTCTCCCTTTCCTTATTTTCCCCCCTAAGTATTTGTGGCCATTTCAACTCAGTTACTTTTAATTTCAATAAACTGAGTGCAATCACAGAAAAAAAAGATTGCCCTAAGGACCTCAGAATTTGCATGCTCCGTCATTCCCTCAGCCGTCTGCATTATTATGGAGTGCCCAGGGAGTAGAGTGGATAATTTTCCCTATTGATGAGCTGGAAAAGGAGGAAATTGCAGAGAAAGCCATACGAGATTACAATGGTGGTGCCTTTCCCCCCCTGGGGAACTCCATTCCCTTCAGAGCAACCGGCTGAGACAAAAGTCTCTGAAGTAATTTCTACCCTTGTGTAGTAGGTAAGTTTCTACACAAATGCACCCTGCCCCTCTCCATACTCTAGCCAGACCAACAAGAGAGATTATCAGAGTTCAAATACACCTTCCAAACCAGGCAAAAACATTCAGGAAGAGTTACAAGCAGGACCAGTTAGGGGTGTGGCTAAGGAATAGGAGGTGTGGCTTCAGAGAGAGATCTGTAGGTCACATAGAGAGGGCTTGAGAGCCACATTCAGCACCCAGGCCTAAGGTTTCCCACTCCTGGCCTGTGTCATCAATGCATTCATCTGGCCTTGGCATATTTTTGTTGGCTTGTTTTCTGGCATCGAGCCAGAGTTTCCTGGTTTGGCTAGTACTAGCGAATTCTGGCTTGTTACAAGTCAAACTCTGCTCCAAAGTGGCAAGGAAGTGAGATGAGGGGAGGTGCTAGTGAAGAGCACTTTGACTTAGTGATCATGTTTAATTGACAATGAAATGCTGTTTAAAATGAAAGTTTAAAATGGGGAAATGGCTAAATGTGTATTGCTTTTTTAATTTTTTTTAAGGGATACTGCATAAAAATCTCTGTCGAAATTCCAGGTCAGGTCAGTGCTTGAAATGAACTTTTTTTGTTTAGCTTTAAAATATCTGCACTACAGCTGAAAGCAGTTCCCATAATTGCTGAGTAAACTGAATATGAATTAAGTTTGTTTGTGGTGGAACTTGGAATGATTTCTGGTCAAGTTCATCCCTTTGCATGTGAATTGCTCTAGGGATTTAAGCTTAAAGGTTGCAATTGTTGAAGAAAATGAACATTTCACATCCCACTGTCTCGGCGTTTTGATGTTTTCATCATCTTCTTAAGTATATTTTATACTTCTGCTTGTAAAGAGTATGAATGCTGAGGTGGACATGCCAATGATCATTTGGATGAAGTTGAATTGTGAACTGAATCTGAATTGAAACTAGTTTGCTTTGTAAAGGCATGAACGTTAACTGGTATTAGTTCCCATTTGGACATGTTGAACTAGAACTAGTTCCTTTTTTAAAATGAACTTCCCAAGATCTGGGTCACAATCAGGCATATTCACTCTTATTTTTACAGTACTAATTTGCCCATCTTTAGCTCAGTAACAATCCTAGATTTCAAGAGAATGAAAAACCTTTCCATAGTTTTTCCCCAACTCAGCACCTGCTCCCTTCTTCAATCAGATATCTCTCTCCTTTTTTTCACTTCGTTTCACTACGATAATAATTAATCTACAGCTGCAGCAATAGAAAAATAAGTTAACTAAGTTCTATAAAAGATTGCATTTAGGAAGATCTGAACTTTGTGTCTTTCAGATATAAAGCAGTAGACTGGAAAGTTTTGAAGTTTGAAGGTACTAACTTGGCTACTGGAAAATCTATATCAGGCATCCCCAACCTTTGGCCCTCCAGATGTTTTGGCCTACAACTCCCATGATCCCTAGCTAACAGGACCAGCGGTCAGGGATGATGGGAATTGTAGTCCAAAACATCTGGAGGGCCAAAGGTTGGGGATGCCTGATCTATATTCTATTTCTGAACCCACCAGGTTGCATGTAGATGCAATACTGAGGCAGGACCACACCAATCTGGAAGAGCGTTCAGTAAACACACAGTAGTGGACTCAAGCTGGGAATAGGCAGATCCAACCGGTTCCACTCAAAAAAAGATTTGACAACCCTGTATTCTACATTTTGCCTGTTGTAGGGGTACCCAACATGGTGCCCTTCAGATGCTACTGAATTACAACTCCTAACATCTTTGACCATTGGCCATGCTGGCTAGGGCTGAGGGGAGCTGGAGTCCAACAACATTTTGAGGGTACCACATTGGCTAGCCCTGGCCATTGTGTACAACAGATCCCCCAGTTCTTTATCAAAATCTGGCATGTTTCAGAAATAAGAGGGTCCAGCATTTTCAGAGGCTTTCTAAATCTTTTAGGCCAGTGTTGAGAAGATGCAGAAGTCCCTACATCAGCACTGGTACCTCGTGCCACCATTAAGTGCACAGCTTACGTCACCAGGAACCCACACCAAAACCCACCATGATCTAATAAACTGGGAATATACTCTGGTTTGTTATTGCAGGGGGTGAACCTCATATAAAACCTTCACATTCCATCCCGAGTTGAATTTGGCCTTATCCTTAGCTAGAAATACTCTTCAGTCCAAAATTTCACAAGGCTCATTCAGGAATGTAGGGACAAGTTTATGCCATCAGTTCACCTAGTTTCGTTGACTACAGTTTTCCAGAGCAGCAGGACAAAGTTTCAGATAAGGGTAGCTCTGCAACCTACGGCACTTGAAAATGCCAAGGATTGAACCTGAGACCTTTTTCATGCAATGCATGTGGCCCTTCTCCTGAACTATCCACTACCAAATTGGATGGTTGTGTCTTTTGATGTGCATGCAGATAATCATCCCCATTGGGAGCAACCAATCACTATATGCATTAGGGACTAGGGACTATAACTGCATTGGGAGCTCAGGTGAGCTGGAACTTCTCCCCTAGAGCGAAATAATAATACAAAGATAACAGCTATGTTGTAGGAAGTGCCATTCAATGAGGGTTCCCCACAAGTGGATAAGTCCCAATGGCAAGAGGCTAAATCATCCCTCTATCCCAGGCATCACCAACCTCCGGCCCTCCAGATGTTTTGGAATACAATTCCCATCATTCCTGACCACTGGTCCTGTTAGCTAGGGATCATGGGAGTTGTAGGCCAAAACATCAGGAGGGCCACAGGTTTGGGATGCCTGCTCTAACCTATAATCCACAAACTGGACCACACACACACACACACACACACACACACACACACACACACATGCTTGCACTGATGAAGAATTCATAGTTGGCTTGAAACTCCCTTCTCCAGGGGCAGTTCCTGTGGCATTTTCCATAGCAAACATGCAACATGTAGACAATATATATGAGTCCATGTGTCTGTTTAAACACATTTAAATGTGTACATGTGAAACCTGGCTGAACTTAGGTTCCCAGAAGCACAAAGGCTGATGCTAAAATATGTGTGTGCACTTGCTGTTGGAAATGTGATTTTACCACTTGTGTTACCTACAGCAAACATATTGTGTAGAGCATCCCTTGATCATGGTTGGCATGATGGTTAGACCAGTCCTCCTGTGATACGTACCTGGTCATGCCTTTCAAGTAGTGGCCAGACCAGACAGGTAACATATTTGCTATTCTAGTTCAAAAAAGATCTAGTTTTTGTGCAAATGCAGTTTATAGGCAGAGTAGGCAGGCACTATACTTAAGGATGTTGTTGTCTTTCACTTTTACAGAAAGGGTAAATGACAGTCTGGGAGAATTCATGCCTGCCCATCAATACTGACAAGTAATCCTCCTCCCTCCCCACCACACACAAAAAGAGGCGAAAGGAAGAAATCTAAGCTGAGCCACAGAAGCAGCTGACCATCTCCTAACCCTTTTATAGAATGTTGCCAGCAACCGGCAAAATTGCCAGCAAGTTAGAACACAAAACAAAGCCATGTTCAATCACACGATCTGTTAGAAGTGCCTTGACACAATGTTTGGCGAAAGGAAAGGAGTTGACAGACTTGGTACCAGCAAATGTGATTTCAAAGCAATCTGCGTTGTGATTTGCAAAGGAGTGGACATTAATGAAAAAGTGGTTGACAAGTTTTCTTTAACGCAACTCAAATGTCTTGTAATTTTCTTTCTCGGCATTCTTTTTAAAGTGAGCAATTTGTGTCAAAGAGAAAGTAAGAGGGAGGGAGGGAGGGAGGGAGGCATCAGCTATTGGAAACTAAAGGGATGGTTCTAATGGGCTTTCATGTGGATGAAATGAAAGACGATGGAGGGAGGCAAATCCTGTTGATCTAGTTTTGACACCCATTGACCACCCATTAATAACATCCACTGGGCAGTTCGCTCAAAATTCAAAAATAATACTTATAAATGGCAGCAACATGTGTTTTGTTTGTTTTTTTAAAGTAAAATCCTCTTAAAAACCAATCAAATTATCCAAATTAAATATATAAAAAAGCACAAGCAACACAAAATCGTTCAAAAACAGCAACCAGGTAACGGGGAAAATATCTCCCAAGAACTAAAATAGACAGAGCAATCAATTCTAAGTGGGTTCGGGGAGAGGAAGTGACCAAGTAGAAATATCCCCACAGCTCCACCCTGCCAACTCACACAAACCAGGGCAGGGATTGGGGCCTTACTCTTTTCCATTATTTTCCCATTTCACTACTCCAGCTCCTGGCTGCCACAGCTGCAGGGCTGGAGGTTTGAGCTCGAGGTGTGTGATTTGGATCCAGTTAATCCAAAGCCACTGCTGCCCCCCCCCCTCCAAAAGCTCATGTTTGCTTGCTCATGCAAGAGGGAGAACTGTCATTGGTCGCTTTCTGGGGAAAGCCATAACCCTCCACTGGGGCAACACTCCTCCATTTGTGGTGCTCCTCTCTGGTGTCAGAGTGAGGCCCCTAGGTGCTATTCTAGCTGCCGCTGCCACCCCAGCCACTAGGGTTAGGATTGTGCTCCAGTCAGTGGTGGATTCTCTTCCCTTCCGCTACTCCCATGCCTTAAAAGCAGAGTGGGTTTTCATTGGTTCTGCCACTTTCCCTACTGCTTACCTCTGAATTTGAACAAACGTCAATCTGCGGAAAAACTGGATTGTTCTGATTCAGTGGTAAGCAGTGGGTTTCCCTGGGGGAAATGGCAGAAGCATGGGCAAGCCCTGGGAGTGGTAGGACAGAAGGCAGAGAGGCCAGCCGTAAAATGGAGCCAGATCCAGGAACAGGCAGAGCTTACTCCTTTTGCCCCCATTGTATTCTACAAAGGCAAGACTGAGACCAAGCAGAAGGAAGGTGAGAGCTGGTGCCGCCCACCAGCCTGGTTGTAAGCAGGAAGGCCGGCAGGTGGGGGCTGGCTAAGGGCGGAGTGAAACAGGTGGGGCATTGCCCCCATTTGCCCTAGAGCAAGGTTCCCAAACCTGGATCTCCAGCTGCTGTTGGACTACAACTCCCATCATCCCAAGCTAGCAGAACCAGTGGTCACGGTTGATGGGAACTGTAGTCCAAAAACAGCTGGAGGCCCAAGTTTGGAAAACGTTGCTCTAGAGCATGATCCCAAAGGGTCTGGCAGGATAGGAAAGTCCATGCCAAAAGGATCTGAATGTAGGCACCACCACCAAATGATTCTTGCTGGCACCAGCATTCCATAATCAAGACACCATCACTAAAAAGACCCATTCCATGGTGGCAATCCCATTTATGCAGGTGTACCTGGAACAGAACCTCTGCTGATATTCTTACATACACACACACACACACACACACACACACACACACACACACACACTCATTCTATTTGATTCCTATTTGCCTTCAGCCTTGTATGGAAAGAGCTGCTCAGCTTTGTCCCATTACAGGAGGTGGGCGCATTGCCATTGCAAGCAATTATCCCTTACCGCTGGCCAAGGCAAGGGTCCCAGCCCATAAGCACCCTCATTAAACCGGCTGTGCTTACATGGGAATGGAGCACAGCAATGACATTCAACAGAGCTCCCTCGGCCCCCTTCGTCTCTCTGATCCCTCGGGGCATTCTTTGGGCGATAAAGGCTGAATTCAATCATGAGGCTCCTGCTGGCTCTGGGAAGCGTTGGCAAAGAGGGAAGCTAAGATGGATGGCCTGCCTGGGGCTTGGGGGTGGGTGGCTGGGGGAGAAGGTAAGAGTGGGAATGATGATTTCCTGGGTGATTGATTTAACTAATTAGCACAAGTGTTTAAGGGGAGTACAGAGTGGAGCTATGGCGAAGGTGGGGGCTGGGAGAAAGAAGAGCACTTCTTGGCTTTTAGCTAAAGAGTGCCGTGTTTCGTGAGTTTGCTGTTGCCCCCACTAAACTCTCCTTTCCTTTAACCAGGAAGCTCCTTTGCTGTTCAACAGTGATGGTCAGGAGGTCAGGCACGGCGGGTGTTAAGAGACCAGTTACTGCATTATTTATCTCTTCCTGCCATTTATGGGCTGACCCATAATTCGCTGAGCAGCTTACAATAAAAGCTTGTTAAAATACGATCCAAAGCCTTCCTGGTTATCACAGGAATGATGACTGCGCAACTGTACCTTGACACAGGCTAATTTAGAGGGGAGTCTGGTGGGCCTGGTTCTTTGCCCAGCAGTTCCCTTGTCAAGGTTTGTTAAGCTGTGACTCTGTGGCAGAGCACATGCAATCCCAGGTTCCATACCCTCCAACATTCCTTCAATAAAAATAGGGGTGTCCCATTCCATAATGATAATTTTACTATTTTACACATCTTTTTGGGTTGCCCCAGCACTCTGGGCAGCTTCCAACACATAATAATACAAAATAAAATAAAAACATAATAATACATTAAACATTTTTTTTAAAAAAAACTTCCCTATACAGGATTGCCTTCAGATAGCTTGGGGGTTGGATAACTCCATAACCTCCAACATTTCTCCAATGAAAATAGGGACATCCTAAGGAAAAGCAGGACATTCTGGGATCAAATCAGAAACCGGGATGGCTTCTCTAAAACAGGGATGTCCCTGGAAAATAGGGACACTTGGAGGGTCTGGGGTTCAATCCCTGGGATCTCCAAGGAGGGCTGGGAATGCCCCCTACAGCAGGAATGGGGCACCTAAGGCTCAGGGCCGAATGAGGGACTTTAGACCTCCTTATGCAGTCCTCAGGACTCTCCTCAGGCCACGCACCTCATTGGCTCTGCTCTTCATCCTTCCTTACTGTTTATGCCTGGCTGCAATGCACCCTTGAACTCTGACAATGCTTCTTTCTTGCCTGGATAGAGGGCAAAGGGGGCGTGTGAGTATGTACAGAAACAAGCCTACTGAACTGGGTTGTGTTTTTTAAAAAACATTTGTTGCTCCACCCATTTTGCTTCTGGCCACGCCCACCACTGGCACATGACCCCCCCCCCGAAGGTTGCGTAGAAGGGAATGTGGCACTCAAGAGGAAAAAGGTTCCTCGGCCCTGCTGCCAGTCAGTATAATCAATACTAAGATAGATAGATTGATGGTCTGACTGGGACCAAGGCAGCTTTGTTTGTCACACTGATTTAGCATTCATGCAGAACTGGGGCTTTGGGAAGTGCTCATGACACATCCAATCCAAATGTGCCTTTTCCCACTACATGGCAAAAGCCAGCTCAGCACAACAAACAACAACCCTGGTATCACAAAAGCCATTTTCCTCCTTTCACCCTCTACTCAAAAACCTGGAGCAGTTTGACAACAGTTTTGAAAATGCATCCCATTAAAAGCACTGAAAGTTTGATGGGATCCACAATTACCATGTGAATTGGAAAGCTAGAGGGGACCTGCTCTAATTTCCCTTTATTGTTACATCTTTCTTCACTCATTGTCTATTACAGAAGGCTTATGGTTTAGGAAGATGAATGGCATGTCAGCGGCAGCTATGGCCGGAAACGTATTTGATCCTGTTTTAGACTAACCCTACACTGGTGGCAGCAACAGCTGCTGTCCAACATTCCTCTGTTTGTAAAACTCCAGAGTGGATCAATTGGCTTTTAAAAAATAAATAGAAAATTGCGCTCTTTGCCAGAGTCTCAGAATTACAGCAGCTCTGTTGACATGAGTTCTACCAATAAATCCCATTGGCCTTGGTTCAATGGTAGAGCTAGGCCCATGGATGCTCCTGCTTCTGTCCAGATGTGCAAAGAGCAGATACGGGGCAGACAAAAGAAAGCACTCATTGAGTCAGTGCATAGTTAAACTATGGAATTCTGAAGACTCCTGAATTTGATCTTGGATAGCCTAATGGCTGGTACAATGGGAGAAGACCTATGCAAAACAGGTGAGGCCAATGACATTTCATAAATCAAACAAAGGACTGGTTGCATCCAGGCAAACTGTCCTGTTTGCTCAAGGACCCCCACTTATGCAACAAAACTTCCTCTTCCTCTTCTGTCCCCATGTACCCCACACACAGCCAAAATCCAGTTCCAGAGGGTTGGGGGAAAACCCAGAATAGATTTGGGGTTCACACAGGGAAAGTATGGGGGAGAAGAAGTTCTACTGCACAAGCAAAAATCCTTCTGTGAATGGGATGGTTTTGTTGAATACAACCCACATTGCCCAAAAATATCTCATCGCTTTTTCTCCTTCCAGAATTTTTTTTTTTTAGAACTCTGTGTGGTAGAGTGATATAGTTATCCTAGGCTAATTGACCAAATATTTCAACAGAAACACTCTCTGGAGCATTGTCTATCAATGAGAAATGGAAGTGTCAGAGGGCAGATGTCAAAGGTGAAACATCTGGATCCAATGGATCTTTTACAATAATTTCAATTCCCTGCTAGACAAGGAGAGTAAAATAGCTATGAAACCCCTTAAAGCCACTCTCACGCTTTCCTATTTCTTAATATTGGACCCTTTCAATATATAGGGCAGGTTGCTTTTGCTTTACCACCAACCAGCCACATCCTTCACTTTGATGGCGAATAAATAGGCACTTGGCTGAATATGACAGCATTTCTCCTGTGAACTCCCTAGTAGCACTCCCACATCAGTTGAACTCTCCAGGGCCTGACATTCTCTCGAAAAAACACTATGTTGGCCATTTTTCATCTTGGCATATTACCACTCCAAGCCCAATCCACCGGTTTCCAGCTTGTGAAGTGATATGTGCTTTATAATTGGGTGTGTATGTAGGTCACCGCTAACTCTTTGGACCCAGAAAAATGTTGCTCACACAAGAAAGGAGCTGGCTTCCCCCAACCCAGGTGGACCACCTGGCTGCGTTCAACAGGTGTTGCTTCTGAGACTAGCATCTGCAAGACTTTAAAAACCTCGAAAGTGTGCTAAGGTTAGTTGCCTGGAGGAGCTATGAACAACAGCCTGTCTAACCGATGGTTTCAATAGTGCCAAATAAAGCATTATGAATAGGGGAGGGGAAATGGTTGCTCAGCTGCTGTAAAAAAAAAAAATCTGTTTAAAAAAACAGCTTTCCTACAGCTTGCATAGATCCGATGTGGGGAACCTTTGTTCCTCCAGATGTTGCTCCAGAGGTTTCCCACATCTGGTGCTGGTGCTTTGTGAAGAAGTGGGTATTTTTTCTTAGTAGCACTTCTTTTTGTAAGCAGATTATTATTTTTCCCAAGGGGGTGGAATGTCAAGATCTCACTAGCAAGAAACAAAAATTGCCTGCTGCAGTAGACATGAAGATATCCAATAGTTCTGGAAATCTGAACAGGAGTCCTCCTGTTCTGTTGCAGGGTCCACTTCTTCTTACTCTTTCTTGCAAACGGTGATATTTCAGGAACTTAGGCAAATGGGAGAGCATCTTTTCAGACAACAGGTAATGACTGAAGATAAGGACTCTGAAGCTGTAAAAGTCCTCTTAACTAGCAGGAATGTGTTTCCACTACCTCCCAGCAACAGGCAATGCTTTAGAGTTCATACAGGGATTTCTTGTCAATAAATTGGATCTCAGGGCTTTAGTGTCCTCATTCCAGATGAGTGGGGAGGGATGGGGAAACAGTGTCAGTTATACAAATGGTGAACACTGGAGATAATAGCAGAGATTCCGGTTGGTTGGCTGGGAGACACAATGCAAGGGAGCAATCTGAACAAGCCCAGTTAGATAGCAAGTCAGGAGAAATGATATTCATTTCTCATCCAGAGAACTTTTACAAATGATGTCCTCTTGACTTTCTCCCTTCCCACCCCTGATTATCAGAAAGCTTTACAGGCTGCATTTGTGAGAGTGTCAAACTTCAAGGATATTCCAGAGAAACCTACAGCACCTCCTGGGCTTAAGTCATGACCAAAATGAGGGCAAAATTCAGGGCCAACCCAAGATGTTTTGCTTCTTGAGGTGGAGCAGCAGATGACATCCCATCCCACCTCAAGTCAAGGTGTCTAGCCGTAGTACCCAAGGCCACTCACATTATTATCCTGGGTGAGACAGCATCATTCAAACTTTAGTGGACAGGGGCCACTAGGAGCTGTCCAGGGTCCTGATCTGCTTAAAGAACCTTAGCTGATTCTGTGTGTTGCCTGCTCCTGGGAGCCCTGCAGAACAGGATAAGAGCTGGAGCATCTCCATTATATTCTGTCCAGCCTTTGCTTGAAGACCACACCAGCCCTCTAGGGCAGGCATAGGCAACCTTGGCTCTCCAGATGTTTTGGAACTACAACTCCCGTGATCCCTAGCTAACAGGGCCAGTGGTCAGGGATCATGGGAGTTGTAGTTCCAAAACATCTGGAGAGCCAAGGTTGCCTATGCCTGCTCTAGGGCATCACTTCCATTGTTGAATTTCTCTTACCATTGAGAAGTCCCTGCTAATATTCAACCAGACTCTACCTCCCTATAACTTAAGCCCACTGGATCTACTCCTGCCCACCAGGCAGCAGAGAACATCTGCAGAGAACATCACCCTCGCCTACAGACAGCCTTTCAGGTGTTCACAGAGTTCTGTCACTCTAAGACACACTGTAGTAAGTGTGGGGAGCCAGCTGTAGAGACTTACCCAGCCCATGACAGACCCTTTGGGGCACAGGGATCAGTGGAAGCTGGAGTAGCCCACATATCTCGGTGGTGGAAATTGGAAGCATTCAAATAGATCCCAATTCCCAGAATTAAAGCAGTCTGTGTATGCCCACAAAGAGGCCGTGAAATGCAGTGCAGACAAGGCTGGATCGTGAGTTGGGAGTTTTGCCACCGGAAGGTAAATCTGTGAAGGTGGTACGTCGACCATCACGTGTGACTAACCTATATATTTGTAATTTGCTGCAAGTATGCATGGTTCCTGTGCCGCCTCCTAGCAATCTACAGGTGCAGGCTTCAGGTGTAATTTTCTTTCTGCGTCAGGAAAATTTAAACAGGAAGTGTCCCCCAGTGACAAAATACATTGAAATGAAGGGTTTGGGGAAGCAATGTTTTGTGGAGAAAGAAAAAAATGTTTCTCCTGGGGGGGTCAATGTTAGTCCTTTGGCACTTTGCGGAGCCAAGGAATGCTACTATATAGAAGGCAAATGTGATGATATGCTCACCTTTCCTAGCAACTAATAATCCTGTCCAAAGTATGGAACCTGAGACCTGCACTTGCTGTCCAACTCACACTTACTTTTTGATCTTGGCTATAAAAATGCCTAAGTTTAAATAGCAACACTCATGGGCATGCAGGGTGCATATGACCTCTGTAGTGGTCAGATTCTCCTTTCCTGATAGCTGCTTGTTTTCTTTACTAAAGAGAAGGCCAGTTATTTAAAAGCACCATTCATAATCTAAGGCGGATTTTACTGAGACAGGCTGATAACACTGAGACTTTCGCGCTGGCAAAGCTGGCAAGGAAATCACGACATAAGGCACAACTAGTTCAGTTTCCAACACCAGGATTTGACACACTGAGGATGGATACAATACTTATTAGATGGATATACATGGAGAATTTGAAAAGAAGCCTCTGTTCATTGGCGCTTGTTTGGTGCACAATGGTTAACTTTTTTGGATAGTGGGAAATTATGCAAGGAAAGTATCCTGTGCTGCTTAAACGAATGCTGGTTTTGAGAGAGGAAGATGCTACCATCTCAAAGACTTCCTGGCTTTTGTTTTGTTCCCTGCCACTCCTGAATTTAAAAGATGGGTTTGTTTCCTGAAGCTTTTTGAAAAGGACCTTCATCTTGTTTTTCTGCCTCTTGTGGTTTGGGTGTGATCAGAAGCAGAACATGGACCAGAGTGTAGCAGACAGTGCTTCCAGCTCTCCCATCCTTCTTGACATTGTAAACCTGTCTTGTAAAAGTAAAATTAAAGGCCTGAGTGCTGTCCCTGGAACTCTTGCTCTCTGGACATGTTTTAGCTGCGAACAGCTCCAGCTCACAATGGCAGGGATTGCAGAAAGAGGAGGGAGGATAGCCAGCACTAAATTCCTTTATATAAATCTGTTGATGGCATTTTATCATTTCCTGACAGTCTTCTATAAAAACCACTCAGCTACATTTACAAATTAAAAAATTAGTTTTATGAGAAAGATCTGGCTAATGGTGTAACTAAATCTAGTGAGCAGAAAGATTAGGTACTTCTTCCTTTCCACTGCAAGGAATTTATTAGGTAGCATCTTACCAGGGAGTTGTGGGGGGGGGGGAGAGGCAGAGAAACAAAGAAGTCGAGTTAGAGCCTTTGGACTGTTGAGTGGTACTTCTCAAGGGTCAGCAATGCACCAACCAGAGACTTCTTTGCAGTGATGAAGCATGATTGGACGGGTTAGGGATGTACTTACACTTTATAGATCGCAAATATACTGCCTATAAATAAATGAGTGCCGAACTGGAGAAGGAGTTTAAGTACACGGAGCAGCGGGCTGAATGCTGCGAGAAGAGACAGAAGGAATGAGTAAAGGGCTGGGGAGATTTAGGGGGAGTACATACAGGCACACTTTCAGATCCTAATATTTTGCAGTGGGGGGCATGGACAAGATGCCCTGAGGTCAGGTCCCTCTTCTTCAAGAAAATGAGGTCAGGGACTCAGAGTTAGAAGGGGAACGAATGTAATTCTAGGCTGCATCAACAGAAATTATAGTGTCCAGATCCAGGGAAGTAATAGTACCACTTTATTCTGCCTTGGCCAGACCACAACTGGACCACTGTGTCTGGTTCAGGGCACCAAGTTTTAAGAAGGATATGGACAGGTTGGAATGTGTACACAGAAGGACGACCAGCAACAGACCGCCATATTATTGTTTAGCATTGTCTTCAGTGCTTCAAGCCACTAAAACACTTTCTTCTGTAGGCTGCCATTTTGGCTATGTACTTAAACAAACTGCTTTGTTTTCACCCAAGTTGGGACTCAGTGGTTCTTGGCCAATTTCCCCTGAAGCAATTAAAGGGAGCAGAGTCACAGTGGCATGCAACGAGCTACAAACTGAAGATCTCCGGTATTATGCCTCTGTGGTCACACGGGGAACTCAGGAGTTGATGTAATACATAAACAGATCATGCAGACTCCAGAGCCAACTTGGATTTCAGAGCAAACTTCCCCCCCCCTTCTATCTATCTATCTATCTATCTATCTATCTATCTATCATCTATCTATTTCACAAGATTTATATACCACTTTATTGTAAACCTTGAAGCAGTTTGCAAAAAGAATAAAACAATAAAATTATCAGTCATGATAGCTAAAAGTAACTATTTAAAACTTTTTTAAAAAAAATTAAAATCAACAATAAGCTAAAAACCAGATGACAACGCATCTCAAGATTTTATGCATCTAGATAGGCTTGCCTAAACGAAGATGTTTTTTACCAAGTCCCGGGAGGGAAATACAGCGAAGGCACCTGCATGGTGTCAATAGGCAGGGAATTCCAAAGTTTGTATTTATTGTGAACACAAAACAAGTATTATGTGGCACGTTCTCTGCTACTTTGCAGAGAAAAATATCTTCTCCTGCCTCTCAAGCAACTGCAGTGTCTAAGGACGACCTAAAGCAGCCCCTCCCCCTCCCATCGTCAGATTTTACTACAGAGCAGAATGTGCTCCAGATTGTGGCAGAGAACCCAAACTGTCAGAGGGGCTCTTAGAAAGGGTGCTTTGGAAAAGAAGCTGAAGCAGCAAAGGCTCACACTGAGCAACATCTTGTTTGGGGGGGGGGTCACCCAACATGAGCCTGCAAACATCTGCACGAAAACAACAATGCGTATGTTTATTTCTTAGCTTATTCCCTGAAAGTTTTGTCTTTCCATTTGCGGTCTTTAAAGATTACTCTGGGGTGGAGAGAGAGAGAAATAATATGGCGTAATGAATCAAGGCCTTAAGAGGCAGATAAGCAGTGGGCGGCTGGTTGGAGGAGAGAGCATCTCCTGATTTAATTAAAGTCTTAAAAGATACTCCAAGAAACAAAATCCATTCAAGCCATCAATGTGATAAAAAGACTGCGAGTTTTCCATCTACTCACCTGTCTGCCTCATGAATCTCCTTGCTAGGAAAAGTAAAGCAAAGATGTGGTCTTCTTTCATTTAATTCTTCAAACCAGCAATTTTCTTGCAAGCACTACAGTTTTACTGCTCCCTGGAAACACTAATGGGAGCTACGCCTGAGCAGTGAGAGGAGGAAAATGCTTCAAAGCAATGCCAAGGCCAAGGTGCATCAAAGCCCTGAGAGGTAATTGAAGACATGCTATTCGTCGGAGGACAAGGCATGTGTTCTGATCTAAAGCTTCAGAGACGGGGGAGATTACTGAAGGCAGTGGCACTCTGCCAGCCAAGTTCACTCCGGCGTAACTGAGAACAGATATACACACTATGCAGCTCACACAACTTTGAACGTGAGCTTGAGGCTGATGCCTCTGGACTAAATCTCTCCTAAACATTTATTTGCCTGGATGTCTGGAGTATGTCAGAAGTCTGTTCTGCAGGCCCCAAATAGACAGGTTCTTCCAGCTTTCATGCAAGGGTGATTTTGTTCAAATGATTATATAACACGAGCAAAAAAAAAAAGATGGGTGGGAATATGGAACCTGGGTTTTCTTTTTCCCCATCTCTTGCAACGCCAGAAGGCGACAGATATCATGGTACAGGTTAAGTTGTCATCCTAGAGACACTTGTTTACATTCAAGTCTACGAGATGGACCACTCTTTCTTGGCCAGCCTGCACCACATTGTTCAATAGTAACAGTGCACTCCCAACCATGCCTACTCAGGTGTTAAGCCCTGTTGGATTCATTAGGGCTTATCTCTATGTATGCATGGTTAGGATTGTGCTGGAAATCCATCTTATCTGGTGATCCAAGATTTCTGCATGCCTTGCTGATCACAGGATCAACATGATAATATCTCAAGAAAAGCCAGCTCCTGGGCTCTTTGTCACATGCTGTCATGACCAAGAAACTGAATCTATAGTGGATCCATCCATGCGAGATGACTGGACACTGCTACACAGAGGTTTGCTTGGCTCCTGGTGGCTCCTACTCAAGGACAAAGAGCCATAGCTAAGTGGCAGCTTGCCTGCAGAAGGTCCCAGGTTCTATCCCTACCATCTGGGAGAAAACCCCACCTGAAATCCTGTGAGAGCCACTGCCAGTTGATATAGGAAATACTAAATTAGCCAATGGTCTGACTCTGTATAAGGCAGCTTCCTATGAATTCTAAATGAGAAGGTCAAGAATGAAGCAAAATTTGCCCAGCACATTAGACACTCTGCCAAGAATCCCCGATATAGGCATCCACGTATCATTCACCCTCAGATATTATACCAGTAGGCATGTATCTAAGTGTGCTAATCTGATGAATGAAGCCAATGGGATAAATGGGGTTCTAAAATTATCCTGCGGGTTACAAAAGGAACAGTCACAAATAAGTCACTGCTTGGCAGGATATGCAGAGGGATTCATATCACTGATCGTTGTGATGTAAAATTAAACTGCAATAAATAAATAAATCACAAGGTATCTTGCTACCAATTAATTCATAAATAGATGAGTAAATTATTCAGTGTGAATTTTTCACTCAGATTTGTTCACTCTGTTTACTTTTTTCAAGCTTGGTGAAGACTGAACTGTGGGCTATTGTTAAGTGTTGTTGCTTTTTTACCTTTACCCATGTTGCTCTTCTCTGTGCCATGCAATACGATGCATGTCTAATCGGAAAGAAACTGCAGGACTGTAAGACCATTCAACTCAAGGCTTATTTCTGAAAAGGCATGTATAGGATTTCCCTGTTAAGTGTGCAGACGTGTGGCCCAATCCCAGGCATTTTTTCACAGATGTGAATTTCATTTCACAATTAGAATTGCTTGATGGCTCCACTGTCTCCCTTTTCTTTACCCAAATCCAGAAGTACTCCTTCCTTTCAGTCGAGTGCATATTTCCCCCCCACTCTCTTTTAAAGTTTCACTGGGAAATAAAACCAGTAAGAATGGAGGCTCCTCAGGAACTGACGTAGTCAATTTCCACACACTGTATGGAGGTTGAGGAAGAAACTGTAATCAGGAGTTTGGAAATTCTCCAGTACATTTTTTAAACTTTCCTCATTTATTCACTGAGTCAAACCACCCATTGAAAAAGTCAATGCTCAAGCATCCAAGCATGATAGATGCCTGAAGAGTTTCTTTTCTCTCTCCCACCACTTATTCAAGGATTATCTGCAAACAGGAAAATGTCATGTGTAAAACAGCTCTTGCAATCCATATAGTTTTGGAACCCATCTGCAATACAGTCAATATCGTGAATCCATTTGCAGCCATGCTTTTGAGTGGCAAGTCTGGATAACAAAATGAATCTAACATGCCATCTTGTCATTGCAATATGGCGGGCTCTGTTAGTTAGAAGCAAAATGTCTAAAATTGTTGCATTCCTGCTGGATGCCCGAGTAAGGTGAGTGATGAGAAAGGTACCACTCATTCTGTTCAGAAACTATGTGCAATAAAAGCAACGGATGGGAGCAATCTGATTCTATAGATGCAGTCCATACATCCACCACAGACCTTTTCTACAAGCAGCTCTGCAAATTGCTGCCCAGTCTCCATTGCTGAATTTGAACACAGTAGTTTTACCAGCTGGGGAAAACAGTGTACTGTACCTTGGTTTGATCCCTGCTGCCACCTAGAGGTAATAAATATAGAAACCAATCTGCCTTAATTAACAAAACAAATGGGAGAATATTAACAAGATGAGAAGAACTCAGCAGGGAAGAGTCAATTGATGCTATTTAGTAGATGGCTCAATATGTTGTTTTCTAGATTGTGTGCACCTTGGGGCAGGGAGCAGCCCTCACATTCTCTGTAAAGCGCCTTGTATATTGGGGGGGGGTGGCAATCGTAATAATTCTTCACAAAGATCACAACCGTTACCAGTAGGGCTGATAGTCTAATTGTTCGATTCATAATGTAGACAAAACATGATATCGATGTTGATAGGCTGTGATGTACTAAGATCACGGACGCTCATGCAGGATGAAAAGAGGCATTGGGAGGCACAGAGAGCGGGGAAGGGACAGAGAAAGAGAGAGAGAGCTCTTGCAATGATGCAAAGCCCGTTCACTTTTGGCTCTAACTCCATCCTCCATCAGCTGGGATGACTTTTCCCGTGAGTCTTAAGGAAAAGGCTCCTCCTTCTGGTTTAGTGCTATGCACACAGGTAGGAAGAAACTGCTGTCAGTCTTTGGTTCTCTCTCACACACACACACACACACACGTCTTAAAATGATTAAGTTCAATCTGCAATTATCTAACTGCACCTCTGGAATCCAGGGCAAAACATATTCTATTTGCTTAAGGTGCACAGCTTTCTATATTTGGGGGGGGGGGTCAATCCAAGGGGTGGAAGGAAGAACCTTGCCTTCATTTCTTTGGCCACTGGCCTCAATTTTGCGGTCAGTTCATTACCCAACCCTTTGCATGTTTTTTAATGTTAAAATCTTAATTTAAATGAATTTGCAGTGACACACGCATACATGCCTTTATGTGCCTATTTCTTTCTCTTGTCGTTTTGGGTGGTAAGGATGCTTATGTGATGGGGGTTTGTCATGGCACTGCTTTTCAAATGGCGTTTTAAAGTGACTGTCTCATTTTGTTAATCCTGCTTTAAATAGAGTTTGCGTGTAATCCCCCAGGTGGAAAGGTGCATCGAACATTACAATGGATTATGATGTGGCAAAATGTGGACCAGTGAGATAACTGCCACAGTTAATTTCCTGCCTTCTCTATGTAAAGCTCACCTTTGGCCCTTCTGTCTGAGTGTTGACTGTTTCCTGTGCTTGAGTGTGCTCAAGAGATTAGGATGCTCTTCCCACTGCTGCCCCCCCCAAAAAAAACTCTTTGGAAAAAATGTATATTCCTCCCCCCCCCAAAAAAAAGCACCTGGTGCATGGAGGTGTGATTTATATAATCAGTTCTGACTTTGAGAAAAACATGTCACATTGCATATTGTTCAGAATTGGCTGCTTCGTAGGCCAATTCTCCTGTTTGCAATTTTTAATAATCAAACACTTTCCATGTTGCTAGTCCTCTCTATGCATCCTTTGCATTCGAGAGACTTCCCCTTTAGGGAAAGGAATTTGTAATGTGTTCGTTCTCACTGGGTACCGTGGAGGAAAAAATAATCCCTAACTAAATTAACCAATGAAAAGTTGTCATTTCCTCTCCTCAAGGAACACGCTGGATGAATAAGGTTTGATCAGTTTTACATGCAGCCTGAGACGTTGCAAACATTTTTTTTCCTCTCCCCTTCAGATAAATTATTTGACAAATCTCAGCATCATTCATCCAATGTATTCCCTGAGTACTATTTGACCTGCTCTGTTTTACATCAGAATTAGACTGCGAGGCTTTCACAACTCCCTGAGAATAATTCAGTGAGCCAGCTTCTATGTTTCTTTCTTGACCCAGTTCTCTCTCTCTTTTTTAAGCCAATTATAAATCGTGAAGCTGCAGAACAACACCTACAACTAGTGGACCAGCGGTATGAGGAGACTGGCCTGAATAAGGAGGAGCCTCTCTGCCCCTATTTTTCATCTGATGGGAAGTTTCAGCTGGCAGAAAGAAAACAGAATGATGGACTACCTTTCCCCTTTGTTTTGTCGATTGGTGCCATTCTACATGTTTGACACAGTCAGTACAGTAGTGGCAAGTTCAGAAGTGCAGGATCTTTTCATGACAGTCGCAGCCATGGCCTCTCACAGCCACACACCCTTCTAAGATTATTCAACTGTCTAAGATTATGCAATAATAAAAATTAGGGATGCAACAATTGATGCAGATCTCCATGTGTTGCCTTTCAGCTAGATCTAATATTTTCTATGCAGGTATGCACAGGCAAATTACTTGGAGTGCTCCAATATCTTCTTTTCAGAGTGACTCCAGTTGTGTTTTCCACGAAGTTCCTTTGTAAGTAGCAGAACTCGCACACTATTCTTATGAGACTGAATACAGTAGTACCTTGTGTTTTCAGTGTTCCTCATTGGCTAGCATTGGAGCATAGAGAACAATTCTTCTGTGTTCTTCCCACACGCCTTCTCCAGAATGACCCTAGGAGCCAATTCTCAGTGGCTGACTTACCTCCTTCCACTCAGTCAACCCAAAAGGTGAGAAGACTTTGGACTAGATGGGTCTTTGGTCTTATCCAGCAAGGTCCCAGTTATTTTGGTTGCATTCTTAATATACACACAAACTACATTGTCTTATGAGAAAAGCAGTACAGTGGTACCTCGGGTTACAAACACTTCAGGTTACAAACGCTTCAGGTTACAGACTCCGCTAACCCAGAAATAGTACCTCAGGTTAAGAACTTTGCTTCAGGATGAGAACAGAAATCGTGCCCCTTCAAACTCATAGACTCTTATATCCACCCCGAATGACAACTCCCATAGCCTTGTAAAGCATTTTTATTTTTAATAGCTGGTATATGACCGTAATAAAGCTTGATTGATTGAATCGTGCTCCAGCGGCACGGTGGCCGCAGGAGGCCCCATTAGCTAAAGTGGTGCTTCAGGTTAAGAACAGTTTCAGTTTAAGAACGGACCTCCGGAATGAATTAAATTCTTAACTAGAGGTACCACTGTAACTCAATGGTAGGGGCACACTTAATCCCTTGTGTTTCTAGATGGGGTGGAGAAACACTCTTGTCTGGAGACCCGCTGCTAGCTGGAGACCCACTGCTAGCCAGATGGACCCATGGCCTGACTTGGCATAAGGCAGTTTCCTATAGCTCAGTCGGTAGAGCGTGAGACTCTTAATCCTGTGGTTGAGTATTCAGGGCTGAGGCTGTTTAGGGCTTAAGAGGTCAACACCAACACTTCGAACTGTGTCCAGAAATGTACTGGGAGGCAATGTAGATCTTTTAGGACCAGAGTTATATGGTCTCGGCGGCCACTCCCAGTTACCAGTCTGGTAGCCACACTCTGGATTAATTGTAGTTTCCAAGTCACCTTCAAAGGTAGCCCCACATAGAGAACATTGTGGTAGTCCAAGCAGGAGATAACCAGAGCATGTACCACTATAGTGAGGGAGAGTGCAAACAGGTAGGGTCTCAGCTAACAGACCAGATGGAGCTGGTAGACAGCCACCTATGTTCCTATGAACGCTTTGCTTAGCTGGGATCACCTCCTGTGATGACAAAAAGAGATCTCTAGATATCAAGGCACTATCTTCTAACAATTTGCTTCCTTTGAAGAAACATCAACCAACCACCCTTGGCTATTAAAAAGCAAAGGAATGGTCCCAGAAGCCAAAATAGTATTTATATAGCATTTTCCCGAAGCCCTCGAAGCTCTTGCCATATATTATCTTGTTATCTTTACATCAACCCTGTAAATACATCCATAATTCAACCGCTCATATCTTCAGTATAGGACAAAAAGAGCTGACACCCAAGGGAACAAGTCATAATTGACAGATCAATGTCTTTAACGGCTATCAAGACCGGGTGAGAGAGACATTTCAAAAATCAGATTATTATTACTTTTCTAAAAAGGCAATGAGCAGGCTTGCACTTGGAACAATCAGGGCAGCTGAGAGTCCAGAGGCAACTTAGCGAAACGACAGTAGAGATTAATAAGGGTTGAGAGAAATGTCAACATGTGGGTGAAAGGAAGCCTCCTAAGGTCTTGCAGAACTCCACCCTCCAAGCCTGGCTATGGTTTATTAAGATTCAATGAGCCAAGGGTTTATTAAGCAACATGCTCAATCGCTGAATCTACAAGCATCATCAAATTTCATTGGAACAAACAATCACCGGCTGATGCCAAGGGCACATTACTGTTTCCAGCCATGTCTTTAGCGTCCAAATTAACCTTTTCACAGCTGCCAGGCACCACAGAGTGGCTGTGTTTTGCATTCTTTCCTTAATAGCAAATTTGATACACATCTTTGCCTCCTGCGAGACTCGGGATGCAAGAACCCTTGAAAATTGCTGTGTCCACCGCTGCTGCAACACCGCCGCTGTTCTTCACAAGTTTCTGGCTGGTTGTTTTCATGGCTGTAGGCTGCACCTGAAAGAAGAGTCAGAGTGGAATGGGATGGGGGTATCTCGCTCCTCGTTCTTAACGAGGCCAGCCTCTTGATTGACAAGTTGACATGTCCAGCTGACAGATCTGTCCGGGGCTTTCAGTGGCCTCTAGCTAAGCAGCTTCAGTGCATCACCCACTGTGCTCATTTGATTCCCTGCAAGGCTCCTGAATCTCACAAGCCACCTTCTGAGATACTAGTAGATATTCCAGAATAGTCCTTCACTTTCCTTCGCAACTGTTATTTATTTTTAAACTGCGGGAGGCAGTGCGAGACAGGAGTGCCTGGCGTGCTCTGGTCCATGGGGTCACGAAGAGTCGGACACGACTAAATGACTAAACAACAACAACATTGTTGCCTGGCTAAAGAATTTGTTGTCATTGATTAATTAACACGCTGCCTCTGGTGAACTTCAGACTTTGGGGAACTTCAGACTTCAGACTTTGGTTCAGACTTCAGACTTTGGTTTCTGTTGCATTTGACATCCAGTCTGGCGGAAAGTTCTAGCAAACTCCAAAGGTTGCACATGACTTTGCGACATTCTGACTGGTCCTAATCAAGGTGTTATCATTCTGTGGCTTTGGGTGCCATCAATTTTTATGTGCCCTGCAGTATGTTCTCCTGGGCCATGCAGGAGAGGGAACTTTAATCCAGAAGGAAAATACCTTCTGAAATAAGAAAATAGCGTAACGGGGGAGGGGGAGCCGGAAGTGCATGCACACTAACTTTTTTCTCACCCAGTTTTAATGTATTTATGTGGGTGGAGGGGATAGTTGGTTGCAAGTCACTTTGGGTTTCCTTAGCCAAAAGAAAGTGGCTAAAAATTCATTAAATAACAATAACTTCCCTTTCCCTCTTCCCTCTTCTCTCCCTGGAATCCCTGCCCCCTAGCCCTGGAATCTGCTGTGGGGGGATTGAAAAAACAACAACAACCCAGAACCAATTTGGACAACACAGGGAGAAGAGGAAGTTTCCTTGTGCAAGCAGAAGTCGTTGCAGGAGTGGAAGGACTTAGCTGGATGCAATCCCTCCTTTTCCACCAAGATGGCATGTGCAATCTCCATCATGTTTTTTGTTGTTTTAAATGTGTTTTCGGCTTTATTCCTAATTGTATTGCTTTTCCACCTTGGTGTTCCTTGCCCTGGGTTCCTTTGAGAGGAAGGGTGGGATAAAAAAAATATTAATAAATAAGTGGAAGAACCCCAATTAATCAGCAGGCAGATTTCCTCTTCCAATGTAACTATTTTCAGTATGCAGGTGGATGGCACTATCTTAGGGTGTTTCCAGGAAGCCTGTTTATTGATTGTTTGTTCTGATTTGTTTGCAGGGAGGTTAGATGATGCTTGAAAGCAAGTGTCATCCCACACTTTCCAATTTCCTGTCACTTTCCGTATTGCAAAAAGGCTGGCTCTTTGGAGGGGAGGGTTGTTGCACAAGACCTCCCTATGAACTATAATTGTGTGACCTGAATTTGTCCGTATGTGATTGGGTCCCACCTGAAAATACCAACAGTCTGGAAACATCCCTTTGGAGATGAATTCTACTCTCTCCCTCACCATGCATCTTCTGAGAGGATGTGGTGCTTTTTATTCACCTGCTGTTCACAGGAATCTTTTCATTTGTTATGTTTTGGAATGGTTAATGAATTATATTGTTTGTTTTTGATGTTTGGAGTCAGGATCATCCCTGACAAGTGGCATGATAGATTCACTTATTTATTAAATCTTATTAGATCTTCTAACCCTTAGAATGGGAAATGAAAGATGAGCATGTGAAATCATATATGATTAATTGGGCAAGGGATGTGGGGCACAATATTGAGTCTGCACTATGGGAGAAGCTATGGGAAACGAACCTGAAATATACTGTGTGTTATACATTGAAGTAAAGCCTCATGAAAATGATCCACAGACGGTATTTAACGCCATGTAGACTAGCAAAAATGTTTAAAGCTGGGACAGGCAAATGCTTGAAGTGTAAAGAGGTAGAAGAATCATTTTACCACATGTGGTGATTGTGTAAAGTAATAAAGGAATTCTGGGAAATGATTTATAACGAATTAAAAATATTTAAGAGAACATTTCCCAAGAAACCAGAAGCTTTTCTTCTGGGAATAGTAACAACATAAGTGACCCTATATGGTTTTTTTTAAAAAAAATTATGCCATTAAAGCAGCCTGAATTCTGCTTGCACAAAAATGGAGAACAGGTGTAGTACTGACCATGAAGGAATGGCACTTTAAGTTGTTGGAATATGTGGAGCTGGTGGGTCTGACTAGGAAGATAAGAGAACAAGATGATGAAGAATACAAAAAGGATTGTAAAATGTTTGTAGAGTATTTTGAAAATCAGTATAAACAAGTGAACAGATTAGCAGGACTTGAATAAATTCAGCAGTATAAAAGTGGAAGTAGGAGATAGTAGAGTAGAACTTGGTAACTTAAATTACGTGGAAGAGAGGGAAAAGAAAAGATACAATAGGAGGAGACGAAGGGAAATCCTTAGGTGATTGGTATTGTGTCCTTGGTTTTTTGTGGTTTTCTTTTCATTTTTCTTCATTTATTCTTTACTTTCTTTTTCTTTTTAATTGTATGTAAAAACACATAGTAAAATTACTTTCAATTAACCCAACTGATTAATTGTCAGAGCACTGCAGCTGGAGGAAGAACTGTCGAAAATGTCAGGGCAGAATTGCAGGTGGTTTTATGGCACCGGGAAAGCAGATGAAGGTAAATCAAAGCTGGCTTGTGAAAGGTAAATGGTGTTCCATTGAAATATCAATAGGCATGTGCCAAAGAAAGCAGGCGCCATTGTATTAAAGCACTGTGAGGTGCCTTTCCCCCTTCCTTCCAAGGAACACCAAGCTCCTGATCCTGCAATATTAAAAACAAACAAACAGCTAGCTCTCTCAGGTACCTTCCTCAGTGCAATCACATATTTCACTCTTCTGTGTATAATAGCATTTCAATTCATAATGCGCTTTACCTTCCCAGAACTCTGTTTTCGTGTGTTCCCATTTCTAACCTCTCTTCCGGGTATTTGCAAACCCCTCTCTCCTATACCTCTTGAAAGAATTGCTTTTCACAGAATGCAAAGCATGGGGTGGGGATCCTCTTGTGTTTGGAAGCAGTGAGAATCAGTTCCCTGGAGAAAACATGCTCAGCAGAGAAAAGGGAGCTTGGGAATCCCTGGATTCATTTCTAGCCAAGCCAGGGCAAAAAGTTCAACGCCACTCATGTGCCAGGTCAACAGCAGGTCGCCTTCATCTCTTTAAATGAAACAGGATGGATGGGTATTCACTGCAAATGTTTATACAACAGTTAACATTTTTCTCACTTTATGACGGAAAGTTAAGATGCTCCTGTCCTCTCAAGCCTATTACGTATTTGGCTACAGTTGCTTTGATCTGTTTAAGAAGAATACATTATATAGCTGGCAGAGGGCAGCAGGATGCTCCCCAGTCCACCAGAACCAGTGCCTTGGAAATGAGCACATGACCCTTCTATGGTCATGTTTCCATCAGAGTGGGCAGAGCTAGGGGAAGACAGTTGGCATCAGACAGTTGCTAGAGCCAACCCCCAGCATGGCTGAAGCTGAGTTGGTGGTAGGGAGGAAGAAAATGCCTCTTGGCTCATCTAGAAGCAAACTTTGTTCTTCTGAACTGCAACAGTTTCAATCCAAATTAGCTCAAAAGAACGATGAATTCCTGTCCTGTTCTCAGGCTTTCTCTTTTTGCTCACCATCACCTCCATTTTCTATTGTCCATGTAACTTGAAGAGCAGGAAAATGATGTCTTGATTTCCATTGTAAACTTGGCTGAGCAGACGACCCGCTTAGATTGTCTTCGTTGCTTAAAGCAGTGTTTCCCAAACTTGTGTCTCCAGCTGTTTTTGGACTACAGCTCCCATTATCCCTAGCTGGCAGGACAAGTGGTCAGGGATGATGGCGATTGTAGTCCCAAGTTTGAGAAAAACTGGTCCAGTTTCTGACATTTGCTCCACAAGGAGCTGGCCATGGTGCTGATTTCCTGCAGTTAGGTCTGCCTTCCGCAGGGTTTCGCCAGCACTCCTACAGGGTCCTGGCCTGAAATACAGACAGAGAGAAACACACATATCATCATCACCATCATCACCACCATCATCATCACCACCACCACCACCACAGCAATCCTTTTGCTAATAATAATAATAATAATATAAAATAGATTCCCAACAGATGAGGCTGCTTGGTTCTGATGAGGTGGCTCCCTCCTTCTGACATGCCGTTTCCCACTGTCCTCTGCAATCGGCAGATATCTTTAACCTTCTGGGGTTGCCATGCTCTGGCACACAGTTCCTGCCATGCTTTCCCCCCTCTGCCGACAAACAAATCATTCTGTGGCTGAAATCACCACTTGAGCATCCTTTCGAAAAACAAATTGCCGAGGAGACAGTAATCAATTCTGTGCCTCCATGTTATTACAGCTATAACTGACCCCTAAAAATTAACCTGTCTTTTGGGAATGCCCTTCAGCCAGAAGCGAGCAAATCTTATAAGAGGAGAAGATTCGGCCTTGTCCCAGTCGAAGCATGGGATGAGGTTCTCCACTCTTCCTGCAAAACAAGGAGCTTGCATCTAGCCACAAATCTGCACATCCAAATAAACGCACCTAAACTTTTAAAATTAGGAGGGGCCACCACTGAACAGGACAGCACCTGCTTGCATGCAGAAGGCACTAGGTCCAATCCATGGCATTACCAGCTTTAAAGGGCAACGGAACCCGGCCGCAGCATCTGAAATCATGCCTGAAACTATGGAGAGCTGCTATCAACCAGAAAGGCAGCACTTTTAAAATCACATTTCTATCCTGCCTTTGCTCCAAAAGGAGCCTAGGACAGCAAACAACCAAGCAGCGAAACAATGCAATTTTAAAAAGTCAATTTTAAAAATATTGATGGCTTTTGATAAATATACTGCAATGGTGTGCAGAAATAAATAGTCCGACAAGACTGCTGGTTGAAAGGATAAAGAAAACTTGGGTACAGGTTTTACATGTGGTTAAGATGGAGCCAAGTAGTTAACACGAGCAGAAGCTGACTCATACTCGTAACCAGGCATCTCCAAACTCAGCCCTCCAGCTGTTTGGGGACTACAACTCCCATCATCCCTACCTAACAGGTTGCCTTTTTGTCTATCACCCTCTACTGGCTCAGGTACCTAAGTGCAAGCATTGTTGCTTTCCTTGCAGCACCTAATAGATTTAGTTTTGGACAAGGCAGCAGAAGACAAGTCTTCAGTTATCTTCTCAGCAGCTGTGCAGGGTTAGGCCAAATGCTGTGATGTGGAAGTACACATGCAACTGCAAAGGAAAGCCAAAAGGCAAGTGCTCGATATGTAGCTGGGGTGGGATGCTGTGTGTAGTTCTGAAGTTACGTCTTCCAAAGCAACTACTCTGTTCCAAACTTTAAAATGGAAAGTGTAATGCTGGTGGTCAACAAAAGAGGTTTAAAGACTATCTCAAGGCAAACCTTAAAAAATGTAGTATAAACACTGACAACTGGGAAACACTGGCCTGCGAGCGCTCTAGTTGGAGAACAGCCTTTACCAAAGGTGTCATGGGCTTTGAAGACACTCGAACTCAGGACGCATGGGAGAAATGTGCTAAGAGGAAGGCACACTTGGCAAATCCACACCGCGATCAACTCCCACCTGGAAACCAATGTCCCTACTGTGGAAAGACATGTGGATCCAGAATTGGCCTCCACAAGCCGGCAGCCCAGACAACCCAGTGAGCTGATCAGGATCTATAAGTGGAATTTTATTTTTATTTCTATTTTTGGACTTTCTGGAAATCCTTTTTTGGTTTATATGCTTTTGAAATGTGAGTCTGAACTTTATTTCTAATAAGATTTGGAGAATGCAGCCAGCTTGTTAAAATGGAGTCGAGAAAATAAACTGTGACCATTTTCCACCACATGTGACAAGTTTTGACCTTGACAGGATTGAACTATGTCAACAAAAAGGTATTCGCCTGAGTTCCAGCGGACTGTTTTGACCATAATGTGGGAAGTAAGAATAGGACTATGTCAAGAGGAGACACAACAGCAAGAGTTAAAGCAACAATTCCAGATGGTGATGGCAGAATATGACTTCTTAGAGGATGAAGATACTGAAACTGAGGAAGACGAGTGTGAGAATGACAGTGACAGTGATTTGGAGGATTTTGACAATGATGGGGACTGTGACTTGGAACGAAAAAATGAAGATGAGGACTGTGACAATATAATACAAAATGAAGCCCACCACGAAAGAAAAGATGATTTTACTCTACAAAAAGTCAGGTGGAGTGCCCCTCCTTTGAGGGGTGTACGATTGGATTTACTGGAACTCCAGAATATCCACAGGGAAGAGGAAAAAAATAAGCAGAGAAGAGAAGAAACTCAGGGGTGCTGTATGGAGGCCTGGATGGCAAAATACTGCAAAAAGGGGGTGGGGTGAAGGGAAAGTGAGGTTGTGATTAATAGGATGGATTATTAGGATTAAAACTGGACTGCTGACTACGGAACTTGCTGGATTGGGGGGTTGGAGCCGGAAATTGGGGGTGAAAGGTTAGATTGGGAATAGTTATAGTTTAAAAGTGAATTGATTTTGGAAAAAGGTGAAAATATGGAGGCTTATAGAGGGGGGGGGAAATTAGGCACGGGAAGAAAAAATGGGAGTTTGATTTTTCAGTGATTTGGATATTTGGTGAAAATGATAATAGTCAAGTTTTAAAGTAGTATAAGGTATAAAGGTAATTATTTCATAGAATAAGAAACTGTTGAAGAGGATAAAAAAGGGATGAAAACCGGGGAAGGGGGGAGGTTGGGGAAGTCCACAAAATATGGTTTATTAATTATGAATGGAAAAAATATTATTTTTGTTTTGTTTTGTTTTTCCTTTTTTGTCTCTTTTTTTTCTCTTTTTTTCTTTTTTTTTACTCTTTTTTTGGTATGAGAACAGATGGTTGGATGGATGCCTTCCTGCGTACTGCCCTGGTTTCCTGGAGCTCTCTGGTGGCAGGGGGGGGCTTTGGGGGCAGGGGAGGGGGAGGAGGACAGAAATCCAACCATAAAATGGACCATCTCTGACTGTTCACCTGCGTGGGATACTTCTGTGGCAGGGGAGGACCCATGGAGGGGGGTGGGAAGAAGGTGGAAAAGGTGTTCATGTATGTACCGTTTTTTGTAATTTGTAAAATCAATAAAAATTATGCTTAAAAAAAAACAGAATTGGCCTCCACAGTCACTTACGGACTCATTGTTAAAACCGTGTTTATGGAAGACAACTTACTCAGCTACGAGTGATCATCAAAGAAGAAGAAGTTCTGAAGATGTCCACCACTATTACTGCCACCAGCATGGCACACACACGCTTGCCTTCTTCCCCCAGGTCTCATGCAGGGGTGCTTAGGGAATTTGAATCCTGTCCATCCCAGTGCAAATGGATCTTACCTCTGCCTCCTGGACTAATGTGCAGATTGGAACATAATTATTCTTTGGATTTCACACTTCTCCAAAGGGTGTGATGCGGTTTTTGATTCAAAAGAACATGCCAATGTGCATTTAAAATGGGTATTTTAGGATCAAACACATTTAGAAATGCATGCACTGAAACGTATTTATTCGTTCCTTCAACTTTGAAGTGTTTTACTGAAGAGAGAATTGTGTGATGTGGTGGGTGTTATGGAGATTGTTGAGCAATTGCATACTCGGAGGTTGCGTGCTTAGTTTTGTGCACTGTGGACGCATAGTTCGGTGTGGTGTGAATATGCAGGTGAATGATTTTGGTGATCAGCTCTCTATATTGGACAAACAGGCCAAACCCTACGCCAAAGGATAAATGGACATAAATCTGACATCAGGAACCAGAAGACAGAAAAACCAGTAGGAGAACACTTCAATCTCCCAGGACATTCTATACAAGATCTCAAAGTAGCTGTCTTACTACAAAAGAATTTCAGAAATAGACTGGAAAGAGAAGTTGCTGAATTGCAACTTATCACCAAGCTCAAAACCATGGAGGGACCTGGTTTGAACAGAGATATCGGGTTCTTATCTCATTATACATGATAAGCGATCTTCAGCCATCTCAACCCTTGCTTTTTCATGCAAAACCATTTGCAGTCGTTTCCGGTCATCAACAGCTATCAGTCAGTCAATCACCCATTTCCACCACCCTTCTGAGTGATCCCCCCTCCCCATCCCCACCCCTCCCCACCCCTTCTCTACATAAGTGCCTGGAAACTTCCATTTCACTGTATCTGAAGAAGTGTGCATGCACACGAAAGCTCATACCAAAATAAAAACTTAGTTGGTCTTTAAGGTGCTACTGAAGGAATTTTTTTATTTTACTTCGATCCAGACCAACACGGCTACCTACCTGTAACCATAAATAGACTGATTCATCCATTCCATGTTCCATGGGAAGCAGGCCATAGAAGTTCACCATCAAATTGAACCACCTGCTCAACAATTTAAAGAACAACTCTTCCTTCATACGTGTGCTTGACATTTGCCCTCCTTTTCCAGCTCTTCCTCCTGCTGTTGTATATCTTCTCATCTAACCAAAATACTCTTCTGAGTAGAATGTGAACAGAAACGTATGCATTCCATATTATTTTCTCCTGTCATGGATATCGAGGAGAACAGAAGAAGAAGAAGAAGAAGAAGAAGAAGAAGAAGAAGAAGAAGAAGAAGAAGAAGAAGAAGAAGAAGAAGAAGAAGAAGAAGAAGAAGAAGAAGAAGAAGTTTGGATTTGATATCCCACTTTATCACTACCCGAAGGAGGCTCAAAGCGGCTAACATTCTCCTTTCCCTTCCTCCCCCACAACAAACACTCTGTGAGGTGAGTGGGGCTGAGAGACTGCAGAGAAGTGTGACTAGCCCAAGGTCACCCAGCAGCTGCATGTGGAGGAGCGGAGACGCAAACCCGGTTCCCCAGATTATGAGTTTACCGCTCTTAACCACTACCCCACACTGTTATAAACTTCTACGAATTCCTTCAAATTTGCCATTTTCTATGGGCAACAGATTAGTGAAATCTCAAGTGAGTTTCAACTACAGTGGTATCTCTGGTTATGAACTTAATTAGTTCCGGAGGTTCGTTCTTAACCTGAAACCGTTCTTAACCTGAGGTACCACTTTAGCTAATGGGACCTCCCACTGCCGCCGCACCGCCAGCGCGCAATTTCTGTTCTCATCCTGAGGTAAAGTTCTTAACCTGAGGTACTACTACCGGGTTAGCAGAGTCTGTAACCCGAAGTGTTTGTAACCTGAGGTATCATCTCCTGCACCAACCACCAGTTTAGAAATTTGATTCCGTTCTCATTTAGAGGTGACCTTTACAAGGATCCCATCCCACCTGAGTCACTGTGCAGTGGCTCTAACAAGGTCACCTGAATGGTGCTTCAGAATGTCACCACAGTGCATGGAGCCTTTCTACCTTTTCCTTTTAATAGGCACACTTGTAGGAGAAATTATCAAAAATGTGGCCGATTGGGGAAGGGAGGGGAAGAGAGATGAGGAAAGGTGCTATTTCATTAGATGTCAGGTTTCCTTGCTCTGAAAGCACTTTTGCTCTGGCACTTTTTTCCTGCAGGCGATGATAAAGCTACTGATTAAATTTTAAAGAAACTGTCTTTGAACAAGTCAAGAGCTGAAACTGTAGGGGAATACATTATTTAAAGGAGAGGCCATGTGACTTCCAGGCTCCAGCACAGATAGCACTTGTCCTGAAAGTCCCGGGCTGCAGCGCCTCTCCACCACATAACGGCACCTCTTCTAAGTAACAAAGAAGAGCCTTGAACTCTGATATATGCTGAAATAACTCATTTATTGCATCCCCTGAGTCTAACTTTAACAAGGCTCCGTTTTTATAGCTAATACTCTGGAAAACTATAACTCCCGCTCTTTACGACAAAGCACAAAACCCTGCAGGAAAATTGGGGGGGGGGTGTCACATGAGTTTATCTTGCTTTACCCATCAGGGCCCTAAATATTCCACATAAATACATATATCACATGGTTCCTGTAAAAATAATAATAATAATAATAATAATAATAATAATAATCGGCTGTAAATGGCTAAACACCAGCTCAATGGTATGACTCATTTGTGTGTGTGCAGATTTACACAGCAAGATGACCGACAGTGTCACAGTGATTGATAAAACTCTTTGGGAAAGTTAAACTTGTGGCTGACCTTTGTCTTGTACTCTTCTTGCTTTCTTATTCCTCGTGGTCACCTGACATGCTCCCCAAATTTGGGAGGGTAAGTCCACCTTCACCAGCACAGCCAAGTCAACAACATGAAGCCCAAGTCTCATAAAGCAGACCTGCTCAAGATGTGACCCACCAACCACACCAGACATGTTCAGCCGTCACACCCAGAGGGTTAATAAACATCCCAGGCTACACCTTTTGAAGTTCATCAGAAGCTGAAAAATCAAGAAGTTGATTGAGCTGCTGATGGATTGCATACATGACTAGTGGTGGGTAGTGTTCAATTTGGTGGGTCATAAGCTATGGATGCCCACTGTAAAATCCCTGCATACTATAAAACCCAATAGGGAGGGAGGGAGGGAGGGAGGGAGGGAGGAAGGAAGGAAGGAAGGAAGGAAGGAAGGAAGGAAGGAAGGAAGGAAGGAAGGAAGGAAGGAAGGAAGGAAGGAAGGAAGGAAGGAAGGCAGGCAGGCTTCAGTGGGACTGAATGGGTTAGCAGTATCCTTGCTTCCACTGCATTTCCCCCACCAGTTCAGACTTTTAAATCTGGATTCCAAAACTGGAAAGACACTTTACAAAATTACTGTCACCTTGATTATTTTCAATCTCTTTAAAGAGTGTCTACAGAACAGTGGGGTTCCGCTATCATTTTCCTGGTGCCAATCTCAACTAAAAAATTTCCCCTTCCGATTTTCCAGGGAAATGTATTTTCCTTCCTAGAAATTAGATCAGATTGAAACTGCAGGGTGAGAAAGCAAAGCGGGCTTCTCAAAATGCTGCTGGCATCTCGCAGGACTTTATTTATTTGTTTTGCATTTGGAAAGACTTCAAGACATATTATGGCTCTTCTTCCTTTTAATTTGAAGTTACATTAAGGTGAAAAAATAATGTGATGTTTACATTTTTATTATTATTGGTACCCTGCAGTGTGTAAAATACTGTAATCATAATCAGGAGGAATGATTACATCTGTAACATCGTGGCCAGAAAAGTGGTGAGTTTCTTTTAAACCAATGAAATGGCTGCTTGACGTAGCTGGTCATTATGGAGCGGAGTGGAAAGCATGAATCAGTGCAAATCCTGCGGGTTAAAGGGGGTGCTTGTTCCTACTGTGGACCAATGGGGAGAGGGGAAGGATCATGCCAAAATGCAGGTTTTTTATTGTGACTGTGAATGTGCTTTAAATGTATAGCATGGTTCTGACATCTGTGGTGTTGATTCAGCATCACCTAGTCTGTGCAATCCACCAGAAAACCATGGCATGAATCTCCTTGAACGTACCAGTCTCTATACATTACAGCACGGGTGTCAAACACAAGGCCCGGGGGCCAAATCCGGCCCGCCAGACCTCGTCATGTGGCCCGCCGAGCGTCCCAGCCAGCGGGACCCAGCAGCGGGACCTTGCTGCTGAAGCGCCATGCGACAAAGCGCCGACAAACAGCTGGGGCGGGGCGGGGGGGTAGAAAGGCGGCCAGAGCAGCCTTCTCTCCCTCTCCCTCTCCCTCTCCTCAGAAACATAGGATGCTGCTTTATACTTCTGGCCCTTAAACCCTGGAACCAGGAGAGCAGCTCCAGTGAGTCAACCTCAGCCAGTCCCTTGGTGAAGGGTGGTGGCTCACTGGCAGAACATCTGTCCTGCATGCAGAAGGACCCCAGCATCTCCAGGTACTAGTAGCTCTGCAAAGGTCCTGCATGAAACCCTAGCGAGCCTCCACCACCCAGTGCAGTTACCAAAAATCATTTTTCAATAAATTGTACAATAATTGTACATTTGAATATCTACTTGCCATTATTCTGACTATGTTTCTGCTTTCAGAGCTAGTTATTACTTACATTATTACAAAAAACAGTAATAATTGAATGCAGTGACAATAAATTATGATAATAAAGAGTGGACACATAGTCCTACAGATACAACCGGCCCTTTGAGGGTGACCAAACTGCTGATGCGGCCCCCGATGAATTTGAGTTTGACACCCCTGCATTACAGGCTGCAGAAATTCCAGGGGCAGACACACAGAGAACACAGTCCATGGTGGGAGATGTTGCCATGTGTATCGTGGTTTGTGAATCTTGGTAAGGTAAAAAAAAAAAAGGTAAAGGACCCCTGGGCGGTTAAGTCCAGTCAAAGGTGACTATGAGGTTGCGGCACACTCATCTCGCTTTCAGTCCGGCGTTTGTCCACAGACAGCTTTGTGGGTCATGTGGCCAGCATGACTAGACCGCTTCTGGAGCAACGGAACACCATGATGGAAACCAGAGTGCACGGAAATGCTGTTTAGCTTCCCGCCACAGTGGTACTTATTTATCTACCTGCACTGGCATGCTTTCAAACTGCTAGGTTGGCAGGAGCTGGGACCGAGCAAAGGGAGCTCATCCCGTCACGGGGATTCGAACTACCGACCTTCTGATCAGCAAGCCCAAGTGGCTCAGTGGTTTAGACCACAGCGCCACCCACGTCTGGTCCAACACTTTAGGAAGCTTCGGCCCTGCTGATGGAAAAAAGGGATATTGACAAACATTGCTGGGAATGATTTGCTTGGTGCTTGAGTGGGTTTCAGCTGAACAACAGCTATACTAACAGCAGTAAATAATAATAACAATTGCAATTACAGCAACATACATTGCTTTTTTGTGTTTAAAGCACTTCACATATTTTATCTATTTGTAATACAACAATCCTGAAAGGTAGGTTACTTAACTGTTTTCCCGATATAGCAGAAAGGGCTAAGGCCAGCTAATGGGTTCATGGCATGCATTCAGAGCAGGATCCATCTCTTATTCTCCCTGCTTCTTTGGCATCTCCTAGATGCTGGAAGGGAGCCCAAGCTCCCTGAAAGCCCAAAATACCGCAGAACAGAACAAATGGATTTGGAAACACTTTTGCTTTCGGCCCAGCAAAATGACATGGTTGAATATGCGACTCCTGTCTCATCTTCTGCAGGCGTGGAATGGATTTATTAAGAAGATTTTACCCCTTTCCTCCCCTCCAACCGCATCTGCGCATCGTAACTTTGGTTTGTTGCTTTCCGAGGCAAAATATAAATGTGGTCTCTGCCTCCTCGTCCCTGCCCCCAGTTCCACGCCATTCCTGCATGCAGTCTTGGAGCTCCATGCAAGGATTCTCTGTGCCCATCTTGATATTGTTAACTCTTAAGCTGTCTTCAGGTGTTACAATAAGGTAAATTTAAGCATGTGAGGGGGAGGGGGGGCAAACATGAGAAATTCAAACCTGCTGCAGCAGCCACTCCCATTTGCCTTCCTGCTCAGGGTAGGCAAACATCTGCAACAGGAAGCCTTTTGTGTCTGTGGAGGCTCCCTTCACAATTTAGAAAGCTAGAGAATCGGGAAAGGAATGATGATGGTGGTGATGATTTTATTATTTATACCCCGCCCATCTGGCTGGGTTTTCCCAGCCACTGTGGGCAGCTTAGAAGCACACAAAAAAACTGTAAAATATACATTGCTGTCATACACAGGTGACTGCAATTCTTTATATATACAGGTGTGTGTGTGTGTGTGTGTGTGTGTAGGGCTCATCCACACTTTCGCATGTGCCTAGAAAGCACAAGTCTTGGCAGTTTGCATGTCGAGACGCCGTAACCACCCCCTCAAGGAAGAATAAAAACACTAAGACACAGGATATAAGGTTAATGTTATTGGGCAAATGTAGGCCACAACTTTATTGATTACAGAATGTGAGCGGTATTGGCTTAGGCATTGAGTAGACCAGGCTATATCTGACTCATAGGGTAAACCACCAGTAGGGGGAGCCCCATAGATGCAAACCAACTCGAGCTTCCCCCCCCCCCCCCCGGGTTCCCGGAAGGCTTGTGTCATGGCCCTAGCCCCACCCTGGGCTTCAGACAAGATCCACACCCCCGGATTCCTTTAACGGAATACACCTACGCATGGAGGGGCAGGCGATGGCCCACATTTTTATTGTGAAATAGCTTTGGGAATTGGGGCAAAAGCTTTAAATATGCGGTAAGTATATGGTACAACCTAGCAGTTAGAAAGCATGTCAAAGTGCAAGTAGATAAATAGGTACCGCTCCAAGCGGGAAGGTAAACGGCGTTTCCGTGTGCTGCTCTGGTTCACCAGAAGCGGCTTTGTAATGCTGGCCACATTACCTGGAAGTTGTACGCCGGCTCCCTCAGCCAATAATGTGAGATGAGCGTCACAACCCCGGGGTCGGTCATGACTGGATCTATTGGTCTGGGGTCCCTTTATGTTTACCTATATGGTACATACACAGCCTCAGTATATGGGAGTTTCCTATGTTCCTGTCCGATGTGATGTGATTATGTTAGGCTCTTCTTCTGTTTTCATAAAGTTCTACTGAACTTTGAAAATATTTGTAAAACTGCACAAAGTCCATGAACTGCAAGCACAGGGCATTTCATACTATGTGCTGGTTTGCTGGCTAAGGGTGAGCTGGGCAGAGAAGATGGCAAGGAAACGAGAGGAATTAGTAAATGAACAGATTGAAGCAAGTGATATTCAGTTAAGGGTTGAAATGAAAACGAAGTGCTTTTACTGCCTTGACTCCAAAGAGCCAATATTCTTAAATAATGCTGGTGCCTGACTGCTGTATAGGTCCACTAAATCAACTTCATTTGTTTTAAGCAAAGCTGTATCTATCTACTTACTTAACCAAAATCTACCCTAAGCACAACTCATCATGCAGGCAGGAAGACGTTGCAGTGAGCTGAGAAAGAGCTAAGCTGCAAATCTTGCAGGAGAAGGAATGGCGCGGCTGATCGAAAAGAAATGCAAGTTTCTGCAGGCAATGGAATCGAAGCAAAATAAATGAGGTACAGGACACATTCACACTACCAAATTTAAATGTTGTTCCCTTTGGGGGAGAAGTGTGCGGGTGCGGAAATCTTCGGCAAATAATTACTGTAGTAACAGCAATCCTCAGATTTGTAAAAACCTGACACTAGTTTTGAGGGGCATTTTGTTTATCCAGTAGGGTGCTTCTACTGCAGCTGGAGGCAAAGAAAATGGATGAGGAGCTGAAGTATGAGGTTAATTAGGCCCATAGCTGCCAAGTTTTCACTTATCTTGCGAGGAAGCCTATTCAGCATAAGGGAAAATCCCTGTAAAAAAGGGATAACTTGGCAGCTATGATTAGGCCATATGCACACTACCCCAGTGTAGTGTAGTTGTTAGGGTGTTGGACTAGGGCCTGAGAGACCAGGGTTCAAAATCTCACAGTCTCCCAGCCTAACCTACCTCACAGGACTGTTGAGAGGATGAAATGAGATGGGGGAGAACCATGTGTGCCTCTTTAAGCTCCTTGGAGAACTGATCTGCTTTCCCCTCTACTCTGTCTTTCCTTCAGTGTTTTGTCTAGTTTGATGTACGCAGGGCCTACCTTTCCTGTTTTTATTGAATTGAAGTGAGCTGCATTGGCAACTGCCATTCCAATGTGGCAACTGCAATTCCAGAAAACTGGTTCGGTGGCAAAAAGTGGGCTCAGCCAGCAGGCAAGCCCATTCCTCATGGGCAACATTTGACAGGTGTGTGGGTCCACTCCCCTGATGTCACAATGGCACCAGGTGACCCATTTTTCCCTGAGCAGTGCACTCTAAAGCCCGTTTGGTCAGATGATTGCCAGGGCTTCAAAGCACCACACACAGATCTATGCAAGCACTGACTATCAGCTGGTCAAAGGGACTTCAGAACGCATTGCCACTGTGAGCACTGGGGAAATATTAGCCCTCAGAGCAGTAGGTTCAGTGTTAGGCCAGCACAGCCGGTTGTCTATCATCACCACTATTTAGGCACATTTGTTTAAAAAGTCACATGTCTGTTGCATGTTTCCGCACTAAATTAAAACATGAAAGGAAGGGGAAAGAAGGGAAATTTTGACTGAGCAAGTTTAATTGAGTAACACTACTTGGCATAAGCTGAATTTGCACATAACAATAAGCCATGGTTTGTTTGTGTCATCTAAGCCATGTTTTAACCATGTAACAATGATTTGCTCACGTCATCTTGCAGAACAGCAAATAAGCCCCATCTTCTTCCACCAAATCATGGCTTGCTCTTACCTCATAGTGAGTGTCTGGGATGGTCATACAAACCATGGTCAAGAAAGACAGTTGGGTTCAAACATAATGCGAAACCATAATTAAATTGTAAATTGTAAGCTGCCAACAAACCTTGCCTTCACATCATGTTTTTTTTTTATTTATTGACAGAAAGAAAACCATAGTTAGTATGTTGGGCTAGGTACACACGCTCAAACCAACCGTAGTTTGGTTTAACAAACCATGACTTAGCGTTCTGTGTAAACCAAGCTGATGGAAATGAAGACTAATCTGTGTCATGAGAACATAATGAATAAAGTAAACAACAAAGAGAAACAAGAAGGTGCAAAGGTATAAAAAGGAGCAGCTATAGTCACAAAACAACATTGATGGAGGCACCATAACAATGGGCAACAGGGCTTGAATGGTTTGCTGCCATGGAACAAAGTTTTGTGTCAATTGTATTCCAACCCATTGTCTGCTGGGGGAAATCAATGTCATTCAAAGACTCGCCCTTCAGTTTCCTGTACTCCCCCATTCCCAAAGGGTTCTTCTGAGCTGTGACCTTCCATGTCAGGAATTAGAAATGTGCCACTCATCACTCTCAGCCCAGAAAGGAAACAAACATGTTATGTGCTAGTCTACTTCTCACCCACTCTGTTGGTGAGCACATCTGACTTCCCAGGCGACTGCAGGGGGTGCCCTGCTGGACCGTGACAGCGCGCCGGAGAGCCGCAAACTCCTTTACACCAAATCCTCTTCCACTTTAGAAATGCGCTGCAATGGACCACAGAACCTGGAGGGATGACGGTGGCTAGGAAATGTCACAATCTTCTTTGTAAATGTGACACAAGCTGACTTGTGGGCGAAATTAACACAACTGGAAGAATTTGCTCAGCCTTGTCAGTGTAATGAAATGTGATCTGTGCCGCCAAATGCTGTGGCATGGGCAAGCTTGGACCATGTTAGAGCAGCCGTGCCCTTTGGACAAGTGACTTCCTTGCAAAATTTAGAATAACCTTTTGAATACCATATGCCTCATAAAGCAAGGCGTATTGTTATTTATTAAATTTCTATAAACAGTATGAATAAGCTGTATGAATCTCGTATCCATGCGAGGGAACACATTTTCTTTCTTTCCTGGTTTCTCCGCTGCCTGTCCGTAATGCTTGAGGCAGCTTGTAGTCTGCAGTTTAATGACGTCTCCATTTAAAATAAATTAAACCGTATTTTATAGCAGGAGAAACATCATCAAGCTAGGACTTCACCAAATGTTCTGTTCTTGGGTGGAAAGCTGCGGAGGAGACAGAATTGTTTCCTGGTTGGGTTGGGGAGAGACTTTTAAGCTTTGAGAATGTCCACCTTTTCTCTGTTGCCAGAGGTCACTGCCATTGTTTCCGATACCCTGCGATGTGGGTGCTGTTCCTCCAGTCTTCCAATTATTGCCTATTTTCTTGCTCAATTAATCGCATTGGCAAACTCAACCAATTGGAGATCACATAGCAGGGGTCTGAGGGAGTGGCAACACTTTGAGGAGCACCCCAGCTCCTGTTGAGTTTGGTGAGACCCGGGGCACGACAGATCCTATGCACTTAAGTGCATTCTTTTTACCGGATTACCCAAACTGTTAGTAACACAACTTAGGGCGTATGGATTTTTACCTCAGGCGTGTCTCTTTAAAAAGAATTCCACTTATACCGTCCCAGCACAACACCTCCAGAAATCTCCTAGATTTACTATTTAATCAGAAGGAAATAACAGCAGGAGAAAGTCTGGGGAAAATTAAACATACACAAACATTAAGAAAGACAGTAAGTGATGTATACTGCCCAATGAAACTTTATAGTTTGTGACCGATAGCTGTATCTGGAAGTGTGATTTACGAGTTTGCATTAAGAGCTGGAATCTTTGTCTAAGCCCTATAAATAACATGTACCGGTAACTCTTAAGGAAATTTTTTCAGCTGGGCACTAAACAGGCTAGGTAAATATTTTGAGACAAAATAGGAAAATAAACATACATTTAAGGCACAGCCAACACATATTTAAACCATCTGACTTCCTCCGAAAGGATCCTGGCAAGTGTAGTTTGTTAGGGGCACTGGGAATTGTAGATCTGTGGTGAGGAAACTACAGTCCTCAGGATTTGGGGTGGGGTTGGGGGAAGAGACATGTGTTTTAAATACGCATTGGGTGTGCTTTGACTGTATCTGCTGAAGTTTCCAATGGCAAAATACTTAATGGGCCTGATATCCTCCCCAGCCTTCCCCGCCTTTAGCAACTTGCGTGCGCCTGGCAGAAATTCAATAGCTGCCTTTCGGCCTGTACTGCTGCAGTTAATGGCCACCAGAAAAGAGATGACAGCCTTGATATCTAAGCAGGAGAACAATCATGCTTGGGAATCAGGAATTGTTACCCTGAGGACAACCACTGTGTTTTGCTTGTACAAAGAAACAGCAATTAAATGTTCATGGCAACCAGAAAAACCTCTTCCACCGCAAGGACCTCTAGGAGTGGCTAGTTTGTCTTTCTTACGGTTGCGCTAAGCCAGGGGGGGGGGAAAACAACCCCTCAAGTTTCAAGGTCACTTCCTTAAGACGCTCTGGGATGGTTCGCCACTCTTATTCCTCAAGGAGCATGAGAAGGCCGCTGCGGTGTCTCTCACGCCAACGAGTCTCTTTGTCCTTCTGGCTCTGGGGACATGATGGCACAAAGACTGGAGCCCGGTCGAAAGGACAGCTCTCCATCCATTGAGCTGTGTAAAACTTGGAGTGGAAGAACGGGAAAATATTTCTGCCTGTCTCGGAATGAGAGCCTATTTCACTGCACGGCCGTGAAATGCCGCAGCTCCTACCCTGCCCTTCTGGGACTTTGTGCGCATGAGTCCTGAGGTCTGCAGGGTTATTTCCCAAGCGAGTTCCGCTAAGCAAGTGGGGAAGTCAATTTTTAGTCTGGGAGAATAGTAATTCAGATATCAATGAATATTGATCTCCCTTCTTGACCTAGGAAGGCATTCTCAGATTACTTCCAAAACGAAGGAAACTATACATTATTTATCCGCCTCTTAAAAGGCTCACTGTCCATTCTCTTCCTCAAGCCGCACACAGAAATCTGGCCAGAAGGAGCGTTGGAGATGGGGAGGGGAGGAGGCACAATAATGACCTTTCCACCTCCCTCCTTGATGATAATAATAATAATAAACACCTGCATTTATATTGGATATATTTCTCATATACCGACATAGGAAACAATGCCCTATGCCAAGTCAAAGAATTGGTGCATCTAGTTCAGAATTCTCTGCACACACTGAATGGCACTAGCTCTCCAGGAATTTAGACCAGGGGTTTCACCAGAGTCCCAAACCTAGGTACCTGGAGAAGCTGGGGATTGAACCAGAGACCTTCTGCATGCAGGTGATCTGCTACCGAGCTTCCGCCCTTCCTTTCCAAAAGTCAGATTCGCAATCTCTATTCTGTTCCTCCCCACTACTCTTCATTTCTTTCTTCTCTTAGAAAAAAACCCAAAAAACCAGAATCCTAAACTTGAAACCAGCTGCTACACACCTGCAGCTGAAGAACCTGATGGAAAGGGAGATTAGGGGGTCGTTGGCAATCCTAATTAATTTAGAAGTGACACATTATGTACCCCAAAAATAAAACCCACCAAAAAAACAACCACGTTGTTCATAGGAAGCTGAACGGAAAGGGGAGGAGCCTAGGGAAGAATCTCCCCAATTGGCATTGGCCAGTCATGGGACTCTGAGAGTTAATGAAGACAGATGAGCCCATCTACACTGCTGGCCTCTTGTTGCTAATGAAAATTATTTAATGGTAAAGCGCTGTCACCGGGAGGGTTGATTAATTAGCAAAGGTAGTAAGGAGAGGAGCTCTAATGGCATATCAGCTGCTAATAATAGAGATCCAATCAAGACTGGTAGCCTATGTGTTAAAAGAGGATGATAGAACAGCGCAGCTTTGCAGCTCACCTTCTGCACCAGCAACAACGGTGGCAGCAGGTGCCCTCGTCATCACCAGCAAGCAGTTCTGACCTCCGAATAAGAGGGGCACGGCCAAGATGAATTGCCTTCTTCTCTGCAATTAACTTTGGCCTTGGATCCAAAAATCCATATGGCTCAGCACTTGAATGCAAGGGTGCCTAGAAGACTTTGCGTTGGATGCTGGCCCAATTGCATGGGAAGTCTGTATTTTCAGGTGGGTCCCTCCGGCACGTTTCCCTTTGCCGATGGAAAACAATGGACTGCTTTAGGAGGTGGTACACTCTCCTTCACAGGAGCCTCTTTTTTTCAAAGTAAAGGCTGGTGGGTAGCCATCTGCCACAGATATTGTAGCTGCACCCTGCATTGCAAGTGCTACATTAAGTGGACTGGACACTGGATGTTCTCTATGGGATCTTCCAACTCTTAACATACGACGAACTTATGAAAAACATCACTATGAGAGAAAACAGTATCGGGATGATTCATTGACACAGCATCATTCTTCTTGGGCATTCGCAATAGGTTGCAACCTAGCCCAAAGCCTATGGATTTGATTGGGATTTAAATATGGATGACACCTCTACAATCCCCAAAATGTAGTGAGATCTTCCGAAAATTGTCCAGTATTATGATGGATCTCAATGGAAATATGAAAAGCCACAGAACGGATTGTTGGCCCACATTGCATATAACCAGGAGCGGTAAACTGGAAGAATGAAACAGCAGATGAGAACAGCTCAAGTATCTTGCTTCTAATTTTATAGGCTGCTTTTATAAGAACATATGGAGAGCCCTGCTGGATCAGGAAAAAGGCTGTTCTTGTCTAGCACTCTGTCCTCACAGTGGCAATCAAAGTGCCTCTACATGAATGCAATAGCCCTTTTCCCTCTTGTGATTCTCAGGGACTTTCCAGGCTCGCATGAAGGCATGGCAAGCCCCAGTCTCCTTCCCATTGGCCTGCTGGTAAAGTCTGCTTTGAACTGGATAACTTGAAGCTGGGATGGGGAAGCTGTGGCCCTCCAGAAGTTGCTGGACTACAAGTCCCACTATCTCTGACCCTTCACCACACTGTCTGGGGTTGATGGGAAATGGAGTCCAATGCCATCTGGCAGGCCACAGGTTCACCACCCCGGGTCCCATACAGGGTTAGGTGTGCTTAAGTGGCACGAGCAAGCCAGCAGTAAATCACAAGTTGGAGTTAACACTTTATTAGCAAAAACACATTCTGCGCAGGACTGTCAGGCCACAACAACTCATCTCTGGTAGTTCTGGCCCCCATGAAGCAGTTGCTGAGACTGCAGGTTCCCGACTCCCCGCAGCTGCCTAAGTTATCTCCTCTCCAGGATTTTTCCCAAGCAATCAGAGACTGTGTCTGTGTCTCTCCTCTGCCTTTTTCATGCCCCTTCTGGTTCTGGGAGACCAGCGGGGAGGGGAGCTTATTGCAGCTGGATGGGGAGACATCCATGCCTCTTCAGCAGTCTCTGCCTCTTCGCCTCCTCTGCTTCAGTTTCTTCCTCTACTTCTGGACTCCTCTCTGCCACGGACTCTCCCAGCTCACTCAGCTCTGTTACCTCTTCAGCTTCCAATGCCTCCTCTTCCCAGTCTTCTCCCTCTGACCACCAATCCCCAGGCTCTGAGCTGTCTTCCCTTCGGGGTTCCCTAGCAGCTTCCTCCCACCATTCCTCTGTGTCCAATCAGTCCATGTAGACACTAAGCCTAGTGAAATAATGCAAGTGAGATTTTCTTCTTGATTTCTCAAAATAAAGCTAATAAGTCAAATTTTGACTTATTTTCATTCAGTTCACCTCTTTCATAACCATCCATTTTTCTTTTCCTAGACCCAGAGAACTATGGAAGCACAACAAGGGCAGGGGAGAGACAAGAAGGGAAAATATATTGTATTTTCTTCTGACTGTTTTCATTGAGGCATTTTCACCCTTGTTGACTGTGGGGAGAGTTTTGTGGCAATGCTGAGAAGTGTTTAAATCTTCCGAGGAAAATGTCATCCACTTCTAGGATATGCTGGGACCAATACATCACCGCAGCCTCAAAATACTTAAAAATAGGTTTTTAATAAGCTATGCATCGCCTGCGCTTTTAGAAGTCATCAGTTCAGCAGAGCAGTAAACCTTTCAGTTAATCCATATGGATTCCAGATTTTATTTGTATTTACTTGATTACTCGGGGGATAGCTCTCTCCAATTGTATGTGAGGCTCCCTTCAAATATCACAAAAGCAGCTGGTTAATGAAACTTCTGGATTTTAGGCCTGCCGCTAATTCATATGAACAGTTGTCTCAAGCTGTTTTGAGCATTGTGTTTTAATTGCTGTAACCTGCCCAGTGACTTTAGGGTGAAGGGCAGGCGAATAAGGATTTTAAATCCTGCACATGATTTCTGGCTAGGATTCATCCTTAGCAACTGCTATAAATGCTTCTTTCTTGCTAATGCATCAATAATACAAGGAAAGGGGAGTATTCGTGCCAGCTCCTAGGGAGCTTCAGACCCTCCCCAATTTATCCAGGCCTATCAGTTAGCATGGCCAATGGTACGAGGCCAAGGATGAAAGAAACCTATGAGGACAGGTCTTGTCTAGAACTGCTGGCATGTGTAGTTTGCTGCCATGGGTCCAGTGGCAAATCTACACTGGTTGGCTATAACGTTAAAAATAAGTTATATAAATGTGACACCTGAGGGCGCTGCAGAGCAACATGGAGAGCTATATAACTTTTTTTTAAATAGCCTTTCATAGCGTTTTTACAAATCAGTGTAGATCCAGCCCAGGTCAAGAGGCAGCAGATCAAGAAGTTGGAAAACTGACACACAATGGAGCAAAGAAAGATAAGCTAGGTCTCCCTTTTGCCCACAGCCCAAGCCCACTCGGGCCATGTCACTCAGAAGGAATCCTGAAGAGTCAAAAAATCTTGGAAATTCAAGGACAAAATGAGATTTGATCTATCCCCCAAGGCGCAGTAGAGGAATAGCGAAGCCTTTAGCGTTCCACTCGCTTAAACTTATCTTTTGATGCTGACAAAAGGAGAGGTCTAAAATATTTTCTCTGCATGGTGAGGGACATGTCTATTCAACCCGATTTCCCTTTTCTACAATCAACCTGCTGGGTGCTGCTCCACAGGTACATGCGCAATATTCTGTAGAAACACGGTTACCCTCCAGCAGCAAGTGTACGATTTCTTAAAATGAGAGAAAGAAAGAACCTGAGGACAAAGCAGAATGGTAGCAGTCATAAACACAGCACAAATCATTACCTCTGACAGTTTTTTTTCTTCTTTTATTCCCTTCCACTACCTATTTCCAAAGCCATTTTTCCACAATTTTTATTTATTTTTTATTTTGACCTATTTCGGCAGTTAATGAGCACACCACGCAATGTGGCTGCAGGCGCAGGATTTACGCACAAGTTAAGTAAACTACAGTTTAGGGCTTCCGGTTATGAAAGGTCTCAACAATTTTCTTTTAAAAAAAACAACACTAAATTTTCGTGACTTCGCTTTTAAATGTTACGTGCTTTTAAATGTTACGTTATGTGCAAAACACAGTTGTGTTTCTTCTGTGTAACTGTTCCCAAGTTGCTGCCATGCAAAGTTCCCATATATGCTAACTAAGAAATCATAAGGTGTTTTCATTTAAAGGCAGTGCTTTTTCTAGGGGGATACATACCCCTAAACATTTTGTCAATCTAAGTTTTGCCTCATTGAAGGGCAGTATTTCAATATGAATAGGAAAATGAGAGTACCCCAAACATATTTTTTTAAGGAAAAAAAGAGCACTGTTTAAAGGCATTTCACAGCTTATTGCAATATATAGGTTTTAATTAGTTGTATCCCCACCTATGTGCAAGTATAAATGCAAATATAAAAGTATATTATTTATATTTTCATTGCCTTCTTTGTTAGAATGATTCACATTTTGTTTTGCAATAATAATAATAATAATAATAATTTATTATTTATACCCCGCCCATCTGGCCGGGTTCCCCCAGCCACTCTGGGCGGCAATACAAACTTGACCTCAGCATGTCTTAATCCAGCCCTGGGGAGCTGCTTTCAACATATTACTTGGTTCTACTCTCCATGCAGGGTGGAGAATTCAGGGCAGACTTCGCTATACATTGCAGCTGACGCAGTCTGCAGCAGCTATTTCCTGCAGTTTCCTCTCCTGACACACACACCCCAAACAGATGGAATGCAAAGTTGGTGACTGGTTGCAAGGGAGCAGAATGCCTTTGTACCTTTAGGAGTCATATAAAGGTAAAAGTAAAGGGACCCCTGACCATTAGGTCCAGTCACGGACTCTGGGGTTGCAGCGCTCATCTCGCGTTATTGGCCGAGGGAGCCGGCGTACAGCTTCCAGGTCATGTGGCTAAGCCACTTCTGGTGAACCAGAGTCATACAGAGGGAGTTATTTCAACATACATCTATAATAATACAGTGGTACCTCGGTTTAATCTGTTCCAGAAGACCGTTCTTAAACTGAATCCATTCTTAAACCGAGGCGCGCGTTCCCTAATGAGGCCTCCCACTGCCGGTGCCCTTCCACCGTTCGGCTTCCGTTCGTAAACTGAGGTAAATTCGCAAAACGGAACACTACTTCCGGTTTTGCGGTGTTCATAAACCAAATAGTTCACAAACAGGACTGTTCATAAACCGAGGTACCACTGTAATAGTAATCATAGTCATTCTTGCATTACAAAATGACGGTGATAGCTCTTTTCTCCTTCCATTGTTGGAGGCAGCATGCCTCTAAATACCAGCTGTTAGGACTCACAAGTGGAAAAGAGGGCTTTGATCTTTATTGCAGGATTCCCAGAGTAATCTGGTCGGTCATTGTGAAAACAAAATGCTGGACTAGATGAGCATCTGACCCATAGCTGCCAAGTACCCCGTTTTCCCCGGGAAACCCCCGTATTTTCTTACCGTTCCCCGCAGGTGTCCCGAATGGCAAAATACCCTGTATTCCCCCGGATTACGGAGCTCCTGCTGGCAGCCATGTTCTTCTTCCAGACATGCGTAGAAGCGACTTCCGGTGCGGCGGTGCTGCTGATCCCGGATTTTTCAATCCAGAACTTGGCGCCTATGATCTGACCTGATTCTTATAGACTCATATAATTGTAGAGTTGGAAAGGGACCCTTATGGTCAACTAGTGCAATGCAAGAATCTCAGCTAAAGCACCCATGACAGATGGCTGTTGTTGTTTAGTCGTTTAGTCGTGTCCGACTCTTCGTGACCCCATGGACCATAGCACGCCAGGCACTCCTGTCTTGCACTGCCTCCCGTAGTTTGGTCAAACTCATGTTCGTAGCTTCAGATGGCTACGAACAGGACAGATGGACAGATGGCTATCCAACCTTAAAAACCTGCAGTGTTCTGATGATGGTGGTACCATTCTTACTTTTGTTTTCCAGATTTCTTCCAACATGGATCCCAAAGTATCAAATATGTGGATTCTGAGGGGTCTCAAATCTGGACACTGACCAGACCAGACCCAGATCTCCCAGGTGGTGGTCTCCTGTGCCTTAAGAACATCCTCAGCATTTACACAAGACTTCTTCATTTATTATTATCCTTATCAAGATTATTCATAGCCAACCTTTCAGTCTAAAAGATTTTCAAAGCAGGGCACATTTGACATTAAAAATGTGAAAGCTGCAGATAATATTTGCTATGTTAGCCTTTGGAAGCTTTGGATTAGGAGCAACCCATCCATTTGTTGTGATGCTTAACCCTGTGGATTTTTGTAATCATTCACTGATGTGTGTTGTCATGCATTATTTGCTTAAATGAGATTATAATGCTACTGAGCATCTTGCAAAGTGCTTTCAAGTGTTCGAGGCACTTCGCCAGAATTACCTCAGCAATGCTTGCTTGCAACAGTCCTCCCATTATCAGATGGGATGAGGGGCTAAGGAAAAGTCACTTGCTTGAGACGGTAATCCTTGTGCACTCTTACCTGTGAGTGAATTCAGTGGGACCTACTTCTCGGTAGCTCTGTATAAGATTGCCTGATCATACCTGTTGAATTCATAATAGAAAAAGCCGTTGCCTGATTCACTCTGTCCCTGAGAGACAAATCTGATCTGTTGCAAGTTCTGTCATTAAGATATCCCATAATGACGTTGGTTTTATTGAGGGTAAAGAGAATAGTAGTCACAGATGGGGGTGGGCAAATGGGATCAAGCTTATGTATGATGTGGAAGTGGGTGGGTGGGGGGGTTTGCATTCTGATCAGGTCTTTGATAATGGCATGGTGGCTAACCTTTCTCCCATGCTATTTTCCCTGATTAACAATGCTACCCTGAAGCAGGGACGCAGGTGGCGCTGTGGGTTAAACCACAGAGCCTAGGGCTTGCTGATCAAAAGGTCGGCGGTTCGAATCCCTGCGATGGGGTAAGCTCCCGTTGCTCGGTCCCAGCTCCTGCCAACGTAGCAGTTCAAAAGCACGTCAAAGTTCAAGTAGATAAATAGGGAAGTATACAGCGGGAAGGTATACGGCGTTTCCGTGTGCTGCTCTGGTTCGCCAGAAGCGGCTTTGTCATGCTGGCCACATGACCTGGAAGCTGTACACTGACTCCCTCGGCCAATAATGCGAGATGAGCGCGCAACCCCAGAGTCGGTCACAACTGGACCTAATGGTCAGGGGTTCCTTTACCTTTACCCTGAAGCTGTTACAGTGGTACCTTGGTTCTCAAACTTAATCTGTTCCTGTTATAGGCTTTTGGCATGAATGGTAAGATGCAGATGAATTTTAGATTGTTTTAAGGTTAAATTCTGAAGAGGTATTAAATCTTGAAAATTGGAAAAGATAATTAGAACAGAAATTCAGATGGGGGGCGGGGAAGTCATGTAATAATGTTCAGAAAAAAATATGAATTGTAAGAATTATTTATATTTTGGTTTTTTTATCTTTGTTATTTTTGTTTTTCTAAAATGAATAAAAAATATTTTTTAAAAAACAAACAAACTTTATCTGTTCCGGAAGTCTGTTCCAAAACCAAAGCGTTCCAAAGCCAAGATGCACTCTGCCATAGAAAGTAATGCAAAATGGATTAATCTGTTCCAGACTTTAAAACAAAAAACAAAAAAAAAACTAAAGCAGCAATTTAACATGAATTTTACTATCTAACGGGACACTGATCCATATAATGAAAGCAATAAACAAGGTACTGCAGTCACACAATCAATCAATCAATCAATCAGTAGCTGAAGTGGGTTCCACACAGTCACAAAAACAAAACAAAAAGAGCCGCAAAAACAAAAACACAAAATAAATAGCAAAAAACAGACAGACCTCAGCGTAACACTCAAAACGGAAGTGTGGCACTCAAATTGGAAGTGTAACACTCAAAACGGAGCACATTCAGCTTCCGAAAAAAGTTCACAAACCGGAACACTTACTTCCGAGTTTCCAGGGTTTGGGTTCCAAGTTGTTTAAGTACCAAGGTACCACTGTATTTGCATCCTTATGGAGCAACATATGGGCACCTCTGTGTCAAGGGTAGGGAACCTGTGACCTTCCAGAAGCTGAATGACTCCAACACCCATCTTCCTCAGCCAACATGGAGAATGGAAATGGATTGTGGGAGTTGTAGTCCAGTCTGGTGGGCCACAGCTTCCCAATCCTTGCTCTATGTTTTGCAGTGGGAGCAAACAGTTTCAGGGAGGCTATTTCCATCAGGAATTAGGCACGGGAAGGGGAAATTAACCACCTATTCCCCTCCCTCCAGTGCCCTTGGCTCTCTCAGCTGGTGGTGTGTGTGTCTGCTGTTGCAATTGAACTTTAGTTTAAACCTAGAGGAGTCCTAATTGCAGATCTCCTGCATCACATCCAATTTGCCCTACAACCTGCTATCTGCCTAGAGTTGGATTATGTCCAAAACCTGTGAGGGTGCCTGACAGCAATCTGCAAGATTAGTACCAACAGGGAATCTTTTCTGCCTCCCCTGTGCTTTTTGTACACATGGCTGAAGGCTCGGAATACGTGGGTGCAATGCCAGGCCTGCAAGCCTAGCACAGTGAAGGACAGTGAGCCTGGCGCGACATTGGCAAGAAATGTCCAGTACAGAGCATTGATAACACCCCGGCAGCTCACATCACCTCCACTGTAGGAGTAATATGATGTAACAGCCAGAACATGATGTTTCCTGGCTACTCACAGCAGGCAGGCAGAGCCTCCGAGACTCTGACTGCTGAGCAAATTAAAGCATCTTGCAGCCTATGCTTACCTACTTGGCAGAACATCAAGGGCTTGAGGCTGCACACACCTCTCCACTTTGCCATGTGTAATTTCCGCCATTCATCAAATCCAGTGTTTTACCTGAAAGGGTGCATGTTGCAGGCAGGAGGGGAGTTACCATGCATTCCTCCCCCCCCCCCCCCGCTAATAACCACAAATAGACCCGTTTTCTAAAGTCTTTGTCTCACTTGAGATAGTCTGACATTCCCCAAAGGCAACTTTTATATAATCTCTGAATCCAACCTCTGTTATCCAACCAACTCTATGTTGGTTCACAGCAAACAACAACAACAACAACAACAACAACAACAACAACAACAATTGGAAATGAGGTTTTCAATAGCCAGAGCAAGAGATTAGGGCTTGAGTTTGTTGTTGCCACAAGTGGTGATGAAAGCTTTTCATGTGTCACGTCCTTGGAAGATAAAGATGGTCCCGTATTTTTCCGTGTATAAGACGAGCTTTCTTGACCCAAAAATGAGGTTCAAAATTTAGGCTCGTCTTATACACGGGTAGTGCTGAAGGGGGATGCGCGAATGGTTTCTTGGCACGAGCCCAAGATTGTAAGCGGCGATTGGCCACTTGATTGTTTTAGGGGGGCAATGCCAAAAATCGCTCACCCACCAGAACGCAGCACACAACCACTCACATCGTTTACAATTGCCGCTTACAATCTCGCGCTTCATTCCAACGGGTGAGTGATTTTCGGCATCTCCCAACTAGCTCACGTCGCAGAAACCACCTATCAGCTCCCCAATGGCTGCCAGCAGCCGCCAATCACATTCCCGCTTGCTGCGACAAGGGCAGCTGTCTACTGGCTGCCGCAGTGGCAAGCAGGAGGGCTAATGGCAGCGATCAGGCAGCTGCGATGCGAGCGGTTGTGTGCTGCGTTCCGGAGGGTGAGCAATTTTCAGGATTCCCACCACCACCACAACAACAACAACAATCAAGCGGCCAACACTGAAAATCGCTCACCTGTTGGAACGAAGTGTGAGCCCTAGATTGTAAGCGGGAATTGTAAGCGACGCGAGCGGTTGTGTACTGCATTCTGGCAGGTGAACGATTTTCGGCATTCCCCCAAATAATCCTCCCCCAAAGCTCAATCCCCCTATTTTCTCAATTTTGATGCCCCCCAAATCCTATAGATTGGAAAAATACGGTATATAAATTAAATAAAACATTGACAGATGGTCTGGGCTGAAGAAGGGGTTTGTCATTGGGCCATGTGTTTTCCAGGTATCGTTTCACTTCAGATTCCTGGCTAACACACGGCTGATCTGCACCGTCTCAAAAACCGCCTTATAGGTTGCCTGCACCTGCATTTTGGAGGGTATGGGTCACATGACGTTTCCACCATCTGCTTGACATTTTGGTTTCTCTAGCGCCTAAAATCTGCTTTTCGCCTGACCGTTAGAGGTGTGAAACATTGTCTAAAATGATTGCATTCCACTGGACCACGCAACGTGCGTTTGGCATGTCACGGTTTGGGGGTTATATGGGCTATCCCTGCTTTCGGAGCCCACCCCCTTGTCTGTGCCCACAATCATGTCACATTGTACTTGCCCTTCCTTGCCTCATTTTCTCTCTGCTGCTGCCCCCATTTCCTGTGCTTCCGAGTCCCGTCCCGCATCTTTAACTGAGTCTCTTCAACATATTTGACTCACTTCTGGTTTGCTCACTGCTTCAACACATGCCAGCAGCCTCCACTTTCCCCACCAGCCCATAATGTGCTGTTCCACACACACACCATCTTATGACTGGGTGTCAGAATCTGGCAAAAGCTTCACCACCAGAAAGCAGCCTATGGCAGATCCACTGAGACCTGCTTCTGTAATTGTGGAAGCTTAGTCTGTGCATATCTAATCTAACAATGCCCCCTAGCAATCTAGCAATCTAACAATGCTCCCCCCCCCCCCGCCCAAAATGCATGGAGGTAAAAGAGAAGCAAGCAGAGCACATGCCTCTTTCTTATTTCCACCGGAAACAGAAATCAGTGGGTTTTATGCGCTACTTATGAAAAGTTCATGAGCAGGGGTTCATGATCAATAGGCGCCTAGATGTGAAATACAAATTAGGCAGGACATGTGGTTTTGGTCGAACAAACTGCAAGAACAGCAAACAACCAGCACTGGTATGGAAGCACAGAGGATTACATGCACAAAACTGATTTGGGAAACGTGGGTTTTGAAAAGATATGCCTGATCTTTTAGAAACTCCCACTAGACTAGAACATGCTCTCCAGTAGCTATTCCCTGACCCCTAGTGGCAGGCAGAGAACATTGCATTGCAATGTGTTCATAAACGGCGCAGCCATTCTGCACAACTTGTGGTTCAAGCAGCCTCATGCAGACCGTCAGCTAAGACAGGCAGCCAAATCAGGAAGACTGAGACCTGGCTAGGCCACAATGCATACCAACATGCTGCATTTGGCATAGAGGACACTGGTCTTGCAGGCCAGTGAGAGAGAACCTTTTTTTTTACTAAGGATTTGTGGGCTGCTTCACATATCCTATTTTAACAAGAGTGGCTGGGGAAGCCCAGCCAGGTGAGCGGGATATACATCATCATTACCAACATCATCACAAGTGCACCTGAAGTGTTTTGTGTGCACATGTATGGCACAATAGCATGCATTTCAGAAAATGCATGTTTGCAAAGTTACATGCATTGAAGCACAGGGATTGGGTGTGCGTCCTGAAGCACCGTGCAGGGTGTGAATAAGTTCTATACAGGGACATAGTGGGGGGGGGATGACCAGGGGAGCCATGACACAGGGGGCACACAGTTTTGAGGGGGCACAAACCAAGGGTTTCTCTGGGCACCAGAGCCTGGCCTGGCCTTGACACCATGTCCCCAGGCCCCTCGCTGAATGGCTGCCTGGCAAGTGCCCGCTCGCTCCTTGCTCAGATGGTGAGTGGGGATTTCCCCTCAAGGGCCACATCGGTCAGCCAGAAGGTGCCGTGTGGCCCCGCTTGGCTCCGGTGGCAAGGGCTGGGCTGTGAATCCTCTGTGCCTTGCCCCCCTGCACACTGGCAAATGACGCAACGTCGCTGGTTCTAAGTTGCTGTCAGGCGCTGGGCAGAGGAGGAGTAGGAGTGGTGGAGACCACCTCCCCATCCTGACCCTTCCAGGGAGGAGGGAGAGGAAGACAGTATAGATTTACAACAGGGGGTTGAGGGAGGTTGCAGCTCAGAGGCAGATGAGGGGGAAAGCTGGGGAATCATGGGAGAGCCAGAACAACACCCAGCTGACACGTTGTCACTAGAAAGCATTCCAGACCCTCCATCTCCCAGAACCCGGCGAGCCTTAAAAGTAGGAGAGCAAAGAGCGCAAAGACAGAGGGCACGTAGCAGCAACCATAGAGGAGACGATGAGAATGACGAATGAGGAAGTGGGGTGGAACGAGGGGTGGAGATTCACTTGGGATAATGCCATTATCCAAGAGGCTATGTTCTATGGCCTCTCTCTGTAAAGATTGAAATAAAAAAGGACTGTAATAAACTTTTCCTTAAATTTATAATTTCCTGGGCAACCAACTGGGAGCTGCTGACAGCATCCTGACAGTTGCAAATACTGATTTCTATTTCAAGAAACAACCTAGTCACAAGGCAATCAGTCTTGTTGGGGCAGTTCTACTGTGTAATTTCAACAGACGTCAGAAGAGCCTGCTGAATGAGGCTAAGGTCCATCTAGTCCCGCCTTCTGTTCTGACAGCGGCCAAACACGTGCCCATGAGGAAAACCAGCAAGCCGGAGCCAAATGCAATCCGAGTTCTATTCACAAGTTTATGTGAGTTCTATGCAAGTTTGTGTGGAAGTAAACCCCACTCTGTTCATAGGCCTTACTCATAGGTAGGTGTCAGGGATATTTTTTTGAAAGAAAATGTAGAACTGCCCAGTGGTAGGTGATTATAATTCATGCACAAAGCACTACACACCTGTGCATTTCCTCCCTGCGTGTGTGCACGTTTTCCTGCTTACAGTCACATCCCATGACATTTAGACGCCTGCAAAGAGTGGGAAAGAAGCCTCAGAACTGGGAATTTGACGGCACTAATGCAGAAAACTGTTGCAAGCTCCACACATGAAGTGCAGACTTTTGGGGGGGGATGGGTATGTTTGGTCAGAATCAGGGGTTCTAGGGGAACACGGACAACCGAATTTACTTTTCACGTTGTTTCCTTTTTATGTCACCTAACATAATTTTTGCATGGCTTGAATTTTTGAACTGCGCAAATATTCTTTTCATGCTGCCCGTTTTGGGTCGGGCTGCCCATTAAAAACAACGAGCCCTGGTAGGTGTGCACAGGATGACGGCCTTAACCTTTGCCTCAGTTCCTGCCTCTGCTCAAGGTATTTAAATTCATGTGCGGCTTTCCGCAGTGATTTATTCCCTTTCTCTTAAGAAACAATTTGGACAGGGCATAAAAGATTATGACCATTCTCCAACCCTGTTACAACAGACTGTATGTCCTAGAATGTATTTTCAATGTCAAACTCCTATAAGTCCAGAGAAGTGAACTTGGGCTATTATCACCTATGGCAATGGGCCAGGACAGAAGATTTCCTGCCATGCAAACGGTTTAATATAAGAGGTAGTCAGGCTGCCTTAAGGGGCCTTAAGAACATGAGTAAGAGGAGTTCCCAGGACAGGGCTTCCATACGTTTTCTACCACAGGAAGAAAAGCTCCACCCCTGCAATGGCACCTCCAAGGAGTCCCCGGTACACAAGAAGAAAGCTCAGGGACATAGATGTCCCATCTCGCTGCCCTGGCAGCCTTGGCTCTGCAGGATGCAAAGCCCCCTCACTCCCAAACAAAAACACCAGTAGCCAAGTTAATTTTCCTCCATTGGTGTCAATGGGAGATTTAAAAAATTGAATGAGGAAAATGATGATGATGATGATGATGATGATGATGATGATGATGATGCAGCAAACAGGACCCACCCCCCACATACCTCAGCTGATCTGTGCAGATCTGTAGGAGAGCTATCAGTCCCTCCTTGCTCATGAAACAATCAATCTGATTTGCATTCTCAACAAGAAGGGATGGAAAAATATTGTCAATTTCAGTCTCTCGTTCTCCCCAGTTTTAAGCTCCCTTCTCCGCATTTCCATATCAGCCTGCGACTTTCTCCTAATACACACATTCATGCAGTTTTACCTAACGTACACATTTTTGTAAAATCAACGCATTTCTGTTCTTGTATTGTTTCAGAAAGTGCGAATCGGGGCAGGTTTAAATGCAAACTGAATTGAACTTTTCTCCCATCCCTAACTGCAACACACAACCCAGCGAGAGTTGTTCCCATTGCATTTATGGCACGGGGGGTGGGGGGTGGGAGGGACCTTCGCTTGCCCTGGCAGCCAACTGGCCGTACACCTGCTTCCCCCAGTCCATTTCCCTCCTCCCTCTCAAGCGAATGAGTAAATGAGTCCTCCTCAATGACTTTGGCACGGCAACACCACGAGGCCGAGCCTTGCACGGGGGATAATTAATACTTGTTAATAATTCATCCCTGTTTATCTGGCTCTTTAGTCAGTGTAAAGGTTGCCACAAATCCACTAAATCCAAAACACTAAACAAGGCTTTTAATTAAACCTTTTGTGTGTGAGAGACAGCGGCGATGTTATAAATACTGGCGGAGCTGGAAGAACCTGCCGCAGGAGGGATTGTAGTGATGCCATCAGAGCCCGGCAGAGTAGAGAGAGGCAGCTTCGGTAGGTGAGTTTGGGGGGGGGCAGCAGGCACCTTTGCCACCCAAGCTATGACTTAATCCTGCTGGCTTTGAAATGGCTATTTTTAGCCTGATTATTCAAAATGTCCTCCCACGGAATTATGCATATGCACACGCGTACATGCCAGTCTTTGAAATCAGAAAGTCACTTTAATTGCCTTTCTTATAATTAAGCAAGCGCGCCTTTATGCCAACACCTCCCTACCCCCAACCAACAAACCAGCCACTCCTTACTAATGGAACTCAAAGGGATATCTAAAGTACAACCTTTTTCCCTCCGGTGTGGAAATGGCTAATCATACTGCTGCATTCCACCCCAATCTCCAAGCGGTGTGAGATGACAGGGGTTCCAGGAGCTTATCCAAGGTTTCCGTTTCCTTCAGGAATGAGGCACAGCAGAGACCGTGGAGTCTTTATGATATATGGTTTATTTGCACAAATATACAACCTGAGCCTGCGATGGAGGGGGTTGCGGCATCACAGGAGCCAACTCCTAGGGGCCGAGGGGTCTTCGCCGCCCCCCCCAAAAAAAGTTGATGGTCATTGCCATTCAAATGGTGTGTGCGCACCATGTTATGTGATTAATTATGCATGGTGGTGCTTACTTGGGCACGCCAATATTTTATTCAAGTTGGCATCCCTGCACAGCATTAACACCCAAAAAGCGTCTTGTTTCTCCCACAGCCTGGGATTCAAGGAGAAATCAAACTTTGCTCTCTCTCGCTCTCGCTCTCTCCCTCTCTCTCTCTCCCTCTCCCCAGCTTGTTGCTTTACTTATCACTGTCCAAACTCTCAGCTCTCAATGCTGACTTTTGCCCATCTGGCTACTTGCGAGTTGAGGAAGCGTCCCTACACATTTGCCGTCTCCCATCGAAAACCCTTCCCTTGTTCCCCTTGCTTCCTTGCTAGCCTGGCTATTCCAAGAATGAGAAGCCTTGGTTGAATTTTAACATTTGCTGGATCCAGGGATTAGAAGAGTCTCTGCATACAGGCCGCTTCTCACCCTCTGCCAAACTTATAACCATACTGTAATGAGATGTGGTGGGAGGGGGGACGGTTGTATGATCTTTCCATGGTTCCCCTTCCCAGTCCTGTGATTCTGATAGTAAAAGGGGACTGCTAAAGGGGTCAGATCATTTGAAAACGGTCATAGCGCAGTGACAGAATATCTGTGGTCTCAGGTTCAATCCCTGCCATCTCCAGGGATGTCCCATCTGAAACCCTGACAAGCTGCCAGTCGTGTTGACAACGCTGCACTAGATAAGCCAATGGTCTGTGCATGGCAAACATAGGACCAGCTTAACCTGGCAGAGTTGTTGGGAGGAAAGACCTTTGCATGACTAAAGTAGATCTAGCCAAGTACAGGTGGAGGCAAACAGGCAGTTGGAATTTTGGAAACAGAATATAATTGCCCTTCATCCTTCCTGCAACCGCTGGAACTGTTGAGCTGATTTTCCAGCTTCGCAAGCACTCCTAGAAGGGCCCCCTCTCTGTCCTTTCTCTGGCAGAATCTCTAAATTCTCTACTGCAAGGACAGGAAACCTGTGGCCATCCAGATACTGTGGGACTCCAGCTCCCATCAGCTGCTGCCAGACTGGTCAATGGTCAGGCATTATGGGAGTTGTAGTCTAATTAACATCTGGAAGGCCACAGGCTCCCCATCTCTGCCTAATGCTTTCCTGTAGCAGGATGGGCATATTCAGATCAGCTGGAAAACACTTGTGTGTGGTACCTCTGCAGGCAGCAATCAACACTCATTATGGAGGCATCCCCAAACTTCGGCCCTCCAGATATTTTGGACTACAATTCCCATCATCCCTGACCACTGGTCCTGTTAGCTAGGGATCATGGGAGTTGTAGGCCAAAACATCTGGAGGGCCGCAGTTTGGGGATGCCTGGCATAGTCTGTTCCATAGCTTGTGGAATGCAAGCAATTATAACTGCTCTTAAGTAAGTTAGGCCTGATACAACCAATAGATTTGCCAAATGGTGCTCCAGCAGTGTGTGGCAAGGCAATGTTAATCTCTTGAGAATGATATAAGTCGTCCAGTACCGGTAAATCTTTATTAACTCTATAGCCTATGTGCCTATTTCCATTGCCAGACTCACACATACACACGTCCCTGCCATCATATTTCTTTCAAATTTAATTTTGATTTGTGAAAGATCTATTTTAGCAAACTGCTGACAAATGGCAGCTGAAGGGAACCATATATTATTGAAAAGTTATCCGGCAATATAATGAAGTGCTTTTCTCAGGTCAGCATTACTCCTGGCATGATTGCTCTGACCAATAAAAAAACCAACAAAAACCCACACCATTCTAATGAACCAAGATATATGCATTGTGCTAGTTCACAAAGGCGTCGCTGTTAGTGGTCAGAAAAAACGGAAAGCAAACATGGACAATCACTGCAACAACAACAGCCAAGGAAGGCCCCCAGAGCTACAAGAAGTGATGCCAGAGACTCAGAGTTATGAATCCCAAAGGACTCATATAAACAAGTGAATCTCACCAGAAGAAGACAATTGCTAGACTTGCTGTTAAATATCAGGGAGTGTGGGACATGCTGGGAGTCAGGTCAAATATTGGGGTTGTGCCTCTTCTGACTCCTGACCTTAGCATTCTGACAGCCATTCCAAAAACCTTTCATGCTTGTGATGAATCGACTTATGTGAGTCACACAAGCATTTTCTTTATTCTTGTAAGAGCTGCATTCTTGCAAACTTTTCGCTCCCAGAGTTACAATTCCCAGAGTTCCCTGGGAAGAGGGATTGACTGTTAAACCACTCTGGGAATTGTAGCTCCATGAGGGCTACAGGGTCTTCTGAATCTCACAGCGCCCTTAACAAACCACCGTGAATCAACTGCAATCTAGGAGGCACTGGGGGGGGGGCAAATGTTGTCCCTATCTTCAAAAAAGGGAGAAAGGAAGACCCAGGTAACTACTGGCAGGTGATCTTGACATCGATACCAGAGAAGGTCCTAGAACGGATAATTCAACAGCCAGACTGTGAGCATTTAGAAAAGGATGCTGTGATTACTAAGACGCAGCATGGGTTTCTCAAAAATAAGTCGTGCCAGGCCAATCTGATTTCTTTTTTTGATGGAATTACAAACTTGGTGGAGCAGGAAAATGTTGTGGACACAGTGTATCTTGATGTCCAGAAGGCTTTTGACAAAGTCCCCCATGATATTCTTGCGAGGAAGCTGGTAAAATGTAGGTTAAATGGGGTAAATGTTAGGTGGATTTGTAGCTGGTTAACTGACCAAACCCAAAGTGTACTCATTAATGATTCCTCATCATCCGGGGGGGGGGGGAGTGACAAGTAGGGTGATGCAGGGTTCTATCCTGGGCCCATTGTTAACATCTTTATCCTTGGATGAAGGAATTGCATCAAATTTGCAGAGGAATTGCATCAAATTTGCAAATGACCCTTGGGGTCCCTTCAAACTCCAAGATTCTATGATCTAGGGCAGGCATCCCCAAACTTTGGCCCTCCAGATGTTTTGGACTACAATTCCCATCTCCTGCAATCACTGGTCCTGTTAGCTAGGGATCATGGGAGTTGTAGGCCAAAACATCTGGAGGGCCGCAGTTTGGGGATGTCTGATCTAGGGGCTACCCAGAAAATGTTGTTTATAATGCCGCCACACACACCCCCAAGCATAAGAGGTACCCAGAGAATCTCTCCTTCAGGTAAGAGACAGCCAAAAGTCAGACCAGCTCACCTGCCCTTTTGAATTTTTTAAAAATCCTTTTATTGCTTATTTTTCATAACTACAAAGTATATATAACTTACAAAACATACAAAAATATATACATTATACAGAATAATCATCATAGGGTTACATTCTACTGTTTATCTACTGTTTATCTGATAATTTCCTACATTTTCCTCCCCTAAATGAATTAAAATACCAAAAAAACCCGGAAAAAATCAATAAAATAAAAATAAAAATATGTATTGTGTATATATATATAGATATATATATATCTTTGGACTTCCTGTTAATTCCTCGACTTATTCTTTACACTTGAATGTAAATACCTTAGTACAAACTTCTCAAGGCAATATTCTAGTACTGTACATTCTTACTTCCTATTATGCCCTTTTGAATTTTGTACTTGATCTAGGAGCACAGAGGATAATTAAGAAGAACGGGCATCTTATGTGAGCTACCAGGATGTGAGGAACCCCCACTGGGGGTTTTAGAAGGACAAATTCACTGGGACATACTGTACTAGTCCATAGAGATGTATACTCAGGGCATCCATCTGTCTCGGGAGCCAGTGGAGGAGTACACCTTTGGAAGTGAAGTCAAACCACTGGAGAGTTACAGCGCCTGCTGTGGATGTAGAGACAGATTTGGGAGACACATGTTTTGTTGCAGCTGGGGCAGATGAAGGCGCCCACTTGTTCTGCTGCAGATGCACCATGACGTTTCTTCTCTCTGCGCTCCTGCCAGCGGTCATTCCTCCTCTGGCCACTGCTATGGATGCACAACCTGACCCAGCAGGCTCTTCTTAAGTCATTATCAATAGATAAGTCATTAAGTCATTATCAATAGATATATGTTGATATAGGCAAAAAGTATGCAAATTTCATCATCTTTTTTTGATGAGGTGGTCACACACTGTTCTCATTTCTGTTCTCCTTGCTACTTAGTCCTCCCTTCCTGTCCCTTTCTTCTTTCTAAAAACAATCCATCTGATAGGTTTCCCTATTACTTCTGCCTCTTGAGGCAGTCACAGGCAAGCATTTCGGCATCCTGACCCTTCTCATAACATCTCGCTGGCACTCTGTGCTGCAACCTTTTCATTCATTCAAGGCTGTCCCTTTGTCTGTAGCAAAATAAAATAAAAAATTCCTTCAGTAGCACCTTAAAGACCAACTAAGTTTTTATTTTGGTATGAGCTTTCGTGTGCATGCACACTTCGTCAGATACACTGAAACAGAATCAACCAGACCCTTATGTATATTCATACCAAAATAAAAACTTAGTTGGTCTTTAAGGTGCTACTGAAGGATTTTTTTTTTATTTTGCTTCGACTCAGATCAACACGGCTACCTACCTTTGTCTGTAGTGACATCTGCATCCTCAGATGTTTCATCTACCACTGACTCAATGTTTTTGGTACCCTGCAGACCTTTTCTGTTCTGTTCTCCAAGCTGGGAACAATCAGGTCATCAGATTCTCCAGTATCTGAATAAGTGTGCGTGCACATGAAAGCTCATACCAATGACAAACTTAGTTGGTCTCTAAGGTGCTACTGGAAGGGGGGATTTTTTTTATTCTGTCACAAATAAAATGATATTGTTGCCCTGTCATTTTTTCAGATCTCCACATCCTGTTTTAATGGATTGTAAGCAGAGCTGCAATCATGACCCCACTTATCTGAGATTTCACTTCTATGTGCATTTTGAATGCAATGGCACATTGGAATGGAAGCAAAGCTCTGCTCCCATCAGAAGTCGCTGCCCATCTTACAATCATGGAATTGTAGAGTCGGGAGAGACCCACGCGGGCATCTAGCCCAACCCGCCTGGCAATGCAGGAATCAACGCTAGAGAATCTCTGGCAAATCATATAGCATCCTCTTGCGTTGGCGGAGAATTCCCTCCCCCACTTTGGTCACCCTTAATCTGGCCGGCCCCGCCCCCTCGCCCGAACCTTTGTTCCATTCAGGATCAAAGGGCCGCTTCGGAACCTTGAGCGCCTCGAGATTCCATCTCCGCTGATACGTCATTGGTTAATCATTGAAAAGGCTACTCCCGCTCCTAGTGAGCAGCCTGCGGACAGAGGCCCCGCCCTCTTCCGCCAATGCAAGGCCGAGAGCAGAACGTCTGCGAAGCGCCCGGGCGGTGCTATGAGCGGCCGCCTGCCCGCCCGCCCGCCCGCCTGTTGCTTGCACAACCCGGCTGCCAGTTAACCGGCTGCAAGCATGGTAAGTTAGAGAAGGTGCTTTCTTGTTGCAGGTTCTTTGCACGGTGGCTTGCAAACCTAGCTTAAGAGATCCCTCCTGCTGCAAAAGCGGCGGAGGCATTGAGGAAGGCGGTTGGAAGCCGCTCAGGTGAAATAGGTGGACGAGTTAATGCAAAAGCCAAGTTAAACGCCCTGCCCTTCTTTAAAGCCGGGAAAGGAGGGGCGGGGCGGGGCGGGAGGAAGGGTTTTTTGTGTGCTTAGGCTCAGACTCGAAGATGGGGCGAATCCCAATGTCTTAAGGTGCCACTCTCTTTCGCATTTCAACGGATCTCTCTGAAAGCTGTAGTGTTTCTACGGCTACGACAGTTGTACTCTTGTTAGGCACACGGACAGTCATAAAATAACTTGGGTTGGCGTCCTATAAGAACTGTGGCACCTTTGAACCCAGCAGGGCAAGGGGGTGGACAGTGGGGGCAGGGAAGGAGAGAGCGTCTGGCATTTTCTGGTTTTAGCTGGGGGGTGAGGGGGGGGCTAGCCAGGGTTTTTTCCCCCAGGTGAAGCCTCCAGAGGGGCGCCATTGAGGTTCCCAGCATGTGTGTGCTTGCGCAACACACAAATGCACTGGTGAAATAAAGCCTAATTTTGTCCCTGGCTAGGTTTAAATGTTGCTTTAAGAGCTTTCAGTCTTGAGATTGCTACCGGTACTCCTGTTTTGGGGAGGGACTGAAGCAGACAGGTGAAAGAGGCGTTGAAATCAGCCTTTCCCAGCTTTGGGTCCCCAGATGTTGTGGGACTCTAACTCCCATCAACCCTGACCACTGGTCTTGCTAGCTAGTTGGGATGATGAGAGTTGTAGTCCCCCCCCAAAAAAATAATAATAATCTAGGTAGCCAAGCTTGGGAACATCTGGTTTAAAGCACAGACCCTCCCAAAAAATGACTGTGGGAACTGTTGTTTACCCCTTATAGAGCTTCAATTTCCTGTATCTTTAAACTACAGTTCCCAGGATTCTGGGGGACGGGGACGGGACGTGTGCTTTAAATGGATGGTGCATACACAGTCAATGTTTCATGTGTGAGTTTTGGGGGAGTGGAGGAAGTTGTTGCCACTGCCTTTTGGGTAATACATTTTGCAACTTTTGCCATCCCCAGCTGGAGCCTGAAAGGGAGTTGCTATACCTTTTTAAGTTCCAAGTAAGTAGACAAAAGTAACTTCTGTTGTATGCCTGAATTGGCTTTTCATGCATCTGTTGTTTATAATTGGGTCCAGGAAGTTAGAAAATTGCATTTGTTGGTGTGACGTTCCCTCTTAAATGCTTTTGGCAGTCTGCTGTAACGAGAAGCATGTGGACTTCCATGGTTTATGGAAAGCATGTGGAAAGCATTTTTGTTTCCTATGTTGGAGAGGAAAAGGGGCAAAGCATATCAGATCTGTGAGGCATTAAACATACACATTCTGACTCATGGTCAGAAGCTTTGGATAGGGGAAGCAAGCTGGCAAGAGGCATGATACTCGATGGGTAAGGAAATGATTAAAGCTAGTGGCTGTCAACAACACAGATGAAGAATCCTAGAAACAAGTTTACTCATAAGCCTGCAAACTAAAGTAAAACATCATGGGTTGGGACCAGTTGTGTTGATGTCCCACTGCAATCAACGGGGCTTGAGTTAGTCATGACTAACTTAAGCTCTACTTACAGGTAGGTAGCCGTGTTGGTCTGGGTCGAAGTAAAATAAAAAAATTCCTTCAGTAGCACCTTAAAGACCAACTAAGTTTTTATTTTGGTATGAGCTTTCGTGTATCTGAAAAAGTGTGCATGCACACAAAAGCTCATACCAAAATAAAAACTTAGTTGGTCTTTAAGGTGTTACTGAAGGAATTTTTTTATTAAGCTCTACTGATAGCAGTGGGACCTAAATGCAACTCGTGTAGTTTGGATCCAACCTTTTGTGACCTTTATAAATAGACAGTTGCCAAATGAATTGGAAGCTTTTTACTTTCAGACCCAATTACAATCAGCAATGGGATTGCTAGTGGATACCTTGTTCAGACGTACCACAAATGCGTGCTATCCAGATATTCTGGAGCTCAGCTGCTGTCTCCGTTCCTAACTGTTGGCCAAACTGGCTACAGATAATGGGAAGAGGTGTCCCTCCAGGATCTGCAGACTTAAGGTTGAAGAACACTGTTTTCCACCCATCATTTGTGTCTTCTGAATGTCTTCATGCTGGATGCCTGCCATTTTTAACAGTGGCACAACATCACAGACCCTGCACAGGGATGGGGAACTTGCTGAACTCCAGCTCCCATCAGCCCCAGTCAACATGGCCAGTGATCAAGGATGATGGGAGCTGGGGTCCAACAAGATGCTTCAGGTTCTCCATCCCTGCCTTAGCAGGTGAGGCCTTCACTAGGCTTTTCTATATGGCTTCTATATGCATCCTTGCATCTCTTTCCATTTCTGGGTAGCATCTGAAAGTGGGGCAAAGCCTGCCAAATTAAGTGTGCCAGGAAGATGATGTCATTTTCAAACTGAATAGATGAAATCAAGGAGTGTCGCTTTAAAATGCCCATTCTTGCATTGTATGGCAAGGTTGCGTAATTAAAGTGTTGATTTGTTTAACCTGTAAAAGGGTGGTGGTTGGTTCAATCCCTCTTTTTTTCCCCATGGAAAGAAGTGTTTTTTTTTCATAGGACTGAAAAGAATTGATTTATCCTTGCTTAGTCATCGTCACTACCTTGTCTTGTTTTTTTGTCATGGCTCGGGATTTGCAAGAGTTGTGGCAGAATTCCACTCCCAGAGACTTATCCTTTTCAGGAATGGAAAGCCTGCTTTTTGCAGTTGCCTTATCTGAATTTGTTTTTAACCTTCCATTAATTGCTGGAGCACTAACCACTTGAAGGATAAAGTGGAAGAAGCGCACCAGTTTGTGCTGCCTTGACAGCACCGACGTTCATCTTAAAAATGAATCTTAAAACATCCATTCACATGATAGAGGTGAACCCGTTTTGTCAGTTGCCTCCTCCCTTCTAGTAGGCGGTTACTGGAAGAGCAGAAAGCAGTGGGCTCCGACAGCCTCCCTTCCTCCTGTCCCTTCTCCTTTATTGTTGCTAAGATACCTTGTGCCAGCTTATCTACTGATCTTACTCAAAGGGCAAAGGCTGGAGCTTTATTGCACTGAGCAGTGTTTACTCAGTGCAGCTGCACTTCAACAAAACAATTGACACAGATGAAAATGGGAAGAAACCCCTTTGAGTGACTCCTTGAATATTCCCTGCGGGGTATAGGGGTGAGGGTCCTGCCACCCTTCAGATACTGTTGGACTGGAAACTCCCACCATACCTGACCGTTGGCTATCCTGGTTGGGGCTGGCAGTCTGAAACATCTGGAGGGCACCAGGTTGGGGGAAGGCTGTTCTTAGCCCTCCGTGAGCTTGCTGTTTGATAGTAGGGTTGCTCTCTAATGGTTGCTGAAGTGCATCTCCAGCCATACCTGACCATTGGTCATCTTGGTGGGAGCTAAGGGGAGTAAAACAACATCTGGTGGATCAAAGGAAACCCTCCCCCCTCCTTTTGGGGATTCCAGTCTTGTGAAGGTTTCTCTACACCAGGCATCCCCAAACTGCGGCCCTCCAGATGTTTTGGCCTACAACTCCCATGATCCCTAGCTAACAGGACCAGTGGTCAGGGATGATGGAAATTGTAGTCCGAAACATCTGGAGGGCCGAAGTCTGGGGATGCTTGCTCTACACACTTACAGTGTGGGTTAGCTCATACATGACAGAAGCCTCAAGAACCTCATATACATGTATGTGTGTCTGTTTATATATGAGCAGAGTCTTAAACAATCCACATCTTCAGCTGGATTGTAAGATGTTCAAAACAAGAACCTACCGGACATTGCCTTAGTGATGCTTCCAAACCTGTGACTTTGGTGTTACCAGAACCACGCTCTTAACCAACTGAGCTATCCACAAAAGCTTCTTTGTTGTCCTTTTAAGAAACCACAGTGGCGTCTAGTCCAAGCAAATTGCCCTAGTATCCAAGCAAATAGTCCAAGTATTGCATGGTGATGCAAAGTTGTGGTTGTGTTATAAAACAATGTACAGCAAGCCCACAACTTACACCAATTTAACTTGTGCGCATTCGGCCTTGGGTGCTTGGCAAAAACAAATTCTTTGCTGTGTTTCAGTTGTTGAAATAAACAACCCACCAGCATAGTGCTGTCAACCCATGGAGACTGGTCCTTTAGGGCAAGTGGGGCACTGCCCTGGCAACCTCAGTTGGTCCATAGCCAGCCCCCCCCCCAACTGCCTTCCTACTTGCAGGGATGAAATTGCCTGCCAGTTTCGTCCTCCTCAGCCTCCATCTTGCCCTTGGAGAACTCTGCAGAGATGAGGATGTCGTCCAAGCTAGAATGTGTTGGCTCTGCCTGTCCTAGGCACCAGCCCCTCCCCCACCTTGGTGCTCTGCTAGCCCTTGTTCTAGAACGGAGCCCATCAACTCAGGGGGGGGCGGGGAGGACACAAAAAAAGTTGACAGGTGGCAAATAGCGAGCCTGGACAGAGAAAAGGCTTTACATAAGGAAACAGGTCGACGAGGCTTCTACAGCCTTATTTAATGTTCCAAAATGTATAAAATTTTATTAGAATTGTCAGTTAAAGATGAGGAGGTAAAATCCGTCATGGTAAAGTGGGCAAGAGATCTAAGTCATAAAATACAACTCTCAGATTGGCAAAAACTGTGGAGGGAAGAGCTTAAGTTCACAGCATTTTATGCTATCAAGGACAACTATATGAAGATCTTCTACCGTTTGTACATAACACCGAGTAAATTAGCAGTAATGTACAAAAATAATTCAGACTGGTGTTGGAAATGCAAGGAAGCGGTGGGATCAATGTCTCCACCTTTCGTGGAGCTGTAAAAGAATGAGGGAATTTTGGGATTCAATTTATAATGAGTTGAGAAAGATGTTCAAAATTTCATTTCCCAAAAAAACCTGAGGCATTTCTTTTAGGGATTATCAGGAGGGAGATTCCAAGAGACTATTCATGTATGCCACCACAGCAGCAAGAGTTTTGATCGCACAGAATTGGAAAAGTGAGACCATACCATAAAAAAAAAAGATTGGCTGATTAAGCTGATGGAATATGCTGAGATGAACAAACTGACAGGGCAGATAAGGGATCAAGCGAAACAAAAAATTAGTAAAGATTGGAATATGTTTAAACAATACCTGATAGACCACTAAAAGACCCAAGTAAGAAGGGCAGGGAAGTCAGCAGTAATTAGAGTATCAATGAATCAAATGAATAAGAATATATCTTTGTTTTTCTTTATTATGATTTAGAATTACATGTTTATCAACAAGAAAACTGAAATTTTACATTGTGATTTCATGTTAAGAAAGCAATTCTGTTGCTTAAAAAAAAAAACTAAAAAAAGATGAATTAGCACACCAAAAAATGTTCCCTAGCTAGCATCCCTCCTCCTCTGCAAAAAAATTAAAATAATGGAAAATACTTTTGAGTAGGTGCCTTGTGGATCTACAGTCCCATCAGCAATTAGCACAGGATGGGAATAGCTGGCAAGCAGCAAGTATGATACAATTAGTAGGCAGTGGGCTGTGTTGGGAAACTCAGTCTCATGACCTTATCAAAGACCTTGCAAGGCCATGGCTTGGGAAAGGCTGGTTGTGCCTCCTGCTGACAACACTGCCTTACATAAGCCAGCCAATCCTTGGATTGCCATGGATTGGGAAGTTTGTTCTTGCATAATAATGGCGTGGTTTTATTCCTCTCTCCACCTTCCCTCCACCCCAGCGGTAATAGCAATCATACAAAATATTACCCAAAGTGGTTCAATTTATTATCCAGATCAGGCACCCCCAAACTTCGGCCCTCCAGATGTTTTGGACTACAATTCCCATCATCGCTGACCACTGGTCCTCTTAGCTAGGGATCATGGGAGTTGTAGGCCAAAACATCTGGAGGGCCGCAGTTTGGGGATGCCTGATTCAGATTGTGGTTCAGACAAAATATGCTGCAGACTGGGGAGGGGTTCATTGCATTAGCGAGGCTGCTTCCAATAAGTTACTGTGCTGTTCCTGATTTGCCGCTCTCTGTCCCTCCCAATATCCAGGCGAGTTTAAACGGCAGAACAAAGTAATGCAATAGCTTTTAACCATTAACTGCAAGCAAGCTGGTTAATGTGAAGCAGTGTTTCTCTCTCTCCCCCCCCCCACCCTTCGTATAAACATGGGTGCTTCCTATTTCCCAGAGACTAATAGCAGCATGCTTTAAGAAAAGCTTTCCCAGAGACTGAAAATGCACTGCAACCCAACAGCGCAGGTGATGTGACGTTGCAGGTGTGTGCTGTGGAGAGCGTCTATCACAGACACCAACTGCAGGATGCAAAAAACCAAATTGATAGCAACTTCTTGACAGTGGAAATGCCTAAAAGCAGGATTCTGTTGCTAGTGGATTACGCTCTTTTCTCTAGATTCCAGGTGAAGTTGCCAAGCAGTGTGTACCGTTGTGTCTTCAAATCAGTTCTCTCGTTCATAAGCCCTAGGTGTATAGCCTAGTGTAGCTGGTTAACTGCTCCCAAGATAGAGCCCAGTGAGTAGGGGATACGGAAAGGTTTGCAATTTAGCCTGTTGGCCAAAGGATGAGTTCAAACACCTGGACTTCAACTCCTAGAAGTACTAGTGAGCATGGCCATTGGCCAGGGATGATGGGAGCTTTGTCCAACAACATCTGGAGAGCCCCATTCCTCACCTCTACTGTAGGTAATGCATACACTGGGCTGTTCCTAATGGCGTATTACAAAAAAAAATTGTGGGGTTTCCCACAAAGAAAGAAAAAAAGTGTAGCAAGAGTCAAACATTGTGGGTGGTAGTTAAAAGTGGGGTGAACATCTTGCCAGATGTTCTCACCCAGATGGTTCAAGTGATCCAAAATAACTCTGAAACAGATGTTTGGACGCCTTACCCTCTCGAAAGGCCCATGGACAAATCCTTTCCAACACCTGACCTACTCCGACTGACGTTCTTTGGTTGCCTATCTGTTGCTCAGCTGCAAGTCAAAGTCTACTCACATGCATGGAACAAACCACCCTCTGAGCTTTCAGTCTGAACTACTTTTTTGAAATGGAGAGTTCGGATGTTCTGCTTTGTCGTTTGCTTATGTACGCACTAGTTTGTCTCTTCTTCCAAGATCGATTGTCCTGCTCTCCGCCCCAGTTGAGACTGTGCATTCCAAATGAAGCTTGGATTATGAAGTTCTGAAGGTGACTTTAAAACTCTTGTGGCTGTTCCACTTTCTCTCTCTCTCTCTCCTAGGCGGGAAAAGCCCACAGACTAAGCGGCGAAGAGAGAGAACAGCTGCTGCCCAATCTCAGAGCTGTTGGATGGAATGAGGTGGAGGGTAGAGATGCCATTTACAAGGAGTTCCACTTCAAGGACTTCAATCGGGTACAAAAAATAATAGTATCCCCACATCACCATTCTTTTGTCTGCATTTTATTCCAGGGAAGCTCAAGCAGGTAGCAATGGGAGCTTGAACCCGCTCACTGCCCCATGGCAGCCCTGTATTTAATTTAGGACTTGGCTAGGGGTGCAGCTGCAGCATGACACCTCCATGGAGAGAGGGAGGAAGAGATGGGCAACCCATCAGCATTCGGTGACCAAGGCAGACAGCTGTGTTGTGTGAGTTCAGCTGTATCACCTGGATGGAGCATGCCAGGGTCAAAGGTCATGGCTTACCACTGCTTCCCATTAAAAAGGAGTGCTTCAGGGGCCCCTGCAGAATGGCAGAAGTGTATCCCTAGGCATAGGAGCTGCTGGTGATGGTGCTGCTTCTCAAACCCTAGAGATCTTAACCTAGCACTATCTCTGAATGTAGTTTTTCTGCATTGTAGCTTCCTTTTTTACTGTGTTTATAGAGCCCCGGGGGCCAAATATGTGTGTCCCCTTAATGTGCAGGATTATTATTTTTTTAAAAAAGCAAAGTTATCGTCGTCGTCACCATCTCATCTGATACAAACAAAATTGTAGTGGATGTGGAAGGCAAATTTAAACCTATAAACCTATACAGTAGTACAGGGGTCCCCAGACTTACCGGCGTTTGGGCCGGTTATGCGCACGGGCGCTTACTGGCGCGGCGGCGCGCTTCCAGGGTGGAAAAAGCGCCGAAAATCCGTTGTGCGCATGCGTATGGGCCTCCCCCGACCCGGAAGTGCACCAGAAATGACCTCTTCAGGGTCGGGAGAGGCCCATACGCATGCGCACAAAGGATTTTCGGCGCTTTTTTCCCGACCCGGAAGAGCGCTGCCGCGCTGTGCGCCATAAGAGCGGGCGGCGGTCGTTGCGGGCCGGATTGGCAGGCCAATTGGGCCGCATCCGGCCCCCAGGCCGTAGTTTGGGGACCCCTGCAGTAGTACCTCTGGTTACGAACTTAATTCGTTCCGGAGGTCCGTTCTTAACCTGAAACCGTTCTTAACCTGAGGTACCACTTTGGCTAATGGGGCCTCCCGCTGCTTCCGCGGCGCCAGCACACAATTTCTGTTCTCATCCTGAGGTAAAGTTCTTAACCCAAGGTTCTACTTAGGGTTGCCAGACTAAATAGAGGACAGGACTTCTGTGCCTTTAATTGCCCTGCTCTCTTTTGCGTCTGGAAACCTTAAAGAGAAACCAGCAGACCATTTGCTTGGAAATTAAACAAAGGGTCTGCTGGTTTCTCTTTAAGGTTTCCAGACTCGGAAGAGAGCAGGGCAATTAAAGGCACAGAAGTCCTGTCCTCTATTGAGTCTAGCAACCTTAGTTCTATTTCCAGGTTAGCGGAGTCTGTAACCCAAAGTGTTTGTAACCCAAGGTACCACACTACATTGTGTACAGTACAGTGGTACCTCGCAAGACGAATGCCTCGCGCAACGAAAAACTCGCAAGTGGAAAGCGTTTTGCGTTGCGTGAGGGACTCGCAAGATGACGAGGTTTTCTATTACCGCTGCTTCATCTTGCGAAGTGTGACCATAGAAAGACGAAGCGGCTGCGAGCGGCAACAAAAGGGGAACCAGCTATAGCGCGGGAAGAAGGCAAAGAAAGATCAGCTGTCAGCGCGGGAAGCTGTCAACTGATCTTCCTTTGCCTTCTTCTCATGCTACAGCTGGTTCCCCTTTGTGGTCCACTGGTCTCTGCTGGTTGCCGCGAGCGGTGAGGGGCAACCGGCAGAGACCAGCGGAACGCAAAGGGGAACCAGCTGTAGGGTGGCAAGAAGGCTGACAGCTGATTTTCTTTGCCTTCTTGCCGCGCTACAGCTGTCAGCGCAAGCCAAAGCGAAGCTCAGGGAAGGCAGGCAGGCGACAACAGCCCCGGAGCCGAAGCTCAGCGGGCGCTGCTTGCTGCCTGCCTGCCTGCCTTCCCCGCCAGTCCCGAGCCAAAGCGCAGCTCGGGGGACTGTCGGCGGCAGCGGGGCTTCCTCCTTGGGGAAGGCAGGCAGGCAGGCGGCAAGCTGCACCTGCTGTGCTTTGGCTCCAGGGCTGCTTGCCGCCTGCCTGCCTGCCTTCCCCGAGGAAGCCCCGCTGCAGCTGCCAGTCCCCCGGAGCCCATAGGAACACATTAAGTGTCAATGCATTCCTATGGGAAACTGCGATTTGCAAGACGAATTTTTCGCAAAGCGAATTGACCCGTGGAACGAATTAAATTCGTCTTGCGAGGTACCACTGTACTGTGCTGTCAATGACTGTCCATTCTTTTAAACTATGTAAGAGTAGCCTGTGTAGAGAGAAATGAGCATTGGTTGATATTTATGAATTTCATCATGTGCGAACTTGCATGTGTGTGTTTTCCTAACTCGTCCATTGCATCTCGTGAGCAGGCCTTTGGATTTATGACCAGAGTAGCTCTGCAAGCAGAAAAACTGGACCACCACCCTGAATGGTTCAATGTCTACAACAAGGTAAGAGACAACAGTTGGCTGTCCAAGCTTAGACAAAGCAGTCTGCAGCTGCAATCTTATAATATACACCATTCACCTGGGAGTAGGATTGAGCTGCGTGTGATTAATGCTACTGGCTTAAGATCAAGATAACCAAACGTGCTTTCCATCTCCCCATTTCCCATTGTGTGCTCCCCTTAAGCATGTACCACTAAGGATCCTAGAAGGGGAGGGGTGTTAAACCTCCCTCCAAAATGTCACCTCCCAGCTACATTTTACCCCTGCCAGCCAACTTGGGCCTGTCCTCTTCCTTTCAAAGGTATTGTATTCTGCAGGGACTTGACGGGGGGCAGTTAGAAATCCAGGAAGCAGCCTTAGACAGAGCCAGAAGATGGGTGCAACTTAGCTCAGTATAGTCTACCCTTGACTGGAAGCAGCTGCCTAGGTGTCAGGCATGGGGCCTTCCCAGCCCCAGCGGCAAATGCCGAGGACCTTCTGCAAACAAGTCAGATTCTCTACTACTGAACTACAGTCCTCTGCCTCGGTAAACTCCTCTTCCTTTTCCAATGCAAAAGAAGGGGAAGGAACCACTAGGGCTTTGCTATTTAGGTCCATAGCGTAATTCATAGTCTTCCTCTTAGGCTGCATAAAAGGAGGGTCGTGTCCCTTGGCCAAGGCATCAGTATTTCTTTTTTCCACTTTAAAATCAATATTTCGCCAGCAGTTAAGAAGCAATAGAGCTCTTTAGTATTCCCCTGGATCCAAAGTGGATCCTTCTAATGTACGTGGCATAGATTAAGCCAGAGCTTTCCAAACTGTGTGTCGGCTGCAGTGTTTAGGTGTGTTGCGCCCATGCTCCCCACGCTCCTCCTGGTGCTGGAAAGGGGTTAGTTTGCTAGTAAAACTGAACTACTGTGTCACGAGGTGATGCAAAACTGAATTATACCGTGTTGCGAAATGATGCATGTCTAAAAAGTGTGTCACCAACATGAAAAGTTTGGAAAGCTCTGGATTAAGCCTTAAGTTGGGCTGGTGTACTCTCTGGGGCTGAGAGTAAGAGGTACTTCGTACTGCGGTACTGAACTTTAAAAATGTGTCCTGCTGCTCTAGGGTGCTTGCAAACTTGACAGGTGCTTCCTATAGTCCCACTCAGCATGGTGACTGCATTTTATTTTATTTTTGTATTTGTAGGTTCACATAACCTTGAGCACCCATGAGTGTGGAGGCTTATCGGAGCGGGATATTAACTTGGCCAGCTTCATAGAGCAAGTGGCAAACACGCTGGCTTAGAATCAGCCATCCTTGCCATCTACAGTCTTCTGTTGGCCAAGCCAATCCCAAGGGAGAAGTGTGAGATGTTGATGCAAATAATTATTTTTATCCAGTTGCTGACAGAGCCTTAGTATTAGCCCAGTGCATGATGGTACCTGCCATTTTAAAAAATCGATGCCATTGCATTATTGTTTTATGGTCAAAGCTGTCTCATGGCATGTTTATTGCCTCTCAGATTTCAGTGTGGCTACTCCGTAGTCTGTTCAAGCAGTATTATACCAGCACAGTAAAAAGCTACCTTTGGGGTAGGCGAGATATTGTCCAAAACTGGTTTGAAGTCCATATTGTGATATCCGTTTCATAATTTTTGATCTGCCAATATATCGTGAATCATGGTGTATGTTTGTGCTATGCAAAAATCACACTGTGGGGACAACCGTGAAGCCAGACAATGCCTCTACGTAGCTCCATCTTTTATTTTCAGACATTGTGACATATTGGTCTATTGCAGGCATCCCCAAACTGCAGGCCTCCAGACGTTTTGGCCTACAATTCCCATGATCCCTAGCTAACAGAACCAGTGGTCGGGGAAGATGGGAATTGTAGTCCAAAATATCTGGATGGCTGAAGTTTGGAGATGCCTGGTCTATTGCAATGTTTTCAGCTGGTGATAAAACCAGGTATCACCCCAGCCCTACCTGCGATACAGTTAGTTACAGTCAACCTGGCTTGTGACTTAAGCAGTTTATAATAAACTTATTATCTGTCCCGTTACCCGAGTCTTACCTTCTTTCTGCCGAAGGACATATTCTAGAACTCCAATGAGCAGACTGAACTCAAACCAGGCATTTTCTCTACCAGAGCACGATAAATGATCGCATGCTTTTTGAGAAAAGCAAGGGATGAGTGCATGTGTGGGATTTTAAGGCAAGCCTGCAACCTTATCTAGCATCCTGTTGGGTGGAGGAAGGGCACAGGACTGTCCTCCATTGCTATGTCCTCTTTTCAGCTTTACAGAGCTAGTGTGGTGTAGAGCGGTGGACTCGTAATCTGGTTCACGTCTCCGCTCTTCCACATGCAGCTGCTGGGTGACCTTGGGCTAGTCACCCTTCTCTGAAGTCTCTCAGCCTCACTCACCTCAGAGTGTGTTTGTTGGGGAGGAAGGGAAAGGAGAATGTTAGCCGCTTTGAGACTCCTTCGGGTAGTGATAAAGCGGGATATCAAATCCAAACTCTTCTTCTTCTTCGATGAGCATAACTAAATGGTTAGTGTCGGACTAGGACCTAGGACCTGGCGTGCTATGGTCCATGGGGTCCATGGGGTCACGAAGAGTCGGACACGACTAAACGACTAAACAACAACAGTACCTAGGAGAGCAGGGTTCAAATCTCTACTCAGCTTTGAAGCTCAGTGAATGACCATGGGCCAATCACCATCTCTTAAGCCTAACCCTACCTCACAGGGTTGTTGTGAGGATGAAATGGGGAGGAGAACCATGTACACTGCCTCAAGATACTTGGAAGAAAAAGGTGGCATATAAATGTAATAAATAAATATGTCTCTAGGTTGAGGTGGGTGGGGTAGGGAACTAGGATGACTTTTGGATCCCCCAGATCCAAACCAATTCCTAGAATTTCCCATTTCTGTTTGTACCATGTCAGAAGGGAGAGACGTCCAAGCTGTGATGTCAGAAGGACAGATCCATTCTATGCTATGGTCCCTGGGGCCATAGGATTGCACCCTTTAGTAAATCCAACGCCTATGAGGGTTTGTCTCAAATATTGTACAGTGGTACCTCGGTTCCCAAATGGCTTAGTTGTCGAACAAATCGGCTCCTGAACCCAGAAGTGAGTGTTCCTGTTTGCGAACGTTTTTCAGAAGCCGAACGTTCTCCACAGCTTCCAAACGAGTGCAGGAAGCTCCTGCAGCCAATCAAAAGCCGCGCCTTGGTTTTCGAACGGTTACGGGAGTCAAATGGACTCCCGGAATGGATTATGTTCGAGCACCAAGGTACCACTGTACCTGAAAGGGAAAATGGAATGTACTCTCACATTTTACACTTTTGTAAAACCAAGTTAAAAACCAATTTGGCAGCAGACCTTCATTTGTAATAATACTTGATAATTTGTGGAAGACTGTACAATACTTTGGAAGCAAAGGCCCCAATGAATCAGTACTTATTCTCTTAATTTGCAAAAAAGTTACCGGTGAATGCAGCTTTACATTTATAATAATAATGACCGCTCCCCACATGAAATGGGGGGGGGGTGCCTTTTGCTTGGTCGCATGCAGCCCGCCCCCCGATCCCAGTAATCCCAATAATATTTTTTTTAAAAAAACAAACTTTTTTCTACCCTAGAAATTTTTTATTTTTAAACCTGGAATTGTATACATGATGCATGATAAAGTAAACATGGATTATGCATTCAAAATAAAATAGTACCGAGACAGTATCCTACAGGATATTAAAAAGTGGTATGCAAACACATGTTCGACTTCCTGATTGGACTGCAAAACCCAACTCATTTCTTGCAGAAACTGACAAAGAGTTTCATTCCACTCTAAAACATAATCAGAACTACTTGGGAACACATTTCTGGGTGAATTATGCACAAGGATGTGACGGTCAAATGTTTCCCTTTCTTAAATGATGCAGAACTGTCAACGTGGTGAACAGCACACAGTAGTAAGTCGTTATGAGTTCCATACAAGTCCAAGTTGTATGCATGGCTGGACTGGCTGGACTGGCTAAATTTAAAACTAAATCAGAAAGATGGTTATGGAGCGCTAAGCCAATATTCCCAGAATTCACAATAGTCAAAAGGGAATATGTCCCGCTGAACAAATCAAGCTACAAAAAGGATTCTGTCATAATGGCGGAAAACAATGCTTCACAAATCTACAATTCTGTAAATTCACATTTGTGCTTCCTTCAAAGGAAGCACTGCTACCAAGTAGGAGGTAATGACATATTTCACGAGACTGACCCAGTGAAGTACTTAGTGCTGTATCAAAATGGCTCGAGTCCCGACTGAAAACTCTGCTTTCACCCTCCCTTCAAGCCTTGGAAGAAGCTACTGGTGCCTGCTTTTCTCAGCTTTGTGCAGGGATTATAGCTGTTTTCTAAAAGCAAACTGAAATGCACAGTAGCATCAGAATACAAGTTAAGACCACTCCTCCTAGTCAGCAGGTAGCCCAAAACACAGTTGTGAAGTCCTGTTCTACCTATAAATAGGAACGGAGAGTGGAATGTTTTCATTATACCTGAGGCTGATTCGCCACTGAGGTGGTTTTCAGTGTAGTACCACAAAAGAGTTGGATCACCTGTTGACTGACGGTATTCTGCTCCCTGGGCTTCCCAGGGGGAATGCTATCAACATTAAGGCAAACCTGTGAGTGCTCTCTTTAGAAATGTACCTTACAGTCAACGCAGCACACAAACAAAGCCAAACAGAGTCCGCTATTGTAAGATTACATTTAAAACAAAAACAAGAGTTGCTGTTAGTGCTCTCCACTTTTATAAAAGCTCACGGCCAGTTACAGGAAGGAGAGCAGAGCTCTGGACTTCTCAAAATCCAATTCTGGCACCTAGGAATCGCAAAATCGCTTTCTAACACTGCTGAGAGTGCATTATTTTAAGCTGGAGCAAAACATTCAGATAACTGAGTAAGTGTGTTGCCCTTGAAGCTGCTCCACAGATACGCCACAACTCAATAGGGCTGTGGGCGGCACTGTAAAAAAAAAATCCAGAGAAAGAGGAAAGCAGCAAGATGATACCATGGGGGAAAGGAACAGAGTTAAGTACCTCATATCTCCCTTTCAGAGCAAATCCCACACCTGGTGATTTGGAAAAAACAAACGAGTTTCTCCTTTTCTCCTCTTCCATCACTTTCAGTTCTTTTCCCGTGGCTCATCATTCAGCACAAACAAACAAAAAGCCAACCAGGAGGAAGGAAAGGAATGTATAGATGTTGAACACCTGAGAATGAGGGGGGTAGAATGGAGTCGCAGTGGCCATAAATATAGCTGTTCTGTCGAGGACTAGTAGTAGCAGCAGTGAGCAAGTGTGAAGAAACACAAGGAGTTAGTATTAGAAAGGGGGGAGGGAAACCACTTAACTCTGAAAGCTCACATAAACAAAATGGTGAACAGAGCCGGTGCTTATCAGAGAGAGAGATGTGACAAGAACAGAGATCAAGCTGCCATATGATCTGCAGGAGGACCAACATTCCCTTCCCCTGGAATTCTTTAGAATACCATCCTTCAGTGGACAGTGCACACAGACTCAGTGGTGGCCTGGAGACCCATTCACATGTGCTTCAGATGAAGGAGACATTTCCGTGCTGTACAGGCAGTCCAAGTAAACACCAGCAATCTCTGAAATCATATTCCTGTCAGGGATGGCTTGGGCCATGCCATAGATGGCACCCTATAAAAGTCAAAACACAACAAAAAGTCAGTAAATGCGTCCAAGCTGCTGCTGCTGCTTCTTTGCAAATGCAAGACGCTCCTGCTGAAATTCAACCCAAAGCATCCCCTTAGAATTTGAGGGTCGTCTTACCAGGCCAGTGGTCTTGCCCTCGGGGAACTTCATGATCTCATGGACACATTCTTTGATGTCGTTCAGCAGCCGTTCAACCACCCCAGGCTTCGTGTGCACTTGGGTTAAGCAAAAATGAATACTAGGGAAGGAGATAAAAAGACAAAAAATTAGCTTTGTTCCCAATAGTGCTGTTCTGTTTCACAGGCGTTTGTACCTATCCTTTCCTTTAGTTCTAGAAAACTGCTGGAAGATCCGAGGAGCATCTTTTATCCATACACAATGCTCACCTGTGTGGAATACAGCAGCCGTTTTGGTTTTCGAACAGACTGGAGCTGGCTGTAAATTTACAAAAATGCAAAAGGAGGCGCTGCCTCTATGTGCTTCCTGTTTCTCTTGAGAAACCAGGCTATTTGTTCGGAGCGTTGTGAAGCCACAGAACACCCAACGAGTCAATACCTTTTTCACTCTGCTACTGAAATGCAGAAGCCATCTGTGTCAACTTTTTTGGTTTAAAAAATAGTTTAAAAAGGAAAGTGTCTTTGTGAGATCAAATGCAGGAGGAGCTTCCCACCCTCCTCGCATCGTGGCATAATGGCATGTGAATTCCTTTGCCCTTCCTCGCCATGCCCTCACGCCCTCACTCCAGACGCTTTGAGTACTCGGGTCCCATAGAATGTAGTCATTTCTAATGTGGCTATTGCAGTAAAGCAATTTTTTTGGGGGGGGGGGCGCCAAAACAGCTCCTTGATTGTTGCTCATTCTCCTATCTCCCAGATGATCATCAAAGCACTCAGCCCACAGAGCCCAGGATCACAATGAGCTCACCTTGGAGGAAACTGCAGAATGTTCAGATTCCATCCTCTCGTTATTAACATGTTTGACAACCGATATATGTCAAATTTGTCCGACCCCAAAGCAAGTGCAGACACCTCGGGATTTCCAAAGATGAAGAGGTTGTCAATTTTCCGCAGCCTTAAAAAGATGCATGTTTTAAAAGTTTACATTATTACAGTATTATTGAATTTACCCAGAGGTCTCGGAGCGGTTGGCAGAACAAAATCAAAATAGTCCTATTGCCTTTTTATACTGATTTTAAAAAAATGATGCATACACCCTAATTGTTGTCAAAGGCTGGCTTCCCTCCCTCTAAATTCAGAAAAACCCTCAATCTTCCCCTAAAAGAACACAGAAAGCAGTTACTGATCAGTGTCACCCTTCTTCCCCTCCAGAACAGCTGAAAGGAGCAGTTCGGAAGCTTTCCCAGTGTCGCTTAACCACGGTTTCAAGTTGGCTCATTTCACACAAACAGAAGGTTGATAAATAAGCCACTGTTAAAGGAAAATGTAAGCAAACACTTCGAAACTCCTTGCAGCCATGCTGACTGGAGGAGGAGAGGGAAGTATGTGAGCTTTAGGCTTGCATAGGTCTGTTCATATCACACTAAACAATGATTTATTCTCAGTGGTGGGGAAGCTCATGGTCAGGGATGATGGGAGCTGTAGTTCAACCACACCTGGAAGGCCATAGCTTCCCCATCCCCTGTCTAGCATGGGCCAAATTTGACAGGTGGACAAATTTCAACCAACATTATGATGTCATGATTGGCAGATGGGTGGCCCCAACCATCTCTCGAAATCTCTATTCGAAGCATCTGGCTTTGCCCCCTTTAAACCCCGCACGTACTCTGCTTCGAGGAAGCGTGCAGCTGCAATTATCTTCCTGGTGTATTCCACATATCCGTCTTCTCCTATGTGCATCATCGTCGCCCAGCAAGCTGCGATGAGGCCACCTGGCCTGGAACCAGACATGGTAGGGGAGGCGTAGATACCACCTGGCCAGTCAGGGGCAATGAAGAACTGATACTGCCGATATCTCTCACTGCTGTATAGGATCACGGAGGAGCCCTTTGGCGCATAGCCGTACTGCAGAGGGTGAGATGGGAGTCCGAGTTGCAAAACAATAAAAAGCAAGCATTTAATACAAATCTTCCCCCCCCCCCCAAGAATCTGATGGAGACTGAATTCCACAGACATGTTCAAACCTCTTCTGCAGGGAATTGCAGGGCAGAACCGACAACTTAATGATTCCACACTGGAATTCAGCGATTTTTAAAATGTTGTGTGGGTTTCCTTTTTTTCTTATAAAGCATTCCAGCTGCTGAAAGTCTATGGGCAGGTGAGAGCTCGGCCAGATGAGGGCAAAGAGCCACCTGCACCGGGATCTCGCTCTCACCATGGCCAACCAGATGCCTATAGGAAGCCTGCAAGCTATTTAGAGTGTCTCTTTCAAAGATAGGGCGTAACAAGGGCACAGGTGTCAACTTGCTAAAAAGACAGAGGATCACATCTGAAACCAATTCCAAACATTCTGAAGATTAATGTATTAATTAATGCATTTAGTCTTCTATTAAAGTCCACTCCTTTCTTGCAAAGGTAAATTCTCCTGCCGTGTACACATCTGCCATCATGCTTATATACCCTGAACCTAAACAAGTTTTCCGAGAAGTGCGGTGCAATTTATTTGCAAGGACTTATGTTTAGGATTGCAGTTTAGGGCAAATGTCCAGTGGCATGATCATAAAAGTGTTCCCGTACAAATGAACCGGAAGCAGAATTAAAGGAACCATGCCTGATCCAGTCTGGAGAGTGGACAATCAACTCAAGCTAGATTTTCTCCATTAAACCTGCTTAAACTCACCTTGTGCGTATCTGCAGAAATGCTGGTGACACCTTTCACTCGGAAATCAAAACCCTGCTTCAGAGGGTACCCTGCCTTCTCCATGAAGACAATGAGAAAGCCCCCCAGGCACGCGTCCACGTGGAAGGGAATCTTGTATTTCAATGCAAGCTGTGCCAAAGGGGGGGGAATCAACTTAGTTTCTCCAGCTAAACCAAAAGCAACAAGACGGAAACTTCCTGCCAAGTGTGAACCTCAAAAGTATCAAACCTATTTACATTGTTTGAAAAGACGACTGAGCATTCTTCCCTAAAAAGATGCATAATTCACCATTCTCAAGGCATTCTACAAGCAAGGAGGCCCTGACCAGTGGCTTCAGATTCTGGTAGCGTCTACCGAACTCCTCCTATTTGTAATTTCCAAACTGTTATCTTCCCTTTGATCCTCATTAAGTCAATGAAGGGGAGATCTGCATCAGTACAGGGTTGCTTCGAATCCAAAACTGATCACAAGGAACGGTCCTTGTGAGGGCCATGTTTTGCTCACAGTCTTCTTTTGCTGGCAAAGTCAAGGTCGCTCCGACTTCCAACTAAGTGCTTGAACAGCTCCTGCTTGGTATTCGCACTACAGGATACTTAAGCAGTATGAAATGTAGGGCACTGCCTTATACCAAGTCAGATCTAGCTCTATATGGACTGGCGGAGGTTCTCCAGAATTTGATGCCAAAATAATTGCCATTCCTACCTAGAGATGCCAGGAGGTTGAAGCAGGGATATTTGGCCTGCAAAACATGTTCACCACCACTGAGCTGAAGCCCCTCTCTTAAGGTACAGCCTGATTACCACCCCAATGCCCAGGGCAGGATTTGAAGCATAACATGGCTACATAAATTTGCACATACAATGTAAATGTATGTTTCTAACTGAGAGCCACACATGCCAGAACATACAGCACACTCTCTCCTGGGCTGAGCCCACACAGGTATCTGCTCAGCAAGTCATACGTTTTGCTAGAGCGGGTGACACTTGGTGAAAACTTGCATTGCAGCAAGGAGGAGCAGTTGCAACACCTAAGCCCACAGAAGGTATGGTAATAGAACCGTTTGCAGCCATCTTCCAAAGATGTGGAGCTGCACTCAGCTATATCAGGATCTTGCAGTCACTTTGCAAGGGATGCGGGTTTGTATTTATGGACACTTGGTGCCATGCAGGAGGCAGATCTGTGCTTGCAGCTGGGTTTTCCATTCATCAACTATGGACTGGGGGGGGGGGGACTTTGTGTGTTGAAAACAACCCCCCACCCCACCCCCACCCAAAGTAAGCAATGTGTATATCAGGTTAAAGTAGCACAAAGGTAGTTACCTCTGCGACCTCCTCAATTGGGTCCATGACTCCATGAGGAAACTGCGGTGCTGAGCAGACCAGCATGGCTGTATTCTTGGAAATGGCTCTCTTCATTGCCTGGGGGGAAAAAATCAAGAGGAAATGATCAGGCAGTCAAGAAACTCTGTTAAGATACCAGTCTTCAGACTGGCACAATCAGGCTTGCAACTATGATTGGGGTACCAGGGCCTTTTGATGAACCCTGTCCTGGGAAGCCCAACAATGTTCGATACTTTACACAGTCACTATTGACAAGAGGTCTGAGAATATCTGAGCAATACCTTAACATCTACTTGCATCGTCTTGGTCAATGGAATGTGCACAATCTTCATCCCAAAATAATGAGCTGCTTTATCAAATGCCGCATGGACGCTCTGTGGAACCAGCCTGGGGAAGACAGATAGAGCAAGATGTCTCAGAAAACGTTTGTAGTTGCCTGTGATTCGTATCTTTCCTGCTTTATCCCCTCCTTGTCTGCACAAAAATAAACGGATATACACCTGAAAGCTTGGGAGATGTGGGGGACTTAAAAGAAATACATGCATCGCATGGACCTCTGGCAAGTTGTTTCTGCTATTAAAATAAAACCAGCAACCACACAAGACCACAGTTTGGAAAACTGCACAAGTTATTCTGTGGGCCCAGTGGGGTATTTGGCTTGTCACAAACAACAGTCACCACCCTCTGCATGGCAGGCAGCTTTGGGAACAGAAGGGCTCAGGGTTGTGGGTTCAAGCCTTACATTGGGCAAAAGATTCCCGCATTGACAGGGGGCTGGACTAGATGATCCTCGTGGGCCCTTCCAATTTTGTGATCCTATTATTCTGCCTCCACTGACAACAACCAAACTCCAAAGTGCTCCTAGATAAGCAAAAGTCTTTGGGGGGGGTGCATTTAGAAGAGGTTTCAAAGTTGCACTTTAAATTCTTGCCATTCTACAGTGAATTCAGAGTTTAATTTAGAGTATGACCATTGGCCACACGGGCTGGGACTGATGGGAGTTGGGAGTCCAAAAAACATCTGAAGGGAACCATGTTTGGCTACCCCTTCCGCTTAGGTTTTTGGTTCCATTTTATTCGGTATAAAGTATTGGCCCAGCATATGAAAAGTTAAAGTAGGGACCGGTCTAAAAAGATGCTTAATGAAAATAACTTCTCCTATAATAAGGAGAAGTTACTTTGTGATTAATTACTTTGTTGGGAGGGGGAATAAAAATGGACCACACTGACCACACACACATAAAAAGACCCTGCTGGATCAGGCCAATGGCCCATCTAGTCCAGCATCCTGTTCTCACAGTGGCCAACCAGAGGCCAAGCAGGATCCAAGTACAAGACCACTCTCTGCTCTTGTGGTTTCCAGAAACTGGTGTTCAGAAGCGTAAGATGCAGGAGAGAGAGAGAGAGAGAGAGAGAGAGAGAGAGAGAGAGAGAGAGAGAGAATGGGCTACATACATTTCTGGATGCTTGATTCCTTTCTCGTAAGCCAAATTCCTGTAAGCTTTACAGACCATCAGGATACTCTCAGTCCCACCAGAGGTCATCTGTTTAGAAGGAATTAAAAACAACAGACACACTTAAATGACCACATACAAATGGAAGTACAGTCTTATACTGGAAAGTGAATTTTAGTCTCTAGTCATCAGAAACTCTGAAAGTGTGTGTGCGCGCACACACACACACAAATATCACGGGAGAGGATGTAAGTGCCACAGCAACACCACAATCAAGCCAAGGATATGCAATGCCCTATCCTAACAAGGGAAGAATTCCACACACGCAAATTGCACTAACAGAACAAAGGGACTCCCAGCTGGACTGTCAGCATGTTAACTACAAAAGCTCCTGTAGGCAGTCATGGCAAGGACTTTTCTGCAGCCAGACTTGTTGGTACACATAAACCCAAAGAGACATATTGACGTAATCTGAGAAAGGGAGACAGTTGAATGAGAAATCTGCTTAAGGGACTTGGCTGTTGTTGTTGTTGGCCTGGTGTGGTGGGATCCAGCGTCCAAGCCATTCTTTCTTAACTCCTTTGTGCAAAAGTGTATCTAAACATTCCAGCTACTGTGCATATCAGAAAAGAGCAGAGTTGTGGTATTTTGAAGATTAGGACCACTCTTCATTGGACAATCCCAAATTTATAAGTGGTAGAAATGTAAATGAGAGTCTAGTCCATTACTGAGTGAGGTTGTCAGCACAATTTCAAGCTAAGAACATTGCAGAACTGCCACGTTCAGACCCTTTCTGACCCCTGCTTAAAGCTTTGATGTCAACTTTAGCTTATATAACACTGTCTTGGTTGCCTTCCAGTGTAGACTATTATCTCCTTGAGACTATGAATCACTGTCACAGGACATTAATATTCTGGTTTTTGCAATATATTGGGCAGCTGGCCAATGTCAGGTGACTCAGCAACAGCTGACAGCTTTTTTGCTGACTGACTTCCACTAATAAAAAGGGGAAGCTCAGAACGTGACAAGCAAAAAATGAAGCAGACAACGTCTGGGGATATCTTTCTAATTCTGTATGCAAAAAAAGCTGAATTTGACTATTTTAAGGGAAATGGGGAGATGTCTTATCACACACACACACACACAGAGTGGTACCTCGCAAGACAAATGCCCTGCAAGACGAATTTTTCACAAGACGAATGCGTCTTGCAATCTGATGGTGACTCGCAAGACGAATTCATTTTGCGAAAAATTCATCTTGCGAATCGCGGTTTCCCATAGGAATGCATTGAAATTTAATTAATGCGTTTCAATGGCAAAAAAAGAAATTTCAATGCATTCCTATGGGAAACCGTGATTCACAAGACAAATTTTTCACAAAATGAATTGACTCGCAGAACTAATTCGTCTTGCGAGGCACCACTGTATATATACACACACTCTCTCAAAGGAAGTTTAAAGGGTATAACTCTTCCTTGCTAAACTGTCAGTTCCACTACATATAAGGTTGGCATTCCACAGCAGAACACCCTATTACGATCATTTTTAAGCACCTCCAGAGTACTTCCTACATGGCACATGAATAAAGAAGAACCATTTCTATGAAAGGAGAGCAAATCTCAAATTATGGCACTTTGGCAGCAGTGGGTATTTTTACACTACAAACCAGTTTAAAATTAACATTCCTCTCCCAGGAATCCTGGGGGGTGTAGTTCTGTGGGAATTCTCAACATCCTCATCAAACTACACTTCCCAAGATTCTTCGGGGGAGGCTGTTACAGTCGAACTACCCACAACTATGCCTCAGTTGTGGAAACTTCATGAAAACACAATGCCAGTACTGAAGGTCAATGTAATAGATTTAGTGCACTTACTATAAGGAAAGGTGAATATATATTTTTTTAAAAAAATGACAAATAATAAAGGCACGTATATTGTGTGCATATGAAAAAAGTTTGTGTGCCAGAAGTAATAACTTGCATGATAAAAAATTTACTAGCCTTGCAGGTTGAAACCACAAAGTCCAACTGAACGAGTACAAATAGCTCCCTGCCACAGAATTGGAGAATTGGAAAGGACCCTGAGGATCATCTAGTCCAACCCCCTGCAATGTAGGAATATGCAGCTGCCCCATGCAGGGATCGAACCTGCAACCTTGGCGTTATCAGCACCACGCTCTAACCAACTGAGCTATCCACCTATGGCTTATTTGTGAAACCTGTAGTTCCCTACCAAATCTCAGAATCACTGTAACCCCCTTGGAATACATAGCTCACAATTTGTCAATGTAAGATCCCACATGCTTTTGATTCCTTTCCCTTAAAAAACAAACAAACCCAAGAAAACAAACTGTCATTGCACAAGACAGTATGTCACTCCCGACCGTATCCCTCTAACAAAAAAAAGAACAGATGATGTACTGTTTGTTTTTAGCAGAAGCCTGACAGCTGTGAAAACACTAACAAGGAATTGTATGTTGCTCAGCAAGATTCTTATCCCAGTGCTGTTGTTCTTCCCAAGTGGGATTTGAGTAAAGCACTGGCTAATTTCAGCATGGCATGTGTCTGGAAAGAAAAGGCTGGGCTTATTTGCAAGCGAGGGAAGCATGGGGTGTCATCTCCCCCCCCCTAAAAAAAAAAGAAAGAAAATAAAACCAAAGATAGCATTTCCTATACAAAAAACTCCTCTTTTATTCTGACCTGTTCTGTGTAAGGAAATTACTTGACAGGAAATCTTCATACTAACCTTCCCCAACCTGGTGCCCCTTCATATGTTATGTTATGTTATACTACAACTATCATCAGCACCTGCTAGCACAGCCACTGATGGAAGATGTAGTACATACAGCAACATTTGGGAGGGAGGCAGGGAGGCAGGTTCTGCTTCCAGTGCATATCTAGTTATTAAACCCCCAGAACAGCTGGGCAAAAAAAAATTGGCCTTATTCGTTTTTCCTTTTCACTTTTGTTTCTTGACAAGATTATTCTGAATGTTGCCAGTTTGAGCAGGGAACAGCACATTTAAAATGTGCATTTCTGAAGTCTGCAGAAGACAGAAAGGGCGTGTGAGAGACCAAGAGGAATAAATATCCTTTGGTACTGGGATTAAAGCTCATGGGTAGTTTCCTCGTTAAAAGTGGGAATGGTTTTGCAAGCACAAGAGGCAATGTTAAGTTTGTTACAATGGTAGAGGAGTACGACAGAAGCATGTAATCCTCTGAGTTTGGTTGGAAACCCACAAGGCGGCAGCACATCTATGCCCACAGACACAGCAAAACTGGAGCGACACATAGCCTGAACCTCTGGTAAAAACAAAATGCCACCATTGGCAATTAATTCTTTACGGGTAAGAGCAGTGGGACTGCTCTTAAGACTTGGTAGGCTTTCACCAGAGGTTCCGACTGTGCCTTGTCCCTAATCATCTTCTCACTGTTGCAATATATTTTGCATTGAAAGTCAAGCCTTGCAGGCTGGAAGTGGCAAGAAGGCCTATGTGCACAGCCTTTGTAAACTGGAAATAAACCAGAAGTGTTTATTTCATATGGTGCAAGAGAGGAGACTAAAAATGAAAGCTCCCCATTTCACAAGGTAAAACATGCCCGGGCACTGACCCAACGCAGTAGTAGATGTGGCAAAAAAAATCAGCCTGGAATTCCTTGGGTCAGGCAATAAGAATACTGCTACAGCTCTTCGCCACATTTAGTTTCTTTGTTTAGCGTAATAGCTCAAGAACTTTCTTTGAAGGGTAGTGATAGCTAGACGATACTTGGGCTCAGTGGCTTTTGATGAGTGGTGGATGCTAGCAGATTGCAAAGGCAGCAGAGATTTGAAAGTTTTAATTTCAGGAAATTAATTACAAAAGGGTTGGGATCATATTGCACCTCTCCCTGTTCCTTGCATTGACACACTTCTGCAAACATTCCATGCCTCTTGCAAACATTCCATGGCAAAATCTCTGGCATGTCTTACTAGACTAGAGCATAGTCAGTGAAGGACACAGAAGTATGGGAGCTTGCAGCTGGCTTGCAACAGCAGGGGAAGATCTAAGGGGAAGTTGTTTGGTTTTGCGGGGGTTGGCTGAGGTAGGTTTCAATGATGCACCTCCCAAGGGGAGGAATCATTCAAAGGTTGTTATGTAAACTTGCTGTGAAGTGAAACTCTGTGGGCTTAAAAAAAATTCTACAAAGGAAGTGGCAAAGAGGGAGCTTCACAGCATTATTGTATTAGGAGGGCCTGAGTCAAAAGGTAAAAGGTAAAGGACCCCTGGACGGTTAAGTCCAGTCAAAGGTGACTATGGGGTTGCGACACTCATCTCACTTTCAGGCCAAGGGAGCCGGCAAAGGTCTACAGAAAGCTTTCTGGGTCATGTGGCCAGCATGACTAAACCGCTTCTGGCGCAACAGAACACCGTGACGGAAACCAGAGCGCCTGGAAACGCGCCAATTATGTTTTCATTAATCAGGCATAGTTATTAGGCCTCAGGATAAACGTCTGCTGTGCCCAAGCACTGAGAGGTATGGCCTTGAAACTCAACAATACTATACCGCGAGAAAATAGATCAAGAAAAACATTTTTAAAGAGATTAGGAAAAGGAAGTATCCGTGCTGTGCTCTCAAGTAAAAAAAAAAAAAAAGGACACTCAGAATTTCAAAAACACATTTTAACTTCCAGAAATTTACAGCAACAATAAAGAATGAGGAAGATATATTGACAGGCATGGCAATAATCAATTAACAAAGACTGTACCACTTTTTAAAAAAGAATTGTTAATTGTACGTAAGCCTTTTTCTCTCTATCTTTATAGTGCAGAAGGACCCATTTTGTGTTACCAAAAGTCAAACAGAATTAACTAAGCAAATAAAGGCTGCACAGACTCAGTTAAATGGTATTTAGGCTCTTTTAAAAGTTTGTGCAAAATGGAACTGTGGCTCCTAAGACCTAATGGGGCTTAGTGATTAAGAGAATGAGCTGTGATGATCCCACCAAGCTGCCACATAACAGACGCATCTGTAACAGGAAGAAGGATACTAGCCTGTCTTACAGGGTAGTTGTAAGCATTCATTGAGAATGTATGTGAAACCCTTTAACCCTTGAGAGGAAATGCTAAGTAAATGCTAACCACCAACAAATATGCAGCTATTCAAGCAACTATTCATATCATTGAAGAATTGCCTCCTCAAAACACCACCTGTCATATTTTCTGCTCCAAGTGAGTTCTATTAACCTCTAGCCATACACCTCCGAGTCCTTTGAACTGTTAACCTCCTTCCTAAGTTTCACTGTCTGTGGGCAGCTCCTTCCCTACAGATTGCAAGGGGATGCTAACCCTGTAAGACGAGTTTGCAAGAAATTAATTTTAATAAGGTCGAAAGTACAACCCTCGCCTGTGGGTCTGCTGCTTCTTTAGCAACAATGCCTTACCCAGTCAAGGTCATGGCTGGTGACTGGGCACCGATAGCAGTGGTTTCAGTGCACTGCTGCTTAGCTAGAAGCACTCAGCCTCAACTGGTGGGCAACACTGCACAACAACAGTCTACGGGTTCAGCCCCACAGACACAAAAGGACCATCCCTCCTCACAACTAAGCCTCTTTCAGAAAAGTCACTTGGCAGTCTTCATCTGCTGTTGGACAAGAGCAGCTGCCTCAATACTTAAAACTGGAATTTTATCCCTGCTCTCCCATTCAGGTCCTGTATACCTGAAGGAGCGTCTCCACCCCCATCGTTCAGCCCGGACACTGAGGTCCAGCACCGAGGGCCTTCTGGCAGTTTCCTCACTGTGAGAAGTGACGTTACAGGGAACCAGGCAGAGGGCCTTCTCGGTAATGGCACCCGCCCTGTGGAACGCCCTCCCATCAGATGTCAAGGCAATAAGCAACTACGGTATCTTACTCCTAAAAGACATCTGAAGTCAGCCCTGTTTAGGGAAGTTTTTAATGTTTAATGCTGTACAGTGGTGCCTCGACTTACGAAGGCGATCCGTTCCGCGGCGCTCTTTGTAAGTCGAAACCTTCGGATGTCAAAGCGTCCATTTTACGCATGTGCGAAGTGCAATTTTGTGCTTTGCGCATGCGCAGACCGCACACACCGCTTCTGTGCAGGTGCAGAACGTGCAAACGGCGAAAAGACTTCCGGGTTTGCCGACTTTGAAAGTCGAAACCTTCGGAAGTCGAGGCATTCGGAAGTCGAGGTACCACTGTATTGTGTTTTTCATATTCGGTTGGGAGCCGCCCAGAGTGGCTGGGGAAACCCAGCCAGGTGAGCGGGATATAAATAAAAAATTAATAAAAAATTAATTTAACTAATTATCCCTGTAATGTGGCATTCTCTTTGCACCCCACACTCACATTCCTAAAAACATACATGAAGCACAGAAGCTTCTGCCAATACAGACAATGTACGAAAGGTATTTTTGGATCAGCACAGATAACTGTAAAAGGCAAACTTAGGGCATATCTACATTAACCGCTAAGATGTATTGCACCTTATTCATTGTGGCTTCCCAAACAATTCCTGGAAAATGTGGTACAGTGAGGCTGCTGGTTGCTAGAGATCCTTAGCCTTCTCTATCCCTCCCAAACTGCAGTTCCCAGAGTTCCCTGGAGAAGGGGATAACTACTACACAAGTTTCAGTCTAAGTACGTAGCACAGATCAGCATCCTAGCAGTAGAACTCTATAGAGATTGGTTTCATTGTTCATAAGGAACACATGCTAAAGAAAAACAGATTATTATTTTTTATTTCTGGTAGTTTTTATTTACATGGAGTTAGAAGATCAACACCATCCTGCATATTGAATGGTAATATTACATCTTGCAAGTTCATGTACGTCCAGGAACTGGAAACAGTATTGTGAACCTGACAGTTTTACTCTGGGGAAACGTCTGGAGAATATAAAGATTGACATAAAGATGTTCATCTCTCTTGGTAGAAAAGCAAATCAGTATACTTCACTTAAAGTGCATCGTTATTATTTTGATTATTATCTACCCTTCATCATCAGGTTCCAGGGCAGGTTACAACCATTTAAAATTCCGTATGTAAAACGAATTGCAAGAACAGGGTAGGTCCTGAATACATACATCTCATGTATCAACAGCCAGGGTAAAGAGATGATGATGGTGGTGATTTAGCATTTATATGCTGCGTGTCTGACTGGGTTGCCGCAGTGACTCTTGAGCAGCTTCCAACAAACTATAAAACCACAGAAAACATCACACCCATCGAAAGGCAAGCCCTTGACCTATTACAGATCTGTAGCCAAACAACTGTCTAGTTGGTTTCAAGTCAATCTACGGCAGGCATCCCCAAACTGCGGCCCTCCAGATGTTTTGGCCTACAACTCCCATGATCCCTAGCTAAGAGGACCAGTGGTCAGGGATGATGGGAATTGTAGTCCAAAACATCTGGAGGGCCGAAGTTTGGGGATGCCTGATCTACGGCATCCATTCTCTCCTCTCCATCACCCTCTCGGCATAGGTGAGACGCAGTGTTCCACAGCTTTGAAAGCCAGAGTTCCCAGATCCTGACCCACATACAATGCCTCTTGGCTTTATCAGACTGACAGTATGCAGCCCAGAGCACGACTGTTTTTGGACTACAACACCCATCACCCCTAGCTAGCAGGACCAATGGTCAGGGATGATGGGAGTTGTAGTCCAGTAACAGCTGAGGACCCAAGTTGGAGAAACACTGTTTATAGAATGGGACGGCACGCTGCATTGCTAGGGTCATAAACCCTAGGCTAACTGCGACACGAAGTTAAAATTAATGGGGTTAAGCAGGCCTAAATCTGTGCTGGATTTAGGCCTCTCATCTCATATCTTCATTAGCAACATTGGGGAGGGGGGTGTTTCCCGCTACCCCACCCATTGTTCTTGCAAGCCTTGCAAGTGACTGCAGGAGAGGGTCACTGAGTGAAATCACAGGGGGTGTTTTTCTAGGTCTGAAGTGGAACTGTGACACTCCCTTGTTCTTTTTGCTATTGAATGCTGCATGTCATTTAATCTTGTTTTATTTACAGTATTGAAATGTGGTTATTTTGTATATTGTTTTTGTTTTGCTATGTTATTCTGAAATTGCTATCGCGTTATTTTGCTATGTTATGAAAGTTTTTGCAATGTTTGCTTGAAATGTATCTGTTTCTTTGTTGTAAGCAGCTTTGAGCAGAGAGCCGGGGGGGGGGGGGGAGCGGAATACAAATATAGTGAACGAATGAATGAATCTTACTGACCCTAAACTGCTCCAGCAACAAACACCGTCCACATTAGATCCAAAGGAACTCCTGCCTATTCGTTCACCTTCTTGGCAACAGCATATAGAAAATGCTGCTATTAAACATATGAGTTGCTGAAATACCAACCACAATTTTCACCCAACATACTGATTACATACAACTTGCTCTGATAACACACACACAGAGGGCGGAGGGAGAACACAATTCTCTTTTAATTTAGACTTTTTCAAAAACTGGACACCCACAATTCTAGGTGTTGTCCTCTTTAGAAATGGCAAGGCTTTTTACATTTGCAAGCAAGTTCATTGCCTGCACAGGTCAACCAACAACATTATGTAAACTAACTAGCCAAGCAGCTTGCAAATTGCAAGAGAGGTTATGAATAGGACTGCATAACTACCAAGGTATTTGGCAGGTTGTCCACAATTTCTTAATTACCTTTGATGAACAGCTGTTAATTGTCAGGACAGCTTATATATGTTCTGCCTAACCAGACCTATAATTTAGCTACCTATATTTTAGCTATGTAAATTTGTTTTCAAACTTTAACAAAATATAACGGTGTTTTGTTTCTCAACTGTTTTGTGGATTTCAACTGTGGTTTATCTACAATTTCATTTGTACACTTGCTTAGGCAGCTCTTCCATCAAGGTTATATACATATTCTAATAAATAAAATAACAATTTCATTAGAGTCGGCTAGACCCAAAGCAAATGCAGCTTCCCTTGGAAAGAAGGCAAAAAAAGACACACACTTTTTTCTGTAATGGATCTTTTAACATTTACACAAATACACTGACTGCAGCTAGTGGGATTCATGTTGTGTTACTTACTGTTCCACAAGATTTGGGGCCCCCGTGGAAAAGCGCGCAAGCCATTCTCACGACCTCTGCTTCCATCTTCCTCACGCCCGGGAATATATCTGGATGAAGCGGGTTACTCCATGCAAATTCCTCATAAACCTTCAGGGAGAAAAATGGCACAGGTGAGATCGCTCCTCCAAAGTAAACCCTGAAAAGGTGACGCTACACTGTGCTTTTTACATACAAGAGAAAGTCACCTCGCTCCCCATCCATCAAACTTGATTGGTTTCGGAGAAATCGCAGAAGGACACTGTGGAGTTTTCTCTGCTATAAAGTTTGTCCCAGAATGCTTTGCACACTCTCACCGATCATATCATCCAAACACCAAATTCTAATGCCGCAGAAGCTTTGAATAGGAGTTACGTCTCATGTGATGGCAGCTGTGTGAAGCGATGAGTGGAGCTATGCTTGCTGGCCTCAACCTCACAGACACTACCTGTTTCACCACCAACATCCACACCTTGGCTGCAAAGTCTGAAGCAGGGACCCCTAGGCTAAATCACGTGAGAAGCCTACATGCACACACTGAGGCGGCTTCCCACCCAAGGCATGGAGAGGGGTAGGGCCAGGTGGCAAAATGCAGCAGAGGAGCAGAACCTATCAGAGGCGGGGCCAGGAAGGCCATGTGACCTGGGCTTCAAACTCAAAGGGGGCCTCAAAGGTAGGCCCTTGCTCTTTTGGGGGGAATTGTGGGCAAGTTTCGCCACTTGCTCTTGAGCTCATCAGACAAAACATGACAAACATGCTCATCTTAGAGCTGCAAATCGAAGCAAATAAAATATGTGATTTGACAAAATACTTTTTGCTACCAGATACAGGTTTTATCAAATTTCAGAGTTTAAAATGTTCACAAATATTAAGACAAATATATCTGTTCCGATGGCGCGTGGTTTGACTGCAGTGAACTCAGATCGGCCAATTATATAAACAAAGCGCTACCAATCAGTGGCTGTTGTTGGGTCGAGTGCATGTTGAAAGGTGGAGAACTGTAATATTTTCACGCCTCCCTCTTCTTTTGGTGCCTTGTTTTATTTCCAAGTGTTGCCATCCATTCCTATTGTGGCTGGGGGCCTTGAAACCTAGAAACAGCCCAGGGTGACTCTGGATCTCTGAGGGGGGCCTGCAGAGGAGTAAGGGAGCAAGCACAGCCCTGCCCTTCTCCCGCAATTCTAATCACATGAGGCTCAGGTGCCTCTACAGAGCTAGCGTGACATTTCTTCCTACTTATTTTCTGTGACAGAAGGAAAACAAGTTGAAAAAGAGAGACATATGACTGTCTGGGAGTCAAACAGACTATTGAACACCTTTTTCAACAAGCCTTTTAATCAGAGATTTTGTATCCCGACCTGAGGCTTGAAATTCTTTTTATGCGTGCTTTTATTGCAGAAACGCTCAGGTTTGTTTCATGGAAAGCAACTCTTGATAAAATAATTTACGGTAAGTAAATTCCTTGTAAACTGGCTGTGGCAGAGGCAGGGACAGTCTACCAACCTCTTCCCTACAATTCCTATCTCCATTGGGTATTGGGGGGGGGGATAAGCTTAACTGAATTAATGCTTGGAAGTCACAGCATGTGGTAGCAAAACCACGCCTTACAATTATGAGCAAGACACATTAATACATTTGAAATGATTCACAGGGCATAAATTCAGGGGAATTTCTGCTTCCAATTCCAATGTGTGTGATGCCTAACCAGTACAACTACTTCACTGGCCTGCCTGAACCTCACTTATTCACAAGTGGGGTGAGGTTTTTTTTCCTTGTCACAATTTGCTTTCCACTTCACATTCCTTCCTGTTCCATCAAAACAGAATGCCACATTACAGGGGTAATTAGTTATCCTTATTATTTAATTTGTAGATCGCCCTTCACCGGAAGAGAGCACAGGGCAGTGCTTCATTTAAAATACGTCATTAAAAAAAATAAAAAATTACACACGTGCATTCAACAAACCGAAGTATAAACATATAGCTATTACCACACTGAATTACCTTCACAAGCAGATTCGTGAGTTTCTGATCCCCGCTGTATACTGTCCCAGACACTTTCCCTTCTTCCCAGTTTACTTCACCTGAAAGCACGGAGACAAGAAACTGCCTGTCATATTTAAAAGCACTTTGCCGATCAAAACTGCAGTTGATTGTTCACACAACAGTCTATGGAGACAACATTAAAACTACAGTCTAGCGCAGAGCTGGGGAACCTTTACTCTGCATGCAAAATTAGGCCCAGCAGGTCTCCCTTTCTGACCCACAAGGCTGTTTTTTTTCCCTAAGTCACACCCACCTGCCGCTCGCCTGACATCATATCAGGCGTTGGGCAGGTAAAAACAAGGCAATGTGGGGTTTTAAGACACCCTTAGTCATAGACAACTATCAGCAGATAGCAAAGGGTTTTTTTAAGCACTGGCAAATAGCCTTTCTCTTTAACTATTGTTAAAAAGCAATAATTAACCATGGAACTGTAAAATTATTATTGTTTAATTTTACTGTTTACTATTGGATTCTAATGGATTATTGAATATTGATTTACTTGATATAAGTGGAAATAAATTTAAAAATTGTCCAGTAGCACCTTAGAGACCAACTAAGTTTGTTCTGGGTATCTGAAGAAGTGTGCATGCACACAAAAGCTTATACAGTGGTACCTCTACTTACGAATGTTTCTACTTACGAATGGAGCTCCATCCGCCATCTTGGATGCGGTTTAGATAGGATATTTTCTACTTATGAATTTTTAGATAGGGTTGCTTCTACTTACGAATTTTTTCTCCCAATGCATTCCTATGGGATTTGACTTATAATTTTTTTCGACTTACAAATGTGTGTTTGGAACGCATTAAATTCGTAAGTAGAGGTACCACTGTACCCAGAACAAACTTAGTTGGTCTCTAAGGTGCTACTGGACAATTTTTTACTTTTTAAATTTATTTCAACTGCATCAGACCAACACGTCTACCTACCTGAATCTTGATATAAGTGGTTTGTTTTAAAATTATTGTGACTTTTATATTGGATCAGATGGTTATTACTAATGTTTGTTGTTTTATTGTGTTTTTATATGTGTTGCTTTATATATGTTTATATGTGCAAGGAGATAAATAGGTACCATTGTGGCGGGAAGGTAAAGGTTTCTGCCATAGTGTTCCGTTGCACCAGCTCCCTTGGCCTGAAAGCGAGATGAGTGCCGCAACCCCATAATCGCCTTTGACTGGACTTAACCATCCAGAGATCCTTTACCTTTTACCTGTATGTGTTGGAAGCCACTCAGAGTGGCTGGGGCAACCCAACCAGATGGGCGGGGTATAACTAACAATATTATTATTAATAATATCATTATTATTACTACTATTACTACGGTATTACAACAGCAGGTGGCAGGAATTCATGCTCCAGAGGGGACCCAAACTTATAATAATATATTTCTGGAAGAGAGAAATGTCCAACACTTGTGAAAAATACATGGCAAGGAGAAAGCATGAAAACCAGGTTTTACACCCCTCCAAACAGGAGCTCTCCAAACTTTCTAAGTCAAGTTCATATTTCCTCATGCAACTAACAACATTACTTTGTTCTTATGAGACAGTGGCAGGGTTTTTATTTTGTACTCTTCTCCAAGAACTATCCTTCCACCATTAATTGAGAACGAAGGCTGAGTATTTGTAACACACAGCAATTTGCTGCTGCTTATTAATTAACATTGGCACTGGAGCAGAGCAGATGCTGAAACTGATTGACACGTGCCAGTCTGCATTCAGACTCATACCCATAGAGCTGTATTCTTTCATCTTCTTCAGCACATCTGGTTGGCTCAAGCCTTTTGCTGGCAGGATTTTGACATAACCCGTTTTATCTTGCAAGAAACTTAAGGTTTTGGCCATATCTTCCATAGTCTTATTCATCTGTTTCTTTATCTGTTAGGATAGATGAGCACACACGCAAATATAATATGAACAGATTCTAATCATCATGGGGATAATATAATTGCAAATTCCTTGCAAAAAAAAAAAATAGTTCAAGCCTTGAGTTCAATTTTAAACAAGTTGACCTCTTTTCGCAGCTTTGCTTTTAATTCCCACAACCCCCACCCCAAAGCATCAAATGATAAAGAGCAATAAATATGTTTCCTCCTTGCAAATTAAATAGGTAAGTAGCTCAATGCTTAAAAACTTACCATAGTACCAATAAAGGGCAATTTGCGTAAAACTCTGAAGAACCACTTTTTAGATCGTGCTGTTAAACCTAGAAAGAAAACATTTTTAAAAAATTATTCAGCCCCAAAGTTTCCAAATGTAATTTTCTTTTATTTGCCAGGGTAGAGAAGATTCCCTGCTTCTTGAGTACAGAAGGCTTCCTGCTTCAGAAAGCTGCCTTCCACCCATCTTGCATGCTTACCTGCACTGCCCTCTAGCCATCAAAGTTCCCAGCAATTTGTTGCCAAGACCTTTGCACTGCCTCTACTGATCCCAAGCACATCTTTGGGAACTGCGAAACCCTGCATGTACACAGGAGAAGGCTGGCATACACGAAACTCTGACATGCGAAGCTTCCCCAGATGCTCTTAAGACCAGAAAGGTAAAGGTAAAGGGACCCCTGACCATTAGGTCCAGTCGTGACCGACTCTGGGGTTGCGCGCTCATCTTGCATTATTGGCCGAGGGAGCCGGCGTATAGCTTCCAGGTCATGTGGCCAGCATGACAAAGCCGCTTCTGGCAAACCAGAGCAGCACATGGAAATGCCGTTTACCTTCCCGCTGTAGCGGTTCCTATTTATCTACTTGCATTTTGACATGCTTTCGAACTGCTAGGTTGGCAGGAGCTGGGACCAAGCAACGGGAGCTCACCCCGTCACAGGGATTCGAACCGCCGACCTTTTGATCAGCAAGCCCTAGGCTCAGTGGTTTAACCACAGCGCCACCTGGGTCCCTCAAGACCAGGAAGGACAGGGATATAAATGAACTGCTAGCATGTCTGCAACACAGGCAAATGCCCGTCTTGGCACTGTCTGTTTTGCAAAGCTGGAAATGCTTTGAAGCCTTCTGAATTCCTGTCTGCACATAGCAATGGGGGGTGGGGAATAAACTCAACCCAGAAGCTTATTGATGGAATGAACACAGAAAACAGCTCGGAACACATTTGGGCATGTGCTGTAGGAAAAATGTGAATACCAACAAAGGGGTGCAGAATCTAACGTGGGGGGGGGGGACGGGGACCAGGCTTTTGTGCTAAACTAAGAACCAACTTGTTGCCTGTGTTATCAAACATGTCTATATTTAAAATGCTACCTTTCTTTTCTCCATCAAGCTTTGAGGACACACACAGGTATCAAGACCTATCATACCCTACAACAGAGAGTATAAAATTTCTTCAATACCATAACCCTGAACTGCAGAGGGGCTGGCTAATTTATGAATTTGTTGCATTTGAGTATGTAACTTGTGCACTCTCTATATATATAGAACTTTATTTGGTGAGCCTATTCTACAACATCCAACTCTGAACATTTTCGAGCCAGCTGTTCGAAACGAAACCAGTTTAGCCTTTTATTTCTAAAAGTATTTATATACGGCCCAGTCACGTTAAGCATCAAGGCAGTGGGCATCATAACAAAATCATAAAGCAATGTGGGAGTCCCAAGGGCTATATAGAGAAGAAGCCCCTGCATCTGTGGTACCCAACCCCTGGAATAAAACATTACAGAAATGGACCTGAGTGAGCCTCAAGCTCACACACTCCCATCTCCCCTGGCTGACCCATATGAAATTTGAAAGCTTTCATTTCTGTTTCAGATCAGCTACAGCTTGCTCATGCAAGGTAAAGGTAAAGGGACCCCTGCCCATTAGGTCCAGTCGTGACCGACTCTGGGGTTGCAGCGCTTATCTCACTCTATTGGCCGAGGGAGCCAGCATGTGGCCAGAATGACTAAGCCGCTTCTGGCGAACCAGAGCAGCACACGGAAACGCCGTTTACCTTCCCACCAGAGTGGTACCTATTTGTCTACTTGCACTTTGACATGCTTTCGAACTGCTAGGTTGGCAGGAGTTGGGACTGAGCAACAAGAGCTTACCCCGTTGCGGGGATTCGAACCACCGACCTTCTGATCAGCAAGCCCTAGGCTCTGTGGTTTAACCCACAGCGCCACCCACGTCCCATGCTCATGCATCTAAACCTGAGCGAACTGTGGTTATCCTTAACTCTGATTATGGACACAAGCCAACTCCAAACTAGGCTGGCTTGTTTCCACTAATATTAAGGTTAAACACAGTTTAAGATTTGGACAACACACCAAACTCTGGTTAGTCTTAAAAAGAAATGGAAACTTCTGCTTTGCTCCTTGCAGCTGCACTGGAGGAGAAGCCAAGCTCTCGTAAATTATAGTTTAGTATTAGGGCCAAACACAGCCATAGATTTGGAAATAAAATAAGGTGAAGAGTTAGTTGGGACTTTCTAACCTCATCTCTTTGCTACCACGAAGGTCAGGGGCTTTTAAAAATGAAATCCTGTTTGAAGAGCATCATTCTACGCAAATGCAGTGGAACCCCCCCCCCCCCCAAAAATTCCTCACACCAGAGACACATAGCACTTACTTTCTCGTTGGAAGAGGAACCTGTGTAGCCAAACAACCAGGAGGGTAGCACCAATTGTGGATGTTACCAGTTGCCAGGGCTCAGCCCCAGCACACTTTGCATTCACGGCATTTCTTGTTTCGTTTAAATATTGCAGAAGGATTTCCTTGTAAGGAACGACTGCATCCTAGAAAAGAAGACAAAGAACCCATGAGGCAGAGGGCAAGGCCAAGGCAGAATGAACAAATGTGGCTGGAAAGTGAGGTCGATTTATTTGCTAAGTGTGTTTTAGCCCCACCTTCCCATTCAAAGAAATGCCCAAGGCAGTTTTACCATCAAAGCAAAAGTAACACCAACAATAAAATACAAAAAATAAAATCAAGAAGAAAAGAGGCAGCAAATAAACACATCAATTTGCATGTCAGAGAGGTGGCATTTAAAAACCAGGGAGGCGGCAAATTGAGTTACCAAGAGCCAAAGGAAGATAGATAATTTCATAACACTTTGGTTCAATTTTATCTTGTTTGTAGGTAAGGAGGGCTTTAGGATTCTGCTTTTGATTTTAGTTACAATTACTGAATCTGGATTACAGCCCTAACAAACGATTATACACCTGTGGTTTTTGTGTTTAAAGAAATTGTTATTGTATACTTTGCAGTTTCTTTTGTGTATAGATAAGAATGACTGTTTGTTTGACAATGCAGGATGCCCGCAGGATAGCTCAGTCGGTAGAGCATGAGACTCTTAATCTCAGGGACATGAGTTCGAGCCCCACATTGGGCAAAAAGATTCCCGCATTGCAGGGGTTTAGACTAGATGAGCCTCGTGGTCGCTTCCAACTCGACAATACTATTGTTCTAAAGTTCTCAGCTACAATATTTGTGTATCAGGAAAACGAATAAAAATTATTTACCGCAAAAATGAACAGACAAAATCCTTGCTCGGCGATAAGTGATGTTGCACAGAGGTGAGAGTCATCAAAGAGGGGCGAGGTGGGCTTTTCTCAGCAGGAGGTTCCAAGGTCAAGAAGTGGCCACAACAAAAGCACAACTCAGATATTGAGGGAGATGCAAAAAAGAGCCTCCCTGGGAAATCTTTGGGAGAATTTTGGCTCAAATGGGTGGACAGCTCTGAAGGTAACTTTGTCCCAAACCATTTAGCATAGGGTTGGGGAACCTGTGGTCTTCCAGATGTTGCTGGACTACAACTCCCATCATCCCTGACCATGGGCTATGTTTGTTGCACAAAAGCACCAAACCAACCTCAATTGCACAGAATGAATCCTACCTGAAAACAGCAACCCTCTCCATCATTCCCCATTAATCCAAAATAAGAACCACCAGCGCACAGGGATAAATCCATGTTTACTGTCTCCCACTAAATCTAACCGGTGTTTGCTGTTCTTGAGACTGTGTATTTTGTAACTGCTTTCTTCAACCACCCAAGATTTCCTCAGGGTAAGTTCTCCCTGTGTAAGTTATAAATTGCAGCTCAACAGCAACACGGAACACCTTCCTTCAAAGTTAGCCTCCCATTCATTTCCACGGGGCTGCCTTGCACCGCAACTTTTGAATGGCATCAATGGACAATGCAGGAATTGCCATATCAGCTTGAGGTCCCAGAACTTTAGCCCCACAAAGGAAAACTCTGGAATGCACAGCTCCTTAAACACAAGCTTCCTTTGTTTTTCCTAACATTTTTTGTTGTAAGTAGAAGGCAGGGAAAGACCTCTGCTGTAGTAAATGCACTGGAGTTCGCGTCTCCGCTCCTCCACATGCAGCAGCTGGGTGACCTTGGGCTAGTCACACTTCTCTGAAGTCTCTCAGCCCCACCCACCTCACAGGGTGTCTGTTGTAGGGGAGGAGGGAAAAGGAGATTGTTAGCAGCTTTGAGACTCCTTCGGGTAGTGATAAAGCGGGATATCAAATCCAAACTCTTCTTCTTCTGAAGCAAGGAGCCTTTCCAGTCTCAATCTCAATACTTGCTGAATGTTGCTTCCTACCATTTCCCCTTTCCCACCTCACTGTGTAACATAGCTGCCAAGTTTTCCCTTTTCTCGCGAGGAAGCCTATTCAGCATAATGGAATTTCCCTTAAAAAAGGGGATAACTTGGCAGCTATGCTGTGTAACCGTGAGCCCATACCCCTTAAAGAAACCAACCCTTAATATTTCAAATTCACAGTTGCGGTCCTAAGATTCCCCCCTCCCTTTGTCAACCATGTCTGTTGTATCCAACTCCCACGCTCTTAAAGCCGCGCTGCGGAAAATACAAATTTTCACGGCTGCACTCTGCTCCTCAGACCTGTTCTTCCACATCCAACCTTTGAAACCTTCTTCTGAGCAAGGTCCCTGCCAAGGTGTGGTGATTTTGCCTTAATTGAAATGCACAATAGCAGAATGCAATGAGTAAGCCTGTGGAATCCTGCTTGTGGAAGTTGCATAGGCCACTATAGGAAGCAAAATGCCGGGCTGGAGATGCCTTTGGTCTGATTCAAATAAGCTTTTATTTTGCAATAATAATAATAACAATAATAATGTTTTCTTATTTGTATGCTGCTCATCTAACTGGGTTGCCCCAGCCACTCTGGGCAGCTTGCAACATATATAAAACATAATAAAACATTACACATTTTAGGGCCATCCACATCATGAATGCAATTAACATTTGCAACCCCAGAAGTGGAGAAGACGGGAAGTTATAGACAATAATGTGTCTAGGTGCCTGACACATTTATTAACTAGCAACTTCTGATAACTGATGCCACGACAACACAGTGGGCCTACATGGAGCCACAGAACGGTTTTATTCAAAGGTGAAATCATTTGAATTGCGGGAAGAGTACAGAGGGATAACTAATATGAGACACATCACTGGGGAGGGGAGAGAGACTCCCTACTCTGTTGCATTATTGTAACCAGATATGCCAAGATAGTTCCATTGGTTTGAGTGTGGTGCTGATAATGCCAGGGTTGCAGTTCGATCCCCGTATGGGGCAGCTGCCTATTCCTGCATTGCAGGGGGTTGGACTAAAATGATCCTCAGGGATCATTAATATGATACCATAGGCCATTATACATTCCAGCAGCTGTTCTTCTTTCTCTCCTCAGCACATCCAGTTCCTAACATCACCAGCTGGCAAGATAAGGGCTGTCCAAAGCTTTGGAGAGCCACCGGTAGTCAAGGTTGACCAGGGTCAGGGAACCTGTGGCTCTCCAGCTGTTGTTGGACTCCAACTCCCATCAGCCCCACCAACAAGGCCAATGGCCAGGGGGAATGGGAATTGTATTCCAGTATCTGGAGGCTCACAGGTTCTCCACCTCTGGTGTAGACAATGCTCAGCAAGATGGGACAATGGTCTTGACTTGGCAGACGGCAGGTTCCTATGTTGCTAACATGTCGAAATACAGGTTTCACAACTCCCCTCTTCCCCTGCCTGCCACTTCCATCCCTATGCATTTGTTTACTTGCAGATGCATATTTGACTTATGTAATTTCTACTTCCATATCAATGCATACATACATAAGCCTACTTTATTAGGCAGCAAGCAAGTCAGCTACATGCATTTTTCATAATCCGAAGCCTTATCTAAGAGGTTCATGTTCCTTTTTTTTTTTAACAGAGGTTCAAAGTTCAGCATGAACTGTTCTATCTTTATCAGGATGCTTATATACAGATCTGAAGATTAGAACCTGCTAAGCTTGTGTCTTCTACCAGAGTACAAGAGGTAACAACCCTCTACTTTGCAGCTATGCTCCTTAATGGGACCCCCTAGCTTTTATTGCTACTTCTCCTTACACCACCATTACACAACAGAATTTCTGATGGCATGCAGAAAGCGAGGGCACACTTCCACCTGTTTCTGGACAGCCTCCCAATCCATCTCCCTGGGTATTCCAACTAGCAATGGAAAGTTAATCCTCTTTAACATTTGCATGAAACTGCTGGGATAAGCTACTCAGGGACACAGAGCAAGGTGTCTCCATGTATGCTGACAACACTAAACACACTCTTATTTTTTTGCAGGGCAAAGCAACTGTTGAACAAGTATGTGAAATCAGTAATGGTCTGCATGACAAAATGGGGGTCAGAAATGGGTTTGTTTGTATACCCAGAAAGGATCAAAATTGCAATCTGGGGGTACTTTTTGACTCAACTTTATCACGGAGTCCCTGATAGCCTCTGGGACAGTGAAGTGCCTTTCATCAGCTTATCAGTGCTGCGACATCATCTAGATCAGGCATGTCAAACCTGCGGCCCTCCAGATGTTTTGGACTACAATTCCCATCTTCCCCAACCACTGGTCCTGCTAGCTAGGGATCATGGGAGTTGTAGGCCAAAACATCTGGAGGGCCGCAGGTTTGACATGCCTGATCTAGATGGACCACTGTAATGGACTGTATGTGGGGTCGCCTCTGAAGACTACCTGGAAACTTCAGTTAGTTCAAAATACAGGTGCCAAGCAGTGTTCGAAATTAGCCAGGCACCAGGTGAATTTTGCACCTGACTATTGGCCACTTGAGACCAAGTGAGGATGCCCAAGTGCCAGGATGGGGCACCACGACACTAAAAGATGTGCATTTTCTGGTGCCGCGCTACCCCGACCAGGTGATTCATGCAGCAGCACAGCAGCAAAAGAGGCAGGTTTTGGATTCCCTGCTGCCCCGCAGACCAACTGACTGGTGCGGCATTGCAGCCACGCCAACCAGCCAGATGGAGATGTTAGGCGCCAAACCATGGCGCCTGGACATCTCCAATGCCTCACAAAAGGCCCGCTGCTAGTCGCGAAATGCGCCTGGCGCCTGGCTAATTTAGAACACTTAACAGTAGAAGTGTGGCTGTAAGCAGGCACATTGTTCTTGATCCCCACAAGCAGAGGCTATAATTTCCGGGTTGCGTTGAGTTCTGTCACCTTCCAATTAACCGGTAACTGAAAAGAAGGCAGACAGCAAAGGACCGGGGGTGGGGGAGGAAACTTGACCAGAATGCACCTGTGGTGATCGGGGAGGGGTGATAAAAGCCCCCTTCCTTGTCCCCCTCCCCCAGTCCTCCTAATTCAAGGTAGAACCGGGCACAGGCAGAAACTTAAGTAGTAGTGTCAAGCAGTCAGGCACCAGTTTAGCTTTGCAGTTGGAGACACAAAAGCAAGAAGACAAAAATGTCCTTCCAAAATTTATTAAGAGAAAGAACAACTAATATAAATGGTTACACAGTTCTCAATAAGAGGTTACAAGCAATGAAAATAAAAACATTGGGTAATATCGCTAGCTAGGACTTATATAGGCACAATCCGAGGGTGCTGGGTTTTGGCTGGTCCCACAATGCATCACACCATGAACCAAAGTTGGACACACACAGAAAATCTCCCAATCTTACTACAGCACCAAAGACCTGATTTCCTCCGCTTTGATGTGATCAACTCTTCATTGTTTTAGTAGTATGTTGCCTGCCTCTCCATCTCTCTTAGCTTCTCATCCTTACCATTGAGCAAACGCTTTTGTCCCTGAAAATACGTATTACTAAGAGTAGGCCTGAGCTCTTTAAATGCTAGTAGTATTTTGCCTAGTCATTACAATTGTTTTAATAATTTGAGGACATAAATGGTGATGGTGTTTCCTGCTTGGCAGGGGGTTGGACTGGATGGCCCTTGTGGTCTCTTCCAACTCTATGATTCTATGATTCTATAAAGGCCTTCCATGGCCACAGAAGTTCCTTGTCTATTCTGCGACTTTCCCTCAGCTCCCTGGTATCTGGGCTGCCTGTTTCTTAGCTTCTTCTCAAGCTAGGTGAAAACATCTTCTGCATCCCCTCATACCACTCCAACTCTTATTGAGAAACCTCAATTCCAACAGTTGCCTGTACTTTTGTAACAAAAAAAGAACTTGTCTAACAAGAGGTATTTCAGTGGTTTGTGGAATTAGCAAGCTGGAAAGAATTAGAAGCAATGTCGTGGTTTAAGAATGCAGATACACCCTGAAGAACAAAGACAGCTTCTGAAGATCCAAAATTCCAGAGCCCATTAAAGTATGGTTATCCGGGGACAGTCCCCAGATTTACAAATCTGTACCCGGACAAAATCCGTCCTCAGAATTTCCCCAGATTTCATTTAATGTGCTGGATTTATATTTTAAGTGTTGTAGATATATTAGTAGGGAATGAATGTTGTGTGATTGGTTCAACGGCACAAGACACATCATATGGGGACTTCCGGCGAGGCAAAATGGCGGGCTCCATGGCAGTGAGCAGCTCCTGAAGCCAGCCAGAGGCAACTGCGCTATCAGGCTGGCTCTGGGCTGCTGAGACTGCCGTTGCCACTTGCTGAGGGGGAACTGGGGATGCCCGGCACAGAAACTGGGGGAACCACTGACCCCCCCCCCCTGCGACTCAAATCGAGCCGGGAGCGAGAGCGCCCAGCCACCCAGCCAACTGCCCACAGAAGAGAAGATCTTCTTTTAAAAAAAACAAAACAAAACCAACTTTTTTAAATAACTTTTTTTTCTCTTTTCAAAAAAAAAAGTGTCCCCGGATTCTTTGAAAATTTTTTGGTAGCCTTACATTAAAGTCCATGCTCTTCAAATGCAGATTCTCACCAAAGCAGAGAACCTGCAGTCTGGGCTATGCCATTTTATCACACTGTAAAGTATCTTCACACAAGAAAGTTCAAAACAAAGAAAGCTGACCTGTCAGGGAGAAGATTTAAGTTAGAATCCTTCACCCTGACATGCTAGCATTCTTTGTGCAGGGAAATATGCATTCATCTCTGTGAGCCTCAACCTGAAGACTAAAGTAACACAGTCCATAAACAGGTTTGCTTTCTTAGTGACAACGAGATCACTGTAGATAAAATTCTAGGCATGCCTGCTTTCTTGCTCAATTCCTATATACCCTAAGGAACCTTATTGCATCCTTGACCTACAGTATGAAAAATCAGCCCAGACTGGTAGGAGTCTGTGATAAAAGAATGTTGCAAACGTATAATTTGTTTTGTTATTCAATGATATGATGTATAGCCAAGCTGAAGATCCGCAATTCTGTGTACATTGTGTGGTGCTCCTTGATCTAAACTGCAAGCTCATATATTCTTGAATAGATGAAGCTATGCAAATTAACAACAAACCACAGCGGGAAAGCTTTAAGACAGTCTGAAATAAAGACAAACCACATGAAAGTTCCATTGTATGTAGGCATCAGTAAACACTGCAAATGAAAAGAACTGTAAATGAGGACTAATAAGAGAGGAGATCTCAGAAATGTATGTCTAGATTAGGAATTGGGGGGGGGGGGGAGGACACATCCTAAACGCACATGCTTGGAAGCAACTAAGTCCTACTGATTTACAAAACCTATTTGTGTGTATTATCTCCCTTAGATGTTAAAGATCACCACTGAGTACTGAAAACATAGGCATTCTGGACCTGATGCCACATGCAACCAACACAGATGCGTGTCTGGATTCACACCACAACACTCATCCATGTCCCAATAAATTGGCTGGATGTGTATTTTGATACAGGTATGTTCTGCTTAAAGTGATCTATCTAGTGTTTAGAAAAATCAGAATCATGATAAACAACTGTTGCTTGTCCAAGATGTCTCAGTGTTCACTCTTTTTGAGGTTTACCCTGAACCTGAAAGGGAGGGCATTTTGATTTAGGGAAGATCAGTAATGTGTGTTTTCGGGGGGGGGGGAAATGGGGTAATCTCATAGGGTAACATGCACAAGAGAGCAGAGGTTTTTTGAGGCCACGGGTCCCTTGATCTTTCTTCAGCACCCCTGTGGGGCTCAGGAGGCCAGTTATGTCACCCCTTGCCTGCAGAGCTGGCAGCCTCTCACCCTTTTTCGAACATGTTCCCTTGTGGAGTGTTTCCTCAGCCTCCTCCTCCTTGAGAGTCCTCCAGGCAGATGCTGCTGCCCCCCTGCCCCAAAGAGAGGTGTCTCCTTACACTGCCCCACAGGGAACTGCAACTTTGTCCATTCCCAACAGCAAGGGCGGGCGGGCTGAGCTCCCTCGCCTGCTTGCTTGCTTACTCCAAGGCTGTCTCAGCTCCTGGCCAAGAGGCACCATTCATCTGGGGAGCTTGTAGCCAGGGCTGCTGCAACACACAGCTGTGCAAGCCTTTGGGAGACACAAGAAGGCATCAGGAGGGAGGGAAGGAAAGAGGGATAGAAGCCAGTGTTGCCCGCAGCACCCCTGGCCATCTTTCAAGGGACCCCAGTGTGCCATGGCACAATGGTTGAACACCACTGCTCTAGAGAGCAGTCTAATTTAGCATGTTTATTCTACTTGCATTTATTAGTCAAAGCTAAAAGCAGGGGTAGGCAACCTTAGGCACAGGGGTTGCTGACCCCCGGCTAAAAGCATTGAAACGTCCAAGCTTACCTAATATCATATTTGCAATTAGTATCCATTAATTGTTACTAACAAATTTATAAAATGGGGGGGGGCAATTTTACACCTCACATCACTAGAGCAAATTCACGCAGTCTAAAACTTTTAGGCACTATTAAAAACAGATGGTGAGTCTCATGAGCATGGATTGTATTAGGGTAGATTTGATTTAAATCACAATTTAAATCATTAGTCAGTAAGACTTGATTTAAATCATTTTTTTACATACTCATTTTTGCTGGTATAATCCAGAGGAAGGTTTCATTTTTGGAAGAATAAATTTTCAGAGTAGTTTTTACAGTTATATCAAAAATTACTGATTTGGTTATACTATGAGAAATACATAGATAATTATGAAATTATTGTGAGGTTTAATAAGTCAACTGTTTATATTTGGACAACTTTTCTGCTGTACTTTATTGGAAGGAGAAAAATAATAATTTCCTTATTAACAATTCAAACAATTTATTTAACTAAAACAATAGCATTATAGCATATGTGTCTATGTTTGTTAACTGATGTGGTTAAACAATTAAAAAACAACAACTGAGTTTTAGCACACATGAAAAACTTAAAACAAACCCTTATTTCCTGATGAATAGCCTTTGGACTATAATGTAAGTTATGGTAAATAGAAAACTATCTTTAGAAAGATTTTTCCTCCAAAAGCATTTTATTTTAAAAATCTTTGATTTTCTTTGGGGAAAAATCATTGATTTTTATCCACCCTGGATTGTATGCAACAGCTGGTCATGCAGGGAAGTGACAGCATGCCATAGCTGCCAAGTTTTCGCTTTTCTCTCGAGGAAGCCTATTCAGCATAAGGGAAAATCCCTGTAAAAAAGGGATAACTTGGCAGCTATGCAGCATGCAACTGCCACATTTGCAGTGTGGAATGTGATCACACTTCTGTTGGACCATCCTTCACTGCATTTTAAAAAGAAGGATTTCAACATATGACAAGGCCTGGAACATTGTTACCACATGCCTAAACTCAGCCCATATTCGAGAACTGCTTTGCACATGGTTAGTGTCCTACGCAGGTATCACCTCTGGGCAAGGAAACCTGTGTACACAGTCACATGTACCAAATGCATCATGCAACCATTTCCTCCTGCGTACCTGAGGCGGGAAGCTACAACTTGCAACATAAAACACCCAGCAGGACTTAGGATCAATGTTGTGTTTATTAGTTTGTTTGCTTTTTAAAAATCCATTTATTCAAAAGTTACAATACAGCTTTGTCCACTGCCATAATTCTCTATATTCTCCTATGGACAACCTTTGGGCCTACAGGTGAGGTGACGCATGGTTTAGTTTCAAGCCACCTCTCTAGCCAACCGGTGCAGCCCTCCTGACAAGAGAAACAGAGACAGACAGACAGACAGACAGACAGACAGACAGACAGAGAGAGAGAGAGAGAGAAGACATGGCCCTGCCCACTTTTAGTTCTGGCCCCACCCACCATGTGGACCCTGACAAATCCAACAGGATTAGGCACACACACCCCCAAGAGCCTAGGGAGCGGCTCTTGGGGGGGGGGGGTTGCCTAATCCTGTTGGATGCAATCCTCTTTGGGCACTCAGTCATCTGAGGAAAGAGCAGTGTGTTGTGCAAAGCAGAAATTTTTAGGGTACATTCTGCAGTGATTTTTCTAGGAGGGGAACACTGATATTTCAAAAGCAGGAATCACCAAAAATGCAGCTGCCGTGCTACAAGTTCACACAATAGACTTTGCTTTGGAGAAAACAACCCCAAAATGAATATGGAAAGCAGCCTTTTTATTTTCTACCAAATGCCAAGCTGGGCACAATAGTTGGTTTTCTGCCCATGCAAAGACCAGTTTCAACCATCAAACCCTTAGGCGTTTCAGGGTAATAATCTCTGCCTTTCAACCAAACTTTTAGAATGGAGCAAGGCAACCAGTGTGGGCTAACTCAAGATACTGTATTCCTCAGAAAGACTCTCTTGAAAAGGATACATTTAAAGTATTCCGCTTTTTAAAGGATTTTTAGGGCAGGCCACTTTCATCTGCCCCCCCCTTCACTTCCTGTTTTGTAAACTCTCTACTGAGAAAGTAATCTCTGTTCCGTTCCAATCTCCACTCACTAGCTTTTGTGTATTACCAAACACATGCAGGTTGCCCATCCAACACAGCTATAACCACTTCCCCTGTCTGGGTACTTTCCTATTTGCCATTAGGCAGATGGGAGGAGAGGAGGGAGGGAGGGAGGGAGAGAGAGTGTTGTGGAGAGAAAACAGGGAAGACAAACAGGGAAGTTATCCAGAGATCTGAGAGCAAAGCACAAAAGCATTCCGGGGAGTGAGTTCAGCAAGGAAAAGCCAGGCTTTGAGCTCAATCTGGAAACAGGGAGATGAATCAGACCCAAGGAGAAGCCCAGTACAGTACTTTGTTCTATTAGGGGAGAGGGCGGGCAGCGGGAGGAGACCAAGGATAGGAAAACCTGTGGCCTTCCACATGCCAGAGGACTACAAATCCCATCATCCATGAACACTGATGGCACATGCAGCCCACCAAAGGACCACAGGTTCCCCACCCCAGGGGTAGATGGGGGTGGGGAGGGTAGATCCTGAGACTGGCTGCGCCTATGAACTTACAAGACTTAAAAACCTCAAGTAGAAAATCCGTACTGGCTCCCATTCGATTTGGGGGCGTATTTGGGGTGTGGGGTAGCCGGCGACGTCTCCCTCACTTGCCCCACCATCCCAACCTGACCTTGAAAAAATTGGCGCCTGGCTTGGCATTAATTATATCCCCCACCTACCCAGCGGCGCCGCCTCCGTGCATTGTTTACAGGAGACGGCCCAAGCGCCTAGTGGTTGGGCTCCTTCTGTTCCGACTCCCGACTCGCCACGGCGCCCCCACCGCACGGGTCGATCCCCGCGGGCGACGCGTGTGCACACGAGAGCGTGCCAAAGTGCCGTGTTGAGGAGGAGCGCGCGCGAGCGAGAGAGGGGCTACGGGGAAGTTTCTCCGGAGTGGGGGAGCGCAGGGAACGGGGAAAGCGGAGCGAAAGTTTGACGGAAACTGGAGTAGGGGACCGAGAAGTGATGGAGAGGAGCCGAGCGCGCGCCACCAGCACCCCCTCGTTCGGTGGGTCCCCCAAATAAGTGAAACAAAAGCAGAGAGGAGTTGGGGGGGACGACACAAACACTCACCATGATTCTCCACAGCCTCTCCGGGCAGCCTTTGCACGCGCGGGGTCAGCGAGGGACGCTGCTGCTGCTGCTGCTGTTTGTGCTGCTCAACTAAATCGGCCTGAGCGTCGGGCGGAGAGTTTGGCTTTGCAAAAAAAAAAAAAAGGAAGAGGCGGAGAGCGGCCGCCCGCAGATCCACCCCAGCCTCTGCGCGTGACTGGACAGAGAGCGAGAGGGAGAAGGAGAGGGAGGGCAGGAGAGAGGAGCCGCCGCCGCCGCCCTCTTTCGCTCCGGCGCGGCTGTGATTACAAGAAACGCCACCGCACGCCCCTCCAGGTGCCGGCCCGGAAGCAGGCCCTCGCAGCCTCCTCCTCGAGTAGCTCGCTCGCTCGCCACAGGCCTTGGCAATCACAGCGCCCTCTGCCGCAGACCCGCTGGGTCCAAAGGCCGCGGAGCCGCACGCTCGCTTTGCCCCTGGCCCGGGCGAAAGCGACGCGGGCAGGGGACGCAGCTGCAAGGGGAGCCTTTGGCGCGCCCTGGTCGCGCAAGGGGAAGCGCTGGCTAGAGCAGGAGGAAGGCATATCTCACCGCGGCCTGCTAGAGCCAGGGTGGGGTGGGGGTTAGAGTGGGTCGGTGGGGGACCTGGGTTCAAAGGCTCACTCTGCCACGAAAGCTCACCCGTGGGCCGGTGGCTGCCTCTCTTCTCAACCTGCCCCTCATAGAGTTGTTTTGTTTTGAGGATAATTTGGAGAGTAAAGGGAACTATGCTCCCTTTAACTTCTTGGAGGAAAAGTGGGTTCTAAATACAATAAATAAATAAAATAAGGATAATAAACAAACATGACCTGAGAGCGACAGCACTTGCCCCCACTTGTGAGGATGCTCTTCCTATACTCGAATGATTTGTCCATTTTCTGCCTAGGAAAGGGGGGAGAGTTGATGACACGAAATGCTAAAGAGCACACTGCATGCACCTGACAAACTGGCCTCTCTGACCCAGGAAGGCATGCTCAAGTAAACGTGAGAGTTTAAGGTGTTAGCAAACGCTTTGTTGGTTTGGCTGCTACAGGCTAACATGGCTACTACCATCATACCATCATGAATGTTGTCTTAACACTCCAAATTTACCTCTGCAGTACTATCCTTTTGCCCACTTCAGACTTATCTGGTTGCTAACTACTGTATATAGTGTTTTTCAAATGCACCACCATTTCCCGCATTAAAAAAGGAAAAGAGGGAAAATCCCTCAGCACCCTCTAATGAAGTAAATACATTTCTGTTCTTTACTTCCAAACTCCCTGGAGTATGCCACTTATTCCTTGCTGTCGACTTCATCCTCTTGGCCTGTTACTAACTAGCTTCCACCCCATGCAAGTCCCAAGAAACAGCCCTACCAATGATTATATGACCCATTGCAATCCGCCTTCCACCCACTGCATCCCACAGAAACTGCCCTATTACCAGTCACCTCACTTCCAACTCCTTTTTGTTTTGTAAGGAGTCTCTGCTCCAGGGATACTTTGACTGTCCCCTGCTGGTTCTTTTCCTACCTCTTTAATTGCTCAGTCAGTGATTGCTGTCACCACAAGGTGAAACTTTTTGTACCATAGTTTCAGCCTTTCCATTAGGAACTCTTAGGATCTGTTCCTGATCTTCTTCTTTCTCTTCTCACTACACCTGGGGGACAATATCAGAGTTTGTGGCTTTCCATACCTAGAGCTTTCCACCAAATCTTAGATCTCCATCTGTGTCTGACATTCTGTGTTCAGGTATTTTGCGGTTCGAGGACCCCCCCCCCCCCCGCGAGAAATGAAGACACAGTGACACATGGATTTGAGTTAACGGGTAAAATAAGGCCACAACCTTATTGGTTAGAGCATGTGCGAGGTATTGGCTTAGGCATTGGACACCCTAGCAAGCATGACCCCTCCCCGCTCTGCGGGGGGGGGGGGGGTCATATCAGGTTAACACCCCGAGGGAGGAACCTATTGATGCAAATACAACTGAAAGCTCCCCCTGGTGTCATCGGGGGTCGTGCCATGGCCCTAGCCTCAGCAGGGCATCGGACGGGATCCACGACCGCCGGATCCCTTAAGGGGATACCCCTATAAGAGGAGGGTTGGATGATGGCCACAACCAGTCCTCAAACACACCAGACAACTCCATATTCCAATGCCTAACCGCCAAATACCGAAGGAAGTTGTGACGAATTGCTACGAGGTAGGCGAAAAAACCAAGAGGCCGGTGCCAATTAGCCAAATGGATAAAAATTTCCTACCAGGCCCCTTGGGCAACCAAGGCAACCAGCCGATGTCCATAGCAAGGTCAAAGCGCACACACAAAGGGAAGACCTAAAGGGAGGGTGGGTGGGAGATCCATCGGGATGCAGCAGGAGAAGGAAGATTCCCCTGCTGCCGCACAGATTTAAATGTCCGTAAAGCCCGCCCCCAGGCCGGCCCTATTGGCCAGCCAGAGGCTTGGTGCGGCAGCAGGGGGCCAATACACGGCCCCCCTGCTTGCCGCGAGGAGCAGGTCCCGCCCACAAAGTCTCCCCTCGTGGAGGAGGAGAGATCTTATTGACACCTGAAATCCAGCTTGTCTCTGACAAAACTTCTCTTTCCTCTTAAATTTTTCTCTTCTCAAATATTCTGTTTTCATCAAAGACATCACAAATCTCCCTGTTGATCAAGCGCAAAGCTTTGGATTCATGTCTGGGATTTCTTTTTCTCCCCGTATTCAGTGACACAAGGAAAAAACTCAATTTCTTGACACCAGTTGTATGCACAAATATCCTCTGGAACTGGAGGTTATATACAATATTTGTTGCATGCTTCCTCTTTGGTTGTTCAGAGGGTCCTCTATTACAAAGAATACATGCTGCAAAATCTTTTGAGAAATGTTTTAATGCAATTGACATTGCAGGAACTATGTTGCCTTTCCCCACTATTCCTATGCAAGAGTGGCTATGGTTTCAGGTTTTCAATAATTCAGTGTACTGTAAATAAGTTTTGCATACATGTGCAAAACTCCTTTTCTGTTGTAGGAAACTAACTTGAAAGGAGTCCTACAGAGTTAAGCTTGTCTGTCAGTAATGCCGTAGGGCTACGTGTAACCATATCTGCCCATTGCTTAGACAAAACAATTCAGAAGCAAGACATAAAACTAGAATTTCTAGTCCTGTAGTGTTTATTTGGTTAACTGGTCAGTAAAAATCTTTCAGGATCTACAAAGCTGCTGATAAACAGGCCAACATATTTTATTTTAAAATATTATTATTATTATTATTTATTATCATTATTACAATGAGTAATAAAAACAGCTGATGACATGCACTGCCTTCAAAGAGATGTTCCCTGTGTGTGAGAAAGAAATGAATTATTCTAAGCTGATACCTGTTGTAGCACATGAGTACATCATCTAAAAGGTACCTTTTTAAAAACTGCATATTTGTCTATATTTATGCAGATGGGCAGAACAGTCCTCCTAACTCACATTTAGAGGGAGAGAGGAGGAGATGCCGCCACAGGGCAGCTGCCAAAATCATTGCTCTGCAGTGATGCTGTCAGCGAGATACGAAATGTTACGAGCAGCTATTTCTTTTACTACTAGAGCTGCCATAAAGTTGTGCCATTTCTGTGGACATGCTGGGGGAATTAAGAGGTTTTGAACATGGTGTAACAACGCGCATCCCTGACATGCCCCATTTTTACTTGCTCCACTAGCAGGACATCACAAATAGAACATCCACGCCAGAGGAACTTTTCAGAGGCCGGCCAATGGCATAAGTGTTGCTCCACAATCAACCTCCAGCCACGTCAGGAGAACAACATTTAATGCCCTTAAGGCTCCTCAGCTGGATTTAAGCTGTGGTTAGAATTGGACCCTTAATGGGTCATTTAATTAACTGATTAAAAATCCATGCAAGTAAGTAAGTAAGATTTCTTTAACCAGCTGACAGCCCTAATAATTTCAGCTGAGTTGCAGAAGTACCAAACTGAGGCAGCAGACAACTGCCACAGGGACATACACGGAGGGCGTGTTCTTTTGTGCAAACTTATATGGCCTGTCGAAACAATAAAAAAATTCCTTCCAGTAGCACCTTAGAGACCAACTAAGTTTGTCATTGGTATGAGCTTTCGTGTGCATGCACACTTCTTCACAAAAAGCTCATACCAATGACAATCTTAGTTGGTCTCTAAGGTGCTACTGGAAGGAATTTTTTTAATTTTGTTTTAACTACGGCAGACCAACACGGCCACCTACCTGTAACTAGAGTTATATGGCCTGTATTAGCTTAACTTTCAAGGTTTCCTCCAGGGAATTCTGGGAGCAATAGTTTGGTGTGAGATTGCTGAGAGTTCTCAGTTAGACATCGCCATACCTTCTCAGAGAGCAACAATTCTCAGAGTTCCCTGCAGTGAAAGAATGATGAATAAACTAGTTTGAAGTCTGAATAGGCCTGGGGTCCATGTAAAACATTCCAGCTATGACTTCACTGACAACCACAGCGTTGGCCTTCCAACCTGCATGCAGTCAATATAAATAATACCAGTAGTACGTAATGTATCTCAGAGTCTTTTCAGTCGCATAAGTAACACTATACCATGCCCTAGGAAGTGATCCAGTACTGTTTACAAAGACATTACTGATGTCAGCATGGAAGCCTGAAAATGCAAGCGTGTCAAAAGATCTTATCATGCAGCAGCTTGATGAGACACACGATCTCCAACTTCTCTTCCACAAGGTGAGCGTCTGTCAGAAACAAGTTACATGAACCCCAGTCTCTTGAGTGGTGAGACCTTTCAGGCTCACACCCGGGCTATTTTCCTTGGAGCGAAGGTCGCTGGAGACTGATGGCATTTCTGTGCGATATGGTTTTATTGGCACATATGTACAGGCTGAGCCTAGCACTGGGTTCATCACGGAGTGCAAGACAAGTACCGTATGCATGAGATTGTTAATGGAAAGGGAATAAAAATAAAATAGAAAAATTATCTCAATCCTCCTGTCTTGATCGTGATGAATCCACGTCTCCTCCCACTGCTGAAATAAATTCGGATTTAAACAAAAAAACAAAACTCAAGTGAATTTTCTTAACTGGAATTTGCCTCTGGAGGAAAGAAAACCAGGAGTTGACTATATGGTTAATGGGGGGGGAGGCGAAAACAGAGCAGATGAAAGGGGAGAAGGGGTAGGAGGGACAATCGTTGGCTGTTGTCAAGAAGTAGTGTTACCTAGCAACTTTGACACAGTCAGGGACAAAGAAGGCAGACTTATGTACAGAAGTGAGATTATTTTGCAGCCTTTGGCCAAACAGTAACTCAAAAGGACACCCCACTCCCTACATGGATGTGGCAACAGCTTAAATGGTGAGTCGCTCCTTTATAAATATTGAATAAGAAGCACATCTGGGGTTTGTTGTTGTCTTTGTTCAAATGCCATAGCTGCAGGCCAAATTAGCTTATGCAGATCCTTTAAAAACAATTGCTTTTTGAAAACTCAGCAAGGGGGGAACAGAAAAGAAAGGGAGTGAAAGCAAGAAATATACTACCTCCTATATCAAATTTCCGTAAGTATCCTGCAAGGGCTTTAAAAACAGTTGAAAGACAAGGGCACTTTCTTTCTGCTTCTTACTAGAAGAATTGCATACGGCTGTTGACTATGGACCACCTTGATTTCCAAGCATATGCAGTATATTTTTTCTTGTTCTTTTTGACCGACTGCTATAATTTCTTTTCACGTCTTGTCCCATGTTCATCTCTGAGACTGGACATTTTATGTATTTGTTGCATAAGTCTATAGGATGGTGGCCCAATTAGGGGCCCCTCCAGACAGGTGTTTTATCACAGGTGCAACGCTCTCTTGACATGACAATAGTGCATTACCGGTAGTTGTGGACTTTTCCTGCTCTTCTTTGTTCTGGGATGCTGCCGCAACGCTACCACACTATTGCTGCAACAAAAGTGGACAAAAACAAACGGGAACATTGTATGTTATAAAAAGTTGTGGGATTTCAGCAGGAATTTACAGGCTATGCCCTGACGGGAAGTGAAGCAGTTTGAGCACCCCAAAAGTTTTGCAGCTTCAGACACAGTATTCAGAGTGGTATCATGTCTGACTGCCCCAATAGCACCATGAGCAGAAATCATCATGAGTGTGGAATAAAAAGGAAGTGCCCACAGTTTCAACAGCCCAACCCCTTTTTTGCAAAATATTTTTATTGAGAAAGTTTTCAACATAAAATATAATAAAAACTGATCTAATCTAAAAAAGAAGGAGAGAGAGAGAGAGGCAAAAAGAGAGAATAAAAAGCAAGAAATGGGAAGGTGAGAGAGAGAAGAAAGAGAAAAAGTACCAGATTTTTCCCGCTCCATAAGATGCACCTGACCATAAGACGCACTTTGTTTTCAGATGGGGAAAGCCCTGTTTGGGGGGGATCAGCTCACAGTTGTGCAGCTTCTTTTGCAAAGAGGAAAAGCCCCATTTTTTTAAAGGATCGGCTCAAAGTTGTTGAGTTTACTTGGCAAAGGGAAAAAATCCTGTTGAACTCCCTCTGCAGAACATTCAACAATGGAGGCCTGGGCAAGGGGGCAGGCCAGGAAGGGAGCTAGCGTCCCTTATCTCCCTCCCCAAACTCTTGCAATCAGCTGCTGAGCAGCTTCTTTTCAACACCCCCTTTCCCTCTTGCTAGCCTTTAGCTCTTTTTTAAAAAATAAATAAAAAAAGCACGACCTGCTTTTTGCCCCTGGGCAATTTGGCTCCAGGGACCACATATTCGCTACATAAGACGCACAGACATCTCCCCTTACTTTTTAGGAGGAAAAAGGTGCGTCTTATGGAGCAAAAAATACAGTAGTTGCATCATATCCTTTATCCATATACAGGAAAGTAGACCTTCCTAGCTCTCACCTGAGAACTTCTGTTTCTTACTCCAGCCTCCCACCCTGGGAGATCCTTTCTCCTCTGTCTCCCACACCAGCCAGTCATGTGGCCCTTAACAAAGAAAAGGAAGTACAACCTTTCCATTATGGGTGAAATTGACTAAATCAGAAACTGCTTAGGATTTGCTTGAGTCAGTTTCCCCATTCATTTCACTTCATGTCCATGGAACATGAGGAAGCAACTCCAAATACGAGAACCCACTCCCACAAATTACATCTCTACATTGACCAGCCTCCTGAAGCTGGATCAAGACCAGTGCCTCAACAGGAGATGGTGGCATTTGATGCACCAACAAACAAACATTTGTCAACACAGTCTGAATCTTCTCCCAGACTGTGACTGAAGTAGCTACCTCTTCACTGTGTCCATTCAGTCAACTCCCCTTCCTCCTTGCAAATTCTTCCTCAGAATCCATTCCCTTTTACAAGGACTTTCCTGGTCCACCACAGGCTCACCTGTGCTTTCTACCACTAGTTAAGTATCCCTTGGACGATACGGGCCCATCTGCACAACATAAACCCCTCTCCACAGTTGCCTTTTCTGCCAGAGGCATAGGCAGAGAGTGATCAGAAATAGGACATTGTGTCAGTCCCTGGCATGGCCTTGATACTTTACACTGCATTGCACTAAAACTTTTGCAATTCCACAGAAGGAGACCAGCCTGTTCTCAGCCCTAGGTGTGCTACATCAGTACAAGCTCATCAGAAGAACTGCTGGATCGGTTCCGCATTGTGTTTCCCACAGTGGCCAACCAGATCATCTGGAAGGTCCATGAACCAACTATGACTCACTCCCAGTAGCTGGTACGCACTACCATACTGCATTTGAATCTGGATGTTGAATCTAGTCAACATGGCTATGAGTCATTGACGGACTTCTCTGTGAATTTCTCGAATTGCTTTTTAAAGCCACCTGAGCTGGTCATCATCAGAACCTGGCAGTAGTGAATACTTTTAATTGTATACTATTGTATACTAATAGTATACTATTACTGTAATTGTATTGTACAGAGAAATCCTGTCTTTTGTCTCTGCTACCTCTACTTTTTGAATCTGCTATCAACCAATTTCTATGGCTGACTCCCAGATTCCATCCATCCATAATTGTATAAACCTCTATAACGGCCCCACTTAGTCATATATATATATATATTAAACTGAAGCGTTCATAAACTGAAGCGAACTCTCCCATTGAAAGTAATGGAAAGTGGATGAATCCATTCCAGACGGGTCCGCGGAGTACTCAACCCGAAGCATGGGTGTAATTGGTTCCGGAAGTCCGTACTTAACTGAAGCGTACTTAACATGAAGCGAACTTTCCCATTGAAAGTAATGGAAAGTGAATTAATCCGTTCCAGATAGGTCTGCGACGTTCGTAAACCGAAAATTCATAAACCGAGGTTCCACTGTATCTTTGTTGCTGAGACAGTTTGCTGTCATGATAGGATGGTGAAATTTGTTTTTGAACTGAAGGGTGGAGGGAAGTATTTACTTTCAGTAACAATGGCACAATCCAACCCAAGCATCATTGATTTCTATAGAAGAGTAGTAGAGCATGTGCTTAAGTTAGAGGTTTTCAACCTTTTTGAGTCCACAGCTCCCTTGACCAACTACATTCTTTCTGTAGCACCCCTTTGGGGTCAGGGGCCCAGTTATGTCACCCCTTGCCTGCAGAGCTGGCAGCCTCTTACCCTTTTCTGAACAACCTCCCTTGTGGAGTGTTCCCTCAGCCTCCTCTCTTCTCTCCCCCCCCCCTTGAGAGTCCTCTGGACAGCTGTAGCTGCCGCCTCTGATCTCTGAGCTGCCCCACCCCTGCCCCAAAGAGAGGCATAGCTGCCAAGTCTCCCGTTTTTCGCGGGGAAACCCCCGTATTTTGTTACCGTTTCCTGCTGTTATCCTGAATGGATTTATATCCCATAAATCCCCTGGATTTGGAATGCAGCTCCTGCCAACGGCCATGTCCCGGCTCCCGGCTGTCTGTGCATGTCTGGACATGCGTAGAAGCGACTTCTGGTGCCGCTCTGCCCATGTCTGGGCACCGGAAATCAGGCAGCGACGGCACTGGAAGTCACTTCTACGCATGTCTGGACATGCGTAGAAGCGACTTCTGGTGCCGCTCTGCCCATGTCTGGGCACCGGAAATCAGGCAGCGACGGCACGGGAAGTCACTTCTACGCATGTCTGGACATGCGTAGAAGCGACTTCTGGTGCCGCGCCGCTGCTGATCCCGGATTTTTCAATCCAGGAGTTGGAGGGTATAAAGAGAGGTGCCTCCTCACACTGCCCCACAGGGGCCTGAGACTTGTCTGTCTATTTCCAACAGCAAAGGCTGGCGGACTGGCTGTCTGGACTTCCTTGCCCACTTGCTTGCTTGCTTAATCCAAGGCCATCTCAGCTCCTGGCAACTACACCCCCTGACCAGCCCCAGAGGCCCCATTCACCTGAGGAGCTTATACCCAGGGCTGCTGCAACAAACAGGGACACAAGCCTTTGGGAAGCAGAGATGCGAGAAGGCATCAGAGGAGGGAGGGTGGGAAAGAAGGACCGAGGCCAATGTTGCCTGTGGCATTCAAGGCACCCCAGGGTGACATGGCACACTGGTTGACAACCACTGGCTTAAGTATATTCCATTGAAATGAGGGTTTCAAAGCTCTTCAGATGGATGATTGCATCTTTTTGTAAACCAAAAAGTGTGAGGGTTCAAGCCCACCTGGAAGCTGACTGAGGAATCCTTTCACCCAAAGTCAGAAATAAGAAGAGCAGCTGCAGGGAGTCAATGGTAAGAGAGGACAAACTTCAGAGATAACACTCTTTTCCATTTGTCTGGGAAATGGTGCTGGGTTACACTTGATATGGGAGAGCCAGGTCCCCAAAGTGAACAACGGGTTCAACAATAAATTCCAGGCCTGGTGCTGCTCAAATCAAGACCCTAATTGGCAATCACATTTCCATGAGCCTAAATGGTACATGCAATATCTTTCCTTGAGTGAAAATTGTATACCGGGGGGTGAACTACAGCCCCCCAGATGTTGATCGACCCGAACTCCCATCAGTAACACCCAGGGCTGATGGGAGTTGTAGTTCAGCCACATCTAAAGGGCCACAGGTTCCCCACTCTTGCTATGTATCATCATTCATATAGGATAGGAATATCCCTGCCCAGGAACGGTAGCAGCGTTTGAATAAACAGGACCTAGCAGGGGCTGGTAAATATTGCAATGCAAATTGCATTATCACCATTTCACAAATCCTGATTACTAGCAGTGAAGAAAGATTCCAGCATTCACCTCCAGCAATAGGTGCCGGCTCTGTTCACCTCCGTTGGGCAAACAAAACTTTGAAACCATAACATCTTAATGTAACTAATTGGCTGCTTTCCAAATAGCACATGCTGTACACAGGTCTGTGTGGGAACATCATCAAAGTCAACTTATGCAGCGCTGTGGAGCTTCAGGGTAGCATCATTAAACTGAGCCGAGTTTCTGCTTTCGTTTTGATAAGATGCTTCAATGCTTCTTCACAATTGCATCTCTTTTATTGATGCTGACGGTGCAACGTGTGTGTGTGTGTGTGTGTGTGTGTGTGTGTGTTGAACAGCACACAATCCTTTGAGAGAAAGAGCTTGCTGCGTCTTCAGAATATGATCTCAGTGGCACGGCCAAGACTCCAGGTCACCTTTCAAAACTCTCAGAAGGGAGGGTGCCAGTTGTTTTGTTCTTCAGCAAACCTGTTGCAGACTCTGCTTCTCAAGCTCTCGTTCATCACATGACTCAGACTCCCTGTCATAGAGTCTCTGGCATTAAAAACCTTTCCTGCACACCTATGCGAGATTGTTCACATCATCCTTACTTGCGGCAGTCTGTTTAAGAGTGGCTTTTAAGGTTAGTACAACATTCAGGATTATTGACTTCTTTATAGTGAGAAAACTACAAGAACTCGCCAGCGTTCATCTAGACATTGGATTCTATCAAGTTGGTTGGATTCCCTGGAGTGTAAAAGATAACGTGTAATAGTTTAAAGGCAGTCATTTCCGTGGGAGGGAATAGAAATGTTTTTAACTGTATTGGCTTCCAGACAATGTGTTTTTATTCAGAATTTATTCAGATTTGCTTGTTCATACAGCATCATGTCAATCAATTGTCATCCCACACTTTTTCCATTGCTTTTCTATCGCCTTCCTTGCTGCAGAAATTCAGGTTATTTTTGAACCAGGCTTGATGCATAAGAGCACCAGATCCAAAACCATTTTAATTGCACAAGCTGAATTTGTTGCAATTCTACTTGTAAACTTGCCACAGTCTAGAAGCGCCCTGTCTCACTAGAAACGGGGGGTGTTTGCAATTGTTTAAAGTTGTTTGTCAAACTGTTTTTGCACACCTTTGTGGATTTGGAACGAGGAGCCTGGGTACTACGTAAGCAGCCCAGGGAACCAAATTTCACTGTTTTCCTAGGAGAGACATCCATTAGGCATCCGTTGCACTACAAGTTGTATAATTGGTTTTTTTATATAACTTTGCCTCTTGTCTTTTTACTCAGGGACGTCTACTAAAGAGGAAATGGGGGATCTGAAGAGTCCATCTTCCGGCCCCTTCACAGGCAAAGACATCACTGTTCTGGCAGGGAAGCTTAAACACGTGGCCCTGAATACCCCACTCCGTTTCAGCGCTCAGGCCTTGAGACCCCATTCCAAGAACAGCGCTCGGTTTGGCTGCCTCAGCCATCACTCGTTCTTCTCGCGCCACAACCCCCACCCTCACAGAGTCACTCATATTCAAGGTAAGCAAACAGCAGCGCCATCCTGCACGACGAGTCTGTTCGGAAGTAAAGTTCAGGCATGCTTTTGTTCCGTGCATATATTAGATAATGAAAGCGCTTAAATCAATAAATAAAAATGTGCAAATGTTGCGGCGCAAAATGGCTGCATATAGCTGTAAATTACAGTGGCGTATATATTTATGTGCTTTACATGCAATGGAATGCAAAAAAAAGTATAGTGTGTGACAATTCAATTAGCTCTTTAAGGCATGCAACAACAACAAAAATTCCCCTGGTAATTAATACAATAATGTAGGCTCACCACGCCGCAGAAAGAGGCTGTGCATACACCATACATTCAAAGCACGTGATCTCCCCCAAATAACACTGGGACCATAGCTGCCAAGTTATCCCTTATTTTAAGGGATTTTCCCTTATGCTGAATAGGCTTCCTTGCGAGAAAAGGGAAAACTTGGCAGCTATGCACTGGGAATTGTAGTTTGCTAAGGGTGCTGGGAATGGTAGCTTTGTGATGCATAAACTACAGTTCCCAGGATTCTTCGAGGGGCGTTGGGTGCTTTCAATGTATGGTGTTGTGTACATAGCTGGAGTCTCACCTTTCAGTAAGTTTGAAGGCAGAATTGGAGCCTTCAAAATCCGAAATGGATTCCAGAAGGGAGTTCTGAAGACTCAGCCGGCACGCAGGTGAAGAATCTGAGTCTAGGGAATCCTTTCTGAAGCAGAACCAGGTAGCTCCCCCAATCTCTAGTTCAAGCCACAGTTTTCTTCTATAATGTGGTTCTTTCCTGTGCGACTTACCCACGGATGCCTTCTTCTGTTGCAGGTTTGAATGGTGCTCCTGTTTGCACCGTTAATGATGAGTGCTGCAAGCAGACCATTCTGCCACCTCACCCAATGATAAAAAGTCAGATTCCTGCTTCTATTTGGGGGGCGCCTGGGGCTCAGATACCCATCGGAGACCCACAACCTGTTCCAGTCCCCTGGCTATCGACAGGTTAGTATGCAACAGGAATATTTCAAACACAAGCGCCACACTCGCACATGGACAACTTTCCAGGAGTGCACACTGGCCATTTGCAGAACGAGTTTTTTTTGGGGGGGGGACACCTCCCATTCTCTTCAAAATGAGCTTTCCCCCATTATGCAAATAGCCCACAGGGGCCTTGATCTGGATTGGGGCTAATAGTTAAAACTTCTCTCTCACACACACCCCTATTCCACAAACATGCTAGGGGCTCAGTCTGGATCATGTTCCTCATGCTCAAAATTTGTGGGCTTTATATAAAGGACCCCTGGACAGTTAAGTCCAGTCAAAGGCGACTATGGGGTTGCGATGCTCATCTCGCTTTCAAGCCGAGGGAGCCAGCATTTGCCCACAGACAGCTTTCCGGGTCATGTGGCCATCATGACCAAACCACTTCTGGTGCAACAGAACACCATGATGGAAACCAGAGCAGCGCACAGAAATGCTGTTTACCTTCCTGCAACAGTGGTACCTATTTATCTACTTGCACTGGCGTGCTTTTGAACTGCTAGGTAGGCAGGAGCTGGGACAGAGCAACAGGAGCTCACCCCTTTGTATGGATTTGAACCGCCAACCTTCTGATCAGCAAGCCCAAGAGGCTCAGTGGTTTAGACCAGAGCGCCACCCTCATCCAGATATACATGTATGTATGTATGTATGTATGTATGTATGTATGTATATAATTGTGCATGAGGGCACAGATCTGGAGCTGGTGTATTTTGTAGCTAGGCACTACTGATAAGAGTCTCCGGGCAAAGACTTTTTCCTGCCTGCTTGGACGATTTGTTGCCCCGTCTTATGATACCACAGAGAGCACTGCTGTCAAAAAGCTCAGCTTAGCTTCCTTCCGAGATCCACTTCACCACCTGCAATCTATCCTAATCAACAAGGGTTGTCAATGCTATTATATCACAGACTGCGCCATTAAATATCATCATGATGAATATGCCTCCTGAGGACACGGTGATTAATAGCACCCGCATTAAAGCAGAAACGGGGGGTGGGTGGGGGTGTGCCCGTTTCCTGAGCTGCCTCACGTGATCTCAGCAGGCTGTAATGTGGTTCTCAGCTGTTTCTGAATCTGCATCAAATTATTGCCAGGGGTTTAACAGACTCCGCTTGGGTTCACATCCATATCATATATACAAAGCATTCTTATACCGCTTTCAACAGCCATGGCTTCCCCCCATGGGAAATGCTGTTGGTTAAGGGTGCTGGGAATTGTAGCCCTGTGAGGTCAGCACCCTTAACAAACGACACGTCCAAGGATTATTTGGGGAAATCCATGGCAGTTATGGTGGTAAACGAGTGCTTCGTATGTATGGTGTGAATGTGGCCTCGTTTCCGAGCCGTTTCCGAATGTTCATCAAGTTGCTGCTGAATGTTCGACAGCATTTGAAACAATGATCTTCCGTCGTAACCCAGAGGCCAGGAAGCCTCTGTCAAAACTAACAGATAAGAAATAATAGTACGAGCCTGCTAGTTTTGAATGCACAAGGGGGTTTTGTGTAGCGGAACGTTCAGTCTGCCTTCTGAAGTGGTACAGTCCAACTGCCTGCTATCAATATATCACACAAGACTGCCAATCATGTATTTTGCCTATAAGACTGTTCCACACATCAAGCACAGAGGCAAGCTCAGGGAGGGAAGCTGCAGCCAATCCTGGCTCCCGCATGACTGCATCCCAGCCATTTTTTAAAATTTCGGATTTGCCGTCTTCCTCATACCTCCCCTCTCTCAAGCAGGTTCTTTGTCCAATGCCTGGCGAGAAGAATTGAGGGAACTTGCTGCAAGAGTCAGAGCCACCTCGTCCACTGAGAAAAAGGAGGCAGTGAGTAGGAAAAGGGAGGGGGAAGCATTGTGATCCTATACCGTGGGGCTGATTTGTTAAGGAAGGGGGTGAGCCCAGCACTGGTAATGAAAGTAACCAAGTACAGTGGATGGGAGGAAAAACAGTACAGTACAATTATTTGTTTGGATAATGAGGAAAAACAGCACTGCTGTTTTCCATTTTGTAACCCTGCTGAGACTTGGGCCGCCTTCTTTAGTGATTCTTTCAGAAGATGACAACTCCTCATTTTGTTCCTATCAGAATAATTTATTTCTCATTCAAAGAATACCCAAAGACGAGTTAGTGGGATGCTTAATGTACAGGTAGGGGGTGATAGGCCTATGGTACAGTGGGTTGGTATGTCTGACTGTTAACCAGAAGGTTGGTGGTTCGAGCCCACCCAGGTATGGCAGTGGGCAGGATTCCTGCATTGTAGGAGGTTGGATGAGATGGTCCTCGAGGTCCCTTCCAACTTTACAATTCTATGCTTTTATGATATAGTCAAATGATGGACTTCTGTTGAAATGAATAAGCATATATAACTATCCCCTGCAGGAGGCAAGGAACCTGCAACTTCTAAATGTTATTGGACTCCCAGCTCCCATCATCTCGGACCACTGGCCATGTTGGCTAGAGCTGATGGGAGCTGGAGCCCACCAACATCTGGAAAGGGACAGGTTCCCAAACTCAGCTCCACCATGGGCTGGGCTGAGACTGAAACTCCAAGCACTTAAGAAGAGCCTGCTGGATCAGGCCAATGGCCCTTCTAGTCCAACATCCTGTTCCCATAGCAACCAACCAGGTGCCCATGGAAAACCACAAGATCTAAGCAACCTCCAGATTTAGGGATGTCAACACTCCAATCCAGCTTACTTCTATGAACTCTGAGGCTAAGGTCCAATACCAGAGGGCAGGGCACTGTGGAAAGACTGGGCTGGTTCCTAGGCAAAGAATGGCATGCAGTTGCTAGCCTTCCCGTTGTTGAAACTTTGGCTCCAAACAACTTTCTGGAGCAGCTGCCTGGAACCATTCTCAATTAAATATTTGTGGCCGGTTACACAAGGCTAACCAACTACACAACAACAGCAACAACAACAATACCATCATCTCTAGTTTTGTAAGGGCTGGTGCTGAAACTCTACTGGAGGTCAGAATTATGGGGCAGCAGAAGACCACAACTGAAATTTGAGCTTTTCCTCAATACAGACGATACTAGGAGCAGCTTGTTCCAACCTAACCTGGATGGTGGTTCAAAAATGAAGTGCTGCACTTTCTGGGATATAGATAGAGATATAGATATAGATATAGATATAGACATCTGAAGGCAGTCCTGTTTAGGGAGGCTTTTAATGTTTAATAGATTATTTTATTTCATTTTTCTGTTAGAAGCCGCCCAGAGTGGCTGGGGAAACCCAGCCAGATGGGCGGGGTATAAATAAATAAATAATTATAATTATTATTATTATTATTATTAATATAGATATACACACAAAAGTTGGGTGCCTTCTCCTCTCTCTGCCGAGCAGTAGCAAAAGTCCATAAGGTTCCAGGCACTCGCCCAGGGTTTGGGCTCCTTTGGCGAACCAAAAGCGGCGGAGACCATTGTAGCTTTAAGGGGGGAAATTTTTCCCACCTATTTAGCCTGCATGGACGGAGTCCAGATTTTATAGCATGGTCATCTCAAGAGGGTCAGTGCAGCGCTCAGTTCAAGGCACCTCTCCTAATTCTACCTTCCTAAAAACTAAGCCTCCTCTATTCAGTTTCGTTCCAATGGTCAGTTCTTTGGAAGCTTTGAAGTACTCATGGTTAGGGGTGACCTAACAAAGGCATTCCCCTGCCTTCATCAACACTTGTTGGTTGACTAGGATTAAAGATTGGTAAACACTTAGAACATTTACCTCTTTCCATGCTAATTGCTGATGCTCAGAAATAGGTACGCACATTCCAGTACACATGGATCTTGATTATAGTCTCGACGTTGGACACAGTCTTTACAGATAAGCTCTGATTAAACCTCTTGCATAATCCCTTTCTAATGCACATTGAGACAGTCTTGCAACATATACCAGTTATAACACACTAGTTCTAATTACATGCTATTTACTAAACCTAAACATTTAGTACCACAGATCTATCTAGATCCATCCATCCAACTATACACCCACTCTCTCTCTCTCTCTCTCTCTCTCTCTCTCTCTCTCTCTCTCTCTCTCTCTCTCTCTCACACACACACACACACACACACACACACTCACTCATGCAACACCAATCAATCAATCAATCAATCACTCAATCATGTTTAACTAAAAGTCATTACAAATCTCTCTCACACATATACACTGTTGGTCACCAGTAGATGGCTCACAAGCCTCAGCTATAAATAAGGATGGGTTATTTTGATTTCAACATCTAGTACTTTTCCCATGTCATATTTTGGAGCCCTATGTAAATTTTCTGCATATTGAAAGGCTACACCTTTAAATCACTATTACAACATTTAGCAGTTGTGGCTTCCCCCAAAGATTCCTGGGGGACCCCTATTCCCCTCTCAGACTGATTTAACAGTCCATTTCTCTTCCCAGGAGACTCTGGGAACTATAGTTCTGTAAGCGGAATAGAAGTCTCTTAAGGACTTTCAGCACCCTTAACAATCTACAGTTCCCAGGATTCTTTGGGGGAAGCAGTGACTGTTAAAATGGTATGAGAGCACTTTAAATGTGGCCAAAATGCATTCACAATGGTTTCTTAAGAAATGTGTTTCCTTTACTGTAGCAAAAATAGGCTCCTGAGTATATGTCCAAATCAAAGGTTCCTTATCAGATCCATACTCAGAGAATTAATTTGCTGTAATATATGCAAATAGTGAATTTGGGGCAGACTGCAAACTCAACTCAGCAAGATCAGAGCATGTTGAACAGACATGGAATGCTGATTGACAAATGAGAGCAGGTGGGAAAGGAAAACCTGAGCAGGAATGGAATGGAATGGAATGGCGTATCCTGAAAGAGGGTATGGCTGGCTTACGAGTCTGGACAGGAGCACTCTACATTGCAATATTTTGTGTCTTACTTGCTCTTCCATATTCAGTTCCTCTACTGTAGCTTGTTGTTGTATTTTAAGGCAGAAAAGTCTCGGAGGGAGACACAATACTCAGAAGAAACAGGACGTCTTATCCCACCTCCCTCTCGAGCTACAGCTTGCCATTCGTCCCGCCATTTGCACAGGAACAATGCCAAGAATAAAGGCAAGGATGCGACCATGCTCTTCCGGGACCAAGAACTTATAGTAAGCCATGCATGGAAAAAATGGGGCAAACAGACCCTTCTTCTTCTTCTTCTTCTTCTTCTTCTTCTTCTTCTTCTTCTTCTTCTTCTTCTTCTTCTTCTTCTTCTTCTTTTTCTTCTTCTTCTTCTTCTTCTTCTTCTTCTTCTGTACCACCAACCAATTACAACTATTTTCCTGGAAATTAATTGATGGAGTAATAAGAAAAGTTTCTGCTCAGAACTGATTATAAATTAAATTTGATAATTGATGGAATAATAAGAACAGTTTCTGCTCAGAATGGATTAGAAATTAAATCTGATAAAGCAGATAGCTAACACACACACACACTGTATGATTGTTATGTTATATTTCATTTGCTTTGGGGGGGGGGAGTTATGAAAGCAGCAAAGTGCCCAGATATATATGTGTGTGTGTGTGTGTGTGTGTGTGTGTGTATATATATATATATATATACACACACACACACACACACACCATTTGGTTGTAAGAAATCTAAGTGGATTACAAAACATTAATTTAAAAACAGTTAAAAACAGGTATTTAAAAACATTCAAAAGATTATTAAAATGAACAGTAACCAAAAAAGAGATAAGCACATGTAGTTTGCCTAAACAACAATGTTTTAAACAAGTTCTGAAAAGAGTACAGCAAAGGAACTTGTCTGGTGTCAATAGGTGAGGGGGTCCAAAGTGTAGATCAGGCATCCCCAAACTGCGGCCCTCCAGATGTTTTGGAACTACAACTACCATGATCCCTAGCTAACAGGACCAGTGGTCAGGGATGATAGGAATTGTAGTCCAAAACATCTGGAGGGCCGAAGTTTGGGGGTGCTTGGTGTAGATGCTGCTGAACTAAAGGATTGATTTCTTACAATTCTGGAATGAGTATTATATGGCATTGGTAAGAGTGCCAGTTTCACAAATCCAAGCAGCTGCATGTGCTTATAGAGATTAAAGTGATCCTTCAGGTAAACTGTCCCAAGCTGTTAAGGGCCAATAGTAACACACTGAACTTGGCCCAGCAGCAAATGGGCAACTAGTGCAGAACTCTGAGCAGAGGCAAAATATGCTGACAAGGACTCACTCCTGCCTTCAGCTTCAGGTCAAGCATGAGGGAAGCCCCACATAAAGTGCATTGTAGTAATCCAGCTCTGAAGTCACCAGTGCCTGAGACAGCACCCGTGAGAGAATAACTGTGATTATTCTCAGTGGGAAATTTGAACCAAAAAAAAAAATGGGAATGTATCCAATTCAGAGAAACACACAGTTGCTCTTTGCACTTTGAAAAGAAAAAAACCTGGTTCTGAATACAGTAGCCACTTTCTGAGCACCCTATGCAGAGTGAGTGCCCAAACAGAACGGAAATTCATATGACACAACTTTTTGCTAGGCTGTGTAACCCAGGCCGGCTGCGTGCTAAGATCCTATTCTCCATCCCCCCCCCCCGAGAGTTCTGGTCTCTCCTCTTGAATACACAAATAGATTTCGTCTGGTAGAACTGGGGGAAACTGGCCTTAGTCAACTTTTCCATAGCCCATCTCCCAACTTCCAAAAGATCTCGAGGCATCTCCCTGATGGACTTGACTGGCTAGTTATTGCATAGCTGCCAAGTTATCCCTTTTTTAAAGGGATTTTCCCTTATGCTGAATAGGCTTCCTCGCGAGAAAAGGGAAAACTTGGCAGCTATGGTTATTGGCAGGCCACAACCACCTGTCAACCAAGGCCCACCTGGATCAGAAACTATACATGCGGAGACCTGAAGCTTATAAGTAGCAGTGATAGGTTGGAGAGATTTGAACATAAAGATTCCTTTTGTTCTGTTCCCGAAGCAACAGCCTATGTTTGTCCTCTTATTGCCTCTTTTATTCTTAATCAACTTCATAAAGTTGGTGTCGGGGTACTGGGTTAGGGTTAGGGATATTTCTACTTGGCTCACGCTGCATGTGTGCTTGGGGAGGGTTTGACAGAGAAAAGCAAGCTATGCCTTGGGCTCTGGGCAAGCGTTTGCTTTGGACTCTTGGAAAGTACACTTGTCTAGGGATTGAGTGGCCCTAAGGGGAGTGTGGTGGCAACAGGGAAGATCTCACACTGCCCATGGCATTATGTTACTCCCCAACACCAAGTAAAAGTTCCCAGGACCTTTACTGGAACACCTAAGCATTCTAGGGTTGCCATATTTTGAAGAGCAAAAAAAGAGGACACTATGACGACCATTCAAAGCAAATAAATGCAATTAGTCTCAAATTTTACCCCTGAAAAAGAGGACACATGGCAACCCTAATTATCCTAAGATAGGTCTCCATACCTTGCTGCCTGCAAGCTACTAGCTATAAATGGAAGCCCACCAAGGGTTCGACCAGCGTCCTCATTCTGACCCCTGCCTGGGACTGCAGGAGAGGCGTGGGGAGATTGCACCATAGGAGCGACAAATGGTAACGTAGGGCAAAGTTCTCACCAGTATAAAAATTACCGAGATAAGCCTGTGTGTATACCCTCTTGACCCCGTTGTTTGTTTCAATGTCACTCCGACCCCGGTTGTGCTGACACTTTCCCACTGTCCTCTTCCGCCAACAGATTTTGGAGCTGCTCTGTCAGATCCTGCAGACAGACTCCTTGACTGCGATTCAGCAATGGCTGCTCATGGCTGGGCAGAGGGGTAAGGTGCATGCAGAGCCTGCAAGGAGCAAAAGCCTTTGGAAATGTGGATTATCTCCACTTTGTTATCAACCATCTCCCCCTGTTAACACCTGTTACATAATTCCAGCTCAGTGGGTTGTCAAATGCATTGAAACCCTCAGGGCATGCAGCATGTTTGCAATGCCCCCTTGAAGCATAGGCCTCTCCACACATTACAACAAAACAGCAGCCAGGGGTTGCAGCAGAATGTGCAGCTGACAAGTTGCTGCAGTAAGTCCTGATTTTCTGGCCACTGTTTCCAGCTATGTCTCATTTGCAGATTATATAGCCCAGCCAATGTGGTCCATGCATTGGTACCGTGGATTACTGCAATGCGCTCTGTGTGGTGGCACCCTTAGGACTGGCCTGGGAGCTGCAGCTAGTGCAGAATTCAACCACCCTACAGTTGGGGGGAGGCAGCAGGCGGACCGTTTGTGGCAGCATGGAGCCTGTGAGCGCTCATGCCACTGCATCACTCCCAGGAGAGATGCGTGGCTCAGGCACGCTGCATACCCCACCGTGAGTGCCGCCTGGCAGTTTGTCACCCCCCTCAGTGGTGACACCCAGGGCGGCCCGCCCTCACAGCACTCCCCTTCCTCCACCCCATGGAGGTGGGCCATGGAGACTGCACACATCACCTCTGCTGAAAGGTCTGCCCTGGCTGCCAATTTGCCACCAGGTCAAACACTTTACCTGCTGGACCACCACACTCCATATAGCTTTGCCAGACCATTAGATCATTAGGAATGACACTTTTGCCAGTGGTGCATGGTGGAACTACCAGGAATAGGTCACTTAACAGTGACGGTGCCAAAACCATGAAACTCCCAACTGATATTAAGCAGACACCCTCACTATTAAGTATCAGGCACTTAAAGCTTTTTTATTCATTCAGGTTTTGTCACTCAGCTGTGTGCAATCTGCGTATTATGAACAGTTTTCTTTGTTTTATTAAGTTTATGTTGTTTTATTTGTGTCTTAGGCACATCACCCTTTTTGTGACTTAGCAGTTTATGACCGTGCATGATGAATAAAGAAACATAATAAATTAGATTCCTAGATATGCACCTAAATTAGCAACGTAGGAATAACGTGTGGTTCAGGTATGTTAAACCTGTACAACACTTCCTCTAAGGAAGTCCCCAAGTGATTTACAGCCAAAGTGAAAATGCAATAACAAAATCGTTATTAAGCACAGTCCTATCACCAGTGTTGCCCAAATGCCTGGGGAAACAAGTATGTCTTTGCCGGATGCTGAAATGATGACAAAGTTTGTGCCAGTCAGGCCTCCCTGAGGAGAGCATTCCATCATAGAGTTGGAAGAGACCACAAGGGCCATCCAGTCCAATCCCCTGCCAAGCAGGAAACACCATCAAAGCATTCTTGACATATGCCTGTCAAGCATCTGCTTAAAGACCTCCAAAGAAGGAGACTCCACCACACTCCACTGGCGAACAGCTCTTACTGTCAGGAAGTTTAGGTGGAATCTTCTTTCTTGTAGTTTGAATCCATTGCTCCGTGTCCACTTCTCTGGAGCAGCAGAAATATGACATCCTTTTATATATTTGAACATGGCTACCATTTCACCCCTTAACTTTCTCTTCTCCAGGCTAATCATACCCAGCTCCCTAAGCCGTTCCTCATAAGGCATTGTTTCCAGGCCTTTGACCATTTTGGTTGCCCTCTTCTGGACACGTTCCAGCTTGTCAGTATCCTTCTTGAACTGTGGTGCCCAGAACTGGACACAGTACTCCAGGTGAGGTCTGACCAGAGCAGAATACAGTGGTACTATTACTTCCCTTGATCTAGATGCTATACTCCTATTGATGCAGCCCAGATTGGTTGACTCATGTCAACGAGAGGCTACTACAGAGAAGGCCTGTTCTCTCATCACCAACCCTCAGAGTTTCCAAAACTTGGGTCTCCAGCTTTTGGGCTACAGTTCCCATCACCGCACACCACTGGTCCTGCTAGCTAGGGAAGATGTGAGTTGTAGTCCAAAAACAGCTGGAAACCCAAGTTTGGGAAACCCTGCTCTATCTAGATCCACCTCAAATATCTCAAGGTCTGGGCAGGTTCATGTGGTTATTTACAAACTGATAGTTTTATATGGGAATGATAACTTGTAGGATAATTCTTATTTATGGTATATGTGAAAGTGCATGCAGAAAAAAAGAAGGGCAGCTGGGACAAACCTATTTATTTTACCTTAAAACTGTGCAGGTGAGATATTTTGTTTCCTAAAGCATGTCCTCTCCTCTCCCTGCAGAAAAGGACCTTGTCATGGGATTGTTGCAGACAGCAACTGCCAATTTACATCTTGATCCCCAGGAGCTGACCTCAGGCATGGAAGAGAGACTTCCGCCACAGTTGCCCCCAGATGCCTCAGGATTTGCCTCCAAACCACACAGCCTTGGGAGAAATCATGTATCCAGGTGCCCTCTTTGCAAGTCCTTTGAATGTTTGCTAAAATGAATTTCTGTTGCATATTACAGAAAATAACTGGACATGTTATGGGGAAAAGTACTTCTTGACACAGCACAAACTTAAATCATGGAATTCATGCCCACAAGAGGTAGTGCTAGGAAGCAACTTGGATGGTTTTAAAAGAGGTCGAGACAAATTCATGCAGGGTAAAGCTATCAATGGCTACTAGCTGCCCAGAGAGACTGGGACAAGTGGCTAGGATGGGCTACAATTAATACTTTCTCCTTATTATTATTATTATTATTATTATTATTATTATTATTATTATCTACTTCCAATAGAACTTCAAACCCACTTGTTGTATGTTACAATAGCATGAACATTAGGGACACAGTCAGCGGATTGCTAAAGTCTCCCCAGCATCATTCCTGCTGGAAAGAAACCATTTAAAGGGCTATGCAAATGCTGAAGATGAACAGATAGTCAAAGATGATCAAAAAATGACAAAAGTAGTCCTTGCCAGTCCTCTGTTGTCATGCCAGAAATGTTGGTCAAGGTGCATAGCTTCTCTTATAATCATGTTGGCCCTGGTTTATTTTGTTGCAGGCTGTCTGTTATGAGACAAAAACAAGAACCTATCCCAGAAGAAGAAAAGCCAGGTAAAAAAAAAACCAACAACACAAAAAACCCGGTAGAAAATCCTATGTTTTCACTGGAAAATGCAAGGCATTAAGTACGAGAAGAGAAGGTTAAGGGTGATATGATAGCCATGTTCAATTATATAAAAGGATGTCATATAGAAGAGGGTGAAAGGTTGTTTTCTGCTGCTCCAGAGAAGCAGACACAGAGCAATGGATTCAAGCTACAAGAAAGAAGATTCCACCTAGAAGAACTTCCTGACAGTAAGAGCTGTTCGACAATGGAATTTGCTGCCAAGGAGTGTGGTGGAGTCTCCTTCTTTGGAGGTCTTTAAGCGGAGGCTTGACAGCCATCTGTCAGGAATGCTTTGATGGTGTTTCCTGCTTGGCAGGGGGTTGGACTGGATGGCCCTTGTAGTCTCTTCCAACTCTATGATTCAAAGTAGATGTCCCTGCAGCAACCAGTGGAAAGGTCCTATGTAGGGATCTTAAGCAGGAAATTAGTTGCTGGATGTGCTTCAGGTGGGTTGAGTCGAGCCAATCTCGCCTCAGGATAAGCCAAGGGCAGTGCCCGATTACGCAGCTCAGCTTCCAACATGTTCCCATCAAACTATTTCATATGAGGCCATCTGCACAGGGTATGCATATGCGGCTCCTTAGGCTCAGTGAAATACCTTAAGGTGGAGGAGCAGGACTGCTTATGTATTGTGTAAGCACTCAATGTGGAATCATGCTTCATGCCTGCTTTGTGCATGCTGAACCACACGGAGAGCCAACATCGTGCCCTCCTGACATATAATTACAGCAGGACTTATATACATTACGAAATGGATGGCACAATCATTTCCTGTATTTCTAAAGATGCAAGGTGTTCTCACCTAGGGCCTATGTGAAGTCAAGCCTTTGCTGAGCTGCATCCAGGAAAGGAAAAGATGCTGGCACTTCCTCAAAAAACTTCAGGTTTATCAAAGTGATCTTTGACTTAAGCAAGGTTTTTCTGTTTGTGTTTTCTGTCGTGGCGGTGAGCCCAGTCAAAGTCAGCAATGCTCCTAGACATAGGACATGACTTGATATTTCGTAACCAGCAACTGGAGAAAGAAAATTAGCCATGCATGCTTCCTATGGACTTGATAAGGTAAAGGTAAAGGGACCCCTGACCATTAGGTCCAGTCGTGACCGACTCTGGGGTTGCGCGCTCATCTCGCATTATTGGCCGAGGGAGCCGGCCTACAGCTTCCAGGTCATGTGGCCAGCATGACAAAACTGCTTCTGGCAAACCAGAGCAGCACACGGAAACACCGTTATGGACTTGATAGATATCTGTAATTAACGTTCCTTTACTGGACGACCGGTGACTGTGACCTGCTTTTAAATAGCAGGCTCCCTGATCCTTCATTGAAATGGAATGATACTTTACTGTTCTGCTGCTAACAAAATTTACCCAAATTTCTCCTGCAGATTACTTTTCCTGAGCACTTCCCAGCATTTTGGTCTCAAGTTTAGGTTTTAGGCAGTTCTGGCCTTACTGTTGGACAGTTTGAGGGGACTTCTTCATACTTCATATATATTTTGAACACAATTAAAAGGGTGAGAAATTGCCTATTGCTGCTTCCCTGTCCCCACACACAACTGAGTGGGCCTTTTTTATCTTTGACCTCAGGCACCAAGTTAACTTGGATTATCTTTACTTTCCACTTCATATTTATATAGCCTTATTGAATTCTCTTCTGATTCTGGCTTACTTCGGTGGATGCAAGCAACCAGTCATCATTCATAATATGCTACCTAGTTGTCCAAAGGAGGTTTGGAAGCCTGGTGGTATGCCTTTTATAGTGTTTAGGGTAGCAAATTTGGGCAGGGGGGGTTACAAAAATGTGGCCATAATCTCTGGTTCTCATATATCCACTGGAAACACATTAACCAAACCGTACCATTTGTGCTTTCCATTTTCAGTTCACATCGGCTCTGCAGAGGTTCTCCAGTTTCACCCCTCTGCAGATGAAAAGCAAAACCAATCAGACCAAACCAATTAGAAAGAAACCTTCCTCCTGATGCGACTACACTTGCTGCTCCAGTTTATAGTGTTACCCTTCCTGCTACTCACCCGATGGCAACAATGCTGCAAGGAAAAGGGCTTCTTTAGAAACACTTTGAGACAAGGACTCAGAGCCTTTCATTCCTTCTTTGATAGTTGGTAGTATGTCAAGGCTTTTAGAGAGGCCTTTAAATGCCTCAATTAATTATTTCCTCTCTTGGAACAATTTGCATTCCATCTCCACACTGCTGTTTGTTTGCTTGTTTGCTTGCTTTTTAATGACCATACCGGTAGTAGGAGTGCAATTAAGATGTTGCAAAATTCTGCAGCTTTGTTTTTTTTAAAATAAAAAGCTAGTTGTTTGAGGCTGCTGCTTAGTGCTCTGAATGGTCATGGGTGTGGAGGAGCTGAAACTTTTCCTAAAGAGCTAGGCTCTAGTTACCTGTTTGGGCTGTCTTGGGCCAGCAAACTTTTTCAGCAGGGGGCCGGTCCACTGTCCCTCAGACCTTGTGGGGGGCCAGACTATGTTTATTTGGGGGGGGGGGGGATGAATGAATTCCTATGCCCCACAAATAACCCAGAGATGCATTTTAAATAAAAGCACACATTCTACTCATATCATATAAAAACACCAGGCGGGCCCCACAAATAACCCAGAGATGCATTTTAAATAAACGGACACATTCTACTCATGTAAAAACACACTGATTCCCAGACCGTCTGTGGGCCAGATTTAGAAGGCAATTGGGATGGATGCAGCCCCCGGGCCTTAGTTTGCCTCCCCATGGACTAGAGCAGGCATCCCCAAACTTCGGCCCTCCAGATGTTTTGGACTACAATTCCCATCTTCCCCGACCACTGGTCCTGTTAGATAGGGATCATGGGAGTTGTAGGCCAAAACATTTGGAGGGCCGCAGTTTGGGGATGCCTGCACTAGAGTGAAGGGGAGAGGACAGGGAGACAGATTCCTCCTGCTCAGGAATTTGCTGATGAAATTCATGTATATAACGTACGGAATTGTTTTGTTGTTGCTGCTGTTGGGTTTCTAAAGGCAGCCTGTAGAATTCTCTTTAACAATAAATCCACGATGAGCAAAAACATTCGACACATGCCCCTGCCTGCCTCCAGAAGCCGTTCAGTTCTTGAGGCGAAACAAGGATGCAAAGTGCTTGCAGTTTGGCACATTCCTCTGCGATGGAAAGCCTGTTCTGCAAAGGGACTGTTCCCCCAGGGTCAGGGAAACACCTAAACTTTCTGTGCTGCCATGTGATCCCTATTAGTGATGCCAAATTTTATCCAAGCAAAGGAAGTGTGTCTGGTCTGCCTTTCATTCACTACGAAGGGTCCTCCCATGAATGATTTCCTCCCAAACAACTCAATTCAGCTTGAGGGAACCCTTCATACAAGCTAGAATGGATCTCGTTTGGCTGTGTTTGTGCATGCATATGCATGTGTGTGCTCGTTTCTCCAGAAGTGCATTCACAAAGCCAAGCTTCTCCCTCCCTCCCAGCCTGCCCTTGAAGTAACTTGATCTTAGAGGCTGGAACACTGAGCCCCTTGATGCTGGTAAAGAGGAGAGAGAGAGGCGCTGCCTCTAAGTGCTATGCCTGCTTCCTCCAGTCAGTTTCCCTCTGGAGGAGGAAGGTGAAGGGGCCCCCTTTGCAGAACTTTCTTACAGATGGGGGCTGATGGGTAGGGAATAGAAAGGCTGCAAAACAGGCAAGCAGATTCCAAAGGCTCCACTTCAAATGTTCATTGCAGCATTCATCCTCAGAGCTTCGGTAAATGTTGATCCAGCACATTCCAGGCCCTGAGTACCTTTTGCTGCTGCTGATTAATCATTTGCCTTCCCTGTGATGTGTAATTTGGGGATAGGAAGCAAGTCAGGGCTGGCCGCAATATATTGTGAATCTCAGCTCGAGGGGACTCTCCCCACCCCCTTTTTGGATTCGCTGCCCATCCATACATTTTGATTTGCGTACACAATCTGCACCATGAACTCGCCGGCAGCTTCAAGATACTGCTGGCTGCTTCTCTTTTTCTTTCCCTCTGCAGCAAAAGGTAAGCTTGGGGGGAGGGCATGAAATCTGAAAAGTATTTCACTGAGGTGAGTCCTGGTTAACTTATTTGCTAGTTGCGATTCTCAAGCTCAAAGGAGGGAAGCTGTGAAAAGGAGCCCCTTCTCAGTCCCATTTATGTACGATTTATTGGCATGGCAACTATCAACCAATGGACCCTGAGGGGCAGCTCTTTGTGACTCAGATCCAGGCTCCCGGATCCCAGAGCCTTGCCTGCAAATTTCCCTGAGCACCTGTTGTTTTCCACATGTTTGTGGGAAATATGAAATTAAGTAGCACGGAAAGTATTTAAACATGACTTAGCTTTCCTAGCTACCAAATGGTCAGTGGAAAGCTGATTATTGCCCCCCCTCCGCAACCCCATCCTTGGATCTGCTATGGACTTTTTGCAGAATTAAGGATCCCAAATTGAAATGGGTTATGAAATGTAACTATAACCTAGGTTTCTAAAGGTAAAGGTAAAGGGACCCCTGACCATTAGGTCCAGTCGTGACTGACTCTGGGGTTGCGGCGCTCATCTCGCGTTATTGGCTGAGGGAGCTGGCGTACAGCTTCCAGGTCATGTGGTCAGAATGACAAAGCAGCTTCTGGCAAACCAGAGCAGCGCACGGAAACGCCGTTTACCTTCCCGCTGTAGCGGTAGCTATTTATCTATTTGCACTTTGACGTGCGAAAGCTGCTAGGTTGGCAGAAGCTGGGACTGAGCAACGGGAGCTTACCCCGTCACAGGGATTCGAACCGCCAACTTTCTGATCAGCAAGCCCTAGGCTCTGTGGTTTAACCCACAGCGCCAGCTGCGCTATGAGCGTTCAGATGGCGTGTTATATAAAACAACAATCATTTTAATAACACAACGTATTGGACCATCCTAGTGTTTGGCAAGGAGGATCTTTAAACCCTACAATTTATGGTGGCTTAAATTGGAGAGGATCCGTATTAAAATGATTCTGATGTGGCACACCTCAGCCAAAATTAAACATATTTTTAAAGCTATTAGGAACAGGGGGATTGAAAATGATCAACTCTAACTGGATTGGGCTGGTGTCCATTAGTATCTAAGACAGGCATCCCCAAACTTCAGCCCTCCAGATGTTGTTGGGTTTTTTTTAAAAAAGCAATTTATTAAATTTTCCAAATAAACACAATAAACACATTAAACAAAAATAAACAAAACAAAACATTCAAAAACAAATACATCACACACAAATTTTTCTTTTTAACAATTATTCCCATATCTCTAATTCCCAATGCTCTGCCGAGCTTTGACTTCCCTCCCTCCCCTCATTTGGTTTTGGACTACAATTCATGGGAGTTGTAGGCCAAAACATCTGGAAGGCCGCAGTTTGGGGATGCCTGGTCTAAGAGCATCTTCCTGCAGACATGGTCATACTGGTCATACTGGTATCTCAGCAATGATTGTTATCTCGTCTATTTAAAATAGGGGTGGGGAACCTGTGGCTCTCCAGAGCCTGCTTGACTACAATTCCCATCTTTCCTGACCACTGGTCCTGTTAGCTAGGGATCCTGGGAGTTGTAGGCCAAAACATCTGGAGGGCCGCAGTTTGGAGATGCCTGATCTAGCTGGTCCTTTTTCTGCCAGCCAGCATGACTTTCTCCTACCTCTGTGTCCAGCTGCTCATGGCATGAGAAGGAATTGCAGTGCTCAGTGCAGTGCGCATGATAAGAGCTTGATATTCTGTCCTTGGGGTGATGTGGGACCAAGTCACCTTGCCTTAGCAAAATGGGTTTGTGAGGTTGGTGGGAGAGCTCAGCCGGTCAGTATTCTTGGGGTCCAGCACCTCCAACCAATTCAGCCCTCCCTTCTCACATGGACCAGCTGAGTCTCAGCATCTTATTTAAAAGTGTTCAAGTGCCCTCCCAGTGAGAGAGCGGGGAGAGCAGGATCCATACTGGGGTCAGAATCTAAGGGGAACAAAAATTGTGAAAGGATTGAAAAGCGGAAAATTAGATGGGTGGTATCGTGTAACAGTTAGAGGAATGGGGAGACAGCAGGAAACGAAGAGGGAAGTGTGGTGGATAGGCTGTGACAGAGTGGGAGTGGGGTGAGGAGTAATAATGGATGTTATTTTTTGACTGATTAAGATGGTCCAAAACTGGATTGACCTATGGAACTGGCTGAATCGTCTGGGAGACTCCGAGTCCGGGGGGGGGGGGGCTGAATTAGATCTAAGTGTATAAATGTTATTAGGATAGAAGAAGTAATGTTTGAATTTATGGATAATTTTTGGGAATAAATTTTAGGCTAAGGGGTGAAATAGACGATAGATGGTTGGGGAAATAATTTTTGATTTTGAATAATTGATGAATTATAGGTTAAGGATAGTTGATGTTTATAGATTAGGAACAATTGAGAGATAATGAAAACAAATGTGTTAAAATGATTTAAGATATAACATGAAAATGGCTTAAGCTGGATTTAAAAATTGACCCAGTGAGGGGGGAATTGAGGAAGTCTACAATGTCAAGTAAAAATGAAAGATTGTTGTAATTGACATATTTTTCTTTTTTCTTTTTGATTTTGTGATTTTTTTGTATTTTGTATTGTTTAAAAATGAATAAATAATTTTTTTGGGGGGAAATAAAAGTGTTCAAGTGACTTCAGTGTAGGACTCTTTTATAGAGAACCTGGAGGCACCATCTTTCAAGACAGGAATCCTGTACCAGTACCGCTATTCATTGGGGGGCCAGCTAAGATATCTGTCAAGGCCATCTTTGCAAGGAAGCAAGCTGCAGGCTGAAGCTCTGGTTGATGTGCATCCATTGTGGAGAAATCTCAACGATGCCGGGGAGCACCTTCTCCAAGTCCAAGTTGGTGACGTCCTCATCTTACAAGGGGTTTTAAACTATTGAGGGGGGAAACACTGGTTTTCCATTACTAACCAACGCCAGAGATTTCTTTAAGCATGTTCAGATTGTATGTTTCTTCCTGCTACCGCTGGGCTTCTATTCCACAATAGAACTGACATTGCTCACTTGAAATGTTCACCTAGTCTGAACAATAACTCAGGTTGATGTGGAAATGATCAGCCTCGACCAACATCCCTCCCCATTCCCTGCCAACACTATCTGCACAGACATCGAGCTAAAGAATGTTGCTTATTATTTTATATACTGCAAGCACATAGTGGGATATGGGATTCTTTGCCAGAAGGGGAGCTCAGGTCCACTAATTTAGATGGCTTTTAAAAGGGATTGGACAAATAATCATAGCTGCCAAGTACCCCGTTTTCCCCGGGAAACCCCCGTTTTTACTTACCTTTTCCCGGTGGTCCCCCGTATCACTTTGTCTCCAGTTTTTGTCTGTTATTTTCTCCTGCTGGTGGCCATTTTTTTTCTGATTTGCCCTTCTATGGGCACAAAAAATGGCTGCCGCCGGCTTCAAAAATTGCATCTACGCATGACCGGAAGTGCGTAGACGCGACCATTTTTGGTGCCCATAGATGGGCGTGCCGGCACCGGAAGTTGCGTCAACGCACTTCCGGTCATGCGTAGAAGCTACTTTTGAAGCCAGCGGTGGCCATTTTTGGTGCCCATAGAAGGGCAAAGCGACATTGGAAGTTACGTCGACGCAACTTCCGGTGTCACACGGCTGCCGGTCCCGGATTCTGCAGCCCGGGACTTGGAAGGTAAGCAAATAATTAGCATTGTTATTAAAAAGGGGAGTAGAGAAATGCAGATCTTTTCCCTCAGGCTAGCTCTGGATATATAGAACAACCGAAAGATACTGTCTTGGAGACCTGTCCTGTTTATAGACACTTAGCACCACTGCTTCCAGCTGGGAGAAGAGAGGGACGTCACGGTGTGGTGCATTTGCAATGAACTTGTGGGATGGGAAAACGAGGTCCCCTTCAGACCTCCTGGCCCAAAGGTGTTGGCCATTAGCAGCTGTAACTATGAAGGACTGGGGAGGTGGGCAAAAGTCTTAATTTTCTTCTGCTCATTTTGGGAACTTAGATCCATGGCCTACTATTCCATCACGACCTGGAACGAAGTAAGAGTCAGACTGGTAACAACGATCAACCTGCCCAAGTTTCACTGAACACTACAGAACTGGAGCAGCCCGTTTTCCTGCATTGGAAAAATGGGAAGGTATGTTAATATGAGGCAGACCTTTTGAGGTAAAGGCTTGCTCACTTTTCTCCCCAGTTTCAGCTTCATGCAAGGTAGCCAGCATCGTCAACAAGGATATTTATACTTTTTATTGTCGTCATTAGAAAGCAAGTAGTGGCGGACAATTGTCAACGTTTGCCTGAGGTAAGAGGACGCTCCCTTCAGAAACCACAAGCACAGCTTTCTATGGGCTACTGGCAGTGCCCAAGTAGTATCAGGTAGTACGCCAGGTGGTATTAATACCACTAATAATGCACTTGTGCAAGCCGAGGAGGAGATGGAAGTGACTGTACTACCCAACCTGCTTCAGCCAGATATATTTCTCAATAAATATAGGATAGAACTAATATTGCGTAAGAACACAACAGAAGCCTGTGCTTTCGTATTTCGGTGTACATTTTAAGATGTTCCAGTTCTTAAATAACTTATTATCTATTTGTCTACCTTTTCTGAATCTTACCAAATTTATGTGCTTCAGGGTACAGTGTCCAATACCTATGCATAATGTAATAATTGTATGCATAGTGTTGCTTGTTGAGACTCATGGAGTTGGAAGGCACCTCAAACATAATTTAAACCAACCCTCTGCCAATGCCAGGTGCGGAGGCGAAGCAAGCTTTTTATTTATTTATTTCCCGCCCATCTGGCTGGGTTTCCCCAGCCACTCTGGGCGCCTCCGAACCAAATATTAAAAAAACACAGTACAAACATTAAAAACTTCCCTAAACAGGGCTGCCTTCAGATGTCTCTTGTAAAAGGGTAATAAAATATAACTTGAAATGTAAACCTATTTTTTCTTTTCCATAAAAAGAAAATTAAAAGTATAGGATAGGGCTAATGGTGACTACAATACACTGATATTGACCAGAGGCTTGTAAATGATGGCGCTCTTTTAACGCTGTAAATTAAGTTAATAGAACATCTCAGCTTCGCCCTTACTGCACATACAACTAAAATGTTCAGCAGCGTGAACAACACTTCCTGGAAGAGATGCAGCTGGCTAGACCTGCTTTTGCAGATATTGAATAATTGGCCCTTTCGCCAGGCTCATTATAGATGTATTGGCTTCACAGTCCTGTATCCTTGGCTAGACAACCACCATCCTGATGGGAAGGAGAGAGAAACCAGATTATGAGGTTTGAAGCCAACGAAACACATGAAACCATGAGATGCACAAGGCCATGATGTCTTTTTCAAATGACACAGGTTCACATTAAACCAACCACACTATGGGGTGGTTCACACTTGCATTTAATGAAACTAGAGCTGAGCCAAAAATGGCCAGACTGCATTTTTCTAAAAACATTTGAGACTTTCTCTCTGTGTGTCTCTCTCACACACCCTCATTCACACCCACAACACAGAAAAAGAATGGTACTCTGCAGAATTTTCTTCAAACACTTTCTACCATTTTCTTTTGGGGGTGGTCACTAACTTACCTTCACCATGCCTTGGAATGATACTAGGTTCAGGGAGTTCAAAATGGTGACTAAGTTGCCACTGCTGAAACTTGAAGCAGGAAGCATCGGGGAATAGATGGGGGAGGGAGTTGTTCTACTGCCACTGCAAGAAGAAAACCTCCCTGTTGAGAAACCACTGGAGAATTTCTCCTCACCCTGGAGAAATTTGGTGGTGTACTTAGCCCACCCACCAAATTCCCCTACTCACAAATGGGGCGCAGAATTTAGAGAGGCCGCTTCCACACAGCTCTGACTTAAATGCTTGATAATTAACAGCTGAAATGTGTGGACTGAGTTTGCTGGGAAAGCGTTTTGTTTTGAGGAGGTGCATAAGTTCTATCGGTGGTGTTGGACCTGGGACGGCCTGTTCACCTCTGAGAGTCACAATTCATCCTTCTGTTGTCTGAAAAGATGTCTGGGATACTCCAAAGGTTCCTGTCATTGCTTTGAGTTTTCCTACCATTCTTATGGGTGCCAAAAAAAGCAGCACCAGTAGATTTTCCTACCTCATGCTGCTGTTACTCATTATCAAACTGCTGATAGCCCACGAGGAAGAGAAATGATGTCCACATACACCATTTAGTTCATGCACCTCTTTCTGCTGTCCTTGGTCACTTTTCCCCCTCAGGATTCCCTCCCCTCATGGCCTTGCTTTCACTTTGCAGATTGAAGGCATCTATGAAGACAAAGCTGGAAGCCCCTTAACTTTGGAACTGAAGAGAGGCCTGGTTAGCCTTCTCCAGTTTCAGACCCAACCTGGGACAGTGACTGAGGTAAAACAAGGCTCTTTCTTTCTTTCTTTCTTTCTTTCTTTCTTTCTTTCTTTCTTTCTTTCTTTCTTTCTTTCTTTCTTTCCTTTCTTTCCACTGCAGCAGCGAATATCCTTGTACTCTTATACAGCTGTAATCAGATTTGGAACACCTAGCACCTTTTTATGTCTTCTAAAAAGTGCTCTCACCCACCACAAAATAAGGCCAACGATTAAGGAAGCGCCGTGGGAGTTTATTTCATAGTGCCCTCAACTTTATAATTGGCCAGTTCTGATCATGTAGCCAACTCCACTTTTTACGTTTGCAAAAAAATCAAACACCAAGTGCTTTCAGCATCAATAAAGAGCGTTTGTGCATCTTGTGTAGGAATCGTGGAATTTGGAAAACATCCTCCTTGCCCTTTTGCAATGGTGGATGGAAGCTGGAGGGCCATAGACCCCCCCCCCAATGTTACAGATGAGTCAACCCACCAGAATCCCATTTATTGCATCATCTGGATGGAGTCTGCAGCATATTCAGAAAACAGCTGATCCAGCCCAGTACATGTGATGCTCAGTCAACGCCATCACTGGAATAGTAAAAAAAGGCATTTGAACCAAACAGGACTAATGTAGCAAAAACTATTCTACTCCTAATTTTCCCATTTATCTTGTTTAGGATGACATTTCTGGGAGCTGCCCAGTGACCTACACAGTCTCCAAGGATTCTGTTCTGAAGACAAAAGACCTACATGGCTGCAAAAGAACAAAGTTTGGATTCAGCTCTGTTAACAAGGCAAGTCAATTCATTTCATTTCATTCCATTTGATAATTGCCTCTCTATCCATTTTCCAGCTTTCTCTAACCACTTTCAAAATACCAGTTTATCCTGCGCCCAAAAATTAGTGGGTTTTGATTTCAAAGTCCACATAGAACTACTTTTCCTAGGCTGATTCACTCTGCAATATTCGATGAATGCCATACATAGACTGCACATTAACTTCTCCCCCCCCCCCCACGTTTGACATTTTATTATGTTTTATATGTGTTGGAAGCCACCCAGAGTGGCTGGGGCAACTCAGCCAGATGGGCGGGGTATAAATATTATTATTATTATTATTATTATTTGCACTGAGACAGCAACATTATTTTCCCATAGGCAACCACTTAATGGGATCTGACTTCTCTTTGGAGGAAAACCATTGGAGGCTAATGACACTTTATAATATTTACTAGCAACTGGTTGATTGGCTGGTCTAGATAAAGCTAACTTTATATGGAGCAGGATTGCTCTTCCAGGCAACCCTAAGAGGTGGAGCCATGGTCTAGTGAGGAAATATTCATCTTCTTTTTACAGATGTTTGGAGTCCTGTGGCAACCTGTAAGTAAAAGTCTTTATTCTGTGGAAGGGCAGGTCCTCAAGTCGGCATTGTCCGAAGAAAGCCATATAATCTCTCTAAACCTGAAGTCTTCCGTTGGAGTCAATATCACCTCCAGGTTGGTTCTGCGCTGCTACATTTAGTTGGCCCGGCACACTGGGGGGGGGGCGGCGAATGGTGCCTTCTTTGGTCAGAATTAGAAAACAGTCCTGTGGAATCTTGATTTCATTGGAGTTGTGGCCAGAGTTTCATGAGAAACATATAAGCTCCAAACAAGCGGCAACAACCTCGTATTAATGGCTGTTGTTGAGGGCCTCCTCACCATTTCTCAAATGTCTTCATCTATTTATATCCCATGTTTCCTTCAAGGATCTTAAGGTGAGCACACACAGTTTCCCTCCCTGTTTTATCCTCACAAACCTGTGAGGGAGGTGAGGCTGGGAGACTGATTGTCCCAAGATCGCCCAATGTTATTCAAGGCTGAGTGGGATTTCAACCCTACTCTTTCAGGTCCTGGTCCAGCACCCTAACAGCACTGTCTCCCCCCTTTGCACAACCTGAAAAGAAACCAAGGAGTTCACCTGAATTCATATCTGTTTCATTCAACCACAGTAGACCACTATGTGTCTGGTGGAGCTGCTAGGAGGTCAAGGGAGTGTGGCCAATGAGAGTTAATGGGGACATGGCCAAGTTGTTCTGGTTTTCTCCTATTGCAAGGATGCTGTGGACACTTGAGTGTTGCATTTTTACCAATACTTTGCACCTTGATTCAGAAGGGGTCCCCGCTGTCATAATTTCAAATGTGAGTCCATGCCACACAGTGAGTTATGTTTGTGATATTTAAAGATGGAGGCCCTTATCAACAAGTGTCTTTTCACTCCCCAGGCAACATCTTGAACTTGTGACTCAAGTGCCTGGATCAAAAGAGTTGCCTGGGAAAAGTCCTCAGGAAGCCCTGGCGGCTGTGCTGAGAAAACCACAACCCATTAACATAGCAAGTGACCCTGTCAAGAGGACCAACACCCAGTACCCAACTGTGAGTGGAACAGAAAACTATGGCTTATGTCTAGATCAGGCATCCCCAAACTTCAGCCCTCCAGATGTTTTGGACTACAATTCCCATCATCCCTGACCACTGGTCCTGTTAGCTAGGGATCATGGGAGTTGTAGGCCAAAACATCTGGAGGGCCGCAGTTTGGGGATGCCTGGTCGAGATTTACCAATTTTCTATTTAAATTTCAGAGTAGAGGACTCCCAATCAGGAATTATTTAGAGCGTCGAGACCTCATCCCTTGGTTTCTTGTTTCACAAGGTGTGAAAATAGCACATAGCTTGTGGAGACAGCTTGTCAGGAAGGAGTTCTGCAAATTTCCATTTTTGGAATATATATCAGCATGCACTGCTGATATACATTGTTATGAAGAAGGATGTTTGTGTATTTCAATTTCTTTCTCTCTCTCTCTCTCTCTCCTCTCTCCCCTTTAGCTCAAAACCTACTTGAAAACACTGGCTAAAAAGAGACGCAGAATAGACCTCTCTGAGGCATCGACCACTTGGCATTTTTGCAAAGTTGTCCAGATGTTACGCGATGCCAAGAAGAAAGACATCCTGCTGTTGTTGAAGAAAGCACCAGAAGAGATGGTGTAAGGAAAGAGACAGCAGGGCAAATGAAGAATTGCTCTTTCTTAAGACCCTGGAAATTGTGTATTTATTTAAAAAATGAATTTTTTACTCAGAACCTTCTAAAGGGATGACTCAGGGTGGTCTCCACCAGTTAAAATCAGAAGAACTGTTTGCTGAGCACCTTTCCTGATTTGTTTGCACACAGTTTGTGGGGAGCTTCAAGGACACCTGCTATTTGTTGAGCATTTGTTCTGATCTGTTTGCAGGAGGAATGTTGCGGTACATTTCTCTAGCCAAGCAATGGGTACAAAAATGCATTTTATTAGGGTAAAGTGTGCATAAAAGTGAATATAGTAACGAAAGTAATATACAATTGCATTATATTAGAGAAAATGGATTTGGAAAAAATATTGTTGGGCAAATCTGCATGCAAAAACATGTATGTTAGGACACATTTGAATGAAAGTGATTATGAATTTTCTGGGCTTTTTAATTTAAAAAACAAACAAACCAACAACAACAAACTGATATGAAAATAAGGAGAATGGAACTGAAGAATGGAAGAATGAGAAACTGAGTAAAACAAAAACTGACAGATTTGCCCATCCCTTGCTGTCACAGTGTGTGGTGCCCATATTTAAATTTGGGTCACCTGATGTCAGATGCCCATCTAATTTATATACCGCATCTATAATTTGCCTCTGTCTTGTTAATCCTGGGTGCAATGCAGGTCTCTTCCTTTTCTTCCAGGACACCTGATCTTTTCTCTCCACACCTTCCCACCTCTTAGGTCCTTCTATGTTGAAGCGGCAGTGGCTGCCCATTCTACAGCTTCCTTGATGGCGCTGTCCGAATTTCTCAGTTTCGGGAGCAAAAAGAACGCCGCCCTGCTGGAGAAGTTTTTCTACGCTGCAGCCTTCTCCCCTCGCCCTTCAAAGGAGCTCTTGCGTCTGGTGGTGGTATGTAGAAGGCACTGCGGCTTATTTCTCTGTGCATTTTCTTGAGCTTTACTTCACCCCTTTTATTTATGAATGGATGTCCCTGTGACATAGGATGAACAGAGATTTAGATCTGGGCGTAGTTTGACCTACCCCACAGGGCTTTTGTGAAATTAAATGGGGCAAACTACTTTTTTTCTTTTTGCTGCTCTGAGGAAGGATGGAATTTGAAAATGTGAAATGCATGAATGTATCGTTCTGGAAACCTAGAATTCACTCTAGTGATTTTCTTGTGCTTTTTTCACACACCTGTGCACTGTACTCGAGTGCTCAGCTCATGACGACTCTCAGGTGAATGTTTAAGCTGGCTCCATTGAAACAAGTGAGGTTTGAGTCAATATCCATTGGTAGGAAATATTGACAGTGATTCATCAGTGCAGGTTAACACTCAAGCTAGGCGTTGGGGCATCTCTGTTCTGGAAGCTGAATACAAGACTCTCTATCTGGCCCATAGGACTTTCCCCAGACCACACACCCTCTCCCTAAGCCACACCCCTCACACATCCTGCTTTGCACCCCCCTTAAGTGATTTTGCCTAGCTGAAAGGCATCCTTGAACTTAGATAAGGAGTCTCGCTTGTCAGGATGGAAGATACAGATAGATGTGCGAGTGTGTAGAACAGGCTTCCCCAAACTGCGGCCCTCCAGATGTTTTGGCCTACAACTCACATGATCCCTAGCTAACAGGACCAGTGGTCGGGGAAGATGGGAATTGTAGTCCAAAACATCTGGAGGGCTGAAGTTTGGGGATGCCTGGTGTAGAAACTGGTGTACAAAAGAAAACAATTATATTTGTTGCCCTACCTACTTTTGCTTCCGACCTTGCCAACCAACATTTCTCACACACATGTGAAAAATCTGCATGAAAGTCCATGTTCACATAGGTATTTTTGAACACGTTTTCTCACAAAATATGCATCTCAAACATTTTTTTTTAAAGACGGCAGCTCAAAAGGCTTGTACAGTGCCAAGGAGGGCTGTGTTCTGATCCTCCCAGTACTCCAAGAGGTGTAGATCAGGTCATTCCCGATTGGAATTTGCAAAAGCAAATAAATCAAATCAAATTCCTCAGGCATCTCTATGACCTGTCTTCATTCCTCTTCCAGGATAAGCTGAATGGGAAGAAACTAGAAGCAGCCACCTGGGAAACGGGGAATATTGTAATCGGCAGCCTGATTGGCAAGCTGTGCCAAATGAAACTGTGTGGTCTTCAAGTGAGTTGACGCCCGTCCAATGCCTTGTTCTACTCCCTCCCACCCATACCTAGGAAAACTCAGATTGCGGATGATGTCGATTTAGCGCCCACCTCCCTTTTTCTTGTGTCTCCCGTGCCAAACAAACAGGAAGTAAGACTTGAAGTAGACTCCATCATGCAAAGGCTCAAGAACACCAAGAAGGACTCTGAGAGGGTCATTTATCTGTTGTCCCTGAAAAGTGCTCTGCTTCCAGAATCCATCCCCATCTTCCTACAATATGCAGAAGAGGGCTCTGCCATGGTCTCAGCCACAGCGCTGAACGCACTACAGAGGTACTCTGCACAGCACATCTCGAACACGGTATGGCACAGTCTCCGTTACTGAAAGAGCATTTCCCAAGAATATATTTTTTTCCCCTATGTAAGCTTTAATCAGTGAAACATTCTAGGTCCTCTTGTGCCAAGAAGGGCTGGGTTTATAATTTGTCCACTGCCTGATATCCAGCAGAAAATTATTTCACCAACCCTCTACGGTTTTTGGAGGTTCCTCCACATCTGCTTGAAAGGTCATATTCCTTCTTCTCCATCTCTCCCTACTGGTGGGACCTGGAGATATTCTCAGGCTGGACTTTGAGACATAGTCCCCTTATTTAGGGAGAGTCAAGGGTCACTTCCATACCATACATTGAGAGCACTTTTATAATACTTCAGCAGTCATGGATTCCCCCAAAGGAACTATAGTTTGTTATGGCTAGGAGACCCCTTAAAGGGGCCCCTGTCCAGTCGTGTCTGACTGAGGTTGCGGCGCTCATCTCGCTCTACAGGCCAAGGGAGACAGCGTTTGTCCGCAGACAGCTTCCAGGTCATGTGGCCAGCATGACTAAGCCGCTTCTGGCAAACCAGAGCAGCGCACAGAAATGCTGTTTACCTTCCCACCTATTTATCTACTTGCACTTTGACGTGCTTTCGAACTGCTAGGTGGGCAGCAGCTGGGACCTAACAATGGGAGCTCCCCCCATTGTGGGGATTCGAACCACTGACTTTCTGATTGGCAAGCCCTAGGCTCAGTGGTTTAACCCACAGCACCACCTGGGTCCCTTAGGAGACCCCTTACAGGGCTACATTTCCCATGATTCTATGGGTGAAGCCATGACTGTTAAAGTGCTATAAGAATGCTCTCAATGTATAGGTGTGGAGGTGACCACAATGGGTATAAATATATCACCCTGTCAAAAAAAGAGCATATGGTATAATCCTCCTGTGACTGTACCACTTCACAAGGCAATTAAGGGATTGTATGAATGAGAGCATGAGGGAGACCCCTACACTTAGAAAACTAGCATGTCAGGGATAAAATTGTAGCTTCGAAATGTATTTGGTATAATGAATGGCCTCTGTACAAACCTAGTTGCTGAATGTCATGCTAAAAACAAACAGACTGTGTTTAATTTCTGCGTTGCCAGGTTAAAATGGCAATGAAACGCATATTCTATGAAGTGCAGAGACACTATCCAAAAATTTCAAGGCTGGCTGCTGCAGAAATCCTGTTGAACAATGATCCCTTGCCAGAGGACTTCACCAATATCCTGTTGGCCACCAGAGAACTTGAACCAGAAATGTCAAGATTTCTGCTGTCAAAAATCCAAAGCTTCGTACACTCCGGTCATCATCCAACCAGGTAAAAATATCCTTGTATGATAATATTCAATTTGGTCCTGGCGAAGAGATCAGAACAACCCCACTTTCAAACTGGCTTTTAGGAACATGGCAGACATAGGCATTCACAGGGTGTGAGGCAAGGGGGAGCAGTCCCACCCCTCCCCCAATGAATTATAACCCCCCAGGTTCTCAGCTTTCATTTTTAGGAAAGTGTAAGGGTAGGATCCAATGTAGCACTAAGTGAATGTTTCTGACAGTGAAAGGATTTCTGCTTCTCCTCCTCTTCTTTCCCAGTGTACCTCATAAATATATTTTAGGGGTTCCCCTAACACTCTGGAGCAACTTGGGAGAGTGTGGGCGCATGCACGAGAGGAAGTCCTGTTGCGCAAGCGGAAATCCTTGTGCTGACAGGATGCGGTCGTTTCTGGCATTTGTAGCACCTGAACTACAAGGCAAAATATACTAGCACTGTTCTTTCTTTTTTTTCTTAAGTGAAAATTAACCTCTCTGCCACCCCACCCCCCCCAACGTTGTGGGTGTCCATAGTCACAGATTTTCTACATTATTCTAGGGAATGCACTCCTCCTCCTCTGCATTTACCATATATTTCACAAATGAATTTAACCTCTTCCAAAATGGCAGCCAGGTTCCCCAGAATGAGTTTACTCTCCTTTGCAGATATAGCCCATATCACACACCCCTTCCTGGTTTTGTTTTGTTTCCCCCACAGGAAGGTTGCTAAAGAGGTTCTGAATGACCCACAAATAAATAATTACTACTTCCTCTCCTCTGAAGCTGGCAGCTCCATCTCCTTCTCAGGACCACTGACAGGTGATTTTTCCCCCTCATGCACTAGGCGGCCATATTCTCCTGCATATTCTGGGGTGCCACTGAAGGAGATCAAGGGGCCAGACCACATGTTCAAGCAGATACTTCCCATGTTGCCACACTTTTATTAAAACCTTTGGAAAGCTGTTTGCTCCTCTTCATGCAATATCTCTTGTGAGGCTATGTGTCTCTTTCTCGGATCTTCCTTTCAGCCACCAATGACACTCTCTCTACCATTGGGCTGGATCTCCTGTTCTCAGACATTGGCATCCTGAGGAAGAGCACCACCAGTTTCAATATCCTAAACCATGGCTACCAACTCCAAGCAGCTCAGGTATGGCGCTTCCTATAGCTGGTCCAATTGTGGACTCGTCTACATTAGTAAAGAAAAAAACGTTTTATATGCGTTGTGACACTGCAACACCAGGTGGCGCTGTGAAGTCCCATCTTTCGCCAACGTGGCTTCCCACTTTGAGGTTTACAACACGTTTTCCTGAAATGCTTTTTTACATGTCTAGATCCAGCCTGTATTTCATTGTTCTGTTGTTGCTCGAGACGGTTCTGAATATTTTTTAGGTCTCACTCTTGCCTTATGGGCAATATGTAATTGTCGTCCAAACGTACCTTTTAATTTTCAACAGATTTTCCCCCTCTCCCAATTTTTCTTAGCCTTATTTGTCAATTTATACAAAAAGATGCGACCCAATTTGCTTAGGCAGTGGCCCCCACTCCAAAGGAAGAGATGTTTCACTGGTCAATAATGCTCTGGAAACCAAGGCAGGTGCTTGGCATTTCCTCACACCAGCCCAAATCCTGAAGATAGCTGCTGAGTGATAATTGTCTCAATGTCATAGTAGGAGACCTGCTTTAGGTCGAGGGGTTGAGGCCTTGCTGTGTGGTGTATAGAAACATCTTGACTCTTTTCCTCCCTTTATTTAGGAAAAGGGAGCTCTCTTGTTGGGAACTAGGGTGGGGTAGGGAGTACACATCCTTTAAATATCTGAAAGACCAACTCTTTCCCCAAGATAAGCAGGGGGGGGGACCCTCTTGGTGGTTCCACCACCCTTAGAGGTTCAGGTGGGATGGTCCAGGAGAGGGTATTCTCTGTGTTAACCCCTAAATTGTGGAACTGCTTCCCCATGGAGGCACACATGGCAACTTAACCATACAGACTTTGGGGGATGCTGAAGATGCTCCGGGCCTTTACTCTAGCCTTTGACACCTGAGATGTGTATTTTCAGGGCCCGTCCTTTTTCATGTGTGAGATTGTATGCCCTGAAACCTTAGGGTGAAGGGTAAGTAATAAATCAAAATAACAGTAGCAGCAGTGGTAATAATAATAATAACTACTACTACTACATAGAAAGAGGAGTATGTTCTGAAGTGGTGGTCTAGTGCTGCAGAAAAAGGAGTAATCCTGAACATCACACAGACTTTCCCATCTCATGTATCCTAGGTGGCCATAGAAGCAAAAGGATTTGAGGGCATCCTGGGAGGCAGCGCAGCCGACGGAGAAGACGAATTCATGGCCGGCATGTCTGCTGCTCTGCTTGATGTCCAGTTACGGCCAATCACTTTCTTTGAAGGATACACAGATCTGATGTCGAAGTTCTTCTCGAGCTCAGGAGAACCCACAAATGTGGTCAAAGGGAACGTATTGCTGATGGACCATCTACAGGTATCAGCCCCTGCTTTCCCGTTGTACACTGATGCATAGAAGGAATTGTCATGGTGGGACCAGCATTCCCCCCCCCCCACACACACTGCATTTGTTTAAGCCAGGCATCCCCAAACTGTGGCCCTCCAGATGTTTTGGCCTACAACTCCCATGATCCCTAGCTAAGAGGACCAGTGGTCAGGGATGATGGGAATTGTAGTCCAAAACATCTGGAGGGCCGAAGTTTGGGGATGCCTGGTTTAAGCCATGTTGGAACCAAAGCTCCAAGAACAGGTCCTCTCAAGACAGTTGATGCATTCAGGTAGAACACCAAACATGCAGATATTATCCTAAGGACACCCACCTTTCAACTGACAACACTGTGAATCTGCATTAACTTTCTAGTAACCCATGTGCATCAAGAGTACTACTTATGGGAAGAAATGAAGAGCTGCTCCCATGAGAACATCACATTGCTTCTTGTGCCACCACCTTTGGAGGCTAGCTTGGTGAGCTACAGGAAGCTATTTAGTGGGGCTCCTTGATCAAGGGCTCTTAAACCAATCTTTGAACATTTGCCATCTTGGCTGGGGCTGATGGACGCTGCAGCCCAACCCTTGCTGGAGAGCACCACATTTAAATCCCTGATTTAGAGAAAGATAGGCTAGGAATGTGAATGCAATTATTACTATTTTGAAGCAATGAGCACCGATTGTCCCCTGCAGACTAGCTATTGGGGGGGGGGCAAGAACACCTGTACAGACAAGATGTACCTTACTCACTAGTAAGCCCCATTGAAGTTAGTGGGGTTTACTTTTGAGTAGATACACGTATGACTGCCCTGTTAATAACATTTGTAGGCCCATGATAAGCGCTTGAACAATCCAGTAAGTGAATGTTACTGTGCTGCATAGGCAATCCCACTTCAGTCTGGTTTGCAAACTGTGATCACTCTCCGAGGAGGACTTGGGTTAGATGTTTCAGCTGACATCAATGTGAATTTGTGGGAGCAGGAGTTCAAAACAGGCGTCGAAACAAGGTACGTGTGAGTAAGAAGTGGATTCCTCTCCTAAGTGCGATGGACCCTTGCCCAATACTCTGTCAAACACTAGAAAATTGTACTGTTATCCCAACTCAATAAAGCCCATAAAATGACTATTTGATTGTACAGCATTTGCTCTCTGCATTTCAATCTCCATCTCCTCATGCAAATTGCTGGACATGCTTTCTATGCTAGGACAAAGGTACAATGCGGAGTCTGAATTGCCCCTTATATCAACCATGCTAAACATGCACTGTTTCAGACCCATCCCAGTTTACTTTCATGTCCAAAATGGCACCTCTGGTCTTCAAGCCATTGACCCAAAGCAGCCAGATATGTGTGTCCTTTGTTTTCTGGGGCCGAGCAATTGCGTCAATGCTACTCAGGAGTCATAGCACTTCAGATGGTGACTCTTTTGCTAAGTAGCAGACATCAACTGTTACTTGGGGGGACGGACCTGAAATAACTGATCAGAGATGGCAGGACTTCGTGCAAATGAAGGTTAAAACCAGCTTTCCACTGCCAACAATAGTTAGCCAACTTCCTTGAAAAGCAGTGCTCATTTTCCCTCTCCAATTACAGGGGCGCACTGACCATTGATTTCCAAGCAGAACTGGATGCACCATTTTTTCAAGCCACTGTCAAAACCCAAACAGAAGTCGAAATGGCCACAAACTTCAACACAGCTGGAAGAGTTTCTGCCATGCCCGTGCTCATGTGTCTGCAGCTTACAGAAGAAGAAGTCGCTTACAGGTGAGTTGTAGAGCTCAAGCACCTTCCATAGCGATGGAATCTAAACCAAGGATAATGTCAAACATTCTCCAGTTTTACAAACACCTAACTTTCAACCCGAATCACAATGGCTTCTCCATAAGGGGCACTGGAGCAGGTGCTGTTCTTGACTCCCACACAACTATAGCCCTGTCCAAGAACACTCAACGACCTCAACATTAAGGAATCACTTGCATGGATAACCACCACCATCACAGGTCAAATACAGAGAAAAGTTCAACTCAACATATCACGCTTTTTGTGCTAACCATTATTCAGAGTCCACCTCACAGTCTGAGCTTCCAAACATATAACATGTCAACCACAGTTTGGAGCGAGGGACCCTTTTCAATCCAAAGGCTGCATTCCCTTTGGATTACCCTTGAGAGCCACATGGCCAGTGGTGCGTGGGGCCAGAGCAGTTAATGTTGATTAAGGCAACTTTCTACACACATAAGAGGCATTGTCAGGGTTCAAGGGGGCATTCCAACCAGGCCAAAACACTCAAGGGGGAAATGTTGCTGGTGAGAATCCAGAGAAGTCTGGGGGGGGAGCACATCTAGCCCTCAGCCTGTGGTTCCCCATCCCTGATTTATAAAGTATGAGATGGCTCAGTTGGGCACAGTAGTCCTCCATGTCTGTTGGCCATCATTGCTGTTGGTTAATATTGCCTAGATCAGGCATCTCCAAACTGCGGCCCTCCAGATGTTTTGGCCTACAACTCCCATGATCCCTAGCTAAGAGGACCAGTGGTCAGGGATGATGGGAATTGTAGTCTAAAACATCTGGAGGGCCGGAGTTTGGGGATGCCTGGCCTAGATTGTGTTGGTCACCATTGCTACTGGTTAATACTGGAGTCTCTGCCAAACCCCTGGCCAAAGGCATACCAAGTACCGTAAGGATCTGTATCGGCGTCCCCTCTCTGCCCCCCAAATCACTTTACTGTGCTGCAAAAAGGATAGGAAGCTCCTCCCACATTGCATCTTGCTGTGAATGCAGTGTCGTGTCGCCACACACATATATGTCATATCCTCCATAGGCATTTTTTCAGCCCCCCCCCCCGGGCCTGCACCTGTCCTGAACCTCTGGCCTACCTGGTAGCAAGTCAGTATGTCAAGTCCAAAGGGTCCAGGGGGTCAATCCACACAAGCAGAGTCCAAAGGTCCGGAAACACAGCCCAAGTAAGTCAGGTCTGAAGTGCAGCAGTCAGGATACAATCCAGACTTAACCATGGAGGACCAGGAGCATCCAAGCCGTAGCCCAACCAACGTGGGCAGTTGAGCAGGCACAGCACGTCAGCTCTGCTTCCCTTTTGTACTTTGCCTGCTGATTGCAACATCTGGGCTTGACGAGGCAGGTGACACTCACCTGCTCTAAGCCTACTCCAGCTGAGGAATCACACCCATCCTCCCAGAGCTAGCGAGCCTCACCTGGCCACCTAGGGAGCTGGGCTGGGGCCCTTTCCTGCCTCAGCGTCCAGGAGTGTCCCTCCTGCTGCTCCCTACACCTTAGAGCAGGCATCCCCAAACTTCGGCCCTCCAGATGTTTTGGGCTACAATTCCCATCATCCCTGACCACTGGTCCTGTTAACTAGGGATCATGGGAGTTGTAGGCCAAAACATCTGGAGGGCCGAAGTTTGGGGATGCCTGCCTTAGAGCCTCCTTTGTTCATGGAGACAGGGACCCCTCTGATGACAATCCTGCTGCTCTCGTTCCTGTGCACAGACCCCCACCCCCTGGTCATCCTCCATCACCCTGTGAGTACTTCTATCCCCATCTGCTGCTTGCCCTGGTATACCCCAGTCCTGGCTACACCCCTTGCCGGGATCCTCTTCCTCCCTCCCGTCGTCCTGCCAGTTCATGACAGTGGGGACCAGTTTCACCAACTCCTCTGTACCTGGCTACTGCAGCGCTTTGGGTTCAACTACGCCAGGCATCCCCAAACTGCGGCCCTCCAGATGTTTTGGCCTACAACTCCCATGATCCCTAGTTAACAGGACCAGTGGTCAGGGAGGATGGGAATTGTAGTCCAAAACATCTGGAGGGCCGAAGTTTGGGGATGCCTGAACTACACCATGAACTTAGCTGCCACTTGGGCTTTGTAAAAATGCAGAAACAACAGGGACGAGGAAAGCCGGGATAGCCTCTCCTTTTAGAGAGCCAAATATTTATCAACAACAAGCGATAATGAGTTCCGTACCCACCGTTTGAGCTGAAGCTGGTTCTCTTAAATCCACCATCTAGGAAGGTCGCCGGGAGGTTAATGGAAGCCTTGGGCAATGGCAGACTAAGGAGCTTTAAGAGGTGCTGCCCAAATACAAAGAATGTGGGCTTATCTTTTAAGTGTTATGGCGATAAATCCCTTCCTTAGGACCATAACTACCGCATCTTGTGCCAAGATTGATTTCCCACCAGACATAACAGCACTGCTCTCTTATGCTCTGGCCGATAAATCTTTCATGGCTGCCTCTTGACATAAATAGACCCAGAGCAGGATTCGGGTGCTGTGTATGACATCTAGCACAGATGCACTTGGCAGTGTTCCCAGGCTTCATCCAAGCTTGTGAGACAGAGCCTTTGCTTGTGTAGAAGAGAAAGGCCTTGGCATATCCGTCCAGTTCGGGGACATGAGACAGACTTCACCCGCAGGTTTGGAATTGGCACTAGGGAGACCTCAGAACTATGTTATGTCTTCCACCTCTTCCATGGAGGTCATATGCTCTCAGGTTTTCATATTGTAGAACTTATTTGTAGAACTTCCCCAAGGGACAAACCTTCAGTCTCTTTGCCTGACATGCTCCTACAAAAGGCAAAGTCCAGCTAGGTTCCAATCCTATAGTATAGACACTAATGGCAAGCTCATTCTCCAGTTGTGGGTCTTTGGGCAGAGAAGGTAAATGCGATGCCATCTGCATTGAGAGGAGAGCTTTGCTAATTCACGTTTTCTAAAACAATACAGAATCTGAAACACAGCATTCCATACAAAAAGAAAAAACTTCAGTGCATTTCGCAAGACACTTCTCCAGCCAAGTAATATGCACAAAAGCGTGTATAAAAAATATTAGGGAAAATAACATTTACAAGTGCCTTGCCAATATGTGTGTGAAAGGCAAAATTGCAGACAAATGTGGGTACATATTGAAAAAGAGAAAATTGCACTGATGAATTTTCAGGAGGAGTTTTTGCAAAATTGTAGAAATATGTAGATCAGAATCTGGGAAAATGAGAACCTGAAAGGAACCAAAATAGACACTCCTAGCCCTATCCTGGAGTAGCCAAAACAGCATCATTCATGCACAAGAGAGGAAAATCAGCAGGCTTGGAGGAACTCCAAAAGTTTGCAGAAATACAACACATATTTAGTGTACAAACTTAAAGGGGGGGGTCATAAACTGTTCAATAAGGAATGAGCATGCTCAGTAGGCATGGAATATTAACTGGGAGGATAGAATGCAAGGGGAGAGGAAAATGGAATGGAATATCCTGGTAGAGGGCATGCACCTCTTGGAACATGTGCTTTCTAGGCACTGGGGCAGTGGAAGTGTCTATGACCCCTTAGTTGGTTGGCTAGGATCCTGAACAAGAGCACATTTTGTTGCAGGTCCCACATGTTGTAAATTACTGGGAGTTCTTGAGTTTTTTCAAAGATTCTACTTTCCCCAGTATATACCAGTTTGCAGAGGAGGAAGGGAAACTGGGAAGGCTCTGTGTGTGTGTGTGTGTGTGTGTGTGTGTGTGTGTGTGTGTGTGTGTGTGTAACCTGTCTAAAGGCTTATTGAGGCTGCATTAACCATCTGAGGTGGAAAAAGTACATTTTTAAGAATCCCTCCAAAAACTATTTTGTAAAGATGTTAAGAACCTTCTTTCTTTCTTTTTTTTACATACAATGAATGTCTCCCAAAGCAAGTCTTCCGGGAGCGTATAACGTGAAAATGGTTTACCTGAATATGTTTTCCTCAGTACCAGTTGGTTTAGAAGATAATATTGTGGAAAGGTGGTATTTTCAGGCCATGGGCACATATCTAAAGTTAGTTAGTTGCAGGGGTGTCTTGTCCTAGAGAAATGTGGGGTTTTTTGTATGTCTGTACATGCACTCATTACAGTCGCAGAACTTGAAGCCATCCTACAAGATGCTAAATGCTAGGTCAGATTGATTTCATTGTTTGTTGCTTGTGGTTTTATTTCCTCCCAGAGAAATCTTCTCCGTCTCAGAATCCTCTGCAAACCACAGCACTACTGTCCGCAAAGGGAGATGGACCACCATCCCTGGGCGTGAGCTTCCCTTTCACAGAGCCAACTCTGAAATGTGCAGGATCCTGCTTGCAGAGACAATGGAACAATAAAAAAGCAACATCCATATGGTGTCACCTTGTACTTGCTGTTCCTCTTTCCCCTCACTCACATCTTATACCTAGGCCAAAGTTTAAAGTGCACAAATTCCTGATCCCCTTTTTTTCACTTACATTTTTATTCTGACAGAAGTTTTGGATGGACCAAAACAGTACATCACAGACAACCAGGTCACAAATCTCCCACATTTCCAATCTCACTGAAGAATGCTGTTTTGTGCCGTATTGAGTTGCTAAGGCAAACGCGTGAGTCAAGAAAGGAACTCTCGCCAACATTTTTGATCATTTCACACAGCTTCTTTCATATCAGCCCCTTTACATGGGATAGCTCGTGTGCTAACCCTGCTAGCCCATTCTTTGAAATGTTCCCCTTTGTTCTTTTCCAGCCTCTGCTGCAGGGCATTGGGGGAGAAGAGATTGTTCTTTGCTGTTTGCTATCGGATCACCTTTCCGCAACAACTGCTGGTCCTCTGCTTTTGCCGCGGAATAAAAGGGGCTGAATCCATAGCTAAAGGGAAAGTACCCCTGCACCAGAGGAGGGGATGAGCTTTCAGATAATCTTGGGGACAATTCCGAGGTTTGCAGAAGTATAAACAAAAATTAATTAAGGAAGGAGAGAAAATCTCAATTTGTTAATGCTGTTCGCACTGGAAAGTCACCTCCCTGTTAGAGCCCTATTTAATTGCTAAGGCTGCAGTCGACAACCATTCGAATCACTGGGAGACTTTGCCACCGACTTGGATAGGACCTGGTCTGTATCCTATTGCATGATCTTCAAACAACTTTGCTTCTCAATGCCTAAAGGAGCCTGGCCATTAGATCTTTCCAAACTGCTGACATTGAACTCAGAAACAATAGTCCAGCAGTGACCTCTAGTGGTTGCAAAGTGTAGGCAGCTGAACAAGTGCCTATTAACTGAAACACAAAGGAGGGGTGCCAACTTCTTTTTACGGGTGTGTGTGTGTGTGTTCTCAGTAAACCCTGTGGACATGAAACCCCTGCTCACTTACCAACAATTTTCCATGGAAGCAAAAATAGTGAAGGAAGTAATACTAATGCTTTTTAAAATAAACCACGCAGCTTTACAGAATGGCTGACTCCTGTCCACAAAATCCCAGTATCTACTATGATGGAAGCATCATATTAATATCTAACCTGCTACTTAAGTTTTGGCCTTTCTCATGCAACAATACCTGGCTCCGATTATTATAAGGATAGGGAAAATATGTTCAAATCCTTGATCTGGCTATACATTGCATAATATTTCCCATCCACCAGAGGATGCAGCCCAAAAGACCCAGTGTGCAGAGCAAGGTAATGGGTGTACAATATTCACTAAGGCCCAGAGTAAAATTGACCCTGTGACTGTTTTACCACCATTTAGAGAGGCAGCTCGGACAGAAAATGTAGAATGCATGTGCTACTTCTATGAACATTATCTGGGGGGGGGGTGTTGGGCTGAGGCTCTAGCCCTACTGACCTAGGATTAAAGGTAAAGGGACCCCTGACCATTAGGTCCAGTCGTGACCGACTCTGGGGTTGCGCGCTCATCTCGCATTATTAGCTGAGGGAGCCGGCGTATAGCTTCCAGGTCATGTGGCCAGCATGACAAAGCCACTTCTGGCAAACCAGAGCAGCACATGGAAATGCTGTTTACCTTCCTGCTAGTAGCGGTTCCTATTTATCTACTTGCATTTTGACGTGCTTTTGAACTGCTAGGTTGGCAGGAGCTGGGACCAAGCAATGGGAGCTCACCCCGTCACAGGGATTCGAACCGCCGACCTTCTGATCAGCAAGCCCTAGGCTCAGTGGTTTAACCCACAGCGCCACCTGGGTCCCTTCTGACCTAGGATTAAGCTGCATTAAATTCAGTAGGACATGCTTCTGGACACAGGGCTGTGCCGTTAAGTCAAGTTACAATGCAGTTACTGTGACATAAGCTTTAGTACAGGCTTCCTCAACCCCGGCCCTCCAGATGTTTGAGACTACAATTCCCATCATCCCTGACCACTGGCCCTGCTAGCTAGGGATCATGGGAGTTGTAGGCCAAAAACATCTGGAGGGCCGAGGTTGAGGAAGCCTGCTTTAGTAGATTAGAGCCCTAGATCAGATGCACGGTGCACGGTCCTCAGTTACATGCACATTCACTGGCAGATATAACTGGGTATAGAGGGAAGAAACTGAAAAATATGGGGGGTTAGCAAATGGCTGTGAAATATACCAGGGTAGTATTTACACCATCACCACTACCACCCCGCATCTCCCATACTGGTGGAGATTGGCCAACACTTCAGTCGTCTGAGGAAGTTCTACTCCCAACACGTGATGACACAATTCTGCTCCTCTTTTAAGATGCCACGAGACTATGTTTGTTTGCATAAAAACCACCGCTGCCCAGTCAACCCTCACACCATTGTCCATGGCCGCTTATTCATCACTAATGAACTACAGAGCGGAGTCATGCAGCATCACAATCCTGAGCAATGTTTGCTGACTTCTGTTTGCTCAGAGGTTCACGTCCTACTGAGTTTAGCGGGACCAGTTCCCAGGGACATGCCCTTTGGATTGCGGCCTGAGGGTCAAGGTACCTATTTATCCAGGGGAGCTGTGGATTCATCACCTCACTTTACATTTTCACTGAAATACTGTCACACATGGTGGGCGGTCAGTTTGGTAAGGGGGGGGCAGCAGTAGAGAGGGAGGGAGGAGCCATTAACTTTCCTTCCTTGTTCCATTTTTCCAGATTTGCCTTTCCATGCAAACTGAATTCATTTCTCCCCCAGCTGAGCCGATGCTCAGAAGCACCATTCTGTAGCCTTTCTAAGCTACTGTTTGACTTGCAACACCACGTTCCCCAAACCATCCCCATCTGATGTCAGGTATGGGGCAGGTAGAGGCAGCTGCCAATCCACAATTGGGAGCCTTAAACTGAGCTGCTGGTGGTGCCTTGGCAAAGGAAAACAGGCTTTGGCCCTGCCACCCATCAGCTGATGAGCAGTAAAGCTGAAGCCTCAGGAACTTTGCAAGCCCTACCCAGTGCTTTGAAGCCCCAACTTGAGGACTTCAAAGCACCCAAACACCTTGTGTCATTCTGACATCAGCTGATGGCCCAAACATGGGTGGCCCCACCCGTCTGCCACATTTGACATGTTTGGGCCATGATCAGATAAGGTTTTAGCCCGCAGAATCAAGGTGGTTTCCCAGGGATTAGGACCTAGTCTCCCTCCTGCTGTTTTTAGATTCTCAATCCCAGCAGCCCCTTCCAGCATGGCCAATGAGGATGGGAGTTGCAGGTTAGCCACATCTGTAGGGACACAGTTCCCCAGTTCTGATGTACAGCAGTGATGCTGGGTGGATGGAGAGTAATACACCTATATGCATTCTGTGATGAGTTCATCATTGCAGGCTAAGAAGGCCCTGTGTTAAGGACAAATTGTAATTATTTGGCGAGCAGTTTCGGGAGCAGCGGCATGTAAAAAGTGAGCCGTTTTGTAACGTGGGAAACGAAATAGAAAGCCTCTGGTAGACAATTAGTTAAGCTGATGCACAAATACATTGAAAAGCTAGGCAGGCATTACAATCTCTTAGAGGGGAAATGGTTGTCCATCAACACATTAGAGGAAGCTATGCTGTAAGAACTAACCGTCACCAAATCATTGCAATGTTCTGACTTCGTTATTTATGTGCTTATTCCCGCTTAGCTGCATTTAATTAGAAGGAAGACAGCAAAGACAGAAGCAGCTTCTGGTGATGTTTGTTAGATTTGTTTTTGTTTTTTCTTGGTAGGAATGTTGCAGTGACATGATTTGTATAAAATGGCTTTCTAGTATAAAGCAAATGGTGATTTAAAAAACGAAGTAACTTAATTTATTAGAAAAGACTGACACATCAGTGACAGATGAATCAAGCCTCTGTGAATGAACTTTCAGCAGGAGATGAGAACGCGATAGCTATATTTATCATGCTGCAAAACTGTGATGGGCTTCAGAAAAGCAGCTATTGTGTTTCCAAAGGTACAGTCCCCCCTGCATTTGATCAACACTTTTATATTTCCCTGAATTCAACTGGAGAAATTTAAGTTGCTCAACAGACTGGCCAGCTGAGCAACCTTCCAACACATCTCTCGGTGGAGGATTTCCAAGTAGAGCTACACAAATCCTATGAGTAAATAATAATAATAATAATAATAATAATAATAATAATAATAATTTATTATTTATACCCCGCCCATCTGGCTGGGTTTCCCTACCTACTCTGGGCGGCTTCCAACCGAAAAATGAAATAAAATAATCTATTAAACATTAAAAGCCTCTCTAAACAGGGCTGCCTTCAGATCAGTGCCTCAGACTTACCTGGCGTTGGGCCAGTGCCTCGAGTGTCGAATCGTGCAGCAGGCCGGAGCGCGCGGGAATGCGCGCCCATACGCGATTTCCGGCGTACTTCCAGGTTGCCAGGAGCGTCGGAAATAGCTTGTGTGCATGCACCAGTGTCATTTCCTGTGCACTTCCAGGTTGACAGAACACCGGAAATAACTTGTGTGCATGTGTATGACCTCCTCCAACCCGGAAGTGCACCGGAAATATGACGCTGGCGCATGCGCACAAGCTATTTCCGATGCTCACAGCGACCTGGAAGTAGGCAGCCGTGCCGCGCTGATCAGAGCAGGCAGTGGCAGTGGGCAGTGCCGGGGGCTGGATAAATGAGCCTCATGGGCCGTATGTGGCCCCCAGGCCGTAGTCTGGGGACCCCTAGCCTAGAGCAAGGAGGGAAGCTAGCAGTGCCTTTGCTCAGCCTTGAGCCTTTCAACTGGAATTGCCTGCTGGATCAAGCCAATGGCCCATCTTGAGTGCTGTTCTCAAACACTGTATACAAAGGTTTCTCACAACAGCCGTTTCTGCACAGTCCTATGAAAACATGCAACGTGGAAAGTATAATTTGAGGGTTTTTTTTTATAAACAATCAATGAAGATGAACTTCAAAACATGCGCATCTCTTTCTCCAAATGCAAACATGCAGTTGCTGAATCTGTCCCCTATACTTTCCAGAGATTTGCCCTGCTTTCTTTTGTCTCTTTTTGCCATGGCCTGATTTGTTTTTGTCTGGATACTAAAATGATAGGACTTTTGTCTTTTCAGAGTAACATAGGAAACATCTCTCAGGCACAAAAAGCAGCACGAGTGATCAATGTGGTTCAGTGGGCACCATCCAAAGCCGTCCTGATCCCCGAGACTACACTTGTGGCATTTGCAAGGTTCTAGAAAGGACAGATGACATGGTGCAAACATGATTAAAAATAAAAGGGGTGACCAAAAAACCCTCACCAACAAACCAAAATCCCAGAAAAGAGAGACTTGAGTGTGTGTTGTGCGTAGGGGTGGAATGGGGTGTCCATTTAATATTAAACCAGCCTTTCTCCCCAAAAGGCAATTCAATTATTTGCATAACCTTACCTCACCTCGATCTTATTTAGCATCCATTGTTGGCAAAACACAGCTCGTATCAGACAGTTTCAAAGCTGCCTATTGCAGCCCATGTTATTGTTCTTGGGTAAAAGTCACTCCAGAGTTGCTTTTTAAAAAACGCACCTGTTATCTAACTTATTCAGAATTCCCGTGTTGGGCGTATTTTATTAAAACTGGCATCACCTCCCATCTCAAGCAGATTTCCAGAACAGCGTCCTACCAATGCAAGAGAACATCTTCAAACTCAGAAGTGACATAAACTGCATTATGAGGAACAAAAGTGGCTTTTCAGAGGGAGGGAGGGGGAGAGGGAGAGGAAGAGGGAGGGGGAGAGAGAGAGACCCCAGGAAGCCCACAACATCCTTGCAGCAATAACATTGTTTTAAAGCATTTGGTAACACACTTGGGTATCTGGTTCCCTGGTTTGTTCTGAAAATCTACTCATTCCGAGGGCGGCATTCCGCTGACGACCAGATCGCTGGGGGCAGACAAAGAATGGCTGAAAAGCAATCATGAATTGCTTGTGGGCGTCTAGCTGGCCACTGGCGCAAGCAAAGTGCTGGAACAAATGGACATTGGGCCCAGTTAGCAAGGCAATCCTTACGTTCTCATATTCTCCCTGCTTTTGACTGAGAAGTGTCACTGCCATGGTGAACAAAAAGGTCATAAAAATGGTTTTTAAAGATGAGGTGTTCATTGCTCATTCCCTGTTCAAGAGACACTCCAATTGAGCTGGGTGGTGGTGGTTCAACACTCCCATCCCAGGGCTCTCAGCGCACCAGCTCAGCATTGCAAGGAGGCGGGTGGCTTGCTGGCTCAGGAGACCGTTAGTTCAAACCACACACACTTTCCTGGGATTGGTGCTCCCCGGGCATGCAAGGTTTCAGCAGCATCTACACGGCGCCATCATCAGCAACAACAAAAAAGCCAGCCTGCATTTCTCTCCCCACCGCCACTTTTAATCTTGACCTGCCCTTGCCAAGGTAGAAAACAACAACAATAACCTGTTACCAACAACGCATTTGCACTACCTGTAAGACCCGTTTGCAGTATTAAGCCCTCCACCTGGAAGCACCCCAGGTCTCCTCCTCTCTCCTGACACAATCAATTTCAGTCTGCATAGCCTGCTGTTATGGAGACACGTCAGGCTCGCTGTCCGCAGTAACTTGGACTAAAACCATGTCCCTTGCAGCACCATTTCAAGGCTCCTCCAGATGGCTGGGAGAGCAGCAGCAATGAGGGGAAACTGAGGAGGGGAAACAAGGTCCTTCAGCTGGCTTGCCTTATTGATTGAGAAACCTCTTGTTAGCAACCTTGACAGAAAAGCCCTGCTGATTCAAGGTGCCCTCGGAGGCAACCTAACCTGGGCTACGCAAGCACTGTGTGTGTGTGTGTGTGTTGTGTGTCCAACCTCGGCAGTTTTAGTTTGTTTCCTTCACTGGGTTTTTCATACTCCTTCCGTTTTGGGAAAGGGCCCCAGATAAAACAACAACATGGTGACTTTGCCGCCCCGCTCCTGTGCATGTAAACGGTGTAGAGAGACGTAATGAACCCCCCCCAAAAAAAAACAAATAAGAGAGGGGTTTCTGGGGGGAAAGAAAGCACCACCCCCACTTCATGTCACAACAGGGGAGGAGGTCCTGAGAGTGGCAGCTGACTGTTTGGGCCCCACGCTGTCCTTTCTCCACCCCCCTCCATCTTGAGGAGGAGATGGGCCTCCTTTCTGCGAAACAACTGAAGGCTTGTCCAAGGCAGCAGGGAGCCATTGGGACACCGAGCTGCTGCGATGCTCCTCGGGGTCCCTCCCAGCTGGAGCTTGCCGAAGAGGAGGAGGAGGAAGAAGAGGAGGAGGTAGTAGCATTGGCGTGCCCACTTTCGCAGTGCTATTGTCAGGGCTGCCCTGAGGCTGTGAAGCAGCGTTAACCTGGCAGGTGCCAATGGCCGTGGAGGCGGCGAGAGTAGCCAGGAGGCCACGGGATGCCTCTGTCTCTTTCGGAGAAGTGCCCTTCATCCTTCGCAGTTGGCTCGTGGCAGTGGGGTGGGGAGACAGTTGTGGGAGAGGGCCGGGAAGGGCAGCGCCTCCGCGGGTGCCAGTCTCGGAAGCTCCTTGGTCGACAGCGGGAGGCTGGCTGGTGGGGACTTTTTTGCCGCAGGATTCGCAGCAGAGCTTGTTATAGCCAGGGATGGAGCAGTAGCGAGCCAGGACTTCCATCTGGCAGAATATGGACTTGTCTCCAAGGCACGGCTCCTCTGCAATGAAGGAAAGTTAGGGAAAGTTGGCGAGAAAGCGACCGTGGCTTCAGATGACCGCACACAAGAGAACAGTACTACAATGCAGTCTAAGACTATTACCCCACAAGGCTCATGTGTGTGGTTAAGCCATGTCAACCTAGGCTACATCACTCTTATCTCTGTTAATCTGTGGCTGCCTAGATGTGCCTGGGCTCAAACTCCCATCATCCTTGAAGATTGGGCCAAGCCAATTCCCACCCCATGCCATATAAGGAATGCTCCATATCAGTTACACAAACAATACATAACAGTGATACCAGAAGAGGCATCAAGAAAAGAGAGAAACAGAAATAGGAATAGAAAAAAAGGAGGAGGAGAAAGAATCACAGGCCCCAGTAGAGTTGTGGGGCAATCGCAATCTCAGGCAAGTGGCAATGGGTGTCAATGATGTAGGAGGGGTGGGTTCCATCCATATTATGATCCTGGTTGCATATGGTGGTTTTGATCCAGAGTCAGAAATTGAAAATCCCAACCCCTATGAGACAAAGACTAAAGAATTGCAAGACTCAAACCATATTTCTAAAGAGAAACAGTGCTGAGGGGAAGGGACTTTAAAAAAAAAAAAAAAAAACATAGGAGGTGGGGTGTGTCTGAAGATTCAAGATGATACATATATAGAGACAACCACTGTATTATTTACTCTTTACAGGAATCAAGGTGCATAAAAGCATGTACCCAAACGCTATTAGGCCTATGGATATGTCAGCAACTGCAGAATGTCAGCAGGGGAGCCTAAGAGGAGAAGACAAAGAGAGGAACGTAAAAGTCAGTGAGATGCAAGTGTACAGACAGCTGAAAGAGAAACAGTCAGACAAACAGACAGGCAGGTAGGCTGAAGCACCTACACAGGAATTTGTATAAACCTCCCAGAGAGTCAACGCTAGCGAGAAACACCTGCAGATGAACACTAGAGGGCAGTGATTCATTTTCGAACAACCATCTCAAGTCTCTGCAATTACTTACCTGTGAGTAAACCCCAATAAATTCAATGGGACTTGCTTCTGAGTTGAGCTTGCAGCGTAAGGCTCTCGGATGAGCATTAATCCAAAACTAATTCTGAACTAAATCATGCATCTAGGGATCCATATAAAGGGAAGCCTTTCCACTTTATTTGGTGTATTTTAAGGTGCAGAAGATTCTACTGGCCCTCTAAGCTAAATAAGGTTGGCCTTTTCCTCCCAGCAATTGCTTATAATTATAAGCGCTCTCAGCTTAGGCTATATAGTCACATTGGCAACAGCAACAGCAGATCCACTTGTAGTTAACCTTTTCTGCAAATTACAGCCATACCTCGGTTTAAGTACGCTTCGGTTTAAGTACTTTCAGTTTAAGTACTCCGCGGACCTGTCTGGAACGGATTAATCCACTTTCCATTACTTTCAATGGGAAAGTACGCTTCAGGTTAAGTACAGACTTAACCAATTGTGTATTTAAACCGAGGTACCACTGTATTTATGTTTCACCGTGTGTAATGTTACAGCAGGCCTGCACAACATGAGAAGCAAACTGTGGCATGGTGGCCCACCGAGAACTCAGTAAATATGCTTCCAGCTGGAGTTGGTCCAGAAACCTGGCGGATGGACTGTACTCAGTTTGATGGGTCCCCAGTTGGGTAGACCTGATCTACAGAGTACAAGAGAAGTCTGTATTGGGTTGCATCAACTTCCATGTTACGACTCATGGGAAACCTTTCTTGAGCCCAAGGGCCACATACCACCAGAGGTAGGTGAGGCCAGAGGCCAGAGTGCGTAGACCAATGAAGGTACTCTTTACCTCTGTGCCAGAGCCTAGTTTCTACATACTCACCCATCCAATGCAGGCAAGCAAGGGTCATCGGACTTCAAGGCTACGTTCCAGCAAGGCAAAAATACTCTAGAGGTTGTGGAACACAACCAGGGAAGGTTTACAGCCTGGGGAGAATCCCAAAGGCTAGGAGGAGAGACCTGGTGGCAGTGGTGGGGAGACATCTGACCTCCGGGACTGAGGTTCCTCACCTCTGACCTCAGACCTCAGAATTAGTGTATTTACTCACTTGCAGAACTGGACAGAGAACATCTTAAGTTTTCATTCTTCTCAATTCCCCAAGGGTAAGGGGAGGACCAAGATGGCAGCTTCCCGTTCTCAGGCACACAACAGCCGCCCAAGAAGCATTCCAAGCAAAGGAAGGTTTCTTTTTCCTTCAGTTACGCCCCCTCCAACAACTTCCCACCCATTAAAGTCACAGGAAGGCAGCTGTTTGACTTGTACAACCTGGCAAAGCCTCAACAACTGTTGTAATATTCTACAAAACCAATCTTTTCTAAGTAGTGTCCGGCATTTTTTAAAAAAATAAAAAAAGAAATCGAGAGGGGAATAGGTGATTATCCAAACTGAGGAACTCAGAAGCAGGAGGGCACTTACTTGATGATATCTTGGTAACAGGATTTTTGGCGCTCTCCTGAGGCACCCATTGGACCTTAGGAGTCACATGATCGCTGGTGCCTGAGTTTGTTGTGACACTTGGTAGGTTTCCTAGGGGGACGAAAAGGAAGGCAGGTCAAAGTATCTAGATCACAACAGCGAGTCAAGTTTTAGTTGTTTTTTCCGGGGCAGGGGGGACACCAGAGACTTTCCTTTAATAATGGATTCAAATGGTTGGAAGAAAATAAAGTGCACTCCAGCATTCTAGAGACTAACAGGATGCCAGAGTAACTTTGGGGGATGGTCATTAGCTGTCATGGCTCCTTGGGATTCTAAATAAATTGGAGTCCTTGGAGAGTTGAGAAAATCAAATGAAAAGATTCCAAGAGTCTGGCCAGGTAGTAGATTAATTTTTAGAAAGTTTTAAGTTGAGAATAATAAGACAAATTCCAGTAGCAATCCAGTTTCTGGAAATCCGGGACAAGGCCCTGTTTTGGTTTATTCTTCATCAGCATGAATGGTATGCTTTGACCTTAAAACTATGAAACTAGAGCTGATGAAGAATAAACCGAAACAGGGCCTTGTCCTGGATTTCTAAAAACTGGGTTGCTACTGGAATTTGTCTTATTATTCTCAACTTAAAACTTTCTAAAAATTAATCTACTACCTGGCCAGAGCTCTTGGAATATTTTCCTTGGGATTCTACACATATGTACCATACATGGTACAAACCACCCTGTGATCTTTGGATGAAAGGTGGTATAGAAATTCAATAAATAATAACAACAACAACAACCAAATGACCCAACCCCTATGTGTAAACAAGCACAACGCCATATACCCATGGACATCACCATGTTTCAGTTGTGTGTGTGTGTGTTTTAATGCTGCATCTATTTCATTCACTTTGCATGCATTCTTCTTTCGTCCCTTCTGCAACTGCAGCTCTTTCTCTTACCTGGGCATGCTGCCATTTTGCAAACCTGGATGGTCTCTGGCTTCTCGCTCTCGCACTGGCCAAGGTTGTTGTCGTTGGACTTGCAGACCACCTGGCGCTGCTGGATGCCTTCTCCGCAGCTGACAGAGCACTGCCACAGAGGAGGAGGAAGAAGAAGGAAAACCCATCTGTCAAGGCTAAGGGGAAATGAAGGGCTGGAGCTATTCCAATGCACTCCCCGCCCCCCGCCCCCCCGATGAAAAAAGAGCTGAGCCAGCAAGGAGGACCTGCAGGAAGTACATGTCATTGGAGCAGGGCATGTGGTTCCTCTGTCTGGATTCATACACCCAAAACAAATGCGATTTCAGTCACTGCATTGGGACAACAGCAAACACACAATGTCCTCTCCCCTCCAACAAGTGGCTGACTATCAAAGCTGCCGTCAGAAGTTCTGGATGAGGACTGGTATGCGTTTGAGAAATACAAATGAAATGAATCTTTTAACTGCTGTGTAACTTATCCCCTCAGCCTTGAGGGCAAGAGAGGATGTCAGTATTTTACATTCTACAACACTTTGCTTAATCCATCTATCTTCACAAACTTGGCTGCTCCCAAACTGTTATAAGAAAGAAAGAAGAAGAGAAAAGAAAAGGACCCCCTCGAAACAACGCCAGTTTGTGTCTTGATATACAGATTTAGAAAAGCACTAAAAAGAATGTGACAACTTCAGTAATTACATCTGGTCCTTTAGCAGTTTTCGCCAGAGATATTTTTGAACTTTTCTGTAGCTGCGAGGTCTAGGATTTTCAGGATTCCGACAAGATCTCCTGGACAGCTCAAAAGTGTCTAAAAAGCTGCATCCTAACCACAATTCATTTGTTTGCAGGCAGCAAATGTAATTGCTCCACACCATTCTCAAGCCATGTTTTTCCTCACCCGATAATACCAGTGGCATTGCTCTGTGCTTGCTTTTCTTTCTTAAAGAAGCATCCTCCTGACACAGCTAAGGGTTCTCAAATCCAGCCAAATAAGAAAAATAATATTGCCCTATAGTCCGAGCTATTTGGCCAGGCTCTTCCTTAACAGCAAACCCAGTAAGACAGATTCTGTTACGGAGAGGGCTGTGGTCAAAGGAAGGTGTCTACTGGTATCTTTAAAAAAATAATCCTAGCAAGAAGCAACATCATTGGGGATCCAGGCTCCCAAGCTCACTGTCACAGAGCGAAGGGAATGTGGATTAAGGTAGGCCAGTGGCTTTCTGATAGAACATATGCTCTGCATGCAGAAGGATCCAGGAACAACTAGAAAGACTTCTGTCCGAAACCCTGGAGAGCAGCTGTTCGTCAGTGCAGACAATGTCAAGCTAGATGGACAACTGTTCTGCCTTGGCATTAGGCAGCTTCCCCAAAAAGTCCCCACTGACATGTCATAGGCCTGCTGGTCAAATCAAGGTGTTCCATGATGCACTGCAGAAGTGCAAAGGGGTTGATATTTTCCTTGCTTTGCTTAGGGCACCGAAATGCTGGCTGTGGCACAGTAGCCAAATGGCGGCGGCCCCTTACCTGAGACCAGGCACCTGTCCTCCACTGGGCAGGGCACGGGACACGGCTGCAGGGCCGGCGTGCGTCTGGCTTGTCTCCTGTGCAGTACTTTGTGTGCACGGTCCTGTTTGTGCCATTGTGTAGGTGCTGGGTGCACTGCACCACTCTGACCTGGACTCCCAGCTTGCCGCAGGACTTGCTGCAGGGTCCCCACTCCTCTGCCCCCCAGCTACAAAGAGAACAGCAAAACCAGACACTCTTAACAGAAAGACTCGTCTGCTCGGTTCCCACTGAACGGGATAAATCTGGGCTGGGCCACTTCAGCCTGCAAAAACAAGCTCACAAAACAAATTCCCTCCACAGAAAAAAACCAAGATATCAAGGGTAGGGGGGAATGTAGCCTAGCTTTCAACCTTGACGTGTCTGTTTTCTATAGGCGGGGATGAGGGTAGTTAGCCCAGATGTATATTTACCATCTCAGTGAGAACTAGGCCATCTAGGTTGCAAATATGAAGGCTGTTGAGATTTCAAATTATAGGTGTCTGGCTGTGCAAAGGCTGGACTACATAGTTGCTCTGATCCTGCACGGAACTTCTTAAGTTCTCGCCCACTACAATAGTATGATCCTTAGCCAGAAAACATTGCCAGATACCCACAGAATCTGCAGCTGTCATAAGCAGGAGCACCAGAATGGATTTCACATGACTTGGATAGTTGTTTATTTCCTTGGCATCGGATGGGAGGGCGTTCCACAGGGCGGGTGCCACCACCGAGAAGGCCCTCTGCCTGGTTCTCTGTAACCTCACATTTCACAGGGAGGGAACCACCACAAGGCCCTCGGAGGTGGAACTCAGTGTCTGGGCAGAACAATGGGGGTGGAGACGCTCCTTCATGTATACTGGGCCAAGCCCATTTAGGGCTTGGAAGGTCAGCACCAACACTTTGAATTGTGCTAGGAAATGTACTGGGAGCCAATGTAGGTCTTTCAGGACCGGTGTTATATGGTCTCGGCGGCCACTCCCAGTCACCAGTCTAGCTGCCGCATTCTGGATAAATAGAGCGATCTCAATGGTTTTTCACTCACTTGAGATTTTATTACATATGGCTATTTCACAAGACCACGATACCATGGTAATAATGAGGCGAGTTCCGCACCTCAAAAATGGTTGTGTGAATTGGCCCCTGGAACTTTAAGAGAATGAAAAACCGACTCACAAAGGCTGGGTGCACTCCTGCATGTTGCATCTCCTACGGATAGGTTTCGGTTTCTTCCCGTTATCGCAGAAGTTCCGGTGCACCATCCGGTTATCGCTCTTCCTCCGGCAACCATACTTGGTATACTGTATTCCTGCAAAACAGAAGAAGCAAAACTACAGCTATGAGGGAACCAGCATGTCTAGGTTGCTCAAGGCACACAGATGTGTGGGCATCCTCCTGACAGGCGCTAATGCTTTGGGGGGGGGGTTCCCAGAAAATGGTCTGAAGGCACCTGATGTACTCTACTCTTGTCAACTAAGTGGAAAATAGGTCCAGACAATATATGGAGGTCATCTGGGAAGCAGATGGGAAGACACTGAAAAAGTGCCATGAGACAACAAATTAAATTAAAAAATTAAAAAATTAAAAAATAGTGCAAGTGAGCTATTTGGAATCCTGGCGTCACAGTGCCCAGGAGAGACAGATAGGCAACTTCCATGTGGCATAAGAAACAATTTTTGGATGAATGCCACCTGATAAAATCACTCCCCCCCCAATCTCTGGCTAAAACAGGCTCATTGAGGCAGCTGAAATCCTCCCCCTTCCCCTCCCCATTTTTGTTTCCGCTTTCACACCATGCTCATTTGCATAGTAGGGCACTTCACTGAACAGCCATATTACACAGATAGCACAGCCATGCAGAAAACGTGCCCATTGAAAAACGAACACCAATATACTACAGTATTTGTGTGTGTGACTTCTGCTTCCCATTCACGCCTTTGCATCACATGAATGAATGAATGAATACTACACAGCTGCTGCCACCATTAGCTCCTTACTGCTCTGAGGAAGCAAAGGTGCGGGAAGCACTCTGCATCGCAAACGCACTACAAAACAGACACTGCGTCTTGGTGTAACCGGCAACTTCGGTCTTTCAGGCTCGGCTTTCACTTTGTAGGGCGGCCCACAAAAGACAGCCGACTGTGATTGCTTGGCAACCCCAAGGCAGCACAGTGATTACTTGTAAAACACTCCAGCCTATGATACAAGTGTCTACAGATCCGAGTACCTTCTGTCAAGTATTTCCATTCGTTTGGACAGATGCAGGCTGCAACCCTCGCCTTGCAAAGGGAATTTCTAGCCTAGCCAGTTTTCCTAGCGCAATCCCTCCTTGCAAGGAGTGGAGCTGATCCCTCGCCCTGACTCAAGCACCACTGAACTAGGTCAGAATCCAACAGCTCCACACATGGCCAAGACAAACATAGATAGGGGAGGACCTAGGCAGCTGCTTTGATGTGCTACTCACCTTCCCAGTAAAGAACAACACAGAGATCAAACCCTAGTCATCAACACAACTTGGGATGTGTAGGGTGGGCTTCATCAGCTGCTCCCAGGACATATCCCTGGAAATTCAGTTCAAGCCACTCCAACTTTAGCAGGGCAGGCTTGAGTCAGCAAGTTCTGACCTGGCTTTTCAAAACCTGCTTTGTGTATTTAAATGCTCTGGATAGAAGCTTGTGTTGATCTGCTCAATATTTATTATTTCACTTCCTTTCAAAAGGGGCACTGTGAAGAACTGTGACCCCCATCTAAAGTTTGAATTCATGCTCTCTTAAAAGCACCTTACTTGCCTCAGAAACGCAAGAACATCACACCATGTGTGTTTGCTACCTACCTGCAGCAAGAATATTAATATTGCCAAGGGTTTTCCTTTCCTCGTATTGGTAACATCAAGAAACTGTAGGGAGCAATCCCAGTATATGACTGATGCCAAGATTTAGGATGTGGGAGCCCTTCAATGTGCACCAGGGGATGTCCTGATTTACCCTGCAGTGCCAGTAACAGTGTGCAAAAAATACTGCTCCTTTTAAAGCGGACTGATTTGGGCTCTGCCTGAAGTGACACTCAACATGCCATTCCTAGGCTGGATCCAGAATGTCCACTCTCACAGACATTCATTTTTAAAGAATTCATGTCTAATGCAAAGCAGTTGAAATAAACACCTAAATAAAACCAGTCAAAAACTTGCAACAAAGAAGGCACTCTTATTTTTCTCAAGGTTTCCAAACACAGCTGCTAACAGCTGGTTTTTTGCACATGCAAGTTCGTTACTTGGAGGGACTGACTACAAAATCAAAAGTGATGAATGAAGTACCATAGAGTGAACACCTGAAAAACGCTGCTTTTCAAGAGAGTCGGTTCATGCATGCAGTCCTGGGATAGACATTCATACATGAACCAGACCTCTGCAAGCAAGGAGCCTTCCATACACTGGAAGTGCATTCAAGACACTCAAACCAAGTAATGCAGGGCCGGGGAAATACCTCCTCCACATGCTTTTGAACACTGAGACCAGCTTTTAAGGGCCCACTCATAGGTGTCCATTTCTTCCAGAAGGACATTGTTGTTTCCGATTACAGGAAGGAGATCTTCATGGATGATGTACTTGTACATCAAGCTACTCTTGGATTCATCTTCTTGCGGGATGACCTAGGATGCAGGGAAGAAAGAGCAATGAGAGAGGAAATGCCCTGTCCAGCCGTTACACAAGTCTTCATAAAGATTACAGTTGTGCGCACAGTTCTTCAGTTTTCTGCTGGGTCCTCCAGATCCAGGCTCCCAAGGGCTAAAGCCAAAAGATGCTAAATTTCATAGGAGGGGAAATATAATAGGGTTGTTTTTTTCCTCTGAAACTCCAGCAGGAATTTTTAAAAGGCACAGGCATGGCCCAGTGAATGGAAAGTGAAGGGGGGTTAAGGACACCTGTGTTTCAACCTGAACCTAGCCTCTCCCTCTCCCTCTCCCTCTCCCTCTCCCTCTCTCTCTCTCTCTCTCTCTCTCTCTCTCTCTCTCTCTCTCTCTCTCTCTCTCTCTCTCTTTCTCATGTGGAAAAGAGGGAAGTGCCAACTCTCCTATTTTTTGCATGGATTTTGCAAACAACACTGGTTGTGTGAAATGCTCTTGAATTAGTTTATGTATTGAAATAGTTTTGTCTGGCGCAGTTGAGCAAAAGGCTTAATAAAGGGCAAAAGGAAAAGTGGGGGGGGGAGAGACTGTGCATGTGTTGCTGAGCATACACATGCATCTACCTCTCTCCAGGACTCACCAGGACGCTGATGGCTTCATGCAGGGGCCCGCTGGTTTTCAAGCTTTCCTTGCCATTCTCAATGGCGTACTCCCATTCCAAGCCCATCTCCAGGAAAGTGCTGCTCTTGGCATCTTTGCCCTTGGGATTAAGGACGATGTTGCCAGAGGCTTGGTTCTTAACAGCTGTAGGGAGAAAGTAGTGCTCAGGGTCATCTCCTCTCATCAACGTCCTTTTACATGCAGCAGAATTTGGGCATTGGGCAATCAAGAGTGTTCAAGCCTTTTCTTTTCTTTTCTTTTTAGGGTACGTATGGATTTTTTTGTGTCAGTGCCAGTTGGGTAGGTTCTCTTTCTTTTCCAGGGCAAGAAGCATAACACTTCGCCCCTTCCCAAGGGAATGAAGTTCCCCTGTAGTGTGCACACTTCATTTATGTTTATGTTTTTACTATATTGTGTTTTAATTATGTTATGGAACCATTTGGTGAAAAGCAGGCTATACAATTCACTAATCAGTAAAATAATTTGGCACAAGAAGATTTAAGATAACTTTTAAAACTGGATCCGTTTGCTAAATCACGCTGAGTGCCTAGGGGCTGAAAACACTTCCAAGATTCCGTCCTACACCAAGAAACAAGCCCCAGGGTGCAGAGAAAGGGAGGCAACTGGGCTAAGCTTTGTTCCCATTCCAGTGGTGTCCCTTCCAGCTCTATGATTCTACAACTCTCCCATTTGCTCCTACGGAGGGATGTGGAGTGCTGTGCTTGGGATACTGGTCCAATGAAAGCAAAACCTGCTGCTGCACACGTGTGCATACATATAGACATGCAAAACACCCACACACAAGCCAAGAGCTCTTGCAATATGAAGGCTCTCCTTCTGCACACTTCCTCATCCATCAGTGTGACGGACATTTTGCTGCAATGTAAAAACAGTATTCTTTAAAGCTAGACCTTCTGCAATACTTTTGCCTCTCTTCTTGGGCAAAGGTAGAAAACAAAACCCCAATCTATCTCCCATCCATCTTCTTTATTGTTCATTTTCATTTTGCTTGGCTGGTTTGTAATCAGCTGGCACACTTAAATCATGTCTGGCATTCCAAGTCATCCTCTGAATTAATAGAGCTTATAAACAGAAAGAGAGATGGGGGGGGGAATACACACTCTCTTCCCCTTCCTCTCCCCCTATGAGCACGAGAGATTTGGCTTCTAGTCTGGACCTCTCCAAGTTTGTACAGCGCATAGAGGAGCATTGTGTGAGCACCAATAAAGGATCACAGCCAATTCCACCAGAAGTCTCACTTAGGACAGATTTTACAGACAGCAGGACGTGAGCTGCAGACAGACGCACAAGAGGGAGGGAAACCACTGCTTCATATTATCTACCTATTGATCAATTCCTGCCACCCACACTTCCTTGCATAGTAATAATAATAATAATAATGGTTTGATATCACTAAGCACATTGGTGAAATGCAATTTAAAATGTCTACTGTGATGCTGCAACATGTTACAAAAGCTGTCAGGTTTAGATGGGCTAATAAAGGGTTTAATAGTTGTGTAATGATGATGCTGAAAGAACAGAGGGAAACAGGGAAGAATGGTGAAGGACAAGAGAAATGAAGATAAATATGGGGGAATATGTTTTAGTGTAGTTTCAGACCATGGTATGGTCACGAAAATAAAGACGCCTGCTTCTTGGGAGAAAAGCAATGACAAGACCCTGATGTTGGGAAAGATGGAGGGTGCAAGGAGAAGGGGACGACAGAGGACGAGATGGTTGGACAGTGTTCTCGAAGCTACGAACATGAGTCTGACCAAACTGCGGGAGGCAGTGGAAGACAGGAGTGCCTGGCGTACTCTGGTCCATGGGGTCACGAAGAGTCGGACACGACTAAACGACTAAACAACAACATGGTCTAGCCTGCCGTTTACTCCAGATGAAGTGCTTATCACGTGCAGTAATTTGTGGAACAGCCCTTCAAAACCCTTATATCGGTGGGTATTATGTCAATTGATCTGGAATAGGCTTACTTTGTAAAGCTTTGCACCTCAATATTTTGAGTTCGATGAAGAATTGTTTGTTAGCAGTTACTCCCATGTAGTCCTTTTCTCAGAGTACACAACATACACAAACACACAAGCCAAGCCTATTTACACAATATATATAGATATACAATGATTAATGAAGCTGGCACAGGACGAGAAAGAGGAAAAACAACTTTATAAATACTAACGTTCACCTGACATGTGGTGTTAGCAATGTGTGGCTAATACCCAAAGTTAGATTGCTGGGGATTTTTTTTGGGGGGGGGGGTAGTGAGATCCAGCCAAAATTTAAAATCCCACTTTAAAGTCCCACTGATTTCATTGTGAGAGTTAAACATCTTTAGTTTGTTTTCTCCCGTTCAGACGAGCAAGTCTTTAAAGGACTGAACCCTGCAAATCTCTTTAACAAGCTCTTCTTGAGAACTAAACTGTTAAAAAGACCTTTGTATAAAGAGTGTCAGGCAAAATCGACCCTGTCTACCTAAACCCATTTTTGGTTCTTACCAATTGTATGGGTTGCTGGCTCCATCTCTTCAATCTGCACATGCCTGGCGCCGGCTGGAATCTCAAACATTTTCAAAGCACCCACTGAAAATCGCGAAGAAAAGAAGCCATTCTTAAAATGGGTAGAGCTACAGTCAGAGATAAGTTGCACGAGACATTCGCTTTTAGACTCTCTGAAGCTGCAGGAAATAACAGGCTTTGAAAAACACACACGAGTATTTTTCTCTTTTGACTTTTGCTACAGCTATGTTTATTTAAGTGTGTGTTTGACACCCTAGGGACACCTCCGGCACAAAACCACATTGAAAGTGAATGGAGATGTCCCCCATGGACTGAGTAATCCAATCCAGTTCTGCGGATCATGAGTACAGGAAGCCACTGAAAAGTTTGCCAGGCGGAGGGACAATTATATCATTTTTTGAATAAGGAAATTTGTACTTGTGTGTAAAAAACACACACACACCAGAATATGCCCAGATGGAGAGCATAAACAGGAAATTTCAACCCATGTAGCTTTCCAATGACTTTGGAGAATATACACAAAATTAGAGAACAAACAGGATGTTCTGCGCATTGCCTGGTCAATATATACAAATGGATGGAATCCCTCGGATGAGTTCATACCCTCAGTCACTCGGAGGCTATTGCTACTGGAAAGCAACAACCAGAAATTCACTGGTTCACTGGTGCACACTTCTGCATGTCGTCATACAGACACACTCCATCACCAGTGTTTATGCAAACACTAGATGCAGCTCACAATATAAATAGTTTTCCCCTCCAATAATAGAGGGGTGGAGAAAAGGCAGCTGCTAATTCTGGCAGCCTATATTGCTTGTAAGGAAAATTTAAAAAGACACTCTGTCTTGGAAGCACTCTAGGTCCTCCCCCCCCCCCCCCGGTTTGAGAGAAGTTTACTTCGTACTCTCACCTGCCTGCTTTGGGGATTTGACCAAAGTCCCCTTCACCGTCCGGCAGTGGGAATTGTCACCCCCACAAACACCACACTTGTCGTCCTGCTTGAGGGAGCCGATTTCTTTGTCGCACCCAACGTGCTGGTCATCAGAAGAAGAAAAACACAAACACAGAGAAAATATATACATGAACACATAGATAGATTTTTGCTTCAGATTAGATAGATAGAGTCTATTTCTCACCAGTATCATTAAAACAAAGTTATGATCCCAAGTGTTTTTTAGAAAATGTTTGGTGTGGTTGTGTGGGTGTAATGGTATTCAAATTGCATTGGATCTTTGAACACCCCACTCAACTAAAATCTTCCTATTATCCTGGAAGCAATCAGCACCGTCCAGTATTTTATTCTATATCTAGCAAGCTCAGCTTCGGCGACTGAACAGCATGCTATAAATACTGAAATAGTAAGCCAGAGGATTTATTGCAATCACCACAATTGCAGCCCTGTGTGTGGTGCGGATGAATAGCAGCCACACACAAAAAGCCAGTGCGGTTGTCTGGTGAGGAGTTTTGGGTTTGTGGGAGCAAAGTTCAACCCACTTGCTCGGTCACAAACTTGCTGGGTGGCCTCAAGCAAGTACGATCTCTCGTGGATTGCTTTGCAAGGCTGTAGGAATAAAGAAGGATGGATGAGATCCTAAGCCCATGTACTTAGAAGCAAACTCCCTACACATCCACTGGACTACTTTCTAAATGAATGCATTGTAAAAGGGTGTGTGCATTATTCAAATACACACGCAGGGTGGGGATATTCCCTTCCATACAACCTAAGTAGCAGTGAGGCAGTTTGGCTAAAGACCCAAGCACCAAAGACTTGTTAATATCTCTTCAAACCAAAATTGCAACATGAAAGGAATTCTAAACTAAGACCGAGCTGAAATTACTCGTGTTGCATATTTTGTGAGCATCAAAAAGGAGCCTCTCACTTTTGGCGAGTTTTCTGCACTTGTCACAAACACATTTGCCTTGTTTTGATGCTTTCCTTGTTGCCCCCTTTTCCATTTTTCTCAACCTCACAAAGTCCCCAGTCTCATTTGTGTATGCTTCTGGTTATAAAACTATCCTATGGGTTATGACTGCCCATGTGGTTTGTCAATGCCATTACGGACACTCAAGGCAAAATCACGTGGGTCACCTCAAGTGACGAGATTCAAAGCTGCATTGGTAAATGAATCTCAGGACCACATGGACAAAGGAGAAGGAAAACGGCACCTAGAAGCTGGAGAATTGAAAGGATGCTGAAATTGCTGTAATGTGGGTATTTGGGGAGGGGGCAGTTTGTTTTGGTGCACTAAATGTGCTACTTTGGAAACAGATATGAAAACTACAGGACATCTGGCAAAGACCTGTTCAACCCCATTCCAGAAAAATCTACCAAAATCTGTGAAGGTTCAACCAACAATAAATAGTTGTCCTCTGCTGTCCATAAAAAGTATAGGAAAAACAGATGAACCAGCAAGTTCAATTACGTACCACACACTCTCCCCTCACACAGACACTGTATGGGTCTCTATAGCTGCATCTTGTGCCATCATGAACGACTTGATTCATGAATACCACATCTCCAGTTTCCTCTGACTGGCAAATCAGCTCACACTTCTGGGCATCTGCAGTAAAACAAACACACAGAGGCATTTGGTACGATGTGTGTGGATTTCAGACAAAAGTGAAATAACAGTATTTTGTAGGGGTGATCCAATGTTCTCAGAAGAGATTTATTTTTTATTTTTCTCACCCTCCTAGAAAATAAAGAATTTGCAGAATTTTTCTCTGGATATTCTCCACCATTCCTCCCCCCCCCCAAAAAAATGCACCAGAATGAGGCTGGGTCCAGACCTTGTGGAGGATGCAAAATGGCACCCAGGCTACACACACAGTTGTCATTTGCAACAGTGGCAAAACACACACAACACCCTTCGCTTCAGGGAGTGGAGGAAGATAAAATCTGCTGCCGCCACTGTCAATGGTGAGCCCCCCCAAAAAAAAAAACCTGCTGGAGGGGAGTGGTGTGAGCTGGAGTTCAACACCATCTGGATAGCACCACATTAACTACTCTTGAGTTGAAGTCCACCTTGGCTTCTGCTCCTGGCTGCTGCTGGAAAGCTTTCTTTCTACCCGTCCAAATGGGATTCAAGTGCCTCTTGAAGCCCAACATTCTGTAGTACCATATGTGAACTTTCTTGCTCTGTACTGGTCAAACATCCCTGTCCCAAATGTTTTCCCATAGGGCATCCAAATCCAGAGGTTTGGATATTTTAGCCCGTGAAAGAGCTTAACAGGTTTGGGGTGCATTTCATATCCTCCAGAGATTTTTTTCTTGATACACATATAGGAGGGCCTTGGCTCTGGCTTAAAGAGTACCTCACGCTGAATCAATGTTTAGCATAGCATGCACAAGCAAGAACAAGCCTTGGGCCCACATGCTGCCCATTGCCTCTTGGCCAAGAGGAAGATTCCGAAAGCTTTTGCGTTAATTTCCCCTTAACCATGAAATGTGCTGCAATGCCCGATGGCGGTGAACAACCCCAACTATGGTTAACTTCCAAAGCCAACATCAAACTGTGGAGCTGGTGAAACGAACAGCAAAAATAAGAAACCAACATGACGGACTATTCATGGAAGCCCTTTTTGGAACAGCTGAAAGAATATTATAATCAGGTGAAATCGCAAACAGGATTTGAAATATGAGAATCGGTAGAAGATTGATAATATATGAAATGAATGAAATGTCTTAGGTGAAATATTTATTAGAATGCAGTATGTAAATGGGATGGGATTAAGAACAGCATGGAGGGAAAGGCAGGAAGTCAAAGTTTAAAGAGAAATGCATAACAAATTTGAAATCTGGATTACCCTGCATATAAGACTACTTTTTAACCCAGGAAAATCTCTTCAAAAGTCGGGGGTTGTCTTATACACCGGGTCGTATTTCTTATACAGCAAGTATATCCCAAACTCTATATTTTAACTGGGAAAGATGAGGGGGTCTTATACGCCCAGTCATTTTATATGCCAGAATATATGGTATATATGTTAAGATTTTTAAGTTTAATAAAAACTTTACTATGAAAATTGGGGAAGGGGGGAGGCAACATCAAACTGTGGTTCCTGAAGCTGGCTTGCTGAAGCTAACCATAGTTTGCCTTAACCACAGTTCCAGGTTCAAATGACATGGTAAACTGCAGCCACCTAAAAGCAGAAGCTTTCAAACTGCTCCTCTCAGCCACTTGGGAGGATAAGGGAGCACATAAGGCGGAGGCACCTGCACATGAATCACATCTAAAATGTTCAACTAGTGTGGAAACAACCGTGGTGATAAGAGTGAGTCAATCTCTCTCCTAGCGTATGAAGTCAGGCCAGTTTGGTAAGCTCTCAATTCAGGGCGGATCAGCAGTATCTCAATGCCTTACCATCATGGTGTTCATAGGGAAGCCAAGTGTGCTTGGAGTTCTGGTGGGTGTAATAAGAGTTCCTCTTTGAGCATTGCTGGGCACGGAAATCCTCATAGGGACCACGGCACTCTTCTGTATTGCAGACTTGGTACTCGTACGTAGAACCTGGGCATTGGCGCCCTCCGTAGGCTGGGCTGGAAAACAAACAAGCTGCTGTTTAGGAAGCCCTACATTCATATTGGCCCAAAAAACTTAAAGAGAAATTGCATTCACTTCCATGCTTTCTAATCTTAGCGCTTTCTATTATTTGCACCAAAAAATTTGCGTCAGAAGCTCGGGCAAACCCAAAGGAGCGTCTCTACCCCCATCGCTCAGCCCAGACACTGAGGTACTGCCTCGAGGGCTTTCTGGCAGTTCCCTTGCTGTGAGAAGTGAGGTTGCAGGGAACCAGGCACAGGCCTTCTCGGTAGCGGCACCCGCCCTGTGGATGTCAAGGAAATAAACAACTATCTGACTTCTAAGACATCGGAAGGCAGTCCTGTTTAGGGTAGTTTTTAATGACTGATTCTATTTTTAATATTCTGTTGGGAGCCGCCCAAAGTGGCTGGGGAAACCCAGCCAGATCAGCAGGGTATAAATAATAAATGATGATGATGATGATTGGTAAAACAGAGTACAGTCCCTGAAAATTGCCAGAATCTCAGTCCAACTAACCAATGCATTTAGTTTTAAATATAGAACCATGCATATGAGATAGCTCATATCTGCGGCATAAAATAGTAAACCCAGCAACTGAATTATCGCTCAAGGATACAGATCACATGTTTCAGTTGTTACTAGATGAATTTCTGCTTTATTTTATTGCAATCCATTTATGACTTGTTCTACTGTTCCTTCACCTATGATTTCCCACAAACTCTCCTCCTGCCTTTTGTTTTTGTTTTTCTGTGACCCAGATGCATTAGAAGGACGAGAGGCCCCTCCTGTCCCCTGCCAGATGCGATTTCCCAAAACGACGCCCCTGGCGGAAGGGCCAAACTTACGGTGGGTTGTTGCAGTTCCTGCTGCGGGAGCGTACCCCACCCCCACAAGTCCTGGAGCAGGAACCGAATTTGGACCAGGAACTCCAGCTGCCATCCTGGCTGTACGGTTGTTCCGAAGTCTTCCAGATGCAGTGACCCTTGAAACACCACTGGAACAGGAGAAGAAACAGGGGTTACCTGAACACCTGCCTCTTCATTACTGTCCAGTGTTAGTGAGGAGATCAGTTCTACAGCCACGGAAGCACCCGGCTTTACAATAGGGTTCGGAATCTGTTTCTCCCACTCTCATTGGTCAGGCGGACAGTGACGGCTGTGAAGTCACGAAACCTTAAAGTAATAAAGAAAGGTCTCAGGGGGCCTGAAGTCACGAAAAAAAAAAGCCAGTCACCTCTGCAGCACCAAGCTAATCCCCTGGCACAGATTGCAAACTGAAAGTACACTGAGGTCGGCATTCCTGTCCTTGCCCTTGATTTTTCCACATCAGAACTTTGCAGTATTTACACTGGAAACAGCTCAAAGGACTGGAAAGGGAAGGAATGGATCGAACCTCCTGTTTTCCATGACTGCACTTGAACGCAAAGCGCAAACACCCAATGCTCATTATTAAAAATGCAGTGGGCATACACCAGGGAGTTGGTGGTAGTGAGGATTTCCTGATGTGCGGCTCTGAGTATTTAAGGATGCACAGCTAACCATCGTACTCTACTGTGGAGACCACCAGAGTAAGGCCAGCATAGCCTTGGCAAACACAATTTACCAAGCGGAGCAATGCAGACCTAAGTAACAGTCGGCGCTGGACCAAGTACCAGTACCCTAAGATGTAGGCATTTATCCTTTATTTGAATTTAGGAGTTTGTTTTCCCACCAAAAGATGCTCAAAGCAGCTTACAACAGAATTAAAGCAAGAATCATGAAACTTATAAAATAGTTTGTGTTATGTACTGAGCTGAATCATAGAACAATAGGATCCAGAATCAGCAGTCTTTTTAGTCCGCAGGAGCCACCCAATCCAACTCCAGGTGGAAGTGAATCCGCAACCTGATTGGCCTGCAGGAGCAGCCAATCAGGCAGCTGGCAGAAGTGAATCCGCAACCTGATTGGCCTGCAGGAGCAGCCAATCAGGCTGCTGGCAGAAGTCAATCCACAAACTGATTGGCCCACAGGTGTAGCCCTGAAGTAGCCAATCACGCAAAGCCCATTGTGTAAATAATGTATATAAGCAGATGGTTTTGGGGAAAGGGCATTCTTCTTCTCCTCTTCTCCCTGATGACTACGAGCTGAATAAAGAGCATGAAATTCACTCTCGACTCCGAGTATATTTCAGTTTGATTTTTTAACAGTCTCGTTTTAAAGCCAGCAGTTAACAGCACTGGAAGATTACAGAAGCAGATTTAGAAACATATGGGCAGGCAGAACAAATGCTTCTTCGCACTAGGTGTTGGACGACTGCAATGGGACGTGTCTGGGTGGGCTCACCTTGGGAGGGAGTTTCATGATCCAAGAGCCATCACTGTTAAAATATTGCTTTCTGGTGGCATTTAACTTCAAGCCCTACGTTGGGGGACTCAAGAGCATATCTCTTTTAGAGATCTCAACTAGTCTCTGTGTTGCGGGGTGGGGGGTGGGGTATTCCCTGAGACAGCAGTAACCAACATGGTGCCCTCCAGACACTGTGAGACTGCAACTCTCATCAGCCACAGCCAGCATGGCCAATAGTCTGGGATAATGGGAACTGTAGTCCAGCAACATCTGGAGTGAGCAACATTGGCTACCCCTGCTATAGATTATTTCTGAGCTGGTCATGATACGGCTTTGGCAGCACCAAGAATTTAGCCTGTAAATAAACTAGCAACAACAGTTGCTGGTGCTTCCAGGAGCTAGCACCTGACCCAAGTCTTGCTGCTGTGTTCTGGACTGTCTTTTTCTCGGGAGCAAAGAAGACAACACAGTCTGCATGGAAACAACCATGTAAGCATAACAGAAGTGAAGTACTTTTCTGCTAAGTTAACATGGGAGTAAATGAGCGGCATGTAGGTACAAAAATAATGGTTTTCACGGTGGAGGATGGAGAGGTGATATATTCTTGTTCAATGCCTCCAATCACCTTTTTTCTATAAGTATATGGTAAAGGTAAAGGACCCTTGACAGTTAAGTCCAGTCGCAAACTACTCTGGGGTTCATCTCGCTTTACTGGCCGAGAGAGCCGACGTTTGTCCACAGACAACTTCTGGGTCATGTGGCCAGCATGACTAAGCCGCTTCTGGCAAAACCAGAGCAGCACACGGAAACGCCGTTTACCTTCCCGCCAGAGCGGTACCTATTTATCTACTTGCGCTTTGACGTGCTTTCAAACTGCTAGTTTGGCAGGAACTGGGACCGAGCAACGGGAGCTCACCCCATCGCGGGGATTCGAACCGCTGACCTTCCAATCGGCAAGCCCTAGGCTCTGTGGTTTAGACCACAGCGCCACCCACGTCCCTTCAAGTATATGGTACTTTTGTACTAATCTTAGGAAGCTATTCTCCAAGGTGCAGAATGTTACCAACACCTCAGGCTTGGTTGTTGTTTTCAACCACTGCCAATTTTGGGGAAAGGTGTGGACAAAGCATTTTAATGTTCTCTGGACGAATAAAAGGTGCCTGCGTAATGCTGCCCAAAGAGATACACACAGTCTCTACATATTTCTATAACAAGGCATGGTCTGGGTGCCCGCATGCATTGTGCAAAAGGGTTTGGGCAGGGGTGGAACATGCCAGCCTTCTGCCAAGGATGAAACCGTCCAATATCAGATTCAACAGCATGGGTACCTTGCCTGATGCACACTCAGTTCCATCTAAGGGAGGTCCTTTCTTTGTCTTACAGAAATAGGGGTTGTCAGGATGGCTGCACCACAGTTGTTTGCACGGGTCGAAGGTTCTGAACTGTGAAGAAGGAAAAAACAATGCAGACAAAGAAAGGACTCACTCTGTACGTTTAAGCCAACAGGGAAGTGCAAGTGGCTTGTTCCCACCAGTACTTCAGCTTATGATCTAGTGAAGATCATGTATTATTGTATTTTAACACCCAGAGAACCATCTATTTAAATTAGGAAACTCTGAGGTTAGGATGCCGCTTTTTGCACTGCCCCCACTGAAAATACAGAACTTAAGGCAAGTGAAGTCCCCCCCCCCATCACATTATCCTTTTACACAAGGAAAAGCTTCACCTGCTAAATTATGTATGTCAAAGTACTTTCAAAACCACGTTAAGAAGGCTTGATTTTCTCTGTTTTTTAAGGAATCCAAGTCTACATGGGTCTAAGGCACACACACACCCTTTTATTTTATTTTATTTCAAATATTTTTATGCCACCTTGCTAGATTTCAGGACAGTTTTCAACAGCACCATTACCGTGACTGCAGAGACTGCTCCTGCTTCACTCCTTCCTAGCAGAAGGAGCAACAAATGACAATCTCTGGCTTAGCTTTAGGTCCAGACAACCCTTAATGAGAATCCAATGTTATGTTCTTGGCTTACCAATCGTGGTTTGTTTGGAGGCTAATGCTACTAAGCCAGAGGTGGCAGAGTGTTGCTTCTTCTCTTGTTAGGGGAGAAATGAAGCTGGGGGCAAAACATGGCAAACCATTAACTATGATTTATTTATCACAGGATTGGCCTAACCCTTTATTCACCCAGGGGCCAAACGGCAGCCCAAAAGCGGGTATGTGGAACATCCCTTTCATTTACGCAAGAGCAGGACAGGGAAAGTAGCAGCAGAACCCCTACCAACAGGGTTTCTATACTCACAGCTGTGCATGTTTTGTAGCCCACACCAAAGTCAAAGCGGCATTGCTCATCCATGGAGTAATTGATTCCTGGCAGCTCTGGCAACTTAGGCCAGTTGTGCTCGAAAGGGTCGTCCAAGAGGCAGTCGTAGGAACTGTAGCGCAAGACAATAAAGAAAGCATGCTCAAGGTTATTACGTTCCTTGCCACTTTAGCATTTTTCTTCAGATACCCCACAGGTCCTTTTTCTCCTAAACAGCTGGGCATTCTAGATTGGATTTCACCACCTTAATTCAACATGGAATTATTAATATCTATTCATTCAGTGTGCATCCCTCCTCACCCATTCATTCTCTCCATAGAAGACAAAAACAAAATTTCACAATAGCTTAATAGCGCATGACAATGACAAGAAGAAGAAGAAGAAGAAGAAGAAGAAGAAGAAGAAGAAGAAGAAGAAGAAGAAGAAGAAGAAGAAGAAGAAGAAGAAGAAGAAGAAGATAGACCTACTGTATGTATCGGTTCAGCTCTTGCTTGCTGCATCGCGACCAGTGGTAACGGTGGAATGCAGCTTGCACCAGTGGCGCCATAATGCTTCCCATGCTGGTTTCATCGGCACATCGGTTACCTTGGCCGTCGTGTTCCATACCTAACCTGTTTAAAAAGTCTGTAAGTGGTGTTCCCAAGCACTAAGGTATATGAAACAGTGAATAATGGAACAGCAGAAGTTTGAATGCCACTGCTTCAGTTCCTATTTGTTTATTTGCCACATGTGCAAAACCGACACAAAAGCAATCCTAACCACGTTTAAACTGCTCTGACTTACCACTTCCAACCCACCCCTTCCCTTGCTCCCATGGCTAGAAACAGACCCGGTGGGAGCCAGTGTCACTCATCAAAGTGACCCACACCTTTCTAGGTCACAGAAATTAAATAACAACATGGGAGCACCTCATTCAACACCATGTTTGCAGTAGCCCAAATATATGCGCTGAACTGGACTTGTGACCAGAATTTGCAGAAGTCCAGAGAGAGACCTTCTGACCATATGATGGATGACATCTCATGAGCTCTCTCTGTGATTATAGGAATGAGTTCCACAAGGGCCTATCAGGTACCATAGCTGAGTCATCAGACCTTCAGTGTCAGTGGCATTAGAAGCTACTGAATGGTCTCCAGAGATCAGGAGTGTATCATTTCCCTTCCCTTGCCAACAATTGGCTGGCCCAGGCCCACAGGCTATCTAATGTCTTCTAACGAGGCTGCAGGATGACGAGCACTTCCACAACCTTACCCAAAAAGGGAAGGTCGAAGGACTCGTCGGAGAATCAACTTCAAAAGATGCAGGGGATGTTTCTGCCCAGAGCATGGCATTAAAATTTCTCATTAAGCCAGCAAACTTTTAAGAGCAGCTGAAACAAAGGGCACCCAGGCATCAATCACTGCAGAGACATCAATGAGAAACCTGCCCCGATGACTTACACATGTCCAGTCTCATGAGCAACCACGAATGCTGACGAGAACCCATCTTCGTGATTGAGGGTGCAACTGCGCAGAGGGTGACACATGCCTGTGACAGGAGCATATCCTGGAACAAAGCAGAGGAATAAGGGAGAGAAAACAAACCACGGCAGCAAATGGGGACAGATAGGAAAGGGGGAGGTAATCAAGTACTAGAGCTGTTTCCATCAAATTTCACACCCAGCTCTCTCTGGAGGGAGGTGAGCTTCACCGGGAATGCAAATGAATCATTTTAGGATGTTCCGCCACTCAAATTTCATGAAAGCATATATGCTTGGAAGGTCCTGAATTCAAAAATTGTTTTAAATCTCAGCACGCACACATACAGTAATTTACCCACCACCACATACAGTACATTCCCAATCGGCATTGTGGCAATGACACAGCAGGGGAAGCATTCAGACAAACTAACAGAAACTAAATGCCAAGGCAAATGCGGCCCACTAAGCATGTACTTGGCAATGCCTCTGTTTCTGCAGCCTGAGGCAGGTAGCAAAAGCAAGAAGTTGGTTGACTCTCCGGTGGACCACTTTAAATGTATGACCATGAAATGCCTTTGGTTTGATGAGCCACAAGTTGCGCAGGCTTGCCATGGAGACTATTAGCAAGGAACAGAGCCGGAGGTAAAGTGATAGGCACCTCATAGCCGTATGACAACTCTGTGGATCTTTAGACTTGTACACCAGCCATTCCTGAAACAGGCTAATGAGAAATAGGGTCAAACTCTCAATAGATCTGTCATCAAATGCCATAAGGTCCAGTTGCTGGCATTTAACACCTTGTGACTGGTTAGATCGCAGTGGTGAGGGCTGCAATTCTCCTCCTGGCTGTTGCTGGGCTTCAAACTCCTCTCACAGCCCCAGTCAACATGCCCTATGATCAGGCTAGCAGCAAACGGAGAGCCACGGGTTCTCTGTCTCTGGCTTAGATGTTTATTGTGTAGTGCATTATTTGTATATGGCATGGCATGCAGTGGTGCCGCTAAGTTTATTTGTTTATTTTTTTAAAAGCTATAAAAATTATTCCCTCAATACAGATTTTTCTCCAGTTAGATACTTTTGAGATCTTGAAAACAGGCATTTACGGTAATTCTCTTCCCCACAGCTCTTTATGTGACTGGCTCCATCCCAAACAACAATCTTGCAAATGCCTCAGGTAGATTTTTGGGCTCTGGTGTTTGGGTTTATTTATTTATTTTTAAGAATAGATCCCACAATCCTGAAATTTTCTGGCCCCTGAGAAAAATTGTTCAACTCTCATTTAGTGATGTTACAGCTTCTCTCAGGAGGCAACAGCTACATTCACAGAATCTGTGTGTTTTTTAAAAAAATAAAATGTTATCAGTGGCAAGCCATTATCCTCTTATTCTGCACTGGATCACATAGTCAAGAGACGGGAAAAACTCAACGAATAGTACATCTGAGAAATGCCGGTTGTTCTACTGCACAAAGAGGGTGAAATAAACACTACCAAGGAAGAAGCAGAAACCAAAAATACTTTGCCACATACCTCAGCTGGCCAAGTGTTTGGAGAGCAGCCAGCAGGGTACAAACTTCATTTCCAGTGAAGTCATCTCGGCTTCTATTGCCAAGGACTGAATTTAACATATATCTCTCTCTGTGTGTGACATTTTACATTCCTCACTCTTTCCATGGTTTAATGGCAATGCTCCTTGACCAATCAGATTGTGCTTTCAGGTGGCAACGCCATTCACTTTTGTCCTGTTTCCTTCTCGGGGCAGGAGGAGAATTTATACCTTTTTTTCCCCTGCCCAACCCTGTGTCAAGTGGGCTATTATCCCCATAAACGGATTCAATGCAGAACAGAGCAAAAGAAATAGCACTGGCGCAATGCAGAGCATTGCTATGATCCAATTATAACATTTAGCGACGCTGGTCGAGCATGAGACTCTTAAAACTCAGGGTCGTGGGGTCGATCCCCAAGGTGGGCAAAATGTTTCCTGCATTGCAGCGGGCTGGACTAGATGACCCTTGGGGTACCTTCCAATGCTACAGTTATAATATTCTATGAGTCTATGATTTCCACTGTGGCATGCAAAACAAAACAAAACAAAACCAACTACCCCTTATCAAAACTAATTTTGCCACAGAAACTTCACATAAACAGCTATGGAGGGGTGGGGGCAGAAATGTCTCTTTCCCATGATTAAAAATAATAATAATCCACCACACACAACCCCGAGCACTACTTTCTGCACAAACAGAGGCCTCAGCATTTTAAAGCAGGCACGCTTGCCAAATGGAACTGGAAAGTCAGGGATTTCTGCCAAAGTCATGAATGGCCACCTTTGTAACTTTGATCTTTCATTTACAATGCACTGCATAGCTATTGGGTTTAAAGGCCCAGAGCAGCTTCCATTAAAGTAAATGGTTTTAGCAGGATCAACGTTAGACCCCCTTTTGAGAAGGCAGGCCACCGGCGTGTGCACTTTAATTACCGTTTCAGTTTTGCTGACTACCTCTCTTGGCTCATATCCCTGTGCTGAGCCGAAACATTATGGAGTTGCTGCTTCCACCCCCCACCTCCAAGGAGCTTGAGACTTGCCCTGACCTCAGTGCACTGGGTGAGATCTTCCCATGGTGTTCATTCCAGAGATACCCAGTGGAAGCAGAAGAATTAAAATGAATGAATGAGGCACTGGGCTTTATAAGCGCAAATGTGATTGTGCTGAAATGTATTTATAAACTAAATGGTTGGGTGGAACTGTAAAGGTAAAGGTAAAGATGAAGGACCCCTGACTGTTAAGTCCAGTCACAAATGATTCTGGGGTTGCGGCGCTCATCTCACTTTACTGGTCAAGGGACGTTTGTCCGCAGACAGTTTTTCCAGGTCATGTGGCCAGCATGACTATGCCGCTTCTGGGGAAACCAGAGCAGTGCACGGAAACGCCATTTACCTTCCTGCCAGAGTGGTACCTATTTATCTACTTGCACTTTGACATGCTTTCAAACTGCTAGGTTGGCAGGAGCTGGGACCGAGCAATGGGAGCTCGCCCCATCATGGGGATTCGATCTGCCAACCTTCCGATCAGCAAGCCCAAGGCTCAGTGGTTTACACCAAATATAAGAGGAAAATATAAGTCACACTCTCATTTAAGAATCCCTCACACTCTCCATCACAACAATAGCTGTCGTGCTTAGGAAAGCATTTTATTGAAAACCACGTACGTCCCCTGGGCTTTCTCACCTAAAAGCATGTCCTACCATATTGCCCAAATAGCTCTAACTCAGGCATCCCCAAACTGCGGCCCTCCAGATGTTTTGGCCTACAACTCCCATGATCCCTAGCTAACAGGACCAGTGGTCAGGGATGGTGGGAATTGCAGTCCAAAACATCTGGAGGGCCGAAGTTTGGGGATGCCTGCTCTAACTTTTCCCCACCTTTAGACAGAAGTGGATGAAGCCCGTCAGATTACAGACCAATTAGTCTAGGTTTATTTGCCTTTTAAGCTGATTGGAGAGGGACAACTAAAAGGGGTTCACTACCCTCTCTGCAATTTGGCAGGCAACTATTTTATTATGAAAGCAGAAGTGGCCCTAGGAAAGCAGCTCGCAAAATATCCCAAAACCCTGTGTGTGTGTGGGAGATGTACAGGAGGAGTAAGGAGGAATGCTTCATCTTTGGCTATCCTGCCACTGAACACGGGGTTGCACTACATGACTTTTAAGGTCCCTTTCAGCCCTATAATTCTAAGTGGATGGTATTGGTTGCCAGCTGAGTACTTCTAACATGAGTACTTCTAACATTACAACAACCTGAACACAGAACTCCAAGGTCACTTGCACTGCAAATAGGGATTTGGAAAAAAGTGCATCTAAAGGATCATTTTCTAATCACTATTCAGTTATATTTCATGATGACAAAACATAGACCTGCCTTCGTATAAATTTGGAGGGGAAGATGTAAACACTGTAGAATTTATGTTTTAAAATCTTCGCATTCATGAATTCCACTTATAATATTTGAAAGGCAACCGTTGGTTGTTGGAAATTATTTTGTTGAGATGGTTTGTACGATCTGAGCATTAACTCGATTCATTTTGATTCATAAATTTTATCATTATAATATTTTGGAGTTTGTTCATGCTAAATGTTAATAAACCAGAAGATAAAGACTGCAACGGACACAGTGAACTAATTGCAATCTGCTCTATTTCTTAAAGTCTATTTCTCAAACAACCATCTGAATTGGAACCATCTGAATTTAATAGTCTTCTTGGAGGAACTAAAATAAACCCTTCAATGAGTAAGAACATCTGTGGAAGAAGTTCCTCCGAAGACAGGGGAGTTAGAAGTCCAAGTTAGGTGTTGTTTACTGGACTCAAACGCATTGCAGACTAGGAACAAATGTTGACTTGTCACAGTTGCAGAAACTTTGTTCTTGGGGCGGAGAAAGCAGCAACATAGGCTAATACTTAAGATTCTTTTCAAATACCTCACTTCTTTTGCTTACAGAAAAAACACCAGCCAAATATGAACACATATTTTTAGGCCAAGTTTCAGTTGCTTTGCTATTCCAAATGACTTTTCTTCTACAAAAAATAAAATAAAATCTCAGATTGCACAATCACAAATACAAAGGCATGGAGTTAAAACAGTCTATAGTTTTACCTTGCCTTACAGGAACCTAGAATTTGGAAATCACACGCTGAACTCTTATCAAACCCAAAGGTGTGTTTTGTGTGCAAAATCCTTTCCCCTTTCCCCCCACCCTCTAGGGCAGGCATAGACAAACTCGGCCTTCCAGATGTTTTGGGACTAAAATTGCCATCATCTCTGACCACTGGTCCTGCTAGCTAGGGATCATGGGAGTTGTAGGCCAAAAACATCTGGAGGGCCGCGTTTGCCTATGCCTGCTCTAGGGCAAAACCACACGTTAGGTAAAGGTAAAGGGACCCCTGACCATTAGGTCCAGTCGTGACCGACTCTGGGGTTGCGGTGCTCATCTCGCTATATTGGCCGAGGGAGCCGGCGTACAGCTTCCAGGTCATGTGGCCAGCATGACTAAGCTGCTTCTGGTGAACCAGAGCAGCGCACGGAAACGACGTTTACCTTCCCGCCGGAGCGGTACCTATTTATCTACTTGCACTTTGACGTGCTTTCGAACTGCTAGGTGGGCAGGAGCTGGGACCGAGCAACGGGAGCTCACCCCATCATGGGAATTCAAACTGCTGACCTTCCGATCGGCAAGCCCTAGGCTCTGTGGTTTAGACCACAGCGCCACCCGCATCCCTATGCCACATGTTAGAAGGGGGCAAATGAGCTTTCCAATACACCTACCTCTCATCATGCCAATGCAGGGCAGATTGAATTTGTAGAGGAGAAACTGCAAGGGAAATAATCCCCTTCTTCAACCACCAGTTTCCTCCTTCAAATGCCCCCATTAAAAAAACAACAACACTATTGCCCCTCCCACAACTGTAAGACAGACTCCAGGGCCAGAATGCAGAGGAGATCAACTTGTGGGAGTGGCACTTCCAGAGAAGAACTCTGGAATGACAGTCACAAAAAAGGATTAAACATCCCCTCTGGGGCTCCTCCTCTGCAAGCCCCTCCTCCATTCCAGGCTCTACATTCACGTGATTTTGGAAACCTCTTTGCAGATATAGTTTGCTGCACTGCCCTTCCTTTAAGTACTCTCTTAAGACAGCAGTTTGAGCTCGTTGTTCTAAATTCTTGAATGTAGTGCAGACGGGCGCAGCTTGTCATCAGCCAAGTCATGTAAAATCCCATAGCCAATAGAGGCTCAATAAACCCACTTTTGATCCCTGACCAAGAATGCAAAAATGGGTGGCAAGGAGTTAATCAAGCACCCAGGAGGTCACACTGAATAACTAAGGGGTTGCATTTAGCCAGGTTGGTTAGAGAATGGTGCAAGTGTGAATTAGCGCCACCTCTATACACGCATGGAAGCATGCATGAACAATTCAAAAGGATGAACTATACTTATGTCTGTCTTCCAATCTTTCCTCTTAAAACCCCAACTTCCGTAAGCCTATTTTAAAACTTTAAGGGCAATTGGTAAAGGAAAAGCTCTTCAGAAGGTCATCAGACAATGCTTTTGAACTGGAAGGCTCTCTCCTGTGTCCACCAAACTGCACATACCTGATTGAGATAAATACAGTACCTTGCATACCTGCGGGACCAAAGTCTTGCCTGGTGAGGAACACAGCATGGTCGTGGTATTCTGCATGTTCTGGGTCCGAGCGCTGCTGAGAATGGGCCCAGCGGCAGACCTGCTCCAGGCTCCGAGACGGGTTCCCTCGCTCTATTAAACTGATCGACTACAGGAAACAAGGAAATGAGAAATTCATTCAGGATGAGTGAGGCTGGCCAGAATTTAAAGTGGGGCTTCATAAAGTCTGTTTCAGAAACTCCAGCTCAAAAATCATACTCTTGAGTCAGAAATACAGCGTGAGGCTTGCAGCTGATTGGAAATTTGCCTTCTCATAATGAGTCAGCGGCTCAATAATAAATGGAGACCTAAAAGGGCATTCTTCCATGAGTGGCAAAACCCCGTAAAACAAATCAGAACATGCTGTTCCGTGGAGACAACTCCCTACAACATTTAGGTGGCTAACCATTTAGGTGGCCGAATCCTGGGAGCCACAGCATTATCGCCCAACATCAGTGCTCTAGTGCTCGAAGCTGAGATGGGGAGATAAAAACTCTCAGCCTGTGACGAGCAAAAAGCGACTGACCATCTGCATTCCAGGGCAGTACAGTGGTACCTCGGTTTACAAACACAATTGGTTCCGGAAGCCTGTACTTAACCTGAAGCGTACTTAACCTGAAGCGAACTTTCCAATTGAACGTAATGGAAAGTGGATTAATCCGTTCCAGACGGGTCTGCGGAGTACTTAAACTGAGGGACATCGATGAATGATAACCCAGCTTTTACCTTGGGTTTTAATAGGTTTAATAGGTGTTAATGGTAACCATATATGTAAGGTATTTTTGTTAGTGTTTGTCCTTTTGATGCTATGGCCTGTCCGCTACGCAAATAAAGTTTGATTTGACTCAAACCGAGGCGTACTTAAACCGAGGTATGACTGTAACTGTTTTTTTACTCAGGAAAACCCTCAGCTTCAAATATGATGTGTGTGTGTGTTTTGAGTTCTTAATGGGTGATGCGTGTGCTGTAGGTGGCCCAAAGGTGTGATGAGTGAACAAGTGAGCAGGTGTGTGTGTGCGCGCGCACACATGAACTCATGCACAAGTATGCATTGGCCACACCCATATGACCCTCAAAGAGGGGGGTGGCCATCTATGCAGCCCTTGGCCTGGAAAGTACTAGCCAGCCTTGACTTAGATGGATGAACAGAAATTGAAGGAGATCAGTTAAAAGACATTTATTGAGTCTTTCCCTAGCATCTGAGCCCTATGTTTGCTCAGTCCTCTCCTCTCCTTTCTATTTTTAAGAATATGGATAACAGCCCACACATTAGATTCCTCCAAGGCTACATCATGCCAGTTCTCTGAAAGTACTCTTAAATCTGTTGTTGTTCTCTCTACTGCCTTCTCTCTACCACCTCACCAATGCCCACAATCTCTTATAATCATAGCTGCCAAGTCTCCTGCTGAAAAATGCGGGATCAGCAGCGGCGCGGCACCGGAAGTCGCTTCTACGCATGTCCGGTGCTGCGCTACCCATGTTTGGGCACCGGAAATCGGGCGGCGCCAGGACCCAAAATGGAGCCTCCCTGGCAGGTAGGAAATCCAGGGGATTTACGGGATTTTTTCCAATCCGGGCTGCCAGCGGGAAATGGTTTAAAATATGGGGGTTTCCCACGAAAAACGGGAAACTTGGCAGCTATGCTCATAATCCACCCAGAAGAGCATGACGAGGGAACCTTTGGCCCTCCAGAAGTCGTTGGACTACATCTCCCATCATCCTTGACCACTGGTCATGCTGGGTGAAGCTGATAGGTACTGTGGTCCAATAACACCTGTATGGCTAAAGGTTCTGCACCACTGCAGACCCCATTATTTCTGGCGTGAGGGATGTTAACGCTTGGCCAATTAGAGAACAGCTAGTACAGAAAAACCATGTAAACTGGTTTGCAAACTTCTTACTTCCTCTGCCTAAAACACAGGCCTGCACAGATATTATATTAGAAAGAAAAGCTACTAATACCTTACCTGTCTGTATCCCACCATGATCATTCTAACCAGCACAATGTTGATGTGGACCCCCAATGATTCATCGTGGTAAATTTCATCTACCTAGGGAGCCAGGGAGGAGGGCAGGGAAATACAAAAAAAAAGCCACAGGTTAAAAGTATGCATCACGTTCTGGGTATGAAGCATGCTTCAACCCTTACCTTGTTCATCCTCAAAGCAACACAGTGATTACTACCCACAACCTCAGCTCTACTTTTGTAGAAAGCAACCCCCATTTCTACCTGAGGACTTCGAGAGGAGTTGGGATTTTGACCTGGTTTCCCTTGGTCTGAACCTAGTTGTAAGGAGGGTGACTGGAGCCCTTGTGGGGAAAACTAATAGAACAAATGAGGCAACAGCAAAGAGATCACCCTAGGCTGAAAATATATTAAGTGTCCCCCCCCCCCTCAGGACATGGTAGCTTGGGACCTTGCTACATAAAGACACATAAGGCTGCTTTAGCACATGAATACCAAGAAAGCAATCACCCTATAATTGGCACATGAGGGAAGAAGGGCAAGTTATAAATTTATCACCACTTATTATTATTATTATTATTTATTAATAATTATTCATTATTATTATTATTATTATTATTATTATTATTATTATTATTATTATTTTCTGCCTTGATGGCAGAAAGTGGGGAGGAATTAAAGAACCTTTTAATGAGGGTGAAAGAGGAGAGCGCAAAATATGGTCTGAAGCTCAACATCAAAAAGACTAAGATCATGGCCACTGGTCCCATCACCTCCTGGCAAATAGAAGGGGAGGAAATGGAGGCAGTGAGAGATTTTACTTTCTTGGGCTCCTTGATCACTGCAGATGGTGACAGCAGTCAGGAAATTAAAAGACGCCTGCTTCTTGGGAGAAAAGCAATGACAATCCTAGACAACATCTTAAAAAGCAGAGACATCACCTTGCCGACAAAGGTCCATATAGTTAAAGCTATGGTTTTCCCAGTAGTGATGTATGGAAGTGAGACATGGACCATAGAGAAGGCTGATCGCCGAAGAATTGATGCTTTTGAATTATGGTGCTGGAGGAGACTCTTGAGAGTCCCATGGACTGCAAGAAGACAAACCTATCCATTCTGAAGGAAATCAGCCCTGAGTGCTCACTGGAAGGACAGATCCTGAAGCTGAGGCTCCAATACTTTGGCCACCCCATGAGAAGAGAAGAATCCTTGGAAAAGACCCTGATGTTGGGAAAGATTGAGGGCACTAGGAGAAGGGGACGACAGAGGACGAGATGGCTGGACAGTGTTCTTGAAGCTACGAACATGAGTTTGACCAAACTGCGGGAGGCAGTGCAGGACAGGCGTGCCTGGCGTGCTCTGGTCCATGGGGTCATGAAGAGTCGGACACGACTAAACAACAACAACAAACAACAATAATAATAATGGCTTATCCACCAATGGTGTCACACAAAGTGGCATCTTGCACAGCAGAAAGGGTCATGTAGACCAGTGTTTCCCAAGCTTGGGTCTCCAGCTCTTTTTGGCTTACAACTCCCATCATCCCTAGCCAGCAAGACCAGTGGTCGAGGATGAGGGGAATTGTAGTCCAAAAGCAGCTGGAGAGCCAAGCTTGGGACACACTGCTGCAAATAAAGGGTGCATGCAATGCCCACTGTGAAAATATTATCCAAGAAACATGCATATGTGATATAAATAGGGCCCAGTCTTTATTAACTTACTTACACAATTTTTTATATCACCTTCCAATAGAAATTTCTGTGGTGGTTTACATCTTTCCACCGTTTGCACACACACAAAAATCACTGCCATCGATCCTAGATCAAACGCTGAATAAACACGGAATAAGTTGTAAGCAGTGTCACCAAAGCTCTTTCCTCTTTCTGCCTCTTTCACTGCCCACCCCCCACCCCATTTGACTCTTCTTCCCTGACCTGATACACTTTTAGTATGTCTCTGTGGGAGTCCTCCATTTGTAAGCAGGAACCTAGCATGCACTGTGGGAATTGCAAAGGGAGAAAGGTGAGGATAACCTTCCATTAGCATCACTGGAGGAGGGAAAACCTGTTATATTAAAGCAGGGGTAGTCAAGGCTGTGCCCTCACCAAAGACTGTTGGATTCCAGCTCTGACCAGACCCATCCAGCATGGTCAACGGTCAGGGTTGATGGGAGTTGTAGTTCAACATCCTCTGGAAGACAAGACATTGGCTACTCCCAAGTTGAAAGAGAACTTGCCTGGACTACGCCTGCATTAAGAATTTGTGCAATAAAGATTAGCCCTCCTTGTACTAGACTTCATTCCCTTGTTGCCTATTTCAAAACACCCATGGAAAAGTTTCTGAAAGATTACAGGAGGAATTGCTGTCTTCTACAGAAAAGGAAGTCGAGATGTAGCAGGAGATAAATATTTAACAAACAAATACATTTTTAAAAAAACATTATTCTCGGTGACAATGTGGAAACTTTACTAATAATTTCCCCTCTTTTCCTGTTCTGCTCCTCTGCTACTGTGCCAGGTGCTGAGGGAATATCTTCTTTTACCATAAACAGACTAATCTTGAATAAACAAAATGTTCAAATAAGGACAGAAAGCTAGGTGGTGGTGATGATATCACCAAGTGGAACTGAGAACAGCTGGATTTCCCACTAGGAGTTCATCAGCCATGAAACATCCCGCAAACATTCAGCAGATTCAATGAATGGCCAAAGAGTGGGTGGAATTCATCCAGCTAAAAGGAAAACGTTCACATCCAAACACATTTGCACCTCACAGAGAAACTGGATGCCTACTAGTCATTTTGGAGTTTGGAAAAGTCCAAAGGAACATGAAACATTTTCCTGAACCATCCCTCAACCCATCACTCTATGTACAGCTGGTGGAGCGGATGAGAAGGAGAAGAAATCTTTCCCTCTCTTCTCACACACATGTATGTAAATTATTTCCCTACATCAATTATTACCCTATTGTCCTACTCTTTGGAGGGGCACAGATCAGTGCCCAACCCGTAAAATGTTTCCATGTGAACTCCTCAAACCCCCATCCCCCTTTCACACAATTGGCCTTAAAAATGTTCTAGGGCCTACAGCCATGGCAGAGGGGCAAGCAACACACACTGGGCAAATGAAGCCTAGACTTCAGTTGCTGAGCACAGATCAGGCCCTCCTTAGACAACACCGAAGTAATACACATGCCCTATAGGACCTCCTCCCAGTTTGTTCCCTAAGCTGTCTAAATGCAAACAGACAACAGAGAGTTCTAAACTGGCCCAATTTAGTAGGATTTTCTTCTTCTTCCCAGACTACATGATATCATTATAATTACTACCATGTAAAACAGAAATGGGGTTTTCCATTTTTGGGAAAGGAGTCACGCTTAATAACCAGCAAGCAAACAAGACGATTTCAATATTTTCCAAGTATCTGAGGCAGAGATATTTTCCCTGTACACTATCATAATTTCCCAAACTATGAATAAAGATGTGAACTGGACGCATTTTGATGGTTGAAAAAGTACGCACAAAACGGAGACCCAGAACCACAATCTTCCACACACCCCTCAGTACATATCAATATTAAAAAATCTAGAATAATGTCCAGGCTCTAGCAGTCCTCTTGCTGAAAAGTCTTCCAAACCTAGGAAGGGCTCCATTTCCTATGCTACCTTAGCCAAACTCATCCATACCAAAGGCAGTGGCTCCAAGCAGCTATGTGCATAAATGGTGTAACAACCACTACTTCGGTACAATTCTGTAAGCTGCCCAGAGTGGCTGGGGAAACCCAGCCAGATGGGTGTTATTGTTGTTGTTGTTGTTACAGGTGCATAGATCCAGAGAAGATTATGCATATGTATTCCTTGCTTCCTAGAATGGAAAACGCATGGGCAAAAATGCATGAGTCCCACTGTTGGATCACTGCATCAGAAACTGGGACTGCACACATTGTTCCTGGCACTGGATTGGGAACTGTGTGTGCAACTCCAAGCAGATGGCCAGCTGTATCGGCTGATACAGGACCAATCGTGATTTGGAGGGAGGGACGGAATCTAGACTCTCCATCTCTTCTTCCTTCTCCAAACAAAGAACTAGCACTGACCAAGCTGGCATTAAGCAGTCAACTGCTGTACCTAGATGCTAACAGGTGAGCCTTAAAGCAGCATGCGGGAAATTGACAGTTCTGCAGACATCTTTATGGGTTAGGGTTGGAGGTTGCACCAGAAGACAGGCAGTAGCTACCCTGCAGCAGATTTTGTCGGACTCCAGTTCCCATCAGCCCCAGCCATATGGCAAATGGTCAGGGAAGAGAAGAGTTGTAGTCTAGCAACATCAGAAGGGCATCGCGTTGCCTACCACTTGCACATAGTTATAGAGAGAGTTCAGAATCCTGCTGAATAAAATCAGGTGCTTAGCAACAGAAAGCACTAGCACAATGTGTCTGGCTACAATCAGCAATAACTATTAGCAGAAAAAGCATACGAGCAACCTCCTTGGCTTTGAGATACAAATATCTTGCCTGTATGTGGAGAGGGGATGTCACTACCAGATATTTCACTAGCAGTGAGCATGCCAGCTCATCTCTGAACCAGACAGAGCTGACCTGAAGTGCCTTCAGCATGACTTTGGCAGCTCGTAAACAAAACCTCAAGAAAATGGGTTGGCCTCAGCCCAAGTCAAGAAAAGGGGAAAGAATGAGGACTGAATGAGAGGGAAGACAGGAGAGAGAGAGAGCGCACACAAAACTACCGGTATGTGCCTTTAAACAGTAAGCAAAGCAAACACAAGTCAATTGCCAAGTGGCAGAAATTTTTCTTGCTCAGAATTGTTAAGCAAATTCCTTTCCTCACCTCTCCAAGGGTGACTCTCCAAGTCATTTGTTGTACATGCACACAATCTGAATTCAGTCTGAAGCGGAGTTGGGTGGGCAAAACCAATCTATGCCCATTCTTCTCCGAGTTAATGGGAGAGATAGTTACGCACAGAGAGAGAGATCACAAAGTGTTCTGGAGTGTGGTCAAGCCAGCTTTAAGTGGAAGAGCAGAGCTGTTTGTGCTGGCAGCAACAAGTTGTACACTTGTTCCTATTCCACCCAGATGAGATTTTTTTACTGCTAGGAGGGGAGATTTAATATCTCTGCTGCTCTGTGTAGATGCAGGTAGCAAGGCAACATCTGCGTGTAACAAAGAACTGCTCCGTTCATGCTTTTTTTTACTTTTATTTTTAAAAGGGCCAGACTACATGGAAACAGGTGGCGTGGAAACATCACTCTCGGGGCTTTTGAGACAGTTTGTGCATCCAACTCTTCCAAGCTCCTGACAACAGAAGTGAGGTTTCTCAAAAGCAAGGGAAAGCCCTTTCTCATTCTAATTCTGAGTCACGGTTTCAACAACATGAGAGAGAAACAAATTGATCTACACACAAAGAGGTGGATGGGGAACCACCAGCAAGTCTCCTAAGACTGTACAGTAGTCTGCTAAGGACCAAAAGGAAGTTTCCTTTCAGAGGCAAGGACTGGAACTTGCAGGTGGGCCTCAAGGAATGAAGTCATACCATTGGTGGGTCTCTGCATTAGTCAAAACCCTCACCTGGCATGTAGGTGCTGGGTAAGCAGAATCAGTGCAATGGACACACGGAAAGAGGGACATTTAGAAGGTCTCCAAGAGACATTCATCAGAAGGACACACCAATGTTATTAACGCCACCATCATCATGGGCACCTTCCATCTGTTCTGAAAATATGCTTCTAATCAGATTCCACTGAGAAACAACGCTTAACATATACATTAACTACCTAAATCATGATTACAGATTGCCTTCAAAGCAAGACAAGCTTGGTTTGAACTGGCTTTCTTATTAACCATGCTTAAGTTTCCTCTTGCAAAACAGCAAGATATTGCTTGGAACCATGACAAGGGCAAATGGTTAAAGCAATGGCATAGAATAAATATGGAGGGTTGTTTTTGGTTTTTTAAAAAAACGGTTGAGAATACTGCCAAATTCTACCCCAGATGGGATCTAGCATTATCTGGGGGTTTCTGGCCCTTTGGGGTCTTGATTTTGACAAGGACTGTCTGGAAGCTGCCGTGGGTCCCCTCTGCACCAGGACCCACTAGGTCTGGGCTGAGCATTGAGCAGCTGAAACAAGGGAGGCAACAGTACCTCTGAAAACAGTGCAACCAAGCATCAAAATACAAATTACGTTAACTGTGTGGCTAGCAACCACATCAGGAGCTTTGGAAATTTAATCCGAGGTACAAGTAATAATAATAATAATTTCCCCAGCCAACCTGGACAGCTCCCAACAGAATATTAAAAACATGATAAAGCATCAAACACTAAAAACTTCCCTGAACAGGACTGCTTTCAGATGTCTTCTAAAAGCCAGATAGTTGTTTATTTCCTTGACATCTGATGGGAGGGCATTCCACAGGGTGGGCACCACCACTGAGAAGGCCCTCTGCCTGGTTTCCTGTATCTTCACTTCTCGCAGCGAGGGAACCGCCAGAAGGCCCTCAGAACTGGACCTCAGTGTCCAGGCTGAATGATGGGGGTGGAGATGCTCCTTCAGGTATACTGGGCCAAGGCCATTTAGGGTTTTAATGGTCAGCACCAACACTTTGAATTGTGCTTGGAAACATACTGGGAGACAATGGAGGTCTTTCAGGACCGGTGTTATATGGTCTCAGCGGCCACTCCCAGTCACCAGTCTAGCTGCTCAGTTTAGGGCTCAATTTTCCTAGAAACAGCAGCCTATGTGGAGGTGAGCTTTCCCCCTTTCCTTCCCAAACGTGATCCTGGGGGTGAGGTGGGGTGTGGACCTTGATGAAAATTTTTCCTCACTTCAAAACACTGCAGTTGGATTTAGGGGGGAAAGCTAACTGCATTGGCACCAGTGGGGGACAGGACTTTCATCAGGTTCGTGACTGGAGGGGGAGGAGATAAACCTGCCCTCTTGCTTTGGTCCCAGTGAAAATTGGAGGGGGTTGCACCTAGGTTAACGTTTTTATTTATTTTTTATTTTTAAATCCCACGGTATGGCTGTGAGCCACACAATTTATGTAATGTGTAGTTTAGTCCTGAGCGAATTACATCTGTGCAAAGATATTCAGACCTGTGAAAAGCTTCACGTGTTGTTTCACGGGGACAATTCATCACTCCAAGGTAAGGGGAAACTTTGCGCTACACAAAGGGGGTAAAGTGGAGGTCACACAACTAAGGTTGGAGGGGAAGTTGCACTCCAGAGCCAGCAAAACCGTTAATCCCCACTTGCAGTAAATTGAGAAAGATTTGACTAATGAATCTACTTGGCACAAATCCTTCTAACCGACAGATTAAGCTCACACACAGAGAGAAAAGATATTTAAGCTTTAATAGCAGAATGTCACAAAAATGTCACAAAGCCATCAAGATTTCCAGCAAGACTCGATAGCTAACCAGGAGCATTTTATTTCAAATGGAGAAAAAAAAGTGAGATGTAATTTTTTAAAAAATAGATTAAAGACAAAGCATTTTGCTAGAACAGGATAAAATGATGGGGGGAGGAAGAACTTATCTTATGCCACAGGAATAATAAAAAATAATAGATCTTACGACTGAACAATGACTGATTGGGAAATGCTAAAAAGATATGACGACTTACTCCCTTGTTGAAAACAGTACTTCCCATTTTCCTGAAGATACTTGTAGCCCCGTGCTGCTGGGTCACTTTCAGAGACGGCTTCCATGCCACCAGAATGAAACATTCAGTTGTCAATTAGCCCTGGAAGCAAAGCCACTTGGATTGGCCAGAGTGCTGGAATATTACGCAACCTTAAGTTGATTTAATAAAAAGAAGGTTGCCTGGCATACAAGCTACTTAGCTTACTTCATGGCACATTTTCTGACCCCAAGAAGCTATTATGGAGGTTCTCAGGAAGAGCATGTCGTGACCCATCCCTAATGAAGTGAGGCTCCTACTTACAGTAAGTGACCGCTTCATCTCCAATTGACATGCACACACTCTTTTGCAGTGACCCTTTTCCTTCTTTCTATTCTACTCTTGTATAGGCAATAAAAGTTATGTTCCTTGGGGAAGGATGAAGATAATTTGGGGGGAGTCTTGCAAATTGTTTCAATGAAACAATTAGCTAAATAAACAAAACTTACAACCCAGCTGCTAAATCCATTGTTTTAATGTCCCTCTGCTTGCGACATTAAAAAAAGACACATGCACCAAAAAAAAAACCCCAAAAACCCCAACCCCCAAAAACTCCAATTCTGTTCTTTTTCTCCCTCTTCCTTTGGCAGCAGCAATTTCATCTCCACTATAGCAGCCAATGTCTGTTCCTTGCCAAACAAGGTCTTGTGCCACACATCACGCAGAGCATTCCCCGTCTGGAAAATATCGCTAGCTTTGGGATAAAGTTGCATTTTAACATAATGTGGTATGCTTTTAATCCAGGAGCTTCTTATTTTACCTAACCCGTCTCCTCTTAAACCATTTTAAAATTCAGCTCTTTGCTGCTCCCCAGCTACCAGCACTCGCGGTGGGCGAAAATGGTTCAGGTAAAGGCATTTTGTTGCCTAAACAATGCACTTTTGGTGTCAGAATGGGAGGGTGGGAGGTGGGAAATACCCCAAAAAGTTTGGGGGAAGGCATGCCTCATTTTGCTGCCTGCTGTGCCTTTAAAGACATATATTCAAATTGTTTGGGTGAGGGAAGAACAGTCTTTCCAGGATGGCCAGCTACTGTTCCATCTCCCACAATGCAGCAGTCAGCACATCCATATCAAAACATAGCGGCCATTGCCTTCTAGAAGGAAAAATGATGCCATCAATCTGTACATCGTTGTTCTCTTTCTAACACAATCCATAAGGCTTTAGCAAGGGTTGTGGTGGAAGGAAGATCCATCTCTGAGAAGAATGAATAGCAGAGCAGGGCGGAGATAATGCAAGACAAAAGCACATATATTTTATAGAATGAGGACAGAGAACAAGGAACGGTGCAACAAATGTTTGCAGGGGATTCTGTGATAAGTGATGTGATATTGTTTGATATGAAGGCCCAAGAACAAGGATTCTGCTGTAACTGATGAACAGAAAACATAATTGTGCATCCAGCTGTTTAGAAGAAGAAAAATCCAATTCTGGTTTGATATCTCTTTTCTTCACATATGGTTCAAGAAAAAGTCGAAGTCTTATTTTTATTGAAAGCAGGCTACAACTGCATTTGATACTTTACACCAGGCATAGGCAAACTCTGGCCCTCCAGATGTTTGGGACTACAATTCCCATCATCCCTAGCTAACAGGACCAATGGTCAGGGATCATGGGAGTTGTAGTTCCAAAACATCTGGAGAGCCAAGGTTGCCTAGGCTTGTTCTAGAGCCTGAACATGATTGCTTCTCTGCAGTGGGGAAGCATCCTTTCGCAGAGAATCTGAGCTGGGCATGCTAAAATAAACCCACTAATCTGGGGCACAGAATTAATGATAACAGAGGAACAAATTGATGTCTCCAAAGATCCAGTATCACAAAGTTTACAGTGCAGCAGTAGTTTTCAACCAGTCCGTCGTGGCACTCTGGGGTGCCTTGAATGATGGTCAGGGGTGCTGCGGGCAACACTGGCCTCTATCCCTTTTTCCTTCCATCCCTCCTTGGATGCCCTCTTGCATCTCTGCCTCCCAAAGGCTTGCACAGCTGTTTGTTGCAGCAGCCCTGACTACAAGCTCCCCAGGAGAATGGTGCCTCTGGGCTGGCCAGGAGTTGCTTCCCAGGCCCCTGTGGGGCAGTGAGGAGGAGGCACCTCTCTTTGGAGCAGAGGTGGGGTAGCTCAGAGACCAGAGGTGGCAGCTTCAGCTGCCCAGAGGACTCTCAAGGAGGGGGCGAGAAGAGAGGAGGCTGAGGGAACACTCCACAAGGGAGAGTGTTCGAAAAGGAGTAAGGAGCTGCCAGCATTGCAGGCAAGGGTGACATAACTGGGCTCCTGAGCCCCACAGGGGTTCTGCAGAAAGAATGTCGTTGGTCAAGGGAGCCATGGACCCAAAAAGATTATAAACCTCTGCAGTTCAGGGTTGCTGTTTTTACCGTTTCTCATGTTTATTTTTTAAAACCAAGAGCGACTGCCATTTTAACTAATGTCAGCAAAACCAAGCCAACAGCAGCATAATAAAGTCTAAGTGCCTGCATGTAACATTCTTCCCATTGCTCTTAGATAGGTCTCCAAGCATCTCCAAAGCCAATGTTTGGGCCACAGTAGATAATCAGGCCACCTCATTAGTGCCAAATGGTAACTGTTACAGTTTTGAACCCAGCTCATTGTTCGAATACGGTGGGAAGAATTTTCTCCCTCTAATCAGATTAAGGTGGCAGGAACTACCGGTAGTGAGTCCTCCTCATGAAAACCCAGCAGGCTCACAGACATCTGCCTCAAGGGCCTCCCCCACCTTCCAGCCCCACGTAGAGGATCACTGGGGTAAAGAGCTTTGTCCTTTTTAAGCTCCATGAGCTTAATATTTCTTAACCCTTCTGATGGTTCCCTCACTGCGAGAAATGAGGTTACAGGGAACCAGGCAGAGGGCCTTCTTGGTAGTGGTGCCCGCCCTGTGGAATGCCCTCCCATCAGATGTCAAGGAAATAAACAACTATCTGACTTTTAGAAGACATCAGAAGGCAGTCCTGTTTAGGGAAGTTTTTAATGTTTTGTGTTTTATTGTGTTTTTAATATTCTGTTGGGAGCCACTCAGAGTGGCTGGGGAAACCCAGTCAGATGGGTGGGGTATAAATATATTATTATTATTATTATTATTATTATTATTATTATTATTATTATTACCAGCAAAGAGAAGAGTAACCATTGGGACATGGAAGCAACCATCAATGACAAAAGCAGCACTGCAAGGTTGCAGATTAGGAATCTTTTGCACTTTCCATGAACGCAGTGGTTCTCAAACCTTTTCCCCTGGGCCACACTTTCGGAATAAACATTTGCTTGTGCCACACCTAATCTTTTATTGATAAGGAATACAAAACTGGAAAACAAAAGAAAACAACTCCTGTCAGTGCTTCATTTGTTAACACATGAACACAACTACTTTTTAATATGATCATGGGACATCCAGAAAGTATAAAACAATGCAGAGCTACATAAGAACATGAATCATTCCCTCTTGTTCTCATTTCAAGAAGATATCTATCCATATTCTGCAAATAAAATAAAAATACTTTGGCACTATACTATACTACATTACACTGGAATGTTTAAATGTTTCTTTGGTTGTCCTTGAATCTTCCCGCCACACTTGCCACCACTCTCTTTGAGAACCACTGCATTAACACAACAGGTGAACAAAAATACCCAGGGAACATGGGGAATCTACCTTATACCAGGTAAGACCATTGGGTCCAGCCAGTTCAGTACTGTTTACACCAATGGGCAGCGATTCTCCAGGATTTCAGACAAGGGGCAATCCCAACGCTGCCTGAAGAATCTGAAGTCTTCTGCATGCAAAGCAGTTGTTCTACTGCTAAAGTGCCCCCTTGCTCCACCCCTTGGGCTTTGTAGACAAAGAATGCAGAGCTCCCACAAATTTCTACCCATTCTGTTCCAACACATGCTAAGACTGTGCATATGAGTTGCTTTCAGGCTTGAGTTAGAATCTTAAAAAACCTGGATGTTCATGTGGCTAGAGAATCACACTCGTCTTCTGGCTTTCCCCAGTACATTCCTTACCTTCTATCCACACACCCCAAATTCATGTCCCATATAGGGTGCCCATGAATTCAATTTTGGAACTCCACACCTTTTTACAAGGCTGGCTTTTAAAAGCAATTAACACATATGCACACATTCATGGCCTCACATATTTGGCCATTTGATATTTTGTGTGCTCAGTCTTGTTGTGTAATCATTGCATTCATGAAGGCTAGAAACTTCCTTTGCATTGTTATTCTTTATAAAAAGAACTCTTGGATCTTCAGAATTCTAGAAAGCTGAATGAATGAATCAATTTATTAGTGTCAAAGACCAGAGATAGAATTCTAGGGAGATCCCCAAAACTGAACAAAATGTTTTTTGGAGAATCTGTGCAACCCATGTAGTGTTTATGTTGCAAACAGCATAAGGCACTTTAAATGGTTTTCATAAAGTTCAATATATCTGAATATTTACTAGGTTTACATTTATTACAGTGCAGCCCTGCGCTTGTTTACTCAGGAGCAAGCTCTACTATGTTCAATGGTAGGTGTGTGCAGTATTGCAGTCTTATAACTGCACTAACAGGAATACACTTTATTTTTAAAGGCAACTTTTTATATTTTATCATCACAACAGCTTGAACCTAAATGATTCATTGACAGCCTAAGCTGCTAAAGAAACAAATATTGTTTACAATAATAAGAGGAAAATGAATCCATGGCAACACAGATGTACACGAGTATCCAGTCATCATCCTGTCCTAAATATAGACTTCATTTCCACATAAACAGCTCATGGGCAAAAGACACACTTCATCCCTATGTTGATAGAACTGTTTCAATATAGGGAACTTCCATTTTCCATTAAGAAAACCCAATTAGGATACATCTTACAAACAACTGAAATAAACTCAACCCTTTAAAATCTCAGGGCGTTTCTAGTTGAGGAAAACAGCTCAATTCCATTCAAGGCAGCCCTATATAAGAGTATATCCCATGCAGGATTTAGCCCTTGAGAGCTAAAATAATACACAGTGTACTGTATCTCAAACCTGCCAAAAGGCTTCTGAGATAGACTTGGTTCTCCCTTAAGCCCTGCCTTGCTCCCGCTCTCTCCATTAACACTGTGGTCTCTCTACTCACCCAAGCTACCAGTTCATCAAATCCTTTCTTCTTACAATCTGACAAGAGCTTCGCCAAGGCTCTCCCTCTTCAGCCTTGCCTTGAACTAACAGGATTAGTGTTCATTTGTGTGGTCTTGGTCAGGCTGTGATTTATAGCTGCTGGCATGGCTCCCTTTTGTATTCCTTTCTGATGAACTCTGAACACCGCCTTGGTCCCCCACCACCACCACCCCAAAAGCACAGGGGCATTCTGCTCAACTGTGCATTCCACTAACCTATTTCCGATTTAAGAAAGAAACGAGCTGCTTCTGAGTAGAGCTAACCTGCGGCGCCCTCCCATCTTCCACTCCACACGTCGAAGTCTCCTCCCTGCAATGGTTTCTTTCTCTGCACACAAGACTTCGGCATTTACAGGACAATTTAAAGTATCCAAAGCACATGAAATCTTTCCATCCCACAAACGGGATGCCTCGTAAAAGACCAAATGATGAGGCCCCTCCCTGCTGACAACTAAAAATGCAAAATATCCAGCAACACAGCAGCTAAAAGCAGTAATAAAACAAGTCACAAACCTTCAGCAGTTGGGAATAAGTTTAACACCCCATTAATTCGGGCTCACTGTTCCAAACACCCATTAAAACAAATGTTTCTCCACATTCTTTTCACAGCAAGGACTACCCTCCTCCAGATAAAGAGGTTCACACCCTGGTTGCCACTCACCAACCTGTCCCTCTGCCAGCTGATCTAACCCTATCAAACAAAGAAGAAACTTGAAGCTGTGGGAAAGAATACACAGAAGTATTATTGGGGAAGGGCCTTCGCTCAAGAGATAAAAGCACATGCTGTGCATGTAAAACATTCTAGGTTCTATTCCCAACATCTCCAAGTAGAGCTCGGATAGATTCCTATGCGAAACCCTGCAGAGCTTCTGCCAATCAATATGCGCAGTACTGAGCTAGATGGGCCAATGTTATGCCTCACAGTATAAGGCAGCTGATCTTCCTACTGTATGTTCCTGTGCCATGGATGAGTTGAGAGTTAATATTTGGAGCAAGGAGACCTCCTAGAGAAGTGTGGGAAGAAGCAACCCATTGAGGTTAAGAAGGTTGTTGGCTGTTAGCGTACTAAGAGAATCTGGTTCTCAGTTGTGTTGCATTTTAAAAAATAGAAGGAAGTTGGCTTCCCATTTATTTAGAAAGATTTATATAGACTGCTTAACCACAAATCTCTCCAAGCGATGTACTTAAGGTTACAGGCAAAAGGCAGCTAAAAATCCACAAGACTTATTGAAAACAAATACCGTGCTTCTCCAAAAATAAGACACCATCTTATATTTATTTTTCCTCAAAAAAAACACAGTGGCTTATTTTCAGGGGATGTCTTTTTTATTATTATTAAGTATGGTGCAGTTTAACCTACAAGGTTAAATTGCCTATCACTATGGCTTATTTTCAGGGAATGGCTTATTTTCAGGGAATGGCTTATTTTCGGAGAAACACGGTAGTTCTCTTACTCCCTGGGGAGTTTGCTTGCATCCCCTTAATTTTATTCCACCTCAGCCACATTTTGGGACTATTGTAACAGTACTGAGAAGAGAGCGAGACTTGTCAAATTGCGTTTGGGGTGGGGGACTACTGCTTGGGAAGCGGTCTAGGCCAAAACACCTTTTGAAGTGCAGAGGCCCCCTGAGTGGCATGGTGGCACGGTGGGAGTCCAGTCCAAAGAGAAGCCTCTCAAAGGTCACCAGCAATGATGGATAACTAGCAGGCGAGGCCCTTAAATGGTGGGTGTTGCTCACCAAATGCCGGGAGACTTGACAAGGCTGCGAAAAGAAAGTGTCAGAAAGAAAAGAAGGGACAAAGAGGAAGGAGAGAAAAAGGGTCTGGCCTGGAGGCTGGCGAAGGAAATAATGCTTTAGCAAGCTATTCGTTTTTCATCTACCCACAGAGGTCATGTTTTCCCCTTTTTACCGATCTTTTCTTCTGTCTCATTAAGCTCCCCAATGGGCCTTTTTCCATCTGAAAAGGCAGCTGCCTCTCTTCCACTCCCCCCTCCCCCTGCCTCCGCCCCAAACCCAGCATCCTGAACATTCACAGAGTGAAAAGTGTTCCCTGCTGAGTATAAACCATGAAATGGGGTTGAAAATAAAGCTTTTGATTAAACCTGACAATTTCAAGCTTCTCATGCCGCCCCCTAGAAGCTGGGGGAAAATGACATCATGCATGACACCCGGTTCTGCAGGAGGGGCAAAGGCAGGGTCAGGGAGTGGCGGGAACCCCTTCGCTTCTCTACAACTTGGGTTCATTTAAGGAGCAAATTGGTGCACTTGAAAGGGGAGGGTTTCCAAAACACCTCATTTAAAACATCAAGTTCATAGGGAGATGAGATGTCTTTGCATTTACGTTTTGTGATGTGACAAAGTTACGATTTTAATATTTTGATGGTTTTTCCTGTTTATGTTTCTTTGCTATTGTTTTACTGGGTCTGTTTTATGAGATCTCAAATGATTTCTAATGTAATGTATTGTTCTTTTTATGGTGCGCTTTGTGCCCTTAGAATGTTTGTAAGTCACTTGGAGGCTCCTTTATAGGGCAAGCAACTAATAAATTGACTAATAATAACAATAATAATAATAGATGAACCAATAGCAAACGAACTATTCTGCACATGTAGAAGCACATCGTTTATGAAAGAGTAGTTCTAGAACACAGCTGGCATATAAAACGGCAGATAAATCTGGCAAACATTAATTAAAAGCATTCATCCTAGCAGCACGATGACATTTGTTGTCATTGTTGATGCTGGGATAGACCCTCTGTTCCAAAAAGGGAACCGCTTATTTTGAAATCACTCCAAAGCTTCTCCAGTATTTGCTGAAGTCTGACCTCTGGTAAAACTGCAAGCAAAACATCTTTTAGCTGGTCACTTCCAACAAATTTCATTTTATAGCCAGAGTTTTAAATGGGGTTTCACATCATCCAAAAGCCTTCACCCACGGAAACAGTAACTGAGGTGCCAGAAGGATCTGACGGTCGGTTACTACTAACTGTTGATCAGACCTTTCGATCAAGAGTCGTGATTTCCTTTGTAGAGAATCTGAGCAACTCCCTGCTTCAACAGCCACTTTCCCGCCCACCCAGCCCATGGAAATGTCCATTGAGCCAATCCAACTATCCTTCGCTTGGGTAGGCCCCTCACCTTCAAACACAACATCAATGCCATTATAAGATATGAAGGTTTCACAATATGCACCATTACGGTCTCGCAGACTTCTAGGATACATATGTGCGCTCACACAGAGAAACTAGAGCACGCACCAGTGAAACTACGTCATCCAGTGCAAACAGCAGATATCCACACTCACGCGATCAGTGGTTATGCAGCCCTCCCTTCCAGTCCCCATCTGTAACAGTTAAAATAAAAGAACCGAGCGCCTCACTATGTTCATGAGGGTGAGGACGTAATTCTGGACATGTTCCTTCCCATGGAATCGCACGACAGAATCGTCCACGGCCAGCAGAATCTCTATGTTGTAGTCGTCTTTCTTGGCGTGGCGCCTCTTCCGATCTGCTTCGCCAACCTGCTCTTCAATTAGGTTCAGTGTGTTTGGGAGCTGACCTAGGCTAAAGCCTGGAACTAGAAAAGTTAAGAGCAAAGATAAAGGGGTTGAAAAGCTATCGCTGGCACAATTATGGAATTTCAGTAGTTATTCTGGTGTCTAAAATTTATTATTCTGCAAAAAAAAAAAAACCTTGAAACACATACACCACAAGCCAAAGCATGCAAGTTATCTTCACACTGAAACATATATGCAGTAGTGTTTGGACCATCTTAATTGCTGTGAGTCGAGCTATCACTATAATCTGTGTCTAAAGTATTGCCTGTTGTGGACCAAGGATTGGACAAGAAAGCCTGAATGCTCCTTAAACAGGAAAAAGGTAGCCATGCTGGCCCGTAAGAATAAAACCCAAAATACACAGTAGGGCCAGACTATTTATTAGGTCAGGCATCCCCAAACTGCGGCCCTCCAGATGTTTTGGCCTACAACTCCCATGATCCCTAGCTAACAGGACCAGTGGTTGGGGATGATGGGAATTGCAGTCCAAAACATCTGGTGGGCTGAAGTTTGGGGATGCCTGTATTAGGTCAACCAAAATGTCAAATCTTGAACACTATTTTGTGACATTTTGGTTGGCCTAAGAATAGGTATTGCCCTGCCATGTATACTGGAATTTATGTGCCTTGATGGCCTTAGCTTACAAAATTCAAGTCAGTTTCAAAAGGGCAGAGAAACAGCTAACAACAGTTTTGCATTCTGAATCTGGACACAGAAAGAAGTGGAAAGACCTTTGAGTTTGGGTACAGCAGATGGAAGGGGCACAGGGGTCCATGCTGCTGGTTGGGGTGCCTGGGGCAGGACTAGCAGTTGAGCTGTCAGCTTTTACTATGCTCTGCTCGCATATTTGTAAATAAAAACCAGTTATTAGAAAAAGTACGGTAAATCTCCAGCATTCTCTCATGCAAAAGAACGCTAGACCAGTACTTTCAGTAGACCTCTCTCCACCCAGAGGGAGTGCTTAAGAATACGAGTTGCATATGTTGGGATTTTATGGTTGCAGGATTCTGGATCATTTTTGTCACACACAAAAATAAATCTCTTGTGCAACAACTATATGTGCAACAACTTCTTGGTGACTGACAAAGGCAATCTGTGTTTCTCTTTGTCCTCCAGGAAAGAAGGAGGCTTCTCCCATCACAGTGTGTCAGTCCTGAGGAAAACTGTATCTGCTCAAAGATGTCATGCTCTGAAGCTCTTAAAAGGAGAAGAAGCTATGCCTTTTTTGCTTTCTATATGAAAGCATGTAGATTGATTGATTCATTCATCCCCCCAATACAAAAATAGCATCTAGGCGGCATACAATAAAAAAGTTAAAAATAGAAATCCTCAATAAATAAACAAGACTATAATCATTAAAAAATCCATCGACAGCAGTACAGTCAAACCTCGGTTTTCGAACATCTTGGCTGCTGAACATTTCGGAAGCCAAATGCCGAAAACCCAGAAGTAAATGTTTCCATTTTCAAACATGCCTCGGAAGTCGAACAGCTTCCACTGAGGTACCACTGTATTTCCCCCCCAATTTTCTCTGCAAATTTGCAGGCCGCCCTTTGACCCATGGTTTTCGAATGTTTCGAAAGTCGAGCGGACTTCCAGAATGGATTACGTTCAAAAAACGAAGTTCCACTGTATATGAGCTACGATTCGCAACCCACAAAAAAACAGAAAATATGCAAAGCAAAAGAGCAGATAATATGAACATAGAGTTAGTGGTTGCCTTTCTGGGTCTCCCAAGGCATCTGGAAGGTTTAAGAGGGAGAAACAGAATCTCCATAGAAGAAAGAGAGAGTGTGTGTTTTCCCAGGAAGGGATAAAATCAAGCTAATGAGCACTAGGTTTTTATTTGCAAGCAAGCAGGATTCCAGCTCTGCTTCCTGTGGAGTAGTTGTGGGGGGGGGGGGGAATGGACAACACTTCAAACACCACTGCAGCACCTTGCCAAGAATCCCTCTTCAGGCAAAATGTTTTTTTCTGTCCTGTTTTTTTCTGTTACAGCAGCAGAGAGTGCCTCCATGTCAAATCTATCTGGAAATGGATGTGTGGGAGCCATGAACACGATCCCGGAAAAGTGCATCTATCTCAACAGGAAGACTTACCTTCATTATGATGGTCCTTGTATGCTTCTGCTCTCTGTTTGACGGTAGACCTACGGTAGACCACATGAGCTCTCCCATTCTTTTCTTTCTCCCACTGTCCTCGCTCCAAGGGCTCAATAAAAAACTCGCCGCTGTCTGTACGAATCAGGCCTGCCTGAAGAGCCATGGAAGGAAATGGCAAAAGAAAAATAAGGAAGCGTGTATTGGTGATGTCAGTATGGAAGCCATGTTTGGCCCCTATGTATTCAGCAGTATTATTAACAAATCCTGGAACCTCCCAACCTTTGGGGCAAAAATGCAGGACTTCAGTGATCATGCAATTTATACTATTTGCAAGGCTGGACACCACTAAGAGTCTATTTGTTTCTCTTGCTGATAAAGGAATAGCAGTGTTGTGGTTTTCTCGCTGTATTAAACACTATAGCACTGGGCATTTGTGCATATTTCCACTAGAGACAAAAAGAAAACAAATCACATGCCAAGACAGCAGTGAATTTCTGTTGCATTCTGCAAGCAAATATCCAGAATAGTAGAAATGGCATGTGGGGCGTAGCTGGTAACATAAACATCATTTCAATATACCAATATGTGCCATCAAAGGTGCTATTATGCACTCTAGAGTGACATTAATAACAACAGTAGTTCTGGTGGTATTAATAACTCCTGGTGATTGTGTGAACTTTCCTCATTTGTGCCATTACAAATTTTGCTGGATCCTCTATACTCTTTCCAACTAGTCTTCTTAACGTGCAACTTGGCAGAGAGCCCCTGTCAATTCCTCCGTTTTCAAATGCTTTGGTTAATCACAGTTCTGATTTCAGTTCACATGCTACATTTTGAATGCTTTAGGAAGAATCTGCCTTAGAAATGCAGAGCATCACAATGATGAATACCCCCAACCCGAGGAGTCACTGCACAAAATCCTTGCGATACCAGAAGTCTTTACTCTGAAATAAGTCTTGTGCTTCCAATAAATCTGCATTGAGGCTGCCCATCAGTTTTGTTCTGAAACTCCACCTGATTAAGGCTTTGGACAATCAAAAGGAAATAAAATCACACACTGCAGACTGACAGATTTTGGCAAGGATGTTAATATTGACCTAGCAGTCACTGACTTTCCCTAATCACCATCCACTTTTTTCTTCATCTGTTGGCTATGAAAAAGCTCTTTTGTAACACACATCAGCGGTATCCTTTGAAGTTCTGCAACAATCCAGACTATTTTTTTAAGAAACATTTTTGTCCCTATTAAGCCAACAAACGCTTTGGGAATTCGAAACTAACATTGGCCACGTTACCATATTTGGTGGCCTCTGGTCCCGGCTTAATTCATTGCCGCAGAGATGTCAATACATGCCAGTCTGTCCACACTGGGAAATAAGGCCTGAGAACAATGGTTGATTTACCTGCACTGCCAGAGAGTTGGAAGAGTTGCTGCAGTGCTCTCACACTGACTGCGCAGCAATAAACTAATTTTGCCTATCAAGCAGGCAGCAGTTCATAGGAATGTGCTGTAAAATCACTTACGTGAATATTAAATACTCAGCAAGCTTTGCCTGGGGTAAACAGCTGGGCAGTGGAGGTTTATGTAGTACAGGTGGAATGTAATTATATTAAACCAGCCTTCACCCATCTGCCACCTTCCAGATGTTTTGGCTGCAGCTTGCACCAGCCCCAGCCAGCCTGGTAACAGGTTGGCAAAAGTTGGTCTAGACTACACACACAAGAAGGAATATTGGTACCACAAGTGTACTGCAGCTAGGGTGAGCTCAGAATGCCTTATATGACCATCAGTTTCCCTTCTTCTGTTTTTTACAGTTATAGACATGTGCAAACTGGTTTCTATACTGTGCTAGCATCAATGAAAGAGCTCAATATTTCACCTACCACCACCTCCCAAACCTCCCTGCCTTTCAATATTGTTTACCCATCCAAAGCAGCACTAGAGCTTCAGACTGCAGTAAGTGGGGACAAGGAAGAGCTCCAGGATCAGGGTTGCCATGTCTCCTTTTTCCAGGACACGTCCTCTTTTTCAGGGGTGAAATTTCTGTCTGGGTGGATTTTTTAAACTTGCCAAAACAGCTCTGGCTATACTTTCTGGATGAGACATAGGCATAACTGGTGGTTGAAGACTTGCTTTCCTCTTCTCTTCTCCTGCCCCACCCCCCTCCATAGCTGCCAAGTTTTCCCTTTTCTCACGAGGAAGCCTATTCAGCATAAGGGAATTTCCCTTAAAAAAGGGATAACTTGGCAGCTATGCCCCCCTCAACAATATATCAAAGCTTCTATAGCCTACATATAGTAGGGGTATTTAAAGTAAGAGTCGTCATAGCATCCTCTTTTTTGCTCTTCAAAATATGGCAACCCTAGATCTCCCCCTCCCTTCACTGCTTGCAAATCAAAAAGGAGTGCACCCTAGAAGGGAGGGACCAGATCTCCCTTGATCTCTTTTAGGACCTTCACAGGACATCCATGAACACGGGAAGAATCAGGAGACAAAACATGCTTAAACTACAGGAAGCTGGTTTCACAAGATGGCCACAAAAGAGGAATAGACAAATTAGGTAAGACTACCAATGGCTATTAGGTGACCCAGGTGGCGCTGTGGTTAAACCACTGAGCCTAGGGCTTGCTGATCAGAAGGTCGGCGGTTCGAATCCCTGTGACGGGGTGAGCTCCCGTTGCTTGGTCCCAGCTCCTGACAACCTAGCAGTTCGAAAGCACGTCAAAATGCAAGTAGATAAATAGGAACCGCTACAGCGGGAAGGTAAACGGCGTTTCCGTGTGCTGCTCTGGTTTGCCAGAAGCGGCTTTGTCATGCTGGCCACGTGACCTGGAAGCTATACGCCGGCTCCCTTGGCCAATAATGCGAGATGAGCGCGCAACCCCAGAGTCGGTCACGACTGGACCTAATGGTCAGGGGTCCCTTTACCTTTACCAATGGCTACTAACCATGGTGGTTATGTTCCACCTCCACTGCCCAAGGCAGCACACCCCTGAACACTGGCTGCTGGGCATCACAAATAGGGAGAGTTGCCATTACCCTCATGCCCTGTTTGTAGACTTTCCAGAGGCATCTGGTTGGCCACTGTGAGAATAGAATGATGGACCAGTTGGGCCTTGGCCTCAACATGGCTCTTTCTGGGTTTTCCTTACTACACCTGGACACTGCCTTCATTGGCTAGTACAAATGACTTCCAAGTAAAAGGAGCATAAGGACAGCCAGCAGTGTACTGATCTGGTTGAACACTTTCTAGAACCTGATGCAGTTTGATCCCACACTTGCTTACATGGAAGTAAGTTCCTTGCTGATCTCAATGGGATTTAAGCCCAAGTGAGTGTGCATGTGATTTGTTGCCTCGACATTGCCTGCTCCTTCGCATTTCTGCAAGAAAGGATCAAGCAACCCTTTCTTATGACCTTTACATGGAATGCAGAGCGCAGGTTGCACGTTACACACTTGTCAGCTTCCTGGGATGACTAAAAAAACAGTCTAGACAATTGATTCTAATGATCTGCTCCCTACTGAGCAATCTAATTTTCCATGTTATAACGCTGCCTTTGAACAGATTAAGGTCACCGAACTGCAGGTGGCACAGGGCCTCTGCTAATGAGTGGACCAACACAATGTTGGTCCAGAACCTAGAATCACACTTTTAGAAAACAACACATACACACACACACACTTAAAACCTCTAACCTTTGTAATCACCAAAGTGTTCTTGTGAAGACTTGCCTCACTTGCACTCCCCTCTCCTGGGCTAGGAATAATAATTACTTCCAGGGAAAGGGCTCGCTCTGACCCCACTGTTCAAGCCACCCTGAGAAACAAAAGTACATGCAAACTTTTTAAAAATTATGTATCTGCAAGAATGAATGGGAGTGTTGAGGAGATGGGAATTGTAGTCCAAAACATCTGGAGGGCCGCAGTTTGGGGATGCCTGGTCTATAGTGTCTATAGTGGAGTGTCCCAAACTTGGGTCTCCAGCTGCTGTTGGACTACAACTCCCATCATCCCTAGCTAGCAGGACCAGTGGTCCAGGATGATGGGAATTGTAGTCCAAAAACAGCTGCCAACCCAAGTTTGGGAAACCCTGGTCAATAGCTTCTTCTACTGCATATGTCAATGGCAAAGGGAAAAAGCCTAAGAAGTCACCACACTGTCAACATAACAGAGCTTCTTCAGAAGACAAGCAACAGCAGCAAATTGGGGGGTGGGGTTTAAAAGTTCTCCTATTGTCATATTTCTCCCTCCTTTTTGGAAGAGGGCTAAAGGTGCAGACATGGCTGTGAAATGTCCCAAAACGATCCCATACAGGAGCCTAATCCCCTTATTTTCTCTTCTCCCAATGGTCCTGGCACCAGCCTTTTCAGCCAAGCACGTTTCTCCACTGGAATCTCATCAGCTGAGCAGCTTTGGAGTTGGGAGCCAGCCCCAAGCCAAATAGAGACTGGCTTGGCAGAAGCTCCTGGCAGCCCCCAGCATGGGAGGCTAGTAGGCAATGCTTCAGCAGACCCTGCCAACCTCTGCACCTCCCTGCCAGCTATCTTGGTAAAGTTGGGTCTCAAACATTTTAGTTGGCTTGGAGATGATGAGCGTATGACTGGACACAAGCCTCTAGGCTGATGCGGGTTTGCTCAACATTACTCAGTAAAATAAAAACCCTGAAGCGTTCTGTGTACACACATGAAGTCAAAGCCAGTCTAAATGTTCAGAAGCAGCATGTGGTGCAAAACTGCATGTCTGATGGGTCTCCCTATCAGGGAGGGTGGGGGCAGTGGTGTAGCATGGGTTTCTAGTGCCTGGGGTTGCGCAAAGTGGGTGGGTGGGAGGTACGCATGTGCATTCAACTGCCTAACAATGTCCACGTCACCCAGGAGATCGCAGCCGCAGAGATAAGCAGGAGTTGTTCTGTTGTATGGAGAGGTCACTTCCTGGTTCGCATGGAGAGCCATTTTCAATGGACCCCCAGCGACGGAAGCATGTAGCTGAACTGAGGAAGCACCGGGTGTTGAAATTTTGTGCCCCTAGCAATTTTGCGCCCAGGGCAACCATACCTTATTCTCTGGCTTACCAAATATCCAGCATCTGCATGGCCAGCAGATGGAAGTAAATATCTTCCGCCTCTCGTTCAAGACAGGGTATGTCTTATTTTGAATACACTGAGCTGTATTCAACTACCCTGTTCTACTAGCAGAAACCAGCATGAGGGATCCCCTGCTAACACAACAGGGCTTTCCCCCTTGTGCATCCCCCCAAAAAAAATCCACTCTAGGGGCATGTGGGCAGGGCCGGTGGGTCCATTTAGGTGAACTAGGCAGTTGCCTAGAGCGCGTAAATGGAGGGGGCGCAAAACCCCCGCGCCACCGCCGCCCTCCCACGACGCGCGCTCGCACTCCTCCCGCCTATGGAGGTCCTATGGAGCGCGAGCCAAAAGGAGAGCTCAGCGCCCTCCCGCCTATGGAGGGGACACTGTGAGCTCCTCAGCGGCTGCAACGAGCGAGCAGCGGCGGCAGCACCTGTAGCTGAAGCCTTCAGCTATGGGCGCTGCTGCCGCCGCCGCCGCTTAAGAACTCACAGCATGCCCTCCATAGGCGGGAGGGTGCTGAGCTCTCCTTTGGGCTTGCGCTCCTCCAGCCTATGGAGGGGACGCAGGGGCGCCAGGAGGTGATTTTACCTAGGGCGCAAAAAGCCCTAGCACCGGCCCTGCATGTGGGAAACCCCCACCTCCAGAACAATGTGTGGAGGGAGAAGAAATGCTTGCAATGTAGGAACAACCTCCTTAGCACCACATTGAATTCCACCCAGTACGACCAAAAATTAAGCACAGTTAGTCTTTGTTATTTGGGATTACACGCTCGATAATCCACCCCACACCCCACACCCACAGTTTCATCCACTGAATTACAAGTGTTTTTATTAGTCCATAGGCATAAGGGAAGGAAACTCTACTTCCTGAAGTTTGCATCTTAGACAGCTTCCATTACTACCCTACTTTACATAACTTTCACACTCTGTGCCTCATTAATCCATCCAAACAACTAGGCAGAACTTAATTTTAATGCAGGCTTTCATTTTCAAGTTGGATCCAGTTCTGCATAAACACATGCTGAATCACACAGGTCAGTGTGACACTGCCAAGGAAACATCGTCTCCAATCATAGAATGTGGGCAGGTCAACTTTAGGTGGAAACAGTTTTTGTGGTAAGGATTCCTATCCAGATACACGAACACACAAATGCTGGCCTTATCTCCTGACCCTCCCCAGGAACCAGCGTGTTTTTATTTATTTCAAGAATTGGCACCCCCAGGGCCAACAAAAGACAGTGTACAATGTACTGCTTTTCCTACGTGTTCATTGAATGATCTTTCAGCAGCTTCAGTATGTTTTATATTATGGAAATATTCCCCAGCCTCCTCCAACACATTGCATTCTCCCTCTTTGACACCACAGCAGCAGCAAATCGTGGGACATTTCCTTCTTAACCAATTCCAACCGATCAGGACTCACGTGGGAAGTGAGATGTCACAGGGCTAGGAAACCAAACAAGGAAATGAGGCCAATGCTTTTCAACCTTCCACACTGCAGTGGATCTTTGCCACTGTCCTGCCATTCCTGATAGGAGAGTCTTGCAAAATCTTGCAAAATTGGTGAGCATTTCTACACTCTTCATTGCAAAAAGTGTTCCTGAAAACCAGAGTCCCTATTTTGGCACATTCCAAGAGTGAATAGGATTGAGTTAAAACAGCCACACATACTGAACATTGTGTAAGGCCGTTATTAAGAAACATCTGTACCAGCTGCAGACACAGCAATGTTTGTCAAGGGCCTTGGGGAAGTTAACTGCAACCTCCTATCCCCATTCATTAATCAAACTCCAACAAGTTCCCATTACACTGTAAATGGAATAATGACTGGTGTGCACTTTTCACTTACAATGAGAGTATTCTAAAAAAGCAAAAAGACCTCAGAGCAGCCCATTCAATTCCTGCCAGGGAAGTTGGGCACTTAACATTTTGTAAGTATGCCCATTTTAAAGAACGCTAGCTTTATTTGTATGTTTTGCCAGCTTGTGCACAAATGAAAACAAGAAGAAACGAGGCCGGGGGACTCAACAGTATTCCTTCAGAGTGTTTCTCCAAGCTCGATCCAACACCAGGAATTCAGCGAGTTAGGTACGTAGGATGTTGCCATACAGAGTAAGACTAATGGTTTGTCTCTACACTGTCTGGGTCTTTCTCAACTCCACCTGGAAATCCTAGGGATTGAACTTGAGATCTTTTGCGTACAAAACATGCATTCTGGCACCAAGCCATGGTCCCCTCCCAGTTCTTATTTCCATCCTCCCATGACAAGGGATGTCAGAATTCCAACAAAAATGGGAAAGTAAGCAGAGATTGTTGCAGTTCACACGCTTCTCTGCAGTCAGGAAAGAAAATCAGTCCAGTGAATAAAATCTGTATTCATTTATGTAGCTGCTGTTGTTTTTAGGTCTGCATATGATACATAATTATGGTTGTTGTTGTTTTGCCATTTTCTTCACACTAAATGTTATATAGGGAATGTAAATAGTCACATAACTTATGCAACTTATGTACAGCTAGATAAACAAGGTAGCATTTGGCAGAAAACAAACTATGGTGGAAAACAAAAGAGTGCTGACTGTGATGAATACCAAAATAATAGAACCATAGAGTGGGAAGGGACTCCAAGGGTCATCTACTCTGCAATGCAGGAATCTCAACTAAAGCCTCCATGACATAGAATCATAGCCTCCCTAGATACCTGCCCATGACATAAGATGATCAAATGATAAATTGCCATTTCAGAGGCTTTCATCAGAGGTTAAGAAGATGCAGTGATCAGGATCGCAGGACACTCCAGTAACAATGCTACCAGAGTTCAAAAATATCCAGTTTTGAACACAAGTTCCCCTTGCCCCAGAAAATAGTTTTCTGCTCATAAATCACGAACATTATCCTCATGTGCCCGTTTTTGTGCCTCCGTGGTCTACTTTCCTCTGAATTTAAGGGCTGTCACTAAAGTTGGTTAGGGAGGAGAAGATTTTTCCCCAATTCTGTTTCTCCTCTTTCCTTCCACCTGAATTTCAGTATAGCTAAGAGAACTTCTAAAACGAATTCTGGAATTTCACTTGCTTCACCTTGTTAGCACAGTCCCCTGTCACCACAGTGCACATATACTTCAATGAAACATTGCAAAACAATAAATTGTATGATTGCCTCAAAAATATATAATTGTGTGGTTTTCCACTGGTGCATACACAAACTTCTGCGCAATGGTAAAAACACCACACAAAAAGAATCTTGGAGCAATTATACATACAATCACATAAAGATCGATAAAAAGCACTGTGCATCAGTTAAGTATTACAAGGGGAACACAAAGAAACCCAAGGAACTAAAAGCTGTCACATACTGCACAAGCACCCTACCATGTTCGAAATACACATTCATTCATTCATTCATTCAAGGAAAAAGTGGAAATTCCAAGTGTGCAGGTTTTTCCTTAGAAGCAAGACTGGGTGACTCAGAAAATCCCGGAGGATATTTGGATGAAAAATTCAGAAGCATCCTCAGCATTTGTTGATTTCTGAAACAGAGTTCAGCTTTGAGTATGCAGTTAAAAATAACAATACCCTATCTCCTAATTTGTGATTTGAGCAATCAGTTTGGCTTGGAATTTCCTTGTTAGGAAAAAAAATAACAATGCATGCACCACAAGTGCAGGCACACTTGCGATCTCTAACGAAAGCCAAATTGGGAACCTGGCTGTTCCAATTTTTTAAAAATAAAAACTTGAAGTCTGGCTATTTGAAAAACAAAACCCTTGCATCATGAACAGCAGACCAATGAACCGATTTAAAAGTTAACCTAACAAGGCAATCAATGTAAAAATATTGGCATGTGCCTTCCAGTTTTGCTGGTGCAGGTGACCTACAATAACCAACCATGCAGAGGGGGAAAGTCGCCAGTATATAGCAGCCTGGTGGATTTTAAAACCCCAGCCTTTACTAGGCAATGTTTTGCCATTCCCCACCAACACCGAGAGAGCATGCATAGATCAGAAAGAAGTTGTGTATGTATAATTACATGCAAGTTCAAAAGTTTGATTGTTTTTTTAAAAAAAGATCCAAGCATTTGCCAATGCTGATCATAAATTGCCAGATTTAATTGAAGCTGAGGAGAGTTTGCCTATCTCTAGCATAAGGGGGTGGGGTGGGAATCAAAAGCCCTTTTCTGCGCCAGCGCCATCTGCAATGGAACCAACACCAGAAGCAAATCATGCAGTCACTTAGGGTCAGAAATCTCTTTAGAAGTTCCGATGAAGCCATGTGCAATCTGAGAAGTGCTCCTCATAAGCACTTGCACTATTCCAGTGGATCTCAGGGCGCAACTTTCAACATAGCCGACTATTACGCCACTGAAGTGATTATGTCTGTTTCTGGAGGTTCTCAATTGCCAGTGTGTTTTGGATGCAATCCCAAAATAGAAGGTGACAACAAGGACCAGCACAGCCTGTGATGCTCTCCAGGCTGTCCAAGCTCACTTTTCACTTGCCCTTTGCATATGGGCCATTAAAAAGTCAACACTGCAGTCTTTTATCTTTTGTTCCCTCCTCCTATCCTTAGGGAAGGAAATAAATCAAAAGCCTTTATGTTTGTAGTCTTGGACACCAACGTTTCCCTTGTCCATGCCTAGGGAATGAGAGGTTTAGTCATTCAAATACTGTAGATACTATCACTTGAGAGAGCACAGTTCTATCATCTTTCTCATTTGAACAACACGGCTCTCATTTAGAAGTTTTTTTAAGCCAATATGTGACACAGAAAAGTTGCTGTGACTGAGGATACTTTGGGAATACAACTCAGTGATTTGTATAATTTGAAGCAGCAGCTATCTAAGACGCTCAACAAGATAGGCATTGCCAGAATGAGCTCAATTTTGTAACAGAAACACGGCTGCTTCATTTGGAAAACGTTAAAATAAACTCATCCAAACAAAACGGAGAGGTTTTACGGAATGAAATAACTGAATGGATGGACGGGGGTGTTTCAAATCTCCATTGATAGTCTGTTTCGATACAGGACAGTGGAATCCACCAAGCTGGAAACTTGCCAGTCGTTTAATGAAAAGTCAGACAGTTTGGCACAGACATTACACATTGTGCCATGGATAAAATTACTGCCCTCTCTAGTGTTTCCTCAATAAATCAATAGGAGAGGAGGTAAAGAGGACAACGCGCCAAACAGGACAGGAAATGCTGACAGTGAAATACGAGGAAACTGATAAAAACTGCTACTTGGAGATCATAAGGCAAGGAATCTCAGCTGCAAAAAAACAGTCCGCTGCAACTAATATTTCACTAAGATTTTAAAAGATCTGGAAGAGCACCAGCCAAGAAGAGAGGCAATTTCAGGCAGAGAGAGATCATTTATATTAAGCACTGCAAAAAATAAATACCATAGCAGTTTGCAACAAAAATTATCAAACGGCAGCAAACTCTGCCTGCAAATAAACCCACTCATCTGAGAAAGCCTGTAAAAATAGAAGTTTTCAGCATCAGACAAAATGCATACAATGTTGGAGCCTCTCTATTTTTTTTAAATAAATTTTTATTCCATTTTCCAAATTTAACAATTTAAAATAAAAAAACAATCTTTTATACAAAACATCTTATATTTCCATCTTACATCTTGCTCTGCCAAGCTCTCTAACTGCAGTGGGCAGCATGATCCACCGAGCAGGGGGCACTTCAGTGAAGGGCCTAGTCCAAATCACTACAGAATGAATCTCTGGTACTGTATAAGATAGTCCCCATAAACACCTACAGTGGGCAAGTAGATACATAGGGAGCAAAGTGGTGTTTCAGATATCCTGGGCCCCAACTTTTTAGGGGTTTATATGGACCCAGGTGGCGCTGTTGGCTAAACCACTTAGCCTAGGACTTGCTGATCAGAAGGTCGGCGGTTCAAATCCCTGTGACGGGGTGAGCTCCTGTTGCTTGGTCCCAGCTCCTGCCAACCTAGCAGTTCGAAAGCACATCAAAATGCAAGTAGATAAATAGGAACCGCTATAGCGGGAAGGTAAACGACGTTTCCATGTGCTGCTCTGGTTTGCCAGAATCGGCTTTGTCATGCTGGCCACATGACCTGGAAGCTATACGCCGGCTCCCTCGGCCAAAAATGCGAGATGAGCGCGCAACCCCAGAGTCGGTCACGACTGGACCTAATGGTCAGGGGTCCTTATGCTTAACAGCAAAACCTTAAATCTGGCCGGCTGGCATATTGGGAACTGGCAATAGTTCCATCAGCACCAGCCCTACATGCTGACAGAAGGCAAAGCTGACCACAAATTGGCTTTAAAAGGGTAAAGGATCCCGGACAGTTAAGTCCAGTCAGGAACAACTCTGGGGTTGCAGTGCTCATCTCGCTTTACAAGCCAAGGGAGCCGACGTTTTGTCCACAGACAGTTTTTCCGGGTCATGTGGCCAGCATGACTAAGCCGCTTCTGGCGCAACAGAACACCGAAACCAGAGCAGCGCATGGAAACGCGTTTACCTTCCCGCCGGAGTGGTACCTATTTATCTACTTGCACTTTTTGGCGAACTGCTAGGTTGGCAGGAGCTACAACTGAGCAATGGGAGCTCACCCCGTAGCGGGGATTCAAACCACCGACCTTCTGATCAGCACGCCCAAGAGGCTCAGTGGTTTAGACCACAGCGCCACCCACATCCCTCACAAATTGGCTACAGCCCAAGAAGTGAGTTCCTCAGAATACGTGTCTACGTCCCAGTGGTGAGGGACTGATGAGCCTCTCTCCCACCAGCAGATGGGAGAGCAATCAAACCTTCCTGGATGAAATTGCTAGGGTAGTGTGTTGATTAAGAATCTGGGGCTGAAATCACTTGATTTAGTTAATGTACCTGATTCAGTTAATGCATATTATTCCTGCTCACAATTTATGCTTCCCCCACTTTAAATGTCACTACACTCCCTCCTGTTAGTCTAGATACAACATTGTTATTTATTAGAAATATTTATGAACTCTAAGCTTCGTAATACCACCACAGAGGTATACAAAAAACAAAACAAAGAAGTTTTAAGCAAGTAAAAACAGGTAAAACCAGGCATCCCAAAACTGTGGCCCAGATGTTTTGGCCTACAACTCCCACGATCCCTAGCTAACAGGACCAGTGGTTGGGGAAGATGGGAATTGAAGTCCAAAACATCTGGAGGGCCGAAGTTTGGGGGTGCCTGGGTAAAACAGTTCTCAGAGGAGATCAATTACTGCCCACAAATAAACTTCTCCTTCTGGAAACGTCTGGGAAAACAAAACAAAAAAACTTTTCCTGCATCTGACAAAATATATAGAATATGGGAGAGGTACAAATGGGGAAGTCAAACCCTGGAGAATTCTTGTATTGAGCTCAATTGTCTGATTTGGTTCCCCCTTTAAAATATGGCTACAATTCTAAACATTTAACAAGAATGCTATTCCCCACGCCGTCCCCCCAAATACCACTTGCTTAGGCTATAGGAAATCACCATCTTTCCTTTCTGCAAATCCAGGGGGGGGGAAACTCAGCAGACATCTGGACACTGAAATGAAATATAGGGGCCGCAAGGGAAATTTAGGCCAGATGAAGACTCCTGGGCATCTCCTTAGTTTGCTTACTCACTTGCCTAGAAAATGACAAGCAGCTGGCTGAGGGGCATATGAGCTACAGCTGTAGTGCTGCTTGCAAAATGATACAATACTTAGGTTTTCAACTCCATGGTAATTAGAACTTCTAATTTCCTAAACCACTTTGGAAAAAACGGATCCCATGTTCATAATTATACAGCTGAGAAGGACAAAAGCATTTTGATGTAAGGGGCTAAAAGCATCTGAAGGTGTTCATTCCTACATATCCTGCAATTATTGTGGGTTTTTCACCTGATCTTTTATCTTCAAAGAGACACTGCTCTGTATTTTTACTTATTAAACAAGCCGTGCCCCTGCAGGCTCAGGATGAGTAAAACTAATTGGCAGGTTTAGGAAAGTCCACAGCAGACCAATTCTGTATCTCTAGATCCTTGCTAGGCATGGATGAGTCCATCAACATCAGTTTTTCTTACGTTTCTCATTTCTCCAGTCTTACCTTCAACTTGTCTTGTCTCTGCCCTCTTGTGTGGGTGAAAATTGTAACTAAAACACTTGGCTAGTGCAGTGTGGAAAAACAAGGGGCAGAGCTGTGGTAAAGATGTGCCAACTTCAAAGCCTTTGAATTTGGGCTTAATCATTGGGATTATTCTGCAGAAATAGAAATGACCTGCAGAAATATTACACAGGGGGCACCTATTTTTTTGTGCATGACCGCTGGCATTTGGGTCTGTTTGGACTGAGAAGAGGGCAGAATGGGGGCGTAATTGGGGGGCAGAACGGGGTGGGGTGTATGGGTGGCAGGGCAGATTTATGTGTGCTTTGCCGGCATGCACAGAGGCCAGGAATGGAACCCCACGCAAAATGGTCACCACCTGTATATACCAGAACTCACGACCCTCTTCATAGTAAACTGATCCATGCATTGGAATATAGCTTCACCAATTCCCCCATAGCTAGGACGAACAGGCATTTCTATCACCGAGACATTCAACTTTGCCATCTCAGCTTTCGGACGGCTGATATTATCAGATCCCCAAGTATAGCCTAACACCTAGCGCACATAGGAATAATCTTAATAATCCACTTTATCGGTATTGCTCGTTATATTTTGATGCAACAAAACTCACATTGGGACTAGCAGAATATTGAGGGGTGTGTGTCTCATTTCCCCCCCTTCTCTGAAAACAAAAATAATAACAATAAATGGTTAAATGTAAGGAGTACCTGGCTGCAGAGAGGACCTACAGGGAAGAGCCTTACTACAAGAAGCGGGGCAAAAAACCATACCGTACATTAATTTCCAATTCAAATCCAAGATGAAATTTAGCATGCAAAACCGAGCCCCTGTATCCACTCCTTTGAATTGCCAGTAAGTATGGTACATAAGGCTTCTGTCTAACTTGAAATCAGCGATGACAAAGAAGCAGCTAACCAATAAATACCTACAAAATTCTCATATATTTGGAAATGTGCATAAATAGGGTTGCTATTGACAAAGATTTCAATTAACATAGGATATTGTTGCCAAAACCACATGGTACAGTGCACAGTGCACTTGGTACGCTTTAAGACCTGAACAGAAGTTCAGTTAAACGTGCAATGTTAGGATGGCAGTGACTCAACCAAGCCTGCATCTGTTTGTTCAGCATCAAACTTACACAGAAACCTGCCAATGTTGTGGTATGCAGACACTTCAAACTAGGGCTTCCACTGGTCTCAACTGTGCCACTCAGTGCACAGGCATTGAGTGGACCTGATAGTAGTAGCCCAGGAAGGGGACAGGGCAAGCCTACAGAACCCTAATATTCACTGTGTGTACACACACAGAGAGACCATTAAACACTTCAATATGTTATCTAAAAAAAACTTCGTTTAACATAAAAGCTGAAACTTTCAGGATGCTGAATTATGTACCAAATATAGAATTCTGCACTTGTGTGATACATTTATGAAGCTCCAGAATACATTTGAAACTAGCTCTGAGAGTGCAAGTGAAATTTTGTTGTTGTTTAGTCATTTAGTCGTGTCCGACTCTTCGTGACCCCATGGACCATAGCACGCCAGGCACTCCTGTCTTCCACTGCCTCCCGCAGTTTGGTCAGTGAACTTTAGAGTTGTTTTATTCCAGGCTTCCTCAACCTCGGCCCTCCAGATGTTTTGAGACTACAATTCCCATCTTCCCTGACCACTGGTCCTGCTAGCTAGGGATCATGGGAGTTGTAGGCCAAAAACATCTGGAGGGCCGAGGTTGAGGAATCCTGTTTTACTCCCAACAGCAGCAGCCCCTGCCCCATGGCAAACTAAACTGGAAACTGAGAGTAGATCCAAGAACTATTTGAGATATGGTACCCAGGGTCAGCAGTTGATCAGCAGTTGAATGAAGAAGGTCCCACAAGCAGGTCTTTGAAACCTTGGCAGACTTAAATATTTAGGATTCTGCAAGTGACTTGGAAGTTTGAAAATCGACACAGAATCCCTGAAGTCATCATTGCCAGCAGGTGCCTCAACTGGTCCAGCAGTGGTTCATGCAGGCTACCATTCTCTTTAAAACAGCAGCTAGGCTGATGCTCACGGAAATAACCTAAAGCTGGCAGCAGGTGGTTCCCTGAGATTTATCTATAATTGCAGGTGAACCTATCCTATCCATTCTGCAATACACTCTAGTTGGCAGGGTTCCCTATCAGCCAAAAATAAAGTTCAGCCTGGCTAGTAGCAAATAATTTGTGCTGCATAAGAGCCAGAAGTCTGATAAAATGAACAACAGTTCTTTTGTGAAGAGCAGCGTTTTCCCTGAGCCCCACTAAGGCACAAGACTGCTGAAAATCAAAAGGAAAACATTGTGATGTCAGCAGAACAATGGGAATTCCCTTCACACCCACTTACCTGCCGGTACTCCCCTGTCCTGATCTGCCAGACCTTCAACCAGGAAACAGAAATTTTTGAACTCTGAAGTTGGCAACTTTATCCACCGATATCCGTAACAAATATGAGGTGGATTCCATAATACACGCTCATAGCAAAAAAAAATTATTTGCAAGGCTCAGAGGGGCTTAAGTAACAAGGCAAGGACAGTCCTACAGCTGGGGAAACGGGAGACAGAAAGGGATTCATCCCTCCTGTGGACAAGAAGAAGAAGAGAAGACTCAATCCGCTTTTGCTTACCAGTCCATCACAATTACTGATGGCCACTGCGGCACCTGGCATGCCCGAGACTCCTCCTGTAAAAGCACAGTCCTGTTGCAGCGGTTCCCGAAAGACCTCCCGGAAGTCCTCTTGCCACTCAGTCAATGCGCCAGGTGATACCAGCCGCCGGTTGGGCTTCAGGCGAAGATGCAGCTCCTTTCCAAAAACAGTAACATTGAAGTAGTACAAGCGATTCCCAGGCACGCCCTGGTTCAGAAAGGAGGTGCTGCGGGCAACCCTGCGCCGGCCTGGGTGAGGTGGAGGAGCGGGAGGGTGGGTGGCTTTGCCCCTCCTTGCTGCCACTGAGCCAGACACCACGTGCGAGAGGAACCGTCCCTGGCAATCTGCACTGAAGGGCACAATCACACCATATTCACTTAGCTTTCCAGACAGGAGCAGCTCTAGTGGAAATAAATACAGATAGACATACTTCAATACATTCAAAGCAGAGCGGGGCGGGGAAACCCCTTTTTCGTAAGTGTGTGTTTGAAAAGCCTTTGCTCCTCTCTCAAGATATGCACGCCTGTCGCTCCTGCCTCACAGAGCTTAGTCCTGCAGTTAGCCATTCATTTGCCCATGGCAAGTCACACTACTTTCCAAGTGAGCCACCTGAAGGAAATATCACACAAGGCATCCAGTAACAACACAAAAGCAGAGCTGTATGAAATCTGGACAAATGTATACATAAAAATTCTACAACCAAAACAGACGAATTATGGCACCCGAATAAATTAATGCACACAAGGCACTTTTGCAAAACCCATTTCATTGTTTTAAATTTATTCTGGGATTTCAAGTATTTCGCATAACTTATGCCGGTTTTGCTAACCATGGGGGTGAATCAAGGAACTACCAGGAACTACCAATGATGTCTTCTCCTGCCCAGTTCCACTACCAAACCAGACCTAAGTTCCGGAGGCATACTTTTTAAAAAAATCTAAACTTACAAGTGTGTTTTCACCAATCCAAAGAGTTAGAAATGTGTTTGTAACACACACACACAGGGGCTGTAGCCAACGAAGTTTGACTCAGGAGTAGCCACACTGAAATTCAGGGGCCAACGTTTGTCATGTCCGTTAATTTCAGCGTGTCTGCTCAAAGTTTGACTACACTCCCTTATAAGAAACTTGTTTTATAAATTAAAGCTGAGAATCTCAGGAAATTCAGATCTGTTCCTCAGAAGTGCTTTATGCACTCCCCCCTCCCTCCCCGTGCTCATTTGGGACTGCGGAACACAAACAGAATAGACACAGGTGCTGAGGGCAACATATCTGGGTGGGCTACTACATAGTTGTGTTGGCCTGCAAAGACACTTTGCTTTTTACCTCAATCCATCCTTCACCCAGTTTTTTTTAGTAGTTCTTAAATTTAACTACAAACCTTCAAACTTTTATTTCAGAGTAAGCCAAAAGAGTGATGGCTGCAAACGTTGATATTTCTGGAGAGGGGCAGTTCTGTTAAGTGGGAAGCTATTGCTCTTCTTCCTCCACCTGCAAACCTTTATGATTTCCCCCTCATAAACTGTAGCTCACAGAGCGTCAACTGGGCATGTTCAACCCAGCAGAAGAAATTCACACTGACACGCCCTTATGCTTCTTGCATGGCCAGCTAACGACCAAGCATCCAAAGTATTCATTGTGCAGTTTCCATGTAACACTGTGCCTCTAAAGTAGAGAATCCCGCTGAACTTTTTAAAAAAGTGTGTCAGCATTGTAACATACTTTGGCAAGGCTTGCAAAAGAATCCCATGTGTTAGCTCTGTATTCCAATTCCTCAACAGAGTTTAAACACCACTGTTTTAGCTATTGCATCAATTGTCAAAACGAAGCTAAAAAAAAATGCACTATGGAGGTGATCAGCACTGCCATCTTAAAAAACCCAATAATCTTTCAAGTGATGCACTCCTATTCCTACAAACTGATTTGCCTTACTGACTGCCCATCTCTGCACCCTTCAAATGCAGCAAAGGTTTTGAAATGGAACCTATTTAAAAATACTTGGGCAGCAAGGTAAATGGAAAGAATTCTCAGCCTACCCATCAAATGTCATCAGTCCAGCTGAAATCCATGAACCTGACTTTGGAGGAAAGATGCCTAAAGCTAATTTGGAAAACCTGACTCATAGAGCCAAAACACAGTGATAAGTTTAATTCTGTGTTTAGGGCTTGCCATTTGTTTCAGGGCTCCATCCCAACTTAATAAGGAACAGGGGTGGGGGCTGTGAATTTTTAATTGGAGTTCTCCCTGTCCTGAAAAGAAAACATGTCGCTCCTAATATGGGAAATGCTAGATCTCCCCTTCCTTTTTTTTAATTGCTTCTATTAAAGTGTTTTGGGGGTTGTTGTTTTTTTTTTTTTTTTTGTTTTTTTTTTTGTTTTTTGGAAGAAACAAAATCTTTAGAAGCTACGTAGGAGTGGAGAAATCAGAGGCACCTGAAAATGGCTCCCAAAATCTGCCTTTCTTATCCCGTCCTAAGCAGGATTAGCCGATAGAGATCTCGAATGTCTAAGAGTCAACATCAAAGAGCAGTTTTTGTTTGGATTCCCGCCCCCCGCCCGCTTCTAAGGTATAGTAAGGGGCAGGGTACAGTGCAACGGGTGCCTGGAAATGTGAAACCTCCGTGTTTCGCAGCATTTGGTGCAACACTTTGGTACTTGATCAGATGGACGACAGATGACCGGCCAAAAACAAAACAAAACAGAACCCTGGACTGCACTTCCGCGCAATAACCAAACCAGCATTTCCATCTCTCTCGGGCCACTCGGTCAGGCTGGGGAGAAGACGCATTTGCATTCATTCCCGGTCGCCGTTTAACGCGGCAGCAAGCACCACCGGCGCCCAGTGGTGGAACTTGCTTGCCGGCGAGGATACAGAGACTGGGAAGCGGGACCTTCCACGTTTTGCTACTCAGAAAGCCCTGAACTCAGCGAGCCTTGCTCTCCGGGAGCGGGCAGAGCTGCTGGATCGCGGACCGAGAGCGCGCCTCACGGACCCTACCTCCTGCTTCCAACCGAGGCCAGTCACCAGATGCCCACCTCCTACCCCAGGAAGCCCGCAAGCAGCGGGACACGAGCAAGGCGCCCAGAGAGATGCAAAGGCGCGCTAGCCGGTGCGGGCAGATTGACCAGCTTCCCCCCCCCTCTCTCTATCCTTTGATTGCTGGCGCCCTTCCCCGCTCCGCGCGCTCCTTCCTACCTTGGGCTCTCGCTCCCCTGCCCGCGGCGAGCCAACAGCTGAGCGGCACCAAGCAAGACAGCATCGCATACAGAGGCGGGTAATCCATTTGCGGACGCTCGCCCGGCGCGCCACCCGGGGACTCCAGCGCCCGGCCAGCCCCACACAGCAGCCGGGAGGTGGCGAGGAGGACGAGGCGGACGGAAAAGTTGCTCCTTCGGGTCGCCTGAGGGGCTGGAGGGGAAGCAGCGCGCTCCCAGCCTGGCGCGCTCTCCCTTCTCCTACCTGCCTGCCGCCTCCTCCTCCTGTTGCTGGCCCGAGAAGGGCGCTCTGTCAGCGGGCGAGGCGAGCGAGGGCAGGCGCCGCTCGTCCTCCTCCTCCAGCCGGCCCCGTCTTCGCGCTGCGCCCGGCCCGGGACGAGTGCCCTCCATGCACTGCGACGGGACAAGGCGCGCAGCGAGCGACCGGCGGAGCGGAGGAGGCGCTTCCCGCGGCGGCTGCCAGCTGAGGAGAGCCGAGCCCGGGGGGGGGCGGGGAGGGCCGTGACGACGGCGACGCCTCTGAGTGACAGGCGGGCCGCCGGCTGGAATAGGATACAAAGGGGAGGGGGCTGCACACAGCCCGCTCGCCGCCGCCTCCTCTCCCGCGGGAGGCACTCGCAGAGTGGAGAGAGAGAGAGAGAGGACTTTCCATTGCACGTGGCGCTTCCAGCGCTGCGCCACTTGCTATTGGCCGGCCACGAAGCCAAACCCCGCCCCCACTTTCGGCGAGGGTCGTCCCACCCCCGCCTCAAGGGCTTTTGCGATGGCACCCGAGAGAGGCGCAGCACGCGCGCACGTCGCCACGCGCAGCCTGGGCGCGAGACGCGCTTGCCCGTCTCCTAGCCATAGCTGCCAAGTTTTCCCTTTTCTCGCGAGGAAGCCTATTCAGCATAAGGGAAAATCCCTTTAAAAAAGGGATAACTTGGCAGCTATGCTCCTAGCAGACTGGCGTGGCGACGTCCCTACCTGCCTGCCCTGTTCGGCCGCCTCGGAGGTTTGAAGCTACCTTGGTACAAGCAAAGCTGGTTGCAGCCCCTCAGAAATGGGATCGGTCACCGTTTTCATGAACGGGCGGGGCCTTCCAAAGTTTCTGCCAGCCTGGGGATGCTAGGACTTCCTGCAAAAGTTACCGAAGCCCTTTCAAGAGGGAGGGTGTTGCAGTCATCTACGTCTCTCTGGTTTCCTCCAGTGCGTTTCTGTACATGTACATGATGTACTACTCAGAAATAAGCACCGTTGAGTCCCAGGAAAAGATTTCTTCATGGCAGTTTCTGCTTCTAAAAACATCCATCAGGTGGCTTAAAATATAACAAACCTGTGGTGGTGGTGTTTTTTTAAAAAAGCCAATATGAGTCCACATAGGGTAGCGTCAAAAGTAATCACTCCTCACAATTGCTGCTCCCCCTCTAGGATGCAAAGTATTTGGTGTTAGAATTCTCCTTGGGCACATCCCCATCATGGCTAAAATGGTTGGTAGCCATTTCAAGCTTAATGGCCTTTTGAGCAATGTATATATGTCTAATACTCAAGTGGTGGTCAGGGGTGTCAGGATCCGGCACATTGAGCGGACGAGACCAATGGCAGGTCTGGTTTTGGAATGGTGGTGGCTTTGGTAACCCTGCTGGATGATCTTTGCTTAGAGATAGACAAATGGAATGTCATTTCTGCTGCTCTTACTGGACTTCTAACAAACTTCTGACACTGTGGATCACAAAACGCTCTTAAGCAGTCTACTCTAGAACATCCGTTTGTTGGTGCTTAGATCACAGCATGCACAGAATCTTGGAAAGGACCCCACACAGGCCATCTAACCTAATTCACTGCCGATGCAGGAAACCCAGCGCTAAAGCATCCCTAACATCCAGTCTTGCATGCCTCCCGCTGAAAACAGCAGCCATGCCTTTAGCTCTCCCCCTTCTATAATAGGTCTGTGCTGTGATATCAGGCATGTAACACTCGCCATTGCACACACAGCAGCCTGCAGCAACCACTGCCAAAGGTGTGCATAGGCAGGAAAACTTGTATCCTTACAACATCAGAACAGATAGATTACTACTAGACATTGCGGAAGAGAAGCTTCAAAGCACACAGTTGACATTTTCCCACAGCTTCTGGTCCAGATTGAGATTCTGAAAATGTATGCTGACTTCTGCTTCCCGCCATTTATTTTTGGTTTGAAACATGTGAGAACAAAGGGAGTGGCAGCACCAAAAAAAGACCAGTGGCTTTTCGTCTGCAGGAAACTCACCCTTCCGAAGGCTGCACTGAACTTCCTATGACTTGGGAAAGAGGGATCAAAACACTTCTCTAAACTTTGCCCTGGAGCAATATTTGCTTCCACAATGAACCCCTGATTTTTTTTAAAAAAAGAAACTTCCTCGAAAAGCTTTTAAACATCCTTTTTCTTTTATATTATGAAATCAATCTGCTCCCGATAAAAAAAATAAACAAATGCATGCACACACAAAATTCTGTATCCGATATGGAATGAGGCACTTCGTTGTACTTAGGAGATACAGCATATCTCAAGGTGCTGACCAGGCTTGTGAAACTAGTTAAGGCTGCAATCTTCTGCATGCACATGAACTTGGGAATTTTAAGAGGCTGGAGTCCTAAGCATAATTACATGGGGAAGAACCCCACCTTCTGTATAATATTGCTTAGCATTGTATGAGTATTTGTGAATGCTACACACAACACCAGGTTAAGTGTTAGATGCAGGATTTTTTTTGTGTGAGAGTAGCCTGTGTGTGTGTGTGTGTGTGTGTTGAACCCTACTGTAATCTTTTGCATATGCCAATAAAGGTTTGAGAATCTGAATTCAGCTTAGCATTGTGCTGTAGTGCACATGCATGTATGACTAGGCTGCATATTGGCTTCCTGCATTTTGCCCTCTCCCTGTGTGTTTGGATAGTTGCAAGGAAGGAAAATCCCCTCCCCTCTGCCTCAGTATGACAGAGATCTTCGTTTTCATGTACAATACCGTGATGAGACTTTACAGCATCTGTTCTGCATGATAAGAATCACAAGCAGTAAAGCATAACAGCCATATGATCTTAAGTGCAAACAGCTGTCTGCACAGGAATCTCCAGGGGGGTCCCTGAAATCGCAGCAGGAATCTCACAGTGTTTACCGGTACTGAAACAAACACTAAATAAGGGGGGGGGGCGCAGAGCGATATGGAACCTGGATGATCTGACACAAGGCTCATTGAGCACTCTAAATATCTGACCCATCCAGAGGGCATCTGTCCTTCAAAACTGAAGACTTTTAAGTGGCTGAGGTACTTCCACAAGGCCTGGAGAGATGAGATTCTGTACACATCTTGTTCCAGACCACCTAGAAAGCTACAGAACAACAGTGTTACTAACCAACATGGTAACAACTGCCCAGTTGCCTTTGACCTGTGTCGCAGGGCCTTCTTGGTGGTGTTTCCCAGTTTACAGAATGCCCTCCCTGGTGAGGTGTGTCTGTCTTTCTCAATACTAATGTTGAGGATGAAGTTTTTAAACGTTCCTGTTCAGCCAGGCATTAGGTGGCTGAAAGATGCCGTTCCTGGCAAGCCTGAGATTGTTTCCTCTTGTGCCAGCAGAGAGGAAACAGAAACACACAAGGGCTGTGAAAGTCTTGTTGCCTTCCACACACTTGGATCAGCCTGGAGAGAATTTCCAGGCGTGTCCAAGAATGTGAATCTTTGTCTGCAGAACACAGACTTCCCCACACATATTTTGGTACACGCCCGTTTTAAGCACTGCTGCCATTCTCCAGGCTTACATATGCCTTTTGTCCTCAGCCCTTGACTCTGTTTATAGAAATATTGTTCTATAAATATTAAGTCCTTTCTCACAGAGATTTCTACAGATCACATGTTACGGCATTGCAGGAAGGTCTTTGTGGCCATGAATTTGGGACATCTGAACAAATGCATATCCCGAATGGCTGCTGTAATGCATTCTGCACATGCCACATTAAAAAAAAACCAAGAAAACCCAAGACCTATTTCAGAAACGTTGGCGAGAGTTCTAAAATAATTTTAATTGGGGCTTTTTTCAGCACCCTCATCTGTAAAATCCATGAGCTTGAAGCTCTGCAAGACCAGCTGTGCACGCCTGAAAGAACGAATTACAGAAGCCTTTCTAGCAAGGGCAAAAATAGATTTCCGACCCGGAATCATCCCATGAATATGAGCCAATATATTGAGACCCCCCAAGGTGAGAAATGGAAAGTCATGCTTCCATCTGGTATGACCTGTGAATCTCTCATTGGTCAACATGATAACATAATGGTGCCGAACTGTTGAAGCACAGCCGTGTGTCTCAAAAAGTCATCTGTGTACTACAAAATGGGTTAACTGTAGTAGATCAAATTCTGCTAACTGATATGTCACAATCAACACAGACCCAGGCAAGCTTTTACTTCATTGGTTTCAGTGAACATAAGCCTACCTAATTATTATGTCAGATTGTGCGCATTTCTCTACATTGGCCCCAACAGAAGTGGGGAATGGCAGAGTGGCAGACACTCTTCTCCCCTTTGCCTGGGCAGCCTCTTTTCCACACGGAACCCTCTCTAGTTAGCTGTTTGGTCCAATTTACCGTATATATTGAGCTTGTGGCAGCCAAGCATCTGGTACTGTTTAGCGAAGCTGGCGTGGCAGCAAAGAAAGCTCAGTTGTTGAGGGAAGTAAGCTGTAGTCCAGCTTCTGAGAGGGAGGGAAAACATCAGTTTGGCTGGGATCAAAATCTCATACAGTGGCAGGTTGATGATTGGGAAATGTTCTAGGACATGGGGAAGATACAAGACAGGAATTCCAGCAGCAAGGAAGCTCAAAATAGTTATAATAGCCAATGGTCTGAGAAAGAGGAAGCTGAAGGGTTCGCGGAGGGCTTGGGGAAAAGGGAGAGAGGGAACTGATATAAGAAAGGAGGCTCTGGGGCACCCGCAGAGCAGTTAAGAAGTGTGGGGTTTAGGCAGAAAGCAAAGTGGCATAGAAGAAGAAGAAGAAGAAGAAGAAGAAGAAGAAGAAGAAGAAGAAGAAGAAGAAGAAGAAGAAGAAGAAGAAGAAGAAGAAGAAGAAGAAGAAGAAGAAGAAGAAGAGGAGGAGGAGGAGGAGGAGGAGGAGGAGGAGGAGGAGGAGGAGGAGGAGGAGGAGGAGGAGGAGGAGGAGTTTGGTTTTGATATCCCGCTTTATCACTACCCGGAGGAGTCTCAAAGCGGCTAACAATCTCCTTTCCCTCCTCCCCCACAACAGACACCCTGTGAGGTGGGTGGGGCTGAGAGACTTCAAAGAAGTGTGACTAGCCCAAGGTCACCCAGCAGCTGCATGTGGAGGAGCAGAGACACGAACCCAGCTTCCCAGATTACGAGTCTACCGCTCTTAACTACTACACCACACTGGCTGGTGATAGGGCATCTAGAAAAAGTAGGCGACGTCCTGGGACACTGACCAAATCCAAATAATGCTCACTAGTGGTTCCTCAACATCCTGGGGAAAAAGTGGCAAGTGGGGTACCACAAGGTTCTGTCCTATTGTTGTTCAATGTCTTTATAAATGAATTGGGGGGGTGCTCAGCAAATTTGCAGATGACACCAAACTGGGAGGGGTAGCCAATGCAGCTGAAAACAGATTCAGGATTCAATATAGATCTTAAAAGATTGGAGAACTGGGCCAAAACTAGCAAAATGAATTTCAATAGGGACAAATGTAAGATTCTACATTTAGGCAAGAAGAACCAGCTGCACCAATATAAGATGGATTGCCAGTAGCAAAATGTGAAAAGGATCTAGTGGTCTTAGTAGACCACAAGCTTCACATGAGTCAGCAGTGTGATGCAGCAGCCCCAAAAGCTAATGCTATCCTAGGCTGCATCAACAGAGGTATGTATATTGTCCTGATCAAAGGAAGTAATAGTACAGTACTGCTTTATTCTGCCTTGGTCAGACCACACCTGAAGTATGGTGTCCAGTTCTGGGCAACACAATTAAAGAAGGATATTGAAAAGCTGGAGTGTGTCTTAAGGCTGGCTGAAAATTTAGGGTGGGGTGTCTACAGTAGAGTACCAAAGGAAGTGTCCAAGCTTATCTGCAATGAAAAAAAGTTTGGAGGCTATGGTACAGAGGAGACTGAGAGGAGGTATAATAGCCATCTTCAAATATCTCAAGGGCTGTCATGTGGAAGATGGAGCAAGCTTGTTTTCTCCTGCTCCACAGGGTAGGACCTGAACCAATAGATTCGAGTTACAAGAAATGAGATTCCTACTAAACATCAGGAATAACTTTCTGATAGTAGGAGGTGTTTGGCAGTGGAACAGTCTCCCTCCGGAGGTGGTGGACTCCCCTTCCTTGGAGGTTTTTAAGCAGAGGTTGGATGGCCATCGGTCATGGATGCTTTAGTTAAGTTTCTTGCATTTCAGGGGTGAAATATACTCGGAGTCAAGAGTGAATTTCATGCTCTTTATTCAGCTCATAGTCATCAAGGAGGAGAAGAGAAGACGAATGGCTCTTTTCCCAAAACCATCTGCTTATATACATTATTTACACAATGGGCCTTGCGTGATTGGCTACTTCAGGGCTACACCTGTGGGCCAATTATATTGTGGATTGACTTTTGCCTGCAGCCTGATTGGCTGCTCCTACAGGCCAATCAGGTAGCAGATTCACTTCTGCCAGCCGCCTGATTGGCTGCTCCAGCAGGCCAATCAGGTTGCGGATTCACTTCCACCTGGAGTTGGATTGGGTAGCTCCCGCTGATTCTGAATCCTATTGTTCTAGGATTCAGCTCAGTACATAACACCCCTCCCCTCTAAGTTCCAGTCCTGCCCGGGAAGTTGCATTCGTAGTCCCCAAGGTCTGCTGGCCGCCTCCGTGTGCGTTGTGGCCTGGGGTGTTCCTTGGTCAGGGGTTCTGGTTCTGGCTCGTGTTCCGAGGCTGCTGGCTGTGCCGGGGCTGTCTGGTCTGGCGCCACTGAACCACTAGGTTGTAGCTCTGGTTCCGGTGTCCTTCCAGCCTCGGGGCGCCCCTCTGTGCCTACTGCTTCTGCTTCCTCTGCCCACCCCTCTCGCTCTACAGGCCTCACTGCCCTGCTGTCCCCTTGGGACCCCTCTGTCCCGCTCTCCTCCCGGGTTCCTCCTGGGAATCGTCGCCGTATCTGGTCGCAGTGGCGGCGCCAACATTGCCCCCCTTCCGTTAGTACCTCGTACGACACGGGACCGGTCACCTTGGTGACTGTGGCGGGTACCCATGCTGGGCCTGCCCCAAAATTCTTTGCATACACTGGGTCCTGGGCCACAAATGTCCGGGGGTTCCTGCCTTTCCCCACCACTACCTCATCCTGAGCTCTGTCGGGGTGAAGTCGGTCCAGTCTAGTTGCAAGGCGCCGGCCCATTAGTAATTCAGCTGGGCTCCGGCCCGTCGTTGTGCTTGGGGTGCTGTGCTGTGCTAGAAGAAATGCAGCAAGGCGGTATTCCCAGTCCCCTTGTGTCATGCGGCGGAGGCTGTCCTTGGTGGTCCGCACCATGCGCTCCTCTTGGCCATTGGTGGCAGGGTGGAATGGTGCTGAGCGGATGTGGCGGATGGCGTTCTGCGCTGTGAAGGTCTGGAACTCCTCTGACGTGAATGCGGTTCCATTGTCCGAGACGAGGGTGTCAGGGAGCCCGTGGGTCGTAAACAGCTTACGTAGTACCCGGATGGCTGCCGCCGTAGAAGTGGATGGTACCAGTGCGACCTCCAGCCATTTGGTGTAGGAATCCACCACTATGAAGAATGTTTTTCCCTGGAAGGGGCCAGCGAAGTCCACGTGCAAGCGTGACCATGGATGTCGGGCGGACTCCCAGGGCTGGACTGGGGCCCTTGGGGGATCCGGGCGGGATTCTTGGCAGGTCTGGCAGTGTTGGACCCAGGCCTCTATCTCTCTGTCAATCCCCGGCCACCACACATAACTCCTGGCAAGGGCCTTCATCCTCACTACCCCTGGGTGTGTCTCGTGTAGGGCTGTGAGGACCCTTTTGCGGAGGGGCTGGGGAACAACAACCCTGCTTCCCCATAACAGGCACCCCTTGTGGGCCGACAGTTCATGTTTGCAGTTTGTGTAGCCAGCGAATTCTGGCCCGGGGCTGCTGCTGGGCCATCCTCGCCACACCCAGTCCAGGACCCGGGAGATGACCCTATCTTTTGTGGAATGGTGCGCAACTTCTTGTGCCTGAATGGGTCGGTCGGGAAGCAGCTCCAGGGTCATAACCTCTTGCGCAGGCGCTGGGTCGGGGCCTGTTTCTGGTAGTGGTAGCCTGCTGAGGGCGTCTGCGTGGCCCATCGCCTTCCCAGGGCGGTGGATTAGTGCATACTGGTAGCCGGCAAGGAAAATTGACCACCTGAGGACACGTGGAGACAACACTTGGGGGGTCTGCTTCTCAGGGGCAAACAGGCCAAGCAACGGCTTGTGGTCAGTCACTATGGTAAAGGGCCGCCCGTACAAGAAATCATGGAATTTTTTTACGCCCTTCACGATTGCCAGACCCTCCTTGTCAATCTGTGAGTAGTTTCGTTCGGCTGCAGCAAGCGTCTGGGAGAAGTATGCCACCGGCACCTCTCTTCCATCCGGGAGTTGGTGTCCCAGGACAGCGCCGATGCCATAGGGAGAGGCGTCGCATGCCAGCACCACTGGCAGCCTCTCGTCGAAGTGTGCTGAGACCGAGTTCGAGACGAGCAAGTCCTTGACTGCCTGGAATGCGGCCCTTTGTCGCTGGCCCCACACCCAAGGGGCCCTTTTATCTAGGAGTCTGTGTAGGGGCTCCGCTACCGCTGCCTTATGGGGAAGGAAGGCATGGTAAAAGTTCAATAGTCCCAAGAATGACTGAAGTTCGGGCTTGCTCTTGGGCGCTGGGGCCTCACAAATGGCCCGTACCTTGTCACCGGTTGGATGGACCCCTTCTGCGTCCACCTTAAATCCCAGAAAGTCCACCTGCGGCACTCCCAGTAAACACTTTTCCCGCTTCACCTTGAGGCCCGCCGTCTGGAAACGGTGCAGGACGGAGCGGAGGCGGTCCTCAAATTCCTCTGGTGTGGGCCCGGCGATCAGTACATCATCGAAGAAGGGGGTGACACCAGGAATCCCTTTAAGGAGAGAGTCCATTAGATTCTGGAATATGCCTGGTGCCACGCTAACGCCAAATTGCAGCCGCTTTACTCTGAATGCCCCTCTGTGCGTCACAATCGTCTGAGCCTCTGCTGTGGCTTCGTCCACAGGCAACTGTTGATACGCTTGGGCCAAGTCCAGTTTGCCAAAGATTTTTGACCCAGCCAGGGTGGCGAGGACATGGCTGACCACTGGCACTGGGTATGCATGGGCCGTGAGAGCCTTGTTTATGGTGCATTTGTAGTCTGCACAGATGCGGACCGAACCGTTAGGCTTGACGGGTGTGACAATTGGAGTTTCCCAGGGGGCGTTGGGCACCGGCTCCAGCACTCCTTGCTCCACGAGCCGGTCCAATTCCTCGTCTATGCGGGGTTTCAGGGCAAACGGGACCTGGCGGGCCTTGTGCCTGATGGGTCGTACAGCGGGGTCTAGCTGTAGGGCAATTGGGGGTCCTGTATATCGTCCCAATGCCCCATCGAAAACCCCTGGAAACTCTTTGCATATGGCGTCCACGTCCACTTGTAAGCTAGTGCGGTTCACCCCGGTAACGGCTAGCCCCAGAGGTCCAAACCATGCCAGTCCCAGTAAGCTAACGTAGGGGCCCTTAACTACCAGCAAGTCCAATTGTTGCTTTCGCCCTCGATATTGCACCCTGAAGGTCCCCACCCCCATAGTAGGGACCTTACGTTTCTGGAAGTCCCGGAGGGTGAATGGGGCTGGCCTTAGTTTGGGACCCCCATTTGGGCACAGTTCCCTTAATGTTCGGGCCGAGATTATGGATAGAGTTGAACCCATGTCCAGCTCCATGCGGCATGGGGCTCCCTCTATCTGTACCTCTATATAAATTTTCTCTGTGCTGGGATGGGGCAACTGGAATACCTGGTAGTCCGTGATCTCCGTCGAGTTGCCTTGGTGCATGGTGCCGTGTGACCTGGGGCTCCTGGGTCGGTCATCTGATGCTTGTCGACGGGTGAGTCGAGCCCGACACACCCGGGCGATGTGTCCCAATTTTCTGCACTGCCTGCACTCTGCGTTACGGAAACGACAGGTCCTCCTCTCGTGGTTCTCCCCGCAGCTTGCACAGTTCCCTCCTTCTCGTCGAGGCTGCTGTGGTGTGTGTGCTGCTTGAGTGCGCCGCTGTACTCGGTGTACTTCCTCCCTGTCAGATTCGGATTCTTCGGTGAGGTCTTCTTGGTAGACCCTCGGTTGGGATGGCGGGGCCAGTCGTGCCTCTTGCGTTGACCTCTCGGCGGCTTCGGTTGCCAGGGCTTCCTCCAGAGCAATCTGGAACGTGAGGTCTTTTTTGGCGTAGAGGCGTCGTTGCAACATCTCGTCCCTCAGGCCACCGACGAGGCGGTCACGAAGCATGTTCTCCAATTCTGAGAAGTTGCATAACCGGGCGGCTTGGCGGAGGGAGGTCACAAACCCAGTTATGGTTTCCCCCGGGGCTTGCCGTTTTGCGTAGAAGGCATTTCGGCAAGCTACCACCGAGGGCTGTGGTGAGAAGTGCTCCTTCAGCCGTTCCATTATTGTTTTGTAAGAGACGGTAGCGACATCTCTAGGTGCAAGGAGAGCCCGGGCGATTTCAAACGTCTCCTCTCCACAGACGCTGAAGAATGTCGCCCTCTTCATGACATCGTTGGTGACTTCTTTCGCTTGCAGGAGGAAGTTGAAACGGGCGGCGTACCCTTCCCAGTCTCCTGATGCTGGTTTGAATGGCGAGAAGCTGCTGTCGGTTGCCATTCTGGGTTCCTTGGGTCCTGGAGCTGAAGCCTGGATGCACGGTGCGATGCAGCGGTGCAGCAGGTGGCGGTGCTGCGGTGCAGTGCGTGGTGGCGGTCAGCTCAGCAGGATCCCACCTTCGTCGCCAGTGAAATATACTCGGAGTCAAGAGTGAATTTCATGCTCTTTATTCAGCTCATAGTCATCAAGGAGGAGAAGAGAAGACGAATGGCTCTTTTCCCAAAACCATCTGCTTATATACATTATTTACACAATGGGCCTTGCGTGATTGGCTACTTCAGGGCTACACCTGTGGGCCAATTATATTGTGGATTGACTTTTGCCTGCAGCCTGATTGGCTGCTCCTACAGGCCAATCAGGTAGCAGATTCACTTCTGCCAGCCGCCTGATTGGCTGCTCCAGCAGGCCAATCAGGTTGCGGATTCACTTCCACCTGGAGTTGGATTGGGTAGCTCCCGCTGATTCTGAATCCTATTGTTCTAGGATGGGGTTGGACTTGATGACCCTTGGGGGGGAGGACCCTTCCAACTCCACAGTTCTGTAATTCTAAGAGGAGACCATGCTATTTTGGAGGTTGCTAGCAAGAGGCAGCCCTGGGGAGGCACAAGTGTGTGCCTGTTTCTTTGGCAGGAACTGATAACTGCAAGTCTTGTGTATAATTTATCCAGGCGCTTGCTTGCTTGCTTGCTTCCACCAGCTCAGCATGTATGTTTATCAACAGCCATTACAGACACATTACAAATTTCTGGTACTCCCTCCTTGTAGTGAACTGGACCCTGCAAAACGAGTGCAAAGCAATAGGTGAGGCTTTAACACTAAGGAGTAAGGAGGTTAGCTTTGCTTGTCAAATTCTCTTGTGGAAATTATCCGTGTGGTAGCACCAGCTTGTTGGGGTTATGTTCTACGTCCCTGCCTCTTACTGATTTCTCTCTCTGGCGTTTGTGGTCCCTTGACAAGCCTAGTGCCGTGTCCCTTCCAAAGGGACTAAAGCAAAGCTGCCAGCAGTATCCCTGTGAATGGAGATGATCTCATCTCCCAGACGTGCAGAGCTAGGATTATATGAGAACAGAAAATATTTACTGCTGCACCACCCGGGTCCCATATATATATATATATATATATATATATATATATATATATATATATATAATGTATGTGTGTGTGGGAGGGGGAATTAAGTCCATGCTAAGCATTTAGGGTAGAATTTCCATGCATTGATCACTCACCATTTAGGGATCCCACACATCAACCAACCATTGTCATCCTATTATTTTTCCTGCGGTCTTTCCATGGGCTCCTGTAGATTCCTTGTTTATTGAGCATTCATTCTGATTTGCTTGCAGACGAATCATCCTGATGTCATCCCGTGCAGTAGGTATATATCTTCCTCTTCATGGGTCATTTATCCCACACATTTTTACTGCGTTTCCCCATCATGTTCCTAATCACAAAAGGTCTGGGTTTTTTTTCCCCTTTAAAAGTTGATTTGTTACAGCAAAGCAACAGAAGGCTCTAATCTGCTTTAATTGCATGAACCTAAATTTCTGGATCCAATTGAATCCCTCCAGCAAAATACTGACAGTGCGGAGACGGCAAAAAAAAAAAAGTCTGACTTTCCTCCTAGCACAATTTCCACAGGTGTAGATATGATACTTCCATGTTTTTTTAAAAAAGGGCAGGGTTTGGACTTCCAGACTGCCAAACTTTTGCATGGATCTCTTGCCCAGTCAAGTCAGCGTATGACTGTTTACCTTCCTAACCCATCGCAAAGAATGTGATAAATAGCAATGGCGCCATAGCACTCTTGGGCAACAAAATAACTTAATTTTTAAAAAAGTAAGGCTTTTTTACTATAAAAAGGTGACCAAAAACTAAAGAGGAAACGCAAGATAACAACTTCTACACAAATTCTGTGAAAATAAGCCAGGACGATTGTTCAATATGCACTTCATCAAGAAGCAGTTGCGGTCAGGGGCATAATGAGCAAATCAACCTATCACATATCGTTGCAACCTTTGCAGTGGGCACAGTTTTATGATCCAGGTTTTTTTCTTTTGATTGAACTTTTAATTAGTGCTGTGCTAAAACACTTTTCTGGCTTGCCTCATCTAGTTATGGACCATCAACCAGGTTGCTGAAATGCTGCTGACCAGAATAGACACCAAATACTTCTTTCATAAAGCTGTTTTGCAAAAAATAATAATACTGTGTTCATATGGGTTTTAACTGGCATTTAGCAGGAATTAAGCTGTTCCCTTGTTTTAAATGGCATTGGGTTGGGTTGCTAATCTACCCCTCTGTTTGATATATTTCAGTGTTATGGTTGATAAGCTTTATTATGTAATGATGGTTTTTGCAATATATTTTGCATGTCACTTGATTCACAATTGTATTTTAATGTCTTACAGAAGCTGCCTTGTGAAGCATCCGATAAATATTGTAGGTCTTCATTTATATATTTTCTGTATTCAGGGTTGCTGTTCTCAACATATTGAAACAATCTGTGACATGTAAGATGATAGAAACATAATCTAAAACACAATAATGCATCTATATAAAAAAGGGGAAAGGTTCATCACCTTATCCACTATTTAGCAACAGCAACATGGTTTTATCCACAAGTTGTCACCTGGACCTAAAAAAGTGCACCTAAATAAAGTTTATGTGTCTGCGGGCTTTACTTATTTCCACCAATGTTGGATGTTATTCTGGGGCAGCTGATGGGCAGGAGGTGGGGACTGTGACCACAGTGGGAGGCCTGGGAAGAGTGCAGTGGAGGCCATGGGTTGACTGTTCTGATCAGTCCATAACAGATACCAGCAATGCAGCACCACGGAGAGCTCCTAGTGAGCCACTTACTCCAGGGGGGACAGGAGCCTTATGATCCCCTCTACCCTTCCCATGCTCCTCCTTCTTGGCTGGAGAATATGAATTCTTAATGGACCATCCATCTGCCCTGAAGCAAACACTTTCCTACCTATGGCCTCCCACCTGACATGTTCCTTGCAATGCTTGGGCAGGCATAGTAGTGCGAGAGATACCTGACCCCTCAAGGGAATAAGGGCCTGGGAGGAAGGTGTTCACAAAGGTCCTGGTTCGGGTTCCACAAGTCCGTGAACCATCAGCCTGAGGTTCAGAATCAGGAACATCAGAAAGCCAGTATGGTATAGCAGTTAGAGTGCTGGACTAGGGACCTGGGAGACCAGTGTCCAAATCCCACCCCCTGCCATGAAGCTCTTTGGGTGACCTTGGGCCAGTGGTGGACCTACCTTTGCGGGGGGGGGGGTCAGGTTGGGACCTGAAGCTTGAACTGATATGGGGGGGGGGCTTTGCAACCAGCAAAGAGGTCTGGGCAACCACTGTTGTCTTCTTCAATGGGTTTGTTCCATGACAGATCACCACAATTATTATTTTTAAAAAATTAGCTACTGCATCTCAGATTTTGATTAAAATTGCTGTACTTGATTATATCACATGTCAAAGGCACTAGTGTGGATTTAAAAATTCCTGTGCATTATAGTTTGAGTTATAGCTCAGTTGGTAGAGCATGAGACTCTTTAATCTCAGGGTCATGGGTTCAAGCACCATGTGGGAAGAAATATTGGACTGGGTGGTCCTTGTGGTCCCTTCTGACTATTCTATGATTCTATGGGGGAATGAAAATTAGGCAAATGTTATATGCATGCACAGTGCACTTTTTAAAGCTTCTGCTTCAAGACCTCCAGCAAGGGAGAACCCACCACCCTTCTGAGTGTCTGATTCCATTCCCAGGTTCCTCTTCTCATCAAGAAGTTTCTCTGAACCTTCAGCCAAACTCTGGCCTCTTGTAACTTAAGCCTATTAGAGAAAGTCCTATTAGGGATAGTTCCCCTCCAAGGAAGTAGAAAACAAATATTTGCCTTCTTCTGTGTGGCAACCCTTTGGGGACTCGAAGAGTCCTCTTATGCCCCTCTTCAATCATCTCTCCTGAAGACTAAGCAACCCCAGCTCCTTCCATGGTTCCTCAGAGGACTCAGAAGCTATGGTGCAACCTAAAATAACATTTGGCTTGTTTGCTGGTCAGCTTCTCCTGAATAGCTTGCTATTTCTTCCCAGCGAATCTGTTCCTAGAAGGAGGGTAAGTCTCCATCTTCTCTGCACAACTCCTGGGCTCTCTCATTAGCTATTTACAGTAGAGCTTGGAAAACATTCCAGCTTGTCAGTCTAATTCCCAGTGACCTCATTTCAGGATGCCTCCCTCTGCAACCAAGTTTCTGATTAGTTAGGGTTTGTTTCCACACTTCCTTGCATTACATGCCCCATACCTCATTTCACTCGGAAGACCTCCTGTCTTTTCTGCTCCAGTCGCTCTTCAAGTGTTTTTGTTCATTGCTATGTCCCTTGAACATTGAAAGGCAAACAGAAGTCATGGCTACCTGTTGGTCAAGGGCTACCTCACAGAGATAAGTGGATTCAGAATCTTTAACCTCTCTGAATTGTTAGCGAGTTTGGCTGCTAAAGTCCACCTGAGCAAGGCCCTGATTCTTACCTGCTACGTGCATGTAATTTGCTGGTTATATTTGTTCGCCCAGGACCCTTTGCAACATTCACCAAGGCAAGCATCTGCAAAAGGCCACATTTTGCTGTCAAACGCTAGTTGCATGCCCATTATAAAAGGAACAAAACTGGGAATGAGTTAGGGTGGGAGTTGGGGAGTGGGGCCTGGCTGGAAATTAAAAACAGCAGCGATGGCAAAAATGAAGCAAGCCTCAACTCTCTAGTTAGTTCAAAATGAAGGAAGGACACCATTAAATTATGACGTGCAATGCAACTTCAGGCTGACCAATAAAGTCAGAGAGGTTTTATCGTAAGCTTTAATTCACGTTGCGTTAAACCAGGCATCCCCAAACTTTGGCCCTCCAGATGTTTTGTACTACAATTCCCATCATCCCTGACCACTGGTCCTGTTAGCGAGGGATCATGGAAGTTGTAGGCCAAAACATCTGGAGGGCCGCAGTTTGGGGGTGCCTGCGTTAAACAAACCAACAATGGTGGGTGAGCATTTCAAATTACAAAGAGAAAAAGGAATGGATCCATGACAGATTTATTTAGTTTTCAGTCTCATCACTTGAGAGAAGAAAACCCCATTAAGTTCAATGGAGCATACTCCTAAATAGGTGTGCATTGCATGTGTAGCTGAAAAGATATAGAAAACATATTAAACATGGGACTTATGACTAAGTAAACGTGCTTAGGATTCTGCTGCTACAGAAATAACTTTGCTCATCCTGTGGCTCTTTTGCTGAGAAATAAGTGATGGTCCAATTGCGTAAGGGTTATTGCATTAAATTTCCCCTCCTATTTTTGGTAAGAAATTCCAACTACCTTTTCAAACAGTCAAGCAAACCATTTTGTGACAATATGGATTGAAAGATTCTTAGGTAGTCTCAAGATGAAGGATATATAGCTTATCTCAACAGAGCTCTGAGGAGAAGGGAGAGTTGACTCCCTGAATTACAAGCTCAAAAGGCATTTCCAGGCCAAACATTTAAAAAGTTGTTGCAGATACAATACAGAATGGCAATGCCCATTGTGAAATCCCTCCGATCCCATGCATGCCTACACTGAAATAATGAAACTTCCAAGTAAAAGCGTTAGGATTGTAAGCAACTTGACTTGGCAGCAAAATTCCAATTTGGAGTCGCAGCTCCACAAATTCATTTCCTGGCTCATGGCACCTGCGTTTGTGGTTTTGAGTCCATTTTGCTTTTTCTGCTTCGGTGACCTCCTGGTTCTTGATTTCAATTGGCGATGTCAGCTGAGGACTGTGAATACTTGAAACCAATTTACCTTACTGTAAAAGAAGAAGAGAGGAGAGCTCTTCTGGTTGTGCTCTTTCTTCCTGTATTTGCAATGCCATTAACCAGAACTAAGCAGGGCAGAATACTGTAATGATTTCACTGATTACATGCCTTGGTTTGTTTGTTTTTTTATAAATCCAGTGTTATGCCTGACCAGGGAGCATTTTGACCGTGGCCTCATAGCGCTGATTCAAGTCCAATGCACCCCCCACCATGAGCGAAAATTATTCTGTTGCCCTTCTCTCTTTGACTCTCCTGCCCCACTGCTGTGCTCCCCTCGCCAATCCAGTATTTGTGCCCGTTGCTTACAGTTCAGCCCCCATGTGAACCTCTTACATGAATTGTAATTCATGATTTATTTATACCGACCCACTTTTTCTCATTTATGAAAAGGTATTTATGCTAGGGGCTTTAATCCGGCTGTTATCTTCTCAAGAATCCAAGATCCCTCTTAGGTTTGTACCAGCCACAAATTTGATCAGCCCAATCTCCAGTCTACATTCCTTGACACTAATGAATGAGGATATTGAACAGCAGTGGACCAGTAAATGAACTTCTGCGGAAACCTGGTGCAGGAACCAACCTCCAGCTGGGCTCGTTTTGCTGTTGGTTGCTGAGGAGCAGGAGCAAAGCAGCAATGGTGATGCTGAGTCATCCTTGAGTCATCAGCTCCTAAAAGCACAGGTCAACCAAAGGACAGAGACTTAACAGCACTGCAAAGTTGGGCAGAGTGTTCGGTACATTTCAACAGCTGGAGATTTTGTGGTATATACTAGCCCTATCCAAGTCTGTATTTCTGTTAGGGAAGAAATAAGTAATGTGCCTGTAGCAGCTAACATGGGAACAATATGGAGCTGTTGCTACCCATTCACAAATCAGTTCTACCCATTCACAAATCAGTTGCTACCCATTCACAAATCAGTTCTATCATGCAGCACATAGTTAAGCCATGGAAGTTTCTCAGGTAGGAGGCAGTGATGACCACCAACTTGGATCGCTCAGTCGGTAGAGCATGAGACTCTTAATCTCAGGGTTGTGTGTTCGAGCCCCGTGTTGGGCAAAATATTCCTGCAGGGGCTTCCCTCAGGGTCCTTTCCAACTCTACAGATCTAAGAAGATTGCACAAATAATTCAGAACAAATGTTCAATAAGGACCAGGCATAGTCTAAGCTTCGGGCAAGCAGTTCAAGACAAATCTCGCTCAATAGGTTGCCTGGAGAAGCCCACAGCAGCCTACAATCAATTTGTAACAATTATACCGATAATTGCAGGGAATTCCTTGCTTTGTCAAAATGATGGACTCAAAACAGGCCTCATAATGAGACTCCAGTGGTGCTTTCCGGCATCCATTTGAATACCTCCAAAAAAAAATGTTCCGGGCTACAGATGGCCATCGACATCTTCCATTTGACAACGAACGTACCATGTGCATATGTGCTGCTGATGTGGCGAAACCTTCTTTACCGCTTGGCAGGATGATAGAGATGACTAAGCGCCCCAGGGAGGGAGCAAACACCCCAAGGTCATTAGGTCACTTCAGTTCCGTCCTGCCAAATAGGAAAGCACAGCGCCAAACAGATGACCAAGCTGCTACCCCAAGGAGAGGGAGTTCCCTCTTGCATCTTTGCTGTGCTGGGTGATGGGCTGGATATAGGCCAGTAAACTGGGGGGGGGGCCCTCATAAAATACAGAGGTTTTATGTGTCCCAGGTCCTCATGTCTGAGAGGTAGGGAGATGGCCTGCTACGGACAGGATTGCTATCCACTGGAAGCAGCAGCTCTGCAGTGTTGGAGTGCAACTATCACTGACCGGAGGTTCAATTGACTTGCAATGCCTTTTTTCAGTTACAGCTGGTTCTCCAGCTACAGCCCCTGTTGGACGGAAGTGACTTGGCCCCTGTGCTCCATGCTCTGGTAGCTTCCAGGTTAGGTTTTTATAATGTGTTCTACAGGAGGTTGCCCTTGAAGATGACTCACTTGGTCCAAAATGCAGCAGCTAGATTAATGGCTGGGGTTCTTTTCAGATCTCATGTAACTCCTGTTTTAAAGCAGGTTGCCAGTTTATTTCCCGGCCTAGTTCAAGGTTTAAAGGCCCAAACAACTCGGGTCTCAAATATGGGAAAGACCTTGTCCTCTCCTACAGACCCTCTCAGGTGCTAAGATTGGTGGAGGGTGCCTTCTTGGTTGTTCTGCCACCCTCAGAAGCTCAGACGGGAGTGGGCAAGAGAGGTCATTCTCGGTGGCAGCCCCTAAGTTGTGAAAATTTCCACAGAGGTAGGCGTGTCTGTCCCCTTCATTATACAGCCTCTTACTGACTCAGACCCTTGGTCCATCTTGCTCAATACTGTAGACACTGGCAGGTAGCTGCTCTCAAGGATTTAGGACAAGGAGTCCCTCCTAGCCCTAACTGGAGAGGCCAGGAATTGAGCCAGGGCCCTTGTTCATGCAGATTGGTTGCTCTTCCACTGAGCTATTACCCTTCCTGTAAAGAAGCTTGCACAAAGTTGCTCAGAGTTGTCCTTCTCCCATTCTTGTCCTCCATTTTGGCCTCTCATGGCTGCTGTGCTGTTTACTGAAGTTGATGAGTTCTTTCACTGGGCATGGCCCAGATACACTAATATTTTTTCCTTCCTTGAATGCACAGTAATCTGCTTTTTAAAAATGGAGTACTGCATAGATGTAAAAACCTTGCCTTGATCGCAACCACCATGGGATAGAGATATCATCTGAAAGCATCCATCACTTAAAAAAACCATTAAAGAAGTGAAGAAATGATTGAGGGCTCTGTGAATTGCAGATGTTGGGGCGCTAACATAAATTTCCTCTGTTTGCTTGTCAAGCCTTTTGGTTAGCTCATTAGGTTGTCAGGAACCCGCATCTTTCCTGAGATATGAAAATAAAACAGACATTGGCATGCGAAAGCCTTTTGGGTGGTTGAGCTGAGTCCAGCCTCCAGGGTTTGAGATGACTCAGAAGTCAGGAGTGTGAGCACATTGTGGTTAAAAAACAAAGATGGGTCCAGACATAGACGTCTCCCCCCCCCACCAACCCCCCTCAAAACCTAATGGCATATTTGCAGATTGCTGTTTTTCCTTCTTGTGGTTATTGCTTATCAGAGAGGGATGCAGTGCACAGAGGGGTGACTAAGCTGAGAGCTGAGAGCAGCTTAGTATGGCTCCTGCCGGCTTGTGCAAGGCTTTCTTCTATCCATTTAGGTCTGGGAAGATATTTAACTGCAAAGTCGACACATTGACTTTCAGAAAACGGTTGACAAAGAAACATGAGATCACTAGAGAAATGTGTCATATTTGGGAAGGTGGAGAAGACTATTTTGACCGTATTGTTTCAGAAGCCTTCACACACTATGGCATCAAAATCACTGTAGTAATGACAAAGATGATTATCAATGCCCCACATCTGCCCGCCTGTTCTCTCCTTGAGAACTGCTTTGTCAGCGTGGGCAGAAGAGGACCCAGCAGTTATCACAGAATAAGACCAGGTGGCGCTGTGGGCTAAACCACTGAGCCTAGGGCTTGCTGATCAGAAGGTTGGCGGTTCAAATCCCTGTGACGGGGTGAGCTCCCGTTGCTTGGTCCCAGCTCCTGCCAACCTAGCAGTTTGAAAGCACATCAAAAATGCAAGTAGATAAATAGGAACCGCTATAGCGGGAAGGTAAACGGCGTTTCCATGTGCTGCTCTGGTTTGCCGGAAGCAGCTTTGTCATGCTGGCCACATGACCTGGAAGCTATACACCGGCTCCCTCGGCCAATAATGCGAGATGCGCGCGCAACCCCAAAGTCGGTCACGACTGGACCTAATGGTCAGGGGTCCCTTTACCTTTACCTTTTAATAGACTGCGGTTGCAGATCATGCAACCCTCCATCTATGAAACGGCCCTCACCTTGTGGGTACAAATTACTGCTCCAAGAAACCATCGGAACCTATGTGGTAACTGCAGCCTTTGTACCAATCCTCCCTCTCATCTCACACCTATTTGCATGTGTAGCAACCAAGACCACTGTGCCTGACAGATTCAGAAGCAGAATTCAGAATTCAGGTATGAACATGGGCATGCAGAGGTGAGCGGAAAGCCTCTCACTAGCCCTCTCACTCAGCTCCAGCCTATGTCTGCTGCCAAATATCCATCCGTATCGCTACCATTGTGTGGATATCTCATTAGAGATCATCATTATTCATTCACAGGCAAACTTTATAGGTGAGAAAGAAGCGCTTTGCCAACCCTATGTGCAGTTCTTCCTAAAGGACTGGGTACAGAGCTGGCAACACCCTCCTTGTGCTGTGGTTCCCAAGTTCCAGCCAGCTGGTTTTCAGGCACTTGGGAACCCCATGCACAGGATTTTGACAGGTGTGATGCCATGTGATTGACAGGTGGGTTGCCCTGCCTGCCTGTCAAAGTCAATCCACAGGGTAGCCGAAAAGGTTCCCCCAGCCGTGTTAAAAGCTGTGTGCCCCCCCCCCCACAGATCGCCTCAGACACCAAACCCAGGCAGTGGCTGTTGGATTTCTTAAATTCTTGTGAGCTGTGTGTCTAAAAGCTAATCCAGAGGGTGATCTGAGGGAGTCTTCATTCCGTTCATTGATCAGCCATGCTGCATAAGGGCGGAAGCTCTTGCATCTATAGTGGTACCTCGGGTTAAGAATTCGTCCTGAAGGTCTGTTCTTAACCTGAAACTGTTCTTAACCTGAGGTACCACTTTAGCTAATGGGGCTTCCTGCCACCGCACGATTTCTGTTCTCATCCTGAAGCAAACTTCTTAACCCAAGGTACTATTTCTGGGTTAGTGGAGTCTGTAACCCGAAGCGTTTGTAACCTGAAGTACCACTGTACCCCCAGGGCATCACCTCAGCTCCCTTTTGGCAAGACCAAACGTTAAAATCTTTATTCTCCCAGCCATCACATCTCTCCGTTTTCTACTGCAGGAGAGACCACGACTCCAGGAGGAGACTGCAGACGCTAAGCGCCTCAGACAGAAACAGACCAACATCTTTTCCAACTAAGTGGTGTTCCTGCACTCTCTGGGTCTGGTGAGCAGATAACATCTCAAGAGTGTCTGCTTTTCCATGCAGAGGCTCATCTGTGCAGGAGGCAATTTTTTTCAACTATCCCACTTTTTCTTTTTCAGGGAGGAGAATCAAGCACATCGTACCCCTCTGGATAAGGCTGCCTATGTAAATCCCCCTCGGCTTACACGTGATGTTATCTGCATGATGCAAGAAAGGAGCTCTCCGCTTTTGGCATCAATGAAAAACTCAAATACTCTGGGCTAGAAAACACTGAAGTTTTCAGGGTGGGTTCCAGGTTCCAGGGGCAAAGTGAGAGACAGTGCAATGAGTCCTGGGCTTAACTAACCACCGGTGAAGTTTTCCACCGTGGTTTAACATCCAACCCCTCTTCCCAGGAATCTCTGGAAATTGTTGATCCATGAGGGGAAGTGGGGGGGGGGAGGTCTCCTATCAACTCCCAGCACCCATAACAAACTACAGCTCCCAGCATTCTTTGGGGGGGGGAGTCATGACTGGTTAAAGTGGTGACGTAGCACTTCAAATGCATGGCGTGAATGTGGCCATTGTGTCTTTTTAAAAGCGTAGCTGCTTTCTGACCCAGGGCAGTCTCCAGATTTTACTCCCCAACACTGTGAAATTGGGGGGGGGAATAAGCTGTTTAATTTGGCAGAGATTAATTATTGTGGGAAGGGCATAAATCAGGCTGTTGTGGGTGGGGAAGATGCTGGAGGGGGCACATGGCTGACAAAATGGGGGCTGGGGGAGAGAAGTGAATGAAGCTTGGAGGTACAATGTCTCCTGCAGAAGTTGGTTTTATTTTTAGCCTCCCAAGCCCTGGCTCCACCACAGTTTCTTAATTACCATATTATTTCGCTGCTCAATGAAACCCAGATGGCTGTTCTGTGCTGTGGGCCAAGAATTTAATAGGGCTTCATGTATGGTGGTACATCACAGAAATAAAAACATGGAAATTATTTTTTAAAGAACAGCAGCCCTGCTGGAACGATATTGAGTGGCTCTGGGCCAATGGGTGCATTCTGGGCAATGATGGAATGTTTTCGTTCTGAGCAGGCTTCTTAATGGCAGAGATGTACATTGGAGGAGCTGCCGTGAGCCTAACCATAATGTTTAGAGCGCCAAGGGGGACTCCACCTCATCAATGCTATCCAAAAGGGGGGGGGAGGAAGTTGGAAAGGCCTGAGGGAGACACCCAAAGCATTTTCCAAAATGGCAGGGTGCTGGTAGGGGACCTAAAGGTTGCCATGTGGTGCAGCAGTTAGAAAAGGTGTGAGGAACCTTTTGCCTTCCAGATGTTGCTGAACTACAGCTTCCATCAACCCTCGACATGGGCTTGCTGGGGCTGATGGGAGTTGTAGTTCACTGACAGCCGGAGGATCAAACTTTCCCCACCCTTGATCATTTTACCTGGCAGACCCTGGCTCAAATTCCCACTCAGCCATATGAAACCCACTTGATCTAGCATGTTCTGGGTGAGGAGACATAACCCACCTTCAAATTAGTATGCTATAATGTTGTTATGGCAAAATAAGCTTTTGCTGGTTCTCACCCACTTTCTCAGATGCCCACAAACAGCTGAATTAGTCCAGGGACAACGACGACTGAGCTCTCTAATAGAGCTGTCAGCCAACTGCAGCATTTTTGCCAATTAACTGCTTTCGAAGAGTTGCAATAAATGACTGTGGAAAACCTTAATTGGTGGGATTAATTTAAACTAATTGCAGAATGCAAGCGAGTGGGGCAGATGTCCCCGACAACAGGTTTTAGTGTGGAAAACATAGTTGTAAACAACAAAGCAAAACCAGAGCCTGGGCCAGCTCAGTTCCACTTCTTCCCTGCCTCTGGAAAGCTCTGTAAAGGAATTCTAAGATGAATTCGACAACACCAGCAGGAATCCTGAGCAAGACCTTCACACCAGTAGAGTCACACTGTCACTCTGCAGGTGGAGGCTTCCACACACCAGCCCAGCACAAAAGGGATTTTGGATTGCTCTGTTATTCCCTAATGTGCCACAAGAATCTCGGTTCTTTTTGCTGAGATGGACAAACAAGGCCACCCCTTTGGAAATCCTTGCAAACAATTTATCCAAGAGCATCTCTTAATTTGGTCAATCGCCAACTAACCAATAGGGACGGGGGGACGGGGGGAATTCAAGAGAAACAGGTGCCTGCAGTTCTTTTCATCTGCTCATGAGAGCTTTTATGTGCTGAGGGGTTTGGCAGCCATTACATGCAACAACCCTGAGTGTGAAACCATACATTCAATCCCTGGCTCCCTCCTGAGTTGTCCCTGTATGTATGATGCATGTTTTCCCCCACAAGTTTTTGTCTCATTCAGTCACATGTTTAAGTGTTTGCTTCAAGAATCTTAGAAGTGGTCCACCAGGTGTAATGTATGAAGATGTGCTTTGTATCCCCCTAGCAATAGGGATTCCACGAGCAGAGACTTCCTTCCTTCCTTCCTTCCTTCCTTCCTTCCTTCCTTCCTTCCTTCCTTCCTTCCTTCCTTCGCTTGAGAAAGATTTCCACCACCACCCTCCATCTAAGGTCCAACTCTACATTAGAGGTTTTGGAATTGGCAGGTAATGCCTCCAAGGATCTCAAGGTAAAACATATCACTCCTCGTCATTTGCAGCTTGCTATTCGTGGCGATGAGGAATTGGATTTCCTTATTACGGTAAAGCTACCATTGCTGGTGGAGGTGTAATTCCTGATTGGAAAGAAGGGGCAGCAGAAAACTGCATAGAGGGGAGTTTTAAACAGCCCTCTCCCTCCCTGTCATTGTACTGTAACTGGGACAGAAGAAATATGACAATATGTGGAATTTTTAAAAAAAGTTAAATGGAAGAGCATAGAAAATTGACTGTAGACTTAAAACATTTGTATGTCCTGTAGATTCAAAGATTGACCCAAAAGTACCTTGTTATGTGGCAGCAATTAGTGTGTTGATTGGCTAGGTTTCTCCCATGTGTTTTATACAAAAATGGAACTGATAAAACCATTTATTTTTTTACAAAAAAAGGGGGAAAAAGAGAAAAGGCTATTCCTGGGCTGAAAGCGCTCAACAACAATTCTAAATATAAAAGGGGAAGCCAAACAAAAGGGTCTATTTCTCAGAAAGAAAGCAGGTGACGTCATGAAGGAACATAAAAGAACAAAAAAACAGTCCAGAAAATTACACATCGCCCTTTCAGTCCCCCTCCCACAAGAGCTTAATTTAAGCATTGTTATTATAATTCAAGCATGAGCTCAACTGCTGTCATTTTACGGTCGAGGCTCAAGCATCCACTGATGTTAAAGACAGGGAGGAAGAGCACAAATATCACAGCTGGTCAGAAACCAAGTAGAAGTCTTGAGTCTAGACAGACCACAAGCAGCCCAAACAATGCATAGCAAGAGCACTGGGCCCACCCCAGATCACCCGCCTGTCTTTGCTGTGCTCTATTTAGGCATGGCACCACCCAGATAACACATTTTAAAATAACACTGCATTTCAGAAAGCTCCTCCTCCCATTCCGTAGAAATGTGTATGATTTGTGTCGGTGTATAATTGTATGGGGTCGGATCCAAAGAACCACACAGCTGTGCTCCCAAATGCTCAGGGGTGCTCTGGAGTCGTGCACTGTGCATGCCACAGACACAGCCAACCACTTTGGAAAATGAACATTAGTTCCACAATATGGTACAAAGGAAGCTGCCTTTATACCAAAATGGCCCATCAAGTTCAGGGGTGTCTAAGGTTTCAGGTAGGGATCTTTCCCAGGCCTTTGGGGAGATGGCAGGATCGAGCCTGGGACTTTCTGCATGCACAACTGATACTCTCCCACTTCTTGTCCCGTCCCGTCCCCCCACAGTGTACGTGGGAAAGCAAGAGACTGTTGCAGAAATAAAGAAAAGTCTGAGATTCCACCAGGTACGCAAAAATCCTTGGGCACACCAATGGTAGCCATTTGCATCTTGGCCATCATGGCTAAGTCAGGCATCCCCAAACTGCGGCCCTCCAGATGTTTTGGCCTACAACTCCCATGATCCCTAGCCAACAGGACTAGTGGTTGGGGAAGATGGGAATTGTAGTCCAAAACATCTGGAGGGCCGAAGTTTGGGGGTGCCTGGGCTAAGTGGTCAAAAGAAGGAAGGAAGGAAGGAATCTATCCAAACATAGATCAATAAATTGCATCAGATCAATGTGACAATACATTCAAGTAATCATGATAGGTAATAAATATATTCAGAATAAGTGTTTGATAGGACAAGTGGTTCCAAACCCATTTTCCTGAAATACAAACCGTCCCATGAGCACAAAACCAACTGCTTGAACCAAACTGCTCCAAGAAAGCACCAGGGTTTGTAGTATCCTTTGAGAATCAACTCTCATCTTCCCAGACCTGCTTGGCAAACCCAATGTGGAAGCACCTGTTTCCAAAGGGAAAAGGCAGTGCCACCTGAAGAATGGGGGACCGTGGACCTCCATGTGAGAAAAGGTCAGATGTTGTACCTAGCTCCTGACAGTTACGCTTATCACCTGGGTGAGTAGCTCCTGCCCTCGGGAAAATCCATGAACCAGCCTTCTGCCCAGGATTCCATACTCCCTTGTAGATCCTTGGCTGAGGTGACAGCAGGCCTAGAAACAGAACACCATAAGAAGGAAAGACTCCAGGGCAGAATACGGACCTCTTGAAAACCTAGTCACATCCCACTGAGGAGAGGGGCTAGGATGGCTAATCAGGGCCTGTTGGTCTCTGTAGCTCAGGGGTCGCCAAGCTTTTTGAGTCAGTGGCCATATTTGGAATTTTGAGAAAGTGCCAGGTGTGCCTGTCACAAAATAGCTGCCATGGAGCTGCGGCATAACACAAAACCTGAAAGATCAGAGAAAGAGGCAAAATGACGGGGCATGGCTACTACCACACTTGTTCTTTGAGAGAATCTTGCACACATCTCCTCTGTTCGGTCCTGGAATCCAATGAAACATAGGCATGATTAAGAGGGGTGTTCATTGTAGGAGAGATTGAGGCAGGGCAAACAGGAATTGAACAGGAAGAGGAAACTGATTTCTGAGGTAACGGTTACTGAGACCTTTCATGGGGCGCTATAGGAAGCACTCCCACAGGTGCCACTTTGCCATGGCAGCCTGTGGGCAAGCAATTGTCCGCTGCCCCTTAGAGAGTTGTTCAGGGTGTGACATATCCTATGTCTTACTTAAGTCTCTTCCCTCATTATCTACCTTCTTCCTGCTTCCTTTGCTGACTGACCATTACCAGCAACTGCTGTTACCTCCCAACAGCCAAAATAGGCCCAGCAGACTCCGGCCGGTACCTGCAGGTCCCAGTCAACCAAAACTTGGACCAGCTAAATAAATAAATCTCTCACATACATTGGAAGGAACAAATCATACCAAAATTAGACCAGTCTGCTGCTGCTGAAAAGTAAATACAGTTATAGCACATTAAAATTATATAGAATATGACTGTGCATCTGTTTTTTAATGTCTTCTACTGTTTCTAGAAGTTGCCAAGGCAGCCCCTACAATTTTATCCCTTAGCAGTCATTTCTGTATTTAATATTCTTCAGGTTCCTTCAAACACATGTGCCTGATTCTGTATTTATTAAATTCATTGGAGATGGAGAGAGAGAGAGAGAGAGAGAGAGAGAGAGAGAGAGAGAGAGAGAGAGAGAGAGAGAGAGAGAGAGAGTCATAGGATCATAGAACTGTAGAGTTGGAAGGGTTCCCAAGGGTCATCTAGTCCAACCCCCTGCAATGGGGTTGATTGTTTATCACAATCAAGGTAACTTTCTCTCTCACACACCCCAGTTAATGCTATGACATAGTATATGGTTTTCTTTAAAAACAGGGGGAGTCACTTTCATTTCTTAGGGAACTGCGATGATTAGGTTCAGAGATCTGCTATGACCCAGTCCCCCATTACAATATGGTTCTCATTAGCTGACCTCCTGAGGAGAAGTGAGTGGAAATTACTGCTAAGAAATTCAGTTAAATAGCAACCTGAACACACAGTGCAGCAATCAGATAACAGCTTTGTTTAGTGCTCATATTTCTGGCCTGTGTGTTTCCTTTTATATCTCCAAAGGCACACAATGGAACTGCGAATGGCCAGGAGGAACTTTTGTAGATTTTAGTAGGACACAAAGAGACTTCAGTGGTGGTACAGCAGAAGATTATTGGTGAGATTTGAAGACCCACTTTTGCATATAAGTTTTAAACTGCAAGTGCATTGCAAGGACTTTTTTAATACCTTGAAATGATTATTGACCCAGTCACTCTTTTTAAAGCAAAGTTGGTTTTAAGGGAAAGTTTGTGCACCTGGAGATTATGCCAAGTATACAGGTCTATATAATTGTTCCTAATTTCCAGATCCAGCGAGTTGTCCTGAAATGCAGGTGCTCCCGAGTGTTGATCACATGAGGTCTGTCTGAATCACAGGAAGGGTCAGTTTGGTAGGGAGACTGACATTATCATCTTTCTAGGATTCCAGCAAGTTAAGATCAATTTCATTTGGTCCACCGCAAGCTGTGTCCCTGATTGGTGAGCAGGAATTGAATGTCTCCCTTCAAAGACTGAAATGCCATTTCACAGTGTTAAGTGCCAAGCTCTGCTTCGGCCTTAAACATGCCGTGCTGCATATTTCTGAAACAAGAGTTTCTGTCTGTTTGCTGTTAGGACACCTCTTCTTCTCCCCCACCATGCTTCAACTGTTCCTTCTGGTAACAACTTCTCCTTGGCAAGGTCCCAAATGCCACATCAATGATTTAGTACTAAGACAGATGAGTGGTTGGAACTTCGAAAAGCCAGTTTACTAATGCTGCGACAATGAGAACTATTCCTTTTGCTCCAGGTCTCCTGTTCAGCTCCGAGGGCACACTTTGGATACAAGACTTCACCAGTGCAAGGGCCTCTCCATTCTACCCGAGCTAAGCACTGGAATATGCAAAACAAAGGAGGGAGCTATTTGGAGGCAAAGTTTTTTGTGACACCATTGAGAAACCAGAACTAGTTTCAGCATACCTTTAATTAATTAAATTTTTTTAACCCACCTCCGAAGCTGTGACTTGTTCATTAAATCTAAGAGTCAGTGAAAGGCAACATTACTTTGTAACAGAATTGAGTAAATCAATTTGCCCCTATAATCTGAAATGGATTTGGGCGTAGTTATTTATTTCCAGCATTTCTTGGGTCTGAAATGGCAGAAAGTGACCAGGAAAGAAAATATGGGAGTCATTCATGCTGGATGAAAATTTTGACCTAGTGTGCAGCAGCTGAGAAAAAAGACAAATTGCATGCTAGGGAACATTAGGAGAGGGATTGAAAATAAAACTGCTGATACTATAATGCCTTCTACAAATCTATGGTGTGACCACACTTGGAATACTGCGGACAGCTCTGGTCTACTCAGAAAGGGTATTGTAGAGCTGGAAAGGGTTCAGAAGAGGACAACCAAAACAATGAAGGGAGTGGAGCAACTCCTTATGAAAAATGGTTATGACGTTTGGATCGTTTTCATTTAGGCTGGTGCTGGTGGTGGAGACATGATAGAGGCATATAAGATTATGCAATGTGTAGAGAACATGGATGAATCAAAGTTTCTCTCTTATAATATTAGAACTTGGGGGACACATCCAATGTTGGAAGGTTCAGGATAATTCTTCACACAGCCCATAGTAAAACCCACGGAGGCAAAAACCACCCATGGCTACTAATCACAATATGTTCTACTTCTTCCACTTTTGAAGCCCGTATGTTTCCGGAAATCACGGAGGGAAGAAGAGTCCTCTTGCACTCAAGTCCTGCTTGTGTGCTTCTCAGAGGCATCTGGCTGGGCACTGCGAGAACAGGATGGTGTAAGAACAGCATGGCCCCGATCCAGCAGGGTTCTTCTCAGGTACTTATAGGGAAAGCACTATGTCAAAGTCAACCGATTAGGTACATACATATATATTTGATTACGAGCTCTTACCTACACTTATTGCCCTGCTACTTGCCCCCGGGAAAACTCAAATATTTACCGCTGAATTGGAGCAAATGTCAATCAGGTTTTCTCCAGATGGATGTTTGCTCCGATTTAGCACCAAAGAGTGGGTTTCCTAGGGAAATGAGGAGGGGAAAAGACAACACCTTGCCTCTCGCAGTCATGCCATCTATGCATGGAACAAGCAGAAGTGTGGACGAGCCCTAAGTGTTTCCCCACCAAGGGAACTTTCAACATGTATTCTGACCCTCCATTTCATCTGCACAGATGCAGATCTCCTCTCCATCTTCCACAGGGCTCTGTAGGTACACTGCTTTCCCAGTCATTCTGCCGAAAGGTATTTTCCATTGTTAGCAGAGAAGCTGTTGGCACACATGAGATTGTCGTCCACCAACACCAGAGAGGAGGGAATATTGCTGGAGCATTTTCACCCCAAGTTCCACCACTGATGAAAAACATTTGGTAAGAAGGAATCAGGGATGCCCTCCTTTTTTTCCTGGAGTAATTGGAGCTCACAGGTTTTATGAGCTCTTGCCTGGGTGTGGGACATTTGGCAGGAGCGGAAGTTGCTTCCTGGCAGTTATTTGCAATGCCAAGTGATAAGCAATTCCCCAAAGAGCTTGGAGGGCTGTCTGATGGGAAAGCTGCTAATCTAGTGAGTGAGATCACGTTATTCCACTTGGAGGTTATTTTTAAAATGGATTTCGTTCAGCCAACATGCGGCTATATATAAACATTTTGGTGTTACGGGGGAAAGCAGGTGAGAAAGCTAGCAGGATTTTCACTTTACACAAACATTTCATTGGAGTTTAGCTTTTCTCTCTCTCTCTCTTCTTCCATTTACTTCCTAAAACTCCCTGTACGACTCCTCCTGAACTAACTGGTTTCATTTACGCTCCTTTCCTCCCCAAATCCAAAGAATTGGCTGTTTGAAATTAGTAACATAGCAAGCTGCCTTCTCCAGTCTCAGAACATTGCTCCGTCTAGCTCAATTCTGCCTACACTGGCTGGCAGCAGCTTTCCAGGGTTCCAGACAGGAGTCTGCCCTAGCCCAACTTGGAGATGTAATGGATTGAACTTGGGACCTTTTGCAGGCCAAACAGATTCTTTCCCACTGAGCTACGGCCCCTCGGCTTTGTCTCATTAAACTTCGTTTTATGAGTATAAATAAAATACCCTGGAGGGAGAGGGAAGCTGAAAGCTCAAGAACCGAGGCTTATCAAAGCCACCTAATGCTGTGGGTCTGGTGAATGAAGAGGAAGCCTCCAGGTGACGTCATCCAAGATTTCCATTTACACCGATAAGATCAAAAACGTGGACTTCCGAAGCAATTACGGCTTAATTAATTGCACAGGGAGGCTAGAGCAAGGCTTCCAAAGATCTCTGCTGAGTGACAGGGGCATGGCTGGAGGGGAAGTGGGTAGTTATTTCACAAAAGGGCCATTGTTGGGAAAGTTTATAATCTGCTCTTTTGTTTAATTCAATCCTCATGCATCATCGCCATCCTCCTTGGCCTCCTCCTGAAACAAAAGATCTCCTGAAACAAAAGATCTCAAGGCAAGCTGCAGGCTTGGGAGGTTTTTATTCACATCCTTAACCTCACAATGGTCCGATTCTAGCATATGCTAGCTAGATGATCCGCGACCGAGGCCAGGATTTTGCTGCTGTTTTCGCTTCACAAGTTATCACCATAGCACAGTGCCCCACACGCAGCGAGGCAATTTCCGTAAAGCGGTCGATATACTGCCGACTACCTTGACACAGGTTGACTGCAAAGTAGCAGCAGCATCTGCAGGAATGGGTCCTTACCATCCGGTGCCTATCAAAGGGACAACCTTTAAAGTAGGGGTGGCTAACAACCACAGTTCAGGGGGCAGATCCTGCCTCTTAAGCACTGTTTTCTGCACCCCTCCCCTCGCCTTCCGCTACAAGATCTCACTGACTTTGACAGCGGCAAGAAAAACTCATAGCACCTGAACTTGGAGACAGCCAATGAAGCTGAATGTTGAAAGGTTCACAACAAAAGAAAGTACTTCTTCACATAAGGGAAAGTAAAAGGGAAAGGACCCCTGGACGGTTAAGTCCAGTCAAAGGCAACTATGGGGTTGCGGCACTCATCTCGCTTTTCAGGCCGAGGAAGCCGGCGTTTGTCCACAGTTAGTTTTCCAGGTCATGTGGCCAGCATGACTAAACCGCTACTGGCGCACGGAGGATCGTGATGAGTGCCAGAGCGCACGGAAACACCGTTTACCTTCCCGCCGCAGCGGTACCTATTTATTTACTTGCACTGGTATGCTTTCAAACTGCTAAGTTGGGACAGAGCAACGGGAGCTCACCCAGTTGTGCATATTCGAACCGCCAACCTTCTGATCAGCAAGCCCAAGAGGCTCAGTGGTTTAGACCACAGCACCACCCATGTCTTCACAAAGCACGTAGTTAAATCAATACAGTATATAACAGTTAAAGCAATACAGTATATAACAGTTGCCTTGCAAAGAAATGCTGCCTCAGTTCCACGTTCCAGATGGTGACTGGAGAAGCAGGATAAGCAGATTTTGCAATACAAACCAGAACTGTGTGCACACAAGCACACACATGCACAGTGCACCTCCATAAATATGATACAGCAGCTTCCTTTTATTCCCGAATTACAATATATCTTCTGACAGTTCACAAGTGTCTACGGGAGTAAGATTCTAGCATTTGGGCAGTTGCATTATAAACAGCTAATGGAAACAGTCTGCTACATATTGTACCAAGTCCATTATTCAGTGACATCACCTGTAAATTATTCAAATGCTAAAAAACAAATATTTAAAAATCCCACTGGAACAATAAAATTCTACATCAGATGTTTCACATTTGAGGAGGAGAGCCACGCTGCTTCCTTCCCAGAAGCAAGATACTTGGCACACGGCATTCAGAGTTTGTAGTTGTGGCAGAGCTTACTCCAAAGTGGGGCGGGGAACCCCAACATGATTTACACCATTGGTTGTGGGTGTGATGATTGACATCCTTTCTGTTTCCCATTATTCTAACCCAAGTCTTTGATCCTTCCTTTCCATTCATGTATTGTTTGAAATGTTGTATGCATTGTCTTTTTCCGTTACCATCCGCATAAAATTGTAATCCTCCAAATTCATAAGGCAGGGTTGTTGCTGCTGTTGTTGTTTTACAAGTACCTGGTTTCCTTTTTCTGATACACCTCACCTAATTTCCAACACAGCTGGCACTACTTGTTTAGGTAAGTGCTGTGGAACCTGTGTTCCTCCAGATTTAAAGCTGCAACTCCTTCAACTTGAGCCAGCAAGTCTAAAGGGCAGAGATGGTGGGAGGTGCATTGAACCAACACCTGAAGAGTCACAGCTTCTCTGTGCCCAATACAGGGGTTAAAAAGCAAGAGGATTAAGAGAGAGAGCCACACATAAGAGATAAACACAGAACAGAATTCAGCTTCTTGGGAACCTCAGTTTTTTTATTTATTTTTAAGGCATCTTTCTGGTTCTCATGGGTGCAAAAGTATGCTTGGGCAAAGCCTTCAGAAAATCGCCAATGCCAGAGAAGTAGCTGAGTCAGGTTTCCAGTAGTTGGAGGTAGAAGTGAGCACCCTGCTGGGATTCTAGAAAAGCCAAAATCAAGCATGCAAACACAGGACAAATGATGCAAATCTGAACACTAAGTTGCACACTTCAGACTATCTGGGCAAAGAAATTTCTTTTTAAAAAAAAGCATGCTCTGTGCAGTGCAATGGGTTTAAGGCTTTGGAAGAAGGGAGCTCTGTTACATTCTAAGGCAGGAACGGGAAACCTGTGGCTCAACAGATGTTGCTGGACCACAACTCCCATAATTCCTCTCCACTGGATATGTTGGCAGGAGCTGCTGGGACTTGGTGCCCATTGACATCTAGAGGACCAAAGTTTCCTCCACTTCTCTGTTTTGTGAAGACCCCTGGTTTTAGGAAAGTGGGCACTCTCTGCATCTCTCCATGAGGACCATTTGAGCATCACAGAGGCATCCTTGCTCCTACATCAGACTCTGTGCTGCCCCATCTGCAACAGCCCCTGAGTACAACATGAGGCTCAGTCATTGAAACAGGAAATCTTTAGTGCACCAGAATGCACAGAAATGGGCCCAGCTGTGCACAGGGCTCTTTACATTTAGACCTTTCAGTTGCTGCAAATTTCTTCTCCCCGTATATTGAGAGACACTCTTGCTTCTTCTTTTTATGTCAGATGGACTGTTGCTCAGTGGCAGAGCACTGGCTTCATATGCAAGAAGGTCTCAAGTCATCTGCAGCTGGGCTGGAGAGAGCCTTCTGCCCAATACCTCCTAGAGCTGCTGCCAGTCACTGTGGACAATATTCAGCTAGATGGACCAATGACCTGCTTCATTATCTGTGTCTCCTCCTACATTTCCTGAAATCGGATTCTTTATTTCCAGTCCCCTCCGTAAAACAATTTTTAATGGCCAAAAGGATGGACTGTTTACAACAATTTTACATACTTATTCACTTCTGGCTGCTCAGACATGCCTTTTTTGCAAATCAGGGTCTTTCTACTCACTGCCCCAACCAGTCGTCAACCGGGTCCACCAGGATGGTGTCACTTTACTTACCCTGGGTCCTCAGAACCACAAGCAGAACCTGCGCATTCAATGCTCTTGCCCTTCCTTCCAACAGGGCAAGTGTGTCAAGAGTGCCTCCTCTGTTATGCAGAACAGTTCCCTCTCTCTAGTGCCCTGCATTTGCTCCCTTAATGGCCAGTCTAGTCTTTACTTAAACCAGGGATAGGTACCTTGTGGCCCTCCAGCTGTGGTTGGACTCCACCAGCTCCCATTGAGTCCGGCCAGCATGGCTTAATGGACAGGAATGATGGGAGTTCTGGTTCATATGGAGGGACATAGGTTACCATAGCATGATCTAGACTGAGATTAGAAAGCATGTGTGCACAGCAGCCTTCCGCTGCGCTCAGTGGCCAGATGAAGAAAGCACCACACATGCACAACCATCCTGTGTTTTCTCCATCCTATGTTCCATGGGAGAGATCAAAGGGACACTCCCGTGGACCTCTCCCATTCTTTGTCGAGCCAAACTCCCTAACAGCAGTAGCTCCTTGCACCGTCAAAAAAGGGTACCATACAAATTGAAATCCTCATCATAAAAAATATCAAGAGATGCACATGGAAGAAAGAACGAAATGATCACAAACTGTCCACTTCCAAACGCAGCAATGCCATGTATGTTTTTCCTGCACATGCATATTTAACATGTTAAATATACAACAGACCTGTAGGGGATAAAAGTCTTTGGGGGTGGGTGTAAAAATAAGGCAGGATAGCTCCCATTTGGGAGGGACTTGGGGGGGGGAGAGGGAAGGACACACCACTTGCCTCGACACTCGTCTGCAGTTATCTTAATTTATTTTTATTGTGTCTGAACGAACCCTACGAAAACATCTTCAAGGTGGCTTAATGTCTTCTTCAATTCACAGTCCTCCCTTAAGATGTATTTCTCCACATTATATTGATATATAAAAAAAGTCTTAAAAAAAATCCACCTGGAAAAGAGAAGAGAGTGATGCGGCCGTGTGGGGAGAAGTGCTGCGGTCCTCACTGTGCTTTGGAAAAAGCCAGGTCCTAAACAAACTCTCCCCGGAACGGCAGTGAACTTTGGCTCTGCTCCTGCCAGCGGTAGCGAAGCTGGGAGAGCGGCTTGTCCTCCAGCTTCTCGAATTCAGCAAAACCCAGTTGGTTCAGGATCTCATAGACGCCAGCCTTGGCCGCCACCTGGAAGCAGGGAGGGGAAAGGAAAGGTAAGGTGGGAGGGAAATATACTCTTAAATTCCTCCATGTATACAGGTGAGCAAATGTCCACACTGCAGAGGTGGCATGCCTCGTCATTTTGCAGCGTGGAGGGACGGGGGACAGGACGAGACAACATCCTAAATAAATGACCAGCATATGGGGTTTGGGGGTGACGAGGAACAGCAAGGCAGCTCAGGTTCTCTGGAGAGCAACAGCAAAGCCATTTGCAGAGGGCAGGAAAGGAGGAATGGTCCCAAAATGTCATTTGCAGCTGGCAGTTAGATCTCTTGCAAGAACTGCTTGTATGCATCGTTAGCAGCATGTTGAAGAACACTGCCGTATTTTCCTTCCATTTCAGACATGTCTGCAGACAGGTAAGTACCGATCGTGTGCACACCTAGACCCTGCTCCAATTCAACACGGCTAGTGTTCGCAGGTGCTTCCTGCAAGCGTCACTTCTGCACTCTGCAGCACTTCTTCTTGGGTTTTGTCCTATAGAGGAGGGGCTCCCTAGCCTAGGGGATGGGGCTTCATACAAAATGAGAAATTCATAGGCTGTTTTGAAAACCTTTCCCTTCTAGCTATTAAGACTTCCCCCTGCACCTCTGTGCTATCATTTATTCATTTAAAATATATCCACCCCATAGTGGCTTCTCATCCTCATATTTTATGTCTACCTTCTTGCTGTTGTTCCTTGTCCCCTTCCCCTAATCGGTGCTATTTTTCTAGAAAAAGATGTGCTGGAACTAATGGCCAGAAAACCTCAAATTGGCTTTACTCAAATTGTGGGAAATGTATGCTCTTGCTGTTATGAAGTTATTTCACAACAAAAATGCACGGGAGTCAATATTAAGGAGACTGCGAAGGGGAGGGGGAGTGATGTGCTATAAAACCTAAGGAAATGCTGTTCCTGGAACATCTGGGATGTCTCCCTGACCCACTTCAGATACATGCAAGAGGAGAGCCCAGAGACTTATTCAGAAGATGTTTCATCTACTTCTGCTGCAGCATTTGCCAGAGAATGACTCCAAGCAATACAAAATGTATTATAAGGAAATCGTGTTTACCTATTAGAATAGTTCATCTAAGGCTATGAATCTTGCTCCATTAAGGTTTGCCTTTCCCATTTGCAAGCCTGTTTGCCTTCAAAACGTAAGATATTACTGGTAGATACGAGAACTGGATACAGGATGGAGTCTTGGAAATACATTCCTCATGTTAATGCAACCTTACGTCAAAATAGGGGATAGGAATGTCGAAAGAAGGACAAGGCCTAGAGTCAAACAATGCACACATGGCCACTGACGTTCTTTAGAGCAGCCTTTGCCAGCCAGGTGCTGTCCAGATGTTTCGAACTACAACTCCCATCAGCCCCAGGCAGGGCAGCTATGCTACAGCTGGCCCCGATGGGAACAGGAGGCTTGCAGCTTGGCAAAGGCTGCTTTTGGTGACGTCAACACACTCATGTTTGCTGCTGGGGTTAGCGGAAATTTCTAAGCATTATCAAATCAAATGTGGCTTAAATAACTTTTGGTCCATCTATTTGGGACCGTTTGCTCATAGCCAGAAGGCATACTTCCAGAAGCTCTTCCTTCCTTCAGGAGGGCCTTCCTGTTAAGGTAGTGTGGTGGGAAAACTTTTAACCGTCTGGCCCACTAAGACTGACTCATAACCTCATGTTAACCCCTGTGTCTAGTGTTAATGGAGAAACTGGCCAAGCAAATAACAAAGAGGCCATGGTCCTAGAAAGAAAGGTGTATTTCATGAGAACTGGCTTTGCTTTATAAAATTTGCGGCTAACAAAGAACATAATTGGGCTTCTCCTTTGACCCATACCCCTCTGTGGAGAGATGCTTGGAGATGGTTTGTCATTCTTTCATTGTATAACAAATTTATAGAAAAACTACTTTTCAGCCTGACTACTATTAGATAAACATTGTGATGTAACACATATAGAAACATCTTTTTTAATCAATTTCTTTAGAAGCAGGACAATGTATGTATTTTATAGGGAACACTTACATAAATTTGCTCCTGGATTTTTTGTTATGTAATGTGCATACATTTATTAATTTTTAAGAGAATTTTTTTATAAAACCCTCTGTATTAATTAGAACAAGCAAATTCTTTTTCTAAAAAAAGAAATCAGTTAAACTTAGCTTTTGATTTAATTGCTGAGAAGTTCTTAATTTAGCAGTCTGTAGGCTTCTTTATGTGGGTGCTCTTAATTTTACGGAAGAAACTGCAGCTTTTACAAATTTAACTCTTGCAAACATCTAGTGACTGGTGTTTGAAATGATCGGCAAAGGCTTAAAAAACAAACAAACCAGGAATTGCATTTTGCAAGTCAACATGTTTGTTTCTTTTTTTAAAAAAGTCATCTTTCCTAGACTTCAAGGTGGACCATGTGGTGAGTTACTGATGGATCTGGAGGCGCCAAGCAGGGCTTGGAGCTCCCAGCGCTTATCATTGTTCTCAGTATTCCTAGAAGTCTAAACATTACTCGATCAGTTTCCTGATGCAACAAACTTCCTTGGATGGTATGGGCTCTACAAGATGGAGTGGTGTAGCCTTCCTGATTCATGGAAACTTGCTCAAGGCAGGAGTAAGGAGTGAAGCTGAGCCTTCTTTCCAAGCCTCCTCTCCTAGGGGAATGAAATAAACAAGGGCCACCATCTTTGACTTATCTCAGTTCAGCAACAGAGCACATTCCAGCTCTCATTCTGCCTTCCAACCAAGCACAAAGTGAGCACGTGCAGATAATATTCCTTCCTTCTCTCCCTCTCCGCTTCATGCTGTACACTGATGGGACACCAGTAACATTTTCCCTGCCCCCCTGTTCATTTCCCCTCCAGCGCTTCCTCCCTGCCCCAGACATGCATGCAGGGTGAATGTCGTTTTCCAGCAAGTCCCTTCAACCAAGAATGGCCGAGGCTCTGATTGTAACCGCATTTGGCAGATGCCTCTTTCATCTCTTACCAAAGAGATCAAACATGCCAATATGAATTAGCAAAGCTAATTGAGACGGAGAGGAGCCGAGGCTTTCCCATCACACGCCAGTCAGCGACTCCCCACTTAGAGCTGACACAAACAGGAGAGGGAGAGAGGCTCGTCTCAAGGACACCGATAAAATGAGCCCGTTCCGACACCCACACCGCTTTCCTCTGTCCGCACAGTTTTCACCTATCCTGCCTTATTTTTAGCTTTAGACTTTTCCAATAAGAAATTTGTCTCTTTCTCCATGTGCAGACAGATTTAGAGTTCCAGGATTATTCTTTAAACAAGCCTCCTGGCACCTGAAAAGGCTTAACAAATGATTACGGCACAAGCCTTTGTAGAGCAGAGACCACTTCATCTGGTGCAAGGTGTAATCCTAAACTGGCAACCATATGTAGAGCTCCTGAAATTGCTTAGAGGTTCTGAGCTGTGATCCACAGACCCCTTCTGCTCCACAACCTCCACTCATATAGGGCTCTTCTTAGTGGCCTGGCTTAGGACACCCATGATTTTCATAACATGCTGATGGTTTGATGACAATGCTGGCATGGAAGGCAAACAATGGAAGGACCCCCCCCCCCAACTATTTTAAAGTGGTTGGGGTGGAGGGGGAAACGTTTGAGAACTGCTGCCTGATCATGGTTTCCAACTGGTTTCCAGGTGCATGTTTATGGGTATCTTCAAACACGGAGATGACACCCACATTCTGCATACTGGTTTCAGGAAACACTGGTGTTGCATCGGCACATCTGCATAATCATGCCTGTCACGTAAAACGTGGAGCTGTCGTTTGCGTCTCTTACCAAAGAGGCTAATTGGAGGGTTAATTTGTTGCAGAGGGATGTCTGGAAGGTTCCTTTTTGCGGGAGCAAAAGAGAGAGATGGTGCTCTATCGGCCAACAGTTCTCCAGGCCTCTCCCATTCTCATGCACACAAAAAGCTCTCGTTTCCAAACGGAGAGAGGGCGAGAGATGGATGAGGGGACCACCCCAGCTCAATCAACATTGCTGGCTGCCTCTACAAAGCCTTTCAAGTTGCAGCGCTGGGGCAACCACAGCACAGGCAGGGTGCTGATAAAAAAAAATGAGAGAGGGAAGGCCAAAGGTCCAATGAAATGAAAGGCCTCGAAAACCCTTTTGTGCCTGGGAATAATAGGGCGAAGGAGGATGCTTTTCAAGGGACAGCTTTGATACCTTATAAAAGAAAACAGGGGGACTCTGTGCCTTGGTGGCAAACACTGCAATGGACTGCAGTTGATCTCCCTCACTTCCTCAACATGACCTCATCCCCTGGGAAGAGCAACTCAGCCCAGCTTTGAATATATTGACATGGCTTCCTATTCTGCTTCTTTGGAGATGTACAGAACCACCAAGCCACCTCACACCAAAATAATTCACTGTCTCTGGAGAAGAGTGGGCATGAGAAGGGGGTCGACTTTCTTTGCAATGGACTTGTTTTGTGGGTAAGGAAGCAGTGTGGCTTGTTTGAAGTAGAACGATGTACCTGCAAGGATCCATTACCTAAGCAGCAGGCAGAGACAAAGGAGGAGAAATATTCCCCTAGGTGGAAACCTACTTCTAAGACAAATGGCAAGACTACATCCACTTGAGATGGAAGTCTGTATGCCATGCTTTAAACATGCATGAGTTTTTCAGATACATGTGGAATCTGGGGAGTGTTAATGGATATTGCTTGTTCTCTATTACTGTACCAGAGAAACGTTCTGTTGTGCGGCTGGGATTTCTTCTTGTGCCCAACTGTCCCGTGCAAAAAGAAGTAAAATAGATTACAAAACCTGTCAAGAAAACAGTACTCTTCACAGTGCGATCCTGTACGTATTAATTCAAAAGCCAGTCCCCCTGTGAGCAGGGATGCAGCCTAGGAAAACTTGAAAGATGTGTTCACACTTTGGTCTCTCCGCACGAGCTGCCAAAAAAATGCAGGCATTGCTGTAGGTAGGGGAGTCTGGGAGAGAGTTTAACGTCTCCTCTTGCAATCCTCACCAGCATCCCAGGTTTATCCAGCAACAACATTCCCCTCTTGTTGTCACTAAGCTCTCTTCAGCAAAGTAGGGGTGGGGAGAGAGAAGAGCAAAATAGCGCATCGAAGTGGCGAGAGCTGATGAATCAGCTTTAATCTGTGAAGAATGCACATGAATTCCATTCCCTTCTGTGTATGTCCATCTGACCAAACTGCATGGAGATTAATTTGCCAAGCCACAGACACTACGAAACCTCACTTGTGGAAAGAGCAGAGATGGAAACAATAGGGAGCAATGACATGCCGGTACATACGTACGTACATACATACATACATTCTTACAACAAGGGCAGAACTGCCTTTTCCTCTGTGTCTTCCGCCCCGCCCCCTTCCCGTGCACCACAAACAAAAAGTGGGACATGGTTGAAAGTTTGGTAGGAAGTGGCAGGGAAGAGGTAGGATGATGAAGAGGTAGGATGATTAAGAGGGGGGCAAGAAGGAGAAAATATGGGAAAGGAAAGCAGAGAGAGATCTGGTCCTGGGATATGGTACACAGGCTCTTAACTGAAATGGCAAATGCCCAAAAGTCAAATGCATCTATTTCCCCCCTTTTTGAGACTCTCTCAGCAAGTGACAATGAAGCTGTATTATTTTGGAGAAGGGTAGAGGTAGATGCACACTTCTGTGCTAGAAAAGAAGCAGTGCAGATTTCACTCCCCTTCCCCCATTCTTTCCATCCCTGCCCCTCCCCAACATGCTGCAAGTGGGCAATATTAATTTCACTTCTGCTATTCGAAGCAGGAGAAACTGACAAGGCTTTTTCACAGCATGACATAAGGCAAGGAGGGGGCCCACCTGCAGCACAAATTAAAGGAAGGATTTAAAGCTTCTAGAGCAGCCTTTCTCAACCTCAGGTCCCCAGGTGTTGTTGGATAACGACTCCCAGCATTCCTAGCTAGCAGGACCAGCAATCAGGGATGACGGGAATTGTAGTCCCAACAACATCTGGGGACCCAAGGTTGAGAAAGTTTGTTCTAGAGGGCATCATTGTTGCATGCCAGGAATAGGGGGTCCAATCCTACAGACTGATTTTTTTTTCAGAGGTCCAGACGATGTCCAGGAAATTAACTCAACCTAATTTCTGAAGTGTATTTTATGAATCTTTTGTTGCTCTTGTTGGTGTTCAGAAAGCGACTTCTGAAGATGCCTATGATTTGGAGTCCCTCCAGACATCCTTCTTATTAGGCATTCATTGACGAATTGTGCTCAGGAGGATACTGCAGAGGTTATATGTGATGCCACTTTTTACACTGTTTGTGCATGCAGCAGTTTTGGAGCGGACGTAGGGTTTCATTTCCAATCAGTGAATGTCCTCATGACTTCCTGACACCATAACACCATGAACGTTTCGGTTTATTTTTTGTTCCACCTTTGCTGCACTATAGCGCAAGACTGCCCCTCCAGTAAGAAACTAAGAAAGCGGAATGAGGTGTGGATGGTCCAGTATAAATCCACCACTAATGCATTCTAATTTCATCAATGAGATGTTGCAGAATACACTTGCAAAAAAACCAGCAGCCTGGAGGAGCGGAGCGGAGCGGAGCGGAGCGGAGAGACAGAGGCAAAGGAACAAGAATCACTCAAAACACACGTCTTCTTTAGCTGCTAAGTGCAGCAGGTTAGCTCTGACAGGTTAACACAATGCTATTCCATCTTCTCTAAGCTGCTTGAGTGAAAGAGTGGGAGAGCAAAACAGAGAAATAGCAGGGAGTTCATCTACGGACAAACCACAATTCTTTCCCTCCAGGACAAAATTAGATCTTGGATGTGTGAAACTGAGGTGCCTCTCAAAGACTGGCAGGAGGAAAAAAACATAATCGAATTTGTGGGAGTTCTGGATAAACCAGGAAAGGACAACCATGTGGGAGGCACAAACACACAACACACACATAGAGCAACAGAGGACGGAACTGGGAGTGCAGTCAAGGAGGAAGCACTAAACGAGATCGATATTTGGAGGGAAGAACATGACAGGGAAGCAGCATGAGACAGAGAGGGCAAAATGCCTAGATGTATTTGCGTGGCTTCTTCTAACCCAAAAATTTTCTATTTAAGCACAAAATGGGTGGCTTTAAACATAACAATAAGGTCAATGAGGCCCCTCAGTCTCCTGTCTGAATGACTCACTTCTAAGGCAGCAGCACTATGGAGATTCTGGGAAGGTTTCTCCTAACATGCCTCATCCTGTGCAAGGACAGGACCTATGCACTGGGGCTTCCCCCCCTCCCTGTGGGGTCAGGAGAAGCCCAGAACAGCAAAAGGAGAGAAGGAAGGGGAATCATTCCACTCGGCAAGCAGCACAATGCGGAATTCCACCCTCTGTCGCAATTCCACTTAGAGCAACCATCTTGCTGCTATTCTGGATGGCGTCTAATTTTCAGGTCTCCTTTTTGTTCAGCTCCCCAAATATTTAATGCATTCTTCAACCTGCAGAGAGGAAATTCTTCCGGGTTGCCAGATGTCCTGATAGTCACAGGACTATCTGATCTAATCCCACCTCCCTCCAGCACTCAAATACTAGGCTACTATTCTGTATTCTGTCCTCCCTAGAAAAGTCCCAGTCCATTTTGTTTTGGAAAGCCCCCAAAGTATGAGGCTACCAGTTCCCCTTTCCAGTGAAGGCTTAAGTATCAGTGGAAAAACCCAGCTCTAGAATTTTACTACTTCCCAGATTCTAATGAGGTATGAGCATGTGATAATGTTCTCCTCGCCACTCGGCAGGATGATTCAGACAAGGACTACCCCAAGCAGTTGCATGCAGCCTTCACAAAGCTGTCTGTTAATACCTGCTCATTTGTAGCTACCGGTGGAATCAGTCGAACTGGAGAAAAAGGAATGTCCCCCTGCTCCTCCACTGCATGCCATGCAAAGTTTGCTGGATATGGTGGGGGATTTAGATGAGGCGGCTTAGTATGCGAATTGGCCCTTAGCTATGTTATTTCATTTGGGTCACACATGGCAGAGGCACAGCATCTTAAATATCTGGAGGGTCGGTGAAGCTTGGATTAAGCTTTTCCAGGGATGATTTAAAAACTGGGTGCTTTCCGTGTCAGTACACTGATTGAAACATCCGTATTGACCAGGACATATAGCTGCTTTTAAAACTCCTCTGCATTGACAACATTCCAAAGTGACACACTGGAGATAGAAAGGCATACTTGTCATCATGTGGAGCAATATATTTGGCTTGTATTTTCCATGCAGTGGTTGGTGAAGCTAAACTGTTTGATCCGTTGATTAACCTATCTCCCCCTGCTTTCTGCACCTTCCTTTCCTGCCATTACAACACTTTAGCATCCCCCCTCCCCCACTATAGGAATGCAGTATCCCTTTTTCATGTATTACCGAAACTTTTCTGTGTATAAGACTATGGTTTTTCCCTTCAAAAATCATGCTGGCCTGCAGCCAGAGCATTTTGACGGCTCCTGGTCAACTGAATGAAACTTGCTATCAGATGAGACTTGCTATCTGCCAAATATGCTTACTAAATAAAAAGATACTCCGAGGACAATGAACCCAAAAAATAATAAAATACAAAAACAGCTGTTTTCCACGGGAATCAATCCAGAAGGAATGCAACGGCAGCAGGCTCTGTTTGCTGTGCTTTTATTTTTTCCCAGGGTATGGTGTGATGATGGGGGGGGGGTGGAAGACTGAGAAAGCTCTCTGTGACAGCTGGGTGAACCGCTAGCAGCAGCTATGAGCAACTGGTGAAACTGAGAGGGCAGAAATGTGGGCTTGGGAAACAAAACCCAAAGACCCTAAAATGCTGTTCCCATATAGGTCACCATCCACTGTGCCATTACTGAACAGGCATACAATGTAGACATTTAAGGTAATGGGTCTCCCGACAGCCTAATAACTGTCTCATCATTCTGATCCTGCAGCGGTCGAGCTCACTGCAGTCCGTCCAGCTGAGCAAAGAGATTGTACTGCATGGCTAACACTTTGGACTCAAACAAGAGTGTGTGGGATATGCAACAGAAATAATAATACCTAAAGCTTCCACAGCACTTTCATGTAGCTTATGATTTTGTTAGAATATAGCTCTCTCCGGCGGTCTTTTTTTTTTTTTTTTACATACTGAAAAGCATGGCTGCAATTTTTATTATTATTATAAGAATGACAATTAAGCAGCAGGGGCAGGGAAAACATCCAGCAAGTTCAAAACATAGTAAAACAAATCAGCGACCTTTACCAATCTCAACACCTGTTAAAATAGCCGGTGTTAGTGCTTAGCATTTGGAGTTGGCAACTCAGTGGTTTGTCTATAACAGTATAAATGACCAATGTCGCATCGCAGGGAAACAGCAGTGTAATGACAATAATGACTTTGCAATTGTTTGAATGGCGAGCTGCTCACTGGAAAAAAGCATACATGTCGGCGTGCTTCCTTCAAAGTTAATACCTGGGCTTTTCAGGGCATTGTTTGGCACAGTCAGAAAAGTGAATGGTGTTGGGAAAGCGCTTACCTCACGCATCCAAACACTGAAAGGCCTCTGCCAGGAGTCCTTTTTCCCCAAATGCAGGTATGCATTGAACAAGATGAGATAGATATAGCGTTCCAAGTACTGAAGGCTCCTCAGCTGCAATGTCCGCATCTCCTTCTCCTCCTTAGCTGTTTTCCCCTGGAAACAAACAAACAAATAAATAATAAATACAATTGCTTAAGGGCCAACACCAGACAGCAGAAATGCCCTGCAAGTCCCAAAACTAGGGCAGGCCATCTTGCATTTTATCAAAGGAAGCGCCGCAAGGGCAACAGCTCAGGGCCGCTTCTGACATGACCATGGTGCAAGGGCGTACCCACCACGGGGCAAGTTAGGGCAGCTGCCCTACTCTAGAAGCCAGCTGCCCACCCACAAGGGCGTACCCACCGCGGGGAGCACAGCCCGGCGGAGCGCGAGTTCGCCATTCCCGCCGCCCCGCGCCGCACCCTCCCTCCAGCTCCCCGGCGCGCCCTCAGGCAAGGCCAAGCACGGCGGGGAACCAGGGAGCGCGGCGCGGTGGGCGGGAACGCCGAACTCGCGCTCCGCTGGGCTGGGCTCCGCCTCCGCCCACCAGCCCTGCTTCTAGGGAGGGGCACAGCCCGGCGGAGCGCGAGTTCGCCGTTCCCGCCCGCCGCGCTGTGCCCTCCCTCCAGCTCCCCGTCGCACCCTCAGGCAAGGCCAAGCGCGGTGGGGAACCAGAGAGCGCGGCGGGCGGGAACGCCAAACTCGCGCTCCGCTGGGCTGGGCTGGGCTGTCTCCGCCCACCAGCCCTGCTTCTAGGGAGGGGCACAGCCCAGCGGAGCGCGAGTTCGCCGTTCCCGCCCGTCGCGCCACGCTCTCCCTCCAGCTCCCCGTCACGCCCTCAGGCAAAGCCATGCACGGCGGGGAACCAGGGAGCGCGGCAGGGGGGCCTTCCTGCCCTGGCGAACTCCTGCCTTGCTGCCCCATTTCCTGGAGCAGCGGCGGCTGCACTATTGCCGGCGCCTCCCCAGCTTTCCTCTCTGTGACAAAGGCGCCCGCCTTTGGCCAGGGTCTTTTCAATTGGGCCATCGCGAGGCAGCGGGAGGAGCTTGGCTCCGTCATCTGCCCGCATGCAAAACCGTGCAGGGGTCGGCAGTTGCTGAGAACAGGGTTGCAAGGAGAGAGGGGCGTCTGCGCGGTTCCAGATCTCTCTCTCTCTCTCTCTCTCTCTCTCTCTCTCTCTCTCTCTCTCTCTCACACACACAATCTCCCAGCTGGAGGGAGGTCGCGCCACGGTGCGCTCTGTCGGGCTGTGCTCCGCCTCTGCCCATCAGCCCGGCGCCTCTGACTGCACTTTCCCCGCCCACTTTGTGGCCCCTCCCCTTCCGTGCCTTGGCCCCTCCCCTTGCCCCCCCCTAGTTTTGATCCTGGGTACGCCCATGCCATGGTGGAATAAGAGTTGCAGCGGCATGGGTCCTCTTTCCTGTGCTAGGAAGTTGAGCTCTGAAGCTGCCCATCGGATGGGAGGAGTGCCGTAGAAAGGTTGCGAAGGGCCAAAGCTCTTTTGGTGGAGCTCATGCTTTGCATTCAGGAGGTCCTAGACTGAGTCCCAGGGTAGGGCTGGGAAAGACCCTGGGGGCCTTAAATACTTTTGCACCTGAAGCCCAAATTCAAAACCATAGACTGGGGAGCTTTGGTTTTCTTTGGGGGGTGAGGGTGGAACACCAAAAATGGAAGGAAATTAAGAGTCACCCACCCTAGGACCTGCCACCCAAAGCGGGGTACTTTGTGGCATTTCGATGAAAGGCTGGGCCTGCTGCTATGTAGTTGTTTTCAACCCTAGTTCCTCTTTGACATTTAAGATCACTGTGGGATGCTTCAGTCACAGGAGCCCCTCTATGGAAGCAGCTCACAAACTGCTCCATACAGCGGTGTGCCAAGCATGGAAAACAACCTTGCCAGCAGCGGCCTGATGGTCTGGAGAACCTTCTGGCCAGGGCTGCACATTATCCGAAGGCTACTAAAGGGGCAATGGGGCTGGTGTGGGAAGCGACTTGCAAATGTTACAAATCGATGCATACACATACCCAACACACACACAGCAATTTCTGCAACCATGTTGGGGGGGGCTGTATCGTGGGAAACTTCCATTGAAGACTCTAGCTGCGGTCAACTTAGAATGAACTTAGGAGAACCGGCAGTGTTTGGAAGGTGGCTAAAACAGGATGGCATTTAAACTTGGCAGCCCAGGCTCTCATTGAGGCAAACGCTTTCCTCTTTTAAATACAAAGACCCCTCAGAAATAAGTGGGTTTTTTAAAAGCATTGTATGCATCTACTTTCACGTACACATGTGCATTTAAAACACACACACACAAACACAAACACACACCAAGCTATAAACAGTGCCATTATTTTATATAGTGCTTCTATTCCTGAAAGGCTGTGGTGACCAAGAATTAGTCCCTTCCTATCGTCTGTCCCTGCCTTGACCTCAGCTGAGTCATGACCACACAACAGCAGGCACCGAGGTAGAAGCCTGAGGTGTGTTAGGGGGTTTATTCATAGTTTATGGCCAAACACGGAGACCAGCCATCTTTCAGTTCAAAACGACCTCTTAAGCAGCTACTTTGCTATAAGTAGAAAACACCAATTAAAGCGTCATAGAATAGAAACACCACAAAACTGGAAAGGAAGAACCCGAGGGCTTGAGAAAACAGGGCCATTAACTAACACTCTATAGCTGCAATCCTACACATATTTCTCAAGGATTAAGTTCCCATTGGGCTCAGTGGGACATCCTTCTGCGTCGAAGTGCATAGGACTGTCAACTACAACAGTTCAGAAAAGTCAGCTACTCCTCTTTTAACACTCATTCAAGCTTTAGACGCAAGTTAACTTGCTTTTAACTGTATCCAAAGCACCCCAATAAATAAACGACAGCAAATAGCGGCAAACGCTGCCGTTATTTCCTTGTTTTGATTTGGCAGAATTTCACAACACGCCGCTATTTTCACTTTTAAACATCGCTTTGTTTAGATTGCAAATATTAATTGGAGAGGCGAGCGGGTGGGAATGCAGCCTATGGAAATTGCAGTATTCCAAATGCTAACAAACTGACCAAATTTTGGACTCAGACTCGGCACAGCTGGAAAGCAGGCTCCACTGACAGCTACCCAAACTGGCAACAACCCACACGCTCAAGAGACATTTCGTTCTAATTAAACATACGTGCAACATATATATATATACACACACTGTATATTCCTGCGTATAAGACTACTTTTTAACCCAGGAAAATCTTCTCAAAAGTTGGGGGTGGTCCTATATGCCAGGTCATATTTCTTATACGGCGAGTATATCCCAAACTCTATATTTTAACTGGAAAAGTTGGGGGTCGTCTTATACACCCAGTCGTCTTATACGCCGGAATATACTGTGTGTGTGTGTGTGTGTGTGTGTGTGTGTGTGTGTGTGTGTGTGTATTCCAACTGCAGCACAGCAATGCAACAACTTTTAAGAATCCCAAAGCAGAACTGTTACTCTGTGATCTCTTGTCTTGAAAAATTAATGGACCTGCGGGATAGCTGCCAGAAGATTATCATAAACCTGATCCTACTATGACTTTCCCCATTTCAAACGGCTGCCAGGTCCTTCTTCCACTACAGTGTCTATCTGCCCTGAGTTCTGCCTGGCTTTTAAATCATTACATTTCAGCAATCTTGTAAACAGCCACTCGTTTGTGGTGAGCAAGAATTGCTTTCAGGCAACCAAGCAGAACTTTAAAAATATAAAATAGTTCTTTTTCTTTCTTCCTGACCACAAATTGATTAACCTTTGTGTGAGAGAAGCAGAGCTGGTAAATAATAATAATAATAATAATAATAATAATAATAATTGTTATTATTATTATTATTTTGGTGGGCTGGTACTTTTCATCCATTTGGGTTAATTCCTTGTGCTTCATCTATCTCCAGCACAACATTATTCACTGGCTGTTATTCTTCATTTTCCACTTTCATTGCCAATTTCCTTTTTCGGTAAATGCATTCATTTATTACACACACATATATAGATGTATATCCTGGCTATATATATATATATATATATATATATATATATATATATATATATATCCTGGCTTTTTCTGCAGAGCTGAAGGCGGGGTACATGGTTCTCCACTCCCCAATGCTTTTAACCTCACGACTAAACAAGCAGAAGCCGCCCTTGGAAAAAATGCAGGAGGTATGCAACCATTCCAATGCCACTCCATTGCAGAATTTCAAATAAACTGCAGAAAGATGGTTCATGCCAAAGCTTCCTATGCATACTGAGTGTGAAGTAGGTTCTGGTGAAAATTTGTGAGATTTTGAAGTGGTTCATTCTTGGACTTACATCCCTTGAATCATCTGCAGCTGATTACCAGCAGCCAATCATGTGTGAATGCCATTGGGAAAAACATAAGCTTTGAGTACAAAAAAATCAGTGGTGGCCATTACAAAATCTGTGGATATGTGCATATTTCGTCTAGACTTGAGGCATAAAGTGATCCCAGGTAAACCACCTGGGTCACACAAAGGAACATGGGATGGAACTGTCAAGGAGATAAAGAACTACAGAACTTTCAGAAATCACCTGAAGGCAGTCCTGTATCGGTAAGTTTTTTTAATCTCTGATATTTTATTATGTTTCATATATGCTGTAAGTTGCCCAGAGTGGCTGGGGAAAACCAGCCAGATGGGTGAGGTGTGTGTATGTGTGTGTGTGTGTGTGTGTGTGTGTGTGTGTGTGTGTGTGTGTGTGTACTAGGTAACTGCCGCTTTAGAATTCAGATTTGGCTTCGTTAAACATCAAAGTGAAGATCCGCTTGCTCTTCTTCTGCCGACTGTTCCTTACAGTCCACTGCTCCAATGACTGTGAAAAATACACAGCTTTTCTGATGAGCTAAAAAATGATCTATGCAATCCATAAGACAAAACTAAATGATTAAGTAGAATCATAGAGTTGGAAGAGACCACAAGGGCCATCCAGTCCAACCCCCTGCCAAGCAGGAAACACCATCAAAGCATTCTTGACATATGGCTGTCAAGCCTCTGCTTAAAGACCTCCAAAGAAGGAGACTCCACCACACTTCTTGGCAGCAAATTCCACTGTCGAACAGCTCTTACTGTCAGGAAGTTCTTCCTAATGTTTAGTTGAAGCTTCTTTCTTGTAGTTTGAATCCATTGCTCCGTGTCCGCTTCTCTGGAGCAGCAGAAAACAACCTTTCACCCTCCTCTATATGACATCCTTTTATATATTTGAACATGGCTATCATATCACCCCTTAACCTTCTCTTCTCCAGGCTAAACATACCCAGCTCCCTAAGCCATTCCTCATAAGGCATTGTTTCCAAGCCTTTGAACATTTTGGTTGCCCTCCTCTGGACACGTTCCAGCTTGTCAGTATCCTTCTTGAACTGTGGTGCCCAGAACTGGACACAGTACTCCAGGTGAGGTCTGACCAGAGCAGGATACAGTGGTACTATTACTTCCCTTGATCTAGATGCTATACTCCTATTGATGCAGCCCAGAATTGCATTGGCTTTTTTAACTGCTGCATCACACTGTTGACTCATGTCAAGTTTGTGGTCTACCAGGACTCCTAGATCCTTTTCACATGTACTGCCCTCAAGCCAGGTGTCACCCATCCTGTATTTGTGCCTTTCATTTTTTTATTTTTATTTTGCCCAAGTGTAGTACTTAACATTTCTCCTTGTTAAAATTCATCTTGTTTGCTTTAGCCCAGTTGTCTAATCTGTTAAGGTCATTTTGAAGTGTGATCCTGTCCTCTGGGTATTCGCCACCCCTCCCAATTTGGTGTCATCTGCAAACTTGATCAGGATGCCCTCAAGCCCATCATCCAAGTAGAGTAATACTAAACTCTGTATTGTCTTGAGATAAAATGTGCCAGTACCCAAAAGGATAAAACCATGAGATCAATTTTAAGACAGAGTTAAGCGACTTTGGAAGGCAATTTATATCACAGTTCACAGCATTCCAAAGCTGCTCTAATTACACGTGGTGAGACCTCAGACATGCGATCTGCCAAAGAGGTATCTCTAGAGAACATCCCAGTCAGGTTGGTGGTCTTAAAAGGCTGGTGGTTTCTGGCATATGATGGGTTGGCATTTGGAATATAGTTTCTCACTATTGCTGCAGGTCGCTTCTTCTTAAAATAACCAGCACATAAAAATATTCCCATTTCCCTTCAGAAGTCACACTTACTTCATTTAATGTTATTCATTCTCAGCAAAGAGAAAAGCTTGTCAACTGGCATCCAAAAAGAAACCCAAAAAGTTCTCATCAAAAATACAATGAATGTGTGGACAGTCCATTCAGTTTTTTCCTAGGCATAGCATCTGTGAGCTGCTAATCACAGTGGTATATCAGCCCTAGAACATGTCACAATTAACTCATTTGATTTTGATTTCATCCTGCTTATGATTGGGACATTCTTCTTTGGCTATATCCAAGCAAAAAAAATAAAAAGGTGGAAAAGTGCAGCCTCAAGTTCTCTTTTTTTATTAAGCTTCATCATAAACCTTTAACATTCGCTGCTTCTCAGCACTTGAAAGAACAGAACAGTATTGACTTGCATTCAGATTTAAAATCTTTCCATGGACACAAAGAAATGGTTTGCTTCTTTCCAAGCAATACTTACTAATCCTTATGTCTCTATGCTCTTACTTGTGTGGGTAACCCGTCTCCCCGTCTCCCCGTCCCCCTGCCCCCCCAAAACCCACCTTCTGACCCAAATATCCTATCAGCTATATATTCTCCCACGCCCTTTGGGGATCTGCACTACTGCTTCAAAAGGGTCTAGTGATAAAGGTTCAATTTCACACACATCCATATCTCTTAAGAATTACATAAACACCCAACTCATCTCCCGAAGAAACTAACAAAAATGCCAAAAGTCCATTTAAAATATATGGTTTCTATGCTAAGCAAAAGTACAGTTCTGACATGCAAAGCATCGTGGGATGCAGAGGCAAGTATTAAATTTCCCTTCTATTTGTAACATCTTTTTTTTTTTTAATGAAGGGATATTTCAAAAAGAGGGAATGGTTGAGATAACCATCATTCTTAAATTTGTTTGTGGGTTTGTTCAGGATAGAAGAAAGGAACTTATAAGGACACCCAGTATGCTTCACAGTTAAGAAGATTTGCACTTGAAAGTCCATATCCCACCCAAACCAAATGGCCCCCCCTTCCGAAATTAAACAATATTCATTCAAGTAGCCAGCCGCATTTAAATAGTGTGAAAAGAATTTAACTTGGGGAACATACAATTCCCATCTACAATCTGACTTTCCCTCTCTTCAACCAACCTGGCTCTAAGTGAGAGACAATTTGCACAATAAAAGCAACAAACAATAAAATAAAAAAACAATAAAAGCAACAAACAATGAGAACAGAATGGTGGGGAAGCGAAATCCTGCATGAAAGTAATCTTCTCTATAAATAATAAACAAGGAACAGTGTGTGTGTGTGTGTGTGTGTGTGAGAGAGAGAGAGTGAGAGAGAGAGAGAGAGAGAGAGAGAGAGAGAGAGAGAGAGAGAGAGAGAGAGTGTAGCTGCATAGTTAAAACCAATCTTGATCCACAGTCATTAACTACGCCATTTGAGAGTAAAACATGTTAATAGAACTTGGATCAAAGAAAACACAAGTTCAGTTTGGTGTTGATTTGCTGTGCTTAGCTAATTTTTCTTGCCGAAGGAAAAGGATCTTACAAAGAAGATTCTTACAACTTTATTATAAATAGAAAAGTTAGAGGATTTATTTAAAGAATCAAAAGGGGGGGAGTCAGGCAAATAAAATTTAGGGCCTGTACTTAGTGTCTTACTATTATTTCTGTCTGCTAAAGCCATTTGTTTCTCTAAGCAGACAATCTGTCTGCTACATACTAAAGTTATATATCTCCCTCTCTCTATTCAAAAGGGCTGGAAGCCATTACCGTCCAGTAAGGGCCTTACTTCTCCCCCTACCAATGAGGCCCTCCAATCTATCACTCTAAAAGTACTTTGGGGAAAGTGTAGCTTTTTATGCCTTATCCACTAGCAAGATAAAGATGCTTGGTAAAAACTTCTCCAGGGAACAGTATATTTTCCATGTAAGCTTCACACTTGATGCTGCTGAAAGCTCCTACTTAAGTCAGAGCTTATTCAAGACTTCGGCCTGTTTTCTCAAAAAGCGCTCTCCCCGGCCCAGAAATATTAGGGGAGGGGAGGAGAGAACAAAGGAAGAAAATGTGATGATCTCAGCCAAGCTATGGTATGTGCCAGTAGCTCAGATGCAGCTAGACAGGCTCCAGATGCTGGTTGAAAATTAATGCCCAAGTTCTATTTGGGTTTCAGTGTAATCGAGGCAAGAGGTTTCACCAGCCGTGTTTCTGCAGGGCAATGTGGTGCCTGTAGCTGGATTAGCTTTGGCGTGTTGATTTTGCACAAAATTCTCCGCTCTTCAAATAGGAATGCTTAGCTTTACATAACAGGGATTATTCTCTGCAGGGCCAGAGGTGATCACTCGTAGCCAAAGAAATCAGTGTGGAGTTAGCAGGCAGCAGACCCCTGAAGAGACAATGGCCACCTTCGCATTGCCAGCCTGGATAGCTTGGTTGGTTAGAGTACGGTGCTGATAACACCACGGCTGCAGGTTTGACTCCCGTATAGGACATCTGCATATCCCTGCATTGCAGGGGGTTGGATCAAATGACCCTTAGGGTCCCTTCCAACTCTACAATTCTATTCTATATGCCACCTAAGCTGGACACCAAGGTTTGCATCCTCCATGGTACCTAGGGCCAACGAAGTCATCTAAACAACTGGCACCATCTGTCTTGCAGCAGCATCCTGTGTCACTCCCCAAAATGCTTACTGTCCTCTCATCTTAGATGGGCATTCTCAGAAACTTGCAGCAGGTCGACGATGAATAAAAGCCCTGAGTTGTTGGGATGTGCCAAGAAGTTCCAAGACCTTTGGTTTGTGGGAGCTTCTCAATGGCTCTCTTCATCCAACGGGGGATATCTGTAATGCAACTTGGTTTGCTATGCAGGTGTTTTTGTTTGTTTGTTTTTGCTGTGGTGTGCCACATTCATTTTGATGCATCCTTACAGCACCAAAGTTCAGAATTTATAAAAGTCAAAGAGAGTTTTGTTCGCTGACAGCTGGGGTGGGGGCAGCTCCATCTTTGGATAAAGTTTGGATTGGCTGGGGTTCTAACCTGATTCTCTGCTATTTCTTCCTCTCCCAGCAACCACTTTGCCTCATCCCTACACTGGTCAAGATCGCAGCCCCACCCACAATTGGGAGGCTTTTGGGGGGGGGTGTCACTGACAAACACAGAGGGAAGGTCAGGACAGTAAAATTTACTCCCATGATTTTCCTTCTGGTAACTTATCTTCGTATCCAAGCAGGGAGTTTCCATCATTTTTGCAAGTTTGGATTGCCTGTAGCCATCAGATAGGAAGCAACCCCAAGAGAAATGGCACACAGCCACCATCTGCTATGCTTTTAGCCACTGCATTTTCAGCACTGATTGCAAAGGGTGGGGGTTCCTTGCCTGGCAGAAGGCCAATGCAGAGTTTACATTTGGGGATTAAAATTGGTATCGGTAAGACATTCCTCCGATAAGCGCTTTAAAGTGAAAACAAAGCAAAAAGATGTGCCTATGAGGGGACTGTTTTCTCTATGGGGCCCTAGTCTCAAAGTCCTGCAGGTGTTAGGGGCATGGCCATTTCCAGCTGAAGGTGCCACACAGTGAAGTTGTATGGAAGCAGACAACATGCACAGAATTTGGCTCAGATTTGCAAGTGGGGAGGAGGATGCCACAGCAAAAGTGGGCTTGGCAAGTGTCCACAGCACCGCATTAGATGCCAAACTGTGCCAGGTTTCACACAACCATTACGAGGCACCTGGAGGTGGGAGTCATGTTTCATCGCTGGGTTGCAGATAGGGAGCCGAAGTGCAAATCCTGGCAGGATTAGAACTAGAGGTGGCTATATTGTTGGGATAAGATTCATAGTTAAGTCAGCTGCAGGCTAGGCTCCAAATCAAGAATCTGTTGTGGCCTTGGCCTCAGAGGAGGAGGAAACAGCCACATCTGGGTGGACTTAGACCACGTTGCTGATGCTGGCGTTTCAGAGCCAAAGGTTGGTGCTCACAGAACCGGAGGCTGGTGGTTTGGAGCCTTCAGAGCCTGAGCCAGCACAGATGCTGTTCCGTGATCTTGACTAATCAGAAGAATCAAGCGCTTCCACCTGATGAAAGTTGCAGGGAGCATGCCAGAAAGGAGGCCACAGAAGGTGCTTGTATGAAGGCCAAGAGGTTGGGCTCTTTAAGAGCCACCATCTCTTTAGGTTCAGGGGCTGGACCTCGGGAAATAGGGGCTGGAGGAAGTGACTTACACAAAGCCTCCATTCACATCTAACCTTCACCAGGGCAAGTTGCTCGTTTGGAGCTATCCGTGGTGCTGCAACCAGTAAGTCTGCCTTGTTCTCATGGGTACCTGGTACATATAGATCAGAAGAGTAGGGCTGGAACATGACTACAGGTACCCAGGCAACAGCACAAGGAAGTGCCCTAATGCTGGCAGACCAGTAAAGCAGCAGGCAGGCAGGAGCAAGGGCACAGTCGGGCGGGTTGCCCACACAGTGCCTCAGGTCTCATCTGGAAGTACTCTCTCTCTCTTTAATTTAATTTAATTTATACCCCTCACCAAGGAGCCCAAGGTGACATACATAGTTCTCCTCATCCCCCTCTTTACCCTCACAACAATCCTTTGAGAGAGGTTAGGCTGAGAGTGAATGACCAGCCAAACTGAGCTTCACTGCTGGTGGGAGGATTTGAACCCTGGTCTCCCATGTCTTAGTCCAACCCTCTAACTACACCACCACACTGGCTCTTTACAGGTCAGGTTAGAAATGTTGGGGTGCCTGGAGTGGTGAAGCTATGCTGGAATCTGGGAGAACATTAATGTGCCACTGGTCTGTTTGACTATGTATCTTTGTATGGCTGACCTGTATGCACTGGCCAAGGAGTCACAGGCACATGCTGCAGCTACTGCTGTCTAAGAATATGGTCTAAAAGGCTCAGCAAATAATATTTATTATGGAGCTCGGATGGACATAGCTGAGAAAGAGTTGCTTGCAAGGGGAAGAAACAAGGGCACCGCCAAGCTTTCTGCATCTGAACAGCAGCTGGGGGTAGTTTAAGTCCAGAGCAAGTGTGGAGAGACTTTAGGTCTGCACAATCTACTTTATGCTTACTACAAAAACCCTGAGGTCTATTAGCCAGAGCCAAGTAGCAAGGCGCGAGGCCAAAACCCACTATTCCCTGTCAGACGAGACGAGCTGCAAATAAACATGTAGAAATCAGCACCTTAAACTACAGCAGGGAGTCTACAGCTTAATTTGTGGGGCAGAGAGAAGACTTCATTGTTCATTTGCTGAGAATCAGAAACTCTTGCAGATTAACTATAAATCTACCAGTACTTCCTGGCCTGCCTTCATCCCACCATTAAACTAGTTTAAGCCTATCAAAAGCACAAGGTTCCACCAGCTAGCCTGCCAGTTCTCTTCTGAGCTTTACAATTCCAAAGCAGAGATTCTCGAAAGGATATAAGGCAGCCTCCCCTGTAGACAATTCCTAGGAGAGGAGGGTATGAACAAGCCCCCCTCCACAGCCCAAATTTTGCCTGTGGCTTGACTGAAATATGGGTGGTTACGTTAACCCAACCATTCTTGCATCAAAATGGAACCAAATTAAATAAAAGCCACATGGGGTTTATATGTACTTCTCACTTACATCAGCTTCCCCATTTTATAAAATGTGAGCGAATTTTAAATAAGTTGCATAAATAAAGCATATCCTGTATTCAAAAAGCTCAAGTCCAATTTGTCATTTTCTTGAACGGAAGTCAGAGGACTACATATAAATTGAGATCCAAGCTGACAGGAAGCAGATGACATTAATGTACAAATTATGTTTCAGTTTCATCCTCTCAAGAGTGTTATACACAGATGTCAATGAGAAACTCTCGTTTAATTGTGCCTGTCTGTCCTGGTGTGTGGCAGAAGGTTTTTTTTTGGGGGGGGTGGATGAATCCCTCCTAGTTAGAATTTAGGAAACTTGCCTGATGTGGAAGTCCAACTCAGCAGGGATTAAGGGGGGGAGGACCAAAAAAATGACATTGCGACCTAATCTACAGGCATGCACAATAGGAGGCATTCAAAATATGGTGCTGATCAATTGCTCCATCAAACTCAGCAGGAGGTTTGCCATCAATAGCAATTTAAAATCAGGATTGTGTTGCAGACCACTGCCACAGACACCAGTTATTCAACTCCGCCCTATGTAACTGAATAGAACATGCAGAAAGCCATTAGAGCTTTATTTTTAGGACACTACTTTAAAAAACCCGAAAAAAACCACATCCTAAAAAAATATCCTAGAAGCCACCGCAAATCCACTTCTCTGTCTAAATCTACCACTTAAGTTATTACCCAGCTACACATTATAAGCTCTGGGACAGCCCAGTTTCCCTGCATAGTGCTCGGAATAAATACAACTGCTAAAATCTGTTGCCCGGTTCACAGAGGAGCCCATGCACATTGAGAAGCCTCCAGGTGGCTGCAATAGCTACCACATATGACAGCTGCCATAGTCAGCTGACAATGCCTCCAGCCAACTCTTTGCCAGTGCCACTGGTTGCTCAGCCTCCCTCCAGCTTCTTCTTGGATTGCAAAGACAGCAATAGCTGCAACATCCTTATTGTTCTCTACTGATCCAAGTCATAGGAGCCACCAGGTGTTGACTCGGAAAGTCACTGAGAAAACCTTAGCCATCTCATAGAGCTACGTGACTTGCAAGAGGCTTGAATGCTCATTTGTAGACGCTGTGTAAACTTGTCCTTAAGTTGAGTTTCTTCTCTTCACCTCCCATATCTGAGTACTCCAATACTATTACAACATTCTCTTGCTGGGACAGTGGGATTAAAAAAAAAGGAAATCTATTGAATATGCTTCATGACACATGACACACTTTCCCCCTTCCAATACCCCCAACTGAGTCCCCTGGGTTAGGCACTAACAGTCAACCTCAAGGAAACTGCTCACAACGTGGTGAACAATAACAAAGAAAAAACAAACAAACTTGTTAACAGGAATATATCAAAACAAAAGAAGCAGTCGACACAAGATTACTGAGCTTTAGCCTCTAGCACAACAGTAGGAAACAAACCCACCAACTCAGCCCTCTCCTTCAAGAAAAAGCCTGTGCAGTTAAGTTAAGCCTTCAAGCTGTTTCCGGAAAGCCTGCAGGGTACAGCACTGGCAGGTAAGATGTGCCATTTAGGATCTGCAGGGAGGAACATGTCGTAACCCACCTGCGTGGGGTACGTTTTAATGCCTTTATTCAAATGCTAGGGATTGGAGTAAAGCTGCTGGACAAAAACATAGCAGTTCCATTACCCTGGCAATAACAAAAACAATCCGGACAAGATGAAGTAAGCTAATCCAAATTTACACACAACCTGGAAATCGTGCTCCTCTGATGAGGAGCCTATTCAACAACAAGCTGTTCTCCTGCCAAAGACACACCTAGTGCCTAACCAAGCACCTCTTGCAACTCTGCGTGGCAAATATTGCTCTTGCCACACAAAAGCAGGCCATATGAACCTAATATGGGTGGAAGAAGCAGCCTGCATTTTATTGCAGTTTCCTTACTAGCAGCTTCTTGGAAGGCTCAGTCGGCAATAAAAACCCAACGCCATATGCAACAAGATGATCCACCTGGCAATTTATTTATCTCCCTCCCTTTGCAAGTTTTGATGGTGTGGGCAATGCCTGCAAAAAGTCACCCAACCGCTGTTTAGGCACCGTGGCATGTGAACCATGAGGTTTACTTGGAAGGAATGAACAAGCATGCATTAAAAGAAAGAAAGAAATTGACATAGAGACTTGCAAACAAGTTATGACAAACCGGGGATATTCTCCAAGGAAATCTGCAGCAGTTTACATGAGACAAGAAAAGAGGAGGGGTAAAGAGTAATTGTTTCTAATGCGGCAGGCAAGGTTGAAGGGGCCACATCTGGCTGTGATCAGGTCACTGGTACAAGTCTCGAAGAAAGATGGGAGGACCTTGATGGAGACTGAACCTTTGAGCAAGAGCCAGTTTTAGCAAGAGAAAGGCAGAGATAACAATTGCACCCACCTATTACTGCTTTGGACGAATATTTGAAAGCAAATTGGCAGCCAAAGACCCATTCCCCTGCTGACCTTTTACTGAACTCGCTGGGCTGGAGAAAGGGAGCTTTGTGCCAATACCGTGGCAAGGCTCGAAGGCTGCCGTTTTGGAATTTTGGCACGTGGTTTTAAAAGGCACCTGAATTTGTGTTAAAAACAAAGCAGGGTGCAGGGGTGTGGGGTGTGGGGAGACCTTTAAAATCCACCAGTGTTTTAGGAGAGAGCCAAGGGCATGGTATTCTCCTCTGTCACCTGGAAACCATTTAGTACAGAAAAGAAAAACCACTGCTGTGCTAAAGCAACAACAACAACCCCACACATTCCAGGCCCCAGAGTCAGCTTTGCTTGATCCTTGGGGTGAAAACAGCAGCAGTTGAAGAGTGCAAAGACAACCCAAAGCAGCCTGATTGGAGCAACGCCTCCCCTGATTTAGTACTGGGCAGATGTTAAACATTTCCACATTTGTACATAATAAACCACGTTGGGTCTCAAAGGACCATATCGCTTCTTGTCATGCTAAGTATCGAACGGAGGCTTAAAATGCTTACAGAAACATCCAAAGCAGGGCTGGACTGAGAGCCCTTGCTCTATTTCGGAAACCTTTTCCACCAAAAAGCAGACAGCTCTCAACTATTTCCCAGCAACAGTTGTAAAAAAGGTTCACCTGGTTCATTAAGTTGAACTTCAGACTCAGGGGCCAAATGCGCCCTCCCAAGCCTCTCCACCTGGCCCTTGGGAAGAAGAAGAAGAAGAAGAAGAAGAAGAAGAAGAAGAAGAAGAAGAAGAAGAAGAAGAAGAAGAAGAAGAAGAAGAAGAAGAAGAAGAAGAAGAAGAAGAAGAAGAAGAAGTAGTAGTTTGGATTTGATATCCCGCTTTATCACTACCCGAAGGAGTCCTCAAAGCGGCTAACATTCTCCTTTCCCTTCCTCCCCCACAACAAACACTCTGTGAGGTGAGTGAGGCTGAGAGACTTCAGAGAAGTGTGACTAGCCCAAGGGCACCCAGCAGCTGCATGTGGAGGAGCTGAGACGTGAACCCGGTTCCCCAGATTACGAGTCTACCGCTCTTAACCACTACACCACACTGGGACACTCCACAAGCCATGCCCCCTTCTCCCCAGCCACGCCCCCCCTGGCCCTGCTTTGCATCCTCCTTGAGTGATTTTGTCTGGCTGGAATGTTATATTTGAATCCTGCTTCCTGCTTGCCGGGATGAAGGACGTGTGTGGAAATTACCCTTCTGTATAAAACTATATTTTATACATTTATTTATCCATTGCTTTGCCCACTTTTGCCTCTGGAATTTCCACCGCTTGCATCTGGCCCCCAGAAGGTTTCTCAGAGAGCAGCATGGCCTTCCGAAAGTACTGTTAAAGGTTTCCCACCACTGATTTACACTGTCCTTTCTTCCTCAACTGGCTTTACTTCGCCTCAGTGATGATATCATCACAGTCAACTCCAATTGAGCAGTAACAGGTCTGTGATGCAATCACATGTCACTCCATCGTGACATGGCCTCTTCTGTGTTAAACTCAGAAGGAGAAAGAATCAGTATCTAGAGAGAGAGAGAAAAAATGCTAAAGCTAAAGCATCAGTGAGGAGGATGAGAATAAATGGTGAATATTCTCAAATGCAAGTTTGTTTTCCCTGGGAAATATCTCTGCACACACACTGCCACCCAGAAGCAGTATTTTTGGACTGAAAATGACAACAGGAGAATATTTAGAGCAGCCCTATATACAAGTCTCCCTCTACTAGAACAATTGAGGATTCACCGGGAGACCAATCTTGCCTATTACACATATGATGTGGAATTTAAAAATTCCCTGACCTTGGAACACTGTCATCACAGCTGTGGCCTAAAAATGGACTCCTGGATGTAGCCAAGAGCAGCAATCTATAAATTTTGGGATGGAGGTTGAATCCTTGGGCACTGGATTCATAACATCCAAGTTAATATTAATTTTGATTTCTAGCCCATACTAATATTAAGGCAACCAGTAAAAGTTGCCTTATTGCTTCCGTTCTTCACTCACCAGAAGGTATGTGAAGGGCTTTCCATGTGACAGAAGCAATTCCAAAAAGATAACCCCCCCCCCAAATGAGCAATGGTGTAGCATATGAACTTCCAAGGGAGCCCTTGTTAAGTGACAATTCCCTTAGACTTGGCCACACACCTCGGCTGTGAAGCAGTAAATGTAATTTTGGTAACAAAACCATTTTATCCATAGAGTTTCTTCCTGAAAAGAAATGAGACAATTTTCTCCACAGTTTAACCAGAGTACCAAATTCCATATAAAGTGATTCATAGCCATTTGCATATAGACTATCCATTTTATTTGATATTTTAATTTCAAAATATCATATTGGTCATGATTTTCAATTATAGCAGAAAATCAACTTTGTCTTTCTTTAATTTGATGTTACACTTATGCAAAAAAAAAATATTGTTGCTTCCTTATTCACTTTATAGCCTGCCAATAACCCTTATTCTACTAGCAGCAATTCTGTAGCTGCCAAGATAGTTCATGGCTCACTGGCCAAATTCCTGGTGAATTGCTTAGTGCCGGCTGGTTGATGACCTAGGTTGGCCTTGATCTGATCCAACAAAGCAAAAAAAGTGCATACTCAGGATCACTTAGCACAGATTAGCTATTCATTAAGAGCAGGCATCCCCAAACTTCGGCCCTCCAGATGTTTTGGACTACAATTCCCATCTTCCCTGACCACTGGTCTTGTTAGCTAAGGATCATGGGAGTTGTAGGCCAAAACATCTGGAGGTTTGGGGATGCCTGATTAAGAGAGTCCAATTTGTAAATTAAAAAACAAAACAAAACATCAGCACATCTTGACATTTTAGTCCTAAGAAAAGCATAAGGAGAAGTCTTTCTTCCATATTATCAGGGGTGGGGAACCTGATGAGACCCACCAGATGTTGCTCAAGACAACACACGCACCATCCTTGACCATTGGCCATGCCTGCTGGGGCTGATGGGAGTTGGAGTCCAACAACATCTGGAGGGCCATAGATCCCCAACCCATATAAATAATGCTACTAGTACCTCTAACAGAACAAAAGTCAGGCCATGTCACAGCCACACTGGAAAATCTAGGAGAGACAAGTTTCTGATAACACAGCCTGTAACCGAACAGTTACAGGAGCTGGGGCAGGAGATAATTTTCCATTTTCCGTTGCAGGCTGCAAGCACTGCTGAAACTCTCAGCACGAGGCGTTCTCTGCAATCCTGACCAGGATTTTTATTTTATTTTGAATTAACTTCAAGGTGAAGTTGCCCTCCAGAACAACTCTTTTTATTTATTTATTGTTAGTTCATACAGACACCAATCCTAAATACTGAGCTCAGGCTGACATTTTCCCCCTGCAAAGGCCCTGGGAGGTATATGCTTGTTATTGCTGAAACGTTTCTGCTTTCCTTTTTTCCCAAAAACACCACGTGGTGCAGGGTTGATTCGAGGTCACTGGAAAGAGGACTCTTTTCATGAGACGCAGGAGAGGGCTACCTGCTTATGTCCCACAGCTCTGTATTTACATTTTATACCGCCCAGGAAAACCTGAAAAACTTAAAAGGCACCAGTGCTCTCAGCATCGGTGTGGCAGCAAAGAAGCAAACCTGGCTCCAAAAAAGTACGTATTGAAAGATATGCCCTCATGGAGATTATAAATCCAAGAGGGAGGGGGTGGGCTGTTTTAAAACCCTTTTTTAAAACAACTGTTAAGTGTTACTAACCATACTAGAGACTTTCACATGTAAAAAAAAGATTCTGTCCTCCCGGTGCCCTGTTCCCTTTGTATTCAAGGGGATACAGTGGTCCCTCGACTTACGAATTACCCGACATCCGAAGTTTTCGACTTATGAACGGGACAATTGGCCACATGCTTACGAATTTGTCTACATCCGAACGGAAACCATTGGCGGTTTTAAATGTGGTTTACTCGACTTACGAATTTTTTAATGCCGTTTCCTTAACTTATGAATTTTTCCGAATTTTTTCCCCCTATGGGAATCCGCTTTTCGACTTACGAAATTTTTGACCTACGAATGTGCATTCGGAATGGATTAAGTTCGTAAGTCGAGGGACCACTGTAATGCCTTTGCTGGATCCAGCCCATCTACTTCATCGGTAGTGGTAATTCTGGGAGCTCACAAACAGCACTGGAAGGTGATAGCCACCCCATTATTTTTCCTGCCCACCGGCTATTCAAGCGTATGCCTTTTAACATGAAGGTTTCTTTCTGTTGCCACGGTTAATTTATCTGCAAATACGTGGAACTGCCCTTCTTATGATGCATTCAGAGTGTTAAACTGTAATGCAATTATTGCCAGGAATGGTTAACAGATATGGTGTTGTTGTTTTTCCCCCTAGCAAAAAATAAAGTAAAAAAATTCAAAGCCATCTTTGTGGCATTTCCACCTATTTCACATGTTAATTATGCGTTATAGACCTTTAGTGCTTTTGGCCACAGAGATCGTTGATAAAATATTAGTCATGCATGAATTAAATTAGTGCCAATTCTACAAGGGCAATTCGGGAGTTGAGACACGATTACATGTATTGCTCTCCAGACCGGACTCTGCACAAGTCAGAAAGAAGAGGCCATAGCTCAGGGGAAATCCTCTGCATACAGAATCCTCTGCATACCCAGGACTGCACTATACATATCCTAATTTAGGGGGGGGGTGCTACCCACACACTAGTAGACCATTGGCTGCTGCTGCCAGCTCTGACAATACTGTACTAAATATTTGCTCAGGATTAGGCAATGAGACGTCTATTTCAGCCACCTTTTCCTTCCTTTCCAATAGTTGCTTAGAAATCAAAGTACAAACCATTTCCTAGGTGAGGAAATGCCTGCACACAGCCTAGCACATGCAAGGATCAAATTCATTGCTAGTTTTAGTAAGTCTTGCATGGACTGTGCTACCAAATGGGGAAATCCTCCACCAGCTCTCTATGAACAAATGTGTGTGCACTTTTTTTAAAAAAAAGTTCACAATCCAGAATATGGAAAAATTAAAACAGTTTGTTTGCTTTTTAAAGAAAAGTGTGCACAAGATTGACAGTGAGATTTTAAAACACACCGTGATAACGTGGTTTTGTTTTGTTGTTTTTTTACTATATCATGCAATAATGCTGTGTTTGTAGCCTTTGAGAGTGCTTGGCTGTTGAAACCTGCCATCTAGTGGGATTTTCCACTCACTAAGCACACCCAAAAGCTTCACATAATGACAAAGGCCCACAGCTGTAAAAAGGAGAAGAGCTGTATTCAGGGATAAATATTAGTTAGGATGCTGAATTTCATTTTTATTAACTGAAGGAGTATTAAAGTAAGTATTTGTTATGTACTGAGCTGAATCCTGAGCTGAATCCTAGAACAATAGGATTCAGAATCAGCGGGAGCTACCCAATCCAACTCCAGGTGGAAGTGAATCCGCAACCTGATTGGCCTGCTGGAGCAGCCAATCAGGCAGCTGGCAAAAGTGAATCTGCTACCTGATTGGCCTGTAGGAGCAGCCAATCAGGCTGCAGGCAGAAGTCAATCCACAATATAATTGGCCCACAGGTGTAGCCCTGAAGTAGCCAATCACGCAAGGCCCATTGTGTAAATAATGTATATAAGCAGATGGTTTTGGGAAAAGAGCCATTCTTCTTCTCCTCTTCTCCTTGATGACTATGAGCTGAATAAAGAGCATGAAATTCACTCTCGACTCCGAGTACATTTCAGTATTAAAGCAACAAGGTCTTCAACAGGACAAAGATCACCCACCTCCACATTTAAGGCCCTTTTCACCCCCCCTGCCAGCTATAGGCTCTTGCTTCTCATAAACCTTAGGCACACTAGCGGAGGTCAATGTGATCTACAAACTAGCCCACATCTGCCAAGAACCACAGTTCCCCTAGAGCTTTGCGGCTGAGGCAGGAAAGCCAAATTTCATTCATCTTGAACTGCTGGGCTTTTGATAGCAGGGAAGTCAAACAGGGTTTTCCAGACAGGGTAATGGGGAAAAAGACAAGCCAGTTAAAAAAAGGGGGGGGGGAGAGACACACAGGCTCAGTTCTGTGTCTGCGATACTGCACAAGGTCTCTTTTAAGGACTAGCAGAAACCACCCTATATGCAAACAGCTTGAAGCTGTGTGTTGGGTCTGGGCAGTGAATGCTCCGAACATTGGCTTCCTAAGCTAGATCTTGGATCTGATTCCCATATGCATGTACGTTTATTTCACTACAGGAGGCAGAATAACCATGAAGCCTGTTTTTAAAAAAGGTCTGCGTTTGGGATTGTGTTCTGAGACGACATGAAATTTCCCCTCTGCGGTGTTTACGTATGTGAAGTAATAATGGAGTAAAATAAAAATAATTTCATGCACAATGGGTCATTCACACATACAGGGCAACAAGCAGCAAACACGTAAATGTGAGCCATCTCTAAACTGGAAGGAAAACGACTGTCACACTGACTCAGTATCCTGAGCTTTCTAGAGTGGTATGCGATTCCTCCTATTATTTTTGTTTGGATTTTTGCAGATTTCAGAACAGCATCTATACATAGTATCAGAAAATGCAAAGGCACTCGGCTGCCCTCTGTTGGCTTTGGGTAAATAATGAATTCTGTGACCTGAAGGCTAGTTATTTGGCTAATATATAGTACCATTGCTCAGTATATCAACAACTGCAAACAGCTTCCACGCAGGTTAGGCTGTCATGGGACTGGTGTCGTGTTTGCAAACAGTGACCCACATTGTTCGGCATTCTTTAACTGGTGTCAGAGTGCCTCAGGCTTCAATGGTGCTGGAATCAGTGATCTCTATATATTAGCACAAAATCACGTATGTGATAGCATGTTTTTGTTTTGTTTTTTAAAAAGCTCCTTTGCCATCCATGAAATATCATGCAAAAAAAGCCTCACAAGAACTTGTACGCAAGAAGTGCCTTTCCAGATATATTTTTGCAGAGGACGTGCAAATGTCTGTGGGTGGGTGGGTGTTTGATAGCAGTATGATTGTGAGCACTAGCGCTGGTGCACATGATTGCTGTAACCGACCAGCACCTCTGGTGGAAACAAGCAGGCTTTGATGTCCTTTTTATTGAAAATGCAAATCAGGGCACGTATCTTCCACGGAAGGATAGCTTCTGGGTAGATAAGAGAGCTCCTTGCCCCCTTTCCCATGACTACAAAAGCCAAGAGTGACAAAGCAAAGTATCACTTGCGGAATATACTAAGCTAAATATGAGAAATTATGTAAGCTTGCTTAATGCTTATTACTGATAAATAACAATAATAATTATAATAATAATTTTTTATTTATACCCCGCCCTCCCCAGTCAAAACCGAGCTCAGGGCGGCTAACACCAATAAAATTACAATAAGATATAAAAGAAAAAAAAACCGCTGGGCCCTGGTCTCCTGTGAAAGGGCGTTCCACCAAGTCGGGGCCAGTACTGAAAAGGCCCTGGCCCTAGTCGAGACCAATCTAACCACCTTATGGCTCGGAATCTCCAGCCACAGAATGTTGATTGTCTAGGTGTGGAATTTCTTAACAGTCCTGAACACAAGCTTGGTAGAGGGTTCTGCAGCAGGGGGCCAGACCCTCCCTGCCCCAGCTATAACAACATGTGGATCAATCTAAGACGAGCTCTCTGAAACCGCAAGCAAACCATTTCCAAATGAAACTGCAGCCCGTTCCCCACTGACTTGCCCACTCAGCTCCTGAGATCAGCAGTTGATTTCTAACTAATCTGAACAGACAGCAAACACCCTTTGCTTCTTGATGTCTCCGTCCTCTCCCTGTTGTACTCCTCCCACCATCTCATTTGCACGTCCAGCCCTGCCCATTGAAACTAATCGCCAAGTATAAACAGATCCATGTCTGTCTTAATAGCAGAGTGAAATGGTAAAGAACAGAGGGAGCCACCAAAGGTGTGTGGAAATTCAAACCACATCCATGCTAGGCTTACCTGTCTGTAGGTGCATATGATGATTTCCCTCAAGTGATAGTGCATGGGTGTCATCGTCTCACTCACGGTATCCAGTGCCATATCTACTTCCTTCTTCATTCGGTGTCCCTCCGGCAGCATTTGCACTACCTTCATGACCACCTGGCAGACAAAAGCCCAGCTTCACATGAAACCTTCTCTTTCACAAAGAGCAAATATTAAGCTGCTGAAATTTTCTTCTGGGGAAGTAAAAAAGGGAAATAGCTTGCCCCCCAAAGACCATTTCTGGCATTCTGTTCCCTACTAGTTTTGTAAAAACACCACATAAGGGACAGAAAAGTAGCCTTGATGAAGACAAATGCCAGTCTCAAGAATGTACACTTAGCTCCGACCCTTTAGGTCCCATTAAAGCAGCCTTGCAAATAAGCCCACAAAAGTTACCAGCCTGCAAAAATGTCTTACTGACCTCCTGGGTATGGTGGTATAAACCCACCCAATAGCATGGAAGATGTGGATCATGCCAGATTCAGATCAGCACTGACAAAAGATTCTGTTCCTCAATATTTTGTTTTCTTTCCTGAGCTGCAAGCTAAGGCGGTGCCGAGTTGCGCCCAATATTGGGGCGCATGCATAATGTCACATGTGTGATGCCCCCCCACCCAATCCAGCCAGGCCAACTTCTCCCACCATCCCACACCCATCCACTGCCAGCCACCTTACTTTTCTGAAAAGGATGTGCAGGCGAAGATGCTTCGCCCTGCACGTCCCTGGCAAAGATCACCTGTGTTCCTTCTGAGAAGGTGCTCTGATGATCGTCAAAGGGACACATGGGTCGAAGATGCTTCACCTTGCCAGGTTCCTGACAATATACTCAAAAGGATATGGCAGGGCTAAACATCTTTGTCCTGGTGTGCCCTTTTGAGGTTCACCACATTGGGTGGGCCTTCTTGAAAATATGGGGGGTCCCCGGAATTCAGCTACTGCAGAGGCAGCAGGAGAGATGTGGCAGAAACTGATGTCCGCAGCAACCAAGCAAGATGGAAGATCACCTGTGCACTCAGGTGCATTTGTGGCGATAGTGCTGATTTATTTATTTGTGGTGGTTAAGGCTGCCCTTTCAGAAACATTACCTGAAGAATATTCTGCCGCCTAATTTTAAAAGTGGAAGATACGCACCTCAAACTCTCCTTTGGTGTACTTGGCATCAGGCACGCTCACAATTTCATCTTCAATCATCTCAGGGATTCCCTGAAGCACCAAGAAGAGGAGACTTAGGTTTGATTATTGAGCAACACAAGAGAGAAACCATAACAGTATCAAAGAATTACTAACTGCAATGTATGACTGCTTATGAAGTTAGTAACATGCCATGTAAGACACAGGGAACTGCGAATATTTGTAGAATTCTGGCACTTTTTACTTTCTATGTTTTAGAAAAGGTATCGTTCTTTTTAAAATGTATCATTTATCCATTATTTCTACAGTATTTATGTATCTTGCATAGGTTAAGAAAATTCCTTTAAATCCCCCCCCAAAATATTAAAGTGGTTTATGTATGTAACAACAGCAGCTAGGATTCTTTATGTGCAGAAGTGGCAGGAAGACGTTCCCATGAGAGAAGGATGGATAAGCAAGATAGTGGACTGTGCAAAACTGGGAAAAATTAACAGCAAAATTAAGAGAATCTAATGATGAGTGTTTTATGGAAGAATGGATGCCTTTTTCGGACTACTTAAAGAAATATTATAGTACGATGAGCTCGCGAGCAGGATTTGAGCTGTGAGCAACAGGAGTAATTAGATCAGGCATCCCCAAACTGCGGCCCTCCAGATGTTTTGGCCTACAACTCCCATGATCCCTAGCTAACAGGACCAGTGGTCGGGGAAGATGGGAATTGTAGTCCAAAACATCTGGAGGGCCAAAGTTTGGGGATGCCTGAATTAGATTATAATATTGTAGTTTTGATTTTAAAGATAGAAAATAGGGTGCAACAGAAGAGGAGAAACACCAACTCTAAGAAAAACGGGATGGGAAGCCAACAAAAATAAGAGAAAATATATTATTGTGTCTTGATTGTATATGTTAAAAAAGCTGAAACTTAATAAAATATAATGGAAAAAAGACTAGTCCTTAATATTGTTCTGCAGAAGCCGAGAGACTTTTAACACCAAGAAGATTTAAACCCTGGGCGCTGCACACATTTCAGGAAGGATTTTGCCCATAATATCAGGTACCCCTCCCTGCAGAATCCCAGACCCCTCACAAAGTGGGACACGGTTCTCCAAATTAGTACATACGTTGAAATGCCAGAGGGTGAGGACAGCAATGACCATGGCTGTGGTGGTTCTTCCTCTGCCACTGTGGCAATTGAACACAAAGGCTGTGCGGGAGTCTTCGGCTAGAGCACCCTTCATGGCTTCCAGCAGCTGGTCAAAGTCCTACAGGTGGCACACAAAGGGCATTTGTGAGCAGCCTAGTCTTTCTCAGGTGTGTGTGTGTGAGTGTGATTTTCATAAGTGCTCAGTACTGTACTCACAGCATGTGCCAAATGTATGTTCTGTCCCTCATAAGGCCTTTAGGTGGCAGCAATGTACTGATGTGGCAAATCCACTAGGTTGCTGCAAAGGGATGCTAAACAGCACCTAACTAATGCATATTCCGATGCCTCTTTTAAGGAAGCGAACACAAGGTTTATTGTGGGGGACAGGCTCTCCCCCATCCAGGTGCCAAGCAGCCTGAGACTTTATTTGAGTCATTGAACTGTGTCACATAATTGGGAGAAGTGCAAAAACCACAGGACAGTGGCATTTCATGAAGCACAAATCAGGTCTGTTTACTTAAAAACACAAAGACTAAACAAAACCCCTGGGGGCATCCCTATTGCAAAATCAAGAGGGCGGGGCAAAGGGGGGTGGGAAAAAATAATGGCTCTTGGTTTTTGTCGAGCTGAACAAATGGTCTTAGGGAAAAACATTATGTGTTTTGTCCTAAGACCATTAATTATTTTTCCACAAGAGGCTTCACTGCCTTGCCCCCTACCCACCTACCCAAAAAAGAAAGGCACCCACAAAAGGCTGGGCTATTCAGTAGAAGACTAGCCAAGCGGAGAGAAAGGTTGCTTAACTATCAGCCATCTTAAAATTCTCCATGTGGGAGAAGGGGGGGGGGAGAGATATGGGGTCCCTTGTGTGGTGCTTACCTTTTCCTTAGGAGCACAGAAGTCTGGGATTGGAACCCGTTTATACACCAACCCCTGGCAGGTGCTCTTGTGCTGGTTGAAGATCTCCTGCATGGTCAGGCATGTCTTTAACATTTTCATCTGCTTCTCCTGCTCCAGATAGACCTCGAGCCATTTCTGGGATTTTAGCAGGTCATTCTTCAAAGCAGATTCGAGTTTCTGAAGGAGGGAAGCAATGAGGCCAAACCAACAAACAAAAAGGCTCATGAGTAATTACAACAGTTAACTATGTAATTACCGGTATCACTTTTCGTTTCCCTCTGGCCTCACTTACTTACGATTCACCCCTCCCCACAAACCTGGTGTGCCTACTTTTCGTAACCGCATGCATCAGACAAAAAGGAATGAGGTCGATGAAAGCCGGTGCCATTAATAATAACGAATTTTAAAAGATGTTTAAATTGGTGCTCCCCCCAAAAAAAACCCAAAGCCTTTTTGCTAGGGTTAATTGAGACGGAGGCTCTGAAGAAACTGACTACTCTTTTTATGCATGCAACAACCGCGACCAGAATTCTATAAGTGCAGAAATGGAAAAAGGAAGAGATTCCAACACAAGAAGAACGGCTTGAAAAAGTAATAGATTGTGCTGAAATGGCGAAAGTGACTGCAAAACTAAGAGACCCAAATGATGAACTGTTTATGGAAAACTGGAGGCCTTTTTATACTGTTGAAGTATTATAGTGATATTAAATCGTGAGCAAGACTCGAGATATGAGTGGTGGTGGGGAAAATATAAGATAGAGTTGGGGGGGGGTTGATAATAAGCATAATACAACAACCAAGGAGAAGAACAAAAGCACCAGGGCGGGAAGGGTGGGAAGTCAAAAAAGAAATATATAAGAGAATGGTATATTGTATGTGAAGTAAATTTGTTTAAATCTTTGAGAAACAATAAAAATCAATTTTAAAAAAAGAAAGGTGATCAATTTAAGGCTTCGATGTGCTCCAAGGTGGAATTAAAAAAATTAATGGAGTGAGCCAATATTACTTTCAAACTCAATTCTTCTGATAAATAATGCAGGGGGAGAACAAGCAAGGCTGGCATCTATTATTTCTAAGAAAGAGGATCGACCAGCTCCCTATGGAGACACAAGGGTTAAATCTGGAAAAGACAGCAGTCCTTTGTGATGAGCACACATTATTTACTTGCATGCATCAAAATGCCACCATGGATGCCCCCCCCCACCTGTTCACTCCTGCATCATAACAGTTTAAAAACCAGGGCTTGGGGTGGGGTGGGGGGCACAGCAGTTAGCCTGTCACACCAATACAACAGCCACAATGAAAGATGCAACATGCCATTAAATGTAAATACATAGTAAGAATCTCCTTGTCGGATACTTTTTAACTGCACAGCATCCTTAGGAGCACTATAATTTTTTCCCAATTCATGCAGAGTGGCTGCCTGTTGTGAAATGCTAACTGCCCCAGATCAACCCAAAAGTTTCCCAATACTTGCCTGGTGAAGGAAAAAAAAGAGAAGTTAAAAGCGCCTGAGATCTCACCTCCAGCTGTTCAGGTGACGTTGCAGGCACTGTAATCTGCTGCTCCAGGTTGCCAACCTCCCGGACAGTGTAGGTTTGCTCGTTCCCTTCTAGGACCACATCTTCACGAAGATTGACCCACAGGATATGGGAATACTTCCTCTTCGTATCTGTCAGGTAGCTCAAGACATTCCCGATAGCCTGAAGAAAATGAGTAACGGTGGTCTTGTAGTAAGGTTAAAGCTTACTGGGAAATGATATATAATGAATTGAAAAGGATGTTTAAAAGAACGTTTGTAAAAAACAAAACAAAAACCCAGAAGCTTTTCTTTCACGAATTATAGTTATAGGGACAGAACGACCGAAACTTCATAGAAACTTATTCATGTATGCTTCTACAGCGGCAAGAATGTTACTCACCCAAAAATGGAAAGAAGCAGAAGTCCCAGCAAAGGAAGAATGGATACAAAAACTTATGGAATATGCAGAAATGGCGAAACTTACCAGAGGCATAAGAAACCAAGATAACAAACTTTGTATAAAAGAATGGAAATGGTTTATTGAATATTAACAGATTAAATTGTAAACAGATAAGAACACTGGCAGGATTGTTGTAATAACCTGCAGTTTTATAAGAGTAGACATTTAAAATAGATGAATAAATGAGCAAATTAAGTTAATTTGGATATGCAGAAGATATTAAAAATAAGTATAAGGAACCGCAGAAAGAGGGGGAAGGAAGACAAGTTTTGAAATGTTAAAATGATTGCAAAATTAGTGAAATGCATAAACCTGAAAAGCAATCAATCAATCAATCAGAGAATGAGTAACTACAATCATGCCTGCATTTATAAAGATTAAAAAAGCAACAACCCTACAACTGGTTAGTTGTGTGACTGTTTCTCAAGGGCTCTCTTTTGTTTCCACAACTTCACAGGTGGGGGGAAATCTGGAATCTCCACTCTCTTTTTATTTTATATTTTAAGGATCAAATTCCTGTTTTGATTTTTAAATAAAATAAATAATAATAATAATAACGCCTGTTTTTAACTCAAGAGCTCTCTGGCCCTATCTCAGTCTCTCTTCCCAGAAACTACACAGCATTGTTCAATTACCTTGGCATTCGGCTGTGCCATCCCATACACAGGCATCTTGGGGACTCTCCGGAAGTTGGCCACGCTCATCTCCTTGACTGTGCTGAGGACATCTGGAGAAAACCTTTCATTCACCACCTGCGGCAGAAGAAATCTCTAAAGGCTGCGGCAAACAACAAGGAGATCAATTACATCCAGAAGTGGGAGCCAGTGTGGCACAGTGGTTAGAGTGTTGGACTATGAACCTGGGAGACTTAAGGTTCGAATCCCCACTTGGCCTCAGCCTAACCTACCTCACAGAGTTGTTGTGAGGATAAAATGGGGAGAACTGTGTATGGCTCCTTGGAGGAAAGGTGGGATATAAATGTAGTTTTGGTAGTAATAAATAATAATAATAATAATTCTTACAGAAATGTAATAAAATGCAGAGCTGCTGCCCAAGATGGCTCCAAAGAAGGGTGTTCAAGAGCCAAGCAGTGAAGGCAGGCTGATCAGGGTAAATATATTTAACAATAACAACAACAACAACAACAACTCAAAAGAGTTGACTCACCAGCACCCGTGCCCCCTTAGTTATCTGCTCCCCTGTGACCACAAGCTCCGACAGGTTCATGTTGGCCTGAAGCCTGTATAGTTCAGAGTGCCTGCACATCCATCGGCTGAAATCGAGGGCAAAAGCAAGGGGGTACTTCCAGTCCAGGAAAGGGAGAAAAGACAGACAGGGACACTGTCAGAAGCAGGCTGCAACCCAACGTGCTGCACACATCGCAAGTAATTGTTACAAAACATGGCATCTTGTTGGCACAAATACACTTTATCTTCTCCTTATGGAATAAGGCACATTGGCTGAAGATGCTGCTCGTTGAGGCCATAAGCTTAGCAGCAGAGAGAATTATGTAAACGTTTTGTTGGGAATGGAAGACAGCAGTTAGCCAAATGGTGGCCAAATCTGCTGTCGCAGCACAGGATAGAAGGTTGTCCTTTTCCCTTTCCTTTCCTGTAAACCAGTGTTTCTCAACCTGACCGCTGGTGTTGCTAACTAGGGATGATGGGATTTGTTGTCCAAAAACAGCTGGGAAACACTTGCTGTAAACTAACATGGCAAATTGTCAAAGGGGTTTTGCTTGATTTGACTGAGCTGAAGGTTTCATTTATTACAGAGCTCGTAACGTTTTCATCATAGTGACCACTGAGTGAACGGTGAAGAGCAGTGGGAATGACAGTGACACTGACAACAGCCAACTTGATGCCTTTGGCCAGCGCACTAAAAGTTTATCTAACACAAGCCAACCCTCTTTACAATTTGATCTGACCACAGACTCCCAAGAGCTTGCCAGCAGAGAAACTTTTGATGACTGGATGGGTTCAGCATTCACTTCAGTCTCCCTGGGGTTCACGTTCAGTTTCCATTGTGTGCAAGTGAAATGTTTAAAAGGGTGGAACTAAACAATGTGGATTCAGCATTTCGCAAGGACCCCCACTTTCCATGTGGGTCTGCTCAGGCTTCCCCCACCCCACAGCTGTGGTGCCTAGGCTGTGGAACCCCCTCCAAGCTTGCTTTCCCCTCTTCCCTCCCATTTCATTTTCCTCCTGTGTTTAGACAGCAAGTCTTAGGGGGCAAGGGACCATATTGGAACTGGCTTTTGTAAGCTGCTCTCAGAGCCTTTTTTGGCTAAAAGGGAAGGCAGGTATAAATGCTGCAAATAAATAAACAATCCAGAATAATTTCTGATTTGCTTTCAGAAACTTAGGCTCACTGGTCATCTTCAATGGGAAGGCAGGAAATAATAATGATGACGACAACAACAACAATTTATTATTTATACCCCACCCATCTGGTTTCCCCAGCCACTCTGGGCAGCTTCCAACAGAATATTAAAATACAATAATCTATTAAACATTAAAAACTTCCCTAAACAGGGCTGCCTTCAGGTGTGTTCTAAAAGCCTGGTAGTTGTTTTTCTCTTTGACATCTGGTGGGAGGGCGTTCCATGGGGCAGGTGCCATTACCGAGAAGGCCCTCTGCCTGGTTCCCTGCAACTTGGCTTCTCGCAGTGAGGGAACCGCCAGAAGGCCCTCGGCACTGGACCTCAGTGTCTGGGCAGAACGATGGGGGTGGAGACGCTCATTCAGGTACTGTATACTGGCTTTAAAGGTCATCACCAACACTTTGAACTGTGCTCAGAAACATACTAAATCTCTTTATACTTTATACTAAAATGTATAAAATCTCTTTAAGAACAAAGCAAGCAATACGAGGCTCTGAAGAAAGAGGCTTGGTGTCTGGTTCCTACCCCTCTTGGCACTGCAACCTCTAGTTCCACTTTCCCTGACATATGTAAGATATCTGTGCCCCATCACTGGGTACACCTGGCAAGGGTGGAAAAATGCACAGCATCATTTAGGAGCTCAGGGAAGAATACTCACCTGTTCATGAAGGTAATAGTTGAAAGCTATCAAGTAGAAGTAGCGCTCAAGGCTCTGCAACGTCCTCTGAAGGAAATACTCTTTGGTGCTGTTCCCCTACAATGCAAACACACAAATAATAATATTACTAAGAGGCACTTGCCGTTGTTGTTGTTGTTGTTAAATTTGCATCCTACCCTTCCTCCCAAAGGAGCCCTGGGCAGCAAACACCAAGTGACAAAACAATAAAAACATCTTAAAAGCAATTCCAATACAGGCACAGACTGGGACAGATCTCAGCTTAAAAGTTTTGAAGAAGGTGGATTGTATTTGGTAGGCACCAAGAAGACGGAAGCTGTGTAACTTTCAAGGGGAAGGGATTCCAAAGCGTAGGCACTACCACACTAAAAGCCTGACGGTGCAGAATGAATATCCTAATAAGAAGGTATCTCCAGGAGGCCCTCACCTGCAGAGTAGGGCTAGGCGATATCTGGTTTTCAACACCCATGGAATTCCATGGTTGAGTGAGGATTTGACTGATTCCCCCTGTCCAACTCCGAAACTAAACTATATTGGCTCTCCATATGGAAAATGTAGAACTTTAACATTTGACTCTATTTATAAAGGGTCTACATTCTGCTTTTGGGAGGTGTGGCAAGGACAGAGAAAGAATTTGGCAAGTGGTCCAGTGGAAATCTGTGACATTACATAATTCCCTCCCGTTAATATTTACTTGTTATCCCATAAGAGAATTCCGGCCACAAGTCATTTCTCAAAGAGATTTAGGAACATGCTCAGGACTGAACTGAACATTCTCCTGCATGGAAAATATGCAGCTACAGTATGTGTTAAAGGGGGAGAGAGAAGAGATAACTGGACACGCTCCACATTTAAGTCTCCCTAATTATCTGTGGGGTGAAGGTGAGGCAAACTGTGACACACTTTATGGCTGCCCTCTTAACATTCATTTGTCGAGTGAGCGATACCATGTTTTTTGTTACCATAAACTTATATACGAGCCTGTAAACCAAACGGTCCCTTCCTGCCTTTTCTCGGTGAAAGAAGACTGAATGGTGCAGATATCAGATTTATATGTGATTTATCAAGACAAATGTAGCCAGCCCACCAACTGTGGCCTGCCAGGTACCCGTCAACCTCTCCCATTTTTGCAGTTCCAGATTTTTTGGGGGGGGGGGAGGTAAAGAGAAGGATATTTAGCCTCTCTATAGCAGGCAGCCATTAGTGGCTTTTGAGATGGAATCAGAGGATTTACAAGCTGGAAAAGCATGGCATACACTATAAACATAGATTTACACAGACACACATCGCTCTTCCTCCATGATGCATTTTGTCCAATGAGAACATAACCCCAGGGAAATTTTCCATTGTTTTAAGAAGAGCTGTTGCTGTGTTTGAACTTCAAATAAACAGTCCCTGTGTTTGAAATGTAGAGCGGGGTCCAAAGGCTTATTTCTCAGAGCCGCTGAGGACATACGCCAGCCGCATCCTGCAAAGGCCAAACTGAAATTCACCCCGACAGGAAAACCAGGGCTGCATTCGCAAAATGGCTGCTCCTGAGCTCCATTTGCAAAATGGAGTGGTTCTTCCCCATCCTTTCCCCCCTTGCAACAAGCTCATGAGGTAGATAAGGTTGTGATGAGACAGTGTCTGGTCCAAAGTTACCCAGTGATCTTCAAACCTGAGGCTCAAGAGCCGGGCCCTATCATGAGGCACAGTAAGGTAGCTGCCTCAAGCAGAGGGTCAACGCTTGGCACACCAACCAGGTTGCTCCTCTGCAAGCAGGGCTTACACCTGCTGCCTTTTAAATTAAGAGAATTCAAAGGAAGCGCTTAAATCACACTCCTGATTCTTCCTTTAAAGTGGTATCACCTGACACCATAGGATGCCACACCCCTGACAGGTGGGTAGCCCTGCCTACCAGTCACAAGTGGTCTGCAGAGGGTGGATTAGAGCAGGATTAAAGAACCTCAGGCCTGAGGGGTGAATGTGGCCTTCCGAGCCTCTCTGCCTGCTCCTTGGGATTCCCGCCAGAGTCCACATCCCCTTTTCCCCACCACGCCCCTCCTTGGCGTGTTTCTGATGGGCAAGAATGCATCCGGGAACTCCCACAATGCTTTGAAGCATTATGTCAGGTGACAGGATGTCAGGTGATTCAGTTGGATGGAGGACAGAGGGGGCTGTGTGACTGTGGCCCCCAGAACAATGACTAGAAGGGAATTAAGACTCTTCAGGCTAAAGAAATGGTTCTCAACCCCAATTAAAGTACTAGGCAACAGAAGAGGAAGAGGAAGAAGAGGAAGAAGAGGAAGAAGAGGAAGAAGAGGAGGAGGAGGAGGAGGAGGAGGAGGAAGAGGAAGAGGAAGAGGAAGAGGAAGAGGAAGAGGAAGAGGAAGAGGAAGAGGAAGAAGAAGAAGAATTTGTTGGGCAGCTTCCAACAAATTAAAACATTAATAAGCACAGTAAACATTGATGAAACATTAAAAATTGAAGGACTGTTACTTCAATCTTCTTTTCCAAGGTGCAGCTGCCGTCGCTTCCTTGCAAAAATTAAAAACCTAGAGTTGGATATAGCACTTTTTTTACAGGAGACTAACTGCAGCTAACAGAGCTGGATTAAGGCAGGGATGAGGAACCTCAGGGTGGGAGCCAAATGTGGCCCTCCAGACATCTGTATCCGGCCCTCGAGATCCTCCTCATTCCACACCCCTTCCCCAGCCAAGCCCCTCCCCCCCCGGGCCACATCCTCACCAGCCCTGCCTTGCACCTCCCATGCCTGTCAGACACAGCCCTTGCGAAGGAAGGAAGAGAAGAAAAAGAGACAAAGGCATTGCATAACTGTCAAGAGAAAAAGACCCTCAGGTATGGGAGGGAACGAGCTTTTAATGAGAGTTCAGCCTTGCCACCACACATTGCCCCAGTGGTGTAAGACAGTTTCCTTGCAAGTGCAGGGCTCCTTGGCTCCTTCAGCCAAGCAGGAGGTGGAGCAGAAGTTAAATCCCTTCTGCTGTGAGCTCTGGCACCACTACCTTCTGGTGCAGCCCTGGCACCACCAGCCCCCCTGGAAGAAAAGTACTTCCCAAATGCGATTATAAAAAAACAAATAATAGCAAGCCATTTTATCTTCAATGGCAAGTGTCCTCTTGAAAAAACAATATATCCTTCCGGTTTCCTGAATAAACATTAGGAAAGCTTTCTGACTTTCAGTACAAACTGTCCTCGTTTATAGCCGTAATTTACACCTGAAGAATTTCATAGTCTATCCTGTTCATGTCTTTAGGCACATGGGGGGGGAGGGGCGATGCAGGGAGGGCAGGGGAGAGACGCACCCAAAAGGAAAATTGAAGCAGCTTGTCCCCCTGTGCTCATCTTTCCTTTTTCACATTTCTTGTCAACTATTAGCAAAAAACTGCATGTCAGGAACGGAGAGTGCATTTTCTCAAAAAACGAAACCAAAAAATCTAAGAAGCAGCGAGGACAGATGGAGCCGAGTCCCGGAACTATTGAGAACTGTACACACTAATTAACAACAGTGGGTCCAATAAGAGGCAACACATAACACCGACAATGAACTGGTATGCAAAAGGAGAAAATGTCTAATGAAGCTTGGGAGAACTAATGAGCAAGTATAATTTCTATAAAACATGCTATGCTGAATGGGGCTACTCCATGGCCCTTGGAAGTCCTTGGAAGATTTTTAATGTACTACGTATAATACTTATTTTTTTAAATGATTCTAGGGAAGCAAGATGCTACGATATTCTGCAGAGGCAAAGTCACATGTGCATGTATACCAATATAAGTTCCTAGCTAGAATGAGTTGCAGCAACACAACTAAGCCACTTCCCCGCAAAGCTACTGAAAGTTGTTGTTGTTTAGTCGTTCAGTCGTGTCCGACTCTTTGTGACCCCATGGACCAGAGCACACCAGACACTCCTGTCTTCCACTGCCTCCCGCAGTTTGGTCAGACTCATGTTCGTAGCTTCGAGAACACTGTCCAACCATCTCGTCCTCTGTCGTCCCCTTCTCCTAGTGCCCTCCATCTTTCCCAAGTTGTTAGGATACCCCAATTCCCCTCACAGAGCTACAATCCCCAGAGTGGTTTAACAATCAGTATCAGTATCAAAACCTTTATTGGCATCACTTGCAAACATTCAAAGTAAATAGGCCAGTACGATCTTGTTGTCATATCAGGGTTTAACAATCAATCCCTCTTCCCAGGAAACTCTGGGAACTGTAGTGCTGTGAGAGGAATAGGGGTCTCCTAACAACTCTCGGCACTTTAAGCAAACTACAGTTCCCAGCAGCCATGGAGGCAGGAATGACTGTTTAAAGTGGTATGCGACGGCTTTAATGTATAGTGCAATGGAGCCGAAGTCCAATTTTAAAAGGTGGGCTTTCTTTCAAGGAAGCATCAGTTGTGAGCTGAGTTAGACTTACATTAAATATCCCAATGTCCCTTAGAAATGCATAATTATAACATGGGCCAGACCCAGCTGCAGACGCCACTTTAGGAAACCTAATAACGCCATAAGCTTAGGTCAACATTTTAAGTAGTAAACTAATTCAATAATTAAATTAAGTTAAATACTTAAAATTTTAAGAAGGAGGCTCAGCCTGACCAATACCTGAATCCGATAATCTTCTCCAATCCCTTCCAGCTTCTTCTTATTCTCGTAAATGGCTTCCTTCAGGTCATGCATTTCCGAACACAAGGAAATGGCGGAATCCACCTTAGAAAGCCAAAAGGCAAATGTCAATCTACGCAAGAGAGAGGATTCCATCCCCTTCAATCTCTTGCATGCTACATTTGCCTCCCATTGGTCTTATCGCCCGGAAAGGCACTCCCCAGTTTAACAGTACAGTTCAAAATTGCGGTCACTTTCTGGACAACCTTCAAACTTATCAAGTTCACAGGTAATGGAAAAGTTTCCAGCGTAGATGCATTCACTTTCTTCAGGGGGTGTGTGTGTGAGAACAACCAGGGAGAATAAACTGCTTTGGTTTTGACTGTGCTGATCTCTTATCCAGGTTTTATTAAATTTGTTTTACTATTCCATGCATTTGTATAGAACCCCACAAAAAGGTGCTGGTAGGTACAACCTAATTAAAAGAAAGTCCATCATCAACCTCCATTATGCAAAGAATGCTAAAGGAGCAATGCCACCAATGTGTGCGCCCCAAACTTTTCATGCTGGTGACACACTTTTTGGACACGCATCATTTTGCGGCACAGTAATTCAGCTTTACTAGCAAACCAGAGGTTAAGCTAACCCCTTTCCAGCCCCAGGAGCTTGGGGAGTGTTCGCGCGACACACAGTTTGGAAAGCTCTGTTCTACTGGCTGTTGTGAAGAGAGCTTTGACAATCGCTTCTGGACAACTGCGATAACACTGCCTTGGAGAGATACGGCGTGCTTGGTTCTACATCAGCAGCTGCCGTGGGCAAGGACTTCAGGCAGCAGCAATTGGGGGGGGGAGAAAGGGAGTCAAGAGAAAGGCAAGGGCAGCAGGGGGTGGGTGTCGTGGACTTTATTGCCAAGGCTCCACCTGCAAATCAATGCAAATTTGCTTACCTCCTCAACTATCTGCTGGCCTTTCGGTACTATGTCAATGAAGGTCTGAATAATTCGAAATCGATCCCTTGGCAAAGATTTAGTGGGCTGTGGAAGGCTGTAATTGGAAAAGGGAAAAATATGATTTCTTTAATGTGAAGTGAAGTCTCTCTCTCTCTCTCTCTCTCTCTCTCTCTCTCTCTCACACACACACACACACACACACACAAAGCTATGTCAACTTGAGAGCACAATTCCACCCATTCAAAAATATCCATCAGATGTAATCCCCTGCTCCATACACCACCACTCTCATATAGACACACACAAGCCATGGTGATTATTATGTCCACACTCAATGAAATATCATTTTGCTTCAAGAGCTGGTCACTTATATACTACTGCAGGAGTCAATAATGTCTCCCAAGCCAATTATTTCATAATCCTTTTTTTCCTGTTCTGCATTTTGGTCATCTACACGCAACATCTAAAATTCACAGAATCAAGGATTTAGATCATAGAATCACAGAATCGTAGAGTTGGAAGGGACCCTAACAGTCCTCTAGTCCAACCCCCTGCAATGTAGGAATATAAGCAGTGCATGCTTTGTTTTCCCAGGATAATAACCCTAGAGCAGCCTTTCTCAACCTTGGTTCCCCAGCTGTTGTTGGACTACGACTCCCATCATCCCTGACCACTGATCCTGCTAGCTAGGCATGATGGGAATTGTAGTCCAACAACAGCTGTGGACCCAAGGTTGAGAAATGCTGCCCTAGAACATCTAGGGTTCCCACACGTGCTTCCGCTATAGTTTATGGTGTGGCTCAGTTACTTGAGGCACTGCGAACTATTTGCACTGTCATACTTGCTCCCACCAATCCAAGTTATAGCAACAATGGAAAGTAAGACACTGTGGACCAGGGTACAAAGACTGATCTGCAAGGGAGAGTGGTGTATGGAGGCGAAACCTAAAAGAGTATTCTGTCCCCTTGAAACTATATAGTTCCAAATGGAGTACAACCCCAACATTTGGATGTAAGGGAAGCCAAGATCTCCAATGCCAGTCAAACCAACACTCCTCCCTCTCAGATTCATTTCCATTATGGAAAATGGATGAAAAAGCATACTTACTCTTGTTTCTGCAGCCCACCCTTGCGGTGATAAAGCACCAGAGTGCCCAAAACCATGCCTAGGTTGGTCCTTCCGACTCCTGTTTGGCAGCTGAAGAGCAGGGCGGGAGGAGGCCTGCTGGGGTCTTGGAGAAGGAGCACATTTGGACTTTCCTGCAGGACAAAAATACAGTGCAAGGACATTTCTTGGGCTGCCATTCCCTCAAATTGACATCCGATGGGGCCAGAGGAGAGGCCTCTTTTACAACCTGGGAAATAACAGGCTTGCACCACTGCAGCACAGGAGGGAGAGAAAAGTACATGGCAGAAAGAGGGTAGCGGGCATTTCTCCCAAACTAGTCCGCCATCTTGTTCATTCTGCTATCAGGGGGGGTTGATAAGTTATGTTGCTCATGTCACATATGGTTTAATCCAGGGATGCTGAACTTGTAGCCCTCCAAATGCTGCCGGGACTTCAATTCCCAGCATCCCTGACCTTTGGCTGTGCTACCTGGGGCTGATGGGAGTTGCAGTCCCACGCCATTTGGAAGGACACAGAGTTCCCTATCCCACCAAGCACACTGGACTTGTGATTGATATCTCATGCTAGATTGCAATCTTCGTGGGGGGGGGGAGAAATCACTGATTTCAAACAAAGTCCAAACCGCAAACTTATTTGGGGCTTGCATAAAATGTACAACATCTAAGCCAGACATCCCCAAACTTCGGCCCTCCAGATGTTTTGGACTACAATTCCCATCTTCCCCGACCACTGGCCCTGTTAGCCAGGGATCATGGGAGTTGTAGGCCAAAACATCTGGAGGGCCGCAGTTTGGGGATGCCTGATCTAAGCAGTCTCTAAAGTAAATGTGGAAAACCAGAATGCTTCAACTCCCAACTTATACTGGAGTGGTATAGAGGATACAGTTGACCGGGTGCCTTAATAAATAAACAGAAGAGTTGGCAAGAAGACAAAAAGTGATTGACTTTTACATGCTGCTGCTGCTGTTTCTTTTACTACTGTTTGATTTCTTTTTTTAATGATGTACCATTAGTTTGTTTTTAAAATGAGCTGCCTTGAGTGCTCTTTGTGGAGTGTGGTATATAAAAATGAACACAAAAAAAAGAGAGAGAAGCACATTCCAAAATGGCTTACTGTCCCCAAAAGCCAGGAAGATCTTCTTACACACACACACCAAAAACAAAAACCTTTCTCAAATTAGTTTCATATATTAAACATGGTTGAAAACTCCTTGGGAGGCAGAAATATTGAAAAATGCATTTCTATTCCTTGTTATCGACAGAACAATATTTCCTTTCTAAAACAATCTTATGCCTGCAGTTTCAAGCCTCGCTGATTTCAAATAAAATCAATGAAACTTTTTGAAAAGTGTTTTGAACTTGTGGCTGGGTCACACACCTTTTTTAAAAAAAAAAAACCTGTGTGGGTAGACATTTGGGTTTTTCACATCAGGCATCCAAGCATGGTCGCGAAACTCCAGACATGCTCCCAAAGCGAATATTGGTATACCAACAAATGCATGTACTCAGCTTCAAGCTCCGGAGCGCCAAAAAAATCAGCCACCACTTTTACTTTTATGTGCATGGCAGCAGCAGGCAAAAGGAAGGAAAGATAAACCTTTCACCAACAAACGGCATCCAACATGCGCTACCTTACCTTGAACAACCTTGCATGTTGCCACCTGTTTAAAATAGAGGATGCTCAAGGCAGCTAGTAGACCTTAACATTCTTTGGCAGCCCTTACCCTGAGGAAACTGATGAAAGCATCGAGTTGTGCTTCCAAGGGGGCTCCGTCCATAGGCAAAGGCAGCCGGTGGTACCTGCCAAGAAAGAAGGCACATGCTACCGGGAGCAGAGAGACAAAAACAGCCAGGATCAAAACTATAGGTGATTTTTTAAATATATATTTTTACACTGCGTTGTCAATTCCACGCCTCCAGAAGTTAGGGTAATTCAATGTGCCACCATGGAAAGGAGGAGGAACCCACATACGATGCCTGTGGCAACCTGCTAAATTCAGTCCACTCGTCCCCCCAGTTGTTCCGTGATAAGCCTCTGTAGTAGGGCCGTGTTCGGTTCTTGCCATTGTTGTGTGCCTCAGTGGTGTAACAGCCTGCTTGCTTTCTGAACTTACAGGCTGTGTGCAAGGTTTCCCCTCTCAACAAAAATACTTTTATTCTTTAAACACCATTACCATTATTATTACAGTGGTACCTTGGTTCTCAAACGGCTTAGCTGTCGAACAAATCGGCTCCCAAACGCTGCAAACCCGAAAGCGAGTGTTCCAGTTTGCGAACGTTTTTCGGAAGCCGAATGTCTGCTGCGGCTTCCGCTTGAGTGCAGGAAGCTCCTGCAGACAATTGGAAGTCGTGCCTTTCGTTTTCGGAGTCAAACAGACTCCCGGAATGGATTATGTTCGAGAACCAAGGTTCCACTGTATTATTATTTATTATTATTACCTGTCCTGACAATAATTTGAAATTTAGAATTAAAAACAGTTAAAACAAATTACAGTCACAGGAATATGATGGATAGTCCTTAGTATTATACCAGACACACCTCTGTGGGGTGTTCCACAACTTAGGGGGGGCTGCCACAGAAAATGTCTCTTCCAAGCTGCCACCACTTATGAACATAGAAGAATACTAAGGGGGACACAACTGCTAATCTATTTACAGGTAAAATGTTTGTCCTTGAGGAAAGTACAAAATGTTTTTACAGTTCTATTACCTTACGGGGGGGCGGAACCCTTACTAAAACACACACACACACACACTGAGGAAAAGGAAGATAAAATGGGCAAAGAACATTTGAAAAGAAGAGATAGCCAAGTTAACAGGAATGATATAATCAAGCAGGGGCGGTTTTCTTTTCTCACAGAAAAGTTACCTGTAAGATGGCAGCAAGAAGACGGGCCTCTTATACACTTCTTCTGTCACGTGGATGTCTTCTTCATAGCGGATTCTCACCGAATGGGGCTCATCTTTGAAATGCTCGATATCGTTGTAGACGTAATATGTGTTCTCCTTCAGCTGGGCGAAGTCATGTATCTTCAACAGATAAATCCAATTAACCAACCTGAGAAGAGCTTTGCTTTATAAAACACGCCTCCACAACTTCCCTACACACACACACCCTCCCAAAGAGTACCCACTGGCCTAATATTTTACCACAGAGACATTAGAACGCCATGCTGTTCTGGTAAATTTCAAGTTAGAGGAATAAGTCCATTCTACCCAATCACATGGTTTATCCCGGTAGGAGCTGTGCCACTGAATCGAGAGGCACCATGGCAGATATCAGCGTATCCCGCTGAAAACTTAACGGACAGGTTACCATGGCAACCTGGGAACCACTTCCTATCCCCTAGCCCAGTCCTATCCAGTAAGGCAGATGCTACTGAAACAATGCTGGACTACACCATGACAAAGGGGCTCCCAGAATACCATGCCAATATACCCATTTATCCTCTCAGCAGAATATGAAGTTGTCCAATATGGCTTCCCAGTTCTACAACACAAAAATATCAGTGAACACACACACACGCATACTGACTTCCCATCAATAAACTACATGACCAGCTGAATAATTCAAGTTCGTACCTACCATCTAGCTATATTTTTAAAAAATACCAAAAAAAAAGCCAGAAGATCTGGAATAAAGGACTCCAGTGCTGCCAGTCCTGAGCTAGACAGATCAATGGTCTGACTTTAAGAACTAGCCCAACTAGCCCAGCATCCTGTTCTCACAGTGGCTAGCCAGATGCCGGTTGGAAGCCCTCAAAGCAGGACCCGAGCACCACAGACACTCTCCCCACTTCCGGTTCCCAGGAACAGGTACATGGAACAGCTTCCTATGTCTGCTGTAGTGGAATTAAGTGGCAAGGCACTGAGACAAGGAATGAATGGACAATCCCATCTCTAGCAGGTCTCACAGTACCGTGCAACCTCCTCAGACACTAAAAAAAAAACCCACCTCTTTCCGTATAGAGAGCTCCAGGTTTTCGACTTTGACACCCCTGTGCAGGCTGTGCAGATTTTCGTGCAGGTTCTCCTTTCCCCTGGGAGTGTAGGGCATGAAGTCGTTGTCCACGTGCAGAAAAAGCACGGGTTCCTCACGGACACAGAATACGATGCACTCCTGCTGCAACAGAGAGGAAAGTGTTGGCTAAACGGTGTTGGTAAGCGAAGATAAGAGCCCGTTTGTGGCATTGCCACTTTCCTATGGGGCACCTCTCTTTTTTTAAAAAAAAAAAACTTCTAGCATTTATTTTTGACTCTAGTGACCCTGACTAACTATATGGACTATGTGCTACATGAATAACAGCTCGAGGCAAAGCTCCTAGGTGCTGTTCCGAGAAGAATAAAAGATTCACTACATCACGGTCTTCATGTACATATTAAAGTGGAATCTTTTCGTTCTGTTCCCACTCAACAGCTATATTTGGATTCATCGAACACATGTACACATGTGGGAGTGGGAGTGTAAGAACACCACGCACATATTCGTATAGTTATAGGGACACGGAAGCATGAGGCTAACGGCACATCGTAGCAGAAAGCAGATAGGAACTTATGACATAATCAGAAGCACACCAAGGCACACACAAAACTGCTTTGCTAACATCTCAAATGTAGAACGGATGGGCAACAGATTTCAGTAGCGCCTGTGTCCTCAATCTGATAAAATTGACAGCATTTACTTGGACTTTGTTATTTTGACTCCGGTGCAACTACTCATCCTACTATTTCATAGTTTGTTCGTCTTGTAATTTTTGTAGGTTATCATTGCACTCCCTGTTTTATATGCATTACAAAATGAAATGATAATAATTAAAGGTTTACAAAAATAAGGATGTCATCGTGCCGGTCCTCAATGATTTCTTTATTCTTTGTTTCATTAACATGTATACACCCGATGGTTGTTAAAAAAAGCAGCCTCAAAGCAAATAGCGAATGGGATTTTTAAAAGTAAAATCATCAGTATGAACAGCCCTTATGCATTGAAAGAACATGTGGAGGGATGTGGGAGTAGTGAACTGTTGTTCTCATTCGCATTCTGAGTTGTGCATTAGCTTTACTTCCATGCATGCACAGACCTTATGGCCGTCGCTCTGCAGTTTCTGCAGGACCTGGTTGAATCCGTTGAGGGTGGGCTGGCCCATCCCAAACACAGAATATCCCCCTTTCGCCTGCCGAAAATTCGGAGCACCGCAGCTGCTGGCAGTGTTGAGGACATCTAGCTTGCTGTATACATCACGGACCATAAAATATTTCCCCTGTAGAGGGAAGGAAATAAGAAAGTAGAAAAACTATAATGCCTATTTCAACATGGAAAAGAAGGCAGGATGCTATGGGCTAGATTCAGCTGTTAAGTCCTGCTAGCGGAAGCCAGTGCAAGTTTTTCTGCTAGTGCAATGAGCCTTTTTGCCCCCATGGGCCACCCAAACCCCACAAACTTGACTTTGGGAGGGTCAGGGGAACCTCCAAAACAGGGTCCAGGGGAAGGAAAGGGGAGATCGTTCCAACCGACAGGCTTAAACGCTCACACTGGTGGAACAATCTCCAACCAACTTTTTCATACAACGCATAAACGCAGAATTTGCTGCCACAAGATGCAGTAATGTCCACTAGCTTAAATGACTTTAAAAGGGGATTGACACAGATTCGTGGAAGATATACAGCTATCTACTGTACTGGCTGTAGGGAACCTCCTACCCAGAGGCCATTTGCCAGATGGGCCAACAGCAGGAGAGGGCAACTGACTTCATGCTCCACTTTCTCCAGAGACATCTGGTTGGTCACAGTAGGAAGGGGCAGGGAGTGAGGAGAGGCTGTTCTTACATCCTTATGCCTCAGTCCCTGCATGCTGGATGCCCCGAGCCAAGTCTACGGCGCTCACCTGTACAAGGTAATGCTCCGGAGTAGACTCTGTAATCCGCCCCACAGTATAGCTGGCCTTCAACAAGTCATCATGAATCTGAAACTCTTCTTTGCAATTGTAGCTGTAAGAAGCACATGGAAGAAATTCATAGTGGGGTTATCTGCAATTAAATTATAAATTATAAAACAAAAACAAAAAACCAGTGTAACCAATACTGCAAACCACCGAAAGATTTGGCAGTAGATCCCAGTCTACTTTCTTTCCACCCCTAGTTTGGAGCACTGAGAAGAGATGAAAAGAGGTGTTAAGATGTTAGAAGTCTGTGAAGAGGAGGCTGCCTTATATAGCTCAGAATTGTCCACACTGGTTGTCAGCAGCTCTCCACAGTTCTGGGATGCTGGGAATTGAACCTGGCACCCTCTGCCCGAAAGCAGATGCTCTGCCATTGAGCGATGCCTCTTCTGCCAACATTCTGGTCTGCATCTAATCTTCCCTTCCCACTCTATGATTCTGTGATTCCATGGCCTGCGATTCTAAGACAATGGTTCTCTAAGCTACCAGCACGGAGGTTCAAGGAATTTCAGGAACATCACAGGTTGGAGGGCAACTCACGTAATGACTACAGGTGCCACCTTATTGGTAATAATCGATTTGGCCTTGTTGTTGTGGAGGCCGACCGTCTGGAAGGAGTGGATGCTGAGGGAATGGCGGTCGTCCATCGTTCCGCTGCCGTGGATATTCTCAAATGTCGCCGTCGTCGTCTGCTGAGCTGTGCTGGCAGTTGTACCCATAATCCACAGGCAGCTGTGCAAAATCAGACAGTGAAGAAAGGATACACGGAAAGATCAAAAGACTGCTTTTTCCGGGGTGAGGAGGAAGGAATACAAATATATCCAGGAAGAGGAAATTTGGATTTGACACAAACATACATAATCCTTTTAGAACAGCGGTGTTTAAACCATTTTCAGGAAAGCCCTGGAACTCCTAAAAAGTTTACCATTACCTCCTCAACAGGAAGGTAAGCAATGACTGACAAGCTCGTCCACCACCTACGATCTTCCCCTACGGTAGGTATGCAATTGTGATAGAGAATGTTGCACACTCAGTTCAGGAAAGGAAGATGCTGAAAGCAGTAAGTCCGAAAGCCACCCATTTATAGTTCCACCAGTTACGCTTATCTTGACATTTATAGATGGGTTTTGTTGGCTTCTAAGCATTAGTGGAGTACAAGACTAGTTTGAGGAAGTGGCTATATCCTCCGAGGAATATGCAGGATATTTTTGCACCGCCTACAGCAGTGGTTGGATTCCACTACAGACTCCCCCCCCCCCCTCCCCAAACTGATCCCAGATATATGGGCCTTCTTTCATTACTGGGAAAACACAGAGAGATACACCTTGAGTGCTACCTTCTAGGTCCCAAGGCTAAGCTATGACTCAATAAAGATTCGGTTTCATTTAAACTCCTGGAAACTAAGTCACGTTAAGCTGCAAAACGCAGGACACACACCACCCACACACTCCCGCACCGAAGTACGAAGTTGAGCCCTGCTTCTTCCTAATCCTATTCATAAATAGCTTAATAACATTCCAACTCTCACAGGAACTTGGACACCCTTTGTATCTAAGAGAGCTTATGACAAAGACAATATTTGAACTGGAAGCTTGTGGCTACAACAGTGTGAGCCAGTATCCCATTTTTAATTAGCGGCCCGTTCTTCACCCTTTCCTCCCCACAGCATCAAATCCACACAGGCCTTAGAGGCTTCTCTTTATCTGTCACCGTACAGTAATCTATTTCCCCATCTTTCTCCAAGTTCACATACAGCTATACAGAGAGTGTCATGAGTGCCACTGCCTTCATGCCTAGTCCCATGCAGAACCATGAAAATATTTGGAACGTGACACTCCTAACCGCAGGCGATACTTGGCTCCTTGGAAGAGTCATACAAAATGTGACGTGCGAGTGTCACACATTGTCATACTTATCTGGCAACCTCTGGGAATCACAGCACCCTCGCCCCTCCACACTTTGCAGCCACCAATGTCATCTGCCCCTTCCAACTTTTAAGATAAAATACTTTTGATGATCGTTTGGTTGGGGGGCTGTCTGTTCCTTTTTGTGGGGGGTGGGAAGTGACTTCCCCTTTCTTCTTTGTTTTGAGAGTGGGAGGGGGGTTGTCTGTTGTTCTGCGGACCCAAGCATGACCAGTTTTGTTTGGGTTGGTTTCTTTTATTTTTTGGTATTTTGAGGGGGCCGTGAGCATGTGCAAAATGTTCAGCAGCCCCCACCCCACCCCCACCCAATACACACCACCTATTTTTTACTTGGGCAATTCCTAAAGCCAAGCTCTCTTGCCACCTTGTAACGGCAATTTAACAAACAGTAGTAGCTCACAGCAAGGGTATTGTGAAGCAGAAACTGAGCTTGTAGTATCGCTGCAGCCTAAAGCTGCACACCACAAGCCACTTAACTATGTCTATATTCCTCTGTGTAGTAAGGCTTGTGGACTAGAATGATGAAGAGGAATGACCCTTGCCTGAGAAAGCAGCTCATGCCACTATCAATGCCTTAAGTCAGGCATCCCCAAACTCTGGCCCTCCAGATGTTTTGGCCTACAACTCCCATGATCCCTAGCTAACAGGACCAGTGGTCGGGGAAGATGGGAATTGTAGTCCGAAACATCTGGAGGGCCGAAGTTTGAGGATGCCTGCCTTAAGTCTTTGAAATGTCGTATGATAAGGGTTTCAACTGCTGCTGCAGCAGCAGCAAAAGACCACCCCTGCGACTCCTTCTAGAATTTAAACTGATTAAAATGGTACACCTTTTCGCCTATTAACCAATGGGTAGTAAGAAAGGGGGTGGGCAAATATGTAACTGGCCCACCTTGAAGCCTCATTCTAATGAGAATTTTGCCGTGACAGATGCAGCTATTTTATATATATATATAAAACAATGCATGGGAAAGAAGAACGAATTTCTATCAAAGGGCCCAAATACGTTTTTGTTTCTAAGTCAGCCAGCAGATGGCACACCTGAGCAAGTGGGTGAATGGGCAAGTAGCTGATAGACAAAGAGACACGCCCACTTCCTGCAAAATTCCAAAGGAATGGAGTACAAGCCAGCATATCACGATACTGATCATAGCAGGTGGGCTTTTGACACCCAAAGTTTTGTTTTCTAAGCACACTCCATGAAATATCTGCATAGTAGTATACCGTGTACATGGGGAAACAAAGAAGAATATTTAAAATTGGAATATTCCTGCAAGATCCCAATAGGTAGAATAAACTGTGTGTGTCAAGAAAGACTGCTTGGGTGTGGCATCTATAGGGCTCCTCCTACCTTGTGAACTGTGAAAAGCCTGTTCACTGCCTCATATTGCTCAGCACATTGTCCCCCTCATGTATAGCCCCACAGAATCACTGTTCCTTAATCCCAGTAGTCCCTCCACATTATTGCAAGGCTGAGGAAATCAATGGTCTTCCAGAGGCTAGACTCCAACCACCACCATCCCTGACTACTAGCCCCCAGGGGGGATTATGGGCTGCAAGTCTGTCATCCTTACCTGTGACAAAGCACTTGAAGGATTTAGATTAGAGGTAAAATGTTGGATTGAGTTCTGTGCAGGTTCACACACCAGTTTGCTCCAGCCCAGATATAGCATGGGTGGGGTTCTCTCCCTGACTTCCTGTCCCAGTGCTTCCTGTTTCCTTACTGGGTCCCGATTCTCTCCCACTTAGGTCTATTGCTCATGATCAACCCTGTAACTAACCCAAGTGCATGCAATTGAAGCAATCCCATTTTCTGCCCATGCTTCCATTTCCTCTCTTATTTTAGATTGTAAGCCTCTTGGGACAGGGACTTGCCCTAACTCTTTTTTGACAAGTGCCACAAAACAGATGGTGTTATACGAATGATTTATAATAAGACAGCTAGAGCAGGAGGCAGAACATCAGAGCTTCGTTTGCTTGCCTGCTTGGATCTTCCGTTAACGAAATGTAAAACTGGCTGCATTCCCGTCTCCCTAATTGGTCTGCCTAATTGGCAGAGGAGCAGACCAAAAACTTCAATTAAGCCAAGCAAGCCTTTATCTTGATCAATAGCCTTACCTGGATTCCTACCCCACCCAAACCCTTAAAAAACCAAACCCATGTTTTTTTTAGTTAGAATGTTAAGGGCCCCTGACCATCAGGTCCAGTCGTGTCCGACTCTGGGGTTGCGGCCCTCATCTCACTCTATAAGCCGAGGGAGCCAGCGTTTGTCCGCAGACAGCTTCCGGGTCATGTGGCCAGCATGACAAAGCTGCTTCAGGGGAACCAGAGCAGCACACGGAAACGCCGTTTACCTTCCCACCGGAGCGGTCCCTATTTATCTACTTGCACTTTGATGTGCTTTCGAACTGCTAGGTGGGCAGGAGCTGGGACCGAGCAACGGGAGCTCTCCCCATTGCAGGGATTCGAACTGCCGACCTTCTGATCAGCAAGCCCTAGACTCTGTGGGTTAACCCACAGCGCCACCTGGATTCCTTAGTGAGAATGTTAGGACGCAACATATCAAAGAAAGCCTTACCATGGATGGCTTCAGACCGCCATTTACCCAGTGATAACTTGCACACGGCCATTTGATTTATCTGCAGCATCCTGCCAACTGGTAAGGAGAATTTTACTGTTTCCCCAGACTTCTAATCAGGTGGCTTCATTGTATGGTGCCATTCTTCTTGCCACCAAGCAGGATGGTGCAGCCTAGCCAAGTGGTCACATGCACACTGTGGTTAAGTTACCCCTTGGAAAGTATATTTATTCCACAGTGAAGTGGTTCTTGCCATCATTAGAGCAACGGAGGGATGTGCTTTGGTTACCAAGAACAGCAAAAATGAAATCGTCGCACTGAAAACTCTGTGCCACCTTGGAGGAGGAAAATAATTCTAGGAATCAGAGAAGCAGAGACTCTGTTCCTGGAAGTCAAGAATTCTGCTAGCAATTTCAGACACACCAAATATAGACCCACCCAGTCAACACATCCTGACTATATTAGCATGGGAGTGGGCACGGTGAAACCATGAAATGTTTTCCTGCGAAACAGCCTTGGCCACAAAATTACTTTTTCCGAAGCTCACTTTTAGGTGAAAGTTTTAGCCGCTTTATTTGTTTATTCCCAGAACTGGTGACTTTTGAGTGAAGGAGGCAACATTTCCTTGGAGCTCTCTCAGTTCCCAAGAACAACATGCTCGCGGTGACGTGTTCCAGCTGCTCAAAGCAGCTGCCTGCCTTCTAAGCAGCAGAGACTGATGTTTACAGCTGCAAGTTCGGAAAGTCAGTCACATGAAACTCCGACGGGGAAGTTTCCCTAGCCCCCTGCTTACACTTGCTGCTGTAACTCAGCCAGTCGAGAACAACCCACTTGGTAGAATCCATTTTCTTCCCTACCCTGTTCACTGCTCACTTTTGAGTTCTAGTGGAATGGTGTGCAAATGCTCCCAGAAGCAACAGCCCCATCTGCCATGCACCTCTTTTGCTGGGTCACCCAAGACACTCGACATACCGTCATCATTATTCTGCAGGTTTCCCCAATTTGAATCTGCTTTGTTGGTTGCTTCTTGGGCGGGAGAGAGAAACACGCAGTAAAATGACACCACATGTTCCATATTGCTAGGAGTAATCAAGGAGAACGAAACACAAGTATTCCCATGGCAGCTTTACAACTGCCTTAATGTCTAACTCCAACCTGAACTTCCTCCACACCCCAAGATCAACTGCAGCAGAAGCTAATCTGTTACAGGCCAATTGCCATGCACTAATTCACAAGGCTTCTGAAGCAAAACATGACAATAAATATCACCCTGCTTTCCTATCGCTGTGTTGGCGGCAGCCAAGAGCATCTTGCAACCTGTGGTTCATGAAGGACAATACACAGAACATCAGCATCAGGGCGCTGCAAGCTCTCTCGGTGGGTTAAATTTTAAAGGCTATGAACTGATGAGAAAGGCATATAGGAAATACCAGGGGTAGGCAACCTCAGGCCCGTGGGCCGCATGCAGCCCAATCGCCTTCTCAATCGGGCCCACGGACGGTCCGGGGATCAGCATGTTTTTACACGAGTAGAATGTGTCCTTTTATTTAAAATGCATCTCTGGGTTATTTGTGGGGCATAGGAATTTGTTCATTCCCCCCCCCCCAAAAAAAAATATAGTCCAGCCCACCACATGGCTGAAAAAGGTTGCTGACCCCTGGGAAATACCATAGCAAGAAGCACAATAGAGGAAGATTAAAAGCAAAGACACTGAAATTAAAGAGGAATCCTAGAATGAATTGTTTAAAAGCAATGGTGGTGGAGGCTTTAAAAAAAATTACATATAACTATAGAAATACAGTTGAAACTCGGAAAATTAGAATATCGTCGAAAAATGCATTTATTTCAGTAACGCAACTTAAAAGGTGAAACCAATATATGAGATAGATGCATGACGTGCAAAGCATGATATGTCAAGCCTTTATTTGTTGTAATTGTAATTATTTGTCGTTAGGCGGGTCAATTATAAATGAAATGTAATTAATGAAATGTAATAGCGATGTTCATTTTTGTTTATTTTTGTATTATTGTAACTATTTGTTTTATTACTGTGGAATTTCCAAAAGAAAGCATTTGTAAAAATAAAAAATAATAATAAGTTGCATTACTGAAATAAATGCACTTTTCGACAATATTCAACAATATTTTCCGAGTTTCACCTGTAACCATATCACAAATATTAATATGAGATGGTCCCAAAGTATTCGATCTTCCTAAATTACAATTTAGGACTATACCAACCGGAGAGACAATCTACTTCAAAAGGTTGGTGCAAGATTTAACCATTCATATTGCACTGCACAGATGAGAAAATGGAAAATGCAGAAGTAACTTGACCAGATTGTATCTCAGCAAATCAATCGAGTTGAATGAGTGGCATAAACATTCTTGCTACTATGCAGGGTTATTGTGGAAATTAACCAAAGGACGAGCGTACAACACTTTCAAACAGGACTGAACATCAGGCTATAATAGTGAATTGCAAGTTGGAGTACTGTTGTGGCAGTAATTTCCCCAAGAGCAAACTGAAGTTCAACATACGTAATCTTCTAAATGGTACCAATATCTATGGGAAATTGTTACCATCTTAGACCCAGTATATTAAAAACAGCCCACAGGGGAAACTGGGCATACCATATTCACCATCCTGCCAAAATTGCTATACACTTAAAGGAAAACAGCCAATGTGGGAGGATAACTTCCTACACAGCTAGTTTTCAATAAAGTTAATCTGCAAATCTTTGATCTTAAAACGCTGCCATTTGTGATAGCATTTAGTCATGTTTTAATATTCCTAGCCGCCACCACACATAAGAAGAAATGCAGCACAAGGGCAATTGGCACATCATAAAAAGAAATGGCTTTTTAGAAGGCAAAACAGCTCTTCAGCCACAAAAACCTCAAATTCTCTCTTTTAAAAGAAGTTAACTCCAGGTGTTGCAAGAAATAGAAGAGTTGTTGGCATTTTAGTGGCAGTTTCCCCCAGTCTCTCCATTATTTTTAAATTGCATTCTACTTCTATGAAGAAGGGCATGATTTTCTTGTTGTTTGAACCAGGCAGAAGAGGCCGTTACTGGTCTCCAAAATGCTGCCGCACTAAAAAGCAAAGAACATGAGCTGAGATGCAGTTGCAAACCCCTACCTTTTTGTTATTTTGTTTAACAAGTTTTATAGACTGCTTAACCAGGGGGGGGGGGGAATCTACAGAGTTTACTTTAAATAGTAGCAAATATGCGTAAGAAAAGGACTTTAATCACGAGTCGACACAGCAGAATGATCAAAATATAGATAAAATCAACAAAGTTTAAGAATATACATAATAGAAGTACGTGTCTGGGTAGGATTCCGAAACCTGCTTCATCCTTTTCAATCTTCTTCTTCAATAGGTCTAAATACTTTTCGCTCGATTCCCATTCAGAGGATCAAGCAGAAGGCGTGTTTCCTAGAAAACATACATCCCATTCTCCCTTGGCTGAAAGGGGCTTTGCAGGTACAAACATTTAGAGGTGCACAAACATTTGGATGGGATGTTCCTCACTCCTAGCTGGGCAAGGCTCATGCTACTGCCCCACCAAATACGGTAGCTTTGTTCACATTCATGCTCACCACACTTCATGGGAATTTCACTACAGGGAAGGAACTCCCAAGCAGTTGCGGTGACATGGGAAGGGGGGCAATTTGTGACCTAGTAATTGGAAGGGGTTTGGAATTATGGTGCTGGAGGAGACTCTTGAGAGTCCCATGGACTGCAAGAAGATCAAACCTATCCATTCTGAAGGAAATCAGCCCTGAGTGCTCCCTGGAAGGACAGATCGTGAAGCTGAGGCTCCAATACTTTGGCCACCTCATGAGAAGAGAAGAATCCTTGGAAAAGACCCTGATGTTGGGAAAGATTGAGGGCACTAGAAGAAGGGGACGACAGAGGACAAGATGGTTGGACAGTGTTCTCGAAGCTACGAACATGAGTTTGACCAAACTGCGGGAGGCAGTGCAAGACAGGAGTGCCTGGCGTGCTATGGTCCATGGGGTCATGAAGAGTCGGACACAACTAAACGACTAAACAACAACAACAACAATTGGAAGGGGGGTGTTTTTTGTGTTTTTTTTTAAAGTACAAACAAGAGAAGAATCACAGGGAAAGCATATGGGCCAGTGAGCCCATATTGGTTTCCCACTGCCGTTCTTCACATTTTGTTTTTTGCATCCAGTGGCATCTCGGGTTACAAGCCCTTCAGGTTACAAACTCTGCTAACCCAGAAATACAGGTAACACCTCAGGTTAAGAACTTTGCTTCAGGATGAGAACCGAAATTGTGCTCCGGTGGCAGTGCGGCGGCAGCAGGAGGCCCCATTAGCTAAAGTGGTGCTTCAGGTTAAGAACAGTTTCAGGTTAAGAAGGGACCTCCGGAACGAATTAAGTTCTTAACCAGAGCTACCACTGTATAGCTATGACCCCCTTCGAATACAGAACCGGAGCTATGGGAGGGGAGGGTTGAAGGGGTTCTGGTCAAGGTGCATAGCAAGGTCAATGTATTTTCCGCACCTGGGACAGAAAACCCCACAAGCGCCTCTTCCCTTCCTTCCCTCACACAGCCTCAGAAAGGGCAATTAAAGATATCAACAGGCCTCAAGTTGCATTAAGCCTGGCCCTCGGGCCTCAGCAGCTCTATCCAGTTCACCATGTGCAGAAGCTATGCGTATTCAGATAACGGCCCTGTTCTTGCGAAGGAATAATGGCCAGGCTAGTTGCTCCTGGCTTGGCAGTCATAGCTTCATTATTTTCTATGTTCCAAAAGAAGAGCAGGAAAAGGGTAAGGGGGATGGGAAGCAGGGGTGCCAACTTGAATAAAATATTGGGGGGGCAAGTAAGCCCCTCCCCCACATAATCGATCGCCATCAGCCACCTAGGAGTTGGCCCCCACGGTAGGAAGCATCTCTCCTGACGGGCAAATGCTATGCAATGCTTCGAGGGGAGAGCACCATCTCCAATCAGCAAATTTTGATAAAGCCTTTTTCCGCTGGGAAAGCAAGTGTCATCACTCTGCTATGACTGCTACTAATAGTCCTCCTTGGTTTAGCCGCATTTACTTTCCAAAAAAAGAAAATGAGATTTCTTTTCTGCTGCCAAACATTTCACCGCAACAGTCTCAAAGAGACGTATGAAAGCCTGCAGGAGACAGATGGAAACGATGCTCTCAACGACAGCAGCTATATTGTCAGGATCTGAAACACAGCTCACGTGGGAGTCCGTAAGGACTCCTTCCCACAGAAACATGATGTCCTTAAAACGACAGCAGACACTTCAGAGAAAGCGGCAGAAAACTCTCTTTAGAGGCAGTTTTGCTTCTCCCTTCCCCTCATTTGTTACTATACAGTAATGGGGGTATTTTTCTTTGTTTGTTTTTTAAGAAACGCTGATACACATGACAGAAGGAGAATGTTTATTTGAAATATCTGGTTTAACTTTTCCTGTCAAATACGCTTTTGAGTCAGCACAGTGTTGTAAAACCTGGATTCAAACCCACACACAACCCTGAAGGAGATTTCCGTGGCTTATTTCTATTTCTCAGCTTAGTAGACCTCAAAAGTACTTGAAATGGGTTGATAGCTCCTTGTATGCCACCCTGGGTCCCTTGCAGATTTTTATCTCCAAGCCAATAAATACAAAAAGAAACCAGGAGTCCCCGAGGCTGTTCAGTGTTGGACTCCCAACTTCTCCCTCTACACCAGTGCTTCTCCAACTTGGGTCCCCAGCTGTTGTCGGACTACAACTCCCATCACCCCTGACCACTGCCGCAGCTAACTAGGGGTGATAGGAGTTGTAGTCCAACAACAGCTGGGGACCCAAGCTGGAGGAACACTGGTGTAGAGGGAAAGTGGGACCACATTTCCAAGCCCTAACCAAACATTGCATACCCCATACTCCCTGGCATCTGGTATCTGTGCACAAACCGATGCACCCATGTTGGAGCTCCTTCACATGAACAGGAACCCCAATCAGTCACAATTGTCTCCTTTGTGGAGTCAGCCTTTCTGGCACTAATCTGCTGCTTACTCCTGGGCTGAGGAGTCCAGAGCAAAAGTCACTGCATATGTTCCATATACTTCACAAAAGCAAGGCTGTCCCCTGTTTTAGCCTTGACTTCTGCCACACATGCTGAAGAGCCTCGCCAACCCTATCTGACTAAGTTAGCAATCTTAACACACACACACACACACACACACACACACACACACACACACACACACACTTCCTAGAAAGCAAGCCTCTATCAAGTTCATTAGGAGTTATTTACAGGTAAACTTGCTTTGGGCTGTCCTGCAAGTTGTGTTTGGAATTGCAAAATTGTATTAAATTCGCAAGCCTTTTCATTATTCCCCTCAACAACGTTTCAGACCCTCTTGTCTTTATTTTCCAGTGCATCCCTGATTTAGAGAAGCCATCCCACTTTCTGATTTGATCCTGGAATGTCCCACTTTTCCTTAGGATGTCTCTATTTTCATTGGAGAAATGTTGGAGGGTATGGAGTTATCCAACTCCCGAGACATCTGAAGGCAAACCTGTACAGCGGTACCTCCAGTTGCAAATGGGATCTGTCCCGGAGCTCCGTCTGCATCTTGAGGAATTTGCAACTGGAGGTGCCGCTTCTGCGCATGCATGCGTGGCGAAACCCGAAAAAAAATACTTTCGGGTTTGCCGCGTACATATCCCAAAGGATACATAACCGGAAGTGAACGCAACTAGAGGTACCACTCTATGAGGAAGTTTTTTTAACAAAAGTTTAATGTTGGAATTTTATATGTGTTGGAAGCTGCCGGCAACCAGGTAAGATGTGTGGGGTATAAATAGTAAAATTATCATTATGGAATGGGACGTCCCTATTTTCATTAGAGAAATGTTGGAAAGTATGATGTTCTTTTATATAGGAAAACAGAAGCCAACATCAACCACCAATGCAATGCCCCACCACGGTACAAAAATGCTCTTCCAGTAATAAAATCTAGCATTCATCCATCTACAATTTTTCTGAAGCATGCAAAATTGAACACGAAGACGCTAGTTTTAGCTAAGATTAACTGTGCATACATTTGCTGATAATGTGCATGAAATTACCTCCACACACACACACACAATAAACATCATGCTGTAATCAAGCAAAACAACTGTCTGTGTGTGGGGTGCATGTAGAAAAACCAGCGGAGTTTTTGCACAATTCATCTGTGTCCACGTCCACAGAAGGAAGATTAATAAGCATTGAGCCAGCCAAACATACACCAGCCTCTCACTCTCACGGCATCACCAGGAAATCAGCTGGTTTTAAGCATCAGTGCTCTGGCCTGGAGGAAATGGACCTTTAGCCAGCTTCATTTGCTACAGAAAGTCGTTTCATTCAGCGAAGCTTCCAAACAGCCAATCCAAATTGACAGGCTAGAATTATGCCGCAGTGCCTGGATCCAGTTCCAGCGAAGATGGCAAATTGGCACACAGAGCATGCCTCAAACAGTCCTCCAGTCAAGACAAGAGAATGAATGCATCCCATTTACATGTGTATAGGAGAAGGGACAGCTATTCCCCAAGCCTCTCTGCAAAGAAACAAGAGACATTCTCTTCCCAGCTCTCTCTCTGTGTCTCTTTCACTCTCATTCATTCAAAATATGCAGGGGTTTCACCGGAGGCAAAGGTAGTGGGATAACATATGCTGATGGTGGGGTCAAGCAAAGAAATGGAGGGTGGGGGAGAAGAATTTCAGGCTTTGTTTCTCACCTCTCAATGCTGTATATAACACCAGGCAGGCCTGCACAGCTTAGGGCCAAGACTAAAAATAGCTTGCTAGCCAAATGTCGGGAGCAGAACCAATAAAAAACAGTGACAACTCTAGTATACCTGGAGGAAGTGATGGAAGGGGTAGGTCTTTTGGAGACCATCTATAAGTGCGGGGCAAGGCTAGAGACAAAAACGGGCAGTTCAATGGATGTGGCACTTACCTTTGTACATTACAAAAAGACAGGGGTCTCCCAACAACTCTGCACCCTTAAACTACATTTCCCAGGATGCTTTGGGGGGGAGGAAACCATAACTGTTTGAAGAGGCGTGATACTGTTTCGAATGTATTGTGCAGACAGGGGTTAAGTGTTTCGTTATTTATTAAAAATAGAGTTAGATGAAGATATGAAGTAAGAAGGTAACTAATAGCCTATGCAATAACTAATAACTAATAACCTATGTAACCTCCACTTTTCTTTTAGAGATCTCTCGCTATCAGATGCTGGGGGGTATCAGGGACTGTGCATTCCCAGGGACTGTGCAAGATTCCTGATCAAATGCAGAGAGATACAATCTGATGCAATTTTGTGACTGGTGCAATTCCGTGGGAAGTTGTTGGGGAGCGAAAATCATCCTGCTTGCTTTTCTTTCCAGTGCTTGAAACGCCTACATGCCTTGTACCTCATTTCCACAGAAAGCAGCACCCCACAAACCCAACAGAGTCTGGCAGAAGACCAAGTCTTCAGCTCTTCCAGAAGAATGTTGGGGGCAGCAAATTAAAAGGGGGGGGGACAGGCAAAGGGGAATGAAAGGAGTTGAAACAAAGGGAAAGAGAATAGTGGCCTCACAACTGAGTGAACAAACACAGAGTTTCTTTCCAGAATGGCCAAACAACCTTCCACAGAAATAACCATCTGCCTTTTTCTCCCCAAATTTTAAAAAAAACAATTATTTTTTTTAAAAAGGACTCATAGTCTTCCAAGTGGTTTTTCTCTGGATTGAGTCTGCTTCCTCTCCTCCGCTCCAAACATCTCAAGGAAAGGGCTCTCAGATTGCAAAGCAGCTGCAGCCTCAACTGCTGAGTCAGCGTTTGCTTTTCATTTTATTCACTAGAAAGCGTACACGGTTGCCCGCCCCCTCAATTGCATTAAACAGGAAAAGCCACTTTCAAAATCCACAAAGGACACCAAATCCAAGCTAAGTCCAATCACTATCAGATCAGGTGGCAGGAGCTTGTCTCTCTCTTTGCAATAGGTCACTCAGGAGTTAGTAACACACAGGTACGGTAGGTCACATGTACTCCCAAGGAAGATTGCTCTCCTGGTTCATTGGAATTTACAGCACACATCTTTTCTTTGAGCTTTGAGCTCTCGTGGCTCCAGATTAGAGAGATGTGCTTGAAAAACACTGCAACAACCCAGTGCTAAAGACACCGATTCTGTCAGACAAGTGTTTCCTTTGTGCAGTGGTTCCCAATTAGGGGTCCGGGGACTGCAGAACGCACCCAGGGGGTCCGCGGCCCACCCGTGCTTCCCACCAACTACATTCTTGTATGGCAAGACCACAAATTTCATGGTCTGTTTTAACACTGTGCGAATATTCAATATGTTGGCCAAAATTGGTTTTGAAATCGCACCGCGGTAGCAATTTTGACCCAGCAATACGCAGCAATATGTCGCTCCACACCCGAGGGAGAGTAGGGCAGTCAATTTCAAGGAACCGCTGATATCGCGCCATGATCTCAGCCAATAATGCTGCTGATCTGAGCTGCCTTCCCACACGCTGAGGGAGACTAGGGCAGCCGGTTATGAGGTCCTGCCTTCCCCTCACACTGAAGGAGAACAAGGCAGCTGATCGCCCTCACTTCAAAGCACCTGTGGCAAAACCTTCCCCTGGCACCGAGGCACCCATCCCCTCAAGCCACGCAATCTCCGTGACCGCTGCTTCCCTCACCCTCACGCCTGATCTCCAATTTCAGACATTGTGATATATTGAAATATCCTGACATTTAGCTGCTGACATATCGCCATGTTGAAAACCAGATATCGCTCAGCCCTAGTCTGATTTTTTTAGTATATCTAAAACCCTTTGCTTATTATGGGCGATTCCCACATTTTATTCAAAAAATTGCTTTGCGGCGTTAACTACCTTAGAATTATCAAACTTCTGCGCCAGCCCCTCGCATGGGAGCCTCGTTCCTTTCCCTGGGTTGTCCAGCGCCACAATTATTCACACATCTTGAATTTACATTCCACCAAAGCAGCAAGCTTGGCAAGGAATCAGAGACAAACATAACAATGGAACTAAATATAGACAGTGTGTCTATTGGGGAGGAGAAAAGAGGCCCACAGCTGCAGGATGCATCTGTCCAGGACTGGGCTCATTCGATGGGTGCATCTCCTCACCTTTCGTTTTCTTTCTTTCCGAGCTGGGAGAATCGATGCAAAGAAAAAGGGAGGGGGAAAGTCTGGACTCATGCCGTCAAATGCCCAAACATGCAGGCACCCATCTTTAACCCCAAAAGCCTTTGTCCAAGTCACAGCTAGTGTGGCACAATAGTTAGAGTGTTGGACTATGGTCTGGGAGACCAGGGTTCAAATCCCCACAAAGCTCACTCGGTGACCTTGGGCCAGTCACTGTCTCTCAGCCTAACCTATCTCAGAGGGTTGTTGGGGGGGGGGAGAATGGGGAAGGGAGCAACCATGCCAAACAACCTTGAACTCCTTGGAGGTAAAAGGGGTATACAGTCGTACCTTGGAAGCCAAATGCCTCAGCTCCCAAACGATAGAAACCCGGAAGTGAGTGTTCTAGTTTTTGAATGATTTTCGGGAGCCGAACGTCCAGTGTGGCTTCCGTGGCTTCTGATTGGCTTTGGGTTTCGAACGGTTCCGGAAGTTGAACAGAACGCATTCTGTTCAAAAACCAAGGTACCACTGTACAAATGTGATAAATAAAAAAAACCTTGAAAGGCCAGTGAGCTAGACAGCTGGCACTTAAATGCCTTCTAGCACACCTAAGCAGAGAAGATACTCATAAAACAAGCGGATTTCTACAGACTCATGGCCTTCTTTGAAAGCCAGTGAAATATTAGTGGCTGGAGTGTTAGACTTCCATCAGCCGCAGAACCATAGTGGTCTCAGCAAATCACAGTTTTTTAACCTCTACTTTCTTGTTAAATATACTATTCTACCGCTCAATAACAGAACTTAAGGCTAGACGCACGTTAGCAGCTTAAAACACAGCAAGTTCCCCTCTGCCCCAGCATTTCAAGCTGCGTTCACACACTGTTGTACACAGAGGAGATGGGATGCCTTAATGCTCATTACCTGCTTGGTTTCCCCGCACTTGCAACCCCCTTAGCTCTTGAGATGAAGCTGCCATGTGGCTGAAGTTTTCCTTTTGGGTTGAAGGTGGTTTGAGAGAGAGAACGCATCGAGCAGCACTATTTCTCAATGAATGGCAGGACAGCTCTGCATTGTGGGTAATGCAGTGTGTACATGGATTCAAAAGCCAGTGGAGGAAGCACCCTGGAACCACAGAAAACCATAATCATAGCTGTCAAGTTCTCCCTTTTTTAAAGTGAAATTCGCTTATGCTGAATAGGCTTCCTCGCGAGGAAAGGGAAAACTTGACAGCTATGACCATAATGCAGACAAACAGCCCAAGAGTGTTGCAGACTTGCAAAGCAAGTTGAGCCACATGATCAGCTAAATTATTGCAATGCAGCTCTATTTCAGCCTGCAGGTAGCAAATGTGTAAATGCTCCATCCGCACTCGTTTGCAATATTTTGTTGTTGTTGTTGTTGTTTAGTCGTGTCCGACTCTTCGTGACCCCATGGACCAGAGCACGCCAGGCACTCCTGTCTTATTTAGGCAGGCATCATTTCTTTGTTTGTTTTTGTTCCTTTTCAAACAATGTTGGTTTTAAGTTTCCTAAGCCCTGCTGGGAATTTACCGAAGGCTAAGGTATGACTCCATCATGTAAACAAACACTAAGCATACAAAACAACATCTGAAGCCTAAAATAGTATATAGTCCAGAAAGAGCTGATCCTCCTGATCATGTAGATTAGAAGGAGGGATGGGTGCATCTGTCGATTTCAGTTTCTCCTTTTTCCAATATTAAGTTCAGTTCTCTACGTCAGATTCTCTTCTGTCCCTGTGAGTACAGGAGGAGCATGGGAGTTGGGGATAAAGGGACCCCAAGCAACTACCAGTAGTTTTGCACAGCATCTCCCCATATCCTCCTTCCCCAGAAAGGAAGAGGATGCTGAAAAAGTCTATGTCATAATCTTTGGGAACCAGAGCTCAGAACATTAATAAAGCCTACCTCCAGGAATGGAGGGCCCACCTAGACCACTGCTAACCCTTAGCAAAAGTAGTGTTCTGGTTTGATATCCAAGGCTTGGTTTTTTAAAATAATAATAATAATAACTTGTTTTAAAAAAAGAACTGCACCTTTGCTGACACAGTCTGTTCTGAAAAGGGCTCATTTGACAGGAAAGAGCGATCATTCAAGGAAGACAAAGATATTTCCGTTTCAAAGCTCGGTGTGCAAATTCAGAATCACATCTGTCGATGACCTGAACCATGGGAGGAAAATGGGACAACTGCAAGAGGCAGTAAAAATGGAAATGTTATTGTGGAAGAAAGCAGCAGCTAGTGCTCCGGAGAACAAGGAAGGAAATGACTTCATTGAGCAGGTTGTCCTCTGGCATTTCCCAGTGAACATCCGGCACATCCCATGCATTTCTTTTCAAGTCCTCTGTCAAAAATTTAACAGCACTTTTAAAGTCAATGGTGCGTCCTCTTTCCAACAGAGATGGTTTTGATGGGGCCTTATCTCTGTAATTGCAGCCACCAACTTGCATGCCTTGTTTTGAGTGACTTTAAAAGTAGCAAACAGTGCCGGATAAGGCTTGTTGATGAAATTCAGACAGAACGAGGGAGAGGCAAAGGGCATTTTAAAAGGATTATGTTTTACTTGCAGCGGTGGGCAGCACTGAGCAGAAATGGGAAATTTCTGGGAATTTTGAAGCCAGGGAGGGAGTGGGGAGAAGAAAGTAAATAGGCTCCCTAGGGTCATTGCTTTTTTTATAACAAGAAAACAACCCCATACATTGTGGGGAATTGAACAGCACCTGAAGGTCTTAGCTTTGGCCTTTGGGAAAATTTAGGGGGAAACGTAGTTGAAAACAATCAAGTTTCGCCAAGTTCAGAAACTGTATATAGCTATCAGTGCCATAGTGGCAGAAACAAAGCAACCACATAGGTCTGGTTTACATATAATGCTAAGCCATGAGTTAACTATGAGTTGTCCTACAGACAATCCAACAGACCCTGTTTGTCCAACATTTGTCTTGTTCTCCAGCAGCTCTTGCCCCATGGCTTTGTAGTTTAGTGAGCGTTTGGCATGGGCTGGCAGAACACACTATGGTTAAGGAAGGGTGCTGGGTTCACACATAGCACCAAGCCATAGCAAAGATTATTTAGCCAACAATCAACTGTGGCTTCAGTTCATGGTTTGCTGGTAGCAATCAAACCACAGTTAGGTTTCTGGGCAGGGTTCACACATAATACTTAGCTATGGCTTAATAAATCTGGTGTGTGAATCAAGTCATACTTTTAGGAGGGAGGAGGCTATATAATGCAATTAAGTAGCAAAAACAGAGCAAAAAATTTAGTTAAACTTTAGAATGTTAAACTCTTCAGCAGCATATAACCACTTTGAAACAGAAATCCTATGCACACTCAGCTGTGAATAAGTGCACTCACTGGATTTGGATCTGAGTGAACATGCATAGGATCTAGTGACATGTACCGCCCAATTGCGCTCATTTCACACGCTAGCAAGGTTATGCTTAAAATTCTACAAGGCAGGCTTAGGCAGTATGTGGACCGAGAACTCCCAGAAGTGCAAGCTGGATTTCGAAGGGGCAGAGGAACCAGAGACCAAATAGCAAACATGCGCTGGATTATGGAGAAAGCTAGAGAGTTCCAGAAAAACATCTACTTCTGCTTCATTGACTATGCAAAAGCCTTTGACTGTGTCGACCACAGCAAACTATGGCAAGTTCTTAAAGAAATGGGAGCGCCTGATCACCTCATCTGTCTCCTGATAAATCTCTATGTGGGACAAGAAGCTACAGTTAGAACTGGATATGGAACAACTGATTGGTTCAAAATTGGGAAAGGAGTACGACAAGGCTGTATATTGTCTCCCTGCTTATTTAACTTATATGCAGAATTCATCATGCGAAAGGCTGGACTAGATGAATCCCAAAACGGAATTAAGATTGCCAGAAGAAATATCAACAACCTCAGATATGCAGATGACACAACCTTGATGGCAGAAAGTGAGGAGGAATTAAAAAACCTTTTGATGAGGGTGGTCTGAAGCTCAACATCAAAAAAAACCAAGATCATGGTCACTGGTCCCATCACCTCCTGGCAAATAGAAGGGGAAGAAATGGAGGCAGCGAGAGATTTTACTTTCTTGGGCTCCATGATCACTGCAGATGGTGACAGCAGTCACGAAATTAAAAGACGCCTGCTTCTTGGGAGAAAAGCAATGACAAACCTAGACAGCATCTTAAAAAGCAAAGACATCACCTTGCCAACAAAGGTCCATATAGTTAAATTATGGTTTTCCGAGTATTGATGTATGGAAGTGAGAGCTGGACCATAAAGATGGCTGATCACCAAAGGATTGATGCTTTTGAATTATGGTGCTGGAGGAGACTCTTGAGAGTCCCATGGACTGCAAGAAGATCAAACCTATCCATTCTGAAGGAAATCTGCCCCGAGTGCTCACTGGAAGGACAGATCCTAAAGCTGAGGCTCCAATACTTTGGCCACCTCATGAGAAGAGAAGACTCCCTGGAAAAGACCCTGATGTTGAGAAAGATTGAGGGCACTAGGAGAAGGGGACGACACAGGACGAGATGGTTGGACAGTGTTCTCGAAGCTACAGGCATGAGTTTGACCAAACTGTGAGAGGCAGTGGAAGACAGGAGTACCTGGCATGCTATGGTCCATGGGGTCACGAAGCGTTGGACATGACCAAACAACAAACACTCATAGTTGACTAGGTAAAATGAGTTATCCTGAATACCTGTTTATTTATATCCTACTCAATCTAAGTAAATCTTGCTGGATCTAAGAAATTTGCAAAAAGTATGACATGGATGCTACAACATTTTAAAGCACTGCTCTGCCTGAAAGTAGCATTTTATGCACATTCATTCCGATGGAAGGGATGTGTGCCCCTCCCAAAATTCTTTTTTTTTTAAGGCCTCCTTTGGATAAAATAAAGGTGAGGAATAAAGTCCCATGGACCACAATGGGACTTACTTCAGAGTAAACATGCAGAGAATTGGGCTGCAAGTAGGTGGGGGGAGGGTCCCACTAAGTTTTATGTAAGTTAGTCTGCTTTTGCTTGTTATGGAGGAGGGCAAGGAGCACTGGAAACCTTATTCAGCCCCAATCAGTTTCCAAGTCTCCACCAGGGACTCAGCTACACTGGCAAAGAAAAAACGCTTTACATGCACTGTTTATGCATTCTAACACTGTGACACCAGATGGCGCTGTGGAGTTTGGTTTTTGCTTATCCCATTTTTCACACAAAGTTTGCAACGCATTTAACAGAAACGCTTCTTTGATGTGTCTAGATCCAGGTCTGTTACCTGCCATGCAGTTGCAAGCCTCTTTTCTCCAGCCTTAAAGTCTATCTCTTTTTATGTGCATGAGGAATACAGGTGAAACTCGGAAAATTTGAATATCGTCGAAAAGTGCATTTATTTCGATAACGCAACTTAAAAGGTGAAACCAATATATGAGATAGATGCATGACATGCAAAGCATGATATGTCATGATATGTAATTATTTGTCGTTAAGCGGGTCAATTACAAAAGGAATGTAATTAATGAAACGTAATAGCGATGTATATTTTTGTTTATTTTTCTATTATTGTAACTATTTGTTTTATTACTGTGGAATTTCCAAAAGAAAGCATTTGTAAAAATTAAAAGAAAAATTAAAAATAATAAGTTGCATTACTGAAGTAAGGGCACTTTTCAACAATATTCTAATTTTCCGAGTTTCACCTGTAAATGGCAGGCAGCTTTAGCTGAGAAGCTAACCCAGTTTGGTTAAAGCAGTTGGAAATAACACAAGCAGCACTGTTTCTGAGACAACTTGGCATAGCTTCGCTCAATATATAAACAGTGGTAGTCCTGGCCAGCACCCCAGCCCAGCCCACAAACCCATGACCATATACAGTATGATATATTTCAGCAATGAGTAATAGCTAATCATCTTTGGTTTCAGGTGTCAGCTTTTTTTAAAAAAAAGGGGGAGGCAGGTAGGTGCAATTTTATATGCCAGTTTGCCTTATATGTTCTCTGTCTAAGACGATTCTGTATTATTGCAAAAAGTTCTGTTTCACTTTTTAATATATTTTTAGATATTAAACTTTATTTAAAAGACCCTGGGTTTTATTCAACAAAATGCACCACCAAAAAGAATTATATTTGGGAGGCACACAAAGGGAAGAGGAGGAGAATTTCTGTTATACAAGCAGAGGTCCTTTTGAAAACATCTTTATTGGGCATGACCCGTTTTATTTGCCCAGGCATTTAAAGCTGATTACAGGGTACCTTTACCTTTATGTACCTTTAACAGTTGTACCTCGGAAGTCGAACAGAATCCGTTCCGGAAGTCCATTCAACTTCCAAAACGTTCAGAAACCAAGGTGCTGCTTCCGATTGGCTGCAGGAAGCTCCAGCAGCCAATCAGAAGCTGCGGAAGGCGCACTGGACATCCAGGTTCCAAAGAAGATCCGCAAGCCGGAACACTCACTTCCACGTTTGTGCCGTTCGGGAGCCAAAACGTTTGACTCGCAAGGCGTTCGGGATCCAAGGTATTGTTTAAGCTGCACTATTGTTTTCAGCTGCTTTATTTATTTGATTATATACTTTGTTTAATACACATTGTTGTTTTATGATGTTGTTGTTGCTTTTACTGTGCATCCCACCCTGTTATCTGTACTGATGAAAAAAAGTAATGAATATTTTTAACACAAAAAACAGTAAATTACACAGTATCTCCTAATTGGTTTACAGCACCTTGCTTCCTTCAAGGCTTCAAAACAGAGGTCAATCAAAAGCCAAAGGTTCAACAGTGACAGAAGGAGAGATACACGAATCGCAACAAGTGGCCCACTTTTTGCAGAGGGGGCAAACTTCGCCAGGTTTATTTTCGCATCAGCACAAGGGGCTCCTTTGCAAACCAACTGAAACCAAAACCTCTTGGAAAAAAGGAAGAAAGGGACTGGAAGCAAAAGCAGCCTGTCCCCTTATAATTGCCGGAAAGAACATTAGGCACGCAATTCTAGGAGGGGAGGGAAAAGGTTCCTGTTTTCCCCACTCAAGCCAAGGCAGCAGCTTTTGCAGGCTGTTTAATTAAGCTCAATCCGTGCCAAGAGACACTTCCTGTGCAGCAGGAGAGGCCTTTTTTTTTATATACTGTAATCGGCAACACCTCTTCGTCTGATCTCACCCTGCTCCTAGAACATTTGTGGCCCTGTCGCTCTGTGGCACAGCAACAAGCCCTGCGACCAGGGTTCCAGCATGGAGATGATTCAAATTCAGAGTTCCCTTGCAGGGCTTATTAAGAGTCTTCAAACCATTAATTTTCAAAGTGTGTTGCTGGTTTCAGTGGGACTGCAACCTAAAATGATTGTGCTGAAGGCTGCAGCCATGTGGACCTATACAAAGCAGGCAAAAACTCTCATCATCTCGCTGACAAACAAGCTATCCCCCCAAAAAAGGCCCAGAAGTTTTAATTCTTTATACCTCTTTTGCAGCACAGTTAACCTTGCCGTGTGGATATCGGCAGTCCTTGGCACTGCCGGGCAGAGTTGCTCCATTTCATTCCCACATTAATCTGTAGGGCTGTCTGTTTTTTAAATCATCTCAAAATATTTACATATGCACATTCTGTCAACATACGCATTTAAATGCGTACTTGTAGAGCTCAGCTAACAAGAACTATGTTGCCACAGTTGGAGAAATAGAAAATAAGCATGCTGCTTCATTGCCTAGCTCAGTGATGGGCAACCTTTTGAGCTTGGTGTGTCAAAATTCGCCAAAAAACCCGAGGATGACTCGGGTGGTGTGTCACTTTGAGAAAAAAACCATAATTTCACGATATTTATAATTTAAATAACAAAAATGTATAATTGTAATATATAACTGTATTTAATGTACCAAAAACTAATTATTTAACCAAACCAAACCAAAAAACCCTTATTTATCACAAAGTGCCCAGAGTTGTTGAGCTTTCTTGGGGGAGCTGCTGTTTTGGAGTTTTTTTTGGGGGGGTGCAAAAGTTGCTTTGCTTTTTTGGGGGGATGCCCCAAAGCTGCTGGGCTTTTGGGGGGGGAAGAGAACAGAAATAAATACCTTCGCTGGAACTAACACGCAGCACCGACATAGTCTGCCAAAGCGCCAAAAAAACCCAGCACAGAACGGGTTAAAAAACCAATCTCTGGCTACCAACAACAACAACAACAGGATCCAGGTTTTAACAGCGGAGACAAGCTGTAGCGTGAGCAGGAGCGGGAGAACAAATGGGGGGGAAACAACAACAACAACAACAACAAAGTGTGAATGGGCCGATGGGGCGCGTGCCAGCAGTGAGGGCTTTGCGTGTCACGCCTGACACGCGTGTCATAGGTTCACCATCACTGGCCTAGCTACACTTCAGAACACGGTCCCAACAGCTACGTTAGCCTGAGAAGTGCAGATCAGGTCTTTTTGCAAAGCAATTTGCAAAGACCGAATTCCTCGAGTCTCCCTAGTGCTCACATCTGAGCAGGTGCTCTGTTTTGCGCATGAGGTGCTCTGTGATAGAGTGGGGTCTCCCACACAGAGCCCCTGCTCCATCCCACTGCACTACACTTAAGTCACATATAGCGAGATGCACCATAATCCAATCTTGCAAGCAGAGAATAGAATAAGTGAAGAAGAAACTAGTCAACAGCAGCCAAGACCTCTTAAACTGAGCACTAAGGGGCTTTCAGACTGTGCAGCATGGAAGCAGAGTCTGCCTGGTAGATGAGCTGAGTGCTTTTGACAACGGCAAATCAGGCAGTAATGAGACTGAAATGCCTTACAATAATCCTTTGTCTTTGGTAAAGCAGTAACACATTAAGTATCCTCCTCGTACATAGGCTCGCAGCCCAGTAGGTCATACGTTGAACCTTAGAAAATTCATTTCACTGAGCCATAAATTAATTGAGAATTACCTTGACTGCACAGCAAAGGAAATTTTGCACAGCTGCAAGATAGTAGAGGTTTGTTTAGTTGTTACTCATTAGGCCAATATTTCTATCCCTGAAAACCCTCCAGCCTATATACAGGGCTGAATTCACCAAATAAAATCTGCAATGGAGGCTGTCAAGCAAGGTTCTGCAATTGCTAGGCTGAAATAATAATTAAAAAAACCAAGCTGTTCTAGTTTCCTTAAAGATAAACATTGGGGTAAAACTTGGGAGTTATTTTTTCACGTTTAAAATGACAATAGGGTGCATGCAGTTATTTCATACTATAATAATATGTCAACGGGAAAAGGGACTGTCTTATGGAGCAAGTCTCTCTGGAGGTGTGGGTTTGAATCCCACCGCTGCCAAGTGTTCTTGTGGCTGGCATAGCTCAGTTGGTACGGCATAAGACTCTTAGTGTCAGGGTCGTTGGTTCGAGCCCCAAGTTGGGCAAATGATACCTGCATTGCAGGGGGTTGGACTAGATTATCCTCATAGTGCCATTGGTGGCCAAACTTGGCCCTCCAGCTGTTTTTGGACTACAACTCCCATCATCCCTAGCTAACAGGACCAGTGGTCAGGGATGATGGGAATTGTAGTCCCAAAACAGCTGGAGGGCCAAGTTTGGCCACCACTGTTATCCCATTCCAACTCTACAATTCTATGCTTCTAAATTACTCTAAACTGAGCTATATCTACCAGTATAACTGTACTGGGTAACTTAACTGAAGCAGCTATCGCTTCAAGAAGATAGAAAGGGTATAGCACAATGATAATTGGAATCGTGGTATGGAGAACAAGAACTTACTTAACAGAGGCATGCACTGTGAGGAAATATTATTAACAACATCTGTTTTCAGTGTAAGGAGAAATGGTGGAAACCTAGACATAACAGATATAATTTTCATCAAATATGTGCAAAGGAAGAAGCTGCTTGCCAAAAACCAAGGAATCTAGATGGCTTATTAGAACCTCAGTGTGTTTACATGAAGAGGGAGATGAAATTTCTTTCCCCCCAAATTTATTACTGTTATGCATGGGGAAACTTGAGTACTTAAGCCAAATGGAGTTTTAAAGCCTCAATTTCCAGTAGCTTCTCCAAGCATCCATTAAAATATTGTTCTGAAGGAGTTTGTTGCCCACATTTTTAATGGTCTATTCCTAAAAATTGCTTGGGGCCAATTTCAGGGGTTGCAATAGGGATCCTATAGCCCAGAATTCAGTTTTATCTGAGAGGCATCTGAAGCCATGCAATTGGCAGCAAAATTTGAAGGGTAAGGGAACAGAGTGGGTAGGTGTGAACAGCTTGAATATTTTGGGTTAAATTTAAAAATCGAGATTTTTTTTTTCCGCCCAAAGTGGAGGCAACTACTAGAGTTTTGGACCATAAGTATCCTTTTAATAGCAGAGAAATATACGTTAAAGATTGACTTGGGCCCCTCTAGATGGGTGGGTTGTTTTTTTTAAGGTAAATTCTGCAGCATGCCACTGATGCAATTGCAATAATTTGTGGTGGTTACATACTGTATTGTCCACACATCATACCATTTCATTATTTGTTCTGCTATGCTCTCCCCCCAGTGTTATCACATTATTGAGGTCTGGAGGGCAACAAAAAGTGAGACAAAAAAAAAACCTGGGACGTTTGCAGTATGAAAAACTACAGGATTTCAGCAGGAAACTACAGGGCATGCACTGGTTAGAAATGAAGCAGAATGTCCGCTCCCAAAGCTTTTGCAAAAGCAAACAATCTTGAAAGCAGGATCATGTATAACCTACCCAATGCTATCACATGCACAAATCATCATGAATGCACTAATACAAGGAAAATCTGGAGAGCCCCCAATTTTTGGAAGCAGGTAGCGCTGTGGTTTAAACCACAGAGCCTAGGGCTTGCTGATCAGAAGGTGGGCAGTTCGAATCCCCACGATGGTGTGAGCTCCCGTTGCTCGGTCCCAGCTCCTGCCAACCTAGTAGTTCAAAAGCACGTCAAAGTGCAAGTAGATAAATAGGTACTGCTCCAGCGGGAAGGGAAACGGCGTTTCTGTGTGCTGCTCTAGTTCACCAGAAGTGGCTTTGTCATGCTTGCCACATCACCCGGAAGCTGTAACGCGAGATGAACGCCGCAACCCCAGAGTCGGTCACGACTGGACCTAATGGTCAGGGGTCCCTTTACCTTTATCCTTTAACACAATAAATAGTGGGTTGCCATTTCTTTTGTATCTCACTGTTCCTCTAAAGAGCTATGGATGGCGTGCATCTTATTGCCCCACAATCCTGTGATGTGGTTTGGGTCAAGAAAGAATGTGTGTGAAACCACAAAACTGGGTTTGGCAAGGAATTTGTGTTTTTACTCATGTTGATTCTACAGGCACCACGTCTATTGAGGCCTCTGCATAAAAGAAGAAGAATGAAGTGGTTATCTATAGTTGCAAAGAACTGCTCTTCATGGTGACCAGAAATCTCTCCGTACAGATGCCAAGAGAAGGAAAAGAACCTAAGAATCAGTATGAGGTTTTTGACCCAGTATAAGAGGAAACACCCAGGCAAAACCCAAATGCTACATAGCACTTAAGATAACACGAAACACTCATGTGTAAGCTTTGGCCTGGGGAAGAGCACACAGCATACAAAAGGATGTATATTTGGAAACTCAAGACTATGATTTTGTTCTATTCCTAGCAAAAACCACCATTCCTTCTGCCAATTTAGAGAATCCTGAAAACAGCAACGATTATGTTTACAAGACACTCATAATATTTCCACACTGAAAGAATTAAGACACCTGAGGACACAGTCTGGAAGTTTTTTTGGGGGGGGGGGTCCTGCAAATTATGTTTCTTAAAAGCAAACAAAAAACATTGCCTCCAACAGCCTGCTCATTCCCCTGTATGGGATTGCTGATCATCTATGGTGATTGGGCAAGTTAGTCCACGGCCATTCTAAATACATGAATACAATACTTTACAAAATAGAATTAAGCCCCTGATCCACCTCTGGTTGTGTTTTATCCTATGTGACTAGTAGCACTAGACCAGTTAATAGGGAGAAGATGAACACCACAAAGCACATCAGCAAAAATCTCCCTCCCTGTTTTAGGGCAGGGGACCATGGCGCTCTCCAGTTTTGCTTGGAGCTGCTGCAATGCAATCTGAGGTTAGCCCAGAAAGGCAATATGCTTATTATCGGAAGGCTCTCGTCCGTCAACTCATAGAAGTTGTTCTTACCCGTGGCCAGATTATATACATGCAGCCTAGCAACCACCCAAATAAAACTTAAATCAGAATCATCTACCTGCTAGTAACTGGAAAAGGAGCAGCACGGAGAGGAATTTGGGGGTGGGAAGCCTGACCAGTTCGACTGCAGTTCCACTATATTTGGAGGTGCAAAAAGAAAGAAAGAAAGGGAGAGGGCTTCTGCCTTTCCCTGTGACACACAGCTTTTCTGTCACCTACGTACAGCCAATTGTTCCTCCAGCAGCCGCAGGGGTACAGTTGCTCTCCAAATAAGGTACACCGCAGCCTCAATCTAGGTGTGTCATATAGGCAGGAGGGGATGTGTTGATGGTCTGGCCTTAAAACAGAAGATGAGGCGATCTATGCCCCTTTCACTACAGTTTTTTATTCCAATACTGTACCTAACTTTGGGTTTACAGTCGTACCTTGGAAGCCGAACGGAATCCGTTCCAGAAGTCCGTTCAACTTTCCAAAACATTTGACTTCCAAGGCACGGCTTCTGATTGGCCGCAGGAGCTTCCTGCAGCAAATTGGAAGCCGCAGAAGCCCCAACGGACGTTCGGTTTCCAAAAGAACGTTCACAAACCGGAACACTCACTTCCGGGAGTCAAAACATTCGACTGCCAGCAAGACATGACCCCACTCCTTCAGCAAGAATATCTAAGTTCTTTTTAGCACATGTCCTAGATTTAGATGACAATCTCAATTTTTAAAAAGGCCAATTACAGTCATACCTTGGTTTAAGTACACTTCGGTTTGAGTACTTTCAGTTTAAGTACTCCGCGGACCCGTCTGGAATGGATTAATCCACTTTCCATTACTTTCAATGGGAAAGTTCGCTTCAGATTAAGTACGCTTTAGGTTAAGTACAGACTTCTGGAAGCAATTGTGTACTTAAACCGAGGTACCACTGTACTTTTCTGGCGCATGCGAGCTTAAGATTGCTGCACTACTCCACTACATTACTGAAAACAAGACAGAAAGACAGGTCCAGAGGCCTACAGACAGACAGACCTTTTCTGCTCCTTATAGCAGCCTCTTAACAATAGTTCTGTGACAAGGCATGGTTTGGAGTCGGGTTAGGAACACAAAGGCTGATCCCGTCAGACAGCTGGCATCACACCCTCCATAGACACGTCTGTTAATCTCAGTGCCTGCAGAAGTGTAATTTTAGAGTTCTGCTCAACATCCAGGGCTTAATTTGAGCCACACCTCAGTCCTGATACCCATTACCAACGTCAAGACTCAGCCGAGGGACGCATGAACCAACCTAAGGGCTTCTGAAGACGCAGGCTGCATTCCCACCTCACATACCTAGGGTGTCGGGGGGGGGGGAGAAAATCCTTCCAGTAGCACCTTAGAGACCAACTAAGTTTGTCATTGGTATGAGCTTTCGTGTGCATGCACACTTCTTCCTGGTTAAGGAAGCCAAAAAACAACATAGGGACCAGAGCTTCCTCTTGTCAGCTGTGACTTCATTGTTACAGTTTGCCGACAGCAAGGGTAGGAAGAGTCTATTTGCTCGAGGTGAAAGCATCCTGTAACGGAATCCCAGTGCAAAAAAGTAAAAGGTAAAGGACCGCTGTATGGTTAAGTCCAGTCGGAGGTGACTATGGGGTTGCGATGATCATCCCACTTTCAGGCCGAGGGAGCCGGCATTTGTCCACAAAGAGTTTTCTGGGTCATGTGGCCAACATGACTAAACTGCTTCTGGTGCAACAGAACACCATGATGGAAGCCAGAGCACACGGAAACTCAGTTTACCTTCCCGCCATAGTGGTACCTATTTATCTACTTGGCACTGGTGTGCTTTCAAACTGATAGGTTGGCAGGAACTGGGACAGAGCAACAGGAGCTCACTCCGTCGCAGGGATTCGAACCGCCAACTTTCTGATTGGCAAGCCCAGGAGGCTCAATGGTTTAGACCAGAGTGCCACTCGCGTCCCAGTGTGAGTGGCTTCCACAGGGGAGCTGCAGAAAGAATGTAGCTTGTCAAAAGAACCGTGGACTCGAAAAAGATGAAAATCACTGTCCTACTACCGGTATATAACATGCACCAAGTGTTTTTGCTGGGGTAGGTCCATTGTCCTACACACACAGTTATTTTCCCTCCTATACAAAAGGTATGCCAAAGGTTTGAGCAATACAAAAGAGAGTAGAAACAGAACTACAGTACTTCAAACATCTTTGATCAAGATGGGGCAGGGGCAGTTTGTAGCCCACAAAAATCTAAGGGTCACATTCGTGCCACACATTTGAAGCATGGTGCTTCCCCCAAAGAATCCTGGGATCTGTGGTTTACCCCCCTCTGAGAGCTACAATCCCCAGCACTCTTCATAAACTGCAGTTCCCAGGATTCCTTGGGGGAAGCCATGGTGTGGATATGATTTATACAGTATATAACACAGTAAACTAGTTGCAGCTACAAGGTTGCTTTTGCTACAGCAGACCATTGAAGACACTCCCAGTACACAAATCCATTTCAAACCTTCGCATACCCTCACTCTGAAGGTTTCAAACAGGTTCATGGGCTGCACATGGCTGTGCAAAATGTTCTGCTGCCCTCCGAGCTAACTAACAACACAATCCTATAACAACATATTCAGGTATAAGCTCCATTGAGTTCAATGGGGGCTTACTCCAGGGATACACGATTGCAGCCTAAGTCCATCTCTTAAAACATTCAGCATATAAAAGGGAGAAAACAGATATTTATATATGTATGAAAATTATTATTTCATGAGTAATATATTGAGGCAATAGGTTTATTGGAGTGGAAAAATTGGGAAAGGACGGGAAGTCAAACTTAAGCCATATTTACATTAACTGTTTTTTTTTCCTTTTTCTTCCATTACATTTTATTGTAATTTATATTTAGTGTTAGCCGCCCTGAGCCCAGCCCTGGCCGGGGAGGGCGGAGTATAAATTAAAAAATTATTATTATTATTATTATTATTATTATTATTATTATGTACTAAATATATTGTATGAGGAATTACAGTGGAACCTTAGTTTACAACTACCTCTGTTTATGAACGCCTCCATTTACGAATGCCGCAGACCCAGAAGTGTTTACATCCGGGTTCTGCGGCGTCGGATGCGCAGATTGCTTCTGCGCAGCACGTGCATGCGTAAAAGCGCTCTATCGCACGTGCATAAGCGTGCCTTCGGGGAGCGAATGCCTCCATTTACGAATGCCTCCTTGGAACGGATTGCATTCGTAAACCGAGGTTCCACTGTATATTCTTTTGGTAGGATTTTTGTTTTGACAAAACTGACTTATGGAAAATAAGGAAGATATGTCTTTGATGTACAGATGCAAGTATGAACAATAAAGCATATTAAAAAAAACATTCAGCATAATATCATATAAGGCCTTTCCTTCCCGTTCCTTTCTCCACAAAGTGCCTTTTGCCTCTGCCGGGGAAACAATGGGTTCCCCACCCCCATTTGCTATAGTATACTGTCTTGAAAACCGTTAGGCATACAAACAAGCAAAGGGAGGCACAAACAGACTTGGGAGACTGCCAAAGAAACTTGCTGCATGGGAGTTTTCCAAATCTGGCACGAGATAAAACTATGTCTTTAATTCTAAGCGCCCTTGGAAATGCATTCCACTGGCAGCAGTATTCACTTCCAGATCAGCATGCTAGTCCTTAAGAAAAAAAGAGAAGATAAATAGAGATAGCGAGGATGGACAACTTACTGCCCACCTAGGGTCTCACTTACATTTTTTATTGTTCCAAATTAGAATTCTCAGACTCCTAGCTTTAAAAACAAACTAACAGAAAACAAACTAACAAACTAACAGAAAAGGGGGGGGAGGGAAGAGTAGTGCCTCCTTGATTACAGAAAGAATAATTTTCCATTCCACAGATAAGCCCAACATTCATAACTTCCTGTCAGTCGTATATCAAGGTTTTTATCTAGATAACACATTGAACAACCTAAAGTGGTATATAAACGTTACGTATTGTTCTGCTTTCTTTCTTTTTTTAAAGTCAATCTCCAGTTTGTGAAATATTACTTTTGTTTCATATAACTAAAAAAAGGCACATTAGTGCAGAAAGATAGCCAAAAAAAAATTATGTTTCCAATGTGCTCCTCATGCTGAAAGCAAATTACATTTCAACAGCATCAAGACAACATGCAACACCCAAGAATGGAAGGCACCTTCCACAAACCTAAAAATTAAAATAGAAAATCCAGGGGCTAAGCACCTGACATTATATATATATATATATGAAATGTATACACACAAACCTACTAAATAGCCACAGAAATTAGTAAGTGAAGAGCTGAGATGAAGAGGGACCTGTTTAAATGAGGCAAGCAAAACAGGTACTGTATCAAAGATTTTAGATCCATGGAAAAATTGACCCTTTTTCCATCCCAGAGTGTGGGAAGAAAGGGTTTCGAACCATAAAAGAGAACAGCAGGGAGGAGAAAATCCTGTACAACTACGAAGGTACCTGACTTGATGAATCAGGGGAGGGCATCCAGAATCCTTTTCCTGTTGCACTGAAGGATAACGGAAAATAAATACATTTAAAAAAACGCGATTCAAACGATGCCGCCCAACTTTCTCGGGAGCGATTTAAAAGGGAGCTCCCCTCCTCTCTCTCCGCAAAGTCTCAGGGCATTCCATCAAGGGCTTTGCTGCTGCTGCTGCTGTCGCCGCTGCTACTTCGGTGGCTAAGCAGTTAAAATCATCTCTGGGGGTGGGGGGGGGGCAAAACAATTGCTGCAGCGGAGTCCTCTCAGCCGAAGCCGAGAGACTGTAGCACTTTTGTTTTCGAGAGATCAAAAATCCGATCCCGTTTGCCAATGAAAACAGGGCCGGCAGAGCCCCGGGAATCTGCACACTCTGAGCAGAACAGCCTCGACTGTCTGTGCGCTGGAGGGTGGGGGGGTGGGCTTTATATAAAAAGAGGGCCAGCTCAGTGGGCTTCTCTGCCAATGAAAAGCTTGGGATTCCTGGCAACAAAAGCCACAAGGCACTAGGAGACCACAGGCCATAGAGACTGCCAAGGCAGGACAAGGCTTCGTACAAATGACGGGGAAAGCGCAGGCTTCTCGGCTTGGGAATCAAACCCAAGGATGGGCTTCTTCTGCACCTCTGAGAAACATCACCATCTCCCCTGTCAGGGATGCTTTTCTAGAATGTAGCTTTCTGCCATCATTTGCTTTTCGCATTTATTCTCCTTTTCAGGAGATGCCTCAGCAACCACCAATCCAGGAGGAAAAGCAGAATCCGTAAGGCAAGGAATAGACTGCTGGTTGTTCTTTCCTTGAAATGCTCCAACACTCCCGAGGCAATTGCTAAAATATTTTATTGCCACCCAACTATCAGTATGTAAAATTAAACTGGCAGGGACTGGTATACTGTACAATCACATAAGAGTGCATCATCATCTACTTTGACTGGCTGGCTTCACAGGGGCTGCATACTGATGTCTATGGTTTTCATCGTGTTTTTCAAACGCATAGGCAGTCTTGAGTACTTGGAGAAGTCAGGGGAATTAATGAAAGCTTCTCTTTGAAAAGGGAGATGTTAATGGAAAATAGCCTATGTGCAACTTCACTTGATTGCATTCATTCAATTTCATCCTAGCCAATAACTTTTCTACACACCCCTTATCACTTCCACAACTGTTTAAAAATCTAAATTATAATCTGCTTGGAGCAAAGACCCAAGACTCATTTCTTACTGCGTAGGTCGGTGGAAGCATCAGAAATCTCTCAATTTAGTATTAACCACTCTCCTGGCAGGTAATATGAGGTCTATTATTCTTAACATGCAACAATACTTCCAGTCAATTTTGTAAATATATCCATCTTATTGCACTGAACTGCTAATCATTCCTGCAGTGAACCAGGTCCTGAGATGGCTGGCACTAGGTTGACTCAACAGTTTCATAAGGAAGTGTTAGCTCCTCTCTGGCAAGATGTCAGTGTTCCAAATGTGCATCACTTCGCAGGAGACCTGTCGCGTTACATGGAAGCACAAGTCAGCTGCGCATCCCTTTCCCACTATTTCTCTGAATGCACAAAGCAGCTCCAAGCTTATTACTCCTCATGTCTCATCCACCATCCATTTTCACCTGCAGTCTGCAGTTTTGTCCCAACCCCCCCAAAAAAAAACTAAAACAGAGAGTAACACCATAGTACAAGGGAAGAAAATCAGGTCCAACTAATGTATATATAAGTTCAGTTTCAAGTTTCTCTTCAGACTCAGCTACAAACATCAGAACAGAGACAGAGAGAAGGCACGCACACGCACACACACACACCGGACCCAGCAAAACAGATCTTGCCCTGCCTAAGGAGGCCCACCACACATCCAAATCTTCCCCATCTCATAGCCTTTTGCTGTGGTGTTTCTTTTGCAGAGCCAGCCCAATACATTTTCCTACCTGAGGCAGAAATTCCAAGTGCCCTCCCCCAGTCAAGGTGCACAGTACTCACATTTTGGCCCCCCAAAAACAGAAAAAAAAATCTCACAAGCATCTCACCTTGGGAGTGAATCTACAACAACAATCAAAACAGTAATTTGCTATTATTTCACCCAAAATCAGCTTCATGGGACAATAGCCTAATAGTAGGACCAGCTCTGCTGGTAAACGGTTGTGACCCTTTTCACCATTGGCTTCTAAAACTTTTCTGTGGAAAACTGTTTAACGTCTGCAGCCAGCTCAGTTGTAGAGTTGATTATTTGTAAGCAGGTGATCGCAGGTTCAATCCCTGGCAATTCCAGGTAGGGCTACGAAATATATTCACCCACCCCTAACATTATCACATCCCTCACCTTTTGGAGTCTCTCTATGGTCAGTAAGTTTCATCTGAGAAAGCATTGGATTAAGTGGCAACCATGCATAAATGAGACACGCTCTTTAAATATTATGCTTCCTCCTAGTACGACGCTGCCAAGTTGCACTGCAGCTGCCAAGCAGAAGCCAAATATTTATAGGAGGCCACGGAGCCAAAGGAAAAGTAGTGAAAAGGCATTCAGCCCAATAAACATCAGGAGGAATGTAAAGCGAACCCAGGCAGTGCCCGAAAATGGAAACGCTTGAAGGCCTGGAACGCTGTTAATACAATGCTCATGCTATGGATGTTAAGATACTAGGCAAACTACACTGGCTCCTTACAAGCTGGCATGAGGAATTCATTTTGCTTTGGCTTGGTCCAGGAACTCCTTGCTGGCCATGCTACTGAGGGGTGCTGTGGCCTGGGTTTGCTTTTGATAGACTTAAGCATGCCTCACTCTGAGCACGAGGATAAGAAAGCTAAAATGCATGACATAAGAAATCAGAAAATTTCCCCCACAAGGAATGTGTGGTGGAGATTTACAGCGGTCCTTTCAAACAGATAAAATGGGCAAGACACAGCAGGACCACAAAGGAAGAGAGCTAAAAGTTCACATGATATTGGCCTTTTCTAAAGCTAAGCAGAATTTTGCAACAATCGGGGGGGGGGGGAGATACTCTCCTGTCATTGCCAATTGTTGCAAAGCTGCCCAGAGAATGGATTTACAGTATTTTCATTTTATTTTATCTTCTCTCCCCCCCCCCCCACGCCCCACTTCTTCAAAGAAGGACTGTTGCCAAGCTGTTTCCAAGCGGTGGAGATTTCCTTTCACAGGTCTTTGTTGTTAACTCTTGCTGCCAGGATGCTATTTGTGAAACTGGAGAGCTCAAGAGGAGAGGGGGAAACAGCTCAGCATTAACCTTCCTACCGAAAGGAAGCCTGCAAGAGTTCTGTTCCGTGGTGAGAGAGACGCTTATGCTCTGAGAAACAATGTTTGTAAGAAGACCGCACAAATTTGCCGTACAGACACCAACAGCAACCCAATATGGGACAATCCTCTGCATTGGTAACCATTCTAACGTCAGTAAAGGTCAAGTAGCCCCAGGCCTCCATTAAGGCCCCTGAGTGAATGGGTTTGCTGATTTTAAAAAACCTGCTTGTTTAAAAAGTTTTAGAAGATGGTTGGGAAAAAATAATGCAAAGGGGGGGGGTCCTGCCAAAATCTCTGCCACTGGCCTTTCTCCTTCAAGCAGCACAAGTTGTTTGATATTGGCTCCCAGTACGTTTCCGAGCACAATTCAAAGTGTTGGTGTTGACCTTTAAAGCCCTAAATGGCCTCGGTCCAGTATACCTGAAGGATCGTCTCCACCCCCATCCCCCCATCGTTCTGCCCGGACACTGAGGTCCAGCTCCGAGGGCCTTCTGGCGGTTCCCTTGCTACGAGAAGCCAAGTTGCAGGGAACCAGGCAGAGGGCCTTCTCGGTAGTGGCACCCACCCTGTGGAATGCCCTCCCACTAGAGGTCAAAGAGAACAACAATTACCAGACCTTTAGAAGGCATCTCAAGGCAGCCCTGTTTAGGGAAGCTTTTAATGTTTGATGGATTTCTGTATTTTAGTGTTTTGTTGGAAGCCGCCCAGGGGAACCCGGCCAGATGGGCGGGGTATAAATAATAAATTGTTGTTGTTGTTGTTGTTGTTGTTGTTGTTGTTGTTGTTGTCATAAATGTGCCATTTTCCAGAGAAGTAGCTGTCTTAGTCGTTTGCAACAAAAAAAATAAAACAACTGAGATTTGTGGCACCTTGTAGCATATGCTTTCATGCACCAAGGTCGAAGAGCACCCTGGTGCGCAAATGTTTATGCCGTAATAAATCTGCTTTATCTTTAAGGTGCCACAAGCCTCTTGGTTGACATAAATGTGGAAGGTTAAGATCAGAAACATTGTTTTTATTTTCAGGTGCCTCTGGCATGACACAGGCCATTAAGTTCTCTGTGAAATATAGGGATGCAAGCTGATATACGAAAGAGCACATCTAACAATGGTTGGTAGTTCTGAATAACTTTCAGATCTCTCCCAGCATTGAGATCCCAAAAAGAGACAGTTACATGGAAGCATGATAGTACTACTTCCTTTATGCCACGTGCAGCGAACATTTGGCCCTTCAGGTGATGCTGAATGACAATATCCATCATTGCTTGCTATTGGCTATGCTTGCTGGGGCTGATGGGAGTCGTAGTTCAGCAACATTTAGAACAGGGGTCAACAACCTTTTTCAGCCATGGGCCAGTCCACCGTCCCTCAGTCCATGTGGGGGGGCCGGAATTAATTTTGAAAATAAAATGAATGAATTCCTATGCCCAATAAATAACTCAGAGATGCATTTTAAATAAAAGGACACACTCTACTCATGTCAAAACATGCTGATTCCTGGACCATCCGCGGGCCGGATTGAGAAGGCAATTGGGCCGCATCCGGCCCCCAGGCCTTAGGTTGCCTACCCCTGACCTAGAAGGTCAGTGGGTTCCCACCACTTTTCATCCACAATCACTTGCTGTTTTCCTTCCACACCTAAAGCTCATTTCTAAACCACTTTATAATCTCTAAGTGGTGCACAGCAAAGCTATCAAGATGAACCACAAAAGTCAATAGCTACTTTAATACTAGATCTGTACCTTTTATTCATTGCTGTATATTCTTTTATTCATTACCATCGCATTTAACAGCAGGACAGCTCGGTTCTATTTTTATTTATAGCATATCAAAAACTTCAAGAAGTTGTCAAACGGGGACCTCTTCTGGCAAAGTTAGGCATTCCCACACAAACTGCTTCCTTTAAACCAGAGCTTGCCAAATTGTGTGCGGCTGCAGTGTGTAGTAGGTGTGTCACACAAATGCTCCCCCTGCTCCTACCGGGGCTGGAAACCTCCTGTTTGCTAGTAAAACTTAATTACTCTTTCGCAAAATGACGCATGTTTAAAAAGAGTATCACCAACATGAAAAGTTCAGAAAGCTCTGTTTGAAACTATTGGGAAAGGTTTTACATAAATTTTACCCATTTACACATGGTGGGCAGCTCAACAGCAGAAGGCAAACTTACAAATGCCATATTCCTAAGATCTGGAACATGGAGCAGGCCTCAGGTACTGGTTCACAGCATTGACCCACATCAAACATCAAACACTTTTCAAAACATGTGAAACACGTTGTGGGGTGTTTTCCCCCTACAATACACAGGGCTATCAGCTGATTAACTACTTTTTAAACACTGATTAACTACCTCCTCTTGCTCGGATACATTTGCATTTTATTAAAACCGCAGGAGAGGTGCGTTTTTGAGATACTGAAGGAAGTGCAAGAAAGCTTTAGTTTATAAAACTGCAAGTTGCCATTCACAATCCTCCTCTTCTATAACCTAAATGCACGCAATTGCACTTGTTCATTTTTAAACTGTGTTCCCTTTACCTCTGTCTTTACATTGCAAGCAACTCCCTCCCCCTTTGTTTTTTGCTTAAGTTTATCTGTAAAGAATGTAATGTGTGTACGGCAATTTTATATAAAGCGAACATAATATGTCATTAGAAGGAAATGCTATCTTCAAATTCTTAATTTGTATCCCAATTGAAGCTGGTCCTCAGCAAACAGCTATAAAAGCTTGCAGCCTTAACAGCACAGGTCTTGTGTTTGTTTACTGAGCCCTTGTGCAACGCAAGGCATGCAGACTGGAAATTAATTCCAAAACTCTTCTCTAGACTTTGAAACTATGTGCAAAATGCCTGCCGCTAGACAATGCTCAGTGAAGATCATATATAGATATACCTGTTTCAGACACCAGTCTTAATGCCTTGTGCATTTTAATTTGCTTCCAGAACATTTGCTTATGCTCCTACTTTCAGACCTCAGATATGCTCCACAATGAATGGAAGGGAGAGCTGGACTCTCCCTACAGATGTGCCTGTCTTACCACCTTCCTTGGATAAACCTTTCAGGTTGCACACCTATCAGATGCCGGCGTGAATGACTGCAAGAACAAAATAATTGTAACCTGTACTTTTCTACTAGGGGGGGAAAAGGTGCTGGTACTGCGTACCCTTGAGTATTCCCAGAGAAAGAGAGAAATGCACTGGTTGTAACTGCATAACAAGAACACAAGATTTCAAAAGATACATGGATAAGAATTGTACATAACAATTGGTGACGGGGTTCTGCGGCTTTTGTGTGTGAAAAAGCAACAAATAAACGAAGTCTAATGACCCACAAACATTCTTTCTTGACCATTCTGGATTTGTATGCAAGAGCACAAACACTCAAGAAGAAACCCTGGTAATTCTCTATCAACAAAACAAATTTCTAGAACAAAACTGTCATCAACAGGGCAATCCTATACATGCCTATTCAAAAGTAAACCTACACTGAAATTTAATGAGATTTATTCTCTGGTAACTGCTATAGGTCTGAAGCCTAAATTGTTTCTAATATTTTGTTAGGAGCCACCCAGAGTGGCTGGGGCAACCGGGTCAGATGGAAGGATTTATTTATTTATTTATTTATAATATTACTACGGTATTACTACTACTAACATACAGGCATGCAAAGGCTCCATAACCCAGTCTAAGCAAGGGCAAGACATTAGTAGCTCCACATTTGGAGAGCCAAAACACCAGAAGCTCAGCTGCTCTCTAGGATACCCTTGCAAGCTTGTGACTGCTGTCTTTTATGCACAGGTGTAGCTAAGCACACAAGGATTTCTGCTCCAGAAAGCAATGAGTAGAACAAACAACAGACAGTTTGCCAGACCAGCCAAGGGCACCCACTTGATTATGCCATTGATGCACTATCCGCATGACAAGAGAGGCACTCTTAGGTGGGGATAATGCTGAATTTGAACACCCATGGATGCAACAGATGTTTCCTGCTTGGCAGGGGGTTGGACTGGATGGCCCTTGTGGTCTCTTCCAACTCTGTGATTCTATGATTCTATCAAAATATAAGTTGTATGCAACTGCAACAACAACAACAACAACACATTCCAACTACAACCAAAAAATGGGGGAAGCTTTGACAGGATTGTGAAGGAGTGACATTACAGCCTCTTTAAGAAGAACGTAATAAGCAATCTTCTATCAAAGCCAGTGCAGTATTGTCTAATATTCTGACTGGCAGTGGCTCTCCAAGGACAGAAAAGGCCTCTTATCAAATGTCTTTCAAAGTATGTGTTCTGCCTAAGATCGGAGTCCTTCCCTTTCAACAGATAAAATTAACACGGAGGCATAGGTCACTAGGCACACAGCAGCAACAATGTGTGTTCATCAAAAATATGTGTTGTTGTTTTTTTTAAAAAAAAGTCTATGATAATAAAGGACAAGTGTTTGCACATTACACTAAGCCATTCAGTACGGTTTACTAAGCTAACTTGTGCACACAGTCCAAGCATCCCTGCTTTGCTCCTCCACCTTGCACAAGCAAGTAAACAAACCACAATGGAGATAGTTTAGCAGCATTCAAATCCAGGATCTTGGTTTGTTTCACCCTATTAAACCACAATCAAGCACAACCATGATCCTGGGCTTGGATGGTTTATTTACCCATTTATGCAAAGAGAGGAGCAAAGCAGGAGTGCTCAGGACACAGCTCATGCACATTATGGCTTACTAAATCGTATTTATGGGGTCCCCAACATGATGCCCTCGGGCACAATGGCACCCTTGAAGACTTTCCCTGGTGCACACAAAGCTTCTGCACACACACTCCAATGCTTGTCCTCCGCACCTCCTGGTGAAGGGGCAAGGGTTACCTTTCTTCTTGTGAAGCACATAGAGATGGAGGCAAGCATGGGAAGAGTGGTGCTCTTTCCCACTTTCTCTTTCAGCTCTATGTGCTCTTCAAGGCCCAGAGCGGCACCTGAGCAGAAATTGGAGCAACTGAGAAGGGCAGGAGAGAAAGGGTTTGAGTGGCTGGGGGGAGGAAAACAGTGATTGGTGGGGAGGCAAAGAAGACAAAGCTGGGTGTTGCAGGAGTCAAGAGGCAGACAGTGCCAGAGAGGGGAAAGCGGGAATGCCTGAGAAATAAGGCAGGTGCAATTTACACAGTAAATTGAATAATATTGAAATGGAATAATCTCCCTGTGGATTCTGCCTCCCCTCCATCCCCACAAAACCATCCTGAAATCACATCTCCATTGAATGACCTGCAAAAACATGGACCTGATACATCAATCCTTTTGATCCTCATAACTTTTTCTACTCAAAACCTCTGTTAAATCATAGGTCTCTTCTGTTGTCTACAGATGACTTCTGTGATTTGTTGATGGTGTTGCCGCCATCTTATGTCATGAATATCCAGGAGGATCAATATCCGTCCATCCCCTGTTAATAGCAGGCACAGGATCTACAAAGCCTTACTACCATTGTAAACTTTCATTTTGTGGTGTGCTTTTTGGAGTCTCCTTGTAAAGTTATGCGAATTCAAGAGGATTTGTTTTTAATTCTATGGGATCCTACTTTTACCTGGACCCCAGTTGTACCCACACCTTCCCCTACCTATGCAAAGGAAACCTCTTTTTCTCTGTAGGGGGGACATGAACCTGGGGGGGGCGGCAGTGGAAGAGAGAAGCAACCAGAGGGAATATTGCCCATGACACTCTCTCAAAACTCCAAAGGTGCCCACAGGCTCCAAAAGGCTGGCGGATGCTGGCTTAGCATTATGTGCAAACACTGCCAGTGGCTGGGAAGAGGGGAAGTGTTCAGAAAGACTGGTCCAAAGCAATTGCAGTAGGAGCTCTATAAGGAGAAGCAGGTGCTGCTGTGAGAAAATTCACTTAGAGAGGAGCAACAGTGACATGTCAAGGGATGGAGGGTGGGGCAAGACACCACAGGTCTGGATGCACCCATGTATACTGTATTTAAGTAAAAGCAGAAGCCATGCCATGGAAACCAACAGCAACTCAGTAAGGGTTTTCTATTCTGATTGTGTCCATTTGTATCTTGCAGCATAGCAAGTGAGGTGAAGCAAAGAAATTCCAATTGCATTTGGAGAAGACTCATGCAGTAAGCACACAATGTGGTTTGGTACATGGCCAAGTCTAGCAGGGAAAGCCTCGAAAATGCTAAATATCGCTCCCAGTCAGTGCAGGCCTTGTAACTCCCAAAGCAAAGAAAACCTATTTCCTTCCTAATGGAAGGAACTGCCTCCTCTGGTTGCAAGGCTTTTGTGCTAGACTAGAGTACAGTACTGATTCCATCAGCGATCCCATGGGAAGATGTGGAATTTTTTTTCTTTTTTTCCCCCTGAGGGTATTTTGGGGGAGATATACCTGTATATATTTTAGAGTAAAGGCTAAAGAGTCAAAAGGAATGCAGATGAAGCAGAGAAAGCTCAATTTCCTAGGAAGGTGGGTTTCCCCCCACCAGGGCCGGCTCTAGGTAGACCCCCAGTGGCGCGGTGCACCATGGCGCCAGGCCAGTAGGCAGGGCGCCGCACAACGAAGCCGCGCAGAAACCATGCTGCACCCTGCGAGGGCGTGGAGCGATCTCCGCCCCTCAGCTAGAGGGCGCACGACCTGCTCGAGACTGCCCTGCCCCCCACTTAGCAACATTGTGGATTATCAGGCTGTTGCAGAGAAATAAGACACCCCCATTGACTGTGTGAACAAAGAAGTGCTTAAAACAGTAGGCATGAGACAAGAGATCAGAACAGAACAGGAGGGTGGCATCCCACTAAGTTTCACTAAGAGTAGACCCACTGAAATAAATGAACACGGCTAAGTTAGGCTGGTTAATTTCAGTAGGTCTACACTGAGTAAAAATACCAACAATAATACATGTGTGAATTCTTTTAGCCATGCACTAACCATCACGTAACACACTTTAAAACTGATCATAAACACATAGACAAAAAAACACAGATGCTACTGAGATTCACACTAGTTATTTCTAGATGATGGCCACAAACTAACACAAGAGGGCTGTCTACCATTGTATGTAAGAGAGTGCCTAGGTTTTGAACACAGGACCTTTTGCTCTGCGTCTCTTCCAAAGTGAGGTTCATACCCTCTACGCAGCCTTCCCCAACCTGGAAGCCCTCCAAAGGTTTTGGACCACAACTCCCAACTCCCCTAACCACTAGCCCGACTGGCCGTGGCTGATGGAAACTGGTACTCCAAGGTATCTGGAGAGGTCAGGATAGAGATGACTGCCTTAGAGACCCACACAAGAGAATTGTACCCACACCTTCCCCTACCTATGCAAAGGAAATCGTGGAACAATGCCTATTTTAACAATGCCTTTTGGTCTCGGACCAGAAATGGGGTGTTTGTTTGTTTTTAAAGGAACAATATTGGATCGCACACATGCTGCCCATTCAGAGTATGCATGCATGCAATAGGATACGAACCCAATTCAGTCCCACAGAAGGAAACTTACTTCCGAGTAAACATGTATGGATCGGCCTGCTGTGAGGCTGCAACCCTAAGCACCCCTTCCTACCGTGTTTCCCCCTTTTTAAGACACCGTCTTATAACTTTTTTTCCTCAAAAAAACACAGGGTGGCTTACTTTCGGTGGGATGTCTTATTTTTTAATTACTGGTACGGTTTTTACGGCTCAGGGCGCTGCTGTGCTCTCTTGAGTGCTCAGCACTGCAGCAGCCACCGGTTCCGGGCGGCAGGGCAGCAGGCGTCCTTGGCCAGGCCAGGCGGAGGCCACTGGCTCAGGCGCTCCCCCCGCCGCTGCAGGGTGCTCCAAGCTCCTTGGCTGGGCCAGGCAAGGAAGAAGCAGTGAGCCCAGCGGTGGTGGCAAGCGGTGGTGGCAAGCGGAGCACGGGGATGCAGCCAGCAAGGCGGGAGCGCGATCAGCTGTTAAGCAGAGCTCTTGGCCGCATGGAGTGACTCTGTGAGTGGAGGTGCCTGTGGGGGTTGGTTTCCATGGCGCGGAAGTATGGCTTATTTTGGGGGTATGTCTTATATTTCTCAAATGCTTAAAAACCCTGCCATGGCTTACTTTATGACTATGTATTAAAAAGGGGGAAACAGGGTAGCAAGCCAGCTGCAATGAGCCCCGTGGGGTTTACTTACAAGTAGGCATGAAGCGCGCCGGGATGCCAACGCGAGGTTCCCTTCGCCAAGCGAGCGAGAGTCTCGCATCCAAGTCTGCAGGGGCGACGGCTGAGATCTTCAGCCCCGACAGCTGCCCTCGCCTGGGCAGGCCTCCGATCCCCGGCGGGCTCCGGGAATCACGAGTGCTGGGGGACTCCAGGCGGCCCCTGTTGCCTCTCCTCCTTCCCGGTGGCTCTTAGCGTTAAACCGGTGCATGGAAACTCAGGCAGCAGCAGCAGCACTTCCTGCCAGCTCGCCAGGAGACGCGGGGAGCGAGGGCGGCGGGACGGACCCAAAAGGCGGAGCACCAAAGGAGGGGACTCACTCACCGGAGGGACGGCATCCCCTGCTGGCTCTGGAGAGAGGAGCTGCGCGGAGGGGCGCCGCCTGGGCCAGCCTTTTGTTCTTGTTCCTCCTCCTCCTCCTCCCCAGCGCCCGGGGCGCATCCACTGCCGCGCGCGCCTCTCGGGGCTGCCCGCCCTCCCCAAAACAAGAAGCCGGGCGGAGTTCCTGCCTCCTGCCGTAGTTCCAGGTTCCGATCGCCGCTTCTTCTCTAGCGGACGGAACCCGCCCCCCTCCCCAGGCTCACCAGCCGTCCTCGCTTGGCTACAAATGTGCGCACAAAAGCGCAGGCGGCGGAGGGAGGGACATGCGCAGCCGGCTGCGCTTTCCCAGCTGCTGCAGCTGTTTCCCGGCGCAGACAGATGGCTCTTTTCAGCTACTGCTCTTGCGCCCGTCCCAGGAAAAAGCAGCACTCGGCCCCGCCCCTCCTTTCCTCTTTCTTTCTTTCTTTGCACAACCCTCATTACGCACAACTTAAACCTAAAGCTCAGTGCATGTTTTGAACCGCCGAAGGATGGACGTCACGTGGCTTCAAAAACTTGGGTGTGCAGATTTACTCGTTTGCCAGAAAGCATGGAAACTGATAATGGTTAACAGTCAAGCAACAACTGGAGGGCCAGAGGTTCCGCACCTTGCTTCAAATGTTAGGATCTGGGCAGCTGAAGGATTGCCTACTGTCACACCATCCTGCCTGTGAACTGAGGTCATCCTCAGAGATCCTCTTTGTGTGTCCCTGCCATCTAAAGTGAGGCAGGTGTCTATTGAAGAGACATCAGTGGTGAACCCCTGCATGTGGAATGCTTTCCCTAGGGCAGACATCCCACCCAATTTCTACTATTTCTGACACCCCAGCAAACCCCTTGTTATTTTCCCAGGCTTTGCTTTTTGAAAAATTCCGATTGCTTTAATTCTACAATTTTCCCTTTTTGTTATATCTGTTTGTTGTTTTATTGCTTTTATTAAGAAGTGTTTGAAGCCATGGAGATATTTATATTAAAGGGTGTTAGGCTGTTATATAATATTTAATTAAAAATTTAAAGTTGAATCCTGAAAATAAATTCAAAGCTATGGAGGGTGTGAGGGTATAAAGTGAATCAGAGAACCATGGAGGCTGTGAGGATGAGTCAGGAAGGTATTATTTCTTGCTATGACATGCAGGAGAATCTGGAGAAAGGGAATTTGGTGTGGGATTGGAGATATTGTTGTGAGAGTTGTGGTTAAATCGATTATGGTGATAACAGACTTCTAGGCCAGGAGGAAGATGACGCAGGGAGTTTATTGCTAAAAAGTTGAGAAATGTAGGCCTGTGGCACAATTGTGAAAGATCCAAGGTGAAGAGAGTTTTGAATCCGTGAGAGTGGATGAGGCAATTCTTGAACATAAAACTACATACAGTACAATGATTTTCACCTGTAGTTCAGGTGGCAAAGCAGCAATAGAAGTGTGAGCTCAAGATTTATGAAGGTGCAATATTGTGAGGAGAGGGATTATTATGGAGGAGGCATTCTGAGGGCGTCAGAGGAGGGTGCTGGGGAACAGAGGATTTGGTGCAGCAGGAGACTGTGGTGATAAATCCAGGGATGCTGAAGAAAGAAAGTGGGGACTGCAGTTGCAGGCTGCTGTACTCCTATAAGTAAGGATCTCACCCAAACGCCTTACTTCTCATTCCGCCCCGCCCCCCCCGGCGGACTTTGGTAATATGGCACCCTGAGCAAAGACAAAATTTGGTACTGTACACCCTATAAATAAAGGAGGAGGAGCCCCCTGGGCTTGTCCTGCACTGCCCTAAATCCAGGCTCCAGCGCTACTCCGCAATCAGCTCACATTTGCTCAGTCCTCATTTGGGATGACTTAAGGGAATCTACATTTTTTGTCTTTACCAAATGGGTCCCGACAACTGTTTGGTTCCCTCAGACATGGTTGGTGCCATAGGCTTTTATAATACATATGCCTTTTCTTTCCTAAAATAAGGAATCATTACGTCGAGACAGAGGCAGCAAATGGCGCAAGCGATATTCGCGAGGGAGGCGGGAGGGGGCTGCCTGCCTCTCCGCGAAGGGAGAAGTCGAAGAACCAAAGAGCAAGTTGCTGATAGCTTCAGAAGCTGATAGGTGGGACAAAAATGTACTGGTCGTCTCAGTTTTGGTGAGAGTGTAGCCTGCTCTCCCCCTTTCACTGTTTTGCTGCACCCCTCCCTCCCCCACCCCCAAGCCTGCAGACCTCCATTCCTCTCCGCTTTCCCCTGTGCGCGCACTTTCTTCCCTTTCAGTCTTGGCGCCTTGCGCGCGTAGCTCCTGCGCTGCCCGCCCTTTCCCCTGGAGCCCGCATGGCCTGCGAAACAGAAGCAGCAAGTCAGGGCAGAGGAGGCACCGTCGCTGGCCTGGCCAGCACGACCCAGGCAATCCTTGCTGCGGAGGAGGAGGAGGAGGAGGAGGCTGCATCTTCTCTCGGCGGGAGTGGCGCAAAAAGTGACCGCAGGAGGAGCCCCGTGAGGCTGCAGGCCAAGCAGGGCAGGGAAGGACGCTTCTCCCTTTCTTCCTCCTGTGCAATCTCTTATACGGTGTGTGTATAGGGGCCAAGGTCCCTTCAGGCCCAGGATAGAGCCCCCCAAAGTTGATGGGCATCCCCATTCAAATAGTGTGCATGCACCACATCATGTAATCAATTACACAGGGCGGGGCTCACCTGCCCCCTCAATTTTATTCAAGTTGTCCCCCATGGTGGTGGGGCGCCCTTCCCCAAAAGTGCCATCATACAGTAAGCAAATGTCATCGTCTTGACTGGGCGTACGTCCTTGGGAACAAGGAGCCGGACAAGGCAGATGATGGTGCCCACCTGGCCAGGTGAAGGGCAGTGGTGAATTAAGGTGAGGATGGGTCTCTCTCTTTCACCTCTCTTTTTATCTCTCCCCCCAACACACACTCCACAGGCACCTGTTCCTGTTGTATGTTACTTAAGAAAGTAAGCAGAATAACTGAAGCAATAAGTTATTACTTAGACTAGAATAACTAAAGCAGGAGCTGCTACACTGAGTTTGGCAAGGGGATGCTCAAGTTGAGACCACACAGGACGTGCTCTCAGTTCAGTGCAGTAGAAAACAGACCACCATGTGTCCTCTAGAAGAAAGCTCTGTGAATCACACATACTGCATCCCACCCCAGCGCCACTATGGTCTCCTTGTATCTCCTTCCCAACCCCAGTCAGGCAACAGGACTTTTGCACTGTATTCCCCACTTCCTCAGAATCCCGGGGCTTCATGAAGCTAAATTTGAGGGTGTCAGTATTGACAAGAGAGGCAGCCAGCTGCTGTTCATTAGTCAGCCAGTTTTTGCAAGACTCATACTTTTGAGGCAGATATAACACTTCTCTGATTGAAAAGGCTGGCCCTTGGTAACACTTTTCATTGAAAAGAGTTTCTGATTATGAATGGCTGTAGCCAAATAAGAGCATCACTCCAATGCCATAAACATTCAGTAGACTGTAAATATTGTAACTGGGAGCTGGTGTATGGACTGTGGGTACCAGAAGTTATTGCATTCTGAAGCTAATCGAGTGTGGACCTGGCCACTAATTTGAGAGACCACTGGGAACTCCATGTAAGAGCAGGGTGTCTTGTTTAATAAATCAGCGTTAAAATATATCTATATTGTTACTCTTGATAGGTAAAATTTATGCAGGAAATCAACCTCATGTTCCTGAAAAAAGAAACGGGAATAAATGAGAAAACCTTTATGCCAATGATGATGGAGATGTCTTTGTTTTAGTGAAGAAGGATGAACTTCCTCCTAAAACAAGATCTAAATGTTCTGATCCCGATTTAGGTTCACAAGAAAATATCAAAGAAAATACAAGCCATTGATTATTGGTATTCTTCTCCCATCTGTTGGGGGGAAAACAGGTTCTCAAAGTGAATGGCCTATTGCATTATTCAGTACTACCAGTTCTAACACAATAGTTAACAGTAACGTCAGCCTATCTAGCAAGGAATTTGTGATGACGAACAAAATGATGGATGTTGAAGGTCTCTTGGTAATTATTATATGCTATATAATAATTCACTACAAATCAAATTATTGCCCATTATTCTGTATTTCTTTCGAGTTTTATTTCTTCAAGGAGAAATGTGGTGCTCAGCTCTGGCTTTTGCTATCCTCAACCCCACATTTTCTTACTGCTTCAATACGGAAAAACACACGACACTGTAGCTTGATATAATCAATATCTTTATTGATCTCATGGTAACAGCAACCATTGGTGAGAGTGTTTTCCCTAAACACCTGTTTCAGTAAAAACCAGATTTGTACAGAAGTAGCCCAAGGATTGTTCAGACGACTTCTGTTTTCTTTTAAACCAAGATTACATTTAAAGAAAGACATAATATGGAGGGTGAGGAAGGAAATGGTCAGTAAATAGGAAGGAGACAGGTATAACCATTTTTTTAAAAAAAAATTGTCAGGGACATTCAGTAATTTTATTGGCAGCAGCCTCCACACTTCTCCCGAGGAGGCCACAAAAACCCAGAAAACAAGCTGCCCCGCAAATGTTAATAATTCTTCTCCTGTCTAAGGTGAAGAAAGGCACACTGGATTACCATCCTGCAGAGATGCAGATTGACAAGAGAGAGGGAGATTGCAAGAGGAGGAAGGGAAGTCCTGTTGTGTTCTTGATGTAAACACAGACCAAGATGCTGATGAAATCTTCCACATCTTATTTGATTCGCACACATACTTTTTATACCTGGTTCCTGCCGCATTTGCATTTTGGGATCAAGATAAAATTATCCTTGGATGTTGTAAAGCTGGTTTTGTGAAATATATGCTCTGCTAAACCAGATATTCCCTATGATCAGCCCTAAGTAAAATTTCTCCCTGCATTAAAAGCATCAACACAGTTCTTTATTTCTCTAAAAATTCATATATTTTTATATATATTTATATATATTTGTGTGTGTATATAAGCATCCACCCACATACATATACATATTTATTTTTGCACTCACCCTTTCTCCACACTAGATTCACAATTCTCCAGTTACCCAATTTTGCTGATGACTATCAAAAGCCAATCTTTCAAGCTATCAAGCTTTCTGTGCAGCATAACGTCAGGATGAAGGAGACAAAAAGAAAAGAAAAAGGCAAGCAGATCATTGCCACACAGAATGTGCACAAGGAGCAGCTAATTTCTGTAAATCCAGATCAAGTTCAGTTCACAGAATGACGCAGGGGCATAAACAAAGTTTACTTCTCAAAATGCCTATCAAGGTTTCCTGTATGAACTATTTTACCATTATGAACAATTATGGAAATGCAGGAGGGACTATTCTCCCAGCCCAAGGAGAGAAAGAAAAACTGAGTTAAAACTCATTGCTACATCAATCCGCCAAGTACATTTAGAGAGAAATAAAATTAGCACAAATGGGGGGGGGAAGGGATTGAAACATCTCTTCATCTTTAACGCCTAAATATCCCAACTACAAAACTACTCCAGAATGTTTTAGCACAGTCCTGAGACCCAAAGTGAAATACTGAATATAATCAATGGCTAACTATACTAGTGGAAATAAAACAATCTATTGAAATTTCAAGGACAGTATCATCTATGGTTGAGAGGCACCAGAAATTGCAAAGAGAAGTATCAGAGCTACAATGGCAGCGGACAGCCGGAACCCAAGGCTGACATTAGAATGTCACTCCCCAGAGTGAAATGGGTGTTGGTTGCCTGAAGGGAGCCAGGGCAAGAAATGGCCTACTGATGTGAAATCTCAAATCTTCCCTGGGTGTCTTAAGGAAACTAGCATCCCTTCCAGTGCCTTACGTTGATTGACAATGGTAAATCCCACAAGCAACTCACATCCTATGTACACAACCCAATACCGTAGAATGTGACACTTAAAAGTAATAGTGACTGTGATTTTTAATTGGGGCCTTGGTGGAAATACTTGCACAACTTGATACAACGCTGTGCAAGTGATCTTTGGTGACAGTACGAAGAACTCCACCACTGATTTGGCCAACTTTTCCAAAGGTGGCTTCGAAGTCAATAAATGTGGTACTCCAGCACAACACAGAACAGATTCCAAGGCCACATATAAGCATCCATTATGTTGCTGTTGGTTCAGTACACTAAAGGTGTTAGTAATACAACAGAAGTAAGTCACAGTAGACGTTAACAATGGTAAGTACTTGAATATCTTCAATTCTAGTCCACGTCACAAAAACCGGTGATGTGTATGAGTCAGTGAGCTACCTATCAGAATTTACCCATGGGGGAAATTAAGCAAAAGTGAAACTACATATTCCTGGTAAGACTCCTGATTCCAGACCATCACAATCGCCCCCCTTTAAAATGAAATACAGTCATACCTCGGGTTACAGACCGGAATGGGTTACTTCCAGGTTTTGGCGCTCGGGCAGAAGCACTAAATCGCGCTTTGCGCATGCGCAGAAGCGCCAAATTGCAACCCGTGCGTGCGCAGATGCAGTGCTGCGGGTTGCGACATCCGCTGTACTGGCTCGATTCCCAATCTTTCTACTCCACTCAAGACTCATCTGCACCAAACCCTTGGTTGCGAAAGCCAGTTGGTGGTTCCCAAATACAAAGGTGTAAGAACAAAAAGCTTACTAAAGCGACAATTCTTGAGGGCTGTAAGGGTTCTTACAGGTATAGCAAGCCCCAATGTCCAATTTTAGCTAAGGGGCAACAACAGTGCTCTTTGAAAACCCAGGATCTGACTTATTATTGCAACAAGAAACTCACGATGCAAGACTTAACGTAGAAACAAGGACGGTCAGGTGTTGGAGCTTGAATACTCGTTTCTTATGTATAGGTAAGGAAGGGTGTTGGAAACATAAGGCATAGTAGAGGCTCAAGGCCTCCTGGCACATTTTCCTTTCAGTGGCAGTTATGTCAGAAAGCTGGAAGTTTTGAAGCCAAGTAGAAGCAGAAAACTGCTACTCCTATCACAGGTTTCAGCCAATGTATGCACCACATTTACCCTATTTTTTTGCATGGCGTTTTGTACACATTCTCTGTTATCTCAGAATGAAGGCACACCCAAAATGCATGTTATCTAGGTATTTCTGGCAACATGCCCCAAAATCATATACCACTGCCCCGTCATTGGGGTTTCTTTTTCAGTGGTTGCTCCCCCTGCCCCACATCAGATGTGTCTTCTTAACGTCGCAATGTTTGAAGCCACAATTTGCTTCCTTACTACACTAGGCGATAAGGGCAGCTCTATTCCTTCTTCCAGGGTAGCCTCATAATTCCCAATCTTCCAATACTGTATTAGCTAGTGGCACTAATGTACTTTAATCAAAGGCATAGTAAAATGTATCCTACAATTTCAGCACTAAAGGGGGGGGGATGTTTGCAAGGGGGGTATGCAAGAGATACGGTTCATGCTACAACTCTCTTTGGCTTTTTGCATGCAATGTCTGGGCTCAGACACAACTGTGATGCCCCTTTACTGCAAGAAGATTGCACCATTTATTACAGAATCTGCCTGGCCATCCAGTTTGGGAGGCAAAACACATTTCTGGCCTCCAGAACAGCCACAGAATACAGACGTTAGCCATCCCTGACTCACCACTTACTAGTGTGCATAAAGACAAGCTGATATAGACTGATCAATAAGGCTGTCAAGTGATTAAATAAATATTAGCTGATTGTTAAGTTTTAGTCAGGTAACTAATTACAACTGCATATATCTGCATATACAATAGCTTTTTTAAAAAAAACATACCAAATAAAGGGTAACATCGCCTTAAAAGATATATTACCCCTTTTCTCTCACAATTTTTTTTTTTGGGAAGCTCTAAAATGGGTGTTTTCACTGCAATTTGTATAAGTGCTTGTATTAGAGTTTATTTTTGCAATCTACTGTTGCCTTTTTTCAGCTGACCAAAATGTTTGATAGACTAAATATTGCAGCCCCGTTAATCTAAAATGACTGGTATAGATCAGAGTTGTCACAACAGCACTTGGGAGTCTCAGCCACCCGAAGATGCTTTTAAAAAGCAAGATAAAACGAAATCCAAACACCCATCGTATAGCTTTGGTGGTGACATTGTGAGGAAGACACAATATAAAGTAATTGCAGTTTTGAGTTCGTGGGTATAAAAATACTAACTTGCTGTCAGGTTCTTTTGTTTGTTTGTTAACTTTTTACTCACTCAGCCATCAAGTAGAAATCTTTCAAGTAACATCATTACAGCATAAAAGTCAGCAGCAAACATTTTTAAGTGACTGCAGAGGGTTAAACACCATTCCTCAGTGCAGTTGCAGAAAACTGCACTGTTGTTGTTTTTAGAAAAGGTGCAACTTTCCATATGGTGGACTGTAATCCGTTCCATTAGCTCCAAACTGTCAAAATGATGTAGGGGCCCTTGGAATTCATTTGGGCTCCATGCCAATGAAGATTTATATTTCCATAAGTTACAAGAGCTTAATGGGATCTTGTAATGGGATGATGATGTACTATGCTATTATCAAAACACAAAACGCAAACCAAGAAGGAAAACTCAATAAGCAGCTGGTGTAACTGCTAGGGCTGCAACCTTATGCGGACTCATTGGGGCTTACTTCCAAGTAAGCATGCACAGGATCAGGCTGTAAGACGGGTTTCTATAGGCCTTGCAGAATTCCTATAGGCACTGCATACCTCTATAGTAGCCACATTCATAAATGAGGAAGGAATACCTTTACTATTTTTTTAGGGGGGGGGAGGAAAGAATAATGTGCTTTTCAATACAACTAGGTCAAAGAGAGGGGCCAGCAGGTTTAAAAGATATATTTAATTGGCTAATCAGTTTTCTCAAGGCAAAAAAAAAAAAGTAGATCCTTTGGCTGCAGACACCTAGAACTACAGTATGTGATGCAATATTCAAGGGAAGGTTTGATTAGAAATCCTACTTCCATGGATTCTTGGAGCACTGAAGGAGGATGACCTGTATATAAAGGGTCCCAATTCTGCATTGTTGTTTTAACCTGAAAACTTTTTTAAATTTTTTTTTTAAGAAGTCGGCAATTTAAGGGATGCAATTAACGGCACATCACTGAGCAGAGCCGGGAACAGAAGGAAATGACAGCTTCTTATTTTCAACGGGCTCTTCCAATACAACTCAAATCTCTGGCACTTCAGGACACTTTCCTTTTTCAACAAAAAAAGTCTATGTTTTAGGATAGAATAAACTAACCAATATGAAGACCTGCCCTATTTGCTCCCCCTGCTAGCTTCCAAGAGGAAACTGTTGGAAGAGGCACAATTTTTAAATAAAGATGTTCAGATTACCCAATGTTATATCCAGCCTTGCAGTTGTCCATGAAATGACTTGTACTAGCCTTTCTGCCCGCATATGCCTGCATTACTGAAACAGCCTAAAAGACTAAACCAGCTTCTGCGAAAATTTCCTCTGGTCAACTACAGACAAGTGCCACAAATGACCAGAGCAGTAACAGTGATTTACAAAACAAGTCTTCTGCATGCGGTGTTGAACTGCTTAGTGCACCAACTCTTTGAAGAAGAATGTTTTTAAAAGTTAATTTGGCAGGTTGCATTCCTTTGATTACATTTGGGGAAACAGAGACCAGGAGAGCCATTTCAAAAGCTGCCTCATCTTAAGTCTAATGATTGGCTGGGGCGCATCATTTGGTTTCATGAAGCTACTAAAATTATCCCCATGGGACCAATTCTTCTCTCCTTCCCGCATCTTAAAAAAAATGAGTTCCAGGGTCCTAAAAACTGCTCGACCCCCGAAATGTATTTACTAATCAAAATACTGCCCTGCAGCATCTGTGATGCAACACGGCCGCCTGTATCAGGAACACAGGCCAGAAACAATTTCCATTGTCTCACCTGACTGAAAGCGGTAAATAACCCCCAAAATATATATTAGTTTGTATCTTGGAATCAGGATTAATAGTAACGGGAAAGGGCATGTTCTGAGTGCCTGTGTGTTCTGTCGTCTTAAAATGGCAAGCCACTGAATATGTATTTGTGATTGTTCAATCAGCACAACTCATAACCTGATGGGGAATTGGTTTGATCTTTGCATAAACTGGAGCACCACTTGGAAGCATAAGATGCAGCTCTGAATGAAATGGTGCAGCAAGAAGACTGTACAGAGAACTGCAACGGCACTGGCATTTAAAGGACTCTCTCCCCTCCTTCAAACTAGACAGCCAGAACGATAAAGGCTGCTGTGTAGGCTTAATGCTCAGTTGGCTCGGCCCAGCACTGCTGTATGCTAGAGAAGTGATGGGCAGCAGGCAGCCCAGGGCCCTTCCATATAGCTCCCCCAATCCCTATGCTGTTATCTCAGCCCTTTTCTTCAGCAGAGTCACAGGGAAAGGACTTTCTGCCATCTCCCCAGAAAAAGTTCTCTCCCTGGGCAGCTTGGCTACTCAGGTCACAAGCAAAAAGGGACTGGGCAAATGAAATGCACAAAGGGGATAAACCTCTGACATAGCCTCTGCAGAGGAAAGGCACCAAGGAGCCCTTAGCCCAGGCATCCCCAAACTGTGGCCCTCCAGATGTTTTGGACTACAATTCCCATCATCCCTGACCACTGGTCCTGTTAGCTAGGGATCATGGGAGTTGTAGGCCAAAACATCTGGAGGGCCACAGTTTGGGGGATGCCTGCCTTAGCCCATTCAGCTCTCAGAGCAACTGTTGCTGGCCTCAACCTTTGTTCCATCAAAATGATGCTCTCTTAAAAACTAAGTTGTTCACTATAGGGAAATAATCCAGGAGATGCTAGCAACCTTTCTTCTTTCATGGCCAAGACTGAACCACCTGGCTGGGTATTAAAAGAAATGTAAGATTTATTGGTTTCTTCTTGGCACTTGTGCCAGGGGTTTGTTTTTTTGGAGGGGGGTGAGTGCCTCGCAAATATCTACCAATTTATCCTCACAACAACCCTGTGAGGTAGAAGTCTATTGTCCCCATCTTAACAAGTGTGGAATTGAGGCACAGAGAGACTTGCCTGGAGACATGCAGGAAACTTGGTGCAGAACAAGGGAGAGAAATCGGATCACCTACACTGAACTATTCAAATAGCCTTTCTTTCCTTATCTTTGTCCAAAAGATTAGGGAGGCAACAGCAGCAGCAACTAAACTGATTGTGACACATAGGAAGTCCTGATGCATTTCATGCTAAGGGATATACTTTCTGTTATGAAGTGGAAGGAATGGTACTACCAAATGTCTTTCATAGTATGTAAACCCCTTAGAAATTGAAGTACAGCCCTTCTCCTCCTCTTCCTCCACCTCACCAACTAACAGCGCATTCCGAACGATGTCTACCCTGAAGTTAAGTCCTGCTGAATTCAACAGGGCTTACTCCCAGGTAAATGGGGTTACGACTGCAGCCTAAATTGGCTTAGGCCATAGACAAATCCGAGTTCTACTACTGTCAGCATTGCAGAGCAAACGGTCTCTGTTCTGCCTCATCAACAGAAAAGCAGACGAGGTTCCAGAAACAACTGCTGGCAATTATGCAAGAGGAAGGATGACAATTCAACTGTGCCCTGATTCTGGGCTGGACTTAATAGTGCACTTCAGAACTACCCTGACCAAAAACAAAGCAAAATCAGGAAGTTTTGCAACGCGGCTAAATAGCACCCCCTCTGCTTATCACAGCTTAGTTCGCTTTTGCACCACCACCACTTCTAAGGGGCAGTGTTGCCTTCCCCAGAAACATTGCAAGCAGAGCCTATTCCTGAGAGATCAACAGTTACAAAGCAATTTTGCTCCTATATTCACATTTTAGTGCAGGCAAAAAGGGAAAAAACCCCAGTTACTAAACCCTCCCTTTTAAATCGCAAGAAGAGGAAAGATCTTTGCCAATTTATAGAAGAGATGTTAGGGGCAGAATTCTATTCCAAGGGATGAGTTCATGTGTTGAAAGTTTTCTCTGTCACTGATATCCATTCATTTGTGTTCAGCTTAACTCCCAGGACCGATTCAGAAGTTACAAGTATAGCGTGGCTGCCACTTTCCCTGAGGCTGGGGTACACCGTGCTACAACTACCAAGCTACAACCGAATGAAATCCTTTGGGGGAAATTGCCACATCACACTGTGACATCCACTCATCCCATTTGCAAACACTGCCAGAGCAGGGTGAGATGCTGCCCCAGGAAAGAGGGGGCGCCATGGCATACTGATACCCAGTGCTTTTTTTTAAAAAAAAAATGTTTAGGGGTACTCTCATTTTCCTACACATATTGAAATACTGCCCCTCAATGAGGCCAAACTTAGATTCACAAAATGTTTAGGCTAGGGTATGCGTTCCCCTGCATCCCCCCAGAAAAAAAGCACTGCTGATACCGTATGAACCGCTGCAACCATCAAACGCTTGGTACCTGTGAGAAGGCTGACATCTAAGCAAAGGAACCTTAGCAGCTGTCTTCTTGAACATGCTTTTTGTGTGTTCCAAGCCCAACTTACTTCCAAGTAAACATGCACGGAGTGATGTAAATCAACCTACCAACTGTGTGCATTAATAAAAATTGTTTGCAGGGAGGGAAACTTAACATACCTGGCATATTGATGCACGCCATGTCTCATAAGCAGTATCATATTCGAAACATTCCTTCCTGTTGTGTCTCTTTGGCTGCCTGCATGTAGGTTTTGCTAGGTACTCATGCTAAAAATAGTCAAGATTAAAAAAGGTTTGTCTTTTTTACTCAAGAAAATGGGTTTTAATGGATCGGTCTAGCCAATTAAACGTGACAGAATATTGCAGCCTTAGGGAGATGCATTTTTACACATTTCAAGTTATGGGCTAGCACCACAACCAAGGCATGAACTCATCCACTCTCACAAGGTAGCCTGCCTGCCTTGTAATTCCCATGATGAGTGGTCTCTCTCCCTTTCAAGCCCAGGCAAGCAGTTCAGCCATAAGAATCAAATTAAGTGAGACCATCAGCAACTAAAGGGTACCTTGCTGCCTGCTCTCCCAGCTGATTTAGTAATGTGTGAATTCAGGAAATGTGCAAGAAGATGGGTGAACAGGATCACAGCTGGGTGGTTTTGCTCCAATAGGCTCACTAACCTTTTGATTGCCTGCCGCCCCAAATCCTCTGAAGTCACACACCATGAAATCAGAATATTCCAACAGCCCAGTAAGTAAATCTTAGGGTGTCCCAAGCTTATGCAAGAGCACTAGACTCTTGCAAAGCCTATTCTAGTCAAGCACAGCCAGGGTGTTTCCATTAGTCCTTTTGGCACAATAGTAGACTTGGAAAGAATCCGGCAGATGTTAACAGCAGCAAAAATGGGAAGAGTAGACTTGAGGACAAACAGTCCAGAGGACCATCAAGTATAGTATTAAGTCAGAACGAAATGTGGTTCTCCTTTAACACTGATGGGTTCAAATTAGGAAGCTGAAAAGAGAAGGGGTGTTTTTGTTTTTTTGAAATGGGGAGTTTCTAAGAGGCACTAGGAGGAAATTGATTGGTGGTTCTTTCTAGGTTTCCCACCTGTTCTTCTAAAAGGAACAGGATAGGAACTTGTAATTTGGAAAGGCGTCACAGCAAAGCCCTTGTACAAGACAGAACCCCACCAAGTGCAGAGATATACCAATTAGTAAGGAGAAGCGGAGGAACCCAAGTGAGTTCACTGTACACACAAATGAAAGATACGCAGAAACAGGTTACCAACTGGGATTAAATTGACAGCAGTTAAGGGAGAGGAGAACAACGGCAATGTTGTGTCCCTTCAAGCATATATCCACCCCTTCCGTGGCCCTTTTTTGTGTTTTGTTTTTTGCAATAATTATCCAAATGCTGATGGAAGCCAAGTTCTCGCGTGTGCATGATTTTATAAGTTGTCTCTAAAGTGCGAGAAGCCAACGGACAATCATTAGCTCTATAAATTTACCATGGGTTTCCATTCAGTCACAAACCAGGGAGATGAAAGGGTTAAAAACAAAAAGTGTGGGGGCAGCAAAGGAGGGGGGGAGCATTGCATGGCTAATGGGAATCAAGGGGAGGGGGGTGAATAGTCCTCTTATCCTTTGGCACTTCAAAAGCTGAAGTGAAGATTCCAGTGGAAAACAGCTTCTTCTTCTTCTTCCATCCTTCAGTTGTTGATCCTGTTGGCCAAATCAGATGTGCACAGGTGATCGGGAGTTGCTGTCTCCCCATGGTTGCCCATCATGGAAGATCAGATGTCCATCTCAAACTGAGCATCATCACCTGGTTGAAGGACAAGAGCACGCAAGTCAGTAAGGGGTGGGTTGAGGAAGCATCATGCGTGTACAGTTTGAAGTGTCCTCCTAAGAGGCACAGCGAGTTTCTCTGTCAGCCCTCCATGACATTTGAAGCAGGCCTCATTAATACATATAGGAGACAGGGGTGTGTGCTGTTCAGATTGTAGTTGTAGTTGTGGGGTGTGTGTGTGTGTACGCGCGCACACACACACACACACACACAAAAGTGCATTAAAAATAATACAAAATTCCTTCTAAGTAGAAAAACAGCACAGCAAAAAGGACTGGTCTGGAATCATTTCCAGACAGAGTATGCAGCTGCTGGTGTTTATATATGCATATATATAATTCATAATGTGGAGCAAAACTCCTCATTTTGTCACTTTTATTCACACACACACACACACACACACACACACACACACACACACACAGAGAGAGAGAGAGAGAGAGAGAGAGAGAGAGAGAGAGAGAGAGAAAGAATTAAAAAATATGAAAAAATACCAATCCATACAAGTCTGTATACACTTTTTGTATCCTCAAGTGGTACAGTTTATTCTACATCCTCAAGACTGTGCTACTTCATTCTAGCGCAGCGATGAGGAAATCGTGGCCCTGAGGACGTTTCTGGAGCACAACTAACCACTGGCAATACTGGCAGAGGCTGATGGGATTGTATGGTAAGCCTAAAGTTGACCATCTCTTGCCTTAACTTTACAAGGCTTTTCTCCCAGGGATGGGGAATACTATTTGTTTTAGTTCATTCATTGCAAAACAAAAAACAAAAAAAACCCACCAACCACAAAACCATATCATTTTACATTCTTTTATCCCCCACCCTTTTTTGCTTGAAATAATGTGTGTTTCTCTTTTGTGATTGGTGGTTGAATCCTCCCCCCCCCTTTTTTAAACCTTGGCTCCAATTTCCATCCTATGAACCCTAGCCCCTATGGCCAATGATCATATAGGATGGAAGTTGTAGTCCAACAACTTCAGGAGGGCTGCAGTTTGACAATCCCTTTTCCAGGCACCAAGTGAAAACCTTTCTATTTCCCAAGACTAGTCAGCTAAGTTGCTTTTTATTCTTTGTATCTGCCACCCTATTTTTAGAATTCTGCTGTTTACCAATTTGTTTGATCTGATTTTGTGTTAATTATTGTTATCATCGCTGAAGCAGGGGGCAGAACTTTAAGCATATACAGTATACAGAACATACATATAGCATGCTCTGAACTATGTTTCTGCTGTGAACTTGATCACTATCTTCCTGGTGTTATGCCTGTACATCACAAAATCCACACATTTATTACCATTTTTAAATACAATTACCAATAACTCATGTTTGGGACCAGTCAAATCCCTCTACTTACGAATAACTCTACTTACGAATGTTTCTACTTACGAATGGAGCTCCGCCCGTCATCTTGGATGCGGTTTAGATAGGATTTTTTCTACTTACGAATTTTTAGATAGGGTTGCTTCTACTTACGAATTTTTTTCTCCCAATGCATTCCTATGGGATTCGACTTACACATTTTTTTGACTTACAAATGTGCGTTCGGAATGCATTAAATTCGTAAGTAAAGGTACCACTGTATTAAAATGCATGCCAGATGCCACTGGACTCATTTCCCCTACTATAGGTTTGCTGTCCAACTCCCATTTAGCCTAAATACACGCTTGCAGCCAATAGTCCTAATGGATGGCTTGAAATCTAGCTCTCCTAATGGATATTTCATGCTCCAGTTAGTCTATGCGAGCAAGTTATGTTATCAAAATATAACATTGGGAAGGTGGAGATTGTGTGACCTACAATCTTCTAGTAATTCACCAATGTGAAATAGTTATGACAGAATAGGAGGCAGTTTCCTGTTTGTCAATCAACTGAGGCTTTTACAGAGCCTCTAATAGCCTAAGGGCGAAAATTCAGCATATAAGCAACCCCCACAAGATCAGTGCAACCGTTCACGGAGTCTGCACTCCATACGCAGAGGCTCCTTGAAGGCAAAGAAAAGCACTACATCCCACAACTTTGAAATAAAAGGATATATGCTGCCCTGAGGAAAGGAATGACATGATTTTTGAAGCAAAACTTTACGAAACCCTAAGAGTCGATCATGGAAAAGTTATACAACAAAATGTGCCTTACTTCCAGCTATGCTCTTACCAATTATAGGTTTCCCATCATGATTGTTCAGGTTGTTTACTTCCACTTTGGAATCCTCAGTCATTGTACCAGGGCTGGTAACTCCTGGGATATTTGGAAGGTGGCAAGGAGGAGTCTGAGCCATGGGAGAATTCCGGCGATCTAACAGAAACTTGCGGTCATAGATGATTCGGGTACCTGGGGGCGGGGGAAGAAGATAATTGGCCTATCAGAATCGTTTTCCAATAGATGAGGTTACAAACAATACTCATATAATAACTCAAGTAAGGCCCAAGTCTTTATACAAGCTCTCATCAGTTTGCTAATTAATTTGCTGCAAATAGTAAACTTCTTTAGAAGGGAATAAATCCCAATGAATAGGGCTGCCATATGTCCGGAATTGACGTCGGGGTGTGTGTGTGTGTGTGTGTGTGTGTGTGTGTGTGTGTCCCCGAAAGGTGGTGCTTTGTTCTAGATCTTAGGCAATTCAATCGAAAAATTGTGTTTATTGTAAAACAACACAGGGGTTCGTCTAAAGAAAGCTCAACAACTTCCGGGCTATCCTAGTTTTAACTTTTTTTAAATATGGGAACCCTACCATTGAACAAACTAGGGCTTATATCTGAGTGAACAGACTTAGAACTGTACTGCAAGTTGAATCAACAGACTGTCATTTTCACGTTGAGTGGGTATGGCTCTATTTTCTTTTTAAAGAAACAGCATTCACTGACTACGATGCATGGATGCCAATTTCCTAGGAGAGATGAAAACCAGTTTTCTTATCTATATATTCTAAAGATGCCACATCTGACTACATGTGTAGCATGTAGATATAGATATAGATATAGACGGAGACTCCTCATGTTGCTTCCCTGCAGTCCTGTTAAGGGTGCATGTGGTTTTCACATCAGTTCAACAGGAAGGGATGCTGAGAGGCAACGTGCCTTGGAATACCAGGAGCTGAGGGCAACACAACAGGGGGAAGAGACTTGCTTTAATGCCCTGCCTGTGGTTTCTTGGTAGTTTCAGACATCGACCACTGAGAGAAACAGCACGCTGGACTAGATAGACCTTGGTCTCAAATCCAGCAGAGTTCATGTTCTAATCTGAGATGCCTGGCTAACTCAGTTGGTTAAAGCATGGTGCTGATAGCACAAAGGTCACAGATTCGGTCCCCATATGGGACAGCTGTATATTTCTGCATTGCAGGCGGTTGGACTAGAATGATCCTCAGGGACCCTTCCAACTCTACAATTCTATGATTCTATGAATACAAGGAGAAAACAGAGAAGTTTGTGTCTCTGACCAGGGTTCAAAATTAGCAGGGCGCCAGGTGCATTTTGTGCCTAAAGATTCTCCATTTGCGAGCACTTCAAAAAGTGTAGCTGCCATTTTTTGCACCAGGAGAGAATATATATTAAGGAGTTTAACAAAGACTAGAGTGTTTTGAAAACTGAAGTATGGTACCAATATTTTCACTGTAACACCAAATTAAACATACATTAACCATTTCTGCTAAAAATGTGATAATAACCATGTTTCTCTGAAAATAAGACACCGTCTTATATTTATTTTTCCTCAAAAAAATACACTATGGCTTATTTTCAGGGGATGTCTTATTTTTTAAAATTAAATATGATACAGTTTAACCTACAATGTTGAACTGCCTATCACTATGGCTTATTTTCAGGGTATGGCTTATATTATGGCTACGTCTTATTTTAGGAGAAACAGGGAATGTGTCATGTGAATTGCATATTAATTCATGCTTCTCAAAAGAATAAGGAGTGCTGCCGACACCCCCCTTCCCCAAAGTGGTGATCAAACATTCTCTTTTGGCACCCACAACCCAGGTCCCAGAAGCCATTTGGCTCCTAGTTTTTCTATCCCAGTTTCTAACCCTGTCTCTGACAACATGCCACATAACAATAAAACTCTGGGGACTGTTTATTTACAGGAAATTCTCGTGGTCAAACAAGCTGTTCTCTGTTACCACAGAGCTCCTTTTGGAAGGCAATATTATGAACTCTGCTTCATTTCACAGTAAGAGCAGAGCTGTTATCTGAACAACAGTGCTGTAAAGTTTCAAGAGCAGTTATCCGGTTGTTTGGTTTGAATGAAACCAAGGGGCACCAGTCTGGAATGAATTCCATCTCTGTATGTGAAAGGGAGAAAAGTGAGGCAAGGCTGAACACTTCAGAAACAGGAGGCGACTTTTAAAGACTTAACAGGGAGGCAGGGAAGCACATGGAACATACTTCTCTTCCAACCCACCCACTCCCCATATCTGGTCACATATTTACCTCTTGCACTTCTTAAATCCCATCTTCATCATTTGGCTCAATTTTGGAGCTATACACCTGAGCCTCCAGTTTCCTTCTGCAGTCAGTAAACAAAATGGCTTGAGTGGCTGCAGAAGTACTACAAACAACCAAACTGTGGCTTTTACTGTGGGACCTAAGAGCCCTTTAATGGCTTGGGCCCAACACAGCTAAGCAACTGCTTCCTCCCTTACGATGAATCATGCAGCACTAAGATTAGAAGCGTGAAACCCTTATAACAGCACCGTTTGTGCACATTCCTAGGATGCAGAGGTAATGCAGAAACTGAACAACCCAGGCTTGTAAACAACCACTCGCCCAGATCAGCTGTGAAAGGTAAGCAACATTTCTAATGGAACAGCAAAGGAAGCTTTTGTAAACAAGACAAGAATTGTTCCCTGCACTGCCAACCTTTCTTTCAGGCCACAAATGTTACAAAACTGACTAAAGGCAGGTATTTAAAAGGTACACAGGAGCAAGGCTTGAGGGATAGCAACTTTTGCAGGCCTATTTACAAGATTAAAATAACATGCACAAAATCCTAACAGCTTTTTAAGAGAAAATACTGAAAACATTTAAGTCGTTTCAGTTTAAGAACCTAGAAAGAAGGCACTTGAGGTTTCCAGTAACCACCTGTTGCTGTTGACATTTAGCACATTCCCAGGAACCTATTCTCTCTGCTTCATAGCCTTTTTTCTGCAGCTCTCCCATTTTTTATTCTGCAGTATTTATTCTAAAGCCAGTTTACAATAAATCAGAACACAAAACTCCCCATTTCTGCAAGAGGACACGAACAGCAAGGATAAAGAATTGGAAGAAAAAATATGCAATTTATACATTTTGTTCCAATTGCTGGACTTGAGCTCAGAGATTTCTGCTGAAGGAGGAGTGGGGACAGGCAAAAGTATGGTCAGGAGATGTCTCCCCCACCCCCACCCCGGCCTGGTAACTTCCACAAAGATGTCTATTCTGTTGCTGAAAAGTATTTCCTTCCTAAATTACTAGCTGACCCAGCTCAGTCTTGCAATCCTACACTTTGATCACTGTTACAGAAATTACGGGGGGGGCGGGGGCAGCACATCTTTAAAGATGTTAAATGTTATAAATTTATCCTTTCGACTTGACAGCTCAGGGAAGTTACCTACGTAGCTTTAAAAATCATATAAAATCAACTCCTATGCCAGTTCCCTCCATTCCAAGGCTATTTTGCCCTTGAAAAAGGGACTCCAGGAAGTGCCCAGAGGTGACAATTGCTGAGCTGATCTCTGGCCAAGGAAAGCTTAATCCCATCAGCAGACTTGTCCAGGGGTCCAAACATGCAAAGGACGTTCTATTGTACTTTGGGTGGTGGTGCTTCAGAGTTGTTTGCCTATGCTAATCTTGAACCAAGGACTTGTATGGACATGTGTGTCAAGGCTGAACTACAGTAGTGTAACCCCTGTCTACCCCTCCCCTTTGGTGACATGTCAGTGATGTAAAAATGATGCATCAATGATGCTGTGCGAACTGTATCCTGGGATGTGGTGGGAAGTTCTAAAAGTCAACGTTGCCCCATGCTCAGGGTTCAATTCCTCTTTGAACCTGTTGCGCAATAAACCTTGGTCTACGTTATTTGCTCCGGTTGGTGGCTGGACTCCTTCTTTGTTCCGCAGGGACCCGCAGGCTCTGGCCGACGAATTTTCCCCGTAACAATCACATTTAACTTGGAAAAGGTACCACTGAGTTCAGTGGCATTGCCTTTAAAGTAGTAGTTTAATGTCCGCGTAACAGTCCCCATTATATGTGAAGGCACTGCAAGCGATGGAATTTAGACGCATAACTTGTCCCAAAAGCCAACTTGAAGGAGAAGGGCCGGCTAAAAGGCAGCTCTGTGGGTTCTGTTATGTTCTCTGCTGACAGCAATGCAACCAACAGATGCTGCGGTTGACACTGAGGAACAGCTCAAGGGCCAGTTTCGTAGTCATTTTTCTGGTCATTAACCTCATTAAAATACAGATACGAAAAGGAAAGTAAGCAAAGGCATTTGAAACTGAGAGGTGCAAGCTGAGGGTTAGAAGCACGTATTAGAATAGCTGATCACTTGGAAATACTATTGAAAAAGAAGCTGTTAAATTCTACCCATAACTGAACTGAACTAAAAGTTATAATCCATAAACTCCCCCCCCCCCAGTGTGGTGGCTTTATGAAACTCAAACTTGATATACACAGTATGTGTAAACTGTAGCTTTGAATAAGTAAAATAAAGTACAGGGCCAAAATATACCCTACCCACTACGGTCCAAGATAAGCAATAATACTGGGGGAGAGGCGAACAGCGCGTTTGCAATGCTGCATTGCAATGTAAGGGTTTTTCCTAGCCAAATCTGCCAGCTCACTTATTCCACCATCCCAAACAGAGTTCCCGAAAAAGCAGCATAATGCAATTTTGCCCCCATTTTCATTGTTCATTTCAAATGTCTCACCCATGGGCGGGCTACTTGGCAACAAAAATACTTTGTATTCTGTACCAAAAGAAAAACTCCTCTTCGTGTTTGAACAACAGAACAAACACAAGACTACAAGCTCAGGGAAACTGAGGTCAACAAGAATGATTCTGATCCCGTAGTCTACCTCTCACCCCAAACATGCACACAAAGTTTATTTTTATGTGCTAGCTTATCGGTTTATCTCTGCGCCTGAACAGTCTCGGAACTCTGGGCCCTTGATCTTGACCGCCCCAAGCAACGCAGCAGTCTGAAACGAAGTATTTGCACACGTGTCTTGTGTTTTGCAGCTTTAATCCAGAGGGAATAATGAGCCTGAAAGCTACTTTCTCCCTTGAACTTGAAGACAGGGTGGTGAGGCCTATTGTCACTGAGCAAGGATTGCCTGTAGTGATTATAAATTAAAGATCTTCTTAGCAGCTACATATGAGGGATGGGGCACAAGGAACAGTCATTGCCTCTCCAAAGCACAAAGCTAGAAATGCTATTGGAATTTTTATTACGATTGTGATTATCTGGTGGCAATATTCTTCAGTTCTTGGAAAATAAGCAGGCAACTTGCCTGAATTTGGGGCCGGGGGGGTGGGGGTGGGGACACATACACTGTGGTTTTGAAGTTTTCAGCCCACAAGGCTCCTAAGAGGCCTGCTGAGAGGTTACTTTTCAAGGCAGGTTTCAGCAGAAGTGTTAATACTTGAACATTCATGTCTCTTTGCTCCTGGAACCCATCTAATTCCACCCACCCGTTGTTGACCTGGGCAACGTTCCAGTGTCCATAGCAGGTAGTAAGGCACACTCAGTGCTTTCAAACGAAACAAAACAAAATCAGAATGAGCATGGAATTTGTCTTCTATCAAAACAGAAGAAACTCTGTATAAGCTGGGGAACCAAATCCAAATGTTGCTAAATTTCTGTGTTTTTTTGCCCCTTCTCCTCATGACTGCTGGCACTCCTAAGAAGCTGATACTTTGTCCTTCTAAGTCCCTTCTCCTTTACACATCTACAGCTACACTCAGGAGTAATATTCAATTTCTGATGCTTGCCATTTTGCTCCAATTCCTGGAACAGTAGAAGTGGCCTAGCAAAACATGACCCCGGGTTCAAAGTATGAAAATATGAGTGTTTGGAGATCACAGAATCATAGTATCAGGCACCTAACATTGTTTTCAAAGCCAAACTGCAGACAGGGCAGCTTCATCTGCAGGCTCTGTCCTTTTTCATGATTATTTCAGTATAGGAACGACCTAGGAAGATTCAGTAAGATAAGGGTAGGTCGACCAGTTTAGCATGGCTTACCTTTAAGAAGGAAGGAAGGAAAGAACCCCCTTGTCCAGTAAAGAATTTTAAAATGATAAAGCAAGATATTGTATTTGTACGGATTTCTTACATCTTTATAGACAAGTGACCCCCAAGTATGCACTTTTACTCAAGAATGCAAGTATCTTGCTGGAACAGAGCAAGGAAAACCTAGCCCAATTTTTCTTATAGAAATCCCCCAAACCAACAGGCACTAGAATCTAGTGCAGCCTTACCCAACTCAGTAGGCTCCAGATGCTTTGAACTACAACTCCCCTCAGCCCCAGCCAGCATGGCCAATGGCCAGGTATGATGGGAGTTGTGGTTTAGCAACATCTAGAGCAGGGGTCCCCAGACTACGGCCCGGGGGCCGGATGCGGCCCAATTAGCCTGCCAATCCGGCCCGCGACGACCCCCGCCGCCCACCGCTGCCGCCCGCTCTTACGGTGCGCAGCGCGGCAGCGCTCTTCCGGGTTGGGAAAAAAGCGCCGAAAATCCTTTGTGCGCATGCGTATGGGCCTCTCCCGACCCGGAAGAAGTCATTTCTGGTGCACTTCCGGGTCGGGGGAGGCCCACGCGCATGCGCACAACGGATTTTCGGCGCTTTTCCCACCCTGGAAGCGTGCCGCCGCGCCAGTAAGCGCCCGTGCGCATGCGCACGGGCACGCACTCCCCCGCCCGCCGGCCCGCCGCGCGATCGGCGCGGTGGGAACCGGCCCAAACGCCGGTAAGTCTGGGGACCCCTGATCTAGAGGGACAGAAGTTCCCCAAACCTGTTTTAGAGAACTGTAATGTTATATATCAGGCACGTCCAACAGGTAGATTGTGATCTACCAGTAGATCACTGGATGTCTGTGGTAGATCACTGGTAGATCACTGGCACCCCTAAAAAAAAGCTCACCCAAAAATTTCCTCCTCCCTAAAAAAAAGCTGAACTATGACCTGAAGCCCTAAACAAAAATGGGCCTCCCTCCCTCCTAAAAGAAGCTCAACAAGTTTGACCTAAACCCCCAAAAACCAGGGCTTCCCTTCCTTAAAAAAACTCAACAGCTTTGACCTGAACCCCCCCCCCAAAGGGGGTAGATCACTCCCAGTTTTTAACTCTGTGAGTAGATCAGAGTCTCTTGGGAGGTGGCCACCCCTGTTATATATGATCTGCATGAGCTCTAAATGTGCACAAATAAAACATTACCATTATAACTGAATTAATCACTGGAGGACATTTTGTTCTAAGCGTAGAATATTAACGGCTATATTAAGTGCATGAACGTGTCACTGATTTTAATTAGTTAAATCCCCAATCACAGCAAGTTTGGATCAAAACAGAATAAAAAAATTGCAACCTGGCACTTTCTATGCCAGGGATGGGGAACCTCAGGTCAGGAGGGCAGACGCAGCCCCCTACACTGCTCTACTTGGCTTCTGGGGCTCTCCTCATAGCAACCCCCATACCAAGCCACAAACCCCACAAACCCTACTTGGCACCCTCGTTTTGCCTTGGAGGAATGTGCCCTTGAGTTCTGATAATGCTTTTTGCTTGCCTGGAGCAAGGAAACTAGTACAGTGGTAACATTTACATTATTTGCTCCACCCACTTTCACCTCTGGCCTTGCCAACCAGAGGCATGTGGCTTCTAGAAGGCTGCTGTGAAGGAGGTTGAAATGAGGTTCCAGTCACTGTTTTATGCATAACACCCCTTCCTATTACTTTCATCCAGCAGGCAGCCTTCGCAGACATACAGGACAGCAAATTAACATGTGTCAAAGAAACAGATGAGTACTGTCCAAAATCACAAGTAATTTGGAATGATTAGATTAAAAGAGGAAAAGCAGAATACACAGGAAGCAGTGAGTTCATGAGGGGAATCTACTACTGAAAAAAGGAAAGCGGCAACTCCATAAGAAGGCCTTTTGAAGGCTCACAGGTAGCCCCGTTCCAAAGAGGTGCAATTTTAGCTGCATGCAAAGGTAAAATTAAGCAGCTTTTTTAAACCTACAAGCCTGCCAGGACTCGGCAAAGTGGGTAGCAAGAAAGGCTGCAATTCTAAGTTATAAAAGTTGGGTGCCTCCCCCTTTCTCTGCCAATTGGTGGCAAAAGCCTATGGGGTTCCAGGCACGCTCCCAGGGTCTGTGTTCCTTTGGAGAATTGAGACATGGCGGACTGTTGTAGCTTTAAGAAATATGGTTTATTCACCTTCAGTCTGCATGGAGGGAGTACAGATCTCACAGCACAGTCATTTCAAGAGAGGCTTGTACACCAGAGAAGTCCTGGAGTGCCCAAAGATGGATTCCAATCTCTCTTCCTCCTTCTCCTTCCCAGAAATCCTTGCTACCAAGACTCCCTTTTTCTGACACCTCAAACACACAGTTACCCGTCAACCTTCCAAACCCCTGTCTCTGTTCACACCTCAGGGCAAGGGGGAGGGCAGTTGTTTTGCACTGCCAAAGGCCCCCAATGGTTTCTTAATGGCCCTAGCTTGGCCAGTAGTTTTGCATAGACTAGCCCAGGAATTCCTCTGCAATTTGTGTTTCTCCCTTCACATCCCAAATCATCAAAATTCTGTCATTTATCAATTTCTAGGGTTTAGGGGCCCCACACTCTATAATGCCTACATATGCATAAATCAAAGTAGCATGTGTGCATGACATGAATAGCAGCCAAAGGCAGGCATGAAGGATAAGTTGGGAAGAGATGAATGGTATGGAACTGGCACAGTGTCACCATTTAGTTTATGAAATGAAGAACATTTTGACACCTTAAACTTTATGGCTTAAGGACTTGAAATATTTATTGTGTCACCTGCTTTTGAGGTCCAGATCCAACTTCGTTAGCTGCAATGATTCTAATGCCATGGAAGCCACATGCTACCATAATTTGCAATTCAGCATTTCAAGCATAGATAATGAAAAGAAAGGTGGGCAAAGTTGCTAATGCCTGCCTTTTTAAGTGGCTGGAAACTAAACTTCAGGCCAAGTCTTAATGTCTGGGCTACAGAGAAGCAGCAGGTTCCAAGGCCCTACACATTGTTTTCGTCTTGTCTTTCAGAAAGAAACAGCTCAGAATGCAGGACCTACTTCCACATTTTTCAGCAATGAGCTTTGGGCTGTGAACCAGAAAAAGTGCAATGCCTACCCAACTGGGGGAGGGGGGGGAGTGAGAGAAACCCTGCTCTGTTCTGGAATCTCAAACCAGCTCTCAACCAGTAAAATGAGGAATCTTGCTTGCCTTGCCTTCATACCTTTCTGCCAGTACAGTACAGTCATACCTCATGTATTCAATGCATGTAAAATGCCACAGAATACAACATTTATAAATTATTCAGGGTGGAGCAAAGGAGTTTATTTTACTATAGGGCCATGCAGGAGTGGCAGAGACCCTTTATGCCTTTTAAAACATACAAGATCGCAGAGGCTCTGGTGACGGAGCCTTTTAAATTTTAAAACAAAGTCATTAAGGAAAGCAGCAGCAGGCTGAATTCCCAGGGACAGGCCTGAACAGATGAGGCTTGTGCAAAACATGGCTGGCACAACAACGTGGCGGCACAATCCGTATCCCCGCTAGCTCTGCAAAAGGGTTATCCTTCCACGGTTTCTTTTGGTCGGGATCCCTCGATCTCCCCGTCTTGGGAGGCTGGCCGACCCCTCGGCGGAGCCGGCGCTCCGTCTCCCTGCAGGGGCTGCAGCTGTCGGAGAAATCCCCCGCCCGCCTCGGCGCTCCTCCCCTGCTATTGTGCAACCGTCACGGGCTTTTTCCTCGAGGCCCCTGGGCCTTGTTTACAAATAACTCGCGCCAGCAGCCCCGCGCACCGGGAGCGCGGCCTAGCTAGACCCGGGTCGGCCCGGGAAAGCGGCAATGCAAACTAACGACGGGAAGTGGGGCGGGGAGAGGAGACAGGGCAAACTCCCCCTTCCCCACCATGCTTTGTACACCAAAGCCGCGTCCCCTTTCGGGCAACGAGGGGGAGAGAACCGCCTCGCCGCCATGAGTCGGGGCGCGCGCCAACACGCGTCTTTCTTGCGGGCCCCCTGCAGACCCGGGCAGAGCAAGTCCCACCGAAGGGGACTTCCAGCATATGGCCTGGAGACTCTGCGATAGCGACTTAGCTTCCCAACTTCCTCCTCAACGTTATTAAGGGGAGACAGAGAAAAAAATTACACGCCCACCCCGTCTCGCCTCTGGAGGCCTCGTCCCCCTTTTTAAAGCCTAGCTGGCCATGTTCGCTCGCGCGCGCGCCTGCAACGCCTCCTTTTCTTCCTCCCTGCACCCCGACCTATAGGGCGCCCCACCCCGCGCGCTCGCGCCCCCTTTTGCAATGCCCGCTAGCATATGCGCAAAAGACAATTCCTGGCAAGGTCCGTGCGCATCAAGATGATGAGGATTATTATTACTGCTCTGATGTTACCTCCGGGCGTGGTGGAGAACAGCGTCCCCCCGGGCGTGGTGCAATAGTCATGAGGTAGCTGCGAGGAGTCGTTGATGAGCACCGTCCGGGTGGGAATGGCGCGGCTCTGGCTGTGCTGGTGGCCGCCGCCCCCGCCGGAGGAGGACATCTCCCTTGCTTCTATTGTCCCGGGCTGCGGGGAGGAAGAGACGCGAAGGGGCTGCAAAGGGAAGCGGAGGAGGAGGAGGAAGGGGGCGGCAGTGGAGCAAATGCACACAAACACACACACACGAAAGGAAAGCGGGAGGAGGAGGAGGTGGTGGGGGCGGCGGCGGCGCTGCTGCTGCTTCGCTTCCTCCGCGGACGACTCTCGCTCCGGCTGCGGGGCGCTTCTTGTCCTCCGTCCACCGCCTCCACCGCCACCTTCTCCCTCGGCCTCCGCCAGCAGCAGGAAACGAGGGGGCCGCCAGGGGAGGCGGGGACACGGGGCAGCGGCGGCGGAGGAGTGGCCGGGTGGGAGGGCCGCGCTTGCTGCTGCTTCAGGCAGGAGCGGCGTGTCGGGGGACGGAGCGGTTGCTTGGGCGTGCAAAAAAGCCTTAGCGGGCTTTCCTCCCGTGTAAACACAACGCCCGGCGTCGGAGCGAGAAGGCCTGGCTCCGCTCGGGCTGTTTTCTTCGCCTCCCAGGCCGCGCCGGGGGCAGGAAGGCGAAGCTGGCCTCGTGCTCTGGAGCCACGGGCAAGCCCCTCTGAAACGAGGATCTGGGATTGCTTCTGTTATATTTTTCCCCTTTTTTGTTTTGTGATGGCTCTGTGCTCCAACCTGTTGTTGTTGTTGTTGATCGTATCTTTTCTCTCCGTGGTTGTGTCAAATTCTTTTGTAACTGAAAATCAATAAACCAAAAAGAAAACCAAAGATCTCCTTTGCATTTTTTGATGCTGTGCACAACTGCTGGATGAATGCAGACATAGGAGCAAACTTACGGGCTGAAGGCCCTTCAGAGTCCCCCAAATAAAATATTTGAGGGGGTCGAGTCCCTCCCAAAAACGTTGCTGGGCATTGCCATTCAAATCGTGTGTATATGCCGCAAATTCTGAGGGGCTATGTAAGGTGGGGCTTACCTAAGCCCCCACCCAATATTTTATTCAAGTAGGCAGCTCTGAATGCGGACATCCTTTGCACATATAGCCCAGGAGGCCCTGTAAACAGCCAGCTACTGTGCGTCTGTCATATTTGTGTTTACTTGAGAACAGCAACTTAGGATGGTAGTCAGCCAAGTTTTTTCTCAGAACAGACCCACTGAGATTAATTTCCTTAGCCAGGTTCATTAATTTCAGTGGGTCTGCTCTTGAGTAAAACGTGGTTGACCACCACCCTTCTGTGGCAGGGATAAACAACCATGTGAGTGGGTCTCTGGCAGAAAGTCCCATTGAGCAAAGTGGGGATTTACTCGAAAGTAAGAAGTAGTCTTGGGCTCTATTGAGTAACATCAGATTTTGAAACGATCCTTAATAGAGCCTGAATGCAGGCTGGTGTTTATTTATTTTTCTCTATTATGTAATTCTTCATCACCATAGGTAAAAAAAGAATGAATGTTTCTTTTGGCACACATGGCAACATACTTAATAACAAGGCGGAAGGTCAAATGTACCAGATAAACTTTATGCTCTTGACCTTGAACAAGGCAGTTCTAGAAAAGAAATCATATTTTGCTGGAGAGTAATAGAAGTAAACCTGTAAATCCTGTGTCACACCAGGACTCACTGGTGAGTTTAAGTGTACCTACCGTATAGGATTAGCCTCTAAGAGCAGAAATCTGCAAATCTGCTTCATACTAACAGTGCCTCAGTAGACTGTGTGTCAGCATATTGCTGACAATTTACGGTACTCCAAAACTCTAAAGGTGACATGATCTCTAGCTCCTGCTACCTCCTCCAAGTAAACAAAGCAGCTTTTTGTAGCATGAAAAATCACTGAAGGGAAAAGAAGGGTTAGTGCAGCATCCTGTTCTCACAGTGGCCAACTGGATGCCTATGGGAAGTCTGCAAGCAGGATCTGAGTGCAACAAACAGCACTCTCCCCATGCTATTTCCCAGCAAGTGCTATTCAGAAACACACAGAGACAATGAAGGGGGAACATAAGCATCATAGCTAGTACGTTTTAAAATTATTATTTTTTATTATATTTCTGCACTGCCCTTCAGGGCAGATTACAGTATAAACAAAAAATAATACAGAACATAGTAAACTAAACTGTAACACCCACACCCAGTTCAAAAGGCCACCGATTGTTTAATTAGCCAAAGGCCAGGGAGAAGAGGAATGTTTACGCCTGGTGCCTAAAGTATAAAGGCACTAGGTGAGTCTCCCTGGGGAGAGCATTCCACAACTGGGGAGCCACCACAGAAAAGGCCTGTTCTTGTTTTGCTGACCTCGGGGCCTCTTGTGGAGAAGGCACATGAAGAAGGGCCTCAGATGATGATCGCAGGGTCTGGGTCAAGAGGTGGCCCTTGAGGTATTGCAGTCCTACTATAAACTGCATTTGCTTTGCTTTCATAACCCTGAGACCTGATGGTGAAGAGTGGGCGGGGCTATACACGAATAGTAAAACAAACCAACATGCAAGGTGGGCTACTGAGTTTGTTCCTCACGCACACTAACCCCCCCCCCCAACACGCAAAGGAGTAACATTCAAGCGCAGCTCTTTCTCTGATCGGATAGCTTTCTAACCGGAAGGAGGACTGAATTACTGTACTGTAAAATGCAAACACGGTATTCCGCGGTGGCAGTCTAAAGTTGGCCGGTCGCTCCCGGCACGAGGCTTGCAACAGGGGGGGGGGCGCTCTCCAAACGGGGAGGGAATTGGGTGCCTGTTCCCTTTTCCCTTGCAGGCTCGCAGGCCTCCTTGCATCGGCTCCTGCACCGATTGGCTCTCCTTTGCTCTGCCGCCGCTTCCCCCTCCGGCTCCCTTGCGTTGGATTTCCTCCATCCCTCCAGGAAGGGGAAAGGCAGCTGTTGCTGCTCTTCACCATGGTCTGCCCCGCAGGTGCGTGGAGGTGCAGCGGCGTTGGCGGCGTGCAAAGGACCAGCTTGCCTTAGCTAGCTTTCCGGTAAGAGGCGCATCTGCCAACCCGCAAAGCGGAGGTTGGGGCGGCGGCGAGGGCGAGGGAGCGCAGGAGGCTCCGCGGCTCGTGGGGAAAGAACCGAGCGCGGCGCACAGCTTCCACTTCCGGCTGCCATTCAGCTGCAGAGCGGAGGACACAAAGGAGAGGGAACCTGCCGTGACCCTGCGGCGGCGGCGGTTGAACCACCGCTCCCATCGTCCCTGGCCATCCGCCACGGCAGGGTGGGCTGATGGGAGTTGTAGTCCAAGGCCTCATTTCCTTTAACAGGCATTGAGTGGAAACCCCTATTAAACACAACATTGGTGTGTTGTGGGATGCCTTTTCTGTCTTTCTGTTTTGCAGCTGCCTCTGCTGTTCTTAGAATGAAGGGATTTCTTCCCCCCGCCCAAGGAAATGAAGGGTTTAAAACAAAAAAAAAAAAAAACTGGTGGAAGGAATCTTCTCAGGGAACAAGAACTAGGTTCTGCTTTGCGTGTCGTCTCCAGTTTCAAGTTAGATTTATAGCTTGTTCCTGTTCCCTAGGCAGTGGCTCCAAAATGCCTTCTCAGTGAAGGCTCGCCTCCAGGCACGATGCTATCTCTTTAAAACACATTATTTCCCCCCAAAGAATCCTGGGAACTGTAGTTTCTTTTGTTTGGTATTGTTTTCTTGCCCATTCATTTTTATTGGTTTCCCCAAAAAATTTTTTAACAAATGGATCAAATTGAATGGAACTTTGGTTTTGGTTTTTAAAGGCTGCTGGGAATTGTAGCTCTGTGAGGGGCGAACTACTGTTCTCCGCATTTGGGTTGTGTATGGAAAAGGATGTGCTTTCAATGCATGATGTGCACACAACTTTAGCTGGGTCCCCTCAACCTGATACATCTTGATCTAGTCAGTTCTGTTTGGTTGTTGCAGTTCTTTTTTTCTGGGGGGACGCATGCCCCTAAACATTTTGCGAATCTTTGTACTTTTGTCCATTTACTATATTTATTTTTCCTGATCTGAACTATAAAATGGTGATTTGCTTGAGTCAAAACGAGAGTACCCCTAAACATTTTTTTAGAAAAAGAAGCACTGGGTTGTTGACTTGTGAAAGTAACATTTTGGGGGAAGTGACTGTTTTGTGTGTTGGTTTGCAGAGCCTATACAGTACTCGATAATCCTCACGTAATTGTGGAGGGCAGTGTTATGCCAGACTGGAAAATATTTAGTGGGGTGGGGAATGATTAAAAACAGCTACAAGCCTATGCCCAGAATCCAGGCTAAGTGTGAGAGAAATGTGACCTTGGAATATGAGAAGGGCAGGTTGGTATCTCCGGATTGCAAAGTACTATACTGTATGTTAGGGCTGGGCGATATCTGGTTTTCAATATCACAATATATCCCCAGCTAAACATCACTATATGCCGATATATCACATAAGCGGGTGGCGGTGTGATTTAAACCACTGAGCCTAGGGCTTGCCGATCAGAAGGTTGCTGGTTCGAATCCCCGCAACTGGGTGAGTTCCCGTTGCTCAGCCCCTGCTCCTGCCAACCTACCTAGCAGTTCGAAAGCATGTCAAAGTGCAAGTAGATAAATAGGTACCGCTTCGGCGGGAAGGTAAATGGCATTTCCGTGTGCTGCTCTGGTTGGCCAGAAGCGGCTTAGTCATGCTGGCCGCATGACCCAGAAGCTGTACGCTGGCTCCCTCTGCCAGTAAAGCGAGATGAGTGCCGCAACCCCAGAGTCGTCCGTGACTGGACCTAACGGTCAGGGGTCCCTTTACCTTTAAACATCACGATATACCGTTATATCACAATATCCGAATGAAGATGGAGCTACATAGAGGCGAACATGGTAATGTCCTGGCAACTACTACTGAGTGACGGGTCTAAATCACCACACACTGATGAAATCATCAGCAGGCGAGCCAAAATGCATCAAACAGGACTTTGGTTGAGGGCTTGGATACCAAATGGTGGTATTCAGGTCCAGGATAATCCAAAATACAGTGATGAGTCACAGTGAATGCAACTAATCAGGGGAAATGTTGAACAACAACAGCAAAATCTAAATTTGATGCATATAATTATAGGAAAATTAATGACAGCATGCTTCAACTGAAGATTTCTGGAGAATATATTAATGTTCTATGCAGTTTTAGGGGCAAATTTAAAATTGACAAAAGTAGTAGATTTAGTAAAAAAATATTAATGAAACTTGCAGTAAAGGCATTACAGACGGGAGAGAAAGACTTCTCTCGTGCACACACAGGCAGAAGGGGAGATGGGAGTAAAGAAAAAGAGTTAAATAACAGGGCAACGTTTTTTGTTCTTACTCTGAAGAAAACAACCTCAGTTTCTTCTTTCACGGGGGGGGGGGGTTAAGGAAGGGCTGCAGAATCAAAAGAAACAGAGGAAGCACTGGCTGGCTACACAGTTTTCTGAAAATCGCGATGTTTGCCAGATATCATTTTATGAAACCGTTATTGTGCTGTGGACTTCATAACTGATTTAGAACGATATATTGAAAAATCGCTCAGGTCTACTATATGCAGTCATCTTCAACCATAGAAAAATAATGCAGCACTCACAAGTTGTAAGCTTTTTCAAATGTTGTGGATAACTTTAAAAAGGCTGCTGTCCTAGGCATGCTTACTTAGAATTAAGTTCCCTTTGAAATCAACAAGGCTTAATTACTATGCCAGTATGTAGAAGCTTGTGGCATGTATGCTGGTTAAATGCAACCATTTACGGGCTGCAGTGCATGGTAGTGTTGAGCTTGTGTGTTCTCCACTCGAATACAGTTGTGGTTGGCAGATGGAGGCTGTGTTATACTCCTAGTTTTGTACTGTACTCTGAGATTCGTTCAAGGCATAGATAACCCCCAGTCCCAGACAGGTTTAGTATTACTTGTTTGGCAGTGTCCCTCAGCTCAGCAGATTGGTTTTCCACCACTGGTCCAGCAGTTTAATTTTGCTATTCTGTCAACTAAATATAGGACCAAGCTGCTGGGCTGCTTTTGCGGTGGCTAGAAAAACCTCTCAGTATTTATTTGCATGTATCTTTACTAACTTAAAACGCCAGCAGAACTCACTAACAATTGTAGACTGGAATATGCTGAGCATTGGGCAGTAAACGTTGGACCAGACCACATAGACGGGCCGGAGTCTGACATTTTACCAGCATGTAAGTAATCAGATTGCTCCAGAAATTGCTGGTAATACTTGTGTAATTTATTACCCGGACAGCTAATAGTGACTATATTCCTATTAGACTGAGAAAGGGCCTTCTCAACAGTGGCCCCTCCATTGTAGAACACCCACCCTAAAGAGGCCTGCCTGGTGCCTGTTTTAATAAGCGCCTTTTTAGTCTTCCAATTTAATAATGTCTGTGGAAATAATAATGGGCAATATGCAACTTGGAGTAAGCTCATTGATAACAGTGGAAAAGTTGCGTTGCTTTGAGTATGTCTAGAGTTAGTCCTTTCCTAAGTAAATTGCCTCTATAGCCTTCAATATTCTCTGATTTGGGTTCCGTCTTTAATGCCAAACTGCATGGAGCCTTCTTCTAACTTTTCTTCATATGTAAAGGGAGATATTTCTCCTCTCTTCCTTATTTCATCTTATGTCATTTTAAATTCACCCACTGGGATACACACAAACAGTTTTATCGTTCAAAGGTGGGGAACCAGATGCAAGCCTGTTGATTTCGGTTGGATTTCCTTCCCATATGTTTGCTTCAGATTTCAGAAAGACTGTTAGGGTAAACTTTATGTGTAGTTTGTATCCCTGGCACTGAACAAGAGTTGTATGTGAATACTATCTGTAGTCTTATAGTTTAACCTGCTTTTTTGTTTGGGGCCGATACGTATTATTATTATTATTATTATTATTATTATTATTAATTTATTTATTCATACCCCGCCCATCTGGCTGGGTTTTCCCCACCACTCTGGGCGGCTTCCAGCAAATACCAAAATACATTAAAATATCACAGATTAAAAACTTCCCTAAACAGGGCTGCCTTTAGGTGTTTTCTAAATGTCAGGTAGTTGTTTATCTCCTTGACCTCCGATGGGAGGGTGTTCCACAGGGCGGGCGCCACTACCGAAAAGGCCCTCTGCCTGGTTCCCTGTAGCTTTGCTTCTTGCAGTGAGGGAACCGCCAGAAGGCCCTCAGCGCTGGATCTCAGTGTCTGGGCTAAATGATGGGGGTGGAGATGCTCCTTCAGGTATACAGGGCCGAGGCCGTTTAGGGCTTTAAAGGTCAGCACCAACACTTTGAATTGTGCTCGGAAACGTACTGGGAGCCAATGTAGGTCTCTTAGGACCGGTGTTGTGTGGTCTCGGCAGCCACTCCCAGTCACCAGTCTAGCTGCCGCATTCTGGATTAATTGCAGTTTCCGGGTCACCTTCAAAGTTAGCCCCACGTAGAGCGCATTGCAGTAGTCCAAGCGGGAGATAACTAGAGCATGCACTACTCTGACGAGACAGTCTGCAAGCAGGTAGGGTCTCAGCCTGCGTACCAGATGGAGCTGTGTCCAGCCGCCCTGGACACAGAATTAACCTGTGGCTCCATGGACAGCTGTGAGTCCAAAATGACTCCCAGGCTGTGCTCCTGGTCCTTCAGGGGCACAGTGACCCCATTCAGGACCAGGGAGTCCCTCACACCCGCCCGCTCCCTGTCCCCCAAAAACAGTACTTCTGTCTTGTCAGGATTCAACCTCAATCTGTTAGCTGCCATCCATCCTCCAACCGCCTCCAGGCACTCACACAGTAGAGCCTTCCTTGTTATAAACCAGGGGTAGGCAACCTAAGGCCTGTGGGCCGGATGCGGCCCAATCGCTTTCTCAATCCGGCCACGGACGGTCCAGGAATCAGCGTGTTTTTGCATGAGTAGAATGTGTCCTTTTATTTAAAATGCATCTCTGGGTTATTTGTGGGACATAGGGATTCGTTCATTTCCCTCCAAAAAATATAGTCCGCCCCACCACATGGTTTGAGGGACGGTGGACCGGCCCATGGCTGAAAAAGGTTGCTGACCCTTGTTATAAACTATCTAGTTTCTTTGATAGCTAGAAGTACATGAAAATATTTCACAAGGATTGGTAGTATTTTACTCCCCCTCTTACTCAGGTGTTCAATGGTGAGATAAACTGAAAGATGACAGAGACCCACTTTTAATATATTACTTACAAAAGAAAGGAAAATGACTCTCAGCTTTCCTGCAGGCTGCTGACGAAGAGCTGTAACTTCTACAAGCAGAGGCTTAGCCCTTTTATGTCCACGTGTATGTTTCCTACAGCATAAATTCACATCTGCTGGCCAGCTTCTGCACTGCAAGATATATTTGCCTCTTGAACTCATTGCATGTCTCAGGCAACACCAGTTGCAAAGAACAACAGGGGACTAACGGACAATATTTTCTTAGAATTGTCCCAGTTATGTTGTCTATTTGTAAGGATTCTTGGGGGCGGGGGCATCCTGGCAGTTGTGGTCGATGCTGAATTTTAGCTGCATGTTGGTTTTAGAATAAGTGCTATTTGTCTGTCTTCAAAAAATGTTTTGAAAACCTTTATGAAGTAAGTACTAGTACAAAGGAATCTGTTGTTTGTTTGTTTTAGCAACTTCCAAAGTGTTTTCTTGGTGGGACGTGACTGCATGCAGAAAAAGATGGGAGAAGCAGTTGCCAGAGTAGCCAGAAAAGTGAATGAAACGGTTGAAAACAAAGCAGATTCGCTTGGTAAGTTTATTACTTTGGCTTTCCTCTGGAATATTTATTTCACTTATCAGTGGCCCATCAACGCCAGTTCCCTAGGTGACATAGAAAATACCGGTATAGTAAAATGAATTAAAAACCACAATTCCTCTAAAACTAGAATTCGACAGAGCAGGAAGTGAAACACGTATAAAAACAAGACAATTGTTTCAAAGCAGAGAGAATCACAGCAACAACAAGATAATACACCCTAGTTCTACTCTAAGCTGTTTTAGCTACTCTAAGTATGTAAACAGCAAATATAAAAACAAACAGAATTTCTTCATTATATAAAGCACAATTGACTACTAATTTGAAGGACCTCTTTAGTATCAAAGTAAAACACGTAACAATCAGCCTCAAAAATATATGCAAAAGTCATAGCCATAGTAATCAACTAAACAAAATATACCAGGAAGCAACATATTACAATGTTCATCATCACCTAAAAAGTATATAGGTCATTTTTTAAAATAACGTAGACAATTAAGAAAAAGAAAACCCACTTTACAACCACAATACTTGAATCAATCAAATCATTAAATGAATCAACTGCTTGACAACGAGAGGTGGTGGCCTCTCCTTCCTTGGAGGTTTTTAAGCAGATGTTGGATGGCCATCTGTCATATATGATCTAGTTGAGATTCTTGCAATGCAAGGAGTTGGACTAGATGACCATTGGGGGGAACCCTACCAACTGTACAATTCTTTAATTCTATAATGCAGTTAAATTCCCAGTCCTCTGTACAGCAATAAACACAACTTGATCTGGCTACAGCGAAGAATATTCAGTTTCATTCAAGCTCACCATTACATGGTCAACACACATCCATCAGATGCAGTGATACTCAGTCTAAATCAATATACACAAACTTCCTATTTTAGCACATATTACATTCTCCACTCTATCCAGTTTGGGATGGTTCAAGCTTAGAAGACGAGGGTGTAACCCGCTACTTGCAGCCCCGATTTCTCTTTTAAAAGTTGTGTTCCGTTTTTTATTCAATTGACCTTTGAATAATGATTCAAGTAGTGGAGGAGAAGGCAAAGGAACACAACTCTTGGTCTGATGCTTGGATCAATCACTGTTACAATTCCTATGGTGCTCTGGCTATAAAATATACTTTATTGTGTTTCTCCCCCCTTACAATACCTTGTGAGGTTGGTAATTATACAGGGCTGTGATTGACAAATTTTCAGAGTTCTACTGGTAAATGCTGAAATGACGAAGGAATTTAAGAAGATAGGAAGTAAAAATAAATCCATCAATTCATTTTTCAGTTACAGGTTAGAAATGTAATGGCTGATCTCATCTTTACTGCTCTGCATAAGTTTCCAAGTCTGATTTAAGTTACTAACCCACCTTTTCACTTGTTCACCTGCACATTTGTTAGCTTAAAAGAGAGTAGGGGAGTGAAGAACTTTTGCATAGCTTCCTTTACCAGGCCTCCTAGGGATGGGTTTTTTACTTTTTGCATGTGACCTTTTCAAGTCTGTGCACAACCTTCTCTTGGAACAATATACTGTACAGGTAGTAACAAATATATATTAAATATGCAGGCTGGGTATTAATTGAATTTGTTAAATCATGTTACTAAAGGATATAATGGAGGATGAGGCCAACTCTTGCAAATAATTATTTGTTACACCTGTAATCCTATCCAAGGAACGGATTTGCTTAGCGTCAGCAATGCTTTTGCATCAGTTGAGCCCAGATCATTACCTGGGCCTCATGAGAGCAACACTCATAGTTAGTTATATCTATGATGTTGTGGTTTATGAACTCTTTATTCACTCTGGCTGGACATCCAGCAGGTGGAGTTGTTTCACTGCTAACCAAGAAGCAACTCTCTCAGCCCACTGATTTTTCAGCTCTGGCGATAGTGAAAAAATGAAAGTGTGAGTCACATCATCTCTTTTTTGTGGGCATCTTCTGATGGCATGTTGACATATTGATGGCAGTTGACTGAGCTGAGAGGTGCCTGATGCAAAGAAGGTGGGGAAACACACAGATCAATCAGCCAATCAAGTATTTACTATTATCAACTCGAGCAGGAAAGAAAGTACAAAATATTTTTAAAAAAATACAAAATCACAGCCCCTAAAGAAAAGGCGGAAAGTTGGAAGCTAACAACATTAGCAGGTCAACATTCGAATATTCTACCACCTGTTCAGAAAGGGATTTATTAGTTCCCGCAAGGAAGATATTCAAAATGATCAGCACCTGTTCTTGAAGTTAACTTTAGCAAATCTGTCGTCTAGAATCTTGGAGGGTGAAATGTTAAAACGTGCCAACACAACTGCTCCTTGGCACTTGAGTTTTGTTGGAAAATAGTGATATGGCATGCAGGGAAGCATTTGGAAGATTCTTACTAGCGGCACTCAAAGAGACAGCAAGACATCCTTGCAGATGCTGACTCACTGGGGTCAGTCCTCGTAGCAGGCAACTTGAATTTGATATGGTCTCTTGCTTGCCATTAATACTAATTTAATTGATGGACCGTCCATATGGTTATAGGAGCAGTGAATGGTTTTACTGTACAAGAAAGCAAAAAAGATAGAAGCGCCCATGCCTGCAGCTACTTGTTACGACAATTTGGATCTGTGCTATAAAATCATTATAGATTTAATTTAAAAGGCAATGTGGTATTGATTCAGACTCTTGACTACATAAAATAATGCAATGGAGTAGAAAAACTGGTTGAGAATGAACCTGATATGTGGGGAAACATTTTTATATTTAAAAATGTGACCTTTAGTGAAATCCCGTGGGCTTGTGCTTAGAGGAATATCTCTTGAAGGAAGAATATGCGAAGAATTAGATACACACAGGAATGACACGTGTAATCAAAAAGGCCTGAGCTAGCTTTCGGTAGAATCATTGGGAAGTTTTCGTTATGTTATTTAATTTATTAAATAGTTTTATACCTCATTCTTCAAGAACAAGAAGCCTCCCAAGGCAGCTTACAAAAATTGCAAGCAAGAACTGTGATTTTAAATACAATTAAAATCCACTAAAAGGTTCTATTAACAATAAACAACCAGAAGACATGGCAAATAAGAGACCAAGTAGTTTTTGAGGTGTTAAAATCCCTTGCATATTCAAGTTTGTGTGTGTGTGTGTGTGTGTGACACATTAACACTTACTTATGAGCAATATGCTTAGAATTTAACATCCAATGGCATATGTTTGGGGTTCCAATTAAGGACATGCTCAGTACCTGCAAGAATGGGAGTTTAGTGGCAACTCTGGGAGTTTCAAAGGAAGAATTACGTATTTTAATAAAGTAACAAAAACCAATAAGAAAAAATGGAATTGATTATGGGGTTTTTGTTTTAAAAAGCAGAAGTACAACACGAGCAAGCGGGAACGAAGTTGTATCTTTAGTGCAAAGTTTTAGCTCCATCTTTAATTGAAACCCACTCTGTGCTAAGGCTCATTAATGAGAAAACGTTGATACGATCTGGCTCCTAGCAAGGAACTATGCAAGGCACCTCCCAATGTGATTAAAATGTTAATTCCTGAAAGTATTGATGCATGCAAGCCCAAAAATACAGCAAAAATCAATATAAGTAGCAGGTATTTCTTGAAGTGAATAAATTGCATCTCTGTGAGTGATTTAAATAACTATTCACAAGTCTTCATTGAGTAAGAAATGCTTTTTCATCGGTATATTGTAGCCAGTTTCTTACTGGGCATTTTGGGTCTTTTGGTTGTTGAACCGAATGACCGACACAATCAAATTAGGTTCTAGTCCAATCTCCACATTGTTTAACAATTTTTGGTCTGCATGTCGCTACTAACGCAGATTGCACCTAGGCCTTGCGACATGATTCAAGATGGATGGCCAGGTGCTCTGCCAGTGGGAAAGACACTAGTTATGTCACCAGTTCATAGAGAGAGGTATGACCATAAAGCAGAGGTGGAGAACCAATGGCGCTGCAGATGTTGTTGGGTTCCAACACCCATCAGCCCCAACCAATGTGGACAATGGCGAGGGATGATGGGAGTTGTGGTCCAACAACAACATAGGGAAGGCCACAGCTGCCCCACCCATGCCAAGGAATTTATCAACAAAGTATTTCCACAGGGCAGCCTTTACCAACCTGGTGCTCCCCAGATGTTTTGAGTTCCAGCTCCTGTCATCCCTCCATGCTGGCTGTAGCAGGCTGGAATTGGAATCCAAAACATCTAGAGGGCAACCAGGTTGGGGAAGGCAGTCAGAAAGGATGGGAAATAATGGGAAAATCCCCACTGGAAAAAAGGTAGCTTTCTGCAGTATTGGTGCAGAGCTGGTTGGGTATGGAAGCCTGATGCACTCCTTCGAAGGAGGGATGTGATTGGCTTGCACGATCAAGCCTTATCCAGTCAAGTTGAGGATGCTTCTCATGGGGCACTCTCCCCCCCCCAACCACAGATTGTGTGTGTGTGTGTGAGAGAGAGAGAGAGAGGGAGAGAGAGAGAGAGAGAGAGAGAGAGAGAGAGAGAGAGAGAATAGCGTCACATGTGAAAAATTACACACACGGGTGGATTTAGCTGCAATTATCCTTGTGTGGGCCACTGGGGTGCACAGTAATAAGACAAGGATAGTCATGAAATGAAGATTTAATGAAACACAAAAACATTCCAGTTGCAAGAGTAACTGCTCTGCAGCGATAATCCCACAAGGGAGATGGGAAAACTAGTCTTCTGCCCACGATACATAAGATCACCCTGGGCAAAGCATTGGCAATCTATAGGACTTACTGCTGCAGTTTCTTTGAGCACTCTAAAAGGTTCTTAGATTGCGCAGCATTGATTTGTGTCATAAATAATGCACGTACCAAAGCTTGCTTTGACGGAGGAAAGTACGGGTGAGCCTAAATGAACGAGGCTAATTGGATGTGTGTGTGTGTAATGAGCATTACTATGTTGTGAACAGCTTTCTTATTGCAGAGATTTCCAACCTTTTTGAGTCCACAGCTCCCTTGACCAACTACATTCTTTCTGTGACACTCCTCACCGCTTTTCGAACACCCACCCTTGTGGAGTGTTCCCTCAGTCTCCTCTCCTCTCCTCTCTCCTTGGGAGTCCTCTGGGCAGCTGCTGCCACTGCCCCTGGTCTCTGTGCTCCCCAACCCCCGGAAAAGAGAGGTGCCTCCTCACACTGCCACACATGGGCATGGAAAGCACTCCTGGCCAGCCCCAGAGGCACCATTCACCTGAGGAGCTTGTAGCCAAGGCTGTTGCAACAAACAGCTGTGCAAGCCTTTGGGAGGCAGAGATGCAAGAGGGCATCGGAGGAGGGAAGGAAGGAAAGAAGGACAGAGGCCAGTGTTGCTCGCGGCACCCCTGACCATCATTCAAGGCACCCCAGGGTGCCACGGCACACTGATTGAAAACCACCGGTTTATTGGATTTTATGTTGTAATACTAATCTGCGGTTGGTCAAAGGCTTTTGTAACCTGTGAGGATGGTTGCTCCTTTGCCCTTTGCCCTGTGTTCTCCTCTCACCCAAAACATCCATTGAGTTGTGTCCATAGGAACATAGGAAGCTGGGTCAGGTCACCGGTCTGTCTGGCTCAGTATTGTCTATACCTGGGGCAGCCCACCTGGGGCCCTCTGCTCGACAGTTCCCGTCATCATTGGCCATGCAGCCTGAGGCTGATGCAGTTGTAGTCCAATAACATCTGGAGGGCACCAGGCTGGCTAACTGGCACCTGATCTCCAGGGTTTCAGGCCAGAGACATTCCCGGCGCTGCTTGGAGATGCAGAAGATCAAACCTGGGACCGTCTGCATGCAAACCATATGCTCTGCCACTGAGTTACAACTCTGGGCAACCCCCCCCCCAAAAAAAACTTAAGAGCTCTGGGCAATCTCCCCCGCATTTTCTTAATTTTGAGTCCCCCAAAATCGGGGTCGTCTTATACACGGGGGGTGTTATACACAGAAAAATACGGTATTTGCATTTTAGTTCCCATTGAAGTTAAGTGCCCTGTGGTCCCCATTAAATCACTAACTTAAGTCTGGAGCTAAGCGATTGACCTCACACTGCTTCCTGAGCTGGAGTTGCATAACCAAAGACAACAGCCCAACCAAATAAGTGCCCAGGTATAATTTAGCTGAAGGCTTTGAGAGGAGCAAGACATCAAACAAGCAAGCTGTTTGTTGGCAAGAAAGCAGCTGGGCAGTGAGATGTGGGTAAAATGTTTGGATATGAATCACTGGGAAATGCAGGACTGAAGGCGGTCACTATTTTGCAAAATGAGAATCTGACCCGTTTTTGATGTGAAGGCTGCAGAGGGATGTTGCACCGAGCCAGAGATGAAGAGAGTACATTCCATGGACCAGGGGGCTTGGAGGATGAGCATTGTGGCTCATCATCCTGTTTTGATTTTCAGTGGATCTGCACTGCAGTAATTGGTTGCAGATAAAGCAAGTGGATGGGAGGGTGATTCCAAAAGAGTAATATAGCATCCTTCAGGACATTTCAACAGTAGCCTCCCAGCACAGCATCTCAGCATTTTCCAGTGACTAATCCTAGGGTAGTCACTGTATTCTTACAGCAAAGGCAAATAAGCATCTTATGGCACACTAGTCTCATTCAGCCCATTAAGAAAACGGGCGCTAGAGGTGCGACGGGGCCGCGGCCTTCCCTCCCTTTCTGCACTCGGCCGCGGGGCGCGCCGAGAACGCAATTAAACAAAGCGCTCTCCCGCCGTGTCCCGCGGCCGAGTGCAGAGAGGGAGGGAAGGCCGCGGCCCCGCTGCTCCTCCCACGGGCCAGGTAGGGTTGTCAGGAGGAGGCGGCAGCGGACCAAGATGGCGGCATTGGGCTCTGGGGCCGCGGCCCCAGAACCCGATGCCGCCATCTTGGTCCGCCGCCGCAGGGGAACGGGAGGCAGAGGGTTGAGGGGGGAGAGAGCACGTGTGTGTGTACGTCCCGCCTCTTCATCCAGTCCCTGTGTCCGTGGGGCACATGCGCATTAGCGCAGACACAGGGACACAGGGACTGGACGCAGAGACAGACACAGGGACTTTATTATATAGGATTAATGATAAACAGATTTATTACCATGTGAGTTTTTGTGATCCAGGTACTTTTAATGAAGTTGAGCTCTTCTAATCTGCAAAAGTTTATGCCCCACCATAAATTTATTCTTCTTTAAGGTGCCACAGTGCTTTATAAGGCTGTGTTTGTGCTCGCTCAGTGAAGGAAGGAGATGATTAATCAGTGCCTAAGCAGCATGGATTTATGAATGCCTCTTCTGCAGCTTTGATGATTGTAGAATAAAAAGCCTTCGTACTATTATTCCAAAATAGCAGCCTTTTGCTTCCTGGAATTTTAGTATGTCCAATTTTCATTTTGCATGAAAGAAAGAAAATCTCTCTGGGGCTGTTGTGTGTGCTCAGTATTTGGAAGAAGGTGCGCAGGGTGCTCTAAGATTTGCACACATACACAAACACATGCATGCAAAACACCTCAACTTCATGTAGATTGTTTTTTTAAAAAAAGTTTGAATTAATAGCCTTGAGTTATAATTGCAGACCATAAGAATATATGAATGAATAGGGATTTTAATTATGTGCTTAATTAAACTAAAGCAAAACGATTTCTCACTTGGAATTAAGTCAAAGCAGGTGTGTTTAAGCAGCAGTTGTTTGTCGCCATGCCAGCCTGTTGTGCTTTATTTTGATCAATGTGACATCTGAAGTCCAGATCCAGGGTATTTCTGAAATGCAAATTTAGTTTAGAGAGAAACGCTAGAGATGTTAGGCAGAGAAATCCAGTGCAGGAAAAAAAAACTTGCATACTGACCAGTTTGTTATCATTCCTGCATTTTACAGTTGGGAAAAGAAGTCACTCGTAAGGCTTGAGGTCCAAACTCCAGCAGTTCATTTAATGCTATCTAATTCACGCGGGTGGCGCTGTGGTCTAAACCACAGAGCCTAGCCCTAGGGCTTGCCGATCAGAAGGCTGGCAGTTCGAATCCCCGCGACGAGGTGAGCTCCCATTGCTCGGTCCCAGCTCCTGCCCACCTAGCAGTTCGAAAGCATATCAAAGTGCAAGTAGATAAATAGGTACCGCTCTGGTGGGAAGGTAAATGGTGTTTCCGTGTGCTGCTCTGGTTCGCCAGAAGCGGCTTAGTCATGCTGGCCACATGATCCGGAAGCTGTCTGCGGACAAACACCGGCTCCCTCGGCCTATAGAGCGAGATGAGCGCCGCAACCCCAGAGTCATCTGCAACTGGACCTAATGGTCAGGGGTACCTCAGTTGCATGTGGAGGTAATTTTTTTAAAAAAAACTTCTAAGACTAATTGAAAAATAATGGGGGTGGGGAAAGGAGAGGCTGTAGGCTGGATTCAAAAGTGCCACAGATGATGCCCCCCCCAATTCAGTAAAGATAGTGTGTAAGCAATAGACCAGAATTGAGGTTTTCAGTACAAAACTCAAGCTTGATTTATATGTGTCGCAAAGTGAAGTGGCAGAGTCTTAAGGTGGTGGAATGGCCTCTTTTCAATTCAGTGGCATGGGTGGTGTGTCTAAGTGTAGGGTTATATTTTTGATTGCTTGTTTATGTTAAAAACAACATTCCTGAAAGCAGAAACTCAGGTACCTTTATCTTTACCTTTTAATGGGGCAAAAGTGTATGATTTGTTAATGGAATGTCTCTGATGATCAAAACGGCTTTGCTCAGGTTTTTCTGTCCTCCTTGTCTGTTAGGAATTTATCGTTCATGGGTGTTGAGTGGGGATGCTGAACAGACACAACTGACAATCTGACAGAGGGTCCCAGTGAGGTTGGACCGACTATGCCAGAGCCTCGGGGAATTCGCAGACGACCAATTAAAACATGCTGTGTTGGAACACAATACATTTTGCCTGGAAAACTGAACTCACTCTCTCGCCCTCCTTTCCTCCCCTTGGTGTTTTGCTGTAGATTTGGCAGATTGCAAACTGATGACGTTCCCCATTGCCCTTTACAAAGTCATGAGGCACGTCTCGGAAGGAATCCATCTCATCACTCTGGCCAATAATGAGCTGAAGTCTGTGGCCAGCAAATTTATCACCACCTTCAGCCAAGTGAGAGGTAGGTGTTTATCTCTGAAGGAAACCATGGAATTGAAGAGGCAGTGGCATCTTGATCCTTCTTCCAAATGTTAGCTTGTGTTTCAGACATCTCTTGTCATTTTTTAAAAACTTGTTTCATTTTTTTTATTTATTGCTTCTCCTCCAAGAACCAAGGCAGTGTATAACCAACCATACATAAAGTTAAAAACCATTAATAATAATAAAACAATTATCAAAATAAAATCGGTAAAACTGCACTGAAAAGCACACCTTAGACCAGGCATCCCCAAACTTCGGCCCTCCAGATGTTTTGGACTACAATTCCCATCATCCCTGACCACTGGTCCTGTTAGCTAGGGATCATGGGAGTTGTAGGCCAAAACATCTGGAGGGCCGCAGTTTGGGGGTGCCTGCCTTAGACACCCTCAAATGGTTTGCGAATAGGTGAGGCTGGCTAATCTAAAGGTGGGCAACAACAGACCTCTGTAGGGATAGTATTTTTGGACTTTTAACTAAGTTTTCTTGCTTCAGTGATGGTGTTGGTTATGTTTCGGTCTTGGACCCAAGTGGAGATTTGCTTTTTCCACAGTTCTGTATACAATTCTACAATGCACATTATCAGAGCACACATAAACCTGCCCCATTGCACTCACTTTGCCTCCATTCTTCTTCTTCTTCTTAATTATTTATTGAATTTATATATTGCCCTATTCCTGGAGGTCTCAGGGCGGTTCACGGAACAAAATCAGAATATAAAACAACAAAATAAATAATCAAAATAAAAACAACAAACCAATAACGCTCCCCCCCCCCCAAAAAAACCCCACATTTTAAAAGGGCATAGGATGTCAATCAAATCAACCAAAGGCCTGGTTAAAAAGGAACGTTTTTGCCTGGCGCCTAAAGGTGTATCATGAAGGCGCCTGGTGAGCTTCCCTGGGGAGAGCTTTCCACAGACAGGGAGCCACTGCAGAGAAGGCCCTGTTCTCGTGTTGCCACCCTCCAGACCTCTCGAAGAGGAGGCACACAAAGAAGTGCATCAGAAGATGATCTCAGTATCTGGGCAGGTGCATATGGAAAGAGACAGTCCTTGCGGTATTGCGGTCCTGAGCCGTTTAAGGCTTCTGCCCTCTTCCAAGTCCAAAAGGACCTGTGCGCCCACAATCACACATCAGTTGGGCATGCCTAACAATGGTCGACCTCACAGGCACACTGTGTTCTGCCTAACCCATATTTCCCTTCAGTTTTTGGAGCGTGATTAGTATACACCCACAAACAACAACAATGAAATAATTCCATGCCTTTTGTCTAAGTGAAAGCAGAAGTTAGCTTTAAGGGGCAGGAAGGTAGAGTTAAGTGTGCTTTATAATTGATGTACATTACCAGTTCTTTATAGCAGCACAGAACTGAGCTGAGGGAAGCAACGTCTTGGGAGGGACTCTGGCTCAGCGGTAGAGCACATCCTTTGCCTGCAAAAGATCCCTGGTTCAGTCACCAGCATCTCAAGTATGGCTGGGAGAAACCCCTGTCTGATTTCCCAGAAAGCTGTCGCCTGTCAAGAGTAGACAATAGTGAATTAGATGGAGCGATGATGTGCAAGGCAACTTCGTACATTTCTTAGTTGGGGGCGGGTGAGGAGAATATTGATTTCTCAAACTTCTGTCTGCTCCTGACTTGGAAAGGTAGAAAAGGTAAAGGATTAATAGAGAGTACACAGCGGAACTGATATCATATGTTGTAACGTGGATAAACGATCGCCTGGTAGAATTAATTTCCTCTCCAAAGTTGCAGTTCCTAGGAACAAAATGAATTTTGTGATCTGATCAAGTTGCTGACAGGTGTTGAAAGAGAGTTCGAAGGGTATACGGAACGCTGAAGAATTAATAGAGAAATCTTATTCCCATTCAGCGGGCTGTAATCCAACGGCCGTGTGTAAATAAAATAAGCATTAGTGAAAAATGACACATCTAGATGGTGAACGTAATGAAACTTGAAGTCCTTGATGTAATTTAATAGGGACATGAAAAAGCAAACAACCCACACATGTTGATAAATGGGCCCAAACAGACACAGGGTGATTGAATAGTTGAGTTAAGGATAGCTAGGGGCTTGAAATCAGTGGGGAGATAATACATTTTAGCAGTTGTAGCAAAAGCTTTGTAAGGTTGGGTGGAAATTAGCTGTGGGAAATGCTAATGTCCCTCTGCCTGGTATAACCTAAGTGGTGATGTTCATCATTTGTTACCTAAATGGTACCTTCCTTGCAGTCTGTGGAGTTGTCTTAGAGGTGTTGAAATTAATGCTTGATGATTCTATTCTACAAATATTGGGTGAGGTCAAGAGCCAGCTTAGCCCAAGGAGGTGTCTGCTCACATCAGAAGGCTTCTCCCCTTCCCTTTGAGCCCCTCAAGTCTGCTTTGAGGGTTAGGGGATGCTCTGGAGAAAATTTGGGGTGCATAGAGAGGGCAGCGGGGTAAGGAGGAAAACCAGAAACCCTGTTGTGCAAGTGAGTTCCCATTGTGCTAGCAGCCAAATGTCGTTGGATGTTGCCAGCTGAGGATTGGAGCAGTGTAATGGTTTAAGAGTGTGATCTGCAACACATGCAGGGAAAGATTTCAATGAAAAGCAACCTCATGCAGATGCCATGGTGAGTGCTGGAGCCGTAGAGATGCTTGCCTCTTTCTTCATCCACTCATATTTTCACCTTCCAATCTGCTTCCCCCACCCACCTGCAGGATTCTAGATGCATTTCCACCCTGGCAAACATTCTCTTCTCCCTCTTCTGATGCAGCCAGGTGTAATGGCTGCTGATGGAGACTGCTCAGGGAGACATGGGAGTTGGAACTCGCAGTTGAAAATGCATAAACCTGGCAGGAAAGCGAGCAGGACTCTCAATTGTCCTGAGCTTGCCACCAGTTCTTGTGGAACTTCTGCCTAAAGCATTTTGGACTTTTAAGCCTTTTCAGAAAGCAGCATGCTTTTAAACAAAGTATTTTAGGAATTACAAACTCTCCGGCAGAGAGAATCATTTCAATAGCTTTGGAGTCAGAACAGAATGCATCTGAAGCGTTTCATTTTATTGGAAACTAGACTTCTTATGCTTGAGGGAGCCAGTCAGGTTTCCAGACAACATGATACTTATTGGCACTATGTTATTTTGCCTCTTTATGCAGCTACTTACTATGCCTGTTGGCCGTGTACTGTAGGGAACCTGCTGAGAGACTGTGATAGGCAAATAACCACTACCCATTCATTCTACAGAAAGGGGTGTATTTTCAGGGGCTGGGAAGGGCAGATAACTGTTCCAGTCTGTTTATGAGAGCATTGGTAATTTAATTATTGGAGAAGACTAATGAGTGTTAATCTGTAAGCAGGCTAACTTAAACTGGCCTATCATTTTGTGTTTACACAGTAGCTACCATTATTTATAAGGGACGCGGGTGGCGCTGTGGGTTAAACCACAGATCCTAGGGCTTGCCGATCAGAAGGTCGGCGGTTCGAATCCCCGTTCAGCTCCCGTTGTTCGGTCCCTGCCAACCTAGCAGTTTGAAAGCACGCCAAAGTGCAAGTAGATAAATAGGTACCACTACAGCGGGAAGGTAAACGGCGTTTCCGTGTGCTGCTCTGGTTCGCCAGAAGTGGCTTTGTCATGCTGGCCACATGACCTGGAAGCTGTACGCCGGCTCCCTCGGCCAATAACGCGAGATGAGCGCTGCAACCCCAGAGTCGGTTACGACTGGACCTAATGGTCGGGGGTCCCTTTACCTTTACCTTTACCATTATTTATGTGCAGAGTGCTCTTTTGAGTATGAGTTTGGGAGAAGTGAAAGATGTTAGCAGCATGCTCTAATTTATAGATGAGGCAGGAGGCGGAACAGGTTAGTGTTAGGTGATGGTTATTTGGAGGTTGGAAGCCCTTTTCGTATCATCCAAATGGGTGGGTAAAAGGTAGAGCTGATGGGTCTCTGGCTGGTTTGCGGCAGCTCAGCACGGAATTCTGACACCCAGTTAACAGCAGCAGCAGAACTACTTCCCCCACCTAGGCTGCTGAAATGCAGTGAGTGGGTGGGTGGACCTAACAAGGAATGGACTTCTGGGTGCAATGGCCATGAGCTCACTCCATTCAGTTCTGGTTCTGAAAACAAATTTCTGGGTTCAGAATGTGCTCAGAGGCACCCTGTTATTTAATTCTAACTCTATCTCATTTGCATTTGGTTCTGGTTGGGGGTTCTTGGGTTTCCAGTAAAAAAATACAAAGTAGATCTGGGAAGTCTGAAGTCTGCCCATCCCTGGCATAAACTCTCAAAAGTTGACGGCTTCTAGTGGGGTGCATGTGTTAATCTGTTGCAGCAAAACCACCCAAGGGTCATGGGCCACATTGGGGCACTTGCCTTATTTCTGTGAATGTAAGTTGTTTCAAACTGTTTTCAATATTCTGTTCTAATTGTTGTAACCTGCCCTGGGGCCTTAGGGTGAAGGGCAGGTGAATATCGCCATCAAAATCATCATGGTATGGTAAAGACTTAGCAGATTTAGAACAGGAACTTACTTCATCTGTTGCATAAAGTGCCCTTGGCACGGAAGATAGGAAGTTATAAACAGTGGGACCAAATCATTAGACTGCAAAAAGCACGGTCTGTAACCATTCTTTGTAAAGTTTAAGATAAACAGAGTGACCGCTTGTGACAGCAGTTATTGGTGATAGCACAACCAGCTTACCTTTGACCCTGTAGTGTGGAACAGGAAACCATTGTCTGAATTGAAGCTCAAAAGAATAGAATCTTGATACGTCACCATTCAGATATTCCGTGAGGTGTGACCAGAAAAGGCAAATATAACTCTCAGCACTGACAATCTGTATGATTCAGTGACTTGAAGTTAGGCAGGTTTTTAGAAACCTGTCTGATTAGCAGCTTGCTCCAAGCCCTGCTCCCTTTTAAAGTTTGCAGGTGACACCAAATTGGGAGGGGTGGCTAATACCTCAGAGGACAGGATCACACTTCAAAATGACCTTAACAGATTAGACAACTGGGCCAAAGCAAACAAGATGAATTGTAACAAGGAGAAATGTAAGGTACTACACTTGGGCAAAAAAAATGAAAGGCACAAATACAGGATGGGTGACACCTGGCTTGAGAGCAGTACATGTGAAAAGGATCTAGGAGTCTTGGTAGACCACAAACTTGACATGAGTCAACAGTGTGATGCAGCAGCTAAAAAAGCCAATGCAATTCTGGGCTGCATCAATAGGAGTATAGCATCTAGATCAAGGGAAGTAATAGTACCACTGTATTCTGCTCTGGTCAAACCTCACCTGGAGTACTATGTCCAGTTCTGGGCACCACAGCTCAAGAAGGATACTGACAAGCTGGAACGTGTCCAGAGGAGGGCAACCAAAATGGTCAAAGGCCTGGAAACGATGCCTTATGAGGAACGGCTTAGGGAGCTGGGTATGTTTAGCCTGGAGAAGAGAAGGTTAAGGGGTGATATGATAGCCATGTTCAAATATATAAAAGGATGTCATATAGAGGAGGGTGAAAGGTTGTTTTCTGCTGCTCCAGAGAAGCGGACACGGAGCGATGGATTCAAACTACAAGAAAGAAGATTCCACCTAAACATTAGGAAGAACTTCCTGACAGTAAGAGCTGTTCGGCAGTGGAATTTACTGCCAAGGAGTGTGGTGGAGTCTCCTTCTTTGGAGGTCTTTAAGCAGAGGCTTGACAAGCATATGTCAAGAATGCTTTGATGGTGTTTCCTGCTTGGCAGGGGGTTGGACTGGATGGCCCTTTTGGTCTTTTCCAACTCTATGAATTTTTGAGGTGTTTCAGGCCATGGGTTTTTTTAATGCTCCCCACCTCCCTGTGGCCACAGCTCTGTGAAGCTCGTGTGGGCTGCCTGTCACCCGTGCTGCTTGCTTGCTTACTTGCCTGCCATTCATTGCACTGGAGCTGGCATGGCTGCTGCAAACTGCAACTTCACAACAGCATTACATTTTTATGTATATAGGAAGAAATAAAGCCACAAAATTTCTAGTGTGAGCCAGGTCTTTTATCTCCCCACCCCTTGTGAACCACATTTGACAGGGGGGTGGGGCTGCCCTCCTGTCATTCATTATGCTGAATTCCCTTTTGGAAACAGCCCTGCCCTGCTCTTTAAAGCGCCTGTTTAATAATAATAATAATAATAATTATTATAATTATTATAATTATTATTATTATTATTATTATTTGTACCCTGCCCATCTGGCTGGGTTTCTGGGCAGCTCTGGGCAGCTTCCAACAAAGATTTAAAATACATTAAAATGGCTCAATGAGCAAAGTGGGGCTGTTTGCAAAAGCACTTTCAAACAACCCTACAGTGCACTTTGAAGCAGCACCCTGCAGAATTGAAGTCTCCTCTCTACAGCTGTGAACGGAGACTTCAGTCCTGTTCCCTATCTTCTTCAAAACATCTTCTGACAACTGCATTGTTTCATCATACATGTATATATGATGCAGGAGATCTGTGATCAAATCTCTGTTGCTCATAAAGCCCAACCTCAAAGACCTGGCGAGGCTACTGAAGACACACACACACACACACACACCTCTGTCACACACACTTTTTCTTCTGTGTAGGAACACCATGTTTGCAAGAGTTACCAACTTCTTGTGGCCCAGGCTGGAGAAACTTTTGTGAGCAGCACACAAACACAATGCAATCAAGCACACACCACAACCTACCGGTACCTAATGGGCTATGACAGAATTCTTCTTCCAAACCTAATTTGCAGGGGGAGGACCCTATGAATGCCTGGGAAGGTCTCTGGGGGTGCATGTGTGCCCCCCCCTGCTTGCGCCCCCTGGTTCAGGTAATCAAAGAGTGTGCAAATACTCGCTCACTCTACAAGGTATATATGTTGGTCTTCCCAATGCTCAGTGCAGTAGCCTGTTTAGGAATTTAGAGGAAGAGGAGGGAGTGGAGTTTTGTCATACATCTCATCTTGCTCCTGGTGAGTGCAGAAGTCTTGGCTCCATCCTATCGAAAGATGCTGTCTTCTGACCGGGCTCTCATACTCTTCCCCAGATCTCAGGAGATCGGTTGCTGAAGCCTCCTCCTTCCAGACCTTTTGTTGTCCTGACCACAGACTGTCATCACATGGTCAGAGAGGCCTTGGTCCTGTAACCCTGGCAGGGAGAGATGATCTTGGGCTGTTCTCCTTAGGCTGTTTGCACACTGCCAGGGGCCTGGCTGAGAGGTATCCTATATAATAAAGTCCAAGTGTCTCTGCGTCCAGTCCCTGTGTCTGTGGGTTTGCGCTACTGCGCATGTGCCCCAAGGACAGCTGTTGGGACTTGGAGCGCAGAGACACGAGCCATTCGGCTCCCTCCCTCCCTCAGTTCAGACAATCAGTCCGTCAGTGCTTGAGAGTCGTGTGTTGTTCGTTGGCAGCGGCGGTGGAGCAGGATGGAACGGTCTGCTCTGGCCGGTTAGTCGGTCGGTGTTGGATGGAGGTCCCGTCCACCTTGCCTGCTCTCTCTGGAATGTACTGGGGGGCGGCTGCCGAGTGGGAGTGAGGACTCTATAGACGCAGGCAGCGTCGCTGCTGCCGCTGAGGAGAGGTGAGAAGGAGGGAAGCCGGGGTGCTGGCGGGCGGGTTGGGGGTGAGGGCGGGTTGGCTGTGGTGGGTGTGTTAAAAGCTGGTGAGGGGATGAAAAGAGACCAAAGAAGTGCCGGGGCTTCGGGGAGGGAACGCACGCGTGCACGTCCGCCCTCCCGCGCAAGCCAGCAAGCGACAGGCGCGTGCGCGGCTCTGCTCACAAGGGTTTTTACAAATGTTTGACAACATATGTTCTAGCGCCCGTTTATTTAACGGGCTCAATGACACTAGTTCCTTATAATTCCAAAGGGATTGGGGCTCAGCCCTAATGGGATCTTCAGGCAGCTGTGAAATGCCAAGTTCTGTAAGGAAGTCGGGGTCACCTTGCCTGTTGCATCTTTCCTCTCAGCTGAGTGGCAAACAGTCTAAGCTAAACCTTCACTTCTCACCATCACAATTTAGAATGGATTCGTATTATGCTGGCAGCATTAAAAGACTTGAGGAGGTTGAAGGTACGCTGTTGTAGAAATGTAAAGACAGCTTATAAAGAAAAGATGAAAAAGCTTCTGAGTTGAGAAGCATGACCATAGGCTTCTCCTGTGCACCCTATAGGCATTCTTTATTTCGCCTCTGAGTCGGCTGTTAGCCCTTTGGGGAAAAGACAGGTGGGGACTTTGTGCAACAGACCAGGAAAAGTACATGGGAAGAAAGGGCAAAATCTCTTTCTCTCTCCCCCCCTCCCCTCCCCACAGCCCTGCTTGCTTCCCTGATCAAATTAGCAGTCCCCCGCAACAGTTGCGAATTTAGGGAAAAGCAAAGTTAAAAACAACTCAGTTATATCCAGCTGTTAAGGCAGGGAGCCAATGAGGAAAGAGGTTGGGCGCCTATTTTCAACTTCTATGATTATGGGGAAGTCAGGCAGTTTCCCTGCTGGATGTGGAACAACTGATTGGTTCAAAATTGGGAATGGAGTACAACAAGGCTGTATATTGTCTCCCTGCTTATTTAACTTACATGCAGAATATATCATGCGAAAGGCTGGACTAGATGAATCCCAAGCCAGAATTAAGATTGCCGGAAGAAATATCATCAACAACCTCAGATATGCAGATGACACAACTTTGATGGCAGAAAGTGAGGAGGAATTAAAGAACCTCTTAATGAGGGTGAAAGAGGAGAGTGCAAAATACGGTCTGAAGCTCAACATCAAGAAAACTAAGATCATAGCTACTGGTCCCATCACCTCCTGGCAAATAGAAGAGGAGGAAATGGAGGCAGTGACAGATTACTTTCTTGGGCTCCTTGATCACTGCAGATGGTGACAGCAGTCACGAAATTAAAAGACGCCTGCTTCTTGGGAGAAAAGCAATGACAAACCTAGACAGCATCTTAAAAAGCTGCCGACAAAAATCCATACAGTGGTACCTCTGGTTACAAACACTTCAGGTTACAGACTCTGCTAACCCAGAAATAGTACCTCAGGTTAAGAACTTTGCTTCAGGATGAGAACAGAAATCGTGCGGTGGCAGCGCGGCGGCAGCAGGAGGCCCCATTAGCTAAAGTGGTGCTTCAGGTTAAGAACAGTTTCAAGTTAAGAACAGACCTCCAGAAAGAATTAAGTTCTTAACCCGAGGTACCACTGTATAGTTAAAGCTATGGTTTTCCCAGTAAGGATGTATGGAAGTGAGAGCTGGACCATAAAAAAGGCTGATTGCCGAATAATTGATGCTTTTGAATTGTGGTGCTGGAAGAGACTATTGAGAGTCCCATGGACTGCTAGAAGATCAAACCTATCCATTCTTAAGGAAATCAGCCCTGAGTGCTCCCTGGAAGGACAGATCGTGAAGCTGAGGCTCCAATACTTTGGCCACCTCATGAGAAGAGAAGACTCCCTGGAAAAAAACCCTGATGTTGGGAAATATGGAGGGCACAAGGAGAAGGGGACTACAAAGGACGAGATGGTTGGACAGTGTTCTCGAAGCTACGGACATGAGTTTGACCAAACTGTGAGAGGCAGTGGAAGACAGGAGTGCCTGGCGTGCTCTGGTCCATGGGGTCGCAAAGAGTTGGACATGACTAAACATAACAACAGCCTGAAACAAAGTACCTGGAGGCCAATGGAAGATGTTAATGCACAAGCACTATTTTAAAATCAGATAGTTTCCTCCATAATTTAAAAGCTCTCCATAGTAGAACTCTGCATAAGCTGGGGATTTGAAATGATGATCTGTAAAGCTAATGCTGTCTTCGTGTGTGTTTTTCTTCTTTCTCAGAATTTCCTCCACTTCTTTTGTTACCCTTTCCATGTTTCTAAACTAAACAAGCAGTGTTCCTTCCCAAATGATGTTTCCCCAACAGATCCGAGAGCTGGATTTAGTTTGCCAACTTTCAAGATTTACCTTTTGCTATCAGGATCTTACAACCACCCAGATGGCTGACTCATTTAGCCATTCTCATGACCATTTTATTAGAAAACCATGTTTTTAAATTTTATTTTATTTTATAAGCAATGCTCTTTTTTCTCTCTTTCTCATTATAAAACCATGCTGTTAAGTAATGTACCGTATGTTCTTCCCTATTTTCATTCCCTACCCCCATGGCTTCAGACTCTCTGGAATTTTCTGATTCTGTCTAGCCCTGGCATTTCAGGTGCGACACAGCCATTTTTGCTGAATGGTTTTCTGGTGGTGAGATAGCAGTGGTGGCACAAAGTCTGTGGTCTTCCCACGCCTAGTAAAGCCCCCAATGCCTCCTTCTGCTGAGAAGGTTGCTGGCGTTCCCACTCCGGGTTTGTCATTTGACTTTAGCTAAGTTTACTTCTCAATGAAATTTAATGGTGATTCTGTATTGCCTTTTCAACAAACGCGAGCCGTGTGGGAAGCTGCTCCAAGGTACATCAGATATTGGAGAAGAGAGAAAAAACTAGACTCGATTTGCGATGGTGATAAGGTCCCGTATATATATGTGGATTCTATTTGTTGTGGATAAATGTCAACCTTAATCACCATTTCCAAACAATTCCAGTGTAATAGGATCTGATGACATGCTGTGTGAGATGGATGCTCCTAGTCGCTGCTTTTGCGAGACACTTGTTGCGTGTTGTTGCTTGCTGTGCTACATGCTCTGCTTGAGAGAGCACATCATTTATATGGATACCATTCACTCCTGCTTAAGTTAATTACCAAGACCATGCTGGACAAAGAATGGATGTGTCAATCCATGGCTGCTCTTGTTATTTATGCCTGGGTGCTTTCCCATCAGTGGGTTTTAATGCACATTAATGCAGGGCTGGGTTGGACGATAAGTGAAAATGTGTTTTTATGAAAGAAAGGGTTGCTGGCGTTCCCACTCCGGGTTTGTCATTTGACTTTATGAAAGAAAGGTAGAGGTGCATCTTGTCGCTAGAGTGGATTGTATCCTGAAAACTATGGGAGTCTGATGGCAATCAATACAACTCCTTGGAGTTTCTCACAATGAAATAGATGTCTTGGGGCTGCTTCGCTTCAGACCCTTTTCCTACACAGGAATGCATGGAGGTGATTGGTGTATGCTATCATTTGTGAAACTATTCTGTCTTGTACTCTGCAGCTTTTAAATTGGTGCATGCAGCAAAATATACTTTGCACAATTGCTGAATAGCCCACAGCACAGTCCCCACTCTAATGCCCTGTATCCTGGCTCTGTGTGAAACATCCTTAAAAGCAATACCTTTGAATGCAGTGCACAAGAGGGAAATATTGGTGTCTCCAATACAAGCGATGAAAGAAACAGAAGCAGCTGTGAATCCCAAAGGATTTTGGTGGCACTCCTTGAGAGATTGATCAAATCATTTGTCAAATCATCACCTCTGAATACCACTTGTTGGGAATTTTAGGTGGCAAGAGCTGTGGTGCTGAAGTTCTGCTTGCGAGCACCCCATAGCCATTGGGTTGGCCGCTGTGAGAAAAGGATGCTGGACGAAATGGTCCTTTGGCCTGATCCAGCAAGATCTTCTTCCGTGCTTATCTGTTCTGGGATCTTTTTCCTCTGAAGAAGAGAAGATTTGAAGCACGCCACATAAAATGCAGACAGTAACTGCATCTCCCAATTCTCAAAAGCAACGAACGGTGAGCTCAACCTGTGTCTCGATTATGCTACTTCCAATTAAAGATGGGGAGTTCACATGAAGATAAATTCCCCAATTAAAAACAAAAGAACATCCTTACACAATGGAAATATAGCATGTTGGGGAGAAGGCTAGCTTAGAACCCATCTCCTTTATATCTTATTATTTATGTGCACATTGTTGGTGGGGTAGCGGTGGAAAGAGGGGTCACCCCATCATGTGAGTGAGTCCCCTTTTAGTAGCCTGAAGTTTAGCAGTCTACTAGGCACAACGTTATCTCCCTAGACGCTTCGTGAGCACTAGGGCTATCAACGGCCTTCTTGAGGTTGCTTTTTTTGTTTGTTTGTTTGGTGTATTCCATCTGTTAACATTTCCCAGTAGATTCTTTTCAATCCATCAAGGTTAACAATGCATACAGTCCTCTGAGTTCGTACAAGACCCTTTCCACTCCGGATTCTCCCACCACAAGCACATGCAAGGGAATTATTTGGCTTGTGCTGTGAGGCAATGGAGAGAGATCTAGAATTTTGCTCCAAGTGGCAGCTCAGCTGAAGTGGGTACCATTTAATTTTCTGTTGAATTGCTGTGTAGGAGTAGTTCTATTTCTGTAAGCCTCTCGGAGCACTTGGCTTGGGCAGAAGAGGCAGGAGATGAATGGTGATATATTTATAAAGAAATACATTTAAAAGCACAGACACGTGCTGGAACGTGATGTATTCATAATCTCTCTGCTGATTAAGGACAATGGATTAAAAAAAATCTATTATTTATACAGAAGGAAAAACCAGAACCTAGATATGTTGTGTGCTGGGCTTTTATTTTAACATCTCTGATATAACTCTCTATCAGCCTTCCTCAACCTGGATCCCTCCAGATGTCTTGCATTGAAACTTGCATCTTCCCTGACCATTGAGGACACCAGATTGGGGAAGGGTGCTGTAGATGTTCCTTACAAATCAGATTGCCCTGGGAGGAGGAGCGTCATTTGATTCTAGAACCACTTTGTAACATCAAATTCTATATCCAGGATCATGCTGATGCAATTCTACTGCAAGCATTCCTCATCATGAGAGACAAGATGGTGTTATAATCTCTGGTGTAGTTAAATTTTCATGCTAGTCTGTGTCAGAACATGAAAGGTACCCACATAGATTATGGAACACAGTTTCAGCAAATAGCATTCTTCTTCATCCAGATCAACAAAGACTTAATCTTTGATCCACTTCCTTGTCACAGTAAAACTGTTCCAGAATGGGGAGATGAATTCATTAGCAAATTGGCAGATTTGCAGATGATATCTCATTTAGCCTTTATCTTTGGCAACAAATACCGGTATATACGCCTTGACATCAAAGGCATCCAGTCTGTGCAAAACTTCCTTACATAAAAGAAAATTGCAAAGGAATGGGGAAGCTAATCCTCTGTCAAACTGTGCAGAACTTCTTTAATATCTTATCTTTTCAAAGCCCAAGAGTGTACTTCTGCTTGTGAATTTTGATCATCTCAGAGACTCCAGGCTTTTTACTGTCTGCTTTTTGTTCTAGCCCAATGCCTTGAAAGCAGAATTGAATGCAAGAGTGTGTAGTGAATTGGCAAACAGCAAAAAGTCTAGCCTATACAAACTACTGCTCACTGGAAGGACAGATTGTGAAGCTAAGGCTCCAATACTTTGGCCACCTCATGAGAAGAGAAGACTCCCTGGAAAAGACCCTGATGTTGGGAAAGATGGAGGGCACAAGGAGAAGGGGACGACAGAGGACGAGATGGTTGGACAGTGTTCTCGAAGCTACCAACATGAGTTTGACCAAACTACGGGAGGCAGTGGAAGACAGGAGTGCCTGGCGTGCTCTGGTCCATGGGAAATGAACGAATTCCTATACCCCACAAATAACCCAGAGATGCATTTTAAATAAAAGGACACATTCTACTAATGTGAAAACACCAGGCAGGCCCCACAGATAACCCAGAGATGCAATTTAAATAAAAGGACTCATTCTACTCATGTAAAAACACGCTGATTCCCGGACCGTCCGCGGGCCGGATTTAGAAGGCGATTGGGCCCGGTCCAGCCCCCGGGTCTTAGTTTTCCTACCCATGATCTGGTTGCTCTTGTAAAAAGCACCATTCACCTTGATGTATGATTTGTGGGGTTTTTTTCTTTTTCCATTGCTTATACTAATTCGTTGTACAGTATTAGCAATCTTACTTTTTGTGATGTAACGAAACCTTTCCAAGCATCCACCAGACGGCAAAGGCTTATTCCCTGACTGCCTCTCCTTGTCAGTTATTGAGTGTCATGCACATTACAGCAGCTGGAGAGCTCTCAAAAGCAGACACCTCGCCTTGCGCTCCCAGCAAGAAGAGGCCCATCATTCCTGCGGGGATCCATCCGAACCACAGGCAACATGGGGGGCTGGTAGTGTTTTCCTTGCTGGAGAGACAAGCAAATTGCTGCTCCGGCTCCTTCCTTTGTTGTTTGGCAGCGGCTTCCTCTTTCCACTTGCTGCTCACATGGCAGAAAATAGGCTGGGAAATGAATTGCAATTAGGTGTTCACAGCATCTCAAAAAGGCTATTGTGGAACTAGAAAAGGCCAATCAAAATGATCAAAAGCTGCAGCAGCTCTGCAATGAAGAAAGGTTACAACATTCGGGTTAAAAAAAAAAAGTTAAGGGGGGTTGGGGATATGATCGAAGTCCATAAAAATTTCCATGGTGATGGGGTCATCCAATGAACTGGAGTAGTTAGCAATCCAGGATAGACAGAATTGTTTCAAACAGCATGTAGCTGAAAAGTGGAATCTGCTGCCCTACATTGTGGTCACGGCAGCCAACTTAGCATGAAAGGCGATTGGAGAGATTCCTAGAGACTAAGACCGTCCCTACATAACCCAGGCATAGGCAAACTCATCCCTCCAGAGATGTTTTGGGACTACAATTCCTATCATCCCTGACCCCTGATCCTGTTAGCTAGGGATCATGGGAGTTGTAGTCCCAAAACATCTGCAGGGCTGAGTTTGCCTATGCCTGACACAACCTCTAGGGCAGAGTTTCTCAGATTTGGGTCCCCAGCTGTTGTTGGGCTACAACTCCTACCATCCCTGACCACTGGTCCTGCTAGCTAGGGATGATGGGAGTTGTAGTGCAACAACAGCTGGGGACCCAAGTTTGCAACCAACTGCTCTAGGGTCAAGAGGCAATACTCCGTTGGATACCATTTGCTGGAAGGTTGTTGTCCTCGTGTCCTCCTTTTGGGCTTCTCCTTAGGCACCTGATTGGGAATTAGGATGCTAGACTAGATAGGCCTTTGATCTGATTCAGCGGAGCTGTTATGCTCTTGTTTGACTTTAAAGAAGTTGTAATGAAAGTAGGCACATTGAAGGATTTCTCAGTTAGGAGAAGTAGCACCTGTCTTTGGGACAGGAGGTTCGCCCTGTTAAGAATTCCATTCTTCAGACAAGGAGCTTTGCAGAGGCTGATAGGGCTTTATTCAGCTTCAGCCTTCTCTGGAGCAAGTTGCTAACAAGGAATTGTGATTGCCTGCTCAATTTGTTGGGTTCAGTTTTTTATTTTCATTTTATTTATTTATTTTGTTTGTTTTCAGTTCTTACTGCTACATAAACTGCTTTGATGCTAAGAAAAGCATGATGAAAATACCTTTTAAATATATGGCACAATGTCACACAGCAAGGAACACTTGCTTTGTTTCTGTTTTTGAGTGTAATGTTTGCCTCTTGCCCTAAAATGGGACAATGTGGATTTCTTCGTATTATTAAAATGCTAAGAACAGCTTAAGTAGGTTCTCCATGATATGTTGCCTCAAAATCTACCACTTTCTAACTGTAAGGTAGAAAGGGTCCCCCTCTCTGCTTTCTTCCTCTTTCTTTTTAGTTAATTGTTTGCAGAAAGTAAGTTTCAGCAGGTCCACACAGTGGGCAGGCATGGTTCTGCCTGATGAACTGTCTTCAAAGTCATGCTTAATAATGAATGCTTTTTGCATTGTATCAGAAGCACCATATCTCTTCAAATTGGCCTGTAGAGATTTCTGTAGACTTCTCATTAGAGAGAATATTGAATGAAGGCTCAAGTTATCTATCTAAAAAGTCAAGGTTTTGCTCTAGAAATTAGGAGTCTTGGAAATAGACCAAAATCCTGAAACTTTCCGTCTAAACGCCTACATATTGGACCCAAGTGAACCTTAGATTAATTAAAACCCAAATTTTAGAGTGTCTCTTTCTTCTATGCCACCCCCCCCCCACAATAACCATAAAGTGAAGGGGGAAACTGAGTTCCATATGGAGAAATAAATCCTGATATCTGACAACATAAACCAGACATACACTGAGATGATTAATCTCTCTTGCTCCTGAAATCTGTTCTGAGAGGGGTGGTTATTAGCATGCTTTATAGTCTCAGCCCATTGTTTATGCAGTGCTTTGTTCAGGTGTTAAACCAGTCTGCCAGTCTGCCTTTTGAAGACCTCATGAAGACTCAGTTTGCACAAAATAAAGCTGCCAGATTTTGACTGGACCAGCTCATTAGGCCAGGTGTCACTTTCGACAACCGAAGTGTATGTTTTTAGGATTCACCATATCCATCTGAATAAAATCAGTCTAAATAAATTACAAGCCTGTTATATATATTGTTGTAACCTGTCCTGGGACCTTATGGTGAAAGGCAGGCAAGAAATCCAATTAGTGATGATGACAACGACAACGACAATGATGAAATAGTTTTGCTGGATACCTATTTGCTTATGAGCTCATTTCAAAATTCTGGCACTTACATATTTGTTTTAAAGCCTTTAATGGATTGGGAATCTCATGAACTGCCTTTTTGCATGCCGTTGTGCTTGAGCTCTAAGATAATTCCTGAGCCCCCCCCCCAGCCCCATCTAAGGTGAGGCTCAAAGGGATTGTTTGTTTGTTTGTTTGTTTGTTTGTTTGTTTGTAGCATTGTGGAATACCCTCTGTGAGAAGACTCTTCCGATACCATCTTGTTGACTTTTTAGGTACCAGGGTAAAACCTTTTCTTTATCCTTTCAGTCATTTTAAGTATCAGTGTTTTGCCTTTCTTCTTCTGCTTGCTATTAATGTTCTGCATTTTAATCCCCTAGCTATAGTTTTAATTTTTATAAATCATCCTATGATTTATTCTGATGAATGGAAGTATATTAAAAATATATATCTTAAATCAGAGACAGGGAACCTGTGGCCCTCAAGATGTTGCTGGGCAGCAACTCTCAGCATCCTTCACTGTTGGCCATGCTTGCAAGGGCTGATGGGAGTTGGAGTCCAAAAACATCTGGAATGCCAGAGCTGCCCCATCTGTGTCAGTCTGCAAAAAGAGACATCTAGAATTCTGCAGAACAGCTGCATCCTCCCACTTCCACACCACCGCACAAGAAACCCAGCTTCAACCTTTCCTCGAGAGTTTTAGCTAGACAGAAATGTCTTCTCCACTGGCTCAGTCTCACAGATGAGTGAGAAGTAAGTTTTCCACAAGTGAGTTAGATCACAGAAGCTGGCTTCTGCTGTCAGGCCTGTTTGGTTAGCAAGAGGCCAGCAAGCATTGACAACTTCTCTCCTTCAGTCTCTGTGTTGTTTTTTATTACTTGTCTTTAACGGCAGGGCCACTCACTGCCTGAAATAAAGGACGGTTTGGCGGAATGTCTTTCTGAATTGGTCAGGTTTTCATGATTTCTCACCCTGTCCAATTGCAGAACTTAACCTGGAAGGGAATTGTATCCACCGCTTGCCAGAAGAGGTCCGAACCCTGCTGCACCTGAGAGTCATCAACCTGTCCAGGAACAAATTTAGTCGCTTTCCAGAACAGCTGACCTCTTTGCCAGCTCTTGAAACAATCAACCTAGAAGAGAATGAGATCACAGGTAAGAGACTGCCCTGTTTCTGGGCATCCAAGGACTTCTCTGTTGCAACTGTGGAGTAGAGAAGATCTTGCGTTAAAACTTACTCGGATGTTCAATGCAACCTTGTGTTTAAGCACAAGCCTGGTAGCCAGCCGTGAAGAAGAATTGCCTGCAAGCAATAGTACTACTGTTGCTATTATTGGTCTCAATATCTTCCAAACTCTGCCATGAGCAACTTTTCATAATTAAGCAATTGTGTGATTTTCATAGGACGTCTCATCACTTAAGACAATGCTTTGCATTGAACTTCGCCTGCAATTGAAGGCTCTGTCCTTTGGCACTTTTGCTAAGCAATAATATTCTCATCACTGTTTTTTTTCTAACCTGAAAGCATTAGAGCTACACTTTTTAAAAAGAAGCTATGCTATTTGCATTCATGAATACTGTATAAGTATTTCTCCTTTTACTTTTCTGTGCTGTTTCAGCTCCTCCCCCTTTGGAAAATGATTCAAAATCATTTTTTAAAATGATGATTCCTTTGAAGAGCAAACTCAGTCTAAGACGTTGGACCCCCCTCAGGTCACATGCTTCCCTTTGGAATTGAATAATGAGCGGAATATGCTGCTCCTTTTTATTTTTCTGGAAGTGAGTCATCTTTTAGAAGACTTTGCCAGCCAGGTGTAAAAACTGTTCGTTGCACCTGTACGTTTTCTATTGTAGGACTAATAGGAGCTTCAGGATAGGTATAATGGGTGCATTTATGTAAGAGAAATGAACAGCTGCTCAGTTAAATTTGGAGGCCCTTAGACCTCCTACAGGTTGTTTGGTTAGATCCTGATGAGATTTAGTAGAATACTAGAACTGGCAAGTCTAATTTGAGGCAATAATAATAATAATAATAATAATAATAATAATAATAATAATAATATATTAAAAAAACAGGAAACATGTGATGTGATTGTTGCTTGCTGCCATATCAACTTTTCATGCTTTCTGCACATAATCATTGGATGCATTGTAGGCTGGGGGAGGTGGTTTTAGTTGTGTTCGTCATGTTAATTACTTATTAGCTTATGTCTATGTATAAGGCTCTTATAAGTTTATAAGCACTCCAGGAGCTTCTGTTGCAAGCCACCATTCAGCCGTGCCCTGCACGGATGTTTATCCCCAGTACCAAATTCAAGTATCTTGGATTTGGGTCCAGGGTGGGGAACCTGTCCCATGCATCCTTTTAAAAAAATTCTGTCCATTCCAGGTAAAGCTTCCAACAGCAACCTGACTACAAAGACAAGTAGTGCAATACAAACACTTAGAAATATGCACAGACTGCCCCCCTCCAATGTCCTCCAAGGTCACGGGAGCAGATAAGATGAGGAGCCATGCAGGTGCATCGGATCTGCTGCTGTAGTGCCCATCTTTGCTGCCTGTAGAGGCTACATGGTAGGAGGAGGAAGTGCCTAGGAACCTCTGCTGACTGACAGGCAGGAAGGGGTGAAAGCTCCAATTTTTTCATTTTTGCCAGCCTATCTGTCGACATATACCATCTATGATGCATCTTCATGAAGTTTTCTTTTAATTGATAAGAAGCCATAAAATTTACATTTTTTTTGTCCAAAATTTAGCCCAGTCTTTATATTCAATTTCGTAACCTAAATCTTGTCCCCACCTTAACATATTCTTACTTTTGATTTCTTGATCTATTTGTATGTTATTTAATAATTTATACATTTTTGTAAGTATTTTTTGTTTACTCTGTAAGACTTCTTTATCTAACTTTGATATTTTATTTTCAAACCCTCTACTTTTTGTATCTTTTTCAAAAGTCACTTTCAATTGAAAACATTCCAGTCAATTTATTCCCATTTTTTTATTCTTCATAATCTTTTAATTTTGGTTTTTCATTCATTTCTTTCACTAACTCTTTGTAGGTAGGCCACAATTTTCTTACGTTATTCCTGAGTGTAGAGGTTGCCTCTACCAGGGAGGTCCACCTAGGAGTTTTTTCTATGATTTTCTCCTTTGTTCTCTCCCAAACTTCAAATATAGCCTTTCTCACTAAGTGATTCGGGAATCTTTTGTGTACCTGTATTTTCCCATACATTAGATAGCTATGCCATCCATAAATTCTATCCCAACCTTCTAATTCCAAGATCTCCATATTTTTAAGTAACATCCACTCTTTCAACCAGCTCCAACATGCAGCTTCATAGTATCTTCTTAAATCCGGAACTGCGAAGCCTCCTATTTCTTTTGACCCCATCATGATTTCAGATTTAATTCTAGCTTTTTTCCCTTGGCAAATAAAGTTGGCAAGGTCTTTTTTTGGCAGTCTTTCAGATATTTAGTCCCTATTATTCTAGGTGCAGTCTGGAAGAGGAACAGAATTTTGGGGGGTATCATCATTTTAATCATTGATACTTTCCCCCATAATGATAATTTTAATTCATTCCATTTTCCTAAGCTTTCTTTAATTTCTTTCCATTTTTTAAATATAATTGTCTTTGAATAAATTCGTATTTTTATTTGAGCTTCTTCATTACTAAAGCAACCACTCTCATTCTAGCTTCAAGATCCAGGGCAAGGGAAACATTAGATATTTGCGAGTGGAGTGTTCCCCCCCCCCCCAAGTACTTGCAAACATCCTCGAGCATTTGTGAGTACTGGAAATAAATGCTTGCATGGTTCTTGAACCAAACACAGGGATGTCATTTGCATTCCTAGCTATGATGTAGGATAGCTCTCTGTGCCGTGCTATCACTACAGAGATAGACTTCGAGTGATATATAAAGCCCCTGGATATTGGAATAGCTGCTTAGATAAACTGGAGATTTCAGATGAAGAACTTTATTGCACGTAAATTTTGTGTCAGTGGTGATCTACTCCTTGGGGACGCGCAGGGAAGCATGACTTCCCCGTTCTCAGTTTGCCGAATGCTTTTATTTTATAAGTATAAATTAATGAACTAATTAAATCTGAGTTGTTGGTTTTTTAAAAAAGGGGGGAAATCATCTTTATTGAGCTCAACTGTTTGGCTGCTTGCCAAATGCTTAGTTTTTTCTGTGTTTTTCACTTTCTCTTTTTAGTTACTAAACACAGACACATCTTTAATATCGCAAAACGAAATCAGCTGGCATCTCAAAATGCCAGAGAGAAGTGACAGGCAATTAATTCATAGATTAAAGGGAACAGGGACTTGTCAGTGTGAAGTTGAAAATAAATTGGTCTCAGATGTAGCATAGGGAGCCTCACGGATGATCAATACCAAATGTTTTATCTCCCGTTTTACTGAGATATATATATATATATATATATATATATATATATATATATATATATATATATATAGGCAAAGCTGTCTGTCAGGCCCGTATTGATAAAAATGGTCAGGAGGCAGTAAGAAACAATAAAGTGTGTGTGTGTGTAGTACACACACAATCATTTTCAAGTCGTTTTTCGGTTGTGCAACATGGCAATTTTAAGCATGAGGTATGAATTGGTGTGCCCTAGTTCAACTCCCAGTTCATTCATGAATTCACTGGGCAGCCTTTAGGCAAACCACTATTTTCTCGACTTCCCGCATGGCATGTTTGTGGATTAACACTGGCCTAACTCAAGCTTGTCATACAGGCATCTGGTGACTTTTAAAGTTATGTCCTTATACACGAGGAATGGGCAACTGGACCCAAGTCCCACAAGGCCCTGCCCTTCAGCTGGCAACCTGTATGATGCCAGGTGTGGGACAGGTGGGTGTGGCTTGGCCAAAGCCCACTTAGATGCCCAGGTTAGAGGTTCCCAACCCCATCATATAATGTAGTCTCTAGTTGGCCCTTGTAGCTGCATGAAGTTGGGTGGGGTCCTGTTCCTGTTCCTGTTCCCTTCCTGTTGGAGAAAGTCAGTACTGTAGAGTTATTGTCTAGCTTCCTGACTGGCATGTCCTCTAAGCTCCCAGAGCAGCCGCAGCCTAGTCCTAGGGAAGGTTAGGAAAGCTGCAAGGCGGGGCTTAGCAATCTCTGCAATTGAAGGAGGCAAGAGTTGGGCAATCCTGTCCTGTCCAATACCACTCCACAGCGAGACTTGGGTGCGTCAGCAAGGTAAGCTGCCCTTTCTGGGGAGCGGAGGGAGGGCAGGCTTGCTCTTTGCATGCAGGATAAAACTCGCGGCCCCATCTGGCAGGGTGGCTGCCACTTGGTCACTCCTGGCAAAGTCCATCTCTCTTTGCTTGGCTGCTACAGCTGCCATGAAGTAAACTCAGTGGCTTCTGTGCCCAGGCTACGTAGCTGGCTGGAGTTCTCAAATTAGGAAGTGGCAAACTCCACACTTTCCCCACTCCAAAGAAGAAGAAGAGGACGGAGCATTTGGGGCACACAGCGGAGGAGGTGGAGGTGGCAGTGCGCTGTGGCAGGCGCACAGTGGAGGAGGAGGAGGCTGATAAGGAGGCAGCAAGTGGCGTACTTCTTCGAGGCCGGATCTGCTGCCTCTCCCAGCTTTCCGGAACCTACTGTCCTGAGGCCACTGCCTCACCTCGCTTCATGGTCGAGCCAGCCCTGAACCAAGGGTGTCCATTCTGTGGTCCATGGCTCTACCTTTCCCCTTTGACCTCTTTTTATTGGTCCATCTCAGCAGGCAATCCTGACATGGGAAGCTGGTTTGACCTGTATATGAACAGGCCAAAATGCAGCATCTAGCAGCCCATCGTTAATACTCCAAGCATTGATTCAATTCTAAGACTTAATAAAATCCAGGAATTGTGGGTGTCTGGCAGCCACAAACCCTGGCTCCCACAAACTCATAAAAACAGTGATAAAAAGCCCCACTTGACCGTGTTCATGGTCACATTTCCCCAGTGAACGGCTCACATTTGGAAGACAGCAGTTATAATGTGGACCCGGTTGCTTTCCTGAAGAACAAGGACAGCCACGTCTCATTGTGATGAGAATATTGTTGACTACATTATCTGGCAGTGACTAATTGATGACCTTTTCCCTCCCACCACTTCAGTTTAATAATTAAACTGCAGATAACCTGCTGGGCTGACAGTGGCCTTCAAACCTTATTGAAAAGTTTTTATTTTTAAAGAGACGTTTTTAAGGTTCCTGCCAACCTAGCAGGCTATCTGCTGTTGAATCATTAATATGGCTTATTAATCTAAGCTTCCTAGAACCCAGTTTAAATTTAGTTCAGTCCTGGGGTGAGAGGTCTGGGATTAATATTTGGAACCCCAAAGGTTGAAACTTTACCCAATTCAGCAGGAACTACTTGTTGTGGGACTTTTACACAGGAATGCAAACAAGGACCCTCTAGAGCTCTGGAAATGCTCAAGATAGCAATACCCTCGATTAAATGCTGTTGTTGCTGGTGTTTGTTACATCGGTATGCACAACACTTTCCAGAGTACATGAATATAGAACCCTCCATATACAGTCTCAAGTTCAACACAGGGAAGGCAACAGATGGAAGAGAGGATTTGGGTTTTTGCTTGTTGTTGTTTAGTCGTTTAGTCGTGTCCAACTCTTCATGACCGCATGGACCATAGCACGCCAGGCACTCCTGTCTTCCACTGCCTCCCGCAGTTTGGTCAAACTCATGTTCGTAGCTTCGAGAACACTGTCCAACCGTCTCCTCCACTGTCGTCCCCTTCTCCTAGTGCCCTCCATCTTTCCCAACATCAGGGTCTTTTCCAGGGAGTCTTCTCTTCTCATGAGGTGGCCAAAGTACAGTGGTACCTCGGTTTATGAACACAATTGGTTCCGGAAGTCTGTTCATAAACTGAAGCGTTCATAAACTGAAGCGAACTTTCCCATTGAAAGTAATGGAAAGTGGATTAATCCGTCCTAGACGGTCCGCGGAGTAACCGTTCATAAACTGAAGCGAACTTTCCCATTAAAAGTAATGGAAAGTGAATTAATCCGTTCCAGATGGGTCCGCGGCGTTCATAAACCGAAAATTCATAAACCGAGGTGTTCATAAACCGAGGTTCCACTGTATTGGAGCCTCAGCTTCACGATCTGTCCTTCCAGTGAGCACTCAGGGCTGATTTGCTTATTTCACATGATTAAACAAGCATGCTTCACTAGACCATTTATTTTTTTGAGGAAAAGCTCCCATCCACTGAAAACTGGTGCAGGTCCTTGCCTCAGACCAGGGTTGTTCTGGATTGGGGGCCCCACAACTGCGTCCTCTCCAAAATAAAAATAGGCTAAGCAAATTTGTTTATACACGTAACTGAATGCACATGTATTTTGGCCCTCAATGGCACTTGCACTTACAGTATTTGGGTTTGCTCAGAGAGGCAGGCATAGCCAATGTAATACCCACCTCAGGTTGCTGGACTACAGCTCCCATAATCCCTGACCATTGGCCAGGTTGCCTGGGGCTGATGGGAATTGCAGTCCAAGAACATCTGAAAGGCTCCACATTGACCACCCAAGGGATGTAGTTTTGGCAGGGGGGCATTCCAAAAGCTTCACAGAAAAGGTGACTTTGGAAGAACTGCGAGAGGCAGCATCACACAGGTGTTCTGAGAGGCAGCTGCAGACTTAAAAGGCAGCAAGAGCAAGGGGCAAAGTCGTGTGAAGGAGCAGTCTGCTAAGGTGGGTGAGCAATTGTCACAGGCAGGGAATATATCAAGATAGGAGCAGAAGGAAAACGGAAGACACTTGGATGGTACCGGTAAGTACAAGGAGTTCGTTCTAGATATGTGGCAGATGAAAAGCCAGTGTTAGGGATTTCAGGAGAGGCAGCGATGGGAGGGTTGAATGACATTGGCAGTATTGTTGTGGACAAGGACCAAAGTGAGACTACAGAAGACCAAACACTACAGGATTGCTGGAGTCAAAGCAAGCAGTGATCAAAGCACGAACCAGTGATTGTGCCAAGGACGAGGCTTGTATTTTTGCAGCGTTGCAATGGGAGAATTGGCACGACAGTGAAGGGCTACGAGAAGCACCTACAAATATCCTTCTTGCGTATGGCAAACATTCTTAGAAGTATGATGAATACCCAATTTGCTGCTTCAAAGAGAGAGGATTTGACATGGTAGTCCTTTTTTTTTTAGTTCATTGTACAGTATACAGTAATTTTCCACTGGGCCTCTAGTGCTCTTAGGGACAAAATACTGGATGTGATTGAAGAAGACAAATCAAAGTACAGTATCATTTTTGGACAGCAATTTTTCTGTCGGTATAACTGCTTTCAGAATGTGTCCATTGTTATTTTAGGCTACTTCCTGCTTTTATGTAGGTTGATATCTCAGAGGTAGTCATTTAGACAGACTTTACTATATATTTGATTTCATAACTGAGTATCTCAGTCTGATACCTGAATAATAAGCTACATTTAAAAAGGTGTGAGGATATGATTAATGTCTCCCCTCCCCTTCCTTTTTGCATGAATCATTTCATATAGATGTACTAGGAGGGAGGGTGTATTGAAAAGCTTTAAGACACCTTCCTGCACCAGATAGAAATATTGTTGCAGATAGAACAATAGGCCTAGAAAGGGTTCCTGGATTTGTGTGATTATAGTGTTCTATTCCAGGCCCACATCACAGTTATTTTCTGTATTATCTGCAAAACAGCGGAGCAAAAAACAACATGGGAGGCAGCAGCTACGAGTTACTGTTCTCTGAAGCTACAGCAGGCACTGTGATTCTCGTGGTTTGACTTCACCCCCAGAAGCGTAGTCCATTGTCTCTCGAGACAGACGGATGCCAAAACCAAAAATAGCGATCAACGCTTTTATCTCGATAATTACATTCTGCACCAGTGTCAAATAGCCAGGCACCACAAAGTTGTTTCAGAACTATGAAATATGATCTATAACAAGGTACAATTTTGATAACACGTTGAAGTTTTGAGGCTGGGAGGTGCAATCCCATAATCCATAGGGATGCAGGAGCGAGACCAGGGTACTCTGAATGAAAGCAGGATTAGAAGTTAAGCATAGCGGCAGTTGCACATAGATTTAATGGCAGCATTTGGCTGCACATTCTGCAGTGGCCCATAAAGTAGTAGAACACAAAGCTCTGGGCAGTAGTGGAGGCTTATAACAGGTTTCATCATAATTAATTAGGCCAGTTGGTGCTTATTATCTGTTGACCTGATTGAGCATTTATGGGACTTCAATTGCATTTGGTTTGATGTTCCTTCTTTTGGTGCTTAATCACCTTATCGACTCTCAGCACATTCATTGATTCATGCTGTTAAACTCTTCTGTCCAGTTACACAAGACCATCAAGGAAAAGCCTAGTGTGAACAAGGCTGTATATTTCGGGGGCTACCTGGCAGCCGACTCTGTAATCACAGTGCATTGCACTGTTTCCAACCACTAGGATCAATGAGGTTTCTCACAACACTGTGAATTTGGCGGTGCAAGCTAGTAGTTAGCTGTGATTGTGAAGTCCTGGTTCAACTCAGCTCCTTTGATTAATAACATGTTACTTGTACCTGTTGGCATAAAAAGGACACCTGTGATGTTACATTGATATGTAAGGTTTGCACACAGCCTGGAAGCTTTTAGCTTGCGAATCCTTGGTAGGAGAGCAGGCTGACCTTAATCCACACACACACACACACACACACACACACACACACACACACACAGGAAAAATAGCAAAGATGTTTAATCTTGGAAATACATACAGTGGTACCTCGAAAGTCGAACGGAATCCGTTCGGGAAGTCCGCTTGACTTCCAAAACGTTCGGAAACCGAGGTATGGCTTCCGATTGGCTGCAGGAAGCTCCTGCAGCCAATCAGAAGCTGCAGAAGCTGCATCAGATATTCGGGTTCCAAAGAATGTTCGCAAACCGGAACACTCAGTTTCGGGTTTGCAGCGTTCGGGAGCGAAAACGTTCGACTCGCAAGGCGTTCAGGATCCAAGGTGCGACTGTACTTGGATAGGAAAGTTTCTCTCATTCTGAGTTGGGAGTGCAAGGGAGCTATGCTTGCTCCTTCATTCTCAGAGATCATTCCAATATGACCTCCCCACAGAAGATCTGAAGAAGTAGAGAGGGAGGGTTGCAACCTAAGAATATCAGTCTTAAGATCAAAGGGAAAGAGGAGTGAGACGATGCAATAATTGAGGGTTCCCTTCTCTGTCCTCTTCAACCCATGCAAACCTCTCTCACCAAGTTGAGTCGTACTCACACTTCCAGCATGTGCCATGGGTGCATTTATTGAATTCCCCGCTTCTCCTCTTTTAGAGGAGTAATGGTGGAGAATCCTTCACTCTCCTTTTACCTGCAGAAGCTCCAGCATCTCATCCCATCCAGGCCCATATGAGGATAGTGGCCAACAAAGACGCTACAGCAGAAGTGCAGCGGTTGGCTTGGTGCCCAGATGTGGCTGGGAGGAACTTAAGCTGTATGAACTGCATGTGAACGAGATGAACTTGCTGCCTAACTTCCAACGGGATCTGCAACATTCATTTATACCTGCAGATCAGGCCTTAGGTACCAGGCTGGGTGTTTGGCAAATGATACCTGCATGCTAGAATTGCTTAAGCCCAAGGAAGCCTCCTCCTATTCAGAATGGCCTGCATCATAGCTAGCTTAGTGGTGAGCACAGACTTTGTATGCAAACGGACCAAGACTCAATACCTGGTACCTCTGGGTAGGGCTGGGAGAAACCCTTGTTGGAATTGCTGGAGAACTGCTGCCAGTCAGGGTAGACAGTGCTGAACTAGATGGACAAACCTTTTGGGATTTTTTATTTTTTTGCTGCTTGCCTAGGACCACAAAAATGGGAATGATAAAGAAACCTGGTCAACTGCAATGCATTGCTGCTGGATTAGGTTTGGCTTGGTGTGTCAAAAACGTTAATCATGCGTAGGTTTTTAAGCAACTGCATAACTGTCCTACATTGGGTGTCTTTTTTTCTTAATTGAGAGGTGCTTCAGTTGGTTTGGAGACTGATGGTTGTGCAATTGCCTGTGCATTGCCGCCATATATGCCACTCCCGAAAGAACTTAACAACCATCTGCTCCATATTTATTCAAATGGTGTCAAGTAGCACAAAGTTCATTCAGAACAGCTCGTCTTGCCTTGCCTTGCCTTATTTTATTTTTCATGAGCAGCTTAGGCCAATTATGTGATGCCCGAGAGTGCTTTAACAGTATTATTAAACAGCAGGGAACTGTGAGATTGCGCTGGTAAACATCACTTAATTATTTCAGGAAGCTATTCAAGCCTAGCAAAAATAATTTCCCACTCCACTCTACCGAAATGTCGCTTCACCGTAGTTCTGCTCCATGTAGCTCAACTTTCTCTTGGGTCTTGTCTAGGCTATACAGCAACAAGTGCGACCTGCAACGAAATGTTGCAGAGATTAATCCTCCTGCTCAGGATTCCCAGCAGTCAGCCATGCCCTTTTCTAGGTGACACCATTCCACCACACCTGGTTTCCCAATGTCCTCCCCCAGGAGAAGCTGGTGAAGATATCTGTGGACCCTCCCCTGCCCAGAGAAACAAGACAGAGCTGCAACACCATAGTAGCACCCTTCCCCTGCTTTTAGTTATGTCCTTGATTTCCTTTCCAGACATGGACAGTAGTAGAGGTCAATGAATAATCTATGCACGCTTCTTTCCCCAGAAAGAAGATGTTTTGAGATTAGTGGTCTTCCTCTCATTTATTCACATCTCCAGTTATAGGCATGGGGAGGAGACTGCTTGGGATAGATTGGTTTGCTGCAAAAAATTAGCATCTAGGCATTCTTTTTATTGTGCATTCATGATTATTTGTGCTCATGATGGCATTTTTTTTGGAGAGGGGGGGTTTATATGTGCTCTCACATCCAGCACTCTTTGTGCCCACAAAAGTTTTGGGGCAATCATACTGCTTCATTATCAGCTGCTGCATGAGCCACAACCTCCTTTCTGACACTCCAAAACTTATTACATCACGAACGTTCCCATTTTATTTTATTGTTTTCATCCCACTTTTGTTGTACTGTGGCACTCGTGCTTTAAGGCTTCCTGGCAACATTCGTGAATTAGGTTTGGTTCACATAGTGGCTGTAGAAGATGCCAGCTTTCCTGTGGGGTTTTGGGCTGAAAGGAGTGGCGATTTTATTGCAGCAGCCGCACCGTGAACATAAAAACTTTGAAAGTGTGCAAATGGAAGAATGGTGGCATAGCAGCATAGCGCAAGTTATATGTGTTTGGGGTGGGCGGGGGGGGGACATTGAGCATGGCATGAACATGGACAGTGGAATGAGTGGAGTTAGAATGTGAATGCAGTATTTTAGGAACACTGGGGAAGCATCGGAAGACAACTGATAAAGCAGGCTGGTTTGTGGACAGTTCATTGTAAATCCACTTCAAACACACTAGGTATTAATGTATCAACAACTTGTTGCTGCATGTCACAATAAAACAGCAATCTGGATGGCTCCTTGGGGAAGACATTGATTCCTGCTTTTGCAAAGGTCCCAGAGGGTCTTTGGTTACCTTGCCATTTTGCAGCTGTTCTAACAATGCTTGATAATGACGACTTCTTTTTTCCTTTAATCTGGTGGATGGGCGGACCATGCCGTTTCCCCCCATGCATTTCCAGCCTACCTTTATTTTCTGTTTGTGCTGTAGCTCCCCTCACATCTTCTCCTTGCCATTTCCAAGCCACTTCATCTGAACCTCTGTAAAACTTAGATTAGAGCTGGTTTTGTGAAGACAAGGAAGGTAAATAATCAATTGTAAAGTATTATGCATACTATAAAAGCACTAGTATCTTGAAGCCCATTAAAATAACGGGTGCTAGAGCATGTGTCGCGGCAGCGGCAAGGCCGGATCGCAACCCCAGCCCTCGGCTATAGGAGAAGCCGGGGCCGCGCTCCTGCTGCTGCTGCTGGAGGAGGAGGAGGAAGGAACCCGGAGTTCAAGGCGGCCGCTCCGGCTGTGAGGGGATTGAAGGGGAGCGGCCGGCCAGGGGGGGGTCCTCTTGCCCGCCTCGCCGCCTCAGCCTGGCTCGTCTCCCTGCCGGGCCGAGCGGGCACCAAACTCCCCTCTCCGGTGCCTCTTTGTCCAATTCCTGTGTCCGTGGGGCACATGCGCAGTAGCGCTGACACAGGGACTGGACGCAGAGACACTTGCATATTATTATATAGGATTACATGATAAAACAAACAAGGACTGGCTCTCTGAGATGGAAGAGTATTTGTTGGGCTAAAAAGAGAGAGAGAGAGAGGGAGAGGGAGAGGGAGAGAGGGAGAGAGGGAGAGAGGGAGAGAGGGAGAGAGGGAGAGAGAGAGAGAGAGAGAGAGAGAGAGAGAGAGAGAGAGAGAGAGAGACATCTTGCATCATCCCTAAGGAGTCCTAAGACAAGTAAAGTACAAACTATTTTGTTTTCTTTGTACCAAAGCTCAGCAACACACTGAGATATTATGATATAATATGGATCTAACTTGGAGAGCTAATACAGATTTGTTTCTCCTGTTAATTGTGATATGAATAAACTGTGTACATGTCTTGGATAACGAATTTAACTGTAGAGATCAGATGATTCTTTTCTGCAGATTGCCTAGGCATCAATCTATTGTTTCACATGTTTCACAACTGTGCCATATACAGTGGTACCTCAAGTTGAGAACGTTGCCCCAGGCTGAGAACGGAAATTGGGTGCCAGCAACCCAGTGGCAGCAAGAGGCCCTCATTAGCGAAAGCACACCTCTAGTTAAGAACAGTTTCAGGTTAAGAACGGACCTCCGGAATGAATTAAGTTCGTAACCAGAGGTACCACTGTAATAGATTAGAGGCAGAAAATAAATCTGAATAAATTTGTTCATGTCCCCTAAAACAGCACATCTCATCCCACAACGAGTTGCGAATTACCAGATTCATCACAACGGTGTGTGATAGAATATTTCAGTGTTTATATTGGTAATGCCCTGTTGATTTGATACATAGGGAAATTTGGGTGTTGTGTATTTCAAAAAGCCCCTGGTTACCAATCTCAATCAGCTGCTAAAACATTCCAGTCTTAAATTTAGCAGTAGGTTGGCAAGCGCCAACAAACAGGTACATCTTAGGATGAATGGAACACAAGTGACTATTGTTAACACAGAATCTTGTAATGGCAATTGCTTAGCATTGGTATATAAGACCCCACCATTTAAAAGGCAATTTTTCCAAAACTACTGCAGAATCAGTGGCATTTTCCAAGGGCTGTGGAAGCAGAGTTTGAAGTGAGACAAGGGCCTGAGTTACCTTTTCTATCTTGTAATATTTCCCCTCCAAAAAAGGCATGGAATGAGGCCACCACTCTTATAAATAACCTGTTAGTGTCTCTCCCAAAGGCATTGATGAATTCAGAGGTTCCTTGCCCATTTTTCACAAAATGCCATCCATCTTTCATTCCTACCTGGGCTCTATGGGGATGCCTCTGTATGATTTATTGCATTGTGAATCAAGTTAAGCAGTCCGTCGTGCAGCAGGTCTTGTTTCAGATTACATCATATGTTGCCTGCTACGTGGCATCAGAGCTATTTCTCCTAATCAGTACGAGGAAGAGAAGCATGAATGCTGTTGGGATCCATACTGAAGAGACCACCTTCTGTCTAAGCTTCTGTGCAGCTCCGTAGCTAAAAGTGGCCAGTTAATGTTCCCATGACCCAGAATGCAGGCCAGCTGCTGCCAAACAAGCAAAGGCTCATTTAATGTCCCTGTAGTTAAAATACTCTGTGATGAGACTGCTGGTATATGACAGTGGCAAAAGCACGAGCTGGCTCTGAGGAGGTTTCAATTCCAATCTTACCACTGTGATAAGATCACTGGTTCGCTTTTCTCTTTCTCCTCTTGCCACTGAGCTCTTGGAATCTGTGTGTCCAAGTAATTACACACCGGTAGTAGGCAGGAAAGATCCTAGTTCGATTTATCTAACTAGGGTCAAGATACAAGGAGCCATGCCTGCTCTTTGCTCTCAAAGATGTCTCCTCTCCCAACATGAAGAGGAAGAAAGAGGGGGAAAGTAGTGAAGACACCAACCCTGCAGATAAACGGCTGAGGACCGCAATACCTTGAGGACTGCCTCTCCCCATATAAACAGACCTGGACCCTGAGATCATTCTCTGAGGAGCTTCTTTGTGTGCCTCCTCCACGTGAGGTCCGGAGGGTGGCAACACGAGAACGGGCCTTTTCTGCAGTGGCCTCCCATTTGTGGAATTCCATCTGAGGTTCGTCTGGCGCCTTCATGATGTATCTTTAGGTGCCAGGCAAAAGACATTCCTCTTCAACCAGGCCTTGGGCTGCTTAATATTCTACATACAGCCTTTTAAGTGTGTTTGTGATAGGGAGGGGGCGTTATTATTTTGTTGTTTCTGTTTTAACTATTTATTTGTACTTCTATCTTGTGTTTTTTATCTTGTGAACCTGTCCCGAGATCTTTTGATGATGGGCAGTATATAAATCTTAAGAAATAAAATATCAGTCCAGCACCTGAGGGAGGATCAGCACAGGGCAGTTTTGGAGGTTTTTCCTCTGGCTGCTTTCTCCCGTGAAGTCCAGCCTTTGATACAAGCTGACTTGCATCCCAACACTTCCAACAAGAGCTGCATCAACAACTCCACTTTTCCTCCTGCAGCTTGTACAAATGTCCAGGGCTAGCTTTGTAGGTGCTTTTGTAAGGCTCTTGTCTTCTCTTCAGTGATCTGGCGGGTGGGGGCCAGACACAGAAGGAGCAAAGTTCCAAGGCTAGCGGTAGTGGAGCAAGGAAACAAAAGTGTCTCCTTATTCTGGTACTGGGAGGGTTGCACACCAATACCATCCTAAATGCCATCGTTTAATTCTTATACTTAACATTGGTTTCTGTCGAGTGCAAATGTGAAAGGATCAGTTTCTGACAGCGATAAGAATCCCCAGTGCTCAGAGCTGTGCATCATGCGAGAATGGTGCTGATTGAACTAGCCCACCCCTCTCTGGCTCTTGTATTGCCGATGACGACATTGATTCCCACAAAGTAGACACTTGATTCTGTTGCAACAAGCCACTGCGTCAAATCAAAGCTATTGAGAAGCAACACCCCAGCTTCTTCCAAGAACTCCTGACGTTCTGGATAGAGCAGCAATTGGAATATTTGCTTGTTTAAATTGTTCTCATGCTGTGATACACGAGAGCAGAAAAGATCAATAGAACTGCATGAAGAACAGAGAAGGGATCGATTCTGTTGCAAGCTGATCTCTCTGTGTTTTTATATTCCTCTCAGTGGCAAAGATTAAAAAAAATTCAGCACACACAAGAAGAAAGTATGTTTATTACATATAATCATTCCGGTGGTTGGCAGGTGTTAAAACTAGATTGCAAAACTGATAAAGGTTGGGATTTTGGTCCTGTTGGCTTGTATTTGTCAAGTTTGTTTCCAAAGAACAAGACCGAGCCTGTAGCTCTTATTTTTGACAGGGTGCCACCTAAAGACTGCTGAAATCCCTAGGTCAGGGGTGCCTAGGTTTCTGATCCTTAGTCCCGCTTAGCTTGGTGATGGGAGTGTCCCAACCTTACCGATTTTGGTACAAGATGGAATCCATCAGTGTCTTAAGAAGATAAACCATGCTTAAACAAGGTCATTACTTCTGTGTCTCATTGATTTAAGATTCTGCCTCATTCTGACCACTGCAAGAACAACGTTTTGCCTCCTTCACTCATGCTCTGGTTCACCTGGCAGTTCTTGAGGAACACCCATAACTCAACAGTAGAGAATATGCAGAAGGGGAAGGGCAGGTGCTTTTCATGCAAAAGGTCCCAGGTTCAATCTCCAGGATCTCAAAGTAGGGTTAGGAGAGACCCCGGCTTGAAACCCTGAGAGCTGCTGCCTGCTAGCTAGCTGGATCAGTGGTCTGGTTCAGTAGAAGACTGCTTTCTATGTTCCTTGGCCCCATTTTCAGTCCCCAGAAACTCTTAATAAAGTGTCTTGAAAAGCAGGGCTGGGAAGAGGCCCTCGGAGAGCTAATGCCATTCAACTCTGCCTGCCCAGGACTTTTGCTACCTATTTTTCCATTGTGCTGCCTGCTACCAGGGACTTTTATGGGGCTTTCTTTTGCCAGGATCCTCGGGGGTCAAGGATTGCCACAGGCTTGCCTAAAGCTGAAGTGGAACAGCAGCCTTAACAGATGAGACTCGGGGACTATTCAGGATCATTTGGGCTCGAATGGTATTGTTTTGCTCCTTGATGTCCCTGTTAGCTCTGCTTAATGAGTGCTTCTAAAAGAAATTGGGCAGCAGAGCAGCTGGGCATTGCCGATAAAACTGTTTACAAGGCTTCTGTGCAATTAGTCTGTTAACCTTCGCTGTAGAATCGCAAGCAGGTCCCGGAGAGAACGCTTTTGAAGGCAAGCTGGCAGCAGGAACATAAACAGTTGTGGAGTTTCTCTTGCAGGAACACGTTTGGCTATTTAAAAAAGATCATTGAAAAAAGCTAAGATGGGATTGATTCTCAGTCCCTCAGGTGGGGTGGGGGGTGTTCTTTCTAGGAAGCTCATAAACATACCATTTGCCTCCAGAGTCCTCAGCAGTTTGATATGACTAGATGCCTATTTATGTAGCACTTTTTTAAACCTGCAAAGCACATTGAAAGCTTTTTTAACGTGTTCAGCCTCCCATCAACTGTGTGATGGAATATTAGAATATTTATTTCCACGTGAAAGATAGGGAATTGAATCTACAAGAGCCCGTGAATTGCTGAAGTCCGCACAGTCAAGCCATCATAGAAATGTGGCTTGATCGCTGCCCTCCACATTCTCACATTCTTCTCTTGGGCACCAGAGCACCCTGCAAAGAGCCCAAAATAGGAAAGCCTAATGAGGATTCAGGTTTGCTTGTTTTTCCTCTTTAGAATTAGAGTGACACCGATGATTTCACAACTTATAGAGTTGTTCTCTATTTATGCTTTGCCAGCTGGAAAATCAGGGCAAAGAATTTTGATAAATAACCCGTTAATTGTAAAGGGGACTCAAGAGATCTAAGTTGCACAATCCATATATGTCTCTCTTCTATTTTACCTGTCCTTGCAAGAAAGGGTTCCGTTAGATTTGGTTGTGGTTTTATTGTCTGTTTAAAGGTAAAGGTAAAGGGACCCCTGGTCCAGTTGCGGACGACTCTGGGGTTGCGGCGCTCATCTCGCTTTACTGGCCAAGGGAGCCGGCATACAACTTCCAGGTTATGTGGCCAGCATGACTAAGCTGCTTCTGGCAAACCAGAGCAGCGCACAGAAACGCCTTTTACCTTCCTGCCGGAGCGGTACCTATTTATCTACTTGCACTTGGACGTGCTTTCAAATTGATAGGTGGGCAGGAGCAGGGACCGAGCAACAGTAGCTCATCCCGTCGCGGGGGATTCAAACCACCGACTTTCTGATTGGCAAGCCCTAGGCACTGTAAATCATAAATAAATAAAAATGGTCTGTTTAGTGTTTGTCAATATTTGTTTGTTTGTTTATTTATGAATTTCAGTTTTATGAATTTTAATAGTTTTACAGTCATTTTAACATTTGCCGACATCTACTTTTAACTATGGATCGCTATGGCGACTCTCATTTTACATACCCATAGAAAAGAGGGCGTGTCCTGAAAAAAGAGGATGTATGGCAACCCGGAGACCTATAAATTCACGCAAAGCCATAATGTGGAATGTGCTGTGGTTTTCATGCAGGGGTGAGGGGTCTCAGGTCCAGGAGCCAACTGAGGTCCTACAGACCTTTCTGCCTGGCCTTGGGACTGTTCCCCAGACCACATCCCTCACCAGCCAGGCAGTGGGTCATACTCTTGAATGCTTTTGCTTGGCTGGCATTTGTCCTTGAACTCTGATGAACTTTTGCTTGCGGGGATAGAGAGAAGTGTGTGCATGTGCGTAGAAATCAGCCCAGTGTGCAGAGGTACGGTAACATTTCAATTCATTGTTCCACAGGCTTTTGATTTTGGCACCACCCACCCCTGGCATGTGCCCTGTGCAGAGGGATTGCCTTGAAGGGACTGTGGCCCTTGGGCTGCAAAATGTTCCCCACTCCACCCTGCTGTTTTATTGTTCGCTTCAGTGTTTGACAGTGGAACATGCTCCCTTTGAAGGTGATGGACTCTCCTTCCTTGGAGGTTTCTAAGCAGAGATTTGGTGGCCACCTGTCAGGCATGCTTTAGTTGAAATTCCTGCTGGTTGACCCTTCCAACTCGGCAATTCTGTGATGCTGTGACTCGATGACAGCTCAAAGCATATTTTTGAAACAGTGTCTCATTTATTCCCTGGCCAGACTTGAATCTTGTTTAACAGTATTATGCGCTCTCAAACCATTTTCTGGGTGCCGGGTGACACAATCACATAAACTGTCACCTGTTTATTTCAGGCTTGGAACTCTTTCAGATGTTATCATGTAGGAAGAAATAATGTATTTTGTGTGCTTTGAAGTCTGGTGCAGAAGTTCTTTTGCCCCCCGCCCTGTGCACTCTTGGTAAAAAAAAAAAAATAGCAGTTGTGTATACCTTTTCAAACTCTATGGATTTTGTTTTCCTACATGGAAAAATGTTTTCTGTGTTTGAAGTTGTGAAGCTTGGCTCCAGGATAACCTGTATTTGTTCAATAAGCCGCACAGAAGGAATATTATATTTCCCAAAGTGTATTTCTTCAACTATCAATACAGTCGTACCTTGGATCCTGAATGCCTTGGCTCCCGAACAAATCGGCTCCTGAACAATCAAAACTCGGAAGTGAGTGTTCCAGTTTTCAAACATTCTTTTGGAAATCAAACACCTGACGGGGCTTCCATGGCTTCCGATTGGCTGCAGGAGCTTCCTGCAGCCAATAAGAAGCCACACTTTGGTTTCCGAACACTTTGGAAGTCGAACGGACTTCCGGAATGGATTCCATTCGACTTTCAGGGTACGACTGTAGGTTTTTTTTTTTGCAAATAACACTTTAAAATGGTTTCTACTGCTGAAGAACATTGATTCTGTATAGAGCCTTTTCAGATTAGGAGGGTTCTTACATGAACAAAGAACTGGCATCCAGAATTCATTCTTTGTGTTCCATTAGAGTTCCGTAAATATCAGGAACCCACCGAGTTTAAAAGATCAAGTTTTCCATGAAAAGAAGTTATTTTGCATCCTATGAATGAAACTAATTGGCTTAGTTATGAAACAGTTGTGTTCTTTTTGGGGGGATGCCTTCTGTTAAATGCCTCCCCACAATGATAATCTATTTGACGGATCAGAACTTTACAAAAAGGGACATTTATTTCTGTTTCCATACATAACGTGCATGACTCCACACAACTGTAGGAGGAATTATTATACTGTGAACGGCAATTTCATAATGCTAATTCCACTTTAAGACAATTTCAGGAACAAAGCTCCACTTACGTTGTTGTTTGTGGAGGCAGGAGTTAAACATGAGCCATAGTGGCACTGCGGGAGGCAGTGCAAGACAGGAGTGCCTGGCGTGCTATGGTCCATGGGGTCACGAAGAGTCGGACACGACTAAACGACTAAACAACAACAACATAGTGGCATTCCACTTTTCAGTAGAAACTGAGGGCAGGGACCTTTCATTTATATACTAATGAAACTGTCATAGAATCATAGAATTGTAGAGTTGGAAGGGACCCCAAGGGTCATCCAATCCAACCCCCTGCAATGCAGGAATCCTGCCTATACCCATCCTCGGGTGGGCTTGAACCACCAACCTTCTGGTTAACAGCCAGACACACTTAACCCATTGTGCCACCTGCCTGTCAGGAGCCATTGACACTGATGACTTGGTGTCAATAACAATAATACAGAGCCCCGGCAGAAATGAGGCAGTTGCACGATTCTTGACCAAGCATCTCAGAGGGAAACCTCAGCTTTGCAGAGTATTGGTTCCCCCTCCCAGCAAAAAAACCCTTAAAAACTTCCTAGTGAAGGCGGGGCATATTTGGTAGTCATGGAATATTGACAATTGAAAAACAAAAATGGGAAATTAATGGGGGGGTATGATGTCCCTGGGGAAGGGGGAATAGCGCTTTCCCTGCTTTGGGAAGGAGGTGGGAGGGCACATGGACCTGCCAGAGCCTTGCACCTCCTTCCCAAAGCCCAGTGCCTCACTTAGCTAGCTTTGGGAAGGCAGCGTGAAGGCTGGGGGGGGGGGGCGGCATCAAATTTTGGGCTTGCTTCCCACCCCTATGCAACAAGTCCTGTGGGTGGTTCTGTGTCAAAGTACTCTTGTGGCCCATTTTATATGAAAAGCTGGACCGCCCTGGTAGGTGGATAACACCTAAAAATAGTGTGCCGCTATAAACAAACGAATAACCAGTGCCGGGAGTAAATGTCAAGTACTGAATTCCCTGTGCATAAACAAACAAACAAAAGCCAGAGGTTCAATTTGCTTAAGGTGTGATTTGCTGTGAAGAGTGCTCAACTCTCAGTGGAACGTTGATTTAAAGGAGGAGGAGGGGGAGAAGAAAGGAAGGAAGGAAGGAAGGAAGGAAGGAAGGAAGGAAGGAAGGAAGGAAGGAAGGAAGGAAGGAAGGAGGGAAAGAAACAGGTCGGCACAAAGAGTTTTGCCTGCAGCAGTGATTCAACTTCTTTGAGTCACAAAGGTTTCGAGGCTGCTTCACGCATGGTCAAACTCTGCATGCTCTCTCATAGACACACATTGCACATAATCCAGGGAATGGGGAACCTGGTGGGGCCTTCTTGATAATGCTGAACTCCCAGCTTCCATCAGCCCCAGCCAGCATGCCTAGTGGTCAGGCATGAGAGGAGTTGTAAGTCAGCAACCCCTGAACCTCTGCACTCTGTGGGCGAAGGCTTTCTGCAGATTCCATCTTTTCAGGAGCTCCATTACCCACAACGTAGGAATCAGTGTGCCTTTAGTGTGGAGGCACCTACCTTTCGGATTTCCCTCCCCTTGAATATTAAGCAGGTGCCACCCATGCTGTCTTTTTGGCACCCAGTGAAGACCTCCCTCTTTTGACAAGCCTTTTGAATTCTTCCCCACTTCTGCATCTGTAATGGAATTGCTCTTAAGCGGCTTTCAATTTATTTTATGTACAGTATTTATATTCCACTTTTTCTCCAGGGAGCTCAAGGTGGCTGACATGCTTGTTCCCCTTTCCATTTTACCCTCACAACCACCCTGTGAGGTAAGCTAGGCTGGGAGAAGGAGGCCAGCCGGCCCAAAGTCACCCAGTGAGCTTCATAGCAGAGGGGGGATTTGAACCCCGGTCTCCCAGTTCCTAGCTCAGCACTCTTACCACTGCAACACACAGAGTCTCTCTTTATTTATTATTGTTTTATCACTGGTTTGCCATTTTGGGGCTCCTTTCGTAGGACATGGGGTGTGGGTGGCGCTGTAGTCTAAACCACTGAGCCTCTTGGGCTTGCCGATCAGAAGGTTGGTGGTTTGAATCCCCGCGACGGGGTGAGCTCCCGTTGCTGTGTCCCAGCTCCTGCCAACCTAGCAGTTTGAAAGCATGCCAGTGCAAGTAGATAAATAGGCACCGCTGCAGCGGGAAAGTAAACGGCATTTCCGTGTGCTCTGGTCAGTGTTCTGTTGCGCCAGAAGCAGTTAAATCATGCTGGCCACATGACCCAGAAAGCTGTCTGTGGACAAACGCCAGCTCCCTCAACCTGAAAGCGAGATGAGCGCTGCAATCCCATAGTCACCTTTGACTGGAATTAACCATTCAGGGGTCTTTTATCTTTATTGATTTACCTACCTACCTTTCGTAGGAAGGGAACCAACTAATATCTGAGGTTTCCAAACCCTGACATAGACAATTTAGTGTGTACTTCAATTTTGCATGTGTGTGTGTGTGCGCGCACAATCAGACTGAGGGAGCAAGACTGTCACGCACATCTATATGTACATATGCTCCAACTCGCACAGATTGTCTCTGCACCCTGAGGAGGTGGGTGAAAGCCCAGTTCCCACACTGCATGGGCCCAGGGCAGCATAGGTCAAAAACCATTCGCGTGCCCACGAGATATGAAATTGTGACCTCCAACGCCTGCATCAGATTTCATGAGGATACCTCGGTGTTCAACAGCGATAGTTTAATTTTGCTCTAATGTTGCAAGCTGCCTTGAAAGGGCACTTGCGCATCTGACCCCCCACTCGCCACTGACATGCACACACACACACACACACACACACCGACCGCAGAAGGTTGCCCACAAGGGAACAAAACCCTCAGGTAGAAGAAAGTTCCCCACTCCTGGATTAAACCTACAGGTCCCTTCATCTGACTAGTGAGCATGGTTTGGGTGTTGTTCAAATGGTGTATACTTTGCCAAAGGGGGGAGAATGCAATCTTTGTCTCGAGTCCTGTGAAGGCGATGCGGGGAGGGCCTTTCAAGGAGAATTTTTGATCACAATGGCCTTAAAGAATATGTACTTAAAAGTTCCAATATTCTTCCAAGAGCAACGGGCTAGTGCAGCAATATTTTGTCACGCCGATTTCACTAATGAAAGGCAGGAGCCTCTAATGATTGTTCAAGGCAGGCGAGCTCTGCGCTGCAGCTGCCTACTAGACAGGGACAAAGAAGACAGCAATTACCTTAATTTCATCCCAAGCACACAGTTCTAAAAGACCTCCGCATCTGCTGCACGTTCCACCCAATCTCTCCTGTATAACAATTATGTGTCACCGTTGCGAGAGCGCAGGCATTGATCTGCACCCTAATTGTACATATTCTGACTTCTGTTGCGATGCTGTCATAACCTGAACACCAACGGAGCCCATTAAACAAGAAAAGAAAAAATGTCAAAAGAGCTAATGTCTAAGGCAGAAAACCGAGACAGAAATACAATGAAGCTCTGATAAACAAACGCAAGATAAGAAAGCAGTTGTGAAAATTCGATGGAAAAACTGTATATCCTCTATATCAGTGGTGGGGGATGTGGGGGGGCTCCCCTAGACATTGTGGACAGACTGCAGCTCCCATCTCCCTGACCGTTGAGCCTGCTAGCAGGAATAGAAATGGGGGGCACCTGTGGAGCGACAGATCCCACATTTCAGCTATAGCATAGAATTATAGAGGTGGAAGTGACCCCAAGGTTTATCTAGTCCAGCCATCCTGTAGTGATTGATTGCATTTTTACTTGTCTCTTCTACATGATTTTGCTTCTAAGGTTTAGAATTAGGGGATGCTGGGATAGGGAGGGAAAGAGCAAAGGAAGGGATGATTAGTATGTCTATAGGCATTGAGGGCAGAGAAGAACAGCAGTCAAAGGAACACTTCGGGACACCACAGCCGAGATTCTCAAATTGCCAAGTTCTGTTGCCACATTCCATGACGGAGCAGCAGGCCCATGGCTGTGTAAAATGCACACCGACCTCGGAATCCTATAGAAGATTACTATTGGGGGGAACCTAAATTGACTTTTGGAGCTTCTGCATTCTTCTTATTTCGTAATTGGCCAAAGTTTTTACCATCTGCTTCCAGTAGTACCCAGTGTCCACCTGGTCTCCAGAGTAATTGGAGTACTTAGGTCACAAGTCTACTAACTAAGATTTTTGACATTGCCCATCTACAGTGACTCAGCAAAGTAAACTACTAGGGACAATTCTTCCGAGAGAATAGTATGGACTATGTATCGGCTATTGTTATTTAAAGTATGAGGGCATCCTTTTAACTAAAAGGTTTTCTTTCCACTCCTCTGAAACATTCTTGCCAAAGAGGAATACCTTTTGTACTTAGTCGAAACAGATCAAGGCGAACCATTCATGTGCTCTGAAGATAATGCTTGCATTTGGACATGGTAGCTTTGGGCTTGTACATTACACCCACCCACCCCACTCTCCTCCTCTGGCATAGCCACAAGATGATCAGAAGATGATCAGAAGTTATTTCCAAACCCTACATTGCGCTTAATCTTAACTGTAGTGTGTTTGAAACAGGCCAGCTTCATTATCCATGGTTTGAAGCTGGCTTGTTTGTTGGGTTTTGATGACATGACAAACTGTGGTTAATTAGAAACGGAAGTGAAAGCTTCCAAACTCCTTTTCATGACTGTGCTCTAGTAGAAGGGAGGGAGGAGGGGCTTGTCTTAGCTTGTGTCCATCATGATAAACCATTGACATCTGAACACAAGCATGGAGGGCGACCTATTGCAGCTTGTAAACTGACCAGCATGTTATTTACCTGGTTCCCGGATAAGTGTGGCATTCCTGCTAAGTAAAAGTCGCTTTGTCAGTTTTTCAGTGGTGCCTGCTGTGAAGTGTGTTACAAAAGAGAACCAGCAATTTACTTAATCTCATTTCCACTCAGAAGCTGAACTAAAATGCAGTTGCTGTTTGCTGTAAAAAAAATCTATCAATGTATTGCCGGGGAGCCATTCATGGGTCCTTTCATCCTTGGAGCTGTCCCCACTTGCCATTGCTTCATATTACCACTGCTGGTACTGTAATTGAAGATCTGTCTATGAAGTGATACAGAAGCTTTCAGTGAGGATCTTACCACTGTTAAATAATAAAATAAGCCGTTGAAATGACTTACTGGCTGATAATGGAAGGAAATCACTATTCAATTTGTTATGATTTATGAAGGCAAACATCTCCTGAAACTTTTGCCAAAAAGCAAGAAGGAAAAACTTGCCTTTATGCTACCTGATTACTAAGACTTTGAATGGCACAGACTGATTTTATTCTCCCCCCCCCCGCCCCGACTGATTTTATTCTTAACTTCTGTGTCTCCATGCTAGAACTTACTCCATGCTAGCAAATGGAAGAGAGATGGGGATCAGAGAGGGAAGTCATTTAAATTCATAGTCCTCATTTCATCAGGGCACCTGGTCCTTGTACAACTGAAGTCCAGCTTGGCTACGATGCTGGTTGCATGCACTGCTACCAGAATCCCTTACCTGTGTAAGAGCTCCATGCCACAGGTGTCATGCTTTTAAAAAGTCCTCCTGTCCTGGCCATTACCAGATGAAGAACTCAAACTCTCAGTTCTGTTCCTGCCAAAGTCTTTAATGAGTAAATCAGATTGGTATGTAGGAAAGAAACTAGTTGCAAGGTGTAGCAGGTACAAGAAAGGCGTAGATGCATGGTGAAGATGTGAAGAGATTGATGAGTGATGTGCCCCTTCCTTCCTTCCTTCCTTCCTTCCTTCCTTCCTTCCTTCCTTCCTTCCACCTCCTTTTAGAAGAGTAGGTCAGGCTCAGCAGCAGGCTCAGTCTTGGGACCAGGCAAGCAAATGGGCCCTTCTTTACTCATAGGGTTGAGCCTATGGGGTTTGTTCGCACTGGCCCTGGTGCCTCTGTGTCCTAGCCTATGGAGGTGGCATCAGTGCCAGCACATTATCTGGCTTACTCCCAGCTGACAGCCAGTAGTGGCAGAGACTGTGCCCTAGGAGGTGCCTGACTAGGAGTGCCTGCTAACATGGGCCAAACACTTCTCTGCCAGCCTAAATACACCTTCCCCCCCCCCCAAACCGGAAGCTTTTCTATTAGGACTTATAAGGACAAGAGATAGTGAAAGGAGATCAAGTATTATTTATGTATGCGACAACTGCAGCTAGGACTTTGTTAGCCCAAAAATGGAAACCGAGGAGTTACTGATGATTGAAGAGTGGGAGACGAAAATGATGGACTATGCGGAATTAGCAAGACTGACTAGCAGGATCCGAAACCAGGGAGAGTCAAAGTTCCAAAGGGATTGGAGTAAATTTGTGGACTATATGGAGAAGAACTGTAGAAGTTTAAAGACACTCGCAGGATTGAAATAAATCCTACAAATTGACTTTAAGTAGAAGGAATAAAGTCAAAGCTCGGCAGAGCAAAGAAAATTGTAATAATTAATTAGATGCTAAGAAGAAGAAAAATTGTGTTTTTTGTGTTTATTATGTTTATTACGTGTTGTTGTGTTGTGGTTGTGGTTGTATGGTTTGTTTTTGTTTAAATGTGTTTAATTGGAAAATTTAATAAATTGTCTTTTTTTAAAAAAACACTTCTCTGCCAGCCAACCCACTTGGTCCCTCCCCTGAATCCAACTCCTGACTCCCTCAATCACTGTCTCCCCACCCCCCTTCCAGCTCAGATGCCTCCTAGATTTCATCCAGCCCAAACCCACTAACCTGCTGGACCCTTCTTCAAGGTCATCCAGTTGAATCCCCAACCTCCCACTTTTTCTTCAAGATCTGACCCTTCCCTCCAGGACACCGTCACAGGACTCATGACAATCATGGGTTGCAAACTTTGCATTTGATGGGACCCTTTTAAACCCAACATTGGGGACGAGTCGTCGCTTGGTGACAGAACACAGGTTTTGCATGCGAAAGACTCCCTCCTTGACATGTTTGTACATAACAAAATATGTATTTTATCAAAGTAATTGTTGAACTGAAATACAATTAAGAAGAAGTCTATTATTAGTAAAATACAATTAAGAAGAAGAATATTAATAGTGAAATAATTATTAAGCTCTAACTTAAAATGATTGTTATTCATAACAAGCTTAATAATGCAGACACATTGGCATTTGACAATAACAAAAGTTTTATTTTATTTGTTTTTATCTTATATTTTGGAAATGGACATCCAGCTTTCTTTTTCTTTAATTTTTTTGGGGGGCCCCAAGAGAGTGGGGCCCTAAGCTATAGCTTGTTTAGCTTATATGTAAATCCGGCACTGAGCACAGGCAATCATATCAGCAATGGAAGGAGCCCTAAATCATATTGCAGAGGTGGACAAATAACAAACTACAAGACACATTTCAGTGGCCTGAAAGCTCGTCATACTGAAACATACAGAGAATTCAAAAATTCCATTTTAAAATTAAGTTTCTAGGCTTCGTGATTGTAGGAAATAAGCTTAAAACACATAAACACAACAGACTTAAAACACAAGTAGATCCGTCCGCCAAACAAAACCTTCAGATATTGTTTTCAGCTCTTGTGATTTCTAAGCTGAACTCTTGATTTAAGAAGGTCGACTTCCAAATCTCAACATTCTAAAGCTACCCATAGTTAAACACCATGGCTACGGTATTCACATATTCAAGAGTAGCTGGGACAGGGTGAGGAATTGTAGTTTTCAAAATCCTACTTGGGAGTTCACGTAATTCCTGCAGGAGCCTGTGTGTGCTGCTTTGAAGTTTATCCTTGATTGCCTAGGAGAGCTGGTCCCTGCTGGTCCCTGCTGGACTTCACTTGCCCTTGTTTTCTCGAAGAAAAGAAAAATGACAAAAACATACCATATTCTTTCTCGGCACTTTGATCTGCTGCCATTAAGCAGGACCCTTTCGAGTGGGTTAAAAAAAAATGTTAAAAATAATAATAGCATTTGGGGGCAGAACAAGTAAGTGTACCATCAGGCTCCATAAGGGTCCTTTCAAATGTTTGTTGTTGTTTTTTGAAAGGAGCTGTACTCTTGCAGGAATCTGGCATCAGAAACATTATATTCAATCCCCAGGTAATGAAGGGTTACTTTTGCTAAGAAAGTGGGGTACAAATAGCCTTGTCATTGTGCAGCAGCTCACCATTGCTTCTTAAAAGAAAACTGATGGCCTACTCTAGAGAAGGACACAGACTGGAAAGAAATAACCGCTCCTATATATAATAGCAACCCCAGTTCTCTGAATGCTTGTCCAAAATGGCACTACCTCTGCAAAAGAGGGGTGTATCAGCCAGCTTGGGGAAACCAAAGGTTTTGAAAACGTACCCCCCCCCCAAAAAAAAGGTTTTAGAAAAAACACCATTGGGGGGGAGGAAGACTCTCAACACTTCCCATTGAAGACTGGTGGCCACTGATGGTTGACTCACTGTCGGGGTGGGGAGGTAGGAAACCAGATGGGATAGGAAATGATAATGGAGTATCCTGAACAGCAACATGACACGCTGCAACATTCTATTGCCGATCCCACTGGTTCCCTCTATTCCCAGTGTTCAGACTGTGAGCGCCATTGCCTATGTGGCCAAAATAGAACTGCTCCGTGTTCAAGAGAGAGGTATCAACAGCCCTTCCTGCCACCAGGGTTTGCAGAAGGACAAAAGCAACTTGTGGGGGCTGAGGAACCATATGGGAGGGAACCAAAAAGCAGCTGAACAAGGGCTGAGCATGCTCGGTGGCCAGAGAATGCGGGCTGATGGGTATAAAGGAATAGAAAGGGGGGGGAGGAATGGAGTGACTGGAATCTCAAACAGCTTCATTTCACATTGCAGCCTTTCCATTGCATGTACTTTTTAAATGAAAGGACCTTAACATGAGTGGATATTGTCAAAGGAGGACCAACAATAGCCTTTTGCTGTATTTTCCTAATGCTTGGAGTGCAGGCTCCCATGCACAGCCCAGAAACCTCTATATTCTCCAGTGGTGGATCAGAGCCATGCTTGGACATGTGTGCTTTTGGGGTGTGCAAAAAAAGAGGCTTGTTTGAAACTTTATAAAAACTTATGTTTGGAATTGCTAACTCTTGTTGCAACATTAGGTTTTCAAATGCTACCAGCACGGCAACATTACATGCCAAAAAAAGCTGGAACTTGGGGGATCAAGTTGGCTGCGTTGCCTGTGATCCTGGCATCCATAGAACTGTCTAAAGTTTTGTTGTGGTTGAGTCTCTCCCAAGAGTTTCAGAAACTTGGCTCTGCAATCCCTACCAACTGGCAGACACGGAAAGTAGCTGAACTTCCTGACTTTGGGCAGCTGAGTTTTTTCTGCTCGTTAGCGTCATGAAGCTGGTAGCCTCAGGCCATTGTTGCAATGTAGGGATGTGATTCGAATTTCCTTCATTAGGTAGGATTCCATTCTTTCAAACCCTCCCCCCCCAAAAAAAAGTTTGTTGGCCTCAGGCAAGGCTGTCAGTCATTCTGCCATAGCTTAGAGGATGCAAGTGCAATATTTTGCAAAGGGCTGAAAAGGATTGCAAGACAAATATCATTTGGGAAGTCAGAATCTATTGCAGTGTCTGAAAACCCATCAGAATTCATTTATGTCCTCTTGGGTGTGACCTCACCATTTAAGGGCCTTTAGTGGAGGATGAACAGGCACCGAGAGACAGACCAATGAATGCCACAGGGTGAATAAATAGTACACATCTGGGTTCAGTACAGTATAGTGCAGTGCAGAAGGGGGTAATTGTATTATGTGCAAACACACTTAAAGGCACCACGGCTTATTTAATTTTTAAAGAAAAACAGCCTTGGGGAGGGCAGATTTTAGAAGAGAAGTTGCTAGTGGGGGCAGGTACTTAGCCACTTAATCATTTTTTCTCTTGTTGCCCTTTCTCCATTCCAGATTCCTTGCATCCCAAAGTATTCTGTGCTACATTTTGAACCAAGGGTGAGGGAGAACTGGTTGGGGAGGCAATTTTGAACGAAGAAAATGTGATCAGCGCCTTCTTCCCTGCACTGCTTCTTTGCTCAAAATTGCCCCCCTCCCAAAGCTGTTTTTCTTTCTGAAAGGATGGCATTGAATCTTTGTTAAATCTGTTTAAATATTGTAAACCACATAGAGGTCTTGTTGCAATCAAGCTGTGCCAATTACCATTTCAAATGAATAACCCAGACTGGCCAAAGTGGGATGGTCACCAATGTTTTTTTTTCTGGGGGGACTCAGGGGTACGCATACCCCTAAACATTTTGTGAATCTAAGTTTGGCCTCATTGAGCGGCAGTATTTCAATATGAGTAGGGAAATGAGAGTACCCCTAAACATTTTTGAAGGAAAAAAAGCACTGGTGATCACCAAACATTATCAGGTATCTTGACAAACAAAGGACAAGCCACACTCTCAAAAATTTCTGTTGTAGACAGTCTCTGTCTGTGATGCATGTGTGATGTTTTGGGGTTGTCTTTAGCCAAGGGGTTGGGCCATTTCTAAAGTCTTTAAAAGTTATTGCACACCTTTGTTCTGGGTCATCACCTCCTTGGAAAGGGGGGTAGGGAGGTAACTCTGTTGCAACAGGAAAATAAAGATCTTTCTTGCTTTCCTTCTACTGGTTCCTGCCTCTATCCATTCTTCTTTGACGGATCATGGACATAGGAGACTCCTTGAGGAGTTGAGCTACAAAAGTGAAACCCATTTTTTTCTACAACAAATCTAAAGCCAGCAATCCTGTATCTGTTTATTTTCTAATTCATTTTTGCAGTATTTTAAGTAAGAAAACCTGAGGGGGAAGGATAGTCAAAGCACTTTGAAACTCTGGCTCACATGGTCTTTGAATGCAAAATGTATGCTGATATCCGCCAGCAATACTTGGATCAACTATGTATTCCAAACTGGAAACCGGAGATAGAGGTTACACACTTCCTATTACAGGGGAGAGACCAGGAGCGTACCAGGACTGTGGCTGAGTTCCTCAATTTGATCTTTTGCTGTCGAAGTACATTACAGGATCCTGCCCCTGTAGGAGACCCACAGAGGTAAAATAGATTGCTGGCCTCCCCTCCCTTTTGGCAAGTGACTGTACTGATGGGTTGGTGACGTGATCGCACTGGACTATTTATTTTAAATGCTTGTAAATGATGCCAATAAAGGTTTTGATTGATTGGTGGTGAAAGCACTTGGTTTTATCAAAGCGATGGTTGGGTCACATGTGTTTGTTGTCCAAAGGCCCATGCCAAACTAACATACAAAGTAAATAACATAATTTACTACAAGGAAAATGTGGGACATAATCCATTACTGTTTATGCCACATAGCCTATCTAGAGTAAATAACATAAAATCTACAATGCCTATGGGTGCAGTCAAACTGACATTGCCAGAATGAGACAAAAACCTTGAGAGAGTATTTATGGATTTCTCCCCAGACAAACAACCAGCCCTCTCTGCCTTATTTTCCATTGTGGCATTGAAGAAACAGCAAGCCATCACCTGAGCTTTGTGCCTTAATGTGCAAATTTTCCTATGAAGGAGCAATGAAAGGCCTATGAAGCCAGTCATCTGTCCCCTCACATACCTTTGGGTGCCTTCAAATTCTTTATTTTATTTTGAACTAGGAGGAGGAGGAGGAAGAGGAGAGGAAGAAGAAGGGCTGCAAGGTGCATTTCATTGTGTCACCTTAATTGTGTCAAGGTCAATGAGATGATAAAAGCATGTTTCAAAAGTTAGCCTTTGGACCTTACAGAACTGGCTCTCCCCAGAATAGGGAGCAGGGATACCAGCTTCTTCTTCCAACCTCCCTGCAGGGCAGAGTCTCATTGGAGTTTGGGGAGGGCTTTGGGCAGCCAAGGCAACAGAGGAGGCAGCAGGGAACGAGCAGAGCCTGAACGAGAGGGTACAGTGTTCTCATCTAGAACCAGGCACTGCCTCCACAGATGGCAGCCAAACCCCCGCCCCCACCTCAGAGGAGCACACGGTTGTAATTACAATATTCCTACAAAGCGAGCAAGTCTCCTGAGTGAAGCATCTTCTCTTTAGAAGCTGGGTGTGGAAACTCTTTGGGACATCTTGGTTGCTTCCATCCAGATCTGAACACCTTGTATGCTTTCTGAACCCTTGAACTCCTGAACTCCATGTCTGCTGCCAAGTCTGTAGCACTACTTTCCCGAATCAATATCTCTTTCTTCATTACAAGTAAGCTCCTCTGCCTGTGTGTGTTGAGCATGAAGCAGGAGAGTTGGAGGAGTATCCATGTGATGGACCCCCAACTTCTCCGCAGACGGCCTTGTTTACACTTAGTAATTGTGCAATCCTACTCACGTCTATTCTTTGCTGCCAAAGAGGCTTACTTCCAGGTAGGTGCATAGAGGACTATAGCTTGCATCAGCCAATGGTCTTTCCCCTAGTGCCTTAACTGTATTTAAATTCAGTTCTCATTGTTAGAATACTGGGAGATAGCAGAAGCAGTAAGAAATTAGCAAGTCTAAATAGATATCTGAGTACAGCTAGAGGCTATATCTTCCTATATACATAAAAACTTAAGACTGTTATCACACAGCCCCTGCCCCTGGAGGCAAACCCGTGCAGAGCCCCCCCCCCCCACCAGACTTTAGAGGACTAAGCAAGCCAGGGAGACCTGATTTTTTTCTTTGAGTTTATAACATTAAGGCCTCAGACAAGCTCTGCATGGGTATGTCTGGATTTGCATGAAGTTTGTGGGGTGAGGAGGAGAGCACAAGAGAAGGCAGCTTTTAAAATGGCGGCTTTACCCAACTAAAGAGGATTGGCAATTTAAGTTGACAGAATATGCACAACTTGTATATAAAATGATAGAGCAAGAAGAACATACATTTAAAGAAGATTGGAAAACGTTTATTGAGTATATGGAAAATAACTGTGCGCAGCTGAAAACACTGGCAGCATTAAGATAAATTCAACAGAGCAAATAATTCTTGACAGATGCAGTAGTGGAAAACCGAATGGAATGGTGATTGTAAAAGATGCAGGGATGTAAGATATGCAAAAGGAACAATGGAAATAGAATAAGGGAAGTTATTAGATATTTTTAAGTGTGTAAAATGTTTATTTGAAGTTGTAAAACAGAAAATTTAATAAAAATTATAAAAAAATAAAATGGCAGTTTTAAACAACAGCAGAGGTTTGGATAAAGGAAGATGAAAGCAAAATGAAAGTTTAAAATGGTGGGGCCATTTTAAACAATGGCAGGCGTGTGAGTAAAGTGGGCACGGGGTGACACTGGGAAGGTGTGAATGACACCTTGAAACAAATAGGTAACCATGTTGGTCTGGCGTAGTCGAAACAAAATAACTTTTTTCCCCTTTCAGTAGCACCTTAGAGACCAACTAAGTTTGTCATGCATGCACACGAGAGCTCATACCAATGACAAACTTAGTTGGTCTCTAAGGTGCTACTGGAAGAAAAAAATTTTTTAGCTTGAAACAAAGTTTGTGAGAAGTTAGCTGTGAAAAGCTCCATCCTGTTAGCTTCAAATATCCCATAGTACCTTCCCACAGTCATGCATTTCACTCCTGGTACCATGTATTGCCTTCATCACGAAGTTCTAGGTTCTATGTCGTATTTTAGAAGTGATGCTTTATTAAGGAGCAAACACCTGTTTACGTACAGCATCCTCCACCAGCTGAACCAAACCTTTTCTAACTGGGCAAGCTACACCGGACAGGTTCACTCTTAAGAGATTTGCAGTCACCTTACAGATACAGGAGGGTATATCAACATGGAGAGAAAGAGAGAGAGAATGTGTGTGTACGCACGCGCAAAGGGGGCTGCAGAATAGGAGAGAGGATAAGACATGGAAATAAGGGTGGTCTTTGTGCAAGGGAGAGTTAAGAAAATTGAGGAGGTGGGTGGAGGTGGGGCAGAGGTGCCAAGGGGCGGGTGCAGAAGGAAGGGAGGTGTGGGAGTTGGGTTGAAGGTGAAAGCAGGGGCATGAGAGGTTCTGGAGAAGAGGAGGGGATGCCAGCTACATAGCTGAATGGAAGGTGACAAGGGTGCTTAGTAGTTGGGAGAGGAGGAAGATGTAGGAGGTTACCATGGGGATAGTTTGTGTGCAAGGTCGGGGTGTTGCACAAAATGGGGGGGGTGAGAAATATGGGCAGTGCCGGATTTATGTATAAGCTAAACAAGCTGTAGCTTCGGGCCCCACTCTCTTGGGGGCCCCCAAAAAATTCAAAGAAAAAAAAGTGGGTGTACATTTCCAAAATATAAGATAAAAAGCTAATAAAAAAACCCACCTACATACAGCAACAGTGGCAAATGACTTTAGATACCTATTAGGTCCATAAATTACCCTACAGCATACATTCAACATGAAAAACAGTGGTGATTTGTTGTTGGCAAAGGACAGCTGGACATATAAAGGGCCCCATTAGCTTCAGTAGCTTAGGGCCTCATCAAACCTAAATCTGGTCCTGAGCATGGGCATAGGGGTGAAAAATGGCTGCAAAGCAGGGCTGCAGAATAAAAGAGAAGCGGCCTCAGATACGGGGTTGGGAAAGCGAAACCAGAGCTTACTTAGCAGTTGCACAAAAGGGGAAATATTAATGTCTGGGAGTTGGTGAGTGGAGCAAGCCCCGTGTATGTGGGTTGGTTTATCTGATGTCATTTTGAGCGAAAACATGGGGGAGAAGCTTTAAACATGCATATGGGGGGTTATTAAATGTAAAATGAAAAGCAGCCCTATGGATGTTTTTCATTGGAGGCAGTGAGGTATTTGCAGGAAGCTGCCAGCAACAAACTCATTATAGCATGTGTGTTTTTCCCCCCTCAGTGATGTGAACTATTTCCTTCACTTGCCAGACTGAGTCTGCTTTCCAACAGCAGATTTATTTCACAGCAGAGGGCTTTGCACCCCACGGCGCTAGAGTCACATTAGCCAGTTAACTTGGCTAGTTACTTTCATTTGTTTACTTCTTGCCGGGCTGTCAGTGCAAGTCCAAACAGCAGGCTCTTTCCTTTAAATATGGACACTGCAGAAATTGGCTAGACGAGCTTCAGGTAGAGACGCCTTGATTGAAAAAGGCTTACGAAATACTGGAATCAGTAATATACTGGGTGAGGACCAATAAACGGAAGCTGAATTTATTTATTTAATAAGATTTATACATGGCTTGATTGTAACAACCACCACCACCCTTAAAGTGGTTTACTAAATCTTCACAAGATAGGTGCTGTGGACTGGTGGTTCTCAGGCCTGGGAACTGACTAGATGCCCTGTTCTGGATGGGGCTGCATTTTTATCAAATGGACAGGTACAGAGCTTGGAGGTACTTCTTGATCCACCTTTGTTACTAAAGGCCCAAGTTGCATCAGTGGTAGAGAACGCTTCTTTCCAGCTCCTGCTGGCACACCAGCTACAGTCATTTGTGAAGGAAGAGATAGAGCCTTGCCACAGTACAGGTTTGGGCTAAAGGTGGATCCCAGATCTGAAAACCTTGAAGACTACAGGTGATTCTTCAGTGTTTCAGTGTTCAGACCCCTGGGCTCTCACTTGTGAGGTGCCTCAGGGTTCTGTCCTCTCCCCCATGCTTTTTAACATCTACATGCAGCCGCTGGGAGAGATCATCAGGGGGTTTGGGCTGGGTGTTCATCAGTATGCGGATGATACCCAGCTCTACCTCTCTTTCAAATCAGAACCAGTGAAGGCGGTGAAGGTCCTGTGTGAGTGCCTGGAGGCGGTTGGAGGATGGATGGCGGCTAACAGATTGAGGTTGAATCCTGACAAGACAGAAGTACTGTTTGTGGGGGACAGGAGGCGGGCAGGTGTGGAGGATTCCCTGGTTCTGAATGGGGTAACTGTGCCCCTGAAGGACCAGATGCGCAGCCTGGGAGTCATTTTGGACTCACAGCTGTCCATGGAGGCGCAGGTCAATTCTGTGTCCAGGGCAGCTGTCTATCAGCTCCATCTGGTACGCAGGCTGAGACCCTACCTGCCTGCAGACTGTCTCGCCAGAGTGGTGCATGTTCTGGTTATCTCCTGCTTGGACTACTGCAATGCGCTCTACGTGGGGCTACCTTTGTAAGTGACCCGGAAACTACAACTAATCCAGAATGTGGCAGCTAGACTGGTGACTGGGAGCGGCCCTTGAGACCACATAACACCGGTCTTGAAAGATCTGCATTGGCTCCCAGTACGTTTCTGAGCACAATTCAAAGTGTTGGTGCTGACCTTTAAAGCCCTAAATGGCCACGGTCCAATATACCTAAAGGAGCGTCTCCACCTCCATCGTTCTACCCGGACACTGAGGTCCAGTGCCGAGGGCCTTTTGGCGGTTCCCTCGTTGCGAGAAGCCAAGTTGCAGGGAACCAGGCAGAGGGCCTTCTCAGTAGTGGCGCCTGCCCCATGGAACGCCCTCCCATCAGATGTCAAAGAGAAAAACAGCTACCAGATTTTAAAAGACATCTGAAGGCAGCCCTGTTTAGGGAGGCTTTTAATCTTTAATCGATTATTTTATTCTTCTGTTGGAAGCCGCCCAGAGTGGCTGGGGAAACCCAGCCAGATGGGTGGGGTATAAATAATAAATTATTATTATATTATTATTATTATTTCAGACAGGAGCCTTTGTCTCTGTCTGGAGACGCCAGGGAACGAACTTGCAAATCCTATATTGTACCACCAAGCTGCAGCCCTGTTTGCCAATTAGTACGTCTCTCTGCTCCGTTTAAATAAATTAATATTGTGAATACATGCCTCATTTTCACAGCATTTGGCTGAGCAAGTGTCCAATCGTATTTGTGTTTCTTTTACGGTGATTTAATGGAGAATGTCTGCTATCCATGTCTAACATGCTGGTGGCTGGCATTCAGGCTCGGATGTTACTGATTTCATCCCTCTTTTTCCTCGCTACAGATGTGCCTGTTGAGAAGCTGGCCACCATGGAGTCTCTGCAGAGTGTGAACCTCAAGTCAAACCCTGTAAATGACGAGATCCGAGTGATCGCCAGGCCTCTGATCAAATTTGACCTCCTGACATCACCAGCTGTCCCCAGAGTCTGACACGCGATGGACTTTGGGGCATGTAGTTGTAATCAGGCATGGCTGTAAAGGGAAAGAGAAGGCAGTGTTTGCTGAGCTAGGATGCTTTCCTAAGGCTGCGCTGCTCCTGCATGTGTTAGGTTTCGTGGGCTTCCAAAGGAGCAGGAAGCATGATGTTCCTGCCAAATCACGGTGGTCCTTGCTGAACCAAATCTCTGCTAAACTGTGGATAGACTGAAAGCACATCGTGCCTGCAAAGAAAAACGGCTCTCTTTCTCAGCTTTCCTAGGACATACAACGGTCTCTCCAGTCCTGGACTGACAAAGGTGTGAACAGAATATTTTAAGGGTGGAGAACGTGTGGCCCTCTAGATATTGCTAGACTACAACTCCCATTGTCCCTGACCATTGGATAAGGTTGATGGCAATTTCAGCCCAACCTGTTTTTAAAAACAGTTTCACAGCGTTTTTTTATACGTGTCTAGATTCCACCTTGCTGACCTGTGCAACGTGAAAGCAGCAGATTCCAAAATCTCTCAGGCGATTTATTCCTTCTGCATCCCATTCTCTCTCTCTCTCTCTCTCTCTCTCTCTCTCTCTCTCTCTCTCTCTCTCTCTCTCTCTCTCTCTCTCTCTCATATACCCACACACCCTTGGCTGAAGGGGGTTCATGTTGAGCTGTGAGTGGCTGAGTACCCCTTTGCTTATACCCTTAAGCAGTGTTTCTCAACCAGTGTGCCTCCAGATGTTTTGGGACTACAACTCCCATCATTCCTGACCACTGGCCTTGCTAGCTAGGGATGATGGGAGTTGTAGTCCCAAAACATCTGGAGGCACACTGGTTGAGAAACACTGCCCTTAAGCATGGGGAAAGCCTTGCTATGTGCTTGTCAGTGGAAAACTACCAGATTCATCCTTCCTCCACAGAGTCCCATGTTTATGGAAGCTGCTTGCTTTTTGTTTGTTTGGTTTTGAAAGAGCCCTTTAAAATGCTGCATGTGCTCAGTTTCTGGTTTTGATTAGTTGGAGCATAGTGACTTGACCTTAGGTTGCAGCTTGGGGTTTCTTTGTTTTCTTTCTCAGCACTATAGCCATGGGATTTTCTTGGAAATTATTTTCCTCTGCTGCAACCCCCACAGGCTGTTGTTCCCCTCTCCCTTTCAGCATGTGATTGACAGACTTCCTGCTTTGGCAAATAAACAGCCTAATCCTCTGAAATCTGGTCCACTACACAACACAAGCTTCATAGCGATAGATGAAGAAGTACTTTGCAGCACTGGGATGGCTTTGGGATTCGAAAGGCGGGAGAAACTGCTGCATCTCTGCCCTGAGTAGTTTTCTCTAAGTCCACACGTGTACCCACCTGTTTACCGAGATGATAGGTGGGGATGGAAGGCTTAAACCTCCTCTCCCTTCATGCTACAGTGCCAAGCAATAACAACCAATCCACCCTCCTTTCTGCATCTGTTTGCAATCTCAAAAAACATGATTCACTGTTACATGGTTGATATAATGTGCTGTTAGGCCCTTAAGCCTGAGTCTTTAATTTCATCTTATTCCAAGGCAGGTGGGTGAATGTGTGTGTATGAACAGATAACTTTCCCCTGAGTTAGCTTCGGAGCAATATCATATTACAAATGGCCAAGGATGGGGGAGACATTCGCTCCGTTGGCATTTTCGTGCAGCCCTATCCAATCCATACTTTCTGAAAATGAGAAAGCAGGAGAAACTGACAGATCGGTCCATCCCTAAATGGTCGTCGTCGTCGTCGTCGTCGTAGTAGTAGTAGTATTTATTTCTTATAACTTGCCATCCAACTGGGTTGCCTCAGCCATTTTAGGAGACTTTCAAGTAAAACACAGCGTCAAACATTAAAAGCTTCCCGAGCAGGACTGCCTTCAGATTTCTATGAAGTTGTTTAACTCTTTGACATCTGTTGGGAGGGCATTCAACAGGGCTGGTGTGACTACCGAAAGGCCTTCTGCCTGGTCCCCTGTAATTTCACTTTGCGCAGTGAGGGAACCGCAAGAAGGCCCTGAGAGCTGGACCTCATTGTCCGGGCTGAACGATGGGGGTGGAGACGCTCCTTCAGGTATCCAGTGCCCCTTAACCCTGCATGCTTTGCTACCCCTCCCCCTCCAACCTTCCCAATACTCCTTAATTAAAGCAATTCTATATACTACTAAAATGATAGTGATAATGTAGATAGATAAAGAGCTGATCTGGGTGGAGGCATCAGAGAAGGAAAAGCGGCAGCAGAGGTTGGGGCACAGCCAAATGGAGAGGTGCAAAAACTCTAATCTTTCATCAGATAAACAGCTTCTATGTTTGCAGTTGGGGGGTGTACATAATTTATCTCACAGTGCTGTATCCATTATCTTGGTTTCATGGGGGCTGGCTGCTTGCTTTCCAGATCAGATACCAAGACTGTTTTGACTGTGCCATTTTAGAGATGATGGAGGAAGCATTAACACTACATTAGTTCAGTTCTGGGAAAGAACGGCATGCTTTAGAGAAGAGCTCATGGCTACTGCTCCACTTCTCTGTTTTGCGGGGGGTTCTTCATTTATACCTTTGCTTCCTCAGGGACAATGGGGAGGAATCTCAGGTCTGGAGGGCCAAATCTATCCAGCGCTCAGGAAGCTCCCCAAGCTACAACATTTCTCCCCCTGATTTTTACTGACTCGTGCTCCACGCTCTCGACTGCTTTTGCCTGGCTCGATTGGGTCCTTAAACTGCGAAAGTTTCACCTGCCTGGCAGTATAGAGATAAACCTCTCGCTTTTGCAAGGTTGGAATGTAGCCTACTGTACAAAGGGAAGAATCACATCTGTGGCTCTGCCCACATCTGTCTCTGAGCCTCACACACAGGCCTGTGGTCCCTACAGGGTTGCCCTCAAGGCAATGCAACCCTTGAGCTGAAAAAGCTTTCCTATCCCTGTTGAAGGTCCTTCATCAGTTACGTTGCTGCCGGAGAGGAAAGGTCTATTGTTTTTTCTGGTTGTTTCCCATTTGGGGTTTTTTTAGGGAGGTTTTTTTCTCTAGGACAATAACAAACAAATTGGGATCAGGGGGCCTAATGAAATACTGTAGACACTGAGGTGATAAGGAAGATTTATAACACACACGCGCACACACAACATATAAAAATAGGATTCCTGAAAGCACACAGATATTCTCATGAATTAAAAAGTGCCATGCAGCACCTGACTAGCAATTTTCATCTCAGCATAAGCTTTTGTGGGCAGAAGTCCACTTAATCAGCCGCATCAAGGGTGATCCTCAATTGTCACATTTATCTTTGTGTGAAGTATCCCACTGCCACCCCCTGAATTTGTTCTTGGAGGCTCCCTAACCTCCTTGAGCAGATTTGGGGACAGCGATTGGGGGGGAAGAGGGGTCCTCTTGCCCTTAGTACAATCCTTGCGCTAGCGGAAAAATTTGTTGGATATTGCCCATTATCTGTGACAGTTCAGTTTACGTTTAACTATATGCCCTTTACAGCAGCGGTAATTTGCAACTGCTCATAATACTAAGGTTCTTGTGTTATTTAATGCCTGCAGTGGAAAAGGAAAACCATTGTCCCCATTCAGACACAAATGAACAGAATTGAACTTTTAAAAATGCATGTATTCTCAGGAGTGACTTTTCAAAGAAAGTGCAGTATGCTAGCCCTATTCAGACGCTTGCCACACAGTGCAGAATTGGGATCTCACTGGGCCACCTCAGATTTGTGTGCTGAAGCTACTATATTTCCACTGGCCCTGTGTTCAAGGGTGCCTAATGAGCAAACACCTCATTCCTACCATTTATAGGACTTGATTTTGTGTAACACCCTTTGCCCAAGTGGACTCTATGAATGTTTCGTCCTATACATGCAACCCCTGGGGGAAATGTTTGCTGCAAAATGCAAATAACCCCAATCTTCCACAGCACAGTGAGTTTAAACACCTTCAGGAAACAGCAGGTTTTCCACTTCCCACCATCAATAGTCACAGAATCGTAGAATCATAGAGTTGGAAGAGACCACAAGGGCCATCCAGTCCAACCCCCTGCCAAGCAGGAAACACCATCAAAGCATTCTTGACATATGCCTGTCAAGCCTCTGCTTAAAGACCTCCAAAGAAGGAGATTCCACCACACTCCTTGGTAGCAAATTCCACTGCCGAACAGCTCTTACTGTCAGGAAGTTCTTCCTAATGTTAGTCTTTAGTTTATTGAGGGGTTTTTTTGTTTGTTTTTTAAATGATTTACCCCAAGAGTTTTAACAGCGTGCCACTGATTTTGTCGGCTTTCTGTAATTGTTATTTATTGTTTGCAAAAGAAACTGTAAACTAGGCACTGTACATAAATCGAAATAAAGCCACAAAACCAGAAACAAATACCAGGGTCATTTCCTGTTTGGTTAGCATTCATCCCGATTGGCTTGCACAAGTTTGCAGGGAGATTATTCATTGTCCATAGTTAAAAGGTAAAGGGACCCCTGACCATTAGGTCCAGTCGTGACTGACTCCGGGGTTGCGGTGCTCATCTCGCGTTATTGACCGAGGGAGCCGGCGTACAGCTTCCAGGTCATGTGGCCAGCATGACAAAGCTGCTTCTGGCGAACCAGAGCAGCACACGGAAACACCGTTTACCTTCCCGCTGTAGTGGTACCTATTTATCTACTTGCACTTTGATGTGCTTTCGAACTGCTTGGTTGACAGGAGCTGGGACTGAGCAACGGGAGCTCACCCCGTTGCGGGGATTCAAACCGCCAACCTTCTGATCGGCAAGCCCTAGGCTCTGTGGTTTAACCCACAGCGCCACCCGCGTCCATAGTTTACTGAGCATTTATTTGGCTTTATTTGCGGAGAGGTTTACGCTGTCAGGTCAAGCAATCATTATCCCACCCTTTGGTTCTGAATTTCCACCGATTAAAATTTGACTGTAAGGAGTTTTGCTCTTTCGTGCTTTAGAAAATGAGTATGTTGGAGATGCACTTCAAGTTTAAATTGCACCCCCTACAATTATGGGATGGCATCTGGAATGAATGAACCACTATTAACTCCCACATCTACTGCAAAGGTGAGTTTTACAGGGTGAAGAGCAGCTGAGGGGCTGCAGTGTAATAATAAACATCTTTTAGATTAGCTTTCCACCACCCCTGCATTTCAGAATCATCACTCACTTCTCAGTCATTCTACAGCTTGTAATGTGCGGCCAGTGCAATAAAATCATGTATTAAGAACATGGCAAGTAAGGCCAGGCCAAATTATATTCTTCAGTAAGTATATTTGGTGTGGAAATATATTGGAAGTATATTTGGTCTGGGGTGTGCAAATTCAATTTTTTATGTGTCTTAGCCTCTAGAGGTGAAATCCACCTGGGTGTTCTCCTTTCTAGCAGATCTTTATATGTTTTCCACACATTGTATAATGATTTTCTAATAATATGACATTTAAAGCCTTTGTGAACCTTAGTCTTATCATACCACAAGTATGCATGCCAACCAAATGCATTGTCATGACCTTCCAGATCTAATACATCGGTATTATTGAGTAAAAACCATTCTTTCATCCAGCAAAAAGCTGCTGCTTCGAAATATAACTAAGTCTGGCAGGAAAAACCTCCTCTATCTTTAGTAAAGTATCCGTTTACAATTTATATTTAATTCTTGGCTTTTTCCTCTGCCAGATAAATCTTGATAACACCTTATGGCATTCTTTAAAACATCCTAGATTATCAACAATAGGTAATGCTTGAAGCAAATACAACATTTTTGGCAATACATTCATTTTTATCACAGATATTTGGCCCATCAAATATAATTTCAAATTTGACCATATATCCAAATCCCTCTTGATTTCATTCCACAATTTTTCATAATTGTTTTTGAACAAATTTATATTTTTCCCAGGTATTTATATTTACTCCCAGGTATTTCACCTTTTTAACAAACGTCAAACCTGTGGCCTCATGTAGTAGACTATTTATTTCTTCTGGTGCTAAATTCTTACCCAATACTTTGGTTTTCACTTTATTCAATTTAAACCCTGCAAGCTGTCCAAATTCCTGAATTATTTCCAGTGCTTTAACTGCACTGGTCTCCGGATTCTGTAGTAGTAGTAATAATTATTATTATTATTTATACCCAGCCCATCTGGCTGGGTTTCCCCAGCCACTCTGGGCGGCTTCCAACCGAATATTAAAAACAGTACAGCATGTAAAGTTAATACAGTACTAAATCATCTGCAAAGGCTTTTGATTTATACTGTTTTGATCCCACCTTTCACCTCTTCATTTTTCCTTATCATATTCAGCAATACCAGTCCAGGACGCAATACTTCCCTTTCTGCAGACCCTTCTCACTGAGAAATTGGCAAAAAGGGAGGAGGTGTGTTTCTTGGCGGGCAGTGGGCTCAAGCCTCCCTAAGCTAACCCCCAATTGGATGCAGCAGGCTCAGTCCCTGAGCCAACAGCACCAGCCTTCCCTCATCTCCCGCACTCCTGTCCGTATGTAGGCAACAACTTTTACCCCCAAACTCTACTCTTATCACAGAGGGAACTTAACTCTTCAGAAATACCGAAAGTTCTTGGGGAAATGATTCTTCCTAGCCTAGACAAAGCTCTGCAAAAGGTCATTAATCAGCGGTCATACTAGCCTGCTCTCAACTGGCATTTGAAAAGCAAACTAGTTAAATGTCAAGTTGACCAGCAAGAAATCCACTGTAGAATTCCCCATTGTGTGCTTCTTCTTTTTTTACTGGGGAAAACCCAGCTACATGCCTGATGGACGTACAGTATTCCTCTGCATTTCAGTTGCCTAGTACACCTCTTGGTCTTCAACTGATGACTTGCAGTTCACAAGCTTACCTAAGGTGGGTCACACCTGTGGCAAAATGGCTATCTTTTGGAGAAGGGGTGGGATTGAGAATGGAGAATTAGGATCAAAGTAGTTGTGACATTGGTCATGCTGCTTGTCCTTCATGCCCATGGAAGCCGCCTTCTCAATGCCAGAATGAGGTGGGTGGAGGGTGGGGTTCTGATCAAATGGAAGCTATCCTGCATCTGCAAGCCACTCAAGAGACAAGATGACTATCAACATCATCATCATCAACCACCCTTCACAATAAGTTACAGCATAAAATCATAGAACTGTAGAATTGGAAGGGGACACAAGGGTCATCTTTTGCCCAACGTGGGTCTCGAACCCATGATCCTGAGATTAAGAGCCTCATGCACTACCAACTGAGCTATTCTTGGGGTTAAGACTCTCATGCCCTGCCAACGCAATGTAACATTAAAAACCAGTGGAAACCATTTACCATCAGAAGAATTGGGTAGGCCCTAAAAATATGTACGTATCTGAGTTATCAAAGGCTTGGGTAAAGGGTGTGTCTTCGGCCGATGTCAAAAGCTACATTATTCTTAATTATTATTTTATTTTCAGTGAAGATGCCAGACGCACTTCTCTGGGGAGGGAAAGCCGCCATTCAGGGGCTGCCACAGAGAATGCCCTCTTCTGGGATGCCCCCTGTCAACCTCCAAGGGCGTTAGGACTCTCTTTCTTACTGAAAGCAGAGTGACGCCTGCCTTGAGCAGTCCCTAGGGTAGAACAAGAAGGGGTGGCATTCTGCACTAACATTCCACAGAAAGTGCATCATGTTGTGTTTATGGGTCTCTGGGGGAATGGAAGCCATCTTTGACCAAAGAGCCCCAAAGGGCTGGCAGATGTTAGGACTCAAAATTAAACTGATCTCTTTTAACATACCCACAAACAGGGGCATAGGAAGATAGGGACGGTGGGGGCGGGGCGCCCCAGCGGCACGATCCCAGGGGTGCCATCGCGGCTCCCCGCCCCGCCCCCCAAATGCATGCCCTGCCCCTGTGCATGGCGCACCCCACCCCTACGCATGGCGCATCCCGTCCCAAAATGTGTGTCCCGCCCCCAAAATGTGCTGCCTGCCCCACCCCCAAAATGCGCGACACGTCCCTGGGAGCAGCGCACCTGCTCTCCGCCCCTGGTGGCGGAGCATGAAGCTCCGTCGCTGCCCACAAACAATACCCTTTCAGGCTTGCCCCACCCCACCCTGCAACACTGCAGACCTTTGGATATTTTGCTTTGTTTTTAAAATCACTGGAACCCTCGCTAGGTTCAGCAAGATTAGCAACAGCTCCACAGATGGCAAAATATAGCTTTCGCTCTCCTCCTCCTTCAGAAATCTTGAGTTTCATGCTAATGAACCCTTGGACAAAACATACAGTGCTCACATCTGAGTAAATCTGCACATGCAGTTTGCCTGTTTTGAACGGCATATTTTGCACCTTTCCGCCAGTTTAACAAAAGAGACGTTGTGTTTGCTCATGGGAAACGGGGGACAAAGGCGGTGAATAACAGAGGAGAGAATAAAGCGCAGAGGTTTCACCCTCTAGCCTTTCTACAGATGCTACATGTATATGCCGGGTCGACATCACAGGTGGACATTGTTAGGCACTTGCAAAATCCCACACACCACTTCAGGGTCCTCACATCCGCTCTCTGAAGACTCCTAGTCCTGCCGCACATCCCCTTTACTGTCCTTGCTGATCTTCACCTGCTGGCTCTGAGCATGCATGCAGTGACAAGTGTGAGGAAATGCTAGCCTTGTCCTCTCCTGCTGGGCATTTCTATGGTTTGGGCCCAGAGGGAGAAGGAAAAGAAGTAGGCAACAGTGTCTTGGAAATGCCCATTTGCGGGGGAGGGGTGGGGCATAGGCCTCACGAAACCTGGAGCCAGCACTGTGTTCTAATTATTTTCCAGAGCCATGAGGACCAGAAACATGAGCTGGCTTTGTTTTTTCAAAGCAACATGTATCCCCAGCCCTAGGAAATCCTGATTTCGTCGTAACCATTGTGGAATGTGAGCAAAAAGAATACACAGTGGACCCATTATTAAGCCTATCTATATCTATATCTGGGACGCGGGCAGCGCTGTGGTCTAAACCACAGAGCCTAGGGCTTGCCGATCAGAAGGTCGGCGGTTAGAATCCCTGCGATGGGGTGAGCTCCCGTTGTTCGGTCCCAGCTCCTGCCAACCTAGCAGTTCAAAAGCACGTAATAGTGCAAGTAGATAAATAGGTACCGCTCCGGCAGGAAGGTAAACGGCGTTTCTGTGCGCTGCTCTGGTTTGCCAGAAGCTGCTTAGTCATGCTGGCCACATGACCCGGAAGCTGTCTGCGGACAAACGTCGTCTCCCTCGGCCAGTAAAGCGAGATGAGAGCCGCAACCCCAGAGTCGTTTGCGACTGGACTTAACAGTCAGGCGTCCCTTTACCTTTTTATATCTATATCTATATCATCTATATCCATCTTCCAGGATATGGAACGTGTCTAGAGGAGAGCAACCAAAATGGTCAAAGGCTTGGAAACGATGCCTTATGAGGAACGGCTTAGGGAGCTGGGTATGCTTAGCCTGGAGAAGAGAAGGTTAAGGGGTGATATGATAGAAATGTTCAAATATATAAAAGGATGTCATATAGAGGAGGGAGAAAGGTTGTTTTCTGCTGCTCCGGAGAAGCGGACATGGAGCAATGGATTCAAACTACAAGAAAGAAGATTCCACCTAAACATTAGGAAGAACTTCCTTCCTGACAGTAAGAGCTGTTCGGCAGTGGAATTTGCTGCCAAGGAGTGTGGTGGAGTCTCCTTCTTTGAGGTCTTTAAGCAGAGGCTTGACAGGCATATGTCAAGAATGCTTTGGTGGTGTTTCCTGCTTGGCAGGGGGTTGGACTGGATAGCCCTTGTGGTCTATTCCAACTCTATGATTCTATGATCTATATATCTGTATCTATCTCTATCTCTATCTCTATCTAATATATATATATATATATATATATATATATATATATATATATATATATTCATTTGGCATGTAAAGTAGCTGTGATACGCATCCAGCCACTTATTGGATGGGCTTGGCTGCTTTACAGGATAAACATTGGGCTGGCAATGCCGTGAGCCAAAACATACGTTTAAGGCAAATCATCTGAGTGCTCTTATTAAGCAGCAGCAAAACAAGCCAGACGCAATTAATCGGTTCCCTTTGCCTTCAGGCGCAAAGCTGCGACTGGCTGCCACAAATATTGGTTTTGCCTCAAACGCAATGTCCGAGAACAGAAGGAAAGGGAGGCCAGTGGGAGCTCTGGTGATGGATGCCATATGTTACGTACCTGGCCCAAGTGCCGTGTCAGTAATTGCAAGTCATTAAAAGATTTATAACCAGGCTGGGTGATCGGGACTCTGGCTGGGAGAAGTGCCATTGCAGTCAAACTTGGGGCCAGTGTTTATACTCTGAGCAGTTATGGGAGCCTACAGTCAACTAAATCTGCCATATCTTATTTTATTGTGAGATTTCTACCCCCATCCCTGAGTTTAAAATAAACTTTTAATGGAAAGTCACCAGGGATGGTGGGAGCTGCTTCCCAAGAACATCTGGAAGGTCTGGGATGATGGGAGATGGAGCCCGACCACATCTGGATGGCCATGGGATCCTCATTTGTGCCCAGGCTGATCTTCAAAGCCCTTCTTACCACAAACTGTGTGGTTGTATTTTACCTACCTGTATATTTAAAGGCTTTTAGTTGGTGCCTTTTAATGTGCGGCTGTTCTTTGAATTTGTCAGCTGTTATTCCCAAGTGCACAATTTGGGATCAACATATGAATTTGTGAGCTGGTGTCAAAGAATGAATCGGGAGAATTTAAAATTCGTTCTCATCTCCAGCACACAAAGGAGTGTGGGGAACACAGTTTTAGTAATTAGGAAGAAAAGAGAAAGAAATAATGAAACGTTCTGCCTTACCCTGAATGGGAATTATTTATCATCATGAAATTAATAGCATCAAGAGAAGACAGCCCACCTTGCCAGGAGGAACTTGCTATGTAGGCACAAGCTGGAGGTGACCCCTCTTCCTGAAGGTCAGTATAACACTGCAGGTTCTGTTTCTATTTCTTTGTGTGACTTTCTACAGCCAAAATAATTTCAAGGACCTTTGGAAGTGCAAACAGCCAGAGATGCGAAACTGCTATACAGGATGGCAGACTCTGCCAGATCTGCTTTGCATTGTTTTGGCTGACCCTAAAACATGTTTAGTTCAGGGCCAGCTCCTTAAAAAAAAAGTTCAGTCCAGATCCAAAATCTGATCCAAGTCCCTATACCCCAGAATAGGGTCTAGGGCAGCAGTGGGGAACCTCTGGTGGGCTTTGCAAGCCCTGCCTCTCAGCAGTACCTGCAAAGCTCTGTGCCTTTACCCATGTGGTTTGATTTCAAGCACACGGGCTAAAGAAAATGGGTCACCTGACATCATTGTGATGCTAGATGATTGACAGGTGGTGGTGCCACCCACCTCTCTTTCAAACCTCGCTGGCTGTGGGGCATGGGGAGAGACAACGATCCTGCCCTACTGACCAGATCATAGAATCATAGAGTTGGAAGAGACCACAAGGGCCATCCAGTCCAACCCCCTGCCAAGCAGGAAACACCATCAAAGCATTCTTGACATCATGTGCAGCGTGTCCTAGCAAGCCCACCGAAGATCATGTGCAGCATGTCCTAGCAAGCCCACCGAAGGTAGCTAGACCTCTCTACAAATGTTTGAGTCCTTTAGTGTGGCAGCATGCAAAACAAGGCTCAATTGTGGCATGAAAAACACACACCCAAATTAGCACTAGCAGATCTCAGGTCAGTGGACTGAGCAGACAAGCGGAGGGGGGGAGAGTTGAGCAGCTACACACATTCTTCTGCTCCTTATCATAGCCTCCAAGCTGCTTTTCAATGCAGTAATCGAACTGTGGAGGGAGAGAGAGAGAGAGAGAGAGAGAGAGAGAGAGAGAGAGAGAGAGAGAGAGAGAGAGAGAACTTCCTCTTCTGCTGCTTTCCACGGTGCTGAAACGACCCCTTTATATACTGTACAACTAAAAGGAAATTGGTATCCTTATCCTCCATCGCAATCTGAATAAAAAGCCTCAGTAGCACCGAGGCTTTCCAAAATGTGTGCATACTTCAAACATGATAGCTGCAGGCTTCAAAACACTTGCTCAAGAACAAGGCAGGTATCAATCCGTACCCATATGCAGATATGGATTGCAGCTGAACAAGAACAGGGCAGGCTGTTGTGTTGGAATGCATAGTCTCAACCCACATCCCATGGATTTTATAGAACTGCTTTGTTGTTATTAGGCTTTTAAAACACCTGTGAGCTTTTGACAATCATAACTTCAGGGCATTTCCTCTGTAGTTTTCCAACTGAAAATGCAATGCAGCCGGAAATGTCACTAGCCCATCTTCCCAAGCACCCCTGCCTTAGCCCTTTGTGGCATAGAATCGTAGAACTGTGGAGTTGGAAGGGGCCATGAGGGTGATCTAGTCCAACCCCCTTTAATGCAGGAATCTTTTTGCCCAACATGGGGCTCGAGATTAAGAGTCTCATGCACTGCAGGCAGAGCTATCCAACGTAAATTTCTCCCAGCTTTGCCCTCCAGGTTTCCTGGTTCAGCAGCAGGCTAAACCCCTTTGGTGACAGTGGTCTATGAGGCAACCACCTTTCCAGATGCCAGGTTCAAGAGTCACCTAATTTCAAAACTCCATAATCCACAGTCGGACATTAGTTTTTCAGGGCCAACCAAAGGTCTGCACTTAGATTCAGTCCCAAGATGGAGATTGAAGGTGAATCAGTCCCTACTACGGTAGATGCTGCAGGTGTTAAGTTATACATCTGGTTCTGTGACAAGCAATGACTGCTCTCAATGTATTAAAACACACTAAGCCCAAGTGGGGAGTAATGCAACAACATTTGCCATAAACATCTTGTAGGGGGCAATAGGCAGAAAGATTCAGTAACTACTTGTTGGTAATGTATAGATAACTTCCTTACAGGCTTCACTTCCTTCCTGCTTTTTCTCCAAATGTGGTCGGTATAGGTCAGCATGTGCTAGTGTTAGCTTCTTGCGTCCATCTCAGCCACGTGTAAAACCTATACTTTTGTTTGCCATGGGTAATAACCCTTTTGCTGGTCAATTGCGTTTATCTCAATATGAACCAGCTTCGGGGGTTTTTAACAGGATCATCAAAATTCAGGGAAACCCATTTTTGGTGGTAAGTTTTTTCATCCCCAAATGGACAATCCTCGTTTTCTCTCTCTCATGTGATCATCATAATTCAGGACACTGGATTATCTTGCGATTGTGGAACAAAACAAAAGGCATGAAAAAATATCAGTCCCCCGCTTGTTCCAGAGCAGTACTGCAAGGGAATATGCTTATTGCAGTCCATTTACTCTGCCCCATGGGGAAGGAGTGTGTTTAAGCTTCTCCCAATCATAAAACTAGTTATCACTTGGTTTCTGTTATTACTTAAGGCCATCAGAGGTACATCGCAAAAAAAGCAGAGTTGGCAGTGCTAGCATGCACACAATAAATTTTGATCATTCTCTGGTTCCTCTGGTAATTAAACCAGACACAGATCAACACACACACACAGCCATCTCAGGAACTAAATGCATCGTTTTCTCTGTGGCAATTGTTTTGTGCAGCTAATCGATGACTTTTTACAGTCTCTGTGGTCTCCTGGAGGCTTATGCCTTCTGCAAGAAGAACCAACAGAATAAAGAGCTGGATCATTGTGAAGCTCAACACAACAAAGCACAAACATCAATGCGCCTCTCTTACCTCCTGAGAATTATGACAAACACAGACATTAATATGAAGGCAACAAATTGCTTTCTTCACCTTCTGAAGGTCACTTCAACCCTCATCAAACAGAATCGCAGGGAATTTGTGGGGGGGGGTGTCTGTTGATTTGTTGATGTTTAGTTTTCATAATGCAGAAATGGCTATATTGTGGCAATTGACAACAGCCTAGGACAGATTCACAGTACCCAGAGAGTGTCTCATCATCAATTTAAGCCATTCTGTCTGGATCTTTCCTGCCAAAAATGCTCAAACTTTGGGGTCAAAGTGGATCTTTAGATTTATCAGAAAAAAGAAGTTTCGGATGTCTCAGTACCTGTGTCCCATCAGGCATTTATAACCCTCCCCCTTTAGCCAAAAGGCTCTTGGAGCACTAAGACTAAGACAGTCCCTGCCCTCAAGCTTGCAATCTAAAGAGACATGGCACACATAGAAAAAGGAACGGGAGGGAGGAGGGGCAAAGCAAGCTCAAGAAGAAGTTCTTAAAAGTTACACAGTTCATATATCACAAGTGCATTTGTAGTTGTATGGCACCCTCATACATGGAAACAAGAAGTCACAGGCTTATGAACTACTAGACTTCAGGTCAAGTTGCTTTGTCATCTCTCTCCTGAGGTGAAGTTTATTATTAGCATCATCATTTTATTATTTGTATGCCACCTATCTGACTGGGTGCTCCAGGCACTCTGCACAGCTCCCAACAAAATATTAAAAACACACTAAAACACTAACCATTAAAAACTCCCCTAAACAGGGCTGCCTTCAGACGTCTTTTAAAAATAGGATATCTGCTTATTTCCTTGACATCTGCTGAGAGGGCGTTCCACAGGGCGGGCGCCACTACCGAGAAGGCCCTCTGCCTGGTTCCCTGTAACCTCACTTCTCTCAATGAGGGAACCACCTGAAGGCCCTCGTCGCTGGACCTCAGTGTCCAGGCTGGACGATGGGGGTGGAAATGCTCCTTCAGGTAAATGGCCGAGGCCATTTAGGGCTTTAAAGGTCAGCACCAACACTTTGAATTGCGCTTTGAAACGTAGCTTGAAGAGATCATTTACTTCACCGTGTTGCACTTTAAAACACCCTTTTAAATGAAAAGTCAAGACATTCTGGCTAGAGCTGATGGGATTTAGTCTCTGATAGCTGGAGGGTACCAGCTTGGCAAAGGCTGCTATATCCCTTGAAAGGCCTAGGATAACATTTTCAAAGGTCTAACTGAGTTTCAAACTGGTGTTCCTCCTTTTACCATAAATTCCTGAAAAGCACACACTCTGGGTGTCTAGCGCACCAGCTGAAGCTGCTGAAAATATAATCAATCTGGTCAATACTACAATTGCCCCTGGCTTAGTGGTTGACCTCAGCTGGCTAAAACGAATTTAGATGTCTTGGCTAGGACATGAACTCATTTTGAGATGTGCACAAAATTCATTCTGCTCTAATGGAAGAGCAGATCGCCTCCCAACATCTTTCTTAAGTAAGTGGAATGTGATAAGTAATTGATATGGTGCAAGATTGGGTCTACAGCACCAGGCAAAAGCAGCTGAGCATCAGTATAGAAGTCCCCCCCTTCAGCTTCTTCAATCTGTAGAAATAGCTCTTCTCGTCTTTCAAAAAAGATAAAATTCAGAGTGCACAAGACCAGCATCTGATGTGTACAATAATGTGATCTCAACCAACAGACAGCTCTGCCACAACTTTATCAGCTAACAGATTAAAAACTCAACAGAGAAAACAGTATTTAGAGAAAGAAAGAAAGAAAGAAAGAAAGAAAGAAAGAAAGAAAGAAAGAAAGAAAGAAAGAAAGAAAGAAAGAAAGAAAGAAAGATATAACCTAGTGAGTTACGGGGTGCACAGCAATGCCAGGACGGATGGGAAACATAATAATAACCTTATGGAAATGTCCACACTGCAGTCTCTCCATTTCCTCCATAGTTGTCAAGGAGCACATTCTCACAAGTTGCCGGGGTGACAGGTTAGCTGCGCACCCAGAATTAAAGCCGTTGCCATCCCTACATCTCTCTCATTATTTTGGATCACTGTGAAGAAGCTATGAGAACGGTAATTGCATTTTGTCGTTACATAAAAACCACGGCCTGAGCGACTCAAAGAATGGACTTCCCACCCCCTTTTGACCAATGTCAGAATTTGCCATTCAAGCTGAACAAAGGAATGAATCTATGCTTCCCGCTGCTCTTCCTTTCCCACCCCAACACTTCCCCTGTTAGGAAGAGGCTGCCGCTCTGCAAAGATCAGCTCTGCCAACGACATCCCATTTTCGAAAAATCAATGCAGGGAACTATTATGTTACAAGGTGACAGGACAGCCACAGAAAATGAGATGTCGGTGTTCGGTTCCCCCCTCCCCCTCTGTAATATCTAGTTCCATTTACCCATGTCCAAACGTTGTGATGTGGGTTTTCCTGACCACAACTCACTTCACTGGCACCAGAGATTCGAAGCATATCCAAGGCTCATGGTTCCCCCACCCAAAGAATCCTGGGAACTGCAGTTTGTTAAGGATGCTGGGAATTGGAGCTCTGTGAGGAAGAAGCTTACAGGCCCCAGGATTGTTGGGTGGGGAGTCATGTGCCTTGGATGTCCTTCCATCAGCCCCAGCCAATGCTGCTGAAGTGCGCCAGGTCAGGGAAGACTGCAGCAGCAGATCAACGGGGGCCTTTCTCCAGGTGCCTCTGCTCCCCAAGTCTGTTGTTGTTTAGTCGTTTAGTTGTGTCCGACTCTTTGTGACCCAAGGTGGAAAAGCCAATGTGGCAGCCTGCAGGTGTCATCAAACTGAGGCTCCCATCAGTCTCAGCTGGCATGGTCAGTAATCAGGGATGTTGGGAGTTGTAGTCCAACAACATCTGGAGTACCCTGTGTTGACTACAGAGTGCACTATTTTGCTCTCCCCTCCACCCCACTAATGATGCGCATAGGTTTATCTTTGACTCCTCTCTCTCTTTTGATCCCCCATATCTGGCCCATAATCAAACAATGCACTTTACATTGCATGAATGGGATCCATCCTTTCTGTCTCTTGAGAAAAAGCTCTGATCCATTCTATAGTCACCCCTCACTTGGGCTACTGCAATGCAGCCTCCTCCTCTCTGGTCTCAGCTTGGCCCCCCCCCCCGATGTCTACCCAGCATTCCACTCTCTTGTTTCATTGCTCAGGTCAAATGAAGCTCCTCCTTAGAAACTGGCACCATCTTCCAGTCTGCTCCCGGATCCAGCACAAACTCTTTGCCACACCTTTGAAACCCTCTACAATCCCACTGACATCACACAATGGTTAGAAGGTGTAAGATTCTGCTGCGGCCGCTACCTGTTGGTTTTATTTCCTCGTCATTTTCAATCAACCTGGATGTTTCAGCAATGCTTTGTCTTTTAAAAATTGCTGTTGGCTTTTCAAAAAAAAAAAAGAGAGAGAAAGTTAATTGTAAGCCACCTTGCAGATTGGTCTGTAATTTGAAAAGCAGCGTTGAAAGAGTTCCAATGAATACATAGCCGTCTTAATGAAAGACTCTGTTCTGCCCAGTCTCCATCTCAGACTTTAGAGGACTTTCACACAACACCCACCAGCTAAGGAGCAGTTGTTTGCCTCTATACAGGCCCCTTTCTCTGAAAAATTGTTCACTTGAGACATGGAGAGTTTTCATCCAAAACTGTAGCAATGAGCCATCTGCTGGCAAGGATCAGTTCAATGATCCAGCAACTCATGTTATTGCAACACGATTGACAAGCATTTCCCCTGACTTTTTAAACCAACAGATGCATGTACATAGAAGAAAATGTTCAACAAGGCTATGAATTCCCCTTGGTTCACTTTCTGGGAAACGCTGGTCAGGAATTACTGCTATATAATGGTGCCAAGGTATGCCATGTACATTTACAAAACACTTGATGCAGGATTAAATTAGTCTAAACTCAGATCCAATTTGCACAGACAGGAGATTCCAGAGCAGCCTTTGAGTGGCTACAGATATTACTTACTGGCTTGTCTTCAGGTGTGATGCCTCCATTGCGTGAGGGGAAATGAGGTGGCACGTTCTCTGGCTTCCCCTCTGTTGCATCCCTGCTATCCAGTCCTGCCACCTACAGCTCAGTTGGTTAGACTAGAGCATGGTGCTGATAACACCAAGCCTGCAGGTTCAATCCCTGTATAGAATGACTGCATAGCCCTGCATTGCAGGGGGTTGGACTAGATGATCCTCAGGTTCCCTTCCAACTCTATGGGAGGGAATTCACTGGAGAGGGAAGGCCTGAAGCCCATCGCAGCTCCTTGCACAATCTGCAACCCTGGGGAGAACCCTGAGGGTTGTAAAACATGTGGAGTCAAACCTCCACTGTAGAGGTGCTATGCCATTTAAGCAGCAGAAGAAGAAGAGTTTGGATTTGATATCCTGCTTTATCAGTACCCGAAGGAGTCTCAAAGCGGCTAACATTCTCCTTTCCCTTCCTCCCCCACAACAAACACTCTGTGAGGTGAGTGGGGCTGAGAGACTTCAGAGAAGTGTGACTAGCCCAAGGTCACGTAGCAGCTGCCTGTGGAGGAGCGGAGACGCGAACCCGGTTCCCCAGGTTACGAGTCTACCGCTCTTAACCACTACACTACACCACACTGGCTCTTAAGAACCAGTTACTGGGAATCACAAGTGGGAAAGGGAGCTGTTGCTTTCAGGTCCTGCTTATGAGCTTCCCATAGGCATCCGGTTGGCCACTGTGAGAAGAGGATACTGGAAAATATGGGCCTGTGGTCTAATTCTTATTCTACATTATGATGTCATTGTGTGGTTTCAGCAGCATTTGGGCAGTGAGGAGGAGGGCAGGGAAATGGCAGCCCCCCCCCAATCAACATGCCAATGACTTTAATAGCTAAATCATTTGATTGCAAGAATCATTTGGCTGAGAAAATAATCATACTCGCGTGCTGATTAAATAGCAACCTCAGAGATCCGCTAGTACTAATTTGTGATTATAGCTGCCTGATTTTGATGAATTACGGAGACATTCTGCTTTATAAGCATTCTGCTTACAGTGCAATGCTATGCGTTTCCACTCCATTTTAAGCCCCGTTTAGTTCAATGGGATGCACCCAAGTAAGTGTGTGTATGACTGCAGCTGCAGGCTGGAATTCTATGCACACTTAGTAAGGGAGTTGGAGGCCAAGCACTGTGTAACGCAACTCATTGTTCACATCGGATGTTTTAGACTACAGCTCCCATCAGCCACAGCCAGAACAACCATGATGGCTGTGCTGTAGCTATCATGGGAGTTGTAGTCCAAAAAGCTGGAAGGCACTACATTGACCAAGACTTGGTGGTTTGTGCCATACTCAATTTGTTTATTATTGTCTTCACAGTGCTATAAGACTCTTTGCTGCTTTGGGTACTACAGACTAACAGGGCTACCCCTCCAGCAGAGTTCAGATTGTCTTCTAGTGAACTCTGGGGTTTCGTGGAAGATTATCAAGGAGCTTAATGGTGTGTGTGTGTGTGTGTGTGTGTGTGAGAGAGAGAGAGAGAGAGAGAGAGAGAGAGAGAGAGAGAGAGAGAGAGAGAGATCACCCTTACTGATATTCCCTTGCAATCCAGGGTTGCAGAGGTGCATTGGGTGTGTTCTGGGTTGCATTCTCAGTTTATGTAGAGCAGGCACGTCCAACAGGTAGATCGTGATCTACCGGTAGATCACTGGATGTCTGTGGTAGATCACTGCCTCCCCCCAAAGCAGCTCAACAAGTTTGGCTCCCCTAAAAGAAGCTCATCATTTTTGCCCTGCACCCCTAAAAATGTGGCTTTCCCCCTCTCTAAAAAAAGTTCAACAACTTTGACCTGAACCCCTAAAAAGGAGGTAGATCACTGCCAGTTTTTAACTTTGTGAGTAGATTGCAGTCTCTTGGGATTTGGCCTCCCCTGATGTAGAGCAATGATCAGGCCCCCAGGTCTGGACTCTAAATGTATAAATTGGTGTGGAAATGGTTCCCTGAAGGCAGAAATCTTGAAAGCCTTCAAGATTTAGAGTTTAGAGAGTTAGAACATTGTGTGTCCTGGGACAGCAGAAGGGGGAAAAAAACTCAGTCACAATGAACAGTCAAAGCAGGCAATTTAGGAGCACCCCAACAAGGTGAAAATCGTTATGTTTCTCTGTCTGGCACGGACTGACACACAAAGGAAGTGAGAGCAGAAATCGGTGCTGAATGTGAAGAAACAACAGTGTAAGATTGACAGGACAGAAATCAAGAGCTGTGAGTTATAGACTTTCTCTCTCTCTCTCTCTCTCTCTCTCTCTCTCTCTCTCTCTCTCTCTCTCTCTCTCCTGCATTGAAAATAATTCTAGGATGAATGTAAAACCAATTATGAAAAATGACAGTGCCAGACAACACATTTGTTCTTGCTAGGCTAGAAATAACTTAAGACCTATGGCATGAGCATTGTCTTGGCCAGAAAAACTGTGAGGGAACTTTCAGGAACGTCACGCCATGGGCAGACCTTCCCAGACTGCCCCAGTTCTGCTAGTGGGTAGGAGAATCATAGGTTTGGTTTATTTAAGTGTTTGTTTGCACACTGATGGTGCCAAAAGAAGTAAACAGAGTGTAAGGGGACACATCTATCAAAAGCGGATGAGGAGCCTGTTGCCTGGGCTCTAATTCCTATCAGCCTTGACTAACAAGGCCAGCAGCCAAGGATGATGGAAGCTGAAAATCAATGATATCTGGCTCCCCATCCTTAGCCTAAAATTTGACACAAGGGAAGTGAAAGTCTGGTGGGTGGAGGCCAGGGGCGTAGCATCAGGGGGCCACAGGGGTGGTTGCCCCAGGCGCACAATTGTTAGGGGGGCAAAATTTCAACACTCTGTGCTGCCTCAGTACAGCTGCATGCTTCTATCTCTGGTCTCCATTGAAAATGGCTTCTCCATGCAAACCAGGAAGTTGCCTTTCCAGACAGTGGAATGACGTTTTCTATTCTTATTTCTTTTGCTACAATCTCCTGGATGACACGGACACCATTTGGCAGTTGAGTGTGCATGCATACTCCATCCGTTCTCCATGCAGTCCCGGGTTCTGGCAACCCATGCTACGCCACTGGCGGAGGCCATGGTAAGCAAGGAAATAATATCCCATTGTTTCCATTCCTGGTGCTCAGACTCGGTAGCAGGCTTAGGCTATATACACATTCCCCTTTGCTCCAGTGAATCCCCACTGCTGGTGCTTGAAACTGAGCACATATGGCACTAGCCAGAATGCATATGCACCCTGCAGTTTCTTGAGAAATACTCCTCTTGGATGCGTTTCCCGTCAAAGTATGCTTGCATCCAGTTTGAAAGCATAAGCAGCAGTTAAGCTGAGGTGCGTACCTTTGGGGCATTCTTTGCACATGTGCAGGTGACTGCTTTGTGGAATAGGGGGTGGGGGTTGCAGGTGTGGGGAAACAAATCAGGTAATCGGGTGATGCGCATCCCCACCCCCTCTTAAGGGTGCACAGCGCTGTAAAGATGTGGCTTGAAATGCAGTGAGGTGGAAAAGACCTTGATGCTTTTTAAGTTACAAATGTGTACATAGCCTTGGATCCAGCAGAGCATGGGAACAAGCAGTTGAGCCAAAGGCCTCAGAGAGGTGCCATCACGAGAGCTCTCCTGAGAGGCAGAAAGAGAGGGAAAGGGAAGGTTGAATTCCGTCTTGTAGTGACGTCACTGCTGCTGCTGCTGCTGCTGCTGCTGCTGCTGCTGCTGCTGCTGCTGCTGCTGCTGCTTACGTTCTCCCGAGGCACAGGTAAGCCTTCTCTCTTGGCAGGCTGCGATTGTGAAGCACTCCTCCTTTCAGATACACGTAGCAGGACTGCTTAGAACAATGACGCACAGCTCTACGTTCTGAATGGGGAAACCCATCAGAAACTAGGAAAGGTGACTCATTCTGCCCAACAACCCCCTCCTTTCCCCTTCAGCCGAGGACTGGTCTTCAGGTACGTGTGAGAGTGCACAACAGAAGCATTTTGGGAACAGAGCAGGGTTTGGGGGCAGTGAGAAAGATGATGCAGTTTGAAACACACACACACACACACACACACACACAGAGAGAGAGAGAGAGAGAGAGAGAGAGAGAGAGAGAGAGAGAGAGAGAGAGAGAGAGAGAGAGAGAGAGAGAGAGAGAGGGAAGTTATGGTGCTTCTGTAGGGAATCCAATGTGGCCAGTGGGTTTGCTGCTTGCAAATCTCTGCAAGTTTCTGCCTGTACTTTAGGACAGTGACAGTATTGCTACTTATTTCACATTGGGAACGATGATAGCATCTCCTGGGGTGCTTTTTGCCATTCCCTTGCATGCCAAATGAGGTTGTTTTCCCCACCACCACACAATAAGCCAAGCAGAGAAAGAGGCAGGTTACATTAGCATGCACAGCTATGGTTTAAACTGCCACTTTGGTTTTGATGAATTCCGAAATCCTTTTATTGTGACCAAGCAGAATGTTGCAAATCAGCAAGTGAGCTTTTGAGTCCTCCAGAAGTCGACAGCCGCAACATCTCCAAAGCACGTCGTTTCCCTCAAAAAAATTATGGGTCCTGCAGTTTGCCCCTCACAGAGTTCCCATTCCCAACAACTCCTAAGAAACTGCAGGTCCCAGAATTCATTGAGGGAAAGGATGTGTTCCAAATGCACTTTTTAAAAAAAAGATTTTTATTAAAGTACGAGAATTTTTACATACATTATATTCTCTCCTTCCAACTTTTAATTTTCCGTACCCTTTTTCCTTTTCAAAAGTTCCAAATGCACTTTAAAGGTTCGTAGTTTATGCACAGCCTTTATTGGGTTGGATGTTAAGCAAAGCAGGAGGCGTGGGGAGGGGGAAGCTGGGCTGATATGAGAGCCGTAAGTTCACTTCTGCTGTATTGTCTTCTATCAAATTCACACCACACATTGAGAACACACTTGTTGGTATCCATCTGTCTCGAGAGACAATGGAGTGTGCCTCTGGGGTTGAAGTCAAATTGCAGCATTTGCAGCACTGAAGTGACCTCCCTAGGGTGCAAGCCTGAGCAATGTGTATGGAGGTCCTTGGCTGCCCAGATGACAAGACCCCTCTCTTGACCCCGCTGACGAGGCCTGAAGGAAAGAAAGCAGAACAATATGTTTGGTAGCAGCTTGGATGCAGGAGCTGCCGGAAGGAGGCGTACAAGGCACCATCCAACCGTCTTCAAGACTCCACTCCGGATTTGTGTAGGGTTTCACTCCTTAACCATCTCTCCTCCCAAAGATATCCCATAAGGAAGCAGAGGTTTAGGATCAGAGCTCTCCTTCTCCTAGATGAGCTACCTTCCCATGGGGTTCAACTTCCTTCTACAGTATGTGCAGAAACCGCCTTCTTGACCATCGGAGCCACTATTGGTTTTGTCCGCTCAATCCACCAGAGTTCTTGCATGCAGGGGAAGTCCCTAACACATTGAGGGTTTGAGACTCATTGGCTACTCCTCACCTGGTTTAGCCAGCTAGTTAAAGCCATTTCCCAGAGTGTGGCCCCTGTCGCATGCTGACAGTTTCTAGGAGCCGCAGGTGGGAGCTAAGTACAGGGTGGGGGGACCAAAGGTGGACAAACTAACCCCAAAAGAGCATAGTACCCCTCCACTATATGCCCCATTTAAAGCACCTTAAACAGTCATGGCTTCCCCCAAAGAATTCTGGGAGCTGTAGTTTAAGGGTGCTGAGACTCGTTCTGACAACCTCTATTTCCCTCACAGAGCTACAATTTGAGTGATTTAACAATCAAGCCTTCTTCTTGGCATTGTAGGGGAATGGGAATGTGGCCGTCTAAGGGTTGTGTCTATGTGGGGGGGGCAGTTATGAAGAGAACCCGTACTTCACTGTTTAACATCGCAGCACGGATCGGGCCCGTGCAGTTGGTATACCCCAGAAGCAAGCCCCCATAATTGGATTCACCTGCAAGCGATGAGGCAAAGGGGCGGAGAAAGTTACCTGCCTCCATTTAAGATCATCTCCCAAATAAACATCTGGCATGAGAGACTTATGGCAAGACTTAAACCCTCTACTGGAATGGAAAAAACTCATCCAGGACCAGAGGAAGTGATGTGTGCCTGTGCTTTTGGAACTAAGGTATGAAGCAGATTTGGAGGCAGTGAGAGAGAAAAATGATGTTGCTTGGGTCAGAGAGAGAAAGATAGGGAAAGGCAGAGGAAAAACTGGGCTGGTGGTTCTAACATCGGGGGGGGGGGGGAATGGTGATATTTCTGTGGGATCTGATGCAGGGCAGTGGATTTTTCTCTCCAGGGGAAAGGCTGCAGCTCAGTGGCAGAGCATCTGTTTTCCATGCAGAAGGTCCCAAGTTCAACCCCTGGCATCTCCAAGCAGGGCTGGGAATGTCCCTCGTTTGAGAACTCTTGAGAGCTGCTGCCAGTCAGTGTAGGCTGTATTGAGCTAGATAGACCAATGCTCTGACTTGGTATAAGACAGCTCTTTCTGTTCCTAGGATAATATAATGCTGCTTGCCTCCCTACATTCTTCCTTAACTTGCCCATTTATTCTTGCCCATGCAAGTCGGCAGGTATAACAAATGTGACCCAAAAAATGCCCTACACCTCCAGGGGGATGTCTGCTGCAAAAAGAAGTCAATTCCAGCCAATTTCCAACATTCGGGAGCCCTGAGAGGATGTGGCCCTTAAGCTGGGAACGGTTCTTCTGGATCCCAGGAGAGAAAGCTGCAAATATGACTCAGATCTACCTGAATAGAGCTAACAGTGAAATGGGCAAGGGAAACGGGCAGGCGATGTCCATTTTGGAGCAAGAGGAACCTGATGGAGAGAGTGGGCTTGTTTTGATTTCCCTCGTTGCATGGCCTCTAACCTCTCTTCCACTCTTTGCCAGTCTGTTCCTGCCAGTCCAGTAATTACTTGGCCAGGTGTTTGCCTGTGCGCCTCTGCCAGGTGGTGTTGTACCGGTAACCATGGCACTGGGGAGAGGCACAACCCCCCACCTCCACCCCCTCCACTGATAAGAGCAGCTTCCAGTTTTTCCTCTCAGTGGGAAAATATTCCAAGGAGCAGAGGCTGAAGGGAGGGGGAAGGAGAGAGAAAGAGAGCAAATTCAGGCACAGAGCAAAGCCAGTTAGCAGCATCTGCTTCAGTCACCAGCTGGATTGCAAACAGCCCTCCAATTTCCACCTGCTGCAGAGCAGAGAATTCTGGAGCTGTTCATCAGAAGGAGCTGGGATAACTAGAGAGGACCTACACCCAAACCATTGCAAAAGAAACTTGAAACACCAACAAGTCTTTTGAAACATTTCCCAAAAAGGCATCCTTGAAGTGTGTGTGTGTTCTTAAGGAGTTAAAAACCGAATAAGGGCAAACTGAATATTTGCAAAGTCTCTGCGTGTTTGCTTCACTGAAATCCTGCAGTGAGATCTTGAACCAACGACAGTTTGCAGAGTGCCTGATCTTGAAAACTGCTTCCATTGTACTGGAACAGGAGCAGAGAGGCAGACCTGTGGAAACGGGGGTATTATAGAAAGAAGCAGCATCTTTGACAAAGCAACGTAAGCTCTCCAAACTGCAGGGGCACTGATTTAAGTGCAAGCAACCGACTCTCAGGCCAGCTGTTGTTCAAGAGAGAATACTCTTCCCTTGAAATAGCATGACTGACTTATTACTGTGTGTGTGTGAAAAAGACTAAGCCTAGAGGAAGGAACATCGCAGAGCAGGTCTGATTTGAATACTCTGGTCCACTGTCGAAAACTCAACCCCCCACAGATATAGTTGGAGAATAAAAGCTGGGGACTCGCAGCATCATGGAAGATGAGGAAGGTAAGGACCTTAGATTCTTTATTTGGAAGAAAAATAAAATAAAACTTGGTTTGCTTAAGACCTGCTCTCCAAAGTTGATTGAAAAAAATTAAGTAGATTTTTCTCATGCTGCTAATCCAGTCTCTGTGTAATTAAGTAGTTACGTGTGATCGCCTAGCAATCAAGAACTTTTTTATTTGATTTTTTTGTTGCTGTTTCCCCTGGGCAAAACATGCTTTATTTTGAACAACCTAAAGAGCTAGTGAAGGGATGTGTAAGGGGGGGCACCTGTTGTTTCTGTAACCCAAATGCTTTGTAAATGCTGCTTTACATATCAAAGCAACCGTACAATGCCCACTGCAGCTAAGTGTTGATTTGAACACTTCATTTCTTAGGTGGTTCTCATCCGTGCCTCCAGGGAGTCTCCAAAAGCTTTTTTTTTTTGTTTTATAAGCCCTAGAACTGAGGAGTCCCATCTCAGTATTTGCTGTAACCCATGCAAGCTACGTAGGTCAGATTTGTGAAGAGCTTCAGACCGTCCTAAAATCTGCTGGGTCCACAGCTGTTGGGGACCAGTGGAGTCCACGTGGCTGCCGGCATTCACCACGGAGAAGTCCTGGGAGGAAAAGAGCCTGTTCATACGAAACCCTTCTTCCATGGTGCAGGGTTGCATGCCAAACCAGGAACAGGGGGGAACCTGTTGTCTGCAAAAGGATGGATGTCAAGGGATGGATGGAATGTCTGCTTCCAGACCCCATCACTGGATTGATTGGCCACTGTTGATCTGGCCAGCAGGCTCTGTTTGTTCCAGTGAGCAATGTGTCTTATTCATTTTCTCTTTGGGGAGGAAAATGTCCTCTCTCTTTTTTAAACTCGCTCTTCCCTCAGAACACCCTGCTGTTGCGTCCATCCGCTAGTACCAAAATGGCTTCCGATTGCCCAAGATCTTGGCACACAAAGTACCTTCACAATTCTTCAAGGATGGGGACACCTGTAGTTGGACTCCAGCTTCCCTCAGCCCCAGTCCACGCTGAAACAGTCAATCTTCTATGCTGACAGAGCATAAGATTTTCAAATTACGTAATGGGGCTGTAGTTCAGGAGAAGATGGCTTCCTAACTTCTTGTGGGAAGGGACATGATGTAGGTGTTATACGGCCAGCAGGACTGACCTAAGACATTTTGCTGCTTCAGGTGCAGCACCCAAGATTAGCCAAGTCCTTTTCGCACCTGAAGCAGAAGATTCTCCCCAGAAAGAAGCTGGCCAGATGTCAGAAACTAAGGAGACCCTCAGTGACAGCAACCGCAAGCATCTACCTTGGGCACCTTAAATGCTCACAAATTGTTTGTGGCGTATGCTTTCATGTACTAGGGGCTACTTCACTGTGGCTTTTAAAGAGGAGGCCAACTAGAAATAAACAACCAAAGACAAGTTGTTGTTGTTGTTGTTGTGTCATAAAATGCAGCTGCTTCTTACTTCACTGAGGGCCTGCCTTTCAAAATAATAAAAATCTGTGTTTATTTCATATCCATGAATAGCTTTGCTGGTCAATGTTTGCCTGTTGAAGAGGAACTTCTTTCACCAGGCTTTTATCACCTGAGCTGTATGGGTTTCCCCCTGGATCTACCCTATTCTTGTGGATGTGGTTTGTTTCAGATGGTTTTAATATTGTATTAGAAATTGTTGTAACCCTCTCTGGGACCTTTTGATGCAGGCAGATAATAACAGTATTAGTATTAGTAGTAGTAGTAGTAGTAGTACTAAAAACAATAGTAATAATAACAATAACAGATTTCTTTTTGTCTAAAAAACCAAACCCAAAACAAAGCTAAGATATGTGCTTTGGTCCTAGAGAGCGTTAGCAGAGCTGTCATTATTGCCACATGAGGTTGTTTCACTGCACATTCCTGCCACATTCACACCATACATTTAAAGCACTATAAACAGTTGTTGTGTGTGTGTGTCCCCAAAGTATTCTGGGAGCCGTCGTTTGTTAAGGGTGCTGAGAGTTGTTAGAAGATTCCCTATTCCCTTCACAGATCTACAATTTGCAGAGTGGTTTAACAATCTCTCTTCACAGGGAACTCCAGGGATTGTACCTCTCGGCACCCTTAACAAACTACAGCTCCCAGAATTATTGGGGGGGGGTAGCCAAGTCTTTTAAAAGTGGCATCATAATACTTTATGGTGGGAAGACGATCTTGGAATTAGTTGCCTTCCTTGGAGTTTTTCAGGGCGGAGATCATTCCCCTTTGGACTATGGTGGTTGGTTCTATTTTCACATGCCTCCCCAAAACAGAAGATCCTTTGGGAAAGGCTATAGCTCAGAAGTAGAGCATCAGCAGAAGGTGCCAGGTTCAATCCCCAACATCTCCAGATAGGGCTGATGACGTCCCCAGTCTGAAACACTGAGGAACCATTGCCATTCAGTGGTGACCACAGAGGGATCAGTAGTGGATTCTCATAATCCATGTGAGTTCTGAAACCTTTGTGTCGAGATCGCTTATTGCCTTGAAGTGAAGAAGAGTTAAATAACTGAACTAATTTGCAGGGAAGCGAGATGAAGGGAGAGCAATGCCTCAGTAGGTGCAGGCAGGGGGAGAACTATATTATTTCAGTTATTCCAAATAGATAAGCTCCCTGTAAGCCTCAATAGGTATGTGTTTTATGTGCCACCGCAGGCTTAGCTTTGTTTTCCATTGCTGCTTTTGACCTTGAATGGTGCTGTTGCGATTTAAGCATATTTTTATAACCAGATTTGAAGTGTAGCTTTCTGTAGGTTTAATGCAGGCCGCTTCGAGTACACTTGTGAAAGAGCAGGATATAGATATAAGTGAATACTTACAAAAGCATATTTTCACAAACCAAGGTTATCTTTCATTTATTTGGGTTTTTCCCACCCATCCAACCCAGGTGACACATCCTGCCCTACCAACAGCAGCCCATCCTTCACCAGGAATGAAAGCCGCAGCCAGATCTATAGGGGGAACTATACCTTCTCCTCCTACTATCAGCACTCCTCTCCAGTGGCCGCCATGTTTATTGTTGCCTACGTCTGTATCTTCTTCGTGTGCATGGTCGGCAACATGCTGGTGTGCTTCATAGTGCTGAAGAACCGGCAGATGAGAACAGTCACCAACATATTCATCCTCAACCTGGCTATCAGTGATGTCTTGGTGGGGATCTTCTGCATGCCGACCACCCTGGTGGACAACCTGATTACAGGTGAGTGAAAGAACAAAGTGCAAAAAGCATAAGAACATAAGAAGGGTTCTGTTGGATCAGTCCAAAGGCCTATGCTGACCTGCAGTGGTCAGCATATGAGAAGCAGTTGGGTGTTTAGAGGCATATGGTCCATAGCTGCCAAGTTTTCCCTTTTCTCGCGAGGAAGCCTATTCAGCATAAGGGAAAATCCCTTTAAAAAAGGGATAACTTGGCAGCTATGATATGGTCTCTGATACAGAAGGTAATACAGTACTAACAAATGAAATGCTAACAAGTCTCCAATGCCATTAGGACTGTTTGATAAGCTTATTTATAAATGTTGGGCCTTGCCGGTTTTGGGACCCATTTAGTGTCTCCAATAAAGGTAAAGGTAAAGGGACCCCCGACCAGGGTCCAGTCATGACCGACTCTGGGGTTGCGATGCTCATCTCGAGTTATTGGCTGAGGGAGCCGGCATACAGCTTCCAGGTCATGTGACCAGCATGACAAAGCCACTTCTGGCAAACCAGAGCAGCACACGGAAACACCGTTTACCTTCCCGCTGGAGCGTTACCTATTTATCTACTTGCACTTTGATGTGCTTTCGAACTGCTAGGTTGGCAGGAGTTGGGGACTGAGCAATGGGAGCTCACCCCGTTGCGGGGATTCCAACCGCCGACCTTCTGATTGGCAAGTCCTAGGCTCAGTGGTTTAACCCACAGTGCCACCCACAGTGTCTCCAATAGGACTACCTTAAAATTACAGAATATGCAATTGTGCAGATGTTTCCTAGAACACAATTATTTTCTTCAGGCAGACTTTCCCCATTTTGAAGTCTATCTTTTTTCTTTCATGAGCTAAGGCAGCTGGTGTTCCTGTGACAAATACTGGTGGCAGAGTGACAGATATTATATCACATATTAACTTCATTGGGAGACAGAATGAGAAGTATTGAGATTTATGTGGTTTGGTTTTTTCCATTCACGCGTAGAACAACTTGGTTTTGCTATTGGGGGAAAAAGGGCTACAGTCTCCAATAATAATTTCTGCTATGATTCTCCCCAAAGAGGGATTGTTCTCTTCAGTTCTTTAACATGTGCAACATGTTTGCGCAACCAAATCGTGGTACACATGCCCTGCAAATTGTGTTGAGGTTAAGGATGCTGAAAAATCCCAATTCCAGAAACTGCTGGTGTTTGCTTATTTGTACCATGTCCAGAATGAAATCAATCAAGTGAATAAGTATTCACTGTTGTTGATCAACTCCTTGGAATTTGCACTTCATTTCCTTTGCATTAAAATAAATGGTGTGGAGTAACATAATGATAACATAATTCATTACACATAATTTCACCATAGTAGACAGGGAGAAGGATAGCTTAATATTAGTCAGAAGCCAAACTGCAGTGGAATGGAAACAGCGCTGCAGGCAACAAATTCAAGGCAGAACATCAATCAATGCCTTTTTACACCCATAACTGAAGCACCTAGCTTTGGGACTTCACAAATTTCATGACATTCCTAATCCTGACAGCTTTATGTGTTTGTGCTCTCTGTAGTCAGAGAAGATAGTGGAAATAGTGGGCCAAAGAGCTGGGAAAATACTACTTAACTAGCAAAGGTGGCTGACAGAGGGCTTGCAACCATTGGCTCTTGCAAAATAAGGAGAGTATCAGCATTTAATTATTTAATTGTGTTTGAGGAAAGCACAATTTCCAGTTTTGTTCTGTCCCATCTCTGGCCAAGGCTTTCTCTGTTCGCTGAATGGTACCGGTAGGCATGCCCAGTCCAAGAATTCTGCAAATTTTCTCCGGTGTTCCTCAAGACCATAATTCATGAGAAAAGGTCATGCTTCTCAATGCTGTGGCTCATCCAAGTGACTCAGATGGCTGAATGATGACTTCCAGTCAAATGCCATATAGACACTCAAAGACTTCAGCATGAGCTATGCCCTGATTCTATGATCCCCAAACCTACAGATTATAGCATTACCCCAGTAGAGTCTGTTCTGCCTGCTATCCAACAATTCTGGGAGTGAAATTCTGGTACTTGAAAGCATCTCTCAGGGTCGGCCGACCCATGAAGCCAGGTGAGGCATCTGCCTCAGGCGGCAAGATCCCCAAGGGCAGCAAATCCCAACACTGATCTGTCTTCCCCACTTGCTCCTCGTGTTGATCTCTCTTCTCCCCTTCTTCCCTGGTGGGAGGACTCCCAGCATTTGGGGGTTTGCCTTAGGTGCCCAAATACCTTGGGCCAGCCCTAGCATCTCTAAACATTAAATCTGGATTTCCAGGTCGTATCAAACTCTAAGATAGCAAGGATGTTCAGCGGCTGACTGATGGGGGGCTGGAAATTCACATTCTGCAAGCATTAGCATATCCGGGGGGGGGGGGGGGACGAGACATGGAATGGTAGGGTGGAGAAAAACAAAATCTAAAAGAGCACGAGTAAAATGTCTGCTTCTTTCAAGAAACAATAGCTCAAGGATTTGACCGTCAGGGGACATAATTGAACTTCTGCCAGCCATTCTTTCCTCCTTCCAGCAACATGCACATTCATTTCCGTGGAGAGCAACATCTTTTACAAATGTACAGCATCCACATTTGGTCGAAATGAAGCTCCAGACAGTGTGATTGACAGAAAACATTTATCCGTGTGCAAACCGTAATGTAATTGTTTCCTGACTGCTGACTCGCCTCCCTTCCCTTAAGTTCTTTTGTTAGTTTGGGAGCTGTGGAAATCCGGCTCCGTTCACACTGCAGGTCAGGGTATATATGCTGTAGATCTGGCAGAAACCACAATTTGGCCACACAGTGTTTAAGACGATTATATAGCACTTGGGAGTGTTTAAAGAAGGCAGTGGCCTCTAGATGGTGTTGGACGCCCATCAGCCCTCCCCCAACCAGCATGGGAAATGGTCAAGCACAATGGGAGTTGGTCACCTCTGGTCCTCAGAGGTGGACCACTTGGCCTGCAATGGGTTCAGTTTTTGGTCTGCAAGGCCATTTCCCCCAAGCCACGCCTACCTGCCCAACACCTGACATCATATATGACATCAGGCATGGGGCAGGTAGAGATGTAGCTGACAATGCACAATCGGAAGCAATAAAGTGCATTCCATTTGTGCACTGGCAAGGGAAAGCAGGCTTGGGCTCTGCCACCTATCAGCAGCCAATGCCTGCAGAAAGCTGGTGGCTGGTAAATATTACTACAAGTGGTAGCAAGAGCCCATGGGGTTCCAGGCACTCACCCAGGGTCTGTGTTCCTTTGGAGAATTGAGATGTGGCTGAGACTGTTGTAGCTTTAAGAAACATGGTTTATTCCCCTATTTACACCTTTAGTGTAAATGGGGAGAGCTCAGATTTTACAGCATGGCTATTTCAAGAGGAGCTTGTCCTCCACAGCCAAGGAGTCCAAGGCCTCTCTCCCAGCCTGCCTTCAGCCAGCCTGCCCAAGATGGATCCCAGTCTCCTCCTCCTCCTCCTTCCAAGAACACCCTGCTAAAAACTCTCTTTTCCTGTCACCTCATACCCTTTTACCCCAGCAACCTTCCAAATTTCCAGTCTCTGTTCACACCTCAGGGCAAGGGGGAAAGGACAGTTCTTTTGCATTGCCAGTGGCCATGCATTGTTTCTTAATGGCCCTAACTTGGCCAGGTCATTTTGCATGCACTAGTTCCAGAATTCCTCTGCAGTTTGTATTTCTCCCTTCATATCCGAAATAATCAAAATCCTATGATTTATTAATTTTTAGGGTTTAGCCCTCCATACCGAATATCTATAGCAATAGGAAGCCTCGGGTCCTGGGGGCTCATTCAAAGTCCTGCATAGTGCATTGAATACCCAACTTTGAGAGCTCAAAGCATTCAATCACCTGGTGTCCAATTTAACTCCTGAGTCTAGCATCTGCTAAGGAACACGTGGAGCCAAAATGGTTTCTTATCCCATATTAGGCATGACCATCACCCATTCAAAGAAGGAGCCACCAATTCTGCCAGGCTGAAACAAGTCACTTGTGTAAGCCTATGCAGGTCTCTGAATCTCAGCCGATATTTCATAGACCTTACTACTGTATGTCTAATATTCCTTAGATTCTGGAATATTCAGTGAAATGGCGTTGGGAGATAGCTATCAACAATCAATTTGTTTTTCTTATCCCTTTTAACCAGCAAGGAGGTGGAAATGTGATAATGAAAGGTTAAGATGCAAGCTACCACTTATGGAGAACTGCAGATAAGATATGGAAATGCCTGAGATGTTTTGCCCAAACATCAAATACCTTATTAGCATAATTCCTCATTCCAGTGGAGCATGTCTGTATAACAGCATGCCAGAAACCAGTTAGGGGCCAATTCTTTGATCAGTTAGACTGGAGAAATCTGATTGGCCTCAGTGGAGCTTACCTCACTGTAAATGACCCTTGAATATTTCTCCTTAGGCAAGTCTGAGCTCTGCCTTATGCCAAATCTAAAGATGTTCTGATTTAGGATTGGATTTAGGATTGGATTGCAGGACTGAGCCATTGCTGTTTTTAATCCTGAAACCAGCAATAGGAAAGAAGCCAAGTTGCATGCTTAAAGCTAATTCTCTATGTATGTGTGTTCGAAAAACACCGTTCCGAAATTCTGTTATGATTCACATTTCTGCTGTACAAACGAAAGGGAGCAAAGGCAGGCCCATTTTCATCATGGAAAGCAGCAAGTGCTCAGAGTCTGAGACTAGATGAGCACAAAAAAGATACAAAGGAGTTTGGGCAACAGATATTATGCTACTGGCTGCCTCTATCTCTGTTTTTGCTGCAGTAGGTAACCCTGGCATTGCACTCTTGTAAGCTAATTTGTACTTAAAACAAGATCAGATTTCTGACTAATTATTATGCAGAGCAGGCAGGCACATTCTGACTCAGGCGGGCGGCCCCGTCAACAGCTGAAAACCTTAATTTGTTAAAATCATATTTATGTTTCTGAACTGCTATTAGCACTTCAGAGCTATGCCTAAAAGACCCCATACACTGTATCGTTTTAATCAACAAAATAATGAGCTACATGCCAGTTACGAGATTGCTATTGCTTCCCCAGCTCCCAGGGGAAGAAGGCTTCAATTTCCATCTCTGCTTTTAGCGAATTAGGGATGGGATTCACCTAACCTGCCCTGTTACTGGAAGCTGTGCACAAGGACTTTCACTTGACACAGTGGGGCTTTCCCTCCCCCATGTCACCCACACCCCTGAAATTAGCTCTGGGGAGGGGTAAGGAGAACCCCCAGAACAGCATGTGAGGGAGAGGAGGAGAGGATAGTTCAGTTTGGCAAGCAGGAATGCTTGAGCAAAGGAAAGGATTATTTGAATTCCACCCGACATATCCAGCTGTCTATGGGTGGTAGTCAATGCTAGTCTTCCTCAGAGTAGGCCCATTTGAATCAATGAACCTAATTTAATCATGCCCATTAACTTCAGTGAGTGCACTCTGAGTAAGATTAGCCCTGAATACCTTGTTTTATTTACACATTAAGATCTGGAAATTCAGGATACCAATTCAAATTCCCTGCAGTGGTGCCATTAGGTGCCCCTGGATTATTGGAGAATTTAAAAAACAAAACACATTTATCCTATGTGAGTGTAAATAAGTATGTGGTTAAGTGGTGGTATGTACAGTGGTACCTCGGGTTAAGAACCTAATTCGTTCTGGAGGTCTGTTCTTAACCTGAAACTGTTCTTAACCTGAGATACCACTTTAGCTAATGAGGCCTCCTGCTGCTGCCGCACGATTTTTGTTCTCATTCTGAAGCAAAGTTCTTAACCCAAGGTACTATTTCTGGGTTAGTGGAGTCTGTAACCTGAAGCGCCTGTAACCTGAAGCATCCGTAACCCGAGGTACCACTGTACCTTGAGTGAGGCTTGGTTGTTTAAGCTGCTACACCTGTCTCTAAAAAGTACCCCCAGTCTTGAGTCTGAGTTGTCTCAGCTAGATCCTTCTCTGGGCTTGCTGACATCTTCATTTGCTCTGTGGAAAGTCAAATAGCTTCTCCCCATCGCTGTTAATGTTGGTACCTTCCTTGTAGATGTCGAAGCTCTTCCTTTATTTATGTCTTTGTGTTTCTACAACAGAGGTTGCCGGGCTACAGCTCCCAGCAGCCCCAGCCAGCATGGCTACTGATCACAGATTATGAGATTTGTTGTCTAACAATGTCTAGGTTCACCTCCCTGCTTTATCATATCAGTCTCCTCCAGTCTTTCCCCCACCTCTTGGCTTCGGAGAACCCATTCCACATTGGTTCACATTGACCATTCAACAGTAACACCTTGCAGAGGATTCTGGGAAATGTTCTTTCCCAGGTGAAGCCACACGTGAAGCCTTATGTGAAATGGGAGGGCACTGCAGAAACCAACCTTTGTTCTCTGAAGGCTGTGAATTGGACTGCAATAAAAAAAATTGATCCATCGTGGAGAAACTGCTCTTGAGGGAAGTCAATCCAACATTACGGTTCTGCTAACAGAAAAATAGGTTTTGCACTCCACTGTGCTTAGCCTGTGGTCTATAGTAAATAATACACAATGGAATGACTTTTCTCGAATGCTTTTTAATTTAGCAATTTGAGCTTTGGGGTTTACGGCGACTAGCACCATTCCCAATTACAGGCCACAGCAATGCAGATAGAATATCTACCCAGTTTCAGTCCCCAGCATTTTCAGGTAGGGCTGGGGGGGGGGAACCTTCCAAACCCCTGGAGAGTTGCTTGACATTATTCTGTAAATAATGTCATGGCGGATGGATCAGTGGTCTGACAAGGCAGCTTATTATGGGAAGGAAAGGTTGTAGGGCAGTGGTTTGGCACCTGCTCTGCATGTCAAAAAGCCCTTGGCATTTCCAGGTACGACTGAGAGAGACGCACCTGAGATTCTGGAGGCCTACAAGGAGTCCCTAAAGACAAAATCCTGAGCTAGAGGGACATAAAGCTTGACTTTCTATGTGAGCTTTCTATGTTCCTATAGCATGTCTGTCTCTTTGAACCTTCTGGATCTAAAAGCTATCATTTGGAGATAGAGATTAGTGAAATATTATGTCCGTTCTCCTCCTTTCCTTCTTTTCTTCCCGCTTCTGTAATGATCGATGGTCTGTACTTTGGCTCTAAGTATACCTTTCCCCATCTCATAAGTGACAACTGTGCACTTACCCTCCTATCACCTTGAGCACTTACAGCTGTCAAGCAGGGGGGGCAGGTGGAAATGCACCAGTAACTTTGAGGATTCACTCTGCTGCCACTGAGGAACTCAACAGACAGCCATGACTGCTCTTCTAATTGCAGCAGTAAAGCAAAAAAGAGAGGCTTGTTCTCAAAACAAGCGCAAATTTTGCAGCAAAAGCTCTGAATATATTTTTTAATGCGTGGCTCACTCCGATATTTAGCTAGTTCTCTTTACTATCCGCTCTCTATTGTTCCTCTCAGAACTTTACGCCCATCTTTCCAATCTGCAACCAGCATATATGATGAAAATGAAGCACATTCACATAATTTCTGATACAAATAATAAGGAATGGCATCATTATGCATATGTTGTTCTGGTTCCGCTAGGCATGGAGAGGAGTGGTGCAGTTGCAACGCTGGAATCCTGCCCCCTTGCACTGGAAAACTTAAGCAGCAATTCCTTTTGCTTCTGAGATTTTGCTACGGATTGCCTCTGCACATTCAAATCTTTTCAGTCCAAAGGGCTAGAGACTTCTTTCCAAACAAGAAAAGAAAGCTTTGCCCATATCCTCTCTAGTGATCATAGTATGTCTAATCAATCAGTATCTCCCATCATATAAGTGTTAGAAGGAAGCAGCAAGTGCTTGTGGGCAGGAAAGTGTTCTGCACATTCTCTTGAAGGAGATGTCAACCTTTTTCTTTTCTTTTCTTTTCTTTTCTTTTGGCGGTAGGAAGTTCTAAATGGGTAGCAGTGATACCACATGCAGCTAGCTCTGGTGCCCTGCATAAATCTGACTTATTCAGAAGTGAATGGGGTTGTGATCGTATGGTGAATGGAGACATCTAGAGGAAGTTGAAAACATTAAAGGCCGAAAGCAATATGCTTACAGGCTTGGGAGTACTGTATTTCTAAAGGGCAACACAGTCATGCTCTCCACACTACAGGAAGATACCAGTAGATAAGGTCTGCCTCAGGACATTGGACATTTAAGGTAGATAATCCAAATTACTCCATCTCAAGGAACAGAACTACCCTGTAGAAGGTTGAAGGGAATCTTGAACACCAAAAAACCTGGGTGGCGCTGTGGGTTAAACCACAGAGCCTAGGGCTTGCCAATCAGAAGGTTGGCAGTTCGAATCCCCGCGACGGGGTGAGCTCCCGTTGCTCGGTCCCAGCTCCTGCCAACCTAGCAGTTCGAAAGCACGTCAAAGTGCAAGTAGATAAATAGGTAATGCTACAGCGGGAAGGTAAACGGCATTTCCGTGTGCTGCTCTGGTTCGCCAGAAGCGGCTTTGTCATGCTGGCCACATGACCTGGAAGCTGTACGCCGGCTCCCTCGGCCAATAATGCGAGATGAGCGCCACAACCCCAGAGTCGGTCACGACTGGACCTAATGGTCAGGGGTCTCTTTGCCTTTATGCTGAATGAAACTGCAGACGAAGCCACTAAAGGGTTTGCTGGCACCTTTGTTATTGGATCTGAGCCTGGGAAAAGAAAATTTGTTGGCCAAGCGATGCAATAGGATATTATAATTAGTATGAAATCCTCATATTTGAAAAAGAGAGAAACGTGGATAAACATTGGGTTGAAAAGAAACAAATCATGATGGGGTTGCTGCGGCCGAATGGCGATTCCCCTGGGCATGGCACACTCCTCACAAGGACTTGATGCTGACTTGCAACTTGTGAATGCTTTGGAGGCATTTATTTGTGGTTGTCTGTCAATGAATGGTTATACAGTGGAACCTCAGTTTATGAACACCTCGGTTTATGAATTTTCGGTTTACGAACGCCACGGACCCATCTGGAACGGATTAATTCACTTTCCATTACTTTCAATGGGAAAGTTCACTTCAGTTTATGAACACTTCAGTTTATGAACAGACTTCCGGAACCAATTACACCCATGCTTCAGTTTATGAACGCTTCAGTTTAAGTACTCCGCGGACCCGTCTGAAATGGATTAACCCACTTTCCATTACTTTCAATGGGAAAGTTCGCTTCAGTTTATGAACGCTTCAGTTTAAGTACTCCGCGGACCGTCTGGAACAGATTATTCCACTTTCCATTACTTTCAATGGGAAAGTTCGCTTCAGTTTATGAACGCTTCAGTTTATGAACAGACTTCTGGAACCAATTGTGTTCATAAACCTCGGTACCAATGTACAGTGTGTCACATTGGTCAGGCTACACTGGTCGCAGGTCGTTTCCCAGAAAACATTTTTTTCCACAGTTTCCAATAAATATTACAATATTGTTGCATGTTTGGGGAGTCAGTCGGCATGATGCCCAAGTCCTTTCCAATTCTTGGTGTCCAAACTAGACATGGTTTAGGAGCTCTCGGAGAAGGCTTGGGTTCGATCACTATGTGTTTGCTATATTACCTCTCATGAGGTCTAGAATGTTAAGAAATGCACTGCAGTTGACACTCTGCATATCATTCCAGGCTGGCCATTTGACATCATCATGTGTAAAATGAGTGGCTTGGTCCAAGGGATGTCTGTCTCCGCTTCCGTGTTCACCCTGGTAGCCATTGCAGTGGAAAGGTAGGTTTGTTTTAGTATTTATTTCAAAGCGGTTATAAACCGCTTAGTATTTTTAAAAACCTCAAATTGACACGCAGCATAAAAATAGTAAATGGTATCGTTAACACAAAGGCAACATTCAATAAGAACAGGAAAAATACATATAAAAAAAATTAAACACGAATTCATGCAGACAAAAACAGGGTGTGATTTAATGGGTCAGGTCATTGGCCACTGAGACCCATATGTTGGCAATCTCATATCTGGACTATTGCAGTGTGCTTGATGTGTGGTTTCCCTCACGGCTTGCCCAGATGCCTGCAGATAGTACAGAACACCACAGCCTGGGTGATGCTCCTTATCAGACACATACCATGCCAATGCTGAGGGATCTGTACTGGGCTGCCTTCTAGCCACCAAGCCAATTTTAAGGTTCTGCTGCTTACATTAAAAAAGGTAAAGGTAAAGGTAAAGGACCCCTGACGGTTAAGTCCAGTCAGAGACAACTCTGGGGTTGCGGCGCTCATCTCGCTTTACAGGCTGAGGGAGCTGGCGTTTGTCCGCAGACAGTTTTTCCGGCTCATGTTGCCAGCATGACTAAGCCACTTCTGGCGCAACGGAACACTGAAACCAGAGCAGTGCATGGAAACGCCGTTTACCTTCCTGCTGTAGCGGTTCCTATTTATCTACTTGCAATTTTTGGCGTGCTTTCGAACTGCTAGGTTGGCAGGAGCTGGTACCGAGCAACGGGAGCTCACCCCATCACAGGGATTTGAACCGCTGACCTTCTGATCGGCAAGCCCAAGAGGCTCAGTGGTTTAGACCACAGTGCCACCCGCATCCCTGCTGCTTTCATACAAAGTCCTAAATAATTTTGGACCAAGGCTACCCTCCACTGCCCAGCCTTGCGACCAGCTTTGGGAACCCAGTTACTTTTGTCATGACCCAATGATGATTGGTAACACCAAGGAGGCTTCCCTCCCCCCCCCCCACTGGGGGCACCAGTTTTGCAGAATTCCCTCCCTGCTGAAATATGAGGCCCCTCCGTGATTTGTTTTTAAACTGTTTTAATTGTCATGCTTTTTAACTGGCTTTTGTTTTACTGTATATTTGAATTGAAGAAGTTTTGGTGCTCTGTGTATTTCATTACACATGGAATTTTGTTTATTGATTTTATAGTTGCAAACCACTTCAAAACCATTTTGGCATATACACAGTATATTAGCTATTACTAATAATAAATAATGGCCAACACAGTAAATAAGCAACCATTTTTAAACCCCCATCAAAGGCATATGCAGAGCCCCAATATAATCATCTCTGTCAACTATGGAAAATGTTACAATGGTACCATATATAATTTTGATAACATTTTATCCTTTTATTATTTATGTTTAATACCTTCTCTATAACCCACTTTCTCTGAGGATCTATCGCACATTGCATTGTTTTTAACTTCTTGCAACTCTCCTTGAATGCTTTGGTAGAAAAGTGGGATGTAAATTAGAATAACACCTCCCTTCTCCCAACAAGGGCTTCAGGGAGAAATAGTTTTCCCTCCCCACATTTTATCAGCACAACAACCCTGTGAGGTAGGTTGGGCTGAATGGCCACTCATATCATGTCTCAGCAAGAATCTGAGCCCAGGTTCCCCTGACTGAGGTCTGGCTACAGCCTTAGTTTCACAAGCTGCTCATGTTTGCTTTTGCTAATGAGAACTTTGAGGGTCTATGAAGTTTGTTCATGTTTCCTTTTAATGACATTTTGTCCTGAAATTATCATCTCCTTTTAGAAAAGCTAGAAAGCCACGACTGAGATGCAGTTTTTTCTCATGTTGTTATTAACTTGCCATGCAAAAAAACAACCCCTGCCTTCTCAAAATGTTGCTTATAAAAGGCCCTTTAAACCCCTTGTGTCCTGGTACATCCCACAAGTCTCTCAGCAGACCATGAAGGAAAGGCTTCTTTCTCATAGCTTTTCCAGTGTTGTATCTGAATATATTGCTTTTTTCCCCTCTTCTCGCTTAGGTTCCGCTGTATAGTGTACCCATTCAGGCAGAAGCTAACCCTAAGGAAAGCTCTGGTCACCATCATTATAATTTGGGTCTTGGCCTTAATCATCATGTGCCCCTCTGCAGTCACCTTGACCGTCACCCGGGATGAGTACCACTTCATGCTGGATGCCTACAACAATTCCTACCCGCTCTACTCCTGCTGGGAGGCATGGCCGGACAAGGAGATGCGCAAGATCTACACAACCGTTCTTTTCTCTCACATTTACCTGGCCCCTCTCACCTCGATTGTGATTATGTACGCCCGGATTGCCTTCAAACTCTTCAAGTCATCCGCAAGCATTAGAGGCTCCCAGTTGGAGGAGAACGAGGGAAGGAGAGTGTCCAAGAGGAAAATCAGAGTTATCAACATGTTGATCATTGTGGCGTTGTTCTTCACCCTCTCTTGGCTGCCCCTCTGGACTTTAATGCTGCTGACAGACTACGGGAACCTCACCGAGAGTCAACTCAACCTTGTCACAGTTTATTTTTTCCCCTTTGCCCATTGGCTGGCTTTCTTTAACAGTAGCATCAACCCAATCATCTACGGGTACTTCAACGAGAACTTCCGGAGAGGATTCCAGGAGGCCTTCCAAGTCCAGCTCTGCTCCATGAAGACAGAACACAAAAACACCTATTCTGGCAGGACCAACAGTGGGTTGCTTTTTGGGGCACGCAATCGGATTTTTGTCGAAGTTCAAGGCAGTGACTCAGCACAGCCCTCTGAGTCTGGTCAGAGTAGCCTTTTGAGAACAGGGCTGTATCCTGCAAGGAACGGAAAGGTAGCTCACCATGGTCTGATGGTGGAGGACTTTGACAGCAAAAGTTGCTCCCCCAAAACTGTCAGTATCCCAGCTTGGGATATCTAAAGATATTTGAGATGCTGATGGATTGATTGTACAATATATTGTTACATTACTTTCACAGTATGTGAGCCATATCCATTTCCAGTAAGCTTTTCAAGACCAAAACCCATTGTTGGTGTAGATATCTACATGAAAGGACTTGACATTTGTGGAACTTCCTCTTCTTATCCTGGGTTTTGATATTTTGGTATGATACGCACCAGTTTTTATAAAGCGCTGCAATTTATAAATGCTTATTCCTCCCCTTAGAACCTTGCATATATTCCAAATGAGGTGTTGGGATTCAGGCCTGTGTTTAAAGAGGAACCGGGACAGAACAATTATTCTGAACTAGATTTCTAAACAGAAGCGCAGTTGGATGTGAATGGTCAGCAACCTCATATGTTGGAGACTGCTTGTTGTGCTACCTCAATAATAAAAGCAAGGTAAGAGTGAGAAGTGAGAGGAAGAAAAGCCTCCAATCAGGAAACAGGAAGATACATTATTTAGAGCACACACACCTGCAGACCATTCACTTACTCTATATCAGCCCCATAATTGATCCATTAACTTTTGTGAGACTGCCCTAGAATGATTCAAATGTTACTGTTGTGTCACGGCTGCTGCTTCTACATGATCAGATGCCAGAGTTTTGGTTTGGTTCTTTTGGTTGTTGTTTTTTTGTAGGAAGGTGCCTCTGGAATCTGAGATTCCAGCTAGCAAATATTAAGTTTTGAGAAGCAAATTCAAAACCTATAGTGTTGGCAGAGAGCGTTTTTTTTTGTTCCCAGCTTATGGGGTGGGTGTGGGTTACCAGTTTTATTCATGTCACCAGGAGCCAAGTTTAAATGGTGGCAGCACAGCCAGATCCTGTCAGGGATTTGGCTGGGGTTTTTTGTATTAATACGCATCACTTTAAATTTGAATACTGTTGATGTGGGTATCTCATTGGCCAATTTGTTGCCCATTCACCCTCTTGGAGAGATTGTCACCAAGTTGGTGACATCTACCTCACTGCTCAGCCTTGACTCCGTGTTATTTATGAATAAGTTAAATAACACCAGCCCTAAAACATATACTTAGAGGAATGTGTCTCTTAGTTTTAGCAATGAAAGAAATTATCTATCTCCTCACAACCCCTGCTTCCTGGTGTATGCCCATTAGAGGACTTACCTGTACTTTTATCTGTTTATTTTCTCCACAGTTACTAAGTCTCCTTAGGAACCTCAGCTGAAAGAGTTTGTAAAAGCTTTTTGAAAGTCCAGGTATATAATACCTGTCAGATTACCTCTACCTGCATGTTTGTTGGTGTTGATACACTAAAAAAAAAAAATTCTAGAAGGGGTGGTGAGGCGGTGTTCCGTTAATTTTATTATGCTGACTTTAAATGTTTAGCCCACCTTTCACACAACTTTGCAGAGTAGCTTGTTGTTCTTTAATTGTTACACTGGGGACTCAGCTACACAGCTGCAAATAAAACATTATATACCATAAATGTGTTGTAAAGTGCAATATACAAATATGACACTAGATGGCGACAGTGAGCTATGCAAAATTCAATGTATTTTTCAAAACTTTTTAATATGTGTGTAGATTCCACCCTGGAGAGGAGATGACAATCCTCATTTCATTTCAGAAAGGGGTGCATTTCCACCACATGGGGTTGCCAAATGATCAGAATAAAGAGACTGTCCTGCTTTTTAACAGCAGCTTGATCTACAGAAACCAGCAGATGAAGCTCTTCACCACAGGAAGAAAAACATGGTTTCAAATCAAGCGGCTGTGAAAGGCACTGGATCAGGGACCTTTTTAAAAATAAAAAATAAAATAAAAGTTCTACTTTATTTCAAATACAGTGGTACCTCTGGTTAAGAACTTAATTCGTTCCAGAGGTCTGTTCTTAACCTGAAACTGTTCTTAACCTGAAGCACCACGTTAGCTAATGGGGCCTCCTGCTGTTGCACCGCCGCCGGAGCACGATTTCTGTTCTCATCCTTAAGCAACGTTCTTAACCTGAGGTACTATTTCTGGGTTAGCGGAGTCTGTAACCTGAAGCATTTGTAACCCGAGGTACCACTGTACATGGCTTGTATCCTTCACTAACCCCACATTTTAAAGAATAAAACAACCAAGAAAATGGAGGATGTGCATGTTTGTATAAGAAAGCATTACTGAAGCTCAAAGGCAAACCCAAGAGGAGAATTCATTTGCTGAATCAAAGTGTTTACTGCCTGTATTGGTCTGTTATCTTCCATTGCACTGTGACTAAAGACTACCTACCAGAACTCTTTATTGCCATTTTTGTAAATTAACTGTCCTGTGTTGTGAAGGTGGTTATGATGCTATTACATAGTTGTTGACAATGTATCAGAAATAAAAGATACTCTTTGTTGCTGTATGCTTTTAAATTATGAGAATATTTGTAGCTGCTGCTGCTGCTGCTGCTGCTGAAATTCTCTGTTGCATTTAGGGTTGGCCAGCTTCTAGGCATTGGAAGGAAGCTGCCTCGTGAACTTGAAACAGTTTAGCTTATATGTCCAAAGATGAACAAAGTGCTTTCCTACATGTCACATTGGGCAATGTTAAGGGCCCTTAAGGGAGTTTAGAATATGTCACAATCACATTACTTTTAGGCTCCCTACATTCATCATTTCTCCGTACCAATTATCACACACAGCTGCATTGTGTGTGTATAAGCTTGCTTTCTGCTGCTCAAGTTACAAGAAAGGAGATTCTAATTAACAGCAGCAGGAAGAACTTTCTGACACCAAGAACTGTTCAACAGTGGAAAGGACTCCCTCAGAAGGTTCTCCTTCCTTGGGGGTTTTAAGCAGAGGTTGGATGGCCATCTGTCATGGATGCTTTAGTTGGGATTTATGAATTGCAGGGCGTTGGACTAGATGACCCTCAGGGCCCCTTCCAATTCTGTGATTCAAACCTCTGTAAACACTCCTAGCTGCCCAGCAATTAAACTGCTAGCACATTTACAACAACACATCATTTGTCCCTTGGATTGGGGGGGGGGGAGTTTCTCATAGGCATCTGGTGGGCCACTATGACAGCCAGATCCTGGAGTCAATGGCCCTTGGGCCTGACCCCAGCAGGCTCTTTTTACATAGCAAGAAATGAACAATGAGCTATTACGTTTTTGTATTGCAAAAAGTGGAAAGGCAAGGCTGACGGGTTTTGTTCAGGCTTGGGGCTGGGAAAGAACAGCTTATATGACAACCACTCTGTAGTCCAGTCCAGGTTTAATATCCCCCCCATATTGCCGGAGATTTTTGGGAGGGGGGGGTTACTGAGGTTTAAGATTGCGTTTTGGATAGCACTGTGATATAGAATCTGGCTTAACCCAATAGAGATAATTTCTTTAGGGGAGGAATATACAATTGGGAGTCTAGATCAGTGTTTCCCAAACTCTCTGTTTTTGACTTCAGTGGGATGATGGGAGTTGTAGTCTAAAAACAGCTGGAGACCCAAGTTTGGGGAAACCTTAGTCTAGACTTTCTCCAATCTCGGTGATTATTATTATTTCCACAGAGCTATCCCTGTTAATTCCTCTGAAGCAGCAGCAACAACAACAACAACAACAAACCAGCTCAGCAAAGTGTTTGGAGGCACCTAAGGCTTTGCCTACCCAGAAGTAACTCAACGGGGTTACTCCCAGTGAAGCGGCGTTAAAGGTACGGTATCAAAGGTGCCACAAGTCGAATTTGCTGAAAAAAAAGCGGTGGGCGGGGAGAACTGCGAGGGGGCGGGACGTTGTTTTTTCTGCGAGGGGGCGGGACAGGGCATGCGCAGTGCCGGGCCGAGCCCGGCGCGGCGTGGGGAGGATGATGAAACTCGGAGGAGCGCAGGGAGTGGAGAGGCCGCGCGCCTGCGCAGTGGCTCGGAGGGCGTGCCGTCGGCTAATAAGAGGCCGCCTCGAGGGAGGAGGAGCAGCGAGCCGCTCTCCTTCTTCTGCCGTCTGTCAGGCAAGCCGGTCGGGTGCAGCATGGCCAGCTACAGCGTGGAGGAGCGCGGCTGCCCCAACAGCCTCGGCTACAGGCTGTTCTTCAGTGAGTTTTCCCACGGGGGAGCCGGGCCGGCTTAGCCCGGGGAGCAGCCGGGACTGTGGGAGAAGAAGCTCGGTGCGCGAGGCGGGAGATGAATGAAAGAGGGAGGCGGGGGCGCGCGCGCGCGCGTCCCTCGGGAGGGCATTTGTGGGGCGGACAGGCAGCCTAGGAAAAAGCCGCAGACAGCAGGGCTCCGTTTGCTCCTCGGCGCCTTCTCCTCGAACGCCGTGGAAGCGCTTCTGGAATCATGTCATTAAATTGCTTTGATAGACGGCGAGGCTCGATCCTGGATCCTTTCCATGGCGCTCTGCTTTTTTAAAAAAAAGTTATGTCAGACTTGGCAGTGGGTCCCCTGGGCCGAGTTCGCGTTGGCTTTCCCTTGGCTGGTTATCTGGGACAGAGGCGCCAACGCTGGACCCTCCCTCGCAGGGTTGTTGTGTGGCTCGTGGACGCTGCTGCAGTTTTCCCTCGTGGGTAGCCTGGCTGCCAGCCCGCTGTGTCAGCGTGGAACGGGCCTGGCCAGAGAGAAGCGGGTAGCTTTTATGTAGATCTGGAGAACCCCGGGATGCAGGGATTTTTAACAATAGAGAAGGGGATTTTTAACAATAGAGAAGGGGAAGCGATCCCAAATGTATCAGCACTGCTGCCATGGGAGTTTCCCTGCTTCTCCAAGGCCTAATATTTGGGGTGGGGGGGTGGATTATGCTTGGTGCATGGGTGTGTGTTCCTGCAATCCCAGTCACCCTCAGATCTAGGGCTGAGGAATTGGGGTTGGGGCGGGTGCATCACCTGAATTCAGTGCCCCTCCAAACTCTTATATACAAACACACCTGTCTTCCCATGTGCTTTAGTAGAGTTTCAGGGATGGCTGCTCCAGCCATGAAATCGCATCCTGTAATGCTATTATAGAATGGCAGGGGAGATCCCCCCATTTCTGAGATTCTTTGCTGAGCCCCTGTTACCAACCCTCACTTTTGATTCTAGAAGGATGGCGTGCAGAAAATAAAACAACACATACATGGAACGTAGCATACAATACATTCAGCTGTGTGAAAAGAGTAGCTATTCTGAAGGAGGAGAGAAGATGGGGGAAGGGAAGCAATTGGAAGGAAATGAAAGTGTGAGATACAGCTGCCCTCAGACTTTGTGACAGAGAACTTGATATATGGAGAAAGAGAATGTCATTGCCCAAGGTACTAGAATGGGAACGATGCTTGTAAAAGTTGTGTGTGTTTAGGAGGTTTAGGATGACTGATCATGGCATAAACTCTAATGCCCTATTATGAGACTATGGCCTAGTTCGCATGTCACATTAACCATAGTTAATGTACATTGGCTCCCAGTATGTTTCCGGGCACAATTCAAAGTGTTGGTGCTGACCTTTAAAGCCCTAAACTGCCTCTGTCCAGTATACCTGAAGGAGCGTCTCCACCCCCATCGTTCTGCCCAGACACAGATCCAGCGCCAAGGGCCTTCTGGCGGTTCCCTTGTTGTGAGAAGCCAAGTTACAGGAAACCAGGCAGAGGGCCTTTTTGGTTGTAGCACCCACCCTGTGGAACGCCCTCCCACCTGATGTCAAAGAGAAAAACAACTACAGCACCAGATTTTATTATTCTGTTGGAAGCCACCCAGAGTGGCTGGGAAAACCCAACCAGATGGGCAGGGTATAAATAAATAAATTATTATTATTATTATTAGTTTGTTTTTAAGCTATGGTGTAATGTCAAACGTTCCCAAGGCAGTCCTCTCTTGCTGCTGTACCACGAATGAAACAAGCCGGAGTCTGACTTGCTATGTCAATCTGACCCAGGTGCATAGCTGCCAAGTTATCCCTTTTTTAAAGGGATTTTCCCTTATGCTGAATAGGCTTCCTCGCGAGAAAAGGGAAAACTTGGCAGCTATGCCCAGGTGGTTTGGAGATTACAAAAGTAGCTCACCTGGCTCAATCTACCCTCACCTTTCAGAATAGTTAAGTACTCTTTGCATATACTCAGTTACTCACTGGCTTACCACTGGCTGTTTTGAAGAAATTTCCTGCCTTCCTTGGCGCCCCAATAACTGGCAGGTGAGCTCCTGGTGCGCTGTTCTCCTCTAACCCTCCCCCATTGAGCAAACAGCTGTTGGGTTTAAAGTCTGAACCAGACTGTCAGATATGGGCAGTGAAGGTGGCTGTAAAATGAAAAGCCTCCTGCGGTATAATCCTTTAAGGCGATTTTCATTTCTTCCTGGTAGTGCCCCACCTCAAAACAACTTCAGTTTTTGCTGCCACAAGGAAACGGGTAGCAAGGATATGATGATTATCCAAAGTTTTCTTAACTAATGTTCCTGGTAAGCAGAAAAAAGCTGAATCATAAAACAGGTCCGCTGGTGTGAGAGACTGCCATGCTTTTTACGTGAGGCTTCTGAATCCACACACAGGCATTATCTTTATTAGGAATAATGAAAGCATCATAGCAGGGCACCAACCATTTAAAAGCGGCATTGATGGGAGCATATTGTGCAGGCAATGAGACAAGGTCATTTATGTGCTAGATCCCATGCGTTGACAGGAGATCCCTTTTTAAGGTGATGCTCCAAGATGCATACTCTTCTAAATTGAGAAATGCAACTTGCAGTTTGTTTCTGGCGACTGCTGGGGGGAACTTTTTCCTAAAGTGACTTTAAGTACATGAAGGTATTTACCCTGCTTTCATCTGTTCTAGTGGAAGCTTGGCTTGGCTTGCTGGCAGTTAACCTTGCCTGTTAATCCAGGAAAGCCACGAGTCCAAAATTAAATGAGCCTCTGAGTCCAGACATACCTCAGCTAATAAATCTGGACAAATGGATAGGTCCAGGTAGAGGAGGTGATTTTTCTCATCACAGGCTACCAGAGAACTGGCCACCTTTGAGTCTTAGCGAGGGAGACTCCAGTGACTCGGAGTTCTTTTCAAGTCTTGCTGCCCAATGTCATTTGAACTAGAGGTTCTCTGCTTGCACATCATGTTCTCTGCTGCTGAGCTATGACCCTAAACCCACATGCAACTTACTAGGTCCTCTTTTCATGGGTGTGCAGTGCCACAAGGGAGCAAATTTTCCATGGCAATACTTGTGTGTGGTGTGGGTAAATATAGCAAACGGGGGCAATTATTTGGGTCTTTCCCACCCCCACCAGCTCCCCCAATGAGAGGGAAAGATGCTGCTTGGGTGGAAAGATGCAGGGAAAGGGTGCGGCACACATGGCTGCAGTTGTCTCTCCCCTACCCAGTCCATAACACACACATGCACTGTGTTGCTGTGTGTGATGATTTACATGGGGAAATGCCATGTAGGTGTGTAGGGGGTCTAAAAGTAATGGGATTGTGATGTCTACTGACATCTATCCAAGTATCCTTAACATTGTGCAATATGACATGGAGGAAATCGTTTTGTTCATCTTTGGAGATAAAAGCTAAACCATTTCAGAGCAACATCATATCAGCCTCAGTGGTCATTTGATAAGGCTGGAGTCCGCTTGCTTGTACAGGTTTTGCTGCTTCCAGAGACTCCCATAGTTTGCTCTTCAGGGAGAACACCTCCTGAGATACCTCGGAAAACTGAACACACTATTCTGGAGCACAGAAGCAGCAGCAAGTAGGGCTAGCCCAAGCTCTGGGCTTGGCTACCTGGCTGTTGCAGGTGACAGTCTACAGGTGTCTCTGACTACTGTGGAAGTGTGCCTTGGAGACCGTGTAGGGTAGGCTATCTGAAGCACTGCCGTTAGCGATGGGAGCTTTAAGCTGCACACGGATGGTGGGGGTAAGCTGTGACGAACAGCTGTCATGACCATTTAGTGCTGTGGCACCAGCTCTGGTATATTCCAGTCTTCTGAGAAACTAGGGCAGGTAGGAACTCTGCAGCACACCTGCTCTTGCAGCGATTTCATTGGAACAAAACCTAGTTGATAGGACTGTGCCAACTTCTCTTTGTTTATAGACATTCACATTCTTTAAACTTTCTATCCTTGGTACTTTGTAGGCTTTATTTTACTACTGCATGCATTAAAGATAATTAAAAAAGCCTTGGACATTTCCTTTGTTTTTCAGAAAACAATAAGGGACAATACATTTCTCCGTTCCATGACATTCCGATACATCCAGATGCTCGCAAGGTAAGGCTTGCAGTCCTACTGAGCAGAACTTTGTGGGGATTCACCCTGCAGACTGTATAAAGGTGACCCAGTCACTAGATGTAGAGTTGCTTATTCTTAACAGGGGACAAGCTGTGTATCTTCAAAGCAACATGAACCTAATTTCTGATCCATGCTTGACAACTTAAAGGTAACCGCCTTGGCTTTATTAACCAATGTTACTTAAGTAAAACTTGACACGAAGGGAGGAATAATCTTAACATAGCATGTGCATGCAAATTAATTTTTGTTCTTAAGTTGGGATGGAGGGGTACAACTTTCCCTTTTACTACCATTGTTCACTAGTCATTAGTGCCTGCTTCAGCCCAACGCTCACTTTTCTCTTTTCAACTGTAGAACAGAGGTTCCCAAACTGGTCCACAGACCACCAGTGGTCCACATGCTTCATTTAGGTGCTGTATGGTGTGTCTGTGAAAACACAGTTTAAAACAGCACAGTGCCTTACAATTGGTACAGCAAGCAGAAAAATCACGATGCGGTCTGCTAAAAATCCTCAAAAGTTTTCCAGCAGTAAAAACCACTCCAAAAAAAAATCCAACTGGCTGACTCTTCCAGCAGGAGGAAATACATAACTGTCTCATATTATTGGTATTTTCGTGTTCTTAAAGGGAAGCTGGAGCATTGCATTTTGTGTCCAGCTTATACAGAGTGATGTTGCCAAAATGAAAAACCCTTGGTTTTAGCTGTGTTAGGTTCCCCCGGTAGTTTTCTTTCTCATCCTTCTTTCCAGATTTAAAAAATTCATTTTTTTGATATCCATGATAGTACTCTTCCCCTATAACTTGTTTGGTATTGAAGGGCTGTTATTATTTTTAGCAACCTATCTTAAGCTCATATTTGTACACAATGGCCAGCTTCAAAATGTAACAATCTCAATCTGATAAATCAAGTTTTCAGGGCCTGAAAATGTACCTTTTGCCTACTCGCCACATCCTTATTCCTTCTCTCCTCACACCTTCTGCTTTGGCAGTTATATCATGATTTGTTTTTGCCACAGTTTTCTCTTGTATCTGAATTGGGAAACAATGGTTTGCAAGCAGGGATTGAACAAACACATCAAAGTAGCGCTGAGCACTGCAGGCACAATGAGTTTTATCAACCCAATAAACCATCATTTATTGGCTCAAGTGTTTTTATAAATTTTTGTATTGCTGATACAAGGGACAAAACCAGACAGAATAATATTGCAACAGTGGACAAAGACAAAAAGATCATGCACTATAAACGTAATGCACTGCTACATATATTATGGGCATTAAAGCAGATCAGGATTGAATCAAGTCTTTAACTATAGTTTTTTGGAACAAGAGCATTAAGTCTGAAATGGAACAATGTTTGGTTCACATTTTCTATAGCTTTTGTTGTTCCAGCACTTTTGTTGGTTCCAAGTAGGCCTAGAAGCATAACTTGATACAGTGAAATCTTCACATCTTGGCTTCTGGAAATACTGTAAAGTTAAATAGTGTTGTCTTATTTGGGCAGCCCAAACTGCCAGGTCATTACTATTCAAATTTTGGGCTATGAATATCAAAACTCCAGGTTGGCTAACAAAACGAGAACAGTATATAATTGTACCAAAATTGTAAAGCTCACTATTAAAGAAACCTAAATTAGTTAGCAACAATCAGAGCAGCATTAACAAGAAAAAACACTGTAAACTATTTTGCAAGAATGATCCTGTGGTTTTTCTCTCTATCTCTGTGTGTAACCAGTTTAGTTTATAAAACAGTAGCATGGAAATCTAATCTCGTTGACAGTGCCTTTGCCAGAGTAAATGCCAAGCTCTGTGGGGGCAAAAGGAATAGCAGGGTTGAAAACCAGAATTGAAAGGAGAACTTAAGTTTAAGTAGAATCTTGGCTAATTTTAGGCATGTACAAATCAGATAACTAATGGCCACTGTAAACGGTGCTCTTGGGCACAATTCACCGCACGTGGCGAGCAGTACCTCTTGCAACAAAAGGAATGGGATTTGGCTGCAACTTGGTGCCTGGTATCCCTTGTTCGCTATATTCCACCTTCAGTTATAAAGTGCTCAAATACAGCTGAAAACAACCCTGCAAATTCAGCCACCGTCATCAGTGGAGCAGGGAGTAGAGTAGAGGCAGGGGCTTTTGTTTAAAAGAATCCGCTTATGGCAGCAGAACAGACTATGTGTGCAAGACCCTGCCTGTTTGAAGCTGTCGTGCCCCTTGCTTATCTGTTGAAGACGCAGGTATAAAAGTTAATAAGAACAAGCGGACATGTTATTGGCCCAGAAACTAAAAGATACAATGCAGTACTGATTCTCAGACTTCGCTTCTCTTTCTTTTTATTGCAGGAATGGCTCTCCTCGTTATTCTCCTGCGTTCTCCACAGCTTCAGTAGCAGCCCAGATAGGGAGTCCAGTTTAGGGCGAAAGGTTACATTACCCCAGTCTCGTCTATAGCTCTTGCTCCTAATCCTCATACTCTTAAGATCTTGAGAGGATTGGAGAGGTTCTAAATTTATCAGCACCTGGGCTGCTGCCCTCGTCGTATTTTAAATGTATATGGCTTCGTTGTACCTTTCCGTGCTTGCCAGGGCATGGCAAACTGGAATGCTGCTTATGTTTATGTATGAAAAGGGCGAGGGGCTCTCTCTGCCTCAGGAAATAGCTGCAGAAGTGTCTGGGCTTCTGTCATAAATACTTCCTTTATTATTTTAATATACTCACAGGCTGGTTTGTAATTTATATGGGCTGCATCCAGAGCAGTACCAGCGGCGTTTTGCTGATGCAGTTGCACTTCTGTTTCCTTTCCTTCCCCCCGCGCACTCCACAAAACCTACCCCAAAGGGTCCTTCAAGCCTCTGGAGCTGATTTTGAGAGCTGCAGGGGACAGGAGGGGGAAGTTGTCTTACGCTAGTACAAGTCTCCTTGTGTTAGTGGATTAGGAGCCTTGAATACTGCCTCAAGGCTCCAGGGTGGTTCCAATCCACTTGACTCATGCCTGTATAATTTTCAGCACGTTTAATTCTCTTAAGAAGCTATTTTTTTTTCCTTCTGAAGGAAGAAGGGATGTCCCCTCCTACCTCCTTCTCAAAGTAGGCTGTTGATAAAATCGAAGCCAATTCACTCTTTGAACGGTGTTAGGAAACTGAAGTCTGATGAGATAATTTTTCTGAGATACAAGCTAGATATTTGTGGGGGTGATGTGTTTACCTAATAAAGGCTTTTAGTTCAGTACCCACATACTTAAGAGTAACCCCCATTGTGCTTCTGAGTAGACCTGTACAGTATAGGATTTGCAGTGCGAGGTTGCTTTGCAGGTCTCAAAATGCCTGTCGGAATTCTAGCTTTAAAAAAAAGGCACATTTGAAATAATTGTTGCGAGAAGTGTCCCTGATACTTCATGCCAGCCAGGTTACTCGTTCCTGTATTAGATGGATAATCCTAAATGACGTTATCCTTTCTTCTGCCAGGGTTGAATTTGCTCTTTTGTGGCTGCTATGTAAATGCAGTTTATCATATATATATATATATATATATATATATATATATATATATATATATTCTGGATATGTAAAATCTTAACCTGCAACTGAAAACAAAATGCATTAGCATGATAGTGTTCTTGCATCTGTGCAATAGTCTCTTGCGTAATGGCCTCTATTAAATATCACGTTATGGTGGTTTTGTTTTGCTTCCATTATGGATTGAAAGACTCGAAAGACAAAATCGTCTCCCCCACTGATGAATGCATAAAAGCTGTATAGTTTTCACCCCATTCCTTTATTGCAGCCCTTAGGGGAAAAAATTACTTGAATCCCGATGGCTTTGCTATTTTTTTACTTAAGATCTATTATTTAGACAGTTATATTTTTTAATAAACGAAATTAAATGTTCAATTCTAGATTTACATGGATATGGTATATACCTCTCTGGTTTCTTATTCTTTTCAGGATGTGTTCAACATGGTTGTGGAAATACCTCGATGGACCAATGCTAAGATGGAGGTAATGGCATTATGTATTTGGAAAGCTGTAGTTCCTGGCTTGGTGGCTGCCTCTTCACTAAAATCAGCTTATCCGCGAAAGATATAGCCATTCTGCACCAGCATCTCTCAAATTTGAAATGTCCCGACTAGTTACCGTAGTAGTAAAGAAAGAAGCAGCTATTCTTAATCTGCAGGACTGTGCACACAATTCGTGAGCAAGCCCTATTGGACTTCTGAGATTTCATGGTTGCTGTCAATTTGGATATTTAATTTACTTTGAAAATGTGAACTGAAGCACCTGTAGGGAAAATACTGTCCTAAAATTGGATTGCTTGTACATTCTTCTGTTAATGCTAAACCTAAACCAATTCTGTTTCAGATCGCAACCAAAGATCCCCTAAACCCAATTAAGCAGGATGTGAAGAAAGGAAAACTACGTTATGTTGCTAATGTCTTTCCCCACAAGGGATACATCTGGAATTATGGTGCTATTCCACAGGTATTTTTGTCTAGCTTTCTTTATTTTCAGAGATCTTTTAATTGCTGCCCCTGGAAGTGCTATGTTTCCGTGCAAACATTTTAGTAAGGCAAGATTATAGTAAGAGCAAAACACTAATGAGGAGGAACATGTAACTATTGCATGGACAACGGGGGTGGCAAAATCTCGGGAGAAAAGTGAGAGTACAGTCTATGTTGTAAACAAGGAAGCTGATTGTGCTGCAACTGAATCGGTTGGCTTTGCAGATCACAATTCGCATATCAGGGTCGTCTTGAAAAAGACACACGCAACCCCTCGTTTTATGTAGGTGTTGCACTCCAACGCGCACCGCACATTTAAATGAAATCGTGTATATTTGAAACACAATTGAAAGAGCTTGCAAAGACCCCATTTTGAGGCCACTTCCAGGTTCGGCGCAATGTGAGCATGTGTGATCGTGCACATATCGGACGGGCCTGAAACGGCCGCTGCCTGTACCGGTATTAAACCCTCAAAAAGCCAGCACAGGTCACAGGGGATAATGAATGTATATGACTAAGACTTTAGAAACACGGCATTACAGTGCACTAACCAGGCTTCTTAAGAAGAAGAAGAAAGTGAGAACTTGCTATGGAAGCTCTGCTGTTATAGTTTTATTGCTGTAATACTAACTCTTACATTTTACTCTTTTCCGTCAGCTAATTCAGTCCCGATACTTGTTTTCTAGCTGGCATCAGTCCCTCCCTTTGGTCAGTTTATTGTACCTCACTGATCAATCCTCTATTTCCTGTGGCACAGAGGCTACAACATACTTTCAGACACTTCCGCCTGCACCAATTGGCATTGTGGTTACGGTTCTTCCATCTTTTCTAAATTAGACTTCAGACCTGTCGTACTTTGAGTTCCCTCTGATCACAGAACTACTCAAACTCCCTCTGCCCAATCATGTATTCTTGTCTTCAATCACTTCGAAGATTTTTATATTTTATTTATTTATTTTTAATATTAAATATATATTGAGGCAACTCCTACTTTCCAAACTGGCAGCATTTGTTCCAGCTAAACTTTAGATGGCCAGCATAAGGGATGCTATGGCATCATTATGTCAACTGTTCCGGAGCCCTGCCCTTGCCGGGGTTTTAATAACCCTGCTTCTGACCTGGAAGGAAGTTAGGTCAATTTCTATTAAAGCAGTCTGAACGGCAACTTCCCTCTGGCATGTGTTATCAACACATCCATATTTCTGTGTAAGGTAGCTAAATGCATGCACGTGGAAGTCTCTTGGACTTGAATTTATGCGAGCATGTTCTGGTTAATGCAACAAATCTAACAGCAAGTGGAGGTTTCATAACTAGATCTAAAAAATTCCCCTGCTGCTTTCATCATATGCAGGAAAATGCAGTGCTTTGTGGATTTGGTAACGCGTCAAACAAATGGCCTAGATCCAGCTAGAAAAAGCAGACTCCTTCCTCTGATTCCTGAATTTTCTTGTAAGAAATATATCACAACCACCAGCCATACTCTTGTATGTTGGACAAAGTTGGCTGCCTAAAGAGCATTTCAAAAGAAAAGACTTTTTAAAAGATGTAAAACTGCAAATGCTGTAAAAGCAGCCCATTAGCAAAATACATGTGTATGTGTGCTACATATAACCTCTTCTTCTTTTAAAAGACATGGGAAGACCCAGAGCATAAAGATGAAAATACCGGCTGCTGTGGAGATAACGATCCAATTGACGTTTGTGAAATTGGAAACAAGGTAACATGTTTTTTGAAGTTGCAGTGGTCTGTGTTTAGAGCTGTAAACTGTTGTTTCAATCTCTCTTTTTGTGCACCTTGGTGAAACTTTACACCTGAGTGTCTTGCTGAACTGGACTTTTCAGCTAGTTGCCCTATGCAAACTTGGGCATTACAATTTTGCATCATGGCATTGTAAGATTGCAATGAGTTTAAATCAGCGGTAGGTAACTTGTTCTGCATATACGACCATACTGGAAATGTATTAAGAATTATAGGGCTTGTTTGCTTCAACTGATTTAATATAGCGTTCATAATGGATTCCAGAATGTATCTGTTTTGGTAGCAGAAACAGAGCCCCTATGGTACCATAAAACGGAATTATTGTGGCATCATCTTAAACGGACTAGAATTTACTTAGTCAGATGCAGGAAATGCTCTCCTCAGCTGGAACATATGCCTGCATTGGTACGCAGAGAAAAGTTTGTAAAGAGTGAGGCTAAAATAAATGCCAAGGCTTACATTTCTACACAGACTCTAAATACTATTTAATAGATGCCAAGATAAGTTAGGCTCATTCTGCAGTATTGTCTTAAAACCGTTACCCCTGAGTTAGCCCTTAATAAAGTATGATACAATGATAATGTCATGACATGTGAAACATCAGAGTTTTTATCTCCCATATTCTCAGTCTCTCTACAAACACCTGCAGTTATACCTTTAATCTGAAAAAAAAATATGAAAGATAAGCTCCTTAGGAAGCTTTATACCAGGGGTCCCCAGACTTACCCGGCTTTGGGCTGATGCCCGCCGTGCCGATCGGGCGGCGGGCCGGAGGGTAGGGGAGTGCGCGCGCAGCGGGCCGGAGGGCGGGGGAGTGCGCGCCCGTGTGCGTGCGCGCGCACACACTTACTGGCGCGGTGGCGCGCTTCCAGGTCGGAAAAATCGGCGAAAATTGTTTGTGCGCATGCGTATGAGCCTTCCCCCGACCCGGAAGTGCACCAGAAATGACCTCTTCTGGGTCGGGAGAGGCCCATACACATGCACACAAACGATTTTTGGCGCTTTTCCCTGATCTGGAAGTGTGCTGCGCGCCGTAAGAGTGGGCGGCGGCAGCGGGCGACGGGGGTCGTCGCAGGCCGGATTGGGAGGCCAATTGGGCCGCATCTGGCCCGCGGGCCGTAGTCTGGCGACCCCTGCTTTATACCAACTCACAAATGCCTTGATTGGTGGATGTTTGTCCCTGGTTTGGGCAGAATAAGTGGTTCAGGCCTATTGCTGAGCAATCAGTGAGAGATACTGCAGTACTTAACTGTTATGGTTTATTTGAATTGTTTTCTTTGGTCTTTGCATCTTATTAATGAGGAACATCTACTCCATCAGGTGTGCAGCAGAGGAGAAATAATTAAAGTGAAAGTGCTGGGTGTTCTGGCGTTGATTGATGAGTCCGAAACAGACTGGAAGATCATTGCAATCAACACGGAAGACCCTGATGCTGCTAAATTGAACAGTAAGTAGCACTGAAGTGATCAGAACTTTCCTTCCTCTCCCTTCAAATGCCCAGCAAGGCAAGGTGAGGTCTGTGTAGAGCACAGGTAATATGATGCTGCTTATGTCTCGAGAACAATGTATTCCCAGATCCATGGAATATGTAGCAGGTTGTTAACAAACCTTTAGCAGGACGCTAACATCACTACTGCACAAATCTCATGGATGGATGGTAATAATGATAATCCTACTTGTCTTGAACTGAGGCCTAGCTGTATGCAGGGACTGAAGTCTTGAGTAAATCAAAGTTTTGTAGGTTCCACTTCATTTAGAACAGGTGGAACTTACACTACTGGTAAAAGCACAAGCAAGAAATATTTGGACCAAACATTGTTGTTTTCTAAGTTGCTTTGAATTTCCTTGGGCAAAAAAAGAGACTAATTTAGTAATGGTGATTAGTGTGTTAAGTGCCAGAAACAACAGTTGCTTTGTTTACAGAAGGAAGTGCAAGCATTGTATTGAGACTTTGCTACCTGGAGTTTATCTGTAGCTTGGAGACCCAGTTACAAAGACCAGGAAGATTTCTCCCTTTCTTGGTGTAGGTGAATTCTGTGCCAAATGGAGCCTAAGGTGTGGTCAGGGCTGCATAAATCGTCATACTTTGAGTCATGGATAGGAAGACTGCACAGGTCTCGGTGCAGTACCTTTATAAAACACCAGCCTAGCTTTGAATTATTCTTCACTGCATGTGATTTTCCTCTTGACTTTCTACACACCAGTTAAGGCAATGGGTTCTGTTTTTTCAGTTTGGTGGGAGTTCTTAGATTTGACTCTTTCTTGTATAGGGGTGGGGTTGCCAACTTTGCCCTTGCAACAAGAGTCCACTGAGAAAGATAAGAATAATGTTGTGCTAAGATGTAAGATCTTGGCTGTGGTTCAGAAAAAAAAGAAGAGTGCACATGCAAAGTGATAGATTCTATCTATCTAGGTTCTTGTATCTATGTTTGCAGGCTCTCGACAAACCTCTTATCCATGTTGGAACAATTGCAACTAGGCAGGAGAATGGGTATGGTGGTAGGGTTGAGGAGTAAAGCATGTTCTTCAATCTAAGGCATGTCCTTTTAGTGTCCTGTAATTCATACTCGTAACTGGGTTCTGAATGCATGGTTCTTATTTTTATAAGATATCAATGATGTCAGGACGTTGAAGCCTGGCTATCTAGAAGCGACGGTGGACTGGTTTAGAAAATACAAAGTACCTGATGGGAAGCCGGAAAACCAATTTGCATTCAATGGAGAATTTAAAGACAAGGTATGTTTGCATCTTGATGGATATCCGTCAGTGTCTGAAAGAATGCCTCCCCTCTTTCACACTACCCCTGTCTGCAACAACTCCTTTTCGGTAATTGACAATACCATGGGGAGCCAGAGTTCTTTATGCTTCATTCTGTGGGGAAAGTAGCTGCTGATGAGAGCTTTATTTCCTTTAGCTGGAAGTTAAAAAACCTATTAAACAGACAAATGTACATATCCTGCCATATGTTTGTTTATACACACAAACACACACTGTAACAGCTCAGCCATAGGCAAAGAGCTTTTAATTCCCTTTCTCATCTGTTAGGTTGTATAATATTTATTACTTGTTAAAACTTGGCTGTTCATTTCTTGTTTTTCTTTCTATTTTCACTGGAGACTGTTGTGGCTCAACAAGCACATTTATTTATATTTCTCTGTCCTGCCACTTGGCTAGAGGCGAAGCTGCAGGATTTATCTTTTTCTTTTAACATTTCTATGTTCAAATCAATACACTGATTTGTTCATGCCGAGTTGGAAGAGCCCTTTGTGTCTTGCCGTTGCAGAACTTTGGCTGGCCCTCCATCTTATGCCATTTCAAAGTACAGCCCTTGTTAAAACCTAGTTGCCATCCAGAAATGTGCCACTTCAACATTATTTTTAAAAAAGACGAATTGTTTCCATGTTCCTTGAGAATGCAGCACATAATGAAATGGACAGATTAATACTAGAATGCCATTGACAAATTAGGATGGGACACAATGCAGGCTTGTGCAGTTATTGCCTAGACTAGAGAAGTACTTGTTGCACTAAACACAAGGCATTGCTGCATTGCAGATACTGAGAAGAGGCACTGAACTTGTTCTGTTCTCTATTTCATAGGACTTTTCAATTAAGATTATCGGAGACACCCATGATTACTGGAAGGCTCTAGTAAATAACAAAACAGGTGGAGAAATTTGCTGGTAAGTTGCTACACTTCTTCTTCCAGTCTTGGGCTTTTAAAGAGATGGAATTAAATGAGAGGGACGGTCATACACAACGCCTAAAAACGTTGCTGTTAGCATTTGCACTCCTAACGCAGGCATCATTTTGAAATACAGTGGTACCTCTACTTACGAATAACTCACGAATGGAGCTCCGTCCGCCATCTTGGATGTGGTTTAGATAGGATTTTTTCTACTTACAAATTTTTAGATAGGGTTGCTTCTACTTACGAATTTTTTCTCCCAATATGGGATTCGACTTACAAATTTTTTCGACTTACAAGTGTGTGTTCGGAACGCATTAAATTAGTAAGTAGAGGTACCACTGTATGTCAGGGTTAGGAATATATTTCAGTATTTTCATATTGAATAAATATGCAGGGAGCGAAAATATGGTTACTTCTATAACGGAACTTTCTCTTCTAGCACAAATGCAACTTTGCCGGACAGCCCTTGCCATTGTGATCAAGCATCTGCGGGGGCTACTGTGGGAGAGGTAAGCAGATCTGTTTAATTTCTATGCCCAGGACATGTAAGGACACCATTCTAATTTGCATTCCATGCAAAAGAGGAAATGCCGCCAAATGTGGTATTGGCTGCAGAACTCAGCATCTTAGAAATCTTTCTGTTCAACTTCTTTGAAAGAAGGTGGCTGTCTGGGTGGGCAAAAAAAAGTGCCTGGTGAAATCTGTCGTGGTCCAAAGGTGGGTCCTTCCATGTCCCAAATAGTTCATTTACCTATCCTCATGAATAAGTGATGCACATTAAGCAGGCTTGCTTTATGCCTTCTACATGGTGCAGAACTCGGTGTTGTGTATATTTTATTTAAAGCACAGCCTACACCCAGTTCTGAATGTTGGACACCTTCTGCTCCTGGGATGATTGCTCCTATTGCACAGCCATCACTTTGAGAGAAGAGACTGTCAAATCTGATTAGTAGTGCAGCCTATGCCTATTAGTATTAGCATTTTTTTACAATTATCCAGGTAATCACTATTTACAGGTACCACCCTACCGTATGTTTCCGTAATACCACTTCATTGACACCATGGGCAGAAATATCCTCCTAAACCCATGTTTTGTAAATGATGGGAAGCCCTCATAAGAACACCCATGCGAGTGCTAGGAGAGGCATAGCTTCCTTCACTAGTCCTAAGGCAGTTCAGGCTGTATCAGCTCCTGTTTTTTATTTTACCTGTGCAAAGAGAGCACACTGTACTTCCACCCTCCCTCCTCTTCTCTCCCCCCCCCCATAGGCCTACAATTTCTATTCCTCCTTTCCTTTCCTTCTCTGCTCTCGTGCAAGGAATGGAAAGCTGTCACTGTGAACCGCGATGGCTCCCCCCTGCTCTTTAGCTGATCATCTGGGGAAATGCAGGGATGCTGCCTAGTATAATGACTAAAAATGCACATTCTAATGGATTTGGTTAAACATGAGTGCAAAATAAGGTCATTGATTCTGGTTGGGATTGGTTTGCAGCAACTGCAAAATGCCAGCTCCACATCAGAATGCCAGCACTTGGTTCTAGGACACATTAAGGGGTTGTCTTTTTAGTCTCAAGTTCCAGCTCCTCAGATGTATAGTTTTACTGGGAGCATCAGAAGAGTTCTTGTTTTTCATTCAGTTAATACCAGAAAGGGCAATGACTGTATGGCATTTAAATTATTACAATTATTGCATTTATTTGCAAAATCTCACGTATTGATGTGAAAGAGAAACTGAGTTTTTATATTTAGCAGGAATCCTGGATTTAATGCTCTCCTCTTTTTCCTCCAGGCACCTGCCTGTGGACCAGCCGATCCAATACCACCAGAAGGTAACCTTAATTCAAAGAGTGAATTTGAGAAGTGTGTGTATTTATGTTCTTGGAGAGTGGGAGCCATCAGTTAAGAGCTCTCATTCTGCATCCTCACCTGCATGGCACTGACCTTTAAATTTAAACTACTACCCTATTAGAGCTAAATATCTTGTTTGCAAGACTTGGACAAGGGAAAACCAACACTAGAGCTCCTCCCTATCATTTGTGTAGCACTTCTGACACAGGCAGCTTATTATGCAGTGCCTTAAAGGTATAGGGACCCCTGACCATTAGGTCCAGTCGTGACCGACTCTGGGGTAGCGGCGCTCATCTCGAATTATTGGCCGAGGGAGCCAGCGTACAGCTTCCAGGTCATGTGGCCAGCATGACAAAGCCGCTTCTGGTGAACCAGAGCAGCACACGAAAACACCGTTTACCTTCCCGCTGTAGTGGTACCTATTTGTCTACTTGCACTTTGACGTGCTTTTGAACTGCTAGGTTGGCAGGAGCTGGGACTGAGCAACGGGAGCTCACCCCGTCACGGGGATTCGAACCGCCAACCTTCTGATCCGCAAGCCCTAGGCTCTGGTTTAACCCACAGCGCCACCCACGTCCCTAGATGCAGTGCCTTAGGTATCTGTAAAACTGCACTCGCCAAGTTTCCTTCATCTAAAAGATCTGTTAATGCTTACGGGAGGTCTAACATCAACATTTGACAACCCTCACTTTATGACCCAGTTTCCCAGGAATTACATATAGTCCAACTTTTCTTTTCACGTTCTGAGTTACCAGTAAATGTTGAAGGGCTGTCTTTCTAATATGCAAATGGTCCAATGTAAGCTCAAGACATAGTTCCAGGCGCAAAGCTTGCAGTGGCCGTTCTAGCCAAATGCCTGGTACCTGTCCACTTGCCAGTACAAAGGACACAAGCATTTGTTTGTCTGCTCTCTAAGCTGCTTCTAAAACCTCCAGTTTTAAGAACAAAAGCCAGGATAAATTATATCGAAATTAGCACTGAATAACTGGTGTGCATGAAGTTTGCTTCACATTTTAGAATGGTGATTTGCAATGCCTTATAAATAATTTTTGCCAAGTTACATTATGATGCTAAAGGTTTTGTCTCCTTTCTCCATTTCTTTGCCTTTAAAACCCAGTGGACAGGTGGTACTTCTATGAAAAGTGACCGAAGCAGATGCTGCCATAGTTGCTACCACAACACCAGGAAACACTTGTGCACAACTAGATGAGAGCCAAGAACTTCGATTTCAAGAGCAGTCCTGTATTGAAACATGTAAAATAGTTTATGATGATGTAACAGATTTTTGCAAACCTACCAGTAACGTGTGCTTGGAATATATGCTCAAAATATATCAAGATCCTAGCATCGGAGCAGTTCTTGTGTAAAACACCAGCTTGACAGTCTTCAAAATCTACTTGAACATCATGGCAAATCACTGTTGCATAACCCAGTTGTGTGTAGATACCCGCTTTCATTGCTTATGAAGAATTTTTGCTTCATTCTGAAGTCTTGTCTCCTTAATGATGTTTTGAAATCTCATGCGGTCATGTAGAGAGAAGCGTGCGTAATGGAAGATGGAGTAAAAAGAAGCATTGGATTCTGAAAAAAAACCCCACTCCTGTTTTAAAAACAGCAACATTATTGTGGAAGTCGGAGATGCCTCTCCCTGTCACTAACCTTAACTTGCTTGAGATGAGGCGAAAGTACACCACTTTTCAAGCAATCCTTGTGTTAGCTATGGCTGGTTTGGTAGCTCTGGAGTAGTCTCCTAACCCTCCCATCTCACAAGAAATTATGGCCGCAACTTCCTCACTGCAGTGCTTGGTAGGTAGAGCTGCCATTGACAGGTTGAAGGGGCGGATAATGACACCCACTACATTCCATTTCCTAGTTGGTGGGCATGCTCCTTGCCTTCTTGTGGTGCTGCACATGCCTGTCCCTCGTTCACTGCCCCCATCATCTACCGGTATACTACACTGATATGTCAGGAACATGGCCTTTCAGGTTGTGGCACTAGCAAGAACAGAGTAGACATGTAGGCCGGGAATTCTGCATAGCACTGCCAGGCTGCCCTCTCCCTCCCCCCCCCCACTGGATCCTTTGGAGACTGGGGGTGGGTAGCCTAGCAGCATTAATGCTGTGAGTGGAGTTTCTGGCCTGTGCACCTATGCTTTTAACACTGAATCATGTGCACAGGGTGGGAGTGGGGCCGCCATAATTTGGGTGGCAGTTCTGGCAGGTTTACATGTACCACAAATCCCCCAGCTAAGCTACATTTGTTGGCAGCAGTGGACTCTGGCTTATTCTACGTGGTAGTAAAAAGGATGGTTTGGAGAGCTCACTTAATGCGAAATTATAGAGTCAATATCCATACTCAAACGATACGCAGCTTTGAATGCCTCGCAATGAGAGTGAACGCTATGTCTGAGCAGCAGGGCCATGACAGACAGGCAGTTGCCCCCATCCTTGCTTCTCTATGATGGGAGCTGTAATTTGCTTGGTGTTGACTACTTTGGAGTGTCAGCTTTGCAATTCATACTAAGTGCCAGTTAGCCTGCACTGGGCCCTAGGGCCCCTCATGCGGAACATGGAAGGCTACTTTCTGATAGGAAGGAGTTTCCGGTAACGTGTGTCCATTAATGGCACTGACTGTTCTATGCAGAACTTGAAATTCTTCAAAAGGATTTGCCGCACACTTCCTTGAGGTCATGTTTTGGTGTTAAAATGCAGCACGGCTTTTTTCCATTAAAATTTCTGTTGAGGCTTTCTGTTTTTGAAAGACCTGTTTCATTGATTTGGACAGAATACTATTCTGTTCCAAATGAAATGCTGTTTGTGTAGTTCGGAATAAGATAGCAAAGCTTCCCCTCCTGGCAGCAGCATTATGATAAATGTCTTTTGTTGTACTGGAGACGGGGTGAAAATTTCAGTAATGAGGTGAGGTTTGAAGATGATGGATTTTCTCACTGGGATCATTATGATTATGAATACTTGTGTGGGAAAGCAGACAGTCCTCTTAGCAAGGAACATTTTGAGCGCTTGACAGAGAATAAGCTCTTGAAGTTTCATAAAAGAATTCAAGCAGTCAAGGACATCTCAAGTACTTTCCTTACCCTAATTTTTAAAGTATACCTTGTTCTGGAACTCCTGGTTCTACCATCTGTTCCTGGGCCGCCTATTTTGCCCTTCCATTGACTAGTGCGGGTGAATTTATTGTAACAACTGCATTTTTGGTAGTGTAGGTTGCAATGGGGGCAGGACTGGGAAATTTGAGTTGTGATGCAGTGTAACCTGTTTTACTCCTCTCCCCACCCCTGACACACACAACGTACGCAAGCAGGACTTAAACTGGCTGAAGAAAAGTAAATAGTGGTGTAGGACAAGCTCAGTGGAGATGGGAGGGAAAGACACCACAGCCATGTTTTCTTGCGGATCAGTAACTGTTTGAGGAACGCAGAGAGAGTAAAAGTGGGCATTTCTTCCCACAGAGGGATGTAGAAAGTTGACACCCCTCCAGGATTGGTATGAGGTGCTCTCACTTTCCACCAATTCATAAATGACCTAGAGTTGGGGTGAGTTGTGAGGCACTCAAAAGTATCTTGCCAAAGTGGGTGAATGGGCATTAAACTGGGAAATGCAGTTCAAAATAATTTGTATCCCACCCATCTGACTGGGTTGTTCCGGCCACTTTGGGCAACTTCCAGCATATATATATAAAAGTTTCCCTATACTGGGCTGCCTTCAGATATTTCCCAAATGTTATATAATTACTCATCTCCTTAACATATGATCGAATGTTGGGCTTTCTCTCCCTTGTGAAGAGAAACCCGCAAAGGGAGAAGGAAATACCCTATGTTATAGAGAACCCACAGCCTTCCAATGAATGTTGCAAGATTAGGGCAACAACACCACTTCTTAACACAGCACATAGATCAGCTACTACAAAAGGTAGCGATGGCCACCAAGTGGGAAGGCTTTAAAACAGGCTTAAAACTAACGCATGGAGGATAAGCCTGGTCAGTGGCCACTAGCCACAGTGGCTGCGTCCTGCTTCGGAAACACCCACTGCTGGGGTGGAGAGATCGCAAGTGGGCAAGACGGCTACTGCGCTCACGCCCTGCTCCCACCCGCGCGGCGACTGCAAGAGCAGCATGCGGCAATGGAAGGGTGGTTGAGCTGCAGGGACCTTCCTTACATTCTTATGGACAGCCGAACTGAATTAGCGAATCATAGAGTTGGAAGGGGACCCCCCCGGAGGTCATCTAATCCAAACCCTGCGATGCTGGAATCTGTTGCCCAACATAAAACTTGAACCCACAACTCGTAAGATTAAGAGACTCATTAGGCTCTACCAACTGAGCTATCCCAGCTAGCACATTGACAAAGCTAATCAGAGTCCGGTATGGTTTCAGGTTGGATGGGATGTTATCCCCCGCGCTCCCGTTGGGATGTGGAGTTTCCTGCATTGCAGGGGGCTGGACTAGTTGACCATCGGGCTCCCTTCGAACGCTGCCACTCTAGGATTCGTAGCCTTTTACACCCTGCGTTCTACGCTCGGTGGGCGGAGCCTCCATCCTTGCGTCTCTCGCAGGACACGTAGCGGGCAGGCGGCGTCGCCTTCCGCTCCAGCTCCTCCCCCTTTCCCTCGTCACCGGAAGTAGCCTCTGCCGCTGAGAAGGCAGGAGATGCTACGTAGTTCCGGCGTGTCGCTGGCGGCTGAGGAGCGAGAGCGGAGGGGTGAGGGGGAGCCGTCGAAGCCGCTTGCCGTCGTCGTTGGTCGAGGCTGCTGCTGCCGCCCAGTCCGGTAACAGGGAGGCGCCGCTGGGCGAGGGGAGGCCGCGGGGGAACACGGGGGCTGCGGCACGGGATGGGTGTTGGGCCTGGGCGGGCGGGCGGGTGAGACGGAGGGAGGGAAGGAGGGAGGGAAGCGAGCAAGTGACACGCAGGCGAGGTGGGGGCGGGGAGGAGTGGTCTGAGGAGGCCGGAGCCCGACGGAGCCGCTCTTCTCTCTCTCTCTCCCTCCCCCCCTCGATAATTTATTCCCCTCTCTCAATCACAAATTTCTGGTGGCCTTGGAGAGGGCGATGGATGTGTGTTTGTGTCTGTCTCTCTCTCCGTCTGTCCATTGACCTCTCGGGACCGGCTCAACGGTTCTCTCTCTCTCGGCCTTAGCTAGAGAGCCTTTTCCTTCTCTTACGTGGCTTGCCGGGATTGCCTTCTCTCTCTCTCTCTCCCCCCCCCCTCAACTCCTTCCCTCTCTCCGTCGTTCTCGTTTAGTTTATTTTTTGGGTTTCCGAAGTCCCCAAGGTTCATCTGCTGACAGCCCACCTTTCTCATTTCCATCCTTCCCCTCCTCAAAAACAAAAGGGTAGGTGGGGTATTAATACTAAGAATGGTGTTGTAATGCTAAACTGGTGTTGTAAAATCGAAGCTGGAAAGCGCGAGTGCCGAAACAGTGGAGTGGGGACCTCTCCCCCCCCACAGAAAATATCTATGCCCGTCTCTTGAGAATGAGGGTGACATCTGTGCATTTTTGTGGGGGGGGGGGAGGCACGGGTCTTTGGCTTGCCACCCTGGTTGTCCTCCAGCTAGTTGCTGGCTTGGGTTGTAAGGTTATAGTTGGTTTGAATAGCCGGAACTGCTAGCAGTATATTCCGCCCACCCACTACTCATCCTTGGTTTTGGCTTTGCCCTAAGGCAGCTTGCTCTCTGTAGGATTGCCACCTTTATCCCTTCGCTCATAGGCACTTAGCTTCCTTAAAGAAATATATGGGAGGCTCCCAAGTCGTGGCAAGTGAATTCTGTTCACCTGTTGGGTTTCTGGTTATTATGTAATGCAGGGGTAGGCAACCTAAGGCCCATGGGCCACAAGCGACCCAGGGGGATCATTTAACCGGCCCATGAGCTGCCCGTTTGGAAAGTCCCCACGCGCTGCGCTAAACCAGTGTGGCGTGGGGACTTGCTTCCACGGCACTCATGCAGACGCCAGAAATCTCTGCTGGAGTGAACCGCCCCAGGTGAGGTAAACCTTGCCGACCCCTGATGTAATGGTTAGTCACAAGGGGTAGGGGGGAAAGATGGCAACCCAGTCTTGGCATTTGGATTTTATGTGAGCATTGATGAACTGGTGGGTGATGCTGTTCTCTTCTTGGGAGTGTACTGTAACCCCGGGTTCCCCAAACTTGGGTCACCAGCAGTTTTTGGACTACAACTCCCATCATCCCCAGCTAGCGGGACCAGTGGTTAGGGACGATGGGAATTGGCAGTCCAGAAATTGCTGGAGACACAAGTATAGGAAACCCTGCTGTAACCTTTGTAAATTTATGTTAAAAATACTTTCCCCCACAGGTAACTGAATAGTTTGACAGCTAACTTTTAAAATAACCAAAATGTTTTGAGCCATAAGCCTTTCTGGAATTCATGCCCTCTATCCTAGAAGTTATGGAAGTTCATTTAGTTTATTAGTAGTAACTCCAAATGCACTCTGTAAGTGCTGGCAATATTATTATCTGGTAATGGTAGACTTCAGACAGAAAAGTTGGTGGTTAACTTGTTCAGTGTTCAAATTTATGAGGAAAATGTCCCCCCCTACCCCCCCCCCCAATTTTAGCCAAATTGTGGGTCCTGTAGCCTTTGCTTTGGATTCCACTCTCTCTTGTAATTCAAGCAGCAGTTTTGTTGTAACATTTGGATTCCATGCTTTTGAATTTATAAATACATTAGAAGTTTAAAAGTTATCCATTTGGAATTAGATGAACCGAAGAAGATGTGGTCTGTGCACCAATTAAACGGCCTTAATATTGGTATCCATGGGTACTCTTTGTAAGAACATTTGTGAGCATAGTAAGTGTTATTGTGTGTTTTGTGGGCCATGTTTCACCTGCTGTGGTCCATACTGAACATGGAACAACTTTTCCCACCCTCTGTTAAGATGAATGTGTATCCATGCATTCTTCCATTGTCTCCTGAAAGAAATGGATGCAAGTGTCTCATGTACCCTGCTTACTTGAGTATTTCCTAAACACACTAGCTGCAGAAGGAGAACCTTTATTTGTGTTCACCATACGCAGTGACAAGGCAGGGGATCCACAGCTATATGGTAGTTGGGGCACTTGTTAGCCCTTTACAAAGGCCCCTAAAGACTTGTTTTGGTGCATAAACCTGAAATTAAAGGCTCCCAACCAAGAGAAATCAATTTAATTTCTCTTCTATATCTTCTTTTTGTGATTGTCACTCAAAGTCTTGCATAAGAAGTAATACATATTTAGAAGCTTTGGGAAGACACCTCATAACATTTCTACTAAGAATAGATCTTGACTTCATATGGGGTTAGAGTAACCTGCTATGCATATCAAATATGCTGGTACAGAGAGTCAGTTGAAAACATAGGAGTCATTGTGAAAACTGTTTAGCTTATATTCCCTGCTTGAGGGAGGAAGTGTTGATTTGTCCCTGCTATATTCGTAGTTACCACTCAGTTTTGTTTTTCTGCTGGTCCTTCTTAAATGGCAACTTTCTAGTTCATAGGAAATTATGGTAGCTGAAATGTTCTAGTATATAGCCAAAATTCACAAACAATTGCTTTTATTTTTCTCCTAGGCAATTGATCTCCCACAATGTCATTCATATTTGAATGGATCTACAATGGCTTCAGCAGTGTTCTGCAGTTCCTAGGTAAGGCTTCAAATGTTCACCTATGAACAGTTCACTTGGGCTTAGTGTTAACACCTGAACTGCTGGTTTTCACACAATCTGCTACTAGGAACTGAGAGGTGGTGGCACATTATCTGATGCCATTTTCACCCCTCTGACTTTTATAATTCTATAATTATAATTTTACTCATTTGCACCAGAGACCTTGCTAATTTTTAATTTCTTAAAACTGGCTGCCTTACAGTGGGTCTCAAATTTCAGCGGCACCCTGTGCAGTGCCAAAAGTATACACACTCCCCTAACCTGCCTCTGCTACTTTGTAGTCCCATTTCTAGTTGATTGGCTGCAGCTCTTCAAATTTTAAGAAAGGAAACTGTCCTATCCCCACCAGGAGATGCCAAGGATTGAATCTGAGATCTTCCGCATTTAAAGCACGTGTTGTGCTGAGCTATGATCCTTCTCCCCTTTCCCCTCTTGGCTAACTTCATCAAACGTATTGAAGTCTATATGGAAGTAATTGTACAACTACAAGGAAAGGGTGAAGACACCATAGCTTACAGTTCTAGGAGACTAAAGGGCACAAAAACCTGGGTAAGAGGGGCAAGAGGCAAAACTCAATGAAAACAGAAGACTTCTACTTTGTATAGTACCTAAGAGGAAGTAGTCTGTCTTAATTTCAATACTATAGAAGTTAGAAAGCTCAGCCCTTCTACAAATGCTCCCTTCTTCCATTAGTAGCACTGGCAATTTTCTGTAGAAAACCATCTGTAAATGTGCCCAAGGTAGCATGGATATTCAAGATACAGTTTTCAAGATCCCTTTATTCTAATTATACAGCTTACTTTGATCCAGTGATCTTATTCCATTTTTTAACACGCTGCTTTTTACATGCTGCTTTTCTATTCTGCAGGATTATACAAGAAGTCTGGAAAGTTAGTCTTCTTGGGTTTGGATAATGCAGGCAAAACCACTCTTCTGCACATGCTTAAGGACGACAGGTTGGGTCAACATGTGCCTACCCTGCATCCAAGTAAGCTTTACACAGCTTTGGGTGGCGTTATCTATTAAGGTCATTAAAAAAAAATGCTACTGTATGTTACTAGACTACTTAGAGCAGGCATGGCCAAACCTGGCCCTTCAGCTGTTTTATCCCTGACCACTGGTCCTGTTAGCTAGGGATGATGTATGTTTAAAATAAGTTGTGTAATAGCAGTTCTCATTGCCTTGAAAAGTAAGGCTTACAAACCTAATACCTTTTGTGAGGATTAATAATTTTTTTTAAAAAAACTAGTAAGAGATTATAGGGAACTGTGTCATTAAATGCACATTATACCTGGCAAATTTTTATAAGCTAGAATTAAAAATAATTCCATGTCATTTGAAGACTTTGAAAGTTTAAGAAGTAATTTTAGACTTAGGGGATGTTTTAAGGCCAGGATCTTAGCCCTTCGGGCATTGCTAGAGTCCAGCTCCTCAGCCCCAAACATCCAATGGCCTGGGATGATGGGAGCTGCTGCTGTTGTCATTGGACTGCATCTGGAGGGCAGCAGGTTAGCCATCCATGCTTTTAAAGTCTGGTTTGTCCTGAACGGCTCATCTTAGATGCAGTCATTTTTATATGTGAGAGAAACAGTACAACCAACCAGTACTGGCGTTCATAAAATATTTTCCTTCTTTGCTGCAGCATCAGAAGAACTGACAATTGCAGGAATGACTTTCACAACTTTTGATCTCGGTGGCCATGAACAAGGTAAAAGCAACATTTCCCCTCTTGTGACTTGCGATTGATACGTGTTTCTGTCTCGGTGTTGGTTATTTTGACGTAGCAAATTATTAACTGGGAGTTTTAATTAGCTGGTCATGATGATGACATCATGGTTCTCGGCCTTTTTGGTATGGTGACTCTCCCCCCCCCCACACACCCCAGTCCAAATTTACTTGGCATGGCAACCCATCAATTTATGTTTCCCCCCCCCTCCTCACTGTCGGTTTATTGTTACATGAATTTTGGATGACAAGCTATAGTTTGTGGACCTCTTGCTGCCATGCTTTTCTCCTCAGACCATACTTCTCCCTCTTGGCTCCACACTTGCATGAACTTGAATGATATGGCAACCCCCTGTTCTCAAAGGGGGGAAACACTTGAAAGGAAGAGTGCCCTTTCACCACTCCCACACATCCAAAATAAACCTTTGGGTCTTTATTCCTCACTTCCCTTTTTTTGTGGAAGGGGGTGTTGAAACAACACATTTTTATACAAGCCAAGTGTGTACATTTTTTAAAAAAAATACAAATTTTGTTTGCTTTGGGGATATCGTAATACTTGACGTTATAGCAACATCCACCGTAAAAAGAAGTTCACAGCTAAGTCAGTCCAAAAGCCCATCTAGTCCAGCATCCTGTGCTCACACCTACTACACAGATGCCTCAGGATGCTTGCAAATGGGACCTGAGTGCACTCTCCCCACTTGTGATTCCTAGCAGCTAGTATTCACAGGGGTACTGCCTCCAGTAGAGGAGGTGGAACATAGTTATTGTGGCTAATAGCCATTCTAATCCTCATGAAAACAGCTCTCTTGCAGAAACAACCACATGGAGATAAAATGTAACTGGGTTACATTTTAAGCAGAACAAGTTGGCCTCAAGAAATGGCCCTGAAAATGTGGAAGTACTAAAATTTTGAAGCTACTTCACATAATGTATACTGTACTTTTAAAATTACTGAGCATGGGTGTGAAGTGAGTGCTTGCCATAGAAATAAAGGAATTGTAGAATTGGAAGGCACCCCAAGTGTCATCTAGTCCACCCCCTGCAATGCAGGGATAAAGATAAGCACATGCAGTAGCTACTAGTGACATTGTTGACTTTGATTATAATGCAAGTTGGAATTTGAAAATGTGTCGAGAAACACTCATGACCAAAATTCTGCCCTTCTTGGGTATTGCAACTGGTGGCTGTGTTAATCTTTATAAAAATGTTTTTCTTTCCCTTTTAGCTCGGCGTGTTTGGAAAAATTATCTACCAGCAATTAATGGGATTGTCTTTTTAGTGGACTGCGCAGATCATGCACGTCTTTTGGAGTCCAAAGTGGAGCTTAATGTATGTAGCTTCCCCCCAGTTTTACACAGGCAGTTGGTGCCTGTATAGAATCTCTGTTCCTTTCTGTCACCTGAAGAATTGGATATTAAGATTGTGTGAAAGAGAAGAGATGTTATAATGAGAAAAAACTAATAAATATAAAGTGGAGAATGAAAACAAGGCAGTACCGGTAGTAGTTAAAGCATCTAAGTTCTGGAAACACTTTTAGGCCTGAACATACCGTACTTTTCAATAAGCTTCTGTAGGACTTCACTGTAAGTCAAGTGCAACTACCGTGATGCCTCACTTTGTACAGTAGTGCAAGGATTTTATGTATGGTAATAGGCAAGGAACTGTTTGGGGTTTATCTAGAATAATTGCTGCAGATATGTTATGATGCACATGTAATTCTCTTTTTCCTATTAGGCACTAATGACTGATGAAACAATATCAAATGTGCCAATTCTTATCTTGGGTAACAAAATTGACAGACCAGAAGCTATCAGTGAGGAGAAGCTGCGAGAGATTTTCGGGCTTTATGGGCAGACCACAGGAAAGGTAAGAAGTCAAGGCTGGTCACAAAAATAAGAAAATTGATATACTGTGTTGCAAAACTGATATCCTTTTAAAAGCTCTCTCAGTAGAGTGGTATTTCAAGATCCAAGTCTTGAAATCTGAAGTTCTAATGGCTTTTAAAATACTGGAAAAGGACAGATAACAGGCTTTCAGTACATCTGTGTGTGATGCAAATATTAGTAGTTTTACTAGCCTACTAAAGAGGTTAGTAGCCTGTGTTTCTGTGCTAGCCCAGGAAGAGGATATACTTCTTAAAAGACTAGTGGGGGGAAATTGCCTTCTACCAAACAGACTGCCTGCCTTTCTTCCTCAGCCACTGCAGAAACAAAGAGCACTAGCAGAGGAGGAAAACAAGAGATCCCTCTCCACCAGCCCACTTGCTCACCATGCAATTCCTGGTCACCAATGGCTACCAGGCAATTTGTTAAGTAAAAGGCTAGTTTTAGTCAAAGCTATAATAAGAGTACGATTGGTCAAGGAGAATTGCAAGAGCTCGCTTTCATAGAATAGCTTTATTTGGTATATTTGCTCCTTTTAGGAATTCGTTCTCTTATGTGCAGTTAGAAATGACCAATCTTGTATAGTATGTGAACCCCTGGCTTCCCCAAAAAGAGATGAACAACAAAATCGTGTGGCACCTTAAAGACTAATAGATGTATTGTGTCATAAGCTTTCCTGGTCTACTTCATCAGATGCATGAAATGTTACCTTCAGTTGGAGGATACATACCGGTATATATACGTGGGTGTAGAGAGAGAATTGTAAAAAGTGGGCAAGGACAAATCTGGTAAAGCCTAAATACCGTGTTTCCCCCTTTTTAAGACACCGTCTTATAACTTTTTTTACTCAAAAAAACACACGGTGTCTTATTTTCAGGGGATGTCCTGTACCTTAAGGCCTCCTCGGAGGGGCCAGGCCACTGGCTCGGGGTGCTGCTGGGCGCTCTGCGCGGCACCGAGGCGGCAGGCTGCTGGCTCGGCGCTCCGCCCAGCGCTGCTGGGCACTCCGGGCGCGCGGTGCTGCAGCCGCCGGTTCCGGCGGCAGGGGGCAGGCCTCAGGCAGCTCTCCCCCCAAAAGAAGAGGCCAGGCGCTGCAGGGCGCTCCGAGCGCTCAGCGCTTCGGAACGCTCCGCTCTGCAGCCGCCGGCCTCGGGCAGCCAAACAAAAAGAGAAGAGGCCAGGCACTGCAGGGCGCTCTGAGCGCTCGGCGCTTCGGAACGCTCTGCTCTGCAGCCGCCGGTTCCGGCGGCGGGGGGCAGGCCTCGGGCAGCTCTCCCCCCAAAAGAAGAGGCCAGGCACTGCAGGGCGCTCCGAGTGCTCGGCGCTTCGGAACGCTCCGCTCTGCAGCCGCCGGCCTCAGGCAGCCAAACAAAAAGAGAAGAGGCCAGGCGCTGCAGGGCGCTCCGAGCGCTCGGCGCTTCGGAGTGCTCCGCTCTGCAGCCGCCGGTTCCGGCGGCGGGGCGGCAGGCCTCGGGCAGCTCCTCCCCCCCAAAAAAAGAAGAGGCCAGGCGCTGCAGGGCGCTCTGAGCGCTCGGCGCTTCGGAGCGCTCCGCTCTGCAGCCACCGGCCTCGGGCAGCCAAACAAAAAGAGAAGAGGCCAGGCGCTGCAGGGCGCTCCGAGCGCTCGGCGCTTCGGAGTGCTCCGCTCTGCAGCCGCCGGTTCCGGCGGCGGGGCGGCAGGCCTCGGGCAGCTCCTCCCCCCCAAAAAAAGAAGAGGCCAGGCGCTGCAGGGCGCTCTGAGCGCTCGGCGCTTTGGAGCGCTCCGCTCTGCAGCCGCCGGTTACAGCGGCGGGGCGGCAGGCCTCGGGCAGCTCCCCCCCCCCCCCCCCCGCAAAAGAAGAAGCCAGGCGCTGCAGGGCGCTCCAAGCGCTCGCTGCTTCGGAGCGCTCCGCTCTGCAGCCGCCGGTTCCGGTGGCGGGGCGGCAGGCCTCGGGCAGCCCCCCAAAAAAAGAAAAGAAAAGGCCAGGCGCTGCAGGGCGCTCCATGCGTTCGCTGCAGCAACAGCAGCCGGTTCCAGGCCCCTCTGGCTGGCTGGGGCGCTCGGCGGTCTCGCATGGAGGTATGTCTTATTTTCAGGGGGTGTCTTAGATTTCACTAATGCTAAAAAATGCTGCCATGGCTTACTTTCTGACTACGTCTTAAAAAAGGGGAAACACGGTATATACAAGATCATTCACAACAGCAATCCTTACTAATAACATAGGAAGCCTTAAGCCGTTGTGTTAATGAATGCCTACTAAAGGACATGCATTATCTAGATTTAAAGCCTAAACAAATCGAATCAAGCTTCTCCGATTTAACCATTTCCTGCTTGAGTCTCCATTTGAAGCTCCTTTATTTTCAGGTCAACAGTAATGCCTTAGGAGATTGAATTTTGCATACAGTGATTTCTTAATATTGCCATTTCTGTTGTCCAGTTGGGATCCATTTATTTTTACATAGACTGTACGTAAAAAGCACAAGAACATTGCTGGCTGATAGATATACAGAGATTTGAAAATCTGATGCATATGTTCATGCTTGCCTCACCACTATGGATATACTGCAAATTTTATTTTTGTTTCTTGCATTTATGTACTGCATACTATGTTTCAGTCAAGGTAGAATTTACAATTCAAAAATACAATTTAATATACTTGTGAAAGTTACAATTTAAAATGTTTACAATTAAACATAGCTCAGCCGTTTGCAAAAGGGGTTTCAGACAGCCCTGCACTGAGCTTTGGCTGCACCAGACTGCATGCCAAACTGGGGAGGAATTTACCCTACTCACCAGCTGATGAGGGTGAGTTAACTCCTGCTGATTTGGCTGTACACATCAGTTCCCAACAGGGGAACTTGTGCACACAGCCGAAATAAAATCAACCTTTGCCCATCAGGTGATCCCACCCACCCTGTTGGAGTGTTGTCAGTTGATTGGCAGATGGGTGTCGTTTTAAAAAATGGCCAAATTAAAACCCCAGTGCACCATGATTGGCCTGCAGCTCGGAAGTTCCCTACTCCTAATTTTTAAGAAAGTTTTTTGTGTGTTTGAAGCCACGAGTAACTCTTTTACTGTTTTTAGAATTCCGCAACTGTGTCTCTGTGAATGAATTCTTGTTTGACTCTCTAGGGGAATGTGCCACAGAAGGACTTGAACACACGTCCCATGGAAGTGTTCATGTGCAGTGTACTGAAGAGGCAAGGCTACGGTGAAGGTTTTCGTTGGCTATCACAGTATATTGACTGATATTTGGAGAGAAATCTACTCCTGGACTGATCCTGTTCACAGCTTCCTTATGGACTTTTCTATTAGAACATGGAAGGCTCTCCAACCGCATACTGGCAAAGACCGAGAGACTCCTGTCTTCACTTACCCAATATCACAGTGGTGACACAATTCTTTTCCCTTTGTCTGGGAGATAACATTCTACACACTGGTGCAGGTTGTTGTCACTTCCAGTTGCCATTGTTTCCCATGGAAACCATGGCTTTCAGTTACAATGGGGCTGGTGAGTTGGAATGCAAAACTGCACACAGCACTCTTAATGGCTGGAAAAGAGAACCTGTCTCACCACTGTGGCCAATTGACTTTGGAAAAAGCAATTCTATTTTTTAAAGAAAGTGTTTAATGTAAACGGTGTCCCTTTAGATTTCTTAAGTTAGCATTCATCTTGTTTGGGCCAGAATTCGATAGGGTTTTTATTAATCTATTTAAATGTTGTTTAGATAGAGAGATCCCAAATTACTGAACCAGCTATCATGATATTAATAATCCTTAGTGAACAGAAAGATGGGCTCAGTTGCCCTGTAAGATGGTTGTGCTGTCACACTGTTTGATCATGAAGATGGTGCTATTGGGACTGACTTGTGCAATGATTTGTTTTCTTTAATTTACAGGGGTTTTAGTTGGGGAGGGAAATGGAACGCACATGCAGGCACACTTGTTCTAGCTTTCCATGTCATTATGCATAGGAGTCTGAAATGCAGTTAATCACCTTAGCCCACCTCTCAAAGTTACCACCACTTACTTTGTCGGCAGTCTTCTCATCCCCCTTCTCTGCAGCAGCAGTGGAACAATTGTCTCAGGCTTGTGATATGGTTTGTTCTACATTGCAGGCAACTGCTGGAAAAAAATGCAGTAGAAATCATGAATTTATTTTGTTGGGTTACTGTAGCATTAATTTTTTTCACCAAATGCATATCATAATGCTGTTAATGTAAACTAACCCTGTTTCTTTTATATTCAACAGAGCTTGTGTTTGAAATTTCATTATTTGCCTAGACATCTTCATTTTCCATTTTAAAGAAACCACAAGTAGACATCAGTCTCCTTTAAAGGAGTATGATGGGGCTTTAGCTGAAATTATTTTAGTGCTCGCTGGCAGTATCTTTCACTGATAGATGCAAGGATTGGTGGCTCAGAGTCTGAAAACTCTTGAGGTGACTTGTATGCTAAATTTTGTTACAGAAGATGAAATGCAAAATGGCAAAACACCAGAAGAACTCTTTGCTTTTGTGCCATAGGCACTTTTTCTGCTGAAAAGTGCACTCTGTTGCTAAGACTTGAGTAGGTTGACTTGATTGTTAGTTCCTGTGATCTAGCATCTTTTGTCTCTGCATCAAAATCTTTGAAAGGGAAATAAGTCCTTAATGTAACCATTAATAGTTTGAAATTCAGAGTTTCTTGTGCTGGTGGTGTGAAAATCGTTTTCTTTTTTTTTAACTTCCGAGTTTGGCACATTCACTCAGCGCTTGGGCATGTCAAAATGTGTTGCTCTTTACCCAAACACTTAATGGATTCCACTGAAGCATGTAATGCAGCTGTAAAGACAGGAGAATTTACACTTTCTCTGCCAGCAAGAGGAACAGAATGTATTGCTAACACGGTACACTTAAATTGCACCGGTTGATGCATCTGACTTGTAAAACTTAATACAGTTGGGGTACTCCCAGGATAGTTTAAGCTGAATCGTCATTAGAAAAAAGTGTGCGACAGTAAACTATTCCTGAAAAGCATAACTAGAAGTCTGATCAGGATCAAGAAGGCTCTCCTTCCACTTCTAGAATACTTGTAATTCTTGACCTATTTGCAGTGTCTTCACCAAAAATGGCTGCATATAGCATCATCATTGAATTCTCTTTTAATCTTGTCTCTGTGAAGCCTTTTGATTTTACAGAAGCTTTTCAATCTGTAAATATCTCCCCAGGCCACCGTGCCTATGACTCTGTGGCCAAGGAGGTGTAAAGAACCACGTCAAACTACAGTGGTCATGCAAACACACTTGACTTAACCGATCAGTTACTACGTTATTTGAATCTCCAGTATTGACCACCTAGAGTTCTCATGTTGGCTGTTACATTCAAGGTATGCAAATGGAATTGTTCTTGAAACAATATGCGACCTGGTAACCCCTTACCTGAAGTGACATACTCCAGTTCCATGCTTAAAGGGAAGACCCCCAGTAAACAGAGCTATAGAATTTGTGCCCAGTAGAGGCATAGTTTTCTATGAAGGTGGTGTCTCAGCCACTGGAGAAAGTACTTGTGAATAGCTCTGGCCTTTTCCCCCTCCGCCTTGCCATGTATTGTCATTAGACAAGTCTAACTCCTTGCAATGTATGGATATAAAGTTTAATATATACTTTAGAAACTGGATTACAGATTGGAAGGCGAGAGAACATGTCATTCTGTTAGCAAAATGTTCTAACTTCCCATTTCTGGAAACGTGAAACATGTTTGCAGAGAAGGTTTGTCTGTATCCAAAACATTTTAATAAAGTTTTTTTTAATAAAAAAAACCAAGAACAACCCATCACACTTAGTGGACTGAGTCTGGCCACAATCCTAATACGTAAGAAGTTCATACGCTCACAACATAAACTAGTAATAAAAGGTATACAGTGCCTGAAGTATAATGGCATTTTAGATGAATGGTTTTAATTTTTAAAAAATGCATCTTGAAGGTAGTAGAAAGTACTGTATGTCACGTAGTAGTGTTAGCCACCACATATGTTCAATTACGTAACACTGGGAGTTAATATATTTTCTGGCATGTGAAGCTCTGAAGCATGTTTAGGTTAGCTGGTTGGTTCAGAAGAAGACCTATAAAGGAAAAGGAAGCCCTTTCTGCATGTGGAGTTGCTTGAAAAGAATGAGATTGAAAATTCATTAACAGGTTAAAGCCCAATTCAGAAGTTAATACAGAAGTAGAGCCTGAACAAATGTATAACTGGTACAGTTTCTGTTGTATATTTCAGCTAGTTGCTATTACTTAAGTGGCCATTTGAATAAAAAAAATGTAGATTCTATTTAAGATATGCAAAAAAGTGTTCTTTCTTGCAACTTTTGCTCTTAGATGTACATCCTTTCATAATTGGGTGGCAGGTGAAAAAAGTGCTTTGTAGCTGCAGCCGAGGGAGCAGGAGGAAGATTTAGGAGGTCATGATGCCAATTGTTTTGTGTACTGGGTGTGGGTTGCACAAGAGAAAGCCTGGAGGAAGCCTGGAAATGGCAGAGAAGGTGGAAAGGGAGCTTGGTAGTTGCATGGAGGGAGTGGAGCAAGCAGGAGCACAGCCCCTAGTAAAAAAACGAATGTGTTACAAGAGTTAATCAGCTGTCTAAATAGGCCATTTTCTTCATCGCAAATGTTATTTGAGTAAGATCCTTGCAGCCATCTCATTCTGTGCATTTCTTTTAAAGTGTTGCATTTTCTCCCAGGCCATATTGGGGGAAGGCTGGCACAAGAATCTCCCTGCCCCAACCTTAACTAACTTGATGGGTAAAGGGAGTCCGGTAAATACTACGTTTTGCAACCTCAAGCAGCTCCTTAAAATCTGTTGTGGCAGATATGGCACACAGATTACCCAACCTGCTCTGCTGCTTGAAAGCATGCATATCTAAGAGCAAGAGGAAATGCAAGAAAGGACATGTTTGTGCATATCTTGAATAGAATTTGCTCTAATTTCCTAGTAGTAGTGTGACATTTGCATTTTTTTTAAATTAGGAAATTGTTTCTTTCAGCCAATGCTAGGCAATTCAGGGGATAAGGAAAGTTGCGCACGTGCTTGGTGCAAACCAGTGTTGCCTAGCAACAGCCTGGCTGGGCTGTAATTTTGCAGCTGGACACGCTGCCAACATGGGTGAGTAATGGAGGCAAAGAAGTCAGGAGGCAGAGAGGTCTCCCTTCTCTGCAGAAAAAGGGGTCAGTGGAGGCATTGAAAGGAATTATGTACAGAGAAAACAATTTCTAATAAGACAATAGGCAACTGAACTAAATAATGGCAGGGAGTCATGACAGTTTCAAGGCAGGGGATAAAAATACAAGTATGAAAGGAGATGGGGAGGAGAAATGGGAGATGAGTAAAAACTGTTTGACAGGCATGCAGGGAGGAAACATAAAATACAGTCTTTTCGACATAAAGCCTCTAAAGCAAGTTCTTCCTAAAATGGGGAGTGGATTCAGAGTACCTCCATAGCTAACGTCTGTATTTCATAAAATCATAGAAGTGGAAGGGACCGCGAGGCTCATCTAGTCCAACCCCCTGCAATGCAGGATTTATTTACCCAACGTGGGGCTCGAACCCACAACCCAGAGATTTAAGAGCCTCGTGCTCTACGACTGAGCTCTCTCCCCCTTTCTCAAGACACTGCATGACCCTCTGAAGTAAAATAAACATGAACACCTGAAATTAGAATCCATGTCATTTTCAGAACCCAATGATGGCCATAGACTGCGGGCACAATTTATGCTGGGACCGCATTGCCTAGTGCTGTGAAAGGCCTAGTGCAAATGTGTTCTACCTGCCTGTATTGCAGAAAGCGCTTTCCCTGGCAGAACCTCCAGCCCATCAGGCACCTGTGTAATAACAGAGAGTTGGCCATGCAGTGTGGCGTGTGGCAAGCAAAGGAGAACAAAACCTCTGAAGCTCTGCGAAAAATGATCAAACATCCATCTGCGTGGTTTGCAACAGGTCCAGGATGCATAAAGATCACAGCGGGATTCCTATATAAAGTTGCTCCAGTTCACCAGGAGAAAATACATCACTGTTTGCAAACTCTGGAAGAAGAGAGAGACAGTATTTTGTCATTTAAATTAGATGTAGAGAAGCCAAGCCAGAACCCGAAGCTGAGAAGCGAAAGCTTGTGTTGGAATTTGAGAAGCTCCACCAGTTTCTTGAGAAAGAAAAACAACTGTTAACCCAGCTGGATTGGGAAGGAGGAGGAAGAGCCATGTGGCTTAATTTTCTGAGATTTCCGGTAAACGGTGTTTGGTTTGCCAGAAGCGGCTTTGTCATGCTGGCCACATGACCTGGAAGCTGTACACCGGCTCCCTCGGCCAATAATGCGAGATGAGCACTGCAACTCCAGCGTCGGTCATGACTGGACCTAATGGTCAGGGGTCCCTTTACCTTTACCTTTACTGTGTGCTTGGCTCTCAAGGATTAACTTTGGGGAAGCATCAGTAGACAGTAGATGCGAGCCAGGGAACTTCCTGGGCTGCAGGTGTGGCCAGATAATTTGTGAAGAGGAAAGGACTGCTGAATATTGTCCCCGAGGAGGGAATCATGGCTGTTAGGCCTGGGCAATATATCAATACTAGGGCTGGGCAATACCTGGTTTTCAACATCACAATAAATATTGCATTATTTCAATATATCATAATGTCTGAAGCTATGTAGAGGCAAACAAGGTGATGTCCTGGCAACTGCTACTACTTATGGGTCTGACTCTGAAACTGATCATTTTCTCCTTAACATATTGTTACAACGGTTAGGCTATAGTACCGTTGTACCAATAATGTTTAAAGTAGCACATTTTCTGTAAAATTAAAGCTGTAGAAATAATCTAAATCTGATGCCTGGATAGCTCAGTTGGTTAGAGTGTGGTGCTGATAATGCCAAGGTTGCAGGTTCAATCCCCATATGGGGCAGCTGCAATTTCCAGCATTGCAGGGGGTTGGACTAGATGATCCTCAGGGTCCCTTCCAACTCTACAATTCTATGAAAAAACAAACGTTTACTCAATGAAAGCATGCTTAACTAAACCATTAAAAATTTCTGGAGAATATAGTACTGTTCTGTGCAGTTTTGTGGGCAAAGTCAAAATTCACAGAGGTAGTAGATTTAGAAAAAATATTAAATAAACCTGTGTATGATTATAAATTTAATTTATTTTCAACAAATTCAAGAGTAGTTTAAGTATACTTGCACCACCTGTGGGATGACGGCAGAACCACAGAGTTGGAAGGGAGGGACCTCTGAGGGTCTTCTAGTCCAGCCCTCTGCAAGGCAGGAATCTTACTGATGCAGCCGTGATAGATTGTCATCCAGCCTCTCCCATAAGAGACAAAAAGCAGTCAGTTAAACCTCCCCCCACCCTTTACTTAACCCATTTGTGACACAAGGAACAAGAAGGCTTTAAGGGCATGACAAATATATGTGCTTTTTTTACTCTTGAGTAAAAAATTCCTGCGTTGCAGGGGGTTGGGCTAGATGACCCCCGGGGTCCCATCCAACTCCACAATAATCCTATAAAATCACAGCTTTGTGCCGTGGAGAGCTTCGCTTTAGTTGGGAGGCTCTCCCCTAGCCACGCCCCCTCCCTTGAGCAAGCAAACCAACCAACCAACCAGCTCCCGATCCTGCCAGGAAATCTTCCTACTGAGCCGCAAACAGCCAATCGTGGAGAACGCCCTCAGAACGAGCCGCTACAGCCAACCGCAGTTCGCTTGCCCGGGCAGAGCAGCCAATAGGAGCGGGATCTTTCCCCCACCTGACCTTGCTCGCTCGGCTCCGTTCTGATTCCGGCTGCAGTCGCTGACTCGCGCGCTTTCGAAACCTCTTGCGCGTCCTTAGGACTTTGCCCCCTCGAGCTGCGCCGGGCAGAGCCCTGTTCACGCAGGGCGCACAGGAGAAGAGGATCTCCGTGAGTTTTGCACCTGGTTTTTTTCCCCAGCTGAGCGAACAGCTCCCAGGGGTGTGTGGGGATCATCCCGGGGCAGTCCCCACGTGCCTACTTCGCCCGAGTTCTCTTGCACAACTTCGAAGGTTCGCCCTCCCTCTTTGAGACTCTAATCCGCCTCCTGAGCTGCTCTTCCTTTTTGCACCATGCCGAGTGGATTTCTCTCCCGGTGCTGCTAAGGAAACGCTTTCTTCCGCCCCGCAATGGCCGAGGCTCTGCGGTTGATAGCAGAGAAAGCCGGCTGTGTCGTCCGTGTTTCTCACGCGCGCGGCGGATCTGTGCCCCAAGGACCCTGGAGTGGCAGCGGAGTCCTTTTGACGCCGGACCCGGCCATTGTCCTCTGCCATGGGTCCGTCTTCTCTCCTTTCCTCCTGCCAGCGGAGCACCAAGACTGGGCTCAGAGGCGATTTCTGTTCCCCGATAGCTTCCCCCCGGACATTCAGATCCAAGTGCTTAGGCCAGCAGAATGCAGTCTTAAAGCTCCCAATAGGAACTGGCTAGGCGGAGATCTGGCAGGGAACACCCCAGCCTTGAGATTCAACCTGCTTTCAAATTGGCACGAGACACCCAGCGGCCTCCGATGCCACAAGGCCGAACTCATTATGATGCTCCCCTGTGTGGCGTTCCAGGACGCTTTCTCCAAAGTCTTCAGCTCCACTGAACAGTGGCGTTTTGGCACAGAGGAGGATGTTGAAGAGGAATCCAGCGCCCCAGAAGATGAGGCGCGTTTCCTGCCCTGGTTTGCCCTGCTGAGGATCCTGGATGGCGATCCCCATGGTGGGGGTGGGGTGAGCTGCGTGGCAGCCGAAACGCTGAGGAAGGGAGACCCGGTCTTTGCCTGTGGCTCCCCGTTTGGCTCGTTCTGCCCGGACATCTTCATGAACACCCTCAGCAAAGGGATTGTGAGCAACACAGCCGGGGAAAGCAACGTCCTAATCCTGACCGACGCTCGCTGCTTGCCTGGCACCGAAGGGGGCGGCGTCTATGTGTTAGCAGAAACTGGCCTTCACTTGGTTGGGATAATCGTAGCTCCGCTTTGCTGGAAATCCAGCGAATGGGTTGGTCTAACTCTGGTTTGTGCCGTCAACAGTATTCTACATTGCATCCGGAGTGCCCTTTCTGGGCCTCACCGGGCTCTGAAAACGTGGCTGAACCCCTTGGAACTTGTGGCCGAGTCTCACGGAAAGATGGTCGCCAGAGATGGACCACATCAGCAAATGCTGGCTGCCGTGGTTCTGGTGGAACGGGGCCTCACCTGGGGATCTGGCGTGATCATGAACTCAAGGCTGGTGTTGACCTGTCGACACGTGGCCAATGGCGCAGCGAGTGTCTGTGTTAGGTTGCAGCCCAGCCACGGAAAGTATGTCTAGATTCTCACCTGTATTGAGAGATGCTGAGGTCAAGTTCTTTTTGCTTTGCTGCATCTTCTAGTCTCTTCAAGATTTGAAACTTTAGCATTCAAACCTGTACTGCTCAATCAACAGAGTAGACCCGGGTTTCGTATGGGTTGGAGCCACAGGGGTGAGCAGTCTGGATATTTGCCAGATGTTGATCTTGTAGAGAAGCAAATCACACAGCATCTAGATTCCCCATTCAGTGCACTATATTAGAAATTGAGGAAACATCACCTGTGAATTGGAAAGAGATAATAAACTTGAGTGTCAATATACTCAAGGGATATTTGAGTTCTGGCTGAGGTGTTCGCTTTCAGATGAATGCTGTTCAATTTTATTTTGCTATAGTGCCTTATTTCCTTTTTTTAAAAAAAAAAGAAATACCATTTGCTTCATAATTTTATAGAGCCACTTGGGGCACTTTTTATGTGCCTATAACCCTGATGCTTTCATACATGGCTAAGTCATGTTTCCAGCAGTGTGCATCTTCCAAGTTTATGCACTCTGGGGAGTCGGCATTGTCCATGGCAATGACATGTGGGAAATGTATGTTTGCCACTAGGTAAATTGGCCATTTCTGAATGTGAAGATCAGCCCAAATGTGGATAAGTCGGTAGGACTTGTTTCTAACACACCTCACAGGGCATCAGGGAAAACATAGTTGGGTAGATCTCATTTATGTTGACAGTGATTGTTTAAGAGACCTTCCCCAAGGATTGCATCTTCTTAATAGTTATTTCAGTTGAGCAATGCCAAAAATCCTGGCTTATTGCAAGTATCTGTATCTGCTGTCTCCTTCTGTTTGCTCCTAGGAGTTCTGTAGCTAAAGGAAAAGTGGTGTTTGCTACCAAGGACTCTTCTCCCTATGATGTAGCACTGGTAGAATTAGAAGATGACCTGCCCACATATACAGAGCCCGTCCTGGCATCAGAGTTTTACAAAGGTGAGAACCAGACACTCCGCCCATCTCCTTTGGGTCACTGCCCAGTGGGTCTTGTGGTTTTATTGTGGGAAATAAACCAAAAGCCCTATAACATTCTGCCTACTAAATCAATTTGATATCGTTCAGCCCGGACACTTTAGATCCAGCACCGAGGGCCTTCTGGCGGTTCCCTCATTGCGAAAAGTGAGGTTACAGGGAACCAGACAGAGGACCTTCTCGGTAGTGGCACCAGCCCTGTGGAACGCCCTCTCATCAAATGTCAAGGAAATAAGCAGCTATCCTATTTTTAAAAGACAACTGAAAGCAGCCCTGTTTAGGGAAGCTTTTAATAATAAGTTTAGGGAAGCGTTTCCGAGCACAATTCAAAGTGTTGGTGCTGACGTTTAAAGCCCTAAACGGCCTCAGTCCAGTATACCTGAAGGAGCATCTCCACCTCCATCATTCTGCCCGGACACTGAGGTCCAGTGCCGAGGGCCTTCTGGGGGTTCCCTCGCTACGAAAAGCTAAGTTACAGGGAACCAGGCAGAGGGCCTTCTCGTTAGTGGCACCCACCCTGTGGAATGCCCTCCCACCAGAGGTCAAAGAAAACAACAATTACCAGACCTTTAGAAGGCATCTTAAGGCAGCCCTGTTTAGGGAAGCTTTTAATGTTTGATGGATTTCTGTATTTTAATGTTTTGTTGGAAGCCGCCCAGAGTGGCTGGGAGAACCCGGCCAGATGGGCGGGGTATAAATAATAAAAAAATATTATTATTATTATTATTATTATTATTATTCTATTAAATACTGTACTGTTTTAATACTCGATTGGGAGCTGCCCAGAGTGGCTGGGGAGACTCAGCCAGATGGATGGGGTACAAATAATAAATTATTATATTATATTATATCATATCATATTATATTATATTATAGGCTGTTCTATTGAAAGTGGTATTAAAAGAAGTCTTGCTAGACTCGTTCCCCTGAGTAACCTCTGTTGAGCAAGTACAAAGTCTAAGCTTTGAAACCATTTTGGGGTGTCCCCGTTGTGCCTCCCCCCTCCCACACAGGGACAGCTGGGATAGTTCAGTCAGTAGAGCACAAGACTCTTAATGTAAGGGTTGTGGGTTCGAGCCCTACAGTGGGCAAAAGATTCCTGCAGTCTAGCGGGTTGAGACTACATGACTCCCTTCCATCTCTACAATTCTATGATTGAGATTATAGAAAATTCACAAAATTATAGAATTTTGTGAATAGTTGAATTAGATGATGGATTCAGTTCAAGTGACCAAAATCAATACAATGTCTTGATGCCAAGACTTTTGCTGGCTTCCATTGTGGTTTGCTTCTGAGCTCTCCTGGACTTATTGTTGAGGTGTTCTTGTAGGATTTTGTCTTGTTTCTCCCCACTGGGGAACTGTGCATCTCAGAACTGCTTCTCACGTCGCAAAGAAACAGCAACTTCTGTTAGGTGGGAAGGGCGATTTGTGGACCTTCTTCCTTGGAGAGACTTGGGAGCTTTGCCATCTCTCTGTGATATACAAAGTGGGCTTTTCATGCAGTTTTTCACTGCTTTGGTTTGTGCTCTTCATGCAGGAGAAGATGTGAATATCGTTGGTTTCGGCGTCTTTGGCCAGGCCTGCGGCCCATCGGTAACATCTGGGATCCTGTCGGCAGTGATCACTGTGGGAGATGAGCCTGTGATGCTTCAGGCAACCTGCGCAGTTCATGGTGGCTCCAGCGGGGGAGCCCTGTTCTCCACGCACAGTGGGAAACTCCTAGGTATGCCTCTCTCTCCTTGTCCCTTGCTCTCCCATGATCTCACTATGTAGGCGTAGAGATTGGTGCAAGTATGAAATCCTGTAATCACATACTTGCTGCTGTGAGGAAAGCAAGTTCCTAGTCCTTTGTGTGCAATGAACTGGGTTAAGTGTGGAAGCAGTACTTGGTGAAATCTTGTTCAAGGCTGCTAACACTTAAACAACATTGGTCTCCAACACTGTCTCTGTGTGCGTGGGGTGGATTTCTGCTAGTGCAGTGGGGCCTAACCTCCTTCTCTTCCCACTTTACAGCCCTCACCCACCCTCAAAATCTTCTCTGAAGTGTGGGGGGGACTAGCAGATTTGGGGGGGGCATCATGGTGGCTGCAAGGCAAGGAGGGTGGAGTGAAATCCCACCACCCAATTTTGGAGAATTCCCCATGCAGCCCCATACAGTGCATCTCCTCACTGTTGAGGGGGGTGCCTTCTAACCCTCTGCAGAGGGCTTTAGGAAGGGGAAGAGAAAGATGGCTCTTGTGAGCTCACACAACCCTTTTAAAGTAAATTAACATGCCTGGCAGATTAAAAGCAGCAGTTAAATAGGCCAAATGCCTGCCAAAAGAAAATGTCTTTGGGTAGTGGAGACCAGGCAATTGGACAGGGCCAAATGGGCCTCTCGTGGGAGAGACATTGCAGAGTTTAGGACCGGCTACAGAAAAGGCCACGTAAATCACATGCAAGGAAGAGCAGGGCTCTTTACCCCAATGATGCATGCCTGAGTATGGCATGATTCATAATCCTCATTTGTCTTTGCCAAGCCAAAGTACATTACACAACTTTCTCACACACATGCACTGAGCCTTTGATAATAGGTTGTGTGTAGCAACACTCTTGGTAGGTTTTTATTCTTGCCAACCGTATCTGACCACGGAGGCATGTTTGTTGTGGGGTGATTTTATCTCTTGGTTGCAACCATGTGCAATCGAGATGTTCCAGGGTGAAGCTTTTTGATTCCTCTGAATTACGAAATCCCCCTTTTTAATAACAGACTCCAGTTGCACAAGATTTCCTCAAGGTCCTCCCCCCCCCTTCCTTGCTCAAATACTTGTTTTAGCCTGCGTTTAAGTAGCCACTTCTTCGCGATTTGATTTTGGGTCCTCCAGATGTTTGGTAATACCTAATGTTCCCCCCCCCAATGGCAGGTATCGTTGCCAGCAACACGAGGGATAACAGCATCGGAGTGACGTACCCTCACCTGAACTTCAGCATTCCCATCACCGTTCTGCAGCCGGCCCTCTTGGAATACCTTCATAGCAGAAGCCTGCGCAGCTTCCGGGAACTAGACAGGGTGGGCCACAAGATCCAGGTTGTGTGGAGACTCCAAAGAGAGCCTACAGAGGGACTGCTCAGCAAGCTCTGAAAAACTTTCAGAAGAGAGAAGATAAGCATTGCTTATCCATGCTCTGGGTGAGCTATATCTAGATCAGGGCGGTCCAACCTCTCAGACGAAGCAGGCCGCAAAAGTACTTGTGGGCCGCACACTGTCTTGTCAGGTGGGAGGGGGGAGCCAGGCCTAAATTTGACGTCGCCACCCCCACCCCCCAGCCCTTGTGCTGCCTTCCCAAAGCTGGCCAAACAAGGCGCCAGAGTCCTAGAGCCCTTCCACCTCCTTCCCAAAGCTTGGAAAGCGATAACTAGGCTTTGGGGAGGAGGAAGAAGAACTCTTAAGTACCTGTCAGAGACCTCCGGCCTCCTTCCCAAAGCCCAGTGCCTCCTTCCCTGGCTTTGGGAAGGCAGAGTGAGAACCAAAGTGGACGGCAAAAGACATTGAGGGCCTTAGGCCTATATTATTGGGCCAATGAACCATGTTTATGGGTGGGCTTGAAATCAGCTTTCCTTGGCTAATTTCAGTAGGGCTGAACCTTTTGCCCTCGTTTCCCATCATGCACCTCGCTGTGTCCTTGGGAAGGGGAACCTATGGCCAGGCCCGGCTCTAGGTAGACCCCCAGTGGCGCAGGGCACCATGGCGCCGGCCCGCCAGAAAGGCGCCGCGAGCTGCGCCCGCCCGCTGGCCGGCCGGTCCGCCGCGCAGCTGCGCCTGTGGGAGCCGCGCTGCGCCCACCCGCCCACCGCGCTGGGAAACGGGGCGGGAGGGTGCCAGAGAGTTCGCGCTGTGCCTGCCCGCCCACCCGCCGCTGCGCCCACCCGCCCACCGCGCTGGGAAACGGGGCGGGAGGGCGCCGGAGAGATCCGGCGCACCACAGCGGCAGGGGCGTTTAAGACGGCCCTGCCTATGGCTCTCCTAAGGTGATTAGAGTTAGACCCCAGTTCCCATCAGTCACAGTCAGCATGTAAAGGATCCAGTGATCAAGGATGATGGGAGTTAGCCTGGCCATATCTGGTGGTGGTGGGGTTTCCCTTCCCTGTCTTGCCACTTCTCACAAAAAATAAACTCCATACTCTCACACACACACAGAATCACAGATTTTGTACACATCTGCATTTGCCCTGGTAGCCTTGTCTTTCTATTTCCTTCCTCTGTTGCCTTTACGCACGGATGAAATTTCTACTGTAAGCTCCTAGAGGTTGCCTGGATTTTGATTATATAAATAAAATGATAACATAACAACAGTCCTAGGATTCTATCGGAAGCTAGATGACAATGTGGTTGGCTGTAGTGTCCCTGCTTGCCACCAGGTGGTGCCACAGTTCCAAACACCTATGCAGATAGACTGTGTTCTAGCAGGGTATAGGTTTGTTTGTTTTCCATTTGCTGAAATTGCTTTTTAAGTTTTCAGTCAATAACCTTTTATGCAGAAGTTGTTTGCCGCTGTCTCTTGTGCGTGAAACGAAATGAGCTTATTTCAGCGGCTCCCTCTTGCCCGTTCTCCCTGGATCGTTCATTGGTTGCAGAATTGTATATTTAGGAGGAACATAGATCATGGTTCTCTTTTTTCCAACAACCCCAGTGCTTCGCCACAGAGAAGAGGTGGGCTTTCAGAGGCCCTGACTGTGTCCAGGGAGATCGGTTCTCTTTCCATAATGGCAACGTTCTTCCTTCTCTGACAGGGCCCACGTTGCTTCTGAACGCCAGCGGCTGGGAATCGGGGGTGGAGGGAAAGTGCGGTTGCATTCGGGGGCTTTTTTGAGGCTCCCCATAAGCATCTGCTTGGCCTCTGTGAGAACTCGATGCTCAACTAGAGACCAGATCCATCAGAGCTGCTCTTATTTTCCACTTGTGCTTTCCTGGACAAAGTAAACAAAAAACAAACCGTGCAAGCCTTGCTTGTATTCTCAGCACGAGATTGCAAATGCTGCAGTAATTGAACAGTAGCTCCCCCCCCCCCATGTAGTGCTCAAGGGGACTCGGTGCTCATGTCCGCTTCTTAAAAAGAAGGTAAAGGGCAACGCTGCTCTCCACTTCTCAGCAAAAGATGGACTCAAACCATTCTTCTCTTTTTCCATTCCTCTTCCTTGGGGATGAAATGGATCAGGCCTGCAGGGCAGTCTTCGCTCATTTCATTCCTCTGTCGACTCAGAGAAGGCCAGGAAAAAGATTGCAATTTAGTGAAGCAGCCGTTCTGTGCTGTGTTATGTTCATTCAGTTTCCAGTGGTGAAACTGAACAGACAGTGGGGGGGGGGGAGTTGTGCTGCATAATTATTTTTTGAACGTAGCTTGCACAGTGTACATATTGCTGTTGAGTGTGTTCAGGCCACACTATGAATTTCTAATAGATATGTTGTAGAGCAGGGGAATGGACTTTTACTGCTGGCTTCAGAGCATTTCCCCTGCTCAACTGTAGGAAAAGTTCACAGCCAGCGCAGTGAACCGCTCTTTGCATCCGACAGGCTGAGATCCCCTGAATTTCTGGCTTGGAGGGGCATCAACAAATAAGTGGTATAGCTTCATAGAATCCATTGATCTGAGAAGCTCATATGAGCAACGTCCTAGGGATAGGAAGATGGCATGTGTGATACCCATTTATCTCCCAGTCTTCCAGTCTCCTTGAGACAAATGTCTACACAAGGAGCTCCACCACTTTTGAAGAAAATGAAGACTTCTCGAAATGGTCTCGCCAGCAAGTGTAGCGCCTTCTCCCTCGAGCCATAAATATCTCTTGCTGCAGCCAATTCTTCCAGCCACAGTACAGAAGAAAAATACTGTGTGTTCTTAAAAGGATGGTAGAAATAAATTGAGAGATTTTTTACCCCTTGAGTTGTGGAGGGAGGGGAAGAGGCCAGCCTTGAAATCTATATGGCTTCTGCTAGGAACCTTCTGCCTGTAAGAGCAGCATCCTGTTCTCAAGCTATCAAAGTTGGTGGTCCTCACAGCCTCTTAGAGGAGCAAATTATGTAGACTAAACACTCTGCTCCTGTTCTGTAAAATTATAAATAGGATTGTGATGGTATAGGCAGCAGGGGAAGCAATTAAGAATCATTTGGTGGACCCTAGCAACGTTGTTCAACAGAGTGGGCCTGGTGTAGATTCATAAAGGGAGGCAGAGTTAGATCATAAAATCATACGGTTGGAGAGGTGGGGATTGAACTTGCAACCTTGGCATTATCAGCACCATGCTCTAACCAACTGAGCCGTCCAGGCTTATGCCTGTTACCCCTTGCTTGTGGATTCTGCTATGTGGCTCTGCACACCACCACCTGTGTTTTTCTGCAACTAGGTAAAGGTAAAGGGACCCCTGACCATTAGGTCCAGTCGTGACCAACTCTGGGGTTGCACGCTCATCTCGCATTATTGGCCGAGGGAGCCGGCGTACAGCTTCCACGTTATGTGGCCAGCATGACAAAGCCGCTTCTGGCGAACCAGAGCAGCACACGGAAACTGCCGACCTTCTGATCAGCAAGCCCTAGGCTCTGTGGTTTAACCCACAGTGCCACCTGCGTCCCTGCAACTAGTCACACATTAAAATCTTGTTTTATGCAGCGAGGCCTTTATCAAAGCCAGAAAGGTATACTATCCTGATCTTTTATTTTGAAGAACTGAATCTTGGATGTTTTCCTCGTCTGAGGAATGCCTTCTCGGTGTAAAAGCAGTGAGTGGACACTAACTTTGGAGCATGCGTACAATGCAATAGACCCCACACAGGTGAACAGTACAGTCCTGTATACTCAAAAGTAAACCCCACCGAGTGCATTGGGGATTACTCTCAAGCATGTATTATTGTATATGACTGCAGCTGAGGAAGACCATTCGAACATTCCTTCCGAAAGCATCCTTTGTCATTCACAGAATTTTGGTTGCTGGTCGCCCTGTTTCCCACTGCCTATGGGAAGCCCGCAAGCAGGACCGGAGGAGAATAGCCTCCTCCTGCCCATGTTCCGCTCCTAGTATTTGCAAGCATGCTACTTCAGATCATGGAGGAAATGCAGGGCCATCATGACAGCACCCAGGAGTAGTAGCCTTATCCTTCACTTGTCTAATCCAGGGTTTCCCAAACTTGGGTCTCCCGCTGTTTTTTGGACTACAACTCCCATCATCCCTAGCTAGCAGGATCAGTGGTCAGGGATGATGGGAGTTGTGGTCCAAAAAAACCAGTGGGAGACCCAAGTTTGAGAAACTCTGGTCTAATCCCTTCCTAAATGGATGGGTTTGTGCTACCCAATTCCATAGGGATGAATGAACTGTGTTCTTCAACGAAAGGAAAATGCATATTTCCCCCAGTCCTGTACAACACTATTTTTTCCCCTCCCAGGAAAAATGGCCTTGGTTCAGCACAGTGTAAGGAAGATGCACATGTGAAGTACAAGTATAAAAAGGCTTCTCGGACGGCTTAGTGCAGGCATCCCCAAGCTTCGGCCCTCCAGATGTTTTGGACTACAATTCCCATCATCCCTGACCAATGGTCCTCTTAGCTAGGGATCATGGGAGTTGTAGGCCAAAACATCTGGAGGGCCGCAGTTTGGGGGTGCCTGGCTTAGTGCAAGGCAGCATTTGCATCACCGCACTTTGCAAACCATGACTGCTGATTTTGTTACATATCTGATCTGGAGCAGCTTCATTTGCAAAGGGAGCGCCTTGCTGGAGGGCCAGTTTGCACACAGCTTGTGGATAATTGTGAACTGAAGCCCCCAGGGACCTTCTTGTTGGTGGAGCTGGCCTACTCTTAATGCCCTCCCCTTTGCCTTTTACTGCTTCTCCTGCCATGGAAGCCATCAGAAAGCAGCCCTGCCAAGTTCCTAAATTGTGGGGTAAGCTGTGACTCCCACTCGCACACACTAGGGGGCAGTGTGGTCCTTCGGCAGCTCCGCTCTGCCGGCCTCCAATCTCAGTCTATGCCAGCAGCAGCCTATGGAGCTGCAGTGTGTTCATTTTGTGCAAATGGTGTGATCAAAGTGCAACATGGGGCTGCTGCCCTTTTGCCGGCTCCTAACAGCCACATGATGGGCAGCAACCTCACGTTCTCTTTTTCCTGAGGTCGAATCCCAATTGCCTGGCCCACTTTGATTTCTGCAGAGGCCATAGGGGTTGTTTTAGTGTCGATGCAAGTTTCTGGCTTCATCCCCCGCTTGGTGGCGTGAGATTTGATTCATGGAATCGTAAGAGCTCAGAAGGGTTCTTTGGGATCAAAGCACCCTGTTTTGCTTCCAAACCAGCGCTCGCTCTGCTCTTGTTAACTATAGAACCGATGGATTAGCAGCTTCGGTAAATAAATATTGGGGAGAGGAAGCTTGGAGGAGTGCGAGTAATGAGGATGTCACAAGTAGCATGTGGTGCAATTCTAGGCATGTCTACTCGGGAGTCCCATCGACTTCCGTGGGGCTGCCTGCCAAACAGGCTGGCCTAGGAGTATTGCAACCTGTCTGTCTCACCTGTAAAACACAGGAGGGTGTGATCACAGAATCATGGGGCATGGGGCTGTGGGGCATGGGGAGAGACAACGATCCTGCCCCACTGACCAGATCATAGAATCATAGAGTTGGAAGAGACCACAAGGGCCATCCAGTCCAACCCCCTGCCAAGCAGGAAACACCATCAAAGCATTCTTGACATATGGCTGTCAAGCCCCTGCTTAAAGACCTCTTGACATATGGCTGTCAAGCCTCTGCTTAAAAACCTCCAAAGAAGGAGACTCCACCACACTTCTTGGCAGCAAATTCCACTGTCGAACAGCTCTTACTGTCAGTAAGAATGCCCTCTTCTTGCGTGGTCTGATAGGCTTCTTCTGGTGACTGAGGAGTTATGCCTCTCCATTGCCTTGCCCATCATGATGTCTATTATTATTATTATTATTATTATTATTATTATTATTATTATTATTATTATTATTATTCCCCAGCCACTCTGGGCAGCACCCAACAAAATATTAAAGACACGATAAAACTTCAAACATTAAAAACTTCCCTAAACAGGGCTGCCTTCTGATGTCTTTAAAAAAGTCAGATTGTTGTTTATTTTCTTGACATCTGGTGGGAGGGTGTTCCACAGAGCAGGTGCCACTGCCGAGAAGGCCCTCTGCCTGGTTCCCTGTAACCTCACTTCTCGCAGGGAGGGAACTGCCAGAAGGCCCTCGGAGCTGGAGCTCAGTGTCTGGGCTGAGCGATGGGGACTTCAAAAGAGACGAGCAAAGAGGCTTTTGCTTAGCTAATTAATGGAAATGGGGGGAACTTCTTAAAGAACAAAAACTATTTATTTTTTAAAAACAAATTCGAGATAGAGAGAAAAGAGCCCAGATTCCAGCCTTTCATTCATTTGGGGGTGAGAAGAAATTGAAGCCACTTGACTTCCAGGAATGGAAATAAATTTCCATATAGTTTTGAAGGAAGGTCTAAATTTCTCATGTACCTTGATTAGCAGCCTGCTTATACCCACAGGATCACAGAACCATAGAGTTGGAAGGGACCCCAAAGGTCATCTAGCCCAGCCTCCTTCAATGCAGGAATCTCAGCTAAAGCATCCATGACAGATGGCCATCCAACATCTGCTTAAAAACCTCAAAGGAAGGAGAGGCCATCGCTTTCCGAGGGGGGAACCATTCCACGGTTAAGCAGCTTTTACTATCAGAAAGTTTTTCCGTATGTTTACTCGGAATCTCCTTTCTTGTAACTTGAATCCATTGCTTGCACCATCTTCCACGTGGCAGCCCTTGAGATATTTGAAGATGGCTATCATATCAGCCTTCTCTTTTCCAGGCTTAACAGCTGTTTTGAGAATCGGCCCTGAATCTAGCATATTATTTTGTAAAGCGGGCTTACCTGGCGACTAGGTCATAACACTTTAACATGGGGTGGAAAACCTCTCATTATCCCTGCCCATTGAACATGCTGTCTGGGGCTGATGAGAGTTCAACAACATCTGGAGGGCCACAAATTCTCCCTCTCTTCTCCCTCTTAAAATACAGTTGTGTGAGCTTCTACACACACATTCAAATTGCCACGATTATTTCTTAAAGGTTAGGCAGTAGGTTGCCAACTTATTCCTCAGCCCCTGTTCCTGAAACAGCTGCTTGATCTGCAGAGGCTGGCAGACATTTGCTACCTAATGGAGACGTGCTAACCAGACGTCGTTTTTGTCTCTGCCGTGTAAAGTGTTCCCTCCTCATTTCTGCAGACCAGGCTGGTGCTAAAGGCGCAAGAGCATGTTGGCCTGGCGTTCTTCTTCGGTCAGTTGGCAACCCTATGCAACAGGAAGGCTTGGTCGCTGCTAGAGGAAGGCGGCCTCATCTCGCCACCCTGTAAGGAAAGTTGTTTCCAAGGAAACAAGCTTAGGACCTGCATCCCTCAATTGCCTTCCCTTCAGTGACTGCATGAAATCACCTCCAAGGAGCAAACAGGCAAATACGCTATAGAGGTTGTGAATCAGCTATAAGCTCAGCACACAACTGTTGTTTTCATCTGCCAAATCCAGTTTCCTTCCGTCTCAGGAGGCCTGACACAGACTTTACCTTTATGAAATCCTGGCTCCGTGTGTCCTAGTTTTCCTAGCACATCTCTGGATTTATGGAGCTGATGAGATTCTTGGCTCTGCCAGCTTTGCTTCGAGCCGCCCTTGCTCATTCCTACGACCCATATTTCAGGTGCCGGCGCCTTCTGCAGGGGAGGAGGCAGAATTAGATTCAGAGCGGTTGAAAGGATGGTAGTATATTGTGCCTGTCTAGGCTCTCTTTTAAGTTTGGGCTCGGGAGTGAATTTACTGCTTGTTATTGTGGATATTATTCCATCTGATGTATTTGTGTAGCCTCCCACCAAATAGGATTTGTAGGTGCCCTGCAATGTTCCAAGTTAAGACTGTGCTGCTTTGTATTTTCCACTTTCTGTTACTCTGGGGCTGTGGGAAATGGAAGGGAAGAATGAAGCATCATATCCTATCCAGTATATTTAGGGCAAGGGAGGAATGATGTGGGGTGGGATCTCGCAGCATCAGCCGTGACCCCTGCAATTCACCTGGCCGGGTTCTGCTTGTTTCAGGGGTGGGGAACTGGTGACCCCCACCCCATTCCTGGTTGGACTCCACTTCCCATCGTCCCTGACCATTGGGCATGCTGGCTAGGACTGGTAGGAGGCAGACAATGCCCAGAGGGCCACAGGTTGCCCATTCCTGATTTGTTTTGTTGATGCAGGCGGTAGGAAACAGCACAGCTGCTCAGGTGGGAGACCACAAGACTCTTAAAACAAAACAAAACCACTTAACGTTAATGCGGGAGTGGGGGACCTTTGGCCCTCCAGGTGCCGCTGAACTATAACTCCCGCCTGCCCCAGCCAACTGGCCAGGGATGAAGGGAGCTGGTGCCCAACACGCCTGCAGCCCAGCAATTGCCCTGGCTCCCTGCAGAAACCGAGCAGAGCGATCTGTCGCTTCCCCAGCTTGTTGTTTTGCCTTGCCAGTTCAGTGTTAGGCACTGGAGGCCACATCAGCCGGATGGAGGTTTCGGAAAGCGACAGCCCGTCGCCACTCAAGGGACAGGGAAGATGCTACTAGCTAATGCTTGCCTCTCTGCCTGCTGGTTTCCTGGTGAGCATGCTTAGTCGCTCGGATGGCAGCTGCGGCTCTGGAAGGTCCTCCCTGGCTGCTGTGCTGATGCTGGAGGATCTCAGGTGGCCTCTGCCTCAGCCGTCTCTTCCTGGCCAGGAGGGCCTTTATTTTCAGCAAAGGTCTTCTAGGATGGCTGCAGTATGTCTTAGCAGCTGGGATTTCCTGATTTCATTCTTGATTTCCTTTTGCTTTGCAACCTGCTTTCCCCCAAATAATAATATATTCTGCCATTGTCAGAAGTGACAGCAGTAAGTCGTACCGTGCACATTGGAGTTAACTCTTTATTTATTAGCAAAAGCATGTTCTGCAAGGACCTGGCGGAGTGTCAGGCCTAATGAGCACAGCAACTCAACTCTGGTAGGTCAGACCCCCATGCTGAGATGGAAGGTCCCTGCCTCCCCAGGGTCCTTCCCAAGCAATCAGAGACTATGCTGAAGTGCTTGTCTCTGCTCCTCTCTCTTCATGCCTCTTCTGGTTCTGGGGGAGGGAAGCTGGTCACAGCAGGAGGGGGAGACCTTCTGGCTTCTTCTTCCCCAGCCAGAGTCATCTCTGCCTCTTGGCCTCCCTCCTCCTGCCTCAGCGTCTGCCTCTGATTTTGAACTTCCCTCTGTCTCAGTGTCTTCCTGCTCACTTAACCCTGTTACCTTTTCAGCTTCTGACACTTCTTCCTCTCAGTCTTCTCCCTCTGACCACTCGTAGCCATCCCACCAACAGTCCCCGGACTTCTTCCCTTACGCATTCCTTAGCTGGTTCCTCCCACCATTCCTCTGCGTCCAACCAGTCCATGATGTCTGTACATGTCCTTTTGCATAATTCATTGTGCAAGGAGTTTCCTCAAGGCTCTGAAGGGGACTTTTCTTCAGGCTGGTGGTCTCATCCCCTTCTGACAAAATTTACCCCGTTGCTCCACCCACTTTTGCTTCTGGGCCTGCCCACCTCTAGCACGTGACCTTCGGAAGATTGCACACAAAGGAATGTGGCCCTTGGGCTTCCCTGCCCCTGCCCCGAAGGGGGCCCCTAAAAGCCCATCAAAACAAACACATAAATAGCAGCCTTACCCATCACCCCTTTGCCTCACCTTGGCCTACAGAGATGTCCCCTTTACAGAAGCAAACAGATGAATTTGCCCAGCAGCTGCCAAGGTGTCAGTAGCACCTCTCACCCAGGGGAGCTGCCAAGGTGTCAGCGCTTGTCACCTAGGTGAGCCCTTCAGGAAACGCAGGCAAATGCCCGAGGCGCTGGCATACCGGTGGCTGCTCGGATAATAAGCTCCAGTAATGAACCGAGCAGGGATTAGCCTCACCCTTTGCCCGAGGAGGGCTTGCAGGCTAAACATAGCCCAGGCAATTAAAAAAAAATGTAAGCCCACAAAATGGTTCTTTCGTGACAACGGCGCCTTGAAAGGTCCTCCTTTGGGCAGTGGAAGCCACAGGGTGTTGGTATGGGGTTGGGGTTGGCTGCCGTTAGGCACAGGATAGGACACCTCTCATGCTGCGCTAGTATTGTGCTAAACGTAGCCTGGGGTAAGCCTTGGGTAGTTTTTATTCTTGCCTCCAGGATAGAGAGAAAGCTGGGAATAGTTGGCTCTTCCTGTCATTGGGCTGCCCAGCTACCCTCCCTATGAGTCTCGTTGGGCATAGGCCACCGCTGGATTGTGGAATCCCTCAAGGTTCTGCTTGCATCAGGAGAAAGCAGCAGAGGACCCAAATATCCACATGTGGATCTGCTGGTGGACACAGCCTCTGTTTGAGAAGGTGTGACCCAGAATGCAGAGTCCTTTTTGACATACGCTGGACCAACCTCCACCGGGGTCCTAATTGGATGTGCTAATCCAGGCACCCCCAAACTTTGGCCCTCCAGATGTTTTGGACTACAATTCCCATCTTCCCTGGCCCTGTTAGCTTGGGATCATGGGAGTTGTAGGCCAAAACATCTGGAGGGCCACAGTTTGGGGATGCCTGTGCTAATCGGATGCAGCGAAGACGGGAAATGCCGTCTCCCCGCTTTCTCCTCAGCATTCATCCTCGTGAAGGAGGTTCAATGAAGTTGGTTCTTTTGTGAGCATTTGGATTCGTTTGTGGTTGCAGGTATATGACGTTGGGTCAAGCAAGTGTTATCTCACACTTTTCTCCTTGCTTTCCATATTGCAATAAGTCCTGTTTGTAGGAGTGGATTGGTGGTGGCGGCGGGTGTGTTGCTCAAGAGTTGCCCGATCAGCAACCTGAATTTGCCAGTATGCAATCGAATCCCACCCGAAAATAGCAAGCGTCTGGAAGCACCCAAGGAGTCTTGCAGCACCTTAAAGACTAGCCTGTTTATGATCCCTCCATGGATTTGACCGGAGTCCTCTTTGCCAAATCTGATGAAGTGGGCTCTGCCCCCTGACAGCTTATACCACTGCGAGCAGTTCATATTTAATGTGTGACAAGTAGGGGAAAGACAGTCAATTCATTTTTGCATTTAAAGCCGGGGCAAAATGTGCCCATCCTTTGAAATTCACACTTCTCCAAATTTTGCGGTGCAGGCCTTTAGCCAAGCAAATTTTAGCCAAAAAAAGAGTCTATATTAGGGTAAAGTATGCATGAAATTTTCTTTTTCTTTTGTTTACTAAATTTGCAGACTACTCTATACCTGTAGCTTGGGGCGGGGCACAACATAAAATTACAAAATAAAAAACACATCTGTCAGTGAAAATTACATACAGTGGAACCTTGGTTTATGAACACCTTGGTTTACGAATTTTCGGTTTACGAACGCCGCGGACCCATCTGGAACGGATTAATTCATTTTCCATTACTTTCAATGGAAAAGTTCGCTTCAGTTTATGAACGCTTCAGTTTATGAACAGACTTCCGGAACCAATTACACCCATGCTTCGGGTTAAGTACACTTCAGGTTGAGTACTCCGCGGACCCGTCTGGAATGGATTAATCCACTTTCCATTGCTTTCAATGGGAAAGTTCGCTTCAGTTTATGAACAGACTTCCGGAACCAATTGTGTTCATAAACCGAGGTACCACTGTACAAAAATACGTTAAATCTGGGGAAATTGCGATGCGAAAATGTGTTTGTCGGGCAAAATTGGATGCAGAAATGTTTATATTAGAAGAAATTCACACCAAAATGGTGACTCACTCACTCTCTCTCTCTCTCTCTCTCTCTCTCTCTCTCTCTCTCTCTCTCTCTCTCTCTTCTTTCTTTCTTTTTTTTTTGCACACTGACATGGAAATGTGAAAAACTGAACTTAAGATGGGAAAGGTGAAAAACCAAAATGCACAGATTTGGCCATCGCTAGTCACAAGAGACTATTATCTCTTCCTGTGTGGGTTTTGCTAACCTGCTGTCTGAGCTGGTGCAGTTGTAGTCTGAAACACTAGGAGGGCACCAGGTTGGCAAAGGCTGCCGCAATGCGTGTGCTGCTGAGGTCAGCGGGGGGAGGGGAGGGTTGGAGGGACATAAATTGTGAGCAGGATGTACTATGCAGTCCGGCACATACAGGCCCCCATAGAAAAGCCTCTAAGCCCTTTGTGCCAGTTTGATAAATCTACCACGCTTCTCCCTCTCTTACAAATATGTCATGACCAGGCGGAAAATGATTAGCCAACTGGGACTCTGGCCAGGGGGTGACAACTGCTGTGAGCTGTGCTAAAGCCCTTGAGCTGTGAACTCCACAAAGCGCTCCTGGGAGCAGAGGAAAGTGACTGGTCAGCAGTTCGCTGGTCAGCATCCATGGCCTCCCCCCCCTTAGGTTAGGCACACTTGGGTAGCACCTTCTCAGAAGAAGGGATGCCCACAGGAACCATGCAGCCGAGATCAGAGAAGAACGGGGTCCGTGTTCCGAGCGGGGTGACTAGGCAGCTGAACACCATTTTCATTTTATGAAGATGAATTTGTTCATTGATGTGCATATGTTGACATTCTTCACCTTACCTAATTTTTAAAAAGGGCAAAACTAGGGCATTTGCTGCGGCAGCCTCAACATAGGGGAACAGAGGTGCGCTCTAATTTAAAAAAAAAAAAAAAAGTCGTTCACTTGAACATGATGGAAAAGGTACCTCCGTTTGGGAACAGTCGTGTTTCTTTAAGAGCAGTTGTGTTCCTTTTATCCTTCATAGTGTTGTTTCCAAGCGACAGAAGGTGGAGTGGTCAAAGAGGAAATTCCTTTAGCAGGTAAAATTGTGGACTTTGGGGGGAGGGGTTATCTAGGTAAATTGTATTATGTTTGTTTGTTTGTTTGTTTGTTTGTTTGTTTGTTTGTTTGTTATACCTCACCCCTCTGGCTGGTTTTCCCCAGCCACACTGGGCAGCTTCCATCAACAACAAAACAACAACAACAATGATAATAATAATATGTCAAACATTAAAAACTTCCCAAAGTTTAGTCTTTGTTCCATCATTTCAAGGCCACCCACTTTAAATCAGGGGAAGAGAACCGATTCCAGCTGGGGAGCCAGATCATTCTCTCTCCAAACCTTGGGACATTAGGGGATTCTAATATTTCTTTTTAATCCATTAAATTTCTGTACTGCCCTTCATCCAAGGATCACAGTTTGGCTTCCAATATATATGCTACACTTTGAAGTCCCAGTTTTTTCAAAAAAGGAGCAACATGGGGTTCTTAGCCCTTTGCAACAAGTCCTGTGCTCCTCCTAAACACCTCAGAAAAACGGAGGTGGAAAGGAGCAGTGTGGGATTAGTTCAGAGAGCAGCCGATAGGAGATGCTTTGCTCCAGCAGAGTAGAACTCGAGAGACCACTCCAACCCCACCCTTACCCGTCCCACACCTGTATTTATGAGATCAGGTATAGGGTGTGCAGGCCTGGGTTCACCAGAACAGCTTTGCAGGGCCAAATGAGGAGGCCTGATGGTCCATGTATGGCCCATGATCTGGAGATTCCCTACCCCTGTTTGCTTTTAAAGTTTGTGGGGTTTATGTGGAGCTTAAGCAGAAAATGAAACCAGGGAATCTTTCCATATGGCCGGTCTCCTTGTTACTGTCAATGGATGTGTCATTTTCCCTGACGGGGCCACCTGCCATAATTCCCCCTGCCATTTGTCTCTTGCCAAACCATCTGCATGTTTCCAGAGTTAGGCAATAGATTTGTTCTATCTCAGGCATCCCCAAACTGCGGCCCTCCAGATGTTTTGGCCTACAATTCCCATGATCCCTAGCTAACAGGACCAGTGGTCAGGGAAGATGGGAATTGTAGTCCAAAACATCTGGAGGGCCGCAGTTTGGGGATGCCTGTTCTATCTTTTACAGTATATACTAGTTTTTGCAATGTAATGTTTCTTTTTTGCTATTACAATCTTCTAGTGTCTCTTTCATTTTCTGTTGCACAACTTGTTGCCTGATATTTTTCAAAGACCATTCAAATTCTCTGTAATGGGGGAAGGATGAAGAATACCTTTTGAGTAATGCTTGGTCTTCACAGTGGTTGCCTCCAGACTATGGAGCAGTCTAATGCAGGAAGTTTGGTCAAGCCCTGCTCTCCTGACTTTTGAAAAGGAATATAAAGCACATCTTTTGGGGAAATTTGTAACCTTACAGGCAGTGATATGGAGCTGAAAATTTTTCCATTGCTCTATTTTCCCACCGGAAGTTTTGTTTCCTGGGTTCGTTAGTAGCAATTAATGGGTATCAACTGCAAATTAAATATTAGGCAAGCTTAGTATTTTCACAGGTTTTACTTGTGTTTGCTAACTGCAAGTAAAGGAAATACGCTTAATTAAATCACAGCCTGGGGCATGAGAAAATATTTCAGTGCAAAGTAATTTTTTCCCCAAAACTTGCCCTAATTTGCATTAGAAAATTTCCCCGTTCAGTTTTCCAGAAAACCTACATCACTGCTCACTGGGGGGAAGTGCCTATTGTCTGTTGTTAACTAAGGATGTTTTATCTGGCAGACTTTTTATTTTCTGAGTGCGAGTCTATGTTATCCGCTGCCTCAAGCGTTTGGACAGGCAGCAGACAAAATGACATTGGAAAATGTTGCTGGCGCCAGCCTTCCATTGGAACCCGAAGTCTCGGGGAAACAAACCAGGCAAAAAGGATTCATCTGATATTTGATACTGCTTGTGAGAAGCCGGCTGCCAGAACGAGCCACCTGGAAGTTGGTGCCAGGAAGATACAAGCTTTGAGAGGCAGAGTGAACGGAGAGCCAAACTGCTGTTTAAAAAATGAGACATGCCGTGATCACGGTGCAGCCTGGAAGCTTCGCTGGTGTGGTTCCAAGTGCCCATAACAACCAAGGACTCCATCTCACTTTACACTTTGAAATCCAGTGTGACAGACATCCAAGGGCAAAAATACCCAGGCCTCTTATCAGGCACGGCCCTGAGACAATTTGGAGAAGAACTGAAAGAATACACCTCACTATTTGCAAGGCAGTGCATTCCACATAAATGTTTCTGCAGAGCCCTAGTAAGTGCTGTTGCTCTTCAGTTTGTTGCATATTCCGTCCCTGATGTCCCATTGCCTCCCAACAGTAGCAGACGTGTTGGGGGCAACAGCACTCGCCTAGTCCCATTGCTGCATGTTCCCTCCCCTGTAGGGTCCTTGACCAGACTAGAACTTGACCCAACAGAGGCCCGGAAAGTTTGGCTCAGGGGAAAGTGGGAGGTGCCTCCTGGTTTTTCCTCTTTCTGTCTTTCTCCAAAGAGTCTGTCCTAATGGTCAGAGAGTGTCCTGTGTCTGAACCCCCACATTGGTATGTGAGCTGTTAATGGCCTTTCCTGGTTGGACAGTGCTGGCCCAAGACATTTTGCCACCTGAAGCAGAGCTCCCCAGAACGATAGTCTTGCTGCTCCAGTCTTGAGTCACGACATTCATGTCTTCTGTCTATTTCCCCCTAGGGCCAGCTCGCCCATGAGGCAACTTGAAGCAGCCGCCTCAGGCAGCAGAAACCCAAGAGGCAGTCCTCCCTCTGCCCCACAGCAGAAGTGGTGCAGGCAAGATCTGGGAAGATCATGCAAGATTTCAGTGAATTCTCGCTGGGAACTGCTGTCGTTTTGCAGCCACCGCCGTGCAACCCAGGTAAGGGTTGAGGGCCACACGGTGGTACGTTTCCCTTTTGCCTCGGCCGGCAAAATGGGACATGCCACCCCTGATTTCCCACCACCCTCATCCTGGTCCCTGCTCAAAGCAGGTCGCCTCAACCTGCTGCCATATTAGGACTGACCTGGCATGCTCAATAGGCAAAAGTGAGAGTTGCGTGCCTTTGGTGTCCAGAAGCCTATTTTCTTTGTACAAAATGCAACACAACACGAGCCCCTGAGAAGCCAAAGAGTTAACTCTCTCTGCAGGTGCTGTCCATGCAAAGCCTCGGTGAACAGGCCCGCCACTGTTCAGGCCCTGGAAGTGGGCCTAGAAATGCAGGCAGCTGAGGGGACAGCTGCAACTTGCGAAGTCTTGGCCTGGCGTTAATGGGAAAGCAAGGAGAGAGAGAAATCCTCTGTGGCTTTGTTGGCTCCCGGCCTGCCAACGGCCGCCACAGATTGACAGTGAGCAGTGTGCCCACACTGCAGCAGGAAGAGGCCTTTGGCGTTCTGCAGCGGCGACTCAACGCTTCGTTCCCATTTCAAGTTGGCATCGCTCCCTTTTTCCTTGTGGCTTTATGTGGGAGCAGAGAACCGAATCCTCGCCAGCAAGTCAGGACTGCTTCTCTGGCAGAGCAAGGACAGCCTTTGTCGCCTCTTATTCTCTCGCCATCATTAGGGCTGCCAGGAGCATTGGAGCGAATGCTACCATCCAGGCAGAGCAGATTCTCTACCAGGTGAACATTTTGTAACACAGGAATGCAGAACCTGTGGCCCAGCAGAGTTTAGCGGACGCCAGCTCCCACCTGCACAGCCAGTTGCTGAGGATCTTGGGAGTTGTAGTCCACCCAAATCTAGAAACCTGTTGGTTCCCCAACCCTCCTGCAAGATGTGCTCTGGGGTGTGGTGGAAGATGCTTTGAAAAGCACTCCAGGCTGATGGGAAGGAGGTCAAGGCTCAACAACTTTCGGGGTGTCCTGGTTTTTACTTTTTGAAATACAGCGAATGTAGTCTAGGTGTTTACTTGAGGCTGGCTCAGGGCTGCAGTGGACGTGGCCTAAAGTTTTGGGTGTGCCATGAGAGCCACATGTGACTGCATAAGCCCATTGAGTTGTTCTGCCCCTGCAAAGCAGTTCTCCCAGCTGAAATCACAGAAATGCCTTTCCTAAGCTAGCGGACGGCAAGAAGTGGGGATTCCTCTTGGAAGTGCCACAGCCAGGTGGAGCCCAACAGGTGGGTGTTTTTACAAGCGGACGTCTTCCCCGAGCGCGCATCAGTGTCCTTCCGTCTTCTCGAACTCTTCCCCGACCCCAATCCCCCTCCCCAGTACCATTACAAACCACAAGAGAGTGATGTTTATAAATTTTTATTTTCTTTTTTTAAAAAATAAGGTTGTATTTCATTTCTCGGAATGGTGTACGTGCGTACTTGTTTCCTTAGGTTAAGTAAGTTAAGTTAAGTTTATTAGGCAGAGAACCGACAATGTGAAACAGTTTCCCAGGGAGCTGCCGGGAAAGCGATACAGGAGTGTCACAGCTGGGAGGGAGGGAAGAGGGCGCCCTAGGAACAGAAGGAGCCTGGGGCGCAAGGTCTTGCCCAAGTTGAGCTCTTTAAAGTCCCAGAAACTCTCCCATTGGAACCAACTGGGCAGCTTTTGCCAACATGGGACCCTCTGAATGTCCTGGACTCCCAAATCCTATCGGGCCCATGCAGGGTCTGATGGGAACTGTAGTCCAAAGTGGATATCCGGAGGGCACGAGACCAGCAAAGGCCGCAATAGGATTTCAAAGGCTACGAACTTGGGCAGGCTTGCCCCCGCTGGTGTTCCAGCGCCCACCATATGCACACACATACATTCTAACACTTTTTTTGTTGTTTCATTTTTAATTGTCTAGCATTACCGAGTTACACTTGCAGCACTGAAATATACAAACTGAAATCAAAGCACTTGAACACGATGTTTAACGCTATAAAGTTCAGAAGTTATTATTGCACATAAGACTTAAATATGTTCTCAGGCTATAGGCGAGTTTTGTTTCTCGATTCTGGTTTGTTAAGCATAAAATGCTGTTGGTTTTTTCCCTTTCAAAAAAAAACCAACTCATTTTAACACTTTAAAAATACTTAATCTACTAGTGGTTTTTAATATACACATTCTTTCCATCAACACTGAGCTGAGAGTCAATACAGAGAAGAGAGAAAGGTTAAATAGATTGGACTAGACAGAGCTACTTTCATTTGTTCGGTGTGGGGAGACTTATCAAGGCTTGCGATAAATGTGTAGAAATGATCTATTTGAGATTTGGACACTAAGGGGAAGAAGAGGGGTGTGTTTGTGTACAGGGCAGATTTAAAAAGCAGCACACCTGTGAGCCTATCTCTCCCAGTCACTAACACAGTTGTCTTGATACAACATGAAGGGAATCACATATGTAGAAGCAGACACACTACAGCCAATGTGGATGAGTGTTTTGATCCACATCTCTGGGCTCATCTGGAACTTAATGGATTTGCATGTTTCAGTTGTTGCTGCAGAATGGGATGCACACCTCTGGCTGTTGCACAGAATTTGTGCTGGATATGGAAGTCACTTCCAACTGAACTTGCTTCTGAAGCATGCTTAAGAGAACTGCAACCTTTGGCTGCCATCTTCAAGTCACCTGCTCTACACGACGTTTGTGCATGAAAGCATCAGAACAGGAAAACATCCCAACGGCCATTGGTCAACTTTTGTGGAGGTTGTTCAGGAACTGCAGTCTATGCTCCACGTTTTAAAATGAATTGGAAGTCACTTCTGAATATAAGAACCTTTGGATGAAATGATTAGCTGCAGTCTCAGAACTTTAATGCATTGCAAAGATCTCCTTCCCCTCCAGCATCCAGAATCAATGAAGATCAAGGGAAAATAATATTTGCACACATGAGAACCAAGAGTTCTCCCAGATATATTAATTCGTCCTCTACCATCGGCCAGTAAGGGGTTCCAATGGAAGGCAATTTCTTGCCCACCTGAGCAAGCAATTGCTTAGCTCTCCCAGGGAGGATCAGGGGAGCTTGATCCTCAAAGCTCAAAAGAATAGAAAGAGGACTTCACCGGCTAAAAACAGCAAGGATCAGGCCCGTAGGGCTGTTTCATACATTACACAAAGGCAAATCTGGGTTTGTTACTGAGGGCACGCTCGCCAGGTAGTTGCTGCCAATCACAGTTCCTTGACAAAAGATGACACACACTGATTCAAAACATGCTACAAACGCCATACTACACTCGCTCGTGTCAGCATACACCTAAAAATGTGATCATCTTAGGGTCAAACCTAAAAATGTATAAACGCAACAAAGAAGAGGAGCATCTGCTATTAGGGCGACCCCTTTGGCCAATTTGTTGAAGCAACCAAAACATTACGTACTTATGCTCAGAAGCGGGCTTGCTCTTTCTTATTAGCACGGGGCTCAAGTAAATGCATGAGAAAAATAAATGAAATGGCAGCAATGCAGCCTGGTGTTTTCAGAAATCCGAATCTGGTTGATACTAACGGTATGAGAAGAGGCGTCCTCGCTTGTCTTTTCTCCCTCTCTGCCACCACAGAGAACTGCCTGACACACACAGCTCCAGCGCTCACATTGCTGCTTGGTATGGTGATGATATCCTAGCTGCTTCCCTTGGGGAAGAGACCCTTTCTTTTTTATTTCTTTTAAGCCGTCTCTGGTGTTGAATTCCCAGGCCGGTTAAGACAGTTCCTGCTCTTATTGAAAACAAACAGCATTGATGGGGCGAACGTGGTGCGGAAAGCAAAGCTGTGAAGAGGAAGAACTTGTGTGCGAGAGAGAGAGAGAGAGAGGTGTGTGTGTTTGCATGTGCCAAGTGTTGTTTCCTTATTTACAACATTTAGACTAGCTTGCGGGTTTGGAAGAAAAGAGTAAGATTTTGAAAAAACTGGGATGATCTAATCAACCCCGATGAAATCTAAGCGAAGTCAAGGGTTGCCAACTCCTTTCCCCAGCAGGACCCTGTGTAAAAAGAAGGTCCTGAGATTCAAGCCAGCTCCAAAAGTCAGCCTCTTATCTTGAAATACCTACCATGTAATCCCAGATATGTAAAACAGGCCTATTTCAGAGTACCCCAGTAGTAAGGGGCATTGCACATGCTCAGAAGTTATTTGGACTAATCCAATTACTCTTAAAGTTTAACCCTAGTAAAAAAAAGGTTTGGGGAGCTGAGATTCAATTAACTAACTCGACACAAAGCCTTGCTCTCATGTCTTTGAACAGCTGCATGACAGGAGAAGCGCGACAGATAAAATAATCCCCACACTGCCAGTCATGGAGTCACAGTGACTGGGAAGTTTGTTCCTGCAGTATTTCTCTGCTCTCTGTTAGGAAAGTAGTTGGCAACCCAAGGACAAACAGGAAGCCTTTAATTCTGCACCCAAGTCCACTCGACAAGGTGAACCCTACAGGGGCGGCAAGAGTTTCTCCTATAGACGTCATTTGGGATGACGTATCTTCTGCTTCAGCTACCCTAGAAGTCAGAGAATGTGTCACGAGGTAATACGAATCAGCTAAAAATGCATTAAAACAAATGGGGTGTAAAATTAAGGCTGGAAGCAGAGAATAGGCAAAAAGACATGATGTGTTTACCATAAGAAGAAAAAATGCTCTCCAATTATTACTTTTTAACTCCCTTTAAGAAAATGGAGAGGTTTCTCTTCCATTGGCAAATAAGTACGTCTTTTGTCCCATGGGGAAGTTTTTCTTTCAAAACTGGGCAGAGCTAGACAAACTGGAGAGAGAAAATAGTTCTTAAAAAGAGAGTTGAAAGTGGCATGATTGACCTAATGTTTTCCATGGCACTGACACTCATTCCTTTGTCTTCAATCGATGCAATACATTTTTTGAGAAGTTGGCTTTTGAGCACTTCTTGACGGCCAAAACCTACAAAAACCTGCGACCAGACACAACGCGGGGAATGAGGATCAATCACGGGCCACCATTTGTCTGCCATTCTACCTCCAAACCTCTGGAAACAAAACAAAACAACCCTATCATCTGTCTCCAAGGCTGTCGTCAAAGGTGTCAACGAGGACAAGCAATCGTAAACCATAAGCCTTTTTATCAACACAGCAAGCGCACGCACACACACAATTGTTGTCTCTCTCTCTCCCCCTCTCCCCAGTTCTACAGTATTCTAGAGTGTCTGGGGGGGGGGCACCATCCTTGCTGCTTCCCTGGATGGGGCAAACCAGGTTGGCAGGGAGAGGCTGGGGCTGTGCAAGGAATACAGGCAGAGCCAACCCCACTCCCCCTGGCATGTCTGCACACCACTGTGCCATCTGTTAAAACACAAAATCCTGGTCACTCCTGGGTCCAAATAGATGGGCAATTCTTCTCTTTTGCATTAATTTTGGGATGCTGCCCTGACGAGCGAAGTTAGCAAAATTTGCTTCCTGGATTCGAAAGATGTATTGATAGGTACATGTATTGATGTTTAAACATGCACAACTGGGAAATTCAGTCCCAGACACAAAGGCAGAAAGGGGGGGGGAGGCAACAACAGTGGAGGAGACCTCAAAGAGGGGCTTTCCAGAAACCAAAGCTCGAGTAAGTCACTGGATAGTTCGTGCTGACGTTGCAGGTTCAATCCCTCTATGGGGCAGGTGCCTATTCCTGCATTGCCGGGGGTTGGAACACCTGATCCTCAGGGTCCCTTCCAACTCTAGGGGGGAGGGTACAAAAATGCAAAGTCTAAGGAGGAAGAGGAGGAATTTCCCAAAGGACATGGACTGAGAAGGCCACTCCCTCCTGACAGTTCCAAGTTCCAAGTCTCGCTCGGTCATAATCTATTATTCTCTCTGCAGAAAAGTAGAAGTAATAGTGGGATAAAGGAGGGGTGTGAAGCGTGCAGGTGTGTATACAGACAGAGACAAACAAGAGAGGGAAAAGCCTAGGCAAGAAGGAAGGTTAAGAGAGGTCAACACAGCAAGGCTTGTTTATTATCACAGCTGGGCTACACAAGTGTTCTCTGTTATGGTGCCACTGCAAGCATGTGGCTGGGCTCATTGGGAGGTTTAAGCTAACGTTAAAAAATAATAATCCCACAGTTATTCATATTTTTTGTGTGTATTTGAAGGATATGGAGCCACACAGAAAGCCTAGATGGCTCTACCGGAAGCACAGTTTTTGCGTAAGCTCTGGAATGCTCAATGTAATCAGCCAAGCTGGCTCTCCCTCATTCTCCATGCACACACACGCCCACACACACGCACACCATCTGTTCACACTGCGTGAGGGCACCCATGGCTGCAACACCCATGCACTCACAACACACTCACACACAGAATCTCACACCTGCAGGAACCCACGCCCACAAAGCAGTGGGTGCGTCCAAATGCAGCAGCAGTGGGACGACTGTCTCTTTTAAAGGATTATTTAGCTAGAAACAAAGCAGCCAATAGCAACGCCACACTGCAACCCAAATTATTCGGAAGCATACCTCCGGGGGTGGCTGTTTTGCTGTTGACGGGTGATGGTCCCCTTTTTCGTCATGGGAACTTTGTTCCTAGCTAGGGATGCCTTTTTGCCGTCAGTTACCCTAGCCCGCCCCACAAATTTGCATTCCACAATCGATAACGTTATTTCTCTTTTAAAAAAAAAATCAGTGTTTCTCAGCCAATTGTGTGCCCAAATGCCTCTGTCACTCTGCCAGGGCACCGAGAGGCCAAATGGAAGCCCGTCATTCTACAGCGACCAGAGATAAAGTGGAGACAAGTTTGCAAGGCCCTTCTTAAATTGGCGGGCACAACCCTGTGACCACCTGTCGGTTCTTAAATCACTACGAGGATGCCAAGCCTCCTGTGGGGAATATTCCAGGGAGACAGGATTTTGCAGGACCCTCTGGGTGTCTGAGAAGTCCGTGATATGCTAGCCAAGTTTGGAACCAGCGCTGTGCTACCTGTCCCAGCCTGATATGGGTCTAACTTTCGGTCAAAGGAAGAGAAAGGGGTTGCTCTTCATCCCTGACCTGATCACACCTCTTCCGTTGCAACGAAGACCCAGGAATGCTTGGCAGAGCTCCTGGGCGCTTGCAGAGGTATGTGCTTGAAAGCAACTGGTGGGCCAAGGTGTACATACCTAACAAGGTGTAAATTATTGGAAGCTATTGCTAGGAATCATAACACGAGAGATGATGGGGCAGGTAAACATATTTTGGAGTCTGGCTATGAGCGGAAATGTGTGATAAGACAATTTAAACATTAAATTAAATTACATATTTTAAATATATTTATATATATATATATATATATATATAAAAAGACCACCCGAACCTACAGTGCAGAATACTTTGCCCCCTTTCCCATTTTGCTTCAATACAGCTTTGATCTCTGCTAAGCTGGGGGGTGGGAAACAGATAATCCCCACGGCCTTGTAAGGAGAATGGACTCACCCAGGCAGGTGCATACATACATACATACACTCGCACACACGCACACAACATGTTCTGCCATAGTTAGTTACATTCAACTGTGTTTCCTGATCATCTTGTTAAGCTGTTCCTCTCCTTTGGGTTTCGACAGCCGTCTCCCAGCCCTGCAGCCAGCATCCTGACCAAACTGTGCCCTCGGCGGCTTCTACCAGATGTAGCCTCCGTCGTCAGCCTCTCCCGCCTCGCCCTCCTCCTCCTCGGCCTCCTCGCCGGCTTCCTCAGTCTCTTTCTCTTCCTCGTCTTCCCACCCGACGCCACTCCCAAAGTCCCCCGAAAATCCAACGATATCATCTGCAATGACGAGAACAACAACAGCAGAAGCAGCGGCGTTAGTAAGGAAATGGCAGGTGCGGCACTTTGGTAACCGTGGATGGTGAACCCTCCCCCTCAGAAGGCTTTCCTTCGCTTCTTCCATGGCGAGGAAGCCTTTCTGCTCAACTCTACTCAAGTGGGGCCAACAGGAGCAAGCCAGCAGGAAATCACACCGAGCAAGTCGGAGTTAACTCTTTATTAGCAAAAAACAGGAGTGTCAGGCCTCATGAGCACTCGTCTCTGCCAAGTCTTGCCCCCCTCTCCCCGCCCAGAAGCACTTGCTGAGACTGAAGGTTTCCACCTCCTCACTGCTGCCTAAGTCCAGTGTCTGTGAAGTTAACTCTTTATTTGAAGAAACCAAAACAGTGCAGGCCTAGAGGTCGCAGCAACTCTTCCTAGTAGGCCTTGCCCCAGTGAAGCAGTTGCGAGGTCCCCACCTTCCCACCACTTTGTAAGGCTCCTCCCTCAATTCCTTCCCCAACAGCCTAAGGCTCTGTTGTCTTGTCTCCCATTCCTCTGCCCTCTTCATTTTTCTGCATGTTCTGGGAGACTGTGTGTGTGTGTGTGTGTGTGTGTGTGGATCTGGTCGCAGCAGGAGGGGGAGACATTTGTGCCTCTTCACTAGCCAGACTCCTCTCTGCCTCTTGGCCTCCCTCCTCTCCTGCTTCAACTTCTGGACTCTGCCACAGACTCTCCCAGCTCACTCAGCCCTGTTACCTCTTCAGCTTCCGACACCTCCTCTTCCCAGTCTTCTCCCTCTGACTGCCCATAGTGGTACCACCACCGTTCCCTGGGCTCTGAGCCTTCGTGTGGGTTCCACAGCTGGTTCTTCCCACCGTTCCTCTGCATCCAACCAGTCCACGACGGGGGCCACGTTGGAGGCCCCCCTTGTCGTGTGCAACACGTACATTTTGTGCTCCAAACCGCCAACAGTTCTCCCCCTCCCCCCCTTCATTCTCCTTACCACAATCTGGATTCCCATGCATCCGCGTTCCTGTTAGTTCCATGCCAAGGTGATCCACACACCAACACTCCCCACTGCTTGGGTCGCACTGCATCTTCCGATAGTACCCATCCTCATCGCAGCTGGGGATGAAGATCCCTGGGAAAGCAAAATCAGCAACAGGGCGTCAGTAGAGTTGGGGTACAATGCTTGCAGCAGCAGGACTCCATTGCTGGGAAATGATTTTTAGGTTTGCCGTGTTTTGAAGAGTGAAAAAGAGGATGTGCTATGGAAAAAGAGGACATCGGGCAACCCTAGCAGCCCTCAGCATCTTGTATAACTGGGAATTTAAAGGAATATCATACACTTTGAACAAGAAAGGAACTTAAGACTGTAAGGAATAATTGGCCAGAGTACGGAGTTTGGAACTACTTTTAAAAATAAGCTGCTTCAGTACACAGTTAAATAAATAAAAAATCTGACCTAAGAGGTACTTTCATGAATAAACATAAGTGATGGAAAATGACAAGGGAAAATCTTCACACAGCGATTATTTCCCTGGCAAGAATTATGGTGTGCAAAAACCACTGACAAAAATCATAATAGTGGGTTGCCATATATGCATACTGCCAGAGCAACCACCCCTGCCCTGTGGCAATGAGCTAGTTGCACGATTATCGCTGGAATCTGCCCAGATTGGGGATTTGCTCACACAAATGGCTCCAGCTATAAGTCTGCTTTGGGCATGGCCACTCACATGTATGAGCTGGACCAGGCACCCCCAAACTCGGCCCTCCAGCCACTGGCGGAGGATTCCCAGTGGCGCAATCCTGGTGGGGTGCTATCGCAGCTGCCCCCTGTCCGCGCTGGGCACCCCCCCACAGGCAGCACACCACGGCCCCAGGATGTGCACCAGCCCCCCCACCTTCTCTCCACCACCCCCACCCCCGGTGCCGGAGCATGGAGCTCCGCCACTGCCTCTAGCTGTTTTGGGACTACAACTCCCATCACCCCTAGCTAACAGGACCAGTGGTCAGGGATGATGGGAATTGTAGTCCCAAAACAGCCGGAGGGCCGAGTTTGGGGGTGCCTGAGCTGGGCCTTAGGGAGGAGCCGTTAGATCTGCCTAAATCTTCATTTCCATGACACCATCATCTAAAACAGGTGTGGATCCTCTGGCCCTCAGCTGTGGGGCAAGCAGAGATGGGGCTTGGGTGAAAGAGACTTTGCAAACCAGCACCGGCTGGTGAAGCACCTTCCAAGCATCGACTATCAGCACCGAGACACCCACAAGATCCCGTTCCCCTTCTCTCACCCATCCCCAAATAGCTCCCCATTTCCAACTCACCGGGTTTCTTTTTGGCTGCTTCCTGGATCTGTATCCTCTCCAGCTCCACAAGACAAGGAGGCTCTGAAACACCCAAAGCAAAATGTGTGTCCATTGCAGAATTGCCAAAAACCAGCTCAAAACAATCTCAGCGGTGCCGTGTGCTCGTCAATAAATGAGCCACTCTCCCCCAGTAATCTCTGATATGAGGGTATAAGAACTGGCCTACCTTGCAGGACTGCTGGAAGGATCATTAACATAACATATGCAAAGCGCTCTGAGCCTTTAAGAAAAATCACTTACCGGTACTTAAATACCAGGTGTTTCATTTACTAACAGCACTGGTCTACCTTGCAGGGCTGTTGCAAGGATTGATGAGGTATGTGTGTACACAAGGGCTCTGAGTTCATAAGAAAAAGCACTACAAGAAAGAAGATTCCACCTAAACATTAGGAAGAACTTCCTGACAGTAAGAGCTGTTCGACAGTGGAATTTGCTGCCAAGGAGTGTGGTGGAGTCTCCTCCTTTGGAAGTCTTTAAGCGGAGGCTTGACAGCCATCTGTCAGGAATGCTTTGATGGTGTTTCCTGCTTGGCAGGGGGTTGGACTGAATGGCCCTTGTGGTCTCTTCCAACTCTATGATTCTATGATTCTAAGCGCTAAGCAAATATTCTCCCTCCTAAAAACCATTGGCAGCTCCTGGGGAGAAAATATAAGAGAGACCATCTTCACTGCAAGTCTGGGGGAAAAAACATGCTGCTAGAGACTATCAAAGTGGGGTGATGTTTTGGGGCTTCCGTTGGGGTCCAGAATTAATCTTGAAGGCACCTTATTTACAGGGATGTTTCTGCGTTTTATTAGTAGACCTTACTAATGTTCAATTTTTGGTATAGATGCTGAGATGTTTTGGTTAACTTATTGTTAAATTCTGTTGCCAGTTTTGCCACCACGAGCAAAATTTACGACGGAAAGGTAGCGTGCAAATAAAGGATGATTATCTTTAATCGAAGTGGGGTTGTAACAAGTGCCTCTTTAAACAGCTTCATGCTATGGTAAAACACATCAGCCAAGAAGAGGCCTTTTGCTCAGTGCCATCAGTGAAAGATAGAGAGAAGCCCATTTGTCAGCATGTGTGTATCTCTTTCAGCATCGCTTACAACAGTTGGCACTATATAAAGAACGGCAGGATATGGCTGACTGGAAGGAGTCAACACAAAACAACTCTTAGAAGAAACCTTGCAGCGACGCACTTTCTCGCCAGAAGCAGAAACACCACTCTGCGGTGGAGACGCGGCCGTCCTTGTAGGTGTCGCAGGAGTTGAAGAAAGGCCGGATGCAGATCTCGTACTTGTCCAGGTTGATCGCTGCCAGCTCCGTCTGGTCCAGGAAAAGGTCGCCGTTGGTGTCCAGCTTGGAAAACATCCAGCCAATCGAGTCTTTGCAACTGGCCACAAGGCTCTTGTCCAGCACTGCAAACAGACGGGGTTTGAAAAACAACAACAGCAGAGAGTGAGAAAGAAGAGTAAGGGGGAGTGAAGGTCCCTCTCCGCATACAGTTGTAACGAGGGCCGCTTGCGCCTGCAAGTGCGGGATTTGGGTTCAAGTTTCAGCATCCTGAGGACCTCAGCTTCCATTGTTCCCTCTAAGACGAGGCGGGGGAAGCAGCGTGTGAAGGTGAACGTCAAGGTAAGAAGAAGTATAAAACTTTAAAAATACACCCCTAGGAGGCAAAAGCACCCAAAGGCAACCCAATGGAGACCAAGCATGCTCAACAGCTTTGGAATGTTGAGTATCAGCTGGTAAACAAAAAAACATTGTGTGTGCAATGGAGTATCCTAAGGATAACGTGCCCATGTCTGAACAGGAGCACTTGCACTGAGAGGCAGATCACCTGCAGTGATTTGTTGCAGGTTCTACTCGTTATTTTAAAGAAACCAAGCAAGCTGCTAGACCTTATGGCTACAAAGACTGTGGTGATTAAAAACTTGTAGGCGATGCTTAGGAGCTACACAAATGGGAAGCTGAGCAGAACACCCTGTGGCTGAGAGGCAAGTGCTCCTCGAGTGCCTCGCCGCTCCTCAGAGAAGCTGCATGCATTATGCAAATAGGCTCGATATGCATAATTTATACCGCTCACAGGGTTCCGTCTTCCTAGTTGCAGAATTTTTCCTTATTTAAAAGCCCGTGTGTCGACACAAGCCTGTGCATATGCACGGCCTCTCCTGGAAAAGTCTGCCCTGTCAATGCTGCTGCACATCAGGATTCAAACTTCAGGCCTGCAGGCCTGAAATTCTGCACCGGAACCCCAAAAGACCACCTTTGCAGTTCTGCACGGCGAATACACGTTAAGCGTGTATGGAGCAGAGGTGAACAACTGCAGGCCCACAGGCAAAATCTGGTCCTCTACAAGGTACCAGCTGCTACCTCTCTCCTTCCAGAAGCCAAGCTAGAGGCAGAAGATGCAAGGAGGACGTGGCATGCAGGACAGCAGAAGACAGTGGCCTGAAAAGGTCATGGCTGCAGTGTCGGCCCACCACGCTCGGCTCGCTTCTCAAAGTGGCCCTCTAGGAAAAGCAGCTGCTGTTGAAGGAGATGGGAGCCTTGCCATTTCCCCGCACGGCCTGCTTCACTTCCTATCTCCTACGTAGTTTGTGATGCTGCTGCCAGGCTGGTTCCAGATGGACTTCCTCACCGCTGGAGGTGAGCCACACCGGCTCACTGCTCTGCTTACGAAAGCCGAGGGCTGGGAGCGGCAGAGCCAACGGTGGCACGAGGGCATCACCCTCCCAGCGGGGCAAGACTTCATCCAACGCAAAGGCCCGCCTGTGGGAGAAGCATGCGGCTTGGCGGTTTCTGTTCACTGACATTTAAACTAATGATCTTCCTCCTGACCGGCCGCACTTCCACGTTCTGCGTGTGCTCTGGGACCAATCTGCCAACTCTGCTCAGGGGCTGGGGACTTGTTTAAAACAAACAAGTGCGCAAAAACCTTTGCCTTGCTGTGCTCACACAGCAACTGGCAGAATGTGGGTGGCCCACACAGAAAGCTCTGCTCTGTGGAAGCAGCCAGGAGATGAGCAGGGTTTGCTTGGTTTAATGTACAAAATGTGCATTGGCTGACGACGCACCACTCCAATTTCCTGTGCTAAGCACATTTTTCCTTTCATCACACCAACTACAAAATATATTAATAATAATGATGATGATGATGACGATGTTTTGAAAATTCCAGACTCTGGCTTGTTGTTAGAGTGTTAATTTCTCAGATCAGCTCTGAGAACAAAGTATTGTGTTTCAGCTGATGAAAATGTGGCAAATGGCACATGTAAAGCTGCACTTAACGCACCAAATCTGATTGGATGAACATCATGGTGACTCTTGAACTGTTTAGCGCAGAGATGGGGAAGCTGTGGCTCTACAGAGTTTATTGGACTACATTTCCCATCATTCCCAGCCAGCTTGGTTGGCAGCTGGGCTCGATGACCGGATTCGTAGTCCAGCAGCATCTGTGTGTGGAAAACCCCGTTCCTGATCTCATGGTATATAAACTAATAGAGTCACACATAAAGACCAGTTTAGTGCCGAAATACGACAAGCTGCTGGCACCCAACAAATAACTGCTCAGCCAAAGCAAAAACAATTTAGTTTCACAAGGGGAAATAAGAGCTGACACAACAGGGGGAATGAAGATTGACGGAACCAGGCACATCTGCTGTGCCGGCTCCAGTGAAATAAATGAGCCTGTGGCTCTCGCAAAGTCCTATTCATTGCAACAAGGCTGCCCCTCTCTAACAGGAGTTGTTGAAGGGCTGGTTGTGGTCACCTTCCCTCGTTCAGCGCAGAAGACAGAGCTTTCTCACGTCGATCCTGAAAACATGGCGGAATTTTTCCACCGGTTTCTCTGCACTGCTGAAGTTACAGCTGAATGTGTTCCTGCGTCTTTCACACCTGAATGAAACAACCCTCTTATTCCTGGTATAACTTAGAGGAAAGAGAGGGGTTAAGCCAAGGGGTCCATTGGCCATGCTGGTTCTGGGTGATGGGATGACAGGTTCCCCAGCCCCTGGGTTAAGCCAAATATGCATTCAGAAATATCCTATTGCGCAGGACTGTACCACTTCGTAGATGGTGAATCACACGTTTCAGCATTCTCTCCTACCAAAAGCTCCCTGTGTGTGGAAAACCAGCCTGCCAGGAATAAATATATAGAAGAAATAGGGGCGGTATTTAACAGAATGGTTGCATTAACACAACTGGGTCCCCAGCCACTGTACCCAAATCTACTCCAGAGAGTTGGCAGAAACTCCATAAGAGATTTAGGGGGTGCATGGGGGAAAGCAGAGGAAGAGAACATTTCCTTGTGCAAGCAGAAATATTCATCCTGACATAAGGTTCGCCTTAATGCTACTACCTTGAACGCAACCCTTTCACCCCAACGTGCAGGCTTTCCAAGGACAGAAAGGTGTTTGCTTTTTAAACCTATTCAATCATGCAGCCAGCCATCTACCTGCAACTCAGAGATGTTCAATCTAAGGCAGGGGTCGGCAACGTGTGGCCCATGGGCCGGACGCAGCCCACGAAGACCGTTTTACCGGCCCATGAGCCACCCCTGAACTGAGCCACACGGTCGGCGAGTCCCCTGCGTGCTGCACTAAACCAGCACAGCATGGGGACTTGCCAAGCGGTACCGGAAATTGTTTCTGTGCACGTGCAGATACTGGAACCCACGTCTGCGCATGTCCAGACGCCGAAAATTGCTTCTGCACAGGCACGATTTTCAACGTATGGGCATGCGCAGAAGCAATTTCCAGTGCCGCAGACACGCACAGACACGATTTCTGACGTCACGCTGCCCCAGTCTGTCCCACGGACAATCTCCATAGGAGTGATCTGGCCCATGGCCGGTAAACCTTACCGACCCCTGGTCTAAGGGAATCACTGGACACAGGTATCAGTCCAGTAACTGCAGAGAGAATCTCTTCAGAGATTGCATGGCTCCGTTTCCGTCTTCCCATGACTGTTTTTGTACGCGCATGCATATGACAACGGACACCGTTTCTGCATACCATTCACTGGATTGGCCCCTGCGCTCCCGGAGCTGTTCTGCTTGGCATTCTCATGCAGGAGCTGGAACCAGTCACGGAGCCGATCCCCCAAGTCTGCCAAGTCTTGCCCAGTACAGGTTTCTGTAAATCAAATGCAGAATTATTAACTGAGCACCCCGAGCTGGGAAGGAGTCAAGTTACTGAGCCAAAAAAAGGAAAAAGCATGCAGTTATCAAGCACATTTGTGCCTGCTTGCATACAAGTGTGCTTCTCATGGCCTTTCCACACAAGAACATGAAAGACACCCAAACACTATTTTATCCATTGTGCAAGAGTCTCTTTTAAGTAGCAAAATATTCCGTCTCCATGGAGTAAATTCAGTGTGTTTATGTGTGTAATACAGAAAGGACTGCTTACTGAGGAGTTGGGGAAGGTAATGACTTGTGACATTTATTAGCTTGGAAATCCTTGTCCATTTCAATCCCTGCCTTAAACAAAAGTCTGAGCTGTCCAAATGGTGGATAAACTCCAGGATTTGACAAGAGCACCACTCACTTGCCTAACCAGAGTGCGTTACACATCTTGGACTGGTCTAGAATTTGGCCTTCTGTACTTTTATGGGGATGGAAAGCAGCAGAGAGAAGCCTGCCACTTTAAGGGTTTAGGTACAGAATAGCACACAACTCAGAAACGAGTTACAATAGTTAGGTTGCAACCTTTATACCAGTTAATTGAACAAAACTTACATAATTAATTTGCTAATTTTTACACAGGTAACAGTGCTATATTCGCTAAGTAACATTAAGCATTCTATTTATATTTATTTATTTTCATGCATGCCTCATAGCAGATACTTACCTCTTTATCCTGGCCTTTGATGCCTATATGTTTTTAGGACCCACCTTATATTTTTGATTGTAAATCGGTTCATCTGGTTTTAATACTGTCTAAACCTGCCTTGGGTCCTTATGGTGAGGGGCAAGGAAGAAATCTAAGCAACAACAAAATGGACCTGTTTCCTTCCTTCCTCCACTTTGCAAATGACGGTGTAGCGTGAACTGGATTTCACATTTCCATGCGGACTGGCTCTTGGCAGATGTGCTGGAATGGTTTCTGAATCTTTATTGCGTGGGCCAGAACTGCAATCATGGGGGAACCTGATTTTTGGTGCTTTAACCTTTCCCATAGCTCTTAGGTCAGCAGCATATTGACCCAAGCCTAGGAGACCCAAGGTGTGTGTGGGGGGACCTGGGCCAGGTGTACTCTTTATGGGCACCCTTCCCCAGCAGTGGGCTCAGGTGGGCTTAGTGTGCAGCTGAGACTCTGCTATGAACACTGCCCTAGAACAATGCTGCAGTGGGGAAGGGAGCGTTTTGTGGGCAATTCAAACAGTGAGTAGACCCAACTTGGAGAACTAGCTTTTTTTAAAAAAAGGTGGGTCCACGGCAAGCGGCAGCAGTGCCCGCTGCCACAATGCTGGAGCCCTGAAAGCTGCCCAAGGATGCCTGGTAGTAATGCCAACCCCAGGGTCACCTTCCCAGAACAAAACGATGACAATGCACACGAAACTGCGGCGTGAGATGTGTTACTAGGGGAGGGAGCTTGCCTGCATCTGGATAATGGTCTCATGTAGTTTGCCTGGCAGAGAAATGCATATGGCACGATCGAGGGAGATTGGGACCCCTTGGAATATGATCTAACGCCAAACTCTTAGGCAGGCATCCCCAAACTGTGGCTCTCCACATGTTTTGGCCTACAACTCCCATGATCCCTAGCTAACAGGACCAGTGGTCAGGGAAGATGGGAATTCTGGTCCAAAACATCTGGAGGGCCAAAGTTTGGGGATGTCTGCTCTTAGGCATGCTTTTGTTTCTGTCTTTCACACAAAAAGCAGCAGAGGAAAGGGAAGGAGAAGATGCCGTCACCAGGCTATTCACTAAAATGTTCCCCCTGACCTTGTTTGGTGTCTGTGGCTGAGGTCGGGCTATGCTCACTCGCGCATGGGCATTGCCCCTCGCACTTAACGGTCAGCTGTTTGCTGGTCAGGCAGGCTTGCTGCTCCAGTTTGCACTGCAAGACAGAATAGAGAGTAGACAGTCAGGGAAGTCAACACTTGCCAATCAATGGGGTGGGGGGAACATCCAGGCTCCGGGACTCTGCTGGTCTAGGAGAGTCTGCCATGAACCTCCTCAGCCTCATCTCACCTGCTCCTCTGCTGCCGCCTGACTCTCCCCTCCTCATTTGGTAGTCCCTGCCTAGTCTGTCCAACACAGATCACAAACACTTACAGAGTGGGCAATGCCTCCCTCTCCTCCCACTTCATCACCTCGGTCAACAGGCCAGACCCTTTGGGGTCCTCCTCTCCTCGTTTCCATCCCAGCTGGTCCTGCAAAGACCTGGTGCCTGAGTTTGCTTATCTTCCCTCCATCCCCTTTCCCCCTCTTGTGTCATCTCTTTTAGGTTATAAACCGGAGGGCAGCAACTGTCTTGCTTTTTTAACTGATCTGTTGAGTTGCTTTTCAGCTTCTGGAGCACTACAAACAAACAACAAACAGATGCTCTAAGTTCTGCACTAAGATGGCGATTCACCTACCGCTTAATGCAACGGCTGAATACTCATGCACAAGTTCATAATGGTTACAACGCCGCCCCCCATGCCCAATTCCAAATTCCATGAATAATATTCCTCCTTGATGGGAGGCAACTCCATTAATCAGCTCCAGTATAAACACATTAATCACAGGGATTAGCGGCTGCATATATCAATATGCTGACATTCAATATAATAAATCGGAGGATGTGACCGTTTCCCTTTTGTCCGCGATAGAAGGCACAGCGGGTCCTGGAAAGTGTTCCTATGGCAGTATAACGAACTCTGCCTCTGGAGCAATGGCACTCAGCTGATGTGTGGTCCAACTTAGGAAAGGGTTCTGTTATTAGCCAAGGCCACATGCCTGCCGTTATTTCCATGGGGGGGAAGGAAAGGAGCAGCACAAAACGAGGCTTTCTGAGAATTTCTGCTTTTATGACGGGGAAGATATATACACAAGTATGTGTGCAAGGGAGGGGAAGGGAGCGGGGAATAAATAAGGCTTTTGGTAGCTGGGGTGGGGCTTCAGTGCGCGAGGCAGTTTCTCATGCTCCTAATGACTAGCACAAAAGAAATGTTGCAGAATTCTGCATTTATTTATTGATCGCTATTTTTCATTATTAGAGACATCTTGCAAATGGGCTTGTTTTTCACCTGCTTGCACAGGTCACAGAATTTGACTTGGTGTGGGATTTTGATTGCAGAGGCACGGACGGGGTTTTTAATTATAGTGCACCCGATTCTGCTTATATCTCATGCCAAAATGCAGGAGGGCTCTGCATAGGGACGGGGAATCAAACTTCTCCCCCATGCTCTGTGAATGTTAAGGCTCCATGGCTAGATCCTGCCCCCTTCCATGATGATCCTTGCTTTTTATTCTGAGTACATTTAGGAGGTCTAAGTTCCAGCAACAAGAATCTCTCTCCCGCTGACCCCTTTGAAATCCAGGGGCAGATTGCAACAGAAGGGTTTTGCGGCAGGCCAGCCTTCTGATCCTGTTACTTTTTATTTATTTAACTCTTCAAGCAACAGGAACCAAAAGCAAATAACAATGAATCTTCTTAGTGCTAATCTCCCCCGAATGAAATTTCCTGCTGTGTCCTGGTTTCGAACTAATCAGGCTAAGGCTTCTCAACATTCTTTGGTGCATAATAGGCTAAAAACTGGCTGCCTGTTTCCTGCAAACTATAGAAAAATATCCCCCCCCCCATTGACTTGACCTGCTGTGATTTCATGGGGCATTCGCCAACATCTTAATAACTGATGGGATGGGAGAAAGAGTAACATTTTTTAAAAGGGGGGGGACCCCAGTATATTTGGCTGTGACAAAACACACAGAGCATCTGGAAATGGAGGATTTAGTTGGTGGGAAGATGAAGGGGTAGATTCACAAAACCCAAACTAAACTTAAGCAAGGTGGGCAATGGAACTGATTTCTTAGAGGGATGGTGCAGTCTCCCTCACTGGCACAAGCGATGGACAAATCTTCAATTTATTCCAGTTTCTCATTTCTCCAAACTTAAAATCAGTTCTCCATATTTCCACATGGTTGTGATTTTTTAATAAAAAAAAGTTCCCATGAAAAGTCACCAGTGTTTTAGTGTAAATTTGTCCTAATCTACACGTTTGTATGCAATTTCCCCTAATGAACAAGTGTACGCAAAACAATTTCCCCCAATACAATAATCTGTTGCATGTCATTTTTCACTCATATATGCATTTTTATGCACACTTCACACATTACTTCTCAGGAGAGCTGCACTACAAAATTCAGAAAAGTGTGAGTTTTGAAGACTGTGTTTTGGTTCTTGTATTGTGTTGGAAAGCATGATTTAGGGACGTTCAACTGAATTGAATTTCTCCTCCCATCCCTACTCATTGGAGGCCTTCCAACAGGCTGGACCACCATCCCTTGGGGGGCTCCTGCCGTGGATTTCCTGCATCAAACTACATGTCCAACAAGACCACTTCCAAATCTATGATTTCCAAGTGGTCGGTTCAAAGCATATTACAGCTCTTTACATAGCGGCAAAGCCATGATTCCAATGCTCCACCTCACTGCCAAATTAGTGCTCGGGATGCAAGGAGACAAGCAGGAAAGAATCAGAATCCTCACTTCCTGTTGCAAATTGCCCCGGCCACCATACGGAGCAATCCAAAAATGGCTGCAAAAGAGCTCTGAATTGCATGCTCCAATCCAGACCAATGTTGGGAGCTGTATAAAAACCGCCCTCGTTTTTTAGCAAAGGAACTGTGCTTCGGTTTCTGAATCAGTTTACCCAAGGCTGGGAGGTGATTCTTCACAAGACTCGCTTCTCTATTTTGAGAGAGTTAAATGCAATTGTATGTGCTAAAGGCAAGAGCTTAGTTGGAACAGACTCCCCCATTCCAACAGCCAGAAGGCAGAAAAAGTAGGTCAGCACAGCATAACAAGGGCTACCCAAACGAGCTTTGGCTCAGTGAGTCACACCAATCCTGTACAGCTTCACTGTACTGCATGTAACGTAAAGGGGTATTGCACTCACTTCCAATACTGTAAATATACCACTGTGCTATCACCCAGAGACTCACTTTGTCTAGAAGGAAAGTCAAACGACCTCAAACCCTTGGTGATACTTGTATTGCTGCTGTCCATCTTTTTAAGGGACCTGCTTTACATTTCGTGGAATCAAAAAGTTGGAAGGCACCTCGAAAGGTCAACAAATTCAGCACCTCCCTTATAACAGAGGGCCAACCAGCCTCTGCTTAAACAGCTCCAGGAAAGGAGACCCTCCCACCTCCCAAAGCGGTCAAAGAACTCTTACTGTTAGGAAGTTTCTCCTAATATTAAGCTGGAATCCGCTTCGTTGCCATTTCCACCCGTTGGTTCCAGTCATGATTCCGTGGGCCAAAACTATTGACAATGTCCTAATTGTATGTATTTTGTTTCTAGGATGTGACGTTTTGATATCAACATCTTGGTAACAGACATTCTCCCTTTTCTAACCAACACCAGGGGCAGCCAAGAGTATTTCCTTCCCCAGAAATGAAGGTGCCCTTAAAAAAAAAAAGGATTCCTTGATCTTGCTGCCAAAACTCATCTTGATTTCTGGTCTGCTCAATGGGTTTTCAGCAGGTTTTCCTATTATTTCAAAAACCTGTTTGATTACAGGTGACAATGAGGATAAAATAAATTCAAGGAAGGGGCATAGCTCAATGGTAGCACATCTGCCTTGCATATAGAAGGTCACAATTTCACTCCCTGGCATCTCCAGGCAGGACTGATAAGGATTCCTGCCTGAAATCCTGGAGAGCTGCTGCCAGTCAGTGCAGGCAATACTGAGCTGAAAGGACACTGACTTGGTATAAGGCAGCTTCCTCTGTTACTGTGGGTCTGATTTGACTAACCAGTTTAATTTAATAATAATAATAATCATCATCATCATCAATAAAAAATTATTTATACCCCGCCCATCTGGCTTGGTTTCGCCAGCCACTCTGGGCAGCTCCCAACAGAATATTAAAAACACAACAAAACATCAAACATAAAAAACCTCTCTAAACAGGGTTGCATTCAGATGTCTTCTAGAAGTCAGATAGTTGTTTATTTCCTTGACATCTGATGGGAGGGCGTTCCACAGGGCGGGTGCCACTACCGAGGAGGCCCTCTGCCTGGTTCCCTGTAGCTTCACTTCTCGCAGTGAGGGAACCGCCAGAAGGCTCTCAGCATTGGACCTCAGTGTCGGGGGTGGAGACACTAGCAGAAGCCTGCACAAGGAAGCCCGCACAATTGGCCGAGGGGGTGCACGTGTCAGTACAGAATGAGAAGGGAGAAGGGAGACCACTCTGTCAGGCAAACAGAAAGGTGTGCGCTGACAGCGCGATCTCCTTAGTGCTACGAATCCCTCCCTGTGTTACTAAATGCGTGTCTGCACCAGAGGAAGTGAAGCCTTCGTACAATTTGTTATTCTCTTAAAAGCTTTGCCTCTTTTTATTATTGTCTCTCTGCCTTTTTGGTTCTTTTCATCATACTAGCATTCACGAGAATTCTGCAGATCTGCAGGGTTTAGCAATGACAATTTTAGCTGCCCTCAAAAGAAAAAGAAAAAAAAATCCCAGCTAATAATTACCCCTTCTTTATCTTTAAAATCAACCAATTACTCCACCTCTGGGACCTCCACCAATTGGTTATATATAATCTTTATATAATTTTGTGGGTTGGTGATATATTAAGCAGAGGTGCCAGAGAGGTTATCTTTGTTGGTTATTATCTTTAATATCGCTCGCTAACAATGCCTCCAGTGCTTCCACTAATATATATATATGTATGTGCGTAATTTATTTAACTGTACTGAAGTACTAAGTACTGCTCCACAGTTTGCGTTAATGTATCCTTACAATTTTCACAAAATTGTCCTTGTTTTTACAGATGGAAATGAATGGTGAGAGGACTTAGGCCACCCACTGATAGCCTAGAGAAGAGCATTAATGAAGTGCAAAATTATGTCCGTGAGGTGCCAATGTAGGAAAGAGGGCAAAGTTTCTAAGCTTGAGAGGAGAGGTGTTGTGAGCAGTCAAAAGACACATCAGGAGGAAGTGGCAAGGGGTCTCCATGTCTTCTGCTCACACTCCTGAGTCTCGTCCTAAGGAAGGAGACAGGCACTTCCCTCACAATGAGATGGCCTCACTCGAGAGTGTCCAACAAAACATGCTTTTCCGCACTACAATCCAGAAATGCGGAAAGAGGAAACATTAGTCCCTTGAGCAGCCATTCTGAAACAAACAGGCCCTAATAACAAGTTAAGGAAACAAGCTTTTCCCATGGCGAAGTGTTGCATGAGACACAAGTAAAGATTGATTTATTTGCTACATTTATATGTTGCTGCCTTTCCTCCAGGATCATCTCCTCTTCCTCCTCCTCCTTCTTCCTACTACTACCGTGTTTCTCCGAAAATAAGCCATACCCCGAAAATAAGCCATAGTGATAGGCAGACATAGTGATAAAAAGACATCCCCTGAAAATACCCTGTTTCTCATATTTTAAGACATACCCATAAAATAAGCCATAGCAGGATTTTTAAGCATTCAAGGAATATAAGCCATACCCCGAAAATAAGACATAGTGATAGGCACAGCAGCAATACCGGCCATGGCAGGAGGAGGAGGAGGAAAAATATAAGACATCCCCTGAAAATAAGCCATAGTGTGTTTTTTTGAGGAAAAAATAAATATAAGACATGTCTTATAATATGAGAAACACGGTAAGCCACCGTGTGGTTTTTTTTTAGGAAAAATAAATATAAGACGGTGTCTTATCTTTGGAGAAACACTGTATTAGGATTTATAAGCTGTTTGTAGAGCCAACTCCCAGTACACCATAAAGCCTGCTGAATAACTTTGGGTCCATTACTGGGTGGTTAGGTTTGTTTTGTTTCTAAGCTTAACCTACCTCACAGGGTTGTTGTGAAGATAGAATAGGTTGGTGGGTAGAGAAACAAAAGGACTCGGAGCTAATCCTAACAGCTCTGTTGCCTAGAGCGTGGTGCTGATAATGCCAAGGTTGTGGGGTTCGATCCCCTTAAGGGACAGCGGCATATTCCTGCGTTGCAGGGGGGTTGGACTAGATGACCCTCAGGGTCCCTTCCAATTCTGCAACCCTATAACTCCTAAGAAGTAAGGAACGAGCAAAGACTGTAAAAGAACTCAAGAGAGCAGAGATACAAAAACTCCCACATAATACTAAATGGGTATGAAATTCTGACCAGACCCCCTGAAACATTGCGGCTGCTTCTTCCCCTGAACAAATGCCCTCCCGCCAACCTCGTTTCCAGGCTTAGCTGCTGCCATTTTCTCTCACCACGGAGCTGTAAGTGTGTCCATCGGAGCCACAGACAGATGCGAGCTGGGTCATGTGACAAGGCTTGCACAAGCTCTCCTTGTTTCCATGGAGTTTCAGGGCAGGCTGTTTGATTCTGTGGGTGCACAGGAGGGAGAGATAAGAAAGAAACAAAGAATTTGTATTAAAAGCAGGGATAACCTCGCAGCAAACATGCCCTCAGGAACAAGATGCGCTCTTCTCTGTTTGACACTTGAGGAATGTGTAATATCCCGAAACTGCAGACTGGAGAGGGCTCCTCAGGTATCACTGTGGTGCCTGCAATATAACAGGCAGGGATCCACAAGTGAAACTTTTCACAGAGCCACCAGGAGGAAAAGCTTCACCTATGGATTTCTGCCTGTTGTGCTGCCATGAAAGCCGCACACAGAGCTTCCGCCTGCCAAACAGCGACAACTTTAACCTTCAGTTATACGATTTGTTCGCAACAGAAAGGGGTGAAAAGCCATCGAGGGAGAAACAAAACAAAGAGACCCAGATCCACTTCACACCATCCTGTATCAAGAGCAAAAGTCTGAAGGGAAATTTTAAGGGTGTTCAGATGAATGTGTGTGGTGTGTACCTGCTTTCTCACCACTTTTACTTCACAGGAGTTTGGGCACACACTTGCAGAGAGCTCATGTGTGAACACCTGTGAACCACAGCATAATGTTAAGTGAAGGAACAGAAGAGAGCCTTAGCCACAAGGAATGAGTTCGCCTGCGCAATAGGGCCTCCCTTAGGGGTACTGCCTATTCCTCCTCTGCCTTTTCGCTCTTGAATTTAAAGAAGAAAAAGAAGTTAAGACTTATGGAAATTGTGTGGGCAACTCTATACCTGCTTGTTCAGTGAGAACAGGCAGTGGGGGAGCAGGATCCGTCCAACGGGCCAAATCCTGACCACTCCCACGGGCCATTTCGAGAGATGGGTGGGGCCTCCATCACCTGACGTCACAACGATGTCACGTGATCCGAAATATACCTGTTCCTGAGTTTCAGTGTCCTGGCTAACAAGTGCCACTTCAGCGGGTGGCTGACAAGCACTTGGCACTTTAAAAAATATTCATTCAATATCCTGAATAAAACAAATCACTTTTAAATCTACTGTACTAGTCAACTGTATTTAAGTTTGGGTTGTCCTCCATTGACTTATAACAGCTTCCTTCCTCCCTGGTGTGCCCACCACAAAAGGACTCGTCAGAAGCAAGAGCAAGTCACTCAATAACACATACTGCCCCACCAGGGTCTCATGGGGAGGCCAGCTGCTTCCTTACCTGTGCTCCAGCTTTTTGCGGCTAATGCACATAGCCCGCTGGTAGCCCTGGGCGATGCACACCTTGTGCCGGCTGCATTTCACTTTCTGGCAGGGATCCTTGGTGGTGTCCACACCTAAAGCCAGAAGTAAATGGAGTGCGAATGACTAAATGCTCCTTTTTATAGCACCTCCGCAGAGGTTGCTGCCTGATATAAAGCAGAAGCTTGCAGACAACCACACACAACATGCTAAAAAGTACAAAGCAAACATGGTCTGCAATACTTTGTTACATGCAACTCTATATGGATCAGAAGCCGTTTCACAAATCAACTTAAACTGAGTCTGATAATTGGGCTAGTGTCCTGTTTGTAGTGCTATCTTATACCGTGTTTCTCATATTATTGGGTAACCCGTTTAACTATTTCACCTCCAGCACTATCATAGATCAACGTCACAGAAGGTTACCTGGTTATCTACTCTCTACCAAATTGTCTGGCAGATGTAGTCTGAAACTTCCTGACAGCCCCTGAGGTTGGAGGAGGATAGGCTAGAACGCATCTTTGGATGGGAATTGAAGATGTGCCTCTAAACCCAGTCCCTCCAGCTACACATCACTAGCTGCCTGCCCGTGACTGCTGTTGGATTTGGGCTGCAGAGGACAATGCAGTGTAGAGCTAAGCGCCCTTAAGCTCGCCGCTTTCAAAGGGCATAATGAGCATGCTTAAATCTGCGTGGGTTCAAAGCCAGCAAACTTTACAACGGCAGGAAGTTTGCAGCCTGGATCAGGCAGCCTTTGAAAAACAAAATGCTCTTGCACTATTTTCTGAAGGTCAGCAAATCAGTATTCTGGTCAGGCCAGAGCAGTCAAGGCATTCTTTAAATTGAATTGCCTTTATTTAATAAAACCAAGGGAGATCAAAGGACTGGTGCTCAAGTACTCAATTTTCTAAAAGTTAAAAAAAAAGTCTGGTGCCAGCAGTGATTGGAAGATGGTAACCAGCGAAACTCCAGGTCCTCAAAGTTTGAATGTATAAACCTGCTTTAAACAGAATCAGGACCTCAGTGCATCTATTTCAGTTCTGCCTATAGCAAGATGGAGGAATTTGTGGCCTCCATGTGCTGTGAGACTCCAACTCCCATCATCCTCAGCCAGCAAGGGATGATGGTAGGTGGGAGTTCCCCATTCCTGGCCTACACAGACTGGCTCAGAGAGGAATCTTTTCCAGCTCCATACCTGGCGATGCCTGAACCTGGGAGCTTGGGTATGCAAAGTATACACTCTTACTTCTTTATGTGTCAATTTTATTTAAGTCAACCATGTCTACACCACTTGCCACCTTAGCCTCTAAGCAGTGTATGGGAAGGATAAAAGGATGCAATGTAACTACAGCCAATTAAAACTGACCGTGAATTATTATTATTATTTTAAAAAACAATTTAAAACTATCTGCAATTGAACTATGGTCTGTTCTTATAGCTTGAGCATGCTATAAGCGCCGTACATTTTTCAATGGTTTAGAAGATCGTGTTGCTCAGGCAACATGTGGATATACTGTACTCAAGTTGCTTGCCATAGAACTCATGCTTTGATTGCAATCCCCAACATCTCCAGGAGAAAGGATCAGAAAGCAAGGAACGGGGAAGGCTCTGGTGTCAGTTGAAGTAGTGGACTCCAGTGTTTCTCAACCAGTGTGCCTCCAGATGTTTTGGGACTACAACTCCCATCATTCCTGACCACTGGTCTTGCTAGCTAGGGATGATGGTAGTTGTAGTCCCAAAACATCTGGAGGCACACTGGTTGAGAAACACTGGACTAGACAGACCCAATGGTCTTGCCTAGAAGAAAGAAACTTCCTCTGCTCCAGGTTGGCTAGGAAGCTTGTTTCGTAACCACACAGCATCTAAGCCAGCAAACTATTCTCCCCTTTCTCCCTGGCTGCCCCATATACTTTCCCTAGAATAGGGAAAGGGAAACCTCAGGTCTGATGGCCCCACCAGCGCTCTCTTTTGGACCCCTAGAGCTCTCCACCAGCCACATCCCCTCTCCCCAGACCATATGATTCACAGTTTCGGCTTTACAACCTCCTTGAACTTCTGGCATGTGGCCCTCGGGACATTGCCCAGAAGGGAATCTGGCCCTCTGGGTGAAAAACGTTCCCCATCCATGTGCTAGAATATCTATGCAGTACCAGCGCCCCCCCCCTTTTTTTCCTCCCAGTCTCCCTTTCGGAAACTCAACTTTCCCATCTTGCTTTTGTTACTTGACCTGTTTACATAAATGCCCACACCACCCTTCAGTAGAAATTCCTACTGAAGTGGTTTACATGGAAAGGCCAATGCGAAAAAGAATTAAAACGCACATGAAGAATCACATAAACACAACAGCCGAAAAGGCAGCCATATCTGAAAGTTGTAATGCTGCCAGTCAGAGGAGCACAGCTGCATTTACCCTTCCTGCCCCTCTTCCCTACCTAACAGCTGATCAGCGCAACTGCAGTTGATTTGACAGAGATACATGTGCACAGCTTTGGCTTGTTGCACATGAATATTGTTGGATCAGCACCAATAGCCCTACTTGCAAAAAAAAGAGGAAATTAAAAAAACACAAAACCCTCCCATCCCACTACAACGCTTAGATTAAAATTAGACCAAAATTGGAAAACCTTCAAGCACAGGGAGGTCTTTAAAGCAGATTTAAAATTAATCAGAGGAGTGCCCATTTGGACTCCTCTGGCAAAGCATTTGTGCGAATTGCAGAACCACCCCTGAGACGGCCCTGCAAGACGAGCCCCTGAAACAGCCATTGATTCAGATTATTTCCTCTCCTGCATGAAATTGAGTCCTGCACCATTCCACTTTTTTTATTCTCTGGACAGCTGCTCAGAGCTCAACTCTGTGCTTCTACTCTGCAAATTTCTCCTCTGTCACATCAACCACCCACCCAATAATTTCAGATCAATCATCTGTGAAGTCACAACTCTGGAGGCATCGATTTCAAGTAGCAATTAAATGATACTAACCAAGGAAACCAAACCTGCAAACTGTAAACGTTTAGAAGTAGGTGTCTCCACTAACATGAAAGGGGGGTTATTTCCATCACTCGCATAAGCACAATCGATTCAGCTCAATGGCACGCAACAACCTTATCTAAGATGCAGGGAAACAGACTTAACTAACCAAAACACCTGGAAGAGCATCAGAATTCAACCCAGAAGAAAGTGATTAAGGCTATGGGCAGCTCACTCTGATGAATGATCAAGGGCAGGTAAAACATTGGCCTATCTACAAATTGTTTTTGTGTTTTTAAGAATATGCATTGGCAAGTAGATTGTATATGAAAGACTACTGCAGCTCGGAGGTAACACCATGCTGCTAAAAGAACAGAGGGAATGGAAGATTTAAAAAAGGAAGACCATACCCTCCACTTAGAAGGAGAGTTGCAATTCCTGCACGGTACACACATATTTTTTTGCAGCTAGTGAAACTGAAACTGGGAAACACATCTCTCTTCAAACACGCCTGTACTGTGGGGCTTGGTAGTCTTGCCTTCGAAGTCATTTTCAAACGTCTTTAGAACAGATGAAAGCAAGGTAGACGCAAGTGAGATTTGCTCCCAAATTTACCATCTTGCAGGGCAGGAGGAACCTTGTTCTAACAAGGTCTTGGGTACATTGTCGCAACAGGTCCTTTAAAAAGATTAAGCGGAACCAAAAGGAAAAGGAAAAAAATGTACCTTCATCAGCTGGCTGATTATCCTCCCAGCTTTTGATGTAGTCATCCTAAATGGGGGGGGGAGGGAAAATGACAGCCTAAATGAATTAAAAGAGTTTAAACAAGAGGAAATGTCAAGTATGAAAATCCAGATGCTGAGAACTCCAGGCAAATCAAAATCCATACAGATAATGTTATGCAGAGGATGCGACAATGACGCTTCCTTGACAGCCTGAATTCCAGGAAAGGGCCTCTGTTGCTGTAATTTCTCTTGGTTTTACCTTCTTTGTTCCCTTTCTGCAGGAGAAGCTCAATGATTTGATGGGCTGGCCCTTAAGAAGGCTGAATCTTCTCAAAACCTCGATTCTTCACAAAGCAAAGAAATGGACTAGGCTCTGTGGGATTTGTCCATTCTTGAACAGCGATGGGAAACCTTCGTACTATGAGCCTAATCAGCACCCCTCCAACTCCAACCTCCCCATTTTGGCCCACAAGGCCATTTCGGCCAAGCCACACCCACCTGACATCACATATGATGTCATGCTGATAGAGGTGTGTCAGGTGTGGTGCAGCTAAAGACCTGGCTTAGCCAAAATGCGGTTTGCAGGCACTGCTGATCAGCTGGTTGGCAGCCCCTGCAAAGGATATGCCCTTTGTCCTATGGCCTTTGTCCTCGATCAGCTGATCGAGGTTTGCTATGCCAGGGCCCAGCCATTGCAAGACCCTACAGCGTAGAACTAGGAAGGCATTCCAGAACATGAGGTCATATTCTCTTGTCCCTCGTGACCTTATTTTTACTTTTTTTTAAAAAAAAAAAATCTTTTCACATTTTCCAAGCTAGCAAGCAATCAGAAGTTAGCAGCCCACTGCAAATCAATGAAGCCATTTTCTGCTTTAAAGTGTTATGCAATCAGAAATAAACATGCTCTATCAACCAGAAAATAAAATAAAAGCAGTTTAATGATAGAGCCCTTGGCCATCCCGCTTTCATCAAAATGAAGTGTGTGAGGATTGGTGGGGGGGAGGGAATCCCCGAACCTCAGCAGTTTTCTTTCTTTTAAAAAATCTTGTCCACTATGGCTCAGAGCTGACCAGTCAGAATGCCTTTATTATTATTTAGACAGACTGCTCTCCCCCTCCATGTGGTACAGTGGTCTTGTGAAGGCGCTCCTGTGTTGCAGCACATCTACTTTTTTTTAGGATATGGGAACTGGTGGTATTGCCATGGTGACAAAGATTGTGTGACCTTGACAGGCAGGAGAAGGAAAGGCTCGCCTGTGGAGGAGAGGGGTGCACCTCGCCCTCTTACTGGGTTCTCACAAATATGCTGCCAGACTTTTGCAAGAAGGGAGTCGCACCAATGTCACGGAACCATCTAGAATGTCCCTCTAGATGCAGGGCCGGATTCCCTCCTGACCAACCTCTGGAGGCCCTTATGACAGTGGTGGGCAGGGCCAACTGGGAGGAATAAGACGTGGGACAAAATTATGCCATGTAAGAGCCAGAGGTTTCTAAACACACACACACACCTGTCAATTGTCCATCCTGGCACACCATTCCAGCCAGGCAAAAACACCTGATGGGGCGCAGAGCAAGGCCTGTGAGAGGAGAGTCTGAGAGGGCCGCATTTGGCCCTCAGGCCCACCAGTCTCCCCTCCTGCTGTTCATATTTTTGGGCAGATACCTGACTCAAGATGGTGAGCCAGGGCAGACATTAACTGCCAACAGATGCTGACGCAAAAGAGCAATTTGCGCAAGCAACGCCATGTCAGGCCTGGAGCCCACAGAAGGTCAGAGCAACATGCAGTTGTTTCTAATCATTGCATGATTCCCTGCAATATACCACTCAAGAGATATTGGAGCTTATTGGGCTGCTGCAGGACTGTGTGAACTCATTCATGCAACTTTAAAGACTGTGAGGGAGCACAAGGGAGCAGGCAGTGCCTAAGGTGGGCAACCTCCGTTGTTTTCAAAGTGTGAGGGGGAGGGAAAGGGGAAATGCAGTATATGGGCAAAAAGAGATTTATATTCTGACTCGCTGCAACAATCTCCATAAAGGAGCATGGGGCATGTTCTGCATCCCCACTCCAGTCACCTTGCTCCAGCAAAAGGTGCTTTTGAAAAGACTCAGCTGGAGCTCAAAAGTTCCAGAAGAAATGAGAGTATGCCTCCTGCACAGCCTTCTTGAGAGGCTGTGGGTGGGTGATCCTTATTTTGTCCTCCTTGTGCGCTCAGGATTTACGAAGGTGCGTCAAATGTAAATGCAGACTACACTTGTGTTACAAGTGAGAGACTTACCTGTGCGGAAGACCCTGTGTAAAGCAGAGGGTTGGGCTTAACATCTTTTGATATATTCCAGACCTCTGATTCAAGAAAGCAGAACGAGTTCACCAGGCGTTTGCTGGGCTAGCTCACTGGGAAGGAGCGAGGAGACAGCCGGGAGGTCAGCATGGTGCAGGAGTACCAGCAGAGCCAACATGGTGCTGATCCTGGTGCATTTGCACCCTGCCAACCTCCTCACCTCACCCGTCTCCCTCCCGGTAACCAACAGGAAGCTAGTATATTAGTTGTGCTCCATCCACCAAGCCCTAGAAAGCTCTGTCCTAGCCAAACCACACAATCAGAAGAACCACATGGCAACAGCCCTTGCTGAGCTCGGCCACTTCCATCTGTAGGTGAGAAATTACATTTTGGGTTCTCCTACCACTGAGCCTAGGGTTTGCTGATCAGAAGGTCGGCGGTTCGAATCCCTGTGACGGGGTGAGCTCCCGTTGCTTGGTCCCAGCTCCTGCCAACCTAGCAGTTCAAAAGCACGTCAAAATGCAAGTAGATAAATAGGAACCGCTACAGCGGGAAGGTAAACGGCGTTTCCATGTGCTGCTCTGGTTCGCCAGAAGTGGCTTTGTCATGCTGGCCACATGACCTGGAAGCTATACGCCGGCTCCCTCGGCCAATAATGCGAGATGAGCGCGCAACCCCAGAGTCGGTCACGACTGGACCTAATGGTCAGGGGTCCCTTTACCTTATCACATAGAAACAAAAAACAGCTCAAATCTCCCTGCCACGGAAAAGAAGCATGTTGGAGACAACACTTTTTTCTTTCAGGCTCTCCACCCAAGGAACTTTTTCATGTCCTTGGAAGTCTGAAATGGTCCGCCCAGCAGGAGATGCCTGCCATGTGATTCTTTCATTCTCGTAGCCTGGCTGTTAATTCAGCTCTAAAGCACACCATCCTTGACGTGGGTTTATAGCAAAATTGGATTTAGTTTAATGCAACCTTTGTGCTGTGCCTGTTCAGGCACCAGTGATTTCACTGGCAGATGGACGCAGGTATCGAAACATGCAGAGCCAGGATGACTGGCCAATTTTTCACAGACCACATTCAACCACTTAGAGAAGGTGCTCCAAAATAAACCAGAACTAAAAGTGAAGGAGCTGCAGTAGAGGACAGAAGGAGACGATACAGATGTGATGATAAAATGAAACAAGATTATAAAAAAATCAATACTAACCTCCACCTCCTGGATAAGTCAGACCACAGCAGAAGGGCAGCAGAAATAACATGAAAAGGAGAGAAAAAGACAAGTAAAAAATCCCACATAGCAGCTATACCAACAAGGCAATGCAGCCACTACTATTCCTCTGCTTAAATTAAGAGTAATGTCAGGATTCATTTCCCAGAAATGATGTTTTATTAACCATTCTACTAATGCACTATTTTGTTTTGTTTTTTTCCATTTTGCATCCATTAAGCCATTTGCCTGTAACAATGACAGCCGTGGATTCGGGTTGGAAGGGATATAAATCAAGACGAGGGCCTGATAATTTGGGGCATTTATTAAGCAGGCGGCGTCTTCCTCAGGAGGTTTTATGTTGCCTACAGGGCATGAACGGCAAAGTCTCAGAAGGATGCGCTGGAGTTGCGCATCGCATTTCATACCCTTTTTGACACCCCCACCGATCCATGCGCTTGATTATTTTTTCCTTTTTGCCTCCGTCAAGAAAGGGCACGATTCAGACTACATGCTGGCGGCAGCCATTAGAGTGCAAGCCTGCTGTGCACCTCCCTCGAAATGCACCCGCAATGAAGTAAATTAAGAAACAGGGAAGGGAAGGGATATATATGGCTGGGTTCAATGCTCTGTAGCTATATACACTGCCCATAGAGACTACAATTGAGGTCAACGATCCACCCATGCTCTTGTCCAAAGGGGTTTCAACAGGGCAGTCCAACCCTCCCCCCCCCCAAATCCACTCTGCTAGGTATTTAATTTAGATGTGGTGGACGTGTTCCTCCACCTGGCTCCATTCTGCATCTGCTAAAAGCACAGGCAAGAAGCTACCATCAGCAACAGTCAGCATAAGCCCTCGAAACAGGGCACAGAGGAGAAGGCAGAGCTGAGCCTTCCAAGGATCTGCTGAATTCTATGCTGGTCCAGCTGCCAGTGGGCCTGATCCAGCCCTCTCTGCTCTGCCAACCTGGAGCTGGTAAAGCAAAAAAAAAAGGGGGGGAGCAGCCATGTCCTCCCACAGTAAACAGACTCGGCTGATCCAGGTTTGAATATTGCAATGACTAAGGTTGCGACCAATTCACACGGTCAAATAATGTACATAAGTGGTAAAAGAAATTCTTAAGACAGTGTTAATCCCCCCCACCCTTCCATAGAAAGGGGTATCTATTCTGAAATCTGAGGGGTCAGCACAACTAGCAGCTAGTGATAATTGAGGCCTTTTGGTACGAATGTGGTTTAAGGTTTTACTACCACTGTGAAATCAATTGCCATCATAGCTGCCAAGTTATCCCTTTTTTTAAGGGAAATTCCCTTATGCTGAATAGGCTTCCTCGTGAGAAAAGGGAAAACTTGGCAGCTATGATTGCCATGTATCCCTGATTAAAGGAAAAACACAAATCCCTTCCAGTGTACTTCTATCCCTATTTGCCCCGAAAACAATTAATTTGTACCCCAAAGTGAGTGCCTGTCTTTGACAAGCCTACTAGGGACATTCCTAAAAGACCCAGAATGGGTATAGGCGGGGCTTATTGAAAGGAGATGTGCATATAGCTGAGAATTGGGTACGCAGCTAGGGTTGCCAGACTCAATAGAGGACAGGACTTCTGTGCCTTTAATTGCCCTGCTCTCTTTCGAGTCTGGAAACCTTAAAGAGAAACCAGCAGACCCTTTGCTTGGAAATTAAACAAAGGGTCTCCTGGTTTCTCTTTAAGGTTTCCAGACTCAAAAGAGAGCAGGGCAATTAAAGGCACAGAAGTCCTGTCCTCTATTGAGTCTGGCAACCCTACTCATGCTGTCTGTCAATGGGCAGTTTTAAGTGGGCTCTCCTTCAGATCCAAGATCTCAGCTGTTTCTCAGCCCTTCGGCCAGGGATCCATTTACGAGCAATGCCAGGATGTGTACTGGGCAAAGTCTGGCTTATCCCCCCGCCCCGATAGGAAGCTGCCTTTGAACTGTAGGCATCTAACCTTTCACCATGCCTTGGCTGAAGTTTGGTGGTGTGGCCATGAGCAAAACAAACAAACAACCGTTACCCTGGTGGCAGTGGCAAGGTGCTGTTCTTGACTTATGGCAGGGATGCCAAGCCGGTTCCCCTCCAGATATTGCTGAACTCCGGCTCCCATCAGCCTCAGCAAGCATGTGTCACGAGTATGGGCAGGAGCCAGGCCCTGGGACCTGTAGGGCTTTGCAGGACTGGGGCCCTCCTCAGCTTGCTCTGGAAAAGCTAGGCGTGGCCGCTCAGGTAAGGCCACTTGGTAACTCACTGCACCTGGTGGCAGGAGCCAGGGAGGGATATAAGCTCAGCATTTCCCTTTGGCTCTTTGCCACAGCAACACGTTTTCTGTCTTGTTGTGTCTGGCCTCTTGCTTCCTGCCTCCTGACCTTCGCCTTCGTGATTCCTGCCTCCTGACCTTCGGACCCTCGCCTTTGTGACTCTTGCCTCCTGACCTACAGACCCTCGCCTGTGTGACTCCTTGCTTCTCAACCTTTGGACCCTCGCCACTCGGACCTGCTCCCGCACTGCCATCTTGCTCCTGGTCCTGACGTCCTCAGCCGGGGCTTCAACCGCCCGCCAACCAGACTGTGACAGTATGGCCAGTGGTCAAGGATTATGGGATATGCAGTCCAGGCACCTCTGGAGGGTCACAGGTTGTCTTCAGGGTACATATCACCAGGGCCTGTTTCATGGAAATCAGCAGAAGCCATTCTCCAGCTACTGCATCTGCCACACTCCAGAAAGGCTCACTGCCTTTTCCGTCAACAACCCTTTAAGCATTCGGCCCCCGTTTTCCCCTCTCCCCCTTTCCGCCTCAGGTCTCCAGCGAGTCCATTCATCTTCCCTGTGCACACCTCTGCAGCAGCTCTTCCTTCATCCAATTGCCGCTCTCTTTCAGTGCCCTGGCTCTGTCCCCGGCCTCTTTGCCCTCTTTCGTGTGTCCCTCCCCCAAAAACACACACACAGCTGGAACACCAAGTGATGAGACAAGGGGTCCCTGCAGGTTGAAGGAGCTGCACCATCAAAGGCAATTGTGTGCTTCCTCTCTCACCCCCCCCAACCGCCTGCCGAAATCTGCCTTCCCAGCTCTTCTAGCGAGGCTGGCAATTGCGAGGCAGGGAGAACAAAACCAATTTATTCTCCACTGCACGCTCAAGACTTCCAGGGCGTTCCACCCCCACTGGGAATGTTTTCAATAGCACCAACCGAAAGGGAGCACAGGGAAGAAGAAGAAGAAGAAGCATAACAATGTCTCTTCCTTCCCCTCGTTCTCGCTCTCTTTCTCTCCAGCCCAACCCGACAGGAAACAGCACATTGTCAAAGCTGGCACCCTGCCACTCTGCAGCAGGCTCTGCCAAGTGAGCAAATGAGGCTTCACATCGGAGATGGTGGCGCTGATGTGCTGTGGAGCCACCTGCCGCTCTGGGGACCGCTTGTAAGCACAGGGAGGGGGCGAGCTCTCTGGGGTGTGGGCAGAGGAAAAGGACCGATCCAAGGTCCTAGTGATAGATTTGAATCCACACCCAGCTGCGGCATTCAGTGGGTGACCCTGAGCCACCATCCTTCTGGGTCCTTGGGGCAGTGGGGGGGAGGGCTTCCTGACCATCGCCATTTTCGATGGGATTCAGTCATTGCATTATTACAGCCAATTAGGAGGCAACCAACCTGCTCCACCCCCACCCAAAACCACAGCTTTTGCCAGAAGGAAAGCAGCTGGAAAATGCACAACACTGTCCCAAAACAAGTCAGAATGAACGTTCATCAAATAGCATCGCCTGAGCTCCAGTCGGGATAAATGCTGAATGGACAGGTCGTGTGGAAGCAACTGGGGTTGTCAGTGCCCAAGCAAGATAAAAAAAGAGAGCTTGTGTGGGCATAACTTTGGCCAGACACTGCCTCTCCGTCTAACCTACCTCACAGGGACGTTGTGGGGATTAAATGAGGAGAACCTGGGCTGCTTCTTTTTCCAGCCGGAACTTGCCGGAACTCAGTTCCAGCACACCTCAGGTGGGCGCCATTGCCCTTCTAAGAGAACAAAGGAGGCGTTCATGGCGAGTTCCGGCACCTCTTTTTCTAGAAAAAGAGCACTGAGGTGAACGATACAAGCCAGCTTCAGCTCCATTGAGGGGAAAACGTAATAAATAAGTAAACCCTCAAGTGCTTTAGGAAATAACAAAATTAAGATAACCTCAGAGCAGGAAGCTGCAGAAACCCTAAGAGGATAGTAAAGTACTGTTAGCAAAGCCACCCTCCATGTATGTCTCTTGCAAGGTGGCCATTTTAAAGCCCCTCCCCCCTCTTTTAAACTCAGGGTTCCATGCTATGCTGTGTAGTTGCTACAGAGGGCTGGGTGAAAGCCAAGGAGACCTCATTTCAAATACCCACCAGGCCACAAAATTCACCGGCTGGCCTTGAGTGAAATCACTATCTCTCAGTCTAACCCACCTCACAAGGTTGTTGTGAAGATGAAATGGTGGCAGGGATGGACGGGTGCAGGAGAACCTGCCTTGAGCTCCATGGAGGAGAGGCGGGATAAAAAATGTACTGGGGCGAGCGCACAAACCCAACGCTCACGCTTCATGAAGAAAGATCAAATGCTTGGTGATAAACAATTAAGCGATCCGCCGGCATGTGTGCGGAACAGACCCCCCCAGCCACAGCTGCAAAGCAGCAATTCTGTCAAAGGCAAGCCCTCCTGATTCTCTCCCCCCCCCAAATATATTTAAACAATCCTTTCTAGTCAGCGCTTTCTGTTTGTGCCGTGCACTTTCCAGGGGGGGGGGGGGGAAGAGGACTGTTGACAGGGTAGGTCACTCGAGACAGCGGCTCCCTCAGGAGGTCAAACTACTGAAGGAGACTGCGCCTGACCTTGGCGCTACTGAAGGGAAGCGTGTTTGCTCAGCGAGAGGAGGGAGTTACCAATGGCATGCTGGGAGCTCAAAACGCTCTTCGGCCTTTCTATTCTGTGCCGGCTTCTGTAGTGTAATAACATCAAAATAATCCGCTTTGAGAGCAGGTCGACATCTGAGGGCTCATCTTCAAAGGCTTATCGAAAGGTGGGGCAGTCCAGCAGTGCCCAGAGACGAGACCGTTATGCCGCAGCATAAAATGAAAACGGCACCTGTGCGCCTGGTCCTTCCTCGCTCATCCGTGATGTCTAAGGCATCTCCGTACGATTCACCGAGAGTTTCTCTCACCTTTGTTGGCATCCGTCTGTCTCAAGAGACAATGGAGTATGCCTCTGGGGGTGGGGGTGGGGGCAAACCAAGCAGCTCTGAAGTGACCTCCCCCAGGGCACAAGCCTGGGTAGTGTGTATGGAGGTCCTGGGATGCCCAGATGACAAGACCCCCCCCCTCTTGGCCTTGCTGATGTGGTCCAAAGGAAAGCAGAACAATGTGTCTAAGGTTTTACTCCTTAGCCTTTTCTTCTCCCGAAGGTGTCCTACAAGAAAGTGGCTACAGGATTTTTCCATGGGGTTTACTTTTCCCAGAGCTGTTCTCACCAATGAGTAGCGGAGGTTTAGGACCAGAGTTTTCCTCTTCCTAGATGGGCTAGACAAGCCCCACCTGCCCCTTTGTTCTCTCCACGGCTTACATGCGCACACATATGCCACACATTATATAGCATGTGCTGTGTGTGAGAGAGAGACAGGATGCACATTCTTCCTATTCCACCATACAGTATTTCTCCTTTTGCGTGAAGCAGCAGCCCTCTAAATCCTATAGTTCAGCCCAGCATCGTCATGGAGCTGTCCAGCAGAAAAGCTCCTGAATGGCATGACTTAAGCTCATCTCATCCGCTAGAATTCTCACACAATTCATAGAATTGTAGAGTTTGAAGGGACCACAAGCGTCTTCCAGTCTAAGCCCTGCAATGCAAGAATCTTTTGCCCGACGTGGGGCTCGAACCCACAACCGTGAAATTAAAAGTCTCACTTACACAAAACCCTAAATGTTGGCAAGGGGGAGCTGCTCCTTAACTTTTTCTCTTTTTAAAAAACTTTCAAAATCTGCCCATTCCAGCTGTGTAGAGTTTTGGCTGCTGCTGGCATCTTCCTTTGAGTGGGAGGGAGGCTGCTCTGTTGGGAAGCAGCCATTGCACTCAAGCCAGCAATATTTCGATGTTGGGGGGGGGGATGAAGGCAAAACTCCCCACCCGCTCTGTTTCCACGGAAAACTCTCTTCCCTTAAAAATCACTTCCGGGTTAAAGAGTCGGCAGTCACCCAGTTAATGGAGCATCAAAGTGGGCATTTTGGCCCACTCTTTTATATACCCCAGTTCAATGTGTTTGGAAAGCCGGTTTAGCAATGGAGAGATAGACTGCTGCTGTCAGTCAAACAACCATCACTTTATCATGAGCACAGAGGACTCATGAAAGCTCAGAAAGCTAAACATTAGATAGTGAGCTGTGAGTCAACAGTTCGAATATTGCCTCAGTCCTCTCATTCTCCTCAGGATTCCGGATTGGTGATCTGAGGGACACTGTGTAAGAAAATATGAAGCTGCCCTGTATCAGTTTGGACTATTCGTCCCATCTTGTCTACTCTGTGGCACCAGCTCTCCAGATTCTTGGGCACAGGTGATTCCCCATTTTGCTAACTGGTCCTCTGTCACTGGAGAGGCCAAAGGTTGAACATGGAGCCTCCTAAATGAGAAGCAGCTAAGCTGAAAAATAAAAATACACACCAGAAAGAAATCTGCTTGTGTACCACCACTCTGTTCTGGCCAAAGGAGGAAACTACAAGGAAGTCAGCCACAAAACTGAAGGAAGCCTCAACAATAAGCTAGAGCTGGCCAGGTGATGCTCCTGGGGCCTCCATAGAAGTCTCAAAATCAGGCCTTCTCAATACCCTGAGAAACTAAACGACCTGCTCCTGGTGACTACAAACCATATTTTCCTTTTACACAATCTCTCTCTCTCTCTCTCTCTCTCTCTCCTCTCTCTCCACCCCCCAAAGGGATTGAGTCACTGAAATGTTCTCCCAGCTGCAGGGGACCAACTCAGTTAAGTAACTCCTACAAGGCTGAGAGAAAATGTAGAGGACCCCATGAGCTTCCTCAGCAGGGAGCTATCACCCATCGCAGGTGGCTCGCCAAAGGACGTCTCTGTGCAACGCACATGTTGACAACCCCATCTGTCTCATGCAGACGATCTGCAGATTTAGATGTTGCTTTGAGGGGTAGGGTGTAACCCCCCCCCCAAAAAAAGCTATGTGCTAAGGGAACCTTGTATTTTGGGTGACGTAACTCAGCAGGAAGAGTAGGCTATTTGCTTGCACACTTTTTCGTTGCGGTGGCTACTGATCCCAATATTTGCCTCCCTGCTTCCATCGGTTTCAAATCTCAACACCTCATCCAAACCAGAGAAGTGTTCCCAGTGTGCCCCGTTGACGCGATCTGCCACTTTGTCCAGGAACAGCGTCCTTCCCTAAGCCACCTGCTTCTCAAATAGCTCAGTGTCCTATTAGCTTAAAAACCTATTAACAACCCTTTTAATGAGGTGATGTTAGGCAAGTGGGGGGGGGGGAGAGGAAGAGAGAGAAGAGAGAGACAGTATCATGCTGCCAAGGAACCTTTCATCTCTCTGCCGCCAATTCAAACCCACAGCAGATCAGTGGTGGCCAAAAACGCCTTTTCCAGAACACATTTACATCGTACAAAGACTCACGCGCACGACACAGCAGCTCCCTGGGGTTGCCAGGCCACAGCTTCCATTTTACACGCAGCTAACCCCCCCCCCCCAAAAAAGAGTGTATAAAATTTTAATGACAAGAAGAAGGCAAAATGATGGTTCCCACCACTCTTCAAGCAGGCGGCTACTGCGTATTTCAGATATATGCAGCAGGGGGTGGGGGAAAGCAGCAGAGAATAAAATCTTATACTTTTATCACAGGCCATTAGCTACTTTTCAGAGAGAACATGGGTTCTTTATGAACCATGTGAGGCGGAGGGAGCTAAGGTAAAGACCCTGGTCCAGAATCAAATAGGGGAGGGAGCATAGCTCATTGGCAAGGTGCATGTTTTGCAATCGGAATAGACCTCTGCCTGAGACCCTGGGGTGCCACTCCTGTTCAGAGTAGGCAATATTGCCCTAGATGGGCGAACTCCATACAAAGGAACTCTGCTGGAAGCACGTAACACCGGTCCTAAAAGATCTACATGGGCCCCCGGTATATTTCCGAGCACAGTTCTAAGTGTTGGTGCTAACCTTTGAGGATGCACAGAGTGCCACCTGCATTGCAGGGGCTTGGACTAAATGACCCTTGGGGTCTCTTCCAACTCTACAATTCTATGATCACTCTTATCCCCAGAGGTCACACTTTATTTCCAGGTCAGCTCACTGCAGCCATGATTCTCTCCTCAATCCAGCCTCATCCCCAAGTTGTTCTTGTTCTTCCTGGGCAGCTGGCTCCCAAGCTAAAGGTTTGTTGTTTTTCAAGAACCCCTGCCCTGTCCATTCCCTCGCTTTGTTGCACCAGTAGCCAAAACCGCACAGGCATAAATCATAGCAAAAACCCCACTGCCCATATTTTCACACAAAATAACCTGGAACTTCCATTGCTCTTGCAGAACAAAAGGGCCATAAAATATTTCATGGAATGTCTATTTGCACCTGGTTGAAACGTATGTCTGCTGCAGCAAAAACAATACAGTGGTACCTCGACTTACGAACGACTCGACAACCGAATTTTTCGACTTACGAGTGGGGCAAATGGCCGCACGCTTATGAATATCTCGACATCCGAATGGAAACCGCGGCAGTTTTAGATAGGGTTTTTTCAACTTGCGGATTTTTAGATGGGGTTGCTTCTACTTACGAATTTTTCCGTTTCCAATGCATTCCTATGGGAAATCGCGTTTCCAATGGCGCTTTTCGACTTACAAATTTTTCGACCTACGAAGGTGCCTTCGGAACGGATTAAATTTGTACGTCGAGGCACCACTGTATGTGATAGGAGTTATAGACAAAGATGAAAGTGTGGGGGATCTTAAAGACAGTCTCGGGTCATACTGGCACATGAAGCAAAATATGAAAATGGTCTCCCATCTCCCACAAAGACCATAGTGTCTTCCCCCCACGATTTAGCCGTGTGTTTTTCCAAGACCCACTGACCATAGAGCAGGGAGAGGCCTTGGCTGGTCACTTAGTCCCAGCTCCCTTACGGCACCCTCCATGCAGACATAAGAGGATATCAGCAAGCTTGGGGAAACCCCAGGGTTTGCAGAAGTGAAATAAAAAATATCAAAAACCCTAAGCAGGGGGTTAAAAAGGTAAAGGTAAAGGGACCCCTGACCATTAGGTCCAGTCGTGACCGACTCTGGGGTTGCGCGCTCATCTCGCATTATTGGCCGAGGGAGCCGCGGTTGGGCAATCTTAAAAACAGCCTAATGTTGACTAGGGATACTGAGAAGACACAGAATGCGGAAAGACTGTTTGGGGGAGCGGGGGACGCAGCAAACAGGGTTGCAGGTGAAATGGAGTGTCTGGAATCCTGAAGAGCAGCACTCCACACTGCAATGCTATGTTGCAGCTCCCAGCTGCAACATTCTATTCGGCAGAAGCCGCACAGTTGGGCATCTGATGAATGGATAAGTGACAGGAGAATGCAGGAGTGTTTTCAGTCACTTCCTTAGCGACGCTGGCCTTCATATACCCATGGAGATATATATATATATGCCCTCTCATTGCTATTATTTTTCATCCTAATATTGTGCAGAACAGCAAGGAGCTAATCCCAATCCCCGCCAAGATAAACAGTCTAGATCTGGGAGGCAACATTTGCATTCCGAGTCGAAATCGAAAGGTTCATTTCTTGCAATGCTGAATAAGACTGCAGAGGGACCAGCTGCTAAATCCTGCCGCTGCTGTGTTCACGCATACAGCACATTCACAAAAAGAGAGGGGCGGCTTCCATACAGGAAACTGATCCCAACGTTAACCATATAGACTTAATCATCCCAAAACTGATACGATATCGGTGTGCTTTTAAAGGGAGGGCCACTAGGGCAGAAAACTCCAGCCTTCTTCAAATTAATAATGTACCTACCTACCCGTGGCAACTGAAAATCGCAAGCGTGCAAGCTCTGGGGAAAGACTCAGTTCACACCTGCCTGCAGTGGCACGGTTGCCTCGCCAAGCTGGTTTGTGCACAGCAAGGAAGGACTCCATAATGCCATTGGTGGCTGTATTGTATGAGCACCAATTGCCCATTAAATCAACAGACTCAACCAGGGAGTAGCACATGAGTGAAAGACATGGCGCTGGCATCATAAATTTGGGGCCTTCCCTCACTCTGCCAGTACCACAAGGGCTGTGGGCCATTTTTATTTTTTATTTTTGCAACAAAGCCAGGCCTGCTCTACTTCCCCAGTGCTGCGCTCCTGCGTAAGACGAGCCCGGCTAGAACAGGCCAGTGGCCCATCTAGTCCAGCCTCCTATTCTCACAGTAGCCAGCCGGATGCCCATAGGAAGACCACGAGAAGGTCCTGAATGCAGAAGTGCCTAGAAGTGATTCCACTTGTATTCAGCAGAGGTAGAACACAACCATTGTGGCTAGTAGCCATTGATGTCTTCCATGAATTTGCCTAATCCTCTTTGAAAGCCATCCAAGCTGGTGGCCATCTCCAAATAGCAGATTCCATGGCATGTGCAAAGAAGCGCTTTATTTAACCTGTCCTGAGATTTCCCACATTACCTGTCCATATTCTTCCAGCTCTCATGCTCTCCAGCTCAGTAGCATGGAGGAAACACTATTCGAAGGCACAGCAAACTCTTTAACTGTGGTGTCCTGCTGCAGGACCAGACACCTTGGACCAGACACACAGCACACTTGCCAAAACGTTGGGGGCCCTTGGAATAAGAAGTCAATTCCATTATATGTGCTACTAAAAGGATGGCCCTAAAAAGTGCCAGTGGGAATAGGCGTTCTTCCGCCCAAACGTTCTAATGACAGCAAAGGGAGAAAGAGAGAGAAAGAGACTTTTACCTCCCATTAGTGTGATTGATTTTTGAAAGAAGCCAAAAGGAAAAAAAAGAAAACCGGATCTTCGGCGCATTTAACCATAATGTTGACGTTTTGTGCAGTCTCGGCAAAGCACTGATGAGTTCTGCTCTTTGAAAAGTCAGGCTTATTATCTTTCTTTCCGAAGATGCCATATAATGTTAAAAGGTACAAGGAAACAAGCAACTTGTCTCCGTCAGAAAGATCTGGCTCGCCGGTGGGTGGGGGAAATCTCCCCTCTTTCACTGCTCCTGTTTTGTCCAAACCACAAAACTAGGGTTACCAGCTTTGGAACAAGTTAGGATCTTAAACCAACTTCCACCTGTAGCCTACGATCCTGGTTTCCCCCCTGATGCTGGTATAGTTTACTGGTTTGGATGAAACTATGGTTAATTAGAGCCTTCCTGAATTAATCATGTCTCTTGCAAAGCAGCTGCCTATGCAGGCAAAAGCCTGGTCCATATTTCAGCTAAGCAGCCACACTCTTCTAACATGCTCTCTCATTTGTGGCCAGCTATCTTAAAAAAACACAGAGGGAGGCTTTTCTGGTCAGATCACTTTTAGCTTGCAGCAGTTACCCTTTTACTGCTAGTAAATCTAAATTAAGTTTGTACTTGGCTGGTGTCACAGCCTGGCTGCTACCGCTCTCGGCGTATTGTCAGTAACTGAAGCATTTGCTGCCATAGCATGTGATTATGGCCACAGGATGCTTATGTAAAGGAATAGACAAATTCATGGGGAATGGGCTCATCAACTGATATGAGCCACAATAGGTGAATGAAACTATCTTCCGAGCCCATATTCCTCTGATTAACACGAACTAGAGGAGAGCAAAAGGTGCCAAGTCTATGCTTCCGAACATCTAGAGCAGGCTTCCTCAACCTTGGCCCTCCAGGTGTTTTGAGACTACAATTCCCATCATCCCTGACCACTGGTCCTGCTAGCAAGGGATCATGGGAGTTGTAGGCCAAAAACATCTGGGGGGGCCGAGGTTGAGGAAGCCTGATCTAGAGTGAAAACTGTACTGCAGGTGATACCTTCTTAGGGTTCACCCATGCTATTGTTTAACCTTGCTGCTTTCTCCCAGGAAAACCTGCAGTTTAGCACTGAATCAGAACCAGTGTTAGAAATGGCTCCTTAAACCAAGGTTAAAGTTGCCAAAACAGAATGCCTAGTTTCCATTGGGGGGAGAGGGGCAGATGGCTCAAAAGCCATATTTTTCAATACAACTTTTGGGATCCTGAAATTCATTTGGATTGTGCAGATAAAATATAACTGGATAGAATTCTACAAGATGTGTTGCTGGTTCGTAAAAACAGTCCAGATCCAAGGATCCCCAGGCACGCACCTCCTGATGTCAGAGACATCAGATGCCATCCTGGCACCCAGGCACCTTCACTTGGTCGCAAGTGGCCGATAACCAGGTGCAAAATGCGCCTGGTGAATTCCAAAAGCCGATCTGAGCCAACAGCAACCAGGCTTTCCATGGATTGCTGTTTGGTTCCAATGGAATGCTAAACTGGAGGAAAGTAGCAGGGCAAAGGCAAAACTGCTTGGATCCATGCCTAGAAACTGCGGGACAAGCAGAAAAAAACTTGGACCCATGCTTTCTAGGACAAGTGCAAGTGTTGGCAACGAATTATATTCAGGCTTTGGATTGGCTATCCCCAATCAGGTTTGCCACTGCATTCTCCTGGGCAGGAAGGACTTCAGGTCCTGGAGGAGCCTTGAGTGACACAGTCTTCCTACTTTGAAATCTGTTCTTGCATCCTTGGTCCTGGCTTCTGGCTTCCTTCGGAACCCTGCCTTCCTAGTTTGGCCTTCGGTTCTAACTTCCGGCTTGCTCCTAAGCTCTGGCTTCTGGCTCATCTCAGACCCACAAGCCCTGTTCTGGCATGAGGGTTCTGAGAGACAGAACCACTGGAGACAGAACCACTGGGCTGGATGGAAGCCAGTATAACCCAGCAGGCCACTTCTTCTGTCTCTATGCTTGCATCTCTTTAGGAGCTGCACACTTCTGCAGTTCCTTGTAAAACATCCCGCAGACACGGCAGCAAAGGCTAAGGACCACCACTAGATCGCATCGCCAAGCACGGCATCAGAAAAGCTTGGTGGGGCAACATCCCGCTGGCATTTTCGGGGAGGAAAATGCCTTCAACTCCAGTGCAGGAGGGAGCTGATGGCTTATTAGGTCATTCTGACAGGGCGCTCTTTCTTAAAGGAGCAGATTCCAGCAGAGTGACAAGGGGTAGTATACGGAGAGCAAGGGGTATGAGAGAAAATATATATATATGGCAACGATCTAAAAGAGAATGTAAAAAATGAATAATGGGAACATCCAAGCTGTTAAAGTGAAAATAAATAATAGTAAAAAATACAGGAATGTTGAAAAAAGGAACACAAGAAAGGACAAGCATTTTAAAGCTCTGAGTTTGCAATCTAAAGTTTATACTGGAGAGGAGCCATCATTTTGGAGAGTGGTGGGAGAAGAAGGTTAAGCACTAGGATCAATTGCCCCCGAGAATGTATTAGCACAGGATACAACATCTGGTGTGTTCTAGTGTCCAGACTCAGTTCAACAAGGGGAGCAGCGAGGAGCAAGTGGCCCGGCCAGAGCACTGCGCAAACTGTGTCCTGGACCAGCCTTCCCCAACCTGGTGCCCTCCAGAACTTTTAGATCACACCTCTCGCCAGTCCCAGCTGGAACAGAATCTTCTCCAAAGCTCCCTGGTTCCACGAAAGCAGAAGACCACTGGGCCACCAAATCTGCACAGGAAGGCCAACGATCCGCAAAGCAGGGGCCAAGCTATTTGCTATTCAATCCAAATATTGATTTGCTATTCAATCCGAGGGCAGAGACCTGTGTTTGGTTTGTTTACTACACAATGCCTAGTTGCTTGAAGGCGCTCTAGAAATCGGAACGGAGTAAGGGCTTAATCTCGTTTCTCTTAGGTGCTCTGGGAACAAAATGAGAGCGAAACACCCAGAGCGAAGCGGCAAGTTCTGTATAAGCCTGTAATTACAAATGTTGTAAAATGGGTTGCTATTTCACAAGGGGAAGTAATCGCGCCATTAGCTGAGCGACACAGGACTTTCACGGCTGGCTCACCAAATCATGGTTTGCAACAGATGTGGGAGAGGAAGCCTGGGATGAGAATGTATGACATGGGGAAACTAACACCCAATAACCTTTTTCTGATTAAACAGGGGACTGGAGCGCATTGCCCCCGCGTATTGACAACACATATTGTTGCTAAACCGGAGGCCTTGCCCAAAGGTGGGGCGAATGGACTCTTTGGAGCCTGACAGCACAGTCCCTGATCCCACACACAAAAACTCCCAGCGGCAGGTGGGTAATACTCAAAATCTTGGGGGATTCAGAGTGGAAGGAGAGAGAGGCAGAGAGCCCAAAAGCAAGGGCACCCAAAGCTCCTTGCATTAACTTGCAGCAGACATTCGCAGTTCAGGGAAAGCAATTAACCCTGTTGCAGGAGCTGCATCTATCCCAGGCTGTGTGCTCTGCTTGGAGTGAGGTCATTCCACTCTGCATATCCATTACAGCCACGCTCTGCCAGGCACATTAGAGGAAACATGAATACATTGACTTTGAGAGAGAGAGAGGGAGAGGGGGAGAGACAGGCAAGGTGCACAGCACAGCCTCATTACTCACTGGTCCCCAGACACACATCTCCAGAGGAACTTCCCCCTCCCCAGCGCTCCCGTTAATGAAGGGAAGAGAAGCTGAAATGGCAACCGGAGCAGGGTGGGGATGCTGATAAGGCCGGCAACCTACATTAAATATCACAGTGCGCTTCCTGAGCACAGGAGCCATCTCCCAAATGAAGGAGGAATGACAGTGATGGCTTTTAAAAATGAGGGTCCCTTTCTCTCTCTCTCTGTGCCTTGAACAATGGGGCATGAAGACGAGTCGCAGCACCCAAATTCCCTTGGAGGAAGCCTTAACATTGCTGGCTGTGGACCTGCCTTTCAGAAAGAGCGAGCATTTATTATCCCAATGGGTCACTCCAGCTACAGTAGTGGGCAAGGACTGGGCACTAGGGTGATGACTTTTTTTACAACCTCATTTCCCTGTATCATAATTTGATGAGCTTTCATTAAAGATTAGATAAAATCTTACTTTCAAAGAGATTTGATTAAAAAAAAAACCTCATGCACAAAATGATTTTAAAAAATTTTATTTATCAGTTTTTTGACCATTTTTGAAGTCACTGTAAGCAGATTGAACCCAAGCTTTAGAGTCACATATATACAACATTATATAGGGTCATCAAACACACAAGGAAGCTTTTTTTAGCTGCAGTAACAGTATAGACGCCGCTAGAGGCCGATGTTTTGCTACCTCTCCTGTATGGTAGGTTCTTTTCCCAGCATGCCCTGCAGGGTCTGCTGGCTGAGTTTTGAGGTCCCAAAAAGGGGCTTTTACCTTGCGCAGGTGTGACCCTAGTGTATACCTTATTTGTATACCTTATGTTGCTAAGAACACTCCCCATTGTGGAATGTGGTGTTGTGTCCAAATTTGATACATGGCGTATCTATACCACAAAATTTCTATTCTCAAACTGATACCTGAAATATGACATTTTTTCTGACCGAAACTTTCCAATGCTATCAAAGATGGACTTTGTAATAATAGCTACTTTGGACGCAAAAATCAATTTGATCCTCGCAAATGTATTTGTTATTTTGAATGTGTATCCATGCGGTGAGAGATGCAACTATGGCAGAGTGGGTGGAATACACTTTTTAATAGAAATATCCAGGCTTGTATTTATCTTGCACTATGTGTTTTAATAACAAGTTCTGATGTTTCACTTTCTAAAAATATTTTTGCCCGTCAATTCATCCTCTGAAATCACTTCATCCAAAAAAACAGTGGTGGTGTTATATACCCCCAGCACCTAGGATCCCGCATGTTATGGATCATCACTAATAACTGTTGATTCTCTGTTAGTCTGTCTAACATTTATTCGTTTCTTTATATGCCAACTTTGTATGCAAAGCACCACTCATAGGTATCAATTATCAATAAAAACATACGTGTTATTACTTCCATAAACCCTATAGCACCTGACATCTCACAGCTCACTCTCTTAACTGTAACAGATTTGCCCTGACCCAAATCCTGTTCTTCCACGAGTTTTAGTCTTACAAGCAAGAAAAACGTTTCTCTATCCAATACTAAGGGATGCTGCTTCAACATACTTCAAGTCCCTGCCCAAGAACAAGTCATTTGTTGATGATGAACGGGGTGGGGAAACTAGTATGCTGAAGCTGAGCCATGCGGTGGGCATTCCTATCTCTTCCCCTTTCTGTCATGGTACCAAAGGCACCATACATGTAGTTCCTGGTCAGGCACCCCTCCAGCACTGAAGGGATCTGAGCTGCTTAGCCTCAGAAGGCCTCATGTGCCTTCAGATTCTCAATATTACTGAGGGCTCCAGAAATAACATGAATAAACCCTCTGGTTCTCATAGAAATGCAAATCATGGTCTAGGTAAGGCTTAGCGATGCAATGAGATGTTCAAAGCAGAATGCTTAGACCAGGCATCCCCAAACTGTGGCCCTCCAGATGTTTTAGCCTACAACTCTCATGATCCCTAGCTAACAGGACCAGTGGTCAGGGATGATGGGAATTGTAGTCCAAAACATCTGGAGGGCCGAAGGTTGGGGGTGCCTGGCTTAGACAGTGTTAAGCTACGCATATCCATGTAGCAAAGAAGATTTGTATCTAGAGAGCAGCCTTATGGAAAGATCAACTGTTAGCCAGTGACGTGGTTGGATGGTTGCAGCACATTCCTAATGATGGTTACTGTGAACTACACCCCACTGCAATCAATGGAACTTACTAATAGGTTAAGTGCACGCAGGATTGCAACCCAGTTGTATACACGCCGCCCCCAACAGACCTTCACGCCAGTGATCAACCATCCATATTTTGACTCATCAGAAAACAGCTATGCATATGAAGCCTAAGAACCAAATCTCTCAATTCGCATCTCTTTGTTCAATAATTCTTTCTGAGCAGTCATTTAAACATGCCATCTTTTCTTTAGGAGCCTTTTGATGTTACTGTACAAGCTTGATGGAAAAGAGACTCTCGCTCAAGTTTGGGCAGAGCCTCCAGCTGGTGAAGGCGACACTTCTCTGAAAAGAAGCACACCCCATTCTATCCATTGCTCACTCTCTCGTTAGCTTGCCTGGAAAGACTGTCAGAGTAGATGCTGCCATTAGAGTCGAGCGTCAAGCAAGGTAAGGCATGGCATTGCCTGCGGCTCCAAGTCAGACTAAATAAAGCTAGCCTGGGCTGTTGCATTTGTCTTTCATGTCCACGGCGAGAAACAATGGGCAAAGAGGCGCATTCCGTCCTGTTAAAAGGGACTCGGCGGCATGTGCAGCCACCAGAGCGTTGACGAAGGGCTGGGCTAGGACAGCTCTACCCTTTGGCTCTCTCTTGTTCTCTCTCCCAGCTTGCAGCTGGAAGACTAGAAGGGAGACAAAGAGAGTCTCCACTGCATCACCTTGTTCAGACCCTTTTGGCTCATATGTACCATGCGCAGCTGCCAAAGCACTGCCCCGTGTTTTAATACTGGCCAGTGCTATGGAAGCTGCACAAATAGTGCTCTCGTGACCCAGGAGCACCAAGGACGAAAGTGTGCAATGAAGGGAAAGTAACTCCCAACACATTACTCTGCCGCAGCAAAGACACAGCAGAACTATGGCGGCTGTTTAGCCTCACTGCCAGGCCTAGACAGGTATCAGAAAAAAGGATCAGGAATTGCTGTTGTTGTTTTATTTCTACCCCGCCCATATGGCGCGGTTTCTCCAACCACTCTGGGCGGTTCCCAACAGAACACTAAAACAGAATAAAAGTTCAAACATTAAAAACTTCCCTGAACAGGGCTGCCTTCAGATGTATTCTAAAAGTTGTGTATTTCCTTGACATCTGATGGGAGGGCACGATTCCTTGAGTGTTTATTTGCAGGATGGTGTAGCTGGGAAGCAAAAACAAACATTAAGAGATTCCCCCGTATTGAGGGCAGTGCCAAGGGGCAAGCAACAGACACACAGAACGATTCTGATTATAAATCTCGGCACATCAGCACGTCTTCCGAGCTTTTATGAGCTTCTCTGAATCGAAGATTTGTTGCAGCCACCTGCCACACGTTGGCTCCTGTGCAAAACCAAACAGAATCTTTCAACAGAGGTCTCAACCAGGACAGGACATCTGGGAAGCCACAAACACCCTGCCCCAAAGATGGAGTGATTTCTAGCCTAGTTTTTCAAATGGCAGGGGGTGGGGTGGGGAGAATGGCTGCTATTCTGAGCATACTCTTGCAAAGTGCTTTTTGTTTCCTTACATTGGAGGCAGAGTTAATGTTTTAAAACACACAATTCTTTCGTCCCACTGTCACCTCCGGTCAAAAAGGTTGATAAGGTTTTTGAAACCATACAAAACACCCTGCCAAACTTGCTTGGCCACAGGGGAAAGCAAGATGAAGAATCACACCCAATCCCTCTTGAACTCGTGTGTGTCCATCTTCAGCCCAAGTTGAAATCACCATCTTGCTCCAAACATTCTTCCAAACTACCCCATAAGACAATTTCCTCTTGTCCTCCAGTCTCTGAAGAACCTCCCTCCTGACTGTAAAGTTCATCTTAAAAAAATAAAAATACAAGCTTGCACAGGCCGAAGAGGTTATGAACAAAGGTTAATGGCAACAACAAACAGGAGGATGTTCTGAATTATGGAAGCGTGGAAAAGATGGGCAGGGAGGTTAGGTGTATGTCTGTTCTTTGCATCATGGTTAATGGCTGAGCAAGGGAGAGTAAGCCAGTATGTACTAATTAGATTTGTAGGCTGGGAGGGACTAGGAACAAGAGTAAGGACAAGAGGGGGCTGTTGTCTTGTGGTTTGTTTGAGAGAATAACAAGTGTCTCTAAAAAAAACACAGGCCACTGGTGGGGAATTAGCAAAGAGACACCCAACAAGTATTTCAGCACCTTAAAATGGCTTATTTCATGGCATATTCCAGAAGTGGTTTATGCCCATGACTAGGAAAATGATAAAAACTGCAATATTATTTATTGATAATCTGCTTCCTCTCAACCTTCAGTTGGCTTACAAAAATCCAACCTAAAATGATGAAATCGGTTTTTTTAAAACCCAGATACTGCGGCTATCTATTTTTAGCTGCTCCATCACCTGTGTTTTGTTTGTTTTTTAGCAAGTGGCTAAATTGAAAGCAATCTGCATGTAAGTACTTTTTTTTATATAAGTAACCTTTTGACACTCTGAAGTGAGTGCAAATTGCAAAAAAATGACAACCGCGTCTTGTGGTTCCTTAAAAATGATCAAACCTATTAGGGCAAAAGATTTTGTGGACTACAGTGCACTTCATCAGATTAATTCATCAGTCTATAGAGTCCACTGCCCTGTGATCTAAATTTAATAAATAATACTGGAGCAACAATGAGTAGACCTAACTTCCCATGTTGCTCCATTGGGAGGCTTTAGACATTGCTGGCCTGCTTTGAGCCCACTGAGCTTTCTACCAAAGCTTTGGACACTCCCTTAGTTACTGACATGCGCGAGGAAGATGGGGATAATTTGAAAAGAACCGAAAAAGATGCAAGGGGCATTTGCCCCCTTTCCTTTGAAGAATTTCAATTTACGGCAGGAATGTGCTGATAAGAGACAGGCAGAGGGACCCAGCTCTTTCATGTCTGGCTGCTTAAATTACATTGGAGAGGGAAAACATATTAAGAGCCTGTATTCCTCAGCGCAGAGAAACAGACACTCATTCCTGCTGACATCTCTCCTTTCAGCCACCAGCTGATACCTAACTTCAGGTCGCCAGAACTGCATCAAAGGGAAAGGCACGTTCTGCTACAGTTCAGCTCCATTTTGGCTCTTTTGTTCGGGGGTGGCAGGGAACAGGTAGAATCAGTGGTTTAAACCACAGCATGGTGCGTCCCTCTCTTCTATGAATCCACCCAATTGACCTTTCAAAGCCGCTCAACTCCCAGTCAGTGGCCATTGCCCCATATTGTGGTTGCGAATGTTGTGCTAAGTTAATTCCGAATGGTTTGAAGCACATCTGTTTTAGCTATGGAACATACAATAGTACCTCGCTAGACGAATACCTTGCGGCACGAAAAAAATCGCAAAACGAAAACATTTTGCGATTTTTTGGCAGACTCGCAAGACGAAGTTTTCTATGGCCATGCCATAGAAAACTTCGCAAGACGAAGCAGGGCACCGCGAGGAGAACGTCAGACCGAGAGCCCGTCCGCCTCGCGCTTCCGCCACCACCATCGCCCGGCTTCCGCAGCAGCCAGATCCCCCCCTCACTCATCTTAAGCCTGCCTGCGTGCGAACGGGCTGTCTGTCTGGTTGGGCACAAGGGTCCGGCTGCTGGGGAAGGAGGGAGGGAGCCTCTCCCTGGCCCTCTTCCTGCTTCCCCCTGAAAAACTTCTGGCCATGGCGGGTGAGTCGGGTCCTTTTTTGCGCTCTCCCCCCCCCCATAGGAACACATGAATAAAATTTCAATGCATTCCTATCGGAAACCGCACTTCGCAAGACGAAATGATCACAACACAAAACGACTCGTGGAACGAATTAATTTCGTCTTGCACTCTGATGGTCCCGATACCATCCTGGCAGTCCCCTAACTTCAGTGTCAACATCTGCACCGACGAGGGCCTTTGATAATGGCTCGTCCTCCTAAGCTGCTGGCAAAGCATCTTCAAGCTCTCCCAATGAGCAGAAGTGGAACACCAGGGCCATGCTGTCAAAGTTCTAGTACAGGCATAGGCAAACTCGGCCCTCCAGATGTTTTGGGACTACAATTCCCATCATCCCTGACCACTGGTCCTGTTAGCTAGGGATGATGGGAGTCGTAGTCCCAAAACATCTGGAGGGCCGAGTTTGCCTATGCCTGTTCTAGTATAATGGAGAGTTGGGGTGTCCATCCAGCCTCAACATGGCTCAGAGACTTGAAGACCTCTATCATGTCTCCACTTCATCTAAACGAAAACAAGCATGTGCCACCTCCCCTTATCCCTTCTTCATAAGAAGACCCCTTCTTCTTCTTCTACTGGGTGATTTCCCCACATTGTCTACTGCCCATAATGTGCAACCAACTCACTGGTGCTCGCTAGTGCAGAATGTGGACGTCTAAATTTGTCAAATGTCTCTAGATGTTGTTGTCATTATTACTACTGTCACTTTGCTCATGGAAATGGCTCCAAGAGGCTTAGACACAAATAGGAGTGCTAAAACCAATGATGGGAACACAAGCAATAGAAATCTAAACAGCAACACATCTATACAAACAGAAGACAGATGTTTTCAACGGTGTGTTTTTCGAGGGTAGCAGCCTGCTCCAAGACTGGATTTCTAGTGCCTACAGTGTTCTCGAGAGTGGGCTTTCCAACTGACTCCTTTAGAAATAAATCAAGGGTGGGGAACTTGTGGCCCTCCAGGTATGGCCGAAAGGGAGCACCCCATAGGAACAGAAGGAAAAGAAGTGGGATGGGAAGGAAAGCTGGGTGAGTGAATAGGGAGAGATCAAAGATACACGTGATCAGGATTGTGAAGGAGATGCAGCCATTGGCATGCATATTTTGAAGTGGCTTGCAAAGCTTCTGCGTTTGTGTAGATTCCACACCCAGGATCTTGTGTCATTAGACCAGAAAGCCCACAAAGTGCAAAATGTACAACACTTCTTCCTATTCAAGTCCCTTTTGTAAGGAAACCCCAAATGGTATGGGCTGTGGCTACTTTGATTATATTCATTGAGGAGTTCGGAAAGCACCTCCTATTTTTAGAAGACCAGTGGGAACAAATTGGGCAGGGAGATCATAGACCTCCTTTCTTGGAAATGAAGAACTTCTGCCCTCCAAGTGTGGGACCCTAACTCCCACCAGCCCAAGGGAGCATGGCCATTTGTTAGGAATGATGGGAGTTGTCCTTCCCAACTCTTTCTCATCTCCCCTCCATCACTTTCCTTGGGCTTCTGCTTTCCCAGGAACCTCTACCCTGGTCTCTTCCTTCCCTAGGTCCCTGCTCTGCTCTCCTTCCTGACCCAAGAAGCTCAGCCAACAGCACTCAAAAATCCCACTACCCTCTCTGACATCAGGGCAACTCAACCAATCCACCACCCCCAGATCCCTTGATAATATAGATGGAAGGCAAGACAGCACAAAAGCCCAGATTGGCACTTCACAATCTCTCGTTCTTAAGCCAAACGGGTAAGGCATTGCAAATCTAACAGGCAAGATGGAGACAGGCAGGGTACTGCAAATCCGGCAATATTATTCTACCCACAACGCAAACACACTCCCCTGCTAGAGCATCGATCATGCTCAAAGCTCCACTCTAAAACCTTTCAGCTCGCCAGCATCCTCCTGAAACTGTAGTGCCCAGTGCTAAACGCAGTTCTCCAAATGAGGTCATGCTGTGCTAAGTGGAGTTCAGCCTTCTGGGTTTTCGAATGATGCTCTTGTTGTTAATACAATGGAATTAGTCTTTTTTAAAACCACAGTCAAGCTTGGCTAATTCGTGCACCGGTTGTTACCAGAGAAACATGCCTCCATTCCTCCCTCCCCCCCCCCCCCGAAGAATCTCCGTTCCTACAATATTTGAACAAATGGCATAGAATCATAGAGTTGGAAGGGACCCTGAGCGTCATCTCCTCGAACCCATGACCCTGTGATTAAGAGTCTCATGCTCTACCGACTGAGCTATCACTTCAGTTGCTAGACGACTCCCATCAGCCCCCAGACTGATGGGATTTGTAGTCCAGCAACACTGGGAGAGTGACAAGTTGACCTGACCTATCTGGGCACCAGGGGGTGCCATGGACCCATTTCAACAGAAGAAAAATTGGTGACGTTCAGAAATCCCTCTACCAAGCATTGTGAAATGTCTGCACCCGCCCCGAAACAAATAGAGCACAAACTCCAAAAAGGGGAAAGGCAAGCAACACCCCCCCCCTTCTCCAAAACCAATCCAACCAAGCCCCGGGCCCAATCAAACAAGCAAAAGAGAAGGGGGAAAATATTTTTTTAAAAAAACGGGGAGAGCAAAGGGCACCAAAGAGGATGTCTGAGGGCACCGTGGAGTTCTCAAGTGCCACGTTGGGAAACACAAGCTCAGCTCTCTACAATGGTGGCCCTTTGCAAAGGAGGTCAGAACACTTCCACATTTCACGGCTGTTCAAAAGGCAGCATTCTGGCAGGCGCAGTTTGGCATGCAGTGGGAAGAAGAGTAGGAAGTAGAGTTAGACCTACTGAAATCCCCTCGCACACACCTGTTATGTGTGCAAGACCCTTGCCCTCCACAACATACATCTCCAGTATGTGAAACCCACGTGCTTCAGCCGATTCAGCCCCACTGAAGTCCAGGAGGCCAACAGGGTAACTTCAGCACCAGGAGACCAGCTGGCAAGCATTTCTGTATCATGGCCTAAGTCAGTTGAGAGACTGGAACTCTATAACGGCCAGATCTGCCTGGTTGTGGCTAACAAGACAGGACGCCATTTCCAATAATACTGCCCATCCTCAGATAGACCAATTATTAATAGCGCTGCATTTGGCAACATCGTGGTGGCGTGTTCCTTTCTGCAGATGCACAGGCAATTTTTGAAAGGGGGGAGGCTACAATCTTATCCTTACCTAAGGATGAAGGAGGATTTTGTCCTGTCTGCATTTTTAAGCAAACAGATATAATCTGCACCTCCCAGACTGAATTACGAATTTGGGGATAAAATGGGTTTAGGAATGTGTTTGTTGAGATAAGGCAGGCATTTAAATCCAGATTCAGATGAAGTGTTATTTCAATATGTTTTAAAGTATGTGCTTTTATGAATTCTCATACAGCCTTTTTTTTAAAAAAAAACCAAACCAAACAATAACCACAGATAGATGCAAAAACCAGAATCAAACAAACTCATGTGAAATTGACCCAGGAGTCAATCCCACTGAACACAATCCTAACAGGTTTGCACTGGAAATCTAGGGAGGGGGGAGCTTTCAGAGAGGGAAACGAACGGCAGGCTATCAAAGAGAGCCTGAGAAAACCCGCACAAATGTTTCTCCCAAGCAATTGTAGGAACAATAGAGTGTGTGTTGAAGCAGCGTGCCGAAGGGGGAGGGAGAAAGATTTGGCACTGCTGCATCTCTTCCTTGGGCTCCATCCCCAGCTCCTTGCCTCTTTCGCATCATCCTGCCCTGCAGAGGACAAGAGTACAGTGCACCAGCCAGCTTAAGCTGAGATTTTATTTTTTTTATGGCACATAAGTGGCTCTCGGTAACACGCAGTGACACAAGCTAATCGTGACTCACCGAGCACAGCATACATCTCAGCAGAGGGGCCTGTTCCGAGAGACTTGTTTTATTAATCCCGCATTACTGGGAGAGCTTCTGGGGCTACGTTTAGGCCCTTGCGTTGCAGCAGGACTCCGGGAGGCAAAACTGCTGCGTTGAGCGCAGAAAGGACACATGAAATGCTCATGCTCCCCTTGGGTGCACAGACACGGGCTTTCAATCATGTGTGCCCGTAAGAGAGATGCAAAACCAGGCGGGTCCCCGTCCCCCCTTAGAGGCTGTTTGGAGTGTCAGAACAGCAAACAGCGCAGATGGCTGTTTACGGGAAAAAAGGGAAGAAAAGAAATCAACATCACACCTACAATGTACACACATACATACTAGTACAGCATTTAACTTCCCCCTGTCGGCTTGTCAAGTACAAGTACATTGGAAAAGCCGCAGAGTGCTGCGAATGTTGCCAGAGGAGGAACAAAAAGCAGAAGGGCCAATTGCAATCTGTTAAAAGAACAGGGTCACAGAATGCGTGCCAGGGATGGGGAAACTGTGGCTCTCGGACTACAACTACCATCATTCCCGGTGGTTGGCAATGATGGCTGGGGCTGATGGGAGTAGGAGTGCAACAACAGCTAAAGGGCCACAGGTTCTCCACCTCTGCAGCATCTTCTGGGTGTGCGCAAATGCTTCTTTTGACGGAAGCATCTTCCTGCTTCCCACCACTGTGACATCAGCCCTCACCCAGCTTCTTCTTCTCTTCTTGTTTGGCGATCACTCGTAGCCGAGTAAGATTGTCTTCCATAAACACAGTTTTAACAATGGGTCCGTAAGTGACTGTGGAGGCCAATTCTGGATCCACACGTCCTTCCACAGTGGGGACATTGGTTTCCGGGCGGGAGTTGATCACTGTGTGGATTTGCCAAGCGCGCCTTTCTCTTAGCACGTTTCTCCCTTGCGTCCTGAGATTGAGTGTCTTCAAAACCCATGACACCTTTGGTAAAGGCTGTTCTCCAACTGGAGTGCTCGCAGGCCAGTGTTTCCCAGTTGTCAGTGTTTATACTACATTTATACACCCAGCACCATCCTCAGAACTGTAGCAATGTAACGAAGGCGAAAAGGCGCCTTGCTTCAGAATAACAAAGCCTGCTTGCTCCATTTTCCTTATTCTCAATTACAGCTGCTGCTCACGTGATTCAAGCTGGTTGGGCAATTGATTAGACCAAATGGCCCAGCCCTTGCTGGACTAGTCAATTTCATTCAACAATGAAACTTTAGGTGGGGGAGGGGGAATCTTGAAGGGCAAGCCATTGCTGTGAGAGGGGTAGGAGTACAAGGAATCGGGGTGATCGGTTTTTAAAATAGTCCTCCTTATGACTTTAATAGCAGTTGGCCACTAAAAGATTTTAATGGCATGGAGATAAGGCGTTGGGGGGAAAAACTTCTGCATAACTCCTTCAATCCTTGGTAAAAAGGACGGCAAGCCTAGATCCCCCTTTTACTCCTGAAATGTGTAACTAGAGTAAGGACTGACCCCCTGTTTTTCATGTTCTACCAGAGAGAGTGACAACTTCCTCTACAGAGCAGGAGAGAACTCTGAATGGACTTGTACATTGTAGAGGAGAAGCCAGGAGTATGTAAAGCCAAGATGAGTGATACGGGAGGAAGACTTGTCCTAGGCCATGTTCTTCTGCAGAGTTATTGCAGGAACCGGGCCCTCTCCTCCTTGGTACAGCCCCAACCAACAAAGATGACAGTAAACATCCGAAACCCTACAGAGGATCCAGTTCTATCGCAAACAGGATTTGCTAATCCCACATTATGCGGTTGTCATAACGGGCCCCCAGTGGGAAGCATTTAACAGGGGAACCTCCCATCCCTCTTTTATCCTTACCCTTTATCTATTAAACTAATTGGTTTATTTAACACAGAGAATTACAGCCCACCCTCACCAGCACAGTGAGAGCTCTGATCCATATTCATGAATGCACAGTTCAGCTCTAGCCTTGCTGGCTGTCAGGACAGATATTTCAGGAAAGGGTGGCATCGAGGGGCTTTGTTACGGCTTCGTGGCCTTCCCCTCTTCTTCTTCGGAGGAGGAAAATCCGGACTAGTGTGGGTGCCTCGAGCGGAATAGTAAGACTGCTAACAGTTCCAAATGCTAAATGTATTATTGGAAAGTAGATACACATCCATGGACACTTGCCCTGTGATAGTGTTCCAACAGCTCTGGGCTCTGAGCATCTCTTAAGTTAGGCCTGAGGAACCTGTAGTTCTCCAGATGTTGTTGGGAGTCCCAAAAGGCCCCAGCCAGCATAGCCAATAGCCATGGATGATGGGAGTTGTAGTCCCAACAAGATCTGGAGGGCCACAGGTTTTCCCCATACCTGTCTTAAACTGTAGCCCAAAGGCCACCAGTAGTCCACTTTCAGGTGGTCCTCAATACCAAACAAAAGAACAACAAAGGGAGGGAAAGAGGAAAGCCAAGTGTACTGCTGAAGTTTTCATCACATGCTGAAGAGGCAATACATTTCTCAGTTCCACGTTTTGAGCAGCTTGCCTCTTCAAATAATGCAAAACAGCAGGGCAGGCCCAAGGCATTTTGGCACCTGAGGCGAACCACAAAATGGCACCCTCCCCTCTGCGCCAAGGAAGAAGGGGTGAAGCGGGAATCAAAGACCGTCATGACAAGGGGCCTGCTCTGAAAAATGCTGGGTGGTTACAGAGCCCAGGAGACTCCAGAGGGGAGCCCCCTAGGGGTGGGAGGAGACCAGCAGCGTATCCTGTTCACCAAAAAGCCCCTGTAGAGGTGCCGTGGTGGGCTGCCCAAGAGGTAACAGATCCAGCCTTCAATGGCACCACTGTGGTGGCGGCAGCAGCAGGCAATGCATTCCTTGAAGGACAAATCTGCTGCTGCTGTGGATCCTGCCACCCGAGGCAGTCGCCTCGCCTTGCCTCATGGGTGGGCCGGCCCTGCAAAGCAGCTACAGTGGGAACTTCAAAGTAGGCCTCCTGCTGCAGACCTGATCCTTTCATGTGCTTGCAGGTCACAGAGGACAAATGCAACAGTAGAGTTTTAATTGCCAAACCAAGGGTCTCTCCATAGGGTGGTGTGAGATTTTTTTATATATAAAAAAGCAATAAATCCAGCAAAAAACAAGCAAGCCACAGGGCGGTTCTTAATGCAACGTCCTATGGATGTGTCTCTCCATGGTTCACCACAGCCCCATAGGACAATGAGGAAAAGAACTAACACACACAAGCTAGGTCACATATTCTGAAGATGTGCTGCTGCATGAAATTTAACTGCCTTGTAGCGTTTATGCAGATTAACAGGTAGAATAGCAGGGTTTGTGGGTTTTTTAAAATGCTTTTTATTAATTTTTTAACTGGTTATTCATATACATATTCCAATCCTTTCCCCCCTCACATATACACCCCCCCAGGCAATATCAATATTTCTTCACAAGTGTCTTCCCAACACCTCATTGTAGCTTCTTCTATCGTCTTTCTCTTTTCGACTGTGTTGTTTGTCTTTATTACCTTTCTATTACATAATACAGTGGTACCTCGCTAGGCGAACGCCTCGCGGCTCGAAAAAATCGCAAGACAACGTTTTGCGATATTTTTTTGGGCAGACTCAGAAGACGAAGTTTTCTATGGCCGTGCCATAGAAAACTTCGCGAGAAGCAGGGCGCCGCGAGGAGAAAGTCAGACCGAGAGCCCGGCCGCCTCGCGCTTCCGCTGCCGCCATCGCCCGGAACACCGGCCACCTCGCGCTTCCGCCGCCACCATCATCCGGAGCCCGGCCACCTCGCGCTGCCATCGCCTGGCCGCCTTGCGCTTCCACCACCTGCCATCGCCCAGAGCCCGGCCACCTCGCGCTTCCGCCTGCGTGTGAACGGGCTGTCTGTCTGGTTGGGCACAAGGGTCCGGCTGCTGGGGAAGGAGGGAGGGAGCCTCTCCCTGGCTCTCCTCCTGCTTCCCCCTCCCCAGAGCCTTAAAAACGTCCGGAGCGGCCATGGCGGGTGAGTCGGCGCCTTTTTTTGCACTTTTTTCCCCCCATAGGAATGCATTGATTAAATTTCAATGCATTCCTATGGGAAACCGCACTTCGCAAGACGAAATTAACGCAACACCAAACGACTCGTGGAACGAATTAATTTCGTCTTGCGAGGTACCACTGTATAACTTACCTATTTGTTCTGAACTTTGCAAAATTTATTCAAAACATAATAAGGGTTTTATTTGAGAACAATGTTTTCCTAAATAGTCTTTCACACATTCCCACTCTCTTTAAAATTTTTGGTTTGGTTGGTTCCTAATTGGCTCTGTCATTTTTGCTAATCCCAAATATTCACACAATTTGATTTGCCATTCTTCCTTTGTCCCCCTTCCAATTCCTAGCAATTGACATTCTTGCTGCGATTGTAACATATAGAAACACCTTTTTTTTGTCATTGGGTATATCAATCGTCATAATGCCCAGAAGAAAGGCTTCAGGTTTCTTCCCAAATGTTTGTCTAAACATTTTTCTTAATTCGTCATAGTGTTCCAGAATTTTTTAATTTCATCACAACCCCACCACATGTGGTACATCGTTCCTTCCCCTTGATTACACCTCCAGCCTACATTTGATTTTGATTTATATATTTTAGCCCATTTTCTGGAGGGTCATGTAAATAGCACGGTTCGTAATGTGAACTGGCATGCTGCGGATGACACAGTACTAAATATGGAACTTGGGAGACCAGTGTTCAAATCCTAGATATGCCATATAAGGGTTAGGAGCGGCTGAGCTTGGACCGATCATGATGGTGTCTGGAGTGAAGCAGATATGAGAGCGGAATGTTAATCGCAGATATGCTTTATTTGTGCATCCAAGTGTTTGCGCCCTTGGACTTAAATTTTGAACCAATCTAATGTGAGGCGGGAGGCTAGTACTTTCTTTTAAAGCTTTCAAAATTAAAGCTGCAGGGGGGATAAATTAAGTTGGAGGAGAACACTGAATAGATCTAATTTAAGTCCCAAAAAATGATCTGCAGATAAAATTCAGTAACTGTCAGCGATTGCTGTCCCGGTGCAAATATCAGAAACACACCAGCAGCTTCTTCTGTCGGAAATTTCTGTATACCCCAGGAATGTCAATTCTGGGAGCTGTAGTTGTGGTCTGCACATTTAAAGCACGCAACGTCCCCTAAAGAAACCTGAGAACTCTAATCTACCCCTCACAGAGCTTCAACACCCAGCTCCCTTAACGAACTACAGCTCCCAAGAAGCTTTGGGGGAAGCCATGTGCATTAAACCTGCTTTAAATGTCTGGTGTGATGTTAAACAAGCAACTTTCATCCATCAGAATACAGGTGCAGAGTGAAATCCCCATTGGTTTCTAGCTTCTAACTGGTAATTAATTCTCCTACTGTCTGTATTTCTTATAGGAGTGGTCATTTTATTGTGTTTTTCACTTTTACTTTTTAAGCTATGATTAATCATCTAAAGCAGGGGGTGGGGAACCTTTTCCAGACTGAGGGCCACACTTCCCTTCTGGGCAACCTTTCAAGGGCCACATGCCAGTAGTACATGGGGCCAGAGGCAAAACTGGCAGAGCAACAAATGCAAATCTTCCTTTTGTATAGTAGGCTGGTTTTACTCTTTATCCTCCATCTGGACAAACTATAGGCACTATCGGGAGTTCAAAGGAATATTCAAGGAGGATCCACAGTAGAGCTGATGAAGGGATATGGCCTGGGGAGAATCCTGAGGTATAGACAGAGAAGCTACCCTTGGGCTACAGCTTTGGCAACCTTTTCAGCAGAAAGGTTATTATATTTATGAATCAATCAATCAAATGACAATATTTAGGGAGGGAGGGCTGAAACCTAGGTCAACGGATGGGCTGCAATGCAAGGGGCAGCTCAATTCGAAGCATGCTTTCTCAGAAGAAACCTCACCACCTTGGGTGGAGCTTACTTGCTTGATATCACATGCATAGGGTCATAGCCTTTATCTCACCATGGAATGCCAGCTTATTCATAAGACACACTCGGTATCTATAGGTGCTTGGGATACTCATGCAATCATATTCCATTTTTACAAATTATGCATTGGCTCAATAAAGAGTATCTTCTCCCACATAACAAAATATTGCAGTTTTGAGTGCTGGGAAAATGTGATATCCTTGCAACAGAAGGGTTTGAAAGAAAACAATCTGGATCCCCAAGAACAAGTGATTAACTATCGGGGGAGGAGGGGACATCTTCAGTACAGCCAAGGGCCTAGAAACACCATCTATTTCTCCCCCAAAATCAACAAAGTAAAGCATAATTCAAGCCAGCTACTTCATGATCCTGGAAGCCCAGATATATCATGACCCCCATATCTAATTCCTCCACCCCACCTACAAATGTGCATGAGAAGAAGTGTGTAAAGAGCTAGGATAGGATAGCAAGGGGCAAAGCTTGCAAACAGCAAGAACATTCAGCTGGTTGTGCCCTTATTTCCTTATCTGCATCAAATACACCAGGGGTGGGAAAGATCCAGCCCTCTGATGTTGGTGGACTCTAACTCCCATCAGCTCCAGCAAGCATAGCCAATGGTCAGGGATGATTGGAGCTGTAGTCCAACACTGGGAAGACCAAAGGTTCAAGGGCGTACCCACCATGGGGCAAGTTAGGGCAGCTGCCCTACTCTAGAAGCCAGCTGGCAGCTGCCCCTCTCTAGAAGCAAAAGGGGAGAGAGCGCAACACACTCCTGCTGGAGCTCGCCCGGGCTGCCTCCCCACAGCCTTCGCTCGTTCAGCTCATTCTGCTGCTGCTCTTACTAGAGCAAACAAGGAGGGGGGAATGGAGAACCAGAATTGGAAGAGCTGGGGTGTGGATTAAAACACTGTACGTAAAACACCACACTCACTCTGATGTTCCTCCCAGGGATCACGGTGGGAGGGAGGGGGGAAGAGAGAGAGAGAGAGAGAGAGAGAGAGAGAGAGAGAGAGAGAGAGAGAGAGAGAGAGAGAGAGAGAGAGAGAACTTGAAGCTGGCTGCTGAAGGATTGAAGTCTCTCTCTCGCGCGCGCGCACAAAGAGAGGAGGCTGGACAGGGCGAGCCTTCCAAAGCTCCTGTGCCAGTATTTAAGATACAATTTGTTTCCTTGTTTCAGGTAGCAAATGGTCGGCACCACAGCTTTTACTCTTGTCCTTGGGGAGGGGGGATCTTTATCAGTTTAATGAAACCTCCAGCGATAATGAGGTGTGAAAGGAGTTCCGTTTTAACTGGGTGGTTTTGCATAAGGAGGCTTGGAAGGCATGGGAATGCAATGGTGTTATATCTTTCCCAATTGTCCTCCCTCCTTTGTGTCTTTTATCATCCAAGCTGTTTGGGCAGCCACTGTGTGATGTGATCTTAAAACATGTGTGTTAGAAAGGGTGGGCATGGATGTCTCAGTTTTCTCTTTCAGCCTTAAAGGGCCAGCACCCCTTTATTGCTATAAAGCAGGCATGTCCAACAGGTAGATCATGATCTACTAATAGATCACTGGACGTCTGTGGTAGATCACTGGCTCCCCCCAAAGAAGCTCAGCAACTTTGGCTCCCCTAAAAAAAGCTCTACATCTTTGCCCTGAAGCCCCCAAAACAGGGCTTTCCTTCCTAAATAAAGCTAAACCTTGACCTGAACCCGCTAAAACATGGATGGCTTTCCTTCCTAAAAAAAAGCTCAACAATCTCAACCTGAACCCCCCAAAGGGGGTAGATCAATCACTGCCAGTTTTTAACTCTTGGAAGTTGGCCACCCCTGCTATAAAGAGTCTGCATGTAGCTTCATTGGAAGCGATGGTATGTTGGCATTGACAACAGATATTTTTTATGTTGTTATGTATTACGGTTTTTAGTTTCTTTGCTGTCTCACCAATAGAAAAACCTGGGTGGTCACTGTTAGGGAATTTTATGGGGGGGCACCCAAACGAGGCTTCATTTGGGAATCAAGATTGGCACAAATGCCCTCAAGGGGACCCCATTTGATCCTACAACACCACTCTAGTATCGCACCAACACAAACCCCCTCAAGATCAAGCCCTGTGTAATAAAGGCTCCCTTTCCTACCCTTTCTCTGTTGCCTGAGACTATGTAACCATATTTCTTTATGAATGAATACAGTGTATCTTTATTTCTAAATGAAACCCCCTTTTGCTACTCTGGCCAAGGGCTCTCAGGGATGCAGGGAACAGCCATAATCCTTTAAGCAAGAGGTCAGGTAGCCAGGGTGGTGCTCCTCTGCATATCCATAATCCATTCAGGTACCATCTCCTGCCATTCCCAACCCTCCGAAGCCAGAGGCAATACTCACACCTGGACCCATTGTCCCCCCCCCCCCCCGGCCAGGTACTCAAGGATCCCCTCCCAGATACTTACTGGTACTTGCTTAACAATGTTCTGGGACATCGTGCATTGTTACCGTATGTTAATCCTGTTTACCTCCTGTTTACCTGTATGCTAATGCCCCTTGCCCCTTCCCCTTTTCTGACGTTTTACCCTGTCACAAGTGATGTATGTATGATGCTTTCGATGTACATTATGGGATGGTGGTGGGAACTTTTAAAAGTTCTTGCAGCCCTGTTCATGGTGTTCAGTCTGGCATTGAACCTGCTGCGCAGTAATAAACCTTGCTGTTTGCTCCGGATCGTGGCTGGACTCCTTCCTTTTATACTCTGCAACGACCACAGGCCCTTGCCTGATGAGCTGGGTGGCTGAGCATTCTCGCACCCAGAATTTTGCCCTAACAGTCGCTTTTTATCTTTGGGCGATGCTCAGAACAAAACAGGAAGAAAGCAGGTGGTGGACTTTTGGGGGAATTGGAGTCCTTTAACTTCTTCTTCTCTCCTTTAGGAGGGATATAACTTTCCATCTCCTTCTCATAATGAACTTTGCCACTGTTTGCCATGTCTTCAAACTTGCCTATTTGTTTTGCTGACATTGTCCACCATTCAGACAATTGGGTTGCATTTCGCAGGGCAGAAGAGTCCGGACCTTGGTGTATTCAGCTTGCTAGGCTTACAGGAATCCGGACGTATGAAAGGGGTCGGTCTTGCTGTGGGCAGGATTCCTGCATTACCGGGGGGGGGGGTTGGACTAGATGACCCTGGGGGTCCCTTTCAGGCCAGCTCTACAGGATTTCTGTGAGGGGTTCAAGTGAAAGGAGCGGCTGTAGATAGTTTCTGTGCTTCAGGCTGCTATCCTATACAGGCTTACCTAGGCATAGATTGATTTCTTAAGATGGTTGTGTGAAAATTATTATGGACAAAGTATAATTATGTAGCGCCTGTATTGTAGGCTCAGCTTATAAATATGTGTAAATAAGCAATACATCATAAAGACACCGCTATCTCCACTGTGGAAATATGAACCCTGGGTAAGTGCCTGGGCCCCTGGAATCTCACTGTTGTGGATATTGGGGTGGCATGGAACAATATTAAAACTTGCAGTTTGCCCCCCCTCCTCCATTCCCTCAATACTTTTCATATAATCATAGAATCACAGTACTCCAGGTGAGGTCTGACCAGGGCAGAATACAGTGGTACTATTACTTCCCTTGATCTAGATGCTATACTCCTATTGATGCAGCCCAGAATGGGATAAGGCAAAAGATGGGATAAGGCAAAAGCAGGCAAACTTTAATTTATTTCTTTGCTAAGCTGATTCCCCTCCGTGTGCTTTGGACTACAACTCCCATCTGCCTCTGGCAGCGCAGTTGTGGTCCAAAGCACGTGGAAGGTGCCAGGCTGTCAAAGGATGCTGTTCATTCATAATATGAGTGCCCATGTGCGTAGTATGGGATATGCCTTGTCCTTGCTCTTGCGTAACCACAGCTGGTCCTCAGCAGGCTCATTGAGAATGTCCCTTTTTATAGCTGCTTGTCCTGACCTTTCTCTGATCCTCCTTATTATTTCCCTGGATTTCCCCCCTTTTGGTGTTATTAGGCTGGAGTCAGTTTCACCTGGGCTCTGTAGCCCCACCCACGTCCCCACTTTGTGGCACCTCCCCTCCTGTGCCTTGGCCCCGCCCCTTGCCCCTCCCCTCCCATGCCTTGGGCCCACCCCTTGCCCCCCCCTAGTTTTGATCCTGGGTACGCCCCTGCAAAGGTTCCTCATCCTTACAATACACTGTACCGTCTGTCATATTTTATTAACTGGTTTAGACAATGGCCATTACTGTATGATGAAACTCAGTTATACAGTATGAAGGACGAAGGGTCATACCAGAAGGTCCATCATACACCCCCCTGCCCTCTCCTGGGTCCAAAAGGACCCGCGCGTCGGAGGTTGCATGTCAGTTGGATACACGGAAAATGGTAGCTGCCTGCATAGAGTTAGGAGGTTGTTAGACCCTTTTATCCCATTTAGTCTGCTTGCAAACAGCGCTCCTCTCTTTCTCCCCATCTTCCAATGAACAGGCCACACAGTTAAGTAAATTTAAAACAATTTACTTACAAAACATTCCAAAGGTCACATTCATGCATTTATCCAAGCAGCAGCAAGGCAGAATACTCTTGGGTAGAAAATACAGAAAGATAGTTCCGAACATGTGCTCTAAGCTTGGCACTTGCTTAGGCACGTCTTCCTTGGGTCAGTTCCATGGTATGGAGAGAAAGAGAGGAAGAAAAATATTCACATCCTCCCTCATGGGGGCAGAGGGAAGAGGAGGCGTGACCTCAGCCTAGGAAACACAGCTCTATTGTCTTAACCCTTTCATAAACTAACTAGCCCTATGCTTGCTAGCTGAGCCACCGACGTTGCCTAAGAAGCTTGAAGCACCAGCCACTCTGTGTCCCAACCCACAGGGGTCAGGGGAAGGTTAGAAATCAGATCAATCCACATTCCTTGTCAGCATCAGGATCATGGATGTTGTCAGATTGGAGTGCAAGCAAGTTTGGCAAGGCTACTTCTTTTAACCAAAGGTCAACTGCCTATTTTCAGTATGACTGAAGAAGATGTTGAGAGTGAATCACATCGCATGAATGCAACTAGGGCTGTGAAGACCAGCATGCAAGTGACAGTCCCTTCAACAATGCTTGAACATGATGGGCAATGGGGCTGGGCGATATCTGGTTTTCAACATCGTGATACAGTATATCTATCACCAGCTAAACATCGCAATATACCGATATACCACAATGTCTGAAATAAGGATGGAGCTATGTAGAGGCACTGGCTGGCTTCACAGTTTTTCCAACATCATGATTTTTTCCATAGCACACACATACATTTGTGATATATTGCCGGATCAAAAATTATGAAACCACTATCGCAATGACTTCAATCTGGTTTTGGACGATCTATCGCCCAGCCCTAACACACATCATGATTCATGATATATTGCCAGGTCAAAAATTATGAAACTAATATCACAATGTGGACTTTAAAATAGTTTTGGACGATATATATTGGCCCAACCCTAATGGGTAGCCATTGGGGAATTAAAAGGGTGAGGACAAGCTTGTTAGGCCCATTATGACTTTCTTCTTTATCTAGAGTTAGATAGAACCATCCTATTAATTCTAGGCCGTTGTTTCTCCAATGTCTGAGAGCTGAGGCACCCCCCCCCCCCGTGAATTAAAACTGGAGGCACCATTCACTCCAGAAATTTGTACACATGTACATTGCGAAACAGTAAAAAACAACCTGTTCACCTCTGCTGGAGTCACTGTTCTGAGCATGTCTCCTGACAGGTAGAGCACATGGCGTTGCAACTAGAAAGCGCCAGGTTCAGCCTTGGCATCTACAACTAAGGCTGGGGGAGACACTTGCCAGAAACACAGATGAGCTGCCCCCAGAGGACGATATTGAGCAACGCAGACCACTGGTCTGACTCGGTGGAAGGTGGCTTCTTCTGCTCCAGAGGAACTCACACAGAGGTGCAACCCCTTCTGAGAGTGGAGAAGGCTGCAGTCTCTGCATCAAAACAGAGTGACTGAATTGTTGGCTATGGCCTAATTAATACCCGCCCTATCATGCTCAGGCAGAGCAATAAATCATGTTCCAAGACTCAAAGTCCTTGATGGGCAGGTCCTTTAAAGGCTGCTGGGAACTGTGCTTTTAATGAATTAATTCATCACACACACACACACAGAGAGAGAGAGAGAGAGAGAGAGAGAGAGAGAGAGAGAGTGTCAGTCTTGTGGAACGTAGCACAGGCATTACTCGTCCCACTGCCAACAAAACCTCTCCCGCTGTTCTCCCATTTCACACTCGTTCATGTCAAACCCGCCAAATTCCATAACAAGGCAGAGTATCCCCAAACTATTTCTTTGGCCCACCTTGTTGGCACGCAAACATGGAAACATTTCCCGCCCTGTTTCTATTTTAGAAGGATCCCTGGGAACCTAGCATACCTCAGGAGCTGCAACACATGGCATTGGTAAAGAGTATAGACTGTCCTATGCAGAGCAGCTGCATAGTGTCTATTTCACAACTCTGTGAGACCGGTGGGATGGAGGAACGAGGCGCTGCTTCAAAAAGACCAGCATGCACCGTGGCTGCAATCCTGCACAGTGCACATAGGGCTGGCTGAAAGGCAGGTGCTCTATTTAAAGGGTCTGCGTGAGTCGGGTGGGGAGAGAAGAGTGATTTTATTTTGCATCGCAGCATACACTGCTGTTGCAATCCTACATGCAGCCACATTAGACAGGTTTGTTGTTTTTAAAAGGATGGGGAAGAGGGAGTAATTTCCTTTTGCATTCCTTAGAGGAAACATCGGGTGGGGTTGCCAAGGCACCAGATATTACAGTATTTTCTAAGCTGAGAGCCAATTGACTTCCAAAGCATCTGTAACATCCCCTGTTATCAGGAATGCTTGTGCATATATACATATGTATGTGCTGACTTTCCCTGGCATCATTGAAAATCACCCCCAAACTGATATGCATCAAACCACAGGCTTCAGTAATTACTGAATCAGCTTAATTTTCTTATGCTCTTTTTTTCTTTAGGAGAGGCACAACATGTTTTCCTTCTCTAGCTTCCAAAAGTTTTAAATATGGTTATCAGGAGGTTTTGCTAAAATGACACTGGACTCACGAGTGGGCCCACATTAAAGTGAAGTTTCCAAGTTAATGAACAGTAAAAAAAAATATGTATGCAAAAGGGAGACACGACGGACAAGATATTCAAACCAAGGGTGATATGTAACAAGTTGCTATAATGCAAAGTTAAGCCGACCAAGACTTCAAACGAGCTCCCTGTATTTTCACTTATGCACCTTACACATTGTGGTGTTTTGCAATAAAATCACAATATGTAGCATTACAGGTTTTCAAGGCATTTTGCATGTATTATTTTCATAAACCTTTGGACACAACGGTCCTGTAAGGTGGGTCAGAATGATTATCCTTCTACTGCAGATGCAACAGGGAGAGTGGGCTGTCAGAGAGTTATTGGCAGCAGCGAGCTTTGATTGGACCCGGTTCACATCTGCAAACCTAGACCCACTTACCTGGGAGTAAGCTCCATTGAACTCAGTGACACTTGCTTCTGAGTAGTAGACATGTAAAGGATCACACTGTTACATTATAGTAGGTCTCCACATATAATTACTGTATGTGGGGGTTTTTTCCTGTCTCTCTCTACCTTTCAAAGAAAGGATACAAAAACAGCCAGGACAAAAGTGCCCTTGCCCAATTCCTTACTATGCCAAAGTATGTTTGCTGTGTAACATAAAAACACATTAAAAAAGCCTCATTGGATCAGACCAAGCAAAGGTCCAACTAGCCCAGCATCTTGTTACCAATAATTGCTAGGCCGAAGCCCACCAGGAAGGCTGGAAAACAATTTTTTTCATGCTGTTGCCCCCACTCCTAGCAAGCAGTACTCAAGAGCCATACGGCCTCTGAACACAAGAGACTCGATCTTTGAGCAGTGGCTAATAGCCCTTGATAGCACCCTGCTCCATAAATTTGTCTTATTTCTTTTAAAAGCATCCAAGCCAGCCTCCATCGTCACAACCTGTGTCGGCGCACAGCCCATCAATTAAGCACAGTTTATATGAAGAAGAAGAAGAAACACTTTCTTTTGCCCATCCGGAATCAGCTGCCAATCAATGTCATTGAGTGACCCCCAAGTTTCTAGTGTTCTATGTTTTATAGGCACAGACCCGCAGAATGGGAGGCTGGCTGTGCATTTACTGACTCAAAGACAATCTGGCAGGGGGCGGAGGGGACGTGCGTTCATAATCCTTTGCAAATGCATTGTTCCTGGCCAAAGCCAATCTGCTCAGATTGCAGCATGTCTTTGTGGAGATAGAGCGTGTGTGTGTGTGTGTGTGTGTGTGTGTGTGTGTGTGCGCGTGTGTGTCAATCCTACCCTTTACAGTATTTACTAGCCTTTGCTAGTAAATCTTCCAGGGGGGTAGTGGGAAGAACTGTAAGTGGCTCTTCAGAAGATGTCAAGAGGGCAAAAGCCAGGCTTTCTGAGTTTTATTGCTTAATCAAATTGCTTTTCCTTCTGATGGAACAGCCATTAGATGAAACCGTAGCTGCTTCCAAAACCTCCCTTCCCATCAGCTGACCAGACATCTTCCCAGCCTCCTTGGTGGGTTTTTGAAATACTGTAGACCAAACCAGATGTCGGAGGGGCTATGTCGGAAAAGCATGTGCCCACGTTGGCGAGCTCGCAAGACTTTTCCCTGGGAACAATTAACCCGGAATTAACTAGCACTCCCTAGAATCACTAGCATCCCTCCAATGGCAAGCTCAGCTAGCGAGTGCCGAAATAATTTTAGCCATAATGGGGGCCGCTGAGAAAGAAGCGAGGGGAATCAGAATGTCTGCGGGAGGAGAGGGGAAGCAGAGGTTTGTGGAAGTGTAAGAAGCCATTCTGCAGGTTCCCCTCAGAGAACCCCACTCACAAGCATGAATTGTGCATGTGTGAACCAGATGAAAGGCCTGCATGTCCCAGTGTGGTGTTAGTTACAGTAGTTCTTGTTTCTACCATGTTCAACCAAGACCACAAGCAGGGTGCAAAGAGTTCTTTTTCCACCCCCTTGCACTCCACAAGTGCTTGCAACCTCTGCTACTAGAGGTCATATGTGTGGCTCTTGGAGGAGGGGGAAACCATCATTTTACCACCCGATGGTGAATAAAACTAAGGTTTTTTAACAAATGTTTTGAGGGCAAACTCGTCCGAATTAAGTGCTCTTGTTGTACCTTGCCCATGGAAATGTGTTTATTTTTCCCTTTCTAAATGCAGGATTTAAACTTTACGCTGCAAAATAGGGGGGGGGAGTCAGCAGTGAGACTACAGTAGCATTATTTCTTTTCTTGACTGGACCTGCTTCTTCCTCTTTATCACCTGCCTGGGCATGCACAAAGCAAGCAGCAAAAGCTTTACCTGGCAAGCAAGCAAATAGCAGGTAGTGTCACCTGGTAAAATTCTGCAGGTGGGGGCCACCCTTAAAAGGCACAGCAGTTAAAAACAATTGTAAGCCTAGACATCAGTCTATTTCATTTATCCTTTGTTTCATTGGTACGGTTGCCTAGTCCCCATGAAAACTGGCACCGTTTTACTGATGAGGCACAGGGAGGACTAAACCAAAAGCAGATCTATTCAAACAGGGAGGGGTGGAGAGCACATGAGTGGCTGTGGTGTGATCTTCTGGTCAATTGATTTTAAAAAGGAGAACTATATAAATGAACCCCCTTTCCTCCCACCCCACAAATATTGGTCTCCCTGGGGATCTCCTCTCTTTCGACTTTTATTTAGTGTGGACCTCACAGAATAAATCTTAAAAGAGCAGGGCGGGCAGGGGGAGACTTGCCCATCTGGTTGCATGATGAGCAAAAACTAGAGCTTTATCCACCCATTGTCCCAACAGCAGAGAACAGACGAAGGGGCTTTCAAAAGGAAATCTACAGCCACATACTCCAGAGAGCTTGCTGCATGAGCCTGCTCAGCAAAAGCAGCCGTCAGTCCAAATCCTACATAGGCTTAGTTGGGAGCAAACCTCACCAAACTCAGCGTTTGTGAGCCTGAGTCCATTTATCCAGATTTAATTCTCTCCGATAGAAGGCAGCTTGATCCAAACCCAGTCTGGGTTCACAACAACCCGCCATGGAAGTCAGCAACCTAGTAAGAAGACGGAAGCTCTGGACATGGGCAGAAACACACTTTCCGTTGCCAATGGAAGTCCAAGCTCCAAAATCTCCCCCTTTTTTCCAGGCAGGATGCAGCAGTTCCGGCAGGTGTGGCTTGCCGCTACGGTGCTGCTTGGAGATAGGAAAAGCTGCACCTGCCAAAATTCTCTCTATGTGCCTATTTTTTTAAAAAAGCACATGAGCCTTGACCTGTATTGGATCCCAAGAATCTGTAGAAAATGAATCCCTCTCAGTTTTGGCCAACTCATTCCTTGTAAGCCAACTCATTCCTTGTTCTCTCTTGCTGATAGCTGGTGCCAGATGAGCAACCTCAGTAGCAGCAGCACCCCAGAACCTCACCCCCCCTTACTCTGGAAAAAGGAGGACCTGTATCTGCCATCTGGGTTTAAGATGAAGCTTCTCTGTTCCCTAGTGGCCATCATAAACAGTCACTAGGCACATTTATTTCTCAGAAATCTTCTATGTGTGGGTACCGGTAGTTGTGGTAGAACAAGGGAGGCTGGGGTTGCAATCCTACACACCCAAATGACCTAGGAGTAAGTCCTATTGAGCTCAAGGCGGCTTGCTTCCGAGTAGACTAGTCAGGATTGCACCGCCAGGCAGATTTCCCTCTTCTGCTTAGTTTGCACACCTGTATAATGTGGCTCCGTTTCCCTTTGCATCTACTATTCCCCCTCCCTCAATTTTCTCTGTCCTTTCGTTGATGTCCGATTTCGCCGGCGTCAGCCGTAAAAAAAAAGAAGGGGGGGAGCGGCGAGTGAAGTGTGCCCGCTCCAACACTGCAGTAACTAGAAAGACCAACCGATCCACCCGCCCCGTCCCAACTCCACCCTGCGTTTACTGTTCCAGGACCTTAAATATATAGCAAAGAAATTTTGCACAAGGTGGCAAACTGAGCAGGAAGCGAGAAGACGAGGTGCCAGGCTGGAACAAACACACGCTGCGTGGCGTGCCTTGCAGCAAACGGCTCCTCCGCCACAAGGCTCGTCGGAGTTCGCAAGGGCGGGTCTCCGCCTGGCCGCGTCTGAAAGAAACTGGAGTTCCGACGGGGCTCTGCGCCCAAGCAAACTCGAGGGTGTGTGTTTGTGCGCGTAACAGGAATTAAACCCCAAGGCTGCAAAAGCTACAGCCGGGCATCCAAATCCCACTTGCTCTAACCCGATCGTTTTAAAATAAAGAATCGAGACCTACAGTGCAACTTCAGCTCTCCCAGGCAACCCCGCTTTTTTGCTCGACAGCCGCTGTGCAAAGAATCGGGTGCAGATTCCCCACCTACCCACCCAGCTTTCCTGCTCCAAGTGCACCAGCCACTGGGAGCCCCCCAAGCCTTTGCAACGGTTGCTCCGCGTACAGCTGCTGCTGCAACTGGCGATTGCTCTTGGCGGCTCCCGGCGCGCCACCTGCACGCGGGTTGGCGCTGCAAGAGGAGCCGCCTCAACCCGCCACCGCCTCCTCCACGCCATGCCTGCACCTACATCCTCGACAGCGGCAGCAGCAGCAATTGTTGCAGGCTGCCAATCGCTCCGTTGCACATGCACCCCCGGGTTCCCTCCCTTCCCCACTCCCGGGTTGCCCTGGATGCTAGAGGGGCGGAGGAATTTGTATGCTACGAGGTAAAAAATAAAATAAAATAAATCATGCATGGGCTCTCCATCCGGACTCACGTCTCGGAAGCGGTTCCAGTGCTTGATCTTGCCGCTGTACTGGGAGATGGAAGACAGCCATTGCTCGTCCTCCATGAAATTGCCGGGATTGTCGCCTTCTTTGCCCGCCTTGCCGTCCCCTTCCGCCAAGGCGAGGGCCAGCAGCAGCGGCACCAGACAACAGCCTGGGGCTCTCATCTTGCCTGCGAGGCGGTGGCTCCCTCGCTCGCCGCAAAGCGATTAGTGAGTCTCCTTCTTCCTCTTCCTCCTCTGATCTCTCTCCCGGCTCGGAGGGAGAGAAGGGCGGCTGGATCCCCGCTGAAATGTGACCCGGTTAGGAGATGCACTACTTCTGCGAAGCCCGGCGCTGCCTGGGAGCCACCGGGAGGATTACGGAGTCTGCGCCAAAAGAGGCAGGCTTAAGTCACTGGAGCATCAGCATCACATTTGACATCATCATACCTGTTAAAAGAAGCCCACCCCCGACGGAAGGGGGTTGGAGAGAACCGGGAGGGGAGGGGGGGGAAGTATGGACTCGGAATGCACCGGTCTCTTCGACTTCTGCCTAATTTGTAAAGGGCAACACAGTGTGGCCATTGACTAATAATGACAGTGCATAGCACAAGAAAGACCTTGGGAGGGGGGGTCCTAGATTATTTTTATGAGCAGGGACCCCACAGCTTTTTGGTTCCGTAGCTGTGGCCAATTTGGGCGTAGCCAAGATTTATGTTGGCCGGGTGGGGTAGACCCACCTGTCATCATTCTCTGTCTGGCTCTGTCTAGCAGATGGGGAATGAAATGTCTCCACAACCGAACATAAGAAAGTAAAATTGGTCATTGTTTTTTAAAGTAATAGTGAATTATGGAGTACAAGAAGAAGTTAGGATGATTGGAAATCTTTAGACGTGGCTGAGGAAAGTCCAAAAAGATTATATAAGATGTGAAGGAATGTTAAATGACGCATGGAATGTATGCAAAAACCTAATAAAAATATTTATTAAAAAAGAAGAAGAAATGTCTCCACAACCGTTGTTTTAAATTGCTTTCTTTTGACACCAAGTGCTCAGAAAAACCTGTCAAAATCTTTTCACAATCTCTACTTTTAGTTAAGCATTTTTATTTATTTACTTGATTGGGGGGGCACTGCCCTTCTCCCCCCCCAAGCTACGCCCATGTCCCAGAGGGATAAGAAATATACACGAAAGAGGAGCTTATTGTGATCGAAGGCATCTAAGCCTTCAGGGTTATACAGAACTCTGAGCAGGTTGGGCAGACAGACAGCAGTTTCTTTTAAAGCTATAGGACAGGTAAGAACATCAGAAGATGCTGCTGGATCAGGCCAATACCCCCTCTAGGCCAACATCCTGTTGTCACAGCGGCCCACCAGAACCCAAGCACAAGAACCTGTGGTTTCCAGCAACTGGTTTTCCAAAACATCATACTGCTTCCAGCTGTGGAGACAGAGCTTCGCATCACGGCTAGCAGCCATCGATTGCTCTCCCCTCTGTGAATTTGTCCACTCCTCTTTGAAAGCCATGTAGGTTGTTGGTTACCACTACTTCCTGAGGAACTGAGTTTCATAGATTAGCTATGCGCTGCATTAGGAAGCAGTTTCCTTTATCTGCCCTGCATCTTCCATCATTCAGCTTCACTGAATGCCCACCACCAGTGCTGGCATTGAGAGAGAGAAAGTGCTTTTTTTCCTGTGTCCTGTGCATAGTTTTATAAACTTGTGTCATGTTGCCTCTTACTTGCCTAAAAAGTCCCCAATGCTGCAGCCTTTCTTCGTAGGGGAGTCTCTCCATCCCTTAAGGGGTTGTGTCACACAAAATGTATTGGCCTGCCATAGGCTTGGCACTCAACAGGGAGCTGTAGCGAGCTCAAGTGTACCCAAAGGGACACACACAGTGATGCCCGTAGGTAATATTAGCTTTTGGACTTCATGGCCATATTGGGACCGTTAGTAATGTGTATTATTTCCACTTCCTGCAATATGTACTAAGCCAACCCCACTGTGTTTGGGGGCGCTGCCCAGATGGCATCACTTGATATAGCTGTTTGTTGCATTCACACTTTACACCTTAATTTAACTCCCCCCAAAAAGGCTCCCTGCAGCTAGAGTGGCTTTACAGGAAAGGCTTTTAACCCCTCAGGTCACATCAGATAATGTTTCTCCCACACCCATGTTTTCCCCTACTTCCTAGCTATATGATACCGCAGGATTGCAGCTGTTTGTAACGACTTGGCCAAATGTGATAACTAAACATTTCAAGCCCGACTGCTTTTACTTCAAACCCCTGTTCCCCAACTGGAAACTGCTGGATTCCGTACAATCTGGTGTCTTGAGGGATCCTAACCTATTTGCTCTCACCCAAGCAACCAATGTAGCAACAGTGAGATCATACAAAGGATCCGGCCTATACCAAACACCTTATCAGAATATCTGGACACATTTTAAAAGTGGGGAGGGGGCACCCATTTGGTAGGCCATTGTTCTTGACAGGAGAGAGTTATGCAAGTCCTGGACTTTCTTTCTGAAATAAGAAGTGGGAACTGAAAGTGCTTAACTGCGGCAGGATCATGTCCACAACATTGACTCCCCTCACTTCCAAAATGCATACTGTACTCAGATTATTAAATGCAGCTACTCTTGCTGACCTGAATAGTTGTAGAACCTGTCAATTGAAACAATAGCGATAAAAACTACCCTCTACCTCACCAGATGTCCACCCTCCCCGTTCTATGCTGCTACTATACTGGGCAATTAAGTGCACTGTCTAGCGTATCACTTACGGGTTCAACCACTTAGCAGAATTTGATGTTGCAAGTCTACAGTGAGACTTCCTTACTTTTGCAGCAACGAAGCCAATCAGTCCCGGTTCTTCCTGTGCAGGGATTTTACAGTCTTGACAGACTCATGCTGCAACCCTGTGCACGCCTATCTGGAAATAAACACCATTGAACACGGTTGGAATTACTTCCCAGTAAGCATGCATAGGAGTAAGGGGGGGGAGGGAGCCAACACTTCAATCTTCTAACGCTGTGCATGCTTAAGACAGTATCTTTCCAGCTCTTCTACCCAAACCCACCCCCCTCAAGAACCTCCAAGCCCATAGTCAAGGATTCGTCCACTCTAAATTGGGAAAGCAGACAAAGAGCTATGGTTTCTCTTTTCAGAAAACCCTCCAAGAACAGGATACAAATGAGCTCTCCCATACCTTTTCCTGGCCAATCATTTTTGATAGAGAGCTTCAAGGAATATCAGTAGGGCATTTAATCATTGGACTATGCAGGGATGTTGAAACCATTTCAAGTGTTGACGCACATGCTTTTCACTGTCTTGACCTGCTGATAACCAACTGCTGGAAACTACAGTATAAGCCACAGTGGGCCACCCTATCTATCTATCTATCTATCTATCTATCTATCTATCTATATCTGTGAACATTGCACATGAAGAGTACAGGTGGGTATAACCGAACAGACATTAAACAAAAACTAGAGAGTGTGTTTTTACATCACGTGAGTTATCATCCAAAGAAGCAGCAGCCAGGACATAAGAGATATGTGATTATTTCCATGGATCAGATGAAGAGTCATTCCAAAATGTGATAGGGGAAGCTGAAATTTAGAAATCCTATTATTGATATATGGAAATAATCAGAGACCATTAAAAAGTTCTTGTATGGCTGTCTCCCTAGCCGGGGTGGGGTTGGGGGGAGTACTCCTATCAGGCCCAGGCAACATGACAAATAGCATGGGGTGTTGAGTCCACCCCTGTCCTAGGCAATCTACCATGTTATCCCTGTTTTTCAGATAATTAAAAATTATAGAAAAAAATCCCAGCCCAATACTGTAAATATATAGCAGGACAAAGTTTCCAAATTGTTGTTGTTGTTGTTGTTGTTGTATTGGTTGAACTTATACCTATATCTGGGGGGTCTCAGCTATTTCCTTCCTGCCTGTCACTAGTATAACACATTTAAGAAGAAACTGTCATTGCAGGTTAGAGGGGAGTCTTCAAGACAACAGAGAAAATGATGGTTCTAGTTGCACCAATTGTGCTAAGTCAGTTGTTGTTGTTTAGTCGTTTAGTCGTGTCCGACTCTTCGTGACCCCATGGACCAGAGCACGCCAGGCACTCCTGTCTTGCACTGCCTCCCGCAGTTTGGTCAAACTCATGTTCGCAGCTTCGCGAACACTGTCCAACCATCTCGTCCTCTGTCGTCCCCTTCTCCTAGTGCCCTCAATCTTTCCCCACATCAGGGTATTTTCCAAGGATTCTTCTCTTCTCATGAGGTGGCCAAAGTATTGGAGCCTCAGCTTCACGATCTGTCCTTCCAGTGAGCTAAGTCAGAGATAGTGCTAAATGCTCATTCCCCAAAGATGTCTACGTCATAGCTGATCTACTCACACATAAGTAAGAGATCCTTATTTCTTGAACTCAGTTGACTAGCCTTTTCAGTGTTATATACCAAATGTAAAGTAGCTTGTAAGTGTTAAGTCTTATTTTCCAGCCCACCCCACAGTCTCCATCCCTTTTTTAAAAAAAATAAAAAATCTAGGAAGAGATTTAAATGGAAAGCACTCCATCATAGGAGTCCCTGTCTGGAGTAGTGCAGCCCAGACAGAGGTTTAGCACCTCAGTGAGTACTAGACCTATTAAATTAGTAAATGAAGTGCAGAATTAGTACCTTAGTGGATTCAACCTAGGTTGCCTGATTTATGAATAAGCCACATGTGGCTATAAGTTTGCAGACAATGCCTTTGCGGCACCACGTTCATTACAGAAATGCATCAGCCATCTGTTCCGCTGGCAAGAGAGGCACGATTAAGTATCATGTGACACATTGCTAGCCGTGCAACTTAACTTGGTTTAAGATGCTGCTATTTACACAGAGTGGACTGCTGAGGGTCTTAAATGGAGCCAAAGCTTGTTGGCTCCAAAGTCATAATCTATAAACCGGGCACCACGCTCTGACGTGCAAATATGCAGGATTATGAACTAGAAAAGAACGGTTTTCTGTTGAAGCCAATAAATGCAGTGATGTGATCTGAACTATTTCACACCATCCGTTCATTACAGCCATAACTTGCAGTTGTTTGCACACAAAACTTTAATTATGCAGGTGAGGAGGCAAAAAATCTCTCTCTCTCTCTCTCTCTCTGTGTGTGTGTGTGTGTGTGTGTGTGTGAGAGAGAGAGAGAGAGAGAGAGAGAGAGAGAGAGAGAGAGAGAGAGAGAGAGAGGGAGAGGGAGGGAGAGGGAGGGAGAGGGAGGGAGAGAAACAGACAGACAGGAGGGTGCTTTCTGGGGGAAATAGAGATAAAACCCCATGCAGACTAACTTAGAAGGAAGACCCATTTAACTCACCAAAAATAAGTAGGTAATTACAAGAGTCCCATGGACTGCAAGAAGATCAAACCTATCCATTCTGAAGGAAATCAGCCCTGAGTGCTCACTGGAAGGACAGATCGTGAAGCTGAGGCTCCAATACTTTGGCATGAGAAGAGAAGACTCCCTGGAAAAGACCCTGATGTTGGGAAAGATGGAGGGCAAGGAGAAGGGGACGACAGAGGATGAGATGGTTGGACAGTGTTCTCGAAGCTACGAACATGAGTCTGACCAAACTGCGGGAGGCAGTGGAAGACTGGAGTGCCTGGCGTGCTATGGTTCATGGGGTCACGAAGAGTCGGACACGACTAAACGACTAAACAACAACAAATTACAACTTATCACCATGCTTAAAACCATGGAAAGACCTGGTTTGAACAGAGACGTTGGATTCTTATCTCATTATACATGATAAAGCGATCTTCAGCCTTCTCGCCCCTTGCTTTTTCATGCAAGACCATTTGCAGTCGTTTACTGTCGTCAACAGCTATCAGTCAGTCAATCACCCATTTCCCACCCTTCTGAGTGATACCCCCTCCCTACTCTTTCTCTACATTTAAGCGTCTGGGGACTTCTATTTCAGTGTATCTGAAGAAGTGTGCATGCACACGAAAGCTCATACCAAAATAAAAAACTTAGTTGGTCTTTAAGGTGCTGCTGTAAGGAATTTTGTTTACTTTGTTTCAAAAATAAGTAATCATACATAACATCAGGCTATGCATGTAAAGGGCCAGGATGCCCTTAAAGATACAAAAGATTCAGTGCCATATAGTGACTATGAGTGTTAGACTGAAGAACTAAGTTCAAATCACCATTTAGCCAAAAAGCTCCCTGGGTGACCTTGGGCCAATCACTCTCTCTCAACCTAGCCTACCTCACAGGGTTGTTGTAAAGATAGAATGGCATGGGAGATGTGTGTATGCTGCCTTGAGCTCCTTGGAGGAAAGGCAGAATATAAACGTAATAAAGAAATCCTGGTTTCTTGCAATCCTAGGTATTTGTGCCACGATTACAGTCAGAGAGCATTTTGTTGATGAATGCAAAAAGGCGCTCCTAAAATCCTGAGAGCTGCCTTTGTATTTGGAAACTCAGCCACCGCTGGTCACATGTCTTTTCCATTTGCCAGTCATATTTGTTCTATGAGGCATACAGAGACTTGATCTACTAAAAGCCACACATAATCTGATCAAACACAGCCCATCCTAAACTGCTCCATCTATCTTATTTATGGTCTGTGTGCAGATGGCACATCATGTAACCTTCTTTTAAGCAACGCATATTACAGATAGGAACTCAGATGGCAACAGGATTCAGAAGGCTCCAGGTCTATGCAGCAAGGAAGAGCCATCTAGACACAGTTCATGCACATAGCTTTTGTTTGTGTTTTGAGAATGTAGCCAAAAGCAAAGATAAAATAAAACCAGAAAATTCAAGCAGTATTTATCTCCAGCTCAGACACCATTGTTGGCAAAGCTTCCTTCTATTCCAGATAGGGAGAAAGAGATAGAAAAAGTACGCAGAAGGCATTATTCACGAGCAGGTCCTGGATGTTTGGGATCTGAGATGCAAAAAAAATATATGCAATCTCGGGCACACACGGTATCATTTTCAAGTAAGGGATGCAATTTCAAAGTGGCCATCAAGATGAAAGGCTTTACGGTAAGAATAACCCTGTAATTTCCAGCTAGAATCACAAGGGATGGATAAAGCAGGGCAACATGAGCAGCAGAATCAATTCGGCTGTATTGCTCTGCGAATGATGGTGCTTTGTCAAAGCGCAGTGCCAAGCTGTCTGTCAAGGGGCGGCAGGGCGGGGGGGGGGGGGGGAGAGAAAATTCCCAAGTCAAAATGCTGTGCTCAGAAATTTCAGCCAGAGCCAGTTGCAAGCAGAGAGAGGCAGAGGTGTGCTTAGATTGCCTGCATGGAGCAACTTGTCAGATGTCAAGTGGCTATGCGACTGCAGCCCGATGAGCCCAGTTCTTAATGTTTCTGAAGTGTTGACCCCGTCAGCTGGGCTTGTCTTTTGTGCAGGGCACAAATCAATGGCTTCAGTCAGCTAATGCTACAGTGCTCAACACAATGACTCAGAAATAAGGACTGCTTAGAACACAACGCAGAGGTTTTTAAACTTGCCTTGGGCAGCAGATCCAGTGGTTAACAGAGCAATGTTTTGATTCGCTTGCTCCTTGTAGATTTTGGTGCAGTGTCTCACAAAACCCTGTGGCTGCCAGAAAGGTTTCGTAATTAAGGCTCCTATACTTCTGTACCCCGATACATCTGTACTGTGTGCTCCGACTAAAAATATACATTAATGTAGCATCTTCAATGTGTATGGCACTTTGCATAAGAGGACATGCCCCTGCTCAACTGGGCTTACAGTTTAAAGTTTGACAGAGGCAAATGGAGGTGCACATTCCATGTTGCTGTCTGTCTTGATCCTGTTATTCAGGGCTTTTGGTGGTATACCTTGTGAGGTCACCTTGCTTAGACATCTTTGACACAGGGTTCTCTTCTCTCTCCACCCCTTCCTCCCTTTGGGATGCCTTGCAACCCCTTGCCAGCACCTATTTGAGGTGTGCTAATGTCCAAAACCTCACATTTTTAGTAATTTTAATTTTAAAAGGCTCTTAAAAGTGTCTATTGTGCACCAGCTCCATTAAGCTCAAATAAGACTGGACTTTGTGCTTGTGTTTCTTTCAGTGCTGTTACACGTTTCAACACTCAAGACAGATCCTCATTTTTGCAGCTCACAATTTTTAAAGGATGCTTACATCTGTAAACATGTGGCCGACGATTTCCCAGCTACCACAATTGGCCAAAGTTCCCAGCGGTATAGTCACTCCTTGCTTTGAAACATGTGAATGTCCTTCAAACATTTAACAAAAGCATAGTCAATCCAGTAGAAATGCAAGGACTTGTGTTCGTTGCAAAATGTAAGCCACTTCTCTCTCACTGCAATAATACACACCCTACGTGTAGGTTTGCATACTGTACTAACCAGCAGATTGGGGGCGGGGGGGGGGGGAGAGAAACCTTTCCCAAATCTTAAGACTTAAGCCAGCGTCAAGAAACACAAGCTTCTGTAGTCATTGAACACTGACGATGCTCTGCCACCAGCTCTTGTGATCACAATTTGCCTTCACCAACAGCATAGACCAGCGTTGCTCAACTTGGTGCCCCAGATGTGTTGGACTACTGCAGTGCTGCACCAATTATTCCCAGCCAACACAGCTGGAAGGAAGGCTGGAATAGATTGTATGTCCATTTATTCGAGGTGGGTTAGAGTTAGATGGCTATTTGGATAGACTTCCCAGTCGTCTTCAGAAAGAGGTCTCAAGCGATGCTGGTACATAGTCATTATCTTTGTGATGTGCTGAGTCCAAACGTTTGTATTAGAACACCTACCTGCAATGTAAGAATTTTGATAGGACTTGTGATGAGGCACCTCAGGTATCCCCAGTGCTAAGCATTTATAAGCTGTGTGTATTGCATTAGCTAACTGCCAAGGTTCTGCTGAGGACAGCTTTCAAAACAGATGTATCTAAAATAACTCGCTACAAAACTAAAAAATATATTCATCAATCAGCTTGCCCTTAAACAGGTCCACATGACTACTACTCAGCTTCATAGAAATTAATTCCAGATCTGCTTCTCTCTGCTGTGAATTTTATGTACCAACTTAATCCAGTGTTGCTGAATTAATTATACTTCATACATTATAAAGGAACAAACTTATTAAATATATATATATATATTCAAAAAAAGAAAAAGTACATACAAAGAAACCCTTTCCAATCTCATTTAAAATAAATTGTGTTCTCCGAGTTTAGGCCTTGACCTCCTAAGTAATTAACTATATTATAGTGGGTTTGCACCGAAATTCAGTGCTATACTACTTAATCTGTAGCACTGAAAAAGATTTGTCAAGCTTCAGGCTGGCCCATTTGGTACTGTTGGTAGTACCCAGAAAGAACTACTCTCATGAACAATGAGAATGGCAGAATCTGGCCCTGCATAATCAAACCCAGCCATATTAATGTCAACCTCAATAACCAACAAGCAGCTAGGGGGGAAATCAATGTTAGACGATAAAGGACAAAACTGGTCAGGAAAGAAAATTTATTGGAAAAGCTTCTAGGAGGGAACTGCAGACAAAGAATAAAAATAGTACTCGTCTCCTTTTTCGGGCTCTAATATTCAGCATGAAGTGTATTGCTAAGTGCATAAACAGCTTCTTGGTTACTGTTGTTAAAAATAAGAATATGTCAAGAAGCTTTCAGATGTACTTCTTTTCTTTCTGCTGCAGAAGAGATGTCTGGCTTTTGTGAGCGAGTGGAACAAAAAAAAAAACCCCAACCCCACCTCCCTCTGCTTTTGTTCTGGGTAAAGGAAGAAGCAAAGGGGCCTGTATTTGGGCAAGCAGAGTACCTCTCAAAAGGTGCTGAAAATTGCTGTGTGGAGGAGAAGAGCACTCAGGATCAGACCTCCAATGAACTACCTGTGCTCTTCGAGGTGACTGGCAAAGTCAAGTCTTAAGAGCCTCAGAAGAGATTCTTGATAGCTGAAGAACGAAAGCGATGACATCAGGCAGCCAAGGAGTGAATAGGGAACGCAGGAGTTGCATATTTTAAGAGTAATCATTAAAATGGTTCGTAGTTATTCATATGCCACAAAAAGAGTTTCACTCTGCCTGCTGTTGGGAGAAGGGCCATAATGCATGCAAAAGATCCTAGCTTCAATCTCCATCTGCAGGTAGGGATGGAAGGAATCTTTGAGAATAGTCCGTAGGTCTGCTTTACCTGCGGAAGGTCCCAGCTTCAATCCGCGGCAGCTTCAGGCAGGGCTGGAAGAGAATCCTGTCTGAAATCATGAAAAGCCACCACCAGCCGGTGTCGATGGACCAGTGGTAGGACTCTAAGGCAGCTTCCTACATTGCTAGATACTGAAGAGCCACTGACAGTGAGAGAAGATAATACTTAGACAGACTGACAGCCTATCTGTGTTCCCATATGCCACTGGGTGTTTGTTTGTTTTTTTAAAAAAGCCACAATAGGACATCCTGAGATGCTAATGCAAGGAAACAGGTCTTGGTTGGGTTGGTCAACAACAAAGCCCAGCCCACCCTCAGAAAACGATTGTGCTGCTAGTATGACTGGATGTGGACAGTGAGGATGATTCCCCCAAGTGACAAACAGGAAAATGTATGCCATATCTCCTGCATTCTAAAAATTGGCAGGCGTACATTTATTCTCTTTAGCAGAATTTCTAGAAAACTGTTTTGTAACATTCACAGGGCAGGGATACGGAGTCTAATTGGACATTTCTTGCCAGTACAAAAATAAGCAGCATGATTCAGTCCCAAATCAATTACTGTCAACCAAATAAAAAAACAGAATTGTAGAGTTGGAAGGGACCACGAGAGGCATCTAGTCCAACTCCCTGCAATGCATCTTTTGCCCAGTGTATGGCTATCAGTCATTAAGACTGGGTTAGATCTTCCAAAATTTACTCCAAGCATTCAGTAATATGGGGAATAATATTTCAGATATTACTAGGATGCTTGTATTTGCTTTTGCCTTCCCTTCCATCTACCGTTTCACTTCTCACTGTTGCTCCTTATATCCTCTTGTTCCCTTCCTTTTGTTATGAGATGAAATAACTCTAGAACTCATACACAACAGCTTGTAAATGTTTTTAAGAGCTGCACACAAGCAAACACATCATGCCTACTGCCCTTGGTGGCCAACACAAGGAAATAAGCAAGCATTATCATGCTGCTGGGTGTGATTTTTCACCACCATGTAAGCAGAATCATCCAGGGTGTTGTCCACGTGGTAAAAGCTGGCCCCTCGTACGGAAAAAATGTCGCTTTGCATCGATTGTGCTCTCTGAATTACAGTGACCATTTCAGAGATGAAAAGAGTTACTTGCAGCCCACCCGGACATGCAGTAAGAACCCCTTCTAGGCAACTGAAGATGGGAGCTTTTGTAAACTGAAACCATCGATTCTTAGGGCAATCCATGAGTAATAACTACCATTAGCTATGTGTTCAAAGGTAAGCTAGTAAACAAAAAAAGGATTGGTAACCTTGATTAATTTATTTACAACTAACTGAAAGCCTGTTACATGCAGAAGGTATTATTTCATCTGTAACCAGCACCTATTCTTCAATAAAAGAACCAACCAACCAAAATATCTTATTAGGGAGGACAGAATGATCCTGGCCCATCAACAGGATCCATTTAATTCTTCTTCTTCTTCTTCTTCTTCTTCTTCTTCTTCTTCTTCTTCTTCTTCTTCTTCTTCTTCTTCTTCATTGTGCAGTTCTGATGTGATTCTGTTGGGGCATTGGTCTCTACTTCAGGAGAAATTTAACTGCCCAGATGTTGCATAGTAACCAGAGCTATCTGTGGAGAATCTCTGAGAGAGGTAAACTGAATTCAGCTGCACTTCTCCGAAGCAGAAGTTCTCAAAGAGCTGAAAGAAACGAGATGGAAACCATGAAAGATCCCTAGAAGCGAGTGGTCATATTTCTTATGAGTGAAACTACAAACGATATTTTTGAAAAACTTTGATTTTTTTGCAGGACAGTAAGAAGCCAGATATAATAGCATCACAGATTGTATCTGGCCTCTGGCCCAACAGTTGGCCATCTCTGTTCCTGACATTTCACAAACCTTGTTTACACTTGCCTCAGTAAAACACAAAGGGAAACATAAAAGTGGAATCAGCCCTTCAGACAAACTTTTGCTTGCTTCCCTGGGCTCCCCACAGATTGGAATGTGAGCGCTGCTCCTTCATCACCCAATATGAGCTCAATGACCAAGTTCCCAGTAAATTTCATAAAAAGATGTTACTGCCTCTCTTTGTTGGTATATAGTGGTATCACAGAAGATATGGAAGGAAGAGGTGTAATTATAGTTTAACCCTTAGTCTTCATTCTTCAGTTAGGCCTGAATATAATACAGGCGGTGACCATTTTAGGTGCATCTAATTGACATGTGATTGCCGATGTGCAGGTCCTTTTGGACCTGGAAGAAGGCAGAACAGGGGTGGGCTGGGGCGTAATAGAGCGTGGAATGCTGGGTGGAGAAACAACAGCCCCACGTAAAATGGTCATCGCCAGTAGTTCATGAACTAGGTTAAACGAGGCTTTCTTTGGTGAGAGCTACTTTGTAACGTCCATGATAAATAAACTGAGTTCATTTAATTAATGCAGGTTATCAAACTGCATACTGAAAGGAGACACCCTCGGCGCTTTTGTTCCAAGATAAGAAGAGTGAACCGGAACAAAAGGCTCTTTGACCCAATTCCTTCAATGAAGTCTTTCAAGGGCACTTAAACACACACACACACACACACACACACCACTCCTGCAACCTAGTTCAGGAGAAAGCTGCTCCCATGATTAACACTATACAGGAGACAGATGAAATTACATCAGAATATATTACAAAGGGAAGCCAGTAATATTGCTTTGAAGAAACATCACATTCAAGTGCTTTTCTCCATTCCATTAAGAAGCAGGAAATTGCTCTGCCTTAAAATGCCTATGGAAAACCTTTTCAACATATACACTAATTTCAAATTCGGTTTAATGCTGCTGTGCCAAGGGTCAACAAGGGCTGAGTAGCTTAGCTCCCCCATCATGGAGGCCTTAAAAACCCACACTCCATCTGACTTCTTCTGCATTTTATATCTGTCCCTACAGACCTCAGCTCAACATGGGCACATACAACTCTTCTGGCCATTAAAGACTCCCAAGGGCTTTGAAAAAATCTACAGCTTCATTAAGCCCTGCTCACCCCGAGCTGACAATGCATTGATTCTTCTGTGTGAAAGCACTGAAATTCAAAAATTTACTTGGCAGGCATAATGTAATATATTTCACTTCTTTCCAGAAATGTACTGAACTCTCCCTGGTACGGTTTATCTTAAACCACTTCTTCACTGATGTTGGCCATTTATTTTATGTTCCATGACCCTCTTATGTAAATCAGGATTTGCTCAAGTGGGTGGGGCATCTGACACCATAAGACTTTGCTAGGGGAGCTTGAGGGAGAGACATATACAGTACAGTACTGTACTGCTCAAAGATGAAGACACTTCAAGGCAAGCTGCAACTGACTGGCCCCCCTGCTGTACTGTCAATCTCGCTGCAAATATATGGATGGGGATGGGCAGAAGCAAAGACAGGGACTTAAATTGATCTGGTTGGCCGGGCAGAATACATTGCGGGATCTAATAGGGTGGTAGGCAGAAGGAATTTCAAAATCTTGAGTCTCTAAGTATGGAGTCTTGGAAACAAACCAAAGGTTCTTAAACTATAAATCTAGCTTTTATTTTCAGATACTTCTTCCACCCAAGAACTTTAGAGAACAAAGTAGCAAATGAGAATTGCAATAAACCCCACTGTCCCTACTTTGGCCCCTCCTTGACTCTTTTTCTGGTTGCCTGGATGGAGGACAGAGTTGAGTGTCAGTGTAGAAAGTCACCTACTGCGTAAAGAGTAGAATTTACATTTGTTGCTACACACTATTTTGGTTCTGGCCCCGCCCAACATTGGCATGTGGGCCCTTGAAGCATGCCAAGAAGGGATTGTGGCCCTCAGTGTCCTCCGCCTTTGGTCTGGGAGCTGGTCCTGAAAACCTGAATTGCTATAAGATTGCCACAACAACTGCTGGAAGTGGAGTTACGTTTTAAAAAGGACATGCAACTAACTACACAGGAGGAGGCCAAAAATTACTTTGAAATAATCAAGATTCTAGGAAAATCAATATTTGGATAATGAGACTTATCCTTTTATCACTTCTTGTTAAGCCTAGCAAGAATACGTTTTATCGAAAACTTTAAAAATAAGTTTTGATTTCATGTTTAAAGCACAGGGTAAAAAAGGAGAATTGAAAAGCCCTATGCAATTATAAACATGAATCTATAATGAGGCTCCAAAATCTTATGTTTCTGCAATCAAGATATACATTTCTCATATATAAGAACTAATAATGGTGTGTGTTGGGGGTTTGTTTTTAAATTAAAATCCAGTTTGACAGAGCACAATATTAAGAGAATATTTTTTGAAGACTACAGCAATTTTGACAGGGCATAGGCTTTGAGTTCAGTGGCCAGAAGTGGGATTTTAAGACTACACCTGTTTTTTATTTTCCATATATTTTCAATAAGTAGCTCCCACATGTCCTCATAATCCTACCTTTTTGCTTACTCAGCAAACAGGATGCTCCCTGCACTGCCTACACAACAGGAAATTGTTACTGTCAGATTGTTTGTGAGCCTGAAGATGTTTTGAAAGTGAGGAATATTGAAGTATTTATTTGCAGTGGCGGGGGCGGAATGTTGAAGCTTTAACTTCTAAGGGGATTATGTGCCTCAAGACAAGCTAGCACAGGAAGCAAAATGCATATACAGGATATTGCAAGTATCTATTTGAGATAACAAAAGCAAGCTCTCTCTTACCATATAGGCAGTTTTTATTTGAAAATAAGCTCATGCACACACACTCTTTTCAAGGGGTACTCAAGAATACGCAGTACCTGCACCTCTTTTTGTTGTTAAAAAGTGTAGCACTTACTGTAACAACTTCATGTTGAGTACCAGCACCTATTTTTCTAGAAAAAAGCACTGTATATATGTATACACACATACACACACAAACAAACACACTTTGTGCACACACACACACACACACAGAGAGAGAGAGAGAGAGAGAGAGAAACTAAGTGCAAGAGCATCCCCCCCCCCTCGTGGTTTCCAGCAACTGGTATTCAGAAGCATATTGCCTTTGACAATGGAGACAGGAAATAGCCATTGTGGCTACCGTAGGAACCACTGAAAGTCCTATCGTCCATGAATCTGTCAAACCCTCTTTCAAAGCCATCCAAGTTGGTAGCCATCACTGCCTCATGTGGAACTGAATTCCCTAGTTTCACTAAGCTTCACTGGTGCCTGCAATTTCTAATATTATGATCCACTTCCTCCATGCCATGCTATGATTTTATAAACTTCTATCATGTCACCTTTTGTCTAAACTAAAAAGCCCCACAGCAGCCCTATCGCTCAAGAAAGGGTAAGGGGAAACATGTGGCTTGCGGCAATAATGCACCGGTAAGACAACAACAACAAAAAGGATACACTTATTTAAAATAGCCACCTGTTCCCAAAGTGGGGTGCTACTTCAACATGTTTTTTAAAAAAGGGACAGAAAATAGCACTTTCCCACAGTGAACTTTACTAGAACAATTGATTTTTCTGGAAAGGTACTAGCTGTACATTAATCATGAGCATAGTGCAATATTTAAGGAACAGTCATAGCCTTTTCTCTTCCCGCTTTCACATCAAGCCTCCTACTTTTATTACCTCACTTTATTCCCTCAGGCCTCAAGTGACTGCAGCCGCTGGAGACCAAGAGTAGGCAGATGAGGGCAATAGCGTAGTCCAAAGGGCATAAGGTCCCTCTCAAAGCACAGCTAGGAAAGAGGCTCTTGAGAGCACAGATGGTAGCAAAAGGTCTCTGATATTGCAATGTTAATTTCTTGCTTTGAAAAAGGGGTCCCGTCACCCTGCCCCCTGAGCTTAGGTTTAATAGAGCCGCCTTCTACTTCACATCTGATGAAGTTGACTCTGGGCCATGGAAACCTATGACATAATCAATTAGTTTTCGAAAGGTGCCACACCTGTCCTGGTTTTGCTTACATTATTTCAGATTAAGGGGAGTTAGTAAAGGTAAAGGGACCCAGCAAGTAAAAACGTTAGCAAACTGGATGATCTTTCGTTTGCCCTCCTTTGTATTCTCAAGCCACCCAAACTTTACTTATGATTGTAGGCCTTTTGAAGACAGAGATGAAACTGCTGTAGGCCACCCTGAACCCATGGTCTTGTGTGGGTTATAAACAGGATTAATAAAATTAAAATTTTCAAATATATTTTAACTATAGTTTTAAGAATACTTTAAAGTGAGGCTTCCATAAACGTGCTCGGTATATTTTGCTTTGGGCAGAATGAGTGAAACACCCCCTTTTTCGTCTGCTCGGTTCCTGCAGTTTCCTTTCGGCTACTTTCCCCCAAAATGCGATGCACCACTTCTGTTTCCAAACCTGGGAATAGCTACAATCAATCACAGGGCTAATATACACCAGGCTACCAGCAGAGCAGCACTGCAGCTCCATTTATGAAAACCTGGACATGCCAGCACAAACTACTGCTTTTAAATCACCTGTCATGAACACAGCAAGCATGAGAAACATTAATAGATTTGGCTGAAAAGGTGCTGGGCAGCAGGATGACAAATACAGCCAGAAGAGAGGAAGGGGAAGCAGAGGGACTGTATTTAAAACCTCCTTCACGTAATCTCTCTGCTCTGCGCTTTGGGCAGCCTGGCCTGGATTTCACTGTTACTGTCACAGGTATTGATCAGTTCCAAAAGCTTTGCTCTTGCCTCAAGTGGCAAGGCCAAAAGGACCATTTGGAATTAATTAAAAAAGGAAAGGAAAGGAAAACCTAGCAGTTCTGCAGAGAATTTCAATACTTCAATACCATGGGAACAACTCACTGCAATGCTCTGCCGTTAAAAATCTACCAACAAAGAGAAGCAGTATCAGAGGATGAGACGCACACATTCACCCGGAAATGAATACACACGTGCAGTCAGTCTGTAGGGAATCCATTCACTGAAAAATATCAACCATATAAAGCAGGCATGTCCAACAGGTAGATCGTGATCTACCGGTAGATCACTGGACGTCTGTGGTAGATTACCGGTAGATCAGTGGCTCCCCCCAAAGAAGCTAGAAAACTTTGGCTGCCCTAAAAAAAGCTCAACATCTTTGCCCTGCACCCCTAAAATGACCTGAACCACAAAAAACAGGGCTTTCCTTCCAAATAAAAAAGCTCACAATCGCTTTCTTCCCTACAGAAGCTCAACAACAAAACAGGGCTTTCCTTCTTAAAAAAAAAGCTCAACAACTTTGACCTGAACCCCAAAAAGGAGGGTAGATCACTTCCAGTTTTTAACTCTGTGAGTAGATCGCTGTCTCTTGGAAGTTGGCCACCCCTGATATAACGCACCGCCTAAGGATAAGGAGATTAATGGTACAAAACTGTCCTTTGTGAATCCGCACAAGTAGGCTGGCAAGAGAAATAACAGGTCCTTAGCCGCCCGTACAGTTTATTGACATAACCAGATACTCCCAGCCACCTTGTGGGAGGCTAAGGACTCAGCCTGAAGGGAAGAATGTTTTAAGCATCAGAAGATGGGGGGGGGAAAGAGCTGTTAAAGGAATCAGATGCCTTGTAGGTCAGGGGTTCCCAAACTAAGGCCCGGGGGCCGGATGCGGCCCAATTGCCTTCTAAATCTGGCCCACGGACTGTCCGGGAATCAACATGTTTTTACATGAGTAGAATGTGTCCTTTTATTTAAAATGCATCTCTGGGTTATTTGTAGGGTATAGGAATTCATTCATATATTTTTTTCAAAATATAGTCCAGCCCCCCACAAGGTCTGAGCGACAGTGGACCGGCCCGCTGCTGAAAAAGTTTGCTGACTCCTGTTGCAGGTGATACAAAGCAGCTACGTTGTGTGGTATCAGCCCCAAATCTAAATATACCCCTGAGGTTGATAGTTCTTAGCCTTGGATACAAGGTCAGATAGGATATACAGTAAGAGCAACCAGGGACATAGTCAGACTTCTGGTGCTGGTGGAGCAGAGACGACACACCCATACCCACCCCCTCAGTTTCCTTCTCAGGCAAGCCAAGCTGCCTAAACTGGTCCCATCCTGACCCGCCCACAGAAAAGGACCTAAACATATGATTATCTCAGCTTAACTCCAAGGATGGAGTTCTAAGGGCACTCCAAGGATGGAGTTCTAAGGGCACTCCATCAACAGGAAATGTTTGTGGTGACTGCCTTTTCCTTTATCACATCTGCAGCACCCAGTTTTCCCCAGAGGAGATAAAAAATCCCTACCAAAGGATTCCATTGGGATTGTTTCCACGTCCACTCCTCTCTGAAGACAAAATTCACACTTATTTCGGAGCAGCGAAGTTCACGACATCATTTTTAGCAGGGAAAGAGGTCGCCTACCATCTCTCTCCCCCACAAATGTGTCCAGAGGAGAGCAACCAAATTGGTCAAAGCCAGGCCTGGAAACGATGCCTTATGAGGAACGGCTTAGGAAGCTGGGTATGTTTAGCCTGGAGAAGAGAAGGTTAAGGGGTGATATGATAGCCATGTTCAAATATATAAAAGGATGTCATATAGAGGAGGGAGAAAGGTTGTTTTCTGCTGCTCCAGAGAAGTGGACTCGGAGCAATGGATTCAAACTACAAGAAAGAAGATTCCACCTAAACATTAGGAAGAACTTCCTGACAGTAAGAGCTGTTCGGCAGTGGAATTTGCTGCCAAGGAGTGTGGTGGAGTCTCCTTCTTTGAGGTCTTTAAGCAGAGGCTTGACAGCCATATGTCAAGAATGCTTTGATGGTGTTTCCTGCTTGGCAGGGGGTTGGACTGGATGGCCCTTGTGGTCTCTTCCAACTCTATGATTCCAAGTGTATGCTTAAAATGGGGCAAATTCACCATACTGTACACATATTAATTCGCTCTCAGCTGCAATGATGAAGAAGTGGGAAGGCTTGACTTCAGCTACATTCAAACAGGTACAGACTGGTAGAGAGTTTGGGATTACACTCAGGATTACATTATTTGACTACAGTCTTAAAGAGCAATACATGCTCTGCATCTATCATGCAGATAATATTAGAAAGTAACTTTGCTCAGTTCTTGTCTGACGTATCATAACTCTCCCTAGTTTTCTACCTGGAGACTTTGAAATTTTCAGTGACAACCACTAAATACAGTATACACTTTATAACAGGCATTCTGGAGCCCTTGGCTTCACAAACTTTTATCTACTCAAGTGCCTAGCCTGAATCACAAAATACAGGAGAGTACCAAGCCCTCAGACAGCTTCTCTTGAAATTATCCACAAAAAAATTAATAATCCTACCCTAAACAAGTATAAAATGACCTAAATTGGAAATAAATTGGTCCCATGGCTTAGAAGAACTATCTAGTTAAACCCATGCTCTTTATAGCCTGTCTTTGTGGAAAATATTACTTAAAGTGCAAATTATTATAATCTTTCAGACTTTGACTAAATCAGAACCTTAATACCAGCACAAGCTAGAGGGAAATAAGCTGTAAGTAGCTCACCCATCAAGCATACGATAATTTATCAAAGAAGACAATGTTTGTTGTATTGGCCTGCAGCTCTTGTTCAGTCTTTTTTTGGCAGAAATGAGTATCTACTACAAGGTCTCTGGCAAGGAGAAGATTGGTTTAAAACCAAAGAGGAGACTGCAAGTATAAATAAAGAACCTCTACTGCAGTCCTCTGGGAACCACATGGATTTAGAAACACATGCTATCCTGAGATGGCAGGTATTGATACTGTGGGAGAAAGAAAGGGGGGGAATGCTTGTAGAGGTAGGAAATAAATCAAAGTGATTGATAGAACAAAGGAGACTGATTGATATAAATGGAGTGAATTTCACAGTTCATGAATATGTGGAATGGATCTCAGTTGGCTAGCACGCAGATGGGAACTATGGACGCAGTATGCTTTGGCCATCTGTCCCACACAACTCTTGTTAATGAACCTCCGTTGCGACATGGAATGAATCTGATATTTTAGTTCCTAGAAGGCATGAAGGTGGAAGGAATCTAAAAATCACCTAAATCCAGCCTTAAGGTAAGATCCTCTACACATCATCATGCTTGCTTTCTCTCTCGCGCACACACTGATTTGCACAGGTGATCCAGATTGCAATGCTTCACCAAACAGGAAACAGGAAGGAATAAGACATCCACATACAGTCAATGAACATTTAGTAAAACAATGAGTTAATGAACCTGTTGCCACCTCCCCCCCCAACAGCACATTAGTACTGTATTATAAAAATACTAATGATAAAAAAGGGTTAAAAATGGCCAGAAAATGTCTAAAAGTGCATGTTGTTATAGTTTTGAAATGATCAGATATGAATCTAATCAATAGCATTCCAAACACACTTCAGAAAAGAGCCTGACCATTCCCACATTACACAGATGAAAAATAATATGAAAAATGTATTTCCGTCTCTATAAGGTAACAAGAACCACAAACTTGCAGCACTTCAGTGATTTATGTTCCAAGATCATTCAACTATTTCTAACAAAAGGGCCTCTTTGCTATATTTCCAAAGCAAAGCCTGCTTCAGGTCATGGGCGTCAATAAAAATCAATAAAAATACTTAACTAATTGAGGTTCTGCCCCCCCCCAACATAAAGCCTGACCCCACCTAACATGAATCCTGGCTACGCCCATGCTTCAGGCGGCAAGTTGTGGCGACTACCCAACTAAGATAAAAGACAACCATATTAACTGGGATGCAAACATTCAGTGGAATTCTTAAGATACGCTTCTTGAGTCAGATCTTTTACTGGCTCAGGAGACAGAAGTTTGCATACAGTACAACTAACCATCACGACGAAGGAACAAATATAGAGGGTTAATTAGTTGATTCAGATTTTTTCATTCCACATTTGAAATATGTTTTCAATAACACTTAGGTATTGCACAAAAAGCATGTATCCGACTGTGTGCGGCTCCAGACTTTGCAACCCTAGTAATTACCTTACACCATTTAATGGCACCTAGAAGCTTTCCAGCACTACAACCATTGAAAGAGCAGGTAGGCTGGTGCTTCTCCAGAGCAAAAGACCCTACCTTCTGCTCCAGAGCGAAATGAACGCTACCTTCTGTCAAAATGAGCCTGCTGCTCCTTTCTAATGGCTTTTTAAAGGCATGCTAGCCAGATGAAGAACACAAACTTCTGCTATGGCACAGGTGCTTTGTGATTAGGATGTGCTGCAGAGTTTCACAAAAAGCATTGGGGGGGGGGGCAAAATGAAAAGAAGAAAATGAAGGCCTGGCATTCTTTCCTTACTTCCCATAGCAGGGCTTCCAAAACAACCTACCGGTTTATCAAGGCCTTCCACCTTGAAAATACAGCTTGACAGATTTCAGGAATAGTCTCCCTAGAATAGCAAAGGGAGCCAATAATGTCATCATCCCAAAGGAATAATTTGTAAGAGTATTTAATTCTTTTTCTTTAAAATCTGGTGTACTACTAAGAATCTGTTGCATTCAGCTTTTCTCTCCCCCCCCCCACCCTCAATCTTGTATGTTTTTTCTGGGTCCAATTGCATCTCCAGTCACTACAAAACTTGCCGAAATTCTCCCTTATATGAAACAAAAGGTACAGAAGCCTTCCCAGGGCCAGGCTGGGAAATCCTAGCTTTCTCCTGCACTTCTGGAGCAAGACAGGTTGTCACATTGAGAATGCTGACTGGGATGATGCTGTGATAAGAATGCCTTTTATTTGAATAGGTTGTGCTTCATCCTCAAGAGGCTACCAGTTTTTTTTTTCTCCTGATCCAACAGGCTAGCTATCCAGCGACATTTTTTCCTCCTACTGCAGCATTTGGCTTGGCTCAAACAGATTGTTCCACTAAATAACAAGACAGTGGTTCTTCCATATGCGAGCATGCATGAAAAGTCTTCCATGAACATTGGAGGAGACTATTGATCTGGATAAGGTCTTATGAAGGACTCTGCCTTCAAGAATGAAGTGGTCTATCCAGTCAACTTCTCTTCCCATTCTTTTCTTAAAAATGTCTTCTGTATTGAATTAATCTTTTAAAGAGCTATGATCTGGAGATGTGGGATTATAAAGCATTAATGGGGTCTCCTTAGGATTCCATAAAAACACCTTTAAAGCTCCCCAAACATTGTGGCTTATTCTGCAAAACTAACATGTCAAGCAATTTATAGAAGCCTGTTTTATCAGCAAGCTCAATATTCTTTTTGTTCAGTTCTCATTTTGATTAACTGTTCCCACAAGAACTTTAATATAATGAAGCTTATTAAAAAGTCTCATGCTAGGGTTAAAAAAAACAACACAAGATTTGAGAACAAAATTAGATAGCGTTTGAATTATGAAGGCAATTCATAGAATCATAGAATTGTAGAGTTGGAAGGGACCCCACAGTTCATCTAGTCCAACCTCTGCAATGCCGGAATTTCAACTAAAGCTTCCATGACAGATGGCCATCGAACCTCTGCTTGAAAATCTCCAAGGAAGGAGAGTCCATCACCTCCCGAGGGAGACTGCTGTACTGTTCTTCCCTTCATCCGAGCATCACAGAGTGGTTTACAATATAAAAATACAAAAATACATACCACAGTAACAAACAAAAACAATACCTCCCTAAAACAGTTTAAAAGGCCATAGATTGTTTAATTAGCCAAAGGCCTGTTATACTTAAATGATCATGCAATAGAGTCACTCTTGGTACAAGACCTAATTACAATACCTGGAAATATCCACATTTGCTGCATTTTATGCTCCATTATTTTCAATACCCACTGCTAACAAACTACTCGCCCACCCGCAGAACCGCACTCAAATTAGTAACAGATAACTCTTGGGTAACTAGCTGCACAGAGAGACAAGCACATACAGAGTTCCCTCTCCTTTAATCAGTGTTACAAGAGAGTTAAGCAAGCAGTAATGGCACCTGCTGAAAAATAATGAATTAAAGATACATCTGCACAGAGCTCTCCGGCACATTTTAGTGATGCCCCATTAACTTTAATGCACTTTGAATGAAGCCATGTAGGCCTCTGAGAGTCTAATGTGTTAATGAGGTATTGATGGCTTTAGAAGTAGTTAGGCTGCAAAATGGGCCTTACTGGTTGCTTCCCAAGTAGCCTTGCAGCTAAAGAAAGACTACTCAAAACAGAAGCAAGCATTCCACTATGTCTCTCCATATTGCAAAACTTGGGCATGTCACAATATTCCATTCACACCTTCAGCAGACCCTGTTGTCTTGGTAGCAGTGCTACTTCCTGTGAAGCAGTATCTTACTGTTATATGACCCCTTTCTACTACCTTAAGCAGAACTATCACATTCTTTGGCAACCAATTTGTGTGTCCCATCCCTCCGTTTGTGTTTTGCTGAGGGAAGGATTGAACACTGAGATGTTCACACTGAGTGTAAGGAATCTAGACATTCGTCTCTAGATCAAGATCTATTTCCTCCTTAGGGCTATACCAAAGATTCATACATACTAATATGCCACAAGTAGGTCCCCCAAAAGTCTGTTCTCAGGCAAAAACATCTGAATTACTCTTAAAATAAACCTAGAGGTTGAGACTGGAACATCTCTTTCTATACATATGCTTGCCTCTTGGCATCTTTCCCATGCTTTTTGGAAAGGTTACTCAAGGTCAGTAGCAGAGAATAATCAAGTAAGTTAGTACTTACAGATGACAACAATACCCAACTCCCAGTATATTGTGGAATGCAAACTGGAGTGCTTTGTTTTAAGGGAGAGCATAGAGTTAGCGGGCAGTCATGGGATAAGACAGGCATAGGCAATCTTGGCTTTCCAGATGTTTTGGAACTACAACTCCCATGATCCCTGACCACTGGCCCTGTTAGCTAGGATCATGGGAGTTGTAGTTCCAAAACATCTGGAGAGCCAAGGTTGCCTATGCCTGGGATAAGAGGACAGGTCCTCTTATGGATCAGGCACTGGTTAAAGAACAGGAAGCAGGAGCTGTAATAAATGGATAGCTCTCCCAATAGAGAAATTTGATTGTATAGGTGTGAGACTGTGCTCAATGATACTTATCGCCTTGTAACTGTGTTTGGAATTGCACACATACTCTGGAAAGTCTAACATAAAGTGGATAAAGAATGTCCAAGATCAATCACATACTTTCTCCCATAAAGCTTCTGTCTTGTAAGATACATTGATGCATTGATCTACTGGCCACTGTAAATCAATCAACTCACCTACTAGAAAAGAGGCAGAGCTAATTGCTGCTATGCTGATTGAAGAGAACCTAAGATTGAAAGGAATGCCCATGGAAAGGAGTATGAGGGAAAGGGAAAGATACAAAAATATCACACATTCCCTATATTACATTTCCACTGAGTGTCTTAATCACTTCTTCCTAGAATTTTTCCTCCAGTGGGCTGCCTTTTCTTTTCTTTTCTTTTCTTTTCTGTATTTGAGTTACTCCAACAAAATAAATTTTCTTCCCAGTCACTCTTCTGATTGTTCTCATATTCTCTCTTAGATCACTAGCTTAAGGATTGCCCATATTCAGAGGATGTAAAAAAGCCTTTCTCCCTCAAATATTAGATTTCTATTAATGTATTTATACAGTCATCCAGCCCCTTTAATCTTCCTTTCTCCAGACAATGCAAAAGTTGATTTTGAATCTCTCTTTAGCCCTGCGGTCTCCTACCACAGCATCATTCTAATTGTGTGTTCTTGAATTTTCTCTAGTATATCAGAATCCTTTAATAATGCAGGGATCAGAAATAGATGCAATGTTCTGCAATGTGCAAAGTGGCATTATGTGTTTCCAGTTCTCCTTTCAATTTTTCTACCTAGCCACTGCAATATTAAAAAACCACTCTTAACCGAATATTCTATCCAAAAATAGAATATTTGTTTTCTGTCATCAGCTTCTTAGTTTTATCTTCTGGTGTTTACGAAGCATGCCAGTGGTGTGTTCTAGTCATCTTGCTTTTATTAATTTACTTGTGAAATGCCTGTCATTATGAAGGGTAGAAGGAGAGCATATATATTACGGGGACTCACAGGTGTGAGTATAATATTATTTATTTAGAAACTTTATAAACAGCTTGACTAAAAAAGTCTCTCCAACTGGTGTACATTTAGCATGCAACGTTGTCAGTTGAGACTGGATCTCCTAATTTCGGAAGAAAGAAGCAGGCTTTGTTCCTACCAGAACAGTGTACCCAAGTACAGTACTTTTACCTATAAGACCAGACAGCAGCTACTCATTTTAAAATAAAAAGATGCAAGTGGAGACACTGCTGGGATGAGAGCTGAACCCACTCCTGCACCAAGTGACCCAAGTAGCTGAAATACCAAGACATGTTCCACTCCCATCCCTACTGACACACCATCTTTCAATTCATTTCTTTGTCACGGGAAGCTACTGACTCATAGCCAATGAGCTGCACCAGGATACACTCATGAGCCCAGGTAGATTTTCCTAGTCCCCTGCAATCCAGCCCCAGTTTGCATCTTAGCTTACTTTACCCAATAAGACTCTATGGAAGCCTTTAAGAACTAAGTCCATTCCCCACCCTTGGCTTTACAGACTAGTCCAGGGGTTAGCAAACTTTTTCAGCAAGGGGCCGGTCCACTGTCCCTTAGACCTTGTGGGGGGCCGGACTATATTTTGAAAAAAATATGAACGAATTCCTATGCCCCACAAATAACCCAGAGATGCATTTTAAATAAAAGGACACATTCTACTCATGTAAAAACATGCTGATTCCAAGACTGTCCGCGGGATTTAGAAAGCAATTGGGCTGCATCCGGCCCCCGGGCCTTAGTTTGGGAACTCCTGGACTGTGGGAATGTTCAGGAATGTGGATGAGGAGATATTGTTTAATATATCCTATCCCCGCTTGCGCTAGCAAGCACAAAACTTTAGCAGAGTAAAACATTCCCCTTTTGCAAAATACACAGCAGAAGAACGTTTGCGCAGGCTTGATTTAAGCCACTAAAATAAAGTGTATTTTCCTGGTATTTCCCCTTTTTCCCTCTTAAAAGAAAAGACACAACACAATGCTCTTAAAAGTATAAAAGATGTTTACTTACAAGCATCTCGAGGTACAGCACACTCAAGAGGTAGACTTGCTTAGTTAAAAGGTAATATATACATTGTGAAGTTCACTTATAAGAAGTGAGACTCCATCTCATCTCTCTCTCTAGGCTGGAGGCCTTGAGGGAGAGACTCACTAAGATGTGTGTAGTCCAAGAGGTCTGGTCCAAGAGAGGGAAAATGGCTGTTTCCTTCAGGATTTATCTGCCACTTCCTCAACTCATTTGCATGTGAAGGAAGAGGAAACTACGCTTAGTCATATCCTCCTCCTCAGTCCTCCAAGTGGACTATCTAGGGATTGTTGTGACTTGACTGCACTTAACCCTTTGCATCCCACAAACCCCTTCTCAGGCAATTCACAACATACACAAAAACATACATAAATAACTTTAATCAACCACCCAAGAGTCCCAGCTTGCCACGAAGATCCTGGAACTTCTCTCTTGGCAGGGGCTTTGTTAGGACATCTGCAGTCATCTGGTCAGTGTTGCAGTAACACATTTCAACAAGTCCATCCTCGATCACCTGGCGTATGTAGTGGTACCTGACCCCAATGTGTTTGGTGCGTGCAAGGAACTTTTCACTTTGTGTCAGCTTCATACTGCTCTGATTGTCCTCCATCAAGCTGACAGGTCCCGTTCTTGGCACGCCAAAGTCCTTCAGGAGCTGATCCAGCCAGGGGATCTCTCTGCAAGCTTCCGAAGCCGCAATGTACTCAGATTCTGTGGACGATAAAGCTACACATTTCTGTTTATAGCTGCCCCATGCAATAGCTCCGTCCCCATACATAAAAACATAGCCACTTGTGGATTTATAATCCTTATTGTCCCCAGCCCAATCCGCATCAGTGTACCCAAGCAGTTTAGGGTCTCTGACAGCTGGCAGTTTTAATTTACAGTCCATGGTTCCCTTTAGATAACGAACAACCCTCTTAACTCCAGCCCAATCATGCTCAGTGGGACAACTTACTTTCCTACTTAGGATCCCCACTGCACTTGCCAGGTCAGGTCTGCATGTGGTAACCAAATACAAAAGTTTGCCGACCGCTGACCTGTATTGCGTGTTGTTTGGCAGCAACTTCGAACCTTGTTGATTCTTCAAGAAGTCTGTGGCCATCGGTGTCGCAACTGGGTGTGCGTCCTGCATCTGCATGCTTTCAATCAGTTCAGTTATCTTTTGCCTTTGGCTGAGTAAGAACGATCCATCCTCTTCTCTCTCAACTTGAATTCCCAAGTAGTATTTCACTTTTCCAAGTTCCTTGACCTCTACTTCCCTGTTGAGGTGTTTGACTATGTCTTTATAGTCTTTCTCATTTGACGTAGAAATTAAAAGGTCGTCAACAAAGGCTAAAATGTACGAAAACTGTCCATTCCTTTGTTTGGTGTACAAGCACTTATCAGCAGTCCCTTGCTTGTACCCAAGCTGCACCAGCATCTCATGGAGTTTCTGGTTCCAAGCCCTCGCTGCTTGCTTCAAACCATAAAGTCCTTTCTGCAGCTTGCACACTAGATGTGCCTCATTTGGTTTAATGAAACCTTTGGGCTGCTTCATATAAATCTGCTCAGAAATTTCGCCGTGAAGAAAGGCTGTCGCAATGTCAATATGGTAAACTGACATTTGCTTAGATGCTGCAATACTTAAAAGTAGTCTGACACTGCTGTATCGAACTGTCGGTGCAAACACTTGATCGTAATCCTCTCCATACTTCTGGGAAAAACCTTGTGCCACAAGCCTAGCTTTGTAGCGTTGCACCTCCCCTTCTGAACCCTTTTTAACCTTGAACACCCATTTACTTCCAATTGCTTCCTTACCAGGAGGTAGTTCTGTGAGTGTCCAGGTCCTGTTCCGATGAAGTGCATCTATCTCCTCCTGAGCAGCTTTCCTCCAGAGACTGGCTTCATCTGGTGGCATCCTCTCTATCTCTTCCCATTTGGAAGGTTCCTGTGGAGACGCCGACCTTGTAAGGTAGGACAGCCGTAATGGTGGAACACCTCTGTTGGTTCTGGATGAGCGTCTGACCTCTGGTCTTTCGACCGCATCAGCTTCCTCATCCTCCTCCAGCAGTGGCATATCCCCATACAGCTGCTCGTCATCATCTTCGTCTCTGGTGCTGCCAGGGGCCTGGACCTCCACGTCTTCTCGGGTGTCACCTATAGGGGGTGCTACGACACTAGAAGTTGGATTAGTACTTTGTATTGGTTCAAAAGGAAAAATCACAAATTCCTCATCCTGTGGCTCCTTGGAACAATCAATGGCAGTGTCCTTTGTATCAACTTTGCCTTGCTCATCGAAGTAAATTACATGCTGCGAACTTGTCTTGCCAGTTTGCGGATCCAAGACTCTATATCCTTTTCCTCCAGAAGCGTACCCAACTAGGATCCCTGCCTTCGCTCTGGAATCAAGTTTGTGTCTGTGCTCCTTGGGCACATGATAGTAGCACAAACTTCCAAATACACGTATATGTGACAAATTTGGGGCTTTTCCATGCCAAAGTTCAAATGGTGTGCGCTCTGCGCCTTTTGTGGGCAGTCTGTTCTGAAGATAGACTGAGCAACGAGCCGCTTCACCCCACAGCCTGTGTGACAAGTTAGCTTCCTTTAGCATGCACCTTGTCATTTCCAAAATGGATCTAAATTTCCTCTCTGCAATTGAGTTTTGTTGGGGTGTGTAGGCAACTGTGGTCACGTGTGATATGCCTTCTCTAGCCATGACGGCCTGCATCTCATGTGAACAAAATTCCCCATCATTATCGGACATTAAAATGGAAGGGGCTCGCTGGAACTTGTTCTTGACCATGTTAAGATAGTCCCTGAACAATTCCACTGTCTCACTCTTCTCCTTGATAAAGTAGGCTACGCAGAATCTCGAGAAATCGTCCAAAAATATCAAAATATATTTATTACCTCCTAGAGAAGACACATTCATTGGTCCACATAGATCTGTATGGACAATGTCCAATACTTTAGTGCTTCTCTTCTCTGCACAACGTGGGAAAGAAGGTTTAGTTGCTTTCTCACTAACACAAGTTATACATTTTGATGTTGGTGTATTTGTGTTGCTTTGCTTTACCTGCAGACCTCTCACAAGATCACCTTTCTGTAGTTCCAGAATAACGTTGGTGTCTCTGTGTCCAAGTCTCTTGTGCCAGAGTTCCAGACTTCCTTCGTCCTTTTGACTTGGTTGCGCCACCTTTGCAGACTGGTTCTGCTGGTTCTCTGAAACATTAAGCTCATATACACCATCCTTTAGTGTGCCTTGAACATAAACTTCATCATGCTTAGTCACAATACATTGTCCTTTTTCAAATGTAATTTTAAAACCTTTCCTGTCCAAACTGGACACGCTGAGTAAGTTGCAATTAAGCTTTGGTGCAAACTTAACTTCAGTTATCTTAGTATTAATTGTTTCATGATCTACGTTGAATTTCAAATTCACAGTTCCTGAACCAATTGCCTTTACAATGTTGCCATCAGCAATCTCAATTTCAGAGGTTTCATCCCCATTAATCTCATTAAAATACTCCTTTTCATAACAGAAATGAGAACTCGCTCCACTGTCAAGAATCCACTTATTGCGCTTATTTTCACAATCCTGGACAGCTAAACTCCTCTCCTGCATCAACATGGTTTGCTCATGACTCCCCTTCTTAACACCTTGTGGTTTTGAGGGGTGGGATTCAACTTTATCCCCATTTTGACTCTTGCAGTTCCTTGCTATGTGGTTTTTCCCATTGCATTTAAAACAAATTATTTCTCTAGATGTCTGTCTGGACTTTCCAAAATGCTTGGATGCATAGCTGCTATCCTTCCTCCTTGGATTCCTTTCTTGAGAATCAAGGCTATCTCTGCATTCCTCTCTTAAATGGTTGATAAGCTCATTAAAAGTTAAATCCTTTGTGTGATCCATTATACTTTTAAATGGAGCAAACGTAGGTCCCAATGATGCAAGCATAAACGTTACTTTAGTCACATCATCAAAGGCTCTGGGAGTAAGGGCAATTCTTTGAACAATCTCAGAAAAATTCTTAAAATGCTCTGTAAACTCTTCTCTAGAATTCATCTTCAACTTGAGTAACTTATCCAACAAGTATCTATAGGAACTCTCTGTAGATTGTGCATAAATGCGTTCAATGTCCTCTAGGATCTTAGATGCATCATCTTCAAAATTTATCATTGATAGATGCTCATTCCTCAAACTGCTCAAAATTATGTGCTTGGCTTCATCATTTTTAATACTCCAAGCTTCTATCTTAGCTAAAGCTTCTGCATCGGTTCCTGTAGGCTTTTCTTCCTTAATGGCCTGCAGAACACGCCTAGCAGCAAGATAAACTAAAACGCGCTGCTTCCACTGCACAAAATTATTGTCATCCAGCAGCATAAAACTTGGTCTTGCCTCACTATCAAAACTGGAGCTTGCCATCTTAAAACTTCAAAAATTTCCAAAATTCAAAAATCTTTCAAAAATCAAATTCAAAATCTCAAAAATATCTTCACTACCTCTGAGCTTTCTCAGTGCTGTAAACTCTGAGGGAGGGGAGGGGTAGTTAATCCCCCAAGCACACTGCAGAACAAAGAGACCATGTGCTCAACCAGGAAATCCTAACTGGAAAAATCCTACAGAGTTCAAAATCACAATCCAAATCAATCCTTCAAAAATACACAAAATACGCAACTCTGGGCCGCAATAACCCTTTGTGGGAATGTTCAGGAATGTGGATGAGGAGATATTGTTTAATATATCCTATCCCCGCTTGCGCTAGCAAGCACAAAACTTTAGCAGAGTAAAACATTCCCCTTTTGCAAAATACACAGCAGAAGAACGTTTGCGCAGGCTTGATTTAAGCCACTAAAATAAAGTGTATTTTCCTGGTATTTCCCCTTTTTCCCTCTTAAAAGAAAAGACACAACACAATGCTCTTAAAAGTATAAAAGATGTTTACTTACAAGCATCTCGAGGTACAGCACACTCAAGAGGTAGACTTGCTTAGTTAAAAGGTAATATATACATTGTGAAGTTCACTTATAAGAAGTGAGACTCCATCTCATCTCTCTCTCTAGGCTGGAGGCCTTGAGGGAGAGACTCACTAAGATGTGTGTAGTCCAAGAGGTCTGGTCCAAGAGAGGGAAAATGGCTGTTTCCTTCAGGATTTATCTGCCACTTCCTCAACTCATTTGCATGTGAAGGAAGAGGAAACTACGCTTAGTCATATCCTCCTCCTCAGTCCTCCAAGTGGACTATCTAGGGATTGTTGTGACTTGACTGCACTTAACCCTTTGCATCCCACATGGACTAGTCTCTCATTTTGTGTGGCAAAACAAGAGAATCCAGGAGCTAGCTTTTATAAGAATATGATTGTGGGTTTATCCAAGTCACACAGCGTGCAACCAGAGCCCCCTCAATATGGCCTGTACAAACTCAACAATGCCTTCGCACTTCTTTCTCATATTGTAATTAAAGAAAATAACCAAACTGATTTTCAGTGTTCAGCACTAGTGGAGATGGGGCTGTAGCCTGGGAGGGTCATTATTAAGAAAGTTAAGCTCTGTCAGTTTCTCAATAATGGCTGTTGTGGAATGCCATAAAACCCTTCTCTGTCAGGATGTAATTAACTCTGCTCAGCATCATGTAGGCAGCTGTTACTCTAGGCTATTTTTTTAAAAAAAAAAATCCGGGCAGTTTCCCCTCTATTTCACTTTAAATATATGACATTACAAAGATAAGTGTCATACTAAAAATCTGTGTCCTGCAACTAGGTTATATCCATTTACTGACATGAGGATTACAAACCATAGACAAGTACTCACAGATCACACCCCATTATCACTTTATTATCTTTTGCTAAATCTCCCTTACTTTTCCCAAACACACAGAGATGCAAAGACACCAAATGATTTTTGTTTCATTACAGGAGCAGAGTACCTCAAGGCCTGAACATTCTAGTGGATTGGAAGTGAAGTAAGTGTGAGGTTTAGGCCATAGGATGAAAGGGAAACCTGAGTGGGCCAGTGCAGTGCAAAGAATTGTTAAGGAAATGCATGATGAGGCCTTGCTCGCTGTTTCATGCATTCAACTGGCAACAGAGCCTTCAGCATGATTGTACCAGTTTTCTGTCTCCTTGATGATTGGACAAGCCTACTACTCTGTCCTTTTTACTCAGGCCTTCTCCGGCATTGCTTTTCAGGTGATATGATCTATGATGAAGGCTTTTTTTTATTATGGAAAAGGGGCTTACAGCTCAGTGGGAGAGCATCTGCTTTGCATGCAGAAGGTCCCACCTCATTCTCTGGCAGGTAGGGCTGGGAATGTCTGAAACCCTGTCAGTATAGACAATACAGTGGTACTTCGTTTTTCAAACGTCTCGGAAGTCGAATGTTTTTGTTTTCGAATGACAAAAAACCCAAGTAACTGCTTCGGTTTTCAAACGCTTTTCGGAAGTCAAACATGCCACATGGCTTCCGTATTGAGTTTTCCGTATGTAAATGCTTCTGGAAGTAAATGCTTCAGTTTTCGAACGTTTTTAAACGTTCCCAAGATTGAGAAACCCTGCCCTACCTAGTACATTAACAAGAGCAAAATGACTGATCAAAGTGTGGCAGTAATCCTAAACATACTTGGCACAGCACACTTAAAGCTGCAATCCAACTCCCCAATCTGTTACAGCCTCTCCTCAGAGCTCTGCGAGCCTCATTCCTGTAGCATAGAGCTCCTTGTTCTGCCCACTGAAAGTGTAGGTTGGGGTGGAATAATAATAATAATAATAATAATAATAATTTATTATTTATACCCCGCCCATCTGGCCGGGTTCCCCCAGCCACTCTGGGCGGCTTCCAAAAAAACAGAAATTCTAAAATACAGAAATCCATCAAACATTAAAAGCTTCCCTAAACAGGGCTGCCTTGAGATGCCTTCTAAAGGTCTGGTAATTGTTCTCTTTGACCTCTAGTGGGAGGGCATTCCACAGGGTGGGTGCCACTACCGAGAAGGCCCTCTGCCTGGTTCCCTGTAACTTGGCTTCTCGTAATGAGGGAACCGCCAGAAGGCCCTCGGAGCTGGACCTCAGTGTCCGGGCAGAACGATGGGGGTGGAGACGCTCCTTCAGGTATACCGGACCGAGGCCGTTTAGGGCTTTAAAGGTCAACACCAACACTTTGAATTGTGCTCGGAAACGTACTGGGAGCCAATGTAGGTCTTTTAGGACCGGTGTTATGTGATCTCGGCGGCCGCTCCCAGTCACCAGTCTAGCTGCCGCATTCTGGATTAGTTGTAGTTTCCGGGTCACCTTCAAAGGTAGCCCCACGTAGAGCGCATTGCAGTAGTCCAAGCGAGAGATAACTAGAGCATGCACCACTCTGGAGAGACAGTCAGTGGGCAGGTAGGGACTCAGCCTGCGTACCAGATGGAGCTGATAAACAGCTGCCCTGGACACGGAGTTGACCTGTGCCTCCATGGACACTAGCAGGAAGTATCACTAGCAGGAACTCACAGAAAGCCCCCAAATGGGGCATGCTGGGGGAGGTTGCATTGGATTCACTGAATCCCAAACTAACCCCACTGCAGTCACTTGATGGTATCAGGCCTGATCCAGGCTGGAATAGGGCAGGCACGTCCAACTCCCAAGTGACTGCAATCTACTCCCAGTATAAAAAAAACTGGCAGTGATCTACCCATTGTCATTGCCAAGAGTTGTCGAGCTTTTTTTTAGGGGGGAGTGACCTTTAGTCCCGCAATCGACCAGCGGCACCCCCGTGAAAGACCAGTACTGTATATCATACGATCGACCTGTTGGACATGCCTAGAATAGGGTTTTATCTGCCCCCGGCAATGTTAAGTAGCAAGACTGTGGATGCAGCGGTGGCCACCCCATTCATTCATGCCCCTCGGCTGTCCAGTCATTGTCAAGATTTCTCTGTGATTCACGTGGATTAATTTTGAGTAAATATGCATAGGATTGCGCAGTAATGGATCTTCTGTCTGTCCAACAGGGTTGTTGCTGGAAAACGTCTGGATGCACAGAAGCCTAAGGTTTGTTTTTAATGTGCATATTGCTTATTATGAAGCATTAAATAATTGTTGGAAGACACTGGCAGATGTGCTGATGTGGATGAAATTAATTCAAGGTGAGTTAATAGTTCTCAAATATCTACACTGGTATGTAATGACTACAAAATAAAAAAAATCTACATTTATAACAGAAAAGGTTATTGGAAAGGCTATCTGCAGTGGCATATTTTGGGAGAAAATGCCACTGGAGGTGCACTGATTCTCCATATTATCATTGGTGGTTGATACGTTGCCCGTCCAGTATCACAGCAGAACAAAAACAAAAAAGAGTTTTAAAATAGGCCTGTGTCTAACTTTCTGCAGAAAGTTCATCAGCTTGTGCCTGAGGTGTGCACTTTCTTTCTTTTTTAAAGTAAATTTTATTGGTTTTTCATAATATAAAGAACATACACATAGAGAACATAATTTCCACCCTCTCCCACCCCCCTCCAGGGGCCCCCTCCTCCCACAAGAGGATCCCATGAAGAGTGGGCAATCGAGGGTGGCCCATTTTATAGTTGGGTTTCCCTTCCCCCTCCTTCCCTCCCCCAGAGCCTCCCCCTGCCACCAAGAAGCTCCAGGATGACAAGGAGAGAGGCAGGCGGGTATCCCCCCCTATCTGTCTAAGCTTACATATCAAAAGAAAAAAAGAAAAAAAGGACAATAAAAATAAAAACAAAACACACCACATCAAAAAACAACAACATTTTTAACCTTATCTTTTTTTCTGAACATTATCCCTTGGGCTTCCCCAGACCCCCCCCCCCTTTATTGATTTTCATTTGCCAAATCAACTTTTACAGTTCTCATTTTTGCAAACCATATAATCTCATTTTAAACTTATTCTATTTAGCTATTTACTTAAATCATCTATTACTTTTTATAGTTACATATCTCCTTCCATTCCCTCCTTACCCCCGCACCCCAGAACTCTCCCTGCCACTGAGAGCCTCCAGGATGCAAAAGACAAGCAGGGGACGGTCCTTTTCCAGCTGAGTCCCCCCCTCCCCCCGTTCCCTCCACTCCAGCAGCCCCCCCCCTGCCACCAAGGAGCCCCAGAACGAAGATGACCCGCAGGGGAGGGTACAGCACCCAGCTATCCCTTCCAGATCACTCTTTTAGTTATACGAATAATCTCAGTTCTAATCTAAAAAAGGGAAAAAATGCTAATCTACTTTTCTCCCCTTGCCTAAATTTTCTGCAAGAACTTTCATAATTTTATGAATTCTATATCTTATCTTCTCATTCCATATTATATCTTTTCTTTCTAACTTGAGCTCTCCCCCCCTGTTCCCAGCACATCCCTTCCAGCAAAATCCAAAATCCATGCACCAGTTTCAACACCATTTTAGACAGCCTTTAAACATACAGTGGTACCTCTACTTACAAATAACTCTACTTACAAATTTTTCTACTTACAAATGGAGCTCCGTCCGCCATCTTGGATGTGGTTTAGATAGGATTTTTTCTACTTACGAATTTTTAGATAGGGTTGCTTCGACTTACAAATTTTTCTCCCAATGCATTCCTATGGGATTCGACTTACAATTTTTTTCTACTTACAAATGTGTGTTCGGAACACATTAAATTCGTAATTAGAGGTACCACTGTAGATCCCTTTTCCATTCACCCCACTCCCTTAGGTGTGCACTTTCTTTTGGCTGTTCCCACTTGATACTTTAATTACTAATTCCAAATGAAATTTCTTTATACTACTGCTCGACCTCTTTTGGTTATGCTCTATAAAAAGGGGCTTGCTCTTACTTGGCATGCTCTCATTTTTGGTTATCAAACTGATCTGAAAGTTACCCGACTGGGAGAATTAACCCCAATCACTGAGCTGGTTGCATAAGCATCCACAAAGCTAAGAACGAGTCAACAAGACATGATCTGGACTGGAAGTAAAAAAACAACGAAAGACTACAATTTAAGGAGTAAGGGAGAATGGGTGAGTTCGTAAAACACATTACATTTGGATGGCAGGATGCAGCTGGTATGCTGCGACAGTCGCTGCAGCTGCATTCGTAACCAACCTGACATTTGGGCTTCTGTCTCTAAACCTAAGGAAAGAACTTTGCAAGGAGGATTAGCAGAAGAATGTAACTAATATAAAATGGCAGGGGCAAGCGTGCCTATCAGAGCAAAATTCAAAAGAATGCATCACTGATCAATGGTCAGGCTGTCAGGGCTCTACTGCCAGTTATGAGTCATACTTAATTAGTGCCAGTGGGTGTTCCTCTGGGCAGTTGGCAACGAGGAGGGAAATGCCAAATGAGTGGCGAAAGAATGCGGGGGTGCTGGAGAAAGATGGTGTTTCTTAAAAGAAGGCGTGCTTGGGGGAAATTAGCAGCATTCTTTCATGCATCAAACAGCCAATGGTTCTATTGGCTGGAACAGTAAAAATGTATATATTTTAAAACCCCAGAATTAATGCTTCTTCTTTTTTTAAAAGGTCTGTCTCACATTTCACAGAGCTGTGGTATGAATAATAGACATGGATGATTAAATTTAATGTATTTTTTCCACTTAGAAACTCCATACATCAGCATGCCAAGTCAAGATACAGAAGTGCAAATGACACAATCTTTAACTTGTTGCCAAGCAGGAAGATGGGACAGGTGGGAGATGAATACACTACCTGATTGTATGCTTCTTTTAAAAATCTAAGTATTTGGGAAACGTTCAAGGAATGAAGGACTCAAAAGTAGCTTAAGGTAGACCTAATGACTGCTTATGTTCTTTTCTGCTGTGTTGCAATTAAGTATTTATTATTGTATGTCTTTGTCTGTCTTACACACACACACACACACACACACACAAAATTACTACTATACAGTACTTGGATAATACGGTACTATCTGGGTTTGACATGCCAAGATATGAACAACTCTTTTGGCTGCATAGACAGCAATTTATTGCCACTTTTCTCATTGCATGCTTGAATGAAATGCAGGCATTTCTAACTAAACAGAGTTTCCCAATTTGCTCCCACTGGTAAACTATGGCTACCTGCTTTGGACTACAGTTTCAATATCTTTATATGTGTGCCCCACCCCGTTACGCCCCCATTCCACCTTCTTCTGGGTCCAAAAGGACCCATGCAATGGCAATCATATGTCAACTGGCTGTGCCTAAAATGGTTGCCACCTCTACAGGCAAGTTCTAATAGCTATATTAGAATCTCACTGAGTCCAGTCAATGTGCCTCCATATGTCAGTGTCATTTATACATTTTGCAAATGTTAGACATGCCAATTTGAATTCCTTTCTTTTTAGTACATACATTCTTTTTAAGTACATACATACATAGTACATACAATAGTCCATCATCTCTCCCGCCAATTAGGATATCATAGATACAATATGGTGGCCACCTTCCAATACTTTGGCCACCTCATGAGAAGAGAAGACTCCCTGGAAAAGTCCCTGATGTTGGGAAAGATGGAGGGCACAGGGAGGAGGGGATGACAGAGGATGAGATGGTTGGACAGTGTTCTCGAAGCTACCAACATGAGTCTGACCAAACTGCGGGAGGCAGTGGAAGACAGGAGTGCCTGGCGTGCTCTGGTCTATGGGGTCATGAAGAGTCGGACACGACTAAATGACTAAACAACAACAACAACAGATACAATATACAGATGCAAGTTTGCAATTTATTTTTAATTTCACTTGGAATGTCATTTAACATAAGCTAAACAAGCGTACTTCACACTGACCTTCAATATATTTCGTCCATCAAATGACTCCCTTTCCTTGAAAAATTTGCCTGCAGATCTATTACTTTGCTCTTCAGCTGCAAAATAAATATATTAAATTACAGCTCATCCTAAAAGGGTTTTTTCACACATGGAATAAAACTCTGCACTCACCTTTTATACAAGAAAGAAAAGCTGCAAATTATTTCCCAAAGTATCATGTCAAAATTCCTACAGTCATCAATATTGTTGCAAGGATTATGCAGGGCTGACAGCTCAGTGTAATAGAACCATCCAAGGGGAAACTAGAGTGTAATATTCAGTACTCTGTCAAAGCACGTTTCAGCAATAAAGCATTCTCTCATCTCTTGAATTACCAAGTCCAGCATCAAATATCTGATCACTCTGCATAGTATATATTTAAAACCAATGAGGAAAAGTAGGCACTTGGGCAATGCATCCTTGTTCACAAGGTGTCTCTAATGTCTCAATGCCAGTATCTGAGAACAAACTCAAGAAGATGAATTACTCCTTAGCTAGGATTCTGTTACTCTGCAATCTGCATATTCTCCTCACAAGCATATAACCACCAATATGATTTCTGAGATGTTTATGTTTCATTAAAAAAACAACCTCAAAATTCTAGCCCTTATGATAGCAAGGAACAAACTGTTGCATTGAACTGAGCTAAGTCAAGGTTTAGCTTAGCATATCATCAGAACCAGAAACAGTGGTTTCTCCTCACTAACCACAAGCTACAATCAATAAAAAACTTCAGTCGATCTCACTAAGCCATACTTTGGCTTACTATGTGGTGCGAACCAGCTATCTGAAAATATGACTTTTGGAAGTTGTCTATTTGTTAAAAATAAACATGAGAGCAGTAATTCATAATTCAGGCTTGTAAGCAGCAAGCTACCTGTTCACCTGTCAGAACTGCTTCCAGGAAGGATAGTAAAAACCGTGGTGAACTAATATTTTTATAATTTTAATTTACAGCCCAGGCCCAGGATTTGAGATTTTGTGGATTCTCTGATAGAAAGTCTGAATTTTCTGGTGCAGACATCACACAAACACATCTATTAAGTGTCCTATTTGTTCCATCAGCCAAAATCAAATACAAAATCTTGATATACAGTTAGTTGGCTGAACTTAGCATGGTAGTTCTTATGGCCTTAAAATATGCAATGCACAGAGTGACTTAAGGAAATGTCCTTGTCATAGCCACACACAACAGTTTGCTGTAAGTAGTATGTTAGAATTAGTGCAAGGCATTTTCAGGGTTCAGTTAAATAGTTACCGGTACTCAGTTACTATTCTATTTACTGATATAGTCATTCTCACAAAAAAAGAACAACACACACACACACACACACACACACACACTACAGGAGCCTGGAAGTACATTTTTTAGATATTAGAAATAAGAATGAAGACAGTAACAGTCTTGTCTAAAAAGCAATACAATATCCTAACTTTCATCAGACATAAGGGGAAGAAGGAACCATTTTCTGTCAGATATAAACGTTTAATGTTTTAGCAAAAGCTTTATTCTCTGCTCTGTACTGTGTAACCTTAATGAAGGAACCCAACTCCTTTTGAGGGTCATGGGCCAATTATCTTTTGCCTAAAGGTCACAAAAAAATAACAAATGAGCAACACCAAACACAGGAACCATATAGCAATCTCAGAGATCAAAGTGGTAGCTATATTTCCTCAAGGAGACCTTAACAAATGCTCACCACTAGGATCTTTCCGGAAGATTGTGTTCATGACTGTGGCATGGAGTTTCACCCGATCCCACTCTTTCATCATTAGTCCAGAGTTCACAAACCGATCTGTCAGTCTATCCGCTATGAGCTGGAGCCTATGGAAAGGGAAAGGAAGTAAGGAAAACAACATTTTCTTCATTACTGTAATGGGATACATAATTGTATGTTCATAACCCTGCAAAGAAAAACACATAAAATAGTTGTTACTTTAACAACAGATGTTGCATTTGCAGCCTGCCATTTCTTCAAGGTAGGGAGACGAAGGAACATACCCAGTTTACATTTTTATATACATATATATATATATATATGGCAGGGGGACTGGAACAGATATATACCCAATCCCTGAGCCAAAAATCCACCTATATCTGTAAGCAATAAAGTTGTGGCCATTTCTAATCCAAATCATTGTCTGCTTGAGTTTATTAATTACATATTACATTTAGCCACTGCCCGTGGGAGCGGTAGCACTGTGACTGGGCCCGCAATAAACAAACAAACAAACAAACTTAGTGGCGAGTTCCCCCATTCCCCCCCAAAAGTAAAGCACTGGTTCTACATCATCTTAAAGGCAACAGTTTAATTCCAGTTCTGATTACAACTGAACATTTCTGAAAGGTCAAATATGGGAATGAGGAAGTTTGTTAAGCGTACAGAAACTTGTCACTGCTAGAACATAGAAGTAATCTCCCCACACAAAAGTGTGATGATTCATATTTGTGCTAACTGCAAGCTAAATGTATGCACTAGGGGATGAACACATTTCTAAAGCCCCGTAGCTCTTCTGTATGTTTTCTTCCTTCAAAGGACTGAGCAAGATTCATAGCACCATGGACAGAGAACATTCATTAAAACCAAACATTCCTGCTCATTAAAATGGGAGATCATCACACAAATGGGAAGTCTTATACAATCTTGTCACTAAGTCCATTAGCAACATAATTTGCCAGATAGCTCATCCCTTTCCAGCTATAAGTTGCCACCTTGGCCCTTTAGGTCTTACTGAGAGATGGAACAGTAATAAGGTTATTCCCTCTCCCTCTCTGGTCACCATTTGCTTGACAATCCTTGATGAGCTAACGCTACAGCCTGCTAGCTTTGAGCTGTCCCTTTGAAGCAGTTACTGGCCAATTTCTAGTCTTACTGATTTAATCTTATGTTTTGCCCCTCATCATTTTATTTCTGGTGATACATCAGTGACTTTTAAAATTAGCGATGACAAATGAAAGAAGTACCATCACAGATGATACTAAAACAAATTAACAAAATAGCTCAAGTGAAAATGGTGCTTTATTATGTTATAAAATTAATCAAAGAAATGAGACAAATTAAAATGAATTACAAAGTCTTTGCTACATGGGAACCATCAGAGCATAACCTTATTTCATTGTCTCTCCCCCATCCCACCTCACCCACAGTCTAAACACAGTCTCCAGCATCACCAAGACAAAGGAGGGAAATGGGAACTCTTATGCTTTGGGAAATCAACTATTCAGAAGCAAACAAAAATCAGAAAGGTTATTTGCTACCCCGGTATGACTCCCCTTTATCACATACACAGCCCAACAAGACAATGACAAAAATCCACCAACAGCATATGAATCAATATGGTTAACCTGACTCAAAACGCTCACCCACCCCACTCACACACAAAACAAAGACCATCACAGCCAACCACAAATGAACAACCATATCCTAGGCCAACCCCAACATCTCTCACCACCAAAGGAACACAAATGAACAGCAGAGAACCTACACAAGCAACGCTGACAAAAACCCCCACACATATATAGCAAATAGAAACATCGTCACCCGACCCCACCCCCACGCCCCACCCCATCTACCTCTTTTCCCCTTTTCTTCCCAATGTCTCAACAAATGAAACTGATTTGTAAAACTGTTATGAGAGACACTGCACATATCTTTGTAAACTAAGAAAACCTTTAATAATAAAAAAGGTTATTTGCTTCTCACATTGCCATATAAAGGACGGTTCAAGAACTTATTTTTTAATCCTTAGTGTTGAAAGAGTCAGTTCCTTTTCTTAAGGTATCATAGTAACTAATATGTTACTATTAGTTACTAAACTCATGGAATCTACTGAGTATATCTATTAAATCCAAGTGCCTTAGCTTTCATATCAACCCAAGTATGTATGTCCTGGTAGCACAGAATCCAGTTAATCGGTAGTGAGAGAGCTATGAAGCAATGGAAACTGTAAAATCCCAATGTAATTAGGATCTGTCTCTACCACTGATCCTACTGATCAGATTCCTTGTAAGGCAGAAACATAGCTGTCAAGTTTTCCCTTTTCTCGCAAGGAAGCCTATTAAGCATAAGGGAATTTCCCTTTTAAAAAGGGAGAACTTGACAGCTATGGGCAGAAAGCTGAAGCAAATAAAAACATGGTAGCCCTTATTTAACAAAAGCTGGAGATTAATTTGAAATGATACATTAAAATCTTGTTTATTTAATTTTGCTGTAACTATTTACTCTGATGCTTCTTTTCAGAAAACCACAGATACATTTCAAAGGGAAGAAATAAATAAATTGAAACATTCAATATACATTTGAAAACAAAACAAAAGGAATGGCCTGGTCTATATTTAAACTCTGGTTTCTTAGGGAAGGTAGTGACAACACGGAATACAAAATAAATGAACATTCATACTTTGCAAGTAGGCAAAGTGAAGAGCATTACAAAATTGTGATAACAATGTGACTTAGCAGTCAGTTGCAAAGACAGGGGCCACATTCTCGCAGTTTAGCCATATAGACAAGTCTGAATGGGTCCAAGCAAAGTCTTCAGCTTGCATGCTCCCCTTTCCCTCTCTGCCTTCCATGGGGCCAGGACTTCAGCAGCATTTAGTTTCACTTTTAAAGAATCCTGGCTCAGCACCAACATGTGCATCAGAGATCGTGTTTTTTTTTTAATGGCTAGCCACATAGCAAACAAACTCCAAACCATGGGTTATGAAAGTGGGTTTTAAAACAAACCAAGGTGTGTTTTAAATCAGAATCTGTGGTTCAAACCTAATGCTTTAAAAGTGAAACAAAAGTCTGCTGAAGTCGTCTTGCTCCTGACTGCATGAAAAGAGAAGATGGGAGGGGGGGCGCACAAGCTTGATGCTCTGTTTGGGCACTCTCAGGGTCACCCACATATGTGTGAACGCAGCCACCAGCTAGCAGTGGTCAGAATTTCAACCACATCTTTAAATTAGAACTAACGAGAGTGGAAACAGTTTCTAGTTTTCAGAAGTACCAACATTAAGCAGAAACTGCACAGGTGGATACTCCATAATTATCTCTCTCAGTAACACAACTTGTTATCAGCCCAAGGGCAAACTCATTACAGGCCCTTCTTTACCTACAAAGAGGTTGCAATAACCTTATCTCCTGGATAACTTGTGGTATATTTTCTGGCAGAAACAATCAAATTCAGAGGTTGAGAGCCTTCTCAAGAGTCATTATATTACTTTTGAAAATTCATATATAATCTATTTGTGGAATTAAAATGATTTTTTAAAATTAAAAAAGCAGGGGGAAACTTACTTGTTAGAGCCATCCTTCATATGAACTTTTGCATAGAGAACATCCATCATGGCAGGATCATCATTCATGTACTCTACACCTGCTACTTCTACAGTTAGTGGTTTGCCTCCAGCAATTGAGCTGTTTGAAAGAGGGGGGAATCACCAAACACAGTTCATATTTAAGATTTGGCAACTACATAATTCACTTGTTCAGCTGCACTAGGCTACACCAATTCACCAACACAGCTTCTCCCCCACTTTTTAATATAGGTTTATAGAATACTACAATTAAATTTTTATATTTTAGTGTGGCTGTTATTTCAGTAATTTGATGCATATTTATCATATAAACCTAACTTAGTTCCATTAATTTCAATGTGTCTGCTCTGAGCACGTTAGTCGACTACAACCCAATGGATGCAACTCACAACAATTTTACGCTATAGAACATTGAATCATACAGAGCAATGTCTCCAGGCCTCCTAAGCCCCGACAGATTTATGTCTCATTGTGAAACTTATAATGATGTTCAGATTATTTTGCCACATAGAGTGTCACAGGCTGTATTAATGGTCCCATCAAATGGAATGTTGTATGATCATATGAGGGTCAGTTCATATGAGGTCATCACAGGGGTTCACTGAGATAGAGGAAAATTAAATCCTGTCATTATTAATGTAGATTGCAAGCTTTACAGGCAGCAACTTCTAGATACTATACAGCACAGTGCTAGTAATATTTAACTGTTAAAGAGTACGAACAACTGTAGCATTTTTTCCATACATAATAAACTGCCAATACCTTCAAATATTAAAGCAAAGGATGAGAATTTTATCTATTTCTGTGCATAGTATCAGAATCCATGCAGCTAGCTGCTCCCTGAATAATGCAGACAAAGGCCTTTTCTCTGACAATTTAAACAAACAAACAATCTAGAAAAGCACGTTGTTCATTGTGCTGCCAAGTCCTCATTACCCACTAATGTCAACTTGGTGACACACACAAGCGTTCTGCAATGCAAAACTGGGTCCAGAAGTCCTCAACTTTAAGCTGGCCTCAATAAGCCAGTTCACTTTTGTGACTGCCACCAATCCTCCTGCTATGGATAAAATCTATGCCATTGCACTCTGGAGGCACTGAGCAGTGAGAAATTTTGCTGCATTAGAGTGACTCCGAAGCTCAGCAAAGCAGGGCCAAGCCCTCTCCATCCACCCCCTTTTCCTTAGGAAAGAGTGGTGGGAGGCTCAAGCCTGCAGTCACCAAAGTAATGAAAAATAAGAGATGGGCAGGGGCTCATCTTTGACCTTGCTTTGGGCTTCAGGGGCACAGTAAGGCTTCTTGCCACTTCTGAGCACCTCGCTAATTTCAAGTGCCTCTGAAGCCCAAAGCAAGGTCAAAGACAAGCCCCTGGCCATAACTCACTTTGCATTTGCCACCAATGTGCTTACCTGGTAAAAAAAATATGCTCATCATTCGCAAGCTCATCTGTGGGTCTCAACCTGCAAGCTAGGGATCATTCTGCTAGAAAGTCCTTACAAAAATATTAGAAGTGAAAAAAATATTTTTTTTTGGGGGGGGGGTTCATAGTTTCACAGCTCAAAGAGTATGGTTTTTGTAGTAGATTATGACAACTCCTGCACTGTAGAATCATTGATCTACTGTATTAGAGTTTATTTTTAAAATACAGTTCATGTGGCTTCAATACTCTCCACCTTCGACTTGTTTAGGTAATTAATCTCAGGGATATACAACCATTGGGCGGGGGGAGCTATTTGCCAAAGACTCTGCTAGTGAAAAAGTGCCAAGGCAATCACATTTTTCATGCACTTCCAGGAGGGGAGAATCAATCTTTGTTCATGTACAAATAAAACCAGCTACTGTAAGAGAGATAGAAATGCTAGGTTATAATAAGATTGCAAGCAAAGAGATGCTCCTAAAAGGTTTATATCAAGAAAAAAGTGCAATTCGGTCCTTGAATTGTTTTGTGTAGGCTTCTCATTTACTCCTAATAATGGCTTGCTGGATTGCTCCAATCTGGGACACCCCACACCCCTCTAAGTTACCCTGGTCCTAGAACCAATGCTTCTTTTTGAGTGCTGTAGCTGGTTTACGGCATCCCAAGTGTTTTGAATTTACTCACTCAATAAAGTCTTCTTTACACCTCTGCAGGAGTTCCTGGGCCTTCTGGATTTCCTGTTCATTCAGGAGTACCAGCGTCCCAATAGTCAGATGCAGCTTGGCAGGGTTCTGGAACAGGCTACTACTGACACCATAGTCCTGTAGAAACATTGAGAAATTCATTGAGGAGGAGGAGGAGGAGGAGGAGGAGGAGGAGGAGGAGGAGGAGGAGGAGGAGGAGGAGGAGTTTGGACTTGATATCCTGCCTTTCACTCCCCTTAAGGAGTCTCAAAGCGGCTAACAATCTCCTTTCCCTTCCTCTCCCACAACAAACACTCTGTGAGGTGAGTGAGGCTGAGAGACTTCAGAGAAGTGTGACTAGCCCAAGGTCACCCAGCAGGTGCATGTGGAGGAGCAGGGAAGCGAACCCAGTTCACCAGATTACAAGTCCACAGTTCTTAACCACTACACCATGCTTGAGTGACATCAGAAATTCATGTTTCTCTTTACTTTTGCATATCCAGGAATCTGTGTCTCTTTTAAGCTATAGAGCAGATCTCTATTACAAGCCAGGCTTTATGTTCTAAAAAATGTGGAGCAGCTATTGGTTCTTTATTCCAATCTCAAAGATTTGTAACCAGCTACATGTAGCATCTGGGGAGACTTATTCAACTGCTATCTCCATCTTGCAACTGAGTCTTCAAGGTAACCTCATAGCTAAACATCCAGCCCAATTATTTTACTTTACTTCTTTTTCCTTCTCTCCCAATCCCCTATTTTGTGTAACATCTTGCCTAACTGAAGAATTCTCAAGAACTCAGTAACTTTCCACTATTTTGTGACATTTTGCTTACTCCTAAGAAAGGTATTAGCCAACTCTGGATTTTTGAAGTAGAACATCTGATGATCAGAATTCCAAATGGGTGACATGCAAAATGAAAGTCATATAATAACATGGCAATAGCAACAAATAGGAAATATTATTTTTAAAAAACAGCAAACTAAAATGCCCAGATAAACGTATTCAAATTACATAACTTAATTTCCTACAGTTTGCTGGCTGCTGCATTTTAAAATCAGTTGGCTCTTATCTTCATAGCTGCTTTAGAAAATTAAAAAAAAATTCCCTACAGGTAATTGTCTTGTCTCCATTCAACCACATTGTTAATTTTTACATTTCAGAAACCCAAGTGATGCTGCACAGCAGGGGGCCAGCTAACGACTTCGTTTCTTATGCAAGTCTTATTTGAAGGAGCAAAGTGGCAGATCATTTGCTACTCCCTGGCCACATATATACAGTGATGCAGACTGTAGAGTCAACACCCTCACTCTCATCTTGCTTGATGCCTGCCTAATCCTATGCATTGCACACATGGGAGCTGCTGGCAATATGTGTCACACTGAAATAGCTACATGCTGTGGCTAGGAGTGGCACCAGCAAGGCTGGGATGCATGTGTGTCAGATGACAGTGCATGGCAGGAGACATTGGGTGACGCAGGAAGTGTTGGAGTAGCAGGGGGCTCTGCCACACAAGGACCCTGGAATTATTATGACTAAATGTATTACCAACCCTTCATCAGCAGGTCCCATGACAGTAACAATTTAAAATTCGGTATTAAAAATGTTAAAAACAAATAATAGTAACAGAATAGGGTGGAAACACACATTTCAGGTGCCAAAGGCTGGGGTAAATTGGTGTGTCATCAACATTCACTGAAAGCTGCATAGTGGAGTCACCAGATGTATCTCTGTGGAGAGGGAATTCCACATCTTAGGGGTTGCCACAGAGAATGCAGATTCCCAGGCCACTGCCCCCTGAATCTCTGAGGGTGGCAGAATTACCAGCCCCACCCTCCTGATCTTAACACCTGAGAGGGTCTATAGAGAAGGAAGCAGTCTTTCAGCTATTTTGGGCCTAAGTTGTTTAGGGCTTTAAACACTACCTACACTGGGAAATGAATTTTCAACAGTGAATGAACTGTGCCATGGATAAAAAATATACCAACTGGAAGAAAGACCAAGAAAATTGATTTAGGGCCCTACACCCTCCAAGAGTCAGGGATCACTATAGGATATCTATTCAATGTAAAAATAGATCCAAGTATGAGGAACACAGGGGTCTTGATCTCTGAATAATAGTTGACAAAGGCTTTTTCTTGTTTCTAAGCTTTTAGAAAGACTGCTCCGATTTGAGGTTTTCGCCAGCCACCTTTATACACAGAAACTTTTAAATCATTCGCTGAAATCTCCCAGAAACAGAAAGTTCCACAGTAGTCTATGCCAACCTGGTGCCCCCAAGATGTTTTGAACTATAATTCCCATCAACCTCAGACAGCAAGGCGATGATGGACAGGCCTGGTGGGAGTTACAGTCCAAAACATCTGAAGAGAACCAGGTTGGCAAAGACTGCTTTAAACAAGCCATTGTATTGTTCCATATCTTATGACTCCAGTTATGATCCTGCAGACACCAAGACTCACTGAACATGGGCAATAACCTGCAGACAGAGCTAGGAATCCTTTATCCATGCTGCCCATGTTATTGGGAAAGCGTTACTACCGTCACCGCTACCTTCCAGGCCCTCACAGACAAAGGAGGCCAAAATGATAATATTCAATTCAATTAAGTTAATGTCAATTCCACCTTTCAACGGGAATGCTCAAAGCAGCTGAGAACAAAAGCTCTCTCTCCCGTTCTTTCCATTCTGCCAACTGGTTCAAAAACAAAGCTGAAAAAGGTCCTCATTCTCTTCTGCATGAAAGCTTATTTAGGATATACTGCAAAGACAAAGTGGTTGTACTTATGAGCTTTCTATTCAAATATGGGACAAGCCCCAGAAGCCATTTAGTCCATAATGAACACAGGGAGCCTCAGAAGCTGGGGAGGCAGCAGGGGGAAGGTTTGTTATGTTCCAACTGTTGACAGCAGTTCATTTTAATTTCTGTAATGCTCACAGATATGATGTGCACAAAATATATTGACACAATAAATAAGCAGCATTTAGGAAAAGAGGCATATTCAATCTAATTGCATGGAGGAGGGGAAAGGAGATTTCATGTTATAATTACCAGCAACCTAATCAGCTGAAAGTCTCCTCTACAGCTTTCCAGGAATCAGTGGCATCTTACATGCTCTGACTGCTTCCTATTCTGATGCTGCGCATCACTAGGAAACACCTGGATTAGCTTTGCAGGAGGAAGCCCCATTAATAGCAGAGAAGATCCATAACTCCTTCCTATAAATTATCTGCAAATATCAAACCTATTGCTTCTCATCTTTTACTACATTTTCAAAGCTCTAGTGATAGTGGTCTAAACCAGGCATAGGCAAACTCAGCCCTCCAGGTGTTTGGGGACTACAACTCCCACCATCCCTGACCACTGGGCCTGATAGCTAGGGATGATGGGAGTTGTAGTCCCAAAACATCTGGAGAGCCGAGTTTGCCTATGCCTGGTCTAAACAGAACAATCCTAAGTAGGTTTACTCAGAAGTAAGACCTATTGAGTTCAATGGACCTTACTCCTTACCTAAAGGAGCAATCTTAATTCCTGGCAAAAGAACAGCAGGCTGAACAGAGAAGGAGGGCTGCCACCACATCTGAAGCTCTGCTGCTCACACTGGCCAGGGAGGAAAGGGAAGGAGTACTTCACCTAATTTATGCTGTGCCAGCTTCATGTGACAACAGCAGAGAGACCTGGATCAAGTCCCTCTCTAGCTGCTGGACCAATTCAGGATCCAGCAAATTCATGGCCTGGTCCAACTTCACTCCACTGCCATTCCACCCTATATTGCGCCCTTCAACTGACTACCACCAATGGGAACACCACTAGCCATAGCATGTCAACAACTCACATTGTTCATGGTCAGAGACAGACAGAAGGAAAATCCTCCCCATACCCTAAACGCATCCCAGCAGTGGAGGTTGGGGGTTATGATTGTTCTGCAAATGTGTTTTAATCTTAACAATTTAACCCCATGACGCTTCTGAGTGGACTTTTCCCAATGAAAAGCCTGCAGCAAAGTTGCAATAGGCTGCTCTAGCTTGCCTTTTTGCTTAGATGCTTGCCTGCTCTAAGACAAAGAGCCTTTAAATTACTTGTCCAAACCCCCAGTTCATAATTTACTATTTAGTAATCAATGCAGTACCACTGAATTGCATTGATTTTTCCTTTACATCTGCACCCAGCAATATCTTCAAACAACCCCTGTTGTACTTGAGCATCCTAATAGCAGCAGAAACAATAATTAAAAAAACAACAGTGAGTCAGAAGCATATCTAGAACAACTCTTAAGTAAAGCAAAGCTAGGGAACAAAGTTCGCTCACATAAATCTGGACTAAACCAGACTTACAAGCTGTATATCTAAATTCTATTTTCTTTCAGCATTTAACTTGAGACAAACTAATTTGGAGCCTCCACATTATAATAATGGAAAGCTACCATTAACACTAGATTACTTCTCAGATACTTGTCACAATTTTCTTCTAAGCTTTCTTAGATATAAGTTTCTAGCAGTAAATGCATCAGTTATATTGTGATAAAGCAGCAAAGGGATATAAAGTGATTGGAATGGTTCAGACAATGACTTTCTATTACTATCTATGGGATTGTGCCTTGTGTGTGCATAAACCCAATGAAATCTTTGATGGCCACCAAACAGTTAAAGTGGTCCTCTTGTATTCCATAAAATGCAATGTGTAATGTGTATGTTGGTACCATACTATTACTCTTATTATTAATGCCTCAGAGAAGACGAAAATTCATTTCAACTGGACACATTGGTGCAAACTCAGCTTGCTTTATGTAACAGAAGGACAATGTAATTAGATATTATTATCTATGCAAATAGTGGTTAGATTTCATTTAAAAAGCAATTGTCTTTAATAGGTCTGCACATATGGTAGAAACAGAACACAATGTATCCCTAAGTACAATCAAATTACTAAAGTATGAAATACCCAGTAGTCCAGAGCATTCTTCTCAATGTGTGTACTTAGGGTCACAGTTTTTATATTGTTGTAGGATGAGTTGTACTCTGGGGCTCACACTTAAAATACTAAATTGAATTTAGAACTCCACTAGAAGCTAGAAAGATGCTCTAGCTTTCACAGCCCTTACAATTCGGCTTAGATACTTGGCTGCTCTGAAAAAGAAACCTCTTAACTATAATAATAATCTATTTATATCCTGCTCATCTGGCTGGGTTTCCCCAGCCACTCTAGGCAGCTCCCAACAGAATAATAATAAAAATAAAAATAAATAAAGTGATAAAACATCAAACATTAAAAACTTCCCTAAACAGGGCTGCCTTCAGATCTCTTCTTTAAAGTCAAATAGTTGTTTATTTCCTTCCTACCCACAAGCCATTTCCTACTCAGTTTTAAGTTCAATTATTTATTTTTGATGTGGGATAACTACTCATGTTAGCTAAGGAATAATTTCCCCAGAATCACGAGAAATGTCCCAGAATCAAAGTCAGCCTAAAACTTCATCAGAACTATGGAGCTAAGTAAATGCACTGAGAAGTGACACCGTGTGCTGATGGGTTGCATCCAACAACAGCAGAAAGCATTTTTGCTCATGCAAGTCTGGGTAGCCAATTATTGTCGAGCCACTTAAGTCTCACATTTTCCCTCCCTAAAGCTGTTGAGGAACTCCCTGGATAGGCTGGTAAGGGCAGTATATTCAAATTCAAATATAACATCCATGAAACTTTTTTAATGGAAGCACATTCCATTTAAACCAATATCATTTGTTTCACATTCATGTTTAGGTGTCATGCATCAGACTCTTAAAATACTGTGTTTCAGATATTCACTACCAGGTACTGCTGCCTTCCTAGCACTGCCCTCTGCTGGACACAAAGTAATGGCAAGCCTTTGTAACCCAACAACCACCATTGTTCCAAAAAAGTAGTGGGAAATAATAAAGATTGAAGGCTTACAAACAGATGAAGGAAATTAAAATCTGAAGGAAAGAGGAAATTGAGTAAAAGGCTGCTGACAATGTTTTCTTCATACTTACATTACAGGAAAAAACAACTACAAATAAAAATGTTAGTTTCATGGACATTCTTATTTCAACATGGAAGTTACATTTAAAACTGCCAAAATATCACCAGGGATGGTGATAGTTGTACAGTAGTCCAACCAAATCTGGAGAACCACCAATTCCTCACTCATGATTTAAAAGAACTCGGGAGACCATAGTAACTTTATCATCATAGTAGCTTATGTAATCTATGGCATGGAAGGTACCTCTGCTGATTTTGGGGTCCCCCTTCCATCCTCAGCCCTCCGTTCCACAGCCTCCTCCATTGAGCAAGGCCCATAAGCCCTTGAAAGAGGGAGAGATGCCAAGAAGACCACCCTTTCCATCCAACAAGCCACCAAGAACTTCCACCCAGCCAGCCAGTTGGAAGTGCCATTTTTACAATCTGTTAACAATCTATAACAGGACCTACTTTCACTTATGGCAGTCTCATGCAACTTAGTAACTGTCAGATGCCATCTACCACAAACAGTACTTAGTATTTCAAACCTAACCCCATGTGCACAGTAAGCTCATCTATTGTATACAGTATAAAGGAAACCCTGTCTCAATAAACTCATTTTAAAAGGTGATTTCTCCAGAGGCAGCGAGAAGATTGGAAACATCTAATTTAAACTAACCACAGTTTGTTGTTATGTATGGCCCCAAATTACTAACTGCTGTGAGTTTAAACTATGGTTTATTAATTGCAGCAAGACACTTTCAAACCAGTTTGGGATGATGGCTTGTTTCATTGAACCAGAGTTTAAACTAACTAGAGTTCTGATTTCAGATAAAATGAAAGACTCCTATTAGTTTAAACCAGTAAGTGGATACCAAGGTCTTCCTCACAACTGCACTGACGAAAGAGGGGTGGAGTAGGTCACAAGCCCAACACTCACTTCTGACCATTCACATAGTGCTAAATAAACCATGGGGCAGTGTTACATAGAATCTACGGCTTTTTTAAATCAATGATCCTTCTGCCTATTTTATTTTATTTTATTTGGCTTGGTCTGGGCTCCATTTGCATAGATTCTGGGAACCAATATTAAATATCTGCATTTTAGGTTTGTACTTGGATCTACAGCTATTTCCAGATTTATTCTCCCCTCCCCCCCAGGAAATATTTTCTTGGTAATGTGCTTTTATCCATTTCAAAATCTACAGCGATGCATTAAAAAATGGCATTACAAAAACTTCAGGCATAAATCCTGTCTCTATCCAATGTATCAGGAGAGTACTAAGTACAGAACGTTTGAAAATTGTGGCCAAGATTACTTCCAGTTCTTCTATCACCATCAAACCCCAGATCTTAGCTTCCTCATATATACTTCAACGGATGAGATTTTCCTTTACTTTTTACAAAAGCAAGGATAACGTGTGAAGGTTTCAAGGCATTTTTAACAGTCTCAAAGGGGAATACAGTACTTGATAGAACACTTAAACAGGCAAGCAATGCCACCACTCCCCTTCAGTGGCAGACTTTGGGTTCTCAGATTTCAGCGGTGCCCCATGTGACACTAAAATTCGGTGCCCCCTGCCTCTGGCTTCTACAGCATTGTTGTGGCGCTCCCTGCATTGTGGTGCCCAGTGCAACTACATAAGTCACACTACCATAAACTGCCTCTGCTCCTCTTTACCCGTTACCCTTTCCTAAAAGCAGAAAGGGGAGGATGGAGATCTTGGTGCAAATAATGGCGGCAGAATGTGAGTTCTAATATGTGACAAGGGAGACTTCACTGAGGAACTGAGAGTGCCTTATTTAGAAGGCACTCCCTACTGAATACCCACCCCTTACTTAATTGTAGGTACCTCTTTCTGAAAATTCAACCTCCAAATAATTAAAGCTGTGACCTAATTTGATGACACCCATCAAATAACCATTTGTGATACGTATCCCCAAATCTGATTATATGGCATTTGCAGTATCTGTATGATTTTTGTAATGGAGGCCAACAACAACCTCTGTGTTTCTGTTCCATAATTTCAACAACAGTTTATTTCAGTTGATCCTGACAAGCGGCGGAGGCACATCATGAAAAGCTACAAATGATTGTGTGTTTTTGTATATTTAGTATATCTGCTACTTGGGTGATTTAGTACTAAACACTGATCATTCTCTTTCCTGAACACCACCGGCTCTTTTGAAATTATGTTGTTTAAATTGGCCCAATCTTGCAACTTACTGGTAAAGAAACTGGTGGAGTCTTGAGAGCTGTTTTCTGTCTAACAGGCTAATTGGACAGCAATTGTTCCAATCAGATTTATTGCCTTCTTTGAGCACCAGAACTTCAATATTCATTCCCCAACCATTAACCAGTCTTTTCACAGAAGTTTACATATGACAATTTGTTATTGTCATATGTCAGAAACATTTCAGAAGGCAATAATCAAATGTTGCAATACGATCAATGGAATTGATCGTCTTTTTCAAGGGACTAAAGCTGGTCATGGCTTTGTTTGTTCTAATTTGGAAATTTTATTTGAGGATATAATACAAGTACTTGATTTACTCACTAATTAAAGCCTTGATCAAATTGCGCTTTCCATCTTTCTGACTTTATTTGGGCATATATCATTACACTCACTGCTTTTGATTTATATGCTACTAGAATTATATGCTCCTTTGTTCACAGCAACTTCCATTAGTTCTCAGTTGCCTAAAACATGTTTTGTTCTCCCTGCTTTAACAGTTTGAGGACCCTAACGGAAATCAGCCTGCAACTTAACTTACCAGTAAACGTGTGAAACCAACACAATCACACATTGCCTCCTTGTCCACCCCTATTTCTCCTGCCCTGTCTTCCACTGAACTTTATATTGTAAGCTCATCTGTTCTCTAAAGTGTTAGGCACTCTGATTGTACTATATAAAAATACTGGCACTAACAAAGGGACAAACCCACAAGCTGCAAGTAGCAGAAGCTACTTGAGAAATAAAATCAGTAAGGGCAGGGCCCTTTTTTGCTGTGATGCTTTGATGAGAAAACTTAGTCCCCTGAGACATCTGCCAGGGCAAATTAAACTTGTACACTTGTATTCAAACTTTTATTCTTTCAGAAGGCAAGCTATTTATTTTCTGTTCAAGCAGGCAACTTGATTTCAACTTATTTGTGTTAGATTTATTTTCCATGTTATCTGGCATGATATTTTTTTATGAATTTTGATTATAATTGCCGTTATTCTGATGTTGTTAAGGCAACCATAGCTTTCCTCTGAGAAAGAAACCTGTGGTTTGTATAAAAATAACTTATAATAAATATAAATGTTCCTTGACCTTCAGTGCAAGTTGTCTGCTCAGTGTAAAAGCTTAGAGGGACAATGCTTATTAATTTTCACATTTTAATACACCCTTAATTTTCTGATGAAGCAAAAAAGAGGAAGAGTTATCTGCAGCATATACAGGCGCATGAGACTACAGCAATATAAATGATGGATGTTCGGTTGCCATGGTAACTATTATAGTGAGAGGGAAAGATTCCGTACCATTGCTCAACAACCAGCAGAAATGCTAATCTCAACACCTGATATTATTCCATTTTTAAAATAACATGGCTGTTAATCAGCCTCATTTGAATAGAGACATCATTAACTGACTGCTCTATTTTGAAGCTGAAAAAAGCAGTAACAACAAACACATACAGCTTCCATAACTAGCACCATATTCAGGTTCTAAGCATCCTAAAAGCTCACCCCCTGCTTTGCACAGCTGTATATACTTTCATATCGTGCTACAAAGCATAGGTTTGCAAATATTGCTTTCTGGCACATACCACTGTGAGATAAAGTGACAGAAGAGTAGGATAACTGACCATGAAATGACTGAGAGACATATGCGAAAGCAGTATGTTTTCCCCCCGACTAACTAGCAGCTGTGTATTTTATACAACAGAGTTTAGAGAAAAGTGTGGAAAAAATAATGTGCCTCATAGACTCCAGTCTCTCTTGCAGTGACTTAATTCTATGTTTAAAAATTGTGAGGACTGTGAATTTTGACAAATGTTGTCAGTTTTAAAGGAATCCAATTAAACCCTCATAAAATACTGGAGTCACACATTCAGATGCACTATCAAATTATTTTCTCAGACTAGAGTATCAGTAGTTTGAAGTTGTTTTTTATTTGGCTGCACACAGAATTTCACCAGAAAGGTATCAATACCATTCAACATGAAATGAAAATAGTGTACCATAAATATATTGTGAGACTTATTGATCTCCAGATAGATAGATAATGATAATAATGATAATGATGATAATAATAATAATAATAATAATTTATTATTTATACCCCACCCATCTGGCTGGGTTTCCCCAGCCACTCTGGGGGGCTTCCAACAGAATATTAAAATACAATAATCTATTAAACATTAAAAGCTTCCCTAAACAAGGCTGCCTTCAGATGTCTTCTAAAAGTCTGGTAGTTGTTTTTCTCTTTGACATCTGCTGGGAGGGCGTTCCACAGGGCGGGTGCCACTACTGAGAAGGCCCTCTGCCTGGTTCCCTGTAACGTGGCTTCTCACAATGAGGGAACTGCCAGAAGGCCCTCGACATCAGTGTCCGGGCAGAATGATGGGGGTGGAGACTGGTTTGTCTGTAACTTTTAGGGATTTTCTTAAAATTTAGTCATATGTAGAGTATAATTCTGTTTTTCCAGGAATAACAACATTTGAGGAACATCTACATAGCTTCTGAAAGTGATTCCATGTAAACTGGACACACTTCTGACCCCTTCTGCACACACAGGCCACAGAACTTAGCTTGGAGGTCCTGGGAGTAGCAAGGTGCTGGTGCTGGGGAAATACTTGCTTTCGTAAGGGAAACATCTTTCACTTCCTCTTTATCACTAAAAGATGTGGGCTGCTTCAATGGGAAAATCCTGGATTTTAGCTTTATAATGTGCTAATTTCAGGGACAAAATACAAATTGTATTTCTATGATCTCTCATGGCTTATCATCATACTTCTTATCCCACCATATTGCTAACATTGAGTATATCATCTCAGGTAATAGTGTTGTTACTAATGACATATTTTTAATGTGTCTCCTGATCTAGACAAGCTCATGTAGCATTTTGCAACATTTTCTACTTATTTTTCAAACTCCAATTATTTATGAGTATTATCATGGCAACTTACATTTGAGCACTTCTCCAACACTTCCTCTTTGAACTGTAGAAACTTTTCCTGGATTGCAAGTTGGTTGAGTGCAAATGACAGAAAGTGTGTGAAGGGTTGTTTCTTGCGGAAGCTCTCCACAAGAACATCAATTCGTGTTCGAGCTGAAATAATACCATTCCGGTGTTGTCCTGTGATCACTGGAAACAAGCAAAACATAAGACAGGATTTATGACAGCTTGCTACATGTGCTCACAAAAGTTTAGAAATAATAACAAGATTTTCCACTGTACCAGAAAGCCAGTTCCTAACAAGGTGAGAGCTATCTTAACTGAATACACAGGTCAGTGTTACTATCAAACTAGTGATTTCAAAGTGTGAGATGAAGCTCCCTAGTTTTAATACATTAATACTGTATCATTAAAATTTTCTGTCCTTTAGTTCATACAATTTTTATTTCTCCTGATACAGGTTTGTATTTATTTATGTATACCTATTGATATTGCCGGGACTTTCTCTCTTATCAAAGTACTGTAGACTATTTTTGAGTCTATTTGTTATAATAACTGATTCTACTTCCTCTGGAAACATTTGAGGTTTTCACTTCACAGTATGGGTGCACTGCAGAGTTTTGTCACTCGTTTTAGACACAGAGATTTTTGTGTGTTTTTTTGTTATTACTGTGCAATGATTTGTGTAAAAGGAGTCCATACACTTTATGAATGAAGTGTACTGTGTGGAAAATAAATATTTAATGTTACATGCAGAAAGTATAATTAAGGGGAGGGGAATAAATAAGTGGATAGCAAGCATTCAATCATGTCTGGTTCTTTAAAAAAAATGCCATGCTAACCATGGTACCTGACTTTACACAATTATGCAAAGCATAAATATGAAGAGAAAAATGCAGTTCCCTCTTTTTGAATAACAGGATGCACCCAACAATGATAGCCTTAACATTAGATCCACAAGGTTACTTTTTGGCCATACCATAAGTGGAATTAAAGAATTTGACCCTCTTCAGTCTGTTTAAAATGTGTTCACACTGTGCTTCTACATTCCTTATTTTCAGCCAAAATGACAGTAGGTGGGCCAACTGCAGTGAAGATTCACTTACTGAAAGTCTTCAAGTCAACACCAAAACAGTAATACTGAAGACATCATATTACCTTTCCTATACTGAATTCAGTATTATAGAGGCAGCTAGTTTCATTCGATGGCAGTTTTTACATTTATTTTCCAAGTAGTACCAGGATGCCTTTATCGCCTCTAAGTTTCACACCATGTCAGACCTGTACATAAAAATTAAAGGCCTTTTAATTTTTACAAAACCCAGAACTCACCAATTTCTCCTTCAACTCCAGGCTTAGGAATAATGATAGAGGTTCGGGTTTCTGTTTCTATTTTCTTCTTTGTTTCTCCTTTTTTGCCTATTATATATCTATATAAGCATACAGTGGGAAAACAGAAAAGGGAATCAGTGATAATGTTTGGAACTACTTAATCATTTCTTTTTTAAAAAAAAATTTAACAGCTTAAACATCCTACCCATTTTGGAATCCTAAATGCTAATACAAGCAACCAGTTTCCTGGTGATCAAGGCATAGGACAGTCCCCACGATGTGAGGCTACGGCAACGAATTTATCCCTAATTTCCCATTAGTAGTTGTCAAAAGCTAATTATAAAATCAATAATAAAGACTGAGAACACCTGGCATTCCCCTCTGTTGTTCTAGCCAGTGACTGCATGATTAGCAATTCTGAATATGCACACACAGACTTACTTGTATAGTGGGCTGGGAATGTCCACAGCACATTGGTAGCCTCTTTCTGTCTCTTCCACCACAAAGGCATCACAGGGTTCATCTGCACAATCCTCAGGACCTGCAAGGTGTGGCGTGATTAGAAACTATTCATCTAAAGCAGGCATCCCCAAACTCGGCCCTCCAGATGTTTTGGGACTACAACTCCCATCATCCCTGACCACTGGTCCTGTTAGCTAGGGATGATGGGAGTTGTAGTCCCAAAAACATATGGAGGGCCAAATTTGGGGATGCCTGATCTAAAGGGTAAATAACAAACATACTTCTGTTTGCAAAATGTGACTTCACCACCACCCTATAGTGCCTCACAAACCCAAGGTTTTGGGATCCTCTAGATCTGGGGGCCTATGAGGGGGCTGGCAGGAGGAGGAAAGGAAGTTAAATCCAATTACACAAGCAGAGGTCCACTCACACTACAATGGCTTCCACCCATTATGCTAACTTTTAAGTCTTCCTGACATCGTCAGAAAGCAGCTGTTGAAGTCAACGGGAGGGCTTTCTTTCTTTCTTCTTTTATATTCTCATTGAAAATAATCTACAGAATAGTCCTGTGGAAATCTATTTTTCTCCGAGATGTAGGAGAAATTTTTTTCCTAGGTGTTGAATTTTTGGCCTCATACAAATGCTTATTTCAGAAAACACTGAACAGCAGTGGATACAGATGCAGGACCCAAAAGCTGAAAATTGAGGCAAAGTGATATTGACTTCTACTCTCAACAGCAGTGACTGTAATATGTTGGAAAATGGGATATTTTTAGCTCAGTAAGAAAACACTGCAACTATTTTCCAGCTAACCAGAAATATAATTTCAAAAGATGTCACAAACCTCTGTGTTATCCCACTCTCACCATCATCGGATTTGTTAAGGTGGAATAAAATTTCATTGCACGAAGCAGCATTTTAAAGCGCCTTAAATTTAATTTCTAGTATGTTACTGATTTGATAAACAATGTGGTTTGTCAAAGAAAGAACTATAGCTAAGGCTTTAGTTCTTGATTTGCTGAAAGGGTGTTCAAGATGCAGGCCACTGGGAAGAATGAGGCAAATGTATTATAAACTGATTGTTTATAACAAACCAAAATATACAGCCTGAAATGTGTGTCTGTGCACGTGCAGTGTTGCATACATGTGCACAGTGACATTTGCATACTCATAGTGCAATACACACATAGACATTTCAGATAGCTCTGCATGCACATGTATACTCTGCTTCCTGCTACTTAACCAATTCCTATAAGTGGACCTTTCCTCTTACTCCATAACTCATAAACTTACTCAGGAGTCTTCTGTGAAGTACCTTGTTGGAAGCTTTTTGAAAGTCCAACGACAGACACTATGTCAAATGGATCACACCAATCTATATGCATGTTGACACTCTCAAAGAACTCTAAAAGGTGAGAATTCTGACTCTGTTCAGCAAGGCTTATTATTCTATATGCCAAGCTATTTTTTCTTTGACAATACTTGCCACCAATGGCTTGTACTTTTTAGGATCCTCCTCCCCTGCCAGATTCCTTTAAAAAAATTGGTGTTACATTGGCTGCTTTCCAGACCTCAGGTGTGGAGGCTGGTCTAAGGGATAGAAGATCTACAACTTCACATTTGAGTTCTTTGAGAACTCTCAGGTGAATGCCACCCAGACCCAGCAATTTGTCACTTTTTATTTTTTCTATTAGGCCTGGAATTTAATCTCGTTACCACTACCTGCCTCAGACAGTCCTTGTGCTAAGGCAGGCACCCCCAAACTGCGGCCCTCCAGATGTTTTGGCCTACAACTCCCATGATCCCTAGCTAACAGGACCAGTGGTCGGGGAAGATGGGAATTGTAGTCCAAAACATCTGGAGGGCCGAAGTTTGGGGATGCCTGTGCTAAGGGGTTATCCTCTAAAGAACACAACATGAAACACAAGGAAAAGGGATTGGGAAGCAAGATGCAAAAAGTATGATAGCAGCTGGTTCAGTTGCCTAGGTGCATGGGAATATCCATTCGTGATCCAAGTGTACACATTATAAGGATCAGGTGTGCACCGCATCCATTCTTCTTCTGACCTAGCCTATTTACCACCCTCTTCCCCCTTTTTTTTCCTTTTCTGCTGTTTCTCTTCTCCTTATGCTTTCTGCTCATGAATTCATGCCTAAGCTTCTTATTCTGCCCACCCACCCTTCAGGGCAGGACGGCTCCTCAGAAGCCCATCTGGTGCTTCCCTTAAGGTGACTACAACAGTAGTTTCAAATACAAGCAAACTTCGGCACAAAAACAAGTGTTGCCTCTTGACAATAGAGCTTTAACTCCCACTCCATAACAGAATGTGAAATATTTAGCAATTCAACACAACTTACTAATGTTGGCATTTTTCAGCAGTGTGCTGAATTCCACTCCAAACTGTGAGTTAAGACTGTGATATCAATGGTGACAATTGCCTTTTGGTAAAAGTCTGACTAATTGCATACACTTCCAGAAAAGCAGAGGCAAGCTCTTGCTTTCAAAGTTAAAGGAACAAATAATCACAGAGAGCTCTGTGTTTCCTATGAATAAAATGGACTAGCTAGAGATGAAGTCCCCTTGTACCAAGACATATCAATAGTCTCCCCAGGCCTAGTATGGTCAGCTCCACACATGGGGAATCTGTGGCTCTCAAAACTGTTGGATTAAATCTCCAATCATTCCATGGTGACTGGGGCTGATGGGAGTCCAAAAACATCTGGAGCCCCATAGATTCCCCATCCCTAGTCTGCATTGACTTGTGCAGCAAGTCACGGGCAGCCCTGCTATCCAGCTCTGTTAACTGGAGATACCTGATTCCTGATACTTACCCTCACATCTCTACATTACTCTAAGTATAATATTGTCCTCTAATCCATATATTTCATACATTCTCTCACCGGTATTAAAGAAACAGGTTAAGAATTTTGAGACCCGCTCTCTGTCATCTTGAGTGTCTGTTTCTTTATTGTACTGAGTCCATACAGACAGCATCGGTGTTGGTATTTTTATGAGAATCATGTTCCATATTCAGTACTTCTGTCCAAGTTCTAATGCCAAGATCAGTTTCATATCATAGTCTCGTGAAATGGAACTCTGTGGATTCTTATCATACCTGCATAGGAATCCTCTTCCTCTTCATGCTGGTGTGGCTGTTCTCGATTATGTTTTTTCCTGTAAACACGTCCTCCAATTCTTATCAGTGGTGGCCGCAGAACTTCCATTTTGCTTTCCCTTTGCTGAAAGACTAAATGGAATTCAACAGGACTAATTTCTGAGTAGATGTTGTTAGAACTGTACACTAGTTGTTGTTTTGTTGTTGTTTAGTCATTTAGTCGTGTCCGACTCTTCGTGACCCCATGGACCAGAGCACACCAGGCACTCCTGTCTTCCACTGCCTCCTGCATGTACACTAGTACAACAGCGCAATTCTATACATGCTTACTTGGGAGTAAATCCAACTGTGCCCAATGGGACTTACTCCCGTGTTAACATGATTAGGACTGCAGCCTTCACTATGATATCTAAACCAAACCTCCCATTAAACAAGGCAAGGTAAAGGTAAAGGGACCCCTGACCGTTAGGTCCAGTCGCAGACGACTCTGGGGTTACAGCGCTCATCTTGCTTTGCTGGCCAAGGGAGCCGGCGTACAGCTTCTGGGTCATGTGGCCAGCATGACAAAGCCGCTTCTGGCAAACCAGAGCAGCGCACGGAAACGCCGTTTACCTTCCCTCCGCAGTGGTACCTATTTGTCTACTTGCACTATGGTGTGCTTTCAAACTGCTAGGTTAGCAGGAGCAGGGACCAAGCAACGGGAGCTCACCCCGTTGCAGGGATTCGAACCACCGACCTTCTGATCGGCAAGCCCTAGGCTCTGTGGTTTAGACCACAGCGCCAGCTGCGTCAACAAGGCAAGGCAAACTTGAAAATACTATGCGCTGGGGGAAAAAAAACCAGGGGCATACTCTACTTTTAAGATTCCACAAACATTTCACTGGCCACTGTGCTGTAAACAGAATGTTGTACCACAGGGATAGTAAATTTATGGAGAGAAAGAAGTCTTACACTATATATATGAGCTGGTTCTCCACACAGGGGAAAGGGCAAGTTACACAAAGGCTTATGCTAAGATGTTCTCTGTCCCATCCATTTTGACAGGGAAAGAACCTCCAGATGTTGTTAGACTACAACTCCCATTATGCCTGACCACTGGCCATGCTGGCTGGGGTTGATGGGATTTAGAACTCCAACAACATTTGGAGGACCACAGGTTTCACATTCGTGCTTTTTTGTTAGGGTACATCCATTATGGGTGCTCCATTTACTTGTGTATGTTGATTTCAGGTATGTTCATTCAATCACATACAAAGTTTGTGCTCTTATACATAACCCGGCACAGATCTTTTGTGGTCCTTCTCATGGCTGAGATGCAAAAACTTGCACTGCGCTCAGGATGCCCTGTCCACACAGAGGGAAAGGAGCAGAGCTGCCACGCAAAAAGCAACAGCATACTGTAACTTACTGTCACTCCTAATAGTTCCTGTACTTCCCAGGGCTTGTTTAAACTTAAGGGTTTGCAGAGGTTCAGGGGGCTAAGGCATGTTTGTGTGCATATTATTAGCATCTATTCCAAGCAGCCTTGATTAAAATGTGGGACAAAGATCTTCTAAACCCGTGGTTCCCAACGTGGGCATACGCCCCACAGGGGGGCAATTCAAGAATGAGTTATTAACAGTGAATGGCTTTTTAGACTTCCTCCATGTGAACAGGTCACGTTTTCAATAATAATAATAATAATAATAATAATAATAATAATAATAATAATATGTCACAGGGGGGCATCAGGATTTTAGAGATGCTTAGGTGGGGCATGGTCAAAAAAAGGTTGGGAACCACTGTTCTAAACAAATCAACTGGACAGTGTTTCCTGATCTTGCGTTCCTCACTTCTCTGCTGAGTCAATGACGGTGCAATTTGCCACCATTCTGTCATACCATGTGCAAATGTCTTGGAGAGACTTGTTTAAAATATTTTAACGGCACCCACCACCATGTGATATAGGTGCAAGGAACATTGATATAAATCAAATACAATTATAAACCCATATATACATAAATTCACAATGGTAGCAGTACCAAGAATCAAAATCTGGCCACATGATCCATCCCCCGTATTTAGCGGGGCGTTGTAGGTCGGAAAACGTTATCATTTTTGCTAGGCAGTGTTGCCTTTTTTTTCTTGCAGAGCTCTTGCTGTGACATGACAGCCCCACATGCAACTGGTTGAGCGTTCCCCCAACAAGGAATCCTAACAAAGCGGGAGGCTTTACTGGTTGAGTTTCAGCCTCTTGGGCAAAAGTGTCCAAAAGGTGGAAGTCAAGTGGCAGATGCTGAAATGGGTTAATGCCTCTAATACTAGTTTGTTTGTTTTTTTAACCTGCATCTCAATGCGAAACAACGAACTTTTTTCTTTCTTTTTTTAAAGATTGGATTCAAATAATATTTCCGTAATTCCCCCCCCCCCTTTTAATTTCATTTCATAAACTTCTGGGAGGCTGCGGCCTGCCTTCGAGGCTTCAGCGCTCTCCCTGGTCCTCTTCCCGTTGCCATGGCACCCAATGGCCAGAGGGAGGAGGAAGAGGCCCCCGCCTTCGCAAGCGACGTGTTCAGGGCGTGCTCGTGCCCGCAAGTCTCCCAGGCGCGCGCACGTCTTGCTCGCTGACGTTATCCCGGTAGGACTCTCGTAAGTGAGGTTGAAAGCGGCTGAGAGGAAGCGAGGTAAGGTCGAGATAAGTAAAGGAGGGGAGATTCTGCCGTGTTACTTACCGGGGGGGGCGTGCCGTGAGGCCCACTAAAGCGGCCGCGGCTGGTCACCGGAAGACCAACGGGCGAGTAACTAAAAGCCGCCGTTGTTCGGCCTAGTATCTACCTCCCATTGGCGGCGTGGCTGCGCGCATGCGTCTTTCGATTCAGTTGCCCGCCACGGCGCAAGCGCACTGGGCATTTGAAAGTCAAGTCGGAGAGATGTAATGCCGCGGTGAGTTCCGCGGTTCCCACATTGCTTTCTGGACATGTTGCCACCCCTGTTTTCCGTGCATGGGGAAAATTTACTTGGGGAAACGGTCCTCCGAGCTTAGTGGGCCTTAGTCGCGTCGCACTTAAATTGAACATAGCGAGGGTTCCCTTCTGAGTAGGCAGGCATAGGATCCTGCTGCTCGAATTAAGAGGGGAAATGTTTGGTTGCCAGATCTGCGGGGCAGCAGACGTTTTACAGGAGTGTATAAAAAGCTGGGCTAATTTTACTTCTTGAAGTCAATGCACTGGACCAAGTTTGTAGATTTTTGGAAAATAAAGGGGAAAAGGCTGCTTAAAGCAGGGGTCCCCAAACTAAGGCCCGGGGGCCGGATACGGCCAAATCACCTTCTAAATCCGGCCTGCAGACGGTCCGGGAATCAGCATGTTTTTACATGAGTAGAATGTGTTCATTTATTTAAAATGCATCTCTGGGTTATTTGTGGGGCATAGGAATTCACTCATATATATTTTTCAAAATATAGTCTGCCCCCCCCCCACAAGGTCTGAGGGAAAGTGGACCGGCCCCCTGTTGAAAATCTTTGCTGACCCCTGGCTTAAAGCTTAGCAGAAACACTTGTTACATAGCTGGCCGTGGTTCCATCACCTCCCTCTCCTCACCTTCCAGCATTTTGTATTCAAATAGAAAATATATTAGTGGCTTACAGTTGACACTTGCAGTGACCCAGAATATAGTAAATAAAATGTCTATCCTGCTTTATTGCCCTCATGATAAGAGGTGATTATAATCGCAAACAACAGCGACAAGGCAACTGGGAAGCTAGCCCAACTGAGAGTAAAAAGAATTCACTGGGGCTGTGATCAGTCAGCCAGGCAAACCAAAGGATGTACATAGATATTGATTTATTCTTGCAGTAGTTCTGAGAAGGTCACATTCTATACATAACATAGTTCAATTAGCAAACTAGCTAAAACAATGTCTGTGCTTGTATCTGTCATGTCAAGAAGTGAACCACTGTTTGTCCATATGTAATAAGTGCTTGTGCAAGTGGGTGGCTTTTTTCTTGCAAACCAGCAGAGATACCACTGCAGCCTAAAGGTAGCCACATGACTGTCTTTTGGTAGCTTATCATGTCTACGTGGGCACCTGGAAACTGTTTCAGTACAAGTGTGTCAGTGCATGGTTGAGAAGAAAACCCTCAAGATAGTACTAAAAAATGTAGAGCGCTTTTAAAAAGATGAATTCCCCAATGAGTTTCAATGGAAGTCATTCCTGAAGGCACAAGAATTCAGTTGGTTGGGTTATTCCAATAGTACAGCACCTCTTCCACTTGCTGACCTTGTGGTCTCAATATGGCACATGTCATGGACATAGCCAGCCCAGGATTTATGTTGGGGGGCAGGCTTTATATTAGAGGGCAGAACCTCAGTTAGTTAAGTATTTTTATTGATTTACTTGATTTCAGGGGGGCAGCTGCTCCCCCCCCCCTTAGCAACACCCATGCGTGTAATCAGGTGACAAGGAAATTGTGTTCAGAAAAGTTCTATTCAGCTGAATGCCTGGGGGTGCAAACTCAACCCATCCACCCGTCTGCATTAGCACCCACCCCTGCCACTGTATGCATGTTGAGTTGAATGCATCCTCCTTGTGGTCATAACCTGTGTTTGAAACAAAAACCTGTGTTATCAGAATTCCTGATTGTGGAGAGGTTTTTACGTATGTTAAGTTGAATATGCTTAGGAACTCCCTTCAGACTTTTGTGCTGAATGTAGCATGGTTGGGAGTGGAGAGTGGGGGGCTGGTGCATGCAGGTGTGTTGGGGATGGCCTAGTGATGTCTACCTATTTTGTACAGCTGGACACCTAAACAGAGCTAAAGTGATTTTTGTTTCACTTTCTGAAAACTTCTTTCCCCCACGGTAGCCACTAACGTTGAGTTAAAAGTTCTCTGCAAAATGTCCTGCAGTTCCATGTCAGGACACAATTTAAAGATACAGATTTCATTCTGTATCTTGCACCCTCCTTGCCTCTTTTAGATGGTACCCTCCCTCATTATTTCATTAAACTGACCTGATTTGCACATCATTTTGTGCCAAACTATGGCTTAGAGGAAACAGGTTTATGGGCTCTTGGAAAGCCATTTTGCTCACATCCAGACTGTGGCTCATGTTTAAGCTCTCTTTTCATGAACCACAAGCTGTAACCAAAGACCAAAGATGAGCAGAGTGGCTGTGGGGTCCTCTCCCTGAGCCCACATACCTGTGGGGTCCCACTAGGCCATAGTTTGATAACATGCAAGCCAAGCCATTGTTGATCTCTTCCAGTGGTTTTGAGCCCTTGGCCGCAAAGTAAGGGGAAAGTGTGTTTTGTGGGGCTGGGGCAGGAGAAGCAATCTCTTTTTTAACAATTGTTGTTGTTTAGTCGTTTAGTCATGTCCGACTCTTCGTGACCCCATGGACCATAGCACGCCAGGCACTCCTGTCTTCCACTGCCTCCCACAGTTTGGTCAAACTCATGTTCGTAGCTTCGAGAACACTGTCCAACCATCTCGTCCTCTGTCGTCCCCTTCTCCTAGTGCCCTCAATCTTTCCCAACATCAGGGTCTTTTCCAGGGAGTCTTCTCTTCTCATGAGATGGCCAAAGTATTGGAGCCTCAGCTTCACGATCTGTCCTATTTTTAACAATAGGATGCAAAAATTGGTTAGGTTTGTGTCTTTAAATCTGTTCTTTAAACCTGCTGACACCTAGCTCAAAATTTGTGAGACTATTTGCTATCTACATCCACTAACAGAAAGTAGTTACTACACAGTGGAATGAATCAACCTAGTAATAGGCCTTGCTCACTGGCCTACAACTACGTAGCATGATGAGTGGTCCTCTCCCAATTGTGACCCCACAAAGGTGCCTGTATATCTATGCCTGGCTCAGTGATATGGGGAAACACTGATGGCCGGCCCTACTAGCTTCAGACATGTTATGCTATCTCTGGTGGACACTGAAGCCCCGGTTGAGACTATGAGGAGGTTTGCTCAAAGACTGAAGAGGTACAGTATGAAGGTAGCTGGTAGTCTGAGAACTTTAGCAAGATATTTGTAGGGACACACCCCTCCAACTATTCCGATGTTGGTTCTGTTTCTGGGAAATGCCTCATATTACAGCCATTTATTTCATATCTCATATAAGCAATGAGATATCACTCAAAGGGCCAAACTAGATGTGACATTTTTCATGTTTTTAGCCCTTACATGTCTGGTTGGTTTTTTAAAAAATAGTCAATGTGAGGAAGAGCTAGATGGGGGTGTGGCCGCTGTCGCATGCTGACAGCTTCTAGGAGCCACAGATGAGAGCTGAGTGCAAGGTGGGGACCAAAGAAGGACATACTGCCCCAGCAGGAGCACAGTGTGTCCCCCACCAGAGGTGCTGCTCCTCCCCTAATACCCCATACACCCCCACACAAGGCTAAAGGCATGCATAATGTCACATCTATTTTTAACCTATTGATTCTTTTCCATTTCTTCCCGTTCTAATGTCTCTCTCCTGTAGATTATTTGATTTCCTTCTGACCATGTTTACTTGAAGGGCAGAGAGCAGCAGCAAGAGCCTTCCAGTGGCTTAGGTGAGACAGCAAGTCTGACTGGGGCATTTTTATAGGTTGCGAAGTGCCGCATGATTCACTTGGATGCACTTGTAGCTTCCTGGTTGGTTTCCCTGCAGTTCCTTCGTTTGCTCAGAGTGTGGCAGTGGCGCCCATGAACTGAGTTTCCACCCCAAGTTCAGGACTTGCTGTGCATGGCTTCATTACATTACAGTGGAACCTCGGTTTATGAACACCTCGGTTTATGAATTTTCGGTTTATGAACACTGCGGACCCATCTGGAACGGATTAATTCATTTTCCATTACTTTCAATGGGAAAGTTTGCTTCAGTTTATGAACAGACTTCCGGAACCAATTACACCCATGCTTCAGTTTATGAACGCTTCAGTTTAAGTACTCCGCGGACCCGTCTGGAACGGATTAATCCACTTTCCATTACTTTCAATGGGAAAGTTTGCTTCAGTTTATGAACGCTTACTCTGCGGACCGTCTGGAACGGATTAATTCACTTTCCATTACTTTCAATGGGAAAGTTCGCTTCAGTTTATGAACGCTTCAGTTTATGAACAGACTTCCGGAACCAATTGTGTTCATAAACCGAGGTACCACTGTATTATATTACATAGCCTCTTGTATTTTGTGGGATTTCTCTGACTACAAATTGCATGAAACCACTTGTTGCCTTACAGAGGTAAGGAGATTAACAGTACAATTCTGTGCATCATTAATTGGAAGTAAGTCCTGCTGATTTTAATGGGAATTTCCTTCTAGCAGATGTGCATAGGTTTGCATGGTTTGTGTCACAATACATTCATTAGTCTTTAGGGTGTTGCAAAACACCTTGAGGTGTGTGGTTTTTCTTTTTCTTTTTCACAACAGACTAACACTACAGTGCATCACTATTCTTTTTGAACTTGCTTTCATAAAGACCCCCAAAAGTGTATTTTATGAATCTTCACTAGCTGTGATTCTAACCGGAACATCATTGATGCATGCACATTTTAAGTTATTAACCTGTGTCTGTCAGCATATGGGATAGAAAGAGGTTTGGGGTATGTTGATGGGTTTGCATAGCAGCAGAGGAATACTTGAAATGCCCAGGACCTTTCAGAGAGAGAGAGCATACATTTACAGTCCAAAGGACAGCTACTTGAATCTTCATGCTTACTACTTAGAGAGATTCTAGTTTTACTAGATTCCTTTCCTTTGTTTATTTCAAAATCAGTGAACCAGTTTTCCCAATATTTTCTATCCTGTTCCAGAGGAGAAACTGAAGTCTTTTAAAAAGAAGGCTATAATAGCCCTGTCTGGCTTTAAAGGCCATCCAGTGACTCCTGTGTACCTCAGAATTGATAGCTTTGTTGGCTTATACTAGCTAGGACAACACAAGGAAAATACAAGCTCACAAAAAGCCATCCTTGATTGGATTAATTTACTGCTCCCACTGTGGCCAGCTTTTGGAAGATGTATTTCCTCCAGCAAATGCTTCGGTACTATGCTGAGCCATTGATCAGGTAGTCATTGGAGTATGGCGATTTACAAATGTGAAATGGGCTGCATGGCTCATAAAAGAGGAAGGAAGATGCTGTACATAATTGTGGTAGATCTGGAATGGATAATAAAAACAGTAGGTATTCAGTGACTAAACAGACAGCAATTGCTTTAACTGTCTTGTGTGTGTTGTAGGGCTATGTTTTTTTAAATTATCTACATTAACAGCTTAAAAGAGCATTTTCTTTAGGTTGTGGGAGTAGTTAATACTGTAAGATAGCCAGCTCCACAAAACAACCTAAAGGTTTTGTATCTTACTTTTAAAAGATTTTATATACTGTAACATAAAAAGGTAAAGGGACCCCTGACCATTAGGTCCAGTCGTGACCGACTCTGGGGTTGCGTGCTCATCTCGCATTATTGGCCGAGGGAGCCGGCGTATAGCTTCCAGGTCATGTGGCCAGCATGACAAAGCCGCTTCTGGCAAACCAGAGCAGCACATGGAAACGCCGTTTACCTTCCCGCTATAGTGGTTCCTATTTATCTACTTGCATTTTGATGTGCTTTCGAACTGCTAGGTTGGCAGGAGCTGGGACCAAGCAACGGGAGCTCACCCCGTCACAGGGATTCGAACTGCCGACCTTCTGATCAGCAAGCCCTAGGCTCAGTGGTTTAGCCCACAGCGCCTGGGTCCCATATACTGTAACATAAAGAACTTCAACTGGGGAGGGTAATTGAAATAGCTTTAAGACCTCTCCAGCCCATGTTAATACAGGAAATGTGAGGAGGTGGCATTGTAGATCGAATAGTGTTTTTGTTAGGGAGAGGGGGTCTGAAAAAAATGTTTCATTTATTCATGAGCAATGCTTAGATTGGGTTTTACACTTACTGTATTTCTAGGCTGTATGAAGAGTTTGTGTTGACTAGGCTTTCTCCATTATAAGTAAAAATGGCTCTTTTCTGGTTTTTCTTTTGCATATTCTAATAACATTCATTCTGGAAGTGAGATGGTGTCCTTATCATTGCTTCTGTCCTTGAATAGGTGGGTGACCCAAAAGGAAAGAAGCAGTGGGAGAAGTCCACTGCATGACATTTAACTTGTCATATCCAGTTCCTCTTCCTGCTATCTGATTCCACAAGGCGTTTGGTAACCAATTCAGAACATTACCCATCTTTGTTAGCCTCTGATAGTGAAAAGAATCCTGTGGCATCTTAGGGCCAGTTCTTTTGTTACTTTCTGCACCTGAGAACTGGTATCTGGAATGCAAAATAAATGTGCATGGCATCTCTAAAAAAAGGCACCCACCTATATAATGCACAGCTTTTTCCCTCAAAACACACCCAAGCGGCAGCTGGAAAAGCTGTGAGCACTTGACCCAGGTGTGTTTTGCACGTTAAAGCTCATTATTTGTGACCTTTTATAATGATTTCAATCTGTTCTTGATCACAATACCAAGTTCCTGTCTAGGAGCACCTAATCTGCTAACAGTGAAGTTAAGAGCATGTAAATCAATGCGTCCTGGACCCCTGGGAGATTCATGGAAGTTTCTCTGGGCTTTGTAAACTGCTTTGAGGTTTTTTCCTGCATTCAAGCAGTTTATGCATTTTATTAAATAAATAAATGCAAATAATATAATGAAATGTATAAAATTGACCTTGGCCTTTGAGGTGCTGCAGAACTCCAAAGTTTGGGTTTCTGCATTCTGGCTGCCACCCAGTGGTGAAGGTTTGTACTGTATTGCATTTTGTTTCTAAGAGCAAGCAGGTTGCGAGCAAATGGAGCAGTAGGTATTGTGGCAAAAGGTGAAGAAGAGTCAAAACTTGAAAGTTGTGGATGGTGCTGTGGCTGCTTGTGGTCCAAATACGGTTCTTATGCATTCCTGAGAACAAGAGCATCTGTAGCTTTTTTTGTTTGTCCTGGAGACACAGACTCAAGTTTTATATACAGTATTCATCTTCTACCTCTTAATTCCTAATGGGTGTAAAGGAACCTGGGTCCCAAGGTTAAGCTGTTTGATTTCTGTAGACTCTCTCTTTTTTAGAAAAAGAAAAGCAGAATGCCCAGCTGGATATATTTCTAATTGACAGTGTTTGTAAGACAAATCTATTTGATTTTCAAAATTCTGCAGCAATCCCATTTACACACACACACACACACACACACACACACCACATATAATTGAGCCCTTTTCTCCTTGCCAGCCTTTAGTTAAGTGTACATAGTGTCACACTGCAGCATGTCCACCATTTTCTTTGATGACAGGCTTGCCCACATCTTCTATCGAGAGGTCCAGCAGTTGCACTTCTCCCTGGAGCCACAGTATGTTGCTGGGTGGAGGTGGGTGGTGTGGAACATGCAATCATGTTTTGCTCTGAATACCTGACTTGATGAGAACTATCTGGGTTTTAAAGCCCTGCAGCACTTCAATAAAACTACTATTTCTTTGAATGAATGGTGCTTTAACCTGTTCTCAGAGTCTCATCCTTGGAATGTTAGGCCACAGCCTGCATTGCGGAGAATAATCCTTTCTTTCGGCATGGTGTCCCATCAGATTGGAAGGAATTTGCATCACTACCTAAGCTACATGGAATCTGGCTATCAGGGACATAACTTTGGTTAAAACCTTTCCTGGTACAAAGGTCTCTGTGGTGTCTGAAATTGTGTGGATTGATGCAGCTGATATGTAAGCTGCCATGCCTCTCTGTTATCCTTTATAGTTAACAATCGGCATTAGCTATGTTGAGTGTAATTAGTATAAATTAAGCTTTCAGCAGGTGAATTCAAATCATACTGCAGTCTTAGCTCAGACTTCGTGCTGGGTCACAGAAGATGTGTAGCACAGCCTCCAGCTTTGATCTATTGAGTTATGTAAACTACCTAAATTGTGGGGGGCGGATTTACACTGCGCTCCCTTTGAATCTTGATATGTTTTGATAGTATGGTCTGGTGGGGGAATTAAAAAGTTGCCAATTCTAGCTCAAAGGCACACAGCTATATTGTGATTGTGTGATCTGTTTTCTACGCTTGCAATCCTAAATACACAGACTTAGAAGCAGGCCCCATCAATAATGATAGAGATTACTGTGTTTAAGAAGAAATAAAAAATTAAAAAATAGTCCAGTAGCACCCTAGAGACCAACTAAGTTTGTTCTGGGTATAAGCTTTCGTGTGCATGTACACACGATATGTTTGTTCTGGGTATAAGCTTTCGTGTGCATGTACACACGATATGTTTAAGAAGATTTGTTTTAGGTTGGAATGGCAGTCTCTGAAATTTGTTTTTCTGGCACTGCTCTCATAATCACAGGCACCTAGATTTTGTGGGTTTGCTTGGAAGCAGGTTTGCAATTTAATTTGAGACATGGGTCTGGAATAAATACGTTGACCTTCCTTTCCAGCCTGGGAAGCAGGGCTTAACCTTTTGACCAGAACCTGGTACTAGACTGGCCATTTGAGTTACACACTTCCCTTGCTAAAACAAACAACATTACCTCAAGCCATGTCCCCCATTAATTTGAATATATTCCCCAATTATCTATGTATGAACAAAATGCTGTTTTTCCCCAGTTAACTCAACAGTGTGCTGCTACACTCCCTCCACTGATAGCCTCACATAATGCAAACAGCAGCACAAGAAGAAAGCAATCAAGATGGTACATAAACTTGAAGAACTTGGTTTTCATGTCGTCTTTTCTCTTGCCTTTAGGTTCAGACTGAGCAAAATGGCTGCCTCTTCTTCTTCCTCTTCAGCCGGTGGAGTTAGTGGAAGTTCCGTAACTGGGTCTGGGTTCAGCGTCTCGGACCTTGCCACACCAAGAAAAGCTCTCTTTACGTACCCCAAAGGAGCTGGCGAAATGTTAGAAGGTAACTGCTCTGCATATCTTCTCCTTTTGCGTCAAGGCAGTAAAACGGGCACTGCTAAACATCACTGCTAAACATTTCACCCTTGTTCCTGTGCAGCAGGGGTTTCCATCGGTCTTTGCCGTAAAGTGGTTTTCTGTTGGTGCGGGCGAGAGTGGTTAAGGCCAGGAGGTAGTAGTGGTAAAACAGTTTTGTGTGTGGCATATGGGCTCTCAACTTACACTGCTTTCCAGGGAGTGAGCCCCAATGAACCTGGGGGGACTTTACTTCTGAGTAAACCTGCTCAGGATTGCCCTGTGCAGTGTGCATTCTAGTGGAGCTTTTGCTACTTTTGTTATCCCTTTGCATTTGTTTAACTTGCATAGTTGGATGGAGTCGCCCAATAAGGTATAATGCTATATTGATTCCAGGCAACCACTCTGCTGATGTTGCATTGCTGATCTGATCTATTGGGTTTTGGAATGTCCGCAATGTAGGTTTTGCACCCTTGTTTCAGGATTCACTGCAGTTAATTATAGAGCCCGTTTGGATACTTAGGAGCTGCCGGGTATTAGCCAGGAGACTGACTGTCTCAGAGCCTCTGGGCTCATAAAGGAGAGCATGCAACCACAACACCTCCTACTCAGTTAATGCTTGGCCCTTCTTTCTGTCCTGCCTTCTGCATCAAACAGGACTAGTTGTGCTCTGCAGCAGGCAAGATAAGCCAAAGGGGTAAAGTCGGAGGCTGCAGCATCCCCAAGCACTTAAACAGACAAGCAAAGTTTTTAGGTTAGCATCTGGCAATCCTATCAGTAATAGCTCTCCAGACATGCTTAAGGGCATCATAAGAGCACGGCTGAATCAGGTCAAAGGCCCATTTAGTCCAGCTTCCTATTCTTACAGTGGCCAATCACTTACAGGAAGCCCACAAGCAGGACTGGAGTGCATCAGCACTCTCCCCATATGTTCCTATTTTGCCTTGACAGTTCTTGGATTTTTCTCCTCCTCTTGCTTACACTTACCCATCTTCTCCCTGCTTAAACCTTGAGTTAAGCAGGAAGAAGCAAAAGCATTTCATTCCCCCGCCTTTACAGAGTCCCAAGTAGTATTTAGACTCTTGTAAGGGCACTATGCCTTTTGACTGAAACTCAGGCTTTATTTCAGTGGCTTAGATCTCTTGGCCAGCATGCTATGCTTGTCACTACAATTGCTCAAGCTTGATGGATGATGGCCTGTTTATTAAAATCTGAGGCAGTAGTAGCTACTACTTAGCAATGCAAATACATACTGGGCAGAATAAAGCTGCCGTGGGTTCTGCTGCCAGAGCAAGATATTGAATTCTAGGTAGATTTATACTAACCTGTATGACTCTTAATCCGTGAAAGCAATAGATTGCTAGTATATGTAAAGTTTCAGTATAGATTATATTTATTAGAATAGAGTTTGCCATTTCTCCCAAAAGCTCAGGACAGTTAACAGTATGACAGCAAGAAAGGATGGATCCTCCTTACATTTACGTTTTAGGAGTAGGAATGGAACTGAATTGTACAATTACTCCCATGCATAGCAAGAACAAATTATATCCTTATTTATCCATTTGCCATATCTGGATATGGCATGGTCTGCTTTTACAAGCTGTCTTCCCTATAACAGGTGGCTCACAAGTCTTACCGACAGCAGGAATAGGATGCACTGTTCAGCTGTGGGACTTGAATTTGATGTGTCCTTAAGGTTTGCATTTGGCGGCAATTTCCAGACTCACTCATCCTAGGTCTTTTTGCTGAAAGAATAAATCTTTCCCCCATGGGCATTTCAAGACTAAAAACTAACATATTGAAACAACACAAGGCATAAGCATGGGGACTTGCTCATCGCCAAAAAAAATAGCTTTGGAAGCACTTGCCATCACGTAGTGTAGCTTCTCCATCCAAGAATGGTAGGCATTTATTTTTTTAAAAAACAGACAGTTGGGATGGAACTCTTCCTTTATAAGACATGGTAGGATGGGTGGGTATAGTTGCTGTTTCCTTTCTTGAGAGGTAGTTGCGTTTCATTAGCGTTTTATATGCAGAGTTCAGTGTGGGGAGGGAAGAGCATTGTACTCCGTAGATCACGCCATCTCTTTGCATGAATACTTGCCGTGTTGCACTAATTATATATTGTGTCACAACCCTAATTAATATGTATACATATTAGCATCTGTATGCCAAACTGTTGGATTAATTAAGATTAAATGCTTGTCCTCAAGCTTAATGAGCCCCTAGAACCAATTAAAATATTGAAGTATTTTTGTGTTACTGGGCATGTGCCTGGGAGAGAATGTCTGGTGAGGCTTTTTGTTCACGGAAGAAGAAATAAGACTCCTTGGCCACCACATATATTTAAGAGAAGTTAAAAAAAAAATCACTTCCTACACTGAAAGTCACCCATTATCCTTCCCCTACTTTGTTGCAAATAGTACTGGGAAAGTGTGTGGGGAGGTGATAGTTGGTGAGACTTATACTAAATTGCTCATATGAGGAGGGGGAATGTATGGCTCCACCACAATTAGGAACGCTTAATATCTCCACAGCAATTGCCTCCCCCACCCCCTTTCTTGTCTCATGACTACAACAGTAAAGATTATCGTGGCTGGAGGAGAGATTTCTGATAATTTAATAATCTTTTTCTGATAGCATAACGATAAATCAGCCTTGCCTAGAATTGCTTACAGGGCTTTCTTATTCGGGTGGGCCAGTTCTTTCCATTTGCCAAGTCTGGCAGCCTGTTGGGCAAAGACGTGGAGCTTCTGGCCCTCCAGATATTGATGGGCTCCAATTCTCCTCATCCCTGACCATTGACCATGCCTGCTGAGGCTGATGGGAGTTGGAGTCCAACAGCATTCGGAGGGCCACACAGGTTTCTTACCACAGCCTCATCATGCCCTAAAGCAAGGGTCTCAGGTTGTAATATACCTTTCTGAGGGGATACTAGACCAGAAACTGAATTTTAATTCTTCAAAGAGCATACAGTAAGATTGGCTGCATTGGTGAAATGCCAAAAGAACCATAGCATTCTGCATCATCTTTCATGAATTTTAATATGCATTTCTAGCCTTGTGATCATCCACATGGATTAGAGTATCTTAGCAGCACTCCCCTCCCCTCAAAGATTCAATTTTTGTCTCTCGGTAGTGTTTTCTACCTCTCCTTCAGGCATTTGGTTGAAATAATCAGCTACCGTATTTGCAGACCTAAACACAGAGTTTAAAAGCCCATTTATTGTTTAATTAGCCAAAGGGCTGGGACAAAAGGATGCTTTCACCTGGTGCCTAAGGATGGGTGCCAGGCAAGCCTCCCTGGAGAAGAACATTCACAAACAGGGAGGCACCACAGAAAAGGCCTGTTCTTGTGTTGCCACCTTCCGGACCTCTCATGGAGGAGGCAAACGAAGGAGGACCTTAGATGATGATCAGATGGGTGGTATGAAATAAAACAAAACAATCACAGGGTTTGGGTCAGTTTATATGGGGGAGGCAGTCCTTGAGGTATTGCAGTCCTGAGCCATTTAAGGCTTTATAGGTCAAACCCAGCACTTTGAATTGGGCCTGGAAACTTAATTGGCAGCCAGCGCAGTTGGGCCAGGATCGGAGTAATATGCTCAAAGCATGTTGCCCTAGCGAGCAACCTGGGCACGGAATTCTGCACCAACTGAAGTTTCTGAACCATCTTCAGAGGCAGCCCCACATATAACACATTGCAGTCATCTAACCTGGCAGTGTTAGCACACTTATACCATGGAACATAGTAGATGCCCACACCCACTGTGCATAAACATGCTGCTTGAAAGAGCCTGCAGTGCCTTCCTTGTACATGAAGGGCTCCATGGTTCACAGGTTAGGGAGACAGCAACTGACACCTTCAGTCGCAAGTTCCAGGGCTCCCCCAAGCACCCAAACAGAAGTTATAATCCCCTGGGATCCAGATATAGCCACCTGCAGCCCACAAAAGATCCAATTTTGTTAGGGAAATGGACACAGAAGGAAGACGCCCCGCGAGAGTCTTTAAACCTCTTTTGTGGGCCATCAGCATTACACTTTCCATTTTTAAATTTGGAATAGAGTAGTTGCTTTGGAAGTCAATAATCAGTCATCCGCACAACATAACCAGTCCAACAAAGTTGGTGTTGAAGAATCATTGCTTCAACACTGGTGATCTTTGCTTCTTCCAGTACACTGGCATTAGTTCGCCTGTCTTCCCAGGTGATTTGTAAAAAATTTATGGAATGTTTCGAGAAGTTGGGAGATGGCGTTTATAAATGGTCCATGTTTCACAAGCATGCAGTAAGGTTGGTAGTACAATAGCTTTGTAAACAAGCATTTTGGTTTCCCTGTGAATGTCCCAGTCCTCAAACACTCTGCACTTCAATTGGGAGAAAGTTGCACTTGCAGAGCTCAGGCGATGCTGGATTTTGGTGTCAATGTTGGCCCTTGTGGAAATATAACTGCTCAGGTAGGAGAAGTGAACAACGTTTTCCAACGTTACACCACTGAGTTGGATTTGTGATGCTGCAGAGGGGTTGTTTTGTGCTCGTTGGTGCAGCACTTGGGTTTTTTGGAAGTTGAGCAATAGGCCAAGCTTTTCATAAGCTTCTGTGAAGATATTTAGGATGATTTGGAGGTCACCCTCTCAGTGTGCACACACCACATTGTCACCAGCATTTTGAAGCTCTATGACGGAAGTTATAGTAACTGTACTCTTTGCTTTCAGCCAACTCAGGTTAAAGAGCTTTCCATCTGTTCAGTATATGATTTTTACCCCGGTGAGGAGTTTCCCTTTGACAATGTGTAGGATCATGGCAATGAAAATAATAAATAGAGTTGGGGCGATAACATAACCCTGTTTAATACCTGATGCCACTGTGAATGGTTCACTTTGAGAACCATTGTAACCTGTGATTATTGCTGTCATATTATCATGGAGGAGCTGAAGGATGTTCACAAATTTATCTGGGCAGCCAATTTTCAGAAGTACAGTCCACAGGACATTACGATTTAGTGTTGAAGGCCTTAGTCAGGTCAATAAATGCCATATACAGGGGCTGGTTTTGCGCTCTGCATTTTTCTTGAAGCTGTTGAGGAGTGAAAATTATGTCCACTGTCCCCCTTAGAAGGTCGAAAACCATTTTGAGATTGAGGAAGGGTAGCCTCAGGTATAGTTAGGAGATGGTTTACTAAGATCCTTGCTAATAAAGAGATGCCTCAATAGTTTCCGCAGTCTGTTCTATCACCTTTTTTAAAAAAAGGTTGATCATTTTGGCCCCGCCACATAGCAACAACACTGCTTGGTTTATTATCACACCGTTGTTATCTAGGGGTGGGAGAGACAGGAGAGCACTGAGTTTTGGGGGCTCCACCTCCTTGATCAGTGGTCCAGTGGAATAGTTAAGGAAGCTTGCCTGGCCTCTAGTACAGTATCATTTTGGTACCAGGAAAACACCTTTCAGATCTTCCAAATAAGCCATCTGCTCATTTCAATTTTATTGTTGTTGCTTTTATTGCATACATTTTCATTGCTTTTGTTGTATATAATTTTTGCCTCTCTCTTTTGTTTTGCTCTTTTATAGCTGCCCTGGGAAAGTTTCTTTGAAGGGTGGGGCATAAATAGCTTTAAATAATGGGTAGAAGCTGCAGCTAGGTGCTCATTAGGAGTTGTTGAGTGAGTAGTTTAAAGAGGGTGTTGGCCACAGAGGTACTGTTCGATTTTTTGCAGGCACCATCTTTCCCATTCCTAGGCTTGCTGCTGATAGCACTGTTTTGAGGTTCACCAGTTTCGGGAGAACATGCACTTATGGAGATAATATTCACCCCATGCAGGAAGTTGCATTGGAATTATCTCTTTGGTTACTGTGCGTTCTGCTTGATGGGCCCTGGATCTGATTCTGTGATGAAGAATGCATTGTATTGGCTAGCAGTGCCAATGAGCGAAGTACTTGCTGTTTATCAGTGACTATGTCTGTGCTTCCCATACCCTTCCTCATACCTGCAGCAGGGAAGACAGGGGAAAAAGAGAGCAGGGCTCCTGCACCTTTAGTAATTGCACAAAGGAGGACATTTTCAGCTTGGCTACACCAGCTGCAATTCTCTCTTCTATGCAGTATTAAATATTAAAGATGCCGGGCCCTGGTTATCTTTTTTCACCTGGCCACCCTACTCCCCTTTGTTTCTGGAAACCACTGGGAGAACTGCTGTTTGGGATGCACAAGCTGAAAGCACTCCTTTAGAAAAGCATAACTGGCTACCCAGTTCTTTGGACCCTGACTCTAAACTGCTTCAGAAGTTTATAGGCTGCAACACATAAACATAATTTGCCCACCTTGGTCAGTAATGTACCTCTGAGCCGTGGTGGGTGCATATTGGATCAAACGTCTCACATCTCCTTCAAGTTAGTATATATCTCCAGTTTTAAAATAATAAATTTTACCTCTTTGAAAAGTATAATTTTCTATTCAGGGCTGACTGAAGGATTATTGGTTGCGGCTGCTAGACATTATGTGGAAAATTCCACGTTGTTTCCTATCTGGAGAAATCTAGCTTTTAAGAGAGTTTCATTACAGATCATTCTGCACGAACATAAATGCCATAGATTGCAAAATGGCTTGTAGTGTCCAGGAAGTAATATGTTCAAAGAAGAAAAGGAATCTTAGAAGATTGACTAAAACTGATATTTTTTTTCCAGCCAAGTGGTTCTCTTGGCTTAACGAGTTAAAATGCTTTTTTTGGCCTAGTAAGTTGTACTGCCTTTGTCAGTTGCACTTAACTGACACCTTTAAACTTCTCCTATACAGTGGTACCTCGGTCTACGAACAGCCTAGTTCACAAACTATTTGGAACACGAAACCGGAAGAAGGCATTCTGGTTAGCGAACTTTTTTTGAAATCTGAATGTACTCCGTTCGGGGGTGCACTTCCATTTTGAGTGCCACACTTGCATAGGAAAGCGTGCCTTGGTTTAAGAACACTTTGGTTTAAGAACGGACTTCTGGAACGGATTAAGTTCATAAACCAAGGTACCACTGTATTAGAAATGACAGAACAAATAAAAGATAGTGGGTTTGGTCCAGCAGGAACTTAAGCACATTCTGGTCCCACAAAAACAATTAGACTTAAAGCTGCTTAACTGTGCTTGGACTGTGCTCAGCAATGACCTAGGTGACTAATAATACATCATTAAACTTTAGTGCCTGTGCAGCTTTCCTCAGATGAGTTATAGAAGTACAGCCTGGCAGAAGCAAGATGTTTGTCCTTCAAAGGGCTTTTTGTCCTTTTGGCCGGACTGTGCATTTTGCAGCTTTAAGTGCATCATCTATCTTGGCTCAGACACCGACCATAACATGGTGTTGCTGAGTTCCTTTGGGCTGGCTGCTGGAGGTCAGCTGTATGTGAGAGCATGTCATCTCTTAGACTTAGAACAATCATTTGGATATTTCACTTTCACTTACAATTATCACTCAATGGGGAAGGATGTACCACCCTGCAAAAATACATCTACAAAATGAGATGTGGGAGGTGCAGCTTTGCTCTGCCTCTCCAAGGTACAGAGCATCATGGAGGGCTGCCCCACAGAAGCAGTACAACCTCCCTCTCCTCCACCAGACAACTGTTGTGCATGCGATGTTGTGACCAGGCTCTTTATTCCAAGGCCCTCCTGGACCTCTCCAGGTACCTCCTGCAGTTGATTGCTTCCCCAGGCCCTCTGCTTGTACCTGTAGTCTTCTTTGAGAAAAGCAGATCCCTTGACACATCCTATTCAGACACATCAGATGGGGCTATGCTGGTAGCATGTTAAATATTAAGCCTTAGAAACTCCTTTGCATGCTTTGCAAGTATTCATGAAACTACAAGGCAAACTCTTTGGGTAATCGTCAGCAGAATAGAGATGTATAGGATTCAAAACAGACCTGAAGTTCCTCCAGTTAAAACAACCAGCCCTGGCATGAGTTAGACTAAGGTAATTAATCCCTGTCCTAAATTATTTCTCAGATCCCGCAATTGCAAGGCAGGGGTGAGCTGGGTGTGCAAGGGCAATGAACCAAGAACCAAGAATTCAGAGGTGGCTCCTTTGGAAGCAGTCTACACACACAGTCACTGACCAGTGTTGTCTAAGTGTAAATTTCCTCCAAGCCTTGACTGCCCTATTTGAGCAGGTCACCAGTATGAAGCAAAAACCCTTCCAGTAACTGTACCCCCATCAGTAAATTATTTGGGGCAAAGTACCACACATCCCTGCTTTGTTCTAGTTGTGGGTGCCTCCAAGGAAGAGGGGAGAAAACACAAATGTCTATGGTGGGGCAAAGTATTCCGAACTGTAGTTGGGCACAACCGAAGCACAATACTATATTGTTTTATTTACGTCCGAAGTCCCTGTAAGTGCAGATTGCAAATGCATGTTAATTTCAAAATGTACACTAAAAGTGTACAGTGTGCAGTAAATGATTTCCAAAATCGTCCAACATCATCTGGAACCCTTACCAATAGCATGAGACTCTTAATCTCAGGGTTGTGAATTCGAGCCTCATGTGGGGCAAAAGATTCCTGCATTGCAGGGATTGGACTAGACAACCCTTGCAGTGCCTTCCAACTCTAATCTATGATTCTTTGTGGCTACCACTGTTTAAGATGGGCATGGGGAACCTCCCCTTTCTGGCAAACCTAATCTCACTTGCCCTACCCCTTCCCAAACACCTGTCCCTTTCCACAAGGAAGAAGTCTCTTCCTGAGGAAACTATGAGCAAACTTCACACTTCTGGTAGCTGGAATCTTTCTTCTTCTCTCCAACCATAATTTTTAGTGGTCTGCTTTATAGCCATTTACTCTGCTAGCTCCATTCTGTCATAAATCTATACTGTATATAGAGTGCACTCATTTCCCCTCCTGCCCCCACCTAAACAAACCATCAAAGGCATGTTTAATACATTTTCCTCCCTTGAAACACAATAGTAGAATCTCTGAGGTCTACATGATGGTCATGGGGAGTCAAAATGGTGGTTCCTCTTTTCTCTTCTGTATGACTGACAACCCATTCCTAACCCTGTTGGCTGGGGTGAGTGAATTTTCTTTCTGAGCAGGGAAGCTGGCGGTCTTGTGCAATTCCAAGTTAGAGGAATCCAGTGCTAACTACTCTCCAAATATTGTTCCCATAAGGTGGGAGGTGCTAATGCACTCTTTTCAATGAGTGATGTGCCATGGTACAAGTACCTGTGCTCATATTGATTAACATTCTACAATGTGAGCATGAGTTGCCAGCTAAAAAATGACTGCTTTTGCCACTGTTTCCATTCACTGCTAAGATTGCACCTTGAGATGCTCAAACATGTATTGTCCTAACATTTTACATTGGTCTCAGGTAGGCAAGGTGTGCTTGGCCATTGTGGATGAGTCACCTATAGTCTCCTGAGATTAGCAAATCCTGGGAAGAATAGGCTCCCCCCCATCTCCTTAAAGCCTAGGGTTGAGAATCGCCTACAGTTGCTTTTTGGCACTGACATGGTGCTCCGTCTTGTAGCTGCTTTGAAGAGCTATTGAATCATAACTGAAATCCCACTGTCTTTGTGACACTTCCAGAAAACCAAAGAATTGTTTTCTTTGAAGGGTGAAAGTCGTTGTCTCTTTGTATTTTAAGGTGATTGAATTGGAGTTCATTTGCCTTTTTTTAAAAGAAAGAAAAAAGAAAGGATGAAAGAAAGAACAATAGTAATACAGGCTAGTCAAGAACAGGTTTTCTGCACTTCAGTTCCATAGATGTTAGGAGGAGGTGTGTGCTTCGGTTGATCTGTTTTTCAGTCCAGATATCACTTAAGGCGCTAAGTCTTCTTTTCTTCACATGGGTAGCCTTGCAACTGGGAGCATCACCACAGGGTGCCGTGATGGTGAAAGGGGCAAATTATGTGCTAGGGATAATTGGGAAGGGGATTGAAAATAGACTGGCCAAGGTCATAATTCCTTCATATTAAGTTTGGTGTGACTGCATTAGGAATCCTGATTGTGCCGCATCTCAGAAAGGATATGGGCTGAGAAATGGGCAGAAAAAAAACAACCAAATTTATCAAGGTATTGGGAGCATCGTCCTGATATATATATATAAAAAGCTGAAGCATCTGCAAAACACTCTTTAGTCATTTTTCAGAAATGTGATAAGAGTTTTACAAAACCTATAAGCAGAGAGCAGCCCCTGCCTCCCCCCTCATAGCTCTAGGTCACCCAAGGAGATGGTTGGCATTATTATACTTGGGGCAGACAAAAGCATACTCCTTCACACAATGCAAAAACTTAACTTGCAGGATTTGTTTCCCTGAGATGTAGTGATGGCTTGGAAAGGGAAATCTGTGGAGGGTAGATCCATCAGCAGCTATTTAGCCATGATGTATCATAGAATCCTAGAGTTGGAAGGGACCATAAGGGCTATCTAGTCCAACCCCCTGCAATGCAGGAATATTGCCCAATGTGGGGCTCGAACTCATGACCCTGAGATTAAGAGTTTCATGCTGTACTGACTGAGCCAACTCTATGTGATGGTTAATGGAATGTCCAAGTTTCTAGGCAATATTTATTTACTATATTTGTAGAATGCCTTTTGTCCCTAACAGCTAGCAGGGCCATTTATGAGAAAAACAAGGGCGAGGGGCTTGCTCGATTTGTACGACACACCCTGATTCAAATTTTGCATTCCAGTGTCTCTGTTTAACGTGGCTACAGTAGCATAGGAAAGTGGCCTATAAAGAATTAGACCTGTGGTCAATCTCACTCAGTATTGTCCGGGGAAAGTAGTCATCCAGTTGCTGCTGGACTCCAACTCCCATCATCCCTGACCCAGCTGTGCTGCCTGGCACTAATGGGATCTAGAGCCCAACAACATCTGAAGGGCCATAGATTCCTTATCTCTGGTGTAATTGCCTGGCAGTGGCTTTCCACCGTTTCAGGCAGGAGATTTCCCCAGTGTTCACTGGAGATGCTATCAGGCAGTTTTTGTGAAATCTTGCAGGCGGTTGTTTAATTGTCACTCCCCCCCCCTTTCTTCTATTAATGATAACAAAACCAAAAACCATTTTCTATCTCAGTACTCCATGTGTCCAAAGCCAGGTTGGCTTGAATCCTTGGTCCAAAAAGAAATGGTTGTTGTTTCCAGTGGCACCGTTAGATGTACATAGGGAGGCATAAAAAAGGTAAAGGGACCCCGACCGTTAAGTCCAGTCACGGACGACTCTGGAGTTGTGGCGCTCATCTCGCTCTATAGGCTGAGGGAGCCGGCATTTGTCCGCAGACAGCTTCCGAGTCACGTGGCCAGCATGACTAATCCGCTTCTGGCGAGCCAGAGCAGTGCACAGAAACACCGTTTACCTTCCTGCTGGAGCGATACCTATTTATCTACTTGCACTTGGACATGCTTTCAAACTGCTAGATTGCCAGGAGCAGGTACCGAGCAACAGGAGCTCACCCTGTCGCGGGGATTCGAACTGCTGACCTTCTGATCGGCAAGCCCTAGGCTCAGTGGTTTAGACCACAGCACCACCTGCATAGACTAAATTACCTTCCCCTTCTATTTACAGATGGCTCAGAGCGATTCCTATGTGAATCTGTTTTCAGCTACCAGGTTGCATCCACATTAAAGCAAGTGAAACATGGTAAGTACTCTCAACTTATATAAGAATCGTCAATGGATATATCTATAGTAAAAGGTAAAGGGACCCCTGACCATTAGGTCCAGTCGTGACCAACTCTGGGGTTGCGCGCTCATCTCGCATTATTGGCCGAGGGAGCCAGCGTATAGCTTCCAGGTCATGTGGCCAGCATGACAAAGCCGCTTCTGGCGAACCAGAGCAGCACACGGAAACGCCGTTTACCTTCCCGCTGTAGCGGTTCCTATTTATCTACTTGCATTTTGACGTGCTTTCGAACTGCTATATCTATAGTAAAAGTTCCATAATCATAGAATCATAGAATTGTAGACTTAGAAGGGCCCCTGTTTGCAAGTGGGTTGTTGTTGTTTTTTTAAATAAATCTTAATCTAGTTGATCCCTTGTGAACCTTTTGACACAATGTTATCTCAGATAATAGAATTGCAAAAGCAATATTTATTTATGCAGTCTAGTTCTTGGAGATAAGTTTTGAAACCTCTATTACTTAGTGCTGTGTTGTATGCATAAGAGGAGTAGTATGAATGCTGCATTCATACTAGGTAGTCTTGTGAGATGCAATTCTGCTGTTAAAAAAACACTCTCTGCCCCACGGGTCAGTTGGTTTGAAAATGATCTCTCCTCCTTCCTGGCTCACATGGTGTATTGGAGATCAGTTGGTATTTCTGAAGGGCCATCATGATGCAAGAGATCTCTATCAGATACATATATATTTTTTGTACTGCAGTTCTGTGGAAAATGTTCAAAGTGTTATCTGGTTAGATTAACTTTTCATGTATGAAACTAGATAATGTACTGTTCCAGCCATATTCTGTGGCCCAGCAGATTGGACAAGAATCCTTCAGTTGCAATAATCCAAGTAGACTAAAAATTAGATGACTGTTCTGAAGTCAGGTTCCCTTTCAGATCTTCATGTTTACTGTGCAAAAGCAGTTCTATCAGTGTCTTTTTCCTGGGAGTAGAACCTTTCTTTACGTTTATTGAAAGCTATTGTAATTGTAATCCGTAGCTCAGTAGTGTAAAAGGGTTTTCCCCTTTGAAGACATTAAGAGTTTTCCTGTACCCCCTGGGGAATTGCGTCTCCCACAACTAAAGACAGGGGGGCTTATTCACACTTACCTTTCATCCTGCTTTTTCCAGGCACAGGTGAATGTACATCTAGAATACAAATATAAATAAAAACAAAACTTAAATTTTGTTGCAGATTGAAACCAACTTGCTGAAGTGGGGGGGGGGAGAGAGAGAGAGAGAACTTTTTTGTAACCAATGAAAGAATTGTCTGCCGCAAAAGACTATTCATGGCTGTTAATGTGTTTCATTTGAAAAGCTTAATTGAAAGTTTATTGCTAACCATAGTCAAATTTTCTGTTGCAGATCAGCAAGTTGCTCGGATGGAAAAACTTGCTGGTTTAGTTGAAGAGCTGGAGGCAGACGAATGGCGGTACAAACCCATAGAACAGTTGCTGGGGTTCACTCCTTCATCGGGTTGAAAGTTTGTTGATGTGGAAAGATAAATCACTTGCACGGTTCCCTTTTAAAACACTTGGCTGTTTTCCATTGCTTGGACTGCACTGTAGTAAAAAACGGTCCATAACTGGACTGCCTCTTACCAGAGCCAGTAAACTGCAGACACACAAGGTTTTATTAAAGAAAAAACTTATTCGGTTTTCCAGCGGCCTCACTCAACAGCTTGTTTCATGAGGGTGTGACTGCTGTAACTAAGGAGATACAATCGGTTTTTGAAGAAGAACCTGTTTGCTCAAAAGGGAAGGGGTGGCTATTTAAACTTACAACCCTTTATGCTGACCTTGGAGCATGTGTGCTGAAAGTTGGCTGGGTAATTGGACCCTTGTTACTGTTCAAGTTAAACTCCTGGAGGGCAGAGTCAAAAGGCAACAGGCTTTGGCCTTAAGCTGTCCCTTTGAAGATGGATGTGATAAAACAATAGGATCGGATCACTTGAAGGGCAGAAGAACATTAACTGTTTCCTGCATTTAGATTCCTTGGTTTTTGCTGAGTCTGCGTTTTGTCAGCTGTTTCTCTCTCTTAACTGACTGTGGAAATATTGGCAGAAGATGACTGCTGTTAAATGCAGTGCAAGCCTCTGAAAGCAGCGTTGGCTGTCTTCTCCTTTGTTCCAATTCACTTGAACCGTCTGCTTGGCAATTAAATTATTTCTACTGCTATGGTGGCTGCTCCTGTATTCTTTTCAAGGGTTCTGGAGTCGGGAAAACGGGAATCAACTGGTGCCAACACAAGCTTCTATAAAGCAGCTGTCCATATTTAAACCTTTTTTAAAATCTACTTCATAAGGATGATTATGAGACTAGTGGCTGCGTTCTCCTGCTGTATCTGCCAAAGCACAATAGCACAAAGCACTTATTTGCTTGTTGAAGACATTTTATGGTTGGGTTTTGTGTATCCTGATTTCTATCAAATTTTAAGGACAGAGTCATATATTACATTCAGGAATGTTTTTGTGTATTTTAGCAGTTCTCCACCTACACGGGCAGTGTATATGTGGGAGGCAGGAACTGCTGTACTACTGCAGCCTCAACTTCGCAAGCAGTGGGTGCTCAAAACCAAAAATCGCTGGTCCCAGAAGTTGCTGCTGCAATTTTGCACCAGGTTTTATCACAAGTCTGCTGTGGCTTTAATATAATCAGTATAAGATTGGTAAGAAAAACACAGCTCCTGTGCAGCTTCTATGCAGCCTTAAAGGGTACCAAAACATTTCAGTTTATCTTCTTTGTTTTTAGCTCTCATGAAGAGTTGGAATGTTTTGAAACGTATATAGAAGTTCAAGTCCATCAAATTTGTCAGCTCTCAGCCTAAACTAAGTTACCTAGATTTCTGTGGCGCTTCCTTTTAAGTAAATTATGCTGAGGCTCAGCAAACGGCGCTTTCTCACCTTTTGTGCTCTGTATGGACAGTTGCTGTGTACCAGGGCTTACGTGGAATTGCAAGGAATCCAGGTCCTCGCAGCACCTTCTGATACTGGGATAGCTGCAGGAGCGAAGAAGTCCCTAAGGTCTTTGGAAGACAGTCCTGTACTCCTTTTTTATAGTAACATCCCAGCATTATGAAAGGTTATGCATGCCCTGTTGCTTTCAGGTTGAGGAGAAGTTTCAGATCTTCAGTGACAAAGAATAACAGCCTTGCTGCTGGGGCAGGCCAAAGGCCCATCTAGTCCAACATCTTGTTCTCACGATAGCCGACCAGATGTCCATAGAAGCCTGCAAGCAGGACCTCAACACAACAGACAGACAATAGGACACACACAGGCATGACCTTTACCAAACTTAAAATGCTGAAGAGCATCCCTTTAGCTACCTACAACTGCAGGCTGGCCATTAGGATTGGACTTCCAGTCTGCATGTTTAGTTTTTGTACAAATTATTCAAATTTGTCATAGTGTGAGGGTCATAATTTTGCATTACAAATACTATGGAGTTGATGTAGCATGCTAGCATACTGCTGCTCCACATTTGCATTCATAAAAAAATGATAAACAAAGGATATTAAATTGCAAACAGCCAACAAGTTGACAACTAGTGAATCATTTCCATCATCTCATGACTGATCAAGCTGCCCATTTCTCTCTCCATTGTTAACTGTCCAGAAATGTGTCACATGCAATGGCTATACGGAAAAGTCTCATATCCTTTACACAAAGCCACATCTCATTTCATAGAAAGTGGGTGATCATTTGAGGCAAAGCATTCTTATCCAAGGTATAGTCCGACTAGAACTTCTCAAACTGCACAATACATCACTCTTTTTTTTAAAAAAATTAAAATAACCTTTATTGAATTTAAAATAATTATAAAACAAAACAGTCAACCAAAATTCCAACAAAAAATACACAACAACCAAAAAATATACAAATAAACAATCATAAACATTCAAATAAAACTTATCCTATCTTCTGCCATATTTATCGGTCTAGCGTCTACATCTTCATTTCAATATCCATATTCATAAAATCTTATCCCGATTGACACCACTCTTTTATTAAGCATGCACATACTGAAATTTGTGAGCAATCTGCATTCCACAATTTTTATCACAGACTATATAGCAAACTTCTTATTAAGCAGGGGGAAAGTTTTGCGAAATTATCTATCCCATTAAAACTCTTTGATCTCGGGGTCCAGGCCAGTTCATAAGGAGGGAGGTAGTCCTTGAGGTATTATGGTCCTGAGGTGTTTAAGGCTTTATAGGTCAAAAACAGCACTTTGAATTGGGCCTGGAAACTAATTGTCTGCCAGTGCAGTCAGGCCAGAATGCAATATGCTCAAACCATCTTCCTCCAGTGAGCAACCTGGCTGCCAAATTCTGCCCCGGCTGAAGTTTCTGAACTGTCTTCAGGTGCAGCCCTACGTATAATGTGTTTTAGCAGCAATCTAACCTGGACGTTACCAGAGCATAGACAACAGTAGTTAGGCTGTCCTTATCCAGATAGGGGCACAGTTGGGGCATGAAATAATTTTGTTTACCCATGTTGGTTTTCTAAAAGGAAACCTGCAACATCTTCATTAACATTTTTACCCTTTTAAAAAAAGAAAAAAAGAGGTGGTGGTGGTTCTTGACATGTTTTCATTCTGAGAAATGGAGGGAAGGGGAAGATTATTGCGAAGTAATTTTAATCAATGCTTTCCATTTAACGTTTGGATCCTTGACCCATCCCGATCCTCGTGGTGGAGGTCACCATCTCAAGTGCATCGTCCTTTCTTAGAAGTGGGAGGGTTGTGGAACGCCAAACATGCCATAAAAATAGTTTACAAGCAGAGAGAATACAACAAAAGGCCTTGTGCAGTGATGTTCTCAGGGTTTCCAGGAGATGCCAGAGGAACATTTTGTACTGACTCAAGCCTTTTTTTCTGCAGCTCTTCCCTCCCAAAGTGCTACAATCTGTACATGAACTCTAATTATGTACAAACAAATCTCCAGCCAACACCTCCAGATTCAGACAGCAGAAGGGAGGCTTCTTAAATAACTTGGAGCAAACGGCACAGCAAATATTACCGATCTGAGCCAAAAGGAAGCCGTACAGCAAGCCAGTACTTTTGACCTGGCTTGCTGCGCTGTTGTGTGTGCTTGCAAAGCTGAAATTAGCACATTTTCTGACATGTTCCCCATCATGTGGCTTCAGTCACGCATCTATCTCTTGTTGTGCTGGACTCCTGCATCCTGGAATGGGGCCACTTGCTCCATTGTCTGTGCTAAAGGAGCAGCACACCCTTCCGAACAGCTTTGTTTTGTTTCTCCTTGAAGGGCACCGGTAACCCATGAGCAGATCAACTGATGAAGTGATGGGGATAGCTTCACCTGCTGAATTCGTGCTTGCCGTGTGGTAGGTAACAGCAACATTGATGGAAGGGGGATAATAGACAAGATGATCATACTTCTGAATAGCAGTTGGTGGAAGCCACTGGAGCAGAGAGTGCTCTTGTTTGCTGGTTTCGCCATAGGCTGGCCACTCTTGAGAACAGGATGCGGCCCTAGATGAGCCTGATCTTGCAGGCTTTTCTTATGTAGGGAGCTTTGGCTCCTACAATAGGTCCTTGCATTAAAGTGGCAGGGTGGGGACACCCTCCACATCACGGAATGGTTCGACCATGAAGCTGCAATGTTGTTGTTGTTTAGTCGTGTCCGACTCTTCATGACCGCATGGACCAGAGCGCGCCAGGCCCTCCTGTCTTCCACTGCCTCCCGCAGTTTGGTCAAACTCATGTTGGTAGCTTCGAGAACACTGTCCAACCATCCTGTCCTCTGACGTCCCCTTCTCCTTATGCCCTCTATCTTTCCCAACATCAGGGTCTTTTCCAGGGAGTCTTCTCTTCTCATGAGGTGGCCAAAGTATTGGAGCCTCAGCTTCAGGATCTGTCCTTCCAGTGAGCACTCGGGGCTGATTTCCTTCAGAATGGATAGGTTTGATCTTCTTGCAGTCCATGGGACTCTCAAGAGTCTCCTCCAGCACCATAATTCAAAAGCATCAATTCTTCAGCGATCAGCCTTCTTTATGGTCCAGCTCTCACTTCCATACATCACTACTGGGAAAATCATAGCTTTAACTATATGGACCTTTGTCTGCAAGGTGATGTCTCTGCTTTTTAAGATGCTGTCTAGGTTTGTCATTGCTTTTCTCCCGTGAAGCTGCAATAGAAGGCCCCTATTTAATGTGCTATGTCTTTACCAACTGTCTATTGTACAGGAATTAGAGAGATGAAACATGAAGGGTGTGATGATAGGAAAGCCTTCAGCTGCTTAATTTCTGCATGTCACACATGTTCACAAATCCATACCAATGGGACCGGGGGGGGGGGAGTTAGTGTTGCCTATATAGGTAAAGGTAAAGGGGCCCCTGACCATCAGGTCCAGTCGTGTCCGACTTTGGGGTTGCGGTGCTCATCTCGCTCTATAGGCCGAGGGAGCCTGCGTTTGTCCGCAGACAGCTTCCAGGTCATGTGGCCAGCATGACAAAGCTGCTTCTGGCGAACCAGAGCAGCACACGGAATCGCCGTTTACCTTCCCGCCGGAGCGGTCCCTATTTATCTACTTGCACTTTGATGTGCTTTCGAACTGCTAGGTGGACAGGAGCTGGGACCAAGCAATGGGAGCTCACCCCGTCGCAGGGATTCGAACCACCGACCTTCTGATCAGCAAGCCCTAGACTCTGTGGTTTAACCCACAGCGCCACCTGGGTCCCTAGGCTATATAGGTTATCAATTAGTAAACAGACCTAAGGAAGATTACACCAGATGATCACATATTCCCTTTCAGCCTTAGGTGTCTTTGGTTTTTTTAATTTCTCAGTACTCTGTGTCCTGGAACGATTCCTGGAGTTTGTTTAAGAGGAGTACTCAGACAATTCTCTTATTTTGAAAACACATTTATAGGCGGCAGCATGGAACAAAGCGCTTGTTAGAACATTTGTAATGACAGCAAACATCAGTCAGAGAGCGAAACAATTTCCTACGCCAATGTCAACAGAGAGTTGCGCTCTGCATATGGTTTATTTGATCATATTCTCATCTGGCATTAAGTATCATCAGATTCTGCAACTGCCTGAGGATACAGGTAGCATCTCGCTGGGAATGGCCGTCCCCAATGAATATAGGACAACAATGCAACTTGCAATCTGACATCCTCCAAGAAGATATGGAGAAATGACTTGGCTTTGATCCATCTGTGAAGACATAGCTATCATTTCAAAGTCCATTCCCAAGCTATTCCCAAGCTTTAATGCATTGTTGTTGACATCCATCTGTCTCTTAGTCCTTACCATTGGTCCACCTAGTCTGCTGTTGTATATTCTGATTGCCAAAGGCTCTTCAAGATCTGGAGGTGCCTGAGGTTGAACCTTGAGTGTTATGTAAGGACAGAACATGCCACTCACTGGGGCTGTGGAGATTTCCATTGCACTGCCCTGGAATAAGGAAATCGGATGTTTGCTTAGCTTCATAACTGAATCCCATAATGCTTTCTGAATCTTCAGCACAGTTGTTAATTTCCAGGAAGTGACATGCCCTGGACATTAAATATAACCTATCATTAACGCTCTGGTCCAAGCAGAAAATTTCCACCGGGGGGGGCGGCAGGGAGAGAGAATTCCACGCTCACTCTGTTTCTTTTTACTGTTTCTGCATCAACACAGTAAGAGAACTGAAGACAGAAATGATACTCATAGGAAAATAACTGATCCTGTTGCTTCATGAGTTTCTCCGGCAGCTGGCATTGCTCATACTCTAAACACAAGGCCCTTATTTAGCTAAATCTATTGTGAAGTAACCTGAAGTCTTAACATCCATTAGGAAATGCAGGGGAATGTCTGTGCTGTGACACATTGTGATGTATGCATTGCCTTGTTTGTGGAATTTTTATGCCTTTAGCTATTTGTCCTTCCCTATTTTCTCCTTACCTGCCTTATTAGTAAATGATACTTGATATGCCAGAGTTTTTGTCCTCTTTTCGCCCCCTGATTTCTCTGAGGGAAGATGGGCAGGTGTAAGTCTTACTGGCTGCATTTAAACATCAAACTGAACCAGCATTTAGCTTTCCCTGAATGTTGCGCTTCTGGACCAAGGATGATGCTGAGCCTCCTTGGGAGGAAGAGTGGGTTATAAAATTAATAATAAGTAAATACCAAACACTGCTTGGTTTAACAAATCAGCTTCAGCAACCATGGTTTGACTGGAGCTTGTTATAAATGCCGGTCCTTGGTGTGGATGACACGAGCCAAGGTTCAGGGAAAGCAAAACTAAATGCTTCCCTTTGCATACCCTCCAACATTTCTCCAATGAAAATAGGGACGTCCCATTCTATAATGATAATTGTACTATTTATACCCCACACGTCTTACCGGGTTGCCCTAACACTCTGGGCAGCTTCCAACACATATATAAAACACAAAAAAACATTAAAAATAAAAAAACTTCCTTATACAGGATTGCCTTCAGACTGCTGGGGGGTTGGATAACTCCATACCCTCCAGCATTTCTCAGATGAATCTAGGGACATCCTATGGAAAAGCAGGACATTCTGGGATCAAATCAGAAACCAGGATGGCTTCCCTAAATCAGGAACATCCCTAGAAAATAGGGTCTGCATTTGGGATGTGCAGGAGAGGGGAGCTGGACCACATGTCCATAGCGTGCTTGGGCTTATTCTAGTGCATGCATGCCACACTGATTAAACAAAAAATAGGGAATCCCTGCTGAGTGTGACCCTCCTTTTCAGCTTCAATTTCTCCTCTTCAATTGCTGTGATGGCTACAGAGAAATGTCTCTTCTTCCCAACCTGTGTGTGTGTGTGTGTGTGTGTGTGTGTTTACAGGTAGGTAGCCGTGTTGGTCTGCCATAGTCGAAACAAAATGAAAAAATCCCTTTCAGTAGCACCTTAGAGACAAACTAAGTTTGTTATTGGTATGGTGTGTGTGTGCGTGTGCGCGCGCGCATATATATATATATACAAACAAATACTAGGGACTACCTACTCTTGCCAATTGCCCTTCCCCTACACATGACCCCCTTTTACACCTCACTGATCCCTTCATTTACTTCCCCCCCAGCTTGCCCCAAGCCCCACTCCCTTCCCCTCGCACCCTCTCCTTTAAAGGAGAGAGAGGCATTTGAAGGAGCAGTTTGTTAAACCGCTGTGTGAAGCAGCACCGCCATTAAACCTCAGTGCAGCTATGTTTAATGGAGGGGGGAGGTGCTTGACACAATAGCTTGCTAAATTGTCCCCCTCCATTAAACAGCTGCTCTGGGATGCCTGCCACCTGCACTGCTTCCCCACTCACCTGGCTGCCATTTGTGAACAACAGCATGATGGCAGCCTTACATTTTTATGTCTATAGAAAGATAAGATAGATAAGGTGCTTATCTGTCTTAGCAGGCACTTTATATTGTTGATTATGTAATACATGTACATGTATTATGTAATACATATAACCTCGGGTTACAAACGCTTCGGGTTACGCGTTTTCAGGTTACAGACCGCAGGAAACCCGGAAGTACCGGAAAGGGTTACTTCCGGGTTTCAGCGTTCGCGCATGCACAGAAGCGCTAAGTAGCACTAAGTGCGCATGCGCAGAAGCACCAAATCACGTCACGCGCAGACGCAGCGCTGCAGGTTACGAACGCTGCGGGTTGCGGACATGCCTCCGTCACCGATTACATCCGCAACCTGAGGTTCCACTGTAATCTTGAAATGAACCACACAGAAAAAAGAACACTTTTTAAAAAGTGCTTGTCTCGCCCACTCTATATTTTTTAATGTGCACCTTTTTTAAAAAAAACTTAGGTATAAAAACAGACCAAAAAAAAAAACCACCCCTGCTTATCTGGTGCTGAACAGCAGCTCTAAAATCTGCTAAAAGCAGGTCTGAAAGGGAAACAGCCTCAGCAGCTTTGTGGGTTTCCTTTCAGCTGCTCTCTTAAGTTGTGAAAAAGGTTCTTAAGGAGTTCTCAGTCTCCCACATAAGCCACCAGTGGGAGGGTTTTGATTGCCTTGGAACAAGAGCAAAACCAGAGGCCCCTTGTTTGTTGCGGCTGCTTTGGAACTGGTTGTACTAGAAGCAAAGGAAGTGAAAGAGCAGCTCCCTGGAATGGGCTCTTAACTACAGGGTCTTAATGTTGTCGCTTGCCACTGGTCACCACAGCACAGGAAACTTCCACGGTTTTAGAGCATCTGGGCAAACTGGCTGAGATTCTCCTGCATGTGGAGCGAGAGCCAACCAGCCTGATGGACTTCATACCAGGGGGCAGAATAAATGAAAGACATGCATTGGGATGTATTGGGGTGCGGGCAGAGTTGGCCCCAAACGCATCACTTTGTACTTGCTTACATTGAACTGCATTTCTCATTTTATTGTCCATTCATCCCATTCGGAAATCCTTTTGGGGCTTGGTTTTTTTTACTGCCTTGGTGTTGTCAGCAAACCTGGCCATTTCAGTGCTCCCCGCTAACTCCAGATCACTTGTGAGCAAGTAATGAGCAGGAGTTTGAGCCTACCTGCTCACTACCCCGCCGATCATCTGGCAAATAGCCCCATGACAGAAAGCCTAATAACAAAACCCTGGAAAGAGAAGTTGCTGAATTGCAACTCATTACCAAGCTTAAAACCATGGAGAGACCTGGTATGAATAAGGACATTGGATTCTTATCTCATTATACATGATAAAGCTTCCTTTAGCCATCTCACCCCTTGCTTTTTCCTGCAAGACCAATTGCAGTCGTTAACAGTCGTCAACAGGTTTACCACTCCTATCAGCCAATCACCCATTCCCACCACCCTTCTGAGTAATACCCCTCCACACCCTCTCACTATATGGTGACTTCTGTTTCAGTGTATCTGAAGAAGTGTGCACGCACACAAAAGCTCATACCTATGACAAACTTAGTTGGTCTCTAAGGTGCTACTGGAATGAATTTTTATTTTATTTTTTGTTTCGACTACGTCAGACCAACACGGCTACCTACCTGTAACAAAATCCTTCAACAGCCTATTTTAGTACCTGGTAAAATAGTAAGGCTCTGTACACAATTAGCAACTTAAAATGCTGCAAGATCGTCCCCCCCCTCCCAATTATGTTTCAAGTCACATTTTAACGTTGCTGCACAAACCAATTTCTATTCAAAGATGATGTCATCTATGCACATGCTGTCATCTGGGCATGTGCAAAAAAAGGCTGTCAGAACTGTCCACACTTCAGTTTAACTGGCTTGAGTTTTCATATTGGATGGAAGCTGGTTTGAGGGTGTATTAGGAGTATCTCTTGAGAGCCTACTTTGCACTTCAGTTACAACAGGATGCAGATGGATTGTGGCTAACATCACGTGTGCCCGGCTTCAAAAACCAGCGGTGGGAGTCTGATGGAGTCAGAGTAGATGCTTCTGTGTACGTACTGTAGCATTCGGCTCTTAAACTCTTTGTTATGCAGAGGTGAGGATCACTAATCTGGTTTTCTTGTTCTTCATAGGTGATCACAGCACTGAAATAAAAGTAAAATATTACATCCACGCTGTGGGAGGTTATCATTGAAACATTTCCAAATTGCAATGCATCCTCTGTGTCCATCCACTGCTCTGCTGAAAAGGCAAGATGCTTTTCAGTTTTAAAAGCAAGTTGCCTCTGCAGCAACCATTCCTCCCTCTTATTTTTAACTCCTCTGGCTTTTCAGGGTCCTCTTTATTATTTTCATTTGGGGTCCCCAGCCAGGAGAAGAATCACGGATCCACTCTGAAGCAAGAGGAGACAGCCAATCCCTGTGCAACCTAATTGGAGCACGATCCTGCACAAAATGTGCCCCACAGAGCCAGAGGCAGCCCATCCGTCATGCGGTCTGCCAGAGGCTTGACGACCCCTTTGTGCAGTTCCAGGCAGATTTATCAAGCCCCCCCCCCCTCCTGGTGTGCCTGCCTTGCAGAGTTGTGGGCTGTGTTGGGTGTGATGGATTGCAGGTTGTACAGGCCTGATCTAATCTGATGGCATCTCTCCTCCTGGCTTTGCAAGTGCACAGAGGGAGCTGACAGTGCAGAGCAGCTCTTTCCCAATCCGGTGGCCTCGAGATGTGCCGGCCCACAATTCCCAGCCCAGCCCTGCTGGTTGGGAAAGGCGGCTGCTGCAGAGGATGTTTAGAACTCCTTCCCCGTCTCTAATCTCCATTTCCCAGTTCGTCCTCCGTTCTCTGGGAGGCGATACATGATCCAGCACCCTCACGCTCCAGCAATGTGACCGCCCAGACGATGAGATGGCACGCATAAGTGCAGCTTACACACCAACAACAAAAAAGGCCCCCAATTTAGACAACACCGGGAATAGCTTAGAAACGAATCCAGCAGAGAACTGCCCTTTGCCCTTCGCGCTTGGCTGTCTGGAAGCTGTTTTATGTAGCTAGTCGACCGGGTGCATGAAGAATTAGCATTCATGGAGACCGGTTTGGCACCTAGGAGGGGAAGCGAAGGGGGGGGGAGCGGAGACCATCTCTGTCTAGACCAGCTACTTCTGGCAAGAAGCCCAGCTTTAGATATCCTCTCAATCCCTTGAGCTATTGAGGATTGCTCTGGAGTCAGGAAGCAAAATCCAAACACGAGAAGAATCTCCCTCGGACCTCCTTATTTTGGCATGCACAGAAGGTACAACCATCTCTATGTCCCCTAAAAACTGGTTGTGGCCCAAAGAAGTGGTGAAACAATTTCTCCCATGTGGCCCTGCTATGCATGGACTCCGACCCGAGATACAGGCTCAATTTGGGGCTTACTGGTCTTATGCACAGCATCCTCATTACAGATGGCAATGTGCATTACTTTGCATCCCTTCAAAGTGTGGCAGACCAGCCCTGCTGCATTGGAGAGCTCTCCCACTCGTTCTGCTGAGTGGGGCCTCAGACGTCAGCTCCATTGTCCTCTACTGATGGTGCCAGTCAGACAAGACATATTCTCCCAGGCATGTGGGCATACAGTGGAACCTCGGTTTATGAACACCTCGGTTTATGAATTTTCGGTTTATGAACACCGCGGACCCATCTGGAACGGATTAATTCACTTTCCATTACTTTTAATGTGAAAGTTCGCTTCAGTTTATGAACGCTTCAGTTTATGAACAGACTTCCGGAACCAATTACACCCATGTTTCAGTTTATGAACGCTTCAGTTTAAGTACTTCACGGACCCGTCTGGAACGGATTAATCCACTTTCCATTACTTTCAATGGGAAAGTTCGCTTCAGTTTATGAACGCTTCAGTTTAAGTACTCCGCGGACCGTCTGGAACGGATTAATCCACTTTCCATTACTTTCAATGGGAAAGTTTGCTTCAGTTTATGAACGCTTCAGTTTATGAACAGACTTCTGGAACCAATTGCGTTCATAAACCGAGGTACCACTGTATTTAATTCTATTAATGCTGCAGGAACGCAACCTGGGCTTTAGGGTGTGTTTGTATAATGGTTGTTGTATTGATTTTGTTCATTATCATGTTTTTATTGTGCTGCATTAGAATTGTTACACTGTATATGGTTGTGGGGGGTTGATCTGGGCGATTTATTCGGGTCACCTCCAGGGAGGTTTTGTATCAGGTAAGAGTCTGTAACAGAAGGAACTGCTCTTGTTAATCATCCTCTTTACATGTCTTAAGAGTTGGTCAACTACAAGTGTGTTGCCATAGAAGCAAGGAGCTTGTGAAGCCTTTGGAATGTACCATTTGTACAGGAGGCTAGTTTCTACACACACTCGCACATCCCTCTCTAGCATCCAACCAGACAAGCAAAAGACACAATCAGAGTTCAAGAACATATTCCAGCCAGGCAAGAATATTTGAGGGTGCAAAGCAGGGGTGGACAGAGGGACGTGAAAGGCTGCGATCAGCCCCTGGGTCTGAGGTCCAACTCCCCACCCCCACCCCTGGCCATAGGCTACCAAGCTCAGGTGCTGAGAGGATAGCTGAAGATGCAGCCCAAGCCTGGCATCCTCGCGGCCTAATGTTTCAGGCAGTTACCTGGGTTGCCTGCCCCTAAACCTAGCGCTGGGAGCCATCTGCAACCTATATGTATTTTCTCATCAGTGAACCCTACACAAATCTGGAGTCCCTGAGATGGTTGGGTGATGCCTTGCAGGCCTCCTTCCGGCGACTCCTGCAGCCAAGCTAGTGACAAAACGTATTGCTCTGCTTTCCTTTGGACCACCCCAGCGAGGCCAAGAGGGGATATTGTCGCCTGGGCAGCCCTGGACCTCCATACACACTATCCAGGCTTGTCCCCCACTTTGGTGCTGCTAACATAGCAAAAGCAATGCAGGAGAGGTACCGGTAGCAGTTATGAGCTACCAGTCTCTGCAGCCACAGCAGGAGCTGTTTCAACTTCACCCTGGGTGGTTCACTCCATTGTCTCTCAAGACAAGACAACAACAAACTCCCTTCCCTCTTGTCCCTCCTACTGTTGATCTGTAGTTCCTTGGGGCGGAGACTTGCCTTTTTGTTCACATTGCTCCGCAGTGCAACATGAATACGGAGGAGGAGGAGGACGCTGTTGTCTCATTGCCATCTGTAAACCCACCCACCCCCAAAAAAATCCCACCTCAGTGGCTCTTTCTGGAAAATGTGAGAATGCTCCATGGAGGCATAAAGCAAACTTGGCCCGCCTCCTGTTGCTGTTGGACTTCAGCTCCCAGCCTCCCTGTCCATTAGCCATGGTGCCTGGGATTTATGGGTACCAGAGTTTAACAGTTTCCCTTCCTGGCACACAGGAAGAACTCGATAAACGCAGGCAGGAAGGCTTTTGCAGTCATCCTTTAAGTGCATCCTTTCAGCCCTCCGGGAGTTCCCAGGACTGTCCCACCTCCTGCACTTTTGAATAGCTGCTCCTGGTTCCTTCTTTTGCTGTGCAATTTGAGCAGGACCCCCCCCCCCATCCCCTCCCTCAGATTAGCAAAAATCACTGAGCTCAGCACATGCCTGGCTTGGAGCTGGGGGGAGGGCTAGGTCTTTGGGGGGGGGAGTGCCTCTTCTGCCTCGCAAGGCACGTCCTGTTTTTGTTTTTACCGTAACCATTTCCAGGGATGGTACAGTACCACAGTGTGTGCTACTTTGCTCTGAAGTTCGATCTCCCTCCAAGTGATTCCCAGCTACTGCAGACACATCAGACAAAAGCAGACAGGGAGGCGGGAGAAATGAGGCAATTGCACAAGGGCAAAAATAGAGTCACTAGGCTCATTCTGACTGCCAGGATCGCTGCCATAATTCGCCTAGGCTTTTCTTCCACCATGTGACCTGCCTGGTTTTAATTCCGGTGGCTTTTGCTGCTTTCTGCTGGGTTAAGCATTTGCATTTGAGAGCTCTGCTGAATTCATTTGTGCCGTTCTTATTTACATTCTTATATTGGCAGCGGGTCAGTGGTTTTGGGATCGTGAAAGTTAAGACTGAAAAGAGCGGCATATAAATCTTTTAATCAATCTTTATTTACTCATTTGAAAGATTGATAACCCAGCCTCCACTAATACTGATATCAGGGCAAAGTACAACAAAAGGTCAAATAGCCAACCAATTTAGCGGATAAACAACCAAAGCTGCAATTCTAAGAGGGAGACCAAATCCAAAGATGGCTTATCCGCAGGAAAATTAACTACGAACCCCAACATTTGGGATCCTCTCCAAACCTGTGTCAAAAGTTTTGCAGGTTGTTTTACAGCGGAAACCCCACATTTTGCAGCACCCCACAAAGTGAGCAATTGATACATCAAAAACGGGGTTTGTACTTAGCATTAACTACAAACCCCAAAATTTTGGACCCCCTCAAAACTGTTGCAGTTGTTTTGTAGTATTTTTTAGCGAAACCCCCAGGTTTTGCTGTGCCCCACAAGCTGAGCAATTGCTACTCAAACCTAGGGTCATAGCTACCCCTCCCAAAAACCCAACGTTATCCAATTCGCGTCAAAACAGTGCCAACACCAACAAGAAAGGACTTCTCCCCTTGCCATCTTCCACGGGCCAGAGCCCGCTCCGTCAGATAGCATCAACTGCCGCTGTGTGTGAAGAACGACCTCCCTGAAGGTTACCATCTGCTGGTTTTCCTTTGTAGAAAAGGAGGGGAAATAATGATGATAACACCGAGGACACAATTTGTGGGAGAGCTTCACGTCCTCCAGTCTGGGCAACTGGCCAGAAGGATAAAACTGGGCTATACTAAAACTCTGGCCTGTTCATGGGTACTTTGCTAAAGTACCATGTTGGGGGACATGAAACAGAACTTGTGCATGCACTTACCAAGGTCAGATCCAGGTGGTTGGGGTCCCTGGGGCAATGCAACACATGAAAGAAGCTACCGCAAAGAAAAGTCTTGTGGTATCTTCAAGACTGGGAAGGAATATACCAGTTCTCTAGTTTGCTTTCACCTACCTCAAAAGCACTCTCGTCCACAGGAAGTATGCAAGGTAAAGGTAAAGAGACCCCTGACCATTAGGTCCAGTCGTGACCGACTCTGGGGTTGCGCGCTCATCTCGCATTATTGGCCGAGGGAGCCGGCGTATAGCTTCCAGGTCATGTGGCCAGCATGACAAAGTCGCTTCTGGCAAACCAGAGCAGCACACGGAAACACCGTTTACCTTCCCGCTGTAGCGGTACCTATTTATCTACTTGCACTTTAATGTGCTTTCAAACTGCTAGGTTGGCAGGAGCTGGGACCGAGCAATGGGAGCTCACCCTGTCGCGGGGATTCAAGCCACCGACCTTCTGTTTTTTTTAAAAAAACATATTTTTTATTGATTTTACAAATTACAAAAAACGGTACATACATAAACACCTTTTCCACCTTCTTCCCACCCCCCTCCATGGGTCCTCCCCTGCCACAGAAGTATCCCACGCAGTTGAACAGTCAGAGATGGATCATTTTATGGTTGGATTTCTGTCCTCCTCCCCCTCCCCTGCCAACCCAAAGCCCCCCCCCCTGCCACCAGAGAGCTCCAGGAAACCAGGGCAGTACGCAGGAAGGCATCCATCCAACCATCTATTCTCATACCAAAAAGAGTAAAAAAAAGAAGAAGAAAAAAAGACAAAAAAAGAAAAACAAAACAAAACAAAAATAATCTTTTTTCCATTCATAATTAATAAACCATATTTTGTGGGCTTCGCCGACCTCCCCCCTTCCCCGGTTTTCGTCCCTTTTTTATCCTCTTCAACAGTTTCTTAATCTATAAAAATAATTACCTTTATACCTTATACTACTTTAAAACTTAACTATTATCATTTTCACCAAATATCTAACTCACTAAAAAATCAAACTCCCATTTTTTCCTTCCCGTGCCTAATTTTTCCCCCTCTATAAGCCTCCATATTTTCACCTTTTTCCAAAATCAATTCACTTTTAAACTATAACTATTCCCAATCTAACCTTTCATCCCCAATTTCCGGCTCCAACCCCCCAATCCAGCAAGTTCCGTAGTCAGCAGTCCAGTTTTAATCCTAATAATCCATCCTATTAATCACAACCTCACTCTCCCTTCACCCCACCCCCTTTTTACAGTATTTTGCCATCCAGGCCTCCATACTGCACCCCTGAGTTTCTTCTCTTCTCTGATTATTTTTTTCCTCTTCCCTGTGGGCATTCTGGAGTTCCAGTAAATCCAATCGTACCCCCCTCAAAGGAAGGGCACTCCACCTGACTTTTTGTAGAGTAAAATCATCTTTTCTTTCGTGGTGAGGTTCATTTTGTGTTATATTATCACAGTCATCGTCTTCATCTTTTCGTTCCAAATCACAGTCCCCGTCATTGTCAAAATCCTCCAAAACACTGTCACTGTCATTCTCACACTCGTCCTCCTCAGTTTCAGTGGCTTCATCCTCTAAGAATTCATATACCGCCATCACCATCTGGAATTGTTGCTTTAACTCTTGCTGTTGTGTCTCATCTTGACATAGTCCTATTCTTACTTCCCACATGATGGTCAAAACAGTCCGCTGGAACTCAGGCGAATACCTTTTTGTTAACATAGTTCAATCCTGTCAAGGTCAAAGCTTGTCACATGGGGTTGTGGCGCTCATCTCGCATTATTGGCCGAGGGAGCCGGCGTATAGCTTCCAGGTCATGTGGCCAGCATGACAAAGTCGCTTCTGGCAAACCAGAGCAGCACACGGAAACACCGTTTACCTTCCCGCTGTAGCGGTACCTATTTATCTACTTGCACTTTAATGTGCTTTCAAACTGCTAGGTTGGCAGGAGCTGGGACCGAGCAATGGGAGCTCACCCTGTCGCGGGGATTCAAGCCACCGACCTTCTGATTGGCAAGCCCTAGGCTCTGTGGTTTAATCCACAGCGCCACATAAAACCAACACATAAAAGCGAGTGGGTGACGAAAAGTGCTATTTTTCTAGAAAAGGAGGTTCTGGAACACACTGTGAATGCCTCCCTTGTTCTCTTATAACATACCATCCAACATTTCTCCGATGAAAACAAGGACGTCTCATTCCATAATGATAATTTTACTATTTATGCCCCCCACATTTTGCTGGGTTGTGCAAGCCACTCTGGGAAGCTTCCAACATATATAAAAACAGAATAAAATATTAAACTTAAATATATATACCGGTATATACCTTCCCTCATTGCCTTCAGATGGCTCGGGGTCAGATAACTCCATACCCTCCAGCATTTCTCCAAAGAAAATAGGGACATCCTAAGGAAAAGTGGGACATTCCGGGATCAAATCAGAAACCGGGACGGCTTCTCTAAATCAGGGATGTCCCTGGAAAATAGGGACACTTGGAGGGCAATGGCGCCCACCTGAGAAGTGCCAGAACTGAGTTCCAGTGATTTCCAGCTGGGGGGGGGGAAAGCCCTGGTGAGGGAGGAAGTGACCTCTGTCATCATTTTCCTCCTGAATTCGAAAGCCCTCCTAGGCAACAGAATATTTGCCACCTTTTGCCTCCAAAAGGCAATGAGAGTGGGAGACGATGACTTCAGGGCCAATCAGGGTCGAAGGTCCTTCAGACTTCTAGAAGTGTTTTGCCAACTTCTGGAAAACCTGCTCCCCTGTCAGGTTACACATTTTAATTCATACCTTGCCTCCAGGAAGGGACATATATATATATATATAATGAAAGTTCAGACGCAAGGACCCCTTGCAGGCATGGGCCCTGCTGCAATTACTCCAATTACACCATGGATAATCTGGCCTTCATGCTCGCAGGGGATCTCTGCCAAATGAAGCCACAGGTAAGAGCAGGTTGAAACCATAGCAGACACATGCCCCAACTTGCCCCAAGGGGAAACAGGCGTCAATCAGCTTGGATGAGTCATCTTTAGTGCTTCAGACTGCTTTCTTGTCTATTTGCCAGTTTCTTGAAGTTAAAGTTGCCGGGTACCTCTTCTTTCTACCGTATATAGCCTCCACCACCACCCCTTTTTTTGAAGTGCCCCTGCCTCCCTTCTTCCAGAAAGTTGTTTCAGTAATCAAGAACTTACTGGCAGTTCAAAAAAAGAAAGAAAGTCAAATTGCTGTTGTTTTTCTTAAGGAGCACTGCAGTAGATGTTGGTATGCTAGATCTGACTGGGCATGCAAACATTGTTTTCTTTCTCTTCCTTTGAAGCTGCATGGAGATTGGCTTGCCAGTTTTTCAGCCAGTCACAGTAGCTGTGCCTTTAAAAACAGCTTGATCTGTAGGCATTGACAAGTGATTGGGTTGATCTCTATGCTGAGAAAAGCTTCACTTGCTGGTTTGCGCAGTGTTCTTAACTCTGCACCAGAACTACATTCCCAATCGTACTTTCCTCAAAGTAAAGTGAGGGTACCATCCGATCCTAAGCATGTCTCCTCAGACTGGAGACAAACAATAATTCCTGAGAGGTCAAAGTAAGTAACACAAGACGGGCGTTCTTCCCCATGCGATACTCAGGATAGAATTCAACAAAGTTTTATTCAGTGTAGACCTCGGGAAATGAACATACAGTACATAACTAAGTTAAGTCCATCAATTTCAATGGATCTACTATGAGTAAAAGTTAGTTAAATGTCACCCTCATCTCTGGTCAAACCAGCTTTGCAGGATTTTAAAGAATCACTAAAATCTGAGGGATAACAGTGTGATGCATCTATGTTGTACACATTATTAAAATATAATAATGTGTCTGTCTTCCTGTTTGAGCATCACAATAACCATGGTTTATCATTCTAGAAACAAAACCTGGGGTCAAATGCTCTCCTCCTCTCTAGGAGGAGATTGGAAGCTTTCACTTCCATTGTCTTGTTAACTACAGTGTTCTTCAAATCTAACAAACTGCGATTAATCTAAATACTGATAGTTTGAAACAAGCCAACTTCAAACCATGGGTTATGAAGCTGGCCTGTTTCAACAAAACACAATTAAGACAAACCACAATTTAGGGTTCAGATGGAATGTTAAACTGTTTTTTGTTTTGTTTTGGGTTTTTTTTAAAAAAATGTTATTGATTTATAGTAAAAGTAAATACAATCAGAACAAAACCAAAAGGGAGAAGCAGGTGGGCGGGGGGTGGGGGGGGAGAGAAAAGGAAAAATAGGTTCTAGCAAAGCAAGTCTGGATCCCCAATATCTGAGTGTTTCTTCCCTTTTTGGCACCTGCTTCAGGTGGCTTTTTCATAAATCGCAAAAGTAGCTATGTCTTCTGACCACTGAGCAATTGGCCGGGGTGTGTGGAGATACATGCTCCTTCCAGTGTTGTAACACTAGTCTTTGGGCCATCAACGGTGCACACAAAGCCCAATTTTGTTGCCCCTCTGAGATTACACACTAAACTGTGGCTAGTTGAATCTGGAAGTAAAATTTTCCAGTCTCTTCCTTGTGGCCGCACTATAGAATGGTGGACAGTGCATGCGAGCCCATCAAAATAAACCGTAGTTTACAACATCCAAATGCAGCCTCTAAAGAAAGCCAGCATTTGTTTACATACTCCAATGGGCAGTCCAGTGTGATCCACAGAACGTCTAAAAAGAGCACATCAGGGATTAAATCCTTAGCAATGGGTGGTGACTGTATTTACATCTGTGCAATTCAAATGTGCCTTTGAGTACCTGCCACACTATGAATGTATGGGGGTAGAATGTAGAAAAGAAATGGAAACTGTTTTGCAAAAATGTAGCTTTTGCATTTGGCTTTAAAGTTGAGGTCAAAACTGTTTGAATCCTCTGTTACAAAAATACCCGACATTTTACTTACTCTGCAAAAGATGACAGAACATACTGTAGTGCAGTTGTGTTTTTTTTCAAATTTGATTTTAAGTGAAGAAGGTTTGGGGAAGCTATAGCTACAGAATAATACCATAATAAATTGCTTGCACCCTGGCTAGGGGGTAAATCCTGCTTGCCACCAAGAGGGTTGCAATGGCAGTGTTTAAATTTATGATCCATACTTAAGTATTTTTCAGCCCTTGCAAGACCCCATCCTATGCAAGTCTACTCAGGTGTAACAAAATAAAAAAATTCCTTCAGTAGACTCTGTGGTTTAACCCACAACGCCACCTGCATCCCCAACAAATACATAGAATCATAGAATTGTAGAGGGACGCCGAGGGTCATCTAGTCCAACCCCTGCCATGCAGCAATCTCAACCAGATCATACATGGCCGATGGCCATCCAACCTCTGCTTAAAAACCTCCAAGGAAGGAGAATCCACATCAAGTTATATTTCCCCACCACTCCCTCTCATTGCATACATAAGCAGCCTTATACCATGTTTAATTTCCAAGCAAAGGGTCTGCTAGTTTCTCTTTAAGGTTTCCAGACTCAAAAGAGAGCAGGGCAATTAAAGGCACAGAAGTCCTGTCCTCTACTGAGTCTGGCAACCCTAGAGCCAACTCCATCCAACCTCTTGCTAGGTAGCTCCATGGTCTGTTGCGAACATTCGGCCAACATTCTACTTGTGGGGAAGTTCTACGTGTGACACTGCCCCCTACAGAATATTATCCAGCTACGACCTGAAAAACGGTCATATTCTGCCATTACCCCTGTATTATGGAATGCCCTTCCCTCCTCCATATGTGAAGTAGGATCAGGTGCTGAAGACATCCTGCAAAGACTTATCCATTCGCCCAGACTTTAAGCCAGGTTTCCTCAACCTCGGCCCTCCAGATGTACAATTCCCATCATCCCTGACCACTGGTCCTGCTACCGTAGCTAGGGGTCATGGGAGTTGTAGGCCAAAAACATCTGAAGGGCCAAGGTTGAGGAAGCCTGTTTTAACCCCTAAGATCAGTCCCTGTTCTATGTGGCTTTTATGCTAATGTTTCATTAGTTTTAGGCTGTTGTTTTTCCCCCAGCTGTTGCTTTTATTCATTTATTTAGCTGCTTGACAATTACCAATAATCAACAAAACTCCGTTCCCCCACAAAATGTTGCTTTGTCTCCTAATATGATGCAAGTAAATGTGCATCAACATAAAGACACCATCTCTCCTTCCTCTTCCCCAGGATTAAGCAGGGCTAGGGTGGGGTCTTCTTAGACCTCTTTCTTTTTATGTGCTATTGGTCCTAATGAATACTGCTTTCCCTCCCACCCACAGCTGCTATTTGAACAAGGAGAAATAAGCTGTTGGGTGTGTGCCGGGGGTTAAGGGTTAGCCTCTTCCCTGCAGGCTGGAGTCCCAATACTGAACAGCACCCTCCCTCCCCAGGCAGCAAAGAGAGCCATCCTGTGTATTATCAACACATTCGGTAATCACAGGTAGTCCTGTGCAGACTGCAACCATCCTTCCTGTTCTCAGCACCTTTCCCTTCACAACGTGCCTCTCGCCATTTGCTTCGCAGGTCATCTATGCTGTCAGAGATGATGAACTCGAATCAAGCCCGCCCTGAATTGTCGCCAGCTTGTCTGTAGTCAACACAAATGACTTCAGTGGATGGAATTGAGGTCAGCATGCTGTGGACCGATTGTCCTGAGGAAATTGAGGTCAAATGATGTATGAGTCCCCCCCCCCAAATAATCACAAGAATCATGGGCAAAATAACAGGTTGAGCTTAAATCTGTGTCCCTCAGCCACTTGAAGCTTTTGCCTAGCAGTATGTATCTTCCGCTCCATCATTCCTAAACTCATCCCTTAGGAAGGGACAGTGCTCAAAAACAAATATTGACTTCCACAATGATTAAATTTATCCTTAGTAATGCAGTAAAATAAACATTGAGGGTGTGCCACCAATGAATTAATGCAGATGCTTACATTTCCATGGGAGATGCTCCCAGGCTCTAACAAATTCTGATCTTTGGCTGTTTGATAATAAATTGCAGATCTGGACATACAGGAGCACCATTCAGGTATAAACCTGTCTGAGAGCACAGCACAGGCATCAGACACAGTTTTAAAATCTTTTATAGATTGATTCACTGGAGCAAAAACCTGGTTCCTCCTTGTTGCCACCAAGGTGACATGCTGAGTCGTTAGTGGGATCTACAAATAGAACTAGCTGGCCTAATTCCTTCCCTCCTTCTCTAACCAGTGCTTACATTCAAACAGGAGAGGTGTGCCTGGGGTCAAGGAAGCCCCCCCCCCCCGGTCCATAGCCCTAGTCATGTGGAGAAAGGCTGTGGTTATTTGTTGGCAGTGGGGAGCAGGGGACACTCTGCACATGCTCAAAGGCATGTTTCATTAGGATTACTTCACATTTTCCAGGACTCAGAGCCCTGGCATTAAGAACAGATCCCGAGGCTAAGCCCAAAGCACAGATGGTGCACCATCTGCAGCATATAAAACTCATTTGCATCCTAGGGCCCAGTGGCGCCAAATGCTTAACTTGTCCAGTTCATTTTCTTTGACTTTGCAAAACATAAAATCTACTAATAAATCATGCTTTCTAGATAAGTGCAATGTTAGAGCGTTTGCCAGATTTTTCAGGGGACACTTGAAGAAACCGTTTCCAGAATATGCCACATTTTTTCATTTTTTATTAAAGTTAGATGTAGAGAAATGGTCAGGTTGTAGCTACAGGTATTGGGTTCAGGAGCAGAACAGTGCAGGTACAGCTTGGGAGGAAACAGTTCCGGTGCTAGTTCTTAGTTTTAAGGGCCTAAGTGGCTCGGGGACCTGGGCAACTTAAAGACCACCACCTCTCCTATGTCTTTCCATCTTCCCCTCACCCCACTCCTGCATTTCACTCAACATCTGAGTTGCTGCTGCATATTCTCTTGCCAACCAGGGATGATGCCTAGGACCAACATGATTGAGACATCTGTCAAGGTGTGCTCTGATTCAGGGGCCCTGCCGTTCACCCCCTTCACTGCTGTTTCCTCCTCATTCACCTGCTGGGGCTGCCAGCTGAAGAGTTCCAGAAAAAAAGGAGCACCGTGTGAGACCAAAAGAAAATGTTGTATTCCCTGCATCTAAACATTAATGACACTTTATTTGAATATACCACCTTTGTAATGCACCAGAGCCTTTGCAGTGATGGTGTTTCACAGGCATCCCCAAACTTTGGCCCTCCAGATGTTTTGGACTACAATTCCCATCTTCCCCGACCACTGGTTCTGCTAGCTAGGGATCATGGGAGTTGTAGGCCAAAACATTTGGAGGGCCGCAGTTTGGGGATGCCTGGTGTATCACATGAGCACACATGGTTTACAAAACCGTCCCTGGCAGTCAACCCATAAAAAGCAGGGGCTTTTCAGTTGTGGCACCAACACTGAGGATCATACTCAGTGCAAATCATAAACCAGTGGATTTAAGCAACATAACTCCATTGATTTAAATGGATCTAATCTGAGTATAACTAATGTTGGATACTACCCTGAATATTTCCAGCTGCCTGAATAAAACCTGCCTTTTCAGAGAGGCCCTTTACTATCAATCTTGGTCCCTTCTGTTTGCTGCCTTGCTGGTGCTAGTCTCTTCTTTTCAATGCTCTGCTTCTGATTTTACTACTTTTTATGACATTTATGAGCTTGCTTGGCTTTAGCTATCTGTTTGGCTGCGGTTTGCTGCTGTTTGGGGCTACTTTCTTGACATGATTCGCAATGTTCTGTTATTGGTCTTCATGTGGCTAGCTGCTTTGATTTCTTAGGAAGATAAAGCAGGGTGCACATTTTAAAAATAATATCTTCATAGGCTCTACTGGGTACTCATATGATCCAAGGCAACCTGTGGACCCTCAGAAGAGAAAGAGAGTGGGCAAGCCCCACCCCCCCGTCCCGAGCCAGAAAAAAGGGTGGCATTCAACTGAAAACATATCAGAATTGCACTGCTTTTCAGGGACTGGGACATTTATGGTCTTCCATACTCACAGCCGTGCAATGGCCTGTGCTTTTTTTAAGAGGGGGGGGGGTTTGAAATGCTACTTTCCTTTCTAAGACTGTATTTTACCATCATTTATTTCTAAAAGCAATGGGTGGGGTTAACCTAATGAACCCCTCTCCTCCTTCTGTGTGCCCCCTGAACCCCACAATATTAACCATGGGAGAAACCCCCCCACAGCACACAGCGTGCAGGGGGGATTGTCCTGTCTGGCAAGCTGATAGGGTTTGTAGAGGTGGGACATTCAACACAGCATGACTTTGAATTACACCCAAGGGGTGAGTGCTTATTTTTACTCATTTGCTGAAGTTAATGAATAGGACGTTAAGTTAGCTTTATTCATTTCAACAGGTAAAACTTATTTGAGTACCACACGCTATTTTGCAAGCTTCCACATATCAGACAAAAATAAGGATTTTTAAACAAGGGCTACATACATTTTAACAGATGCAATGTAAATATCTAGAATGTATAGCCTACATCACTCTCTCTCTCTCTCTCTCTCTCTCTCTCTCTCTCTCTCTCTCTCTCTCTCTCTCTCTCTCTCTCACACACACACACACACACACACACACACACACACACACACCTTTCTATGCAGTGTATATGTTTTTTGGAGTGTCTTTACAATCTATGAGCCACTATATATGGGGTTTGTAATGCATATCCTGCAGGTCTCATGAGACAGTCTGCAAAACAGTTTTGTGCTTCCTACAGAGAATGTATAAAACCTTTAATTTAATTTCTTAGAAAAACAGATTTCGAGTTCTCATTATTGCAGGGATAATTTTGATGTCATAGTAGTAAAAAAGCACTACAGGAGTGGTGAGAAGAAGGGCTTATAAAAGTTTGTCGGATTCATTATTTTTCAAGTATCATCATCATTGAAGGCTGGGCCAGGATGCTGCAGGGGGTCTTTTTCCTCAGTAGAAGCCAACATTTTAACATCCATCAGTCTAGTGTATGACAGTGAACGGCTAAGAAAGTGAATTCCTGCTATTGAAAATACATGCTACTGAACAAATGAATTTGCGGGTTGAACTATTTTGTGTTATCAGCAATGATGCTACACATTGTCCATGCAGCCTTGGTTATACACTCTTGCCGGTCAGTTTCACAACCCAGGGTGCGACGATATTCCCACACAAGGTCACATGATCACATAGAGAGAGCCACATGGTTCTAAGTGTGGTCCAAGGGCTGCTACCTTTTGTTTTATGGCAGCTAATAAAAATACCTGTAAATTTCCATTGGAAGAGGCTTTCAATCATTTCTTTCAGAGTTGTCCAGGAAAGAAAGCCTGATTCATGAATCCACCTCCTCTCTCATTTGCTGTCCTAGGAACCCACCCCTCTCCATTGACACGGAGCCTCTGTAGCAACGCCAGTGTCCGCTTGCATAGAAAAAATATCTTAATAGAAGGCAATTGCTTGCAATCACAACCACAACAAGAGAGGAAACAGTGCTGGCCAGATGAAGGGGATAATCATCTATATTCAATGGTGCACTTTGTTGGTTTACAATGCCTGATAAACATTGGCTTTATGAAGATAAAAGGAATCTGATCATTAAGTCATTGCCTACTTAATCCCTCCATCTTTCTGCTTTTAAATAATAATTTATTTCATCAGTGTTTTTTTGCTGTAGAAGAGCTCCTTAGTGTCCAGCACTGAACCCTATCATGCTGCAAAGGATTCTGGGACATTTTATGGAGGAACATATTCAAGGCTAAACAGACACAACACAGGAGGTCTGTAATCAAATTTCCTGACTTTCAACAACCACTGTTTTAAAGCAGACACGGGGCTCCAGTTTTGTTCCGGGCAGTGGCTCAGGGAGAAGCAGATGTTTAGCTCTTCCTTCCTGCCATTCTTCAGCTCAAAATTGCCCTGCAGAACTGTGGGAAAATACAGCCATGAAACAGCTACCTAGATGATGCGCCTCTGGCCAAAATGCTTCGGACTGCAACTCCCACCACCCCAAGTCAGCCTGGCCAGTGGTCAGGGATGGTGGGAAGGGTAGGCCAACAACATCTAGAAGGCACCAACGTGGGGAAGGATGAGCGAAGGCGAATGTCCTGACCCCAAGGCCATGCAAGCTGGGATCTGAAGTCGCACACCCTCTGGAAAGCCACAGGTTCTCCACTTCTGACATATACAGCCACTGACATGGCAGTGGTGGGGAGATCCTCCACCTCTGTCCAGTTCTAGCCTGCTGAATTTTGCTGGAGGGTTTTAGGCACATACCAGAGCTTTGGGTGGCCACATGACCCGGAAGCTGTATGCCGGCTCCCTCGGCCAGTAAAGCAAGATGAGCGCTGCAACCCCAGAGGCGTACGCGACTGGACCTAACGGTCAGGGGTTCCTTTACCTTTACTTATAAAGCTGAATGCCGATTAAAGTGCTCTGTCACCCTACAAGTCCACTTTTGAAACTCAACTTTTTGAGGTCTAGAAAGTGGCTGGGAAATGCACCGAAAAGTGCATCCGAGTGAATGCTGGACGAACGCTCCCATCGCTCATTGTCATACAAACGACATTCTCATTGTCCTATTGTGGCGCCTATGTCACTTGCACCTCTATTCTATGGCTTGATTTGGGTTAGACCACCAGACTTTTGACTTTGATTTAGCTGCACTCACTTAACCTTTTCATGGCCAAAATGGCATAACACTCCGGAAACCGGAATGGATGGGGGGTGGGGGTGGGTGGAGGAGAATTCTGGCCCCGCTAGCATAAAACCATGCAAGGAGTACTGCTAGCACAGTGGGGCTTCCTCCCTCCCCACCATATGCACCACTAAATTGGCTGGGGAAGCAGGTTCAGGAGAAGCTGCAGGACGGGTGGGTGGGTGGGTGTATTATTTATTCCATTGGGCATGCAGAAATGCTGGTACTGATGCAGCACAACTTGAATCCACAAACCACACAGTCTGGATTATCCTGGAATAGATGTGTATGTGAAAGGGGTGGGGGGCTTGTCCACAAGAAGGAAACCCCCGCTCTTTAGCTCTGAATTGGAACAAACAAATCTGCCCAAAACAAAATTTGACTTTTGCTCTGATTGAGCGCTAAAGAGTGGGTTTTCATGGGGGGGGGGACTCTGGGGCAAAACAAACAAACAAACAAACAAACAAAAACCACTGGACACAGACCTTCTAAGTGCAGAGTTGTGCCTGGAAAGAGCAAGGCAAAAAGTAAGCGTGAATAAGGCCAGAGAGTTTTATAGGTTTGGGCTGTGTTTTATGGCTGTTTTCATTACGTACACTGTTCCTGAGCATTATGTGATCGAACAATCTAGAAACCTTCCTAAATAAATACATAAGGGCAAAATGAGATGCTGCCAGTAAAATAATTGAACGGTGAGCAATTTGGGGCACCTTGTGAGGCAACAATGGGACCAGGTTAGTTTAAATCACAGGGGCCATTCTGGAGGAGGAGGAAAACAGTAAATTGTTGAAATAAGGAACACACACTGCTTCTTTTTGTATTTTTTTAAAAATAAAAATCTTAAATTACAGGTGGAAATCAGTTTGAATGTTGGAAAAGCAATGTGTGAACATTTAAATAAATGTGCCTGCCTTTGATGGGAAATCTGGTAACTTTGGGATAGGGTAGACATGTCAAGAGCAGCAGAATGACTCAGGATGTGAGCTGGGAATTCCCCAGGTTCAAATCTCACCTCATCCCTGAACTCAGTAAGTGCCCTTAGGTCAGCTGGGATCTTGAAGCCAGACCCTCCTCCATTCTTCCCACTGGCATTATGAACGTATTAACACTGGCATGCCTACAGGGTTCTTTTAAGAACGTTTGAGATAATAATACTGTATAGATTGAGTGCTCTGAGCAGTCTTCAAGCACTCTACAAAATGCTGAGTAGCATTATTACTATCAGGTTGAGAGACATTTTAATTAGGATTCTCTAGATTTCTTCTTCATCTGTGTCTCACTGTTTATGTGCATGTGGGGAACATAAGCAGAAATGCACAGGCTGTGGCAGCAGCCTGGCGCCTTGCAAATGCTTTGGACTACAACTACCGATACCATCGCCTCAAAGCAACGGTCAGGAATGATGGGAGTTGCAGTAAAAATAATAATACCGTAATCTAGAGAGCACCAAGATGGGGGAGACAAAACTAAGGCAAACGACACATGGCTTTGGACTGGCCCACTTTCCTAAAACTTGCCAGGGCATGGTGGATTTTTGTCTGGGCATGTACCACAACACGGCCACTGACGTGCGTGAGTAGGATGGAAATAAACTTCAGTCAGCTTCAAACACGTTTTAAATGGATTGCGGGAACCAGTTCTCAGTTTGCATGCCATTTCCTTTTGTATTCCTCCCTGCTCTGTTGCTTTACAATCAATTTAAGCAGAGCTGTGAACTGAAACCCAGGATAGGGCACACAGGTAGATAAAGGGGGGAAGGTAAAGTAAGGTAAAGGACCCCTGGATGGTTAAGTCCAGTCAAATGTAACCATGGGGTAGGGCACTCATCTTCCTTTTCAGGCTGAGGGAGTTGGCGTTTGTCCACAGACAGCTTTCCGGATCATGTAGCCAGCATGACTAAACCGCTTCTGGTGCACGGAGGACCGTGACGAGTGCCAGAGCGCATGGAAACACCATTTACCTTCTTGCCACAGCGGTACCGATTTATCTACTTGCACTGGTATGCTTTCGAACTGCTAAGCTGGGACAGAGCAACAGGAGCTCACTCCGTCGCATGGATTCAAACCACCAACCTTCCAATCAGCAAGCCCAAGAGGCTCAGTGGTTTAGACCACAGCACCACCCGCGTCCCATGGGGCACAGAACTCCCCTACCTGCTCAAATTTCCTCTCTGTTTTGGCAAGTTTAATTTCACCCCCGTTATTTTCATTTAAAAATGTCTCTCACTGAATATTTTTATTTTGCCTATTTGAAAGCATTTATGATATAAAAGCAAATAAAAAGAGGAGCGAAACTTATAGGCCAGAGAAAGTGTAGCGAGGGCGGGGGGGGGGAGGGGAGAAAACGAAAATATATGCAGCTTGGCTAGCCATCTGCTAAGGCCTGCTGCCACCATCAGCAGATGGGAGAAAAAGTTTGATGTGCCGGACAGAGAAGTTACCGTTTCCCAAGTTACCATTTCCCAGGACTGCCAGCTGTTTTAGTTTTAGTTTTGCTTGACTTAAGAATTTAAGAAGAAAAGTTTTGGGGAAATTCGAACGCTGGCTCATTTGCTCTTTCAGCCTAACCAATAACTTATTGTGACACCAGGTCGATGCGCTTAGTATGTTCAGAATTCATTTATTCCCCCCCCCCCCCGCCACTCTAATTAATGTGTGAAGCCTGCATTGGACTGGACCCATCTCTTTATCTAAACTCAGTGCCCTCTCTTCCAGAAACCTCGGGTGAGTCAGTCCGGCCTTAAGCCCTCGAAAAGGCCCTGCAGTTTATTATATGGACTTTCCTCCTTTCTGATGAAACGAAATGCTTTTTTGCAGCAGCTCCGGGTGCTTCCTCTCCCCTCCCCTCCCCAATCGCTCATGATGCAATTCCCGCAGCAATTTACACGGCTGGGAACACGGGAGGCGCTAGGACCCAAGCGGAGGTAGCCGTGTGAGTTCCGGCTGTGGCTGGATTGCTCGGCTCGAGTTACGGAGCTCTCCGACGTGCCGAGCTCGCCGTCGCACCGACCGGCCTCCTCCTCCTCTGCCCGAGGAATTGCAACAAAACCCGCCCTTATCAGCTCCGCGGCGGTCAATCGATAGCACGGCCCTGCGCACACCAGCGCCCAGACATGAGCTGACGTCATGCAGGCACAATAATAATAACGGGGGGGGACCCCTGATATTTTTGGCGATCCAAAGTGTTGGCAGGGTGACCAACACTTAACGTGTGAACCCGAGTCCGACACGGGTCCCGACCCGCTTTTACATCACTCCTCTTTTTGTGCATTGCAAGGAAAAGCCCGAAGAAAATGCGCAGAATTCCAAGTGCTTTTTGGGGGTGTTCCTGATCTATGCAGCAACAAAACACGCACACATCCCTCTACAGGCCGCTTTGTGGAAGATTCACTTCTTCGGCTGCTTATCAAAATAATGTAACCTGACTGCTAATGCAACTGTTACTTTCGTAGCCATATACAGTACATACGTACACGGTTAAGGTCTTTGGGAGAGCACATTGTAAATAGGAGGAAACGGATCCTTTAAGGTTCGGAAGTGTCCGGAGGTATATTATAATTAAAGTTGGCAGCCAGATGCCAAACAGTTTCTACGTGCGCATCATGTAGATATTCCCTTGAAATCCAGGAGACTTTTCTGGCCAAGGATCGTAGTTAGGATTGGGGTGTGTGAGAGAGACCGGTGTCCTTTTAACCACAGATCCATTGTGTGACTGGGGGAAACAAAATGAAAAAGGAGCCACAGCTTCATGAGAAAGAGCAGGCCGTGCATAACACTGGGATTGAGAACAAAGCAGGTAGCTCAATCCGTAGAACTCAGAGGCTCTTAATCTCAGGGTCTCCGATTACAGGTAGCTAATGGTCTGGTATAGTCGAAACAAAATATTTTTAAAAAATCCTTCCAGTAGCACCTTAGAGACCAACTAAGTTTGTCATTGGTATGAGCTTTCGTGTCTCGGAGTTCGAGTCCCACGTTGCGGTGGGGGGGGGATTCCAACATTGTAGGGGGTTGAACTGGATGATCCTTGGGTCCCTTGCAATTCTTTGATTCTATGAAAACTACCTCGCCACTGACTCTGTAAGGCTGCGGTCCTAACCCCCCATTTACCTGGGTGTAAACCGCACTGGAATACAATAGGACGGGCGTTTCGGTAGACTTGCGCCGATCCTTTCCTCGTCCATCCTAGTGCGCGTTATAAGGACAGGCCGGCCCTACTGGTTTGCAGCGGAGCCTGCTCTCTACGTGATATGGGCGCCCAGAGTGGGACCCATCTCTTGCCTTCCCCACTCTTAGAATCCCATGCACGTTGAAGGGCGTTTACTCAGAAGCAACCCCCCTCCCAAGTTTGGAAGCTGCCTTATACTGAGACACACTGAAGAAGTGTGCATGCACACGAAAGCTCATACCAAAATAAAAACTTAGTTGGTCTTTAAGGTGCTACTGAAGGAATTTTTTTTATTTTACTTCGATCCAGACCAACACGGCTACCTACCTGTAACCAGAACTATTGCTCCATCAAGCTTAGTGCTGCCTACACTGACTGGCAGAAGCTCTTCTGCAGCCGTAAGCCTTTCCCATCCCCAGCGGGAGTTATTTGCATGGCTTTCTCTTTCTGTCACACACAACTGGGGGCTTGATTTCCAGGTAAACGCTTCGTGGGACCTTCTGCTTGCACACAGCGCTGCTGGGCCTGGCGCTACCATAAGATGCATGCTAAGATGTCCCGTTGAACTCGGCAGGCTTTGCACCCGGGTGCAATTGCAAACGCGCAATTTTGCAATCGGGCATCGAGGAGCGCGAAGTTTAGGGGTGTGGAAGCCACACACATTGCTGGACTCGTCGTTAAGCGCCCCTTTCCCCCCAACTTCCAACACCAGCCTATTGTTCTGCAGGCTGCGCCACCCCCTCCCTCCCTCCTCGCCGCAGCCACAAGCCTCCTCCCGCCCCCCATCCCCGTGCAGCCGCAGAACAAGAACAGCGCGGAGGAGGAGGAGGTGGAGGGGGGCGTGTCTCAGGCTGCTGTAACCGGGCAGGAGAGAACGTTGCGAACGTGCGCTCCCTTGCCATTGGATCGGCCCAGCTCCCGCTCCCGGCCAATGAGCTGCGGCGGAGCGGGAGAGCCGAAGCGGCGAATGCGGCGGAGGGAATGGGGCGGAGCTACCGAGCGCGCACTCCCCCCTGACCTGACTATTTAAAGGCGGAGCGGCGGGGGGTGGAACCGCAGTGCCAACGAAAGGGCAGAGGAGGGAGGTTGGGTGGCAGTGGGGTCGCTTGGGCAGCTGTGCGCCTCTTACGGGTCCTACGGCTCAGCGCTGCTGCTGCTGCTTCCACTAGCTTCTTCGACGGGCGCCCTGAAGCCGGTAAGTAGGTGGGTTTTCCATTGGGTGCCGGTTTTGCAAGGCTGCAGCGGTCGATTCTGCTGCCCTTTATCTTTTGGAGCTGGTCTTAAGACGTAGGGGTCCGATCCACTCCGATCCTCACCTGCGCCTTCCTCTTTCCTCCCCCCCCCCGCTTTGCTGCAGAGCTGTCGATCCCAGCGGCGGACACCCGTCCTCCGACCCCCGGTGTGGAAAAGCGGCCGTGGGAAGAAGGGCAGCGATGCCAGTCTCGTGGGACAGCTTCTCCTCCCCGCTGCCTCCCATCCCGGAGCAGAGGGAGAACCCGCCTGCCTTCGCCTGGGAGAAGGAGAGCGCCTACCAAGGGGCCGCCGGCCGCAGCGCCCGGCTGCAGAGCTCCGACTGCGAGTCCCTCGATAGCAGCTTGAGCTCCGAAGCGGGTAAGCGGGGTTTCTTCATCTCACCGGGGGTGTCTGTCTTAATGTCTGCAAAACGGGCTCCTAGGCCTTCATATGCGGGTCTGGGCTGGGAGAATTGGGGCCGGGGACCTGCTTGTAATGGGAACCACGTCTAAGCAGATTGGGGGAAGGTGACTAGGGATGGTAATGTAGGGGGAGCTTTGGAGGCCTGCATACATAGACTGGGTGGGGGTGGAGTTCTATCATGTTTACTTAATTCCGTTTAAAAATTCCCCTCCCCCCAAAAAAAACCTCCTCACCCCTTTAAAGCAGAAAAGGAGCTCTTCAGTGGTTCCCATTTTACTTAAGTGCATGCAGAATTGGCCTACTGATTGCTTTAATGAAGCCTTGGAGGAGGATGTGGAGGGAGATTGTGAGCATTATGGGCAACTACAGGTCATACTATGGCAGGAATTTAAAGTGCAATGCATGTTTAATGGGCAAACCAGAAAGCAGCCACTGCCTTTGCCGCCTGCCTTCTCTAGCAGAGGGGTTGCTGAGAAGCGGCTGCCTTAAGCTTTACAATGTGATCTTTTTGTTGCCCAGAATGGCTTCTACCAATTAAAAACAAGGAAACGGCACAAAGCTGTTTTGATTTCTTGGCAGGGGGTGGCAATAAAGGTAAGGCGGCGGCAGCGTAGTCACGGGGCTGTTGTCTCTCTTTCATTTGCAGATGCCCAGGAATATCTGGATGAAGTGTCCTTGCCAGACTTTGACTTGTTAAATGATCCGGAGGATGAGCTCCTGTGTGCCAATCTCATGAAGCTAATCCAAGTCAGTCTGAATAAAGCGAAGATCAACTCCAACCGCTCCTCCAGGCTCCTCATGCCAAGCCAGCTGATCGCCCAAGTTAGCAAGGAGCTCCTCCACTTGGCCTACAGGGAGCCCTGTGGCTTGAGGGGGGCCCTCATCGACTTGTGCGTGGAACAAGGGAAGGGTTGCCACAGTGTGGGGCAGATTGCTGTGGACCCCGGCCTGGTGCCTACCTTCCAGCTGACTCTTGTTCTAAGACTGGATTCCCGCCTCTGGCCTAAAATTCAGGGACTCTTTAGTTCCGGCTCTGCTTTTTCTCCAGGCTTCAGCCAATCGCTGAAGCTCAGCACTGGCTTCAGGGTCATTAAAAAGAAACTCTATAGCTCGGAGCAGTTGCTCATAGAAGAGTGCTGAGAAGTGTCTCCTGGTTGGAATTAAAACTGAGCATTTACTCTCTTAAAGATAATGGCCAGCACCGGTCCAAAGTAGGGAGGCGTGTTTAAAGGGCTGTGGAACACAAGCCGTTTCCAAGATGCGGCTGTCCTTTTGAGCCACTGTAGGTTAGATTTAGATGGGAGTTTGACTTATCAAGTGATACTAGGCAGGTAGGCCAAAGAGGAGGAGGAGGAAGGCAAGGTTTGAAAATTAAAAACAACAACAACAGCACTCTGCTTTTTAGTAACTATGACAAAAAAAAAGCCCCCTGGAAACAATGTGCTAGCTTTAAAAAAAAAAATCCTTGTCTGATACATGGGACAACTTTAGCAGTATTTTTTTTCCTGGCAGCTGATGACATAACAGCAGCAGGGCTGCCACTAAAGGATAGATGAAGGTGGCCTGCTTTTTTTTGTGATGAGCTTTTCTTTTTTTAGAAAAAAAAAACTTAGATAGTAATCAATGGATATCTGGTGAGTGGTGAGGTGCATGGACAATTGTTTATATGTGTTTTAAGGTCTAAAGGGACCCAAGAATGTGTTGCATTGCTTTGAACAGAAGGGCATGAAGAAGCTCCACTACTGACACACTAGGGCAGCTAAATATAAGGACTTCTGAATGAATGGGAGCGTTAAATCCACCATGCATCATTTATGCAGCTCTGTTCATGTTTATTTTTTTTCCTGAATGAGACCAGCGTGGGAGGCACAGGGCACACGAGGTGGAGTGTGCTCTGTCATGGTTAGGTATCCTGGTTATGTATGTTTGAGGGAGGTGTGAGGTGATGCTGGGATGGGGTTGGGTGGGGGGGCAGGAACCCTCGCAGTCGGTCTGTAGTGCTTCCGTTGGTTACAGTTCACATGGAATACACTTGATGTTCAAGTTTTTGAAGACTCCTATGCAACTGTTGGTTATTTTTTACTTTTCTAATAAAAACATTTCTAATAATCTGCTTCTCTCCTTCCTTTTCCTTGCCAGTGTTTTAACTGGGGCTGCAAAAAGGTGGTGGGAGTTGGGTGATTGACTTCTGAAATTGATTTCTGAAATGGGCTTTGGGACACTGGAGGTTTCCTGGAATCAGATTTGGCCTGTGGCCTCTATTTTCAAATATGGTTGAGCGAGGGGAAAACAATGCACTCGGTCGTTTCCACTGTGCCTCTCTCCACCCGAATCCCAATTTTCAAAAGATCTGCTGGACATACCTCCTTCCTTCAGATTGTATTGTCTTCAGAACCTGGATGTTGGGAGCGAGCTGGAGAGAAAAGGCCCTTGCTTTGATGTAAGATTGGAACGGACACCTTGGTCAGCAGTTCTGTGGTTGCCTCTTCAAATTTGCTAAGCCAGTTGGGTGTCAGTTGACTGTAACCAAAAATGCCTGTTCAGGACCAGGTTTAAGCCAACTAGCATATAGGCCTCAAAAGGATATTGGCATGTCTACCAGTACAATGGAGATCATTCTGTTCAAGGGCAGAAGGCCTTGTTGTACCTATCTGAATTACATTACTTCCCTCCCCACAGCACTGGCACTCAAAGCCACCACAGGAGGGGCCTTGCATCAGATGCTCTACTGGGGCCTGCTCCATTGTTAGTCATTCTTCTTGCAGGGGCTGGTGGATATAACTCTTAAATATCTTTACCAGTCCTTGGTTGTAAAACACAGTCCTGATGTGCTTGGGGACACTCACTTTGCTGAAAGCAAAGGGATTGGCTTTTTAGTTGCCAATGTTTCGAGTATTCGCTGCAGGAAGGCCTTTTGCTCCCTGAACATTCTGCAGCTATGGGAATTCCTCCAGTGGTGAATGTGCACGGTAATTCTTCCCTAATGGCTGAGACAGAGGTTGTGTTTGCTCTAAGAAGGTTACTTGGGAAAACAAATCAAAAACCTCAACAAAAGTAAGCAGTCCTCTGTAAGGTCAGCTGTAGGTTTTCCGTTTAAGTGGCAAGTTAAAGGCTAATACTGAGAAAAAGGTAAAAAAAATATATACTGAGCCACTGAGTGTGGCATAAGCTGCTGTAAGCAGAGCCCATCTTGTCAGGTTCATGAGTTGTATGCTTGGCACATAAGATCTAGTATTTGGGGAAGTGTACTAAAGTCAGGCATGGAGCCCCTGCAACGTAAGAGTAAAAAGGGAAAAAGCTGAGACCATAATCCAGCTGAAGGGCCATCAATTTTGGTGGAAATGTTAGGCATAGACAAACATAAGTTCCCTGCCAGATGCGGCTAAAAGCCCACAATGTCCAGTATCCTGTTCTCAAGAGTGGCCAGTCGGACAAAAAAGTCCACAGCAGAACATGAGCGCAATAGCCCTCTTCCCACTTGTGATTCCCACCAACTGGTATTTTAAGACTTAGCTGAGTAATCCTTAGTAGAATCTGGAATGGAGTCTGGGACTGGAGGATGGGGAAACCACAAAGGGCAATTATACCAAAATGGTGTGGGAAAGAGACATCTGCAGCATACATGGATACAGCCCACCAGTTAGGGACTGTGCTGCCAATAATGGCCCCATGCTAACCATACGTGGAAGGAGGCCATGAGCTCCTCAGCTGCTCAGCCTCCAGCGCCACAGGCAGCGATGGCCATAACTGTCTGCAGACAAGTGTCTTCCCGATCATATGTGACTTGTGAAGATGACAGTGGCACACACTACCTCTGTGTTTTTGCTAAGGAATGCAATAGAGTTATATTTGATAGGTATAATACACAGAATATGTGATGTGCAGAGCTGAATTCTACAAGTGGCCTCCCAACAAAAGTTCATAGAATCGCCTAATAAGCCTAGTGGTGCATTCCGTTTCACAGTGCTGACCACGAATGTTTGACTTCAGCTTGATGTCAGCACATTGTGGAATGGGCAAATAGGCTTCTGTTTCTCCATTATGCATTGCAGAAGCAGCATATGGTGCTGCTAGACAAGCATATTTCCCCCAGGATGAGTCTATCTGCTCATGGATGATGTGAGGCCCTGACAGCTATCATTTTACATATTTATGAGAGTGTAAGACCCCATCATGACATAACCAGAAAAGGCACCTTGCCATTCGTAAAAACACATGCACAAACTCATTCATTCCACCAACTGGGGGAAGAATAGCTTAAGACTTACTTCAGTGTTACTTATTCCAGGTAAGTGCATGGGATTGCATGGGGCTCAGTTACATTTTAAAGGAAGGATGAAAGCAATCTACAACACAGGTTTAATCCATATTCTTTCCTAGGGATGTCCCTGAAATACGACAAACTTCCAACTGTGGTGAACCTGTGCCACCACCCTAAGCCAAATCTCTCTCTCTCTCTCAACTTAGAACATTGCCACTTTATTCAAGGAAAACTGCTGGAGATTGATAGAACAGAAACAAATGTTTAAAGAATCCTTCAAAAGCATTCTAGTACAGTCAAATGTTTAAAAACAACCATTGTTTGGGACAATGCATTTGGGAATGTTTGGACAAATCAGGATTTAGGTGTTCCATTAAAACTTACTTAGTTTTAGATTCTTAAGCAGAACCTCGAGTGAAATTGTTTTAGAGTTTTCTGCAATCCAGCAGAGGATCCTTTCTGTTCATCCTCTGCATTGGGAGTATTGCATTTTCCATAGGAACCTAGGAAGCTGCCTTATACCGAGACAGGCCATTGGCCCACCTAGCTAAGTGTTGCCTGCACTGACTGGCAGCAGTTCTCCAGGCTTTTGGACTGGGAACCTTCTTGGCCTGACCTGGAGATGCTGGTGATTCAACCAGGGAGCTGCATGCAGGTGCTATGCCGGAGAGCTATGGCCCTTCATTGGTGCTGGAAAGTAGGGAAATATTGAACCATATTGAACCGTAGCATTATAGAGTACTGGTCTATGCACCTTTAAGCAGGACATGCCTGCCCCTGTCCAGACTTCCCTCTACCTTCATGACACATTCAGCACATGTGTTTGCCAGCCATTAAAAAGCTTGATTTCAATCACCTGTCTTGCTTACATCTCTGCCAGTGTTTAGATGCATTAAGTGGCATTTATTCATTAAAAATTTAATGTGTAGCTTTATTTTTGAGGACAACAGATAAAAAACACCCACTTAGAAACAGCTCTAGAGATTTGTGAGCAGTGGGGGGAAGAGATATGTTTGTCACAACACAAATCCCACCAGTTGATGCAGAAAACTGGCCAAAACGGTACCCCTAAGTTCAATCCTTGACAGCGAATTGTACATTGGTATTCAAGGTGATGTGTGTCCTACCACAGCAGCTGGGCCATTCGAACAAAGTCTGCCTGCATACTTCCTTGAAGCAAGTCTCCGGGATGAGATTTTGGGTGCATCCACTGGAAAATGCCTATGATGACATAATTGTAGGCAGAATAATCCCTCTTCCCACATTATGATGCTAAACCTCAATGTTGATCCTGCAAAGGGGGAGGGGAGGAGTCTTCTATGGTCAAACTGAATTTGCTGACCAGTACTTCTGCACCCAACTCTGGGATGCGGCACAAATCGTTCAAGAAGAAGTTCAACCAAAAGACTTGAAGCACCTAAAAACAACACCTGGGTACAATGTTCAAGCTTCATTCAGAGGCTCACAAAAAGGAGCTGAATGTAAAGCAAAGAATCCAAGGAGAGGCCAGTCAGGTCTCCTGAGCATAGCTGCCAAGTTATCCCTTTTTTAAAGGGATTTTCCCTTATGCTGAATAGGCTTCCTCGCGAGAAAAGGGAAAACTTGGCAGCTATGCTCCTGAGCCTTGTGCTTCGATCGTGAAGAATACGGCCCAGGAATGGGTAATTATCTAAAAGTGCAATTATATCATAGAATCATAGATTTGTTGGAAGGGACCCCGAGGATCATCTAGTCCAACCCCTGAAATGCAGGCCTATGAAGCTCTCCCACACAGGGATCGAACCTGCAACCCTGACACTATCAGCACCACGCTCTAACCAACGGAGCTGTTTCACCAAAAACATCGTTAAGCTGTTTGCAAATTAAAACCCAGTAAAGTCAGCCAAGTAAGGGGCTGAAAATACAGCTCTCCTGTCTTCACATTTTAGCATGCAAGGACATGGAAGCATGTTGCATGATCAGCTGTTGTGCACATACAACCATGGGATTCCTCCGTCTATGGAAAAGGAAGTCCATATTCACTGCCATTCCTTTTGCACACAGAAACCCGCACAGATTCGAAGCAATTCCGTGCAAATGAGCCTGCAAAAAACTGTTTCTGTGCCTGGATCAAATCCCCCCCCTGGCAAAGCGTGTGAATGTGGCCCATATTAGGCGGTAACAGTATCCCTGTGTAGGGGCAACTTCACACCGGCATCAAGGAAACATGCCTGAACTTAGTCCTATTCAGCACCCTGTTGTGAGCTGGTACCCCTGAATCAAGCTTGCAGATTGCACTCAGGGAGTTTAGCTTTCCATGCAGTTGACTGGGGCTCATATTACCACCAGTCATTTCTAAACGAATTAATTCCTTGCTGGGCTGCAGTTCAGTGTGAGGTGTGACAAATAAAGGAACTCAAATTACTTCAGTGGACAATCACAGCTGTTCAGGAGGACACCAAAAACAAAGCTCTTTCTCCCTTGCTATCCTGCTCTTCTTCTGGAGTCTCTGAAATGTCAAGACACACATTCCGGTGTGTTTCTGAGAAAGAAGGAATCTGCTCTGCAGAATTCCGAGAACACTGGCTTTGGAATGGGAGCAGATGAGATGGCAATTGGCTGCAGAAGGCGAGTCAGGCTAACTGAGCACAAAGAAGGCGAGCACCACACGATCCTCACAGGCTGATGGGAGTCTGCTGCACAATGTAATTCAAAACCCACAGTTATTGCTCTGGAGAAGGAAGTAGGTACAGGTAGTACCAGCTAAACATCCTTCGTCCCTCTGCCAGATACCAGCTGTTCCTTTTGGGCCAGCCAGATCAGAAGAACTCAGCTCTGTAGGGTCACTCTTGAAATAAATCCACGGTGGTGTTTTTCCAAGTTTTGTAACATCAAGGTAAACCCTTTCCAAAACGAAATTGTCCATTGAGGAACTCTCATGTCAGGGGTAGCCACTGCGCACCCTCCGGTTGTTGTACTACAACTCCCATCAGCTCCAAGCTGGTATGGCTAATGCTCAGAGATGATGGGGAGTTGTAGCTGGCAACATCGGGAGGGTGCCACAGCGGCTCCACCTGTCTTGTCTAGTTGTCATGGAATCCATGCATGTTGCAAAGGATTCTGGGGATCGTTCTAAAGACACACTAAGTTCACACGGCCAAGCCTCTTAGGCTTCACCATTGACCGTCATGAACGGAGAGCATTCTCAGCCTAGAAGACGCCCAGTATGTCCTTGTAGCTGTAGGTTGCTGGGTTTAGTAATGATACACATCCTCTGTCAATTTCAATGTAACAACATTCCTAATTCTCCAGAACATGGTTCTGAAACCATGGCACAGAAATGCCTAAATAAATAAATAAATGCAATAAATAAATACAAAATAGACAAGGATTGAGAGCATGTTGTCCTGATCTTCCTCATTTCCTTTGGTTTCCCCTTAGATTTGGAATGAGTGTCATGGGCATGCCTGAATGCTGAAATTGTCTTCTATGGGTGTTCCTGCTTTTCAAGGAAAGACTGGTGCTGCAAAGGCAAAGGACCTTCTTAGTGGTGGCTCCCTGTTTTTGGAATTCTCTCACCAGACAGATTCACCTATCATGTATTTCTTGTGCCAGGTAAACAAATATCCTATGCCAACTTACCTGGAAGTATCATTCCTTCAATGGGGCTTACCTGTAAATAGATATGCATAGGATTACACAGTTGATCAATATTTTTTATCTGTTTCATGCTATTGATCCTTTCAGTCTGTACTGCTGCCTTGGCCATTGTTTTATAACTTTATTTTGATTGTTTTAACTATCTGTTTAATTCCATTGTAGGCCATCCTGGAAGTTTGTTGTTGGACAGAAAGGTGTTACCTATATTAAAATAGGGGAAGATGAACCAAACAATGGATTGGCATGAGGAAGATTCCCTACTTTGGAGGGGACCGTCGTGCTAGCAATATAGAGGCCGATAATACGAAATATGAACAAATGTTTTGACTAATGAGTCAAGGTCCATAATAACCAGATCATGCGGAGGATTACTAATAGTGACATGTTGAAATCAGCTTGTTCAACTGAAAATACAGGTTTAGGTACAAGGGGAGATGAGATGTAAAAAATAAAAACTCTTTAAAATTCAAAAGGTAGGGGGCTTAGCTGGTAAGGGGTGCAGCCTGGGGTCATAGCTGCCAAGTTTTCGCTTTTCTCGCGAGGAAGCCTATTCAGCATAAGGGAAAATCCCTGTAAAAAAGGGATAACTTGGCAGCTATGCCTGGGGTGAAGGGGTGTATAATCTGGGGAAGATTCTCAAGATTAAAAGACACAGAGGTCAGATCTAAGATTCCCTATCCCTACTATATAAATTTACCTGGGAGTAAGTCTCACTGAATTCAGAGGGACTTACTTCTGAGCAGACATGCACTAGATTCCAGTGTATGACACTGTCACAGAGTATTAAGACTACCAAATGACAAGGGTTGGGGGGGAAAGGGCTGCCTCTATGTCAAAAGACAGCAGTTTGATGGTTAGAAACCATAGCATGGGGATAAACAAATTCTTTACTTGCTCTGGCTCCTGACCTTTTTTTTAAAAAAAAAAACCCCAATGCCCTGTAGCACTGTTAGGTGAGGTCAGGTGCTGTGGGGCATTGTGGGAAATTTTAAATGGCGGCAGGGTCACTAGCGTAGGAAGAGACTCATGTTGCTGAGACTCCTTCACACCGAGAGCTGGCTTGCCACCACAGATTCCCTGGCTGGATACACAACCAAACATTTAAAGCACACCCCTCCTAGATCCTGGGAACCGTAGTTTACCCTCCACAGAGCTGTAATTCCCAGCTCTCTTTAACAAATTTCAGTTCCCAGGGTCCTTGGCATAGCTGCCAAGTTATCCCTTTTTTAAAGGGATTTTCCCTTATGCTGAATAGGCTTCCTCGCGAGAAAAGGGAAAACTTGGCAGCTATGGTCCTTGGGTGTGCGGTTTCTGCAGCCGCCGCTTTCTTTCGCATGTTGTTTTATGGTTCTGCCATTAATTTTACCTCAAAAATCAACAGAAAAGAGGGCCTATAAACCTTTGTGAGAATCTTGCTTCTCTTCCCACACCCCAGCATGTCTCCCCTTCCTCTGTGAAATGCTAAATGACACCCTTTGCTGAGGCTCTTGGTTTAAAGAGCCTGAATATTGCTGCTTTTCTCCCAGCCTCTCATTATGAAGAGCATTTGAGAAAGCCACCTCCAAGGAACAGCCAAGGCATTCTCACTCCTCTTGAATCACGGCTTTAATTATACGGATGGGGCGAGTGCTCACTAGGCTCCTATTGATCACAGAAATAACTTGCCTTTTCCTTCTCCACCCGCCTCCTGCAACAAGGCTGGAGCAGTGGAGCAATCCTAATTGCTCACCGGAGAGGCGTTGCTAGAATGACACCAGCCATCACCTGAGGTGCTGTAATTACAGCTTGCAAACAGGAGTTGGAGACCGGTGAGCTGTCACCCCGGTCTTTGGTGACTGCCTTTTTCGGTTTCTCTGGCTGTAAAAGTGAGCCAATAACAGCTCTCTATTGCCTGGCCTGCTGTAGAGGAAAAGACGCACAAAAAAGATAGACAAAACACAATGTTCTGTGTTTTAGTGAGGCGGCACTCAGACTTTGGAACTCCCTGCCTCATGACCTTAGGCAGGTGCCTCGGCTGTATTCTTTCCAGCAGCTGATAAACATTTTTGTCTAGGCAAGCCTATCCAGACCCACAGATGTTGACACATGTTTTAATCTGGTTTTAATTATGATGATTTGAATGTTTTAAATAATTGTTTCAACTGTTGTTGTTTTTTGCTGGTAATTTTATTGTTTCGTTCTTTTTGTAGCTCGCTTTTCGTCGTCGTTGTTTTTAAACACACTCAAGCATTTTGGGAAATAATAATAATAATAACCCTGATGCCACAAATCTTTCCCTATTCCGTGACCCTTTCATGATCTGGGCACTTCCTAATCCTTTCTTTATAATATGGAATAAAGTCGCCTGGGTCTTGTATCCGGTGAGCCTTCTCTGAATAGAGAGTGTGAGTTAAGTATCAATTTGTTCATGCTCATTGGAATTACAGCTCTAGGGCAATGTGGTGCCCTCCATCTGCGGACTACGACTCTCATAATCCCTGAGCGTTGGCCATATTGGCTGAGGCTGATGGCAGCTGAGGGCACCACGTTGGCTACTCCTGCTCTAGGGACAGATAGAGCTTGCAGGCTCAAAGACCTGTAATCTTACATGGAGGTGGTGCTGTGGTACTTGGCATTGAGGGCTTTTAGAATTACGCTGACTTCTTCTATTGCAGGTCTACACCCCGGTATCGAAACAGAAGCAGGAGGCTGGTTTGTTTGTTTTTTAATAGCCAGGTCCAATCCTTGGAATCTCCATCGAAAGCCATGTTCAGAGCCAGTGTGGCATAATGGTTAGAGTATCGGACTGGGACCTGGGAGAGCAGGGTTCGAATCCCCACTCAGCCATGAAGCTCCTTGGGTGATCTTGGGCCAGTCACCATCTCTTAGCCCAGGAGTGGCCAACTCCCAAGACACTGCGATCTACTCACAGGGTTAAAAACTGGCAGTGATCTACCCCTTTTGGGGGGTTCAGGTCAAAGTTGTTGAGCTTTTTTTTACTTTAGGAAAGAAAGCCCTGGTTTTTGGAGTTCTGGTCAAAGTTCTTGGGCTTTTTTTTAGGACTGAGGAAGGCCCTGTTTTGGGGGGTGCAGGGCACACATGTTGAGCTTTTTCTAGGGGAGCAAAAATTGTTGAGCTTCTTTGGGGGGAGCCAGTGATCTACCACAGATGTCCAGTGATCTACCGGTAGATCACGATCCACCTGTTGGACATGCCTGTCTTAGCCTAACCCTACCTCACAGGGTTGGTGTGAGGATGAAGTGGGGAGGAGGAGAACCATGCACATCACCTTGGGCTCCTTGGAAGATAAAGGTGATATAGAAATGTAATAAAGGAAGAAATGAAGCGTTTGGGAACCTAGCTGCCCTCTGGATGTTGTTGGATTCCAACTCCCCTCAGCCTCAGCGAACATGGCTAATGGGCAGGGATGATGGGAAATGCAGTTCGGCAACATCTGGAGGAACACATGTTCCCGACCCCTGATTTAAAGGCTCAGGTAGCAAGTGATGGGGAAGATATATTTTTGAGACCCTGAGTGCCACTCCCCAGTCAGAGTAGACAATACTAAACTAGATCTACTCAATCTGTCTTGGTTGGCCTCCAAATACCCCACAATGCTATAGTTTATCCTTTGCAGAGCTGCAATCGCCAGCACCCTTAACAAACTACAGTTCCCAGGATTCTTTGGGAGGGGGGTGAAGCCGTGTTCTCCAAATGCATGGTGCATGAGCAGCCATGGGGTGCGAGAGCCTCTGTCATATTATGTGCAGCCACCTGTGAACACGTCTCTGCCTACTTTGCATGCTCATCGACATCCTGTGCTGTGCTAAATCTGGTGCAGAATGTGGCTTCCTGAGACACTCAGTGTTCTCTCCTTTAACAAAAATAACAATCTCAAAATAGTACATTACTAGCCCTCACGGTTGTGGGGGGGAAAGTCTGAAAATGTGTGACTGGCACATCGCTAGACCTTGAAAAAAGAAAAGCCGGGGCAATGAAAAATAATAATAGAGATGTTCATTCTATTGCATGCAGAAATGAAGAAACATTATTAAATAAAAAAAAAAAACCTGCTGAAGGATTCTTACCAGGGAGGTGTTTTAGAGTGGACGGGACTTCTGAGCTCAGGTCTCAGGCAATATTGGACAAACAGGCCAAACCCTACACCAAAGGATAGGTAAAGGTAAAGGGACCCCTGACCATTAGATCCAGTCGTGACCGACTCTGGGGTTGCGCGCTCATCTCGCATTATTAGCCGAGGGAGCCGGCGTATAGCTTCCAGGTCATGTGGCCAGCATGACAAAGCCGCTTCTGGCAAACCAGAGCAGCACATGGAAACGCCGTTTCCCTTCCCGCTGTAGCGGTTCCTATTTATCTACTTGCATTTTGAGGTGCTTTCGAACTGCTAGGTTGGCAGGAGCTGGGACCAAGCAACGGGAGCTCACCCCGTCACAGGGATTCGAACCACGACCTTCTGATCAGCAAGCCCTAGGGCTCAGTGGTTTAACCACAGCGCCACCTGGGTCCCACACCAAAGGATAAATGGACATAAATCTGACATCAGGAATCACAAGACAGAGAAACCAGTAGGAGAACACTTCAGTTTCCCAGGACATTCTATACAAGATCTCAAAGTAGCTGTCTTATTACAAAAGAATTTCAGAAATAGACTGGAAAGAGAAGTTGCTGAACTGCAACTTATTACCAAACTTAAAACCATGGAGAGACCTGGTCTGAATAAAGACATTGGATTCTTATCTCATTATACACGATAAAGCTATCTTTAGCCATCTCACCCCTTGCTTTTTCCTGTAAGACCAATTGTAGTTGTTAACAGTCAACAGGTTTACCACAGCTATCAGTCTATCACCCACTCCCACCACCCTTCTGAGCAATACCCCTCCCCACCCTCTCACTATATGGTGACTTCTGTTTCAGTGTATCTGAAGAAGTGTGCATGCACATGAAAGCTCATACCAGTGACAAACTTAGTTGGTCTCTAAGGTGCTACTGGAAGGATTTTTTTTTATTTATTTTTTTGTTTCGACTTCGTCAGACCAACACGGCTACCTATCTGTAACTATCTCAGTTTAAGGCAGCCTTACCAACTCAGTGTTTTGGGAACACAAAATCCACCCAGATTACCTATGCGTGGGTTGAGCTCAGAATTTCATCTGAAAACCATAAATACACTCCATTTCTACATGGCACATTTCAAATGTTTGTTATATTTATATAGCCCAGTTCAGGTGTTCAAAAACACTTCACCAGTTGCAATTCCAGGGCAGGTTTTTGGAGGGAGGGGGAGGAACCTCTTGGCTAAGATGTCTTTGCAGGCTCTTCCTTCCCTCAATAGTCCCACATCACCATTTCCTCGTGATGGCTGCTGATGTTTTGTTTGTCCTGTCCCTGTAGGCCAAAGCGACACCAGTGCCCAGAAGGAAAGGGGAAGATCTGGGCAGAGGCTGCAACTCTTCCTCCTTGCCCCTGTTAGCACTCACCTACCTGGAGAGGACAGGTGAACAGGCAAGGAAGTAACCCAGTCACAAGCCTCTGGGGTTTTGCCCTGTGTCACCTGCTGGGCTGTGGGCCTCAGCAGACACCTGATCCTGCCGATATGGCCCTGTAGGTACGGTATGTATTTCTGTATGTATATATACCGCTTGATGAGCAAAAAACCCTCTAAGCCGCTTGCATAAAACAATACAATGGGTAAGAAAATACTAATAAAGGCAAACTTTGCAAAACAAATAAAAATTATCAAAATAGAGATACTGAGCAGTTTTGAAATAAATATACATTATAAAAATTAGATATCTAGACAGGCTTGATCAAACTAGAACATTTTTAGCAGCCACCAAAAAGCACACAGCAAAGGTTCCTGTATCTATCTATCTATCTATCTATCTATCTATCTATCTATCTATCTATCTATCTATCTATCTAGTAATCTGATCACCTGACATGTCCTCCCAGGTAGGGAAGAAAGTCTGAGCAATCAGGTTGGATTCTTCTCACTGCTTGCCAGGGCAGCACAGACTATTGGCTCACTGAGTGGTGACATGCAGCATGTGATACTTTACCTCTTAAGAAATGTCTCTGTGTGTTCACCCTGCATATTCATATTCATGTCACTGAGACTGTGTGGGTGCATGAGGAGCTGAGGAAATGGTGACTTAGCTTAAGGCCACCCACTGCGTTTGCAGCTGAGGCAAGATTCGAAGCACAGAGCTTGCCAGCTTACAGTTCACACTCGGGTTACTTATGTTGCTACAGCTCTTGTTTCTTGATAAACACAGGAGGCCCCTGGTTAAAATCTTGCTATTTTTGCTATTGGGTGCTGCTTGTTGTTTAAGTAATCTTGTTGCAGTAATTATTATAATTGTTATTGTTTTGCTATGTTTTTAGGAAAGTGTTTGTGTAGTGTTTGTTTGAGCATGATATTTTTGTGTGGGAAAGTGGCACACAAATAAAATGAATGAAAGTCTCTCCCATTCTTATATTTACTCAGCTCCCCAGCTGCAATATAGGAACATAATTTTGGCCTCTTTGAGGTAGTTCTCAAAGAGACATATATTATGAGAAGCGCTGCTTTAAAATGTTGTATAAATACAATGATTCAATGTTGAATTACTCTGCACCAGTCATTCTCCATTAATCAAGTTACCTGGATGTAAAAAAATCAATTGTATGGTATACAGAAATAAACAAATATCCCCAGGCACTGTCTCCTCTGAATCTTTTCTGCAAATTCCATTAAAGCAGGAGGCAGAGGTTACTCTCTGCTGAGAAAAGCCATTAGTAGTTCACCGGCATCAGATTGTTGCTTGGAAATCCAGAAGTTTATTGCTGCAAGATAAACCCCAGGCAGTTTTTAAACAAACCAATATTGCTTGTTTAAAAGGTCAGAGGGCGATGTGTACGCTTGCTCAGGAAAATTATTTTTTGTTATCAATGGATAGCCTGTTAGTTCTCAAGATGAACCACACCATCTGTTGCCCTGACAATCTTGGAAGATTGACAGGCCTGTTCATATAATAATAATATATATATAATATATAATAATAATAATGCCTGAACCAAGGAAACCTAAATTCTACCCCCCCAAAGTCAAGTTTTGCAGCCTGAATACAAGTTTGCATTGAGAGCTTCCCTGCTTCCTCCCACCTGATTCTCACCTTTCCCTCTCAACCATCTAACTTGCTTAACTGGCAGAAATGGTGCTGGGATGAAGGAGGCAAAGAAGGTCTCCCTCCCTCTCTCTCTCTCTCTCTCTCTCTCTCTCTCTCTCTCTCTCTCTCTCTCTCTCTCTGTGTGTGTGTGTGTGTGTGTGTGCTTTCCCCTTCCTTCTTTGGTGCCTAACATCAGGGGTGTTGGGAAATGTAGTTTACCCTGTGTTCCTAAAAGACACTTCTCCCTTACTCTATCGGGTCGCCATTGGGGAAGCAAGGGGAAGCTGGCTCAGGATGAGTGAGGTAGACAAATGGGGGGGGAGGAAGGAATAACTAATTCTTTTTTTTTTTTGGACTAAAATCCAAACTGGGGAATGACTTTTGAGGTGATCGTTAAGAGCTGGCGAGATTTGGATTTCTGAGCTGGAAAAGACTAAGCATGGCACCATCTCTAATGTTCATGTCTTCTTTTTGGCACATTATCCTTGTCAGTTTTGCCATGCCAGCACATATTCCCTTAAATAACGACTTCCTCTGATCTCCAGTGAAACTGACCAAATCAGGGGCAGACAGTATCAGTTTTGCTGGTGCCCATTTCCTCCATTGTCTCAGCTTCTTTGCTCTCTCATGAAAGCATCGTGAGGGCAGGCAACGAAGAAAATAGTTGTGGTGTGGAATATATCTTCCACAGTTTATTTCACAATATACCTGTGAAATTTCCTCTGCATTAGTGCATCAGATCAACAACACCCAGGATAGGTGAGGAGGGAGTGTCTTCTCCTACATTAGCTGTGGTGACATGCAGCTTAACACGAGAACAGTGGTACTGTGCAATCACTCAAGTGGAGGAAGAGTCCCAAGCGACAAATTGCTTCCAAAAGCTCATGGGATTTCAGCCTAATTTTGAATGGATCGAGGCCTTAAACTGGTTTAACAGGCTATCCCTATCCCCAGGGAATCCCAGGAGGAGTTGTCCTAGACCTAGATGTCTCTAAGAATATCTAACAGAGGATTCTCAACAAGCACTGTTAAACTGCGGAAGTCACTGTCACAAGAGGCAGTGACAGCCACCAATCTGGATGGGCTTCAAAAGAGGATTAGACAAATTCATGTAGGATAAGGCGATCAGTGGCTACTAGCCATGATGGCTGTGTTTTGCAGTAATTATTCAGTTGCTAGGATACCACAGGAAGGAGAGTCTCTTGTGCCCTGCTTGTGGGTTTCCCACAGGCCTCTGAGAACAGGACTCTGGACTAGATGGGCCATTGGCCTGATCCAGCAGACTATTCTTACGTTCTTTAAGTGCAGTTCTGCAGGATTTAATCCCCCACCCCATCCCCCCAAAGTGATGGCAGTTAAACTGGAATAAAGCTGATATACTGTAGGTACACCTCTAGTGACCCGGGCATAGCCTATCAGCATGCCCTTCCTCATCAGGGCATCATCTAAAAATGCTTCACCTCCAATTTTCTGAATTGCTGTGCTGATAGCAGGCGGCTAGCTCCTAGCTCCTTTGTTTTACCATCCATTTCAAACCCACTGAAACATTAAAGCATGTCACTTTAGGGTCCCGAAAGCTATACAGCTTTATCGCCTTTAATTGTTTGAAGGAAGATCACCCGGGGGGCCTTGATACCTTGTCAACAGTGTTGCTTACCCAGCTTGTCTTCTGTCAACTATCCTTTTCACAGGCAGATAAAAGACCTTGTATCTGGCTCTTGATAAGAGTTCGTTCAGCCTTTCCCCCCCTCCCCCTCTTCTTAAGCGCCCCTCTCCTCATGCTGAAGTTTCCCTCCTTAGTCAAACAGTCTCAGAAGCCGAGGTCTAGGCACTGCTGAGGTTTTAAAATTGTGCTGACATCTTTTCTAATGTACTGTGTTGAAATGAGACCCCCCAGATAAGACTGAGGCACAGAGATAAAATCTTGGTCCAAAAGCAAAAAGTAAAATAAAAAAATAAAAATCCCTAGGTCAGAAGGCCATTTCAGACACAACTTTTTGTTTCATACTCAGAGATAACTTCTACGTAGAGGAAAAACAGATATGCCGCCACGAAATGCTGAAACAAGCAAGCATCTCGCTTTACTTTCAAAACCCTTACTTTTTTAGTATTCAGTGATTATAAACTTGTGTAAGAGATTTTTGCTAGGATAAAAACCCAGGAAGTTATAGCATATACCAACTTCCCAATGCAGGAGTTTGTAATTTTTAAAAAAATGTATATGTGTCACAATGCAGCAATGACAGCTTGCACTTCACCTTCTGCATGGAGTGCTTATTTATGTATGCATAGACATTATTTGATTTTGCTATCGTTGTTTAATGTACATTTGATGGGCAGTTGCACATGCAAACAGATTCCACTGAGAAGTACTTGCAGTTGAGGTATATTGGTTCTATCAGAACCTTGCCAGCATATTCACAGATGTGAGTCAAGTCAATGTCTCTGGGCATTGCAGTCATCAAATAATTGTTTAGGCTTATGTGAACTAGGCCACAGACTGAATATTCAGGTCAGTCACTTGAACCTGAAGTCGGTTCACACACTCACAGGGAACCGTATGAGAAATCAAATTACAGTGGTACCTCGCAAGACGAATGCCTCGTGCAACAAAAAACTCACAAGACGAAAGCGTTTTGCGATGTTTTTGGTGACTTGCAAGATGAATTTTTGCAGGTTTTTTTTGCCGCGGCAAACCGCGCTTCGCAAGACGAAATTATCGCAAGACGAAGCGACTCGCGGAACGAATTAATTTCATATGTGCACCCAACCAGAGCTAACATTGTCTCCAGCATAGAAGAATAAACTGTTTTAAAAATTTGGAGAATAAGGTGAATGGCTTGCTTATTGCAGCATTTAGAAACATGGAATTTTATTTAGTTAAATGATGCTTAGATCAGACATGTGATGTAGGTGTTATTGACTAAAAACCTGGCATGTGGCCCCTTTAACAGAAGCAGCTAGCTCAGAGGGCTGCCTACTCTGTGTAGGCTTCCAGGTCTCATCACGAATAAAGTTTCTTTAGCCACTAGCTCAGCTGATAGGAGTTTCTACCCCAAAAGCTGAAGACAGCACATCAGCCCAAAGGATTTAAGTCAAAAAGCACTGTTGTCAATAGGTACTCATAGGATTACCTCGATAAATCAGTTAACATGCTGTTTAAAACCATGTAGTCACACTTTTCCAATGTGTGTCTACAAATGGGCGTATCTACAACAGTTCTAAGCAGTGATAGCAATTGCAGCAAAACTTTAAATGAATTAATTGGGATTTTTTAAAAAAATCCACAGATTCCAGCAGGAGACTTGAGCACATACTTTGAATCAGTGGGCCTTAAGCATGACTAACTTTTTTTGTTGGCTTGTAGACTTTTTTCCCATTTGTCTACTAACAAATTCTCTGAAAAGAAAATGGAGGGGAAATGGTTAGGAACCTAGGAAGCATTCCCAGTCAGATCACGGGTCTATCTAGCTCACTGTGATCTACATGGACTGGCAGCAATTCCTCGCAGGATTTCAGGCCGTTTTCTTTGAGCCCTATTAGGAAATGCTGGGGATTGAACATGTGACCTTCTGCATACAAAGCAGATGCTAAGCTATGGACCTTCTTCACCGATTGAATGAATTGGTGCAAGTCTCCAAGGTCCAGCACACACAGCACAATAAGCTGCTATGACAATTCTTGGCCTTCGTGCTCCAGGACAGCCAGCTGAAATAATAGAACCATAGAACTATAGAGCTGGAATTATAGAGCATGGGGGTTCATCTAGTCCAATCCATTTCCCCTGCACTGCAGGAAATCTTTTGCCCAACATGGGGCTCAAACCCACAACCCTGAGAGTAAGAGTCTCACGCTCTACCGACTGAATCTGCAGACCTCTGCAAAGCCACACTTCCACCTCTTCATTTCCAAGAATATCCTATAGATGAGGTATATCTGACCAGCCAAACCGGTTTTCAGACATTCCTTGTTTCAGTGAAACGAACAATCACTTTGAATTTCTCTCATTTATCTCCTTGGACAACTGCTAGCCCGGACCTAATTTTTGTTTGGAATGGGTTCTGTGGACTTAAATGGAATTCACTTTCTCAGTGTATTTATGCAAGCGTTGTGGTCCAGAGACTGCCCTGGATGTGATTCCACAAGCTTTCAGAACACTGGACATTTACAAGTGAGACAGGGAAAGCCAGAATTAACCTAGCTGCCACCTCGTCCTCACTCTTCACATGGGAAGGTGAGAGTAAGGGCCTCTCATAGGGATGGGCAACCTCTGTTCTAGGACCATGTGTAGCTCTCAGTCTCATTTCATGCTGGTAACAAGGTAGAAAGTGGTAGGCAGAGAGGGGGGAAAGGGAACCCGCTCTGGTTTTGGCTCCATCCATTGCTGGCTTCTGCCCTGCTCACCGCTATTATGTGCCCGCCTAGCAGATTTCCCTCCAGGGATTGTGACCCTTGATAACAATAACAAAATGTTCTTCATGTTTTGCTTTTGCTTCCGAGTTACCTTGCCAGTTTGCCACGGTATAAAGCATGCCCCCCCCCAATCTTTGTGGACGGCAAGTATTTTGAATAAAAAAGAGCCAAAGTTCTTTCTTATTACACCAAAACAAGGTTTATGCAAGAAAACACGACACACACTTGGGCATGCAACCTATGTGTGTGCACGTATAATCTCTGAATAAAAACATTCTCAATAACTAATGCCCTTCTAAGACAATAAACAGGAATTAGGGTCAATATCTTTAAGGTCTCAGGATCACGATGTCAAAAAAGGCGTCGCGTCAGCTTGGCAGATACTGCTGAGCAGTGCGTGTCTATTCCAACGAAAGTGATGAGTCAAGATCCTGACAACCTTGAGTCACATAGGATGTTCTCCTTGCGAAGGGAAGGCCACTACAATGCCTCGTCGGAAACAAGGAGCCCGATATTTGTTTGAAGTCCTTCTGAACAATAGGTATTTACATATGGCTGAAACAACTGCATATGGCTGCCCCAGGAAAGGGAAATCACATTGGGAAGAATCAGTTAACGTAATTAGGCAGTGTTGCCCTAATTATAGATGCAGAGGGTTCTCACAGGAAGCCTCAGACTACGGGCAAGCCAGAATTGCCACTACAGATATTCCAGACCAGGGTTTGTAAGCCTGAGTGTGTGCTATCCTCCCTAAAAGAGGGCATGTGTTGCGGTGAGACCTGGAGACTGACCTCCTGGTTGTGGGTGGGTATATTGGATAGCCACAACACCTGATTGGTAGGTCCCTCGTTGCTGGGTATAATCTGACCAATGGGGTGCAGTCTAAATGGATCTAGGGACCTATATATACCTATGAACGTGACCCAGAGTTTCCTCTTTCGGCTCATGCATCAGAACACCCGCCCACCTCTCCCTACTTTTAGGGCATTTTGCACTTGACCTTGCTATGCCATCGTGTGTCGTCTGTCGTTGGGACAGGGGCACGGAAGGAATTTCCCCCCCCCCCGCCCTCTGGCTGATTGGCTGTTGCCATTTGGGTTTCACATGCCACATAGCAAATCGTCACAACTTGTAAGGTTGTGGATAGGCACTGGTTCAGGTGATAGGGATGGGAGAACAGTCTCGCCATCCCTATGTGAAGGGTATTCCGTTAAAGGAATCCAGGGGTTCAACTTGGTTTGGTCAACCCCTGAGAGGGGGTTGTGCCCGTGCCTGAGTCCAGGGGAGCATCTGGGGGAGTGGACATAGCCTGTACCTGGGCTTTCTACCACCTCAGGTGTTCACCCTTGGCTGACCTACGATAGAGCTCTGGGTCAGCGCTACCTGCAAGGGTGCAGGGAGCTAGTCGAACCAGAGCCTAAGCAACCACTCACTTTCTGTAATCAATAAAGTTGTGGCCTAAATTCTGCCAAAAACCAAAAATAAAATTTGAGTCAAGTGTGTTTTTATTTAAGGGGGGAGGTCTCTGGGTCTGAACGCGCAAAGCCTATGTAAATTTTACAATCCAGAATCTGTTTTGAACAGCATATGGTATATGTTGTGGGATGCATTAAGACTAGCAATCCCTCTTTTAAAAAAATTAATTCCTTGCTTGATCCTGGGAATATTGCTTACTTTTTGAGGAGGGGAGACAAATATGTTGCTAGTTTTCTGGAGGCTTGACACAAGCTAAGCAGTTGGGAGATTACAGAAATATTGCAGCAGAGTGCTTGGGGCAGCAATATATTAGGGTCAGCAAAATATATACTGACAATTTTAAAAGTGTGACATGCAGAGGCCGAGAGGAGCAACTATTTTCAGCCAGGATTGCTTAACGGGGAAAAGCTCTTGGAGGCAATACTAGTTATGGGACTAAATACCTTCCATGATTCCTGGTTCCCATGATTTCATGTAAGATGTCTCGAGACCCTTGTGGTTTCAGGCCAATCTCCAGGCAATCTCAGCTAGAGAAGACAATCACCAATATCCCGTCCAGGACATCTGAAAAGAAATAAATATAAATTTGTTAAATTGAATTTCATGCATTGCCTATAAGGCCATTTTATTTATCTGATGCAGCTCCATCTTATGCCACTTACCTCCCAGACGGTCACTGCCCACCCCACACATCCCAGAGATCCCTCGCCTCTTTTTCCTCAATGCTTTGTTAATCCTTTTGACTTTCCCCTTTTGGTTTTTGACATTTAAGTATTATGTCTGCGTCCTGTTTTGTTCTTAATTTATTGTATTTGGAATGCCTTTCTGCATAGTAGGAAAGAAATTATAATGAAAGCTTGTTGAAAACTGAGAGAGAGAGAGAGAGGAACAAAATGGCGACCCCACTTTCCCCATACAGAATCAAACTGGAAAGAGGACAGATGGTGCCCTTTATCATACCTGCAGGCAGCAGACCAACTTAGGGAATGCAGGGCAGGCTAGTTTAGGAGATGTGGCAGGAAGCCACCTCCAAGCACCCGCTGCCTGAAGCAGCCACTTCACTCTGCTTAATGGTAGGGCCGGCCCTGCATTTCAGCCTGCTTTTTGCCTCTTCCATGGGAGGCATATCACCCCATGGAGGGTGGAAATGTTCCCTGAAAACTTCATGTTTAGTTGGAGAGATGTGAATTTGCTGCTGGCAGCTGATTGCCTGGAACATGCATCATATGCGATCTCTTACAACAATAGCTTCTGAAAAAGCCATGCCGAGCCTTTGTGGGAAGCTTTGGGAAACAAACATTCCCACCAGAAGCAAGCCCAGTTTTAACCCAGCCTTCTCACCACCTTCCCCCATCCCATTTATTTTCCATATTGCCAAAGCCACATGGTGGTCAGGTTCGGCCCATGAGCAGAAAAATTGCCAGTGTGTGGGTAGAGGCCGGGGAGAGGCAAAAGAATAAACAACTCACAAATGCCGGCCCATCAGCAACCCTCACCACCACCACCCAACAAAAAAGAAGAAGAATTCATGGAGAAGAGAAACTAAGTGCCACAGAGATGATTCAGCCACAAATATTACATGAGATTTGACAAGTGTCTTCATTTTAATGCTTCACCTGTCGAATTCATTGTTGTGTGGGGCAGAACTCAACATGAGACTTGCAGCAACTAAAATGGCATGGTGGCAGGATTTAATTTGATAGCGGGATCATGGGACTTAGCTGTGGAATCTGCTTTCAGAGCCAAGGCTTTGGAGTATGTAATAATCAAGTATGTATATGTGTAGTTCAAGCAGGGCTGGGGGACTTGCAGCTCTCCAGATGTTGTTAGATCCCAACTCCCATCATTCTTGGCCATTGACTCTGCTGGCTGGGAATGATGGAGTCCCCACAGCATCTGCATACCCCCTCTAAAACCCCTCTAGCCAAAATTGGGACACTTGAGGTTTTTTGTCCCGAGTTCTTGCAGGAGCCAGCTGATTCATGCAAAAGTGCAAGACCATCAAACGCGTGTCTTTTGGTCCGGTGCTGATTCACACCAGCTGATTCACACCAGAGTGCTGGTCCAAAAAAATGGGACATTCCTGGGTCCAGTCAGAAGCCGTGATAGCTTCTGTAATTCCAGGATGTCCTACTTAAATCGAGATAGGTGAGCAGTATGCATCTGTAAAGCTACAAGATCCTCATACCATTCCCAGGCCCCTCCTGTGCTATATATTTAAATCATATAACTTTAAACAGTCAAGGCTTCCCCCAAAGTATCCTGGGAATTGTAGTTCGTTAAGGGTGCTGAGGACTGTTGGGAGACCTCTCTTCACAGAGCTACAATTCCCAAAGCAGTTAGCAATGAAACCTTCTTCCCAGGGAAATCTGGGAAATGTAGCATTCTGAAGAAAATAGGAGATCTCCTAACCAACTCTCAGCACTCTTAACAAACAGCAGTTCCCAGGATTCTTTGGGGGAAGCCATGACTGTTTATAAAGTTGTTCTTTACCACTTTAAATGCACAGTGCTGATGTGGCTCCAGAACAACTTGCAAAAATCAGGAGTTAAGACAGTCCCTGCCTGCAGGCTTACAGTCAAAAAGGCGTGACACACATACGCCTCTCAGGAGCTGAAAAACAATACCAGGCACTAGTTCTTAAATTACAGTTCTTAGAAAAACCGGCCGGGAATGAAGCAGTTCAGATAGCCTGGAAGAGTGTAGGCACTGGCAGCCACTGTGAATGTGCAGAGTGCCTTTCCTTCACTACGAACTAATCCCAACTTTCTCCTGTGATATAGTAGAAAGACTTTTGGACAACAGAGTAGGGAACAGATCTAGGGAAACTTCCAGCCTGGCAAGTTTGTTTATAGTAATTAAACTCTGGGTTGGGGAAAAAAGAACAGAGAAGCTTAATCTGAAAATTTAAATTGCCTGAGTGCATCTTCCTAAGAGTAATAACATAAAAAGGCTGGATGATGATGATGGTGATTAATTGAATTTATATATTGTCCTATACCCGGAGCTCACTAGCCAACCAAATGCCTATTCAATGCCCACAAGCAGGACACAAGGGCAAGAATGAGCCCTATTCCATGGTACAGTATTCAGGCATGCTGTTTCTGATCCTGTATAGGCATCATAACTACCGGTAGTAGCCATTGGAAGAAAAATGTTTGGGAGCCCCTGATTTGGAGGAATGCACCTCTGATGCATGAAAGTCATTTTACAATGAAAGATTTGCAAGCAGGACCACATTCTCAGTGTGCTCTCAGCTGCGGATTCCCAGAGCAGACTGGCCTGGCTGCTGGTTCAGTTGTTCATTTCAGCTACAGGCTCCTGATGTTTTCACACATGTGCCTTTTATTCTCAGGCCTGGTACACCATTGTTTTTCGTTGTCTTAAGGCATGTGGTATCCCTCAGCCCCACACTCTGAGGCCAGTAATGCTGACCTACCTTACAGGGCAGTTGTAAGGATACTTGTGATAATGGATGTAAAGTACTTTGAACCCTTAAAAAGAAAAAGAAAAAAGCTATACATGTGCTACAAGTTATCATTCCGCTTGACATGAGCTAAAAGCTCTAGGTCCTTTGTTAGTTTTTCTACAGGCAGGGAATTTTTAACTGGGGGGGGGGGTGTCCTGAAAAAAATCGACCCCCCCTAAATGCAGCCTGAAGTGGTATTGCCCATTTGACCACTACCAGGACTCTACCACCACATTCTCTTGATGGGTAGACTAGATTGCTGGGAATATACATGGGAGCACTCTGGGTAGAATTTTGGAAAGAAAGGAAGACAGACAGACAGACTCCTATTTGTCCCAACCTGTTTGTACCTAAGCCCTAAATTTGGGGGAGCAGGGAGCTGCTTCCAAAAAAAGAAGCCTTTCTGTGGCTTTTCTAGGAGCCACCAGCAGTTCTTTGTATCGAATAAGTTTTATTTAGCCAGCTCAGCAGCTGGAGAGGAGCCAGAAGCCACACAAGGTTGTTTTCACGCTGCTGTGGAGCTGGGAGAGTTCAGCAGAGGCATCTGATTGGCCTGGTGGCAAGAACAGGCACTTGGCAAGGCTGACATCAGATTCTGGCCGAACACACAACGCAAGCGACGGGTGCCAAGATCTCCTTGGCTCGGCTTCTCCGAGGAAGGATTGCACACAGAGCCAAATGTGTTTACTACTTCAGGCCCGTAACATGAGACACGACCCTGGCGAGGGTTGCGATTGCAGAGGAGGGAGCGGCCTGGTGAGGGACATTTTCTGGAGCAATCCGAGGAATTTAAGAGAGACGGGGGGGGGGGGGGGATCTCGATCTCTCCAAAGTATCTGAGAAAGGGCCCTGCTTGTATGAAGTCCAGCTCCTCATGTGGTTTTGAGCAGATGCCAAATTTTTGTTCCTGAGCAAAGGACTGGAGTGAGTACCAAGCTCTCTGCAAGGAAATGCTGGAACCCTTCCCCAAAGTCTGCTTTTGAGGAACTGACATTTACCCTGGCTTGGGTTTGCCGCAATGAGGACTGCACCCTTTAATGCAGTACATCACAGACTCTCTGCTTAAGGGATGATAGAAAACCCATCTCACGGGAGGCTTTTCTTTGTATTACTGGCCCCTTCTGCACTAAACATGTGTTATAAGAAAAAAATTGCTCCCTTCCCCTTATGGGGTATACATGCAAAACAGTATTGTATCACTGTTTAGTCATGGGTTCTCCCAAAGGATCCAGTATACCTGAAGGAGCGTCTCCACCCCCAACGTTCTGCCCAGACACTGAGGTCCAGTGCCGAGGGCCTTCTGGCAGTTCCCTCGTTGCGAGAAGCCGAGTTGCAGGGAATCAGGCAGAGGGCCTTCTCGGTAGTGGCGCCCGCCCTGTGAAGCGCCCTCCCATCAGATGTCAAAGAGAAAAACAGCTACCAGTTTTTTTTAGAAGACATCTGAAGGCAGCCCTGTTTAGGGAGGCTTTTAATGCTTAATAAATTATTTTATTTGATTTTTCTGTTGGAAGCCACCCAGAGTGGCTGGGGAAACCCAGCCAGATGGGCGGGGCAGAAATAATAAATTATTATTATTATTATTATTATTATTATTATTATTATTATTATTGGAACTGTGGCTTGCTAAGGGTGCTGTGAGGAGACCCCTATTTCCAGAGTGGTTTGATTCCCAGAGTGGTTTGACAATCAATCCCTTTTCCCAGGGAACTGTGGGAACTGTAGCTCCGTGAGGGAGATAAGGGTCCCCTCGCAACTCTCAGTCCCCTTAACAAAGCCATTACTCTTTAAAATGGTGCAATGCGGATGCCGTGTGATTGACTGTTTGGGCCTTCCCTCGGGGTTTTCTTTTTTAAAAGTAGATTTTCCAGGTGCGCAAACTCCCCATTGAAAGGGTGAAGCCCGGCACCTCTCATTTCGAAGATAAGATGGCAGCATGCTGCATCTTCCTGAGGAGTGGCACGGGCTGCTTTAACTGGTAGGCCGGTGAATTGCTCCATAAAAGTGACATATTGAGAGCCATTAACGTTATTGTTGGAATGATTGCAAGGCCTGGTAGATGAAGGAGATCTGGAATTAATTTTAAGTATTACAGTAGGGGGCAGGAACAGAAGCAGCTGCGAGAAGACGGATGGCTCCAGACATTCCAATGAAGTGGAAAAGGCTGTGAGAACCCTGGGCCTCAGCGGAGCTGGTGACACTGACAAGTTCAATAAGCATTAGAAACCTAAGAGGTGCCACCAATAACGTTGAAGCAGAGTGGACTCCCGTTGGGAACTTCTGGAATGCATATGTTAGAAAGAGGAACCTTTGAATAACTGTCTTATAGTTGTGCAAGTTGCTGCGGATGGTTTGAAAAACATTTGACAAAAAGCGTACGAACCAGATAGCTATAAATGTGCGTGTGTACTGATTCTTACTTTTTTTTAAAGCAATGAAAGATTGGTTGACTAAATCTGTGCAGTGCAATGCTAAGAAAGTCATGGGCGTAGCCAAGGTGGGGGCAGGGGGGCAGCTGCCCTCCCCAGCAGATCAAGTAAAACAAAAGAAATACTTAACTAACAGACCAATCACGTTGGTTGTGCCCCCCCCCCAGTTCTGGCTACGCCCATGAAGATAATGTACTAGGGAGTAAGCCATATAAAACTTGGCGGGACTTCCCCCATGAGCAAATATGTGTCCCTAGTTGACTATTCAATAGCAGCAAATTTTAATTGCGGTGGTTGTGATGGAAAGTTGCAATTAGGGGAGGAGGGTTGGACCCCTTTTGGTTCTAGTAACTGTAATCGCGTTCAGAGACCTGTGGCTCTCCAGATGTTAGAATCATAGAATTGTAGACTGAGGATCATCTAGTCCAAGCCCCTGCAATGCAGGAATATGCAGCTGTCCCACATGGGGATCGAACCTGCAACCTCTAACCAACTGAGCTACTCACTTGAGTTATTGTTCTCCAACTCCCATCACTCCCAGACAGCATGGCCAGTGGTCAGGGATGATGGTAGTCGTAGTTCTGCAAGGGTAGCCCCAACTTAACTGCATTTATACTTGATTATTACATGCTCCAATAGCCTGGCACAGAAAGCGGATTCCAGGATTAAACCTTGGCAATCGTTTGGAGGGCTGCAGGTTCCCCACCCCAGCTATAAATAAAACATTTATGAAAAATAAAACATTAAGGCAGACTTTCCTTCTAACAATGAGTGTGTGTGTGTGTTTTTTCTCCTCTAAGATATTAAGTTATCTGGCAATATTGTCAAAAGCGAGCTGACAATAAATCACACTGTGCAATTTGGAGTTAACTCTTTATCCACAAGAACACAATCTGCACAGACTTGGTTGAGCGTTAAGTCTATTGAGCACAGAAGCTCATCTGACCCCATGAATCAGTTGCGGAGACTGAAAGTCCCTTGCCTCCCCACAGCCATCTAAATTCCATCCTCTCCAGGGTTTTCCCCAAGCAATCGGAGACTGTGCCTACGTTAAGCCAACTCTCTCCTCTGCCCTTTTCATGCCTCTTCTGGTTCTTGGAGACCAGACTCTCCCAGCTCCACAAGCCTGTTGCGTCTCCAGCTTCCAACATCTCTTCCTCCCAGTCTTCTCCCTCCTCTCTGACCACTCATTGTCATCCTACCACCACTCCCCAGCTGGTTCTTCCCACCATTCCTCTGCATCCAATCAGTCCCTGACAAATAACTCCTTAAGGGCACTTGCCTAGATGGAGGTATTAGTGCTGTGCAAATTATATTCCATATGCTCAATTAATTGGCAAATGAATCAATTTAACATGGATTTGATTAAGCAACTAAGTAATATTTCTGGGGCACATAGCACATCATCCACACTGACTGACGGCATTTCTCTGGGATTCCAGACTAGGGTATCTCTCTCCCAGCCCGAGCTGGAGGTGCCAGGAATTGAACTTGAGACCTTTCCCATGCAAGGCTGCTTGCTCTGCCACAGAGCCACAGCCCTCCCCTCTGATATGAAGGGCCATGGCTGTTACCACTCAATTTAGTCAGCTAAATGAAACCCAAAACCCCAAACTGCTGGCTTTGCACAGTCTCTCTTCCCCAAACCAGAGACACCCAGGCCTCTCTCCTGCCAACATTCATTGCTCTCTGTGTTGCCCCACCTTTCATGTCATGCTCTTGCCTCATTTTCACACATGGTAGTGATTACCTTTCTTCTGCTGCTTCACACACACACACACAGAGAGAGAGAGAGACAGAGAGACACACACAGAGAGAGAGCGCTGCAGGATTGCTCACCCGCCATCCAGCAGTTCCTGTGCACGGTTATATTTTCTTATTAAGTCAGAAAAGGGATGTGTGTGTGCCATCTCAAAGTTCTCGGAGGAAATATGAAATCTCTGGAACCTGAGAATTTGTTATTAAAGTATTAACAGCATTCCTTCAGTAGCACATTAAAGACCAACTAAGTTTTTATTTTGGTATGAGCTTTCAGTGTATCTGAAGAAGTGTGCATGCACACGAAAGCTCATACCAAAATAAAAACTTAGTTGGTCTTTAAGGTGCTACTGAATGATTTTTTTTATTTTGCTTCGACTCAGACCAACACGGCTACCTACCTGTAACTATTAACAGCATGTTAGGGAATTTTATAGGGGGGGGGCACCCAAACGAGGCTTCATTTGGGAATCAAGATTGGCACAAATGCCCTCAAGGGGACACCGTCTGATCCTACAACACCACTCTAGTATCGCACCAACACGAACCCCTCAAGATCAAGCCCTGTGTAATAAAGGCTCCCTTTCCTACCCTTTCTCTGTTGCCTGAGAGACTATGTAACCATATTTCTTTATGAATGAATACCATGTATCTGTACTGTATTTCTAAATGAAACCCCCTTTTGCGACTCTGGCCAAGGGCTCTCAGGGATGCAGGGAACAGCCATAATCCTTTAAGCAAGAGGTCACGTAGCCAGGGTGGTGCTCCTCTGCATATCCATAATGCATTCAGGTACCATCTCCTGCCATTCCCGACCCTCTGAAGCCAGAGGCAATACACACACCTGGACCCATTGTTCCCCCCCCCCCAGGTACTCAAGGATCCCCTCCCAGATACTTACTGGTACTTGCTTATCAATGTCCTGGGGCATCGTGCATTGTTACCTTATGTTAATCCTGTTTACCTCCTGTTTACCTGTATGCTAATGCCCCTTGCACCTTCCCCTTTTCTGACGTTTTACCCTGTCACAAGTGATGTATGTATGATGCTTTTGATGTGCATTATGGGATGGTGGTGGGAACTTTTTAAAGTTCTTGCAGCCCTGTTCACGGTGTTCAGTCTGGCATTTAACCTGCTGCTCTGGATCGTGGCTGGACTCCTTCCTTTTATACTCCGCAACGACCACAGGCCCTTGCCTGATGAGCTGGGTGGCTGAGCATTCTCGCACCCAGAATTTTGCCCTAACACAGCACATTATATGGTACACTTTGTGAGAGAGTGGCTGTCCTGTCAACAGAGCAAATCTGATCAAAATGTGAGCCCACAAAAGTCCTCTATGCCCTTCTACCTGCCAAAGACGCCTTTGAACACCAGCTGAACTCCTTGGAGCTGTCAGACACACACAAACTGCTGCAATGTTTAAGGGAATCCATGTTTTATGTATTCCAGTTCACTGGCCTCTAGAGTGGATACTGCTGGGTTCTACACAAAGCTCAGCAGCTCTAGAGACTAAGCCCTGAGGCAGTTGGCCAGAGAGATAGATCTGGTGGCCTCTCCTCAGGCCTAATTTGTGCCGAGTTTGTTTCTAAATCAGGGGCACCCCAACCAGTGGTCCAGTGAGCCTCATACAGGTGGTCTGTACAAATGCAATTAAAAATCATACAGCATCTAGTACAGCACATGACAACTGCTGCAATAGACAGAAAAATCATTAAGTGATCCCCCTGAGACCCTCAGTAATTTTCACGTGATGTAGTGGTGGTTGGGGTTTGGGAACCCCTGTTCTAAATAAAGTGGTTTGGTCATCATCATTCCTGTAAATAATACATCTGTTTTAATTTTTTAAATATGTTTTTACTGTATGTCTTTACGTATTTTTTGATGTCAACCACTTTGATATTTGTATGAAATAGCAGTTATAGTTTTTAATAAATAGATAAATTTATGCATTTGTTTATTTATATACAACTTAATGGCTTCTTAGCTGTTTCCAAGTATTAAAACTATATCAAACAAATATAAATCCATTTAATTAAAATTCAGAATAAAACAGTTGATGGTGCCAAGTTTAATTGCTTCTTCCAATCACTACATTGTTGATATTCAACTTGGTTTTTTTAAAAAAAAATTTAGTTGTATACCGCCTTTCATCTGAAGATCTTGGGGCAGTTCACAGAATAAAGATACAAAATGAAAACACAAAATACATAATAAGAACAAGAACAAAAACCCAGATGTAATGAGCATGGCTAAGTTAAGTCCATTAATTTCAATGGATCTGCTCTGAGGAAACATTAGTAGAGCTGGACCCCATGATTCCAATTCCAGGAACCAATCAAAAGAGGACCTCAGTTAGCTCCTGTCAAGAAGAGTGACATAGCTTAAGACATAGACAGCACTTTATGAATGGCTTCTTCAGCACTCAGCATGTTGGGCAGCAGCCCAGGAGGGCAGGTCAACTTGACCCGGGTTGGCACAGCTTTTCTAAAATACATTTGAAAGTACCCATAGGGATTTTCACACAACAGACTGCAGGTCCCAAGATAGCTTGTTTCCATCACATGACAGCAGTGGAAGCATTTAGATTACCAGGTTTACCGGGCAACCAAACAATGGCAAATCACTCCATTGTGCTTCCTGTAACACCATCTGCTTTTTGGTGATGGGTGGCATATGTGCCTGAGGGCATCTATGCATATTTATGGGTTAAAAATAGGGCTGACAACCAACTAAAAAATATTTATTGGATAATGGATAATTTAATGCCTTTTAATGGATGGATGGATCAATTGTTTGTGGTTATTATTATTCCTTTATTAATTAATCACCTTATAAAAGGTAAAAGGTAAAGGACCCCTGGCTGGTTAAGTCCAGTCAAAGGCAACTTTGAGGTTGCAGCACTCATCTCGCTTTCAGGCTAAGGGAGCCGGCATTTGTCCACAGACAGCTTTCTGGGTCATGTGGCCAGCATGACTAAACCGCTTCTGGTGCAATGGAACACCGTGATGGGAGCCAGAGCGCACGGAAACGCCATTTACCTTCCCGCCGCAGTGGTACCTATTTATCTACTTGCACTGGCATGCTTTCAAACTGCTAGGTTAGAAGGAGCTGGGACAGAGCAATGAGACCTCACTCCATCGCAGGGATTTGAACCGCCAGTCTTCCGAACGGCAAGCCCACAAGACTCAGTGGTTTAGACCTAAGGTAACTTACATCAAAGTAAAGAAAGCCAAGTAGGAGTACCATATTTTTTTATCTGGACTCAACCAGCCTAGCAGGGCCAGAGCCACTGCAAACCAGCCCTGTTCATCCCCATCACAGACAGCCACACCAACAGGATACCATGGTTAATGGGAGCAAAAGCCGCGGAGAGATCAAGAAACAGCTGGCTCACATTCCCTCTGCCTTTCTCCTGACCAAGGGACAGGGTGGTCAAGGTGGTTTCAGTGCTAAACCCAGGACCTTGGGCCTAGGAAATCAGTCTCATCTGAGAGTCCCTTGGTGGAGGGAAACAAACAATAATGGAATGATAGAGTTCAATGACAAAATAGTAAACATGGTGTCAAATCTAGTTACAGGTAGGTAGCTGTGTTGGTCTGCCGTAGTTGAAACAAAATTTAAAAAATTCCTTCCAGTAGCACCTTAGAGACCAAGTATTGTACGGTAAGTTTGTTTTTTGTATGAGTTTTTGTGTGCATGCACACGAAAGCTCATACCAATAACAAACTTAATTGGTCTCTAAGGTGCTACCGGAATGAATTTTTTTTTTTATGGTGTCAAATCTGTTAATGTTCAAAGTTCAGCTTTCTTTTTACCCATGTGCCTTGATTATATGCCTTCATATGTGTACTTTTTTAAAAGGTTTGAAACATGGTGGAGAAAGATAATCTAATAAACTACTAGGCGTGATTCCTTTTGTGCTGGTCAGCGGTGAAACAGTTAAGAACGCTGACATTTAATAGTCATCACATCTGATCCCACAGTTGAGCTGTGCAGGGGGAAGTTCATACCTCTCTTGGCTTTTATTTTTATAGCCTCTCTGGAGACTCCCAAAGACAAGAAGTCCACAGTCACACTTTTGAAGGTTATCTGAGCCGAAAGAAGTGGCAGGTTTTTCCTTCCTTTCCCTCAAATGAAAAAGCCTTGGAAGCCAGCAAAAACAACAAAACCTTTGAGGAAAAATGTGTGCTGCGATCCCAAATCACACCCACTGATTAATGCAAAGTCCGCTCAAAGGGCCAATTTGCCAGCGTCAATAATTTGTTCAGCGGCGTAGGGAATTTGAGCATTGAAATGCAACGCAGGAGAAACCCAGCCTCGCCCTTTCCCCTCATTTTGGGAACTGATCAAAAAGAGGAAAAGGGACCAAAAATAATAATAATAAGTCACCTTCCTGGTCAGGGCCTGCCCAAGACATTATGCTGCCTGTAGGGGCAGGAAATGGTTCTCTCCACCTTGCAGGGTCAAGGTGGCTTTGTGGCTGTAAAATGTTGCATTTGTTGCTTCATTTTATTGTTGCAACCTGCCCTGTGACCTTGTGGCAAAGCTGGGTCACATCCACACTGTACATTCTCCCAAAGAACCCTGGGAATTATTGTTTGCTAAGAGTGTTGGGGACTCTAGCTCTGTGAGGGGGGGAAATTATGGCTCCCAGGATTCTTTGCAGGAAGCCAGGGCTGTTAAAGTGGTATGTGTGTGCTTTAAATGCACAGTGTGGACTTAACTCAACAATTAAATAAAAGTGCATCGTACCCAAGTTGGTTAAGTCATTTTTGCACGTGTGGCAGAAAAGATCCTACAAACCTCCTCCCTTTCCCTTTGGAAGTAGAAATATAATAATGTGTCTCTTCCCTTCCTGTCCTCTGCATATTTATGAGCAAAAACTCATTTTCTCTTTCTTTGAGCAGGGCTGAAAAGAGGAATGGATCTGAGACAAAGGTTTGGCTTTTCCTTGCTGCAACGTTGGATGTTGGATCAGAGGGGGAAAGTGGATGTTGCAACGTTGGATGTTGGATCAGAGGGGGAAAGTGTGTGTGGGCTGTCTTTTTTGAGAGACATGCCATCTGTGATGGAGGCTCCCTTTCCTTCTCTGGGTGTGGTTCTCTCCATAGCTCAGTGGCAACCAGTTGGAACCTTTGTTTTCTTCCCTATGGAATAAGTCACAGTTGTTTTGCTGAGCTGTTTTCTCACAAATAAGTACAGCTATTGAAATTTCATTGACTCCTGGTATAAGGATAGACCCATTGCAAAGTTTGCCCACATATTGAGCACCCTTCACAAACGCACAGAATACTACAGAGGCAAGGTGCCACCTTGACTTTGAGGCAATGAGCAGCCATTAACCACAAATCATTAAACCAAAGATTTTGGATTTAAGCCAACTTGCTTTCCAATCCTTTGTTATTGTTAAGATAGGTCGTTAGAAATTGAATGCTCAGAGTTAAATATTCTCCCTGAGTTAAGGAACACTGGGTTGCATCCAGCTAAGTTATATGCAGAGCAGATCCACTGAAATGTATAGACCCGAGTTCATGCCCATTCATTTCAGTGGGTCTACTTTGAGTACCGTGTTTCCCCCTTTTTAAGACGTAGTCATAAAGTAAGCCATGGCAGGGTTTTAAAGCATTTGAGAAATATAAGACATACCCCGAAAATAAGACATACTTCCACACCGCGGAAACCAACCCCCACAGGCACCTCCACTCACAGAGTCACTCCTTGCAGGCGGCACTGCAGGAGCGCGCTCAGTTGTGAAGCCATGCTCCAGTCAGCTGTTCTGCAGCACTCCGACGCAGCGGAGGCGGCAAGCACGGGGAAGAAAATGGCGTTTAAAAACGCCATTTAAGAGGACCCTGTTTCTTGTCTCCCTGAGGGCAGCGGTCCCGGTGGCGGGCAGCCCCTCTGCCGCAGGAAGACACTGTAAAGTCTCCCTGGAAGAAGCAGTGAGCCCAGCTCCTCGTTTCGGCGCCGCTGCGTCTCCAGCATTTTCTGCTGGTTCTCTATGTTCTTGAGCTCTCCACGGCCCGGTTGGGGCTCTCCGAGCCGGGCACCCCGGGGCCGCCCCCCCGCTCCCCCGTCCATAGAGAGTGAGAGGAAGAGGGGCGCGTGGGCACATGGCGCGGCACAGCGCAGCGCCCGGCGCCTCCAGCTCCCATTCGCGGCAAAGGGCACCACCCCGCACCAGCTACGGACCTGCCCCGCGGCCCGCCGAGGGCTGCCGGGCTATGGCAACCATCCTGCCTGCGGGAGCCTTGGGGAAAGAGCACGAGGAAGAGCCGCTACTGCCGCTGCTGCAGAGGCACTGCAAACGCGCCGCCCGGCGAGCCCAGGGCGAGCTCCAGCCCTGCGGGAGGGGCCAGGCACGGAGCGAAGGGGCGACACCGGAGGGCGGCCTCGATGAGTCCCGGCCTGGCAGGCCATCTCCTGGCAGACCCGAGCACAGCCCGCTGCTGACGGAGGTGCCCAGCGAGAGTCCTCAAGGCTGAAGCACTAAGGAAGGGCTCGCGCTTCCCCTTCTCCCTCCCTACCCCCAGCGCGCGCTCCCCTGGGGAGGGGGAAGGGGTCAGGGGTGCTCAGATCACAGATCTGGAGAGAAAGGGGCGTCAGGGGGCGGGGAGGGGAAAGGTTGCATGGAGTTTGGTTGGGGCGCTCCCTTGGCAACAAAGTTTCCCGAGGTCCAAGACACATCAGAGAAGATGCCTGCAGCTGCAAAGGCAACTGCAAAAACCCTCTCCTTAATTTCTGGCTTGGCTGCGAGGGAAAGCGTTGGCACTGATTTTGGGTGCCGTTAAAGGCGACATGTTGAGAGATGGGCGCTATGAGGGGCGGGAAGCAAAAACTCCTGTGAAGTTTCCCTGCACAAGCACCCTCGAAAGGAGCCACCAGTCGCTGCATCCTGGGAGAAGCGTGGTGTTGCTCCTTCCTCGCCATCTCCAGGGGTGAGGGAGAGGAAAGCCCCCTTTCCTTGACAGCCACTGGGGTCCGATATGGGGGAGTGTTTGCCCACAGACGGCAGCTTGTTTGCCATCTCTTGTCGGTGGCAGATGGCTGGCTTTCTCCTTCCTCCCTCCCTCCCCACGCATGGGGATGTGTGTGTACCGTAAAAACTGTATCGGTAATTAAAAAAATAAGACATCCCACCAAAAGTAAGCCACCCTGTGTTTTTTGAGAAAAAAATGTTATAAGACGGTGTCTTAAAAAAGGGGAAACACGGTAGTGATGTATGGAAGTAAGAGCTGGACCATAAAGAAGGCTGATCGCTGAAGGATTGATGCTTTTGAATTATGGTGCTGGAGGAGACTCTTGAGAGTCCCATGGACTGCAAGAAGATCAAACCTATCCATCCTGAAGTAAATCAGCCCTGAGTGCTCACTGGAAGGACAGATCCTGAAGCTGAGGTTCCAATATTTTGGCCACCTCATGAGAAGAGAAGACTCCCTGGAAAAGACCCTGATGCTGGGAAAGATGGAGGGCATAGGAGAAGGGGACAACAGAGGACAAGATGGTTGGACAGTGTTCTTGAAGCTACCAACATGAGTTTGACCAAACTGTGGGAGGCAGTGGAAGACAGGAGTGCCTGGCGTGCTCTGGTCCATGGGGTCACGAAGAGTCGGACACGACTAAACGACTAAACAACAACAACACTTTGAGTAGGGCTAATATTGGACACAGCCCATCAATGGAGAGAGGGGTGATTATGCTACATTCACTCTGAGATATCTTAATAGCAATAAATTAACACCAGTGCCAACTTTCCTGCCTAGGCAAATAGCAACCACAAAGACACCAGATTGGAACTGTAGCAGGGACGAATATTAAATTCTTCCATACTGTGGTCCCAATCTGGAGCCTCCTCTGGCAACTGTTATTTAGTAAACGAAAAGCAAACACTCAAGGACCGGTCACATGATTGACATCACCATTTGACACCTCATAAACCCCTGAGGCAGTTTGGATGAAAATCTGCTACCTGGCCATGTTCAAGGTGCTGGTATTAACATATAAGGCTCTATACAGCTCTGGGCCAGGTTACCTGAGAGGTCATTCAATGAATTGCTGCAGAGAGATGTTTTGCTGCAAATCCCAAATATCTCAGAAGCCCACTCTGCAATAACTCAGAGCAGGGCTTTTTAGCGTGGCTGCCCCTGTTCTGTGAAATAGCATTCCTTTTGAGATATTGCAGCCACCCACTGCCTGTACTTTGTGGAAACAATGGAAGACATTTTTGTTCCAACAGGCTTTCCTAGCCAGATAAATGGGCCATCGCTTGAGTGCCTATTTTGTATGGTTTTAACATGTATTTGCTGTTTTAGAGTTTTTAATTATCTTTAGAGTAAATCACTTTAGGATGGTTGTTAGAAGGCAACTAATAAACAGGTGGTGGATATTTAGCTCAGTCGGTAGAGCACGAGACTCTTAATCTCAAGAGTCCTGGGTTCGAGCCTTACGTTGGGCAAAAGATTCCTGCACTGCAGGGGGTTGGGCTAGATGACTCTGTGATTATGATGTTAAGAATAATAATGAGAGTTATCAAGGAAGTCACAGCAGCAGTTTAGCAGTTGCAGGTCAAGATGAACTAGGATTGCTAGGCAGGGTATTTAAGGCAACCATTGACTCATAACTCAGCTAGATAGGATGAGCTGTCAGCGGTGAGCAGGGCAACCCAGGAAACCCTGTCTCTCATGACACCAACAGTTGAAGACATGTGGCACTCGCATGCATGCTGCAATGCAAAGCAATTCCGTGCAACACAGGCCACCGCGTTTGCCGCAGCAGTTGCATCATGAAGGCATGCTCGGTAAGCACTGACATGGGCAGTATCTGATTTTCAGAAGTGAAAAGTCTTGACTCATCCCACTTATTGAGAAAGTTCACGAGGAGAGGAGGAGTAAGTTCCTTATAAAGGCATTCACCCCGTGCACACCGAGGTGTAGCTGTGGCTCATGTTAATGTTATCCTAGGTGCGATGAAAGAAAGGGGATCTTCCATGGAAGAGCCCGGTGGATAGTAATTGTAGCAGTGAAAGCTGGCCAGGCTAGGTTAGCGATGCATCTTGGGAACATCAAGAGGATAAACAAGACTATCACTTTCCATAAGATTGGAAGGGACAGTATGGGATCAATAAGCAATGCCTTCAGCACCAGACCTTTAGACTGTTGTTGTTACCGTACATTTTATTGAAAATGTTCAGTGAGAAAATAAAGTAAAAAAAAGTAAAAAACAAAATTAAGATTAAAGGAAAAATATTTGAAATTAAAGGAAAAATATTTGAAATTAAAGGAAAAAAATTAAAGGAAAAATATTTGAAATTAAAGGAAAAATATTTGAAATTAAAGAAAAGATTAAAGGAAACATATTTGAAATTAAAGGAAAAAAATATCTGAAATTGCAATACAGAATATATGTTTATAACACAGTTATTCCAAATAATGAAAAATTACTCACAAGATATTAGAATTTCTATAAGTGCATTATAACCAGCATTAGGGCTGGTTTTCTCTGTGTGTTTACAGAGACAAGTAAAGATATGGATTTTTAACCTACAAAGCTTGGAATGGCTTAAGCCCTGCAAACTTTAAAAATGACCATCTCCACATCTTCTGCATAATGTAAATGCAGTTTGCAGTTTATTATGGCTAAAAAGCCAGCATAGTAAAACCAAAATTTCAGCATAATTTTCACATAAACATTAAAATGGTTAAAGTGGAATTTAACAATCAATATACTAATTAAATAGATTTAAAATATGTATCCAGACAAAGCTCTACCGTTATGTGGGACAAGAAGCTACAGTTGGAGCTGGATATATATGGAATAAATGATTGGTTCAAAATTGGGAAAGGAGTATGACAAGGCTGTATATTGTCTCCCTGCTTATTTAACTTACCAGTACAGTGTATATGTGTCGAGTTTTCCCTTTTCTCGCGAGGAAGCCTATTCAGCATAAGGGAATTTCCCTTTAAAAAAGGGAGAACTTGACAGCTATGGATTGCAGTCAAACATATCCACAATGCATGAAGGGGTTAAGGACTATAGAGTAGTATTGCTAGATTGTCTCAGTTAAGTCACGCCCCCTCTTCTCCAGAGAGGAAGTGAAGATACCTTCCTCTTCCTTTCTCTCGCTTTCTGCAGCATGTAACCAATGAAGGAGGACAAGTCTAAGGTTGCTCCCAAACTTACAACAAGCATTTGGAACTATATTCTGTATTTTCTACCTGACATTATCCCTCCTGCTGCATGGAACAATGTATGACTGACACCTTAAATCTGTAAGTAAAGTAAAGCATTTTAACCTTACCTAACAGTGAGAGGCCTACTCATTCCTAGAGGGGTAGAAAGAGGTCAGCTGTCCTGAACAGGATAAAAAAGGTTTAACAACCTTCATTCCTAACCCTATACAGGCAACTCCCCATTTGCATGGGGGTTACGTTCTGTGGCGCCACGTGTTTTATGTGAAATCACGTATATTTGAAACACCACTGGAAAAGCCTGCAAATACCCTCTAAACCACGCACCCCCAAACTGCAGCCCTCCATATGCTTTGGCCTACAACTCCCATGATCCCTAGCTAACAGGACCAGTGGTTGGGGAAGTTGGGAATTGTAGTCCAAAACATCTGGAGGGCCGAAGTTTGGGGATGCCTGCTCTAAACCTCCGGGAACCCTTGAATACCCCTTTAAAAAGCCAGCAGCACTTACTAAAGGAGTTGGAGAGCTGAAAACAATGTTGATAATATTTCACATCTGACAACCAATGCATCTCTTTGGTTTCAGATAGCATATGGGTAAAGGTAAAGGTAAAGGGGCCCCTGACCATCAGGTCCAGTCGTGTCCGACTCTGGGTTTGCGGCACTCATCTCGCTCTATAGGCCGAGGGAGCCGGCGTTTGTCCGCAGACAACTTCCGGGTCATGTGGCCAGCATGACAAAGTTGCTTCTGGCGAACCAGAGCAGCAGCGCACGGAAACGCCGTTTACCTTCCCGCTGGAGCGGTCCTTATTTATCTACTTGCACTTTGAAGTGCTTTTGAACTGCTAGGTGGGCAGGAGCTGGGACCGAGCAACGGGAGCTCACCCCGTTGCAGGGATTCGAACCGCTGACCTTCTGATCAGCAAGCCCTAGACTATGTGGTTTAACCCACAGCGCCACCTGGTCTAAAAAGCTAGTCTAAAAGCTTGGAACTAGTCTAAAAAGCTTGGAACACAAATTTTCACGGCCCTCTAGCAGCTATGGTAGCTCATTTACCAGAGGTGTATACTCAATTCTGACCAAACTAAAATGTACATAAGGAGGCTTAGTTTGGTCAGAATTGAACATACACTTCTAGAGTTAACACTAAATTAATTGCTTCTGGTAAATTAGCCACCATAACTGCTAGAGGACTGTGAAAATTTGCGTCCCAGGCTTTTTAGACTCATCTACCCATGCACTATCTGAAACCAAAGGGGCACATTGGTTGCCAAATGCCCCCCCCCCCAGTTCTCTCACCCCACTATGGGATTTTAGGATTCAGGTAGTTTTGAGCCAAGAACATTCAGAAAGTGAGAAATGCAGCGAATACCTGAATGTTGGACTAGACAGGCTAATGGTGTGACTCAGTGTAAGACAGCGTCATAAAGTCGTATAGTACCGGGAAAGAAAAAGTGTGAGCAGATGATTACGCAACACCATTTGAAACATTAAAAAAGGGGAAGACCTATAGCTCAGAGCCAGCATTTTCTAGGTGACATGCAAATGATGGTTTGCCTTATGTGAGGTCAGATTCCTTGTCCATCGAGCAAAGCACCATGTGCTCTGATTGGTGGCAGAAGCTTTCTAGGGTTTAAAGCAGAAGTCTATATGACAGCAACTTTTTAAAATGAAGATGGAAAGGAACAGTATGGTAGTGGCAAATTTGGAAGTGCACAGCGCCACCCCCCCCCCCCGCCACACACCCTGATAGCCATGCATAATCCTGTCATCATATAATAATAATAATAATAATAATAATAATAATAATAATAATTAGCAAAGTATTGCAACAATCAGTGCAGATTTCCATGTGTTCCCTTTCAGCGAGAGCTATTTTCTGTGCATATTTTATTTTGAAGTCACTTCAGTTGTGTTTCCCTTTAAGTTCCATTGCTATTCTCTCGAAATGGAAGCCCCTTTTGAGAGATGTTCCCAAATGCCAAACTTTGGAGCATGTGGAACAGCTCCTCTGTGTTCTTCCCATGTACTTTCTCCAGAGTGACCCTAGGAACCAATTCTCAGTGACTGACACACCTCCATTGACTCTCATTGACTCCAATCAGCACAAAGGGGGATAAAATTTTGTGTTTTTATACTGTGAAAAACCCTGTGATCCTCAGATAAATGGTGGAATAATAATAATAATAATAATAATAATAATAATAATAATAATAATAATAATAGCAGCTCAGTTGGCAGCACATGAGACTCTTAATCTCTGAGTTGTGGGTTCGAGCCCCACGTTGGGCAAAAGATTCCTGCGTTGCATGGGGTTGGATTAGATCAGTGCTCCCCAACCTTTTTATCCCCACAGACCAGTCAACGTTTGATAATTTTACCGTGGCCCGCTGAGGGGGGGGACGTTGATTGTTTATATTTTATTTAGATTGTTTTGATTTAATAATTTTAATTTAATTGTATTTAAATGTTCCTTGGGCGGCCCGGTACCAATTGATCCACGGACCGGTACCGGTCCGTGGCCCGGGAGTTGAGGACCACTGGATTAGATGACCCTTGTGGTTCCTTCCGACCCTACAATTCTATGATTCTAATGCTTATTGTAGGGACACGGGTGGCGCTGTGGGTTAAACCACAGAGCCTAGGGCTTGCCCATCAGAAGGTCAGCGGTTCGAATCCCCACGACGGGGTGAGCTCCCGTTGCTCGGTCCCTGCTCCTGCCAACCTAGCAGTTCGAAAGCATGTCAAAATGCAAGTAGATAAATAGGTACTGCTACAGCGGGAAGGTAAACGGCATTTCCGTGCGCTGCTCTGGTTCGCCAGAAGCTGCTTAGTCATGCTGGCCACATGACCCAGAAGCTGTACGCTGGCTCCCTCAGATAGTAAAGCGAGATGAGCGCTGCAACCCCAGAGTCGTATGCGACTGGACCTAATGGTCAGGGGTCCCTTTACCTTTAATGATTATTGTAAGTGTCTAAAAAACTCCACTTTCATGACAATTGGGCAGCTCTAGGACACTGGAGACAGGAAAACTGCTGAGTCCTGAAGAAATAGTAATGGGTCTTCAACCCTCTACAACAGGCATCCCGAAACTTCGGGCCCTCCAGATGTTTTGGACTACAATTCCCATCATCCCTGACCACTGGTCCAGTTAGCTAGGGATCGTGAGAGTTGTAGGCCAAAACATCTGGAGGGCCGCAGTTTGGGGATGCCTGCTCTACAACTTCAGACCACTTACATACCTGAATGTGAAGCATGTCCTTGGAAAAGATCATTCTAGGCTAGGTTGCCCAATAAGGCAGATTCCTATATTAGCATTTTCCCCAAGATAATGTTTGTTTGCCTGTAGGCAAATTACTTGTGACATTCCAGGCAAGGTGAAACCTTTTTCCCAACCTGTTTCTCTCCAAAGTTTTGGGCTACAACCTCCAACAGCTCCAGCCAGTCTGGGCAACAGGCAGGGATGATGATGATGACAACGAGAACGGCAATCCAATAATATCTGGCACTTAAGGAAGGCTGTTTCTAGGACCACACTGAGGCCTCATCTGCACTCTCTGTTTTTTCCTTGCACCAGGGATTGCCCACTCATGAGGCGGACTATAGAAGCAGACTTGAATGGTGAAATCCTCTGGGGTGGCACCACCGTGTGTGCCCACCCACCTCGGTGACGGTGTCTTCCAGCGAGGACTCATGAGTGCTGCTTCATGACCCTGGTAAGTGAGACTTGGGCAAAGCGGGCAGCAGGGGGACAGAACATTCCTGTTTTGCTTCAGGCGGTAAAATGCAATGGGCTGCCCGACGCCTGCACCTATATTTAAAGCGGTATCATACAACTTTAAACAAGTCATGGCTTCTTCCAAAGAATCCCGGGAACTGTAGTTTGTGCAGAGTTATCTGGGAGGAGGGATTGAATGTCAAACCACTCTGGGAATTGTAGCTCTGCGGGGGAAATAGGGGTCTCCCTACATCTCTCAGCACCCTTAACAAACTACAGTTCCCAGGATTCTTTGGTGGGAAGCTATGACTTTTAAAAGTAATATGATCCTGCTTTAAAAGTTCGGGCCTGATTGGCTCTGGGATCCAACAGGAAGTATATGTAGAAAAGAGAGTGAAAGAGCGAAGTTTTCCTGCTTTAGTTGCGTTGTTAGTTTTTATTGTCTTATATTGAATTTGTTTTGCTTTGTGGCCCATCTAGAGGCAGCTAGGTAGATTCAGTTAATAAATAGCTAAGAGTTTAAGTCTTGCCTGCAAGATCCAGGCAAGTAGCTGACAATTCCTATCATGTGTGAAATGGGTGTCGGTCAAGGGGTGTGTGTGTGGAGTGTCTTCCGTCTACGTGGAACAGCCTGGGATTTCCTTCTTTTTTTTTTACTGGACATTGGCTAATAGCATCTGAAGCAATTGTAAAAAGTGAATAATGAGGAGTCAGGGTTCTCTAAACTCTCCCCAGGTGGCTCCATGAGTCACAAGAAGCCTGTGAAGTGGGTTGTAACTGGCAGGAGCTTATGAAGCAACAGAGGGAAGAGGTGTAGTAAGAACTTTTTTTTTTAAAAAAAAAACCCTCCTCTGAACAGAATGGTCAGTGTGACATTCATCACGTATTTTTACTCCAGGCCATTAAGGCTGACTCTCCTGCACTGTCTGGAACTTGCACCAACTGAAACCTTCCAATTCCAGTACATTGGTTATGATATCCTTTTCAACAAACCCCGGGCACTTTACTTAATTCTCTTTTTATTTCTGATTTTTATTCAACATGGATTATCTGGTCTGCTAGGTAAAGCATTTAGAATGGGAAGAGATTCTTTATAAAGATCATTCTATGGGCAGACAATTTTGCTGCCAGATTCAAGGGACCCTCTTAATCTGGACAAAGAGGAAATAAATGAATAACATAGCTGTTTCTGATCTTACTTGGGTGTCTTGAGAACTGAGCCCTTTTCCAAAAATTTTTTTAAAGGTATTTCTTCATTTCCCAGCTTTCTTCCCTAGGAGCAATGGGAAGTGCAACGGTAGGGATCATTCAGTTTGTAATGTAAAGGTTTGATTTTGTTCTCCCTCAGCTACCCATGGGTGGTGATGGTGTCTCTTAGCAACCAGGCTGAGTAGCATGATCTTCACTGAGGTGGCACATGCTCTGATTGGCCTGTAGTCTGAGGGAGTTTTCCTGCAGTATGTTTTTGCTGAATGTCTTCCTGCTATGTACAAGGACTGAACTAAGGAAGGCAAAACCTGTCTGTTTATTTCTCCTTAAATTGTATATGGTTTTGTTCAGTTTCCTCAGTAAAGCATTATCAAGACTTTTGGCTCCTGACTTCCAACTGTTATTCATGTGAAAACAAGGGGTTTTCAAGTGGCTTCCCAACCCCAGGATTTCAGATAGGGTTCTCTCCTGGTCCTACCTAGAAATGCAGGGGATTGAAACTGGGACCTTGCAGATGCTCCACCAATGAGTTATGGTCCTTCCCAATAGTACTAGTGTACAAAGCCCTAAATGGCTTGGGACCCAAATACCTAAAGGAGCATCTTCCCTAGTATCAACCATCTTGGACCTTATGATTGGCAGTGGAGACCCTTTGGGTGGTTGTAGTGTTGGGTGCTGCCCAGTTAGTGTTAACCCACGTCAGAACTTTCTTGGTGAAAATTCCCTGTTTGCGGAATACCCTCCCTGGTGTAGTGCAATTTGTTCCTTTTCTGTCGCTTCCCTTATTATTAACATTCAGGAAGAATAAAAAGAAAAACCATTCCTGTTCATCCAGTCGTTTGATGGCTGAAAGATATTGTTCCTGGCAACCTTGAAATTATTAGCTGTGTGGGTGTGTGACTGTTTTGAAATGTTGTTAGATGTTCTTAGCGTTTAGTTTTTTTATTTTAAAACATATCTTTATTTTATTTTTAAATGTCTTGTTGTATTAGTTCGTTGTCTGCCCTGGGCTCTTTTAGGAGGAAAGGTGAGATAGGAATTTAACAAATAAATACATTTATAATATTTGGACTAATCCAACGGATGTGTCTCAGGCTTCTACAGGTTCATCGTCCTGATCTCATTGCCCAAAGCCTACATGGAGGTTAAATGAAGTCCATATTGTGCATTGTGATTAATTTGTGGAAGTTATACGACAATCAGCACCCGTCATAATTTACTTGTGTTGAGGTTATACATCGTCCTGCCAATCAGTTGTTTATCCCACAAGGCATTTCCTTGTCACTTTTCTGTTTTTCAAAAAGGAAGTCTGTTGCACCAGAGCACTTAAATCCACTTGAATCCTTCAAACTTCATTTTCTAGTATGCAAATTCCGTATCCCTCCCACAAAATGATGGAGGAGCCAGTAGTCGCAGATACTCTGTGTCATTGTTTCAGCAAGGTTTTGTGTTAGGTGCTAGCTCTTCTGGGGCGTTTTGGCTCTGGGGGCTGTGTGGTTTCATGAAAAAGTAAGATATCCTGCTGAGTCAGCCTTGCTTGAGTCTTTCAGCCTGTTCATATCATCCGATGATTCAAAGTTAATTGCTGGTGTAACCCTGGAGGCGTAGTAGAGGTGGGAGGGCTCAACCCAGTCACCTGATGTAGAGTTCCACTGAAACACTCCTCTTCTGTCTGCAATATGGCAATCAGTGACATCACATCCTGGCCATGTTGTCGCTTCCTGCTGAGAAGAGGCTCAGATCACAGCTTGCCTGAAGCCTTCCCAAGCTCTGTAACGCCACCTCAGTCCAGTTCAGTGTAAATGGCACCGGTCCTATTCCTTCTGAGTTCAGCTTCTTGTCAGTTATGGACTGTCAGGACTAAAGGGCATACCCTCCAAAATTCCTCAAGATGAAAATAGGGACATTTCTCATTCCCACCCCCCCACCCCAAGTGACGCTCCTCAACCCACCGTTTTTGTCACCGAGCATTTCCTATCAGAAGAAGGACAAGTGCCGCCGCCACCACTTCATCAATGGGACTCAGCACACATGTTCTTCACTGTCCTGAGAAAACCACTTAATTCTTATTTTATTTCATTTTATTCTTTGGGAGGCTTTCTTCTTGTAAACAGCAATAAATGAATTTTAGAAAGGGGCAAGATTACGGTAGATGTGGATGCACAATGCATTAAAAAAAATCAATCAAGACTCCTTGTGCCCTGCTGCACTCCCCCTTTCTTCTCACCCAGGGTGGCCCTGCCCTCTGCCTACTGCCCTGAGCCAGCATGTCATGTGGGGATGGGCCTTGGTGGTGGCAGTCTCTCCTCCACCTTCTTGCCTGCTTTCCCTGCTTTGAGCTGCCCAAGGGAAAAGGCCAGCAGCAGTGGCCACAGAGAGAGCAATGGGATGTTCCCCCTGCTGCCGCCGCTCGGGACAAACACTGGCTCATCCTCCTCTCCGAGCTTGGTGGCAGTGGCGCTGGTGGGGAAAATAGGGTACCCCACTTATCCTGCGCTTTCTAGGCATGGGTTCAAGGACTTTTCCCTTTGTCCTGCCACTGTCCCTCAGAAAAAAAACCTGCTCTTCTGCGGTAAATAAGAACATACAGCAATCTCCAGCAAACCCAGTTGCCATTCGTTTGCGGGTTTCCCTGGGGGGAAATGGAGGTGTAGCTAAGTCCATAGTACAGTGGTACCTTGGTTTAAGAACAGCTTGGTTTATGAACAACTTGGATTAAGAACGCTGCAAACCCGGAAGTAGGTGTTTTGGTTTGTGAACTTTGCCTTGGAAGCAGAACATGTTCCGCTTCCTGTTGATTGTGTTCCATTTGTAAATTGAGTCCCCCGCTGCTATGGGAAAGCAAGTCTTGGTTTAAGAACGCTTTGATTTAAGAACAGCCTCCAGAACGGATTAAGTTCATAAACCAAGGTACCACTGTATCAATGAACATTGTGCACTGCCTTGGAGGCCCCATGAGGGTGAAGAGTCAGGTTGAAACAAACAAACAAACAAGGAAGGAAGGAAGGAAGGAAGGAAGGAAGGAAGGAAGGAAGGTAGGTAGGTAGGTAGGTAGGTGTGGTCAGTCTTTCCAGGACATTTCCCACCGGGTGCTGTCTTGGATCCTCAAATTTTTAACTAAAGGTAGTTTTGGAACACTGACTCCTTTGACGAACGCTAAATGCATATTGTCATTTTGATTTTTATAAAAAAAGAACAAGAAGGCTCCGAGCCGCGGGGCTTTTGTGTGTTTGCCTTGGATCGAAATGTAGCTCGGCCAGCAGGGAGTCATGCCACACTGCATCAGCCTATTTTGAGTCAAGGCATTGGCCACTTAGAATAAAACAAACAAACCCCTACAAGGAAATTAGTCACCCAAAGTCTCAACAGGTGAGGAATGAATGAGTCCTATTCACATGAGCCCTTCCCTTGCCATCCGCCAGGAAGGGTGTTTGTGATACCAGTCAGGCAACAATCCTGATTGTGATGACAGGCAAGCAACACATTTGGATGCATTTCCAGTTACTGCACCTTAAGAAACTGACCGTGTTTGTCCCTAGTATTTGTGCGGTGAGGCTCAGTGCTTTGAATATACAAAGTCTTGAGCAGGCATCCCCAAACTGCGGCCCTCCAGATGTTTTGGCCTACAACTCCCATGATCCCTAGCTAACAGGACCAGTGGTCGGGGAAGATGGGAATTGTAGTCCAAAACATCTGGAGGGCCGAAGTCTGGGGATGCCTGGTCTTGAGGGTCAGCCTTAAGTTAAAAGATCTCAGAGAGTGAGGCTGAAATAGACACTGGAGTTATGGCATAAAATCTAGACATATAAATTCTTTGTTTTAAAGCAATTTTGCAAGAAAAAAAAAAAAGCTCAACAAACTTTTGTGTCCGAATTTTGAAATATGACTGGAGATCTATGGCCAGGTCTCTAGTCAAGGGTGACCAGTCATTCCCATTAATCTCAATGAGTCGGACCATAACACGCACCTAGTTTATTGAGAAGAACAAGAATCCCCACCCCTGGTTTTCCTCCTCTAAATGGCTGGGGGGGGGGGCGATGGAGGGGGAACAAAGGAGGCAGTGGGGGTTGGCGGGGAAGAATGAGCAGCATCCCTTCGCTGCCCCCCGCTTCTCGCTGAACGTGGCGGAGGTGGGGGGAGGCTGATACGGTATGTGAGGTGGGGCTTACCTGCCCCGCCAACATTTTATTCAAGTTGGAAGGAGGAGGGAGGGAAGGAAGGGGTGAGAGAGAGAGAGGAAGAGAGAGGGAAGGAAGGAGGAAAGAAATGAGGGAAGGAAGGGGGGAGAGAGAGGCAGGGGGGAGAGAGAGAGAGAGAGAGAGAGAGAGAAAGAAAGAAAGAAAGAAAGAGAGGTGGGAAGGAAGGATGGAAGGAAGGAAGGATGGAAGCTCCCTTCCATCTCTCCTCTCACCTTGCTCGTCGTCACGGAAGCAGCCCGAGAGCCGGTTTCCTGCTGTGCGCGGCTGTGGCTCTTGCACGGGCTCTGGCTCTTACAGGGCTCTGGTTCTGGCTCTTCGCATGGGCTCTGGCTCTGGCACGGGGCTCTGGCTCTGGCATTTGCTCCATAACATGCAGTAACTTTTCCCCTTCCATTTTAGGAGGGAAAAGGTGCGTGTTATGGTCCAAAAATACGGTAGACAACATCAAAGTCTGCCATTCCTTTTTATGGTTCCTTTTCTTTAAAGCAGACTTGAACTGACCAGCCCAGACACTTTAATGATTATTTGTATTGTGTTTTTTTGGGGGGGGGGTGTTTTGCATTTTATTGCTGTAGAGGGCCCTAATATGGCAGTACAGAAATACTTTTAAAGGCATGAATGACCCTCCTTTATAAAGTATATCTGCTTTACAGCACTCAGAATCCTGAATGCAGTGGGGTATTTCAGAGCAAACTGGCAATGCTAAAACAATGCCTGCGTGTAAGTGAGTTTCAAACATCCACCTTCTTGGGTCTTTCCCACGTTTTTCAAGCCGTATGAGAATGGCTCAGTTGTACCTGAGTGTTGCAATTCACAGAAACTTTTAAATGATTGCAGGGTTTGCGAGTTTCTCCCACCCCCGAAAAAGTTGTTAAATATCAGTGTGATTGTTGCAGTTCATTTAGCGAATTTGTGGGACTGAGGTAGGTTAACAGTTGGGCAACTGTGGCTGTTCATTTAACGATGGCTTGACATGCAGACATGATTCATCTCAGTGCTGTGAAAAAGTCATCTGCTAAGTACTACAGTTAAAAGCACCGGAGCAAACTAGGCTTTTATTTCTCATCAGTTGGCAACCCTAGAATTACAAAGGATAAGCAGGACAACCCACCACCTCCAAGCCTTCACTTGCAGGTGGGAAGTTGACAGAAAAGTGCACAGGCACCAACTCCTGGGGAGGGGGAGGTCCCGTCACCCCCCCCCCAATATTTGAGAGGGCCAAGGGCTCCCAAAGTTGATGGGCATTGCTGCTGCATCTTGTGATCAATTATGTGGGGTGGGGCTTACCTGTGTCGTCTCCCCCCGCCCCAATATTTTATTCAAGTTGGCACCCTGGCAAAGTGTATGGGTGTGTATTGTTGACAAGGCTTGCAAAGTTCGTTTGCTTTGCTGAATATTTGTGCCTACCGATTTACCCTCAAGCCAGTGGACGATTGCACCTGCACAGATTCACAGGTGATTTCAGCAGTGCAGGGGAAGTGCTTCACTCCATGCAGACAATATCGGGTTCATTCCCTGGCATCTTGAGGGAAAGCTAGGCAATGTCCCTGCCTCAAACCCCAGAGAATGGCTGATGATTGGTGGACATGTAGGGCACTTCCATATGACCTGTTCATTGAGCAGTCATCCTGATTGGATTATCTTACATCAAAGCAAGGGCTATCTCACACTTTCCAGGGCAATTGCCCATCACTTTCCTTGTCACAGATGGGTTTGTTCTGGATAACGGCCCAATCAACTATAGTTGTGCAACCTGAATTTGCTGGCCTGTAATTGATTCTTGCCTGAAAATAGCAACAGTCTGGAAGCTGTTTTACTTAGCTAGGATGGGCTCTGACTCGGTAAAAGAGCAGTTACCTGTGTTCCTATGCATGGGCTTTGTGTGGACTCCAAATCAATGCTGGCTTGCAAAAAGTAAGTAAAAACTAATTCTACTGTTGTTGTTTAGTCGTTTAGTCGTGTCCGACTCTTCGTGACCCCATGGACCATAGCACGCCAGGCACTCCTGTCTTGCACTGTAACTGTATTCAAATCACCTGAAATATGGGAGGGGGTGCAGCTTCTACTGGCTTGTTTTCCTTTTCAGTGTAAGAAAGTAGAAAGGTTCCTTAAAGAAACCATGGGAGTGGCTCTGAAGTTCCAAAAAAGTAGTTCCCCCAACTTGGGGGTGGGGTGTACAGTATTGCAGTTCCAGCATGCGTAACTCAAAGTATTCCATTCATTGGGGATTGTGAGGCAGAATATATAAACTCAGGGCTATTTGCAGTTGTTCATCTTTCCAGCAGCAAGTGTATGTGAACGAAGGTTTTTTCAATGAATCCGGGGACACTTTTCAATTTCCTACTAAATAGATGGATTTTGCCAGTCCTGGGGACTGTCCCCAGGAAGCGGGGACGTCTGGTAACCTTAATGTGAACACTGGCTCTTGTGAGATGGAGGTTATTTCAGAGAGATTTTCTCAATATCCAGGAGGATGACTGGGGACCCTCGAGGGGTGAACCAAGGACATCATGCTGCTGCTTCCGTTTCTGCTGCTCTCCTTTACCCCAGTAGTCCAGGACCTCCTCAGCCAATGATACTCCCCCCCCCCCAAAGCCAATGTTCCTACTCCCACTTCCATACTAAGGTAAAAGGTAAAGGGACCCCTGACCATTAGGTCCAGTCGTGACCGACTCTGGGGTTGCGGCGCTCATCTCGCGTTTTTGGCCGAGGGAGCCGGCGTACAGCTTCCAGGTCATGTGGCCAGCATGACAAAGCCGCTTCTGGCGAACCAGAGCAGCACACGGAAACACTGTTTACCTTCCCGCTGTAGCGGTCCCTATTTATCTACTTGCACTTTGATCTGCTTTTGAACTCCTAGGTTGGCAGGAGCTGGGACTGAGCAACGGGAGCTCACCCCGTTGCAGGGATTCAAACCGCCGACCTTCTGATTGGCAAGCCCTAGGCTCTGTGGTTTAACCCACAGCGCCACCTGCGCTATAGTAGCTGGCATCAAAAGGGAGAACGTCTGTCCTCCGTCCCCAGTTCCCATAACTTCTGTCTCGTTGCTTCTTCATTCTCCATCTCCAGCTGAGCCTGCCAATCCATGCCCAGTTCTCCATGGGTCATCGGACTCATGCTAGATTCCACCATAGCAATGCCAACAAAACATAACACCACAGTCCTTGGGGAAATCAGTGGGACTGATAAGAATTTGTGTGTGTGTGTGTGTGTGTGTGTGTGTGTGTGTGTGTGTGTGTGCAGGCAGGCAAGGAGGTCAAGCCAGGCCTTTCCCAAAGCGTTCCATTTCTCCTGCCCTAGTTTGAACTCTTCTCATGCCAACCACCAGTGTTGCAATGGAAAGATGGAACTACATTACAATCCCATAAGGCTTTCTTTATTGGAGTCCCACAGTGAAGAAAGCAATTCTATGATTGTAGAGTTAACCCAGTAGTGATGTTGATGAGTCGATGAGTTCAGAAGATTGCAGGTCTTCCTATTGCAACACTGGTGGATGAAATTAGTCAGGGAAGAGTGAGCTGAATGCTTTGGAAGAGATCTGGGCTGTCCCTAAGTATATACACGCATGGACACACACATAGAGAGAGACAAACAGACAGAAATGACAGTGAAATCTGTTTCTTATTGGGGCAGGGGGTGGAAGGCTGTGACACACGTATTAAATCCTTTGTACACCGCCTACCTTTAGAAATCCCAGAGTAGTTAAAAACAATCTAAAAAATCAGTAACAATCAAACCAGAAAATATTCAGAGTCCACAGTAGATAACATACATGCTAAAAGCTAGGCAGAACAAATGCCTACCCGTTTCGATATGTGCAAATGTAGAATTGCCCCATTAACAGCACTAAGGTTGATTTAAAAAGAACACTCTTCCAAGCTTGTTTCTATGGGGTAGGTGGGTGGAGGGGAATCAGGTACCAATAGTGGAGATAGAGCGTTGACTTGATGAGAAAGGGGGAGGACCAAACCTTCACTCAGAGCCACAGAGTTCCTTGGGTGGCATTGGGCAAATCATGCTCTCTCAGCATCACCACTTCCTAGGGTTGTTAACGAGGTACAAAGCTAAACGGCTGCTTCTAGCTCCTTGGAAGAAAGGTTGGATACAAATGAGTTCAATTTATAAGCTGTACTGTACTTCCAAGCTTCATCTTGTATCTAGACATGAAATCTAGATGGAGCCTCCACATACTGGGGCAGTATACCTCTAGGCATGCCAGATGCTAGGGAGGGACAAACATCTAGTGAAGACCATCTCCTTCATGCCCTGCTTGTGAGGACTTAGAGGCCACTTGATGGGAAGAGCATGGATGAAATAGGGGCTTCCCATGCCAGCACTGATCAAGCAGAGACTTCTTTGACATTGACCATGGAGCATTGATTGCATGCTCTCAGGCTTGCATGGGAGAAATTGTCTTTTGTGGAAGTGATAGGGAACCAGTATGGCCCTCTAGGTGCCCTCTAGGTGGACCACTTGACCATTGACCCTGCTGTCTGGGGCTGATGGGAACCAGAGTTCCCCATCCCTGGAATGAATGGACCACTGGTCTAAGCTGGTATGTTACATTACAGTGAGAGATCTACTGGCTGTGCTGCCCAGGGCTGATGGGAGTTGTAGCAGAAAACCTATGGAAGGCATGGGCGTAAGCAGGGGGGGGCCAGGAGGGGGCAATTGCCCCCCTAGAAGCAGGGCTGCTGGCCAGCCTGCCCCGCTGCCCGCCCGGCGCCGTCTCCCTTCTCCCTGGCTGGCTGTGGGGCGGGCGGAGGAAAAGCCAGGCAACCGCTTTGTGCAGCTCTGGGGCTTTCCCTCCACCTGCCCCGGCGATTGCAGAGGGGGAGGAGGGGATCGGAGCAGCCCGATTTCGGGCTGATCCTGGCTCCCCCTCGCCCCTGCCAATCGCGGAGGGGGAGGAGGGAGTTGGAGCAGCCCGATTTCGGGCTGATCTTGGCTCCCCCTGGCCCCTGCCGATCGCGGAGGGGGAGGAGGGAGTCGGAGCAGCCCGATTTCGGGCTGATCCTGGCTCCCCCTGGCCCCTGCCGATCGCGGAGGGGGAGGAGGGAGTCGGAGCAGCCCGATTTTGGGCTGATCCTGGCTCCCCCTGGCCCCTGCCGATCGCGGAGGGGGAGGAGGGAGTCGGAGCAGCCCGATTTTGGGCTGATCCTGGCTCCCCCTGGCCCCTGCCGATCGCGGAGGGGGAGGAGGGAGTCGGAGCAGCCCGATTTCGGGCTGATCCTGGCTCCCCCTGGCCCCTGCCGATCGCGGAGGGGGAGGAGGGAGTCGGAGCAGCCCGATTTTGGGCTGATCCTGGCTCCCCCTGGCCCCTGCCGATCGCGGAGGGGGAGGAGGGAGTCGGAGCAGCCCGATTTTGGGCTGATCCTGGCTCCCCCTGGCCCCTGCCGATCGTGGAGGGGGAGGAGGGAGTCGGAGCAGCCCGATTTCGGGCTGATCCTGGCTCCCCCTGGCCCCTGCCGATTGCGGAGGGGGAAGAGGGAGTCGGAGCAGCCCGATTTCGGGCTGATCCTGGCGCCCCCTCGCCCCTGCCGATCGCGGAGGGGGAGGAGGGAGTCGGAGCAGCCCGATTTCGGGCTGATCCTGGCGCCCCCTCGCCCCTGCCGATCGCGGAGGGGGAGGAGGGAGTCGGAGCAGCCCGAAATCGGGCTGATCCTGGCGCCCCCTCGCCCCTGCCGATCGCGGAGGGGGAGGAGGGAGTCGGAGCAGCCCGAAATCGGGCTGATCCTGGCGCCCCCTCGCCCCTGCCGATCGCGGAGGGGGAGGAGGGAGTCGGAGCAGCCCGAAATCGGGCTGCTCCGATCCCCTCCTCCCCCTCCGCGATCGCCGGGGCAGGAGGAGGGAAAGCTGGCAAGGGAGAAGGGAGCTTTCCTTGCCCCACTGTGGCCCCTCCCCCGCCCCTTGCCCCCCTTGCCCCCCCTGAATTTCATCCTGGCTACGCCCCTGATGGAAGGACCAAGGTCAGCAAAGGCTGCCTTATAACAAGGCCATTGCTGGCTTTAAAAGGTAGCCAGTGTACTTCTCCCTTGCTTGCTGTTCCAGAATAACCAAGACAGGGCCATACCATGCTGATTTTTCCAAAAATACCACAGACTCCAGGCTGTAGAAATGTGAGGAACTCTTCTGACAAACATTTTTCTCCAGTGATGCTTCAAGTTCCTTTTAGTCTGCAATAGAGGACGTTTTAATATGTTAAGAGTCTGATAAACCGCAGAAGAGAGCCTTTTGAAACAATTTATTGTGTTTTCCAGCCAATGAAGAGTTTACAGATCTGGAAAGTGCAAAATCCAATTTACCATATTTACTTGAGTCTAATGCACCATTGAATCTAACGCACACCTCAATTTTCAGAACCTTGAAACCAAAAATAAGTATTTGCTGGCAAATGTAAATGCGCCATCGAATCTAATGCGCACCTCAATTTTCAGAACCTTGAAACCAAAAATAAGCATTTGCTGGCAAATGTAAATGTGCCATCGAATCTAATGTGCACCTTTATTTTTGCAACGTAATTTGGCCGAAAAAGGCGAGCATTAGAGTCGAGTAAATACGGTAAGCACCACTTATAAAAAAACATGCTGCAAGTGTAATTGCTGGGTGTTTTTTTTATGGCGATGACAATAATGAAGGAGAAGAGACAAGTGATACGTAGATGGCAAAGGAAATGGATTTTCCAGGTCAATCACAGGATGGGTTTTAGTACTTTAATGAGAAATATGCTATTAGCCCGGATTGCAAAATGGAGTCTTCACATACAGAGTGCAGGGACAAACAAGAAGGGGAGCCAGTCGCCTTCAGGCCCTGCTTCAGAGCATCCTATCAGACAAGAGATAAAAGTTGGACTGCTAGTTGGACCATGGCTAGGCAATTCATACATAATCTTGTGGAATCCCAAAGTGCAATGCTAAAGAGGCACAATCGGTGACTGATCATGCTGCGGGCTGCACCCAGCAGCAGACTCAAATGCTTTATGTGCTGGGCCACTGCGGCAACGATCGCAGATTGCAGATCAGTCCTGTGCAGGTGCTCAGAAGTAAGTTCCAGGCGAATTCAGTGGGGCTGGCTCCCCATCAGGACTGCTGGGAATTGAAAGAGGGATGGAGGCCAAATGCAGCCTGCTCTGGCCCTCAGGAGTCTCTCCAGGCCACACCCCCTCTCACAGGCCACACCCACCTTGAGGTGTTTTCTCCTAGCTGGAAGGCGTTCTTGAACTCTGACACTGCTTCTTGCATGCCTGGATGGACAATGGAGAGCAGTGCTTATGTCAAGACCAGCTGTGCAAAGGTAATATTTGCATTCCTTCATCCACCCATGCAGGCCTCTGGCCCTGCCCACCACAGGCTTGTGTAGTCCCCAGGAGGTTCAGTTGCCCGAAGGGAATGTGGACCTGGGGCTGGAAATGTTCCCATCTCCCCTGAATGAGACGAGCACACCTCAAGAAATTGAGTAGAATCATAGAATTGACAGGGACCCTGAGGATGTACAGCTGTCCTTTAAGGGAATCGAACCTGTGACCTTGGTGTTATCAGCACCACGCTCTAGCCAGCTGAGCTATCCACAAGTAGCATCCATAACTGTGCCTGATCCGCTCCTCCTATCACTGAATTTGGCTCTCCTGGCTCCCACACTGGAGGACTGCATTTCACATTTGGCTTTATCAGCGGAGCTTTGTGCCGTTTCCCGGGCAACAGCGTGCAAAGGGAACACCAGGAATGCGCAGGCGGCAGGCCTGAAGCTGTCTCCTGACCTGCTCCCTGCAGGCCCCAACGCAACCGCTGCTCCAAATGGAATTTGTTCCCGCGGCACTTTATAGACATAGTGTTCCCCTCCCGGCAGCGCTTGCATGGCACAGAGGCAGCGTGACGACAATGGCAGCTGAGCCGGCTGCCCATTTTATAACAAGGGCTTGTTTATTTCTCCACTGGGGACACATGCGCGGAGCAGGGAACAAGGGTGGGGCTGTTCCCACAGCTTTCTGAGAAAAGGGTGAGCTAATGTGTCCTCGCCAGAGAGAGGCACAAAACAAAAACAGCAGCAGCAGCAGCAACACATGCAGCAATGAAGATTAGCAAGGAGAGAAGCGGAGCTGGCAGGGAAACAGCAGCAGAGAAAGAAATGCAGGGACCAAGACCAGTAATGGAGAAGGGAGGCACAGGCCCATTTATTGGGGAGGTAGCCCAAACTGGGCTAATGCAGCTCCTGTTTGTCTCTTGATCCGACTCTCATCCGAGAATTGGAAGGTACCCCAAGGGTCATCTATTCCGATCCCCTGCAATGCAGGTATCTCAGCTACAGCATCCATGGCAGATGTCCCTCCAACCTTTGCTTAAAAAAAACCCACTTTCTGAAGGAGACCATTCCACTGCTGAACAGCTTTTGCCACCAGGAAGTTATTCCTGAGGTTTACTGATACCGGTAGTTGGCCTCTCCTTTCTTGTAACTTGAAGCCTCCAGAGTAGCAGAAAACAATTGGTTTATACAACTGGGATCTAGATCATGGTGTGTGATGATGGCACATACGTGTGACAATTCTGACACTTCTGATGTGTGACAATGCATGACCATTACTTGATGGCGTGTTTGTGTCAATGAACATAACTAGGTGCAATGCCACGGGTATAACTTCTTCTTTTTTATGGAATCAATTCAAACATGCAGACAACAGTCATCAGAGAGACACTGGGTCACAGCCAATCACACTGCAGCACCGTGGTGTGTTTTAGATGAGTGAATGGACTATCACTAATTTAAAATCACACAAAGAACTTGAGCATTGCCTCAAATGAAATGCTCTTCAGTGGATGTTCATACATTCAGCTGACACAATACAGTATTCTAGTACAGGGGAGAGCAGTTATATCTGTGCAATGCCTGAATCAACTTTCTGTGATTTCTACGTAAATAACAGTCAAGATTTATAACAATGGTAGGACATATTCAGGAAATATGGCAGGACATGTCAGCAGTATGCTGATGACACACAGCTCTGCTAAAGGTGTGGCAGTGGATTGCTGGCGGACCGTTGTCTTGCCCCGGTAATGGACTAGATGAGAGCCAACAAACTGCAGCTCAATCCAGATTAAGACTGAGACACTGTTAGTGGGCGACTCCCAGGAGGGAGACTGTCTGCTTTTAAAGGGGTTACACTCCCTCTTAAGGAGCAGGTGTGTAGCTTGGAGATGCTCCCGAACCCATTGCTGTCACTTGAGGCCCAGGTGGCCTCGGTGGCATGGAATGCCTTCCGTCAGCTTCAATTGGTGGCCCAGGTGCACTCCTATCCGGACAGGGGTAGTCTAACTTCTGTGGCCTATGCTCTGGTAACCTCTAGGTTAGATTACTGCAATGTGTTAGAGGTGGGGCTGCCTTTGAAGATGGCTGAGAAACTTCATCTGGTGCAAAATTCACAAGGCCAAGACGAGTGGAGCATATAATACCAATCTTGGCCCAACTGCACTGACTGCCGATTAGTTTCCAGGCTCAAATCAGAGCGCTGGTGATGACATGTAAAGCCTTACGTGGCTCAGGGTCACCTCCCTAACTTAAGGATCATCTCTTCCCATACAAACCCACCCAGACTCTGTGCTCATCGTCTGAGGCCCTTCTCTCTGTCCTTCCTCCCAAGGAGGTTTGGAGGGTGGCAACACAAGAACGGGACTTTTCTGTGGTGGCTCCCTGTTCGTGGAATGCTGGCTTGCTTGATGCAATCATTACATGACTTTAGATTCCAGGGAAAAATATTCCTCTTTACCTGTGGCCTACCTATGGCCATAAAACAATCTATGGGCTTTAAATAGGGTGGGGACTGTTGTTATTATTATTCCCTGTTATTTTTTTTATTTTTTTTATTATGCTATGTAAATTGTTTTTTTAATGTTGTGCACCACCCTTGCTTGATTTGCGAGCTATCAGGGAGTAAATTTTTTCACAGGGCAGCCTTGCGACCAGAGAATCTTGCGGCAGCTTAAGAATTAATACATTTATTGGAGAATAAATTTTCATATTTACATTGTCTGATGCAGGAAGTGAAATCTTAGTAGGCAGGTCTACGAGGAGGAAATTGGAAGTTGAATGGCAATGATGCGCAAAAATCTGTGATAATTAGAGCTTAATTATATGCTAAATAGGCATGCCTTTAACCTTTTACAGCCGCAGGTGATTGTTAAAATGATAAGAGTCATCACCTCTAATGGGACAGGAAACCTTGCCCAAGCAACAGTCATAAGATATCCTGGGTAAGCCATCACGCATGTAGCGCGGTGGCATTAAACTTCAGCTGTTTCCCTTGTATTTTCCCTTTGAAGTTATTTTGTTACTGAACGGTCAGTTACAGGACATCCTAGGAGGTTAAAATGTCCGCTCACTGGTTTATGAATATTGCTGTTTCTGACGTCAGTTGTATTCTTTTGCATGGAACTCCCCTGCCTATCCTTTGTAGAAGGCAGAAGAGCATCTTTGGCAGATGATGGCATTAATCATTTTGGAAGAGGGTCAGGTGAATGTTGTTGCAGATGGCATTCCTGTTACAGGAAGGCTTTTTTATGTGGCATCCACCACCACCCCGCCCCCGCACAGAAAGCATTTCTGGACATAACATTCAGTTCACATGCAAATCACTGCTGGTGGTGACTGCACACACGTGCGATTCATTGCAGGCGCCCACACTGAGAAGTTACAACCAACCGCCACAACTTCCCAGTCAAGGAATTGCAACTGTGGATGCGCATCATAATCTACATGCCTTCTCCTCCACTGCGGTGTTTTCTGAGAAGACAAAGCATAATTTGTGGAGCAGTCCTATCTCTTAATTATATAATGAGTAATAAATCTTAAGGAAGCTTGCTGGGCATGCCTTTGATAGATCCGCTACTAGTCTGGTGATGATGCATAGCAGCCCTTTTTTCTGTGGTGCAGCCACATTTATGGAACCCCACGTTTATGGAATTCCTTCTTGGAAGAACCCCTCTGGGCTTACAAAGTTTAGTTAATTAAATGCTGCATTTCAGCCAAGACTGCCTTCCAAACCAGCTTAAACTATGCAAAGTTTTCGTTGCCTTTGCAAAGAAGGAACGCTCTTCTGGGAGAACTTTTTTCCTGGTGCAAAAAACAGAGGGAAACCCCCCCCCCCATACTGACTAGGATCACAGCAGGGGGCAAATGGTACAAGCTTGGGAGCCCAGGGCCTCGTTTTTTTTTTAAAGTACACATATTCATGTAGCTGCTAATCGCTTGAATAGGGATCATGTCTAATTTGGCCCAGAGACCTTGGCGAAGCATTGACAGATTTCTCAAGCTAGCATGGAGCCTGGCCGTCAGTTTTCCTTTTGATTGCAATGTTTTGGCTGCCTCACCCCTCCTGTCAAGATACATTGGGGATCCAAGGCAAGGCATAAATCATTTGTATTTTGCAAAGTGGTGTGCTGAGAATTTCCTAGAAAGACCCTGTTGTCAGCCTCCTGATATTTCCACCAACGCCTAGTTGTTGTTGTTGTTTTCTTTCTTTCCTAGTAAATGGAAACATACCATCGAGAATGCCAAGAGTTCTCCGAATGATTTCACAGCCCTGTTTGTGATTCTCAGAATCTGGATAATAAGAAGATCTAGGGCATGTAATACAATCACAGCGCCAGCAGAACGACCTTTGGCTGAGCTGCTGGGGACGGCTATTGGAACGTTTGCCTCTTAATGGCTTCCTGCAAGATAGGGGAGCTGGCCTAGCTTCCGGAGCCCACATTCCCAGCTCTCTGTGGGAAAGCAGTTAGCCAGAAGTTCCCTTTCAAACATGTGAAAATGCCTGCACGGAAAGCACTTGCCGATGGGGCATTATGCCGAATCTACATGTAGGGTTGAACTTGGGACTTTCTGCATGCAAGGCAAATGTTCTGCCGATTGAGCTACTAATGCCCCAACTCCCTTAGTGGTGCAGCAATAAAACTGTGAGCACATTCGCAAAGCTCAGCAGGGTCTGGTATGGTTTCAAATTGGATGGGAGAATGTTGAGTTTCTTGCATTCAAGAGGGTTGGGCTAGAACTAGATGAACCTCAGGATCCCTTCCAGCTCTACAATTCTTTGATTCACTGAGATTGTGTGACAATTGGACATGCACATTTCATCCTCATCTCCTATATGGAATAGCTTTTCAGGTTAGGAATTACTTGACGTTTGTGGTGGTCCTAAGATTCCAGAAGCATGCCCAAATGACACCGACGGGATTAGACTCCTGTGTTGTTGTTTAAAAGATTTATAGCTTGTCCTTCCATTGTAAACGTTGGTCTAAAGCATCGGTAATACAATAGGCAATCCAGAACAAAAAAAGAGTTGAGAGTTCTTAATTATCTACTTTATTGTATCTTTGTCATGGGAGAGGAAAGGGGGTGCCACAGGGGCACCACAATTGATCTTGAATCTGGGCATCCCTGCAGGCAGAACAGAGAAACAATTAACCTCTTTTCCTCATCCCTCCTTCTTGCAATCTTCCAAGCTAGATCAAGGCAATGGGGAAGAAAAGAGGTTGTGGAGAGAAATCTTAAGGTGGATTCTATATGGATGGACCCCAAATGCATAGAATTTGCAGCACATTATGTGCACAATTATCCATGACTGGGTAAGGTGGCCAGGTGGCAACTCTTAAAAGACTCCACAGGCTCCTTTCAATTCACTGCTGACTCAGGAGTTGCAGCTGTGGTAATTGCTCCTTCCACCTCTTTTTTCTCCAGGTCATTTCATCTGCCACCTTTCCCCGCCTGCTGTTCAACCTACCTTCTGCAACAGGAGGGGGAGGGGCAGAAGGAGGAGGGGAGGAATGAGAGGGAGAGGCCACTGCTTCCTTGTTTATCGATTCAAGTGGGGATTTAAAAGTACAGGAGGGAGTGTGTGCCTGTGTACGTTTTGCAAAGAGAGAAATCTCAAGGCTGCAATCTGCCAACCCTGAGTATGGGAATTTTGTCACACATGAAACAGACCATTTTCTTTTGGTTTGGATCTGCGATTTTATAGCAGCAAGATGGGATTCTGTAGTTAGTAGAAGGAACTGCTGAGGTGATCAAACCAGTCTCATTGTTAAGCCTAGCAAGCCTCCTAAGCACCCCTTTTACGTGACTAAAGAGTTGGCTGCGTTGTCATAGAAACAACTAATGGGTGCTTGCTACCAGATGCACAGGGCAGGCCTTCACTCCTCACCTGGCTGGGCCCCACATCTGAGCAACCCTTTACAAAATTAAGCCTCCATCTGGAAGCACTCCATAGTGGAAGCACTCGAAGCACTGTCTCAGGTGCTCAGGCTGACAGGCTCTCCAACAAGATCCCCAGCCTTGCTGTCTCTAAGGCTGCCAGGCAATGCAAGCCCAGGTAATTGAGAGACCCACGTCTGAGGAAGCATGCATGGGATTTTAGCCCACATGGTAGTGCCACATGTGAATACATGGCTTCACAGTTATGTGGTGTGTGTCAGTCAGCTCGAGTGAGAGGTTACGTAAAATCCACTTACACACGCAGGTGGAAGGCAAACAAGCCACGGAGATGCATTGGAACGCTTTATTTAAACACATCCCAATATAGATCCGTGGCTTATGCCAGTGCACAGGACGTTCTCTTAAAATACACATTGATTTTTAGATGTAGCTTTTGGTAGCAATGAAGTCCAGAACGATTATTTACTAGTAAAGCTTCCATTTATCATACCCGGTGTGGCGTCACATTGTGGCTTCATAGTTACGCCAAGCCTGTCAGCATTGTGTACTGCCCTATTCAAAGCTTAAATCTGGCGCAAATAGTCAAGGGAGAAACAGCCCCCTTATATATTGTGATTAGAAAGGTCTGGAGTGGGGCAGCAGCATGGTTTGCCTAATATTTGGTGGGAGTCAGGGGTTGGAGCTTGTGGGTTTCATAAAATCCGCTCTTAAATGTAAGGTGGAGGTGGCACCCATACATCTGATGGAATGGTGATGAAAGTTCAGGAGCAGATTTAAAGGCTGATGTCCCTTTGTGATGGGCCATTTCAGGTTGCAGAAGAGAAGGCGGCATTGACCTAGAATGTATTTAAATGCTGCCGGGTGCAACTAGATATTTTGCGTGGGTGTGAGCCAGACTCTAGTCTCCTTGGTCTTGCTCTGGGTGTTTGCCTGTCAACTTGCTTGTTCCTGTTCTCTCCCTCCCTTTCTTCCTGTCAGTCTGCCAGCTTCCCTAACCATTCCTTGTTCTAACCTTGCTCCATCCTACTTTGGGTGGACTTCTTGGCTTAGAAGCAGTAAACTTTGCCTTCTGATTGACTCTCCTATATGGTAGATCTGCCCTGAGAAACCCATCCATTGCTGGTCCCGATCCTGCTGGGATTCATGCTTTTAGCTCCCTGACACCACCCAGTGCTGACACAGACAAATCACGGTATTTTTTCACAGTTCCTATCTGTTGCAGCCACCCGCAGCACCACTTGGATAGAAGGCTTGTCCTGTGTTAAGGAAACAGTCCTATCAATTAAGCGATCCTGTTCGCCGCACCAAAAAAACAGAGGAAGTACTGTTAAATCTACACTTTGCTTTTTTATAGGCCATTTCCACATGCATATTAAATAATTTCCCCTTTTTAAATACGGTGATTAAGAACAGCCACGTGATTCTCCAATGAAATAGTGTGGGAATTCAGGAAACACCTGAATTGCACTTTTCTGGGGGGTGTTGACATCTCCCCCCACCCGGCTTGGTGGACGACATCCAGCTTTCAGATCACTGGTTGCTTATCCACCCCTGGTATGAATGGTTATTGCTAGAACTGCGTCCTGTTTTGAAGGGGTAGTTATTTGGGAGTGGAAGCTATTTAGGAAGAAATTCAATTGGTCAAATATTTTACCCATCATTCCAATTCCAAATTCTACCGGAAAAATTTGATTGGTGGCTGGCCAGACAGACAGATGGCAATCTGGCTGCTAATTATATACAGTGAGCAAAAATAATAGCAGGTATTCCTCACTAAGGTTCCCCCCCCCAACCTTCCATTAAGCTAAACTTCTCCTGCCTTTTCCTTGTTAGCAGATATTTCAGAGTTACAAAAAGCTGCTCTGGCAAACCTGTTCTGCAGATGGGAAGTATGAGGTTCTGTCTGATTGGTCATTCAGTGCTAGATAACAATGGTTTATGACCCTCCGTTCCGGGACATTAAAATGTGGGTTGTGCAACACGCTACGTCGGTTGCAATGTTAATCTCCACTGGTTGTTTTCCTGCCTCTCCAGCACCTGTAGCAATAACCCTGAAGTTGTAATTAACTCATCGTAGTGGTACCGCTTTTAAGAGGAGAGATGGAGAAATTGAGAGTGCGGAGAGTTGCAGGCAACTGTGTTGGGTGTTGATCTTTTATGGTAGGAATGCTCACTTCTGTGTTTTCATAGGGCTCTTTGTTCTGCAGACAATGAGAATCATAGAATCTGAGAACCATAGAATTGTAGACTTGGAATATGTAGGAGTATGCAGCTGTCCCATATAGGATCGAACCTGCAACCTTAGTGTTATCAGCACCATGCTCTAACCAACTGAGCCACCCTAGATGCCATAGAACTTAAAATGTATTTTTTTTTAAAAAAAGGCCATTTTTCATGTTCTTAAATACCTAGGGTTGCCATATCTCTAACAGAGCTTTTTTTTTTGTAAAAGCTACAAGAATTTTTGAGTTTTGGAGGTTTTTAAAGGCATTTTTGGCACGATTTAACCCCCATTGCCAGTTTTCCAGGACATTTGCCTGGATTTCCGAAAATAATCCAGGATGCCAAATTCCAGGACATGTCCTGGAAAATCAGGATGCATGGCCAGACCGATGTAATCAGAGATCAAAAAGACTTACCGGGGTGGGGGTGGGGATCAGAATTGCAGCAGCAATTTTAGAAGCTGTGCATAGAACAGAAATTGGCGAGTCTCAAGCAACAGGGACTACCACTGAAATGTGGCATTCTAATAGAGCTCTGAAATCTCACGAGGTTTCCTAACCATGGAAAAGCTTTGCTGGTCATACTACAGGCAATGGCTTGGACCCCAAGATGCCGTGAATGAGTGAAAAGGTGCTTTTGCTCAATTCCTCCTTCCTGCTGCGGGACATTTGCTGTACCAGGTAGTGTCTGGAACCTGACAGCGGCTGTGTTGTATGGCAATAGGGTTCATTGGCATCCATTTGTCTTGGGAGAAAATGGAAGAGTGGGAGGTTGCAGCGCCTGCTGTGGCTGTAGAGACCGATATGGGAGAGACATGTTTTGTTGCAGCTGGGGCAGATGAAGGCGTCCAGTTGTTCTGCTGCAGATGCACCATGGCGTTTCTTCTCTCTGCGCTCCTCCCAGCGGTCATTCCTCCTCTGGCCACTGCTATGGATGCACAACCTGTCTGTCTCCAGGCACTGTAGTCATCTGCAAGGAATTCCCACATAGCGACGTTGATGCTGCCAGCCTTCATGTGACGCTTGCAGACAACTTTGTAATGCAGAGTTGGTCTGCCAATGGCTTACTGCAGGGGTTGCCATCCTGGTGCCTGTTGGTGCCTGCGGAGGTCTTCCCTGGCACCCTCTGGGGCCCCTCCGCCTGCTGAAATAAGGCTTCAAAGCCCATATAATAGGCCATGGGTAGGCAAACTAAGGCCTGGTGGTCGGACCCGCCCAATCGTCTTCTAAATCCGGCCCACGGACGATCTGGGAATCAGTGTGTTTTTACATGAGTAGTATGTGTCCATTTATTTAAAATACAATATTTGTGGGACCTGCCTGGCGTTTTTACATGGATAGAATGCATCTCTGGGTTATTTGTGGGGCATAGGAATTCATTCTTTTTTCCCCTCCAAAATATAGTCTGCCCCCCCCCACAAGGTGCGAGGGACTGGCCCCCTGCTGGAAATTTTTGCTGACCTCTGTAATAGGCTGTCGTGTGTGTGTGTGTGTGTGTGTGTGTGTGTGTGTGTGTGTGTGTGGTAGCCACAACAATTTGCAAATGTGCTCATGGACCCCAAAAGATTAGTGAACCTTGGGCTTAAGGCCCATAGCTTGATGAGAGGTCTGTGTGGGCTATGCTATTTGCCTTTTGGCCTGTGGCTCCTCGATGAGGCAATATGAGTGTTGCTTTTAGCTCACCTGCCACTCCTAGGCAGCTGAGCTTGCTCCTGATCTAGTGAGGGGATGTGCTGCCACAAGCCTTCCGAGTGGTGCACCCCACGCCAACCAACTGGGAAATGTGTCAGGGAGTTTGTTCGGATCCATTTCAGGACATGGTCAGATTACTGAACGTGCATGTGCGGGGGACATGGGAGGTCAGCTCCGAAGAAAATAAGGGACATAGTGAACAGGCAGAAGAGGATAAGTTGTTTGCCAGAAAGGCTTGCTTGCACTACTAGCAGGCATAAAAAAACCAAGCCCATCAGCCGCACACGCTGAGCCAAACTAGGGGCTCAGTAAACTTGTCTGGGTTAAGTTGTGTTATTGTTTTTGGAAAGTGAAACGTAGCTCATAAATAACTTAGAACATTTGCCAGAAATCAGGAGATCCCAGAAACCATGCATGCATAAGGGAAAGAAGTCATACCTAAAATATATTTATAAAGGCCGCCCACACCAGAGCATAATTCCAGTTCTGAGCTGGTGGAGGACAGCAACTACCGTAGAGGACTGCTTGTTTACGTGAGTGATAAAAGGAGATATCATGCTGCAACAAATAAATCTTGCTACCTTAATCAGTAAACCTGCCTGAGGGTGCCACGTACCTTAGCACAGTGTTTCCCAACCTTGTGCCTCCAGATGTTTTTGGCCTACAACTCCCATGATCCCTAGCTAGCAGGACCAGTGGTCAGGGAAGATGGGAATTGTAGTCCGAAAACAGCTGGAGGCACAAGGTTGGGAAACACTGCTAGCAGACATGGTTAGCGGATTGTATATGGCTTGGTGGATATCACAGGTTGTGACCACAATCTTATCTCTGTCTCTCAATGGATTGTATTTTATTTTACAACATCACTGCCCCATGTTCCATTCTATATTTTTCTTCTTTCCCCACTATGTCGGTCAGTACAACTCCTCCAAGGTGTAGCTTATTATTTTCTTACTTCCTTTAGACTTTTGTTGATTTGGGCACCTGAAAATTCTAACTAGGGTTCATATGAAATAAAAGAAGAAGAAATTTTGGGATTCTCACTAGAGCAAAATAATTTTACTGGTGGGGTGATGCGAGCATAGGCCAGATGGCAAGAAAGGGAATGTGGTTTGGCAGTGTGCTCGGGGGGGGGGGGGGGATACATATATATTTGGGGAAACAGTAGGGGACAGATGGAGATTTCTTCCAGAAAAACAATCAACACTTTTGATTGCGGATTCCCTGTGTCTTTTGACAGCTGGACAACAGGAAGAAATGAATGCATTGCAGCTTCTCTGACATTGCAGCATCCGAGTCCTTGAAGAAGAAGCACCAGTTGAGTTTCTGCCTGTCACACACAAGCCCTGGCCTGGGTGGGTAGGTAAGTGGGTGACAACACCCCTGTCTGATGACAACCCCACCACTTCACTGATTCTGACACCATCCTGTCACTATTTTAAATGAAAACACCCACGGAAACTCATTTTGCAACTCTCTCGCATCTCCTGGATTTTCTTTGTATTATCATACCTTAAAATCATTAGCTGCAAAGTAGAATTCAATAATAATAATGATAATAACAATTAATAATAATAATAATTTATTATTTATACCCTGTCCATCTGGCTGGGTTTCCCCACCCACTCTGGGCGGCTTCCAACAGAAGATGAAAAGTACATTAAAAGAATAAATTGAGATTCCCAGTTTTGTTTTGTTTTTTTGGGGAGGACAGGATAGAAATAAATACAACAACAACAACAACAACAACAACAACAACAACAACAACAATTATTACCCACAACTGATATTTATGCTTTGTTCTGCTCTGTAACATTATGACTAGCAGTTTCATTTATCTTAAGGGGTTTTAAAACAACATACAGTAAGCCTCTTAAGCCTCTATATCACTTAAGGTGGAACGTAATCAAATCACCACATTTTTCGCAAACACACACACACAGACAGACAGAGACAGGGGACAGGGACACACCAGGAAAAGGAAAAGGACACAAAAAGCCCAGATGGTTCAGGTCAAGGCAGAGTGGATTTTCCACATGCTAAAATAAAGCACAAAACTGATGCATCAGGGTTTTGATGAGCAGAGGTCCCAGGGCAGGCATCTACAACAGGAGCTGGAGCTGTTATGGCTTCTCCCTGGGACCTTAGAGGCATGCAGTTTATGGTGGGAAGAACAGCTGTGGAAGGAGGGGGGGGAGAGAGACCCCTGCAGGATTTCAGAGAGGGCACGTAGCTCATGTCCCACATGGCGAAGATAAGAAATGGAGGGGGTTGTAGGAAATGGCTTAGGAAAACCCAGCAACACAAGGTAAGCTGCAGCTGCAGGAACAGCTCAGGGTGGCTGGGGGGGGGTGGTGGAAAGGAAAACTGCACACAGTCAGCAGATTCAGCTCCTCCCCAGTGAGAAAAGCAAAGGGCTGCCAAACACATTCCTGCTTGCTGAAGGCCCTGGAAGGAGAGGGGGCTCCTCGCAGCTGCTCTCCAAGAAGTTGGCCTGGCTTGGCTCCGTGCGGGAAGGGCAGAGTTAACTCTGCAAGGCGTACATGTGGTTCATATCAACAGAAGGGAACTTGGCACCAGGAGAACTTGGGCTATCAATTTACCCCAGTCTGGATGACGTCCCGCCCCCCCTCGCCCCCCCCCCGCTTTCTGGGTGTTTGCTCACTCAACACACAGGAATCAATACAGTGGCTATAGGTGGATTTCTTTTTTTCTGGGCAGCAATGTTGCCTAAGGAATTTTGGAGAGCTTGGAGAGTGTTTTTTAAAGTCGCCGTTCCACTTCAAAGTGGTCAAGGTGCTATAAATAAGCGTGTTAACCGTATTAAAAACACACAGAAGAGTCAAAAACTGAATACGGCACTTTAAACAGCAGATTAAATGTCAGGGGTCCACTACACCAGGAAAATGCCTTTGGAAAACCCAAATATCCAGCCAGTTTGATATTCCATTGGAAGGATTCCACAATGTAGATGTTGACAGAATAATCATCATGATAATTTTATTTATGCCGTGCCCATCTGGCTGGGTTGCCCCAGCCACTCTGGGTGGCTTCCAACACATATAAAAATATAATAAAATGTCAAACATTAATAATAACAATCTGATCCAATACAAAAAGTCACAATAACTTTAAAATAAACCACTTGTATCAAAACAACAATCCATTATAATGAGAAAGACGCAGGTGGTATTGTGGTCTAAACCACTGAGCCTCTTGGGCTTGCTGATCAGAAGGTTGGTGATTCTCATCCACATGACAGGGTGAGCTTCCGTTGCTTTGTCCCAGCGCCTGCAGTTTGAAAGCATACCAGTGCAAGTAGATAAATAGGTACTGCTGAGGCAGGAAGGTAAATGGTGTTTCCGTGCTCTCTGGTTTCCGTCACGGTGTTCCATTGCACCAGAAGCGTTTAGTCATGCTGGCCACGTGACCCAGAAAGCTGTCTGTGGACAAATGCCAGCTCCCTCGGCCTGAAAGTGAGATGAGTGCTGCACCCCATAGTCGCCTTTGACTGGACTTAACCGTCCAGGGTTAACCTTTTACCTTTTTACCATTATAATCTAATAGTAAGCAGTAAAATTAAATATCAGCATATAGTAATTAAACCATTTACACTTATTACAATAAACAATTACAATCAATAAAAATAATGGCAACTCACAATGCACAAAATACCACAAAAATTACAAGGACATCATCCTGCCAGTGGCCAAACCATTTTTTAGCCAACAGGAACACCCTAACAGGCGGATGTGGTCCTCTTGACCCTGGTCTCATTCTCTAGTCTGAACGCAAACTATGGTTTGCGGTTCAGTCATCATAATAAACCATAGTTTTTGCTGTGGGAAAAATGTGAGCTGTTGCGGGGCAGGAGATACAGGGTGCTTTTCTCATTGCTATTCCTCGAGCTACAATTCCCAGTATGCCCAGCAAACTACAGTTCCCAGCATTCTTTGGTGTGTCGGGATGTGCTTTAAATGGATGGCATGTACCGTAAGTAGCCCAAACATCTTGTGGTCTAGAGAGGGAACTTCTGAGTTTACGCTGAATGCCAAGACAGACACTCTCCTTTAACCGAGTGTGCATGGGCAGAAATGACAACATTGCTACCCAGTCACACCAAGCTGGATTGATTCCTGCATTGCAAGCGGTTGGACTAGATGACCCGTGGAGCCCCTTCCAACTCTAAAATTCTATGATTCTTTGTTGTTTTCACTGGGTACGTCTCATGCCCAGCTCTCCTCCTATACTTCCACCCCTGCTATAATGCAATAAAACGTTTGTGCAATCCTAGGCCCTTTAGCACCATATAATGTACTGTGCTAAACATTTGGGGAGGGTAAAAAAAAGCTGACTAGTATGAGCACCCCAGACATGACTCTTGTTCCAGGCGGAGTAGCAGCACTCCTCTTTGGGGCTGGAGATACGCTGCAACAATTTGTTGTGGGTCCCCGCTCCCCTTATCACCACTAGCCAATTATATTCTATGTCAGATTTTTATCATAGCCAGATTATGGTGTGGCGTTTCTCCACACCAGGTCAGGTTTAGATTATTTCATGGACCTCTCTACCCCAGGCCTCGCCTGGTTTCTTCCTTTCTGCTCCTATCTTAATACATCTCCCGCTGAGTTTCAGCCAACAAGGAAGTTGCATCTTACTTCAAGGCAACTATATTTCCTCTCTTAACAAAGGCAGGCTAGGAGTCTGCTTCTCCTCCACCCATCCAGGCCCAGGCAAAGCAAGGGACGGGGTCCTAAGGCGATTTCCTGATGAGTGTCAGCTGTCACACTGCGTCGCACATTTGGTAAAGATCTGAAGGGCCTGGCGATGAGCGACTGGCCGTAATAACGCCACACGGAAGAGAGAGAGATTTAGGGCTGGCCCAAGACGTCGAGTGGAAATCAAAATGGCACTCCTTGTCACAAATTAAAATTGTGGTCACAAATTAAAATTGGGGATGGCCACAAGAGGACTTGCCCTGCCCCAGAACCATCCATAAAAAGCAGGAGGGTGACAGGGCAGCAGAGGTAGGTCCTGAGGCTCTGAAACGAGTTGTTAAAGTATCTATTGACTTGGCCCTTGCTTGTTATTTTTTTTGACTGAACTCGCCGCTGGAAGGAGGGGAGGATTTTTCAAAAGAAGGCTATGAGCCAGTGTTGGTTAAAATGGGGGCAAACTACTTTATTTGTACTCATCTTCCTTTAAAATTGGGTTCCCAAGATCAGTCATTATTTATTAAATTTTTTATTGCTTTCATATCCCACCTTTCATTCAAGAAGCTCAAGGTGACATACAGAGTTGTCCTTCTCCCCATTTTATCCTCACAAGAACCCTGTGAGGCAGGTTATGCTAAGACGATAACACACTGGCTAGTTTTTGCTTTATAAAACGCTCCGCATAAAACATTAAGTGTGGCTGTCTTGTTCCATTTTCCTCTCTCTTTTCTAGCAAGGCTCCTGTGCTGCTGTTGTTGTCGCACGTCTGTGCATGATTTTCTTGGGTTGCAGAAATATGTGCATTGACTCTATTTTCAGGTCGTAAAGTCTCTTCTACAAATCATTAATATTGTGCACAGTATCAGGCTGTGTAGGCAGAAAATTAAACAAGGGAGCTTGCCACCCACTCACTGCACACCTTAAAGTGGAGCATCACCTGATGAATTTCTGCCTGGCACATGCCAGTTAAAGGCACAGCAACCTTGCCAGCAAAGAAAGTATCAACTCTTTATCAGCTTGAAAGCATACTTCCCTGTCAGCATAACTGGTGCAAAAAATAAGAGGAAAAAGATAATCTGAACCACTTTCCTTTTGGGGGAGAAGGGAGAAGTAAATACCAGCCACCCTTGTAACAACTGTAGGTAGAATTGCTGTTTTCAATGCTAATTTTCCATCCCTTAATTGAATGAATTGCTGCCAAGGACACCCACTCTGTTTACATTCCATCTGCTTCTCCTGTTTTTCAGTAACAGCTTGGTGCAACAGCCTGCAGCTTCAGTTCCAGGCAGCTGGGGAATAGACACTCTCACTCTTTCTCATCATCCCATCGCTTGTACTTAAACATCTTTATTAATGGCTTGAAGGAGGTGAGTAAACAGCACGTGATGTTCTCAGCACCAGGTAAAGACCAATATATTTTACTTCCAGCTGTCTATCGGCTACATATTATAGATGGAAGTTGCAGACCAAGGGAATCTGTAAATCACCCAGGAGAGGCAGTTTCAGGAGGAGATGATCACACCAGGGGCAGATTTTGGCAATATGGCACCCTGAGCAAGGGTAAAAATCCCACCCAAAAATTATTTTCACAATAATTCCTTTTGGTACAGCTGCTTTTTTATGGATCTTCTCTGCAGGTACCCATATAAATATAGGTATTGTTGTTATTACTAATACTCCCTGGGCTCTGCACCCTGTGTGTGTGTGGGGGGGGACGACCCACACTCCCCTAAATTGGGCACTGGTGACAAGTAAATTTGCATGGGCTTGTTTTTGCGAGGAAAGGCCTGCTAAACTTGGGGTATCCTGCTTCAAGCATATTTTTCCAAATAATTTTCACCCCAGGTGACTTCCTTTCCCACAGGTGCCACTTATGACTGTGTGGACATTCCCTTTGAATGTGATCGCTAACTTTGGGCCAAAGCTGTCGTCTCAAAGGTTTAGCATGAGCTGCGCCCCAGACAAATGTGCAGCAACATGCGTCAGAAGTTAACAGACTGTGTGGCCCCACAGCCACCTCCGTATCTCCCCAAACATCACCTCCTTCTCTTCTTCCTGCAGTGGTTGAGAGCCTTATTTATGGTATACACCCAGGAGATCCCATACAGTGGTCAAAGCCAATCCACCCAGCTTCGGGGAAAGTGGGCAGGTACCAGACCCTTTACAACACTGTCATCAAATGCAGTTATCCCCCCAGAATAGCAAATTATTGCTCTTTGTTATATTTCTTACCCACCTTTCACCTGGGGTCAGTTACAACAATGTAAAAATACAGTATTAAAGGCAGCTGAAACGCTAGGCATTCACTTATACGAAAGTAAACAAGGCTCCACTTTGGGGTTTTGTCTTAATGTCGATTCTTGGTCTTGCTAGAGTAGGACAGAGTATCAGGCAACAGCACAGGCTGAAAGTTGCTGTGGCCGAAAATGTGTTGGTTAGATAGCCTGACAAAAATGCTCAGCCTGCAGCAGCTTTTCACATACAGAACTAGAAAACTCTCTGGCTTATGTTGTTTGTACCAGCAGGACACTTAATCCCTTCTGCTGCTAACAACTGGGTTTTGCCAGTCTTGAAGGGCAGAAGTATGTGTTCAGCACTAAAAACAAGTATCAGCTCAGCATAGTTCGGCCCAGGAGTGCGCATTGGGGTGATGGTAGTGTTGCACCCCCTTATCTTTGCTTTGACCCTTGCATGACATAAATGCTGGCAGACAGGTTCCATGTTATAAATCTTTATTTATAGATGTACAATTGTATAATTCTAAATTAACAAACAAAGCCTTTGCAAGTATCTCTCAGGATCTATGCTTCTTTATTGCACATCGTTCATAACATCCATGGCTAGCTATCTACTTAAGAAATCAAAAGGTTTGTGGACAGGTAGGCACCGGGACTGCCAATGCTGTTTTCCAAGATGTCGGCAATTTCATGCTGAATGGGGTGACCCTCCAAACACAGTTGGAGCTCAAGGGATCACTGCAGGTTAGTTAACAGGACTGAGGTTTTAGACAACGATGTGGCCCAGGTCTTCCATCACAAAACAACATAGGGCAGGGCGGCCTTCTTGTGGCTTTAAGTACACACTGAGCAAATCCGTCCTTCAGTGTGGGCAAACGTATGGCAGGTATCAAGACTGATTAAAAGGCAAACTCAGTGGCTTATCTTAAATGAATATCCAGTTTGTCGGCTCCAAAAGAACAGGATGAGTTAAAAGGATATTTTACCAGTTACACCTAACCTATCATTTGGTACCTGTATTCTATTTTGAACAAGGAATTCTGAATGCTCTGTATAGAAAATGCCTCTGGATAAAAGGAAGAGCAAAACAGAGAGGAATCCAGCTGGTGTGGTCAGTGGTAACTCAGCGTAACCAAGTCTTCTCTTAACAGGACACATTTCCCTTGGTCAAGAGCACCTATTTAGTTCCACGCAAGAGGAATGAATGCAGGATAACCTTCCCTAGATGACAATGGAGGATCCAGCACAGAGACAGGAGGAGCACACAACTAGATTCGTCAGAACTGTGAGCATTAACCTTTACTCAGCTGCATGTAGTAATGTTAAAAGCACAGTATCTGCTTCTAAAAACACAAAACAAAAAACAGGATGGGCATCACTAAGGGAAATGGGTTACTATTTTTTAAAAATCCAATGGAAAATAGACTATACTGTCCAGTCAAGTAAAAGGAATAGTACCAGTCCCTTCTTTTAACTTGCTCAAGCAAACAGAGACTGTAGCAAAACCTCTTCTGACAAAAAGATCCTGTTCTCGTACAGAAACCGATAAAGGGCAAAAGCCAGCAAACAAGGCTGCTATGCCTTGGACTTCCCTTCCTTGGGCTACCAAAGCCCCACCAGTATGAATGGAGGATATGTATCGGGGGCGACCCACTTTGCTGACGGACGCTAGGTTCCTGGAATGAAATCAGCAGTAGCTGTTTGCCAAGAAAAGGAGGCAGCTTTGCTTCCAACTTTATAGCACTGCAAGATGGAAATCAGCGTGTTGGGGTGGGGAGAATGGCCAGGAGGAGGTTTCCATGAAGAACGTCCATGTACCAGAATGAACACTGATTAAAAGGCAGAGAACACAGGGACTGCAAAACATAAAAATAAGAAGTTCCACGCGAAAAGCACAAGCAGCCTCAACGAAGTAAAGGGACGAATCTCTCTCCTCGCTCTATGAGCATCAAGCCCTCTGTTGAAAGGTCATGGATTTAGACCACAAATCCAAAACTGGGCCAAAAATTGTATGTAGAAAAAACTTCCCTAGCAATTTTAGTGATTCTCTTATACAAAAAAGGGGGGAACTATTTCTCCAGTAAAACCAAGCTATTAAAAAATACAAAACTTGTGTGATATCAGACAAGGTTGCTTTATGTAGGAAAGTTTTCACGGGGTCAAACAGAGAGAGAGGGAGAGAGGGGAAAAAGGCTAAAATTCACACATCTTGGGTTATGAAGTTCGGCAAAATAATGAAATAATTTAATTCTATCCCTGCATAGTTTAGAAGTACAATATATTTACAGCTATAAGTTAATTCTAAATAATTTATCTTGCTTTTTAAAATTGATTTTTCTTTTCTTTTTTACTCCTACAGATCTTCCAATTTCTCCCACTCTCTTTGAAGTGACCAGTGCAATTTCAAAAGCTCTCTGATTTTCTCCAGGCTTTAAAAGAAAAACAACTCAACGCTTGCTCTCAGAGACATATGACAGTTGATAGTGAAGGAAGGAGAAAAAAGACATGGTCTCTCTCCCCCCCCCCCTTCTAAGAGATGTCCGAGTCTTAATGCTGGACAGAGACACAGAGACAGAGAGAGAGAGAGGAGAGGGCAGTTGTGCGTTGCTAATTCTCCAATTCCATTTTAATTTAAGGTCTGATTCTTTAAATAGAAAGTCTCCTTGGCTCAGTGCACTTCCCCCAAAGTCTTCAGGCATCTGAAGAGTCTGAGAATAAAAGCAGTAACAGTATTAGAAGGATAATGACAACCCCAGAGAGCATGTTCCACAGTTTCTCCCACCCCCATAAACTGGACTAACTGGAAATGCTAATCTGCACATTTAAATATATATAATCTTGCCATTTGACAACTTGGTACATGGGGAAATTCCCATAACAGTAAACAGCGAGGCCTGGCCACTTTCTAGGTAGAGAAGATATCAAAAGAAAGAAAAACCAAAACATGTCCATAGCCTCCTAAACCAGAGGTGTAGCGATGCAGTCCAAGGCTTCCTTCAAATTTGTCTGCATGCATGCCTCAAAACACAGAAGAGGGTTTGGTGGGGGCGGACAGGTTTGAGAAAAGCGATTGTGCATTTTAATTACCCCAGGAAAACCAGTGTGCCTTCACTATGTTCTGTTAAACAAGAGTTGTCTCACTTCCGAAACCCTGACCAAAACAGGTAATTCATTTGTGGCTGGGCTGAACTACTTCAGACTAGAGTTGTAATCTAGCTAGTTTTCTACATAGAGGGATTTGCTTTCTGTATGGAGATGCATTCAGTTGTGAGAACCCCCATCTGCATTCTGAAGTGCCCAGGAACAGGTTTACCACCCAGCGGGGTCAAATTACAGTGTCCTCCTGACCTCCTTGCCACTGCTTCAATTTAAATGCAGCTGCAGGGCATCTGAATTGGATTGGGTGTTGTGCTGTCTGAGGAGGGGGCGGGGTGTTAACCCTTTCCCAGGTCAAACCTAACCCCCCCCCCCAAAAAAAACCACAACAAAAAAAGCTACTATTAGCTTGGCTGGAGAAAAATGGCAGGTCTTCTAATTGGCCTAATAGCAGATTCCAGGGCTGAGCAATTTTGATCGGACAAACGGCCTGGGGAGAAAAGGTTCGCACAGCACCATAGCCCTGATCCACTCGGTCCCCCTACTGGCACAGCTGCTTTTAAATTTGGCAAGGTTTTTGAAACTGGAAATTTCAATCAAAGGGCTTCTGAATATTAGGGTCAAACTACATAAGCACTAGGTCTTAATGGGGAAGGAGAAGATACACTCCTCACTGGCATCTTTTTATACAGATCTTTTTTGAACTTTGCACTGGTTTTGTATTGTTTTAATTTCCTCCACGTCTCTCAATTCCATTATTTACAGAGAAATCTCACCACAAAGCAATAAAATCCTTGCAGTTTTCTCTGCAACCTCATTTGCACACATTGTATGCCACATTTGTACACCAAGCAGCTTCGAATGTTGGAGAAGCACCTTCAACGGAATGAGAAGTTACTAAACTGCTCATTTCACTTACGGTGCCTCTATGGTAGTAGCTGGAACCACTTTCTTTTCAGATAAGTTCTGAAATTCTCAGCTAGATGAGAAAGTAGAAGGATGCTCTCAAATAACAGGCCAATCAACTGTGAGGTCATTTTGTTTTGATCCCAAATGCTATGTAGGAGAAGATGAAAGGACCACAAAAGGCCAAAATACAAACCAAGCCTAATGTCCTGGCATTATGTGTGACTTCTTGATTAAGGGATGTCTGTGCATGGAAAAGGAGACCTACGTCTATAAGTTAGACTAAGCCAGCAAATAAGGACTATGGTGCTGTGCTTGAGAATCATTTGTGGGGGGTGGGGGTGGGGGTGGGGAGGCATTAATCACAAGTTCTTACTTAGCTCTCTATGGACTGTTTCCGCAATAGTTATCCATGCATAGATGCCTGAACTTCAGACAGCCTGCTGCAGCTTGGCGTGCCCATCTTCTGTGCTCTCTGATACAGATCTGAATCTCCAAAGTAACGTGCCCGGTACAGCAAGCCTTCCTCTGCAAAAGAAAGCCATTATCATTGAAGCAATTGTCATGAAGGCTGGCAAGCATAATTATTCCCTTGGGCTTGTATAATACTTGTTCCCAGATACTCCACATGCAGTTCACTGGAGAGATGGTTTGCTTCCTAGTTGCTTCTGGAAAGAGGACATTTCCCATCACCTATCCCATTTTGTCATGAGTCCCTTTGAGCAGGGAGCTGTAAGGGAGTCAACAAAAAGATTTATCTACTTCTATGCACCTGCCTCAGGCATTGCAATTACAGATTATTTTAGGGACGATTTCTAAAGTAGGGTTGGAACAGGGCAGACAGCTTGGTCGCTACTGAAAGCACATCAGAACATGTCTCTACCTTTTGGAGGATTATACCAGAGGTGATGATGGTCAGCTTTGTCTAAACCAGGGGTCCCCAGACTACGGCCTGGGAGCCACATACCTCCCCCGAGGCTCTTTTATGCGGCCCCCGGGGACCCCCGCCGCCCGCTCTTACCGGCGCGGTGCGACTGCCGACCCGGAAAAGCGCCGGAAATAGCTCGTGTGCACACGCAAGCGTCATTTCCTGTGTACTTCCGGGTTGGAGGAGGCTTCTGCACATGCACACAAGCTATTTCAGGCGCTTTCCAGGTCAGGAGTGTGCCAGAAATAGCGTTTGTGCATGTGCATGGGTGCGCACAGCCGCGTGCTCCCGCACCCCCACCCTCTGGCCCACCACGCAATCGGCGCGGCGGGCATCCGGCCCAAAGCCAGTTAAGTTTGGGGACCCCTGGTCTAAAACAAGATTTAGCTGTAGCATCTGAATACACTGGACCAAGGTCCTTCCGTGAACCAGACTTGTAAATACCGGTATGTCAGGGTTGTCTTTTCTTTAGATCAGAACCTTCCAACACCTTTGTCAAGCTCTAGGGATGGAAAAGTCAACTTGGAGAGACAGCTTTCTCTAAGGGATGGCCCAATAGCCAGCCTGAAAACCAGATCTAGCTCCACAAAGGTTGGGACACTCACTCTGTTGTTTTTCCTTCCAACAGTTATTTCGGAGATTTGCAATATAGTCGTCTTCCACGCTCCTCTCCACATTTTTCAGATTTGTCCCAGTGTATTCTTCTGCAAAGTTGTCAGCTACATAGTAAGATACTTTCAAGTGCTCGGTCGTTCTCTTATATATATGGCCGACCGACCTGGGAAAGGGGAAAGAAAAAAAAAGATCTAAACCAATAACACAAATTAGTTTGAATAAGCCATAGAGCAGTCTTGCTAAAACGTGAGGCCCGCTCAAACCAAATGCAGGTCCCTCGGCCATGTATGGTGGCCTATAAGGCGGAAAAAACAACCACTTCTGTTCCCCCCGATCTAGCAAAACCAAAGTGGTTGTGAAGTACCTTGCAGGCCACAGTACCTTGCTCAATGGGACACAAATTGCACTGGCCCATTGTAGCTTATATGAAACTGAAAGGGTAAGTGTTTGCTAGACACCTTCAGGTAAGGTGAGATTTCACAAGGGCAAAATGGACCAGGGACAGGGGGAGGCATTCCAAACAGGATAATACTAAATCTATTAAGCAACTACAATGTCACTTACTGCACTGAAGTACTTTGAAGAGTGAATAATAGTATATGTGTTTTGAAACAGAGAAAGTGTCACTGACTTCAACAGTCTCTCCTCAGACCCAGCATAACGCTCTCGGCACCTTCTTCTGCCATTTCCTCCCCACACATTTATCATCCTATGCCCAAAAGATGTCCGGCAGCATTTATCAGCTTGGGACCTCTGGGCTGCCAACTGAGGCAGACAAGCCATCTTCAAGAAAAGCTCTTCGCTCTGCAAGCGAACTCCAATATAGGTTCCAAGCAGAAGAGGCGTGTGCCCATTAGCTCACATTCACTTAATATGGTTGATGGCAAGAGGAACATTTTTTTGGGGGGGGGAGTTCACCCTTCCTGATGGCAACCAACCCTAAAAACACCCGCTTGTGCTAACAAGAAATGACTTTCAAGTCCCATTATTCATCTGGAACGAGAAAGGATCTGCTCTTCCCCTAAAGCAACAGGAGGCCAGACTAAAACAGGCTGCTGGCAAGATGGATATGCTTGCCTGAAAATATTCCCTAACATTGTCTCTAATAAGTTTTGGGCATTTTTCTTCTTCTAGGGAACTGAGTATAATTTCACAGTCTTTTAAACAAAATCAAAATACATTAGATTTTCTTTCTTTTTTTAAAATGCTGCCTTTTATCTCTAATGCAAGAGATCTGCCCACGGCAAAATTTACAGGAGTTTGTACTCCTGGAAGAGGAATTTTGAGTGATCATCTGTGGAGTGACTATCTCTCCAACTGACCCCCAACACACACATACTAGGATGAAGAGCATGAGGTCACGTGGCCTTGCATCAAAGTCCAGCAACAGGCCAAGAGAAATGCAAAAAGCAAGACTACCTGTACCCAAATATTAAGGGGTGACTTAAAAAAAACACACATGCTAGAGGTTCTTCTCAAGGGTTTATTTACACAGGTGACAATTTACAAAGAGAATTAAACTGACCACTTGGAAGCATTTAGATGGCTTCTGAACTTTTCAGCAGCAATGCACTTCCTTTTACTAGCCAAGGCAGATGGTGAGCTCAGCTTACCAGATTTCCCCAACAGCAGCAGGGTCTAGTGCAAAGCAGTAGCTGGCGAGTCAGCATCGCCCCCTGCTGGCTGACACTGCACATTTGTCAGTCATAATTGCTGCGGCTGCAATGACGGAACGCTAGCAGAATGCGTTTATATTATATTCAGTTGCTCAGACAGGGGATTGGATCGCTGCCAAGATGTTTGCCACTTGGATGGGGCAGCTAATTTGCTTGTGATGAGCCAACAGTGGAATTGATGCATTTGGCTTTCCATTCAAATCTCTATGGGGGAAGGATACGCAGTTTGATAAAAGGAGTCTGAGAAAGGAGGCAGCTCAAGGGCCCTAAACACAAAGGGGAAATCAAAGACTTGAGAGTTCAGACCCTTTTCCCGGCCTTTTCCAGACTACAAAATCTACAAAGGGTCCCGGATCAAAGTATCAAACCTTAGCAACAAAGCTAATGTAAGGACCACCAAAATGAATTAATCCAATCCTTACCATTGGTGGAGTGGAAGCAGTTGCGCGACATCACCCAAAAAGCCTTTATTTAATAAAGGTACACAAGGAAAAGCCTGTGTTACAAGCTAGTTTCCTCCTGTTTGATGCCACTTTGGTAACAGCTTTCGATATGATGCTGCAGCAAATAGTGCAGATGTGGATTTTCATTCAAAATCTACCCCTGCCCAATGGCTAATATCAAGCAGAAGCCATGCACTCAGTACTGTGGGCCCAATTCTGTAGAGGTCTCTCCACAGATCAGACCAATTCCCTCCCTGTTGAACTTCTGACTCAAGGTGAAGACATATTTTCTTTTTTTAAACAAACAAACAAACCAGCATGTATTTTAAGTAAATCCCCCCTGATTTTATAGCTGACTTCAACTGTATGAATCCATTATGTCTATTGTATCTCTTTTGCAACCTTATTATGCACTGCTCAAAAATTAGTGTGTTACATCCATGTTGCGGTTTGTAAAATGGGGTGGTAATTTTTTAAATCTAATCCTCCCTGTGTTAGATATTTGGGCTCCTGTACATATTCCAAATCATTCAGATGGCTCCCTTCTGTCAGGGGATTATCTTCCAAGAAATAACAGCACATCCCTGGGGTTTTCCAAACTACTTAATAAGGGTGGAGGCAGATTTCACTTGGGCCTACTCAGCCTAAGCCTCAAACATCCCATCTCACAGATAAGCGCCACAGCTTCCTATCACGGGCACAACATTCCCAATGAGCCACTCCAAGTGGAGTTTAGGCCTGAAACGCGCATTGCAAAGGACAAGCCCAAACGGAGCACTCTTCTCCGTCCCTGGCATCTCGTTCTCCTTGCCATCCCTCTCTTCCTTCCTGGAAGGCAGAATGGAAGGGAAAGACCAAAACAGATCAGCAAAGGAGGACACCACCTCTTTCTCATGGGCTCAGGGGTCCAGATGCTCTTTCCCTTCTAGAAGTGGAAGTAGCAGATAAGAGAGGAGACACATTCATCACAGGGTCAGATCCAGCCTGTGGCTTGCACAGAATATACTGTGTTCTTGCAGTATATCTAGTTCTTTCCCAGATAGCACCATTGTCAACCTTAATCGGCTGGTCCACACGGCAGAGAAGATGCCAATTATTACAGAGGATACAGGTTTTGTCTCTCTCCCCGCCCCTCAGATTTGATCAGTAGCTTGCAGGAATCAAGAACTTCAATGTGACACCACAGGGGAAAGTCTGGAAATCCCCCCCCCCCGTAATAGTTTTTTCTTAACCCCTGCATAACTTGGAATGCCACTTTACACTGACCTATGCAAACCATGTTGGATCCTAGAAGCTCGTGCCAATGTCACTTGGAAAATTTATAAAATGAATGAATGAAAAATTCCCAACCGAAGATCTGCCGATATGGAAAGCAACACGAGGGATTTGTTAAGTAACACATTCATTTGGGCAATGACCACAAAATGTTTCTTTGTGAAACAGCAACCGTCTTCATGATAACAGACAATAGTCAGGTTTCTATAGAAGACATGTACAGATGGATTTGGTCTAGGGGAGGTTTCACACAAGTGAGTCCTGAAATGCCAACCCACTCCACCCCAATGCATCCTGAAGTCCTGTGCAGAGTATTCTGACCACATGAAGATCTAAAGGGTTTAATCAGTGTGAGAGAAAAGAGACGGAAAGGAAAAGAAGAAACACAGGGGAAAGAACGCATAGAACAAAAACAGCAATTGGCAAAAGACTTCTTTGTTCTTAACCCCCCTTCCATACACTCAACTGCCCAAGCTAACTGCGTAGAAGAGTAAAGGGAACTAACGGTCTGTGGCTCAAACTGTAAGGTGGACTGGAGACCATCATCTGGCTGAGAGCGGAAACGATGATGAGGATGAGAATAGGCATCAGCTGGACAAACAGCCCAAGGCCACCCTAGGGAGGAAGAAGGGAATGTCGTCAGTGCATTCGCATTCACAGAAGGACCTCACCATTCTTGCTCAGACCAAGCCTCGGGTCCAGGGAGGAAAGGAGGGAGTTGATGTTGAAAGACCAGCCATTGCAATGGTATTAACACTGAGCACTTTCACAGCACACTAAGAGTACTCAACAGTTATTTTGAAGGCATTATCTCAGCAATAATTGTAACGGAGATGTGGCCCTCCAGATGTTGTTGGAGCTACAATCATAAGGACACAAGGAAAGTCCTGATGGGTTAAACCGAGGAATTCTCCAGTCCAGCATTTTGTTTCCACAGTGGACAACCATATTCCCATGGCAAACCCACAAGCAACATGTTAGTGCCGTCACACTTTCCCACTTGTGCTCCCCAGCTACTGCTATTCTGGAGCACGCTGCTTCCAATACTACAGGAAACATACAGCCATCATAACTAGTAGCCATTGATAAGTCTCACTGGACAGCCATCCACAATGGTTGGACATGCTGGCTAGGGCTGGCGGGCGTTCCGAGCCCAACATCATTCGGTGGCCCCCAGGGCCCCCAAACCTGCCTTTTAACATGGCTGTAAGGTAGGCCAGTATCACCATTATACCTGTACCACAGATGGGGGCAGGGACTGAGAGAACAGTCTCTCTTGCCTAATGCCCCAAGCAAGTTCAGAGGCAAACAGTGGGCATCCTTGTTCACAGCCTGGCACTTGGCTTTTCAGTGCATTGGAGGATGCAATTGTACTGGTAAAGGTAAAGGTACCCCTGACCGTTAAGTCCAGTCGCGGATTCTGGGGTTGCGGCACTCATCTCGCTCTATAGGCCGAGGGAGCTGGTGTTTGTCCGCAGACAACTTCCGGGTCATGTGGCCAGCATGACTAAGCTGCTTCTGGCGAACCAGAGCAGCGCACGGAAACGCTGTTTACCTTCCCGCTGTAGCGGTACCTATTTATCTACTTGCACTTTGACGTGCTTTTGAACTGCTAGGTTGGCAGGAGAATTGTACTGGTAGTTAATGCAATTGGGGACAAGTAGTCACTCGTCCTCTATTTGGCAACTCAGTCCTAAGGGCGAAAGCTGCATCCTGGGGGGGGGGGAATCTCAATCAAATATAAAAGCAAAAACCCAATGGGTTTGCTTTAGCTTTTGGCTAATAAACAGTTAACAAACCAGCTGGGACAGAGGAGTACAGAGGAGCAGCTTTTTACTGGAATGGGTCAGCATGTTTTGAAGCATTTTTACTTTTTCTTCCTTCTTGCCGCAACTTACATCGCCTTGATGCTCCCGCCTGTCTTGCCTCTGGTGGTAGGTATATCGCATTCTGCCGTTGCTGTATACGTGAACGTTACCTGTGGGTGAAAAGTGGGAGTTGTTAAGAGCGGCTGATAATACGGCGTCAGCAAACTGAGGCAGCGTATGGCCGAGGTCACAGCAAAATTTGGAGTATTTCACTGCTGGAGTGGAATTTAACCAGGCCCTAACAAGTGCAGCGAGAGGTTAGAAGGTAAGAGCCCCCTTCATGACAGGACAAACTCCATAATGGGAGAGATGACAGGCTGGGTTGTTCCAAAGGCTGCAACAGAGAAACCAGCTTAACCAAGACTTTACACTGAGCTACACTCATGTGTGGAAGATGCGTTCCACTGCACTAATAGGTAGGTTGTATTTACGATCAGGGTTCTAATCCTTTAACAACTAACCCCTTGGTGCGTCAAAGGAAATATGCATGGAAGAACAATGCAACTTTAAAGGCTTTCTCAAAAAGTAAGCGGCAAAACTGCTCAAGCCACAACTGCAAAAGTAGCCTAGGCTATTGACATGGGTGCACTTGGGCTCGAGAGAAGAATGGCAAAACCGTGCGTTATTTGCAACTCTACTTTTATTGCAGGGCATATGCCACCTGGCAGTTGTGAGTCTCTCGCTCAGGAAAGATGGGCAGTGGTCCTAGAAATCGGCCTTCACAGTCCCCTGGCATTCCTTTTACAGGCCTGTTCCCCTCATTCCTGCATGTCCCACTTTGTGACTCTTAAGACCAAGGATCCCCAGGCGGTTGCTATTCAGCCACCCCACTCCCTGAGCCGGGGGGGGGGGCCTCTGGTTCCCAGGAGGTTCATCATCTCACGTGGCTCTCCCCGACGTTCCCTCCAGGTAGATTCCACCACTCTCGGAGGCTTCCTGCTGCAGGCAGAGACGGTGCACTCCCTGTGTCGTCTTCCTTTGGGCTCTCTATTAAGGGTGGGGCCTGCCAGGGAGACTCAGATAAGTACAACCCCCCTCCTCTCCTCAAAAGCCCTTCCTCAGTTCTTGAGAGCCCTACAGGTCCCTCGGCCTCCGTCTCATCTATTCCCTCTTGTTTCTCCCCCCCCCGCCCTTTTCCTGCTCTGGCTACCTGTTCACCATATTGTCTCCTAGACGTGGTCAGGAGCTGGCACCAAATTGACACCGACACGCTGGTCGGAAATTGCTCCTTAGAAAGAGGAGGGAGAGGACAGGGGGTTTCTTAAGATTGGTGCAGGCAATGACACCTTTGTTCCTGGAAATCTGCCTCCTGATTTCTTGGCTAGGCTTCCTTGCATCTGCCACACATCTGCCACTACGGAGCTTTCCGATCTTTAAGGGACATTTAGTGATTTCAATAGCCAGGCACTAAGGCATGCTAAAAATCTCTCCAAAAGCTTATGACAGAGAACAGCAACCTGCTGGGGATCACAATTGGAAGCCCACAAAACAGTCATCAATAGGTTAGAGAGCCAAAAGCCTTGGGAGAGTGGAGGACAAGGAGTACATGCATCAGTCTGGTCCCTAATTTTTGTTTCTTAGGTGCCTTTAAAGCTCAGAATTCCAACATGCATATCAGGCGTAAGACACACTGGAGAGATTGAGAGTAAACAGTGCATGTTCACGGATGTTTTGGAAACTGAACCCCCTTTGGATCTGACATTACTGCTCAAGGAGTACTTTTTGGTGAGGATCTGTGCTGTGCTGTTGAAAACAAATGCAATTTGGCCAATGTGTGTTTTTCTTTGAAAAGCACCCTAATATTGCACCTGTACACCATCTAGGAGTCTTTATTAACACATAAATGCGCATATTTAACACACTGGCTTTTATGCTATATAAATATTCTAAAGATTATTTTAAAGCTGTAATTTTCCATTTGCTTTTTCCATTTGTTATTTCCATTCAGCTGCAAGCTGTAATATTAGCAACACGCTTATTGTTTTTATGCCCTGAAGATTTGCGAATTCCTACAATGGGCATCTCATCAATGGGCCGCTATCAATTACTCTTATCTACCTGAAGGGGTTTTTCCATTGAAACATGCACTTCTTTCATAACACACAGCTACAGAACTAATAAAAGCTTTTTGCAAAGGTCTGGCATTTTCTACCTTTAGGATACAGTACAGCAGACTTATATTTCACACAAGTAAAGATAGGAGCAGAGATATGTTAACAGTGACTATTGTCCAGGCAGCACAAAAACATCAGCAACTTGCATTTTTAAACTAGAGCAAGATATAGTGGTTTAATCCAATCCCTGGACCGCAAAGCCTTTCTTTGTGGCATGCAAAACATTTAGAAAGCCACAGAGTATTGTTTCAGTGCCAAGCTTCGTTGATCACAAACACCAGCGAAGTGACTAGGGGGGAAAATCATAAAACCACCATGACCAGGGACCATAGAGAAAAAATGGGGTGCTCTTTCCCCATGCGTAATCACACCATAGTGCATGTTTTAGGAGAGTCAGCTGTCAAATGGGAGCTGAGTAAATATTGTTTCATGGCATCAGTTTGGATCCACATGCTAGACAGAACTGAAGGTAGCAGGTCATAGGAAGCGCATATATATACAGGGTGAGTCGTTTAAAAGAGGTGCCGTGGAACATGTGTACTCTTTTAAAGGACTCACCCTCGTGTGTGTGTGTGTGTGTGTGTGTGTGTGTGTGTGTGTGTGTGTGTAATGTATATGTATACAGTGGTACTTCGGGTTACAAACGCTTTGGGTTACAAACACTTCAGGTTACAAACTCCGCTAAACTGGAAGTAGTACCTCAGGTTAAGAACTTTACTTCAGGATGAGAACAGAAATTGTGCGGGGGTAGCAGCGGGAGGCCCCAATAGCTAAAGTGGTACCTCAGGTTAAGAACAGTTTCAGGTTAAGAACGGACCTCCAGAATGAATTAAAGTCTTAACCCGAGGTACCACTAGAATTCAAGGCTTGAACTCCTCTCTCTGATATTTTCGCTTTCTATGTGCCGAGATCTTTTTTTATTCAAGGATCATTCAATCACACAACCCCCCCATCTGTACTTTGAAGTGGTACAGTTCAGGAACAGTTTTGCCACCTCATCTGCTGTTTGTGTGAACCCAAGAGTGACTTTAGAGCTGGTTAATGTGTTGCGAGGCCTACGGCACCATTTCCCATATAACCTGCTATCCTTGCAAGGTTGAAATTTAGCTAGAAGATGCAGATCAGATCAATTCCTGCTGGCAGATGACAAAGCCGCCGAATTATCTAGTGCGGAACGAAGAACGGGAAGGCGCTCTTACGAGTGCAAATGGCCGCGGACTAAGCAATCTGTCACCAGCAGCTCTACCTATTATTGAAACCACAAACAGTATACGCTGCAGAAAAGGACAGCAACTAATTCCAAAGGATTCAAGCAAGGGAGCCAAGGCACATGCTGCAGGGAATGCAACCTCTCCCAAACACTCCATCCTTCACCTCTCTAGTCAATTTTGACCCCATGGAAAAGGCCTCCCTAGTCCCAAGTATGGCGGTCAAATTGGGCCTCGGACACAGCACCTCTCTATGTTGTGAGTTCTGCAGGACAAGAGGGGGAGGCCCGCAGCACCTCCACTCAGCTGGCCGAATGATCTGTCCAGTAGGCAGCAAGGATTTTCCTTTCCTTACCCCAGGGATGGGGAAGCTGTTGCCCCCCTGATGTTGGTGGACCTCAACTCCCTTCATCCCTGAGCCCTGGCCATGCTGAGCAGGGGTGATGGAAGTCCAACCACACCTGGAGGGCGACAGGTCCTGTCTTCTACCTACAGGGAGGGAAAGCGTACTTCAGGCACAACACAGCCCCTGGGGGAATCTTCCTCGCTCAAGAGCTCCATTTTCGGTTGCGCAGCCCAAACAGGCAACTGCACCGGTGCTGGGCTGGAGTTGTGCAGCGCTCAGGAATTTGGGTGCCTCCGGCAAAGGACAAGATGGTGCCACCTCTTCATTTCATGTGCAGAAGCCAACTGGGCCGGCAGGCGACTCTTGCGCCAATGCCAGTGACAGGATTGTGTCCTCCACCACACCTAAGGCAGCAGGTCAGATCAGGCCTTGTAACAACAGAGAGGAATGGCTGAGGAGGAACCGCCAGGGAATGCTGCTGCCCACCAATGTCCTCTACCTGAGGCAGTTGCCTAACAGTAGGGCCGGTCCTGGTTGCACCAATAAGGAAACCTAGGAGGGTGTATTGGGTCAGAATGGTTTTCATTTTCATGCAAGGTTAGACAGGAGAGAAAGGAAGCTTCCTTAAAACAGTAGTCTCTTTCCAACTCAACTTTAAAGGGAACTGCCACCAAATACCTTGCGGAAGGGTCTTTCACACTGCTTGCTAGAAAGTCGAGTTGTTGCTCTAACATCTGGATTCTATTAGCACATCCAACAAGCTTTGTTTCAATCAGCCCTGGTCAACTGGGACCGGGGGGGGGGGTATCTTGCCTTATCTAGGGCCTGCTTCGGTTCTGGTAAGTGACTGTGGAGCGAAGCCAGCTGAGTGGGTGACTCCTCATTTCTCCAACCTTCTCCCCCCCCCCAAAAAAAACCAGATTTAAAACAAAAGGCTTACTAGAAGGAAAACCACCACCAAAGAACATATTGAAGAGGTCTTCAGGAGAGATGTCGGCCTCAAACCCTCGGTTGAAGTCCGTAGGGCTATGCCCGTGCCGTGTGGGACTGACTTTTGCATCTCCAAACTGGTCATACTGCTTCCTCTTCTCTGGGTTACTCAATACTGCGTATGCATTACCAATAGCTGAAATGTAAGAAAGAAGAAAGGATTCGTATTTTTGCCTCCAGCAATAGCAAATGTCAGCCAGTGGTCTAAAGCCAGCAAATTGGGAAAGTCCCCAGTTTGTATCTCACATCAGGCAGGAAGTGGGTGGTCTCGTTCAGCCCACCTGTAGAATGGGGATAGTGAATGCAAATATACTCTACATATTCATTATGAAGTGCCTCAAGCATTTAAAAGAATGTGTTTTCGATACTCGTAATAACAGCAGCCTCTCTTCTGACTGCTTTCCATCCTTCTCTAGTTGATTTTAAAGCCCTTACTAAATCTCCATTTTTAAAAGGCATCTAAAGGATAAATGTGCATGAAAGAAAAACCTGGCCTACTGATGCAATGGGTGCAATCGGTTTGCTAAGTTCATCGAATCACAGAATTGTAGACTTGGAAGGGACCCCAAGAGTCAACTAGTCCAATTGAGTAACTATAATAAGTTTTTTGTGTTAATGGTCTGCCTTTTCATAATGGTTCTGCTTTTATTGGAAAGAGAGTTCATAAATGATGAACGAAGCCCAAGCGTTCCAAACAGGGTATTCCAAGAATTTTATAAGCTATTAGGCCCCATCCTGATCACCTTTATGACGTGACATATTCTTATGTCCTGGTTCAATTTTATTGAGGATATATCTGTCAGTGGCTCTACATTCTGATGCAGCAAAGCAGTCATTTTGTTCTTGCAAGCACACTCCCAAGAAAGTAGAGGACCATAAACAAGGTCCGAAGGCAAAAAATGTCACACTTATCAGAGATCACTGGGGAAAAGGAACACTAAAGCACCAGCTAACATCTGAAAAAATATTAACTAAGAGATTTCCAGAAAGGAGTGCATGCCTCTTTCCATTCCCCAAAGGTAAAGAGGTGAACTTTAGTGGGCACGTGGGTGCTAACACAGAGAGGGTAAAGGAGCAATGAAATGGGCTTTGGTAAAGATAACCTCCTGGAAAATAGCCCTGTTAGGGAGGATAAAGCATTATCTTGCTTCATGCCCGGGTTGTGACATGCAACTCTTAGTAAAGCCTACGGTAAACATAAAGTCTACAGGTGAAGAAACCTGTCTTTCGCCACCCTGAAGAACACACTATTGAAGAGCTTTTTTGTGCCAGATGCTTGACAGATGTCTAGACAAGTGCAGTTTTAATATAACCTGAGCACACAAAGGGTCATTAGACCCTTTCCCTGTCAAATGAAACAGGCCTAGATTTAGGATCCCAAAAGGGACCGAATAGACTTGCTTTCTGTTTTCTAATAACATATGGGTACACATTCTGTATAATTACTCCTCCAGTATTTTACTCAAATGAGAGCTCTGATCCAGTTCCAATTCTGAAAATCAGGAGGGGACCCCCCCCCAACCAGGACCTCTGGATTTTAAAGCTGTGGTTGAACTCAGCCACCATGATGATTTCCAATTACAATTAGTAGTAGTAAAGAAGCTATTAAGAACCTAGAAAGGTAGTTTAACCCCCCTTAGTGCAAGGGTAACTTTCTCCCACTGAAATCAAGGGGACTTGCAGGATAATCTTATTGCAGGGCCCACTGTGCTCAGTTGGCATTACATCCTACTAAGTGTGCCTAGGACTATGAAGTGCCAACTGTAAGCTGAAATCACCCCCTATTTTATATACGTATGAGCATGTGGCATCTCTTCTAGTGCCTTCACTAAGACAAATGTTTTATTAGATTCAAATTACTGTGCATTGCAAAAACCACATCTTATTAATTTAATGAGAGAACTGGCTGATTATTTACCTTGGGAGCAAACCCCACTAAACTGAATGGGACTTACTTCTAAAATGCACTGCCAAGTTTGCATAAAGATAGGATTTGATGTGCAAAGCCTAAATGAGCAGCTTAATTTTCATTTGTGGTCCACAAGCAAAAATCAGTGTTCATTCAATAAACCCATGTTCCTCAAATGGTTGTTTGAATTGGCATTCCCCTGTGCTGGATAACTTTTTGTTTGCAGAAGTAATGGATCTAAACTTATTATGTGCAATGCAGCTTAGATGCTGCAATTTTAAGACGTGGTAGAAAAGTCTCAGCGTCAGATCCATGAATGGGACAAATAAGCTGGCCTCTCCTCTTCCACCCACCCACACTCTTTACTGGATTTGTCAAGGTGTTTACAGTGGCAAAAAACAATACACTAAACCCCCCACCTCCAAGACTTAAATGCAAAGACAACAACAAACCCACTAATTCTAACCAAGAAAAAGCTACTAACCCTCATCTCTTGACCTCTGCCACCCCAAGGTACTAACTTTCATGGTCCTGAGAGACGGCTCACAAAAAAGAGACTACATTTTACCTTTAAAGGCCTCCGTTGCACCAGGTGCATGATTCTTATCGGGGTGAAATTTCAGTGCTAATTTCCGGTATGCCTTTTTCAGATCCTCGTCAGAGGAGTCTCTGCTCACACCCAGAATTTCATAATAGTCTTTACAATGTTTTACCCTAAAAAGTAAAGAGAAGAGCACATAGCAGCTGTTAATAAAGAGACAGAAAATCTACTTTTAAAAAATAGTTTTAACTTTCCATTTTCCCCAAATTACAATTCAGACTAATACTGCCCTCTAGTTTTATTTCCTCAACTGGTTCAAAAGCATTCATTGATGCTACACCATTAACCGGGACATCCATTCACCCTTTCCCCATCAGAGGTTCAGCTACCCAGCTTAACCATTTGCTACTCACCTGCAGCAAGCAACACCTGACCCCTTGCAAATCCTAAGTTGCCAGCTGCACCTGCCTTACACTCAAGGATTTCTCTTTTCTACCCTTCAAGCTCTACTGTCCCTTTAAGGCCAGAAGAGAGAGAAACAGAGCTGTGTGTGCAAGCCAGCTCGGCACTGAGCTGATGCAAGCAGCGTTTCTCAAACATTTCTGAATTTGAACCTTTTAAACTCTTCCATCTCAGCTCACTGACGACTACTTTTTTAGCAGGAAGGGGCACAGATTCCTCACACCGAGCTGCATGTATGCAGTCTGCTGCTATGCATGTAAAAAGATCTGTGGGCTTGGACACTAATCCAACGCCAGCTTTCAAAGAGGAGCAGGGCATCCCTGACTCTCTCCCCAAACCAGCCAACCAGGGAAGAAGTTCTGCCGCCACCCAGAACGGCCATATGTTCCCTGTCCCTTTGCGAGGGGTCTGGAGGCTGCAAAGCTCAATGTCTGTTGTCAGGAGGAATGTCTCCTTTTCTCTCCAAGATGCAGGATAGTCAGGCATCATGACATGGAAATCACTCTAGGGAAGAGCAGCCTTTGCAACAGCAATTTCACTCTCCAGACTCTGCACTGCTTCCAGTCATCTGGTGCTGCCACCGTGACATAGCATAGCAGCTCCACTTCTGTCTTTTCTAGATTTAAAGTAGCAGCTCTCAGGTGGCAAGACAAATTCTCCCTCTAAGAAGCAGCAGTAATGCAGGCAGAAGTTGCCTACATTACGTCCACAGCAGATACATCTAAAGTCTACATTAAAATAGATTTCTATGGTCACAAAAGCTTTGGAGATGCCGCTACCCTCAATGGCTTCCCTATTCATCCCCAAGGAAAAAGCAGGTCTACATGCACATTAATTGGTGCAGGAAGAAGTCTGCTCCCTATACTGAAAGGAATGAGGAAGTCTGTACACACAGGAACACTATGTGGAGCTTGGGGTCCAAGTAAGCACATTAAACACATGATGAACTGGTTTCCTACAATGCAGGTGATAATCCAAAGCTTGGCTACAGAAAAAAATCAAATATACAAAGTACAAGAAAGCAACTTATGTATGAGCATTTGTATGTAACTTGTGGGTTCAGTTCTAGAGAACTGGCCCTCAAAGATCAGACGCAACACAGTGAAAATGCTGCCCCCAAGTGACGCAACCTTGCATTGCACTAAAGAAAATAATTTCGGAAACCACTTGCCTTTATCCTGACCCAAACTTTAGGCATGTTTGGTTAGCTTTGAAATCCGGGGCTTTAAGACGAACTTCCTTCATTTTAGGCAAAAAGCACAAAAGACTAAATGGCCTTGTATAAAGAAATACCCTTCCTCGCTGAAGGTCAATGACCAAACAGACAACTGGTTTCATATAGAAGAAACCAAAAGTTAACCGAGACTAACAGTGCAATCCTATACATGTCTACTCAGAAGTAAGCCCTACTGATTTCAATTGGACTTACTCTCAGGTAAATATGTAAAGGATTACCTCCCAAGTCTGAAGCCACATGATGCAGTTCTATTCCTGAAGCTAAAGGGATCTGTCTCTAATGGGAGATCCTCTAGGAATCACATGTAAGCCACTGCGAGTTCTCTGGCGGAAGAGTGGATTGCAAGTGTCATTTAGAAACCATGCATAATGCCCAGCAAGTAATTAACCCCCATAATAAAAGACAAAATAACCAGAGGGCTCTAGCCCTTAGATCACAGCTTGCTTAAATTCTAGTTGTAAGGCTAATGAGTGTGCAATCTCTGATGCTGAAAGGTGTGCCTGGACTCCTCCCAAGGATAAGGGTTCTCCATTGGGAATGGTCCTGCCACCTGCTGTGGCTCACCTCTTCCCGTTTCAGCCTCCCTAGGTGCTAAGGTCATCAAATGAGGGCCTAGTCCACCTGCTAATAGTAGGTTCCCAAATAGTAATATATAGGTCTCAGCTTATCTGGCTCAAGAGGTGGCACTTTTCCAGTGTTAATATACTTGCTACACAACTCCTCCAGAGAAGCTTGGCGGGTTTACTTGAATTGATTCTTCGAAGCCAGCAAAGACTGTTCTGCTTTGGAAAACTTTGAGAGAAATTACCCGTTGCCCACCCCGCCCAGGCTGCCTTAGAAGACTTTAATGGGAATATTAAGTTGTTTTGATGGACTTTGACTGCGTTTTTATGGCTTTGTGGTGTTGTTCTACTTCATTCAGCTTTTACAGCTGGGTGTTGTTGTTTTTAGCTCTCTGCCTAGGATTGTGGGTTTTAAAACAATACGTTTTCCGCATGCTTTTAAAACACATTTTTAGTTGTTTTTCTTGTAAATCACATTAAGACTTATGAGAGAAGCAACAAATATAAGAATAATAATGCTTTTAATGTACTGTATTTTAGTACATGTTTTATTCACTGATGCATCTATTGTACGCAGCCCTGGGAGCTCATCTGAGCTATTTGGAAGGGTATGAAGTTCAAAAGTAACACAGGAGCAAAAGGAAGCTGCCTTAATCAAACCACTGGCTCATTTAGCTCTGTATTGTCTACCCCAGCGGTTCCCAAACTGTGATCCATGAGCTTCATTCAGATAGCCTGCAGTCTGCCTGTGGATTTGCAGTTGAAGGTGGGAGACACAGCCATCACGCTAAATAATCATGTTTCTTTTTATCTGCCTTTTTATTGTGTCTTCTATTTCTTCTGTTGTAATTTACTCCATCACAATCATAACCAATAGGTTATCCCACAAGACCCCTCCCCAAAGCAATTTTCAAGTGGTCTGTGAGGGTGGACGTTTGGGAACCAAATAAAATACTAAGTCCTTATTGTGGAATAGTAGTCCTTATAGCATCTTCAGCAAAAGCAGCCCAGCTCCTCTTAATTCTCATGATGGTGAATGCAAAGAAGCAATTTCTAAAGTAAACAGACCTGTCTTACCGTGGATGCTGCTCTCCATGACTAAAGTCAGCACCTGCACCCTGAACTTACCTCCCAAATGTGACTGGAAAATGACTCTGCAATACCAAGCCAGGGCCCTCCAATACACAAACAAAATCTGATGTGTACACTTACCTCTTAACTGCATCTACCTGATCTTGAGTGTAACCTTTACTGATATCCCCACCTGCCTCTCCATTGGCTGCAGGGATGTCCCCACTCATTTTTCTAAGGTGGGGGTTTGTGGATTCCTTGGTTTGCGAATGGCCATTTGATGATTTTTCACTCCTGATGAGAGAATCGAGCAGCACTACAAGGAAGAAAACACAGCAACGGGTCAAATTTGTTCCGCTCTTTCAATATTTTCATTTTTTTTCATAGTTACTACCAAATGTTCCCATATTCTTCCCCTCCTTTGCTGGTCCTCTTCCAAAAAGCTTCAGTACTTTCATCCAATATTTTTTTTTAAATAAATCTAGCCGGCGAAATGTTCACTCTTTTACATCCTGACAGAAAGAACACCATTTGATGTAAATCATTTGTTGTCTAATCTACTCATGCCAACAAATCAATAACCCCTTAAGCTTTGAATGTATCTATGGGTTCATGTTCAATCAGAGGGCACAAGACAAGAGGAAAATTAGAAAAAAAACAACCTGATGATTAAAATGAAATATATAAAGCGATTATAATATTTAAAAGAAAGCATCAAACTAGACAATGGTCAATAATAACCAGAACAACCACCCTGAATTGATACTGTTAACAAGATCCACATGTCAACAAGATCCTTCTGCATACAGTGGAACCTCGGGTTGCGAGCGTGATCCGTGCGGGAGGCACATTTGCAACCCGCAGCGTTCGAAACCCGCAGTCCCTTCAGATTAGTACTGCTGTATGCTTTACCCTTGGGCAGGGAAAAATCATCTCTCTATATCATAGTGGTTGGAATGTTGGACTAGGACCTGGGAGACCAAGGTTCGAATCCCCACTTGGGGTCATGAAGCTCACTGGGTGCCCTTGAGCCAGTCACAGCCTCTCAGCCTAACCTACCCCACAGTGTGTATCTGAAGAAGTGTGCATGCACATGAAAGCTCATACCAATGACAAACTTAGTTGGTCTCTAAGGTGCTATTTTGTTTCTACCCCACAAAGTTGTTGTGGGGACAAACTGAGGAGGGGGAGAGTCATGCATGCACCATGAGCTCCTTGGAAGAAAAGGTGGGTTATAAATGCCATAAATAAAGGAAGTATTTATAGATAAGTGCAAATAAGTTTTGTATTGAATCTAATGTAAGCTTCTGTATCTTGCAAAACAAAACAACAAAACAAAACAAAATTTGGAGAGTGGATACAATAATTTGTTTGGTCAACATTTATAGGCGAGCCAAAGGAGTCACTGGCACTCTGGACAGCCCCTTCTCCCCAGTTTAAACACCAGATGACCTAATGGCTGTAGGGAAGCCCCTGCCTCCTTCCTTGAGTTCCCTATCAGCAAATGGGATTTTAAAAAGACCCATTTCACAGGGTAGCTCTGAGGATGAATAATACATTGTAAAGGATTATGAACCTAAAGAGGTGATTCACAATTGGGCGGCGGCGGCAGTGGGGAAATGAGCACTTATTGCAGCAAGCCTACGTTATTGCAAGCAATTGCGCAGATTGATCTACAGTGCCCATAGGCACTGGTTGGCCACTGTGAGAAGAGGATACTGGACTAGATGGGCCACTGAAGTGATCTAGTAAGTTCTTCTTAATTATACATTTAAACTACAGAAGACATAAGTGACACCTTATCAAAAACCCTTCCTTTTGTTTGGTTCTCGTCCAGCCCTAACGAGCCATTTTTAATTAAGGAAAAATAGGTTAAAAATAAACTTTTAAAACAGGCACCCCCAAACTGCGGCCCTCCAGATGTTTTGGCCTACAACTCCCATGATCCCTAGCTAACAGGACCAGTGATTGGGGAAGATGGGAATTGTAGTCCAAAACATCTGGAGGGCCGAAGTTTGGGGATACCTGCTTTTAAAATGTTCCAACCCAGGGAACTACGACAGAAACAAAACAGGAAGGGGACAGGGTCACAAGCAGAACTATGGGATTCAACTGCTTATGACTTTGAAGAAAGTTCAGGTAAAAATGAAGTCATTTCAGTAGGATATTGCCGTTTGTTATATTTTCCCTGAATCCCACAAAATTCTTACAAAGAAAGCACTTCTTCATAGGAATAAGCATTGCATCTGCATGTGGATTACCACATCAATCCTAAATTTGTACACACCGAAAACTGAAGCTGAGCAGTTCTTCCCAATCACACACACCAAATTCTGTGAACACTATCACCACCCAGGAACTCTTTTATAAAGTTAAGCTGAAATACAGAAAGGGCCATCTGCAAAAACAAACCTCCTCTTTTGCTTATTATTTGAGGGGAGCTGCTTGCAACACAGGATAAAGCATTTCCTCATTCAAAGTGAAAACAGGAAGAACACCATGACATCACTGTATAACCAAATCTGATTGGCTATGAGATAGGCTGACTATCTGATTCCTAATTGGCTGGGATCACTTTCCATGAATCGGCTACTCTAGTTTTCTTAAAGCAAGATTGAGGGCCAACCCCCACAACACTATTTTAAGGCCAAAATATATATATAATAATTTCACATATGAATACATTATTCAATACATCCTTATTCTGTAACTATTTTATTTCCGTCTTTCTTGGTAAGGCTTTTAAAAAATGGCTTTCCTGTCTCTCAAAGTTGTAAATTATTCCTGTTCCACGTCTGAGGGCTAAGGTGAAATAACTAGATGTTAGAAAACACTATGTGAAATTTTATCTGCCCCACATCACAAAATTGACAGCAACAGAGCATGCTTAAGAACACACATGCAACACTTCTTGAGTTTGTACCATTTCGCAGCAAGCATCTATATCAGGCATCCCCAAACTTCGGCCCTCCAGATGTTTTGGACTACAATTCCCATCATCCCTGACCACTGGTCCTGTTAGCTAAGGATCATGGGAGTTGTAGGCCAAAACATCTGGAGGGCCACAGTTTGGGGATGCCTGATCTATATCATGAGTTCTTGTAGGGTTGCAACATTTTCTTTTTAACAGTTGTACTGTATGACAAACAGAAATTCAATGCGTGTATCTTTCCCTAGAGATGAAGCAACTAGAAAGTGCACTTGTTTACTCAACTTTCAAAGACAGAAAAGGCAGCAACTCTAATTCCATATTACTAGACTGCATCTGTTTGCTCCCCACAAAAACGTGTATTGTAGGAATGGGAAATTAGACAGTGGGAAGGGGGGCGGAAAGCTGAGTGAAAGATAGAGGAACTCCATATTTCTGGAAAGTGTAGAGGGGCTTCTGTGCTGTAACTATGGTAAGAATATAGAGCAATGCTGTAAGTTAAAAGTTAAGGGGCTGAAAATTTGTAATGCTCCGAGAGATGGGTGCAAAGTGCAAAGCAAGCACAGATGAAATGACCACTCCAACCGGGGGGGGGGAGGAAGCTGAGAAAAAAGAACCACAAAAAGCAAAGATTCTGGGCTGCCATCTTAGCTTAAAGCTGGACAAGTTGCTTAAAGGCTTAAGGGTCAACTGGAGACCAGGAGATTGGGGCAAGCAGTGGGCGAGGATGTGTGTAACCATTTCAGAGAGGATAAAGAACCTCTCTTTCAGGATCAGCCCAAGGAATCCGTACAGCAGTAGCCCAACGTCCTGTTTCCACCCCAGTGACCAGCAAAACGACTCTCGCGGAAGCCCACGATCAGGGCATGAAGGCAGCCGCCACCAATAACACCCTAGTATACTTGAGACACACGCGATCTCCAGCGATCTGCTGGGGGCCAACGGCGGCAGATTTATGCTTACCGTATGGATTTGGCGTCGTTTATAAAAAGGAAGTGGCGGGGGAAGATGCTAAATTGTGGGGCTGAAGGAAATCAGCTGTTACGGATACAAGAGCGAACGAGGGGCTTCGGGGAAGTGCTGGGGGACCATGATGAAGGGGTTTGGGGTGGAAACCCCAAACTAAGGCCTAGAGGAAAGATATAGAGAGCCACTGATTTGGGTGCGGGGGGAGCCTAAGCGTATCAGATCTAACACGAGGAAGCAGTAGAGAAAGGGGGCGCAGGGGGGAATACAAGGGGGCTATTCCGCTCCCTCTATAGATGTGGTGTTGCCCCCCCCCTCCACACACGGCGCGGTGGCTTCTGGGAATTGTAGTCTCCCCAGCCCTGCTTCGCAAGGACCAGCGGCTGACTCCTCCTGCTCAAGACTCACAGGCGACTCTCCCAGCCAGGTCCCCCCTTACCCCCCGCGCCCGCCGGAAAGTTTCCCTCGAAGACTCGCTTCGCGGCCCGTATCCCGCTCGCGGAACAGAACCGCCAGGGACTCCAACTCCCACGGTGCCCCGCGGCGTCGCAGCTCACTGCGCACGCGCAATACGGGTGAGAGGTCATTCCCCAGCCTCCACAGGCCCCGCTGGCCTTCCCAGCCCTTTCCGCCCCCCTCCGTCCCCGCTCACCGCGGACCCGCTGAGACGGGTAGAGGCGCTGCGCCTTCTCCAAGAAGCGACGCGCCTTCTCGACCTGGCCGGCCTTGATGGCGCCCACCGCGATAGCGATACAACGCTCCGCCTCGTCCCTGTTGGATTCCATGGTGGCGGCGGCAGCGGCGGAGGAAAGCGCCGGCGCGCGGTGATGTCGTCACGCAGCGATTGCGTAGCGTCCCCTGCTGGAATCTCCCTAATTGCGCCCGAACTCTTTGGGGTAGCCGCGGTATTTGGTGCCGTATTGACCAGAATAGCCAGGCAATCAGCGAATAGGAAACCTGTGGCGGTTGCGCAGAAAACCAGCCAGAGTATCTGGCAATCTGCTCTTGATAAGTCCGATGGTTCGTGCCGGGGCGGAGAAAAAGGATCCCGCTGAGAAATGCTTTGTGAGCATTGAGGTCGCGATTCTATGGCCAATACAAGGGGACTTCTAAGGAAACACGCTTAAGATTGTGCTGCAAACTGCGTAATACAGTACACTCTTTGTGTGTGGTGTGCATTGCTCAGTTATCCCTGCATTGCGGATGCTATAGTGTCAGATTTGATGGCAACAACGAAGAGATACTTTCATGCTGGATGTTTCATTTTGTCAAAATTCCAGCTTCCATGATCCTTTTAAACAGCAAACAACCAGAGTTGCACAATTTCAGTGTTTACCATTGTTATCAAATACCATTCAGCTTCCTGGGACGCTTCTCTACTCCATTGGGAAGGGGTTACAGAAGAGAGACCTCAGAGCTGTCATTTTTTAAAAAGCTGGCCTTTCACTTTGTATAATGAAGTCTGCAAAAAAAATATTAAGTGTTTCTAGCACTGTTACCGTATATGCGGCTGTATGAGAAAAAGTGCTTGCAAGCTTCTACCCAAACATATCTCACCATCTAGTGCTCTCACCAATGAGTGCAAAGTCACTGGGATGACTGACAAGCACTGGGCCTTGAGTTTATGTCCAATCTTAATGAAAAATTATATCTAGCTTCCCAATTTGAAATTCATAGAATGCATGCTTGCTTGCTCAGGAAATATAACTAGTTGTTTTAACATTTGACAATTTCATAAACATAGTAGCTCTTTCTGTGTATGTTTTTCTGGCACTAATTTTCCGCCACATTAAGCGCTCTAAATCTCTAGCTATGGGCTTGGTCTCCATTCTTTATAATTCATGAGATGATCATCCAGAATAAGAAGCTTAGCTGAAAATTAAACTGCAGTTCCATGATAATTGGGGGCTGTGATGTGTCTGTGATGATATACCACCTTCAGAAAGCACCAGTTTCATTATGTTACACATTTTATAAGATGAGCTATTGCATATGAAAACCCATAGTAAATTTGTCTCTAAGATAGCAAACTATCTTAAATCAGGTCAGACCATTGGTCTGACTCTGTTTAGCTCAATGCACTGACTGGCAGTGGCTCTGCAGAATTTCAGAGTGGCGAATTTTCCCACCCTTGCTGAAGATGGCCAGGGACTGAACCTGGAACTCTTTGCAAAACATGTGCTCCCACCAATAAGCTGCAACCTTTCCCACATGTAGTACCAGCACTTTCCGGTTTCTTAGACAGGCATGTAAACACTTTTAGATACATGGCACACATATTCAAGAAAGGAGAGTCCAACTAAACATTGGGAATAACTTCTTGACAGCAAAATAAAAAATTTCCTTCAGTAGCACCTTAAAGACCAACTAAGTTTATATTTTGGTATGAGCTTTCATGTGCATACACACTTCTTCAGATACCACTTCTTCAGTATGCACACGAAAGCTCATACCAAAATATAAACTTAGTTGGTCTTTAAGGTGCTACTGAAGGAAATTTTTTATTTTGCCTCGACTCAGACCAACACGGCTACCTACCTGTTTCTTGACAGCAACAGCTTCTTTGACAGTGGAATGGACTTCCTCAGAAGGTGGTGGAGGTTTTTAAGCAGAGGTTGGATGGCCATCTGTCATGGCTGTTCTAGTTTAGATTCCTACATTGCAGGGGGTTGGACTAGAAGACCCTCGGGGTCCCTTCCAATTCTACAATTCTTTGATTCTTTCATGGGCTATTAAGATATTCTCCCCACAGTTCTCTTTACAATAAGAAGCAGCCTTCTGAAAGTTTAGAAGACAATCCTAAATTCAGTTTTAGGAGATAAGAAGTTTGCATTAAATTCAGACTTCATATCTAACCAACATTATTTTTAAATGAAAATGTTTATATAAGTGAAGCTTTCTACTTTTTTAAAAAATCAATTTTGATCCAGCACACCCACCCAGAGGAAGGAAAGCCAAAAAAAAAAAAAAACAATGAGCATTAAAGTATGATAATTTGGCATACACAGTATTGTTCCCTTGATCTCCTGCTACAGAACTAATATCTGATTTCTTCCAGCTTGGATACTTTCCTCAAGTGTAAGATTAATGTGCCCAATAAAATAAAAGCAATTTTGACACACAAGTAAGTATCTAACCCCTTGTAGGAATTCAAGTAATTTTGAGTTCTCTCATTTTTTTTTGTTAGTGATCACTGGACAGAATGATAGTTCTACCATGCAGTTTTCCAGTACTTGATTTTATTCCCTTTACAATCCACAAAGATGGTCCAAATTATTACCTTGCATCTGACGGAAAAGAACAAATGCTGTGGCAATTAAGATGGCTCCCAAACAGTTTCAGACACTAAATTCCCATGGTGTGTTCTGACAACAAACTATATATAACAACCTTGCTGAAGCTAAGCAGGTGTGTCTCTGGACCTTTGAGTGAATGGGAGACTGCTCAAAACCTCCTTTGAAATCTCTTGATGGAAGGAACCAGGCAGAGGGCCTTCTCAGTAGTGGCGCCCACCCTGTGGAACACCCTCCCATCAGATGTCAAGGAAATAAACAACTATCTGACTTTTAGAAGACATCTGAAGGCAGCCCTGTTTAGGGAAGTGTTTAATGTTTGATGTTTTATCGCATTATTATTATTATTCTGTTGGAAGCAGCCCAGAGTGGCTGGGGAATCCCAGCCAGATGGGCGGGGTATAAACAATAACTTCTTCTTCTTCTTCTTCTTCTTCTTCTTCTTCTTCTTCTTCTTCTTCTTCTTCTTCTTCTTCTTCTTCTTCTTCTTCTTCTTCTTCTTCTTCTTCTTCTGTTCATATGGGGGAAAATATCCTATCAGAGGAGGCTTTTGAATGCACAGGTTCAAGCCCTCCAATTCCCTTTTAAAAATAATAATAATATTTTACTGGTTTTCAAAAACAACCAAACAACACAAAAAACAAAACAAATTAACTTCCCTCTAGTCCCTTCCCTGGTTCCATTATTAAATTTATAACATATTTGAATCACTATTATCTATTCATTGTAAAATTACAAGTACCTTTAAAACCCTGCTAATGTATTAACCTATGTACAATGCTTCTGTATATATGCAATAAACATCTTCCATTCTTCCTTAAATTCATTGTCGTCTCTGCTTCTTATTTTCCTGGTCACAAAGCCCTCCCATTCCCAGCACAAACACCCGTGACAAAAATGAAAACTATACCACCAAGCCGTTGTAGATAATTTCCACCCCAACAGAAACAAATGGGATTGATCTTGTTTTTAATTTCCAACGGGGCTTTGGAAGTAGTTCTTCCTCTACCACGGACTCTGTCTCCTCTCCAAGGGCTATAGGATTGTTCTGTTAGTTGCCTGGAAACTATGTTTGTTGCACACCTACAACCATTTACTTTTAAAAGCCTGCCTTTTATCTAAAATTAAGGCCCAGTTCTGATGGTCAGGGTCAAGCCTTATTAAGTGTGTCTGTGGTGAAAGGGGGAAAGAAGCGAAAAGAAGTGGCAGACAACATAAGGGAGGGTCTGCCAAATGTTCTACGCACATTCATCGCTGAGTTTACAACAGTGGAAACATCATGACCCCCTCCAGCCCTACACATTGCAGAACTCGGCAGATGGCGTCCGACTGCTTAAGTGTTTGCATATGGACTCAGGCCTGTGAGGAGCTTCGAAGGCATGTGCTCAAGCTGTGTGTATTCTAGGCAAATAGGATAATAAATATTTCAAAAATCATATTATTTGCCAATATTGGCCCAGATTCTATTGGGGCAGGGTAGAAGTTAGATTCTGTGCCCTGCCGCAGTTATGCAACTCTGCATCCTTTTGCTTATTTTGAATAATGTATCCCATTTCTGGTCATCATGGAAAGAGGCAGGGAGGTATGCGGAGTACTGCATATCATCCATTTCTTACTGGCTTCTGCCTTGTGTTTTATTATTGTATTGGTTTTATATTTTGAGTGATGTAAATCAATAAGCTGTGAAGGGGTGGTCTATAACTGATAACCAAGTAAATTCAAATTAATCCATATAAAAGATTACATTTACAAAGTGGGAAATGTTACACTAGCAAATAAATTAAAAAGTATATAAAGCTCCCAACTCCTTGCATTTATTTCGTTCCCATGATGCAACAGATAATATTGGCTCAGCCTGTCTAATATGGCAAAAATAGTTGTTTTCCAAAACCTAAGAAGGGTGTGGGTTTCAATTTGTCCCTTCTTGCTGAGTGGAGATTTGTTTACTTCAGGTATAGGCAAACTCGGCCCTCCAGATGTTTTGGGACTACAATTCCCACCATCCCTGACCACTGGTCCTGTTAGCTAGGGATCATGGGAGTTGTAGTCCCAAAACATCTGGAGGGCCGAGTTTGCCTATGCCTGGTTTACTTCAATCCATAAGCTTGAACTGTCTTTGAAAGGGGAGACCACCTGAATCTATCTGGCCTGCCAAGCAGATGTGTGGGGGTGGGGGTATGTGAGAGTCACTCACTCTCATCAGGTTGAGGTTTTTTGGGTTTCCCCCTCTGCTGAAAGGTCACCCATTAGACATGCTGAATCAACTGCCCAAGCCATTCCTGTTTGCAACAGGCCAAAATTTAATTATGCACCTTCATTCTGTAGCTATTGTATCAAGAGAGGTTAATTAATTCCAAAGCTGACGAAGCTTGGAACCTATTAGACTGAATTCAATAGAGGCCAAATGGCAAATGAGAAAGGAGAGAGTGTGAGGCCCTTGTGTCCTAGAGATTAATTAGCACTTGGCCACTCTTAATGCAATGAGGCAATAAGCTGGATTTTTGCCGGCTCATGTTGTAGCCAGGTTAACACAAGGTTGTTGCCCCAGAACAACTCACAAGAGTTTCTAGAGGGGCAAGAGGTCTGTAAAAGAAACTATTCTTTGAACCAGGAGGGAGAGAAATTCACCCACGGATGTTTCCATGGCAAATTGCAGCAGTCTAGAACACTAGATCTCAAGGTCACCCCAAAAAAATTATTGGTAATTGATTCAGGACAGGCACAACATGACAGTTTATATAACACACCATTAGCTTGTGAAACTTATAGCCCCAAGATGTGATAATGGGCACTAGTTTAAGTGGCTTTAAAGAGAATTAAACAAGTTCATGGTGAACAGGTTTATCAGGGCTATTAACCATGATAGCTAAAATTGAAACTTTGCGTTTCAGAGGAAATATGCCTCTGAGGACCAGTTGTGTAAGTAAAGCATTTAAACTTACTTAAGAAGGGTAGAGGCAGGGGTGCACAATTGCAAACCCTTAATACCAGGACATTTAAAGGTCTAATAACACATATTTCCCATGCTTTGCAAACGCTGCATGTATTTCTGTTTTAAACTCTACTAAGGCCTCTTTTGACTAGAGAGTGAGTCAAGCCCCGTGCTTTTTGATTTTCTTCTGTAGTTTCTCACACACATAGAACTTCAGGATTAATTGTTATCAGGGCTATTTTTCTAGAAAAAGAGGTGCCAGAACTCACCATGAACACCTCCCTTGTTCTCTTATAAAGGCAATGGCGCCCACCTGAGAGGTTCTGGGACTGAGTTCTGGTGAGTTCCTGCTGAAAGAAAGCTTTGATTGGTATTCCCCTGTTATTTCCCAACACAAACAATAACAGAACACTATTGCCTGTATGTCCTTTTCAGGCTGGCCTGTCAGAGAGAGCATCACCAAGATGGATTATAGGGATCGCAGTAATTTAGAAACATTAAAAAAAAGAAAAAGAAACAAGAAACATGGAGATGGGAGTTTAGAGATGACCCCTGGAGAAATGTGTGTGGAGCCTGACTGGCTGAAGAAGCTTAAGCAGAAACCAATTGCTGCTGTGCTGAATGTTTTTAAATTGTTGGAAGTCACCCACAGTGGCTGGGGAAACCCAATCAGATGGGTGGCATATCTATAACAACAACAACAACAACAACAACAACAATTATTACTACTATTGCTGCTAATCAATATAACCACTATGTTAACTCTCATGTGAATACAGTGGTACCTTGGTTCTCAAACAACTTGGAACCCAAACACTGCAAACCTGGAAGTAAGTGTTTGTGAACTTTTTTTGGAACCCGGAAGTAAGTGTTTGCGAACTTTTTTTGGAACCCGAACATGCTTCGTTTTGAGTGTTATGCTTCCGATTTGAGCGCCATGCTTCCGTTTTGAGTGTTACGCTGAGGTCTGTCTGTTTTTGCTATTTATTTTGCGTTTTTGTTTTTGCATCGTTTTTTTTTGTTTTTGTGACTGTGTGGAACCCAGCTCAGCTACTGATTGATTGATTGATTGATTGATTGTGTGACTGCAGTACATTGTTTATTGCTTTCATTTTATGGATCAATGGTCTCATTAGATAGTAAAATTCACGTGAAATTGCTGTTTTAGGGGTTGTTTTTAAAAGTCTGGAATGGATTAATCCATTTTGCACTCCTTTCTATGGGAAAGCGTGCCTTGGTTTTGGAACACTTCGGTTTTGGAACAGACTTCTGGAACGGATTAAGTTTGAGAACCAATGTACCATATTGAACCCAAACTTATTACATGGATGTATTTTTCCAATAAAGCCCCATCATGTTGATTGAGGAGGATCACCAGAACTGGTGTGGCCAAGCCGTGTCACCAGCAGATAACTTATATCTGACCAGAACATGTCATTTCCAAGAACAGAGGAAAGAGAACAGTTTGCTAATGGCGCTACACAAGCACTTAGCAGCAGATTTTTCAAGCTTTGATAGATTTGTTAGCTTTATCATCTGTAATAAGGGAATAATCAGTTGCCCCACCACCTTTGCCAGCGCAGACCTTGCCCTGAAGTGCTGATTACCAAACACCTCTGACAAGACACACAGCTCTGATGAGCCTATCTGGAGTCATGTGTGAGTGAGAGCCACTTAAAAAGCTATCAAGGATACAGAGTGGGCATGCCATATTAATAACAGACGAAGCCCAAAAGGAAATTAATGTTGGAAATTATTAAGATGGGAATTAAATAATAATATGGAACAGCTGTATAGCAGTTTCAAGTGTTCAAAGCACTTCACATGCATTTTTTTTTAGCTGTAACAGTTTCTACACTCTTGTAAGGCAGGGTTAGCCAAGGTGGAAAATGTTCTTGGACTCCCAACTCCCAGCCAGCATGGCCATTGGTCAGGGTTGATACTCCAACACCTGCGGGGAATCGCATTGCCTGCAAGTCAGCATTATTATCTTCCATACTGCAGGTGGGCAAGTATATGAGGACATTGTTCTAAACCTGTCAGAAGACTGTGTACATTTCTGAGATGGTGCAGTCCCAAAAAGGATATTGGTGGGATAGGCAGAGAAAGGGGAAATGAAAATGATTCAAAGATTCGGAGCATCCATCATATGAGAAATGTTCAGAGCTTTATAGTTTGAGGGGAAAAGATGACTAAGGGAGGCCATGAAAGAGATTTATAACATTATCAACCATGTGGAGAGAGGAAGAGAGAGAAATTGATTTTCAAGTAGTTGTGGGACTAACAAAAAAAAAAGAGAGAAAGTACTGTACATCTTCACACAAGTTATGGAGTCAGTTATGGAATTCACAAATATATTGTTGCATATGTTGGCATCCGTCTGTCTCAGGATACAGTGGAGGAGTGCACCTTTGGAGGTGAAGTCCAACTTTTGGAAGGTTACAGTGCCTGCTGTGGCTGTAGAGATATAGATACAGGAGAGACATGTGTTGTTGCAGCTGGGGCAATTGAAGGCTGTAGTGCTCCAAAAGGGGAAAGCTCTTGTCTCATAACATCTTTCTATGTGAATCTTGGAAGACATTTTTGTTCCTCCTACCGTAAGACTGCAACCCTAAACAGACTTATCAGGAAACACACCTCTCTTAACACAGTGGATTTATTTCTGAATAAACATGCATAGGATCGTGCTGCATTTAACCTTACTAGTAGGATTCTTCTTCCCATTGCTCACCTCTTCTTTTCTACTTCCTTTGAGCATCACTTTGGGTCTTTCTAATACAGGGGTTGCCAATAGGGCAACCACGGGAAATTAGGCTTGACATAAGCATTCCGCTGTAGCCCATAAAATACTTGGTTGTGGGGTGTATGGCATGCTCACAATAGTTTCTCTGGTTTGCAAATGTGCCCATGGTTCCAAAAAAGGTTGGTGAGCCCTGCTTTAAAGATGTTGGGGAGAGGGGGCAAATTTCTGAAAGCTGTGCCATAGTTCAAAGGATGCTCCATAAAGTAAAGTGAAAAAACGATGTCCTTTCTAGACTGAAGTCTAGAAACCACCTATATGTTGGGGTATGAGGGAGATAAAGAAGAGAACAAAATATAGCAGCCGTGAGATCATACACAAAGCTGTTTAGTTTTTTTATTTAATGGTCAAGGTCCTGGTCAAATAATGACAAAGAGTGATTTTATGGATAAAATGGCAGACTTGTCCTTGCCAGAGTTTCTCTTCATTGCCATTATTGTGGAGGAAATATGGAAGCATGGCTATTTTAGTGTTTTCCACAGTGGAAGAAATTAGTTTGTTTTGGAATTCCCTGCTGGGCCATCTCTGCTAATGAACACATGTGATAGCAGTGATGAGTGCCATGACAGTCACTGATAAGATGAGGCAATTTCACACAGTAATGAGATAAGCTCTTAAAGTCACCTTATAGTTACTATGGCTTTTTTTTTTTAACCCAGCATTCTGTGGAGGAAATAAGAAATTTCCAAAGCAGTTAATTTGTGTAAGAATTCAGCTGCAGGGCTTGGTACCAGGGGCTGAAGTATGCATTTTCATAAGGCACTTAAATAATTTCAGGGTGAAGCGAAGCTCTTAAGTCTGCGAGAGACTAACATTGTCGGAGGAATATACCGGTACTTAACAGAAGTGTGAGGCTAATGCTGAGAAGAAGAAAGGAGGGAGGGGCAAAATAGGGAAAATCTGTATTCAAGCAGCCAGCTTATTCTAAAAGAAGTGTGCTTTGCAACGCAGTGTTGAGAGATAACACTTTGTGAAAGAAAGTGTTACCCTCAACACTGCCTCTGACCTGAAAGACAACATGGGGAAAATATGTCAGTCAGAGGGAATGAGCCATAGACCTTGTCTTCCTGCAAAAGCCAAATTAACTTTTTGTTCCAGTTTTACCTCAGGTTTGTCACTTCATACACTCACATGCCCCTCCCTGCAAGAATCCTGGGAATTGTAGTTTGTCAAGGATGCTGGGGTTGCAGCTATATGGGGGACAAATTACAGTTTCCAGGGTTCTTTGAGAGAGAAGTCGTGCTGTAAATGTATAGTGTATATATGTTCAGCCTAAATTTTCCATTGGGAAGGAAAAACATAATGGTTTGTGTCCAGCAAAGTTGTCCTGTTAGTGCAAGGACTTCTCCCTGCACAACAGGACTTTCTCTTTTCACGTCATCCCCCCAACCCAATCTGCTCCAGAGGGTTTGGGGAGAACACAAGGGACCTGTTGTTCAGGTGAAAGTCCTTTGTGTCAACAGGGCAACTTATCTGGATCCAACCCAATAGGGCCCCAAGTCAATGACCTCCAAGAAGTCACTCTTGCAGTTCCTTTTCCCACACCACAAACCCACCTATTAAAAAAACAACAATAATCTAGGAGAGGAAATTAACTTCTGTTCTCTGTTAAAAAGCTCCCTGGTTCTGCAAGTGACTGCTGTATTTTGGATGTGTACAGAAGCATATTGCCCTCCTGACTCTCAGTTGTTCCTTATCAGGCACAAAACTGTTTGACAGCTTAAAATATCAAGTTACATTTGCATTTGGACAGAGGATGTACAAATAACTCAGACAGCGAAGTACTGAATTGCCTCGTTTAGATTACCCTTGAAATCATCCAGGCACCTTCAGTCGGATGCTTTTTTTGGTCTACATAACTATTGACCATATATAATGAGGAGTAACTGAGCGATGTGGAGCTCAGTGGAGTGTAAACAGCTTCTCCTGCTCATTGCTGGAGCTATGGGGAAAGTTACACTCATCATCTTCATGATGTATGTGGGGTTGCTACCCCATTTACCCAGAGTTGTCAGCTCTGAATGTTCAAAATGCTGGAGGCAGAAACTGAAACACCAGGTTTTAATAAAAAGGCAACATTTTCCGTGTTGACATTCATACCTATGGATTTATGCCTCAGAAAATGCTTGTGCCTTCTGTGCTGGAAAAAAACCATGAACTCTGCCGCATGCTAGATTCTGTAAACGAGTCCTTATATCAAATGTCACAGCATTTATTGTAAGAAAACTGGTTTTCCCAGCATGAAACCTTGGCTTGAATTCATCCTCTGCTCCAGCTATTCAGTCTACCGTAACTAACACAGCAGAATTGGGCTCCCCACTCTCTTATCTCCTTGGCCAAAATCCTGGTCCATACTCTGGTGACCTCTGTGGCCGTGACAAATGCAGTTGCCATTTCTTACTGCATCTCACTGCTTTCTCCCTTATAACCAAACACTCCACTGCCAAAATCATGTGCCTTTCTCCCTGCCCCTTCTCAAACCCATATACTGGCTCTCCTTCACACACACACACATACACACCTCTTTCTGACTCTCTCCAGCTTGCTGCTTTTCTTCTCGGTCACATCACTGCCATGCCCTACTCAAAATTCTGACTTTGTCTTCTAACCAGCCATGAGGTGGGGCCCATTTTCCATCTCACACAGAAGCCCCTTTCATTTGTTTCCCTTAATGGCCCATCACCCAGGCTATTACCTCAACACAGGAAGCTAGACAAGCTTATATTTCAACACTTGCTGGATCCAAGGGTTAGAAGGGTCTTTCATACAGCCTACTTCCTCCCCTCCAATTCATAAACAATATCCTTGCCACCTTCAGCTACCAGAATTATCAACCTCCCTCAAATTACTACACTGTCCCCTTATTCCTGGGAACTTTCCCCAAGAGTCCTCCATTGTGTTGCTGCCAACCTTCCTTCACATGGCTCCTCAAAATCTGCAAACCTTTAAGTCATAAGCATTTTGGCCTACTCTGTAGTCCTGATGTCCAATTAAAATGAAATCTAAATACATGTAAAATGTAAATTTGGATGGCTAACCTTTTGGGCTCCAGCTCCCACGAGCTTTTGCTTGCTCTCTATACGTCCTCAAACTGCAGTCCTCTTAATTAGCACCAAGACAAAGTGAGCTTTTGTGTCTACAATCCATGTCTGCATTAGGAGGTGGGTGGTTCTGACAATGGCATCTGAGCTCAGCCAGACCCTTTCAGAGGTGTAGGTCACTTCCAGCTTTTGACACACAAAAACAAGGTATGGCACCAAAAAAAGAGGCGAGCGATTTATTTCTATAATCAGCTGATTTGAGTTCATCAAGATCTACTCTTGTGCCATCAGAACTGGCATATTTTAATTAATATTTATAAACATTTTAACAATTTAAAATGATAAAATGCATATCAGTTAACGGGGGGACGGGGACGGGTGTCACATGCATTTTACCCAAACACATTTCTCAGTCTTGCAGCTCTAAGCTGAGAGTGTGAACATGCCACATTTTGGGCTGATGCACATAAAACCAGTTGAGAGACTTATCAAGTGCCAAAATAGAAATAGAAACTATCAAGTGTCTAAATCAGAGTCGTGCCCCCCCCCACCATTTGAGCCTAAGGCTCAGGTCACATGGCCTTCCTGGCCCCAACTCTGACCCCCTCCCAAGGAAAGGTGCTTGCACCTCCCAGCAAAGCAAGCTGTATGATGAGCCCTGTAGAACTGGGTCCCAGGGACTCAGCCGCTGCCTCATTACAATTACACCTATATCACCTTCGCACACAGCCATACATCACCCTGCTTGTCAAGAGCTCCCTTCTCTGTAGGAAATAAAGCCCTTCACGGGAATGATACATTACCATACATTTCCCATCATCCAAGCTTTATCTGTACAGGTCCCATTACTATGGTGCACGTCACAGAGGCATTAGTATTATGGAGGCAAAATTGGTTTCCTTTTCTTCAGATTTGGATAACCTTTATATCCTGATAACGAGGGAGCAGCAGCCCATTAACCTGCAATATGCCATTGAAATCATAACCCTTTCCTTGGCTTTTGTCTCAGCTGCTATCAGATGCCTGTCATTTGTGGATAATACAGTGGTACCTCAGTTTAAGTACACAATTGGTTCCGGACGTCTGTACTTAACCTGAAGCGTACTTAACCTGAAGTGAACTTTCCCATTGAAAGTAATGGAAAGTGGATTAATCTGTTTCAGACGGGTCTGCGGAGTACTGAACCTGAAGCATACTCAAACCAAGGTGTACTTAAACTGAGGTATGACTGTACAGCATTCTCTTAAAACCTGGGGGCTTGGTATGCAGAGGAGGTTTCCATACATTTTGTCTACTCTGAATGGAAGCAGCTCCTCAGGGTCTCAAGCCAATCTTTCTCCTTACCTGCCACCATCAGGTACCAAGAGCTTGAATCTGGGACCTTCTCCACACCTGTGCTCTGCCACAGCCCTTCCTTTGAGGCCTCTGCTGACAGAATTGGAACATGACGTGCTGACACCCGTATTGCTTTATTTCTTTATCTGAAATATTACCGAGCCACACTTCACCCAGCAGTTTTATTTTAATTCCTTTCCTAGAGACCCCTAGCAGGGAATCTCATTTTTCCAAACCCGGGTCGGCATCTTCATTGATCTATTATGAACCCAAGGTCTTGCTCCTGGTCTGTCACCACCAGGGCTTTTTTTTTCTCAGCCAGAACTTGCCAGAACTCAGTTCGGCACCTCTCAGGTGGGCGCCATTGCCATTCTAAGAGAACAAGAAAAGAGAACATTCTAAGAGATTCTAGAAAAATAGCACTGGTCACTGTCAGTTCAGCCAACTGGCCTCACGCTGACATGAGCCCAGTATAATCCAGCCATGCTCCCAAAGGCACCAACCAGACCAAGGTGGCTGCAACATGTGTTTTCTTTTATGTTCACACCATGTTCCTTGTGCTTGAGTGACAAAGAGTCTTGGATCTCCAAAACAGCCTTTTTGTTTTAGATATTCTTTCATCTTGCAGCTCTACTGGCTCCCTTTTGACCCATTTATCAACCCCGATATTTTTTGTTTCCACAATGCCTGACCTGTAAAGCTATAAAACTGTATACCTCTTCCCATATTCACATCCCTGCACCCTCAGATCCTTAATGGAGGCTCTTCTCTGAGCACCACCTCAGTATAAAGGCTATAAAGGAGGAGGCCCCTCGTGGGGATTATCTGGCACCCACATTAATAACCTTATGGTGCCAGGTAAAATGTCTTCTATTCTCCCAGGCCATTGAACATCACTGAATATCATTTTAACATTACTCTCTGCTGATTGATGGCGGCTGGCTGGCTTTAGCTCCTATAAAAGGTGGCATTTAGCTCTTTTCTGTTGCTGTGGCTGGCCTTTTTTTCTATTCTTTTTATGCTGGTTTTAGATTCGCTGCTGAATTGACCACACTTCTGTTGTGCTCTGTTTTCGATCTGATGAATTGTATGTCGCTTAGAGGAAATTGTTTTATGAGGTAATTAATAAATATGAATAGATAAATGGATGATGATGTAGGAGGTACAGGAAGGGGCCTGCAGTGGTCAGTACCCAACATTTTAAAAATACCGAGCTCCTTTCTCATTGGACTCAAACCTTTTTTTAAACTGCCACACAGTTCTGTATCACACCCTGCTCACTACTCACACCTCTGCCATGGCTCAAATTCACACTTTTCCTGTTTCCTTTATCCAAGCCTCTGCCTTATTCTAACCTCTAAAAGGTAAAGGTAAAGTATCCCACACAGTTAAGTCCAGTCACAAACGACTCTGGGGTTGCAGCGCTCATCTCGCTTTACTGGCTGAGGGAGCCGACATTTGTCCACAGACAGTTTTTCTGGGTCATGTGGCCAGCATGACTAAACCGCTTCTGGTGAAACCTGAGCAGCGCACGGAAACGCCGTTTACCTTCCCGCCAGAGCAGTACCTATTTATTTACTTGCACTTTGATGTGCTTTCAGACTGCTAGCTTGGCAGGAGCTGGGACCAAGCAACGGGAGCGAACCCTGTCACGGGGATTCGAACCACCAACCTTCTGATCAGCAAGCCCTAGGCTCAGTGGTTTAGACCACAGTGCCACCCATGTCCTATTCTAATCTCTGCTGTTGTCTAAAACGACCATTCAAAAGCCAGCCTTCTGCGTTGCTCGCTTCCCCGACCTGACTTCATGCAAATCCTCCAAGCAGCTGTGTGTGATGACAGCCTTACATGTTTATGTATATAGGAAGACGTCCCATATTTAGCACCTGGCTTAGGTTTTATGGAAAGTTATCTTAAGTTCCAAAGGTTTGTGAAGCTCTGGGCTCCTTCACACTTCCACTCGTCCCGCTTCTTTAACCCAGGGAAAACCTGCTCTTTGCCACTGAATTGGGCTCTCCCTAAATTAATATTTGCTCTCGGTAGTAAAGAGTGGGTTTTCCTGGGGAAAGCAGTGAGGAAAACGGAAAACTGCTTGAACCCAAGCCTTAGAAAGCACAGGACAAGCAGAAATTGCATCAGACCTGTGTTTTCTAGGCACAGGACTAGCAGAAGTGTTGGTGAGCCCTCTCATTCTATAATGCATTCTGGTTTTGTCAGAGCTATTCCTTCTGGGACTTTCTCTTCAGCAACACCAGTGTAATTACTAAACGCATGAGCATGCAACACATTAAGCTGAGGTGGTGGTGGGAGGAAGAGAAGCAGGCAAGACTGGGGCGAGAGACAAGTTTACATCTTGAGGCACCTTACACCTGCTTCAGCTCATTCCAATTTCTTGGCAATATGCTCTTATCCAGAGCTAACTGTGTTTAATCAACAATCTTAAATTGCCTTTTCACATCCAAGGGAGTCTTTGGGGAGCACTGCTTTTTAAAAACAATAATATGGGAAGAACGTTGTATGAAGAAAAAGGCCCATGTCTGTTTACGGATGTAGGCCAGAATCCTGCTTTGAAGAGAGCCTAGGGAAGCAAGCAAGTTACAGAACTGAATCCGTGTGAGGGAGATTTATGCCCTGCTATATAGAGTATTTCACAATTACCTAAACAATCAAGTTCTGGCCTCCAGTATTTCAGAAGTACAGCACATTAGGTGAGCCTGCAGCCAGCCTGGATGGTTTTCCGTATAAATGCAGTGTAATTTCTTGCAGCCTTCTGGGCCTGATTCTGTACCTCAGCACTTTGCTACTGGAGAATGACTGGGACAAATATTTCAACGTCCATATTCTGAACTAGGGATGTGATTAGTACCCTGGCCTGGGAGCCTGGCTCCCACCATCAGTTTTGCCGTGCCAGTGTGCCCCCCACCCCAAAACATAGCACCTGGTCTATGGAAGACCCCACTTACTGTTGCCAGAAAAGCAAAGAGTAAACCCAGTTCCCCTCCTCCCTCCATTGGTTCTCTTCAAAACAAATAAATTTAATCGTTTCATATCCTGCCCTTCTTCCCAAAGGAGTCCAAGGCGGAAAACCACAAGTGATAAAACAACAGAACCATCAAAATTCCAATGCACATGCAGACTAGGAAAGGTCTCAAATTAAAAGGCTTGTTGAACAAGGAAGGGGTGCTGAAAAGATAGCAGAGATGGTGCCTGTCTAATATTTGAGGAGAAGGGATTCCAAAGGGTAGGAGCTTCCGTACTAAAGCCCCAATTCCTACATTGTGCAGAAGGAAGCTCCTGATAAGAGGGCCTTCTTGGTAGTGGCGCCCATCCTGTGGAACTCCCTCCCATCAGATGCCAAGGAAATGAACAACTATCTTGACTTTTAGAATACATCTGAAGGCAACTCTGTATGGGGAAATTTATAATGTCTAATGTTTTACCATTTTTTATGTGCTGTAAGCCCCCCCCAGAGTAGCTGGGGAAACCCAGCCAGATGGGTAGGGTATAACAACAACAACAACAACAACAACAACAACAACAACAACAACATCTGCTGGAAGCCTTTGCCTGCAGAGCCCACAGGACAACTGGGCATATAAGGGGTGAGATAATATTTCAGGTATACTGGTCCCAAACTGCATGGGGCTATAGAAACCAAAACCACCACAGCACCAGATCTGGGGAGGTGCGGGCAGGGCCAAGCCAAGGAGGCCAAAATGGAGAAGATCCATTTGGGGGCGCCAAATTTTGGCCTTGTCTGGGGCACCATATTACCAAAGATGACCAAAGTTCGCCCCTGACCAGCACCTCAAACTTGACCCAGTAACTAAAGATTTACACATTATATTGATAAATACAGCTTTTGTGCTGGCTGTGCCCAGCCACTTGATTTTTCAAGAATTGACAAGTCAAGCTTCACTACAAAACAAGGTCATTAGCTTCATGAAAGCCATTACAAATTCACATGTGGATTTCTGTAAAAATAAAGGGAAAGGGGGGGGGAGGAGGGAGTTCCTTGACTGAAGGCTGCTATGTTGGAGCTCTGAGTGATTGTGAGGTATCTGTTTAGTTGTGGAAGCAAGCATTTGTGTTGCCATAGCTAAGACAGACGAGGGTCTGATGTTGTTGGGCTTTAACTTCCACCAACTTGATCACTGGCCATGTTGCTGCAGCCGATATTCTCTTAACATCTAGAGGGCACCATCTGGCTTAAATTTGAATCAGATCACTCACCTTTAAATAGCAATGTGTAGATTAAAAAAAAAATATGGTGGACTATCCGAACCATATCCACATAGTTTGTTCCAGATAGAACAGTCTTGCTCCAGAAGGATCTCATGGTACCTTCATGGTGACTTGAGGGATTCCCCCTTCTCTTACTGCATGTGCCATAGACCCTGGCATAGAGGACCCAGCATTTGGATCTCAGCAAAGCTTTAATTTATACCTGTATGACATTTCCACTGCTAAATATGAATGTATTGACAATTTAAAAATCGCTTGAGGCCTTCTTCTTCTTCAGTTCAGTGTTAAATCGTTGCTTCTGCCTTGGGAGTAGTGGCATTAAACAGTTGCCAAGTTGCCTGCAACTTCTTTCTTCCCCTCACACTGTCACACAGCATGACTCCATTCCACCAGCCACAATTTCCCATCCTCTCAGAAATGAGCTGCAAGCTCATTTGGACGGCAGATGGCAGAGTTGTTCCTTCGGCTTGGAGAGCTTTGATCATTCCAGCCGCTGTGTTGTCCTGGCAAGCTCAGGGAGGAAGGAGGTCTTTAGCTGCAGTGCAGGCAACTCCACTATGAAAATATCCTTCTTATTTATTTGTTGTCCAGACTTTGGCTTCTTATGTAATGCGCTCCTGGCACCACACATGCCATTTGTCACAGCAGCTGGGGCTTGCGGTCAAGGATGTGTGTTGACGTAAAGTGAAGCTGCTCAGCCTGCAAAATGTGCAGGGGTCTAGAGGGAATCACATTTACATGCTACATGGGGGCACACTACAGAAGACAAATTTGCATACACAAAATGTGCTGCAATCAGCAGGGCAGCAAAACACTGCAGTGTGGAATGCTTCTGTTCTACATCTTAGCCATTCCATCCCATCCTTAAAATCTGTTTTCCAGTTGCTCTCCTGCTGTCAGTGTTCCATGACCTTTAAAATGCCTTTAAAAATAATAATTTTTTAAAATTAATTTTCTAATATTTACCCAGTTTTCCCACAGTTTTGCCAATTATACAGATTCCAATTAATATTGAAATAATTCAAATTATTTCCAAATTTATACAATTTAATCAAAGTGGTTTCCCGTGCTCCTTGATAAATGTTTTTTGTCCAGTTCTTATATTGCTGTGGGTCATATTTTTTTATTAACATCTAATTACATTTCAGTTGGTATATTAATCATTAAGATAACAGCTGCATTTTTAGCGATTACTATTCATGTTAATACCTTATCTAACTCTCCATAGGATTTCAAATGAGGTGCTCTAATTCTTTTCCTTTTCTCTGCATGTGTCAATCAGGGAGCGGGTGGCACTGTAGTCTAAACCACTGAGCCTCTTCAGCTTGCTGATGAGAACGGAGTGAGCTCCCATTGCTCTGTCCCAGCTTCTGTCAATCTAGCAGTTCAAAAGCACACCAGTGCAAGAAGATAAAAAGGTAAACGGTGTTTCTGGAAAGCTGTATGTGGACAGACGCCGGCTCCCTCGGCCTGAAAGCAAGAGGAGCCTGTTGAGATCTTTTGGGGTTTGGGTGGTGCCTTTTGGGGATCCCTAAGCCATAGCACTCAACAGTCTTAGTATGAGTAACAGAGGGAATAATAATGTATTTTTAATCTTTGTTGGAAGCCGCCCAGAGTGGCTGGGGAAAACCCAGTCAGATGGGCGGGGGACATATTAATAATAATAATAATAATAATAATAATAATAATAATAAGGAACCCCCCAAGACAACTGAAAAGTCTCTCTTCAAACTTGTTTGAAAACTATTTTGTTGGCTGCAACCTCTCTCTCTCAAGGAAAGCAATCAGCCTTGGACCAGCGCTGAACACCATTAAGTTTCAGCTCACTTAAGTTTCTGCTGGAACCTAATGGGATTGGCTCTTGCCAAAGTTCACTCACAGTTCTTGACATTACTGCAGGGGTGATTGAGCAGAATTTAACCCTTTCCTTTTTCTCTTTAACCAATAGAATCTCAACAGTCCAGTGATGGGTTGAATCTATAAAGGAAGAGTGTTTTTGTGGTTTTGGAAAACACATTTGAGATTTCCCCAATTTTGCATATAGTTTCAATGTGTTTGTAGAATTTCTGTTTAGGGCATCATATTCTGATATGCTCTTGAATGCCATATCTGCTCCTTTTGGGGTAATGAAAAGTAGTATTCCTGCTACTTGTAAGTTAGGGCTAAGTGTATCCTTGTCCCTCCCCCTTAATCCGATTTTCATAACAAACTATAACTATCTCTAAATATAAAAGGAGCCAACTATATTTCATTGCTTTGTCTGGGAAAAAAGAAATTGTCAATTTTATAATGGGATGGCATTTTTTGCTAAATGTTTTCATATCCACAGATGGGCCTGTAACAGCCACTTCCCTAAGCAGTTAATGTCTGCAGATCCAACCAGCTATGTGTTCATTACAATGAAACTAATGAGGGTGTATTTTTCAGAGAAAAACATCTATTCACATCTGACATATTCCATGGTGATATTGCTGAACAGGTCCAATCATAGTTATCTTTGGGCAATCTTTTCAACACAGGGCAGCTGGGAAAGAACATTTTAGCTTTTAGGCTGGAAGATGAGTAATTTGTCCAGAATATTATCTGATTTTGGAGATGCAGCCGATGAAATGTGTGCTTTCTATCAGTGAAACCTACATTATATCCTTGAATATAATATGGGGCCCCATCTGTACCACATTTAAAGCATGATTGTCATTTTAGACACTGTGGTTCCCCCCACAAAATCCTTGGAGCTGTGAGAACTGAGTTCCCCTCACAAAGCTACAATCCCCAGATCTCTCTGGTAAGAGGGACTGTTAAGCCACTCTGGGAATTGTAGTTCTGTGAGGCATCTCCACACCTCTCTCAGCACCCTTAACAAACTACAGCCCCCAGGATTCCTTGGGGGAAGCCGTGACTGTTCAAAGTGGCATGATAATGCTTTAAATGTCTAGCGCAGTTAGGGGCCTGGGTCTTATATTAGGGGAGCACAACAGCGATTGTAATCTGGAATTCAAAACCTAGTACAGAAAACTGTTTACAATAATCTGAAAGTACCTCCCTGCCAACCTATGCTGCAAGTAGTAACACAAGTACATTTGCGTATTTTAAATTCCTGCCTCATGATCCAAGCAACGAAGGAGGATATATTGCCCAAGCTGCGCATTAACGAACAAATTTAAAATGTGGTAGTGAAAAGGAGGATCACAAAATAGAATGGAGGAAGGCAAAAGTAACATGAGCTACGTGTTCCTGAGTTTACTACCTTGATGGAACAGGCCAGGGCTTCCCAAACTTGGCTCTCCAGATGTTTTGGGACTACAATTCCCATCATCCCTGACCACTGGTCCTGCTAGCTTGGGATGATGGGAGTTGTAGTCCAAAAATAGCTGGAGACCCAAGTTTGGGAAACCCTGGATCAGACCAAGGATACACAATTTCACTTCAGCACTGAGTCACCCGTATATCACAAGCTCTAATATACTCAAAACAAAAGTTGCTTTGGCAGAAGTTTGGGGTGGAAAGCATCTGTGAAAGAGCGGGAACGTAGCTGGATACCTAGCCTCATTACTGGCACACAGTGTTTTTGTATGACAATTCAAGCAGAGCAACTGTCACCAGTCCTAGCTGAATCCCAGCCCATCCGGCGCTGCACAGCAAGAAACAGAATTATTCCTAGGAGAGTAAGCTGTCTTTGCAACAGTGACAATCAAGACTTGCAAGGAATGTTACTTGCTCATGATAAAAATGTTGTTTCTTGCAGAGGGGGAATTAACTAAAATTCTGCTGTGATGTTTTCATATTGCAGATTTCTCCCTGCACCCGAAACCCTGTTGCTTCAGTCACCAATGGTTGAAATGATAGAATGTATCAGTTCGTGGCTTTTCTCAAACTGCAGAGGTGAGAATTCCCCATGGAGGCACAAACAGTTGCTAGGGAAAGCTGGTTTCATGCATAAGTGTTGTTTGGTACTTTGTTGTTCTATATAAGACAAGAACTTCACATTTATGAAAATGTAATAAAGAAGTACAGCTCCCAATACAAAAGCAGGATCAACCATATCAAAAACTTAAAAATGATTCAATTTAGTAAGAATTCATAAATTGTACCTTAGCAGAAGGCAAGCAATCTGCAAGAGTGCTTTGCAAACTTTTAAGTCTTCAGCAGCCTCTTTCCACATTTGTCTGCCAAGCCAGTACAGTACTATGTAGCTGTCATTGAAACTCTGGGCACTGCAGATTCTTGGAAGAGGGATGGCCTTGGGCACACACTCAATTCACAAGAAGGGTGATGTCTCCTGTGCCTCGTCGTCTTTATATGCATACTGTACTGAAATTGTGCCCCATAACTTGCCCACTAGTAAGGGATTTCTGGGAGATGATTTATAATGAATTAAAGAGAGTGTTGAAAAACACATTTATTAAGAAACCAGAATCCTTTCTACTGGGCATAGTTGGAAAAGAGATTCCCAATAAAGATGTAACTTTTTTTCTGTATGCTACGGCGGCGGCAAGAGTATTATTAGCTAAGAACTGGAAGATTCAAGAGATACCAACAGTGGAAGATCGGCAAATGAAAGTGATGGAGTACATGGAACTGGCTGAGATGACCGGGAGGCTACGTGACCGGGCAGAAGAAGCGATAGAAGAAGATTGGAAAGATTTTAAAGTGTATTAAAAATATACAGTATATGGTAAAATTGTATATTGAGATTAGATTTAGAAGTGTATAGAAACTGCGGGTATGTGAATTATGTTAAATAATTTGGTGAAATGAGAAATTTGAAATAGGAAGAAGTTTTAAATAATGAATTAGAAATTGCGAAAGATGAATTTAAATGAACCGCAGATTGGGGGAACTCGAGGAAGTCCCCTTTTTACAATGTTAATGCAAAAGGATGTATGGCATTTTGATTTCTGTTTTTATTATTTTTCTTTTTTGTCTTTTTTGTATCTGTTTGTTATGTTTAAATTGTTATGCTTATCTGTAAAACGAATAAAAACTATTTAAAAGAAAAAGAAAAAAGAAATTGTGCCTCATAGCAGGGGTGTGCAAAAGGTAGATCTGGATCTTTGGGAGATCCATGGGGACTTCGTAGTATATCAGCCAAAGATTCCAACATCCAATTGCATAACAAAAGCTACAACAATATGACCCTCCCCATAAATTGTACTAGTGAAATGGAAAACCATGGGGTCACCAGGATTTCATGTGGAAGGACTGTGTGTGAGCTTCCTGCTCTGGAACACAGTTCGTCAATCTCCTATGGTTGTATTTGGCAGAAGATGGGTGCTGGTGAACAAGCTGTCTTTCATCTCAGATGCTGGCTTGCCATTTCTAATCTTCCAAGACTGAGAGCCTACTCTCTTCTCGTGTTTGACAACTATTCTTTTGTTTTGCTTACAGTATCTTCCAATGGAACCATGTCTCATTCTGGTTTTCTGTGTGTGTGTGTGTGTGTGTGTGTGTGTGTAGTCGTACCTTGGAAGTCAAACGGAATCTGTTCTGGAAGTCCATTCGACTTCCAAAACGTTCAAAAACCAAGCACGGCTTGTGATTGGCTGCAGGAAGCTCCTGCAGCCAATCGGAAGACGTGGAAGCCCCGCCAGACATTTGGCTTCCAAAAATTGTTTGAAAACTGGAACACTCACTTCTGGGTTTCAATCGTTCAGGAGCAGATTTGTTTGGGAGCCAAGGCGTTCGAGATCCAATGTACAACTGTATATAATTGCTAGAATGAAACTCCCCTCTTGCACCTTCTCCCGTTTTTTCCCCTAAGGAGTTAACACACATAGTTAATACACTAGCCTGCACAATCCTGTGGCAAGCCTCTCCAGCTCAGAAGAAATGGAATCAATTAGCCGTACAAGGCTCTCATTAGAGACGCGCTTTTTTGAAGTGGGGACACAAAAGCTACGGTCGGTGTCAACTGTAGTAAGACTGCCATCAAAACACAGACAAAACGAGCGTTATCAAGAGAGTTTCAGCACCCTGTTGGCTCAAAGAGACATTTGGCTGCAGAGTATCTGTCTGTTTGGATGCAAAGGTCAGCTCCGCTGGGTGGATAGCTGCCAACAATTTGCTGTAGGCAAATCAACTCACCTTGCAGGAATGCATGGGCCATCTTTGTAACCACAGAGAATTTTTTTAAATAAAAAAACCCCCATGTTTGAAGACACACAGCCGTTTATTTCCTGCATCTGCTCCAAGTTTCTATCTTGGGGTGGAAATATTGTCAGAGGAAGAATGCTTAGATGTCTCACTGACCTGATTCACTAAAGGCTGTTGCCATGTTCCAATGCAGTGGCAACGAGTCTCCTATCTTTCTCAGCCAGTGTGACATTTTAATGCATACCGAAAGGGAAGCCTGAAAACCAGAGATACTCCTTTGACCTGCGGAAGCAGGATTACTGCTAGCACATATGGAGCTACAGTATTTAGAAACAAGTCGGTCTAAAAGATCATTGTTGAGAGGTAAGCAAGTTAAAATGCAACCCTATGCATCAGAGATGGGGGACATTTTCCAGCACCAGGTCTAATGCATTTCCTTCTAGACAGCCTTTCAGGAGCCACAACTTTGTGGAACAACTCATATAAATGCTACTTTCGCGCAGCAGGCTTGTTTCTATATGCAAATGCACACCTATCTCTAGCTTCTAGCCACCCGGGGAAGCAGGAGGCATTAGCAGACCTCAAGGACACGTTTCAGCCAAGGAAAAACATTCAAGGAGGGTGTGAAGCCAGGCCAGGAAGGGGTATGGTCGGGGAGTCCCAGGGGCTTGGAGCTTCACATTCAACCTGAGGTTCTCCACCCTGCCTCCACAGTAGCATGACCCACTGCGTTGGACTGAAGCCTGAATCCATTAATTTGAAGGTCCATTTGCACCTGAATGAAATAAGCCGGCAAAAGTATACCCAGGATTATTATTATTTTTTAAAAATTGTATACTGTACGGCTCTATACCCGCAGGTCTCAAGGCGGTTCACAGCATCAAACCACAATATAACAACGCATAGCTGAATGTGCTCCAGACTCCAGACGCAGCCAACGGAGATGGACTCTCCACCTCAATGGATCCTGTGGTAGACCTGAACCCGGATGTAGCCGAAGGAAGAATTTTTTGCAGACCACCCAAATGAAGGGTCAACAGACTCCGATTTTTGAGAGCGACCTGGGCAAAGGGTCCATTTGGTGGTGCCAGTGGGCCTGGCTAAACATACCTGCCAAGGGTGGTAGCACTCTGAGCAGTGCTAGGGGGCTGGGTCTAGTCATTTCCAACAATCCTCAGGAGTAATGCCAGATTGGGGCATTGTGGGATATTAAAATGGTGGCTAGATCTGGCAGCCTGTCACTGCTTAGAATGCTGGGCCAGAAAAACAAACAGCAGGGAAGTCCTAGACATGGGTCATCAGCTAGTGGTCCATGCAATGGTCCTGGCAGATGCTGACACCAGCCTTTGAAACCTGGCTGTTTCTCTGAGGTTGGGAGTTTCAATGAGGAACCAGAATGCATGGCTTCATCGTGTCTCCAATGGTCCAAGACTCTTCAGTCCTTTGTCAGTTCTCAGCGGAACAGGCAGAGCAGCAGGTGGAGGCTGCTCAGCGATGCTACAGTTCCAGGCAGAGTGCTGCCTCTTCAAATTCTTGGATTTGTGACATGAAAAGCCCCCATACTGTGGCAAAGTCTCCGGGACAGGGAGAGCTACATCTGTATACCAACATGGTGGACATCCTTCCAAAACAGCTCAACCAAACAAATGCTTGTTGACCTACCTGGGTAGCCGCTGCTGGACTTGTGCTATAGATCAGCCTCTTCACTTTGCAAAGTCACTTCGCTGCAGCAGGGGAGGGTGGAGGGATCCTGTTACACAACCATCACCCAATGGCTAGGGGATTTCTCTTCGTTACTGTCATCCTCTTGGCATGTTTGTGACATTGCTACTGCCTTGGTTACATACGAATGTGTGTGCCTGAGGAGGATGTGTGCATGAGAGAGAACGTGAGGACAGAAACAGACAGAATCTCTCTGAATTCTAAAGTTGTAAGCCAAGGCCCATGACATTTGTTTTGTTTGGTTTTGCAATGGGATACAGAACAGTTTCCCACCTTTTTTGTCCCTCCCTCTGCCTTTCTCATCCTTTAACAGCAGATGCAGCAAACAGCTTATTCTGTTTCCATGGGGCCTCCCAGTCCCATTCATGGAAAAGCACACATCCTGAATATAGGGAGTTAACGCCATAGGAGACCTAAGGCAAACCCTCTGCTCAAACCAGAAATCTCCTGGTTTGAGCAGAGGGACTGATGCGTTGGTGATGGCAGCAGCGGCTCCAACTTGTGTGAAGAGGTTCAGAGGGTGGTTCCTTGAGCTTGGCCTCCATGGAGCCAGCTGCCAACACAGCCACTCCGTGCTAAAATTGAGCAGCAGTCAGCTTGAGTGGCGGGGCTACTATAGGTCACGTAAGCAGAGAAGACATGCCCCTCTCCAAGCCTTGTCCCACATTCCTTAAACTGTAAGTGGCCTTTATTCTCGCAGTTTAAATGATCTAATGTGGAGAGATGAGATCATGGAGGGACATGTGTCTGAGGAGACACATCCTCAGGGAGACTCATCCCATCCCTGCTTGAAACTGAAGGAAAGCAGACAGTAGATTTCAAGTTTCCTTCCTTCCAGCCTAATTCTCAAGCCCAGCTGGTGAAGGAGTTCGGAGATGCACAGTTCACTAGTCTCTGCGGCCAACATCCAGAGGCAAGAAGCACACACAACCCTCATTCCCCATCATATTTCGTTTGTAGGGAAACGTGTTTATATTTTGGGGCTTTAAAAAAAAGATATTTTGAATTTTCTCTCTCTGCACCCTGTCTCCATGCCTGCAACACACTCAATTTTCAGAAGGCAGGGAACGATGGAGAACACTGAAGCAGGGGAAACAAACATTTCCCAACACCAATCTAAGCCGCGGAGGATGTTGAGAGCAGCTGTGCCAGATTAAGAAACGTGCGCTGGCCTGTCAGCTTGCTCAGCTGAACTGGAAATCAGGCCACTATAGAGCACTGCACAGCAGGTTCCCTCCCTCAGTCATGGCAGCTGGACTGTGCAGCGTGTTGGGAAGGGCCAGATCCAAATGGCAGAGCATCTGCTTTGCATGAAGAAGCTCCTGGGTTCAATCCTTAGCATCTCCAGGGTGGGCTGAGAGAGAACCGTGTCTGAAAGCGCGATGACTAAGTTTTACCACTAGCCCCATTGAAATGTATGAGCATGACTAAGTGACGTCCATTCCTTTCAGTTGCTCTATCCTGAACAAGACTTAGTTGAGTGCCACCCTATGTTCTCGCTGACTATGTGCTGCTATGAGTGACACAGCTCGGGGGCTGGCTTTACTCTTGAGATATCTCTGCAATCAACAAGGGTGTCTGAATTTAAACAAACAGCAAAAAATAATATGGGCAATTTTCTCTGGTAATGAAACTGAACACCTCACCTGCCCGGCTTTCAGACAAATGGGCTATTTTCTCAAGGACAGCTTTCTTGCAGCACTTACCAGCGCCCCGGCAATGGGCTCCAAGAGCTTCTTAGCCAAGCTTGATAGCAACGTGTGAGTTTATACAGGCTGAAACACATCTTTCACACAGCTAAATAGGCAATCATGGCACAGGCCTTTGAGCTTTGCCAGTCTTTCAAATAAGTGCAAGAGTGACAGACAAGTTAATACAGTGGGCAGGAAGGCGCAGATCACAAAGACGAATGAAAGCCTTGAGATGACAACTAGTATTCAATGTTAAATTGATAGTATGAACTGCTGCTTTAAATTAAGTAGACAAGTTGTGCCTATAAAGGAAGGAAGGAAGGAAGGAAGGAAGGAAGGAAGGAAGGAAGGAAGGAAGGAAGGAACAAACAAACCCAGAAATGGCTTCTGAGCTTATAAGCCCATTCCACTAGCAATTCTGGCTGGATCTTCACTTTTGCAAATTTCTGATGAGTGGCGACGCAAAGGCTAAATATGGAAACGGGAGGCAAGGCTTTTAGTATTCCAGGGCTCCTCAGATAGGAAAGCTCATCATCTCCCGTCTTGCTCATGAAAATGGGGCTGTTGGCTGATGAGCCCAGAGAGCCGCCAGCTGCCTTAAATAGCCCTCCTCCCTTTTTGCATCTGGCAGCAAGGCAACTGTATTTTATAGATTGGCTGCTGATGGAAAGTCAAACCTGGTTAAATTCACAAAGCTTCCAGGAAAGAGAAAGATGACATAGGAAAGCCTGGCTGTTTGTTGGGAACCATTATAATTAAAGTAATATTTTACAAGCGCTTGAGAACTCTGTAAAAAAAGCAGCTTTAAGACTATGGGGGGGGGACAATTCATGATGAGCAAACACTCTCATTTAAAGGGGGGGCAGATTATAAAGTGGGGCATATACATTGGAGTGCATGTACAAGTCGGGACGAAAGGGTTGTGCAGAAAAGCCATAAATGCTTAGCCAAGCCTTTAATCGTTTAAAAGAAAATTAAACAAGGGCTGTCCTACTCTTGAGCTTCCATACTCTTCTCCTGTAGAGGATGCTGATAAAAGGCAAATATGGATGCAGATATAGGCCTATCATAGCAATCCCTCCCCCTCTCCACCCTCCCCTGGACTCATGGACACAGAAAAGAATAGTATCAGCTTTGACACTTATCATTTTTGTCAGGTTATAGTCCCCTTCCACCACGTTCTCTTTAATAAAAAGCCCAACAATTTCAAAACAGCTTCAGGATCAGGACAAGATGAAGTGTTGGGTCAATCTGATGGGCATTTCTTGCCCCAGCAGTACTTAAAATTCTAGCCGCTGCTGAGGCAAGCAGTATTGTTGCTGCTGCTTTGAAGCATCCTTGCTAAGCTGTTTTGCTGGAATGCAGGAGTTTGTTCGGGAGAGAGAAAAAGAAGCTGCAATATCCAAAGCTGTTTTTTCTGGTGGTCTGCTTGGTTTCCTTCCTGAGAGATTAAAACAAAAAGGGAAATATGGAAACTGCGTGGATGCATGGCGGGTGAGGGTGGGGAGAGGGCAAAGCAGTTGAGATAAATGTTGACGGCAGAGTGCGCTCGCATTTCTGCTTAGGTATTTTTAAAGGAAAAGTTGCCGTTGTTAACAGTCTTTGCCAGAGTTTGTTTCTCAGTGCAGCAATGGAAGGAATGCTGTCATTCCATGAGAAGAGGCCTTTGTCCACAGAACACCGAATGTGACGATGCTACTTATCCAGCAGAGGAAGCACAGCAGCATTCGTGATCCTCACATCTGTGTTGCATCTAGACCATTTCTCCTGGTCCGTGGCTACTGCTTGGGCATGACAAAATCCCACGCCGTCTCCTGAGCACATTTCCACATGGCCCTCATGAGCCGTGTAAACCCCATGTCTTTGGGCTTCTCCAAGCCCCTCATAAGCCGCTGCTTCATAATGGCAACAAACTCCTTGTTGCTTAGCTCTCCGTTCCCTATTAGAAGAAGGGGGGGGGAGGGAATCAGTTAAAACAATTTTTTAAAATTGCTCCAAAAACCTCAGAAGGCTTTATGGCTTACCTACATTGGTCGGCTCCAGACTGTGAGAGGGATTCAAGCACACATACTGGAAAATTTAGGTTTGCAGAGCTGAAGTGGATTTAAAGCGCTCTCTCACCTTGGTGCAATAAATCCACTTTAAGAACAACAACGACAACATGAATTTATTTATTTATTTTGTAGCTAGGAAAGCAAGAGGGGAATGCATGATTAGCAACAAGATGTATAAACACAGCGCAAACAAATGAGGATAAATGGTCATATGATCTCCCTGCAACTGAATCAGAATGAATACTCTGCTGGATTCAACTGAGATGCAACTCAGCTTGTTTTATGGCTGATGGGGTTTGCATGGAGAAAAGGTAGACACCTCCAAGCTTCCTAGACTCTCTTTGACCTAACCTGTGCTGAACTTCCTTCTGATGTTAGACTGATGCCTCTTAGGCTTGCTGACCTCACTTCCTGCTCCTCTCCTCCTTCTTTATTCTACCATGAGAAAGGAGACGCCTTGTGTCTCTCTGCTGAGATCAATGACCAAGCACGGCTGCTTTGCACCTCCAACTTAGTTAAACAGATCTAGGAACTCTTTTACTTGTATATCCTGTAATTAACTTAGCTTTCCTATTTTCCATGCTAGAAGTCTCAATGTGATTGTTTCAAAAGGTTAAGCGTGCTCCTCCAAGGCTTTTCAGACTTCTGCTGATGCATATAAATTGTGTACGTTTTCAGGTTTTAGGCCCAGGGTTTAAGCAGCTTCCCTAAGCATTGCACAAACGAGAGGAGGATAGGAAAAGATAAGAAAGGCAGAACAAGTGCTTGACAGAGAATGGACATGATATTCTCTGTGTGTGCTTTGTTTAAGGAAATCAGGATGAATGCTCAATAAAGAGGTCTGAAGGAGCCCACTGACACTCATTAGTACCAGCCATTTATCACACTTCAACATGAATTTAATTGCACATCTTATTTGTGATGTCTGAACAAGCCACAGGATGGGTGTAGCCCGTTCAAGCCTTCCTGGATTACAATGGAGGTTAAATGTGCACTGAAAGCCTTGAACACTAGCAGAAATTTCATCTTGACCCAGGGAAGCAGCCTGTCCTGTCTTCACCTTGTTGCCTTGACCTTCTGGGCTAAAAATATGGATTTTCCTATTAGTTTGTGTCTTTATTCTCTTATGAAGATGACACTTTCTGGCTGTTCCATTCTTGTAAACCACAGGCGAAAGAGAGAGAAAAGGAGGGAATGTCTCTTTAGAAGAACGACAGAAGAAAACTCCAATTCTCTTATCTCAAGCCATAGCCCAGAGACCATGATATATGTAGATGTATGAGATACAGGTGTCACAAGGTGATTCAAGGAGACTCCAACCCTTTAAAAACTACCGTACAAAGAACTCAGATTTCACAGGTACTTTAATCAAGGCAATTCCCTGTAGACATGGAAAAGATGTTATTCCACACAGCAGTTAAGGTGGAGCGAAGTTTTTTTGAAAGCTTATATAGCTCACTGCCCCCACCGCGGGTAATTAAGCAGGTAATTACTGCATCAGAGGCCATGCCCAATTTACTCCCCTCTTCCTCATTTTCTAACTCCATTCAGAAGTGAAGATCCCATTTCTGACTAGGCTGAACTTAACTCACCTATGTCTCCATCTAACTCTCCACCGAGCAAGGAATTACCCCCAAACACTCGCAACATAAGCCTTTTTCACGTATTATGAAAATGAGTTGTCACACGAAAGGTGGGGGGAAATGGGAATGAGTTTGTGCTAGCTCTGTGCTCCTCCCTCTGTGTGCCCAATAACAAGTTTGAAAATAACTTCTACTCTTGTACGAGTATGATTCAGTTTATGGCTTTTCAAAAGACAGCATGCTGAGCCACACATTGGCACATCTATTGTAGCATTTACTGCCCATCAGAAGTTAACGGTTTCTGCACCCTTTTCGGACAAGTCCAGTTACTTGTTTTTACGAACAGACCCGGTTCACTGAGCCTGTAACTTAGTGCTGCTCTGCTATCTTAGCCAGATATAAACTCTGTTAGCAGTGCAGATCAATGTATATCCTCAGGGAAAGGTGAGCCTCTTTCTGTTGCCGATCTGATGCCAGTGTCCTTTTAAATGTGTTTGTGGGAGGTTTGTTATTGTTTTTATTATGCATTGCGTGTTCTCATTTTGTCTTTTTATGTTGAGAGCTGCCCTCTGATCTTCGGATGAAGGGTGGTATACAAATTTAATAAATAATAATGTCGTAACAATGACCATTTCAGCAGAATGAATCAGTAAACCAAATCCCACACACCTTGACTGGAGGGTTTGGCAGACCTGCTATTGAGACCATTGGGCTATGCTCTGACAGTTTCCCCAAGACGTGTGTACTCACAGTACAAAGGAAATAAGGTATTTGCCACCTTATTTCGGGTGCAGCATGGGAGCAGAAAAACCTTTCCTATGGTATTATGGCCCAGGTGGGTTTCTACACAGCCAGGGTCAGGCAAGTTTTTATATCTGAAATTCCTTTTGTGCAAGTTCTTCCTAGGCTTTTATTTGAACACTGGAATGGCCGGAAATAATGTTCTTCCACCTTAAGACCAAAATGTGACTGGGAAGGCAGTCTAAAATTAAATTAAGGGGAGCTATTTCCAAAGCTTGGGGAAGAGGAGAGAGAGATGAAAGAAGAGTGAGAGAAGATGATCTTTGAGTTCTTTAGCCTTCCAAACATTACAGGCAGAAATACAGAAAAGGATGCTAAGCCAAGGAAAGGTGTTGGAGGTGATTAAACCAGGCACAGTAATACGAGGAAGCATCATCTTGCATGTATATTACATTACACTTGACCTGTTTGAACAAGGCTAGAATTCTTGTCTTGGGTAGAGTTCCATAGATTGTTAATGCCTTGTTTGTAAGTTGATTGCCTGCTTAGATCTAGGCAGCATTTCCCTAGTCCTCAACCACAATGACAACACTGCCTGCTTCAGAACAGGGCAAGGCTAATATACAAGGGTATTTTGGGAGGGAACGATAATTCTTAACATACAAAACAGGCATCCATTTTGCCATTCCCTTCTGAAAATCCCTGCCTCTATGTAACTCCATAAAGCTGAACTTTCTGAACAAAAATAATTCTTTAGTTCAGTGCAAGCAGTCCCTTTCAGAACTGAGATAAAACCTTTAAAAAGCAATTACCAGGAGTTGGGATTAAAGGCAACACACACACACAATGAAACCGTGGGCTCTTTATGAAATATGTAATTTTCTTCTTCCTACAGCACCTATGTAAATGCTTCCTATGCAGCGCTGCCTCTTGGACACACAAGAACAAACAAGTTGAAATCAGGAGTCTGCAGCAGAGCTTTCAAATGAAAAGTGCCAACACAACAATGGTGACAATTTATTAAAATGGAAGATGGGAAATGGCAAGCGCAGAAGCTTTAGCAGGAGGGATACAACAGGCACCATGTGTTAATTTCAATCATCTCCAGGGCTGGGAATTTAAGGTTTACTTGCTGAAGATTGTAATGGGGAAGAGTCAATATTTCTCACTCTGAGAAGGGAAAGTCACCAACAAGACAAGACACATTATGCATTGCCTTTGACTGCTCCACTGCCTTTGAAATCCCACTCCAATTTCCTATCACTTTTGCAGGCATGTTTGCTTCCCCCAGATCTCTTGACAAGGAAAGAAGAGACAATTTGTGCCAGCTCTAATCCCGGTACCTTTTTGCTCATCACCTGGAGTCTCACCTAAGAGAGTTTCTGTCTCTTCCAAAATATTTCTTAGCAGCAAACGGTCCCCTTGCTCACTCTGCACATAAGTCAAGGAAGGCATGATGGAAAGGAGCAATTCGGAGACCATTCAAAGAAGCTCAGCCCTCTAGGATCAACTTTCAAATCGGCTTCTGCAGCATCTCTTACAACCTTTCCTGCTCACTCAGTCCTCCTCCCAAGGTAGTTTCAACATAATCCGTTTATTCTATTTGTACTGGGAATCCCAGACCTTTCTTGAAGATTTCAGCATCTGTCACAGGAAAGCTAAGGCTACATCTCTCTTTCAAAGGATGATCCTCTCAAAAGGATCTTCCACCCCCTTGCCCTCAGCATACCTGCTCTGGCTTACAAACGTGGCAGAAGTAAGAAATAGCTCCGGATTCAGAAGCCAAAGAAAAATGTAAAAACTGCCATTGCTGGATCAGGTTAAAGGTACATCGCCTAACCCAACATGGTTAGACAAGCGATCCCTGGCAAACTCTCAGACTAAGCAGGATGGCTGCAGCCACCTCATTTGTCCCAGTCCATAGTATACTACCTTTTGACATTGTCAACTACTATGCCTAATGGACACTGATAGACCTACACAAACCTATGTCCCGACTTCTAATAAGCTAAAGGAAATTGCCCAGAACCTCCTGGATATCTCCCTGGAAGGTCCCATAAGCCTTCTTTTTAGTAATGGCTAGTGCATACAGAGCCTGGTGTGCTCTGGTCCATGGGGTCATGAAGAGTCGGACACAACTAAACGACTAAACAACAACAAGTGCATACAGGGACTGATGGAGAAGGCAGTGGGACCAACAGTAGCCAGCTCCTTCTAGTTTTGCTCCCATTCTCCTCCCTGCTGAATTCTACAGGGGTGTCAGGGACTGGCAGGACACTGATGAGTGTGCCCTGGGGGAAGGGAGTCTGGAGTCTGACTTGGGAGAGGGGGCCAGTGATCTGCGGGGAACTGTACCAGCTAGGAGGCAAGAGTCGGAGGCAGGGGAAGCTTCAGAGCTGGAGGAAGAGGAGGAAGAGGCAGGCCACGGATGTGAAGGGCCAGGTGCTTCCCCGTTCTCCCATGCACCACGGTGCTCCTGAAGTGGTTGGAACAGAAGCAAGCTTCCGGCTACGTGTGCGCAGCCTGTTGGGGGAAGGTACATAAACTGGTGGAGGGGGAGTGGCCCCCAGCTGCTGCAGCTGCTCCATAAGGGAGTGCACTGGGAAGAGCGACCTAGATGCTAGATTGGTGAGTGTAGGTCTCCAGAGCTGTAGAAACGACTGTGGACAATAGTTAGCTCCCTGCTGTGTGCATTCCTTGGAAGGAAAGCACCCTTGACAAAGGGCAACAGCGAGACTGAGAAACCTGACACCCTCTGGGTGTCACCCTCTGGACTAATTGTAAAGAAGGAAGCAGGCAGGTGGGGACTGGCTGAGGGCAGGATAAGGTTGGTGGGGCAGAGTCCCATTTGCCCTAATGAAGAAGCCTCTATGGCTCCTTTGTGCGTCTTAAGCGTCCATTGCCTAAGAATGAACACACTGTAGGAGAGAAACACCTGGTAGGACCTCAGCCACAAAGTTTACTGGGTGACCTTGGACTAGTCACAGCCACTCAGCCTAACCTGCCTCACAGGGCTGCTGTGAGGATAAAATGGGGGGGGGGCTGCCTTGAGCTCCTTGGAGGTAAGGTGGGATATAAATATGATAGATAAATAAATAAATAAATACTAAGTGATGGGCACCACTTTAGCTCTCTTCTGCCCATCTTTCTGAGCACATCTGGATAAATGACGCCAAACAAAAGGAAGTACAGAGCAAACTATTAGAGTTATGTAGCATGAACTTTCATTTTGAATGCTTACCATGAAGAGATTATTGACAGTCCTTGGAACCAAAATATGGTGTGACACTATGGGTGATATTCAACTCTATTTTACTTGGAATAAAACTTAGTCTCACCTGTTAATTTTTATGGGTCAACTCTGAGCAAAGCATAGAGTTGGAAGGGACTCCAAGAGTCTAACACCCTGCAATGCAGGAATTTCAACCAAAGCATCCATGACTGCCACCCTATGTTTTTACGTTTGGAAACAAAAGCTACCAAAATATTACTATTTATTATAATTCTATCCCATCTTTCCCCCCAAGGAGCTCAAGGCAGCATACATGGCTCTCTCCTGCCACACCCATTTTTTCTTCCCAACCTCCTTATGACCTCCTTTCAGAAGAGGGCGAAAGACGATCACTGCCCGTAAGCCACCTGTCTGTGAGCTTTATGGCTGAGCTTGGGTCTCCTCAGCTCTAGACCAAGAGGACTAACCGCTAGCCCCCAATGTGAAAGAAAGAGAAGGAGAAGGGTAAAAGCACTCACCGTCACAGTCGAAGAGGGCAAACACCACATCACACACGTGGTCTGACAGCTCCACTTTTGCCACAGTCTTGGCTACCTGCTGCATAGTGTCTGAAAGATTAATGAGAACAAAGTGAAAATCAGATGGCAATATGGCAGAGGCGACGGAAGGAATGCCAGCTGACCCTACTGATGTCTCTAGTTATCTTACTGCTAACAACAGCAGTCAGGATTTTCTGTCCCCCAACCCTGACTTTGGCCTGAAGGGGCGAGTCCTCTTCATAGCCAATACAACTGGTAGTTGGAAAATGTGCTCCAACCAGCATGTAATTTCTCATCTAACTGCAGTGCTGAAGCCAATCACAGCAGATGCAGCCTGCCTGTCCTGCTCATGGGCATTTCATTACAATCCATTGGACACGGCAGTGGAGAAATCAGGAGAGCGCTAGGAGGGTCCAGCAAAGGCAATGCATTAGAGCAGGCATCCCCAAACTGCGGCCCTCCAGATGTTTTGGCCTACAACTCCCATCATCCCTGACCACTGGTCCTGTTAGCTAGAGATCATGGGAATTGTAGTCCAAAACATCTGGAGGGCCGAAGTTTGGGGATGCCTGCATTAGAGCTTCGAAATCTCCGAAATATGCAGGCAATCCAGTCCCCGGCCACCAACATGTTCAGCAGAGCATTGATGACTCGCTCCCAGCAGTACAAAGCTCGCCGGGAGTCTTTGCCCTGTCTGGTACCCTAACTGAATGGGTGGGAATGCTCCCTGAACAGCTCCCATTTGTCAGAATGGGGGCTGCACAAGAGGAAATATTGGTAGGCTGCACCATGTGTTAACACATTCACATCCCAGAGCCTGCCCCTAACAACTCTTTAAATATGTAGTCACCATAGATTAAGCAATATACTACAATCCAGACAAGCTAGATGAAACTATGGGTCAAGGAGAGGGAGAAAATGAAAAATCCTAATTAGTGATCAGCGAAGATACTCCTCTCCAAGGGTTTTGTCTAATGATACTTCTAATCAGAGTAGACCTACTGAAATTACATTCATTTCAACAGGCTTGAGTTGAACTTAGTTGGACTCTAGTATTTATTGTGCACACACACACACACACACACACACACACACACCCATCTGAAGTTGGATTGTCTGGCTTCCTTTTTGAAATTCTCACGGAGAGAATTCTGCCCCAAAACATTCATGGCATGCCAAAGAAAATGAGAAATGAGAAGTGAAGCCCACTCAGTTCTTACTGGACTCCACTCAGGGAAAACAGAAGTGATCCCCAAGGAAATGAGAGCACGCAACAAACAAGTTTCATAATGTTTGCCATGTGAAAAGTGATACCTGGAGAGCCAAGATGCCCAAAGACGGCTAAGCACATTGACAAACAAATTTGCCCGCAATAATTGCTGTGCAATAAATGGAATGCATTTTATGACAAATATTGAGATTCAAGATTTCACATGTCATCGATTAAAAACAGGCATCCAAAAAGGAAGATAGCATATCTAGGATGAAACTTGCATCTTCAACCACTCTGCCAGCTACTGGTTATCCACACTGCTGTTATCTATATAGCCCTATTTAGGCATTATTCTCTCATATGACCAATATCAAGTGTGGAGCCTGCAGCTGTTGGCCCCAGCCCTGCTGTCACATCTCTGCACCCTTGTTGCCCAGGGGAAGGGAATGGAGAGGGGAGACTCAGCCAAGCATATTTAAAATCCTGGGCAGTGATGGCTGATGCAGATTGGGATTGGTATGGTAGAAAAAGCAGGGAGACCTGCAGTAGGCACAGTCAGAACAAATGAAAGGCAGAGCCAACTAAGTTTATTTTTGTTCCTGTCCTCATCCCTGTTGATTTCTACAAGGAGGCCATGGAGAGGGAGGAGGAGGAGGAAGTGCCACACCGTGGACTGGCTGTATATGGGGCAGCTCAGTTGGAAAGCTCAACCCCAAGTTGATCATAGAAACTAAAGAAACTAAAACTAGTTTCTTATAACAATGGAAAAGATCCGCTGTCACGTAATCTCTAGGACAATCTCTTCACAAATGCCAATCCTGTCCCTTCGCCCTTTTCTACCCACCTTCTCCTTTTGCTCTCCTATCTATGATTGCTCTCATTAGTTTCCTTCGGCCCACACCTGTGCTAAGGAGGACATGAGGCCGGCAGCAGAAATGCTGTCTCTCAGCAGATTTCATCACGACGAAAAGCAAAACCCTGCAGTGCCAGCCATGACCTAGCCCCCTTTGGTTTCTTCATCTTCTGCGGCGGAAAGCAGGCCAATTTCTTCCTTGAGCTTAATAACCTGAAGAAAGGCTCCCTTGGTTGGCAACTTGCTGATTAGCATAATGGAAACTCCAGAGCTGCCAAGAGCATCAATACTCATGCTTAAAAGCACAGCCGCCGAAGAAAAATAACCCGTCTCACAGGCACATTGGTGGTTTTATCTGCGTCCCATTTTCAGGGTCAATGAACTAATTCATTTGCAATTCCTCTCCTGCTGCGTCCTCCAGGTAAGCCACTCAGTATCGCAGGGTTTCTAATCTTTATTGCAGGGTTGGGAAATCTGTGATCCTCCAAATGTTTGTAGGACTACAACTCCCATGACCACCAGCCATGCTGACTAGGGATGATGGGAGTTGTAGTCCACTAATATCTGGCGGGCCAAAGGTTAGCCATCCCTGCTTGTTTACACCTGGTATAGATTCACTTTCACTGGAATCATATATGTACCGAGACCAGACATGTAGCATCGACAAAATTATACAGCCATTGCCAACTGAAGATATAGAGTTTGGTCTCATCTACATATAGATGAGGCCTCACTCAAATTGCAACAAAACATGCAGAGTGAGCATATTGAATTGCAACCTCCTTTTAAAATGTTTAATAGCACTTGTACCTTTCTCAGCAAAAGCAATTAAAACACAGACACATGAAAAAACTGAACATCATGCTTTATCACCACAGCCACCCAACCTTTTGGTTAGTTTCAAAACAAAGGCAATTTTATAACCAGAGTATGTGACTCTGGGGGTCTGTGCCCCACTTTTACACCCATCATTACATCACAGCCTTGCAAACAAGATGCAACCTCTATGGCACACCTTTTCTACTTTCTACAGGAAAGAGATAGAGGGACACAAAACTGTGGCGGTTGCAGCTTCTTCTTCAACAGGTGCTGCACAGTTAACTCACTACTTTCTCAAACATCTTTAACTTCTGGGCATGTGTCTGAGTATTTCAGACACAAGGCAAGATGCAGCCCTGATTTTAAAACTTTACACAGTCCTCTGCACTTTGTTGTGACTCAGAAAACGGCAAACCGGGTGGCACTTCCATTGGGAGCCATGAAAGGAAAAGCAGCTTGGTGGCAGATCACACCCTTTGTGTACTAAAGATATCAGGTTCAATCCTAGCTGCGAAAAGGACTGTGCAGCAAATGATGGGAAAGACTTCGGCAAGCAAGCTGCCACTCTGCATGGGAAAATTAGACTAGATGCGGTGCCGCCTGCCTGGGCATGGCCCACAGCCAATGCCCAGTCAGGTGGCAAGGTACTGCCCCTCCAGTGGGGCCTCTGATTGGCCCATTTAATTTTGACTTTCTGGTGGGGAATCCTGCCCCATATTTCTGCTCCCCAAACGGCTGGCAAACATGTGGGCTTCTGCTGGTGGGAACGGTGGGACAGGGCCAAGGTCGGCAACCGGTGCCCACCTGAGAAGGGTGAGCAGCCATTCTGGGATAAAAACAGCTTCCTATGGTTTTTATTCCCTAGATAAAAAGTGAGAAAACCCAAGAGGCATTCATAACTGTGCTTTACTTGCTACACTGTGATCTATTTTTTTTTTGACCTTCAGAGAAATAGGAGTATTCATGCTTTAAATCTTCCACCCCTTAGGCCCCTTTATGTACAATTGAAGACGAAGAAAGAAGAAACTCCATTGGGTGCTCCTGGCATTTTACAGGCTGATGTATTCGTGCATGCTCATGAGTGGGCAGGGTGTATGACAAAACATATTCTGTGAAGGAAGAAGGGGGGGGGCTTAATTTCCAAGCAATTTCTGCATAAATTCTAGCTCAATTGGGCTAAACAATTCTGAATCAGTCTTTTGCCAAGTGAACAGCAGGGAAACCTCATTATCTGTAACCAACGCTCACAAGGAGACACATGGTAAATTATGCTGCATCACTCGAGGTTTCGAGGCGAAAACAAGTATAGATACGTCGAGGGGAAACGGCAAGTTCATTTACAGCTTGCCAGTGTTTTAAGCTATTAAAAATTATAAAACATGCACACTTGACCTATCTGAAAACCTGTCTTTCAATCCAATGCTCCCTTAGGCACAAACCGCACTTGGGTAGAGGCAAGGCATTTGACTTTATAATGAACTGTAATTCAAGCTAATGGATGCACCGGATGAAGGCAATTCAGCCCTAGTAAGAGGGCTCCGCGATTGCCTATTGTGACACGGAACATTTGTACGCGCCTAAAACACCCATGAATTATAATTAAATTAGGGCAGCCGAGTTGGTTTCTCCTCCCCACATTTATAAGGTAGTCAGAGCAGATTAATCTCAGGGTTTTTGCATATATTGCCATATAGTCCTGAGTCTTAGTCAGGTTTCACCTTCCCATTTAAGTTGATAAGGACATGCCAACAACAGACAGAAACAGTGAAGGTCTCCTTTCCAAAGTGCCTCTGGAGTAATGAACAAAAACAGTTTGTTACTGTCCTGAAGCCTAATGAATCTGAGACCCAAGATGACACAAAACAGATGGGGCAAGCACACCTCTGCATAATGTTGTTGATGATCCTCTATTCACAGATAATCGCTTGCCAGAGATTTGTGACTATACCTCTTGGGATGGCTTTCAAGCTTTTGCAAGTATCCTCTGTACCAGCTAGTGGTGTCTAGGACATGCGTTTTGGGTTATTCACATGCTATGTAAAGCAGCCCAGATGCATACCAGTCAATTTGTGATCTAGTGCCAGGAAACAATAAATTAACTGGAACATTTTGGCCAGCACCTAAAGATGCTGCCATATAGGACTGACCCTTTTCTTTGAGCAGCTGACTTCCATGTTGTAAACTGTACTAAAAACTCCTCAGTTTCGAAGGGGTTTGTCATGTAGCATACCGTAAATAAGGCAGAAAAACAAGCCTGAACCCTACTGGACTCACAGAATGAAACTTGTGGTTTTGGGGATCCTATCAAATCTACAATATAGCTCAATCTATAAAATGCAATGTGCGGTTGGAGGATGGATGGCGGTTAATGGATTGAGGTTGAATCCTGACAAGACAGAAGTACTGTTTGTAGGGGACAGGAGGCGGGCAGGTGTGGAGGACTCCCTGGTCCTGAATGGAGTAACTGTGCCCCTGAAGGACCAGGTGCGCGTCCTGGGAGTCATTCTGGACTCACAGCTATCCATGGAGGCGCAGGGTAATTCTGTGTCCAGGGCAGCTGTCTATCAGCTCCATCTGGTACGTAGGCTGAGACCCTACCTGCCAGCGGACTGCCTCGCCAGAGTGGTGCATGCTCTGGTTATCTCCCGCTTGGATTACTGCAATGCGCTCTACGTGGGACTACCTTTGAAGGTGACCTGGAAACTGCAACTAATCCAGAATGCGGCAGCTAGCCTGGTGACTAGGAGCAGCCGCTGGGACCACATAACACCGGTCCTGAGAGATCTACACTGGCTCCCAGTACGTTTCCGAGCACAATTCAAAGTGTTGGTGTTGACCTTTAAAGCCCTAAACAGCCTTGGTCCTGTATACCTGAAGGAGCATCTCCACCCGCACTGGTCAGCCCGGACACTGAGATCCAGCGCCGAGGGCCTTCTGGCGGTTCCCTCATTGCGAGAAGTGAGGTTACAGGGAACCAGGCAGAGGGCCTTCTTGGTAGCAGCACCCGCCCTGTGGAATGCCCTTCCATCAGATGTCAAGGAAATAAACAGCTATCCTAATTTTAAAAGACATCTGAAGGCAGCCCTGTTTAGGGAAGCTTTTAATATTTAATGTTGTAATGTTTTAATATTCAATTGGGAGCCGCCCAGAGTGGCTGGGGAGACTCAGCCAGATGGGCGGGATATAAATAATAAATTATTATTATTTATACCCATGTACGCAACATTGCTAGTGTGGTTTACTGATTGAGTGTCAGACCAGGGGCAGGAAGATCCAGGTTCAAATTCCACATAGCCATGTGGCTCGCAAGGTGACCCTGGACCAGTCACTCACTCTCAGCATACTTCACAAGATAGTTGCTAGCCTAAAATTGGTGCAGGGCAATTGGCGATTATACTGCCTTTACCTCCTTAAAGGAGGGGTGGGATATAAATGGAGTAAATAAATAAGTAGGCCTTACCCACACAATCACCTAAAGCACTTGGCAATCCTTCCTCAGCTATTGTGACCTTTCCCTTTGCAACTAGGGCTGAGCAATATCTGGTTTTCAACATCATGATATATCAGTAGCTACGGTAAATACAGCGATATGCTGCTGTATCACAACTTCTGACTCTGGAATGTATCTTGGCTTCTTCTTCTTCCCCGCCTTAGGGGAGGAAGAAGCAGTCAAGCTGCACCAGCCGACTCTACAAAGCCCTAATACGCACAAGCCGGAGGGACATTGGGGTGTCGTTGAACTGCTCAGCTGGGGGGTGGGAAACCTTCTGCCCCTCATCTGAGCAAGCTCCCATACCCTTCTGGCTCATGCAAGCTGGAGTGGCATGGGGCTTCCTCAAAGGTGCAGGTAGGCATCTGCAGGAAATTTGAGCTCGCACAATCTATAGCCAGCTAAAATGGTCTCAAACTGGTATCTTGATCTGAACGTCATACTGGTTTCAGATAATTTATCAATATATCGCCCAGCTCTATAAATTTAGCACAGCATTTTGTTCTGCCTGCATAACTGCAAATGCAAAGCAGCATAAGTGGGCTTTCCCTCTTGGCCTGGGGGAAAGGAGCCTTGCTCCTGTTGATCCTCCCTCCCTCATCCCTTTCCCACACTCCTCCAAAGTGATTTAAATTCACATTCCTGCAGAGTTACAACCAGGTCAGCAGCAAATAGAAAAACCGTAGGTGCTCCGGCTACTGCAGATTTTGCAGAAGGTTAATAAAAATTACAAGAGAGTCCTGCAAACTGGGTCACTGTGTTCGCTGAACGCTCTTACTAGGCTGACCTGGGAAGAGCTATTAAGCTTTTGTTCACATGAAGGCTTTTTATAATTAATTAAAAGCTAACATGTTTTCAACTAACCCATGCTAATGAGCTTTCTTCGAGATGTTCAAACAGAAGCCAGCATTCCAGGTGAGCCAATTTGGGGCATATCCCCAGAAGCATTAACAAGCAAGGAACTTGCTGTTTGCTAGGCCAAGTGTTTGCAGTTTACAGCATTCCTTTGCTTGTGGCAAAGGCAGCATCAGCATTGATATGGCTACAGTAACTGCAGAACATTTTCAGATCTGCCGACTGCAAAATGCCAAAGCAGGAGACTTGGGGCTAAATTGGGCATGTGCAATTTGGCCTACAAAGAGATTCTGGTACCATCTATCACACAATGATCTAAGGACCTCACTGCCCTGGCTACATTGACCATATTTCATGTCGACATCAATTTTGCCTGGATACCTATTTGGAGGGCTTATATGAACATATGCTTAACTTAAGATGTACGGATGATTATTGCATCCTTGACGTGAGCTGGTGGCAGTAACTTCTGGTCTATCTATGTATCTCTTGTGGAGCTTGTAAAAAAAAGAAAAGATGGCCAGGATCTGTTGGAAAGGATCTAGAGGTCTGTGGGAAAATTCAGAACTAAGCTTAGGTTTAGCAAAATTATCCTAGCTGCAAATGAGCAGAGGTGTTGCAAGGGTTGCAGAGGACCTAAACTGATATTGTATATTACCAGACCCTCAAAAGTGTCTCTCTTTTCCAGGGACATCCCTGATCTAGAGAAGCCATCCTGGTTTCTGATTTGGTATCGGAATGTCCCATTTTTCCTTAGAATGTCCCCATTTTCATTGGAGAAATGTTGAAGGGTATGGAGTTATCTAACCCGGAGCTGTCTGTACAGGGAAGTTTTTTTAAAAAAAAGTTTGATGTTTTATTTTGTTTTTATATATGTTGGAAGCTGCCCAGAGTGGCTGGGGCAAACCAGAAAGATGTGTAGGGTATCCAATCCTCTGCCAATTAATTTTGTTCCATTATGAGGGTGGGAAGGTGTGGCGGAGAGATATAAAAATGAAAAACCACCTGCAAACCAAGAACGCCCAGGGCCTGAGGAATTATGAAGGATGTTTTAGTAGTCCCAGATTTCTGCTGGTCAAAAAACAAACACATTCTAAGGTCTCTAGTGGACAAACAAAACCAGCAACAAAATTTAATGTTGAAATAAAGATTGGAGGCAGCAGCCCTTGGAGGATTTCCATGTTATTGCTTTTGAAGCAAAACCCTTTCCAGTTATGTCAAGGGTGATATATTCTGGACCATTTTTCTTTACAGACAGATACACACCCAAAGGGAGGAGGTGTGTGTTGAAACGGATTGAAATAACGCCAAATATCCTGAATGATTTCAGCCCACTCTAAAAAGAGGTTAATGAATCTCCTGGCCACAAAAAGCTATTTGGGTGGTTAAAAGAGACATTTGTATAACAGAAAACAAATCAGTCACCCAATGCATTTTGTGTAGTTCTGTATAACATTTCTGAATGCTTGAACAGAATTTCATATTCTCTACCCTGTCCCGAGACTGCTCACTTTATACAAACATTTTACGAAGCATGACAGAGGGAAGAGATTAGCTCAGATATTCTGGGTGCAAACATCTTTCATCAAATATCCTGTCTGAACTCTTTTTATCAAGTAAGATACAAAACAAAACTCAACTAAGCAAGTGGCAGTGGGGTGGGGGGACATATCAGTGCCTACAATACCCGAGAAAGGCCTTATTCAAACAAAAGTATGTTCAGACTTCATTCAGAAACAGATTATACTTCAAACAACCCAAAGGTCAACAGAGTGAAAATTCAGATGTTAAACTGTATACTTCTGTCAACATATGTGATAGAATATACCAAATTAAAATCACTTTTGGATAACTTTAGGTCAGGAGTTAGGTAAATTGTGGACCTTCAGATGTTGTTGGATTCCCATGAGCCTCAGCCAGCTTAGCTAATGGTGAGGGATGATGGGAGTTGTAGGCCAAAAAACATTTGGAGAAGCACAGCTTTCCCACTCCTACTTTAGCTCTTCTCCATCACCAGATATAGGATGGTTCATAAAACTTAGGAGTTGACTACCTCAGCTCAGTAGGACTTCAGCCGAAGAAGTCCTCTGCCTGAGGAGCCAAGCCTGTGTTGCTGAGCTGGAGCATCATCATTAGGGCTGCTCTGCCAATATTCAGGGAGTACAATTATAGAAGAGTTTTGGAAGGGCACAGAGGGAGAACCCAATGGGCCACATCCTAAAACATCAAAGCACCACGGCTGCCGCAGTGCTCGCGCAATGCTGAGACAGCAAAACACTTCTATTCAGAGGTCAGGAGAACTTTTAGGACTCTGAACCATTCTTTCCCAATTCCCAAGGACAGAAGGTCACTTGGGCTACCATGACTTGCCCACATCTGTGCCATGCAATGTTAAGTTAACTCAATACTGTACAATCAAGCTGTACATTATTTGGTATAGAAGAATGAAAGCATAACATTTCAGTAATTATTACCCACACTTTTTCTGCTGCGGTTTCATTTCCCCTCCTCAAATGTTGTATATGCTGCTTGATTTATCCTTGCCTTTAGCCAATGTGAGCCTATTTGGTTTTCACGGTCATGGTTTTTATAGCTTTAATTAGAACTCTTACCTTAGTCAATTATAACTGCCTGTCTTCCTAATCCAACAACACAGTATTATCTTTGCTTGCTTTTGATATTTATTAATTGATGCACTTCTGTGCTTAGCTCTAAGGCTCATATAAATCCTTCCAGCCTTTCCCAAGTTTCATTCAAATGCAGATATGTATATACTTTGCCCATTTTCTTACCCAGTCTATTTATGCTCTTCTGAAAGATTTGTTATTTTATTTTTTTCCTGAACGGGAATAATGAATCCCTCAGCAATTTGATTCTTCTGTTTGTGCACGCTCACTAAATCATGCAACGTTCTTGATGGCAAAGATAACATTCAAGGGAGTCCTGAGACAGACAGATGGGCTTTTAGGATTTATGAAACAAAATCAAGTTTCTCTAGAGGAAGTTTCCTCATAAAACAAACATGTTCACATTCAAGGTTTCCTAAGTACAGCATCGATCTTTTCATATCAAAGCCAGCTTGAATCTTAAGCTATTTCTAAAGCCTGTATTTTTAGAACTTACCGGTGCCTTCCATCACTGACTAAAACATTTGTCAACATGTGTAGCAGCTTATTTTACATCAGCAAGCACTGAGAATCAACACACACTGCCTTCCAATTCTTATTGTCTCTTTGAAGCTAGTGCTTCAAATCTACTGTATGCACAGTTCTCCACATATCAAAGGGCCCTAGAAGATTCTAGTTAGATCTTATGCTTTTATCAACAGAAACTGCAAAATGTAAAAGCTGCTGATCACAATAAGGCTTTATCTCTCAGGGTCAGGGAGTACCGTGGTAGTGCAATGCCCTGGGAATGAATTGGCAATGCCATTACTTTCTCCAGCCCAGTAACATATAGTCATCCTTCCTGTGTGACATTTTCAGATCTAAATGTGGCTTACAGTACCATTCCCACCAGTGAGGCTTGCTTGTCACCTTGCAGGCAGAGAGACTGAGGAGGCAGAGAAACTGCTTTAGCGATGATTTGCAAACCTGTTCCAAACTATGGGTTAATATCCTGGTTTGCAGCCCATCCCTAACTATGGTTTAGGAATTCAAAATCTTCCATAAAAAACTATTGTTAAGTAATGCATCTATATAGGTCCTAGACAGCCTTGGGGAAATAATCCCTTCTTACACTAGCAAAGATCATTGTTATGAGGATAGAAAGTCCTCATTAGATTCTTGGAGAAGGGTGAGATACAAAAGTGGTAAATAACTGAGTTTGGCATAGGATGCAGACTTTAGAATTTCTTCGGTAGCAACTCTGTTTTTCTTGATGCTGCTTCAGGGGAGAAAAGAAATCTCTTAATTTATAAAGAAAAAAATACACTTTGGCAGATGGCACTCTTATCACTTTCAAATTGTGAGTCTTGGTGTAGCTCTTTGCAGAACTGGATGCCAGAGGTTAAATAGTCAAAACGTGGCCCGATTTGTCATGCTGCTGGGCAGCCACATACCCGGTAGCTAAATGAGTTTGACAAACTTAACTTGCAATCAGAAAACCAGAAAGTTGATCAGGATTTTCCAGTTTTTCAATGTGCTTAATTTGACAGTAATATTTAGATGTTTGTGGGAGAGTCCGGGATTTTAAAATCAGCCCATTATACCATGAATTTCTGCTCCGGACCCACCCAAGTCTAAAAGAGAGAGACTATTTTTTTTGGGGGGGGGGAGAACTGTTTAGTGCTGGGTTGAATTTTTGTGCATTTTTGTGCAATTTCCATTTCAAATGCTGCTCTTTTGATAAGGCAGGACTGAAAATATTATCTTCCAAAAATAAGCAAAAAACAAGAACACCTTATGTTCACCCTATGCCAAAAGTGGTTCCAGTAGTTTTGGCTGAGCCACAGCATATGATTGTACAAAGTTAACCTATCATAAATGTATTCCGCCCTGTGGAATGCCCTCCCATCAGATGTCAAGGAAATAAACAACTATCTGACTTTTAGAAGACATCTGAAGACAACACTGTATAGGGAAGTTTTTAATGTTTGATTTTTTTGCATTATTATTATTATTATTATGTTGGGAGCCACCCAGAGTGGCTAGGGAAACCCAACCTGATGGGCAGAGTATAAATTAATAAATATATTATTATTATTATTATTATTATTATTATTATTAGCAGAAAGTTACAGCTTATCTCTTTTCAAAAGACCTAAAGTAAATATAGCTTTGTCCTCCTCTTTTTCAACCATGGTAATTGACTCCAGGGTGGGGAGCAAAATGAAGAATTCTTACCAGCAGAGATAATTTTCAGTTTCCCAGGAAAAAAATTAATTAGCAAGAAGCTCCTTCAAGGTCACTGATTAGTATGTTAAATGCATTACTGACAAGGGTTTTGCCCATCCATCTCTCCGTATCACCAGCATTCCTTGATTCCCCCTCAAAGTTTCAATCCAAACCTTACATTTTCTTCTCTAAAAGAACTGTGAGAACATGAGTTATGACTAGAATTGCATTAATGTTTTCCAGGGGACTTGTTAAATTGTCCTGTCAGCTCATGATTGGTCATGACTATAATTCCATGTTCGCTAGAGCTAAAGACAGAAGAGATCTCACTATGCGCTGCCTGTATCCTGCAATTGTGGCAAAAATATTCCTCCACAGGGTGCCGGCAGCCTCCCCCCAAGAAGAAAAGCATCAATCAATGCCAATTATGAGAAGGGCTTCTCAAAAGAGCTAAGCACAACAAGATGGATGGCAACAATAATTGGTCTCCACTGAGCGCTGCATTTATGCACAGACACGACAGTGGGCTACGTTCTAGAATACTGTAGATTTGTGCACACCGTGTGCAGTCGTGGACTTGGAGGAACCCCAATTTCAGTTATTCCCCACCCACCCACCCTGCAAAAATTCTGGTCCAGAGGGACAGAAACAGCAGGAATGTGACATTGAACCCACCCAGGGTGCTTCTCCTCATGGCTTGGAGTGTAATGGCTGCACAGAGCCCAAACAGCTCCGTAACTGACTGAACACTTAATTAGATATTGTGCTTTTGAATGCAGTCGTCTTCCCAAGAGTCAAAGCTTTGCAGTGCTTTGGCCAGCTGGTTCTCAGCACATATTTCTCTTCCTCAGACTTTGCTTACTGTCGGGTCAAATGACTGCTGGAGACTAAGTATTGCAGGGTCTGCTGCAAACTGAAGGACCTTCAAGGCTTCTCCTGACACATCCATGCAGATCAACAATCCCACAAAGAACAGAGGCATCTCCATTTAAAGGTCCTGGAGCTGGACTAGAAAAGGCTGATAACTGAGACTTTCGAGAGCTACTGCTAGTTCTGGATTAGGTGGGTCTAGTCCAGGGATGGGGAACAGCCACTACAATCCTATCCCCTCTGCCCAGAGGCCATGATGGCTGGGGCTGATAGGGGTTGGAGTACCACAACACCCAGAGGGCGGAAGGTCCCACACCTCTAACCTAACCTGATTCAATACAACACACTTTCGTATAATTTGCCAGGGACCAAAAAACAGCAGCAGTGAACGTTATGATTTCCAGGTTCCCCTTCCCTTGCTGAGTTCATTCCTAATAGCCCTTCTTTGAAATAGCAGCCCCCCCCCCCAGTTGGAACTATTTCTCAACTACCACATAGGAGGCTGCACTTTAGCACAGCGGAATCAAATCTCAGTGGGTCTTGGGTGCAATGAATCAATGCAGCATTTGGTTTGCTTCCTTAAAATCGCAAAGCATACTGTCAACACAGAATGGGAAACTGGCCGGATACCTGCTCTCCTCGGACTTGTGCACCATAGCATTTGTTTTTAAAACACAGAGACAGGAAATAGGGGAGAGTCACAATTTCCCATCACATCCACGCTGGTTCATCATGCAATTTTTTTTGGGGGGGGGGGAGATTGCTTACTAACAATGCTCATATTACAATTCTAACCCACAAAACATTTTTTTAAAAGGGCTAAATCAAGCTAGAGGAGTAGATCCCAGCAACCAACACTTAATTTTTTTTTCTGAGGATCGTTCATCTGGCTTGTTGGGTGTTGCATCTCAAATAAAGTGGCATGCTTTTGGGGTAGATACCTTAATGTAGGAAAAAGAGAAATAGATTGCAAGGCATAATTGAAAAAGTTTTGTTTAATGTGCATATATTTAACAAAAAATGGGTTGCATTTAAGATGGGCCTCCCCAAAGCATGTCATAGCAAAAGAAAAAAAGAAAAAGGCTGCAGGCAAACAGCACCTGAATTTTACTGGGAAGCTCAGCACCTCAGTTTCATTCTGGACAGCTGCTTCCATAGAAACCCCATGTTGCTTCTTAAACAAAAAACAAAAACAGGGAAAATCTGTTCTGTATGGGTAGTTGGAGGGGAGGAAAAAAGCATATACGTTGGCAGCCTTCCCCCTTTATACAAGCCCGTGCTTTTGCTGAAATGAGGTGGGTGGTAGAATTTAATGAGCAGTTTGGTGGTTCTGCAACAGGAAAGGATCTCTCAAAATAATTTAGTTATGTTTCACCCTTCAACATGTGACCCTTCTATTCAGAACTGTAGGTCTTGGAAGAAAAGGTGGTTCAATAGATTTAGTACTGTACTTGCCAAACCCCATGGATTACCAAAAGTATTTTGATGGATAAAGTTTTCTGAATGGTTGCTATTCCGCTGATAGAAATTATACCTTGAAGGTATACTTACCTACCTAGACTTACACATCATCCCATTCCTACAGTCTTCTCCCCCCCCCCCCATGGTGGGGGCAAATGTCAGGTATGGTTCAAGGACGGAAATGGGAAGCAGGCAATAGCACTTTATACTACTCACTTCCCACCCACGCATTTCGATTTATAACATTTCTAAATCTTTACAAACAGAGTATGCTACCTTGGGGGCTGGGTGGAAGAATGATTTATATGGCACACACAGATTGTGTTTAATGATCAAATAAAAGGTACTGTTTCAATAATCAGAAAATCTATTTATAATTGAACACATTACTCGGGGGGCGGGATATTAGCTTCTTTCGTTATTTAGGTATTTGTGCAAGAAACAGCAAGCATAGCCTTTTCTTAATTTAATGGAACTACAGTACTGACTTGTTTGGGAGATCCCATTTATAACCTTAGGTAAATGTACCATGTCATCAAACTGAGAAGATCTTGCCTGTATAATGATATTATTAATCACCATCAGAGGCTAACTGTCCAGTATACTGAATATCAATTAATATTGCCTTTGCAAAACTGCACCCAAATCCAACTTACTTCTTCACAAGCTTCAGTTTTTCTTTGTTACGCCCACATCCACTGACAATATGGAACACTCACACAGAATTGGGACAGTGTAAAATATTGATGTTTACATCAGTAGGAAGTATGCAAATACTGTTTTTTTATATTATTTATATCCACTCCGTTTCTAGTTCTCTCTCTCTCTCTCTCTCTCTCTCTCTCTCTCTCTCTCTCTCTCTCTCTCTCTCTCTCCGTCTGAAAATCTTGTAGCAACTTTTGGAAAGTTTAGGAAATCTACTGCAGCATAATTTAGCGCAGAGAACAAAATTGTGCAGTGAAATTTAAGTTGATCTGCTGCAAATGAAATCACTTATTCATGAACTCTATTGCAAACATTGTCTGTATTTGCTATGCTAATATGTGCTGGATGGGAAATCGGGACGCTCTACATTTTGTAACCAGTGCTGCAACAAAAATGGCAACTCCTCTGCAAATGGGAATCCAGCAAATCCACAGAGCACTGGGAGAGAAGCATATGAGCATGTGGCTCCCCAAGTCATAACATGGTCATAACCTCCAGGTATAGGGTGGTATATAAATTCAATAAATAAATAAACAAACAATAAAATAACCATATTGTCTCCCGATTGTCTGGAGATGCCAAGGGTCAAGTTGGAGCCAAGCCAATCACCCAAATTTAAGAGGTTACAAACTATGGTGAGCGTCAAGATGCTTTGTCAAAACATCCTTAACGTGGACTGCAATATAACAAATTGTGCAAACATGCTTCTCACTACGCAATTCATGTGGTACAGTCCTTCCTAGAGTGTACCACTTTAGACTGCAGTGGCTGTCTCTAACTTCCTCTCTCTGTGAACAAAGCACCAAGAGGTGAGTTTCAATTAATGTTGCACAACAGAGGAATCCAATACAGTCGTACTTTGGATCTTGAGCAACTTGCAATACAAATATTTTGCGTCCCGAATGCTGCAAACCCAGAAGTTTTGTAAACTTTGGAACCCAAACATCCGTCGCGACTTCCGCAGCTTCTGATTGGCTGCAGGAGCTTCCTGCAGCCAATCGGAAGCCGCACCTTGGTTTCGAAACCATTTAGGAAATCGAACAGACTACCGGAACAGATTCCGTTCGACTTCCAAGGTACCACTGTACAACAGTTGTGCTAGTTGAATCTCATTGTGCAACACACTCTTGCACAACAACATCCTGCTGGTACAAAACATGTCAGCAGAATAAGTAACTTTAGTGCTACATTGGATGCAACCTAATCCAGGAAAACCTTTTTCAAAATCAGCATTTTGTATTGGTACAATAAAATATCTTGAATTCCAAAAGAAGAGCTCATTTTTCACCCCAAACCATCTTTGAATGTTACCCTTCCTAAAAGAGAGCTCCTGGCATATACAGTACAAATTAGCACAGCAACAAAATGCTTTCCATATAAACTCTTTCCCTGATGTGCTGTTTCTCTACAAGCAAGGAACATCAGTACTATGTCACCTCCAGCTGGGAGAGCTGGTAGATCAGACTAGTTGGCCTGCAAGGGCTAATGTTCTGCCAGCCTTTAAAAAAATATGTATCTAATAATGATTTCATGAGTCTTCAATACACTAAATATCCCAAATATTGTCATTTAAAGAAGGTGTGGTGATGTGAACATGCACACCTGGCCTCCCTCTTAAAGAAAATACAACATCAGGGGCATAAAATGTTCCATACCTTTATCAAGAGATGCTCCAGCCATGTGATAAAAGCTTAAAGCTGTATCCACATCATTTATATTTTTCAGGAACGTGAAGAAGTTCTCGACCTCCTCAAATGTCAGACCCTGCAATGGGAATGAATTTGCTTTCAGTCTAGGACTTGAACAAAGAGAGAAAGGATAGTGAAAATGCAAGGTGTTTTAATTATCACCATAACCCCCGCTTTTTTGTGTGCCCAAGGGGCTGTGGGAACTTTGAGAAAACATGGGAGGCTCAATGCGATGCGTACTTACTTGTAAATCAGTCCTATTTCCTTTAATGGCTTGTACCTTAAAAACTGCAGCCTTAAATATGTGTGGAATGATGATTCCCGTGGAAAGTGTCATCACAACCAGCACAAAACAATCATGCTAAATGCCGTGTTTAGGCTCCCCAAAAACCTTGCCTGCTCCAAAGGAGGGGGAAAAAATAAGGCATTCTCTAGCAGCACAAAATGAAAACAACTTTGATTATTTTTGCTTCTCTTAAGATGAAGTGTCGCTGTAACCTTCCTCATGTGGAAAGCAAGGCTTCACTGACAAGAGGTATGTAGGCTTATAGCACCGCAAGAACTCAATGGGATGCTTCTATTGCCCTTTTGACAAAGTGTGGCCTCAACTGCACAGGCTGCCTCTGCCAGGGCAGTGAAGAGGGTGGGTTTCTCTTAGCATTTGATGGTGGGGAAGACTAGATGGGTCCTTCCAGCTCCACGATTCTATCAGGCATAACTGAATTAGAGGGAATAAATGGCTTGGATGATAGGAGGGGCTACCATAAAAATAAATCTAGTGAGCCGTGAAAGGGAGAGGATGAACTTCCAACATTTCTTCCAAAATGTTCTCACTGTCACTTTCTCTCGCAGGTAACACAAATTCAGTCACATCAATTGGCTGGAATATATGAGGTGAGATGGATGAGTGGTTTTGGCAGCGTTTCCTGGGACCCAGGAGATCAACAGAAGGGAGTGCTGGGCAATCTTTGCTGCTTTAAACTGTAACACTGGGTCTTGAATCAAGTTTAGAAAGGCAGCTTTTTTCTTCTCCCCTTCAAACTTATTCAGATACAGAGCAAGAAAAGGATGCCACAGGGCAAGTTCAGGGAATCAGTGAGGAGAGAAAAGGCTTTTGCCAGGAACGTTACCCCTGCCTGCATGCCTGATACCAAAAACGTGCAGCCTGAAAAGCAGGATACTGCTGCTAACTGATCATAAATAAAACTAGGCCAACTGATGAACTTGTCTGAAATGCTATTTAACTGAATAGAATGTCAATGAGAATTGTAATGGACATCACAGGTTTAAATGTGTTTTCCTAGTAAAACCTTTTTACTGTAAGGTATCATGCACTGTGGGTTAAACCACAGAGTCTAGGGCTTGCCGATCAGAAGGTCGGCGGTTTGAATCCCCATGACGGGGTGAGCTCCCATTGCTCGGTCCCAGCTCCTGCCAACCTATAGCAGTTTGAAAGCACATCAAAGTGCAAGTAGATAAATAGGTACCACTACAGCAGGAAGGTAAACGGCGTATCTGTGTGCTGCTCTGGTTCACCAGAAGTGGCTTTGTCATGCTGGCCACATGACCTGGAAGCTGTACGCCGGCTCCCTCGGCCAATAACGCGAGATGAGCGCTGCAACCCTAGAGTCGGTTACGACTGGACCTAATGGTCAGGGGTCCCTTTACCTTTTTATCATGCACCTTCTGCTTTTGAACTCTTCAATATTGATTTTAGCAGTGTTAATTGCTTCACCCATTTATGGCATTTAAGTTTTGTTTTTACTTCGTTGTAAAGAGCTTTGATAGGGGTGGTAAATAATATTGTAATTTCCCAGACATGGGCCTCAGAAACAGAAGCAATAAATGCTTTTTCCCCAAGCTGGTCCCATCCCTACTATATTACTTCAGAAGAGGGAATTTGCTGGTCTAAAGCAGCAAACACAAAAAGCATAATTAAGATACAAACTGGTAGGAAGAGGAAAGGCTTCCAACCCCAATTGGCTTAAGGAGAACTAAATAAAAAACAGATGCTTAATAGTAAAGGTGGCTTTTTTTCAGCAGGACGTCCCATGGGAACCAAAATCTGCTCAGGAGGTTTCCCTAACCACTTCAAGCAATTTTGAAAGTTGGGGGTGGCAGGGGAAAGGAGAAGAGTGGAGGAATTACGGTGCATGAGTGGAGCTACAACATTGGATACAACTAGTATCAGGAATTTATGTTTGCCACCAACTGTCTAGTTCTGTCCATGGGTAGCTTTCAGGACTAAAACAACACAGCCCCAGTCAATGGAGTGTATTCTGCCTATACTTTTTAGTACCTCAACAACACAGTGGAGAAATTTTCTTGCACAAAATAATAAAAAAGCCACAATTCCCGGTCATCTGATGAATGTACCGGCTTCCATGCTGGTAAACAAACTCTCCAATTCATGGCACCAATGTGTCCATGGCTGCCATTTTATGCTGGTGACAGAAAGATAAAGCAGTCTTTCTTTACTAATCCCCCCCTTAAATGAAGGATCTGAACCAAAGAAGGCTTATCCTGGTTACAAACAAGCATTTTGTACACGGACATCCAAGGCAGGCAGATAACAAAACTAATTTTTGCAATGGCAACCAAATCCAGACAATGAGCTGGAAAGACAAGAATTGGATGTGAGCAAGCACTATCTGTGATGGATGGCAGCTCTAATTTAATTAGTTACTGCATAACTCTGCAAAAAAGCTGTCAAACGTTTGCTGTCTGGTGGTAAACACAACTGGCTACACTTGCAACTCCTGTATCCGCTCTAAAGTCCTTCCTAAAGAACACTTTGCTCCAGGGGTTACTAATAAAGTGGCCTTCCAGGGTACAGCCTTGAGCATTTAATATCTGTTCTTCAGTCTCAGATGCAATGCAATTTATAAAGAGCTTTCTTGTTAAAACAGCACATTTTGATCATTGCGACGCTTGGGGACAACAAAGAGGTTGAGGTGCATTAAGATGTGCTAAATGCATGGATTGTGTGGCCATCTCTGTGATGCCAAGTGAAAAAAAAAAGTTTGTTCTTCTTAAAGTCATGTTGCTTTTCTCTCTCCTTTAATGAGAAAAGGGACTTGACCACTTACTTCCCCCCTTTTTTTTAATAATCTATTTTTATTAATTTTCCAATTAAAACACGATTATATCACATTCATTATTTCAAATTATACAAATACATATCAATTAAACCGAATATTATGCCAAATCATATAATATTTTCTGGAGTTCCCATGCTTCAAAAATTTGGGGATTCCTCGCACCCGTCTACTGCCGTCTTTTTCTAAAGTCCAAATCTTCACTCAAAATCCAAAATAATCCCGATCTTTCCCCACCAGTCACTAAAATATTTTCTTCTTTCATCCGATTTTTTCACAGCTGCTGAAATAAGTATCAAACGAGAGTTCACATATATTCTTCTCCTGTGTGAGTTTTAATCGTCCTGCCCCCCCCCCATATATCTTCTGTCTGGAATGTCCTGTTGCGTCAGCATTTCAACACGGAGCAGCGCCATCTTAAAAAGCTTAGATCACTTTCGCTTTCTTAAGCTTTTTATTTTTTAAACCAACGATCTTTGTAAAATTTACAGCTTTTCCAGGCAAAGAAACAGCAGTCACATTATGCATAGACTCTTGATAAGTTTGTGGCTCTTCTTGCCCTGTAGCTGAACTTAGCTTCAGATCGCTGTTCAAATTCAAAGTGCGTCACAACCATAAATCCACCGAACGCATTCCAGGGACTCCGACCGTCCAGTTATTGACCACTTACTTCCCCAGCCCCACACCTTCACATGTCAATTCCACCTCTTCCTCACATACACAATTCAGTGTTACCGTACTTTTCCGTCTATAAGACGTCCCCATGTATAAGACGCCCCCTATTTTGGGGGGCTCAAACTTAAGAAAATGGGGGAGGGCCGCCCAGAGTTGTTGAGCTTTTTGGGGGGAGAGTTGACCAGAGTTGTTGAGCAATTTTTTTGGGGGAATCCCGAACCTAATATCACTCACCCAACTTGCAAACGCTAACAACCGCAAGCGACACAAGCCAAAATGCCGAAGCGGCAGCCATCCAAACCAGCCCTTGCCAATAACCCACCCATTTCACAAAGCAGCAGCCAATACAAAGCAGCCCTTGCAGTAGACACCATCCACCCACCCAATCGCTAGATCCTGCTCGCAGATGCAACCAATCGCCCGTCCCCTCTCTGCACTACCCATGTACCGGTATAAGACGACCCCTCCTTTATACTTTATTTTGGAGTAAAAACCCCTCATCTAATACATGGAAAAGTATGGTATATCAACATTAATCAAACATACCTCGAAACCCAGGGACACAGAAAGCAAGCCATGGTTAACATCAGTCAGGTGTTAATACCTAACCATCATAAAGAGGTAGAGGAGATGTGGATTCAAGAAGGGAGAGGTCCTCTTAGCTAGCGTTGGAAAACCTGTGGCCCTCCAAATATTGCCCCTGGCTATTGGTCATGCCAGCTTGGGCATCCTTACTCTTAATGGCCAAACTAGCATCATGACTGCAATGGTCCTGCAGGCACTAACATAGTCACATATGTTACAAAAAATATCCCATGAGAAAGAAGCAGGGAAAAAAACCTAAAAGACTGGAAGAAAGTGAGAAATGTATTTCCTACTTTGCAAAATAGGCACACAATTGCCCCAATGACTGAAGTATTATTTAGGGAGAAGAGGAGTTATATACAAACAGAGGAGAGCATTTCCTGACACAAAGCAAACAAAGGAAAAGACACTTTAAGTGACTTTAAGGCTCTGGCTAATCCAGAGACAGAAACATTAATAGTGGAGATGGCTTTCCAGGTATTAGCTGATAATGAATGAAATCACACATGTCTTCATCGTTAAAAGCAAACGGGACCTCTTGGCAGTCCTGAAAAAAATAATGCAATAATTGCTCAAAAGGACACAGTCCTTCCTACAAACTATTAATGAACCACTGTTCCAGACAAGTGCCTGGAATTGGAGTATTACTGGAGCAATATTTTATTGACGCCATAAAGCTAAATGGACCTTCTGAAGAACTGAAGTCATCACTGATACTGAGACTCTACCAAACAGTCAGGATGGTTAACCCCAGTTTAGAGAGGCACATTTTGTCTTGGAGGCTCCCTTGCAAAAACCATTCAGGCTTAGAGATGCTGGGAAGAATATATTTCAGGCATCATTAGCCTCCACTAGTTTTACAGGATGATCCCAAGGCGACTTTGCTAGTATCTGACTCAGTTTAGTAAAATGCAGCTTGCACTGGCAGAATCCTTCAGGCAACGGAGTCATAGCCCAAGTTATTTTAACGAGGCCCCAATAAAACCCTGTTTTGCAAAAGGCTTTGGCATGCTTGCTTATGTCATGTTTTCCCACAAACAACTTTGATGTGAAACTCTGTATGTTATGATTAGAAGAACGTAGGTTAATCTACAGGGGAGTGCATTAATTTGCAGAGTAGGTGTGCTTTTGTGTGCAGTTAGCTAACACATGTCCTGCTGAACAGCCAGGGGTTTCCAATCTGTGATCCAGAGGTCCCACACTGTGGGAGGAGGAGACTTTGCAATGCTGGAAAAAGTTTCCCTGAAAAGTCTTGCCTAACATTGCAGGGGAGACTTGGGTATATTCTGAGTGCTCTCAGTGGATGATAGTAAGACCCAATATTAACTTGAGTTGGTATCTTAGTCTTAGACTATACCCCAGATTCCTTTGCAGCATGCAAAAAATCCTTGGAATAAACTCTGGGCATCCTCAGCAGACATGCTGGTGTAGAAAGGATAGCCTGGAGCAAAGAAGTTCGAAAACCATTGTCTTGGACTAAATCCCAACCTTCTGTTTCTCTCTCATAGGCTGCATTATTATTTTTTATTTTGCTTTTTTTCTGGGAGTGAGCCCCACTGAAAACAGGGTGACTTACTCTTGAATGAACGGGAATAGATTTGCTCTGTTAACAAATTAAGTATTTATGTCAATGACTTCATCGATTCAGCTGCTTTCGAGCTTCTCTCCCTAATCTCTTTGGCTTGAAACCTGCACCAAGTCTCTCACTCCCTGCCGTGGTTTTTCTCTTTATCTTGTCTCCAGGAACCGCTCAGACTTTCCACTAAAGAAATTCCCCTTATTGACCATTAGTTTGTCACTTTCAGTACTGCACACTCTCCGTCTTCCCCTCACACCAACTCTACCTTTTGCTCCTTCTATGACCTGCAGTCTATCATTGCAATGGCTTTCTTTGAAACACTGTTCCTTTTTTTATGGCCATTTTCAACTATGTATTCTCAACTCTGATTTGTTTGTCCCACAGTCCCATCCAACTGTTTGCTCCAGTAATCTCCAGCTCCAGTTTCCCTCTGAACTCACTATCCCTGTTCACACTCTTGAGTTGCTGAGCCCCTTCGGAGGCAGTAAACATATCAGTCAAACTTCATTCCATTAAAAAGTCCATTATCTCTTCTCTGGCCAAACACCATCACTACGTCCCCCCCCCCCCCAGGAAAACCCATTCATTCCAATAATCCTCAGAGCTTTGTCTCTACCTTTTATACTCTACCAAAGTCTACTCCTTCCTCTCCCCCATCTTTGGACTAAGACTTCATCACTACTCCAATTCAAAAAAAATGAAAGCTCTCCAAATTTTCTTGCCTCTGCCACAAATTTTTGAGGTGCCTTGTGGCGCTGTGGTCTAAACTACTGAGCCTCTTGGGCTTGCCATTCGAAGGTTGGCGGTTCGAATCCCCACGACTGGGTGAGCTCCCGTTGCTCGGTCCCAGCTCCTGCCAACCTAGCAGTTCGAAAGCACGCCCAAAAGTGCAAGTAGATATATAGGAAAATTAAGAAATAGAAAAAGAAGAAATGGCTTTTCAATGCAGAAACAGAGGTTCTTAATCAGCTCCAGCGGGAAAGTAAATGGCGTTGCTGTGCGCTGCTCTGGTTTCGCCAGAAGCGGCTTAGGCATGCTGGCTGCATGACCTGGAAAAACTGTCTGCGGACAAACGTCAGCTCCCTCGGCCAGTAAAGTGAGATGGGCACCGCTACCCCAGAGTAAGACTGTCAGGGGTCCTTTATCTTTTTACTATTGCTAGGCCTCAAACCGACCCCTTGAATCTTCACATGGGAATAATATTTACTTGGCTTGAAGGCACACTAAGCCAAACCATGGTTTAGCATGAATGTGCAAGCTCCTAGGGAAGAGATTGTGACTACTTTGCTCCTCCACAGTTGTTTTGTTGTCATGCCAGGCTTAACTATCCTAGGGCTTGGATTCAGGATTGTCAGCTGTCCAAATCCAGTCTCATGGTTCAGCTCTCTCCATTTACTCATGAGACGTAAATAAGGTTTGTTCTTCGTTTATAGGTTGCGGTTCGTTTGGGAGAAGCTAAGCTAGGTTCAGACGAGGTGACCTCAGTGTGGCGCAGCAGAAAAAAATTACTGGGGAGGTGAGCAGCAGCTACAATCTGCTCCCTCGGGGGGGGGGGATGGTTGCACTGGCCAGCTCCCCATCTTGATATATTCTCTACTTGGAATTGGATTACAGCAATGGAAAAATAAGAAATGGCTTTTCAATGCAGAGACAGAGGTTCTTAATCAGTTTTCATTTTGGTTTAATTGTTACGTGCAGAGATAGTTAATCAGAAAAGGAGCGCTACAGGTCTTCTAAGGAACTGTCAAGCCATTCTTGGGCTGCCATAACTGAGTACTTTCATTAGCAGATTAAAATATGTCCTTTCACTTTTAAGTGTTTTTATTCAAGGTCTCTCAGCGTGCATTTAACTTCTGCAACAGCTCCAACCTCGTCCCCCCCTCAAAATTATGAGCCTACTTTCCATAATTTATTTTCCCCACATAAGTTCATAATATATAAATGACAAATTACCCAGTCAAAATGGATAATTAATTCAAGGTCAAGCCAGTTAACTCGGGCAAAAAAAAAGGAACACAGGGGCATAACACTATGCAGAAGTATGAGCTTTGAAAGCCAACATGTTTGTAACCCCTCCGTATATCCCCCCCCCAACTGTATGGCCACATTTTCTTCTTGCTGCGTATGACCAAACAGTGGTGATCTATACGATTATCCCTATCAGACATGCCAGCCCACAATCCAGCCAAACATTATTTGCGCTCACAAGAAGTCACAGCCTATCTCCGTTTCACTGCCCAAAGGCTACTCACTTCTCCATCCTGGAAATGCTTCCTGAGTTGTTTCAGCATGAGAGTGAGCTTTTTCGATTGCACTCCGCTATAAGCCAGAAGCATGCTGCCAAACTGGCGCTCTGTGATCCGGCCATTTACTGGATCGTGCCTTTCAAACTGGAACAGAAAAGGAACAACACCGATTTGTCAGTTTTATGCATCAATAAGCCACAACTTTTTGTGTCCTTTCATGATTAAAAAAAAGGCATTAATTTTTGCTGCAGCAGTAGTGGAGATAAGTCTTGACATTTCACAATAGCACTCTACATTTCTCAATTAGCCCTGGAAAAGAATAATTCCCTTCACAATTCCCAGTAGCCATGTTAAAATGCTGATTTCCACTTTATATCCAGGTTTTCTAATGGGGGGGGTCTCCATTAGGTCTTGATTAGCCTGGCATATGCAAGTAATTGTTTTCTTCTAGCGTCTTGTATTTTTCAGGACGTAAAGCATTATTTTATTAGATACCACCACAAAGGTTTTCAAAGACGGTTTGCTTGGCTTCTAATGGGTGTACATGGTTTTATAATCGGTTTTGGTTTCTAAATGAATCCAAAATTTTCATTCATGCTAAAAATGTGAAGAGTATATTTCCTTCACCATTAAATACATTATACATAACAAGCCTGAAAAACATGGCATTCTACACATTGATGTGTACGGGGTAGTCAGACTGCTTTGAACTAGAAGTGCTGGGATAAAGAGATGGCAATTCCTTCAAGGCATCTTTCTTCAAAAGGAATAAGTCAGAAAGACTTGGTCACATTTTTCAGATGTCACAGCCAAACATGCTGTGAGCTCCTCAGTGTTCCATTCTGAGTATTCAACCAGCACACTGATTCCCTTTTTGACTGCCTGGCCCATGGCAAGCATAGTTTGCTGTGAGATCTGAAGCAGGTAAACAATGGGTGTTATTAATCACAATTTCTTTCCAAACCAGAATTTTGGGTGTGTGTTTTTCTTTTGTATATTCTGTTGTTGTAAATCACCTTGAGTATAGGAATATAGAAAGGTGTGAATACATAGTAAAAGTGAAATAAAAAAAATGAAATGAAGAATCTAAAACCTATTTAAAACTGGCTTCCCAAGTATTGCTAATATAGTATAATATGGTATAGTTTGCCTAATCTGGATGTCCTGCTTGCTGCAGCTCAGGAAGTGGAGAAGGGAACGTACGCATGTTCAGTGCTTCCAATACTCAAATATTTTGGCTATAACACCTGAACATGAACCTCAGGATAAATAGAGGCATTTACTTCATCATGCGAAAGGCTGGACTAGATGAATCCCAAGCAGGAATTAAGATTGCCGGAAGAAATATCAACAACCTCAGATATGCAGATGACACAACCTTGATGGCAGAAAGCGAGGAGGAATTAAAGAACCTTTTAATGAGGGTGAAAGAGGAGAGCGCAAAATATGGTCTGAAGCTCAACATCAAAAAAACCAAGATCATGGCCACTGGTCCCATCACCTCCTGGCAAATAGAAGGGGAAGAAATGGAGGCAGTGAGAGATTTTACTTTCTTGGGCTCCTTGATCACTGCAGATGGTGACAGCAGTCACGAGATTAAAAGACGCCTGCTTCTTGGGAGAAAAGCAATGACAAACCTAGACAGCATCTTAAAAAGCAGAGACATCACCTTGCCGACAAAGGTCCGTATAGTTAAAGCTATGGTTTTCCCAGTAGTGATGTATGGAAGTGAGAGCTGGACCATAAAGAAGGCTGATCGCCGAAGAATTGATGCTTTTGAATTATGGTGCTGGAGGAGACTCTTGAGAGTCCCATGGACTGCTAGAAGATCAAACCTATCAATTCTTAAGGAAATCAGCCCTGAGTGCTCCCTGGAAGGACAGATCGTGAAGCTGAGGCTCCAATACTTTGGCCACCTCATGAGAAGAGAAGAATCCTTGGAAAAGACCCTGATGTTGGGAAAGATTGAGGGCACTAGGAGAAGGGGACGACAGAGGACAAGATGGTTGGACAGTGTTCTCGAAGCTACGAACATGAGTTTGACCAAACTACGGGAGGCAGTGCAAGACAGGAGTGCCTGGCGTGCTATGGTCCATGGGGTCACGAAGAGTCGGACACGACTAAACGACTAAACAACAACAACAACAACTTCTAAGCACACTATTGTAGGGACCAAGTGTTTCACATTGATCCAAATAAGGGCAATGATAGGTGCATGTTTTTGTGGGAATGCTGGAGGAAGAATGCAAGGAATGTACAGAGGACAAAGCTCCCATCTGTTCAAGCTGTTTTCTACCACATGCATCAGGTGAATGAGCCCCAGGCTCACATGTATTCTCAGTCCCAGGCTAATAAATTCATATTTACTTGGACAGCTCACTGAACACACATACTTCGACCGACAGTGGAACACAGAAAGCAGACCTTGCGAAATCCCAAGTACTGATGAACTGGGCACTGTGTGATTTCCAGTCATATGGAGACAGAAAGGTAAGGATTCCTATTAGGTCAAGACTCGTTTCCCTCCAAGGCTGGGTCAGGGCCAGTGCAAGTGCAAGACATTTTGCTGACTGAGGCAGAAAGCAAATCCCCAGGTCAGGGTGTACAGTACAGTACTCATGGCTGCCCAGGTTATTTCAGCAATTGAGATAGAAAAGTCCTCAGGGGCCTCTCCATGGGAGCTAAAATGAAACTATCATAAATTAAGTAACTTGTTAAGAAATAATTTGTTGTCCTTTTTATGACTTCCTAATCAACTGCCTCACTCTGTTAAATTGTAGGGAGGCAGAAACAGGAGTGGGTACAGCCTCATTGTACTGTAATGTCTGGAGTTACCCTAGATATTTTTCTAACCCACTGTCATTAAGGAACAAATATATACAATGAGTGGCTGTGTGGTATGTTAAAGATAAACGTAAAGGTACCCCTGACCATTAGGTCCAGTCATGGATGACTCTGGGGTTGCGGCGCTAATCTCGCATTATTGGCCAAGGGAGCCGGCATACAGCTTCCAGGTCATGTGGCCAGCATGACTAAGCCACTTCTGGCGAACCAGAGCAGTGCACGGAAACGCCGTTTACCTTCCCGCCAGAGCGGTACCTATTTATATACTTGCACTTGACGTGCTTTTGAACTGCTAGGTTGGCAGGAGCAGGGACCGAGCAATGGGAGCTCACCCTGTCGCGGGGATTCCAACCGCCAATCTTCCGATCGACAAGCCCTAGGCTCTGTGGTGAGAGGGTGGGAAAGAGTAATACCCCTCCACACCCTCTCACTATATATAAGCATCTGGTGACTTCTGTTTCAGTGTATCTGAACTAGTGTGCATGCACACGAAAGCTTATACCAATGACAAACTTAGTTGGTCTCTAAGGTGCTATTGAAAGGATTTTGTTTGTTTGTTTCTACTTCTGACATTGGTTGCCATATATCTGGATTTTCCCAGACTTTTCAGCAATTTCCGACTGGGCACCGTTTCCGACAACCAAATCCCAGCTATGTCTAGGAAATTCAGGATGTATGGCAACCCTATTGTATATTGACATTTTCACACAAATTATGAAATAACCTGTTACTATACAGCACCTTTCCCCAATAACAAGAGCACCTTGCTCAGAGGTTACCTGTTTTCATGTACTTGACACAGAAACTCATTCTGTCTTAGTTTCCAATGCCACTCATTTTAAAGTGCGGCTCTTGAATGCTATACAGATGAAAGATTAAGAGATATTCGAGGACTGCTTCCTCCCATGCCATCCTGCCCGTTCTCTAAGATTAGGAGAAGAAGCCCTTCTCTGTAAACCACCTAGAGTGAAAAGTGAAAGGGATGCTTGACAATGGTAACAAGAGATAGGGCCTTCTCAGTGGTTGTGCATCAATACTATGAAATAGCTTGCCTCACAAAGTACACATGGCACTCTCTCTGGCTGTGTCCCCTCCACCCCCCGCGGCTGGCTGGTAAAGACACTGTTATTCCAGAAGGCTTTTGCATGCTAAGGTTTATCTGTGAAGATTATTACTATCTGTAATCTCTGCCACTGTTGCTCTGAAATGCATTTTTAATGTGTATTTTCTGTACCCTTGTTCACACACTTTTTTTGTTTCTTAAATCATATTTGTTGTATGCTACCCCGAGTGCATACATGGATGCTAGAAGGGTGGAATAGAAATTTTTACATACCGTAAATATTTTCAAAGCAATCTATTAGGGCCACTCACCTTCCCCAATTTACAATATGAACAGACCAAGTGCCAAGTATCAGAACTCATAAATTTACACAAAGCAACACAGCCTTTTAAATCATTTTCATAGGTGTATGTAAACACAAACACCAAGCGTTGGTTTATTACGTTTAAATCCCACAGCCACATGGGAACAATTAAACAAAAACTGCTCCCAGAGTATTTTTTTTTAAAAAAAGAACTTTTAAAAAGAGAGAGAGAAGGACATCCATCACAACCATCTGCAGTCACAATGAGCTGCAGGATAATGCGACCATTAGTGCCTGAAGAGCAATAACTGTGTCCTAGACTAGCCTATAAAAGAAGACACAATCACTCTAAGTAAGTCTTAAAGTAAACTATAAAACGAAATAATACAATCCAAAGCATAAAGTTTTCGCCATTGGTATTCACGCAGTCCCTTCAGAAAACTCGCCAATGGAGACACAAGCCACAGAAATATAACAAGTCCAGTGCTAACCTGACAAACTGCTCTTCAAAAAGATCTCTGCCTTCATGCTGTTAGAACCTCTCTGGAATACTGCTGTATCATTTGGACAGAACTGCGTAATAACCCAAACTCGCTCAAGCAGATGCCATTTGTCACTCGATCTGACAGCATTTAAGGTTTTCTCAATTTCACAGAGGTTCGCCAGAAACTCAAGAGCAAGTGCACTGCTGTGCTCATCAAAACAGAGGAGGGCTGCAGTAAGCATGCTACATTTATGGCTTACGTAACTGGCAACCCCAATGCACTCTGTTTTGGCATAAAAATACATCAACTGTTCTCTATACTTGACAGGAGAAAGCCAGAAAATCCCTTGGCGGTCGCCATGGATCAGAATTCTCTGGATGTGTAGAAAGATGGCTCTTTTTTTAACCACATGCCTACAGCTTGATAGGGCAGGTTAGCATTGATGTTTCAAGAGAGAAATCTGGGATTTAAGAGTTCAGCTGACTCTTCTTGTGCTGCTGCATGAAGAAAGGCAATGCTTTGGAGTTACCCCCAAGTGAATAAAGAGGCCTGGATTCCAAATAAATAAATAAAACAGTATTCCCCAGCACTCCTAACTGAGCTCTGTTGCAGGGACAGAAGAACTGCCTCAGGCTGTGTCTACCTGAACTCTCCACTCCTGCCATTCTGGCTCCAGCACAGAAAGCTCCTTCAGATGATGTGTTTATTCAACATCCATCCAGATTTGCTTGCACAAAGCTTACAAAGCACTGCCTATATGGAATGCTGTTCAGATCCATTTATACTGCAATAAGCCTGCATTCTGGTTTGCTAGCAGTGTGTTCACATATCTTCCCGTTAATCATTTGTTCATCTCACACTTTTCAACGCAGTTCCCCATCACTTCCCAAGCCTCAAAATGCCCATATTTTTTTTTTAGTGCTAGGGCAAAATAGCAATTAAATTTGATTTATTTATAAAAGTATCTCTATGCCATCATAACATAAAATATCAGAGTAGTGGTGTACAACCACAAAATATATTTTAAAAACCATTAATCCACTTTAAATGTGCAAACTTTTGGGGGGGTTAATCCCTTCTGCAAAATACTGAGTCTTAGAGGCACTGCAAGTGAAAGGGTTGCAAGGTACCGTTGAAGCATTCTTCAGGTGGTGTAATGGGTCAATACACCTGGCTGATAACCAGAAGGTTGATGGTTCAAGCCCACCCAGGGATGGATGTGGACAGGATTCCTGCATTGCAGGGGGTTGGACTAGATGACCCTCAAGGTCCCTTCCTACTCTGTGATCTGTGATTCCTCAGGAATAATACACAGGGTGCTGGTCAAGATCCTATGCAGAGACCAGCATGACAACTTCACAAGGCATCAAAGCAGGATACTACTTAAATTAGGCGGCAGAGTTACAGTTTCAGTGGTACAGTACATGCTTTGTTTGCAGAAGTTCCTAAGTTCAATCATTCATGTAAAGATTCTCAGGTAAGAGGGCTGGGAAGGACTCTTGCCTGAGACCTTGGAGAGCTGCTGTACTGACAGCAGCAGTCTTGATGTGGTGTAAGTCATCTTCATACAATTCCGCAGTTGGTGGAATACCGGCATTCAACAAGGTAAGAAAGACGTCATTTCCCCAGTACAGTACAATTGTGCCTGTGCCTTTAAGCTCAGAGTTACCCCTGGTTGAGACAAAAGTGTAAGCTGGCAGAGGGAGGGAGGTGGTAGAGTGGGTGAGATAATGCAGTAGCAGACTTGCATAGACTATTGCCCTTCAGATGGGCAAATCTGTGCCAGTGGGACAAAAGAAACTTTTTTAACCCCCTGCAATGCCGGAATCTCAGCATAGATTCATAGAGTTGGAAGGGACCTGCCAGAATCTTAGGAATCTTATGTTATGTACCGTCATCTGTCACAGACAACTGGTGAATTCCTTTGAGGTCTCACCCAGCCACAAACAGTTGGGCGAGGTGGAAGCTCAAGCTTTCAAAGGCTACTTCACACAAAGGTCCTTCCCTGTGGCAAATTGCATTAATTCCACACATCATCACATGTGATGAATGCACAGTGAATCTCTCTCTCTCTCTCTCTCTCTCTCTCTCTCTCTCTCTCTCTCTCTCTCTCTCTCTCTCTCTCTCTCTCTCTCTCTCTCTCTCCACCTTCCCCCTTTTACCTAAGTACCCCAAAGAAGACATACAGTACTTGCGTTCTACACATGGGACAATTTATATACAGATTCACACTGTGTGAGGCATGACTCTTGTGTGAAGCGGTCCTTAAGGTTGCAATCTTAAGCTTATTAGGGATGGAGATCCATTGGACTTGGCGGAGGGGATCTACTTCTGAGTAAATAGGCTTAGGATCATGGCGCAAACAGAACACTAGAAATTTGAGCCAAGGAGAAGCCATGAAACAAAGAGGAGTAGCCCATAATCGGTTTCACACACATAAACATTTTTAAAATACAGATTGAAAGGAGAGCTATTTGAAGTTCAAAATTAATCTAGCGGAACACAATGCTTCAATACGCTGAATGCAAATACTTCATAAAAGCACTTAAATATGTAATAAAAATGGCTAGTTATATAGTTTCCCCAAGGAAAGGGCTCCTCTGTGAATAATCAAACCCAATTTATTTTCTGAGGTAGTATTTCTTTTTTCATTTATCTTCTTTCTTTTTAGCAGTGCCCTTGTAGGCAGGTAACACTCTCTCTCTCTCTCTCTCTCTCTCTCTCTCTCTCTCTCTCTCTCTCTCTCTCTCTCTCTTTTGCCCTGAGATCAAACCTCCTTTGAGACTTTAAAGAATAAAATGTAGAGACCAGGGACAATCTCTTTTCACTAAAAGTCTCCCCACCACTACTGAATAAGAAACATTAAGGAGCTTTCTAATTTTGCACAAGATAATGGTGATGAGCCAAGGCTACCTATAGTAAAAACAATATAATAAAAATGATTTTTCAATGTAGCTTTTGTCCTTTTCTCAAATGCTTATCAGCCAATGCGCAAGGACACTGAAGAAAAGAGAGAGAAAAATGACAAGCTGGAACTCAATGTCTCCTCTTTTTATACACCAACATAGTTTCTCTCAGACTTCTGATTGGTGAGGAAACTTTCCCTGAATTAAATCTGAAAGCACACTAAACTATAAGAGTCATTGCTTAGACTGGAAGGAGGCCACCCCACAGAATCAACTCATGCAGAGACACAATAGGCAGCTTTCTCCAAGGACAGGGCATTCCATTTTAATCACTCCTGGTGAAGAAATGGGTGACAACCATACCCAACACAGGGGTGCAAAAGAGTGGCTCAACCCCAACAGGAGGTTGATTGCAAGGAGGCAAGGTCGGAAGGAAGGAATCAATTAAGTAGCTATGGCTTGCAAGATATAAAATGGAACCACACTGCTGGAGATGACCTGCATATACACAAGTACAAACCTGCCCCAAAGTTACTATAGGTCAGAGATTCTGGTTCCCTACATGTGTGTATATGTGTGGCTTTTTGCTGTTGCTTTAGTTGAACAACTGGGAATCCCTTGCAAATTTACTGGAATACACTGTTCCACACAACCTTGAAAATATTAGCTCTGAGGTAATGTGACGGTAAACCTGTGTCACTTTGTTGTTTGCCACATTAGGATCCCTTAGGAGGGCAGAATAGATATCAAACAACACTGAAAACCATTCACCAATCTGTCTTCTGTGCCCCCCCGCCCCCCGCTGAAAAGGTACAGCAAGCTGCCCGGGAGCCAGCAATTATTTAAATTTCTCGTGACATTCTTCCAATTCCAGCACTGACTTGGGGAATGGCTGAACCAGGCCCGCAAAACCCCGCAAAGACTGTCAGCAAACCCAAGGAAAAAGATTTATCATTTGTCCTTTGCTCCTGTTCGTCTATCTCCAAGGAACGGAGACTGGCATCCATTTAGAGCCCCGCTTGCAAGCACATGTTGCTTAAGAAAACATAAGCTATTTCACTGTAAAGACATGTTCAAAATAATAATCCTGGAAGCTTGCTCGTGTCAGAGGAAGTGGGCCTTGAAGAGGTGGAAAAAGAGTACAGGCAAAAACACTAAGGATGATGGATTCGATTTAGATGTACGAGCATCAGCATTTTTGAACATCTCCTGCCTGCTCTGATCATTATAAAACAGCAAAATCAGGGAAAGCTCTTCATAGCTGGGACCAGAACTACCCTATAAAGCAAAATAGTTCTGCCCCAATAGCTCCTGTTTCAATTGAGAACAACAGAATTTCCAGGAGACTGGCTGCAGCGAGAAGATGAAACCCAGCATAGCACTGTGGGAATGACATTTAATTTACTTTATACTCTGTAATGTCAATAAAAAGCAAGGGGAAATAAGTGGGGGTGGGCAAGACGCCATCTTGAGCAAAGCAACGCAGCCTGGAAAGGCATTAAGCTGGCAGTTGCAATTCTGGGCTTTGCAGAGCTCAAAAAACAGATGAAAGTTCTGGAGCCAGGCAATGCAAAGCAACAGGATGTCCCAAGGATGCTCATGGCAGGCATTTCGAAGCAATCAGTTTGTCTGGTGGCAGAAGGGGGAAGCCTCAAAGCGATTGTCTAAGACAGACCGGGTGGGGTGGGGTGTTATTATTTCCAGCTGGACAGTGATGCCAGAGAGCAAAGATTAAGAAAGAGTTTCCCCGGGGCTTCCTGTTTCCGGCAGTGAGAACTGGCTGACTCCCATACGATCGGACCTCAGCCATGCCAGAAATTTAGGGCTGATATGAGGGTAATTAGCCCTGGCAGACTCCCCAGGGTGGGGGAGGACTTTCTTGTAGTTTGTCCGAGATTGTCAGCTTGCATCAAGGCGCAAGTAGCAGGACGCTGGGTCCCAGAGCACAACACGGCTGGCACTCTCCGAAGCCACTCTCATAGCCGGAAATATCTGTTTGATAAAATAATTAGATTTGGACAATAAACATAGTCTGGACCAAAGAAGACTGGAAAAAAAAACCCTGCAGAATTGTACAGCCCCTGGTGTTCAAGCTCGGACTTCAAAGAGATTCTCATCATGGTGTTTGGATTACGGAGGTGATCGGTACGTTCTTCTTTTCTTCTCAATACCTACAATTGTTTTTCTACGCCAAGCCTCATTAAGAAACCTAATTTTTTTTTTAAAAGTACAGATGGACTCCTATTTATAATTGAGTATTCAATTGCGCAGCTTTACTTAGACTTGAAAGACTTTATAAAGATAAAAAAAGAAGCAAGATGGCACTTGTTAATATGATGCAGCACATAAGAATAGAGTTCCTCCCTTTTTAGAGGGAAGTGGGAGATGCTTGCTGGCTGACTTTGTAGTGACTTGGGACAATAATTTGGGATAACATACAGTGCATCTGTTTGCAGAATTTCTTCATTATGAGCGAGAGAGAAGGCAAAATGGTTGTCTAGCAGCCCCCCTTCTAGGGCCCAGGAGGGGGGGATTGTGTGGTCTCTGAAAGCTGATTGATCGCCAAATGACTTATATCTGTGGAATACAGTTCATTTACATTGCAGTATTGCGGGCAGTATGCTTAACATCAAATGACAGGCTTGGACAACAGCCCTGATTGGAATAACTTAACAACATGGGAGTTGCTGCGTCATTGAACTCTAAACAATAGACTTGGACAACAGCCCGGATTGGAAGATTGGAATGAAGTCAGGAAAAGCTGCGCTGGCAAATACACAGTTGGAAAAATACATATTTACAAATAAAGCTGTATTCGATGGATGAAAGGATATACGATTTCTGACATGATTGAAAATTGCATAGCCAGGGACAGAGAACTTTAAAGTATTAAGATCGGAAAGTGGAAAATATGAGAACAACAAAAAGAAGGCAGGAACGAAGATATTGGAGATATACTTCAAGAGGTCCAGACTATGGGGAGCCCAGAAAAATTAATAATTAATAATTAGGACTGTAATTTGGTTTTTTATTTTTATTTTAGTTTACTGTTTTTAATTGGATTATGATTACGGATATGTTAATTGGCTGTTTTATTGGAAAATGAATAAAAATGATTTTAAAAAAAGAAAAAGAAAAAGAAAGAGTTTCCCAATAAAGCCACTGCTTGGTATTTCACAGGTATTCATGGATATAGGAAAAGGATGCATTGGACGTGACAGGAGATAGGAACAATAAATCAATGTTTGTTGCATGAAGACAAAGAGCTGGAAATGCAAAAGGTTGCATCCAACCAACTTGTCCTGTTTGTGCTTCTGCAATGGAACCTCCCCTCCCTCCCCTGGGTGTCCTCTTAACCCTTTGGAGAAGATTTGCAAGTCCATGCACACATGTAACATCTTGGTTGGATGCAACACAAACAGGTTTGCAGCTTTCCAGGCGGGGAATTGATAATATGAATGTGATGTGAACCCCTTGAGTGGGACTGCTATGGCCCTGAATGGAAGCATAACATTACTTAAATAAATATAAAACAGAAGTTCCGCCATGCTCCCTATATGCTACTTTGTACACATCTCCCACTTCCCCATACTTCAAGAACCTTTCATAGCATAGGCAAATTCATTGCCACCCATCCCTCCCTGTTTTGGGAAGATGTCATTGGCCTGAAGCATGAGATGCAGAGATCCAGAGTGCCTTCAAACAGTGCAGCCGCCTGCCCCCCCGCTTTCCAATCGGGAAGTTGCAGAAGACCCTAAATGAACATAGGAACTTTCCCTATCTAAACCTAGTCACAACACTGCTCTATCTAACTCAGTGCTGTTTCCTTTGATTGACAGCAACTCAAGTCTTGTGCAAAGGCTTGTTCATGCCTCGTTACCCAAGATTCTTTAATGGAACACTGCAGAATGAACAAGGGGTGTTGTGTTCTTGTGCTGCTGGCAGGCTTCCAGGAGAAATGTGGTTGGCCACTGTGGCAAACCGGGTGCTGAACCAGTTGGACCCTTGGTCTGATCCAGAAGCTCTTAACATGGGATGTTATGCCTACAAAGCATGCAGTTTACCACTAAGCTACAGCTCCTGGCCAACATTTTCTAACTTGCAGACCTGCTGTGCTCAACTCCTGCTGCTGCCAATTGCATGTGCTTTTCGACAGCTCCCAGTTTTGATTGTATCGGCACGGGAATGGCTTTTGACAGAAGACCGTTTAGATGCTTTCGAAAAGTAAAAGATGTCAGTGCAAAACATTAACAAAACACAGATTTCTCTTTTTGAAAAGCTAATATTTAAGATTATTCAATAAATGAGTAATTATTTAAAATTTAATTTAAATATTTTTTATTTTAATAACATTTAAATAAAAATAAAAATAGTTCTTTAACATCTATTTTGCTTCAACCATGTGCAATTTGCCATACAGAACACAAAGAAGGTAGTGCCATATAGAACATCTACAAGGTGTAAAAACAGAACTATGAGCTGAATGAGAAGCAGTGAGGACAAAATAAGAGAGCTAACTGGTAGCAAAGGTAGTGAAGCTGGGTGGAGATCCAGTGAAAGGTTGTCTCAAAAACGAAAAGAAAAAAAGTTTGGAAGAGGGCAAGGGAAATAATTTGTCATAAATCCTTGGTTACCTCCAACATTTCCATCTCTTTTCCTAACTCCTAAAGAGCCCTTTAAAAATAATAATGGGCAGTAATAGGGTTAGAAAGTATGTCTCCTGAAGATAGCAAGATCTTCATGGATGCCAGGTGTTTGAGGGATATTTCTGACCTGCTACTGACCTTGCAAATATGCTGCAGTCTGGAACGGAATGATAGGATTAATAGCAGCCTCTGGCAGTTTCCAACACCTTAATGAGCAATTAAAAAGGTTATGTAAAGAAGCACTGCACCTTTAGCTTTCAAGTCATGCATGAAAGTAACTTAGTCTGCAAGAAGTAATCCGGGGCCACCCCCACCCCCCCTTTTTTTATCTGCAGGCTTCTTCTCCTGCAACCCTGGTTAGAGAAGGAGGGCAAGAAGTTTCTAGGAATGGGAAGTAGCAGTAAGTGAAGATGATAAAGAAAGAAAACAGAGTACTTCTGAAACTGCAATTCATAAACTTAGCAGCACCTATGAGACCATCGGAAACAAGATCAAGAAGTGATTCATGACTTAACCTTACTTTCTATTACTGCTACACAGGGATAATTGACCAGAAGCCTTGTAAGTATTCCTTCAGCTGCCCAATTGGATATAAGAAAAGTTGGTGAAGGGAATTGTGGCTGTGGCAACTGTTGGTTTTGGAGATGGGTTTAAGCTGTGATCATCCAAATTGAACAAATGTATCTCTGCTAATTAAGCCAGGATATGAAAGGGTATTTGGTTCACATACACAGTTTCTTCATTCCTCCTTTAGTGGCACAAGCAATCAAACCAGGAAGTCTCTAATCAACCACAGTTTCCTGTGTCCTCCGAACCAGGAAGTGATGGTTACCAGTTTCCGGCCAGGCAAGGATACTAAATCAATTTAAAACTGTGGATTAATATGCTGTCTTTTTCTGAAGCTGCTAACCATAGTTTCCTGGTTCAGGGAAAACTATGACTTGCCAGCTTAACTGCTTGTGCTACAAAAGGAGTGAAAGTGCTGTGTACATGAGCAAAAGACTCTTTCGTATATCGGCTTAATAAGCATAGAATAAGGCCAATGTAGCTTAATTCTTTCTCTCCATTACACATTATTCATTGTCAAAAAATATGCCAATACAGTGGAACCTCGGTTTATGAACACCTCGGTTTACGAATTTTCAGTTTATGAATGCCGCAGACCCATCTGGAACGGATTAATTCACTTTCCATTACTTTCAATGGGAAAGTTCGCTTCAGTTTATGAACGCTTCAGTTTATGAACAGACTTCTGGAACCAATTACACCCATGCTTCGGGTTAAGTACGCTTCAGGTTGAGTACTCCGCGGACCCATCTGGAACGGATTAATCCACTTTCCATTACTTTCAATGGGAAAGTTCGCTTCAGTTTATAAATGCTTCAGACTTCCGGAACCAATTGTGTTCATAAACCGAGGTACCACTGTATATGAAGAAAATACACCAAATTGATGGTTTTAAGAAATGCATCTACAGAAGGAAAATGTCACATGGGAACAGACTGCATCTATGTTTCTTAGAATATATGTGTTTGGTAGAACCAGAGAGGATGCTCAGAACATCTGTCTGCTATGAACAGACTTCCGGAACCAATTGTGTTCATAAACCGAGGTACCACTGTATATGAAGAAAATACACCAAATTGATGGTTTTAAGAAATGCATCTACAGAAGGAAAATGTCACATGGGAACAGACTGCATCTATGTTTCTTAGAATATATGTGTTTGGTAAAACCAGAGAGGATGCTCAGAACATCTGTCTGCTGTGATCTACTGCGAAATGACCATCGAAAATGGAAATTGGCTACTTAGCTCTACTTGTTTACATAATTTTCTGCTTTGTTAACCTACCGAACAACTGTAAAATGCAACATGGTCATTATTATTTAAATTTGTATACTTCCTTTCATCCTAGGATCCCAGGGTCGTTCACAACAGAAATATTCACAACTGCCTGGCAGTTTAAGTGATCAATGAAAGTTGTTGGTTCTACATGAATCCACTTGGACAGTTAGCATGATGGAGGCACTTTGAGAAACAATAACTATCCAGCCTAAACCCACATTTGGATTTAGACTTTCTCATTTTGCAGAGCAGAAAGATATACGTTGGCTCAACAAAAAACAGAAAAGAATCACTGCAGATACATTCCTCCGCTATCTTTTCTTTCAGTTGCAAACACTAAGCTCTTTTGTGAGGAAGGGCAGGATAGAAATGAATGAATGAAATGTGTTCATTTATTCATAGAATGAATAAATTTTAAAAGTAAAAAAATGACATCATAATAATTTTCTCATCCAAGGTCAGTTTTCTAACATATTCACTGAATTGTTATTCATTGAAACAACGCCACAGACACATTAAATACTGTTCATGTGTATAGTAACTTGAGATTTATTGTGGCTTTCATTGCAACACTTGGGCCATTTCACTATTCTCTCATTTCTCTTGTGATGGGGACGCAGTCAAGATTTATATGCATTAATTATTGATGCGTCCGGGCATCTCATCTAACAAGAAGTTTAACTTTCCAGGCTCAAAGCTTGCATAGCTCAATTATGATTTGCTCAAACATCAATCCATACTAATTGATAATGACACATAAACAAAGGGCAGCTCCAGTTTCATGCAGCCCAAGACTTCCTATAATGAAATAAAACATAAATTCACCTGGCAGAGAGAGAAAAAGACTTTGGTCAACAGGTGTGCCTGTACTTTATACCTACGGGGAGAATGCAAACAAACCAATGTAGCTTTAAAGCCATTCTAAATCACTTAGACTAGGAAACTGAATTAGTTGACACAAACACTTTCAAATGGACTCTGGGTTTAGTCAGCAATCTGCTTGCCTGCAGTGAGGACCGACACACCCTTTGTAACCAAATGAGATTCTGACATACTGATCTAAAGTTCAAGGAATGTTAAGTTTAAGTTTCCTGGTCTGCATCTTGTAACTTGGTTATCAGAAAGTTGCATTAGCTAGATTGTTATGCTTTACTCAGACTTTATACCATGTTATAAATTTGGAAAACTTGTACCTTCCCTGAAAAAAACTCCCCCAAACCCATCCCTTCCTGACTTGCCTGGTTGGGTTTACATTTTTAAAAGTCTTGTGCCCAAAATATGGATGGGAGGCTCTTAAAATGAAGAGAAAGATACACTGAGAGTGACTGGATTATCCATATTTCTTACACAGGCCGCTACTCACACTTTCTCCTCCCCATTTCCAGTTGTGGCCTCTTTCGAAGACTCCTGATATCATTCCAGCTACAAATGGTGTGGTTTTTTTTAAAGTTTATCCACGAGAAGCAAAACCTGAACACAGGGCTCCAATGAAAACCCACTAAGGACAGCATAATTACTGCATCAAGCCATTTGGATAACTTCTGGTAGCATATGGATACAATGTATGGCAATATAATCTTCTTTACACATCATCTAGAGCTGAGCTAGTATATACTTGATTACATTTCTCGAAGAAGCAGGATTAATTTCAGACAATTATTAGCTAAGTTGTTCATGAAAACGCATTCTAATTAACAAATGTAGCACTAAATCACAACAATCATATATGGCTCAAAATCTGATCAGCATATGCTTTTTTGGCCCTGTGAGACGTATCTGAATATTGATTTAGACATAAACCAGACACCACACATAATATAGATTTCTGTAAAAACCTGCTTAACCACATTCAACTTGACACATCCCTTTCTGCATAACAACGAGCAAAAGAAATCCATGCAGCTTTTGAGCTCACAAACAAAAAAAGAACTATTGTCAGACACCACTGAGATTGGGGGTCAGGTGGGGCAACTAAAAAAAAAACACCAAGACAAGCCAGAACAAGATCTCATTAATACAAATACAATATTTATATCTTATTGTCACAGTGGCCGGAGTGGACTACTTCAGAGTAACGACGCTACGCAGCTCTGCATTTTATTCTTTTATTGGTGCTGCGTATTTACAGTGCTAAAGTCATTGCTATTTACACGGAGTGATGTGATCAGTCGGTTTCAGAACCTCCTAATGGCTTTTGGCGCGTCTTTCTCCAACACAAAAGCTTTGGCAGACCCATCCTCTTTCCCCTCCTCTTTCTGCGTAATTCCGGAGTTGGGGGGATGGGTCTCCCCCCCTTATTCGCCCCTTCCTGTCCCACCTGGGACCCTGGCTCCTCTACCCTGCCTGAGCCTCGGCCCCGACTTCCTGCTTCCCCACTGGCATCGGAACTCTCTCTGCTTTCCCCTGTGCTCGGGGATGGGCTTGAACTCAGGAGGGGAGGGACTTCGCGATATCCCCTGTCCCTCACATCCACCCCCCTCCCAAGCTCTCCCTCACCCCTCCCCAGGTCCCCCCCAGGTGTCGGTGACGACTGGAAGCCTAAGAACTCAGTACCTTCCGAGCCCGTTGGTGTGAACACCTCCCCCCAGTCCTGCAAGCCCCCCCCTTCCGCCTGGGAGGATGGGAATCCCAAAAAGTCCGTGGCGTCAGAGCTGGTGGGGGTAAAAATGTTCTGCCAATCTGCTCCTTCCTCTGACTGGGTGGATCTCGGTGACACCCATACCTCATCCTCTGGTTCCTCAAACTCCGCTTCCCAGCGCCATGGTGAACTGCTCTCCCGTGCTTCCTCCCCCTCCCCCTCCCTTTCCATGTGCCAGGGTTTGGGTCTATGGGGAAAGAGGGCGTGAAATTCTTCTACCAGGAATTCCTCCTGTATCTGAGTGGCTGGGACCCATTCATTCTGGGACGGTGGAGCATCCTCCCATGCCATGAGGTACTCCAGTCCCCCCACCCCCCACCTTGAATCCAGGATGGTCGTGGCCTCATTGAGTTGCTCCCTGCCTTCCCTCTCCCCCCCTCCCTCGGGGGTTTGTTCGCTGTCTCGGAGCCTGCTGCTTTCCCTGTACGGCGACAGCAGCGATCTATGAAACACAGGGTGCACCCTCATGTCCTCTGGCAGTGCCAGCCTGTATGCCACCGGGTTGACCTGTTGCGTGACCGTGAAGGGGCCCAACCTTCTGGGCGCCAGCTTTTTGCATCGCCCTCTGATGGGAAGGCCCTCCGAGGACAACCAAACTTTGTCCCCCACCCTAATGACCTCCCCCGGTCGCCTGTGGCGATCTGCCCCCTTCTTGTACGCTTCCTTGGCTCTCTCCAAGTGTTCTCTGAGCTGCTGGTGCACCGTCTCCAGTTCCTCTGCCCAATCCTCAGCCTGTGGGCCCTCCTCTTCCTCCTCCCCCTCCCTCTCTGGGAAAGATCTGAGGTCACGCCCGTAATTGGCTTTAAAGGGCGACACCCCTGTGGAGACGTGCACCGCATTGTTGTAGGCAAATTCTGCCAGTGGCAGGCGATCCACCCAGTCCGTTTGCCGCTGGCTGACGTAGCATCTCAGGTACTGCTGCAGAATGGCGTTGACCCTCTCCGCCTGTCCATTGGTCTGCGGGTGTCTAGCCGTCGACAAGCTGACCTCCACCTGCAGGAGGTTCATGAGCCGCCGCCAGAACCTGGAAACAAATTGGCGGCCACGATCCGAAATAACCCTTAAAGGTAATCCATGCAGTCTGAATACGTGATCCACAAACAGTTTGGCTGTCTCTTCTGCAGAGACCGCCCTGGCACACGGTATAAAGTGGCACATTTTGGACATGAGGTCCACCACCACCAACACTGCGGTCTTGCCCCTGGACGACGGCAGGTCTGTGATGAAGTCCATGGACACTACTTCCCACGGCCTGTGCGGTGTGGCTAAGGGCTCCAGCAAACCTGCTGGTGGCGCTCTGACCACCTTTGCCCGCTGGCAGGTGTCACAGCCCCTTACATAATCCCTCACATCCTCCCGCACCCCTGGCCACCAGAAGTGTCTCATGACTAGGTGAGCGGTTTTGTCCCTCCCAAAATGACCCACCGTTGGGTTGTCGTGCATCTGCTTGAGGACCGTACGTCTAAGCTGGGTGGTGGGCAGGTACAGTGCACCCTTGTAGAAAAGCAGCCCCCTGCGTTCTGCAAAGTCTTTTGCCTGCTCCCCCCCCCTTCTCAGTTCTCTGAAGATGCGGTTGGCAAAGTCATCCGCTGCCGTCAGTGCTGTGAGTTCCGCCTCGCTCACCACTGCTGCTCCGCAGGACCATGCTGACGGGGGAAAAATGTGTCTGGGTGCCGGTGGCGCCTCCTCCTCCATGTACTCTGGCTTGCGGGAGAGGGCATCCGCCCTGACATTCTGCTCTCCCGGGATGTAGTGTATGGAGAAGTTGAAGTTCGAGAAGAACTCTGCCCACCGTATCTGCCGCTGGTTGAGCACCCTGGCAGTTCTCCAGAACTCCAGGTTCTTGTGGTCTGTGCCCACCTGGATGGGGTGCTTGGCGCCCACCAGGAAGTGTCTCCAGTGCTGGAACGCAGCGTGGATCGCAAGAAGTTCCTGATCAAACACCGTGTAGTTTCGCTCTGGCTGGGTCAACTTCCTGGAGAAGAAGGCACAGGGTCTCCACTCTCTGTTGGCGTCCAGTTGCAACAAAATGGCGCCCACAGCTTTATCAGAAGCATCTGTCTCCACGCGTAGGGGCGCGTCCTGAACCACGTGGAACAGGTTCTGGTCTGAGGCGAACACCCTCTTGAGGCTTTCAAACGCTGCTTGCGCCTCTGGTGTCCACCTGAACTTCTGCTTGCCTCTCAGGCAGTCAGTGATGGGAGCCGTAACGCGAGAGAAGTTCTTGATGAACTTCCTGTAGAAGTTGGCGAAGCCTAGTAGGCGTTGGGCATCTTTGCGCGTCCTGGGGCTGTGCCAGTCCAGGATGGCCTGCACCTTGTCCTTGTCCATCGCCAGCCCCTTGTCTGACAGCTTGTAGCCCAGGAAGTCCACCTCCTTGGTGTGAAACTTGCACTTCTCCAGCTTCACATACAGGTGGTTCTCCTTCAGGCGCTGCAACACCTCCCTGACATCTTTCACATGCTGCACTGGGTCATCGGAATAGATAAGGATGTCATCCAGGAAGACCAAGCATTTCCTGAAGAGGAGGGACCCCAGGACGTGGTGCATGAAGGCCTGGAAGCATGCTGAGCCCCCTTGCAACCCGAAGGGCATCACCAGATATTCAAAAGAGCCCAGAGGCGTGAACATCGTGGTTTTCCATTCATCGCCTTCCCGGATCCTGATCAAGTTGTACGCCCCCCTCAGGTCTAGCTTGGTGAAAATCTTGCCCCTGCGTGCCGCTGTCAGGAGATCATCCACTCTGGGCATGGGGAACGCCACTGGCTCTGTTACTGAATTCAGCCGTCTAAAATCCACCACAAGACGGCGCTGTTGCGTGTCTTTCTTGTCCACCCAGAAGACTGGGCTGCCCCCTGCTGCCTTGCTTTCTCTGATGAACCCCCGCTTGAGGTTCTTGTCGATGAAAGCGCGCAGATCCTCCAGTTCCTGGTCTGACATGGCGTACAGCTTGGCTGGGGGTATAGTTGCCCCTGGCACCAGGTTGATCTGGCAGTCAAAAGGCCTGTGTGGGGGTAGGTGGTCGGACTCCGCTTCGCTGAAGACCTCCTGCAGGTCCCAGTACGGCTTGGGTATCGCCTCACCCCCTTTGATGTGCATGGTGGCCACCGTGGCTATCGGAGGCCCCTCCCCTGGTTGGTGCTGCATGCAATGTTCCAGGCAAAAGTCCGATCCAAAAGTGATGCATCTCTGGTGCCAACTGATGGAGGGGTCGTGGCGCGCCAGCCAGCTCATGCCCAAGACGATGGGGGGGTCTGAGATGGTTGTGACGTTGAATGCCAGTGTCTCTGAGTGCCTTCCCACCGTCATTCTCATGGGGGGGGGGGTTTGATGAGTGATGGCCCCTCCCAGCAGCTCTCTGCCGTCAATGGTTGCCACGTGCAGGGGAAAATCCAGCTGCAGAAGCTGGATCTGGTGCTCTTCTGCAAAGTTTCTCGAGAAGAAGTTGGCTGAGGCACCACTGTCAATTAGGGCGAGGACCGTCAGGGGATAGCCATTTGGGAGCGTGAGCGTCACTTGTAGAACCACTCCTGCTCTGGGAGGGGTGGGCTGGCTCTGCTCCTCTCTGTGCGGGTGGGTGGGCTGGGGCTGTTGTCTGCTGACTGTGCCTGGCTGCTGCCCCTTGTCTCCTGCAGCCAGGCTTTCCCGTTTCCCTGCTGTGGTGCTGCGTCAGTGGGGGAGGGCACAACCGTTCCCGCCTTTCCTTGCCACTCCCTGCGATGTGGGCAGTCTCTGACGAGATGCTGGGGGGAGTTGCAGAGAAAGCAATTCCCACCCCTTCCCTCCTTGCGTCTTGGCGCCGCTGGGGTTTGAAAAGCCCGCGCGCGCGCGCTATCAATCTGCATGGGTTCCTGGTCCTGACTGGCCCCAGGCGTGGCTTGAAAGGGTTGTTGGGGGAGTGGCTTCTCCTGCGACCGTGGGAACCAAGCCCGCTTTGCGCGCGTTGCTTGCTTGTCGCTCCACCGGGATTCCTGTCTCACCCCCACCGCCAGAGCCGCTTTGCTCAGCTGATCCATATTACTGGGCTTTGGACCTCTCGAGAGCTCATCCTTCACCTCCTCATGCAACCCCAAGTAGAACGCCGCTTGCATTGGGGGTGACTCTAGTTCCCACCCCAATCTGTGCACCAGCATGGTGAATTTCGCCCAATACACGCGAACTGTCATATTTCCTTGGCGTAAATTATGAAGTTCCTCCTTAGTCTGGTCCATATGACTATCGGACGAATACATCGTTTTCAAACCTTCTAGAAATAGTTTGACATTCTTCATGCAAGGATTCTTTGTTGCGATTAACGGTCTTAGCCACTCCCTGGCTGCCCCGGTAAGGTGCTCCACAATAAACGCTACCCTGTGCTCATCATCAGGGAACTCAGCGTGGTGCAGCTCAAGAGCATACACAATCTCAGTCTCAAAGCCCTGATATTCCCTCGGGTCTCCATTGAACTTGCTTACTAGCGTCCCGGCTCTCCTTCCTGGCAGCACTTGGACTTGGGGTGCCCCTCCCGCCTTGTTTTTCTCTGCATCCAGCTTGTTTTGGAGGTCTACCGCCACCGCCCTTAATTCCTGCTCTCTTTCCTGTAGCGCTCTCACCTGTTCCGCAAGTTGTAGCCGGTCGTCCTGGACCTTCTTAGTCTCTTCTTTAGCTGCCTTCAATTCCCCCTGCGCCTGCAGCGACAGCTGCTGCAGTTCTTGCTGGGCTTGCTCCGCGATCTGCCGCCATCTCTCCGCCTCTGACACGCTCATCCCGGCAACTCCAAAGTAGCCCAAAAAGGATTAGGAGGTTGCTGTCACAGTGGCCGGAGTGGACTACTTCAGAGTAACGACGCTACGCAGCTCTGCATTTTATTCTTTTATTGGTGCTGCGTATTTACAGTGCTAAAGTCATTGCTATTTACACGGAGTGATGTGATCAGTCGGTTTCAGAACCTCCTAATGGCTTTTGGCGCGTCTTTCTCCAACACAAAAGCTTTGGCAGACCCATCCTCTTTCCCCTCCTCTTTCTGCGTAATTCCGGAGTTGGGGGGATGGGTCTCCCCCCCTTATTCGCCCCTTCCTGTCCCACCTGGGACCCTGGCTCCTCTACCCTGCCTGAGCCTCGGCCCCGACTTCCTGCTTCCCCACTGGCATCGGAACTCTCTCTGCTTTCCCCTGTGCTCGGGGATGGGCTTGAACTCAGGAGGGGAGGGACTTCGCGATATCCCCTGTCCCTCACACTTATGATGCAACTCCACCCTATTTTCTTTGAATTCATCCCATGCCATCCCTCCAAAAAAAATCTACCACTCAAACTATAGGCATTTCCAACAATTGGCCCATAAGAGAATGGGTGGAGGGGGAAAGAGGGGAAATATGAAAGATATGCAAAAGCTAACTTGTCAGGCATTTAAAAATGAAACAGACAGCGGGGAATGCTAGGAATGTACCTGTCAGTGATGTCACAAACGCTACCCAATAGGTGCTGACTGGCTAGATCCAACCCTCCCCTCAACTCTGCTCTACAGCCTGTTCAGAAGGTGCTGCCCAGAAAGAGACTCTTACAACAGAATATTGCTGTAACATTTGCAAAATAAGAACATGCAACACATTGTCCCACTCTATCTAAGCACTTATGTTAAAGGTAAAGGTAAAGGGACCCCTGACCATTAGGTCCAGTTGTGACCGACTCTGGGGTTGCGCGCTCATCTCGCATTATTGGCCGAGGGAGCCGGCGTATAGTTTCCAGATCATGTGGCCAGCATGACAAAGCCACTTCTGGCGAACCAGAGCAGCACACGGAAACGCCGTTTACCTTCCCACTATAGCGGTTCCTATTTATCTACTTGCATTTTTTGATGTGCTTTCGAACTGCTAGGTTGGCAGGAGCTGGGACCAAGCAACGGGAGCTCACCCCGCCACAGGGATTCGAACCGCTGACCTTCTGATCAGCAAGCCCTAGGCTCAGTGGTTTAACCCTATGTTACTATGTCATAATACAAAGAAAGAGGTGGGCGTACTAATCACCATTAAATAAGAATAACTGATGGCTGTAATGAAAGTAAGCTCTGTGTATGGGGGCGGGCGGAAGAGTTAGGGTTCACAGATTGTGTTTCAAGTTGAAGCCAGAGCTCAGAGCTAGTTTGACCAATGTAAGGCTTTGGCTGTGGAACATGTGCAGTAATAATAATGTCTGTGCATGTGCACAATATCCCTCCCTAGTGAATAAATCAGTCAGCTACACACATGTTGTTGTTGTTGCTGTTGCTGTTGTTGTTGTTTCTAAATTTATATCCCGCCCATCAGGCTGGGTTTCCCCGGCCACCCTGGGTGGCTTACAACATACATAAAAAAGCAACAAAACATCAAACATTAAAAAACAAAATATCCTATACTAGCAACAAACAAACCAATAAATCAATAGAAATCAATAATAACTAAAATGACAACAACAACAACAGTAATAAACAGTTTAGAGTTATACCCAATTAAAATAGCTGCCAACTCCAACTAAACATTTAACCAACACCAGCCCGACAAAAAGAAAATAGAGGAACCAAAATGAGAACCATTTAAAACATTTTAGCCAGTTGCTGCAAACCAAGAGTTGTTCCAGCAATGTCCCAGTGGCCTCCCAGGAGCCTCTTTTAGCTGTGCAGGGTGAATCTGGGCTCCATCCCCTAGGTCAGGTGGAAATGGGCCTTGCAGCAGGCAGCAGTTTTCCTTCCAGCACTCACGGCAGGAGCAATGTCCCACATGTGGGATTGGGGTTTCCTGATTACAGGGCATGAGTAAACAGGGCTAGTGCCAGTAGCTTACCTAGCGGTAGTCACAATTTCAGAGTCCTGAAGCCACCGTTTCTGTTTCTCCACATAGCCCCTGATGTAGCATCGCTCTGGGGAATTGTGGGAAATGTAAATGGCAAATCCTGGGCTCTGTTGCTTTTTGAAAAGGGGGCCCCATTGATGTGCTCTGCTGGGGTACTGGGGACATTGCAGCTGCCTGAAAATGACATGTGCTGACACTGGCCAGCTAAAGGATGATAGCTTCTTTTCCAAAGCAAAGTCTAACAGTATAGTAAGTGAACAGAATTATGTGTGTGGATCAGACACTGACCTCAAGCTTAAGAATGTCATGCTGAAGTTTGCGCTGGAAGTCCAAGAAGTGAGAGATGGTCAGTTTCCCCTTCAAATCAGCCCCAAAGAAGTAGGTGGTCAATGCAGAGTTGAAGCCTGTCTTCAAGGTGTTCCCTGTAGTTGAGCGGTCTCTATGACGCATGCCCATGCTAGTTTGGGAGCGAATGATGCTCTGAACCTAAGGAGTTTCCAAAGTTAAACACACAGCTATAACGAGGCAGGCTGCATCACATATCCCTAAAATCTAGGTCCTCCACAGATACATTACACACCTTTGAATTGAATACAACGATATGTGTAGTTGCATTATTAAACACATGGTGGGTTTCAAAACCCAGACGTTTTTAGAAGTACGGAATATCCCCCATTACCTACAATCGGAAAGCATTGTTATTTTCCCTGTGAGATAGGGGACATACTTTTTACTATGCCTTCATTAAAATTTGGAAGGGTTAGTAAGAGTCAGATGGCCACCTGCTGCTCCAATGCTGGAGGGCTCAAAATTTATCCCAGGGGACACCACCTCAAAGGGGGAAACCTGTCCAGAGTTAAAGATGACAAAGTAAAAATAGCTCAACACTCAAACCTGTCTGCTGTGTGACCTTAGCAGATTTCAGAAGGAAAAAAAGGACGGAAATGCACAAGATCACATCAGCGTGCAATATGCCTTCACAAAGTCCATGAAGAAGGGCCATGGAGAACCTAAGACCTTGTTAACACACACACACACAAAATGAAGCATGTCCCTTTGGCTCAGAGCAGTGGTTAACACATAGTGGGCTCAAGGACTATTCAAGGCATATAGAAAACCTGGACAGGCAAACTGGAGTTTGAAAAGGAAGGGTTCCTTTCTCCCATAGCAAGTGTGTGCAGCTTCCTTAAGAGCTCTCTTATAAGGAAATCAGAGCATGTCAGAATATAACATCACACAGAAAAGCAATGACTAAGAGGGTGCACAGAATTCTAAGATTGTCAGCAACACACAGGCAGCGAAATGAGCAAGCAAATGCTTAAAATTATTCTTCTCCTTGGAGTGCAGATTTCAAAACAGATAATAGGTCCAAGCAGACATGAATTGCCAGTTCACTGTTAATCATCAGATTACTGTCAGACAACCAAAAAGCTAGAGTCAAATCCTGGCATCTGGAAAACTGTAGACGCTTTCGACACCAGCAGCAATAATGTTCAATCCCCAGGATTAGGAAATGCAGCCTGCCAAAAGCAAGCCTCTATGCCTTCACATATACAGTATCTGGTTATTTGGCACTTCAGATGTAGAGAAAAGGGGGATAAACAGGTGGGCTGAAAAGCAACCAGAGTAATCAACACAAAGCCATAGCAGAGATAAGGCATCAGAGTTCTGGTAGCACTCCTGACCAGGTTTATTAAGGGATTCAATGGTGAAGTATTTTTGTGATCTGTTGAATCTTTATTCTGTGACACACAAAAGCTACTGCCCTGTAGCAAAAAGGAAAGGCTACAAATCTAAGACAGAAACAGATCTGCTGCTGCACTGACTGCTGTCTCGGTGCACCAGGGAGAAGACAACTTTCCATATTGATCAGAGGTCCATCAATTTTTAAATGCTCAAATGCCATGGAGATCATAGGTAGCTGCAGTATACTACATTTTCCCCGTGAGGCAGGAGAGATGATGCACCTCTGAAGGGCATATTGTTATAGCTAATGCCACTAAATCATTTGAGGAGGAGGACTGGGATAATGTGCAGAAGATGGGGCCAATAAAAGCATAGGTCTGCCTCCTGGTTTTCAGACACAAGCTGCCTTATTTGCATTTTTCATCTCTTTTTTTAAAAAAACACCTCTAGAATGGACAGCTGAACTTCTCCCTACTTAAGGGCAGAAATTAAGAGTGAATTAAACACATGCACACATACACACCATACTGACATCATCAACAAGATGAACCCCATCTACAGCTGTACAGCCGTGAAACAGCTGTGCATTAGAGAATGGAGGTAGTCCTGTTTTTCAAGCAAATTATGAACAAAGGCTGTCAAAAAGGACAAGTATAAGAGTGAGCAGCACACAAATCCCCAGCTATAGGGCACCCCACCAAAGTGTGAGGCATGTGTCTTGAGTACACTTTGCAGAGAGTCCATGGTTTTGCAGGTGATATATGTGCTCTTAGAAGATGGAAGAGAGCTACACATACCAACAGAAGAGGAGAAAGTGAAATTATTTGCATAATAATTTACATGGTAATGTTCTGGAGGTGGAGAGAACTTGCCTGTTCGAATTCTTCCATATCCACTTCTCCGTCACCATTCAGATCAAACATCTTGAAGGCAATTTCAAAGTTCCTTTGAGGTGCTGGAGGGGGGTTGGGAGAAATACATTATATTTCAAGTGTTACAAAGAAACAAGGCTGCAGAAAAAAATTGATGTAAGAGTTGTATCAGTGTTCTAACAGTACATTCCAGTAACAGTCTTCCCGAACACGCTTCCCCTCCTGAAATTATGCTCTCTCTCTCTCTCTACAGTCATACCTCGGTTTACGTCCGCTGTGGTTTGAGTACTCTCGGTTTGAGTACTCTGCGGACCCGGAAGTGTTTACTTTCGGGTTCCGCGGCGTGCGGATGCACAGAAGCGATCTGCGCCAAAAGCGATCTGCACAGTGCGCGCATGCGCAGAAGCGATCGGTGCGGTGCACGCATGTGCAGAAGCACTCTATCGGCGCTTCGCGCACATGCGGAAAAGGCACTCCATTTAAGTATTGCTCGGGGAACGAACAGCTCCTGGAACCAACTGCATCCTTAAACCGAGGTACCACTACGGTATGTATATGTGTGTGTGTATGTATGTATGCATATATGCGCACACACACACACACACACACACACACACACACACACACACACACATATATATATATATATATATATATATATATATATATATATATATGATCAAAAATTGCAAATGGGCAACAGGCACAATGACATATAACAAAACAAAAAGGGGGAATTTTTAAATATGATACAGGCTCACGAGTTAATAAACAACAACCGACAGCTTAAATCTAAGTACTGAAAGTTAAGTCCTACTGAGTATACTGGGACTTAACCACAGCTAAGTACTGTAACTTACGACACCACTGAAAAGTGACAAATGAGATGCAGCACAGACTAGGTCACCTCCTTCCACTCACATCTTTAGTGTACCAACAAAAAAAACCTTTTCAGTTTTGTACATACAAGAACATAAAGGCCCTTTCTCAAGTTGTCGATATATCAATGCAACACTATGCAAGGAGGAATGTATAGGGAATTCCCTGAAGTGACAAGTCCATTATAGAAGGCTGCTACATTATTTTTATTTGTAGTAGTAGTAGTGGTAGTAGTAGTAGTAATAGTATTACTTTACGGATTCAAAGTCTCCCTACCACCTGTACCATGATTCTCCTTGGCAAGGAATTTCTTGGAGGAGGAAGAAGCAATGCCCACTAACATTCTGCTGGCTGAAAAATCTCACAGAGATGCTGTTATTTGTAATCCTACACAGATCATCGTTACATTTCAATGTCCCAGAGAAGAATCTTTGCCTTAGGGTTACCATCTGGATGCTTTCAAACCAGCTCAATGTGGGAGTTTTCTCAGTCCCCACTCTTGTTTATAACCAGGCATTTTTTTGAGCCTGTTCAAGACTGTCCACCCACTGCTTCTAGAAAAAATGGCAAGCCTAGTTTGCCTCCAGCACCATCGGCTTTGCTGGAGAAGGTAATTCATTTTGTTCACTTGCCAAGCGAGAATTCCTGATCCTGTCAGTTCACCTCTCTCAAACAAATCACACATTATTGAATTACAGTAATATAGAGCTATGCAATCAAATACAGCTTATAAGAATCAAAACACACACACACACTAAAAAGCCCATGTCGTCTGTCTACCACTTTATTTCTATTTCCCTTGTTCAACTTGGCAGTTTCAAGCAATAGTACTTCCAGGTCCCCTGTGCAGTGTTAAAATTTATTCCTGCTTTTAAATGAAATGTGAAAGCAGCCAAAACAGCAAGTATAATACACTTCTGAGGTCAACAACAATCCGTGACAATTAGCAATAGCAATATTGTGCTATTTCCCCCTTTGAGATTAAATGCCCTCAGTTTCAGCAAGTACTTCAAATTCTCTGCATTATGAGAACTGTCTAGATTGTAGAGTCTAGACACATTGCCCCTGAGCCACATTACATTTTCCAATGTTAATTGGAAAAAGGCTAAGCAGAATTTGATCAAGTATGCACAGTTCTGAAATGGAGAATTAAAACTATATTCAGAATGTTGATTCTTCAGTTTAAATGGCTTCATAGACATCACAACACCCCTCTCCTGAGCAATACAGAAAAAAACACATTCGCAATGCCAAATCCTAACGTAGAGTGAAAGGGGATGTTTTGCTTAAATATTCTACACTGTACTATTAAGTGTGGTATTTTTTGGGCAGGCAGCTTCCTACAAAAATAGTCATTTTATTATTTGGAAACCCAAGCTAACTATCTCAGCTAATTATTTGCACTCCAAAGTGCATGTACAGATCTGAAATCCAATAAATGAGTGATAGAGTAAAATAGAAGTTACTGCACATCTTGGTGTTTCCTTCCTTGTGGCTATGAAACAGCAGGATATATGCCAGCCTCAGAATCAAAATACTTCTTATAAATAAGATATAGCAGAGTGTTATTTCCCCCACAGTGGGAGGAAATAAGTACTTGTCTTCTGTAAGGGCTATGCTACTCTTTCCTAAGCATATAGTTCCATTTCTGGGACTGTTTATAAAACCATGCTAGATGTCTCTGTTATATAAACTTACACCAGTGTTTGTATCACTTTAACAACCATGGATTCCCCCAAAGAATCCCGGGAATTGCACTTTGAGACATTGCTGCAAATTCTCTGAGTGTCAGAAGACGCTTACAACTGGTGTTACCACCTGCTTATTTAGGCATCTGATATCGAGGAAGAGGTTGAACAACAAAATACAATGGAATCTGAGTTACGATGTTTCACCTGCATTAGGGTAACACCAAAATGGCTGAACATGATGCATGAAATACCTGATTTAGATAGGTAGCTTGAAATATTATAATAATGTTTTTGAAACTTGAGCTGGGCGTAAAAAGGGGAGATGCGCTGATATAGGTTACTGTGACTCTAGACTTCTCAATTCCAACCTGCAATCCTAGGTTCCCAAAATGATTCCATAATTACTATTTATATTTTTAATATATAGGGGACTTTATGATCTTCAGTGTGCCTCTTCTGGAAACCCTGTGAAATCCATCACTATCATTTTCCTGATAAAGATGGGAAGCTGATGTTCAAAAAGTTCAGAATATAATGTGGAACCTGTTTATGGTAGCCACTGGGAGAAGTAAAGTACTATGCAGGGAGGTAAAACCCCACTTTCTGTCCAATGGAGAACCTATTTGGGGACTGGTGGCGGGTTGTTGTTGGGGAACCATTATTATTTGTTCTAGGGACACAAAATAAGTCAATTACAAAGACAGAACTTGATCCAACAATCCATCAATTGGATTGTTGGTACTGGAAGTCAATACTAACACTTACCTGCAGAGCAGGTAGTACAGTACATTATCATTGCAGTGTTCAGGGGAAATCCATATTGTTTGAGATTTATGCCATAGGGAGCTACGGGAAAGAATGTTCTCAAAGGAAGTTAACAAGTTACCTTAGAATAAAGCAGAGGTATATTCTGTGCCCCTTCAACAACTGAAGAACAGTAAACAGCTGCTCTTCCATCTGGTGATACTACTAACAGGCTAATGGTATTTCCACTACAAAACAAAGGACTCAGCCATGATCAAAGCTACCAGCAAGCATCTCAGGAAGAAGCAGGGCAGTCAGAACAAGAAATATCCAAAGAGGATTTTGTTCCAAGCAGAGTTAATATTATTCTACAACACTCCTCACAGTGAAGGTAGAGGGATGATTTTCTTATTATGCCAGTACAATATTAAGCCATGAAATTCCTTGCTTGAACAGGATTAGCTGCATACCTTTATGGCAGAGCTAGGTTAATGCTCAAAAGAATGTGTTCATTTTCAGTGGAAATTCATAGTGCTGAAGATTTATCCCTCCCTCAAATGTTTGCATAACATGAAGATTAGCTGAATAAATGTGTGAATATTTCTCTCCTTGGACCTCCACAAGGACACATCTAAAAGGGAAAAGGCGGCTTGACATCTTTCCAACAAGGTGAACCACGCATCCAATATCCCATCTTGTAATTTGGCCATGTGTTAGGCACCTGCTTGGATTTTTAAAAGACAGCTTAATAGCATTTTCAACACCAACTAAGAAGGCAGGTTAAATATTTCACAGAGAACATATAATCACCCAGATAATATGTTATTGGCAATTTATAAATAAAATATAAATCTATAAATAAGGCGGCATTCATACAGATAACCTACTTTGAAGGGGGTAAGCGGGGTAATATGTACACTGCCACTGGTTCAGCGCAAGTGCTTCTTGTAAGCAATTACAAGGGCTGGGAAAAACAAATGGGCAAAATAACAAAAAACCCATGATGCCTCTAGAGCAGGCATCCCCAAACTGCGGCCCTCCAGATGTTTTGGCCTACAACTCCCATGATCCCTAGCTAACAGGACCAGTGGTCGGGGAAGATGGGAATTGTAGTCCAAAACATCTGGAGGGCTGAAGTTTGGGGATGCCTGCTCTAGAGTTTGCAGTGAAGACAAGACAAGTTTACAGTTTCTTGGAGCAAAGGGGCTGTAATCCAAGCTTTACGTATTTGGTGCAATTTACACACCTTAGCTATTTTTACAACAGACTTGTAAATCGCCTTGGGATAAAAGCAGGAGGAGATTCATAAAAGAACAGCACCATTGTAGGGGCATGGTTGCCACTCCCTGGTGGGTTGAGTGAACTGGGTTGGAAATGCGTAAGAAGAGGTCATCACAATGTGGGTTGCCTGGTCAAGTGGGCAATTTTCAAACCAGCCCTTCCCCTCTATCAGGGCTGCTACAATTTCTGTGGGAAGTAACTGCCCTATCCAGGGGTCACCAAGTGGCCCGTGGAGGTCGTCTGAGCGGCCCACGAGCCGCCTCCAAACTGAGTTGCCCGCTTGCGCGCTGCGCTAAACTGATGCTGCATGCTATCCTTGCTCCTTCTAAATTTAGTAGAGGGTAGCAATACATTACTAATGAACATTACTACAGTACTGGATTTACAAAGCAATCCTGTGCATGTTTACTCAGAAGCAAGTCCCATCAAATTTGAGGAGGGAAAATCTCCACCACTAAGTGTGTTTAGGACTGCAATCTAAGTCAAGATTTTCCAGCAGAGGTTCAGCACTCCAACAAAATATTAACTCCAGTCAGCAAAATTAAATCAACACTTGGCTGGAAGTAAAAATCAGAACAGTACAAACAATTGATGCCCATGCATAATGTCACTGTAATTTAAGCAGACAAAAAGTGGAAAAGGGAAAGGACAAAATTGTTTCTTTACAACTCATCTTTACAACTTAATGAGATGGAAAAATTCCATTAAAAGGAACTTTAAACATATTATACTTCCCATCTCCGTATTCAGAAAATAAAATGTCATATCCTAGCTAATATGAATTGAATGGTATTATCTGTCTGATTTGGGTTTATATGAAAAATGTCCTTTATGGGAAAGGGAAGAACAAAGCACCTTGAATTATCACACTGAAATTCGAGAAGAGAATATGGGTTAACTTGCCAGTAGCAAGGGGGGGGAGGGGAACACTGCTAGGACTCTTGATACTCCAAGGCACTGGTATGTGCCACAGTGTGCAAGAAGTCAAAACCAAATATTATATAGTGCCCACTGTCGGTGCACATGCAGCCAATGTGCTTCATTTGTTTTGCCTTAAGTATGCAAAAATGCTGGATTTTCTAACATGGTAAGCAGATGTCAGGAGCTGCCCTGACTGTCTAATCAATTCAACCAAGATCCCAGATGGTGTGAAAAATTCTGCTTTAGAACTTGTAACGGAAGGGTCGTACAGGGAACGACCACATCTCTTATGTTACAGCTCCAGCAATGAGGCGGACAGCAGTGAGGAGGGGGAAGAGAGGGAATGGCTCAGAAAGACGGAAGGCCAGGGCTCTGGCAGTATCAGAGAGCCAGTCCGCCAACCTTTGTTGACAGAGAGGGAGGGGGAGGAGTATCCAGGATCATCAAGTGGAGAGGCATCCAGGGGATGTCCTTTCAAATTCCTGCCGGAACTCAGGAGATCCAAAGTGCACCGGCGAAAGGGGAGGCGCTTTGGAATGCCAAGACTGTTATGTTGGAAACGTTCCAGGAGGGAGGTATTGGGAGAATCTACTGGAAGCAGTTAGACATGTTTCCGTGAAGCTCTCTTTGCACTGTACATAGATACTATGCACAATAAAGACTTTAAAGACATGGAGGAGTGGAGCGTCTTTACTCTGGAGTAGCCTACAACACTACCCTGACAGAACTGAATACAGTTCGGTCTATATTCCACTGAAGCATTTATGGTTAGCTGAAGTGGACTCAGTGGTCCAAACTAGATCTAATGCCATTCATGCAACTGGAACAAGTGCGAGGCTTAGATCAGGTCCACAGTGCGAGGCAAAGTGCAAAATCCCCCCTAACCTGCACATCAAGGCCTCTGTACATATCAGGGTGCCCACAACTGATATTTTCTAAAAAGCCACTGCTAATTGTATGAATGATGTCATATACCTAGTAAAGTCCTCTGAAGAATCTCCAGTGACTACAGCCAGCCTTGGGGTTGCCATCTCCCGGCAACCATGTTGGCCATTTCACACCTGACCAAAGCCCCAGCTCCGTATGGACGCAACATAAAACACACAATTAGTGGCAAATGATATACGACTTCTTTTAGGTTTTTTAAATTTTTTTTAAAATAACATCGTTAGTGTACAAAGAAGATAAATAAATGGCAATACGTGATTTTTTAAAGCACCAATGATGAATACAGTTAAACTTATCTCTCCTTTGCAGTTTGAAGAGATAAGACACAATGTTTAGATGAGAGTACAAGCCTTATCTTTTAGCAACATTACATCAGTTATTGGCTGACCTTCAAAGGACAAAAACAAATGCAAAGGCAAAGCATTCTGTAGTAAATCCATGCCCAAGTCCCGGCCCAATGCTGTATAAATGGCTATTCTAAACTTGCCTTGCTAGAAGGCTAGAATCCATCAAGTTGGCATAATGAAAATTACATTATAAAGGGTTCACCTCATATAGAATCATTGCCACTAACCCACAATTACTTTCTGTCTTGGATCTACAACTACCATTGCCAGTGATTTGGGAGACCACTACAGTGGAACCTCAGTTTACAAACACCTTGGTTTACGAATTTTCGGTTTACAAATGATTGTAACCCGGAAGTAAGTAAACCGAGGTTTCCGAGGCCTACGGAGGCCTCCGCGAAGGCCTGAAGACTGGGCTTCAGCTGCGGAAGCGCTCCCATGGCCCTGCGGAGGCCCGGAACGAAGGCCCAGCCTCCGCAAAGGTATTGTGATTGTGGAAGAGGACTCTGAGCCCCCATCCAAACAATGACTATCATCAGCCCAGGTAAGAAATAAATGTTAATTTTTTTCACCTATAATAATTTTTCCACCTAAGATACTGTCTGATTTATTTTATAGTACAGTACATTGATTATTGCCTTCATTTTATGGATCAATGGCCTCATTAGACAGTAAAATTCGTGCTAAATTGCTGTTTTAGGGGGTGTTTTTCATCGTCTGGAACAGATTAATCCACTTTCCATTACTTTCAGTGGGAAAGTACACTTCAGGTTAAGTACGCTTCAGTTTAAGTACAGACTTCCGGAACCAATTGTGGTTGTAAACCGAGGTACCACTGTACTTCTGCAGCACAAAGCATGCCGTTCATGGGTGGTTACCAGCATTTGGACCAAAATTCTTAACGGGGATGTCTTTCAGATATTGAAATAGTGAGAGTGAGCTTCCAATTTAGCAAAAGCTACTGTTCCCCTTAAAAGAACGAATACATTTTAGCATTTTCTTTTTTGTTCTCCACTGCAGAGTCCTCTAAAGTAGGGTGCTGCGGGAGTGCAGGTTAACCCTTTCCTTCTGCAGTACAAGCCCCCCAAAGTTTCTATTTGTTTCAATATAGATCTCTCTATGTCTCCTCACAGAATTAAAAACTGGGGGTGGAAAATTCGCTTTGATGGGTCACATATCAAACAAATGTGCTCTCCCTTGCAGCTACACCAAGAAACTCCAGCAGATTACCAGTGAATCAGGTTAAAACTTACAAGTGATTTTTTTTTCATTTCTCTGGTTACAAACAGAAGTTATAGCTATAGGGCCAGAAAACTAAAAAGCCTTCCTTAGGAGCTATTTTGAATTAGATAAGTGGGATTTACTTCTGTGCAAATACAGTGTATTAAAAATTATTTATTAAAAATACAGTTATTTCACATGGGAGTTCACAACATTTTAACATAATTTATAACAATTAGGATTGGGCTGAAAAAGCACTAGACCTATCTTTTCTCCTGCTGGTCTTGTTAGAGTCACATTTTCAGTATCTCTGTCCTATAACTGCTGTACCAGCAAGTACATCCACCGGTCCGAACGTCATTTCACCCAATTCAATTCTAAAGAAGATAAAAAGGAAGTTCCACCTCTTTCTGTGTAAGCCTAGTATCTCATCACTAAGGAAATTTGAACGGTGCTAATAAAAATTAACATTGGAGAGTAGCTAAAGCAATGAAACTGGTACTGCATCTTCCATGCTTTTTCTGCTATAATATTTATTTAACAGAAGACCAGAAGTTATCAGCACATTTCTAAATGTTATTTTATTATCTTTTTGGGGAATTGGGGGGGGGGATAATACTGCAGACTAGGAAACAGACTGCATGAGAGCAGTAAATTACTTATAAATAAAATATGGTGACAGACTTCATCGTCTATGCAGTAGGCATACAGCTCTCTGCTTGTAAAATGCAAATGAGTTTTATTTAAGGTCTGGCCAGCTGATGAGCACTGGTAAGAAAAAACACCAACCCCCAAAATGAGACCCATTTTCTAGGGCTTAATGGACTAATGCTTCCTAACTTTATTCATTGGATTGAGAGATATCCACCTAAGAGAGGACCCATATGATTTTTTTTTTTAAAAAAGTCATCACAATGGGGCTACAAAACAAGGAGATAGACTAATATTTTGAAACAGAAAGGAGGGTAACTGGCAGAATAAAAACTGCAGATACCATCAAATCTCTTAATTTTGGCATTTAATTTTCCTTGCTTGTAATTAGGCTTTCAAAGGCTAGCACAGATGCGCTGAGTGGTGCCAAAATCAATGCCACATTGCTGATTAAATCTGAATTAAAATAAAGACGAGATAAGCCCAATTTTTCACACCATCTATGTAGAAGAAGTTTATGATGCTGTTCCACTAGTTAGGATTACATATATTCTCACTCTACAGAGGTTTCTATTAGATAACTTCAAATAAGCCATTTATGGTGCAATCTTATTCATGTTTACTCAAAAGAAAGCTCCATTGACCTCAGTGGATCTTACTCCCGCGTAACTGCACACAGAATTGCAGCCATCTTCCAAGCATATTCTTTTCTACCTTACCTTAAAACATTTATAGGCCACCTTTAAGAGTAAAAACTCTCCCAAGGCTGCTTCCACCATAAAATATTAAATACAATCAACATTATCACGCACTAGTAAAACCAGCAGAAAAGCAAATACATTTCAACCAGAACACAGCTGACGCCAAAGTCGATCATAGCTACAGCCAGAGACTATTTGTTTTTGAACTAATTTGTGCTCTTTAGAAACAACGAAGCATCCTGCAATTATAATTACACATAAGTAGTTTGTTAACATTCTGTTACTTAATAATGTATTAACATTCCGGTTTCCTCCTTCTTAATGGTTTGTTTTATTTACATGCAGTAACTAATTTTTTTATTAGAGGCGTAAACTAATTAGGTTTAAAACAAATTAACAGGAGCTATGGAACAAAGGGAATGGCTTGATTTGGAATCACGGCAAACCACAGTTAAGGAATAAGTCATGACTACGCCAGCCCCAGACCAGGAGCCAAACATGTTAAATGCAACTGGGCGACTTAGAATTGCTGTAGCAATCACCATAGATGACAGTGACATGAAAGGGCAAATAAAAGATGATTGCAGGAAGGGCAGTACAAGGATACAAAGTTCCTCAAGTTTAGAAGGTAATTCAGTAGCATCACAGAATTCAAATCAAGATGAGAACGACATCTGAGTTAATGGAAAATAAAACTTCCTGGGTTGGATCTATCTATCTATCTATCTAACTAACACAGAAACTAAAAAAAAACGAACCGGGTGTGGACAGTGCAAATTACACCCAATAAAGAAGAATGAATTACGCAAAGTGATGGAATATGCTGAATCAGCAAAGTTAACAGCTAAAATAAGAGAACTTAATGATGATTGTTTTATTGAAGAATGGAAGCCTTTTCTGGATTACTTAAAGAAATATTATAATGATATGAAACCATGAGCAGGATTTGAACTATGAACAACAGAGAGAATTAGGGATTACTGTGTTAGGGTGCAGAAAAGGGATAGAAAAGAAGAACATCATGGGAAATGGGATGGGAAGTCGATTAATATGAAAGAAAAATTCATTATGTATTGGAACTTTATGTGCAATACGTGGAAATTTTAAAAAGAAACAAATTAGACCCTTGACTTGAACAGAAGAAAACATGTTCTCTTGCAGTTTCACCTGCCCTGATGGGGGTATCTTAAATTAGAAGCCAAGGGTGCCGCCAATAACAGTTTTTCTCCTTAGGTGCAATTTAGAGAGACTGCTTGCCTAAGATCACATCTATATACCGTTCATTCACACTATTTTGTACGTTTGAGTTCCATGCAAGGGATCAGGGAGGGCAATTGAACCATCTGGTGGATCACCATGGATAGTCAAAAAGTATTCAGGAGGGAAAAAACACAATAGAAAAAGATAAAATAGCCCTTCCTACGCTATATATAAAAGAAATGTGTGTGTTGTAATCCACAAACTCGTTTTCATTGAATTCTATAGCATGAATTCTTGCTCATTTCGTTGGACAAACAACATTTTTTCCTCTCTGCACTTTTCCGGGCAAGAATAAAGCTAATGTGGAATTGCTATTTTGATGCCTCAGCATTTCTGAGTGCTACTCTGAAAGTATGAACGACTAATATATGTGCACAATGCGCGCACCAGAGAACAGGAACAAATATTCATATTTATGATTTGGGTTTTTCTTGCCAACAGGCTGTAAGCTTGGTTGCTTTGAAACGAGAGAAATTTCCTAACACACATTATTAGTGCAAACTGTACTTCTGTGTAGGTGGGGAGATTCAGGCAAACCTCTGCCAGCTTCTTATGCATTGCTCTTCTACCATGAACATCCCAGAGGAAAGTGGAAAGGTAAGCATATAGGTAAGCATTTTGATAAGCACCTCTATAGCACAGTGAGAGCCAGGTGCTGGTGTCCCATAGCTCTGTGGCAGAGCACATGTCTGTATGTGGGCGGTCCTGTGTTCTGTCCTTGCTATCTCTAGATAGAACTCAGAAAGAGTCCTGTCTGAAACCTTGCAAGTGCAAACACTACTGATCTAGATGTACCAATGTTCTGACTAGGTATACGACAACTAATTACATTCCTAGAAGGGCTATAAAGATGCTTTGCTATTTCTATTGTAGAACCATAGAGTTGGAAGGGACCACAAGGGTCACCTAGTTCAACCCCTTGCAATGCAGGAATCTTTTTCCCCCAACATGGGGCTCAAACTCATGACTCTTGAGATTAAGAGTCGCATGCTCTACTGGCTGAGCTATTGTAACGGTGCCGATTGCTTCCTCACGAGTAAGCAGCTCCAAACCCCAAACCCCATGCCTGGCTTTTGCAGGGTTTTATTATATGCATATGTACAAGACAGAGCATCAAAAAGCATGACTGTACTATTCCAAATCAGAATCCGGAAGCACCTCCCATTGTGACTTTCGCCAACACAGTCCCCTGGGCGCCCTAAACCTCCTCCGCTGTTCTCTCCTTCTCTGTTGGGGTGAGGGCGCTGGTTGAGCGCCCTCTCCGTTAGAGCTGCCCAGCTGAGGGACTGATGCTGTATCTTCTGGAGCCTCCCCTTTGAGAGTGTCTTGGTCCGCCCCCAGCAGCCCTCCTTCTGGAAACCTAGCCCTCTCAGCACCCCCAAGGGTCTGCACCTCCTCCTGAGCCCCAGTACCACCTTCTGGAGGAAGTTGCCCAACACTAGGCTCTGGGGCTCCAGCTTCATCTGAGAGCCCCTGTCCTGATCTCCTGGGCTCTCCACTGACCCCTGGTAGTCCCCTGAAAGCTATCCTGCAGGGCTTGGTAGAGAATAGAGCTGCTCTTTAATATAAAAAACTTACTAAAAATGCAAAATAAGCTACCATAAGCACCTCTAGATTAAAGATAGACAAACTGTAAGTGATTGCCATCACTTTAAGGATTTGTTATTATTGTTTTAAACACCTTCAGTGTTAATAAAATGATAAGGACAAAACATGTACTTACTGGAAAGAACCGTAGTGAGGAAGATATAGTCAGAAAAGGAGATCAAACCGCATTCTCCAAGTGCATAAAAGATGCTGTCTTCATCTGCAAACTTTTCACGTTCCTGGGAGATTCTCTATTTTAAGCAATCAAAAGCACGGTGTTCCCAAGAGAAGAAAAATAAATTCAGTTTAAAAAGGCAAGAGTAAAAACAAGACCACAGCTTTTACACTTTTAATATTGTTGCCTCTAACCATCCCTTTCCCTAAATAAACTCCCTCCTATTGCCATTCTAGATAACTTTTCCAGCCTTTAAATTTGTCAGTTGTTTATTGAAGATTAAGATAAGAATCAAGCTTAATTCTCTATCTTACAACATACATTTCAACCCAGAAGAGTCAACTCAAAAGGTGCCTTACTGTTCCCTCCCACCGGCCTAATTGTTTGTAAAATGCCAAGGTATTCTAAGGGCTCTTTATTGCCATTTTTATATAGTAGGCACAAGGAATTTCACTGCCAGTTTCATGTTTTTTTTAAAAAAGTAACATATTAGTACTTGGGATTGAGGGCCCCTGCTTTGAATAAGCAAAACAACAACCCTTTCAGCAAAGTTTCTTACTGAAGTTATACAGCAACTACTTCAGTTGCAATGCAGGTCTGATACAGACCCAAGGATGCCCCTCTCTGAACCATGGTAATGAAATTGGGAGCAGGCTCCAGGAGTTATGGTAAACCATGGTTTGGGTTACATGTACACTGATGCAAGCCATGGTTAATGCCAGGCATCCCCAAACTTTGGCCCTCCAGATGTTTTGGACTGCAATTCCCATCTTCCCCAACCACTGGTCCTGTTAGCTTGGGATCATGGGAGTTGTAGGCCAAAACATCTGGAGGGCCGCAGTTTGGGGATGCCTGGTTAATGCTAACCACGTTTCCCCTGAAACTAGAAATTGTAACAATGGCTTGAAGTAGGTTTGCAGAACATAGCTTCACGAGTTAGTCTCAACTTTTGCTTGCATCATTGCACGTTCAATGCAAAACCCTTGTTAACCCTAGAAATGGAAAGGAGAGGAAAAGTTGCTACAAGGAGAGAAAGAAGTAGGATACACCTATGCTTCACTTATGGTCATTATACTGCAGAGAGGACCACACAAGTGTTCTCCCTTTGCCCTACCACACACACAAGATAAATTGCTGAACTCAAGAGCGGTAAACCATTTTGACAACTGAAAATTTAAAGGCTGAAAAGTATGCACAAAGTGGGTTAAAGGTTGGGTTCTAAATTTACTAGCTCAGAAGTATTAAAATACATATCATACACACATACACACACGCACGCACACAGAGGAAAGAAAACTATTAAAGGACGAAGTGGAGTTGTGGTTAATGTGTATGAAAACATGCAGGCACAGAAGCACAGAAATAGCAAGCTTAAGTTTAGGAACAATACTAGGGAACAAAGAGAGACACCACCAACAGCACACCAGGGGGCAGTTATACAACTGTCCCCTATCTGTTACCTCTGTCTAGCGAGGATCCCATCATATACAAGATAAAGGAAAGACAATTTGTTAAGCAATGACACTTAAAGCACATCAAAAGCACATCAAAAACATTGCAGCATCTTTTGATCTGTTACTTTTGAAGACCTAAGGAAAATTTGGAGCAATTAACCAGTCCTGGTTACTGTATGTTCTTAATTAAGAAATGTAGACAAGAGCCCCAGGAGACACCGTCTCTTGAGTTTCAGATGCCTATGAAGGTTTTCATTCCAGTTCTGTCCTGCAAAGCTCATTGTATTTAAATTGGAAACAGTCCATTGAATTTAGATAAAAGTTAGGCATTATCTGGTCCGCAAAGTTACAGCGGAAAACAGTAATCACACTGATTAAAAACTGCAAGTTCCAATTAAAGCCAAAATCTACTAGGCTTACACAAATGTGCACACAGTTCTTATTTTGTCAATGAGAGACTGCAAAAATGTCAAATGAGAAATCGTTAGCAATAATCTGAAACATTTAACAGTGCAAACACTTTTAGGGAATATCAGAATGCATCCTAATGCTAAGGGTACATTTTCAATAAACAAATGGTTTTTGCCTTACCAATACCGTTTTGATACTGCTTCGAAAACAAGTAACATTGCGGGAAAAGTTTTACACAGCATGGGCTCATAATTAACTTATTATGTTTATGCTGCATATTTACCTCTTTACCTGAGATAGTTTGCAGATTTTGCATCTTTTATAGCATGTATTTAAGTAACCAATGCACTATTTATGATCCAAGTAACTCCCATTTTAACAGCAAACATAGATGAAGACTATGTGTTAATGTAGCAGGGGCCCAAAGTTGGCTTACAACATTATCAATGATATATGGGAATATAATCACAGTATCACACATTTGGACTATGAGAATTTCAGGACCCTGACGTTTATCTTAAGATTAAAGTTCTGGAAACATGCATTTAGGAACAAATTCCATAGTTCTTTTTCTGTGTGTGTGTGTGTGGGGGGGAAGGTCTGGGATCTATTTAGATAAACACAAATGCATGACCACATCAAGAAATTGCTGATGTTCCCCCCTGGATGGCAGACCCTGTGCCATTTCACAAACTACTTCCAAAGTCGTCCCCCCCCAAGTTTCAAGCAAGGTTTACCATGCAGAATGGAAGGCTGTAATTCAAGAAACTCTTGTAAGGCCCCTTGGACACATGGAACCAGTCACAAGGTTCCTAGGATCCAAGCCAGGAATTTGACCCATCAGTATTGATTAGCCATTGCTACTGCAATTCACTTTAAAGAAGGATCACGGCTGTGATTGGTTGGACCTCACATTCTTAGATGAGGCTCTGGGCAGATTTCCCACAATGCAATCAGCTTGGCATCCCCCCTCTATATTTTATTATGTATCTTAAGAAGACTTAAGAATTTAGATGGTTATGATCCTAAATACACTTAACTTACCAGTCTCCTTTCCAAAAGGATTTTCCCATAAAGTGCATTTGCTCATTTGGCAATACCATTGTGCTGTTATTGTTTTTAAAGGGGGTGTAGTTTCAAAATTAAAGCATTCGAAACAGTTTCAACTTCCATGTTGCACTTCTAGAAAGTTTACATGTGAATGAAACGTATGGGGAAACCACCTCAAATATTACACTTTCCTGTTCTGGACAACTTTTAAAATAAAAAAAATTCCTTCTAGTAGCACCTTAGGGACCAACTAAGTTTGTCATTGGTATGAGCTTTTGTGTGCATGCACACTTCTTCACAAAAAACTCATACCAATGACAAACTTAGTTGGTCTCTAAGGTGCTACTGGAAGGATTCCCCCCCCCCCGACTATGTCAGACCAACACGGCTATCTACCTGTTTTAAAATATACACAGTGAATTGGGGGGGGGGCAGCAGCGTAGTTAGAATGGTTTAAATCTATTTTAGGAAACCATTAGAATAGGAAAAGAACCATATTCACCCATAACTATTGAGATTTTTTTTAATGCCGGACTTCCACTGGAATTCATTATAGGATTTTTCCCTGCACTGAGAGCAATAGCTATTGATAGATAATTAGTACCGGTATTTAAACATGGTCAGAATGCAAGATGCACATTTGTGTTATAGTCCTGAATACCACTGAGTGAGCTTCCTATTCCCTCTGCAATTCTGTTTATTAAATCTACAGGCATAAAATCAATCGCTCAAGCGCACTCCATTAAAATGCTTTTTCTCTTGTGTATAAAACCGAGTTCTATGGATCTCAACACCACCCTCCCCCAATTATATTTGCTGCTGCTTTTTCTTGCTGCACAATGCGTTATTACATTTGAAGGAATCCAATGCAAGGTATTTAAAAAGCAAACTCAACATGCAAATGGAGATAGGGGGGAAAGCAGTAAGTGGTATCTTGTTAGTGTTAATATAACAGCCTCCTCTCCTTATCATCAGTATGAATAATATTAAAATAACTTCAGCACAACCCTCATATTGCATGCCCTTTTTGCAACTGGGTGCTAAATTAATTTCCAGCATCCAAAGCTAATTTAGTTCATTTGTCAAAATTAAGAAAGGAGTAAGCACTTTATTATATGAAGCTCCCACTTGCTTTGAATATATTGCTCCAAAAGACCCTGGCTAGGAAAGGCAGTTTAGCCTACTGAAAAATGATGAATTTATGAAATCAATAGGGCTTGTTCAGAGTGTTGACCGAAGTTCACAACACAGATAAGGTGGAGAAAATGCACAATTCATTAGGAGAGAGATTATTTACAATAACATTTCTGGAGTTGAGACATCCTGTTAGCCACAAGCATACAAGGCAAACATACAGACTTAGGCATACTTCGGTTAAATATACATATATATCACCACAAGCAAGAATATGCATATACAGAAGAAGTGAACGATTCAGTTTCCACCAAATAGATTTAGACCATCGGCCAAGTGAACAATCAAAGCAGTGCTTCTTGCAGATGTTGCTGTACATGGACCATGCAGGAGAAGTGAATAACTATGACAAAACAGAACAGCCCATCTGTCAAAAGGACAGCAAGAAAGATTGTGAATACCCATTTTGCCCAATGGGTTGAATCATGGAAGGCAATACTTCTACGTATTTATCTTCCGGGGTACTATGATAATGTTGCATCTAATAAAACAGAAAAGAAATCCACATGTATGCTATTGAATTCATTTCAGAACGTCATGATAGGAGGGGAAATGTTGCCAGGACTGGCCCTCTTTGAGAAATGAGGTAGGACAAATGTTTTTCTTTCCGTCCCTAAGAACTTGGAAGTACAGGAGTTCCTCTAGCTTCCTGCTGTTGTTGGAAGAAAGAAATAGCAAATGGATTGTCACAATAGCAGAAACCTGAGGGAAGTTTTACACTGGGCATACAGTATTTCACAATCATAGGATCAGGCTTACTGTCTGGACCATTCAACTCAAAAGGAGTTCAGATGTTTACAGATGGGGAAATGGACCCACCCACTCACATACTGTATATATGGGATATTCTGCTTTACTTCCTGTATCCCTATAAACAGGATTAAGGGGCATTAGGCCATGTCAAACCATGGGTCCATCTTGTCCTGTCTTGTCTAGCTATACCGACTAGCAGGGGCAACCTAGGGTTTTGCTACTTATATATCCATTGGCCAAACAGGAGTTGGTAGAGATGCTTTATTGTTCTATTAATGTGGCTGTTGAAAGGCAAGACAGATAGATGTATTTACTTGAACAAAGAAATATCTGCAGAGATAGTGTCCTCTGTATTGAGGAAGAAAATCCGTGACCTAGGTTGAAGTAGGATTGCCACTTTTAACTCAACCAAATTAGTGACAGCCAAGTCAATATTTATTAGTTTGTTTGTTTTTTAAAACATACTTGGCAGAACACATATTTGAAGTGGAAGGCAAGACAGGCAATAGTTCTGGGGTGGGGGTATTTGGCCTTCCCAGAAAACATGAGTCAAACTCTGCCCTTAATATGCTTTCGACTCATAGTTCCCCAACTATGAACACACTAAAATTATGAGCAGGTGGCAATCCTAGTTCAAAAGTCACTAGCATGAATTTCAAAGAGCTTGGCTAAACCCAGAATAGTACTTTGCTCAGTAGCGTTTGTGCACCCCAGTTAGACAACTATTTCTCTGTTAAGTCATGTAAGGCTGACCATTGGTATTGCGACATGAAAGAAGGAGGTGAATGTTCAGTGATGTTATCCATGCCACTAAATGCTTATGCTTCAATACCATTATTCTGTGTGTGAAAATATGTGATAATCTTAAGCAATCATTGCATAGCTTCCTTCTCCAAATCTAAACAATATATGCTACATATAGTTAAGAAGTAAAATTATATGCTGGTGTTTCTATTAATTTAATAGAAGAAAAGTTCCCCCTCAATCCTTAATAATTTAGATATCATTGTGTATTATTTCAGATTAAAGAAGCTGCATAATCTTTTTTCTTTTTTTTGCAGGGAGAGGGGGGGATGAATGCTTAAGATTGTGTGCGTTTTGAGTTTGCTGTAATGCCATTCTCTTTCAGTCCCCATTGACCACATCCAGTTTTGCTAACTGCACAATGCTACAGAATTTGGTGTTATTTCCATTTCATTGGCAACTCAGGCAGCTAAGCACATACTTGGGAATAGTTTGCATTCAACTTAATGTGAATTGTTCCTGAGTAAATATTTCATAGGAGTAGGCTGAAAAGATCTGGGAGAAAATGATGGATTTTAAAATGATAGGTCGTCACTAGTTCAGTCCAGGAAAGAAGCATTCCAAGTTTCCATAAGCGTGTTTAAGAAGAGACTGCATCTTTACCTGTAATGTCTTAATAAAGAGACAACATCCATTTCTGCTTGCTACTTGACAAACACTAAATTCAGGCAAGGAAAAGAGTTACCCTTTCCCAAGAAAATAGATAACACCTATTCAATGAATACACTGTATCATTTAGTAGTTCATACAGACAGACACCTTAAATGTTCCTCTGGCTCCTTTGGTTCTGTGATGTGATGTTTGAATGGGTGTTAATTAAAATGTGTTAGCTATTTTTTTTTAAAAAAAAAAATCATCTGTTTTCCTGGACTAGACTTTGCCTGTGCAAGTACATTTCATGGCCGCACTTAGATAGCTATGTTTATTGTGAAAGGAATGAGTCCAAGCAAACTTCAGGCTCAGGCACTTCCCAAAAGGACACGACTGAAAAACTTTGTTTCAAATTTCAGTTAATCATGGTTTAGTGCAGGCATCCCCAAACCGCGGCCCTCCAGATGTTTTGGCCTACAACTACCATGAATATGGGAGTCCAAGACATCTGGAGGGCCAAAGTTTGGGGATGCCTGGTTTAGCGCGTATGCTTTGAACCTCCATTTCCACCAGCCAGCATGGCCAATGTTCAGGAAAGATAGGAGTTGTAGTCCAAAACATCTGAAAGACATCATATCTTATTGATCTTATTGCAAAAACAAACAAAACAAAAACAACCCAGTTTCAAAACCCAAAGTTTGGACCTGGTTTGTTTGACCTAGGCTTGTCCCTATCACAATATGCAGCCATTACATATCGTGGTCTACTTGGGTGGTTTTAACTCAGACATTAGACAATCTTATGTTTAGACAATGGTATGTTATCAGTTTAACAAGCCAAGATGCAAGCAAATGTTTTTGCCCATGTGGCAGAAAAAAATGCAACCTACAAGAATATAAGAATAAGAATAAGAATTCATTATTTGTACCCCTCCCATCTGACTGGGTTTCCCCAGCCACTCTGGGCAGCTTCCAGCATATGTAAAAACTTAGTACAGTAGAACATTAAACCTTCAAAAGCTTCCCTATACACGTGTTTCCTAAATGTTATATAATTATATAATTACTCATCTCCTTAACATCTGATGGGAGGGTGTTCTACAGGGTAGGTGCCACAACTGAGAGGGCCCTCTGCCTGGCTCCCTGTAACTTCACTTCTTGCTGTGTGGGAACCACCAAAAAGCCCTCAGTGCTGGATCTCAGTGTCTAATTTAACACCTTCTCATTTTGTCAGAAACAGGAAACTACAGTTCAGAACAAGTCAGGAAATTAAGGCAACTTAATCTGAACAGGGAAGTTCTCTGTTAATAGTAATCTATGTGTATTTAAAGTTGTTTCAAATGCGTTAAAAACAGGTCCCAGGGTTATTTTAAGAAGTTACTTGTTGGTTTTTTCAAAAATGCAAGCAATCACTGCATGTTCTGGTAGCATTTGGGTTTAGCTTAATGAATAGATGCTTCTTTTGTAATAGTTTTTAATTCTAAAAGAGAACTTGTATCAGATTGTTGCTGTTATTTTTCTAAGTTTGCATTTGTTGTTTTATGGTGTAATTTTGAGGTTTTAATGATTGAACGCAGCCTTGATGTTTTTTGGACAAGCAGGATTAAAAAAATGGACCAAATAAGTAAATTCACACTCATTTAAAAATACTACTTAGATATAGGACAGCTCTTACTAAAAGCAGCTCTTAAGGAATCCCTATGTAATTACACAACATTTTTTAAAAAGAAAGAATTCCAATGATTCCGTGACCAAGATGTTTAATTTGGAGAGATCCACAGCAGACTCACCACATCAGGCAATGTATCTTTGCATCTAATTTTAAGAAATAAGAATTCCCAAGGCAGAGTCTCTGCTGCTAAACACAGCTAGAGAAGCATGATGCAGTAACTGAATCTCTAGTGCATCTCAGATGCCGAGGTCAGATTACATCTTCCCCATTCCAAAATTCTACCCATACCAACAATAAGTCTAAACTTTTTAAAAAAATGAGCAGGGTGCGGGAGCACATGGTATTTGGATCAAGTTGTGCTTTACTTTAGCTGTGAAATTATTTAAGAGAGACAAACCTCCATATGAAGTATCACAGCTTTTGAAGGCCTTTCTTCACTGATAAAAAATTACTAGTAAAGCAACGGCCCAATGCAAGTCAAAAAACTGGAACAATCCCACAAAAGTGTGAATATTGGCCATTTTAAGCCAGAGGGATTTGCTTATCCCACTGGAACAACAAAACTACTTCTAAAGGTATTAGAACCCTAATCTACCTTTCCCTTTAAAAACTGAGTTCATTAAAGGACTTTAACTCATTAAAGAACTTTGAGTTCATTAGAACTTTAACTGGTGGTCTTCAGAGGCTAGAAAGAGAAATGTACATGTACCCACCCTTACAGCAGCAGAATAAATATCCATCACCATTATTATTTTTTAAAAAGCTGCACCTGAAATGCAAGACTTGCATTCTACAGTCAAGAGGAAAAACGAAACAAGACACCAATGTCCCAAGACCCTTCACAGGCAGCAGGAACCGAGCATGCAAGGGCAGAACCCTTGCAAAGAAAGCGAGAAGAGCCTCTTTAAAAAGGACAGAATATATTTTTGCATTCCCCATTACCGGTCTCTCTGAACATTCGCAAATGGTTCTTGCACTTCCGTTCAAACAAATTATTTCTTGCACCATCATATCGCCATACTTTATTCTTTCATTATATATCTGCTCACGATGCTGAATACAGTTTTAAATCTAAAGTGCTTATAAAACAAAAATCCATGCAAAAAAACCACAAAAAACCATTTGGTTTCTTAACGTATTTTTATGCATCGGAGACTGGAAGGTGAATGGCAGAATTGTCACTGAGCTTTGAGCATTTTCAGCCAAAATTATAATTTAATCAATACAGTGGTACCTTGGTTTGCATATGTCTTGGTTTGAAAACGTTTTGGATTACAAACACGTCAAACCTGGAAGTGCGTGTCCCAGTTTGCAACCTTTTTTTTTATTACAACCCTTTTTTTCTTTGGATTACGAACAAAAATTTTTTTGGGAGACCCCATTGACGAAAGCACGCCTTGGGTTACAACCTGTTTTGGTTTACAAACAGACCTCCAGAACGGATTATGGTTGTAAACCAAGGTACCACTGTAATAGGTAAGCAAACTAGCTGCCTTCAGGGCTTCATTCTAACGTGGAAGAAAGCCCTGTACCATTTCACTGGAGAGGCTACCAAATTTATCACATCAGGCTGCCACAGTTGCTCTGCTTTGGTGTGCATTCTCTGTTTGCCTAGGGAGCCATGGCTGGACCAGATCGCCAGCAAATGGAGCACTTTGTGATAGAACTCACCTTTGCAGAAGCCATACCGGTTCTACTTCAACAAGACTTGTTCTTCTATACACTTGGTACTCCACTCTTTAATAATGTTTTCCCCAAACTTGCCTAGAACAGATGCTAAGCTAAGCAGCCTGTAATCTCCCGGGTGCCTATTTAAAAATCAGTATTACATTGACTAGTTTCCAGTCTTCAGGGACTGATCTTAGGGGAAATGTGACATAGTTTTGTAGAGGACTGGCCATTTCACATTTGAGGAACTCTTTAAGAACTCTTGAGTAGAATCCACTCAGACCCAGATTTGTCAGCTTTTATTTTGTCAATAAGGCAAGCTTAGTCCATTGTCATCACTATTTGCCTCAGTTCCTCAGAAGCCCCTCCTGGGGAAGTCAGTTCAGACACAGAGATATGCCTTATATCTTCCGCTGTGAAGAAAGATGCAGATAATTCATTCAGCTTCTCTGCTATCTCCCAATCTTCCTTTAGCACACCTTTGGCTCCCTTGTCATCCAAACACCCAATTACCTTCCTAGCTGGTCTCCTCCTAATAAAGGTAAAGGGGTAAAGGGACCCCTGACCATTAGGTCCAGTCGTGACCGACTCTGGGGTTGTGCGCTCATCTCGCATTATTGGCCGAGGGAGCCGGCGTACAGCTTCCAGGTCATGTGGCCAGCATGACAAAGCCGTTTCTGGCAAACCAGAGCAGCACACGGAAACGCCGTTTACCTTCCCGCTGTAGCGGTCCCTATTTATCTACTTGCACTTTGACGTGCTTTCGAACTGCTAGGTTGGCAGGAGCTGGGACCAAGCAACGGGAGCTCACCCCGTCACAGGGATTCGAACCACCAACCTTCTGATCAGCAAGCCCTAGGCTCAGTGGTTTAACCCACAGCGCCACCTGGGTCACCCAATTACCTTCCTAGCTGGTCTCCTGCTAATAATGCATACTAAAAAAATGTTGTTGGTCTTTATGTTTTTAGCAAGGTGCACAGCCTTACAGCCTTTCTGTCAAAGTTTGTGTTCCTTTTTGTTCCCATTTCACTTTCTGATTGCATTTCTAATTGCAATTCAGTGCTTGGCTTGTCAGTACAGATGTTCAGATGTCAGTGAGTGAAAGAGCCTCTCATAACAGACTTCCAAAAGTCTTCAAATGCCCTATTTGCTTATTTGCTTAGAGCATAATCCTTCATATTAAAGAAAGAAGTTCCTCAGGGGAATGTTCCGTCACAGCTTCCTCAGAATACACACGCTTGTCAAGAGAGACAACTCAACAAAGTGCTGCTTCAATTTGAATCTGTGCAGCCTTATTTAAGAGAATTAATCAGCATGCTGGACTCTTCTCACTTGAAAATTCCCCCAAGGCATTAGAAGTGCATCCCAGGCATAAACACCAGCAAATGTAAGAGTTGGAAAGCTTTATAAAATGATCACTGCATTTAATTAGAAGCATATTTTTGTCATTATCCTGCTTTTTCCTTAGTTCCCTCAGTACCTTTCAGTTAAAATCATGAGGTGAGAAGCACAGGGAATGCATTTTAATAAGCTGAAGTATTAACTGCAGTCAGACAGGCTTTAACACTCTATTTACCTACGGGAGACCCGTCCTTGAAAAGTTTCTACATTATTGATTACACTGAAAAAGTTATACAAAATAGGTAAATCAATATATCTGATTAGCATACTCTTCATTCATGCAGTGTGCTACCTTTCAGAATGCGCATAGCTCAGTCTCTCTTGATCACCACCTTGCCAGGTGGGAAAGACCCCCACTCTCAGTCTCATCCATGTGATTCCATGGCTTCTAACGTTAGTGAAATTGTGTGGATGTGAATCCTGAGATGCTGTGGGAACAAAGGACTCTGGGATCCTACCATGGGATACCATGGGATAAAAGAAGAGCAAATTTAGGGTTATACTGAATGCATCCTTGCATTTAATGTGCAGGTTTGTTTGTTTGTTTTTTAAAAAAATGCAAATTGCATGAATTGGGAGGGCTGGTTGTTTTTGAGATCACAGGCGGACAGAATTTATCTGCAGTGGGAGAAAGTCCCCCATTGGCACTAGTTCAATACTAGCTTCAGAAGGGATTTTTCTGCAGGACCACAGAGGAAGAAAGCATGAAATTCCCCTTCCCAAATTGCTCTGAATTATGACACACATAATTTTGTGGGGTTTTTTTAAACAAAAAACTGCACATTAAATTTCTAAGATGTATTTGACACTTTCACACGTAACACTGGCCATAAATTAGCCTTCCTCAAACATCACCTTCAGACTATCATTAGCCCCAGTCTATTCGGCTAATGACCACGCTGACTGGGGGGTGGATGGTAGTTGTAATCCTAGACAACCGGAGAGCACTAGATTGGTAAAGGCTGGTATAAACTACAGTTTGGAGAGAAACAATATGCAATATTGGGAGGAACAAAATGGGAGAGTGCTTGAACTGTGCATACCTGTATACAGCTCAGACATAAGCTAATTTTCCTAATCATAGCTATGGCTACTGATGCATGCTAACACAGTGGTTATCATGTCTAGCTCAGCCCAAAGTCACCTCGTTTTGGAAGGCATGGTTGACTCTCTCGTGACACAAATCAGAGGTAGCTATCCCAAGGAAACTGATAATGTCAGCTGATCCTCTATCACTCAGTTATGTTGAACGGAATTCAGCCACCTGTTTCGCCTTCAAGTAGTTTGTGGCAGATAGATTAAGATAGCTTCAAAGTGCAGGGATATGTGGTGAGAATTAGTTTACGCATAAAATTTGGAATTTGAATGTAAATATGCCCATAGGCCAATATCTCCCATTCACACAAAATACAAATTAAATATTTGTGAAAAGCAGATTTGCCTCACTCTCTTATGAATAGAAAGATAATTGTTTGATTTTATTAAACCAAAATGGAAAAATCAACCATTGCTGCTCAGTAAAAAAATGATCACAAAATGGAGAAGAAATTGAATGTAGCATCTAGTTGGTTTACAACGTTTTTGTTGGGAAAAGTTAAGTCTCCACATTTTAAAAAATAAAGACTTTTTAGATTTCAAATGATGAAAGCGAACAGTCTTTTTAAGGTAATGGGGGGAAATAAGAAATATATACTGTCCCTTTTAAAAGGAGGTGCACATATGGGATCTGAAGCACAAATTGGTTGAAGCACATGCTGACAAGTCAGTACCTGCCAAAAATCCTGATGAGAGGGGGAAAGGTTAGGAAGAAAGGGAAGAAAATGAGCAAAGGTTTGGTTACAGAAACAAAAACAAAAACAAAAAACAAAATAATTACAAACTGTACATCTTAAGAGGAAGCACAGAATAAAACAAATAAAGGAAAAAACCCAATTCATGTCTCAGGAACAAGATACTGCTGCACACCTTAGAACCAAGAAATAAAAGGAGGCACAAAAGTGAGATTTAGGAGTTACCTGCCAAAACATAATAAAAATAAAAATTAGTAGTTACTAAAATAAAGGGAAAGAGAAAGAAAGACTTCCATAATTCCATCAGTTTATGCCAACAAAATCAATACGCCACAAAGCTTTGACAAGAGCTGGGAAGCGGTAGAAGGGAGGCTGTTCACAGATATAAAACAATGTTTGGAAGAGCCTACAGCATCCTCATATTGCAAGCACAAACCCTTAACAATATATTTTCTTATGCTTAAAAAGAGATGAGTCTTCCCTGGTGGGTAACATCTGTATTGGGCCTGAGGCACAAACCAATTAACGGCTGCAGTTAAAAATTAATGGCTAACCCCAGGTTAAAATCTAAGATCCAAATATATCACAGGGCAGCTGTCCAAGTCCTCCTGTAGGACTAACATCCTAGGAATGAGTGCTAACAGCTGAACTTGAAGTGGACTTTAAAGGGCACCGGCACATTTTTTGTCAATCGATACTTCTTCCTGGAAGATAGAATGGCCTAGTTCACATATAAGCCAGACCATGAGCGTGCAGGGCTCCCGGACAGATGGCAGGTGCTTTGCTCCTCCTCAATCCTGGCACTCTACTGAAGTGAGCTAAGCCATGGTGTGCCTCAGTGTGTTGTCCATGCTTGAGGTTCATCTCCTTCCAAACAAGCATGGTTTATTCTTGGGTTACAGCTGGCGGCTTGTTTGGAGTGAGACAAACCATAAGTCTGGGTTTAGGAGACATGCTGAAATCAAACCACGCCTTAGCTCACAAAAGCAGCAGCAAGGACTGAAAAGGAATGAAGTGCCCACGATCTCCTCCCCGAGAGCCAGCACACTCGTGCTCGGTGTTTCATGTACACTGAGCTATGGAAGCACTATGTCAACTGCTGATCCTTTTCAAGCTGCTGCATATTGTAAAGGCAAAAGCAGCACTTTTGTACATATTGACATGCACGGCTCACGTCTAATGCATTCCGGATTTGGGTTTTCCATCCCCAAGAAGCCACCCTAAATCAATCAGCACAATTTGCTGAAGCAAACAGCAAACAAAGAGGTCTGGAACTTGACTGAGAGAGGAAGAGCAAATGCCTGCTCCATATTCCGTTATGGAAAAATATGTTCTTTTAAGCAGCCCAATGGAATCTCTCTCAGGTTAAGTCCTTAACAGTTTGAATGTTCTGTCTGCGGTGCGGTACAGTAAAAAAAATATGCAAAGAACCACCCGACAGAGCACATCTGTCACAAAAAAAGTTCATCAAAAAGAGCTGAAACAATTCCGCAGCACAAATTCAAATTATCTGGATAGATTCAGTAGGATTGGCGGCATTGCATATATGCACATAAATAAAAACAATCTGTAGCAAGATTTGAGATTTCAGAACAGCCAGTCCACAGGGGCAAGAAAATATGCTTAGTATATATTATTGCAATGTCAATTAGCTACCTTGCCCTCAGGCATATCCTTGTCCTCAACACTATAAGCAGCAGGATAGACTATTGCATTCAAGATCATATTCAAAACAGTCATAAACAGAAGTCTTGATCGCATTCCAGGAGAACCAAGAAATAGGCGGCTATACAAATTGAGGTGTGTGGCCATGCAGAGAGGATTAATGCCCTATTCTCCAGGCCCACCCATATTCCTGCCATCACTGCTGTGCCCGACAGCAGCTTAAACTGAGAGCAGCTCAGTCCAAGCCACAGCTACTACTGCCAAGTCAAAAAGAGTCCACCCTCCCCTTCAGCTGGCCAGGAGCAGAGGCAGATGGCGACACCATCCCATGTGTGCAATGAGCGGAGTGGGACGGGAAGGAAGAGACCAGTTCCACACCCTACGGCTGCACAGCTTGGCTGAGCAGAAAGATTGTTCCCCTCCCCTCCGGAGGCAGGCCTGGTGGGAATGGCACTCCACCTCCAGACTGAGCAAAGCGGGCCTGCCTCCAAAGAAAGGCGGGGGAGAGCAGCCCAAGCTGCATTCTGGATGTCAGCTCTTAAAAGCGCAGCAGCAACTGTGCCCTTCATTAAAGGGATAGGTCAGCCCAGTAATGAGACAAAGCAGGAAAGCAGTAAGCAAATTTGCCTTTGCCTGAGAGTGCTGCTCAATGAAATAAAGAGCAGGAGGGACAAGGAGGCAAATGCAGCTTTGGAATTCTGCATCTCTTCCTTATATTATATAGTGAAAGAAGTTAAAAAGAGCTCGGGGAGGGGAATCCCACCTTTCCAATGATAGTATTTGGAGTTTTAAAAAGTTCAATTTAACACTGAATCACTGTGGGAGGAACATGTTTTACCCTAGATATAATATTGCGAACAAAGCTATGTTTCCTGCAGGAAGTACATGATTTGAGAGAAAAGATCCTAGTTCTAACTAAGATGGAGAATGCAACAAGCTGTGCTTGCTCTCGCTTGTCAGCAGTGGAGACACAAAGGATGTCTGCTCTCCCAAGGTGAGGAGGAAGGAGAATATGAGGCCAGCAACTGCAAGAGTATCCGTCTAGACTGAAGGAAGGGCAGCACAGGTGAAAGGGCAGTCTAAGAAGCTTGGAGGTTCCTTTCTCTTTCCCCATGCAGATGCATCAACCTCCAGCGAAAGCTGACTTGCATCCAACCCCCATTTCGATTTTTAAGAGGCATAAGGATTTCACACGCTGAATTTCTATCACAGGTGAAAAGAACACCACTCAGGTGAAATTATCCCAAATGAGAAAGGAAAGTGTCAACTTTGCCACAACTATACTTTGGAAGCTGCAGCTAAGTATTAAAATTTACCGTGCTAGATCAGATCAAAGATCCAGCCCGACCAGCGTTTTGTTCTCACAGCAGCCAGCTAGACGCCTATGGGAAGAGCTCTGTTTTTTTATTTTTAGATATGGTTCCACATTCTTGGTGCTGTGCAAGCTAGGCCAAGAGAGGCTGTTTAGAATCTCAAATTTAGTTCCCTTTTCCGTGGTGGCCCATAAAAATCCCCACCAAATCCCTGCTATAATCACCTCCAAAATTAACACAGCTTTGCTTACTGCTAGACAGTTTCACAGACAGAGAGGAGAAAACAAACCTTTCCTTAGTAGCTAAAATGGTAATTAGCATGCACCCATAGGTTTAAGAATCTCACCTTCCCATCATAGCGTTTCACCACAAACTGATCAAGTCCGAGGTCTAAAAGAAACAAGAAAAAAAGCAAAGGTTTTATATAGCGCTGATTAAATCTTATGAAATATATTCACATGGTTCAAACACATTAAGCTCTAACCAACCAAAACATAGAAAGTACAGGAAAGCTCAGCTTAATAGTAGATTTATTTTATATCTTGTGAAATCTGTATAGATCTGGCTAATAATAGCTATATCAAGACATAATGTTGGTGCCACGCCTTGCTTCTCTTAGAACTTAATACACAAGTTATTTCTCTACCCTTCCCTACTACCTTATACATTAACCTCTGTCCTTCAATATTTATACTGCCTTAAGCAACAGATGCCATTAACAGATTTCAAAATTGCCATCAAACTTTAAGTAACATTCATTTCATACTAGCTGAAAGCAACCGATGGTCTATGAGCTCCTAACTACCGGTAAGTGGGTAGAAAAGGTAAATTTGAAAGATGCTGAAGGGAGAAGACAGTAATCAATAGTTAATCTTACAGAAGGAGATGAAACTAAAGAGCAGATGCAGCAGTAGATAAAGGTACTAGAAATGTTGCAGTAACCTGCCATTTGCCACCATGAAATACAGCGCACATGAAATGGTGTGCTGTGGGGGAGGAAGACCAAATGGGTTATATTCCCCATTTGCAGCCTTGAAGCTTCCAGCATGGACTCAATCCATTATACCAGCGTTGTACTTGAGGTACCTAAATTGAGGAAGAAGCCATGCACGGCATTTCCCCCAACACTGCAATCAAGATGCAATGAACTGGAACCTCAGAACCAGGACGAAAAATAGCTGCCGGAACTATTCCACAAATGCTGGCAAAAGAGCTTGTGCATGTGTTCAAACAGTGCTATAATATGTAGGCACTATAATCCATTCTTGTGCTTTTGCTGTTCTGCTTGTGCAAGAGGGTCCACATCATCTTAGGTTGTAATTTTACCTTTTCCAATCAACAGCCGAGCGTCAGGTGTAAAATAGCCTTTCATAAGTAGAGTAAGCTCCGCAATAGATTGTCAATGGTTCCAGATGTTTTGTTGCACAGAAGGGTGGGCAAATGACTTTATCCATCAGATTTAAGGGTGAAAAACGTGCATAAACACATACTGTACAAAATTCAGCTGAATCCCAGAATGAATCAATTGTTTTTATTATGGTTCAACCCTAATTGAGCTAGAAGCCAGAACAGAAAGCTTTGAACAACAAAATATGATAAGGTATTTGAGAATTTCTCATACTAGAAAACCATACAACATTGACTTATGAACCAGTAATCAGAGGAAGAGAGATGGAAGGAGACTTAAAATGATTGGAAATTTAGACATTGCCTTGGTTTGTTTATTTACATGTTTGTTTCATGAAATTTGTACACTGCTTGATTGAAAAAAACCCTCAAAGCAGTTTACAAAAAGATAAACAATAAAATCAAGGGGGGAATTCCAACCATACTTTATACAAAAGTTAAAATATTAAAATAAGATTAAAATTACTTCAACTTTCTAAGCATCTGGGTAGGCTTGTCTAAACAAGAATGTTTTTAGCAGGTGCCGAAAAGAATACAGCAAAGGCACCTGCTGGATCTCAATAGGCAGGGAGTTCCAAAGTGCACAGAGCACTGTTAAGAAACTGACAGCTCCTAAGTTGCTATTCCTGTTTACTATATTACATCCTGTTCAGTACGACCCTAAATGTTAGCAGATTTTGTATGGGAGAAAGAAGCAACAAGGATCAGTTCTGAGATACTGTGGAAGAAGTGGTTTATGAATAAGTTCTATTACTATAAACCTAACTCACATAAATAGTTATTGACTGATTTAAGACAAGACTTGATATGGTATAAACAGCATGGGACCTCTGCAACATTGGAAACTTTAATAAGGTCCAGGAAGGGAAGAGAGAAAACAGTTCAGTGAGGATAAACTAATCCACTGAGCAAATACACTCCAACTGAGAAAAACAGAATGTAGAGCCAGCTATGTTTGAGACAAAAATGCATGTTAAGAATTTCAATTTAAATCAACAACCTGGTCCGTCCGTTTGTTATGTGGGAAGAATATGATCTGTATACTTAGAATAATTTGATTCACAGCATATGAGAAGATAGATTACCAGCCTGCATATTTTGTTCTGTGTTATCACCATTGCCTACAAAATCAGATATTTCATTATTCATAGCTAAGAGAGAAGATAGGACTCGCATGGAACAGCCATATTTGGCAAGATGCTTGCTAATGCCCATTTAAGCACTAATATGTCTAAGATACAATCTACTACACTATAAGAAAGACAAGGTAAGCCAATTAAGCTTTTTGATGGCAAAATTTTACACATTTAAACACAAAAATGGGAACATATTCTTGAAATATGGAATGGTTTTAATGAAGATTAAATTCAAACTCATGGCAGTATAAGATTATTAATCAGTGCCATTAAATCACAAAAAGACCTCAGCAAGATACCTACAGAATGGTTATGGAAGGCTGTTGAAAAACTAAATGTGTAAATTAAAACTCTTACATTCATGGTGGATATGTCTTCCAGTTAAAAGATCTTAGTAGATGTTTTAGAAGTAGTAATACACCAGATCTTAAGGCAGCAGAACCCAGTGATAGTTTTGCTGAAATGGTTGAACAAATAATGGCTGGGGGAAACTCAGCCAGATGGATGGGGTATTATTATTATTATTATTATTATTATTATTATTATTATCCACCACTATGCATGAACCATGTGTGTATGCAGCACCAATTCCGTGCTACTCAATCATCTCTCCATTATGTGTTTAGCTTAACACAACTTACCTGGGAGTAAGTGCTATTGAATTCAATTGGACTACTTTTGAATAGACATGGTGAGGATTACCACCCAAGCCAGAACTGGTAACCAACCACAGCCATGCATATTCAGTCTATTTGTATTTTTACTTCTTCTCTTTCTATATACACATATACAAAAAGAATGCCAGATGAAATTTTAAATAATGACATTGCTGTCTTATTACTCAAGATTGGCAAGATGTGGGGAACAGGGAGAGAAGGGGAAACCAGCAGCCGTTGATCACTGCCACCTGTTTATGAGTAAACATGATAAAATGCTTCCCATATATTCAGAAGTTCATAATGGTCATGGTGTAGGAAACAGAGTTATTAATCAGAAGATCTCTGAGACTCTCCTAAGCCGAGGCAATAAAATCTCCACTGTCATCAGCATCATAAGCTGAGAAAAAAAGTTATAAGACTGTCAAGCAGTGCATTCGATTTGTGGATGCTGTGCTGAAGAATGATCACCTGAGCACATTGGGTTTGTTTGTTTTTTATTTTTGCTTGTCCAAAGACACACAATTCTTTATGGTAATTTAAGTTGAATGGGAGAGTTAAGCACCTGCTTGAATCTCTCCCACTGAAATCAATGGCTTCTGGCTTGATAGGGTCTAAAGAATTCGTGCTGGTTTCTTGCAATTTTGTACAATGCCCTCTACGCATTTGCAAAGAAGAACAAGTTTCTACCCCAAGCAGCTTATAATAATAATAAAAAAACCCAGACAAAATGGAGACAAAAGGAGGAGAGGGAAACTGAGAATTTGTGGTTATTTCAGTCGCACATGCTTAGGCTTAGTAGGATATTAGAATCTGAGGTTTGTTCCAGAAGCATCATGGAAAATAAGGTTTGTTTGATGATGCTCTTGTGAGCACATGAGTCGCTGATAAACTAGGCCCATGTAGACCTGAATTTTGTTTTAACAGTGGTCCACCTCACGTGGTACTCACGTGGTATGGCAAAAGACTTTCCCAGATGTCATGTTCCCAGCATTTGGTATTCATAAATATACTCCCTCTGTACAGCAAAATGCCATTTACCTATCATGAATAATTGCTGGTATTAGACCTGCACTACCACTAGTTTTGTCTAAATCTTTTAACAGAAAAACAAATTTTAATATGGAATGCTTTTTATAGAACATGAGGGACAAAAAGTGCCCTCCTGTCATTTTAAGCACAAAATGCCATTTCTTAAAATCCTTAGGTTGGCTGGAACCTACACAAGCTTCTACTCCTTACCTTCAACCCCTTCCATGGCCTTGTCCCTCCTCATAACTCACCACCTACAGAGCAAGACATCCCTAAGTTTGACTTTTGCTTGTCCAGTCCACATTTGTGCAAAGGTCTCCTGCTCCCTCAAATGACTTCTCTGCCGCTTTTAAAATTTCATTTATATCCCAGTTTCTTTGAGGTGGTACACATGGTTCACCCCATGTTCCATTTTATCTTTCCAACAACCCTGCCAGGTAGGTTTGGCTGAGAGACGGTGACTTGCCCAAGGTCACCCCAGTCATCTGCATGACTGAGTGGGATTTGAACCTTGGTCTCCTAGGTTCAACACTCCAGCTGCTATACCAAACTGGCTTCATATCTATGTGGCCACGGCTCTTGCTTCGCTCATGAAACCCACCTTTACAGCACAATCTTACACATACCGGTATCTATATGGAAGACAGATCCATTATGTCTCATAAGCTTTCCTTCCTGGTAAGAGTGGATAGCACTGCAGCCTAAATGCATTTGCTTGGATATTGTAGGGTTTCCGATATGACACTTACCCAACAGGGTAATTAGAAGGATGAATAACTGAGTGTCATAAAACACTTCATATACTTAGTACCACGGAGATTAAATTTCTGTATTCTGTCATCAAACAACGTTCTAAAGAACGTTTATTTTTGAAACAGCTACTTCTGCCCAAGATATATAGTCTTTAGGGAATGTGCATAGTTCACATAAAGCATACTAAACAAAACTACTGTAGTCTAAAGTGAACCAAAAAGCATTACTAACACACTGCACTTTCATAAGCTTAAAAAAAATATGACAGCAGCTGGGTCGGATATTTCAATTTACTGGCTTCTCCTTAAAAATGCCTAAGTAGAGATCAAGAGGAATACAGGAGGTCTCAGAGAAACTACTTGGCAATGATCCTTTCACAAGAGTTATTCAAAATCCATCAGACAGTAACCCCAGGTCACTAACAACCTGCGTTTTACATAGTGAAGAGCCCCTCTCGGATCTTAATTACTTCCTGTAAGCATTCCTTCCCTCCTAATACCTGCTCCCTCCCATTTTCTCTCAGTAAAGCCTGTCATTATTCTGTAATAACTTACCTCTAACTATATGTCTGGAGCATTTGCATTGTCTCGAGACAACGGCTAACGTCTGTATCAGGGGCGTCTTGCCCATAGAGGCAAGTGGCGTGGGGAATCAGGGCGCCAAGTTCGTGCCCAGTTCTGGAGGGCACCTGGGAAGAGGCGGAGGCTGGACGCAGCACCTCCCGGCATCAGCTAATTGCCCTCGTCTTCCCTGCCGGAGGAGCCGCCCTCCAGCCGCTGCCCGCTTCCTCCAGTCCTGCAAAGCTGGGAAAGGGGGGGCAGGGCGCCGGAGGAGGCCTAAGACAGCCCTGGCCTTGAGCCACCTCGGCTCACCTGCTTATCATTTCTGCAAAAAGCCTTGCACGGCATCTTGCGCGGAAGAAGGCACCGCAGACACCAGAGCCAGCCCGGCGTTCACCCGCCGCTCTGCGAAAGCATGGGAAAGCAAGGCAACAGGTGTGGCGCCTCGCGCAGCGCTGCTCAAACAAAGCGCACACATCCCCAAGGCAGCGTGTGGCTCCGGAGGGATCTCTGAACCACGGCGCTGGATAGGCTTAAGACGGCCCTGGTCTGTATGTTTCAATATGGGTTGCACCAGGAAAGTATTTCAAGGACCAATTAGCTCCACACAACCAAAGCCAAGAATCTCACAAACCTCATTTAACCATCCTGATTTGGGAGAGAGAGAGAGAGAGAACTCTACTTCTCAACTGGGAGAAATTGTCAGCACCTGAAGTCTGAGCAAAATGTAGACTAGGGGAAGTTTTCCTCGAGTGCACCTCCATGTGGAGCAGATATAACGTAGTGGCTAAAGGACTTGAACTATATAGAAGTTCCTGGGTGCAACCCCCAGATGGCCTTATGCAAGTCCACCCCTTTCAGCCTCTGCTCTTTACCCATCTGCCATTTGAGGATAACATCACTGGCCTAGCTTGCAGGGGCGCTGGTATGTGTTTTTTAAAAACCCCAGATAAAATATCTGAAGCTCTTTGAAGATTTGCATCTATTAGGTCTACATAAAACTGTATGAAGAGTCTCAAAATACTTTTCTCTTTGCAACACGATCTCATGAACTTGTTCTACAATATCCATTGGAGAATGCTTCTTGTTTTTTCTTTCATTTGTTTTTGGAAGGGCATATTCTAAGATGTTTTTGTCACCTGAGCAGCGAAGCCTAGAGATTAGTGATGGCCTACGGTTTTCATGAATTTAGATTTCCCCCCTCACAACAACTTCCATTATGACAGGGAAGCATCCACTTATATTTCATGGTAGCCTTAAGCTAAAAGCAAAATTATGAGTTGAAAGTCTGCATAATTAGCTTCTCTTTCCATCTACTCCAAGCTCTGTCTCCAGGGGAGAAATACCAGTATGTTTCTGCTACTGCAACATTTCAGTATTCCCTGCAATTAAGTTGCCCCCTCAACAGCACCCAACACTGGGAGGAGGCCCTTCAGTACCTAAGAGGCAACCAAAAAAGCTGAAAATTATATCATCATCCCTGAGCCTCATTTCAGGAACAAATAGCCAGAGTCAATATCTCTACATAGAAATTTATAGATATTGATAGTTGTAAAATTCAATTAACAAATGAAATCAACCTTTTAAACAGATTACAGTAACCAAGAATCACATATACTTGCTATCATTATATGCACATATACTCTGCATAATCACATATACTTGCTATCATTATATAAAAGGTCACTTACTTTCTGGTTGCTTTTCATTTGGAGTTATAGATCTCACAAAATCTTGTGGGGTCATAAATACTTCTGATTCTCCATGTTCACTTATTACTTTCAAGGTTGCAAAATATCGAAATATTTTATCTGGAGTTGAGTAGGCTCGGATCCTGTTTTCATACTCCATTACCTAAAAATATAGAGAAAGAGAACATCAGATGCCCCACATTCAAACAGCACAACTATTTTCTTTGACTCGTGTAGGTAATTCCGTATACAGTGGTACCTCGGTTTATGAACACAATTGGTTCTGGAAGTCTGTTCATAAACTGAAGCGTTCATAAACCGAAGTGAACTTTCCCATTGAAAGTAATGGAAAGTGGATTAATCCGTTCCAGACGATGAAAAACACCCCCTAAAGCAGCAATTTAACATGAATTTTACTTTCTACCAAGACCATTGATACATAAAATGAAGGCAATAATCAATGTACTGTACTATAAAATAATAAAGACAGTATTGTGGAGAGAGGGACGGAGAGCCGCGGGCACCGCCACCGCGCAGCGAAACGACTCGCCAAGCCTCTCACCGCTCACCAAGCAGGGGAGAGGCTGCGTCATGCAGGGGCTGCGGGAGCTGCAGCAGGGGTCTCCACCATGAAGCAGCTCGGGGGCGTCCACCCGCCGCCTCCTCCGCAGCTGCTGTTGCTGCTGGGAGCCCTTTTCTATGCGCGAGGTAAGAGCTTCCGAAGGGAACCCCCCCCCGCCGGGTTTCCCACGCTGTTCTCAGCCGCCTTGAATGAGATGCAGCCGCAGTCGCGGATGCTCCGATGCCTCCGTGGAGGCCTCCATAGGCCTCAGAAACCTCGGGTTACTTACTTCCATGTTTCAATTGTTCGTAAACCAAAAGTTCGTAACCCGAGGTGTTCGTAAACCGAGGTACCACTGTACAACCGCTGCAAAATGCTAAGCAATAAAACAACTTACTACATACAGAAAAGGGAATGATTTAGTGATGGGCAGAGTTATTGTTAAACACTGACCCAACCAAACACTTTGGTTCTTCACTTTTCCTTGGGTCCTTTACCACTATAGTCTCTTCTAAGCCCTCAAGCATGATAATTTCAACATGTCTTTACTGGTCTGTGACCAAAATCATTCATTCAACAAGTCCATCAGTAAAAAGTATTTGCCTCTGTTCCAGTAGTGTGGCATTTAATAAGAACTAGGAAAACTGCCATTGTGACAGGCAGGGAGCGTTGAGAGGGCTAGTATATTAGACCCAGGGATGCTGCGCATGTCTAAATAATGGGGACACATGGCACATATACATAATATGGAAATCATCCACTTATATGGGAAACATATTGGGGGCTAAACTTGCTCCCTCTTCCTGATGTCCACAATGTCTGGGATAAGTTGCAGCTTCACACCCATCTCAGCTGTGCCAAGATTGTGTTCACTGGCCATGCTTGAGTGTGACTGAATGGTCAGAACTAGTTATTAAAATGTTGCATTTTGAACATTACCGGTAAATGTTGTGGTCCTTGGACACCCACCCACCCCTTTATTACTTACTTGATTCTGTTTATGAATGGCTTCCCATAAAATATTCTGAATCAATTTAACAATAAAAATCACCAGCAATATAAGAAACAATGTCAAATATAAATCCAATTCAGGTACACAGCCTGGGATAAAAACTTTTAAAACTATTGTTGAAAAACAAAACAAAAAGGTGACTGTCTGATACATAATAGAACAGATTTCATTACCCAGTTCCTATACTGAGTCAAACAGCTTTCCCTAAGGCCATTCATCAAATTCATGGCATATGTGAAACAGGTACATCTCCCACGCAGACACATGGTTACTTTGCAACATCAGGCCTTTTATCAACCAAATGGCCTTTTTTTCAAAATGCTCTAAATTTTAAACGCCCACCTCCACCAGGATTTGCACATTAACTTTAAAAGCTCTGGTTAGGGGCAAAGTGAAAGTGCTTGACTGTTTCATAGAAAGTGGGTAGGAGGGGAGTTGACTATGCAAACAGGTCATCAGAAAACTACCTTCAATCAATACTATATATTTTAAAGAAATTCAATTCAAGGCACATAGCAGCAGAGCAAAACCACCTGAAAGTTCAGCTTACATCAGCTTCCCATCTTTTGCATTCTTAATAAACTGCAGCTTAAGGTCAGACAAATCAACTGAAAAAGGAAGCAAGTGCTAACAACTCTTCCAGCTGTTTATCTTAATTTAACACGGATCTAAGCCTAGCTAAATTTTGAAAAATAGGACAGGGAAAAGCTGACACAGCAATTTCACGACCAGTTGCAGTATCTGAAGTCCTCTGCAGCCTAGTTGTGCTTTCTCCCTGCTGTTAAAATCCAAATCATTCCACGTTACGGATTGCACACACCTTATGCAACAATTTTATCAAAACTTTGCAGGAACATGAGTAAGTATCTGCCTGCTGTTGTCACTTACCGCAGTTGTACCCTACCTCTCCTTCAAATAACTCAGGACACTGTACATGGGATGTTCTCTATTTTCTGCTCACAGCACCCAGTGCCCAGTTAGGCAGAGAGGTCTTGACTGGTGCAAGTTCGTCCTGTGAACATCGTGGCAGAGCAGGAACTTCCTCCCAGATCCTTGCAGTCTAAGTGTGACACACTATTGTCTACAATGGTTTCTTGTATACCCAAAGGAGTGTCTCCACCTCCATCGTTCAGCCTGGACACTGAGATCCAGCACCAAGGGCCTTCTGGCGGTTTCCTCACTTACAAGTGAAGCTACAGGGAACCAGGCAGAGGGCCTTCTTGGTAGTGGCACCTACCCTGTGGAACGTCCTCCCATCAGATGTCAAGGAGATAAGTAACTATATAACCTTTAGAAGACACCTGAAGGCAGCCCTGTATAGAGAAGCTTTCAATTTTTAAAAAATTGTTTTAATGTTTTGTTATGTTTTTATATGTGTTGGAAGCTGCCCAGAGTGGCTGGGACAACCCAGTCAGAAGGGCAGGGTACAAGCAATAAATTATAATAATCAACATAAATATGAAAAATACTGAGAGCTAAGAGGACAGCAGAAACCTATCCACTGTCTTTCCTGAATTACAAGAATACTTCTTAACAGGTATCTTGGTCAAATACCTAAATGAGAAGGAAAGCAATGAGTATGCAGCATATGTTTTACTGGAAAAGCAACCATAGATGTTGCTGAACTAAAACTCCCGTCAGTTCCAGCAAGCATGGCCATGGTTCACCAATATCTAGAGAACCAACGGTTGCCCACATCTGCCTTAGTGCAACTGTGTGCCTTAGAATCCACTGGAGCTCCATAGCAAACCATGCAGAAAAGGTTTCCAGAAGGCTGAGGAGTTTGAAGAGAAAAGTGGCTGCTAACTTAAAACCCACACAGCTTGTCCCATTAAAAAATGTTTCATTTGGCTCACAGAATCTTTAGGAAGACAATGTGCAAAGCCAAGAGAGGGATGCCAGCAATCTGAAGTTCCACGCTGCACTGTAATGGCAGAGATAAGTTGACATTTATTTTCATTTGGCAGCTTCCTGCAGTGCTGTAATGGGTAACAGGGTTAAAGAAAGATGCTCTAACATCTCACCTTTTGGCAGTGCTCTGAGAGCACAACTGTTACTTCAAAATAAAGGGACCGTGGGCTACTCCGCTGGACCACAGAGGGCAACAGAAGGGGCACAATGCACAACCACCATCTGTTGTGCTGTTGTAACACTTGAAAAATAAACCTGAAACAAGATCAAACTCATAAGGGATATTTCAGCCTTCAAAAAGGGACAGAAACTTGGCTTTGGGTATTTGTACCTTCCGCATCTGCAGCTCTTTCAGGCAATCCAAAAAGGTTAACATACAATCAGTTGCTTGATCAACAGAAGGCACCATAGGCGGAAACAGACCTTTTCAAAATATTACAATTTTAATTATCGAAACAAGACTTTATCACAGGATCACAGAGAAGAAAGGATAACTTAAAAAGTAAGCACAATCAAATGAAAAATATGACAGACTATAGACTCCTTGAGTTCCAACATCAATGGAACAGTTAGATCAGCACCGTTTGATCCACCCGGACCAGTATAATTTCTCATTTTCAGACTCAGGGCTTACTTTTACTCCTAACTTCCAACACTGGAACCATGTTATTTATTTGACTGTATATATTCCTCTTTCTCTGACTGTCAGTTGATACTAGTAAAATGAATATTTATGAGATGTACTGCTCCCATTTGGTATATATAATAGATCAAGACAGCTGTCTGCATTTTTGAACTCTCCTTTTGTTGTGTGCATTGGATTATTTGGGGGTGTTCCCTATAAGTCTGCCATGATGAACTCCTCCACTTCAAAATTTACTACAGCATCACCAGCTACTAATTTATTAGTTCCGTTTACCATAATAATGATTTTAGTAATATGTTGTAGACAGCGCCATGGTCATTCAGGGCAGTCTAACTAAAGAAAAACTTTATCCCTCCCTACTACAGTTTTAATGACAATATCCGGGGAATTGTGGAGAGGGAGAAAGAGAGAATGATAATGCTATTGCCCCAAATGCCCAGTCAGTTTTGGGGGTTCTTCCAATGGTTTGATTTGCCACAGCCTGCATATGTTTAACATATCAAACCAATTTGGTATAGTTTCTTGAGATTTCCTTTCTTCATGCAGAATTTTTAACCAAAATGCAATCATTCCAATTAAGCAGGTATCAACAATTCACCTCCAAAATTTATTAAGAGAGAAGACTCCCCCAGCTAATTCTAGCTTCTCATATTTACTGGGTAGGAAGGTTGCTCTTCTGGCATATAAAAACAGAGAAACATGGATGTGTCAAAAGTGTTTTTGATTTTAAGTATTTGTAAAACCCCAGCCATTTCTGACCACTGTATTTCAGCAAAATGGAAATCAAAAGTCCAGCAACTGTCAAAACAGAATAAAATTAAGGATTCCTCAGAGACAAATTCCCTTAACTAAAAAAGAGAAGTCTCAGCATATTAACACCCATAGGGCAGTAATACATGGAGTAGCTAATAACTTTTCCCAGACATTACAGAAAAGTCCTACTGCTGTAGAGAACTATTTCCCCCCAAATGAATTAGTACCCTTACACCATTCATATTTCTTTTTTACTGGTCATTAACCCTGAGTCACATCTGCACCTTTCCCTTCTCCCGGTGTTCCGAAGACTCAAGCCACGTGGTTCACAACAAGTTGTCAGTCCCTGAGTTATTCGTACATGTACAAGTTGCAAGGATTTATCTGACAAAGGAACTATTATATTCTCACTTCCTTCACTACTGATTCACACTCCAACATGCCTCGCGTGTCAGCTTTGATTTACTTGGCCATTTTTAATTGCCTTCTTTAATGGTATCAAGACAGAAATGGTTTCCAAGCCCTAAAGCTTAAAACAGATTTCATCTCCCCGCAACCCTCCTTTTTAGGTATATCACAATCATAAAACAGTTTGCTGCCGATTGCTCCACATATAAATTCATTAGCCTACCAAGAATGCCAGGACACCCGAGAAGCTCTTCTGCATAGATAAAAGCACACATCCAAAGCACACATTCTCCCCTAGGATGCAATGAAAGAGCAAAGAGCCTTGGGATGTGTATCTCAAACAGCAACACACCACACAGAACCTAACTGCAGTTTATTTGCAATGGGGAAGAAGTATGTTCCTTTCAAAGACTAACACATCCATTAGTTCTTGGCCAATGGAACACCAGCTCACACCCGAGCTCTGGTTCAGACAAAATGCTAAACTAATTAGAATTACACCCAAACAAGGTATGAAAGAAGCTCTTTGAATCCCAGTCATCATTTTCTATTGATCCAGAATTGTATAAACCACCAACAAATTGGTAGTGAGACAAATGGGACATAAAGCTTTCTATTAATGACTGCCTTAAGAATGTCGCAAGAGACATGCAGAACAGATGGAGACCCGTGTCATTCGAGATGTGGTTGGTTTCTAACCTGCTATCAGTCCCAGCCAGTATGACCAGCATGAAATGAGCTGTGGTCTACCGTATCTGTAGGGCCACAGATCTGCTATCCCTGCTTTGCATTTCTACACACACCTCAGCAACTGAAGGCCACAACAATTTCACACCTCTTGATGGTATAACTGACTGCAGTTTAATGCAGAATATTCCAGTGCAACAAGAATACATACCTTACGGTCCCGAAATCCAGACCGCTGCTTCTTCTTCTTTTCTTCAACCGGAGCATCTTCACCGCTTGACTCAACAGCTTTCCCATCATCAGTTCCTTCATTCACTACTTCTTCTCTGTTCTTCACCTTCTCACCAGGCTCTGCCCTTATATCATGTTTCACAGATGCTGGTGCTTCTGCATGGGCTCTGAGAGAAAACAAGAGGAAGGAAATGTGAAGCGGGAACATCTGATCTTTTAAAATGCCTGTCCAATTGTATTGCTGAAAAGCAGTGGTTCAGCATCCAATGTAGCGACTGAATAAAGATCACTGAAAAGTCACTTCTTAACGAGCAACCTAATGGTTTCCCCCCAAAACAGCAGCACCAATTGCCAACATTTTACACCCAATATCCACTCACCACGTATACCTTAAATGGCAGCTACAAAACTTCCAAGGGCAGAAGCAATAAATAAATAAATCTCACCATAAGTTTAAAACTCCCTCGCAGGATGATTGAAAAAACACAATTCTACTGACCCCAGTGATTGGGAACTATTATACTGGTGCATATTCTCAACAGCAGGCATCCTCAAACTGCGGCCCTCCAGATGCTTTGGCCTACAACTCCCATGATCCCTAGCTAACAGGACCAGTGGTCAGGGACGATGGGAATTGTAGTCCAAAACATCTGGAGGGCCGAAGTTTGAGGGTGCCTGCTCAACAGCATACAACAGTCTCACTGAATGTCTTCAAAAGTGGTGGAACAAGTTTCAGAGCAGTTCTTTCATTCATTTGAAACAATATTTTATAACTGCCTACACAATGGGCATTTTCCTGACTGTGACTTCCATGGGAATGATGGAATTAGGTTGCTAGATGTAATCAACTCTCTCTTGCCTCCTTTTCTTGGAGTTTCCAAATACCATATCCTTTGCTAGGGGAAAAGCAGATAGCGTATATTGTACAATAAATAGAATGCTGTATATTGTACAAGTCAAGATTTTTTTAAAAAATCATTTTTTAAAGGGAAACGCAGTGCAGTGTCTCTCTTTCTCGACTCCACCGAACCCAAGTAACTAAACTGTACTGAAATTACTTTATTCTGGGTTTTTTCCAGAATATTGACTGAGTCCACATTGTTAAGTGAATTTCATACTTCCTCACCTGCTCTACTGTATGATGAAAGGGAGAGGGCACTAGTGCTTTCTCCCCAGAAAAATATTGATCAGAAAATGCTTCTCACAGAAGCCCGAAAATTCTTTTAACTTCTCTGCCTCAAAATAAACAAGCAGTTAAAGCAATAAAGGAAGGATCATAAAAATTGGTTTTGCCTTCAGAACTGCAGTGTTCACAACAAACAACCTGCTCGGCCTCCGCTCTGTTGATTTATTTTTGATCCCCAACAAATGATGAACTGGGCTGCATTCCTTTCCTTTATGAAGCCGCAGAACTTGTAGTGCAAAAGGATTGATGATAATGGTAACTGAAGCTCCTTGGCCATAAGCTATGAGACTGGAACCCAGATGCATGGCACAGGGAATCTCTGCCTTGCAAATGCAATTCCTGATACCACCAGGAGGAGGAAAGTTAAGCGCTCAAAGTTATTTCGCAGCACAATCCTATGCAGGCCTATGCTGAAGAGTATGCCTGTGAAACTCCAACTTTCTATATTTTCGGGGAGCAAGCGAGGGCATTTATTACACTAAATAAACATGGCACTTTGTAGAGTAAGATGATCAAGAAGGAAGGTCCCTGTCCAAAAGCGCTTGCAATCTAAATTTCAACCGAAAGTAGGACAGGGTGGAGAAGAGGAGGGGGAAAAAAATAAAGGAGCAAAAATTTGTGAATTCAAGTTTAGTTTTGGGGCGAGGGGGCTTAAAGCTTTAAATCCAAACCTTCATGGGAAGAGTGAGTCTTTTGGTACCACACTGGTGTTCTTGAAGGAAGCTCTATAGATAACCAACAGCAAGGGAATATGGGCAGAGTCATTTAAGAGTGCAGAATACTGTACAGGGCTGGGTATGAAACGGGCATAGGGATTTTAAATAGGAGAGACATTCCTCGATATACTGTGCTATTTTCACAAATATTTGCGAGTTGCTATATTTTCAAGTCTGACCTGGAATCAACTCCAATTTTTAGGGTACAGATGTACACATATCCACACACACACACACACAAAGTATCTATACACACAAAGGGATCATGCGCTCTCAGCCTGAGAAATCACAAGGAAGCCATGAAGAACAAGGCTGTCTCCCAGGAGTGATGGCCTCTCAAGTCCAGCTCTTCACACATACTTCCTCATTGCAAATATATGAATTTTAAACAGATTTAAGACAGGGGGGAAAAACTAGGACATCTGCTTCAGGAGAGGAAAAACCCATACACCCATTTCTCTTCATGCTAGCTGCTGATCAACCTCTGACACGGAGTGTATGTGACAGACTTGAAAGCACTAATAAATTAAAGCACTCTGCAGAACACTAGGGAAGTATTAAATCGTAGAGAAATGCTGCCAGCGTCCTTTAAACAAAGTCACCATTAGGAATGCAAATTAACATACGCCTAGTTTATAATGATAAAACAGCAAAGCATCTACAATAATGTAAATCATAAAAATTTATGAAGCTTCTGCTGAGAAGTAGTGTTATTGGCTCAGAGGGTGCTGGGCAAAGCAATATAGGAAAACCAGATTTACAGTGAAATCCTATTCATATCTCCTTGGAAGTACATTCCAACAAGTTTCCCAATGTGCAGCCTAAGTCTGCAATCCTATACCCAGTTTCCTGGGAGTAAGACCTACTGGACAGGACCTCAATGCAAACATATGCAGGATAATGCAGTTAATCACCTGCGTGAATTTGCCCACACATCTATCTGTTAGTAGTAAAAAGAGGGAACCTCTATTTTAAGAAAATTAATTATTTAGCAATCTGGGCAATTATATTAGTGTCGGGGATGGGGAGGGAAGCTTATCTGAATGAGTTTGTTAAAAGAGTAAATCCACATATGTGGCTATCTCCACATTTTAATACTCTTATAAAACCAACAAACTTGTAATTGAAAACATTGGGCACATTATGCAGTGAATAACCAATCTTTGATCTGCTTTACAATACATCTCACATTATTGACTACCTACAAAATATGAATTATTGGCCCAAAGCACTTGTTCTGGATTCCAACTTCACTACTGGGCATCCCTAATAATGACATTAAGACTTGCTATTGCACAGTTTTGATCAGGGTATTCCAGAGCTTGGCTTGTTATCACATCAGCAAAAACACAGAGAGACTCTATAATAGTATTTTCTACAGGCTCTATTTTTTATCAGTCTTTTCCACTGGTGACAATAATAATGGAAGGTAAAGTATTGCAGCCAGATCATAAAGCTTATGCATCAGAAATTATGGCAATTAATGTCCCTATAATGCAGTGGGAGGCTAAGAGATATGTGCTTATCTAAGGACAATTTCACTCATCAGGCAGAGGTGAGATGCAAATAGGGGCCTATCTGGTTCGCAACTAACTCTCTTAACCACATCATCCTATCAGCCCCAAGGTAAGTTCATTAATAGGTATCCCCATAAAACGGGACAAGAACAATGAGCATTCAATCACCAGCCAGGCCTCTGTACTCTTTTTTTAATGAGGCTTTAATTTAATTTAATTTTCAAAAAGATCTACAGAAAAGGGTGAAGTGATCATGGAGGCTCCTAGGAACTGTGCCAGGAGTTTTAAATAGGAATACGGTGCAGCTTCCGACTGATAGAGGATGTAAATTCTTCCTTGCACCAAAGTGATAAAAGCCCATTAGTGCATTAAAACATGAAAACTCTGTGTCCAAGAGGAAAGTGCTCGTTCTTTAAATCCAAACAGAGCTGCACTTGGCTAAGCTTGTCAGGAAAGTTTCAAAAAGCCACACAAGGGGCCCAATTGCCTTGCAAATAGGCAAAACACAAGGGAAACTCACTGCATGTCAACTGGGCTCATAAAAAGGACAAGTTGCTAGTCAATTGTGTTTTGTCTTCTGCAGAATGCTGTATTCAGGCTGACATGGAAGAAAAATTCTAATATGTATTCTTGGGAGATATTCCACATATCAAATCCACAACTGGGCAATATCTGTTTTAGTCCTAAAGTGTCACAGTATTGTGAAAATCTACAATTCTGAGAAATGAGAACTGGCTGTGTAGCTCCTTTGGAGAACATTGACTACCACTGGGGAATGCTTTAAAATACAAATAGTATATAGTGTGCACTATGATTTCCTTTCCAGGTTTACAGTACTTTGTAGGCCATCTTTTTCCGCCCAGCAATATGTGTTTTCAGTTTAGCTCCTAGTCCAACAGCCCAAAATGAGGGGGGGGGGTTTGAATCTTGACACTGAAAAAGAGGACAACCCACTGCCACAATCTGTTTTCCTATCCTTTATTGCTTTTGAAAACCCTTGGATCAGCCATCAGCAAGCCCTCTGCATACTGACTTCTCTGATTATGTACAAATCTAGGCATGAAGGCTATACTCTGCCTCCAGGAACCTCTGAATATCAGTTTGCTGGGAAAGAACAGTTGCTGGGCTATTGTGCTCTTGGGGTTCCCAGAGGCACCTGGCTGGTCACTGCAGGGAACAGGATCTGGACTACACAGACCTTTGTTCTAATCTAGCAGATCTCTGATGTTCTTGTATGACAGAAACCCTGCAAGGTGCCATATATGCACTGCCCCACAATAACTAAAAGGGAAGCTCAAACCATTACTACAATCATTTTGGGGATCTAATTTGGTCCATATCCAATCATTGCTTCATACTCTGCCTGAGGTTCTACTGTTCTACTTCTTTCAGTATGTTGCTTTGCGAGGATTTAGCCCCGAAAAGCTATCAACAAGAAACAGGAATAAAATTAATATACCGATCTCCTTACTGATGCTTCCAAGAGACTACAGAGTTTCCCTGAACACAGAAGTCTACACTAGTATTAAATAAGACCCTTGAATTCTGGATTTCAAAGTGAAGGAGTTAAAACTTAGGACAGTAAACAAGAAGAGGAAGTGTGTGGCTTGCCTATAGGAACAAACTTCCTAAAATAAGGCAGAAGCAGCAGAACCCCAGTTGACTTTCAAGTACTATAGCAGGATTTTCTGTTTCTTCTCAATCTAGATTCATCTCCTACTTGCAAATGTACAGCGGTGCCACACAGCTCATTAGTCACCACCTGGATGCACAAAAACATCCTTGCTTTTAACACGGCATGTTAAATTATGCAATTATGCCACTGCCTTAAATGCCTCTGCAGTTGCACGGAAGAGCCTTGCTCACACACCTACACAATAATTAGCGATGTCAGAGCAAGACCGTAAACAAATTTGCCCAAGTCTGTTTGACTGAAAGCCACAGGCAGCCTAGGGATTTCCTCCTTGCCTCTCTCAAAGTACATTCGGATTTTCAAGGGGAGAGCCATGTCTCCCTAGAGTCTCAAGAGTACCCAGCAGTGTGTTGGGAAAGACACACACATTTTTCTGTAATGGGCCCCATTCCCCTAAGGGTAATCTGTTGGGAGCCCCATGTCTCTTTCTATCGCTTCCTTCTCTCCCTCCTTCCCTCCTTTTCTCTTCCTTCTCACCCAGTTGCAGGAGAGGTGGATCAGTCTGAACTGATCCCTTTTGAAATTAGGCAAAGGGTTGCATATGTGCCTAGGGCCATATTTTGCCCAGCTCTACAACAGTGGGATTAATGCAATGTAACAGTGTAATTACTATAATGAAGGGGTGGGGAACTTTTTTCAGCCCGAGGTCTGCACTCTCTTGCGGGCAACTTTCCAGGAGCTGTGTGTCAGTGATGGGCAGGGCCAGGGTGAGCAAAACAACTGCTGGGAATCCTACCTTTGTATGTTTAGCTACATTCCAGTCACACCAAAGCCGGAGGCCACACACCAGGAACACCCTCTTCTATCCTGGAAAGTAAGAGGCATTGCCTCATTTCCAAGCCACATGCTAGGTGGGCAAAAGCACGTGAGGAGGGTGCAGAGGAATATACATATACATACGTGTGTTACGTGTGTGTGTGTGTGTGTGTGTGTGTGTGTGTGTGTGTGTAGAGGGCTAAATAGGAAGGCTTGGAAAGCTGCATTTCACCTATGGAGCAGTGGTTCCTCATCAGTCCACATTCTGTATATAAAAGAGAGTAACTCCTAGATTGCTCACTGGAAGGACAGATCGTGAAGCTGAGGCTCCAATACTTTGGCCACCTCATGAGAAGAGAAGACTCCCTGGAAAAGACCCTGATGTTGGGAAAGACTGAGGGCACTAGGAGAAGGGGATGACAGAGGGTGAGATGGTTGGACAGTGTTCTTAAAACTACAAACATGAGTTTGACCAAACTGCGGGAGGCAGTGGAAGACAGGAGGGCCTGGCGTGCTATGGTCCATGGGGTCACGAAGAGTCGGACACGACTAAACAACTCTTAGATGGAGATTCTGAAACACTGAACAATATCTAATAATAATAATAAAAAGATCTGAGCTTGTGGGGTGAAAGAGAAAGAATAGCAGAGTTCATCACCTGGTCATAAGAGGGACAACTGATCAGTAGTAGAGCAATTATGTACAGGCAGAAGATTTCAGGTTCAGTCCATGGCATTGCCAATGAAAAGGATCCCTGGTAGCAAGACTGGGTAAGACTGCCAATGATACCTTTTAAAACTTCTACCAGTTGGAATATATAGTATTCCATCCATGAGGAAGGCCCAGGTTTCAGTGACAGAGCATCTGCTTTGGATACAGCCTTCTGGGTCAATCCCCAGCAACTCCAGGTAGGACTGGGCGGAAATCCTGTCTGAAATCTGGGAGAGCTGCTGCCAGACAATACTCAATTTGGACCACTAGACAGACCCAGGGTCTCAAGTAATCACGCAACAACTTCACAGAATGCCGTGCAAAATTTATATAAATATTAGCCAAGCATTTCAACATACACACAAAACTGCCATCCTGTAAGAACTCTATAAAAGTGAAATTTTGGGGGAGCAGATTTTCACGAATCCTGGAGAACTGAAGTATGTGAAACACCCCAGTGTAACAAAATATTTGCTTTGACAAAGACTGAAAGAGGAACAGCCCTGCAATGAATGGCAAAGCAAAGCGTTATCTAATATCGTGTTATTCAAATCAGCGGCTTCTCCCTGCGATAGTAAATGGTAGAGAATTGTAGGAACTGCTTGCTCAGCCCTCACACTCACTCAAATTGTGACATATACCAACACAGAAGGACCTGATCAAAAAATCTACACTATGCAAATCATAAGGCTTTAAAATATGATGGCGATGGAAACCTTTCCCTGCCTCCTAAACAGAAAAAAATAATAATGCAAGAAATATTGTGGGGAGGAAAACCCATCTGGCATAAACTGATGGGCTGTTGCATCAGAAATAGAGATGGAAAATGCTTCAGTTAAAGAGGAAGGACAGCGGTATGTCCTAGGAGAAGGAGGAATGGCGGTGGAGAAGAGTCAGATTTTCCAAACAGAGGGAATATTTACTAAGCCTTCTGCTCTACTATGAAAATCATTCAGACTGAGACCCAGTCAGATGTAACAGTCACCATCTCTTAACTAGAACCAGGAGAAGAGGTTGTGAGAGTTCCTTTCTTTCCTCCAACAGCTGGATTATCTTCCTTCTTTTACTCCACACAACATAGGAATTTTCTTCCTGTCTCCCTTTTGACACTAAATCATAGTATATATGTACTGATGCTAATTCTACTCATAGGTAACCTTGAAACCACAGTTTGAAGGAGGTTTTCACATTTTGTTTGGTGCAGGTGTCCCCTTAAAACCAAAAACAAAAAGGAGGGCAGAAACCATGCATTAGAGGGGAAGAGGGGATACCCTGTTCTCCTAGCTACACAGTTCAAAGAGCCGGTACATTGCATCCGCACTAAACCAATGTTATTGATAACTTTTCACAGGCCTCACTGTACGTTATCCTCACACACAACCAGGCAAGAAAAGTGTCTGCAAAAGCTGTGCAGTTACTCATGATATAGTTAGAGGTTATTTCCTGGATTTATCTGGACAAATACAATTAACCTCACAAGGCCAGATGCACAAGCCACAGGATAACACAATTAAATGGAGGCAGCGGTAGATGGCCAGTTGTTTTGGAAAAAACAGATGCTACTGATTCCCACTAGTGGACCAGATGTAAATCATGCTATGCTTGCACATGTGTCGCAAGCAGACGTTATAAATTTAAGAACTGTACAGATAAGAGCAATATAGGGATCCTTACTTCGAAAAGGCCCATAAATTCAACTCCCGTTACGTAATAAAAATCTAATAAAGCGACCAAAGAAACAAATTAGCCAGTTTCCTGGAGGCTGCATGCAGATGTTCGGAGGCAACGCAGCTGAGATAGATGCCAGCCATCTGCAGAATGCATAAAGATTGGATGCCAATGCTAAAATGGGTTGCAAGTACTCAAGATTTACTGAAATCAATGCATCATAGGGGTGTGCAACTGTTTGATTGCAGCTCTCGCGTATTTGTTATGCTTTGATCAATCTGGAGTTTTTGTTTACGAGCCTTTCAATCACTCTGCTTCCAGCTTCTCTTGGCAACTGGCAGCAGCATACTGTTTACTTTTAATAGGCAGAAGACGTATTTGCCACACAGGCTTCAAAGGGACACAGTGCCAGTCGATTCATAGAGGAATGTCTTTAGCAAGCCAAGATCATAAGCAAATTTTCCGACAGGTCAGAGTGCAACAAGCTTGACTCTATCCTTACAATTCGCAACAGCAAAAGCAGCAGGCTGAATTGAGGCAAGAGGAAAACTCCTCTGGGTTGGAAGATACAGGTAAGGAAGAAGGTCAAAAAGGAAAATAGGGATTAATTCATTTCATGAGCAAATCTCCAGGTTTGATCCAAAGAGATGTGTTATGTAGCATTAAAGCCTTCTGGAGGGATCAACATTTAGTACCACTGAGTTTCTTAGCACGATTTTGGTTCCCTACACAGGATTTACCAACAGCCACCAGTTTAGAAGTTGTTTCCCACATTATCCACCAGAGGGTGCCCGTGCTGCTCTAGAAAAACCAACAGACTGAATTAAAAATGACAAATTTTAAGTTCCTGAGTTTGGAGTTCAAAGAAAATTCATTTGCCACTAATACATGGGGCATGGACATTTTCATCTTAGAATTACTTGCAGCAGTTTCCTTGCTTCAGGTGAAGAAACTGGCGTGGCACAATTACTACACCTCAAAGCATACTTCATTCTAATAATAAAACACCAATTATGCTACTGATTTCCGAATGAGTCATTAAAACATGCACAGCCATAAATATTCCAATGTGCTTAATAAAATCCGTCTGCCTGACAAGCAATACCTATCTGTGGAGTCAGATGCAATTGTGCCACACAGCAAGAGGACTTTTTATTTTCCTGTGGCAATGTATGAGTAAGTTTCTTGACCTCAGCTAGTCAACAGAAATAAGGGGGACTAAGTTACTAACATTACTTTAGGACTTTAGACTTTAGGATGTCCTCCAATCCTCTTTGAACCCAGAGCTCCAGGAAGAACCTATACACCAACACTTGAACCGCCTATACAGATTCTTTAGTCTTCTCAGTTTTCTATTTAATTTGGGGGAAGAGAAAGAATATTTACTCAAAGTTCATACTTGTAACAACTCTGAGGAAGCTCCACATTACTATCTCAGGGCAAGTAAATCGGACAGAATTCTGCAGGCACAGAACAATATTAGAGACAACTAGCAACTGTATGTGGAAAATAACCATACGAGGGACCAGCTCACACACATCAGCTTTTGAAGGGAAGATAAGTGCCTATGACCCTGGCTTGCAAATAACCACTGATCTGGGTCACTTGTGATGAGCAGGATTCACTTCCAGGGTGCTCTCAGGTCATCTACATACCCCAAGTGTACACATAGCTGGGAAAGTCAGAAATGTTTGTGGGCTATTAAGAATGGCTTTAAAAGGCTGCTAATAAAGTTTATGGTGGACATATTCTGAGCAGTCACGATCAACTGCAACATCCAACTATATGTCCACCAAATGCCACCCTGTGTTTTTAGGACCATGCTGTTCACTAAGAAGAACACAACTGTCAGGCAGATGTCTACCTGGCATGCAACATATGCATTAATATTCAAAACAAGGCTTGGATGAGTGTGTTACAGAAAATCTAGCTCACAGAGAACAAGCCTTCCTTAGTCACTGCTTGAAAATCTCAAGAAGCCCTAACACAGGCATGCCCAAACTGCAGCCCTCCAGATGTTTTCGCCTACAACTCCCATGATCCCTGGCTAACAGGACCAGTGGTCGGGGAAGATGGGAATTGTAGTCCAAAACATCTGGAGGGCCGAAGTTTGGGGATGCCTGCCCTAACACTTAATGAAGCCTTCTTCCAGCCAAGTAGTATTGGAGATGGAGAGAGGCTAGGGAATTGAAGAAAAACTGCAGCCATAGACATGGAACTGAGGCAAGGATAAATGCCTTCTAGCAATGAACAAGTTAGATGCAAGATTAATATGCCTGTCAATGTTCAAGAGCCTTAATTCCCATTTATAGAAAAAATTGCCATCCACTGTAAAGTTTAATTGCTCTCACCTCAGCCTCATATAGCTGAGATAATAACCGGCTTTCATTCTTGTAAAAGCAGATCTCTCAATATCCATGTTCCTAGGTTACTTCTATTGCCATTATGAAACCTTAAGGGGGGGGGGGAGTCCGCTCTGAAACTGCATCATGTAACCTCTACAGATGTATTTCCATTCGTGAAAGACAACTCCCATTTCAGCCAACCAGAATGCTATAAACGTTTTCCCTAGATGGGTTAAGAACTGCAAGTGTCATTTTGTCAGCAACTTCTATTGCCCATCAACAGACTCTGTATTTGCAGATGGTAATGACTAGGCACTTTTACCACTGATACGACAATTGTCTAGGCAGAAAGCTGTCTGGGAAGAACTTCTAAAAGCACCACATCTTAACTTTAGCCTTGCCTCTCCCAAGCTCCTGTCCCACAGCTTCCCCTCCTAGAAAACCTCGTTAAGCCACAACCGGGGAAACATTATTGTTTAGCCTGCTGCAGAAAAGACTTTTGACTCAAGCACTGCATAGAAAACCATGCCCAATCTTTCTATGCCAGGGGAGAGGAATGTTTTTCAGCCGCAGGGCTACATTTCTTTCTGGGCAACCTTCCAAGGGCCACATGCCAGGAGTGGGTGAGGCTAAAAGCAAAAATGGGGCAACAAATGTAAGTTTTACCTTTGTACAGTAGGCTTGTTTCAGTTTACACACACGCACGCACACACACACACACACACACGCACACACACAGCTGTCCATCCTCCAACCAGACAAAAAAAGGCATTATCTGACTCCAAGGACACAGTCCACCCAGGAGAAAACATTCACTGTGTGAAGAATGAGGGATGTGGCCTGGGAAGAGTTTCAGGGAAGATATAAACAGAGAGGCATTCGACCCCCCAGGCCTGAAGTTCCCCGCCACTGCTATGTGTGATCTGGACACAGAGTCAGGGGCTGCACAGGCGCCAGGTGGGGAGCTGGGTCTGGGTCAGAGCAAAGAGCTGACTGTGGAAGATAGCGGGACCATTGCACCTGAGGCAGTTGGATAGGAACCTACCTGGGCTCATAGAGCCAGAACCTGGATTCTCACAGACATATTCCCCTAAGTCAGAAGAACCAGATAACTCCCAATACGCACCACCAGTCTGGCAGCACTGGAAGCACTCCAGGGGGGAGGCTGTGAAAAAAAGGTAGAGTGTCCATGTTCAGGCTCTTTGAAGCTCTGAAGTTCTCTCAACGGGAAGCAGGCTAGAGACAGAGGTATAAAAGGCCTCAGCCCCATCTCAACCTTTGTTGCAGCCGGCTGCTCACTCGGAGCTGTCCGTGGTCCAGCACCCTTCCTGCTTTCTCCTATGCTGGGTTCCAGCACAGGACCAGAATCCAACACTGCCTTTGGTCTTCCAGCTGGAAGATCACAGCCTGACCTAAGGTGAATTGCAACAGCAACACTACAACCAGCATACGGTAGCAAAGAGAATGTGCTCCACGGTGGAGAAAGTCCCTGGCTCAAGTCTCACCATAAGAACACAGAGTTCATAATAGTGGCCTACCTTATAAGGTAGCATTAAAGACTATTGAGAATGATTGGGTAGCATGCTGAGGATTTGGGGGAAAGGACTAAATGTAGTATTTCTTGAGTAGCCATGCAGTCTGCTCATGCAGATTTTAAAAGCTGAATCCGTGTATTTTTACAGCAGATCCATGGCACAGTTAATTTGCAAATGGGTCTTTGGCCACAAGTTTTGAAATCACAAAGTCAGGCACCTATACTGTGCTTTACCCTTGGCATTAGTTAGAGAGCATAAATGTTGATGTGTGAGGAAGGATGCCTATGCAGCTGAAGTTAATTTCTATTGTGAACACACTTTCTGATCCAGATTCACAAGCAATACTAATCCCTGGGAAACCAACAGGCAGAGAGAAATACACACCACACCAAGGTAGTTAAAAGAAGTGTTTTCCCCAAGAAGCCATTAGAGTTGTTGTAGAAAAGCCCACAAATCCAATTCATCTTCAGGCACAATGGGAGGGCCCCCCTGCAGCGGGCAAGGATTACTATAATGGGCCTTCTCATTGAACTCTTGATTAAGTGCCACAGCTCTAGAAATAGACTACCCAAGGTTAACTGGAATATTGGAAGCCACACACTCCTTATTAGTGTCACATATCATCACAGTCTGTGCAATGCAAGGGAAGTTTTGAAAAAAAAGAAGCAAAACCACTATCCTCCCACCCCCGAGGAGGCTGCAGTTTTGCAGCACAGCAAGGACTCATATACCAATGAAAGCATATTTGCTTAACTAATTGAAGGAAAACAAGCACTGCGTTATATTGCCTCTGCAGTGGGTGAACTTCCCTGATAGAATATTTATACAATGCCTCGCTTTGAATTAGTTACTGTTCCCGATTAGAAGGATCCCCCTCCGGAAGTTTACATAACCTTGAGAGGCTTCTGACTTCAGGTATTTAAACAAGTGCTTGAGAATCCCTTTTTCTTTATTCCCATTTCTTTTAGGTCTACCTCTGTCCTATCATGACCCCTAACATAGACAAGGAAGGTCCTCTTAATGTTAACATCTATGTGCCAAATCAGGACCACAAGAAATTTCATATTGGCTGCTCAACTGTGGAATTCCCTTCCCTTAGAGTCAAAATCCAAGGTCCCTGAGGCTGCAATCCTAAGCATACTTTGGAAATCCTACTGAACAGAGCAAGGCTTGCTTCTGTGTATACGTGCTTAGGATTGAACCCAGAGTCTTCCAAAAGAATGAAATGAAACTGGCTTTTTTGACCAGGGTAAGAGGTGTGTTTAAATATGTTAAATTCGGGCAGTTATTTTTCCAAGTGGATTACAGCAAAGAGACAGCGAGGAGCAGTGAAATAGCAACTTAGCCCTTTCCCAACCTCAAATAAAGGGCCACATCTTTCCCTTCCACTGCCAGAGACATCATTTTCTCCACAACTCCTCTCTAAGTTGGAAACTGGGACTAGGTAGCATCTCTGCAGGCAGGAAAGCATATTTGGTTCTCTGTGGCATTAACAATAAGCTCTCTGTGGCATTAACAATAAGCAAATTGTTTCCCAGTCAAGTTACAGAAGGAGCTATTTCCAAGAAAAACCAGCAACTGTACTTAGCCACTATGCAGGTCAGAGCCAACATGCTGCTTCAAGTGGTTTCAGAATACTTTACAACAGGATAAGAAAATGCCTTTAAAAACCATTCAAGCATATTTGACGAGAGCTTCCTTTGGCGTGCCCAACTCACTGACAAAAATAAACTGGAGATAAAGAAGTGGTTGAAAGATTAGCACTTCAGATATGTAGCCCATATTAACAGTGCCATTCTGCCCATGGGGCAAGCCTCCTATACCTTTTCTTTGTCACACGAAAAGGGAGAAGGATGCAATAGTGTTGCAGTTGTGACTTTTCTCCTGTATACAGCTAACTAATAAGCAGTGGCGGAGCTTCCTGCTCTGGCACCGGTGGGCGGAGAGCAGGCAGGGGCGGGGCTGGCGCGCATCCTGGGGGCGTGGCGCCCAGCGAGGGCGGGGGCAGCCGCGATGGCACCCCATCGGGATGGCGCTGCTGTGGGCGGTGTGCTCCCCCCGCATTCCTCTTCCTCCGGCAGTGCTAATAAGATGGCTTATTACACAGGTAGTCTGGCAACAGATGGCCAGTCCTGATGCATTTTTTAAAAAAGTTATCAACTCTGAAATATATCTTCTTCAAAGCTTTTGAACCATACATGCTGCTTTTGTGTTCATTAGCATAAAATAGCTCTTTAAAAAAACAACAACAACACACACACACACCATACAGCCAGCTGGGAAAGGGAGGCAATTGAAGGGATGTGGATCACAACCCCGGTAGCTACTGGACCTGCCCCTTTCTTTGTCAGCTCAAATAGAGCAAAAAGAAGGGCAGCTGCACTGTGCAATCAAGGAGCAAGATTTGTTCAAAATCAGCTTAATGGCTACTACAAACAGTAATTTGTTATCAAAGCAACAGCCTGAAATTTAGTTTCGAAAGCCAAAGAGAGCTGCAATGGCAGTTCAAGGCACTTACCTTTTCCAAAGAAGTCCAGTGCTTGCCGTTACAGCTGTTGTCCCTACAAAAGCCACCATCATGAGCCTACGCCGACCATGGAGGGAATGTGCCGTTCCATAGTGACGTCTAGAAATGGCAGCTAAACCTGCCGCGGCGGGGAGAAGGCGGAAGCGCAACATCCTGGGGAGGAAAGCAAAGAGTGCGATGAGGAGGGCACCACGGCGAGAGCTGAATACTTGCATTACAACTGTCCAATCGGGTATCTTTCAGGGGACGGGGAACCACATGCACGTGCAGCCACTAAGTTCAGGAGTGGGGAACCTGTAATCCTCTAGATATTTCTTAGTTTTGTTCTAAGCAAAAAATCTGCTCTTATTCCCTTATGGGGTACACAAGAGCCTTATTGGGTTCTCCATCGGTCGGAGAATATATAACAGAGGCCAACCAGAGAAGTTTGAGAAGCAAAGCCTTTATTTGCTGTTGCAACAGGGTCCTTCCCCTCACGCAGGAGAACAAGGAAGGAACCCCGAACAAAAGAGCACCTCCACTTTTATCAGTTTTCCCATCACCAAGAATACATCATTCCTACATCACAGCTATGTAATCAATACCTCACAAAAAAGGAGGGTTCAAGGTAGAAATCTGAGCACTTTTGACACCTCTCCTAGTCCTCCCAGGTGTGAATTCCTAAACACAAAGAGAAATTAACATTTTCATAAGAGTTGATCACTGTCTTTTGTTCAGAGGAGTCTTCCATTGTGAATGAGATACCATTGACAGGGAATTATGGCTCCCAAGTTGCTAGTCATGTGGAAATGTGTGCATATGCTGATCCTTAAGCCTTCCTTAAGGCAGGGTTGAGTCCAAGCGGGAGGGGTGAGGGTCTCTGGAGTGGAGCAGAGGCGAAGAAGGTGGTGTTGCGAGGGATTCTGGGTAACTGCAGCTGTCAGATTCGGTCACCCCTCTCTGTTCATTAGTAATGGTGTCCTGCAACACCCCCCCCATATGACTTCCATCAGCCCCAGCCAGCATGGCCAAATGTCAGGGATGATGGGTGTTGTAGTCCAACAGCATGTGGAGGGCCACCACCTGCGCTAGGTCGTAAACAGGCCAAAATATGGAAGCTGGACTGTAAGTCATAACAGCAGCCGGACAAGGGTTGGATGGAAAACTGGGGGAGATCCAGGAGAGGAGGGAATCCTGCAGCAAAACCGGTCAGAGACTGAGGTCTGGGACATAGATCCCATCTAAAAGATGGGGGCTGGATGAGGGTAGAGGCAATGCTGCTCCATAGGATAATGCTGACAAGCAAGGAGAGGAGGAGCAGGAAGGTAGACTGACAAGCATCTCCATATGGGACCTCCATATGGGAAACAGAACCTGGACCTGGAAGCAAGACAGCACTGCTTCAGTCTATAGCAGGGGTCAGCAACCTTTTCCAGCCGTGGGCCGGTCCACCGCCCCTCAGACCATGTGGTGGGCCGGACTATATTTATTTTTTAAAAAAATATGAATAAATCCCTATGCCCCACAAATAATCCAGAGATGCATTTTAAATAAAAGCACACATTCTACTCATGTAAAAAACACACTGATTTCCAGACTGTCCATGGACCGGATTGAGCAGGCAATTGGGCCGCATCCGGCCCACGGGCCTGAGGTTGCCTATCCCGGGTCTATATCCTCAGAGAGGGGAAGCCAGTGGTTCACAGCCTAAGAGAATCCCAGCATTATGAATTCTCAGCCTACATTGCACAGGTGCTGGCTGCAGCATCTGCTATGAAGTCAGAAAGTCTGACCCTAATCTAGTGGCACACATTTCTGTCTAGCACTCGTGTCATGACCCTGCTATTACAATGGTGAATCGTCAAGCACTTCACAAGGCAGGCAGAGGTACTATTCAAACACTTCTATCTCCCAAGATGGAGAGACAAGACCCCAGTGTGCAATTATCTAGTCTTTGTTAAGCATCCAGGCCTCAGGAGCCCACAGCCTCAACAAATGATGGCTTTTTTAAATTCCACGGTGCATGTTTTGACTCTCAAAGCACACTTATTTTCATTTTGCATATTACATCTTTTCAAAGCATAAAAGCAGATCATTTTGCCTAAGTTTCAGCTCTAGGTAAGGTGGGGGGGGGAGGAACAGCAGTTCAGCTTAGGCGGCCTGCCTAAAGAGTGTAAAAACCTAAATTTGGCTACTACTGTCTATTGGGATTCATCTGTAATTAAGATTTTCCTCTTAGAAAAGCTCGTCTTTTATAACCAACAAAAATTAACCCAATGGCCAGATGCAGTGGAAAGCTGGCTATTGACCTAAGTGGTATTTAAACATGAAATCTTTAAAGTGGAAACATCGTGTCCAAGCACAATCAACAATCTATTTAAGAGGCACCTGTGGGAACTGCAAAAATGGAAACAGTTGAAATAATAATGACTTTGGTATGTAAGCACCTTTAACTATGAGGCATGGTGTTTCCATCTTGCTGAATACCCATAGGTGCCAGACTTTTAAATAGCAAAGCCACCATCTAATGGACATGGTTTACTGAAATTCTTTATGTGGGGAATACACAAGCGAATTTGCTGCCTTTTCTGAAATACGCCTCTTTTTACTGAACAGAATGTTTGCCAATATTTCCAAGATAAGAATGAAGCCACTGTCACACCCTCAGGCCCACAGTACACAAAAAGTTTAGTAGCATCTTAGCCTGGAGAAGAGAAGGTTAAGGGGTGATATGATAGCCAGGTTCAAATATATTAAAGGATGCCATATAGAGGAGGGTGAAAGATTGTTTTCTGCTGCTCCAGAGAAGCGGACACGGAGCAATGGATTCAAACTACAAGAAAGAAGATTCCACCTAAACATTAGGAAGAACTTCCTGACAGTAAGAGCTGTTCGACAGTGGAATTTGCTGCCAAGAAGTGTGGTGGAGTCTCCTTCTTTGGAGGTCTTTAAGCAGAGGCTTGACAGGCATATGTCAAGAATGCTTTGATGGTGTTTCCTGCTTGGCAGGGGGTTGGACTGGATGGCCCTTGTGGTCTCTTCCAACTCTATGATTCTATGGTTAGGACTGTAACTGTGAGTGTGCAACAAAGCTCTGCCTTCTTGTCCAAATTCCCTCCTCTCTCCTTTTCATCATCACTAACCATAATGAGTATTGGCATCACCAGCATCAAAGTCAACACTGCCTTCATCCCAATTTGACAGGCCAGTTTACAATATAAAAACACAAAAATACGTATCATAATGATGAACATAAATAATAACCCCACAGACAATTAAAAAGACCATAGACTTAATTAGCCAAAGGCCTGGTTGAAGAAGAAGGCTTTTGCCTGACGATTAAAGATATACAATGAAAGTGTCTAGTGAATCTTCCTGGGAAGAGCATTCTACAAATGGGGAGCCACTGCAGAAAAGGCCTGTTCTCCTGTTGCCACCCTCTGGACCTCTCACAGAGAAGGCACACAGTTAAGGGCTCGGATCAGTGTATTTTGTGTCTGTGACATGCAGAGCTAAAAGACTAACGTCCAGTAGTTAAACAGATTACTTCAACTGCATGTCACAATCTGTCCTGAAAGCACTGGTGCAAACTAGATGGACCACTTTAACTATGTCTCCACTACTCAACCACCTATGGAGAAAGTCAAGAAAGAGTTACAATCAAGGAAATTACCCGACTAAAATGGAGACATCCAGTGGACTCCCATCATAAAAAGCCTCGAGAACGAGAGAAATTGTGAGAGCTAAGCGAAGCTACTTCAAGCAAAGGGGAAAGCCACACAATTTCACAAGCTAAATGGACACCTGGCAGAAGAAAACAAGTTGCAGGATGAGAGAAAGGAGGAGGCGAAAGTGAAAAAACACAGCTGCTCACAGCTCTCAAATTGTTCATGTTTCCATCTGGAACATGAAACTTCCCCTTTATGCACCAAATGCTCCTAACATTCGTGTTTGAAGGGACTGCAAAGCACTGGAGGGGACCTACAATGTTGAACTCCAATCAGCTCCAACCAGCATGGCCAATGGCCAGGGATGAGCAAAATTCGGAGGGTCACGGGTTCCCCATTCCTGCAGCAGAGCCTTGAAGATAAAGCTCTTGTGTTGAATGAAACCTATGCCAGATGAATTTTAATTATGATATGAAGGAAACAGAATTTTAAAAGGCTCCACATTTTGCGATGGAGTTTTTTTTTAAGGCAAGCATCTTAATCAGACAGTGAGCTGAGTCAGTAACATGCTATTTTTAAAATCAGTTTTATGCACAAGAATTTATTCACATGCAGCATTTTTCAGTAGGCCTCTGTCTCTCTCCAATTTGTTCATTCTTCATCATAGGCCTGACAATATATTATGCACTCTTGGCCTCTTTAGCACAGCTACTTGGCAGGCAGATCTGCACTTTATAAGATTACTTTTCAAGACTTCCAATAATACCAAAGTCCCTATTGCTTTTGAAGTCAACACTGGCGAGCTAAGTTAACAAGAGTTTGAAAAATACAAGACCATCGTCAGTTCAGATAAAAGTAACCCACACATGCTTATTATCTGACAGCTGCAGACTCGATTTTCCTTCTTTAAAAATATGCTTGTAATATGCTTGTATACGCTTGTGTTCATGCATGTACGCAAGGGAGAAATAAGTTAAGCATTGCTGACAATTGTCCAAAATGTTCATAGTACATAATGTCTGTGGAGTGTTAGCAGTCTTCCCCAACCTGCAGCTCTCCAGATTTCTTTTCAAACTACTCCCTTCATCCCTCACCACTGGGTACCACTGGGTCACAGTGTTAGAAACTCAGATATATAAGCTAGGCGCTATAGGGCTCCTTAAACCAGGGTTACAGTTGCCAAAATAGAATGTCTAGTTGCCATTTTTGGGCCAGAGAGCTCAAAAGTCATATTTTTCAGTGCGACTTTTGGGTGCCTGGAATTGATAAAATGTAACGGAAAGAATTCTATAGGATGTGTTGCAAGTGTGCGAAAACAGTCAAGATCCAAGGATCCCTAGACATGCACCTCTAGATGGTGAAGATATCACACACCACCCTGGCACCTGAGCATCTTCACTTGGTCCCAAGTGACCAATAGCCAAGTGCAAAATGTGCCTGGCAAATTTTGAATGCCTATGGGTCACAAGAGGTAGCCACATTGCCAAAGTTATAGGGGATCTGAGTCTAGTTAGTGCCTGGATGGAAAATGACACAGGAATTCTATGTATGCCACCTTGAATTCCATGTTGGAAGAAAATAGGGATGCAAATGTCCTAAATCTAGCAATAAAAAATCTTGCCAATCTGCTTAGCCAGGGTGAAAAAGCAGAAGCAAGCTGTAGGATTGCTTGATCCGTCTCCTCCTTTGGCAGAACTCATTTACTCTTGCAGAGTCTGACCAGGCTTAGAGCTGGGTTCTCTTTTAAGCTAGCATCTGAAACCAGCCGTGGTGTCAGATCATCGGATAAGCAGAACTCTGGTTAATTAACTACAGTTCACACCAATGTCATGTAACAGCTAGTCAGTAATGGCCTGAAGGGGGAATTTGCACTCCAGATGATGTAAGGAAGGAGCATGTTATCTTGCAGCTTGCACCCAATTACCTAACCATGATTAAGCAATTGGGCAGCATTACATCTGAACTGGCCCAGACAGTTTATTGCCAAAGATACACACACACACACACACACACACACACACACACACACACACACACCCTAGGAAGTCATAACGAACACCCACCACAAGTAAAATTATCATAAGAAGACTATGAAAAGACTGAACAAGCTTAGCGCAAGTGATCTTCCCTATGCAGGAAGGCAGGAAAGAACGAACACAGCAGCAGAAGGGGCTAACTGCGGGGAAAGCCAAGAATTTGCCCATTACTGAACTAGGTCCTTTGAACTGAAAAATGCAAGAGCCCCTGAGCAGCAGCTGGTGCGTTGTTTTCTGAAGAGGCAAAGCAACTGAAGGGAGCTCGTCCCTGCCCATAGAGAAGCTGTTGCATTCTTCTCTAGCAAGGCTCATGTCCCTGCACTGCAGTTTTTGCAGGCAGCCTTGTTTGGTCAGCATCAGAGATCAGAATCGAAAAGAGCATTACAGTGGAGCAAATCAAAGCAGCTTCACTGAAGGAAGGGAAAGGCAGGTACAAAATAAAGCGGGGCAGCATTTTCATTTTCAGCAGCCTCCTCAAACCTGGTGTGTACAGAGTGCCACCAGGAGTAGCTTCCAATGGGAAGGAGGTGAGGACACATACATAAAGGATGTAACTTTTGCTTTTAAGCATCAAAATGCTGAAATCCAAAGCACACACAAACACAATATAACAACCAAACTGCATTAAAACCAAGCGTAGCAAATTAAAAGCCCTGAACAAGGTTCACCACATAAAACCTTATCTGCCCAGCATGACAAAAGCAGGTCGACCAAGAACATTTCCAGCAAGTGGCGAGGAAAAGGGTAAGTATCCTCTAAACTGTACATTTCTAAGTATTAAAAACATAGCAGTGATGGTGGATAGTGGCAGAGAGAAACCAACAAGGCTGGTTAAGAATCAATATAAAGAGCTAATTTTAAAAAGTCAAGGAATACTTGTGCTCTCCAAGCAGTATTTAGCCTCAGTGTATAAACTGGCTGAGATATCAATGAGATCAATAGTCAACTTCTAGGAAGCTCAAAACAAGTCAAGAGAGGTATGCCCTTCGTTCTTTCTTCCACCTGTGCTTCATCCCCGCTGAGATTTTGGAATTTGCAGAGCAGGGAGAAGAAGTTAGTTTTAGTCAGAATAATTGGGCTAAAGAATCCAGGTTTTGAAGAACAGAAACAAAAATTAAAATCAAACTTGTCCTCTTCCAGGATTTCAAGAAATGGTAGCATTTGAATGGCTTCTGCTTGTAAAAGAAAGAGCAGATGGTTTAGACTAGGCTCTAAGCATGCAAGCCTACATGCAGTTGGGGACAGAATCACATTCCACACAACCGCTTCCTTGACCCATCTCTGGACCCAATAGATCAGGCATCCCCAAACTTCGGCCCTCCAGATGTTTTGGACTACAATTCCCATCTTCCCCGACCACTGGTCCTGTTAGCTAGGGATCATGGGAGTTGTAGGGCAAAACATCTGGAGGGCCACAGTTTGGGGGTGCCTGCACTGGATGTCCAGGGCATTTGATAAAAGATTTGAACAGGACCTATGCAACAGAATTGTTTCTTGGAAATTATTTTCATTAATGACCACGTAATCCAGTATCTTAACAATTTCATTCACCACTGTTGCCCATGCGACTGCCACAAGTCCAGATCCACCTCCACAGCCTGGAGCTGCAAGCAGGAGGATGACCACAGCACCACTCCCAAACGTTTTTGAATGTGTGTGATTTGGCTATGTGGTCCATCACTCTGTTCTGGCTCCAGGGGGTGGGATGTAACAGAGATGCCTTGGTACCATACTCCCCAGGTGCCCCAAGTAGCCAACAAACAGAAAGCCAAAGCAAACCCAGCTTTCCCTTCCTACTTCTGAACTTGGAGTTGAAGATGGTAGCAGGGAAATGTCATTGACATCACACTGTGTTTCACAGATGCACCATCAAGGAGAACATGTCCACTGCTTGGTGGTCCACAAAGTTTGGCTTGCTCTTCACTTTTAATTTCACTCTTAATAATACTATACTGTACTGTACTGTACTATACTATACTATACTATACTATACTATACTATACTATACTATACTATACTATACTATACTATACTATAAAAAGGTAAAGGTAAAGGGGCCCCTGACCATCAGGTCCAGTCATGTCCGACTCTGGGGCTGCGGCGCTCATCTCGCTCTATAGGCCGAGGGAGCCGGCGTTTGTCCGCAGACAGCTTCCGGGTCATGTGGCCAGCATGACAAAGCTGCTTCCAGCGAACCAGAGCAGCACACGGAAACGCCGTTTACCTTCCTGCCGGAGCGGTCCCTATTTATCTACTTGCACTTTGATGTGCTTTCGAAATGCTAGGTTGGCAGGAGCTGGGACCGAGCAACGGGAGCTCACCCCGTTGCAGGGATTCGAACCGCCGACCTTCTGATCAGCAAGCCCTAGACTCTGTGGATTAACCCACACTGCCACCTGGGTCCCTGCCATACTATACTATACTATACTATACTATACTATACTATACTATACTATACTATAAACACATGGATATTCAAGTTGTAATATATAGGTGGCTATTGTGAAGTTTGGGGGAAAGACAAATATAGAGGAATGAACTTGCTCAGTGTCCCACAAAAAGCTCAATAATTTTTGTCCTGGTATAGCACTGCGCCAACAGTCCATCTAGCCCAATATTATCAGGCACAGGTTTTCCCCATCCCTACTTCCAGGGATCTCAGCACTATCCCTCTCTTTTAATCTATTCAAAATTCAGAATAGCATTGCCCGCTAGGTTTAATAAAGCATCAAATATTCTCTTCATTTTAAAGCTCATAACCAGTGACAGATCAGAGAAGATGATCACTGTACGATAGCTGCCCCCAAGGGAGCCAATCAGCAATATTAGATGCTGTGTGCAATATACACTTTCAGAAAGACACATTCTCATCTCAGTTAGAATTCACAAGCCAATTAGTGTCAGCAGGGAGAAAAAACAAAATGTATGCAACACTGTTAAAAAGAATGTTAACACCATTTTTTTAAAAAAACAACAACCCAAATACTGCATTTAACAAAATGTTCTGTGTTTCTCGCCAATTTTAATTGCTTTGCAGCCATATGCAAGTTTCCTTCTGAAATGTAAGTTTACAAAGTTTCTAGTCCTCACGGCTGGGGGAAACTGGGCAAGCACGATGGCGGTCTGAAAAAGTAATCAGAGGATAAGAAGAAGATCTATATAAGTTCCAGTCAGGTCTCTTCATTGGACCTCATATGCACTTTTGAGGCCTTAGGCCAGAGCTTTCTAAACTTTTCATGTTGGTGACACACTTTTTAGACATGCATCATTTTGCAACACAGTAATTCAGTTTTACTAGCAAACCGGAGGTTAAACTTTCCAGCCCCAGGAGGATTGTGGTGATCATCCGTGTGACACATTTACACTCTGCAGCTGGCACACTAACAGGTCGTGACACACAGTTTGGAAAGCTCTGCCTTATGCACTTCCAGACTGTTAGTTATTTTGTGAGAGGAATTCAGCTGCATACCAGCAAATTCAGGTTGTGCATTTAAAGTGCATATGATGATCTTGCCCAAGAAACTTGCTTCCAAAAAGAGCCTCTGGACTTTTTGAGATAAGGAAAGTGATGGGGAAATGTGCTGGAAACTGTGGGGTAACAATGCAAGGTCTTTAAACTTCTCCGCAAATCAGGATGAACGCTCAATAAACAGGTAATCTGGAAGTGACCTTCATACGGCAGGATATGCAAAATTTATTTAATTGTGAGTGCTGAAAATAGTGTGTCTTCCCAGGTTTCTGGTTCTACAGTAACCTTGTGTAGAGGTTCTAACCTCTACCTATTTCTGCCAGATAAAATAGCCTGTCCCCAAACAATACAAGGGTGGGGTAGTTGAAAAAAAGCACAACTTTGTGGATTCTCCTGCCCTGCTCTTATGCCAGTTGCACAATCTACCATTCTCCCTGTTAGAAAGACACAACTCCACCAACCCCAAAACAAATGGGGTAGGATCAGGGTAGGAAAATCCATGGTTGTGTTAGCTTTCGTAGCTGACCTAGATGGCACAAAGCTGGAGTAGCTGCAAATGAGATAACATGACTCTCAAACAAAGGAAACAGAATCTGTGACCTAGCTGAAGACAGGTGATCATGCACAGGTGCATAAGCCTTTTGATTTATGGTGGAGTATTTTCAAAGAATAGGGACGCATGTGGCGCTGTGGGTTAAACCACAGAGCCTAGGACTTGCCGATCAGAAGGTCGGTGGTTCGAATCCCTGTGGCGGGGTGAGCTCCCATTGCTTGGTCCCAGCTCCTGCCAACCTAGCAGTTCAAAAGCACGTCAAAGTGCAAGTAGATAAATAGGTACTGCTCCAGCGGGAAGGTAAACAGCATTTCTGTGTGCTGCTCTGGTTTGCCAGAAGCGGCTTTGTCATACTGGCCACATGACCTGGAAGCTGTACACCGGCTCCCTCAGCCAATAACGTGAGATGAGCGCCACAACCCCAGAGTCGGTCATGACTGGAACTAATTATCAGGGGTCCCTTTACCTTTATTTTCAAAGAAAAGGCAGGGGAGAGGGGGAAAACAGGATACAGTGGTGCCTCGCTAGACAAATTTAATTCGTTCCACAGGTCTTTTCTTATAACGAAAAATTCGTCTAGCGAATCCCATAGGAATGCATTGAATTTTTTTGATTTTTTTTTTTGCCCATAGGAACGCATTAATTGAATTTCAATGCATTCCTATGGGAAACCGTGATTCACTAGACGAATTTTTCGTAAAACGAATTCGTCTAGCGAGGCAACCTCCGCTAGAAAAAACCTTTCGTTAAGCGGAAATTTCGTTAAGCAGGGCATTCGTTAAGCGAGGCACCACTGTAACAGGCAAGGAAAAATTCCTGGAGAACAGGCGAAGTTCCAGCAGACTGGAGGAGGGCAAATGTTGTCCCTATTTTCAAAAAGGGGAAAAGAGAGGACCCAAACAATTACCGCCCAGTCAGCCTGACATCAATACCAGGAAAGATTCTAGAGCAGATCATTAAGCAAACAGTCTGTGAGCACCTAGAAAGAAACTCTGTGATCACTAAAAGTCAGCATGGGTTTCTGAAAAATAAGTCATGTCAGACTAATCTGATCTCATTTTTTGACAGAATTACAAGCCTGGTAGATGAAGGGAACGCTGTGGATGTAGCCTATCTTGATTTCAGCATGGCCTTTGACAAGGTGCCCCATGATATTCTTGTAAAGAAGCTGGTAAAATGCGGGCTAGACAATGCTACCATACAGTGGATTTGTAACTGGCTTACTGACCGAACCCAAAGGGTGCTCATCAATGGCTCCTCCTCATCCTGGAGAGTAGTGACTAGTGGGGTGCGACAGGGTTCTGTCTTGGGCCCAGTCTTATTCAACATCTTTATCAATGACTTAGATGATGGGCTTGAGGGCATCCTGAGCAAGTTTGCAGACGACACCAAATTGGGAGGGGTGGCTAATACCCCAGAGGACAGGATCACACTTCAAAAGACCTTAACAGATTAGACAACTGGGCCAAAGCAAACAAGATGAATTTTAACAAGGAGAAATGTAAGGTACTACACTTGGGCAAAAAAAATGAATGAAAATGAAAATGAAAGGCACAAATACAGGATGGGTGACACCTGGCTTGAGAGCAGTACATGTGAAAAGGATCTAGGAGTCTTGGTAGACCACAAACTTAACATGAGTCAGCAGTGTGATGCAGCAGCTAAAAAAGCCAATGCAATTCTGGGCTGCATCAATAGGAGTATAGCATCTCGATCAAGGGAAGTAATAGTACCACTGTATTCTGCTCTGGTCAGACCTCACCTGGAGTACTGTGTCCAGTTCTGGGCACCACAGTTCAAGAAGGATACTGACAAGCTAGAACGTGTCCAGAGGAGGGCAACCAAAATGGTCAAAGGCCTGGAAACAATGCCTTATGAGGAACGGCTTAGGGAGCTGGGTATGTTTAGCCTGGAGAAGAGAAGGTTAAGGGGTGATATGATAGCCATGTTCAAATATATGAAAGGATGTCATATGGAGGAGGGAGAAAGATTGTTTTCTGCTGCTCCAGAGATGCGGACACGGAGCAATGGATTCAAACTACAAGAAAGAAGATTCCACCTAAACATTAGGAAGAACTTCCTGACAGTAAGAGCTGTTCGGCAGTGGAATTTGCTACCAAGGAGTGTGGTGGAGTCTCCTTCTTTGGAGGTCTTTAAGCAGAGGCTTGACAGCCATATGTCAAGAATGCTTTGATGGTGTTTCCTGCTTGGTAGGGGGTTGGACTGGATGGCCCTTGTGGTCTCTTCCAACTCTATGATTCTATGAAAGCAAACAACACAGCATCTGCTGTATCCTGTTCAACCACCAGAACGGTCAAACCTTTCAAGATTTACATGTGGAGTTTCTGTGAAGGAATCAAAGTTTTAATCTCTTTTTCAGTATTGGTCAGTTTCAGGGCCGACTTTAGCAGATGCGGCGCCGGGTTGCAAATATCCGCCCAGCGCCCCCAAATTACCATGGATAGTGTTGGGGTGGCCATAGCTGCGCACTGCCAGCCATCCGTGGGGAGGCGCAACTCTCCCCCATGCCGCTGCAGGAAAGCAATCCCCGCAAAGGCTTGGGAGTGAAGTTGCGCCCCTCCCAAGCCTCCGTGGGAGGAGAGCGATCCCTGCAGAGGCTTGGAAGGCTTGGGAGGGAAGCTGCGCATCCGCCAGCCTTATGGTTGGTGGGGCACAGCTTCCATCCTAAGCCTCTGCAGGGATCGCTCTCCTCCCAAGGAGGCTTGGGAGGGAAGGTGCACGCCCGCCAGCCTTATGGTTGGCGGGATGCAGCTGTCGGGAGGCCGGCGCCCTGAGAGGCCGGCGCCCTGGCGCAACGCACCACTACGCCCTATGGGAAAGACAGCTCTGGTCAGTTTCGAGTGGAGCAAGTCAAACCTGCAAACCTGCACCCAAACTCCATTGTGCAGGTACCACAAATGAGAATTACCGTAACTGTACATTCAGATTCACATGAAATGGGGCAGCAGCATAGAGAAGCTGATATAATGTATTTGGGGAAGGCAGCAACAACAACAGAAACCAACTGCAGGAGAGCTAATTCAGCTATGGTGTGGACATCCAACACTTGCAATTTACAGATCTCAATCTTCTGCACAGCATTTCATGTGTCTGAGTGGGCAGCAGTGGGCAAGATAGATTGTCGCTGCTGGTTAAGTTACCCAGAGCTGTCTTTCCCAGGATTGCTTCACTGCCGTCTTCACTCACCTTGACATTTTTTTTTCAGCATCACTAGGTAAAAGATTGCCCACAGTGCTTGCATTATTAATCTGAATTACATTTCTGAAGATGATGAAATTTTGTACCAGCATAATTTCTTTGATGGTGCTCAAGCTAATATTTCATCGTACTAATTCCAACCAAGGGGGAAAGCCTGAAAGCCATCGCTCCATCTAAGTCACTGCCTGATCCCCATCAGAAACCCACGCCGCTACCACCCCACAACTAATTTTTCTTCCAGCTATTATACGCATAGCCTTGCCTCCTGTCATCAGCCTCTGCCCCAGGCATGAGATCTAAAATGACAGGTGCCAAGATTTTATTCATCCTTTCACCTAGGACAGCTTATTATCTCCTTGGGTCTAGCAGATTCTGATGTGGCCTTGAGGGGACACCTTTCCTAGAGCACAGCTGCTCTGAAAAGCAGCAGCTCCAAATGCATAATGCAATTAAACCTAAAATTATATAAGAAGACAAACAGGCTCAAGATCCCTATGCTATTTCAATCTCTCTCAGTAAAGCACTGCATCAGTCAGCCAACAAAACTTGGATTGATTAACATAAGTGAGAACACAAGTATGCTACCCACTTTTTTCAGCTAAAACATTTTAAGGATCAGGTTATCTAAACTCAAGTCACATGGATGTGGCACCAATTAGAAAGACAAGAGCTTCAAGTCACTATGTAATTAACATTGCTGATAACCATTCAAATCAAAGTCTTCTTCTTCTTCTTCTTTGGTGATCACTCATAAGTGATCTTCCATAAAGATTGTCTTCCATAAGATTGTCTTCCATAAGATTGATCTCCCATAAGATTGTCTTCCATAAACACGATTTTAACAATGGGTCCGTAAGTGACTGTGGAGGCCAATTCTGGATCCACACGTCCTTCCACAGTGGGGACATTGGTTTCCAGGCAGGAGTTGATCACTGTGTGGATTTGCCAATCGTGCCTTCCTCTTAGCACGTTTCTCCCTTGCGTCCTGAGATCGAGTTTCTTCAAAGCCCATGACACCTTTGGTAAAGGCTGTCCTCCAACTGGAGTGCTCGCAGGCCAGTGTCTCCCAGTTGTCAGTGTTTATACTACATTTTTAAAGATTTGCCTGGAGACAGTTTTTAACCTCTTTTGTTGACCACCAGCATTACGCTTTCCATTTTTAAGTTCGGTATGCAGCTACTTCTTACAATGCCCACCTGAAATTTATTAGCTGTAATTAGGGATGCTAGAGGATTCTGACAAAAGCACAAGCAGAAGTGAAAATTGCTGGCATTTGCTTATTCATCCTATGCCTGAAATGCAAATTGATCAAGCAAATACCAAATGGAAATTGCTGCTGTTGTTTTCAGTCCGCAAACAATTTGTAATTCATGACTCCCCTGCCTCCATTTGAATCATGTTTCCTTTGCATTGAAAAAAATGCTATGGAAACAATTGCAACATTAATTTCATTAAATTTGTAACTCACATAAATGACATAAATAATAACAAAGTACATTAAATAGAGGACAGTGAGACAAATAATGTAGCATTTGGGGGGAAACAAACTGCAGCAGAACAGAAACAGCACTGATTGTGACAAAGACCAGTCGGATTGGAAACTGTTGCATTCTTACACCCACAGCTTATTTCCCACAGTCCACCACTCTATTTAAAACACAGTCACAGAGACCATTACTACCAATAAAGTTGCAGTCACATTGGTGTACTCTAAGTGAAGTCCATCATTGTCTACTCAAACAATCCACTCTTCAAACGCTCCCCAATGCAGCACTTTAAGCTGAGGTTGTTCATCCTTGCTGGAGTTGCAATTCAAGCATACATCAGTTTTCCAGCATGGCTAAAATCACTTTCAAAATTAAACAGCCTAATCTCATACATGTTTATTTTCAGAAGCGGAGTCCTATTGAGTTTTATGGGACTTACTCCCAAATTTAGGGGCTACAGGATTGCAACCTAAACCTCAATTTCTTTCATTTTGCAGGTCCAGGCATAAGACAGGATTAGTTTTGTATTATACCTTGTGATCCTTTGCTTCTGTGAGAAAAGCTAAGTCAACAAGAGATGTCTGCCTTACCACTAACTTTTTTGTATTTAAGGAGTGTAATTCATTATGTTTACTAAATAGCAACCCAGCAAATTCTACTATTTAAGGAGCTAATTTACTATTAAACTGAGCCATGTGGTACCAAGAAAATTAGCATGACCATAGAGTGGCAAAATTCTTCTTATAGCAAAATTCCAGCTTAAACTGAAGAAAGTATGAAAAACCACTGGGCCAGTAAGATACAATCTAAATCAAATCCCTTATGAATACACAGTGGAAGTGAGGAACAGGTTTAAGGATTTAGATTTGGTGGACAGAGTGCCTGAAGAACTATGGATGGAGGCTCATAACATTATACAGGAGGCAGCAACGAAAACCATCCCAAGGAAAAGGAAATGCAAGAAAGCAAAATGGCTGTCCAACGAGGCCTTACAAATAGCGGGGGAGAGGAGGCAAGCAAAATGCAAGGGAGATAGGGAAAGATACAGGAAACTGAATGCAGATTTCAAAAAAATAGCAAGGGGAGACAAGAGGGCCTTTTTAAACGAGCAATGCAAAGAAATAGAAGAAAACAACAGAATGGGGAAAACCAGAGATCTGTTCAAGAAAATTGGAGATATGAAAGGAACATTTCGTACAAAGATTACCATAATAAAGGACAAAAGTGGTAAGGACCTAACAGAAGCAGAAGACATCAAGAAGAGGTGGCAAGAATACACAGAGGAATTATACCAAAAAGATATGGAGGTCTTGTACACCCCAGGTAGTGTGGTTGCTGACCTTGAGCCAGACATCTTGGAGAGTGGAAGTGATGATATTCCAGCTGAACTATTAAAAATTTTAAAAGATGATGCTGTCAAGGTGCTACACCCAATATGCCAGCAAGTTTGGAAAACTCAGCAATGGCCAGAGGATTGGAGAAGATCAGTCTACATCCCAATTCCAAAGAAGGGCAGTGCCAAAGAATGTTCCAACTACCGCACAATTGCGCTCATTTCACACGCTAGCAAGGTTATGCCTAAAATTCTAAAATTCAGTATGTGGACCGAGAACTCCCAGAAGTGCAAGCTGGATTTCGAAGGGGCAGAGGAACCAGAGACCAAATAGCAAACATGCGCTGGATTATGGAGAAAGCTAGAGAGTTCCAGAAAAATGTCTACTTCTGCTTCATTGACTATGCAAAAGCCTTTGACTGTGTCGACCACAGCAAACTATGGCAAGTTCTTAAAGAAATGGGAGTGCCTGATCACCTCATCTGTCTCCTGAGAAATCTCTACGTGGAACAAGAAGCTACAGCTAGAACTGGATATGGAACAACTAATTGGTTCAAAATTGGGAAAGGAGAACGACAAGGTTGTATATTGTCTCCCTGCTTATTTAACTTATATGCAGAATTCATCATGCGAAAGGCTGGACTGGATGAATCCCAAGCTGGAATTAAGATTGCCGGAAGAAATATCAACAACCTCAGGTATGCAGATGACACAACCTTGATGGCAGAAAGTGAGGAGGAATTAAATAACCTTTTAATGAGGGTGAAAGAGGAGAGCACAAAAAAAGGTCTGAAGCACAACATCAAAAAAACCAAGATCATGGCCACTGGTCCCATCACCTCCTGGCAAATAGAAGGGGAAGAAATGGAGGTAGTGAGAGATTTTACTTTCTTGGGCTCCTTGATCACTGCAGATGGTGACAGCAGTCACGAAATTAAAAGACCCCTGCTTCTTAGGAGAAAAGCAATGAAAAACCTAGACAGCATCTTAAAAAGCAGAGACATCACCTTGTCTACAAAGGTCCGTATAGTTAAAGCTATGGTTTTCCCAGTAGTGATGTATGGAAGTGAGAGCTGGACCATAAAGAAGGCTGATCGCCGAAGAATTGATGCTTTTGAATTATGGTGCTGGAGGAGACTCTTGAGAGTCCCATGGACTGCAAGAAGATCAAACCTATCCATTCTAAAGGAAATCAGCCCTGAGCGCTCACTGGAAGGACAGATCCTGAAGCTGAGGCTCCAATACTTTGGCCACCTCATGAGAAGAGAAGACTCCCTGGAAAAGACCCTGATGTTGGGAAAGATTGAGGGCACTAGGAGAAGGGGACGACAGAGGACGAGATGGTTGGACAGTGTTCTCGAAGCTACGAACATGAGTTTGACCAAACTGCGGGAGGCAGTGGAAGACAGGAGTGCCTGGCGTGCTCTGGTCCATGGGGTCATGAAGAGTCGGACACGACTAAACAACAACAAAAATAGAGTGGCAATGCTATATTAAAGACAAAACAGTAAGGAATATCTGAACAAACCTTTGCATATGCTTTCTTCCATAAGTAACAGGTGCTTTATTATTTCTAATTAAACCTTTTACGCTTATACGATTTTTAAAATGATGAATTTTTACATATGACTCATTCTTCTCATCCAAACAGCTACCGGTAAGTCTTTATTTATAATTTCTTGAAGACAAACCCAGCCAACATGACAAAAATCAAATTATCGATCAAGAAAAAAAGTAATTAATGTACAAAATCTATATTCCATTTTCTGACTAAGCCTCGCAAATAATGGATTCATGCTCACTCAGTAAATCTTCTTATTCACAAAGCAATTTTCAACCCAGAGGAAGCAAGGTTTCCTCTGCAATCCTAAGCACAGACCAAAAAGCAGGCAATTTCCAATGTTCTCTGCCTCTGTAAAATGGTGCAGAATTGAATTGGAAGCTGGAGTTATTGGGGGGGGGGGACTTCATTAGCAATGTAACCATTTCAGACACTCTTGTGAACAATGGGGGTATGCTGTTAAGAGTTAAATACAGATCAAAGTAGCACAATTTATGTCTTTAAATTGCGGTCTTGAGTAGGCTTGAAAAGCTGCTGTAGCTAGCAAGTGCTATGAGTATATGTCTGAGGAAAATTGAGCGAGTTGGAGAGAGAAAGAGAAGAGGAAAAATGAAAGACGTTTAATATATCATTGATTTCATTAAGAGTGAATGTATTGGTGGTGCTGTGAATAGATGTGTGTCGATCTGAACTTTTTCTATGATTTATCACTGTAGGTCATGGCATGAGTAAATAGGTTGGCATAACTTAATATGACAAGAGAACCTCCCTTACGAACTTTATTGATCCTGATACTACCAGTCTGACCTCAAGACGTGTCCTGGAAGGCATTCAGAAGACAATCATCATATGTAAAGATCATCATATGTAAATCCAGCTACCATTAAAATCTACTTAACATCTGAATGGATGTCATTATTCTTATCCTTATTTATTAAATTTATATACCACCCTTTATCTGCAGATCTCAAGATAATGACAGGACCCAATGAGATTCTGGGTAAATTAGGAGAGCAGCTACCACTGCTCTACTTCTCTTATCAATGGCAGCAATATTTTCTTTAATCAAAACAAAACAGCTCCAGCAGGCCTCCTGTGTCCCCAGCATGCCAGGTAATGGGCAATCTACAAAAGCATGCCATCACGAGGCTTACATTTGCTTGACATATGAAGGAGACTGAAGTGATAGTCTCTTGGACCATACTACTTCAGACTGCAGGTGTGGGCGAATGATTTCTGAAAGTCCTTCACATGCAAGGAGCAGCTCAGAACTTGCCTGGCCCACTTCCTTCTCTGCTAGTTCTCCATTTCTAGCAATGTGATGTTTGTCTTTTAAACGTAGGGAGGTATTTTTAGAAAATTATTGTGGCGCTTGTACTCTGAAGCAGGACACTCCAGAACTCCATTACTGTACAGTCTCAGGACTCGGTCAACTCATTTCACATGTATAGTCCAGGCCTTAATGCTTGCTTCAAAGACAGAGCTGCATTGTGTCACGTTTTAATGATGGAGAGCTATGCCAAGCACAAATCTGTTATTTTCATTTTAAAGTATCCAAGGATTGTCCCCTGTAAAAATTTAGTCAATCCACCCCAAAATAACCATGACAAGTTCATTGCTATTGATGCCCCCCATAAAATTCTCTCTCTCTCTCTCTCTCTGCAAATCACAGAATGAAGAAGCAAAAGCCACAGAAAAGCCACAAGGGACTTTCTTACTAAACCTGACAAATAACACATTCCATTTCTTTAATCTTTGGTCAGGAAGAGGGAGGACCTTCATTCTCTCTATACAAGATTGAGAGAGAGAGATTCTGGTCTGGGGAAGAATCTGCCCACTTGTCTCCCCAAGGAGCTGAAGAAGAAATGTATTAATCTACATTTATTTATTTCTCTTAGTCACTTACTACAAAAGGCCTGGAAGCAACTATTGTTTTAATATTGTGTTACCTACCTTGCATTTATTTATTTTATTTCTATAGCACCCATCATAAGGATCATGAGGTGGTTTACAATATTAAAAAAACCACAAAAATATGTAACATAGTAACAAACGAAAAGAATACAGTTTAAAAGGTCATAAATTAGCCAAAGGCCTGAGAGAAGAGGAATGTTTTTGTCTGGCGCCTAAATATATGTAAAGGTTTAATAAAAAGTTACAAATGTTAACTATTTATAGTAGTTAAAAGTTAACTATAAAATATTAAAATAAGTAGTAGCACCTGGCCTTCTTGCTAAATTGAAGGGCCTTCTTGATTTAAGGTGGTTCTAACAACACACACACACACACACACACACACACACACACACACACAGTTTTCTAATAGCCACTCTTGAGCAGGTGCCAACCATGGCTGAGGGCAGTGACTTTGGTATCAGGCTCATGCACTGCCCTGCGCAGATGCACCAGCTGTAAGTTCTCTTTCAAAGGGCTGTGGAGTTGCCTCCTAACCAGATGTGCTACTACTTGTGTCGAGCCGGCATTGGTGTCGGGAGCAAGGGGAGAGAGAGGTTGCCACTGAGGAAGGAACAGTGCTCCTCCCAGTGGAAGTTGACCACTGTAGAGGAGGAGAGAGCCTGGGGCTTTTTCCAGAAAAAAGGGTGCCGGTACTGCACATACCGCCAGAAAAAAGCACTGGTTAAAAGTGAGAGTGCATGAGTGCAGAGACCTAGGTTACCTTGGGCTATTCGCTATCTCTTTAATTTGCTACATGGGGTTGTGAGTACTGTGTAAAAGTAAGAAATGATGCACACCACTCTGAGCTACTTAGAGAAAAGGTGGAACCTGAACATGATGTAAGGTGATTGTTGCTTGTATGCTACTATTAACCTGATCTATACACAAGGACTAAGATACCCCTGTTTTCCCAGTCCATTTTCATTTACCTATGAAATCTCATCCCGCTACGGTCCATACCTCCCCTGCTGTTACAAACTGACTACTGTTCAATCTCCACTCCATATTTTATAGAAAGATGGGGTGTAAAGATTGAAGACTGTGGAGTGTGGAACTAGGGGAAACCTGAGTTCAAATCCCCATTCTTGGTCTAATAGCCAGCTCCGCATGTAAACTCACAAGGGTTCTTGAGAGGATAAAGTGCAGATGTAGGTTACTTTAAGATCCTTGGGGAAAGTGTGGGATAAAAAATAATTATGAAATAAAATAAATACTGTGGCATTTGCAATCCTGATTTAATATACAGAGACAAAACACAATATTACAGGAGCATAAACTGGAAAGCATTGTCTCTCAGCTGCAGCCTTCCCAAACCAGGTGCCTTCTAGATGTTCTGCACTACATTTCCCATGAGCTCCAGCCAGCATGGCCAATGGTCAGGGGTTATGGGAATTGTGGTTTAAAAAAACTGGAGGGCACCAGGTGAGGGAAATCTTCTTTACTACAAAGGAGACCTGACCACCTTAGTTATACCACAAGGCAACTATAATGACAGAGAAAAGGGAGAGTTGCCAGGATCCATATTAGTTTCACTGTGGTTGAGATAGTGTTTTCCAAGCAGTGAGCACACAAAGCCCTATCAAGAGGCTGAAAAGCTTCTCAATACACCACACACCAATATTTGAGAAATATGTCAGACTTACTTTAAAAAAAAAGTCAATTCTGAACTATTAAGGCTGCAGTCCTAAGCACACTTACAAGAAAATTACTTCAGATGAGCTCCAGTGAGTTCAGGAGGACTTAAACACAAATGGAACTAGGCAGTAAGCATTTTTCTTTAAGCCATAAGAACAGATGATTGGCTTAAACAGGCTTTCTAGGATGCAGGGGGTGTGGCGATTTCACCCATTTAAAGTAGTTCTGGGTCAACTGAGAATAGATCATTCAGCCTCTTTCTGAGGAAGCAAGAGAATACAGTTTCTAGGTAGAGTTGCATCGCGAAGTTAAACATGCGCAATCACCACTACAAAATAACCCCAACTTTTAAATATGTCATAATACAACCAAAGGGGAGGGGGATAATATGAATAAAGAAACCACCTTCTGCTTATGTGATTCTTGTTTTCCACGTGGCACTTAAACCCATTTATAGAATATACAACAGATGATATAGATCCAGGAAGCAGGATAAGGGACACTATGCTACCAGGCAGGTAATTTCATGGATGCACCACATAAAACATATTCCTGCATCATACTCATAGCTCAATACTTCCATAGAACCCAGAGTGCAAATTGCTTTACAGAGCTGTTCTTTTTATTCCGAATTAGGCACTTATGGCCTAACATAGGTCCCACACACGCACAGAGGCATCAGCAGCAGTCCATAAAATATGCCAAACAACAAGGGGGTGGGGTCAGGGTACCAAAATCATGGCAAAGGGGTTTCTTAACCAAAAGAACCTCCCCGCCCCGCCCCTGCCATTTCTCTCCTTATAAATGTGATATAAAGAGAAAGCTTGAAGGGAAATCCCTTAACACAATACATTAGAAGATGAACTAGCCTATCCCTGAATATGCAGCGGGGAGGGACAGCGCCAGGGGGAGCAAGTTCAAGGCTTGACAAGCTTGGGATCGAAACCACGGGTTTAAGAGGCTACTTCCCGTGCTAGGATGTAAACAAGGCAGAGGAATCTTCTTGAGCATGTGCAGAGTGGCTTGTGTTTCTCAACACAACAGCTCCTAAACACCCTGGGGGCGGGGGGGGGCGCGGCTTCCAGACGTGACTTCCAGCCCCGTTTGAGACTCGCCGCCCGCATCTGCTACCGTGAATACGGTGCCAGCCCGGAGCTCCCTCCCTCCCGCCGCTATCTCCGTCGGTTTCTTTCCGCCCGAGCCTTACCTGGGCAGCAGCAGCCTCTGGGCTGAAGGGTCGGGGCTGAGGCGACTCCGCGTCGAGCGACCGCGACCAAGACACACAGGGAGCAGCGGAGCAATCAAAGGCCAGCTCCGCTCTGCCAGGCAAGATGGGCAGCCAGGCCGCGGCGGCCTCGACCACGCCCCCCGTCTCCAGGCCCCGCCTCCGGCCCCGCCTTTCTTTCAGCGGGCGCGGCGCGATTGCATCACCAGGGCCGTCATTCCCGCCCCGCCCGCGAGCTTTGCCCCGCCCACTCCCGCCCTCCGAAAGAGTTTCCTATTGCCGTGTTGGCGACGCTGGTGCGTCTGGATTCCGGGGCGGCCGCGTTAAAGGCTACTCAACATGTCGTGGGCATGAGATCTCATGGCCTTCATTGCAATGGGAGTAAGCCCCGTTGAATTCAAGAGGGCTTACTTCTAGGTAGACATGGCTAGGCTTGCGCTGTTAGCCGTTATTTATGTACAGTATTTGTGTTATTTATTTCATGGAATTCGTATGCCACTTGATTGTAGGGGTAAAAAAATCCTCAAAGCTGATTACAAACATATATATATATATATATATATATATATATATATATATATATATATATATATACACATCCACATATATATAAACAATAAAATCATCACTAATGACAACCGTACAGTTAAAAGCACAATAGAATAGACTGGGGGGAAAACCACCTCATGCGAGCTTCCTAAACATCTGGCTAAAAGGTAAAGGCACCCCTGACCATTAGGTCCAGTCGTGACCGACTCGGGGGTTGCGGCGCTCATCTCGCGTTATTGGCCGAGGGAGCTGGCATACAGCTTTACAGCTTCCAGGTCATGTGGCCATCATGACAAAGCCGCTTCTGGCGAACCAGAGCAGCGCACGGAAATGCCGTTTACCTTCCCGCCGGAGCGGTACCTATTTATCTACTTGGACTGGTGTGCTTTCAAACTGCTAGGTGGGCAGGAGCTGGGACCAAGCAACGGGAGCTCACCCCGTCATGGGGATTCGAACCACCGACGTTCTGATCGGCAAGCCCTAGGCTCAGTGGTTTAAACCATAGCGCCACCCGCGTCTGGCTAGGCAAGTCTAAATAAGAATGTCTTAAGAGCAGGTGCCGAAAAGAATAGAGTGCCAGACTGTGATACCAATAGACAAGGAGGGAACATGGTAAAAAGTTGTTATTAATCACTCTTTGTGAAAAATAACTCAAAAGCAAGTTACAAAATATGCATTAAAAATGCCTCATAAAAGTATGCATACTTTTCAGCAAAACCTTTTGTTTCTGCTGAAATAAATAGAAATCAAACTAGAACAATAAAACAAAATTAATTAGGGAAGGTATTAAGTATTATCCTAAGGTGACAGGTAGGTAGATGATACATCCATCTTTTGTATATATGCACCTGCCAACTTATCCATGCACCTGGTGGTTAGGGCACAAAAGGTTAGGTCACTAGATGTGATAGTTTTCAAGATTTATTGGTTGTGTCCTAAGGAATTTTGTAAACGCCCGCCTGGTAGGCTTTGTGCATTGTAATCTAAAGTGCAAGATGATGTACAGGTTGTTGAGTTTTTTCATAGACTGAAGCTGCAGTTTTAAAGACACATTCTGAGGAAGAAGGAATTCCTTTCAAATCAACAGATCCAGTCAAAGCCATAAGAACAAGACCTGGATTTAACACAGAAACCAACCCCTTTCCTTTTCCTTTCCTTTTATAACAATCAGTTGTTTTCACAAGAGATATACTGTAGTGAGACTGCTCTCAGCCGAGACTGTGTATCTTTGCTCTAAAATAAAGTGCAACCATGGGATGTTTCCCCATGTGCATGTGATTGTAGGAAGTTTTTTTTGTAAAAGTAACCTTTCTCCTCATGATCTTGACTGTGGGACAGAAAGTATAAGAGCAACTTCCAAGTCAGATTTTAGCTTATTGGTATTCAATTAATTTAATGGGTAGCCTCAATGGTTTCAGAACCTTACATGCAGTGGCTGCATTAAGGTCAGGTTTTGGAGAGATTAAAAAGAGGGAAGGAGAAAGTTGAGCAAAAACCAGAGAGGGTGACACAGGAGAGAGAAAGAGACGAAAGAGTAGATACATTTTTAAGTGGATTGCACTTTTGGAACCTGGGGTAAAAGGTGGTTCAGGTCAGGTATGGAAATGATGAAGGGCCCTGTTCTTGTATGTCTAGGTTTGCCTTCACATTTCAGACTCTGGAAATGCAAACAGAGTTTTTTGTGCAATGTGAACATATCCTTCCTGTTTAGCAATCTCCACAGTCAAACCTCAACTAACTTAATGGTTGCTCTCTCTCTCTCTCTCTCTCTCTCTCTCTCTCTCTCTCTCTCTCTCTCTCACACACACACACACACACACACACACACACACACACACACGAGAGCACACAGAGCTATCTTCTGAAACATTCCCATTACTGTCTCTTTTATCAGTGATTGAATCATCAGCAATTGGCAGAGGATAACAACCTCACCTGCTGATTTCTATAGATCAGTCCTCTCTTGAAAGCACAGAAGCTGGCCAGTTGGTGATGTTTTTCCTGGTCAGTTGACAACTCAGAATTTCACTCTTCTTAAAATATAGTAATTGTTCTGTCTCATTTTAATATTATTAGTTGCCTTGGAGGACTTTTGACACATAGGGGGAAAATAAAAAATAAAAGCCCTAGCCTTGGCAGAACTCCTTTGCCTTAAACTGCTTATCAGCCAGAAACTGTACATTAAACTTTTCCATTACTGCCATAACCATGCCAAAAAACAACAACTGGTTTTCTGTCTGGCATACAGGTGTTTTATATTTTTGTAAACCACTTAGATGTTTCCTTACAACAGGTGGTATATTATTTTTGATAGATAATAACAGAAGAACCAAAAAGTATCCCAAAATTTGCAGGGGTCCCTTTACCTTTACCTTTTACTCTTGAAATGTTAACTTTTTGGGTGCAGTGAAAATTCTATGCTAGAACTTTAACATCCCCATGCAGTGAGTAAACAGATCTATTTTCAGTACTGCCGCAAATTAATAATCCCCATGACACCTAGGAGACGGAAAGCCATGACAGTGAGATAGATTTCAAACTTGTATATCATTATAATATGCATGTGCTTTTAATGTTCCTACCTAAGAAGTATTCAATTGAGCTTTAGAACGTTTTCAAATCTTTCACATATGTGGGTGTTTCAGTTTTGAAGTCTTGAGAATAATTTGATCCAAAACACACTTAACTAAAGGAAATAAAGGTCACATTGGTATAACTGGAAGTTATAAATAAACTAAGAATAATGGCCAAAATCTGCCTAACCCAAAATATTTCTCTCTTCCAGCTGCTCTGTCCATACCAGTCTGACGTCCCCATTTTCTAGATATGAATGCTATTTGTTAAAACAAAATGAATCAATTCTTTTAAGCAGATATTGAATCATGATGGCAGCCTTCAAAATGCCATTATAAATAGTATAGATTGTGGACTAATCTCTCCAGGGAAATCCAGAATCCTCCTCTGCTTCCAGTTTCATGCAGCTAAGAACTTTCTGTTCCAGCAGACTTTTCATTTCTGATGTCTGCTCTGTCATATTTGTATTGCTTGTGTGATCTGCTTATGCTTTTATTGTTTTAATGCTCTATTTTTATTGATTTAAATCTGTTAGTAACTTGATATATAACATAGAAAGCTGTGCTATAAATACGGAAAACTGGAATTATTGTTAAATGGATAGACCTTGAATATATCACATTGAAAAAGGAAATGGGAATTTTATTTTATTTTTTAAAATATTCTTTATTAAATATTATTAAAAAATCACACACATATGTAAAAAAGGCTTATATACATCGTGCACATTAGCATATCCTTAAACTTTACATAGAACAACAAAGAAAAATGTAAGAAAAATTATACACACAAAAAGAATGGGGAAAAAATATCAAAATGAAAGCTTTTTCGAGTTACAGATTATCTCACATCATACAGTAGTTCCAATCCTTCTCATTATATTTTAGTAAATGGGAATTTTAATGAAGTTAACAAAGTCTTTAATCCAGTGTACATGGAATCACATATAACCAGACAGAGAAGGCAAAAAATTATTAATGGGGTGAGAATTCTATCATTTGTTTCCCACCAGAGCATGAAATTAACATTGCTTACCTTTCATTGTTGTTGTTTATAGAAAGACTAATGATCATCATACAAAGCCTTTTGCAACCAAATGGTTCATTTAGAAAGCAAGCAACAAGAAAATATAAGGGAAATGGGTTTGCGTAGATATTTAGAATATTGCTGAATATGTCATTTGAAAAATCTGTTGAAGGAATGACACAAGGATACTTGAAGAAAAAATAAGGTAACATTAGTTTTGGACTTCATAAAGTGCATTTTGCTTCAACCCAGTTAAAACGACCCCATCCACTATTTCTCCCCTCTTCTGAAAAGCAAATCTGCTCTAAAAATCCACAAAAGAACATTTTACTGAAAGTCATATCTGGAGAAGCTCAATGAAGGTTATTTTATTCTTTTATTTTTTTATCCATAGCTGACAGCTGGTCTTTCTGCTACAATGCCATTTTATCTAAGAATTAGTATACTAGTTTGTTCTTCCACATATTTGGGAATGGGAGGAGAGATGGGCCATAAAGGTGAGTTGGCTGGTTTGTTGCATTTTTTTTTTAAAAAAAAGCATCTAAGTTTATAAACCCAGGTAGACTGGTAGGAGATCTGGTCTACTTTATGGCAAAAATGTTTGTACTGTCACCACATTTTATAATTAGGTTATATTCACTGTAAAAGTCTTTTCATAGCAACTATTGGGAGATAAAATGATATAACACAGTCACTGACAGTATTAGCTATCCCACTAGTCAGCTTTGAAAGTGAAGTGTAAACTTCATTGTTCAGGGCCAACCCCTACACTGTCTGAATCAGAGGACATTTGGCAGTGGGGGCTGTTGAAATTGATTTCTAATGAAAATATCTCCCTTCCTTCAGCAACTAGCCTTGTATGCTTTAGCTATGAAGCTTTCTACTCTGCAGCAGAATACATGAAGTAATAATTTATACATAAACACAGCTTCTTCCTGGTGCATATGGCTCAGAGAGACCACCTGTCCCCGCGTGTTACTGCAAAAAGCACAGGTGCTGGAGCTTATAATAACAGGGAGCTAAAAATAGTGCATTTTCCCCACCCTAATTTTTGTCTATAATAAGCCTAACTTTCTCTCTTACTAGCTAGGGCATAAAACCAGATTAAGGGTTTGATGAAGTAGACTTCTTCTTTGTAGTACTGTAAATGGTTTGCTTTCAAGTACGCGTTTCATGACTTTGGAATTACAAAGTATTAATTTTTATCCTTAAGCACTTCACCCTTCAGTTTCCTATAACATGAAATAAGGCACAATTTACATATTTCACCAGTTTTAGTGTAAAAAGATGCAAGGGGGTTTGCCTTCATTGGGGTGAGAAACCTCAAGCCCGAAGGGGCTAAATGCAACCCTGAAGACCTTTCTATTATAGGTCCTAGCCAAACTCAGACCATAGCTAGCTCTGCTTCAGATCATCCAAATGTACTTTTGCCTGGCAAAAATGGGTCCTTGAACTACGGTATGATCGTGCCTCCTCTTTACCTGGATGTGGGATGGAAGAATGTGGGTAGAGGATGGAGAAACCTTTCCCTTTTGCATAGGTAGAACATAGCCTACTGGAAATGGTAAGACTCTCAGGCTATAATTTCCTCAGCACTATGGGTAGAGTTTCCACAGTGCATTTCACAGCGCCACTGCTATCAGTCCTCTTCCAGTATACCCAGTGGGCTTACTCCTCAGGAAGTGGGTGTTTGACTGCAGCCTCAGGTTGTGATTTTAAAGACTGTGACTTAAAAGTCCCAACGATTTTTAAGTGTTCCAGCATTCCAGTAGACCTTCTAGGCAATAGTTCTTAGAACTGGGAAGTTAGTAAACCACACAAACCCATGGATTCAAGTTACAAGAAAGGAGATTTCGTTGAGGTTTTTGAGCAGAGCTTGGATGACCATCTGTCATGGATGCTTTAGTTGAGATTCCTGCTTTGCAGGGAGTTAAACTACTAGATGACCCTTGAGGTTCCTTCCAACTCCTCAATTCTATTATTGGTGGCCCAAGTCATTTCAAGTCTGATAAGGGTTCCTCTGGCTTGCCCCTGTTCCATTAGCAGGGATTTGATATGTAAAAATAAGTAGATGAAGCTTTTCATGACATCAGGTCTATAACATGAATAAGGAACCTATGACCCTCCATATGATGTTGGACTATATAACTCCAATCAGCCCCAAGCCAGGGATGATGGGAGTTGTAGTCAAACAACTTCTGGAAGGTCACAGGTTCCCCATACCGTTATTTTCTTAGGACTGCAGTGTGAGTTATTATGAGAGCAAGAGCACAGACCTGCACATATGTGCTCAGATGTAAATACCACTGAGTTCAATGTGACTTACACTCAGGTAAGCAGCTAAAGGATCACAGCTGGATAGTGCAATCAGATGCATGCTTACTCAAAAGTAAGGCCTGTTGAGATTAATTGTAAATGTGCATATAATTTAATCCATTGTAACTGTGCATATAATTTAATGTGGTGGCTGGTCCCTTCTTTCACATTTCCTATACATGTGATCAAAGTGACTGAAAGGAATCTGGGATACAGGTAGAAGCAGCTACACAAGCAGATGCAATGGCAGCAAAGGTAAATAGGTGAGACAACAGCAAGAGCAAGCAAAGAATGGCTTTTGTGTGCCACCTTTATGGCTGGAGCTTGGGACAGTTGTTCAGTATGCCCAAGGGCAGAGAACACCTACCAGCACTGCTGTATTATTTTTGAAACCATGAAACATAATTAGCCCAATATGCTGTGTTAGTTCTTGTGTTGTTGGTTTTTTTAATGCTGGTTTCCTTTTCTTTGAGACAATAAGACTATTATTTTATGCCCTGGGATACATTTTGATACAGCCTTTCAGTATTAAGTATACATACTACTCCCTTGGATACAATTGTCGCACAAAAGCTGCTCTTTAAAAGTCCTTTGAACTGTTGTATGAATTTATGAATTTAGAACAAAGGTAATGGTACCTAAGAAGAATTTCAAAAGAATATTGAGTGACTGAAGAACTGTAGGACAAATCTGACTATATTGTCTCCCAGGGAGTGATTCAGATGTAGAAGAAAACAAATAGGGCAAACTGACATGTTTCCTTGTGCTAAATATTTAAGTAACACTGTGGGCCTATTGCAGGCATAGGCAACGTGGTGCCCTCTGTATATGTTTGGACTACAGCTTCCATCAGTCCTAAGCCAGCACATCCACCTGTCATGGATGATGGTAGCTGTAGTTTAGCAACATCTGGCAGGCACTGTGTTGTCTGTCCCAGGCCTCCACCTTCGTTTATTTCAACAATTTATAATTCTCAGTGTGGTGAATTACCTTGGAGGCAAGATCTGGAATTGATTATTCTCACCTTGTACAACTGTACATCTGAGACAGATTCCTGAGAATATTTATGTAACAGCTAAAGTTCTGTTAGATTCCGTTCCTAAACAGTGTCACATGTATAACATTCCAAATTTGATTGCACTTTTTGAATACGTTCAAGCCATCTGTTATTGTCAGTCTGTGCTCCTGTCTGAAATCCAGATAGGTATAACCACAGGACCAATGTAGGGAGGGGACTTTTGATTGCTTGGGTGGGAATCCTATCTGCTGGCCTGGAAGTCCTTTCCCCTAATTCCAAGTTTTTGGTAGGTGGGGTATAGTCAGTTCAACAACAGGCTTCACTCTTTTCCTTATTGGTTCACATATTTATACCTGGGCTGGTGCTCCCATTAGGCAAAGTGAGAAGGCCCACTTCAGGAAGCAAGCTCTGATCATCATAAAAGAACAGATTATTGCTACATACCAAATGAAATCATATCTTTCCCTGCAGCCCAGGACCTGCAGTCTTTTTGGGAGTCTGCTGTGATGTTCAGAAGCTGATGCTATGATTTGCCAGCCCAGATTTTATTTAGTACTCAAGCTCTCTCTTTATTTAGTACTCAAACTTTCTCTCTCCTCCCACCCTCCTGCTTCAGCTTCTGCCTCCAATTCTGGACTTCTCTCTGCCACAGACTCACCTAGCTCACTAAGCCCTGTTATCCTTCAGCTTCTGACACCTTCCTCTTCACCCTCTGACTGCGCATCATCATACCACCACCAATCCCTGGGCCCTGAGCCTTCTTCCCTTGGGGTTTCCCCAGCTGGTTCCCCCCACCATTCCTCTGCATCCAACCGGTCAATAGACACTTTTGGGCTAAACATATCCCTCAGCAGCAATGAGTGGGAATGGTCTGTATCCTCTAAGGAAGTGTCCTAACAAAGTGATGCCAACAAGGGCATCTGGCGAGTTTAACTGGATATTTATCTAAGAAAGGCTCTCTAAGGAAGCCCCATATTTCAGTCCACCTGTGGGATGCAGCCTACTGAGGCTCTGTCATCATTGCCTTTCGTGAGATAAAGATTGATGCATGTAACCATGTTTAAGAGCCTGAAAGGCATGGAGAGGCTGGGAGCATTGTGACACTTTCATTTGCCTGTGTAGATATTATGCGGCTCATCAGTTTATATGGTGAACAACTGTTTACGGTCTCATTTTATGCATGGCACGCATTATTTTACTTTTCAACATCCCTGGCCTCATAAAGCTTTTTCCTCTCTCTTTCATCCTATCCCCCCATAACACAAATCTAGCATCTTTAAAGATCACTGGATAGCATTGCAGTAGCAGTCAATTCTAGATTGACTTTAAGTATATTTTGTTTCTGTTCTTTTGAATCTTGTTCTGCTCCAAATAGATCTGCTTGGGCTCAATTTACAGCCATTCCATAAAGAAATCACATGATGATCATCAGAAAAACAACAACTTTTAACCAATTTATGTTGGATTAATACAGTAAAATAATCCCCGAGGATTTACTTGGATCTCATGGATAGTGTAAAGAAAGCTGCTGTTTGGTGAAAAATCTATCACCATGACTTTATTTTGAGTAGAGGTGTTTCTGCAAACCCTATACCAGGCATCCCCAAACAGCGGCCCTCCAGATGTTTTGGCCTACAACTCCCATGGTCCCTAGCTAACAGAACCAGTGGTCGGGGAAGATGGGAATTGTAGTCCAAAACATCTGGAGGGCCAAAGTTTGGGGATGCCTGCCCTATACTGTACTATATGAGTTTTGAAAGACAAGCATACTGGTAATAACTGAAGTCTTACCTATTTGACTGATCAGTTATCAACAATCCTCTATCAACCTTCCCTTCATTTTTAGCTCAATATTTGATGTTCCCTGTCATTTCTGGGTTTTTTAAATTCTTTTCTTCCTTAGATTTCTTTATTATTCTCCATTTTTAGGCTCTGTTTCTGAACGTTGGAACTCTCTGCAATCAACCAGTTGCCTTCACTGTACACTGTTTGGTGCCTGCTAAAAACATTCTTGTTTAGACAAGCCTACCCAGATGCTTAGAAAGCTGAGGTAATGTCAATCTGCTTTAGTATGTTAACTTTAGTACATTTTAAAGTAGGGTCGATTGCTTTTCTTGCTTTTCTCGTTTTATCTTTTTGTAAACCGTTTTTGATATTTCTTTTGCAAGAAAGCAGTGTATAATTTTTTATGAAATAAATAAAACAAAGTCATCCTGGAGTGATGACTTCCTGGGGATACTTCATCTGCCCTGCCCCCTGCCCCGAGGTTTCCTCTGAGCTGTACAGGGGTGGGGGAGTTTGAAGCCAGAAGACATTCTAGCCTTCGTTTCCAAGCACAATTCAGAGTGTTGGTGCTGACCTTTAAAGCCCTAAATGGCCTCGGCCCAGTATACCTGAAGGAGTGTCTCCACCCCTATTGTTCAACCCGGACACTGAGGTCCAGCGCCGAGGGCCTTCTGGTGGTTCCCTCACTGCGAGAAGCAAAATTACAGGGAACCAGGCAGAGGGCCTTTTCGGTAGTGGCACCCACCCTGTGGAACACCATCCCATCAAATGTCAAGAAAATAAACAACTACCTGACTTTTAGAAGACATTTGAAGGCAGCCCTGTTTAGGGAAGTTTTTAATGACTGAGGTTTTGATGTATTTTTAATCTTTTGTTGGAAGCCACCCAGAGTGGCTGGGGAAACCCAGCCAGATGGGCAGGGTAGAAATAAATTATTATTATTATTATTATTATTATTATTATTATTATGTAAAAGGAGCCTAACAAGTGTCTTGTCAAATGCAAGGTGGTTCTTTTAATGAGATTCAGAAGCAATACAAACACAAGTGAATGAGATTAAAGATTTTATTCTAAACAGCAAGCATTATATACATTACCAAGCAAGCACTTCGATCTGCCCCTGGGAAGCCCTCAGGAAGTGGCGAAGTGATACCCCCAGGCAGTCTTCATTTTTTGCACAACCCTCTGGCCATCAGTTCATGCACAAGCTTCTAAGAACTTTACCCCCCCCCCAATCATCCGATTTATAGATAGCTAACCTGTATGGTTTGCCTTACTGCCTACATGCTACTAGCTATGTACAGATTATTCATTTGCCACTCTGTTCTACACCAAAAAAGGTCAGAAGGTACCCATCACTATCGCTTCTTCCTTCCACCAGATTATACATTAAAGGCTGCTCTCAGTCATCAAAGCACTTTAACAAGAGATAGAGATGGGAAGTAAACAAGAGGCAGGAAGAGGGCAACCGAGTTAGTTCACTTGAAATACAAATATATTCCAGATAGATTGCCCATACAACAAGCCAGAGCTTGAAGAACCAAAGCCAGGACAGCCGCAAGGAAATTATCCTAAGGCAGGCATGGCCAAACTTGGCCCTCCAGCTGTTTTTGGACTACAACTCCCACCATCCCTAGCTAACAGGACCAGTGGTCAGGGATGATGGGAATTGTAGTCCCAAAACAGCTGGAGGGCCAAGTTTGGCCATGCCTGTCCTAAGGAGTTGAGTGCCTCTCACACTACCATGCCTGCCCAGTGCTGCAGGGAGCATGCCAGGCAGCAAATAGAAGAAGCATGTGTCTGCAAACTAGGGGATGGACCATTAAGAAATCTCCATCCTTCAAGCAAGGGGTCAGAGGCTCAGAAGTCCACCATTTATGGCCAGTCTTTATCTAAGGAGGTTGCTCACTAGGAGATGACTTGTAGGTACCAGACAGACCGGTACAGCAGGTTCATCAGGTTCCCAGCAATAATCATTTTCCTTGGTTCTCAGTGTAGCAGTTCCATAGAATGCCAGCAGGGAGACTCAGGTTCAAATTCGTGTTCAGCCATGTGATCTTGGACTAGTTACTTGCAGACCAAAACTACCCTGTATGGTTTATTTATTTTTATTTACTGTATTTCATATTTTTTGTATACCGGTACTGCTTGATTGTAGATTGAGGGTTCAAAGCAGTTATTTTGAGCACCACCTGATCGGTTTTCTGCATTTGCTCGGGAGTAATCCCCACTAAATTCAGTGAACTTCTTAATGCTTGTTTTTGGTATGTTGCCTCACTTAAGCTAAAATCCTACCCAAACTTGCTTGGGAGTAAATGCTATTGAACTCAGTGTGATTTACTTCTGAGCAAATGTGCATACAATAATGTTGTCACAGTGCTTTTCAATTTCTCTCCCCCAGCCCCCCCTTTTAATTTCACTCCCACCAGTTTCATTTAATTTTCTTGATCTATATTTGGGAAGGGAATTTGAGATTACAAAAGACTTTTCATCTGAGCTCTTTTTCTGTAATAAAATCTGATTGGAAGTGCTTTTGATAATGCTGAATAAGGCTTTTAAAAATATATAATCTTCAAAACCATGGAATAAATGCTTTGTAGTTGAGCCCAAAACCCAGTTATGATATAATGCTTGCGTTAAAGCCAATTTAATTTTCATGACTCCAGTGTCACTAAATAGGTTTAAATTTAAGCTTTCATTCTGAACAGATCTCTCCAAATTGTGCAGTGCACCAAAAATGCTGATTATGATGATAATAATTATAATAATATAACAAAATGTTAAAAGGTTTAAACATAATCTTAATGCCAACTAGAGTGAGTTTAGATTGGTACAATATTTCCATTTAAATCCTCCACAAGTTATATACCCCACAGGGCAAAGCATACAAATACCACATGATTACCTGTGCATTTTGGACTGTAGAGCACAAAGCTTTAGGAGATTTCCCCACAAATGTTTATTTTTGAAAGTAGGAAACAATAAAACTGAACGTTACAAGATGAAATAAAGCAAGGTCATGCACCACCTAGAGAATTCCCCCCTTGAGAGGTAGTGCTCTTTCATGACAGTGAATAAGAAGGTATTGATATATTGCCATCATCATAGAAACACAAGCATTTATACCAACATAGAATCATAGAGTTGGAAGGGACCCTCAGGGTCATCTAGTCCAACCCCCTGCAATGCAGGAATCTCAACTACTGTAAAGCATCCATGAATGACAGCCATCCAACCTCTGCTTTAAAACTTCCAACAAAGGATAATTTACCACCTCTCATAGGAGTCTGTTTCATTGTTGAATAGTTCTTACTGTCAGAAAGTTCTCCCCCCCCCCATGTTTAGTCGAAATCTCCATTCTTGTAACTTGAAGCCATTGGTTTGAGTCCTACCCTTCGGAGCAGGGTGTCCTTCTATACCCTTCCAAGATGAGTCCTGCTGTGTAGCAGGCCAAATACCAAGCACAGCCGTGTTTACAAAAGATATGAATGGGAACCAAACATAGTCAAATGCATCAGGATTGGTTATTCTTTTTGGGGGGAGTTGTTATTGTCATTCATTATATATATATAGTATTAGTTTTCCAGCTAATGTAATGCACCATACTTGATAATAGCAGCTGGAAATCTCCATTCTGAAGGCTATAAAAAGGGGAATTATAAATTCCTTGTACAGTTTTCCCTCCCAACACATCTGAAAAAATAGATGCCAGTAAAGGTTTTTTAGCTTGACCCATGATCATTGCTACCCCCCCCCCCAAAAAAAACACTTGATTCCAGAGCTCCACAACCAAAGGACAGAACCCAAAGTGTACCTCACAAGCCACAGCACCTCCAGCAGGTAGAATTCAATATGTTGTGTATACCGCTCAACTTGACAGGTGTCATATGCCACCAATATGCTAACTTGCATGTACAATTCTTTTTGGAAACAAGCAGCATTCACCCCCATATTCTCTCCTGCTCTGAATCATCTATCGCAACACCTAGACCCACCTCCCAGGCTGCTTTCGTTTCTTGACAGGTGCCATGGTGCATTTCAATTTCGGTGCTGCAAATCAGTCCTTCAGTCGGCTTGCTGTAGGCATTCAGACTCAGAAAGCAGGAGAAACACAAGTTCCAGATATGCCATGCAGAGCCGCTGACAGACTTTGAACTTGAAGCACCTGGATCTAATTTACTCAATGCAGTAAAGGGTAGCTATCTTTTCATCTGTGAGTAGATTGCTTATTCTGCAAACTCCCATCTTCTTCCCATTCCCTCAATTTTACAAAGTGCTTTTCCCTTTCAAATTCTTGGTCGTCCAGGAAAGGACCATCATCTCCTGCTGAGCATCGTATGAAATGAAGTCCCAGGTGAGATTAAACTACATTACTGATTGACCTGCTACACACCACCACCTCTCTATACACCTGTTATTAACCCTGGGAAGCTGCCTTATACTGAGTCAGCTCATGAACTGAACCTGTGTCTTTCTGAATGCAGGCGACATGCCCAACGACTGAGCTACACCCCTTCCTCTAAGCTACAACACATAAGAAGTCTCACTCACCCATATCTCGTGTCATGTTGACTTTGGTCCTCAGATGCTCATGTAAACACTGATATCTGATGCAACAAGATTAGGAACATGGTGACACGAAACAGCAATAAAATAAAATATTTATTTGAAAAAAGAGCCTGACCCCAGGGTATTATTTCACAGCAGGTGTTCAGCCCAAGAACATATATGACATGATACCAACAAAAGCAATCTGTGTGCAGAATAATATCCTTCTCCACTAAAGAATGCTGCTTCTTCTCCTTTGTTAAAATTTATAACCCACCCCCCTTCAGCTGAAGATCACAGGGTGGTTTACAGTGGCAGAAGAATTTGGACATTTAGAGTTCAAATGGTTGTCCAGCCACATATATTTTCAGTGGATGTAGATCCCATGAACACCTCGACCCAAAACTCTGTGAAAATCCAACAACGGAATATTTCCCACCAGCTTTGGCAGTTTTAGAAGGGGTTAGGCAAATTCATGGATGAGAACACTATCAATGGCTTCCAGTAGCACCTTCGAGACCGACTAAGTTTGTTATTGGTATGAGCTTTCGTGTGCATGCACACTTCTTCAGATACACTGAAACAGAAGTCACCAGACCCTTGCTTTTTCCTGTAAGACCAATTGCAGTCGTTAACAGTCATCAACAGGTTTACCACACCTATCAGCCAATCACCCATTCCCACCACCCTTCTGAGTAATACCCCTCCCCACCCTCTCACTATATATAAGGGTCTGGTGACTTCTGTTTTAGTGTACCTGAAGAAGTGTGCATGCACATGAGAGCTCATACCAATGACAAATTTAGTTGGTCTATAAGGTGCTATAGGAAGGATTTTTTTTTTTGCTTTAAAATATAGCGCAGGTGGGACCATTTGGTGAGGCCATCAAAAGATTTTTTTTTATCGACCTGTATAACTATTAGTACAGCATCCATTAATCGGGAGGTATTGGGTGAAACTTTATTTCATGGTTAGCAACTGTTTTTTCGACTGTGTCGTGATTGTCATTTGTTTGTGATTTGTGATCGAAATATTCCACAGTACGCTGTTAAAAAGCATTTGTTTCAAAACGAAGTGCAGTATATGTTTTATTGCTGTAGAAAAATAGGGTGAGCAGCCTTCAAGAAAGAATCGTAAGTAGAATATGCACACAACATTCCACTTCAAAAGCTGCTGTACCTTGTTTTGTCTACCTGCTACCTACTTTTTCTCCAGCCTCATTTTCCTTTTGATTCATTTTTAAAAACTGTAAGCCTGTGGACAGACATGGAATTTTTTTATTTATTCAAAACAAAATAATAATAAAATAATTCCTTCCAGTAGCACCTTAGAGACCAACTAAGTTTGCATGCACACGAAAGCTCATACCAATGACAAACTTAGTTGGTCTCTAAGGTGCTACTGGAAGGATTTTTAAATTTTGTTTCAACTACGGCAGACCAACACGGCTACCTACCTGTAACTAAAACTATGGAAGGCACCACATTGGGCTGCATGAAATGGAAGTTTATTTATTCAGTTAAAAAAAAATCTTTAGTGCACCTGATGCATATTAGGCATTTTATAATTATTATAAATATTGTACATTAAGAAAAGATCAGTGGGGAGTCAGCTAGGGTAAAAGCAATTTGAAGCAGGGAAATGGCAGGCAGCAAAGGGTTAACTACCCCCCTTACTTCTCTGCACCAGGTTGCCCCTTCTGAAGCTGCTGTTCCCTGTGAAAAGCAGCCTTTTGGAGCATCTGCATGCAATGTGTTGTTACACCCTCTCATTGATCTCTGTTGAGTGTGTATGACTACGCACTGGATTGTGGTCAGTGTCTTGTCAATCTTCCTGCAAATGGCAGTGCCAATTAACAACTGTAACTCTATGATCCTGAAGCAATAAATCAAAACCTGCAACAATCCATTGAGGTGTTTTGCTGTTAAGTCCCGCCCTGCCCCCGGACAGGAAAGCTAAAGTTAAGGACGTGTTTATGTCTTGGCTGAGGTCACATAAGAAGCCAGAGATGGGGAATGGAGTGAAATGTAGGGGCTTCTTAGATGACAGGCATCTGCTCTAACCATAAGTCAAGCACAAGACTTGGGTACTGAAAGCAGGCAGCCCCTGGAATAGAAGGAACACTTATTAATGGAGGCAGCACACGCATTTTCTGCTCCAGTGCTGCTTTGACAGCCCATCTCTCATTACAGTTATCACAGGCTTTCTCTCAATTTCTCCCCCTCCTCTTAAAGTCCCTGAATATGCGCCAGTTAAAAAGGAGTGCAGTCTAGAGGTGGGGAAATCAGTTGATTTCAAGAGCCCTTATATGCACCACCAGAATCTTGAACCGTATACGCTCAGAGCCGTTCCTGTGCAGTGAGCTCAGTAGAATAATTATCAGAGTTCTCTGCAGTTTCACTGACAGCCTGGGACAATCATAAGGCAAGAAGGCTATGGCGTTAAAATGGTAGCATTTTAGTTACGCCTGACATGCTTCATCCTCACACAAGGTGTGTCCGCAAGATTTTAGGGAGTTTCAACTGAGTGCAACAAGTAGGCACACAGACAGGAGTGGGGCAGATACTGCTTCAGCAGGGCAGCGATGAGCAGCCTGCAGCCTAACTGAGGAGTGAGGAATCTGTGGCACTCTTGATGCTGCAAGACAGACAATCCCTGACCATTAGATACCCACCAACTGCTCTGTTTTAAGTGGACTTCACAGAAGCCAATCCCGGCTTCTATTTGATTCCCAGATTACCTGTTTTTTTGGTCCAGCACTCTGGCACGACCTCTGAGTAGCCCAACATGCAAGTGCCATGCTCTCTCACTCCTGCTCTTGCCACGCTTTGGGGGAAGAAGAGAGCGCCACAGTCAAGTGACTCACCCAGGAGTGACACATGTCCCAATTTCAGCTTAGACAAAGTTGGATGGTATGCCATTAATCATTCAGACTGGGGCTGACGGGATATTTTGAGTCCCCACCTCAAAATAGGGCCTAATTTCTAGGGACAGCCCAAGAGATTTGGGCACCTGAGGCGAACCTTCTTCTTTCCCTTGGAATTTAAAAAAGGATGTAGCTAGAGACTTTTTAACTTCAAGTCTCCATGTAAGTAATGGTCAGGCGTCCTGTCAAAGCCATCCAGGAGAAAGGAAGACCAAGGTCAGAAATGGGGTTCCTATGGTTCACAGGATTTTGGGTATTTTCTAGGCCTGCTTTCACATTTTACACTCAGCACCAGGCATAGGCAACCTTGGCTCTCCAGGTGTTTTGGAACTACAACTCCCATGATCTCTAGCTAACAGGGCCAATGGTCAGGGATCATGGGAGTTGTAGTTCCAAAACATCTGGAGAGCCAAGGTTGCCTATGCCTGCTCAACACTATCACTTGGGGTGCATTTAAAGCACCTTCCCACCCAAAGAATCCTGAGAACTGTACTTTTCAAAAGGTGTTGTGAATTCTAGCTCTTTGAGGAGTGAACTACCAGGGCCGGCTCTAGGTAGAGTCCCGGTGGTGTGGTGTGCTAGGGCGCCGGGCCGGTAGGCGGGGCGCTGCGCGGCAAGGCCGCGCGGAAGCCATGCTGCGCCCTGCGAGGGCGCCGGAGCGATCTCTGCCCCTCAGCGCCAGGGTGCCCGACCTGCTCGAGACTGCCCTGTGAACTACAATTCCCAGCTGCCTTTGGAGTAAAGCCATGTGCATTAATGTGTGGTGGGCATTCAAAGAGCTTGAAAGGCACCCTTTTCACAACGAGACTTTCACCCAAAGCAGAGCTTCAAAATGGCTAGCTTCCTAGTCTGTAGCTTGCATAACACGCTTTATTAATATAGTCCTTGGTTTGCTAGTAATACTTCCACATCATTGGTTTATTGGTACATATTTGTACCATATGGTTATCTAGTAATGCTTGCCTCAGTTTTTTTTATAAAAAAAATCTGCAAACTGTAGTTTCTTCTGCTACCTAACAGCTTGATAGAGACACTCATGAGGGGAAAGTGTGATTTATATGTACACAACCCCCGATAGATTGAAAAGTGTTCCCAAGACATGTATGGAAATACCAAAATGATAAACAATAGAATTGTCTGCTAAATGAAAGAGACACATGAGTTTAAATATTGCCAAAGAGCAGTGCTGAGGCACTTTAGAGAATCAAGGCCTCACTAATAAAATGTTATTTTCAATGTAGTGAGATTAATGGAGTTGGTATTTTTAGACGAATTGAAACATAATAACTTGCCATGAATTCTAGACTTTGTATGTACAAAACAACCAAGTGGTTAAATATCTCTCTGTTTGCTTCAACAGTTATGGGATTACTGCACTAATATGCTTGACTTCGTAATAAACGTTTTATATCGAGTCATATAACCAGCAGCCAGTGCAATCCTAATGCTGCAATGGTTGAAGCAGAATGCACACCCGATCTGCATGCATTAAGAAAACCCATCAAAACGCAACTTAATTTGTCTTGGACCTGCAGCCATAGGTAAGGCAGGCTGTTCTTTCTGAGAAGGCCACATAGGGACACTTTCCGAGAAGGCCACATAGGGACCAACAGGCCTCTTTCTTCACCCCACATTCCCTTCGCACAACACAACTATGTGTAGGGGATAGAAATGTACTGGGTCCCATAGCCAACATAGGCCCAGATTGTCAGCTTTCGTTAAAAAAAAGAGACAAGTCTATAGTACTCCAAGAAAGAAAGTTACAAAGCAAAATGTAAGCCCCTCCCCCGATTTTTTGTGAGATGAACCAACCCAGCTGTTTCCTCCTTTCAATGTTTTAGCCAATCAGTGAAGTCAGAGCTGTGATCAATGAGTGAGTCCCCTCCAAACACTTTGTTTTCTGGTTCGTGGTCCTTGCTCCTTGCAATCTCTGTTTGGGTTATTTTCTGTGTATTCTACTACATAGCAAGTGTGGCTGGGTGTTAAAAGAATCTCATGGTATACTTGTCTACTCACAAGTAAGCCTCTTTGTGTTTAATGGACTTTCTCCCAGGGTAAATGGGCACAGGATTGAACCCTAGTTGTTCTTGTGAGGAAGGTTCACGGTGAAGAGGGTCCATTGTACACCTGGTAGTAAGTTGATTTGAATACCACTGGCAGCTAAATGCACGATAATCATGCCAGATTAAGATTGGTTGAAGCCTTGGAGGTGTACAAACTTGTTGTTGTTGTTGTTTAGTCATGTCCGACTCTTTGTGACCCCATGGACCATAGCACGCCAGGCACTCCTGTCTTGCACTGCCTCCCGCAGTTTGGTCAAACTCATGTTCGTAGCTTCGAGAACACTGTCCAACCATCTCGTCCTCTGTCGTCCCCTTCTCCTAGTGCCCTCAATCTTTCCCAACATCAGGGTCTTGGCCAAAGTATTGGAGCCTCAGCTTCACGATCTGTCCTTCCAGTGAGCACTCAGGGCTGATTTCCTTAAGAATGGATAGGTTTGATCTTCTAGCAGTCCATGGGACTCTCAAGAGTCTCCTCCAGCACCATAATTCAAAAGCATCAATTCTTCGGCGATCAGCCTTCTTTATGGTCCAGCTCTCACTTCCATACATCACTACTGGGAAAACCATAGCTTTAACTATACGGACCTTTGTCGGCAAGGTGATGTCTCTGCTTTTTAAGATGCTGTCTAGGTTTGTCATTGCTTTTCTCCCAAGAAGCAGGCGTCTTTTAATTTCGTGACTGCTGTCACCATCTGCAGTGATCAAGGAGCCCAAGAAAGTAAAATCTCTCACTGCCTCCATTTCTTCCCCTTCTATTTGCCAGGAGGTGATGGGACCAGTGGCCATGATCTTGGTTTTTTTGATGTTGAGCTTCAGACCATGTTTTGCACTCTCCTCTTTCACCCTCATTAAAAGGTTCTTTAATTCCTCCTCACTTTCTGCTATCAAGGTTGTGTCATCTGCATATCTGAGGTTGTTGATATTTCTTCCGGCAATCTTAATTCCGGCTTGGGATTCATCTAGTCCAGCCTTTCGCATGATGAATTCTGCATATAAGTTAAATAAGCAGGGAGACAATATACAACCTTGTCGTACTCCTTTCCCAATTTTGAACCAATCAGTTGTTCCATATCCAGTTCTGACTGTAGCTTCTTGTCCCACATAGAGATTTCTCAAGAGACAGATGAGGTGATCAGGCACTCTCATTTCTTTAAGAATTTACCATAGTTTGCTGTGGTCGACACAGTCAAAGGCTTTTGCATAGTCAATGAATCAGAAGTAGACGTTTTTCTGGAACTCTCTAGCTTTCTCCATAATCCAGCGCATATTTGCTATTTGGTCTCTGGTTCCTCTGCCCTGTACTAACTTGGGTTGTGCTAAGACAGAGAACAAAGCATGCCCCTTTACAAACACTTGGGTTAATGCAGGCATTCCCCAAACTTCGGCCCTCCAGATGTTTTGGACTACAATTCCCATCATGCCTGACCACTGGTCCTGTTACCGGTAGCTAGGGATCATGGGAGTTGTAGGCCAAAACATCTGGAGGGCCGCAGTTTGGGGATGCCTGGGTTAATGGAAGCAAAATCTCCTGCCTATAATACAAGCACTAAGTCCTTTTCTGCAGCCATTTTATCCCTCTTTCTGTCTCTTCACAATAGCTGTGTGAGGTCGGTTCAGGTGACATTTTGTCACTTGCCCAAGGCAGGAAGTAAGCAAAATATTGATGAGTTATGCGAGTTCAAAATGTGAAAAGTGTACATTTTCAGAGTACCTCTTTATATAAAGGTTGGCAAACTGGTTTTTGTTTGCTGTAACAAATGGAATGCAGCAATTAAAGGATGGAGGATGGGGAGGTGGGAATGTCTGCTTTCCTGGCTGTCTTATTTCTAGTGTCTTGCCGCCTCTTTCTGCTTGTGCTATAATACAGATTATACTATATGTATTAAATTTTTAGTATACATCGTTGCCCATTGTTGCTGCTCTTTTTACGGCATGGAGTAGTGGAATGGTGGACTGGAGAGGAAAGTTCATTTTGTGCTTCAAAACTGGAGTGTTGCTTCTTGGAGTGTTGTCTAGTGAAATACAGCAGTGGTTGGGTGGTTCATTGTAGCAGCAATATTCAGAGAGGGGTGATTTGTTGCTTTCCCAACCATGGGGGGAATATGGGGTTATTTGGGGTGGGATGTTGCTGCTGGTGTAAACATTTAAATGGGTGGTTGTTATTCAAAGATCCCAAAGTGGAGTACATTTCCATTTCATCCTCACAACAGGCCTGTGAGTGTTGTAGGCTAAGACACAGAGACTGGACCAAGGTCATCAAGAAAGCTTCAGGGCTGAACAGGAATTGAAAATCCGTTTTTTCTCAATAATGGAAAAGAAAAGCTGAGGTTATTAAAGTATTAATAAATAACAAATGACTACAGTGCTTGCGTCTTAATTATTAAAATCTTGAATTTATCCAAGCCTGAGCATCTGAACAGAACTGCTTTAAGTCTGTCCAAAATACTGCACCCGTCCAAAACAAAATGCTGCACCATTAGGGTTGCCATGTTTCTAGAAGTAAAATTCAGGACACAAAAGCTGTTGAGCTTTTTTTTGGAGGAAATTAAACACATAGTTGTTTAGCTTTAGGACATGCACGCAAGTAGGAGTTGGGAGGCTGCTCCAATAGGCAGCATGAAGTCTCTCTTCACAGCTTAGTTGCTGTGGGGTCAGGGAAGGTGGAGGCAGCCCAGAAGCTGCATCTTAGAGCCCCTAAACCAGTGTTTCTCAACCAGTGTGCCTCCAAATGTTTTGGGACTACAACTCCCATCATCCCTAGCTAGCAAGACCAGTGGTCAGGAATGATGGGAGTTGTAGTCCCAAAACATCTGGAGGCACACTGGTTGAGAAACACTGCTAAACCACCATCATATGGGGGCTTCCGAGCAGCTCCTGTTGCCAGCCAGAGCCAACTGCTCTGCTCTGCTGTGTTTCCCGGGGACATTAGATGAAATCGGGGGACATTCCGGGGATGCAATTTGTCTGGGGACTTATTCGCAAATCCGGGAACTGTCCCTGGGAAACGGGGGACGTCTGGTAACAGTTCCTACAAGCAGTAGGAACAATGCAAATAATTGTGAATAAAGCCCAAGGTTTCTGGATTTCCAATGCCTGAAAGTATTTCAGTTTTTTGTTGCTCCATTTTAGGGAGGAACAGATGGATTTTTTCAGTTTACTTTAGCTTTGTTGCTCTTCCTGTATTTTAAAGCAAAATGTTTCCCTGTACTTTGGTTTTGTGGGTAGAGGTCAAGGAAATCTCTCTTGCAGTTAGGGTGGCTAAGCAACCAGGAAGAAAAAAACACAGTTTATTTGCTTTTGAGCTAGCTGCCAGAAAACCAGAGGGTGAGGCTTTTTATTTATTCTTGGCTGTATTTTTAAAAAAATCTGTATACATTAAATGAAGACATGGCTTTGTGTTGACTTCTACACCCAGCTCTGACCAGGCTGGGTTGGGTCTTCTGGCACTGCCACTCTAGCCCCAGAAGTCCCTCCCCACCAGCTGCCAAGGTTTTATTTTACATCTCAAGTTGGGAACACTATTGACTCCTGGTCTGGCAAAGCCTGAATTTCTTTGGGAAGGACTATACACTCTACAAAGTATCAGTCACAATAATCAAACCCAAAAGCTACCAATAGCTTTTGAATATAAGCCCTATTTGTATGTTCAAGAGAAAATGGGGGTGGGGCTTAAATTGTGTTGTGCGTAAGGGGAGTGGCTGTGTAGGTATTACCCTCAATATTCCCATCCCTGTCCAATCCAGTTCTGACCTTCCTATGTTTCCTGCTTGGCAGGGGGTTGGACTGGATGGCCCTTGTGGTCTCTTCCAACTCTATGATTCTACTGAGTTAGTAGATTTGAAGGAGGCTTCTAAGTGGATTCAACTTAAGAAGCCTCCTCATGGATTGGGACTTTAAAGTGCACCCAGCCTCACAAAGAGAGATTCATGATTAATCCCCACTATTGCTGCTCTTGAGATGCTTGGTTTGAAATCCGAGCCAGAGAAGAACTTGGGGAGTAATGGCACTCAATCAGTAATGCATCTGAGAATAATGACTTTGACATATTCATGATCCAGGCCAGTCAAGAAAATAATGGTATTAATAAATTGTGCATTAAAATACAATGAATGCATATTGAGTTATATTGAATATGTATTTTTTGAAGGTCCCCAAAACAATTGTGTGTTAATTTTTGTGTGTCTCCCCAAACGACAATATTGCCTCTTTGCTGACCACGTTTAGGCTTTAATGTCCCCTATTACTTTCAATGAAATATCAGAATTCACAATGGGTTGAGGATAAGAGGAAAATGCTTCATCAACAGAAACTGTCTAAATCCGAAAGATGGGGTTATTTGGTGGCAAGCTCACAGTATTATGTATTTATAATGCACCGTTTAGTTTTTACATTCCTTTGAATCAGGATGGGGGGATACTTAAATATTCATTAAACAATGAATTCTGAAATCCTATTACTGAGTGAAGCTTGTGTGCCTATTTTCAGATTTAGCACCACACTCTTACCTCCATCTCAATTGACTTTTGTGTGGGCTGCCTACGAAGAAAGGGCATACAGTGTTAAAGCAGATAAAATGGGAACATCGTGGAAGAGTTTGCAGATAAACCAGTCCCTTTGAGAATAAATCCAAAGCACATACCCACAGCTCGTAACGCCACTAGAATAATATTTATATTTAATTTTGTTTCTTGTTTGCTCTTCAACAGATTCCTCTCCCCCTCTGACTCATGTGGATTTTAGCCTACATTTCTAAAAGCTGTTATTTAGGTTGTTGTTGGCAATGGAGGAGTGCACCTTTTGGGGTGAGGTCAAGCTGCTAGAAGGTTGCAGAGCCGATTGTGGCTGCAGAGACTGATGCAGAAGAGATAGGTTTTGTTGCAGCCGGAGCAGATGAAGGTGTCTGGTTGTGCTGCTGCAGATGCACCAAAGCATTTCTTCTCTTTGCACTCCTCCCAGTGGTCTTGTACCTTATTTAGGTGCAAGAACTTATTTATTCATTTCATTCAAAAATTTAAAAATTCAAGAACATGTGGAGATTTTTGAAAATGAGCACGTGTACAGGCTTTCATACAGACACTTGCATATGTATACAGACATCCCTTATGAGTGTTCAGTGTAACACCTGAGTAGCCCCTTTATGAAATAGTAAGATACTCAATACTTTTCCATTTCCCCCCTAGTTCACTGATTTCCTTAAATCAGCTAACAGGTGTATGATTTGATCAGAAATGAACCCAACTGGGTTCAATGGCATTTTCTCAGAAATAAGTTATTAGAGCAAGAGCTTTAGGACATGGTCCAGTTAGCGATTGTCTGAAATCCCATACCACGTACCTGGGAGTAGGCCCTACTAAACTCGGTGGACCTTCCTTTCAAGCAGACATGTCTATAGGCCGAGGAGCCGACGTTTGTCCGCAGAGAGCTTCCGGGTCATGTGGCCAGCATGACTAAGCTGCTTCTGGCGAACCAGAGCAGCACACGGAAACGCCGTTTACCTTCCCGCTGTAGTGGTACCTATTTATCTACTTGCACTTTGACGTGCTTTCGAACTGCTAGGTTGGCAGGAGCAGGGACCGAACAATGGGAGCTTACCCCGTCGCGGGGAATCGAACTGCCGACCTTCTGATTGGCAAGCCCTAGGCTCTGTGGTTTAACCCACAGCGCCACCCGTGTCCATATGTATGCTTACTCAGTGCTAAACTAGAGGACAGAACACATTGAAATGTATGAATGCATTTCCCATATGTTGTTTGTTTTTAAAAGGTGGAATGGGGTGTGCAGAACATGTGGAGAGGGATTTAACTCCCCCCCAAAACATAGCACTGTCCTGATGAAAATGGCCCCCTCCAATACCCAAAGCTCTGTTGTCCCAGGAAAGAAGCTGCCATTGGCACCAATAATTGTTTCCTAAATATGAATCATAAAATGAGGAACAACAAATATAATCTTTCTCTTTAAAGGTTTATCATCTGGTGCTTCTTTTATTCCCTTAATAAAGTGTTTTTTTTTCCCCCTGAACTGACACTATAGAATAGGGATTATCTAACTAAGCATTTCAAACTCCATTAAAATCACCTCCAAGGACAATTTCACCCTGACAAAACAATCCTATGCATGTCCTCTCAGAAGGAAGCCCCACTGAGTTCAATGGGTGTTATTCCCAGGTAAATGTGTACAGTATAGAATTGCAGCTGAGCGTAACCATTCCCCTCCACCGCAAAAGACTTCAGGTTTCCTGTGTCCGTGAGCCTATTATTTTACTTTACTATTTTAAAGTAAGTTATTCATAAGAAATAGTAGTAGTTCAAATGATTTATAAATTGTAATGTAAAATGGCAGAGATATTACAAAAGGTCCAGGAGTGGGGTTTTTTTGGGTGGTAGTGGGGTATTCATATAGGGTGATTGCCAAAGTTAGTCATACACTGAAATCAGTGTGCTTAAGTAACAAGTTCATTCACTTTAGCGGGTGTGCTCTGATTATGACTTAATTGGGTAACACCCATAGATAAGGCTGCCTCCATGTATTAAGGTAAATTGTTTTAAGTCATTAGTCATTGGTAGCAAATATATGTGGCAAAGTTTTCACTTTAGGCAACTTTTTATACAGGCAAGTCCACTTCCTTCATGTATTGCAGGCATCTCCAAACTTCAGCCCTCCAGATGTTTTGGACTACAATTCCCATCTTCCCCGGCCACTGGTCCTGTTAGCTAGGGATCATGGGAATTGTAGGCCAAAACATCTGGAGGGCCGCAGTTTGGGGATGCCTAATGTATTGGCATCTGTTGTCCCAGGGCCACCAGGACTCACCAGTCTTTTGCTGGCACCCGGTCCTTTTGAGTAGCGTTAACCCACACCAGGAGACTCCAACCAGGCTGGCCTCAGATGCTTTCAAGAAGAACGCAAGAGTGATAAGAGGTTGCCTGAGTTCTGTTTCCTGAAACAGATGGACCACATGAAGGTACTTATTCTTGAAGTCAAGTAGATGGGGGAGCTATGAGTAGCTGTCCTTGGCTCAATTCATTGGGATCGTGCAGCGGGCCTGTTGTATTGTTCTTCAGTGGTGAAGGAAAAGAACATGTTACCAAGAAGGGTCAGTAAGTCACCAAGAAGTGAAGATACCATGGTGACAGCTTTGGCATAAAAATCAGAATAGAACAGAACAGCATGTCCTTGGAAAAGCATCCCTGGTGATAATTAGAAGATATGCTGGGAAAAGATTTGGGTTCATTGCACTGCCCTCTGCTGTGAAATCCTAGGTGGGAAATATCTCCCAGATCTGCAGTATCAAGGGTATTTTTAGTACCGTGTGAATGTTGGAGCAAACAGGGTCTTTAGTACAAAACTGTGAGGAGAGCTGAGAGCATCCATCAAACGGGAGCATAAGCTCAGCATCTGAGTCTAAGCATGCACAATTCAAAATGTTACCAAGTGGCTTACAGTAGCTGAAAAAAACAAGGTGGGGGAGCAGGACTGGAAAATATAGCTTGAAATGCTCAACGAGTAACACTTTTGTCTGGCTGCATGGAACATAACACAGGCTGAAAAGATAAGGCTTTCTGAGAGAACAGGGGAGTGTTTGCATCTTTCAGTAACAGCTGCAACAGATCCAAGAGGCAACGTACGAGATATGTTTATAAAATTAAGCAAGGCATGGAAAAAGTGGGTGGAGAAAAGGTTTTCTCCCTCTCTTATAGCATCAGAACTCATGGACTTTCAATGAAGCTGAATGTTGGAAGATTCAGGACAGATAGAAGAAAACATTTCTTCGCAGAATTGGCTCCCACAGGAGGCAGGCAACTTGGATATCTTTCAAAGACGACTGGACACATTCATGGAGGAGAGGGCTATTGATGGCTGCTAACCATGATGCCTACCGGTATGCTGTGCCTCCATAATCAGAGGCAGTCATGCTTTTGATTACTAGCTACTTGGAAGCAGGGTCGTCTTAAGCATATCCGCTGCCGTGGTGCAAAGCTCCCTCCGGTGCCCCCCATTCCCAAGAGGGTTTTTTTACGGAGGATGGCGCTGCCGGCGGGGGGGGGGGCAGGAGGAGGCGGGCAGCGGCTGGAGGGCGGCTCCTCTGGCAGGGAAGAGGCGGAGGCTGGATGTGGCGCCTCCCAGCTCAGTTGGCTGCTTTGTGCCGCGGTGGCCACGGCAGACGGAAGCAAAAAAAAACACCCTAAGATACACGTTGATCTACACACACTTAGTTGCTATCTCTGAAAAACGTAGAAAACAATAGAACATTTATACGATTTACACAACCCTGTAAAGATTAGCTGATGAAGATTTATACATCAGAACAGGGCCCTATCCTGGTCTCTCATCAATACTGACTGCAGACATCAACTTGATTATGGACTTATGAACCTACTCCTTATTCAAGATTATCATTTCCAACATTGTTATGAATCTCTGTGAAGTTGAGTTTGCAATTTTTATTTGAGTTTGTAATCTCCGTTAGAATGCATGCAATTGAATAGATAATTGCTTGTTATAATTTACTACTGACTTGCGAGTAGGGATTACTCCCACAATTGAAACTCACATTGACCAGAGTTCTTGGTGTTTTTCTCCTGCTGTAATTAATAACAAGAACTCTTGTTCATTTAACGCTTAGGCGCAGGCGGCATGGCGGAGGCAGGTGAGGGTGGCGAGCTGATGCCGGGAGGTGCCGCGTCCAGCCTCCGCCTCTTTCCTGGCACCCTCCAGAACTTGGTGCCCTGGTGCCCCACACCACACTAGCCTCTATGGGTAAGATGCCCCTTACTCGAAACCACGGGATGGGAGAGTGTTCTGGAGCTTGGGTCCTGCTTGGGGGTTTCCTGCAGGGATCTGGTTAGCCACTGTAGGAACAGGATGATGGACTAGATGGACCATTGGTTTGATCTAACAGACTCTTCTTTTGTTCTTAAACTTAGAGAACCAAAACCGATAGTTTTCCACCCCTAGTGCCTGCACACAGAAAAGCATAACAACAGAGGACTTTCTGGCTTTTGTGGGGTTCCTTGATCAGCACTGCACTTTGGCTGTGGGAGCGAGGAGAGACCTCCAAATTACAGTGATTCGCCTCTTTATTTGGCTCGCACCCAGAGCTGATGCATGCCTCCAATGCACACTGACGTTTTTGAATCCACATTAAGGATAGGGTATAATATATTCTGCCTCTCCTATGGTCTACCTCCATGGTCAGCATGCACTATGGGAGGAGAACAGGATGCTGGACATCTTATGTTCTTTCCTATATAAAAAAATGAGGGAAATAAAATAAAAGCTAAATTGGCCTTGCCAGGGACAATGCAGATAGTTTTGAAGTTGCAAGAAATGGTGGCTGGTGGTGAAAAGTGAAGAACGTCTCGGATTCTGGCAGCACAGGAGGAAACATGACATTCACTGACAAAAAGACACATTTTTTAAAAAAAATCTATTTGGCTTCCCACTGAAGTTCCAGAATTTGGAAAATGATAGAATGGATGGTTCAATATGCTTGGCAGTACTGTGCTCAGTCATTATTAATTAGGATCCTAATTGCTGAGCTGTTGGTGTCTTTCACACAATTGGAGTCATCTATCTTTTCACAGCAGATTAAAGTTGATACCCTGATTTACTATTATTACAATTATTATTATGGGTTTTTTTAAGAAAAGAAAAGAAAATCCTTGTAAAGTTGTAAGTGGTTTGTGTGGGAGGGAACCTAATGGCAGTTCTATAATCTGTGCTGTGATATATTACTCTTACAATATTTAGGGCATGTAAAGACATAGATATTATGAAAAAGAAGTTTCTGGGAGGCAGGGGAAATAAGATTTTGTGGGGTTTTTTTGGATGGGGTTGGGAAAATTAAAGACATCTATAATGTCATGATATATTTTGTTGGAATACAGAGATACCCATACATACATACATACATACATACCGGTACATACATACATTGCATCAGAGTGCAGAAATACATTGTCTGTCAAACGAAAGCCATTTGCGAGTACAAGCTTACATGGGGGACATGCAGGGGTACACATACCCCTAGACATTTTGTGAATCTTTGTACTTTTGTCCATTTACTGGTATTTATTTTTCCCAATGGTGATTTTCTTGAGTCAAAATGAGAGTACTCCTAAACATTTTTTTAAAGAAAAAAAGCACTGGATATAAATATCTAGTATCTCTTCAAATATATTATATCCCCTACCCAGTTCTTTTACTAATGCCTGTTACTATAGAAATCTGCTCTGAAGTTATTTTAACTGCCTAGGAAACAGGCACCATTGAACCCTCTGAGAAGAGCAATCCAGCTGCTTCATTTAGCAGTAGCCCTCCTCTTTTCACTGTGCATGTGTCTTGTTGCCATGCATGAGATGCTTGAATTAGAGGTTTTTAGCCCCCTGCCGTTTCCGTAGTTTTTTCTTTTGCATTGGTATCGGGTGGTGAGCTCGAGAAAGGATTAGAGCTCTAAGTAATCTCTGGTGGCTTGCGCTTTATGTCCTTACATAGTTCCTGCTAGTTGTCATTGTAATTCATTTTTACACAGAATTTTAATGAAAAGATAATGATCCTATAAGTAGCTGGCTTTCCCGCCTTCCTCCCGAGTCATTTTTTTTTTTTTTGCACACTGTGTTGAATACAAACCCTCCCACTTCTTGGTGGATGTTCTTCTGTTGCTATTCGGGTTGCTAATAAACACTGGTCTGTTCCTTCTCTTCAAGCCTGGCCATTCTTGGGCGGGAGCAACAATTCTCTGATTGTCATTTAAATATGGCAGCAGTCGTGTCACTTACGACCTGCCGAAGTTAAAAGCAACTCCTGGCCCAGTGAATCAGTGGGAGATGTCTCCTGCACCAGCAGGTTTTTGATACCTGTTTACAGGGTGTGTGTTTAACAGGAGTAGAGAGAATGGAGCAAAAACATCCGGTGTGTTCTCCACAGGCCAAAAATGATAAACTGGTTTAACTTGAAGACTACATTCACTGTCAAACTACAGTGGTACCTCAGGTTACAGACGCTTCAGGTTACAGACTCCATTAACCCAGAAATAGTACCTCGGGTTAAGAACTTTGCTTCAGGATGAGAACAGAAATCACGCGGCGGCAGCAGAAGGCCCCATTAGTTAAAGTGGTACCTCAGGTTAAGAACAGTTTCAGGTTAAGAACAGACCTCCAGAATGAATCAAGTTCTTAACCCGAGGTACCACTGTATTTGGTTTGGTAGGGCAGTAAAGTAATTGGAACTCCTCTCAAATAAATGTCTATAAGAGAGGTGAGGAATCCATGACCTTTCTGATGTTGCCAGGCTACAAATTCCATCATCCTTGGCAATTAGTCACGCTGGCTGAGGAGAGCTGGTGTTCAACATTGTCTGGAGGGCCACAGTCTCTCCACCTCTTATGTAAGCCCTGGGCAGGTGTTCCATGCTTGTACACATCACTTCAGACATCAAAATGAACATGATTTTGAGAGGGTTGAGTCCCATTGCACTAGTGGAATACAGCACCAGCATGAGACTCTCCTCACACACCCTCCCCAAATCTGCTCTGGAGGGTTGAGAGAATGCCCCAAACAGCACACGGGGCAGAGATTGGGGAGATTGTTCCATTAGGACATCAGCATTTCAGCTGGGCTGATGAAACGATCTCTTTTAGCACTACCGCGAATAAGTTGTCAACTGAGCAGAGGAGGAAATTACCTGTCCTGTTTTTCATCATCCGTACTAGTAGCTGCCAGGACTTTTGTAAAGTTGCTTCCAGACAACCTTGCTATTTATTGAGCGTTCGTGATTTGTTTGTGAGATTAGACAACCTAGGCCATGGGTAGGCAAACTAAGGCCCGGGGGCCAGATCCGGCCCAATCGCCTTCTAAATCCGGCCCATGGACAGTCCGGGAATCAGTGTGTTTTTACATGAGTAGAATGTGTCCTTTTATTTAAAATGCATCTCTGTGGGTTTGTGGGTTATTTTTTCAATATATAGTCATTGTCATCCCCCGCCCTTGGTCTGAGGGACAATGGACCGGCCCACAGCTGAAAAAGGTTGCTGACCCCTGACCTAGGCTATTTATTGGGCATTCATTTTGATTTGTTTGCAGGGAGTTTAGATGATGCATCAAGCAAACGTTACCCCATATTTTCCAGTGCACTTCCTACCAGCATTTGTGAAACCCAGAGGTAACAATCCCGCGAGTATGTGTGATATGCGTAAGGAAAAAAAACCCACTTGCTTTGCAAAGAATATTGTGGAAAAGAGGGTCAAGCATGACTTTGAGCAGGACATAGTCTAGAAATGCATGGGCCCCAGGATAAGATGTTTTACAGTCCATTCTCCTGACCATTACATCCATTTATGTGCTGCAATCATTTTATTTTTTTACACAGAAGCATTAAATACAGACTCTTTCTCATTGCAGAGGCTCTTGGCTGCACTCCAGGAACACAGATATAAACGGCTTCTTGACAAATGTTTGCTTCAGGTTTACAACCATGTTTTCCCTAGTAACGTCCACGCAACAGAACAGAAGGGTGTGATTTCACTTTGTGTGAACACACCCACCTCCCTGTTTAGACAGTTGCTGTGGAAAGGGAGAAAGGGTTGTGTGCTGCTTTGGGCCTCAGCTATCAAGGTTGCTGCTCACTTCTGTAGTTGGCAGCTGCTGTTTTGCAGAGACAGACAGAGGAACTAGCCTTATACTGAGTCAGTCCATTGGTCCATCTAGCTCACTATCGTCTACACAGACCTCCAGGGTTTCAGGGAACAGTCCCAGCCTTTCCTGGAAATACCAAAGGTGGAACCTGGGGCCTTCTCCTACCATGACTTCTCTGAGTAGAAAGGACCAATATGCTATTGAAAAGTCTCATTTCTGTGCCAGGTTTATAAGGGTAATTTGAAGCCTGTTGGCAACAATGAACATAAAGGCCACGGAAAAGCCTAGCCAGGAAGGAAATTTGGTGGGATTGACCAGGTATAAGGGAGAGAAGGAGGTGGCCAGGCAAGGACAGACCCTCCAAGTGTCCCTATTTTCCAGGAATGCCCCTCATTTAGAGAAGGCATTCTGGTTTCTGATTTGATCCTGGGATGTCCTACTCTTCCTTAGGATGTTCCATTTTCATCGGAGAAATATTGGAGGGTATGCAAGGATCAGTTGAAGCATTTTTGCACAACAGTCATGGCTTCCCCCAGAGAATCCTGGTAACAGCATTTTGTTAAGGGAGCTGGAAATTTGAGGCATCTATGAGGGCTTCTCTAACCACTCTCAGCACCCTTAGCAGGCTACATTTCCCAGCATTCATTGGGGGAGCCATGACAGTTAAAGTGGCATAAATGAATGGTGAGGATGTGACCTCACATCATTTCATTCAGGTTTGTCCTGAGGGTTCTGCTCCAAACATGCATATTCAAACCTGGCTCCAGGAAATACTCTTTCCCCAGTCAAGGTTATTTATGCGCTGCCTTCATAGACCTGAAGGCAGCCTTTGACAGTATCCCAAGAACCATTCTATGGGAGCAACTGGAAAGGTGGGGAGTCGATAGAAGGCTTCTATGGCTTATGATTCGAATGCACATTGGATCAACTGCCAGAGTAAGACTCACTCCCGCAGGTGACCTCACAAACGCGGTCCCGATAAACAAAGGAGTACGCCAAGGTTGTATATTAGCACCCTACCTCTTCAATCTGTTTATCAGTGATATGAGAGAGCCTCTAAATGAGTCGTATGCACATATTCACGCCCCCCGCATCGCAAACTACCGCTGCCCGCTGCTTCTATATGCGGATGATGCGGTGATCCTTTCTTACTCAAGGGTTGGTCTAAGCAGGGCGTTAAAGATTTTTGCTGCGTACTGTCAATCTAACCAGCTGACCATCAACCACTCAAAATCTAAAGTAGTAGTTTTCTCCAGAAGCTGGAAATGATTTCAATGGAAGCTTGGTGGAGTAAAAATAGAACAAGTTTTTAAGTTTCAATATCTAGGGATTTTCTTCCAATATAACTTGAGCTGGAAATCTCAAATCCAATACAGTACTTACTTAACAAGGGCAAATCCTTATCTTGCGCACTCCTTCAGTTTTTTTTCTCTGGCGGGGCCTTACATGTCCCCTCGGCATTAAAGGTGTATAATGCAAAAGTAGTTGCCACTTTTACTTATGCCGCTCCGCTTTGGGCCGTCCTGACAAACCCTGCACCTCTGGAGGCGTTCCAAAATCAATTCCTCCGCCGGCTTCTAAAACTACCAGCGTGTGTGAGTAATGCATCCATACGCTTAGAACTGAAGATCCCTTCACTAGAGACTCTTTTATGGAAACGAGTATTCAACTATTGGTTAACCCTTTGGCATAGACTACCCAGCCACTATCTTGTTCAGTGTCTTTGGCGCGATGAATTTGCCAGCCCTTGGACCAGCAAAATCCATGCCAAACTTTTGTTTTTCGGAATTTCTCCCTCAGATTCGCTAAAACTAGACCTTGCTTCTGCAAAAAGACTCATCAAACAAAAATTGGATGATTCTGAGTTACAACATAATTACATTATGGGCGGGGGAGTCTGTTCGCCTCGGAACATTGGCATCACCCCAATACCCCATGCCCCACCATACCTATTCTCCCTTTCCACTGCTTCCCACTGATTTGCGGTCACCAAAGTGAGGTTTAATGCTTTCCCATCTATTTTGAAACAAAATAAAAAAATCCTTCCAGTAGCACCTTAGAGACCAACTAAGTTTGCCATAGGTATGAGCTTTTGTGTGCATGCACACTTCTTCAGATTTTGAGACATAGTTTTTCCAAGGGCCTTGTTTCCGCTCTATGTAATTGCGATAATAAGTCGACGGAATCCCTCCATCATATAATCTTTACTTGCCCCCTGCACAGTGATGCTCGGGGAAAACTACTAAGACCAATAACCCAGAAACTTGTCGGTATGCCAGCAGAGTCACACCTTGCCCTACTCCTGCAAGACAATGATTCTTACATAACCTTGCAGGTGGCAAGGTTTCTAAGCTCTGTTTTGTCCCAAAAAAAGGCGAAGTGGCCAACTACATGACCATTAAGATTTCTGTCATCTTTCCCTTTGATGACAGCTCAATACCATTGTGTTTGTGTTTTTCTGTGATAGCTGTGGTTTGGTCTCTGGTGGCTTATGTCTATTTTTGTAACTTCATGTTTTATGTTTATATGGGCTTATAGCCGCAATAAAGCCTTGATTGATTGAAACCTGGCTCCCTTTCTTCTTTTCAAAATAAGAGGTCCACCGGGGGAAGTGGTCGGAGGGAGGAGGGCTCCTGACCCCAACCCTTCCCTCAGCTATGGTTCCCCCCACCCTCCAACTTGCCCTACCAACTGCTCCGCTACCCCCATAAAGGTTCCTAGTGGCAACAGAAACATTAGCTTGGAAACTTTATGTGGGGTAAAAGTGGTTGTTTGGGTTGGACTGAGGTGGATGAGGAAAGCAGTGGGCCCAGAAAAGATGAAGGGTCTTCCAGTGATCACCTCTAATCATGCTTCCCTGGCCACCCATTGCTAAGGGGAATGGCTCTGAAAACATGCCATGAAGCAGAGTTGCTTTCTGCCCTGGGCAATTTGTAAGGATTATGCAAAAGGTTTGGGTGGAATATCATATTACACGCTAGAGTCACGAGCAGATCTGCATCTGTGATCCAGACTGATAATTCGTGGCTGATAAGTCTAATTTTAGCTTCGCTCTCCATAACAAAATTGCTGTAAGACATTCTTTGTGCTTGCTTCAGTCTTAAGCATGTCTCTTTCCCCACCCCAAGACATGATTAAATTATGTGTTGACAATTTCACCACTTGAAACCAATGTTTGATATGACTGCTTCTTTTTAAAAGAAGCGGCTGTCACATTCTTTTGATAAAATTTGCTTAAGAGACTTATGAATACATGGTTCACTTCCTAGGGTGCCAGGGCTTAAACATAGAGATCTTAAGTTTGTACTGTCCTTATGACAGAGATGGTTAACAAAAGGCAGGTAACATCCAGAAACATTTGGGGGTATGGCCATGAATTCGTAATGAATGTTAAAGAATGATTTTCTGCAGAAATGTCCACCCCGTTGAGATCCAGTTTTTAGATACTTTTGGTAGTCATGCAGACGTGGAACTAAGTGGGTGGCTATGGGACATTCTTCCCCATTTTATCTATGGGGAATTTCAGATTTCCTTCTGCAGCTACCTGCTGCGCTCGGAGAATGAGGTGGCGTGTAACAATACATCAATTTTAATTTATTTCAGTTTCTCATTTTTCATCTCTTAAGTTCTGTTCTCCTCATTTCCACATCTATTTGCGATGTTTTTCAGGGGGTGGGGGCCAGCATTTTTAGTGTGAATATTTGTATGCAATTCTGCCTAGTACCGGTATACACATTTCACAAAGCAATTTCCTCTAATATAGTGCATTTGTGTGTCATTGGTCACTAACATATGCATTTACGATAGTATTTTGCACACATTACTTTGCTGGAGAACTGCATTGCAAAATTCACAGAAGTGCAAATTTCAAAGATGGCTGGGTTTCGTTTCTGAAAGTTCAAATTAGGTAGCAAAATGCAAAGCTGAGCGTGCACTAGTTAGGGTGATTGTTCCATTGACATAGCTGTGACATGTCACCAGTGCAGTGCAATGTGAGAATAAGATGACTCTGCCCAGAAGTTGCTTTAAACAATGGTAAAAATTCTATCCTAACACAGACATAAAGTCTGAGATAGATAAATACTGAGATCACCATAGGTCGCAGTTACGCATCTGAAAAAGCTCCCAGTGGGTTTCGTCTTCCCCTTACGAATTATGAATGTGTAGAGAGGGCCCAATTATCCACAGATCACACCACTCAAACTTGCTCATGCATATGAATGTCTCCATCCAGGCAGGATACCGAAAGTATCTGTCAGTACTCGAAGATCCTTAGCTTCAAAACTCACGCACACAGCACAAGCCCTTAGTCCTCAGCAAGCAGAGGTCAGCTATTAACTCCAGCCCTAACTTCCATTTAAAAGCTCTGCACTCTCAGTTCCTCCCTTCAGATAGAACTTCAGATAAAACCAGGATAGCACAATGGCAAATTTCAGGGCCCGGAAGTTTATCTTTTTAAAAAATAAAAAAATAAAAAATCCTACTATTCTACCTAATCAGGCATCCAAGGCAGCGGACAATGACACCTAATAAACATAAGGTTGTGGCTAAAAAGCATAGGTGACTTTTGAAGGTTTGGGGGGCAGGGTGGTAGTGGAAAATGTCTGCTCCTCCCCCTCCCCCTCCCCCTCAGGCTTTAGATGCTGCTGCCGCGGTTTCAATGCCTAGCCTTTGTAAGTTGAAAATGTTTGCCCTAGAGTGGGCAAATGCCAAAGGGAAAAGGCCTTCTGTACCTTTAATAGTTGTGTAGAAGAGGAAATTCTAGCAGGTGCAGTTTGTGGGATAGTCAGTGCCGGATTTACTATTAGCTAAACAAGCTATAGCTTAGGGCCCCACTCTCTTGGGGGCCCCCCAAAAAGTTAAAGGGAAAAATCGTGGATGTACATTTCCAAAACATAAGATAAAAAAACAAATACTGTAACATAAAATCTACATACAGCAACAGTGTGTTGTGCTGTGTAGGCTCCGATTTGTTATGTGCAAATGGCTTTAGATACCTATTAGGCTCATAAATTACCATATAGCATATATTCAACACAAAAAACCCCAATGACTATTTGTTGTTGACAAAGGACAGCTGGACATATAAAGGGTCCCATTACCTTCAGTAGCTTAGGGCCTCATCAAACCTAAATCTGTCCCTGGGAATAGTCAGTGTGGTACCAAGTCCAACTAGGCCCAGGAGATCCAGGCCCTATCTGTCAGCCTAGCCTACCTCACAAGATTGTTGTGAGGATAAAAAGAGTGAAGAGAGCTTCCTTTACGAACAACTCCAATAAAGTATACAGAGAGATTTGAAGTACTATATAAACGCCAGGAATTCACTCTTATTTTGACCATGGACGGCAACCACTGTGTTTGTTCCAGGTTAAATTTATGCTGATTTTTGAAAGCAATAAACAGGTCCCGAGTTTAATTTATAATTATTTCACGAAGGAATTGCATATCAGTTCCAGGTGCAATAATGGAACGGCCCACTCTTCGTGCATTTGTTCCAAGCTACCATGGCTTGAATAAGAACCTATATTATCTGCTTTGTACTGGGAGAACAAACAGTGCTATTGGATAACATAATTAAAGAGTTTTATTTCACTGCTAATTGCCACAAATAGTAAAGTAAATGGCTTGTTGTCCGCCCGTCTGCCACCAAATGAACTGCATACTTAAGAACTCTGTTCTGGAAGGCAATACTTTGATTTATTTGTCCCATCCTAGGACATGTTGAATGGGAGGTGTAGATGTGAATGCAAATGGCACGGAAACAGCAGAAAGGTGTATGTCAAGGAAAAAGGAAACCTCCTTTGGTGTGGGATAAGGAGAGAGAAAGGGGGATGGGGAAGGAAAAAGGAAAGAAATTTAGTTTCTCCAACCAAGCCAGAAATGTCTTCCTTGTAGGAGTGGGCATTTGGAGAGAATCCCTAACTGGACCTAGAGAAAGTGAGCATGTGTTTGTGTTTGTGTGCATGTGTTGCACATTGTGTGGGAAGCAGAAGCAGCAAAGGATGACAGCATACCTTCCAACAGTTCTCCAATGAAAATAGGGACGTCCTATTCCATATCCTCCAACTTTTCTCCCATGAAAATAGGGACATCCTAAGGAAAAGCAAGGGGCGTGGGTGGTGCTGTGGTATAAACCACTGAGCCTTGGGCTTGCTGATTGGAAGGTCAGCGGTTTGAATCCCCATGACGGGGTGAGCTCCCGTTGTTCAGTCCCAGCTCCTGCCAACCTAGCAGTTCAAAAGCACGTCAAAGTGCAAGTAGATAAATAGGTACCGCTTTGGTGGGAAGGTAAACAGCATTTCCATGTGCTGCTCTGGTTTCACCAGAAGCGGACTAGTTATGGTGGCCACATGACCCGGAAAAACTGTCTGCGGACAAACTCCGGCTCCCTCGGACAGTAAAGCGAGATGAGCGCTGCAACCCCAGAGTCATTCGCGACTGGACTTAACTGTCAGGGGTCCTTTACCTTTTAAGGGAAAGCAGGACATTCTGGGATCAAGTCAGAAATCAGGATGGCTTCCATAAATCTGGGACTGTCCTGGGAAAATAGGGACACTTGGAGGGTCTGTGACAGAAAGGGAAGAAAGGGGGGGGGAGCACAGCAAAACTTTACTAATCTGCCCGGCAGCTGCACCAGTTGCTTTTTTTGCACGCTCTATTCCTCTCTCTTTCGCACCCTACTGAAAGCCAGTTAAGAACTCCCTTGCTTTCTCCCTTTCCCTTCTATTTCCTGCCTAGAGTCCGACCTGCATCCAGCAACTCCCCTCACAACTCTGATCCGTATTAAATCTATATTGCAAACATGGCTTCAACAAACAGCAGATCCCTCTGTCCTCCTGCCAATAACCCAAGGGTTATTTCAGGGGTGATGATGCAAATCTAAAGCGATGCTATGCTCAAATGGCCCATGTTTCTTTTAGAAAAATCCTTTAGGGGATGCTGCATCTAGATGGCTGCAGCCAATGGAGCAAACACACTGCTGTCGAGGCAATAAGGGAAGGCGGCAGTGCGGGGTGGTGAAAAGTATGTTGAGGTAGTGAAGTGTGTTGTTAAATAGATAAACAAACGAATGAATGAATGAACCAACCAACCAACCAACCAACCAAGCAACCAACCAACCAACCAACAAAGAAACACTGTATTGGCCTGAATATAAGCCGCACCCAAATATAAGCTGCACCTTTAAAAAGAAAAGGACAAAAAGAAAAAATACCCATGTATAAGCCGCTCCATTCCTCGCTGCTCCTGGCTGCATATTGGACGGGGGGGAGCCGCACTGCGCTGCCGACAGCCTTTCCCCTTCCTTGCTCTCTCCCTTCCCAGCCTTGGGGGAGAGGAAGGGGGACTACGCATGGGGCGGGCACCGCTTTGCTGCGCTCCTGCCGCTGTTTGCCCCGCACCCCTGGCTGCATACCGTAAGGTTGCGAACATAAGCCACACTTTAACTTTCCACGGTCGGAATTTGGGGGGGAAGTGAGGCCTTATATTCAGGCCAATACGGTATCTTGTTTGAATCGGGCCAGAGAACAGATTCGGATTGCATCCCAAGTATCAACAACTTGTCACAATATCAGCTTGGTGACCATAGATACATTTGGTGACAATACATCGACTTGTGTTGAAAGATAAGGTTGTGTTATCTTGCAGGATACAGCGAAATAATCCCTGTTCAGTGGAGATTGATGTTTGTGGGGATGTGGAAGGAACCTGATTAGGATGAGAGCCTTCCAAAATATCATTAGAACCTGAACTCGTTGAGTGATTTGTTGCCAATAATATTCGTTGCAAACTACGTCAATTTTTAACTGTCCTAATGATCTGCAAATATGCTTTCCCCTAGGATTCTGCCAGCTCTAATTATAACTACATTGGTTAAGACTCATTAGGTACATGACTGTTATTTTTATTAAGTGTTTTTTTTATTAAAAAAAATAGACATTTCTGCAGTCTCTGGGAATGGGATTCTTGCAGATGCTTTGCATTTGAATCCCCCCTTCAGTGTACTGATAGGTAGATTTCAAATGCATCCATGTATTTTATGGTGCATCTGCCGCTTCCTCATTACTCTTTTTTCCTGAGCAATCATTGCAGAGCCACAAACAAACAACTCTACACTTTGGCAGAGGGGTATTTGCAGAACAATAAAAGCAGAAAGGGATAACGCCATCTGTTTCTCTAGAGATGTATGAGCATTTATACTTTGAGAGAGGAAAAGCCAGTTGTGGCATCATTCATGTGCTTTGATTTATTCCACAAAAGAAGGACAAAAGTGTTAAGGTTGAAGACATGGGGGTGGGCAGAACACTCATTTGTATGCACCCCGAAAGCACTGAATCAAATTCTTCAATGAAATTTTATACATTTTTTTGATCTGGTGTGCAATAGCATCATATGGATTTATTATATCTTGGGGGCAAATATGTGTATCTGTATATAGATATAATGTAAGAATGTCATCGCCCAGCCCCCACTGGAGGATTTGTAGTGCCTCATCACAATCGTGGGTTTGCATGGTTGGGGCAAAAATGAAGGCAGGTTGCACAGCAGCAGTGACTACCTGTATGGCATGGGAATGAGAAGTGAGGGAAAAGTTGTGGTTTAAAAGAATGCCATAAGTTTGAATACAGCAGTGATGGAGGAAACTGACATGAGTTTTAAATGACAGCAGAGCTTTTATTAAAGCAAGAATGTAGAATTAATGAAAGGAAAATGTGGAAATTTAAAACAATGGCACAGGTTTGGAAAGGCTCTGTTGTGTTAGCTTTTGGGTGTTACCTTCTTTATTATACCCATCTCTGCTATTTCTGCTTGTTAAAACAGAACAAGGTAACAGAACAAGGCTGGAAGGTAAAACAGAACAAGGCTAGAAGGTAAACGGCGTTTCCGTGTGCTGCTCTGGTTCGCCAGAGCCACATGACCCGGAAGCTGTACGCAGCTCCCTCGGCCAATAACGCGAGATGAGCGCCGCAACCCCAGAGTCGGTCACGACTGGACCTAATGGTCAGGGGTCCCTTTACCTTTACTATTTCTAATATGAATGGACCTGCTCCACGCCTTCTGGATTAATGCATGGATTGGAAACAAACCACTCTCCTTCAGGTTTTACACATCTCAGAATGTTAAAATGGCGTTCTCAGCATATAACAAAAAGTACCAAAATGCATATCTTAGGGGAAATTGTTTTGCAATAAGTTTTAAATATATATTTAAATACAATTTTTAAAACACACCATAATCATCATAGATTAATGTGGAGGTGGAAGAGAATGGATTTACGAATGAATGCAGGGATAACTGTCATAATAAATATAATAATCATAACAATAATTTATTACTTATACCCCGCCCATCTGGCTGGGCTTCCCCAGCCACTCTGGGCAGCTTCCAACAAAAATGCAATAAAACATCAAACATCAAGAAACTTCCCTAAACAGGGCTGCCTTCAGATGTCATCCAAAAGTCAGATAGTTGTTTATTTCCTTTACATCTGGTGGGAGGGCATTCCACAGGGTGGGTGCCACTACCTGGACATGGCCTGGAAATAGACTGATCTGTCCATCCCTATTTGGGATGTAGATCCCTTAAGCTGGCCCATACTTGCTCTAGGGTTTTTTTGGGGGGGTTTTGCAAGAAAGTGAGGGAACACAAGTGGGGAAAGTGATGTTGCACTCATGTCATAAATTGCTGGCTTTGCATAGGCATCTGGGTGGAGAGCAGGACAGTGGACTGGATAAGCATTTGGCCTGATCCTGCAAGGCTCTTCCTATATGTTCTCATGATCTTGGGAAGTCAGTGTAATAGCTCATCTGAATGGTAAGGATGATTGGCTTTGAGGTCAGAGTTTTGACATCAAAGAATAAGGCTGCCAGAGCTGTCCTGCTCTCACTCTCTGCTTGCAAGCCTTTAACAGCAGACTGACACATATGAGGCTTGTCCAACCGCTTATCAACACACCGGGGGGGGGGGAATGTCACTTGCTAATCTTCTGTATCTCAGGCACATTGTTAAAGTCACTGAAACTGGGTGAGAAGAAAAAGGACGGTCGCTGGCTATTCTCATTCAGACCAGATATATTTTCACCACCTGCCCCTCATTCCATGTACAGAAGTGAACTAGACCAGAAGTTGAAGCTTACTCCAACACTGGCAATGGGAGAGCCTCCATTACACTGCAGAGCAGGCCACATGGCAGTGTGTTCTCTAGCTAGGGGAGGGGAAGGTTTTTGACTGAGTTTGCATTTAAAGGTGAACCCACCTAATTCACATTTTCCAAAATGATGTGCAAACCAAAAACCAGCCGCCATTTGAAATTTGCACTTCTCTTAATTTTGCAGTGCAGTTCTCCAGCCAAGAAATGTGTACAAAATGCCTATGCTAGGGTAAATTGTACATTTAAAAAATGCACTTACGGGTGAAAATGACATAGAAAAATGCATCATATTAGGCAAAAATGAATACAAAAATGTGTACACTAGGAGAAAGACAAACTAAAATGCTGGTGAATGTTCATGAGGATTTTTTTTTTAAAGAAAAACTGATGTTGGAAATAGGACTGGGGAAAATGAGAAACTAAGAGGAACCAAAACAGACAGATTTGCCCAAATCCTACTTCAAATACCTTGCCATTACTCTCTGCTGCTTCCACCAGCCCACCAACACACACTACCTGAGGTAGAAGCCTGAGGTAGCAGTTTGGGGAATGAGGGACCTTCAAACTTTCATCTTCTTAGCCTGGTTTTTAAAAATCTGAAGTCATTCTTTGGGGCTAAGGGTCACAGCATGATTACCCTAGTGTCATGGTCCGGGTTATGAGCAGTCGGAGTCCTGGCTTGATACGTCGGGACCGGGGTAGAGGACGGGAAGCAGGAATAAGCAGTCCAGGGGTCAGGAACAGGGCCGTCTTAAGCATACCCGGCGCCCTGGTGTGAAGATCCCTCCGGCGGCCCCCATTTCCCAGAGCTTACCCCCCCATCCTTCCAGCTTCCTTTGGGCTCTTACCTCTCCAATCCCGGCCTTGCAAAGAGCGCGCGGGTCGAGCGCCACTGCTGCCGCCTCTGGCGGTGGTGGGAGCTGCGTGGGGCTCGGCGGGGATGTCTTCGTCGCCTTGCGCTGCCGCCGCTGGCCGAGCTGCTGGGCGAGGCGCTAGCAGCGCCGGAGGGTTCGGCGGTGCCCGTGGCCTCGCTGCCGGAGCGGGGCGTCTCACTCGTGGGGCTCTACTGCGGCACCAGCAGCAGCACAGCTGGAGCCGCCACCGCCTGGCAGGAGCCGGAGCCGGAGCCGGAGCCGGAGCTGGGCCGGGCGCCCAGCTGGCCACTAGCCTGGCTGCCTTCTACGCGTGCTTCCAGCAGGCCTGAGGCAAAGCCGGAGAGGTGGCGGAGCAGCAGCAGTGCCTGGAGATCGTCTTTGTGTCGGCCGAACAGGATCAGCAGCGCTGGCAAGAAGCCACGCGGGCCATGCAGTGGCTGGGGCTCCCCTTCGCCGACAAGCGCCGGAAGGTGGGCACTGCAGAGCGGAACAGAGTCCTAGTGCCCCTGTTCTGCTCGCTTACCTCCCTGCTCTCCCCTGAGCAGCACGGCTGGCGGAGGGAAAAGGGAGGCCGCCGTGCAGCTTCCCCACTTGCTGGGGCGCCCCTCAGCGCCCCGCACCACTAGAATCAATGGGCGAGCCATGCCTGGTCAGGAAGCCAAGAGTCCAAGGGCCAGGAAACCAGGAGTCAGGAAACCAGGAGTCAGGAAGCCAAAGCACAGCTAGGTGGGTAGCGTGTTACTGTGCACAAGAGATCATAGCAATACAAGGAAGTACTTGTATTTGACTACTTGGTTTGAGACTGCCGTATATGTTGTCTCTAAGCCTGAAAGCAGGGAAGCCAGAAGTCTGACGGATGGATTTAGAGAAGGCAAAAAAGATTGTGGTGGTGGTATATGACTCATCAAATTGGCCTGGTTCTTATCCCCTTTCTCCAGCAGGGAGCCATAGAACAGATGGCAAAGGCAGAGGAAGTGAATAAAAGCAGATAGTGATTAAGCTTTTTTAAAAATGTAATAAATAAATACTTTCCATATTAACAGCAGCTAAATGTGTCACGAGCTCTTCCTACAACCGGGGGGGGGGGGCGCAATCTGGGGCCATGAACATCCATGGGATGTGGCTCCTGTTATTTTTGCAAGTACAAATGTGGCATTAAACATTTCTTGAAACAGTACATGATCACATTTGGATGGAGGTGATGGTTGTGTACATCCATTCGGGAAAGAGTAGACATGTGGCTTTGGGCATGTGGCTTACAACCAGCGATCCACCACACCTCTCATGACGAATATGCCCATTCATGTTTCTGCCTGACCTTTCCATGAATGACTCTTAAGGTGTCTCACTGTAACATGTGAAACAGTGAGTTGAAAATAAATAAAAAGTGTGGAACAGTCAGCATAAGAACAAACTCATTAGCGACCAAAAAAAACTTGACAAAATACAATTAAGTCATCCCAAAGCCAAGTTCTGGCCATGCACCAGAAAGAGTATGTGGCACAATTTGCACTTTCATGGAACCTCACGTTCAATACTATTTGAGCCTGCACATACTGCTTGGTTTCCAGTTGCTGCATGTCCTGTAACTTCCTCCTGAAATCCTGTAACTTTTTATACAACATATATTCCAGGTGTTGTTGCTTTTTTTGGGGGGGGGGACACACAAACACAACAACCTTATTTTGTTGAGGTGTAGTGCAGCACTTCCCCTCCAGCCAGTGTTAACACTGAGGAAGCTTTGCAGAACACCTAATAAAGAGGAACAATGACAACCCAGTATGAATCCATCACCAATGCAATATTATTGCATCAGGGACATGGTGCGGAATACACCTCCACCAGTCTGAAGACAGAGGGTGGGTGGGTGGGGTGAGGAACTGACAATCAAAAGGGTTTTCCTTGTTGAACCAAGTGCACCTGCATCCCGAATTCAAATGCAGTGCTGGAAGTGGGAGTATTGAATAAACGGGATGATTTGTTTGGGAGAACGAAGGATGCAGCTAGGCCAAACAACGGGATGTGGGTGGTGCTGTGGTCTAAACCACTGAGCCTAGGGCTTGCCAATCGGAAGGTCGGTGGTTCGAATCCCCATGACGGGGTAAGCTCCCGTTGCTCGGTCCCAGCTTCCGCCAACCTAGCAGTTTGAAAGCACATCAAAGTGCAAGTAGATAAATAGGTACCGCTACAGCGGGAAGGTAAACGGCGTTTCCGTGCGCTGCTCTGGTTTCGCCAGAAGTGGATTAGTCATGCTGGCCACATGACCTGGAAAAACTGTCTGCGGACAAACGTCGGCTCCCTCGGCCAGTAAAGTGAGATGAGTGCAGCAACCCCAGAGTTGTTCGCAACTTAACTGTCAGGGGTCCTTTACCTTTTAGGCCAAACAACACCTGTAGAAAGAATTCAGGTTGCTTTAGGCCTTCCTGAAAAGAAGTGGGGTGGTAGTTCACCCCACTTTCAGCACAGTTCAACTGATGGGCATGCACACACCCTGACCCCATTTGCTATGCAATGTCTTCTAAGAACCAACACAAAAGACAGATTCAGACTACAGCTTACCTAGTGATCCCAAGGCTTGCATTCCATTAACAGGGTTCCAGACCATTCACCACTCCATTGTTACCCTAATAAACCTTCCAGCCCCCATTGCTGTATTAGAAAATCTCCCTTAATGGAACGTGTTACTGGTGTCAGTTTTGGCAGCTTAATTTCCCATGATGTGCATGCAAATTTGTCCTAATGCATTGAGCATAGTCATAAAGAAACGGTTCAGCTCTTTATTCACGTCGTACTTTTCCCGCATGGGACTCTATGAATGCATACTTGTCTCCCAGTTCTCTTGCTGCTGTGAAACCCATCCTTCTGGGTGCTCTTCTGAGCCCTGAATTCCCTATCAGTTGGTGAATCAGCTTAACACGTTGTGAGGAAAATAAGACATCATTTAAAGTTTTGGGGTTTTTTTTGTGTGAATTTGGCTGTGCTCTGCTGGAACTGATACTGCACGTCCACAGACGTAGCTGGAGGAAAAATAACCAGTTCCTGCACTACAGAGCTCTGCTGTTGAGGGACTTTAACAAAGTATTAGGAACGAGAACTAAACTCCAGTTTCCAGGTGCTTTTGGTTTTGTTTTAAACTGAAGCAAGTATTGCAAATACGTGCTGAGAAAATAACATGTTTTGTAAACTACACACAAGTAGGTTTGCCATTCTGAGGCTGTCTTTGTGATAACGTTTCCCATCAGGGGTTCCAACTTGAATAAAATAGTGGGAGGGGGCAGGTAATCCCTGTCCCACATCATTGATCACATGATGGGGTGCACCCACGCTATTTTAATAGCAATCCCCATCAACTTTGGGGGCCCCGGGCCCCTCAAATATTTTGTTTTGAGGCAACAGCCCCTAGGAGTTGGCTCCTATGTCTCCCATTGTGAAAAGTGTGCCCATTGAGCTCTCTTAAAGAGAGTTTGGTTTTATCATGGAAAAGGGATCGATGGCAATCCTGTCTATGGATAAAGAAATTCAATAATAAAAAAACTTTCTATACTTCAAAAGTGTTAACGACACTGCTGAGAGTGCCCTGCTCCTTCTAAATGATCGCTGCACTTCAGATGGAGTGGGAATGGAGATATCCAGCAAGGCGCGAGACTTAATTATTGAAGCGAAGCCTCAATGTCAGTGGCACTTCAAAATGAGAAGAGAGGAAAAAAATACCTACTGGTAGGAAGAGACTTATAAATATTCCGCAAACCACAACAGACTTTAAATACTGTGGGGTGTGCGAGAGTTTCAAATGAAATTGCTGAATCTCTGCTTAACCTTTGTCTTTCTCCACTGAGGCAAACATGAAAGGGAATCAGCAATTTTTTGCCTCCACTTAAAATAATACAGCAAATCATTTTCATTCTGATCTTCACTTTACCACCTTTCTGTTCACCTGGATGCCTACTGAGAATAGGATTTTAATAGTCCTGTCCTTCTATAAATTAGATAGATGTCATACTAGATTTACATACCAGACTGCTGATCAGCGTCTCCATAGCAGAGTTAAGAGAACTTGATCTTGGCCTCTTACTTTTTGTAAGAGTTTAATGCCACGGCTATACTGTTCACGTTGGATAACATGGCAGGGATCCCCCGACTCACACACGTACTCATTATTAAAGAGTATAACCTGGTATATATCAGTGTACCTCCTGATCTAGCAAGAGCGATCTCTTAAGCAGACCCAGGCATGGACCACCCTTTTGGATCCAGTGCTCACATTTATTTCTCCTCCTCCTGAATGGCAGCCTGTACAGCAAACCTCCCCTCCCCTCGGCCTAATTTGCATGTTCAGAAACCCACAAGAATGGACAGGACCCTGATGCTGGCTCAATCAGTTATCTAGTCATCAACAAGTCACAGTGAAGTCTAAGCCAGATAGTTGCATTACTAGCCATTGTTGGTGGGTTAAAATAAAAATAAAATACAACTTTCATTCTGCCGAATTTGTAGATGAAACTCTAGGTGCCCAACAAGACTAATCAGAAATTAAACTTATGAGAAGAGTGATTTTATGTCCACAATAACATTAGGCTGTGTTCCTACAGCAAGAGAGAAACCCAGCAGAAATCTAAAATAAAAACCAACTCTGCAGTAAAGTTATTTTTTTTAAAAGTGGACTAAATATTTTCACAGCTGGTTCCTTATTTCTGATGGGGATTTGGGATCTATCGTGTGTTCTTATCATCAAGGTTTATGGATTTGACCCTGTTGAGGGGTCACTTCTTTTTGAACTGTTCACAAGATTGCAGGCTATTTCTTCAAGCTCTCTCTCTTGACTTTCCCAAAGGAAGGATATAAGACCATCTTAGCCTTGATTCAATTTACTCCCTCCTGTGCCTGTAGGAACAGTTTGCTGCACCAAAGGACATAGTTGCTGGCACCAGAATGCCAGCTGCTGCTTTTGGCCTAAATTCTATCCCCGAAAGACACAATTCTTGAACGTGTCCATCATTACACTATTAACAGCTAGATTGCTGGCAGACCAACAGCTAGATTGACTAACCTTCGTTATCTGTTGGTTAGATTAACCAAGGCTTCAGTTGATCTCAACACATTTATTTGGAAGCAAATCACCTCCATTTTTAGAGGAAGCAAGCTTCCACTAAAAGAGTTGGAAGTAAAGGACAAGTACAACTGAAATAAATAGGACTTGTTTCTATACAAGGAGCCCTGTTGGATCAGACCAGAACTCCCTCTCGCCCAGGTTTCTGTTTCCTGCGGTGGCCAATTGCACGCTTCAAAGAAGGCCATGAATGGTATAATACATAACTCCTTTATATTAACTATAGTTACTTGTCAGGCTTGGTATCTGTCAGTCTTTCAGGTGCCCAAAGACTCATTGCTTTTGCTGGCTCACTTTTGGACGATGAAAGAAAGAAAGAAAAACAAGTATTTCTTAGGCATACTTATTTGTCCTGAGCACACCCAGCCCAAGGAGGACAAATGGTTGGCCGTTTAATTCTTTATTGACAAAGCAAGAACTCACAGTAGTTCCTGAGGTGCACTAAACACACACACACACACACACACACACACACACACACACACACACACTTCTGGTAGCTAAGTAGCTGACACCCCTCCAAGCTGGAGCAACAGTGTGGCCACACCCAAACTTAAGTCCATGCTCTGATGGCGAGAGCACAAGCAACCTGCAACTTCTCCTACATGGAAGTTGTTGCCATGCCTGCCTCTTCAAGCCCCTCCTGGTCCTAGGAGACCGTGGGAATGGAGAGAATGCTGACTTCCTCCAGCTCCAACTCTTCCCTGTGTCCTGCACCTCTTCCCCCTTACAGGACAGTTGTCAGTTGATGGCCTTGTACTATCTGTGGTGGCAGGGCCGTCTCTAGGCCCGGGTCCGGTGGTGCGGGGCGCCGGGGCGCCAAGCCACCAGGGGCGCCGCTGCGCCCGCTGAGAGGTGCGGCGGAGGCCGCCCCAGGCGCGCCTCTCAGCTGTTCAGCAGCTTCAGGCCACTCTCCAGAGGCGTGCGGGCCTGGGGCTGCCTCCGCCGCGCGCAGGGGCGTTGCAACAGGGGACAGGCAGCGCCCCCTGGCCCAGAGCCGGCCCTACGGCCAGGCTGGGTTGTGCAGGGCTCTGGCCCCCCAGGCGGCAGCCGCGCTGCGCCCGCCCGCCGCGCTGGGAAACGGGGCGGGGTGGGGGCACCGGAGGGATTCGTCGCGCCACGGCGCCAGGGCACCAGGTATGCTTAAGATGGCCCTGTGTGGTGGCTGGGTAGAAAGGGCATGACAAGTGGCACTTGTTAAAATTTCCCCTTCTCTCCACAAGTGTTCAAGATCCTGGGCACCCTACAGCTGTCTGATGGTGTCTTCACCTGTCTCCCTCCTCCTCCTCCTTCTTAAAAGTGACTTACAGGCTTTTGCAAGTCATTCTCAAATGAAAGCCATGGCAATCAGGAAATGGTTTAGGTATGCCTGAAAATAAAGCCAATATACTAAACCTTGTTGCCCCACCGGTAAGTAATGTTGAGCCATTTTCAAGAGGCTCAACATTTCAAGAGGCAAAGGCTTCTCAGAGACAGACATGTAATAATCCCTTCCACAATATTTTTTAGCCACAGGGATGCTCGTAGGTAGGAGCGCTCCTTTTGCTTCAAAGCACAATATGAGAAGGAGCGATGGTGCTGTTTCAGGACGAGTTTACCTAGACACTGCATGCTAGGAAAGCTTGATAAAGATATATAGGAATGCGAGCAATAATTCAGGAGACAATAAACACTTTGGAAGCCAAATAACATTTAGGCGGCACTCGTTAATCAGAGCCTGATGCAAAGCAAAAGAAGAAGAATGGTTCATATTCTTTTTGCACTCCTATAACAGTTACAGCTCTCTTTATCTTAATCTGTAGTGTGATACAATCAAGATGACAAATGCTTATGTGATTGTTCTATATGATCTTGATCATTATTTCCATTTATTTGTTTACTATGGAAGTTAAAAAGACACTTCCTGGCTCGGTCTTTTGTCAATGCTATAGCAAATTTTGTTGGGCCAACACAGGAGCTAGAACTGGTAGCCACTGGGAGTGGTAGAGCAGAAGGCAAATAAGAGCAGCAATGGGTGGATACAGAGCCAGTGACAAGCAGAGTCACCTGTCGACATGTTGTGAGTCATAAGGCAAGTGAGGCACTGCCTGAGGGGTGGGGCTGTGGCCCATTTGCCCGAATGGGTTTGATGATGCTACTGGTCCCTATAAACACTTGCTGATTGGTCTGATCCACATACCAAAACTTGATTTGTTGTCCCATCAGCTTCACTCCTGGGCTTGTCAGCCAGAGACACTGACGTGATCTCAGGAAGACACGTATGCCAGTGTTTTTAGATAGCATGCTTGCCAGTGCTTTTAGGTAAGAAAGCCTTCTATGGTGCAAATTATCTTACCAAGTGGATGTAAGCACAGAGAGGGATTATATTGTGAACCGCCCTAAGACCTGCAGGTATAGGGTGGTATATAAATTCAATTAAAATAATAATAATGATAATGCTTTCCAGAACACACGACCAACTCCAAAATATACTAGCAAATTCTCCCTGAAGCAGAGATGGCTGAGGTCATACCCTTTGTGTCCTGCAAAAGCAGGAAGCGAGAATTTCCTCCATTTTACAAGAAAGCCTCCATGCAAAATGAACACTGTAATTCATCTTCATCAGAAAACCAATCATCTGGATTTCTCATTAAAAGCAGGGGGAAGGCATAAACCCAGCTGCTTCTCATCCAAATATTTTATTTCATTCACAGCCATATTAGTACATGTGGGAACTGCTTGTACACACTCGTTTTCTTTTTCTTTTCTTTTCTTTTTTTAATCAATTACTTTAATATATCAACTCTGGGGTGAATTCCAAAAATAAAACGGATGTTCATGTTTCCAGATTGCATCGGGCTTTGTTTTGTTTTTTAAACTGCTACAACTCAAAATGAGAAAAATATCCTTCTAAGAAAAGTCAGCCAACTGAGAAGCCTTTCAAGGAATTGTTATGCACTTCAGATCACCCATCTAGCCTGCACACAGGGAGTGTTATAAAAAAAATGGCACTGGTGAAGAAACTGAGGCTCTCCAAGCCTCACTGTCAGCCGAGGAGGCTTTTCTGAATGGCTCTGCATTCAGCAGAGAATGGGATGGATCAAAGAGGATGAAAGTGATGTTAAACCTCTTGGCTCCATATCTTCGGTCTATGGGGAGACAGGACTACTGCAGAGAAGACCCAAGACCCCAAAAATGCATTTAATAAAATAATTATTATTTTTATAAGGATCGCAATCTTAGTGATTGTGCTACATTTAAGGCATTGTCTTTTTTCTTATAAGAGGTTCTTAAAAAACAGCTAGCATGCTTTGCTTACTGCTCCTATAACCTGCTTGATTTTACAAACGATTGCCTAATTTTAGGTAGCAGTGGGTAGGAAACAGAAATGAATGCACTAAAATGCTCTTGAATTTTCACAAGGACTTTTTTTTTAAAAAAAATGGCGAACTGATGTGGAAATGTTTAGAACAGAAGATTTGAAAAATAAGAAAATGAGAGAAACAGAAAGTGCACAATTTCACTCATCCCTAACTGCCTATCACATGCTGTGCTGTTATGTGATAATGATGATCAGATAAAAATGTCCCCATGAATTGAGGTTTTTTTTGGGGGGGATAACCACTTTGCAGTATGTTTGGTTGTTTCTGCAGTCAAGGGGTATATACCTTTTAATGAAATAAATCAATAAATGAATTGTAATGACTTGTAAAATACCTCTCTGCTTACACATTGCAGTTGCTTGTCAAGCCCATACTGTGCTTGTGTACGGTAACTTATTCCTGCGAAACTTGAGTACAGGTATAATTTTGAAACTTCCCCTGATCGCTTGCTTATTTATTGCACTTCCTCTTCCTCGGAAGGAGCTTCTACTTCTGCAAATTCCATCTTCTAACCAACAAACTGCCTGGTTGCTGGAGGGCTTTTCATTGCGACTCTTCGTTTTCTGCTCATACTGCTGGTGACCCCATCTCCACACCCCAGGCTTTGCAGTGCATTTATCTGTTTCCTCTGTGCTGCAACCGCCTCCCAGCATGAGTTGCAACCGAGTCACTAAATTTGCTGCACCAAGTAAGCAGTGCAGCAGGAACAGCTTATAACAAAATTATGCTTCTTTAAGAGAGTTGTGATTACTGCAATTCTTGCACAGATGTTTCCCCAGTGGTCCCTGCAGCTGTTTGTGCATAGGACTGTATTACTCCACCAGATGTTTTGGATTACAACTCCCATCAGTCCCAGTCAGCATGGGGAAAGAAATAGCATAAAGATGTGTGGGACATGAAGTTTGTGCAAACCGCCTGCAACCCCTCTGTTGTTTTCCCCAAATACACAGTTTGAGTTCCCTCATACAGTGGTTCTCAAAAAGTGCAGTAGGCTTTTCTTGAAGTCAGTCCACTGTAGATTTCATATGTATACATCTAACTGGGTGCAAAGATCTCTGTATGCTTTGATGAGTTTGGCAGAAGGGGCAGCAGAGTTTAAAAGAAGAGTTTTTAAAAAACTGTATTAATGGGAAGACCCCATTCAGTGGTTAACATTCCATGACCAGGTCTGTAGAAGTTTCAGAATTATCTTTGGGGAATGAAATCCTAACCCAACACCCCAGAAGGGATGTCCCATTAATAGAAGGGGCCTGAGGAGAGGAAGAAAGCATGCAAATTTCTTAATCTCAGGTAGAAAGCTGGAGAGGCAAAGACATCTCAAGTGCCACAGAGCCTCAATTTTGAAGTTAGGCTCTACTCTTATGATGCTAAGAAGGTAACTGCTGCTTCCACTGGGGAAAAAGACTTTTTACCCATTCTCCTTCTCTGGAAAACCGAAGCACTAGCTATTTTCCTGATCCTTGTTTCTTTCGCCAGCTACAGAATAGTAACCAGTGGATGGAAAGTTGAATGAGCCCATAATGCACAGCAGAATTTCTTACAGACATTCCAGGGTTTGTGTGGCTTTTTAAGGGCTGCATTACTCTAGCAGAAAGTTGTTGGGGGCCACATTCCTTTACCTTTTTATCCCTCCCAATTGCACAAGAGGTGAAAAGAACTCAGTGATCCCAGCAGAAGGAATTTTAAAAAGGTAAATGCAGGTAAGCCTTACCTTGCAGCTAGTTAAAGCCCCAAACTTCAAAAGAAGCAACTGTTTCTGTAAAACTGCAAGTATACAGTTGCAAAATGCATCCTCATTCATTGTTACATATTTGCAAGGAACACATGTCTGTTGATATACAGTTACCCCTCTGCCTTGATTTTCTTGCACAAGGTATAAAAAGATCGGGAATGAGAATTTTATTCCAGAGTTGCAATACCTTATTCATCATATCCATTGCTATTATGGATTTTAAATTATTTTTATGCTGGTTTTTTATTTTTAATTGATGTTACTGCATCCTTATGACTGGGTTTTATGTTTACTCCTATATCTGTCTGCTTGGAGGTAAGTCATAGTGAGCTAAATAGAGCTTAGGGCTCACATAAGTGGATAGAGGATCACAGTCAAATTGTTGTTTGCCACATATTTTTAAAAGCCTCCAGTGATGGGGCTGACTATGAATTGAAATAAAAAGTTCAAAAGGAACTGAGAATAAACAGAGGAACTTTCTAGTGTTTTCCCCCAATATCAATCAATCAATCAATCAATGTTATAAAACCAGTGTTGTAGAAATATTGCTGGAAGTATTCTACTTCAGTGGGCTAATTTTAGTAATAACGATAACAACAACAATAATTTTTATCCTGCTCATCTGGCTGGGTTGCCCTAGATACTCAGGGAGGCTTCCAACAGATATAAAAACATAATAAAATGTCAAACATTAAAAACTTTCTGATACAGGGCTGTCTTCAGGTGTCTATGTAAAGTTCTATAGTTGTTTATCTATTTGTTTATCTTTTTGACATCTGATGGGAGGGTGGAACAACAGAAAAGGCCCTCTTGTCTGGTTCCCTATAGTTTCACTTCTCGCAGTGAGGAACCTAGGGTTGCCAAATTTCAAAAAGTAAAAACCAGGACACCCCAAAAGTCCCTCCCCTACAAAAACACCAAAACCCCCGCAATTTTTCGATTGACTTGCCTAAGATCCAGGACAAAGTGCCACCTCTTGGAAATTTCCCCAGGACGTCAATTCCTCCTTTGAAATCCCAGTAATGTCCGGACGTATGGCAGCCCTTGGAAATCGCCAGAAGGCCTTCGGATTTGGATCTCAGTGTCCAGGCTGAAAAATGAGGGTGGAAATGTTCATTCAAGTAGACTTGTATTATCCAAAGGCTTAGGGCACAAAGCAACATTTCCATATGTCGTTTTTATTTTATATCATATTTACTCCAAGTTACTCAAAGTGGAGCACACAATTTTCTCCCACTCCATTTTACCTTCATAACCCAGTGAGGTAGGTTAGGCTGAAAGGTTACCCAGTGAACTTAACACAGCTGAGCAGGGATTTGTACTCTGGTACTCCTAGGCCCTAGTCTGACCTTCTCACCATTACACCACATTGGTTCTCAGCATCATGAACAGTGTTTTGAGTAGGGATAGTTTGCATGATGCCTGCATCCCTTCTACTTTTTGGGGTCCTGGATACAGCTAGGGTTAAAATCTAATGTGGGATTCCATTGTTGTAATGGTCAGTCAAGCTTATTTGGCCATAGTTACTTTCATCAGTATCACAAAAGTAGTGCTCTGGCTGAGAGCTGAGCCAAAGGCAGGCAGCAACTAGAGAGACAGAGTCATGCTTGATTCCAAGACTGTGACTATGGGGGAAGCAAGTGCTAATACTATGAGCACCCCCATTTTAGGCTTGGGTTGCATATATAGAATAGAATAGTAATTTATTCGCCAAATACTTACATACTTGGAATTTGCTTTGGCTAATTTTACAGTGTAAACGTACTTTATACGAAATATCTGTTAAATATCTGTGTGAGGACCTGAGTGTGCAGAACACTATTTCTAGCAAAGAGGAGCCACTCCGACTGCGCCTGGAGTTTTTGCCTTCTGTCCCTGTAGTGACTTCAGAACAGGTTGAGGTGGTTGTTGGTGCCTCTGGCGCCGAGTGAATTGCTCTAGTTGATAATGCTTGGCTTTGCTATAAAAATGATTCAGGTCGTTTGCCAATTTTTGACTCTCCGGAGCAGAAGAAGATGTTCTCTTATATTCAGTAAAAGAAGATGTTCTCTTATATTCAGAAATGTTCTGTAAATTCTTCCGAAGAGTAGCCGAGACATGTTTGAGAATTGAGAACGAATCATAGGTTCGTTGTGTCACCATAATCTCCTTGTCAGTGCGCTCCTACCTTGGTTGTACAACTTTATATATGTATGTATGTGTAATGTGTGAGAGTGTGAGGGTAAACAAACAAACAAACCATAAGTCATAAAGACACCACATTCTCTGCTGTCCCTCATTCCAAGGAAACCAGACCCTGGGCACATGCCTGGAATCCCTCACCTCTCAGAGTTTGGAATGACATGCAACAATATTTACATTACATTTACATTGGAATGACATCCTGGCCAGGTCAGTGGTGGGTAAGTCAACTGCCCTATGGCTGACTCAGTAAACAGTGACTTGGGCAGGCCTGTTCTGTGAACCGACAAATGGACTAATGTTCTTGTTCGCCACACTTCTGTCTACTCCGTCTAGAAGCCAAATTCCACAATGTATTAGAGTAATTTAAATGCTATTACACCAGCAATATCGCCTTGAATTATGTTTTGTTGCTTGTCTCTGGCATTTTTGTATTGTTTTATTTTGCTATGGCTGTATGCTAATGCAATAAAGATTTGATTTAATTTTGAACACAATGGCAGCCACAAGTTCTATTGCCAGGAGGGAGTCAGTCCCATTGAACTCAATGGCCGGCAGTAGAATTGCACACTTCGATTAGAACCCATCTCTTAATCTGAAATTAAACAGGCACTCCCTGCCAGATTCTAGATATTCTTAAGAGCGGCACTGTTAGGCTTCCCTTTTCTTGATTTTGCAGCTGGTATGCAGAATTCTGTGAGACTGTAGACTTAAACTCCGTGGCGGCTCCTTTATATATCTCACGATGGGAGGTCCCCTCTGGGGCAGAGCAACGCCTTTCCATTCTGCCGCCTGCCAACAAGCCTTCCTGCCGCCACAACCTCCCGGGATGGACGTGTGGCTCCCCTGCTCCTCCTCCCGCCCTTTGCTGCTCCGAACTCTTCCGAGGAGAAAAGCGTGGGCGACTCCTTCGAGGGAGCCAGGGAGTGGATCCAGCAAAACGAGGCATTTCGCGCATTCTGCACCAAAAGGGCGAGACCGAAATGCCTTCATAAGCAACCTGACGGCGTTTGGGACAAAGTACAATCTAAGAAGGCAGGCAAAACGCCACCAAAAGAAAAGCCACCACCTGACTTCTTTTTCTGGCTGCATTTATGCATTTGATCTTCGCGTTTGCCGAGCGCTTTACCCAATAGCCAGGAATCAAACAGCAGCCAAGGGCGGGATTTCCCATCGGCGCAACCTTCACTACGTCTACTCAGAAGTAATTCCTACTGAATTCAATGGGGGTGAGGTCAGGACTGCAGCCTAAACCCTTGAGGATTCCTCGGTAGCTATCCCAAGGTTGGGATCGCAACACCCACTTTTTACGCGTCTCCACAAGGCACCCCCTCAGCCTCTACCTGAGCCCGGCGCGCCTCTTCAGAAGCCGCCCGGTTCGCGCTCAATTATCCCTCCCTGTTTCCACCTCCCCAGTTGACTGACAGCTCACGAGGCGCCTTGTCCCACCCTCCCTTCATAGCTCCTCGGCGGCGATTGGCGGCGGCGGCACGGGGGGCGGGCTTGGCCGGGGATTGACACGCCATGCCCGCGCCCTCTAGCGAGGGCGGAGCCGCGCGATTGGCTGTTTCCGTGTGTGTGTGCGCGCGCGCGCGCTCGGGGAGTGGCGGCGGCGGCGGCGGCGGTGGTGGGGACTCTTCCCCGCCCCCTTCCAGCAACCCCGCAGCGCTGCCTGCCGGAGAGCGGGGCGGCTTCCAGTTGAGAGATGGCGGCCACCGCGGGCAGATCGCTGCTGCTGCTCCTCCTCTCGAGGACCCCCGGCGGTGGCGGAGGAGGAGCGGCGCTGACAGCCGCCGGCTGCTTCCCGGGGCTGGGGAGGCACCGTCAGCAGCAACAGCAGCAGCACAGGACGGTGAGTGTCCCCCTCGTCCGGGCGGAGGCCGGGGACGAGACGGGAGCGGGACGGCAGGACAGGTATTGCGAGGGCTAGCGAGGAGGAGCAGGAGGGACGGACTCAGCCGCCCGGCCGCTGCCCTTCCTGTGAGGCGCTTGGGGTGTTCGGGGACGCCGCCGCCCGTCGGAGCCTCCTGGCTCTCCCCTCCTCCAGGGCAGCCCAGCCCTTTCCCAGGGTCCGCCCCGCCAGCGGAGGGACCGCCCGCCCGGGAGCAAAGGCGACCCCTTCATCCCTCCTCCCCGTTGGGTTTCCCTGGGCGCTTTCGTGCCTCTCCTCCCGCTCAGCAGCGGCGCCTTGGACAGATCAATGCACCTAGCGCGGCTGGCAGGCTGGCAAGGGAGAGCGAGAAGGCGCTGCAGGCTGCGGCGTGCAGGGGCAAAGAGGCGGAGGAGGGAGACGCCGTTGCTGCTGCTGCTGCAGCAGAAGCAGCAGCAGTGACTTGGAGGAGTCTTTGCTTGCTTGCTCCCCCCCCCTCTCCCTCTCCCTCTCCCCCCCCTCCATCCAACCCGGTGCTGCATCTCCTTTTTATCTTAGCACACCACCCGTGCCCCTCCTTACGTGGGCCCGTCTTAACTTGATGTCAGGCTGGAAAAGGGGGTGGTGCACAAGTTGCTCGCGAAGGAGCGTTTTTTGATTGGGGGGAGGACATTGGCTTGGTTCCAATTTTTCATTCCAAGGGGACGGGGTCGGGAAGCCTGCTGGGCGATTTCCTTCTTAATTCACCCCTTCGTTCCAGGAAGGAAAAGTCCGCGGGGAAATGGCACAGGGGTCTTTCCGCCTCTCCCTCCCTCCCTCTTCAGGCTTCTTAGAGCGTCAGTATGTCGTGGCTGCCTTCCAACCAGTGATTTCTCCCAGTTGTAGGAAGTCTTCTGCCCCCCCCCCCCGCCGCCCTTTCTCCTGAGAAAGTTATCTGTTAAGTTGAATCAATGCAGAACCAGGCTGAGCTGAATGCAAATCGCTGTGCAGTACTCCGTTGTCTGAGGCTTTTGCCTGTACGGTAATGTTCCAGTTGTAGAATGACTGAAGTTCACTGGTCTGTCACGATGGGTGAACTCAGGACTGGGATGGAATCCAGCTGATCTGAAAGTTCAGTTACCTCTGGCAGCAGGGAATCTGCACATGGTAGCCAAGAGCTCACAAGCGAAACTGTAAAGATGATACAAAGGTTGTATGTTTGTGTGTTGGCCTGTTGCTGAACTTTTGTGGAGTACTTCCCCATGGCTACTATGGAAGCTTTGACGTCTTCCTAGTTAAGCCCCACTTCCTTGTCTTACGGTTGCATTCAATTAAACTTTGGGTATGTAGCGTGGATCGTATTTTGGCGTGTCTAGGGAAATGCAGTCAATGTAGACTTTTATGTAATGTAAATGTCAGAGCTGCTATGTTGCTCCCTCCACCCAAAGCTCTTTAGAGGATTCTCTGCAGCAGCCTGTTAGGAAGTCCTTGCTCTCCTGTGATCTAAAAGGCCAGCCAGAGTTTTAATTAAGTTGCTCAAATAAAGCTGATGAAACATACACCACAGAAGCAATTTTGATGGAAGTAGAGAAGAGCACAAGGCCCCATATGTGGTTCATCCAAATTTTACTACGCTATATTCTTGTTTTGTTCTGTCAGGTTTATAAGCACTTTGTGTTGGTTTAACAGGGAAATGGTTTTACAGGGAAATGACTTTCAACCACGTATGCCAGAATAAGTTTGATATAGCCTACCATAATAGCTTTTTGTTTTGCAACAGTGAAAGAGGTCAAAGCTGCTATGCAGAAATGAAATTTTCAACAAGTATCTCATAACTTTTACTTTTTGTGACCTACGGTTTTGGCATGTTAGGCCAAAAGCAGAAGAATAAGTCATTGTAATGAAACAGGTGTCTGACAGTATCATCTTATTGAGGATGTGCTAGACTTCATTGCTTTAGCTAAATGTTGATAACAGAATCTAACAGAAAAGTAGGATTAGGCTTAAGTATAAAAAAGCTTTGAAAAGTAAGCTATTGTGTTGTCCCCCCCCCCAAAAAAAAATCTTAATGAAATTGAAGGGAGAGATTTATTGATGTATTAATAGGTCACTGATCACAGTCAACCAATGGATCATCTTTGTTACTGGACTGCGTTGCTGGGAAATCAAATTGTTTTTGATGAACAGGGCTGCATGGATTATTTGCTGCTGGTGTCACAATAAAATCAGGAATGCATTTGAAAGACAAAACAGCTTATTTCAATGCTCTTCTTGTCAGATTGTTTTGTTTTATTTTCTCCATGTCACAATCAATCGTGCTCAAGCCATAAAGTCTACATGATGTTTGAGAAAAACAGGTCAGTTGTGTATTGTGTTCACTTTGTTTCAAGGTTATATTATTATTTTTTCCATTGAGCAATCATCCTATGTATGCAGTAGATGGCACTCTGCATTGTGCTGGTGGTTTGTACGAGACCAGGATAGCCTCTGACGACTTGGCTGTTCTAGTATGCGATGGGAAGGAATGCTGAAGTTGATTGACCTGTATATGGCAGATAGCTCATGAATCTCTATGGCCTCTGTCAGGTGGAAGAGCCTCCTCTAGTTGACCTGGCAGAGTACAGATTTTTAATCAGGTTGGGAAAGCCAGAGGTAGGCAGCTGGATCCTGTTTGTACTACTGATGACAGAAACCAGTATACTCTCAAAAGCATTTGGTTATATGGGTTTGACCCTGTGAGTGAGCTGGCTTGCCACTTGCTATTGACTTTTTAAGATGGAGGGACAACCGTAAAGCCAGCGAACTTTACTTATTTGCGCTGTTTCTAACGAGCAGCAGTCCGAGCTCTGGATAGGCAGCTTTCTCCTACGCATGCCTGCTCGTTCTTGAGATCCTGCCCATCTTCTGCGTGCTTTTTTTTTTTTGCACAGGGTAAGGTATCCATTTTCTTATCCATATGGCTAAGGAATGTGGTTTCTGTAATGAATGATAAACAAATTGAGGGAACACCATGTGACTTCTTGGGAATTGGAAGAATTCCTTCAGTGCCTCTGGTTTCTGCAAACCATACAAAAGTAGTGCATCTGTTGTCAGCCCAGGAGAGCTCCAACATGCTGCCTGTATAGGGTGTATATAGGGTGGACAATCAACAAAGGGGTGGACTTTCTCCTTGCCCTGGCTTAGCACAACATTGGGGCTATGGTGTAGCTACTGTAAACCTCAACTTGGTTAGCAGATGCATATCGGGATTTGCAGTTCACCAGGGAAATATCACCTCCTGGTGGATGGATTAAAGAGTACATAGTGATAACATTTGTTACAGTAGAGTAGTAACTGTTACAAATGACCAAAAGGTCACAAAACAGCAAGCAAGTCCAAAGGAAGGCATTGCACAGTTGCAGTGGTTCTCAAACTCCCCTGCACACTTTCAGAATAAAAACAACAACAAAAAACACACCAAGATTTTTGGTGATACTGTAACAGTGGAAAACAAAACAAAAAACAACTCCTAGCAGGGCTTGATCTATTATAACATAGAACACAACTATTTTATAATATGATTCTGGGACATCCAGAGAGTATAAAACAATGCAGCTCCATAAGAACATGAATTATTCACTACAATATAATTATAAACAAGCCTCTTACATATGTACCTTAAGTATGTATACAAACTCAGTAATAGTTTGGAAGTATCACTTGATGCTCTTGCTCTGATTTTGCAAATAGAAAAATGTTTTTGATGAGCATGGTGTATTATACTATACACCACTAAAATGTCTCTTTTGGTTGTCCTGGAATCTTCCTGCCGCACTTACCACCCTTTCCTGCCACACCCTTTGAGAAACCACTGCAAAATTGTGACTGTTTGATTGAATCCATTTTTGCTCCTGGTATTTGTGCTCAAATAGATTCTGCATCTATAGTTACTAAGGAAGCATATTCTCTGACAGTCCCCTGTCATTCAGAAAGTCTACTGCATCATGTATCTTCAGATCATGCCTGTGGGACATATTCAAAGTAAATCTTTGAAAACAGTACTTAACAAGGCCTAGTTAAAGAGCAGATTAAACAAAAAACAAAAAACCAGACAGGCATATAGCAGAGTATTCTTTTCCATACACAAAAAGGGAAGATTTTTTATTTGCGAAGCACACACACACACACACTAGCTGGCCTGGCCACACATTGCTGTGGCTCAGTCTGTTAAATGGACCCTCAGAGTCCCCCTTCAGACTCCCCTCACCTTCAGAGGCCCCCTTCATTTTGTTTGAGATATTTTGCCCCCTTCCCCCATTCATCCCTGTGAGAGTCTCCATCCTGTCCCGATCCATGAGCTAGCACGTCCCCTCATCTCCCCATTCCCCGGCACATCCCTGTGAGCGGCTACGTGTGTGTGTGTGTGTGTGTGTGTGTGTGTGTGTGTGTGTAATGAAATATATACCAAATGGTACCAAGGCTATGAAAAATGGGAGAAGGGTACATTCTGGGACGAGCTCTCCTATGTCCCCAGGTGAACTTTTGAATCTGCTCTAGGGTTAGTGATTTCACTCAAACTGAACTGTAATTCCTAGTTTTCAAGTAAACTTGTGGAGACTTCCCTACACAAATAAGAGGAATGTGTGTGCGGTTTTGCGGGAAGCATTTTGCTATGGTGAATGATAAATGCGTTCCTGTCTGTTTTGCTACACGCTGACCCAGCCCTTGCCAACCTGGTGCCCTCCAGATGCTGTTAGACTAAAACTCCCATCAATTAATGTTAGAAACTCAGATATATAAGCCTAGTGCCAAATGGTTCCTTAAGACAAGGTCACAGTTTCCAAAGCGGAATGACTTGTTGCCATTTTGGGACATGACTACTCTAAAGTCTCCCCCCCCCCCAAATGATGGGACTGACTGTGATTGATTATCAGCTAAACATCTGGCTATTTCAGATGACACCCTTGAGCTAGGTTAAGAACCTTGAGAACTTAAAGAAGAAAAGTCACTTGATCCAGGGACAGTCCACATATATATTGGCCTGTCGCTACAGGATGTGGTATTTAGTGTGTGGAAACAGTCAAGATCCAGTGATCCTCAGGCATGCGCCTCCAGATGGTAGAGATGTCGGGCACCATTCTGGCATCTAGGGATCTTCACTTGGTCCCAAGTGGTTGACAGCCAGGGGCAAAATGTGCCTGGCTAATTTTGAACACTGCCCACCATTGCCAGCAAGTACAGCTGCTGTTGATTGGGGTTGATGGTAGTGATAATTCAACTGGAGGGTGCAAGGATGCCGAACACTGGACTAATGGAAAATAACTCACCTGCTATGCAAGTAAATCAAAGAGGATGGTTATGTTAACCCATATTTCTTCTATGGAGACAAATTCAATAAGAGCAGAATGGGGGCTGTCAAAACTACACGTAAGCAAGATCCATACATTTGTAGTCAACTGTGTGGCTTGAAGATTTGTGACTGTGCATATTCAGCTACTATTTGTTACTGTCTATTCATATAACATATACACTTTTTACATTGGCTTTACCTGACTGACTGGTGAAGCTTTTCTAGATTTTCATTGAGTTAAACCCCCCCCATTTGTAATTAAGGATTGTTTTCCTGCACATGCAAATTGATGGGGAGCTGGGATACAGGGAAGAAACAGCTGGCTGCTTTTTTGTGGAAAACTCAAAAAACGGAACCTGTAAACGTGACGCTTTGATTGGCTGAAAGCAGTGGGCACTGTAAAAAGTTATAATGGAACAACTTGGTGTACTTAAAGGAGGGGGGAATGAGAAACATAGATCTAAACAGAGGCTTGCAGCACCTTTAACAAATCTATTAAGGCACATCTTTCAGTGGACTGCAGGCAAGTTCTTCGGATGTTTGAAGCGTTATCCCCCATTGGCAGGTGTAGAGGAAAAATTGTAAACAGTGAGGTCAGAGGGAGATGACATGCAAAATAAAAAATAAAAAAGGCAGATGGACAATTAAGTTAAAGTCTAAATGCACATAAAATGTATGAACCAAATCTCACCTATGATGAGGCTCTGTTGCTTCTGTCCTATGCTACAAATTTATATGTTTGCCAGTCATTCGTCTTGACCCTTCACCTGCCTTTACAGCTTTAACTTATTTTGGTTTCTTCCTTACTCCATTAAACATGCCTTACTCTTGAACTCAGCTTCCTCACTTAACTTGTTCCACCCTTCATGTCCCTCCACCCATGGCAACAACCATCTGCTTGTGGTAGAGTGTGCTCAGAGCTTTGTGCACACAGCCTGCTGTTGCATTTGACATTTTGCAGAATGAGGCAAGAGGATATTAAACAACTCTTTGTTTGGTGGAGATCCTTCCTTTTCCTTTCACCTTCGCCCCCAGCCCCCAGCCACACTTGCTTCAGAGGTGAATCTGACAGAAATTAGCAATTACATCAGGAAAGGGATTAGCGTTCTCAAGGATCTGGTGGGTCAGAGGACCACAAGTCTCATTACACATGCAAGAGAGGTGCCTGGGTGAGAGGTTGGAGGTTCTCTCCAGTTTCTGTGGTGCTGTATCGCAGTTTTGTTTGAGGCTCCACATGGCACTTCCTGACCCACTTCCACTTTCTTATTTGTTGGAAACGTGTGTGTGTGCGCTTTATGGGAATAAAGTCTGCTTCAGAAATAGCTATGAATGAGAGAAGCCAAGCCAAGGCTACTTAAAATGTATGTTTCCCCACACGAGAGCCGCTTAAAAAATGTTATTGCTCCAAGGACGCAGGGCACTACATTCCTTAATTTGTACGATTTGAGGGCATAGTGTTGTAGTAGTAACACTTGGGTGATATTTGGAAATGAGTGAAGATTGGGGGCGGGGAAACTATTTTAAATGCTTTCAACTAACAGTCACTGCTCTTTTTAACAAAATGAACATTTCAAAGTTGAGGTCACCTGGGTGAACCAAGTGCCTAGGATTTTTTCTGTCCGTGTCTGGATGATATTGATGAAGCACAGTTACAGCCAAACAGAAGCATCTTCTAGTTATGCTGCCACATATCTGAAATAAGGCATATTGTTTAAAAAACAAAAATCATACAACTGGATGCCTCACTCACTGCTAGGTGCTTTTATCTAATGCTAGTAAATATTAGCACCAACACTTTGTTACTTATTGGCATTTTGTAGCCCATGTGGTCACTCTCCTTGTGCAATAGACCTCTATTTGCCCAATGGAACCCCCCTTTGCATCCCCTCTCACCTTCAAAACATGTTCTAAAGGTGGGAAATCCTTGCAGCCAATTTTGGGGGCACACAGGGAGAAGAGAGGAAGAAGTCCTGCTGCATGAGTGGAACACTGTGTGTGTGTGGTGTTAGATACAACCTTGAATCAAACAAATTAATTAAATTAAAAAAGAACCCTAAATACTGAATTACCTCTTTATTCTTAGAATGTCTAAAAACGGAATCTCTTCCCGAGCTATTTTGGATCCATTTTTCTTTTTGTTTTGCCCTGGCATGACTAAGGATTAGGCGAACATATTGCAAATGGAAACTTAAGCATCCCTGACTGTCCATAATGGCAGCATTCAACACACAAACAAGTTAAAAGCAATCCCTCTGGAAAGTCTCTGTGGGCCTCATAAGCTCAGCTGTAATGGCCTATAATGGATCACCGTGAACTTGCTGTTGTCGAAATACTATGATGGAACTGTTGAGTGGGTTCATAGGTAATAAACACAAAATCATAGAATTGTAAAGAAGTATTGAGTTGTATTCTGGATGGTTCATTGCTTTAACGTAAGTTCCCAAGGCATCTCATTTGCCAAATATGCTGGTCCCTGGTGTTATGGAACGTCAAAGCAGGGCTTTGTTAAGGCTGAGTTTGGATGGCTGTTCATGCTGCCATGTGGTTGCAATTGCTCTGCAGCAAAAGGTAACTGTTCAGTGAGGAATTAAAGGGTTCTGGACAACATAGTCTGACAGCATTTTGGTCACATTGCGGATGCTAATGTTGTAATTTCACCAGCAATGATACCTATGCAAAATTTATTTCTTGAGAGGCTTGGTATTGCTTATATGCAAGTGCTAATCAGAATAACACAATTATTTTAGTGTTGATTTAACTTTACAACCCGCCTGTAGGGGAAAAAAAGAAACCTTTATACCTATTGAGCACAAGGCTTTTGGTTATTAAAATAGCAGAGAACTCAACAGTATTGATAGAATAAACTTTGTGGCAGTTCCTGGAGAACAAACCTCCTAATGTGTTAATATAGGGCATATTGGAATTAACAGGTACAGTATCAAGAAAGCTTGAATCTTGAAAAACACTTTACAAAATGAAACAGAAGTATTCAGCTAGTTAGCAATTATGGCAAAGCCAAATTGTCCCTATCCTTCAATAGTATGATTTATCCAAAGAGGTTATGTGTCAATTCCAAGTCCAGCTTCTGTTCCTGAAGTATGTTTTCAGCTTAATAGCAATAATACATTACTTCTGTTTAATAAAGTATTGGACTTTGAACTCGCCAACTGATCCTTTTATAATTTTTGGCAGGAAAAGACAGAATGCTCCAACAGACTGCTCTTGGAGTTGAAGTCCAAGAGCTTATTCAGTGCTCTAGCATTCTTAATGTCCATCTTGATCCTTGATATATGACCCTTGTTATGTATTCTGATTTTAAGGTGGAGCTGTTTTCATAATACATGTAAAAATGTCATGTACTACCTGCTGCTCTTGTGAACTTCTTTTGAAACATGTTTGTTGACTGCCAGATTATTTTTTATGTCCAATTCAAAGTGCTGGTCTTTTTAAAGCCATAAATGGTTTTGAGTAACTCGGGAAGCATCTTAGTGAAGCTTGAGGGCTCTGAACTTTTCTTCTTTTTTATTGTGAATTCAGCTGTTAAATTAAGCAAACTGTTTGCTTGTGTTCCTCAGTTGATTATTCTTTCTAGCTGATTTACCACCTCAAACCATGCCAAGAATCAGAATTGTTTCAAATTAGGTAGCCTAATTGTGATTATTATTGTGGTATGAACTGTATTGTTAATAGCTTTTGCAACACTTAGAGTTCTTCTGCATGAGTGTTAAGAGCAAATAATTGTCTGTTATGGAGCTAATATTTAAAGAAAAAATGGTATTATGTTTTTAAGAGACTTCTAGGACGGGGTTCCCAAAGTTGGGTCTCTAGCTGTTTTGGGGCTACAACTCCTACCATCCCTATCTTGCAGGACCAGTGGTCAGGGATGGTGGAAATTGTAATCCGAAAACAGCTGGAGACCCAAGTTTGGGAAACCCTGTTCTAGGATCTAAGACAGGACACTCTGTGTTTGTCCTCTAGTGCTTGAGCCAGTTTTCACACAATTCTGATTGGCCACCTGGTAGAGAAGATAAAAATGACTGTATTGAGGAACTAGAACTTTTGGCTTTCTTTCCAGAAAATTTGCATATGAAAATAGAAGTTTTGAAAATGGTGATGTGCTGGGTTGAGTACCAAGCATTTTGATCAGCAACCTCAAGTAATAGATCTGTTGCTGGACTCTAGAACTTAATGTGAGAGTGGGTAAAAATGGAAAATAGTCACACATACATACACACACACACGGAATACGTCAGATCAGCAGCTTTCCCTTTTCTAATTTCATGATCTTAATGATGTCTGATAAATTCACTTTCTGATGGCAAGAGTGAAATTCCTCATATCTGTTCTTGGTCCCCCCCCCCCCCCGTTTTCTTTCTTTCGTTCGTATTTCATTAAGTGTACAGTTTCTTGCTTGCTGATAGGTTTGGTCCCCACCCAGGCAAAATGCTTCCGCAGATGAGAGTTTTAAATTGATAATGAGTTGACTTCCCTTAATGACAAGACAAGCTTTTAAGAAACAATGACTGCAGAGGTATAGCAGGCTTTGTTTCTTGAGATTTACCTCTCAGTTAGTGTTGGAGAGCCAGCCAAAAGTTATGTAGTTATAAATCAAACCACAGGAGTTGAAGAATTGTTGGCTGTCAATAACAGAGAATGGATCCATAAAACACTATCCAAAATGATTGATCATTGGAACATTTTAAAGGTAATTTCCACAAAAACTTATTTCTAGGCAGTTGGCAGAACTGAATTGCTTATGAAAAGCAAGTTATATAAATGTAATATAAATTAACACCAAGCAAATAATATAAATTAATCTAATTTAGCTGGCTGCATGTTGCTTACTTGAACAGACTCTGCTTTCAGAGAATATGCAGAGTTTCATGCAGAAGAAAGGTTTTGAGATAGAGTACATTTGAACTCCTGGAGTTTCATGTAATTATGGGAACCTGAGACCAGGAGAAGCTGGTCCTTTAGTGGAGACAGATAGTTGTTTGGAATGATGTTGGTAGTCTCTGGACAGTCAGAAGCTTGTATTGTACAGTATCTTAGTTCCAACTTCGTAACATCTCTGCACTTACAGGGCAAAAGAGCTACCGTAATCAGTTCTGGTCAGGTAGTCTGTGTGGAAAAAAGACTTAACTTGAGGATGAATATTCAGGAACAACACAGCAGACAGCTGTCCATTCAGGGTTCAATCACTCAGGGTTCAGACACTCAAAAAACAGATAATAGAGGTTGCGCAACCAGAACCACATCTCGGCTTCTTATTCTGGTTTTGTAACTGACATTAGCCCATGTTTCTCTGGTTCAGTTGTTATGGGGAACTCTGCCCTACTGAAAATCAGGGTCTTGGCACCAAAGCTAACACATGACAAGATGGGTCCACTCACCCACAGCTTCATAAGCTATGAGTGGTTTCTAAGCTACCAGTAAGTCAATAAAGTGCAGACCCATTTAAATGGAATAAAAGTTTAACTAACTTAATTTGGAGCCAGCACAATATTAGAACCCAAATATTAAAACTTCAAGCTGATTTCTACCAGCCAGAATCTTTTTATGAATGCATCAAAATGTTTTTTTCCCCTAGCAAGTTAAAAAGTATAGAATTCTGCCTGCAAAAAGTCTGCTATTAGATTGTTGCTGGGCTACAACTCCCATAATGCCCAACCATTTTAGTAAATGGTCAGGGATGATAGAAGTTGTAGTAGTTCAATATCTGGGAACCCAAGGTTGAAGAACGCTGACTAACACATTCAAATTTTGTAATACCACCTACAGTGCACAGTTAATTCTGAAGAAAGCAGCTCTCCTATAAAAAGCTAACCAGTAGCTTCATAAGACAAATCACAATAGGTAGAGCTTTGTTGATTTAATTGTGTAAATAAGGTTAAAGGTAAAGGGACCCCTGACCGTTAGGTCCAGTCGTTACCGACTCTGGAGTTGCGGCACTCATTTCGCGTTATTGGCCGAGGGAGCTGGCATACAGCTTCCAGGTCATGTGGCCAGCATGACAAAGCCCCTTCTGGCGAACCAGAGCAGCACACGGAAACGCCGTTTACTTTCCCGGTGTAGCGGTACCTATTTATCTACTTGCACTTTGACGTGCTTTCGAACTGCTACGGTAGGTTGGCAGGAGCAGGGACCGAGCAATGGGAGCTCACCCCATCACGGGGATTCGAACCGACGACCTTCTGATCGGCAAGCCCTGGGCTCTGTGGTTTAACCCACAGTGCCACCCGCATCCCTTTTAATTGTGTAAATAACGTTTATCTTTTTTTGCACAATGATCCACTCGGATTTGGGTGCTGCAAAGGCAAGGGTTAAACTGTTTCAAAGCAATTCATATCTGCCTAAAGATTTATATGTTGCCAAAATTAGTAAAATTGGAAAATAGGAGTGTCAGAAATACATCTCTTAATTAAAACATTAATATGGATTAGAATTGCTTTCTACTGAAAAGTCGTTGTTGCTTTGAATGACTAGCTTGCCAGGGGAAAAATTGCTGCACTGATTGGCAGTCCTTGAGCTACTGTTATACATCTTCTAAAAATGATGAAGCTACAAAAGGAATAATAATAATAATAATAATAATAATAATAATAATAATAATAATAATATATAATAATTTATTATTTATACCCCGCCCATCTGACTGGGTTTCCCCAGCTACTCTGGGTGGCTTCCAACAGAATATTAAAATACAATAGTCCATTAAAAAATAAAAGCTTTCCTAAACAGGGCTGCCTTCAGATGTCTCCTAAAAGTCTGGTAGTTGTTATTCTCTTTGATATCTGGTGGGAGGGTGTTCCACAGGGTGGGTGCCACTACCAAGAAGGCCCTCTGCCTGGTTCCCTGTAACTTGGCTTCTCGCAGCGAGGGAACCACCAGAAGGCCCTTGGCACTGGACCTCAGTGTCTGGGCAGAATGATGGGGGTGGAGACACTCCTTCAGGTATACTGGACCGAGGCCATTTAGGGCTTTAAAGGTCAGCACCAACACTTTGAATTGTGCTCAGAAACGTACTGGGAGCCAATGTAGGTCTTTCAAGACAGGTGTTATGTGGTCTCGGCGGCCGCTCCCAGTCACCAGTCTAGCTGCTGCATTCTGGATTAGTTGTAGTTTCCGGGTCACCTTCAAAGGTAGCCCCACATAGAGCACATTGCAGTAGTCCAAGTGAGAGATAACTAGAGCATGCACCACTATGGCGAGACAGTCTGCGGGCAGGTAGGTAGTCTTCGTACCAGATGGAGCTGGTAGACAGCTGCCCTGGACACAGAATTGACCTGCGCCTCCATGGACAGCTGTGAGTCCAAAATGACTCCCAGGCTGCACACCTGGTCCTTCAGGGGCACAGTTACCCCAGGGAGTCCTCCACACCTGCCCGCTTCCTGTCCCCCAAAACAGTAGTTCTATCTTGTCAGGATTCAACCTCAATCTGTTAGCTGCCATCCATCCTCCAACCTAGGAAGCTCTTCAGGGTTTTGAGCTGAAAAAAGGGTGAAATAAAAGCTAGGCTATACAGTAATGTTTGGACATCCTCAGTGCTTTCTTGCTTTGGAGTGAATGTTGCCACTTCAGTTTGGGGTTACAAATGTAATTAACTTAATTGGATGTTGGATTAGATTGATCTAAGATGAAGCTGGCTCAGCAATTGTTTGACTTACTTGGCAAGTTGTAGCCAAAAAGCATTTCTTTATCCTTCTTTATCCTTATGTTAGAAAGCTTGGAGCAGCAGTATCCAGCACCAGTAGGCAGAAGACCAGTGTCAGAGAAAAACATAGATAATGGAGCTGAAAGAGAATAAGAATCAAAACTTATTTTGATTCGTTCCTTTTAAATTACAAATAGCACTCATTTCTGTTAAGTTTGTTCTATACAGTGTATTTTAGGAGAGACTATTACTCTGTCATGAAGGACATGTTTTGCATTCTTAAGATCCCTACATTAATCTATGGCCTCTCAATTTCATTGATTTTGGGTAGTGGGGCTGTGCAAATCTGCACTGGTTGCTGAGAGAGTTGTTGCTAGTTGGAGCAAACAGTAACCGATCAATCTGACTCTGTATAAGCTAGTTAATACATTTGAGTGTAAAAGGAACAAAAGCTTCATTGGGTAACACTCAGTCGCTTGCCAAAGCAATCTATAAGAAATACACTAAAAAGGCTTCTACAAACCTAGACAGTTTTCGAAGCAAGTTACCCGAATTCCCAAGTTTCAGCTAGTAATGATCTCATTGTTGAACAATGCATGCACTGGAAATTACTTTCTTTAAGAATATTCCTGTAGATTCTGCTCCTTAAGGAAAGCTGCACATTATTCTATCCTTTCACAGGTAGCCTTGGTCCAATCACCATCTCTGTATCTCAAACAATTGTAAGGAGAAAAACCAGAGGGTGGGAAGAATGTGTAAAGTTTTAAGCTTCTTGGAGGAAAGGTGGGATATAATCTCATAAATAAAAATAATTATTCCTGAGGGTAGAGGTTGCCCCCATGGTTTTTCTGGTCTTTATCCTCACATCTCTCCTCCCTGACATGAAAAGGGGAGCTGAGGGTTGTGTTCTAGCACTGGGCTGTTAGAAGGAAAGCTTGATGCTTGGTTTTGTTGCTGGGTTGTGCAGTGCTTGGGAATTCCTCTGCAATCCCCAGCCAGGGCCATAGCCTTTCAAAAGAGATTCCCTATAGTGCACTTTGTTTCTAAGCAGAGTTCAACTGTGGGATGATCCCCCCCCACACACACACACCAGCTCTAAGCTGCAGTGAAAGACTGGGGATCCTCTCACCATGCTTGTCAGAAGGGGAAAGGAAGACTTGAGTGGAATAATGGACTCCTGATGACAGCTGTCCTGGCTCCCACCCAACACATGATGGCACTGGCAGAGACTCTTGCTTGGAACTAAGGATGGCTTTATTGAAACAAAGCAACAGCACAGACTCAGTAGCAGGTAGAGAGCTACTGCAGCCTCAAAACTCTTACCAGGCGAAGGGGCGGCAGCAGGACACAATGGGCTAGGAGTAGGAGCCAGAGTCCCTGAGTTCAAGACCAGGGCAAGAAATTCAAGACCACACAGGGGCTATTAATTGCTTGCAATGGATTTGCCTGCCTTCTTGCCAGCCAAGCTTCTGAAGTTGTAGTGTACTCACTCGCAGGATTTCTGTGCCTTGCAGGAATGTGGATTTTGCAGGTGTTCACTACGTCTAGGCAGGTAGGTGGGTCTGTCCCTTCTTCAGAGGCACCTCCTAGTCCTGGGAGTCAAGGCTGAGCTTGCCTACTCTTCTGATTCCTGTTCATCCACCCCAAGCTGTAGGTTGGCATCCTTTATGTCAGGAGGAGAAGGGAAAGCCAGAGCTCCTAAGCTGGAGCCTGATGGCATATTGGGGCTCACAATAAAAGCAGCCTTTGCTAGGGAAGTTTTTAATGTGTGACGTTTAAATGTATTCTTAATCTTTGTTGGAAGCCGCCCAGAGTGGCTGGGGAAACCCAGCCAGATGGGCGGGCTACAATTAATACAACAACAACAACAACAACAACAACAACATTTTGTAAGAGTTATGCTTCCCTGGTACGTCTTTTAAAGCTCACATTCATTTCATTGGGGTTTGCACAACTTAACTTGCTGGTGTACAGTATCCTATACAGTGTTTGCTGTTTGTGATAAATTTTCAGACACTCAATTCCCTGTTGAATGAGATAAAAAAATTGGATTTATCCATTCATCATATAAAATGGTTGAAAAATAATAAAGGAAAATAAAGGTTTTGTGTATCACAATTAATAATTTTCTTCCTATACTGGGGTTTTTCTTTATGAAATTTAACTCTTGCAAAGATCGACTGCCATAGCCTCCAGGTTTAGCTACATCTTTTTGCTTGTGAGCACAACAGTATAGAACTCAATTCTTCTTGACATTTAATGTTCTGAATTCCTTGGGATCAGGAATGCAAACATACTCTGGAGCATCTTGAAAATTGGATTTTTCAGTTTAAGCGTTATGACTGCCGTGAAACAAAAACATAGATTACAGACAATTTATGCCGTGAAACAAAAACATAGATTACAGACACACACACACACACATTTGGCAAGCATGCACCCATGTTTAAAACTTCTAACAGCTTTTCCGTAAAAGGGACAAAGCTAAAAACCTTATTGTGCATAGGTTCATTTGAATCAGCAGACAACAATTATTCCAGACTGACTAAAATACTTAATGTACTGCTCAAAATGTTAAGAGTGATGAAGCATATTGTCTCCAAGGAATCAAAGAACTAAAGATTTGTTAAGACTGTTCCTCTTCCATAACTGATGTGAATAATTTGAAATATTATTATTTTAACTACTTGATAGAAGTTGGCTTTCTTAGAAAATTTGTTTCTGTTAAAATCCAATAGCAGTTAGTGTTTCATGCTGTCAATGCGTTGCAGATTGTTTCAAAAGTATTATGGCTGTCATTGGTTAGTAAATTTCTGATACTGGCAGCAATTGTGGTACCACTGGCACGCCTAGCCTTCTGGGTAGCCACATCATTTTACTATGGGATGGCCACACTGTTGCCTGGAGATAGCAGGTCAGATGATAGGATGTCAGTTCTGTGCCATCTTTACTAGTAACAAAGTTATTTTTTCCTCAGTTCAGGATGCTTGGTTTGGCCTTTCAAGTTCTCAACTAGGGACGCAAACTCCCTTAGGTAGCACAGCCAATGGTCAGGGCTGATGACCACTGTAGCCCAACACCACAGGTCCTTCATCCCAGCCCTAAACTGTCTGAGAATAGGATATATGGAGAATCCCTTTCTTCCATTTGTGAACCCATGCATGAACTCTGCTTAGCTTCTGAAATTTTTCTTCTTCCCACCATCCAAATATCTGCCAGTGGTATAACTCTGTTCTGGTGATAGTAAACTGTTTTAATACTTAATTTTAAATTGTTGCAACCCACCCTGGGACCCGCTGGTGAAGAGTGCATAATAATAAATGCAATATTATTAATTTAATATTTTATATTAATGATAAAGAGGGCCTTTTCAGTTGTGGCACCCAGGTTATGGAATGACCTCACTAGTGATGTGTTTTTTTGCCTTTTAAAAAACCTAGAATCATAGAATCATAGAGTTGGAAGAGACCACAAGGGCCATCCAGTCCAACCCGCTGTCAAGCAGGAAACACCATCAAAGCATTCTTGACATATGACTGTCAAGCCTCTGCTTAAAGACCTCCAAAGAAGGAGACTCCACCACACTTCTTGCCAGCAAATTCCACTGTCGAACAGCTCTTACTGTCAGGAAGTTCTTCCTAATGTTTAGGTGGAATCTTCTTTCTTGTAGTTTGAATCCATTGCTCCATGTCCGCTTCTCTGGAGCAGCAGAAAACAACCTTTCACCCTCCTCTATATGACATCCTTTTATATATTTGAACATGGCTATCATATCACCCCTTAACCTTCTCTTCTCCAGGCTAAACATACCCAGCTCCCTAAGCCGTTCCTCATAAGGCATTGTTTCCAGGCCTTTGACCATTTTGGTTGCCCTCCTCTGGACACGTTCCAGCTTGTCAGTATCCTTCTTGACCTGTGGTCCCCAGAACTGGACACAGTACACCAGGTGAGGTCTGACCAGAGCAGAATACAGTGGTACTATTACTTCCCTTGATCTAGATGCTATACTCCTATTGATGCAGCCCAGAATTGCATTGGCTTCTTTAGCTGCTGCATCACACTGTTGACTCATGTCAAGTTTGTGGTCTACCAGGACTCCTAGATCCTTTTCACATGTACTGCTCTCAAGCCAGGTGTCACCCATCCTGTATTTGTGCCTTTCATTTTTTTTTTTTTTGCCCAAGTGTAGTACTTTACATTTCTCCTTGTTAAAATTCATCTTGTTTGCTTTGGCCCAGTTGTCTAATCTGTTAAGGTCATTTTGAAGTGTGATCCTGTCCTCTGGGGTATTAGCCACCCCTCCCAATTTGGTGTCATCTGCAAACTTGCTCAGGATGCCCTCAAGCCCATCATCCACCTGACACTTAAGACACTCTAATAGTGGGATAGTAATAACATTTAAATCCTTTGTACTGTATAGATAGGTTGTTAAATATTCAGTGCAGATTAATAGCAATACCCCAAGTTAATTTAATATACAGTGGTACCTCGGTTTATGAACATAATTGGTTCCGGAAGTCTGTTCATAAACTGAAGCGTCATAAACTGAAGCGAACCTTCCCATTGAAAATAATGGAAAGTGAATTAATCTGTTCCAGATGGGTCCGCGGCGTTCGTAAACTGAAAATTCGTAAACCGAGGTGTTCGTAAACTGAGGTTCTACTGTATTGGCATGTTTTCAAAGTGTTTTGCCTCAAACCAAAGGCTATTGGAGCTTTCTAAACAAAAAACTACATAAGATGCCTTTCCCCACATGTCCCCACTCAACAGCTTTGATTAACAGAATTTGCACTGCCACCAGTACTACATAATACCAGTTGCACATTTGTAAGAATGCTACTTAGCTACACTTAGGAACTCCCTGTCTATTGATATCAAACAGGCACCTTTGCTTTATTCTTTTTGGTGCCTGCTGAAAACATTCCTGTTTTGGCAAGCCTACCCAGATGCTGGTGGGAATTTTAATCTGCTTTTAGTATTTTAAATTTTAGTATGTTTTAAAGTATTGCAATTTGTCTTGAATTTTTTAAAATCTTTTTGTAAACCACTTTGATGTCCGTGTTCTGTAGTCAAGCGGTGTATAAATTTTATTAAATAAATACATCGATTTTTCCAACAAGGGGAGGTCCAAGTATTCTCATGCAACATCTGCCCATAATGCTCCACTTCAGGCAAGAAATGCAAATGGTTTCGTCCATTTATGGTACTTGCAATGCGAATCAGTGCTGTTGTTTTTTTTTAAAAAAAAATGTTTTCAGAAGAATCAGATTATAAACAGCAAAGTAGATTGAACATGTCTGCCCAAACTCTTTTAAACTTGGGTAGCGGAAAGAGTATTGTGGAATAAATTAAATTGAGATGTTATATCTCAAATCCTCCTTGTTTGTAGGTGTAGGCTGGGGATCTAATTAACGTTTAAGGAAAATTCATTCTTTCCAGATGGAAACCTTTGCCCCAGTTACTACAGATAAAAAACAAATATACAAAAACACTTGTAGTGATGATGAAATACCTCGTCATCAGGGCTTCAGATGCATTGATACTGCTTCCAGAGTCCAATAACAGGAAATGTTAACAATCATTTTCAGACACCATCATTTACTGACAGATTTCTTATACTTTGACAATTAGAGATGACCTCAGTAGGAAAGGAAATAAATGCTGGCCCAACTTCAAATAATGCGAGGGAACCTCTGAAACAGATGTTGAGAACCCAACAACATGGTTTATTAAATACTTGAAGCAAAAGCAAGTATAAATTATGGCAAGGATCTCTTTAACCTGAACTTTACTTTCCTGTTCACTCTGAATATTTGAAAAGTAGCAATGTGGGCACTTCAAAATAAGTTGGCAAACAGAAAAATTGTATAATTTTATAACTTGTAGGCCAGTTTTATAAGACTGTATCCTGTGAAAAACAAGAATTTCCTTGTTACAGTGTCCAGGCAGTTCTCTAAAGTGCAGTCAGCTGGGCAATATGGGATTATTTCCACAACTGAATACAGTGCTACCTTGGTTCTCAAACGCCTTGGTATTCAAATGCCTTGGTTCCCAAATGCTGAAAACCCAGAAGTAAGTGTTCCGGTTTTCGAATGTTTTTCGGAAGCCGAATGTCCGATATGGCTGTCGGCTATTGTTTCTGGGGCTTCTGCACTAATCAGAAGCTGCGCCTTGGTTTTCAAACATTTTGGAAGTCAAATAGACTTCCGGAACGCCTTAAGTTTGGTGCATTTGTTTTTGCTATTTATTTTGCCTTTTTGCTTTTGAGGCTTTTCCGGTTAATTTGTTTTTGTGACTGTGTGGAACCCAGTTCAGCTACTGATTAATTGTGTGACTGCAGAAATGGATAAAAGCCCCCCATCCAAACAATGACTATCATCAGTGCAGGTAAGAAAAAATAAATAAATTATTTTTTTATCATCTACAATCCTGTCTTATTTATTTCATAGTACAGTACATTGATTATTGCTTTCATTTTATGGATCAGTGGTCTCGTTAGATAGTAAAATTCATGTTACATTGCTGTTTTAGGGGTTGTCTTTAAAAGTCCGGAACGGATTAATCCGTTTTGCATTACTTTCTATGGGAGAGCGTGCCTTGCTTTTGGAACGCTTTGGTTTTGAAATGGACTTCCGGAACGGATTAAGTTTGAGAACCAAGGTACCACTGTAACAATTTTGCAAGAACTGTGCGCTCTTACTTTTATGCTAAAGGACCTGCTAAGGATCCACGAAGCCAAGAAACTGTATAGCGAAGTCAGTATTGAAGGCAGGAGCAGTATATACTGCATCTGCTAACCACCCACGAATATCTATTGCTTTTATCAATGTGAGGAACAGCTCAAGTGCTTGTGCTTTCAATAGGTAGAAGGGCTGAGAACATTTGAGTAGAGAAGGTTTGGATGCTCCTTTGTAAGTTTAATGGTGTAATGTAAATGGTGAGTCTGGGCTCCTTCAGTCTGTGCTCTTGTGTGTTCTCACTTGCTGCCTGAATAAAGCATATTCTTCTTACTTCTGGGGACAATTCTCCCTACCTGGAACTGCTTGCCTAATTATATCTATGGCAGTTCTTCTCACCTCTTCCATTGCTACTTGGAAAACATATGCTTTCTAGTAGCTTTTTCTTTTCTCTGCTTATCTTTCTGCTTTTTTTCATTGTGAGCTATGCTTTTTATCAGTAATCCGAGGAAAGAATGAAATCACCTATTTGAAGGTCAAATATTAACAATTCTGGGTAATATCCATCATTGTGGGTGTGTGGAATACAAGCTTGTACAAGGGATATGTTCCTCCCTCAAAGCTCCCAGTAACCCCCCCCCAAAAATCAATTCCAGAGGGCCAGGGGGAATGTAACATTGTGCAATGACAGTTGTTTGGGATTGCAAGGGGAGAAGGGTCACTTGAAATAGGGCAGTAAAACTCTGTGCCTGCTGAACTCTCAACCTGATTTTGAGAGTCCTTCTCCTACAATCCAATGCAATGCTTTATTAGTTTGCAGGAAAACCGATCATCCATACAAGCAAAAGAGGAATACGTAACTCTAGTGGTAAATAAACCCTGGGTTGTGCTTCATTCTCTCAACCCAGAACATCCTTCTATTAGTGTTAATGCATATCTGGAGGTCAGCAATCAGGTTCTTTGTATCTGTATAATTGATAAAACTGACCTAAAGAGCACAAAGGTGGTCTGCTGTAATTATTCCAATGAACTTGAGGGTCAATTTTTCCATTAAGGCCAAGTTCCAAACTTACTGGTGCCAGCCTCGCATCAAATCTGCTTTCAGAATTGTCCGGTATTTGGCGGTGGTAAGTGTGGTCCCTGGAAGCAGAAATGTAATGAGTTCTTTATGTAGTAAATTCCTTGTGGAACCATCGCAGATAGAGAGAAGAGCAAGCTTGGGATCCAGTGGAATTGTCTTGTCCCACAATGTTGTTAAGACTCCTAACCCACTGAATATTATTTTCAGGAGGTACAGAGGTCTTCAAGGGGAGAGGGAAAGGTTGGTTATGTGAGTTTGTATTCCACTTGGGCAGTGAGCACCACTGGCTATCACCGTCTGCTTTTATTGTAAGTGAACTTTGCTTAGTTTCATGAAATGAATATTGAAGGATATCCACTGTGTTCTCACTTAATTTTCAAGTTTCACTCAGTTTTATGATGTGTCAGCTAACCTTCTTAAACAAGCAGTGATTGTCGTGTGAAGAAACAAATACCGTAATGTAACCAGACGGGTAGTAAAGATAATGGACTGACTTTTTGGCTTCTAAAATGCGTAACCTGGTGTTGTCTGCAGTTGCTTTCTATTTAGAGTCTTGAATTTTGGCTGTGCCATTGGAGCCGTGTCCCTTTTTAATTACATTGTACAGGAAGAGACTAAAAATCCAGTGAAAAGAGCAGCGTCTGCTTGAAATCGGGTTACCAAATATAGCTTTCTTTGGTGGCTGTCCAAACATTACAATATTTAACTATATTAGGACTGCTTCTGTTCCAAATGCTGTTTACTTTTTAGGTTTGGCCATTATTGGTTCAGTGGAGTCGGTCACTAGGAGATGTTATGTAAACTCGGAGGAGAGTTTCCTGAAAGCAAACGAATAAGGCGGTTGTTTTGTCAAACCAGTCTCTGTGAAGCACAGTTATCCTAACTGCTGGAAAGTGATAACTAGTACACTATTCCTTAGATACGCAAACAAATAGGAGTTTCCTTTGTTTTATTCTCCAGATGCCTACCTTGATGTAAAGGTTCGGGGAAACAGCCAGATTTAGAAAAATAATGTTTTCCCCATAGCTTTTCTAATGATCTTGTGCAAAAAATTTCCCATCCATGTCCCTTTCTGAAAGGTATGCACATTTAATACCAGTTGGCAATCCACTGCTCATTTACATCAGCCAGTAACATATATTTTTTCTGTATTGTTATATTTATCAAGGCAGCTTACATGGATTCCCTACACTCCTTTTATCCTCACAACAATTCTGTTAGGGTAGTTCATATTATCTTATTTTATTTAAAATATTTTAGATGCATACAAAAAAGAAACACGCAGTTCACATATGATTATACAGCAAGCTCTAGAATGCCTGAGCTTTTAATCAATTTATTTGATTTGTATCCTGCCTTTCCTCCAAGAAACTTGCAATGTTATACATGGTGTCTCCCCCACTAAGGATAGCGATTGGCCCAAGGTCACCCAGTGTGCTTCATGGTTTAGTCAGGGTTTAAGCCCCCATTTCCCCAGTCCTCTGGCCTGCAAGGAGCCATATTTGGTGGATTGTGTTGGGTGAGTCCTTGGCATCTTGTTATTAGAATTCTGCCCCTGACACATATGATCCTCACACAGAACCTTGGCATGGTAAACTGCTAAACAGGTGAATCCTGAGATGGCAACTTCACCTTCACCTTCTCTCCTGGATTTGCTTTGTTGTCCTTTGGACCCCAGGGTTTCATCATAACATTCAAGATGGCGTTCAACAGATGCTGAGGTGCTATTTCATTAATCTTGACTTGTCAAGGTTACTGGGCGATAAATGCACACAGATGGCTCTTGCGAAATAACCTGGGTTATATCAAGTTTGTTCTTATGAGCGTAAATGCTCCTATAGGTAGCTGTTAGGTGGAATAGACGTGTTAAGGGTACAAGTGGGTTTCAATATGAGCATGAAGTCTTGAGGGAAATATTGCCTTCGAAATGGGCAATTTATCCTTTTCCATCCTTCCTCTTAGTCTGTCATTTGTGTTAATGCAGAAACTGGGCTTCAGTGAAGCCAGATTTGCAAATTGAGCTTTCTGTGAGAGAGTCACATTTCTTTGAATCTGAAGTAAAACCAAATTAAAAGAGACGAAATCTCAAAATATATTGTTGAATAGTATTTACTGAGATGACAAAACGCAGCTGCAAAATGTCTCATTTTAGTTTTAACCTGGCAAAGTTACGAAAGAGAAGAAAAGTCAACTTCTGGTAGTTTATGTGTATTGATGTCGCCCCTTGGTTCTAAGCTCTCAGTATTAGCAGGAAAAAAACACCAAAAGCTTTAAGGGGATACAATTACCCCAAGTCTATAATTCAAATATAGACATTACAAACCCAATGAAAAGCTCAACCTGGAATACATTTCACTCTACCCACTTCACCCTAGGCAAAATGAATTCAATCAGAGACCTGGCAAAATGTTTCTTTATCAGCTCCATTCATTAACACAGAATAGCAACATGAGCTAAAATATTTTGAAATACAGAACTTGGGTAAATGTATCTGGATAATAATGACATGTACCGTTCTTTAGATTGTCCCCTTCACTTTCTCTAGAGAACTAAAGAAATGCACAATCAGTTCTGTCCATGTGGCTTATTGGTATTTCAGAGGAGCCCATTTCTGTTAAGTGTACGCTGCCTTGCTCATAAAGGTTTCTCTGATAAACATCTGCATAACTTAGGTTGTTTTGTTGGTGGTGGTGGGGGCCTTCTTTTTTGTGTTTTTATCTTTGGAAGAGGTGTAGCCGGTTGTCCTGTTTTGGGGGAAGGCAATGGGGAGCATCAGCAGTTTTCTGTGAGATGGGTGTTTTGTGGTACTCGTGGCAGTTTCTTATGTTTTCCATTGTCCTTCCAGGCCGAAAGAGGCTGTGGATGCCTGTAGTAACTGTGGCTTTGAGTAAGGATTTGTGATAAAATTGCACCTGTGGTTTCGAAGCCCACAAAATTTGGCTACTTGTGGACAATCCCAAAATTGTGATCGCCAGGATCCTGCCATTCCTCTAAAGCAGTGCTGGCCAAACTTGGCCTTCCAGCTGTTTTGGGACTACAACTCTCATCATCACTAGCTAACAGGACCAGTGGTCAGGGATGATGGGAATTGTAGTCCCAAAACAGCTGGAGGGCCAGGTTTGGCCACCACTGCTCTAAAGGATATGAAGTTATTTCCCTTACTGTGGGCTTCAATTTATAGGTGCAGTACGAGGTCAACGATAGTCTCCTGTTCCCCAATAAACCACTATAAGCTTTGATCTGAAGACGGTGTTAGTGATAGTTGCCACAATTATGCTGGATTTTTGAGGTTGTCTGAAGTGTAGCACCTCTGCTGGAGCTTCTTCTTTTTTGTTATGTACCCCAGAAATGCAGAAGATGAAGAGAAGGCTTGGAGAAGGGAAATGGGGATTGTCTGTGTTGTAGTAGCCAGCTGTGTTGTAGTAGCCAGCATTGGCCTATTGGTGAGAGGACACTTCTGTGGCTGGTTTCCATGCAGTTCCTTTGATCAGAGCTAGGTAGTAGCACACAAGCTTCATCCCTCCTAATATCTTTCAGGACATCAACTGAAGACCTACTGAGTTCTGTCTCTTTTATAATGGTATTGTAAAGTACTTAGCTGCATTCCCACAAATGGCTAAGAGGCACTGTGTGGTCTTGCTGTCCTCTAAGACTTCCAGGTAGCTCCCTGTTGAGATTTCCATTCCACCTTAAGGGCTGACGTGGGACTGGTGCGTGTCACATGTCTGTGTAACACACCAGCATTGCATGCTGGGAACTTCTGTTTGTGTATAGCTTTTGCTTTTGCTGTGGACATGAAGGAGATCAGACATGTTTCTCTTTGTCCTGATTTACGTTCAATAAATCTGCTACCACGGTCTCTCTCTGGCTACTTTTGCTGCGTAGTGGAATCTGTTGTTACAGTGTGCACAGACTTCTAAAGTCTGTGTCGCTATCTCAAGCTGCACACCGGGAGTCAGAGATCACCCGGCAGATTGGCCAGGAGGATTTGATCCTGCTGGTGGCTTGCCAGTTGCCCTCCCATCTTACTGGTGGCCGCTAACACTCCCCACTCCTTCCTCAAGTACTACATGTGGTTTCTTTTTGTTTTATTTTACTAAGCCCAAGTTTTCAGGTTATATAAGAAGATCTGCAAGTGTAGGGCATGAAATGTTTCCTTCTATCAGACCTAAATGACCAGACAACAGCTAAGGTTGCCAGCTTCATTGCTGGGGCAATTAGAATAAGGGCCACCAACTGATTCTAATTTGTGCTTTTAACAAATCTTTAGTGTACTGTTTTATTGTTGCTATGGCCTTAGGCTAATGCGAATAAAGTTTATTATTATTACAAAGTATTAAATGAGCTTTTGCCAAAATATGCAGCTGTACATACCAATCCTGTACAACTATAAAGGCTTAAAGTAGAATGCTGTACTTCTCTGGCTTTATTTGAAACGTAACTCAGCTCAAAAAAGTGTCTCTTAAAATCTCAAACCAACAATTAGCTCATGGTGATAGCATCCCTTAGGGCCGGCTGTCCCTTACTGCTGTTTTTAACAAGATGATAATCCTTTTGGTTCTGAGAACTTGTTTCCTGTGTTGATACCTTGCAACTGCAGTTGTGCAGAGAGGCATGAGTATACAGTCGATTGGTAACTATGCTCTTAAGATGACTGTCCTCACTTGAATTTAGGGATTTCAAGAGGCTTCCACATTGATAACTGAAGATGTCCTGGTTTGGAGAGACGTTCTTCCACAGAGTCATGCTAAATGAACCTTTATATATTCACCAGGCATTATTCTTATCTTGGAAGGATGAAGTGATTCAGATCCAAGCACAATTTACATAACCAGCAATCTTGGTTGGGGGACAGGGGGAAGGAGTTCTTCCTACTTATTTTCAATGGCTTTCATGATCTATTAGATGAAAGTCTTGTTCTTCTACTTCCCTACAAAGGGTGCAAATCCTAAAGCCTGTTGTTCATCACCAGGTGTGCCAACTTGAACAAAATATGGGGGGGGGCAAGTAAGCCCTGCCCTGCAGAATCGATCACAAGACATGGTGTATGCACTGGGCAATCCAGTCAGATGGGTGGGGTACAAATAATAAAGTTACTATTTGAATGGCAATGCCCATCAACTTTGCGGGTGCCCTGGCCCCTCAAATATTTTATGGGGTGTGTGCCAAAGAGACCTTTGCCCCTAGTTGTTTACTCCTATGTTCCTCTTGCTTCTCTGCTTGTCCTCTTCTTTTGTTTCACCATCCTTTCGCCCACTTGTTCTTCATGGTGCAAAGAGGGGCAAGTGACTCAGAGAAGGGGTTCTTTGATTTTTGTTAGCAGACTAACAACAACAACTATTTTATTATTTATATGCCACCCATCCAACTGGGTTTCTCCAGCTACTCTGAGCGGCTCCCACTAGTTATAAGTGGCTGTTTTATGGTTTTATTTTTCCAGCCACTTAGGGAGCAGCATTTTAGGGTTACTATTCATAAAGCTTCAGATGTTTCACATGAGTTATATTACGATTCTACAGACTCAATTACATCCTTAATTTGAACCATTAATCTTAAACTCTGTGCCTCCCTTTTATTTCAGAGGAAATAAATACAAGGAAGTAAAACAAGGCTTCAACTGTGTGATATCTTTTGTATAGATTACTGTATGTAATACAGTATTGATTTTGGGTGAAAATACATCTATTTGTATTTTCCATGTGCTTGCTAGGAAGCAGCTAATGACTTCTTAGGGAATTCATCCAATAAAGTCAATGTTTCTTAGCTTCTGAAAGGGCACTTTGCTGTGCCCTTCCTTGGGTTTCAAGTCTATCTGTGTGTTCCATATCTTAGTTACCTATGTTTATTCCAAGACAGAACAGAAGTATTACTAATAGACAAATAGTATTTCTGATATTTCCTGCCAAATTGTTTTTGGCTTTCTGATTTCTCTTCTTGATAGAACTCCCCCCACCCCCCTGGTATTTCCAACTTGTCTGCAAAACCAGGTAGTAAAATAAGAACAGGAAAAGTCTTTAAAATGTCAATGCAACAATCAGCTTTCTCCTCCTTGAAAATTGTTTTTTTACCATTTCGTGCTTATGTGTGACACATTTCTTCTGTGTAACTTCTGTTGCTCTTAGACTGATTTTTAATTTAAAAAACACTTGTGTCCTGACTTTCTGTGCCTTTTCAAATGTGCAAACTTTCCCTCAAGTTACTCGCCCAAGTGGCAAGAACTGTGGAAAGCCCACAGTTCAACAATAAGATTTGTGGATTGAAATGAGTACTTCCAGTAAGGTGTAATGTGTCATTAAAGTGAAAAAACAAACAAACAAACAAAGTTCAGGATTGGACACAATGCCTATCCATCAGTTTCTATTGTGAACAGTAAGGTCCTACTCATGTTCATGTTTCGTAGCATTCCATTTACTATTAAAAATGCCCTTCCTGGAGTGTCCACCATTCTCAAGTGTGTGTGCCATGCGTTTTTGTGTACCGAGTTCCCTGCTCCACCCTTAGGCCAAGTCTGGGTAATGCTGTTGATTTACAAGCTTTATTCATATTGTTGAGCTCTATTGGCTAGCTGTCTTCTTATAGCTGTTTGAATTATTGGTAACAAATCAGTGATGAAATAATTCTCCTACATTTGCAACAAGGGTAGAGTGCAATGCACTTTGGCCTAGCTGCTCCTGTGTCATAATATTTAATATACCTACCTGCTTGCCTTCTGAGGAGGCTCACATCCTCAAAGTGGCCTGCATGCTACATTAAACAGTAAGCAGCAAGTAGGGGTGTGTGTGCTTATCCCTCAAAATGAAACCGAGAGAATTAATGAGGACATGGAAGGCATGCGATTGACAAGTCACCTGCCTGCTGACACTTTTAGTGTGCGTGTACTTTCAGAAATGGTGTGCGACTGGATTACAAGAAATTGGCTCATGCTAGGTCTCTGTGTTAAGGGGGCTTAACAGCGCTTTTTCCTGGGGAAAACTCGCCACAAAGTTTGTTTGTTCATTGCGGGCCCAGTCACAGTGCCATCTCGCCATTTTACACCTTGAAGCGTTTTTAAATAGACCACCATGTCTTTATTTGTCTAATGAAACATATTAATGGCTATAAAACTACTGAAGCTGTTTAATAATTAGTTTTTTTAAAAAAAATAGTTATAGTTATTTTACTTAATGGTACAGGTGAATCAGTGTCTTAAAACAGGCAACTAAAAAAATATCTGAGATGCATTATTTGTACATTTCTGTTCACTAAAATACGTAGTGGTATTGGGGAATAGATCCCACTTGGTGGGTAGAAGTTTCTGGCCAATTTACCATTCCCCTTTTACTTTTTATGAGTTTCCCAATAGCTTTTCTTCCACCTTCTGTGAATTCTACAAGCATTGCCTGACATAAGAGTCTGATAATATTTCTTTTTGATTTAAAGGCGGAACAGTATCATTCAAAACCATCGCTGCATCCTACTATTGCCTGAAAACAATTCATATCTCAAACTCAGTCTGATGCCTATGAAACACCTGACACCAGATTTGTGTATCATGGCACATTGTCTGAATGTGAATGACTCTGCACACAATATACAGGGTGTGTGTTTTTTGCTTTGTGCAGGCGAGTTGCATTTGTTCCCCGAAGAGATTCTTTAAGCTATTTGTCATGGCTAATAGATTTCAAAGGTGCTTTCAGGCAACCTGTTAGGATCTTGCAGATGGGGAACTGAAGCAGAGTGCAAATGCGCTGTTGACCAAGTTTATATTTGAATCAGGGCTGGATTTAATAGCTGCCCATTTTCATTGACACCCCCTTCCCATTCACAAACTGGACTAGCTGTTTCAGTGGTTCTGAACCCCTTGCAGTTTGAAAGATAAAGTTTATGTTTGCCAAAGTGGTGGCTGCTACTTGCTATGCACCCCCACCCTCCCCCGTAACAATTTAAAATGACTTTGTTTTGCCTGCAACAGCAAGAATGGAGCTCTGGCCACTGTTGCCATATTTCCTCCCCTAATTCCCAAAGCATTTTGGAGAGAAAGCTGATGGGCATTCCACCCCACACAAATGGTGCAAACTGTTGTTGAATTTCCCCACCCCCTCCCCCAAAAGATGAACCAGGAGTTTGCTGCCACTGTAATTTGAGCCCAGATGTTTGAAATCGCATGCAGTTTTGTTTTCCACTAAATAGCTCTGTACTGAAACACATTTGCGATACTTTTGCTACATTCACTTAACCTTCCCACCTTCTCTCTTCTGCACTTTCCCATCCTGGTTGAGATTAGCTAATGTGGTTTGAAATATGCATGTATTCTAACAATCTTTTGGCCTCGTGACTGAGGCAATACGGCTCCTAATCAGTGTTAGAAACTGGGAAAGAAAAGCCAGGAGCCAAATGGCTCCTGGGACCTGGGTTGTGGGCGCCAAAACAGAATGTCTAGTCGCCATTGGGGAGGTCACCAACACTTTTTATTTATTATTTCAATAAGCATAAACTAATACGCAGTTCACATAGGTGACACATTGTTAATATTACATTTTAAACAGAAATTGTTAATACGGTACATGTTTAATTTGGTGTTTACAATTAAAAAATACTTCAGTTTTCAAAACACTCTACCCATTATTGTGAAACTCCCTAACATATACTTTGAAATGCATTTCAGTAATCCTTGAGTGTCAGCCAGGTGCAAAAAATGGCACCCAGACTTTTTGAGGTGCTTGCAAATGAAGAGTCTTCAGGCACGAAATATGCCTGGCGCCCTGCTAATTTCGAACCCTGCTCCTAACATGTTAACATTTTTTGTATGGTGGTGGTGGTTTCTATATATATATATGTCAAATCATGCATGGGCATAGCCATGGCAGGTAGGGGGCCAGCTGCCCCCTCCCCAGATCAAGTAAATAAATAAAAATACTTAACTAACTAACTAACCATGTGTGTTGCAGATAGCTTGGTTCTGTCCCCAAATCCTCTAGAGACGAAACAGAATGTGCCACCCCTCCCCAGACCCTATTGCACTTTCTTTAATATATTATTAAATATATATTCTATGGCAAGGCAGGATCAGTATATTAAAAGGACGTCTGAATGATTGCTATACGTAGAGGGATGCTTGTGCTTTAAACAGCGACAGTGTACATAAAATGCTCCAGTGGCACATTGTAGTGAGTCCAGAAATGTCCACAGAAAATGTCTAAATGCGAAGAAGGTGAGCTCTCTGAAGATATCTCTTTACATGAGGAAATTCGCATGCAGCTGCCAAGCGTTTCAGTTAGGTGAACGGTTTCTTTAATATAAGAATTGTCAGGGGAGAGCTGTGCACATGACTTTGCTGGAAAAGCTCCAAGCCTCACAATACTGAAAAGGACTGCAGAACTGCCTTATGTTTCTAGGGCAGAGTGTAGGAGTTCCCTGCACCAAAAAGGGAGTTCCCAGGCTTCCTGGGGAGAGAGGACGGAAGGAAAACAATATTTTAAAATAATGGTTTGTGGTGCACATTCTGACTCGCGTTAAGCATGGCTGAAATATGCGCCGGGGGAGGAGTTCTGTGAGTCAGGGGAGTGGGGATTCCAGCCGCTGCCGTGCTCCCTCCCTCCCTACTTTGCCTGCTTAGTATGCAGAGGGAGTGTTGCCATCCAGCACAGAGTATCTCCCCGTCTCTCATACATCACACACGCAGCAAGGCAAGCAGCAGTGGGATGCGGAGAACTCTGGCAGTACAACTGCTAGTGCTTTGCTCATAACCTTGGTGCTGCTCCTGCAAGGTTACCGGTTGTACTGACTGAAAGCTACAACTTTATTTCCCTTATGAGATCCCTGGGTGCCTTACCATCATCATTATTATTTTTGCCTTCAAGGTTGTCATCCTTTCTATAAAAAAAGGAGGTAGTTTATTAAGATCATCGGTAAAATATACATGTGGTCTGCAGGCAAAATATCAGATCTGATATAGGCTTCCTGCTACTGGTTACTTTCTTTCCTTTAAAAAAAAGAAATTATGTAATATATCATTGAAATAGATGTTCTTAAAGCTCACTCACAATTCGAATATGAAATAGGGTCCATGATGTACATTAGTTTATTAGGAAGTTCATTACCAGCGTTTTTTCATTGGCACTATTGTTGCAGGTATATTCTCCCAATTATATTAGGAAGGCTATTTTATTTTTCTTATAAACATGCTGTTTTGCCTGACCTTGCATGTTTATTCTGGTCCAGAAATAGATCTCCTCATCTTTCAAAACAGCCCCTATTGGGGCTTGTTGCCTTGTACACACGACTTTATGCTAGAAGTAGGCAACAGAAAAGTCATGATCTGTATCTAGTCTACCGAAACGTTTTCATGGTAATGAACTTTGCTTTTTTGTTAGAGCAGTTCCTAAATTAGTTCAGCAATTTAGTTCAAACTAGTTGAACTGACTAGAGTCCTGTTGGAGCAATATATTGTGTTTAAAGGTAAAGGGACCCCTGACCATTAGGTCCAGTCGCGGGCGACTCTGGGGTTGTGGCGCTCATCTTGCTTTATTGGCCAAGGGAGCCGGCGTACAGCTTCCAGGTCATGTGGCCAGCATGACTAAGCCGCTTCTGGCGAACGAGAGCAGCGCACGGAAATGCCGTTTACCTTCCTGCCGGAGCAGTACCTATTTATCTACTTGCACTTTGACGTGCTTTCGAACTGCTAGGTTGGCAGGAGCAGGGACTGAGCAACGGGAGCTCACCACGTTGCGGGGATTCGAACTGCAGACCTTCTGATCAGCAAGCCCTAGGCTCTGCGGTTTAGACCACAGCGCCATCATTTAGATGATACTAAATTCTAAATTTTTCTCTAAATAAAACAGGTGCTTCAAAACAAATTTAGTAAAGTGAATCTAAGTGGACCAGATTGACCTGACACTCTAGAAAAGAGATGGGAAAATGAACTCTAAGCTTCAGAAATCCCTTTATAAATGTGGGTGTTTGCAGGAAAAGGGGCTATTTCCTTCATATCAGCTAAACAGTGGGATCTATAGGAGAGAGAGAGAGAGAGAGAGAGAGAGAGAGAGAGAGAGAGAGAGAGAGAGAGAGAGAGAGAGAGAGATAAGTCTCCTGAAAACGATATTTTCCTCAAGGGACTAAGTTTGGAGAAGAGATGATCGATCTAGTCTCATGCTGGACAGCGACATTTCATTGCTTCCTGCAAGTTCCTGCATGAAATGAATCTGGTGACTTCCACTCTCTCACAAACACGCAGTTTTGCTTGCTTAGTCACCTGAATATCAAACGTCATCTGAGAACTGAACCCAAATTTCCTCAGCTGTAACTAATGCTGTTCCAACTTGTCAAGTTCAGAAACCAAATCTCATGGCGACATACCTCTCCTTCCCTTCCCATTTTGAGGAAACACTTAAGAATAATAACTTCCGTTTCTTACATATTTGTCCCATGTTGTTTACATTTCCTAGCTCATATACTTAGCGTCATCAGAGTAAACCTGTTCATCTTTTCTGTTTGCTGTTCGGGAGATAGAGTAATACCCACCCAGCATTTTGCTACTCAGTTGTTTAAGAGATAATTTGATTTGTCTCACCATCCTCCTCTTTTTCGAAGTGCTCCGAGGCAGAAATGAGGAATAGTCTCAAATTATTATAGGAATAACAACACAGAAGATTTTATCCCTTCTTAAAGGCCTTGCTGGTGAGGCTGCAAATTAGCATACTGCTGCCTACAAGTTTAGATCTATAGATCACAAAGGAACATTTCTGTGACTCATCTTAGAATGGAATTGCTCGTTCCTAGCAAGCTGTTAGGTATATTACTTTGGCTACACTAGGCAGATGTGGCTCCTTTGTTCCAGGTGCAGGGTTCCAATAGGCATCTTTTTCTCTAGGATGGAGAGCTGCTGAAGCATGAAGCTGCTGCTTTTATCTGCAATTCTGTCACATTACCCGTCCTTCGTCAGAAAAGATAAAACTTGCCTTTTCTTAAAGCTGTAGTGAGAGACTCAGTGTAACAATCAGTCATGCTCTGGTGCCCAAGTGGGTATGGCTGCTACAGTGTCAAACGTAGGAGAAAGGTAGTGGGCGAATGGATTAGGACTGTGCAAGATGAGGAGGCTGGGCATTCACTCGAAATTGTATCCTGCATCCCTCTTTGGTCCATTCTCTCTTGACCAAGTGTACAGTGGTACCTCGGTTTACAAACACAATTGGTTCTGGAAGCCTGTACTTAACCTGAAGCGAACTTTCCCATTGAAAGTAATGAAAAGTGGATTAATCCGTTCCAGACGGTCCATGGAGTACTTAACCTGAAGCATACTTAACCTGAAGCGAACTTTCCCATTGAAAGTAATGGAAAGTGGATTAATCCGTTCCAGACGGTCCATGGAGTACTTAACCTGAAGCATACTTAACCTGAAGTGAACTTTCTCATTGAAAGTAATGGAAAGTGGATTAATCCGTTCCAGACAGGTCAGCGGAGTACTTAAACTGAAAATACTCAAACCGAGGTGCACTTAAACCGAGGTATAAGTAATAATAATAATAATAATAATAATAATAATAATAATAATATATTATTTGTACCCCGCCCATCTGGCTGGGTTTCCCTAGCCACTCTGGGCGGCTTCCAACAAAGATTAAAATACATTAAAATGTCACACATTAAAAACTTCCCTAAACAGGGCTGCCTTCAGATGTTTTCTAAATGTCAGGTAATTGTTTCTCTTTCACATCTGATGGGAGGGCGTTCTACAGGGTGGGCGCCACTACTGAGAAGGCCCTCTGCCTGGTTCCCTGTAGCTTTGCTTCTCGCAGTGATGGAACCACCAGAAGGCCCTCAGAACTGGACCTCAGTGTCTGGGCAGAACGATGGGGGTGGAGATGCTCCTTCAGGTATACTGGGTCGAGGCCGTTTAGGGCTTTAAATGTCAGCCCCAACACTTTGAATTGTAAATTATTTAAGGAATAAACCTATTTAGAAAGTGATGTGTATGCTGCAGTCTGCTGAAATAGGCTTTCAACAAAAAGTTTACTGCCAGCAGCATCACCAGACCCTGTTAAATAACGCAATTACTATGGATTTGCCTTTGTTGTGGTGTTGAGAGTAAATACGTGTGCATTTTGCTAGGTCTGCTGTGTTTGATTAGGTGTCTCTACCCCCCCCCCCCCGCTGATGTGCTTTTGCAACTTGATCAGCAGGAGTTACTATAATGAAAGAATCCAGTTAGCAGGTGAAAAAAAATAGCAGTGTTCCTTTTAAAGTTGCTAAGCCATTCATGTATTCCTAGATGTGAAAGTATGCAATTTTGCAGTTTGTTCCTCTGGAATCTGGCACATTAGCACACGGCTGCAAGTAAGACTAGCAGGCGTAAGTGATTTGATAAATTATGCACAAGTAGCAAGAAATGTGGCATTTGCAGAGCTTTCCCCATCACCCCTTTTCTCAAGCATAGAAAGGGCGTTTGAATGAAAGCAAGGAACAGATGCATTTGCAGCTGGCATGGAACATAATTTCTTATAGGACCTGGTCTGGTCTGGATAAAAGTAATAGCTTACATTGAGAACTTGGGAGTCCTGCAAATATTAGGAAGTGAAAGGCCACAGTGATAGATCTGAATGTTGTAAGAGTGAGAGAGGTCAATGTCTTTCTGCTGAATGATGGCCATTTGGGGAAGTGGAGACAGGCGACTGCAGCTAAGTGTCAACAAGTAAACTGTGACTAGCTTACCCTGCCAGATACAATCTTGGTTTAGGGGAACCAGCAAAAAATCTGAAGAAGTGTGCATGCACACGAAAGCTCATACCTATGACAAACTTAGTTGGTCTCTAAGGTGCTGCTGGAAGGAATTTTTTTATTTTGTTTCGACTACGTCAGACCAACACGGCTACCTACCTGTAAGCAGCAAAAAATCATTCATTTTCCCAGGTTATGTTCTCCGTGCAGAAGAAAAACAGATATCTAGCCTGGATAAATCTGCAAATTCTCCTCATCATGGGGGAGGGTAAAGAAACTGTGCAAGGTGTTAAATCTCTGCCCCCTGGTGAGTGAAAAAACTGCTGAGTCTCCATTTAGTTTTAAAAGATCTCGCCAGAGATTGACTGAGAACTTCAATTTTTTTCTTTTGGTATAAGGACTAAAAGCTTGCTTTAAAACCAAAATGTTGCATATCGCAAAAGTGCAATTATTCTGAGGTCATGAACTGGTTTATGTGACTTCCTTTTTCTGTATTTACTACAAAACTGTCTACAACAATTAACACTCCATTCCAGTAATGATCCTTCTGACCCTGGCAGAATTCTACTGATTCTACTGATCTGTTAAAACTGCTTCCTTCTTCATAATGGTGTTCTGCTGCTCTTTTCTGTTTCCTTTTCCTCCTATGGTACAGCTGCCGAAGTGCTGCATTTAAAACTGCTCAGATTTCATGTGGCTCTCAAATCACAGTCCAGCTGACGTGTGTGCACACTTCTTAATTTTGGAGTGTATTATAGCAGTGAAGAAAGTCTGACTTTAATTGTTCTTTTGCAACAAGTCATATACAGCGCGAACACAATGCAGTTTGGAAATGGCAAGTTCTACCGTGTTTTCCCGAAAATAAGACACTGTCATATATTTATTTTCCCCCAAGAAGGTACATTATGGCTTATTTTCAGGGGATGTCTTATTTTTTTATTACGTGTCCAGCCTCGCCTCTTCCTTGGCGTCCTTCAGAACTGCACCTATCACTATGTCTTATTTTCGGGGTATGGCTTATATAGCGCAAATGCTTAGAAATCCTGCTACGGCTTATTTTATAGGTATGTCTTATTTTCGGGGAAGCAGTATAAAGAAGGAGAGGAGAGCAACTTTTCCAAATAGTATGAGTCGTCTTGCTGGTTTCATTGTGAATTGATAAAATATTGCAACCCTAATCAGAGTACCATTTTCACCCTTTCAACAACTTGTAAAGCTGGTCATTTCAATAGTGTGCCCACTGAACAGGACTATGCGTTGCTTTTCTCAAAGACACATTGTGAGCAGCAGTCACTGTCTAAGATAGGCTTTTGGAGCCTGCTGTTTGGTGGGCATAATTAGTGACTGTCTGATAATGTCTGTGTAAAACCACCTTTAATGAAATTTAAAACAAATGTGGACATTCTCTATCATCAGGGAAGGCAATATATTTTAAGTAACTTTTATGTTGCTTTTCGAACTCCAAAGTGGCTCATAATCAAACTGCAACAGAGCCATATTTCATGGAATGAGGTGTTCATGGCCACCAGTATAGAACGGTGTCCTAGCATATGACAGGACTTGAAATACATGCCTTCCTGGACAACCTTATCCTGCTGTTCCTTGAATACATCCCAGAGAAAGCACTTCTTAGTACTTCATTGGGTAATTTCTCACTGTAAAGCAGCGGACGTGATGGATGGAGTGTTACACAGTCAACACAGCAAATGCACTGGCAGATAGCCATTGGAGCAAACAGTTCAGGAGCTATGCTAGTGTAGTGCCAAAAAACCCCTTTATCTTTAAAATTGCTCCCCCAGCAGGGAGATGAAGTGTTTAAAGCTTTAGACTTCCTTTTGGATGGAATGTTCAGTGCGATAGGTTGGGTTACGTTTCTTCAGATGCAGGGGCCATACAAAACACTAGCAGCAGCATTAATCCCTTCTGGACACTCCGTTCCTGAATTACTAAATGCGCAACGTAGCTGGTTTGTGGCATGCATGTAGTATGAGTGAACTTGGAGTGCAAGCAATTTGCCCTCCTCACAAGAGGCAGTTAAAAACTGACCACCTGCAAATCCACATGGCCCTGAGAGACCTTTAATTGCTAATCCTGTGTGCTCTCACTCATTGCTATGTAGCCTTAACTCACATGCAGTGTACTGGAGACCCAGTAGCTAAGGAGTGGAGAGACAAGATGCAAAAAAATAGGCCAGGTGTGTGTGCTGTATTGGGCTTCCAGAAGAGTAAAGCAGTATGAGGGACCTACATTGCTTCCTTACTTTCCCCAAGTCTATGTGAAGAAGTGGGGGGGGGAGGAGAGGGGAGCTTTTCTTCTTGCTAAGATTCTGGAACTTAAGGAAGTGCTCATGGTCTTATCTCACTCCATGCTGAGCTTTTGTAAGAAGCCCAAAGCAACAGGAGTGCCTCTTGCTGTACCTGCCTTCAACAAAGACCTGAAAGTTAGGGGCAGTCTTTCCTCCCCACACTCCAGCCCCACATTCTCTGTAGTTAGAAGTGTTTGGCCAGATACCATTTGTTGTTGCACTGTTCTTTATAAGCACACCTTGTGTGAAAGGAATTGAGGCCTGGAGATTGAGCTTTGGATATAGCCTTGATGCTTTTCTTCATTGGCTTGTAGGACGTCTGTACTATCCCAGGCTAGTGTTTTAAAAGCTTGGAAGCCACTTGGGGTGCTACAGAAAAACTCCCCTCTTCAGTTTCAACTCAGCACTTGACCTAGCATATGTTTTCTGTGCTTATAATTAGTGCCACTATTTTGCCATTTTGGTAAATAATACATTTAAATTGCACTAAGACATGTTTGAACCAGAAAGCATTGTGGGGGGAACCTGGTGCATTTCTACAAGCAGCTTTTGCACAATTCTTTTACACTGCAGATAGTTTTGTGTTTTTGTTTTTTTTAAAAAAAAACAAAAACCCAATGCTGCAGCTTTTAAGGGGCTGTAGTTCTGTGCAACATTCACCCATTTCTGTATTTGCAGATTATTTCCTAGAGCTCTCTGAATAAGGTCGCTGCTTTGTAGTTGGTTAAAATGGAAGCTTTATGAATGAAATCTGAGAAATGAGTCATGCCTTGAAAGAGACTTCGCTAGTAATTGGAATGCAAGCCCACTCACCCTGTGTTCGTGTTGCTTATTTTTGTCATTGCTGCAGCGGAGGTGGTATGGGCACCAGACTGAATACAAACCTCCCATTGAACCTGTTTTTCTCGCAAGATAGAAACCATGCAAGTCTAAGTATTAATGGGATTCCCAACTGCTTGCTTATTTATAGTGCTCCATCCAAGCCCTGTTACTCAATAGTCGCAGATTATTCACTCATCAATCTCTTTTTCAAGAGAGCAGTTGGAATAGTTGTGACATAAGCTGTCCTGGTCTACTTCATCCTATTTTCCAACACATTTTCCTGCATCCTGCAGGTGTCTTTATTGTGCAATTGGTTATGGTGTTTTTTGACTACTAATCAGAAGGTTGATAGTTCAAGTCCGTACAGTCATACCTCGGTTTAAGTACGCCTCGGTTTGAGTATTTTCAGTTTAAGTACTCCGCGGACCTGTCTGGAACGGATTAATCCACTTTCCATTACTTTCAATGGGAAAGTTCGCTTCAGGTTAAGTACGCTTCAGGTTGAGTACGGACTTCCGGAACCATTTGTGTTTGTAAACCGAGGTACCGCTGTAGTTGGTTTCATTTTATTCTGTTGTCCATTATAACGATCCCTCATTTTATGTGGTTGGAGATCATTGTGGGGGAGGGACAGAGTACAGCTTCATCATACATGTGGCCAGCTAGGCAAGAAGATGGAGGAATTAGGCACTAAGAAATAAAAGCACTGCAAGTTCAGCAATTTAAAGTGCCTGATTCTCTCCTGTCACTTGGATTATCCCTGTGCTGGACGCAAATTACTCATCTATGAAGCCCCAACTGCCCAAGAAGCAGAGCAAGCCACCATGGTACTGATGGCTCCTTCACCTTTTCAAAGCAGATCCTCAAGGAGAGGTCCTTGATTTTGCTTTTTCGAGAATCTTGCCACAACCACCTCCACCCCTTTTCTTTCTCTTCCTTTGGATCTTCTTTCTGCTCCAGGCACTTGAAGGGTGTCCGTTTTGCTCTTGTTTTGCCTCAGTTGCCTTTCACTCAGGCCACGCAGTCTAGGGTGGAATCTACACACATATAAAAATATATATCTGGAAATGCTTTTTTAAAAAAGTGTTTTAAAAAATACATCGAATTTTCCATAAGGCTCATCGTCACCATCTACTTTCACATTGTATATTGCACTTAAAACACACTTAAAACGTTTTATTTGCAGCTGTATAGCTGAGTCCTAAGACTGCAATCTTAGCCAGAACTGCATTGCCATTTAATTCCGTGGGACTTATTCCCAGGTAAATAGACAGCATTCATGGCCCTGTGAAGTGTTGAATTCAGCATTCATGCTTCGATATAACTGTAAAGTTTTCATTGGCATTTTATGTGATTTGAGTTTCAATATTATCACAGAGAGAGCGTTCAAAGGCACCACTTACACTGTACTTTAAAAGCATCTATTCACCAGCAGGAAAAAACACCAAAACATCTGGTAGAGTGTTTGTTCTGGATAATGCAACTGGCTAGATGAAGATATACTCAACACTTTTATAACATGGCACACTTAAATATTTATTAACTCTCCAATATCTGCTGGACACATTTTGTTTCTAAACTGGCTGTAAGTGATGGCTACTATTTTTGTACCTTGTTTCTGATGAATTTTTTACAATAATACGCATGTCATGCAACAACAGTACTCGTTTTAAACAGAAGAGTTAAGTGCAAGCTGCAGAACAGTATAGCGCAGTCTTTATGCTATGCTGGTCAGCCACTGGTTTCTTTTCAAGAAGCAAAACCTGTTCCATTTGCAGATAAGACGTGTAGGGTATTAAGGGGTATTAAGGGGCTGGCACAAATGTTCTTAGTGTTACAGAGTGGGGAGTTGACTTTTAATGAAAGGAGTTCTTACGCTGGCAGCCATTACTTCACTAATGCCCAAATCTTGGTTGTTTATTTGTTGGGTCACCTACGCTGCCTGTAGAAAGCAATGGTTGGAAATCATTACTTTTAACAAGTGTGATTGAAGTCTAGAAGAACCTGCTGTTAGAAGGGTTTGCACCCATTGGTTTGCTAGCAGTAGTATATTGCTGGACAGAGAGAGCCTGGCTCCGGTGACCCCATGCATTGATAACCTCTCAGTTGGCTTCCTGTATTGTGTGCAGTGTGGAGCTGCCTCTGAAGGTAGGATGGAAGCTTTTGTTAGTGCGGAATGCTGTAGCTAAAGTGGCTCAGCATTGACTACCAATGTGTCTCCCTTTATCAGCCTGCCTGTATGCTAAGATCAACAGCAGAGGCCTTTCTTGGTTTTCCACCATTATTGTGAGATGCATTATGCGTAGATTTGTCATATTTCAAAAGTTGTTGAGCTTTTTTTCCATGAAGTTGTTGAGCTTTTTTGCAAAATCTCAAAAAATAATAGAAGTTTAATGAAATTCACCAAAATCTACACTTCCAACATGGGTTGCCATGCGTCGGGATTTATTTTAGCAATTTTTGCCCAGACACTGTTTCCGACAACTGAATCCCTGCTATGTCCAGGAAATTCAGGACTTGGAAATTCAGGACTTGGAAGAGGCTTTCTTTGTAGTGCAAAGATAGTCAAAGATAGCTTCTCAATAGTTTGCAGGTTGTTTTTCCTGTATCTACTGATGGTATCACTATAACTGCTCTTGTTTTGTGGTGGTATTGTTCTGATTGGTCCTTTTATGATGAATTTATTGTTCCCACCTTACTATTGTTTATGATGAAGGATGAGCAAGAAATATGTTAAAATAAGTTGAATTTCAACTGCATAGTTTGGTTTAGAAGCCTAGAGAGTTCTGAAACTATTGATTTCTTAACACTGATTGATAAAAACCTTTCCTAGTTTCTATAATGGTGTATTGAAGGGTTGAGAATGTCTTTTCCTGCACATTTATAATCTCAGAATACTGTGCATACAGGGTGCAATCACACACCTGCCCAAGGTGAGATCTGAAGGCAACCATCTTCTTGAAGTGAAGTGGGTCTAGGTCTGATCAGGGACACCAGCTGGGAACCAGATAGGCACCACCTCTAGTTCCATGATGGCAGAAAGATGGGGTGTAAATTTAAGATAAAAGTGCTCTCTTAACTCCTGAACAGCACATATGTGGTTACAGGTAGGTAGCCGTGTTGGGTTGAAGTAAAATAAAAAAATTCCTTCAGTAGCACCTTAAAGACCAACTAAGTTTTTATTTTGGTATGAGCTTTCGTGTGCATGCACACTTCTTCAGATACACACATATGTATATGACATTTGCAAAGCTTTGACTCCTTCTGCACCCTCATCTTCCCAAAAGGGATGGAAAAACTCCACGTATCAACAACATTTTGTGTATATCCAGTTCATATAGTAGCCTTATTTCAATTATGCCACGTTCACATGTGAAATGGTTAGCTTTCCACACTAGTTGACACTCAGCTGCGCAATGAATTTCTTGCAAAAATTATGTTGTGGGAGCTTTGGAAGGTGAAATGATATGTCTGTCTCTTAGTTGAAAAGGAAACTGACAGAATGCAAACTATTTAATGCTCTCTGTTGGTTTATGTGATGATTTAAAGAATCATAGCGTTTCTGTTTGTTTTTATAATCTCATTTTTACTAGTCCTAGCTAATGTGTAACATTTCCAAATGTGTTTAAGCCATTAATTATTTTAATTTAAATGTTTATACTTTCTCCGCAGCCTCTCTTGAGCAAAACATTATTATTTATTTATGCATAAAACTTTATGCATTTAGAACTAGGAATGCTAACACTGACATGACAAATCAGAAGTACCCAACTTAAGAAGTTCAATTTACTGACCACTGTGTTTATTCAACAGTTGTGTTGCGTGTTGTGTTTTGTCAGAGTAATATATGGCCTATAAGGGCACAGCCTCCTGTGGCTAGATATAATTTTTACCATTGGTGGACAAATGATTCAGTGAAGCACAATAGTTTTGGCAGTGGTCCAGGTTGAATATACTGACTTACAGACACTTGTCATATTTCTATTTCTGGTTTGGCAGTTTAATAATTTGTTTTTCTGCGGCTGTTCATGGTGCTAAATGTGGCACATCACAGAAGGATCAAAGAGGAGTAAAATCCTGCTGGCTGAGCCAAGAAGCCACTGCTAGATTCATATTTTTAAAAGTTAACAATAAATATTGCTAAATGGAGTGCTTTTCAAAAATAGATAGATGATAGATAGATAGATAGATAGATAGATAGATAGATAGATAGATAGAGAAATGCATTGCCAACTACTAGTCTGCCAATGTCCTTGGCCTCATATTAGAACTTCTCCCTCAGATAGAAGTTGGACAGGAGTTACTTCTGAAACTGGTGGTTGGAAAGAGTCTACCATAAACACTAAAAAGTGCAAATCAAATTTCTAGTAAGACTTCAAGACAGAGTTGTGCTCAGTAGTCTATGGATTTGATTTACAGATGGCAAGGGCACATTTCAGTGGAGTATATTTTTTTCTAAAACAAGTAAATAAATGAAATTAATATTGAGGTTTTTGGGGAATAATTTGGGACCGTGTTTCTCTTGCTTGCTTGCAGCATCTTGCTCCCGCAGTAGAGGAATGAGGAAGAGGCTGTGACTGAAGGCTATAGCTGAAGCAGCAAAGCTAGTTTTTGGTTGTAATTTAAGGATTATTCTTTTCCCTTAAACATGGTAAGCGTTTGTCAAAAGGATATTCGGAAAGGAGATGAGGAGAAACTACACCTATGATACAGTCTAGGATAATAGTGATCTCTGTTTTTATATACTGTATGCCCCCCAAACATCTGGATAAGCCTACTTCTGCAGCTTTGTTATTAATCGGTCAGTTTTATTGTTTAGCCATAGGCTGTTACACAGCTTTCTGTTATGAAACCTTTAAAAGCCTTCAGGTTATACGAGGATGGAGGAGTGAGACAGGCTTTTTACAGTGAAGTACATTCACAGAAACCTTCCTGCACCAAGGAGCCTATCTTATGAGAATCACGATGTACTAATTTCTCCTGGAATCTAATTATATTAATCCTCTGTGGAAATACAAGCTTAAAATAGAAAGTTTCAGGCTCTTTAAATTCCTTTTTGGGATATAGAGGTTCCTAAGATTGGGATGGGTCACTAAAATACTATGCTAGCATCTCTAACGAAGCTAGATTTTTTGTTTTGTGGTTGATATCTGACCTGCTATGCACCTTTATTTTCATTAGATGGAATGGAAGTCTTAATAGCAACAAGTTGTCTTTGTTTCGATCGTCATGTGCTAAGAGGTGGGGAGTATGGAAAGGTCAGTTATTTAGAGACACGGGCTGTGAGAAGGGTACCAAATCCAAAAGACTTTTAGAGGTCAGAGTTTCTAATGACATGGAGTAATGAGAGAATGTGTTGGCTAATTGTTAGTGTATGGAAATTTAAGAAGGCTTTATGAATTTTCCTCTTGGTCATGAATTCAGCCCAGTAAGGAAGGAGAACTACCGTATGACAAAGTTATAGTTTCATATAAGATACATATTTGTTCTGCTCCAAAGTCACTTTGTAAATTTTTCCTCTGCATCCAGCCTTGATATGTAAGCAAATTTGCTGGTCCAGGGATATCTTTTTCCTCCTTACCTCTTTTCCTGGCACCCCTCATCAGTTTATCTCAAATGTCTTTTTGATGATGTTGCCTTTTATGGGAAATGATTCATTTATATATGTTTTAATAACACATTATTCTGCATTTTCTTCAGTTGATTTTTTAATAAGAGCAGCTTTTTGTCCAGGCTTATCTCTTTCCTTAGCTCCTTGTATATTTATTATACGGAGGAAATACTAGAAGAATGCACCCGACTCTTGTAATTCAGGGGAGGGCTAGCAATATTGCTCAGGTGTTAACATGTTAGAGGATTTCTGTAGGGGACCGTAGCAAATATAGCAAGGACGTCTTCTCCTTCCATGCATGAAAGATGTTCGTCCCTCATTAGCAACACCTGACCAAACAGCTGCAAGCCCAGCTATGTCTCACTTCAATATTTTACGACTTGGTTTATCCTGATGAGTTTGTCTAAAATGCCCTATTGTTCAGGGTTTTTTTTATGTTATAAAATGCCAATCTGCCCACTCTAGTTTTTGAGTGATTTAGTGAAGGGAGACAAACTACCCTGCCTTTTTGGAAAGTTAGTACACACGATTACCAGCTGGCCAGGAGCCATCATTTAATGTGGGCACATTAAAATTCTAACAATCTGCAGGGCTGCTTGAGTAGAAAGGATTGTATTCCTGACAGAGTCTGCTGCTCTTCTGCTTCACACAGAGGTCAAGGCTTTGAGAAGATCCCAGGGGCTTCTTTCTTTTCCTTTACGTCTGGAAATAAAACGAAGAAGATTGCTTCCAATATAACACTTTTTGGTTTCAGTTCAGCGGCAGGCAGTAGTTATATCGTTGCTTGGTGCTCCAAGACAAAGGACCGAGTTAATTCTCCCCACATTCATGATCACATGAGAGATAGTACCAGTTTGGGAAACTGAATGTCTTCCATTGCCCTTTAGGACAAAGATCACATGTCGGAATGTGCAAACATTTGTCTGCGGTGAACTCAAATGTTATTCGGAGAGAGCTTATATATGTCTGTGCATCCCATAAGAAGGCATGCACATGCTTTTGGAGTTAAGAGATTGTTTGTCCAGTGGGAAACTGAGTGAAACAAAATACAAGCTTTCAGAAGCAGGCTGCGGAACCTTTTCTAGCATTCCCTTTTCTCATTCCCTTCTCACCAACCTTTCTAGGGCCATGTGCCAGAGGTGGGTTCTTCCTGCCTAAATGCAGAACCTTACATTTGTCCCTGTTGAAATTAAATTTTGTTAGTTTGGACTTAGTTCTCCAATCTGTTAAGGTCATCTTGAATCCGGATTCTGTCTTCTTTGGCATTAACTATCCCTCTTTTTTTTGAAGTTAAATTCCACTTCTATGACATACTGCAAAAGTGATTGACAGTGCCAATAACTATGAGCAGGAACATCCCAGTTGTACAAACGCCTTCCTGTCTGACATGAAAATGAATTGGTCCTTGGATTGTTTGATTACATCAGGTAGGACATCTTTTTTCAGCCAGAAATAAGCTTGCCAATTCTAAACTGGCAAGAGGTATGCTCCCGAAACCAAACCACACACCCGTACTCCTCCTGCTGCTCTCTGTCAGCAAGCACTAGTTTGGGTTGTGACTTACCAAAGTCACAACACACCCAAATACCTACTGAAAATAGATCTTTCATTAAATGAAAACTTTGATTCTCTTTTTCCAATGTCTGCTTGTGTGCAGCTACTTAAATATTTATAGTAGGCAAGTGTTTAGCTTGTTTCTTAGTGGCAAAGATGGACACTCAAGAACATGCTCAGTAAAATCATGCAAAATGCGAAAGCAAGCAGAAATTCTGGGAATTAGGATCGTGTTTAATTGGGCAGAAGATTTTCAAATACAAAAATTATTTTAAGGTCATGGCTTATAGCTAAAATCAGGTGTTTTTATTCTACATTTCCTTGAGTTTGTTCTTTGGCATTAAAACATTACCAAATATAAAAATGCTGTTAAAGGCATGAGTACAAAAGGATGCTGAGTTCTATTAAACTGTTGTAGTGATGCTTTTGTCATGCCTTCTATAGTTACTAAAATTATTTCCGTGACTCACCAGGTATTCTGGGCTGTAGTTCAAGAATAACTGAGTTTGGTCAAATAGTTCAATAATATTCTAGTGCCTTTAATCAAAGATAAAAGCTTGTTTCTCCATTGACAAAAGAGTATACCTTGATATCCTCACACCATGTGTTCACCAAAAAGGTAAAGGTAAAGGACCCCTGGATGGTTAAGTCCAATCAAAGGCAACGGTGAGGTTGCAGTGCTCATCTCGCTTCAGACTGAGCACGACTAAACTGCTTCTGGCACAACGGAACACCATGACGGAAACCGGAGTGCACAGAAACGCCGTTTAACTTCCCGCCACAGCAATACCTATTTATCTACTTGCACTGGTGTGCTTTCAAACTACTAGGTTGGTGGGAGCTGGGACAGAGCAACAGAAGCTTACTCTGTCATGGGGAACTGAACCACCAGCCTTCCGGTCGGCAAGTCCAAGAGGCTCAGTGGTTTAGACCACAGCGCCACCTGCTCCCCTTTGTGTTCACTATATAGCACATCTAAAACTTGTATAAGTGAGTAAAATTTTGTTTAGGCTTTTGTCAGAATATTTTTTTTATCAGTGAGATTTTGCATTGCTCAAGAAACAAACACTAAGCCTAACAAATATTGCATGTAGTCGTAACACAGCTTTAGAGTGAAGTTCCATACATATACTTGAAAGTACCAGTAAGTACCACTGGGGCTGATTTCTGAATAAGCATGTACATGTGTTAGGACAGCTGGCATATTTTACTCCAAAAAGTGCTTTATTTTGTATCGATTTGGTGTATTCTACAAATTGTGGAAAAGATTGTTTGGCGTAATGTTTGGACTAGGACCATGAAGCCATGAAGCTTACTCGGTGGCCTTGGGCCAGTCACCATCTCTTAGCCTAACCTACCTCACAGGGTTGTGGTGAGGGTGAAATGGGGAAGAGGAGAACCATGTACACCACTGTGAGATCATTGGTAGATAAAAGTGGTATATAGATGTAAGAAATATGAATGAACGAACGAACGAACATGCTGGTATTCAAGTCTTTCCTTGCCAACCTTGCTCTTTAAAACCCTTTCATTACCTTGATTGGGAATTTGAAGTGTGCTTAAAGGGTTTAATGGAGGGATGGGGGGGGGAAAACGTTGTTGGACTCCAACTCTCACCTGGCCCAGCCAGCATGGTCAGTAGCTAGAGCTTATGGAAGTTGCTGTCCACTAACTTCTGGAGGGCCCCAGATTCACCATCCTTCTTTTAATGAATCAACAGTGCACAATTCCACAATCTAAAGTCGTATAAGCATGAGTCAATGAGGCATGAAATAGGTTTGTGATTAATTATGATTTAAAATAAATGTGTTTCACTTAGGAAAGATTGAATGACCTGTCTTATATCACTGTATATACCATGATGTTTGTTTGTTTGTTTTTAAATGAAATGGTGGCTAAAGAGCTACAGAACTGGGAAGGATATTTGCTGTTGTGGTTAAGAATGAATATAGCTTGTGTGTGGTTGGGCAGCAAAAAGGTGAATGAACAAACAGATCATGTATTGATTGAAAGTGGATATGGAGAAAAATATATGAATGTATATTTCTGTATTTGCATTGTTGGGTAAGTTAAGGCTGATATTAAACAAATGGCTAAAAAGAAGATATCATCGAAGCATAGAACTTTACACTTCTCCCGTAACTTATTTCCCCCCCCCAGGATATGATTTCCCCCTAAAATTATTGAAGAGTGTCTATTTTGTTGACTTGATTTTCATTTATTCATTTATTTATGAATCTATTTATGAATTTATATACTGCCCTATACCCACAGATCTCAGGGCGGTCCACAGAATAAAATCAAAATATAAAACCACAAAATATGTAATCAAAATAAAAACAACAACCCAATTTTCTAGTATCTCTCTTGATTCACCTTACCTTCTCAGTCCCCCTTTGTCTGTGCTCATGTGTTGAAAGGCTTTATCTCACGACCCTCATTATCTGCGTAAGGCCATTTTTTAACTCCAGAAAAGGGTGCAAAAACAGAATCATAGAGCTGAAAGGGGCTTCACTTCAAAAGTCATCATCTGACTGATGCAGGAAACCCGCTGTTAAAAATCCCTGGTTGGTAACCATCCAGCCTCTGTTTTAAAAACTTAAAAACATAGGAGAGTTCACTATCTTTTGAGGCAGTCTGAACATCTCATGTCATCAGAAAGTCCTTACCTGTAGTTGAAATTCCTTTTCTTGTAATTTGAAACCATTGATTCTGATACCATCCTCTCCCTCTGGAGAAAAAGAAAATAAATTTGCTCCATCGTCTATGTGTCACCTCTTATTTCAATAGGGGTGTCAAACTGCCTCTTAATTGTCTTACCTAATTCCTTCCGCCTTTCCTCATAGGACTTGGCCTTTGTTACTCTCCCATGGGCACATTCCTTAAACTGCAGCACCCAGAATGGGGGAGGTTACTGCCAATGAGGTCTGACCAAAGAGAATAAAGCAGTACCATTACTGTCTGATATTGGGATTCTTCTGTTCATGAAGCCTAGAATTGCATTAGCCTTTTTAGCTTCTGAATTCCACTGCTGGCAAGAGAACTAAAATCAGATTGGTAAAGGTCATTTGTGTATTGGCCATGGGATCAACAAATCACTGTGCCTGTTATTATTGTAACTAAATTATAACATAAAGAGGTATAGAGTATATCAAAGTATGCCTCTGTATCAATAAGAATTTCTATGATACCTTACAGGCTAAACTCCTGTGTCACATATGCTACTTTTTCCAGACGACTTTTTTTTGTCAGTTTTTACATTACTAAGTACAGTAATGCACATGGAGCTGATATGTTTTCTTTTTCAAAAGAGCTGCAGAACAGCAGTGGACACAATTTTAAGCAGAGAAGTAGCGGGTAGGGTGTGTTTTTAACTTTGTACAATGCTTAAAATTCCTAGGTGCTGTACAAAAATAAATAAAACAAGTCCTGTCTACAGGCTTTATGAACTAGCTTGTCTCTGCTACTCTCAGCTACAACTATGCAGCAATTTGGCTAAGCATGTAGTTCTGGTTTGATGTTAACAGCATGTTAGATTGTTTTGAAGAGAAGCCACACCAAATCCTCAATTTGTTTTTGATTTCATGGTACTAAGTTCTAAATTATAGTGTTGTGCAGGGCAGAATAAACCCTAATCAAGCTTGAAAAAGCTGTCATCTTTTCATAAGTGCAGAGCCAATGAAAAGCCGCTCACAATAACACCGCAAGCTGTTTTTTTAAAAAACAAAACAAAAACAAAACCCAAGGCTTGGTTTCTAGGATATACATAACTGTTTATCACCTCTGTCAAATGATGAATAAATGACTTCACGTTGGTATGTGTAGTGTAAGAAGGCATAATTTTCTGTTCCATCCTGTATTTGTCACATGCAGCACTGCTTCTTTTCCACTGCATCTTCCGCCAAATACTACATTTGTCTCCTTGTTTGCTGTGGCTAAATCACACAATTACGTTGTCATTAGATTATTCCACCCCATTCATTTCTATGCAGTGCAAATGGTGGGGATGTAATCAATTAAATATAGTTTGTGGACCGAACAGCAACAGTGAATACCTGTTGTATTAACAATTTATGTTAAAGACATGAGGCGATTAAGCAAACATTGGCAGTTTACTCTCCTGTTGCTGTTTTTTTTTTTATCAGAATTCTCTGATGTCCCTAATAGTGACTTCAGCTTGAGGTGTGTTCCTTGCACACATTGATATAGCTTCAGCTCTGTGGTAGCCTGTTGAAAGTCTAACATCATAAAATATTTAATACGCAGTGTGCTGAAAATACGAGTAAAATAAAAAAATTCCTTCAGTAGCACCTTAAAGACCAACTAAGTTTTTATTTTGGTATGAGCTTTCGTGTGCATGCACACTTCTTCAGATACGAAGAAGTTGGTATCTGAAGAAGTGTGCATGCACACGAAAGCTCATACCAAAATAAAAACTTAGTTGGTCTTTAAGGTGCTACTGAAGGAATTTTTTTATTTTACTTCGATCCAGACCAACACGGCTACCTACCTGTAACCTGAAAATACGAGATTACTGAAATTGTTTGTTTGTTTTGCAATGAACGGATCACCATGGCACAATATCATGGCACCATGATATTGAGACTCTTTTAAAGTCTTGCCCGAGTTAAAAAAAGTATAGTGACTCAGGGCCAAACTACACACAACCTGAACAATGTAATGCATGGGTTTCTCCACAAATTGTTAGTCTCTGGGAAATCCCCATGTGTGCAATTTCCTTGGAAAAAGATCCTGCTGAAATTAATGAGATCTTCGTTTCAGTGCAAAATGCAGGTGTGAGAGAGAGCTGGCTTCTTATTGAGACCACAGGTGTGTGCTGGCTACACACAGAGAGAGGGGGGGCTGATCAGGAATGATCCCCTGCATGTTGTGGTGGGAAAACTCAAGGGCAGGGCCGTCTTAAGCATATCTGGCGCCATGGCACGAAGATCCCTCCGGCGCCCGCCCCCCCGCCCCATTTCCCAGCACGGCTGTCTGGCGGGCGCAGCACGGCTGCTGCCCCCCTGATGGCCCAGCGCCCTGGCGCCTTGCACCACCCAGCCTTGCCTTAGAGCCGGCCCTGCTCAAGGGTAGAACTATACAGTTAAGGTCACATGTAGTTTGGCCTTTGGGTGAGCCATTAAATGAGATGGGGAGGTTGCGTAAATTGTTGCTCTTGAGTAACAGCATGCTCCAAAGAGGCATAAACCTTATTTTAAAAGGCTAAGAGGTATTTAGTGAGTAGTAGCAGTTAGGGTAAAAAGCACTCCCTATTATTTTGTCCTCGTAGTTGTTGAATATTTTGATCAAATTATTACATTTGGAGTTCAATATATAATTTGCAGTCTTCACTGATGAAAATTACCACTTACCAAACACCTATCTTATACCAAGGAATAATTCTCTCTCCAAAGTACTTTGCAAGAAGCTGTGCCATCAATAACTGGAAATTATGCTACTTACTTTATATTAGCACAGTTTGAATATTTCATCTGTTGTTACTTTTCTTCTCAAATTAATGGTCTTTTTGGAACATTTATTCTGCTGAGTCTGACATTAATACTGTATTCTGCACATGTGTTTTTTTAATAAAGCAAACATATTGGACCACAAGCAGCATTAGCAAAGAAATTGCTCCAGTCCTTGTATTCGCGGACCAAATAGTTTCTGAAGGCTTATGCAAAGCTGCAAATAAGGGGAGGCAAAAAAACAAAACTGTGTCTGCCTCCTCCTGCTGGAATTTCTGCAAGGAAGAAACACAGTTCCCACAATAATCTTTGTGCTCTTTTCCCCTTCCTCTTTCACTATCAGAGTCTCTTGCTTCCTTCGTTTTTGTGTGTGGCCTTGCCCCCATCCCCTTTGTGCCACTTGGGTAATTCAGCAGTTCAAAACTTGGCTCCTCCACCAAGCTTTTGTGCATGCTGCATCAAACCTACAGAAGGGTAAATGGTTGTGGGACTGTGCAACTGTGAAAATTCCACGTCTCCTTGATAAAGCTTGCTCCCGTGCAGTTCTAGGAGTGTGATGACTACTGTTTCAAGCCTGCCAGGAAATAGAAAATGAATCACAACCAACATGTTAAAGCAAATAGTTGTGTTGTAGCCCGTCACCCAATGTAGATCTTTTATTGTCAGTGCTTGCCAAAAATGTCTCCTAAATCTGGCAATTAAAACAAGTGAAGGTCACGCTGTGTCTAAACCCATCAGTTTCCCCAGGAGCTAATATATTCATTTGGTACGTGAATATTTTACATTTGTCATCATCCTTATTGGATCCAATACATATTGCAGGGGAGCAGAGCAGAGCAGAGCACCTGTCACATAGTTCTGAATTTTCAAATATAAATCCTTTCAACTTACCGTAATATACACTGGGTATTGAAGCAAATATCTAGGACCATGCTCATTCTTTCAGCATGCTACAGTTAGTAACTGGAATGTTCCAAGTTAACACATGGCTTCCCTGCACTAGTTCATTTTCATATGCATAATAATAATAATAATAATAATAATAATAATAATAATAAGATAGATATTTAAAATGTTTGGGTATACATGATTATTTGTTATAATGTATCAAGTGTACAGTGGTACCTCGGTTTACAAACACAATTGGTTCCAGAAGTCTGTACTTAACCTGAAGCGAACTTTCCCATTGAAAGTAATGGAAAGTGGATTAATCCGTTCCAGACAGGTCCGCGGAGTACTTAAACTGAAAATACTCAAACCGAGGCGTACTTAAACCGAGGTATGACTGTAGTAACTTAGTGGATCATTTACAGGGCAGCCTAGAAAACAGCCTTATTTCTTACCCTAGTTCATGTCAAAGTGCTGAATTAAGAAGAACACTGTAATCACTGAAGACAAGGATGCTCAATTTTGCACTGGTTCTTTAATGCTGTCGGATAATGTGTATCTATGCATAAGTTTTTGTTTTGTTTTGAATTAAATCCAGATATAGGGTTTCAACCGAACTCTTGTTCTTCCTGTTTAGCAGAGGTTCAGGTGCTTTGTGAGCCTTGTAGAGGACTCTTTATTATAGGTCAGTTATAGAAATGCAGGTAAACAATACCACCTGCAAGCAGATAGGTTTGGGGATGCAATAAAACAGTCACATCCTCCTGTTTTTCTGTGCCCTGTACACTCTAGATCGAGCTGCTGTTACGCTTCACATGGATTTAAGAGCACAAAAGTCACTCAAGGGAGAAACTCTTACTGGAGCATTTTCTGTCTTATCTCAATAGTTCTCCTCTGTGAACTAGGAATTAGATTGGTCTGAAGATTCTGGGTGCTGAAATGGTCTGTATGTGGACTTGTGCAAATGCTGTGGTAACTGACTGTTAGACTCCATAAGCTGTTGTTAAATTCTGTAGACTGTAATACAAAAATTCAATTACTTTGGGGAGGCTGAGTTCCACCCTCCCGTATCAAGATTAATAGCTTCAACTTTGTCTCAGACGATCTTGTAATAACAGTATTTTGTTTTTCAAAGCTATCAATTTGGCATTCTAATTTGTTACAATCTCTCCACAGGCCAGTCTAGTAGCAGCTTTCTATCACGGCAAAACCAAAAGCTACATTACCTATCTAAGGAAGGATTGTGTTCCTACTTAGATGTTAAACCATGCCACACAAGTCTTATTTAACTTTTGCATTGTTTCACTTTAAAAAACAAAGGCACCCCAAAGCAGACAGTGGTTGTAGGATACACCTATCCACTTGTGACAATTTTCATCCCAGGTCTTACCTGTTACTTATCTGGGGATAAAGATGGTCACTCTTCCTTAAGATCCCCATATGTACTCAGTGCCTAGATGTTAGTCTTGCCACCAAATGCTCCATGTCGCTATGTCTCCTAGGCAACAGGTTTTTTGAGGCTCCAAGGTGATGGGGTGGAAGGTGAAAATGCTCACCCCCTTAAACGGTTGCCTCTCCATCAAGCACCTCTCTAGGGAGCACTGAGAATTTATGTCTGGGAATATCAAATCACATCATTTTAGAGCTGAAAGTGATCTTGAAGGTCATCTGGCTCAACCTCCTAAATCAACACAGAACCTATAATACAGGACGCAATGACGATATCCCCGGCAGGTGCCCCAGTTGCTGCAGAAGAGAGCCCACCACTTTCCAAAGTCATCTGCCCCACCATTGCACAGCTCTTACCTTAGGAAGTTTCTCCTGTGGCAGCCATTGCTTCAGATATATGAGAGCATATTGCTCATCCACTGAGAGTAATACCATTGGTCACACTGCCCAATAGGTCTGTCCTGATTGGCAGAGATGCTCCAAGGCCCCACGAGTCAGTATCAGTATCGGTATCAAGTTTATTGCTTATAGCCAAAGGCTGCTGCAATGTATACAATGTCATTCAGTAAAATATATACAAATATATTTGGTGCAAAACTTAGAACATTTGCATTATCAAAACATGACCTAATCAGCACAAAGCTATGGAAACACTTTAATATACCAATTAAAACATTACATAATAAAATTTATAAACTAAAATCATCACGTGGCCACTGATATATTAAAAGAAATATTAAACAATACAATTGATAATTGCATACAACTTTGGTGAGAAAGATGCATCTTAGTATGGATGGGGTGAGATAAATTCATCTCCTTTACAGTTAATAGCTACCTCAGCAATATTTTTTTTTCTAATTTTCCTGGCAGCAGTTGCAAAAAGTGCTACATGCCAGGTCACATATTTATCTGTGTCTGCAAGGAGATCTGTGTCAGAAGGATTCTGGCCAGGGGACCTTGTCATTATAGGTGTCAAAAACCGTTCTCTTGCATCACTGTATAAAGGACAACATAACATATAATGTGTAAGGTCCTCAAAAGGGGACCAGGGCCACAGAATCAGAGCCCTGAAACAATTGCTGGGCTTGGTATTAAGACAAAGTACAAAAATTGGTTATTTGGGAAAATAGAACTGGCTGTGTGAATAATAAGCATAACTATAGTAGAAATAATGGCTTCCCCTTTTCAGGAAGATTGCATTCTCTCTCTCTTCCCTGCTTCTCCTGTAGATTATTCAAACCTATTTTTGACTTCTCTTACTAATGCAAGGCAAATGCAAAGGCAGGGAAATGTTTGTGACAGCTTCCAGGTTTGAGTCAAGGAATACGTGACACCAAGCCCTTTGCTGTTGAAAACAGAAGCTAGCTTTGGGAAGACCAAATACCGGTAGCTGGAGCTCTATTTTCATGGTTCTTCCCCTTACAAGATTCTTCAAATTGCCCCCTATGTATGAAGCACGCTGTTGTAAATGAAGGTTTGGGAGAGGCACCCTCTCTAGTCACCAGCATAGCCTGTGATTCTAAGAGTTTTGTTCTCCCCCATCCTAATGTACCTTAGCTGCTTTGATTCACAATGAGGCACAACCACAGAGGACTTTTAACACTTTCTTGGTTTTTATACTGTAATGCTGAACTCAGTTACTAGATTTGCGATGGGGGATGGGTTGCATCAGTGCCAGGATAGATTGCAACATGTTCCGCATAATCACAGGAATGATGGTTAAACCAGACTATATAAGGGCTTTCTGAGAGAGAGGGGGGGCAAAGAGCTCTTTAATGCCTGCCTCCCGAGAGTGAGCATCACTAGAGGTTGTGTCCAAATTCCCTGGTTTGTTTCCTTCTATTCTTTTACATGCCGACTAATTTGTGGGCACTTATTTTGGTTTTGCACAACAATCCCACAACCCCCAAAGATCTAGCATTTTGAGATGAGGAAAATGTACCGGAAAGTGTATAATAACTCTTGCTTTGGTGCAATGTCATCTAACTGCCCTGCAAACCAATCAGAATGAACCAAGGATTACAACAGATAAGGAATCCCAAATACAGTTTCCCACCTGGGTCTCTCACCAGTCCATGAGCTCGATCTAAGTAGTGAACCATGGCTATAATTTTAACCAAAAGGATTGTTTGTTTGCTGTACTGTAAAGACACTGGTATGTCAAGAATGTTTTGCTATCTAAAATATATGCCCTAGCTGCAGTAGACAGAGTTATGATGGCCAGGAAAAGGCGCAAGGCAGAGTCATTATTCAGACAGATTGCAAACAAGGAAGATGCTAGGCTCCAGTGCACAGCTTGGGTAAGCTTGGGAAAAAGTTGTCACCCAAATTCTTATTGCTGCTGTTGAGGAGAAAGGAGAGTACTTGACAACTGATGGGGATGGGAAAACCTGTGGCCCAGAGACGTTGCTGGGTGACAATTCCAGTTGTCCCTCATCATATTGGCTGGGAGTCCAGCAAATTCTGGAAGGCCACAAGTTGCCCATACTAACTTAAAATATAAAGGAACCCCTGCCCATTAGGTCCAGTCGTGACCAACTCTGGTGTTGCGGCGCTCATCTCATGTTATTGGCTGAGGGAGCCGGCATACAGCTTCCAGGTCATGTGGCCAGCATGACAAAGCTGCTTCTGGCAAACCAGAGCAGCACATGGAAATGCCGTTTACCTTCCCACTGCAGCGGTACCTATTTATCTACTTGCACTTTGACATGCTTTCAAACTGCTAGGTTGGCAGGAGCTGGGACCAAGCAACGGGAGCTCACCCCGTCGCGGGGATTCAAACCACCGACCTTCTGATCGGCAAGCCCTAGGCTCTGTGGTTTAACTCACAGCGCCACCCGCGTCCCAAAATATATGTACACACACATATATACGCATGCCACCACACCCAGGCACCTATATAATGGAATTTATTGCATTAGTCTATTTTCCATATTAGGACAGAGGCCAACGAAATAAAATACACCTGAAACTCATTTAAATTTAAAGCATAAAAATGTGCATGGTATATATTACAGAAAGTTTTGCATTATAAATTACCTAAATTAAAATAAAGAGAATAAACGCACCTCAATAGGTTGATGCCCTCACAGTGTAGAATCTGCTCAGCAGATCATTGAAATGGACTCTTAAGTATATTTTCCTGAGACTGTAAGCCAAAAAAGGCCATCCTCCAAGTTGCATATTGATTTGTTCTTTGCAACAGAAAGCTTGATCTTTAAAAAGGACTGTAATTAATGTTCTTTAATACAGGAATAAAATTGATACAGTATTCAAGATTATAGTGGGACAAATTATCCAATGTTGCTGCCCTGGTACATAATCAGTCTTAGACTGGTGTGCCCCAATATTGGCATCTCTCTCTGAAAGAAAAAAAAAAAAGAGAGAGAGAGAGAGAGAGAGAGAGAGAACACTTTTTTCAGCTGGGACTCACTGGAACTCAGTTATGGCACCTCTCTATCTCTATTTCTAGTGTTATTTTTCTAGAAAAAGAGGTGCTGGAACTCACTATGAACACCTCCCTCATTCTCTTAGAATGGCTTTGCCTGCATATATTTTCAATCTTTTCTCCCTTAGTAGGAAATAACTTTCTGCATTCATGCTTTCTCAGAAATGCTATTGCAGCCATCGGAGCAAATGCATTGTTTCCTCATCAGAGGAACAAGGGGGGCAAGAACTACTTAGGTTTCTGATACCTGCTTATTCTCTCCTGCTGGTTATTTATATCCTGCAATTCTGTGTATGAGAACTACCAAAACAGAAGATGTTGAAGGGGGAACTATGGCTGCCTTGTCTTCAGACTTTGCTGCCATTCAAGCGAATATAGTTTACTTATAAATCTGTAGTTATCTTCACATTTCTGTAAACCACCTAATCTGGTTATTCAGTAATTTGCTGTAGAATATATGATTGCTTAAAGAGGGGGAAGGAGCAGGGGGGAGGGGGGAGGAAAGCAGGGGCTGAGATGACATGCAGGTTTAGTCCATCACTAACTTGACAGCCAAAGGCACTGAGATTGCTTTAGGAAAGCTTGCAGCACTCCTGTAATGTTACTGGGATTGTGGCCAACAGGTTTGGAGCTACTTGCATGTCAGAGCCAAAAATGGATTTTTGTTTCACAGTGCAGAGCTGGAAGCAAGATTTGTCTTTTCAGCCATAAGCAGCTAATTGCTCTGACTTCAGTTCAGACGTGACTGGATTCGTTTTTGAGGGACCTGCAGTGTAATGATGTAAAAAGCTTTTAATTTTCCCACACAGAAAATACGACCTGAACGTCTAGCTCCAGAGCTTCAGTATTCAATTAATTAAGTGTCCCGGTGCTATACTTTACCGTACTAAGACAGGAAATTAGAGGTGTGTAAGTTTGTGTCCGTATGGAATATTTTGTTAGCTTGAAGTGCAGAAATTTAATTCGTTATTTGGATTTCTTAATTCTGTGGAGGAATTATTGCTGTTCCTGTTTTGTGTGTGTCTTCATGTGTTCACAAACACATTTGAGAAATTCCATGAATCTATTATCAATGAATTTAGAAAGGTAGAACTTAGATAACCAGAAATTATTTAGAATACGTAAATAATAGGTAGGCTACCTAAACTGGGTAGAAGCAAATGTAATTGGCATATATTGGACCAGTACAGACATCATATGTAGCCATGTTTGGTAGCCTAAGCCCTTATTAAGAGCCTGAACGTGCAGAGAAACTACCGTATATGCTGAGCTAAGAGTTAAACCCTACTAAGGGATTGTGTACTATGTAAATGCCCATGAAAACTGCTTAGGTTAGGAAGGTAGGGAAATGATGGTTCATTCTGTATTGAAGCAAGATTTTGCTACGAATAATGCAAACAGTGGGTTGCAAACCCATTCCAAACAGAGGTTTCATATCCAGATTTTTAAAAAGGTAAAGGGACCCCTGACCATTAGGTCCAGTCGTGACCGACTCTGGGGTTGCGTGCTCATCTCGCATTATTGGCCGAGGGAGCCGGCGTACAGCTTCCAGGTCATGTGGCCAGCATGACAAACCCGCTTCTGGCGAACCAGAGCAGCACACGGAAACGCCGTTTACCTTCCCGCTGTAGCGGTTCCTATTTATCTAGTTGCACTTTGACGTGCTTTCGAACTGCTAGGTTGGCAGGAGCTGGGACCGAGCAACAGGAGCTCACCCCATTGCAGGGATTCAAACCGCCGACCTTCTGATCAGCAAGCCCTAGGCTCTGTGGTTTAACCCACAGCGCCACCTGCGTTCCAGATTTTTACCCCATCCTTAAGTATGCAGCGGCTATTCAAATGTTAACACTTCACTCTGGTTAAGGGGAACAAGCAATGGACAAAACATTATGTCAGAATGGAGTTGCTGATCAAAAAAGAAAAGACGGTGGTAATTAAATCAATACCAGCTACACTGGTAGTTGGTATCCTGTTTAAAATGCTGAGCGATACGTTCTATCTAGATTACAAACATTACTCCAGTTTGTGGGGTGGAGGTTGAATTATGGAAGCTTCTTGTGCGCTCTGACTTTTAAAATGCCTATTAGCATTACCACTGTGACAGTGAGAGGTGAGGCAGGAGATAAGCTGTTTTTACCATTAGGATGAAACCCAGAGATGCTAGGAGGGACCATTGAGCTGTTAATGGGCCTCTGTGCATGAACCTTATCTGCCATGTATCCATAATCAGCTAGTGAGGGAAGACCTCTCCTCTTTCCAGAGGGGTGGGGTTGTGAGCGGGAGCCGGCAACCGCATCAGCGGGGGGGGGGGCGGGCGTATTCAGCCTCCTGCGTCAGCTTTCCCAGCTGCCATGCCAGGCCCTTCAAGTTAGCCAATAGGGCTGGCTTGGGGGGCGTGGTTTAGCTGCGTTTAAGCGGCTGCGGGAGCACTGGGGTACCATTCGGCTTCCTGTTGTCTTCAGATCACCCACCCTCCCTCCCTTTAGGTAATCTCTTTGCTTTTGACCTTGCTATGGACTTCGGTTGGTTGCCCAGGGAGCCGGGTAGGAATTTTATCCATTTGGCAAATTAGCACTAGCCTCTTGGTTTTCGCCTACCGCGTAGCAAATCATCACAACTTTTCGGGTATTGGCGGTTAGGCATTGGAATATGTGTGGTGTGTTGGAGGGCAGGTTGTGGCCATCACCTACCCCTGCCTTTGTTTGGGTTTTCCGTTAAAGGAATCCGTCAGTCGTGGATCCTGTCCGATGGCCTGCTGGTGGCTAGGGCCATGGCACGACCCCCAGTGGTGTCTGGGGAAGCTTCCAGTTGTATTTACATCAACAAGCTCCTCCCACTGGCTGTTAACGCTTGAATGACCCCCCCCCCACTGAGCAGGGTGGGGTCATGTATAGATTATTTGATCCAATGCCTAAGCCAATACCACTCACATGCTGTAACCAATAAAGTTGTGGCCTTATTTAGCCCATTAACCTAAAATACTTGTCCTTGTGTCTTATGGGTGGCGGGTCCTCGACTCACAATAAAACTTCCAAATTCTTACAGCTTGTGCACGTTCTCAAAGTGATGAAACTCTCCTTATCCCTATGGATCTGTTAGCAGATGCTCTTAAAGGTAAACACATGCCTTCAATTGAAATCTGGGTGTAATTATTTAGTATTGCTTCCTGAACTGGTGCCAGAACATTCTGGCTATTAACTAAATGTCATCGAATGAATGGTTGTGAAACATAATCAATGAAGTCTGGAATGTGCGCTGAGTTTTATTTGGTCCAAAGCTTCATTATTCTGCTGAATTCTTGTTGGGTAGCAGGTGTTACGTTCTGTTACCCTTAAGATCAGAAACTAAAATTGTTCAGCACTCTTTAGATGAGAGAGCACTGATGCGTTTATAAATTGGAGTCTGCTTTGTATGGCATAGTGGCCTGGAGAGACCACGAGCAGCACTCAGGGGTTATGGATTCATTTATCTCAGTGTTTATAGTCACTGCACTATTAACTTATTTAATCAAATTTGAATTAGCCATGGCTCACAAATAGGCCACTAGGCTTGAATCCTAAGCTTTCTCTCATTCAGCATAGATGTCTGTTAAGCCCGTATTCTAGATGTTTCATGGCGGGAACTTTACCTGGAAGTCTTCTAGTACAACCCCTAGTACAACACTTTTTTATCATTACACTTGGTCTTTCAAATAAAATAGCTAAGGAGAGAAATCAGAAAACTTGGTCAAACTTTCCTTGCTGTGTGCCACACATAGAGCCCTAATCCCATGTTCCTCTCATGTGCCAAAGGCAAAGGATTGATTGGGGGAGTCTGCTATACCCACGCTGCTGTTCCAGTCCTTCCACTTCTTTGTTGCTTTGCATTCGTGTGCTGTTATAAAATTGCTTGAAACCTTGCTGCTTTAACATTTGGGGCACAATCGAGCTTATTCGGGTTCATTCACAATAGCCGAGCAAAACCTCTGTTGTAAGTGAAAGCATGATTGCTAGATGCTTCTGTCTGTGTAAGGCAGGGGTCAGCAACCTAAGGGCCATGGGCCGGAAGCAGCCCGCGGAGTTTGTTTGACCGGCCCATGAGCCGCCCCCAAACCCAGTTGCCTGCTTGCATGCTGCGCTAAACCGGCACGGTGCAACACGGGGACTTGCTTCCAGAAATTGTGTCTGCGCAGGCGCCGGAAAACACGGGTGGCGTACTCACGCACCCACGCAATCCGGCCCAGGCAAGATAAACCTTTGCTGACCCCTGGCATAAGGGAATGGCTTTGCCCAACACAAGATTGGTATACTGCCTGTGCCTGCTTTTAGACAAAATAGGTTTGATCAAGGTGTTGAATGACGTGGTTGTAGTTGTTTACCTTCACTTCCGACTACTATAAAGATCTCTCTACATGGGGCTGCTGCTGAAGTGCTAGGAAACTAGCTAGCTCAACTTGCTGCTACTGCAGTTCTGCAGTAACTGTTACAGTAGCATCTCTAGTAATGAGGTGCAGGAGATAGCCTTCTCTATGTTTGCTCCCAGGCTGTGAAACTCTTCCGCAAGAGAGCTCTCTGTCATTCGCTAATGATTGTCCACTACTTTTTGAAAACACACCTGTCCTGGCAGATGTTTTCAAATTTTATTTAGTTAGTCTGCATTATATGCCTTTTCTGTCTGCACCTAGTTTTTGTTATTGTTGTCATTCGCTCTGCATTTGATTGCTTTTGATACTGTGTATTTTATTTTAGACACACTGGACATTTTTGTGTGGAAAGGCAGGGTGCAAATTTGCTATTTAAAAAAGATGGTGGGAATAAATGAGATGGCTTTATTTATCTTGATCTGCTTGTGGACTCTCTAGAGACATCGACTGGCCACTGTGGAAGACTGATTAAACTAACCTGTACCTCTGTGTAATACTAGATTAAATAGACTTTTATGGTGACATCCTGCATGGAAATTCTGGCATTCTCATGTTCAGCAGCACCCTATCTGTGGATGGGGAAGATACACCATTGTTTAGTGTTTGAAATTTTAAGTATCTGTGCAGGATGCTCAAACCCTTTGGGATACAAAATAGATTTTTTAGAATTCCTTGCTGTTGATCACACTTGTATCCCACTCCTCTTCCAAAGACCTCAGAGTGGCTTTATTTATTAATTTTCTTATATTTATATTTCACTTTTTGTCTTCCATGGAACCCAAAGTGGCATTCATGTGCTTCCCAGCTTTAGTAAGATGGTGGCCCCATATCATGCCCGGGTTACATATTGTTCCCAGTGGAATTCCCATCTTGATAGTATGGTGCCCTGTATACTGAGCCACCATCAGAAGAACTTCCTCATGTCTCTTTGGTTAATACTTGACATAACCAAACATCCTCTCTTGCTGCTTGAGTAACACTGTAGTGAAGAAACATGCTGTTTCTTCCAGGAAGTGGCCTTATTGCTGTTAAGTAAGAAAAAGAAAAATGGAGAATGGATCATTTCTGTGAAGGTATGTCATATATTGACCTGATAACAGATGTGCATTGCATCTCAAGTCCCTTGATTACATCTTACTGTACTACATTGGTACCTTGGTTTACAAACTTAATCCGTTCCAGAAGTACCACTGTACTGTTTTCAAAACAGGACCTGTTGTATCACATTGCAGTAAGTGGCCAACAGTTAGATATCAACAGCTATATATGCTGACCACATGCATAGCTTCAATCTTTTCTCTTCTTGAGAACATTTTATAGGAAAGCAGGTGCCACAGCCTCAATCTAGTTTACGGGTATATGAACACAGGTGGAGAGAGAATTAATGATTCTGCCTCCCTGTTTCCATCAGGCAAACATATGTACCTAAGCAGAGGCTCTAGGCTAGTTGGGATAACAGCTGCAAAACTGCATGGAGAGAGAAGAGCCCGTTCAGGCAGTTTCAGATATTCCAACAGAGCAAATAAGTGTAGCAAGGAAGATTACCGTAAATAAGTAGCAATCACTTTGTCGATTAGAATTTGGGTGGTTGAGAATGCATGTTAATCAAATGAAAGGGAGGTAGCAAGCAAGGATCAAATTTTTGCCTTCACATAGGAGATTATTTCAGACCCGTGCTATTTTAAATCTGAAACTCCAGTCAAGAAGGAATAGGAGTGTGCTATTTCTAGATCCACCTCGCACAAGCATCATATTCACTATTGCATTATTACGACAGAGGCTGTAGCAGTGAATATAATATAAATCAAGCTGGATCACAGTTGTGTAGTATGGACAAGCTAGACATTTGAAAGTATGTATGGATTGTTATGAAATTTAGGATTGTACCCAACCAATTTTAACATGATAGCCTTCAGTGGCAAATCTTTTACAGATACACACCTTTTTTGTATTTAATCTTATAGGTCTTCTGCAAAATGGGCTGAAGCAAAATTTGGAGCAAATACCAAAAGGTTTAGTTCAAAGAAATTGAGATTTTATAAAATCGAGGCAGAGTGTGGTTCCATCAGTAGCCTGAATACAATATTTCAGGGCGCCTCCCCTCAGGTTTATAGAGCTTCACAAATTTACATCTGAAGGGGGCCTTGTCCCATGTATAGTGATGGGCCTGATTCAATCCCCAGCATCTGCAGGAAGGGCTGGGAATGTCTCCTATCAGAGACCCTGAGAGCTACTGTCAATCAGTGAAGCCACATTACTCTGCTAGACAGGCCAGTGGTCTGGCTCAGTATAAGGTAACTTCCTATGTCCCCTACCCAGCAATAACAGCGAACTTCTTGAAGGAAATACCTACATGTTTGCCAACCCATATAGCTGCAGGTATGCTGATGCTGGTGTTGGTGGCAGTGGTCCATTCATAAAAAAAAAAAGATTTAGAAAAATCAGCTCTGGAAAGTACAGCAATGCAGTGCAATACAGAACCACCCCCACTGGCATCCACTCCAAAACACAGCATAGCAGAAGAAAAGTTAACGTACAGGAAACATGTCAGTTTGGGTAGTTCAGTGAAGCTATTTGATGTGTGGTAGCATGGTAGCATATTGCAGCAATCTCCTCTATATACAGCATTGTACTTAAGAAATGGAAGAGGGAAGTAGCTAGTTGGTGTCCTCTGAATCAATTGATTCCTACCTTAATGCAGAGCAACAAGAGGACGTTAGCTGGCAACTCAAGTAATGAGCCATCCTTTTCTCTTAAGGAGCTCCAGGCTGAGTCAGTGCAGATGTTCCTGCAGTCACCTCTGTAGCAAGCTGCTCATCCGAGTGGTCTATTCAAGATTGCAGTGCTATTTCTGAGTTTAGGAAAACTGCATTCCCTTACCCCCAGTTATGGAAGTAGCCCCATCTATTGTATGCCCTTACTTCAGAGAGAAGAACATGTCACAGATATTTGACAATGTAGTGACAGTATTGCTTCAGGGTAAACATCAGCTACCACATTCCAAGTCACCTTTTCTTTTTCACACTGAACAAGACATTGGAGGTGCTATAGGTATGGGCTTAACACACTGCGAAGCTCCGGAAAATTAATGGCTTCCATTAATAATTTAATTTAGAAATTTAAAAGCCATAGTCCTAAATATCCTTACTTGCAAGTAAGCACTTTTCAAAAGAAGTCTCGCTGCTGCAAAAGAGAAGTTTAAGATAAAAGTGCAGCTGTAAGCTTCATAGAATAGTTAGGCTTTTAAAATTTTATATGAAGATTTAGATTGCAATGGCTGAAGGTCAGGGTTTAGCAATATTGTCCATGCATTTTGCAGTAAGTAGATGGCCATGACCATAAAAAGATTTTAAAATTAATTTATTAACCTCCATTTGTGGGAGCATTCAGTAATTGTGCCATTATGGCTCCATCAGAATGAAATTCAGATTTCCTAATTAAACAAGTTAAGAGTGAAACAGATGCAGCAGATTTTACATGGAATTGTATGTGAATTCTGTTGTTGTATTGGGGTTGTTTGAATAAGCAGTTCAAGGCAGAAATGTGCAGTTGGTGTGGATTAACCAATATGCTTAAGCATTCCCTAACGTAGTTACTCATTCAGCCCGCAAACATTTCCCTTTTTCTCGGTTTCTGCAAGGTTGCTTGTATAAAATGTACCAAAATGTTTTTAGTTGTTTCTGCTGGGATTCCTAAAATATGTATCACTTTGATTCTGGGTGCTGGCGAGTCACTCTTATTGCTGTGCTTTTTTCTTAGATAATGTTTTGCATTTTGAATCTTTTTGCAGACTGTTAGCACATTCACGCCCTTGGCTTAAAATGGAAATTAATTCCTATCAGGGCTATTTTTCTAGAAAATGAGGTGCTGGAACTCATCATGAACGCCTTCCTTGTTCTCTTAGAATGGCAATGGCGCCCACCTGAGAGGTGCAGGAACTAAGTTCCTGTGAGTTCCAGCTGAAAAAAGCCCTGCTTATAGTACTTTTTAAAAGATTTTGCGACTTGCAAACAATTCCATTCTCTCCCCCACCCCCAGCTTTAAATTCAGATGAGCAAAAAATTGTAAGGTATGGGAATTGGCTCGTGAACTGTATCCATACTGAATGACAGATGGCAACAAGACGTATTTCTCCTGAAAGGTTCTACCGGTTCATTGTCTTCCCTACGGTGGGTAGTAGGATATTGCTAGACTGGTGTCCTGGCATGGGTCATCTGAAATAACCTAGCACTTGCTGTTTTTCTTAATAAATCTTTCCTTCCTGTTTTCCTTTTCTAGGCACACCAAAGGCTTCCTCCGTGGCAGACCATGAGAGTGGTCTATTGCAGTACTGTAGTGCCCTCTGATGGTGAGTACAATAAATAAATTTGTTCAAGATAAGATTTCTACCTACCCCCAGTGCTCAAAGATTGTGTGTCTGTATTAGTATTTTTAAAAATTAAGGGTGTGCCTCACTATTCCACCCCCCAAAAAAAGAAGTTGTGGCAAATGAGGTTCACTAGTAGCTAGAAGCGCTTCAAAGTTTGATGAAATGGTTTGCTGGTTAAAATAAAATACCTTTTGCTACTCTAACATTCTCGCACTGCTTTGTTTCAAGAAGGGAGTGTTACATGATTTTCTGTGTCACTTACCTTTTCCTCTTTTTGCCCATTCTTAAATGAGAGGAGGATCTTTTCGCATTGTTTGTTTTGTTCTTGGTGACTTCATGTCACCTTACCAGCCTTGTTTAGGGCTACCTTTTCAAGGTCAACTCCATGCCTTGAAGGTCAGTCAGAATTCTTCTTGCAGAGATTCAGAATGACGCGTAGCTGTGTTTGGACTTCTGCTTCAAAAACCAACTTGAAATGTATCGCTTCCCTTTTCCTTTTTAAAATTCATTTCCCCCCCCCCTTTGTTTTGCATATGTACCTTCCACAACTGATACTTTAAAGAGCTTTAGCATTTCTTGTATCTTAGTGTGAATTTGAAACTGATATGATGCGGGTGGCGCTGGGACGTGGGTGGCGCTGTGGCCTAAACCACTGAGCCTAGGGCTTGCCAATCAGAAGGTCCGGGGTTCGAATCCCCGCAACGGGGTGAGCTCCCATTGCTCAGTCCCTGCTCCTGCCAACTTAGCCGTTCAAAAGCACGTTCAAGTTCAAGTAGATAAATAGGTACCGCTCTGGCGGGAAAATAAATGGCATTACCGTGCGCTGCTCTGGTTCGCCAGAAGCGGCTTGGTCATGCTGGCCACATGACCCAGAAGCTGTACGCTGGCTCCCTCGGCCTATGAGCGCAGCAACCCAAGAGTCGTCTGCAACTGGACCCAACGGTCAGGGGTACCTTTACATTTATGGCTAGTAGGCATATGTGCATATGGTCTTAAAGCGACAGGTTTTGGTTTTCTTTGCTGTGGGTTCGTGTCCTCTCCAAAAATGTGTAAATTCTGGACTAAAGACATTCGTGGCAGCTGTTGCCCCAGTTTCCTTAGTTGTATTTGCGTAAGAGGAGTTGTGGCTGTACAGTGGTACCTCGGTTTATGAACACAATTGGTTCCGGAAGTCTGTTCATAAACTGAAGTGAACTTCCCCATTGAAAGTAATGGAAAGTGGATTAATCTGTTCCAGACGGTCCGTGGAGTACTAAACCTGAAGCGTACTTAACCCGAAGCATGGGTGTAATTGGTTCCGGAAGTCTGTTCATAAACTGAAGCGTTCATAAACTGAAGCAAACTTTCCCATTGAAAGTAATGGAAAGTGAATTAATCCGTTCCAGATGGGTCCGCGGCATTCATAAACTGAAAATTCGTAAACCGAGGTGTTCCTAAACCGAGGTTCCACTGTAGTTGCTCAAAATAGCCTCTCCCAGCTCTCTGGCTGAGGGTCACCTGGTCCTGGGAATGTTGCAAAGGATTTCTGAGGTCAACAGAGTCATACAGAAACCTCATGTGCGGCAGAAAGCCGGTGAGATTTTCAGCTCACCAGAACAATTCTTTTAAAAACTAAACACCCTCACCCTCTCCCTTCACAGACCTCCATCAGAAACTATAGCCTCTGAATCATGTAGTCAAACCTCTGGCATTGCCCCATTGTTAAAATGTTCCTGAATTATTTGAGCTGTTATAAGATAGAGTCAGCTAGATGCTGTGTGTATTGAGCTTATAGCCTGTATTTTCCCTTGTTTTTATCTAGTGTCACAGAATGTGTACCTGTCATACTGAAGTATCCTGCCCACTGTCTACTTGGGCACTTGAAACATGGCTGTTACCCCACCAAAAAATAGTTGAACCAGATCAGCAGCCAGAACTGTTCTGTATTTATTTTAAGTATGCTCATTTTTTTCGAAATGATTTTCTACTTAGTAGTGAACTCATGTTTTTAAACTACAGAGAGATGGAGAGGGAGAGGGAGGGAGTTTAAAATGCTAACCAAAGAGAAAAATCTTTCAAAATCTCGGGATACATTAAGCTATTTCCAATAGTACCATGTTAAAACTGAGTTCAAGGGGGAAAAATCGGCCATTAAGTTGTATTTGCGAGAGATTGTGAGATTTCTATAATTTCATTACTAACATGATATTTTCAGTAAAGAGGTTTTTTAAAATGCAAGAAACGTCATTTCTTCACTTAATGGTAGAAAGCTCCTGGCACTGAATGTTATTGTTATTTATTAAATTTATGCACCGCCCTTTGTTTGAAGATCACAGGACAGTTTACAGCATAAAAATACAAAATGAAGACACAAAATACTTACCATAATAGCAACAACAACCAATAACCCTCTGCTACAAACACATTTAAAAGACTTGAATCATAGAATCATAGAGTTGGAAGAGACCACAAGGGCCATCCAGTCCAACACCCTGCCAAGCAGGAAACACCATCAAAGCATTCGTGACATATGCGTGTCAAGCCTCTGCTTAAAGACCTCCAAAGAAGGAGACTCCACCTATAGATGGTTTAATCAGCCAAAGGCCTGGTTATAGATCAATGTTTATTATTGTTGTTGGGTGTCTTTTGTATTGGTATTTTTTTAAAGAGTTGAAATTATTTGCCTAAATATTGAAGCATCTTACATGGGCCATTGAATAACAAGACAAATACTTGTTACTGGTGTTGTTTTCTGTAGATCAGACTTTGCATGCAAAGTCTATGTAGCATTTATTTATTTATTTTGCTTTTGAGAATGGCATTGCTGTTGCACACAAACTTTTAAGTTCCCCCCCAATGAACCAATTGCTGGAACCTCTGCTTTATGAATTTATTAATAGTATTTATTTTAAATTATATGATATCCTTGAAGTAATCTGTTTCAAATGTCTGCTTCTCTGCCCCTAGACGTTACAGTGGTTTACCAAAACGGGTTACCTGTAATATCTGTGAATCTTCCATCTCGGCGTGAGCGGTGCCAGTTTACACTTAAGCCTATATCGGATTCTGTTGGGGTATTCTTACGGCAACTACAAGCAGAAGACCGGGGAATCGACCGAGTTGCCATTTACTCATCAGGTACCACTCAGCATTACTGAAGCAATTGGATGAACGCCTACAACACAATGTTAGATTCTGCATTTGTTTTCTGTGCTTATAGTTCCTTTAGTTTGTTAATGCATTTTCATCAAAACTGCTTGTAAAACTGATATGGATGTTATATTAGTAGTATTTCACATGTCCTGTAAAACTGTTATGTTGAGGGTGGGCGTAAAGAAAATCCTCACTCTAGAAAATGTTGTCCCTTTGATGTTTTATTAGGCCAAGCTACCTCAACCTCGGCCCTCCAGATGTTTTTGGCCTACAACTCCCATGATCCCTAGCTAGCAGGACCAGTGGTCAGGGATGATGGGAACTGTAGTCTCAAAACATCTGGAGGGCAAAGGTTGAGGAAGCCTGTCTTAGGCATACCTAAGATTCATAATGTATAAGCTCATTTAATAAAAAGAATACTTTGTTTCTTGTGGCTACAGTTAACTACTGGTCACTTTTATTTCTTTGGAATAGCAGGTCTTGTGATATAAACTGCTTTCTAGATGAGGTAGTTAGAACGTAAGCATTTAATTCTATGCTGCCTACTACTAGGCCTGTAGAGGTTGGTTCTAGGTTCTAGGTAAGAGGTTGGTTCTACCTTCTTTGATTATTGGAAAAGGGAGGAAACTATACTATTTTGCCACAAACTATGGTTTACCAAGCGGATAACAAACACCTGTGTGTTAGATTAGAATACTGGTTGTGCCAAAGACACAATCCTACCCCACTTCATAGGCCTGCCACTGCAATTCACACGTACCCAAGGACACCTCATATTTTGGGAACCTTTCGTTTTACAAATTTGCAGCTGCGAATTGCACTCCTGGAAATGCACTGTGAATACACACACACACACACACACACACACACAGAGTATTTTCCCCTCTTTGCACTGGAATGCAGTACATTGATATTAATTTCTGGGTAGTTCTTAATAAAATATTTTCTCTCTTTCCCCTTTCAGATGGGACACGTGTTGCCTCTTCAACAGGCATAGATCTCCTACTCATGGATGATTTCAAACTAGTAATTAATGACTTGACTTACCATGTCCGTCCACCAAAGAGAGGTAACGACTTCATGCAGTTGGGATGTATTTTCGGGAAGATGCTCCATCTAGCAATTTTAAAAAAGATAATTTCATCCATACTGAAAAGACTAGGTAAAGGTAAAGGGACCCCTGCCCATTAGGTCCAGTCGTGACCGACTCTGGGGTTGCGGCGCTCATCTCACGCTATTGGCTGAGGGAGCCGGCATACAGCTTCCAGGTCATGTGGTCAGCATGACAACGCCGCTTCTGGCGAACCAGAGCACCACACGGAAACACCGTTTACCTTCCCACTGTAGCGGTACCTGTTTATCTACTTGCACTTTGACATGCTTTCAAACTGCTAGGTTGGCAGGAGCAGGGACCAAGCAACGGGAGCTCGCCCCGTCGTGGGGATTCGAACCACCGACCTTCTGATCAGCAAGCCCTAGGCTCTGTGGTTTAACCCACAGGCCCCCCCCCGTCCCTACTGAAAAGGCTGGTTGATGGTTTATCTTCTGCAAACCTATACATTCAGAATTCCGAGCAGATCAGGCTTTCCCTGACCATCAGGATGTGAAGATAAACATTCCAACAGCTTCTCCAGCATCTGTAAGGCAGAACTACTGTGACTTGCCTAGCTCTTTGCCCCGCTCCCAAGTCTCCAATCGCTCCCCCTCCTGCCCTGCCCCGGCTGCACACACCCATTCTTACAGCCTCCTTTCATTCATGCTTCTCATCCTTAATTTTTTTTAAATCTCAGTTTCTATAAGAAGGGCTTCAACTTAAAGAAATGACAGTCAGTCTGGTAGAGAGAACCCATGCTCCAGGTGACAAATTAATGTCCTCTCTTATAAGAGATTCCTCTAGGGTAAAGGATGCTGGGGGGTGGGACACCCATATACAGTGGTACCTTGGGTTACAGACGCTTCAGGTTACAAACTCCGCTAACCAGGAAGTGGTTGCTCCAGATTAAGAACTTTGCCCCAGGATAAGAATGGAAATTGTGTGCCAGCGGCACAGCAGCAGGAGGCCCCATTAGCGAAAGCACGCATCTAGTTAAGAACCTTTTCAGGTTAAGAATGGACCTCTGGAACGAATTAAGTTCTTAACCCAAGGTACCACTGTAGATCACCGAATGTATGACAGGTGTATTAGTCTCATGGTCACTTGACTTCCAGCTGCACACGGAACCTTGGTTTTTGAGCATCTCAGAAGTCGAACATTTCGGCTTTCAAACGCCGAAAACCCGAAAGTAACTGCTTCAGTTTTTGAACGATCTTTGGAAGCTGAACATGCCACGCAGCTTCCGTTTTGAGTTTCCCTATTGTATTGACACTTCTGCTTTCAGTTTTTGAACATTTTGGAAGTCGAATGGTCTTCCGGAACAGATTACGCTAAAAAACCGATGTTCTACTGTATAAGGCAGCTTGTTAGTCTGCTAGGGATTCTTTGGGGAGTGCCAACGCAACACACATGAACTTCAATTCAAAGAACAGCAAGCAGTATTCTGCTCCTGGAACAGGGTTTTCCCCCCATCTCTTCCTACCTCCCCACTGCAGTCCCCAGCACCTCCTGAGAAGCTGCTCCTGAAGGTCAGGGGAACCTCAAGAATGGTGTGTACTAGAACATGGGGAGATAGAGAGAGAGAGATGCTAGTCAGTAGAACCACCAACACTTCCCAGTTTGTGTGAACTGTACTTTCTCTCTTCTTTGGAACAGAAGTAGTGATGAATTTTAGGTTCCAAAACGCAACACATCGCTAGGGCAAAAATCAGATATATTAATAAAAACTATGCTATCAGCCATGTGGCCATTGTGACTTTGAATATTTAAAAAGGCAGCAGAAATGATTAACTGGCAATTCTGCCTACCATCTGCTGAAATTCTGGGTCTTGATTTGGCCTAGGAGTCAAGGGCAGCGTTCAAGCCAAGTGCTCTTCACAATGTCAAGCACTTCTGGGGTTTTGGTTTTGCTGTTTGCTGGAACTTATCTGTGAAATTCTTAAAAGTTGAATGTCACACACACACACAAAAATGAGTGCATGGCTGTGCCCACAAATAACAGAGGAGGTCCTGTGTAATAATAAGGAGTGAAAGGTTAATCATACTTCTGAAAAGAGAAGCTGTTGCAAAATACTGATGAGACCAAAGAAGAAGCTGATGAAACAGAAGAGGTCTTCGTTCAATTTCAGGAAACAATAAGACCATGAATAAAATGTTGTGTGGACTGTGAGGGCCCTTAGAATCTTCCAGCCTTCCCTAACCTCCTGCCCTCCAAATATCATGGACTTATATCAGCCTCAGCCAGCATGGCCAATAGGAAGGGATAGTGAGTGTTTTAGTTCAAAACATCTGGAATGCCCCAGGTCAAGGAAAACTGATTTAGTCTTTCTCATGTTCTGTGTCATTGAGGAACTTCTCATTAGGTATAAAAAGTACCCATTTTTAGAACATTAATATGTAACTCTATGACTGAGTTTCTAATGTAGGAGGCATAAGCTGGAATTAAGTTTTATTTAAATCCAGACATAAAAGCTTTCTCAGAACACAGAGAAGCGATTCCTTCATGGTGCTAAATATTGTGAGAACAGCAGTAGTTTTAGGCCTGTAAACCTGAACATCAGATCTGTTTCCTAGGATGTGTACTACTACCTGATTCTGGAAATAAAAGGTTAATTGTGTGTATCAGTTCCATCACTTTTCACTTGTGCATGGCTCATCATCATCACTTTTAATTTGTATACCGTCTTTCTATCTTACAATGCCCAAGGCGGTTTACAAGCTGAAGGAACAAAGAATGTACACCTTATAACAATCTAATGCAATGCAAAAATGTGATAATAAAACATAAAACTTTAAAATAAGCAACCTACATCAAATAAAGTAACATTCAGCAAGCATTGGATAGTATAAAATAATATTAAATCTCAACATATAAAAACGAAAAAGAAATCCACTCTTAACAATTACAATAAATAAATTCTAAACTAAAACAACCGCAAGCCACAGTGCATAAAATAATACAATACAAACTGAGAAACAGAGACTGGAGGGTGGGGCAAGGCAGGTGGAAGAAGGCCTTGCCTGATGAAGTCTCTCCCCTCACATGTCAAATTAGTTTGACGTGCTTCTTGGTTAGATTGAAGCCTATTAATATAAACACACATTGTAGTTAATAAAACCCTTGTATTTATATTTTTTTGTGTCTTGATAGAGGAGATTAGAGCTTGCAGGTATTGCTGTGGTTCAAATGCTGGGCTGAGTCCATCTCTGCTGAACTGATGTCTGTCAAACTTGGCTTGTTTTGTAGATTCACTGAGAATTAACAAAGGCAAGCTAAACCTGAAGATTGTATGCTGAAATTTACTGCTTGCAAGGTTCTATATATTTTAGTTTGCGTTGTCTTGACAAAATTTACAATATCTAATTATTAGGTAGAAACTCAGCAAAAGTGTTTTCATTAACCTTAACAACATTAACACTAACCGTCTGATAAACGTACAAACTTGTAAATAGCAATATTGATAGAATGTGGTTACAATAGGCCGCCATGCAATATGAAATATCAGATAGGTGTTGATTTTGTTGCCCTCTCGGACTTGATTATCCCTCATTAATTTGTTCACTATAAAGGTAAAGGGGCCCCTGACCATCAGGTCCAGTCGTGTCCGACTCTGGGTTTGCGGCGCTCATCTCGTTCTATAGGCCGAGGGAGCCGGCGTTTGTCCACAGACAGCTTCTGGGTCATGTGGCCATCATGACAAAGCTGCTTCTGGCGAACCAGAGCAGCGCACGGAAACGCCGTTTACTTTCCCGCCGGAGCGGTCCCTATTTATCTACTTGCACTTTGATGTGCTTTCGAACTGCTATGTGGGCAGGAGCTGGGACTGAGCAACGGGAGCTCACCCCGTCGCAGGGATTCGAACCGCCGACCTTCTGATCAGCAAGCCCTAGGCTCAGTGGTTTAACCCACAGCGCCACCTGGGTTGTTCACTATAATTTGTTCACTATAGCTACCTTAAATTGATTTAGACCAAACAGCCACTGATCTTACTAAATGCTGAGTGCTAAATTCTGGCATCTCCATTTGGCCTATTACATTTTCATTTCTCCTAGGCTCTTCTTCAAAACCATTGTGCACCCTTGTTACTGGGAGCCAGTTGTTTGTATCAGTGGGAGATGCAGGTGACCTTAGGGAAGCAGCGGAGAACGCAGTGTGAAGTCATGGCCTAATAGTAAAATTAGATTTTGAAAGATTAAAGTGAAGTACTTGGTAGAGATGTAAAGGTTCAGAAAACCCTTGGGAAAATTCAAGGGTCCGCCTCCCCCCCCCCCGCTTCCCAGTGACACCTACCCTTCTAGTTTTTCCAAAGACTTTTGGGGATCCTGGAAAAACTTGCTCTGAAACATTTTCTCTTTTGGAAGGAGCGAACTACTTTTTAATACAAGTTTCTAAAGATGTTTATGGAAGAGAATCTGCAGCATTTGAGCAATAATTTCTGTGGACTGTGTAGACATATACAACATTCACATTAGCTCGTACAAAACTAACAGTGCAGTCCTATAAATCCTTAAAGGTAAAGGGACCCCTGACCATGAGGTCCAGGCGTGACCGACTCTGGGGTTGCGGCACTCACCTCGCTTTATTGGCTAAGGGAGCCGGCGTACAGCTTCCAGGTCATGTGGCCAGCATGACAAAGCCGCTTCTGGTGAACCAGAGCAGCACACGGAAATGCCGTTTACCTTCCCGCTGGGGTGATACCTATTTATCTACTTGCACTTTGACATGCTTTTGAACTGCTAGGTTGGCAGGAGCAGGGACCGAGCAACGGGAGCTCATCCCATTGCGGGGATTCGAACCCCCGACCTTCTGATCGGCAAGCCCTCGGCTCTGTGGTTTAACCCACAGTGCCACCCACAAGTTCGGTAGTTTCTGACTAGTGAGTGGGTATAGGATTGCAACCTTATATATTTATATGTTTATAGATGCAAACCTGTGTGGAACTTAAGCAGAGTGGGTTCTGACTGAACCTGCATAGAATGCTCTGTAAACTTCAGGAATATGCCACATAGTATGGTAATTGGTTATTCATATTTGTTGTGTATCTTTAAACATTAGTCTCCACTGAGCCTTTGCTTGAAGCAGGGTGCCGTTTTCTTATTTTATTTGGTTCTGTAAATGTCAGTGCAGTGAGAGCAGTTTTTCATTTTGGTTCTAATAAGCTGTTAGAGGCATAACCACTGTGAAAAACAGAACGTTAAAAAGTCCTGTTTGCTTCTTTAGACCTCTTAAGCCACGAAGATGCAACCACGCTGAATGATGTGAAGACATTGGTTCAGCAGCTATATACCACACTGTGTATCGAGGAACACCAGCTGAATAAGGAGAAGGAGCTCGTTACACGGCTAGAAGACCTCAAGCAGCAACTAGCGCCCCTGGAGAAGGTGAGAACCTCTCTTCATTGAGTTACATCCTAAGCTGCTTTGACGAGGGGCTCAATTGATGGCAAAGCACAAATTGTATTGTAAACTAGCAATAAACGCAGTTGAAAAAGTAGATCTTAATAGCTTTGTGTTGCAAGTTGGATTTGTAGCCTAAAGGGAAGCCTACTTTATGCAGTTCTTTCTGATCTTTGTCAGAGCACGGAAATATTAAATGGGTTCCAGGTGAGTTATTTTTCATCTGCAAAATGAATTTTTGGCACTAATATTAAGCATTTCAGGGTAAGTCCACAATGCAGTTCAGATTTAAACATAAAGATCCTTGCCAATGGAATTACGCTATACGTCTTGCACATGTCACAGCAGTCACCTGGGTCGTGTCCCCCAGGCTTTGTTTACATAGAGCGATTCCTTTGGTGGTACTATGAAGTTGAGATAACTCTAAATTCCAGCCCTTTGGCACTCCCCTGTAATAAATTACTCTGAAACTGTGTGGGGTCCATTTTTCAAGCTCCTCCATCACAAATCACCAAGAAAGTAGTGGATCAGCTCAGTTGCTGTCGTATTAGGTTGTCCATCACGCTTGTTCTTTAACATTTATAGTCTATGCTGCAACATCAAGGCTACCTTCGGAATGTAAAACACCAAGGCCCTATTAGGAGGTAGCCCAGCTTGCTATCCATTAGCTGTAACCAAGGTTTGTTATTGGCTATACTCATGGTTAGTGAGGAGAAAGCTGAACCACAAATCCCAGCTTGGACAACACACTAAGGCAAACCTATGGGCAGTCCTTGTAAGACATTATGGAGTTCTTGAATTTAATCTGTTCTGGGAGTCCGTTTGACTCCCCAAAGGTTTGAAAACCAAGGTGCAGCTTCAGATTGGCTGCAGGAACTTTCGCGTTGGACATTCAGATTCCAAAAAACGTTCACAAACCGGAACACTCACTTCTGGGTTTGTGATGTTCGGGAGCTGATTTGTTCGACAGCCAAGGTACGACTGTAGTTTGGTTTACCATGTTGCATGAATCAGGTGAATGACAGCTTCTCTCCCACGTTTGCATGTGTGTAACTACAGTATATCTATATTTATCAAGATAGAGTTTATGTGAGGGTCTTAAATATTAAACAAAACGAAAAGGGATGTCGCAGGGGGTTAGTAGTCGACAGAAAGAAATGTTGCACAAAAGGAATAGACGCTCAGTTATTTTGAACTTGAAATGTCAGCCACTCAGTTGACAGTAAAAAGGTCTCTCTCTCTCTCTCTCTCTCTCTCTCTCTCTCTCTCTCTCTCTCTCTCTCTCTCTCTCTCTCTCTCTCTCTCTCTCTCACACACACACACACACACACACACACACACTATATTTTATTGATTTCAAAGTTAAACAGCATTCTGTTTAAGGATCATTATAATATCAGCTTTGAAAACACCAGTCCTACTGTATGTGCTTATTTTGTGTTTAACCTTCGTTGAGAAGCAACAGCTTGACACAGTTCTGAACATTTTTGTTCTGCAGGTTAGGATGGATATCCGCAGGAAAGCAGAGAAGAGGACCACCTGGGTGCTCTGGGGTGGGCTGGCTTACATGGCCACGCAGTTTGGAATTCTGGCCCGGCTCACTTGGTGGGAATACTCTTGGGACATTATGGAGCCGGTGACCTACTTCATCACATATGGCAGCGCCATGGCAATGTACGCATACTTCGTAGTAACACGTCAGGTGAGGCTTGTTTTTGGTTTTATTCTACGTTATAAGCAGGTGTCCAAAAAACCCCGTTCTCATAAATATAACTTTCCCTCATCTGTGCCTACCCTGTGTACTTCTGAATCTTTGGCTGGTTTATCCATATACCATCATAATGTGTCAAAAATTATGCAACCTTAAGCGATGACGTGTGTATGTGTGTACATAACAGATACAGTGGAACCTTGATTTTGAAGCGTCTTGGAAGCCGAACGTTTCAGAAGCCGAACACCGAAAACCCGGAAGTAATTGCTTCCATTTTCGGACGCACCTTGGAAGCCATAGACTTTTCCAACAGCCCTTTGCACCTTGGTTGTTGAATGTTTTGGAAGTCGAACTGTCTTCCAGAATGGATTACATTCGACAACCAAGGTTCCACTGTATAACATTCAAATTATAACAGACATAGCAACAGACATAACTCACTGAGCATTAGCTGAGATGAGCAAACTCCTCCATAAACCAAAGATCTGTTTCCTTCTGTTGCTCTGATGAACCACTGCACAGTTGACGTCTTCAAAGTGGGAAAGGTGTCAAAACTTGCTTGCCACTACATCCCAGAAGAGGCAAAAAGTTCAAAAAAACAACAACAACACACCCCACCTTGCCATAGCTTAACTCCTTCATTTGAACCTAGCAATATATAAAATGAGAACTGGATGATATGCCAAAAAGACGTCAAAGCCCATCACTCTTTAGCTGATAACAAGACCTGTGTTCATGGCTATAGATAAGCTTCAATATTCCATGATGCTTTTATTGCCCACATCCTATATTTAGCCAATGCAAGTATTAATTAAGCAACAGTTTTATCCTCTTTCTTCCCAACCCCCATATATTAATGCCTTCTTTTTTTTAATTCAATCTTTGATTGCACAGGAGTATGTATACCCAGATGCCAGAGACCGGCAGTACTTATTATTTTTCCATAAAGGAGCCAGAAAGACGCGTTTTGATCTAGAAAAATACAATCAACTCAAGGATGCTATTGCTCAGGTAATGAAAGTAATTTCAACTAATGGGGGTGGGGTGGGAAGATAACTGAGTGAGGCACTTTCCCACATTCTCTTATCACCATGTATTATGAAGCGCTGCATATTATGGCAGGTGTTAATAATTCTGGCATAGATACTAAAGGTGGAATCCTACATTGTGCTCTTCCAATCTGCCCTCTCCACCCCCCACACCGTTCTGAAGGTTCTCCCAACCTGCCCCCAAGAGGCTGCAGAGGGCGGAAGGGGGGGGAATCCCTGCTGTACAAGTGGAAGTCTATGCTCTCAAGGCTTCTGCTGAAAGTGCTGGTTAGGTGGATCCTGCCCTAAGTTAAAATGGCTGATTTGAACCTGCAACAGTGCAGCTGGGGAAATGGAAGTCCTAGCTGTTGTCTTGCAGGGGTTAAAAGAGTAAATGTCTGTTGGGTGCCACATTAAATGATTGCACACATCAAATCTCTCTTCTTCCTGGTGGATGATTATGAGTAGTTGCTACCAAACCTTAAACCTTTTGCCTGCTGTATGTGAATGCGCGTGGTGGCAGTTTCATGCACCCAGCATGCCTCAGCTGAGAATCCAACATGTGCAATGTCATGGGATAGCTGAGTGACTAATAGCCATGTGAAGTACCCATGGAATATGACCTAACCCAGGCACCCCCAAACTACGGTCCTCCAGATGTTTTGGCCTACAACTCCCATGATCCCTAGCTAACAGGACCAGTGGTCAGGGAAGATGGGAATTGTAGTCCAAAACATCTGGAGGGCTGAAGTTTGGGGGTGCCTGACCTAACCTATCCATGATTTATGGCTATACAAATTACCTGCAGATGGTGAGTTTGGGTGGCTCACTGATGTGTATAGAAGAAGAGAACAAGAGTAGGGATGAGGAAATAGTCAGCGGCTGCCACTAGGATTGTATCTGATATTTAGAGTTGCCAGCTGTCCATCATTTTCCCAGTCTAGTCAGTAAAACCACCTCTACCATGGTCTATAATTCCAACGAACTTTAGAATTGGCCCAATAGAGGGCTCTTCCTCTTAACACCACCGCTGCACATCTAATACCTTGACCCTATTAGTGTCAGGCTTGCCAGCATTTTTTTTTAAACAGACTTGGCAAGCCTTCTTACATTTAGGAATGCTGTTCTTTCTGCCCCTGACATTAATCTTGGATTCTATAGAATGCTGTGTTGTTCGTTGTGTACAGGAAATAAGCATTATCTGGTGGGAGGTGGATGTGATCTCTAGGAGAGGGATAATCCATTTTTTCTGCCACTTTGGAAGTTACTGACTTCGCAGTTGCTGCAACTGAAATTGCTAAGTCTTTGGGGATAAGTGTTCAACCTACTTGGAGGGGGATTATTGCACTTAATTAGGGCTGGGTATTTCAATTGGATATATGTAAATAATCATAAAAACATTGTGCTACTGTAATAATAATAATAATTTATTTATATCCCACCCATCTGGCTGGGTTTCCCCAGTCACTCTGGGTGGCTCCCAAATGAATATTAAAAACACGCTAAAGCATCAAACATTAAAAACTTCCCTAAACAGGGCTGCCTTCAGATGTCTTCTAAAAGTCAGAAAGTTGTTTATTTCCTTGACATCTGATGGGAGGGCATTCCACAGGGCAAGCGCCACTACTGAGAAGGCCCTCTGCCTGGTTCCCTGTAACCTCACTTCTCGCAGTGAGGGAACCACCAGAAGGCCCTTGGAGCTGGAGCTGGACCTCAGTGTCCAGGCTGAATGATGTTGGTTCAGATGGTATCATCTACTGTACTTATTTTTCATAAAATTTCTATGAGTTATAGCCTCAAGAATAAAGAGATCACATTACCTTACAGCAGGAGTTGTTAACCTGTAACCCCCATCATCATCATCCCTGACAACTGGCTGCAACTGATGGGACTTGTCATCCAGCAACATCTGGAGGGGTGTATTTCAGCACATTGTGGCGAAATGTGGTTCTTATGGCTTTCCCCCCCCCCTTAATTTTCAGGCAGAATTGGATCTTAAGAGGCTTCGAGACCCCTTGCAGGTGCATTTGCCTGTCCGACAAATCAGCGATAAAGACTGACCAGCACAGGTCCTCTGAACCCTGGCAGACTTGGCAAAACGGTTCATAGCTCTCGCCTCTTTAATTAAAGCATTGCTGGTGGAAGCTGGGAGGTCTTGCGAGGGTGGAGGGCTTTTTAAATCATTCAAAGCAGAACAAGGACCATGGCTGGGGAGGGGGTCAGTGTGTTGAACGAGAAGATCGGGCATTGTGGGATGTTAAGTCTTTTCAAAGGGCTTGACAAATACTGTCACATTTAAACGTTCTTTCTTCCTGGATGAAAATATATATAAGCAAGTCGGCATTTCATAAACAGAATGTATGGGGGGCATATTTTTTCTGGCTTTGCAGTGTCTGCCTCTTGATGATGCACCAGCAGACTGCTAAGCTTTTTAAAAGACTTCTCCTCTTTCAAAATACCAATAATAAATAATAACAGTGCATCAAAAAAGTGAAGAAGAAGGGAAATTGCTGATCCAATTGGCCCTACATGAACATTGGACCTAGTGTGTCTTTTTTGTAACCTTCATGTGAAACTGCTTTTTACTTTAAAAGAAAATGAAGCAGACTTTGTCCTTTATGGGATGATTACATCACTATAATCAGTTTTATCGATATCACAAGCAGAATAACCCTTGCCCTGAACGTTTGATAATTGACACTTTGAATGACTTACTACATTCTTAAACTTGAACATGTCCCACTGCCCTGGATGTACTTCTAGATATAAATGGTGATATTGCATGAGAGAATTTTTCATATTCAGTCTTAAGGGAGGAAAGTCTCCCCCCTACTCTTTCCACCCCAGAATCTCGTAGCGACCTGGATTAATCAAATCACAAAGGTTGGTTTAAATATATATCATATTGGGTACTTGACTCAACAAAACCATGACTCTTTACAGAAAAAAACATTAGGACAGGTATAATTAAATGTGATGTTTGCATAGCAGAGTGAATGATGTGTCTGGTCTGGAGTCGCCTGGTCTGGAGACTTTGTCAAAGGCCTGGAGCAGAAGACCACAGAGTTCCACATTGATTCACAAGCCCTCTTTTTCTTTGGTAGCTTTAAAAAGAACGCCCCGGTGCCTAGGATTGCAAACTCCTTTTTATTATTGCTGTTATTATTTTTAAAAGTTGAGGAAATGGCACTCCATCACCCTCCACTTCTTGCAAACCAACTGGGCGGTTCTCTCCCCCCCCCCCCCCAGCGGATCTTGCATCCTGCATGGAGTGGAATCAGCCTTTTCTTATCATCCTGTGATAAAAACTGTGGGAGACAGGATGGAAGTTGCAGAAGGGCTCTAAGCTTAATTCGCAAGAAAGGCCGAGTGTTTCCTTTCAGTTCACTACTTCTCACTGTGTCAAGGCGAGAGGCTCCCACTTTCTGGAGAAACCATGTTTTAAAGTGTACAAAATAAATATAAACCAGACGCCAGGTGCCTTGCAGATGTGGAAATGCAGACGGGACCGTTGCTGCCTCCTCTCACTCGATGGCATGTTGGACTGAATCGATGCATGTTCCAAGGTGTTTTTTCTTTCTCTCTCTCTCTCTCCCCCCACCTTTGTCTTTCTGTTCTCAATTACATTTTTTATTTTTGATTTTTGTTGGGTTTTTTTTAAAAGCAAAACAAAAACAAAAAACAAACCTGTTTTATCCTCTTTGTATGCAGCATTTTAAAAAGGGAAGAAGATGAGCAGTCCTTAGAGGAACATTTTATGTGTGTTTGGGGCGAGGGAGGGGCATGGAGAAAAAGTCCTTAAAAATAAAGTAAAATACTGAACATGTGTAAAATCCTGTATCATTTATTAAATATGTATAAAAGAGCAATGTACTTCTGGAACAATAAATAACTATTCAGTTTTTGAACTGTTGTGTTGAAACTGATTTCTTCCCAGTTGAAAGGAGCGAATCAGTGTTTGCTAACTTTTGGCTGGCAACCTGTTTGGGCCTCTTTCATTTATGGATAACCCCAAACCAAGATGTCTCATGCTTTACAAAAATCATACAGGGATCGTAGTTCTGTGTGGGAAACAACATGCATCCAGTAGATCACAGTATGTGGCGGTACATTCTCAGCAAATGTACTTCTTATGTACATGGAGTTGACAAACAAGATGAATTTTAACAAGGAGAAATGTAAAGTACTACACTTGGGCAAAAAAAGAAAGACACAAATACGGGATGGGTGACACCTGGCTTGAGAGCAGTAAATGTGAAAAGGATCTAGGAGTCTTGGTAGACCACAAAATTGACATGAGTCAACAGTGTGATGCAGCAGCTAAAAAAGCCAATGCAATTCTGGGCTGCACCAATAGGAATATAGCATCTAGATCAAGGGAAGTAATAGTACCACTGTATTCCGCTCTGGTCAGACCTCACCTGGAGTACTGTGTCCAGTTCTGGGCACCACAGTTCAAGAAGGATACTGACAAGCTGGAACGTGTCCAGAAGAGGGCAACCAAAATGGTCAAAGGCCTGGAAACGATGCCTTATGAGCAACGGCTTAGGGAGCTGGGTATGTTTAGCCTGGAGAAGAGAAGGTTAAGGGGTGATATGATAGCCATGTTCAAATATATGAAAGGATGTCATATAGAGGAGGGAGAAAAGTTGTTTTCTGCTGCTCCAGAGAAGCGGACACGGAACAATGGATTCAAACTACAAGAAAGAAGATTCCACCTAAACATTAGGAAGAACATCCTGACAGCAAGAGCTGTTCGGCAGTGGAATTTGCTACCAAGGAGTGTGGTGGAGTCTCCTCCTTTGGAGGTCTTTACGCAGAGGCTTGACAGGCATATGTCAAGAATGCTTTGATGGTGTTTCCTGCTCGGCAGGGGGTTGGACTGGATGGCCCTTGTGGTCTCTTCCAACTCTATGATTCTATGACAACCTGTGTGCCAGTGATAATCACATAAGCACACAATTTCCCGTATGCAGTGTAATCTCTATTGTAACAGGCAGACATTTCCTCAACTGATAGATATCATTCTTGCCCTGGAATGGCAGTAGAGGAGAATGCCCTGCAATATAGCTTTGACCATAAACTTGAGATACAGAAGCTTGACTAAACCCATAGGTGAGGAAGCTGTTGCTCTCCAGTTGTTGTTGGCCTTAGAGCCATAGAATTGTAAGAGTTGGAAGGGACCTCAATGGTCTCATATAGTCAAACCTTTGCAATGCAGGAATCACAACCGTTAAGAGATGATGGAGGTTGTGGCTCACAGTGGAAGCGGGGACTTGTTCCCTTCCTTGCACCTTCCTTATGCCTGCTGATCTCAGAGGAGGCCTCTGTACAGCTCTATGGTCATAAGCAGATGGTGTGGTGGGATGTAGGTGCTGCTTACCAGGAGAGGGAAGGAGGGTGGTGGCTGGTGCAGACGGAGCACCAGGTTGGCTGATGCATTTGCACCACACTGACCTTGCCTTGCTCCTCCCAGGAAGCACCAGCCAACTCAACGGCCAAGAGGTCAAGTAAGTGTCTCCCACAGTACCAATCTGCCTGCAAATGACTACAATACAATTGAATGTCAGGAAAACCCTTGCCTGTCGTGTTGCAATGACAAATGCAAAACAAGTGAAAAACATTTGTTTATTACCTACACTGTTGAGATTTCCACCGTGCTAGACATCTGGAGTTGTTTAGGAACCTGAGATGCTTTAGGGGGATAAAATAGACAAGGAAGCAATCAGGTTAAGCACTGTCTTCTTCCATAACACATCTTTGCTTCAAATTACACACTCCCAACACCTCTCTGCGACAAAGGATGTGTGAGCTAAGATTTGCAAGTTCAATTGTTTAACTTTATCTTCCCTGTAAGTGTCTTTTAGAGGAAGGAAAAAGCACTGGCCCACAAATGCACTGAAAAATAAATGAAGAAGCAGCCACAACCTGCTCAAAACCAGTATATGACCTACCTCCACATTACCAAGATACCTTTTGTTGTTGCCTCTTTTAAAATCTGTGAAGCAAGTGAATTGTTTTCAAAAGTTACTTTGATATTTTTCATTGTTGTTGTGAAGAAAAGCCTTGCTCTCTTCCCCTCCATTTTGCCAGAGCGCCCAGGCACCTGTTTCCAGCCCCAATTCCTAAATCTACAAACCCAGGATGGGTTCTGTCAAGCAGGAAGATGAACAAAAATGCAGTGGGGTTTTACATCAGCAAAAACCACCTTCACCTACCCCAGGGGGTGTCTACAGTCTCCGCAACTGGCCAAATGAGGCCTGTGCTTTGATATTTAAAACCACCAGCTGTCCCTCAATCCATTGTTGATGAGAAAGTCCTTAAAAACTGGGCTGCCTTTTGCCCTTTACATTACATAGGATCCATCTTCATGGACCATCAGAAAAACCTGCAACTGACCACCTTTGCTGTGTTACTCATGAGGAGACCAGACACAGGTTTGTAACTAACTAGGTTAGTATTGGCCAGCTCCTTTTATTTTCAGTCCGTTTTGTCCATTTGTCCTCTTCCTTTTTTTTTTGTTCTCAATAAAACATCATATAATTTGGCTGCTGGGGTCTGACATTAATTTAGGATTCTGGTAATCACCCATGTGCCTAGGTTGTTTGGTTCATGCTACAGGGCAATAGAATGGGATAAGAGAGGCACAAGCCTGCTCTGATTCCAGGGAGAGCCGGAGAGCCAGAAGCTGGTGCTACTCTCTGAGTAAACTGTGAGGGATCTGGCAGAGAAGTGCAGAGTGTGCTGTCTCAGACCCACATTTTAATACTTTCTTGGGTGCTCCAGAATTCTCTCCCATCCAGGGGCTTTCATATGGAAAAGGTTGCAGGGCAGCAATAGCCAGATAGTTGAGGTGCAGCATGACCCCCCTACAAGGCAATTGTTCAACAGTTGTGCAAACGCAGGCATTCCCCTCCTTCCCCTTATGTTACAATTAGCACCATCAAGCACAATAATGCTAGGGAAAATGGCCACTGTTACATCTAAGGAGACCCCCATCTCCCAGTGTAAAACCTATCATGCTGGCTAGAGGTATAAACGACAAACCAGCATTGCTCAGCTCACAGGAAGATTCCTTTAGCATTATAGGCTAAGTGCTTCATAATGCAATACAAGACCAGGATAGTGAGAGGTGTCTTCACTTTGTCCCACCCTCCCCATTGGGATTTGGGCTTAAAAGGACAAGGAAATTTGTGGGTGTGTGACTAAGGTGTAGGCAAGCCCAGTTTATGAAATTGCACATTACCGATCATGGACCACTGCTAAGGACTTGGCTTCCAGTTTCCTAGCACTGTCATGAGCCAACATGTGAGAACCTTGACTCCAGTCTTAAACTGACATATTTATTATATGCATTTATGTATGTAGTAGCATTCTGTTACACGAGAACTATTCCCTGTTAAGTGTTCCAGCCGAAACACAGATTTCCACCTCAGTGAGAACTTTTGGTGAGATTACGTGCAGAGAGGTATGTACACAAATGTGTCAATGTGGCCGTTTTCCCATCTCCAGCAATCTTTTCCCCGACTTGGCTGCTTGCCTACAATTAAAATCAGCAAGATGTTTCGTTTCATGGCTGTAATCTGAAAATACCTGATTCCAGGATTTGTTATTATTATGCTGCATCGATCTAATACATTTGTGAATGATTAATATTCAGGCAAATATTCCATCTCAGGGTGTTTAAAGTTCTGTTGCAATGATAGCTTCCTGTCCACCTTTCCTTCTTTTGCTCTGTGGTTGTGACAAAAAGTAAACTTTCAATAAATACCAAGGAATCCCTTCTCCTTTCCCCAAGTACAGCCATCTGCAAGAAATAAGTTTTGCAGCCTCCTCTCTATTGGTTGCTCCTCTTGTGCTTGATAGGCAGTGCTATTCCTTTAGAAAAAGAGGTGCCAGAACTCATAATGAATGCCTCCCTTGTTCTCTTATAATGGCAATGGCGCCCACCTGAGAGGTGCTGGAACTGAGTTCTGGTGAGTTCCAGCCAAAAAAAGCCTTGTTGAAAGGCTGCACTACTTTGACCTGCATAAATCCCTTTCTTCATCATTCCTTTTGCCTCTCATGCTATCTCTTTGTGGGCAGCCTACTGATGGGTACATCCCATAATATTAGTATTATTTAATAAATAATACCAATCACTTTATCTTGCCCAAGGCACAGGGCCGTCTCAAGGATATCTGGCGCCGTGGTTCAAAAATCCCTCCGGCGCCCCCCCACACATTCAAAGATCCCTCCGGCGCGTGCACACACACACACACACACACCGTTTCACCTTTTTATAGCTGGGAAGAGGCGGAGGTTCCGGGGCTTGCCGTCAGCAGCCGGCCGCCTCCTGGCAGCCCTCACGCGCTGCAAGGGTTTGGCGAAGCGCGTGCATGTCATGGTGGGCCTTGGCGCCTTGGCAGCTCCTGCCGCCATGCCCTGAGGGCCCCTCCAGGCAGGCAGCACTCCGATGGGATGGAGGCTCCGGGCGCCGCTCGCTATGGCGGAGGCGGGTGAGGGCAGCAAGCTGATGTGGGGAGGTGCTGCATCTGGCCTCTGCCACGTGGCTGCTGCGGGCACAGCAGCGCGGCGCCCCCTAGCAGCCCGGCGCCCTGGCGCATTGCGCCACCCAGCCTTGCCTTAGGGCCGGCCCTGAGAAGGCAGCTCAAAGCAACCAACCAACCAAACAAACAAACAAACAGCATTAAATCCAATTGATGGGGGGGATACATTTAAAACACCCCACCCACTTCTAGAAGACCACAGAAAGTTAAAGGCTAAAATGTTAGAGGTAAAACTGTGATGTATCCAGACCCTCCAAGTGTCCCTATTTTCCAGGGATGTCCCTGATTTGGAGAAGGCATCCCGGTTTCTGGAATGTCCCACTTTCCTTTAGGATGTGCCTATTGTCGGAGGGAGGTATCCTACCTCTGAGCCATCTGAAGGCCATCCTGTAGAGGGAAGTTTTTTATATGTTTTAAATGTTTTTTTAAAAATGTTTGTTTTATTGTTGTTTTTATATGTTGGAAGCTGCCAAGAATGGCTGGGGCAACCCAGTAAGATGTGTGGGGTATAAATAGTAAAATTATCATTATGGAATGGGATGTCCCTATTTCCATCGGAGAAATGTTGGAGGGTATGAATATATCCAGTAGTGTAAAGTGTAAGGATGGGGCATTGAGGTGAGATTGTTAAGAGAGTTGAGTTTATTTCCCAATTCCATAACTTATCTGCTAATGGTTTCCCTTATTTTATCCATGTTTCTGCTTTGCTGCCTCGGCACTCTTTTGCTTTGGTTTATTTTTTCCTTGTATCCTTCTTTGGTTTTAGTACTGTTTCAGTTAAAAGCAGGTGGTTTTATTCGCATATATTTTTAACTTTTGCCTGGATAGAATATGAGATCATAAATTCCCGGTGGAACTTGTTTACCAAAATAAGGTCTACCTAGCTCCTTGACCCTGAGCAATCCATCTTAGAAGCATGTCCAAACTTATCTGGAATATGTAACCTTCACTTGACTGTCGGCAAGGCCTTGCCACATGTGGCTGGTTCTTGGTGGCCTGAAATAGAGCTGCAGCAAAGTGCTGTTTCTCTCATTTCCCTCTCCTGAACCACTGTGGAAGATTACAGAAAGTGAAAACTTCACGTTGTTTATGCAAAACGGGGTAGCGAAAACAAGGCTGGCAAAGTTCCTTCAATTGGCTGTGTAGATGCAGCAAATCACGACAATTAAGATGGATGCCAGAAAATGGTTGTGCGTCTCCGGAGAGGCACTGCGAAACTGGTTGTTTTTAGTGTTCTGTTTTATGTATGTTTTAATGTGCTGTTGCCTATCTTGAACCAACAGGATATAAATGAATAAACTGGATCCAAGGACAGTTTGAGGCACTGGCCAGATGCAAGGAGGCGTGATAGAAGAGCTCTTGGCAGAAGTACATTTGTGCTTATTCTGAAGCAAGTCATTGAAAGCCAATCCTTAAATCTGGCAGAAAAATCTCTGGAGGCTAGGAATCTCACCGTCAGCGGGTGATGGAGGGCAACGCTTTTGCACAATTTTTGTCTTCGAGATTGGGCAAACGAGAGGCTGCTGACCCCTCTTATTCTAAGGGTTTCTCATTGATCAACTACCCTGCAGTAACTACAGAGATACAACTAGTCAAAATGAATAATACCAGCCATCAAGCATGAGCTGAGGCAGGCAGTGAAGAGAAATAACATGTTATGTGTGTGCGTGCTTCAGATCAGAAATTCAGCTGAAAGTTGTCATTTTTTTATTTTATTTGATCCTAAAATGAAGAATATATCAGCCTCCAACAACACGTAGTAACTTCCCTTGGCTGGCTGTACACCTGTACCGGTGCCCTTTCAATGGGAGTTTTATGTTTTGGGAGCTGGACGCTGAAGTTCTTTCTGCACACAATCATTAGAGACCAAGGATGCTTTCGAATGGTTGTGCCGTAAGAACTTTGACCTTCCTTCTCACACCACTTTTGCTAAATGGAGAAGACATTAGAACGAGAGCCACGAGTAACATTTTGATTTGCCCTTAGTGTACTCCATAAAATAGGCAGACTGTTCTTTCCCCAGTGTGGCTGAACAAGTAAACGTTGCTGAAGATGCTTCATTTGCTGCTGCTACATATAGAATAAATAATAATAAAATTCATTTTGAGGTAAAAAATTAATGAAACAATCTTTCAATTAAACAACGTATTATGCTGTTTATGAACACCTGCTACCCCTGCTTCATAAATTTATAACAGCAAATGGAGAAGAATACACAGCACTGAGTTAATAGCTGGAAGTGTAAAGGTAAAGGTAAAGGGACCCCTGACCATTGGGTCCAGTCGGGACCGACTCTGGGGTTACGGCGCTCATCTCGCATTATTGGCCGAGGGAGCCGGCGTACAGCTTCCAGGTCATGTGGCCAGCATGACAAAGCCGCTTCTGGCGAACCAGAGCAGCACACAGAAACGCCATTTACCTTCCCGCTGTAGCGGTACCTATATATCTACTTGCACTTTGACGTGCTTTCGAACCGCTAGGTTGGCAGGAGCTGGGACCGAGCAACGGGAGCTCACCCCATCGCGGGGATTCGAACCGCTGACCTTCTGATCGGCACGCCCTAGGCTCAGTGGTTTAACCCACAGCACCACCCGCCTCCCTAGCTGGAAGTGTAGAGGCTGAGAAAACAGCTGTGTCAACAAGGGCCCAAGGGTGTCTCTCCTTTCATCCGTGAAAGTGTGGGTGCCTCTCCCAGCTGTTCAGCCCTGAAGGTGGGCAAGGGACCTTGGTATGGCATCCAGCAACCCTCCCTCAGTGGTACGTTGGTCTCAGGGTATGGTCTGAAGGCATGTTTTGTTCTATTTTGTCAGACAGGGGTAGGGGTTGAAGTCTCATAGTCCCTTGCTCTCCTATTTCCTCTGATTAAGACTCTTTGGTTGTCCTTTCTTCATGACAGGAAACAGAAAAAAATAAATAAGACGGAGATAATAGCTAGGAGCCATCTTTCTTTCTTCCCACATCTCCACAGGATGCCTGGGTCTCCCTTCCTCAGTGGTCTTTCCAGATAAGATAGCAGGTGTGTCACTTTAGGGCACTTGGACAAGAAAACAATCAGAGGATGGGCTTGGAAACAAAATGAATGTATTTGCATGGGGGGGGGATAACCCTCTTTGTCTCTGAAAGCAGAGCTGCTATGGGGCAGGTCAAGGCTGCAGTTGGGCTCTGCATTCCTTACAGCCTCTTCCTCTGATAAAACCTCCAGTACCCTTAACAGACACTCTCTTCATGTGAGCTTGCATCAGGACTCCAGAACCCATTTGGTGTGTCAAGGAGAGAGAGAGAGAGAGAGAGAGAGAGAGAGAGAGAGAGAGAGAGAGAGAGAGAGAGAGAGAGTGTACAGGTGAACCCACGTTGCGTGCTTAAAAGGGATTATTTTGACAGAGCACATGGCCTTGGTCAGAGGGGGGATGTTCCTGTTTCTCATTTTGTCCTTGTACCTCCATGCTAAAGCACAGCCCTTGCAGGAGAACACAGTGGGTAAGTAGACGCAAAGCCATTTATTAAACACTTTGGCAGTCAGTGTTCTTGCAGTGACTTTGCCCTCCTTTTAGGTCTTTTCCCAGCCAAACTGACCTGTAGTGGACATACTCCAGAGTTAGCATTGCATTTCAATTGCAAAAGGATCTTGCATTTCCTCTAACACTCTATGCCCTGAATTTCTTACCGGTGGGAAAATGTGAGCCTTCCCCCAGATATTATGTTTGCCCTGTAACTCTCACAGGCACCTAAACCGAAATCCTAGATATCTTTTTTTATAGAGGCTATACAGTACTAGTTGACTTTACATGCTTTTGATCAGAATGATTATATTGTAGTTTGGTTTTTATATTTGATGTACCCTGTCCGAAGGGTGGGTTAAAAATGAGATACCGTAGTTACTGCCTTGGATTCTAAGTTGCTTCTCTGTTTCATGCAAGGGAGAACCAAAGCCCCCTAAACCATATCCTACACCTTTCCCAAAGGTCTACAAAAGCCCTAAGATGAAATGTATTCTGCTTATGAGAAAGAAAATGAAATACAATTCTTTTTCACACACCCCTCCAAATCTAAACAGCTTTGAGGGATTCTCCTTCCTCTCCTCGTGCCGCTTCCTCACAAATCTGATCTTGGGAATTGGGGGCTTAAGGATAGAGAAGACGAACAGTTTCACTGAGCCAGCAAATTATTCAAGTTGGCCAACCTCCTTGGATGTCACCCACTTTCTCAGCATCTGTAGAAGAGATGATCACGCTCCCATTCACCACTAAGACAGAATCTGCTCAGTGGTGGACTTTGAATCGCAGGTATGTCTGGGACACCAAATTCTTAATTTGGGTTCTAAGGCATAACTTCAAATGTGGTAGTGATGTTGAGAAATTTAAGTGGTAGGAGGTAAATTTCAATCAGGTACCAACACCCCATTCTTGGACCCACTCAGAGCATAACATTCAAACCATGGTGCAATGTTAGCTATATGATTGCTTTGTGTATTTTCCCACCATGGGGCAAGAACACCTGTGGATGTGTGGATGTTGACTTTGATTAAGAAAATGTCATAAGCACAGACACAGAGAAATACATCCACAGAGCTGAATTTCAAGGTGGATTTTTTTTTAAGCCAGGAGATCAATTGTGGATTCTCCTGCCTAACGTGTCCATTAATTCTTATGAGTGTGAATTGCAGCCGCTGCAATATCTATAACAAGTGAAGCAAGAGTAAACAGTCAGCAATCACAGTTCGTCTGTCTCCAAGTTGTTTTCTCATTAGGTTAAAATGCATATTCTTATTTTCAAATGGTGCTACAGACATTGCAGAATTCCTAAAATTTGGGTTAAATAATGCAACAGTAGCAGGAGAATCCCAGTGGGAAATAAAGCATCAAAAGGTAGGAAAACTCGATTTGTTCAGTTTTGCTGTGTGCCTAGTCAGAACAATTGCCTTTTTTTAAGAGTGAGGATAGTGAAAAGTAATGGATTTGCCTTAGTCAGAAAAATATTAGCATAAATCCTGCTTTAATGGTGGACCTGACCAGTCATGGTTAACTAGTGCTTAATCAGGTGTTAAATATATGCAAAGATTTAAGCTGCAAACTTTCACTGCAGAAGCTGCTGGGGGAAGATTAAATACAGGCCTGATGAAAAGTGAAATGAATATTTTTATTACATTCTGCTCTCTGGAGGCTTCCACTTTAAATCTCTATGAAATCCTGCTTCTTAGGAAGAGGTTGACTCAGATGCCCTTTGTACATACACAAAGCTCCCACTGCAGGCAACAGCACTTGTGCATGATCAATAAATAGATGGTGCTTAAATGAGATATCTCACCATCATCCAGTTAGGAGAACTTTATTGCAACAGGAGATACAAGCAGAGATGGAGGGCATGGAAAGAACCCACTTTTGAAGGTAGTTCATCAGCTTTACTTGGTACAGAACTGTGGTGCATTTATGAAGAAGGACGGGTCACAAGGAAAGTAGTGCCACTGTTGTCATACCTATTCTGTGCTGACTGTTTGTGGTTAGCTCTCAGGTTTGTACTGTTTATCACCTTTGAAACATCTGGGCCCTGCATACCTAAGAAACTAGCCTCCCATGAGGTCCTTTCCAGACCTACAGATCAGAGGGAGAAGGAGGTTGCTTGGAACATACAGGAGGTCCTTTTCTGTGGTGGCATCCACACTCTCTAGGCCAGTGTTTCTCAACCAGTGTGCCTCCAGATGTTTTGGGACTACAACTCCCATCATTCCTGACCACTGGTCTTGCTAGCTAGGGATGATGGGAGTTGTAGTCCCAAAACATCTGGAGGCATACTGGTTGAGAAACACTGCTCTAGGCTTCCATGCCTACTGAGATCCACCAAGTCACCACATTATATTCTTTCCACCGCTAGCTGAAAGCATTCCTATATGCAAGACCTTTCCTTGGCTATAAAAGGATTGGTGCTGCTGTATTCTGTTTTAGTTATTGCAGTTTTCATTGCAGGTTTTTTTTTGTATATATTTGATCATGTTTTGGATATCAATTTTGCTGTGTGTGTGTGTGTGTGTGTATCAAACTCTAAGCAAATCATTAACATCAAGGACCAGGGCTGGTCTTTAAGGTCTATGAAGACCTTTAAATACTAGGGAACGGAAAGTATGTAAAAAATTGGTTTGCAAGGTGGGGAAGAATTGCAAGTCATTGCGCCCGATGGCAGCCTGAGTCAAGTGTTCTCCCTGAACTGGGGAGATCAAAGCCACTCTTGTGAACCATTGTCAAGGAGAGCACCATTCTGCCTAGCAGAAAGCACAGGCACAAAGAAACGGAAGCTGGAAGACCTATTTTAATCTCTTCTTACTGGCAGGAGGCAAGCCAGAGAATGAAGAGGAAGGGCCCAATGTATATGCCAGGGCAAGGAAAGGTGACAGAGAAGACAGCCTCCCATGCAAAACAATTTCTAAGTGCAATTTAACAGCATTGTGGGCCAGCACTATAAAGCCCCCTTTGTAAAATATGATAAGTTTTAAAATTTAAATATAGTGGCGGGTGGGGTAGGGGATAATATTGCTTTGCTGGAAAATAGTCCCAGGTCACAAGAGTAGCCTTTGGTACCCAAAGGTATCATTTGATTAAAAAGTTTAGGATGAAATACTGTGGTCCCTGGAAAGCCATCTCAGGTGCCATTGGAAAAGCAGGCCCACTGCTGGGATTCCTCCCTAGGAACTTTCCGCCGCCATGGGTGATTTCAGCAGGGGTGTCTGCTGGCAATAGCTGCAAATCTGCAGGGTCCTAGGTTGCTTCATTGCTTCTCAACACCCTCTCCCCAAGCAGAGCCAGAAACTACATCAACCCAAGAGCAGACATTGGGAGAGAATTAAAAAAGTTTGGTGGGGCGTCCCACTCCTTAAATGGTAAATAAATCTAATGGCTAGATCCAGTACGTGAGATCATTTTATGCAGCCCTCAGAACCCCTACTAAATTTTAACCAAGATCAATGATGTTGGTTTTAATGGTTTGCTAAGGAAGGGAGGGGGGGAATGTGTGACATTAAAGTATCTTAAAATGATTTAACAACAACAAAATCCTACAAAAACAATTACAGCAATTTTATACATAAAAACCCAATTGCAACATAGACACAGACTGGAACAAAAGGCTTGTTGAAAAAGAGAGGCCTTCAGCAGGCACCAAAAGGATGTTTAAAACAAAAGATGTTTAACAGGAGGGAGTTTTGAAGGGGGGGGTGCTCTCCTGATAAAGGCCCGATTCCTACATTGTACAGAATGGACCTCCTGATGAGATGTTATCTGCAGGAGGTTCTCTCTCCCGCAGAGCACAGCGATTGGCTGGGTATCTAAGGGGAGAGATGATTGCATCTCTTTTTATGGAATTGTTTGTAATGTGTAATTTAATGGGTTTTAACTTGTAAATGGGAAGCTGTGCTGGAGTGCACATGCTCTGCAACGGAGAAGGTCTTCCTGTTTTGTGGGCATCAGCTTTACAATGAGGTTGAGGACAGTTTGTGACTCTGAATCAAAGGTCAGTCCTGGGTCTGAGTTGTTGTGTGGAGGATAGATATTATATCCACCAAGATGGCCGCCAGGCATGTGTAGAAGCGACTTCCGGTGCCGCTCTGCCCGATTTCTGGTGCCCACACATGGGAAGAGCGGCACCCAAAATGGAGGCTCGCTGGCAGGTAGGAAATCAGGGGGATTTCCGGGATTTTTCTCCATTCGGGAGAACAGCGGGAAACAGATTAAAATCCGGGGGTTTCCTGTGAAAAACGGGATACTTGGCAGCTAAGCAAGTCTTTCCCCAAAGATTCTTGGCATGTTGTTCTTTTGATCGCCACAGGGCTCTCTCTTCTTTCCACGTTGCAGCTCTTGATCCTTGCTCTGCCTACATCAGTCTGAATGAACCTTGGAGGAACACCGAACACCACTTCAACAGCTCTCATGACCAGCCTGAGTGTGACAGCCATGTTGACGGGGAATGGTACCGCTTCACTGGGATGGCTGGCGATGCCATGCCCACCTTCTGCATCCCGGAAAACCACTGTGGTACCCATGCTCCAATATGGCTAAATGGTAGCCACCCTCAGGAGTCAGACGGCATTGTCCAGAGGCAGGCCTGTGCAACCTTCAATGGAAACTGCTGCATGTGGAACACAACGGTTGAGGTCAAGGCCTGCCCAGGAGGCTATTATGTCTACCAGTTAGCCAAGCCCAGTGTCTGCTTCCATGCCTACTGTGGGCGTAAGTGACTCCCCAAAACTTATTTAGTTGTAAAGACGGGTTCCCCTTGGGCATATAATATAATGCCTACAACTTAAATGAAGTTCCAGGGTACCTGTGTTGTCATGTATGAAAAATCCCTTCATTCAGTTGTTGAGTTCACTGTGGGGACTTCTCATATAAAGCTGTGTTCATTCGTATATAAAAACATATAGAACAAAGCTTCCCCCTCCTTCCTCAAGTAATTTAAAGCTGGATTTCCAGTTCATCTCTGCATCCCCAGGCAGTCTAGTTAATAGCTTCCTGTTGTGTTATTCATTGGTAGTTTATCACTGAGAAATCTATTTTAGTAATTTATTTCTTCTGGAAAACAATTCCCCCTTGTGCATTGCAATCATTTTTTATGGTGGGGCTAGAGAGGCCTTTCTGAAGTGGCATCCTCTTGTTGGATCTCTTTCCTAGAGAAGGGCAGCTGGCTTCATCCCCTTGTGAACTTCTGGAGGTGTGGCCAAGAGACCTTCATTTTAAGGAAAGCTTTTGCATTGCTGGATTACTTCATGAGATAGTTTGCTTGCTTTTAGTTGTCTTGTGTGCTTTATACAGCTCTGTTGTTTTGGCTCTTTTTGTAAGTGTATAAGTTGCTGCACGTTTGAGACACAAATCTGCTATGTGTTTTGGGAAGATGTCTGTTCCTATGAAATCTGATCATGGATCTCCAACATGCTATCAATTTGCCCTTAAACTGGAGAAGACTTAGGTCCAAACTGATGCCCAACATGAATCTCAATAAGTGACCTTGTGTTATTTTCCTAGCTCTCAGTGAAATCTACCTTAATATTATTATTACCTCACTGGGTTTGTGAGTTTACAATTTGGATGGTAGGGGATCACATATCCTGTCCTGAATTCCTTAGGATGTTGCTTGACTACAATTCCCATCATCCCTGGTCATTGACTATGCTGGCTGGAACTGGTTAGTTAAGAGTCTCACAACATCCAGAGGGCACCTGCTCCGAGAGCACCTAAAGTAACTTTTTAAATCCTGGCCTATTTTCTAATCTGAATCACTGCCATAGCTGCCAAGTTCCAGCCTGAGAAATAAGGGACTGGACCGGAAGTAGCAGACCGAAAGTAGCGCTGCCGCCATTTTGGAACTGGGCGGAGCATGCTCAGAAGCTACTTTTGATGCTGCTCTGCCCTGTTCCAAAATGGCCGCCGCGCCAGAATAAACCGGGAAAAAACAAAAAACTCCGCTTTTTCGGCTGGGGACAGCTGGAAAAATGGGGGTTTCCCAGGGAATACGGGAGACTTGGCAGCTATGATCACTGTTCTCAATTGACAGATGTTATTACTGAACACATTTCTTATACAACTGACTGAATAAAACTGACACTTTAAAAGAAAGGAGTTAATTTTCTTAAAAGCTGAATAAAATACTCCTTTCCTCCCAGATAATAAAAAAATCATTTTTTATTGCATTGACGACAAATTCAGCCTTCTGTTCTGGCTCTTACCTTGAAAGTGGAATACACACGGACTGGCTTTGATACAGTGATCATGTCAGTTTGATTTATTCAGTGCACAAGGCCATACAATGTGGCCTCAGCCATTGCCTCCAATCATAAAATCTGAGAGTTGTTAAAGAATCCCGAGGCACTGACGACTGGATTTCTATTGCAAATGAATGTTGGAGCTATCTGGGATTCCTGCAAATCAGGAATGCGAAAGATGCAAACTGTATGTCACCTTTAAAAATGCCTCACCTTGGAAAACCTGAAGACAAATGTATTGATTTTCTTCTTTTATGCTCAAAACCTTATCAAACTGCGGTTGCACAGATTAAGGGTTTTGCCTGTACTAGAATCAAATCAATACAGATGCTATGGCTCAGGGAGGGTCAGTATTTGGGCACCAGTGTTTTTAATAGCCATACCAGTCAGAGAATTTCAGCTGGATGAGCTTTTCAAATCCAACTGCTTCAACTGATATTGAGGAATCATCCCTGCTGAAAACAAAACAACAACACAACCCAGAATATACAGTATCATTAGAAATATTTTGTTTCAACATGTATTACAAAATTGTATCCACCAAAATTTAAGAAGGGTATTGACAAGCTGGAACGTGAGCAAAGAGGGTGACCAAGTTGATAAAGGATCTGTAAATGAAGCCTTATGAGGAAAGGTTGAGGGAGTTGTGTATGCTTAGCCTGGATAAGAAGAGACGCAGAGGAGGTAAGGTAGCCGTCTTCGAATATCTACTGGTGTAGTGCCTGATTCAGACATACAAGCTTAGCACTGTTGCATCTAGTTCAGCCTTTCACCCTATTAATGTAACTGTGAACATGGAGGGTAATTACTCCTGTATCCTTAACAATCCACCTTTGTAATTCTGCAGACTTCTACGACATCTGTGACATGATAGATTGCCGGGGCTCTTGCTTGGACACTGGAGACTGCACATGCTCTTTAGGAACAATATTGGGACCTGACGGACAGACCTGCCTTGGTAAGGAAAGACGCAGAAGAGGAGACAAAAGAAGCAAAAGGAAAGTATCAAGGCAGTGGAGAGAGAGAGAGAGGAAATGAGCGAGTAGCTGAAGGATTTCCCCTCTCTGCTGCTTCATAATTCTGTTCATTGCTCTTTCACGATCAGTTTCAGCGTGTTGGATGGACCTTTCACAAGTCATGCTTGCCATTTGCTAGTGGAAATACAAGCCATCAGGAATAATCAGTGTATGAGAACGGACTGGAAAACAACCACTACAGAAATAGAGAGGAAAAAGTTAGGAAACAAACAAGAATGTAGGAGTAAAAAAAAAGAAAACATGTTAAAAACGCACTGCATCATGAAACTTAAAGGTAAAGGTAAAGGTAAAGGGACCCCTGACCATTAGGTCCAGTCGTGACCGACTGGGGTTGCACACTCATCTCGCATTATTGGCCGAGGGAGCCGGCGTATAGCTTCCAGGTCATGTGGCCAGCATGACAAAGCCGCTTCTGGCAAACCAGAGCAGCACATGGAAACGCCGTTTACCTTCCCGCTGTAGCGGTTCCTATTTATCTACTTGCATTTTGACGTGCTTTCGAACTGCTAGTGGGCAGGAGCTGGGACCGAGCAACGGGAGCTCGCCCCGTCACAGGGATTCGAACCACCGACCTTCTGATCAGCAAGCCCTAGGCTCAGTGGTTTAACCACAGCGCCACCTGGGTCCCCATAAATCCTTTGTAAACAGACCTGTGCAAAATACAGAATAGGGACAGTTCAATAGTCAAAGGTTGGAATAAACCAATCTCTCTTAAGGACTAAGTGCTTTCCCAGTACTGTAATCTACCTTTCCTCTCTCTGGCACAGCATGGGCACAGGCATTCAGGGGATCTGCTCTAACCATATAGAGCCAGTGTACCATGTGGGCAGTCCAAATGTGTAAAGTCCTATGCGCATAGGGCACAAACAGATTGGCCGTCTCCATATGGGGAGTGGAGAGTGTGGCTGTGCTCCAGCCCTGAATCAGGCTTTTCAAATACGGTCCATACTGGCCCAGAGCAAATACCAAAAGTGGATTGCAGCAGCCCCAACCCAATGGATGTGCAATCACTAAACTGGGTGTTGAGCCAGCACAAACTGTTTGCACTTAAGTTTGTTGTTGCACCCTTGGAAAACCCGAAGAGATCTCAGCTTGCAGAGGAGAAAAGTGGACGAAGGCAATATTTGGGGGGTTAATTAGGAGGGCTGCACATTGTTTCCATGCTGCCATGATTACGTGCCTGGCTTAATTCTCCTGGCATCTTGGAGACTGTGCGGAAGCAGCTAAAACCTCAGTGTCAGACAGTAAATGCTTAGAGCCAGTCAAAGGGCAGCAGCTTTGCTTGCAAAGACCAAATAACAGCTCAAGGTTAGTGTAAAGCTAGTCTCATACATATTCACAATCCCAGCACCCACCCTCCTCTCATTAGAGGCTTTTCCTCTGCTGATCTGTTCAAGTCCTCTCTCACTCAGGGTCAGCTTGTCTCTTATGTGCCTGCAGCCACCAGGGCCGGCCCATTCATGAGGCAAGGTAAGCAGCCACCTCAGGCAGTGGAAGCCAAAGAGGCTGTGCTCCTAAGAGTGCCCAGCTGGACCTGCCTCCTCTGTCAGAAGCAGCAGTGCCTGTTTCATAATAATAATAATATCTAATTTGCACTTCATGAACCAGTCTGTGAACTGAAATGCAGTTGCAATTTGAAATTGGCAACTTCTCCTTATTTTGTGAGGCAGTTCTCCAGCAAATAAACATGGATTAAAATGCATATATTAGGGAAACTATATTAATGCAATCCTCACATTCTTCTGCCTGAGATCTCTGAGGCTTATTCGCATTCCTAATTAGTTTCCTGAGTTCTGCATAATAACAACTTCAGGTATATTTCAAAAACCATTGCCTTCCTCCTTCCCACATTCTCAAGTTTTCCTTCTGCATTCCCTGATTCCTAATTGAGGATCCTGGGGAATCTAGCCGGATTGGGGTCTGGCAATGCTCCCACAGCATTGAGCACCATCATCTGATAGGTCTTTCCTCAATCAAGTTAACTGGTTTAGCTTTTAATTCAACATGCGGTTCCCCTGCTATATGCTATGAATCTTAATTCTCAGCAGCTCTTTCTGAAATTCCTTTCTTCAAGTTTCTTAAGTTACTGCAGCAATCCTCAAACCATTTATGGCTTGCAAAGTTTGGATTAATGCCACACTGCCCACTAGTGTGATCTCTGGTAAATAGCAGCTCTTCTTTTAAAAAGCTTTTGAAGACCTGGGGTTGCTTTCAGATGAGCATTCGTCATTCTGATTTTTACTGAGCATTCAACCTGATCTGTATATGCAAAGTTTGTGGGGAGGTTGGGTGGTGTCAGCTGTTTATTGAGCATTCACTCTAATTTGTTTCCATCGAGGTTAAGCAATTGCTATCCTACATTTTTCTGCATCACATTCCTTCTCTCAAAAAATCCTTTTAAGGGAAAGCCCATTTGTCATGCAAGAACACCAAATGAACTTTAATTGAGCAACCTGAATTTGCCGATATGTAATGGAATTCTACCCAATGATAGACAAGTATAGAAGTTCTCTGGGTTTCATCATTGATTAACTGTGCAATCCTACTCAGAATTAATTCCCACTGATTTCAATGTGAGCCTAGGGCTTGCTGATCAGAAGGTCGGCGGTTCGAATCCCTATGATGGGGTGAGCTCCTGTTGCTTGGTCCCAGCTCCTGCCAACTTAGCAGTTCGAAAGCACGTCAAAATGCAAGTAGATAAATAGGAACCGCTACAGCGGGAAGGTAAATGGCATTTCCGTGTGCTGCTCTGGTTTGCCAGAAGTGGCTTTGTCATGCTGGCCACATGACCTGGAAGCTATATGCCGGCTCCCTCGGCCAATAATGCGAGATGACGACTCCCTCGGTCACGACTGGACCTAATGGTCAGGGGTACCTTTACCTTTACCTTTAAGCATTACTAATTAATAGAATGCTAATAATAGGGTACTAATGAATCTCTTGTCCTAATAATATCTCCACCACTCACCCCATAAAATCTGGCCTAGTTCCTAGTCTTTATGCACATAGCTGACAAATGAGATGTCAAAAAAAACCCATTGAATTAAAATGCCCTGGAAATGTTTCGTTGAGCTATCTAACTAGAAAAAGAAAATCACTTTGAAGAATATGCTGAGTACCTCCCTCTTCTCAGCCCTCTGGAATTTCATGGAAGTTGAAAAACTATAGCATATTTTCATCTAGGAATCAGTGGTCTGGTTTGTCTTGATTTCCCCTTCATCTTTTTTAACATTAGTTTAATTGGGTACAGGGACTTCCAGCATTTATTAAGCAGATATTTCTCTACAGTGGTACCTCGGGTTACAGATGCTTCAGGATACAGACTTTGCTAACCCAGAAATAGTACCTCGGGTTAAGAACTTTGCTTCAGGATAAGAACAGAAATCGCATGGCAGCAGAGAGAGGCCCCATTAGCTAAAGTGGTACCTCAGGTTAAGAACAGTTTCAGGTTAAGAATGGACCACCAGAACGAATTAAGTTCTTAACCCGAGGTATCACTGTATATTACTCTACAGAAAATGTAATATAGGGCTTGATCTATACACAGGAAAAAACCACTATAAATAAGTCAGAAATTAAATTTTCATAACAAAATAAAACAAAAAGGCTATGGAAAATCACTTAGAATTCCCTCTACATCTGGTGTTGCATGTTTATAATGCATTCAAAACACTGTTTTTTGACTAATGTAGCTGAGTCCAGATTCAATGAGATTCGAGCTGCACGCAAAGTACCTAGTATACTCCAGCTGTGCTATGTCATGTAAAAGATTCACCCAAAAAACAAACATGATGGCACAGACATCTGGTTCATATAACTCTTCCATTTATTTTTGTGTGCCATGTCCATGTGTGTGATGCAAGTGAGAACAGAGCTTTTTCTTTAGACTCAGAATCCTGGCTGTCTTTTCACAACATGTAAGGTGATCCTTATTATTATCATCCTGTGCCACCTAAAGGGGTGGGGGGAAATGATTCCCTGATTCAGGTTTCATTAATGGAGAAATTGGCTTGCATATTGCACATCTTAACCACCAGTTTCATATTGTTAAGTTGTGGATTTGTGGCTCCTGTTTTCCCCCACAGATGAAAATGAATGTGAACGGAATAATGGAGGTTGTAGCGAGTTCTGTGTGAACCTCAAGAACTCCTACCGTTGTGAATGTGGAGTTGGGCGAATTCTAGGAAAGGATGGAAAGACCTGCCAGGGTGAGTAAGGATCCCTTGCTGGCCTTTTTTACACCTGGGACTGACTGACTTACACCTGGGACTACAAAAGCTGAGGCTGGTTAACAGACTTTGGCTGGCGTATTGTTTAAAGGTTTTTGTTGGGGTGTGTGTTGCTGTTACTGATGCTATTTATTTGTATCTTTTTGTGTCTATAATCATGGTTTATGTGGAAATTGTTCAATTTGCTCGTGTACTTTTTGGTATTTTATTAATGACTTATGACTAATTTGTTATGTCATAGGTATGAACTTTCGTGTGCATGCACACTTCTTCAGGGTATGTGAAGAAGTGTGCATGCACACAAAAGCTCATACCTATGACAAACTTAGTTGGTCTCTAAGGTGCTACTGGAAGGATTTTTTTAAAAAAAATTGATTTTGTTTTGACTACGTCAGACCAACACGGCTACCTACCTGTAACTAGTACTTTTGTTATGTTTGTGTAATTCTTTGCATTTTGTAAGCGGCCTCAGGCATGGTTGTGGCTATGGAAAGGTGGCGTACAAATAAAATGATGTATGTATGGCTCCAACAAAACATTTGAAAGGTCACAAGTTTCCCATCCCTGTGTTACAGCATGAGTTCTCTTCCATAATAATAATAATAATAACAACAACAACAACAACAACTAGTTGAATGGGACAACGACAGAAATGTGAACTACACAATAGGAACTAGAGTACCATAGCAGAGCCCTGTATTGTTAAACACTTTCTCCGTAGCCTTCCAGCTGGAAATCAATGGCATATGATGTTAAGTGCGAATTTGCTGTGTAGATTTTAAATAAATGCAACCAGCATCAGTTCTTTGGGACTGCAGCAGGCAGGAAAGTGGGATTTAATCTTCCCTCTCCCCGTTAAACTCCCAAGAACAATATCTCTTCTGAAAGTGCTATTTACCTTGGGTAAATTATTGGTGCTATGCCAGTAATTCTTGGCCCTTCCCACCAATGCTGTTTCCACTTTTTTGAAAACTGGCACTTTTTTTTAATTGGCAGATTTAATTTAATTGGCAGATTTATAGGTCTACCTTGGCCCTGGGTTGTTGTCTGAGAATCAATGGTGGAGGGACCAGAGGTGTAACCAAGGAAGAAGGCCCTTTAGTTCATCCTCTTCACATTCATCAATCATAATCTAGTATCTTCCATCATAATCTAGTATCTTCATAAGCTAACATTCTGGCTTTTGGGGGAAAGCAAAGGTAGCATCCATTTTAATCACTATTTTTTTTGTTTTCACTAGGAAGAGTAATTGTTTCCTTTTCAGTAAACGTTGGAAATTTTGTGCTTCCTATATAGATAGTTTTAAGACTCTGAGGTAATAGGTGACATTTTTCATGCCTTCAATGCTCTCCAAGGAATTTATTGAGCAATATACAACCGAGTTGGCCGGTTTCATATTTACTGATATGCCATGTGGTTTATGAGCCATTCCAGGAAAATTATAATTCACTTTGCAACCACCCCAACATCTATTGCACAGCCACAAAATCTTCAAAGGATACCATTGGTTTTAATGGTCATAATCACAGAGTGGTGGGGTTTCCTAGCCTAACACATGGGCACTGATTTAAAGCTCATTTGAACTGCTAAGAGCCTCTCAGTCTAAGAAATGCCTTGGATGTTTTGAAAACTACCTGGAAATTTTTCATTCTTTCTGTATGTACAGAGACTGCCCCAAGGGCTACTCTCCACTCCCATCCTGGTACCCTTCAAATGTTTTGCACTACAACTCCCATCAGCCCCAGCCTGCAGGATGGGAGTTGTAGCCCAAACTAACTGGAGGACACTAACTTGGAAAAGGCTGCCTTAAAATGGTAGCCGGTCCATATTTGCTACCAACTGTAAACTTGGCAGGATCTCCTTTAGGCGTGCATTTAACAGTTAACTGTACACTTAAAAACACAGGTTGTGAGTGAAGTTTTACACGTTTTAAAATATTAAAAACTTCTTTGTTTAAGAAAACACAACTGAGAAATTGTGATTAGGACATTACATTGATTCACAGGGAGCAGGAAGTATGTGTTCTGTTTGCTGCCTCTTCCTCCAAATTGGTGTAACACCCAACAGGGAAAATCTCATGTACAAGTGCCATTTAAATTAATGAGAGCTGCACAAAAAGCACGACCTACTTTCTACTCATGTTCTTCCACCATTCATATCCACAGTTTCCCATTCATGTTCTATTCACAATTCCCATTCATATTCTTCCACAGTTCCCATCCATATCAATGCGGCTTAGAAAAGATTTTGCCCAGAATGATTGCAAAAGTTAATGTATAACATATGAAGGTTTATACCACAGATACAATTGCTATAAAATCCCCTTGTTGTGAGCAAATAGAGACTTTCATCTCAAGCAGATCTGGGTTGAGCAAAGATTTTTGTGTGTCTGACCGTTATCTCTATCCTAGAAATTGAAGGCTGCCACAACAACAATGGGGGCTGCAGCCATGTCTGCGTCACAGTAGAAGACACCTACCAGTGTGAATGCCCACGCGGTCTTGTTTTGTCAGATGACAACCACACTTGTCAAGGTAGGACAATGGAGATCGCTAGCGACAAATAGTACATTGTGGCTGGTGCAGGAGAATATTGCTGTGGGGCAAATGCACCACCCACTTTCTTTGCCCCCACCCTATTAGAAATGAAGTATATTTTGAAGGAGACCCTCTTAAACGCTGAGGTCAGATCAACCCATTCCATCTAGCCCTGTACATTGGGGAAGATCTCTGTTATGTTCTGGACCTTTTGGCTTTGGTTCCTCAATGCTTGTCTCGACTGTGTGCTCACCATGGATCCCTCTTCCCTTGTTCAGTGGTTCTTCTGCTCCATCACAGTTCACTCCTGCCTGACCTCCCATTTTGATGGGCAAACACAGTATCCGACCCTCACACAGCAGAATGCTGACCCACCTGTGAAATTATGCTGCCCCACATTTGTCAGAGGCATTGGGCGGGTTCATCCTGCAGTGGTTTCTTCTGCGAGGAGAATATGTGGGACAAATGTCTCATATGCCCAATAGTGGGCTCATCAGCTTGCGTATCTAGTGCAATGAGAAGACTCTATCACATGCTATCCTCCGGAACAAATGTGTTTAGAGAGCAGCCACTGCACTTTATTAAGCAAAACACATTTATGACCACACATACAATAGTTTATGGGGACATAAAATGTAGACCCTGCCTCCAACAGCATAAATACAGCTTTTTATTCATTCTAATTAGGTGCATGGTGATATAGTTGGTAACAAGGCCAGCAGTTATCCAAAGCAGTTTGCACATTAATGTTTCACTTGACACTCTTCCTGTAAATTAGTAGTAAACATTACCTTCAATACTGCTGAAGAGAGAGTTATTATATCCCTTGGTAAAGGTAAAGGGACCCCTGACCATTAGGTCCAGTCGTGACCGACTCTGGGGTTGCGCGCTCATCTCACATTATTGGCCGAGGGAGCCGGCGTATAGCTTCCAGGTCATGTGGCCAGCATGACAAAGCCGCTTCTGGCAAACCAGAGCAAGCAGCACACGGAAACGCCGTTTACCTTCCCGCTCTAGCAGTTCCTATTTATCTACTTGCATTTTGACGTGCTTTCGAACTGCTAGGTTGGCAGGAGCTGGGACCAAGCAATGGGAGCTCACCCCGTCACAGGGATTCGAACCGCCGACCTTCTGATCAGCAAGCCCTAGGCTCAGTGGTTTAACCACAGCGCCACCTGGGTCCTATTATATCCCTTGATCAGCTAGGAATTATTTACATTTGAGAAAGCACTGGAAGAAATGTATGTTTCTGGCACAGCAGATGTGGAGATGGGAGGGGGCACAAAGACAGGGCTGGTGAATGTTGGCAAGAGTACACCTTCAGGGGTAAAGTCAAACTGTTGGGAGAGTTACAGTGCCTGCTATGGGCACTGTATGGGTATGGGAGAGGCATGTTTTATTGGCGGTGAGGCAGATGAAGGCATCCGGTTTTGCTGCTACAGGTGCAACATGGTGTTTCTGCTCTCATACCTTGGATGGCCATCTGTCATGGATGCTTTAGTTGACATGACCCTTAGGATCCCTTCCAACTCTAAGATTCTGTTATTCTATGATTTGCCTCAGAAATATAACTTGGCCTTCATCTGTAAGGCTGGATGATGGAAAAAAAGGAAATCTAGATAGTACACTTTCTTATGTCGTTCCCCCCACACACACACTTTAAAAATTGCTTCCAAGAAGAAATACATATTTTCTGCCCTTGCCATACTTGATTAATGAGAGACAGGCCTTCAGACTGGGATCCAAACAGCAGAAAAGCACCAAGCATGCTCATTTATCAAAGAGTTCATTGAGTGACTTAATAAATGTCCTAAATCAGGTCTGTGAGCCGATCAATTCATCTATGCAAAGTTATCCATCTGACAGGCATTACTGGAAATGGTTTCCAAATTTCTCCTCAGAAGCTTGAAAGTAATGTTTGCCTCTCCCCGCACCCCACCCCCCGGCAACCTCCTGCTTTCTGGTTTGTTCTCTGGTATTTGGGATACATGGATTCCTCTTCTCTCTTGTGTACCCGTTTCCCCGAAAATAAGGCATACCCATAAAAGAAGCCATAGCAGGATTTCTAAGCATTTGCACAATATAAGCCATACCCCGAAAATAAGACATAGTGATATAGGCGCAGTTCTGGAGGGCACCAAGGAAGAGGCAAGGCTAGATGCGTACTAAAATATAAGGCATCCCCTGAAAATAAGCCATAGTGTGTCTTCTTGAGGAAAAAAATGCCGGAAATATAAGACAGTGTCTTATTTGGGGGAAAACATTGTATCTACCAGAGCAGTTGCTGAAAGACAGAACCTTTGGGTTGTGGTGGGTATTCTTGCTGTTGCTGCTGTTGGTTTTTTAAATTTTATTTTATATTTATGTGGAAATGGTGATTTTTGTGGAAATTGTTCAGTCTGGTTGTCCATTTTCTGATGTTTTATTTATTGTTTATGGCTACTTTTGTTATGTTGCAGTTGCGTTCCCCCCCACACACACACACACATTGTAAGCCACCTTGAGCATGGTCTGAAAGGTGGCATACAAATAAAATTATGTCTGCTTCAGTCACAACAGCACCCTTGATGAAGCCGGGAGGGAAATGCAGGAATATTACTTTTCTGCATACGTGTGTGCACACTTCAGCATATTGTTTTTTTATCAAAACTATTTCCTGGACTGGGCAGATGGTTTTAAAAGTTTTGAACAGTAACATTTGAGGAAAAAGAAAACCATATTTTTTATCCAAGATACCAGGAGTCAGAAATCAATGCATCAACTTTAAATGGGGGCAGCACCTGTTTTCCTGATTCTGAAAAGCCTGGCAAAATCAATGCCTGCTAACTGTTACATTAGCAGGATTCATAAATCTGTACCTTTCCGCACTAAAAATAATTTATAGTCTCTTCATCACTCAAGCTTGAAAATTATGTGTCAGTGAAACAGTGAAGATTGTGTTTCAGAAAATTCCCTAAATATGGATGACAGTGTGTTTGTTTTCCTTCAGATGTTTCCTCACAGAATGTATAGTAATGGCAACAAAGAACACAAATTAGTTAAACTCAAATGGGTAAATATGAAGTGAGTTTTCTGCCTCAGTCAGTAGTAAACTGGAATTTTTACCCCTCAGGATATTGTGAGGACGGGGCAACATTCCTTGAAAATGTTCCTTCATTGATATAGGCTGATGGGCAACTTTTGATTCTTAGAGGACACTTTATTCTCCAGACACCACTCTAAGGGCCAGGATAATCCAACACTTCATGGATAGTTAAGGCTTGATGATAAGTGGCATTGCAGGCCGAATAATCAGAGCAATCCTCTCAGGAGACAAATTGGCCAGTGGCTTTTTGCCTGTCCAGAATACACATGAGATAGAAAGATAATGTAACCTTATGCAAAATTGACACAGACACTGGCCTACATCCAAAAAGCTACTTAGGCTCACACAAGGGGCTTGTGCTATCCAAATATAGGTTTTTTTGCTTGGCCGTTTAAATTTTAAAAAGGTAGAGGTAAATGGACCCCTGACCATTAAGTCTAGTCGCGGATGAAGCTGGGGTTGCAGTGCTCATCTCGCTTTACTGGCCGAGGGAGCCGGTGTTTGTCTGCAGTTTTTCCAGGCCATGTGGCCAGCATGACTAAGCCGCTTCTGTCGAACCAGAGCAGCACACGGAAACGCTGTTTACCTTCCTGCCGGAGCGGTACCTATTTATCTACTTGCACTTTGATGTGCTTTTGAACAAGGAGCAAGGACTGAACAATGGGAGCTCACCCTGTCGTGAATAGCTGACTAGGCTATGTCACAGAATTCTCCTCCTTTCTTTAAGTAGTTTGTCACACCGCATGGAAAGGTGCCATTAGTCTTTTGTCAAACTTTCTGTTTTACTCATTTCACAGTGCCTTAAAACAAACAAACAAACTAGCATTTTATTTTAGCTTTTAAAACGAAAATGGCTTTCAAAAAACAAAATACAACTATACAAGCAGAGCAGTCAACTTCATGTCAAGATTAATAAACATTTCATCTGTCTAACAAAATAAGTGCCAAGTGTAAGATACATAAATTAAAGTAAACTTGCTGTGTGTGTGTGTGTGTGTGTGTGTGTAGGAATCCATCAAATACAGTTTACCCCAAGGGATCTCCCCAGAATGTTCTACCGGTATGTGTTGTCGGTGAATTCCAGACATGTTCTCTCTGAGGTAAATATGAAATAAAACTGTGCCATTGGTTTCACAGTTCTTGGCCAATTATATATTTATTTTTCATTATTCATATATACAATAGTATACTTTCTTGCCTTCTTGCTACAATGGTAGCCTGGCAATTTCTTCATCTGTGAAGATCAGGCTATCGGTGCCAATGCAATGCTAGCCATATGCAGCATCGCCACAAATGGAGGAGAGTTTCCATCTGGAAGCTATCTTGACTTGTGGAAGATTAGGGTAAAAATAAAATACCTCCCTCTAATACTGAATCATCACAAAAGTGCACATGGCACTACTAGATCTCAGAAATACAAACGTAAGCACAGTTAAGCTCTCATCCTGAGAGGTGAGGATGTCACAGTAGAGAAGACAGACAGGTCTCTGGGGGATTAAAGAAGCTGAATCAAAAGCTTAAAATAATCATCACATTTTACAAGCTGGCACATCAAAGCCAGGTTTCCACCAGGCAAGAGGAGCCTATAGAAGGGAGCATTTGCTGCAGATAAGAGGCATCAAAGGAAGACTCATGCAGCTTCTCTAAGTTTCATTTCCAGCTCACTCACTAGAGTTTCTCTTTCTTCCAGTCCCTGTCCTATGCAGATCTACCTCCATAGAGGTGAACATCCCTAAGGATCTAGTTGGAGGGATGGACCTCTCCCTTATCAATGGTTCCTGCAAAGGGGTATCCAATGGAACACATGTCAACATCATCTTCTCCCTGAAATCCTGTGGTACCACTATAGATGTACGTATGAATATTAGCTTTTTCCTGTTGGCTGGAAGGATGTATCTCCATTAGAGACTATCAATCCTATAACACTGAATCCGTGCAATTCTGGTTTATGTGAGAATATTCTCAAGAGCACATTGACACTGCAAATCTACATTGGCTTTACTTCAACCTTTAGCAGAACAATTCCAGGAGTGAGTGTTTCTTTTATATTTGATTTCAATATCAGCCACACGCTTACACCCAACAGCATACTAAATAAGCAAAAGAACAAGAAACACCTCTGTTAAAATTAGTTTTTAAGAAAATATAGTTTGTTATTCAACTGGCAACAGAGGAGATTGAAGGTGCCCTTAGTTGACTGACAGAATAATGACAGCTTCCTCAGCCGCTCCTGATCAATCTTATAGCTATTTAATTGGGTTTCCACTCTCTTCTCTGTATTTAAAGTACATTTAAAGTCAGGTTCTTATGTATCTTTAAAGTACATAAGAAGAGCCCGTCAAATCCAGCATCCTGTTCTCACCGTGGACAACTAGGTGCCTCTCACAAGCTTTTTAATGAAAATTATCACAGCTGGAGTGATTACTCTCTTTCCCCCCCTTTGACACACATTCAATTCTGAAATTTGGGAGAAATTTCTATTTCCCTTATTTTCCATATTCTATATCTGTTTCGCTAACCATGGGAGAAGGCCAAGGAGTTACAGAGGGCAGCCCATCTGCCAACCACTGGAAATCTTATTTGGCCATCCCTGACATTTCAGCATGCCCACACACTTTCCCTCTTATCTTGCTTAGCATACAGACTAGAAACATGGTTTTTTTCCTAGCAGGTTCATAGCTTGGGGGTATTCCTGGATCCTTTGCTGTCACTCAAGGCTCAGGTGGCCTCAGTGGCCCGGAGTGCCTTCCATCAGCTTGGGATGGTGGCCCAGGTACACCCCCCCCCCACACACAGGGGTAGCCTAATTACTGTTGTCTATGCTCTGGAAACCTCAAGGTTAGATTACTGCAATACGTTATATGTAAGACCAGGGGTGTAGCAAGGGGGTGCGATGGGGCGGTCCGCCCCAGGTGCCACCCTGGAGGGGGGTGACACTCAGGGTACCACTCGCGCAGCGGCCTATACGCCCTCCGTGCATGAGCAGCAGCCCATACGGACTGCGGGTGTGCGACATCTCGCGCGCGTGCAGTGGCATTACGGGCTGCCGCTCACACACAGTGGCCGTATAGGCTGCCGCTCTCATGGCAGCCTATACACAGCAGGCATACGCAGAATCACTACGCAGCGTGCATGTGCCGTTCGTAGTGGCACTGCACATGCGTGCTACGTGCAGCGTCGCGCATGCGCGCGGCATCGCAGGTTGCCGCTCCGGGTGCCAGAGCAGCTTCCTCCACCGCTGTGTAGGACTGCCTCTGAAGACACTTTGGAAACTTCAGCTAGTGCAGAATACAGTGGCCGGGTTGCTCACCGGAGCAAGATGGTTTGAGCATATTACACTGATCCTGGCCAAACTGCACTGGCTACCAATTAGTTTCTGGGTCCAATTCAAAGTGCTGGTTTTGAACTATAAAGCTTTAAATGGCTCAGGAGTACAATACCTCAAGGACCGCCTCTTTCCATATGAACCTACCCAGACCCTGAGATCATCTTCTGAGGCCCTTCTTCGTGTTTCTCCTCCTCGAGAGGTCTGGAGGGTGGCAACATGAGAACGGGGCTTCTCTGCAGTGACTCCCTATCTGTGGAATGCTCTCCCCAGGGAAGTTTGCTTGGCGCCTTCTTTATTCACCTTTAGGTGCCAGGCAAAAACATTCCTTTTTAACTAGGCCTTTGGTTGATCTGATTGACATCCTATGTCCTTTTAAAATGTTGTTTTTTTGGGGGGGGCGTTATTGCATTGTTTTTATTTTGATTATATATATTGTGGTTTTTATGTTGATCTTTTCTGCAAACCTCCCTGAAACCTCTGGGTAAAGGGAGGTATATAAATTCAATAAATAAAATAATAATGATGTTTTTAAAAAGCAAATTTTGACAGTACTGTAGAGTGTCTTGTCCTTAGGAAGCTGTCTTCTACTCCCACAGAAGCTGACTTCTGTCCCTCTCCCCCTGCACTCTTGCAGATTCGCTCACACAGACCCAGTCATGATAGAATTGTTCCTCTTCACATATTTCCTCATCTATGTCCATCTGGCTTCACAACGTTCTCTTTCCTTCTCTGCCCCAGGTGGTAAATGACAAAATCATCGCTACCAATATGGTGACTGGCTTGCCCAAGCAAACGCCTGGCAGCAATGGCGACATCATTGTCCGCACAGGGAAGCTGTTGATCCCCGTGACTTGCGAATTTCCTCGCCACTACACCATGTCAGAGGGCTACGTCCCCAACGTGAAGAACTCGCCGCTTGAGATCGTGAGCCGCAACCGTGGGGTCTTCCCCTTTACCCTCGAGATATTCAAAGACAATGAGTTCGAAGAGGCCTATGGAGATGCTCGCCCCACCCTTAAACTCCGAGATTCTCTGTATTTTGGAATTGAGCCCTTGGTGCATGTGAGCGGTCTTGAGACATTGGTGGAGAGCTGTTTCGCCACCCCTACCTCCAAGACTGACGAGATCCTGAAGTACTATTTGATTCGAGATGGGTGAGTGTTGGTGCTGCTTCTTTCATTTCCCTGATGTTCAAACCCCCCTGTTCTCGTTGCTGTTTTGGGTCTCTCAGAGCATGTAGGATAACAGAAAGTGCCACCCCTTTCTCAAGGCAAAATGGTTTTTTTCTGCTGCCCATCAGAACAGTCACCAGCTGTCATGGCTACCCAGGCAAAGCTACCCTCTTCATAAAAAGGAACCAGAGGGAGTCGTTGAGTGAGCAAATGGATATCTTACAACTGCAGTTACAGGAGCCAACTCTCCCTGTGATTGTAATGACTGGTAATTAATTTGGTGCCAAGAGTTAAAGTCATTTGCCCTTCTTTGTAGGCCATCTGGTGACCCACCATTAGAGCATATTTAACCAATTAGCAGAATTGTGATCTTCAGTGATTGGATTACTTCAGTGGGAAGCCTGCTTAAGGCCCTCATTGAGGCATGGGGCTTTTCTCCCTTGCAAAATATTCCTTTATAAAATAAGTCCCCCTGGACTGGAGATGTACATAAGTACTCCGGACTTCTTTCACATCTTACCATCATTATTTGAAGAGGCCATTTTACACATTCCATCCCCAACCCCCAGTAGTGATAATCCCCATCATAGCAATTGCTGGGGCATAGGACTCTTCAGACATAAGGCAGCAGAAAGGATTTGACCATGTGCTGTAATATATACATAGTTCCATGCTCTCCATCTCCCCAAGAATGAGGTCCTGGGTAGACTCTTGCAAGGTCAGTTTTCTTGTGAGGAAAGAATTCTGGAGACTTGGGTGACATGTTTCCACACATACAGACCAACCAGAGAGTGAAACAGAAATGCTTTCATTCTCTAATCATGAACTCTATCCTTCCCGCTTAAATGTGCTTCTCCTGCAGATGGGGACAAGGATAAATCGCAGTGGCCTGGCATAGCCCTCAAAGGCCTTCAAGCCTATTCTTCACCATCGTGTGTGAAGTCATATGCAAGCCTAGAGTGTTTTGGGTGGTTGAGAGAGTCATTCTGCGAAAGCAAAGAGCATGTTCGCAACAACATGTGAAATTGCTTTTAATTGAATTGTTCCCCAAGCCGTTAGCAGTATGTCAGTATCACTACATCAAGACTTATTACTGTTTGGCCCAAGGACTTGTGTGTTTTCTATACGGTTGGCTCATTAAATCTACCAGGATCCCTTCGGGCACTCCGCAACCTCAGGCTCCAAACATCCACTCGCTGCCTGCAACTTGGAATGTTGTGAATGGTTTGTATGTATTTTTAACGGCAGCAGCAAGGAGAAAAAGAGGAACAACAAATGCATAGGAGAAGACAGGAACTCTGGGGCTTCCAGAACTGCATGTTAATCAGGATGGTGCACTTAGGCAGCTCCTCCTGTTAAAAGGCTCTGGTACTGTATATTTATGGCATGTCTGTCCTGCAACCCCAATTGCTGCCCTTATCCTCTAGAGGGCATCTAGAGACAGCAAAATGGAGGTTGGGTGTGATGGAACAGGCATAAGGCTGGCTTCAACATACTGTACCTTTTGTTTTTATTTTTGCCAGTGTCACAAAGTTGGAAATAATTCTCTGAGCTTCAACAAACAATTTTTGCTGGGTAATGGCCAAAACCAGGATTCAGTTTCACAGATTTAATGCATGGGGGAGAGGGGTACGATCAGACATGTTTCAGCGTTGGGAAGGAGAGCGCTTAAATCTTTGGGCACTTATACCAGCTGTTGCTTGGATCTGTCCCAAAATTTATAAGGAAACAGGTGAAATCTGTGCGTAGTCCCAGATTACCTGTCAGAGAAAAAAAGTGGGGTTCATGTGGAAATAAGTTACAGTAAGAGCTGTTTGCCAGTAAAACAGACTCCCATGAGATGTGGTGGACTCTCCTTCAATGGCCAGCTGTCATGTATGATCTGGTTGAGATTCCTGCCTTGCAGGACTAGGTGACTCCCGGGGTCCCTTCCAACTATACAAGACTAACCAAGAGGGATGCCCCTTTCTGGCTGAGAGTTGAAAGAGCCTCTCACTTCAGTTGCCATTGGAAAGAAGTTCAAAAGCTCTGTTAAGTGCGATCAAAGACACACACATACACAGCCCTGCTTGCAGGATTAAATTCCCTCCCTCTGTGTTCCCTCCCTAAAAGCCAAGCTACACATTTGGGAGCCTTGTGAGATATTTCTGTTGCTAGCCTGCTGCTCCACTATAGATGGCAAGTAAGTCAAGTTGGTTGGATGTTTCCTCACATAAAACACCTCGCTTTGCACATAAAAGACCAGCTTGTCAGACAGGAGGACTAACTTCTCTTGCTGGTATCTATATGCAGTGCTGGTGCCAGACTATATTGTGCTTTAGATGAAGCTAACTACTTGCACCACCACCATTTTTTTTTACTCTGGTTTCTCCTCAGATCATTTTTTTCACCCCAATTTCTCTTTTCCAAAAACATGTCTTTGTATGGATTGCTTCAAAAATGATAAAAATTCTTCAAAATATGAAGTAAAAGTAAAATATTATCAGAAATTTATAAGAGATAACAAAAACTAATTTGTATAAAACTGTGCCCCTCAAAGGTCAGTACTACTGACCCAGTTGGCCTAATCGGGTCCTCCCTAACAAGAGGGCACATGTTGCGGTGCGACCTGGCAACCAGACCCTGGGTTGTGGGTGGGAACGTTTGGATGGCCACAACACCCTATTGGTCCTGGGTGCAATTTGGCCAATGGGATGCCAGTTAAATCGATTGAGGGACCTCTATTTAAGCCCATGCACGTGTCCCTGAGCTTCCTCTTTTGGGCTCAGTGCATCGGAACACCCGCCCACCTCTCCCTATATTTAGGGTTTGCACTTGACCTTGCTATGCCGTCATGTGTTGCCTGTCGTTGAGGCACAACAGGAATTTCCCCCACTTGGCTGATTGGCTGGTGCCATTTGGGTTTCGCCTGCCACATAGCAAATCGTCACAACTTGTAAGGTTGCGGATAGGCTCTGGTCCAGGTGATAGGGGTGGCAGAGTGCTCTGGTCATCCCTATGCAATGGGTATTCCACTAAAGGAATCCACTGACGCATTGGTTGGTCTTCCCAGTGAGGGGTTGTGCCCCGAGCCTGAGTCCAGGGGACATCTGGGTGGAGGACTAGCAGGGCTTCTGCCTGCCTCTGTCCCAGGTGTTCACCCGAGGCTGACCTATGGTTGGTGCCCAGGGTCAGCGCTACTTGCAAGGGTGCAGGGAGCTAGTCGAACCAGAGCCTATGCAACCACTCACTTGATTGCAATCAATAAAGTTGTGGCCTAAATTCTGCCAAAAACCAAACCAAAAATTTGAGTCTTGTCTGAATTTATTTCGGGGGTGGTTAAAAGGTCTACACAAGCAAATGACAGTACTGGGTATGTCTATGTGAGGGGAGTCTTTAAAATGGAGGAACATTGAAGTATTTGGGGTGGAATCCTAAACATGTTTACCAGTGATGTAAGCCTCATAATGGGACTTCCTTCTGATTAAACCAGCACACAAGTGTGCCACCACCCCCCACCTTCAGTCTGAAGTGTTCCAGAGCAGCAATAGATACTGATTGTGGATTCCCTCTCTTGTCAAATGAACACACAATCACTAGGCAGCGACTCTGAGACATTTATTTTAATGTTCTTCACCTGCTGTTTAAAGCAAAGCAAAGCAAAGCAAAAAGCATCCCAAACTGTCTAATCAAAACTGATTGTTATACTGCTGTACTCTTGGGGTTTATACTTATATAAAATACAAGTTCCCCAAGGGGAGCAAGGCTAAAATCTGTCACAGCAAAAACAACAGAAAGTCCTGAAGCATCACAAAGTCTAATAATGTTATATTGTGGCATATTTCATGACTTAGTCTCCACTTCGTGACATGTAAGGCCTAAGCCTTCCTGATAGTAAGAGCTGTTCGACAGTGGAATTTGCTGCCAAGGAGTGTAGTGGAGTCTCCTTCTTTGGAGGTCTTTAAGCAGAGGCTTGACAGCCATCTGTCAGGAATGCTTTGATGGTGTTTCCTGCTTGGCAGGGGGTTGGACTGAATGGCCCTTGTGGTATTTTCCAACTCTATGGTTCTATGATTCTATAAGCCACTAGGCCTAATTATTTATTTAAAGCATTTTTACCACACCCTTTTGTCGGAAAACAATTCTCAGGGCAGGTTACAAACATCAATAGTAAAACAGACCTGGTTTTGACAGACATGACACATAAGCAGAAGGAATGGGAAGAGAGGAGGAGAAAAGCAAGCTTGTGCATTACAGTACTTCTTAAAGTTGCAGTTCTTATAACACTAAGCTGGGGTTAAAACAATTCAAAGAGCCTGGTGGAATGGCTGCAGGTGGCTGGTCTCCCAGCAGAAATGATGAAGTAATCTTCATAGCTGTCAAATTTTCCCTTTTCTCGCGAGGAAGCCTATTCAGCATAAGGGAATTTCCCTTTTAAAAAAGGGAGAACTTGACAGCTATGGTAATCTTGCTTTTCTTCTTTCCCTCTGCTCTGCAGTCTGATATACAGGTACTTTCATTACAAACAATTAATGAAATTTCCTTTCAGGATTGTTCTTTTAAACTGTACACTTTTGTAATCAATTAAGAACCATCCATGCCTTCAAGGGCATCCTTATTGATGAACACTTTGGTAGCATCTGGTGTTTACCTTGTCTTCTAAGATATGTGGGTATTTGTCTTTTCTAGATGCATCTCATAAATTTTATAAATTCCCTTTAGAGATCCATCTTTGTACCTGCCACCTTCGGAGCAATTTTAAAAGTGCTAACCCTAAACTAATTTTTTTAATTGAAAACTTTTCTGCTTTGCCAGATTCAAGCAGGATTTGCTGTTTTTAGATATAATATCTATTTTTAGGCACTGATAGGGTCGACATCCTAGGGAGTCTTCCTCACACAACTCATTTATACACTTGCCTATTCAGGCAAAACTTGTAGTTGTGGTCTACATTCCAGGTGTCCAGTTGCTTGCTGTCTCTCTCATATATCTCTATACACCCCACCCATCTGACTGCATTGCCCTAGCCACTCTTCAAATGCCAGATCATGTCCCAGAGGTGTTAGTTTGTTTGTAATACGGCATAAGCTTTGAATAACAGAGGAACATAAATCACAACAGCACATTAATTTTCTCTACATAAACGGTATGTTAACCTTTAGTCAGCGAGTGCCTGGTATATGTATCTGCTGCAACAACAACAAAGTCTGGAGCATGCTTCATATGTCAACTAAAACATTTCCTCCTTTTTGGTGATAATGTAAGGAGCTGCATTCAAGTGGCAATCATTATGACAAAAAATGTAATTAAATCCTGCCCAATGAGCCCTTTCCTTCCCATCCCTGGATAAGCAGTTAATTAGCTATTTATGCCATAAGTCCAAGTATTAAATATCATTATAGCCAGGGGAAGAGCATAATGGTTCAAGTCTTTTTCTTTCCTCTTCCTATCTACAGCGTTTAGAACATTCGAAGTCCACATTCCTGAGATTAGGTTGCTGGAAAGAAAAATGCCATGTTGTCTTATATTGCAAAACCAGATGGCTTCTTTTTTCTTCTTGAAAGGACAGGTTACTGAAAAATAACAACATCTATCAATTATTATTATAACTTTTTAAAAGAAATCCCCTTCCAGAAAAGATTCTGCTCCTGTAACAAGAAAACACCAGATACAATACATCACATAATTTTGGATTGCCCTCTTCTCAATTAATTCATAGTTGGGGCATTTTCCATAGTATTATATCATACTTTTGAAGGGAATGACATTTACAGTGCACACTTCATCTACTCCCTATGAATTAATTCCACTAGTTTCAATTTTGGATTAACTGGGCTGAGAATAAAATGCCGTGTCATGTTGATGGAAATTCAGATGAAAAACCTACTAAGATAACTATATGACTCATCCACTTTTTGGTATCACAGCCCCTCCCCCACAACCTCACAGGTATAATCATCCCTAAGAAACTCTGGTTGGAGAGAGACAAATAGTTCTTGTGGGAGCCAAATACAGCTTGAGATAGGCATTGCCTTGCAAAGTATGCATTTGACTGGTTCTTTGGCACCTTTGGTCAACTAGATTTGGCAGGCCTGTGTGGAATAAGTGTGGAATAAGAGCAAGGATGGGCAACCTGGGCTTGGAGGCGAAATGTGGGCCTCTAGACCTCTTTATCTGGCTCATGGGACTCTTCCCCCTCTTCCTGGCTAGAATTTGCCTTGAACTCTGATAATGTTTCTTGCTTAACTGGACGTTACCTGGATGGAGGCTATAGAGAGGTGTGAATGTGTGAATATAGAAACTAGCCTGCTATACAAAGGTAACATTCACATCCATTGCTCTGTTCCCTGTTGCCTCTGGCCCCACTCTCCATTGGCATGTGGCCCCTGGGAAGTTGCCCAGAAGGAAATCATGGATTCACAGAAATTGGAAAGGGACCGTGATGGACATCTAGTCCAAGAATCGTTTTGCACAATGTGGGGCTCAAACCCATGACCCTGAGATTAACAGTCTCATGCTCTATCTACTGAGCTATCCCGGGTTCAAATGCAGCCCTTGGGCTGAAAAATGTTCCTCAACCTTGGTGTAGACCTTCAAGATTTCTGCATATCTTTCTTTCAAGCCACCTTTAACTATGGTTTCTTTCCTGCCTTAGTACTTACAATCTAAGCTGCAAAGCTGTTTTAAGACCCAACGCATCAACAGGGAAAAGTAAAAGCCTGCTGTGAAAAGTTACTTTATTTTTGTGATAATTTGGTGTTTTTGAGAATCGAAAAGGGAAGGAAGAGATGATGATGTTTCCAGGGCGCCTTTAGTTCTGAAACTATATTCTTTGAAATAAATGCTAATGTCTGCTTGAGCCAGCTCTTTATTATCTGTGTATCTCTGGTCAAAAAGGTGAACTGAGGATAATCCTGATTGCAATACATTGGCAAATTCCTTGGCTTTCAAGAGGAGAGAGAGAGAGAGAGAGAGAGAGAGAGAGAGAGAGAGAGAGAGAGAGAGAGAGAGAGAGAGAGAGAGCGCATGCTCAGAGATTAACCGTGCATTCTGGCAATTCTTCTGGCTGCTTCCCCTCGCTTCCCCAATTTCTGGCAGTGCTATTGATTCTCATTTCTGTTTTTCCACTCTCCATTTTTGGATGTTATGCCACCGCCAATGATACTAACACATCTATTACGCAAGGAGAGTCAGCTTCTCTACCCTGCTGCCTCTGTTCTTGAAGGAATGTGTTGCGATTTCCCCACCCACGTCTGTGAAAACCATTAACATTTTTCTCTTTCTTCAGCTGTGTTTCTGACGACTCTGTGAAGCAATACACATCTAAAGATCATCTGGCCAAGCACTTCCAAGTGCCAGTGTTCAAATTTGTGGGTAAGGACAACAAGGTGAGTGAAAATGCTTAGCAGCTGCCCCTTTAACAGTTTGCTAGCAAAACATCTGATGTGATGCATGGACAATAGATGCAGGAGTTTACCTTTTATCTCCTAAGTGCCCTTGGAGGATGCAAATCAGAGAGGCATTGCCTTCTTCCAGTTCTTTGTAAGGGATTTCACTTTAGGAAGAAGATAAGGATAACAGTTTGCTGGAGATGCTTTTCCTAATGCTGGTCCCCTGACTTCTGCTTTTATTTCATACTTTCATACTGACAGTGTAGGAATGACAAAGAGGGTGATTGAGAATATATATATATATGTATACAATGCACACACACACAATACAATAGGATGATGCAATATTGTCGCAGGCAACACTGGCCTCTGTCCCTCTTTCCTTCACCCCCTCCTCTGATGCCCTCTTGCATCTCTGCCTCCCAAAGGCTTGCACAGCTATTTGTTGCAGCAGCCCTGGTTACAAGCTCCTCAGGCAATTGGTGCCTCTGGGGCTGGCCAGGGGCTGCTTCCCAGGCCCCTGTAGGACAGTGTGAGGAGGCACGACTCTTTGGAGGTGGAGCTCAGAGACCAGAGGTGGCAGCTGTGGCCGCCCGGAGGACTCCCAAGGAGAGGGGAGAGGAGAGGAGGCTGAGGAAATCCTCCACAAGGGATGGCATTTGCAAAAGGGTGAGAGGCTGCCAGCTCTGCAGGCAAGGAGTGACATAACTGGACTCTTGAGCCCCACAGGGGTGCTAAAGAAAGAATGTAGTTGGTCAAGGGACTCATGGACTCAGAAAGGTTGAAAACCTCTGGTGCAGTCATTCCCTCTACTTGGAAAAGAGACAACAACTTTGTTGAGTGCAGCAGAAGCTGAAACTATGTTAAGTTTAGCTTGTTGACACCACTTTCAACTCCTGTTCAGGAATTGAATACTGTTGCAACCTAAAACTACTTACAACCTGTCTGGTTTTAAGATCACCACCCTGATCAAAACTTTGTGACCTATCTGTTATGAATTTCTTTCTTTCTTATTTAAGCTCATTTTCAGTGCAAAAAATATGCAAAACATAAGTCTGGCAGTTTGGGGTGGATGTGTCTGCTGGATCAATACTTGGCCTGCTTTTGCTCTGTGATAAAATCCCAGTGCAGCCTTTTCGCTCTATTTCTTCTTCTCAGGAGCAGAGTACACTGAAGATAGAAGGAATACTAAACCCCAGGCAGAATCATTTGTAAGCCTCGTAGCCTAAAAAGCTCCAAGCCTAGCAGGTTGCTCCTCTGAACTTCTGTTTCAAACATGCCACTGCAGAATAGGTTCCATGTGGTTGAGAGGCAAAACAGGGTGTTTCTGAGTTTCTGGCTTCCGTACAAATACTGCTAAGACCCCCTCCCACCAACCTGAATCGTTTCCTTTACCTAGCAAATCCCTGGATTCCACAGATGTGCATGACAGATTCCCCCAGGCCATTTGGGATGCTTCATATTCGTTTATCTCCTTTTGTATTCAGGAAGTGTTCCTGCACTGCCATGTCCTTGTGTGTGGAGTGATGGATGAGAGGTCTCGCTGTGCCCAGGGCTGCCGCAGACGGATGCGCAGATGGGCAGAGTCAGAGGAAGAGGAAGCCAGTCACATGGCTAATCACATCCTCACAGGTGGTCCCATTAGAATTGATGTGGAGGAGTAGATCTATCTCAGCCTTCACCAACCTAGAGCCCCCCCCCCAGACTGCGACCCCCGTTTTGGGCCTACAGCCTCCATGCCGTTTGGGGCTGATGGGAGTTGTATTCCAAAGCATCTGGAGGGCACCAGGTTGGCAAAGGCTGTCTTATCTTGTGAACATGCTGTCTCACTGCTGCTTTCTCCTATGTACCTTTGATAGTGAGCAGTCATCTGTGTTTGGCAAAAAAATAAAGGCAACAAACAAACCAAAACAAAACCATGTGATTTCCTCTTTTCCCAGTGAAAGCCTATGATCTTTGTTAAGGTCAGATTAGATGCAATCTCATCTAAATGCTGTTTGATGTCTAATAATGGATGGAGCAAAATTAAATGGACCATTTGAATCACAGGGATGACAATGGGACCAATTTTGGTTAGAAATCGTTAGTTCAAAGAGCATGTAAAATGTCCAGATGTATAACACTTTCATGAATAGGAATTTGGGGTTTTTACAAGGCTACACTGACATAGAGGAGGGGGACACTGTCTGCAACATACCAGCAACTTAACTAGCACACTTGATCATTTTTAGGTGCTGAAATCAACACAAACTAAGTGGTGCAGATACTTTATAGTATTTCGATGGTGAGACCCTATATCATCATGACCTAGAAAAATCTTTCCTAAAGCCAGATGAACCAGTGGCATAGTAATTTGCAGTCTGGAAAGGTGTTGAAGCTCTTCACAGCGACAGATTCATGAACACCAATCCAAATGTCAGTGTGATAGATCTCACCCAGTAAAAGATGGTTGCATGACCACTGAAGCTGATAGGATTAATTCAAGTTACTGGATTCAGTGAAAAGAAATGCAATGCAACTCTATTACTGTCTATTCAGAAGCAAGCACCACCTTGTTCAATAGTGCTTACTCCACAGTAAGTGTGAATAGGGTTACCAACTTAGTCTCTATTTTCTATTCAATACATTTTGTGGACTTCAGTGATATTGTTGGGGCACATCTTTCTCTATAGTCCACAAAGTACTTATGCTAGAATCAGGGCCAGTCCTACCATTAGGCAGAAGGGGCAGCTGTCTCATGCAGCAGCATAGCTGCCAAGTTATCCCTTTTTTAAAGGGATTTTCCCTTATGCTGAATAGGCTTCCTCACGAGAAAAGGGAAAACTTGGCAGCTATGTGCAGCAGATGCTGGGGAGTGGGCAGCTGTTGCTTTCAGGTGAGATGCTGCCTTCAGGTGTAGTAAAAGTAAACTTCCAGTCAAGTTGGTTTCAATATATAGAATGGGGGGGGGAGGCTTCCTTTTGTCCTTCAACACAAGCAGGAAAATGCCCTGGCCAGGAAAGTCCAGAATTCGTGTTGTTCCCCTTTAAAGCTTTTGCATTGCCTTCTTCCTGCAACTTATCTCTACTTTCTGTAAGGATTATTAAGAAATATTTTGTTGGTTGTAGCCAAATGCCTTGCATAGGCTCGCTGTCAGCACTAATGTAAGATATATGCACCATGTGTTCAAACTATATAATATATACTAAAAAAAAAAACCAGCTTCAGAACTAGTTGCTGAAAATTCTATATGTTTTAACTTGCCAACTGTGTATTACCAGGAAGTTCATTAATTGTAGCATTCTTATAGTGTGAATCTCCATTCTCCATCCCAAATAACAGAGCATTTACCTTTTGTAATGTTTTGATCATATTGCTCTCCTCATGCAAACCTATTGTTAGGAATTTAAAATAAAATGATAAAAGGCAGTATAGGATAGGGCTGCCATTACCGAGATTTCAAAGGTGGAATTTACACGTCTGGGGGGAATTTCCGAAAAGCTCAACAACTAACTGGTGGACCTACCAAACATCAACCCAGATGGAGGAATGAAATATTGGGAGACAGCACATTTATCACAGGATAGCCTAAATGGGGGGAGGGATTTATTTAGTTATGGAATCATGGAAAAGAGTAAACACTGTACTGAAAAGAGTAAATTCTGTAAGGCATTCATAATGTAAATGGTTGGACAAGTTCAACTGTGTTAAAAACAGCTCCAAGAGTTTCAGATAATCAAGAACCAGAGAACATAAGTCTAGGTGCAGCAGGATATGTTTAGAAAAGGATTCCTGGTGCTATTTTATCAGAGGGCAACAGGCAAAATGTCAAAAAAGTTCAAATTTGGGACAAGTGGCAATTTGTGTTTACAGAGAAATAACCCAGAGGGCCTAAGAGTTATATTTTGGAAGAATAAGGATGGTTCTACAAATATATATAGTTGTGCCACCCGAAGTTGTAAAATAATAGTAATTCTTTGTAGCTGGCAAGCTCTGATGTTATCTTGAACTATATATGTTATTTAATAAAAGTTAGTTTTACAACGGCCTACCATAAAAAACCTTTTCAAATACTCAATATACCTTTGTTTCTTCTTATCAAGCAATATGTATGTTGCTTCTCTTTAAGTAGAGCAATGCCTTAATGGAAATAAAATTAAGAGTAACTTCAAAAACTTCAAAACCCACACTGTTATCTTGTCATTCTTCCCTCTCTCTCTCTCTCTCTCTCTCTCTTTTTTTTTGTCTTTTGGGGAATCCCCAGAACCACCCAGTCTGTGTGCTGTTGAGTAGTCCATGATCCAGGACTACTGGTGCAACCCTGCACCTGTTCCCCCCCCCCAATAGAATGGGATTCTCATGACTTTTGACTGGCTCTACACCACTATGGCAGCATTAAATGTCTGGCAATAACAGCCAGTCGGCTGTGTGAATATTTGCTGCAGAAATGTACTATAGCCAATGTCACGTTTTCTCTGTATCCTTTGCCACATCTGGAATGCTCACACACAAACATCGCAGTTGGTCTTCACTGAGATTTGTCATTATGCCAAACAGATGCTTTGGGAAGGTGAAAGAAGTTGTCAGATGGAACAGATGAGAGTGCTGGGCCAAGGCAATCGGTTCCACTCTTCAAGCTGCAATTAAGGCATTTGCAGTGATCGTAATGATCTGCTCCCCTAATGTAACCGCTGCCAAAAAATTGCACCTGTGTAGGGAGTAGAGATCAGACCCGCTTCTAAGCAAGGGGGCGCATGAATCCAGAGTCATCGCTGTCAGGCAGTTTGACGCTCACCTCACAACTCTTCCCGTTCTTCCTCCTGACAAATGCAAGCGCTTCTTTGGCTGTCCATGAAAGGACGGCAGCCCAGAGTCCTGACCGTTTTAAATACGCCATCGGCTACTGATTCACATGCTGGAACAGAGGACAAAGGGGAGCATGTCAGGACCAATCAACAATTTCCACTATGTGCTTACTGGAGTTTGGTCTGCTTCTCTATAAGCAGCTGCTTGTCATACAGACAGCGTCATGATCCATCATACCAAGGGGAGCTGGGTTTAGCTTAATTGGAACTGCCAGCTAAGAAGTGCTAGGCTATGGAGACATCCCTTACATCTAAAGTGCATGGTTTCCCCTAAACGGCCTCGGTCCAGGATACCTGAAGGAGCGTCTCCACCCCCATCGTTCTGCCCGGACACTGAGGTCCAGCGCCAAGGGCCTTCTGGCGGTTCCCTCGCTACGAGAAGCCAAGTTACAGGGAACCAGGCAGAGGACCTTCTCGGTAGTGGCACCCGCCCTCCCACCAGATGTCAAAAAGAAAAATAACTACCTGACATTTAGAAAACATCTGAAGGCAGCCCTGTTTAGAGAAGTTTTAAATCTTTAAGAAATTTGTGTATTCTAATATTTCTTTTGGAAACCCAGCCAGATTGGCGGGGTATATATAATAAATAATAATAATAATAATAATAATAATAATAATAATAATAATAATTATTATTATTATTATTATTATTATTAATGGTCCCTGCATCCCTGGCAAAGATGGGATCTAGGAGTGCAAGGGGAAGACCCATAATTAAGTGGGGAGTTTCATTACTTCAATTTAATATAAGCTTTGATCCTCACGGTGCAGAGGAAATCTAGGAAAATGGGAAGCTGGTATATCTGAAAGATTTGAATGGCCGATGGGGGAAATGATCAAGGATGGTTGAAGCTGAGCAACACCTGCAGATTCCCCATCCCTGATGCAAGTGATGAATTGCTAAGATGCTCACAGTATATAATCTTTACAGGGAAACTGGTATGATTTTTTTCTTCAATTTCTAGTAGGTTGTGTACACCTATAAGTACTAAAACCACACACGTTCCATCATCCTAATGAGACAGGAAGCCAATGATGAGGGAAACTGTCTTGGAGAATCTGCTGAGAGTCTGCATCAGCAGCTCTGAACTTCCCCATTTATCTTAATTGTTACACTTGGAAAATAAATTAGTGACCCCTTTGCCATCTAATTGCTGGAAGCTGAACCAGAGAGGGGTAAATGGTGGGGGGGGGGGGAGAGAGAAAGGCTAGACACTGTCGGAACAATATTTTTCAAAGCAGCACACATTAGGCAGTACACTCCTCCTCCCCTACCCACTTATTAAGATTCCTAGGGAATCTGATATGTATGTGTATAATTGAAATAATTGAATTGTGTTTTAATTGGAAAAATTAATAAAAAGTATTTTTTAAAAAATAAAAAAAAAGATTCCTAGGGAATCTTTCTGAAAACCTGCTCATCTACACAGGAGGAATGAAGGGGCAGAAATCGATTTAGTTTGCATTTTAACGCTAAATCTCCAAATTCTCCCCCTACAATACTGAGATACTTCTTGGAAATTGGCCCATCTCCAGATTTTGCACTGCATTTCTCCAGCCAAAGAATATGTACAAAAATGTAATATTAATGAAAGCTGCGCATAAAAGCTCACAGTGAAGGTAACAGGCCTTCTGTTGGGGGAAATTGCTCTCAAAAATGAATAAACTAAAAAAAAACCAAGTTGACTACGACAAGGTGTGCATCAGGAGAACCGCACATAGAAATGCATACAAATATGCCTGAAGACTTTTATTTTTAAAAAAGAAAGAATTGAAAACATATGTGGAAATAGGAGTAACTCGGTTTAAGACTGGAAAAATGGGGAAAAACAACCAACATGGACACTTCTTCCTATCCTTACACTGAAGGTAGCTAATTGGCAGCTCATGAACCCAACATTTGCCTGGGGACAGACACAGCCTGCAAGTTTATGGCCACATCACAGCATACATTTAAAGCGCTACACTACCATTTTAATCATCTATGGCTTCCCCCAAAAGAATTCTGGGAGCTGTGGTTTGTTAAGGATGCTGAGAGTTGTTAGAAGACCTCCTATTTCCCTCATAGAGCTACAGTTCACAAAGTGGCTTAACCATCAACACCTCTTCCTAGGCAACTCTGAGAATTGTAGCTCTGCGAGGGGAACTGGGGGGTCTCCTTAACAATGCTCAACACCCTTAACAAATGACAGCTCCCAGAATTCTTTGGGGGAAGCCATGGCTGTTTAAAGTGGTAGTGTAGTGCTTTAAATGTATGTTATGCAGCTTATGTTTGCGCCAATCCACTTTCCATTTGCAACAGCTCCTGCTGATGCTGTGTAAAAGCGTGTGCCATTTTTGCCTGGCTGTGGTGTCCGAAGTGTTAGCAAGTATCTTTGGTGTTTATTAAAATATAATTTGAAATAGCATTACCTGGCATTTTCAGAAGGTAAAATTAAAATTATTTGGCTTTCCGAAACCAGTTTATGTGCTTCTTCATCAAGCGTAGACTTACCAAGCTAAATGTTGTCCAATCACAAAAATTATAGCCGATTTGAATTCCTCTCACCCAAAAACATGTTTTTGAGACTGAAGAAACTTGCAAAAGTTAAGTTTCACCCCTTCAAAGGACGCTCCTTACTGCCTCATTCCCACCAACTGCTTAGGATGTCCGCCATCACTGAGTTACACTTCCATCCACTTAATGCATCCCTGGGTGGAAAACTCACCTGCCACCTTGGAAACGAAGCCAAGGCTGCGCTTGAGGTCGGAGCAGATGGACTGCAAACACCAGCGAAACTTGGCATCGCAGCGGTATTTGTTGGCCCCGCAGGTATCATAGCATATATCCAGCTGGTTGCAACACTTAGTCATGGCAGGGATACCCATATCCAGCTGTACATGAAAGGAGAGGGAAGAAAAGATTCTCTTGACACACAACATTGCTCCCCCCCCCCATATTTCTTCTCTGAATGCTGTTTATAAAATTTAATTTAGCATGGATTAGCTGCAACAGATTGAACTGCCTGATACTGACGGTTCTTAGGAGACCAGCAGGATGAAAAAAACATGCTGCAGTGAGATTAAACAATAGCTACGCCTATCAAATAACCATGTCACTTGTCTTGGGAAACAATGCCATAGTTCCTTGTGCAGAACTGACATAGTGTCCTTCAGATTTTGTAGGCTCCCAATTCCCCTCAAAGGAGTAACATTGGAAGTGGCCTCATACCAAATCAGACCATTGGTCCACTAAGCTCAGCAGTGCATATTTCTTTTGTTTGGTCAGATAACACCCTGAACACAGTGAAATATATTTCATTTGCTGACCAGCATCAAAGAAAGACAAATTTTCTCCAAGGAAACATCAAGCCACCTATGGCGAGGCTTCCGTTGACAAGGAGCAACTCACGTTCACAGAACCGGGGGACACTGTCATTTATATATGATTCTTCAACATCAACTTTGTTGGACTGGTTATGTTGTGCAGATGCCTGATTATCGTCTTCCAAAGCAACTACTCTATTCTGAACTTAAAAATGGAAAGCTTAATGCCGGTGGTCAACAAAAGAGGTTTAAAGACTCTCTCAAGGCAAATCTTAAAAAATGTGGTATAAAAACTGACAACTGGGAAACACTGGTCTGCGACTGCTCCAATTGGAGAACAGCCTTTACCAAAGGTGTCATGGGCTTTGAAGACACTCAAACTCAGGATGAAAGGGAGAAATGTGCTAAGAGGCAGGCATGCTTGGCAAACCCTCACCGTGATCAACTCCCGCCTGGAAGCCTATGTCCCCACTGTGGAAGGATGTGTGGATCCAGAATTGGCCTCCACAGTCGCAAACTCACTGTTAAAACCGTGTTTATGGAAGACAATCTTACTCGGCTACACGTGATTGCCAAAGAAGAAGAAAAGAAGAAGATTTTGCCCAGATGCTGAGTCCCTCTGAGGCAATGGTGCCAGTTGGCATTTAGGACCAAAGCCCATCAGTTACAACTCATGCATTCCAATCTGGTCCATATCCAGGTACCATGTCAGCTCTTTGGAATGCTTTTCCACTCGCTTTTATTACAGATCCTGCTTTCTTTCGTTTTTGCCTTTCTGTAATTATGAAGATACTTGGAGTAGTGAATCCTGCATCCGTTTATGCAGTCCCCATCCAGAGGATTTATTTGTTCACTGCAGCAGCCACCAACAGTTGGAGGCTAAATGCTCGGGTGACTGGCCAATCAAACAGTAAATTATACGGGTAGCAGTCAAGTGAGACGTGATCGCTTTGTTTGCCATCAGCAGCCAGCCGTCACCTCTGGCACACACAAGGCAGACAGCTTGCACTTGACATCAGGATGTCTGGGCAAACATTGAGAGGGACACTCTTCCCATTTGGAGAGCCTGGACAGATCAAGGGACAAAAAGCACCAAGCAATCACAACCCCTGCCTGAAAAGGCAAGTGTGGTTAGTAAATCATTTCATTGGGTAATGAGATGTTAGCAGTACATACACTTTCGGGTACCTTGAGACCCAGGAAATAGGAGCTGCAGCCATTGGGTTCTGGAGACTTGTAATCTGGCCTGGCCATTGGTGCTTTCCCTGTAAGACAAGTGGGAAACACACCCAAAGAAAGCATTAGTAGTTCTAGATGTGACAGCCTTGGAAAGGAGGACTTTGTACAAAGCTTCTTTCAGGGCTGGTGAGCATCAGGAAAGGACTGGCTTGGCTTTGCCAAAGAGCAAGGAATCAATTTAGTTGGGCATCCTTGGGAACAGGACTAGAAGCAGCAGCTGAAGGCCCCAGCGGGCTGGGAGGGCCCTTCAACACCCTTGCTACACAGATGCTTTATAGCACCAGGCGGTGGTGAAACTTGAATCCATCCATGGTAGCCACCTGATCTTTTAAGTGGCCCAAGATGTAAGTCCCTGGCCCATAGGTCAACGAAACCTCTAGTTTTCATTGATCTAATGGCCAGGGCATTGCATCTGGGTATTGTAAGATGGCAGGCGGCCACCATAGATAGGAGTCAAGCTTTGCCCCTGCACAAAAGTGCTGCTGCACAGTAGAGGGTACTGAGTGATGTCACTGCTACAACAAGCAGGATTGGGCCCTGCCCCGTTGGTGGATATTGGAGTCCTATGACTGGCACTGTTCCAAGTGTCCCCCATTGTGTGTTGCCAAACAAGTTTCATAATATAAAGTTGAAGTCATTCATATATGTACATTTCCATATCCTTTTTTTCATGCTATTTACAACAGACTAGAATTGCAATTGAGGGACCCAGGTGGCACTGTGGTTAAACCACTGAGCCTAGGGCTTGCCGATCAGAAGGTCGGCGGTTCGAATCCCTGCAACGGGGTGAGCTCCCGTTGCTTGGTCCCAGCTCCTGCCAACCTAGCAGTTCGAAAGCACGTCAAAATGCAAGTAGATAAATAGGAACCGCTACAGCGGGAAGGTAAACGGTGTTTCCGTGTGCTGCTCTGGTTTGCCAGAAACGGCTTTGTCATGCTGGCCACATGACCTGGAAGCTATACGCCGGCTCCCTCGGCCAATAATGCGAGATGAGCGCGCAACCCCAGAGTCGGTCACGACTGGACCTAATGGTCAGGGGTCCCTTTACCTTTAGAATTGCAATTAAAATTTAAATTTTGCAAAGGTGTTTTTAAAAATCTAGCAAAGTGGTTAATTCCAACACTCAACATGTAAAACATCCATTTCACATTTGGAATTTAAATACTCATTTTGAAAGGGCTTTTCCTGTCAAAATTCAAGTGTGGACGCCTTGTTTTTTATTTTATCTGATGTAAAAGGTAGTATTTCAAAAGATGTCAACAGTCAATGAGCAAATATGTGTCTCCCATAAGTAGCATTGCATGACAACAACCCAATACTGTGGGTTCTCTGTATTATCCAGTTCATGTATACTATGGAAATGCAGATAGGTCAAGAAACACAATGCATTTCCATCTCAGGGTTTTTGTACTTTCTAAAAACTTGGGACTCCCCCAAACTTGTAAATATTCCCTGTGTGTGTGTGTGTGTGTGTGTGTGTGTGTGTGTGTGTGAGAGAGAGAGAGAGAGAGAGAGAGAGAGAGAGAGAGAGAGAGAGAGAGAGAGAGAGAGAGAGAGAGAGAGAGAGAGAGAGAGAGATGCCTTTTGGTTGCCTAAGCAATGACACTCATACCCTGAAAATATAGGAATTACTCTCTCTTTGTTGCCCTTCAGAGTGGTTTGGGGTGGAAGAGTGATCTTAAATACTGCATTATTTACTGTCCAGGGGCCAAATAGTCTGTGGAAGTCCCTGTACTTCAGATACAGACAGAAAGTTCTACAAACTTTCGCGGGTTGCCAACCTACCTGTCAGCATTTCAAGAACAAATGAGGGGCAAGATGCCCTAACCCTCAATGACATGTCAGATGCCATATCATAACAGGATAAATCCCTCCCTTCATTTACTGGCACCAGTCCCCCATCCCCCTTGTGGATGAGCCAAGGGAGAGCATTGTGCGATTCTGTCTTGTGGGCACCTGTTTGGCCACTGTGAGAACAGGATGCTGGACTAGATGGGCCTGGGGCCTCATCCAGCAGGCCTCTTCTTCAAAGATGTCCCACACATGACATGGCTGTTAACCCAGGTTTGCAGTTGAATGTACACCTGGCGAACAGCTGAATCTTTGATGAGCATACTTGTTTGCATTGCATTAAAATGTACAGTGGTACCTCAGTTTTCGAACAGCTTAGTTCACAAACAACTTGGAACCCAAACACTGCAAAACCGGAAATAGGTGTTCCAGTTTTCAAACTTTTTTCGGAAGCCGAATGTGCTCTGTTTTGAGTCCCCCTGTGTTTCCTGTTGCACTGCTAATTTGCATCCCCCCATTGTAATTCAAGCCTTCTGTTTCCGATTGCAGTGTTCTAAGGTGATATTTGGAGCTTATATTTGGTGCTTTTGTTTTTGCTATTTATTTTGCCTTTTTGTTTTTGAGGCTTTTTCAGTTACGTAATTTGTTTTGGGGACTGTCTGGAACCCAGTTCATTTACTGATTGATTGATTGTGTGACTGCAGAAATGGATAAAAGCCCCCTATGCAAACAATGACTATCATCAATTTTAATTTTTATCATCTATAATACTGTTTTGTTTATTTTATAGCACAGTACATTGATTATTGCTTTCATTTTGTGGAACAATGGTCTCATTAGATAGTAAAATTCATGTTAAATTGCTGTTTTAGGGGTTGTTTTTAAAAGTCTGGAACGGATTAATCTGTTTTGCATTCCTTTCTATGGGAAAGCATGCCTTGGTTTTGGAACACTTCGGTTTTGGAACAGACTTCCAGAACAGATTAAGTTTGAGAACCAAGGTACCACTGTAATGTGTGAATTGAACCCAAACCATCTGTAACACTGGGCAGCCGCACATATTCCAGAAATACTCAGTCTGCTTGTTTTTTTTAAAGATGCAAAGCCTTGAGGAATTTTTGCAACCCAGAAAAGGAAAATCAAGGTGAATAACAACCTTCCACTCTGGGGAAAGAAATGAGCAGCAAATTGATTAACAACTCCTGGGGACTCCTTTGGTACCAATTTCAGAGGTTGATGGAGTGTGGGAGGCACCATAAAAGCAAAATGTATGGTTTTAACTTGTTAGTCTCAACAAAACAAGATAAAACACAAAGTTTTTGGCCTCCAAAGAGATTGTGGATGTTCTTCACAACCATTCTGGACAGCAAATGTTTAGTGTTTCTACTCCTAAAGAAGAAATCCGAGCTGACCAAACAAGCAGTCTTCACTGTTATGCTTAAGGCTTCCTATCTAGTGACACAAACCACATGCACAGTTCCAGAAGCCGCATGCAGATGGGATCTGCCCATGTTGCACTGGCTGGTGCAAGTGATTTCTAACCCAGCACCTGGAAGCCTGATTTTAGAAGTCCATTCTTCATCAACCTGGTGCCCTTCAGATATTTTGGACGGATGGGGATGATGGCGTACACTCCAACATATACCCCACACATCTTACTGGGTTGCCCCAGCCACTCTGAGCAGCTTCCAACATATATAAAAACATAAGAAAACATTAAACATTTTTTAAAAACCTTCTGAATACAGGATTGCCTTCAGACACCCTGGCGGTTGGATGACTCCACACCCCCAACATTTCTCCAGTGAAAATAGGGACATTGTAAGGAAAAGCGGGACATTCTAGGATCAAATCAGAAATCAGGATGGTTTCTCTAATTAAGGGTCACCCCTGGAAATTAGGGACACTTGGAGGGTCTGTGATGGGAGTTGTCCTAAACCTCTGAAGGACAGCAGGTTGGCAAAGGCTGCCCATGTCTATTGAACTGGAGCAGACTGGTCTGAATTTTGAAGTATCTCTTGCCTGGTCAACTATTGAGAAGGTGATATAGGTTTGGATTTGCCCAGGCAGCAAGGGGTGGGTGGGGATATCTCACTCATTGGAATGAAACAAGCTCTAAGCAGAAGTGAAAGAAGAAGAGGAGCTTACCATATCTACACCGGTACTGGCAGACACCGTTTTTCCCTCCTAGCAGCTCTGATACGTAGTCTAAATAGGCATTCACAGTCTCAAAGCCATCCCGGATGGTCCCAATACCCCAATCTGAAAAAGAGGCTTCCTCGGGCACTGCTGAAGGATGGGCTGCACTGTCCTGGGTTGTCTCTTCAGTGCCTGTCCCCACAGCCAGAGACATGCAGAGAATCAACAAGCCGCCAAACAGTTTCATTTTGAAGCAGGGCAAAGCAAATCCAGGCACAGGGGAAGTTTTGCGAGACAGCGAGGGGTTAGTGGCAAATGACAACTGAGCTGCTCCGAAGGTTTTACACGGCCTGTGTGTACACCCTTCTCCGGTGGACTTTAAACACTGCTGCTGGGGCGGCAGGATGAGGTCACCACAGTTAAAGAGAGCACAAAGTTCAGATACTTTGGTCGAAGCATAATGGGTCTGTTGCCCAATATTTAAGACTCTTTTATTTGCTCCCAGGATCGCCCTGGCTCAGAAGATGGCACAGGCCAGGTCCTGTAACTCCAGAAGAACTCCAACAGCATAAAACACATCTGCTTCCAAAGATCCTTGCGCATCTACCATCAACCCACCCCACTTTTCCCCTGTTGTGGTTTCTTTTCCCTTACTCCAGCACTTCTCAAGTAAAATATGAAGCAGGGAGATGAGGTTGTGATCAGTGGAGCCTAGTCTACCTCAGTTTGCCCACAGCCGGTCTTCACTTGCCTTCCTTCCTACCTGCAACCAGTCTAGTGGTGGTACTGCTTGCCAACTTCCTTCTCCTCAGCCTCAGGCCACATTCACACCATGCATTTAAAGCGCAATGATACCACTTTAAACAGTGATGGTTCCCCCAAAGAATTATGGGACCTGTAAGGGTTAAGAGCTGAGAGTTGTCAGGAGGCCCTCCTTCCACTCACAGAGCTACAATTCCCAGAGTTCACTGAGGAGAGGTGTGATTACTAAATCGACCCGGGAACTGTAGTTCCGCTATGTGCAGGTATTTCAAGTTATGGTAATTACAGGCGCATGTGCGCGCTCGTAATGCTGACATACACCGGTCGAAGGGACAAGGAAATGGAAGGGGTGTGACTACAGTCACAGAACTGTCCTCAATCTGAACACTTGTATGTGGATGGGGGAAAGCACAATAGCCTCCCCCCAAAAATCAACATCCAATCGGTGGTGTGAAAAGTCTGCTACAATTTTGCTTCAAAGAGGGTTGGAATGAACAGCAGCTATAGCATCATAAACAGCACAGCTGCAAGGGTCTTCTGTCTCCTATACCTGAGTTCAATGGGACTTACTCCCAGGGAAGTGCATCTAGGATTGTAGCCTAACAGATTTGTTGCAACAGAAAGCAGTACGTAAAGTTAGTGTAGGTTAGAAATTAAAGCTTGTGCCGCAATACGTCTGTTACTGTTTGAAGGTGACATATGACTCTTTCTTACTGCTCTCCTTGCTCAGGACTGCTTAGGAAGGAAACAAAATCAGTCTTATCTCTCTCTGTGTGTAAGGCATGGGGCAACCCAGATACATATCAGTGAACTTCATCAGCCTTGGGTCATAATAGCTGCTGGCTGATGTTGTTGTTTTGTCATTTAGTCATGTCCGACCCTTTGTGACCCCATGGACCATAGCACGCCAGGCACTCCTGTCTTGCACTGCCTCCCACAGTTTGGTCAAACTCATGTTCGTAGCTTCGAGAACACTGTCCAACCATCTCATCCTCTGTCGTCCCCTTCTCCTAGTGCCCTCAATCTTTCCCAACATCAGGGTCTTTTCCAAGGATTCTTCTCTTCTCATGAGGTGGCCAAAGTATTGGAGCCTCAGCTTCACAATCTGTCCTTCCAGGGAGCACTCAGGGCTGATTTCCTTCAGAATGGATAGGTTTGATCTTCTTGCAGTCCATGGGACTCTCAAGAGTCTCCTCCAGCACCATAACTGATAACAGCTGGCTGATAACAGCTGGCTGATACCAGATTTATTCAGAGAGTTCCTGACCCAGCATTGACTTTATTTTCTGTTTAAAAGACTCAAAGGGGAGAATTAGCACACATTGATGATGATGATGATAATGATGATGATGCCTTTTCCACCAACTGGGACTCAAGGAGGCTTATAGCTAAAATTGTTGTTGTTTAGTCGTTTAGTCGTGTCCGACTCTTCGTGACCCCATGGACCATAGCACGCCAGGCACTCCTGTCTTCCACTGCCTCCCGCAGTTTGGTCAAACTCATGTTGGTAGCTTCGAGAACACTGTCCAACCATCTTGTCCTCTGACGTCCTCTTCTCCTAGTGCCCTCAATCTTTCCCAACATCAGGGTCTTTTCCAAGGATTCTTCTCTTCTCATGAGGTGGCCAAAGTATTGGAGCCTCAGCTTCACGATCTGTCCTTCCAGGGAGCACTCAGGGCTGATTTCTTTAAGAATGGATAGGTTTGATCTTCTAGCAGTCCATGGGACTCTCAAGAGTCTCCTCCAGCACCATAATTCAAAAGCATCAATTCTTCGGTGATCAGCCTTCTTTATGGTCCAGCTCTCACTTCCATACATCACTACTGGGAAAACCATAGCTTTAACTATACGGACCTTTGTCGGCAAGGTGATGTCTCTGCTTTTTATGATGCTGTCTAGGTTTGTCATTGCTTTTCTCCCAAGAAGCAGGCGTCTTTTAATTTCGTGACTGCTGTCACCATCTGCAGTGATCAAGGAGCCCAAGAAGGTAAAATCTCTCACTGCCTCCATTTCCTCCCCTTCTATTTGCCAGGAGGTGATGGGACCAGTGGCCATGATCTTGGTTTTTTTGATGTTGAGCTTCAGACCATAATTTGCGCTCTCCTCTTTCACCCTCATTAAAAGGTTCTTTAATTCCTCCTCGCTTTCTGCCATCAAGGTTGTGTCATCTGCATATCTGAGGTTGTTGATATTTCTTCCGGCAATCTTAATTCCGGCTTGGGATTCATCTAGTCCAGCCTTTCGCATGATGAATTCTGCATATAAGTTAAATAAGCAGGGAGACAATATACAACCTTGTCGTACTCCTTTCCCAATTTTGAACCACTCAGTTGTTCCATATCCAGTTCTAACTGTAGCTTCTTGTCCCACATAGAGATTTCTCAGGAGACAGATGAGGTGATTAGGCACTCCCATTTCTTTAAGAACTTGCCATAGTTTGCTGTGGTCGACACAGTCAAAGGCTTTTGCATAGTCAATGAAGCAGAAGTAGACGTTTTTCTGGAACTCTCTAGCTTTCTCCATAATCCAGCGCATGTTTGCTATTTGGTCTCTGGTTCCTCTGCCCTTTTGAAATCCAGCTTGCACTTCTGGGAGTTCTCGGTCCACATACTGCCTAAGCCTGCCTTGTAAAATTTTAAGCATAACCTTACTAGCGTGTGAAATGAGCGCAATTGTGCGGTAGTTGGAGCATTCTTTGGCACTGCCCTTCTTTGGAATTGGGATGTAGACTGATCTTCTCCAATCCTCTGGCCATTGCTGAGTTTTCCAAACTTGCTGGCATATTGGGTGTAGCACCTTAACAGCATCATCTTTTAAAATTTTAAATAGTTCAGCTGGAATATCATCACTTCCACTGGCCTTGTTATTAGCAGTGCTTTCTAAGGCCCATTTGACTTCACTCTCCAAGATGTCTGGCTCAAGGTCAGCAACCACACTACCTGAGGTGTACGAAACCTCCATGTCTTTCTGGTATAATTCCTCTGTGTATTCTTGCCACCTCTTCTTGATGTCTTCTGCTTCTGTTAGGTCCTTACCACTTTTGTCCTTGATTATGGTAATCTTTGTACGAAATGTTCCTTTCATATCTCCAATTTTCTTGAACAGATCTCTGGTTTTCCCCATTCTATTGTTTTCCTCTATTTCTTTGCATTGCTCATTTAAGAAGACCCTCTTGTCTCTCCTTGCTGTTTTTTGGAAATCTGCATTCAGTTTCCTGTATCTTTCCCTATCTCCGTTGCATTTTGCTTGCCTCCTCTCCTCCGCTATTTGTAAGGCCTCGTTGGACAGCCATTTTGCTTTCTTGCATTTCCTTTTCCTTGGGATGGTTTTCGTTGCTGCCTCCTGTATAATGTTACGAGCCTCCATCCATAGTTCTTCAGGCACTCTGTCCACCAAATCTAAATCCTTAAACCTGTTCCTCACTTCCACTGTGTATTCATAAGGGATTTGATTCAGATTGTATCTTACTGGCCCAGTGGTTTTTCCTACTTTCTTCAGTTTAAGCTGGAATTTTGCTATAAGAAGCTGATGATCTGAGTTACAGTCAGCTCCAGGTCTTGTTTTTGCTGATTGTATAGAGCTTCTCCATCTTTGGCTGCAGAGAATATAATCAATCTGATTTCGATGCTGCCCATTTGGTGATATCCATGTGTAGAGTCGTCTCTTGTGTTGTTGGAAGAGAGTGTTTGTGATGACCAGCTTGTTCTCTTGACAGAACTCTATTAGCCTTTGCCCTGCTTCATTTTGAACTCCAAGGCCAAACTTGCCAGTTGTTCCTTTTATCTCTTGATTCCCTACTTTAGCATTCCAATCCCCTGTAATGAGAAGAACATCCTTCTTTGGTGTCATTTCTAGAAGGTGTTGTAGGTCTTCATAGAATTGGTCAATTTCACTTTCTTCAGCACCGGTAGTTGGTGCATAAACTTGGATTACTGTGATGTTAAAAGGTCTGCCTTGGATTCGTATCGAGATCATTCTGTCATTTTTGAGATTGCATCCCATTACAGCTTTTGCCACTCTTTTGTTGACTATGAGGGCCACTCCATTTCTACTACGGGATTCTTGCCCACAGTAGTAGATACGATAGTCACCCGAACTGAATTCGCCCATTCCCTTCCATTTTAGTTCACTGATGCCCAGGATGTCTATATTTATTCTTGTCATCTCATTTTTGACCACATCCAGCTTACCTCCACTCATGGTTCTTACATTCCAGGTTCCTATGCAATATTTTTCTTTACAGCATCGGACTTTCCTTTCGCTTCCAGGCATATCCGCAACTGAGCGTCCTTTCGGCTTTGGCCCAGCCGCTTCATCAGCTCTGAATCTACTTGTACTTGTCCTCCGCTCTTCCTCAGTAGCATGTTGGACGCCTTCCGACCTGAGGGGCTCATCTTCCAGCGTCATAACTTTTATATGCCTGTTGTCTTTGTCCATGGAGTTTTCTTGGCAGGGATACTGGAGTGGCTTGCCAGTTCCTTCTCCAGGTGGATCATGTTTAGTCAAAACTCTCCACTATGACCTGTCCATCTTGGGTGGCCCTGCATGGCATAGCTCATAGCTTCTCTGAGTTATTCAAGCCCCTTCGCCACGACAAGGCATTGATCCATGAAGGGGATAGCTAAAATAGAAACAGCTAAAAACATAAGGGAGGGGAAGCAATAATTTAAAAGTCAAACAAACATTAGATAGATAGATGATAGATAGATAGATAGATAGATAGATAGATAGATAGATAGATAGCTTGACAGATGATAGATGCGATCTATTAAAACAGACATATAATTACAATAAAAACATCACAGCACCAACCCTTTCCTTTAAAAGAGTCCATTCCCAAAAGGCCATTTTAACATGAAAGTCTTCACCTGCCAGCAGAAGGACAACAAGGAGAGCCAGTCTGACCTCTCTAGGGAGGGACTTCAAGTGTCTTGGGAGCAGCCAACAAGAAGGCAGCAGTTTGAGAAAATATGATGTGAAACAACACATCTTTTTACTGTGAAAGGTGGGATTGGGCGAGTCCGGCAAATGGCATTATATGGAAAACTTGCCCAATGCCACAGAGTCAGCAGAAGCCCAAAAAAATCAGGGACAAATTTGCTGCTAAGCAGATACGTTCGTTCTACATACCAGGCAAGGAAGGCCTGTGATTCCTCAGTCTGCCTAGGCTAAGGAGAGACACTTGCTGCTGTGCTTTCCCCTTGTCTCCAGGATGAAGGCAAGAAAAAAAGATGGTATCTTTTAATGGACTGGCCCAAGCTTCCAATTTTCTGCAAAGTCACGCATTTAGTTCTTGTCATGAAAGCTTGCAAAAAGCGTAATATTAGAGGTGGCATGGTAAAAAAAGGCCGTCGTATATTCTGTGACGAACCTCTTTGTATCTCCTGCTTATTCACATATATTTTCCAGTTAAAGCAGTTATCAGATCGACGCGACCTATCCAGAGCAGATTACCAATGCCCTCTGGTTTTCCTTTTTTTTTTTTTTTGAGTATCTGTTATCAGGAAGTGCTGAGACAGAGGAAAAAGCAGGTTCAAGAGTCATGTTGCCCAGCCTGCTTCATTTCAAGGAGCAATTAAGATACTCCTGAGCTGAATCTTCTCTCTGCATTCAGGAGGGAGCTGCAATGACACCACTTTCAGAATCCTTATATACAGGTTAACACTTTTGCTTTATATGGATCTGCCTGTAAACCCCAAATATCAAGTGTGCATCTATCTAACACAATTTAATATATTCAATGCATATTTAACATGTCTCTTTGCATGGCTCTCCTCTTAACACTAAACCATGATTAGAACAGGGCTTGCTTGCTCTTTTCTCCCATTAAATGAGAACACTACAAATAAAAGTCTTGCAATTCATCACCAGCCATGCTACTCTGCTGCTTCCTTTAGCACACATTTAAAGTACATTCTGTGCACATTTAAAGCCCTTGGCTTTCCCCTAGAGGGTCCTGGGAGCTGTAGTTTCCCCCTCAAAGAGCTACAACCCCCAGCATCTTTTAACAGTCTACAGTTCCCAGGATTCTTTGGGGGGAAGACACGTGTGTTGAGTGTGCTTCAAATGCACGGGGTGGTACTTTATTGTGTTATTAATAGCGCCACAGTTACTCTTCTGTTCAGCCTTACGAAGAATGATGGAGAACCACATAACTGGCATTTGTATCACACCCTTCCTCTGGAGAGTGAAGCCAATGTTAAGGCCTTCCCTTTTGTACTTACAACAATCCTGTAAGGTAGGATGAGGAACTGTGGACAGCCCATGATCCCCTAGTATGCCGCCTTTTTGAGGCTGGGTGGGATCTGAACACCAATTTTCCAGTCTAGGTCCACTCACTTGCAGTAAAAGCAGTTTTTCTGAAGACTCTTGATTCAAGAGTGCCTGTGGCATCAGGCGGTGGCCAAATTGCCAGTTGAAGGTGCTGATGAGCTATGTGGCCCATTTTACAGAATGAAGCACTTCCTGCAAAGTGTTGGCATAGCCTCGTGTCTGAAATCCTAACAGCTGCTGGCTGCCTGCATTGACAGCACCAAGCTAAATGGACCAATGACTTGACTTTGTGGAAGGCAACTTCCTGCGTTCCTATAAACAGCTGCACCTCAGTCATATCTTCAGTACTACATGAGTGCGGGTATCCTGCTCTAAGATGCATCATTGTATGGATTTAAAAACAACACCACACCTGTATGATTACTCTTAAGAGAGAAGTTTGTTTCTAACTTAGAGAAGAAATGAGATGGAGTGGTAGCCAACTACGCATTACTCAGAGTAGACCCATTGAAATGAACAAACATTGCTAAGTCGGTTCAATTGATTACAGTAGGTATTCTCTGAGTAAAGCTTAGTTGAACACCACCAAATATAAGACAGAATGAATGATCCCAATTGGATTTGCCTTTGCAGTCTTTGCAGAGTAAGCGGGAGCCAGGAATAAGACATGCGGAAAAGTAAACAGCTTCAGCTCTGTACAGTTTCACAGGCAACTAGTTTCATTTGGCAGTAGAAAAAAATGCAGGTTCAGATAAACAGGTTGGTCAATTGGCTAATCCTCAATATTATTTTGCTCACAATGTTTGCTCCTTTATACCATCTAGCAGCGGGAAGCAAAATGATGATAAACTGGTTCAAAAAGTTCCAGCTGTATTGCCATGTCTGTAATGTTTATATAGTTAACAACTTGTGGGCCCAAATTCAATTAAAGAAATATTCAGATATCACATCTAGCAGTTCAGCTCCAGCTACGAACGCAACTAAAAAAATGATTTGTGCAGTCGTGTTTAACAAGTTCATCCAGTATGGCTTTTAATAAAGAAGTGTGTGCTGTACCATAATGATTGCTTCTGATTAAAAGCTTTCCTCCTTACATTGGGATGAACAATGAGTGCAGGAGAGATAAACATTCAATGCTGCAAGGCATCCTCTGAGAAGGGGGTGCAGGCAGAAACAACAGCAACATCCTGTCAGCTTTCCATATCTAGAATACAGATTTGTCAAAACTGGAACAAGTCTGGCTCCTGAAAGCTTCACATCTCAATTTTGTGCATTGCAGTGCCAAATGCAGACCTGTTGAGTGTGTTCTCAGTGGCTGGCTAGCCTTGTCCCTGAATTAACACCTCTGCATGGACCCGATCCTAAACCTCTGCCTTCCTGTGGCTGTACTCATTTGTGAGAAAGGCTTGGGGAGTAAACCCTAAGGAAAAAAATCTGCATCTGCAGCCTTGTGGGACATCTTTGGGAGAAGAAAAGGCTAAAGCAGGCATCCCCAAACTTTGGCCCTCCAGATGTTTTGGACTGCAATTCCCATCTTCCCCGACCACTGGTCCTGTTAGCTAGGGATCATGGGAGTTGTAGGCCAAAACATCTGGAGGGCCGCAGTTTGGGGATGCCTGGGCTAAGGAGTAAACCCTACACAAATCCAGAGCGGAGTCCCTAAGAAGGTTGGACGGTGGCTTCTTTGACTACTTCTGACAATTCCTCCAGCCAAGCAAGTGCCAAACATATCATTCTGCTTTCCTTTGGATTACATCAGCAGCAAGGCTCAGAGGAGGGTTGTGTCGCCTGGGCAGCCCACGAGTTCCACACACACTGCCCTGAAGAAGTTACTTTGGTGTTTTTAATGCAGCAGAAATGATACAGGAGGTAGCAGTTCCGTGTTCCTGGTCTCTGCAGCCATAGCAGGCACTGTGATTCTCCAGACGTTTGACATGAGGTGCACTTCATTCTCTCTCAGGACAGACGGATGTCAACAGAAGACGAACTGAAGCTTGGGAAATTCCCAGTCAGCTCCTCTGTTTTTCTCTGTAGATGTCACCTGTGGCTCTTGTGGTCTCACAGGGAATGCCACAGTGCAGCTTGTGCTTTGAAAAAACAGACTGGCTGTTGTGATAAAGCTTAAATGATGCAAGATGGTTGTAGTAGACCAAAGACAGGCAGCTCATTAGCACCTGCCCCTATGGCTGCTAACTAAATACACCACGGTGCATTTACTACTTGCTTTAGATGACGGAGGTTAGAAATGGCCTAGGAACCCAAAATCTGAACTATCTCCTAATTGGTTGAGATTGTCGCAGCCTAATCTGGATACTTTCAGTTCAAATCTATGTTTAAGTGGTGGCAAATCAACTGATTTCAAAGGAATGCCCTTCCAGGTTTGTGTGTGTTTTGGGGGTTTCAGCTGCAGAGTGTGATCATAGCCATCTTTACCCAGAGATTTCAATGAGATTTTCTCTTAGCTAAATATGTATGGGAATATAGCGTATGCATAGGATCAGGCTGTTTCATTTATTTTCTCTTTGACATTTTATCAAATCTGATATCAGATTGGCAGAGTACTCCCTTTTGCGTAACTCCCTGACCCAGTGCCAAAGGCTTATTGGTCACCCTTCCTGGACAGCTCTGCTTTTCTCCCCCCCTCCAATGCCAACAAAGACCCAAAATACCCCACCACATCTCTTTCCTTCTCTCTCATCCCCTCCAGGCCAGCAACATACCTGCCTCTCACTGCCCATTTGAACAACGAACTGAACTCACAAAGACATCTTGCTATGGTTATCAAGGGCTGGCAGGCCGGCTTCAGAGAGGATACTGCTTCAAGGTGCTTTAGCCTCACAAAAGTGAGAAGATGGAAACGTAAACTCGGGTGGGAGGGAGGAAGAACAGATTGCAAATGCATACAGTGGTACCTCGGATTACAAACGCTTCAGGTTACAAACTCCGCTAACCCAGAAATAGTACCTCAGGTTAAGAACTTTGCTTCAGGATAGGAACAGAAATCGTGCTCCGGTGGCTCAGACTGAAATGCTTGCCTCTGGTCGGTTGCAGCAGCTCTTCCTAAGCGCTGCCATAATTATCTGGAGCTTTCAACGGCATTTCCGAGGGACTCCTGATCAACCTCCTGGGGAAAGTGGGGGACATAATCAAAATGGAGGCCCAAAGGGGTCCCCTATCCACCCTAAGCGGCTTCTACTGGGAGATTTATTATTTTAAATCCCCTGGGGACAGGGGTGACACCATAGGGATGACTGTGATTGGTTGTGCTGCCCAGAGATGATTGGCCAATAGAAGAGATGGACAGAAACAAGTCAGCATGTCTCTAAATGTTAAGTAATGTATTGAATATAAATGTAAGGAACAGAGAAGGGACTGCAGTATAGCTTGGGGGGGGGGGTTAGGGTGGGGCAAGTGCCCCATTTGGCCTAAGGCACCAGCTTCTGCTAGAAGGCAAGTTTTGCTTATATGCTCTGGGTTAGGCAAAAGGTACAGAATATTCAGCTTGCTCTAGAACCAAGATGACTGATATATTTCCTTTGGAGGAATTCAAAGGCTTGTAATTTGCAGCTCCATCGCTGATAAATATATAGAGCGCGAGAGAAGAGACTAGCAGACATGAAAATCTCAGTCCACCAGCTCCCTCAGGTGGCCATGCACCCACAATTGCATGGAGAATCTCTTTCATGCGTCCTTGAATTAGTCAGGCTCTTTCATTTCTAAATGTGTTGGTACAAAATCTCTTTAGGTGCGCAGCACAAGGAATCACCTCACCATATGAAAGCAGAGGGAGAGGAAAGTGCCCGAGGCCTTATAGATTTGCTAAACCAGATAACTGTTATTGATACCATATAGCCTAAAAAGAAACAGTAGCTACAGAAATTTTGGCTTCGCAGCAGTAACATTTGCAAATGAATTTTCCGAGATCTCTAGGTGACTTTTGAGCAGCTGGCCACCGGAGCAAAATCTTATGGCTCAAGCTTGGCTCTGAAGATAACTTGCAAAAAAAAATAAATTCACAGAATAAAAGCTTATGTGGATGATGTGGGAGGACTTTCTGAACAATGTAAGATGGGTGAAGGGGTGGGAGGAATCACCCCAAATAAGGTTTGGATCCAAATATAAATTACAGAAGTTAACAGAAGGAAAGTTTACCACCACTTACCCCAGCATTGCCTCACAACCATAGGCAAACTCAGCCCTCCAGATGCTTTGGGGCTACAGCTCCCATGATCCCTAGCTAACAGGACTAGTGATCAGGGATGATGGGAATTGTAGTCCCCAAACATCTGGAGGGCCGTTCGCCTACACCTGGTCAAGAGGGCTTCCCCAACTTTCCAGAGCTTTCTGGAGAATGTAAGTAGCTGAAGGTGGAACGAATGGCAAATTTTTCTTCCATGACCTTGCTTTAATTAAACTGAATTTTAGGAAGTTTTTGAAATTGATATCTGATTGACTGATAAAAAGCTATATAAGATGCAGCTTGTAATTTGAGTTCATAGGATCAGGACCTAACTACCCTCTGCCCAGAAGCTACACTTACATAAACATCTCTCTTTGAACGTGGCAGTTCCAAAAACTGGTTATACAGGGAAGTCTTCACTTTTATTGAGAATCCAGACAAACCACTTCACCACAGCTTCATGCCACTTGACTGAAGAACTTTTTAAGTACCAGCCAACACTTAAAATAGGTTTTCGAGCAAAAAGTAGAAACTTCCAGCGGACTCCCATCTTATGCCTTTCCTTAATGCAGCTGCCTCCTCTCTCACAATAACATTGCAGAATGGAAGGTTTGGCGCCTATATTCATTGTATGTGTGTTCAGAATCTAGGTTATAGGGACGTATTTGCAGAAGCATTTTTAATCACAGGCTTGCAACAGCATCCCTATGTGCCATGAAGAACAGAATAGGGTCAGTTGTAAAAGATCAAAACGAACTAAGCCAGACCAAGTTAGCTGTACGTATATTTAGAGCACTCTTGGCACTCCCCCGCCCATCTAGTTTCTAACAGGAACTAAATTTGCTTGTATCCATTGCAACTTGCAGGTGGGTGCTCAGGAGTTAAAATCTCTGGGGATGCAAACTACTGAGCTGGTCAATTTAAAAACAGGTCTAATGCCTCATCTTCTGCTTAAGTCTTCCTTCGGGCCACAGAAAAGCTAATGGCAGCACATTTTTAAATTTTCAGCTTTCTTCCCAGATCAGTGTTTGAAATGAAGTAGCGCAGCAACTTCCCATTCAATGGCAGCAGGCCATTTTTGCTCGGACGTAACTCTTATCTAACCAACCAGAACACTCCATTGGTCTCAATGGCAAGAGAAGCTCTCCATTTGCTTCCGAGCCACTCCAAAATCACGGGGCAACAAACTTGTGTAACATGTTAAAACTATCTTACAGTTCTTACTCAAAGATCTGTCTGATCCCATTTCACTGAAAAAGCCTGTGAATTAAACAGAACCCCCCTTTCCTCCAGGCCGTATCCAATTCTGGTGAATGTTATCATTGCTTTGAACCTGTAGGAAGTAGCAAAAACTATAACTATTTGGCATTGTCCATAATTTAAGTTGCGAGACCCTATACAAGAAATGAATTCTGTTGTTGAAATGCAGCGTAAAGCAAAGTCATACCACACTTCGATGTGAAGATTGTCCCTTTTAATGGCAGAACTTTTTATTTAGAGCCTGGTATTTTTACATATATTTATTTTTTATTACCAAAAAAATAATACAATAAGGCAATTTCTCAAAATATCATCATTGTAAGCCAAAACAGTTGTCATTCAAACTTCACACAGAAGTGCATTCACATAAGAGTTAAGCTCAGTCTAGTCATGGAAGTGAAAAGTAGGTGTAGTACTTGCTCTTCTTCCACCATGAGGAATGACCCTATCCATTTGCAAAAGTGAAGTGCTGCCCCACCCCCAAGAAGGGGAGGCATAAAAGCAAACTTTTTTCCAGAAAAAGAAGTACTCTCTTACGTTTCACTTATTCAAACATCGTGGCAATTCACTTTGTGAGTAACAAGTGAGCCAGTAAGAACCAAAACACAAACCTCCTAAGTGCCTAGCCTCCTAAAATCCTACGTGACCACCTAGCAATCCAAAATATTAGGTTAGATTGCAAAAACAACCCTCATGGATTTTCTAAACACCCAAAAATATTTAGATGTTTCCGCGATGCATGTTAAGTGTGTGGCATAGAAATGCAGCCTTATATAATTTTTAAAAACCTACTTTAAGTACGAACTCCAGAAAAAGCTCTTAACACAAATGGATTTCCTTATGTATCATATCTCTAGTTAATTAACAAGAGGTCTCTCTTGTTTTGGCACGTTCTCCATCTTATATGGCTTGTTTTGCTTTAGCAAAATCCAAACCAAGATTTAAAGCTTCCATCCACTATCAAGATGCCCCGCTGCTTAGCTCCCGAGATTTCTCTGCAGTTCATAGTCAATCACACTGCGCAGTAACTCTTGCTTCTTTTAAATGAAAATAAAGAAATGCATTCTTACTTGTTTGGGGAATGGAGTGCTACTACGCACTAGGAGTGCTTCTAAACCCAGTGTGTTCTTTGTGTTCCCCATGACGCCGTACAATTCATGGGGTTTTTTTTATGGAAAGGAAGTGCATTGCTTTTGCACACAAAGAAGAGTGTTCTGTATTCTAAGGACTATGCTCACTATGGCAAGCAAGTGGAGTGTCTTTGAATATAGCGTTCAAGCACCTATCCTGTTTTGAACAAACATATGGGACTAATGTTAGTTTCTCCCCCAGGCTAAAAGGGTTCAGCTTTGATTGGCGGCCTTTAAACACTCATATAAAAGTAAAGAGAGATGCATCACCCTTTGGTGAAAATGGGGGCTCCACATCTTCCCCACCCCAATAAGTTTTGAAATCCAAAACTCCCCAAGATTAGCGATTTTCCAACTTCACTGTTGGAAAATGTGCCAAATGAAGGTACCATAAATCACTGAAGACCCCTTTTCAATGGAAGTCCAAGTGTATCCTGACTCGTTTGGCAGAGTATATTTAGGAATAGAGCGATTGGCAGTACTACTGTTTCTCTACCTTGGAGAGAAAAGCCAAGGATAAGAACTGCTGTTGAATTTTAACTCACCAAGAGGAAGAGTTGAACTTCTATATTAGAGCAGCTCCAATATAGAACATTTTAAATACCTAAAAGGATTAATGAAGTTGGCACCATCAGCCCATCAACATTTTCCTCAAGCTGTGATGTAAAGGATAAAAGTATCCTGATCGAATGTGAATTCATGTCTATAGCATCTTCCAAGAGGCTCATTGTCTCAATATTCCCTCCTGCAATATTTCTCAATTTATGCATGCCCTTTTGGCAGTGCACTCCACAATATAATTAAGCTGATGTATCGTACACTTTGAAGTAATAGGCACTAAAAGCAATGAGAGCAAAATAAGTGCTTCAGTTTGAAGTACATTGCAATGTTTACTGCTTTACCTTACAATTGTCACTGTCGCACGCTGCTCAGATATGCTTAAATTAAATCAACTGATTCTTTTGTAACCTGAGGCACCCTGAGACAGATGCAACAAGGAATTTGGGGTGTTTTGCTAATAATTTCAATTAGCTGCAGTTTACCATAACATATAGACTCAAACAAACCGTAGTTACTCTTAACTGTGGTTAAAAGAAAAAGCCAACTTCAAACCATGGTTTACAAGGTTGGCATGTTCCCTAAACCACAGTTGAGACAAGACTAGCTACAGTTTATCTGGGTTTGGGTGTAAATGGTAAACTGCAGTCGATTGTAAACAGAAATAAAAACAAACATGAAAGTGTGCCATTTCCTCCTTATGGCTGTGTTGTGGTCTTGGTGGTGGGGAGAAAGTTTTTGAAACCGAGGTTCATGTACATTAACACTGTGCTACAGTTTAGAGTTACATCCAACTCGAGTAAAAAGAGTTCAAGGCGAGTTACCATAAAGTAAAAGGGCATGGAACTACAGCCTTTACGTAATCAAAGGACTGGCCTTTGCTATGACAGTTTAAACAAACTAATTAAAGTTATTCTCGTATATGTGGGTTCCGTCTTCACCCAGGCAATGAGTGTAATCTCCAATTCACGGTTTCCAAATAGCAAAGTTTTCTGACTTAGTACATAGCAGCTTCATATTTTCAACACTGGGGCTCTCTTCATTCTGGATTGTGTCTGCAGTTACAGCTTCACTCCAAAGGTTTGTTGTTTTTAACTGCAAGCTGCAGAGCCTATCCACAAGCAAACCTGAGTAGGTGGCATGGTACTACGGTATGTTTCAAGTAGACCCCATTTTAACTCAAGTTCCTTATTATTCCTGCAATGATCTTTGTGCTTACGCACCACAGAAAGGCACAAATAAGGCACGATGTGGAACTTCAATGGAAGTGGCATATATCCCAATGAAAACAAAATGCACCAAGGAGCTATGGTGCAAAATTAACTTTTGTTTAAAAACAAACAAACCCCCAAACCCCCTGTGCACTCAAAATCTCCCACCGAAAAATGTGAAGACAGACGTTAACATTTTAAGGCAGTGGGGCCATTTTAGAAATGGCTGCATTGCAGTCAGAGTAACATACCTACTGCTCTCCAGGGATGAGTTCTTAATAAAACTAGTTTTGTATGTTTGTCGCAGAAGTGAGTTGTACATTGTGCTAATTGTCTTTCCTTTGCCCCTGCACCCTGTCACTAAAGCATCCCCTCCTCTAATTCGTAGAGCAAGCTTTGCTTTTGCTTTTTTATTATAAGGGAAACAGGTTTTCTAGCTAACGTTCGATACACTACTAGGCACATCAGTTATTTGGACTGTAAAGCTGGTAGGACTTTCTCCATGACCGAGGTACAAGATTTTGAGTTCTCTCTTTGTATTACAGCGGTATCTCGGTTTTCAAACATAATCTGTTCCGGAAGACCATTAGTTCCGAAACATTCAAAAACTCAATAAATAAAACTCAATACAGAAGCTGCGTGGCATGTTCAACTTCTGGTGTGTTCGAAAACTGAAGCATTTACTTCTGGATTTACAGTGTTTGCGTTCCGAAACGTTCGTCAACAGAGAGGTTAAAAAACTGAGGTACCACTGTATGTCTGTCTTCACTGCAAAACCTGGCCAGTATTAAAGTGTGAAAGTATGGGACTAATACCGCTTCAAATTTCGCATACCATTTATATATACTCTCTCTCTCTCGCCCCCCCCTCTCAACAGCTTGCAGCAATTTTGGAAAGCCAGCGTCTGTTTATGACACCACAGAGTCAAGATGTCATTTTACTGCTCCCAGAGGAACTTTAGGCTGAAGCTAGGTCTTTCGATTAGTCAATTCAGCTGCATCAGAAACACTTACCTACATTGTCAGAAGAGATTCTGTACAGGAACCAGCCATTTCTGTCCCAAAACACTGATCCAACTATTGCCAGGAGTAAATGTGTACACAGTGGGTTCCAAATCACCCATCTTTGTTCAGGCACAACTTTGGCTGCATTTGACAGCAAGCATCAAAGAAACACCAGGCATGCTAAAAGGCTCTGATCTGAGACTTGTCTATAAAAAATGAAAATCCTTACTCAGAAGAATGAAGTGGCATAGAATATAGGAGACAGCTATGACTAACCTCTTCAGAACTGTGTATGCTGCAGAGTTCAAATTAACATCCTGTGTAAATGCAGCCCTAGTTTAGGTAAAAGGCGAGTGAACTGAAACAGAACACATTCAGGGTCCACAACATACCAAAGTACACGAAACAAAAAGCTTTCAAAAGGATTTAGTATTATAAATATATCATCTTTGTCACAAAACACCTCGGCTGGGAGAAAAGTTTGGCATTTTGGGAATGAAAGTGTGCGTCTTCTCATCATACAAATTGTTTTTATACAAATCAAACTCCGAGACTAAGGCACAATGCTGTGTTTTAAGCCCACAATGTTCTTGTCTCTATGGATCCATAGTGTTTTTTTCGCTAGTTACAAAACGATAAAAGCAGCAATCGGTTTTTAAAAGGAAGAAGCTGAATCGTGATATGGTTCAGAAGATTCATACTTGGAAAGCAAGTCCTGCCCCTCCCACAAAACTGTTCTTGGAAAGTTGCAAACAGTACAGAACTGCTTGAGCAACTATAGAGTTATGTGCATAACTGCCGGCTCATTTTTTTTTTTTTTTTAGGATCACTGGCCAGGTTCATCCAAGAGGCATTTTTTAAAATATAAAATAGGAAGACCTTCTGTGTTTGAACGTTCACAACGCTGGAAACGTAATCCAGAAAGTTAAGGCTCATGGACACAGCCCTTGATCTTTTGCATTCGGTGGGGGAGTTTTGCTACGGATGTCAATGGGATGCAGCTCACAGCCCTTGCCTACAGTTCTATAGCCATGGTCAGGCATTCTTAAAAACAAGGGCAGAAGTGGAAGAGACATACAGCATCTTACCCTCCAAGCAAACAAAGTCATTGTCTGAGGACAGACTGTCCATATTCATTCTACCCTCAGCAGAATGTAGTTTATAGTGTCTCTGGCAGAAGTTGTTTTGGCCATGGAAACTCAAAACATTCGAAATCAATTACACTCTCTCTATAAAAAAATTTAAAACGGTATATTAGCAAAGACATTTGTCCTTATGTAAAAGAAGGTCCAGAGATGAAGCACTGGTTGGCACTGGAGACAAAAGTTGTAGGGGAGTGTTAGTGTAAAACTATCAGTGTTAATCAAGGGAAATGTGGAAGGAAGTTGCAATTTGCATGAAAAGGAAGAGAAAAGGGAGAGGTATGGATCAGTCTGACTCTGATAAACTACACGGTCTTCGAAATTCTTGCCCACGTTCATGGATCCACTTATTGGATACTACAGGAAAAGGAAGAGAGAAGAGGCACATTTACATACGGTTACTCACAGTGAATACATATTAATCTGTAAAAAACTGCTCTGGTTACTGAATGGCAACTTCCCAAAGTCTAACTAAAAACATGGCATGAAAAATTACTTCCTATTTATTGTTGAACAATGAGATTATTATTATTTTTCGCCATTACTAACAACCCTGTGAGGTGATTTAACACCTGGTAATATTGATCTGAAAAGACCAATATTGAACTTGCATTGGAAAACCCCCACCTACCGACAATGAATTATATAGTAGCCGGCAAACTGGACTTGCTTAGGTTTCATCTCCCTCCCAATCGCTCTCACATTTCATTTAAGAATGATATTTTTGTTGTTCTTATCTTTTGGCTATTTGCGTATGTTTCAAAATGCGACAGCTATGATGCCTGGGCAAATTCTCTGGTTTCATACTTACCCCATTTGTTTCCGACTAATACTGGACAGGCAGCATGCCTTGTGCTGTAGTCTCCCTCACCACTTGGAAAAAGATTGTACCAAAATACAGCTGTCCCCTGGGAAGATATAAAGGAGAGTTGACTCATTAAACTGCCTTCAGTTTAACTTCTGGAAAGCGAAGAGCTAAGGCAGGCTAAAAACTGCAAAAGTGTGGAAAATGTACTGATCGTTACTCCCCTTGGGATTTCTAAGTGCTGCTCAACGCTATGCTCACACATCACCTATTGAGCCCCTGGCAGCGATGCGAGTTTTCCGTAAAATTATCTGCACAGGCTGTTTCGCATCAGAAGATTTTCAGTTTGCATCGGAAATTTTTCCTAATGCACACTTTACCTCTAAGCCAGGATATGCGTAAGTACCAATCTTCTCATTCAGAACGTTTCACGCAGCTTCATTATATGATCCAGCATAGGTGGCTTTTAAGTGGAAGGAATAGTATGGAGACTGTCAGCTATTAGATACAGGTATTTCACCTACCTTTCTAGGCCAAACGCTAGCTCCTACTTCAGGAAACACCGTCGCTCCTCCTGCTGCCACATCACTCATCTGACAAAAGAAATGGTGTGAGCCATTAAGCTATCCACTCCAAAAAGTAATCCCATAGAACTCACTACTGATCTGATCTCAAGGGCACTGCAGCACTTTGTAGGGATTTTTTTTTTTGCCATTGAAATTTTGTACAATAAGGCAGATTGAATATATATATTTTTAAAGGGGTATGCCTGTACCACATGGATATCTAAAGTACTCCACTAGAAGCACACAGCACTACATTCTAGTACAGGAATCACCAACCTGTACATGAAAGGAAACCCCATCAACTATGGGAATACGCTGCGGATGCTGGAATGATACCCGGGACAGGTACAGATTGCGTCAAAAGCCTTAAGAGACAGAGGATATTTGTGACAAAGATACCTGGCTAGACGTTTCATTCATTTAGGTTTGTGAGCCGTCTTTCAATTCTCAAGTTGTCGCACACTGTAGTTTTACATTTTAAAAAACAAAACAATTGAAGCACTATGGTCACTAGCAGCAGGCAATCCAGTGATGCTCGCCTGATCTCCCATGGCCCACATTACTGCTACGTACTGGGAGATAAAGGTGAGGTTGGTGCAGGGCAAATGCGCCATGCTGACCTCGCTGTCACTCTCCTCCCACCTCACCTCCTAGGAAGCAGCATCAACATGGGAAACAGGAGATCAGGTGAGCGTTGATGCACGGCTACTGGCTATGCTGCCATAACACAAACAGGAGCAATATGAAAAAAACATTTCCTCATAATTTTCACTGGGTGAGAGAAGCTCTTTTGGTGACATGGTTGAATGTTGCCTTCAAAGTAACTTACTTACATAGAATAACCATGTTGCGATTCTGTTGCCTGTACCCAATTCTTTAAAGGCATCCGGCTCATCTTTCTGTGTAGAAAAACATGCAGTACGAGGTCTTACTGTACAAGCGAAACCCAACAACGGCACACAGCGTTAGACATTTACAAACATTAATTTTTAGAATGCACGATGTAAGTAAGGGAAAATTAGTAGTAGTTATCTGAAAAAATTATCAAGCGTTTCACCCAGAAGTTAAAGGTATCCATTCAAATAAGCTGTCATTTCAGCATTTGAGTTTTACACTATCAGCATACAAAGTTCTTAAGGCAAAAGGTATGCTTCTGGTGTCCTGGGACCTGGCCAGACTTTACTTGCTAGGTTATCCTAACATGGCATCTCTCTGATGCTGCGACTGAGAACTCTTAACTCCTTCCAGTGATGGATAACAGAGAGAGAGAATGGAATGAACCAACAGGAATGAGATTTGGACACTGTGTAAGTTATTGTTGATGTATTGCTGATGCTTAAGATATCACTACCGAGAGTTGTATAATTTCATTAGGCTGCAGAGCAAAGGGAGAGAAGGGAAGCGGAGCTATTCCATTTGTTCTGCTATGAATTCAGCTGCTCTCCCTCAACTGTCACCTAGAAAGCAGCCCTTCTATCAGGCTATCTGAACAGTTCTGATCCTGGCTGATCAATATAAGAACTGTAATTTTAAGGATGGATGCCTAAGCTTACATGTTTCCTCCTCCCTCCCCATTCATTTTTCGTTGTGTGTCATGGCTTTTGGGTTGTAAGCCTGAGGACAAGGGCTATCTTTTTTTTATTGATCTATAAACTGCTCTGGGAGCCTTTTTGGATGAAAAGCAGTGTAAATTCAATCCAATCCAATCAAAATAATTTAATGTAGTAGCCATTGGCCATGACAAATCTGAATAAAAAATAAATACAAGCAAAAGGGGTGTCGCGCCACAATGGTTTCTATTTAGATCTCTGCGTCTCCCTTACAGTTCACTGCTATATTGTCTAGGGTGTTCTTTCTGACCTTTTTGGTCGCTAAAGCAAAAAGGGTGATTTTATGAGTCACTGAAGTGTTTACATTGCTCAGAACTTTCTCTGCTGGGGAGAGACATCTTTCCTGTAAGCTGAGCCTCCTGGGTCCAATGTATAGTGTGAAATATAGGAAATAGTGCAAGATATCTTCCACCTGCGGTTGCATGCATACAGAGTAAATATGTTTTTTAAAAATAAATACACAAAGTTCATGGTCTTTGGGGACCTCTCAGAAATCCCATGAAGACAGCCATCACAATCTAGAAAAGTAACATGACTTTTGAAGGCACATAATCTTTTTAGGCAGAACACGTTTCCATTGCTCTTTCCTACATCTGCAGATTAGAGGAATTGGTCTAAAAATCACAGAACAACCAGGCAACAAGAAATTATATGCTGACCACCAACTGCAACTCAAGACAACCAGAAGTTTAAAATATACTTGGCAATTTAAATGATTTATGTCAAAGCAAACAATGTGTTTTTCACCCCTAGAATTAGAAGGGATTTCCCCCCACTGCTCAACCCTAATTGCTTTCACATGTACATGCTTGGGAAGAATCCAGTTTTCCCCACACATTATATTATTGGATGCTATTTTAGCATATTAAGGCGGCACTCTTACACACACTTACTGGGAGTAAGACCCATTTATGTCAATGGGTTTTACTTCTGCATATATGCTGGAAGGGTGCATTATTATACATACTGTATCTGGGAGGAAGCCCCATTTAATAAAGTGGGATTTACTGAACAGGATTGCACAGCAAAGATATTCTTTCAAAAAAAATTTTTTTCTGCTAAACGCATGCATGGGAGGAAAAAACGATTAACAACTTGCATCATATAAGCCAATACAGACTTACTATATATAATTTTCTTAAGGGGGGGGGAATCAAATCAAGATTTATGTTACGGCAATAATTTTAATGAATTAATGGTGGGCTCAAAGGAGAATGTTAATTGATGGTTGTAATTTAACACATAAATGCCCTGTAAACCACCATTTGAGATCAGTTGCCCTATTTCTTGCAGCCTTGTCTCAATAAAAAAAATAAAAGGTAGTATAAAAAAAAATCTTGCAGCCCACCCAGAAGTAAATATAAGCTAAAATCGAGAGATACAGAGATGTTAACCCTTCAGGATCACTTGGTTCCTCTAATCTGTACTGCAACTTAAAACAGGTGTATAAACCTGTTAACAGTTTCAGTGATTTGAAACCCATAAATATCCAAGCCTACCTAAACCCATTTGGTGTTTTTTTAAGCCCTTCACCCTATGGTTGGTTGCAGATATATCACTATGACATAAGAGCAGGTATCCCCAAACTCCGGCCCTCCAGATGTTTTGGACTACAATTCCCATCTTCCCTGACCACAGGTCCTGTTAGCTAGGGATCATGGGAGTTGTAGGCCAAAACACCTGGAGGGCCGCAGTTTGGGGATGCCTGCATAAGAGCTTTGGTTGGTTTTTTTTTAATACCATCACCTTAAATGTACCAGCCACCATTTCCTGCATTTCCCCCTTTAATCCTTTCATTCACTTAACAGCATTTCACTTTCACATTTTGGTAATATTTGTTATTCTCTGTTGTTCAGATGGTGGTTTAGAGGACTTTAATCCTTTCACACAGATTAGAAGACTTGAATGCAACACGAACACCCAATTAAACATTTGTGCCACAGGCTGAAAGGCCTAGGCTTCAGACTATTTCATTTTTCACCCATCTCTTTACTTGCCCGAGCAAAGTCATAGTGGGGCTCATACTGTCCTCCCACTCCGTAATTTGCTACCTGGAAGAAAGAAACACAGTGCGTGTAAAGCACAAAGGCAGGACAGAGAAAGACTTACCCTTCCAAAATCAAAATGAGGCTCGTACTGGCCTCCTACGCCGTAGTTGGCGACCTAGAGTAGAAGAAGCACAAACAGCCAATCAACCCAGGGTGAGAGATGAAGTCTCTGCTTCATATGTACAGTGGTGCTTTGCTAACGAGGAGGGTCATAAAATCAGGCCTAGGAACAACGTGTGTGGTGGGGCACAGCTTCCCTCCCAGCACTGGCACCAATTCTGCAAGGCAGTGGCAAGGTTGGAGCTACGAAGGTGCACCATCAGGAACAGCTGACTGGTAGGTCCCACCCACTGCAACCACATGGTCCCAACCTCACTGCCACCCTGCCATCTGGTGATGGACAGGTTGTAAGTACAGTGGAACCTTGGTTCCCAAACTTAATCCGTTCCAGGAGTCCGTTCAATGGTTTGGGAACCAAGGCACGGCTTCCGATTGGATGCAGGAGCTTCCTGCAGCCAATGAGAAGCCGCGTCGGACTTTTGGCTTCCAAAGAATGTTCGAAAACCAGAACAATCACTTCCAGTGTCTGATCGTCTGGGAGCCTGAATGTTCCAGCTCCCAAGGCATTCGGGAGCCGAAGTTCCACTGCACAAATTAACAAACCAATAAAGGCTGAACTATGCCCTCTTTAGTAGTGCCACCAATTTGAGTCTACTCTCCCAAATAAGGAACTAAATTAAGAAACGGCCTGAGGTTTCCCTTTCATTTGCCCTTACTGAAGATTCACCAACTTCATTTTCCATTAAAAAATGATTTTCAAAGTAATAAAACAATGTATTTCAACAATGCAGCTCCCACCCTAATAAAACATTTTTCTTTTCTTTAAAAAAATATTTCCCCTGTTTTGCTCAACTGAACTCACCCAAGGAAATTCTGAACTGGAGTTTGTATTTTTAAATTTTTCACCATACACTTAAATATTGTGGCTGACTGCATTCCACACACAAGCACAGGTAACAGAGCTCTTTTTTCCCCAATGAAAAGCCATGACTTTAGAGTGAAACAGAGTTGCATGAACCACACTTTCCCCCCACCCCACCCCTCCAAAACGGAGCCAGGGCTAAGCAAACATATGGACAGAATTGCTTTTCTCCTCTAAATTTGTGTCTCTGCAAGTGGACTTTTGGGGCTCAGTTACATGCTTGCTACTTTATGATCTGCTAACACGTCAGCAGACAAGAGCAAAACAAGCAAATATCAAATGTGAAGAAGAAAATTTGAACCGAAGCTCCTGAAGTATTCTCCTTTTTTAAGACTGATCCACCAAAAATGGGGAGGGTGAGGTGACACAAACAACATATTCGAATATGTATTTAAACCAGCATGAGATGAGTTGATGCTTGCAAGATTCTTAATACTCAAGTGGGGTGACATTTGGGTTTTTAAATATCTACTCAGCTCACCTGCAGCTCCTCTGCTGTGGAAACATCCAGTCCTGTAAGATCTTGTATTCTTGCATTAATACGTTCTACTACAGGGTTTTCATATCCAGACAGCCAGGCACTAAACATGGAAACAGATATAATTCCTGACCAGTATGATCAGAGCATCACTTTTCAAGACTAGTAAGAAACAACTTTTTAACTGTGCAAAAATGCCTACAGGCAAATGCCGACACTAAATGTGATAGCCGACATCTCAGTAACTCCACTGAACAACTTTGGCCCTACTTGCATATATTGCAGCTCTACTGTATTTCTTCAAAGCAACCCCCTTTGGTTGGCCAGCATAAATACTCTGCGGTGTAATGGGGTCACTAGATTACCTTATATATTACTAATTATCCTGAAAACCATTTTACTGAGCTAGCAGCAGGGTCGCCGATAAGTGGTGCTTCGGATTGTGACCATTGTACAAGGTTACAATTCATTGTACGAGACTAGTTTCCAGAGGGCTAGCTGTGTTTTTGCAACAAAAAACCAACAAAGAGTCTTGTGGCACCTTTATAGGCAAACACATTTTATTGTGGAATAAGCTTTCATGGACTAGAGTTGGATTCAAGACTAGATTAGTCTCAAGGACTTATTTCCATTCCTACCAGGGACTGTAATGATGGGGTGGACTGTTTGAAGCAGTAAAGTACATGGACTACTCCCAAGTAAAAAGTAGTGTCCAGAAGAAGCATTCATTTAAATGTGGGCTGAGGGCTGGGGGCAGAGGAATAGCACAATCTTATCTGAAACTGGAGAAGCTGTTAAGTGTTTGGCTCTCTTCCTGCCAAAATTCTTTGCCCTATCAGACACACACGGGTTTTTTTTTAAAGTGCCCACTCAGCTTTTGCCTCTTTCTATTCGAACCTGAATTTTCTGTTAAAGTGTCTACTCCCCACATATTCTAGCAGCTTGGACAACATTAAAGACCCTAGTTTCACGGTTTGCACACCTTAAAAACCAAACAGTAATCAAAAGCTAGTTGTTCAATTAGCAAACGTGATTTTTATGCACCATCGATGGTCAAAGATCCCTTGCAGAAACACATCATGTATATACTGTATACTAGTTTGAAAGGATTGAACTGTATTTTCACCACCACTCGAGTTTGTTTAATACCCTCCTTTTCAAAAGGATCACAGCAAATCTCTAATCAAGAGCGGTAAAACATGACACCACACAGGTTACAGAATCTCAAAGGGTAAGGAGAAGGGAGAGCTGAATGTTTTTTCTGAAGTTAGTAAGCAAGGAAGTTTAGGGAAGGAACTATCAGAACTACTGTGAGCATACAGAGCAATTGCAAACATAAGAAATATCATTTGAATATTATAGTCAGCAGTCTTAGCAATGGCGTTATAACATCACAACTAGGAGAGCTTTTACAGCCCTCTACCTAATCTTTTTCAAATAGCTATGATATTCATTATTTCAACTTTCTCATAGGATTAGCTAACCTTTGGTTTAAACAAAACTAGAGTCTTATTTTGGGAAATTTTACCCCAGACTGCGGTGTAGCTTTCACTTTTTTCAGAGTCTACAGTTCCTGTGTAGCTATTGATAAGAAAGCCTCAGCCCCTAAATATTTTCTTTCTGAGGAAACAGTTAGAGATTTTCCAGTGAAACGAGTCACTCAGCCGGCACCTCGTCAAGGTTTACTTTATTTAGAGGTTTCTTTGAGAAATTTATGTTTTTTCTATATCAAGGTTTCTTTTGGGAATCTTGTTTTTTTTTGAACAATTATTAGTTTAGTTTTAACATCATTCACTTTATCAATATCTTGTTTCAGGGATTTATCAAGGTATAGTTTTGTTTTTGCACTGTTTACATATTCCCGTGATTGTCTTTTTTGCCATGCTGTAATGTTCCAGCCTTCTCCTTCTCCTGTAGCCTAATTTGTAAAAATGTCAACTTTTTTAATTGTTTCAATGCCTTTTTTCTACTTCAGTTCAGTCAACATATACCCATCAATTACATATCCATCAGAAATGGAGTGGGGGGCAGGGGAAGAAAGACGTTATCTTGCAAGAGGAACAAGCACATCCTCCCATTTCCTTTCCCAGGAAGATCACTTGTCAACACTTTTCATTTCAGCTCACAGTCACGTGGAAGCTAAAATAATCCTGCAATGCCCCTGTATCATTTGTGGGGGAAATTGTGCTCTCTGAATGCTGCAACGTGTTATTATTGCTCTTGACAGCATCATCAAAGCTTTTCCATGTTGAATGTTGTCAAAAGTTAAATTTAGCGGCCGTAACAATATTTCTGAGATTCTCTCCTTTTGAAATAAACTAATACTCAAGAAAGGTACCTCCACTTCCATCAACCTTTACTTTCATTCCTTAAAAGATTCAGCATCTTTCCACTGAAGCTTTTAAAAATGGCACTACTAAGAAGGACTGTTCCTAAAACTTTAAAAAGTAATGTTGAAAGGCATGCATTTGTCTGATGGTTTAAAGAAATTCCTTTAAAGAAGCCCCCCCCCCCTTTCTAGAGAGGAAATTAAATCGTAGAGTAATTGGCTATTTCACAGGGATACATCATGACCAGCAGTTTCCTGAAAGTCAGACTGGCCGAAATATGAAGATACTACATACACATGGCTTGGCTCTAAATGCTGCTTTCCACTGCTGGCAAAATGCCATTTTCATGCAGCCTGCCACGTACTTCAGCACAAACAGTAGTCCTGTCATAAGCAGAGGCATGCCATTAATATAGAAATGCGTTAGCTAGGAAAGAGTGCTTGGAATGTTTGGGAGGAGGAAGCAGACTTCTCTTAAAAATACACGAGAGAGTTTTTGGGTTCCCTGTAAAAGTGGCTTTACTAGTTTGTTTTTTAAAAAAATAATACCGAGATCCTTGATGATAGGAATGAAAATCTACTCCTTCGCCAATACAGATTTAGGTTTTGAAAAAAAATCTGTCTTCTTAATATTGCTTAGTGTGTGAAACTTTTCACAGAACTGCACAAGGCAAAAACAGATTCAAACTGGATAGTCACGACGCACAGCCCACTGGTGGATATAAACTGCAGCTGACGTAAATATTTTGAGAGTGTACAATAGTTTCTACTGTGATTTAAACCACCAGGAGAAGAACAGCTCTCTCTAAAAAGAGGTTACAGATGCACACATTATACCTAACAGCTCACAAATCAGTTCCTACGCTTTATCACTACTAAAACCACACACACGAAACAGAAGACATAACAATTAATTACTAAAGGAAAGCAGTCTGCATTTTTGCCTGCTCCTGAAGTGTGGCTTTTAATGTAACAAATCCCTGAAGGTCAAGGCAGCGCCTCTTTCTTCGAATGAACACACACAATACAAGCCTCAAGAAGGCATTTAATATGAATGAGTGGTCTTTGCTTTAAAAATCTGCTTGGCTCTTGTACAAAAGTGTTGGCTATACCCAACCTTAACAGGAGACATTCATTTCCTCTGAACTGTTTCCCATGTTTTGCAATAGGTGTATACGAGGGCCAAGTATTGATCCATTAAACAGCTCAAGACCACTTTCTCCACTAAATTTGCGACATGCGTGCTCTTGCATGCCAGTTCCCATCTTGAAATCTCACGTTATGTTTTCAGGAAGTACAGGACATACTGCACAAATCCTGCACGTATCTGAAGAAGTATGCATGCACACGAAAGCTCATACCAAAATATAAACTTAGTTGGTCTTTAAGGTGCTACTGAAGGAATTTTTTTATTTTGCTTCGACTCAGACCAACACGGCTACCTACCTGTAACTGCACAAATCCTGATTTACACACATTTGATGTAAAAGGTAGATTTCTTTTCCCTGAGCTTTTTTTTTTTTTGGTGGGCAGGGGTATTATAATAGCAAATAATTTTTGAGGCTGCTTATGCCATACTTTTTTATAAGAAGAGAAACCCATGAAATTAAATAATTTCACAAACTAGTAACAGTATTTATAAGCACCTCACTGAAATACCCCCTTAAGCCAGTAAGGGATTTTTTTTTTGCCATAAACAGTACAGTGGTGCCTCGCTAGACGAATGCCCTGTAAGACGAATTTTTCGGTTAAGGAAGAGATTTTTCGAGCGGAGGTTGCCTTGCAAAAATTCGTCTAGCGAATCGCGGTTTCCCATAGGAATGCTTTGAAATTCAATTAATGCGTTCCTATGGGCAATTTTTTTAAAAAAAAATTCAATGGGATTCGCTAGATGAATTTTTCATTATACGAATTGACCCATGGAACAAATTAAATTGGTCTAGCGAGGCACCACTGTAACTTTTAATCATACACATTTAAAAGGATGGGAAAAGACAACTACTATATTTAGTACACCAACTATTTAAAAATAGAATCTGAACTAGGAATCTCAAGCTACCGTGAACATAGAATGTACTTCCTGTTTACCATGTGCCTCCTAGGAAGTGCTTAAGATTAACATAGGCATCCTGACCCATAGCTGTCAAGTTTTCCCCTTTCTCACGAGGAAGCCAATTCAGCATAAGGGAATTTCTCTTTAAAAAGGGAGAATTTGACAGCTATGATCCTGACACAGAAGTAAAAGCAAGCAGATGCTATATAGCATGTCGTTTACAAGGATTCTTTCTAAAATGCAACAATGCAGTGTTAATTCTGGTGGGGTCATGCAGACAAGAAAATAAGGTGCAAACATCAACACGTACACAGAAGTGTTTAACAAAGCAATCCTATACATGTCTAACCAGAAGTAAGCTCACTGACTTAAAACAGGATTTATTCCAGGTAAGCATGTATGGGATTGCAACCTAAGACTCACTGATCTGAGCGTGGGAGAAATAAGGACATTCCTGAAGTGCTTAGCTTTGACTGCTTCTTTACCCATGGAGTTTAAATTTGAGGATTTTCCCCTTTAAGCCTTCCAAACTTCCAGAGCCACAGAGGTTAGCATTCTATTTTAAGGCTCCATCCTTTTCATCTAGTTAGCAATTAGTTGAAGGGGGGGGAAGGTACAGAATCCCACACCAAGCTTGAAACAAACCACTGCAAAGAGAATTTCTGTAGCAACTTATCGACATAGCAGCGTCCCCTTACCTCTTAGAGACTCTGTAATGTGCTGTGGTCAGTTTCCCAGTCTGGGGGTCATGCACAGTAGCTCGGCTCAGCTACAAAAAGAGAAAGGACAAAGGGGCTTACTTTAGTAGCAAGCGTCTTCTGGGCCAAGCCACAGGCAATTAGAAGGGTTCCGATTGGTCTGGATGGAATGTAATGCTCAGATCAGCAAGAACATTCAAAAGGATTACAGTAGCTGCTGCTACTGTGACTCCACAATTAATCTCAATTGGTTCAGTAAATTTGGTTAGATTGTCCTTTCACTTTTTCCCTCCAAATGGAAAGTTTATGCAAGCCAATTGTTTGCAGGAGTTTCACAGAGAACTTCTCAGTACCCAGAAGTTTATTGTTTTGCAATAAGACTCAGGAGATATACATATATATTTAAATTCATTGTAGCAACCCTGGGCCATTCACCATCTAACCTACCTCACAAGGTATTACAATAGGGTTATTTCAGTTAACTGTTGCATGAACTGCCCAGAGTATAAATATTGTAATTCATAATTTTTTTGTAGTGGTCAGTGAATTATCTGGGAGCAGCTGAATCTAAACAGAGGGGGAACTGATCGCTGCCATGCGCAAGAGCTTTACATAAGAGTTAGGTGTAATTAAATATTAAGCTGTGATTAATTACTATTAACATTGTGTCATGATAAATGGGGAAACCCCATAGCTTTTTTTAGTAAGTGTGAGCAATTGCCAAGAGAAAACTCGTTTAAAATTTATCGAGTCAGTAGTTTAGGTTAATTAAGTCGGTTAATCACTTCCCACAACTAGTAGAAGTCTCTCTGGGAATGTGTCACCTGGCTCTAGCAAAACAAAACTGGAATTAGTAATCATGCAAGATAAAACGGTAGTCTCTGTTACGATGGATGTGCAGAAGTGCTTCTATATCCCTAAATACAAATAGCTGAAGAGCCGTCTTGCCAAGACCACTTCTCTGTAGATTCCACAGACGGGAAGCAGAGAGCTCATTTTACTAGTGAACTTAATTATTCTGCATGCCTCTTTGACAGTTCTGTAGGAGGCTATCCTTTAAAAACCAAGACATGGAAGACTTTGATGGAGAAAATGGCACTCTGTATTGCAGAAGGAAAAACTGAAATCTCTACCCAAGAAAACACCGAGGCAGACTGGAACAAACTAGGAATACATCCTAAATAGGCATACAAGGACAGAACTTCTGGTTAAAGGAAGAATCTGAGAAACTCAGCAGTAACAGTTTGTTACAATATCTGCAGAGAGCAAAGAAATGGACCAGAAAAATAATAATCAAACTCTTGTGTTTTCTGGTCATTTTCTCCCCTAATGAGCACCGCAGAGGCACTCATTAAAGGGAAAGAATATATGGCAAGTGAAATCTTACCTTTTGCTAATTCTGTAATGTGCAGTCTCCAAAACGCCTGTTATGGGGTTTGAAATGGTGGCTCGCCTCAGCTGTGAAGCGAACCAATCAGAATAGTTGCATTACAATGTATATTATTGCATCACATCAATCCGACCATTCAGAACCCTATTATGGAGCACAGGCTAAAGCAGGTTGGTTCTCATAATGGTATAATATCATGCAGAATACTGTATGGAGGAGGCCCATTACCACCGGGTACTTCTCTTTTTGTAACGTGTAAGAACGCGACTCACCTTCAACTAGCTTGGAGCAACAGGGCACTCCCAATAGCCTTATACCCAGCTTTTTACTTTGATTTCAGTAATTTATCAGCTTGGCTTGTACAACCACGACCAAACAGGATAGCTTACTGTAGGTATCTGACATACCTACAGGAATGGGGAATCTGCGGTCCTCCAGATGCTGCCGGACTCCCAAGTCTCATCAGCCACAGCCAGCATGGCCAATGATCATGGATGATGGGAGTTGTAGTCTTATGGGAGTTGTAGGTTATGCATCTCTATAAAGTTTATTGTTGGATCAGGTATACTGAACCGAGCTGGTATACAAACAACTCACATCTGGCTTCACTCTAGACCAGGCATCCCCAAACTGCGGCCCTCCAGATGTTTTGGCCTACAACTCCCATGATCCCTAGCTAACAGGACCAGTGGTCAGGGATGATGGGAATTGTAGTCCAAAACATCTGGAGGGCCGAAGTTTGGGGATGCCTGCTCTAGACTGTTTCCCAGGGGCTGATACAGCTTTGAAATGCAAGATGTGATCACACTTCTTACCAGGCAGGCACCTCTTGAATAATCATTTTGTTAAAAGAAGGAACGCCCAGCTGCATGGGAAGAGGCAATGATGGGTACTGGTACTCCTAATCTGAAGTGGGGAAGAGTTACAGAGTGCTGGCATGTGCCACTTACCTCTCAAGCACCCCTCTGATCAAGGCAACAAGGAACAACCTCTCCTTTCCCAAAGAGAAGGTGCGGGTTGGGTTAAAAAAAAGCTTGCAACTCACATGCTTCTACCGGCCAAGGCAGCACCTATTCACAAATTGCTGATGGACTGGTGTTGACAAGGCAAAAACAGCGCATGAGAGACGCACATGCTCTTTCAACACAGCAGGCATCTCCTCCTTTGGCAGATGAGAGGTCACCCCTGAAGGCACTTGCATCTAATTGCTAGCTCTTTGGCACAACTTCTCATTTCTCAGATGGGGTGCCTGAAATCAATTTTTTGACTTAAGGGCAGATCCGTCTTAACCACATCGAGCGCCGTGGCGCAAAGGTCCCTCTGCTGCCGCCCCCCCCCAACTCACCGCGGACGCAGAGGAGGGACATGGCATGGGCGGGCTGGGCGCTGAGGGTGGGTCGGACTCAGGGGCGCCACAGCGGGTGGGCTGGGCTGCCTGGTTGTCCTCCGGGGCGCCAGCACCGGCTCCTCCTGCGTGGAGGCCTCTGCTGGGGGGGGGGTGCCGCGCAGCGCCCGGCCTCTTGTCCTCATGCCCCCGACCCGCCAGGCTGAGGCCGGGACTCGAACCCGCGGCGGCCGGGCTGTCTGGCGGGCGCAGCGTGGTGCCCCCTGGCGGCCCGGCACCCTGACGCATTGCGCCACCCAGCCTTGCCTTAGGGTCGGCCCTGCTTAAGGGGACAAACAGGCCCTGGTGACTAGGGTTGTGGGGGGAGGTTTGTGCCATGGCTGAGAAGATCTTTTGCCAAACTATTTGACCTGGGGGTGGGGGAAGTAATATTTTCCTAAAAAACTAAACCAAATAATTAATCATGTCAATATACAAAGTATAAACAAGATTTTACATATAGGTCTAAAATGGATCAGTCATAAGTTTTCTATTTTTCCAAGGAAAGGCCATTGTTGGGGCCATTTTTAAAAGAATGAAAATCTGCACTGGGTGGCCGGTTGAGAAACTATGCTCTGCACTCAATCCTACACTTTAAACTCTTGCCTTCCCTTAAATTTATTTGGGAGTCCAGACTATGTGCAAAATGGCCATGTGCAAACCAGGGCCAAGTGAAACGCCATTCTGCTTACACACTACATTGTAACTTCATAACTGCAGAGTAACAAAAAAGCCTGTGACCCACCATCGTAGGTATTGTCACTTACAACTGCAGCTGTATCAATAGGTCTAATGTACTTTGAAAACAGAATTAAAACAATTCACACATGCTGCAAAGATTGTGAAGTCCCGCACTATAGTTTTTCAGGACTGTCACAGCCAGCCATCAAAAGTCCTCCCCAGTTTAACTGCTGAGACCTGCAGAGGAAGTTAGATCACACTATTTGTCAACCTAACCCAGTTCTGCCAACTTTGATAGCCAGTGACTCACTTTTTTAAAAAAAAAATAAACTTTTAAAAGCAACAACCCTTTTAAAAAACCTTAAAATACCAGGGGTTGAACAGGGACATTCCGTATGTTGCAGCATGTGCTCTAACATGGAGTTATTCTAAAGTGTCAGTTCTTAATGCCATACGGAGGGAATATTTTATTCCAGACTTATCCAAAGCAAAGCGTCCCATCATGAAACAAGACTGGCCGGAAGAGCTCATGCATTTGTAGTGCCGTTAAAAGTTATCATGGACAGATTGAGATTCTTTATTTACCCTCGGTTTTGCAAGCTCTTTGACAGTTTCTATTTCTTCGTCAGAGATTATTTCAACAAAGCGAACAATCCGAGGGCGGTCCCATTCATCCTCTTGTTTAACAGGGCCCAGTATGTACTTGGGATTCCCATTCCCATCGTAATAGCGGCAAAAAAGCTTCTTTTGTCTTCTTGGGGTCTGAAAGTTTGAAGCAAAATGTTTTTTAAAAAGTTTGTAAACAAATGCATAAATATCTGAAACGATACAGCTATCTAGCTGAACCAGCAGGTTTTCACCATCTATTTTTAAGCCATTTTTATAAACTGTACATAAAAGATGTTAATTACCATTTTGAGACCCTCCCCACGGCACAGCATTTCATACTTCTGTCTCTCTGGGAGGTAATCTTTGGCAGGTCCCCTTTTCTGAGTTTTGCTATCCTTTTCAGTCTGTCCATCGGTTTGGGCAATAGTCTTGTTTGCTTCTTTTTCTTTTTCTTTTTCCATGATGTACTCGAAGTATTTCATGTTGCCATTAGCTCTCTGGTGTTCTGAATCTATTGGAAAAGAAAGGATTGGGCCCCTTTGTGAAAGGCTAACCTTTCAACAAACTTGCTTTTCATGGTTAACTTTCGTTTTCTTCTTAAGCATATGCTTAAATCTGAATATTGCCAATATAGTATCAGACAACATAATAAAATAATCATACGGTAATAACAGACACCCACCCCAGCTTTAACAAGCTGTAGATTAATGATTGGCTAAACACCTGGGTAAATAAGTCTTTGTGCATATAAACCAATAGTAGCAATATAAATTAGAATAGAAGATGTGGAATCTAAAACTTGTGCTTGAGCAGGAACTGACATGGGGTGATTGGCTTTTGGAAGCGTCCCCACATCTGAATCAGATTCCAATGAGAATACATTAGTAGTCCCTTCCAGAATCGCAATGACAATCTGAAATGGGTCTATTGGGGCCTGCAGCCTCAGTAAGTTTGAAAAAATGGGGAGAGCAAACAGGAGCAGCAGGCTGCAGGGGGGCTTCTAAGTCCTGCTGCATTCCCGTTTATGCCACTAGGAGCATACAATCCTCACCTATTCAGAAGTGATCTGATATATGTTCAGACTTGTTTTGAATGCACAAAAGCTATCAGCTAATGGGAGCAGAGCCGGATTATCTTGCTCCCCGTTACCCAATATAGAATGCCACAGCTGCTGGCACTAGGAAAAGCTATAGTTTTGAAGGCAACTACTATTTAAGAATTTGACCCAAGATAAATTAACTTTAAAAAAAGGAAGGCAAGTTTCCCACTCCCCACCTGCAGCCATTTGTACCTCTTCAAAACTTCACTGGAGAGACGAGAGGGAATGGGAAGTTCTTCCAAGGACTTCCTTAAGTTAAATTACGGGGACAAAGCCTGTTTTGGTAGTAATTCCTCTCTCCTTCAGAAGCCCCCTCCCATCCCACACGGCTCAGTAAAATTTCCAGACCATCCAGGAGAAAGGGGGGAGGAGGAGACAGGAAGCAAAAATTGCACTAATCAGCAAACGGATCTTTGGTGCACAGGAAAATTAGCGCACAAAATTAGTTATTGCAACCCACAGGAAATATACAAGTTCTTTAACATACCTAACTCAAGTAGACGCTTGGTAAGCATCACCGCTTTCTCTAGATCCCCCTGCTGGTACACAGCATAACTCAAGTAGTCCAGAACAGAAACCTTGCCAATGGAAGGAGAAACCTCTCCGTCATCCAGCTGTTTTAGAGCTTGCTCCATCCACAGTTCAGTGTGGTAGTAGTCTGCTTCAGTGTATGCAATCTTGCCCAGCTCAAAGCAATCCTCAGCTGTTAGAAATGTCTTATGTTTCACTCCTGTAACAAACAAGAAGCCAATAATGTTTAATCAAGGTTGCATTGAAATTGCTGTACTGAATCATTTGCACTGATTTTTTTCTTCTTCTGAAGCTGCATTTTTCTCTTTTTATTATCTGATTAAAGACCCCTTACAAAGCCTATGATGGAAAAACAAAAGCTGTGCAAAATTTGTGCTAACTAAAGCAACTTAATTTTTAAAATTTTGTATAGGCTGCATTTTACTGTAACTTAGAGCATTTACCACTTCTTGTTATAATGATAGCGGTTTTTAGATAGGGATCCTAAAGACCACCAAGACAATCAGTCCCAAGAGTGTGCCCTACCAAATTGTTGTGTTTCCTAAATCCTAGGGCAGGCATCCCCAAACTGCGGCCCTCCAGATGTTTTGGGCATGATCCCTAGCTAACAGGACCAGTGGTCAGGGATGATGGGAATTGTAGTCCAAAACATCTGGAGGGCCGAAGTTTGGGGATGCGTGTCCTAGGGTGTGGAATCTGCCTCCCCCTGCCCCGAGAGGGCCACATTCCCTCAGGGGTAATGTGCAGGGAAATAGAGCCAAGCCCAGGTGGGGCACCTCACACTTTCAGTCAACAAAAAACACACTATTGCTATTTGTACTGTAGGAAATTAATCCCAATTGCTCCAACAGGAGTGTTTGCCACGGTCCAATGCAAAAAGCAGGCACTGAGGGCCAAATCTGGATCTGGAGCCCAGAAGGGGGTTAAAGAAGGGCTGTAGTGTTTTGTCTCCTACTGTTTCACAATCCAGAACCTGCAATATGCATTGCCTAAACAATTTTAATGGATCCTTTTTTGACAACACAAAGATTAGTTGATCCTAATCTAGATTGGGATCCTGGTATGGGAATAATTTAAGACTTTAAGTGCCTGCCCTCTGCAGTGATTTGGAAGACGAACACAAATCATAGCTATGGTTTGAGCGAAAGAGGAAGCCAGTAATTTATAAAAACATGCAAGCAAAGGGAGGGGAAGAGGAAGGAAAACAGTGTTACAGGGCATAAGGTTCAGTCTTTTAGCAACAAAACATGGTTTAATACACTATGTGAAACAAATTCTTCCTCCCTAATCACCCTCAAATGCTTTCTGCAAAGTCGTTTTCTTAAACGTCTTTCCCCAATATACTTACAAAAATTACCAAAATTTTACCTGGGAGATTTCCCCTCGATATAGTGTCTGTATCCAAATTATACGTATCCTGGAGCCGTAAGAGAGCTTTGGCAGCACCAGTCTGATCTTCATCATTTGGGAAATACTGGCGTTGAATAGTCATGTTAGAAATGAACCCTAAAGAAAGAAAGAAGCTCTTAGAATGATAGAATTCTGAAGTGTGGCAAGGGATGCTTGAAATCAGGGTGTGTGTGCAGGGAGAATTGGGCGTGTGGTGAAGGATGCTTGAAATTAGGGTGTGTGTATGTGTGAAGGAAGGAGCAGGGGGACCCAGGTGGCGCTGTGGTTAAACCACTGAGCCTAGGGCTTGCTGATCAGAAGGTCGGTGGTTCGAATCCCTGTGACGGGGTGAGCTCCCGTTGCTTGGTCCCAGCTCCTGCCAATCTAGCAGTTCGAAAGCACGTCAAAATGCAAGTAGATAAATAGGAACCGCTACAGCGGGAAGGTAAACGGTGTTTCCATGTGCTGCTCTGGTTTGCCAGAAGCGGCTTTGTCATACTGGCCACATGACCTGGAAGTTATACGCTGGCTCCCTCGGCCAATAATGCGAGATGAGCGCGCAACCCCAGAGTCGGTCACGACTGGACCTAATGGTCAGGGGTCCCTTTACCTTTACCTATGTGTGAAGGAAGGAGCAGGGGGAATAAGGCATGAGGTGAAGCCCCTGGGTGAAATCCGGCATTATTATTTTTGCGCCAATTATTTTCATTTATTTTTCCAAATTATTACAAATCTTGCAGAATTAATTCAATTTGATACAATTTTCCAATACCAGCTTCCCATTCCCCTTATATGTCCAAGATGAACCCCTGTTGCTGCTTATGTTCTCAATTAATCTCTAGATAACATCCCCCAGTATTTACCAATATTACCCATCCCCTTTACATCTCTGAATACAGCAAAAAAAAAATCAAGTAAATCTTAAACCTTCATAGACACACACACACACACACACAGCATCTCATTGAAAGGTTCCAAGGAATGGATAGGGACTGGAATGTAAACAGCCCGTTGAAGGCCTGGTTGCTAGGACAACGGTGATAGAAGTGCAACTTCTGAGACCAAATGGCCTGAGTGTATTTGGACCACTCCAAGGTGATTGCAGGGTCGAAGATACCAATATGGAGCCATGTGTATTTTACATACCATGACCTGTAACCTTTATTGATGTATGTAGGAAGATGTTTAAAGATGCTTTGATGACTCTGTGTGCTGTGTAGCCTTCAAAAGCTTTGCTTTTAGTTGGAAGGGCAGTCCTTCCAACTAGCAGCTGGCTGCCAAGGCAATAGTTTTAATAAATGCTGGGTCTCTCCTGGATACTGCACTTGAATTAGTTTCCTTGGTTCCGTGGTTTATTTAAAAGGTGGCCCCCTCACCTGGGTAACAAACAAGGTGGTGCAGAAGTGAATTACACCTGAATTTTTGATTTTCCCCTCCTCCCACTCATGTCATAAAAACACACAGCACAGTGTTGAAACTCTATTCCTATTATTATTATTATTTATTTATACCCCGCCCATCTGACTGGGTTTCCCCCACCACTCTGGGTGGCTTCGAGCAAATACCAAAATACATTAAAATATCACAGATTAAAAACTTCCCTAAACAGGGCTGCCTTTAGGTGTTTTCTAAATGTCAGGTAGTTGTTTATCTCCTTGACCTCCGATGGGAGGGCGTTCCACAGGGCGGGGGCCACTACAGAAAAGGCCCTCTGCCTGGTTCCCTGTAGCTTTGTTTCTCGCAGTGAGGGAACCGCCAATAGGCCCTCGGCGCTGGATCTCAGTGTCCGGGCTAAACAATGGGGGTGGAGACGCTCCTTCAGGTATACAGGACCGAGGCCGTTTAGGGTTTTAAAGGTCAGCACCAACACTTTGAATTGTGCTCAGAAACGTACTGGGAGCCAATGTAGGTCTCTTAGGACCGGTGTTATGTGGTCTCGGCATAACAAAGATTCTGGATTCTAGCAGATACCACAACACCAAGGTGAGTTACTGCTGACACAAAATCCCAGATCTCACTGAGATTTCAGGACTCCTCAGTATGAAATTGTTGACCTTTTAGGAGACTAAAGTGGCTAAAGAGAGAACGGAAACCAGGGATTTTCTGGCCCACAGCTCACTGAAACCCACACAGCTCTCAGCCTGCGAGCGAGCCTTTGCAAAGGCTTTTAAAAAGCCTACCATCAGACATATCCTTCAGGACTAGGTTCTCCAGCTCGCTCCACTCTGTGTTAAGTCGCTTCATCAATTTGAATGCATTCACAGGGTGCCCCAAGAACCCCTCTGGGTCTTTCGTTGCAGTGTCTGTCAGCTTATCCAGCTTCTCTGCCCACCTAGAGACAAAATGAGACCGAAATATTTTTACTATGTCACTTTCTGTGTGCCAACATTAATGTTGTGAATTGACATCGGATACCTTGTATTGTTTCATGATCTAAAACATAAATAATTTGCATGGTCTAAAGATAAATAAAAAGCACAGATTTTCAAAGCTAGCTCATAATGCGGCTAGCTTTTAATAGTTTCTTCTCTACATTCTAAATGTTGCAAGTTACTTGGAGATTCCCTGTGTGTATCGAGTGACTAATAAACTGAATAAATAATGTACATTTGTTTATTTATACATTTCTGTACTTTTTCCAAAGGTTTGAAGTAAAGTTGTTTTCATTATCCACAGCCCATATTTAAACTCTGGATGGTTTACAGCAGGCACCCCCAAACTTCGGCTCTCCAGATGCTTTGGACTACAATTCCCATCTTTCCCCGACCACTGGTCCTGTTAGCTAGGGATCATGGGAGTTGTAGGCCAAAACATCTGGAGGGCCGCAGTTTGGGGGTGCCTGGCTTACAGCCAACATTTTGCAGAAACAGCAAATATTCCTCCGCCCACAAAAAGCCATATATTATTTGGCCTGGGGAAAATTTTATGTCACCCACTAAATATTAGTATTAAAGCCTGTACATACTTCTTAATCTGTTCCAGCTTGCTCTCTTCTGCCTTGATATAGTCTTTTAGTGAAGTCACCAGGTCTTTCTCCGTATTAATTAAGTCTGTCATGTGACCTAAAAAGAAAGTTTAATTCACTCTTCATGTCTATGATCAATTTCAAAATCTTAACAATATGCTTTTAAAAAAACAACCAACAAACCCAAATACACAGGGGGTTTGCAATTACTTTACACTTTCTAATGCTTACAAAAAAGGTGCAAGGGAAATATTTCTCCCTGCTGTTCCTAATTAGTTTCGCCATGTAATCAGAATATATTGTCAGTAAGTTAACCAATGTATCTCAAGTAGAATGTAAGCTGCAAGGCAGCAGTCTGTTTCTCTAAACTAATGTCTTGCAAATATTGCAAAATCGCTCCATACTTTCCCTGTGGATTTTGATTTTTCCACATTAGAGAGTTTCTCAGTGGCAGTTTTATAACACATCAAGAATTACTGGTAAGTTAATCAAGGATTCCCTTCCTCCCCAAATTGATTTCTGTAGCACACAATATTGATATGAATAGCCAAGGAAAAGGGAATTTAGAAGTGGATACTGAGATGGTAAGAAGACTCATACCCTTTCCCACGCTTCTGGAAAAGCAAGTCACCTCCCCACTTTGAAACCCAAAGTTGTCCCAACTGATAAAACATCAAATCATGAATATAACACCATAAAGCAATCATCCAACTGAAATATCCTTACCATTTACTAGTTTCACATAGGCTGGGGAAACTGAGAAGGGTTGGGTTTGGAATTATGTTTTCAAGCATAAAATATTTGTCACATTCCATTTATTAGCGATTATGCCAAAAATCTTCCTTTCCATTATATTATACAAACAGTGCAAATGACCTTTCCCTAGGGCCACTTTACCTTTTGAAAAGTCAATAGAATTACTATTCTAAGTCAATAGGTCTACAGTAATACCTCGGGTTACGAACGCGATCCGTTCCGGATCGCAGTTCGTAACCCGAATAGTTCGTAACCCGAACGCGATGGGCGCCGTCATTTTGCGCATGCGCAAAGTGCAATTTTCGCGCTTTGCGCATGCGCAGATCGCGCGCGCGGCGAAATCACTTCCGGGTTTGCGCAGTTCGTAACCCGAACTGTTCGCAAACCGAGGTGGTCGTAACCCGAGGTACGACTGTACTAACTTCTAAGAGCAACCATATAGTTGGCCATTTGCTGTTGGGGGCCGCCCACAGTGGCTGGGGAAACCCAGCCAGATGGGCGGGGCATAAATAAATAAATAAATAAATAAATAAATAAATAAATATTATTATTATTATTAGGATCTCTTCCTCTCTTCATGACCCAAGTAAACTTGTAACAATTGCCATGTGCGGCAGGCAAAAGGGGTCGTCCCCCCAATTTATCAGCAAGGTTAAGTTAGGCGAGATATACAACCATGTTACACGTTTAACCAATTTGAGCACATGACCAGCAGATCTTAATACATGAGTATTATTAATAAATAGTTTCATAAATAAAATACAAATATTATTCTCCTAAATGTTCAGTACTACTACTACTTTTGCTAAGCACAGCACTGTTTCAGTGCTTTCAAATACCTATTTACTGATACTTGGGTACTTTTTGCTGCCATGTTTCAAAGTTATCTGCGGGCGTTTTTCTGATTTTTATTAAATTTTTAGACTTTCTTGTTGGCCGTATTTTAGCTCCGTTGTCTTCACTAGATCTTGGAAGGGCAACTCATAAATGTTATAAACAAGCAATGCAACTCAAGGAACCACTTCTGCATCATTATTGCTGAATCGTTTAAAAAAATGCTTGACAATTCTGCTCAAAAGTTTTGCTCACCAATGGAAGTGAAGAAATCTGTATGCGCATATGAAAAGGGAAGCACAACACAGAGGACTAGAAGGCAACATGACTTTGTGGGCATCATCATTCTACTGTTCTGCTGTTGCCTTAACAAACGCCTGAAAGAGAAATAAAACAGCACTTTTAAAAATACGGCATAGTTTTAACAATCACGAGGTGCTTGAGAATAACCAAAGGAGCCATTTACATGCTTCTAACAGAAGCATGTGCAAAAGAAACCACCTGGGCAGCAAAGTCTCTTGGCAGATGTGCAAACAGCACCTCTGGATTTTCGCCCAGCAAACTGGGCTTGTAACATGTCAAGCATAAATGAGCGTCATCTCGCCTGCAGGACTTAACACACATGAGTACCAACTGTTTCCCAGAGCTACTGATTGTACTGGCTGTGCTTGCACTACTTCTGTAAATGAAGAGGAGAGCATGGAGGTTGTTTCCAAAGCATCCTGGAGTTTAATCTTAGGAGTGCTAAAGGTAAAAGCAACTTACTGCCTCTGTCCTTTTTAAACTCAAGTTCAATCTCAGCACTGTAGTGTTGATGCTTTACTACAAACAGGTGGTAAATAAATATTGTGAAATAACCAGAAAAGGACCCTGGTGGCAGGGTTCAACTAAGTAGTTCCACTAGAAGGAGCCAGCTTATCCCCTCTCCTTCCCCAACGTGCCCCATGCCCCCCCTCCTTGAAATCGGCTCTGGGGAATAAGCAGAACCCCCAGAACAGTGCGGAGCAGGCAGTGCAACAATTGCATTGCATTAAATGGTACAACTGAATTGTGTTAAATGTGCAATTCAAGACCAGAAGGGTGCTGCTATGCTTTCCCGCCCATGCAAAGCCATTCCTGCAAATTTTCATTTAGGTACCAACAGAATAAAAACAACATGTCAGAGTCTGGAGGGAAGAAGATGTTGAGTTCTACCAACTAATATGAAAGATACAACGAGAAAGTCTCTTAATTAGAATACAATAGACAATTAGTAGTTGGACACGCCTCCCATTCATTAGAGAATATAAAATAAAAATTTTGGAGCATCATTAGTGTTTGCTTTAGCACAGTGTGCAGAACTTTCATATCCTGCTTCACACTTTGAACTTTTTTAAACTGAACATACAGGTTTGTGGCCAATGCTAGTCCTACTCAGAGTAGTAGAGCCACTGAAGTTACCAGACGTGGTGAACCTCAGTCCTTTAATTTCAACGATCTACTCTGAATTGAACTTAGCTGGATAAAACACACAGTAAAGGTAAAGGGACCCCTGACCATTAGGTCCAGTCGTTACCGACTCTGGGGTTGCACGCTCATCTCGCATTATTGGCCGAGGGGGCCGGCGTATAGCTTCCAGGTCATGTGGCTAGCATGACAAAGCTGCTTCTGGCAAACCAGAGCAGCACATGGAAACGCCGTTTACCTTCCCGCTGTAGCGGTTCCTATTTATCTACTTGCATTTTGACGTGCTTTCGAACTGCTAGGTTGGCAGGAGCTGGGACCAAGCAACGGGAGCTCACCCCGTCACAGGGATTCGAACCGCTGACCTTCTGATCAGCAAGCCCTAGGCTCAGTGGTTTAACCACAGCGCCACCTGGGTCCCACAGTACGTAGTTGTAAAACAGCACATGTGGGTTACATAGGGTTTTTATTTTCTGGGCCTCCCAAATAGATTAAGCCCCTGTTGTAAACAGAAATTGCAACATTGCTTGTTTACTTTAAGGGTACAAATCCTTTCAAAACTCTTAGAAGGGAAAACAAAATACATTAATGTAATCACAATAAATCAGGTATGGAGGAGCAACTAAAACTCCCGTAATCCCTCTGGCCATTGGCCATGTCTGCTGGGGCTAATGGGAGCTGGAGCTCAGTAACATCTGGAGGGCCAAAGGTTCCCCACACCTGCAATAAGTAAATATCAAAATGCAGCAAGTGATTATGACCCTTCCAATAGGGCCTGTGGGAGGGAGTTCAGATGAAGCAGGCACTGATGTCTACTTCACATGCTTCCTTCATTCTCATGAAACTTCTCCCAGGATAGTTCAACTAGAGAAGACACGGAGTGTCTTTTGCACCTACCTACCCGAGGGACGCGGGTAGCACTGTGGGTTAAAACATAGAGCCTAGGGCAGGCATCCCCAAACTGCGGCCCTCCAGATGTTTTGGCCTACAACTCCCATGATCCCTAGCTAACAGGACCAGTGGTCGGGGAAGATGGGAATTATAGTCCAAAACATCTGGAGGGCCAAGGTTTGGGAATGCCGGGCTTGCCGATCAAAAGGTCGGCGGGTTGAATCCCCGCGACAGAGTGAGCTCCCATGCTCAGTCCCTGCTCCTGCCAGCCTAGCAGTTCAAAAGCATGAAGTGCAAGAAGATAAATAGGTACCACTCCAGCAGGAAGTTAAACGGCGTTTCCGTGCGCTGCTCTGGTTTGCCAGAAGCAGCTTAGTCATGCTGGTCACATGACCCGGAAGCTCCCTTGGCTAGTAAAGCGAGATGAGCGCTGCAACCCCAGAGTCATTTGCGACTGGACCTAATGGTCAGGGGTCCCTTTACCTTTTACTTACCTACCTACCTATTCTAAAACTGTTTCAAGAGTTGCACCCCATTCCAGTATGGAAGTGATTTGGTGGCATGAGCACAGCACAGCCTTTGCTAGATGGTCTTTTTAGATTTTTTTATGCAAGGAAAAAAAGTTATACAGCTTGCCTCCAGCAATTTAAATCAGCTCGGCTGCCAAGAGAATTTTGTGTACATCGAAGCGGGATCTCTTGTCCATAAAGCCTCTTATGCCACACGAGTTTCAGGAACCCCACTTTTACTTCACTGCTGAAGTCTCATATGTAGACTTCGAGTAAGTTCGACAAACTTTTGAATGACCCAAGTGTGATGCAATACTCCTCAAACACTCAAAAACATTTGAATGCTAATCAAATAGCACAGAGTCCCCCCCAAAAACCCTGACTTTGCATATCCCTTAGCTCAGATTTTTTCATGTCTGTGTGAGCTGCTTAGAAATGCATTCTATTCATACTTAGCAAGCATGAGTAACCAGTCACCGTAAATAGGTTCTCTCCAGAAGTTTGTGAAGCGAGCGAAAGGTTGATGAAAAAAATGCTACTGCCACGTATTTCACCCTCCCCCACTCACGTAACGGACACTCGTTCATCTCAAAAATCTTCCCAAGTGAAGTCTAACAGAAAGTACCAGAGCCTTAGCGAAAGTACCAGAGCCTTATGGAAGTCAAGCTTCTGTGTAAACAGCCCTCTTTTTGTATTGGCTCTTCAGTCCATTCTTGCAGTTTTTGTACCCTCTTATTTGCAAAGAGATCAATTTACAAAGGGGAAGGGAGAGAGGTAACCATTGCTTGCTTAGGAATTTCCGCACAAACCAATCCTGCTTGACAGTTGTATAACTCTCTTAAGAAATAACTGGAAACGAACGCATGTTTGTCTAAGTAAAACTTATTCTCTGGCTAAGTCAGGGGTTTTTTTTGTCTTTTAAAAAAGTTTCAACTGTTAGGCCTTGCATGAATACAGATATCCGGATAAGAAGCACCACATGCAAACTTGGATAACTATCATCTGCTCAATGAGTAACAGCCAGAGATGGAGATTCTAGAAGGAAGGAAGGAATCAGGTTTCTCTCATATACTACTCTCAGTATATGCTACTGATTACAGAAACTCACTCCACTCATTATACCGCAAAATGAACAGCCTCTGAAGCTCAATGGCTGAAGAGGCTTAGGAGGCAATCTTGAGGGTGAAGGGGGGGGGGGGAAGACCCACATCCACGTCAGCCCCAAACCCGTTTTTCCCTTGGGGCACAGACATGGGCGGAACTGTGCAAGAATTTTTGACAAGATTGGGCTGTCCTGGGCGAGTTGCTACTAGACAGATATTTTCAGGAACTTTTTTTTTTTAAAAAAAAAATCAATTTTATTTGGGGGGGGGGAGAGGGGAGAGGGACAGAGCGCTATGCCAAGTCCATCGCACTCTTCAGCAGCGTAAAAGAAAGGGAAGAGAAAGTGCCTGGTGGAAAGGGATTCCCCAGAAAGAGGGCGAAAGGGGACTTATCCACGCAGCATGCCTTTGTTGGTGGTGGGGTAGCGAAGAGGGGAGCCCAGCAAAGTAGCCACAATGGAGGGCTGTTTGTTAAAAGCACACTTGTGGGGGATTGTGTGCTTTGTTTTAGAAATAAAAAAACCCCAATGCTTAAAATAAAATAAAATAAAAAGTACGACATACTTTATGGGGAAGTTAGTTCCTCTGGGCGCAGCTGCTGCTGCTTCTGCAGCAAAGCCAGGCATGCCAGCTATTTCCCTTCCCGTGGGAAAAGCCCCTTCCATGCACGCGACCAGGAGTTGGGGGAAGTGGGTGGGAAATGGGAAGAAAAGCCCCTCCACGCACCTCGGAGGAAAGCTGCCAAAAGCTGCTGCTGCTGCTGGCGCTGCTGCGTCTTGTCCGCCTCTCCGCCCGGTCCGGGACTGCACGCAGCAAGGCCCCTTTCGGAATGCTTATGCGGGCCGGGATCCCGCCCACCGCCGGCCCTGGGAGGCGGACCCTTCGGAGCGCGGAGAGGGAAGCGGCCGCCGGAGCTGTACGTGAGGCCGGGCACAGCAACAGCAGCAGCAGCAGCGGCGGCAGCGGCGCCCCCGGCGAATGCGCAGGCGCGAGACCCGGCTCCATCCCCTCCCCTCTCTCCTCTTCTGGTGGGGGCCAATTAGCGCCTTGAATTAATTGGGAAAGGGTTTTTCTTTTTTTCCCCGAGGGGGCGCGCGCGGCGGAATCGCCCATTGAACACAGCGCGGGGCTCCTTATGCAGGAGGAAACATGCCCAGGGATGTGCTGCTACGTAACGGGGCGAAAAGAGTAGGGGGCTTTGATTTTTTTTTTTAAAAAAATTAATCATCAATAGCGCTGAAAACGCTCCTACGTCGCCACTCGCCAGGCTTCTGCAGACAAGAAAGTGTTCTGTGTAGGGCATACTGGGTAGCTCAAAACTGACGGGTCGTTTCATAGTTTCATGGTTGCTCTAGGGGTGAAGGGTTGCTCAAGATTAATACCTTAAGCGTAAATGGATTCTTCAGATACTGCCAATCGTGGATTATTGGCAACAGGGTTTTGTTTTGGATTCCCCACCCCCCACCCCGAAAAGTTGGGTGAACTAGAATGAGTTCGTCTAGTCTGGATGAACCAGAATTAATCTGGAATAAAGGGCTGGCATTCTGATGCTGATGATGCAGGGGCCCAATGAAAAACTTGCAGGCATGAGGAGTACCCACCCCACAATCGGCACCCATCAATTGTTGTTGTTGTTGCGGTGGTGGTGGTGTGCTAGTATCTTAATGCCTGATTTGTATATTCAGGACATTACATTGGGACTGACTCCGGCAGTAACTGCTGTCTTGTGAGATTTGCTTTCATGGTTGTGTTAGTAGTACAGTAGGCTAGTAGTAACAACAACAAGAACCATGTAATTTGCTCAGTCCGTATAAATCCTTCCTACTGATGTTACCAGTGTAGTTTGGGGCTTAACTACACAGAAGCAACTCTTACTTTGGGTTTTTTTAAAAATAACGAAAAGGCGTATTTGTTTTTCTTTTAGGAGGATGCTCCATGGGTATGTTCCCCATAGTATGACCTAGAACGGTAGTCATTAACATTCTCAGACCAGGACCTACCTTTAGCCCAACAGAAGCTGCTTCAGATATTAGATGTGCTCTGGAAGTGGCAGTGGAGCTGCGCAGCTGGCCCTGTCTTCAGTGTCCTTACCTGGGACATCTCAGCAATGACTGGGGTCCCACACTTCCCATTGGATCCTACATGCATAGGCTTCCCCTGCTCAGAAAGCCACACTCAACAGGTGGATGTTATGGTGCAGTAGGAGGGAAATTACATGTTGTTGGGGTCAGGACCATCTGCGGGTCCCAGTTTATGGAACAACTTCACTATGATACCACTTGGTTTCCCCCAAAGAATCATGAGAATTGTAGTTTTAAGGTTTCTAAGCATTGCTAGGAGACCACTGTTCTTCTCACATAGCTACAATGGTCTGAGGGGAATAGAGGTCATGTAACTGTGGGATAGATGCTTAACTCTAATTAATGCACAAAGGGGTTAAAGCAATAGAGTAGCCTGTCATTTGTTCTCCCACTTGCACCAAATGACAAGGTCAAAGCTGGATGCTTTTGCATGTCCAAAGTCTGTTTTGGGGGCCTAATCCGCCGGTCGGTTTAATCCGGTCCTTGTGGCAGTTTATTTCCTGGGGTAAAGTCCTTAAAAAAACTCAACAACTTGGTATAATCATAAAAAGGTAAACAACTTTGGTCGGCCCTCATGGCCCTTCACTTCATCAAAACTGGCCCTCTTTGAAAAAAGTTTGGACACCACTGGTTTAAGCAAACAATCTTTGTGTTTCTATACAAATAATTTATCTCTTTTTGGAACCTCAGTTAAACTGCCTGTGTTTTCCTAGTGCTGTATGGAAAAGCACATGAATATGGCCTTTGAAGAGTTTGTAAGTAAAGCATTTTTTAACTTACCAAATGTGTAGTATCTTTCTATGCTAAGGGAAGTGGGGAACTCTGGAAGCAACTTGTAAGGGTTAAAGGTCTAACAGCCTATATTTCCACACCTTACATTGATGCATTTTTGTGATTTTAAATCTCTGCTGGGGCTTATTCACCAAAGAGTACTCACCCAAAAACTGGATCTTAGACAGCCAAGGAATGCTCCTTTTTATTTTAATGTATTTTTTCCTTTTATCAGACTAACACCAACAACCCCCACCACCCTTAAAAAATTATAGTTCCAGAATTCTTTGGTGAAAGCCATGACTGTTAAAGGGGCATCATGCATAGTGCCAATGTGACCATAATGGCCGCCCAGAGTGGCTGGGGGAACCCGGCCAGATGGGCGGGTATAAATAATAAATTATTATTATTATTATTATTATTATTATTATTATTATTATACTGTAATATCAGTCTCCTTACCCACAGCATAGCACAGTAAGTAATTTTTCAAGTAAACTGTGTTAGAAGCATTATATATGTTAATAGACGAAAGCTCCATCTATCTTTCTGCCAAGCAAGCTAGACGTATCCTTTATCATAGACACTCCTCAAGTCTTGCTTGTTATAAAGAGATTTATGTGAGCTGTTTTCTCAGTTAATCCTATTAGCCTAGTGGATTAATTGGATAGTGTTTGCTATGTTCAGGAAGCTCCTGAGAAACACTCAAGCAAAACTCGGCAGTGCTGTATATCATTCAAAGAACAAGTGTGCCATATCCCCATAACGGCTCATTTTTCAAATTGTGTATGGATGTATATCTCCCAGTTAAATGCCTGGCAACCTTTATTACTGTCTTTGAGAACAAAACAAAACAAAAAGGATGGCACTATCAATATACTTTGTAAATACTCCCATTTATTTATTTTTAGTTTAGTTTAAGAATTCATCAGCCAGAGTGCCTTAAGCATACAAATGACATCCTCAAAGTGGTTGTTTTAATCTACACAGATTCAGAGACTTCATTTAACTTTTTGTTCTATAGATTGAATATTGTTATTGACTCCTCATGCAGTAAGGTAAGTGTTGGCTGTAGTAGCCTACTCAAACAACTCCAGGCTCTGAGGAGTTCTGGCTGAAAAAAAAGCCCTGGGTAGCACTGAGGAAATTCTTTTGTCTGAAATTCTGGAGAGCTGCTGCTGGCTGCAGCAGCTCTTCAACTTTGAGGTAGAGAGACCAATTACCTGGCTTGGTACAAAGCAGGTACATTTGTTCCTACGAATGTGGTTTTGCTGCTGGGCCAGTTGCCAGAAACACAAGAGGCAGTTAAGGCTGGTTCCATACACACAAACCTGCAATGGTTTACATCAGATGAATACAAAAAGATTTGCGTGGCATCTTACGGATTTATTCTGGGTTCTGCTCCAAACCGCACCAAAAACTGGATCTATAAATGAATAGCTGGTTCTGTTCCATTATCACAACTTGAAAGGTCACCTGCAGTCCCAATACAGAAACCATAAATTTGAGTTGGCAGTCTTATTTGGGAAAATAGAAAACAATAGTACCGTATAGCAATGCTGCGTAAGCAGTACAGTACTAACGTAAAGGCAGAGGAAGATCAGGTCTAGTTCAGCATCCTTTCCCCCAACTAGATGCCTCTGGGGAAGCCACAGGTTGACAAATATTTTGTTGCGGTTGCTTTTAAAAAGTGGCTTGCTCATTTATTTTTGTGTTGTAATTATTATCAGTAATTAGTAACAATAGTTTCCTGCTATAATAATTTTTGGTGCTCATTATTGTGTTTGATGAGGGTGTATATTTTAAATGGTAGGTAATTTTTTTGGAGAAACACTTTTAGTATATTTGCATTGCTTTAACACATTTTCTGTTGTTAGCTTTATCTTTTTGTGTACTGTTGCCTTTCAGGTCTCCTTTGGGCTGTGTGAAGCCTTGGATAAATTTAATATAAACCAACGTTGGAGGAAAATGAGGAAAGGGGCTGTCCAAATCCTACTAATATTCACAAGCACTTTAGGGCACTTTCAGCATACGTACCTCCACTCTTGGTTATGTTGTTAAAGGAATTGTACCTGTTGAACTACACTTCCCAGAGGCCCATTTTGAGCCAAAGGATTATGGGTAGTGTAGTTCGGATTAATAGACAACCTGAACAGAGCGCCAATCAGTGTGGAGTGTTTGCTAAATGCTTCCTGCTGGTGGAAAGTGCCGTGTGCTTTTATATAACAGTAAGTCAAAAGCTTACATTTGTCTTTCTTGACTACTGTCTGGCCTTGCAGGTATTTAAGACTGAGAAGCAGCTTGGAGGAAAAAGCAAGTCTGCACTTTTGAGATCTGAAAGTTCAACTTCTCCGTCATTGATTTAGCATTTACGGTATGCAAGAACCTGCCACAGAGTCTTCCTGGGAGTTTGAATTCCTTCACTGATGTCAGAAATCCCACTTACGTATAACTCTTTCTTGGGAGCAGAGCTTCATGCTCTTTGGCATTGCACAGGTAGAAATAGGACATTTGTAATAAGGAACACATCTTGTTTTCAAAACTAAAAACTACTGTCTGAGTGCTTCTCCCTTTCCACTTTTGCATATGCCTGAAGACTTTTGTCCACACTACTGTAGAAGTACTGAGTAAGCTCAGAGGCTGTGTCTGATCCAGTGAGTCACATGACTGAGTAGAGATTTCATCCTGGGTCTCTCCCAAGTCAGATACTCTTAACTCCTCACCATGTCGGTAAATCATCTTGCAACTGAAGTTACAGCATTTCCATTGTTTTTGCATATTTTATACATTTTAATATTTTTATGTACTTTTATCTCTGATCCACTTTGAAATTTTGAATGGCAAATGGTATAGAAACAGAAATAATAAATAAATCTCATCAAATTTAGTGGGTGTCAAGGACTTTCTACTGAGTAAACATGCATAGGATTGCATTTTAGTCCCCTGCTTGATAGAATAGCTACAACTGTAAGGCAGGCAGCAGCTGTTTTGGGTGGGCAGAATGGAAGGAAAGTTAATGTACCTTTGTGCTTTTTAAAATACATTCCACAAGAAGGGACAGCTACCAGAAAATAAGGACTTTTTTCCGGTAAGTAGGAAGAGCTGGAGCTTCTGCGGCTGTTCCTGAACTCTCTTCTGTCTGTGACTTTTAGGGCAAAGTACAGTTTCTTCTCAAATGTCTGTTGTCAGACAGTAAAGATCCGAGGATACTACAGGATCCTATGGCACCCTGTTTGTTTTTTCCTGTTCTGTTTGGATGGTGCAGTTAAGGTGGAAAATAAGGAATTCATTTCATGCATAGTTACAGTAGCAAGAGTTTTATTGGCAAAAAAAAAAGGAGACTGTAAGCGATATCTTCTGTAGGCGAGCAGACAGAAAATGTGGGTGTTTGCATTAACTTACACTTTTTACAAGAACAAGAGAGAGAAAAGGCAGTGAGGCATGCTTGTGGTAAATTGGTCTTCATTTTTATTGAATATTGAAAGAGGAACTTGGTTTTCCCAAAAATGCAATATGGGTTCACAGTGTTGATTTTCCTCATTTATAAATGAATCAGAGGATCCATCAGAGTTATTATAAGTCTTTTGTATGTGTGTGTGTGTGTGTGTGTGTGTGTGTGTGCATATATATCCTTGAAGATGCATATCTGTGCATATGTATGACTTATTAATAATAATATGGTATTTTTCTTGTTTTTAAGCTATGGCACACAAGATGGTAATCACTTTGGTCTATCGAGTGGGATATAGAAGAGCTTCTTCTCTGTATTCCAGGCTGTATTCAACCTATGTCAAGAGAATGAGGTAAATCCCTAACCTGTGGGGAATTTGGGGTTTCCCTTTGTTGAGCCCAATATGCTAGAATTTGTTGTTAATGGGATGAAGCTAGAATTACTCCTGTATGTTTTTACGGCTTACTGTTTTAATTACCCAGACATTTGGTGGCTGAAGACTACTGTTCTTAGCAATCTCTGGATAGAATTGTGTTTTAATTGTAACAGTTTTCCGTTTTAACTGTATTTGTTTTTAGAAGGTTTTAGAATGTTGTGTTTTGTTGATGTTACTAAATTATGGATCTGTTTGCTGCCATGGGCTTGTTTGGGAGGAAAGATAAGATATAAATTCAATCAGTCAGTCAATAACAGACCTTGTATTATCAGTATTTTTAAAAGTATCTGGAGCACAAAGATGGAGAATGCAACAACAGATTCTACCACAGAATACTTTGGATACAGCCCTGTACCCATTTTACCTGGGAATAACCCCCATTGATCTGAGATGGACTTAACTTCTGTGTAGAAGTAAGTAAGGAAATTACATGTTGGGCTGCAGTAGGAAACTCACCCGGAGAAAATACCGTAGGAACAGATGCGTAGGCTTGCACAGTTAGTCTTCTTCATGCGCTGCAGTTTCTGATCCTTTTCCACCTGCAGGTATATGTCAGAGCTAAAAGACAATGATGACGCATGCAGGGAAGCCTCTAACTCGGGAACTTTCTTCCTGTTTCACAACTACTCTCCCTTCTTGCAAGAGAAGGGAAACATGCTCCTGGCGCCAAAGTTGAATGCAGCAGGTAACAAGTTTATTCTGCAACAATCCTTCCTTTTCACGAGAAATGTCCTACCTGTTAAGGTGTTAAAGATGCTTTTAGTGCCTGCTCCCAAAGAACCTGGGAGAACAGCAGATTAAGCAGTGGAAGGTGGCTCATTAGGGCAAAGAAGGCATTGCCCCACTAACCTCAGTCTGCCCCCAGCCAGCCCCCACCTGCCAGCCCTATTACAAGCAGTCCAACGGGAAGCACTGCCTGTCCTCTTTCTTCCACCTCAGCCTCAGTGTTGCCCTTGGATAATTCAACAGTGAGAAGGATAAGAGAGGACAGGGATAAACCTAAAAATTTTTGTCTCTGCCTGTCATTGGTTTTGCCTCCTCCTGCTGTTGGCTTCCATATCACTGAGTTTAAATTGGGGAGCGGGGAGAAGGCAGGGGGTTTGAAATTTTTAAGAGGAAGGTACCAGCACTCTTAATAAAGCTTCAATTCCTGGTGTTCCTTCAGGAAGCTTTTAAGCATGATGGCAAGGGGTGACATAACTGGGTTTCTGAGCCCCGCAGGCGTGCCACAGAAAGAATGCAGTAGGTCAAGGGAGTCGTGGACCCAAAAAGGTTGAAAACCTCTGGACCAGAGGTGCCACAGGCCTGATCTCGCAAGGCTGATCTTATGTTTCTATGAAATTTTCCACTGTGAAACAAATTTCAAGATGACTTCAGGTTTCGTGGTAGAGATTTATAAAAAAATACCTGTGGCTTTTGTTTTAGGACAGCGGTCTAGGCCTGGGCGATGTACTGATACATCAGTGATGAAGGATGCTTGAAACCAGGGTGTATATATGAAGGAAAGAGCTGTCAGATTGGGCGTGCGGTGAAGGAGTGTGGAGAATCGGGCGGGTGGTGAAGGTTGACTTCAGATTGGGCAGGAGTGCACCGGAGCCCAGAGGACAAATCAGCTCCTTGGAGAATAGGCTGCCCTGGGGGGAAGGGACTGTGGTGCTGGGGAAGCTAGCAAGCAACAAGATGCTTGTCCTTCCCCTCTCCTAGCTGCTGCTGCTGCTTCTTCTTCTTCTTCTTCTTCTTCTTCTTCTTCTTCTTCTTCTTCTTCTTCTTCTTCTTCTTCTTCTTCTTCTTCTTCTTCTTCTTCTTCTTCTTCGTGTTCCATCCCCTCCATTTCAACATTGCAATATATCGTCATATCGTGATGTTTGGCTAGTGATACGTCACAGTGTTGAAAAGCTGACATCGCCCAGCCCTACAGCTGTCCTGGATTACAGGAATGTTAACCAATGTTGTGCTGATGTGCCTTTCTAAGCTTCCTCTTCCTCTGTTTGTCTGGTTTTCAGAAATCAAGAGGATTCTAGAGAAGTTCAGACAGAGTGGAGAAAAGATAGAGGATTCCATGCTGGTTGGATGTTCAGATGAGTGCAGGCCGTATTTTGCTTTGGACCTAGGTTAGAATGACCTTTAATATACTGTTGCATGCAACCCAAATCTCCAAGCAGCGAAAGACTGAGGGGTTCCTGCACTTACTCAAGGTTCAGTTTCCTTGGAATGAAGTTCAGTGGAGACGGTGGTATTTTTAGGATATGTGGCTTTGTTTACACACACGCACAGAACATAGGATGGAGGGGCTCACAGCATTAACAACCCAACAGATCTTGCTTCCTGATTAGGTTTCCAGGGAAGGGCCTATTCCCGTACAGAACTGACATGTCTCTATATCCAGCTTCCAGCACCAGCCAGCAAACTCACAGACACAACTCTGGCTATTGTTCTTCTACCTAGGATGAGGTGCCATCCAGCCAAGTGCAGGGAGCAAAGAAGCCTACCCGTGTCCCTTCTTGGACACTTAGTTGAGATGCTGATGAGAGCACTTAACTACAACTCCCATCATCCCTCATCATTGGTCCTTCTAGCTAGGGATGGTGGGAGTTGTAGTCCAGCAACAGCTGGTGACCCAAGTTTGAGAAACACCGAAGGCTATTACCTTGCAAGGAAACTTGTCTGAGAGGTTCAGCAGCCTGTTCTACTGCTAGATTCTAAACCTCACTGAATACAGGATCACAGGCCTGGAAGGGATCCAAGGATATCATCTGGACTGACCCCCCAACCCATAACAATACATACATATCCTGCTCTAATCCCGAGGTGGAAGATAGCCAGTTCTTCATCCCCCAGTAATGTGCCCCAATGTGAATCCCTTTATGCTTAATTGTATAGAATCTGATTTCCTATTTTGGTGCCAATTCACTCAGTCAATTTGGAGCCACCCTTCTGGAACACTTCGCAGAAAAGTTGGCCTTTCACCATCCTTAATAATATGGTGTCACCTTCAAACTTGTATACAGGCCTATATTTTTCACACCCGCTTTTCACTGAAGTCAATTTGTCCTAATGTGTCTTCATTTTGTAAGAACATGCCGCTTTTGAGATGACGTTGACATCTGTGTGACAGCAGCAGTCTCATTTGGGAGCCGCCCAGAGTGGCTGGGGAAACCCAGCCAGATGGGTGGGGTATAAATACTAAATTATTATTATTATCAGCTACAGTGCCATAATCATGTGCTATTGATATAGATCAAAGGGCGTGGAGGTAGGGGTAGTAACAAGTATCCAATTCCCACATATTTATTCAATTCCAGGATCCTTGGAAAGATCTGCCCTTGAAGCTGAACTCAATGGATCATTTGGGGAAATGAGGAAAGCTTTCTTCCAGTTAGAAGAAGAAGATGCCACTTTGATTTCCGCGGTATGATTTTACGTGTAAACACAGAGACTGCTTCTGTTGGATATTATATTAATGTTAGAAAGCTGAAGACCAAGATGGGGCTGTTAATTCAAATCAGTGTTTTTAAAATCCAGATTTCCTTACCTCCGCACGTACTGGCCCTGTGAACTCATTTTCTCTCCCACTTTTTGTTCACCTTACAAATGTCCTTCCAGCCTGATCCTCTCTGCGTCATTCCTCCAACCCTCCTTCCATCACCTTAGGTCCATTTGCCTGCCGTCAGAACAGCTCAGCTGAGCCAATGACATTCAGAGACCCTGATCAGAGCAGGCCGGATATTGTTAGCCTAAGAACCTGGGGCCTGTCATGTCCTGCCCCTCTGTGCTGCCACTTACTGCTAGAGGCTCCACCACAGAATCCCTTAGGTGGTGGAACATTGGCTTTAGCATCCTAGGTGCACTTCCTGGCATCTCCAGGCAGGGCTGGAAGAGAACCCGACCTGAAATTCTGGAGACCTCCTGCCAGTCAGTGTATACAAGATACTGAGCTAGGCAGACCTGATTCACTATGACGCAGCTTCCTATGTAGAACACATTGATGTAAGAGGGAGGGTGAAACTGAACCACTTCTTATACTTACTACGGTTTGGGCCTGGTTCCCACATTTCACTTTACCACATCAAAGTCCTCAAGAAATGGTTTTATCTCTTTGGTTGAAGTGTGCCCAGCCCACAGCATTGCCGGCTGTTGTTTATTCATCATACTGTGGGAGAACCAACTCTTAACGGAGCTGGCAGTTGGGCTGTCCAGGACCAAAGATGCGCACACACTCCACAGTTGTGTGCTCTTACTTGAGGGGCATCAAAGTGGGCTCTTGAAGACGATAAAGCGCTCAAAGGGCTGCAGTGGTGATTAAGGAAAGCAATCCGTTGGGGAGTAATTTATTCTGATTTTATAAACCCCCAGCAATACTTGAGAAGCTAGCTCCTAAGAGCAAGTGGACATGGAGGCCAAAGAAGATGGTGTGGCTCCTTTTGTTATAGGGCTAGCAGGGTGTAGTGTTGTGTTTGGTTGTGGGAATCTCAGATCTGTCTCTCATCCATGAAGCTCAGTGGTTATTCTTGGGCAAACTTCTGCCTAGCCTACTTGACCTGAGGGTTTTTCTGTTAGAGGTTGTGCTACTGTTAGAGGATGTGTGGGGAACCTTTAGCCCTTCAGATGTTGTTGAACTACAACTTCCCTCAGGCCCCCACGATGGCCAATGACTAGGTATGATGGAAGTTGTGGTTCAGCAACATCTGAAGGGCCAAAGATTCCTCACACCTGTGCCATATGAAAAGAAAATATGCATTTCCAGGAGCAATTTGTTGCATGGCGATGTCCCTCCCCCCTCCCCCCCCCGGTGGTAAATTAAAGACACAAGACACAATATGTATGGCTAATGGGCATAAAAGGCCACAACTTTATTGGTTACAGATGATGAGCGGTATTGGCTTAGGCCAGGCATCCCCAAACTGCGGCCCTCCAGATGTTTTGGCCTACAACTCCCATGATCCCTAGCTAAGAGGACCAGTGGTCAGGGATGATGGGAATTGTAGTCCAAAACATCTGGAGGGCCAAAGGTTGGGGGTGCCTGGCTTAGGCATTGGATCTACCCGACTATATCTGACTCCAGCCCATTTTCCTGGAAGTCCAGGAAGGGTTAACCACCAGTAGGGGGAGTCCTGCTGATGCACATCAACTAGGAACTCACCCTGGGGCCACCGATAGGGGGCGTGCCTTAGGCCCTAACCTCCCTAGGCTTCGGACAGGGCCACGCCCCCCCCAGACTCCTTTAACGGAATAAGCAGGGAAACAGGCAGATACCCCGGCTATGCACTGCTTAAATGCAGCAGGCCACACCCCCAGGCCGGACGGATTGGTTGTCCTGGCTAGTGACACGGCCAGGATTCCCCCAATTGCACAGGGACTGGGCACCCAGCCCCTGTGCACACAGAGGGATCGTGACCGCCTGCAACCCCACCTCCTGGCAAGGATGGAAGTGGCTTTCTTATTTTATAAACCAAGTTTTGATGAGTGGGGTTTTTTGGGGTGTGGGTGGGGGGTTAACAAATGGCTTGCAGTTCATATCCCCTCAGCGTTCTTCATAACCTGATTGATGTTTATAGGCTCAGGCTCTCCTTCGTTGGCATGACAACAACCAGTATTGTGGGAAAACTGGACAGCTCACAGTGAAGAACTTGGCTGGAAGCAAACGGGTTTGTCAGGGCACTGAAATAATCTATTACCCACAGGTGGGCACCCTCAGATATTTTTGTCCAGCTGGCATGTGTCTTTGAACTCTGATAATGCCTCTTGCTTGTCTGGATGGGGGGCGGAGAAGGGTGTGTGGGTGTATCTAGAAACTAGCCAACTGTACAAAGGTAAAATTTGCATCCAGTGCTCCATCCACTTTTGGTTCTCCTCACCGGTGGCACATGGGCCTTGAAAGGTTGCCAAGAAAGGAACACAAATTTATTATATTCACTGGACACCCGGTTACCTGGACTCTCTGGGCGACGTACAATTGAACCATTTACCATGATTAAAACAAAAACAAAATAATTAATTGTAATCATAGTATGCACTGTTGTTGTTGTTGTTGTTGTTGTTGTCGTCGTCGTCAAATAATATGGAAACCAAAACTGTACAGAGAAAGTTGGTCACAAACTGCTAAAATAATCTAAAAGGTCAAAGCACCTTTTGTCCATCATAAAAGCCATAAAAGTATCACTCTCAATATTTTTTAAAGGATTAAGATGGTGTTCAAAGGCCTGAGATAACAGAGAAGTCTTTTCCTGGTGCCTCAAAGATGTTAGTGAAGGTGCCAGATGAGATTCTCTAGGGAAGCATTGTGCAACAGGGGAACCACCAAGGCTCCCTCCTTCAGAATTCCCCAGTACCATGGACTGGATCCCAATCCTAGCATCTTCAAACACACCCAGCCCCCTGCTCCCCACATGGCGGCTATTTGAAAAAGTTTTAAAGGGACAGAGATGCATTCCACACCTCTTGTTTCTGCAAGAGCACTAAGGTGGACCCTGATAGTCGGGATGGTGCCAAAGTCCACAGCAGGATACTGTGTTCTGAACTGCCAATTGTTTTGCTCCAGGGTCTGCCCATAACATAACAGCCAGGAAAGTGTAAGTGTGGGGGCCTTTGTAGTGGTCGCTTGCATTTTTCACATGTCCCAAACTTGTGGTTGCAGTTTGTATTTCATATTGGAATCAGCAGGTCTGATCCCACTCTTAATTTCTTGTCCATTTTGGCTTTCTTTCTTTTTTTAAAAAAAAAACCCATAAAAAGATGTCTCCAGTCGTTATTACTTTGGTGTCTGATGGGAGCCGATGTCTCCTCGTACGGCAAGCATCGTTTCCTAAAGGGATGTACAGTGCTCTGTCTGGCTTCTGTGATATAGGTAAGGAAACATGTGACACCAGACTGTTAAGTTTGCATGCACAGTATTCTAATTAGAGGGCTGCTACCTCATAGCATGTGGTAGAAAACTTGCTCACTTTCAGAGATGATATATGATGAGTTGTGGGGAACCTAACAAGAATTTGCTCATTGTCTGGCACGTGTAACGTACGAACCCGAGGAAGCAACAATTAATGGCTATATTGTACTTACTCTGAAAATAACAATAATTGAGTCAGCTTTTGAAGTACCTTGATGGGCTTAGACATTTTGCAAATTGAAAAACACTTGTCTTAGGCTTTTTGCAGTTATATTTTCAGCATCAGTGCTGGATGGGCAGTGACTTAAAGCCTTTCTTCAGGGAGTGGTTATGTGATTGAGTTCCACTTGAAAAAGTTGGTTGCACAGGCAATCTAACCATGTCTCTACCCGCCCCTCAATTAATGTCAGGTGTGGGGTACGTAGCCTTGGTTTGGGGAAAACAGCTTTGCAGGCCAAATTGGATTCCTTGCTTGGTCTAACTTGGTGTTTGGACTGAGTCCTGCTTTAGGACTCATGATAACAGCTGTCTTGTACTGTGTCACACCATTGGTCCAAATAGCACAGTACTGTAAGAGCTGCAGCTCACAGGTAAAAGTGGAATCATGCCATAAAAGCAAAATGGATTTTTGGAAGGAATTTCATTACTCTTGCATTTTTCCTGCTGAAGATGAAGTCTTAAAAAGGTGCAAGTAGATATGAACAGGATGCCATATTCTGCCGTTTTAGATTCTAGTGTTTAGCATTTAGCGGTTAGTGCTGGTGGTGATAAAGATTAGCTGAAGAAAGGAGCTCTGTTAAAGTACTGGCGGAAACCAGGCTGTAAAGGAAACGTGTATCTCCATTGGTAGTCCCCTGTTCTGTTGGTTTGCTTGATCCAAAACAACAGAGTCGCTTTTTACAATGGCTCTCAAGCAATCCACCAGCTGAGTAAATTCTGCACTTGTCAGAATGCATAGTTAAGCTCAAGTCTCAATTCTTCGACTTAGTTGGGCATTTGACCAGTAAAAAATAAATAAATTGGTCAGCTGCCCCATCAAGCATTTTTTATTGTATCTTCCTCACAAAGAAGAGGATTTAATCATCACCAAGTTTAATCATTGTGTTTATTTGTGGAAAACAAGTAAGTTAACTGCTATTGTTAAATAGCGAATTAACTTTTTAAAGACGTGCAATAAATTATTATGACTTAACAATGTTAGGTAGGCTTTTCAAAGATGTGAACAGTTCATGGAACAGTTCTTGTCATTGGTTTTTATCCTATCTCATCAGGGACGAGTCTGCATTTCATTTGAGAAGAAAATGTAACAATAAGCAACTATTAAATGTTGGTTTTTCAAAGGCAGTTGTACCACCACGTAGCAAGCCACCTCTTCAGACACCACCAGCATCAAGCCTTCATGATAAAAAAAAGAGTTGGTCGACTGACTAGGCTTGGCCAACCCTGCTTGAACTGTGTTAAAATAGGGCATTTAACCTAAAAGGTGGGCTGGAAATCCATTAAGCATAAACAAGAAATGCTTATCGTGAGATATATCCTCATGCCTACTCAAAAGAAAACTTGTAAGCCTTCTCTCAGGATACGATGCTGCCCTTAAGATACGCTTTCTACTCCCAAGGTGAAACTCTGGAAGAGACACTCCGGCGAGAAGTGGCTGAAGAGGTGGGGTTAGAGGTGGAGTCTGTGAGGTATTCTGCATCTCAGCATTGGCCATTCCCAAGCAGCACGCTAATGATTGGCTGCCATGCCCTGGTGAACCCACAACGGAGTAAGGTAAGGAGGTGGTGGTGGAATCTTTCATTTGATCCACTTGTTGGACTACAATTCCTGTCACTGCTGACCAGTGGCTAAACTGGCTGGAGATGATGGGTGTTTGTAGTCCAACAACATCTGGGGACCCAAGGTTACTGAACCAACCTTTATTGACGTGGCTTATCTAAATGTATATGATCAGTGACTTAAATTCCTTCGCCGTCTTGATTCTTCTGTGGTTTTGACTAGTGAAAACGGTTCTGGAGAGCGTGAAGGTGCATTCATATTCCCATCCCCGTTTGTCTATCCAAGCAGCCTGGCAAGCAGAAGTTACTTTCACTGCCATAAATATCTGACTCTAATAGATACGTCCGTATAGTTAAAGCTATGGTTAAAGCTAGGGTTAAAGCTATGGTTTTCCCAGTAGTGATGTATGGAAGTGAGAGCTGAACCATAAAGAAGGCTGATCGCCGAAGAATTGATGCTTTTGAATTATGGTGCTGGAGGAGACTCTTGAGAGTCCCATGGACTGCAAGAAGATCAAACCTATCCATTCTTAAGGAAATCAGCCCTGAGTGCTCCCTGGAAGGACAGATCGTGAAGCTGAGGCTCCAATACTTTGGCCACCTCATGAGAAGAGAAGAATCCTTGGAAAAGACCCTGATGTTGGGAAAGATTGAGGGCACTAGGAGAAGGGGACGTCAGAGGACAAGATGGTTGGACAGTGTTCTCGAAGCTACGAACATGAGTTTGACCAAACTGCGGGAGGCAGTGCAAGACAGGAGTGCCTGGCGTTCTATGGTCCATGGGGTCACGAAGAGTCGGACACGACTAAACAACTAAACAACAACAATAGATACGTGTGTATGCACACACACACACACACACACACACACACACACACACACATTTGTCGTTGTTGGCATCTGTCTGGCTTGAGAGAGAATGGAGTGTGCCTCTGGGGGTGAGATCAACTTGCTGTGTTAGCGGCACTGAAGTGACCTCTCTGGGGTGCAAGCCTGGGCAGTGTGTATGGAGGTCCTGGGCTGGTCAGATGACAATGCCCCCCCCCGGTCTCGCTGATGTGGTCCAAAGGAAAGCAGAGAAATAACATTTGGCACCAGCCGGGCTGCAGGAGTTGCTGTTAAGATAGGTTATTGTTATTAACTTCACATTGATTGGGGGGAGAGGCAGGAGTCCATTGTCTAGCCACCAAGTGATTTTGTTGATAAAACAACCCCTGTGTTGCAAATTAAAGTCAAAATGCTGAGAAAAGGAGGCAACACGTCGACCAGTTCTTGGGCAAAACGTAACTGTTTTAATCTGTAGTTAACCATAAATCAGACAGTGATCCAGGGTAATCATCTGTTTCGGTTAATGCTTCTTCAGTATTATAACTAGTACTTGCGTGTACTCTGCGGAACAGGGGTCATACTCATATGTAACCCCCGCTCAGCAGTCCCGTGATTTTGTGACAGGGGCGAGATTGGTACTTGAGGCTTCCTGTCTGTTAACTACAACACTACTCTAAACTCTCGTTATGACGCTGCTGTTTTTATTTTTTAAACTTTTCATTTGCAGATTAATATCAACAAACAGGAGCTAGAAGCTGCCGAGTGGTTCAGCCATGGGGAAGTGGTGAAGGCTCTTGGGCGGAACCCAAAACCTTCCAAAGGCAAGGATGACAACCTCTCATTTTGGGTGCCACCTAAGCAAGCCATAGCCCACCAGCTGATTCAGGAATGGGTCAAAAATCAAGCTCCTGTGCCTACTTAGAGACACTTATTCAATCATTTACTGCTCCAGGTAAAAATCCGAGTGCCAGTTGGCCTCCCAATTTCAGTGACTCCCTATGTTAAGATTTTCTGCAGGGCGTTTATAGGCAGAGAGGCTGGTTCCATTTCACACTTTTGCCTGAGGCTAAAGAATTTGTCCGTCAGATCCCGAAGGTGTATATATATCACCTGGATGGGTTTGAAAGGAGGGGGGGGGAGAATGCTGCTAAGGGTCACTGCAGCTTCCAGTGTTTCACAGTTCTTGATGGAAATCATTCCCAAGTGCTTTTCTAGAGTATAACTGGTAAGTCAGAGTTGACCCTAAGTATAAAGCAATGGTTGCCGGCCTTTTGGGGCTCATGAGCACATTTAATTCTATGATTTGCAATTGTTGTGGGCACCGTACCCACCCACCCACCCCACCGCCTCTGCCGTTGGCAGCAATAGAATGAGTATTTCAGGCCCAAATTCAGTGGGAAAAGGAGTGAGGGGCATGGATCCCGTAGGCAGTGCCATGTTGGCAAGCTCTGGTCTAAAGAGTCTCCCAATGTTTGGTAAAGTTATTTGCTAGATACAATGCCAAAGTTCCAATTAAAAACAAAAGCCTCTCAAAAGCTTACACCACCTGAAATGTGATTTATTTATTTTATTTAGCGACATTTATATGCTGCTTAATTGTACTAACTTCTAAACAGTTTAAAGCCTGCCGGCAGCTGAAAAACAAATACTCTAGAGTCATTTGTAAAGTTCAATTTAGTAAAGGCATTCGGCTATCATCTTCTATTTCACTTCCTCTGTGACAGCCTGCAACTGAATTCCATCTTCCTGGCAGAGAGTAGTTAGACTTGCCTTTAGTATTTACTGCTGTTGCTATAAGCTCTCTGAGGTTTGAACTGTTTGCCTACTTTTTTTAAAGGAACTGATATACCAAACCAGAAATATTATTATTGTTGTTGTTGTTGTTTGCTTCATTGTTTCTCCTATGGTAGTCCACAATTTTTCCTGTCCTGGGCGTTGTCTGTGCATAACACTCTCGTCCTGCAAATAAAAAGGATTCCATCAGCCCAGATTTCTTCTTTCTGGGAATATTGCCCAAACACTGCTTCCAAGCCAGAGTGCTCAACTGTTTTCTTGTTCGAAAATGCTGCAAAAATATAGCTGGAATTAGGTTGCAGTGATAAATGCAATTGAAGCACCCATTTGGTTCAACAGCTTATTTAATTAAATGTTCCAGTTGTAAACTCAGATCAGTCATATAGAGGTCACATTCGGTTCAGGAGCCTGCTTATCAGTCAAAATGTGGAAGGCACAGCAACTGCCCTTTCTTCAGGAAAGTTCACCAGATGTTTCAGCCCAACAGAACACTGTATTGGGGCTTGCCACTCTCTGAGAAAAAGACCTTATGAGATTCTTGGAACCAAAGTGGAGCGGAGGGCTTCTTGTGGCCTCAACAAATGTTACACTTAGCATCCACGACCTCCTCTACTTAAGTTTGGGAGCAATTGTCCATTCTTTACCATAGATGTTTGATAAATGAACTGTTGAGATTTATTTTAATTGACAGGGCATACTCTACCTTAAGCATGAATAATTTTCCATTCATGTTAAAGACTAGCAAGTGACTGAGCAAGTATTTTAGGTATCTTGAGAGAAGTTATGAGCAGCTGTAATATTTCTATTTTTTTGTTTTTGTTTTTTGCATAACCCTCTCCCTCTCTCGGGATGTATTCCGTTCCAAGAAATGGGCGGATTTGAAGCTTAGCAATGTCAGTAGTTTCTCCTATTGTGGAAAAATGTTTTCTTTAAGGCAGGGCAGAAGCAGTTACAATGGTACCTCTATTTTTTTAGCGTCTCGGAAGTCAAATATTTTGGCTTTCGAATGCTTTTCGGAAGTCGAACATGCCACACGGCTTCCGTATTGAGTTTTCTGGACGGACATGCTTCCGGAAATGCATGCTTCTGTTTTCAAACGTTTCGGAAGTCGAACGGTCTTCCGGAACGGATTATGTTCGAAAACCAAGGTTCCACTGTACTTACTGGTACTTAATAGAAAAGTAGAAAATAGAAATAGAAATAGAAAATAGAAGAAAATACTTCAGACAGGGTGATCATATTTGATCTTGAACCATGTAAACAGGCCATTTTACAAAAGGAAATAAGCTTGTCACTCTTCAGTGGAAAAAGTAATTCCGCCTTTTACCCACCCATTTTCAGTAGCAACTACTGATGCTACTAATAGTTGGTGGCAACCTTACGCTTCAGAAAGCTGCTAAAGCGGGGTAACTTGTTGTTCATGGCTTGCAACTCTCCTCATACCTGACCATTGTCCATAGTGATTGGGGCCTGCTGGGTATCAAGAGTCCACTCCTGGACAAAATAGTTAAAGACTGAAGTTCTCCACTGTTTCCACAAACACCAAACAATGAGTTGTGACATGAAACCATTTAATGGCAGGAAGCAGCATTGCACTTGAGACACACCCCCACCCCCACTTCAGGATGCAGTTAGTCCTTTGGCTGTAAACTTTCACCATGTATAACTTACATATATGGAAAAGCAGTATCAAAATTAAAATATACTTCCAGTAGCTACTTGAGGACAGAAAGACGATAACATTCTAGGACAGGCACTCCCAACCTTTGGCCCTCCAGATGTTTTGGACTACAATTCCCATCTTCCCCGATCACTGGTCCTGTTAGCTAGGGATCATGGGAGTTGTAGACCAAAACATCTGGAGCGCCGCAGTTTGGGGATGCCTGTTGTAGGACCTTCTTCTTGTTTTACCGGCAGCTGTTTTTGAATGTTTACCTACATGAAAGTTGAGTTTTAACAGTGAGGGGTGTTGGAAAGACAAAGGTAGATAATAAAAACAATCTTAATGCAAACTATAATGAAGGGAGAAAAGAAAAAACATTCTCCCCATTACAATTTTTTAATTTTGTATTGAGAAAAAAGAGCTTGAAGAAAGGGCAGTAATCTGGCTTTGTGTTTATCATCCCTTTTAACACAGGGTGAGTTATTTCATTTGAAATTAGTTTACTTTCACAAGCTAGAGAGATTATGACATCATTTGGCAACTTATTAAATCAATTTGCTCATATTACAGATGGGGAAGATGAAAGCCAGTTAAAAGGGATATACTTAGGACAAGACAGAAGTCAGATCTGACTCAGCTGCATCGGGACTGCAACCTACTGTTGACTCCTTATGTAAAATAGGCTAATGACAGCCTAAACGTTGGCAAGCAAGGTCAATCCTAGTGCAAGTGCTGTACACACACTTAAGTTCAAACAAACAGAAAATATATCTGTACAAAGAAAACCTTAACAGCCGCGATCAGGTCAACAGATTAATGTTGCCTTCTCTGAACTGCTTTAACCACACTGATATATGCAGAAAGCTTTTTCCTGCATAATCATTAAATGCCTAATTATCTAATATTGGAGATAAATATAAAGAAGCTGCCCTGAAAGATAATCAAATTTCCAGTTATTACAACTAGTAAGCAGAAAAAGAAAAATGGGTTTTGATTTTTTGCAAATGGTCTTTGCAGAAGCCCTCTGCGCCCTTCTAATATTTTTAGTACTAAAGTTACAACGTGAAAAAATGTACATTTATGTGCCTTTTATTGCATATAGTCATAGAAAAATATTTTCAATCCTCCATCTTAATTTCTTACACTGTATCACTAATACAGTTTTTTTTAAGTACACCCATGACTTTTTTTAAAAAAAAGTTGGTTCCACAAGGGTAGCAAGTGAAACTGAATATGCTGCTCACATGTATTTAAAGTAGTTTACATACTAGGTCTCCTGGGTTCTGAAAAGCTTTCATCCTTCACTCAAAAAATATAAATCCAAGAACTGCTCTTGGGCTTCTGTTATGACACCTATTTCTATATTAGGAAACCAGGTTTCTCCATCTGAACACCTAGTGGGATTTTTTGTCCGTATTTTCAGGCAAATGTACTCCCATGCTTTGTAGGAGATTAGAGGCAGGTCCTGCTAGTCCAGCTTGAGCATTATATGATTCCAGCAGGTTAGTCACAAGGTTCAAGTCTATATCCACAGGTGCCAAGTCGGTGTCTTCTGTACCAATGTTGTCTTCAAAATCACTGTCAGGGTCTTGGGACGAAGATCCTTTACCACACCCAACCTGTAGAAAAAGGTAAACAGTGAAATTTCAATTGCATTTTTATTTATGTTGCATGCAGAGATCTTTAACGAAATCACACGTCTGTGGGCAGAGACAGCCAAATGTTAGAAGCACTATGCAAGTTTAAATAGTAGAGTTTTTTGGAACAAGGCAATGATTGCATACTTCTTTCTTCTTCTCCCTAATGGTCCCTAGATAGGAAATCTAAGTTAAACATACCACTTTGGGCCGACTAGTAAAGCTTTTCCCAATATTGGTGGATGCCAGTTCAGAGTCCATTTCATCCATGTATGATCTGAGACTTCCAGGTGTTTCAATCTGTGATACTGTTTCCCCATGACTTTCAGGTTTTAGCTCAGATTCTTCATCACTGTCTAGAAATTCAAACTCTTCTTCCTCTTCTAAATCGTCAGAGTCCAACTCTTCTGAATTTGCTCCTAGAAATATAATAGAATCAATGCCCCCAGGGAGAAAGAGAGAGAATGAAAATATATTTGAATAACCAATAAAACTGGTTGCTAATACTTTGGGAAGAATGTGGCATTTGCTTTATGCATTTATTATTGCTGTGTTTTTTTTGCTGATTATTCTTTATTTTGCGATTGGATTGTAGTTTATATAACCTGACCTGGGGATCTAGGGTAAAAGGCAGGAAACAAACAAAGAAATTCAGGCAAAAGGGTAACATGATTTACCGGTATATTTCAAGATACTTCTATCTCTCAATTTCCACCACTAGCAGTAAACTCACCCAGTATTTTGTCTAATGCATTTGTGAATGAGTCCACATCAAAAGTGACAGAGGCCTCAGCAGAATACCTGAAAGTAAAGAGTTCATAATTGCATTTTTTTTAAAATATCTGCTGCTTGGTATTTGAGAAAGAATATATTGGGCTGGATCCAGCAGAGCCCTGCCATGAATGGAAGGAGTCCTATTTGCAGAAGGGGCTTTAATCCAGTGGAAGCTTCTGCAAACAGGAACAGCAAAGCAAATTTTGCAGATTTCCCCCACTGCAGTCCCTTGTGCCACCTCTCACTCTGTTAAGATGTCATCCAACCCACCCAGACATCATTTTTTTTGGGGGGGGGTTAGTGGTGGTGGGGCCTCAGAAGGAATCTGGAAAAAATCACATCAGCTCCCCCTTTCTGGTAGCAGAGATTTACTCAGGGACCGTTGGACCCAGCCCATTGTATATTAACAGAAAAGCACAGAAATAATTACAAATACAGTGGTAGAAGCAACATAAATCATACTTCAGCTGTACGGTCCAAAGCTTGTACTAACTCCTCTTTTTGTTGCAGCGCAGTAGCATTACTATTCAAGAAAAAAAACATGTATCCATGCGTAGTCTGCCTATGAAGGTTGGCAGAATTCACTATGTATGACCAGGATGGTTCAAAGTCTTTCAAAGTAAGACTTTTGACTAAAGACAGCCTTCACCTAAACATTAACTTATCGGGCCTGCATATTTTTAAAGTCATGCACATTGACCAGACAGACATGTATCATATAAAGTCCACGGGCTAATGGTGCGGTCTTCTCCCTGTATATTTCTGGCCTTTGGGGGGGGGGGAATTACAAATATCTGCTGTTTGTAACTTTCTGCCACATCTTTTGGGAGTGTTCAAGTCCACCCAATCCATCAAATACATGAGTGAAAAATGCCTGCGCTCATCATATCCATAGTACTTTCCCTCTCTATGGGGGCTTAGGGGAGCTGGCGCCAATTTCTCCAGCTTATTGCAGCCAACAAGCCAGGCACACTACACAATCCATCTGCCTCACCTGGTGCATCAACCGCTGAGAGTGTGAAAGCTTTGTTTGCTGCTGCTGTCAAACTAATGGAGAAATTGTTTGAGTGTGAATGTGTGTAAGAGACCCAACAACTTGTACAGGGCAAGCAACCAACTTGTACAGGCCTCGTATTATCCATAGATTCTATACCATCTCTAATTCTGAATAGGTTTTGCATTTCTGGAGTTTTTCCATTTCCAATTTTTGCCACAGTTAACCAGTTCAGGATGAGCCAATTTAACAAAGTAACTAAAGGACCTGTTTGCAATTTTGTAAATGCTTAAAAGCTTTTCCATGATGCAAAATTTAGGGAAGTTTAAGCCTCTCTGACCTCACTATGTCTGCATGGAAAACTGAACTAATAAACAAATGAAATGACTCCCGCTACACAGAAACTTGATTAGGTACTTAAAAGCATACCATGGCATTTCTGCTCCTTCGTGAGTTGAGACTTTAGATATAAAAGCCTTCATGTTTTCAGCAATCTGTGACAAGTCATAGTTCTGTTCCTCCTCGTCTGAGGTAGAAGTGGATTTGTTTGTGCCTGCTGCCTCCTTAAGAATTTGATCCAGTGTGTCTGGAGAGATCTCCAACCAACCGTCATCTGAAAAAGGAGGACACAATAAATACATGCTGCTTAAAATGTGGCCACTCTGTTGGTTTTTGCATCTGACAATCACAGCAAAAAAAGACATGGTAAATAGGCACAAAGTCCTATTTGCTCTTTGACTTTGCTCTTTCATTCACTCTTCTTACCATCTTCTGGAGGAAGGCTGGTGGTTTCTTTTCCAAAATCCTCCACATTAAAGGAAGTTGCTTTCAATATTTTCAGAATTTCCTCACCTGGGCTATCGGCAACTGAACTACCAAAGAAAACAACACAATTCTAAAAATGCAAATAAAATTTGCTGAGCACACACAATTTATAACCACTTTTCTAGTTGTATAGCTCAATACATTAACAATGAAACAGTTTTTAAAAAGTGTTTCTATAACCTTAACCGTAGACACAGCTGCCTTACATGCTATGTTTCACATACACAGGTGTAGGAAAAACCGTGTATGTGTGCGAAAATCTTGAGTATTTTGGTATGTATACATGTGTTTGGAAGCCAGCTGTAAAGAAAACTCTAGAAAGGGTTGAAGTCTCTGCAAACATTATCCACTGTACTAGTTTACTATAATTATTTTTTCAGCATGTTTGTAGTACGTATTTTTAAGGTTCAGTGTTTATAAACTATGTTTAAGGCAGTCTTAATGCGACCAACAGAAAACTTTTGACACAGTGTCGGTACATTCTTAGAAAAAATATTTGCGAACAATTCCAGATGGCACAATTTTCTTTTGTGAATGTATGTTCACAAAGTCAAAATAAGGGGAAACACAGTAAAAGTTGTTTGACAGTGAAACAGTCTTCCCCAAAGGTGGTGGACTCTCCTTCCTTGGAGGTTTTTAAGCAAAGGTTGGATGGCCATCTGTCATGTATAATCTCGTTGAGATTCCTGCATTCCAGGGGGTTGCACTAGCACTAGATGACCCTCAGGGACCCTTCCAAGTCTACCATTCTATCATTATCATTCCATGATTGCATAATCTAGTGGGAACTGAATATTAGAAATGAATATTTCACAGCACTGAATAATCTACATTTGCAGTATACATACACATTAAGTGCCAGTGTAAGGAAAATACACAGAAATTAAGGAAACTAGAAAAGCTAAGCACAGCTAAATTTATATAAGCCACCTTGGCGTTCTTACCTTTGTGGGCTGATTACAGCATGTTGGAAATAATTTTCTGCTCTGTGCAACAGATTGAGATACTGCACAGAACCTTCCAGCTCTCCCTATGAAATTCAAACATAATAGCAGGTCAATACATTCTGCTCTGATACAGGTATACAAGAAAACATCCACAATGCAACATATGTGTGGGGAGGTTCATGAACTCTATAATACACAATAACTCTCAAGATTGGGAAATGGTTTCTAAACACCTCACCAGATTCCTAATCTGTAGCCTGGAGTCCAGAAACAGATTAATTGCAAGAAACTCAACCTTCTAGTTGAGCTCTTATATTCACCCTCCAAGACCCTGAAGTATCCTGTTTCAGTTGATTTTGTATAAGTGAAGGAAAAGGTACAGTTCCTTTCAGTCTATGACTCTAGGTGGGAACAAATCTTGTTTCATCTTCAAAGCACTGAATGCAAATTTGGTCAATGGCCCCAGCAGGCATGTCCAACAGGTATGAAGTTTAGTGATCGCCTTTGGTCAACCCTCCCCTAGAAAAAGCTCAACAACTCCTGGAAATGACAGTGGGTAGATCACAGCCAGTCTTTTTCTACTGTGAGTAGATCGCAGTCTCTTGGGAGCTGGACATGTCTGGCCCAAGGCAACTATGGTGACACTGTAGCTGTGACTTGCAATTCACAAAGTTAAATGGTAAAGTGGTTTTTGCAAAATCTCACCTTAAAATAATTGTTTTTCTTGAGACTGTTGAGAAAGGCATCCCACAGCGGAACATTCAACATGTGTTCCTTGGAATCATCAGAAGGTGAACTGCACTTGGAACACAGAATTTCAAAACCATGAGCCTGTAAGAAATACAGAGTAAAATGAGTGATTTATTACAGTCACAGATTTATAAAGTTAGATACATTAATAAAACATACAACTAGCTAAAACAATTAAAAACAAATGGAAAAAGTTTATTTCTTTTATATAAGAAACTGACAAGCGTTCACTGAAATCGGGAACATGTTTGCAACCCTCTTGGTAACACAGGTAGAAAATCTCTCAAACTACACAATACCAAATCTTCAGAAAACTGTCTCCAGAAAGTTCTTAATGAAGGCAAACAAAAGTTTTGTGTGGGAAATGTAAAGTACAGCCTTACCAATTTCATGCCTAGTTCATATGCTTTGTACTGAGGATCTGAACGAGGAGGCAATGAATATCCACTTCGTCTGTCTGGTACGAACGTCTGTTTAACCAACTGTGCATACAGACACTTCGTAAAAGTAACCTGAAATGATCACAACACTTTATTAAATTTGCAGCTGCTTCATTTGAATGTACCCTGACTAGTATTTCAAGCATTATGGAAACTGGAAAAATACACACAAGGTTTTCCAAATATATACTGTTTGACACATTGGGGACTTCCTGTCTAATGACTCATGATGTTTGATAACCCACAGCTTGATTCATCAGATGCACTAAGATGAATTTGATAAGTAATATGAGCCTGTAAAGCTTATGCCACAGTACTGTACATCAGTTAGATGCTGAGGTCTGATTATGATCAGCTGATGGTAACACAGAGACAAGCTTTTTCATTGGTGGTACTGGTGTTACGGAATGTACTCCCTGCTAAAATATGAGACCCGATCTGTAATGGCATTCTGCTGACTTTTGAAGACACACCTGCTTACACAGGGATTCCCTTGATCATGCAACCTGAGTTTCCCATTTTAATTGCTGTGTTTTAATGGAATTGTTTTAACTTGAATTACAGATATTTGTATGTTTGTGTAACTGGCTTTTATACTTCAAAAACTCAAAAGCCCATTTTGTCACAAAATGTTATATAAATTCATTAATAATATTATCTATTCATCATCATCACCACCACTCTCTCTTAATGCTATAAAATGTTATGGCCAGCATCAAAAGAGCCACATGCAGACTTGTGCTCAGGCCCTCCTTTTCCATTCCAGCCCCTCCCACACATTAACAAAATGACTCATTGCCCTGAGTATCATTAAGCATAGCCTGAGTAGACAGAAAAGAAAAATCACTAAAGCTTCAGATGTGAAAAAACCACAGGACTCCCTTGATCCTGGGCCATGCCTACTTTGTGTTTTCCTGTTCTATTTTCATACATTTTCTTTGTTGTATTAAACCATGACAGAAAATTAATGCTTCTCACAAAAGTAGATTTCAATAGGTGCAGTTTCAATAATTTTTGCATTTCTGCTCATCTTATACACAGGAAAAAGATAGCATGAAAGCCCATTTAAAACCTTATGTAAAGCAGACATGGTGGGACTTGTAGAATCATCACTTACTGAAGTCATTATGCGTGTATCTGGAGGGAAAATTTTGAAATTGCGGCATGCTTTTAAGTCAATGGGGTCTCGCAGATAAAAAGCTTGGACTGCTGCAGATAGTAATGCAGGACATTGCTTCAGTACTGCTGCAATACCAGCTGGAAGGTAACAGTGAGCTCGGTGTAGGAAAGTCTGGATTTGCTCAGGGTACCTGCGGCACAAAAAATTGTAACAAGATGCTGATTAAGACACATGGTTTGAGCGTATAAACCTTGTTTATATGAAGGTGATTTCTCTCCTTTGGTCTAGCAACATACACCTGTATGTCAGATTTAAGGTAGCAAAATATATTTATAAAATCCAACTGGAAAACTCAAGCCTATCCACAATGTCGGATATATTCAAAGTCTGGACAGAGTCAAAGAAAAATCTGTTTTCTCCCAGACTTCCACAAACCCTGCAATTACCCAGGTGAGTCTAATGGGGCTTCCTCCCAAGTTCCCCCCGTGGTATAGCTCCACAGATCCTTTGCGACCAGTTTCAGTCAGGCTGGCAGAGAGCAGTGCTGAACACTCTTCAGAAACTGGGTTTTGCCCCTCAAGCCCTTCTAAGTCTGGGCTTGGGCCAAGCAAAAGCTATGGTTAGGCAAAGAATTATAGACACCGAGAGACAACAGGACTGCTTAAGGTGCCCCAACTACAAAATTGTAGAAATCGAGAGATACTGTATATTCCTGCGTATAAGACTACTTTTTAACCCAGGAAAATCTTCTCAAAAGTCGGGGGTCGTCTTATATGCCGGGTCGTATTTCTTATGCGGTGAGTATACCTCAAACTATATTTTAACTGGAAAAGTTGGGGGTCGTCTTATACGCCCAGTCGTCTTATACGCCGGAATATACGTATATAGCTGCACCGGCAGCATCTCTATTTTCTCATATCCAAAAATGCAAGAAGGGCTTTTACACTTGCCAGAAGCTCGGCTCTACCCTCGCTGGTCTTGGAAGGATCCTTTTAAAAAGTCCCATATGACCAGAGAATTTGTACCTGTTCATTGGGAGAGATAGGAAGCCCAGAGCACTTATTTTTTAGATGTCCCTTTTATGAAGAAGCACATAGAGATACCATTGACCCCCTGCTGGTGAGGCTTGCTGACCTCCCGGTATAGCAAAAATTCTATCTTCTCCTGTTAGGCAAAGATCACAAGACAACCCAGATAGTCGCCAGATTTTGCGCACAGATCTGTAGGCGCAGTCCATCCCCCGTTTCAATCTAGTTTGTTAAGAAAATTGTTAAGGTTTGTGAGAAATGGCAGCTTTGAACAAGCAAGTAGCTAGCTGCCAAGAAGCCAGGTTAACATGGAGTATGTGATCCAAAGTCTGCAAAGTCTGCCTAGAGATTGGGAAGCCTAGCAACAAGCTGTGATTGGCTGAAGGTTCCCTGATAAGCAGCATGACACTTCAAGACTGTTGTTGGGTAGTTGGAGTTTGGAGCTAGTTGGTGTGTGTTAGATGAGAGAGCTGTCTATAGTAACTTGTAGAAAGCTGCGCTTTACCCTACTGTATACTGTACAATAAAGGCAACTACAACTCAAGTTACTGTTCCAGAAGTTCTGTTCCTGAATCGGTGTCCTAGACTGCAACGTCTCGCAGGTGTGGTAGCAGAGGGCTTGGTCTAGATCCATCAACAAAAATCCCAAACTCGGATCCACGGGCGACTCTGGGTCATTTCTCTATCGTAGTCTATCTTAAAGCTTTTATGCGTTTATATGCCTACCGCATTTTAAAACTTAAAATCCATTGTTGTATATTGTTTTAAATGTTTGTTTTGCTTTTGGGATTGTAGTTCCATTTGGGTTTCACAATCTGGTCTCTGACCATAATAAATTTCATGTTCCTGTACTCCCAAGTTCGTCTTGGGCTGCCACCCACGTGACTTGAAAGTTTTTTCTATTCAAAGAGACTCTTGCTTCAGTATCATTTGTAATTTGTCTGCTCTTGAAGGCAGGGGAGAGCCACTACTCCGTGTTAAAATCTGCTAATACTATTTTCTCATAGACAAATGACTAAAAGACTGGAGTTGCCAGATTTTAGCAATGTATTTCTCCACCTCTTCTTCTTTTTTGCTCAAGCCAGGTGCGACCATAGCCCTGGATGTCAAGGGTTACACAGTCCTTCCATTACAACATTGTTTAGAAATCTGTCCAGCAACAATGAGAGGAAGCCTAGAGAAAACTCCCATGCCTTTATCACAGAAAACATACCATAACATGGACACCTAAGCAGTATGTGAAGCATTCCAGACACTCTAATAGAAACATTTTTTTCCAGATCAGGTCACTTACTCATTGATGCGTTTGTATACTGCTGTTCTAATAGTTTTTGCAGCCACAAAGCCACCAGAATGGGCAGACAGCAACTTCAGTGCCTGAGGAATTGTAGGACTGGTAGCAGGTAGTAAGGTCTCTTCTTCAGGAGTCTTTGGCAATGGAATTATGCATAATTCCCCACAATGAAAGAACACCTGACAAAAACATACATTTCTTTGCTAAGTCTGAAAGTACTTCATCCATTCACAATTTATCACAGTTTACAAAAGAAAGAAAGAAAATGAAACAGAAACCCCACAACGTTAAAAGTCTTCAACATTGTATTTCTGTAAGATAAACATTGAAAGCATTTTGAGCCACTTTTTTGGGGGGGAGGGGGACTTCCAAGGCAGCACAAGAAAAAAAACAAAGCATTTTGAACAGGTTAAATAAGCATAGCCCATATAAACACAGGCATGGCATAGGTTTAGCACTGGTTTGGTAGCTGGCACACTTAAATCTCTCTTACCCGATTGCAGCTGTTTTCAGGATTCAACCACTTGGGAAGGAAGTCAGCTGCTTCTATCAGAAGGAATTCACCATCGTTATCGTCCACCCTATTGAAATGGAAAATGATGGCAGAACTCAATGGGGCTTACGCAGGCACATGTGTATAGGACTGCAGCTTTACTCCTACGTAAACATAAAACATTATCATTCTGATTTAGCAAGAATGAAAGAAAAAACTATAAATTACTTGGATGTAATGAAACCATGGCCCACTCTTAACTGAATATCCCCCTCCATTGGACACTAGTATAATATAAATCTAATGGTATAACACAGGCACCCCCAAACTGCGGCCCTCCAGATGTTTTGGCCTACAACTCCCATGATCCCTAGCTAACAGGACCAGTGGTCGGGGATGATGGGAATTGTAGTCCAAAACATCTGGAGGGCCAAAGTTTGGGGATGCCTGGTATAACATATAGAAAACATGCACCATTTTAGCTTAAGCTACTTTCACAAGTGACACCTTAATCAGCAAGTGTTCAAATTCTGAATGTAAAAATTAGTAATGAAAAGGTACCTGGCTGCTAATTGTGGAAACTCTTTTGTAATTTCCTTGATAAGGTATACAATAAACCATTCATCTTCAATATTATCCCCAAACTTTGTGAGACCACCTATATGAGCAGGAATATGTTCTAAAAAAGAGAAGGGGAAATGAGACTACAGTATAATACCGCCAGACTATTTTCCAGATAGCCTTTGAAATTATCTGCTATTCCCAATACCTTATAGCAATCCAGCCAAAGTACACTCATTGAGGTTCATAGTATGATCTTATCCTATGCTGCCATCGCCTCCATCTCCTCCCTCCTCCAAGTGTCTATTTTAAAATGGTAAACTCCTTGGGACAGGGCTCTGTCAAAGCTGCTCTTTGCAAAACACAATGTAAACAACAGATGGTTACTCTAACTAAACCAATTTGTATTCTATTTTAGAAGTAGATAGAAATGTAATCAAAACAAAACAATTTACACTTGAAGTGATAAGAGAAGGCTGGAGGAGCTCAGTTTCCTCTTACAACAAGGCTGATCATTCGGCTAAGAGATTTATGTTCATTTGCGTTTTTCTGAATAATTGAAACTAGACTTTGCTGTTTCTGAATAATAGAAAAATAAACATACTGTAGTTTTAAGAGCATATGAAATATTTAAATAAGGGTCTCAAAAACCATACAGAAATATCCAGTATGGCAAAAATTCGACAATTTTCAGGTAATCCAAATTCATTATAAAATTATGATCAGCACAAAAATGGACTCTGCTGCTCAGAATGTTGCACAGGATAACTGTTTAGTGTCCAATCATGATAATTCAGTATAAAAACTCAAAGACAGCCTGTATAATGCTACAGAATCACTACCTGCATGTTCTATTGCAGGGGGCAGCAACCTTTTTCAGCCATGGGCCAGTCCACCATCCCTCAGACCATGTGGTGGGCTGGACTATATTTTGAAAAAAATAAATAAATGAACGAATTCCTATGCCCTACAAATAACCCAGAGATGCATGTTAAATAAAAGGACACATTCTACTCATGTAAAAATATGCTGATTCCTGGACCCCGGGCCTTAGGCTGCCTAGCCCTGTTCTATTGTTTCTTACAGAATTGGAAGAACCTGCTCTAGATTCCCAAACATCAAAACAGAATGGAAGCAAATGTAATAGCTTTACCTTTGGCAGGTTTGTACTTCAGATTAAATGGTTGGCTTTGCCAAATATAGGAAACCAGCATGGGTGCAAGGTGTGTTAATATTCTTTCAATGTATTGTTGAAGAATTTTTTGACAGTGCGCAGGGTCTTCTGGTTCATCTGTTAAGAACAACTGGTACTGCACTGCATCTTCTGTTGCTGCAAGGTTCAGTTTCTCCATTCTGTACTTCCTGAAAAAGCACCATTTAGAAATAAATATTTCAAGACCATTTACACCAGCACAATAAGAACTCCTCCAACACACACCACACTGAAAATGCTGGCAGCACCTTTAAGCAGTGTTCGAAACTCCTATTGTTCTAGGCGAATTTTGCGACAAGGAATTTCATTAGGGTGAACAGTTTCTGAGCTTCTGGGCGCAGCACTGCGCCTAAGATTTCACGTAAAAACTGCAAAGAGAACGTGTTTCTGCTTTCCCACTTCCAGCTACTTGAGAGAACATGCATGCTTCTAATTTTCCAGACTAGGTAAAGGATAGGTATATCAAGACATTTCATAATGAGCACTTTTTAATCAATTTTTCCCTGACTTCCAAAACAGCAAGAAGAGTCCCAGAAACTTTTTTAATCTATGCTATCATTTGGACACAAAAAAAACCCATTACCCGCTCTCCATTCAGCTTACCAGCCCGATTAGCCATTGAGTGACTGAATGAAGTCGATCTGAATTTCCTCTACTTCTGCCCGTTTGCAAAGTGCCCCAACAAAGCATTTGAAAGGAAAATGCCACCACCCCTTTCTATGTCAGTACACATACACATAGCCGCTCATGTATAATCAATATGATATGTAAAATAAAAAAATCCTTCAGTAGCACCTTAAAGACCAACTAAGTTTTTATTTTGGTATGAGCATGCACACGAAAGCTCATACCAAAATAAAAACTTAGTTGGTCTTTAAGGTGCTACTGAAGGAATTTTTTTATTTTGCTTCGACTCAGACCAACACGGCTACCTACCTGTAACTAGAACAATATGATATGTATCTATCTTCCCGCTCTCTTCCCCACCGGGCGACCCACGGCTCACCTGAGCTGCCACTGACAACGCCGCCGCACGCGCCCTGCTACGTCATCGCCGCGCGCCGCCGGCCGCGCTCGCGCCCTCCCCCCCCACCACAGAGCGAGGGCTTCCGCTCGCCTAGAGCGGACCGGAAGGGCAGGCGGGGCGGGGCGTCGCCATGGCGGCCGAGGGCCGAGGCGGCCAGCCGGCAGCGCCGACAGGGACCGGGATGCAGCGCTGAGGCTGGAGGATGATCTCGCGATACACACGGAAGCCGGTGGCCCCCGACGCCCAGGGGATGTGAGTGGCCTTTTCTTGCTGGCGTCGCAACCCTGAGGCGCCTTCCGTCTGGGCGGCGGACCCTTCCGACTCCCCGACAGCGACCCTGCCGCCGCGGCCTGCTGGGGCGTCCCGGAGGAGACGGAGGCCGAGGGAGGGGGCGGGTCCGGGCTGTATCTTTCCGGAGTGCCTCGGGGGAAAGCAGGCTCCCCTGACGGGATGCTCTCGCGCCCACCAAAACAGACCCCCTCCACGTGGAAAACCGCCTTGCTGGAGAGAAAAGTCCCAGCCTAACCTTCATCCTGACGCCTGTTTTCTAGGCTTAAAGCAGGCATAGGCAATCTCGGCCCTCCAGATGTTTTGGGAGTACAACTCCCAACACCCCTAGCTAACAGGATCAGTGGTCAGGGATGAAGGGAATTGTAGTTCATAAACATCTGGAGGGCCGAGTTTGCGTGTGCCTGGCTTAGACTGTTGTTTTTTCATTGGTGGAGGAACAATCCGTCATACTAACTCACAGGAGTTGATTTACCACCTCCCTGAAAACGAAGGCTGAGATAACAGCAACATCAATAAAATCTTGCCACTGCTACCACCTAGGGCAGAGCTTCCCAAACTTTCTGCTTTGGAGACAGGCATCATTTCACAACACAGTAATTCAGCTTTACAGTGGTACCTTGGTTCTCAAAACTAAATCCGTTCCAGAATTCCGTTCCAAAACCAAGGCACGCTTTCCCATACAGTAGAAAGTAATGCAAAATGGATCAATCCGTTTCAGGCTTTTAAAACCAACCCCTAAAACAGCAATTTAACATGAATTTTACTATCTAACGAGACCATTGATCCATAAAATGAAAGCAATAAACAATGTATTGCAGTCACACAATCAATCAGTAGCTGAACTGGGTTCCACACAGTCACAAAAACGAAACAAAAAAGGCACAAAAACACAAAATAAATAGCAAAAACAGACGGACCTCAGCGTAACACTCAAATCATCAGCCCAAAACAGAAGTGTGGCACTCAAAACGGAGTACGTTCAGCTTCCAAAAAAAGTTCGCAGATCAGAACACTTCCGGGTTTGCAGTGTTTGTGTTCCAAGTTGTTTGAGTACCAAGGCATTTGAGACCCAAGGTACCGCTGTACTACCGTAGCAAACTGGGGGTTGAACTAATCCCTTATAAAGGCTTGACACGCCTACACACTGCGGCCGACACACTTAACGTGCTGTGACGCACAGTTTGGAAAGCTCTTGACCTACTGGTATGAGTTTGTTAGCATTCGACTGTCTCTCAGGAAACAATGGAAGAGTGTGCCTTTGGGGGTGAAGTCAAACCATTGGAAGGTTGCAGCGCCTGCTGTGGCTGTAGAAACTGATAGGGGAGAGACATGTTTTGTTGTAGCTGGGTAAGATGAAGGCGTCTGGTTCTGTCTTAGATGCACCATGGCGTTTCTTCTCTCTGCACTCCTCCCAGTGGTCATTTCTCCTCTGGTCACTACTATAGATGCAGAGAGGTTTCCTGGGATGTTCATGGAATAAATCAGACGCTGTGGGGAACAGGGGAACCAACAATTCTTGGAAAAGGCAGAGAGTTCAGAGGCTTTGTGGAGTTAGGCATGCCTAAGCCTGCTGGTTTCAGCGGGCCTAGGCAGACCTAATTCTGCATACAGTTGTGGCGAATCTCAGCCCTTTCAGGACTATTGTAGCCCATGACTGGCCAACCTGGTGCCCTTTAGTTGTTGGTGGACTCTGATTTTCATATGACACATAAAAAAAAGAAAGAATGTATTTGTGATTGTTTAAGCAGAATTTAAATAGGAAACCTCATTCCATTTAAAAAGAAGGCTTTGAACAATGCCTGTGCTGAGTATGGATGAAGGGTGTGTGTTTTAAGGGAAGTGTTTGTGAAAAATTTCTTGGTAAGCGGTGGGAAGGAAATGTGTTGCAGTGTGCACTTGTTTCATGAATAACATAATGGTGTTATAGTACATAATGGTATGGAAACATCAGTATAGAATCAAGGAATGTGACTGGAACAGCTGCAATACATACTAAAAATTAAGTCAGTGCAAAAAATGTGCATTACCTATCTCCAGGGTCCAGTTTTTTTAGCCTTTGCTCTTTACGTATATTACTTTTGTTTTCATAGCTTGGTGAATGCATAACATTATTAAGATCCTAACTTTTGTCTGGAAATAGGGAACATTGCAAAGGATTGCACACTTCTGTTCCTTTCCTCTCTTGCACTCAATATTTCCCTCTCCCATGATTCAGTATAACACCTGCTAGTACTATATGTGACTGGTTCAAATGACAGTTTGCAAATGTTGCCAAGCATGGTTGCAAAGTATGGTAAAGAGCACATTATTGTAGGCTAAAGCTACAATCCTATTTCTACTGACCTGGACATAAGTCCAATTGAACACAATGGAGCTAAAATCTGAGTAGAAATGTATAGGATTGAGCTGCAGTTTTCTGAATGCACATTTGATCCTACCCATACTCAAGTTCAATTTGAGTATTTGCACGTGGGGGCTGAGACTGAACTAGATTAGCCACTATGTTGCCAACTATGCATTCTGAGCTGGCGCTGACCTATTTGTAGACCCTCATTGTAAAAGTAAATTGGAATACAGTACTGTACATAATTGTAGACCAACTCATGTGCTAGAGAACCAATCAATGTCATACGAAAACCTTTTGAGTGTGACAGGCTTCTGGTGTGACAGGCTTGAATGTATATTTTAAAAACTTAATATATTTATGTTAATAAGAAACAGTTCCCAACAATTTTAATGCTGATTGCTTGTTGGTAAGAAGACATTAAAGTCACTGTTAGAGACTGGAATTTATTTCCGCTAATCACATTTTTACTTTTATTCCCCCAACTTTTTTTTAGCCGAGGACTTACAAAAAGTTCTTTAGAACATCATCCCCTGCCAGACTCACTGGATGACAGTTATCCATCTACTGAAAGTCAGGAAGACATTTCAAGGTATTCAGATAGTATAAATATTTGTTGGGGGGGGGTTGTTGACTGCTTTCATTTCTCATTCCTATGGCTATTTCCCCTTCCACGTTTAGTAGGTCTGGGACACTTGTTAAACATGCAATCAAATAGTGACTGTTGTTTGGTTATGGTGAGGTGTTAATCCTATGAAGCCAGTAATGCCCTTTTGGAAAGGCATAACCTAATGCTTTAATTTGCATCATGGTGTCATCAGATACAAAAGGCTCTAAGAGATAGTCTTTTTCCTTTTTTTAATTACAAACTTTATTGAAAATAAATAAAGTCATTCTTTTTTCCAGTGTTCTAGAATGGGGACATGGTAATACACGGAAACCCCATTTAAGAAGAGGCACCTATTTTCTTGCAATAGAAACATAGCTGCTTTTAAAAACAACTCTTTCTTTTCTGATTGATATACATGTTTCATTTTTAGTTGTATAATTGCAATTTGGGGCTCCAGTATAACAAACAACAACAACTGTTCTTAAGTATTGTTCACATACATTTATGTTTAAATAATATTGTTAGAAACAATATACTGTAATGTGATTTCATTGTTACCAATCTATATTTCATTATGTTTATATAATATTGTTAGTTACAGTATAATTTGATTTCATTGTTACTAAACTTCATTTGGTGATAGTTACAGGTAGGTAGCCGTGTTGGTCTGGTGTAGTCGAAACAAAATAATTTCTTCCCCCCAGTAGCACCTTAGAGACCAACTAAGTTTGTCATTGGCATGAGCTTTCAGATACACTGAAACAGAAGTCACCAGATCCCCACATATAGTGAGGGGAGAGGCACCACTCAAAAGGGTGGTGGGAAACCAGACTGTTTATGACCACATTTGGTCTTGCAGGAAGAACTTGCGACCGTTTACGACTGCAAATTGGTCCCACAGGAAAAGCAATGGGTGAGATGGCTAAAGATAGCTTTATCATGTATAATGAGATAAGAATCCAGTGTCTTTGTTTAGACCAGGTCTAAACAGTCATAAATTCTTCCTGCAAGACCAAATGTGGTCATAAACAGTCCGGTTTCCCACCATCCTTTTGAGTGGTGCCCCCCCCCCACCCTCTCACTATATGTGGGGATCTGGTGACTTCTGTTCCAGTGTATCTGAAGAAGTGTCATGCACACGAAAGCTCATGCCAATGACAAACTTGGTTGGTCTCTAAGGTGCTACTGGAAGAATTTAAAAAATTTTTTTTATTTTGTTTCATTTGGTGATGTAACTTTAGCTTCCTTCTTCAGTCCAATAGTAATAAATGAATGCTGTACATATTTTATCATTAGCGGAACTTCATATGTGTGTCTATTTTATGGTACCTTTAATGTGTATCCACAGAATTACATTATTTGAAAGATACCTTCCCCACTAGAATCTAAACTGTTCCACATATTCTTCCTATTCACTTTGGAATGCTTAACTCATATGATTTTTCTTATATTGAGATTCCCTTTCTCTCTTCTCTCTCCACTCCCCCTGTATATTTTAGTGAGTCTGAAAGTACAAAAGATTCAAACTACCAATCTGTCACTTCAGTAGACGATGGAAACTCATGGTCAGCTAGTCAGAGCTTCACAGGCACCTCTACAGAAGACAGCTCAGTCTTTTCTTGGGGCTATGATGTGAGTAGATTATAATCCTTCAGTTAAAATGAGAATAATCCTTTGAAAAATATTATTGATAAGTTTAGGTCTCTGTCCTTCACATAATTTCACACACTGGTCCTAACAAATACACTTGTAAGTCAGTAGACATAAGTCAGCTTTGACATATTTCAGTTACACTCATGCACATGATTTTTTTGCAGCGAATGCAATAGAGTTGTGTGTATTCATTCTTGGAAGTTAGTACAGAATTCAGCATCCTTAAGAACAGTCTTTATCTTAAAAATATTTGCAGGTTTCAGAGTCCAATAACTTTAGAAGAGTTTCTGATAAATATTATTAGTGTAGTTCCTCTTCAGAAATCAGTAACTCTGTTTTGGATAATTTAACAAACTAGATCCTTCAAAAATTAGAATTGCAGTCTGGTGCATTGTTTCATATACTTAAATCATCTTATTACCTGGATTGTACCTGGGGCTCAATAACTCCATCTCTTATCTGATCCTTCCCCATTCCTCCTCCTTCTGCTCTTCATCTTTGATAGTTTTGTTATTGTATTGCCGATTAAAATGTAAAAAGTTTCCTGCAAATCAGTCAGTAAAACTTTCATGGCTTAGGACAATACTCAGGTCTGATATATTACTGCTTTAAATAGTCCTTGGAAACAAATGACATTCAAATTTAAGCCATCCTGATAAGATTCTAAAAGACTTGGATCCCATCCTATAGCAATGTACAGTGGTCCCTTGACTTATGAAGTACTCGACTTACGAAATTTCGAGTTACGAATGGAAAAAAATGGCTGCACGCTTACGTTTTTTACGACATCCGAAAGGAAAACCGTTGTGATTTAGATGGGGTTTTCTCAACTTACAAATTTTAGATGCGGTTTACTCGACTTGCGAAATTTTCCGTTTCCAATGCATTCCTATGGGAAACCGCTTTTTTTGACTTACAAACTTTTCGACCTACGGATGTGCATTCGGAACGGATTAAATTCGTAAGTCGAGGGACCACTGTACTTGGTGTAGCCCCATTCCTTTTTGGCCTTGAGCTACATTTTGAGTTGTAGTTACAGGTAGGTAGCTTTGTTGCTCTGCCGTAGTCAAAAATAAATAAAAAAAAATCCTTCCAGTAGCACCTTAGAGACCAACTAAGATATGAGCTTTTGTGTGCATGCACACACACTGGTATGTGTATGCACACGAAAGCTCATACCAATGACAAACTTAGTTGGACTCTAAGGTGCTGCTGGAAGGATTTTTTTTATTTTTATTGAGTTGTATTAGCAATTCTGCATTCAGCTTACTCATTTATTCTTTCCTAGTGGGCCCTGCAACAAAGAGTGCTCCTATTCAGTGTGTCAGCCTGTCAGTCATAACCTCCGAATATATTTCTTTAAGTATTTATTTTAAATAATAAATGGATAAATACTCCATTGTTTGCTTTCCTTTAAAACAAAACAAAACAAAAAAACCCTCTCAGCACACAGTCAGTATTCTCTGGCCACTGAGCTTTCTTCATTGACCTGGTTCTAAAGCCTTGTGTATCTCCCTGAGGACCCCTTAGCCCTTCAGGTGTGCTACCTGGAGGAGATGTAGTGAAAAATGAATTATAAATCCCCCCCCATCTCGTCTCATGTGGGTGTGTGCCACAAGGTTAATTTTATATTTGCTTTATGAAGAAATTGTAAAAAAATATAGCTAGTCCACATAATCCCAAAAAAATGTAATTCTGTTTTCCTTTTTCATTTCTGCTCCATTTTTTGTCCAGGAATTTGATAAAGCTGCCACGCGGCAAGTACAGCAGATATTCAGATATATTGATGAGCTCCTGTATGAACAAAAAACAAGCATGTATGTTGAAGGCCTAGAGGAGGAGTGCCAACAATGGATGTCAAGCTTTCCCCATCTCAGGTATTTTCATGATGTGTTAGTGGTGTATTTCACAGGACTAGAAAATAGCACAAAGCTGTACTTTTCAGCTGCTTCACAACTGCTGTAGCTAACATTAATAGAGGTTCAATTTTTGTTTTGAATGTGCCGCCCTCTCTGCTCTTGTTCCTGAGTGAATCATTATGTACCAACACAGTGGCTGATTGATTCCGCCGTTTCTTTCCAAATCTCTTCTTTGATGCTGAATGACTCAACTGTAAGAAGTGCTTCTGTTGGAACATACTAACATAGTGTTGCAGGAGATGATAATTTTATCTTGATGTTGCAAAGGAAGTGCTCTTCAAGAGTAGTTGTTGCTTACACCGTCCTTCCCTCACAAGTAAATTCCCTCCTTGAGTTGTAGGTTTTGTATACCTGCTGAATGCTTTAGGTCATGCATAGGCAAACTTGGCCCTCCAGATGTTTTGGGAACTCCCATCTTCCGTGACCACTGGTCCTGTTAGCTAGGGATGATGGGAATTGTAGTCCCAAAACAGCTGGAGGGCCAAGTTTGCCTATGCTTGCTTTAGGTCTTATTTTGTGGATTAGGCATACTTTTCCAGTTTCTCCAAATCCATTTGTAATTTATTTATTTTTTTGTAATTCTCTCTTTAATATCAGGATTGTAGGGAAACAAGTAGTGATTCCCACAGACGAAGGTTACGGGTGGTACTCTAGTTCAACTTGCAACACCTTAGGTTCATCAGATATGACCCCAACACTAGAGAAATATCCGAGTGAGTAAGTATCAATGATCTCTAATTCTGCGGAAGTGTTCCATTATCAATGAATGATTGGCAGAGCAAACCTACTGGGGCAAGCTCTCCACCCCACATTTTGCATCAAGGAGGCCTCGGTGGGTGGACCTCATGGAGCTGCTGTGGAGAGGGAAACCCGCCAAATCCTATCTCCCTTTGAATGCTTTCCCCTCGCCCCGCCCCTGCAGGACCATGGGATTGCACTTTAGGACTGCAATCTTATATACACTTAACCTTATATCCTTTACACTTATATACATACATGGGATTGCACCATGAGTTGCTCTCAGATGAAGTATAAAATGACTTTAAAAAAAATAGCATAACTGTAACCACCTTATTTTCATTGGAAGAAGAAACTGGTCTTCTTTGTAACTATTTTGTTTATGAAATATATTTGCCGTTCAGAAAAAACCATGACATATAACAGTCGTAATTTCAAAGGGGTGAAAAACTTGATAGTAAGGATAGCTCATATGGCAATGGTAGGATGGTAGTTCCCATGTCAGAAGGTGATCATGTACCAAGTATAATAAAGGAATTAAATGAATGTCTAAACAATCTTAGCATTCTACTGCTGGTTGTACTAGCTCCTACAATGTCAGACGGCTCATAAGCTAATTTCTCCACAACTACTTTCTGGAATATTTAAGAAAACTGTTTCTGAGATTATTTCTTTACTCTTAGTGCTTAAAAAGAAGAGAGAGGGTATAATTGCATTCAGGATAATTAGGTCTGTTTTGGGGGTTTGTTGTCTAAAATGAAATAAGTCAACTCAAAAGCCTAACATCATCATCATCACCATTATTATTATTATTATTATTATTAAAACTGAATAATATTTTCCAGCTTTCATTTTATGGTTGGGATTTGATATCTGTCCATTGCTGTTGGGAGAGCTTAAGAGCCTCTATGGGTGAGCGGGAAAATCTGCCCATGTCACCAATACCATTGAGATATAAAAGTAATCCTTATTTACTGCCATTTTTTTCAGGTTTAGTATTTTGGGCAAAAAGGTTCCTCTTTCTGTTACTCCTATATGTAAAGAAGACAACATTTCCAAACCACCTGAATTGTTTTTATTGGAGAGTGAAGCAGGAGACGGTGGTGTGATTGTCTCTGAAGGTGTAATGGAGGAATATTTAGCATTCGATCGCAGAGATGTGTAGGTATTGAATATTTGTTTAACCTAGTCTGCACTGATATTTTCTACTAGTGACTTGGAATTAATTGCTAAAATGTAATTTGTTCCTAACAGTAGAAAATAATAAATCACACAGTGATTTTGTTGTGGTTGTTGTTCTTCCACTGAAGTGCTCATAATAGTTTTGTAAATCCTCATCGGTGGTGCCACGCTATAGATTTGGTGATTTTCTCACTAAATAGCTGTTGAGTTTAAAATTGCAGCTTTATTCCTCCCCAGCAACACGATGTTGTTCTTAATGCTGATTATAATGCAGTGCGTATAGTATTAGGTTGTTGCAACTAAGTTGCTGAATGGCAGAGGACACAATGGAAACTTGTGAGCCAAAATACCTGACCTCAAGCTGCACATTTTATTTATGTCTCATTTGAATAAAATGTCTATTAACATGGTAGATCCAATGCCATTTTACTAGTATAACTAGTGGGAATGTACTGCTTGCTATTTATCATTCATAAAGTTCCAAAAAAAGAAGTGCAGAGAGTTTTTCAGCTACTGGACTGACCGGGAATATGATCAGCATTTAGTGAATGCTGCCTTCTTGTTTAGTTATTCACCTTTACTGTAGTATTTCCTTCTAGCTGTCTTGATCATTTTTCTTTGGGATGGAGGTAGGGAGTCTTAATTCTGTGATCCACTCATGGCCACGGAGTACTGTGCCAAATCCTGGCTAGTCATTGAATCCCTCAAAGTTTTGAATTGCTCAACAGGAACCCATTGTGACGGGGAGTATATCTTAACCAGGGGAAACCACAGACTCAGGATTATCGTTGAAACAAATCTCTTGGTTTATTAGTGGACAAAGCTTAATGGTATTATTACATGGTAATACGAAAGCTTACAGAATTTATAGAAAACACATAAGGTGGAATATTTTAAAATCAGGCAACTTGTGCATAATTTAAAGCAACTTAATACAATTGGATATCATGTACAAAAATTATTATTGGTTTAATAATTAAACTATTGAAATGAATGAGCATGACTAAGTTAAGACCATTAACTTCAGTGGGTCTTCTCTGAGTAAAACTTTGTTGACTATTAAGGGCAGGAGTCACCTAACCATCTCTGTCAGCAGAATCCCTGTGCAAGGACTTTCGCAACAGGGTTTCCTCTCCCCACCTCTTAGGGGCATTGGGAAAGCCCTCCAGAGCAGTGGCGGGGGAGGGGGGATCATTCCATCTGGTAAGCTGCAGGGATTGCTCAGAAGGAACAATTAGAAGAGTTCAGCATTGAATTCCACCCATCAGCTCTAAATTTGTCAGGTAGGCACAAAGTCACTTCTGGCTTTGATTATATAAAATTAAAACAGAACTGTAACATTATCTTGCTTCATTCAAAGGGAAGAAGAGTTGCATGATTGGAAAATGGGTCTTTCACCTGACAGACGGAAATTAGGTTTCCCTCCTATTTCGCCATCCTACTGCATGAGAGATGCTGTCCTTTCCTATGTGTTTGATGATGTCTGGAGTGAAGTCTTGGGTCATATGGAGCAATTAATCTGTAGACACTGGGAAGGCTCAGTCTCAGGTAAGTTTCAAGGCTAAAATGCAGTGGATATCATTCTCCAAAGTTTTCCCCGCCCCCTTCAAAATGCAGTGTTAAATACTTAGCAGACTACACCCCCCCCCCCCGAAATATGCCTTATGCCTAGAAACAGTTTCAGTCTAGTGAGTCATAGTTTAAGACTCTTGCGGTTTGCATTGGGAAGTCTTATCCTGTGTGGCCAGATACTTTGGTCCACTGACATGCATGGAACTCCATGTATTCTAGCTCTTTTAAATGTTTCTGATTAAAATCAAGAGTATGAAACCCATTTATCTACTTTTCAGGTAGATAAAAGCTTTATAAGAATCCAAAGTGAACAGTGCATACTGATTTATGTTTGTCCTGTTTCTGGTAGACGATGAGAAGAATGTCATAACTGTTGAAACAAACCGGACAGATTCAGGAAGCCCTTTTATGCAGTTTGAGCCTTTGCCACTGTTATTACCTCGAATGCCACAAACTAAGATGCCCTCCATCCCTTCAAATCCGGTAAGTTTAAGAAGACACGTGAGGTTGAGATGGTGTCTAGGCAAGGAGATTTATCATGTTAACTTGCCTGAAAATTAGACATTGCAATGGCTTGACTATATCTGTCCTTGCAAAACTTTCATTTTATTACATACTGTCACAACTCTTAAAATTCTATCCACCTTATTTTGAAAACATTTTCCTTCTTTGCGCTTTGATGAAATAAGAGGTATACAGAGTTAGAGAACTGGTATGGGAGATAGCAACTCAATCATTACCCAGCTTAGTGGGCAACAGAGAGCACTGTTATTTTGCTGCTTTGATGTATAAAGCATCTCTGTTAATTACCTTTGTTTTTTAAAAATGTGTACTAGTTCTTGCTCTGCATACTCTCCATAATAGAGATAAGTACCCAAGGTTTAACTAGTGTTTGATCTGTTTTAACTCGGTTTCTTTCCTTTTTTATTTCCCCCCTTTCACTTCCCTGTATAATCCTCTGTCTTCCTCATGTATACCTTATTGTATGCATAGTACTCAAAACACCGATGTGGCCGCAAAAGTAAAAAGAAGAGGAAAACACTGGAAGTATGTATGATGCATGGGGTATAGCTCTTTTCTTTCCCCTGTCAGTGTAATATGGCAGGTGGATGATGATGGTGATGATTTTGCATTTTCCCAGATGATGCAGAACTATTTTGAGTCAAAATTCATTACCACAGAAGTATTGTACATGAATTTCAGCAAAACCTACTTCCAAATTAGACAGCTTTGGGTCACGCTGTTTCTTGGATTCCCGTTGTTATTAAGGAGGCAATGGGACATATGATGCAGTGTCCAGGGAAGGGAGAACCTCATTCACTAGTGTGTTTATTAAGCAATTTAGATTAGTCATGCATTATTCCATCTTAGCAAGTTTAGGCTGATCCTGAATAAATTCAGTAACAAACGTCAATGAGATTTGTGCTTACATTTTTTTTTTAGGATTATAGATTAGGCACCCCAGTACTAAGCAGGACTTTTCCTAGTCCCCCTTTTGCCCTTTCTAAAACCTACTCCTAAAGGCCAGCTAACTCTAGAGTGGTATTATATTGCATTGGAAGTTATAGCTAGGGAAAGCTGCAGCGGACTATGACAGACATCGTATCTTTTCAGTACAGAGAAGCTGCTGTAACCAGATATTATACTTCTGGTGAGAAAATGCATACAAGGCTGGCAGAGGGAAGATGTCCTTTCTCCTAACCTGATAAGAGAGGTGGTTGTGAAACACAGTTGTAAGCCCAGCTGACTTACTGATGCTCGTTTGATTTCTCTGCCATTGGGTCAGCATGTGGCTACCAATATGTGCAGCAGGGACCGGTTCAGCAGTTGAGAACAGCAAGTGCCCCCTCTCCCTGTTTCCTAAGATTTACCTCAAGATAATGCATGTTTTGTCAACAATGAGAATTTCAGCAGCCGTACACGTGTAGCTGGTAACAAGGTCCACTGAAATCAATCTATCATGCAGTCATGCAAATGTACGAGGACTGAATAGTTAGTTGGTAGCATATACACAAAGTAGAAATCTAACCATGTTGTCATATGTTTGCTTATGCGTGTGACCTAAACATTTGTTCTCTGCTGAAAGTATTTCGTCCAGATTAATTTATGCTAAGCTTAAATAATTTATTTGCCTTGGTTACCTTGGTTATGAAGACATGTTATATAATAAACAGTGCGTAATTTAAAAAGATATAAGAACTGCTTATAAGACCATTCATGCCTTGTTACGTGTTACTTATGAACAACTTGAGGGTATGCACTGCTTTTCTTGAGTCCATGACATTTACTCTTTTCCAATCCTTTTTTCCGTAAGAGCCAAGATTGGAAATTAACAAATGCATATCTTTCATTTAATGCTGAGGGCAAATTTAATTTCTTGTAACCTGCAGGCAAATCCCTCACAAGGAACGAGTGGTGGTCCACAACGTAATTTGAATGGTTTGATGGTTATTCAAGGGATCCCCTTACACCAAAGGAACTTGCCTCTGATGGATAAAATATTGTAAGAGTAGCCATCTTTTGTTTGTTCTGTATGAAAGCTGCCCTGCGAGTTAGGGATATAAGGAAACAGTTGTGTTGGGATTCAAGTTTTGCTAAGTTTAAATTGACTTTTAAACACCTTCCTCCTGCTCTATGCATACACAGCTGTGGAGGAGCCATTGAATGCTTCTACTCTAGTCCATTTTGGCTTGTCTAAAACTGAGCTAGACTAAAGGACAAACTAGCTCAGGTCAAAACCCCCACATAGAAATCAATTACACCTCTCAACATGCAGAAGATGTAAAATTCATACTTAATATGCTAGTGGATTTGCTCAGTCTAGTGGCTCCTGCACCACAATAGGTGCTGACCTATTTCATTGAAATGCAAATGCAAAGGGTAATAATTCTAGGATGGAATCTGTTTTCCTTTCACATTTAAAAAAAACCCATTTTATACTGCTCCTTTCTTCTGTCATGGAGCCAAAGGTGGTGGATTTGTGGTTCACACACCCAGGCATGAACTGAACCTGCTTAGCTTTGGCCTCATGTGCCTTCAGACCATCCTACCGGGATACACATGGGCTTTATAGAGCAGAGTAGCTGTGCGGTAGCTGCCTTTGTAGTGGCATTGTGCCTCGTTAAATGATGCTGATGGTGCGAAATCAGTTTATGAATATTTCATTTTGCTCCTGTGCTTTCCCCCACTTGGTGCCAGAGACATGGATGACAGATTGCTTATGAGGCCAGGCTCCACTTCTATCCTGTCAACCAGAGCTCGGCCAAATCGCCCACTTGAGCTCAGTACATCTTCTCTGTCCTATTCTGCACAGTCTGCTAGAAGACGCAACCCTCCACCACGTACTCTGCACCCCATCAACACGAGCCATTCTCGCTCGGGAACACCGAGACCCATGGAGGATGTCATCAGGGGAACACGGCTGTAGGTTGATACGTACTTCTGGCTTAATCTCTGCCTTTTGAAATGTTCAGCGTGACAGGATCAGATCTTATGGAAGGCGAGGGTGGGGTGCAGACTTTCTCCAGCAATAGAGTACAGTGGTACCTTGGTTCTTGTACTTAATCCATTCCGGGAGTCCGTTCGACTCCTGAAACCGTTCAGAAACCAAGGCAGGGTTTCCGATTGTCTGCAGGAGCTTCCTGCACTCAATTGGAAGCCTCCTGTTGGACATTCGGCTTCTGAAAACGTCCAAAAACCAGAACATTTACTTCTGGGTTTGCGGAGTTCGGGAGCCGATTTGTTCGACAACTAAGCCGTTCGTGAACCAAGGTACCACTGTACTACATAAAATGTGGCTGCTTATTATAGCCTTCTGAAAGATAATGCCCATTATATCTTTAGTGCTGGGCAACACAATTCCCCTTCCCTTCCAGTTCTTCACATCTGTGCTATTTTATGATCTTTAAAATAAGGACAAGAAGGGTAACTCTATTGAGTGGATCCTCTACCACTTTACATAAGCCTTTAAAATTTATTCTTTTTTAAAAACACAAAGGTTTGTGGAGGCTTTGTGTTCCTCTTCTCCAATACAGGGGGCATGGTGCATTTTCCAAAAGCCGTGGAGGGTACTTTATTTATTAAATTTATATATCCCACCCTTCCTCCCAAAGGAGCCCGGGAACAGCACTTCCACCTCCAGAGCGAGTTTATCCTGCATGCATTGCATGCGGATAGCCACACTCTGCCATTAATGCTGAATGAGGACTAGCACTATTCTACCATTAAGAACAGAATCTGTGCAATAGTTTCAGTTCTTTGTAAACACATATTTGATTCTCTCTGCAACCCTTCTGTTCTTCTTGTTTACTTGGAAGTTTAGAGTTTTGTCTCTTTGGAATATTTCCCCCCACCCCCTTTTATGGTAGCAGATAAGTTTAGAGTCGCATCATGCTCCCTTGGCTGTTGGCTTTTAGTCTTTGCTTCATTGTATTCTTTGATTTTGTGAAGCTGCTTTATTTGTTCATTGCTCAAAGAACATTGTTACAGAGTGGCTCATAAATATAATGAACAAATATTACAGAAGCTCTGCCACAGAGGGGTGCTTGCTGGGCAGTGAGAAGGCCAAGTTATAGCTAGAACAAGGATTTCCTTTGAGTCCAATATAAAATTGAGAGGCAGTATAGTAGTGCTGAAAGAGATTGGCTACTTGAGCTTGGACCAGTCGCAGCTACTCTGTATTTTCCATTCTACAGCCCCAGGTAGAGAGCCCTGCAGTATTCATCCCTCAAGGTAACCAAGGTATAGACCTAGAAGAAGTAAATGTGACCACAGTTGAAACTTGGACACAAGACGGATTGGTCCCAAAGTGTGCACCACCTACTACACAATCAATGGACAGGTGCTGACAACTAAAGAAGTTGATGTAGAATCTGCAAAAAAGCTTCCCTTTGCCCTCAAGCATCTGTCTTACTTGAGTTGAGTTTAACACAACTTGTCTCATCCATTTCAGCCATATACCAAGATGTATATTATGTCAGACACTTAGCTTCACTGTGTGACGATATCTGCTTCAAATGCTAGTAATAGCTTGCCTTGTTCCATTGGTATGTTTCTTGTATTTCAGCTCACACATATCATTCTCTTCTCTGGTGATTGAATAATGGATGACATGCGAGTATTTTGCCTCAATCCATTCCTGAAGTCTAGGCCTTTGACAAGACTTATTAGACTATTATTGCAGACACATGTTAAGCTTGAGGCAAATCCATCAGATAGTAGGTCACGTTGGTCATTGATTTTTAGAGGTAAAAGAGAAGCAGAGTTTTGAAAGGACTTAACAAGGAAGGCATTTCATAGATCTGAAAGCAGTCCTGAAGTTGTGTTGCTGTTCATTGCGGTGAAATAATTTAAATAAATCAGCTTTGAAGGGTGTCAGGTTACCTGTGGAAGACAGTTATTTTCTTCCTTTAACCTTAAACTAGGAAAAGTGTTGAAGCTTGAAATAGCTACAATGTCTTCCTCACTGGTGATGGTTCAGTATTGGAGACAAATGTCTACAAAATGTATGCCAATTCCTCCATTTCTCATCTCTGCTGGACTTTCTCCCACGTGGAGCTCACCATTTAGGCCAGAATTTCATCAACTCCCCACACTGAAACCCAGTATTTTTCATCAACTTGCATGGAGACTTTGTTTTGTTATTTAACTTGAATTCACATCAGTCTTGTAATTTCCAGTGCAAATGTCTTTTTTAGTAATTGCCATTGGTCTTTTCCAGGTCCACTGCAAATGAACAACTGTCATCACCTTCCCCAATGCCACTGAGCAGAAATAACCTCCTTCCTCCAATTAGTACAGTAGATATAGTAGATCATTTGGGATCTCAAAAGCAAATGGTAAGCCACCTCTTCTGTTGAAATAATTCTGGTCTTAGAATGACAGGGGATTCTTCAAGCCTCACATCGTGGTCCTTACCGTAAGATAGCAAGAATCGGGTTTTGTTTTGTTTGAATGGATGTTTATGATTTACAAGAGACTATTATAAAATTAATGGTTGTGCATTTTAAAACTAAAACCCACACCCACCCTCAAAGCAAATATTAATACCTAAGTAGTTATATCTAATTTCTGGGTTGTGAGTGATCTGTTTTTACTTCTTGAGACTATCGACCTTGAAGCAGAATGCTTCATGCAGTGTGTTTACCAGGAGAGTGAAAAGGTTTGTCTCCCTGTTATTCATCAGATTAATAAACGGCACCACTGTCTGCTGCTGCCTTAATGCAGAGGGTGTGATACCAGTATTTGCAAGCTTTTGCATTTCTTTTAGTGTAAATTTGTATCTAAAACCCATGGGCTTTTTTCTCTTCACCATGCAGAAATCTCGGGGGAATGCTAGCCGGGCTCGCAGTGCAATAGCAGATGAAATTAACCATCAACCAGTGCATGAGAGATTTTTATTACCTGACAGTTTCTCCAGGCCCAACACATCACATGCATTTTGGGTAAGGTGTGTTCAAATTACATTCAAACCTGGAAAGAGTAGATATTCATGTTGCCATTATCCGTGGCCATTATCAAAATCCATGGGCCTATGCTTGCAGGTTTCCCTGTTATTTTAAGCGTGGGTACAAAATCCTTCGGCACTCAATGGTAGATTTTAAGCAAATGAATTAGAATCTGCACAGGTCCCTTCTAATTGTCCCAGGTTGTGTGACTCCGACACGTATATTAATTTATATAACACCATCTGTGGACATATAACTTGACAAAGACATATGACAAGGGCTTCCCATCTAAAATAGGCAGAGGGAAACAAGAGAAAGCAAGGAATGGAAACATGGCTAGGTCGGCAGAGGTAGAAAATGGAATTGCTTCAGTTCCATGTACCTTGGCTTAGTTTCAGGACTATGGGGGAGAAGGCAAAGAGAAACTGTGTGTGTGTGTGTGTGTCTGTGTCTGTGTCTGTGTGTGACTGACTGACACTTCGCCTGAGAATAGATATGAGAGCCTTCAGAGTGGCTTTCAGATTCATAATAGTAGCTTTACACAATGATTGCTCTCTGCCTCAGTATGTGGAAGCAGCAACATACCAGGACATTACACCCTCTCTCCCCATGCTTAAGTTACTTGAGATCTCGAGTAACTTTATAGTGCAGAGAAGGAAGAGTAGATGGGGATGTGGAAGTTGTACAGCCTGTTCCCAATAATGCCCTGGAGTGCTGCTCGGCTTTGGGGTAGGGAAGAAACAGAGCTACAGGAGAACCAGACATGGGAGAAGGATTGTGCGCTTTGAGTATTTTGATTTTGCAATAGCCTGATCCAAAACATGGTACCTCTAGTGGCGCAATGGGTCAGTGCGTCTGGTTGTTGGTGGTTCGAGCCCACCCAGGACTGGCTGGGGGCAGGATTCCTGCATTGTAGGGGGTTGGACTACTGGATCCTCAGGCTCCCTTCCAACTCTATGATTCGTTAACACTTTTTTTTTTTTTTGCATTTAGCCAGACTCACAGTATCGTCGCTCTTGCACTGTTATTGATTATGCTAATCAACCACGAAATAGTAAAGGATCTGCTGGCACAGGTATGTGCAAAGTGGAGCATGTATTGCTTAAAATGGCTTTGGTACACCAAGCATATTAATAATATGCCACAGTTTAAGATTGAAATCTCGTATTACGTTACAGATGCTATAAATGTTGGAGTGATGGGAGTCAGTTTAGGGATATCCAGCTCTTCCTATATTAATTCCTTCCACCACCAGGCTCTTGGTAATTTTCTGAATGAGGACGAGGAGGACAAAGAAGACCAACCTCCGCTGGGTAAGAAGTAAGAGGAACCGATGCCCTATATTTGGTTGCAAATCATAAAATACATCACATTCTCTTTGATGTTGTTGGCCATTTTGTCAAACATGTAATTTTGAACCTGGAATAGTGTATTTAGGTTATATTCCTGTCGTTTCTACTGTTGAGCATACAAAGCAGGGTTCCAGCTGTGTTTATTCTTTCAGTCTAACCGAGTACCCATGGCACACGCCCTCATACATGACAGCCACAGAAGTCTTCCAAGTTCACACTTCTTCAGCCCTGCAAATATGAATTCCACATTCCAAATGTGTATTAATAGACAGTGCCTTTTAGTTTGATAGCGGTAGCTTCGAGTTAAGACTGAAATTGATATAGGGCGGCCTTGTCTTTTCAAATACTTGTATGGAAAGAAGATGAAGCTTCTTCGATCACACCCAGTGTGAAGGAGCTGTGCTTGCTGTTTTAAAGACACAGAAGTCTTGCTCTGTATTTTAATCCAGCAGTATGAACCAAATTTAGGACAGAGCATTGTTAATTTCCTTTTCCAATTGAGGTCTAGTACCTCCATTGCAGGAGCAGGGGGGTTGCTGTTCTCATGGTGACTTTATGCCTTTTGGATAATGTTTTGATTATGTGGGATGGACTGATGATGTGGCTATTCCCTGTGCCAGGCTCTCCATACTGCTGAAGGATGTAATTACTGTCAATGGTCCCTCTCATCACAATGTTGTAAAAAGGAAGCCACATGAGAACTCCTGAAAAGCAACTATACCTTTGTATAAAGTGGGCCTGAGAGTAAACTCAAATGGCACAGTCTTTTCACATGCCTAGGGCATCTTAGAATGCATCCCAGTCAAAATTTGTTTGGAAATGTATGTGTCATTGAGGACCCCATATAGATTATGATATACACTGGCACGAGAGGATCACACCGCAAGAGCATGTGCTGTTCTGAATCATCAACAGGTTTATTGTGGCATGAACACTTGTAGGCATAATTTTAGGTTGTATCCAGTGATGTGCCAGCATGGTGCCACTTGTACAGTGGGACTTACATTTCCTCTCCTTCCCCGGCATGCCCCCCCCCAAATCTCCCCAGGAGGGTCTCCCAACCCTCTGGAACTGATTTTGATTGTGCATGGGGAGCTGGAGGGGACAGAAGAGGAAGTTCTGTTCTGCACATGAAGTCCCATGCACTAGCAGAGCTGCAGTGCTGGATACAGCCCTTTACTGCATGCATGATGTTTGCTTTGAGTACAGTTGCTTTCACAGCTTTTATCTGGTTTTTGCTCAGTAGGTCTTCAGTTACATGGCTCTGTGAGAACTCACAGCCGAGGTGGATCGAGAAGCAGACAGGGACTATAATGTTGTGGCAATAAACCATCCATTTCCAAGATGTGGGAATGACTATAGAAGCTTTTACAATCAGTATTCAACTGTAGCAATATCAAACCTGTTTACAGAAGAGGTCTTAAAACTTTCTTTACAAAACGTCTTATTTTTGTATTGACTTAAAACAAATGCCAAAGACTACAAGGTTCTATCTTATTTTTGTTCCTGTAAATCAGCTATGGTATTCTGTTGGGTACTGAAAGCATGTGTTCAGGAAATCTGCTAACCTCTAGTATTGTTAATACAATCTATTGCAAAGAATTGGATTCCTCTAGCAGTGATAATGTTGTAACACCAATTGACTAGCCAGTTATTGGCACTTGATGGCAATATATTTAGTAAAATTAAACAAGTGTGCTTGGGCACACTTTCAGTATTTTGTCTTAACTGTATAAAATGTTCTGAGTGCCAGTTGTTTGCATACTTAGAAAAAGCTGCATGTGATGATGTCTGAAAGGTGGCCAAGATTAAAACTTGGGAGTGCAACAATTTTGTGTATTACCAACTATACTTTCAGTACTTACTTTCCCTTGTTTTAAATGAAGCAATATGTTTGGTACACACATAATGTACAGCAGAACGATTCAGTTTTAATGTTCTCTCATTGGGGAGAGAACATTTTGTTAACATGGAAATATTTAGAAAAAGCATTGCCTACATTGAATGTTGCATTTAATGTCTGCTGTAATTTTAATGTAACATAAAAAAATAGTTCTAGGTCTTACTAGACAAAGTAAGTGCCAGATGACAATTGTATGAAGTTATGTAAATTAAAGATAGCTTTGCATTATATTCTAGATACCATGTAAAAGTTGTAAAAAAAAAAACTGGTGGGAACAGATTCTTATTAAATTGTAATATGGAATAACTTTTATATACAAATAAAAAATATTTTCTAAAATGCATTTGAATTGTTATTAAATCCCAATGGGTAGATCTTGGCTTTAAGAATGGTGCAGTCAAGAGTAACTGACCCAAGCAAGCTTCATGGCACAGCAGGGATTTTAACCTGGATCTTCCCAGCATTAGTCCAATTCTATCATTATAGCTTCTGGCTCTGACAAGTTTGTATGGTCATATAGGCATGAGTGGCACACTGTTGGCAAGACATTTCATACCCTTAGCACACACTGTTTTTTCACTCACTGCATCAATATTGTCCTCTTGTTTTTTAAAGTCTGGGAGATATTCTCCACCATTCAGGCTTCCCGTCCTGCACAGTTAGAAGGCAGGACCAGCTTGATAATTTGCTTCTACTCTTGGACGGACTCCCAGGCCACGCACCCCAGCAACTGTGAAGCAAGGTTTTAGATAGCATACTACAGAGCCCAAAAAACACCTATGTTTACCATTCCCCCACCCTGTCTGCCTCCTACCTTGCTTCTCCAACTGATGCATTTTAGCTAGAGCCCATCATGGGCAGATTTTGACTTTTCACACACTTTTCAAAAACATATTAAGTTTAATAAATGCCTTTATAAAGTCAAACTGACAGTACTTACGCAAACATATTCCTGCAACATACAATACCGTTTTACATTAATTCAGATGGGAAGGTGTTTTTTTTTAAGATTGGGGTTTTTTCATTTTACCAGTTTCTTTCTTGTTCACAGCAATATTGCTGTACTACTGCAGTCTGAAATGCCACCTTGACTCCTCTGTGGCATCTTGAAGCATTTAATAGCAGCTTTAGTTCTACAGCTTGCCTCTTCAGAATGTCTTCTACCCAATGTGAGTTTCAATGAACTGGTGAAAGCATCTTGCTTTCCTTGGCTGTCTCAAAGCAAGATTAATGTTAACGGAAGAAATGAAATGAAACAAGAAAATTAACAAAGTCATTTCATTCCTTTCTTGGGTGCTGTTTTTTTTCCTCCTTTTTTGGATTTGGTTCCATACTTTGCTTCCATCTGAGCCAGAAAATCATCCATTTCCGTTTTTCGATTCTCATTTTTGCTCTGTTAAATGGCAAAAACAAGATGGTTAAATGAGCTTACAAATATTTCTCAAGTTTTGACTACAAAAGGTTTGGCATTTAATCAAGTTACTAATAAGGTGGTATACATAAGAAAATGAATATAAATATTTTAAAATAGTGTATCTGCAGAATATTTGAAAGAGATCAGACTGTGAAGTATGAATAATACTGTTCAAGACGAACTATTTAAAAATAAAACTAAGGACAACTGTTGGCTGGCAGTTAACTGATGAAGAAATCAGATCACACATTGCCTCACTTTCATGCGCAAATTCCCTTAAATATTCAACCCCTTAGTCACAGCCCTATTCAAACCTCATCAGCACGTATGTGAAATTAGGGTTATTATTTTGTCCCAACATGCATCACTTTACAACTTCTTATACACACTAAATCTCACTTGCAATTTTGTCGCCTTTGGATACCACTATCATGAACAATTTAGTGTCATCTGTAAATCTGGCTGTCTCAATGCTCACCTGTGACTCCTGATCATTTCGGAATAAATTAAATAACACTAGTCTCTGTAAAAAAAAATCCCAATTGGACCTTACTGCTTTTTGCTATCCTGAACATTAAAATTAGCTCTGCAATGCTGGAGGATTAAACCATTTAGAGTTAAAAGCTCCCTCTACCCTAACAAAAGGTAATGCTACTTGTTAGAATGATTTGTAGCTTTTACTTGTAGCTTTTTGTAGCTTTTACTCTTACTTGAATTAGTGCTTTTAGGTCATCTTCCCCTTCACCAAGACCCATTTCTTCTCTTAATTTTTCTGCCTCTTTAGCTTCTCGTCGAGCCTGAAACATTGACACAGTTGTTGAAGTGAATGCTAAATTTCTTTCTTAATCTATTGCAGCAGGAAGCAATTTATTTGTTGTTATTATATTGTAAGCATTTCTACCCGGCCATTTTCAACAAATTTGCAGGATGGCTTGAACAATGTTAGGAAAACTTGCTTATGAGTCCCAGAGAGAAGAAAGGCCAGCAAATGTTTTGCTGCATTGTAGGTAGATTCTAGTGTTTTACATTAAAGGATTACCACATCATAAATAGTAAATAAATGGGAGTATATCATAAAATCCTAGATGGTACTCATTTAATACCTATCAATTATAAAAGAAGGATAAAAAACCAATAGGATTCTGTTCCATAAGGATTTTCTGAATTTGGTGTGTTCACTCAATGCATCAAGATAAAGAAATACAGGCTTTCTCTCCTCTCAAAGAACTGGGTTGAACGGGGGGAGGGGGGGTTTCCCCTTCATAAAACTTCCAGAAACCGGTAGCTGAAGAAAACAGGCTGTGTTCTCTCTGCAACTCAAGCACTGGTTCAGCCCCTGAAAGGATGTTACATTTGAAAATGTACATTACGTGAAATAGGAAATATGTTTATGGATGGTGAAACATTCAGAACTGTAGTTGATGGCAAGAATTACACATTTTGTCACAGAGTCTTTTGCCTCTTGCAAACCTACCTTCCTTTTTCTTGAATTCATCTTTTGCTTAGACTCTTTCGTAAAGGCTTTGTAAGATGGAAGTTCTCCAGAATCAATGGCATGTTGGATAATCTCTCTTATTCTTGGTTCATCTGTATCATTAACACACAGTACAGATTCCATAATTTTGTCCATATCGCCTTTAAAATCCTCATATGCTGCTTTAATGTCCACCAGCTCTTCTGCAGAATCTTTGTACTTCTTCTCAAAGTCTTCAATATCTTTTACAGTTATCTAATTTTAAAACAACAACAAAAAGAGTTGAATCCATGAACGACAATCCCTTTTACCCCACTCAAGTTACACACACACATTTTTTCCATCCCAAATTCATTGTTACTTTAAAATTTTACTTTTCTGTAATTTGAGTTCATCTGTACAGGGCCTTTTTAATGGAAAGAAATGTATCCATATCCAAAGCGAGGCAAAGCAAGATGAAGCAGATTGGGACACACACAGGTTGTATTCATCTGCAGAGGAAACATGCTTCAATTGGAGAAAATAGCTTGAATCCAATCTGCATTCTCCAATTGGTCTTCAAGGGGGCTCCCTGTAATTGCTGATTGGTGGGGACTGGGAGCCCCTTCGAAGGCAGGCTCCCAGCACCAATCATCAGACTGGCGCTGAAAGAACATCTTCAAAGCTCCTTTGAACTTTGAGCTCCTTTGAACTTTGGCAGGTGTCAGCCACTTGTCACTGACACCCAAAGGGTCCTGCCCACCTGTCAAAGTTGGCCTGGAAAGGGGGGTGGGGGATTAAGGATCCGTAAGTCATACTTAGACCCAGTGAAATCAATGGGCTTGACTAACTCAAGTCTATTAATTTGAATAGGTCCACCCTTGAGTATTTCACTGTTGGATACAACCCACAGTGTACAAACTTGAAAGGATGATGTTTCAGCACTAAAGCATTTCAGAGCTATCATTCCTTGCCATGCCAGCTTCAAATTTTTTTTAGCTGCACCCCGTTTACTACAATAACATTAAGCAAATTTCTCCAGGGATCAAAGGAATAATGAAAAGGGCACTGAACTTCTTGAGCTGTGAAAACAGAACATCATATCTGGATATTACACCCAAAAAATCACATAAGGTTCAGGTTTGCAAAAATCGATTTTTGCAGCCAGAGAAAAATTTGGCACCACAAATAACAACCCATCCTGCAGTTGAAAATAAAATAAAGGGGATGAGGGCAAAGGTCCCACAGAAGTTTGCCCTACAGATAAAAGAAATAGCACTTTCTTTACAGATTTTATCATTCCAGTTGTGAGATAAGGACCACCATCACATTGAGGAAGATTACCTACTTTTTTGAACAGTAGCCTCCAGTATTCTTCCCAGTTGCGGTCCTCAGTCAGCACAGTTGACTCCTCATCCACAATCCCCTGCTGGTCATACAGAGCCCGCAGTTCCTGGTCACTCAGTACTGCATACACCTTGCCCAGGATCTAAGAGGAGACAAGACAAATCACCTCACTACTCCAGTAAGACACAACCCATACCATCCCACTTGCCTCACAATTTGCTTCTTTCTTATTCAGGTTATGTTACTATGCTAGCATTCCCTCTTAACAGTGGAATTTCAAAGTAGTTGGGTGCCAACAAAACGGGACTACCCCAAAATTGCACAGTGGTTGCAACATACTTGAGGGACTCTGTAGGCAAACAGAAGTGTATAATTATAAAAACCCAAAATAACACCAAACATTGGAGAGAACCAAAACGGGTAGGACAGAAGAGGAAACTGAACTTCTCAAGTGGCTAACAGATTGAGGTTGAATCCTGACAAGACAGAAGTACTGTTCGTGGGGGACAGGAGGCGGGCAGGTGTGGAGGATTCCCTGGTTCTGAATGGGGTAACTGTGCCCCTGAAGGACCAGGTGCGCAGCCTGGGAGTCATTTTGGACTCACAACTGTCCATGGAGGCGCAGGTCAATTCTGTGTCCAGAGCAGCTGTCTATCAGCTCCATCTGGTACGCAGGCTGAGACCCTACCTGCCTGCGGACTGTCTAGCCAGAGTGGTGCATGCTCTAGTTTAATCTCCCGCTTGGACTACTGCAATGCGCTCTACATGGGGGCTACTGGTTGTAAGCAAGGAGGCAGGCAGGTTGACTATTGGGGCTAAGGATGGGCAGGACTCCTGTTGCATCCCTGCCTAGAACAAGAGGACCCTCACGGAGCTGTGCTTTGTTCTTTTTTATTGATTTGTGTTTTTTATCTTAAGTCAGATCTACAGATGAAATTATATACTGGAAGATGCCTAGAGTGGCCGGGGCAACCCAATCAGATCTGTGGCGTACAAATATTAAATAATAATAAAATCATCATCGTCACCATCATTATTTTAAAAAACCCAATTATTCCTATTATTTGAGGGATCCCACTTTGGTCGTATTTCTACCCTAGGAGACCAGGGCGGTACACAATTTTGCGAAAGGAGGCGGAGAGTGCAAGTGGCCTAAGTCACTATCTGACTTTTAGAAGACACCTGAAGTCAGCCCTGTTTAGGGAAGTTTCTAATGTTTTATTGTGTTTTTAATATTCTATTGGGAGCCGTCGGGAGTGGCTTGGGAAACCCAGCCAGATGGGCGGGGTATGAACAATAAATTATTATTACTGTATTATATTATGATTAAGTCGAGCTTGGTGCCAAGTGAGTCGGAGCAGGATTTGAACCCGGGCCCGCGGCTAACTAACTCGCAGAACTTAACCGGTTCGGTTTCTGCCTGTTGGAGGGCGGGGAAAGGAGAACCTCCAGCCGACGAGTCCGAGGCAGGTTTCCCCGCGCTTCCCCTCACCTGGAAATGCCGGGTGGCCTCCTCCTTGCTGTCCGGGTCAGCGCGGTCCGGGTGCACCCGCAGCGAGACCTTGTGGTAGCCGCGGCGGACCTCGTCGGCCGAAGCCTCGCGCCTCACGCCCAGCACCTGGTATAGGTCGGCGGCGCCGAAGGCCTCGCGGCAAAGCTCCAGCAGCCCCATCCCCGAGCCCAAGCGCGCGGAGAGACCACCACCGCGCCTGCGCCCGCTCGCGCTCTCTGTCCCGCTCTCGGCGAGGGGAAATCGCCAAAGTAACCTGCAGCTGCTCCTGCGGAGGCTGCTGTTTCTCAGTCGCGTCCTCCCGTCTCTTTTCCCGCCCGCCACGCCCACTCTTGCTCCACCCCGCGCTGCTTTACGGCCGTCCTGCGAAATGTCGCGAACTTAAAAGAGAGGGTGGGGGCAGAGAGGAGGAGGAGGAAAGTGGAGGGACTAACCCTAGATATACAAAAAGGTGAAGAGTGGTACATAGACTGCAGTCCTCGTAAGAAAATGAAGAGAGATTCTCCCATACATGGACGTAGCCAAGCGGAGGCAATTGCCCCTCATCAATAAAAATCTATACAAATCAATGCAAATTTGAGGTTTTGTCTCCCCTAAAAAAAACAACACCACACCTACGCCCATGTTCCTATGAGAGAAGTGAGGTTACAGGGAACCAGGCAGAGGGCCTTCTTGGCAGTGCCGCCTGCCCTGTGGAACACCCTCCCAGCAGATGTCAAGGAAATAAACAACTTTTACTTTTAGAAGACACCTGAAGGCAGCCCTGTTTAAGGAAGTTTTTAACGTTTTTAAGTTTTGATGTTTTATTGTGTTTTTAATATTCTGTTGGGAGCCGCCCAGAGTGGCTGGGGAAGCCCAGCCAGGTGGGCGGGGTATGAATAATAAATTATTATTATATTAATATTATTTCCCATAATGAAGATGGATCCTATCTTCTTCTTCTTTGGCGATCACTCATAGCCAAGTAAGATTGTCTTCCATAAACACGGTTTTAACAATGAGTCCGTAAGTGACTGTGCAGGCCAATTCTGGATCAGCACATCCTTCCACAGTGGGGACATTGGTTTCCGGACAGGAGTTGATCAAGGTGTGGATTTGCCAGGAGTGCCTTCCTCTTAGCACGTTTCTCCCCGAGATCGAGTGTCTTCAAAGCCAATGACACCTTTGTTAAAGGGTGTTCTCCAACTGGAGCGCTCACAGGCCAGTGTCTCCCAGTTGTCCGTGATTATACTACACTTTTTTAGATTTGCCTTGAGACAGTCTTTAAACCTCTTTTGTTGGCCACCAGCATTACGCTTTCCATTTTTAAGTTCGGAATAGAGTAGTTGCTTTGGAAGACGATAATCCGGCATCCACACAACATGACCAGTCCAATAAAGTTGATGTTGAAGAATCATTTCATTTCAGATCTGGCAAAGCAATAGAAACTGTGCCACTAAGAAAAAAACCTATGCCAACACTAAGTCATATTCTGAGTAGATACACTTTATTCAAACGGGCTGGATTTATTTAAGTCTATATTTCAGTGGGTCTGTACAGGCTATGGATGTCACCCATAAGTATTTATTTTTCCTGACTTAAAGCAGCCTTTTTCACTTCATTATTTAATATTTAAATCTGCCTTGCCAGTTTTGAAATGCTCCTCCACTTGAGGTTGAAAAGTGTAAGTACTGTACTGAAAGGGTATGTTGTTTGGGGAGGTGTTTAGTTCCCCCATATATTTTTTCCATTTTTTGTGCTTTTAAATATGTTGCTGACATTCTTCTAATTTCCTTGTTACCTGGTTTTTATGATGTTTTTGGCACAGAACCTCTAATGAACCGATTCAGATTACAATAAAGATTCCAACTAAACATTAGGAAGACCTTTCGACAATTAGACTACTTCAGAAGGTGGTGGAGTCTCCTTAATTGTAGGTACTTAAACAGAGGTTGGGTGACCATCTGTCAAATATTCTTTTGCTGAGATTTCTGCATTGCAGGGGGTTGGACAAGATGCCCCTTTGGGTCCTTTCCAAACTCTACAATTCTCTGATTCGATGAATGAATCTCCAATGATCTAATGGTTCCTGGTGTCTCCACCTAGTGTGCTGTAAAAAACCTCCTGTCTGAACTGCAGGAGAGTAGACAATACCTGGATATATGCATCTTCCTTTCTTCCTAATACTATACTGCAGCAAGCTTGTTGGTGCAGGTGTTTGGATCAATATGTGAGTTGGGTTTTTAAACTTTTTAATGTTTGAAATAAGGGTTTATTTGACACAATAAAATGCATTTTGAAAACAATCTTAGACAGAAATGGCCTTATTCAGATTTGAATAAAATGAGAGAGGAAAAAGTGTTTTATATCAAACTCGCTAGTTTTATTTTTTTCTAAGCAATATAAGTAATAGTATCCATTGTTGGTACGTATAAAAATTGAAAAACACTATTGAAAACCTGTAAGTTCAGTAGTTCTTTAATTACAAGGCTGAAATCAGCAAATATACATGCTTTCTCCAGTGATTACATGCATTTACACACAAAATAAACTTGCAGCCTACATTAAATTTCTATTTCTAATAAGCGACTAGACATTATGAATTTATACAGATCACAGAATCTGCAAAAAATTATAAGAGAATGCTTATTTACACATTTGGGGATAAGCACCTCTTCTCTCGTGATTAATCACTGCTTAAATTCTCTCAATCTTGATTCACTCTACTTACTTGACAGTTTCCAAAATAAGTCTAACCTTTGATTTGGGAGTCTTTCCTTTAATGATAAGACTTCACTTCAGTCTCTTTCCACTTGCAATCAGAAATGACGAAATCCAAGTATTTTCCAACTTACTCCTCAGACTGCCTTGCCTTAACTTTCTTTTTCGTTGCAGCTGAGGCAACTTTGCTTCCCGAAGGCTTCTTTAACGATGTAGCCCTCTTTTCTGAAGCAACTTTTTTTTTAGTTTTCTTTCTTGTTGATAGTTTCCTTCTGTTTTTATAACGTATAAGATCTTCGCGTCCAATTTCTTTCATTTGCTCCTCCCATGATTTCATTTCATTTTCATAACGGATCTTATCATCCTCAGCAAGTTGCTGATATGTCTGGAAAATAATGCACAGAGAAATGGAATTCACATACTGTACTGAAAAGTTGTTTGTTAAAAGGTAATATACTACAGAATGTCAGTATATTTACTTTCAACTACTAGAGACATCCCTGAAACATCTGAGGACTAATATTTCATGTGTGTTTGTTTCATGCAGCAAAACACCACAAGCTGGTTATTATGACCCCTTGTTTTTGCTATGATGCATAATCTTCCTTATGACAAGTACATGCATTTTAAGACAGTTTCATGTATGGCTTAAAGCAGGGGTCCCCAAACTAAGGCCCAGGGGCCGGATGCGGCCCAATCGCCTTCTCAATCCGGCCCCCGGACGGTCCAGGAATCAGCATGTTTTTATATGAGTAGAATGTGTCCTTTTATTTAAAATACATATCTGGGTTATTTGTGGGGCCTGCCTGGTGTTTTTACATGAGTAGAATGTGTCCTTTTATTTAAAATGCATCTCTGGGTTATTTGTGGGGCATAGGAATTTCGTTCATATTTTTTTTCAAAATATAGTCCGGCCCCCCACAAGGTCTGAGGGACAGTGGACCAGCCCCCTGCTGAAAAAGTTTGCTGACCCCTGGCTTAAAGTGATGCCAGGAGCAGTTCCTGAAAGCATGCTTACTCATACAATTCCCTGAGGAAAGCAAACCTGAGGCATTTAAACTTTTGGTGGCACAAAGTGCCAAACAGGTAACTGACATTCTGATTTGTATTTTGAATATTACAATTTGAAGCGGTGATTCAGCCATACGTAAGTATTAAGATTTGGCCTAGATTTCTGAACACAACACACACATTCACACACTATGACTTGATTCAGACTTAACAGGAAACAATGGTGTCCTGCTTCAATGTAGTAGCTTACATTATTGAATCACTATGTCTCAGGCTCATGTACACTCTCCTCCGACACAAGCCAGAGGAGTTTGAAAACTTTCCCTTTTAATTTTAAAATGAACTGTTATCTGGACGCAACTGGCCAGTCTCCATGCCTATTTCTTTCTATAGGTGAATGGCATGTATTGAATTATTTCACACCCCTGTACTGCACCTTGACTGACACTACTAGAACACTTGGCTGCACATTTAAGCATGACAGATTCAAATTCCTAAATTTAAATGTCAATTTATTGGAATTCCAAGTCACTTTTATGACAATACCTTCTTTTGGGAACTGCTTATTTTTTGCCATTCTTCAAATAAATTTTTCATCTTTGCCTACAAGAGGAACGAAAACATACAAAGATATTTGCTGAAGTTCTGTAGCAGAAATCTCCCTACACCCACCCACCGGCCATATATTTATAATGCAAGATATACAAAATATGGGTGCTACCTAAAGTCAGTCTTACTCAGAATAGACCAATCAAAATCTATTATTAAACAATTTAAGTCAATTGAGAAAGACTCAATTCCCTCCCACCCTTACAGCTGCACTTAAGATTTATTTTTTAAAAAACACGCAGGAGAGCTGGCCATGGATCTCCCATTGTCCCAACGAATTGGGCCCTTACGCACAGGCAAAATTTAAAGTTTTCATTTCCATTAGCTGCAGCTATCATGTTAGCTTGGAATTTCAGTATGTGTAGCCTGATGATGCCAGATCTTTGACAGTTATTGTGTGGAAACTCTTGGTCAGGGACACTGCTATGAAAACCCGCAAGGCACTCAAAATACCATAAAAGTCCTAACTGAACCTTCAACAGATTATGGCAATAATGGGAAATAGCCATTAAATCAGTTCTAATTTTCATTCTCAATACAAAAGACAGGATGTTCATCCTTGTAGCTGTTAAAACAGCCTCCCTTGGTTTACCTGAATTAAGATTCCTTTAGCTTCTTGAAAGTGTTCAGACATAAAAATGTTGAAGGCACTCCGAGGTCTTTTAGGTTTTCCAAGCATTGTTAGTTGCTAAAATGACAAAAGGATATCAGTGAGCACTTCTCTCAGGTGTTATTAAGTTCAGCCATAGAAAACACACTCACCTTTATATCTACGATTTAGGGAATGACAGACTTGGACTTTCAGCAGACCAAGGCTTAGACTTGTACCCTATGGAGTGCTGCTCCGAAGGACCCTCTGACCTTTCAGCTTTTTGAGGGAGGGGTGTAAGAGGCCACCACAAGGAGGGAGAGGCTGAAAAGCCCCATGCATGCGAAAACACCAGACACATCTGAATCCCAGCTGTACAAGACATACCAATTTCCAAGACAGATAGAATTGAAATCAGAGGTCTCCAAGTCACATTGAAAAGAATATTTTGTTAAAATCTAAAGATTCCTCTTAAAACTGGCTTAGGTTAGAAAACCATTGCCATTTCTGTGTATAGTGTTGCAGTGCTTCTATGTTGAGTCCTGTAAGACCACACAGCAGGGAAAGGGAAAGGCCAGCCACGCCGCTGAAATGAAGACGATGACACAGAGATCTGTCAGGGACATTTTAGCTGAGATTCCTGAATTGCAGGGGGTTGGACTAAATAACCCTTAGGTCCCTTCCAACTCTTATCATTCTATGATTGGAACACACAGCTCCAATTCTGTGCCAATTCTGTGAGTTTCCATGCCTAATTCAAACAAGCAGTTTTAACCTTTAAAGCCCTAAATCAGGGCCCCCCAACCATTTTGAGTCTCTTGAGCAAATTTGGAATGCTGCTCTGGTTGTTTTTCTACCCACTTCCCCGCTCCAGACAGAAAAAGCACAGGTGTACACATGTAAAGGTGCTTTTTGTTTTTATTTTGCTTTTCCAGAGGCTTTGGGTAAAATTCAGACCCAGCAGAATTAAAATAGATGTTATAGAATCTGCATGATTTTACACAGATCCCCCCAAAGCCACAAACAAATCAAAGTTTAAATTGGTAGATGTACAGTACAAAAAAAAATTGTTCTCTTAGAAGTGAAGCAGGTTCAAACACTTAGCTTTTATCCCAAGGTTAGTTTTTATGCTTTAATACCATTTTATTATTTGTATTGTTTGAAACTCTGTTTCTGTACACCACTTGAGTACTTCCTGAATGTAGAGTGGTTTATAAATTCTGGAATTAAAAAACAGAATTCAAACCTTTTCCCTTTATACTATTCGTAAGCAGCAATTATTAAATATTAGGTAGCAGTTGTAAGTATACAAAAGGAAAAAAGGTGTGTAACATCAAAAGATACACCACCTTTATGTTTAACTGGTGTGAGAGCATGTGTTTTGTACTGAAATCTTGGTAGAAGGTGGCAAGCGTTCTTCAGGTATTTGGACAATGAGATCATCATATTTCATGACTTATCCTGTTCCTGTGACTAATTTGTTTTAAATGTTTTTATTTTTGAATTTTAAAATGTAACCTGCCCTGGGACCTACTGGTGAAGGGTGGATAATAAAATTATGAAGATTATTTAGATACTAACCCTCTTTTTTCTTGCTGCTCTTCTTTTTTCCACTCTCCTCCTCCTTTCCTCTTTCAAAGCTGCCTCCTGGGCAGGAGTTAGTTGTGCTTTGTATTTGATCATTTGTTCTTTGTAGATCTGTCTGTCAGTCTTGGCGGCTGCTTCATATGGCTAGAATATGAGCAAACACAATTTTACTAAACTTGTGAAAAGCACATATATCTGTTTCAAATAACACAGAATCCTAGGCATTAAGGAGGTCTCTTCAAACCAAGGAAGCAATTTTATTAGTAGTAAAATAGAATAACATTCTGTTCACATGAACACCAAAATCCATGCTTACTTGTTTGTCAGATGCTGGCAGCTCCCTCCAAGCGTGTGCTATCTTTTTTGTGATGTCCACAACACCTATGCCTGCAGAGTAAAAAAAAAACAAGGATTAAGATCCTGTCAAATTTAGTGTCAAATTTCAAAAACAAATTTAAGGAATCAACAAATTCAAATTAACTTCATCACTGATAAACAAGTTGGGTTTGACAGACAGATATATCCAAACTATTTGAAACAAAGCTAAAATTTGGTGTGCATTGTACAAAACACTATTGTTCTCAGAAGTTAAAACACAGGATTTATAAAAATATTTATATAATGCCTTAGAGTTCTCAAAAGTGTGGTTTACAATTATGAACATACATTTTAATACAATAGAAACTGAGAGCAATAAAAATAGTGAAAACAATATTTTAAAAGACAGTCTCAAAAAAGATTAACCACTCAAATACTATTAAAATCTTGACAAAATAACATCATCTTGGCCACCTACCAAAGCCAGGGGCTGATGAAATCCCCCTTAATAACTGGGCTGTGACCAAAAAAGTCTCACTTCAGCTGAAGCTGGGCAAAAGCACTCTTAGCTACAGCACGGCTAGCTGGGCTCATGCTGGGCTCAGCAGCACCCCTAAACTGCTAACCTGGTCCTTTAGAAGGAGTGGAATCACATCTAGAACAGGCCATACATCCATTCTCAATGTGTCTACATGCAACACAAAGTCTCAGCTAATCAACTCATGCAACATTAAGTGTGCAAGTTCTTCATACTTCTGGATGCAAGTCTCTGGTTCCCTAAATATATATGTCCATTATGCTGCTTATTCCCAGAACTGCTGCACAGTGACACCACTCTATTCCTTCAAACAATTCCTCAAAACCTGCCATTTCTGGGCTGTTTCACCCGAAACTGAAATGAAGCCTAAATAAGTGGGGCATGTTATTTATTTGCTTGCCATTCATTCTCTCCTCTTCTCTGTTGATTCACAGGATAAAGTTAAATTTCAGAATTGTTTTTGAGTATATTACTCAGCAAATTGATATACATACTGATTTTGTGGTATACTTATGATTACCTAGCCAAATTTAGGAACATACCACATCCACTTGGCTCTTTCCTTCCAGCATTCTAGATACAGTACAGTTTTTGTAGAACGCGGGTTCGCAGATTATCTAAATACAAGTGTACACAATGGCTATACTTAATGCAATTAAAAATGAGGCTTTGGGGATTAATTTGCTGCAGACAGAAAACCAACGATTCAAGCAAGTTAGGAGAATGCTGGCAAAAAAATAAATAAAAGGCTAGTCAAGTCTTTTAACATTTTACAAATCAACAACAAAAACCTTTATTACAGTGAAATCTCATTCTTAATGAGTTCCTTACCTGGATGTTGTTTCTTATAAAAGGGTTGCTGTTCTTTATAAAATCGAATGTATGCTGTCAGTGGGTGCTTTGGACGGTTATCTGAACTACTTTCTTTTGAAAACCATTTCTCTACTGAACAAGTACCGGTAGCACTGCACCTTTAAAAAAGCACAATTGATACCTATTAATATAACAGAAGCTTCAGATAAAATCAGACTCCAAGGAAAAAAGAATAATCTGAAGTCTAGTGGAAATGAATAATGCAGCTACATTCACAAATATAAAAAATAACAGCCTGGTTTAGGCAGTGTGGTATAGTGGTTAGAGTGTTGGGCATGGGAGAGCAGGGTTCAAATCCCCACTCGGGTTGTTGTGATTAAATGAGGTTGAGGAGAACTGTGTATGTCACTTTGAATTCACTGGGAGAAAAGATGGGATATAAATGCTATCAATCTATCTTCTACCCAATCCCAGATTTAGCAGACTTCCAAGGGCACATTTTGAAATTGAACTTTTTCTTGACTCACCGAAGCACTATATCATCAAGCCCAAATGGGTCAAGTGGACAGAAACAGAAAGACCTGACACAAAATTACCTCTATGATTTTGGTTTATACAGCAGACCAGCCAATGAATGCTAGCTCTGATTTCACCTCTATCCTCTGTAACAAATTGTCCTAGGATCAAGCTCAGTTTAGAGCAGGCATCCCCAAACTGCGGCCCTCCAGATGTTTTGGCCTACAACTCCCATGATCCCTAGCTAACAGGACCAGTGGTCAGGGAAGATGGGAATTGTAGTCCAAAACATCTGGAGGGCCAAAGTTTGGGGATGCCTGGTTTAGAGATTAGATGCAATCACACACACTTCATTACCCCCCTACAAGTCATATGCAACTACAGAGTTAGCTAATGATGATGTAAATGTAAACCGCTTTGAGGTGTTTTTTTTAAGCAGTGTATAAATTTAATGAAATAAAATAATTTTTGGACATTTTTGTTTGGCAGTTCTAATCATGATGCCATTAATTTCAATAGCTTTGAAGGTGAACAAGAGAAATGTACAGTCTGGACCAGATAAAAAGGTATTAACTAAATATAAAACCCTATTACCAAGCTCCCTTAATAAAAAGCACAGCATTACTTTGTGTGTTGTTGAAGGCTTCTTTTTCTCAATAAAAGTTAGAACCAACTTACTCAGCTGAAGCATATTGGTGGAGAATTAAGCTAGAATAGGTGAGAAATTCCAGCTGAAATAATGATTCCCCTCCAGTCAAGAACAAAGTCTCAATCAAAGGTCCTTTCTAATCAAAAGAGATAACCACAAGGTGGCCAGTAGCTAATTCTGGCTAATATTCTGAGTAGGGAAAATAAAATACATTTCGGCTCCATAGCACTCAAATTCAAGTCAATTGCCTATTAGGTAAGAAGAGTCACCAAGCCTCTTGAGACTCTAACACTTAAGGCTGAAAACAAATTTATGTGCTGGTTGTGTGGGTTCTTCCCAGGGATGCAATTACAGCGGTACCTCGACTTACGTGTACCGGTATACTGAAGGCACGGGATATATCGTAGATTATGTAAATACATAAATGTAGGGATGGTGTGCCTGGGCATTAGCCAAGATTTGCCTATTGGGGGGCATGAATAATGTGTGGGGGGAGCAGAACTGAGTTATCTGTGACACAATTGGTTAGTTATTTTTATTTATTTGATGGGGGGCAGCTGCCCCCCACAGGAAACGGCCACGATTGTGTGTATCAGGTCAGAGCCCATGGAATGATTTTTGAAGATCTCATTCATATGCACGTCAAGTGCAAAGTTACTATCTCCCTGCCTGCCAACTTCACCAGTGTTTCCAAGAAAGGTACCAAGCCTGGTAAGAACACAACAGAGAGAAACAAAGGGTGGTTCAAACTTTTTAAAACCACGGTAGTTATTTTATAGTACAAGAGCATGTAGACACCCAAAAAGAAAACCAGGTAGCAGAGACAAAGTAATACAGTTGCCGAATAAAACCACAACAGCAAACCAGGGTGCCCATGGTGATGATAACGCCAAGGATGCAGGTTCGATTCCCCCCCCCATATGGGGCAGCTGCATTGCAGGGGGTTGGACTAGATGACCCTTTGGCCCCCTTCCATCTTTACAGTTCTATGATTCACTGAATTATCAGATTTTATTTTTAAGTATCCTAACTCTACCTTGAAGAAAACTGGGCACGGGTTCCTCCGGAAAACAGCTTCCCCTCCTTCCTATTTCAACTCTAGAAACATCCACAGGGAGACTTACGCCCCGAACTCAAAACATCGAGATCTGGCAACGGCATGAGGAGGAGGAGCAGCGAAAGACACAGAGAAAGTCTGTGCCCATCGACTAAGCTCCTTTTACCTCAAAGGTCAACGAGCACCGGGTAGGACCTAAAATGGCTTTTTCTCTCATCGAGAAAAGCGAGTGCCGGGAGAGGATGCCGCCCCGCCGCGGGGAGTGTTACCTGAGAAAATAACGCGGCCCAGAAACAGAAGACGACCACACGCGGGACAGCAGCGCCGCCGCCATAGTAGCGCCGCCTCCGCTCGACTCCCCTCAGCCCTCGAGCCTCAGAACCATCGCGCGCCACTGGCGCGGGGCATTGTGGGCAGCCGAGGAAAGGACCCGACGCTCTGCTTATCTGCAATCCGCGCAGTCGCAGCCGGGTGGAGGAGGGGAGGGGGAGGGGCGGGGACTGGGGGAAGAATGACAAGCACGTGCGAGTGCATTGCGCTCGCGAACCTCGAGCAGGAGGGGGTGCGACACAACTATACAAAGCCTCACTTCCGGTTCTTTATCGGCGCGCCGCCATATGCGGGGACGAGAGCATAGGGGTAAATACATAAACATAGGGATGGTTGGGCATAGCCAGGATTTATGTTAGTGGGGAGCAGGCATTATCTTGGGGTGGGGGAGCAGAACAGAGTTATCTGCGACGCAGCTGGTTAGCTAGTCAGGGCTTAGAACCTTTGTTCCGCTCAGTTGGGGAACCGCGGGTGTTTAAATTATCTCGTTACGCCGCTTCTCTTGGGGAAGCGGCAGACGCGGGCTCGAATGCTTTCCTGCGCGTGCGCGTCCATCCCGTCGGCGGGAAGGAATGTTTTGAGGAGCGGAGTGGGGAAGGAAATCCGGGTGGGAAGATAGTTTTTTATTGGGAGCGCGGTCGGTGGGCGGAGTCAGCGTGCCCTTCGTGGCAGTGAGGAAAAGGTGGGTTTAGTTGCGCTCCTTTCCCTAGTTGCGAAGGGAGGAGGGTTTGGTTGGTGGAGTATGATGAGGTCGGAGCGCTTCTCATCCCTCGCTGCTAATACCGTAGGAGAGAAATAAAGGCAATATTGGATCAATATGGATTCGCGGCAGGGATAGCAAAAAAGGAGGGAAATCCTGCTTATCTGCAGCAATATAACGAAGATGCTCAAGGATGGTGTCTGCGCACTGCAGGTTGCAGCTCTGGATTAAGGGGCTGCTGCACGTTAAAGGGGCACGTTAATAGCTGCGTCTGGAGAAAACTAAGCACCCACTCAGCTCGCTCTCTTCCGGAAAAAAAGATATATTGCCCATTGCCATTTGTAAACCCGGACGCCCCCTTCTCTCGCAGCTTGGTGGGAGCTGCAGCCCAAGCTCCCCATCCCTGCTCTAAAGTAACTGACAGCAACTTCTTGCCTTTCCTAACCCCACACCTCACCCAGCCTGGCTTCTAAGGTAGGAGAGCCTGGGCAGCTAGTACAAAGCAAAATCGGACAAATGGATGATATCCCAGGAAGTTTGCATTTGCAAATTATTAATTATTATTAATAATTGAATTTATATACCACCCTATACCCGGAGGTCTCAGGCTGTTTTTAAAAGAAAAGATCAGGGTGGTTCAAAGCTATTCTTTGCATAAGAATGTAAGAAGAGCCAGCTGGATGAGGCCAATGGCCCATTTAGTCCAGCAACCTGTTCTCACAGTGGCCAGCCAGATGTCTGTGGGAAAATAGCAAGCAGAACACGAGCACAAGAGCCTGCTCTCCCCTCCAGTGGTTTCCAGCTACTGGTACTGATTGAACTGGCCTAACCAGCTTCTAAAGCCCTGCAAGTTGGTGGCCATCACTGCCTTCTTCTGAGGGAGCAAGTTCCATTGTTTGACTATGTGCTGTGTGAATAAAGTACTTTGAAAAAAAAATCTGTCCTAAATCTTCCAGCATTTCCCTTCATTGGATGTCCATGAGTTTTAGTGTTCTGAGGGAGAAAAAAATTATCCATGACGTGCATAGTTTTATAAACTTCTATCATGTTGCTACTCGCTCTCCTTTTCTCTACACTAAAATGTTCCAAATGTTGCAACCTTTCTGTGCAGTGGAATCGCTCTACCCCTTGATCACTTGGTTGCCCTTTTCTAAATTTTTCCAACTCTACAATATCCTTTTTGAGCTGAGGCGACCAGAACTGGGCACAGCACTCCAAATATGGCTGCACCATAGATTTGCAGAACAGCATTATTAATACTGGCTACACATGCACTTTCACATTAAACTAGTAGTGCCTTTATATAGTAGGAAAGGCTTTAATCCCAATTCCACAAGCATGTAACAGGGAGTCTTCATTACTTTAAGATAATTGCATCCAATATATTAAGTTGTTTCTGCCTTAGGTGACATGCTTCTGGTTTGCTTCTGTGACAACAAGCTATACCCTTAAGGAAAGAACCATGGGAATACAAGAGAGTTCAACACAGCTATTGAGTCACATCTTACATATTTAGAACCAGGCACTTTCAGTAATGTTTGGTTTTGCCAGCACTCCAGTACACGGCTCCAAAAGAACTCAGAGCCTCCTCTAACAGCTTGGATAGCAAAACCACACTTTCCCCCCAGGAAACAACTGCCACTTGCAAGTTTAAAGTGCTACCACTCCTTTTCTCACTCAAAAGGGTGAAGTTAAGAATAAAACTCGACACACTCGGATTCAAATCAAATCTTTATTTTCATTCAAGCCTCAGCTGACATCTTTAGGCAGAAAAATTACCACATCAGAAGTAGCTAGAAAGTACGCCTTATTTAACAACTAGAATGACTAAAGATTACACTTCAAGAATTTCAGTGATACAGAGATCCTTTGCTTTAGTCATGCCAATAGTGCCAAGTGAGGAATATACAGAGAATGAGATGGCTCAGTTAGTGCCCTCGCTAAGGCATTGTATAGTATAAACTGGTATTTGGTGGAGGGGACTGAAGCACAGACAACATTTATGCCACCATAATGGAAGCACCAGGACTGAGCAAATGTATGATACAAGGAGCGGGGCGGGGAAGGAACTTTCACAATGGATCATTTAAACAGCAAAAGAACATTTACCAGGAAATACAAAAATACTTAAGAGGGAATGCTTAACACCCTCAGAAGCTGTGGTTTAAAGTAAGCCAAGAGAATGGAGTTCTTGTCTGCTTAAAGGCGCTACGATTGGCCTGACAGTATGTAAAACCAGTCTCTGAACTTTACTTTTAAATGTCACTGAAAAGAGAGACAAGTATGGGCTCAACACATTTGTTCACAAACAATTCTCAAGAAGCAAAAATAAGAGGCTTGTTGATCTGCACCTTTTGCTCAGCCTGAAGACTTTGCATTATGGTAAGTAAATTCCTTTTTGTATGATGCATACTTCAAAGCATAGTAACATCTAAACAGTTTCAAACCAGCCTCCATATAATTTTAGCAAAGCAGAAGATTAAATGTTCTTTCACTTAACAGGCATGCAAATCAAACTACCAAATTACACAAGAGTTTATTGTAAGGGATTAAAGGACTATAAATTATTTAATCCAGGACAAGCCTATCATAAACATCTAAGACAGATAGGGGCAAAAAAGTTTGGGAAATCACTCCATCAGAATATTTTACCAAGGGGTAATTTTTTAGTATGTCAAAATGTGAATAGTTTTGCTTTTCAAGCTATGGCATCCCCTTTTTCAAGTACACTGAAGCAATCATATACTAAATTGAAACACTTATTGGCTATTTGTAGAAATGGTTTTTTTCACAGCAAGCAAAGTCACTTACAGAATGCAATGAATTTTTTTCAGTGCTTATTTCAGAAAGCTTCCATCTTATGATTGTACAGATTGAGGTAAACAACTGAAGCCTAGATGACCATTAGGATAAGTAGAGATTTATTTCCTAGGCTGTCAGAACTATCCAAGAGTTTCAAGATTAAAATGCTGAACAGGTTTTTTTTAATTATTATTTAAGTCCAGTAATACAAAAAAAATAGCCACTGGGATACTTGCCACATTTCTACCTATTCCAGTTTTGAGGTTTTTGTTTAATTGTTCCTTGGTGTAGCCAAACACTAGGACTCTATTCCCTTCTCTGAAAGGGGTCAAATGGTGTTTATGGTGGCAAAACCTCCTAGTCAAGTAAGTTGTGTTTAGTTAGAATTGCTACAGCCACAATTTACTACCTCAGAAGCAACATACTTTTTTAAAATTAAAGCACTCTTATTTGTAAAGTCCCTAAGGCTGTTTTTCTCCTTACATGCAAGGTGAAGTATACATATAATCGTTTAGAGGCATCAGCTTAGTGTGTGGAAGTATAACATCAATATATTGTTATACACGTGAGGGAGAGAAGAAGCTTCAGTGACATTTCAACATTAGTTGATATCAATTTAAGCAAGATTTGGAGATCAAAGAGAAGTTTTTGTAGTGGGTACAAGATCCAAAAACTTAGATCATATACACAACACAATGAATTTGCATGTAAAGTTATGCAACAGCTACCATAATATCAGTTCACAGCAATTTCAAACACACAGGCCAATTTCTCCCAATAGCAATTCACACATTTAACAATAACTTGATCTTTTCAGAGCAAGCACATGTAAAGGATGTGCAAGAGTTAAAGAACAGCCAAGACAAGTAGTAAAAAACACATTTTATTTATATGGAAAAGCTTCAAGTCAATTTTGTTAAAAGGTCAGAGATTATACTGCCCTTATGGGATAAAAAAGTCAGCTGTGAATAGAACAAAATTAGTTACATTTCTTTCTACAGAGTAGTGCAATTAGTTCACATTGCAATAAAATTAAGTATGCAACAGAATCAAAACCAAGTGTTTCTCCATAATCAGTATACTGAGAATTAGAGTGCAAAGTTTGTTTTAAGAAGTTTATCAGTTTATAGAGCATTCCTCTGGGGAGGAATAGTTCACTCATTTAATAGCAGTTGTATTTTTTTTTTCAATACTGTGCAGAAAGTCTAAAGTGAGTTGACTTGCATGGTAAATAAAATATAGTCTATACAGTAAAAAAATACAAATTATACAATGAACTAACAAAGAATGAAATTCAAACACAGACTTACAGGACTGACATCTCAAAGACACACAGAATATCTCTCATGTAACACCTAGTTTTTCAGCAAAAATAATTTGGTTGCTCTACAACTGCATTATGGATCTTGTAGGCTGGAGACAGAGATGTCCACGTTATCTTTAAAAAAACATAATAAATGTCTTTTGCAAAGCATACAAAAAGGATAAATACTCTCATCACAGTCTTCATGTTAATTTTCGTAGTTATTTCCTTGTTCCAGAAACACACTTATATGGGTGAAAATCAAAAAGGGCTTCATGGTACACTGAAACAGTAAACTGTGCTCCATTTACTTCTAATTTTGAAAAAACCCTAGAATTTACAGTACTCTGGTATATATGAAAAAGTCTTCAAAGTTTACATTGCATATTTCTGTGTCCATTCTCTTGCATGTCTGTTGTATCTGTAAAATAAAATAAAAGTGAAAACACACAAGCTTAGCACAGTGTTGCCAACAAATTTATTCAGTGGCTTATTTAACAATCTTATTTGGTTATACGTTACTTATCTTTGCTTAGAAAACGAAGTATAGATTCAAAGGACACTTGGGCAACCTGAGCAGTGATAAGTAGGAAGCACCCATGCTCACACTTGGGCAAAAGAGCAGGTGCTGAGTAGAAAGCAAAACAGTCCATGGAGGATGCAAAGTCCTAATGTTAACACCTAAGAGTAGCAGATGGTTTTGGTGCATTTTAATGGTTCTGCATTTTATAGATATTTTAAAGTGTGTTGGTTACTGTTATGATTTTCTATTTTGTGTTTTAATATTATTATTATTATTATTATTATTATTATTATTATTATTATTATTATTTGTATATCATCCTGAAGTCTTTGGAAGGAAGGGTGATTTGGAAATGCAGCTAATAATTAATGATTTTCCGAGGCAAGAGAACCCCATGATGCACACCTATTGCTTCCATTGTATAATATCATGGCTATCTGCACACAATCAGTGTGTACATTTGCATCCTTCCTGGTCCGTCAGAGCTTAGGATACAAGCCAAATAGAGAGTTTGGCAGCCCAGCTGAGAAGCTGTGTACAGATAAAGTCACAGACTGAACATGGTGGCGTGGGATCCAATGCTAGTGGAATTTAATGGGCATGACTAATTTAGATTCATTAATTTCAATGGGTCTACTCTTGAGTTGGATTTAGTTGACTACAAAACACGAATTGCCGTGGGTGCAACAGATGGACACTAACCTGATAATGGGCAGCATCACTATGTAAGATACAGACAGGGCTGCACAGTGATTACGACAAGGGAAAATCCCAAAGTACAGGCTTTAGAGTAGCAATCTGTAACCTTTACAATGCCTTCATATTGCTACACCTCAACATCTTTCCCCCTTTCTCAGCCTTACAATTTAAGAGACGGAAGTTTACAAACTGAATTACAACAAATATTATCCAACACGTGGCAGGTTTGTTGCCATCTTCCTGAATCAAACATGTACACGAATTAGCCTAGTTACCTTCATTAGGCTGAGTACGATACTTACAGCCAGTCAAACAAGCACCTACAGTGGTACCTCTACTTATGAATAACTCTACTTACGAATGGAGCTCCGTCCGCCATCTTGGATGTGGTTTAGATAGGATTTTTTCTACTTACGAATTTTTAGATAGGGTTGCTTCTACTTACGATTTTTTTCTCCCAATGCATTCCTATGGGATTCGACTTACAAATTTTTTCGACTTACGAATGTGCGTTCAGAACACATTAAATTCATAAGTAGTGGTACCACTGTACAATAACAACCATCTCAATCTGCTCACAAACTAGGATGCCACACTGGTGAAGACAATGAACCTCTTAGCTAGTCTAAATTAGCTTAAAGTCTAGCTCAAAGCAAGGGAAGTATGAACCACAGACCAAAGATGATACGACTGAACACAGGGTCAGTTTGATGACACCCCAAAAAGTTCAATGAGGTTCTCTTCCAAACATTTGTAGGGACACAAAGGTGAGTGTCCAGAACTTTGCAAAGCAGTTTGTTATATAGAAATTGGCTCACACATTAAAGCCAAGCTGGCAGATCAGAGAACTTTAGGATAAGTAATACATCAGAAAAAAGGAAGGAACAAGGCTGACATGGTATACAAGTTAAATAATTCTACAAACTTAACTGCTGCTTCAATCTGAGGAATGCAAATTTAAAATTTTCTACTTCTGTCCTTAGTGGCCCAAGTATGCAAGATGTCAAAGTGGAATGCTGTAAACATTCTGAAGTAGTACAGTGGTACCTCGAATTACAAATTTAATCCGTTCCGAAGGCACCTTCGTAGGTCAAAAAAATTGTAAGTTGAAAAGCGCCATTGGAAACGCGATTTCCCATAGGAAAGCATTGGAAACGGAAAAAAATCGTAAGTCGAAGCAACCCCATCTAAAAATTCGTAAGTCGAAAAAACCCTATCTAAAACCGCCGTGGTTTCCGTTCGGATGTCGAGAAATTCGTAAGCGTGCGGCCATTTGCCCCACTCAGAAGTTGAAAAATTTGGATGTTGAGTCGTTCGTAAGTCGAGGTACCACTGTACAATTGTTTGTAAGCTTTTTTAAAAATCCATTTTTTTCATGCTAAAAAACACTTATGGATGATATCCAACATGAGTCCTATTCAAGAGTACACCTGCTGAAATCAATGTAGCTCCTCTGTTGCATATCACCCTATCAGAGTAGTTAAATCGTAAGTGTGTTGAGAGGGAAAGAATATCAAAACCAACTGATTCAGATTTTCAAAAAATATATCCATACTTACTTTTCCTTGTCTGACTTGTAGATTTGTGCAATATCTGGTACTAAAGGGTCATCTGGATTAGGATCACAAAGTAAAGAGCATATGGACAAAAGAACTATATTAAAAAGAAAAAAGATCAGTTAAAGAGTGTTTATGGCATGAATGTGATAGTAAAGGTCAAGACGTAGATGCAAAGTTTTTATCCTTTATAGTAATGCAGATTTTCCAACTTTTTTGAATGATATGCCTTCCAAAATAGTAGATGATGTACATGGTCACACAGCCAACGCATCTGGGTATAAGATCCTGTGGAAAACTTTGAAGATCAAACACCTCTGTCTAGATAATGGCTTCCTTTAAACTAGATGCATTTTCAGCTATAAATCATAATCAGAAACAAGGATGGTGGCGTTAAATTGGGCATAGTATTTCTCCAAATAGTTACCTTTAGATACAGTCAGAGCAGGTGACCACTGTGACCTCAGGATATCAAGACAAATACTCCCATTACTATTTATGTTTGGATGGTATATTTTTGTTGTGAATGCAATCTGCAACAGAAGAATGGTTACATATTTTTACAGAGTTCTAATCACACACACACACTGTGCTTTTGTTACTCTGTATTTTATTTCTCCATCTGACATCTCTAAAAGCCAAATACCTTGGCTTGATAACAAGTAGTGATACGTTCTGTTACACAATCTGTTACGAATGCACAAGGAGTATTAGCTATAGCTGTTCCCTGGGTAAGATGATATAAAAAAGTGCCTTATGGGCTATGTAGAACATGACAATCCAATTCATCTAGCAGCAGCTAAATGCAAGCTCCACAGAAAACATACAACCGCTTAAACAGATTTAAGCAGTAATTCCTATTTTACCTTTATACATGCAATTCTAGCAAAGTTAAGACTGTCAAAAATTAAGATTAGCAATGGGATAGCGCAAAGATGCATTAAAGCAATTTGCTTATTAAAGGAGTTACAGACCAATAGTTTTAAAAAATGCATTTGAGGAAAATGGGGTTTGTTGGAAACGTACCAAGATCAATAATGTCAGAGAAGCTCTGCATAGAGACCAATAGGTTTAGGTTTATTTAATTTATACATCATTTCCTACTAAAAAAGCCCCAAAGTGATTTACATCCAAAGTAAAGTAAAATAGTAAAATCACAAGCATGGTTAGAAATGTGTATTAACAGAATAGGCCAGATCGGTATTCCGCAAAAACCAAGTGTGCGCTTTGTACACTTCACAGAATTTCCTGCATCATGGTTACTTTACCTTTTACCTTCCATGGTCACTAAGCTGTGTGTGGAAAGAGTTCCTGGAATAAATAACTCATTTTAAGAGTTTCACAAGGCTCTCGGCTAGGCCCTCTTTAATTCTCTCTTGCTTCAATAAGTTATCTATGCTATTCTATACTGATCCTTCCAATGTATTTAGCCTCCCCAAAACAATGAATACATCAAAACAGATGTCAAACCCTATTCTACAAAGCACATGCTACATTTAATTTTCATTTATATTTGCATATTACACTTAGTTCTGAAAAGCACATATCACATTTAAAAGATTACCTTTGGTGGTTTGAATGGGTAGTCTGTTGGAAAATGTACCGTGAGAAAAAAGACTCCCCCTTGATATGCACTATCAGGCTGGAAAGCAAGCAAATTAACAAGGTAATGCTTTCATTCTTAACCAATGTCTCTCTAGTACACTTTGCCCAGGTTCAAAGCCTTAGTCCTCCTCTTCTTCAACAACAGATATAATCTGTGGCCACTACACTCCATGTTACAGGAACCCACATCATGCAGAGCATGATGCAAAAACTAAAATGTAGTATTAGGTTATCATGTAATTTTTGCAAATTCTGCTCATTTTTTTTAAAAAGAAAGTGTTTGCAGGCTCAGATCTAGTGTGTATAGAAGCATAACCCAGAAGAGGTTTCAAAGTATATTCTGCAGAAATCCCCCCTACCTGAGAAAAACAAGTTAATGAAGTTCAAAAGGCAGAGCATTGAACACATAGAAACTGAAAAATACCACAATGCTATGCACATTTGAGGGGCAGATTTAAAGTATCTTTCCCCACTTCTTTTTGATCAGGGGGATGCAGCTCAAATCACTGAATATATATATATATTGAACTCAATGGCCATATCACATAGAGAAACAAGTGTATCACTTTAAAAAACCACAACTCAGTATGTTCTTTTTAGGACACTTCTTTCTCTGCACACCTTAGACCACACACAAATTTCTGATGATATGCATCTTTTTAACTTGAGGTTTTTTAAAGCAAATAGAAATAACAGTCCATTTTATTATGAAGGCACATACCAGAAAGCATATATTAATTAGCAAATTACGATTTTGAGAACATGCCTATGTACTGTAATTCCTATCCAGATATGGCTCTATTTGTTCATATTTGATCTATCATGATATCAATACTATTTTTGTGTTGAAGATAATACAATAAAATGCAAGCTTAATGAAAATGAACTGTAATCAAGCTGAAACTTGAAAGAGAAAGGTTATAATGATTAGAAATATACAGTACTGTACTTCTTGTTACAAAGGAATATAAAAAGGGCAAATTAATTATTTCTATAAGCCATAATTATAAGCCTTGCTATTAAAATGTAACCAATATTATGAGACACTATGTGATTATGTACCAACTCTATTCTGTATCCTAACCATTAATTTTTACCCCCAATTGTCTTATATGCATTTTGATTGCAAACGGCTCTATTGTCAATACAAATACGAGTGGGGATAGAGGATAATCATTTCTAGCTCTGTGTGAAAAGCTGAGTGTTTTTGAAACAGGCTCATTTATATAGACTTTTGCTTTCAGATTTGTGTATATAACTTACACTCATGTCACAGATATTTCTCCAAAACAGAAGGTGTTCAAAAGTTTGAAATAGGAAAGACCTTTCAGTTTTATCAAGAACTTTTCAGTGTTCTGAAATAACAGAGCTGTTTCTTGCTCAGCAATAGAAATATAATCTATAATATGTGGTTATATAAACTTTCATCAGTCTGATTTTATAAATTCATTTTTATACATAATTTCTGCATGCCTTATGGTTTACTAAAAGAACACTTGTCTGAAGGCAGCTGCTGGACTGGGAAAGTAGTACATTTACGTAAAACAATGTATGACTTCATAGTACAGGAATGTGAATTAGGGAATTCTGAAATAGGGATTACTCTGCCACAGCTGGATATAAACCCAGTACGGTAGTAGATTGATCACAAATAAAACACCAGTGGTCCTTGAACCCATCTTTGTTAGCTCACTTGCTATTCCACATAGCTCTCCACTACCATAGGTCTCTGCACTCCCATCTGTTGGCCCTATTTGTTACAGTCTTTGCACTTATCTCTTATATGAAAAACATGATTCTGGCTTTAAAAGCAAACAGTACCTTGGCTTAGTGTTCCTGAATGGCTTAATCTCCAGCCCAGCTCTAGAGTTTATTTTTTAATTCCCTATGTTGGCCAACATGTATAAAGTGTGATAGTGTCTCTCTCATTGTGTATAAAGTACATCTCTGGTCCACAAATAACCACAATCTATTTCCTTCTCACATATGATTCTACGATCTAGAAAACACTGACATCTATTATCTAGAATACAGAAATCCATTAAAGCTTATTACTGAAGAGGAATCAGAAGATTAGTTATGTATAAATTGCATACTTACAGGTCCCATAATTGTTGCTTGCCAATGGAACACTGAAAAACACAAAATATTATTCACCTTCTTAAGTGTTTAAGCATAACAAAATAGGCAAAAGTATCTTGCCATCAACTATAAAGATCTTACAGTCATCTCCAACAGGTCCTGCCGAACAGTGTGCAGGTGGGTCACGTTGCAGATCACTTAGCTCCTACAGGAAACATGAAAACATTTGCAATGTTACTTAAACAAACCCAAGATTAATTATCCAAATGTGGATCCTCTTTAGGTTTGATCAAGTGCTCCCACAATTTACAACAAAAAGGAAAGAAAAATTTCAATGAAGACAGAGTTTTCCAAATACAATGACAACCAATTCAGCATTCAGCGCTACAATTAAATTAGGCGGCTGATCACCGTACTTTACTGCATATAATTTACGCTTCATTTCCATTAATGTTATTCAAGAAGAGAGTACGCATTCCACAATATATCAGTTCTCAAATGGGAAAAACCTGATGTAGGACATTGGTAAGTGGACTTGAAACTCAAGTTGACCACAATATTAGTCTGTGATTTGCAAACAGGAACAAACAATGCACTGTTATCAAAGCATTTTTATTCTGCTCTTCAGCCAAAAAGGTTCCCAGAATGGCTTACAATAAATGGTGCAGAATGCCAGACAGAATGATCCCTCCTCTCCTTCCTCCATGTGCTATTCTGGGGGTTCCTTCTCTGTGTGTAACGTATCATTCCATTCCAAAGCCCAAACAGTAACCTCCATTTCTTTTCCACAATATGAATTTCCCCTTTCAAACTTCTGCTTAATTACGATTTACCAAATGAAGCTTGAAACGCTGTGGTTAAGCTCTCTCCTCACTAACCATGTCTGTTGAGGTCTAATGTGGGTGCCCTTCTAACTACCGTCAGCAGCAGGCACCATGATCAATGATGATGGAAGTTGTAGTCCAGCAACATCTGGAGGGCACCACATTGATGAGCCCTGGTCTAGCACAAACATGGGGAACCTCAGACCCTCCATTGCACCCACAGGTACTTTTCCCTGGTTGGAGTATGTCCTTTAACTGCATCTTGCTAGCCTAAATTAAGGTGTGTGTGTGTGTGTGTGTGTGTGTGTGTGTGTGTGTTTGCATGTGTGTGCACCTGCTCTGCTCACTTTTGCTTCCACAAGGAATTCGGTGTTTGGATTGAAAAAGATTCCTAGTTAGGGCCATCGGCGAATGTCTGCCCTCACAGATATTCAAAAGAGCACTGATCAGGTTTTTGTGTTCTCAGCCGAATATAGGGAAGAGGCAGTCTCTTGAGTACATTTTAGCATCATCACTTTAGGTTTTTAAGTTCTCGGTGTTACTTGCTGATCACGTAGATGTGCAATTTTCAATTAGCTGAATTCTCTGCACATCATTTTTGAAGGTGCCATTCATAGGGATGTTGCAGCTGACTTCAATTCTCCAGAATACTGCTCTGGACATTTTGCTCACCCACTGCAAACATAAGTTTAATGAGTTACTGGTGGCATGCAAAATAGTTGGTTTGGATATGTGGTTCACCAACCAGTGGTTGATGAGCAGCAGGAAGGTGAGCAAACATAACACCATGCCATCCATGGGTTCATCTTGATTGGTACAAAATAGATTTCTAGCTATGCTTGAGGGAAAAAAATCACAGTTCAGGATTGTTCACATGAACATTTCTTCTGGGACTATTCATTCGAGCAGAGCATATAGAAGGCATGGATGGAAGTGGTAACTCAGTATCCTGGAACTGTTTGCATTGGCCTCACTGGCATATGTAGGACTCACATGGGACTTTGCTGGATAACTTATGGCAGGCATCCCCAAACTGCGGCAAATACAATATTAGGCAAGTTTGACAGTCTCAAGGTTTTTAGCTTTGTTTACCAAATACAAGTAAAGTGAACATGCTAAATTATATCACTCTCTAGAACAGGCATCCCCAAACTGCAGCCCTCCAGATGTTTTGGCCTACAACTCCCATGAACCCTAGCTAACAGGACCTGTGGTCAGGGATGATGGGAATTGTAGTCCAAAACACCTGGAGGGCCGAAGTTTGGGGATGCCTGACTTATGGTATAATGTGGAACATGCAGGATTTGGAGCAGAGAACCCCATAGGAGTGGAAGCTTTTCGTAGCATTGCTTGCACAGGTATTGAGCACCAGCAGGTGAAAAGAATCTTGCCACCCCTGAATGACATGTTTCTGGGCTTCAACCAAGTACAGTAGGTTTTTAGAGAAGCGAACAATTTTAGGGATGTTTGGTTTCATCTGAAGCTGGAAACTGTAAAGATGTCTTCCCTCTGCCTCGATTTCTGCTGCTTTGTTTAAGAGCTTGCTGGCTTCAATGTTTATGACTCATGGTGCTTGGAAATCTGACACTTGTGGATCCTCTCCTGAACTGGTAATATCTGGCTTTGCACATATAACTTGTTCTCCCCTCTCAGTGAAACCTGAGCCACTTAGATTAAAAAGGGAACTGCACTTCCAAAAGATTTTGCCATTGGTTTATTCGGACAAGTGTACACTTGAATGACCTCACTGGACTGGCATGCAACTCGTTTCTCTGAATAAAATTAGTTGCAAGTAGATAGGTGAGAGCTCTTTTCTGAAGGTCAAGGAAATTATTATGTGAGCGTAACATGCCAGCTACTATATTCAGATAACAGAGCCAATAGTTTCCCCAAGATTGTTTAGAGAAGGCTGGCTGCCATTTGGAAAAACAGGATTCTTCAAAATAATTTAAATAAGTATGAGAGAAGTGCAAATTAATGAAGGGTCCTCACATCAAATTTTGTCAGGCTTATACATGTCCTGCTCACCTATGGTAATTAAGCATCACTCCCAGCTGACCAAATAGGGAAGCTTTTACAAACTGGGTATGATATAGCCAAAGCTGAGTACTGTACTTTATTTTCTTTTATTCCAATGATAGTCTCTAGTTTAAATCAACAGAAATACTTAACTTTCGTTCATTGTACACCGAGGTACCACTGTAATTGCTGAATGTGCCTTAGAATCATAGAATAAGAGACCACAAGGGCCATCCAGTCCAACCCCCTGCCAAGCAGGAAACACCATCAAAGCATTCGTGACATATGCCTGTCAAGCCTCTGCTTAAAGACCTCCAAAGAAGGAGACTCCACCACACTCCTTGGTAGAAAATTCCACTGCCGAACAGCTCTTACTGTCAGGAAAACAGCTCTTACTTTCAGGCAGCTCTTACTGCCTTGTGATAGCAAATGTGCTGCCTTTTGAACTGAAGCTAACTAGACGGGGAGGAAGGGAGAATTAGGGGGTTGGGAAACCTTTAAAATAGTTTAAATAACTATTCACTAATGTTGCTGGTGATGACAGTGCTGTTATCTTTTGTAATTATAGCACTGCCTGAAACTCAGTCTTGATGCTGTTTGTTACAAATTATGCTAGTCTTCTAAACTCTTGTCATGACATTCGGTTCCAAATTTAGCACTGCCTTTCGGGCAAGAAAGACTTTAACTACTGGCGGTACAGCTCTTTGAACGGGTGCTGTTAATTTAAAAAATAATTCCCAACTGCTGCCATATTGTGACATAGCAAAGAGGAAACTAGTTTGCATCAAGGTGAGTACAGAGATGATAAATAAAAACTGAGGGATCGTATCATTTTCCATATAACATTACAAACAGTAAATTTGAAAAAAGGGTTAGCTGTGCATAAACCATTGATTTCAATGGCCCTCCTCTGAGTAGGATACCACACAGATTGTGGGGAAATGTAATGCTAAACAGCGAAGGTGTAAATTTTGACTAACACTATGCTAGGAGAAATTGCTCCTTTTTATAAATATTATAGAAAAGTGGTGCTCATTCATAATGGTACATGAACTTGAAAACAATACTATATATAAAGGCAACTCACCAATTCCAATCGGAACCTGAATAAGCACATTTTTTTCTGCATTGGGCTTAATAGTTAATATACACTAAGAAGCACCTTTCAGCCGAGGACTGATTTGTACATCAAAATTAACCATTTATTTTTGAGTAGCCGATGGGCATGAACAATTTGTCATGAGGGAAAGTACTGTACTGTAATGGATTTTTAGAATCAAAATGCCTATTCAAGGAAATAGCTCCTGTGATGTTTCATGAGCTTAGAGATGCGAGCGGAAAGGAGGCAGCTAGCAGAGTTAGGGAGAGGCACAGAGTCTGCCAGCAGGCTCCCTACCTCCTTGCAGAAACAGCTGGTTCCAAGAGGCTATTATTCTGGGAGGATAAGGCCTTGTTGAGGCTTTCTACCACCTGCCTGAGTGCCTGCAGGTGCTCAGGGCATCCCCAAACCATCACACCTTGCACTGGTGCTGGTGCAGGCTGCCCTGAAGGGGTGATACCAAAGCACTCCCCCCCCCTTTGGGTTGCATCTTTAGGATATGTTGAGTACAAGGGTTCACCCTCTTTTAATCATTTTGTAGGTTTCATGTGCTGTATTTGCTTGTCTTTTCCTAGTGGGTTGTCATGTTCCCTCTTTAAGGCCAGATGGTACTTCCCCCTTTTCCAGGGAATCATTCATCACTCCCTAAGACCCACCCAATCAACTCTCTATGCTTAGCTTTAAGAAGCCAAGACAGGCAAGGCTCAAGGTGGCAGGCTGCAATAATCCAAGCTGATCCAGTACAAATGGAAGAGGCAATGATCTGGATGCCTCAATTAGACGTGCTCTAACTGTGGCTCTCAAAACAACCCAAAAATCAGAGCCATCTTGTCCCTTAAGTGCCCTGCAAAGTTGCCCCAGGAACCTTTCCAGATTGTAGCAATGGAAGACGGTTTTGTATGACGAGAGCCGTCTTGTGGTGTCACCCATGCTACATCTAGGCAAAGCTGCTGGGAGTTGTCATCAGATTTTGAATTAAGTGCCAACAATATGCAGACTACACTCAACTCTGTCTCTGTGTTCCATCTGAATCGGGAGAGGTGGTTGATAAACTGTATATGGAAAAATAAACTGAAGTGGAATCCTGAGAATCCGAAGTGTTTTGTGTCCCAAGTTCTCACGTCCAGGAGGTGGGGACACAGCCTGTTCTGGCCAGGCCTGCACTCCCCTGGTGTGCAGCAACGCAAATACTCCTCAATTCAACACTGCCAATGGATGCTCAGGTAGTCTTGATGGCTAGGAGTGCTTTTTTTGACCTCCAACCAGATCGCCAGCTACGGCTCCTTTCGGAGAGGAATGACTTGCTCACTGTACGCCATGCTCAGGTGTCTTCCAGACTGAACTATTGTAACGCACTCTCTCTGTGGCCGTCCTTGAAGAAGACTCAGAAACTTCAATTGGTCCAAAATGCAGCAGCCAGATTTAGATATCACATAACCCCTGTTTTAATACAGCTGTGTTGGCTGCCAGTTTGTTTCTGGGCAAAATTCAAAATGCTCACATTATTGTTTAAAGCCCTAAATCACTTAGGACCCAAATGAAGGAAAGACCACTTCCTTCCCTACAGATGCTCTCTGGTGTTAAGATCAGCAGAGGAAGGCCGCTCCATAGTTCAACCCCCCTATCAGAAGCCTAGGATGGGGCAGAAGAGGGCATTGTCTAAAACTAGGTCATATGCCTCGCTCTCCACTGAGGTGCATCTGGCAACTCCAGTATAAAGTTTTCTGCAAATGCTGAAGACACACCTCTTTCCCGCGGCCTTTGACTCCCCCGATGTATATTGTTGGAACCCACCCTATTTTTGTGACTGTACGTTGTTTAAAATGTTTTGTATTTTAAATTGTTGAAACCTGCCTTGGCACCTAAGCACAATTAACTTTGGATTCAACCTCATAATCAAACCAATGAACTGAGATCAGCACTGATACAGTATCCTGGAACTTAACAAGACAAACTCTACATTCCATCCTATTGGTCATACGATCTGTTTATGCCAACTAACCAACAGGTTTTCTAAATTGGATATTCAGTTTTTCCAAGGTTTCAGGTGCTTTTTGCAAAATAGTCACCAGGGGATTCACTGGGAAATTGTGGCCAAACAAGTGGTACTTGTTTATTTTTCTTTCATCATGACTCCCGTTTCAATTATGCTTTCAAAGCCATTGAGTGGTTCACAATGAAGAAATAAGCCACATTGAAAAGATGTTCTCTGCTTAACGAATCACCAGGTAATTTTGTTATATACTTTCATAGAAGAGCACTGGTGGGATCTTCTTTACCTCTTATGCTTCCACAGACAGAGGATGAGTTTGACTATTTTCATAATGCTTGAGAGTCTGTTTTTTAAAAGGATGACACAGCAGCTGATTTAGATGATTTATCATGAGTAGGATCATTTTTGCAAAAATATGAGTGTGTTCTGGTCCTTGCCTGCTTCTAAACACTCACAATAAGAAAAAACAGCATTTAAAAATTGTTCTAGGTCTATACCTATCACTTCTTTGCTCCTTTCCCCATACTGTACTACAGCTATCTTCTTGACCCACATTTGAATCCAAACTGGATGCTTTCTTTGGAGGAAATGGTGTAACACTTTCAGCTGAATTCTCATCACCAAGGGCTTCAGTTTCTATCTCCCCATGCACACACTTTTGATAAAAATGACAGCAGTGGTGTTTGTTTTGTCACCATGTTAGTGCTGCTACTTGTGCCTGGGTTAGCTATAATTCCTGCTCAGAATCCTCTTATCTGACACTGGAGTCGGTCTGTCTGACACAAGCAAGGAGCCCTATGCACTGCCCTGAAAACAAGTAATTGGTTATTTTGCTCCTACAAGCTGAAGTGATGGACAACACCTTGGATGGCTTTAAAAGAATTAGACATATTTATGGAGGATGAGGATATCAATCTCCATGTTGTACAGTATGCCTCTGAATGCCAGTTGTTGGGAATCACAAGCAGGGAGAGTGATCCTGCACTTAGGTGCTGCTTAGGAGCTTCCCATAGGCACCTGACTGGTAACCATGAGAAAAGGATAATAGACTAGATGGGCCTTTGGCCGTATCAAGCTGGGTTATTCTTATGTCATCAGCTGTGTTAACTGCAAACCCCCAGTTTTGGTATTCCATCAAAACCTATGCCAAAGTTTTTTGCTCGTTTTGTGTCACAAGGATGGGATTTTGTGTTGCAAATGACATACCCAGTGGTGGGTCCTAAGAAAGAAAATCAGGACTATTTCACACATAATAATCAAATGCATTTCACTATAATAAGTGACTTCTGGCATGAATAATTATTTGCAAATACTGTATACTTTCCAGAAATATTTCATGGATTCAAATATTCCTTCATAATCCTGATAAGAATAGCTTGAATGAATTTTTAAAGAAGTATTTCTGAGTAAAATTTGAACTATGAGCAAATTAACTCCTTTCTTCTTTCCAGTAGAAAGGAAATAGCTCCTTATGGCCAAAGCATCTTCTCTGCTGTAGCATTTTCAACAAGAGAAGTAATAGAAATGTAAATGTGTACTGCCCACCGAGTCCTAGACAGTGGTTCTGCAGATGAGCTGTGTGCATGATTCACTGAGTTGCCAACCACAAATAGAGCCTGCAGAGTTTAAAATTAGCACCCTAATAACCTCTCCAAAGTTCCCAGAGGTTTACTGAACAACTTGGCACCTCAGTACAGTTGAGAAAACACAACAGCGCTTTTTCAATTTACACCACAAAAATACTTCCAGTGTACCCAAGGTAGGGAGATGGGAATGAGAACATATATGGTATTGACGGGCTGCAAATTGTTAAAACAGATTGTGCTTCAATAATGTTATAGTTCCTTCCTTTTAAACCATTTCCCTTGCCACTCCCCCAAACCTCCAATATAGATTCAAAACATCAAATTCCCAGCCACTGGACACTCGTGAACAAACTACACCTCCCTCTATGACCAGAGACAGACCTGTGGAAAATATTAGTCAAAGCAAAGTGCTTTGACTACTTGAGGGATGTTATAGAAAAGCTTAATGTTGTTATTAATTGGCATGAACAATTCATCCATGTGTAAGAATGATGCCATGGGATGTCCCCTTTTCACACACTTTTCCAGTGTATTTTGGTGCATTTAATGTGTAGCTTATATTTTAACAACGGCCACAAGCAGGGGGGAAGCAGGATTGGGGCATGCAGAGACAGGGTTCAATGCCCCCCTCTGACATGCCCCTTAAGCTGCTATTAACTTCAGGAGGAAAGCTACCATTGGTGGAAAGCATTACTTCCAGGGCTAACAGCATCTTGGGCAGGCAAGAGATTTTCCAATCAAATCACAGTATGCGTGTAGTTAAACCAGTAATTCCTGCAGTTCTGATTGTGATTTGGGCCCCTAGGGATGTTGTCATAGGAAAACACATACTTGTTCAATGTATTAATGTATTTGACATCAAATCTTCTTTTGCCCTCAAGACTGCAATAGTGACATCAGTAATAGTTTATTTAACTGGGCAAGCAGTAGGCTTCCATGAAGACCTGCATTCTAAAATCATTTAAGCTAGCTGGTCTAAATCCAAGATCCTGGTTTCACACACTCTTTACCGATGTTACACAGCAAGGAGAAACCTGTCTAGAATACAGAAGCACGTTAAGTTAGGGAGCATTAGCCCTGCTAGACCTCCCAATCTGGATGTTGCATGGCATCTGGCATGGGCAAGGTAAAAGCCACAGCTGGAAAGCACCAACTGAAAGTTTAAAACTGCGCTCTTGATTGTTCCTTTGTAAGCTTGACTTCCATTGGACATTGTTTAAATTTGGCACCAAATGCAAACTGTGCTGCTTTCGGTCTGGCATTGGTTCCATGCAGGAGCTTCCAATTTATAGTCACGACAAGTGAAGTCCCATCATTCCTGACTCGTGGCCATGCTTGCAGAGGCTGATGGGAATTGTGAGTCCAACCTCTGTAGGCCATTATGCTGACTACAGTATAATGTCCTGCTCTATCTAGTGCATTCATTTGCTGACAAGTCTACTTCATTTCCTCATCAAGTCAGTCAGCAGCTGCCAGTTGCACAAGGTCCTTTCAAATTATCAGCACACCTTCTCTCACATATTAGCTCACTCTTCTAAATAATGACTTTCCTGAATACACCATATATCACTAGGTGGATCAAATTAGTATTAAAGCTGTGCTTTTATGACAGAAAACCTATTTCTGGAAAAGGACCTCATACAGGGCAATCTGAGATAGAAACCTATAATACAATTTTTGAAAGTATTCTGACAATACTCATTAAACATAAAAAACTGTTGCTATAATGCAATTTCACACAAAACACAATATGAAAGATTAACGTTCAGCATAACTTTGCAGCTTTACCTCTCAGCAGGCACTTCACGTTAAGACGTGTACATTAGTAGAAATATTAATCTCAGCAGGGACTTGAGCTCCATGTACTCTATAATGCCCCCAGCTATTTTTAAAATACAGAACTCCTCCAAGATTAATTGTTTTTATAACTCTGAGATGGAACATGTTGAGCAGAGTTGCATGTACATTTTCAGTAACAAGTGCCAGAGGGCAGATGCTAATCTGCAGAGGTTTGGTGAATAACCATAATTTGCATTGTGTTTTTTTTAAACGAAGCAGATGCCAAACCGCACTTGTTAGTCATGTTCAGCTATTTTACATATTGCTCAAAATTCCAACATATGCACTTCCAACAATTTTTTTTAACCATGGCTTGAAAAACTTCTCGATATTTGAACTTTTTGAGTTGTCCTTTCTTACCCCCTGATTATGAGATCCTTTAGTATTTTAGCATTATTATTTTCAGTTTAGTCTCCACAAGTAACCAAGAACTGGTTATCTGGTGGTTGTGTTACACCAGAATTCTACAAATGTTTCCCCATAGAACGTAAAAACAAATTGTGAATGGACATCTCTTTAACAGTGAAACATTCGAGGAGCCACAGTTATACCTTTAAATTGTATGTCACAGTTTCTCCAAGGAACCCAGGAGAGCATATAGTTATTTAATTTTACCCTCACACCACCTTGTTAGACCAAGACACAGTGGCTTGCCTAAGGCTGCCTAGTGAACAGCTGAGCAAAGATTCAAACCCAGCTCTCCTCAGTCCAAATCCAATACACTGTCCGTGACATCTCAATTGGCTACATCTCCCTGCTACATCTCTTCCCTTCTTAATTAAAAATATTTACAACCAACACTGGTGTAAGTCATTATTTAACTTGGTTCCAGCAATGTCACAAGATGGAATTTGGAACTATTAGATTCTGTGCTTGTTAAACCCTTCACTCCAGACTTAACATGAATCTATACATTTTTTTCCCAACCACCTTGTTTTTAAAAGTCATGTGCTTTATTTAGAAACCCAAGTATATTCTGACTTGTATGCAATCATTCAAAGTCATTTTGTTTGGCTGTATAATTCACACAACGTACATGTTTGCTTATCGTACGCTGCCCTTGCAAATGTGGCCCATGCTTTGACAACCATGGCGCTCAATTTCTCTTAGGCCTCTTGTTAAAAAGGAACTTTCTGTGCGTACAATTTGATGGTGAGGCCAACTGGCTCGGCCAATGCCTTTCTGACAGTGCATCCTAAAACATGGTTCTGGTCTCCTCCTCTCCTTTCACATTGGCATTCCTCATCAGATAGGGAAAGGCTTCATGGAAGATAGAAAGCACTGGTAAAGCCAAATGTATTTCTATTAAACTTACCGCAAATTCTTTATGATGGCTGCCTTGAAGGCAGCAGATAGAGAACATAAGCCTGCTTTGTTGGTTATCAAGCAGATATTCCAACCCCTCCTGAACCCTTGTCCTTATGGCCATGCCGAGACACCTCCCACTTTCAGAAATCCAACCACTTCATTTTAAGTTGACAGGCACCTTAACGTGGAAGGTACCTTCAGATATAAATCATTCCCCACATGCTTTTAGGGATTCACTGTCAAATTACTCTTTGGTACAGCTCCCCTTCCCATCCCTTTGTAAAAGTGTGTTTTAATTTGTTATTAGTTTATGTAGGCACAGAGGGTACCGAGTGTATTTTGTTTTGCAAAGCTTCTCAAGCACCAGCTGACAGCTGGGTGGAGGGTGAAGTGCGCTAATTATTATATTAATTCCAGCTCTAGAACATAACCATAGTTAAACATCGGAGGCTGAACACAAGCCGCATTTGCCATTTATGATAGCAGCATGTCAGCCTTACTGCAAGTGTTAAAGCATAACGTCATCTACAATTAGTAGGAATCCTTGTAAGATTCTGTCCCGGAAAGTGTAAGATTCTGTAACCCTGAAGTGCAGCTGCATCGACAATAGCTCTCCAAATGTCTCTCCCCCCCCCCCCAAATTTTACAACCTTTGTCTAAATCACCACTATTTTACAGCTAGATTTACTGCATTCCTCATTAGTATTTTATCACTTGGGAGTCTGGCTTGCAGTCACTTGCCCTGCCTGTTTAGGAGGGCTTTGGGGGTGAGAAAAGAATTCAAGTCAAGATGACGCTTAGCAACAGTGTTTTCAGAGTAGGTTCTTCTGTAACCTGGAGCCAGTGAATCACTGAGCCTCACTGCTTAGGTAAATGTCTGGTCCTGGTCCACAGGTGAGAATCCTACCCTGCAACAACCTGCCCATGCCATAACCATGGAAAAAGAAGATCTGCAACATGGGACTTCTCACCTTACACCATGATGAATGAAGGAGAAGTGCTGCAGCAGCTCCCACACCACTGGGGATGCTGGCTGATGAGAGAAAGGGGCCCATTTTTGGAACTGATGATGCCATCCACTATCTATTCCAGTCATCTCCCTCCCTGCTTTAGCAGGGTGCTTATTTATTTAATATTGCTGACACTGCGGTAGCTGCCATGGTCTTACAAGCAACAGAGTGAACAGCAATGCTTTGCCCCGCCATTTGTCATTCAAGCTGCAGACTGTGCAAGATTTTTATATTATGCATCTTGTTTATTTCAGCACTAAAGAAGCTAGCCGGTGGTTCCTTTGCTGTACTAAAGAACACCATTCAGAATATGCTTGTTCTTCACAGACCACCACATTTTCTTACCTTCTGGCTATGTCATGGGGAGATAACTGAAAAGCTTTCTAACTGAAACTTAACTGCTATCTTTCTGGTCACACAATGCAGTGAAGGTCTGCATGCAATTGGGGGCAAGCAAGGCACACAATGGTAGTTTTGCTGAAGCTTCCCCTTCAGGTACCTGCACTACTCAAAAAGCAAGCCTCTCTTAAGCTACAACTGTATTCATTATTATTTCGACTATGCCATTAGCACACACAGTGCCTTAGAGAGCAACATAGGCAAAAATTGATAGGCACCCACCCCAAACAAGATTACAACTAGAAAAACAGAGGGTCAAGAGGATGAGCAGGAATAGATGCTTACCAAAGAATGTGAATGATGCATATTCAAAACGGAAAATTGAACTTTAAATATATATTAATTTAAAAGAGTTGCCTCTTCAGCAGAGAGGCCATTTCAAGGAAAGCTTCCAAAATCTTACCCTATTCTGATATTTTCAAGGACAACTAAAGAAGCTCAAGGAACTACTCACACTTCCCAAAGCACAGTTTAAGAACCAATACATTAACCAAACTTTATAATCTAGCTTAATAGCGTAAAAGGCATAAGGCCAACAGCGAAGCAGCTTAAAAGATGCAACTTTTAATACAAATCCATTTAAATACATGCCTGTAAGATTCCTACTGTACTTTTCCACTATGAAAAGGCCTCAGGGCTATTTACAACCAACATTTCAAAAAAAACATGTCAAATATCAAAATGCAGCATACTATTTTACAAAAACCTTTATATTATAGTAAAAAAATATTGCTTTTAATTAAAAGCTTGGGTAGCTAAGATGGTCTTGCAGCACAGTCTTATGCATAGTACTCAGAAGTAAGTCCCAATTGGACTTACCCTGAGTTGCGTAAAAAATGACAGCCATAGCCTATCACTGAAATTATAATGGAGAGTTCCAGCCACATATACAGTAGTTTGCTTCTTGTAACTGACCAAGTAGTAGGATTGAAGTTTGACTGATCAAGTGTCATCGGTTATTGGTCAAATACAAATCTATCAGAAGTGTAACAAGAGAAAATATCTTACAATGACAAGGACTTCTGTCTCAGGCCCTAAAGTTCAAATGACCAAGATGGGAAAAGTGCTGAGAATACAACAGAAGAGAATACTACAGACCAATCATGAATAATCTCATGATACGGATTAAAACTATCCAGGCTCATTCCAGAATGCAAGGAAGCAAAGGGTGGTGTTTGCCTCCCTCATCCTGAACATTTCAAATCCAGCATAGGGTGCAAATACTATTCCTTTGTTGATCAGATGCCTTGGAATAAGAGCTACTCCATCTGCACTAGACACACATGACGGATGCCCCTCAATCCAGTGTTGGTTGGTATTTACCTTGGCTGGACTGTAGGTCTTTAGAGTATACCACAAATCTTTTAAGGGAGAGTCTGAGAGGCAATGAGGCTAGTAGACACAGCACCCCTCAATATAGGTGAACTGCAGAAATCATACCAGCATCCAAAATTTACTCTTAAGTTGTGGTTGAGCAGAACCAGGTAGTTCTGCTCATCCCTTGTTAAAATGTGCAACTGAATTTAAAATAACTATTTCACTCTCTATGCCAGTGGTCCAAAACTTTTCTCCCATGGACCACTTGAAAGCCGTTGAAGGTCTTGGTGGACCACATGATTTTTTTCCTGCCTGTCATAGCAATTGTAGTGCATTGTGCTAGATGTTGTTGTACAAGTTTAAATTGTATTTTTACAGACATGCTGCAGACCACCTGAATGAAGCTCGTCTGCAGACCACAATTTGGGAACTCCTGCTCTATGCATTAGGAACACCTGCAAGGGAATACTTCCTATACCCCAAGTATTCTAAAAGCCCATTCCTAACTATTGTGCCTTTGAAGCAAGTCCTGATTTCAGCAGGGCCTACTTCCAAGTAAATGTTCTTAGGATTGCAGCCTTGGCACATCTGTAAAATGCCCTAAGCAGTAAGCTGCTCCCAGAACAACAAAGTAAAGCTGAAGAGTTATAAGAACAGGACTGCTGGATCAAGCCAAGCCCTATCCTGTTTCCTACAGTGGCCAGCTAGAAGCCTGTAGGATACCCACAAACAGGGAAAAAGGCCTCTCCCACTGTTGTTCCCCAGCAACTCTTATTCAGAGGCCTATTACATCTGATCCTAGAAGCAGCATATAGCCTTCATAACTAGGTGCCATTAATAGCCATTTGTTTGTCTCTTAATTTCTTTTGACAGCTATCTAAGTTGGTGGTCATCAGCACATCTTATGGCAGTGAATTCCATAAATTAGCTATGCAATATATGACAAAGTACTTTTTTCTGTCCTGGATCTCCTGTCAAAGAGAATCTCCCAAAAGTCAACTGACTGTGTCTGTTGCAATGAGACATCACCTTGGGTAGACAATGAGTCAGAGATCTCAATTCTTCTTGCAGGTTGAACATAATTTCGGAAATGGTGTTAAGTTAGCTCCCCTTATCTACATTCACAAAGAAACTGTGTTAAATGACACCAATTACTGATAGCTGTGACATCTATAGAGCTTGCCTCCTTTTTGGCAAACCTTCAATTTCTCAGTCCTTCACCTTCCCTAGCTTTTCACTATTAACATTCACTTGATGAGGACAACATTTGAATATACCTTTTCTTTTTTTAGACTATTAGCAAGTACTGAAGCATATCATTCATGTGGAAACAAAGTTAGAAACAAGAAATCCCCCCACCCCACAAATGGCAATAGCAGCAATGATGACTACCAAGGGAAAGGGAAGAACACGGGGACGTTTCGAAGCAAATGGACCACAGAATGCTCTTTCAGTGAGGCAGGTTCTAGACCCCTAATATTTAGGGGCAGAGGTGGAGCAACCTGTGGTCCTCCAGATTATATTAGACTCCCAACTCTCATCAGTCCCAGCCAGTATGGCCAATGGTCAGGAGGATGGGAACTGTCATCTGTCTCCATCAATTGGGAATACACAAAATTACACCTTGTTATCGCAAGCCACAAGTCTCTCTCTGCCCTCATTACATCAACCAGAAAGCATTGCCAGCACGATGTCCATGTTCACTTCCAATTGCTACTAAGAATTACAGTTTCAACAAAACTACAAGCTAAATGGTAGAGCAGGAGCCCACCCACTTAACACATTTTTAATTAATATGTTGATTGTGTCATTATATGGTCTAGGCATGGCCAAACGTGTTTTGGGACTACAACTCCCATCATCCCTAGATAACAGGACCAGTAGTCAGGGATGGTGGGAATTGTAGTCCCAAAACAGCTGGAGGGCCACGTTTGGCCATACCTGTTAGGTGGCACTGAACTTAGTTATGTTTGGGTGAAATCAGGAGCTTCTTGTTGCCTTGGAGACAATTGAGTTCTTATCTAGTTTCCTCACTGGTGTGAGTCCTCCAAACCTTCTAGGCCAATTGGGCTGAATGTGAACTAGTTAGGTTTAAGTATCATACTGCTTTAGCTGCATGCTACCCGGTAACTACTGCATCAATACTTATTCCTGTCTAGTAATGGAAGAAGCCCAGAACACGGCTGGAGAAACTCACACTGAACCCCGCCCCTCTTGCCAGCATTGGCCCAATTTCCCAAGTGCTGACCACAGTGTGGGGAGAAGCTGCAGAATGAACTTCTCACACTATCCCAGCAACACACACAAAAATCTACCCCATGCCTCTGGAGCAACATAACGACGATGTCTCAGTATGCATTTCCCCAAGCATTCTTTTCACCCGTTTCCACACTTCGCAGCCTGGATAAGACAATTCACAAAGACCTTACTTCTTGTTCCTGGGCTACATTACTAGATTGCTGGTGGGTTGGAAGTCTGTGTATGTGGAAATGCTCTCCTGGGGATTTATTATTATTTGTTGAATTTATATCTCATCTTTCCACTAACTGGTGGCACAAGGCGGCAAATTATTACCTTAACATAAACACAAATGCAAAGAGCAATCTTGGATGCTAAACCATTTCGATGGCCTAACTAGATACGATAACCCTTGTTTTCCTGTTCTGATATGATGCGTGTGTGTTGTGTGTGGAGGGTGGGGGAAAAAAATAAGCACACGCTGTACCCCTCTCCCACCCGAAGTGGTACAGTCCAGGAAAAAAGCTGCTACACCATTGTATTGGTACGAACGCGAATATATAAGGCTTGCCTATTGGGGGGGGGGGGCGGCGGCGGCGGCCTGTCAGCTTAACTAAGGATTCTTCAGTGACCCCAAGGGCTACTTGAACCATGGCAGAAACAAGAGGGTGCCCTCACGGCTTCCCTGAAGGTGTCCGTGAAAATATACATGTCATCTTTTATGAAGCAAAAAAAAGGGTGGGTGGAGGGTGGTCTCAACCGAGCCCCCCCCTCCGCCCTTCAACCCCTCCATATAGGCCCATATCCCCCCCTCAGCCATCACTCCCCCCCTCCTCCGGCCCATCGCGAGACCTGCGCATCCCCTCAGCCCCAAAGCGCGCTCCCCGCCTGTCTATTACTAACCCCCCGAGGCCCGGGCGGCTCGAAGCTCACCCAGTTCCCAACGGACGGCGAGCAGCCCAGCCCGGCCCGCCCCACTCGGGTGCTCTCACCTTCTGTATCCGTTTCAGCGCCATGGGGAGCCGGGGATGCGGGCGGGCCGGTCTGGGGAAGCTGCGAGAGGGGGGAAGAGAGAGGAGGAGAAGGAGGCGGCGACGGCGTTGGCTGCTCCAGGAGGGGGCCGGGCTCTCACGGGGCGTGTTAAGGCCGAGGCCGAGATGCCTCTCCGCTCCCAATCGAAGGGTCTTTTGTTTCCGCTTCTACTAATAGACTTCCACGCCCCGCCCACCGCTTCCTGACGCCCCCGCGCTGAATTCTGGGGCGTGTAGTTCCAGAGGCGCCCCGGCGTCTGCGGCGCGGCGACTCCCGCGGTTCTGCTCGGGGAGGTGGGTGATGACGGCAGGACCCGGAATTGGTCGGGAGCAAACCCCCCCCCCGCTGCAAAATACTGGGTTAGCCCTGGGTTTGACGGGGGGGTGGTTTTAAAGGTTAAGACTAAGAGCATTAGGGCTGACCTGCTGCTACATGGCATCATAGGTATCCATCCTCAGCAAAGTATAATTTGAAGCCCCATAAGTAATTATTGCATATATTCCGAGAAGAGGAAGTAGGGCAGCAGGGAAACACGGTGGAAGCCATTAGGTGGGGCTTGAATTGTGTTGTGCTTCATGAGAGAAACCAGCAACTGGTAAAGAGCAAGGCACAATTCTTTTGGTCTAAAAAGAGAGGTCTCAGTGACAAAGAGAGCTGTGTAATACTTTTATTTAAAAGTTTATGTTGGATTAGTAGAATGGACTATGAGGAAGATTTGGACATTAGAATCAGGATGGCAGGGCGAAACTTTATTTAGAATCCCCAGATTCTGAAGCATGGGAAGTCAAAATTGTATGATTTGGCATAATATTCGGTTTAATTGATTGTATTTGTATAATTTGAAATATTCAATTGGTTTGTAATTGGAAAAATTAATAAAAATTATTTGTAAATAAATAAATAAAAAATAAAAGTTTATGTTGGATTAGAAAATAGTTTGTTTGACGCTGTGAAGGTAACTCAATTGTCTTGAAGCAAGCAGTACAGTGAGTGGAAATGCACCAATGGGTTCTGAAATCGCACCCTTGAATCTCTGAAAGCAATATTTACTTATTTTTCCTGCTAGACTTTCTGTACCTTTAAATATCTGCCTAATAATCAACAGTATTGCAATAAATCAACATCTCCATTAAGCAGCCTTTCCCATCCTGGTGCTACACAGATGTTTTGGACTTGATAACTCAACAGCACCAGCCAACATAGCTTGATGGTGAGGGATGATGGGAGTAGTAATCCAAAAATCTGGAAGACACAAGGCTGAGGAAGTCTGCTATGGAATTTCTGTGTGCCGTGTAGCTGTAAAGCAGAACCTTTTAGAAGAAAGAAGTAGCAGGGCTACTTGGACCATGCTGTGAAGACAAAATAATAAATATGAGATTTCATTCTCATTATATGCAAATTGCTGTTAGTTCACCACAACAGTGAAACCATATACATATACCACCATCCTGCACACTATGCAACTGGTATTGGAAAACTGCATAGGCTATTCTACTGATTTTATTTTTCTTTTTGCTACATGTGTGTGAAAGTTGGGGTTGTTTAGCCCACCCTCACAAAGTTACATAATAGATCTACTTTTCCAAATAAACTGGGTATACTAACAGCTAAGTATTTTTAGGATTGCAGCCTAATATCCTATGCATGTGTATGTGGAAGCCGCATTGAATTCAATAAGGCTTACTCCCAGGCAAGTGTTTCTGATGTTGCATCTTAAAGGCACGGGCAATTATAAGTCAGGGATCTGGAACTGATTTTCTTTTCTTTCTTCTTTTACACTTTTCTATACCTTGTGGTAAATTGTGGGTAAGAAATCTTAATCAATAAAATAAAACATATGGAGCATCAAAGGCCCCCACCCCTGTTGTAAGTAAAGCATGGAAACCTGTCAGCAGCAGAGGACCTTCTTGATGAAGAAGCAATAGGCAAGCCAGGTGAAAAAGAGGAAAAATTAAGGGAAGGGGCTGTATCTCAAAGTGGTAGCCCATCTGTTTTGCTTGTGGAAGTTCTCTTATCTCTAGGAAAGCCCCACCTGAAAGGAAATTCCAACATGTTTGCCTTTCAGGAATACAACCTACGCCTGTTGGGATCATCTCTCCTCTCAACTTCTTAAAGGTTTTGAGGATCAGTGGCAGCAGGTGCCCCTCAAAACTGGTAGGGTGGAAAGCAGTAGGTGGACCTGGAACCAACTCTGCAAGGGCAACACCAAGACCAGGCACCCCCAAACTGTGGCCTCCCATGATCCCTAGCTAACAGGACCAGTGGTCAGGGATGATGGGAATTGTAGTCCAAAACATCTGGAGGGCCGAAGTTTGGGGATGCCTGACCAAGACTGAGGAGGAGGAGGAGGAGGAGGAGGAGGAGCTGGCAGGCAGCAGCATCTCCTGCAAGCAGGAAGGCAGGCGCTTCGGTTGGTGGCGCAGTGCCCTCTTTGCCCCAGTGCACCGTCGTCCCCTTTGGCACGTGTCGCCCAAATCGTTTCCAGCTTATTTATTCAGCTGCTTCTCGCATTTGCAGCATTTATTCTCAGGGTGGCATTGACTGTTCTTCCTCCTTCCCCTCCCTTTTAATCCTCCCGACGACCCCCCGGTCTCTAAATCTCCTCCAGCCGCAGTCGGTATCACCCCCCCGATCTCTCTCTACCCATCGCGGCCGCCCTTCCTGCTAGAGCCGCGCTTGGGGGTTTGCAACGCTTGCCCCGCCCCTTGAAGCAGAGAGGCCGCCCCCGGCCGGCGCCATGTTATAAGCCCTGGCGCGCAGGCGCGTCGCCGCCGGGTGTCACTTCCCTCGCCCCGCCTCGCGCGCCCTACGCCGGAGCCTCAGAGGGTGGCCGCGCGGTGTGCGTCCGGGGCTGCAGTCATGGGGCTCGGGTCGAATTCTTCCGTGAGGGGTAAGAGCTTGCAAGGTCGCGGGATGGCAGCGGCGGCCTTGCAAGGGTGTGCATGTAGTGGGGCGGGTTATGTAGGGCTTCTCCTTAGTTCCCTAGCAATTCTTTCCTCCCTTTTACCCGTGTTGCCAACCGAGAGAGAGACCTGTTACCTTAGCGCGGGGCCCTGTGCTAAAAACAGGCGCATCTTCACCGCCGGGGAAAGAGAGAAAAGGCTCCGGGAATGCGGCGCCTAAAACGAGGCGGGGCATAGTCTTAAAAAAAAAAACTTTAAAAAAAACTGTGATAGGGGGCGAGCAGTTTTGCACCTGCGACCTCTGCAGCTCCCCTGGGCTTTTTTGCATTGACCTTCAGCAGTTCTTTCCCCTCCAGGGCTCCTCTCGCCTCGCAGGTCGCCGCTGTGGAGCGTTGCGCTGCGCAGCAGCAGCAGCGATGCCCCGAGGCTTCTTCATCCTTCCCTCCTCGGCTCATCTTAGCAGGCGTTGGGCAAGCGCTCGCCTTTCTCCCTGCCGCACCTGTTTGCTTCGCGGGAGCCCTCGGGCGCCGCGCACTTCCGACAGTCGGCCTTCCTTGCCTGGCCCTGACCTCTGCCTCTCCCGCTTGCTTCTGCGCGGAGAACAAAGGAACTCGTGACTGCGCTGCAAATGCCAAGCATTTCGGCTGCTGGAATTGTTGTCTCGGGTCTTTAAGCTAAGGCACCGCGTTCCTAGCCGGAATTTGGCTCTTTTTAGAAGGGGGCGTGGTGAAGCTCGGCCTCTTAACTGTTAGTGGTTGACGCCCTTGAAGCTCTTCCGCGGAAACCAGCGCCTTTAACTAATACCTTTGGGGATTAGTGGGGTAGTTTAGTGCTCCTGCTGGGGGGAAATGTAACTAGGTGTCGGTTTGAGAAAGGTTGCATTCAGGCTCCTGCTCCTAAGGGGAGAGGCTTCAGGGCTTCGTTTGCCTAAAAGTCGCACTTTTGATGTGAGGGCTGGCTTTTTGGTCAGTAGTGAGCAGAGGGCACTTGGCACATAATCAGAGACTGGCTGGGATTCTCCCCTGTTTTTACTTGTAAGACTTAGCAAACCAACATCAACTAAGATCTTTGGGTGCAGATTGCTAATACATATTTTGGAGAACTATTGCCAGCTCTGAGAAGAGGAAAATATTCTAAAGGGACCTAACTGTTCTTTGATCCTGGATAAGTAACAATCTTTCACGTTCCAGGATCTGTAAAGCAGAACTTTCATCTTGTGATGAAAACAGGATAAAGCAGTCAGGTGCTGTACAACAACACTAAATAAAGCACTATTGCTGTAAAAACTGTTTTCAGTATTTGTGTTATTCCCTACTTCATTTCAAGTCTCTCAATTTCAGGCCTTAGTTTCTGGGCATTCACATATCTAACAACACCTGATGCTCACCCAGAGTTGTAATTTTTTTGTAGGTGTCTCTGTCCAGCATTTTAGGCAGGTGCGTGTAGGGATCCTGGCAGCACATACGTTATATAGCTCATTCCTTTTGTATATGATATTCTGTACATTCACCATAGCTGCTGATCACCCATTTTCCTTGCGCCCTACAGTGCTCTTGGTGGAACACTCCATCTTCCACTTATGTGAGTTAAGTGAAATAGTTGGAAGCAGAATACTCTTGCCATATTTAATTTATCTTGGTCTGCGTTCCCTACTATGGTTTATATGTTCCTGTGGCACAGGTGCAGCCTTGCAGGTATGTAGTTAGACCCCCTAACTTTCAACAAGTACAGGGCACCTGAAAGGTGCAAGCTTCTTTTTGTGATGTGTTGGTCCATGCTTTCCTGTGTTCTGTCTGACATGAACAGGTTGGATCTCATGAGTGTGTAGTTATATACTGTATAGCTTTTGTTGTATTGACATGTGTGGGCATGGAGTGTGAGCTGTTTGCCCTATTGAACTTGGAAATAAAACTCTGCACCAAGGACTTTCACCTACTCGTGTTTCTCCGAAAATAAGACACCGTCTCATATTTATTTTTCCTCAAAAAAACCCACTATGGCTTATTTTCAGGGTATGGCTTATATTCCTTGAATGCGTAAAAATCCTGCTAAGGCTTATTTTATGGCTACGTCTTGTTTTTTGGAGAAACGGTATATACAAAAAGATTCAGCAGCAGCTGTGTTGCTCCACTACAGTTGGTTAAAATGAGAGCATAGTGTAATAGTTCTATAAGGCTTGCTAGATATTGACGGTAAGAACTTTACAGTTTCTTTACAGAACTCTAGGCAGGCAGAGAGAAAGAAGAGGGAGTAAATAAAATATTCTCAGAGCTTAGTCTTATTCTCTGCTCAGCATAAAATGTCTCTGGTTGTGTGATACGATTTTTCCAGACAATTTTTATAGAGAAAATTCTTCTGTAAATTTGGGTAAATTGCAAATGAGAAAATCTTTCATTTGCTTTAGTAAATTTTCTGATGTCCCAGATCTAGAGAATAACCTAATTCAACATGCTTATTTTACTTTTATTTAGTAGACAAAGCTAAAAACTCTGAAACTTCTAAGTTTGGTTAATGGCATCTATTCTTTATTACTAATGAGCTTCTGGAATGGAACATTTTCTGCAGAAAAATAACTGGGTGTGCTCAAAACGTTTTGGTTCTAACTGTAATCAGTCTTCCTAAAACACTGCCTTCATACTGCGCTCACACATTGTAAACACAACTTTCTACCATGTCTTCGCTAACAACTTTATCTCTTCCCACCTCCCTTCATTTAATACTGAGCTTGAGAAGAATTATGTGATGATACAGTACTGCAAAAGTAGCCCACTGCTGGTTTTTGTTCTTAAGCTGGTCCTGATAAGTGTTATGGACTTGCACATAGGTGATAGGGACAAGTTGGTGGAGCTCAAGCTTCCTACTCTCTGGAATATTTTTTGGTCTGCCTGGAAGCCCTGCTGAAGCTTCTCGGGTAAATATTTTGGTTGTGTTGACTGCCATCCTTGCTTTAGTGCAGGGGTGGAGAACTTCCAGCTGGCGAGCCTGATTAGGCCTGCCAGGCATCCTCATTTGGCCTGTGAGACCATTTTGGCCAAGCTGCAGAAACTTTCTCTGTACCTGATGCTGTGCATGATGTCAGGTGCAGGGCAGGTAAAAACCTGGTTTAGCTGAAAGTGTGTTTATTTGCACTGCTGATCAGACCTTGAAAGGAACTTTTGAAAATCCAATAATTGGCTGATTGTCAGAAGCCCCTTTCAAAGCCCTGCACAAAATAGTGTTTCGAGAAAGGGTTCTGAAGACCATCCCTAGGCAAAAAAGGCCAGTGGACCTCATTGTGACATCAGCTGATTGACAGATGGGGAGATAACAATCTGGCCTGCTGGGCTAAAAAAAATTCCTACTCCAACTTCAGGGGAACTCCTGATTCAACGTAATGCCTTCTGTTGAAATAACAGTGTGGACAAGGTATAAAGTATTATTGCACAAGATTGCATCTTCAGTGTTGCTAGTTCAAACACACAAATCCCAATGCGGTCAGTGGGGTTTTTAGAATTTTTAATTGGGAAATATTTCCTTGTTTGCAAAGTTAATCACCTCTGGTTAGCCTGGAAGCTAGTAACCTGTATTGTTTGTGTCAATGATTGTGATTGAATAGGTTGACTTCTCTTTCCTCAACAGAGCACTAGATTAATAATAAATAAATGTACTGATGACCTTATTTTTACCTGCCAGAAAATATTGGAATTCCTCTTCTTATGAGAACTCTTTCCATATCATCTTGTCTCATTATGTAGTTCTATGTAACTCTCTTTAGATTCAACTCACCGGGTACTTGTTTCTAGTTTTGGGATTCCTTAAAGTCATGTGTTAACTACATTTTTGACCTTTTGCAAACAGTATTTACTTGGAAATGGTTAGGCCCTGAGTTGCATAGGGAGGGGGAAGAAGTCTTGAGGGTTAATTATTTCCTTGAGACGTGAAACACAATTTATAGAATTCTAAAGTTTCTTCACTCCTTCTACTGGGTCTACACAAAAAGAAATGAAGTGGGTCCTTTCCATGAGTGTCAGAACAAAGACTAAAACTACAATTGTTCCCTTTAGCTGGGAACAAGCTCAGTTTGAACTTTATCAAACTCATCACTTGGTACTCAGTGTACGCAGTGTGGGAACACAGATTAAGCTGTACTAAATGCTATGAACTGTATGAGGAGAAAATGAAAATTCTGTCAGACAGTAACTTCTCAGCACCAAAAAAATCCTTCCAGTAGCACCTTAGAGACCAACTAAGCATGCACACGAAAGCTCATAACTATGACAAACTTAGTTGGTCTCTAAGGTGCTACTGGAAGGGTTGTTTTGACTGCATCAGACCAACACGGCTACCTACCTGTAACTTCTCAGCACCAGTTTGCACAAAAGTAGCTTAGTGAGTGGTCTTTAACCATTTCTCCATATTTCTGTTTCAGTTGAATGGATTGCAGCCGTTACGTTTGCTGCTGGAGCGGCAGCCATTGGATATCTTGCTTACAAAAAATTTATCAGCAAGGACAGATGCTGTAATGGGATGGTAAATCTCCATATCCAGAAAGATAACCCAAAGGTAGTTCATGCATTTGATATGGAAGATTTGGGGGAGAAAGCTGTGTACTGCCGGTGTTGGAGGTCTAAGAAGGTAAGAGAAGAAAATGGCAAATATCTTGTAACTTTTAAATTACAAATTAGCTGAACCCTCCACAGACAAAGTACTTTTAGTTCATCACGAAGAATCAGAAGGAATAACTGAATTAGAAACAGCCGTTGAAGGAAAGTCCTATAATCGGCTATTTCTAGAATCAAAGCAATTTTCCATATAAGGAAGGTTTCCTCCTGAGAGCATGTAACATAAGAGTAAACACCATTGAATATTGATGTTTAAGCATTCATATTTTAAAAGACAACTGAGAGGGGTAGGTTATAGTGGGGAAAAGAAATATTGCAACAGTGGAATAGGTTGTTCAATGTTAGAAGCAAAAAAAATTATAGTGTAAGTTGTAACAGTGGTTGTATAATAGAGCAGAAATGTTGATCAAATATGTTGAAATACTTTGATCCTGTCCTTGTTTTCAAGGCCAAATGTTGATACTAGTCCTCAGACAAATGCATTTTATTTATACCGGGTTTCTCATATTATAAGACATGTCTTATATTTATTTTTTCCTCAAAAAAAACCACTATGGCTTATTTTCAAGGGATGTCTTATTTTTTTCCTCCTCCTCCTGCCACGGCTGGCATTGCTGCTGCGCCTATCACTATGTCTTATTTTCGGGGTATGGCTTATATTCCTTGAATGCTTAAAATCCTGCTATGGCTTATTTTATGGGTATGTCTTAAAATATGAGAAACAGGGTAATGGTAGGAATTGAAAAATTGCACTTTTTTTGATGGTCCTGTGAATGCAAGCATTTTTGCGAACCAGGCAGATTGACCCTGCTCCCCCCCCACAAATGTGCTGTTTTGGGGGATTCTCCTGACTCTCCAGAATGGATTTTGGGGGAGGGGAGGAGAGGAGAGGGTAGAAGCCCCATTGCTGGCTTCTGCTAGTGCAGTGGGTTAGTTGAATCTAGCTCTAAGTTTAGTACTGACAAGTATTCTATCATATCAGCACAGGAACTGTGATACCTTCTGATGGCCTACTAAATTACTAGATGGTAGCATAGCCAAATTTCTTCAGCATTGGCTGTAAACAGCATTTAACTCTAGACCATGGTTTGTATTAATCATGGTTTGCTTAGCCAACCATGTGTTGATTTCACAGTTAAGAAAATACACGGTTACTTAGTTCTCCAAAGTGCAACTTGTTTTCCAGCTGTGCTGATTTTATGGCCCTGTAGTTTGGCAGGTACCTGGGAAGGAATAGTAAAACAAACCATGGTTAAGCAAGGCCGTTGGGTTGAGAAATGATGCCAACCATACTCTTTAAAAACTGTGATTCATAAGCCAACTACAAACCATAGCATTACATTCTGATTTTCTTGCCAGAAAATAAATTATGGCTACCCACTGGGCTGGATTCAGATTTTCAAGTCAACAATACTTGGGCTAAACAAACCATGACTTGGTATAAATCAGGCCACTCTTAGGTTTCCTTGTTGTTTGTGAATTGTTATTTGCTATATATAAACAAATAAATTTAAGGCATTTTTTCCTCCCCAGTTTCCATTATGCGATGGGTCTCATACAAACCATAATGATGAAACGGGAGACAATGTGGGACCTCTGATCATCAAGAGAAAAGATGCATAAATGATGAATGATCTGGACACCGCACAACCATATTGCAGTGTTTTCTGCTCACTTGTAATTGGTGTAAAATTGAGGTCTTAAGTCATTTCACTGGATTTTTAGATGTGTGGTATACAGTATGCTGCAACTGATGTATGGTAATTCATGGTGTTTGCCTTGCTTAAACACTACAATGTATGTTAGGAATGAATACTTGTGACCTTGCCTTTGTTTTGTCTTGTAAAATGTACATTCTCATTAAGTGTATTAAAAAAAGACCTTTAGAATGTACTCGGAACTATGTATGGGAAGAATAATACATTAAATTATTTTCAAATAAACTGTTGTAAGCTGTCTTTATTGTTCACATCCCCAAGCAATATAACAATGAAATGACTCTTTTTAGTTAATTTTTTAAAAACCAAGTGGCATATTTCTTCACCTACTTCAAACATGGTGTGTTAGGAATAGGGCTTCAAAATGTAATGAAAGCATTAAAAAAATGACTAAGCATTTTTTCCATGCAAAATTATGTCAGCTTAAAGCATAAGCCTATACACGTCTACTCAGAAATTTATTGATTAATTGCATCTTATTTCCCAGTAGGTGGGTATAACATTGGATCCATAATGCAGAGTAATCATACAGTGGTAGTGGTGGGAAATTGCATGGCAGAAGAACTACCATTTCCAAGCCCTGCTGCTTGCTTTTACAGCAGAAGGTGAAGGAGGTGCTTTTCCTGTGCCCCCAGGTTGTTTTTTTCAACAGGAAGGGAAATTACACTGCCTCCAGGGCTGGCATAGATTTTGTCCCTTTTCAGGGGTGTGTCGGGGAAATGAAGTGGCTTTTCATTCTGCCCCGGCACACTTATTTTTGGCCTCTTTGCCAACAAAATAGGTATTTCCTCTGCCACACTGCAGAATCCTCCACTTAGGGAGCATATAATGCCAATCCTGGCCCGACTGCACTGGCTGCCAATTAATTTCTGGGCCCAATTCAAAATGCTGGTTTTGACCTATAAAAGCCTTAAATGACCCAGGAACGCAATACCCCAAGAACTGCCTCTCCCCATATGAACTGACCCCACAATCATCATCTGAGACCCTTCTTCATGTGTCATCTACAGAAGATGTCTGGAGGGTGGCAACAAGAGAATGGGTTTTATCTGTAGTGGCTCCCCACCATAGCTGCCAAGTTATCCCCTTTTGTACAGGGATTTTCCCTTATGCTGAATAGGCTTCCTCGCGAGAAAAGCGAAAACTTGGCAGCTATGCTCCCCACTTGTGGAATGCTCTCCCCAGGGAAACTCATGTGGCATCTTCATTATATATGAAAAACATTCCTCTTCACCCAGGTCTTTGGCTAATTAAACAATCTATGGCTTTTAAAATGTGTTTGTGTGTGGCAGGGGAATTTTTTTTGGTTGTTACTATGGTATGCATTTTTGTGTTTTTATATATTGTAAACCGCCCTGTGATCCTCGGATAAAGGGCAGTATAGAAATTTAATAAAAACAAATAAACTGATAACTGTACCCCTAGGCAGAGGTCAATTAAATGTACTACACAAGAATGGCGGTGATGTACTAATGTATTACAAAAAGCAGGTTGAGTAAAATAAGGTCGCTTGCAGGATTTTTACATTTAAGTCTAGAAAAGTTGCAGACCATTCCAGGTGAGAGAATTCTATTTGCACAAGGTGGCATTATTTGGAATGCAGTTTTTAAAGCTATCAGTTCCGCATTGAGAAGGTGGCTAGCCAGCCTAATGGGAAACACCCACTACCCATTTCCCTAACAGTTGCTCTAGGGCTCCAACCAGACTCCTTGGACTCTGAACTATTGCTCTCTGTCCTACCTGTGACTATTAGGTTTCAAGAGCAAGAAAGTTTCACTCCCAACATATAGCAGACCTTTAACAAAAATTATTCTGCTTAGTAAATAAATAAAATTTCTGGGACTGAGCTCTTGTTTTGCCCTGACTCTAACCCTTTATTTAGTTGTGGGCCCCTCTGTGCTCTGGAGGAAATAGTAAAGGCTTTTCTTTTCTTTTTGCAGTGCACAAGAGGGAAGGCATTAAACACTGAGAACTCTGAGTACCACAGATAGTGTGCGTCAGTATGAAACTGCTGAGTCTACAGCACAATTTGTTCACTGCTATTGGGCAGATATTACATGTAGCCTTTTCTTGCCAGTGTGTGACTCCTTTAACAACCTTGAGTTAAATTTATGAAGCTGAATAATTAAATCACGTCTAGTACTGCAAACCTTGTGAATAAATGGTTGCAGGCAGGCATTACTATTTGGCAGCAGCTAGGGTTTCAGCATTGTAGCAACTTCTGTTTGTGATAGAAGCTGCAGCATTACTAACAGACAACAAGGACTATTTCAGATGTTTTATATGCAGAAGCATTTTGTGTCCTGTCTTTCTGTTATGTTATGTTATCCCGGGGCGTTTACAGAAATTTTTTAAAAGATACTGAAACTGTAATTATGCAAATACAATCAAATAAAAAAGTTGAGAATCAAAAAAGAGCAAAAAGTAAAAATTGGTTTTACCTAACAAAACAATTGCCTAAACAAGACTTCTGAGGCTAGATCTGCCAGGATGAGTGGAGTTAGGATCCAGCTGATCAACTTAACTCCCTTAACCTGGCTCAGTCAGACATAGGCTGGCATATCTCCTCCATCCTGGCTCAGCAGAGCCTATTGGATCTTAAAGGTAAAGAGACCCCTGACCATTAGGTCCAGTGGTGACCGATTCGGGTTGTGACACTCATCTCGCATTATTGGCTGAGGGAGCTGGCGTACAGCTTCCAGGTCGTGGCCAGCATGACAAAGCCACTTCTGGCGAACCAGAGCAGCACACGGAAACACCATTTACCTTCCCACTGTAGCATACCTATTTATCTACTTGCCCTTTGATGTGCTTTCGAACTGCTAGGTTGGCAGGAGCTGGGACCAAGCAACGGGAGCTCACCCTGTCGCAGGGATTCAAACCAACGACCTTCTGATCGGCAAGCCCTAGGCTCAGTGGTTTAACCCACAGCGCCACCCACATCCCCTTAGATTGGATCTTAAGCCCATGTAAAGTCTGAAAAAGGGGTGTGGTGGGGGCACAACAGAAGGGAGTGAAACCTAGGCTGAATCCTAATCACATGCATGTTAGTTACGTGACCTAGGAATCTGGAGTAAATTAAGGCAACAAAAAGAGTGATGTAACTCAATTTAAAGGCTTGTTTTCCTTCTTCCAGGTTAGGGCAGTTCAGCCTGGTCCTGAATGACATTTGGATCTGGTGTACGTTTTCTGACTTAGTTTATGCTGGTTCAATTTATACCAGCTTCTTGTGTTTTAAGATTGCTCTTTGTGGTGAAAAGATGGTAAGGTGGAGTCCAGGCAAGGGAGTTCCACAGCTTGGGTGCTGTTAAAGGGAAGGGCAGTATTCCTGTCAAATACACCTCCTTGATAGGACAGGTTCTTTATGTATTTTGGTCCCAAGCCATTTATGGTTTTAAACATAATATGACTTACACAAATAAACTAATCGGTTAGTCATTGCAACTGGAGCAACAAAGTTATTGACATTAACCCTATATTCTGTTGGGGGTGGGGAATGATGTATCTCAGCATCCAATATCCATATCCAGGATTCATTGAGATCCTGCTGGGCCAAGGCTCTCACAAAACAGGAAATTGTTTATTAGGAAAATATGAAGATTTTAATCTGTTCCTGTTGACAGGCAAGTTTTTTGGGGGGGGAGTGGTTCCTTCTCAAACTGAGAGGAGATAATACCCTTTTCTCTTCCTATCTTCTGCTCTGGGTGTCCTGTTCAGTTTCCTAGCTACAAAGTCTCTGAATTTTATAGTGTCAGACTTGAGAACTGAACTCTTTATTAGGAAATGGAGATATATTACACATATGGAGCACAAGCTAGTAGAAGAAACTACCCATACTTCAATTGCCATATCTTAAATGCATACTTGTGGCATAGTTTCACATGTCATTCAAACTGATTTTACTCGCTATATTTCTATCCCTGTTCATCCAAGGAGCTAAGTGAAACACACAGTTCCCCCTCCCCTTTATCAGATCAACAACCCTGTGAAGGAGATTAGATGGAGATGAAGTGATTGGCCCAAGGTTATCTAGTGCGTTTCAAAGCTGAGTGGGGATTTTAATCACTCCTAGTTCAACACTCTAAACTATTCTCCCAGAGTGTCCCTTGGTTTATTGTGTGAACCTTTCCTCCATCTTGCCATCCCACCTGCAGAATCCCTGCTCTCTTGCAATATTACGGTGCTTAATGGGTCAAGTAGGAAATGGTGATATCAGGACTGTGAATTGGATGCTCTGCGGCTGCGTTACTAAACATCTTTACTCAAAGTAAGTCCGACGGGGTGTTTACAGCTTAGTAAGTGTGCATACCAGAAATGTATCCTCTAGCTGTCTAGCAGAAGTCTAAAGGCTTTTTTAAAAGGCTACCAGTGTGAGAAGAGAAACTTTGCTCAAAGTGAGACTTCATTGATGTCCTTCACTTTGAGCCTTATTTAAAATTTGGAGTAGGGGGCCAGTCCTGCCTCAAACTGAGTTTTGTCAGACCAGGGGTGGGGAACCTTTGATCCTCTATGTTGCTGAACTTCAGTTCCCATTACAGTATATCTAACAACTGACCATGCTAGGCTTGGGCTGATGAGAGCGGAGTTGGAGTCCACTGTGGCAGAGTTTAATTTGTAGCAGAACTTGTGGTTTATTACTAGAGCTCAGTATGTACTGGGACCTCTCTTCCGCAGAGCACATGCAGAGTGCTTTCTCCCTCTCACCACTCCCTAGACAACTGTAGGGCTGGCCCACTCATGGTGTGTACGCCCTCCAACATTTCTCTGATGAAAACATGGACGTCTTAAGGAAAAGCGGGACATTCCAGGATCAAATCAGAAACTGAGACGGCTTCTGTAAATCCGGGACTGTCCCTGGAAAACAGGGACACTTGGAAGGTTTGCTAATCAGTAGATCCCAGTTGAGATCTTTATCTCTCCATTGTTCCCATAGGGACCAACTCCCAGGGGCCATGGTACCTTTGCCCCCAATAAAATATTGGAGAGGGCTGGGCACCCCCAAAGTTGATGGGCATTGCTATTCAGATGCTGTTTGTGCACTGCATCAGATGTGGGGCAGAGCTTACCTGTGCCAATATTTTATTCAATATTCAATTGAATACCAATATCCAATTATTCAATATCAATATTTTATCCAAGTTGGCACCCCTGATTGCTCCTGATGTAGTAGTAGATCTTCCCTGGCGGAGAAGGGGGCACCTTGGGTCGGACGTGGACCCCTGAGCTTAGAGGGAAGGTTTACCACCGCACAGAAGGGCGCGGCTGCCTGTCAGGTAGCGCCGAGCCCAGGGCCTCTCTTGATAACAGCAGCGCTGCCTCTTCCTCGCGTTCCGAATAACCGCGTAGGGAAAACCATTCAGAAGCAGCCCCCCACCCAAGCCAGGGACTAGCGGCTTCAGTCGCCGCTACTGCGCAGTCTCGCTGCGAGCCGCGCAGGCCCAGTAGCGCCGAGGTGCTGCCTATCTCTCTCCTCAGTGCCGCTTAGTCAGTCGACCCGAGCGGTTGAGGCGGCCAAGGGAAGCCTCCGCTCCGCTCGCCTGAGGGGGTGGAAGCACTGCGGGCGGGGGTGCACGCCATGGAGCCGCGGGCCTGGCCTGGGCTGCGAACGGCGGGTGGCGGCAGCGGAGGCAACGGCGGAGGAGGCCCTTGAAGGCAGGGAGGAGGAGGAGGACGTGGCGGCGGCGGCGGGAGCCTCCGAGGAAATGGCCACCGAGCCCCCGCGCTGTGCGGCGAGCAGGGAGCCCGAGCGGCTTCTTCGGGGAGCCAAGGCGGACGTGCCTCCGGGCTCCTCGGCGTCGTCGTCGGCGGAGGGAGAAGAGGAAGGAGGAGGAGGAGGGAGGAGCGCCCGGCTGCTCAACGGCTGCGTGCCGCTGTCTCACCAGGTGGCCGGGCACATGTACGGCAAGGATAAGGGCGGTAAGTGGCAGGCCGGCGGGGGTGGGTGGGTGCGAATGTGGGGCGAGTCCTAAGGGGAGGCAGGAAGCCGGGATCCCCCCGGCACCCCTTCGGCAGGGAGTGGGAAGGAGTGGGGCGGGAGGGAAGTGGGGCTGCTCAGGTACCCCGCAACCCAACCCAACCCAAGTCCCTTGGGTCCGCGCTCAGGAATTAGGGTGGGTTTGGATCTGGATACAAAACAACGAAAGCCCAGTTTTTCTGCCTTGGGTGTTATTCCCCCCTCAACGTTTCCAAGGGTGTGTGTGTGTTTATGCACGCGCGCGTGTGTTTTTGGTGTGTTGGAGCCAGTGCCCTAGTGTTAAATAATAAGACTGTACCAGGGCGAGTTTTGTTTTTACTTACGACATCGGTATGTCCTTAATGTTGTGGGTGATACGCTGGGGTTGCTTATGTCTTTTTTTCTGACAGCCCTCTCTCTGAGCCGTGTGAGTAATATTCAGGACGTCCCTTGCGTGCGTGGGGTTGCTTAATTTTCTCTCTCTCTCACTCACACACACACCGCGAATCCGGCCAGAGACCGCTTTGAGGTCTTCTAGTGACTTTTTTTTAAATGGCTGAGTGGTCTTCCCAGGCTCCTTCCCTCGATCCAGCCCCTGAACCCAGCTGAGAATGACTACTGGCTGTGGCTCTATACAACAATAGTATTAATTAAAAATAGGCATGTTAATTGTAAGCCATCTTGAGCAATATGTATAGGAAGGACAGGGTGTGTTACTATATATGACAGCTGAAAATGATGCTCTGAAATGGATTTTCAAAAGTAGAAATTGAAGGTTTTTTTAAATCCACGCAGAACTTCAGCTTGCTTTTTTCCTTACCAAATAACACAGTGGTACTGTATTCTACTGTCTCTGTATACACCTTGGTGGTTTACAGTTAAAAAAAAAATCTTTATTGGGAGTGTACTAATGGAGCAATAATGAAATGATACATTCTCCTTCCTAATAAGCTGTTTAAAGCTCTTTCTTTTATGGTGTCTTTGTTGTGTTTGCTGCTGTACATTTTTCTTTGTTGATTTGGTTTTCTAATAATATGACCTCCCTGCTCTTTCTAAATCTTCAGGGGCATCTACTTACAAGGTCCCTGCTTTTCTTGTTGATACCTAAGCATGTAGTCTCAATCTGAGGTGTTTCGTAGGTTTAATGTTTATGAATAGGAAGTTTTGAAGCTGGGGAAATGACCTGATTCTCTCTTCACCACCCCACCCCAAAGAAAAAATGAAATTGGATTGGTAGGTTTGGAAAATAATGCCTGCGATTCTGCTCCAGAAATCCCAAAAGCAGTTACTTTAATTGAGAAATCTCTTGTTTTGGATTTCTACAGGAAACAAATAGCATGAAGAATAAACACACTGATGTACTCCTGTTTTGAGTAAACAGAAGGTTTGGCATTCATTAGGGAGAAATTTCATCACTATGCAGAAAATGTGTTTATCCTTGTATTCACATTGTGTTCTGTGGCAAATGGACATGAATACAATGAGGAACCTAAAGAGATTGTGCCATTTAAAGTGATTTATATGGTAACTAGAGGGGATTTACATGTGCATATATAAGATGCCTTTACAAGAGACAGATTCTGGTTGGTCTATTTTTCTTGCCTAGCTAGGTTCTTCTAGTCTTTGTATTAAACAAACCAGACATGATCAGCCAGTATTAGACAGATGTATCTGCACTAAGATGAAGTGGAAAAGTGCCTGATCACTTAACCATGGTTAGGTTTTTGAGCATACTGGTTGCTTCTTCTCCCACACCTCTTCATCCCCTTCTTTGGCAGGTATTTGTAAAGTTGCTTGATACCACCCAAATACCCTGCCCGGGTGGGAGAGAGGAAGGAGAACGGATTATGTTTTTGTTTATATGATACTATATTGACCGAGATGGAGGTGAGTGAATGAACTGGCTGTGTAACCTGTGCTTAATGCTTCTGGGGATGTTTTGGATGTCTGGTTGGCAACAAATAGTTGGGTGGGGATTAGCGGTGTTGTGAGTATAGTTTCTGGGAATACTTGAGAGTGAGGTTCATATGTAAAGGAGTGCTACAGTTGTATCTGGGACATGTTACTGTGGAGGTGGAAGTGTGGATACAATTTCTATGTGGAATTGTTACTGTATTTGATTTTGACTCGCATTTTTTAAAATTAGGAGCATATTTTGTTTTCCTCTTAATTATGCTGCTTTAATGTCTTTATCGTATTTTTGTACTTAATTTTCAGTTTAATATTTATTGAGATTTTGGAATTTGATATTTTAAGATGGGTTGTAGTCCACTTAGAGAATTTTTTTAAAAATAGAAAGTGATATAGAAATGATTTGAATAAATAACCAGGGTGCTGTTGCTGAGAAGACCCTCTAGCAAGTTGTAGATCACCTGATTGATGTATGCCCCCTTTTCTTCAGTAACTGCACTAGATAGTTTCTCTTAACTCATTCACACTTGTAGAGTACTCATATTGAGTTCAAAAAGTGGTGAAAATTGACATTTCTTGAATTTGCACCCTATCCTTTCTTCCAGGAAGCTCATAGCAATGTGTGTTAGCACCAAAACAATGTCATGATTCAGGTTAAACTGGTAGAGGGTGATTTGCCCAAGGCTGTGCAATAAATTTCGAAACTGAGCAGGAATAATGAAAGTGGGTCTTACACATGTTCAAGCTCAACACGTAAATATTCATCCCCATCATATTTTTGCATATGCAGCTTTATATTTTGATAAGATGCAATTATTCATTTTTATAACATTGTTTACCCATGTAAATAAGATAGTTACAAAAGCATAGGTTCAAATGAAACAACTGAAAGCAAGGATTTCACAAGAACACTGGTTTTCTCCTGAAAGGAGAGGATTTTTAAGTGAGAACATAGATTGTTTAGCTGCAATTTTCATGATTAACCTTCCTCACTGACTTCTGCTTAAGCCAACATCCTTCTAAGGTCATAGTGTGTGTCTCTTCTCTAGGGAGGGGGGGAAACCATGATTGAGAGCTATCCCTGTTGCAGTCAACCTCAGGAATAACAAATTTGCATGGATTATAAGAAGTTGAAGTTCAGGGCTCTGACATGTACATGGTAGTGGATACAGAATTTAGCTTCCAGATTTTTTTAAAAAAGTGTTTCTACCCTTGTTGACTACAAATATAGGTATGAAAATGAAAGGTTAATGCCTTCTGGAATCTCAGAACCTAAAGTGGTGATGGAATGATATTTAAAACAAGAAAATAAGCAACTCTCCTACACTTGCGTAACTCACACAGATCACATGATATATATATGTGTGTGTGTGTGTGAGAGAGAGAGAGAGAGAGAGAGAGATGCAGATTTGGGGTCACCTTGGAGCAGATTTTCAGGGTTTATTTTTTAAGTGCAGAGTGCTTACAGCCTTCCTTATGTTAGTGTAACTGCATTTTATTCCATCTGATGTATTTTTCTGTTCTCCCAACTCTTCCTCACTGCTGAAATTTAGATTATTGTTACTGTGGAGTGTCATGTATATTAGAGTTCTGTGAATGAAAGATATTTTTTAAACACTTTGCATATTCATAAGGTGAGATCTACTATGTCATTCTATATTATATTTATACTTTACTTACTTCCACAGGTTATCTTGGGATATAAGAATATCAATGGCTTTTTAAGTGCTGGCTATATTTCCTCCAGTATCAGAGCTAGTATGTATGCTTCTGAATGCCAGCTGGGTATAATAATAGGATTGAATCATAAAATTGTAGAGTTGGAAGATAGTGCTACTGCAGTCATGTCCTGCTCATGGGCTTCGCATAGGCCAGTGTTTCCCAACCAGTGTGCCGCCAGATGTTTTGGGACTACAACTCCCATCATTCCTGACCACTGGTCTTGCTAGCTAGGGATGATGGGAGTTGTAGTCCCAAAATATCTGGAGGCACACTGGTTGGGAAACACTGGCATAGGCATCTGGTAGTCACTGTGGGAAGCATAATGCTGAACTGGAGTCCTTTGATCTGATCCAGTAGGGCTCTATATATGGTTTCCATACATAAAATCATAGAATCACAAATACAAAAAAGTAAACATGACAGTCTATATATTCCACTATTAATCAGTGGAGCACATTAAAATACCCTTTTAAGTTCCCCAATTAAAATTTGTTGTAGTAAAGCTTTGCTTTTGAAAAATAAACAAACTTGGGCTGAAGTAGTCTTTCATGAGCAAATAATTATGAAGTATTGCGGTCATCACTGAAAAGATCTTACTTCTCTTATCACTGTCCCAGCTTCTTACCTTAAATTGCATTTCCCTAGTTGCTAGGACACACAGAATTTCAAAAAGTAGAGAAACTCCCATGAGAGTTGCTCTCTCCACTATCCTAGAAAAAGGCTGTTCTGACATGTGCTCTGAATAAAGGGAATTTATAATAGAGGTGGGAAGGGGTAAACACTCATATTTTGCTTGTGTGACAAAGTGGTTTTGATTGTGGCTTCACTCAGGGTTGCATAATGTGACCATGATAACAACAAAGAATTATTGCTGAAAATAACATTATGTTCAATTTTACCTGGAAGCTGAATTTTTACTTTTACTAATAATAAAGTCCAGAGGCTGATTTTTATAACTATAGCCATTACTAAATCGAAACCTTGGTTATTTTTCAACTAGTGGAGATAACATTTATTGTAGTCTGTTGTCCTAATGGTAATACGGCAGCCTAGAATGAGCCTCAATTTTAATTTGTGACATTGTGGTTGTATTAATATTGCCTGTCTTGAATAACATCATTAGAAAGAAATACATGATATTGAAGTTTCATTTGGATCCAAAGGGCTTATTCCAGTAGTTGCAAATGATTGTTTAAGGATTAAAATTTAAGTTACCACTGCTGTGAAGAAACTTCAGTGAGATGAAACTGTTCAGAACTAACACTGTTTTGGTGATTGAAAAATAGCAGAGAAGTTAGCTGCAGAATAACAAAACTCTTGCTCCACATTTGTCCTGGTTCTTGCGTAACTAGATCATGGTTCAGCATTACGCGTGAACCCTTCCCAGCAGCTTATCTATTGTTTCCTTATTGCCAGTAAATCATGATTTGAAGCCATGGTTTGTTGCTTATGACTTCGTTTTAGCTATGGCTTGGCATTACATGTGAGCTCAGCACTTTCCTTAGCCACAGTTTGCTTGGCTACTCCACCCCAGATGCTAGCACCATGGTACAAATGAATGAGGCTAGAGCAGATGGGAAGCAGACCAAACTTTGGAGAAACAAACCATAGTTTGACAAATCTGTGGGATAGTTTATGGTTGACTACTGATTTGTTAAACAAATCATGGCTTAGCATTACATGCAAACCTAGCCAATGTGTGAAAGGCTTGCCTGGTCTTCAGGATAAGTACCAGACTCTAAAGAAAAGGTTTATTTTCTCTGTTTTATTGATTTCATTTAAAGAAAGCTGCTTCCTAACACGAACTCTTACTTTTTTCCCTAAGAAGAACTCCTGGTTTTTTTTGATCATTTAGTGTATATACTAGATTATGTTATCATAGTTTGACTCAAAAGCATGCTGAAGTTAAGATGTATTTGTTGTTTCCTAGGCATCCTGCAGCATCCTGATGGCACAGTCCTCAAACAATTGCAGCCACCACCTCGAGGGCCCAGAGAACTAGAATTCTATAACAAGGTAAATGTTTTCTAATTAATCCTCTAACTGAAGTTATGCTTTTTTTTGTTGAATTGAAGCATCCCTGTGTTTAATTATCAATGGGAACCTCTGTGCATAACATTAATACCCCAACTTAGCACATAAATGGCAAACTCAATATGGTAGTCTTGATCAGTGCCAGAGACTGATTATAGATATGGGAGGAAAATGACATACTTTTGAGCTTTTGACATCAGTGGGTCTTGAGTATGACTAGTGTTTTTTGATGTCTTCCACTGTCAGTAATGTTCGAGTGCATCTCTTTACTGACAGTCTCAGAGGTCATCTTGTGTACACAACAGACACACTGGTAGTTTCATCATATGCCTGTTTGGTTGTTGGGCATCTATCCATAACTTTGTTCTTGTTTTTCTATATTCCATAAGTGAGCTTCATGCTAGCTGTGATGTGGCCCTATTGGCAATTGCAGTAGCTTATTTGATTAACTAGGGGGCTATTTAGGCATGGAAGCCTCTGGAGGAACGAAGACTGGTTTATGCATTGAAGAGGGAGTGGTACATTGCACCAAAAAAGGTGTGATATTGGAGTAAAAGCCAGTTTGGTTAAGGGGGTGCTAGAATGCTCCTGCTACCCTGTTTCCCTAAAATCACTTTGTAGAGGAACCCGGGGTTATGTAGCGAGTTACTGGATCTCATGGCATAGGTGGCACATCTTTGAAGTTAACTGTTATCAGTAGGACAAAATAATATTGCAAATAAATGTAGAAACCATTCTTGGGGAATGAAATGACAACATACATTTCGTTGAGTCAGAGTGAATTATGTACTTTCTACCAGAGTTGCCTAAAGTTACATTAGTGTGCACGTGGAGAGAAAATGTAAATAGTTCATTAATATATGAGCTCTTGGAACAGTCTGTGCTGAAACATTTGGTTGCAAATGAGTCCACTCGCTATTAAAGCCAAAGGCAGTGTGATCCTCATTCAGGAAATGTCTCCTATAGCCAAGTATTTTTTTCTGCTAATCAGACCTTACAACTTCTTCAGTATAAGTAATTTGATTATTTTACTATTCCTATAGCTGGATACCTATATTGATTTGGTTTTTAGGGGGTGGGGGATTTGAAAAAGGAATCAATTCACCAGAATTTGTAGTGCGTTAACAATAATAGAGTCCTAAAATAAACCTTTTAGCAAGCTTCAGCTTTTTCCTGACCTACATAGGAGACAGGCAAGGCAGCCTGTGATCTGTCACCTGGCTTCTCTTGGTGATAGAAAATACAATAGTTCAGGCAGACAAGAGTTTGAAGGCATTTTTTCTCTTTATAAGTATATATAATGGGCAACAGTAGTTTGTAAATCCAGCAACTCATTTGTATGGTCTTGTTCATTTCCTTTTTAAGTGTAACTAGAATAACAGGACTGACTGTCATTCTGTCTCTGAAAAGTATTTCCTTAACATTTTTCCTCTGCGGTTGTTATTGCCAACTAAGGGTCAAAATTTAATATTGAGTAGAAATTTTAAAAATTGCATTGGTGTCACATTAGGAATTAGTTGTTGAGTTGCATGTTTAAATATTCTTTCTGTTCTTCATTCATGGTGTGGCTTTGCTGCAATTGAATGACAAGTCATGAACTGTACAAAATAAATAATTGCATCCCTCTAACAAAAATTAGGTATCTTTTGGCAGTAGAAACAATGCACTTTAATTGTTTTACAAATTCAATCAATGATAAAGCTGCTAATGTTACAGTACACAAGTTTTAATGTTACAGTACACTCTACTCTGCCTTCCCCCCCCCTCCTCCCCTTCTTGGAAATGTAAACCCACAGTTGGTAGGCTATGTTAAGAGTTCCTGTATTTACTGGATGCTTTCTAGGGTTATACCAATCCAATAGCTTTTAAAGGCCATTTAGTTTAGGAATTTGGGGTGGGGTGGGAGAATGCAGTTGTTTAATTCATCACTGAAAGATCCTCCTCATACTTGATTTTGCCATAACTGAAGATGAAAGGGAGACCAGACTTGTCTCACTGTGCCCCATCCTGCCACTGGTACACCTAAGAATGTTTTGATTAGATTGACTCACGCTGCACAGGATCCCTAAAACACATTTGTGTGCTTTAGTGCTGTCAAACTCAGAATTTCAATTTGGGGTGGGTTATATATATATATATATATATATATATATATATATATATATATATACCGTGTTTCTCCTAAAATAAGACGTGCCTCTAAAATAAGCCATGGCACGATCTTTTAAAGGCAAAAAAAAATAAGACATCCTCCCAAAATAAGACGTGTCGGGGTACCGGTACCTACCCGACCCTGACGTTCGCGGGACCCTCCTAGGCAGGAGGAAATAGCCGCCTCAACCCTGCTGTGAGGCCGTAGCAGGAGACCCGGGAACTCCCCTGCGGAAGAATCGGGCATGCGCGCAAAAAACAAGTAAGCGGCGGCTGATCCTTCTGGCCCCGATGCCGTCCGACGCCACGAGGAGCTGCAAGAAAGGAGCCTCAAATGAAAGGGGGAGCGTGAGCGCTCCAACGCAGCCGTTGCTGGAGTTAGCCCCCAGGCGTCTCCAACCGAGAAGAAGCTCCGCAGAAAGCCCCCTAGGAAGTTGGAGAAAAGGCAGCTTCGTTGCTGAAGCCGCACACACCGCACACACCGCCGCTCTCCAGCTGATCGGCGGGGAAGCGCCCGCCCAGGCGCTGTAGGGGCGGACTCCAAGCACAGCTTCCTGAGCGCTAATGGCTTCTCGAGCACTGGCGGGGTGGTCGCGCAGGCAGGGGACTCCCAGCAGCTCGGAGCTGCTGCTGAAGAGAGCACACACGCCGCACAAAAACGGCACCCCACGGCTCAGGAGTTCGCGGCACCGTGCTCTTGCTCCACGGATGCCTGTAAAAAAAAACACTGCAAAAACAAAACAAATGGAAGAGAGGTGAAGTTAAGGGCTGGTGGAGGAAGGAGAGAGAGCTAAAAGGGGAGAGGGAATCGTCCAGCGACGCGGTCAACCGATGATCCGAATGCTTCAGGTGCCGGGGCAAAGCCCCAGCCGCGCCGCACTGTGTGAAGCCCAGGGACCCGGCAGCGGGCGGCGCGCGAAGCTGCAGGAGCCGGCAGGAGCCGGCAGCAGCCTCAGCCGTGCCGCGTGAAGCCCTGGGACCCAGCAGCAGGCTCAGCGGGCGGCGCAAGAAAGCCCCGTACCATACTTAATAATGCTGTACCATGCTTACCGGTAATAAAAAAATAAGACATCCCCCGAAAATAAGCCGTGATGTGTTTTTTTAGAGGAAAAATAAATATAAGACGTGTCTTATTTTAGGAGAAACACGGTATATAGCAAAATGCTTATTTTTTATAGAAGACTTAACAGTAGTCAAACCTTCTGGCACAATTTACAGCATTTATTCTAAGAGACACTTTGTTTCCTTTCTAAATGGATATTTCTCATTGAGTGTGAGGTTTTAAACATACAGACGGTAAGATTCAACTAACAAGTCCTGTTAGTGGAAGCCCTGAGCAGGGTCTTTAGGTTGTATACCCCTGAAACTGGTTGGGTGGTGGTGGTTGGAAGAAGTGCTGGGACAGCGTGCAGGGGTACAAGAAGGAATTGTTCCATCTGGCAAGCCGAAATGCTTGTGCTGAAGATTACCTTAGCATGGTGTTGAATTCCTCCCATAAGTTCTAAATATCCAAATGTAATCTGCCACAAGAGGGAATTGAGTGGTTTGTTGCAGTTCAAACATATTTCTTTTATTTCAGGTGTATGCTGCTGACTGTGAAGACTCTGTGTTTCTAGAACTCCAAAAATATTTGCCAAAATATTATGGAACCTGGTCATCACCTACTGCACCCAATGGTACTGCTGTTAGACACACAGTGCAATAAGCACTAATTTTTTGGCAACTGCTTGGGAAATGGTTCTGAAAATGCCAGAAACTAAGTATTTGAGCACAGCATGATAAATCCTTATCGTGTAGAACATCATGAAACAATATATTGCTATGCTTTTTAGATGGAAAAATGTCATGTAAATAAGGGCTGTTTTCTGCAAACTCAATTGATTCTTCAGTAAGATCCAATTTAGCATATTTAGGTCTATTGCAGAATTTGTATGTCCAAATACACCTTCTGCTCACAGCAACAGGGGTACCACTAGTAGGGTACAGTAGTCTTGCAGGAAAATAATAAGATGACCACCACCAAGAATTAACAATTGGCAATTTAAAGCATGCTAAAGGGCTTATTATTATCTTTTAACATTTTATACTTTCTCAGAATGTTAGTTACAATTTGCTTCATTGAAAGGATGGCTACTGTAATTATTTACATTCTTACACAGGAGTCTGACACTGACCTGGACAGCAGATTTCATAATAAAAATAATTTGTAAAACACTACTAGTATATTAACTTATACAACACTGTCTGATAGTGAGAAGAGATATAAAAATAGACACAATGATATAAAATCACAGACTAAAAGGAGTCATAAATGGGAAATTAGATGGTTAATATAATGCTTGTTATAAGTAATTTAAACACACACACACACACACACACACAACTACTTTACATTTCTTGCAAGTCACCTTGAGACTCATGGTACAAGACAAGTAGCTACATCCTTATTATAATATAACCATTTAAAACATCTAACCACCTCAAACATTGCTAAAATGGATGGAAATGGGGCAAGGAGGCAGCAAAGTTGGGAAGCTTTGGGTTGTTGGTGGCAGAATACAGGTGTATGTATGCACACCAGTGGAGCCACCTCCCCAGAACTTCCCTGACCCCATCCATCCTTGCAAGCCTGGCAGCACTACCAGGAGGACGCCATCTTTGAGCCACTCCTGCGCTTATGTACTTTCCACTGACCTCTAATGAGTAGGTTGGTTAGATTATGATATTGATCTGGTTTATTCTGAATTGTTAACAGATTTGTACCTGAAACTGGAAGATGTGACACACAGATTTAAAAAGCCATGTATAATGGATGTAAAAATAGGCCAGAAAAGCTATGATCCATATGCTTCTGCTGAGAAGATTAAGCAACAAGTCAGCAAGTACCCATTAATGGAAGAGATTGGGTTCTTGGTGCTAGGCATGCGGGTAAGATGCAATTCTTCATTGGATTTTAAATCTTTTTATGCCCTTGACAACATGGGGGCAACTAAAATCATGTTTAGATGATATTTTCCCCCCAGAAAGATGTTAGGAGTCAGCATGCTTGGGGTTTGAATGTTTTCTGTCATGCCATGTTCCCTGCTTCCCTTATTGCAGGGAGATGTAGGTGACTGAATGGAGGCAATCTGCATTCACATCTCATTAATAATAATGAGAAAAGAAGTGGGTAGGGTTGGCGATCCAAGGAAGACCTAACAAAATAAAAAAATTCCTTCTAGTAGCACCTTAGAGAACAACTAAGTTTGTTATTGGTATGAGCTTTCATGTGCATGCACATTTCTTCAGATAAACTGAAACAGAAGTCACCAGACCCTTATGTATAGTCAAAGGGTGGGGAGGGGTATTACTCAGAAGGGTGGTGGGAATGGGTGATTGGCTGATAGGTGTGATAAACCGGTTGACAACTGTTAATGACTGCAATTGGTCTTACAGGGAAAAACAAGGGTCTGGTGACTTCTGTTTCAGTGTATCTGAAGTAGTGTGCATGCAGACGAAAGCTCATACCAATAACAAACTTAGTTGGTCTCTAAGGTGCTACTGGAAGGAATTTTTTTTAAATTTTGTTTTCACTATGGCAGACCAACACAGCTACCTACCTGTAAAAGGAAGACCTATTATCGATTTGTCTTTTGAGTACAATAATCTGAACAGCATCTTCAAGACTTTATTTTTTCTTTTTATAAAGAAGATTGTACTTAGTCCAGATGTGAACTTTGATAATATATTTCTTTTTATCTTCCTGGTTTTCTCACACAGCTCTATCCTTCCTCATCATATTATATTCTCAATAGTTCCGCCTCTTGCACTCCATACTTACATTCCATTTCATTGTTCTATTCAGTAACACCACCAAATAGCTAGATTTGTTAATTTGGTTATGATGGGTTGCATTCAGAAATCTAAGCTAATCTAAGCTGTTCACAGCAGTCCTCCAGAGAGCTAACATATTGTGTTGATAGCTTGGCTTATCCCTTCAGACCTTTGGTGCAGCATGGTGATAAACTGCAACAGTCTTGCATAGTATTGTGTTAGTGAAGCATTAATTGACTTTTAATGTGAAAGATTTGGCTTTTAACTGTATAAACTGAATTCTGATGCTGAAGCGCATTCAGAACCTTAAAAAATAGCCTTCAGGCAATAGATTATAATTGTAATTTCCCTAGCCAAGTCGAAGAAAAGAAACAACATGTTTTCTGTTTGGTCCTCATGGAGACATCAATGAGGCAGGCTCTAGTTATTAACCTATTCTATCAGTATATTACTGAAGGTGGATGATGTTGTTTGGCACTTGAATTTGACAGGCATTTTTGGTCTGTGTTCATAGATGTTTAGGGAGCTATTAATGTTCTGTACTGTACGTGATATTCAAGTTCTTTAGTATTTATTTATTTTGCTGCCCAGTGGCTTTCTTGTAGTGCCAAACACATGTTCATTAACATTTGGTGGGAGCCCTATATTTGCTGTTAAAGCAGCCCTATATTTGTGCTTAACTTTTAGATCTGCCATTCTGGGTTGGCATAAAATAGGTCAGCAAAAAATCTGTTCCTTTAATATAATGAAAATGGGCAGATATATATATATATATATATATATATATATATATATATATATATATATATATATATATATATTTGCTGCATTTCCTATGTTTGCAGGCATCTCTCTGAGATTTTAATTGGAATGCCATGGTCTGAAGCCTGTACCCTGTTTCTCATATTTTAAGACATACCCATAAAATAAGCCATAGCAGGATTTTTAAGCATTCAAGGAATATAAGCCATACCCCGAAAATAAGACATAGTGATAGGCGCAGCAGCAATGCCGGCTGTGGCAGTAGGAGGAGGAAAAAATAAGACATCCCTTGAAAATAAGCCATAGTTTGTTTGTTTTTTGAGGAAAAAATAAATATAAGACGTGTCTTATAATATGAGAAACACGGGTATAATAATAATAATAATAATAAATAATTTTATTAAATTATATAAATAAATAAATGGGCGGGGTATAAATAATTTGGCTGGGTTTCTGGTGGACCTTGCTGAATGCACTGTCTACTGCTTCTGTTTTTGTAGTTACTGAGAATGAAAAAAGTCTATCAGTTCATTTGCTGTCCCATGTCACAGATATAATTTAAATGTTGTTTTAGTGATCTTATTCTAGATATTTTTTTTGTTTCTAAATGTGCTGCTGTTGGCGGTTATATGCACACATATTTTTATATTCATTTGATTTCTATTTTTATGCAGCATGTTTATTGTTTTACAGACAGACTTGTTTTGCAATGATGTTTGGTCAGAAACTTATATGTCTGAGTTTAGACATTCTGAACGCCCGTAACTTTATTTGCACTGGTTTCTTGTTTTTGGACTGTAAAGTATAGCGAGGTATATAACATAAACCGTGATCAACTCCCGCCTGGAAACCAATGTCCCCACTGTGGAAGGACGTGAGGATCCAGAATTGGCCTCCACAATCACTTGCGGACCCATTGTTAAAATCGTGTTTATGGAAGACAATTTTACTCGGCTACGAGTGATCGCCAAATAATAATAAGAAGAACATCTCACTGATGTAATATTCCATTGAAAAAGCTATATCTGAATATACAAAGTTTATGATGTTTTCAATGTGAACTTGCTGAGTTTGGATTGCTAGATAGATCCAGCTCATAAAATAGTTCCAGAGATGTGTGGATAAAGCATTTTTTTTGGGGGGGGAGCCTTCTTTTGTATGCTGAAGAGTAAATTGGAACTAGCCCTAGGACAAAGACATTTTTTCAGAAATCAGATGGCAAAATTACATTATTATTTTGTGTGTTTTAAGGTTTATCGCGCCCATTCTGACAGCTATGAGACGAAGAACCAGCATTATGGAAGAGGCTTAACGAAAGAGACAGTAAAAGATGGTAATGTTTGGATTTAGACCAGGTTGTAGTACTACTATTTTAGGCCTTTATTACAAGACTGTGTGCTTATAAGCTACACGTAGCTTGTCTCATAGTTAATAAAATTGAGGACAATATAATAAAATCCTCTAGCATGCAGGATTGCCAGGGAAGGGAAGGGAAGGAAGTGGGATCATTCTGACTTGGGGTTAAAGGTGGGAGAGCTCGGATGGGGGAAATGTGTGTATCTCTGACTTACCGGTAGCTTTGGATGAGGGAGTTAAGGCAGCATAGCCTGCCTGTGCCAGGAACCTCCTAAATCACATGGAGATGCACTGGATCCTAATCTGCTCATCCTGGCAGATCCTGCTATAGGATTGCTCCCCATGAATATTTTATTGTGCAGTCCCAGCTCTTTCGTTATAAGTTCTAAGCATGAATGAATGAAATTTATTATGGTCCTAGACCAGATTCACATATCGTACTAAGCGAACATAAAACACAGTAGAATTAAGTTTGACTTATAATCGAATATGACAATAAACAATATGAATATGACAGCCATTAGAAATGTGGTTTAGGTCTTAGTCTCTAAAATATTATCTAGAGCTTGCATCTGTAATAGCACAGCTTGTTCCCAGAGTTTTACGCCAGGTGCGCAAAATTTGGCCACCCTTAGCGTGATCTCTGGATCCTTATCCTCCATGAGGGTTCTGAGCATTGATAGTATGTTTTGAGGGTTTAAAGTGATTCCCATAAACTCTCACAATAATCCTGGAAACCAGGTCAGTTGTACAGTGCAATCACAACTCACTTAAGGGTTCAGTTCCAGAAGCAGCACACACATGCAGAATTGTGCATAGTCAAAAGCTGCCTGCTGGAAGGGTGGGGGGACCACCTCATGGAGGATCTCCCTGCATCTCCACTGCCAGGGGAAGAAGAAATCTTGCCTTGGCAGCAAGACGAGTATGGAAGCAGTAGAGGCAAATGAATGAAGAAGAAACCTAGTTCCTTCAGCTGCAGAAGGGAGGAGAAAGGCAGACAGAAGCTGCAACACTGTTCCAGCTTTTTGTTTCTGCCTGTATGTCTCTAGGTTGGCCTCTCTCTTCCCTTCTGCAGCTGGGATTTTTTTTCTTCCTCACTTCCCTGCTCATCATGCAGCTGAGAGAGGTGCATTTCTTATTCCTCTTGCTTAAGTGCATGTAAGAAGTGAGACTTGAACCAGAGAACACCAGAATAAATCAGACACACTCGCTCTGAAATAGAACCTTTAACATTGCAATTAATATTTTGATGATGGGAAATTTGAATTGGGGTGCTTGTCTGAATTTGGGGGGGGGCATATTATCAGCTGACTGTGAATAGCAACTTAAATCTGAATTCTGTTATATGAATAGCTGTGAATTTGTTGTCAATTTTGCTTTTTGGAAGCTAGGGCACCATTGCTATACTGCAGTTTGAACTTTCCAGTCAGTGGGTATTAATTTTACTGGTTTCTTTCTTGCAGGTGTGGCTCAGTTTTTCCATAATGGATTCTACCTGAGAAAAGATGCCGTAGCTGCCAGTATTCAGAAGATTAAAGAAATACTGCAGTGGTTTGAGAAGCAGAAGCAGCTTAACTTTTATGCAAGTTCTTTACTATTTGTCTATGATGGCTTGTACCCGATGGCAACTACATGGTTAAATGATGGCAGTCTGGTCGAGAAGGCAAGAGTGTCCAAGGGTCAAGTGCCAAGTGGTGGTACATTGGAATATAATAATAACATTCGTGTCATCAGCTCTACAGAGAATGGCAAGGTAGAGACCTCTGTAGGCAAAGGCTTCTCTAAAATGTATGCACTTCACAAAAGGCACCAGAGTCAAATTTCCCTTAAAGTTGAAACTGTGGAACAAGACAACATATGGAAGAGCAGTGCTTGCCTTTCACAAGAACATCTGAATGGAAATGTTATACCTCAGCTGGAAAAAGTTTTCTGCCACATGCCTACTACGCTGCCAGAAAGCATGGAGGTTGAAGTCAGGATGATAGATTTTGCGCATGTGTTCCCCAGCAACACTCACGATGAGGGCTATATTCATGGTCTGAAGAATTTAATTACCGTCCTTCAAAATATTTTAGATACTTAAACTTTTTGCTATGATTTCTACTGGGGGCCAATTATAATGAAAAGCAACAACATTTCTGCACTTGTGATTCTGTTATATGTTGGTTTGTATTGTTCTACATTTTACTTGTCTTTGTACTTTTGGTAGGATGATCAAGTATTTTATAATCTTACTCAGGAAAATTATTCTGTAGTTTCTTACAGTTTAGTAAGAGAGAAGCTAATGAGATTTAACTGGTAATCGTAGGAACTTGCATTTAACTTGTGAAGCTTAGCTAAATTTGGGGGATGATTTGTGTCGGATAAAATGGTAGAGCTTTCTCATACCCTTAAATATTTTTAGTTAATCAGAGTCCGCCCATGCAGGCAGAACACTGAGCCATATCTCTAAATAACGGGTTATTAGGAGAATATTAGAATATTATCCTTAGGTGTTTACTACATCTTTAGAACTGGAGCATTTCTGAGGGATAAATACTTAAAAATCTGTATTCTAATTGAACCAGCATTTTAGTGTGAGGTGATCATACTGCTTCGTTCTTAAAATTGGGTAGGTATGTTCATCTTTTCATGGCTAAACTTAAAACTATACTCGAACAGTGTAATTTATTATGAGTGCTATTGAAATCTTTTTCAAAACTTATGAAATAGGAGTTGTCTGCCATGTAAAGATGTTAAATGCTGTTTTGAAATATTTGTGTCAGATTTTGTGCCCTATTTTGTTTATAAGCTTTATATTTAGATATTCAACTAGGAGTTGCTTTGGACATTGCAGAAAAACAGCAAAATAATATATACTAGTGAGTCTACAATGTCTAAAGTCAGTTATAAAAAATAAGGTAGTACTATGGCCATTCATTGTGTGGGCAATTTTGTAAAATTGCACAGCCAGTGGTTGAGATAGTTTTAAGAGGTTGCAGTTGGAGAGAGTATTTAAAGAGTTGTCCAGTCTCTTAAGTTGCATCTTCTTGAAATCCTCTCATCCAAGGAATGTATGAACACCAGAAATAAGTCCATGTTGAAAAATGGTCATTATAAACCAGGGTCTTCGAAATTATTAAATTCCCTATGGTGAGATTAAGGACTGCTTTATCAGACATAATGCTACACATTGATAAATATAAGCAGATAGAAGCCAGAGACTCATGTAGAGGATGTTTAAAGCTTACATCCACATTTTGGAACAAACCACAGTTTCTGTTAATTCCAAATACAGGATTTTATTTATTTTTTATTTAAAAAACTGAGTTAGTCCAATTGAACCAGAATTGCACTGCGGCTTAATATTGTAGTTTCAATAAGCCACAGTTTACCTGTATTACGATATAATGGGAAACTACATTTTGGAACAAACCATAAACAGTACCTATAAACGCTTTCTTGTGCTCGAACAGGAGGGGAGAATTTATGAGTCCAAGGCAAGAATTTGTGAGTCCAAGGCTTGTGTCCGCTTGCTCTCTTAGCATTGCATTTGAAATGGGCCTTATCGTGCAGACGTTGGGCGGGCTGATACAAGAGGGCTTCCTTCTGGCAGCATGTGCATCTCCATAAACATAAAAAAGGCAGAAAGGAGAGTATGGACCGCCTTCAACTAATGTGTCCTGGTAGTGGAAGCCTGTGCAAGGACTTTTGTTAGCTTAATGGAGCTTCCCCTGTGCCCCCCCCCCCCAATGGCTCTAGAGTGTCAGGAGACCCCCAAAGCAGGAGGAGGTAGAGTGTGAATGTTTTGCCTGGCAAGCTTAAGTACTTGTGCTGATTAATGATTGGCATAGCTCTACAACGAATTTCTCCCTAGGTGACATTGCACAACACCCCACAGCAATTCTCATGGGCATATTTCAGAATCTGTCTAGCATGGAAATGGTTGCAGCCAAATCCAGTGATACAAGATGGAAAATTGTACGAATCAGATTTTTTTCTGGAAAATCTTTCAGTGCTTTATTTTTTCCATGGAATTCCCCCCCCCCCTTTTGTAAGTTTACTAATAACTACATACCAACTGCAAATACAGTATAAGGCAAACTTGGCAGTTTTGACATTTTAGCTTTGTTTATGAAACACAGGTAAATTAAGTCACTTTCTATAATCCATCAGAAAAAATTCTAGCATAAATTATGCTGTGTAAATTAAGTTTACTTAATTTGCATAGGGAAAAATATCCTCCACCACTCCCTGAAATCCTTATCACTGGGAAATGCTTTTTAACCAAATGTCCATTTTCTAGTAGTGCCTGTTAAGGAGAACACTTTGCTTGGTTTCAAAACTACCAAGAACCAAAGGGTCCTGTCACTGAGCAGGCCCTACTTGGAAACACCTTTACAACAATGCTGTAAGGGAATTTTGTAAACAGACATGCGCTCCTGCATTTGATCACTCCCCCCCCCCCACAAAACTTTTTAGAAGGAAAGCTACAATTTTAGGATTAATTTCAATGTTCTGCTAATACTGCTTCATTGTATAGTGTTCTGTAGGCTAATTGGACATAATAATTTATCAGAGTTTTGTGTTTTCACTTTCTAAGGTTCACTAGAATACTGATTTTAATTGGAAGCAACGTGGTAAATATACATGGACTTTTTTATTTTCTATCAAAACAAATGCTACATTGATGAACAGTTTTCACATAGGTTATAAAGTGAGCCTTAATTAATAAAAGCCGATGTCAAAGATGATAATACCATCTTTAAGAGTGATTAGGAGCATTCAGTGTTCTGTGAAGTAATTTAAAGCCTATTCTGGGAAAAGTTACACTATTCTGTCCTATTGAGCTACCTTTGTCACAATTAGCTTATTTTATAGTAGCCTATGTTATCTGTATCTGTTTTCTGTTCAACACAGACTCTTTCCACACACACACACACCATACATATATATGAGTATGTCTAATGTAGGCAGGTATTTATTCTTTCTTGTCCTGTACCATTTCACATCTGTAGGGTAGTAATCTGCTCTGTAATATTAGTACTATAATTGTTTATTGCTGTGCTGCTTACACTATTTAATGTAACTAGAACATTGTAGGATCACCTTACAGAAAGCACTCCTGTCTAATTTTCAGTTTTTATAGTTGCAATTGTAACAGAATTATACTTATTTTTATTCAGTTGGAAGTTAAGAGTACTTTAAATTAAAAACTTGGTACAGCTAAAAGTAACCCATTCAAATGTAGACTGCAGAAATGGTAAATTCAGAACTTAACCTTATGTGACTTTCACGGGAGGACAGAAAAGAGAATAAAAACTCAGAATGGGATAGTATGCTTTCCTTTATGTTAGTATACTCTCACTCACCATTGTTTATGGGCTAATTTCATCATTTCCATTTCTTGTTCATAGGAAGCCTTGTAGAGTGATGCTTTAATATCATACGCTTGGGTACATAATTGTAAAAGTTCTTATTTCTGAGATTTCCTGATTCTGTAGCTTATTGTGTATGTTGGAACTTGGATGTGCACAGGAATGCCTGGTACACTCAAAGCCTTCCTTATTCACCTAATGAAGGAGGCAAGTTGAGTTTATGTGCAGAAAACAGATCACCCACTTCTAATTGAAGTGGATATGAAAACCTGTGTATTATGAGAACTTTGTGTATATATCAGAGCACCTATGGGCTTGAAATTGGAGCCCTTGTGTAGCGTAAGGAGTATTTAAATGTGTCTCTTTGGAAGGAAGAATGACTGATGTAAATGCTAATGAAGATGACTCCACAGCTACAGCCTCTGTAAATTACATTGATTTTGAAAAATTGGCTCTTGTCACAAGGACACTTCTTAGAATCGCTTCTGATGTGTTTGTGAAAATACTCCTTTTAAATGTATTTTGTGGGAAATTATGTACAATCTTACCTGATAGAATTTAAATTATATAATTTTTTAATAGCAAAACATTTTCATTCTTGGTATTTTTGGATATTAGTGGTTCCTGGTGCATATATTCAAATGAGATTTAAAATAATGGTATTATGAAATGTTAAAATATTTTAACTAACTAGTTTTACAGAACTATGAAATTGTGTATAATTGTGTTTTCACATGGAGGCTGTATTTTCAAACCGAAATTATTTTTGTTCTATTGTACAGGAGAACTATTTTTGCGTATCCCATACATTACATACCATTCCATATGAGATGCTTAAATTTTAGGAAGAGACTATTTTCACTTAAATTGTGGATCGAATGAACAATTTGGCAGGTTACAAGTAGGTCCTAATGCATGCTTACCTGGAACTAAGTCCCTCTGCGTTTTGTGGCATTTCTTAATAAGTGTGCATAGTACCGTGGCCATAGTCTGCCATAGCAGAACTGAATAAGGGTCACTTAGGAATGTGACTGGTTGTCACTAAGGGTGCAAAATATTGCACAGATTTTGTGGGAAACATATTTCAGTATTAAATACTAAACTAGCGAGAGAGAAGAGGGCACAACCACTATAGACTATGAGCCGAACCCTTCTAAATTCCTTTATATTATGGCCCTTTTAAAGGACTGCAACTGATACAAAACACTCCTTTCGACCTGTTCATATTAGCTATTTTTAATTATTATTTTTAATAGTTTACACTATTTGCAATAACCGTCCCTGCTGAGTGCCTTCTGCTTCAGGTTTGGTACCTTTTAAATGACCTCACGTAGCATCTATTGTGATGTAATGGAATGCTTTAAGGGAGAGCTGAATGACTATTGATTATGTCCCACTAATGTTGGAGAGTATGGTTTCAGTAATAGTTAGCTTCTTTTGATCCAAAACAAATTCATTCGGAAAATTGCCACGCTTTGTGCTTAGTTCCACAATTATAGTAAATTGTGAGCCAGGCTTAAAAACCTATGAGTGAAACACATAATGAATAACTGAAGCCCCCCCCCCTTTTAAGTTATGTTGTCTGGCTTGCATGTTACCAAATAAGCCAGAAAGGTTGAGGAGGCATCTATAGCAACAGGACTTGGGAACGGAAGGGGTGGGAACTGTGGCTTTGGCTCACCCACCCCCATATCCCTTCTCAAGTGGCCCTACCTCAAAACTTTGCTTTCTGTGGACATACTGCCTTTCCTCAACGACGACAAAACCCCGGGGGGCTTAATACACAATCATATGCATCCATGTGCCTTGCTGGTACTCAAAAGAAGCATTTCAATTCCTGAAAAGAGGCGACCTCATCTGTGTGGTTGTGAACCAGTCCTTAGGGTGCTTGAATCTGGCCATATGTGAATCTTGTTGAGGAGAGCCTTGTGTGGAAAGGAATTTGAATAAGAGTTTAGGTTGGAGATGCTGAAGAAGGCAGCAGTAAATAATTTATTCACTCAAAGTGTAGCTTTTTGCAGACCGTATCCATCCAAAAGCCTTACATTCAGTTTTGTTTTGCCTGTTTTCTATGTACTGTTCATGCTGGTAAACCATTGAATTGGAGCATAGAATGATGAACTCATTCAGCTGTGAAATATTATTACATTATATATCCAGGAGCTAAATACTGCACATCTGTAATTGTTAATTGTGGTTTTGTTAGCTGAAGTTAATGCACACTTAAAAAAAAAAAACTTTCATACTATGAATTTTTCTACTAATCTTCCCTAGATAGCAATTCTGAGTAGTTTTGTATGTAGGTATACAAAATTAATTTTTGTTTGCCATTTAGAGAAGTGACGCCTGTACATTTAGAGTTTGTTGGAGATTAATCTTTATGTGAAATCCAGCAACAGGAAAGAGAAAGCAACAGTGGTTTTGGGAACAAACGAACATTTACACACATTGTCTAAATCATTGTCTAAATATGCTTTTGAAACATGTATAAATGTTGGCACTGGAAAAAGAAATCTGAACTGGCTGAACTGACTTTTAACTAAAATGTCCAAATATGATTAATATTGCACATCTGCATATGAATGAAACCAGAGTGCACATAAGCACTTTAATATTCTGAGAACTGTACTGGAAAATATATGGAAGCATGTGAAATTGCACCTGGAGCTGGATTAACTGGTGGGGGTGGGAGGGGGGATTTTACAGTTTAAATGTACATGAATGAATGAATGTAATCTGGCCTCATTTTCTCTAGCTCAAAAAGTTGAAATTGTGTTGTGCAATGTCCTTTTTTTGGTGTTTGACTGTAACTGATATTTTGGGAGGATTGTTGTTGGACTGCAGAGGTATGTGTTTTATAGTAAAAAAAAATCTATTATGCTATATACCAATTCTTTTGTAATTTATGTGATATTTAGGTGATTCTAATAGCTGTATATTAGGCTGACTATTAAATTGTCTTTTAAGTTACCTTGAATGCATTGTCCTTGACTTCTTAAGTAATGTATTGCTTCAATTGTGAGAAAACATTCTGCCACTTTTGTAGTTTCTGTTGCCAGGTGAGTTCTTCCCCTCTTAGCTGTTTAGTTCCTCCAAGATACTGATGAAGGTGTATACTACCAAGCCCCTCATACTTTTGTTCCTAAGTTACTAATATTAATGCACTTCACACTTATTAATGTACATCACACTTAGGCAGTATTGTTAAACAAAAAAAGTCTTTGGCCTGAGGAGCTTACTATCTTTTAAAACTGTGTGTTGGAGACAGAGGTATGTAGAAGTAGATTGGTTCTGTGGTCCAGCATTAGCAAAGATCTGACTAATTGGCACTAGGAACAGGAAGAGATTTTCTGTAGTGGTACTATAGTTGTGGAGTTCTTTCTGGCGAGCCCCTCTGAGGGCACTTGAATTTTTATTATCATTATGTAAGGGAATTTACGATTGACATTATTATGTTTCTACTGTGTGCTTGCTGTGTTTCGCTGGCTTTTAATCCTGGTGTGTATTTGTATTCATGGTGCTTTGTTTGATTTTTAACACTGTCTTTTCTTCTAATGTTTCCTTTGAGCTGTTTTAATTTGTTCTGAAAAGCAGCCTGTAAATAAATGCATAAATAAGAGTAACAAGAAGAATATGTGCAAAGGCAACTAGATGTGCTTGGGTTTCACCTTTGTAGGAAGAGAGAGAGCCAAAGGTGGTGATTTCCTATTATGGAAGGAATCTGCCAGACTAGGAGGGAGGGAATTCACCCTCCTCCCTGAAGTGCCCAGCACCCCCTAAAATCTCTGTAAGGACTCCCAACTCTCTGGAGCAGATTTACAGGGATGAAGGGCACTGCACTGTGGAGGGGAAATTGCCAAAAAAAAAAACCTGCTTCTCAGATTTACTGACAGATTCCTTCTGTCAGTGAATGGTCACCCTTAAGGAAGTAAGCTGTATGCATGGTAAAGAATTATGAGAGGTGATTTTTGAGGCAGTTGGTTTTCATTTACTATTACATATAGATCCCTTTCTTTTATATAGCTTGAAGCAAAGGGTTCCCAGGAGGACTCCCAAGCACTGACCAGACCCACTTAACTTTAGCAAGGTGGCTGTGTCATTTGCCTTCAGATCGTAGTTGTGAATGGAAGAGTTAAGTTGCTACAACAGAAAGGCAGGGAAGAGGGGGCCATAGTAGTCGAGGTGGAAGATGACAAGAGCAAAAGAAGTAGTGTTTGCCAAGGAGCTGAAGCAGGACTGGATTTCTGGGATATTTTACAGGGAGAAGCAGTTTAAGATTACGTTAGGAGTGGCAACTAAAAGGTGTGGCAAGTGGAAAACTGCATATTCCTGTGCAATGGGCGTGTGCTTCTAACAGCACGTTTTGCTGCTTTCCTCGTGTTTTTTCTCACCAGATCAGCATGGAGGCAGAGCAGATCTACACATTTATTGTAAGAAACCTGTTCCTATTTTACCCTCTTAAAATTTGAATGATCTTTTTGGCAAAAGTTTAAGATATTTTCCCATTGACAACAAAAACAAAAATCTCAAGGTGATTTACACAAAAGGGAAATAGAAAACAAAGATGTAAATAAAATAGACCCCAGTCTTGAACTACCTAGAGGTATGCCTCAACATCTGACTGTGACGAACACTTGGCCAAAGGGTTTTGGGAAACTTACAGTCCAGCTTGCTCGACGTTTCTATTAAATCAATGAGCCTGGTCAGACAAGTTAGAAATGTAAGAACTGTCGGAAAGTCCCCTGCTGTTTCCCTTACTACGGCTCTTCTGATTCTTAGTGGAAGTTTGATTTCTATACATTTCAGATGCATTAGCCAGCAGGACAGCGCAGCATGTACTATTTCAGAGGGAATGGATGTTTAAACCTCTAATTTCTTTTGCCAGTGGGAAATACAGGAGCTGTGGAGTGCCACTAATGTATCTTAATTGCCATAACTTTGGATCTCAATGGAAAAAAAACAGTTTACAAAGTACTTAAAACCCCCCACCCCCCAAAATTAATCTTGAAGAAAGGGGAAAGAATGAAGTTGAAGGATGACTTCTCAGAAGTGGGAATGGTGGTGCTTCTCTAAAAAAAATAGACTACAAAGGTGAAGGAAAAATGTTGACAGAAAAGATTTTTGCTCTGGTGGTGGTTTTTGACAAGGAGTGTGGTGGAGTCTCCTTCTTTGGAGGTCTTTAAGCGGAGGCTTGGCAGCCATCTGTCAGGAATGCTTTGATGGTGTTTCCTGCTTGGCAGGGGGTTGGACTGGATGGCCCTTGTGGTCTCTTCCAACTCTATGATTCTGTGACACAAGATAATATTACTGTGTGTTGATTGCAGTAGACATTTGTATCACCACCCTGTTCATTGTTTTATTGTTCTACTCTGGTAGGAGTTTGGCATAATATAGCCACCTGGGAGAAAGCACTGCTAAAACTGCTTTACATACTTGTTTAAATCCTTTCTATCTTTCTGCAATAAAGGAATTTACAGATAACCTCTCTGTGGGAAATGCAGCAGACGCAAGGTTTTCTTTTGAGTCCCCTAGTACCCTTATTGCCACATGCATGCATGGTTTTCAGAACCGATTTATTGTTTCCTTCGACAGTAAAGATGTTTGGGTTTTCCCTCCCTTTTGGAGAATCAAGATGACATTGGCGATCTCCTTCAGCCTGTTCTGTTTTGATGGTACTTGTTGTCCATTGTGAAATCGCAGTCACGGTCACAGTGCAATAAATTCCACCTGCTGCCATAAGGGTGCTAAAACCCCGCAGCGTTTTCATCTGATTTAGGGCTAGTACACGCAACCTGCCTACTGAGTGGGGCCTACTTGCAGTCTCTCTCGTTCCTGTGTCCATTTTGGGGTCTGACTTGTTTGCATTAAGCAGAGTGAGCAGAACTGCACATTAACCACATATCTTTTTAATGTAGTAAATGATGCTGTGGAACAGGCAGGTTGCCACATTCTTGCTAACTCAGCTGAGAATGGTCAAAAAGTGGAAAGACTGGCCCAGTCAGCATTGACTGTGGGCATCAACACATGTAGCCAGTGTTTTTTCTCCTGGGGGGACGCAGGGGTACGCATACCCCTAAACATTTTGTGAATCTTTGTACTTTTGTCCATTTACTGTATTTTCCCCAATTTGAACTATAAAGTGGTGATTTTCTTGAGTCAAAATGAGAGCACCCCTAAACATTTACTTTTTTGGGGGGGGAGCACTGCATGTAGCTGTTGGAAAATTCAGTTCATCAGCCCAGAAGAGCGCACTCGAACACTCATCATATATACAACCCGTTGTTCTTTTATCCAATACGCCAACAATGGCATGTATCAAACGCACCCGCAACACACACCCATCAGTTGCTGGTATAACCCTCACAACAGTTGTATCCCATATTTGGGTCACCCCGATTCAGTGCTTCTACTTCTTAAGTAGATAATACTCAGGGCCGGATTTAGGTTTGATGAGGGCCAAAGCTACTGAAGGTAATGGGGCCCTTTATATGCCCAGCTGTCCTTTGCCAACAACAAATTGTCGCTTTTTTGTGTTGAATATATGCTATATGGTCATTTATGGACCTAATAGGTATATAAAGCCATTTTATTTGTTTTTTATCTTATATTTTGGAAATGCACATCCAGGTTTTTTTCCTTTAAATTTTGTTGGGGCTCCCAAGAGAATGGGGCCCTAAGCTATAGCTTGTTTAGCTTATACGTAAATCCAGCACTTATTATGGTAATACTTTATCTGTACCTTGCCCGAAGATTGTCCATTGTGGGTTTTTGTTTGTTTGTTTGCATTCCTTGTTTTCTTCTTTACATTAACACTGCTGTTGTGTGGTGATTAAGAAAATGGCAGGTTCCACGGAGATGGCATTCCCACTGACCCCCACACCTTTTCCACAGTCCGGGAGCAAGCACATGTCCCAGGGTTCCTTGTTAATACATACTTGCCCACAAGCTATTCAAAAAGGTCAAGGGGCATGGCCTACCTTGACTAGACAATTCCTCCCTGTGCCAATCCTATTGTTACATGGACACAGATACGGCATTTCTACTATGCGAAGTAACTGTCCAATGCAGTACTTTCTGTTTGAGATTTAGCTTCCTGCTCCTGTTCATCTTAGCAGAGAGATCAGCATGTGCTCTTTGTCAATTGTAAAAATGCCCTTGTAGTTGCTGTTAAAAGTTTCTATCAAATAAGGGATTGTGCAGTGTAAGGTTGGCAAGCAACCACCAGATGGTGCTGTGTTCAAAATTTGCTACCTACCGTGTTTCTCCAAAAATAAGACAACGTCTTATATGGCTTATTTTCAGGGGATGTCTTATTTTTCCCCTCCTCCTGCCGCGGCCGGCATTGCTGCTGCGCCTATTACTATGTCTTATTTTCGGGGCATGGCTTATATTCCTTGAATGCTTAAAAATCCTGCTATGGCTTATTTTATGACTACGTCTTAAATGAGGGGAAACAAGGTAGAGGCTATTACAGCTGGTAAAATGCTATAGGTAAAGGTAAAGGGACCCCTGACCATTAGGTCTAGTCGTGGATGACTTTGGGGTTGCGGCGCTCATCTCGCTTTATTGGCTGAGGGAGCCGGCGTACAGCTTCCAGGTCATGTGGCCAGCATGACAAAGCTGTTTCTGGCGAACCAGAGCAGTGCACGGAAATGCTGTTTACCTTCCTGCCAGAGATGTACCTATTTATCTACTTGCACTTGACATGCTTTTGAACTGCTAGGTTGGCAGGAGCTGGGACCGAGCCATGGGAGCTCACCCCGTCACGGGGATTCGAACCTCCAAGCTTCTGATTGGCAAGCCCTAGGCTCTGTGGTTTAGACTACAGCGCCACCTGCATCCTGGTGAAATGCTATACGTATCTTTATTAATGATGCAGTTAATTCTGGAAAAGTTTTTTTGTGCTACATAAATATTTTGCCTACTTGGGTTTCAGTTTCTTCCAGTATGATGATCTGGAGTAACGGCTGAGCTGTTTCCTAATAACAAGAGTTATTCTGCATCCCTCTAAAACATAAGACAGCGCATTAAAACTGTCTTGCATTGAGTTTACTGCTGTGCGTTCTCTGACCTCATAAATATAACTCAGAGCTCACCTACAATAATATAGTTTTAATAGGGTTGCTGCAAAAGCAAATAATAATTGAGCTCCTGCATAATGAAGAGTTGGGATAATTGGCATACAAGTGAATTATTAATTGGTGTTTAGAGAAATTGTGCCCCTGTGAGGGCAAAAATAGTGGCACATGTCCCGTACTCTGTGTGTGAGGTTCTCAGAGTTACATTTAATAGCCTGGTAAACAATGGCTGACCATTGTATACTCATCTGTTTGTTCAGCAGTGGAGTAAACACAGGTAAGACTCGATGTGAAATACTTCCATAAAAACAACTTTAGACAAACAGACATTACTTGTGGAAATAAGTGTTGTCTGTTAGACAGCTGGTGTAATTTAACAGATGTATTTAACAAATTTAGAAACTGCTTTATGATATAAAATAAATGAAAACCTTATAAAAACAAATAAAACAATTTCAACAAACTAAATTCTACATTCCTACAATTTTTAAAAACTTACATACATAATTTTATTTGTAGGCCGCCTTTCCATAGTTTAAAGTAACCATACTCAAGGCTGCTTAGAACATGAAAAAATATACAGAACTACAACATAACAAAAAAAGTCAAACATTAAATAAAACATTAAAAAAGTACAAAACCAAACTGAACAATTTCCACGCAAGTCACAACAAAATCTAAAATAAAGATACAAGACATCAACGACAACACCCCCCTCCCCAGAAAAACAATTGTTGTTGTTTAGTCATTTAGTTGTGTCCAACTCTTCATGACCCCATGGACCAGAGCACGCCAGGCACTCCTGTCTTCCACTGCCTCCCACAGTTTGGTCAAACTCAGGTTGGTAGCTTCGAGAACACTGTCCAACCATCTCATCCTCTGTCGTCCCCTTCTCCTTGTGCCCTCAATCTTTCCCAACATCAGGGTCTTTTCCAGGGAGTCTTCTCTTCTCATGAGGTGGCCAAAGTATCGGAGCCTCAGCTTCAGGATCTGTCCTTCCAGTGAGCACTCAGGGCTGATTTCCTTCAGAATGGATAGGTTTGATCATCTTGGAGTCCATGAGACTCTCAAGAGTCGCCTCCAGCACCATAATTCAAAAGCATCAATTCTTCGGCGATCAGCCTTCTTTACAATATTTCAACCCAAAAGTCTGTTCAGCAGTTTAAGGTTTTGTAGCTGGAGTCCAGCCCCCCACCCTCCCAAGCCAGGTCGAAAAGGCCTGCAAGGTGGGGAGCAGCTCTTCCAACACAAACATCCAAGATGGTTTCTGGCCTCTTCAGCAGCCTCAGTTTCAGCAGTTATATGGTTAATATTCTATAAAGCCTTATTAAACCAAAAATTCTTCTGTAGGTGCCAAAATATCATGCTGCTAGGCAGCTTTCTAATTTTGGTAAATGTACGGTGTGGGCTCCTTCAAAGAATCATGGGAACTGTAGTCAATCCCTCACAGAGCTATAGCTCCTAGCACCCTTAAAACTATAGCTCCACCCCCACAAAAAACTACATTTTTGATGTGCTTTTAATTGTAAGGTGTGCCAAGTTTAGGCTTATCTAGTTCCAAGGTGCAATCTGAAACCTGCCTAGGTTTGCTATGGGACAAAGAAACGCACCGTGGCCAATTCCACCTAGTTGAAAATAGAAAATCCAGCTTCAGCTGCCTCTAGCCTTAAATGAAACACAAAGGTTCCTTGTTAGGTAAAGAACAGAAGACAGGACTACTGAATCTATCACCCATGACTCACTCAGGGGAGTTCTGCACAAACAGCTTCCCAGAGCTCACTTAAGAGGCACAATGAAGTCCAGGTCAGCTTGACCAGAGTTGCAGAGGAAGGCAGTGAAAGAACTGTCTGTTCTTAACCAGGTGATCAAAATCTTCCTTTGCTCTATTGCTTTTTCAACAGCAAAAGAATGGACTCCTTATGTTCCTACATGTAATTTGAATTCTGCTCAAGTCAATGGCCCAAACCTTCATTGATTTTTTAATGCTGTGGGTTGGCTCTCCTGAAGCTGACATTTCTTCCAGGCTGCCCTGATAGCAGTGGACAAATGTAGTTTCATTTTCTTATTACCATATTGCTACTCTCCTGGGCTCATCAATGACCTCTTATAAACAGCACTTTTAATTCTGAAAGAGCTTTTTATTGAGGCCATCTTCCTACTGGTTCTGGAAAGCAGGCAGGTGCTTGACGAGAGGTTGAAAGGGAGGGTAAAGACAGAGGCAGGAAAGGAGATTATTATTTTAACAGATTATATGTGGAATTTAAACGTAACAAAATAATGTGTTGAATGAACAAAGAACTGGAAGTTAATTAATTCCAACATATAGCGAAACAGAAGTGATTGAATATGCCCTGGTCAATGCAATACACTGTATTTTAAAGGGGTCCCAAAGCTATATGCTTGTGCTGCTTCTTGTACCTTTTAAGTGCTTGTCCACGGCTGGAGCAAATATATTCACACCAGCCTTTCTCCCCATTAATCTAAGGGGGTCCACAAGATGTCATCCCTATTCCAGTATTGTCCTGGACCTTTCCCTGCTTTACATGAAGGGTGTCCAATCCTTAGAAAGTCTGAAATCGCCAGGATTGAAAAAACCCATGTTTTAAAGGGGTGGCAAGCCAATGTGACTACACATTTTCTTCCATTATAAAAGTATTCCCGTTCTCAAACTGTTTTTAAGTGGAGGCAATGAATGATGCTGATGTTGCTCATGCCACATCTAAAAGTGGCAAGTTGTTTCAGCGGTGTTGTCTTGCTAATCTGGCCTTTGTTTAATTTGGAAGGAGGCTGCTTGGTGTTTTGTAGTACAGTCGTACCTTGGAAGTCGAAAGGAATCCTTTCTGGAAGTCTGCTTGAATTTCCAAAGCATTCAGAAACCAAAGCTCGGCTTCTGATTGGCTGCAGGAAGCTCCTGCAACCAATCGGAAGCCGTAGAAGCCCCGCCAGATGTTTGGCTTCCAAAAATAGTTCGCAAACTGGAACACTCACTTCCGGATTTGCAGTGTTCGGGAGCCAAAACGTTCGAGAACTAAGTTGTTCAAAAACCAAGGTATGGATGGCTGTATTTTATCTGCAAATATACATGTTAAGCACAAGTGAAGGCCCACAGCTTAAACACTCCAACCAGCTGCCCGTTCCTACATCATATTTATTTATTTTGACAAAAATTATGCTGTGTATCACTTCATCAGCAAAACCTCTAAATGGTTTACCTAAAATATAATATACATTAAAATTGCAGATAAAATCAGATGTAAAAAAAATTGCAATTAAAATGTGTGTCAAGCTTTTTAGTGGCTGTTGAAAACAGCGCAATGAAGGTAGGAGTGACCTCAATGCCTGAGGTGAAATGGGAAGATGCTTGTCACTTGTCACCCCCACTGAAGCCTTGCTTACTGGGGTTGCACAGTTGCCGCTTCCGGGTTTCTGGCAATATTTTGCTGGCCTCTTGCTGGAACCTGGAACCTGCTGCTTTTCCTCCTCACTTCTCTGGTGGTGGTGACCCCTGGATTCTGCTGCCTGAGGCAGCTGCCGGCCCTGAGGGAAGGCGTCTGCTGAATCTCAATGGGCAGGGAGTTCCAAAGTTTGAGAGCTGCCATACCGAAGGATGAATTCCTTGCGAGAAAGAAGCAGTCGAATGGGCATATATGAGCTAAGTTGATCCCTCAAGTAAACTGGTCCCAAGCTTTTAAAGTCTTTATATACCAACAGCAACACATTGAATTTGGCCTGGTAACAGACTGAACAGCTACTAATGTTCTGTGACGTGCAACTGACCACTCTCAGTGTGAAAAATGAAGTGGCCGAGCTGGTGTGCATGGGCTTCTCACACATGTTCAGTAACAATGGGGCTTAAAGTATGAAAGAGAAGTCGCAACACCGGAGAGGGGCTTGCGTCAGAAGCAGCTTTTCCACACAGTACAGCCATTTTTGTTGAGGAGGCTGGTGCAGTTGCAAAGACATGCATCTCCATGAGAACGGTGGTCTATTTTGGGAACCTTCATATATCTTGAAAACAGAAGACAAGATTGTGGATATAAAATTAATAAAAATCATTATATATATAAAAAAAGATTGTGGTACAGTTGCAGTTCGCTTTTCTGTGGAAGAATTCAAGGGCCCAGGACGTTTCGCTGCTTGAGGCAAAACAGAAAATGCCACCCTATCTCCTCCTCCTCCATAGCCCTGCCTGCTGCCACTTGTTCCTCATCTCTAGCTCCTCCTGCCACTGCCACTGCCACCTCTCCTCCTTGGCCTGAGGAAGCCGCAGAGGAGGCAGTCAACAAGTGCAGCTCACTCCTCAGAGTCAAGATCAGCCTCTCCTCCCAGCTGTCCAGAGCCTGATGCCTGAGGCAATGGCATCACATCACTTCCTTGAGTGGGCTGGCCCTGGGCCCCATCCACTGTTTGCATGTGGCTTCTGAGAGATTCCTCACAAAGGAAGGCCGCCTTTGAGTTGAGAAGGTTTTCCCCATCCCAGGTGTAGCCTGAGATGAAACAAGAGTCTAGGCCTTCTGTGTTTTCCTGGGCAGGTCTACACACCATACTGAATGCAGCTTGTCAGTCATGGAGTCCACCGCGTGCTTGACAACTGGCCTTATTTTGCAGATGTAAGTGGTGGTGGTGGTGGGCTTTTGGAATTCCTCCTTAGATGCTATACAGGTTGCAATATGCAGACCTGACTGAGGGCTCTCTCTTTCTCTCCCCTCCCCACTCCCTTTCACCTTGCATGTCTTTCACATTATTCCTTGAGCGTTATACACAAATCAGAGGTTGCGGTGATTTAAGAAGTGGCTATTTCGGGAGAGCTGCTCATATAAGCAAGCCTTGGGTAAAGTATGAAATATCTCGCTCTGCATAATCATCTGGAGCAGTCCTTAAGAGTCGGCTTGCTAAGCGTCGTTCACTTGTTCAGGACGGCACATATTATGACTCGCCCCCAAATTAGAGCTGTTTTAAAAGAAAATAATGAGTCCATTGAACGCTCTCTGTAACTGGGGGGGGGGGAATCATTAATTCAAAAGCGAGTGTTCTTCACTCCAGCAAGCAATCGAAGGCTTTCTCCCAAAGAAAAACATCTCACATTTCCTTCAAGTGCCGGAATGATTCATGTTAAGATGAAGCCAAGCACAACCCCCTTAGCAACTGCTTCACTTACCCATTTTAGTACATGAACATGTTCTTCTAGTAGGATTGATGGCTCGTGGTTGGCAGAACTTAACCATTCTCATGCAGGCAAAATAAAACAGGCAAATTCGTCTGTTGAGCAGTCAGGGAGGAATTTTAATCTATGCCTAACCTTGGTTTTGAGCTTTTTTTTTTTTTTTAGCAGATCAGATTATCCACCACAGCCATCAGTAGGAGCTGGGCTTTAGGATCACAGCCTCATGTTAGAAAGAGGCAATTGCTGCTGTTTTTTTTGTTTTTAAGAGAGTTGAAAATCTTGTGTGAGGGGTTTTGCTTCCTGTGGTGTGGAGTGGTTCTTCTACTGCCCTGTCTGTCTCTAACCCTTCCAAACAATGTGAAAGACTGCCAAACCTGCTCATCTAAACTGAAAATTGGTGACCATCTTGAGCAGCAATCAAACTGCCTTCTACTCTGTTCAGCTCTGTATGAATGAGAGTCAGGATTGGAGTTGGTCCCAAGAGATAATAATGCGAGACCTGGGTCTGAAGTGAGCGATTGACTCATGATACGAGATATCTCTGAGAAGACACAGGCCCCACATCCCTTTACCGCCTTGTGCCATTTGTAAGTTCCTCTAATTGGAAATTGATTTATCCTATTCATGTGCCTTTTAGCTGAATGTGGTCCATTGCATCAAGATTTGCATTGAAGTGGTGTACTAGCACGATGCATAATTGCTCTTGACATATTATATTGACTAAACTAAAATCTGGAAGAGTAAGATGAAAAAAACACGTTTTAATCAGAAAGATAACGCAGTGGCTGTGAAGTCCAAAAGCCCTTTAATGTATTTTTTAAACCATTTCTCTTGTTCCCTGTTGTAACTTTTCCACCTTAACTTTCTTTCCTTGACCTACTTATTAAAACGAGATAACTGCCTTTGAGCCCACGCAGATTTTTTTTTTGTCATCAGGTAATTTAATTTTAATAGAGGCTATGAATCAATGTTACTTAATTGTTTCATTGTCAGCTTCCTGTGAGCTATTCATAGGTACTTTCTACAACATTGTGTAACAATGGTGAACTTTTAACCTAACCTCTAGAAAAGTAGCATCCATCCATCTAGGTCTGAGGTCGCAACCCCATCTGAAGTTACAAGCTAACTGCGGCTTAACAAAGCATATGGAGAATTGGAGTCCTAATGGTACGAAATGAAATTGTCCTTAAAGCCAGCATGTCTTCTCCTTGAGCAAGATCATGTGAGTGAAGTATAGGGCCGGCCCTACAATTTACGCAAGGTGAAATGGCCACTCCGGAGAGCGGATTTCAGCATACCATGAAAGGAAGTAAACAGGGGCGCCATCTTGCCTTCAGGATTGTGGGTGCCCACCGCAATAGCATAAATGTACGCCGTCACACGCCTGCCTGTAGTGCATGCGACATCACACACATTATGTGCAGGCGTGTGTGGGTGATGTTTCACATCCACATAGCAATGCTCCTCTTCAGCCAGCAAGGCACTTCAGCCATCTCTGCAGCCAGCAAGGCACCCTTTTCTGCCTCTGCTTCCGATCCCCCTCTGGAACTGCTCCTCTCTCGGAGGCAGCATCACAGAGGCTGACTGGCTGGCTCTCTCTCAGAGGCAATGCCGACTGCTAGCTTTGCTCATTGACTTTGTGGGTGCCCAGCCCCCACAATTATATTATTGTGGGTGCCCAAGTACCCACAGCCCACTGGAGCTGGCTCCTATGGGAGGAAATAATTGATCATTAAGGCTCAAGCTACCTGTGGCACTGGGGTGCAGGTGGCGCTGTGGGTTAAACCACTGAGCCTAGGGCTTGCCGATCAGGTCAGCGGTTCGAATCCCTGCGATGGGGTGAGCTCCCGTTGCTCGGTCCCAGCTTCTGCCAACCTAGCAGTTTGAAAGCACGTCAAAGTGCAAATAGATAAATAGGTACTGCTACACGGGAAGGTAAACAGCGTTTCCGTGTGCTGCTCTGGTTCTCCAGAAGCAGCTTTGTCATGCTGGCCACATGACCTGGAAGCTGTACGCTGGCTCCCTCGGCCAATAACATGAGATGAGCGCCGCAACCCCAGAGTCGGTCATGACTGGACCTAATGATCAGGGGTCCCTTTACCTTTACATTACCTGTGGCACTGACAAAATCTTCTCCAGCAATGTATCAAGCAGGAGTAGATGGGGTTGTTGTTATTTAAGAATAAAAGAAACTCTGCCATGGATGTCCATTTATATATAGATATATAAATCCATATTTTTAAAACTTTTTATCTTATTTTGTGCAGTGTCTTGAGATATATATTCGGTTACAGGAAATTATTGATCCCCTTCCAGTTTCTCCTTCTGCCGCCATTTTGCCAAGGCCACTCTGAATAATGCATCATTTGTCTTTGAGGTTTGCTTCTAGTGCCTTAAGAGTACTAGATCAGCTGTACTCTTAAGATCAGCTGTACTCCTAAGACTTTGGCTACCAAAATATATCACTGAGGATGACAGCTCAGAGCATTGTGGGTTTCTATCCCAAAAGAATGAGGTTGAACACTTTCAATTAATAACACCAGTGGAATGTCGAAACAAAATAAAAAAAATTCCTTCCAGTAGCACCTTAGAGACCAACTAAGTTTGTCATTGGTATGAGCTTTTGTGTGCGTGCACACTTCTTCAGATACACTGAAACAGAAGTGTTACTTGAGATGAAAGTGGATGACAACGGTGCTAAAGACTTATTGAAGCCCCACACGAGTTTCTGGTACAGAGCAGATGCTCCGAATTGAAAGCCTCCTCCAGTCAGGAATAAATCCATGCAGATAGCTTCATAGTGGTAGCAGCCCCATCTCAAAGCCATGTAGCATGGTCCTTGAAACAGCAACCCAACAAACGCTAATATCCTGCCGTTCATTTGTTCATTGATTCTTACTCATAGAACCAGATTTCACAGACTCTGGTTGTACAAGCTGCAATCTATTTAGAAAAGTATGCCTTATTCCCTCTCCCCCCCTTAATGTGCTTTAAACAAAACACAAAGAAACGCAACAATGAAAATGAAGCAATCCTATAATTTCCCCTCTCTACTAATCCCTTGGAAATCTTTTTAATCTTGCTTTCTTAAAAATTGGATTAAGATGGCTACATTTATTTCAGTGCCCCTAATGAATGACAATGGGCAATTATTATTTTATTGTTTTTGTTCCCTTATCTTAAATTCCTGGCCAAAAAGAGTAAAAAAACACCCTCTTTGAACTGCTAGCAATGTAATTCAATCCTGTTACAAGATACAATAAATATAAAATCTACTTATCTGTCCAACATCTCCACTACTATGATAAATTTTAGTAAGGTCATACGCTGGCTTGTTAACATATGCAGCAGGATGTTGTGACACAAGTTTAATAAAACCACAAACAGCAAGGCATAGCTTGAGCTGGGGTTCAACAAGACTAAGTCCTTCAATCTATTTGTCATTGTCCCGTGCTTTCAATACATAGCCTAACAAAAAGAGAGGAGAAGAACCTCTAATTGTAGCCTCCTACCATCTAAATCTACATGTGTAAACAAATGTGGGTCAACTATCTTTCCTATTGCCCCCATGAAAAAGAAGAAGGCGTATTCAATTTTTTTCAGGGGGGAATTAATGGGGAAATTTCATGGGTGAAATTTGGCCAGGGAAGGCTTCTGACCTTAAGAAAATAAGAACATACTTAACCTGAAGCGTACTTAACCGGAAGTAATATACCAATAAGAACATAAAAAGAGCTTGCTGGATCAAGCCAGCGGCCAATTAAGTCCACTATCCTGTTCTCACAGTGGCCAACCAGATGCCCATGGGAAACCTGCAAACAGGGTTCAAGCCAAGAGCTCTCTCCTCTTCTGTGGTTTACAGAAACTGATATAAGGCTATCTCCAGCAATAGAGTTCAGGCCCAAGGACACTTTGTGCTTAGCCGTGCATAGTTTCCCATGACAACATGTTCTCATCCGACAATATGCAGCCAAGAAGAAGAGTTAGGATTTGATATGCTGCTTTATCACTAACTGAAGGAGTCTCAAAGCGGCTAACAGTCTCTTTTCCCTTCCTCCCCCACAACAAAAACTCTGTGAGGTGGGTGGGGCTGAGAAACTTCAGAGAAGTGTGACTAGCCCAAGGTCACCCAGCAGCTGCATGTGGAGGAGCGGAGACGCGAACCCGGTTCCCCAGATTATGAGTATCGCTCTTAACCACTACACCAGCGAGAATAATGGGTTTTATAACCCTTTCCTTTTGTGATTTCCTCCCCTCACTATCCCCTGCAAGTGAACATAGCTTGACCTACGGAACTGGCAAACATACAAGGAGAGACCATAGCATTTCCCAGGCTCTTGCTGCTAGAAAACACCCTTGTGTGATGCTGCCTCTTAGGGTAGAAAATTGTGGTGCCGTAGATGGGCTGTTAATCTGAACTGGTTCTGAGGTCATCAAAGGGAGACTGTGTGTTTGAATCATTTCTTTCAACACTGAGTAACCTTTCCCTAAGTCTTGGATTCAGGGGGATTTACGGGAACCATTTTCAATTTGCACAGTAATACTTTCATGCAGGGTGCATGGGACAGGCTGAGCTCTCTCAGCTAAGCTCTCTCAGCTACACAACACATTTAAAGCATCTCCCTGAATCCAAGGAACTGTAGTTTGTAAAGGGTGCTGGGAACTGTAGTTCTGTGAGTGGTAAATTGCAGGATTCTTTAAATATATGGTGGTACAGCATTGCGCAAATGTACTTCCCCATCTGCAACCTGCACCTCCCCAACCTACCTTTGGCACTGGAGGTAATATAGCCATCGTGAATAGTTTTAGCTGTGATAGTCTTATCCTCCAATCATTTTAGGCATATGTGTGCCTGTAAATATATACTGAGCAACTCTCCTTTGAGCACAGAGCAGAACTTTGTGTTGAACTCTTCTGATATCCCACAACCTTTCAAAAAAGACACCTTCATACACAATCTGACCCTGAAACAAAATGGACTTATCTCTGTAGTTTTTGTCAGTACTGAAGAAGGAGAAACTTGCAGGCTCTGTGCCTTTAGGGATGTGATATTCTTGGTTAAAGTGATGGATGTTAAAAAACCCCACAAAGCAACCCAGCAAAACAAACCCCAAAACTTTCCTTCATCTGCCTTCTTTTCTCTAAACAACTTCTGAACCAAATCTGGGGGAAATCCAAGATTTTAGAAATACCATCTCACCTCCTCCCAGCTCTTATTACTGCTGTCAGAGGAACAAAATTGACAACATCACAGTTGGAAGCCACTGTGGCCTCAGCCTGAAGCTTTCGTAAAGATGGAGCAGTAGAGCCACTCTGCCCTGAATAAACCAAACTCCGTAAAACCAAAGGACTCGTGGTGCAAAGCAAAGCATAACTGCAAGACCCTCTTTTTGACAGATGCAGGTAATATACCAGTAAGGACCCTGGAGTGAATGACTGACACCTGCAAGGATTTTCTGATATAATGCTGTCCCAGATACATATAAAGCTGCTAAATCCTGCCTCTCAAGGTCACCTAAGGTCAATGCCTAAGTGGTCTCTCCTCACAAATTTTCCTTCTTCGCTGAACACTCAGGCACTCCGATTCACTGCCAGTGTCTCCCTAATGTTTTGTGGCCTTGAATAATAGCCACAAAGAGAAAGCAGGTAGGAGAAGAAGGTGGAAACTCAAACTGAGCAAAGAAGCCATTATATTTTTAAAACCAGATAGCCCGGGAAAGCTGACACCAGAGAGAGGGAGAGGTAATAGCAGCAATATGCATGGTTTAAGCGTTGTGAAAGGAAATAAGTACTAATTGGGTGAAGGAAACTGAATCCCATGAAACGTTGAGTTTTCAAAATGGAAGCCAGGCCACATAGTAGTCAGAGGACTAAGGAGTGGCGCATCTTATTTTATCCCTAACTCTGAAACTGATGTGTGTGTGAATTTAGGCAAGTCATTCTTGTGGTATTTTATTGTTATTATTTTACTACTATGACTACTACTATATTTTGTTGTTTACGGCTTTTAGTGATTTACCTCACACATCTTGCCTTCAGGCAAAGTGAGACACCTTGAGCACTGAGGAGAATGTTGAGGTGGGCTGTAGTGTGTCCCCCTCTCCTATTCTATGGATGGGGGACTGGAGTGAGGGTTTCTTGCCCCAGGTCCCCCACTGGGACAGAGGTGGGGCTACAAGATGAATCTCCAAGATTTGAGTCCTGCTTCTATCTTCTGTGATTTTCAGCTTTAGGTGAGTGTTGAACTTTCAGGTAGCCACAGTAGATTAACATTCCTGCTAGGCAAAAAATGCAAAAGTGCTTGACAAAACAAGGAGAGACTGAACTCATCTGTATCGGTGAAAAGTAACATAGCCAGGAAGCAGTGCTTCTGCAAAGAAGAGGATGCAAACTAGGGAAAACTAAGATTGATGTTGAAATCAGTAAATGTCACAATGGGTGGTGTGCCTAATAGCAATTGTTTGTGTTAATGCTGGCACAGTAAAGCCAACACAACACTGGTTGTGTTGTTTCATTGTCTTTTTTCCTGGGTAATTTGAATGCTTGCACAAAAGTGATGCCTTTACCCTATGCCTGGTATGTTGTTGCATATATATATTCCCGATAGAAATATCCGAATACCCCCTCCTCATTTCCATGGGGGCAGTAGGAAAGATACTTGACTCATTTTTAGCATCGCTACACTTGTAGATATAGAATGTAAGAGGCTATAATTAGAGGTTCTTCTCCTCTCTTTTTGTTGGGCTATACAGTCATACCTCGGTTTAAGTATGCCTCGGTTTGAGTACTTTCAGTTTAAGTACTCTGCGGACCCGTCTGGAACAGATTAATCCACTTTCCATTACTTTCAATGGGAAAATTCACTTCCGGTTAAGTACGCTTCAGGTTAAGTACAGACTTCCAGAACCAATTACACTTCAGTACGCTTCAGGTTGAGTACTCCACGGACCCATCTGGAACGGATTAATCCACTTCCCATTACTTTCAATGGGAAAGTTCGCTTCAGGTTAAGTACGCTTCAGGTTAAATACAGACTTCCGGGAACCAAATGTGTACTTAAACCGAGGCACCACTGTATATTGAAAACATGAAGCAGTCGTTGAAAGCCATTGCCCATGGTTACACAGGAATACACACAAAGGCTGAAGAATGGGCAGGGACTCCACAAGGCTAATATGCCAAAAAAGAGAAGGTTTTCAAACAGGCTTTAGAGTAAGTCACAGAAGCTATAATTACCTGCAGCAAAAGAACTGAGTTTATGTGCTAATAGGAAAGATAGAGGTTTTTTTTTAAGCCCCACTGAGGTCTTTGAAGCCGGAAGTTTTAATTTGAAAGGAATTCTTATCTCTGGAGTGTAACAAGAAGAGAGAACAGAGCCAGCGTGTTACATCCACTCCCAACCTCCCACTATATATACAGAATTCTGTGCAGAATTATTGTCTTAAACACCTCGAGGCTGGACCACTTTTGCTAAACATTATATTGTCCAACAATCAACCAATACTGTTCCATTGTAATAACTTCTTGATATAAGCAATATGCGTATTTTTAGATTCAGGATGGGTATAGGGATATAGAACCAGCTTACAGCTTCCATTTGTGACCCTCGTGTGCACAATCTTGCTATAGGTGACAGTGGTATGTTCCAGAAGGCAACTATCTGGTGAACAGATGAGGGACAACAGAAGGAAGAGTTCAGAGAAGCTATTTTTCCATCTTGAACATTGACCTGATGAGTGCTAGCTGTAGGGACATGGGAAATGGATACTAGCTTGTCTAGTTCTAAGAGATCCCCTTCCTCCCCCAGAGAGGATTGTGGCAACCTCGTGCATTGTGGAGCATGCTTTGAATCTGCCACTAGTCTTGGGTACAGGAATCCAGATTCTTGGTGGCATATCTTAAGAAGAGCCAATGCTGGCAAAAGACTGCATTGATGCGAGAAACACTGCAGTCAAGGGGCTAAACGGTGTACTTGGGAGTCTTGTGCTTGAAACCTCACCTCTCAAGGCTTAGTTCTTATTGAGTTATTTTTGGCTCCATGGATTTGATTTAAGTGTGAACTCTCTCTGTATAAAACATTTCCCCTGCATAGAAAATTGGATACTACTGGCCCCTATCTGGAAGTGCCAGGAGCTAAATCTGGGATATTTTACATGCAGAGTATGTGCTCTGCTGCTGAGTTATAACCCTTTCCCAAACACCCTCTTCTGCCCAGCACCGCTGCTGCGAGGAAATGGACAGACCCTCCTGCATAGATGCATTCAGGTTGTTTCTTTTTTAAGGCAGAAAATTCAACCCCTGTTCTTGTGATATATGGCGAGTACAGTTACCTTTGGATGCATTAATTTAACACCCAGGTTAACCTGAGTGGAGTAGACAGTTGTGGATTTATACTTAAAGGCACAAGAAGGAGTCCGTGAATCAGATGGAGGCATCATTTGCCTCTCCCCATGGCACCTTTAAATGCCAAAGGAGCCAGCTTCACACAGCTTGTCCCAGAAGAGCGACATGCTGCATTCCCCAAGGGAAGACTTGGCTGCCTTGTACTTTGCTTCTTAAATTTCTCATGAAGCATCTGCTTCAGGAATCTGCATAACATAGTTGGGGAGGGAAGCCATATATCTCAAAGCAAGGGGAGGAAAAGATTGTCTGAAGACTCAAGGTTTTTTTCTTTCCATTGTTTAATAAATATTTTTATTAACGGTTTTCTCAGTTTACAAAGACGTGTACAATGTCTCTCATAACATTTTTACAGATCAGTTTCAATTGTTGAGACATTGGGGAGGAAAAGGGGGGGAGCGGTAGATAAGGGAAGGGGGTGTGGCAATGTTTCTGTTTTACTTAATGTGTGTGTGGGGGGGTTGTCAGCGTCGGTTGTGCAGGTTCTTTGTTGTGCATTTGTTTTCCTTTGGTGGTGAGAGTTGTTGGGGTTGGCCTAGGATATAGTTTTCCTTTGTGGTTGGCTGTGGTGGTCTGTTTTATGTGAGTGGGGTGGGTGGGTGTTCTGGGTCAGGTTAGCCAAATTGATTTGTATGCTGTTGGTGGATTTCTGTCATTTTCTTGTTGGGCTGTGTATGTGATGAAGGGGAGCCATATTGGTGTGAAGCCGTCTTCTTCTATTTGTCCCCGTGTCAATTTCAACTTATTGGTTAATTTTTCTAGTAGGGCTGTTTCCCATACCGCCTGGTACCATTGGTCCATGCTTACTCCTGACAGGTCTTTCCAGTGTCTGGTTATGGTGCTTCTGGTTGCTGAGAGTAAGTGGGTTATGAGTTCTTTGTGATGTAGATAGGCGTTATTGTCCTGGAAGATGTTTAGCAGGGCCAGTTCTGGGGTAAGTTCTAATGTTTGTTGGGTTATTTTACCTATTTCTCTTACGGTTGTTCTCCAGAATTGTTGGGTTTTGGGGCATTCCCACCACATGTGGAAATATGTGCCTGTTGAGGTGCATCCTCTCCAGCATTTTGATGAGGTTCCTGGGCGTATTAGTGCTAGTTTTCGTGGTGTTAGGTACCACCTGTAGATGGTTTTCAGAGTGAGTTCTTTCCTTTTTGCTGATATGGATTTAAAGGGGGGTTTAGACCACATTCTGGTCCATTGAGTGGGGTTAATCTCGTAGCCTATGTCGTCTTCCCATTGTTTTTTTATTGTGTCTGGGGGGTTTGTGGGATTTTGGAGCAGTATTTTATATATTGCAGATACCATCCCTTTGCCGTGACCCTTTGTTGTTAGGAGGAGATTTTCAAAGGGTGTCAGGGGTCTTGTTGCTGCTAGTTTTATTGCTGGCTTGTTTAAGAGGGCATGTAATTGGTGTTGTGCTAACCAGGGTATTTGGGTGTCTTCTAGTTTATCTTGTATTTCTTGTGTTGTCAGAGGTGTGTTATTTTTGTAAAAGTCTATTAGGCGGTATAGGCCTTTGGTTTGCCAAGTTTTAGTTTGGATGTTTTGTGCTGCGTGGTGGAATAACGGATGGTAGACCAGGGGGAGTAGTGGGGATGTGGTTGGGGATAATTTGTCTGTTTCTGTTTTCCATGCCTTGAACATGGTTTGTGTGTACCTATTAAGTGTTGTGGGGATCTTTCTTAGTTTGTTTGGGAGAAATGGGTATGCTGTGGTGCAGGTACTTTCAATTGTGTCTCTCTCTAGGTGTATCCATTGTTTTGTCTCGTCTTCCAGTATATATGGGATTATATGTCGAATTTGGTTGGCCCTGTAATATGTTTCTATGTTAGGGATTCCCCATCCTCCCTGTGAGGTGGGGAGGTGCAGGTATTTGGTGCTTATTCTTGGTTTCTTATGTGAGAAGATGAAGGAGTGTAGTTTTCTCTGCCATCTGCGGAGTTGGATTGGGGGGATCCAGATTGGGAGGGTTTGGAATAAGTAGGTTAGTTTTGGGAGAGTGATCATTTTGATCATTGCCATTCTATCTGAGAGGGTGAAGTTCATGTTGTTCCATTTCTTTAGGTCCTTGTTTATTTGTCGCCACAAGGGTTTATAGTTGTGTAGGTATAATTTGTTGAGATTTTTGGTTATTTGTACCCCTAGGTATCTGAACTTGGTGTGACAGAGTTTTATTTTGGTGATATTAGTGAGTTCTTTCTGGGTGTGGGGAGGGGTATTGAAGCACATGGCTTCTGATTTTGCAAAGTTTACTCGCAGGCCTGACACCGTTGCAAATGTGTTGAGTTCTCTGGTTAGGGAGAGTGCTGTGTTTAAGGGGTCTGATGTTGTGACCATTAGGTCATCTGCAAAGAGCCCTAATTTATATGTTCTGCCTTTTATTTCCACTCCTTTGATGTCTGTGGCCGCGCGGATTCGGATTGCTAGCGGTTCTAGGGCTAGTATAAATAGGAAGGGGGATAGTGGGCATCCTTGTTTTGTGCCTCTTTGGATTTCTATGTTATTCGAGTCTATGTTGTTGATTCTGCATTTTGCTGAGGCTTCGGAGTATATTTGTTTGAGGATTTGTAGAAAGTTTGGGCCAAATTTCATGCTAGTTAGTACTGCTAACAGGTATTTCCATTCTAGGCAATCAAAGGCTTTGAGGATGTCTAGAGACATAATTGTCAGTGGGGTTTTGGTTGCCTTGCTGTGTTCGATTAGGTTCAGCAGTTTCCTGATGGGGTCTGTGATATTGCGACCGGGGACGAAGCCGGTCTGATCTGGGGCTACTAAGTTGCGTAAGAAGTTTTTTAGGCGGTTGGCCAGGATTGATGTGAATATCTTGTAGTCTTGGTTTATTAATGAGATTGGGCGATATGATTCAACTTTGAGGTTGTCCTTCAGTGGTTTTGGGATGGAGACTATTTTGGAGTGGGTCCAGGTTTGGGGGATGGGCCCCCCTTTCATGATGTCGTTAAATAGGCGGGTCATGTGTGGCATTAGGGGTTCTTTGAATTTCTTATAGAATTCTGCTGTGAAGCCGTCTGGGCCTGGGGCTTTGTGTGGTTTCAGGTTTTTGAGGACCTCGTCTATTTCCTCTGGGGTGATGGGCCTGTCCATGTATTCCTGTTCTTCATCTGTTAAGGTAGGCATGGTCATTCCTGCTATGAATTCTTTTATTTCCTTCTCAGGTGGGTTGCAGGAAGTGTATAGATTGGAGTAAAATTCTGCAAATTCTGAAGTTATTTCTTTGGGGGAGAATGTTGTGTTGCCGTCTTTTTTGGTGATGCAGTGTATTCTTGTTTTGAGTGTTCTTTTCCTACATCTATTTGCTAATAGTCTGGAGTTTTTCCCTCCATATTCGTAGAAGCGGTGTTTAGAATATAGAATGCTGATCATTGTTTTGTTGATTTCTAGGGAGTCTATTTCCCTTCTCTTTTGTTCTATGAGTTTAAGAAGTTTTTTGGATCCTGTTTGTTTGTATCGTGATGTGAGGGTTGTAATGTCTTGTTCCATTGTACTAATCTTTGTGGAGGTTTGTTTTTTAAGGAGTGTTTTCTCTTTTATGCAAGCTCCTCTGGTGACTGCTTTCATTGCGTCCCATAGGAGGGGGGTTGTTATGTTGTTCACATCATTTTCTTTGAAGTAATTTTGAAGGGTTTTTGTGAGACTTTCTCTAATTTGTTTGTTTGTGGTTAGGATGGGGCTAAAGGACCATGATGGGGTACTGTGTGTTCTCTCTCCTATTTTAATGGTGACTTCTACTGGGGCATGGTCTGTGATTTTAATGTTGCCTATGTTTGATGATTCCACCTGAGGGATTAGACTCTGTGTGAGCAGAATGCTGTCCAATCTGGACGTTGTGCCATGTCGTCCAGATTGGAATGTGTGGGTAGTGTCTCCCGGGTTTTGTTCACTCCAAATGTCGTAGAGACCCCTGTCTTTTAGCAGCTTTATTAACTTGTAAGAGTCCCTAGTTATTGGGGGTTTTCCGCGAAGAAAAGTTGCCCATGGGGTTGTAGATTGGATGTTTTTTAGGGATATGCCTTTCATATTTAGGTTGAGGTCGCCTCCTAGGATGGCTTCCCCTTCCATGAAGGAGAGAAGTTTGTTCAATGTCTTCTGGAAGAATTCTAGTTGTTTTGAGTTTGGGGCATATATAGAGCCGATTGTCAGTTTAATTTTGCCATCTAGTGTTCCTTTGATGAAAATGAATCTGCCCTTTTTGTCCTTCAGGACTGTTGTGGCTTTGAAGTTTAGGTCTTTATTAAGTATTACAGCAACTCCACGAGCCTTTCCTGAGCCTTGTGCCACCCATTGTTGACTGAAGCGGGGGTCGCTCAGAAGTTTGTTCCCTTTGGGGGGGTTGTGTACTTCTTGTAGGAAGGTGATGTGTGGTTTCATGGTGTTTATGTATGAGGTAATGCGTTTTCTTTTAATGGGGTTTCCCAACCCCCTCACATTTAATGTAATCGCTTTTAAGTTAGCCATCATGTCTATCTCTTGTGTAAGGCAAATCCTTGCCAACCCGTCCAGGTTGTCCTGTGTCTCTCACTATGTGTTGTTTGCTGAACCATTGGGGTTTCGCTGACCTAGGGTGTGGTGGGTAGGGGGCTAATGGGGTTGGAGTTAGGTTTGGGTTAGAGAGTGGGGGGTAAGTTGTATAGAGTTTCCTATGTGTAGGTTTATAGGCATTCGTTTGGGGTATTTTAGGCCGTTCGGCCCTTGGCCTGTTGGCCCTGGGTCTCAGCTGATGTGGAGGGCCGTGTCCAGAGACAGGCCTTCCCCCTTGTCGATTACGAGGGGGGGTGATCAGCGAGACGATGTAAAGCATCCTTGTGGCATGGATGTCAGGCATAGGGTTTGGGAACAATGTTGCCAGTATTAATAGCAACATCATTTTTGTGTTAGGGTGTCGGTGTGAGTGTTGGTGCGCTCTCTGGTGCCACCATTGTGCTGATTGGGTTTTATCTTTTAGCCTGATCGTAGGTTGGGTAGTGTAGGTTGCATTTGTTATTTTTCCTTAGAATGGATTGGGTGTGTGTGTTGAGGGTGTGTGTTATGAGTTGTTGGGTGGTGGGGTGTGTGGTTGAGATTGTCTGGACTGGTGTTGGAGTGGCGGTTTCTGTGGGGGTGTGGGGCTGGGGGGGAATGTTGTTGGTGTCAGTGCTTTTCATAGCCTAGAGGGAAGGGGGGAGGGAGGGGAGAGTCACCAGTCCTTCCGCTTGAGATGTTTACCGGCTGCTTCATTTTGCTGCAGTTGTTGTTGCAGTAGGGTCGTTCCTCTGTGCTGTGTTGACTTAGTCGGTCTTGGTCAGGCTTCTCGTGTCGTATGGTCGGCCGGATGGTTTCGCGCATGATGGTGTTGTTTGGTTGTATTTGCGTGCTTTGTGTTGCTCTTGATTCTTTGCCTTTTTCTTCTTGTTGTTCTGGACTTTCGTCCAGCCATTTGCTGTTGTTTCGTTGTCTTGGTCTTGGCTGTCGCTTGGTGGGTCCTCTTGAAGCCATTCCAGTGGGATGTTGAGTCCGAGGTCCTTCAGTAGCTGCCTGGCTTCCGTTTTGTTGGTAGCTGTGTGTTGTTTTGCGTTTTTTGTTGCAATGAGGCGGAAGGGGAAGCCCCATCGGTATTTGATCCCTGCTTCTTGGAGACTTCGGGTGCATGGGCGTAGGGTTTTCCTCCGGTTTAGGGTATCTTGGGACAGATCTTGTAAGGCCAGTATGTTGTTGTTTTTGTATTGAAGGTTGGTCGAATTTCTAAGGTGGTTCCAGATTTCTTCTTTCTTCTTGTATCGTGCGAAGCACACGATGATGTCCCTTGGGGGTTCGCCGGGTTCTGGCATGGGTCTTAGAGCTCTGTGTGCCCTCTCCAGGTCATCTATCTCGATTTTCAGGTTTGGCACTGTGTCTCTTAGCCAGCTTACTATTAGGTGCGCTGGGCTTTTCTCTTCCGCTTTTTCCGGAAAGTTGCGAAAGCGGATGTTGCAGCGTCTATTCCGATCTTCAAGGTCCGCTTGTTTGATTTTCAGTTCTTCGTTTTCTGTTTCCAGTTCGTTCAGTTTCTTTTTTATATGTGTGTTTTCCTCCTGGTGTTGCTCTATTGCCCTTTTTTGTGTTTGGTTCTCGTTCTCCAGAGCTACCAGTTTGGATGTTAGTTCATTGACTTGTGCCTGTAGGGGGGCCACTGCGTCCTCCAGTTGTTTTGTGAACTGTTTTGTTAATTCTTTCGTTATTCTCTCTATTAGTCTTGTTTCCAGATCCCTCTGATCTTTTTTAGTCATCGGGTGGTCGTCTTCTTGGAGAGGCGTTACGTTCTCAGCACTGTTTGCCATGTTCCTGGTTGGTGTTGTCGTGGTTTCCCTGGGGTTTTCGGTTTGGGGTCTGCTTGGTGACTTCTTGGAGTAGGGTTTGTTGTGATTGGGAGTCGTGGTGTTAGGTTGTTGGATTGATCAGGCGTTGATTGGTGGCTATTCAGAGCGTTTGAATTAGGCGGTCATTTGTGTGTCGCCTGGGTTGTGTTTGCAAGCTTCTCTGGAGTTCTCGCGTTCTCCTCAGTGGTGCACCCTCGTGTGTTCAGGGGGGGTGTTGGGGTCCAGTTGGGGGTTCTGGATCCACAACAGGTAATTAAGGGATTTGAGAGTGGCAGGATTGTTTTCAGGTAGATTTAAGCAGAACTGTATAGTGTCAGAGGGTGGGAAAGAGGAGGGAGAGGAGATTTAGGAGGAGGGAAAAGAAGGGGGAGAGGGGGAGGGATAGGAGATTGGAAGGTAGATGGGGGTTGGAGGGAAGTGGGGGAGTGGGGGGGAGGGAAGGAGTGAAAGGGCGGTAGAGAGAGAGGGAGAGAGGGAGGAGGGAAGGGAGGAGGGAAAGTAGTAGCAGTGATGGTTTATTGTATTGGTGCTTTTAGGTTTGATGTGGGGTAAGGGTTTGCTGGGGGGGGGTTGTTGATGAAAGCGGGTGGAGGTATGGGTATGTAGTTTTAGGGGTTAAGGGGGGAGGGAGCAGGGAACAGGCAAACTTAAAGTGAGGTATTAATTGGGAGCTGGGGCTGGGCTGGGGAACAGTGTGAGGGATGGGGGTATTAGCAATCAATCAAAGTAGGGATGACTGCAGCGGCAGTGGTCCCCTTTTTGACAGAGAGATGCTGGGATCAGGTGTGGGGTGGATTTAGGGAGTGGAATAAAATAAAGTGGTCAGACAGGCGTGGGGGCGGGCGGGAAATGGGGTGGGTAGAGTGGGGAGAGGGAGATGCGTAGAAGGGGGTGGTTGGGTGTTAGTAACCAAGGGGGGGTTCTGTGTGTTAAGGGTGGGAGTGGGATGTTATTGGTGTAAAGATGCTGGTGGGGGGGGGGAGAAGAGTAAAGGGGGGTTAAAAAGTAAAATGGAGATAAAAATATAAGTGGTATATATATCCAAAAATATAAGTGATATATATAGCCGAAAATGAGATATAAAAAGCAAAATTATGTGGAGGAGGTGGCTGCAGTCGCAGCGCCCCCCTTAAAAAGGGAGATATTAATAAATAAAAAAGGAGGAAGAAAAGAAAAAGGAAGGGGGGAAAATTGGAGGAGGGGGCTTTCCTGTTTATATTTTGTTTTCCAAGTTAGAAGGACTGGAGAGTGCTGGGGGGGGTTAAAAATAACAATAGAGATTGGAAAATAAGAGTAATATAAAAATTGAAAAGATGAAAAAGATAGTTGGGGGGGGGGAATTGGAGAAGCAACACAAAACAAAAACAAAGACAAAAAATAAACTGAGATCTCCTTAGGTGATCTCAAGCAGTGTTATTTCTCCCTCCGGGAGTCCTCCCTCGCGCTGCTTCTCTCTGGATCTCCCCCGTTAAGAGCAGCAATTAATATATGTATATATGTAGAAAAGAAAAGGAAAAAATAGGGGGGGGATTGGAAAAAATTTAGAAAAAGAAAATAATGGTGATAATAATAAAAAATTAGAGGAAAATATTTTTAAAAAGTTCAAAAAATTGCAAAAGCTGTGTCTTTTCGAACGGGCCTCGTTGGTGGGGTGAGAGGGCCTGGTTTTTGCCTCGTGTTTCCCCCACGGCCTTTGTCCTCCTACCTCGCCTCTTCTTCCTCGTTAGTGGCAGTGGTCTTTCGGCGGGGCTTGTGGACCAGGGTGCGACGGTAGGACCGAGGCCCCTCGCCTCAGCGGGTCTTTTCTCCCTCTTCTCTCTTCGTCTCAGTGAGGGAGAGGGCGGCTGCAGCCGCGGCCGCTGCGGTGGTCTTGATGGCTCTTTCTCTCTCTCTCCTCCCTTTGTCCCAGGAGGGGAGGGTGATGGCGGCAGCGCGCTCGGGTGGTCTCCCTTTTTTTCGGAGCGTCGGCACTCCGGGCTGCAAGCCCCAGCACGCTCAGGGGCTCTCCCTCTCTGCCGGAGTGTCGGCGCTCCGCGTTGCAAGCCCCAGCACGCTCAGGGGCTCTCCCTTTCTGCCGGAGCGTCGGCGCTCCGCGTTGCAAGCCCCAGCGCGCTCGGGGGCTATCCCGATCCGGCGCGGTCGCTGGGGAGGGGAGTCGGCGGCTCTCCGGGCAGTCCACCGGGACCACTGGACTCCTGTGCAGCGGCAGCTGCAGTCTCGGTGGTTTCCTGCTGTCCGGGGGCTACTTTGGCGGCGCTGGCACGGTGGTCGCCTTCAGGAGCTTCGCGCCAGCGTGCCCGTCGCCATCTTGCCTCGCCGGAAGTCCTCCCTTTCCATTGTTTAAAACCACCCTTGTTTTAACTTCGACATCATTCGGCCCCCCCCTCTTAAAGTAATTAATGCAAGTTTGAAAAGGATTGCTGGCATTGCTTTTTGGACATAGCAGTGTCATCTTAACCTCTGAATGTATCTGGCTTGCTAACTCCCGTCCAGATGAACCATGGTGCTAAATATATTGCCAAGGTATTTGTTCCGTTTCCATAGCAGTGATATATGCATTGTTAAAGTATCACAAATTGTTCTTAAGCAGCACACACACACAAACACACACACACACACAGAGAGAGAGCTGTCATCCACTGCACCTACCCTAATGTGTGTTTTATGAAGTCCCTATAATGGGGGCAAGAGTGCAACGGAGCATGACCAGTTTCACCTAATGGCTGGATTCCAAACTACCTGAATCTGATTTCCATAATCTTTGTGCTTTTGTTTGTTTCCTTCAAACACAGATGATTATTTGTATTTCGCAAGCCGGCAGCGCCAAGACAGAGGTGCCTTGTCGGATGGTGGATTACTGCAGCGAGGAGCACTTGCTTTTACAGGCCAGAAAGATTAATTGCTGTCCCCAGTGACTCCGGTTCACAGAAGGTGGAGGAGATGCTGCTGGTGCTGGGGCCCCCTGCATCTGGCGCTGTGCCCCTTTGACACTGCCTTGGTTGAAGCTGATCTTGGCTTCCTCGTGCCTGCTACTAATACATCTGCAGTTGTTAGGATAATTTGGTACTGTGTTAAATTCGCCTGAAAACATCAACTCTAATCCACGAACCAAGTGCTGGATATAGACAGGATTATGCCCTTTACGAACCCTCTTCTTTCATGGTAACAGTAGAGCCTGAATCAGAAAGTCACAGCATGGAGTGTTGCTCTTCAGGAGTTCCCTCTGTTTCATTCCCTCTCCCAACCTCAGTTTCCTATTTTTCTTTTTACTTACCTTTGGCAGTCAAGGGCAGAACCACACCATAATTTAAAGTACACCCAATGCTTCTTTAAAGCACTTGGTTCCCCATAAAGAATTCTGGGAACTGTAGTTCCCCCTTCACAGAGCTATAATTCACAGTACTCCTTACAAACTATAGGTTTCAGGATTCCTTGGGGGAAGTTATTTGCTTTAAGAGTCCATTGGATGCGGGCAGAATGTTTTTTTTGCATGAATATTGCCACTTTGGCTACATATTAAGGACTACAATGTCAGAGAACAGAGATTCCTTTCTCTCTTACATTTATAAAAACAGATAGCATGTAGCATTCTCTTCTCCCTGCTATTTTCACTATAAACAGGTCTCCATTTTTGCACCCACCACTTTTAATTGTTCTCTGATATGCGGAGAGAGGGGGGGGGAAGGAAAACTGGGACACTCCGGGATCAAATCAGAAACCAGGATGGCTTCTGTAATTCTGGGATTGTCCCTGGAAAATCAGGACACTTGGAGGGTATAGCATAGTATAGAGCAGGGGTCGGCAACCCACATGCGGCCCATGTGGGTCATTTAACTGGACAATGGACCCCGCTGCCCGCTCGGTCGGCTCCTGTGCGCGCGCCAAACTGGCGTGGAGCATAGCGGGGACCGCCTTCTACGATGCTGGTCAGCTTCCCATTGGTTGCAGGAAGTTGCAGACCCCCAGATATTGTTGGACTACAACTCCCAGCAGCAGTGACAATCAGGCATGCTGGCTGGGGCTGATGGGAGTTGTGGCCCCCAGATGCACCTGGACTCCCAACTTCCCAGCCCATGCACTGTGTAACTTGACCCAATGTGTTGCCATTTTGGGTGCTAGTGGGCTAACATTGATTTAGCTGTTCAAGCTAAATTGGCTTTTATGGTGAAAGGAGTTGCAGGGAATTATCCTATCAAAACTTTAATAAGATTTCCCCCATGCATATTTTGTCTTGGCCTTGCTTCATTGTTTACTCCAGAAATGTCATAAAAATAAGCAGAAAACTCTCTGCCATTCACTGGTTATTATTATGTTGGCTGCTGTCGATCGTAGAGGGACGACTGTTCTACAGAACTATTAAATGACAAAGAGGTTGTGGTGCTTTTCCTCTAGGACTTGACATTTCTGGAATGGAAATACAGAGAAAATGACTGAGAGTGTAGGTAGAATAAATACTCTACACCTCATTTGAAATGCTTGTACAATAGTGGCTGTGGTCTCTTTTAGGCTGTTTTGCCTTTGCCAGCCAAAAGTCATTTTATAGGGCAAAAGATGTGACCTGAAGCTTCTTCCATGTGCAAGGCATCTTCTCAGAGTAAGTACCCTGTTATAGTAAGGATCAATTATTCTATCCAGGAGTGAGCCCTTCACCTAGATTAGGGCAGGGAAAGCTCCCATCTGGGGACCTGAGATGGCTTCACCTATTTTGGCAGCAGTGGCAAAAAGAAATAGATAATTGAGGTGGTCATGGCACCAGAGCAGGCAGAGAGGTTTCAAGGTCTCCAGCTACCTCAGCACCCTGAATGGAATGCAAATAGGCCTCTCTCAGCTACCTGAGGGGCAAAGCAGGGATAATAAACCCCCTCCTCAGATCAACTGAGAAGGGGGGGGGGGTCTGTGTGTGACCTCTGAGTATGTGTTGATGAGTGTACAGATGGCCAAGCTTACTTTTGTCCACCCACTACTGTCACATGGCCCCCGGAGGGGCGACTAAGGTTGATTGCAGCTACGGTATCTGGTCAGAAAAGATCAGCCACTCCTAAGACGCACAAAAAGAACTCTCACTCTCACTCTCACTCTCTCCTCTACAAAGCTGAAAATATTGTTCAATCTGACAATGAAACAACTTAAGGGAATGTTCTTCAGTTTGTAAAAAAAGATTCTCAGGACACAAAAGATTACCCAGTAAATAATACTAAGTGTGATACAACAACAACAACAACAACAAATAAAAATGGTGCAGCTCTGAAAATGAATGCTGGTCTATTTCTAGACAGTTGGAATTGTTAACACAGTTCTTTGTGAAGTATGTTATTTTTGAGGTCCTTTTTTCTGTTGGTTTTTCATTATTTAAAAGGCTTACAGAATCCCACAGAGAGAAGCCAGAACAAACTATTATTTTATAGAACAGAAAATCTAACTTGCGTGTCGTTATCTCTTTTGTCAGAACAACAAAGTCCCTTTTCTGTTCTTTATTACCTCCTCACCCCTGAAAAAGGCCACATCAAATTCTGGCTAAGGTTGATATTTCATGTTGTTCATGTTGTTGTTGTCATCACCATCATTAAAAAGTCTTTGTAGAAGATAGCCCCCCCCCCTGTCTTTTTCTTGGTGGGTCATGTTTGTTGTTACCAGTGCTTTTTTTCTGGGAGTACACAGGGGTACGCATACCCCTAAACATTTTGTGAATTTAACGGGAGAAGAAACTATATATATTTTTTAGTTTCTTCTCTAGCACAGTGAACCATCAGTTCCATTGCTACCCCTGATGGCGGCCTCATTTCCTGTCACAGTGTTTCCTGAGTCTCAGAAGGAAGTGAGCGTTTAATGTGTGAAGCAGTGTGGGAATGTGGATGTGCAGTGTTTTACTGATCAAAGTTTGGCCTCATTGAGGGGCAGTATTTCAATATGAGTAGGAAAATTACTATTTTTCATCAATGTGAGGTAATGCATGTTCTTTGTATTTTTTTATTTTCCCCAGTTTGAACCATAAAAAGGTGATTTCTTGAGTCAAAATGAGGGTACCCCTACACATTTTTAAAGAAAAAAAAGTGCTGGTTGTTAAAATATATATCCTGGTCATGGCAATTTGCCATGGTCCACCATTGGCTTGCTTGCTCTGATGTCATGATGGGTTCCTCCAGATGACCTGTTTACTGATTGACCGTTCATGTTGATTAGCTTACAGGGTGTTACTATGTCATATTTAATCATTTTTTTAAGTCCACATTTTCCAGTGCATAATATGGTGGGCTTAAAATGACATGATTTAACAATGTTGTCTGAGAACCAACAAAAAGTAATCCCAACAAATTGCAGGGGACTAGAAGACTCTTGGGGTCCCTTCTAACTTTACAATTCTATGGTTCTATGAAATTTTGAGGATGTGATTTAAAAAAAAAGAATGATGAGTGTCAGAGATTCTTTAAATGGGTTTTTTTAACCCTCTCATACATTACTTTGCTCAATATCTTGCACACATTTTACAATGTTCCAAAAATAGGCTCTACCCTTGAGCTTGATGCATCTGAGCGTGTGTCAATGGGTAATGTTTTCACAGCAGGATCCTACCAGTTTTGAGCAATGTTGCCATTTGCTGTAGCTCTTTACACTGCATGCTTACACCTAGTTGCACCCAATTTCACCGATCAGTAGTTCTGGCTTAGCTTTAGCCCACATGAATTTAATAATTCAGCAGCTTGGTGAAGAACAGAGGAGAAAGTTGCATCTTGTACAGGCTGGAACGGATAACGTGCATTGAGAACTATTGCTTGCTGATACTTAATTTGTCCATGAAAGGAGCAAACAGTAGGAATATTAGTTTCTTTCACAGGTGAGCTATTTTCAGTTAGGAGCAGGAGGTTTGCTGTTCCATGTATGGACTTTCTGTTCTAAGGCTCCCCCAAGAGTAGGAATAGCCAGACGCTGAGGGACCACATCTCCAATCATCCTTGACCATTGACCATGCTGGCTTGGGCTGATTGGAGCTGTAGTTCAACAGCATCTTGGCTATCCCTACACTAGACTTTCCTATGCCACACCAGTAATGTGCCATCACATTAATAAATGCTGTGATTCAGGGACACTGCTGGGCACAGGCCTGTGGCACACATTTGCATAACATTTGCATAGGCTAATGTATATGGCTAGATGTCTGGGAAATTCGTTTTGCCTCTTTTGTCCTACCCAAGTATTGAATTAGACTTCAGGGTTTCCTAATCTTGGGTCTCCAGCTGTTTTTTGACTACAACTCCCATCATTTCTAGCTAGCAGGACCAGTGGTTAGGGATGATCAGAAGTGTGGTCCAAAAACAGCTGGAGACCCATTTTCGGGAAACCCTGGGCAGAGGCTCTTAAGAGTCTTGGGAAGAAGCTTCTTTCTCATCCTGTCCTTGAGATCCTTTTACCTGGAGATATCAGGACATGAACTTGGGACCTTCTTCATGCAAAGCATGACATGTACCAGCTGTGGTCCCTCCCTATGCTATGCCTGTGGGCACTCCAGTTGTTGCTGAACTACATCTCTGGTCATTTCTCAACTCTCATCATTTCTGGTCCTAGGGGATGGACCACAACAACATCTGGAGGGCCATGGGTTCCCCATTCCTGGTGTATGGCAGATGGAGTGCTGCAGTGCGACTCCTTTTCACACTCTTTGCATAAAATGAGCAGTCTCAGTGTGGGATGGGCTACATAAGAGGGAAGCCATGCCTCAAAAACTGGGGTGGAGGACAAGCTGTGGCATAGACTTCTCTCAAGCGATCTGAGCTTCTCATACTTCTCAAAGTGGCACAGGGGGAAAGAGTCAATTTGCAGACCACAAATGTAATAGGAGAAGGCGCCTTTGGTGTTTTGGGTTGAGTGTGGTAAAGGCAGCAGGTGCTCATTTCGGCCAATTGCTACCAGTCTCTTAACTTTGGGTTCTTTCCTTTCTGAGGCTATAAAACTAAGCACAGCCCCTTTGTTCTTCCGTTTAGAAGTAAGTGAATGTGAAAGTGACTAACATCAAGGCTGATTTTTTCCCCCTTACGAAAAAGAAGAGACAGCTGAAACACAAAAAAAGAATAAAAATTTTAAATCAGGCAGCTGGCAATTTTACTGTACTGTAAGTGAGATGAGAAAACAGGATAGATTGGGCAGTTGGAGTCTCAGCACACAGCAGTGAAATGATAGCACTGGTTTAATATGCAGATGTTCTGCTACAACAACTCTTCATTCGCACCAGCTCTGCATGTGTTCAGTTGCAGGGTAATGCTCTGCCATGCTCTGCTACCTGTCTAGGTAAGGTAAAGTAAAGGACCCTTGGATGGTTAAGTCCAGTCAAAGGTGACTATGGGGTGCGGCACTCTTCTCGCTGCGGCAGGAAGGTAAACGGCGTTTCCATGCGCTCTTGCTACCTGTCTGTTGCTACCGGCGCCAGACGCTCCCACTTTGCAACAGCCTCCTAAAGAAAACTAGAAGATTAAATAACAAATGGAACAGTTGCTGCTATTTTTGTTTGCCATCTGTTTTTTAGAGCCCGAGGTCATATTCTATAGCGCTTACAAGTGATGGAAATTCTTGCTAAAAAAAAAATCTCCCCTCCCCCAAATGCTCAGATTTATGATAATAAAATGTTCTTTAAAGGGCAATCAATTGGTATTTGTATGGGTGCACCAGCAGTGATGCTTTTGAAATAACACCAGTGTTTTTAGGACCCCAGGCAATTTTCGCACTTTTTCTTCTTTAACATACAAAGTTAGCATATTCTGCTGACTATGTTAGGATTCATGGTTTGTAAGGCTGGTGTGCACACATGCAAAAAGTGCAATTTGTGTGGTAAATTCAGCCAGCCAGAAGGTCCTCAGCTCCTTTTTCAGGGTATGTGCACATAAAAGCCCATGCACCATTTTTTGAGTTCACTAGCAGTATGCTTTTGGTGCAACAGCTGATACACAAAGTGCTGGGTGGTACAGAGATGTAGGAATCACTTTTTTTTCTTTAGCAAATAGCAGGTATGAAATGTGCTCAAAGAAAAACTTTTGCCAGCTACCTCCTCCCCCTCTCCACCCAGAGATGAAGGCGTTTAGTGGATAGCCCTTTTAAGGAGCACCTATAACTCAGTTCAGATGGCGCAGTGTTACTGGTGTCATGATAAAAACACTGGTGTGCTTAAAGCCGGGGGTGTTTCCTCACTTTTATGCTGTTTTCTGCCATAAAAAGCATACTAATGGAACTCTTGCTAATTGCATTGCTAGCACCAGATCAACGGCAATCTCTTCAGCACACTGTGTCTTTGCAGAAATCTGGGAGCCACGATCACTGCAGAGCAGCCAGCTTTGCTGATTAGACTGACCACTGAGAGCAAGAAATTATAAGTACTGTACAAAGGGCTCGTGATAGCAGGGCCAGTAACTGCTGGCATTTCAGATCTGCAAAATTTAAAAGTGCTAGTTTCCAAAGAGGGACGACTGCCATCAAACAGACGGCAGCGTTCTGCGCTAGCAATCTGCTTCCGAGAAGGGGCTGCGGGGCCTCTTTTAAGCAGCAAAGGCAGCTTTCTGCAGTCGGAGACTTCATCTATGCTTGCTAGCAGTGTTAAAATTAGAGACCTTTGCAGATGTTCCTGACAGCGGTCTTGGAAGATGGGAATTGGGGGGGGGAAGCAATTCAAGAAGCAATGTAATGAAATGGATAGGCAGCAGGGTTAATGGATAAACTAGAGGAAGCACGTATTCAGATGCCAAATAATTAACTCAGTGAATTTCTCCAAAATGTAGGAGCATGGATTTTTGATTTTATTTGTGACAGTTGTCTCCTTTGCATCTTTTTTCACCTGGTGCACCAGTAGGAAGCTAAGAAGGGAGCCACTGAACCCAGAGTGCAGTGATTCCCAGGGTCTGCACCAGAATGACTCTTAGGGGAGGGATGAAAGAGCCCAAGGCTCTCCAGGTGCTGTTGGACTTCAACTCCCATCAGCACCCTACCAACATGGCCAGTGGTCAGGGATGATGGGAGTTGTAGTCCAGTGTCCTCCGCAGTGTCACCACTTCCCTATCCCTTTGCTAGAGTGCCTTGAGAGGAGCTGGAATGTGCCTTGAAAGAAGAAGAAAAATAAGCCTCTAAAGTTGGGCACTATCTACCCCTATGCAAATCTTGGAGTTGATGTGCTCCATAGAACCACCAGGCACTCTCTGTCACTATGTAATGACTTCCAGAGGGGCAGGAAGAAGGATGCGCTGGGATTCTCTGATGCAGCTGTTGAAAGGTTCAGGGGTTGTTCACAGAAATATGGCATTTGCCTTGAAAGCATGGCTCCACTCCTGAGCAATGATTAGGGTTAAGAGCAAGGTGACTTGCCTAAATGCAAGAGGGAAGCCTTCTCATTCCCCCCCAGATCTGAACGATTATTTCTTTCTCTCTTGATACAAGTGTGGAAGCAAACAAACGAAATCCTTTTTTTGTGTATGTGTTCAAGCAAAGAGGTGAGTCCGATTTTACTCCAGCAAAGCTGTGTCCCATTAAAAGGTTGTAAAACCCCACCTTAGCAAGCGGAGGACTGTGCACAGTAAAATTGTGATTTCCCCTTTGGAAAGAAGAGTGAAGAACCTACAGAGGGATCTGAAACTGAAAGTCACGTCAAAGCCATGGGACTCCTTTGTGAACGCTAGGTGGCACTCTCAGACTGCAAGGAGCCGATTCGTCACCGATTGCCAGGGTGGCTTATCATTCTGGTTTTAACATGCAAAGGCCGGGGGTCCATTTCAGGTTTATGCTCATCACCCAGGTAATACACCATTTGTGTTATTTTGCATGATAGTGTGTGGAAGACTAAACACCTAGCACTTTATGAGTTCATGATATTAATGGAGAATATGAAAGTGTGCTGCGAATGATAATGCCCACTTAATGAAGCTGACCTTGACCCTGCTTGGGAAGTAAAATATTGCAGACTCTCTGTCCTTCTCAGCATATGAACATAGTAGGCCTTGCTGAGGCTTTTGATATATATATTTCTTTCAGCTCGATCGCCAGGCGCTGGGACAAATGGTTACCAGCAATTGCCCAACAAAGGTGGTTCCTTTAGTGGCACGCCTGACTTACTTTGGGGGATCAACGGTTCAGCTTCTTTTGCAGCTCAGTCTCCAGTGTTGCCATTAGGAGGTAGATGGAGCAGGGGCGAGAAAGAAAGAACCAATGGCCTTTCATGCTCAGGAACCATTTCCATGCAATATGCAGGTGATGCAAAGGCAGAAAAGCATCTTAACCATAGCTGTCAAGTTTTCCCTTTTCTCGCGAGGAAGCCTATTCAGCATTCAACTGATTAAAAAAAATCTAGGCTGATTAGGCTGCAATTTCAAAAGAGAATCAAATAGAGCATAGTTTTTGTGTTGTTGCGAAAATTAATGTTGGAATACATTTGTGTCAGGGATACCTGAGTCTGCATGGTAGGCAGCCATTATATGTAAAGGCCTGTTTGGAAATCAAAAGGATTTCCCTTAACACAGAAAATGAATGAGATATGGAATGAATACCTTTTGTTACTGGGCAAGAAGGCACAAGGCAAAGGCTGGAAAATGGGTAGGGTTTGGGAAATGTCATCTACCTAGGACACCATTTCAGGAAGGTGCGCAATTATGTTCATTTTCTATTGTAAACACGATTCTGCCTCAGAAGCACCTGCTCAGCATTGGTTCTACTCAGTAGAACTTCTACTCGTTGAATATCTGTTGTTAGAAACAATGAAATAGACCTCTGGACTAAGTATGACTACAGGGCCATCTTTACCTGGGGGTGCAAGGGGTGCGGGGCACCCGGGCGCTGAATTCTGGGGGGGCGCCTGGCACCTGTAGCTGAAGCCTCCTAAGCTCTTAACTGTCTACCTGTTATGAAATAAAAAATAATTTTGATCAAGCTAGAAAAACAGATTACATATATACCTGGATATTACTTGCAATGCATACCATATTTTTCATTCCATAAAAAGCAAGAGGAAAATGTCTGTGCGTCTTATGGAGTGAATGCTTAGTCCCTGGAGCTGAATTGCCCAGGGGCTAAAGACAGATCGTGCTTTTTTTTTTTATTAAGAAAAAGCTAAAGGCTAACAAGAGGGAATGAGCGTTGAAAGGAACCTGCTCAGCAGCTGATTGCAAGAGATCGGGGAGGGAGATAAGAAAGCTAGCTCCCTTCCCGGCCCCTCCCGGCCCCTTGCCTAGGCCTCAATTGTTGTCTGCAGAGGGAGACATGTGACTGGCTGATTAGATTATCTGTCTGGAAACTATAGATATGGGTCCCTAGAGAAGCTGCAGAACTGTGAGTTAAACCCCATAAAAACAGGATTTTTTCCCCTTTGCAAGGAAACTCAGCAACTTTGAACTAATCCTAAAAAAATGGAGCTTCCCCCCTTTGCAAAAAGATGCGCAACTCTGAGCTGACCCCCCCAAAACGGGGCTTTCCCCATTTGCAAAATAAGCTTCCTCAAATATTTAAGGGGGGACGGGGACGGCAAAGGCACCTAGGCCTCTAGGAATTGTCTGCTATGCCTAGGACAATTCTAGAAAGCAAAATATTTCTTTTCTTGTTTTCCTCCTCTAAAAACTAGGTGCGTCCTATGGTCAGGTGCGTCCTATGGAGCGAAAAATACGGTACCTGCCGTTTCACTAAACAAACTTTCAACTATGTGCGCTCATTTACCAAAGACACGCTGCGCCAGTGGCAGCACTTGTCCTTCTCAATGGCGCCATGCACGCGGAATTAACTCTTACATCAAATATTATGTTATGTATTGTATTGAGCTGCTATGTGGCAGTGGGGTCAGTGGGACCTTTGACATGACTGATGATGTTTCTCCTAAGTAGGTGCCTAAACAATACTTGGGGACACGGGTGGCACTGTGGGTTAAACCACAGAGCCTAGGGCAGTTATCCCCAAACTCGGCCCTCCTGATGTTTTGGGACTACAATTCCAATCATCCCTGACCACTGGTCCTGTTAGCTAGGGATCATGGGAGTTGTAGGCCAAAACATCTGGAGGGCCGCAGTTTGGGGATGCCTGTTCTTGAGGGATGTGTTTGGCTATCCCTGAGCTAAAAGAATAAACCAATGCGGTGATCTTCAGATGCTGTGAACTAAACTCCCATAATTCCTGACTGATGGGATTTGTAGTCCATAATCTTTGAAGGGCTACCTCTGCTTTAGTTGACACCTCTTTAATCTGTAGGTCATTTTATTGTGTGACAATTCAATGCAAGATGGGATTATTTTCTTACCAGGACTAAGAAACTGCTACGAGTAGTTCTTTTTTTGAAGAAAGCAGGCCATATGCATTGATGTTACAGTTAGTCTGTCATCTACTACCCCCCCCCCCCGGACAGATTATTCCTTTCTATTACATGCTAATGCCAAGAATCTGACAATGAAAATTCTTAGGACACAATCTGCATAACTAGACAATCATACGGTTATGATATTTTGAAGCTTCACAAGAGCTTAGGAGATCTGCTTTTCAGTTCAGCAAAAATAAACATAGTGACGTGCAGTGCCAGCTCCATCAGAAGAGCAGCTGCCACCTGGGAAGAAAAATGGAGAATCAGGTTGGCACTTTTCTGTGCGTTATGAATAATGTTCTCAGGAAGCACGCAAATGACGAAAGTTCTCAGGAAACAATTTAATGGTAGTTCATTGGATGCAGTCCAAAGCCTCCCAATTAAGAAACAATAACACTTCACGAGAGGCATACTGACAATGTGGTAATGTGCCAAGTCCATGCTTTTGACATATCTTCTTTCTTTTGTGGGTTGGAGTGTGGGGTGAGCAGGGAGGGAAAGTAGCACTTGAGTAGATGGGGGAAACACAGGAACATTGGAAGCTACCTTATACTGAGTTAAACCATTGGTCTATGTTGCTCAGTATTGTCTACATTGACTGACAGTGGCTTTGCAGGACTTCAGACAGGAGTATCTCCCAGTCCTACCTGTAGATACCAGGGAATGAACCCAGGACCTTCTGCATGCAAACTCTACTGCTGAGTTATGGCCCTTCCCCATGGTTGGTCAGAATGGGGGGTAAGAATGGCAAGAACTGGTAAGAATCATCGAGTGATGATACTTGATGGTCATCCCTCCTTCATGTGAAAGAACTGATATTCACTTGCCTCATTGTACTAAGCAGTCCAAGAGAGATCACAAATGCTCCAATATCAACAAAACTGGATGAGTAGCAGGAGCATTTACAAAGAATCGTAATGGCAAAGCTCCCATGGGGAAATGTGCCATGACTCTGGACCGGTCCTACTGTTAGGCAGATTGAAGAGGCTATCTCAGGTGGCTGATTTTGAGTGCTATGAAAGGGCAGCAAACGGTTAAATTGTTCTATGCATTGTTGCAATGCAATTGGGGGGGGGAGGTGCTTGTGGTATTGTCTCCCCACAGCACTGTAATTGTATCCTCCTTGGGCCTTAAGCACTTTCAGTGTAGGGAGAAGGAACATCATTTGCTGCTTCCCCTCAGGCAGCAAAATGTCTTGGTCCCAGCCCTGCTAGGGAATACCAGGGGAAAGCTAGCTTTTCTAAAGGTAATGAATGCTAACAGTTTGCACATTCAGTCACCAATGAGTCATATTCTTTGGACTGATCAGCCTTTATTTACCTTTAAAGGTAAAGGTACCCCTGACCATTAGGTCCAGTCGCGGACGACTCTGGGGTTGCGGCGCTCATCTTGCTCTATAGGCCAAGGGAGCTTACCCTGTCGCAGGGATTTGAACTGCCGACCTTCCAATCGGCAAGCCCTAGGCTCTGTGGTTTAGACTATAGCGCCACCCGCATCCCGGGATTATTTACCTTTAGGCAGGGCTATTCCCACCTCGAGTACTTTTACTTTGTGTGTTTGGAAACTAAGCCAAATTGGAATTCAGAGGAACATTCCTTCATTTTCCAGTGCTTTGGCTAATGTGACAGACGGAGAAAAATGTTACTCTCTCAATCTCTAGTCTTTTCATCTGTAAGACTTACTATATTCCAATTAAGAACACTGTTAGGAGCCTGACCTGCAGTGACTAGGTGCTTATTAAAAGACTTTGGTTTCAGCCCCTGACTGTGATAATACGGGATAATTCCCCCCCCCTTAAATGCTAATAAGAAACCATTTTCATTCAGAACTTTGAAGTTATGTCTGCTGTGTAGATATGCAATTTTCTAATTTAATGTATAATCACCAGCCCGGTTTCATAACTTGTTTGAAATGTCAGCTTTTCTGTGGCGTTTGTTGCCCCATCTTTAATATGTGCCAGATCACAGGCAAGTTGTAGGTACATAAGGACATAGGAAACTCTCTTATATCAACTTGGACCATTGGCCTTTCTAGCTCAGTACTGCCTGCACTCACTGGCAGCAGCTCCCCAGGGTTTCAATAAGAGATATTTGCAGCCCTACTGGGAGATGCCAGGGATTTTGAACCTGGGACCTTCTGCATGCAAAGCACATGTTTCACCACTGAGCCACAGTCCCAGCTCAGTGGAAAGCCAAAGAGTAAACCCTTGGAAAGCCAAAGAGTAAACCCAGAAAATCCAGGTGTGAAATAGTCATTACCATCTTTCACATGGAGAGATTAGCAACCTGAAACTATTGGACATTAGTACTGTACATTCTGGAGAAAGATCAGGCTGTCATTCTATATAACTTTACCTAGGAATAAAGTCCCCTTGAACTCTATGCTTCTTAGCAGATACAGGGTTGTGCTTTCAGACTTTCTTGGAGAGAAAGATGAGAAGAAAGCACAGGCAATTAAGAATTAGTGAAGGTTTTTAAAGAAGACATGCAGATCCCATGACTAAGGTATTGATGTGTTTTTTATTTTAATTTATTGGGTTTTTATAAACAAGAATGATGTTATACAAATAAGTATACCAAGTTTTCTTGTCATTTTATTTCACAAAAATAGCATAATAAATGTGGAAAAATATCTACAACATATGTTTCATTATTAGTGGTAAGTGTATGAGTTCTTGGTTTATCAATTGGTTTAAACAATTAGGAAGAAGAAGAAGAAGAAGAAGAAGAAGAAAAAGGGGAGAGGGGGAGTGGTGGGTGGGGTGGGGTGGTTATGCTTCTATTATTCTACTTAGTATGTGTTATGGCAGGTGACTAGCATGATAATTCTGAGTAGTCATAATTCACTATCCACATATTATAGTGGGTGGGGGGAGAGAAGTGATCTCCATGCTATTTTTTGTGCTTCCACACAAGAAGCAGGATTGGCACGGATGAAGAAGCTACTGTTGCACCTATATTGTTACACCTATACAGTGATGGCAATTCAACAGAAAGTATATTGATAAGAAGCATGAAAGACTTAGGATATCAGATGCTTACATTCAGTGAATGTAAGCCTACCACTCCCATAATTAGCCCATGTTTCCATATGGCCCCTCACCAGGGAGAGACCCTGTCTGAGTCTCCTTTCCCAGAGGAATCAGGATGTGGCAAATTGGCCGCCGCTCAAGTGTGGGAGCAGCGTTGCTAGTATGCGATTGAAACCCACCTGCAAAATAGCGACAGTCTGGTTAAGCAGCCCTAGTGAAGTGCTTGAATTCCGTCAATACAAATTAATGAGTCTTTCCTCTGGATTGTGTCCACCGTTAATTTACTGCTGTCTGCTCAATGGTCCATTATTGGCCCATAATAATTCATGTAATTGTCAATTGGGGTTGCTTGGGGAGAGCTCTTTCTCGAGAGCTGCTTACTCTCCTACAGCAGGGTTCTCATTTAGCACTTCCTCAACTCGAGCATGCGATGGAAGTAATGAGTAATTGGGCTTCCAGTGATTGTGCTTCGAAGACTGCAGCTGAGCAGTGTATACCTATAAACACGAGCAGCTTGAAGCATGAGAGAAGCTGTTGATCTCAACGTGTACGGCTCATGCATTTAAGGGGGGATGCGCACTTGCTAAATGTGAGCAGAAACTTGTAAACAACCAAGCAAATGAGCTGAACGGTGTCCTACTTGTTACTGAATGGCTACATTTAGAAAGGGACCATTTGCTCTGCTTCTCAAGCTGCCTCCTGAGCACCAGAGAAAGGGGTTTTGGAGAAGAAAACGTTATTTCATGTGCTTTCTTTTATCACACTATGCAGCAAACAGTGCAACCCCATTGCAGGATGGTCCATGTGGAAAAAGCCTCCAACATACATTGGGTTTATAGTCTGCCATATGAACAACAGTAGCCATCCAGGTTAATCCGTGAGCCTACTGAGCAGGAAGGGAGACCTGCCTGCAGGATGATTCCATGTTAGGACACCATCGCTTTTAGCAACATAGGAACACATGAAGCTGTCTTATACCGATTCATACCATTGGTCCATCTAGCTCAATACTGTCTACACTGACTGGTAGCAGCTCTTCATAGTTGGGGGCAGGGAATCTTTTCCAACTGTACCTGGAGATGCCAGGGATTCAACCTGGGACCTTCTGAGATGATCCACCACCGATCATCCCCCCCGAACACTTTCCTGTTCATTTTGAAGCATAGCAACCCGACAGACACAACAGTGACTCCCCAGCTTAGCATACATGTTGTGAATCTGTGCAGCTATGGAGCCTTAAATGTTTGGTTTTTTTGTGAGCAGAAAATTATACCAGATATGTCCTTCACTTCTGCTGTGGTGCTTGGAGACACGCGTTTCCCACCCACATCCATCAGACTCTGGAATTATGCCTATAGTGATACATTGTTGAGCCACCTGCCAATTGGGTGTGACATTAAAATACCTGCAACAGTGTAATAGAGACACCATTATGTTGTCTCAGGCAAAGAGCTAGCTGCCTTTTGTATAATTTGATTGCTTGGTAATAGGGATTCGTGGCCCATGTTTTCAGAGTTAGCCGAAGATTCTTGCCCAGTGGCTGGGGTGAGTTTCCCTAATGAAAATGGAAGAATGGTAGCTGTTAGCGACAACATAGGCTATCCACCTGTTTGGTTGAGGAGCGGAAAGATACAGCTAGGAAGTTTTAATGTAACCAGTGAAGGAAATAGAAATCTTAAGTTTTGCAGGAGGCTGGGATATAAGCAGCTCTATTAAAGAGTGTGCGTGCGAATGCATATTGCTTGCTTTGTGGGGAATAGATGCTGCTGTAGAGATGAGCACACTGGAGAATTGCAATAGCGGATAGTTAGCCAACATGGTGCTCTCCAGATGATGATGGACTTCAACTCGGATGGATTTCCCCTCAGAAATAGGTACCTAGGAGACCACAACTGCCATACTCACCCCCCTGTGCCCTAACATTCCTCTTAGCATGGTCATTTCAATTCTCCATTCTGGCTTGAACATCTGTGGAGTGTCCCCATCCTGTTCTTCTTGACATGTGTTTCCAGGTATACAAGAATATTCTTGCAATCACAGTAATGCTCTGGGGGTGTCTTTCCAGTCCTGCCCTCTTCCCCAGATCCCTTGTGTTCATGGCACCACTTCTTTCTAATTTTCTTAGGTACATTTAGCAATGAGCAATGCCATTGCTCATTATGTGGTAAAATATCATTCCTCTAAGCATAAACAGAAAACAGTTTTAAGATCAGCGTATCAATATAGCATGATACATCTGGTAGAGATCTCACCCTCTCACATTCAAGGGAAGTAAGAAGCTGCCTATGAAAAAAATAAATCCTTCAATTGCCCCCCTTTTGTTACTCAAGAATAATTGGAAAAATTGTTGGAATCCTGCTAATCTCATAGGAGAGCTAACTTGCCCATTTAATTTGCTAGATGGTGACTTTGAGAGATGCTGTTGTGGAACCAATGTGATGGCATGGAAGCCATACATATTTTGCCTACGTTTTCAGCGTATGCGACACACACATTTGCAGAAGTTTTCTCTCTCTCTCTCTTTTAACTTCTTAAAGCGATCAGGTGCCCATGACCCCCATTGCTAAGTTCCCTGTTTCTCACCAACTTTCATTTGCTGCCCTTGTAAATCACGAGCAATTTGCCCTTGCTCAATGCAAGTTTTCTGGCAGTTGCACTCCCCCCCCCCCAGCTTAGTTCACCTGGTGCTAGATACATCATTTGTGAAGTGTGGCCCAACCCACAACATTGCCATTTTACTTCTCCACAACCGCTGATTAAACAGCTGAGGAGCTGCCTCGCTGTTTGCTGTCTCTGAGGCACAAGGCTATCAGTCACAGAAAGGAGAGGGGCGTGTCTGTGGACAGCGTGGAGGCAAAGAGAAGGGTGACTTGCCTGAAAGGACACAATACTAGAGTACTAAACGTCTTCTGGTTTGGGTGGGACAGTTTTGTGGGGCAGAGCCCCTTTCACATCACATTTATTAGAAATTTAACATCCAGAACAGGTGGAGGAGAGGAAGTCCTTTTAAAAGGCACCACATCCTTGTTTTCTTTTCCCTTACATCCCCCCCCCCCAGGAACTAAAATCTTAACAGCATGTTTTCTGAGCGGCAGATGGTCTCTGACAGCATGGAAATCTTCAGTTGTACATTAGCTAACATCACCCCCCCCCCCAAATCCCATCCTACCAAATGTGTCTTGTTATAATACCTGGCTATTAAGCACCCACAGAAGTTTTAGTGGTGCCTTATGTCCTCAAAAATGGCAGCACACCTCTGCTGACTCAGGTTTACAGGTACGTTAGACTGTAATCTAATGCAAAAAAATCTGCTCAACAAAAGCAGATTTCACTTGTGGCACTTAAACAACTGTTGAGCTGTTTTCCCCTGCTGCTGATTTGTGTGCACGCGAGAAATGCAGTTTTAAAATGTGCTTTTCTCAGGTTTCAAAAGTAATGTATTTACAAGCACATTTCAGCTTCCATGTGTGTGTTTTTGGTCTCCTGTGAATAGATGCATCCCACCCAGAGCTCATTTGCAGCCCTGCACCCAATATGTAGGGTTGAGAATACCCTGACCCAATGCTTTAATCTCTCCTTGCTGTGGGGAGGGATAAGCCTTGTCTCTGTTTTGCTGTCACAGATGTACTTCATGGGCCCTCGGGCTTTGCTTATTGGGAGGGGGGACCTCTCTCCTCTCTTCTGAAACAGATATACATGGGGTACAGGTTTGTCAGTGTGACAAAAAAATACCTTCATGAAGAGAAATTTAAATGTAAGCACATTCTGTTCTGCAGACTGTTTAGAGTGCAAATATGGAGCTGTGTGACAGGGGGAAAGTCGGTCTTTTACTCTTAATTGAACCCAGAGAGACACAATGTATTGGGGTACAGTTGGCAGTCTGCCACAGAGCTAGGGTTGCCAGACTCAATAGAGGGCAGGACTTCTGTGCCTTTTATTGCCCTGCTCTCTTTTGAGTCTGGAAACCTTAAAGAGAAACCAGCAGACCCTTTGTTTAATTTCCAAGCAAAGGGTTCTGCTGGTTTCTCTTTAAGGTTTCCAGACTCAAAAGAGAGCAGGGCAATTAAAGGCACAGAAGTCCTGTCCTCTATTGAGTCTGGCAACCCTACACAGAGCCGTAAAACGGAAGATGTTGCTGTAGAGAGATGACAATTTCATTCAGTTATGGCAATTTGCTGTAGAATTCAGCTTTTGTATATCATTCAGGGGGATCTGAAAGGCCAGAATGTAATAGGCCCACCTGTGGTCATTCAAGTCATGCTTCCTGGTCCATAAGTACAGGCCAATTCCTGTGAACATTGGGAGGAGTGCAGGTTGAAGAAACGCCACGGTGCACTTGTAGCAGTGAAACTGGATGCCTTCATCTGCCCCAGCTGCAATGAAACATGTCTCTCCCGTATTGGTCTCTACAGCCACAGTAGCTCTCCAATGGATTGATTTCACCCCCATGGCACACTTTTCCATGGTCTCTCGAGACAGATGGATGCCAGCAACATGTATCTTGGGTATCGCATTGCATCATCACTCAGAGATACCCCTTCATGTGAATTTCAGCTGAGAATAACCCGGGAATCCCCACTGACCTTACCTATCTTGGTAAGTTTTGAAGACTTTGAAAAGCAACGATTTAAATATGGGATATGCATGCTGATTTAACTTACCTGAAATACAAAGTTCCCTTTCCCTTCCTTTCTTTTTTTTAGGGTAGGGCTCAGGATTTTGAAGTATAATTAAGTACAGCAGCAGAACAATGGAGTTACATCGCTAAATGTGTGATATTCAGCCCACAACTGATAATGAAGCCGTAATATCACACATTATGTGAGTAGCAGGAGAAAGTGACTCTTATTGCTATTACTAGGCGGGAGGCAAGGCCTTTGCAGCTTTGCTGAAAGCCTGCTTAAAAAGGAAATAAATATATAAATAGCAGAGAATCATTAGCTGATGGAGATAATAGATATAACACTGAAGCATTAATACAGAAATCACTGCTTGGCAATTGGTGTGCATTAAATCCACTAAGAAGCTGGTTGCGCTTCAATTTCAGAGATGTTGATAACAAGGCACCATATTCCTCTACGTGAAAAATGTGTGATATCACAGCAGCCAAACGCTACAATGCCCTGATGGAGCCTTTAGTTAAAGCATAATGCAAAATGCTTCTTGCTTAAGTGGTCTAGAGGATAGCATTAAAAACAACCTTAAAATATTTATATTCCAGCAACAAAAAAAGGGAAAATGAAGAGCCAGAGAAGTACTCTTGGGTTATATATGCTATAGCTCAAGAAAAAAAATGTAGGAGAGAAGTGAACTTTCGAAAGCAAATGCTATCATAAAGAACAGAGCATGACATTTATACATTTTAAACCAAATTGTCAGTGGCATAGGAAAATAAATTAATCTCTTAAATCTTGCATCCTGGCTCAGCAATGGGGGGATCTCAGTGCACAAATTGGGTAGCAGTCACACAGTGCCTTGCCTTGTGCCCTTAATAGTGGCTACTTCCTTAACAGATTGTGCCATGCCTACCTCTCCAGGTGCTTGCTTTTGGTTTGTTTGTTTTCCGTCTCTTCTCTGCATCAGTCTTTGTACAGTACATGGTGTAAAAATGTCTTGCGATGTCTCTCTGTGCCAGATTGGCATCACTTTTTTTGCATGCCGATGTTGGGTTAGTATCAGCGGCATAGGGAGCCGCTCGGTCACCCGGGGCGGCAACCCGTTCTGTAGTGCACATGCGCAGCGTTGCTATGGAGCGCGCATGCGCAACGTCGCTCCATAGCGATGCTGCGCATGCACACTACAGAGCGGGTTGCCGGCGGTGGCTGCTTGTGGCTGTGTTAGAGCGGCGCTGGCGGTAAACTGCGAGCAAGTCATGGAATGAGTTTTTTTTTAAAGCCTCACTCTGCAGCTTGCTCTCACCTGCTAGGCGCACTCAAGCAGAGGCAAGGGGTGGGCCAGGGAGGGGCAGCAGCCCCTCCCTGGCCCACCCCTTGGGAGTCGCGGCTGTAGCCGCGAGCAGAGGATCATGGTGCTGGAGCGGCGGCGGCGGCAAACCGTGAGCAAGCCACGGAGTGAGATTTTTTAAAAAGCCTTGCACTGCAGCTTGTTCGCTCACCTGCACCACTTTGCTTCTTCCTGCTGGGGCAGAGGTGAGGGGCGGAGATCTAAGGGCAAGCCTAGCATTCATTGACATGAGTTGTGTGTGCTTCAGCCTTAATTGGTGTTCAAAAACCAGGGAACACAATCTGTTGCTAGGTATAGGTACAGCCATGCAGGATCTTGCCAGGAAAGGGTGGGCTTCAAAATGAGCCTCCTAGTCATTCTGTCCCATGTGGTGAGGCAAGCACACTAGCAGAATAGAGATATAAGGGGGAGATTCTGCATTCTCCAAGGTTCCAGCATGGATCCAGAGATCCTAGCTCCCCAACAGGCCCCCTAACCTTTATTTTTGTATTCAAAACTATTTGTATACTACCTTTCATTTCAAAAAAATACCAGGGCAGCACACTGAGCAACAACTCAACAACATGTAATAAAATATAACGATACAAATAAAGCAACAATAAAACCTTGACGTTGGTTTCCATAGCCAGAGGAGCCAGGAGGTGGTCAGGAAATGTTTTGGCGATATATCTGGAATCACCCTGCGTTAATGTAATATGCAATTTGGCAGATTATTTTCACTAATACAGTGATACCTTGCAAGACGAATTTAATTTAATTCATTCCGCAAGTCAATTCATTTTGTGAAAAATTTGTCTTGCGAATCGTGGTTTCCCATAGGAATGCATTGAAATTTCTTTTTTTTGCCCATAGGAACGCATTAATTAAATTTCAATGCATTCCTATGGGAAACCGCGATTCGCAAGACGAATTTTTCGCAAAACGAATTCGTCTTGCGAGTCACCATTAGTCTTGCGAAAAATTTGTTTTGCAGTGCATTCGCCTTGCAAGGTACCACTGTATGTGCATTTTAATGCACACTTCACCCCTGTGTATACATTTTGGTAGAGATTACTAGGCAGGACAACTGCATTGCAAAATTCGGAGAAGTGTGAATCTTGAAGTGCGGCTGTCCTTTGGTTCATGAATTATTTCAGAAAGTGCATTCTAAATATAATTTCTCCACCATCTGTACTTTCACCTGGCTACTCTATGCAAGTGCATTCTTATATGTTGCTAAAAGAGCTGTACATCAGTTCTTATCAAATACCCCCCCCCTTTTTTTTACAGCACAGCTATTTCTGGCTGGCTGATGAAAAGCTCTCATGTTTGTTAATGAAACAGCTCTGCTTCCTTTTCCATTAAACAGGTGAGTTGAGCCGTATCAATGATGGGAGCAGGGAGCAGTTATTTACTCGGTGGCACACACAATGCTGTGTACTAATCACTAGCTGAGTGCAAACCAGGGCTGCAGCTAATGTTTCCTGTTTTTCTCCTGTAATGGAATGGAGCGTGTTTGCACCTAGATGAAAACAAATCTGTGCTTTAACCTGGAGGACTTTTAATAACAATAAAAAAATTAAACTGAAGTACATCTATTTACTGCTGCCTCTCTAAGGTGTACAGCTGGTGTAGAATGGTTGCTCTTTAATTTAGAGAGTTCAACAGCACAATGCTGCAACACATGTACTATTCATGTGAGCAATGTAATTACTCTCCTGTAGACTGTTGGACTTCAACTCCGAACCGGCCCACCCCCACCTTTTGGCCTATGGTTAGGGATGATGGGAGTTGTAGTTCAGTAGCATCTGGAGGGCTGTAAGTTGGGTACCCTGTAGTAGAGGACTATACACAGCCGCAGTGATGTCTCCTATGAAGGGAACACCAGAAGAATGTACTTTAGGGAAGTGTCTTCTAAACTGTTCCACCTGCCATGCTAGTTCTGATTCTGTAGGACTTTCAACTGAATGTAAATTTCCTCTTCTCGTGTGCTGTGGTCCTGATGAAAATGAGGCCATTCAGGTCAGCTATTAAATAAGATTAAAACAAAACAAAACAAAACCTAGTGATGTGCTTAGTGTAGCATGGGCTGCTTAAGTCTTAGTCTTTGTTACTACTATTCACCCAATTGCTTTAGTCAACTGGAAGGCAAAATTGCTGTGCATTCCCACCCTGCTGATGGAAATATCTGGCATATTAATTGGTAGAGAGACTTTTGCTATGCGTTTTCAGAGGACTTGCCTCAGATACTGGGCAACGTCACGAAAAATATTTTTCGTTCAAGAAACTCAGCTTTATTCTTCTGCATGGTGCTTTTCCTGCTTATTTGGTCCTGCATGACCTATAACATGTTATGGCTTTCCAGGTCAAGACAATCAGAACAAGGTTTAAGAAGCTAAACCGCCTTTCTAAGCCACTCAGTAGCTCCTGGGTCAAATGCATGGTTTCCAAAGACTCTTCCCCTCTCCTTAGAGTCTAAGATAGAAGGAACTGGCATCTAGTATGCATAGAGCACCTTGCTCGATGCTCCAGGTATATATTACATAAGCTTTCTTTGATTCTCCCAGCATGGCCTGCCTTGACACCAGACTTGAAGTTATTGAGTTGGCTCAAAAAAATGTACTTTATATGATCTCTGTGACTCCATTATGTGTCTTCCACAGACAGAATGGAAGAAGAGAGAATATTTAAAAAGAGTCTCCCCAGGAAGAGACAATCTGTTTGAAGTCTATATATTTGATAGTTGAATAGTGGGAATGGAGAAAACTTGGGAGTACTTACAGGCTGGGGAAAAGTGTGCACACCGACAAAATGTGAAATATTTATGCGCAGAACGGGCGCTTCGAGAACCAAAGACTTCGACTTATGAAGACAGCCGCGGAACGGATCATCTTTATAAGTCGAGGTACCACCATAGGTCAGTACGTCACACTAATTTTAAATGGTGGGAAAGAATTGTATGCATGTATCCCACCCCAGATTTTGCCATTGCAAAACTCCAATGATTTTCTGAGCTAATGGGGTTGCAAAAGGATGTTTTTCTGGAAATAATTAGCATGGAAATGAGTTCTAAATCTCCACTAGATTCTCAGAAGTAGGGTTTTTTTTTTGTCTTATGAAAGATCACATGAAATGAGCACGTAAGGAAACGTTAAGATGGAATAAAATGACATCTGAATACAGCCCTGGAACCCTGAATGGGCAGGGTTGTGGCTCCTTGCTATTCTAATATAGGTCAAAAATTATTCTTAAGAGTTGAACCACCTTGTAATTCACACAATTCACACAGTTTTATAGACTACTAAAAGATTTGGTACAGCCAACCCCCGCTTTTTGCCTAGCCATAAAACTACAGTTTGCCAGCTTTTTACTGTAGCTTTAGATTAAACTCTTATACATTACATAGCAGTAAGTCCTACTGATCTCAATGGGATGTTAAACAGAAAAGGGGGAGGATGCATTGTAGGAATTATACTAATTTTAATTGAAAATATTCCTCTCAGCGAAGATCATTTAAGAGATATGTAGCTATCTTTTTAATATTCCTAATAACTGGCTCATAATTATAATGTTCTTAAAGCCCTTGATATCTTAGTGCATTTTACATTAAGCTATCCTTTCATTCTCTGCCCTTAAATTTCCCCTGAAACCCCATCCTAATCATTCTGATTTATTTTTAAAACCTGTGTTTTAAATTATCGAAGAATACGACAACATCGGCAACAACAGTGGTTTTAAGTGACAATATCTCATTCTGGCAACTGATCAACTGATCTTAATGTCATTAGCATAGAAATGAGGCCATAATTTCTTCACCTCACTTTCTTCAGTTCATGTGTATCGTGATACTTGTGTAGCTAGAGGTATCAATTACTAGTGTGAAGAGGAGGTGATAAAGGGCATTTTTTCCTTGCAACTATGGCCGTACAAAACTAGTCTGACAGACTGCAAGGATACAACCTTTACTGAAAATTAGATGATCCAAGATTCCTCACACACACCATTAATTAAATACTTGACACAGCGAAAGATTCTGGGGGCAACAATGTGCATGAATTCAATGAACTTGTCATATGTTGATGTACATGTAGTTAATTTCAGTCTGCGACAGACTGGAGGATAATCTTGAGTCTACTAAAAGTTTTAGTAGTATCCAAGAATGATCATTTTAGTTATATATCTGGAGCAGATATGGCTGTCATGCATAACATGGAGATGCAGTATTGTTTACAACTATCCAAATGCTTGGTAAATGGTAATAAACCCTTGTTGTTTCACCGCTTATAAGAAGCGTTATAAGAACAGCTTTTGAACATTTTTTTTAAAAAAAATTCACACCTTTTATTTAATGCAGAATGACCCTAAGATGGGCATCTCTGTGACCTAGATGGAGAGGTGCCCAGATATTGTGATGGTTGGTGGGTTGGGAGTCTTGGGCAGTGGAGCTGGTCCATTTGGGTGAATGGGGCACAGTCCCACCAACCTCTGTCTTCAGACTGCCCCCTGCCACCTGCTGGGTGGTAGCAGCTGTCTGTCAGTTTCCTCCTGAGACTCAGTATACCTATTATGGAACTCACTAGGGAGTTGGATGGGGACAAAACTAGAATTAGTCAGCTCTGCCTGTCATTGGCTCTCATTCCTCTGTTTGGCTCTGGTGCCACCTACTGTTGGCCTCTCTGCACTTTGCCCTATCATTCCCAATAGGTACCAGCCACCAGTGGTCTTAAGAACTCCTTAGTTGTGCCACTGTGTTGTCTGATTGCTGTGTGCCACCCCCCTTTTTGGGAAGAAAACCATTCACTGCAGAAAAACTGGATTTTGTGACCTGTATGAATTATGCAAATTGTACAAAACTCCATTACCTAGATTGCAGGGTTTTTGTTTTTGTTTTTTATTTTGCATAATTATGTTTTAGCTGTGACACTGAAGTACCCAGCACTGGAAAATCTTATTCTGTTACATCTATAGTTTCTGAGATTTCAGTGGCATTGCCTATGTGTGTTGAAACAAATCCGCATACACCTAAGGGCTAGATGTCATTTTAAAAAGCAACTTTCTATGCCCTTTTAATCTCATTACACATCCCCACCCCTGTTTGTAACACACACACACACACACTGATCTGGACATGAGACATGGCAATAGGTGCTCACATGTGGCGTTTAGTATTGAACTGATTGCTTTGTGTTTGCAGGGTTGCAGGGTTTTGTGGACAGAGCTGGTCCTGGAGAGAGGAGAGAGGATTTCACCTAGTTTTTCTAGTAGTAGTAGTAGTAGTAGTAGTAGTAGTAATTATTTCTCCTCCTCCTCCTCCTCCTCCTCCTCCTCCTCCTCCTCCTCCTCCTCCTCCTGTTATGATGCTGCCCATCTGACTGGGTTGCCCCAGCCACTCTGGGCGGCTTCCAACAAAAAATACTAAGCTGGAATCCAGGAGTACTCCTAGATCGCAAACTTGATCTTTCAGTGGGAATGTAGGTAAAGGGGAAAAAAAGGGGGGGGGGAGGATTTGTCCACAGACAGCTTTCCAGGTCATGGGGCCAACATGACTAAACCACTTCTGGCACAATGGAGCACTGTGACAGAAAGCAGATCGCATGGAAACGCTGTTTACCTTCCTGCTGCAGAGGTACTTATTTATCTACTTGCACTGGTGTGCTTTCAAACGGCTAAGTTGACAGGAGCTGGGTCAGAGCAATAGGAGCTCACTCCATCGCAGGAATTCGAACCGCTGACCTTCTGATAGGCAAGCCCAAGAGGCTCAGTGGTTTAGACCACAGGATGTATACCTAATTCCTAGGTATGGAAACCACCCACCCACAGCACTGCTGTCTTGTCAGGATTCAGCCTCAACTGTGTAATGTGTACTCTTTTATTCCCAAGTAGCTCTTTTCATGTATAAGAAATAGATGCCATCATGTAACATCACCCATAGTGTTCTCATAAAATCGTCCTTATCACCACACATCGTCAGGCAGGCTATGTGGTACAGGACTGAAATTTTACAAAAGAAAACATGGTCTATTGGCCTAGACCAGGCATCCCCAAACTGTGGCCCTCCAGATGTTTTGGCCCACAACTCCCATGATCCCTAGCTAACAGGACCAGTGGTCAGGGATGATGGGGATTGTAGTCCAAAACATCTGGAGGGCTGATGTTTGGAGATGCCTGGCCTAGACCATATTTTTCCTTCTGAAGTTTTTTTTCTTTTTTAATAGCTTCTTTATTAATCCACTTACCTTGTTATGTCTGTAGATGGTTCTAATCTCTTCTGTGAGAAACCCTCTACAGCACGGGTGTCAAACACAAGGCCCGGGGGCCAAATCCGGCCCGCCAGACCTTGTCATGTGGCCCGCCAGACCTCATCACGATGGGGGAGGCGATCCTCCTCTGAGGCCGCCGCTGCTCAGCAGGAAGGAAGGGGCGGCGGCCAGAGGCGCCTGCCGCTTCTGATTGGCTGCAGGAGATTCCTGCAGCCAATCAGAAGCTGTGGGCTCCTCTGGGCGCCGCCCCTTCCTTCCCGCTGAGTGGCCGAGAGCGGGAAAGAAGCGGCAGCGGCATGGAGACTGCCTTCACCGCCTATGCAAGGTAAAAAAGGGAAGCCCTTTTTCCTTCTTCCCCGAAGCTGCTGGCGTGTGTGTGTGCGTTTGTCAGGCCCCGTTTCTTCGGGTTCAAGGGGGTTCATTCACAAGGGGGGGGGAGGATAAGCATGAGAAATGGCGGCAACGGTGCGCCTCAGCCGGTTCTCAATCTTTATCTTGAACACACTCCACATCCATGCATGTAAGCTAGTTATTACTTACATTATTACAAAAAACAGTAATAATTGAATGCAGTGACAATAATTTATGATAATAAAGAGTGGACACACAGTCCTACAGATACAACCGGCCCTTTGAGGGTGATCAAACTGCTGATGCGGCCCCCGATGAATTTGAGTTTGACATCCCTGCTCTACAGCTATATCAGAGAGAGCTTGTTTTTAAGGAATGGTGCTGGCAGAATATCTTTGTCACTGTTGATTCAGCATGTAATTGCAAGATAAGTAAATGATAGGAAGTAATGGAATACACTTTTTGTTCATTCATCCTTAACTTATACGAGTGGTAAATATATTATGTTTTATGTTGCCTGGAGGTACACGTAGTGCATCTTAAAAACTTTGAAAAATGTAACTTCAAACACAGAAGAAAAATGATGGGGTCAAGTTCCACTGGATAACTGGTACTGTGTACCACAGAGGCAGGGAACGTGTGGCCCTCCAGATTTTGTCTGACTCCAACTCCCATCAGCCCCAGTCAACATGGCCAATAGCAAGGAATGATGGGAGCTGGAGTCCAGTAACATCTGGAAGAGCACTGGCTCCTCACCCCTGTACTGAGGCTAAAGCTGAAATCCTATAATATTTACCTAGGAGTAAATCCTGCTGAACTCAGTATGGCTTACCTCTGAGAAGACATGGAAATAATTGCTGTATAATCAAATGAGCTGTAAATCAGGAAGTTCTATGATCAAACATTGCCTCCTAAGTGGATGGTGTATTGCTGCAATCTACCCCAGTCTCTGGATGGTGCGATATTCTTGTGGTTCAGGTTGCTTAAACAGGGTTTGTGTTTCCTTTGGGAATGAGGCACAGCATAGACTGTCACATGTTTATGATATATGGTTTATTTACACATATATGCAACATGAACCTAGGATGGCGGGCTTGGCAGCATTCACACCCCAAAAGGATCTTGTTTCTCCCATAGCTGCAGCCTTGGATAGAAACCGAAATGAAACATTGCATCCTCAGCTAGAGGCTTTTAAGCAGAAACTGAATGGTCACATCTCATGCTATTTCCTGACTAGATGACTTTTGAGGTCCTTCCCATCCCAGATTCTATGGCTACTAGCTGGTCCTGGGTCCCAGGTTCTGGTGTACACCAGACTGCTTTTCTAACCTGATGCTGGGACTACAATCCCAGAATCCTTAGCAGGAAGCATACATAATAATCTTCACCTCACCTTTTGATACCCCTCCACATCCTGCAGTAGCAGGGCACAACTCTATGATTCTATGGCCCAGGATTGGGTGAGGGTTCAGTGATAGCTCAGAAAGGTGGAGGTGGAAGGGTCATGGCTCAGCAGGAGAGCATCTTATTTGCTTGCAAAAGGCTCCAGGATCAATCCCTGACATCTCCAAGTGGGGTTGGGAAAAAAACCCCTGCCTGAAACCCTGGAGAGTCACTGCCACTCAGCATAGACAGATGGCATAGCTAGATGGACCAATGGCCAGGCTTGGTTTCTATGCTCCTAGTGGAAAAGCTGGAAGCAATTGTAAAACTGCTGTAAATGGAGTTTTAAAGGCAAATGGGATACAGCTGCCAAACCTGAATGCACTTTTACCCCATTGTAATTCTTGGGCTTTGGCAGCTGAAACTTGAGTCATGGAAAAAGATGGGCTGCCCATTAGCTGGTAACCTCACAGCCTGAAATGTGTTGCACAATGGATAAAAATATTGCTTGGATTGGTAGGGGAGGAAATATTAGATTGTGCCGTAGTCAAAGGAAGCCTCTAAAAATGATTGGCCTTTAATTGAAGCTTTTGGGAGCAGAACAAATATAGGAGAACTGGGATCTCTCCAGGATTAGCAGTGAGTAAAAAGGTTGGTTGGTCTGGAGTGGTCTAGGGGCTTATTAAGACTTGCAAAAGTGCTACTGTGAAGAGATATATTTCTGATATTTCTAGGGTTGCTCTAATACCAAAAAGTCTCTTCTGCTTCTTTTAAATTGGCTCAAGATAAGCTTTGCTTTTTTGACATCTGCATTTTTAGAGTTTTTTTAAAAAATGTTTTTCGTCCTTGAAGTTTTCTTGTTAGCTGAAGTGTTCCTGACATAGGGGAAAGCAAGATTAAAAATGTTCTGGTAAACAAGATTTTCAGGGCCTAGCAGTACGATTTAGCATAGTACTAACAGGTGGGTCCTGTGAAGGCCGTCATTGAAATCTACAGGAATGGAAGGTGTTTTAGCTGTGGCTGGATGGTTTCACACCCTGCACTTTTAATCACCTGGAAAAGTCTGTAGACGTCCTTAGTGTTTACTGGAGGACACTTGCCAGTAGGTCATTTCAGCCAGCACAGTGTGAAATGAAGTGGGGAAGGATAGGTCTGGAGCAATTACCAATTTTAATTGCTGCGAGTTGGACAAAACCTCTTTCCACAACCTGAGCAACAACTTAAAACCCATCCACTTAGTTTGGAAGTGAAACATGACAAGATCGATGTATCCTGTCCCTTGAGTAATAAGCACAGATTCGATTTCATAAGGTGCAAGGAAACAGGTTGACAAATGCAGTACCTGCAAGATGAATAGAGGAGACACCTCCTTACCAAGCACCCAGCAGGCAAAATCTTTTCTCTTAGAAAAGGCAAAAACAACAACAAAACATCTGAAAGAATTATTCAATTAATTATATATATATATTTAAATCACATTTGGAAGAGACTCATGAATGAACACATGGAAAACTGAGGATGAGTAGAAATGGACTGATCCATTTCCACTAGGGGCAGAGTTGTGGGGACTCAGTACAAGAAGGAATCGGGAAATTCAATGCAAACAGAGAAGGCTTTCCCCAGAATTAACTCCATAAAAATAAATCCATAACCCAGCCAGCTGCTCATAACTTGTGAAGAGTACACACCATACATTTAAGGCACACTTCCTACTCCCAAGTATCCTGGGAACCGTAGCTACAACTCCCAGCACCCTAAACAAACTACAGTTAACCAGGATTCTCTCCATCTCTCCATCTCTGTGTGTCCATGAAGCTGAACCCTCATATAATTAATTTACGCTAGTTGAACCCTTTGATTTGAAAAGTCAAAGAAACAGCAATATATGCCTATATATTGTTAGAATATTGGGGTGTAAATCACCAATATTCTTACTACTGCCACTGGCTTCGGAAAATAAGACAGCAAACAATCGTAGGTGTTAATCTACGTTTATTCAGAGAGTGTGGTTTAAGTGTAAACATTCAGCCACATGCAGCATCTGTGCCATGTAGACTATTTATGCTAACATATATGTGTGTTATTGTTTTTCTCTCTCTGCTCCACACCCCCGGCCAAACAAACTTCTGCCAGACTTTTTACATGAGGGAATGCAATGTACAAGCAATCTAATTTGTATTGTGTTGCCTAATTATTGTAAAGGAACAAACTAAACAATGCTTTGCGTTCTCCTCCCACGGTATATATAATAAGAGGTGAGCTCCTTGGGGCTAGCATTTGCTTTCCAAACCACAATCATTTTTTGGCAGTTAAATAAGCCAACAAATAATCTGTCAATCTTAGTGGCTGCTAATAATGAAATTCGTTATTTTAATCTAATGCATCTTTGAACCTGAGCCAGGGAAAAAGGGCCCCTCCGAACTGCTAGCTCTGTAGGGTGTCAAACTGTTTTGTAGCCCCACAAAACCAGATAAGGCTCAACTGCAGTGAGTTGATTTATTTATTTTTATTTGTCTCTATTTGCATTCTGATTTGTGTTCATGATAAGCCAGTAGCCTTGTTATAGCAAGACACTGGTTCATGGTATCAGTTCCTGATTCATAATTTTTACCCCACAGATACCACATTTTGAACTGGGTGAGTGAGAGGAGAGTTACAGTCCACTCTCTTCTATTTCTAAAGTAGAAAAATGCTGCTATTGCAATGGGCAGGATGTATGTGTGGTAGGAAGGCAAACAGATTGCAAGGATCCATGGGATACGCAGTGCATCTTAACCAAGTAGGGGGGACGTGTCGACTACAACTTCCATCAGTCCCAGACAACATGAGCAATGGTTACCTTTCTTCATTTCAGCTGCCTAAGTTGGTTGGGAAACTCATGTTGTTCTTGCTGTTTTTCAACAAAGAGGGGGGCATAAACCCTCTCTGATCAACTGTCAATCACACCATTAGATCTATCAGTAGATCCCGACCTACCTTCTGTGCACCCCTAGCATAGAGCATGATTATCTGTCTGTAGCCGAGTACAAAATATTCTCCTCTTCCTTCCCCCAATGTGGGTGGCTGATGCTTATTTTCCATGCCCCATCCATTTTTCTCAGCTTACAGATTTTTCAGAAAACCCTGGTTTTGAACTGCCTGGCAGAAACAAACAATATCAACGTGTGTGTGTGCGTGCCTATAATGTGAGATGAGCGCCGCAACCCCAGAGTCAGTCACGACTGGACCTAATGGTCAGGGGTCCCTTTACCTTTACCTAGATGTTCCATCACTAAGCTATGACCTTTCCCCAGGCAGCAGCAAAAAGATACAAGAGAAGGAATAGTCTTCCATGAAATATTGAGTGTCCCATGGAATGTATGTACCTTAGGAACCCGAGGTTCTCTTGAAGCTTTGATGAAGTTCTTCCAATACCTTTTGAGTCAGCTACAGGCTTGTCAGTGGACTTTAGCAGGGTTAGGACTTACACATGGTCACATGTTTTGTTTTGGGTTGAGAACTTTACAAGAGCAAAGTTTTATGCAGAATAAATATTTTATTCTGTTCCACATAAAAATGAAAGAGTGGGCAAATGAATCACTTTTTAAGCACTGCCAGAACCATGAAAAATGTAGCAGTCACAACCTCTGGCGTTTGTATTCTTGAGGACTTATCTGCGAGCATACAGCTCTTCAACAATGCCTTTAAATTAGAAGTGCTGATGATGACCTATATGTTGGCATATTAGAAAGACTGATTCTCCTCTCCTACTGGCCACCCACATCTATGTTAAAGTTATAAGTTTAATGTACATAAAATGTCCCTTCGAATGCATTATATTTAAAATGCTGTTCAAGAGAAGTTTACATTAGCCAAAAGGTTTCACTCTGGCAAAAGCGCCAGAAAAGGCTGATATTTTTCCAGAATAATGAGTTAAGCTACCTGATGACTCATCATTGGAAAGATGAGCTTGCAGAGCTCTCACAGCAGGAAGATGAAACTTAAGAAGCTGGTTTGTGTGCTTGTTGGAGATGGTTGGTGGCAACAGGAGCTCTGCATTGCTGAACGAGGTTACCGTAGGATATCCCTCTGGGACCAGAGAGAGGAAAGTTTACTGAACTGCATAAAGGACTGAACCCCATTGCTTGCTTGCATTGTGTTACTTTGTTATTTTGCAATGTTTATCTCAGTATTTAAGACTGTTCTGCCGTAAAACTTTGAAACTCTTTCTTGTGTTGGGGAGAATTCAGGGATTCCACTGAACAACTCTAACTCTCTGCTGTTCCAGCAAGTAGCGTAAGCTGCCTTCCCTACTCTGTCCCTGAGTTTCCATTGCTCAGATTTAGACAAACCACTGAGTGTGTCATAAATCCCCAGAAAGACAGAAAGAGATGTTCCAAACGGCTTTGAAAACATGGTCGTTTGTGCATAAAAGGCCTGTAAATTTTAATCACCATATAATTCAGCTGAGTAGAGGATGACAATAATGTAATGGTGTGGGAGAGATGGAGATTGAGTGTAAAACAGAGTCCTTCAAATGCTTAGTTTTATGCATGTATTGAATGGCGCATATAAATTCTAACCCATGGGCAGGCAAACCAAGGCCCGAGGGCCGCATCTGGCCCGATCGCCTTCTAGATGCAGCCCAGGCCTTGTGGGCTAGCCCCACCCCCACAGGTGCACAGCATGTGTGCCGCTTCGGGTGCCAGAGCAGCTAACTCCGCCTCTGAGATTGGGACAGAAGTGCTAGCATTTTAACAAGTAAAACCCTGGGTAGGCAAACTAAGGCCCGGGGGCCGGATCCAGCCCAATTGCCTTCTAAATCCAGCCTGAGGACGGTCCAGGAAACAGCATGTTTTTACATGAGTAGAATGTGTCCTTTTACTGTATTTAAAATGCATCTCTGGGTTATTTGTAGGGCATAGGAATTCGTTCACCCCCCCCCCCAAATAGTCCACCCCTCCACAAGGTCTGAGGGACAGTGGACCAGCCCCCTGCTGAAAGACTTTGCTGACCCCAACCCTTCAACTTCTAGATGCCCTGTCTTGTCAATCTCCCATTTCTCTGTTATCAATCTGTTTGATTTTGGGGCTTTTGTTATCACCATTTGATATGGGACTTTCTCATAATAATTTCTCGTTTTTGAAGAAGTCTAGAAAATTCAGTTTTTGTTAAAATGTTGTTGTTGTTGTTGTTGTTGTTGTTGTTGTTGTTGTTGAAGTGGAGGGTAATACAAGGAAGACTCTGGAGAATGACATCAAAGGAGGCAGACACTGTGTGCAAAAATCACCCCAGAAATCTGTCTCCAGTTGTCTGTGTTAGGTCATCAGTTCATATGAGAACTGGGAACCAAGCAGTAGGAGAAATGGCAAGACAGGATAAAGGGAGGCCAAAGGACAGTATGGAGTTTGTGATGTATATGTGTGTGCTGATGTGCCATTGCCATTATGGTGAGATGAAATTTGAGAGAAGCTTCTTGTGCTTCTCCCAACATAGCTCAAAGGCATGCATCCCCCCCCCTCCTCAATGCTTCACCATCACTCCAAACTCTTTGAGTGCTTGGATCGCGTAAAATGTAGCAATTCCTAATGTGACTATTCATGATAAACTGGTCTTTGGGGGTGGGGGGTGGCTGTGTGGGTGGGCATGCACCAATACAGCTCCTTACCAAGGGTGCAAGGTCCTCCCCAAATCTTACTCCTTGTAACTTACAATGCCTCCTTAAGAAACCATTAATTAGTCTATGCCTTTTCATCTAGGAGGTTTTAATGAATAGCAGAGCAGTCTGTTTATAAGTTCGCTAGAGTTGCTTAGCTATCATAATTCCACATACAAAGAAGTGCTATTTAATGTATTCCACTTCAGGCACTAGATTTGTAATTCTGCTTTTGAAAATCATCTCCGCCTTGTGCACTTTCTTTGCTATTGCTCATAATTTCATTGCCCTAAAGCTTGGTAAGCTTCTGCCTTATTTTTAAAAGAATCTGCTAGGAATAAGAATTAAGTTTGCAAATGCCTAGATTGTTTATTTTCTTTTAAAATCAATTTAATTTCACTCTCTGCCCCCGGTTTAATTTGGCACAATTCTACAGCGATAAGTGGGCACTTTATCATAACGCATAGCTGCCAAGTTATCCCCTTTTTTAAGGGAAATTCCCTTATGTTGAATAGGCTTCCTCATGAGAAAAGGGAAAACTTGGCACCTATGTCATAACGTTGAATGGGTAGTATTGGAGTAGGAGACCTGTGGACCTTCAGATATTGATGGACTCTGCCTCACATTAGCCCCAGCCAACATGGCCAATGGTCAGGGATGATGGAGTTCAACAACATCTGGAAGACCACAGGTTCCCTACATCTGGTGGTGTGGTTAATCACCCCCATGAGTCAATTTTCCTAACAGTTATCTCTGTTTTTTATAAGTTAATTATCCTTTGGCTTATTTTCAAGGACTGTAATGTGGGAAGGTGAGATGCCACCATCCTGATTATCAATTCGAGGAAAGTTTCCTTCCTTAGATTTCACTCCACTGTTTACTTCTGATGAAGTGGGACTCTAACCTCTGAAAGCTTGTGCCATAATAAATTTGTTAATCTTTAAGGTGCTGTTGAGCTTCCTTTGTTGTGTTTTTTCATCCATATGTTACAGCAATGCTCTGTCTCGATTCTTTGTTTGATATGAAACATTCATAAAATGATTGATTCTATGGATTCATCTGGTGGCTGTTTATTTCCTGCTGGGATCCACTGAAAGATTTATTTGTTGTCCAACAACGGCCACTGTTGCTGCAAAAGGGCTGTATGTCAGTATTATTTTTTTAAAAAGCAGATTGTTTCATCCTGCATTGCAGTAAGGCCAGAGATTTAATTTCTATGGTGACACTGGAATATCACACGGGCTGATCTGCATGACCATAAATCAGAAATATGCAGAGAACCAATCCTGACACAATGGATTGTTCTGTGAACAAATATCAATATTCCATAGACATATATGCTCACAGTAATATCTCCAGGAATGGGTGCTTGTCATGGTAGGTTGTGATTTGTGGTAGGGTATTAGATAACTCCTGATGCCCTCCTGAGAGACATCTAGGCTGAGAATTCCAGCTTCTTTTCCTTGGTGAGAATCTGTTGTTAAAACAAATAAAAGTATCTATAGAACTAAGGAGTTTATGCTAGCATGCTACTAAGCTCCAGCAGTGAAATATTTCTCCCCAAGAAAGTGCTTAAGACTAAAAATCAGCTGAACAATTCAATATGTGAGTGGTCATGGAGGACCTAAGCCATGTCTTGTTTTGATCTAAGCCAGGAATGGGTAACCTCCAGATATGGTTGGATTCCAACTCTCATAAGTCCCAGCCAGCATGGCCAAATGATCAGGGGCATAGGTGCTAACTCCCTGGGGCCCAGGGTGTCTGAGCACCCACAAAATTCCCCATGAAGGAGCCGGGCACCCACAAATTTTAGTGCCAGGGCCATGCATGACATCCATGGCCCTGGGCACGCCTGAGCAGGGATGAAGGGAACCATAACATAGAAAAGTCTGGAAGGCCAAATGTTCCCCATCCAGAGCTAGGTAGAAGGAATATCTCTGCCATGATTGTGGCTCTGATAGTAAGTGGAAGATTCCTTAAAAGATACAGGCATTGAACAGGTCCGTTTAGGGATGTGTCTATGTATATCAAACAGATTGCAGATCTCAAGATAAAATGCATGTTTACACCAACTTTCCTCTTTCATCTAGTATGCTATAAATAGGACCCGTCACTGTCAGATCATCCTGGTCATCTAAAACACCGATCAGCTAGTCTCTGTTAATGAATTGCGGATGATCCTAGATCAGTTTCCTAAATGAAATTGATGGAAGGTGGAGACAGCAAAAGGGAAAGCACATAATTAACTCATGCAATTCACATTGCCACAACATACAATGATGGATGCTAGCTTAAGAAGGCTTTAAAATGGATTAGACAATTTCATGGAGGATAGTTCCATCAATGGCTATTAGCTATAATAGCTAAAAACAACCTCCACATCTAGAAATAGTAATGGTGCTGATGTTCATAATTACATAGTTCCAAATATGAACATGTCCTACTCGTAATGCTTGGCTGCGGTAGTTGTTTTCTGGCTTGGGGTGTAAAATTAGATTTTGCGAGATCCTGTGCATGCATGGTCTGCTTTTTGCCCAACTAGGCAGCCAAAGCCAGTTGCTTTGTAAGCACGTGAGCAACTATTCTTTAATGTTAAATCCCTGCTTCACTGAAACTCTTGTTGATTGCTGTAAAATGAGGGATTCTTTTACACGTTATTATTACTATTATTTATTTAATTGCCTTTATTTTTATTAAAGATTTTCTTGATTTACAAAGATATATGCAATGTCTCTTGTAACATTTTTACAAATCAGTTTCATTTGTTGAGACATTGGGAAGAAAAGGGGAAAAGAAGTAGATGGGGAGAGGTGGGTGGGGATGGGGTTGGGTGACGATGCTTCTATTTTACTTAATATATGCGGGGGGGGGGTTGTCAGTGTCGCTTGTGCAGGTTCTCTGCTGTTCGCTTGTGTTCCTTTGGTGGTGAGATATGTTGGGGTTGGCCTAGGGTATGGTTGTTCATTTGTGGTTGGCTGTGGTGGTCTTTGTTTCGTGGGTGAGTGGTGTGTGTGTGTGTGTTTTGGGTCAGGTTAGCCATATTGATTTGTATGCTGTTGGTGTGTTTTTGACAAAAACTAATTGCCTTTGTGAGGAGAAGTGGGGTCATGCCTAGCAAGCTTAGATGCACATGGGTTTTATCTATGCAGTTGTAGATTCTACTTATTCAGGTGCCTGAATTCCACAGACAAAATCTAGGTATGCCAAATTTCTTCGTGTGTGTGAGTGTACACAACTCTGCTCAAAAATCCTTTGAGAAAGTTGCCTAATACTGATTGGGGCTATTGTTACATCCAGCTCAGTTCTGTTTATACTGTCTGGCTTTCAAACCGAGCTGTTTCCCAATTCTACCTGGGGATTTTGAGGACTGAACCTAGGGCCTACTGCACTCAAAACAGTTGCTCTACCACTGAGCTACAACTTACCCTTGCTCTTGCTAAAACACCTGGTGATTGCTGGTGAAGCCATCAGCTTTATAGGATTACAAAGCTTTTTGATGTTTTTATATTACTCTCAAATAAGTTATCACTGGTTGCCATGCACTATGAGACCAGAGCTTCCAGCCAATCAGCCTTTTTACTGGTGAGTATCTTCTGTATGCCTGTTGTCTTTGTCCATGGAGTTTTCTTGGCAGGGATACTGGAGTGGCTTGCCAGTTCCTTCTCCAGGTGGATCACGTTTAGTCAAAACTCTCCACAGGGACGACAGAGGACGAGATGGTTGGACAGTGTTCTCGAAGCTACGAACATGAGTTTGACCAAATTGCGGGAGGCAGTGCAAGACAGGAGTGCCTGGCGTGCTATGGTCCATGGGGTCACGAAGAGTTGGACACGACTAAACGACTAAACTACAATCTTCTGTATTCAAATCAAGGGTTTCCCTAGTTTCTTGCAAGCATGTTGTGTGGTGGTTGCCCTCCATTCAGATCTGAAAGCTTCTCTTCTTCCTGGGCATTTTTTTGGGATGTTGTGTGTGTGTGTGTGTGTGTGTGTGTGTGTGTGTTCATGTGTGTGTGCGCGCGCCCTAATGACTTTCTGTTGGTGAGCTGGTGCTGGGAACTACAATCCCCAGTCACCAGGCGACAACATGATGAAGCGCATGCACTCACCAGCATAAAATGCACATGCATTCACATGACATGCCAGAAAAGAACTTTCAAGAAACCAGATAAAAATTTTCCAGGAATGCTCTGAGGGAAGTGGGTAAACTCGTTCTGTTGACAACCACATTCCCTCAGGGCTAACCTCCTAGAGGCCATAGCCAGTTGCAGGTAGAGTCACAGCCAAAAGTGGCTGGGATACCCATTGCTCTCTTTTTCTTACACCCCTTCCCTCCCTCCCTCCCTCCCTCTTTCTCTGCATTCCTTTCCCTCCATTTCCCCCTCCTTGCCACTAATATGAAATGAGGCTGAGGCACACGACTCTAGGTCTGTAGGTTGCTCAGCCCTGTTGTAAATGATAAACTGATTCTGAATCCATTGGAGTGGAGTTCTTCCATCACTGTCCAGAAGCAGTAAATCTCAACAAGCAGCACATTTACAGGCATCTTCTTGGCATCTGGTAGCCATAACTAGAGCCAAGAGTGTTGGCTGGTCCAATGTGTGTTGTGACCAGCAAGCTGATCCTTACATTCTTAAACAGCTATGGAATTTGGTCGTGTTGATGCATCTGCTAAAAGCACAAACTTACTCCCAAAAGATCTTAAATGTCATCTTTTGCAAAGCAACTGTAATTCAGGTGAACACTACACACTAACTCCAGACAAACAGGTGTGACATTTAAGGGAGGGCAAGTGTCAGACTTGATCTGATTATGTCTCTGAAACACTTCTATCTCTGGTCATCTCATTGGTTCAACACACTAATGGAACATTCTGATTAACAATTAAAGGAACTGTGTTCTAAGAAGGCATGCCAAAGCCACAAATCCCTTTGCTTTTCTGCCTTGTGCTCATAACATTGCTATGGCTATCATGAAGTATAAATAAGTCGATAATAATCATAGCAAATGCTCTTTAAAACATATTGCCTTTTCACAGTGTAACTTTGGATGGGTCTAAGAGTGAGTTTGCAGATTCTTTGCATCTCTCTCTCTCTCTCTCCCCCCCCCCCAATCTGAAATGGTAACCCTGTGGAAGAGGAATAAATATTGAATCAAGATGAAGCACTTAATCTTAAAACAATTTCTACTGTGGAGGAGATTGAAGGTTATTTTCACGTTGCTGGGCTAATGTTGGTGTGAATGTTGGTGCACAGACTCAAGGTTTGTACTACTCTGTGCACATGAATTATGAACAGTGATGGCAAATGCTGAAGTAAACTCTGACCCTAGCAAGTGGCAACTTAACACCACAAAGTATTTTGAGCCTTTGGAGTTCTGATAGGAACAAAGCATCAAGTCTGCTCAAATTTACATCTTTAGAAACCGTTCACTCGGTCAACTTTGACTCAATTTTACTCAGCTCACTGAAGCGGTAAATACGTTCCACCCCTTCAGTAGGCATGACCTTGGCTGTTACATGTGAATGTTTTCTCTTCGTCTGGGCTACGAGCCCCCTTTCCAGGTCACTCATCTCTGGAGAACACCAAAGTCACTGTGATAGATCTGCGGGTCTTTGACACAATCTGACTTACAGCTCCAAGACTGAAATCCTGCCACTACAGTGACTTGATCCTGAATGATCAAAATAGATCTAAGTAGACCAAACAAAGCTAGTGGTACTTTGTTTTATTTTAAATACTTTGTATCATGCATAACTTATGGGGTATAAATTATTATTATTATTATTATTATTATTATTATTATTATTATTATTGCTTCTGTGAATATTATAAGGCTTGCCTTGGTAGTTCCACAGATAGGTGGGACCTCAGGTAGAGGTCTCTGTGAAGTCTCTTTGTTTTTTTAGTTCCATATGACAATAAAAAAGGTAGATATCTAGAACCAGGTTTGTTTTTTGCTTAAAACATTGCAGTTCAACTGTTCAGCGGCATCATTTTAGGGTGTGGGTCTGGTTTCATCCACTACTAGAATGCAGCCCCTGATAGATTTCCCTCATGGTAATGTAGCCCTCAAGCCCTCACAAAAATGGTTCCCCACCCTGATCTAGTTGTAATCCATGAGAAGTTATACCAGAAGAGGAAACGAATCTGAATGAAAATTCATCTGTGCTTAGTGTATATTTTCCAAGGCATCTCATCTATATCAGTTCAGAAGATGGTACAGTTTGTCACTGTTGAGCCATCAGGAGTTATCTGCGTGTGAGAAATTTCTCTATCTCTGCTCCATTGCATAAAGCAGAGCACTTCTGGGGAAATCTTAAAATAAGAGAATGTGGAATTTCTGTTATTTAATTATAATTTGAGTTTGTTAATTCAAAGCTACTCATCCAGTGAATTGGAAAGCTGCACCAAGGAACAATGAAATGAGGGAAGTCTAAATCCTGGAAGCCTAGAAAGTTTGTAATATTGCTCCTGGAGAGGGAAGGTGATTTATAACCTGCTCACAAAAGACTTAAATGCACCCTGGTTAGCATTCTTTTAACACAGCAGCGGAGAAGCCTAAGCAAATATTTAACAGTAGTCACTGCAGCCAAGGGACCACTAAATAGATGGCATTGTAAACAGAAGAGCCATAAAGGTTTGAAATCAGTCATGGAAAGGGGAACAGTAACGGGGTTCTTGGAAAGATGGAAGACATCCATGTGGCTCATTCCATAGATTTTATGGCAACTATTTAAGTGTCTAACTGGAATAAACTAGGTTTTTAATCAAAGCTGTGATTTTACTCAATGGTGCCACCGGGGCTGGATTTTGAGGCAGAAGACCAGAGCCCCATTCATGAGAATGATCATGAGGGGCCTTAAATGCAGAGCCCTCCTGTAAGACCATTAAGTGCAAAGTCTAAAATTACCTAACCACACCAGTGATTTTACTACTTTACTTAATATAGAGAGTGATTACTAGATGTTGAGCACAATCAGGAGCTACCGTATGTAACTTTAATGTCATGCATCTCATGGAAACATTTTGGCCGGACTGGTCCAAAATAGAGAAGGATTGAAATGAGAGCATGGATTTCTTTTATTTTGGATTTGTTGAATTCATTGTTTTGGGAATGTTACCCTCCTGAGCCCTCAAGTTTGGGGCCAGTTATATATAAACTAGTCATGAAGCCTGTTAAATTAATGGGTGCTAGAACAGACCTGTTGCTCTAGCAACCTCGGGGACATGCGCAGAGCTGACATTGCTTGCCCGCCGCCACTTGTAACGGCCGCTGCCGCTTAGAAGTAAGTCCACGCGAGAAGTAAACGGCCTCGCGAGTGCAACTGCATGGAGACAGAGCGTGCTCGCTCACGAGCACGGGGCTATCTCACACGTCCTCTGGATTCTCTTGCGAGAGCTGCTCCAAATGCCGAGAGGCTGAGCTCCCTTACGTGCCGGCCAACGCGCTCCGTCTCTGCGCTCCAAGTCCCAACGGCTGTCCGTGGGGCACATGCGCAGTAGACACAGGGACTGGACGCAGAGACACTTTATTATATAGGATGATTTAAAAAACCACACACTTTGACATTTGTATCCATCCTTTCCTAGAGAAAGAGAAAGAAAGAAAGAAAGAAAGAAAGAAAGAAAGAAAGAAAGAAAGAAAGAAAGAGAAATATGTACAGATCCCCTCTCCTTTCCAACCAGTGTGGTGATTTAAGTGTTGAGCTAGGGTCTGGGAGACCAGGGTTCAAATCCTGAGGATCACTGAAAGTCTTTGGGCAGTCACATTCTCAGCCAAAGCTACCTCACAGGGTTGTTGTGGGCCATTACTGCAGTCAAACTAACAATTCATGTTTTGCCAGATTAGGCACATGAAGGGGCTGAGGCTCATGGAGCTTTTCTGTAAAAATCACTAGAGAGAACTCTGTGAGAGCATGTCCTTTGTCTGCCTTGGCAGGAAGCTGTAACACAACATAGTTCCTGCTTGGGCATGTGTCCCTTTCTTCAGCATGCTTCCAAGCTGATCACATATGTATGTCTGTGCTCTGCAGCTCAGACACCATTTTTGAGCTTAGATTTTGTACTCTTGTAACTGGACCCATCACCTCCTGGCAAATGGAAGGGGGAGAAATGGAGGCAGTGAGAGATTTTACTTTCTTGGGTTCCATGATCACTGCAGATGGTGACAGCAGTCACGAAATTAAAAGACGCCTGCTTCTTGGGAGAAAAGCAATGACAAACCTAGACAGCATCTTAAAAAGCAGAGACATCACCAACAAAGGTCCGTATAGTTAAAGCTATGGCTTTCCCAGTCGTGATGTATGGAAGTGAGAGCTAGACCATAAAGAAGGCTGATCGCCCAAGAATTGATGCTTTTGAATTATGGTGCTGGAGGAGACTCTTGAGAGTCCCATGGACTGCAAGAAGATCAAACCTATCCATTCTTAAGGAAATCAGCCCTGAGTGCTCACTGGAAGGACAGATCCTGAAGCTGAGGCTCCAATACTTTGGACACCTCATGAGAAGAGAAGAATCCTTGGAAAAGACCTTGATGTTGGAAAAGATGGAGGGCACTAGGAGAAGGGGACGACAGAGGACGAGATGGTTGGATAGTGTTCTCGAAGCCACCAACATGAGTCTGACCAAACTGCGGGAGGCAGTGGAAGACAGGAGTGCCTGGTGTGCTCTGGTCCATGGGGTCACGAAGAGTCGGACATGACTAAACGACTAAACAACAACAACAACAACAACAACAACAACAACAACAACAACGATAGTAGTTGTAAACCTGCCTTCATTTTGCTACTGTAACTGCTGCTTCAAGGCCTAGATCATGTAAGTAAATACTACTCTTACGTCTTCACAAAACTGTGTGTGTGAATGTTATTACTAAGGGGAAGAAAAAGGGTAATACCAGAGAAAAGCCAGTTGGCCTTAAAGCTCCTGGATTATTGTTTCTAAAAGGTTAAATCAACCTTCCAAGCTGCAAAGGAGGGTACTCCCTTAGGTGAACAAGGAAGGATAATAACTAAATAATAGATCCTCTCCTAGTTCCTAAATCTATTCCTACAGTTGTTATGGTGTTAAAATATGGAGGGGGAGAACCTGAAATGCCAAGATATTTCCTTGAAGGAAAGCTGTGATATAAATGTGATAATAAATGAAATATGCTACCATTTTATCCTTGAACCAATTCCTATGATGTAGGTTACGCTGAGAGAGGTTGGCTGGCCTAAGGTCATGAAGCAGACTTCATAACTGAGTACTTTCCCTGGTATGAGTCCAACTCACTATCCAGTATACTATGCTGCCTTGCATAGTAAAGCCAGTTGAGAGCCAAATTAGATGATTGATCCATGACCAAACCAGAGCTCCCTTCTCTTTTAATTTATTGTAAACCACCACCACCACCACCACTACTGTGGGAGAAAGGGAACATGATGCTAGGAGGGGATAAGAGTTTTAATCCTCTCCTTCCTGTGATTTTTCCCAACCTAAACTAGCTCCAAGCATTTATTTGCCCAGTTAAATAAATAGGGGATTCTTTTCCTCACGAATGCAGTGGTCTTCATCCAATTTACCCTCCTGGATTTAAAATGAATTAAAAGATTAAAAGAGATAGAAACCTAGATGTAGTTTGATCTAGTTTGGCCCTTACTGATGAACAGTTTGAGCTCAACCAAGAATGGGGACCCTGTGGTGCCCCAAATGCTGTTGGACTCCAACTCTCATTAGCCCCAGATAGCATGACCAATGGCCAGGGATGATGGGAGCTGGAGTCAAAGAACATCTGGAACGTCGCAGGTTCCTTATCACTGACCTAAACAATAGGGCAGAGAATAAGCACAACTTTGTGGCAAATAAATGATCTTCTTTGCAAAGGTGACAGTGAGGAGGCACCTAATGGTGAAGACTGATGAAACAGCTCAAATGCAAGAAGGCACATATGTTTGTTTAATGGTACAAATAAAAATAAAAAGGACAGAAGTCTCAAGATGCTATATATCTATAAAATCAGTTTCATCTTCTGTTTTGGAACCATCCAAGTGAGAGAGAATGAATAACAAAGCTGTGCTAGAATACTTGAGAGCATGAAGTAACGTCAAAAATCTCCTGAAACACCCCCCCCCCCAAGCATTGTTTCTCTAATTTTACGTGAGCACAATGCCAAGCAAGTTCTCATCCTCCAGAAGAAATGTGTGTATGTTTGTGTAAGTGAAGCAAAACACTACGGTGCATCTTAATGACTGTTTACATGGAAAGGTATCTTAGTCAGAAGGAGGGCAGCGTTATCTCCTTTGTTTGATTGCCATTAAAATGGTTTCATTGTAATTGGGCCGATAATGACTTTGATTACATGGCAAGGGAGATGGATGCATTTATCATCCCCATAGCAGCCTTGTTTATTGTGAAGATTGTCGTTTGTCCTCACCGAAAAGGTTGAAATGTAAATGCAGTATCTTATGTGAGCCTACCAAAAAAGGAGATAGTTGAATTTGGCTTTCCCGTACAATGCAGGGTCTATGCCCCATGCAGATGTATGACAAACTGTGTATATTATAAGGAGCATGGAGCAACATGTGGGTGCTAGATACCCTAAATTCCTGGGCCAGTATGTGGTTATTAGAATTTAATTAAAGCTTGGGGTGTTAAAACTGGGAAATAGCCAGACCCATGTGTATTAAGTGTGCTTCTATTAGGCTGTGTGTTAGATACTTTTAAATCCTGGAATCAGCAAGTGTTAAAAGCTAATTCAGTCATGCTAGCCTCCTGTGGGAGTTGATAGCCTGGAGTAATGCACCATTAGGACAACAGAGGATCAAAGGAGCTGTGTGAGACTGTGAAGGTGTGATGTCCCTTTCACTCTACAGGTGAAAGCAAAGGTTAGAGAAATAGGAGGGAGAAGCAATGTGAGTTAGAAGCTTAGAGAGTTAGAGTTAGGAGTTATGTAACATAGAAGTAAAGTAGCAATCTGGAGAGAGAGTCAGAGGGTGTGGTGCTGATGTCTATTTTCAATCCAAGGCTGGGAGAAGAAAGACCCTCTTGGGGTGCTGATGCCGTGAACTCCTCCATCGTAGGCTCAGGTTGCATGCACAGGTAAAGAAACCATACATCATAAGGACACCACAGCCTCTGTTATGCTTCATTTCCAAAAGGAAACATGAACCCTGTGTATAGTGTGTCTGGAGCCCCTCGCACCGCTCAGAGATTCTGGTGGTGTGCAACAGTATTCAAAACAAGCAGTCACTCACTGTGACTCCTGGCAGTATGAAGCAAGACATAAATTGAATTGAACTGAATCCAGAACAGCAGAATGTATTGATAAGCAATCTTATTGCTGCTGAATGAATTAAGAACTGAAGTGGGACCGGAAACCATTGTCTCTTTTCCAGCCCAACAAATAGAACCACGCTTTGTTGTTAGTTCTAATTTAGCTTTTTCACCTTGGACCCTCTCTTTTAAAATTCCTTTTAACAGTGAATCACAATTTCCAGGTCCACAGCACTGTGTTCAGGGAGATAAATGTTCCCCTGCTGCTTTTTGAATGTTGCCATTTCTGATATCAGATTCTTCACACATTATACGTAGGTCCCATATCAAAGCCCCCACCTCTATCCCTGTAGTGCTGTCATGGGATCTAATAGCATCAGCCGCAACCACAGCTTGCTTATTTATAAACATAAGGGGCTCATTCACCTGTTAATCTTCCAGCGTGATATCTGCTACCAGCGAAAGCAATGCTCCTCTTTTTTTCTTCATAGGACAAACAGGTCAGCCACTATGGAAAAGAACCAAAGGACACCAAGGTGCCAAATGAAATGACAATATTCAGTAGGGAAGCTCACTGTAGGGTTGTTTTTTCTCCCATGCCAGTTTCATCTTAATCATTTTGCATATTTGCACGTTAAGAGGAGCTTTGTTCGATCAGGACAAAAGGCCACCTGGTTCAGCATCCTGTTCTCACTTCAGTCCACCTCAGTCCAATTCTAGTTCTCAGCAACTGGTTTTTCAAATGCATGCTACTTCTGGCAGTGAACACAGAACATAGCCATAGTCCAATCCTGTTTTAAAGCAATTCAAAGAATCATAGAATTGTACAGTCGGAAGGGGATCCCAAAAGTCATCTAGTTGCTGCTGCCAATGCAGGAATCTCAGCTAAAGCACCCATGAAAGATAACCATCTGCTTAAAAAACCTCTAAGGAAGGATAGTCCACAACCTCCCGAAGAAGAGTGTTTCACTGTCAAATAGCTTATTGTCAGAAAGTTTCCCCTGACCTTTAATCAGAAATGCCTTTCTTGTAACTTGAAGCCACTGATTTGAGTCCTGCCCTCCAGAGCAGGAAAAAACAAGTTTGCTTCCTCTTCCATGTGATGGCCCTTGAGATATTTGGAGATGGCTATCATATCTCTTCTCAATTTCTTCTTTTTCAGGCTAAACAAACCCAGCTCCTTCAACCGCTCCTCACAAGGCTTGGTTTCCAGACCCTTGTTCATCTTGGCCACCCACCTCTGCAAACACCCCAGCTTTAAATTATGATGCCCAGAATGTTGGTGGTCATCACTATCTCTTGGAACAGGGGTCAGCAAACTTTTTCAGCAGGGGGCCGGTCCACTGTCCCTCAGACCTTGGGGGGAGGGGGGCTGGGCAGACTATATTTTGGAAAAAAATAATGAATGCATTCCTATGCCCCACAAATAACCCAGAGATGCATTTTAAATAAAAGGACACATTCTACTCATGTAAAAACACGCTGATTCCCGGACCGTCTGTGGGCCGGATTTAGAATGTGATTGGGCCGCATCCAGCCCCCGGGCCTTAGTTTGCTTACCCATGTCTTGGAATAAGTGGTTTGCACAGAAGACACTGACCAAACACAAAATAGCAGAATAGTTTGTACAAATTAACACTGCATTCAACATCACAGAGAAGCTGATTGAGGACAGTCAGGGAGGAGACAGTGTCTGGTGCTGAGACGCATTGCTACTATTTAGCGATAATGCTCTTTAAAAAAGACCACTTTTTCATGTAATGCAGAACAAATGGTTTTGCTTTTTTAAAAAGAAGAAGAAGAAGAAGAAGAAGAAGAAGAAGAAGAAGAAGAAGAAGAAGAAGAAGAAGAAGAAGAAGATTCCTATGGCAAAGCAGCTCCAAAATGTTAACTGTCTCCTTTTGCAATTAATATGCCAGTAACACTAAATGAATTCCTCTAAAGCCCATAGGCCCTCAGAAGCTGCCTGACATAGAATATTAAGCATTGTAACTTGGGCAATTCAACTCTCTTTGGCCTGATAGCTTCTGCTTTTTGCAAGATAAGAGCTCAACAAAGAGTCCGTAAATCAGTAGTTAAAGGTGCAACAGCTAAGAAACTTAATTGCTGATGTTCTGCACTGGAGAAACCAATGTGTTCTTCTTGAAAAGCCATTAATAAAATGCCAACCCCTTTCTAATGGTGATTATTCTTTTATGCACCTTGAAATCTGATGAACTTGGAAGAAACGGCAATGTGTGGTTTTAAGGGCGCGTATCGGTCTATGTTTTATGCATTCTGAAATAATCTGTTATGTGCGATACAATCTTACAAGACACGTAGGAAAACAAAGCATTGGTAAAATTAGCTTTTGTATAACACCCCCCCCCCCCAAATCTGTCATCCGATACATTAAATGTTGCTGTGTACAGGGAGTTTTGTGTCTGCGAAAACAGAGATAGGAGAAGTAATGGGGTTTCAGAGTCCTAATCCAAATATATGGTCCCTGACACACTGTGAGAATACAAGTTGTTGCAGGTAGTAAAATATATGTATCACACACTTCAAGGTTCATGAAGGTTTCTTGATCTTTATTCATTTTTTTAAATAAAACAACAACAACTGTATTTATGTCCAGTTCGTTGGAGCAAACAGCTTCCATTGATAACTATATGATGCATTTAAACGAGAGAATTAGGTGGCATTCAAACAGGCAACAAAAGTTGTAATTCTGGGCATGCTTATTTGAGAGCAAGAGTCGTGGATCTCAGTGGGAACTAAATATAGACTAGGCTGCAAGACAGGTCAGCATTCTAACTTGCATAGGGTTGGGCTCAGCGGCAGCACGGCAGTTCTCATCACTGGGAAATTTTCTAGGTTCCCATTTTGCATTGTGATGATGAAGCTAGAGGAGTCGTGGACCATTCTTCCTACTCCTCACTGTAGAGTCCTTTGATTTGCTCTTGATGTACGTACTTATTTGGCCTGTTTGGCATTCAGTGCGGGCTGGTAAAGGAATATAAGCACTCAACTGACAGGCAGTCTGAGCCATTATGGGGTTTTAGGGTACTCTTGAGTCACCTTCCACAGCCTTCTGCTTGGGTAATTTCTTGGGGCTGTCCTTTAGGGCCTTGTGAACACTGGACAATGGGGTCTGGGTGTGCAAGTTGGGCTCACATTCCCAAGGCTCACTTAGCAAGGAGGGGGAATGCAGCTTACGTGTCAGAGGAGTAGAGAGATGCTTCCCTCATAATACATTAATTCAAACCCACCTCCCCATTCTTATATAATTTGGTTTCGGATTGGCGGGTCTTCTACTGTTGCATTTGAATAAATGCAACAACCCCCCCCCCCGGTTACTCTGTCTCTTGCACCTTCCTCCAGGGTGTGCTGGTAAATACCTCATCCAAAATTCCATACACTCTAACAAGATTGTGATGAGAAAAAGCACATATTAATGTTTTTGTTGATTTGTTCATAAAACGAGGTTTAGGCCTTTTCTCCCCCCCCAAACTTGTAGCTGCTTAATTGCCAGATAGAAAATGGCTCTTAATGAGCAAAGCACCCCAACATTAATGATACTTTCACTGCATAGTTTCTACCATGTCTCATTTCTTTGGATACCATTGTAATAGGACTCAAAAGGTCAAAGCCTATTACCGTCCCACTCATTGAGTAAACAAGTTATAAAACCCATTATACAACCCATTATGCACATAGTATTAATTATAACTCATTCCCGCCTTCTTCTTCTTTTCATTTATCATATAGATGCAAGTTTATGAAAAGAGAGATAGGCTGGTGTTTAGTAAGACCACGGCAGCCTCAGATCAGATACTTTCCCCATAGAGACAGAAGTTGAACTGGGACATGTATTCCATCTGTTGTGAGCATTGTAAAAAAAAAGTTGAACTATATCATTCTGTCTGTCTGTCTGTCTGTCTGTCTGCCTGCCTGCCTGCCTGCCTGCCTGCCTGCCTGCCTGCCTGTCTGCCTGTCTATCACATCTATCTATCATCTTGCATATTAATAACGGGGCTCTGTGTCTGATTAAATGCACGGGTTCAATGATTCTTCAAGTTATGCATTTGGAGTAAGAGAAGAATAGTTTTCATCTGAAGGAGAGAGAGAGAGAGAGAGAGAGAGAGAGAGAGAGAGAGAGAGAGAGAGAGAGAGAGAGGTGCATTGCTTAAGCAAGTCTTTGGTCCCAAACATTTAACCACATGTGCATTGGAGAGACCTTTGAGATTTCAAAGAGTAAGGTTCAAATAATATATATCTGAAACCCAGGTTTAAATTTGTATAAAAATAGGGCTTGGAAACTTTGAGGGAAAGGAAATGTGTACTGTATATCGGGGGGAAATTCTCACTAAAATCCTGATGAATTTTCATGAGGAGTTTTAATATAAAATTTGCAAACTGATGCAGAAAGGACTGTATTTAAGATTGGGGGGGGGGGACAGGAACTGAGAGAAATCAGAACTGACAGATGTATCCACCCTTACACCAAACCTAGCCAGTGAAGCTGTTGCAGTCCAAGCCACCTGAAGGCTCTTTCCTCAAAGAGGGCAGAAGGACTCTTTGCAAGAGAGGCTACGTGGTAGCACCTCTCTAAAGTGTAGCAAATTTCAGTATATGCACTGGCCCATTGGGTGGAAGCCACTTTCCCATTTGTAGATAGATTCTTGCATTCTTTAAGGGAGGGAAGGCACTTTCTTTACCTAGAGAATGGTGTCCTAAATGGTTTGAGAGACAGATGGCATCTGTGTCATGCAGTGGAATTTAGCTATTCCCCTTGAGGAACTGGGATGAAATATTGCTCCCTTTTCAGGGCAATGAATACTTTTCATTCATTTGAAGGATTGATTATGGTATCATCATCTGCTCTAAAGGGTGCTGGCAGGATTGTGCAAACTATTAAAATATCAAATGGGGAAAGAGGAATGCGCTGGATTTTCACATTTGGAGATGATTCAGCTTTCAATTGAGGACAGCTTCTTTCTATTGGCATCTTTTCTTTTGGCACGCACACTTGAGCGCAGGGTCAGAACTGACTGTCACAGTCAAACAGCTTTCAGAAAATTGTATGTTGAGATTGACAATTGAGACACTGAAAAATTCCAAAATGGTTCAACTAATGCCTGGTTTTTTCATTCAGCCCAATCAAGCATGCCAAGCCCTATTTTCAGCAATGTCGTGCTTTTGCTTCCTCTCCCAAACTCAAGGTGGAATTGTAAATAGATGGGGAGTATTCTATTCTGTACCTTTCACTACACTTAAAAAGGTAAAGGGACCCCTGACCATTAGGTCCAGTCGTGACCGACTCTGGGGTTGCGCGCTCATCTCGCATTATTGGCGGAGGGAGCAGGCGTATAGCTTCCAGGTCATGTGGCCAGCATGACAAAGCTGCTTCTGGCAAACCAGAGCAGCACATGGAAATGCTGTTTACCTTCCCGCTGTAGAGGTTCCTATTTATCTACTTGCATTTTGACATGCTTTCGAAATGCTAGGTTGGCAGGAGCTGGGACCAATCAACGGGAGCTCACTTCGTCACAGGGATTCGAACCGCCGACCTTCTGATCAGCAAGCCCTAGGCTCAGTGGTTTAACCACAGCGCCACCAGTCCCTTAAAACAACCTGCAATGCTCCATCTCTTATGAAGGTGCATTGGACATGGGCCACCGAGATGTGGATTCAAATCCGCGTTAGACCTTTGAGACTCATGGCATGGTGTCAGAAAAGTATTTTCTCTTGGCCTAGCCTACCTCACAGAAAATGGGATATAGTCCTATGTCAGGGGGCGGCAAGGTTTACCTCACCTGGGCTGGTTCACTCCAGCGAAGATCCCTGCATGGGCTGAATCGCGCATGCAGCCGTGATTTCCAGCGCCTGCGCAGAAGCAATTTCTGGCGTCTGAGCATGCGCAGATGTGATTTCTGGCACTGCGGAAGTGAGTCCCCTTGCTGTGCTGTACCACGCTGGTTTAGCGCAGCATGTGGGGACTCACTGAGCAGGCAGCTTGTTTCGGGGGCGGCTCATGGCCCGGTTTAAATGACCCCCGTGGGCCGCTTGTGGCCCATGGACCTTAGGTTGCCTACCCCTGTCCTATGTGAATTGCCCTAAGCTTCTTGGAGAGAAAATTGTATCCAATAGAATACTTTCTGCAGCCCTGATTCCATTGCCTTGCTCTACCCATTTCTTTGCCCTTATTTCTTATTTTAATTTGGTAAACAGCACTGTATCCTGACCCTGGATGAAACATACACAAACTGTTGGCAGTTCTAAAACTGTAATTGAGTAAGTCTGTATCACCAGATTGCATTCTATCATGTCTTGTGCCCTGTTCTGCAAGCAGGCAAGCACTTGGGTAAAGTGGGACATAGCTCTCCCAATATTCTGAGCCCCTGAAAAACCTCCAAAACTATCGTCCACTCCTTGTCCTGTCACCCACAGTCATTAGATATATTTTCCACTTACTGAGAAGCTCCCTCAAAGATTCTACCCATCTTCCCAGCTTAGCCAATCAAAATAGTCTCCACCAGGAAGTCTAACCCTTGTCTCCAGATAAGCAGCTCTCTCTCTCATAGAAATGGCTTGGGTAGAGTGGGGAGATTCTATGAGCAGTGATGATCCTTTCCCTCCCCATTTTCCCTCTAAAAAGCCCCACAGTAGCCTGTGTAGCCAACTTTAATTAAGCACTTGCCTCCTCTCTGAAAACTGCTTTCTCCTCCTCAATCTTCAGCTCTCCTGGTGTCTTGCCCCATATATGTTCATTCACAATGGAAACAGGAAAGGAAGCTCTTTTTTAAAGTGAAATTCCCTGACATAATATTTTCCAGGGATATGAATCTGAAAATGCCAACTATCAACTAATGTTTAATTTAACAAACTGGTTCTCCTGCTGTGATGTAAATGTCCCTCAGGCGTGTTTGTTCTTACTGGGACAGACAGATGAAAGTAGGTTGTGTGGTTTTTTTTACACAGCTTGTAGTTAAACTATGGAATCGATACTACCAAAGCACATGTTGAGGGCCACCAACACAGATGGCTTAAAAAGGTGATCAGACAAATTCATGGAGGATAAGGCTACTGATGACTACTGCAACAATGGCTATATGTTCTACATCCACTGTCAGATGCCTGACATGGGCTTTCCTTGCATTTCATTGTAAATCCCAACTTGCAAAATACAATGGAAGGCAGAGCTCCTGTACCATGAATAGTGGTGGGCATTTTCGGAGGGTACTCCTATCCTTACTCCAACGTAAGTACTCCTTTACTCAAGTATTAAAAAGGCAGGAGCTCTGTCTTATGTTGTATCTACTCACTATAGTATAAGCAATCTTGTTTCTGATGACTACTCACCCGTGTGATGATCTGTTTTCACCCCAGAACTTTCCTCCTTCCCGCTGGGAGGTAGACTATTAATGCTTCAGTTATCTTTCTTGATTATAAGCAAATACTGATCCAATCTAAAGCTGGGATTATCTTGGAAATATGTGCAGCTATGACAGAAAATGATGCACGAGAATATAAATATTTGAATAGGTTCAGATCAAAATCCCAAACCAGATTAGGGGACAGGATGCCATAACCTTCTGTCCATTAAAAAAATCCAATTCTGTATTTATATATCATCCAATTTTCCTTTCATAAACAGTATATAGAAGGAACAAAGAGTCAGGAAAATAACCTCAAAGTAAGTAAACAATGCATTTCTCAACCAAAATGGGTTGGCTGGTATTAGCTTTCTGAATCCTCACCTCTGTCCACCCGTGAACACCTGTTATCATTTCTCAGTTCCGAGGGTGAAGATGGATATAGTATAAAAAGAGATGTCACTGCAGGTTCTTTACCCATGATGCATCCTTCTGGTTTAGCAGTTTGTATGACAGATGTACATAGCAGGGAACTGAGACCTGGCGCAGCCATCAGTCTTCCACTTTCCTAATGTTTGAGGTGAGATGCCTGCCTTTGTCACATAACTTCTCCAGGAATGGTTCTCCCTCTCCCTCTCCCTCTCCCTCTCCCTCCCTCCCTCCCTCTCTCTCTCTCTCTCTCTCTCTCTCTCTCTCTCTCACACACACACACACACACACATACACTCACTCACACACACAGAGCTGAACAGGATTATTGTGAGGATAAAATAAGGAGGGGTGTGTGTGTGTGTGTGTGTAACCATATATGCCACCTTGAGCATTAACATCGCACAAACTATGTCACTCTACCACAAAACGTATTGACAAACACCAACAACACAGGGATATAGGAAGGGGGTAGTGCTAGGGGCAGCTGCCCCAGGTGTCATACCTGAGGGGTGTGTGTGTGACAAAACCCCCCCTGGGTGGATCACTGCACCAATCGCCCACATTGACGCTGATCGCCGCATCAATCCCTTCCCAGGGCACCCATCACTGTGCCGATCGCCCCCAATGGGCACCGATTGCCGCGCCGATCACCCCCCTGGCCGTCAATTGCCACATCGCTTGCCCCCAATGGGTGCCGATTGCCCTGACCCCCTGGGGTGCACGGCATGCCCGAGCGGCTAGCTCTGCCGCTGCAACAACAGATGGCGTTAAAAGAGGATTAGACACATATATGAAGAATAAGGCTTTTATTGGCTTCTAGTCAGCAATGACTATCTCCACTGTTCAGCCCAGACACTGAGATCCAGCTCTGAGGGCCTTCTGGTGGTTTCCTTATTGCGAGGTGAGGCTACAGGGAACCAGACAGAGGGGCCTTCTTGGTAGTGGCGCCTACCCTGTGGAACGCCCTCCCATCAGATGTCAAGGAGATAATTAACTATACAACCTTTAGAAGACACCTGAAAGCAGCCCTATATGGGGAAGTTTTTGATTTTGATGAGTTACTGTGTTTTAATTTGTGGGAAGCTGCCCAGAGTGCCTGGGGCAACCCAGTCAGATGGGCGGCATATAAATAAATAATTTTATTTTTTCCTCTTTCCCCTTCCTCCTCTACTTTTAGAGGCAGTATTCCTCTGAACAGCAGTTGCTAGGAACTTCAGGGGTTCGGAAATGATGTTGCGCTTAAGTTGGGGTTGTGGGCTTTCTTTGGGTGTCTGGTTGGTGACTATGAGGTGACTATGAATGCAGGATTGGGTGGCGTTTTCTCCTGGTCCAACAGGCTCTGCTTATGTTCTTACGGTGGGATTTAAATATAATAAAAATAAGAATAAAAAAAATTGTTCTCTTATTCAAACTCTTTATCATTTTGATATGTCTGTCAGCACTAAGCAGCGAAATCCAGCAGGACTGGAAGAGGTTAGAAATCTTCCTCTCCAAATCCTTTCCCCTTCAGTTGATAAGAAGAATATTCCTATGACCCATGCAAAGTGTTGTGCTGCTTTTCTGACAGGTTAGCTCATTGCATGTTTTGAACAGACTAGCCTATAGGCAAAGGAAGGCTGAAGGATGAACATCTCCAGCTTTCATAAGCAGGGAGACTTGTAACCCAACTGCTTATGCCTGGCAGAGATATTAATTATTGAGTAAGTCAACAGGAGCCCCTCAAGATCTCTTTGTGCTGTGACAAATAAAGGAAATAATATCCAGGAAGGTTTTTCCTTTGGATGTTTAGTTTCTTTTTAGTTCTAGAGGGGGAAAACAGAACGGGACAAAAAACAACCAAAATGATTTGAACTGTAATTGTACCCTTACATTCAGAAAGCAGGATTTGCAAACCGTTTTAAAGAGCAAGACAAGCAATCTGCAGGCTGGCTCAGCGTTCTCTTTGGTGAAAAATGTTTCTTGTAGTTTTTAGCTGTATCTGGCATTTAGGGCCCAGTGTTTTTTTTTTCCCCTTCCTCCTGCCGGGTGATAAAAGAAATGGGTAATTTGTCTACAAAATAAACTCCAAAACTGCAAAGTAGGGGGAATTCTTATTCATAAATAATTTAGGCTAGGTTATTATCCCTTCTGCTTGTTTTTCTTTTTTAAATCCAGGCTTGCAACAAGCTGCCTTTTAATCTGCAAACAAAGTTAGTTACATATTGCTTCCCCACGTACATTTATTGCAGAGCAGCCAGCTGTAAGTGTTGGCAAACATGGAGGAGGCGGGGGAATCAATAAGCTCCCAAAAGTGGATGCAAAACTTCTGTCCTACAACTAAAATGTAGATGCAGCACTGTTCCCATTTGCTACAGCAGCTATTGCCAACCTGGTGCTCTCCGTGCTGGTTGGATTTGATAAATTGCATCTGGGGAGTAGCCTGGGCTACACTAGAAGGTGACAAGAAGAAGAAGAGAAGAGTTTGGATTTGATATCCTGCTTTATCACTACCCTAAGCATCTCAAAGCGGCCAACATTCTCCTTTCCCTTCCTCCCCCACAACAAACACTCTGTGAGGTGAGTGGGGCTGAGAGTCTTCAAAGAAGTGTGACTAGCCCAAGGTCACCCAGCAGCTGCATGTGGAGGAGCGGAGACGCGAACCCGGTTCCCCAGATTACGAGTCTACCGCTCTTAACCACTACGCCACACTGGCTCTCAAGGACAATACCCTTTAGTGGTGGTAGACAGAAGGGAATATTGGCGCCTGGCTTTGCTGACCCCTGCAGCTGAAATTCCCACCATATATATAAAAGCCCTTTCCTCCTTTGCATCTGGCCACATTAGCTATAGTGTGAGGGTTAGGCACTAAATACAGCTAAAAACTACAAGAAACATTCTTCACCAAACAGAACGATGAACCTGCAGACGGCTCACCTCGCTCTTTAAAGAACAGTTTGCAAATTCTGATTGCCCAATTTCCCCAGTCTGCTGCCCTGGTGAGCCTCAAAGGAACAGGCAGGTCAGGCAGGGACAGATCCACAGCAACCATCCTACTTTGTTGCTGCATTCCTCCTCCTCGGCTGAGGATGAAATGGTGGTATTGGTGTGAGAGAAGGATGGTTGTGGGGAAGCTGCCCTGGGCTACCCTGGTTGTTTCTCTACAGCTCACCTGGGGCATTTTCTCACTTGCTCACCTGCCTCCTGTTTTGTTGTCACACTGAGGTTGGGGTGGCTGCCTATTGGGAGCCATGCAAACAGAAGCATGTGTAACAGCATTTTTTTTCTTACAAAGATAATATGAGAAACTGAAACAGACAGATTTACCCATCTGCTGACTGCCTGAGATTGGTGCGTTTACTGATTTTGTTTTTGAGAGAAGTGCATCCATTTACCTTTTTTTTTATAAAAAAAATCATTTCCTTCTGATTTCTTTAAAAGCAAAAGGATGTTACTTAAAAATAAAAAATGAATTGTATGAAAAATGAACATGAAGGCACATAGTATGCAGTTGGGCATTATGCAGTTTTCAGGAAGTGCAGGTGCAGAAAGCAAGAGCACAAAATGCAGACCACTGGAAAGATGACTTGAACAAATAAAGAAAGTATACCCGTAAAACTGTTAAAAAACAAGGTAAGTACATTGAAACCCTGCATTACCCAGGATAATTTCACCAAGTGTTTCTCTCCTCTTTGCTAATTTTTGAATGCAACTTCATTAATTAATGAAAAGTGGTAAAAAGCCTATTTCTTACATGTTAAATTTACATGTTAAATCTTGTCACTTTTAACCCTAGATCTTATTCTTGTTTTTTTTTTAATTTGCTAGAACGAGGTTAATTTCCGCTTCTACCTTGTGATATGTATTTTATGTTCACACCACAATCTTGGCCTTGTGATGTAGAGAGAGCCAGTGTGGTGTAGTGGTTAAGAGCAGTAGACTCGTAATCTGGTGAACCGGGTTTGCTTCCCCGCTCCTCCACATGCAGGTGCTGGGTGACCTTGGGCTAGTCACACTTCTCTGAAGTCTCTCAGCCTCACTCACCTCACAGAGTGTTTGTTGTGGGGGAGGAAAGGAAAAGGAGGTTGTTAGCCATTTTGAGACTCCTTCGGATAATGATAAAGTGGGGTATCAAATCCAAACTACTACTCTTCTTCTTCTTCTTCTTCTTCTTCTTCTTCTTCTTCTTCTTCTTCTTCTTCTTCTTCTTCTTCTTCTTCTTCTTCTTCCTTGTAAGTGATTTTCAGTTAGCAATTTCTGAAGTTGTGAAGTGTGAAAAACGATAGAACTCAGTTTTCAGTTCAACCTCAGTTGCAGCCACCCACCTGACGGGATGAAGGTGTTGCCTTGTAACAGCGAGATTCAGTGATGTTTCTTTTAGCTAAAAGGAAACAGATGCTGCTCTTAGATGACCTCAAAGCTGGGCCGATGTGTTGAATAAGCAGTTGTCATTTTTTAATGTAGCTGTTGGGCCAGAATTACCCTTTAAGCAGCTATAATAGCTGACACAGTCTGTCTTTTCGATGGCGCAACTTGCTGATGAAACTGTTTTGTATTTGCCTGTTCCTGCATTCCTCATTCAGTTGGGACTCCCAGTCTTCCCTCTCTGCACAATGTTTGGACTGATTTATGAGCTATATTCAAAAGACAGTGCTGAAGCTAATTCTACCTCTGGCTTCTACTTCATTCAAAGACTCTTGAGGAACACAATCTCTACTTGGTCTTGTTTAAAATGTGAACTCGTGGGCAAAGGACACCTGATCTATAGCCCAATACCTCAAGGACAGCTTCTCCCCTCATGAACCAACATGAACCCTTTGGTCATCATCTGAGGGTCTTCTTTGAGGGAGGTGCAGAGAGGTGGCAACAAGAGAACTGGTCTTTTCAGTGGTGGCTCCCCACTGATGTAATACTCCCTCCCTCAAGGAGGCATGCCTGACACCATCATTATCGATTTTCAGGTGCAGGGTGAAAATGTTCCTATTGGTTCTTAATCTGGAGTGTTTTAGGTGTTCTGGGTCTGTTTTAGCGAGGTGGGATCTGTTAGACCTGCATATAACGTTTTCAGGTTCTTATTGTGCTTTGGTTTTTATACTTTGTAAGTTGCTTTGAATCCCTTTTGTTAAAAACGTGACTAGTAAATGCAAATAATAAGTACTAAAATATGGGAAGTATAGGCTAAGGGAAGCATGGTCCATGAATAGAACGCAAGACTCTGTTCCTCAAGATTCTTTCCCACTGAGATTGGTTGTGTTTCACAGGACATCCCAAGTCCCTCCTGTCTCTCCATCTTCTTCTCTGTGTTTACCACCTTACTGGGAGAGGGGCCTCAAATTCTCATGATACACATGCTTCAGTATTTCTTTTAGTTCAGCTAAATGACTCTTTTATAGCCTTAAATTATTCTTCCTTGCATTTGTTGCTGTTGTTGGTATTGAAATTTACTCATTGCATTGCTCTGTTAGAAATGGCAGCTGAAGTGACTTGCAAACAAAAGTACCTGGGGAAATCCCTTAAAGTTTTCTTACCTGCCCTGCACCATAAGGTTTAGGGGGTTCCCTGAAAGGAATTAACTCTTTCGGTTTGTGTCAAGCTTGCACAAGTTCGGCCTGGATTGTTTATTTTTTTTCTGAATTCTTTGCTCCTTTTTTAATATAATAAAATGTGCAATATGCAGTTGAATCACTACATGACTGAGTACATGGGATGATAAGACAAACGAACAGATGGAAATATTTCATTGCGGCGATACTATAGATCAGGCATCCCTAAACTTTGGCCCTCCAGATGTTTTGGACTACAATTCCCATCTTCCCCGACCACTGGTCCTGTTAGCTAGGGATCATGGGAGTTGTAGGCCAAAACATCTGGAGGGCCGCAGTTTGGGGATGCCTGCTATAGATGAATCATTCAAGCATTAATTTTCACCGAGATTTTCGAGTCAATCAGCACATCTCCGAAATCCTGCATTAAGTTCCAGTAATATAAAGCTTGCCCAGAATGGTTAATCTTCATCAGGAGGTCATTGACAGATTGTTAAAATTCATGGCTGCTCCTTAATAATCAGATGGGAGAAAATATTTTCTCCTGCTATCTGCATAATTAATAAATGCATTTTTATCATAAACTATATGTGATCAGTGTTCATGAAATGGACCATAAACTATGGATATGAAATGAACAAAACATCTCATCTACAGACACATTTGCTCAACACTAAATTCAATCAGGCTATAGTGATGCCCCCTTTAAAAATAAAGACCCCAAAGGAGGAATGTAAGCAGATTAGGGGCACAATCGACTGGCAAATTCTCTTGTGCATGCTTCAGGGAAATTAATGGAAGTAGTAAATAAATGGCTGTTCTCCTGTTCACTGCAATGGAATTCGTACAGAATACCTTTTTAGAGTGGGGAATGAAGAGAAGGTAGATCTGAATCTACTGCTAGATTTCTGGGTGATTTGATGTAAGTCAACCAGGATCTTCTGGTTCCCAATCATTTAACACTAGTAACAAAAACCAACCAAACAAGCAAACAAAAAAACTGCTGCTGTTTTGGCTGCTGTATTTAGGCTGTTGGAAAAGCTGGGGTGGATGAGGAGGAGGAACCAGGAATGGGTTTTTGAGTGAAAGGATTGTCAGTCCAATTTGAGCATTAAAACGCAGTTTCCTGGGCTGAGAATATGCTCAGAGGTACCCTGTTCCTTTATTCTATGTCTGCTCTCACCCTCCTATACTATTATTTTTCATCTGGCTTTGGTTGGTCTATTGGATCCTTGGCTTTTAGAACAAAACCCAAGGTAGGTTCTACCAGCTTGAAGTCTGCCCATCCTTATCCTAGAGACACATGTTCTAGATTCAGGTGCATGTACACAGACTTGTAAACATAGTACAAAAACCTGTATTTGAAAGTTATATATGTGGGGGGAAGACCAAATTCAGATGCACTTGGTGATGGAAAGGGAGCATTGAATTTTACAAGGCTACTGTAGAAGACACCATTTTCTCTTTGGAATGATATCACATTTTTAATAATACAATGGGACATCATTCCAAAGGAGAAAAAGTACTTCAAAATTCTGTTCATGCAGAGCAGGGATTGCCAGCCCACCAGCCATGGGTTCCATGGTACTCATGAAGGTCTTCCCTGGCATCCCCAGGCATCATGGGATGCCCCTGGAACACCAGGTTGGTCACCTTTGGTTCAGAGTTTACTTTATCCTCTAACTACTGTAATCTGGGAGTGAAAGAACAGAAACAGGAACCTTCCAGTATTACCCCTCACAGGAACATATTACTTTGGGGCTCTATATGGTAAAAGACTGCTATATTTGACTCTTTAAATTAGTTGGTTTTTAGCAGTGAAGGCAATGGTGTTCCATCTTTGCAAGAAGTTAAAATAACAACAGCCAAACACTTCTGAATACCCCAAGTGGCATACATTTTTCCTACTAAGGGACCCCTGACCATTAGGTCCAGTCGCGGACGACTCTGGGGTTGCAGCGCTCATCTCGCGTTATTGGTCGAGGGAGCCGGCGTACAGCTTCCAGGTCATGTGGCCAGCATGATAAAGCTGCTTCTGGCAAACCAGAGCAGCACACGGAAACACCGTTTACCTTCCCGCTGTAGCGGTACTTATTTATCTACTTGCACTTTGACGTGCTTTCGAACTGCTAGGTTGGCAGGAGCTGGGACCGAGCAACGGGAGCTCACCCTGTCGCAGGGATTCGAACCGCCAACCTTCTGATTGGCAAGCCCTAGGCTCTGTGGTTTAACCCACAGTGCCACCCGCATCCCTAAGTTTTTCCTACTAAGCTTGGTCTAAATTCACATCTTGGCAGAGAAAAGGAAACAAAAAAATAGATTTTAGCCACCCAAACAGCATTCCGCAAGACTAATTTGGAAGAAAACCTGCCCCCCCCAAACCCCAACTCAGAAAAATGACATTATGAACAGAAGCAAAGGCTCCACCAGAAAAACATATTTTGCCTTCAGACTTTATCCATGTTTCCCACACTCTCTCAAAGATATTATGTTTATGTTGATGCTGGTTTATGTTTTCCTTCCAAAATGTGTGCTGCAAATGCATGAGCACATATTATGATGATGTTTATTTCATTTTAGCGCTGATTGGATGTGATGGACTGAATCAGCTTATTATTGCAGCAACCAGCTGTGGGAATCCATAAAGTAATGCTTTGGAGATGGAAGCAGAACAATACCTAGGAAACACCAGCTTTTGGGTATGGTGTCTTGATTTCTTTTCGCTGGGTCCCTGTGTACTTCGAAATGTAGGAAGCAGAAAGAGAAGCAGGGGCCGCAGTCCTATATCAGCCCAACCTCTTCAGCAGTGGCAGTCATCATTTGCTCGAGGAGCAGCAGTTTTTATCTAGTCACTCAAGATCAGCTGTGGCCAGAGGAAGCGAACCAACATTTTAAGAAGATAGCTGCAACAACTCAATGGGGCAGGTTGATGTTCTCTCTCTGACTCTTCAGGAAAAGTGGCGATAAGCCAGTTAGCCTCTCTAAGCCATTTGTTTAGAGCAGTGGTCCTCAACCTTGGGCCTCCAGATGTTTTTGGCCTACAACTCCCACGATCCCTAGCTAGCAGGACCATTGGTCAGGGATGGTGGGAATTGTAGTCTCAAAACATCTGGAGGCCTAAGGTTGAGGACCACTGGTTTAGAGCACCATTGGATTGGAACCTTCCCTCCTTTTGATTCCAGGTGTGTGTGTGTGTTTGTGTGTGTATTTCAGTCATCATCATCATCATTCTTTATTCGACCGTCAGTCAGAAAAGATACATTTCTCAGTACAAAGTTAAAACATCTAAGACATCTAAAAACTAAAATAAAACATGGGCAGCACTAATAAAGGCTATACAGATAAACCCGCATCAACGCAGTCGATTTTACTCTTACGACGCTTGAGAGCTAGGAAGAGAAATTTGGCCACCAAGAAAGCTGTTTTTCCAGTGGGATTATTCAACAAATGTACAACCTGACTTTCTCTGGATAGACAGCTAAGCTGAGATAGGCACGGGGCTATGAGACATTGTCTTAAATCTACATAGAAAGGGCAATTCAGGAGGATATGTTCGGTGGACTCTACCTCACCCAAGGCACAATGGCAAGTTCTCTGATCGTATGGAACTCCCCTGTACCTTCCCCATAATACCGCAGATTCGATGACGTTCAGTCTGGCCGCCGTGAGGAGTCTGTGGTATTCCACGTAGTGGATTACCGCAAGATAAGGGGCTGGTGTAACCTGTTAGATCTGCTCCCCCAGGAACATCCCTGGTTTCACGCAGGCTATGTCCTCTTGTCTAGCAATATCACCCAATCTCTGAGCAATCACGACTCTAGCTTGACTATATGTCATAGACTTCAAGTAAAGGTGTGACAGTCCACAAGTCTGTACTTCATCTAAGACCTCCCTTTCCCAGGATGATTGAAAATCATCCCTCAATATCAAGGGGGCCAAACCCACAGGTTTAAAGCATAGCTTAAGCCATAGCCAAAGCTTCGCTTTCAGGGCCACGTACCGAAAAGCTTGGCAGCCAGCCTCTAATCGCATGACCACACCCGCTACAGAAGGGGGGGTCCTGAGGATGGCTCTAAGAAATTGCGATTGGATGGATTCCAGTCTTAAAAAATCCCTGAGTGAACCCAAAGCAATGCCCACCAAAAGTAGTGGGAGGGCTTTCATTTGAAAAAGTCTCAAAGCCACTTTCACTGTTTGTGCCTGTCTTTTGGCATATAAGGATCTAATCAGCATAGCTGCTTTGTATGCATTTGTAGCAATATAATCTCTGTGTGCCAAAAAAGACCTGTTTGGTGTTGCAGTCAAGCATTGAAGGAAGCAAGTGTCTGAAGGTAAGCCATAGATGAAACACCATTTTCAAATACCTAGGCAGTGGAAATGTGGAAAAGTACAGGAAACCAAAGTGATAAGTCCATAATAGCAGTGGAAAACTGTGTCAGTATGTGACGGTATCTAACTCCAGTAAAAGAACTCAAAGAGACAACAGGGCTATTCTAATACTAGTGCAAGAAAGAAGAGGGGTTTGTTTGTTTTTTTAAAAATAAGGCAACGAGATGGCAATTTAAACATGAGATACTGAAAACTAATCTAGATGCAGTAAAAGAAACAATGGGAAATTGTGATCCTAAGGTGTTTTACCATCGTAAGTGGAGAGGCACTTTTTGCCAGTTTTGAGATAGGTTGGTGAAAATTGGCCCACATATCAGGATGGAGAAGACTTTCATTTCCATCTGAAGGCAGCTGTGGCATCTCCCTTTCTGCGTTACTTTTCTTTCTAAAAGACTTCTTACCACTGTGGGAAGCGGCAGCAGAACACCTTGCATACTCCTGGGCCATTTCCCTTACAATGCTTCTATGTAATTGGAAAGATATATAATTTTTCCATAAACCAATCTTTTTTCGAATAGATGTACAGTAATAAACATGAGAATGGAAAATACTCTGGAACAGTGCTCATGTGAATATGTAGCCACTGTAGTCATATTACGTCTATTCAATCTTTCCAATTGGCTGAAGAAGAATTCAACAAAATAGTAGTTGCTATCCGGAAGCACTGTTCAGCAGAGTTCAGAGTTGGACATAAGAATTGGACATTGCCGATTATAAAGCTTTACAGCTTGTTCTCCACCGGGTAAAGTCTGGATCTGTGATTCACTCTGTACTCACAGAGACTTTCAGAGACTTTAGTTTGTTAATCTTTATGTTTTGGATTATTCCATAAAGTTTCACATTGTAATTGTTTTTGCCCCTCATGTTGCTTTTGATATTGCTGAGCCAAAATGGAAAGAAGCAGAAGTCCAAGCAAATTATGCAGAAATGGCGAAACTTATCGGAAGAATAAGAAATCAAGATAAAGGTAAAGGGACCCCTGACCATTAGGTCCAGTCGTGACCGACTCTGGGGTTGCGCGCTCATCTCACATTATTGGCCGAGGGAGCCAGCGTATAGCTTCCAGGTCATGTGGCCAGCATGACAAAGCCGCTTCTGGCAAACCAGAGCAGCACATGGAAACGCCGTTTACCTTCCCGCTGTAGCGGTTCCTATTTATCTACTTGCATTTTGACGTGCTTTCGAACTGCTAGGTTGGCAGGAGCTGGGACCAAGCAACGGGAGCTCACCCCGTCACAGGGATTCGAACCGCCGACCTTCTGATCAGCAAGCCCTAGGCTCAGTGGTTTAACCACAGCGCCACCTGGGTTGAATATTTACAGATAAATTGCAAACGGATAAAAACATTGCCAGGATTATTGTAATAACCTGCAGTTTCATAAGAGTATATATTTAAAGTAGATACCGGTAATTAAATGAGCAAATTAAATGAATTTGGATATGCAGAAGATATTAAAAAATAATTTAAGGAACTGCATAAAGAGGGGGAAGGAAGTCAAACTTTGAAATGTTAAAATGATTGTAAAATTAATAAAATGTATAAATTTGAAACGTATAAATAATTTCTTTTAAAAATGAAAAAAGAATATAGATTTCTTCCTCCTCTTTTCCTCCCTTCCTATAATCTATAAAATTGTCAGAAATGTATCCATTGATTCCTTGGGCCCATTGCTAATATTTTTATTAAATGGTAAGTGGCTAAGGATTAAGAGCGACTTCTTTTCTATATGATTGGGGCTTACACAGCAATGCTCGGTTCTCTCCTCCCAGGCTAGTATTCTGATCTTAGGGCCCACAGAAAATGGGACCACAGCTCACCCTTTCACTCCCGTTTACTGCCAGGGAGAAGCCATGGTGCTTTGACTGTTGGTAAAACCTGTTATTTTTTCAGACTTGCTAAGCAATATCTGTTTGCTTGAGGAGGCTGAGAAAAATATTTATTAGCTGCATGTTGTTGAGATTGCTGACCCATACAGTGTAGTTAAGTTAAACCTTAACTACAGTGATGGGATCATTTTCACCATGAGTGCATGGAGAGTGGGGGTGGGAAGCGACTGAAGAGAAGTGATTGCTTTGAATGTCAATCTTCTCCTATCACTTTTCGGAGCTTGGTGTTATAGATGAGGTATTTAAGGGATCGAGAAGACTGTCTCTTGCCTCAGTGTGTGGTTCCAGGCTGTTGAGTCTTATACAGGCGACATGACAGCTTTGACTTCTAAATCCTCTAGCTTCTAACTTGTAAAATCACTGGTGTTTGGACCAATGTGATAGGTGAAAACCCAGCATGTATATAAAAAGGTTAAACTTTGCAGGGTTTGCCCAAGACATTTTGCTGCCTGGGGGAATAAGGAACAGCAATTGATTCCTCAAGTCCAGATGTACCCAAATTATTTTGAGCCAAAAAGTGCTGCACGTGCCTCTTCTCCCTCCCCTTTCTGTAAAAATGCAGTAATAATTGCAAAGTTGTGTTGAGTAATAATACATTACTAACCAAGAAGACCAAAACTTTAACAAAGAATGGAGAAGCGAATGTTATGGAGAAAATGGAGTGAATTATATGCAGTGGGAAAGGCTGACAATAGAACCCACAGAGGGGAATGTGGGAAGTCCAGAGATTCGGAGGAATCTTTAAATATGAATGAATATGGTTGTGTTGTTATAATTTTATATTTGTAAAACCAAATAAAAATTATTTCAAGTAATATAAATAAAATAGAACAAAGTCAGGAAATCCTATTTTGTTACCCTCATCTTTGGTTTACTAAAATGGTAAGAAAATCTAGTTGGATTTTATATTTTATGGTTCAGAAAGCAACCTGCACAACTCCTTACCGGGTACCTGCACAAAGAAATATGGCTCTCCTAATTTACATTAGGTTAAAAGTCATATGCGGAGTTGTATTTACCACTATTGTATAAGTGTCTCTCTGGTGACTCTCTGTGATCTTGGTTTGAGAAATACAATAATAATAATAATAATAATAATAATAATAATAATAATAATAATAATACACTGCTAACCTGTCCCCCCCCCCGACACTCTGCTGAGCATACTGTCTGCGTTGAGCATACAGCCTCCACTACTTTTACAGTGGTACCTCGGTTTACAAACACAATTGGTTCCGGAAGTCTGTACTTAACCTGAAGCGTACTTAACCCGAAGCGAACTTTCCCATTGAAAGTAATGGAAAGTGGATTAATCTGTTCCAGACAGGTCTGCGGAGTACTTAAACTGAAAATACTCAAACCGAGGCGTACTTAAACCGAGGTATGACTGTATAGGTTCCCTACCTAACTGAGAATTCTGCAAGACCAGACAGTGAGAGGCCTACACGAGTAGAAGAGGCCACCATAGCTGCCAAGTTTTCCCTTTTCTCGCGAGGAAGCCTATTCAGCATAAGGGAAAATCCCTTAAAAAAAGGGATAACTTGGCAGCTATGGAGGCCACCCACTGAAGAAGTTCAGTCTCCAACATGTGGAGGGCCCCAGGAATAGCAACAGGGGTTTGAGTAGCAGGGGTGTAGTATGGGGGACAGGGGTCGCAAACCAGGCATCCCCACACAGGCACCGGTTTCTTTGGGGATCCTTGTCCTGCCCAGGTGGGCTCCCTCCCTGGCTCCCCGTCCTTCCCTACCTGGAGTCTCTGGGCCACAGAGCCCAGCCTGGCCTCACCATCGCATCCCCAACCCTCTCACTGAATGGCTGCCTGGCTAGCGCTCACTTGCTCCTTGCTTGGCTCTCTCTCCAGAGGAAGGCGGAGAAGGGTTTGGAAAGTACTATTTCCCATTACCTTCCAGAGTTTCTGAAGTACTGTCCAACATATTAAAAACATTTCCAGATATCTACATTGGGCCTCGGTTTTTTGCCTGCCTTGCACTTTGCACTGCATGCACCTGTTGATGTGACTTACAAATCACGTTCTTATCCCACAGATGTGAAATTTGTGGAAAGGTAATGTCGAGATTTAACATTACAGAGTGCAATGACCAGCACTGTGGAGAATCAGAAGATATGGCAAAGGTGCCACAATTAAATGAAAGGAAAACAGAAAATTTAATTACCCACACTGACTTTAATCTGATCTCATAACCCATGATACTTTTGCAAAGATCACAGTAGACCAAAGATACACAGACTGCATTGCAGAGTCAAGGTTTGACTCTGTGGAGGTGGAAACCTCAAATGAAGGTAAAGTGAAAATATTAGCAATAATGTCAGGTAAATACCAACTCTGCGGGAAATGGAAAAGTCTTGTGCATTAATAAACATTTAGAAAACAAGAGGAAGCAACGGAGAAATATTGAGGATTGCCACTTACTCACTTTTTAGAAAACAAGCAAAACTCCTTTCCTGCATTTCCCTGGCTGGGAATTACTCTGAGGGGACTGTTCTCAATTGATACGAAGACGAGTTGAGTGACAGCCCATTAAAGTGGTTCTCCCTCCATGGGGAATGGGTTTGCTGTGAAGGAGAGAAGACTGTTACTTTGTGGTTCAAATATCTACCAATCTATGTTCAGTGAATTGCCTTGAATAAGTCCTAGTTATCGAGCTTCAAAAAGGGAATGAAAATAACCTACTGCAATCAATTTGCTACAGTATTTTCTTACCAACCTATGGACAACTAGTTTACTGAGTGAGGGTGGCAGCAGCGGAAGAATGAGTCCTAATTTATTTAAGGCATTATTACATTTTTCAGTTGTTTCACATTGCTCATTACACAGTAAATTGCAATGACTATACAACATTTTTGCTTCTGAAAAGGCAAACGTTCTGATCATGCTAACATTTATTTATACTCTTTTTTTTGCATGCCTGCTTTACATTTTGATGTTTGTGTGTTCAGTACTACCATTCCAACCAACCGGGGCCTTCTGCTGTTAAGGCAGGATATGAATTGAAGGAACTAAACAAAATGGCAAGTATTCATTCTGTGACTGCTGAGTCATGTGGTAGTTACAAATACTAGTGAAAAAGAAAATCGGACACTGATACAAGTGACACCACAAATGCTATGCAGTTGGTCAACTTGTAACAAACTACCATGTCCAGAATTCTTTCAGGGAAAAATGTGCTTTGAATGTGCTTTAAAGGTATAGTGTGTACACAGCCTGAGGGATATACTAGAGCAGGCACCCCCAAACTGTGGCCCTCCAGATGTTTTGGCCTACAACTCCCATGATCCTTAGCTAACAGGACCAGTGGCCGGGGAATATGGGAGTTGTAGTCCAAAACATCTGGAGGGACGAAGTTTGGGGACGCCTGTACTAGAGCAGGGGTGGGCTTGAAGATACCGTAGATCAGGATCTACTGGAAGATTTAGGAGTGATTTGCAGTAGATTGTGATTCCAAATGGTTTAACAATAGCAGTAACGACAATGCCACCTCCCTCCCCGGTTCTTAATTAGGGGCTGAGATGAAGCAAGCTTTAGAGGGGAAACCAGGGTGGGTTTTTGTGTGACAGAACTTTGAGCTCTGTTCTGGTATGGAAAACAAATTTGGTTGTCCTAAGAAGGGCAACAAATAATCAGTTATTTAATTTCTTATTATTGATACTTTTGCTCTCAGGGAGCTGGAGAAGAGCTTGTGAGATTTTGTGCCATATATAACATGACTGGCCTTGGGTATTAAGCTGGAAGTATTGGGTATCTCCTGGCTGGAGAACGTACAAAATTCAGTTGATATATGTGCATTTCTCAATACCTTTTGGAGATTATGCGCACATTCTTCATTAGAACTGGTGGAGGGGCACGATGACAAATTGCTATACTCTTCAATTGTTCAATTTATCTTACCCCTAACATACACACACACACCTGTTTGTAACTTCCTTGAACTGAGGACATAAGTGTTTTTTGTTTAGCTGAGGACACAACTTTCATCTCATCAAGATGAGCATGCTCCCCTACATCTTCTAGAGAATGGATATTGAATTATATTGCAATCTCTTATGTCTAAATTGCTTGTAGGGTTCAATTCTTCTGGGCCTTGATCAACTGCTAGAGGTGCTGTGTGATTTCAACTCCCTTTGAATTCATTCATCAGAATTGAAAGTGCCCACCCTTGAGAGTGGCTGAAATATTCATACAGTGCAGTAAATGTAAATGTTTAAAAATTGATTTGGGTAAAAACTAATTGCTACTTTGAGAATAATTCATGCACCATTTTATATGCACCATGCATATAACCTGCTTCTCTTAATTATGCATAGATTAAATCACAATGTTGTTTATAGGTATTTGCAACAAGATAAGACACTAAAAAAAATCAGTCAATGGCTACATAATGCTTGAACATTTCAATAGTGTGGGCAACAACTTAGAAGAATTTGTCTCTGGTTGCACATTAATGATTTTCTCTCATTTCAATGGTGACCTCTATAGATGTGCCATTTTGCTTATAAGACACCTGTGCTGTTTACTTATTTATTTGGCTCTATGAAACACATGAAAGTGCTCCAGCACTTCCTTTAGCCCACTAAAATAAAACAGCATGTATTTTGCTCAACTTCAGCAGAGGCGAGGGACCCTACCAACCTTTTGTTTTTGAGGCTAGGGTGTGTGTATACCCAGAAATACTTCCATGCTGTCACTGATCCAGCTACTTGTCACTTACCTAGTCACATTAGCAGCAACTGTGATCAATGCTGATTGTACGTCATCACATTGACTTAGTGAAAATGATTTTGGCCTCAGCAGTTCCCTTCAGATCCCTGCTGTGAGTGAAAATGGAATTTGAAGAAAATGATCTCATGTGGCCATTTTGGAATGTGAATTGAGGCGAGTAAGAGTTATCAGTACAAGAAAGAGCCAAGAAAATACATCTTCATATAACCACACTGCTCCAAAAATCTTGAAGAAAACAGGTGATCTGTGTAGCATAACCTAAGGTTAAGCATAACCTAAGGAAAAGGCCCGGGCCAGGAGGCCTGAGGTAGAGATACCCTCTGGTGCCTTTAACTAAACAAGAGCCCTTGTGTTCAGAAGCAGAAAACCTGACAAGAAGAGGTGAGAGAGGAGAGAACAAGAAGAAAGAAAGAAAGAAAGAAAGAAAGAAAGAAAGAAAGAAAGAAAGAAAGAAAGAAAGAAAGGAAGGAAGGAAGGAAGGAGAAGAAGAAGAAGAAGAAGAAGAAGAAGAAGAAGAAGAAGAAGAAGAGTTGTTTAGACTTGATATCCCACTTTATCACTACCCTAAGGAGTCTCAAAGCGGCTAACAATCTCCTTTCCCTTCCTCCCCCACAACAAACACTCTGTGAGGTGAGTGAGGCTGAGAGACTTCAGAGAAGTGTGACTAGCCCAAGGTCACCCAGCAGCTGCATGTGGAGGAGCGGGGAAGCGAACCCAGTTCACCAGATTATGAGTCCATTGCTCTTAACCACTACACCATGCTGGCTCTCTGGTGAGCACCTTGGCCGCACCGCAGTTAAATTTCCTGTGGCCATACCCACTGCCGGCGCTGATTGGCCAGTGGGACCATGCAGGGAATGGCTCCACCCAGTGCCAGCAATGCGGCTGGGGTGGATACAAGGGGGGCGTCAACTCCCTACCCGAAGCCGGATCATAGCATGCCCACCCAACACTGCCCACCCAAAAAGTGAGTGAACTTACTGGGGCGTATGCTGCAGCAGCTCCCTTTGAAATCTATTGGATATAAAAGTTCATAACCAGGTCTAGGTGTAACATTATATGCAGAGCTAATTGCCATAGTTGAAATAGAAATAAATCTCACCACCATTGAGGGGAAGATTATTTTATGAAGATCTGTGTGCCTGCTCAGCCTAGTATCTGGGTGCTAACTGTTGATGGATAATTTCAGGGCCACTACTCTCCCTTCTTAGAGTTCTTTATCTTTGAGCAAGATTTAGACCAGACACAACCTTTCAAACAGCAAGTAGATGCAGGGCAAATTCACCCAGCCATCCTAAGCACATTCCTTTTTGGTTTTGACGCCATTACTTTCCCTCTCATCTTGCACTAGGTCAGGCATCCCCAAACTGCGGCCCTCCAGATGTTTTGGCCTACAACTCCCATGATCCCTAGCTAACAGGACCAGTGGTCAGGGATGATGGGAATTGTAGTCCAAAACATCTGGAGGGCCGAAGTTTGGGGATGCCTGCACTAGATCTTTGTGTATGTTCACTCAGTATTGATAACCCTGTTTGGAGCACCCTGAGGGCCAACTCCTCTCTCTCTAGATTGCTGCAACTTCTGTACACGGAGCAGCAATAAATGAAACCAGCCTTGTCTGGAAGCCCTGACTTAGGCATCACAAGGGGAAATATATAGAAATGGAAAACAACAACAACAACAACAACAACAACAACAACAACAACAACAAGAAGCAATGACTCCTCAACTCACAAGCAATTTGCTTTGTGTGCTTGAAGGCAGACTTTTGCAATGTTTTGTGTCAACAGAGATATTATTGATCTACAATTTGCTTTTGACACGTAAGCTTCCTTAGGAAAAAAAGATAGTTTAATTAGACCTCCAGTGACATTGTTATCCATGTTTTATTTGTAAAGATCTTTTTCTATAGTGCTTCTGAAAGACACTGTATTGATGGGTGTGCTCTGCTTACCCAGATGTAGTAAAGTTAAGAATTGTACAAGGAATTCCCCAGTGGTACCCAGTATGTGCTTTGCTATGACTTTGAGAACCCAACCGTGGGGGTATTTTAGTGTTCTTGCTGATGCGCCCACACAGGTGATTTTCACTGAAGAAAGTCAATGAGTATCAATTCCTTTCAACATAATCCAACAAAAGTTAAACATTTTCAAGCCCCACATGCTGATTTCAATGAGAGAGGTAAGTATGTGCTTAGCTCTCCCCTATTGATATTGATAGGGCTTAGATGTGTTTGCTTCTGTCTGAATTATAACCCATGTGTTTATTTTTTGAGTGGATACTTCTGCTTGGATTTGTGCCCCGATTCACAGCCATAGTCATCAGAGTACAGTCACATATTTTTGGTTTGCCAACTGAAAAAAATACTGATTTTTTAAATAAAAAAGTACTCTTTTAATTCAGAAAAAGCAATAGCTATCAAGAAGTAATATTTATGTTATTTATTTTTTCTGGAAAACAATACAGTAGCTTGTCCCACTGTATTTTTTGTTGCTGTTAAGGCAGGTATTAGTCTACACAAAAATAAATGATGACTTTCACCTCTTATTTTAAGCAGTGGGGCTTTGTTCAATCCAACAGTGGGGCTGTCCAGCAATAAAGTAACTGGGAGTACCGTAACTTGCAACTTGCAACGTGATGGGGAAATGTGCTGGAAAGCATAAGATACTGTGGACTTCAGGCAATGTTGTCTAGCTGCCCCGCAAATGTATCAGAATAAATGCTCAATATATAGCCAGCATGGTCTAATCTCCCCTGGAACTTTGCACAAGCAAATCAGGTTAAATGCTCACTAAGCAGGTCATCTGGAAGTAAGATGTATATGTCCCTATCGGTTCCAATTTCTCATTTTTCTAATGCTGAATTCGGTTCTCCACAGTTCCAAATCAGCTTGTGATATTGATGCTTTTGAATTATGGTGCTGGAGGAGACTCTTGAGAGTCCCATGGACTGCAAGAAGATCAAACCTATCCATTCTGAAGGAAATCAGCCCCGAGTGCTCACTGGAAGGACAGATCCTGAAGCTGAGGCTCCAATACTTTGGCCACCTCATGAGAAGAGAAGACTCCTTGGAAAAGACCCTGATGTTGGGAAAGATTGAGGGCACTAGGAGAAGAGGACGGCAGAGGACGAGATGGTTGGACAGTGTTCTCGAAGCTACGAACATGAGTTTGACCAAACTGTGGGAGGCAGTAGAAGATAGGAGTGCCTGGCGTGCTATGGTCCATGGGGTCACGAAGAGTTAGACATGACTAAACGACTAAACAACAACAACAAATATATATCAGTCCTCATGAAACCCCAGCAACATTTCAGTGTGAAATTGTCCTAATATACACACTTTTGTATGCAACTTTGCCTAATATGCATATTTTTCAAAGCAATTTACCCTTACAGAATACAGTTTTGTATGCTGCATTCCCGAATATATGTGCTTTGTGCACACTTTACTTTAGTATACGCATGTTTGTACATACTGCTTGACTGCATTGGAATTGCATATGCATGTTTGTACATACTGCTTGATTGCATTGGAATTGTCAGAGAAGTGCACATTTTGAAGGATAGCTGCGTTTTGGTTTGCGTGAATGCAAACTGAATTGAATTTCTCCCCCAGCCCTGTCTGAAACAAATCTGGGGCTCCATTAGCATCTGGTCCAATTAACTGGCATTGTCCTGGTCTACAAAGTGTATTTATGATTATTGTCCTGTTCAGTACTAAAGCAATGGGCTGATCAATTTGCCTAAGGGTTGAATATGTAATATAACAACTAGTCTTGTGATCTGAAGCAAGCACAATATAGCAGAATAAGGAAATGCTGTCTGGTTGGGTTGGAAATTCCACATCTCTCTCCCCCCCCCCAACTTCTTTTTGCCATTGCAAATAAAACAAAAAAATAATATAATGCCTTAGTTCTTCAAGTCAATATTATTGAAGCAAACAACTGGGACTAAAATAGGATCGGGCTGGCTGATTGTAGAATTGCATTTATATTGCTGTGGTTGCTCCATTATAGAATTGTGTTTATATTGCTGTGGTAGGGACTGCAGATGACAAAAATGCCCCCGTTGCATCAAGCTCTCTACACAGATAACAACAGCCAGTCAAGGGCACCATCTACTGAGCATCTACCAAGCAAAAAACAATGACCAGCTGTAGTGCTATGTGGTTTGTGCCCACTAATTGCTCAATTAGTTTTTGCAGAAAAATCTCACAAGCAGGTAAACACATCCTTGCAATTGTCCTCTGATTATTACAGTTTATAAATATTCCCATCGCTAATGAAAATAGACATCAGTAAACTTGATTCATTTTTTTCTGTTACAGAAATTCATGGGTTGTGCCTGTGTTTCATCACAGTTAATAAAGAATAACCATGGAAAAATTACTGGGATTATTCACCCTGCGGTGTAATTTTCCTTTAAAAATAAAGGTGAAAGATCACTCCTAGAGATCAAGAAAACAATCTTTAAGATCCACAGCCAAGATGTAGAGAGAATAATTGATTTCCCTATATTTAAGCAGGCATTTACTTGGGTTTATTTTTTTAATGGAGAGGTCTAGACTGTATATGACAGGAGAGGGTATTCTTTGGCCACAGCTAGATTATGCCCCATGAAGTTTGAATGGCCCTCTTTCTTGAAATTTTGTATACAAGCAGGCTTTTGTTGCACTGTCTTATATAAGGGCTGAAGATTTTTATCTTGCTCTTTTTTTTTTTACCAATAAGTAGTCTTGAGTGAGGTGTAAGTTACAGAAACATGGGGAAGAATCTTACAAATATATAAATACAGTTGGATCCCAAATGCCCTGGAACTGGGATGTTTTGGCTCCCGAACGCCACAAACCTGGAAGTGATTGTTCTGTTTGCGAACGTTCTTTTGGAACTCGAACGTCTGATGGGGCTTCCGTAGCTTCCGATTGGCTGCAGGAGCTTCCTGCCACCAATCAGAAGCCACAATTTGGTTTTTGAATGTTTTGTAAGTCAAACGGACTTCCGAAATGGATTCTATCTGACTTCCAAGCTACGACTGTAAAAATATAGTTCTGAATTACCTGAAAGTTGCATTTCTCACAAGGTGTTATGATCCAGAGCTCCATATTCCCATGGTGATTTGTCCAAGGCTGGAATGCAGGAACCTGACTTCTGTTGAGTCAGGCCTTTGATCCCTCTAGCTTAGTATTGTCTGCACGGATGACTGGCAGCATCTCTCCAAGATTTCAGACCACAGTCTTTCCCAGCCCAATCTGAAGGTGGTATTGAACCTAGGACCTTCTATATGCAAAGCCAAATGAGCTATAGCCCTTTCTTTCTTCAAGGTCCTTTGACTTAGTGGTGGATGGAACTCTAGGGCAGATGGAACTCTCTGAATGCTTGTTGGACTTGCCTTTGCAGACAGTTGTGTAGCCAGCTGGGACATATAGGACAGCGTCTCTGAGTCATGGACAATTTAATCCTCTGTCGGTGAAGGTATTGATAATGTAATCTTTATATGGCTTTTTTTTTAAAGAACTCCATTAACTTGTATTTGTAGAGTCTGCTTACACTGGATGCTCAGTGCCGAATGCCACCCGTCCCTAAAGACACACATTGCCCATAGAATTATTCTTCAGTGTCTCATTTCTGGGCAACTTTGCAGTCAGCTGGCACTTCCAAACATCCTATTGATTTATTGTCAGACTGCCAGAAGTCTTCCACAGGTGGGTCAGAAGCAAGACTTTATAGAGAATTTATGACTTGGATTGAAGGAGGAGACAGAAATATCTCTTTAAAACTTGACAAGTAAAGGTATAGATTTTTTTGGGGGGGGGTTGCTGAATGTTGAATAGTGATATTTCATTAACTATACTCGAGACATATGGCATTACGCTTTCCCTCAGTTTATCCTCTCTTCTTCCCGTTAAAAATTCAAGGAAAAAAATTGACAGTCATATTCAAATATTTTTCATATTCAAATACAGTACTGCAGTACATCACAGTAGTGGCAGACCATTTCCAAACGCATGCATCATAATAGTTAAAATATAATTTGACTAGTGAAAATGTCATCAAACTGAACTTGAAACCAAGTTATTTTCACAGTCTTTTTTGAAATGGGACTGAAGTCATAGACTATAATGTGCATGTCACATATATGTTTAACTGTGTTAAAACTGGCTTGCAAGCCAGTGTTCAGGCTGAAACCTGGTATCCTCCAGATGTTTTGGACTACAGTTCCAATTGATCTCAGCCATCACATCTGGAGGGCACCAGGTTAGCAAAGGCTGGTGTAAAGTTTTTTCCATTTAAGTAATGCAAGCAGAAAGCTTTGACAACTTGGACAAAGTTGTAACAGTGAATTAACTGATTAATTTAATAGTGAATTTACTGATAATCATTCTCATGCAAGAACAGAACATATGCCGAGCCTGACTTAGATTAAGAATTAAGAATTTAAAAAAAGGAGGAAGCTGAGTTGTTGGGATGGATATTTCAGTTTTCAGAGCCTTGGGGGAACAGAGTCTGCAGAGACCACCCATTATGTTTTGGTTCCTGTGGCAGAAAATCCAAATAGTGCTCCACTCTTCTGGTAAAAATATAATCATCTTCTAATGACTGACAATTTGTTTGACACCAAATCTTTTGACATTATGAAGCCTGTCTCTTGTTGTTGTTGTTGTTGTTGTTGTTGTTGTTGTTGTTGTTGTTGTTGTTGTTGTTGTTCCTACCACTGTAGATGGTTTGTGGATTGCATTGTTGATAATTATGTTTAGGAACTAAAATGCCCAGTCAGTGGCACCAAGTCCTTTTGGACCCATTATATTTTGGGGGTCAGGGCTAGACCCCTCCATGTTCAAAAAGCATGGAGGCTCCTTCTCCTCCTCTGTCGGAGGTGGCACCAGGAAGAGGAAGAGGAAAGAGGAGAGCCGCTGGCCATTGAAGCCATGCAACCGCCATGTTTGGCTGTGCCCCGGCTCTTCCCAGCGTCCTGACGCCACATGCACAATGTGACCCAATCGTCCTCATAAGCTGGCACCTCTGGCCCCAGTCCTTTCTACCCTGAGCTATGCCCAATATCAGATGGCCTGAGAAATTCTGTAAGCTTCACATGTAACTATGTCAGTATCTCTCATTACCGCACAATCACTTTTCTCTGGGTGACCTTCATAGCAGGTTTTCTAATCTGATATCCTAAATTACCCAATATTAAATTATTGGAGATTCCTCGTGGTGTGAAGGAAGAAATTATAGCCTTTGTTTAATAAAGATAATGCATGGTATAATAATAGCGAAGTCAAAGTCTATGAACAGAACAATATATCTGAAATACCTCTTGTCGTGCGAAACAGGGAAGTTGAGATTGAGTGTGGTATCACAGAGACTGGAAATGGAAAAGGACAAATAACCTTTAGCGCGACTGAAATTAACTCCCTATTTAGAAATTACTTCTCAGATCTCCCTTCCACACACTGTCACTCAGTTGATGGGACTTGTGATGATTGCTGTACATAGTAGACATTAATCTTCCATCTCCACTACAAGAAGATAACATTAGTCTTAATCGAGAGTACATTAGATGATATCAAATATATAATTGGTTCCTTTAAGCCAAGTGAAAGTGCTAGGAACAAACTGCTTTGAAGTTACTATTTATAAGTCATACAGGAAAAAGCTACTCTTTGAATCTGCTGCTTTCTGACCTAGTTGAATTGTAATGTCTTCGCCCAATTCATTGTAGGTTTATCTGTGTTTATATCTATTTTAATGTATTTTTAATCTTTGTTGGAAGCTGCCCAGAGTGGCTGAGGAAACCTAGCCAGATGGGCGGGGTACAAATAAATTATTATTATTATTATTATTATTATTATTATTATTATTATTATTATTTATTATTGGAGTAGTTCTAACTGTTCTCTCTGTGAAAATGCCAAAACTCAAAGCTAATGTACTTATTGCATATGAAATTCTTGTAAAATGCATCCCATGTGTATCCTGATACGTAACTATATGCAGAATAATAATAAAAAATTCCTTCCAGTAGCACCTTAGAGACCAATTAAGTTTGTAATTGGTATGAGCACACCCTGTCGTATGAGCTTTCGTGTGCATGCACACTTCTTCAGATACACTGAAACAGAAGTCACTAGACCCTTATATATAGTGAGAGGGTGGGGAGGGGTATTCATCTTGTTTGCTTTGGCCCAGTTATCTAATCTGTTAAGGTCATTTTGAAGTGTGATTCTGTCCTCTGGGTTATTAGCCGCCCCTCCCAATTTGGTGTCATCTGCAAACTTGCTCAGGATGCCCTCAAGCCCATCATCCAAGTCATTGATAAATATGTTGAATAAGACTGGGCCCAAGACAGAACCCTGTGGCACCCCATTAGTCACTACTCTCCAGGATGAGGAGGAGCCATTGATGAGCACCTTACAGGACAGGCATGAAAAATGCCATCCTGCCTCAAGCCAGATGTTTTCATGTTAGCTCCAGAATATGGGAGAACTAGAAGTAAACAGCTATTGTTCTGCTTACTCAGGGTTAATAATTACTAATTTCATATACACAACAGTAGCATTTGTATCTAGCAGGAAGAAAATTGTTCCTTCAAGGCAGAGTAAGTTATTTTGTTAAGAGGGCTTCACTCAGTATTACCAATTCTTAGCAGGCTTGCACACAGAAAGGTTGACCCTCCAAGCTACTGAGTTTTAAAACTCATGTCAATGTATAAGGTTGTGTGTGTGTGATTTTCCCAGCATGCCTCTTGGTTTTTCCAGCACACAAATTCTGCCATGAGCTGCCATTATTCTTGTGGGTGAGCTGGTCTGCTTGGTTTCTAACCCATTAATTACTGTGGTTGTACTGATGGTAGAGAGAGAATGGCCGCTGCTACTTTGGCTGTTTTAAAAAAAACAGCCTCAAAATCTCATTATTTTGAACAGCATCGCAGGTGTGGGCAGTGCTTACACATCTGAAGGTTACTCTACTTCAGTTGAGTGAGGCTTAATCTTGTACAGTCAGTGTGTTGAAGAAGAGAACTCCAGAAGGAATGCTTCCAAGTAGCATAGACAGTCTTTTTTAAAAGCTGAAACCAAATACATAATGCATGAGGGCAAAATTGATTTGCAACATCCCAATTAAAGGTTAAGAATCTCTTTGCAGTCTGACACACACTGAAAACAGGAGTGTCAGTCACATATAGCTACAAGAAAAGAATGACATAACATTGATGTTGTACTGCATGCTGTTTGCTAGTGATTTTACTAACATTTTCCAGTTAAGTGGCATGTAGATTGTTTTGCCTAGAAGTGTTTGGAGTACCTTTATTGCTTTGTGGCCTGATAGAGGCTTTGGTTTGGTGTGGCAGTGTGTGGACAATAGAATCTGAGGAGAAAATAGTTATGAATGCTTCCTTACAATTTGCAGCGAATCTGACCAATTACTGCTAGAATTAAGGATAATGCTTCGGAGAATGGAATAATGCTGACGATGTAAATATTTTACACCTTACTTATTAACTGAAATTAAGGCTGAGACAGGTTGGTTATAGTGCTGTCTCCATTTCAGTATATAGTCCTGTTTAATGAAGGCAGTTCTTTTTAAAGTCGTGACTGCAGCTGCAGTCGTACAACCCAATTTCCAGGGAGATGCATTCTTCGATATATGCAACAACAGTCTGATCCATACATTGGGCCTATTCTAACACAAAATGGGGTGCACATGTATGGTTTGAACCCTATTTTATTCCCCCTAGTTGTGCTATCTGGGGATAATTCAGGGTAGTCATGTATCTGTTTGTGGAATGTATAGTACTTCCTTATGGCTCTGTTCCATCTTCCTCTGATCAGTACTGGTGACATTGTATCTACTGGAATGAGACTGAGAATGTGGGCCACAGAATTAAGCCTCCCAGCTATACTGTTTTATAACTGAGAAGCAGGCATGCAAGACAGCAAGTATGATGGCCAAATAATAACTAGAACAAGCCTCAGTTTTATAGAATTAGGTTTTTCCTTTCTTAAGGGAATGTAGATATTCCATTTCCTCTCCCTTACCTTAAGACATTTTTTACAGGTTTGTTTGTTTTTTTACAGCGGGTGGCGCTGTGGTCAAAACCACAGAGCCTAGGGCTTGCTGATCAGAAGGTTGGCGGTTCAAATTCCCACGACAGGGTGAGCTCCCATTGCTCGGTCCCTGCTCCTGCCAACCTAGCAGTTCAAAAGCATGTCAAAGTGCAAGTAGATAAATAGGTACCACTCTGGTGGGAAGGTAAACGGTGTTTCCATGCACTGCTCTGGTTCGCCAGAAGTGGCTTAGTCATGCTGGCCACATGACCCGGAAGCTGTCTGCGGACAAATGCCAGCTCCCTCAGCCAGTAAAGCGAGATGAGTGCCGCAACCCCAGAGTCATCTGCGACTGGACCTAACGGTCAGGGGTCCCTTTACCTTTACCTTTCCACATAATATGTGGTCCACCAATCATACACAGAGTGTGTGCCATTGGGTGGACTGAGGCAGCTGCCTCAAACAGCAGGTGCTGAGGAGCATGCAGTAGATGGGGCTGGGTGTGCCGAATAGTGGCCTGCCCACTATACCTTAACTAACCCACTGCCCTCAAGAACATTGTGGGACATTACCACATTATGCTGAAGTCAGATTCAATGCCCAGTCAACTTTTGTATGTTGAATGGCTTGGAGGCGCCATTTTCTCCTTTGCCCCAGGCAGCAAAATCTCTGGGGCTGGCCTTGCTTGCCTAATGGCAATCTATATACAATCTAATTACAAATAGCAACACAAAATTTAATGTTTCCAAAATAAATTCTTAAACTCGTCTTCATAGGCAGCTTCTCCCAAACTTTGTTGAGCGATATTTTCCCCTCTTTCTCTGAGTTGTTAATTTGTTCTCACAGGAAACATTCCAACTGCTAAATTCCTCAGTGTTGCGGTGTCCCAAATTAACGCTCTGGCACTGAATTTTTCTGTCTGGGGCTTAATCCAGAGTTTCCTAAATGCCCAACAAAACCTTATAACTTAAAGTTCTAATTATAATTTGCCAATATCTTTTCGATGAAACTGAGTGCCAGTTTTGTTTTCCCAAGGAACTATAGACACTCAGGGAATGGATAACAGCCTCCTGTAGCTGTGAGAAGCAACCTAGAGAATGTGCCATTGCCAATGCATATCTTAATTGGTCCAGAATTTCCTTTTTCATGGAGTAGTCCTTCTTATGTATATTCGTATTTGCACAGGGTCCTCCAACCACCCAATGTATTGCGGGCATGTGTTGGAGGTGGCCAGGCTTGTATATGTGTTTTCAGCTTGCGAGGGCAATTTGTATTTAAGTGTTCACTATGAAAACAAACAAAAATCCTGCACTCTATCCACAAGAATTCCATGGAAGTGTCTTTTGCATTTGATAATTTTTAATGCAACTTTTTTCTCATCATTTGATGTAAAATTATATAAAAAAACCCAAACCCCTGTAGGATAATTGTTTTGGCACAGCACCAGCAAATATAGACAGTTGGGTAATGGGTACCATGCCACCTTTAAATTATCTGAAAAGCTACTGTTTTGACTCCTGCCATATCCTCAAAATAGCCTGTGATGAAAGGCTTAGTAAACTAAGTAGATGAGAGAAAAGAGGCCTTGAGGAACCACATTTCACCCAAATTTCTGATGACAGTTTTGGTGGAACAAGGAAGATAATGAAAAACATGACATCCTAAGGAAATAGAGTTAGGATCCTGGGGCGGAATTCAAATTAGAGCTCATTTGGAGAAAAAAAAACCACAGTGAGAACCTGCATAACTAATGGTGTCCCCCCCCCCCTGCCGGCATTAAGAGAATAAAAAATGTACCTAAGAAATACATACACCACGCATTGTAGACTGATCACATTCTTTCAAGGTGTGGCTAGTAGCTAGAGATTAGATACTTTAAAAATAAATGCTGAGACACTGGAGATAGAAACTTCAAAGAATTTTGGGTGTGCTGGAACATCATGTGCCATCTGCTTTTGATCTCTGTGGAAGGCTGCTGTGGGATATGTTTTCAAAAAAATATCGGAACATAACGAACTCACACTGTTGCTTGTGCCCTGAGGCAGCACAAATAAAGGCCGTTACTTCCAGTTTTAGAGGACAGGACTTACAAGTTCAAGTAGCGGAAAGTTGATAGAAGGCATTTGAGGCCCTACCTTTTATTTATACTCTGGTCTGTCACCTCCACTTCCCACATTGCTTGCTTTCATGCAGAATCACTGGATATAATTATAGCCTTACAACTGTAGCTTTTATTCATTTTGAGAAGAACACGTTAAAATGGTTTCATTGGGAACATTGCATAACACACACCTCCTGTCAGAATGTGAATAGTCCCTCTGGTAATTTAGGTCAACTTCAAATCCACAAGCATATTTGAGGTAGGCTTGCACAATTTGTGATCTACTAAGCCAGATGGAGCACACAAATCATGTATGGTGAAACACCCCATCACAGGTTCATTAAACCTCCACTCCACCTGCCCTTTAAAGATTAGAGAAGGTCTGCCTGTGGTAACCACAGAGAGAGCCTTTTCTGGTGCTTGGAGACCTTGTTGCTATCATTTTAGCACTACACAAATACATGTATGTTTTGCCAGCTTTCGAGAGCTGTTAAAGTAGCTGTTTTCTCTCTCTATTCAAGCGCGCTGTTGCTGCTTCAGTTTGCTGCTTCGCTTTGGCGGCTTGGATCTATATTAAGGTAAAGGTACCTCTGACCATTAGGTCCAGTTGCGAATGACTCTGGGGTTGCGACGCTCATCTCGATCTATAGGCCGAGGGAGCCAGCATTTTTCTGCAGACAGCTTCCGAGTCATGTGGCCAGCATGACTAAGCTGCTTCTGGTGAACCAGAGCAGCGCACGGAAATGCCGTTTACCTTCCTGCTGGAGCGGTACCTATTTATCTACTTGCACTTGACGTGCTTTCGAACTGCTAGGTTGGCAGGAGCTGGGACTAAGCAGCGGGAGCTCACCCCGTTGCAGGGATTTGAACCGCCGACCTTCTGATTGGCAAGCCCTAGGCTCTGTGGTTTAGACCACAGCACCACTCGCGTCCCTGGATCTATATTAGTGTCTTTTTATTCGACCTCTTGCGGACATGGTAGTAGTTAACTGGCTGAGCATAATAGGGCAGAGCCTTCTCAGTGGTAGCACTGAAGCTTCAAAATGCTCTCCATGTTGAGGTTTACTTGACTCTCTCTGTGTTGTCTTTCAGGCAGAAAACAAAACATTTTAGTTCAAACAAGCTTTCGATCTCCAGTTACAGTTTTTGATTCATTTAACTGCTGCTTCACAGATGTATTAAAAAAATAATAATTGTGGGTTTTGCCTCACATTTAACACCAGATAGTGAAAAGTGATGTATGGAAGTGAGAGCTGGACCATAAAGAAGGCTGATCGCCGAAGAATTGATGCTTTTGAATTATGGTGCTGGAGGAGACTCTTGAGAGTCCCATGGACTGCAAGAAGATCAAACCTATCCATTCTTAAGGAAATCAGCCCTGAGTGCTCACTGGAAGGACAGATCGTGAAGCTGAGGCTCCAATACTTTGGCTACCTCATGAGAAGAGAAGAATCCTTGGAAAAGACCCTGATGTTGGGAAAGATTGAGGGCACTAGGAGAAGGGGACGTCAGAGGACAAGATGGTTGGACAGTGTTCTCGAAGCTACAAACATGAGTTTGACCAAACTGCGGGAGGCAGTGCAAGACAGGAGTGCCTGGCGTGCTATGGTCCATGGGGTCACAAAGAGTCGGACACGACTAAACGACTAAACAACAACAAAGTGAAAAGACACACCTAATACCTCTAACTCTTAGATCATAGCTATTTTTTATAAGTGGATTAAATTAAAGGGGGTTGGACCAGATGACCCTTGGGATCCCTTCCAAGTCTGCAATTCTATGTTTCTAAGTAGGCAGAACTATCTCAGCACTGGCTGGAGGAGACTCAACCGAGAGACTGGGAACCATGACTGATGACTGCTTTGGACTCAAGCTTGCTGAAGCTATGAGAGGGACTCTTTGGGTACAATGCACCCCTTCCGCTGAAGCCTCCAGGTGTAGATATGTGTACCATAAACCATATTTCTTAAAGGCATCAGCCTCCACTGTGCCTTCGTATCCCCGACAGATATATAACCCTGGGTGCACACCTGGAACCCCCTGGAATTTTGCTACCATTCGGCAGAGGTTGCAGGTGGCGCGCAACCTTCTTAACAACATATAGATATCCCCAATGAAGACATATTGTTTCTTTTCTGCTGCTGATAGTGTGTGCCTCTTCTTCCTTGAAAAAGGCATGGGATGTCAATTGGAAGGATGGCTACAAATCTCTAGTATGATGAGCAGGGAAATATACAGGTGAAACCGGTTACAGTATTTCAGTAATGCAACTTAAAAGGTGAAACCAATATATGAGATAGATGCATGACATTCAAAGCAAGATATGTCAAGCCTTTATTGGTTGTACTTGTAATTATTTGTCGTTAGGCGGGTCAATAATAAATGGAATGTAATTAATGAAATGCATTAGTGATGTTTGTTTTTGTATTATTGTAACTATTTGTTTTATTACTGTGGAATTTCCAAAAGAAAGCATTTGTAATAATAATAATAATAATAATAATAATAATAATAATAAGTTGCATTACTGAAATAAATGCACTTTTTGCCGATACTGTATTCTAATTTTCCGAGTTTCACTGGTAGGATTTAGAAGCAAGCCTCTTCCTGCCCAGCAAGCACAAGTCAGGGAAAGGATCACTCTGTAAAAAAGCAGTATTTTTCAGTCAGTCAAGAATCCACCTTTAACAAAAAGTCTTCATTCAGTCTCTTTAAAAGGCTGAAGATACCTTAGCTTTTATATTTGTCTTACGTTTGGACAGATCATATTATACTTTATTAGAATTTGTGGGAGGTGGAAAAAAACCCCATGGAAATAAAACCCCATGTGAAATTTCTTGAAATTGCTTTTCACTTGCTTGAATAAATTTGTTATTGATTTTGCCCTTTTATAAGAATGAAAGGTTAATGAAAACAATCGTGTGGCTTTCAGCCCACGGTGGAGATTATGTAATATATATATGATTTGGTGCCTCTTTCAAATACAAACATTAGTGTTTAGAACTGAGCCTTATGAAAGATTAGCTCCTTTGATGAGGAATGAACTACACTCAGTGAGTGACAGATTAATAACTCCAGTGCATTTACATTTGCCAGCCTTAAAAAATAACAGCAACAGTGCACACAGTTATGAACTGAAGATAATTATGCCCTTATGTTGTTTGAAATTGTAGCTTATAGCAGGCTGAGACACCCAGGTTCAGAAACTGGGAGTATGCATTTCCACTCTGTTCATATATTGCAATCTCTCGGTCTTGTTCTTGTTCTCCCTAAACACACCATTATGATGAATAATAGTGGAGCAAATAGGTATTTGGGGAGCCTGACCTGTTTCAGAAAAATATTTAAAATAATTAAACCTGTGGACTAGGAAAAGGTAAATCGGGAGACACCATGGGAAGGCATTCTGCCTACAAATGAGAAAGGTGTCCTCAGCTACCGAGCTGTTCAGTTCTGAAAATATTAATAATTTGTTTTAAAGGACAAGGTTGGTGTGTGTGTGTGTGTGCTGCACAAATATTCCTGAAGTTTAGCACTCAAAAAATCTCAAGAGTTTGTTTTTGTGGGGAAGAGGAGAAACAGAGAAATTTAGGAGATGGAAAGCTGGGTTTCACATACTGATTTCATTGCAAGCCCATATCTCCTCATTAAGCTTTAGAGAAGACTTGTCCATATTGACAACGCAGACCCCTGACGTCTCGCAAAAGAGCCTGGAGAACACTTATCCAACTTTTTCCTCTAGGTTTCCTCTCAGAAAGCAAAAATGAAGCCACCTGAGAGCAGCTCTCCTTGTTTCGGTAAACAGATCAATACCAATCTCATGGTCAGGTGTTGATAGACCTAAAAGAATCAGCAATGGTCATTTGCTGAAATCCTTTGCTAGGAGGAGACCCATCAGTTAACGGAGTCACCGGTTCAATAGATAGAAACCACGTACAAGAGCCAAAAAGGGTCATAATGGAGTGCCAATAACTGCTCTGTCACAATATTTTTTAGCTTATTTCCCCTAAAATCAGCAAACAACAACCAGGGGTGTTTCTAAGCCTTTGCATGTTTACTCAGAAACAAGTTACACTGTGCTAACTGAGGGTATAAGCCAGGAAAATGTGCGTGGGACTCTACCCTAAGACGCAGCGCTGCTGTCAGAGGTCAGCTTTGTTTAGCACCTGTGAAAACCCTTGCCCCAGTAGGGTGTTCACTATCAATCCCTGGAGCACCTGCTGTTGCTCCTTGCTGCTGCTGCTTGTTCACCTGTACCAGGCATCTGGTCCTGTTAGCTAGGGATCATGGGAGTTGTAGGCCAAAACATCTGGAGGGCCGCAGTTTGGGGATGCCTGACCTGTACTCTTGGAGTGAACAGACAGGGAGAACAGGGAGGGACAGGAGCTGCGATCTCTGCATGCCTCGTCTTCTCCCACTTAGAAGCGGGGAAGGTTCAGCCCAGACATACAACTGTTGGGGCAGTGGCAATAGCAGTGAAATGGTGAAGGGGCCCACTGGGACTTGCTTCCTTGAAACTTGGAACCAGCATGGCTAAGAACCAGCATGGCTAAGACCATGGGTAGGCAAACTAAGGCCCGGGGGCCAGATCCGGCCCACTCGCCTTCTAAATCTGGCCCACGGATGGTCCGGGAATCAGCGTGGTTTTACATGAGTAGAATGTGTGCTTTTATTTAAAATGCATCTCTGGGTTATTTGTGGGGCATAGGAATTTGTTCACCCACCCACCCCAAATATAGTCCGGCCCCCCACCAGGTCTGAGGGCCAGTGGACTGGCCCCCTGATGAAAAAATTTGCCGACCCCTGGCTAAAACAAGTAATCTTGAAAGTGGAATACTTCTATTATAGACTTTCCAAGTACACAGATTTCTTAGATGTGGATTATTTTAAATGTACATTGATGTTCACATGTTGTCGTCCATTCATCTATCTAGTTTTCTTCCATGGTGTACATAGCAGCCTTCTTAAGGCATCGTTAATCAAGTGCAGTTTTCTTTAGACAACTGGTTTGGATGAAGAATCATCTTAACCCCTACCTTTCTGCTTCATTTTTGAAAGCTGTTTATGCCCCCACAAATCAGTAGCTAAAGCATTACATCACCCAAAGCCCACAAATTAAAGCTTAGGCCTGGAAAGTATTGAACTGAAAGAATGGATGTCATTTCTACACCAACGGTTAAAGTCTAATCAAATTTCCCGGAGAAGACAGTTTCTGACAGAATGGCAAGTCCATTTTCCTGAAGAGAGTCAGCTGATAAATATAAAATGCACTTGGCAGATTTGGTAATTTTTCAGCTTTTGAAAAACCTTTAGAATGCAGAGTAGGCACATGGCTGGGATTCTGAATCAATTATCTGCTGTAGCATAGTGTTTTTAAAAAAAGCATTTGTGCATGCCTTTGGACAATTCAGAGAATCCGTAATCACTGTAATGTTGCCAGTCATGTCCTACTCTAATATGATTGCTTATCGAATCATATTAAACAGACTGCTGAAAGAGGATCCTTTATAGAATGTGTTAGAAAAGTGGAATGCAAAAGTGTTTGCTTCTAGCCTGTAGGACCCTTTTGAAATGCAGTACTACCTCTTTCTTATGCAAGACACTAACGGTGCAATCCTGTAGTATCTACTCAGAAGTAAGTCTCATTGAGTCCAGTAGAGTTTACATCCATGCAAAACGGTGCATGATTGTAAGATTTTGTCATTGCTGGTGCATGCCAGGAATTGGTGCAGTACTCTGGTGAAGAAACTGAGCAGTGTGCCAATATTTGTAGGTATGTAGAAATTTCACTGTTGCCAATTCCTTTGATGGGGCCAAGAAGCAGTAGAAAAAGATATATTTTAAAACTTCATAAACAACCCAGGATGTCTCAGGCTCAGATCTTGCTTTTGAAGATACACATTGTATGCCACTCTTTCTCCAACTCAACCCCATCCTATGCCTGCAATATAGGGATAATAGTTAAATCTAATGGTGTCCATCCATCAATAAAATAAGCATATTGATGAAATGCATTCTCCTGTTTCCCCCTGCAGTCTGCTGTGTCCCCCCCAAAAAAAATCTCTGTTAGCAGAGTGAGAGGTATAATGTACATGGAGTCCAGAGAGATAATATATTTGATAATGCTTTGCTGTCCTGGTCCTAAGTTGGCTAGTGCTACTGGCAGAGGAACGGGGCGGGGGGCAGGGGGCAGGGGGCGGGGGAGCACCCCGCCCCTGTCACCATTGGGGAGGGGGTACCATCGCAGCTCATAGCTGCCAAGTTTTCCCTTTTCTCACGAGGAAGCCTATTCAGCATAAGGGAAAATCCCTTTAAAAAAGGGATAACTTGGCAGCTATGTCGCAGCTGCCCCCCCCGGACACGTGCTGCGCACCCCCCACCACGTCGGGCTCCACGCCCCCACGGGTGGCGCACCATACACCCCAGGACGCACACCACACACCCATGGGTGACCTGCCACTCCTCTGGGATGCACGCCAAGCCCCCCAGATGGCATGCCACACCCCCGGGATGCGCTCCACACCCCGCGGGGTGGTGTGCTACGCCCCCATGACGCGCGTCGGCCACGCCCCGTCTACTCTCCACCCCTGGTACTGGAGCATGCAGCTTTTGCCACTGGCTAGTGCAGAAACATTCTGTAGCAGTTATGGCTCGGCTGTCTAACATATGAAGCAATAGAGCTGCTAAGTGCACAAGGGACTTTGGACTGTGACCACCATCCATGTTAATTTTCGTGGAGCACCACAGCTATAAAGAATATGGAAACAGCTTCTCAGACAGGTAACGTGTGATGATTCAGTATCTTCTTTTGCTGGTTCCCACCAAGCTTCCATCTCCTACTGCCCTGCATCTTCGTTTTTCCCTTCCCTGAATTATTATTTTGCAGGATGATTTTAACAGCCACATCTTAAAACACACTTATTGTAAGTCCCAGTGCGGTCCTTGTAGCAGACATCCAAGTAAGTGTGCTTGACACTGCAGCCTAAGTGAACTTGTTTATCCTTATTATTTCAGTTCATGATTATATTAGAAACCTTAGAGGGCTTTCAAAGGATGCACCGATCTTGTCTTCAGCAGCTATACAGTATTAGCCACAGAAATGTTGCCTTGGTGGTTTGTTTTGCTCCTGTTGATGACATTAAATTGTTCTGTTTAGTTGGTTTAAATAGTTAACTGCAAAATTGGGCCACTTTATGCAGACATGTGTTAATTTGACACTGTTTATGTTCAAACATGCCTTTGGATATGAGATACCAAATTATTATTTGTGGGGTTTATAATCCGCTTTTCGACTCAAAATGCATTCTCAATACAGAGCTGCTCTGGTATAAGATGCAAGCTCACTCCTTCTGGTGCCAGCCCCCCACCCCACCCCCCAGCATCTCTGAATATTGGCTTACGTAAGCAATCATATTGTGTGAGCTTAGAAAGTTCATGGATCTTGGCTGTGGCAACTTACACAATTTCGGATGCCTTGTCTCTAAAACTGCAAAATAATTGGCTTGCTTTATCTGAGCCACCAAGGCTAACATCCTGTCCCAAGCAGCTAACCACAACTTACGCAGTTGAGTTTCCTGCATTTAAGGCAATCGCAGGGGTCAGCACACAATACTTCTAAGATTTCTACAGCAGAACACAATACTCCATTGTTAGTCTCTCCCATCAAGTGATGCACTGCAATTCTCAGCGCCATTCAAGACAGGTTGTTGCCAGCTTTTATCTTAATAAAAGACCTAAAATGTTCTAAGTGTTGCACATATATGAAAAGATAAGGCTCTCAGATCCCACAGTCACAATACAAAAGGAAAAAGGAATGGGGAGGGTAGAGGAAAGCAGGCATTTGTTTTTTATTGTATTATTTACTCTTGGTGGTGTTGACACCATCTGGATTCTTCTATCTTAAGTACAAAAGATATATCTGACTAAGGCTGAATAGGTGCCTATGAACAAATGGCATTGGCTGTGTTCAACCTTGAGAAATTGCATGAAGGAACTTTTCTCTCGACAAAATGAGCTTGATAATAGAGAAGAAGGGAGCTGCTGAAGCACAGTACTGTGGAAGTAAGCTGTGTGATAGATAGCCCGGTCGGCAGATAGTAATTAAGTGCAAGAACTAGGAGCAACGCACAGGGAAAACAAAGCTGATTGTGACCCGTTGTGAGCCAAGCTTCTGCTTTCCCCTCTGGCTGTTTTGTTCCAAAGCCTGTTTTGAGTAGCCTGATCCTGAATGTTGCTTACAAAAACCTACAGGCACTGCGACATCATGAACTGTCTATCATGGAAGGAGCATATATGGGCTCCTTAGCTTTCAGTCCTGAATGTATTTACTGAGAGGTAATGCCTGTTTTCAATGGAGCTTCCATGTCCTTGTGTTTATAATCACAAAAGCTTTAGTTCACTAACTCACAAGCCCCTCTCTCCTCCCCAGCTTAAATGTACAAGCAGTTCTTTTCAAGGGCAGTTGGAACAGCTGCATTCAGATCCATCTTGCCTTATAATTGGGGCACTGCATGCCATTTGTTTACAGAAATTACAGTCAAGCCGGTCTATGAAATTTCTAAGAAATAAATGTTTCCTCGAAGAAAACTCAGTGGTGGTAGTAAATGGATTACATAAGAATGGAATGCTTCTATTTCAAATAAGATATGTGCAGTGCGAACCTGTATATGTCTGCTCAGAAGCAAGTTGGGATGAGTGAATCTAGCAATTTCGGTTTCTCTTGGTTTCTCTTTCTCTTTTTACTCTTAGGTTGATTTCTGCATCGGTTTGGTTTTTTAAAAAGGAAGTCCTCATGAAAATGCAGCAGTATTTTAGTGCAGATTTCCTCTGCAGCACCCATTCTGGGGTGCAATTCTGCCTGATGGGTGCTTCTGCAAAGGAGTTTCCCCTTTTGCAATGCATTTTGGTATGCTACTTTCACCAAGAGATGTGTTTGTATGCAGACTACACCCTAGTATATGCATTTTGTACATACTACTTGGAAGGAGAATTGCATTGCAAAATCTGGAGAAGTGCAAATTTTGATGGTGGGCTGAGTTTCCAGTTGCTTATTGTTTCAGAAAGTGTGAGTTGGGTAGGTTTGCCTTTAAATCTGAACTGAATCAGTTTCTTCCCCCATCCCTACTTAGCTTATTGCTTGAAAGACTCATGGAAGCTGAAGTCAAACAATATCTGGAGGACCAGAGGTTCTCCCACCCCTGCTTTGAATCGTAGCATGAAATACATTTAAATGTTTTAATTGAACTGAATTACTTGAAAAACTTCAGTGCTCTTCTTACAATGCACAAACAATCTCTTGACACACTAAAAAGAGAGAGGAGTCAGTTTATTCCTTGAATTACAAAAAAGTCTTTTAGATGTTCTTTTTAAAAGAATAACTGTTTATATGAGCTGAGACATGTCTTTTGATTTCAGTATTTGCCGCAGTGTTTATATTTTTTGCATTTTAGAGCACTGTACTGCTAAATAAATTTAAGAAAAACAAACGCACAGCAACTTGAAACTGAAGTTAAGTTGCTGATATTGCAGTTTGGGTATTAGTAAGGCCTAGGCAACGGGAACATTTGGATATACTATTTAATAAAGCCTAAAGCTATTATTTAAATCAACACAAACTGTGCTGTACGAGATATATTTTATGCACACATTAAATATTGCAAAATTTATGCACTTGTTCATTAGCAGAACTGGAATATAGATCATATATTTTATTAATATTACTAATTAGCCATTTAATTTTTATAAAGTGTATTGCAGAAATTAAATATAAAATGCTATGAATTATTTTTAACAGAGTATATGCAGTATTAAAATTAAAAGTAGATCCATAGACTGACATATGATTAAGTGCCTAGAACTTTCCCCATTTTAAAATAATGAAGAGGAAATAAGGCTATTTGCATGGCTGCTTATTTATGTTCCTTTAGGTGGTGGCATGCATTATTTCTTTGGGAAGGCAATCAAAAAGGTCTTGTTGCTGATTGAAAGCAAAGGATCTACTTGAAATGGGTTCTGAGGATACTGATTCCAGTCCCTGTGACATCCAGATATATAGAGAGTCCTGCAGCTTCCCAGTCCTGGCTAAACTGAACCGCTTCTCGGAGTTACACATTCTGTGATTAAATGGTTTGTTGTGGGTTTTTTTTTTAAGAACTTGAGAGCCACCATGGAAAGCTTCCTCAAGGCACACTCTTCACAGATAAACATGTACTGTATTGATTTGAGTCTCGAAGAAAGACATTGTATTTAGCTTCCTCAGGGAACCAACATTTTGAGTGACTGGGGAAACTTTCCAGAAGTCCAAGTGCAAATAAAATAACCACTGTTCCAAACTCAATAAACCCTGTCCATGTAGCTCCACTGCCAGATTTTCTTTGTTTGGTAGGAGGGTGATGGTAGTAGCAGAACATCAAGCGAAATGAGAAACGTAGGAAGGCTAGGAACAGCGCAGATGAAATTGCATCTGCCCAGTTGTGCCCCAGGAAGTTACAGTCTTATTAACACTCCAGTCCCCATGTGATTACAGCTGCATGAGGAGCAGAGTGGAGCCACACTTACTGGCCTCTCTGTTGCCTTCACATCACTTGACTCCACTGCCTATCTAATTTGAAGACGTTTCTGCATGTGGAGGTTCCTTGAGTGATGATGTAGAGTTTCAGTCTTGTAGAGTTCTAATTTGCTTGTAGAACCAGCTACCTGCTTCAGAATTCTCCCCCATGTGTGGGGCAAGTAGGGGATCCCATGGCAGGGGTAGGGCCTGTGGGCCTGCCCCTGCTGCTCCTCTCATGTCCCTGTTGCTCCTGCCGGTCATCTTGCCTTCAGCTTTATCGGTCCCACTGGGTGCCAGGCATGATGGATCTCCGCAGTGCATCAAATTTTAAGATTATGAAAATTATTTTATCCGCATTGTGCTACATCCCTCTTTATACTTGTATGAGAGCCATCCTCCCTATATACTTGCACAGGAATAAATTCCATTTCAGATCTCAGGACCTTACACTGAAGTTAGTGTGTGTGTGTTGGACTGAAATATGCGTTTTCACACTAATTGTGTTATGAGTCTTGCTTGGCCATCTATGCTAATACAAAAAATCAAGGTTTCATGTTTTATACGCCACCATCAAAATTCCATTACTTGCATTACCTTAGTGGGCCTTTGGGAACTATTACAATGGACTAGATTAGAATGTTGTTTAGTTTAGATCATTATGAAGTTTGCAGCGCTTGGTACGTCACATTATGTTCTATTGTGTGTGCGAAGCTTAACAAGGAAACAACAACAACTGGGTTTCTTCCGCTACAACATTGAAAACTCCAGTGTATGAAATATTGTACCAATTGGTGCCCCAGATTCTTCATAACTGTTGTTAATTTGCAGTTAAAGTTTTGGCAGTAGTTCCATGATAGCCTCCCTTTCTGAAGGATGTATGAGAGTGATAATTTCAGTGGGGTTTATAGTTGGTGTGTAAATGTTCCTCTCTGGAGGTGCTTTTCACAGGGGTCACTCCATTTTTTGCTGGTTTGTTCAATGTAGTATGATATTAAATCTTTCTGTGCTACATGTAGATTCTGTTAGAGATTCATTCCCCGTGTTTGCATTCATGGGATTGTTGTCTATCACATGACAGTGTATGTTTACATTCCATAGTGGGAAGTAACGGAAATAGGATGTTTGTGCTACTGTGTTTCCTGAAGTGGGACTATTGTCCTTTGTTTTTTCTCTTTGCTGCCTGATGCTAGAGAGAGAGGGAGCCATGTTGCAGTGCTCCATGTGTATTTTATGTAAATAAATGTAGATTAACCAAATGCTGTGCTACTGAGTTCTGTTACGCAGTTGTGCAAACTCTGTGGATCCCTGAGTGTGCTGATGTCAGTTGGCATCAGTCACTGTGATGTTCGGGCTGAAGAATGCTTTTGAAGCTCCCAAACGATCGACCAGGAAGGAGAGAAAATGCCAGTCGGGCATGTGTCCTACTTGCGAGTAAGAGATCCTAACAGATTCTACCGTACCACCCCCCCACTTCTTTTGTTTTGCATCACGCTGTCCAGCGCATTGCATCAGATCTCTATCAACTCCTGTATAAATTAATTATTCCCTGGGATTTTGGATGGCAAGTTCATCTCTGATGGAGACTACAGAGTGCCATTTGCACTGGTGAAGGGCATGTTGCCTTATAAATAGGCTTGTCACTCTATTAAATAAAATGTAGAATAATCTTTTGGTTTTTCATTGATAAATTGGCAAATAATAGTTTTTGGGGGAAATGCTTTCTCTGTCTTTAGACAACCCCCTCATGATTCACACAGGGACCCATCCAGAAAAAGGCTCATCCCCAAACTGCCTGGTTTTTGTTTTTTTAAGCAGTGACCATTCAAATTGATTGATGCTGCAATCTTCAACACAGAAAGGCACGGATAGAGAACCTGTGACCCTCTAGATGTTGTTGGATTATTGCCACTTCCTTCATTGGCTGTCTTGGCCAGGGCTGATGGGAGTTGGAGTCTAAAGTGTGATTAAGGGTAAAATATTATACACATTTACCAGGAGGTAAGTGCCAATTGGGCCCAGACATGTGTAGGATTCTGAAATCACAGCATAATGAAGATGCTCTACTTGTTACGCAAGGAAGAAATGTTGGTTTTTCAGAAATTAAAAGGCCTGCTACCTTGGCAAGCACATTAGTTTCCTAACATCATTTTTTTTAACTGAATATTTGAATATTCACAAGCTTGCTTTTTACCATCTATTTTTTAAAAGTCCCGAGGATAAAGATCTGATAAGGATGTTCTTCAGCATGTTATTCCATGCTGGGACAGCCTTTGATCAGGCTTAATTTGTTAATCTTCATACTTCCTCTGGCTCCTTTAGGCGTTTTGCTATGTACAGAAAGACATAGGAAAGTTTTTTCCTTCTCTGAACACAGTTTGTGGGTTCTCTTTCCTTAAAAAAAAGAAGAGGAGGAAGAGGAAGAGGAAGAGGAAGAGGAAGAGGAAGAGGAAGAGGAAGAGGAAGAAGAATGCTTACTTTTTTAAAAAAAAAAACACCTCCAATCTAACCTTCATTTTTCCAACTCTATAAGATCTGGAGGATTGCTTTAGCAGAATGGATAGTGCTCTCCCCTTTTGAGTATCCAGGGATTTGCATATTTTAACTGAGAGAACTGTTGGAAATGCTGTGACTAAATTTCTATGTGTTTGATGATGTAGTTTGCTCTAATTGCCCATTCTCCGTTAAAAAAGAACACCACGTAAATTAATGATAGCTATGTCATCTGCCAGTTACAATCCCGCTCAGAGTTACTACAATTACACAGGTGCATAACGTCCTGCTGATTAAGGGTTTGCCATGATCACTGCCACATGGCTCTGGAAAGCAGTCTAAACCTTATTCTCATTCACCCAACCCATTTTGGTAATGTGTGCAAGTCTTGCATACAACTAGCTAGCACTAGTGTTCCCTGCTATATATTGCAATGCTGCAAGCCTGTTACAGCTGCGTTTGTTTCTGATGCTATACTTTTAGTGGCCTGGAGGGTTAGAATATATAATTGGGGGGAATACTGAATACAACTCCTTTCTTTACTTCATCTGTTCAGGAAGGAGAAAATACTGCACCTATCTATTCTGTGCAAACACATTTCTTCCTACTGTTATTAGCTATCCCTCTGTTACCCACCAGGCAAAGAGAAAAGAAGCAAGGGAGATCTTTGCAGTTCTATTTTTCATCAACAAAATGCTCTCCCATGTCTTTTAATATAATCCCATTTATTTCTGCTGTGTGCTAATCAGTTCAGGGAATCAGGCATTCCCTTATTATTATTAGGATGGATGACCACAGCATCCTAACTAATAGCTGCTTAACTGATCTTAACAATAATCCATACATTCACTGCATTCTTGTATTCAGCACTCCCTTATTTCTTTTATCCATTGCTTCTGCTGGCGGAGGCAAAAGGTTCCATTGGTAACCTGTCTCTCTTTCACAATCCCCATTATGACTGTTAAGAGTGCTTCCTGGCTTTTTTCATACTGTAGTATTTCCTATTGCTGAAAATCGCAGCACGTTTTTGGCCTGGCCTTTTAGTGGTGATAAGGGCTTAATAAAAACAACAGGACAACAAGGACTTCTGGTCTGCTGTGGAGGAATGGCGGTGCGCTCCATGTTGTCTCTGTAAAAGGACAACACGGTTCAGGCTGCTAGGGCTTCGGGGGTGAGCGCCAGGGCTAGGTGCCCCCTCGGAACCCCCCCCAGGGATGAGTGGGAACCCCAGGGCTCCAGCAGAGTGAGGGAACTCGCCGAATCCACGATTTCCCCCCCAGTGCCTTTGGGAGGAGCGAAGGGAAGAGGCTTGAGTCCGCTCACGGCTCCATCACACCCTACAGCTGAAAGCCCCACGCATCCGTCGCTGTAAGCAGCGGGCTTTCCAATTAGCGGTAAAAACCAATTGAAGCTTTGTAAGAAGAAAATTGTGGTAAATTTATTGATTTGGTAAAACGGAAGCAAAAAAGGAAGTCAGCTTTGTCATGCTGGCCACATGACCTGGAAGCTATACGCCGGCTCCCTCGGCCAATAATGCGAGATGAGCGCGCAACCCCAGAGTCGGTCACGACTGGACCTAATGGTCAGGGGTCCCTTTACCTTTACCTTACCAAGCTTAAAACCATGGAGACACCTGGTATGAACAGAGACATAGGATTCTTATCTCATTATACATGATCAAGCTTTCTTTAGCACCTCAGCCCTTGCTTTTCCCCCGCAAGACCAATTGCAGTCATTAACAGTCGTTAACAGTCATCAACAGGTTTACCACTCCTATCAGCCCATCACCCATTCCCATCACCCCCACCCCCACCCTCTGTATATACATAAGGGTCTGGTTACTTCTGTTTCAGTGTATCTGAAGAAGTGTGCATGCACACGAAAGCTCATACCAAAATAAAAACTTAGTTGGTCTTTAAGGTGCTACTGAAGGATTTTTTAAATATTGTTATGTTTTGTTTGCCTCTTTGGTTGTGTTTTAATTTAGTTGGTTTTTTTTTTAAAAAAATATGTCTTCTGTTTTTAAGTTGTAATGTAATGCTTTTAGAAAGATTTTGAATTAAATGAATGAATGAATGAATGAATAAATAAATAATGTGTCATGCTTTATACTACAAGAAATGCTTTGGGGCCACAATATGCTGCTCCAGAGGACTCTGTCCCACTCACAGAGGCCCACACACTTTAAAAATATCTCCTTCACTGTTGCGCATATGAAGTACCACTGTCTCAAGGAAGAAAACAAGGAGCTTCAGTGTACACAGAGCTCTGTACATTAGCCCCTGAATGTGCCCTACATCTGTAGTGTTGGGTTGCATGAACACATTAGGCGTCTCCAACAATTCAGCAAAATCCTTTTGTACATTTAACGCAACGAATCTTACAAATGAAAAAAGGAAGATTCTGGTTAGGCAGGGTGTGTATGTGTGGGCAAGGGGAGGGTAGACGCATAACAAATCTTGAGCTGAGTAAAAATGTCAATGTGTTTAATGAGTTCCTAGCATTAACAGAGCAAACAGAGGAGAAAGATGTTGTTAGCCAGCATTTGGAACGTTGTACTGAATAAATTGCACAACAGAGATGTTTGGAATGAGATTGTGATGAAGAGAGAGAATGATTTTGTTGCTTTGTTTGTGTTTTATTAATAAAATGGAGCAGTCCTTGAAAGGCTTATTAAATGCTGGGCACCTACGTGAGAATCAAAAGGCTCCTGTGCACGACCGTTTCTAGCAGAGTCTAAAGTAGCACTTCATTAAGATATACCATGCTATACATTTTTATTATGTACCTGAGAGCTTCAAAAGGTGCAGCCAGTGTTGTGCTGCTCAGCACGATGACATAGTAGTTTTGAGCCCCGGAATATGCATCATAATAGCCTTGGTAGACAAGACCGGAGCTCTTCATGCTTAATGATTGGCAATTTTCAGAACATGCTGCGACATTTCCTTTTCATTGTAATGCTGAGGCAAGTGTCAGTAGGAGCCACTGTTACAAATAGCCTCACGCAGTAGGAGGGACGGCGCTTCCTTGCTTCCTGAGTTCTGGGTAGGAATTGATCTCTGAGCCGGAGTTTCGCTCTGAGTCCTGGGCGGGGGGGGAGGAGGATTCCTGATTCCTAAACTGAGGTTGCAGGCGGGAGGGCTATTTCACTAGACTAATCTCTATGTAAGTTGAAATGAGGCACACCAATAATAGACATCGAGAGAGTTTTCATTACAGCTGTTGTCTGCAATGTGGAGAACAATTGCTTTCATATGGCGGAAGACAGCCCTCCCCCTCCCCCCCCTGCGTGTTACATTCATCTACGTTGCGATTGTTAGTCTGTTCTGCACTGGCTTCTGAAGCAGTAAATTGGCTGGTGATAATAATAGGGTAAATTATTATTTTTATTTTTAATCACCATCTATGCCACCATCTCAAGGTGATGAACAATAAAAAGAGCAAAACCAGTAAAAAGCAGAAGGTGAGATTCAACTAAGTTGTTGCTTGCACAGAATGAGGTTTGATTGTGCCATGAAACCACAACCCTTCCTGTCCCCGTGCACCTCAAATTCTGCTTCGGAGGGTAGGGAGAACCCCAGAACAGGTTTAGAGGGCACATGGGGGGTGCATGGCAGAGGAGGCGGTAAGTCTTATTGCTCAAGCAGACTTTGTTCCCTTCTTTCTTCCTTTCTTTCTTTGGCGATCACTCGTAGCTGAGTAAGATTGTCTTCCATAAGCATGGTTTTAACAATGAGTCCGCAAGTGACTGTGGAGGCCAATTCTGGATCCGCATGTCCTTCCACAGTGGGGACATTGGTTTCTGGACAGGAGTTGATCAAGGTGTGGATTTGCCAGGAGTGTCTTCCTCTTAGCACGTTTCTCCCCGAGATCGAGTGTCTTCAAAGCCAATGACACCTTTGTTAAAGGGTGTTCTCCAACTGGAGCGCTCGCAGGCCATTGTTTCCCAGTTGTCAGTGTTTATACTACATTTTTTTAGATTCGCCTTGAGACAATCTTTAAACTAGCTCACTTAGCGCTATGCTGAATCTCACCCCCACAAAAAACAAATCCATTTAAAGCAAAACTAAAACCACACAAAATGGCAAATACCTGTTTAACCTGGTGCAGTTGGGTGTCTTGCAGAGAAATCCTAGCTATAGAAAACCAGTACAACTCAGACAGATGTAACTTAGACTTGCATAAGTTACACCAATGCAAATTACCCATGTTCCAAGCTCTGTTCAGGAGCCTCTGGGAGGTGATACTATGGACCAGATTTTTGAGAATTGGGCCCTAGGTCATATGAATGGGTTGAACAGGGTTTGGAATAGGTCTCTCTCTCCTGTCCTTTTTTGAGGTCTTCTGCTGGTGTAAAGCCTGCCATCTTAAATTCCTCAAGCAGAGTTCTGGCTGAGCTGAGCTGAGGGACTTGTGCCAGAACTGGAGAAGCCAAAGATACACCAGATCAAATACCCTTTTATCCTGACAGAACTTCGGTTTGGCTTGTGCTGTTAATCGCTGTTAAATAAATATGATAACAGATGTTTATTTTGAATCAAATGTATTTTATTTGTCTAATACTCTACAACACAGGTGGTCTGTACACATAATACACCTCCCTGTTTGTTTCTTATCATTTCCTCATCATATGCTGGTGAGTAAAACATTCTGAGCAGCATAAGGAAAGATAATGCAGATTCAGCAGTGATTAGTCCCCAAATGCACTTCTTCTGATGAACTCCTAAATCTCATATCCTCAGTTAAGTCTCTTAGATTAACTACTCTCATGTTTAATTAATATGCCTTATTGTTAATGATCTAATCAAGAAAAGGCAAACAAACTGAGCAAAAAAATTCAAATCCTTCCTAATTTGGGATTTATTTATGAGTTACAAGTGTCAGCTACAGTGGGAATTAAGAGATTTGCCTTGGCTGATGCTTTAAACGACACAATTCCTTCATAACAAATGCTTGGTGTTTTCCAGCAGACACTTGCAGGGTATTTGCATATGGAATGTGGCCATCTCTAAATATTTAACCAGGCGATTCTGATGATGGGCCAGAACTTGAGCCTTAACGCCCTAGAAATGAAGAACATGTTCTGTTCACAATCAGGAAAGTAGTGATGTAGGTTACCACATGGTGTCACTCTTTCCTTGCTCTGAAATTAGATACAGGTTGTGGGTTTTTTTTAAAAAAAATGCCTCACCACTTTGGGTCAAGGGTGATTCAGCAGATCTCTGTGTTCTCTCTCCATTGAGAATAAATGTTGTGGGCTGCATCTATGAAATGCTCATAACACAGAGGGCCATTATCACCATCATTACTATTTAATAAATTGGTACAGTGGTACCTCGGTTCGAGACCACAATTGGTTCCGGGGAGCCGGTCACTCCCCGAGTTTGTCGCTCCCTGAGGCATACTTCTGTGCGTGCGCGAAGCGCGCGCACTGCGCAGTTCGCTTCTGCGCATCCGAGCACCGCAGAACCCGGATGTAAACACTTTCGTGTCCGCGGTGGTCAGAAACTGAAGCGGTCGCTCCCCAAGGGGGTCACAAACCGAGGTACCACTGTATACTGTGGCAGTTCACAGTATAAAAGTATAAAACAAAAACATAACATTTCAGTTTTAGCTGCATGTAAATCTGATCACACAGCTTGCATAACATTTACGTGGACATAATGTACATTCAGTTACTGATAATGAGGAGGGTGATTAACATAGTTGCATAGGTTGTGGCTCCAGAGGTCGAGGCTCTTTGGGTCCCCTCAACCATTTTTTTTTTTTAGGTCTGAAGACAACCCCCACTGTTGAGACCAAATGTGGAGCGACGTCAGGACATCACACAACGTTGCGTACTTGATGTCAGGACGTTGTGTTGGGCCCCCTTGATGTTCTATGGAAGATGGCGCCTCTGCAGAGATAGCAGTCCTCTGTTTGAAGGAGTAGTCTTCTCTCTGAAGGGCTGTCCAGTCCAAGTCTGATTTTAGAAACAAAGAATCTTCAAAAGAGAGACTTGAGGCCTTGAAGATGCCCATCAACAGTAAGCGACCAGGCAGGTGACTAACAGGCACACAGGTCACTTGGTCACAGTCTCCTACATTGTATTTCCATTTAAATTATACTATTTGTTTCCTAAATCTGCATTTGTATATCTGCAAATTAGCAACTGCAAAATTTAGGCAAATCTGTGCAGTGTGTTTTGTTCCCTACTTTGGCACCAAGTGAATGCCACCCGCCTCAGCTTCCAGTGAGCTTTCTTGTGGTAAGCTTGTCATGGGTATCATTCTGCTAAGGAGGATTTTACCACATTCACTTGTACTTGTCCAAAGTTAGCCACAGTTGGTTTTTTTTTTTAAAAAAAACCCACACGTCATTTAAAATATATTGGAAAATGAATGTTCATCTAGCTTTCATTGCTACCTGTAACTGGCTACAAATGTCTGGCTTACGTTAATTTTGCTCTATATGCATTGATTTTAATGGAGCAGAAGTTAGGCTAGGCAATACAAAATGGATGACTGATAACAAAATGGTAAACAACTCCTCGCCCACAATAATACCACCACCAGACTTAACACGAACACTGGTACCAGAGCCTGCAGTAAACCCAGATAAACCCAGATGCCAACTTTGCTGCCACATACAGCCGGACAACACCATTACTGCCCCCAACAACACCAAACATACCATCTCAGGACTATTTAATTGCTCATCTTCTAACATTGTGTATGCCATCAAATGCCAACAGTGCCCTTCAGCTCTCTATATTGGACAAAAGGCCAAACCCTATGCCAAAGGATAAATGGACATAAATCTGACATCAGGAATCACAAGACAGAGAAACCAGTAGGAGAACACTTCAATCTCCCAGGACATTCTATACAAGATCTCAAAGTAGCTGTCTTACTACAAAAGAATTTCAGAAACAGACTGGAAAGAGAAGTTGCTGAATTGCAACTCATTATCAATCTTAAAACCATGGAGAGACCTGGTCTGAATAAAGACATCAGATTCTTATCTCATTATACATGATAAAGCTTTCTCACCCCTTGCTTTTTCCTGCAAGACCTATTGCATTCGTTAACAGTTGTCAACAGGTTTACCACTCCTATCAGCCAATCACCCATTCCCACCACCCTTCTGAATAATACCCCTCCCCACCCTCTGACTATACATAAGGGTCTGGTGACTTCTGTTTCAGTGTATCTAAAGAAGTGCTCACGAAAGCTCATACCTATGACAAACTTAGTTGGTCTCTAAGGTGCTACTGGAAGGAATTTTTTTTAAAAAAATTGTTTCAACAAAATGGTGGATTGACAGCAGAAGAAGCATGGCTTAAAGAAAAGATAAGAAGGTGTTAATACGGAAATCTTGCCAGGCTAGCTGTAGTGGCTGGGGAAACCCAGCCAGATGGGCAGGGTATAAATAGTTGTTGTTGTTGTTGTTGCATTGTGGTAGGACGTTCTGTAGAAGAGGGCCTTTTCTGTGGTAGTGTCTCAGCTTTGGAATACCTTCCTTAAAGATCCATGCCTCGTGCTGACTATACAAATTTTTTGGTGTCAATTGAAGACCATCATACTCAGGCATTTTAATCTCAGTTTGTAGTTAATTTTTAGAAATTTTGTTTTATATATATATTTTTAGGTTCTGGGATTTTTATTTTATCTTCTGGTCTTTGGCTAGTTTGATTTGTTGGTTAGGTATGTATGTGTTGTGTGAATTATTATTATTCATATATTTGAGCCTGGCCCTGGAACCATTTGCTGAAGTGTGGTTAATATTTTTTTTTATAAAAAAAATAGAACCATAGGCTCATAGAATTGTAGAGCTGAAAGGGAAATGAGGCTCCTCTTGTCTAACCCCCTGCATCATAGTGAAAAGCCAGTGAAGTCCAGGGATTGTACGCTAGTCAGACATGGTCAATATTCTCTTACAAATGATTTGGAAAGTTATGGCCATTTGGTGAGGAAATTAGATAATCTAAGCGTGGGAAAGTAAGTGAAACTAATTCCCTGTGAAATATTTCCCTGCGGGCAATGTAAGGTTATCTAGTGATGGCAAACATTTAATATTCTCTAATACGTACACTTTCCCAGTAAATATGCTTCCAAAACTCTGCTGAGTAATTATTTCTTCTAATGCCCTTGTGAGTTAATAAGTTTAACTATTTTACATAAATACAGCTGAAAGGGGAGGTTTGTTGCTTTGAATTCTTTGGATGGAAATTAACCAAACTGAACCTTTATCTTTATGGCTCAAAGCCATAGCCCTCCACAATTCATATATGTATAGATATACGAAATACATAATGAAATACAGATCAATTTAACATATCACATCAAACAATCACACCTAAGAAAAGGGGGTGGGAACCGGACTTCCCCTCTGGAACAAAAGGGACACACTGAACAAAAAGACAGAGATGAGTCTGTAGAAGCTTCTGACAGTGGATGTAGAACATAGCCATTGTGGCTAGTAGCCAGTGATACCTTTATTCTTCACAAATTTGTCTAATTCTCTTTTAAAGCCATCTAGGTTGGCGGCCATCCCTGGCTCACTATGTGCAAATAAGTACTTTTCTTTGCCTGTTTGGAATCTTCCAGGATTCAGCTTTGTTGGATGGCCTTGAGAGCAGGAGGAAAACACTTCTCTAGCTACTTTCCTCACACCATGCAAAATTTGTATATACCTCTGTCATATCCCCTCTTGCTTGAGAACTTCAAAAACAGAGGCTGAATCAGCTAGCAGACATATGATAGCGGGTGTTGCTCTCCTTGGTCACAACTGGTCAAAGTAAGCTCTTTAGCTGCTTTATGGTGAACATGTGGTCAAATAGCTCAGTGGGTTAGAGTGTGGTGCTGATAATGCCAAGGTTGCAGGTTCAATCCCCATATGGGACAACTTCATATTCCGGCATTGTAGAGTCAACAGTGTGATGCAGCAGCTAAAAAAGCCAGTGCAATTCTGGACTGAATCAATAGGAGTATAGCATCTAGATCAAGGGAAGTAATAGTACCACTGTATTCTGCTCTGGTCAGACCTCACCTGGAGTACTGTGTCCAGTTCTGGGCACCACAGTTCAAGAAGGATACAGACAAGCTGGAACGTGTCCAGAAGAGGGCAACCAAAATGGTCAAAGTCCTGGAAATGATGCCTTATGAGGAACGGCTTAGGGAGCTGGGTATGTTTAGCCTGGAGAAGAGAAGGTTGCGGGGTGATATGATAGCCATGTTCAAATATATAAAAGGATGTCATATAGAGGAGGGAGAAAGGTTTTTTTTCTGCTGCTCCAAAGAAGCGGACACGGAGCAATGGATTCAAACTACAGGAAAGAAGATTCCACCTAAACATTAGGAAGAACTTCCTGACAGTAAGAGCTGTTCGGCAGTGGAATTTGCTACCAAAGAGTGTGGTGGAGTCTCCTTCTTTGGATGTCTTTAACAGGCATATGTCAAGAATGCTTTGATGGTGTTTCCTGCTTGGCAGGGGGTTGGACTGGATGGCCCTTGTGGTTTCTTCCAACTCTATGATTCTAGGGAGTTAGATGATCCTCAAGGTCCCTTCCGACTCTATGATTCTATGAATTCTACATGTCAGGGCTGGGCCATGATCAGCAGTCTGATGTGAACCTGAGCTGAGGGACAAGCTAGGAATCCAATAGCAAATGTCAGGGACTGGCAGGGTCCTAAGGATGGGTGGAAGAGGTAGCAGGGCCAGAGGCTGACCTAGGAGAAGTGGGTAGCAGAGAGCCAGGAAGTCACCCAGAGAGGAAGTCAGGACTTAGGAAGAAACTAGAAGGTTGGATCAAGGAGCAAGGCAGAAGAGAGATCCAGTTGCATACTTTAAGTCTTTAGTGGAGGATCATAATTGTTATTATAGTGACTGGGGATGGATTAAATTCATGAGGGTTTTGTTTAGTTTTGCTTACAGACATTTTAGAGATGAAGTCCATTAATGCGGAAAAAAACCCCTTGATGCTTTGTTTGGGTACATCTGGAGTTGTTCCAAAGTTTAACTGGCATGAATGGGTGTAGAATTAACTTTCTATGAAATTATGCTGTAGACCTAAGGCAGAATCCCTGATTGGCTCTCTGCAACAATGGGTTTGGGTGTTTACTAATTGTACTATAAATATGTCTCCACATCAAGTGCTTCCTTTATTATTAGTGTGGCCAATTTCTTTGCTAATTTATAGCTCCAGCAATTAAAATTAAGATTAAATAGAAATCTCTTTAATTTTAAACAGCTTAATTTCTTTTAACCTCAAGGAGCAGGCCTGAAATAGGCACTTGAAGTTTATATGTGGGAGATGGTGTTTCATTTTCTGCATTTGCATGTTCAAATAAGCCCCTATTTGCATGTGGAAATAATTAGGTTGTCTTTAATTAGCACATATTAATCACCATATGCTCTTCATACTCTTTTAAAACATGCTTTAAATGATTTGCATTAATTGCATTAAGTTGCTGCTCTTATAAATGACTGCTGAATTTCAGCTGCAAAACAATGCCCTTCCCTGTGGTTTCAAATGCTGGAGGGAATGTGCCACCCATATTTCAGACAGTGAGGCTAATTTCACAGCTGGTGGTAGATGTTCTGATTAACAGAAGCACAGAATTTAGAGGGGGGGGGAAACTCTTTTTTGATGCCTCACAAAGGAAATAATTTCAGGATTAGTAGCACTAATGAGAAATATGTGTCGCCATAGACACGTTCCACAATTTGCTTTTGTACTGAACAATGTGTGTTCTACTTAGGCTCCCATTACGAGTACATGGGGTTTCTTACCTCCCCCATAGCTGCTTCATTATCATTGGACTTCCTTGCATAACACGAAATGCACAAGTGACTCTCATTGTTGGTCCATCCCTGAAGTCCATTCTACACAACGTTTTCTCTGTGTCGTGATGGGGAAGTAGTTCTATGAACACCTTTATTTATTGTACTTTGTTCTTTTGCAAGCTCAGAGCAGATTTCATGGTCTCCCATCCTGGACCTGATCATTTCCATAGCAATCATGGCACAACATCAGGTTGCTGGACCATTTCCTTGGTCAACTTAGATATTTGATGTGAAACCTATGGAGGTCAACAAGGATTGCCTGGTTCAGGCCCGGCTCTATGTAGACCCCCGGTGGCGCAGTGCACCAGGGCGGGGGGCTGGTAAGCTGGGCGCCGGCCTGGTAAGGAGGGCGCCGCGCGGCAAAACCGCGCGGAAACCAATTGCGCCCTGCGAGGGCGGGGCGGGCGGCGGAGCGATCTCCACCCCTCAGCACCAGGGCGCGCGATCTGCTCAAGACGGCCCTGGCCTGGTTAATGTCCAGGTCATTTGGATTATGTGTTTATTGTCCTCAGTTATCTGAAGAAGGATCCACAAAGTGTCCCATTGTCTTCATTTGGACCCTCATGAACCCCCACAGTAGTGCCAAAATGTGTCATCTATGGGGGAAATGGTTTCATCTTTAGGACAAACCAAAGTTGTTTGGAAATTGGTGCACACTGAATAGGGCGCCAGTTTGTAAATCTTCTGGAATGATTGACTACTGCTTCGGGCGAACTGTTCTGACTGTCCAGAGCGGTTGTGAATTTCTCACCTGCTTCCTTGGGGAAAACCTGATTTTAAACAGGTATCAAGCATTTTATCTAAGACTGGTTTTGTATTTGCTCCATTTCCCTTAAATCTTCAGCTGCTCAAATCTGAAGGGAAATGAGGATATATTGTGTGTTCTGGGGGACAGCTCCATCATGTAGCACAATAGTTATGTGAGAGAGAGAGCGCGCAAAAGAGAGCCCTTGACTGTTCCCTATGTTGCTGTTGCTCCAGACACAATCCTTATCTAAGGTATTAGCTGAGCTGCGGCAGTGGCTGATCCTGTGTTCATTGTTGGGGTGCAGTGCATTTTCCTATCGTGTCACCGACTGTTGATCCAGGGCAGCCAGGGAGGAGTGAGGGACTACGAAACAGAAGCTTCTAATCTTTTCATCTTGGGAGACAGGCTTAAAGTTCACACTTGAATTCCTCAGTTGCTTAGCTTATCGAGAACAAAGTCTTTTCAATCTTTGTACTCTTCTGAATAATTTTTACACTGGTTGCTGGTAGAGCCACCTTTCCTATAAATATGAGGGGTGTTTTTGCTCAAAGAGGGCAAACTGGTTGAAACCCTCCTGGAATTCCCGTAAATGACACCAGCTGAGGAGGGGTGGAGCGATGGGAAGGGAAAGAAGGGATGCTCAACTCAAGTTTGTGAGAGAGGGGCAAGATAAGGGCCAAAGCTAGTTTAAAATTTATACAGTGCAAGTTGCTAAATCTCAGGAGTGTCAGGAACTCCTTTTTCATTTCTGAAATCTGTACCTCTTCTTTCGGTCTTAGGTGGGTGGGAGCCGGTTGTGTGATCACTTTGTGGTGAAGGAGGAGATGTACTTTGTGTGTGCTCGGACCAAAAAATGACAACAAAACCTCTATAGACACCCGAGAAATTCATATGTCCAGCTCCCCAGCCCTTTCCACCTGCTTGTCATAAAGGGATCTTGACTTTCACTTTTTCCTCATTTCATCTCCTCTGACAACTCACAGAATTCACTCTTTCCATCAGACATTAAATACTGTAAGGTCCCCTTTGGAACCTGGCAGTGTAGCTCTCTGTATTTATAGCGGCCTTTTGAGCTGCAGTCGGTTAACCTCTTAGTTCTTCTTCTGTACCCGCAACACATCCACGCACATACCAAATGTCATTGTTCCTTTATTCTCTCCTGCCATTGCTATCAAATACATTGCCTGGGTAGATCAAAATGCTTTTGCTTTGGATCGTGAATGTGGCATCCCATCTGATTGCACTTCCTTCATAGGGAAAAATAATAAAATAAACTAATAATAGTAATAATGAGCCCAAATTTCATTTTCTTTCCCCAGTCTGGGAATATTGCCCGTATACTACTTCTGAACCAGAGCTGCATTAATGGTGCTTATTCTAGAAAATGCTATAAAAATAGGACCAGAAGAAAACCATATTGCTGAATGTACTCTGAGTATCAAAACAGGATTATGGCCCTGTCACACTGTATACCCGGGCATGTTCCTATTTCTCTCTCCCCACAGGAATGTTCCTATTTGCATTTAGGAAACCTTGTTCCAATGCCACTGTATTGGTTTGTCTTGTTGGTCCTTTGTGAACCACCAAACTGTCTTATATTTAGGGATGGGTGAATTTGTCAATTTCTCATTTTTCCACTTTTAAATTCAGCCAATTCCCCCCCAGGAATGGTGCTAAATGGATTCCACAATGTTTTTCATGGGGCATTCTGGGTCCTAAACATAAACAACAACAAAAAACACTGCTGCATTGAACAGGTGGTGAAAATGGAAACAGACAGGGTAGCACACTTTAGTCTCATCCCTTTCACCTTCCAAAGTGCTCCCCTATTTTCAGTTCTCATTGTAGAACGTTTGGCTCAGCACTTAATAGAGGAATCATCTCAACCTGTTAGCCTCTGACCCCACTTCCATCCATCTTGCACAAACACCTTAACTCCTACCCACTAATGACCCTCCAGATCCACTTATCCTTCTCTCCTACTCATTCACTTGCTCTGCTTGCTCTGGTGGAAGCAAACAGGGGGGAAGAAGGAAAGAAGGAATGGAGGTCTCCTCTTCACCACCACCACCACCTGTGCAATGGCAGCAGAGCTAGGAAATGAGTCTCTGCAACATCTTTAAACCTAGATGAGTGCAGGAACAGACCCCCTAATGGACCAGCCTTCACTGCATATATTACAGAGCCCTGTAGACTTGGACATTATATTTTCAAACAATTCTTCCATCCCCTTCCAAGGTCTGCAATATATGCAGTAGAGGCTGGCCTGTCAGGGCATATGGGGGTCTGTCCTCAGCTGGTTCCCACCTGCCTGCCTTCTTACTTACAACCAGTCCATGGAGTGTTCCTGCTTGTCTATAACCTTCCTCCTGCTTAGATACAGTTTTGCCCCCCTGTTGAACAACAGGAAGGTGGATGGGGACAAAACTAGGATTAGTTGACTCTGGCTTTATTTACTGTTGGCCTCTCTGATTTTTGCCCTGTAAGTTCCAGTGGAGCACCATCCACCACTGATATTATGTCCACCTGTAGTGTAGTTTCACAGCGTTTTGTCAACGCCAACAATGTCTCCCCAGGCTCTTCGTGCTGGTACAGCTGAAGCCCATCAGCTCTACAGCCTGAGATTCCTGAGTGCTGTTGGGTGAGGTGAAGGCAGGATTTATCCTTTAATATGTGCTTTAAGTGTCATTTATGTGATACACAGGACTCTGTGCAAGTATAAATTTCACCTTTAGTGCTCTTATGGGAAATTCAGTGCTCTTTCCTCCGTGCTTCACGCCTGTGAAGAAGACAATAGGAAAAAGTCATTTACTGTCTTTGGAGAACTATCACACCAGCTCCAGCTTTCATCAGAAAACAATTACAAGGCTTCAAAAATGATTAACATGCAAGACATTTTCTTTTGTGCCTTCCCTTGCAAGAGTGACAGAAAGTTCAATGCAAGATCTTCCCACAGTGTATTCCACACAACTCAGTGGAAGCAGGAGCGCTAAAGCAGGCTTCTATCCCCTACACTATGGATTCTCATTGATATTCTGTGCCAGTAAATAAATGAAGCTGCTGAAAGCTATTAATCTGAGATCATAATAGTGGTGATAGTATTGGGGAAACATCTTAAAGTATTTGCCTGGGAAAATCAGAGGCCTTGAAGATTAAAATTCATTTGGAACCAGGACTTGGCAATGGTTACTTTAAGATGGGCTAAGGGATAAACATATTCAATCTGCATTTGAATGCGAACCTACTTAATTCGAACTTCCCGAACCAATAAACAAACTAAACTATAGATATCCTTTGAAATTTGCACTTCTCCGAATTCTGTGATGGACTTCTCCAACAAGTATGTGTAGTAAAATGCTTATATCAGGGGAAAGTGTTGACCAAAAAACAAAAAAATAAAAAAACATATTAGTGAAAATAACTTACAAAAATGCTGGCAAAAACCTTTATATTATTGCTTGAAAGTATGTGTATGTTATTTAGAGTTGGGTTTTTGTTTTACCTTCAGCTGATCATTTGTGATATGGGTGCTGTGCCAACATGGTTTGATTTCAAACCACTTAGATAAAAATGAGTCGCCTGACGTCCTTGAGATGTCAGGTGATTGATAGGTCATTGGCTCTGCCCACCAGTCAAACTTGGCTCATGGGACATAGGGCAGCCTGCTTGCCAGATCCAGTTTGCCACTCCTGATCAACATGGTCTCACCTGCTAAGCACCTGAAATGGGTGATACTGGGTGTGGTAATCTTTTAATCACTTTGGTCTGAAGCCATTTAGGACTTTGTATGCTAGCACTGACACCTTGAATTAGGGGTGGCAGTTCACTGGCAGCCAGTTCAGTGCTTTCAGCATTGGTGAAACGTGGTCCCATTTGACTGCCCTACTCATCAACCTTGCAGCCACATTCTGCACCATTTATTTAGCAATGTCTATCCTGCCTTTCTCCCCAAAGGACCTCAGGGTGGCACTTGCTACATATTTCAGACTATCTTCAAGGGCAGCTCATGAAGCCCAGATAGGAGGTCACTAGAGTGGACTGCAAAGGCCAGGCTATCTCATCCCATGGCTGAAAAACCAGCCTAAGCTGGGCAGAAGAACTCACAGCCACAGAAGTCGCTTGGGGCTCCAATGATAGATTTGTATCATGGAGTACTCTTAAGACAACCATTTCTTCATAGGAAATGCAATGTCTCCCAGAGCAGGTCATTATCCTAATTTCCAGACATGAGAACTGGCCACCCCTGGCACCTCCATCTTATCAAGATTCAGCTTCAGTTTATTGGCCCTCATCCAGTCCATTACTGCTTCCAGGCACTGGTCCAATGCCTTCACAGTCTCTCCTGATTCAAATGGAATGGAGAGACAGAACTGTGTGTTATCGGCATACAGATGACACTGGGCTCCAAATCCCTGGCTGACTGGCTCCCATGGTTTCATATCAGGGCCGTCTTAAGCATATCTGGCGCCCTGGTGCAACAATCCCTCCGGCGCCCCCTGCCTGTTTCCCAGTGCAGCTGTCTGGTGAGCACAGCACAGCTGCCACAGGCGCAGCAGCATGGCACACCCCCCCGGCGGCCCGGCGGCCTGGCGCATTGTGCCACCCAGCCTTGCCTTAGGGCTGGCCCTGTTTCATATAGACACTGAATAGCACAGGAGACCGAGTAAGTCCTTGGCTATGGATCCAAGCAACCATCTCCTAATACCAGTTTCTGCAGAAAGGAGTTTCTGCAGAAAGGAGTGGGACCATTGTAGTGCATTAACTGCAACACTCACTCCACTGAGACATTCCAGAAGAACACCATAGTCAATGGTGCCCAAAGCAACCAAAATGTGTACAAAACTGCTCAGGAGAAACCCACATTTAAAAGTTTTCATGATCATTATTATCTAATTGTAAATCGATGCACAAATGGGGCAAACTGAAGTTAAGATAGGAAAGCCTGGCAAACTGAAAGGATAGACCCACCCACCTCTATCTTCAGAGTATCCAGACAGTGATTGAAATTAGAACTGAAACGAGTATTCCAAATCCATCATTTGAATGAGCAACGTTACATTCAAAATTAGAACCAGCATTTTGTATGTGAGTGTTTTTTTAAAACCTTACAATTAGACCCTTGTTGGCTTCTCTTGCTTGCTTGGCAGGCTGCAAATATTGAAATCTTATAAGCTGCCAGCTGCCAAATATTAATCATCATTGGATGCTACCTTTGCTAGATAAAACATGTCTCTGCAATGTTCAGCCTTGGGGGGAATGCAGCACTTTCAGTTCACAGTGGCTAATTGTGAGAACCAACAGTGTCCTGTGTGAATGAAGTGTCCATCTAAGAAGATGCCCTGGAGTCTTCTGCAATGCAAAGGTGTTCCTTGAAAAACCCACCAGGATGGAAAGGGTTCTTTGAAGGCTGAAAAACTGACAACCACTATGATATACCACTATCCTTACAGCCAATACCAAATGTCATTGCAGGTCGACCATAACATACCCTCAAGTGTGAAACATGAAAATCAAACATCAACGGGTGTCAAATACAGACTGCAACAAAGACGGTACAAAAGATAGATAACATTTCATAGCTGCACTCTAATGCTGTAGGGATGAAGTCAGACAGACATGTCTGTATGGGAAAGGACCATGGAAGGGATGATTTGTAATTGTGGCTCTTGGTAGATGCATAGAGAAGCCCATCTTGATGCCTGCCCTGAAACAAGGGTTATACAGGGTATGTCTATCAACATCTATTAGCACTGATAGCTAAGTGGAATCTCCACTTATTGCCTCTCTGCAAGGGATTGATAACATTAACATCCTTCCTTTTTTTCATCCTGAAACCCAATGGAGCTCTCAGGTAGTCTTCCATCCAGTTACTAACCAGACCTGAACCTGCTTAGCTTCAGCAAGGCAGTGCTTTTGCTTCAGACTATATTTTTGCTCTCCAGCCAACCATTTCCAGTGTTAAGTGTGCCACGTGCTTGCAATTTGATTTGGAAAAAATAAAAGCAGAGGCTCATGCTATCAAAAGTTTGCTAACATTCTTCTTTGAGTTTGACTTGCCATTTGGACAAGAAGAAGTTTGCTTCTCTCCAAAACAATTGTTTTTAGCTCGGCATTTCAGTTTCTTGTTCTGGCAGGCTATAAAAACTTTGCTTTTATATGATTACCGGGCTTGACTTAAATCAATATTAGGGAGATGGAAATGTATTTCATGATGTTTCTTTGTTGGTCAATAAAATCTTATACAGTGCACCATCAAAAAATGCTGGAATCAGCTTTGAGGAGAGGGGGGGAAAACGACCCTTCAATGGCAGCAGAAGCAATTAGAGTGATTTGCTGCTCTAAGTGAGTGACTGTGTATGTTGTAAAATGAGAGATACAATGGCAAAAAGATAACAGACTTCTTTTTATTATTAAAGTTCTTGGTTTTGCTGTGAAAGATGCCTTAATGAGAAACTTATGTGACCTTTCAGAAATGAAGGGATGTGGGGAAAAGAGGCTTTTATTGTTGAAATGTGTGGTATTTCTTGATAATTGAATTAAATGAGATTTGTTTGTGGTGAATACTGTCAATGACAGGCTCATTGGAAGGAGATTATATGTACTAAGAGCAATTCGCCTGCGGCTTGCCCTTGCGATGTCAAGATGTCACCATCAACAAACTAGGGGGGAGTAGCAGCTGACTATACCTGCTGGTATTCTACAAGACTGCTAAAGGTATGGAAACTCTGTCCTCTTGCTCATCAGGTATGGTCACCTGGCAGGCAGAGTGTATATGTGTGCATACAGGTAGGCTGAGATTAAAGTTGTGAAGGCAGGGCTGAGGGGGGAGAAGTGAAGGCATGGATGTCTCATCTTCCAAATTAGCAGCATATTGAAAGACAGAATCCAGGAGACTAAGATCCAGATTCCCATTTTGGATGGCCTTGGGATCATTCCAATCTAACCATCCTAACAAGCTGCTTGTGAAGACACACCTGTCCAGGGAAGCATGACTCTGAACCTGAACTTCCTGATCTAATGATTTCAATGGCTGCTTGTTAAGCTTTTCAGATGGCTTCTTTTATTGTATATTTTAATCTTTGAAGCTTTTAACGCTTCCATAGAATGGTTTTATTGTGCATTTTAATCATGTGTGGATTATGTTTTTTGATGTTATAACTAATTTTAAACTGCTTAGAAACCATTTTGGCATGCAAGTGGTACATAAATTACTATTTATTATTGGGAGGAAAGATATACGTATATACACTAATCTTGAGGTCTTTGGATGAAAAGTGAGGTGTACCTAAGGTAGAATATACGTAGTTCTCATTCATGCAGTCACCAGACCCGATCAGCCTAGCTTCACCAAGACAGTTGCTTCATGTGCCTTCATAATTCACCGGGAAGCATAGCTGCCAAGTTTTCCCTTTTCTCGCGAGGAAGCCTATTCAGCATAAGGGAAAATCCCTTTAAAAAAGGGATAACTTGGCAGCTATGCCGGGAAGTGGGATTGTTAAACTACTCTGGAAATTTGTAGCTCTGTGAGAGGAGGAGGGGTTTCCTAACAGCCCTCAGAACCCTTAACAAGCCACGGCTCCCATGATACTTTGGAGGAAGCCATGACCATTTAACGTGGTGTCATAGTGCTTTAAATGTATGGTCATCTTGCCTGGGAATGATGGGAGTAGCACTCCAAAACATGTGAAAGGGTAGAAGGTTTGGGAAGGCTGCTCTAAATTCTAAATTGAGAAAGAAGCACATCTGATCCAGGCACTTTGTTTGTTGATATGATTTGTATTTATTCTGTGAACCGCCCTGAGACCTCCAGGTACTGTATAGGGTGGTATATAAATTCTAATTCTAATGATAATAATAATTGTATGGGAAACTACTGCACTCCATTGAACTGTACTGGGAATCTTCACACACTGTAACATGAGCAGCAGAAATATTTGTAAGATTTAACTGAACACTGGCCATTTCTAGAATATGGATTTATGTCCCCAATGTTCATGGAGGCTTCAAAGAGGAAGCCACAAAGTGTGGTTCCTACGAACAACTTTTAAAGTAATGCATTTGGAATTGGCAGATATTAGAGATGAGTCAAACTGCATTGCTTAGTAGTGGAATCCAGACTCATTATTTTTTATTATACTTTTAGTGCAAGAACAGAACCAAATCTATTATGATTTTATTGTTGTTCACTCTGGAAGGCAATCCTTTTAATTAACTAATATCGCTGAAATCATTTCCCCCCCTTATAAAACACACACAGACTGTTTCATCTCCATATGCTTATTCTTTAATTTGGTCTTCATCTCCTCTCTTGAGCAATGAATGCCACACCCTTTTCGGACATTTGTGTTGTCCCCTATGTGATATACCGAGAGGGAGCGCTTCCGTCTAATACTGCCATATTTCTTTAAACAACTGTTTGTGCTGCTTTGACAGAACTTTACAGCACGCAAAACATGCTATCAATGCAATTTCTAAAGGTCCAATGATGGAAAAACAAATAACGTGTTTCTTTGTTTGTTTTTCAAAGCTTATGCAGGTGGGTAAGAAAAAAGCATTGCTTTTTATTTCGTCTCCCTCCTGTGGCCATTATTCACATCTACAATTATTTCCTTATTCTCCACCCTTATAGTCAACCAATCTATATCTGTCAAGTCTCTCTGGTCCTTTTAGTTCTTTCTCAAAACTTACCCCTTTTGTTTAACCCTTTAATCCTCAGATCCAACTTAACTCTGGGTGCCTCCAGTGGCCCCTCAGTATTTCAAGGAAGGGATTCAAGTGAATACCAAAAAGAATAAGACTTTTAGCTGAACTTGAGGGGCCACTGGTTTTTCTTTTTCCTTTTTTCAAAAAAGAGATATCTCTGATTTCACTGTTTCTTGCATTCAAACCTTCGTAGATGCTTAAAGCAGGAATCATGTCGCTTTCCTGTGACTTCCAAATTTGTCCATGGTTTGTTAAAACAAAACAAAACCCATTGTACATAATTCAGGTTTCCACAAAGGCTAGCTTGGATTGCAGAATCCAGTTCCAAGTCAAGTGTCAAAGTGCAAGTCAAAGCTTTTGTCTTCTAAAATTTACAGCACCTGGCTCAAATGCTTGTCATGGAAAGCAATTTCCAAATGCATACCGAAATCCACAGGCGGTGTTCTCCTGTCAATTTGAGGTCGCTCTGTAGGATTTGTTTGTTACTATTCCCATTCTTCATATTCCGAACGGTGATATATAATTTACCAGGGGGCAATAAATCACACTGCTTGAATAGGAGTCCACACTGCCTTGGTTTTCAAATGGATGGAAGGCTGCTTGCTGTTATTTTTAAAGCGGCCCGTGGTTTTGTAGCAATCTCTCAAAAAAACCAGGAGGAACCTGTTTTTATTGACCCCCTTTGGAGCTCAGTGGTATGGTTATGAACAGAAACCACAGATGAGTAACGTGTGGCCCCCAGGATATTTTTGGGCTATGGCTCCCATCATTCCAGATCACTGGGCTAGGGTGTGTCAGAGGAAGCAGGGACAGGTCAGGTGAGGGACAGGTCAGTAGAATCCCCACCTCCCCAATGGCTCCTAGAACCAGAAGGGGCTTGAAGAGCAACCATCAGAGGAAGGAGGAGCCCCACTGATGCCACAACTGCTCCCTAGGGCTCAGACCTGTGGACAGCGGCCTAGAAGCTAGAGGTGTGTGCGTGCGTGTGCGCGCGCATTCGGAGCACTGTAGAAGCTGCTGTTAGTGTTTCTCTTGTCAATAAAAAGTTAAATATCAGATGTGTTCCTTTCTTATTTGAAATGGGCCGTGACATAGGGCTGATGGAAGTTGGGAGTCCAAGAATATCTGGATGGCCATAGGTTCCCCATCCCCGGCTTAGACCTTACTAAGATGTATTCATGGATTATTGTCAATGGCTAAAGAAATGATAGGAAAGTCATTTGTCTCCTGTGGATATAATCTTCCTTCAGCAACTTCAGGTGTTTCAAACACTGGAATTTCTAGATGTCTGAAACATGTAATTCCTCCCATCTGCATTCCAAAGTGGTAGCTGATGGTCGCTAAAAGCCAGCTTATGCCAGGCTACGAAACCTCTCCTATTTACTGCTTCCTTCAGCTCCTCAGATACCACCTCCACATCAGCACTACCCTCAACTACAGTGGAGGACCATGTTATGTTATCAGCATCAAAGTCAGAGAACTACGAGGCCACCAAGCTTTTGTGCATAGAATGGGATGGAGGCTGCCATCTTGGTTTTGCTTCAGGGCCATGAAAAGTGTTGGGCCTGCTTTATCTTTGCTCATATAGCTGCTTGAGGCCTAAAGCAAGTCAGGGCACTTTAGTTTTTTTTTCCCCTGAAGCAGAAAGCTATGTGTTGCTCCTCTCTTTGAAAGAGCTAAGTGGTCATATTGGGACTCTGGGCCCCATTCTTTTCGGTGCAAGTCCACATATGCCTTGAAAATTTGAAAAATCAAAAGGATTATGGCTCTTCAGTGTATTTATGATTTTAATTAAACAACTGGAATATATTTCCATTTACTGTTGCCATTTTCTTGTAATTGCATATGCTTTTTAATTGTCAAGAGCCATAAATTGCATTACAAAATCTGGCTAGTTGCTACTGCTAATTTATACAGCCTCACTAAATAACAACAAAATTTACTGGCGCTGTAATTAATCATCTGTAACTCAGTAGATTGATTACAGTAAAACTTTTTAACACCTTAAACATGAAAAGTAAGTTTCCAGATACATCTGGCAGTTCATTACCTCCCTCCTGGTTTAACACAGAGGACATTATAGATTTCTCGCATGCTCCATTTTAACATAATGTTTCCATTAAGTATAATCCATCTTTGGAGGAAGTAAAAGAGACAGTTTTGTTGAATAAAAGTGATCAATTGTTTGAACCCCAAGAGAAATATTCATCTCATAAAATGTCTAAATAATATGATAGTGATAGTAAGATGTATTAAGACAACCACAGAATACAGAAAAGCGTTCTTTGATTAAGTTAAAATAATTGGTCATACGGTAGCTAATTACATAGACTTCAATTGGCATATATACACAGTGTACTAGATGATAGATAGATAGATAGATAGATAGAGAGATATGGTGATGAAAAAGTTTCACTTATTGGTTGCAAGGTTGGTCCCATACCCTTAAAACTTCAGACTGCATTTGCAATAGCCTTCATTTCCACTATGCTCGGGGAAGAAAAAGAAAACTCAAAGGCAGTCTAGTATCAGCCACCTTAATAGATACCAGACACTCCATGAGCACCTATCCTCTCCCTCCCTCTCTGTCTCTTGGGCTACAAGAGATGAAGTTCATGTGAAGGTATCAGCTACCACTGACTGTACCACTTCGGAATGCAGATGGGGGTGGAATTACATGTTTAGTGCATCCCCAGCATGTGGAAAGCTTGCATGTTGGGGAAACCCGTAAGATTAGAAATGTCTGTTTTTGCATTCAGAGGGTTTTTTTTTTGACCTTGAGGAACATTCTAAAATATTTTATCACCCACCTGTAATAGGAGATGGTATATTCTTGCGGGAACTGTACCACCTGCATTTTCTGGATCGTTTTGAATCTTTCCATGAGGCCAAACGAGTGAAATCTCTTTGCTGACAAGTCTTTTGTTTGGGGTGACACGAGCTGCAAAAGTTCTGTCTCTGGCATTTGATCTCGGGCGACTCTTTTGTACTTGCAAGTCGTAACTCGGAGAGGGAGTTATTGTCTGATGAACGTGTCGGCATCAACTCGCCCCTAAATTCTGGCATTTGCATTAGAATATGGATTATCTTATTTTCCCATCACTGCAGAAAATTCTATTATATTCATTTTACTGGCATATAAATATGTATTTGGTTCAAGTATAAAAGAAGGAGAAAAACAAAAACAAAAATTGTAGGGGATTGTATCAGAAGATACAGTCATAAAAGTTTTTATTTTTTTAGTTAGATTACACATTGTCACAAACTGAAAGCTGAATAAAACTGATTAACCCACCTTTAGGATTTGCTGTTAGATTTTTCATGGAAAGAATACATTTTCCTTTGAGAGTTTTGCATATATTTTAACGTGCCTGTAATAAATTTCAAAGACCTGCCAAGTGATACACTGGGGCATTTCCCCAAAGACAGAGAGTCATGAATTTGTCTATCAATTTATGCATATTATTTGTCATAAAACGAGAGATTCTGAGGTACGGAAATGATTTCACCAATGCCACAACAACAGGAGACTATAAATCCATTCCCATAAAACCAGCTACAGATTGAGGTATACTCTAAAGGCCAAGATTCTCTCTACAAACTAATAATACTGTTGGTCTTTGGGCTGGTTTAATGAAACACATAAGGGCAGGTAGACCAGGGCAACTTTTGAACCACTCTGGTCCAGCATATCAGCTATAAATTCTACTTAACAGAGTGGTTGGCACTATTTACGGCTGCCTTGTGTCACCCGAGTGCCACATAACAACCAGACCATGTCAGTGAATTTGACTGCTGAGCTTCAGGGGAAGCTGAAGGGGATGGTAGGTCAGTGGAACATCTGGATGTGGGAAATAAATATACATTGAGCCTGTCAAATTATTGCAGAATGGTGCCCCAAGGCCCGCTCTGGCTTGAAATCTGTCGGACTGGGACAAAGGCCTGAAGAGAGGACAGAGACAGAGGGAGCCCTTCAAAGAAGAAAAGCATAACCCTAAATATGTAATTGGGCAAGCAGCACTGGTTTACACATGTTTTTCCTTAATACCTGTTATGTATTGGTTTAATTTGTGTACATGAGTTTCTCTGCTAGTCCTGTAACTACCTTTCCCGCTCTTGGGCGATTCAAATGGGTGCGGTGACAGTTGCTATTGGTTAACTTGTTAGCACAATTTGGATCCTCACTCTGATAGGTTCCCGCCAAAATCTAAATGTATCCTTTCCCCAACCCCTGCTCCTGAGAGTATAAAAGGAGCTCACCCTTTCCCTCCAGTTCAGTCAAGATTCCTACTGCAATAAAGAAGACTGTTCTTGTTATACTTGACTCCTAGCAGTTCCTTGCTAGTATGCTGAATCACTATTCTGAGCTGACTTCACGAAGAGCTGAAATCACACCCACGACATAACAATACCTATGTATATTGCATTTTTAATTACATGACTATTTTGACACTTTCCTCAAGGTGGCTGAACAATTTGCTGCCAGGGCAGTGGCTATGTGTTTAGGATGGGAATCATTTGCCCTCTCCTAGTGTTTTGTGGGCAATTGGTCTGAAAACTACTCACACAAGAAACCTGCCAAATTGCAAACAAATAGTTTCAGGGGATTTTGTGTTACACACTCTAAAGCTGATTTTGGAGTGGAAAGTAGAAAGGGAAACATTTCCCTTTGATTACAAGCTTGCAAGTCACTCCAGGGCCCTCCCTCTGCACCTCCTCCCCATCCTGGACTCTTACATAAGCTTTACTCCATAGGTTTTGCTTTTGCAAAGCTGCTCCCTTCCCCAAAGCCTTGGGATGGGATCAGTGAGCACTGATAAAACAATTCCCTCTGGTGGCAAGCTAAACCTGTAAATCTCCATCCATGCTCTCTCTCCAGTTTGGTGCCTGCTCTCACTCCCCCCCCCATCATCCCACCCTGGCATTTTGGTAGTCTTAGAGACACTACTTTCAAGGAGGAGTTTAGAGGACCCAGCTTTGACTTGGGCTGTCTCATAGGGATCTCGCTTCACCTTTGCCAAGCCCAAAATACCTCCAAGGGAATTTGTGATTCATCGTCCCCACTTCCACTTGTGTTATGTCTAAAAAGCATGGGTCACTCTGAGCAGTTATCTACCCCATTCCATTCCAACTAGCATTCAGTTCCTTTCCTGCCCCTATGTTTAAGCAGCATGCTGTGATGACTGAGTATGCTATGAGGGTGAGTATGGGGTTTGCAAAATCATATTTTGTTGCATTTTTCATGCATTTTCTCCCAAATCCCTTGCAAGTTCTAATATATCCAGTGACCAACTGACAGAATCCCCCCCCTTATGTTTTCTTTAAAACAGAACCTCTTGCCTCATTCTGGTAGAATGAAATCAGCACCTTTTGGAAGTGTGGATTTTAGTTAATAAGAATTACCATCCTACTTGTTTTGCACTGTGTGTAAAAACTTCAAAATACTCATCATATTAACTTGTTGAAATCTACACCCTATTTTCCTTAGAGCTGCTCCCTGTCAATGAATGATTTATTATTTTAATTTGCACCACAGCCTTCAAAGTATTAGGAAATATTGTTTTGAATGACCTCTTCCTCCCTCCGCTTGTATTATCCAACAAAACCTCATTACAACTTCAAGGAATCTACTTTGTTAAAGCTATAAACTGCATCCATACCTTTAACCATTCTCAAAGCTCCCTTGAGATCTCTAACTTAAGGCCTCTTGACCTAATGCTGTTTCACTGATTTGATATAATTTTGAAAGTGTCCTCTAGGAAGGAAATTGCCAGCTTGGAAATAAGATGAATTGAAGCTGAAAGATGAAGCGATGGAAGTGCAGAATTTAAATTTTGCTTTTCAGAAAGTAGGAAATAAGCCGCTGTCCTTAAACCAATCTTGCCAGAAGTAATGAAACTGGGCAATGCATGACTCAGACTGGAGAAGAGATTATGCTTATATAGTCTAAAGCGATTCTGTTTTCTAAAAGCAGTGACTCAAACTACATTTGATTGAATACTTAGTACAGGTGGCATGTTCCTTCTGTCTTAAATTCATGTATGTATATTACTGGAACTGACATTCCATAAAGTGCAGTTTGACAGTCAAGTGAATGCCAGAAGCAGAAAGTATAGCTCTCGTTTGGCTGAAGCAAGGGTCACTGTTACAGTTCCCATGTCCTTGGCAAAGTTCCAAAGCTAAGCTCTCAGCGGTTGCTGGCCTGAGTTGCTTCACATATGTGTGCGTATCACTTGATTACTCAAAATCTGAGCCTGGTTTAGACACTTTCCTGACTGACAATATTATTATTATTATTGCCTTTTGGGTTACTGTTTTTATTTTTAAAGTAACCCAAAGTGACTTACAGCGTAGTACAAGCATTAAAAACATAAAAAGCCAAAGAGAATAAAAGACTAAAAATACATCCAAACATATATAAATGGCAGGTCTAATACAACTCGCCCCACTCAAAAGTAAGCAAGGAAGAAGCCACAAATATACTTAAAATCTTCCCAATTGGTGGCTGGGATTCTGAGGTAGGAGGAAGAGTTTGCCTGGCACCTTGAAGTAGATAATTACGCACTCCAAGCAGGTGCCCCTTGTGGATTTGGTCCTGCTCACTCCAACAACCTTCTGGGAACTGGCCTTTGCGTTTTGGCAGGAACGTGAAGTGTTTCTCTTTGAAATGTTAAGATTTTGTTGCCTTACATTTTTTGTAAGTTGTAAAGGCTTGAATAGTGCATATGTGTGTTTTTCCCTTGTGAAAAAAATCTTGGGAGCCTTTCCCCACTGAAAGATGGCCTAGTCATAAACTTTAACCAGAACCAAGTAAAGGAGCAGGTCTGCATGGACCACCAGTATCATATGAAATGTGCGGTGTGATATGGGCACTTCAGTTGGAGGCCTGTGCATGTGGACACCGAATTTGAGAGGTGTGGAGGTCATGAATTCCAGGTTTCCAAATGTACAGCCACTCTTATTTAGGTGCATGGCAGATATGCATGCAATTGCCTGGGGTAAGTACAGGGGGGGGGAGGAAGGGGGTGCGGTAGGTACGATCTACCCCTGGTGTCAGCACTGAGGGGGGGTGACAAATTGCCGGGTGGCACTCACTGCGGGGCCTGCAGCACACCTGAGCCACACATCTCTCCTTGGAGAGGTGTAGTGGCTTGGGCGCATGCAGGCTCCACGCCGCCCAAACGGTCCGCCCTTTGCCTCCCCCCGCAGCTGTAGGGTGGGTGAGTGGGAGGAGGCAGGCAGACTCTGGAGGCCCCACAATGTACCCCGCCCCTATGGATGGCTCGCACTGCCCCTGTGCCCGAGCGGCTTTCTCCGCCACTGGATAAGTATCTGAAGCGGGTCATAATGATTCCTAGTAGACTGACTATAGCAGGCATCCTCAAACTGTGGCCCTCCAGATGTTTTGGCCTACAACTCCCATGATCCCTAGCTAACAGGACCAGTGGTCAGGGAAGATGGGAATTGTAGTCCAAAACACCTGGAGGGCCGAAGTTTGGGGATGCCTGGACTATAGGAACTGTTGCAGTTGAAAAGCTTTGTGTTTGAAAGCACAGGAAATTCTATTTGCGGTCATAAGTCTACCACCCAACTATTGAAGTTGGTTTGCCACACGGAGGCGACTTGAAATTGGGACCATGCTGTGGCTGCTCTACACAGAGGGTGGGATTCAGTGTTGCACTCTTGCAATAGTTCTGTTTGTGCATTTTCAGGGAGTGTTTGTGTGTAGGGTGAAAGCCCCATTGGGCAAATGGAATATACAATCTGGTACATTTTACATGCAAATGAGGAGTCATGCCCCTGAGCCAAAACTGAGGGACAGTCTCACCAGCTCCTTGGACCTGCCACCCCATAGACAAAGATCACTAAACCATACCAGTGAGCCATAATGCCCTGAGTGCTCACAAGTTGAAGGAATTCCCAAGGGAAGTCTGTTTCAAGCAGGTTCCATGGAACAGCTGACTTATGAGAAGCCAGTGGGCTTTAGTGCACAGTTTTATATAGCCTGTCCTTGTTTTAATATGCAATCATAAATTTACTATGCAGCAGCTTTATAGCAATGTATTTACCTGTCAACAGTAATTGCCCCTTTCTCTTCATGAAAAGAACTGAATGTGTATTGTTTAATTTCGTTGAGAGTTAAGTCTGTGAAGTCTTTTTATAATAATCACTGCCTTTTCATCTGGTGAGCTGGCTGCATAACACCTATAAAACTGAAGGAGTTTCCCACTCTTCACCAAGTAGACATGTCTAGTTTGCCATCCATTAAATGCTTTTGTTAGTTCATGGTTGATGGATCCCCCCTTTTTTTATTTTAACGTTGCCACAATTATTAGCCCTTGATTGTGTTTTAGGAAGAGGTCAAAGAAACTACTATTCTACCAATTTATTCTTGTGATTAGGTGACTGGGTTTGGAAGAAAAATAGGACAATTAGATTGTGCTTTGGTGTTGTGACAACATGAGATACTTCTGCTGTATTGTGCAGAGTGCATAGCTGCCCATGGATGAGCCATGGTGGACGGCCTCTAGTAGAGTTGAAGCCAATACTGAACAGTCCTAGAATAATACTGTGTTGCCTTTGACCTATAAAGTCTTAAATGGCTCAAAACTGCAGTTGCTCAAGGACTGACTCTCCCCATATGAACCAACCCAGACCCTATGACCATCACCTGAGGCCTTTCTTGGTGTGCCCCCTCCACGAGAGGTCCAGATGGCAGCAACATGAGAACGGGCCTTTTCTGTGGTGGCTCCCTGTTGGTGAAATGCTATCCCCAGAGAGGCTCACATGGCACCTTCAGTACATATCTTTATGTGCCTGGCAAAAATATCCCTCCTCACCCAGGGCTTTGGCTAATTAAAAAATCTATGACCTTTTAAAATCTCTGTGTGTATGTTTGTGTGGTCTTGTTTTGTTCATTATTATGCTATTTGTGTTTTTCTACTGCAAACTGCCCTGTGATCATCAGATCATCAGATGAAAGGTAAATAATAATAATAATAATAATAATAATAATAATAATAATAATAATAGCAAGAATTTTGGAATTCCCACTTTATGGTACACTTCAACCTTCCTACTAAACAGTATCAGTTGAGTTGAGTTGCAACACATTCTCTTCTGTACTATCTGCCAACACAGTCAGTTGAGTTTTGTACTTCAACAGTAAAGTACTTTCACCTTGGTAGGTGTAGGTGCCCCAAAGTCAATGGGAATCATTCACTCCACTGGGAGTGTGGACACTACAGGGGAGAAGTTCTTTACAGCTAAATGTACTGCTGGACTGATTTTTTTGGTATTCGAGGGCCAGATTCAACCAATGAATCCCATTAGTGGAAGCCAAGACAAGTCCTTCAGCTATTCAGGGGTGGACTTTGGTAGTACGGCGGCATGAGCGAGACCAAAATTTGGTGCCCCCAAATGGATCTCCTCAGTTATGGAACTTCTCGATGTTGTGCCCCCTCAACTCTTTGTGCTGTGTGATGGAACTGTCCGCAGTGCCCTAAATCTTTCACTAAGCTAGCACAGTTCCCCCCCCCACTCCTCCCCCTGTGTTCTCCAAACCGGTTATTGGGGGGGGGACCCCAAGAACAGCATGTGGGGGAGAAGAGGAAAGATTGTTCCATCTGGTAAGCTGAAATGTTTGTACTGTGAGAATGATTTTCTTAGTTCTATATTGAATTTCTTTCTTAGGCTGCAATTCAAAACCCACTTACCTGGGAGTAAGCAACCATTGAATTCAACATGACTTACTTTTGAGTATATGTGGTCAGGATTGCATTGTTAGTTATCCTCTGGCTTTCTCAATACAGTAGGACCTTGACTTACGAGCTATTCGACATCCGACGTTTTTGAGTTACGAGCGGAAAAAGTGGCCGTGCGCTTATGATTTTTTCGACATCCGAACGGAAAACCCGTTCGCGGCTAGATGCAGTTTCCTCGACTTACAAGTTTTTAGATGCGGTTTCCTCGACTTATGAATTTTTCCGTTTCCAATGCATTCCTATGGGAAACCGTGTTTCCTATGGGAAACTCGACTTACAAAGTTTTCGACCTATGAGTGTGCATTCGGAACGGATTAAATTCGTAAGTCAAGGTCCCACTGTAGTTGAATGTTCTAATGCAGCTTTTTTTTAAAGCATATTTTGAGAAATGCATGTATAATATACATAGAAATAAAATATACATATAAAATGTATAATAAATGTTAATTTTCAATTATTTTTCACAGACTAATGCAGAAATGAGACAGAATTGATATATGGGTAAAAACTCATGGAAATTGACATTGTCTGAAAAGAGATTTGCCCATCCCTAGTGCAAACAGATGTTTTATGTCCCTTTGCTGATATTTTACTTTGCTCTGGGTTTCGATGAAGGGAAGTTTAGATTTTTTATTTATTTAAAAAATAACATAAATAATAAATGGTCTAAAGCTGGTGGTGTCGAACTGATACATGCTGAAGCAAAACAACAAAAATGAGAATGCATAGGACAAAAAAAAACTTAAATCAAGACAAACATCTGGAATGTGCCAAAAGAGGGATTCTGTAATCTAGCAGTGCAAAGTAAGAAACAACCAAGGCTTCTGCAGTGTCCCGAATGATGAACACCAAATGATGATATCTCTGAGAAATAGAAAAGAAAAGGAAGAACATAAAGCAGCCTCTAGCACAAGTGGCAGAGAAGCACTCAGAAGGCATGGGATATGTACAAAAGTCACACACTCACACACAAAATCCCTCTGAAATGTATCTGGGAATGAGGAGACTAAAAATAGTTCTCAGGCTATTGCAACTCTCATTCAATTATGAGGGTCAAATTTACCTCATCCTATAGTTGCCCAGAGACCTCAACCCTAATTTGCAGGGTGGGATCAATTCCATGAGAGTTTCCCATTAACTCATCTGTTTAACATCAAGCACTAAGTGGAGAGTTTAGAAATAGTTATTGCAAGTCACCCATGTTGGCAAAAGATGCCCACCTCTACGAGCCACTCTCTTCACGGCTCCATTTTACTTGTCATAATGGCTTGGTGACACTATTTCATAGTTGCCTACCCTGCACATCCCATGCACCTGACAGAAAATGTTTTGATAATTGTTCTGTGTGCCAGGAAGAAATTGTACACCTCTTTCCAATCCTCACCTTTACTTCTCCCCAACTTCTATCCTAGGAGTCCATCAACTGTCTGTCTCCTGTGTTTCAAAACTGAGAATGTGCAGAACATGTCAAAACTCTGCTCAGAGGGCATGTTCCAGCTCACCTGGTTGTCAGAACAGGACTAAAAGTCCCTTGTCAATGCATCAGACTCCCTGATATCTTCCTTTCCTGAGATCCACAAATTTTGTAAATCTGCCTTCTTGATCAAGATATTTGCCACATCTAAGCTGAACTACTTCTCAACTATTTTAGAAAGCCTGATGTTATCATGACGGCCAATGTGTGGAGAAGGCAGATATATCAATAACATGCTCCACAAGAGCTGGATGGCATCATAGAATCCCCCCTGCCTTAGGAAAAAAGTCTTAAAGGGGTGATGTGGGAGAATGAAATGGTGGCAAGAATTTAGAGTTAACTGAAGCTGGCAGTCTGCTATGCACGAATATCTTTCTTGATGCATGACATTTAGTCTATGAGTGTTTAAGACCAGATGGTCATGGATGAGAACTACTGCTGACCCACGACATCTCATGGCCTTGTTTAAATTCCTCAGTATACTACCACCATTCACCCTTTGGGGTCTATATCCTAAGTCATGGAAAAACATTGGGAAAAAATCTCTTCCACCCTAGGAGGAGGAGATGTTGTGGGCCCACGAGGCCTTCAAGTGTGTGTGTGTGTGGGGAATGGCAACCATTTCCCCCCCCCCAGCCCATTGGTTGGCTCCCTGCCACGGCGCACCCTTGGGGCATCCAATTAGGAGGTTCCAAGGGGGCGTGGCTCACTGATTTAAGTGAGCGCGTGACAGGGAACCGGCCTCGCTTCTTTTGGACCCCCAGCTGCTTAGTTCCCCCCCCCTTTTTAGGCAGGGTTCTACTTTGACATTGCTGCGGACCTCGGTTGGTCGCCATTGAGGGGCCTGGTAGGAATTTTCCCACTGGGCAAATTGGCTCTGGCCTGGTGGTTTTTCGCCTACCTTGTAGCAACTCGTCACAACTTTGGTTTGGGCGGTAGGCATTGGATTATCTCTGAAAGGTACAGGTGTGTGTGTGGGGGGGGGGAGGTTGCTGCCATCACCTCCCCCAAATGCGGAAGGGTACTCCCTTAAGGAGTCCGGGGGTGTTGCCAAGTCCAAAGCCGTGGTAGGTGAGGGCCAGAGGGCACCCCCCCTAGTGGTGGCCCCAGGATGAGCTCCTAGTTGATGTGCATCGCAGGACTCATCCAACGGTGGTTAACCCTTCACAGACTGCCAGCAGAGCGGGCTGGAGTCGGATATAGTCGGTTAGATCCAATGCCTATGCCAATACCTCTCTACATCCGTAATCAATAGAGTTGTGGCCTTCTACACCCATTAACCTTATGCAATGTGTCCTGTGTCTTTATTTCTCCCGGGGAGGCATCGGGGTATCGCCACACAACTGTATAAGCACTGGCAGTCTCACTCCTCCATCATAATAGGTAGCACTCTTTCTCAGTCCTCCTACGTGAAAGAACTTCCTGGAGATGCCAGGCTTTGAACCTGGGACCTTTTACATGAACATGCTTCACAACTGGGCTATAGACTCTCCCCACTGTTTTCTGTGGGGTGAATAGCAAGCACTGCTGGTCACACTGGGAACCTTTGAAAACAACAACAACCCTGAAGTACCTTCCCAGCCCTTTTGGTTTTTTACCCCTGTTGAAAAGAATTTGGTTTAGTTGTGGTTTAGTTGCCGCTTTAAATTTTAAATAGAAGGAACATGTATAGGAATGAATAAAGAGCTTTTAAAAAACAACAACAGCCCACCACCATTTAATGTGAGCATAAATCAGGTTTTGCATTTCAATGGACGTAATGACTTGGTCTGCTTCTCTAAAAGTTAAACATAAGAGTTAAATGCAAGATTCTATTACAAGCTTCCCCCAAAATCTTAAGATAAAAGTGACCTTTAAGAGGAGGGCCTTGGTAACTGATTCTTTTACAGATAGTGTACAAGTAGACTGAAGCGAGGACATCTGTTTTGGTGTCAGAGGACTAATGGCTGCAATACTTTAAGGAAAAAAGGGTAGGGCTTTGACAGGGAGTAAAGAACAATGAAATTGCTTTGGATGATAGCCACTGGTTATCACTTGAACATCACCACTCAGGGTTCAGGGTCACCCTGGTAGCCATACTCCCTTATAATACAGGATGAGACCATATAACCAAGGAGGCCACATGTTCTCCTAGCTGGCTAATTGCACTACATTACAAAATTAGAGGCTTTGCAGCTGGCATCAGTAGGTGACTAATCTAGTTGCACATTGATGGAGTGTGATGGTTTTCCAATCACCATCTGAGAGGTCCAAAGAGAAATGAGCACTAAAGCATAGCTGCCAAGTTTTCCCCTTTCTCGCGAGGAAGCCTATTCAGCATAAGGGAAAATCCCTTAAAATAAGGGATAACTTGGCAGCTATGCTAAAGGGCTATTTATTCCTTGGAAGACCATTGATTTGTAGGAAAAAAACGAGTGTACTCTGAAATTACCATTCATGGGCCCTTGGAATATACAAGTTGCTTTTGAAAGATACCCTTGGGTTCCATAACTACAGTGTTGCTAAACAAATTCACATGGAAATGAAAGGGCAAAATCAATTGTATTTTAAACACTTTCCCTTTCTGCAGGAGAGCGGGAATATATTTAAGACTAGTGGTAGGGAGCCTGTGACTATCTAGATCAGGCATCCCCAAACTTCGGCCCTCCAGATGTTTTGGACTAGAATTCCCATCTTCCCCGACCACTGGTCCTGGTAGCTAGGGATCATGGGAGTTGAAGGCCAAAACATCTGGAGGGCCGCAGTTTGGGGATGCCTGATCTAGATGTTGTTTGACTTTGCCCACTTCCTTATTTTATGATACCACTTCTTCCCTTCTTCCCTCCCAGAGCTACTGTTCTCAGTGTTCCTTATGATAGGGTTGCCATATTCCCAAAAGTGAAAATCCAAAGTTATTTGACATTTAACTGATGGTGGGGTTTTTTTGCTGCTGTGTTGTTGGGTTTGCTTTATAGATTATAGAAAAATAACCACATTGTTCCCTTTTCTGATTTTATGTCATGCTTTATGTTTCAAAAAATTTGTAAGTTGCTTGGAGACTTTTAATGAGTCATGCAACTAATAAATTGAAATGATGACAACAGCATTCAGACAACCACGTTGCCGCTAGTATACATGAACATAAAATAGGTTCATCCTGGATAGACAAAAACTAAAGGACCACCAGCTAACCAAGGATCGTGAAATCCATCCCTTAGCTGCCTGAAATCAAGCTAGGACTAGGAACAGCCACTCCAGAGAAGTGGTTTCTCCTACCATAGTAAATTGTTTAATTACTGTACAAGATTGCTGTACAAACATGCATACTGACACTCATGCTTGTGAAGCAGATGCTGAATTTCTAGGCAGATACTTTCCCAAGCTTCTAACTGTAGATACAAAAAGACAGCTAATGAGACAGAAAGAAAACAATTGAAGGGGACCACAACACCGCACCACACACACACACACACGGCAAACTAAATGTCAAATAGCACAGGAAATGTCAAGATAATGGGGAAAATTATTGGCTAACTATACAACTGAGGCAAAAGTCAGTTCTTTTTTTACGAAGAGAAAAGGGCAATTGGAGTTGAAGAGAAAGATCAGTGCTATAAGTGGGTTGCCAATTAGTTTTTATCACAGTGCAGTAAAAGAAGGGATAGTTCTCAAAAGCCTAGACTAAAATTATCAGGGTAAGGAGTTGGAGTCAGGCCCTTAGTACATTTGACCCAGGAAGCTGAGAATAGGCCTCCAGCCATGGTCTGTGCTCTGCCAGGAGCTTGACATACCCTTTATATTTGCAGTCCCAGGTAGGCAGCAGAAATAAATGGTTTATGAAGCCCCCAGGTGGGCAGCATGGCCTCTGTGGAGAATGGAGTTTTATGGTTAACATATAGAAGTGCTGCACTGAAAAATTGCCCTATTTTTATTCTACACCATTCCCAATTAATGAGAAAAAAGAAATTGCCTTTGGAAATTATCAAAAGGGAGAGAGAAGTCTGTTGAAAATCTCATTGGTGAGCAAGTCTGCGCATACACCCCTCCATCAACATAAACATTACATATACCATGAATACCTTGATTTTGAGGTTACTGGAGGGAGGCGGCGAGTGCTCTCTTTCATTCTACAAATCATTGCATTGGTAGCCTGCACTCTGCAGCTTCCGGCATTCCATGATTTCATTAAAGCCAAGGGGATGACATCATGAAATAACACTTTCCCATGGGGCTTTTTCTGATCAGGAAGTACAGGCTGCAGAATGCTGGAGAGATGTTCACTGGCAAGAAACACCTGCGCCATCTTTTGGCTGCCTCAAAGCAATCAGGTGAGCTTAAAACCTCCAATCAGACTTAATTCTAAGGAACTCCTCAAATGGGCTTGTGAAATGGAACTTTCCTTTCTCTCCTCCCACCACATCCCCCATTTCCCCCAAATCTGCTCTGTATGGTTTAGGGACACACACACACACACGAATTTGATGTGGGGGTGCATGTGTTGAGTAGGCACTTATTTTTCATTACTGGGACCTTATGGTGAAGAGTGGGTAAGAAATAATAACACCAGCAACAATATATTGACACCCAGAGGAGCATCACACTGGATACCTCTACTCTAGAGAGGCCAAGAAAAACAACAACCCCAAGGTTGTTTGTATTGTTACAAATTTGGGGGGAAGAGGCCCACACCTAAACCCAAGTTTTTACTGATGAGAGCAGTTGTGCTAGTTCAGATGAAAAAGCGAGCGTCTGGAAAACAAAAAACTTAAATAAATAAATAAAAACTGTTGTGAAACTTTCTAATCAAAACACTACTCAGGGGGGAGAAAAGTTAGTGGCACTCGTTCATGGCGAAGTGTTAATAATTAACTTATAGTGTGTGCTAACATTTGGTGGATATCAAACAAGCTCTAACAGCTCGTTGGAACAGCAGGCATTTCTCAAAGCCCACAGGAAAAAGGGTTGAGGAACAGAAATTGTGACAACAGCTGGGTAAAGTACAAGACTGCATAAAACAAAGTTGCTGACATTTTCGAGGATTTACCTAGGTGTGTTTTTTTGAAAGCAAAATGTTATATTCATCCTCTTGATTCTCAAATCGATTGCTTTAAGTTAGAGCACTCTCCTGAAAGTAACGGATTCAATACGATGTTGTCAACACGCACAGGAGAAAGCTACAAAAAAGCCACAAGGTTCCAGGTCTGACATGGAGTGACTTTTTGCATTCATCCTCTAGAGACATTTTATTTTGTTTTATATGTTACTGGAAGACACTCAGAGTGGCTGGAGAAACCTAGCCATATGGGCGGTGTATAAATGATAAAATTGTTGTTGTTGTTGTTGTTGTTGTTATAGAGGTGATATTTTGTCTCACTGTATTCTGTCATGTTGATATCAGGTGACTGGCAGGCAGGTAGGCTCACCTGCCTTTCAAAGGGGTCGGTGGGGTTGGAAGAACACAGGAGCTGGTCTGTAGGCTGGGTCTTGTTCTTCAGCCCTCCTTTAGACCTTAGGCATACTAGACTTTAAACCAGCTCTCCCCATCCTGGTGCCCCCCCCATGTTGTTCTAAAAGTCTTAGCAGCCCCAACCATCATGGTCAGGAATGATGAGATCTGTAACTCAAAACACCTGCAGGAAATAGGTTTGGGGAAGGCCGCCCTAAACCCAAGTATTCCCAGAAACTGAAAAATATGATCCTACATGAGTGAGCTACCTCACTGATGATGATGATGATGATGATTTACTGGGCACAAAAATAGCAATTGCATCAAAGATACCTTAACATCTTTGCAAACTGGAGCTGATTTTGTGCTTAGGTAAGAAATAAAAGGGCAGAGGTCGTAGAATGGCTTTCAGCATAGAGAGCAGTTTCCTTCCCACACAGAGAATTAAATTCACATGCATTTGTAATTGATGTAGCACACATAACTGTAACATATATTGTATCATTTTCCCAGTAGGATACTGGATTTAGCTGCAAGCATTTTTGCTGGAAATCAAAACCTATCATCTAAACGCTGTGCAGTCTGACATTCACATTGTTTTCCAAGTTACAATGCCAACATTTAAGCATAATTTGTGTATGCTTTTATTGTGTATAGTTTATAACTTCTCTTTCCTTCCTTCTTTCTTTCCAAATACAAGAACCATTAACCACTTATCCAGCAGTATAGCAAATGTTGCTTGTTCTATCCATTGAATTTAGATGGAAGCTTATATATTCAGTGTTCAAATATATTACTTAACATAGAATCATAGAATCATAGAGTTGGAAGAGACCACAAGGGCCATCCAGTCCAACCCCCTGCCAAGCAGGAAACATAACATCTCCTCTAACAAGACTGAGCAGTTGATTTAACAAGGTCTTGATTTTGGTCATTAACATAATTTCTTGGAAAGTTTATTTTCACTACACATTCAATTGTCGTCCTGGGTCCGGTGAGATGCTCAGACATTGCTGTATCCCAGATACAGTCTGGTTCTTCCACTGTTGAGCTATTGTAATTGTTCTGCTGTCAGTAAGAAGCCTACTAGTTCTCTGTGGTGTAGGGTGGAGCCCAAGACTGTCTCCACATTCCCTCATTGGTGGCTTTCAAATGTAGATTTTGATCTAAATATCATCCTGTAATCATATGCACACTTACTTTGGGAGTAAGCTCCATCGAACTTGGCGAGACTTACTTCTGAGAAAATATGCCTAGGATTGTGCAGTAACCACAAGATCTTTCCATCAACAGGTGACATTGTCCTACAAAGCTCATGAGCTGACTCCAAAATGAACATTAGAAATTATCCAAGTTAAAATACAGGAGAGTAGAATCTAAACGCAAGGGAGAGCTAACCCAAGGCACAATAATGGAACAGAGTTGGAGGGCTTTTTGTGTGTTATCCACTTATTTCTATCTAACTAGTCTCTCAGCCATCATCTGGTACGAGGATAGGAATACTGATGTGCCATACAAAGTGCTTGTAACGGCAACTGAGAGTTGTGAAGCACTTAAATAGAATATTACTAGTTATGGCAGTAGAATTCTACTTAATTAATTAATTAATTAATATCAATCTGTCTTCTGCATTTTCTAATTAACTGAGTTCTATGTTGAGGTTTGCCATTCTTTATATTTTTCTCAGAAACTCCAACATATAAAGAAGTTACCAATATGAGCTAATGGAGTAAAGTGAAGTCGCTGTACCAAAAACTAAAGTAGATATGATATGAAAGAAAGAAAGAAAGACCTATATAAATGCTAGTGAAAAGCAAGCATTAATGTGATTAATTTTTATCATTCAATTAAATTCTGTGGCTGGTGTGCTGTCCCCCAAGCAGTGATACAATCTTAAAGTGTAATATAGGCTCAAGCTGAACAGCGAGTCTAAATAGATAATATTTAGTGAACTAATTTTAAATGTAAAGAAAACAGATAAGAAGCAATGAACCAGTGGGGGCGAAAGCCCTAGAAGCCCTTCCTGCTGGATCTGCTTCCCAAGTCTGACTGAAAGAGAGTCAACACTTTAAGAAGCTCAAAAGACCCATGCGGTTTTTGTTCTCATAATTACTACTCTTTTATGCGCCTCCATATTTCTGAACGAAATGTGTGCCGTCAGTTCTTTATAATGACTTCTCAGCATTGTCATTTGGGATTTTCTTAGTATAATATGCGTGCACACACAGACACACGCACACACAAACACACACACTCTTGATGTTTGCCACCAAAATGTATTAAAAGTTGGCTTAAAAGTTTAATCCAAGAAATACTCTCAATTTGTTTAGCAGCATGGCACTGGGCATTCAGAATTCGCCACAGGCCCTGATCTCACTAATGCTAGGTGTGACTAAATATGGGGGGGGGGACAATAAAAAGACTAACTTCTTCCAGTGGTTTCAGTTAATGTAATTTATGGAGCAATCCTGCACATGTGTAGTCAGAAGTAAGGCTGAGGGACCAATCTGTTCACTTCATATTTTAATGCAAACCTTTCTAAATCACCTTTCCTTCTGAATTTTACAATGCAGCTCTTAAACCAAAACACATGCATGGGAAAGTGTGCACAGAAATGCATTTGTAGTTGCCTGTTATAGGGCATCTTGGTTTGCATTTGGTGGTTTAGTACACCCTAGGGGGTCAAAGTGATGGTGGGCACTGGAAGCGGGGCATGGAAGCATTGTGAGCACCTACTGGGGACAGCTTCCCAGCTTTCTTTCTATGTCTGGACCTGGACCTTTCCATTTGCAAGCTTCTCCTCTTCTTCTTCTTGCAATGCTAATAATAGCTACTCCCTAAATAAATGCATGTTTGACTATAACTTTGATCAGTGTTTACAAAAATCATAATGGAGCTCATAAAATTTGCACCGGGTAACTTCCAGGCCTTTGTAAATGACTTTCAGCTGCCTTGATGCAAATGATGGAGCTGCTTTGATGCAGATGATGTGGGGGGATGCATTTTTAATATACAGCACCTAACATTTAAAAAATATCACCCAGCAGGTTGCTTATTACAGAACATTATGATTAGCCATGGATTAGCTCTAGAAGGGAAGCTGCGAGTTGACAAATGACAATATTTTAACTAACGAATCAGGTGAGGTGCAGGTACTTGAGAGCTAAATATAAAGGCTAATTGCATTCTAGCTGAAAAACAGAAGAAGATATGATTAATTTATGTCCAATTTGTGTGGAGGATATAATCCTATTCTCTTTTGCTCGGGATGAGAAAGCCACTAAATACAATGGGACTCACTTCTGAATAAGCATTCAGAAGATTGTGTTGCAAAATGACCTCAATGTAAATTTGTTGCAGTGTCTATCTCTGCGAGATAGCTTCAAGTAGAAACAAGCTGTAGGGCTGAAGGTAAATACAGTAGGTATATGTTAACTCTGGTTGCTTCCTCACAAGGTTTCTTCCCCCCTCTGCCATCTTTTTTAATTTTTCTTTTTTTAATAATAATTTTTAATGGTTTTTACAGTTTTTCCCAAACAAAACAACATATTATATAATAAAACTAAAAAATGTTTGGCTTTATAAGCCTAAGACTTCCCTCTCCCTCCAATCTTGGTTTTCATATTTATTCTCTAATCTTGCAATTAGTTATATTTTATTATTATTAAATCAAAACCTTATAGTTAATCTATAAATCTCTTAATAATAAATTGTACTTCTATCCTTACAAATTTCTTGTAACCCTACTAGCAATGTCAGTTGTTGACAGTTGTCTTTCAAATGCAACATAAATTTCTTCCAGTCTGAATTTTCCTAGTCAATTTTGCCAGTTCAGCATTGTCTAATAATTCCACCTGCCACTCTTCTTTCATTGGTGGTTCTTCTTGCTTCCATTTGTGGGCGCCATCTTTTTAATTTTTCATTCCCTTTTCTCTACACATCCTTATGACACAATTGTCAGATTTATTATTTCAATTGATTTCTTTTTTAAAAAATTACATCCTGCCACTGGGGGGGAAAAAGAGAGAGAGGAGAAGAATCCAACCTGCTTATCAAATCATCAAGACAATATTTCTGGTATAAAATAGCAAACAACATAATTTAAAAAACCCATAAAATACATTAAATTGCCATTGTAATAAAACTGCAGAAAATGAACACTGCTGTTTCGCACTGGGGGCATGTTGTTGACCTGATAGTACTGAACATGGCTGAGAAATCCAAGTGAAACAACAGAGGCTGTGCTGCCCCTTTTCCATCTGTGGACAAACGACTATTTTCTTGTTTAAGCATCACTTCTTTCTTTTGTGCGCTTAAACCACAATGGGGGGAAGAACTTAGTTCACAGCAAAACACCACGAATACGAAGCCAAATGCTTCCCGCCCTCCTCCCCCAATGTAAAAGGGGTCAGGAGAGGCATGGAACATCCTCCTCAGGCCGCTTTGGATGGATATAGAAAGGTTGAGAAAGTTCCCTTCATCTATTGTCGAGTCAGGGCTTTGTGATCAAGACAGCCTGTGGTTATGGAGGCTGGTACACCGTAGTTGCACTCCTCTTTGGTACTTCCACGCTAGAAGAAGATATATAGTGCTCATTAATGCTTGCTGAGCAGCTATGACCTTGACTACCGGGCCTGTATTCCTCATTTTTTAAACTGGGAGGAAAGTCAACTTACAGTGCAACCCGATGCATATCTGCTCAGAAGTATCGCTGTGTTGTATTCAGCTAAATTGTAGCCAGAGTAGGCCCACTGAAATCAATGAGCTTAAGTTAGTCATTGCTTTAAGTGTCTAACCTGAGAAAAACTAGCATTGTATGACACCCATTGAGTATTCCCAGATAACTGTGTATTTAAAGTATAAACCAGGGAGTAGCCAACCTTGGACTCAGCTAGATTGGTAAAGAAAAAGCATTTTATATGCGTTGTATATGCGATATAACACTATGACACCGGATGGCGCTGTGGAGTCTTGAGTTCTGTCTTTTCTTACCGCATTGGTGGCCAGACTTGGCCCTCCAGCTGTTTTGAGACTACCATTTCCATCATCCCTGACTGCTGGTCCTGTTAGCTAGGGATGATGAGAGTTGTAGTCCAAAAACAGCCACCACCAACCTACCAGATTTCCTTGTATGAGTTTACAACACATTCAGCTGAATCACTTCTTTGATGTGTCTAGATCTAGCCACTGTGCCCTCCAGATATTGTGGGCTACAATTCCCAGCAGCTAGAATGCCTAGGGATGATGGGAATTGTAGTCCAAAATATCTGGAGAGTTGCTCTGGTATCAACACAAGGAGCTCATTGGGTGGTACAGATTCCTTACTCTTGTTTCTGGGCAGGTGGGTTGCTGTTGTTCACTGGGAAGGGGGGGTGATGATGTGGCTCCTGCTAGTGTGTTTGCCCCAAAATGACTTCCCCTCACCCCAACTATCCTGATCTTCTTCTTGGTAAGCAAAGCTGCGGAAGCCCCATCGGACGTTCGAGTTCCAAAGAACATTCACAAACTGGAACACTCCCTTCCGGGTTTGTGGCATTGGGGAGCCAAAACGTTCGACTTGTGAGACGTTCGGAATCCAAGATGCGACTGTAAAAAAATAATAATAATAAAAATAAAAAAAATGGGGAAGAGACAAAGATCTGGGGCAACAAGTGACTTGGGGTTTAGGCCTTTTGACCAACCTCACAACCCCATGCTGTATTGCATTTGATGATGATGAAAATCTTGGGTTTCTTTGCTTTTTGCAGAAATGTCAAAGGGTGGGTTTTTTTGGGTGTGTGATGCCTGACAAATGCATTATTGCTTCCAATAATAAATCTTTCTTTCTTTATTATTGTTTTTATTATTATTAATCTCCCTTTTAAAATAAGAACACAACTTTTTTTATATACTCATGAAACAAGGTCAGCCCTTGTGGCAAATTGACTCAAGTATTTGTAGATAACAAACAGAAGCTAATCTCCCTTTCTCTTTACAAGACATTTTTTGTGGAAATCCAGAATTTATGCTTAAAACCGACACTGTGGATTTCTCTCTTTAGGATTGTATAACCACCAGATGTCTCTAAAGCCATATTCTCTCATAAACATTTTATGCTTTTGAAGATGCTGAAAATCTTGGATTTATATGACTGTTATATCTGTCTACCCAGGGATCAAAAACTCTATTAAAATTATCCCAACTGCAGAGTCAGAAAATTTATTTAGCTGAGCAGGTAAGTTTAAGAATTTTTAGAAAGTCCTTATTTAATCTATATGTTTTAAATTCTAATAAAATGATTCCCCTCTGAGGCAGAAGATGAAAAACCCTTTAGCGGTGGCTTGATTTTTATTAAAAGTGCAAGTTAAACATAGTATGAAATAGAGTGGTACTCCGTACTCTCTCCCCGATGAAATAGGGCTCCTTTATCAAGAGTTTATCTATTTTTGTGAATATCTTTCTGTTATACAGTCCCACCCCGTGAGACATTTAAAAAAATGAGCATGACATTTCAGCTAATTATGAGACACATCAGTGTATTACTTTTATATAAAAAAGGGATAAGTTGAAAATAAAATAAAAACACCAGGGAGTTCAATAGAACTTCTGCTCTGTTTTCAATGCATTCATCCTTAAGATGATACACATACTCATCAGTGGGGTTTTAAAACAGCTAGCCCAGGGGTAGTCAACCTTTTTATACCTACTGCCCACTAATGCATCTTTCTTGATGGTAAAATTTCCTTACCGCCCACCAGCGCTCGATGGGAGGAGGCTTGTGCTGTAGAACCCCCTACCGCCCACCTAGAATCCTGAAACGCCCACTAGTGGGCAGTAGGGAACAGGTGGACAACCCCTGAGCTAGCCCATTGAAAGTATAGACCAGGCACCCCCAAACTTTGGCCCTCCAGATGTTTTGGACTACAATTCCCATCTTCCCCGACCACTGGCCCCGTTGGCTAGGGATCATGGGAGTTGTAGGCCAACACATCTGGAGGGCCACAATTTGGGGATGCCTGGTATAGACTCTGACATAGGTCCAGCAACCTTGGTCATAAATCAAGATAGAATGATTGAAAGAAATGATCATCATCCTATTTCACATATACAGACTTCATACTATGCACATTAACTCAATATTAAACAAATTTATTGTTCTTGTGCTTCCAATGCCATTATGCTTAAGATCCTTTCCTAGTCAGGTATGTGTGTGTGTGTGTGTGTGTGTGTGTGTGTTCAGCTATTTCCAACTTCCCTTTAGCTGGCATTACATATTTGGGACAGCTATCTGTATCTGTGATTTTTACAAAGTAAATTTGAATCACTATTGTGTATTTCATGCTCAGCTGCCTTAATTGCACATCGTGTTACCAGCACAGGAGGACGAGCACCACGATAAATTGTAGAACTGAACAATTGTTGCACATTGGCTTAATTGTGCAATAGAATGCTCAATTAAGTTGCTTTTATTTTGCAAATCCAATTATGATAATCTTAAAATTGCTTCTACTTTGGGAAATATACTCACAACAGAGAATGTGTGGTTTTCTTGGCTCAGAAAATGGAAATTGACTTATAATTCCTGTCTGAGGCCTAAATCTGGCCTTGCGGCCAATGGAGATAACCTCTCTCTGTGTGAATCCTTTTGCATTGTCCAACCTTCCTCTTTATATTCCTTGTTATCAAGTGTGTTAGAACTGTATTGTTTCATGTAGAATATTAAACAGCACAAGGTTGAGACAGAGAGAAATATTCCTAATGAAAGTATAATTCCCTGACAGCACTGAATGATTTATCCTATTATTAACTTCAGTTCATGTCATTAATGAGTTAATGTGGTGTGTGAATCCCAGAGAAGGGTGATGAAAAATGAACGTGCTAATCAATATTTTGCAATATTTTAAAAACCAGTTTTGGGGGAATCAGTCATCGTTAAACGTAGATAGAAGCCTAATAAATCAAAAATAATGGAATACTCCATTTCAATGGGAAACACTGAAAAATTATGAGAGAGGCGAAGTAATGAAGTATGAGAATGTTTAGAAAATGAAATTGTCATGGAAGGCCCAGGCGGTGATAAACAGAAACCCATCAGTCGGCTGCTCTGGCACTTCTTCACTTAAGATGGTCTGTGCTTTGGGGCAGAGGAATGTAGTAAAATGAGAAAAATGAAATAACTGATTATGGTGATACTTCAGTACATGCCTCAGCAAGCACTTCCTTTGTTTCATGAGGGAGATTATACAGTGCATAATATTGAGCAAACAAAAACAGGAATTATAACTTCTCTTCGTTGGTTGTTATTTTCCATGGTTGTATTTAACTTTGTTCTACGAAAAGTCATGGGTTTGCAATTCGGACTTCGATCCCTTTGTATGTTTTGCCTGATCTTATGACATATGCCTCCTCCCCCACTGTCTTCAATTCAATCCTATTTAGGTTGTGGCTCAGAAGCTTTTAAAAACTTCGCTGATGCCTTATCTGAAATTGACATTACGGTTGTTAATCAGAACTTCTTAAAATGATACAGTCTAACTTAAGAATCCATTCCGAACACAAAGACAAACACACATGGTACCATTTATGATGGGTGCTGTGTGTATATAAATTTCAGTCTTTCCTGACAAATTACATGCAAGCAGCAACTAGGAAAGGATTAAACACTTGCTCAAATGCATTTTGAAGAGAAAAAACACACCAAGAGGAAGCAGCTCCTATTTGTGTAAAACTGGGCCTGAATATGCTGCTAATATTGAGAGTGCCATGCCGTTGGCCCACATAGAACACATTGTAGTAATCTACCCTGGAGGTTACCAGTGCATGGATGCCACAAGTTAGGTTACCCCTGGTCCATAATGACTGTTCCCCACATAAAGGGGAGGCGCATTTTGTGCAGTCGCGCGCAGCCCCCTGGGATCCTTGAGGCAGCCCTGGAAGTTTGGAAGCCGGCACTGCCTACCTGGGGCTGGATACTGGTGTTCTCCGCCCACTCAGTTAGCTGTCCAATCCAGCTCAGGGAGGCGTGCCAGGGGGATTGGCCAGCTAGGAACAGGTAGCCTTACCTTGCATACGGTGAAGTGGAGCTATTCTTGGGAAGCAGCCGATGGTCAGGGCAGAATCCTTTAGTCATTTACATAAATGGGCGAGGCGTGGGGGTGGTGACCCCCCACCCCCATTGCAGCGGTGATAACAGGGTTCTTGTAAACGGGGCAAAAGGGGGGGCATTGACCATACGCATAGGCCATCATTGCCCTCCCCCTCCAGCGGCTGCGATCAAGGGGGGCAGGATTCTGCTTGAACATATGTTCTCCAGAGTTAGCCCAACCCCCCCCCCACATGCTGGACAACCCTGAAAATTACCCCACCCCTGGCTGGGGGCTGGGAGGGATATACACCCAATGCCTGAGCCAAGGTCTCCCTACATCTGAACTCTTAATAAAGTTGTGCCCAATTTTAATCCCATCAAACGTGGTCTTGTGCCATTATTCCGCTCGGGGGCTGCCCGGGGTTTTGGGGGGGACTCCGCCTGACTGCGCAATTGGTTTTAGTTGTATTACCATCTCTAGCTGGTAGAAAGCACTTCTAGCCACTGACTGGACCATTAGTAAGAAAGATGGTTGGTGATTTTTTAAAAACTTTGTTAATTTTGTGGGAATGTTTAGGGAGGCAGGAGAGGATATATTGTTTAATAATATCCTTCCTAACTTGCGTTAGCAAGTTCTATGTTTTAGCAGAGGTTTAAACATTCCCCTTTAAATGCACAGCGATTTGCTTGTTGCAGGTTTGTCTGAACCTCTCTATATAAGATTCCTGGTAAGATCCCTTCTTAATAAAGTGAATATAAAAGCAGTTTATTCACACTCATTCAGTTCCCAGTTAGATCCCTGAAGGCAGACTTAGGTTACAAAAGTATATATACATGTGGAACTATCTCATAAGGGAGTTAGTCCTAAGTCACTGCAGACAGGCAGTCACTTCTGGTCACACATAGAGAAAAACAAAATGGAGAAGAGAGGAGCAAAAGAAGATGGTGTGCTCCTCTTCCCCAGATTAGGCCACACACACACACACACACTCTAGTCACATGCAGAGGAAGTTTTGCCCCAGCTCCTGGCTGGTACGAAGTTTTCTCCTGGCTGGTACAAAGCATCTCCTAGCATGTTCATTCTAGGAATGTTGTACTTGACTGCTATGTGTTTCACATCCCACAAATATAATAGTGGAGAACCTCTGGCTTATGGATCTAATCAGACCTGCCTGGCCTTCCTGTTCAACCTGCAATGCTGTTAGGCCAAGCCATGTCTGCCTACCACACACCCAACCTCCTGTATGGTACCAGGTCTGAGGCAGGTAAATATGCAACTGGTCTAAAAGAGGGATTATAGGCACCAACAACCAGCTGATTGTGCTTTGCAAGCTCAGAGGGTCAGCTGATTGTCCTGGGCTTACAAAGTGTTATCCATGAGGTTTTGCAAAGCACTGAGGATCAGCTGATTCTTAGGGTTTGCAAGGTGTGGTGTCTTTGTTCACGTGGCTTGATTTCAGGCTGTGTGGGCAAATTGGCCACACCCCCATGTCAAATTTGGGCCCGGGGGGGGGGGGACTGCCACCCTGCTGGATACAGTTCCCCAGCATTATGTTAGTGTTTTGTGGCTTTGAATTTTGCTTATTGAAATTTTTAGGTCAGCCATCTTATGCATTTGGTTTTGAATTAGCATTTGAATTAGCTGCTGCAGAAATCGTTACAATTGTACGGAATATGTACACACATGAAAGATTCAGTCTTCAGCGTGTTTTCAGTGTGAGAATACCAACAAATGTAGTTACTTTGAAACACTATCTGGATTGTATTTTGAGAAGCAAGTCAAGTTTTGGTTAGCCCAGCTGAAAGAGTTTCAGATAAATTGAAAGATTAAAGAATATTGGGTGTCTGAAATGATAAATGGTACAAAGAGGTTTCTGTATGGGGAAAAATGGTAGTACTGAAGTGATATTTATCTATAAGAGTAAGAGACAAAATTGTTCGTGTATTTACCTAAAGATTATTGAAAAATGAAATCTCAACATCGTCCAGAAGATCTTATTGAGATTCAGATTAATATTGGCTCATATCCACTGCTTTCGCTCACAACACCAAACTCCATCTTAGATGCATCAGGCTCAGACTGATCTGTGATTGATTTTGTGAAACGTGAATTTATGCAATTCACACAAACTAACCCATGCAGAATCAAGGCTGTCCCTAAAAATATGCAGGACTTGAGACAGTGAAAGACTTTCATCGTTACAACCTAATGCCTAGATTTGTTCCGTGTCTCCTTCATTAAGAATGTTATTCTTGGTATTGATTCAAAAACTTTTAAATGTGCTTTGCAATTATGGCTTAGTTCAGTTATAAAAACACCACCTCTCCCTCCCTTTTAAATGTTAACTTTTATGGAAGGCTTCTGTTTGAGATAAGTTTTTTCACATTTTAGAACACAGAGCAACCAAGCCATGACTCATTTAAGTTCACGGTAGCCCATATATTTTCATTAAAAAACGTAGCATTATAAATTTCAGAGAGAAAGGGTATATTATCCAAGGACTCTATTGATTGTATTGTCTGTACCTTGTATTTGACTCACTGTTAAAAGAGTTCACTCACCATTAAAGTCTTCCAAAACATTGGCATCCACTCCATACCACTTTACTCCTAGAGGTTTACTGTCTTTCCAATGTAGAGTTGTCAAAATACGAGCAATGACTAACATAAATGAAACCCACTTTTAAGACAGTTCTTTCAAAAAGTTAGTAGGGGTGGTGTTGAGAAGAGAGCTCCCCACAGTGTCTTAGACCTAGGTGATATAGTCTCAACAGTTACAAAGATTTTTAAAGGGAAACTCGCTGAGGTTTCAGTAACTGGTTTCATTGATTTGCTGTGCCTCAATAAGTCAGCAGATAAATTTTGAAACAGCAGAATATGTTGCCCATCATGCCTTTAATGCTTTGACAATTCTGGGTTTGGGTTTTTTAAAAAATGGTATCTCTAAAAATTTAACTACGGTATCCGTGAGCTTGCCTTTAAAAAATGGTTTTTCTTTTGGGGGCAGGGGTTGCACATTTACCATTTCTCAGTACATTTTTTGCAGTTCCCATAAGTTATTTCAAAAGACGTTCTAGCAAGTTTTGCAGGAGATCCATGGGACTAGGGTAATCACTTGTGCATCAACACTAACAGGACAGAAAAGGTCACGTATTTGCATTATGTTTCGATATGAGAGCAGATTGAATAGGTGAGCAGTGTACCTGCTAAATCTGCTGTGCAGGTGCAAACTGCTAAAGGGCTACCTTCAAGGACCCTTTTTGAGGTTCTGTATCTCTAAACCAGGCATCCCCAAACTTCGGCCCTCCAGATATTTTGGACTACAATTCCCATCTTCCCCAACCACTGGTCCTGTTAGTTAGGGATCATGGGAGTTGTAGGCCAAAACATTTGGAGGGCCGCAGTTTGTGGATGGCTGCTCTAAACCATGCTTGGCTAAGACAACCCTTCAGACGAAAGAAACATTTTCAAATGGTGGATTGCCCTGTGCTATTCATGCTTTAGGCTGCAATGCTAGCCATGTCTATTCAGAAGTAAGTCTCAATGAATTCAGTGGGGCTTACTCGCAGGTAAGTGGGATTAGGACTGCAGCTTTAGCTATGATTGGCAAGCCCTTTAATGGTGGATTTCCTCTTTTCAGAAACTTTCAGATCTCAAGAGGAGCAGATGATTAAGCTGATAAAAATTAATATTGCTAATAAATGCAAGCATCTGCCAAGAGTGGGTGGCAGAACTGTAAAGTGTTACCTTCCGTAATAGTCTTTCCTATTAATCTGTTGTAAAGATGTTTTCGTTGTTTTAGTGCTGGGCTCCTTTGGGAAGAAGGATGAGATATAATTTTAACAACAGCAACAATAATGTACACATCCATCCCTCCTGTTTAATTTCTAGCCAACCCTAGAAATATGCCTTGTTGTGTAAAATGAACTGTGATCAGCTGCTGAGGAATCAGCTAGGAGCAGGCATTTCTTGGCTGATTTCAATTTCGGTGGATGTCAATACCATTCAGATAATTGTTGGCTAGCAATCTTCTGATTTGGCTTTTAACAGTATTCCCTTTGGGCATTAAGTTTGTTTGTGTTGTCTTCACTGTGCTGGCGGCACCCCCCTCCCCCCGGATGTGCCACATTCTGCTTTCCCCCACAGGTAGAAAGAGAATTTTTGCAGTGGAGAGTCTCCTGTCCTCAAGGAGGTTCCCATGCATTTTAGAACCTTGTCTAATCAGGGTGCTCACTGCAGGCTCCCCGCAGCAGACCTTTGACCTCCAGCATGTGGAAGGCTGGAAATATGGAGAACGTCATGTTCCAGATGTGGCAGGGCTTGAAAGCATGTCCCTGCTTGCCACCATGCAATGAAGATTGCACATATAAACCGAACGCCTATGTGGAGCTTATTTTATGGGCTAATTTGCCCTTGTGTGATTTAAGAAGCCAGCTTGAACTCTGTCAAGTTTTACTTCTGGAGGCTGTGTTCACACTTCTGTTTACTGTTTGCTGTGCATTCCAGTTTCCAGTGCTGAGTTTTTAATTCGTGTTTGCACGTTGTGATCCAAAATGCATATGTACTGTACTTGTATCTGTTACAAAATGCTTTTGATTGGTGTGTTGCTTGTTTCCCCCAAACAGCTTCAAACAGTTTGTCTCGAGCCAAGGCATGAGCACCTTTTCATAGGGTAAAGAAACCCTCACCTGTCTACACTCACTGGTGGGTACACAAACCAGAAACAAATCTGACACTAATGAAGCTGTGCTGATGTGAACAGCTTGAGAAGGAAGAGCTGTGAAATACATGGGGGTGGAAACAACTTGACAGCATTCTAAGGCAGTGAGCACACTCTCAGATACTATGGAAGGATTGCCACTAAGGGAGAGGGGATGGGGAGAGATGGAGTCTGCTGTGGTATCGTATTTAGAAGGCGATTGGGCCGTATCCGGCCCATGGGCCTTAGGTTGCCTACCCCTGCTGTAAATGCTCCAGTGTGTACACAGAAATCAACTCATAGTGCTTTGGATCCCAGCTATTTTAAACAAAACATATAAGGGCAAAAGTATGTGTTAAACCAGTAAACACATAATGCCTAAAACACGTTTGCCAGCTAAAACAAATGTGGGAGTGGGTGAGTTAGGATTTGCAAAGTCAGGCCATTGAGCTAAGCGGGGAGAGGAGAGTGGGGGTGGGGGTGGGAGAGAAGAGTGCTTAACACTTAATTTGGTCACTAAATTAAGTGTTGATTCAGTCATTAATTTCCCTGTTATTTTCCTCTGTATCTGCATCCCACCCCCCAGTCTCAAAGCCTAACTGTGGGAACTAATAATTATACAATAGCAATGACTTCTAGGAGTCGGTGTGTGAAAAAACAGCCAAAAAGAATGATAAAAGAAAATGATAAAACACCCTCCAACTGTTTATTAAAGCATTGAAGAAAACATGGGATTAGGAGCGTCACGCCTCCTTTATAATGTGTTTAAAATATGTGTGTTTCCCCGTAATTATATGATTGTATTATAATCCAGTCTATAGTGATTTGAATATTCCTTTGTATTGTACTCTTTTATTAAAAATACAATTCTCAGATTTCCAGTAACTCAATAAAGGATTGCGGAAATACTTTTTATTATAGACTTCTTTGGAATATAATTTGGTTAGAGACGTTTTATTCTCTTATCTCAGTTAAGAGTGAAATAAAATGTCTATTATATGAAAGCCTATCCTGCTAGTTACCCACAACTGAAAATTAGCCACATTATTACTGTAAATCACACTGCTAGTTATATTTCAGAGACTATCCAATAATGAGACACAGTAACACAACCAGTCAATAACTTGCATTCTGGAAACTGTTAGTCTTCTATTAAAGTTGTGTGGATGGATCAATATGCATCTTGTTCACTTCATTATCCTATGAAAGTGAAATTGTGTTTATATAAAGTGGGATAGATGTTTTGTAAGGAATATCTAGATCTATTGGTACACATTGGAGATTTTCATATCAAGCTAATGGCAAAAGATTGAATTCAACATGAGCCAATGTCAGAAAATTGCACCATGTCTCAGTCCCAAACTAGCTCAGTTGGTTAGAGCTTGGTGCTGATAATACCAAGATTGCAGGTTCATTCCCTGTATGAAACAGCGGCATATTCAGTTGGACCCGATGATCCTCAGGGTACCTTTCAACTCTACAATTCTATTACAGTGGTACCTCGGGTTACAGATGCTTCAGATTACAGGCGCTTCAGGTTACAGACTCCGCTAACCCAGAAATAGTACCTCGGGTTAAGAACTTTGCTTCAGGATGAGAACAGAAATCGCGTGGTGACGGCGCAGCGGCAGCAGGAGGCCCCATTAGCTAAAGTGGTGCTTCAGGTTAAGAACAGTTTCAGGTTAAGAACTGACCTCCAGAACGAATTAAGTTCTTAACCCGAGGTACCACTGTATTCTAAAAACGGGTTAAAGTAGGTCTATGGCCATGAATCAATCTTTACCTATTGTGTTTGGATTTTGGATACGGATCAATTTTGGGGTTTCACGAGTAAGGGCTGTAGCTCAGTGATATAGTATATTTCACATTCAGAAGATCGCGGTTTCGATTCCCACCATGTCAAGGTCTTTCTGGAAAAGGCACCTGCTTGCAAACTTGGAGTGCTGCTGTCAGTCAGTGTCAGCAGCACTGAACTGGATGGCAGCTTCCTCTGTTCCTAGGGCTGTGGTATCAAGTGCTGACTCATATATCTGAATGAGCCGTTAAGGAATGAATTTCTATAATACCTCAAATAAAATTAAACGCTGGGTGCTTTTTTAACCTTTATGTCACAGCTGGATGCAGAAGAGTAACAGGAGGCAGTATGTGGGGGAATCTCCAAGGGAACCCTCATGGAAAGAAGGCTCAGAGCCTGGGGACTGGCGGTGGGAGGAGAATGAGTGATCAGAGGAGGAAGAGGGAGCAGACTGGGAAGATGAGGTCCACTTATTTCAGCAGACCTTAGACATAACTAACAGTAGGCTCCTCCAGGCAACCTGCTTTGTGAGCATTCATCTTGATGCACTCGCACAAAGTTGGTGTGGAGGTTGGATGATATCTGGCCTTTATTGAGCATTTGTTTGTGGGCAGGTTATACAACATTGAGTGTTCATTCTGCATTCATCCTAATTTGCTCACAGGGTGTTATATGACTTCTTGTTAATCATTTGTTCTTCCCACATTTTTCAATGCACATCCCTGGCACTTTTCTAACCACAAAATATAGTGGTGGTGGTGTTTGTTTTGTTAAGCAGACAGAGTGCTTTAATCCACTTTAATTTCACAAACATAAATTCCCCTGCATGCACTTGAATTGCTCCTGTGAAATGCTGAGAGTCTGGAGGCGCCCAATCTTTGACTCATTCAACTGTGGTGGATCATCATGTACTGAGAAACCAAGTGACTAATATTCAAATCTGAACCAGGCCTGTCCCACTAACAACCAACACAGAAGTACTTTCACACACTGAACACAATGTAGATCTGTACATCGAATGCTTGTACACTAGATCTGTACATCGAATGCTTCCGCCACAGAATCCAAACGGATGTGACCAGAAAACACCATCGCTTACTACAAAATCTAAACCATGCTGAAAGGAGAGCCATAGAAAATCTCAGGAACAACCCAGACATTATAATTAAAGAGGCAGACAAGGGTGGAGCTGTCGTCATCATGAACAAAACTGATTACATCCAGGAGGCCCACAGACAACTTTCCAATACTGCCTTTTACATGAAATTGGACTCAGACCCCACACAAGCATACAAAAAAGAACTGAACAAGATTATTAAGGAGCTACCCCTACACATCCAAGAACAGATCCTCACAAACACACCAGCGGAACCTCGGCCAGGAACTTTCTATCTTCTACCCAAAATACACAAACCAGGAAACCCAGGACGCCCCATCATCTCAGGTATTGGCACCATTACAGTGGGTGTTTCCGGCTATATGGACTCTGTTCTGAAACCATATGCTATCAGTGTTCCCAGCTACGTACGTGACACCACAGATTTTCTGAGGAAAATACAATATTTGAACAATCTTCCTAACAATACTATACTAGCCACTATGGATGTGGAATCTCTATATACCAACATCCCACACAATGATGGTTTACAAGCCATAAGGAACACCATTTCAGATAAAACCACAGCGGACTTTGCTACCAAACTCTGCCACTTTGTCCTTACCCACAACCACTTCCAATTTGGTGATGACCTGTTCCTCCAGATCAGCGGCACAGCCATGGGCACCCGCATGGCCCCACAGTATGCCAACATCTTCATGGCAGATTTAGAACAACGTTTCCTTAACTCCTACCCACTCAAACCTCTCCTGTACCTGCGATTCTTTTACGATATTTTTATTATCTGGACACATGGACAACAGACCCTGGAAACCTTCCACCAGACATTCAATGACTTTCACCCCACCATCAACCTAACAATGAACCAATCTATGCAAGAAATACATTTTTTGGACACTACTATAAAAATACAGGATGGACATATAGACACCACCTTATACAGAAAACCAACTGACCGACAAACATATCTACATGCTTCTAGCTACCATCCCAAACATACCAAACAATCCATCGTATACAGCCAGGCCTTACGTTACAACCGCATCTGTTCCAACTCTACAGACAGAGAATCTCACCTAAGAGATCTACAGCAAACCTTTTTAGAACTAAAATATCCACCTGATGAAGTTAAACAACAGATCAACAGAGCCAGACAGATACCTAGAGAGAACCTGCTGCAAGACAGACCCAAAAAAGAAAATAACAGAACACCACTAGTCATCACATACAGCTCCCAAGCTAAAACAGTACAACGCATCATCAGAGATCTACAGCCTCTCCTGGACAATGACAGCTCCCTTTCTCAAGCTCTGGGAGGAAGACCTTTCATTGCCTACAGACAGCCACCCAATCTTAAACAACTCCTCACCCACAATAATACAACCACCAGACTTAACATGGACACTGGTACCAGAGCCTGCAATAAACCCAGATGCCAACTTTGCTGCCACATACACCCAGACAACACCATTACTGGCCCCAACAACATCCAACATACCATCTCAGGACTATTTAATTGCTCATCCTCTAACATTGTGTATGCCATCAAATGCCAACAGTGCCCTTCAGCTCTCTATATTGGACAAACAGGCCAAACCCTACGCCAAAGGATAAATGGACATAAATCTGACATCAGGAACCAGAAGACAGAAAAACCAGTAGGAGAACACTTCAATCTCCCAGGACATTATATACAAGATCTCAAAGTAGCTGTCTTACTACAAAAGAATTTCAGAAATAGACTGGGAAGAGAAGTTGCTGAATTGCAACTTATCACCAAGCTCAAAACCATGGAGGGACCTGGTTTGAACAGAGATATCGGATTCTTATCTCATTATACATGATAAGCGATCTTCAGCCATCTCAACCCTTGCTTTTTCATGCAAAACCATTTGCAGTCGTTTGCGGTCATCAACAGCTATCAGTCAGTCAATCACCCATTTCCACCACCCTTCTGAGTGATCCCCCCTCCCCATCCCCACCCCTCCCCACCCCTTCTCTACATAAGTGCCTGGAAACTTCCATTTCACTGTATCTGAAGAAGTGTGCATGCACACGAAAGCTCATACCAAAATAAAAACTTAGTTGGTCTTTAAGGTGCTACTGAAGGAATTTTTTTTTTATTTTACAATGTAGAGAAGACAGTGAATCACGGGATTCAAGCATATCTTCCTTTTTATTTTGACTTAGTGTCCTCCATCAAGTGGCTTAGTTTGGACAATCATCTAAACTGCAAGTAGCCAGTTCCCTCCACATGCTGTTGGACTACAAGTCCCATCAGACCTAGTCAGCATAACCAGGGGCCAGGGATGATGGAAATTATATTCCGAAACATCAGGAGGGCACCATTTTGGCTATCCCTGCCCTTCTCTATATGTGGTCACCAGGGGCTGATGTTAGTGAGTCACAACATCGTACAAGCATGAGAGTTGGGTAGGGTGTCATTGGGACTGGGCCATGGTACCATATCCCCGGTTCAGGGGAAATTAACTGCATTTTCACGAATTTGCATTTTTTTATTGAAAGATGGTGCCTAGGTGCTATGTAATAAATAGATGAAAACAGATAGGCAGCAAGTAAGCACCTGCTTCGCTATAAATAAGCACAAAGTTACTAGCCTAGGGAGCTTATATAGCTTGGCCATATGAAAAAGAGGTCAGAGCTTTTGCACCTTCCATAGTTGTGTAGACGAGGGGAATCACAACATGTGTTCCTGTCTTGCAACTAGGAAAGGTGCAGGAATTGCATTCTCCTTTGTAGCTGGCCATCTTAATGCCATAGCAAGGCAAGAAACATTTTTAGGAGCCCAAGCCTCACAAGGTCATCATCATAATGATCTATCAGCTTTAGGGGCATGCTCAGAAGCACCTGGTCCAAGCTAAAATAGGCTTCGATGGCTGTCAACACTTGCATCCGCCAAGTGTCAGTGTGGTAACAGAGATTCTCCATGGTTTCCATTCTAGGAAAATTAATGAGCCTTGCCATGTTCACAAGGTGATGCCAATTACACGGCAAAAATGGGAAAGCGGCAAAGAAAAACAAATTCAAGAAAATACGTATTCAGAATGTTTGGTACGCATGGCTCGATTAGAACCCAGAGATGCTGAATTATCCGCCTACATTTAAGGCTGCAGTCTAATGCACACTCACATTGAATGCAGTGGGTAAACATGCTGAGGAATGGAATGTGAAATGCCAAGGAATTGAGAAACACTGCAGCTGGTCAGTGATGTTTCTCATGCTCTGTTTCAGTTGCGAGGCACTTGTGGTCCTCCAGATGTTGGGGACGGATAAACACTTCAGAAGTGGGGAACCAGATGATGTAGTTTAGCGACATCTGGTTTCCAACCCTGATCTGTTTATCCATCTACCTTTTCCCCTTGCTCTAAGGCAATCCTAGAGTCCTCCTTGATAATGCAGGTGAGGGAAGAAGATGGACCAGGGGAGCAGGGAAGAAGCAGGGGTGCACCTAGGGGTTGGCTAGATTGATAACTGCCAAGGGCGCAGGCCTAGGGGGTACAAAACCACACCTCACTCCAGGCTTCTCCTCCGCTGCTCTGGGCACAGGCTCATCTGGGCAGCTTGGCGGAGGAATCCGGTCACTGCAGCAGTGGGGTTGGGGTGCTGATACATCTCCTTGCCAAGGGTGCAAGGGATTTGGGGGGACCGATACAGCTCATTGCCAAGGGCGCAAGGGAGCCTAGGCACATCTCTGGCCAGGAGAAGCCACTGTTCCATCATATCACTTCTTTTTTTAAAGAAATATGCAACATCTTCAGGTTATGACTTGGCAATCCCAATGACAGATGAGTTCTTTTGTTATGTTATTCACCTGCAAATATATTGATATCACTTACTGAAACAGCTTAGGATCAGTCATCGTATGATGAATCACTATGGATCATCAGCTTTTCAACCACTGAAGGCAAATAGCCCCCCAAAATGGATTCCAAACTGGGAGGTGATCAGAAGTAATGGTCTGTGATGACACCCTCCGCAATGACTGATGTTAGCCAATTAAATGGGTGAACTCACCCACAGAAAATTGATGGAGATGGCTATTTGTGTTCTTAACACTGTTTACATTAAGCCAAATGCTGGTTACATTTATCATTCCAAGCCTGCAATCATTTTTTGTTTAAAGGCTGAAAATATGAATAAACAAATAAAACATGGCACATCATGATGCAGTTTATGCACTGGGTTTGCAGATGTCACCTATAATTTCCTTTCTGTTTCATTTCAGTACAGGCCATATTCTATGCTGCAGAATTTGTCCCGGTAATTGACAGAGTAATCGCTCATCCCAAGACACAGGGCCTAGTCACAGACCAAAAATATTATTTTAGTGAAGGATACAAAATGATCAATCTCACGAGTAGATTAGTCATTCTTGGACCCAATGACGAAGGCCTGTCACTTCTCAGTTAGGGTTGCTATTTGCCCCTCTTTTCTTAGCTGGAATCCCATGCCCTTTAAAAGCTGTGGGTAAGAAGAAATTCAACAGGTGTGGCTTTTGCCACTGCTGTTGAATAGCTGCCTGCCATGTATTTAATTAAGGCAACGGTGCCCCGTCAAGGAAAAAATATGGAAAAGATGGAAACCACGGCCTCAGCATAAATGACCCTAATACTGGGAGAGTCAACCTTCCAATACTCACAAAAGCGGATAGGACAGCAGTCCATTGTGCTTAATACTTTTCTTTTCATTGGAGCATGACAAAGGATGTCAAGTAAGATTGCAACAAGTAAATCAATATTTAATTTAAAAAATGGCCAGTGAACCCACCCAACCTTGGAGTTTTACTTGAAGACAATCTTTTAACTGCTTTTTATAGATAATAGAGCTTTGAATGTACTCGGAGATATTGTTAAGGGCCCAATCTCGATTTAGTTGTAGAGACCTATGGGGCAATTTGGAGACTGAACCTTGAAAAAAATAAAGCCTGCTGCTGGTGACCTTCGTATTCCCAATGTGCAACAACTTGATATATTTTTAGGTGTATCTATTCATTTATGTTCTTCTTCAATATTTATTTCATTTATATAGCACTTCAGTACACACACAGTGATGTCTATTCCTATGCGGTTTGTTTTGGCAACAGCACAGAGGGCTGTTTCTTTCACCATGTTCCCATTTTACTGGTAGGAATCCTTTCAGATGGAAATGGGATTTGAACAAGCTCAGTTACAAAGGGAAGTGGTCAGTAGTGGCGGCTGCTGTGGCATTGCTCTCCTGTATCCCCACTGCTGTGTGTTGCTTCCGTGTACTGAGAGGATGAGGCAAGGCTGTGGGAGTGCAGCATGGGTGCAGCCATGGAGCCGATCCCTTGCTCCCAGACCCTCCAAGTGTCCCTATTTTCCAGGGACAGCCCCAGATCTACAGAAGCCATCCCAGTTTCTGAATTGATCCCACTTTTCCTTAGGACGTCCCTATTTTCATCAGAGAAATGTTGGAGGCAGTGGCGGAGCAAGCCAATTGTGAGCCTGGCACGGCATGTGTGCCCTGCACCCGGGGAGGGGCCAGCTGCCCAGGGGTGGGGCCAGCTGGGGCAGGACGCTCCATGGGGCCTCCGAGGAGTCTGCCTGCCTCCTCCCACTCAGTCGCCCTACAGCTGAGGGGGAGGCGGTGGGCGGACCGTTGGGGTCAGTGCGGAGCCAACAGATGTTAAAGCCACCGCGTCACTCCCAGGAGAGACGCGTGGTTCGGGCACACTGCAGGCCCTGCGGGGAGTGCCGCCCCACATTTTGTCACCCCCCTCAGTGGTGACACCCAGGGCGGCCCCACTGCATCCCCCTTCCTCCACCTCTAGTTGGAGGCTATGGAATTACGCAACCCCCTGAGCCAAGGAGATAAGCAACTATACAACCTTTAGAAGTCATCTGAAGACAGCCCTATATAGGGAAAGGTTTTTTTAAAAAAATGTTTAATGTTTAATTATGTTTTTTATATCTGTTGGAAGCCACCCACAGTGGCTGGGGCAACCCAGTCACATGGGTAGGGTATAATAATAATAATAATAATAATAATAATAATAATAATAATAATGGAGTAGAACAGGCAACCCCAAATTGCGACCCTCCAGATGTTTTGGCCTACAACTTCCATGATCCCTAGCTAACAGGACCAGTGGTCAGGGATGATGGGAATTGTAGTCCAAAATATCTGGAGGGCTGAAGTTTGGGGATGCCTGGAGTAGAACATCCCTATTTTCATCAGAGATTTCTCTCTCCTCACACTAAGCGGGAGCAACATGGGGCATTGGGAAGAAAGGAGTGGCCCTGTTGACTACTACTGGGAGTGATCATAGCTCGGAAGTGCAACACACACCTCTGCATATTTAAGATCTCTGATTCAATCACCTCTAGTTACATTATCTGGGTAACAAGGGCAAGGAAAGCTCTCCTCTTTGGGGGGTGTACTGTCAGAAAAATCTGCAGCTAGGTTGTAAAGCCCAGTGGTATATCTTCTAGCTGAGCAAAGTGAACCCCCCCCCCCGTAAACATACATAGGATTGCACAATCAGGTACTTTCTTTCATAACGTTTGTAAGGTCAGAACATTTCGCCTCAAAGTTTTCAAAATTGCACAGACTTTTTTTAAGCACAAAAGAGTTGGAGGTCTCAGTTTACGCCTTTGGTTCATCTTTTTATGAACGTCCGTGCTTCTGAGATTTTATTTCCCAAGAAAAGATTTCTCGCCCCAAATGCAGGGCTTACTTAACACTTTAAAACTCAGAACTCTCACGCCATCTGTCCTGGAATCACACGGCTATGATTCACTACACGCTAGGGACTCATGCTGCGGATCTGCAGCTAAAAGCAGGTAGAGGACGGTACTAGCCATCTGTGGATGATCGTTTCCGTTTTTTGAGCCAGCACCTATACTTATTATTAAGAACCATCTCACAGTGCAAGAAATAAATTTCAAGTAAGAGCCAACTTCCTATAGGGAGTGTCATGGAATCACAGAGCTGGAGGGGGCTTCGTAGGCTAGTTCAACTCTTGGAGGCATTTGGAGCTACAGCATCAACAGGTGGTCACCTAGACTCTATTTGAAGACCTCCTGCAAGTGAGAGTGTATTCCCGCCCTCCAGTAACTGAGTCCATTGTTAGAAGTTTCTCTCCTAATGTTCAACCCCAAACTACTCTCCTGTAATTTCAGCCTATGCGTTGCAGCCCCACCCTCTGAGGTAGCAGAGAACAAGGTTGGCAGGGATGAAGCTAACCTGAGTGGGATTATGGTTGGCCTGTGTTAAGGTGCTTTTGTCTGTGAGAAGACAATGAATGCAGGCGTTCTCAGTTTCTTACGGGTTCTATAGACTGAGGAAGAGAGCCTCTCCTATGCCACAGTAGCAAGGCTTACTTTTTAGGAGGAAGTAAAAGCTTTTCACCTGACTGTCGCAAGGCTTCTTTAATTCAGCCTCAGCAATAAGTTGTCATTCTATCTTATGATGTGCCATTGTAGTCTTGCTGGTGTATATATGTTTATAGCCTTTGAATGTAATTATTGTTTCGAATAAAAAAAATCTTGATATATTCGCCCTGTCTCCCAGTACTCTTTTCCTTCAAAATTATGTGCGCTGTTCCTCTTACAATCTCAGTTGAGCGCTGTAATAAAGATGTCATGTTGAGTATATGATTGACCACTTTGCATTGTTATAACTGTTGTTTTTGTATAATAATTGTTTGACTTTATGGCTGCAGTACATCTTGTTTACGTAGATACCATAAGGTTTTGTGACAGCATACCATATCATTGTGCTGTGTTTGGGTGTTTTGCCTCCTTTTTAAATGTTGCTTTCCCCGTGCTCTTTAAATTATTATTATTATTATTATTATTATTATTATTATTATTATTAATTAGTGGTGGAATACAAAATCTTCCTGGCTGCAGCAGTGATGGACTCACAGTAACTGTGAGTTTCAGGGCTAGAGAACATGTTACAATTGCTATGTAAGTGCCACCATATTCCATTCCCGTAATATGTAGGACTATTTAACATGGGGGCCCCTGACCATCACACTGCGCATCTCCATTTCTCCATTAGCAGAGGCCAGCAGTATAAGGAAAGAACGTGGAGACTTGAGACTCAGAGTGTCAGGGCAGTGATATAAACATTATAAACCAGGGGGTTCACTTGAGAAGGGAGAGGAGGAGTATGGAAGAGCAAATAAATGGGGTGGGGGAGGTGCTGAAACAGACTGAGCGAAAGAAAAAGGAGGTGAACGAAGTCCTCTGAAAGTGATCTGTCCTCTGGCAACAGTGATCTGTCTTCCAATCAGCAGCTTATCTGGTAGGGTGAAGGAAGGAGAGGGAGTGTCAAGGAAAGTATTTCCTTCATCATTCCCTCAAGAGAAGAAAGCCTGCATGGGACATGAAGGGGAGAAAGACTTTCTCCCTTTCTTCATTCCCTCACCACTGCCACCACAAGAGAAGAAGGCTTTCTGCCTTCGTGTCCCTTGCCAGCAGTGGTGGTGGTGGTGGGGATGCAAACTTGCAGCAGAGGGGGCAGCAGTGCAGACTTCTAGCCCCTACAGAAAACAACAGCAACACTGTAGACCTGGCATGGCTTGACATGCCTTTTTAATGGCACAATCTAACTTTGGTCATGTGAAAGTCTACCCTGAATCATCTGGGTTGACTTTGTACTTCAGGGTACACACAGAGCCAATGCATAGCCCTAACAGACACCACAAATGTGATGTGCAACAGTTGCTGCAATTCTGACTTTGTTTGTCTGCCTATACAATAAAATAACATGAGAAACCTGAAGGCAACAACAATCCTTAACACAAAACCCAGCAACCACAAACAAGGAAAAGCATGCATTTATAAAGTGCAAAATTACTTTTATTTACAGTAAAATAAGAATCAGATAAAGGAGTACTGTACTTGAATAATAAATATATCTACAGAGGCCAAATCATAGCAATATATTGCGACATAGATCAACTTATGTAAACACAGTTTGACACAGAGGCATTTTTTTTTCTGAATAGGGCCATAGGCTTATAAGTATGTCACCGCTTTTACTTTCAGAGAAGCATTTAAGATGTCTGAAAGAACTATCCTGAAAATGCACAGGCACTTTGAGATATTAACTACCACTGTTTAGATGTGTTCTGGGGCTTTTCTGTTCAGCTTTGGGGCCTTTAATGGTGCTTGGAAATGCATCTAAAATTCTTCACTGCAACTCTGCATTCATTTCCTTTAATTTTCAGTGTTATATTCATAATTAACATGCTTCCATTTCTTTTCTGCCTGACTCCCCCTGCATCCTTTTTACTGGAGTTCATTGGAGCTTCAGCCTCGCCTTTGCTCTTCTTTATACTACTGTTCTGCTCTCAGCACTGCAGTAATACTTACGATAGTTGCTCTTTAAACTGTTGCATAAATATTTAATCTTTCCCCTTCCGTGGCTTGTAGCTGTTATCCTAATTTTCCAATTGAGGAGGCAGAGAAGGTCTGAGATTTCTGAGCGTTGCTGAATATCTCTGCTCTCCAAGGTCATGTCTGATTTATTAGATCACAGTGCTTTTTAGGGAAAATATAAAAAATGATTTCTGGGCCTGTTCTTTGAAAGGCAAAAAAAAAGCCCCCAAGAACTCTAACAGGACAAATATGATGCTTGGAATTAGAAGAGACAAAAATTATGGAGCAAGATTGGGACAGAAAGATCTCAGTGGAGCTCTGGAGGTGTAGAGGGGGAATGGGAGGTCGTATGTACCTTTTTAAAATGCCAGTTCTGAAGAAATGAAATAGTGACACATAGCCAGATTGCACAAGCATTCGATTGCTCAACCTGAAAAAGACAAAGCTTTTGGGAGAGCTTGCTAAAGCTCAAACCTTTTCCAAGTGTCTGATTCAAGCAAATTCAGAATACATTGAATACAACAGCATAGTTATTATAAGCAAAGCAAGCACCCCTACTAACACCATAATTAATTCTCGAACCCATCCAAAGCCTGGCACCCAACTCAATAACCAACCTCACCAATTTTCAGCTCCTCCCAACTTGGTATCATATAACTCCTGGGATAACTGTGCCAACACCTGAAGGCTGGTTTCTATTCCACCACTCTTGTTGACATTATGGCAGCAGGTGTTGTTGAAGAGAACACACAAGCCTTCCTGCTTAGGTCAGGAGTCATATAGGATTGGAGACCCAATTGGGGTCTCCGATTGGAGCATCAGATCAGGAGTCATACGGGGTTGGAGGATGGATGGCGGCTAATGGATTGAGGTCGAATCCTGACAAGACAGAAGTACTGTTCTTGGGGGACAGGGGGCGGGCTGGTGTAGAGGACTCCCTGGTCCTGAATGGGGTAACTGTGCCCCTGAAGGACCAGGTGCGCAGCCTGGGAGTCATTTTGGACTCACAGCTGTCCATGGAGGCGCAGGTCAATTCTGTATCCAGGGCAGCTGTCTACTAGCTCCATCTGGTACGCAGGCTGAGACCCTACCTGCCTGTGGACTGTCTCGCCAGAGTGGTGCATGCTCTAGTTATCTCCCGCTTCGACTACTGCAATGCGCTCTACATGGGGCTACCTTTGAAGGTGACCCAGAAACTACAACTAATCCAGAATGTGGCAGCTAGACTGGAGACTGGGGGTGGCCACCAAGGCCATATAACACTAGTCCTGAAAGACCTACATTGGCTCCCAGTACATTTTCAGGCACAATTCAAAGTGTTGGTGTTGACCTTTAAAGCCTTAAACAACCTTGGCCCAGTATACCTGAAGGAGCGCCTCCACCCCCATCACCCAGATACTGAGATCCAGCGCCAAGGGCCTTCTGGCAGTTCCCTCACTGCGAGAAGCAATGCTACAGGGAACCAGGCAGAGGGCCTTCTCGGTAGTGGCGCCCGCCCTGTGGAACACCCTCCCATCAGATGTCAAAGAGATGAACAACTACCTGACATTTAGAAGACATCTGAAGACAGCCCTGTTTAGGGAAGTTTTTAATGTGTGACATTTTAATGTATTTTTAATCTTTGTTGGAAGCCGCCCAGAGTGGCTGGGGAACAAATAAATCATCACCACCACCACCACCACCACCAACACCACCACCATCTTAGACAGAGAATGTACCCTTTAAAGGTAAAGGTAAAGGGACCCCTGACCATTAGGTTCAGTTGTGACCAACTCTGCGGTTGCGGCGCTCATCTCACGTTATTGGCCAAGGGAGCCAGCATACAGCTTCCAGGTCATGTGGCCAGCATGACAAAGCCGCTTCTGGCGAACCAGAGCAGCAGACGGAAATGCCGTTTACCTTCCCGCTGTAGCGGTTCCTATTTATCTACTTGCACTTTGACGTGCTTTCGAACTGCTAGGTTGGCAGGAGCTGGGACCAAGCAACGGGAGCTCACCCCGTCGCGGGGATTCGAACCACCAAACCTTATGATCAGCAAGCCCTAGGCTCAGTGGTTTAACCCACAGCGCCACCTGCGTTCCTTTACAACAGAACACCATGGCGGAAACCAGAGCGCACGGAAACTCCGTTTACCTTCCTGCTGCAGTGGTACATATTGTATTAGGACACATCCAACTCTTTTACATGCCTCCTTTATTTGTTTTCTCCCATATGCTTTTTCTGTCTGGTGTGAATGGGGTGGCGGAGATAGAATAAACATCCAGAAAGCAATAAGGTCTCTAATGTACATGTTCCATTCCAAGAGGCTGGTAACACTTTGCCTGCCCGGGTGCCGCAATTCAAATATATTCCCTTGCACAGCCCAAATAACCATATTGTTCTGTTCATTTGAGCTTGATCAAAAATCAGTGATAGCATGTGGGGTAATGGGAGCTTTGGATTCTTGCCAAATATGCAGTTTGACTAATTCAAATATGCACAAGGGTAATCCGTGTCATCAGTTAAATTACCCTTTGCCAGTTGTGACATATCTATCTATATATAGATATATCTCAGATATTCATACTCCACAATTTCCCACCTCTTTTCACCTGTGTTTTTCCATGATGCTGGGATGTACTATGTGCTTTAAATCTTAGCCAAAAAAAGGTTACTGATGAATGGCTGTGTTTGGGATAGAGAAGGAAGAATTCTGCCTTCCATTTTTGCAAATTCTTATTTGCTTATATGTCTCCAAGCTTGGTCTGAGATCTTGTCGCCTAAGGCAAAGGCATGTACATAAGCTGGTTGGACTGGCATTTCAATTTTACCTCTTACCAGGCAACATGCATCAAACAGTACATCTGACAGGCCTGTGATAACATGCTGGTGACATGTATAGGCCTGATTTCCAGTAAAGAGAAATTGCCAGGAGATGAAGAGGAATGTCTGTCAGTGGTGCCACCTCCCAATATCTGCTGCCAGAAGTGATTGCCTCACTCTACCTAATGGTAGGGCCTGTCCTATATATCCTTCATGGATGCATATGTACAGAGCATGAAAGCACTGTTTACTGCTAGTAGAATAAATTAGGATCAGCAATGGTCAGAATGTTTTCTCTAGTATCTTAAAGAAAAATAAATACTTTCCATTGTTCAAACTTGTTTCTGAACCCAGATCATTTGCAAAAACCTCATGGTAATATCATAACCTCTGCAGCATTTTATTGAAGATTTAACTTAGGGTGGTAACAGATCCTGAATATAATTGGTGGTTTCTATGTGTCATTTCAAAGACTGTTTTTAATATAATGAAAAAAGGGAGAAATGTGTTGAAAGAAAGGGAATTTGTTAATATTAATAATGCATTTTAAAGAATGAATTGTGTTTTTCTTCTTCAAAATAACAACAATAACCCCATAATGTTTGGTTTTTGTGGTTCCACTGCATAAATTTTCTTAAAATACTCTACAGTGGTTATCCTTAGAAAAATTGAAATGGGAATATAAAGTACAGGGCTAACAATTAACTTTGTCCTTTTTACACCCCTTAGTTAAAAGACTTTTCACTGCTAGCACTACAACATAAAAGGTCCTTGAATTCTGCTTCAAGTTCTTAAATTAATAGGCAATGCACATTTTTGTTTTTTATTGGTTTTTTTAAAATCTGCTTTCCAGCAAGTTTTAGGCACATTCCAGAAATATGTGGCAGTTAGGAGTAGCATGGCCTATATGTTATATTCCAACAACCTGAGGTCTACACAACAGAAGCTTATCACTGCTGTGTGTGTGTGTGTGTGTGTGTGATCATACACACTTGGGGCTACACCCCTGCTTACTCTGGGGTGTCTTCCTTTCCTCCTCTATAGTAACCCCACAAACCAGGGGTGGGGAACCATTTTGCTCCAGGGGCCAGATCCTTATCAGCATCTGCTTTGCTGGCCAAATTGTATAGGTGACTAGGGCTGACATTACAAACAAAGTCCTGAACTCATGCTCTGAAGTCCTGGAGCTAAAGCACCTACTGCAGCATTGTGCTACTGCTAAAAGGAATGTTTCAACCTTTTAGCATCACCTTACTACTTCCTCTGTTATCAGGCTCTACACAGGGCCAAGCTCCCTGCGCTTGCCTCTCTTCCTCTCAGTAAGGGCCAGCAATCTGTTGTGTTGGGAATCTGGAAGAGTAATGGTGCTCAGCCCACACCACCTGCTCAGGGTTTACCTATGCAACAGAGTAGATCTGTTCCTGCCTTCCCTCCCTACGTAGACTCAACCCATGCAGGACTGTGTCCATTGCTCTCACCCCCAAATGTTGTGTATGTCCCACCTCCAACTTCCATGCATTCGGAGGAAGCCTATGTGCTTATTAGACCCATCTGCTCATTCTTGCTGCCCTTTCAGTTTACAAGAAATAATTAAGCAACTAAAATGTAAACACAAGCAAAACAGAGGACTTACTTGCATTTGGTTCCCATTAATCTTACAGGTTTTTCTACTGGTTTCTTCCCATATGTCCAGACTTGTGCACATTATATTGTCCTCTTTTGTCCTGGCCTTTTCCATCTCTTCTTAGCACTTCCCATAGCTCAGTTCATTAGAGCATGGTGCTGATAAAACCAAGGTTGCAGGTTCAGTCCCTGTATGGGACAGCTGCATATTCCTGCATTGCAGGGGGTTTGGATGAGATGACCCCCAGGGTCCCTTCCAACTCTGCAATTCTATGATCCATCATTGCATGTCTAAGATGTCTGAAGGGATATGACTACCTGCAAGGTGGACAGAGCCAGATTCATTCACATAAGCGCAAACACTGGACCTTTAAATATAGATCTATAACAAGAAATGCACGTAAAGGGGCTGCATTGATTTTGCTCGGCTATATTTCAGGATCTGAGGGATATTTTTAGGTGTGAGCATCTTCTCCAGTTTTGACTTATCCTTGTTCCACTCTTCCCCGCCCGCCCCAACACTCTTTACTGCCACCTGATCTTTGGCAGCTGTCTGCAGTTAAATTGTCTATTACTGCAATGTCTCCTTGTCCCTTAAAAATGGCTGATTGAGTGGGAGGCATTTCAGGCAGGGAAGAAATGGTATCTGCCAGGTGACCCTAACTCAGACTTCAGAAAAGACTTAACAGGTTTGGCCAAACTGTCAACTATTCAGTTTGGCTTGCATTAACTTTTGGACCATCTCCAGATATGATCATTAGCTTTGTGAGCTGGCTGCCGCCTTGTCTCTGCGACTGAAAATGAAACCATTCCTCCACCGCCAACCGACTCAGTTCTCTTTTTAATTTGTACTTCCACTGGTGGGAACAAATGCAAAACAGCTGAGACTACAGAACTGGAAATGGCACATGATGGCTTCTGCACACTAAATGTTGTTGCATGCCACCCCAATCTCCGAGCAGTGCATAGACTGTGGTGTCTTTATGATATATGGCTTATTTACATATAGAGACAAACTGAGCCTACGATGGAGGGGTTTTCAGCATCAACACCCCAAAAGGGTCTTGTTTCTCCCATAGCCTCAGCCTTGGATTCAGACAGGCATCAAACATGTCTCTCTGTCTTCTCCCAGTTTGCTGCTTTACATCTGGCCCACATGTATTTGGACATGACAAAAATTTGAACATATTTTTAAAAAAGTAATTCTCACCATTCAGGCTGACTGCGGGTTCTGGGAGTTTCCGACAGGTATCAGGTTGGCCACTGTAAGAAGAGAATGCTGGACTAGATGGGCCTTTGGTATAACCCACCCACACTTTTCTTATGTTTGCCAGGGGAGTCCCTTGCCACAGAGCTCTGTGTGCAGGGGCCAGTCCTGAACATGTAGGGAATTAGGTTGGTGAAATGGGAAATGAGGAAACGCTGCTGGGCAGGGAGTGGCTACTTCTAGTCTCTAGGGTCCTCTCAGTGTGGAGAGCCAGTGTGCCGTAGCAGTCAGAATAGGACTTGGGAGACCAGGTTGAAATTCCCACTCTGCCATGAAGCTCTCTGGTCAACCTCAGGCCAGTCACTGCCTCTCAGCCAACCTATCTCACAAGCTTGTTGTGGGGAGTAAATGAGGAGGGCAATACCACATACACTACCTTGAGCTCCTCAGAGACAAAAAGTGGGACATAAATGCTATATAATATAAATAAATAAGTGGTTATGTTCACTTTATCAATTCAAGCTGAAATGGAACATGTTGGGCCAACTTGGATGGCTTTAGAAGAAGATGAGACAAAATCATGAAGGGGAAGGCAGGCCAGGTGACAAGGGTGTCTACTTAGACCAGGAATCCCCAAACTGCGGCCCTCCAGGTGTTTTGGCCTACAACTCCCATGATCCCTAGCTAACAGGACCAGTGGTTGGGGAAGATGGGAATTGTAGTCCAAAACATCTGGAGGGCCGAAGTTTGGGGATGCCTGACTTAGACTATTTGCTGGGTGCCAATTGTTGATGGGCAATTCAAAATCCCTGCTCTCTCTTCTTGTGGTCCTTCATTTTTAAAGTGAGCATGCGCTGGACATGGACTGGACAGAGCAGGAGTGGTGACCTCTAGTCTTTCAGATATGTTAGACTCTGGCTCCCATCATCCCTGACCATTTGTCATGCTGGCTAGGGCTGATGGGAGTTGTAGTCTAATAACATCTGGATGAGCATAGGTTCCTGATCCCTAAAACAGAGTGTCCCTTCAGAGAGAGCACAATCCTCTTTAAAGATAGAACTGTCCTTTTAAAATAGAACACGGGACCACCGTACCCATAAATGACTTGGAGGAGGGAGGAAGTATGAGCCTTGCCTTTACCTTGGGAGCAACTGTAGACCAGGAAGAAAATGGACTCCCAAAGATAATGTGTGCCTTTATCTTCCCCACCCCCCTCTCCCCTCTCATTCATTCCCCCTCTCTTTCACACACATATCGTTCTGTGGAAGGGAATGACATTTAAAATGTGATGCCATTATAACTCCTTGAGTCAAGTTTTTTAAAATAACTGGATCATCTTATGTTATGAATTTTAATCTGAAAGCTTTATAGTCATGGTAAAATCTGGAAAAATAAAAAAGGGATGGTATATTATAACACACTGCTTTTCATTAGAACTCATTGCTTTTGATCTGCAGCATTAGAATCTCATTCTGTTGCCTTTTTGAGAACCTCAAACAGCAAGATGAATATGGTTGAATTTGCTCCCTTCCTCTTCAGTTTCTCTCTCCCCCCCCCCAATTTCTTTAGCGGAGAGCCCATGACTTTGTCTTAACTGAATAGTTTATATAAATCGGAGCCAAGCTGGACTCATCTCTCAACGCATATAAAGTGGGGTGTTCGTAATGTGATAATAAAGTACAGGGCAGGTAGATAAAAATGGGAGCTGAAACAGCAAAGCACAGACTTGTGAAATACACCCACAGTCCACCATACTATGCGCCTTTGTATAATGTCTCAAGCTGCCTAGATCAGCCTTCTTCAAAACACTTTTCAACGTATTACAATATGTAAGTTGAAATATTAGCAAGTTCCAAATCATATGTGGCAACAATGACCTGTGCTGTGCAATATTGTGCAGTTCTGTTCTACAATGCCATTCACTTCCCCCTTCTTGAGTAGTTTCTCCTAGGGGAGGAATGTGGGTAGGCCAGGCAGCTGAGAGAATTTAAAGAAGAGTTGGTTTTAAAGGCACTCTCGGGTCCTTTCCTTTACCATTGGGTTGGGCATGCACGACATCACACCGAACACTGGGCCAGTGGGGCCAAAGTGCCCATATTGGCTTCCAGTGCACAAGTGGCATGCAGCAAAGAGGGATAATTTCCTTTCAGTCCTTTACTGTGTGGTCACAGTGTGCGGCACTAAACATGCCTCGGAGATGGGAGAGACCACATCCTCCCACATTTTGTGGATAACTCCTTTGCCCTGACACACACACCCCTGTTATATTTTAATAAATATAAGCTGCTTCATCACATTTATGCTTCTTGGGTCTTCTTTGTGGGTGTGGTGTTTTGCAAAGGCAATGATTCATGGTCAATGTGTTCTGCCTGCCACGAACAAGAGCTATCAAAGGTTTTCAGATCAGCAAGTCTAAGCTTAAAATCTGCAAAAGTGCTGATGTATTCTGCCTTTTATACATCAAAGAGCTCTCACTGAAGAATTCCTAAGTAATGCACTGGAAAAGGGCTGAGCTGTACATGTTACAAAAGTGTCAGATTGTCATCTAAAAGGGCCCTTTCAGAAACACCAAGTCATTATTTTCCAGAAGTGGCGTGTCATGGACTCTGAACATGTTGAGTATAATAGCACCCTTCCGGCTCTTGATGCAGTATTTCCTAAGCATGATTTGGCACTTTTTGAAGAGGATGATTTAGAACTTTTGCACTGCACACCTAGGTAGTTGTATGAAGCATTTGTTGAGAATTACTCGTTAGCCTATGATATAATTTGTTACACACAATATGCAAAATACATTAACATGATGGCTTTGGACAGATGACAACATTTCTCTATAATAGCATTGACTGATTAACATTCTATAGCCTTATAAATGTGTTTGTGGGAGGGGGGTTATTGGTTGGTTTCTGTTTTTGTTCTATTGTGTATTTTGTGTTCTCAATTTGTACTTTTATGTTATGAACCACCCTGTGATCTTTCACTGAATGGCAGTATACATATTTATATTTTTAAAAATAGAGCAGATTTCTTCTCTGGTGCTCCAGAGGACAGGACTGCAATTAATGGATTAAGACTGCAAGGAGACAGGGTAAGAGCTATTTAACTATGGTGGAGATTGGTCCAGGAGAAGCTGGGGGCCACCTAGGAAGGTGCCTTATACTGAGTCTGACCATTGGCCCATTTAGCTTAGCACTGTCTACAGTGACTGGCAGCAGCAGCTCTTCAGTGTTTCAGCAGGAATAACAGAATCATAGAATCTTAGAGTTGGAAGGGACCCAAGGGTCATCTAGTCCAACCTCCTGCTATGCAGGAATCTCATCTAAAGCATCCATGACAGATGGCATGATGGTCTCTCTCAGAGATACCCAGAGATCCTGGAGACTGAACCTGTGGGAATGTTGTGGATACTAGGAGAGGATATATTGATTTAATATTATCCTTGTGAGTTTGTGAGCAGAGTACATTTCCCAGTATATAGCAGGAAGTTAGTTGGTAGAACTGTTTGAATCTCTTTACTTAAGCAATCCAATCTGGGTTTGGTTCTTGTAAGTCCCCTTTTATCCCTCCTAAAAAGAATAAAGTCACAACAATCTTCTTTTAAAAGTAATAAGAAGTTTACTCACATTCAGTTCACAGTTGGATCCCTGAAGGCAGGCTTAAGCTTGTAGTTACAGAGACAGTTTGAGTTCATCCCATATGAGAATGAGCCCATGTGCTTCTGGCTGAGCACCAGCAGACAGCAAAATGCATCAGTATCAGCATCAAAAGAAGAAGAAGAAGAACAAGGGAAGATGGCTGCATGACTGGCCCTTTTATGGGGTCTCCCAGGGTCCCGTCCATCTACCTGGTCACATGCAGGGGGACGAAGCTGCGTGTCCACTCTGGGCAAACAGGAAGTGTTGTACTTGACTGCTTATGCTACATTTCATAGAACCTAGGCAGATGTTCTACCACTGAGCTACAGCCCAACCTTCCCTGGAAGAATGGAAAAAGGAGTTGAATAGCCATTTGTCATAGCTCCTGGGATTGCAGGAGTCCTGCCATGAGCACGGATGTCCAAGGATCCTCCTAGTTCTATGACCCTATGATTTTTTATTTTTTTTTGGCAGGAAGGGATTATTGCCTTAGAAGAACAACATCTTTGCCTTGATGGCATATATACACAATGGGTAGCATTGCGTCTTTCAGTTAACCAAGGCAGTTTCCATTTAGAACTGTATCAGTTCTTTTGATTCACATGTAAATAATTAGGATTGTAGTTTATTGTCTGGTTAAATGACAATGCAGCTGGTATCTCACCATCATGTTTTTCTTTAAAAGGATATTTATGCTTTGTATCACTGACTCCCTGTGGAACCAGCATGATCGTGAAGCAGCAGGGGGAATTTATTTAGCCTGTGAAAGCCCTTTGGGCATTATTGTCTTCATTTAAACTTAGGTAATAAAGGGCAAATTTTAAATTTAAAGTTGAGCAATTGCCATCTGTTCAGAATGGAGTTTGCATTCTCACTGCTGCAAGAACTCTAGTTTGGGCAACTTCTGAGGCCATGTCATTAAAAAAAATCTGCCGTTAGCTGAGCAAAACAGTTGGAATGAAGACATCCTTTCACATTCCTGTCCCTCATTTCTGATGAGACCCTCCCCCTGTGCCACCTCACCGGATGATTTTATGACATTTATTATTTTGATTTAGCATTAATGAATAGTTAAGCATTAATGCATACAGCCAAAGGTCTTTTGAGAAACCTCTCCATTCATCCAGCCATATGCAAACAGTCAAATGACAATATATGTTGAGTGTTCGTTAAAAAAAAAATTGGTCAGAATTAAAATTCATGTCCACCATGGGGACTACAGGTAGCCTCTGGCATGGGGATATTAAGAATACAGGGGAGGGAGATACAACAGTGTTGTGGAATGATCAGAAAGCATGAGTGCTTTAGCATTTAATGACATCACAAAGAACAGGGAGCCACTGCGGTGCCATAGGATCCCGTAGGCCAGGGTTATGTTTCAGAGGGATCAATGTCTCTTAAATGTCCAGGATGCCAGTGGCTGGGAATTGCATGGGTAGGCATGGGGGAAGTGGCTAAGATGATTGCTGAACAAGGAGCAGCCTGTGATATGACAGCCTGATTCTGCCTGGGAGGAATTTCCAGTGAAATTTTAGTGGCTCAATAGAATGACTCCAGAGTTTGTATGAATAACCTTTGGCATTTTATCCTTTGACTATCACTCAACTGGGAAGCCGTTAAGAACACAATATACATGGATTATTTACTGTTTCATTTTTCACACCAGGTTCTTCTGAGATACATAGCCAGGAACCAGCTGCTCACATTACAGTTTACTATTTACAGTGTGAAGAAGGGTAATGGACAGGGCTTCTTGAAATTGCATATTGGGTTAGATGCAAAATAAGTTATACTTAGTGTAAACCCTAAGTAAGGCAAAATCTGGATCCAGACCATATTGTAGCTATATTTATTGTTTTACTTCTTCTTACAAATCTTTTATAACTGCCACAGTGCTCTCTTTCTTTTGTTTTCATCTTCCTAATCATATCCCATTGATTTTTAAGGGACAAAGTTTGGATCTTTCCATAGTGTGGCTATATTTACTGCTGTTTTCACTTCCTTCTATTACTCTTTATAGTTACGTCTCTTTATTTATTTCAAGTTCCTCATTGCAAATCAGTGTAATTATATACACAACTATTTATATGGTGCGTTCATACATTGTGACAGCTGGCAGGACCAGAGCACCCAGATCTCTGGCAAGATGTTTTATTTCCAAAACCTAACTCATATCACATTCTCCTCTGTGACTTCTTTTACAGCTAGACCTCTGGCCGCTTTTAAACTTAGCATCATGCCATAGCATATGCTTGTGGAATATGTTATGTTTGGCTTTGAAAATGGGGAAAAAAACCTTAGCCCTTGCATATTGTGTGGTTTGAAGAAGCTTGACACATTTTTTTAAAAAACAACAACAACCTGTAAACATAATAGGAGTGTCAAGTTTGATATTTTCTTATTTGGGAACTTTCTTTAAATGAAAGCTGCAAATTAACTTCTGTCAGGGAGACTGTACTCAATAGATCTTTCAGTACAGCTCTTTGTAATATAGTGTCTAATGAAACCCAAGCTTCAATCATTGTATCTATCTATCTTAGCAATTTTGACATGACAGTTAACAGTATTTTGTGTACCACGTTAGTTATTTTAGGATAATTAAATTTTCTGTGTTGAAGTGAGGCCTTAATGTAATCTGACAAATGGTGCAAGTTAATTCAGCCTTATGGTAGAGCTAATATCTATCATGACCAAATATAGCAATAAACTTGAAAAAAAGACAGAACAAGGGCAGATGCTTTGTGAATTTCCTTCTCCTGAAATGCCCATAACTGGCCAGAAAATATGTACCTTCAATTCTAACTAGTTCAGCGTATGGTAGTTTTGGACGAAGTTGTTGAACAAAAATGGAAATCACCAAAATCTACACTACCGCCATGGGTAGTGTAACCTCAAAATCTCATATTCATCTCTGACTGACACAGATTTCCCCGGACATTTCAGCAATTTCTGACTGGACACTAGTGTATGTTGGAGGAAAGTTCTTCAGTAAGTTCTTTGGGCTTTGTAATATGAAAGCTGTGTTAGTCAGAGATGAATATGTTTGATGGCACTTTTGAGATTATCAATAAGCCTTATTCCAAGTTAGCACCAAAAGAAGTTGCTTTTGTTTATGGAAGTATATGCCATTTGTTCCTGTTGCAGTGATGGCCACCAACTTCAGTGGCTTTTAAAAAAGGAGGTTAGACAAATGCATGGAGGATAAGGCTGTTAGCAAAGTCCTCTAAAATAACACAGAGAGAAAGACATCCTGATAAGCTTTCACTGGGGGAAAGCAGCACAAAATTTGAGGGGAAAGGAATTGAGAAATTTTGACTTTTTTGACTTCAGGTCTAGTTCATATAATCACACATAGAGGGGAAAAGTCCCTTAGAACCACACAGCCAATCAGAACTTGAGTTACCTCAGCAAAGTTCATGCCACTCGGAGTGGTTGCTAGGTAACACTTGGGCTAGCTATAAACATTTTTTCCCCTTAGGTTACTAACTGAATGATCCCTGCTATTGCATTTCCAACAAAAGCTATCAATGTCCACCAGCCATGATGTCTATGGACTCCCTCCACTGTGGTTGTGAATGCCAGTTGCTAAGAAGCACAAGTGGAAAAAGCACTGTTTCCCACCCTTGTCATAGACCATGAAAGTTTCCTTTGACTCACAATATATTTCTGATGTGTCCATCCATTGTGAAAGCAAGTTTCTCCCTCTTTCTTCTGAAAAGTTATTGCTAATGTTAGTCTCAGATAATGGGAAATGCCCAGAGGCACAAGATAAACTTTCCCTTTCTTTTGTGTCTGAGAATGAAGTTCAATCCTGTATAACTGGGCAGTCTGAGGGACTAGAGAAAACTGCTTTCCTCTCAGCTCATGAGCTGTTTTCAAATCTAATATTCTATTGATAAAATCAAATTGGGTTGCTGAAGAGAGTGAGAGCCATGAAAAATGTATTGGAAAGCAGTCATTTGCTGTGCTGCTGTAGAAAACGAAGGCGAAACTGAAGCAACAAGGAGGAGGAAGACATTCCACAACAGCAATAATTTCCCGTTTGTCCCTTCTGCTTCTTTCTTCTCTTCCAGGAGCAATATAATGTTGTGGAGGTCTGCTGTTGGAGATGAAATTGCTGGAACAATCAAAGAAGATGGGAATGGGCAACCCCTTTACAAGTGACCCTTCAGAGCAATTTGCCCCTGCCCTGACAGGCTCCTGAGTGGAGAGGAAGAGGGAGAGACTGAAAGGGGCATGGATAGGAGAGAGAGAGAGGAAGATAAGGTGTTGCCCTGGCCACTTCGTGACCTCACACAGCTTGCCTTTGGTCCCACACTTATATGGGTAGGGATGGGAGGGATTCAGTTCACATTTCAAATGTATCAGATTTCCACTTCCCAGAACAACACATGAACAGAAGTGCAGCCATTTTTTGAAATTTGCACTTCTTTGATTTCCGTGATACAAAATTCTCCAACCCCAAACCTTACAAAAATGCATATATTATGGGGAAGTGTGCACACAAGGGTATATATTAGAGACAGTGATGTACAAGAATGCATTGTATTAGAGAAAATCACTTGCAAAAATGTTGTACATTGGGGGAAATGGTATACAAAAAAATGGGTGCCTTAGGATAAATGAAAATGCTGATGAACTTTCATGATTTGTTTGTTTGTTTTGCAATCCCATGTGGAAATCTGATGAACTGAAGATAGGAGAAATGTGATAAACTGAAACTGACAAAGTTGTCCATCCCTTACCATGGGAATTGTAGGGATAGATCAATTGATTAGGGCACCCACAGTGTACAAAATGTCCAAGAATTTATATGCCAAAACACACATTGTAATAATACCATTAGTATGTGAAATGTAAACAAATAAACTACGAACAACACTAAGTTTGTCACTGGTATGAGCTTTCGTGTGCATGCACACTTCTTCAGATAGGAACCAAGTTAGATACCAGAGGGTCTTTTGGACAGGGGAAAACTAATTTCCCTGACTCTACTACTGGGCAGTTGGCAATGCCATGCTTTACTTTTCTGTTATTTTCTGCAAAATGAATTTCAACTCTCTTCTTGTAAAAGAGAGGATTTGAGGATTGTTTTCTGTAAATTGTATTGAGTTATTGAAGAGTTCAGTGATGCTTATGAGATCAGAATGGCAGCTTGCAATTTCTTCGCTAAGCAGAGATAATACTTCTGACAGCTTTTGGTCTCCACACCTCTAAAATATAGTGATTGCATCAGAACAGAACAGAATGTACCCAGTTTCTTTCTTTTACTTCTTTAGGTCTTACTTACTGTGTAAAGAAAATCACCCCGATTTTGAGGGTGAATGGAGACGCCTAATGGAATCTTGGCTATATCATTTCCGCAGCTATTCAGTTGTGATGCCTCTTGGTGGTAGTCTGTGCTGTATACAGTATCTCTGCCTGTAGTTCATAGGATTTATATACTGAATTTTGTATCAAGGATAACAAATGACTACAATCATTGGGTGAGATTCACCTAACTAGGCATATAGTGCACAAGCACTAAGAAAAATGCACACAAGTCTCAAGAGAAGATGTGCCCTGCCAAAGTTTGTAAACTTCAATTTTAGAGTTTGCAAACTTCAATTTTAGAGTCACATTTTTGAGCTCATGATATTCCATGTGCTTGCTGGAATAAACCATGCAGATGAGACTGTGCAGTTATCTGGCTACAGATAGTGTTATACTTCTTTGGGTATTACAGAAATGCAAATACAAACCTCAGGAGGCACAGACTGCATGTGGGTTTATGAGTCGTTTTCAAAGAACATTGTATTCATGTGTCAATGAATGAACTGTACTGGGTTCACTCTGGTGCCAGTTTTAATTGCTAGAAAATGCCAGGGCTAAAAGGGTAATCATAAATTCTGTCTAGTCTGTTCTAATTATTTTGCTATTGTTTTTAAATTAAAAAACCCCACTTTCACTGTTTCATTTCAGACATAAGAAAACCTTGTAGTTTGCTTGCAAAATATGTTGATGAAATAAAGCTGCTGTGTAACACATACCTATCTGGGAGTACGTCTGCTTGGAATTAATTGAGCTGATTTCCAAGTAGATATGTATAAGATTCCACTACAGTCATACCTCGGTTTACAACCACCTCGGTTTACAATTGCCTCGGTTTACAAACACCGTGAACCCATCTGGAATGGATTAATTCACTTTCCATTACATTCAATGGGAAAGTTCGCTTCAGGTTAAGTACGCTTCAGTTTAAGTACAGACTTCCAGAACCAATTACACTCATACTTCAGGTTAACTACACTTCAGGTTGAAACAAAATAAAAAAAAAAATTCCTTCCAGCAGCACCTTAAAGACCAACTAAGTTTTTTATTTTGGTATGAGCTTTCGTGTGCATGCACACTTCTTCAGATACACTGAAATGGAAGTCCCCAGACGCTTATATGTAGAGAAAGGGTGGGGAGGGGTGGTGGAAATGGGTGATTGACTGACTGATAGCTGTTGACGACTGTAAACGACTGCAAATGGTCTTGCATGAAAAAGCAAGGGGTGAGATGGCTGAAGATCGCTTTATCATGTATAATGAGATAAGAATCCAACGTCTCTGTTCAAACCAGGTATTTCCATGATTTTAAGCTTGGTGATAAGTTCAACTTCAGGTTGAGTATTCCACGGACCTGTCTGGAATGGATTAATCCACTTTCCATTACTTTCAATGGGAAAGTTCGCTTCAGGTTAAGTATGCTTCAGTTTAAATACAGACTTCCGGAACCAATTGTGGTTGTAAACCGAGGTACCACTGTACTCATATTTATGGACATTAAGGGAGCTCCTGTGGAAGACAGGAGTGTCTGGCGTGCTCTGGTCCCATGGGGTCACGGAGAGTCGGACACGACTAAATGACTGAACAACAACAAAGGGAGCTCTGAGATCAATGTAGACCTTAAAAATAATATATAAGTAGTTTGTTGGAAACAGGACAGGGAAACCTGTGACCCACAAGCTGTTGTGAGACTCCAGTTCCCAACATCCATAGCTAATATGGCCAATGGTTAGGGATGATGAGAATTGTAGTCCAGCAAAATCTGGAGGGTCACAAGTTAGCCACCCCTAGTATACATTATCTACATTCACATGGCCAAAAAAAGAGAAAGGCTATGAACTGCTAGGAGAATGGGAGGGAAACCAGTGGAAAATAGCAGTTTGGATTTAAACCAATGTTTCCGCTCCTTTGCTTCCATTTGTTACCAATCTAGAAGTGGGGAGCAAGATAAGCTATCCCAATTTCTGTCACTCTCTTTCAGTAATTAGTGGGGTCTTTTGAGATTTGGCATATGTTCCAGCCGAATCTTGGAAGTTGACCAAGCCCGCTGCTCCAAGTATTATGCAATATTAAGATGCTATTGCATCTTAAGCAGCTGCAGCCTTCAACTTTTCTCGACAGACCCTTGTTTCTGCAGTTGTTAAGTGTTTTAAGTTGGGTACCTAACCCAAAGTGAACCCGATGTAGTAAAAAATAACAGACTACTAATTTTCTCTGTTTATTTCTCGTGCCTTTGCATATCCTAGTTTCAAAGCAAGCTAACGGTATTCAAAGGCACATGTATAAAAACAATTATCGTGAAACCGTGAAATGCCTCTTCCGCTCCAGAGATTGTATTAGTATGGCTCACTACTTAAGTCACTGGGCTAATTCAGTGGGATAGAGAAACTCTAAAATATTTTCTAATCATGGATTAGAACATGAAACAGAGATACTGGGAAAAGTCTCAAAATGAGAAACAATGTTTTAGGAATAAGGGATGACACACCCCTTGCTTAAAACAGTGGTTTTCAACCTTTTTGAGTCCATGGCTCCCTTGACCAACCACATTCTTTCTGTGGCTCCCCAGTAGAAGCCAATTATACTGCGGGCTCATTACAGGACACAAGGAAGTGAGGATTTGCCCATTCCGCCCCCCCATTCCGCCCCACCCCTTTTTGGCTCCATTTTTGGTGCACACATAAGCAGGACTGCCTGTGTCAACAGGAACCTGAGCAATGCCACTGCTCTACAGGGCTGAGCTGACACACTCCTTCGGGTTTCTTTTAATGAATAACATTACAACTTCATTTCCCTAAAAAATAATGCTTATTACACAAAAGGTTTACAAAGTTCAGTTATTGCAAAAGTTTTTCAGTGTTAATTTTATGCATTTTTTTAAATTCACCATGGTATTTAACAATAAGATCTTATGTCCTTTGGAGGAGAAATTGTGAATTGCAGAATTTTTTAACATCACCATGGTATTTAACAATCTTATGTCCTTTAGAGGAGAAATTGTGAATTGCAGAATTTTAAATACCCGTCATCATCCTTGGCTTCACTCAATTTTGTTTATAACACTCTTCCATTTTCTTCCAGTTGTGAGGGTGGGGGATGGGGAGCGGCCTCACAAGTGGAGTAGCCTAGGGCCTCTCTTCATCCAAATCCGGCCCTGCATACAGCACAAGGCATGGGTATGTAAATAGGGGAGTGGATGGCTGGGCTGCAACCTTGGCAGGATGGAGACTGTTCCTCGTGGCTCAGACAGCGGAGATATCCTGCTCTCTGCATTTATAGTGATGTTTAAAAACTTAAGACTAAGAGCACAGAAAGCTCTCCATGCAGACAGACACTTAAAAAGTGAACACCCTTAATTGATTCCACACAAAGGTTCCGTCAAATGTGCTAAGTAAACAAGCCGAAAATGAGACAGGAAGGAAGTACTTTTTCCTGCCAGCCAGTCTCTTTCATTTAGTGACCTCCAGGCTTCCAGCGAGTAACAGAAGACGCATAATGGGAAAGCTGAAAAAGTGCCAAATGTTTAATGTGACGTTTGATCATAACACATATGCTAGCCTAAAGTTTCCAGACTGAACTTATTTCGGGGATGAGCTTAAGAGCTTGCATAGCTTTGGAAGGCTTCACGTCCTTTTCTGTTTGGTGTCATATGATGCCACACCCTGCCCTGCTTCCAGAGCAGAGTTAGATGGCCAAACCCTCTCAAAGGATGTGACTCCTTTCTGCTAGCATTTTAGGATAACAGCACTAAGCTTACCATCATAATGCCACTGCCCCGATAAGAGATAAAAACAAGGAGCCTCTTTTCTAAATATATTAGGCCAGGCCTGTACAATTAGGGCTTATTTGCACCTCAGTTTCTCCCTCTGCTTTCCCTGGGGGAAACTTGTGCAGTTTAGTGCTGAATCAGAACAAACAGCAATCAAGCGTTCTGCAGATCGCCAATTTAGTGCTTAAGAGCAGGTTTCCTGGGGGAAAGCTGAGGGCCAAAGGCAAAACTGCTTGAACCCATGCAGGGGCGTACCCAGGATCAAAACTAGGGGGGGGCAAGGGGTGGGGCCAAGGCACAGGAGAGGAGGGGCCACAAAGTGGGAACATGGGTGGGGCTATGGAGCACCCCGGCGGAGCGTGCAGCCATGGGCAAGAGCGGTGCTGCTGGCGGGGCTGGTGGGCAGAGGCGGAGGCGGAGCACAGCCCAGTGGAGCGCGAGTTCGGCGTTCCCACCCACCGCGCCGCGCCCTCCAGCTTCCCGTTGCGCTCTCTGGTTCCCCGCCGCGCTTGGCCTTGCCGGAGGGCACGATGGGGAGCTGGAGGGAGGGCGCGGTGCGGTGGGTGGGAATGCCGAACTCACGCTCTGCCGGGCTGTGCTCCACCTCTGCCCACCAGCCCCGCCGGCAGCGCCGCTCTTGTCCACAGCTAGGCCAGCCCTGCTTCTGGGGGGGGGAGCTGCCCCCCTGACCCACGCTGGGTACGCCCATGAACCCATGCCTGGAAAGTATAGGACAAGCAGAAAACCACCAGGAACCAGGCTTCCTGGGCATGGGAAAAGCAGAAGTGTGGGAGAGCTTCACATTGGCATTTGGTTTCACACTGTGGAAAGCAGGACAAACCCTCCAACATTTATCTGATAAAAATAGGAATGTCCTATTCTATAATAATAATAATAATAATAATAATAATAATCAGTCACTCTGGGCAGCTTCCAACAGAAAAACAAAACAAAACAATTGATTAAACATTAAAAGCATCCCTAAACATAAAAATATTATTATTATTATTATTATTATTATTATTATTATTATTACCCCACCTATTTGACTGGGTTGCCCAAGCCGCACTCTGGGCATCTTCCAACATATATGAAAACGTAACAAAACATTAAAAGGCTTCCCTAAACAGTGCTATCTTCAGATGTCTTCTAAAGGCTGTATAGTTACTTATCTCATTGGCTCGGGGATCACATAACTTCATACCCTCTGATGAAAATAGGGACGTCCTACCATACCTTCCAACATTTCTCTGATGAAAATAGGGAAAATAAGAAAAACCGGAACATTCTGGGATCAAATGAGAAAGTGGGAAGGATTCTGTAAATACAAGACGACCCCTGGAAAATGGGGACACTGTGGACTAGATAAACCTTTGGTCTCGTCCATCAGGAGTCTTCTTGTGTGCTTAGAAGCACAGCCCCTCTCACAAAGAACAGATATCTTCCTACATAAACCAATCATTTCAGGTCTTGGACTCTTAATGTGTTCCCTATTGCCTTCATGTTGAGACCTCATTTTATGTGGTTACATATTTATTTATGTGCCCATAAACAGGTTTAATCGCCCTGTGGTTCAAAAGCTTCACAAATTCCAACTATGGCAGCAGACTCCATTCACAATGTTTTTGTTTGTTTTCTATTTGTTTTTATTATCCCAGAGTACAAAATGAATGCAAACGGCATGAACATACAGATATAGCGTACATAAATTTCTACAGAGATGACTATTTTCTTCAAGCACCAGCATCCATTGTTGACTATATTGGCGGTGCACACAGATAGATTGATTTCTTTAAGGTACCGTAAGTTAAGCTACTGAAACTCCTGAAGTAGGAGGGTGAAAAAAATACAGCGGCAAAGCAAATTCGTGTGGATAAATAATTGAATTCACTTCATTTTTTTATTTCAAGAGAAACTGCTGCTCTTTCTCCGCCAATTTATGAATGCATAGGAAGCTGCTTTAGAGTCAAACAATGGTCTATCTAACTCAGTATTGTTGACACTGACTGGCAGCAGCTCTCCAAGGTTTCATTCCCAAACCTACTTGGAGCTGCTGGGCATTGAACCTGGGGCCTTCTGCATGCAGAGCAGGTGTACTGCCACCAAGCTATGGCTATTCCTCATATGCAAACTTCCTGGCAGTACAAAATATCACCTCTGCAACTTTCATATCTCTGCACAGCTGTAGGAGTTTTGCATTTGTTCGAGGTTTGAAAATCCTGCACACAAAAAAAACAAAATAATTGTTACTACTGTACTCCTATTATTATTGAATAGGTTAAAACACTATAATATTTTTTTAAGTACAGCCGTACCTTGGTTGACGAACACCTTGTGACTCGAACGTTTTGGCTCCCGAATGCTGCAAATCCGGAAGTGACTTTTGCAAACTTTCTTTGGAACCTATTTTGGATGTCAGCATTGTTTCTGGGACCAATCAGCCAATCGGAAGCCTTGCCTTGGTTTGTGAACGTTTTGGAAGTCAAAGGGAACAAGCATTTAGATGAGGAAATGTGTAGCCCTGGGGTCTATAATGAGCCAAAAGAGGCAATTGGGATCATTGGGAAACTGGAAAGTGAGGGATGTTTGCAGTTAGAATTACACACTTATTTGGTTATACAGTCGTACCTCGGTTTACGACCCGCTCGGGTTGCGAACACTTCGGGTTACGAACTCCGCAAATCCGGAAGTGTTTTCGGCGCGCGTGTGTACGCTTTGCGCATGCACAGAAGCGCGTGCTCGGTTTGCGACCTTTTCGGGTTACGAACCGCGATCCGGAACGGATCGTGTTCGTAACCCGAGGTACTACTGTATTGTCATTTTTACATCAGGGATTAAAATAATAATTCAGATCTCTTTTCGCAATTTAGGATACCAAATATGTCACCTGTAGTGGTTTGTCAAGCAACTTACTTCTCAAAAGGTTTTTTTCAGTATTGGAATATCTCACACCTGTACCTTGTCTTTAAGTTATTTCCCTTTATATACTTACATGTGGGGTCCCCCCCCCAGAAGTGTATGTGGGGTGTGTGTGTGAATTTTTTTTTTAGTTGTTGATCTCTAGAGATTTACCGACACCACCCTTGAGAAACTGACAAAATATCTTAGTTCATTGCAGAATGCAAAACGTGAAGACGGTTATAAAACTGTTTGGTGCATGTTCATTCAGTGTGTTGGAAGAAACACTGCTGCATCTCCAGCAACCCACGACTCACTCTGGGACAACCTGTTGAGAAGTCCGCTCTTGGTGCATGGTCTGGCACAATGACACCTCGCCCTGCAATCCATCAGGTTCCTGTTCACTGGGGCTCTCCGGCTAGCAGGATAGCCAAAATGCTCACCTCACCGATTGGACCCTAAATTCAGGCCTGCCCTCAAATTGCCCAATGAGGGCAGGTCTGGCAGGCAGATACCTCCCTGTGGGCGGGCCTAATGGAGCACCCAGAAAAAGTATTATATTAACTTAACCATTACTTCCCTGACTAGAACACTCTGATTAATAACAACAACAACAACAATAATTATAATAATAATATGCATGGGATGTTTGGGATTGTGATGGGGGAAGGGGGTTTATTTGTTTGATGTACTTAACAGAATGCAAAAATAAAATTATAAAGTTATCAACTGTTTATAAAGTTATAAAAAAAATATGAGGCAGACAGATGCACCTCACTAGGGAGGGCATTCCACAAAAGGGAACCATGACCAAGAAGGTTTTCATAGGTCAACAGTGTCTCTCTTGCCAATATATCCATCAAAGCTCTGCATGCATTTTAGAGCCCTCAAGAATTGGAAGTGGTCACTGGAGAGACAGAGCTATAATCTATAGAGGAAACTTTAGGAAGCAAACATCTTATTTGACATTGCTGTGATATTCTGTCTCCTTGCTAGACTGCCATTGTTTAAAATCTAGCCTTCCTCCATATGTGCATGGCATTGTTGTTTTTAAACCATTTCCTTACCTTCTCCTTTCCTCTTGGAATGCTTTAAGGGGACAGTGATTCAGAATGACTGTAATGTAATGGAAAAAAGAAGTTGCTTCAGCTTGCAAAATGTGATCTTCTGAACTTGTACCCACTTACTCCTTAGCGTCATGTTTCACAGCACTTGTGCTAGAAGTAACTTGCCAACATTAGAAGGGGGTGGGAATCATCAGTGCAAAGCAGAATTGTACTTTGGAAATTACCTCAGAGGGAACTGGAAACCAAGTCACGTTTGTCTTAAAACATTTCCAAAGCAGGTTTTAAAGTTTTAAGGGGAAGGGGCAAAGCTCATTGGTAGAGCATCTGCTTTGCATGCAGAAAGTCCTGGATTCAATCCCTGGCATCACCAGATACCCTGAAACCTTGGAGAGCCACTTTCAGTCAGTGTAGACCAGTGGTGGCCAAACCCAGCCCTCCAGATGTTTTGGGACTACAGTTCCCATCATCCCTGACCACTGGTCCGGTTAGCTAGGGATGATGGGAGTTGTAGTCCAAAAACAGCTGGAGGGCTGAGTTTGGCCACCACTGGTGTAGACAATGCTGAACTGGATGGGCGAGTTTTCTACGTTCCTAAAGGTTCATATAAGGGCATTAAGTGAATGGTAGGGCAATTCATATCAAGTGGCTATTTCCACTGAGTCTTTAAGCATGTTATTGATTTGACGTGCTACCTTCCATGCAGCCCTAGACTCTCACGCTCTAGGTCAGGGATGAAACATTTGTGGCACACCAGACGTTGCAGGAATCCAGCTCCCATTATCCTTGACCATTGGTCATGCTAACAAGGACTGATGGGAGTTGGAGTTCAATAGCATCTGGCCAGCCATGGTTCCCCATCCATGTTTTAACACTTATATTGGATTAAGTTCCACTTAGCTCTAATCTACACCAGGAATGAGGAAACTGTGGCCTTGCAGATGCTGTTGAACTCTAACTCCCATCAGTCCCAGCCAGCATAGCCAAAGGTCAGTCCAGCAAAATCTCAAAGGCCACAGGCTCCTTATCTCCCATAAGCTAGGGATTTATGCACTAGACATTTCTCATTTATCCTCGAGAATCCATTCCTCCAAAACTGTTTCATGTTTCTTCAGCGATGACCCCCTTTTAAAAATGTGTTGGTGTTTATAGCAACTTTTTAAAGTGGTATTTCTCAATCCTGGGTCCCCAGCTGTTGTCACACTACAGCTCCCATCATCCCTAGCTAGCTGGACCAGTGGTCAGAGGTGATGGGAGTTGTAGTCCAAAAACAGTTTGAGAAACAAACTTTGAAAGCTTTGTTTGAAAGCTTTCATTACAACAGTGCCTTCACTGTCTCTATCCTTGCTGCATCCGAAGGCTTGGAGAATCCTCTTGTCACAAGGACATTGCTGAAGCAAGTCCTGAAACAATTTTGAATAAAACCAAATTGAGAACTGTACAGCCCTACCGAGTATCTTCCTGGTAGCACTTTTAGATAACAATTGTACACTAAAGTCTCCATATATGGCTTGGGACCTTTGCTTAAAGCTTACCCAGCCTACTGGTTAATCCAACCATAGGATGAGGTTCCTTTTAGAACACTGGATAAAATTTTAATGCTGTTTGAAATAAACAAAAAGAATTAGTTTCCACATGGGACTCAACTGTAGAAGAATATAAAGATTTGGAATTAGAGAGCTCCTGTCCCTGACCAGGAGTCTCTGAAATTGCAAAACTAGCATGCATAAGGAGGTGAATGTATTTCAGCGAGCTTTGCTAGGTTTGATCCACATACTGCATTCAGCAATAACTGTGTTCCCAAAGCCTATTTCTGAGGGTTTATGAAAATAAGACTTTAAATGGATGGTACATCAGCTACAAATATCAGCATGTTTAGAGGGGGGAAATAAGCTTCACTCTTTTATAGCAGGCTTTTTAGTTTATTAGAAATTCCAGGAATTACCGTTCACCTCAAGTGTAAAGGACTGTCTAAGGAGTTAAGGTTTTCGATTACGGTGCGGCCACAAAGTACCTAGAAATAATTCAGTGATTCCAAGAGCAAAACTATTTCCTATTAACTTCAAATCCCTCCTCACAGCAGCTCAACCCTCCCCTTCTCCACACTGCATACCTCACAGGGAAATAGATGTGAAGGCCAAATTGTGGTTTACGTAAGTGCTCAGGAACACAGATAACTCAGTTGGTAGAGCATGAGACTCCTAATCTCAGGGTTGTGGGTTTGAGTCCTATGTTGGGCAAAAAGATTCCTGCATTGCAGGGGGTTGGAATGGATGACCCCCTTCCAACTCAACAATTCTATGATTCTATGAAATGGGGCAACCTTTTTGCCAGCCATTTCTGAATGGCTGGACTAGGGTATGTTGTTTAAAGTAATATCAAAATCATTGAGCTCCTTTTTTGAATTGCAAACAAAGACCAGTGTAAAGTGGTTCAAAATTGGGAAAGGAGTACAACAAGGCTGTATATTGTCCCCCTGCTTGTTTAACTTATATGCAGAATTCATCATGAGAAAGGCTGGACTGGATTAATCCCAATCCGGAATTAAGATTGGTGGAAGAAATACCAACAATCTCAGATATGCTGATGACACAACCTTGATGGCAGAAAGTGAGGAGGAATTAAAGAACCTTTTAATGAGGGTGAAAGAGGAGAGCGCAAAATATGGTCTGAAGCTTAACATAAAAAAAAAAACTAAGATCATGGCCACTGGTCCCATCACCTCCTGGCAAATAGAAGGGGAAGAAATGGAGGCAGTGAGAGATTTTACTTTCTTGGGTTCCATGATCACTGCAGATGGTAACAGCAGTCACGAAATTAAAAGACGCCTGCTTCTTGAGAGAAAAGCAATGACAAACCTAGACAGCATCTTAAAAAGCAGAGACATCACCTTGCCAACAAAGGTCCGTATAGTTAAAGCTATGGTTTTCCCAGTAGTGATGTATGGAAGTGAGAGCTAGGCCATAAAGAAGGCTGATCGCGAAGAATTGATGCTTTTGAATTATGGTGCTGGAGGAGACTCTTGAGAGTCCCGTGGACTGCAAGAGGATCAAACCTATCCATTCTGAAGGAAACCAGCCCTGAGTGCTCACTGGAAGGACAGATCCTGAAGCTGAGGCTCCAATACTTTGGACACCTCATGAGAAGAGAAGACTCCCTGGAAAAGACCCTGATGTTGGGAAAGATTGAGGGCACAAGGAGAAGGGGACGACGGAGGACGAGATGGTTGGACAGTGTTCTCGAAGATACGAACATGAGTCTGACCAAACTGCGGGAGGCAGTGGAAGACAGGAGTGCCTGGCGTGCTCTGGTCCATGGGGTCATGAAGAGTCAGACATGACTGAACAACAACAACCAGCATAAAGAAAGATATTCTATTCAATAAACTACCTTTTTATGTAAGAAATAAGCGAACGCATTCACTCTGAAAATTTGAACACTATTTTCATTGCTTTATAGTACTGAAAATCCATTTTAAAATAATTGTCACAAGGAGCATTTTTTTAAAAAAGGTGAAATGTTCAGTAGAGCATTAGGAGATAATAATAGCTTGGAATAACAGAAAACAGGCACAAAAGGGGCAAAGCATATTTCTTGGTGGGCGAGCAGCACATCAAGGTCTCTGAAAGAAGAATCACATTATATTTCCCACTAAAACTGCCACTGTAAACACTATTTTTCTCTGAAACAAGTCATCTTTTTCACAGAGACAACCCTCGGTGGCTGAGTCTCCTCCTTTTATTCTGATTGGCTATTTACAGAACAAAAATGTGAGAAGCCTTCTTCTCAGTGGCTAAAAAGTTCCTGTTTCATTCTGATTGGGCAAGGATGGAACCTGGCTTCTCTTCTCCTGCATGTGAGATGCTTCCCTTTTCCCCACAGTGGATTGCCAATGGTCTGTTGGCATCTTGAAGAGGATGTTGGTAGCTGCAAAATGCATAGACTTTGTTGGCTCCAGAGCTGCAGCTGAACTAAAGAGCTACAGAGATGATATTATATTAATGTACTTGTGTACGTTAATGAAAGGAATCCAGCAACAGGAGGGCAGGTGTGGGGTGAAATCCTTGTTTGATGGGGGAACTCGCTCTCCTGTTCCCCCTCTGGTACTGCCCAAAGTGGAGGACTGTACCAGTATTCAAGTAACAGCCAACTGCTAGTCTGGTTGGCTTCTGTACATTGGATGGGAAGTTTGCCATCTTGTCCTCCAAGATGTAGTATCAAATGTATTTTGATACTTAATCTCCATTTGTTATGTGACTTAAGTGCCCTTGGAGTTTAGGGTTGTTAGAAAAATCAGTGGACGCTAGTGTCTTAGGCATATTGGTTCAAGTCTCCGCAGAAAACAATTTTCGAGTGAATAGTTGCATTGAAGTTTGCGGTTCTAGAAAGAGTTGAATTGTTCCTCCTCCAAAAGTCTGTGCAATGAAGTTCTTATCCAGGCATGCCCAAACTGCGGCCCTCCAGATGTTTTGGCCTACAACTCCCATGATCCCTAGCTAACAGGACCAGTGGTCAGGGATGATGGGAATTGTAGCCCAAAACATCTGGAGGGCCGAAGTTTGGGGATGCCTGCTCTTATCTCTGTTTCTCTATTTCCCATGATGCCTTGCTGATTGTGCTGAGAAAAGATGCATAAAAATCACTGGAAATATATTTAAAAAATTGGCTAATATAAAGATTATATTTCTAGCTTTAGAAATCTAGGCAAACATTTCTGACAAAATCAACCATTCCATATTGAGAATCTCTGGACCACAACTCAATACGAAATTATGATGAAGTCCCAGTGATTTAAAGGGGAATGAAGCCTCAACCACCTTCTGGGCTGCAGGCACAGTCTAGACCAGGCACCCCCAAACTTCAGCCCTCCAGATGTTTTGGACTACAATTCCCATCTCCCCCGACCACTGGTCCTGTTAGCTAGGGATCATGGGAGTTGTAGGCCAAAACTTCTGGAGGGCCATAGTTTGGGCATGCCTGGTCTTGACCCCTGACAAAGGTATCTTTTCAGCATTAAAATAAAATAAAATAAGAGTAAACAATGCTAGAAGCGGCAGTGAGTTGTTCTGATCTCTATGGAGGTGACGGAGGGAAGCGCTCGGTGGCTGCTGTGGTGACTCGGAGGCCCGTCCTGCCATTTACGCTCTTCCCCCCTCCCTACCCCAGAGTCGGAGCCCCTCCTCCTCCAAGTGACTCATCGATTAAGTTGAACCTCAGAAGGAGAACTGCGGCCCTCCAGATGTTTTGGCCTACAACTCCCATGATCCCTAGCTAACAGGACCAGTGGTCAGGGATGATGGGAATTGTAGCCCAAAACATCTGGAGGGCCGAAGTTTGGGGATGCCTGCTCTTATCTCTGTTTCTCTATTTCCCATGATGCCTTGCTGATTGTGCTGAGAAAAGATGCATAAAAATCACTGGAAATATATTTAAAAAATTGGCTAATATAAAGATTATATTTCTAGCTTTAGAAATCTAGGCAAACATTTCTGACAAAATCAACCATTCCATATTGAGAATCTCTGGACCACAACTCAATACGAAATTATGATGAAGTCCCAGTGATTTAAAGGGGAATGAAGCCTCAACCACCTTCTGGGCTGCAGGCACAGTCTAGACCAGGCACCCCCAAACTTCAGCCCTCCAGATGTTTTGGACTACAATTCCCATCTCCCCCGACCACTGGTCCTGTTAGCTAGGGATCATGGGAGTTGTAGGCCAAAACTTCTGGAGGGCCATAGTTTGGGCATGCCTGGTCTTGACCCCTGACAAAGGTATCTTTTCAGCATTAAAATAAAATAAAATAAGAGTAAACAATGCTACAACAGCTCGTGATTAACATATATGTTTTGCTTTGAAATGTAAGGATTTGGGAAAGGATTAGAAGTTTCCGAAACGACTTTTCACCTGGGAACCGAGGGAAATCACAGCAGCAATAAAGCTCAACAGCTAGTACTGAAACTTGATTGGATTTTCCACGGCGGGGTTCTTTCTGAGGCAGAAAGTTGAAAATGTGTATCTACAAAGCCAGAGAGAGGGAACCTCGCCCATTAAATAAAACTATAATATGCTGCGATGTAAATTCAATGTACTGCTTGGGAGTAAATAAAAAAAGTCTGGGAATAATAATTTTTAAAATCTGGAGGTGCAACACATTCATGAGAGAGGGAAGGAGGGAGAAACCCTCATGAGAGCTAGTAAAAAAGAGATAGAAAGCAGTATAAGCAGCAAGAAACAGCATGTGGCTATTTTAGTGCTGCCTTTTCATAGCATTCTAGCCCCGCCTCCCATTTCCCCAAGACTATATGTAAGACTAATATGCAGAGGATCTGTTATTTTCATTAAGCTCAGCATTCTTTTCTTGTTTATGACTTCATGAAGGTTTGTGTGTGCCTGTCACTTTGACAGAATCCATGGTTATTAGAAATGATGGTAAATGAACTTGGGTCTAGAAACCAAGCCTTTTGAGGAATGATTGAGAGAGTTGCCTGTTTAGCTTGCATAACAGGAGATGTGAGAGCCATCTTCAAATATCCAAAGGGCTACCACGTGGAAGATGGAGCAAGCTTGTTTTCTCCTGCTCTGGAGGATAGGACCTGAACCAGTGGATTCAGGTTGCTTTCCCTTCTATACCATAGCTGCTGTCACGGTCCGGTCGGTGGGCATCAGGACCAGAGGCAAGATGGTGGTGAAGAAGCAGGAACAGGTGCAGGGCTGAGGGTCCAGCAGCAGGCAGTCGCAGGGTCAAGGAGCAAGGCAGAGGCGAAGGTCTGGGAGTCAAGGAGCAAGGCGTCAGCAAGGCGAAGGTCCAAGGAGCAAGGAGCAAGGCGAAGGCTCAAGGAACAAGAAGCACGGCGAAGGTTCAAGGAACAAAAAGCACGGCGAAGGTACAAGGGTCGAGGATCAAGACGTCGGCAAGGCAAGGGTCCACGGAGCAAGGATCAAGACGTCGGCAAGGCAAGGGTCCACGGAGCAAGGATCAAGACATCGACAAGGCAAGGGTCTACGGAGCAAGAATCAAGACGTCAGCAAGGCAAGGGTCCACGGAGCAAGGATCAGGACGTCGGCAAGGCAAGGGTCCACGGAGCAAGAATCAAGGCGTCAGCAAGGCATGGGTCCAAGGAGCAAGAATCAAGAGGCCAGATGCAACCAGGCAGGGATAGCGTTGCTGTGGCAAAGAGCTGAAGGGAAATGCTGGGCTTTTATCCCTCCCAGCTCCTGCCACCAGGTGCAGTGAGATATCAAGTGGCCCCACCTGGGTGACTACTCCTTGCCTCTTCAGCACAAGCTGAGGTCTTCACCTGTGTGGCCACGCCTTGCTGCTCCAGCACAAGCTGAGGCAGGCCCCAGTCCTGCAAAGCACTACAGGCCCCAGAGCCTGACTCTTGCCCATACTCCTGACAGCTGCCAAGTCTCCCGTTTTCCCCGGGAAACCCCCGTTTTTAAAGCCATTTCTCGCTGTCATCCTGAATGGCAAAATATCCCGTACTTCCCCCGATTTCTTCCGGTGCCGCTTTGGCTGCGCGCTATGTAATAAAGTTAGTGGGGCTGTCTCAGTACGTGCTAGAAGCGGCAGTGAGTTGTTCTGATCTCTATGGAGGTGACGGAGGGAAGCGCTCGGTGGCTGCTGTGGTGACTCGGAGGCCCGTCCTGCCATTTACGCTCTTCCCCCCTCCCTACCCCAGAGTCGGAGCCCCTCCTCCTCCAAGTGACTCATCGATTAAGTTGAACCTCAGAAGGAGCCGGGGCTAACCTTTCTCCTGCCCCCGAGAAGCTGGGCTTGTGTGTGTGTCCCCCACCGCTCTGCCTCTCCCCTCCCCTGCCCTCCCCCACCTTGTGACATGCACATTGTGCGAGTGTGTGGAGAGGGCTCTTCCCTCACCAGCCCCCACTCTCTCTTCTCTCTCTCCCCCCCGCTGCTGTTGCTGCTACTGCTGCTGCAGTGGTCATGGCTGCAGACGGGATAGATGAGCGATCACCACAGCTGTCACCCCCAGCTTGGGACCCAGCCCCGATCCCTGGCTCTGTCTCCCCCTCCCGTCTCTCGCCTCTCCCCAGCCCTCGCCGCCACCCTCCTGGGGACGCTGACAAGACTCTAGGGAAGGTGAGGGGATGTCTGTCATTGGTTAAGGTGATGGGTTGCGGGCAGGCGGCAGCAGAAGTTGATTCTACGCATGTCTGGACATGAATATAAGCGACTTCCAGTGCCGGCGCTGCTGATCCCGTATTTTTCTAACCGGGACTTGGCAGCTATGTTCTACATGGGTGCTATTTCTCTTTTTCTTTCTCTTTTATTTACGTCTCACCATGTTTAGTGCACATATAATTATGTACTTTTAAACTTTCAATTAAAAAACACCAAGAAAGGAGATTCCGACTAAGCATCAGGAAGAACTTTCTGGCCATAAGAGCTGGCCATAAGAGCTGTTCCTGGAATAGCCAGGCTAGCTTCCTGGTGAAGTAATGACCCTCTAAGTATGAGCTATTAAGGTAACAAAAAAGTGGCTCTCTGCCAGGCCTGGGGAAGGAACATGTGAGGCTACATCTCACTTCTTTCTTAACAATAGTCAGAGGCTGGGAATGCACAATCTGCACCAGAGAAAATTGATGTAACAGACAAATGGATCTTTTGCTCACCTCTCATTAGTTCTAAATAACTAAGTTTGGGCTTAGTTATTTATCTGTAAACTGGAAATAATAATTACCTTCCTTGTAGAGGTATGTATTGAAGACCAATGAGATTTTTGAAGCAACAGGCACAGTTATAATTTACAAGTCATTTAATGATAACAAGATTTATGTTGAACAGACTATTTATAATACATTTAGTTTATGCTTGATTAGTACAGTAATAGGATCTCAGATAATATGCTGTTTAATTTTAAGATAAAGGTAAAGGGACCCCTGACCATTAGGTCCAGTCGTGACCGACTCTGGGGTTGCGCGCTCATCTTGCATTATTGGCTGAGGGAGCCGGCGTATAGCTTCCAGGTCATGTGGCCAGCATGACAAAGCCGCTTCTGGCAAACCAGAGCAGCACATGGAAACGCCGTTTACCTTCCCGCTGGAGTGGTACCTATTTATCTTCTTGCACTTTGATGTGCTTTCGAACTGCTAGGTTGGCAGGAGCTGGGACCAAGCAACGGGAGCTCACCCCGTCACAGGGATTCGAACCACCAACCTTCTGATCAGCAAGCCCTAGGCTCAGTGGTTTAACCACAACGCCACCTGGGTCTCAAAACGTGAAGAAGGTTGATGGAGAAAACTGAGAATTATATATGTACATTTGGGTGATTCTAAATGAAGAAAGGAGTTTTATATTAATGTGTTCCATCTATATATCAGTAGATTTGAACTTGTAAGCCGTGCCCCCTTCTTTCATTAATTCTACATGTAGGACATTTTTTCACAGTATCTATAACAATTATGTGGATCCAATTTTCTGAGATGGTGAGAGTTCACTGATCTGTTATCACATGTCCAGAGCTGGTGAATATAATGTCATAGCTGCATAGAGAGAAAAGATACTTGGACAGAAATGCTATGTGAGCAATTCCAAGAAACCAGACAATTCCTGTTTCAAACTGTGCTGTATATTTTATAATGGAAGGTGATATTTTCTCAGGTGATGAAAAGTCTACTACAATGAAAAAGTCCAGTAGCTTACTTCTTCCTGTATTAAGACCCTGTGCCTTTTCTGCGTGAAGATTTCTTAACTTTAGTTTTTATTCATTGAACCGTACTTGGCCAACTAGTGTCTCATCCAGACTTTCTTTTGTGCCATGTTTCTAGGCACAGGTCTGAGCTTTAAAGCTCTGTGTCTAAGTGGGGTTTTGTTTTCTGGTCCTGGCACTTTTGCCAGGAAAACCTGTGCTTTACTACTGAATCAAAGCAAATGGCAATCTTTTTCTACCAATTGCTGTTCACTCTGATTCAGCAAAGAAATGCGCGTTTTCTTGGGGAACGTACTGGGGCGAAAGCAAAACAAAACTGCTCAGACGCAGAGTTTTAAAGCACAGCCCTGTGCCTGGGAAGTGCAGCGCAAAAGGAAATTTGGATGAAACCTAAATTAATGTACTCAGGAATCAGAAAGCTCCTCTCCATAAATATGTGTGTGCAGCAGCTGTACTTGTAGACAGTCAGATAATCTCAACAGATTTAAACAACCAACCTGCTCACTCCTCTGTCCATTTAGTGTTGTAGTAAGGAAGAGAGAAGAATAGATTTTCGAGTTTTGCTTTTGGAGAAGAAAATTATACAGAGTAGTAATGCTACATATATGCCTTTTTGCAACATTCATATATATATATATATATATATATATATATATATATATATATATATGTATATATATGTATTGCAGCAGTAAGTCGGAAGGCAAGAACAAGGTAATATTAGAAATCCTTATATTACGACTGCGTGACTTGAGATTTGTGTGTCAATGGCCTCTAATTTATGAATAGCTTGAGGTGATTGAGAAAATATACTCACCGAAGATTGTCATGCACAGTGTTCCTGATCATAAACCGTCATAAACCATCTCAAACAGGATCATCCATTACAGAACATTCCATTACAGAAATAACTTTTCCCAAATAAAAAAAGAAAGTCATTTGAGTGCTTAGAATCCGACTCCTCAGCCTTGAAGACATGAGTATTTTAAAGCTTAACCTTTAAGCTCAATATCTGTTAAATGAAAAAAACAGTGATGTTCAGGAAGAGATACCTGAAGAGAATGCCAACCCCCCTCTCAATAATAAAATAATGCTCTGACATTTTTATGCTTTCAGCATTGCATATCCTAAAATCTTCTCTCGGATTTCTTTAAGATCCAATGCTGAACACAGGAATTTAAGGTTGCTAGTACATAAAACTCCTATTAAGAGACTTCTGTAACTGTAAGTTCTATAAAACTGAGCTGTTTATTTTATTGGCCCATGGTCGGTGGATTAATATATTGGGATTCTCCTAGGAGGTATCTGCTTGGGTTCTGTACTTTGACCAGAAGCCTAACTTATGGATGTATATGGGCTTGGTGCGGGGGGGGGGAGGAAGGGGAATGTGGTGGGGGCGGTCCAACCTGGGTGTCACTACTGAGGGGGGCGACAAAATGCCGGACAGCACTCAACTTGGGGCCTGCAGTGCACCCAAGCCACGCGTCTCTCCTGGGAGTGATGCGGTGGTTTGGGCACCCGCAGGCTCCACGCTGCCCCAAACGGTCCGCCCTCTGCCTCCCCCTCAGCTGTAGGGTGGCTGACTGGGAGGAGGCAGGCAGACTCCCTGAAGGCCCCCATGGAGCGTCCTGCCCCGGCTCTCCCCGTCCCCGATCGCCGCTGGCTTGGTGCACTCAGTGGAATCGATGGGCTCCACTGCCATATTACAAATTGCTTTTGCAAATCTGAAATAAGCTTCTTGTTGAAATAGAGAGTCTTGTTTATGAAGATTAAGTCTACATATGCTAGCTTTTCTCCTAGGAGCTAAAGATGGCATATATGGTTCTCCCACCCCACCTTATAGCCTGACTTGGCCCAGGAGAGAGGATGTTAATAGCTTGATTTCTTCCATCTCAACCCAAGAGGTTTCTTCAATGTTTACGTTAAGGATTCCCTTGGTTTTGCAAGAGTAAACCTGCTTTGGGTGTTTATATTTTATTAAGAACAGCCACCCCAACCACTTTCAAGCATGCTTTATAAAAAGCACATGCTTTCGTATTCATTTTGCATCAGCAATGTTCTTTGCGCACAAATGAGTGACTGGCTTGACAGTTTGGTGTTTCATTACCCAGAGCGGAACGTATTTTTTTGACTCTGCTTTCCTTCTCACAGGCACAAATGGTAAAATACGAGCCATAAAAAGTAATTGAGTTAACCGTCTCTGCTTAGCATTTGGGCTTGGCAGCTCTGCCAATCCTGAAGGCAGGTGTGACGGATTGGCCTGGTGGGCAAAAGAACTCCAGGGTGCAGAGAGTTAAACCCCAACCTCCTGGATAAATGACGCATTCCATTCCTGAGGGGCGGGACTGCCAGGAGTTTAAAAGGAATGGGAGGCAGTTAATTCGGTTGAGAGGGTTGTGGGAGCGAGGGAGAGTGTGGGTAGGCGTAGGAGATCTTAAAGTGTTCTGAGGAGTTTAATTGAATTATATTATCTAGCCATTGTTAATTGAAACTAAGAATATGATCTAATAGCCTGTACACATGAAACCATTACGCATTTAAAAGTCATCTAGTCTAAATAAAGCTTTCTTAAATGTTAGTGGATGTGCTTAGTTATTCCAGCTGGGTATCTAAACTCACAGAAGTGGTGGCTCAGTAGAGGACAAAATTTACCTCGGGAATAGAGGCGACAGTTTGTGTCTTAGAGTTACACTGAGGAGGCTTAGGAGGATAACCTGGGGTGCTACAAAGTTGCCAGAGTGGAAAGGGCAAACTTTTGCAGTGGGGAATCAAACTGAGTGAGACCCTTTACTGTAGGCAAGAGGTTAGTCCGTCAAACAGCCTAGAGTTTATCAAGATACCAGGCCACGTAAGCTGGAAGACTCTCTTTACTAAGGAACCCAAGTAACAGGGGTTTATTTTAAGGCGGCAGGAGAAGTGGGGGGGGTGGTTTCACCCCTGGATTCCTGTGTCGCATTTTTAGTAATAGAGAGGGAGGACATTTGGTCACATAATTGGTGGCAGCGGATCCCCGAAAGTTTAGTGACAACGCCGGGACTGGGTTTGTCGCATATTTATTGGTGGCAAAGTCCTTGGGTTCGTCCCAGCAGGCCTTGTGGACACTGCACTGTAAAAGTAATTCCGAGGGCTCATTCTGTTACTGTGGCTTGTTTCCACTTCATTCAGTGGAATTCAGAATGTGGTCGCCCCTGAAAAACCACTGATTCATAGTTACAGTAGCTCTGGTGCTCCACTGGAGTCTGGGACACGGCAAAAAGGAGTCACATGATGGAGGTGAGTGGAACAGCTGACCACAAGAAATCAGTTTGGCAGCTCCTATGTGTATATAGCTAGTTCCTGGGTCAAAGTCTACTTGAAGAGGGAAGCCCATGTGGGTCTGGAGACAGAGAGGTAAGCACACACACAAGAAAACATTAAACATTAAAAAAAAAACCTTCCCTCTACGGGGCTGCCTTTAGATGTCTTCCAAAGCTTGTATAGTTACATATCTCCTTGGCTTGGGAGTTGTAAAACTTCACACCTTCCAACATCTCTCCGATGAAAACAGGGATTTCTTAAGGAAAAGTGGGACATTCCAGGATCAAATCAGAAACTGAGATGGCTTCTGTAAATCCGGGACTGTCCCTGGAAAATAGGGACACTTGGAGGGTCTGTCTCTGTCTACTTTGCTTAAAATATTAAACAATTTGCAACGAATGTGTAAGGAATAGGATGTGTAACGCCCAAACTTTTCAGGGCAGAAGCCTACAACGGAATGTTCTACCATTTCATTTTCAGGCCTTTCCAGATGTTGAGAAGCTTACTTTTTAAAATGAAATGCACAGTTCTTTTAAGAAGAAGCTGCTTCTGTTCTGTCACTTATAGTACTACTTATGTGTTTGGAGAGTACTGTTTGGGCTAATAATTGCCTAATCAAATGTGTGTTTGCAATGCAAGAAGAGCCTGCTGGATCAGGCCAGTGGCCCATCTAGTCCAGCATCCTGTTTTCACAGTGGACAACGATATGCTGTTGGGAAACCAGCAAGCAGGAGTCAAGCACAAGAGCACTTTCTTCCCCTGTGGTTCCCAGCTACTGGGATTCAGAACCATTACTGCCCCAAACCATAGATACAAATCATAGCCACTTGAAACCAAGGTCATGTAAATTAAATTAATTACTTCCATTTGTATACGTGACAGGTATATATGTGTGTGTTTAATATGAAAAAAGCAAATGACTCTACCTTAAGAATAGTTACTGACTGACTTCTCTTGATTCAGAGATTCTGGCCTGAAAAAATCATATATGGTTATTAGGATTGTGGTTGCCTGGTAACACTTACTGAACATAAGCAGCTGTTACCAGCTTATCTGAGTCATTTTGAAGGTTTTCTCTCTCTTACTTTCAGGCCTGAAGGAGAAAGGCTTTTTCTTATCAAGCAGTGGTTGACAGTTGGGGAAAATATGAAGCACCAGCTTTATGTACTTTGAAGAACTTTGCTGCTGCCTGTTCCCATGGCCAACCATGGCTGAAGACTTAGGCAACTGTGAGCTTCTTCTGGGATACAAAGAAGGGAAGGGTTGAGTGGCTGCCAAAGAATGATGGAGTCCTTCTTGCAGATTGGGAACAAGGTATTGGGAACAAGGATAGGGGATTCAGCTTCTTGCAGATGGTCACATAGGACCTACTTTGTAAATACTAAGAGATTAAATAGCCACCTTGGCAGTAGTTGGTGCAGCGACTGTGTGACAGAATCTAATTAATGCTATCTAATCATTTATGGGAGAAGAAAATGTCACCTAGGGTGCAACAGAGAGGGCCATCACAGGGTCTGCAAAGAGCCATTAAAAAGCAATAAACAAACAAATAAATAAATAATGAACATCTAGGAAATCATCCCCACCACCAATTCTTTTGATGCCAAATGTTTTCGGAAGACAAAACATGGTGTCACCTTAATAATAATTGATAGTCACAGTTATGGCTTTCCAGTAATGACTCATTCAGCAAATATCAGGGTTGTGGATATTAATTTGCCATCTATTGGATAGGTAGCTGGAGTTAAAACTGGATGTATATTCATTCCCTCCCCGCCCCCCAGTGATGGAACCATAACAGTCTGCATTATGTGGGTGTGGGGAATATAACACACTTAAATTAAAGGTAATTATTACTGTGTGCATGCAGGCCACCTAATCTCCCTTGGGGGAAAATTAAGTGCCATAAGAATATACTAAACATGATTAACAACTGTGGGATCTGGGCTCACCATACTAAGCTGAAGACCTAAAACAGAGCATAATTAGCAAGAGCAAACTCTGGCAAACTCCCAAGAGTGTACTGTGCCATGACAGAAAAGATTTTGGAAAACATTAAGAGCAGCATATAAATTGGAATTGCAGACAATGTTGGAAAGGAAATTGGATAAATATGGAGGCAGAGTTTTATTTGCAAACAAATTGCTTTCCACTGGACATAACACATCCCTTGACAGAGATCTTCAATTAAATAGTCAAAGCAACCAGTGGCATGCCCTGCATTTTTACATATGAATCTGCATTCCCCCCACTTATTCCTAAATATATCTCCAACTGCAAGAATATCCAGATTAGGACATGCTTACCCCAGTGAGAGCTGGACCATAAAGAAGGCTGATCGCCAAAGAATTGATGCTTTTGAATTATGGTGCTGGAGGAGACTCTTGAGAGTCCCATGGACTGCAAGAAGATCAAACCTATCCATTCTGAAGGAAATCAGCCCTGAGTGCTCCCTGGAAGGACAGATCCTGAAGCTGAGGCTCCAATACTTTGGCCACCTCATGAGAAGAGAAGACTCCCTGGAAAAGACCCTGATGTTGGGAAAGATTGAGGGCACTAGGAGAAGGGGACGTCAGAGGACAAGATGGTTGGACAGTGTTCTCGAAGCTACGAACATGAGTTTGACCAAACTGCGGGTGGCAGTGGAAGACAGGAGTGCCTGGCGTGCTCTGGTCCATGGGGTCACGAAGAGTCGGACACAACTAAACGACTAAACAACAACAACAACCCGGATTGCTGCAGTAGCACCCTATCATGGAATGTGGGTGTGTTATAACAACCTGCCTAAAGCCTTGCCTGGGTAAAGGAAGACAAGTGACTCAGTTGAGCCATGAAATGAATTGGTTAGAGGATGAGACAGCTTGTTGCTCTCCAAGTGTCCGTAGTGATGGGTGGACTCTCTTTATAAGCACATAAAAAGAGCCCTGCTTGATCAGGTCAAAGGCCCGTCTAATCCAGCACCCTCTTTTCCACAGCACCCAACGAGAAATCTACAGGGCTTCATAAAGGCAACAGCTCCCAGTAGTTGCCCTCCAGAAACTGGCAATTAGTGGCTTATACAATAATCTCTGAAATGTTGAGGCTGCATATAGCCGTCACAATTAGTAGCCATTGATAGACTTATGTCCTACAACTATAGCTGATCACCCTTTAAAGCCATCTTAGCTACTGGTGGCCATCTCTGCATCTTGTGATTGCATTATAGGGCATACCTATGAGCGGAGAATAATATAAAGTAGCCCTTCAATGAGACAGACAGCTGCCTGATTGATCTTTAATGATACCCACTTAACTGGGAGTAAAGCCCATTTACGATTGTGATGATTAGGTTGGCTACATTGCAGTGAGGCAAGCCTGTCTTGGTGTCTGTGACCCACCTCTAGCCAGTTGAAATGAAAATGGTGCTTCAGTACCAGGTCTGGCAATGTTGGTTCATATAGATTACTGCCGTTGACTTTATGGATATGAAAACCTGGTTCTGATCTTGACACTGGTACATTAGTAACAGGTTGTGATGTTAAAGTAGTGCAGACATAATTGTGACCCATCCTGGCTACTCTCCTGCTTGTAGGGTAAGCGCCAAGAATAGACAAATATTTCTCAAAATAGTCCAGAATGTCATGCGCGCAGGCCCATGTGCTCAAAAGGACTTCAGCACAGTTCTACCCGTTTATGTGGTGCGTACAGTAAAAGGATGAAATCCAGGGTCAAAATTCAAAACATTAAGGAAGACTATTCACCAGTGACCATGCTGTTCATGGTAAATAAATGTTAAGTGGTCCATTAGCTCAGTCCTGCAGAGATTCAGCAGGTGTCTTGTTTTAAATGTTTGCTGAAAACTTAGGTTATGTTGCCAGGCTAATGTAGACACAAAGAAAAAAATATGTGTTTATAATTTTTATGTGTGTTTTTAAATGGTTTGTATAGTTGCTGTAAACCTATTGGACTTTTCAAAATGAAATTTTGATATTTAAGTACTTTTGTAAGTGAATGAATAAATGAATAGAATAAATAAGAATAAGAAACAGCAGTTTCAGCAGACAGTTGGAGTCATTGGGGACCTGGGGACACTTGTGAAACTTAAAAAGTGTTGTGGGCTCCACACACTTGCCACTGGTTTTTGAAGACACGCCTGTTTACAATGACATTCCCTTGATCCCTCTGCTTGAGTTTCCTGTTTAAATTGCTGTGCCATTTTTATTTTATTGCATATTTTAATTATGGATGTTGAATTATGGATGTTTGTGTAACTGTTTTTTATACTCTGCAAATAAAGCCTATTTTGGCATTATATAACAACAACAAAGCAAACACCTATTCAATCGCCAGCAACAGAATCCTTCTTTCAAGCCTGGTTTCACTGGGGGGGGGGAACCTATGGGGTCACATGACCCCTGGTGTACTTCATATGGCAGAAAGGTACTGTAGGCAAACTGAGTGTCCGATAGTGCTAAAAGATTCAAGAATGACCCTAACACCACTTAAGCAAACTTTATTTTTCCTGAATTAAAAACACAACTGATTTACTGAGTAAAATTGAGAAAGCTAAAATCCAAATTTAACACAAGGATGAAAGACAAGAGAAGTCTACCCATTTATTAAGAATCTGAGTAATTTTGTCATGAATTGCCCTTAAGTCAATGATTGTCTCTTTAATGGTGATCTCATTGACAAGAGTTCGGTTAATGCCACACAATGATATGCTCATGTTCTCATGAGTACACTTCCCTTAACAGGTGCATGAGGATGGAGGTCAGCGGGCAAAAACAGTAGAAGTACTGACATTCTGTGCATATAAATTAATATGAGCTATTAGTTTTAAATGAAGTGGAAAAATGCTTGTGCAATCAGAAGACAGACACAGGTGACAGCCTTTAAATATTTACATCCTTGTCCAGTTTCATAGTTCATCTTTAGCCTATATTTGATTGTGGCATACATTTACAGGTACTTTTTGATAGAATTAGCTTGGTGGTATAACTGAAATGCTCCAGGAATGAATACCCTAATTTTGTTCAATTCCAGTGTTTATTAGCTGTAAACAGTCTGTGTGTCCCTAATTATGAGCATAATTTGTGAAGTGGCCTTCACACTACTTTAATAAATTCCTTGGATCAAGGTGGTGACAGATTTTCAGCATGAAGGAATTGTTTTCTTGTGAATAGCTTCCCAAAATATATCTGTGTGATCTCAACATGCATACATGCTAGGACAGAGACATTATGATCAAGAAGACATTGTTAACTGGCATTTGAGACAGAGCAGAATAACAGAGAAATGACTTTAGTTGTTTGGAATGGGTCAGATAGGATGGGCAGGATAAGAAAATTAATGACCACTGGCCTGGCAATCCAACTCTCTGCTGTCACTCAGCAGTGAAGTTCACCAAGTGACCTTGGCCCAATCCCTCTCATCCTCTCTCACCCTACGTCACAGGGTTGAAGTGAGGATAAAATGGGGAGGAGGAAAACTATGTATGCTGCCTTGAGTTTCTTGGAGGAAATAAATACATAAATAAATATTTTCCCCATTCTTGTATTATCTTCCATTGGATGGCAGCAAATACAGGTCTGTCTCCTTCCTATGCTATGATAATAATACCAGAATATATGGCTTCCTGCAAGGAAGCATCATTGTAGCATCTTCCTGTGAATAAATAAGAATAAGTGATATGCCAGTCTTTTACCTCCCAGAAAATGAAGCAATGCTGGTGTGGGGAGGAGCCTCCAAAGACTGGGAAGGAGTCACACTGCACAGATAATGTCAGACCTCTTTTAATTCTGTTAGGGTTGTTGTCCGAGAAGATCTAAATCTGCAGAAAGTAGGGGTGAACATATGGCCCCATTTCAAGTTCTTTGGTGATCTGTTGGAGCTAACAAAAGGTGGTGCTAATGAGGCTGGATGAGTTGATTACTATTGATTAGTTATGAGACACCATACAATGTAATGCCCTCCCCTGCCTCCCGGTCAATGCTGGCTCAAGAAGAAAAGAGTTTGGATTTGATATCCTGCTTTATCACTACCCAAAGGAGTCTCAAAGCGGCTAACAATCTCCTTTCCCTTCCTCCCCCACAACAAACACTCTGCGAGGTGAATGAGGCTGAGATACTTCAAAGAAGTGTGACTAGCCCAAGGTCACCCAGCAGCTGCATGTGGAGGAGCGGAGACGCGAACCCGGTTCCCCAGATTATGAGTCTACCGCACACAGTTAACATTTTGTTACCCGAGGCAGAGAAGCAGACAGCACTTCCCCTTTCCCCAAGTCTAGGTCCATTGTACCTAAGGGCAGTTACATTATTTCGGCACCTGAGGCAGAAATTCCGACAAGCACAGCACCACTTTTCTGGCAGTAAAATATACAAGAATAATAAATTGAATATCTAACAGTTTGCTGTCCTTTCATGACACTTAGAGCTAGTTGTCTGTGGTGGCCATCTGACTTTGCCTGATGTCAGAGCTGGCCCTGGTTCCTGTGTACAAACAGGTTCCGTTCAAAAATGGCATACAGGTGAAACAAACCCTTTTATTCAGCTGCAGCTGAAGTCAGCTTATTTTATTTTATTTTGCCACAAGTTTTCTAGGAGAGATGATTCCCTGAGGTGGTTTCATGAAAAATACAATTCTTCCAGTTTCTTGGGAAGGGTTAGTAATATACTTAAGTACTCACATGCCCTTGGCTAGGCTTTATCTTCATTGGCAAGTGCATAAATTGAAGGGAATATTACCAGAGAAGAAAATGAGCAGTGGATTAGTTGTATTTGAGCTACCAGTGGTTATGAGGACAGTGTGCCCAGATCATGCAGATCTGAGGAACTTGTTTCAAAACTAGTACATTATTATTTTCCCTTCTTACCCACAGAGCAGAGTTAACCAAAAGACACGTCTTGTGACTTTGCCTAGGGTGTGGTCATCACAATTGACTTTGTGTGTTGTATATATTACCTCAGTATAACTACTTGCACTCCCATTAATGTGTCAGAGCAAGGTTGTGTATATTAGAACTTGCCGGGTTGCTGAACTGAATGGTATTCACTGCCAGGGACTTTAGCATCCCTTTATATCCTACTTATAGTTTTCTCTGCAATTCACTGACCAGAGTCTCCATTTAGAACCAGTATCCCTGATAAGCACTGCAATTAAAAAGTGCATACTTGAGCAAAAACTAATGCAAAGTCACTAAGGATATGTAAAAAGCAATACCGGTATATCAGCATGTTACCAAGCAGATACTCTGACACTCCTCAGAGAAGATAAGAAGACCCAGGCCTCCTTAAAATCCTTGCATTAAGTTGTCTGGACATAGTGGACATAATTTGATATTTATTTGTTTAGAAAATAATAATAAACAGTTTAATAATAACAAAATGTCTAAGCAGTGTACATAAAATAATAGCAAACAATTATCAATGATTTATAGGGGAGATTTATTGATTTTTTTAAAATAAAAAAACAACACAAGTATGCATAACTAAATTATATATCTGGGTAGGATTGCTGAAGTGATTTTTTTTTTGCAGGTTTCTAAAACAATTTGAAACCCAGCACATTTTGAGTTCCCCATCATAGGCAGCCTTGTAAGCATGTTGAAATGAACATGTTTAGAAAACTCCTTTCAGGACTTGGCACCAAACAAAAGGCTGTTGCTAGAGGGGATGGGGTCAAAATGCACTGCCCCAGGCCATGAACATGCTTAATAATAATAATAATAATAATAATAATAATAATAATAATAATAATTTATACCCCACACATCTGGCTGGGTTTCCCCAGCCACTCTGGGTGGCTCCCTGCAGAATATTAAGAATAATAAAAGTGATACATTAAAAACTTCCATAATCATAATTGGATTATGATCATAATTCTATAATTATAGGAATACAAAAAGATACTCAGTCCACCTTTCGGTGGAGCCTGAATGAAGAAATAATGGGTGATTTCTTCCAAGTTTTCTTGGAAAAGACAAAAAGGATAATAAGAGAATACTTTGAACAAAACTTGAATAATGAAACCAAACTTCAAATAGTCTGGGACGCTAGCAAGGTGGTCATGAGAGACCTATTTATCCAACAAACTCAATTAAAAAAAGAGAAGAGAGAAGAGAAAGAAGGAAATTTTAAATAAAATAGCAGAGAAAGAAAAGGAATTAATAATAGCACCAAATAAACAATAAAACAAGTGATAAAATTATTTCAATCACAATATTCTATGTTAATTAATGAGGAAATAGCATGGAAAATTAAGAAAACAAAACAGAATTCTTTTTGAAAATGCTAATAAACCAGGAAAATTTATGGCATGGCAATTGAGAAAAAGTGAGCAAAATAATTATGTGAATAGGATAAAGTTTAACAGTGGAATAACTGAGAAAACAAAGGAAATAAGGAAAGTCTTTGTAAAATATTTTACTGATCTTTCAAAAAAGGGACCAGAGAAGTTGACGTTGATAGAAGACTATATCAAAACAGCAAGTTACTAAAGATAACAGAGGAGCAAATGAGGATATTAAATACAGAAATATTGTCCCAAGAAGTAATTAAAGCAATGAAGGTAGGGAAACAAACAAAGCAAACAAACAATTGAAGCAAACGAAGGTAGGGAAGTCTCCAGGGCCAGATGGAATAACAGCTAAATATAATGGGAGGGTGTTCCACTTTCATATGCTTTTACTACCATTGATTGTCTCAAAGTTTGGATTCTGGCCCCATGTAGCTAAAATTATTATTCATATCATTTATGAATTGCTTCCTATGAAGCATCTCAATACAATGTCATAATAAAATAAAAACAAACACAAAAACAATAGCACCTATTTTTCTTTTTTAAAAACAAAAACAACAACAAAAAACCCCAGTTAGCTGCAAAGAGGGATTTCCTGGGCTAGGTGCATGGATGCTTCTGGGGGTGGGAACAGGTACTGCCTTTGTCACAGCTTGCAGTGGGGAGAAATAATTCACAGAGAGGTGTAAACTTCAACCAATTTTTAAGGAACAGATGAAGCCACATGCTAAATCAAACATGCAGGCAGATGACTACGTATGCAAGGTGGCCATGAGTATGTATAAGTAATTCCAGCAGCACTGCCTAATTAGCCGAGATAAGAGTAAAACCTCAGATCTTGCATTTTCCCATAAATATTTAAAAATTCCGTTCACCGAGGCAGTTTCACTGTCCTGAAAATAACTAAGCATCTCTCCTAATGCTGTGAAGCGGAGCTGTCAATAGCAGCCATCTCCCGGCAATGATTAGCAGGAATAACATTCTCATTAGGAAAAGAAAGGGTTGCATTTGGATGCTTATTTCCCTGTGTGCGAGCTGAACACGGCCGCTAATGTATTATTTGCTTATTGACTTACCCGTTAAACAATAGGTGGCTGGCAGTGTGCATTACAGCATAATTTGTGCCCCATGAAGGGGGAGTGCTGGACCAAAATAATCTCTAGTGCAGGTTAGCTCATTGCCCATGAAAGCACTAACATTCTTGGTGGGCTGAAATTCAAGGGGGACATTCCAAGCAATACATTATTAGGGGCTCGGTTTACATATGAAGAGAGAGACAGTATGTTTCCACTGACAGTATACGAAGCAACGGCACCGGGGATTGAGATTTTGCACAGAGCAGTTGGCTATTAACAGACCTGGCTGTGCTTTCCAGCTTGCAAAGTAAACATCCTCTGTATGAGAAGATGAAGATTTGATAGCAGATTTGATAGTCTCTTGCAGAAACAAAGCTTTTCCCCAAGCCTGAGATAGCATTCAGTCGTGGACAAACTTCTAGAGGCCAGATATAATGAGTGGGCAAAAGGAGCAGTGTTGTATTCATTCCAGCTCCACACAAATGGGAGGTTGTCACACATGCATGCTGGCATGCATCTCTCCACCTACCAGTGAAAGGCTGAGTGGTGTAGTGGCTAGAGTGTTGGACTACGACATGGGGAACCAGGGTTGCTAGTATTGTGGTCCTATGATTTTAACACTGTGGTGCCTCTGGTTTCCAGTTAGTACAGTCCCACCTTGGATCCCGAACGCCTTGTGAGTCGAACGTTTTGGCTCCCCAATGCCGCAAACCCAGAAGTGAGTGTTCTGGTTTGTGAGCGTTCTTTGGAACCTGAATGTTCGATGTGGCTTCTGCGGCTTCCGATTGGCTGCAGGAGCTTCCTGCAGTTGATCAGAAGCCACACTTTGGTTTCCAAATCTTTTGGAAGTCGAACAGACTTCTGGAACGGATTCCGTTCGACTTCCGAGGTACGACAGTATATGGATCCAGTTTAAGGGGTTGTGAAAGTCCTCCATGGTCTGGGAACTACATACAGAAAATACTACCAGTTCTCTTCTTACACCTCCCCCATGCCAATAGAGATTATATTTCATGTAGCTCAGTTGGCAGAGCATGGGACTCTTGATCTTAGGATCGTGGATTCGAGCCCCATGTTGGGCAAAAGGTTCCTGGCTTGCAGAGGGCTAGATGATCCTCATCGCTTCCATCTCTACAATTCTATGATTCTACTATCAGGATGACTTCTTTGGGCGTGCTTTTCTTGTTGCTTCCCAGATTGTGTTTAGTAGCGGATTACAGAAGCAGTGGACACGAAGGACTTTATGCTGGTTTCATAATACTTCTTCTGTTTATTTTCTTTGAAAGATTCGTTTCCAGTGTGTGCAGCTTTCTACTGTTTCTTTTCAGTGGGAACCTCCCTCTGCTAAGTTGCTTTTTAATTTTTTTAAAAAAGTAAGAAAACAGACATTCATTTATTCATGTGTGTATTTCAAGGCTCTCAAAGTGACTTACTGATCTGGTAACAATACAATAAAACACAGTAACATTAAATCCCATCAGATGATGTTCAATTAAACAGTCAAAAGCAGCATCCTTAACAGCAAAAAATTATGCCTTATATGCAACCACTTGAAATGGCGTTCCACTTTCACAGAGGGAAAGCTGGTTTGAGAGGAGGAGCTTGGAGTCGGAGTTGCTTAACCCGTTCCCTACATACCGTTTTTTCCATGCAATTTGTCAGATCTTGTGACATTACTCTGATCCCAAAATGCAATGGCCTGGTTCTCATGTCACTGTAAGCCAAACTACAGGGGCAGGGAACCTGTGGCCCTCTTGTTGGACTAGAACTTCCACCATCCCTGACCATTGGGCATGCTGGCTGGCGCTGATGGGAGTTGGGATTCCTGCAACACCAGGAAGGGCAAAAGTGAAAATGTGCAGTCTCCTGGAGAGGCTTCCCAGTCCTTTTTGCTGCTGCACTATGCTACACTGAGGTAAGCCAATTAAACTCAACGGATATTACTTCTTGGTAGCTATATATGGATTTGCACTGTAAATCTTATATGCCGGTACACTTCTACTGTGTTCAGCCAGTATTCTGGATGCCCTTTCATTCTAGTAAACAAATCATAATTGTCAAAGATGCCCCAAGAAATCTATCTTTTAATACCCTTCTCTAATTTGCTATTTCCCTCCCCACACCAAAAATGTCAGGGTCAGCACTCCCTGCCCCCTCAAAAGAGACTTGGAACAATCTTCTCTTTTTCTTCTCTAATTGGGAGTAAATTTTCATCTTGGCAGAAGATCTTCCATGAAAATCTCATTAACATTAATAAGGGTTGTGCATATAAGCCTCTGTTCAGGAAGGTGAAAATTTACCCCTTTCTTTCAACTGTGAGATTCAAATTGGTTCCTCTGCAGCCCAAGGTTATTTAATCTCAGAAAAAGAAAAAAAAGTATTAAAAAATTTGACAGTCTAAATGTTGAGGAAAGCATCTCGAGCTACTTTCCCCCCTTTCCTATTCTGAAAGTTATTTACATTTTCGGTGTGGCATTCCTTTATGATAAAATACATTTTTAATTATTTTTAAAGACTATTTTGGTAGGCAAGAGCTGACAAATATCTGAATAAAATGTCCGTGCATAGAATACAGAGGGAGGCATCTCATATTGTCATAGGCTTGTCTTCATCACCTGTAGCAATTTCCCAAAAGGAGGGATGAGGGAGGGTTTTGCTACAACATCCCGTTGTTCAGAATCCAGGCTTCTGTGTCTCATAAGACTGTCATTGATCCTTGGAGGAAGTTAAACCATGAGAGCCCTTTCATCACATTTAATTCTGTTATGAGATTTTTTAAAAAAATCAAGTGACAATTGACAAAATTGTTCTCAGTTGGGTTACACACACACACACACACACACACACACACACACACACACACACACTTTTAAGCAGAGAAATCTATTAAAAAGTAGTGCTTATTTTCCTAGTTTATAAAAAGTAAATGTTTCCCCCAGATCTGACAAACAGCAAAAGAATGCAGAATCATTGGGCATTTAAAATGATTTTTTTAAATGTGATTCTCCCTCTTCCCTTACAGGAACTAATAAAAAAACAGGCTGTCTGTTAAATCCTAGCACATATCCTGCATTCTCAAGAGGAGAACAAACTCAAGCAGCTGCCAGGATTATAAAGGCTCATCGGTTCTTATCTGATGGATAACTTGGACTTGCACTAGCATTACATACACTGGGGACCTGTACGGGTTTTGTTTTGTTTTTTACAAGGTTGGATTGTCTTTAAGCAAGGTACAGCAGAGACATTCCATTCTACCCTGCAGGAACAGAAATATGTTATATTTAATTGCTGAAAATACTGCAATGCCAATCATTTGTCCTACGTGTGTGTGTGTGTGTGTGCATTCAAATATGCAGACCAAGATTCAAGTGTAGTATTCATAGATTGCAGAACTCATCTTAATTCTAGTGTATATATTTTAGATAGAACAATCTGCTATCTAAATCAGATTTGCTGGCCCCAGCCAGCAAGGCCAATGGTTTGGGATAATGAAAGTTGTTGTCCATCAACATCCAGAGCACCACAGGCTCTAATCTATGCTACACACACACACACACACACACACACACACACACACACACACACACACACCTCTGTGTCCAACAACCATTACCTGACACAACTCTGATGGTTTTTGTTAGTGATAATGATTCAACCATTCCGACGTAATGTTCTTACAGTACGTTATTTAGCAAAGTTTGCAGTTTCCTCTTCTTCAGTAGGGAAAGACTGGGGTGTTACAGTTAAACCATCAGTTTATTAGACGCCATGAGTGACATTATTTCATGGTTGGAATCCTGTAATCAGTTCCCATTGGGAAGTTCTGCTTCAAAGCTTTGGTGAAATGAATGATAAAGGTAAAGGTAACGGACTCCTGGATGGATAAGTCCGGCCGAAGGCCACTATAGGGTTGCAGCACACATCTCGCTTTCAGGCTGAGGGAGCCAGCGTTTGTCCATAGAAGAGCTTTCTGGGTCATGTGGCCAGCATGACTAAACCGCTTCTGGCACAACGGGACACTGTGACGGAAACCAGAGAGCGCAGAAACGCCATTTACCTTCCCATCGGAGCAGTACCTATTTATCTACCCGCACTGGTGTGCTTTTGTTCTGCTCGGTTGGCAGAAGCTGGGGCAGAGCAACGGGAGCTCACCCCGTCGCAGGGATTCGAACCACAGGCCTTCTGGTCAGCAAGCCCAAGAGGCTCAGTGGTTTAGATCACAGTGCCACCCTGAAATGAAAGGAATGTTTGTGGAAGGGCTGTGGCTCAGTGGTGGAGCATCTCAGCTTCAATATCTGGCATTTGCAGGTAAGAATAGAAAGCTCCCCTGCTTGATATCCTTGAGAGCCACTTGCCAATCAGTGTACACAGTATGTACTGAGCCAACCTAGCACTTTGAAAACATACCAGTGCCAGTAGATAAATAGGTATCACTGTGGCAGGAAGGTAAACGGCATTTCTGTGCACTCTGGCTTCTATCACGGTGCTCCATGCACCAGAAGCGGTTTAGTCATGCTGGTCACATGACCCGGAAAGCTGTTTGCAGATAAATGCTGGCTCCCTCAGCCTGAAAGCATAGATGAGCGCAGCACCCAAAAGTTGAATTTGACTGGACTCAACCATCCAGGTGTACTTTACCTTTACATTTACTAAGGTAGGTGAACCAATGGTCTGACTTGATATATTGTGGCTTCCTATGTTCCTGTGAGCCCCCATTAATTTAAATGTGGCTTGTGTGGTACATTGATTCAACTGGAGTATAGTTTCCAGAGAATATTTGCCCCCCAAAGAAACTTTGGCAGCACAGTAGTTCAAAATTGAATTACCTTTTCAACCTAAGTATGAGAAGATAGCATCTTTTGGATATTTTTTAAGGCCTCAGTCTCTGTTCCTATTTTTCATTCATTTTCTCTGAGTTCCGTGAACTCACATCAATATCTCTTCTGAACTCTTGAGAGTTGTTTTTAGCTCTGTTTATATACCTTTCTCTCTCAATTCATTCTTCTCATCTCCCTTCATGCATTCCTTTCCATTTGACTGTCTTGACCCTGGACTGTCTGTTGCTTTTGGATCTTCAAGACTGTGGTTAATGTGCTGTTGGAAGCCTTGATCTTTCCACTTGTCATTCTGATCTCTCTAATCTTTTTATCCACTCAATCTTTCTCTTTATACCATTTCGGGTCTCTTCAACTTGGCCCTCTCAGTAAGCATCAGTGTTCACGAAAACCCACCTGAGCTCAAGCTTGATGAATTTTGCAACATTTATATTGAACAGTGAATCCAGTCCGACTTTGATTGCACCGTAGGATTTCCTGTGCTAGCATGTCCATAATGCGATAACCTAAACGCCTGTCTTTCTGAAAGGCAAATGGGAGACAATAATCCTGCTCCAAGTCACTAAGATTTTTCATTTCAGCTAGTTTGTCAGAAGTATTTGCCATCAGTCTCAGTGCTCCCTCCGTTTATGTCTGACTCTTTTTTCATTTAGTAATACAGAGCTATCTTCAAATTTGTGCTGTGCTGCAAATCTCTCCCACATTTTTCCCAAACATTCTCCTTAGCAGCTTTAGCTAAGGGCCTTCTGGTAGTTCCCTCATTGTGAGAAGTGAAGTTACAGGGAAATGGGCAGAGGGCCTTCTCAGTAGTGGAATGCCCTCCTGTCAGATGTCAAAGAAATAAACAATTATATGACCTTCTGTAGACATCTGAAGGCAGCCCTGTATTGCGGTGTTCTTAATGTGTTGTTGTTATTGTTGTTGTTGTTGTTGTTCCATGCTCAAAACCCTGCAATCCACTGAAATTCTAAATAAATTCTCAAGGGCCTTGCCATAACACAGCAAGATTCGTTCCCATTTAGAATGAGCAGACTGGGAAGCTGCAAAATGGGTTCCTCAAGAGCAGGGGTCAGCACATTTTTCAGCAGGGGGCCGGTCCACTGTCCCTCAGACCTTGTTGGGGGAAGGACTATATTTTGGAAAAAAAAATGAATGAATTCCTATGCCCCAGACACATTCTACTCATGTAAAAACATGCTGATTCGCCGGGCCATCCACGGCCCGGATTGAGAAGGCGATTGGGCCGCATCTGGCCCCCGGGCCTTAATTTGGAGACCCCTGCTCAAGAGTTCCCTCCAGGGTATAAGAAAGGCACATTTGGAATAAAGGCAGCTAAGGTATTTTCAGCCCCACTGCTCTACAGATTTTACATCCAGTTTCACCCTAAAGCAGCAATTTAAAACATAGGAACACTGTACTGTATACTGCTCTCTAAAGTGAAGTAGATATTTTGCTATACTACCAATATTTTCTACACTCTGTGGTCTCTAGTGGTACTATTACATATAGGTTGGTTGTATACTTGTTTTTCTTCTTCTTGGTACCGGTATCTGTGCAGTAAAATTCAAATACCCAGACTCAAAATGGTTATTGTTCTTTTAAAAAACCCAAAACAGATGTGAGCCTCACGACTTGCTCTTTTTTTGCCATTATTTCATCCCATGATCTCAGCCATTTCTGCTCTTTTCCAAAGATCACAGGTCTCTCATAGCCATGGCCTAAGGCCACTTCGGCTCTTAACAATTTTCAGATTTCTAACACCCTGCTGAACTTCTCCCATTATTAGCCTGTCCAAATCCTTCTCGTGCTTATTTCTCCAGTATTATTTCTCTTTGTCCAACTTTCAGACTCTTTTCTCTTAAAAACTGGTTTTATGTGGTTGTAAATATGAATGAATGAAAAATACTTAGTGGCTACTTAATTGGAGACACTGTCTGTTTGATGCAGTCTTATCTAGATCAGGTATCTTCAAGCTTTTCAGACCCAGGGCCTAATTTTAACAGAAGCATACAGTTGGGGACCCAATCCTTCATCTTTTATCATTTATTTGCATGGTGGTAGTGCTCATGTTGCGACCCACCTTGGATCAGGCTGTGACCCACTAGTTGGTCCTGACCCACCAGTTGAAGACTAGTGTGCTAGTTGCTTCTGTGCTATAATACCCCAGCGCTTACCTACCTAATGAACTCTAGGCCAACTATTATTGTGTGCATTCGTGGCTTTGCTTTCTCATACATTTAAAGCGATACTTAATATATGACTACTCAGAAGTAAGTCCCGTGGAGTTCAGTGTGTGCACACTTGAGAGAAGACATGAATCGGTCTCTTCCATGGGGAGGGGCTCTCGTGGATCACATGGGCAGGAGTGCCCCTTAGGAGGGGATTCATCAGGCTGTTATTGAAGTCTGCCTGCATCCTCTCCACCTCTTTCACAGCACCCATCTTCCATGCACAGTGGCTGGTTAGTTAGTTTGTTTTTTGCTAGTGGTCCTTTCAGGGGGCTGGGTAGGAAATTTTGAGTGAGCCCGGTTGGCCCCTGGGGCTTCTCTTTTTTGCCTCCTCCTCACAGTAGAGTTCTTTGATTTGCTCTTGATATGTGTACTTATATGGTATGTTTGTGCAGGCAGGTAATGGAACTGAAGAACTTAAATGAGGCATTATAGGGTTTAAGGGCAATCTTGAGCCTTCAGTGTGGGAGGGATGGTCCGTGGGGTTACCCTTTAGACCTGGCATGCACAGCTTGGTGAATGCAGGACTGTGGGACCTGAGTGCCATGTTGGGTTCACATGCCCAAGACTCGCTTAGCAAGGAGGAAGAGTTTTCTTCAGATCCCTGGGCTGAGGAGCCACAGAATGCAGTTGTTTACGTGCCTAGTTGTTTATATGCTTCCTGAATTAATTCAAACCCACCTGCCCATACTTACATCATTTGGATATTGTTCGGCAGATCTTGTGCTGTTATATTTGAATAAATATGACCATTTCACCATTACTCTGTCTCTCGAGTCTTCTAGGGTGTGTTGGCAACTGCACACACGTCAGGAGCTTATGTGCTGCTAAGGTAACGTTGGGAAGTAGCTCCTACTTTGCATTGATAGTGACTTTAATAATGTCAAATTATAGGACCTCATTATCCCATGAGCGATGATCTCAGGGGTAATTTACTTAAGGCTAAGTCCCGTTGTGTGACTACTACTTTCTAGGAATGGATTACTAGGGGCAGACTTACCACCGGAGAGCGAGCATATCAATCATTAGCTTGTGTTAATGAGCATCTCTGCTAGTTGCTGTGCTCTTATTGACTACAACTGCTACAGGAAAGTCATTTATCAGGACAGGAAACATACCCTTTCAGAAAATAATGTATGCAGGCTTGTTGTATGTTTTGCCACGGTGAGAAACCAAAGTGTAATTATTGGTACGAGATCTATCACATCCCGTAATTAAGTTCTGGAGAACTGTTTTCCCATTAATATACAGCTATGAATGAGGACCTTCATTACTTAGGGAAACTGCAGGTCAGATTAATCACTAATCATAAGTGCACTGGAAATGAATTTGACAATGCAGCCTGTTCATTTTTGTGATATAATTTATCGTTTTAAATTCAACAAAAATTAGCCATTGCTATTCTGTTTCTCCCACAAAAAGAATTAAACTTTTCCAGAAGATCACTAAAAAACACTCACAAAACAAATGAAATATCTGTGTTGGCAAGTGGCTCTCAAAGGGTTGCCAAGAAGCAATGTGGCCCTTGGGCCAGAAAAGGTTTATGGCCCCGGTCTACCCAGGCTGCTGGTGGTTCTCTATGGTTTTTGGCAATACCTTTTTCTAGCCCTACCTAGACATGCCAAGGGTTGAACAGAAGACCTTCTGCATGGAAAACCTATACTCTGCCATTGAGTTACATCCCTTGCCTAACTCAAGCATGATACAGGTAGGTAGCTGTGTCGGTCTGACGTAGTAAAAAAATAATAATAATAAAATTCCATCTAGTAGCACCTTAGAGACCAACTAAGTTTGTCATTGGTATGAGCTTTCGTGTGCATGCACACTGAAGCTCATACCAATGACAAACTTAGTTGGTCTCTAAGGTGCTACTGGAAGGATTTTTTAAATTATATTTTGTTTCAAGCATGATAGAGGATATAGGTTTTTTTTTGGGGGGGGGTTCAAAATTTTATTGCAACAAATTCCACCCCCTTCAAATATTATGATGAGCTGGTAGGAAAGCCTTGTCTCTCCAAGAGAAGATTTCAAGTGCCCCCCAAGTCCCACTATTTAAGCAGGATGGTCATGGTTTTCCTACTGCTGCCATGCTTTATGTTTTGCTCCTGGGGCACCTCAATTTCTCCCTGCCAGAAAATGGGGCCACGGAAACAGCCACTGGTGCATCTGGTTTAAGTATGATGGTACAGGTAACAGGCAGTTCTGTAGCAGCCATACCGTTTAAAGGATATACTTTTTCTTCAGATTTTCATTCTGGCAATACGCCCATAGCTAGATGAAGATGAAAGTATCTAAAAATACATATCAGTGGCTATACAAATGCAGCAGTGGTTTTCATATATAGTAAAGCTATATATGAGATGACCTTTGAAGAAAGCAATTCTGATTGCTGAGGACTTTTTGTCATGGGTACTGAAAGAAGCAAAGCAGCGACCCAAACTGCATGATGATCGGTCACTGAAGACAATGGAAGAGGAAGTTGAATCAATATGAAATGGGAATGACCTGCTCATTTGTTAGCAGGAAGAGGTGGGAAGGAATTTACATTCTTAATCAGTATGTGGGGAGGTAAGGGCAGCAAGGAGCTCTCTGAAAATTAATGACTTTTTTTTTTAAAGCAACAATTGCTCAGTTAGCAGTGCAATAACAAAACTGGCTGGAAACTTCCTTATCTTGAAGGTTTGGTTTGCGACAGTGTGCTGAAAATAGCAACGAGGGCAACAAGGAAAAGTGCAGCTTTTACAAAAGAGAGGAATGAAAACAAGGGATCAATGAGTACTTTGTGGAGCTTAACACAGGAGCACTTCATTAAGGTTAGCTAAGCAATCCAGATTGAAAGCAGATAGCTTTGGCCTATGGCTAGGAAGGCAGGCGGGCATAGAAATTTAAGTACACTCTGCTTTCTGCATGATAATTATTTTTTGTACCTTACTCTGGGGATATGGGCAATGGTTAATTCTCCCCTTCAGTTCTTCGTACTATGGAAAACGTTCCTTTCTTCACTTGATTAGCAAAGCAGCAGCAGCAGCAGGCACTAAATGTCACCTAAACTGAAACTTCAAAGTGAATTTGAAGATTCCTGCTTGGGGAGAAATGGAAAGGGGAGGTTTTATACTTTTAATAAAACTAAGGGGTTCCACACATCTCTTACCTAGGGATGTTGCATGTGATTTGGAGGTTCACAACCCATTTTAGCAACTCCCTGTCTCTTGGCATCAGGCAAGTACTCTTTGTAAAAAATGCTTGCTAAAACCATTTTTGTTTAGGCAAGCCTACCAAGACATTTTTTTAAAATCCGCCATTTAGCCCATCATTGATTTTAATTTTTAAAACGTTTGTAATGCTTGTTTTAAACGGCTTTTTATTGGTAATTTTCTTGTTTTAATCTTTTTGGGAAAGCTCCCATGAGATTTTATTGTAACCAAGCAGTATATAAATATGAAATAATTTTTTAAAAAATAAACCCCGGGAGCATGGTGTTGCTGCAAACTTATGGTTCTGATTGAGACTGGCAGTATTACTGCAATAGGGCCTCAAGTCCATGGAGATATTCATTTTAAGTGGCAGTCAACTAAGAGCAAGCTTTTTCATTTCCTAGCTTCAATCCAATTGTTGGGTGATGATGTGACAAAGGACACCACAATTTATCATCTGATCATAGTTACAAGTGATGATGACATTTTGTCAATTCAAATTATTAAACGATAAGGGATGTTATCACTATGATTAATGTAATGTCCCTCTTATGATGCATTAAACCTCCCAGACATCTGTGTAAAATTGTAGGCTTTCCATAGCAACTGTTGATGTGCTCGTCATTATGATGGCATGTGTTCATTTTATCCAGAGATATAGTCATATCTATAAGAGAAATGTATGACCCGGAAACTGCAATTAATCCAGAATGCGGCAGCTAGACTGGTGACTGGGAGCGGCCGCCGGGACATCATAACACCCATCCTGAGAGATCTACATTGGCTCCCAGTACATTTCCGAGCACAATTCAAAGTGTTGATGCTGACCTTTAAAGCCCTAAATGGCCTTGGTCCTGTATACCTGAAGGAGCGTCTCCACCCCCATTGTTCAGCCCGGACACTGAGGTCCAGCGCCGAGGGCCTTCTGGCAGTTCCCTCACTGTGAGAAGCAAAGCTACAGGGAACCAGGCAGAGGGCCTTCTCGGTAGTGGCACCCGCCCTGTGAAACGCCCTCCCATCAGAGGTCAGAGAGATAAACAACTACCTGACATTTAGAAAATACCTAAAGGCAGCCCTGTTTAGGGAAGTTTTTAATCTGTGATATTTTAATGTATTTTAATGTGTGTTGGAAGCCACCCAGAGTGGCGGGGGGACCCGGCCAGATGGGCGGGGTATAAATAATAAATTATTATTATTATGCAAGTATTTATTTTTTGAAAATAGACCATTTCCCCTTGTTTAACCCCAGAGTGATTTCTATACAGTAAGCAAAGCAATTCCAATAAAATATGTGAGATTCCATTAACATCAAAGATAACAACAATCTATACAATTGTTATGTACTGAGCTGAATCCTAGAACAATAGGATTCAGAATCAGCGGGAGCTACCCAATCCAACTCCAGGTGGAAGTGAATCCGCAACCTGATTGGCCTGCTGGAGCAGCCAATCAGGCGGCTGGCAGAAGTGAATCTGCTACCTGATTGGCCTGTAGGAGCAGCCAATCAGGCTGCAGGCAGAAGTCAATCCACAATATAATTGGCCCACAGGTGTAGCCCTGAAGTAGCCAATCACGCAAGGCCCATTGTGTAAATAATGTATATAAGCAGATGGTTTTGGGAAAAGAGCCATTCGTCTTCTCTTCTTCTCCTTGATGAATATGAGCTGAATAAAGAGCATGAAATTCACTCTCGACTCCGAGTATATTTCAACAATACAATACAAATACAGAGTAAAGGTAAAGGTAAAGGGCCCCCTGACCATCAGGTCCAGTTGTGTCCGACTCTGGGGTTGCGGCACTCATCTCGCTCTATAGGCCGAGGGAGCCGGCGTTTGTCCACAGATAGCTTCCAGGTCATGTGGCCAGCATGACAAAGCTGCTTCTGGTGAATCAGAGCAGCAGCGCACGGAAACACTGTTTACCTTCCCGCCAGAGTGGTCCCTATTTATCTACTTGCACTTTGATGTGCTTTCGAACTGCTAGGTGGGCAGGAGCTGTGACCAAGCAATGGGAGCTCACCCCGTTGCAGGGATTCGAACCGCCGACCTTCTGATCAGCAAGCCCTAGGCTCTGTGGTTTAACCCACAGCGCCACCTGGGTCCCACAAATACAGAGTAGGAATGCCTAATAGTGATCTAACATGGCTCTCATGGGCCAATGGCACCACTGCAGATGAAGACACCATTGAGATGGGGCAAAGCCTGCTTCCATCCCTGACACCAAGGTAGCCAATGACTGGAGTCCACTGGAGTCTATTACAGAAATGAAGGATGCCTTTCACTTCTATGGGAGATCATTGCATTTGATGGTTGGGTTTCTTAAAATGTAAGGTATTCATCTATTTAGATCAATAAATTAGCATAGCTGTTCACAACAACAACAACAACAACAACGAATGAAAGGAGAGAAAAACAATACAGGCAGTTTTGGCCTTACAGTGATCACTTAATTGATCTGATATCACTTTAGCCAGCATTTTAATAAAATTCATATTGGGGTGGGGAAACTGTGAACTTCAACACCTGAATGAAATCCAGCTCCCAGTATTCCTTCCATTGGGCACTGCCAGAGCTGATGGGAGTTGAAGTCCAACAACATCTGGAAGGCTACAGGTTCCCCATTTCTGCTTTAGATATTCAGTTTTAACCTAGGAAATAAAACATATGGTTGGATATTTTCCTGATATTTCTTATTTTAAAAATGATCAAACATGGACCATTTCTCTATACATTTATCATTTTGAGGATGATATTGATATTGTTGAGAAATAGGTCCATTTTGTAAGCAATGCTATATCCCATACATTGTAACTCATTCTGCAATGTTTATATTGAATTTATTGATTTCCAATGTTGAGCAATGGACATTCTAGCTGCAATTAGGTTGACAATAAGCTGTAGGTTTAGTCATTAGATGTCTTCTTATTTACTGTGCACATTTTCCTATCATCATCATCACTATTTATATTAAAAAAAATTATACCACCCTTCATCTGAAGATCACAGGACATCTTATAATATAAAAACACAAAAAATACATACCACAATATCAAACAAATACAATAACCCCCCTGTCACAGTTAAAAGGCCATAGATTGTTTAATTAGCCAAAGGCTAATTTAAGCCAAAGATCCTGATCTGTAGCTCAGTCTACAGTGATGATAGATAACCTGTGCTAAAAGGTTATCATTTTCACCTGCTGCCCTGTCTGGTCTCACAGGCTCAAAGCATAGGCACTGTTTATGGGCACAAATGGCAACAGGGTAAAGAAAAGGAGCAAGCATGTGGCTGCTGGAACAGCATTGAACCATACTCTAAAAGATCACTGCAGTAAATTTACACAGTGCAATATGGCATATGTCTTCTTAGAAGAACTCAAGTAAAATTCAAGAGCACTCACTCCCAAGTGTGCACAGACCTGTAGCTTCAGACGTTTTCAACACATTATCAAAATAAAATTAGCTACACATCCAATGAAACTGAAAGGGTTATTGAGTGGAAGGGGAGAGCCGCAGTGAGTTAAAGAACATATATGTATGCAGCCCCAGAAGTCCCATCCAGGCACAAGAAGAAGATAGGCTGAGATTTTCCAGAAGTTCAAAGATCTTGAAAGAAACACTAAGCAGGGGGTGGGGGAAAACTCAAAAACAAATTACTACTACTACTATTACTACTACTACTATGTTATTTATACCCCACCCATATGGCTGGGTTTCCCCAGCCACTCTGGGCAGCTTCCAACAAAATATTAAAATACAATAGTCCTTCAGATATTAAAAGCTTCCCTGAACAGGGTTGCCTTCAGATGTCTTCTAAAATGGACATCTGGTGGGAGGGTGTTCCACAGGGCGGGCGCCACTACCAAGAAGGTCCTCTGCCTGGTTCCCTGTAACTTCACTTCTTGCAGTGAGGGAACCGCCAGACGGAACTCAGCGCTGGACCTCAGTGTCCAGGCAGAATGATAGGGGTGGAGATGCTCCTTCAGGTATACTGGACCGAGGCTGTTTAGGCCTTTAAAAGTCAGCACCAACACTTTCAATTGTGCTCAGAAACATACTGGGAACCAATGTAGGTCTTTCAAGACCGATGTTATGTGGTCTCGGCAGCCGCTCCCAGTCACCAGTCTAGCTGCCACTCTGGATTAGTTGTAGTTTCCGGGTCACCTTCAAAGGTAGCCCCATGTAGAGCCTATTATAGTAGTCCAAGCGGGAGATAACTAGAGCATGCACCACTCTGGCGAGACAGTCTGTGGGCAGGTAGGGTCTCAGCCTGCGTACCAGATGGAGCTGATAAACAGCTGCCCTGGACACAGAATTGACCTGTGCCCCCATGGATAGATGTGAGTCCAAAATGACTCCCAGGCTGCGCACCTGGTCCTTCAGGGGCACAGTTACCTCATTCAGGACCAGGGAGTCCTCTACACCTGCCTGCTTCCTGTCCCCCCAAAACAGTACTTCTGTTTTGTCAGGATTCAACCTCAATCTGTTAGCCGCCATCTATCCTCCAACCGCTTCCAGACACTCACACAGGACCTTCACCGCTTTCACTGGTTCTGATTTGAAAGAGAGGTAGAGCTGGGTATCATCCGCATACTGATGAACACCCAGCCCAAACCCCCTGATGATCTCTCCCAGCGGCTGCATGTAGATGTTAAAGAGCATGGGGGAGAGGACAGAACCCTGAGGCACCCCACAAGTGAGAGCCCAGGGGTCTGAACACTCACCCCCCCCCCACTTTCTGAACATGGCCCAGGAGGAAGAAGAGGAACCACTGTATGACAGTGCCCCCAGCTCCCAACCCCTCTAGACGGTCCAGAAGGATGTTATGGTTGATGGTGTCAAAAGTCGCTGAGAGATCCAGCAGAACTAGGAAACAACTCTCACTTTTGTCCCTAGTCCGCCAGAGATCATCGACCAGTGCGACCAAAGCAGTTTCAGTCCCATGATGAGGCCTGAAGGGATCCAAACGGTCTGCTTCTTCCAGATGTGCCTAGAGTTGTTCTGCAACCACCCGCTCAATCACCTTGCCCAAGAATGGAAGATTTGAGGACTGAACATCTTTAGTGGACATGGAATGCTGACTGTTGGAGGGGGAAATAGAAATAGAAAACTAGGATGAGAAGAAATCATAGAATCATAGAACTGTAGAGTGGGAAGGGACCACAAGGCTCATTCTGCAATGCAGGAATCATTTGCCTGACTGAGCTATCTGGAATGGAGTTTCCTGTAACAGGACATGGCTGGTTAGCACTCTGCACAGGAATAGTCCACACTGCAACATTTTGTTTCATGTTCCAGTATACCCATAAAAAATTCAGTTGAATAAAGAAGGAAGCATGGTATCTTACTAAGAACAGTCCTACTGCAAGCAAAGGGTCTTGACTTCTGTAAACTGTGTTGATTTCAATGGGGATTAGTTGTGACTATTTTTAGCTGGATGGAGGCCAGTTCCATTGATAGGAAAACAACACAGTCCCTTGATCTCTGTAAAACAGCTGGCAGGTTGAAGGAGCACTAATACGTACAAAAGGTTCTGTTGACTTGCTGTTATTTAGAAAATGCACCTGTATTCACTTCTGCATTTCTCCTTTTCAAAGAAGCTAATCCTCACCGAACACATAACACATTTGCGGAATAAACAATGGCATGGCTCATGAAAATCCAGACACAAAGAAGTTTTGTTTATGCAACAGGGAAAATAAGCTTCAACAAGGATACCTTTCTCCCGGCTCTGTATGGTGTTTTATAGAGGGGTCTTGTTGTGGGTCCAGCAGCAGTGAAGCTGCGGGCACTGGGGCCAGGCAGGGTGAAGTTGCCATGGACACAGTCCAACCATTTTTTAGGATAAAACAGGCCACAACTTTGCACCGGTTTTTGCGCAGGCATTGGGTGCGCATCCAGTATCAACTATCCCACAGCTTGTGACCTGCTGTAGATGCTGCAGCTGCCCTGTGGACCCCAATTCCTCCCCAGTGAGGTTGATGGCACCGAAAAGTGCCTTTGTTTCAACTCTTGGCACCGAAAAGTGCCTTTGGTTTAGCACTACAGCAAAAGGGGGAGGGAGGAGGGGCAAATCCAGACCCCCAGTACTTGGATGCACCACCACTTCGGTGGTCATCAGACTTCCACTGTCACGTCTTATGAACATTTCAGCCACCTGCAATGCCCAGCACACCACTGCTGCCACCACTGCTAATCTCCAGCTGCTTCAGAGGCTCTACACACCTCCGCCACCATCTCTGTTGCCATCATGCTCCTTGGATGATTCAAGGCCCAAGACTCCATCTTCCATCTTCGCCATATCAGAGGCCTCTTCTGGGTTGCCTTCATTCTACCAAATCCAGGCATAAGCAAACTTGGTCCTCCAGATGTTTTGGGACTACAACTCCCATCATCCCTGACCACTGGTCCTGTTAGCTAGGGGTGATGGGAGTTGTAGTCCCAAAACATCTGGAGTTTGCCTATGCCTGACCAAATCTAACACTGACTGCTGGCTTATTTAGGCCACACACACACCCCAGCTCACCCACAAATGGCTGAAAATATGGGTGAGCCTTGGCAGCCTAGCACAGCTGGTGCAAGGGGGGGGGGTGGTGTTGATGCCCTCCTCTGGCCTGCGCCAAAACCAGACGTCTGCCCGTCATGTTTGTGCCGGGCCGCAATTGCTGCTTCTCCGCAGCAGCCAGTAAGCAGTCCCTCTTTTATGGTCATAAATGGGAAGCTCCTTGCCAATGCTTCTGTGCTTTGTACATTTCATTCATTTGCCGTGTTCTTTGGAATGCGTTCCCATGGCTCTTACAAATGTCAAGGAGAGTTTAGGATAAAGTTCAGGCAATTTAGGAGGGATTATGCTCACAGATCAGAAGTTGCTCTTTTTTTGTTGAGAGTTGCAAAATGGCTCAGCCACTTGTGAGCACAATTGAAAATAACCCTAAGTTTATCCAGTCTAAGATGTGGCTGGTTAGTGGAAACTATTACATGAAGAGTCTTCCTCGCTTCATAGGAAGTGGTTCTCTACTGAGTCACACCATTGCTCCATTGACCTCAGTATTGCCTACATGGACTGCCAACAACTCTCCGGGATTTTAGAGAGGAATCTCTCCAAGCCTTACCTGGTGATGTTGGGATAGAACCCGAGACCTTTTGCTTGCAAAGCAAATGTTCTGTCACTGAGCAACACAACCCACCCCCTGCAGTGGCCTATGATTGCACCTCTTTGCTCATTTTATCCCAGCTGTACATCCTCTGTGAGATCAGACCCCAACCTTATTTCATTTCATAAGATTGATATACCACTTGATTGTAATAAAAACTCAAAGTGGTTTACAAAAAGAATAAAAGAATTAAATTATCAGGAGGAAAAACAGTCAGTCTCGACAACTATTTAAAACATTCAAAAATAATTGAAATAAATGATAAACTAAAGACCAATTTAAAACATGTATCAATAGTATATACGTTCCAATTGGCTTGCCTAAACAAATATGCTGTTAACAGGTGCAAAAAAGGATACATTGAAGGCCTGATGTCAATAAGCTGAGAGTTCCAAAGTTTGTGTGCTGCTACACTAAAAGATCATCTCTTACAAATGCAGAATCAGTATTACACAGCACCTGTAATAGTGCCACTCCTGCAGATTGAAGGGGTCACATTGGGTAAGGCAATATCGCAAGTAAACTGACCCCAGGCTATTAAAGGTATTATAAACTAATAGTAACATCTTGAACTTGTAGCAGATTGGCAATTGGTGCAGGTGTCTGAGCAGAAGTGTTATGTGCTAATAGGGTCTCACTCCACCAGCAACAGCAGCTTCTGGATCAAGAGGAAGGGAAGCTCCACATATAGCATAGACTCACAGAACCATAAAATCATAGACTTGTGGAGTTGGAAGAGACCCTGAGGATCATCAAGTCCCACCCCCTACAATGCAGAAATATGCAACTGTCCCATATGGGGATCGAACGTGCAACCTTGGTGTTATCAACACCATGCTCTATCCAACTAAGCTAATCTATCATTGAAGTAACCAGTGCATGAACTACTATGGCCCAGCTTTTCTGGTCCAGCTTTTTCCTGGCCCGCCCCTCTTCAAAGGTGATCCATCAAAGCGATCAAGGCCAATTCAGTTCCACGGCCAGATCTGAAATGAAATCATTCATGTCATCTAAGAATGCTTGCAGCAATTTCCCCTAATATAAGGCATTTCTGTACATTCGTTCCACTAATATAAGCAGTACTGTGCACTCCCTCCTAATATGCAGCTTTATTGCACAAGATTTTGGACTGGAGAACTATGTCAAAGGATCTGGAGTTGTGCAGATTTCAAAGGTTAGCCCAATTTGCTTAATATATTGGTTTGGGAAATACAAATTAGGTAAGTTTGTATTAAAATGTGACTCAAACACATCCCTTTCCCAGCCTTAATAGAAATTGGCTGTAAAGCAAGATGAGCGCTGCAACCCCAGAGCCGTCTGCGACTGGACTTAACTGTCAGGGGTCCTTTACCTTTTTAAGCTCCACATGTTTAAAAACTGCATTAATTGAGTCAGTCCAACCTAGTAATTCCTCCCCAGTCTGCATCGCTTTCTGCCCACATTCTAATACAGAGGGTAGCCAGCATGAATGAAGGCGGCTGCGTTCAGAAATGCTGCCTTAATTGAAATGCATAGTGAAGACTCTTTGTAGTTGGAGCACACACAGGGCAGGGTGGATACAGCCATTGGGTTTCTTTTCCATTGCTAGAATACACCCCCACCAAAAAAAAAATAATTATTGAAAGCTGTAAGTTTTAATTTTTCAATTAGAAAAAGCATTCTCACTTCAATCAATATCTGTCAGGATTGGCCATTAAGAGAATCTTATGTCTTGCTTGGGGCGGTGGTGGGATGCTCTTACAGATCAGGTCAGAAGATGAGCATTAACACCCTGCCTAAATGCGCTGCCTGGTTTTTAATCTGCAGGCTTCTTCTTTTCAGAGGCACAGCTGCTGATTTACAGTGCTTGAACCCTTCAAGCAAAAGCTGGAATCATGGCAGTCCATCACAGCATTGTAGCCCTGTGCCCTTGACCGCCCTCGGGTGTGCCTCCCCCTTTGCAGTTCAGAAGAGAGGGAAAGTGGGGGCCCACGTTGATTTAATGGCCCTTGAATTACTTAACGACAAAATCGAAAGTGAAGGTAAGATCATTGCTTTAGTACTTGAGGGAAAGACCCACCAAACTTTGCAATTTAAGCAGGTGGGGATAAATTTTGGCCCTCCAGATGCTGCTGAAATGCAGCTCTGCACAGGGCCGGCCCTACAACAAGTCTGGGTGGCGCAGGGCCACCAGGGGGGGCGCCACGCTGCTGCGCCTGCAGCAGCCGCGCAATGAGCGCTGGGAAACGGGACGGGGGAGCGCCGGAGGGATCTTCGCACCACTGCGCCAGGGCGCCAGATATGCTTAAGACGGCCCTGGCTCTGCAACTGCAGGCGTTGGGCATGCTTGCTGGGGTGATGGCAGTTGCAGTTCAGCAACATCTGAAAGGCCAAACATTCCCCACCCCAGTTGATGGAACCAATGGGGAGGCTTTATAACAGGAAGGTCTATCCTATCAGTCAAGCCAGCAGCTCACAAGCCCCTCTCTCCCTGAAGCCAGACTTCTGAAGCTGATATTCTGAAGTTTGGTGGGAGTCATAAAACCTGAAATGAATAAAGATAGAGCAGAAAGATGCTGTCCAGGACTGAAGAGCTCTTGGCAAAGTATCCTCCACCCCAAATTCCCTGCTATACCAATTCATCAAGTTATGGGCTTACCTGGCAGCCACAGTGGGCAGCTATAAGGCACTCATTAACATTTCCTGGGGTCCCCTAGAGTGCATGATCTCCCACAATTTAAACAGTAGAACACATATAGGATTGCACTATAAATGAATTAACTGTTGGTGGAACACCAAAGGAAACCGTACTTAAATTTGTTTGCAGACAATCCATAGCTGAGGAAAGTGGTGTAGTTCACTGTAATTCTAGTTGACATTCCAAAGCCACAGTCCTTGGACATTAAGCCCATTGAAATTACTTCTGAATAAACATGGTTTAGATCGGTCTGTGAAAAGACCCATGTAAATTAGCCTGAAATCAAAAGAGCAATAACCTAAGGCAGCAATCTAACATTTACTGAGGTGAATGGTAAAACTTTCATTGATTGTAATGGAGCTGTTTTGCACACCAAGAACGGATATTGATTGCTTCAAAGCCCGTGAACCCTTTGTTAATTTTCAAAATGCCTGGAATTGTGTTCTTAGGTCTGAAATCATAGGTACCCACTGAAGAAACCATGACCCAATTCCATGATTGCTACTTATTACTCCAGACACTGTATGTTTCCTTCTATATCCCCAACGGAAGCAGAATATAAGGCAGCCTTAGCTCCTTCATGGCTTCTCCTGCTTATTTTCCCAGTTCTCATATTGTCCAGTCCTCTGTCACATCTACTGGTCTACAGTCAGTTGTCCAAATAGGAAAGGGTCATGACTCGGTGGTACAGTAACTGTTTTGCCTGCAGAAGGTCCCAGGTTCAATCTCTGACATCTCCAAAGCTTTATATAATAATCATAGTAATAATTTATACACTAAAAGCAAGACCTTAGACTTAAAATAGAATGTATTCTGTAAATCCCAGGATCATTTGGGAGAGCCATGACAGTTAACCTGCAAATCCCAGGGTTTTTGGGGAGAGCCATGTCACTTAAGCTGATAAAAAGAGAAATAAGTTTGTAATGCAGGTACGTCCTCAGTGTCTGGCTTTGGGCTTTTGTTGGGATCTTTGGAAATGTGCAGCTCTGTCTATCCAGTTCTGTTTTCCCTTGCTCTTACATGCTCTGCTGTGATAATTCAAGGCAAACTTGCTTAGTGTATGAGATATGACCAGAACTGTATTTGCGAATGCAGAGAAATATACTAATGAGTTATGGCATTCTCCCCCCGCCCCCCGGTGACTTTTTTTCCATGACCTTGTCCTGTAGTTTGCTTTGTGACCAATTTATTAGGCAAGCCAGGAAAATAGAACAAAATTTAATTCAAGCAGCAATGTTGGGTCGGCTCTCTGTGCTGATAGCAGAAATGGCCTGTTTTATGTTATTGTTGCAAGAATTTCTTGAGCTGTTTTCAGCATCTCATAGATTATTTGCCGAGAAGCATCTGGGTAATTTTCCATCTGCTATAAATGGCTCTGCAAAGATCCAGCAGCCCAGGTCCTCCAGTTTCCTTAATTTATTTCCGTTTTGTGTCTGTGAATCTGTGTATGCAATTCAGTTGTCTGGATCTGCTTAATTTGCTCCCTCCTTAGGAAAATAATATCTGACTGAACATTTCCCTTTCAGGGTCATACATTAGATTAAGGAGTTGTATCTGGTGGAAATAAAACAGGATGCAAACTTAGGGTTCAACTAGAAGCTTCCCATTTTCAGGTCCCTTGAATGCACTGGGGTACCAAATGCAATAGATTTGTTAAGCAGTATTGATGTGATTAGTGCTCAGCTGAGAGATCACTGGGAGCCATGTGCTCTTGAGCTTTCTAAAGGAAGAGTGGGGTATCATGATAACAATTATAGAATTTCTTTGGACAGTCAAGGTTCTGCCATAGCTATTTTGGAAGAGGAAAATATCTCGGGCAACAATGTTTAGCTACCACCTGAAATTTGACACCTGCAAATGTCTGGCTACCCCTAGGCAAATTTTGCTATAAAGACCTCTTGTAAAGAATGGGATGCACAAATCCATGACACACTCTCTCTCTCTCTCTCTCTCTCTCTCTCTCTCTCTCTCTCTCTCTCTCTCTCTCTCACACACACACACACACACACACACACACACACACAATGGAAAAGGGAGGGAGGGAGGGAGGGAGGCATGGAGGGAGAGAGGGAGAGAGGGAGAGAGGGAGAGAGAGAGAGAGAGAGAGAGAGAGAGAGAGACTGTGTGGAATTCAATCTCACACCCTTCCAGTAGTTTTATCTGTACAAGATTTGCAGCTTGCCAGATGAAACAATTCCCCCTCCCTCCCCGCCTCTTCCCTGTGCTGTTCTGAGGTTTTCCTGACCGCCCCCACCCGAGCCTTTTTCAGGGGCTGCAGAGGGCATGCAGTGTAAGAGAGAGGAAAAGGTCCCATTGCCTTGCACAGGGTTTCTGCTGATGGGAAATGAATTCTGCCCACGGCATGTGCTTACATACACCTGTATATTTACTTATTTATTGGTACCATGGCCACTGGCTGAAATGAATGAGAGCCAAATCAAACATTTCGGTGTCAGCTGCTGCATTCAAGGATGACACAACTTTTCACATAAGGAAAAGCAAACTGGTTGGATGTCTCATTCTATAGGGACTGTTCCATGCATGCATTTTAAGGGCAGCTCATGAACCTATTTGAATATCCCATTGGGACATGGCCCCGTGCTTTAGATGTCCTCCTGACAGTATTAATTAGCTGCTCAAAGCCTTCCATGGGCACAACTTCACAGAAATGAATGGCGCTTGTACCAAAGTGTGCCAGCTGGAGATTCATGATGTTCCATTGCTTTCATTGTCAGATTAGTAGAGAGAAGCTTAAAATATATATTTTTTCCTGGTTACAAGTTTGACAAAGGCTGTGACCTTAAACACCCCGACTTGGAAGAAAGTTCCTTTAAGATTAAAAAGACTTAGAAACAAAAAAAAAAGCATCGATAATGAGTGTCTTCCTTTATAAATAAAAATGTAACAGAAAAGGATGGTGGCTCCAAAACTGGCTGGAAGGTGAACAGGTGAGCAGTGTGTGGGAGGAGGAAGATGCAGGAGGTTACCGTGGGGGTGGTTTGTGTGCAAGGGGGGGGGTTACACAAAGGGAGGTGGGAGAACCTATGGGCATGGGCTGAAGGTGAAAAGTGGGGCTGCAGAATAAAAGAGAGAAGTGAGTTGGGAGGGTGAAAACCAGGCTTAGTAGTCCTATGAGGTGGGAAGGGGAAACTCTAGGGCAGGCACGTCCAACAGGTAGATTGTGATCTACCAGTAGATCACTGGATGTCTGTGGTAGATCACTGCTAGATCACTGGCACCCCTAAAAAAAAGCTCACCCAAAATCTACCTCCTCCCTAAAAAAAGCTGAACTATGACCTGAAGCCCTAAACAAAAATGGGCCTCCCTCCCTCCTAAAAGAAGCTCAACAAGTTTGACCTAAACCCCCCAAAACAGGGCTTCCCTTCCTAAAAAAAATTCAACAGCTTTGACCTGAACCCCCCAAAAGGGGGTAGATCACTCCCAGTTTTTAACTCTGTGAGTAGATCAGAGTCTCTTGGGAGTTGACCACCCCTGCTCTAGGGTGTCAGTGTGGGAGAATGACTGAGGGTGGAGGTTGGCAAAGAGGCTGAGCAGGAACACAGCCCCTCATCATACTTTCTTTTTCTGTGACCTCCCAGCCAAGGCCTGGAAGCAAATATTCCATCTTTGCTCAGAAAGCCCTGGGTATGTGAAACTGACAAGCACACCCCTGACTCCGCTCTCCAGCATCCACCAAGGTGCTCATGCCAAGTCTTTTCATACTTCTGCTGAATAGGTTTCTGTTTATTCTTCCTTGTGTTATTTTTCACACCAGTGTATCATAATATGGAATATAAAACAGGAGGGAATCAATAAAACTCTTCCCCCCCCTTCAATGCCTCTCCACAAGGAAAAGTAGCATTTCATAAAGTGATGCTTCGTTTGATGGAACCTGGAAAGACTAAGGCATGCATTCTACTGTGAAAAAAGGGGAAACACATTGGTTAAAACAACCTAAATCCAGATGGGTGGGGTATAAATAATAAATTATTATTATTATTATTATTATTATTATTATTATTATTATTATTATCTAAATGACATTACCTTAGGGATTTTGATGTAGGATGCAGAAAATCTTACTCTTCTTGTATCTTTTAAACATATCAAAGTGCCATTGCCTCTTGGGCATGATTCATATAGGATATTAATGATATTGACAATAATCTGTTATTGAAATAAGCCAGCTATTTCAAAATGACCACACACACACACATTTTTAAATCACATATTCCTCTTCTTGGCTTTAAGACAGTGTGTAAGGCTCTCTGGTGTCCCAGAGAATAGGTCTGAATAAACACCCACACATTTGATTGATTAGGTGGCAGGTGGCAGGAGCAAGGAGGCTTATAGTGCAAGGATCACAATTTTCAGGGAAGGCAGCAATTATGATGATGATAATAATAATAATAATAATAATAATAATAATAATAATAATAATAATAAATTATTTATACCCCGCCCATCTGGCTGGGTTTCCCCAGCCACTCTGGGCGGCTTCCAACAGAAACATTAAAATACACTAATGAGCAAGGATAGGGACCACAAAATAGGAAGGGTATTTTCAGGGGTAAACCAAGGCCTCTCTGCAGGGGAGGGAAAGTGTCCTCTTTTCCTAAGACAGAAGGGGTAATGAAGAGATGCATGTGTGTTGCTGTTTCCACAACCAGACCACATACATATCTGCACAGCGTCATTTTCGGATGGGATGGAAGACCATACATTGTTACATATTGTGGTCACTTGATATTCATTCGGAATGACAAGCTTGATGAAAGGTCAACAGGTTTACGGGTGGAGGGGAGAAATAGCAACAATGCAGTTTCATTTTTCTTCCTCTGCAAACAAACTTGCGTCGCCGTGGTCTTTTTTTTTTTATAAATCCGACACAGCAAGAACTGTTGTTAAAAGTTTCCTATTGCTCCAGAGCCAGATTTCCAGCAAAGTAAGCACAGGTTGTAAGCAACAGGGCTATTTTATTTGGCAACTGTGTAAAGGTTATTAAAAAGTAGAGAGTAAATTTTTAAAAAGTTGATCTCTTTAGTCCTGGCTTAGGAGCATTAACAGCACCCCTATAGCTAATCTTTGGTCACGCGATTAGTCTATAACAACAGAAGCTGTGAATCTTCTGCACTGCTGTTCACCTGGTTTACCTTTCTCCTCAAGTAGCTGGGCTGCCACGTCCTTTTCTGCAGGGGTGCTTGACTAGGCCAATAGTCATTTCTTTATCTATATAAACATTTCTCTCCTGACCTTCTAAGTACACCGTTCACTATTCAGCACAGCTTTTGACAACTTGAAATTGCTATGTCATATTAAAACAATACATCCAATTAAAATACAATGGATTGGAACCATGCAATCCTAACCACATCTACTCAGAAGTTTAAAAGGTAAAGGTAAAGGACCCCTGACAGTTAAGTTCAGTCATGAACAACTCTGGGGTCATGCCTTTACTGGCCGAGAGAGCCAACATTTGTCTGCAGACAGTTTTTCCGGTTCATGTGGCCAGCAAGACTAAGCCGTTTCAGGCGAAACCAGAGCAGCGCACAGAAACGCTGTTTACCTTCCTGCCGGAGTGGTACCTATTTATCTACTTGCACTTTGACGTACTTCCGAACTGCTAGGTTGGCAGGAGCTGGGACTGATCAATGGGAGCTCACCCCGTTGCAGGGATTCAAACTGCTGACCTTCCGATCGGCAAGCCCTAGGCTCTGTGGTTTAGACCACAGCGCCACCCACATCCCTACTCAGACATTAGCCCTGTTGAATTCACCAGGGCTTATGCCCAGGTAAGTAGGGTAAATACTATTGACTTTCATGGATCCAACGTTTGCCTTTTGTAGGAAGACACCTACAATATCTGACCAAGAATTCTGCTTCTTGTGATTTTCAGCAGCCAACGTAACCTGCCCTACACTGAATCTTTGTCTGACTGTAGCCTTGTTCATTTGCAGGCCTGTACAATGGACATGTTATCCCTTGAAATCTTGAAGCTTAAGATCTTAAATATTAGGCTCTGTCACTTGTCTTTTTGGTGCCTATTGAAGGCCCTGCTCTTTCAACAGGTTGTAAAAAAAGTTATAACCCTAGCGTACATTTCACAGAGACCCTTTTCTGTGTCCCATGTATTATGCTTCTATAAAGATGGGTATACCCTATGCAACCTTATGTGGCAGTTTTGAGCTTAGAAAGTTTTTTGGGGAAAACAGCAATTACATCAAGTAATTTGAAGGAAAAGAAGGCCATGGAGAAGAAACAGAAACATTTGGCTCTTCTCTCCCTTACATGCCGTATATCACTGAAGCCAAAATGTTCATTTGGGACACTCTAGTTAAAAACGTCAAAATCTGATCTGATGTCAGCAAGTCACTTGACAGCAGATGTTATAACTAATTTAAAGGCATCTACCTAAATGAGGGTGCAGTAAGGTTGCATCAATTTTTCATGCTAATGCACTTCAATGCCTTTAAATAGGCTTCACTCCCATTCATCTCCTGATATATGTGTGGGATGGGTAAAGGCTAAACAAAACTAGTAGTTAATATAAAAGTTAAAGAAGATACCACTAAAAAGACACAAATAGAAATAAACTCAGTAGACAAATCATTTGACATTTGAAAGGAGTGTTCATGCTCCCCGTTTTCAAGTTCCAATTTTCTGGTTCCCAGCACAGAGGGTTCAGTCTTATTGAATTTGCTTAGAGGTGGACAGATCTATCAATGTTGGTTTCTTCTCGGTTTCTCAGTTTCCCAGTCTTAAATTTCATTCTCCAAATTTCCACATCAGTTTGAGAAACAAGTCCTCATGAAAATTCAGCAACATTTTCTGCATATTTTTTGTGCATATTACATACACATCCTTGTGTGTACTTTCCCCTAATAGACACAATTTTACCATGCATAACGCAAAACAAATTTACCTAGCATAATGCAGTTTTATATTTTCACTGATGTATGCATTTTTATGCACACTTTAGTACAGTAGCTCCTCGGCTTACATTACCCTCAGGTAATGTAAACTTTGGGTTGCGAAAGAGGCAAACCGGAAGTGTTTCGCCGTGCGCACGTGTGCAGAAGTGGTCCCTCCGGTTGCGGAAACCTTGGGATCTGACCAGAGCTCCAGAAAGGATCCTATCTGCAACCGGAGGCACCACTGTATGTGCATTTTTTTTTATACATTACATGGTTGGAGAAAGGCATTGCCAAATTCAGATAAGTGCACATTAGAGATGATGGCTGTTTTTTATTGGTTCCTGTATTGTTTCAGAAAGTGCAAATTCCCTTTAAATGGGAACTGAATCAAATTTCTCCCCGACCCATACATTTCCAGGGTTACACTCCTTTTGCAAGTAGACTACTCATGTGATCAGTTACTTGTGAAAGTGATGGTTGATTTGATTGCTAGAACCAATGCCGGCCTAGAAGATAAGTGTGTCATATTTGTGCCTGGCGATTTGACCACCATGAAGTCATATGTATCCAGTGGTATTTTTCCTCTTCCCTTCCCTACTGGTGCCTTTAACATATATTTATGGGTAACATCGGAAGCTGCCTTATACCAAAACGGATAGAATCATAGAACTGTAGAATTTGAAGGGACCATGAGAGTCACCTAGTCCAAACTCCTGCAATACAGGAATCTTTTGCCCAATGTGGGGTTCAAACTCACAATCTTGAACCCTTGGTCCATCTTGCTTAGTATTATGTACACTGACTGACAGAGGCTCTCCAGGATTCCTGACCGGGTTCTTTCCTAGCCCTGCCTAAAGTTGCGAGGAAACGAAGCTGGGACCTTTTGCATGCAAAGGATGTGTCTGATCACTGAGCTATGGCTTCCCCCTCATCAAAGTACAGTGGTACCTCTGGTTAAGAACTTAATTCGTTCCGGAGGTCCGTTCTTAACCTGAAACTGTTCTTAACCTGAAGCACCACTTTAGCTAATGGGGCCTCCTGCTGCCGCCGCGCCGCCGGAGCACGATTTCTGTTCTCATCCTGAAGCAAAGTTCTTAACCTGAGGTACTATTTCTGGGTTAGCGGAGTCTGTAACCTGAAGTGTTTGTAACCCGAGATACCACTGTATTGTCACATGTAGACCTCAGACATCTATGGGGTTTTTTTTAGTAACAAACATCCCCTTAATCAAAAAATGTGCTTGTTAATGTGCTAGTTGTGCCTGTTTTATCACAGCCTGCACGGACATAAACTATATGTTACTGTTCCTCGAACGCTGCTTAGAGCAAAAAGGCCACTCAGCATGACAAGTTTCATACATCAAATGGCAAAGGAATGACAAATCTACTTCATGTTGAAATTAAATGTCACATAGGATTGGATCCAAAGGTTCTCTTCTTCATGCAGAATGTGCTTTCCACTCATGCATGAGCTGTTTCACACCTCTGACATCAGAGCGTGCAGGAGAAAATTAAAACTTTGCCCAAAGATGTTTCTCTGCAGAAGCATAGCAATTGCTGCAGAACTCGCCTATTATATCCCTGTGCAAGCTCTTTCCCCCACATTCTGGAATGTCAGCACCCAGTAAATGGGTTGAAATATTAACTGTGAACTCCAGCATCCTGTCCTCACCGTGGCCATCTAAATGCCTGTGGTAGCCAAACACGAGACCACTTGCCCCTCCTGCAGTTTCCAGCAACTGGTATTCATAAGAATTATTTCTTCTGACCATGAAGGCAGAATATAGCCATTGAAACATGTATCCTCCATGATATGCCTAGTCCTTTTCTGAAGCCATCGAAGTTGGTGGCCATCACTGCCTCTTGTGGAAGTGAGTTCCATAGTTTAACTATGCACTGGGTGAAGAAGTCCTTTCTTTTGTCTTCCAACATTCAGCTTCATTGAATGTCCATGAATTCTAGTATTACAAGAGAGGGAGGAAAACTTTTTATATATCCATTTCCTCCATGCCTTGCATAATTTTTCAACCATGTCTTCTCTTTCTCACCTTTTCCCTGAACTAAAAAAGTCCCAGATACTGTGAACTTTCCTCGTACGGGACTAGCTGAATCCCCTTGAGCCATTTGGTTGCCCCTTTCTGGATGTTTCTCAATGCTACAAGATGCTTTTTGAGGTCAGGTGTCAGGGACTGGACTGAAGAGGAGAATGGTGGAACCTCTCCCCACACCCCCTCATTCTCCTGTAGCTTCCAGAGAAGAGGAAGGCAGTCTTGAATTACAGGAGGGCTTTGAGGAAGATAACGGCTCAGAGACAGGCAAACAGCAGAGTTATGAGGTGTTAGGAGAAGGAGGAGGAGAGGCAGAGCAGCTAGCTGACCCATCACTGGACAGAATAACTGACCCCCCCTTCTCCCCAAACGTGGTGTTTGTTAAGGCTGCAAAAATAAAGGGCACAGAGGCAGTTGTCCACAGGTGGATGCCATAGAGGTGGGTTTTGTTGTTAGAAGGGAAGGGCAGAGGAGCTCAGTGTGAGCAATGCCATCATTGAGGAATGATCGTACTTCTTTGTCTTCCACCGTGATGACTGAATAAATCATAAGCAAGAACTTTCTTGTTTCCTCCCTGATTCTTGGTGCCATCGGGAGAGGAAAAGAATTCCGCAAACCTGACATCAGGTGACCAGAACTGTACATAGTATTCCAAATGCTGTTGCACCATCATTTGTACAGCACCATTATGATGTCAGCAGTTTTATATCCAAGGATTAGTGTTAGACCCATATTTGAATTTGACTTCAAGACCCCCATGCTTAAGGACATTTCAGTATTTTGCTAGGGAAACTCAGCATGCTTCTTAATAATAATAATAATAATAATAATAATAATAATAATAATAATAATTCATGGGGATGTTTACAGTGTTAATTATATATGGAATGTTTGAGGCATCTGTTACCAAACCAATATCAGGAGGTTGTTAAGAATGGCTGATGAAGCAAATGTAAGGCTAAGGAGAAGCCAGACCTTGAATGAGAACTGGCTGGCTTATACCTTCTTCCATGCTGCAAATAGATGCTTATCACGGCATGAGAAACTTTAATGAGGAAGCCAAGAGGCCTGACCTTGGACTCCACCATGATTATCAAGATTCTGCAAAGTCTTTGGGTTTTATTAGCTGCATTATTGTCCTTTGATTCTGATTAGAGTAAAAGTTCGTCACAGCCTAGACGAAAGGTAGCACCTATTATTCTTTGCCTGAGAGATGCTCACTGTGACGCATATGGTTGAAGTCCTGAGACAAGGCAGGTTTAATTCTCTTTCATCGCAGCTGGATTTCATGCTGATTAGCTATAAGATTTGCATGTATCATTTTTTCTTTTTTAAAAAATCAAGCATATCTTCTGTGGTTGAGGTATTTCCATGAAAAGCAGGACTTCAGTCAAATCTTCACTGGGTAGAACAAATCTCAGGGAAAAGGTTTGAACAAATCTCAGGGAAAAGGTTTGATTGGTATGAGCTTTCGTGTGCATGCACACTTCTTCAGATACACTGAAACAGAAGTCACCAGATCCCCACATATAGTGAGAGGGTGGGGAGGGTCTGGACTGTTTATGGCTGCATTTGGTATTACAGGAAGAATTTGGAACTGTTTACGATTGGTCCCACAGGAAAAGCAAGGGGTGAGATGGTTAAAGATAGCTTTATCATGTACAATGAGATAAGAATCCAATGTCTTTATTTAGAGGAGGTTTCTCCATCATTTTTAGTTTGGTGATAAATTGCAGTTCAGCAACTTCTCTTTCCAGTCTATTTCTGAAATTCTTTTGTAATAAGACAGCTACTTTGAGATCTTGTATAGAATGTCCTGGGAGATTGAAGTGTTCTCCTACTGGTTTTTCTGTCTTCCGGTCCCTGATGTCAGATTTATGTCCATTTATCCTTTGGCGTAGGGTTTGGCCTGTTTTTCCAATATAGAGAGCTGAAGGGCACTGTTGGCATTTGATGGCATACACAATGTTAGAAGATGAGCAATTAAATAGTCCTGAGATGGTATGTTGGATGTTGTTGGGGCCAGTAATGGTGTTGTCTGAGTGTATGTGGCAGCAAAGTTGGCATCTGGGTTTATTGCTGGTACTATATATATATATATATATATATATATATATATATATATATATATATTCAAGACTGTAGAGGCTTGTTCATAAACTAAGCTGTTCTTGATCCAAGGGATTTGAACTAGGGATAGTATTTGAACTAGGGATAGAATCATCTGATAAATAAAACATTGATCTAATGTAAGTGGATCTCTCCAACCCCCTTTATCCCTGTCTTGCTCACAATTATACATGTTATTGTACATATAATTATACATGTTATTCTACATATAATACTATATTAGAAATGCGCACACATTCCTGTACTTATAAAATTATTCAACAACCCTGAAATAAATATTTGTGACCTCAGCTTGAAGCTGTCTGGATGAATAAATGGGTTTTGACTTTTGAATTCAGCAGAGCACTATTGTCTATGGTAAATAGATCATCCAGATTTGAATTTGTTTAACTCTTCTATTTTATCTTTTTTCCCAGAGCAGATTTTTGTTTCTGTGGTCTTCTTTGCAGAGATCACCTCATTTTCATGTCTGTCTTTGTTATTGCATTAGTGCTTGGGATGCCAATATAAAATGTGCTGCAGTTTTAATGCCATGAATCAATTGCCTTGAAACACATATTTAAATTTCTCTGTCCTTTGCAACAGATCACAACGGAATATGTATGACCAAATCAGAATTAGCAGGGAATCATTCCAGACTCTGTGAATTGCCATACCAGTGCAAAACAATTCATGCTTGTTTCCTTCAAATACCTCAAATAAGATGTTTCTTTTTTCTTTTTGTCAATGCATTTTGTTTTAGCTTAAGCTCATGCATCTTTTTAGAATTTACAATTCAGTCCACTGTGTTTTAATTGTTTAAACAATTCTTTTGCAAAAACACCCTTATCTTGAAACCACTTGGCTCAAGCAACTCACATGAAATAGGACTAATTGCAACATGACCAGATGGTTTTCTTTATGCAAGATAATATTGGACACTAGCTGAAGAAAGAAATCCGCTAAATGTTTTGCAGATGGATCACTGCAGCCAATGAATAGGGTCACATATGCAATGGAAAGCTAATTGGGGGGAACAACCATGTGCGACTATGCAGCAAACAACTTTAATTAATAGCAGTCATGGAGCCCAAGCACTGTGAGTGGAAGGAAAATATATATGAGTGCTGCTGGTCCATGAACTCTTACACAAGTGATGGAAGAAGACTGTGCGTGCCACAATGTTTCAGTATTAGAAACACAAGGTTGTATCCAGACCATCAGGGGAATTATTACCACTCTGATTTGTGGCACAGAGTTTGGATTCACCAAAGTCTGAATTGCATGCAAAGTTTTGTCCATCAAGGTGGAACGTGTTGAGCAGTTTTCTTTTCTGGATGGATCCAAAGTCCTTAGTGCCCAAATAACCCATTTTATGGTTTTCCATTGCTGGAATCACCACTGGTGGTAGCTCAAGGCTTCTGCTGCAGTAGAGTCCCCTTCACCAGCAGTGCTTCTCAAGGAAGAGTTATGTTTCAGTGGTGGAGCATTTGCTTTGCATGCAGAAGACCCCAGCTTCAATATCAAGCTAAGGCTAGGAGAGGCGCCTGCCTGAAATTCTGGAGAGTCGCTGCCAGTCCGAATGTAGACAGCACTGGGCTAGATTGACCAATGGTCTGACTCACTATGAGACAGCTCCCAATGTGCTAAACTCTGCCCTCTGTGACTATGCTCCATCTCAATCTTCCATCCATCAACATTGGGAGTTAGGACTTCCCTCTCAGTTGCATCAGGTCCCATTGAATGCAATTGGCCATATTTATCATGGCCTTAATTCCCATTGATTTCAGTTTTGGCCCATGGAAGAAGCAGGTTAATCCTACCCTTTCCCTGACCCTTCCACATGTTCCTTAAACCAGATAAAAAAACACCTTTCCAAGAACCCCTTCCATTTGCTTCAAATCACCAACCCCACAAGCATCATATGCAACCTAAAGCATCTTATCTCTGAACTCAAGCCAACTCTGAATGCTTTTCAGTGGAGACTGGTCCATTACTGAACACCAACCAGCCCTCACCTGCCTGCCTTCTTACTTCCAACCAATCCAGGGGATGAAACTCATTGTCAGCTTCCTTCTCATGAATGCCAGTGTTGACCTTGTAGCAGACAGAAGGATGGAGACAAAACTGGAATAAGTTGGCTCTGCCTGACATTGACTCTGGCTTTGCCAGTTTTTTTTATAATTAAAATTTATCAAGACTTTCCATAATGTAATAAAAAAACAAACTAATCTAAACCAATAATAATAAACGAACTCTACTAGTTTTGGATGTTTTGCTGTGCTTGATGTTTTAATTTGTTGAAAGTCACCCAGAGTGGATGGGGCAACCCAGTCAGGTGGGGAGCATATAAATACATCATCATCATCATCATCATCATCATCATCATCATTACCTACTGTTGGGCTCCCTGCCTTTTGCCCCACCACTTTCGATGACCACCAGTTTCTGTGACTTAGGATTAAGTCTTCTGGTGTCCTTTGTCCTACGGTTTCATTTGTTTGTCTCGGAAGTTTAAACTTTTTTGGGGATGGTAGTAGTGGATCGGTAATGGCTAGTTATTATAAAATAGGAGTGGAATTGGTATTCACAAGCCAGTGCAGATGCAGGCATGTTAATTTTTTTAGTAATTAAAGCAAAACAGATGGTTTGTTTGCGGCATTTTATAATATTGCTCATTTTTATTTTGATTCATTAATGGTGGCCATAAAATGCTACAATGAAGCGCAGAAATCAAAAAGGCAAACACGGAAAGTCAATGATAAACAGTGCTTATATTACCCAACCCCATAAAAATTAACTAGTAAACATAGAAAACATAACTGTCAAATTATTTATAGAGCTTCCCTTTGCATAAATATTTTGGAACATTGGCGGTATATAACAGGTGCAGCTGTCAATAAGCCTCTGTGAATCAAGGCACTTAGAGATAAAAGGAAATCACTCAAGCTCAGAATGGTTAGCGGTAGAAAAATTGCGAAGGAAAGAAAGTGAGGGGCGAGCTCCTGAATGCATTTTCATTCCGGGTTGTGGTGTTTTGATCTCCTTTAAAGAGATGTGCTCTTTGCGCCCCCATTAAATAAATTACAAGATTACTTATCAACTTTATCTGCAATCCAGTTAAACTGAAGTTCAAGCATCTAAGATAGTGGAGTCCCATGGACTTCAGTGAACAACTAAGTCTCATCATCATATGGAGCCCAAGCACCTTGTAGTAGTCAAATATTGACCAAGTGAACCACTGTCAAAAACATCTTTCCCCAACCTACCTTACAGATGTTTTGGACTCCTATCAGCCTCAGTTAGCAGGTGGTCCAAAACATATGGAGAACACCAGGTTGGCTTAGTTAATTAATTAAATTTGTATACCACTTTTCATCCATATTTGTCAGGGCAGCTCACAATATCAAAATAAAAAAATTAAAAAACACAAAATATATAATAAAAACAAGAATGAAAACAAACAACCCCCCCTCCCACAACACAATTAAAAGGTTATTGGATATTAACCAGCTCAAGGCCTGGTTGAAGAGGAATGTTTTCACCTGGCACCAGTCAAACCACCCTAGGGAGAGCATACCACAAATGGGAGCCACTGCAGAAAAGGCCCATTCTCATGTTGCCACCCTCTAGACCTCTTGTGGGGGAGGCACACGAAGAAGGGCTTCAGGTGATGATCTCAGGGTCTAGGTAATTTCATATGGAGAGAGTCAGTCTTTGAGGTATTGCGGTCCTGAGTTGTTTAAGGCTTTGTAGTTATCTTAATAAATGTAACATTTATTAAGGTATCTTGTTATTAATAATAAGGTATCTTAATAAATGTGAACGTTTCTAGAGGCAAATGGAGAAGAGTCAATATATCCTAGTAGGGCTGCATTGTTTAATTGACTACATTAATTGGCAGTGGAATCGTATATAGCAGGGTGTGGGTGTGTGATCTATACAGTGGTACCTTGGTTCTCTTAATTTAAGAAATTAAAAGACGCCTGATTCTTGGGAGGAAAGCAATGACAAACCTAGACAGCATCTTAAAAGGCAGAGACATCACCTTGCCGACAAAGCTCCGTATAGTTAAAACTATGTTTTTCCCAGTAGTGGTGTATGGAAGTGAGAGGTGGACCATGAAGAAGGCTAATTGCATCAAGAATTGATGCTTTTGAATTATGGTGCTGGAGGAGACTCTTGAGAGTCCCATGGACTGCAAGAAGATCAAACTTATCCATTCTGAAGGAAACCAGCCCTGAGTGCTCACTGGAAGGACAAATCCTGAAGCTGAGGCTCCAATACTTTGGCCACCTCATGAGAAGAGAAGACTCCCTGGAAAAGACCCTGGTGTTGGGAAAGATGGAGGGCACAAGGAGAAGGGGACGACAGAGGATGAGATGGTTGGACAGTGTTCTCGAAGCTATGAACATGAGTTTGACCAAACTGTGGGAGGCAGTGCAAGACAGGAGTGCCTGGTGTGCTCTGGTCCATGGGGTCACGAAGAGTCGGACACAACTAAATGACTAAACAACAACACCTTGGTTCTCAAACTGAATCCATTCCGCAAGTCTGTTCCAAAACCAAAGCATTTCAAAACCAAGGCATACTTTCCCATAGAAAGTAATGTAAAATAGATTAATATATTCCAGACTTTTAAAAACAACCCCTAAGACAGCAATTTTACATGAATTTTACTATCTAACGAGACCATTGATCCATAAAATGAAAGCTGTAAACAATGTACTGCAGTCACACAACCAATTAATCAGTAGCTGAAGTGGGTTCCACACAGTCACAAAAACAAAACAAAAAGCCGTGAAAACAAAAATGCAAAATAAATAGCAAAAACAGACAGTCCTCAACGTAACACTCAAAATTTAAGTGTGGCACTCAAGATGGAAGTGTGGCACTCAAATCGGAAGCGTAACACTAAAAATGGAGCACATTTGGCTTCCAAAAAGGTTTGCAAACCGGAACACTTACATTGGGTTCCAAGTTGTTTGAGTATCAAGGCATTTGAGAACCAAGGTACCACTGGGCATGTAATTTAGCTGCAGACAGCTCATGGGGCTGTCCCATTCATCTGGCAATTTGATTTGAATTGCTACAGCATATTGGGAAAAGAATAAGACTTTTTGCAGTTAAAAAAGGCGATGGGAAAATGCAATGAAAAGTGTGGGGTGAATGACTAACAGGAAGATGTGTTAAAACCCTCCAAGAAAATATGTATAATTTGGAACAATTGATATGATATGATTGGTTTGTAAGTGAAAATTTAATAAAAATTGATTTTAAAAAACCCCTCCAAACAAATCAGGATGGATCTCCTTGTGATATATCCACCCCACAACAGATCAGGAGGAATGTTCAACGAAGACCAAATATAATCTCATTTGTACAAGAAAATAAGGAGGAATGCTGAGTAAATAGGTCACCTGGAGGATCCCTAAAATGGCTGGACTTGTTGACTCCTGTTGACTCTGCTCTGGGAAGCAGAGTGAAGTCTTGAAATATAATATATCTCCTCCACAACTTCTTTTTTCCCTGAGTTCAACTCGAGTGTATTCTGGGACAATTTGCATAGCTATATCTCAATGATGCTTCAGGACCTAGTCTATGCTATTTTATTACCACAGTTATGCAAAAAAAAGGGGGGGAGTATGATTTATTGAGCACTTCATCTGTAATTGTTATGGTGTAAATAGAGGGTTTATAATTGATTAGCTTTATCTTTGTGAGTTAAGGAATGATGCCATAACACACAAGGAGCTGTATCCTTTAACAAGGGAAGATGAATGCCTTGTATAAACTATACTATGTGATCTTCATACAACAGCAGAATTTAAAATGTTAAAAAAAGTGCTAGTCAAAATGCTGACGATGTATAATGTTCTGTGGCGAACTGAAGCAACAGGCTTAGGCTACAAATGCATTTATGTCTGCTCTTTGCTTCAAGGATAAATGCGCTATCCAGTGCTAAGAAAATGATCTGTTTTAACAAATGTTTTCCTAGATTTTTCATTCATACAGGACCTTTACCATCACTGATACTGTGAGGTCTAAGCAGCAAGCATTTCTTTGCATTTATTGATCAGTAGGTGATGGGGGAGTGGGATGCAGGTGGCGCTGTGGTCTAAACCACTGAGCCTAGGGTTTGTCGATCAGAAGGTCGGCGGTTCGAATCCCCACGACAGGGTGAGCTCCCGTTGCTCGGTCCCAGCTCCTGCCCACCTAGCAGTTCGAAAGCATGTCAAAGTGAAAGTAGATAAACAGGTACTGCTCCGGTGGGAATGTAAACGGCATTTCCGTGCGCTACTCAGGTTTTGCCAGAAGCATGACCCAGAAGCTGTACACCGGCTCCCTCGGCCAGTAAAGCGAGATGAGAGCCGCAACCTCAGAGTCATCTGCGACTGGATCTAATAGTAAGGGGTCCCTTTACCTTTTCTTAGGTGATGGGGGGGGAAAAATAATTCTCAATTTCTAAACCAAAATGTGAACTGAAACACAGCTGTCCTTTGAAATTTGCATTTCTTTGAGTTTTGTGGTGTAGTTCTCTAGCAAAAAAGCAGCATAAGCTTGGGGAAAAGTTCATGCAAATATGCATATATTTATGGAAATAACATACAAAATGTATTATGATATGGAAAACTGCTTGTAAAATGGATATATTAAGCAAAAGTGCACGCAAAATGGAGTATGTAAAAATAAATGTACACTAATTTTGGTACAGACTTTTAAAATAAAAAATCACCAGCTTATGCAGAAATTATGTGATCTGGATTTAAGACTGAAGTACTACGGGAAATCAAAATGGACAGATTTGTGCATCCCTGTTTGTGAACTTCAAATCCTTGGTGAGCAGCCGACTTCCTCTGAATACAAAGCCAGGCTCTGATGGATTGGGTGGACAAGACCAAGAGTGGGTCCAATGGTCAAGAAGATGATTTCTGCATGTGCTGTATAGGGAGGTGAGGGGCAGGTGGGGCTTGTCAGCCAGGGAAGGTAGCCCATCTAGGAGAGAGGAAATGTTAAAACGTGTGTGTGTGTGTGTGTGTGTGTAGGGCCAGTGAGAGGAGGGAGAGGGAGAGAAAGTTCTATTGCCCAAGCTTGCACAATGACTTAACTTCTTTTCAATCCATTGTATTTGCTTTCTTCTCCTAATACTGGATCTTTCTCTAGACTGAAATCAGATGCAACCTTAAATTAAACCAAGTTAATGGTCCTTCAACAAAAGTACTCTTCTCTTTTCTCTCAGGAAGCTCATGCTTAATTAACGCTTTCTAAACACGTTTTCCTAAGCCTTGAATTAATGCTGCAAATGGCTATTCCGTTCATTTTTGTGTTTCCCATTTCTCCCTGCTTTTGCTTATTTTCTTCCTGATGTACTCTTGACCTTAAGATGCGTTTGGGATTGCACCATCTCAACAACTCTGCTACCTCATTCTGCTGCACCTGTAAATCTAGTTTGACTGGTGAGTCCTACAGGAACAGAAATGTGTATCAGTGCAATCTTGTTTAGGTCTACAATTATAAGGTTAAGATAATAAGAATTGGGGAGTTAAAGTTCTCCCCTATTATTGTTATGTGTATATTTGTTTAAGCATGTTTATGAAAGAGCTGGGGGAAACCAATCCTCAGAGCTCCTCCATTCCTGTCCCTTCAGTGGCAGGGGGGGAAGAGGGGGGAGGAGGGAGGGGGGAGGTCAAACCCAACTTACAATGGACCCCCTTTGATTCTCAAAGCGCACGGGTTTCACTGGTGGCAGAGGTGGACCAGTGGGTGGAGGGAAAACGAAGGGACAGTGTTGTATTGTATGTTTGTGTAGTTGTGTAGTTTGTTTAGTTTTGCTTGAAAATTAATAAAAATTATTATAAAAAAAAAGAAATGTGTATCAGTGCAATCTTGTTTAGGTCTACTGAGCTCAATGGGATTACTCCCAGGCTTGTGTGCATGGGATTGCAGCTTTAGTCAATAATCCTGTCCTGAATATTCACTATCTACCAAATGGTGAAATGTATTGTGGTTTGTTGGAGGAATGGCCTTTCTGACATTGTTAGACTTCAGCTCCCAAGAGCCCTCCTCATGTTCAGGAATGATGGGAGTTGTGGCTCTCTAGATATTGTTGGACTACAAGTTCAAGGAGGGTTTTTATAGGGTTATATCCTTTGCTCTGCAAACGGAAGGCAATCTCACACCATAGATTTCCCCCTTCCCTTCTGTAGCCCCTTTTGGAATAGTAGAGTCTGGGTCACACTGAGCAGAGATAAACATCTGAAATTGGGCAAAAGAATTTGGTGCAAGATTCCCCCACCCAATGTTGGATGATTCTACATAACACAACTATAAGGCTTGGTAGCTCTACCTGACCCTCTGGGATCTGCAAGGGGAACGAGGGGAAGGAAAAGGTCTGCTGTGTGAGCTGCTTTCCAGTTGCACAACAGTGAGTGCCACCTGCAGTCTTCTACGCTAATGTTTATGCAGCTGTTAATGAAGTAAAGCAATATTAACAGCTTCTGAGTATTAAGCTCCAGCGCTACCATTTGCTTAAATGCATCAGTTGAGCAACTGTCCCCCAGAAGTTTGTGTTTGTCCATGCTGCAAAGCAACAATGAGCATTATGCCTTGGTGCATGATTAATAGAAGACAACAGAACATTATTTTATTTAGCCATGAAAAATGGTATTCCAGGTGTTGCCGTCTATTAATAGCAGACCACAGTGGAGATTAATAATACATAGTAGCAGAAGGAGAAGGAAATTCAGAGTCGTTGCAGGACAACAGGAAATGGTAAATTAAGAGTATTTATTTAGCCAGGGATGTGATCTGGTTCTATATCTTGGATTTAACTTACAAGGCAACTTTGCAAAATGGAACTAAGAATGTACATCACCCAGATGCCTTGGATCCCCAGTCATAACAACATGTCAGAGAGTTTTACATCTCTGTAGCCAAAACTATTATTTTTCTGTCAAGCATGGCTTCTTGCCACAAACAGGGGCTGGAAAATACAGACCACGGAGATGAAGTGTTTTGTTTTTAAGATGAATTTCAGGCGCAGGCCCTGAGTATTTACAGCCCTTTGCTTTGTGCCTACAAACTTCCTTTTGCTGCTGTGCTACATTAGCAAGCTTGCATTGTTTTGGAGGCTGTTTGTCATGAGAAGTTCAGCTCTCCTCCATCTTTTCCACGCAGGCACATACACCCTTGGCTTGTTCGTTGTTAAGCTTATGGTTTTTAAATATATTTTTCTACTTATGACAGCATGACCTTAACTTTAACTAAATGGAATGTTTTCGTCCATAGTAATAAGTGCCAACATTAATAAAAACACAATTCTGAATGGGAACTTAATTAACCTAGACAGACAGACCTGCATTTTATGGGAATATTAATTTTTCAGTTGGTGTTTTGTTTCAGGGATATCCTTAGTATTTTAGTGGAAATGACTGGAAATGTTTGAGTTGTTAATTTAATTTAATTTAATTTTGAAAAAACTGTTATTTTTTTCTATTATTTTAAAAGTTTCTGTTCTAATTTTCAAAATGTCCAACCTGCATTATCATTCAAGCATGAACTCCAGGGCAATGTACAATATATATATATTTGATATATATATATATATATATATATATATATATATATATATATATATATATATCAAACTAGTTGGCTTCTGTCTGTCTCAGGAAACAATGGATGCTGCTGCCTTTGAAACTCATCGAAGAGCTGGACTGTCAGGTCTGCAGGCAGGCACTGAAGATCCGATAAGAATTAATGAGTCTCTGGCAGATTAATAACCATTTATTTGCAATAACACATGGAGAGCGGCATGGTGCCAACCCCTCTCAAGGAACCAGTTGTTCACTCTGAGTCTCCTCCCCCCCTGCAACAGGAAGTGTGCCAATTCTCTGTGCTCCCTCCCCTGTGCTTCCATTGCTCCTTAACCCTTTCATACCTCCTAGTCCAAGAAGAGGGGGGCACACACACACCCCCGCTCTAAAAAAAAGAGCCCTCCAAACGCCTCCCCCTCCTGGTTGCTCAGCAACTATCTCAGACCTGTCTATTTTCTCCTCCAACTGAGAGTCTCCTGAATTTACTGCTTTCCCTGGTGGGACCGTGGAAGGAAGGAGGGGCAACTAGCTTCTTCCTCCTCTGACAAAGGCTGTTCTGTCTGTGCCTGCCTTCCCCCTTCTGCAGAGTCAGGGTAGCCTTCTGCATCCGATTCAGCCAAGCCCCTGACATGGACAGGGTAGGATGGGCCTATTACATTCTGCTCGCCTTTTCTGCCCTGCATGATCTCTAGCTGAACATAGCAAGCTGCCTTAGATGACCCACATCAGAGTATTGGATCTAATTCAGTATTGTCGACACTGACTGGCAACAGGTCTTTAGAATTCCTGAAAGGAGTCTTTTCCAGCCCATCTGAAGCTGCCAGAGGTTGAACCTGCAACACATGTGCCTTACCACTGAGTTACAGCTTTATACTCTCCTCTCAAAACAGGGCCTAATATTGTTGTCATCCAATAACATATTGACCTTTTGGTCAGCGTCTGATAGCTACCTGGCCAGACTCTGCAGATTTTGTAGAGTTTCCTGCTTCAGCCAGAAACTGGAGGTAGACATATATCAATCAATCAATCAATTAATTAATTAAAAAAGAATGTGTGCCATCTCCACAATGCTGCCCCCCGGTCTCTCCTGTACCAACCCACTTCAATCTCATCTGGCGGCAGAGATACTGTTTCCTTAGGCCTGGTTAAAAACAAAGCCTGCATTAAGACAAAGACTGAAGTTATTCAGAGTGCAATGAGCAAGAAAAAGATGAGTGCTGAATTATACGAAGTACTGTAAGCACAATCTCTCGCCACCCCCCCCCCCCCCGGCTGACTTTGAGAATTAGAAGGACTACTTCAGTTGTTGTTCGTATTGTTGGAGGGTTTTTTTTTGGCATATAAAAGGTGAAAGCTCTCCTTGAGTGTGGAGAAACATCGAAAGTGATGTGGAAGAGCAGACTGCTATTTCCTGAATCTTAAAGGCAGAACTTTAATTTCAGAGGCTGAATACAAGCCCTCTGGCTTTGAACAGAGCAATAACTGAAACTGCAGAGCAGCCATCCTACCTGGGCTACAGAACCGTTAAAGCACCGGGGAGATAAAGTATCTTCCCCTTGGAGCAACTGAAACCCCAATGCACATGGGGGGTGAAAAGCTTTCTGCTACTCCCCACCCCTCCTCTCAAACTGAAGTACTTAAGCAGCAATAAGAACATCTTGCATGAAAGCCAGAGTCAGTTTATGGAATTTCCCCTCTTTTGATCTGAAATTACAACCAAAGAAGGCCGCTTCCTTCAGCAGCTCCTTTCCGCTTATCACCAGTGAACTTGCATTACTGAGCAAGTGCTTCTCTTGCCTTCCCCCATCCCCTAAGCTCTGTGTCAGGTTTTTCCTTTCTTCCTCAAGAATAGCATGAAGCTATAGCATGGGAGTAGGGAACCTATCCCAACATGAGAGCCACATTCCTTTCTGGGCAAGCTTCCAGGGGCCACATGCCATCATTAGGTGGGGAATCCAAGGCCAAAGTGGGTAGAGCAATGAAGATGGATGTTTATCTTTGTACAGTAGGAATTTCTTCACACACTCTCACACCCTTCTCTGTCAGCCATCCAGGGAAGGAAGAGGCACCTCAGGGTTCAAGGACACATTCCAGTCAAGGAGAGGGTGAAGCAAGACCAATAGGGTGTGTGGCTTGGGATGGGATGTGGTCTGGGGAGAGGGGCGGAAAGAGAGTGCCAAATTTTGACTTCTGGGCCTGAGGTTATGCACTCCTGCTATAGCAAAACAGGCACTGAAATGCGACTCAAAATAAGGTTTGGCATTCTTAGAACATAAGAGCTTTTTTGGATGAGGCCAATGGCCCATCTAGTCCAACAGTCTCACAGTGGCCAACCTGATGCATTGAAAATTGTGAGAAAGCAAATCTGGCCACGGAGTGAACACTCAAAAGGGAGCTGTCACCCCAAAGGATCTCTGAAGAATGTACCCGTATTTCCATGTTAGCCTCACATGTAAAGTGTGGATTTGCCCATATTTTAAAACCAGTGTTGTTGCTGTTTAAAAATTGGATGCTATCATTTACCAATTGTTTTGGCACATGCTGATTCTACTAGTGTCAAGTTTGAGCAGGAAATAAGAGTAATTTCTGAGATGCTTTCCTGGGAATACGAGCTCCGCAGTAACTGCAGGCGTGATTGTGGTTCCATATCCGCCTACCTACCCCTGAACAGATTCACTTAGGATTCATGAAACTTCACCTTATCTTCTCCTCCTGGGAAGCCTAAGCAATACCCACGAACTGCTTCTTCCATCTGTGTCCTTGGAAAACAGAAAAGGGCTCCTCAAACATCATGCTTTCCTTAGTTACTTGTCAGAGGTGAGGCAGTTTAAAACAGAAGATTACATCATTGCAATGGTTTCAGGATTTTCTACCTATGTTGAAACAAACATAAAATGTGGCACAGAATACTTTTGTGATAATCGCACTCTCAGTGAGAGCTGATTCTCTATTCATTCTTCGTCATACTGATGCTTTCACTGTATTCTGTGAACATTCCTTTATACAGAGATGCTGAGATCTGAAGAGACTTTTGAGTCCTCCCTTTCTATCTACTGAATATTGAGGACCAACACAACATTTGATGTGACATGAGGAGCTATAGCTGGGCAGAAAGTCATGCTTGCTAACCAAGAGTATGCACAAAGTGCTTTGTGGATGCTTATGGACTTCTTTGAATCCAAACCATTAGTTCCTTCCTGAAGAGGCCTCAGATGTTGGTTTGAACTTGGGCCTAATTGAAAATAGGAAGCCACTTTATAATGAGTCAGTCCATTGACCCTACCCAGTTCAATATTTGTCATGGACTGGCTAGATGCAGCGGAGTGGTGGGAGACACAAGGCGGGGAACTCCCCAGGGAACCCCCAAGGGAAAATGCTCAGAGCCAGTGGATTGGTGGTGGGATGCCAATGAGTGGTCAGAGGGAGAAGGAATAGACTGGGTGGAGGAGGTGTTAGGAGCAGAAGAAGCAACAGGGCTTAGCAAGCAGGAAGAGGCTGGGGTGGAGAGCAGTGCAAACTCAGAGCCTGGTGAGGAGGAGGATCGAGAGGCTGAGTGGAAGAAGGCAGGAACTCTCCCCCCCCCTTCTGTGACTAGCTGTCCTCCCCCGGATCTCCCAAAACACATAGAGAGATGGAGAGGGTGGAGCAATGAGAGGCAAGCAGGTGAAGCCTTAGGCTGCCGGGGAAGTAACGTGTGTGTGTGTATGCGTGTGTGTGTGTGTGTGTGTGTGTGTGTGTGTGTGTGTGTAGCCTCAGAGAGCGAAGGAAAGGTGGGGGCCTCCAGTCCTCACAATTGGTTCATTGGGGCATGACCTCCTGGAAAGAGTTGCTGATTAATTGTTTAATTGCTGACCTGTCCCTGACTCCAGCTCTGGAAATATTGTCTACACTGGCTGGCAGTGGCTGTACAGGTGTCCAGGTAGGAAACTCACCCAGCCCTACCTGGAGAGGCCAGGGATTGGAGTTGGGATCTTCTGCAAGCAAAGCAGATACTCCACCCCTGAGCTACGGTCCTTCACAGTGCTAAGCTCATTGCAGGGCACAAATGGGATCTGTTCTACTAATTGCAGAACAGGAAGTGTGGTTTCTATCAGAATCATAGCTGAGGTAAGAATCAGTTTGAATAGGACATGTCTCCAGCCATATCTAGAATTCATTATTATGCACTGTGGTGTAGCTAAGCCCTGCCACAGATATAAAGAAGTGGAAAAATAAGATCAAAGCCCTCTTCTGCCATGTTCGCTGCTGTGATGGGATGCAATGCCTTAAACTATGATTCCATCAAACTTCTGCCGGTTGATTTGTGGCTGTGTTCCCTGAAAATTTGTCCTTTGCAAGCATTTTTCCCCTCTCTCTTTTTTGGAATACAATAAATAAAAAAAGAGATAAGAACAAAGAGCCACAAGCCACTTTTCAAGTGATATGACAAAAGAAATGAAAGGCATACAAGCAGCATCTGGTGTGAACTGTTTTCAAAGTAAAACATTATTAACAAAGTTTCCCTCCCCTCACATAACTTCAATGATACAATTTGTTCATTGCTCCAGGAATGGTGCGTTCCCAGCAGAGTCTGGGTTAGAAATACAGTGTTACAAATAATGTGCAAAACCTGATTAAAATAACAAAAGGAAAGTAGCAAGAGCATGAAGCTTTTGGAAAGAAGGTCAGAGAATTCTCAAAGTGATCTCCATTATTATGGTCCAATACATAAGCAATGGAACTTGTTTGAGACTTTAAAAAAACACCTCACCAAAATGGCATTTTTGGCCAGGAGGGTGGTAGTTGTCTGCATCAAAAAGAATAACCAACATTATGTGCAATGTCCCTCAAATTCTTCTTGTAGGGTTCTTTAATAGGGTTCAATCACCTAATTAAGAGACCATAGTCAAACTACAAACTTTCTGATGGTATTAGGGGGAATTCTTTGTTCCCCAACATCCCAGAAACCATAGTTCTCAGCTACCCTGTAAGTACTATGTGTGAGTACATATGCAGCAGCATTCATGGCTTCGGTTTTTCCTCTGCCCTTTCTAAGGAATATTTTAATTCAGTGGAAAAGAAAGCACTGCTGTGTCTCAGGTAAGTGAAAGGATATGGAAAAGGTCCCACTGGTCCTATTGATGCCTATAATAGCAACTGAAGCTCCCAGGCTCTGGCACACACGCAGCTCAGGGGTAGAGCATCTGCCTTGTATGCAGAAGGTCCCAAGTTCAATCCTTCCCATCACCAGGTTCGACTGGGAGAGACTCCCGACTTGGATCCCTGGAGAACCTCTGCCAGTCAGTGTAAACAATACTGAGGTAGATGGTCTGCCACAGCATAAAGTAGCTTTTTTGCTGCTCCTACCTGTTCGGCATGGGACCCAGGTGGTGCTGTGGGTTAAACCACTGAGCCTAGGGCTTGCTGATCAGAAGGTCGGCGGTTCAAATCCCTGTGATGGGGTGAGCTCCCGTTGCTTGGTCCCAGCTCCTGCCAACCTAGCAGTTCGAAAGCATGTCAAAATGCAAGTAGATAAATAGGAACCGCTAGAGCGGGAAGGTAAACGGCGTTTCCATGTGCTGCTCTGGTTTGCCAGAAGCGGCTTTGTCATGCTGGCCACATGACCTGGAAGCTATACGCCGGCTCCCTCGGCTAATAATGCGAGATGAGCGCGCAACCCCAGAGTCTGTCACGACTGGACCTAATGGTCAGGGGTCCCTTTACCTTTACCTTACCTGTTCGGCATCAAAGGAATCGGTGTAGATCCATTTTTTATTGAAATGAGACCCAGTGTAGCCTAACCCAGTATGGTCGGAAATGGATCAGCATGTGGCAGTCAACCCAAACCTGGTTTGAAAATCCAATCCCTGTGGAATTTGCCGCCACCTCTGATTCACGTTTAAGCCCCAAAGGGTTGAGCATAAGATCATGCTGCGAGTTATCCAGCACCAGAAGACCTGGGCTGTGGTCCAAAATGTCAAGAAGGCAACACACAGTGTAACGGCATCATTAACTTCTGACGCACGGTGTTGTTGATTGATGAGTGATCAGCCAGACTCTAAACTCTATTACTGTATATGCTCTTTCCGATGCTTGTTGTCCTCCATGTCCTGTGGACTGTCACGAAACATGCAATTTATGAAACTAAGAGGATGTGATAATGATTTTGGAATCCCCATTAAATTGCAAATCTCTGAGCCTCCAGGATTCTGCCAATACACATTTGAGGCAGCGTCCTTCAAAAGGCTGAGGAGGATTGACTTGTAGATCGGAGCTATTTTCTAAAACCCAGGCAAAAGACTTCTGACAAGCCCTTTGAGTAAAATGCTACTCTAAACCATTGCCTTACATTGTAAAGCCGTCCTCTTTGAATGGTCCCCTACAACCCTCTAATCCTCCTATTTATTGCACCTGTATAAGGTTGACAGGGTTACTTCCTAAGGGGGATAAGCCATTTTTCCTGCATTGAATGCTATCAGTCTTTATGAATGGAATCTAGCAGCATGCTATTTGATTCAGAGCCATGAACCTTGCTTGGCTGGAGGAAGAAAATGTTGCTAAAGCCCAGGGCATTCATAAAAGATATGTGGTGTAGACTACACTTGCAAGCATCCTAGCCTTTTCTCTCTCACCTAGAATAAATGCCTTTGTGGATATGGGAAATGCAACTGATAACATATTTGGCCAGCTGCTAGACCCTGCAGGACCTGTTGGGATGCTTGGTGGTTGGAGACACTGTAGGCAGATGCAACATCTGTGGAAAGGTTAGCTCTAGAAATGCTGAATCAGGATCGAGATATGTCTTATGATTTGCATGATATGCAAATGCAGCTGACCAGATGGCCGATGCGGAAACCATATTAACCACTCTGAACCTCAGTCTTTTTAAAAAAATTGTTTTATTTTTTTCATGCTTATTTCCATGCTTATTACATACATACATACATACATACATACATACATACATACATACATACATACAAAAAAATACCGAAAAGGGGCACAACTTAAGAGAGGAGGGAAAAGGAAAGAAAATAAAATTTACACCATCTTTTAATAGGATAAAAATTATGACATAAATTTGTGATGGCAATTTCATGTTACAATAAAAATAAAAACCTCATTATCTTTTATACCCGCACCTCCCATTTATTCCTTAATTCTTTTTACATGAATTTACTGCCATATCAAAATACTATTTTTTATATTAATATTTCCACAATTTATAAATGTTTATATTTATATAAGCAATTAATAAAAACTGCTGGGATCACTCAAAAGCTGCCACTCACCACCTGGCCCAGGGCGGGACCAAGGCCTATAAGAACTGCTGCTGCTGCTACCGGCCAGGAGGACTCCCCTGCTCAGCTCCTGATGGCCCCAGTCCTGCCACTCACCACCTGGCCCAGGGCGGGGCCTGATGGGCTTTATAAAGGACTGTTGCCACCGCTGCTGCTGGGCAGAGAGGGCTCCATTTTGTTTTGTTTTGTTTTTGTTTAAATTCTTGTTATTTTTTACCTATGTTATTTTAAACTGTATTAAGGATGTATTCTTAGTTTTAGATTTTGATTTATGTGGAAATTGTTTTCCACTCGGTTGTGTATTTTTTGATGTGGTTTATGTATTGTTTGTGATTTTTGTAATTGTGCTATTGCTGTATTGTTTTGATATTCGATTGGAAGCCGCCCAGAGTGGCTGGGGAGACTCAGCCAGATGGGCAGGGTACAAATAAATTATTATTATTATTATTATTATTATTATTATTATTATTATTATTACAGATTTTAACATGGTATAATTTTGTTTAAGATATGTTATCCCATTTTGATACAAATTCAATTCTCGGTTTATTTTTTTATTTTTTCAGATAGACTATCTAATTCAGCATATTCAGTCAATTTTTATATCCACTCTTGTCTAGAAGGAATTATGTCGCTCTTCCACCTTGTAGCTATTTTTTTTTAAAGGAATATCTGAATCAGTAATGCCCAACAGATATGCCTCTGGTTTCCTAATGAATGAAATTCTTAACATTGTTTTCTAGTTCAAAGTGGATTTTCTCCCAGAATTTCTTTATTTTGCTACATTGCCACCATATATGCTACAGTGAGCCTGTTTGGTCTCCACATCTCCAACAATTACTTTTGGCTCCTTTGTACATTTTGGCTAATTTCCATGGAGTTAAATACCACCAGTGTTGCATTTTTAACACGTTTTCCTTTATGGCACGGCACAAAGTAAATTTCCAACTATTCTTCCACAGGTTTTCCCATTGGGACATTGTTATAGCATACCCAAAGACTTGAGACCACTTTATCATAGCTGATGTAACTTCCTCCTCCCCGACTTCCCAGTCGAGGAGGAGGCGGTAAGCTTTAGAAAGGGTTTTACTTTTTGAATTCATTACGTCGGATTCAAATCTTGAGGTTTCCTTGGCGAACCCTTTTTGTTTAATTTAAATCTTTCGAATATTTGATAATATTGGAACCAATCTGTAATGATATTTCTTAATTCCTCAAAACTCTTAAGTTTCCATTGGTTCTCTTCTTCTTTTAAAAGTGTTTTGTAGGTAGGCCAATTTTCCAACATATTCCCCCCCCCCCACTCTGAACCTCAGTCCTGAATGAGTATTCTATTGTAGGTTTTCTCCCTTTTTAGGGATACTTCCTCCATATGGCAGACAAGACTTCAGTTTTTTTCTGTCACGAAGATACAGTGAGGGGAGTTTGGTGCACGCTGAATTTCTTCTGCTCATCAGCCAGCTAATGAAAGGGACATCCCCTCTGCCCATAAAGAAGATGGCAACCCGACCTGCTGGTGACCAAAACACAAGGGCTATTCCACTTCTCTCTGCTCCACCTGTCTTGCTCAACACTGTCTCACTTCCTCTTGCTTCTCCTTTTCAATGCAGGCAAAATGTGGAGGAAAACTGCCCTACTTGCAAGAAGAGTTGGTAAAGTAAGTTGCCCTGGGAACTTACTAAGGGCTGGATTCAAGTAACTAGTTGCAGTAGCAGGAGCCTGTGGGACTTCCCCCCTTCCCTCCCCCAATTGTCTTGGGTGTGTGTGTCATGAGGGAAGGGGAGATGTTTGCCATGACAAAGCAATCAAATTAGTGTGGGGTTGAATTCCTCCATACATAAGAATGGGTTGGATATAGATATTGCTTGTGGAACCTTGATAGCACTAAGATTTGATGACTCTTGAGATGCTACCCAGTTGTTCAAAAGTAGTTTGTGGCATGTCATGGCAGTTGGCTTAACAAAAACATCATCATCATCATCATCAACAACAACAACAACCATCCCACCAGGTATGCCTAAAGTAGCAATTGGAAAATCTGTCTTTTTCCCATTAGTCTTTTCAGTTCACCCTATTTCTACATCTGTTTGCCATTTTTAAAAGAACGGTTTTAAGAGGATTTGCATGCATTTCACACACATTTCTCCTAATAGTTATATGCAATTTGCTTGTTACACGCATTTTTGGTCAGAGAAGGACATCACAAAGTTCAGAGAAGTGCAAATTGAGAAGGGCTGGCAACATTTCAGTTCATGGAACGGACCTAGAAGCATGAATTGGGTCAGTTTGCATTACAATGTAAACTTCTCCTCATCCTTAGAACTTTGGTTATCGTTTAAGTAGATCTTTGGGAACTTTACCTAATTTCAAACCGCAACCTTCAAACTGCTCACATCAATCTGATGGCAATGATTTTATGGTTCCTGGCCAGGATTCCTGGTGTGCGTTTCTTGTCTGGTGGAAGTTCTTGTCAGATTAGAATATGTGACCCTGGTTCAATTGTTGCCATCTCACCCAGAGTAACCAAGAGCTCCCCACTTGAGGCTGAGTTATCAATGGTTCAAGTTACCACATCCATGAACCCAAGCTGGATCTGCACCTCTTAGAATCAAAGGCAAGCGTCAGAGCACTGATCTCTGCTAATGGAGTGACTCTGCTCCCCCCCATACATTCTCCTTCAAAACAGCCAGCAAAGTATACTTCACAATAAAAAGAAGCCAGTTGGCTACTGTCTCTACATTTGTATTTTTAAAAGTTCCACAGGCAGCATAACTTTTTCACGATGGGCGAGGTAGAGCTCTTCACGGGCAGGTAGGCGGGTGGGATCAAAGAGAGATGCAACAGATACCATTAAAAGAAATCCATGGGCACAGAAACATAAAAGTTCGGTATTACATGATAATAAATGAAGCAAAGAAAGGAAGCCTTTGAAAATCAAAGTGGAACTGTCTTCATGTCATCACATAAAAGAGCTTGTACACTTTCCCTTTAGATTCTCCCCCTCCTGCCCCCACTGAAGAGCAGCATCGCACAGACAAGTTTACTGATTTTCAAATGCGGTTTGAAGTTCAGCTGCTGAAAGTCGGCATTGCTTTATAAGGTGGCCTCTTTGCCCTTCTCACTGGCCCTGAGGCAAGAGAGATGTTCTCCACGGGGTGTTGCTCTACACTGAAATGGCATTCCGGTATTGTGTACTCTTTTGACCACCCCGGGGCATCCTTGAATCCCAGTCAACAAGAGGCCTCCACATGGAGCAAAGATAGGAGGCTAGATTGCGGCACAAATCTAGTCATCCACTGAAGTGTGTGAGGTTATTTCTTTTAATAATAATAATAATAATAATAATAATAATAATAATAATAATAATAATAATAAATTAAAACAAGCATGTAAACAATGCAATAGATGGTTGCTGGACCCATTGGGGAATCAGAACTCTTGTTCTAAGAGTTAACAAGAGTTTGATATTTGCTATGCCTGCTTGGAAATGGTGGCATTCTTATCTTGTCACGACACAGCGTTTGATAAGAACCCATTAAATCTAAAGTGGTCTGAATTCAGGGCCTGTTTTCTTCCTAGGAATCAACCTCCACAAACACTTCAGTCTCTGGCCTAAGGCTCGGCTTCAGATCTGTTGAGGCCACCACAATCCTAAGCATAGGATCCTAGTGCATGCATGTCTAATTGAAAGCTCTTTCGATAGAATAGAATAAAAATAAAATAAATAAATGACAGTTTAAAGTGGTATCACAATGTTTTAATATAGGGTGTGAACGTGACTCTCCATTTTCTGGCCACACACACCCTTAATAACTAAGAAAGTAATGTCAGACTTTGAAAACCATATTTAACTAAGGGTACCTGAGAAAAAATGTTCACCTTAAATGTCACGTTCCTTTCTGAGAATGGGGACAAGGGGGGGGGGAGTATAAATTAGTCAATGTGCCTCAGTTTTCAACAACTTTTACTTTAAAGAATATTTATGTGGGTTGTGTTTTTTGTTTTGTTTTTTTAAATGCCAGACTGAAGAATTAGATAATTTCATTTCCTTTGAATTACTTTTTCGGGATTGCCAAGTTAGCTTGCCTGCAGACTTTATCACAGCTTGTTAGCAAAGTTCATAAACTCAGTCAGCATTTGAAGTATATATCTAAATGACCTCAGTGCTGCAAATTTAATGGAAAATCATTTATTCCCCACTCTTCTTTTTAAAAATCACCATGTATTTTAGTGGCCATAAAAGAATAAACAGTGCACAAATTGGTCTGGAACTACAGAAAATTCTTCATAAAACATGGTCTACGTTACCTTCTGGCTGTGCTGGAACTGCCAATATGCATTTCTCCAGGAAAAGGAAGATAATTTTCTGAAATTGTTTTTTTTTATGGAGAGAAACAATAAAGGTTACTATTATGCTAATTATACTTCATGTTCAGGCTCAGCTGAATGTGCAGCCCTATTCATTTGCTTAAATTGTATGATTTTAAATATGATCCTGTCCTCCAATTTTTAAAAAAGATGGAATAAAACAGTCCAGTTTTATGTAAAGTCAAATGCCTTTATCAAGGAAGGGTTTATACACTGTGGAAAGAACCTTTGACAGATGCATCTCAGCCGTATGACAGAATTGCGTGCCTGATTGTAACAGCCAGCATGGCACTAATATAGCTGTATTTTTAAAGCTGAAATCCTGTGGCTCTGGGAGGGGGATCGGGGTCCTAGCTTGATTCTAGCTTGCCTTTGATTCTAGCTTCATTGAATGGGTTTTTCCCAACTCTTCCTTACCCATGAAGCTCCCATCCCCCCGCCCCAATTCTTTCCTAAGTGTTGAGTGCTACACGACAAAAGTGGGACTGGGAAATAAATGTCCCCCATCTCTACACCCAGGGCAAAGGGACCCCTGACCATTAGGTCCAGTCATAACCGTCTCTGGGGGTTGCGGCACTCATCTCGCGTTATTGGTCGAGGGAGCCGGTGTACAGCTTCCAGGTCATGTGGCCAGCATGACAAAGCCGCTTCTGGCAAACCAGAGCAGTGCACGGAAACACCGTTTACCTTCCCGTTTGGAGCGGTACCTATTTATCTACTTGCAGTTTGACGTGCTTTTGAACTGCTAGGTTGGCAGGAGCTGGGACCGAGCAACGGGAGCTCACCCCATCGCAGGGATTCAAACCGCCGACCTTCTGATCGGCAAGCCCTAGGCTCTGTGGTTTAACTTACAGCACCACCCGCGTCCCCAGGGAGTAGGTCTCAATTTCTCACTTTTCCCAACCTTAAATTCAGTTCTCCATATTTCCATACCACTTTGTAATTGTTGCTTTTTAAGAAAAGAAGTGCTTGTGAAATTTCATCAGCACTATAGCATGAATTTTCCCTAATATGCACATTTTTGTATGCAATTTTCTCTCATATACACTTTTTTGAAAAGCAATTTCCTGTAAGATGGTGTGTGTTAAGAAGGATGTTGACTGGTTAGAACATACACAGAGGAGGGGGACCAAGGTGATCAAGGGTTTGGAAACCAAGCCTTATGAGGAACGGTTGAAGGAGCTGGGTATGTTTAGCCTCGAAAAGAGGAGACTGAAAGGAGACATGATAGCCATCTCCAAATATCTTAAGGGCTGTCACATGGTAGATGGAGCATGCTTGTTTTCTCCTGCTCTGGAGGGTAGGACTCGAACCAATGGCTTCAAGTTACAAGAAAGGAGATTCCGACTAAACATTCGGAAAAACTTTCTGACAGTAAGAGCTGTTCAGCAGTGGAACAGACTCCCACTAGAGGTGGTGGGCTCTCCTTTCTTCGACGTTTGTAAACTTAGGTTGGATGGCCACCTGTCATGCATGCTTTAGCCGAGATTCCTGCATTGCAGGGGGTTGGACTGGATGTTATTACATTTCAAATCCATATAGAACTGTATTCCATTTGCAAGATTTTATGTCTTTCATTCTCAGCTTTCAACCCCTTCCCCTGTATATCAGTGTTTCATCTCACAAAAACATGTATTTATTCCATATTGATTGTACTTTTATATTCTGTTCTAAATATTCAGCCTTCTACTTCTCTGCTTCCAAGAAATTTAATACCTTGTACTTGCTGTATTTTAGTGTTTGGATTAGATTATATTCAATTTAATCCAGGTACTTGAATTTTGGATTACTGGTAGATTATATTCAATCTAATCCAAGTACTTGAATTTTGCTCCATTGCATGCACGATATTGTAAGCTATTATCGAGGAAATAATCGCTTCTGTGTTTACTTGTGCTACCAAAAACTAGTTAATAATCTTGCAAGCATTTTAACATTTTAGGATACTGTGAATATTAATAGCCTAAAACTAAAGTCTGCTTTCTGCTCTGAGATTTTGCTATAACTCTTCACGCAGAGAAACTGCATCATCAAACTTTAAAGGACAAAAGCCCATAAAACAATCTGTTAAAAGACAAGGAGCTGAGGCAGGAAAACCAGCTCTTTCACTTCATTATAAAAACCAGATCAAATGGTTATTTGAATTGACACTTGCCATGCAATCTACAAAGAGCTGCGTTCCTTTTAACTCCTGACTTGTCACACTGCATAGGGCATGTCATGTCCAATTCGAATTTCAAGCCATATAGTCTTTCACACACACTGCTTTCTTGTTCTGTCTCTTATTGACTTTCATATACTTTTTACAGACAACGGGAGGAAAAGTAAAACTCTGCTCTGCTTGTCCTTTGCTTATTTGTTTGCTTGCACATTTAGAGAGTATTTGCTTTGTGAAATGAGGAATGAAAGGGATCACTGCAAAATTATTCATTTCCAGCAGTTGATTACTGCGTATATATATCCCGTTTAGCAGACCAGAACATTGTGGAAAAGGAGATCTGGTGAAATGTTTGCCCACAAAACATTTTTGCTCTTTTAACAGAAGGACACACAAGAGGAGAAAATGTTTCTGAGTATTTCTGTACAGTGGTACCTTGGTTTATGAACACAGTTGGTTCCGGAAGTCTGTTCATAAACTGAAGCGTTCATAAACTGAAGCGAACTTTCCCATTGAAAGTAATGGAAAGTAGATTAATCTGTTCCAGATGGGTCCGCGGAGTACTCAACCTGAAATGTACTTAACCCGAAGCATGGGTGTAATTGGTTCCAGAAGTCTGTTCATAAACTGAAGCGTTCATAAACTGAAGCGAACTTTCCCATTGAAGGGAGAGGTTCCACTGTATGTGTGTTTTGTCATAAATGTATTCTCCAGTATTCAAAATAATATGGGTTATATCCAGTGAAGTCTGCCTGGTTGTGCAGCAGAAATCCACTTCCTCAATAAGACTTCAAGTTTCTCTTCTTCCCTTGGCAACCCCAAACTCTGTTGCAGAGAGACCCTAAACCCTTCAGAACAGATTTTGCGATTATACCTCGTCCCCTGCAAACAAAGTTTGCTACATAAGCAGTATGTAAATGTGCACATTTGTGGTGCCTTTGCACTCTAAGAGTGAAGCTCCTACTGCTAGATAGTGCCACCTTTAATATGGAGTGTCTCTTGAGACTGCAGAGGGTGGCCATTTCTTGTTTTCTGTCTTTGGTGTACATGTTGCAGGGGGGAAATTATTGCAGTCATGCAGGGACCAAACTTTTTTCAAAGCTCTGGCACAATTGTTGCCCCATGACAGTTACGTATTCCCAGGTTCCAGAGTGACTCCACTAGTCCAGATTGCCCATTGGTTCTCCTGTATCTGGAATAACTAGGTCAGGCTGGGACATTTTCTGGGCAACATACTATGATAGGCTCTGCCTTCTGGCTCATATTTCTGGAATTACAGATGACCAACATTCTCCCAGGACCAACATTCAACGTCAACAGAGGCTGTTTATAGTGCGAACAAATCAAATTTACATACATAATCTCTCGCATATGTAACCTGAAGTCATTGTTGTTATTACAGGTTGTGTGTGTCTTTAACAAAAACAACATGTTTATTTTTCTTGATAGGCTAGCTACATTTGAATTTCTCTCTCTCTCCCAAGTTTCATTTTGTGAGCTGTTCCTCAGCTCTGGCACCAGGGAGTCTTGTGGAATATTAATAACGAGAAGTGTATTCATGGCATAAGCTTTTCGAGGACTTGAGTCCACTTCATCAGCTAGTGTTTAAGGCCCCACAAAACTCTCAGGTTTGTGCAGCACAAACAACAATCCGGGCTAGCCTTCTGGAAGTTGTCTGACTATAAATTTGCTGCAAAAGCACATTTCTCCTTTCTGACTCTTCTGGATTTAATGTTGATAATTAACCTGAATGTTTTAATGGCTGCATTGTTTATCAAAGGAGAGATGTGCTTTTGTAGCAGGGCAGGGAATAAGAGAGGCTGAGTCAGCAGCCTCACAGGGGAAGCCTAAGCACTGGCAGCCTCCCAGCCACTGGCTGGAATTGCTGAATCAGGAGCCCTGATCTATTTGTCCCTTGAAGTCAGAGCAGCAAGAGAGCTACTGACCTTGTGCTGACCTTTCATCATCAACTTTCACAACAGAATTTCAAATCTAGAGATGGCAAGTATGAAGGTCATTCAGCTTGATGTCCACATAATCTGAGAAAAGTGGTTGTTGTGTTTTTGCAACGACCTCACACTGTGATACTCAACTAAGTGCTGTCATCTGAGTAGAGAATTTTAAATGAATTAATCATGTGTGTTTTAACTGATTGTATGTAATCAATTGCAGTGTTGTCTGAGCAATTGTACGCATCCAAATTCTGTAATCTAATTGAGCCCAGGGCCTGCTGATTAGAAGGTCGGCAGTTCGAATCCCCGTGACGGGGTGAGCTCCCGTTGCTCGGTCCCAGTTCCTGCCAACCTAGCAGTTCAAAAGCACATCAAAGTGCAAGTAGATAAATAGGTATAGCTCCAGCGGGAAGGTAAGCGGCATTTCTGTGTGCTGCTCTGGTTCGTCAGAAGCAGCTTTGTCATGCTGGTCACATGACCTGGAAGCTGTATGCCGGCTCCCTTGGCCAATAATGTGAGATGAACACCGCAACCCCAGAGTCGGTCACGACTGGACCTAATGGTCAGGGGTCCCTTTACCTAATATCAGATGCTACTACGGTAGCAACAATTACTACAAACTGAGCTTGACAATGGCTATGAATAACTATGACAGTTTGCTTTTCTGTAAGTTGCTTTAGAAACACACACACAAAAAAACTTCAGGCAAAGTTGAGGCATCTTTAATATCCACAAATGACTGAACCTTGACTGTATTTTTTAAATAAACAAATTACAAGATGCAATTACTCAGCATGAACAAATATAATATACTACTACAGCTAATTAGCCAAGTTTTAGGGTTTTAAAAATATATTGCAGAGAAATTATATTGTTCTAAAAAATATATTCTTTGATATACTTTAAACCATTTTCTGAAGCAGATAAGAGGCTTGAGAGACTTTCGTCCCATCCAGCTTTTAACAGTAAAAACTTTCATGGATGTGCAGTAAAAATGACATTAGACCAGAACGAAAGAAAAAAGTAATAATTCATTCAAATAAGATGAGATTTTATAGGATGATTATTGCAACGATGTGGCCAATCTCACTTTTGAGATTGGAAAGGAACAGATGAAATTTTAATGTTGTATTGTGCTGACTGTGGGAAATGTTTGTGCCTCGTTCCCATTTATATTTATAATGCCTTAAATTATGGTGGCAATTCTGTGTTGATAAGAAAATGCTTCAGCCACAAAATTATGCCCCCACCATCATATCAAAAGGAAATGAAAGTTAAATGGCAAAAAGCACTGCATTTCATAAAATGTAAAATAATTGTCAATAGAAACTACCTACCATTCAGCATGCCTAAAACTCATTGCCTTCAATGAGCTGTTGACCTATTGATGTGAATGGGAAGTATCATTTGGTTTTTCTTTCTGAAATGGTACCTTCCCATACGAACTCTCATACTATGGGATTTTGATATGGCATTAAAAAAAATGTATTATTAGCTTTATTTTCATGCTGTTTGGATTGATCGTTGTTAGTTGTCCTGAAGTCTTTTGGAGGAAAGGTGGAATAAAACTACTTCACATAGAATAAGTTGTTTGCTCAGCACTAGGGAAGTCTTAGAATTCCAACAGAAACAGGAACAGGAGTGGAAATTGCCAGTGTCTGCTTATTTGCCCCATGTCCAGAGTTGAAATCAATCCAGTAACTAAAATCGGTATCTCCTATCGCTCTTGCTTTTAGTCTGCTGCCTGTCTGGTTACCCAACTGTTCCTTTCAGTTCAGCTTGCACATTTGTTAATTAACAGATGCTACAAAGTCACAGCTATCTAAGGAAACTCACTACTCTGCAAATGACTGGCATGGAATTTTGCACCCATGGAAACATGAAAGGAGCTGCCACTGTCTATAGGCTTTTGTATAAGGCAATGGCTTCGGTCTGATCCATGGTTCCTTGTGCACGAGGAGCAGACTGCATGTACAGTATTGCATGGATATTGCTGTGGGCAAGGATCTTCCTATCAAAGAGATCAAAAAGCAATGTCAGCTTTGAGAGCCAGTGTGGTGTAGTGCAGTGTTTCTCAACCTTTTTTGGGTCACGGCACACTTGTTCCATGAAAAAAATCACGAGGCACACCACCATTAAAAAAGTTAAAAAATTTAACTCTGTGCCTATATTGACTATATATAAAGTAATTCTCTTTATATATAGGCCATTTGTTAATGCCCTTTGTTGACTTTAAGCCTGGGTGGCTCTTTTTAATTTTTTTCCCTTGCCACACAGTACAAACATTCTCAGGCGTTAGGGGGGAACATAGGGGGGAGGAGACTCCGGCATTAGGGTCGTTGCTGCCATTGCTCAAGTGCCCGAAACGCCCTTCATGCCCAAAGGCCTCAGGGCCACTTACAGCGCTGCTAAAAGGCAGAATGAAAAGCCCTCGCAGGGGCCCCGACTCCGCGACCCAAGAGGGAACGAGGGTGCCACGCGGGGCTCACAGGAGACCCCTCCCCTCGAGAGGAAAGAGGCGCGTCCTGGGTTTTTCTCTCCCCCTGCCAGACCTTCCTCCCTCCCTCCCCTCAGAGGCACCACTTTTCGGGCGCAGCGCAGGCCCGTTCCTCCCTGCGCACACCAACCGCCGCCGGAGGGCCATGGCCAACGTCGCCTCCGCGCCCGCTCGGCCTGATCCCGGGCCGCCTCTCCTGCCCGCCTCGCGCCTCGCTTACTGCATGGTCCCTTCCAACTCTGGCGGCGGTTGGGGTGCGCAGGGAGGAACGGGCCTGCTCTCTGCCTTCTCGTGCTCTAGCCTGGCCGGCCAAGGAGCGCTGTGCTGCGCTCGCCACTCGCGGGACTAGACTGGAAGCGAGTGCGAACGTCGGAGCGCGCCCTCCCAGATTTTGCGCCCGGTGCAGCGGCCCCTCGCCCCGTGCCGTGACCCGGCCGGCTTCCTTTCCGGCGGGTGAGTGGTATGTAATGGCGGCCGCCAGGCACGTGACAAGGCAACAAATCACCCTTCTCGTCGCCGCACGTTGCGGCACACCAGCCAGCGTCGTCGTCGTCGTCGTCGTCGTCGTCGTCGTCGTCGTCGTCTTCTTCTTCTTCTTCTTCTTCTTCTTCTTCTTCTTCTTCTTCTTCTTCTTCTTCTTCTTCTTCTTCTTCTTCTTCTTCTTCTTCTTCTTCTTCTTCTTCTTCTTCTTCTTCTTCTTCTTCTTCTTCTTCTTCTTCTTCTTCTTCTTCTTCTTCTTCTTCTTCTTCTTCTTCTTCTTCTATACTGCTGTTGTCTGCAGTGGGAGAGAGGGAAGTAGATTCAGTTTCTTCTTGCTGCTGGTATTTGGTCCTGTTAAAACTGATGATGCTGACGTCTCTTTGGTTGGTGGGCTCCCACTTCTGTCCTAGCAAGGGAAAATATACCCATAGTCCTGGATATAGCATTTAAGAGATACTTCGGAGTATCTATGTCCAGTTCAAATTGATTGTTTCTTTCTGCCTGTAATATAAAAAGCAAGGGCATTAATTTCAATCTTGTTCCTTTTTCTCCATCACGATTTTATAGATTCAAGAACAGAAGGCAGAACATTTGTTCTTTCAATATGCTTCCACCATACTGATTTTTTCTTAAAAAGAAAATTAAACCATAGGAATAATTCATTAATGCTACCCATCGTTTTCATTCCAGCAGCAGGAAATATTTGCAGTCTCTGAGTACAAAAACCTGGCGCAGAACATAGCAGCTTAGCCATACGTTGTGTTTTGAAGTTAGGAGAGATTTTGATCGATTTGTCTGAAGTTATTTTCTTTTGCTCTCCAGCTCTGTCAAGAACTTTTGCAGTACATAACAAATGTTGTCAGTGTTGAATTGGGTTAGTTTTGTCATATATCCTTGGGCTGTTAGAGCTATTTGCATAAAATGTGATAAGTACTCAAAATAGAAAGCCAAAGCAAACTACTTTAAAAACACCACATGCTGTGTGCAAATTTTTCTTCCCTGCAGGACCCTCATCTTTTAAGGAGTTTCTTTTTTTGGGGGGGGGAGGTGGGAGAAGGAAACTTTATTGTTTCTTCTGGAAAGAACTCTTTTCTCTCTCCTTTGCACCAGCTTTATAAAACAAAACAGAAACCCACCTCTGTTATCCAGAAGCCATGTGGCCAAGAGTTATCCTGACAACTTTTAAGAAACACCAGAGAATGTATTACATTTTACATTTATATCCTACCAATTCTCCAAGGGGTCAGGAAAGGACATATGGGACACTCACATAAAAAGCAAGCAAGCAAGCAAGCAAGCAAACAAACAGAGATCCCGTGCGGTAGTGTTGGACTAGGACTATGGAGACCAAGGATGGATCTACACACAGGAAAAAGTGCTATAAATAAGTCAGAAATTAAATCATTATAACAAAAAGGGGGGAACCTATGCAAAAATGCTATAGAAAAGTTTTGTGCTTTCTGGTGCCATCTGGGGTTGCATGTTAATAATGCATTCAAATAACTGTATTTTGACTAATGTAGCTGAGTCCCAGGCCAGGGCTCAAATCTTCACTGAGTCACAAAACTCACTGGGTGACCTCGGATCAGGTACAGTGGTACCTTGGTTTACGAACTTAATCCGTTCCGCAAGTCTGTTCTTAAACCAAAGCTGTTCTTAAACCAAGGCATGCTTTCCCAATGAGGCCTCCTGCCGCTGGCGCCCTTCCACTGTTTGGCTTCCATTCTTAGACCGAGGTAAAGTTCGCAAACTGGGACACTACTTCCGGTTTTGCGGAACTCGTAAACCGAATCGTTCGTAAACAGGACTGTTCTTAAAATGAGGTACTGCTGTACTGTCTCTGAAGCTAACCTACCACACACTGTTCTTTTGAGTATAAAACACAGAGGGGTGGGTGTGGGTGTGGGTGTGGGTGCATTTAGGGCACAATTTGAATTAAGGTGTTGTGTTGCATTTAGGCTGTGGGTGATGTGCAGTGCAGTAATTGCTATGTGTGCCTCTTTCAATGCCACTGCTTCCTGTTACTTAGTTGTTCAAAATCCAGAACAAATTAAAATGCACTTAGCAACTCCATTGGATTCAGATTCAAAATAAGGATATCGTAAGATTTAAGTAAGCCCATGCTAAAGCAACTAAATTAGGCACCCCCAAACTCGGCCCTCCAGCTGTTTTGGGTCTGCAATTCCCATCATCCCTGACTACTGGTCCTGTTAGCTAGGGATGATGGGAGTTGTAGTCCAAAAACAGCTGGAGGGCTGAGTTTGCCTATGCCTGAACTAAATCTTCCATTCTAGGATCCCTTTGCACTGTGCGGCTACTGAGATGCACTCCCTAATAAATACAATAAACATTTGTTATTTTTTCTTGTAAATCTTTTGTCAGGCATATAACTAAGTGTGGAAAATGGCCTGACACATGTGCTCTAGGAATGCATGCCAAAAAAAGGGGCACATGTTTCAACCATTTCCACTCGTTTGGGATTTAAAGAAGCATAATACTTTGGCCACCTCATGAGAAGAGAAGACTCCCTGGAAAAGACCCTAATGTTGGGAAAGATGGAGGGGACAAGGAGAAGGGGACGACAGAGGATGAGATGGTTGGACAGTGTTCTCGAAGCTACGAACATGAGTTTGACCAAACTGCGGGAGGCAGTGGAAGATAGGAGTGCCTGGCGTGCTCTGGTCCATGGGGTCATGAAGAGTCAGACACGACTAAACGACTAAACAACAACAAGTTCTTGGAATTATATATTCCTCTTTGCACATAATTCGAGTGGCATCGGGGAGGCAGCTGTGCAGCAGCAACTGAGAAGCAACAGCCATGCCAAAAGTCTGCAGATTCTTCTGGGATCATTACTGTACATATAAAGCACACATTGGTAATGCCTGTTCCTACCTACGTAGTGGAATCCTATGTTGGCTGATGGTACGTGTAAAGGTGCGGAATCCAGTCCACATTTATGTTTTACCCCCAACTCACCAGGGTTATTTCCAGTTCAAGTTTTACACAGCGTTCTAGAGCAGTGGTTCCCAAATGTTTTCTCCACCAACCACTTGAAAATTGCTGATTTTTCTGTCTCTTGAGGACTTTATCACATACTGTGCTGGATGATTTCTAATTGCATTTTTATTGTTGCTTTTATTTCTTGCATATTGTATATTGCTTTTTTTGTTTCTTGCATATTGTATTTTATTGAATTACAATTTGAATTCAATCACAAGCAAGAAGATTCCACCTAAACATTAGGAAGAACTTCCTGACAGTAAGAGCTGTTTGACAGTGGAATTTGCTGCCAAGGAGTGTGGTGGAGTCTCCTTCTTTGGAGGTCTTTAAGCAGAGGCTTGACAGGCATATGTTAGGAATGCTTTGATGGTGTTTCCTGCTTGGCAGGGGGTTGGATTGGATGGCCCTTGTGGTCTCTTCCAACTCTGTGATTCTATGACACACTTGGGACCACCTGAATGAAACTCATGAATCACATTTTGGGAACTCTTGCTCAAGAGACCAGACCCTGAGGATGTAGATTTCTGGTGGACGTTTCTCATGCCTAATGTTTGTTTGTTCTGAGTAAAGTATCTTTTGGTCATCATCTTTCATGCTAAGGGTACATCTTGCACTAATATAGGGAAATTCCAGGGCACATTGCCTCCTAACTTAATCATAGCTTTGTTAGCAATCTTTTACAGTATTTTTTAGTGGGATATCCTATTTTTTATTTTTAAATAGCAACAGCAACATTGTTTTGATATTCTGCTGACATTAGCTTGTGAGGGAATTTGTTCGATATCCAGGGACACCTATTTTCTCACACTGATCATTTGACACCTGAAAGGAAGGTAATCAACATTTGAAGCTGTAAGTGGTGTAATTGTTAATATATTTTCTGACCTTGGCAATGATTGCTTGCACTTCAAAGTAGACAAATTAGGTATTAATTTGAAAGGTTATTTGTGCATCAAACTTCACAGAGTCTTGATGACATGAATTTAGTGTTAAAAGAAATGGAAAGGTTACAACCAATTAGAGCCATACAAGCTGACCTGAACTTCAAATCATCTCATTATTCATTTTGTGTGAGATTAATTTATCCGGTTCGGTATGGGCTGAGCCAGTTTGGATGATTCAAGATGTGTAACACAGTTCTTGGTGATCCACATAAGAGAATTACCATCAAAACTACAGCAAATAGAGGGCTGAAGTAAAGGGTTGTTGAAGGCTTGTTGAAGGCTGCACTATAGTTCCCAGGAGTATAGTTCAGTTCCGCTGAAACCTCTTACACAGAAAGGACTGTGATGACAATTATTAGGGTACTTATTTAAATATTTTGCAAATCAGTTTCATTTGTTAAGACACTAAGATGAAAGAGGGAAAATGAGGTACTTATTTAGAGCATTTGTATTCTGCTCTTCAGCCACAATGGTTCCCCAAAGAGCTTTTATTAAATAAATTAAAATGAGGCAGCCCCTGCCTTACGATCTAAAAACAAAACACACAAGGAAAAAGGACTTGGGGGGGGAGGAATAAAGCAAAGCCAGGCACCAATTCTTAAAATATTAGCTCTAAGTTGGCTTAGAAACAGTTCAGGGGCAGGAGGAGCCTGGAGGAGATGGACTTTTAGAAAAGCTGAGGGAATTAAGAGTAGGGTGACTACATACTGAGAGGATATGTGGATAGAATACAGACTTGTATAAGATTTGCAGATGCTGATTCACATGCATAGCTGCAAATTTAGAAAGAGCGATGAATTAAATGGAACTACAAGACAACCATAGTAGTGAAGACTGTGACCAGGGACCAGGGCTGCATATACCATACATTTAAAACACATTTCACACACATGAGTTCCTCCAGTAGTTTGTAAAGGGTGCTGCCAATTATAGCCCACTGATGGGTACACTCCCAGGAGTCTTTGGGGAAAGTCATGTGCTTTAAATGTGTGGTATGGGGGCAGCCTAGGCGGTCAGTGTGCCTGATCAGTCCGCTGTCCAGACTGGCAACTTCATCTTCCTGTCTTTAAACTGGCCTTGTATTCCATCTTTAAACTGGCCTTGGACAGGACAACCAGTTCAAACAGAGGACTCGTTCTAATACAGAACAGCTTTTCAGTCAGAGGACTGTACTCTGTAAGGCAGGAGAGAAGGGCACCCTTAATTAAAGGGTAGCCAGTTTGGTGCACCTATCCAAAAGGTGCTGTCCATTTAACGTGGTTATTAAGGAAGGACTTGGCACAGTTGGAAAGCATGTATTTCCCAAGCAAAAGGCTCTATAATGTGCCAAGTGGCCTTGGTGAACTGGGCAGTATAAAATACATTTAGTAAGCACAAAATATGTCTCTGCTAGAAGCTGTGAACCATGGCAAGCCCTCTACGAAGCACCTGTAAGTTGCCTCCATTCTATGGCTCCCAGCTGGATCACAACGTAGAAAAGACAGTGATACCATTCAAAAAACATCAAGGCCTACTCTAATCTCCTTTCCTCTGACCTCGTCAAAGTGGAGACCATGTGCAGAAAATAGTGAGAACTAAGAATCTCACAGCAGGCATTATGTATAAAAGCACTCAGAGTTTTGGCATCACCTGCTCACGGCTACTTGAAGAAGGCGGCAGAGGGCTGAGAGACATTTCAGATCCTGTGGATGAGCTCAGGCAGGAGAGAGAGAAGAAGGAAGCAAGGGAGAGAGGGTGGGAGAGAGAGGGGCTCATACTGAGATTATGGACTGACACGATAAAAAATAGAAATTCTCTTTAGACTGGCTCAGAATGTTTCACTCACAAACTTTCAGTTTCTGTGCAGCATTTGCTACCTGCTCAAGTAATTGTGCTGGCTTTTAGCTTCGCCAGCCATCATCCACAATGGGTGAAGTTGGATACCTAATAACATGATACTGAAACAAATCCTGCTCCCCCCCAACCAATTTTTAGGGGAAATGATCTATTATGTAGAGAAAGAAGCTGAGATAAACAACAGACTAGTCAAGGGTTCTCCCTGCCACCTAGCCAACAGCTGAGATTTCCCCCCTCTTTTTTCTTGGCCTGCAGAATTCTGAGGCAGACCTGGAATGGTCTTGCTTCATATGTTTTAACTCTGAAATTGCCTTGTATTGCATACCCTCCAACATTTCTCCGATGATAATAGGGACATTTGAAGGGTCTGCTATTGGTGTACCACAGTATTTTGTGCTTTAGAACAATGCAACATGAACTTTATAGTCAGTTGTTTGGATCACTGTCCATCTCATGCTGATTTTATTCTTTTCAAGGCACAGTTGTGGCACAACACACACACACACACACACACACACACACACACACACTCCATCTCAAGAACTCTTTTCAATTGCTACTATTTTGCATGGTGCTGTGGCTTCTGAAAAGTCAGACTTCCTGTCCCACCCCCCACCCCCCAAGAAACGTGCTTGTCAAAATGGTGACTATACTGGACAAAACAGGAAAAAGTTAATTCAAATTACATCCTGTAGCACTGATGAAAGAGGAACATTAGAGATTTTGCGGAGGCTTTTTGTATTTTTATTGTTCTTGTTTTAAATGCTACTTTCATGTTTCATATGAGTGGACTCTGCAGTGAGATAAAAACATATTCCAATTACTTGTAATAGGAAACTGAAATTACGTTCCTTAAAGAGAAAATCCTTTCAATGTAAAAAATGCAGAAGAATGAAAAACAGTTCATTATTCAATACTACAGAAACATTATACAATGTAAAATAAAAAAAATCCTTCAGTAGCACCTTAAAGACCAACTAAGTTTTTATTTTGGTATGAGCTTTCGTGTGCATGCACACTTCTTCAGATACACTGAAATAGGAGTCCCCAGGCGCTTATGTGGAGAAGGGATGGGGAGGGGGTGGGGTGGGGAGGGGGTATCTCTCAGAAGGGTGGTGGAAGTGGGTGATTGACTGACTGATAGCTGTTGATGACGATCCAGACCAACACGGCTACCTACCTGTAACCAGAATTATACAATGTTATATCTTGATTTTCTTAACAGTAATTGACTGTATCCCATTGTCCTTCTAAAACCATCTTGCCAAATGGAAGACCACAAAACCAGTGAAGGATAATATGAAGGATGGAGTACCCTTTGTTTAGCCCATGTGTAGGAAACCTGTTGCTTGCCCAAAGTCACTGGATTCCAACTGCCATCAACACAAGTCAACATAGCCAATGGGCACCCGTAGTCCAAAGATATCTGGGTAGCCACAGGCTCTTCACCCATGATTGAGCCATTCTAGTCGCGCCAGCAGAAATGTACTTCTTCTCATGATCAAAGGGCTTTTCTAATTGGCATGACACCTCAATTTCTCATGTTGAGCACCAGCTCAATCCACCTTCTGCCTCTGTATTTTGGCTGTACAGTTCTTGGGTGTCTAGCAGTGAGGAGGGATGTTTCCAAAATTCTCTTCCTCTGAACTTCTCCCAGAATATTGGAGTGCTAAATTACTTGATTATATTTCCAAAGTAGAACCAATGCATTAAGAATCCTCCAATATTCAGTTTACATTACATTTTATTCCAAATTTTGCACAGACTGCTGTTTGCTGCAGCTTTCAATTCCATCTGCTTATTTGTGCCTCTCCTCTCTTTACATTACTGATGCACACTGGAAAAAGCATCCTTAATGTGATCGTGTTTGAAGTGCATTAATAAAATGTTGCAAAAAAAGCTGTATACAGTGGTACCTCGGTTTACAAACACAATTGGTTCCGGAAGTCTGTACTTAACCTGAAGCGTACTTAACCTGAAGCGACCTTTCCCATTGAAAGTAATGGAAACTGGATTAATCCTTTCCAGACAAGTTGGCATAGTACTTAAACTGAAAATACTCAAGGCCACAACTTTATTGATTACGGATGTAGAGAGGTATTGGCTTAGGCATTGGATCTACCCGTCTATATCCGACTCCAGCCCACTCTGCTGGCAGTCAGTGAAGGGTTAACCACCGTTGGGTGAGCCCTGCGATGCAGATCAACTAGCATCTCACCCTGGGGCCACCGCTAGGGGTCGTGCCTTAGGCCCTCACCTACCACGGCTTCGGACATGGCCATGCCCCGGACTCCTTAAGGGAGTACCCTTCAGCATTTTGGGGGGAGGTGATGGCAGCAACCTCCCCCCCCACCTGTAACCTTCCATAGATAATCCAATGCCTACCGCCAAAACCAAAGTTGTGATGAGTTGCTATGAGGTAGGTGAAAACCACCAGGCCAGAGCCAATTTGCCAAGTGGGAAAATTCCTACCAGGCCCCTCAACGGTGACCAACAGATGTCCATAACAATGTCAAGAGAGCCTTGCCTAAGGGGAGGGAGGGCGGGAAAACGTCGTGGCTGGTGGTCATAAAAAGAGAGGCTGTTTCCCAGCCATGGGCTTGTTTAAATCTGCAAGCCGCACCCCCCTGGAACGTCCTGATTGGACATGCCAAGCGAGCGCCATGTCCGGAAGTCAGCTGATGGGCTGGGGGGGGGGGAATGGCATCCATTCCCCCATCACGAGGAGTGTACGAGGTGCCCACAATCTCCCCTCCTCCTACGGCGGAAGGGACTTTCTGGAGAAATAATTGATAACTGTGGATGCACATGCAGTCTCCAATTATATCCCTGAGGTGTGGGAACTAACAGATCGACAACAAAAATAGATTCTATGAGCTCTAATGGTGGCTAAGAAACATACTGTATATGATAAGGCTGGAAGGACAAATATCCACCACCTAAAGCTCAGTGATCTGAAGATCTCACTATCCATTCTGCATTTGAACATGGCTTACGGTCATCAATCTGAATCAGTCTGCTTGTTGGGCTGACTGCCCATATCCATTCAAAGGTACTATTTTGGCAGCAGGTGAAGTTAAATAAATCATAAGCATACATTTCAATTGGGATTGATGGCGTTTTCTTATAGCTAACGTCAGCTGGGTTTGTTAAAAAAATCTCCCCCTTTCTTTATGTTATAAAATAATATATATATAAAGAAACTAGAAACAAAACTACATTTGTATGAGTTTATCTGAGGACTACTTTACACAGTCACAGCTGCTGCCCACTGGACTTGATAGGGCTACTAGGAGGTACCGGGAGCGTGGCCAAATTGTCCTGGTTTTCTTGCCATCTTCCTCCCTTGCAGACATACTGTGGACACTTAACTATTGTAGTTGTACAAACATAGTTAGCAACTAACTACACTGAAAAGTGTCTTCCTTTGGTTCAGAAGGGGTCCCTTGCTGTCACAATTCCAGATGTTAATCTGTGCCACCATAAGTGTACCTTACTCAGAAGCAAGCCCCACTGAATTACAGTCATATCTCGGTTTAAGTACGCTTCGGTTTGAGTACTTTCAGTTTAAGTACTCTGCGGACCCGTCTGGAACAGATTAATCCACTTTCCATTACTTTCAATGGGAAAGTTCGCTTCAGGTTAAGAACGCTTCAGTTTAAGTACAGACTTCCAGAACCAATTGTGTACTTAAACCGAGGTACCACTGCACATGGAGATTGCTCCCTTATAAGTAGGTGCAGGAATTAAGCCTGAACTGATTAGTCTTAAAGGTGGAACACAAGACAGTTAATGAGGGACCCCATAAATTTCCAGAACCCGAGAGAAACAATTATTCCCCTTCTCTGTCTTCTTTACTTGTACATCTTTTTTCCAGAATGAGGAATAAGATGGAAGGCTATTAAGTGAACTGGGTGACTGACTCTGTGACCTTGGGCCAGTCATTGCCTCTCAGGCTAACCTACCTCATAGGGTTATTTTGAGGATAACATGGGGGAAATGAGACTCATTAATGCCACCTTGAGCTCCTTGAAGGATAGGTGGAATGGTTATGAACAGTGCCAGTTTGGGCAAAAGCAATGTTTGATTTGTCTTTGGTCAGGTACTGTATAATAGGTGAAGGGGAACCAGAAATGAAAGGCTTGTATGCAGCTCTACCCAGAATTTTTCTACTTTCTTTCATGCTCCCCTGAAGGTACATTAACTGGTTGTGGGTGTGTTAAAATCCAGCAATATATTTTCTTTATTATCTTCTTTCTTATTAACATATCAATTCTAAATATGTTTATATCTGTATCCAAAGCTTCTCAGTATATATATTAATAGCTCTTATTTTCCTTCAGTGGCCTTGACACTCCTCTGCTTGAAAACTCACGTTGCTGATTCAGGGATATTGTGATTACAGCATTTAGAAGTTTGTGCAATTGGACAGCATTATAAATAAGAAAATGAAGGGAAACAATATGCTAGGAAGCCTATTTTGCTTCAGGCTAAGTGACACTATTTAAAAGGTGAAATGTAAGGGCCGTATTGTATAAATATTCTTAAATATTCTTTAACATTCTTTTTTTAAAAAAAAAACTTCTTGCAGAAAAACTCCTGTTGAACTGAGTCAGCTTTATAATAAGAAGGACAATGAGAAAATGTGCCCTAGCCAAGGAGAAATGTTTAATAGCCATTTGTCCTCATCTCGGAATATTTGCTGACTTGGTCAGTTCATACATGAGAGCAATGGTGAGTTCTGAGAGAGCGCTGTTTTAAGCAAAATATCTTGCCTCCTTTTTGTCGATTACATCTGGAAGTAACCATGCTCACCTTTCAGGGTATATTGCTCAATATGCTCTGTCAGCATATAAAGAGAACATTTCACACTATGTTGTGACACCCACCCAACACCCTGCACTTGCCGAGTGTTGGAATCGATATAGAACTGAGTTGTGCTAAGCAGGGATCAAGCCCAGGTCCAGATATTGCAAAGAGATTCACCTAGGAAAACTGAGACCAAATTGTAAATGATACTCGCAAGTGTTTATGCAAACTTATTTTGCAGTATCAACAAGGGCTGTTTAGATTTTATAAGATCTTGTGAAATTTGCAAGAGCCAACTGTTCTGAACAGCCCAAGTAATCTCCAAAGGGAGTGAGGGTCTTTCAGTTTTGGCTCCCTATTTGTGGCATGCTCTCCTCAATGAGGTCTGCCTGACGCCATTACTAATATCTTGTAACCTTTCCCCAAGGCATTTGAAGGCCTATTATGATGTTTGTTTTTGGCTGTTATTCAACTGATGTGTTGCAGCCAAAGCTTTTGTAGCTGCTTTATTGCAGGTTGTTTGTGAATTCTTGGCATAGCTGTCAAGTTTTCCCTTTTCTTGCGAGGAAGCCTATTCAGCATAAGGGAGTTTCCCTTAGAAAAAGGGAGACTTGACAGCTATGATTCTTGGATTCTTTATGAGCTTTAAAAACAAAAACAAAGTTACAATGTGTTCTTTTATATTCATGCTTTATGCTCTTTAAAATGTTATGGGAGACCTCTCTTGTGTAGCAAGTGACTATTAGTGCAAGAAATAATAATAATATGAGTGATGGAGAGCTCGTACAGGAAAGTCTAGGCCTTGTCATTTTAAAGACAGAGGTGTTCGCTTCCTTCTGTGACATGTGCTCTTAAGAATGATAAGTTTCACAGTTCCTTCCTCCTGCCATTTCCTGTGCACAGGCAGGAGAGTTGACGGGGCATTAGCAGCCAGCTAGCAGGAGAAGAGAAATAGAAGCACCCCAATAACTTGGTCATTGCAATGCCAAAGATAGTGGGAGTCATTGCTACTGATGGCCCCCAAACATAGGTGAGTTCGATCTCCAGAGTGCATAGAAGAACCGAGATACAGGATGGTGTCCGAGGGCTTTTGCCACACAGATAGAATTGCTATACCTCTGTGTCATTCATCCATGCCTAGGTATAAATACAAATCAAGGGAAGGGCTGTAGATCAGTGGTAAAAGATCTAACTCAAATTCTGGAAAGCTACTCAAAGTCAAATAGACATAAGTCAACTTCCTAAGATTCTATGATCTGGGAATGTAATGAGTTTAACAATGGTACGTAGATAAAGAGCAGCAATCCTCTCTTATAATTTTTTATTCCAAAGCAAAACAGAAATGCGGGGGGGGGAGATGTCTTACAAGTTTGTATGAGTTTACACATGCACACATCATGTGTCTGTGGAGAAGTTACCAGCGTTCAGGTTTGTCGATAGAACTTTCCTCATCACAAGGGCTTTCAACAGAGCTGGTTCCCAGAACGAGCTGCCTGCCATCTTACATTGAATCATTAAGTGATGGACATGGAATGCGTGCCAGAAGCCACCAAGGCAGGAAGAGGGATACCTCGGCTCTGTGCCCAGCCCTCTCATGTGGTGGGCCCCCCAGAACTACAGGAAAATGGTTCTGCCCACTGAGCCTGATCCTCAACAGGCAGTACTCTTCTAGCTAATCCTGAGCAGAGTTGGGGGTGTGGGTGACGCAACACCAGCTTTGGAAGACACATGTAATTCATCATTTCTTCCCCCATTAGCAGCACTTTTCAGAAAGAAATGTCAACAACTGAAGCTTTTGCTTTTAGGGATATCTTTGCTTTCCCTTCCCTTCCCCATCCCAATTATTAGTTCAGCTTCTCAATTCAGGAAAGCCCCAGAAGTTGGTATCTGTAATGCCTCCATATGGTACAACACTTTGGATCAAGTGGAGATTATATTCTAAACTGGCTCTTACAGCCTGAGATCTAAATTGCAGATCGCAAGGCAATTCTACAGTTGATTTACCTGTCACAGGTTCTTGGATTCTGAGTTGCACCGACCCAGGCACCTTAATACTCTGCCATCCATACCACAATGTTAGAGATCAGTTCCCATTCATTTTTGATACGGACTATTTGAAGTAAATCATATAAAAAAGGACACTTTGCCTGGAAGTAAATGTGTGTGAAAACCTCTATAACTTTCTAATCTTAGTGATAGCCTTCAGCATATTCTCTCCCCCCACCCTCCTCCTTCTTCATGGAACACTTCCCATTTCTGTATACTGTGATATCTTCTGCGTTTGGCAATATTACTCAGTTTCTTGCTCAGCTGCACATGCATTTTTTCTCTCTAAAAACCCATTACCCTCTTTTCCCCCAACAATGGCCTAATTATGAACTGGACTCTCTCTATATATACACATCTATATCTACACACACACACACACACACACACACACACACACACACCCAAACAAACAGTCATAAAATGTATTTGTAGCATGATGTGAAATTCTGCCAGGTTCCTGGCAGAATTACAAAGATGGAAGTGTGTTATTTTAAAACATTTCTAACTCATAATTTCCATATTGCTCAACACAGCCTACTAAAAACAACAGTGGTGTCTGGAAGCCCCTGACCAGGTGGGACAGCCTGTGGCCAATAAGGTCACATGGGTGGGACCAGGGAGGTCATTTGGGTGGTAACAAATTGTTCTAGTTTTCTTCCCATCCTCCCTTGCAAAGGCTTAGACACAAAAGGATTGCTGTTGTATAAGTACTTCGTGCCTAACTAAACTGAAAAGTGTATTTGGTTTAGAAGGGAGCCCTGCTGTCAAAATTTCTAGTGTAGGTTAATACCGCAATAACTACATTACTCAGAAGTATGGCAAGTCCCACTAAATTCCATAGTGATTGCTCCGAGATAGGACTTAAACCTGAATTGATTATTCTTCAAGGTGCAACACAAAACTGTTAACAAGCCCCACCCCCAACTTTCAGCCCTATGGAAAAAAAATATTCCCCCACCCCAAATTATTTACTTCAATGCCTTCTTTCTAGAATTTCTAGAATTTAGTGGGATTTTAATGGACTAGGGTGTAGGAGAACAGGGTGAAAATCACTCATCTATGAACAGGGCCAGCCAAAAACATTTTGGTACCTCAGATGAACCACAAAAGGTGTCTCCCCTTTTCCTGGTCAGGGAAGAAGGGGTAAGTGAAGATGTACATCACGCTCTATATTTCCAGATAGTCTTCTTTGCATACAGATGGTATTCCCACATTTTCTCAAGCAACCCTTGCCATCACTGTATCAGTGCAAGTCACACCATTCACTGCAAACTGTCGTCAGATTGATATTATTTATGGTCCAAGAGACTCCCGATAGTCACACTTCTGTGTCTTATTTAGTTTTTCTGCTTATTTATCTTATGACAAAAATGATGTTTTCAACTTCCACAGGTGCCAAGAACTTCCTTCATTGCTGTTAAAGATAATGACTTTAAAGACCTGCTTTCTCTGACCAAGATTTGTTGGCTTTCAGAAAGCCACTTAGGATACCGGGCCTTTTTATACTGAACACTAATATTTGATTGTTGCCTAAGACTTGGAAGCACTGGATGACGACAAGCTTTAAATTGAAGCGCCATAAGTCTGCAGTGGCGTGATAAGAAGCTCAACAGCTGAGAACCTTGCTAAGGTTCGTAAAACTGAAACACTGGAGAATAACAAATCCGTTCGTTCCCACTTACAACACTTCATTTCTGAGCAAAGGCTATACCATACTTATAGGATTACAGAAAGGCTCTAGATGCCATTTAAATTCCATGAAGATATTTCTTGCTGACCAAAAGTAGCATTTTAAAATGACTTTTGGGGGTTTGTGAATTGAATATATGTAGCACCCTGCCTAGGCATTTTGTGTGTGTATGTGCGGCAAACAACCAGTTCTCCCGATGATTAAATCAAGTGATATGTTTTCCTGCTCACTGCCATTTGAATGACAAGCCCACCTTTATGTAAAAATTTTGTCTGAGGTGTAGATTATTACCAGCAAATAGATGCGTTTGATCTTTTCTCTGATTCAACTGATGAGGGACTGTGACAGAAGTGTCTAATGCTTGCTTTTCAAGTGTGACACGTTTTCGCATGTGATAATAAAAGTTATATTTATATCACTCACATCTTTTTGTTCCAGAGAGAGCCTATTTCTCTCAAGCATAATATCCTCATAGGAAGGGGGTGGTTAGACAATTTGTACTTGATCTAAAAATACAAATGTAGCTATCAGGATAGAAGTGGTGAAAATGTATAATCGTAGCAAGATGCCCAGTAACTTACTTGTGCAATAATAATATTCAGTTTTCATATCACAGTTAAGTGTGCTGAAAGGGCTTCATATTCATTACATCCCTGTAAGGTGGGCCAGCAGTATTATTCTGATATTGCAAGTGTGGCTGAGAGTCTACTGGTGAGCTCATTATAGAGTCTACTGAGAGTCTACTGGTGAGCTCATTATAGAGCAAAATTTGAATGGGGACTTCCTGGTCCATAACTTAGAAACAATGCTAAAAGCAAGACAATGTCAAGTATCACCAGCTTATAAAAAGTCATAACACATCTGCTGCTGTCACTGCCACAGAGTTTCCTCTGAAATGAAATGAAGCTTGTTTGATACATCACATTTTTTTTTAAAAAAAAATCACCATTGCTTTAGCTGTTATCAAAGCTCTTTCATTATGCTCTTGCCTAGTTTTTAACACCAGATTGTGTTGTCACAGATGCCATGAATTCCTGAACGAAGCCCCAAAAGGGGTCCTCAGACCCCTTGGTCCCTAGGAACCATAAACCTGAGAATCTTCAACACCACCACCACTGAATGAATGAATGAATGAATCTTTATTTGCGTCAGCCATCGGCCATAGCATTAAAACAACAATAAGATATACAAAGAATAGAAATAAAAAGTCAATTATATAAAATACATTTTAGGGCTTTGAATCAATAGTCAAATAGTGGATCTTATTCTAATTGCCCCAGCTAAAAACATTGCAGCCTTTGCTGTCACCTGCTCATCTTGATCTGCCAAGAGAAAGGACACTGTGTAGTGGTTGGGCGACCCAGAATGGACAATAAAAGAGGCGTGATAACCTCATTCTTCAAGCCTTCATAAATAGTGCAACCCTGAAGGGCATGCGCCACCAATTCGGTACTGCCAACTCCACAGGGACATAAGTGTTTTTCATGTGGAATCTGTTGGAATCGTCCCTCAAGTACAGGCAAGGGCAATACATTCAATCTGGCAAGAGCAAAAGTGCACCTATATTTTAGAATTGCCAGGTTATGCAGATAGGGTGCCAGAGAGTAGACACTCAAGAGATTGCTCAGTTACAAGATGTTTTGACAGTGAAGTGGGTGGTATACCAATGCCTATTCTGTCTCAAGATCTAACACAATCTACATGCACTAAAAAGGGAAGCACCTTACCTTTTTTGAAGATGGACTGGGACTTGCCAAACGAAAGAACGGCTTGTAGTAACATGGAAACAAGCTTTTCCACTGGTGCCACCCATGCTGTGGAATGTTCTCCTTGCTCAAAGGTGAAGAGCCCTATTGGTATGGACATTCCATCGGTTCTTGAAGGGACTCTTGCTGAGACAAGCACTCCCCCCCCCCTGATTTGAGCCTCCTGTTTTTACTGTTGTTTCAGCTGTTATGTTGTTTTAACGGGCTTGTTTAATTATGGATGTCCTAATGTTTTGATGAAATTGTTTTCCTATGTACTTTAATTATGGGTAGCTATATTTTTTATATTTGATCTACTTTTTATTTTGCTTTTCGTTTTTACTTGTTTGTTATTTCTTCTCAAAAAGTAAAGTGGCATATAAACAACAACAACAACCACCACCCTGGGCTCACTAAAATATAATCACTTTTGATGTGTTCAGGTTCTGTTTGTGGGCTTGCCACAAGCATCTTGTTGGGCGCTGTGAGAATGAGATACTGGACTAGATGGGTTATTGGCCTCATCTTCTTACATTAATGGGGTAATTCACTTGAGTATATTTTTCACTTCACTTATTTTTAGATAACAGTACAGAGTTGTGACGCTCAGTGTTTGAACACTGATTTTCTCTTACTGGGGAATCCAGATGGTTAGGTACAGTTTGCCATATTACTGAGAAGGCTTCCATTCCCAAAAAGCAACCAAACTGCATGTGCTGTATAGCTCTGCTATTTTAATCCACAGTGTACTTCTAGGGCATGTAGAGTAGCTGAAACAAATGAGACAATTAAGTTGATCTGTTCCCAACAGCACATGCACTACCTATTTGTGTGTCGTATCACACAAATACATAATTCTAGGTGAGAGTTGGAAGGATAAGTTTAGCGAAGGATTAAAATGTGTTGAAATGATTGGTAGATGCAAGCATGCTGATCAGAAGACGTGGCACAGCACTGGAATTATTAAACAACCTTCGGTATATAAGAGGATAACGTGCTTACATTGCATTGGGAGTTGGATATCTGCTTGCAGAGATTAAGGCGGGGTGGGGTGGGGTGGGGTGAGAAACAGAAAGATGCTACTTCTTTATATACAAGAAGAATTTCAGTTTATTTTCTAACAATATGTCCCTTCTGTCGCATGGACAGGTGACTCACATAGACAGTGCCACCAGATCTGGTCTCACCTTGGCATGATACCTGAATGATCAGTCACACGCATTATATGCAGGACAACTCCCCATGTTGTTTTCCAGGGACTGGTTCTGAGAGGCAGCATGCCTCCAGGGGTATATCCTAGAAGTAGCAGAGATTCATCATGACTAGTAATCATACATCTTGCCCTCTGATACATTACATCAATTTAGTACAGTATAATGCTGTCCCATTTTAAATCAACATTAGGAAATTGTCAGGTCAATAAACTATTACCTTTATTAGCACCAACCATCGCTGCAGCAGTGTCACAGGCAAGCTGCAAGGATTAAAGGATATTTGTTTATTTATTTTAATGTATTGGTACTCTGCCATTCCTCCAGATTGGAACACCTGGCAACTTAATTCACAACATACAAACCAAAGAGTAATATAGAACACAGAATAGAAGCAACACAAAGCCTAAGCTCCAACCAGCATCAACACCATCAGGTTCCAAAGGCATGCACAAAACAAAAAGGTATTTATTCATCTGTCACTATTTATAGCTAATGCTGAAGATTGCCCTATCTAAATCAGGAGAGGATTCCGTAATAAGGTGCGACCCCCAAGAATTCCCTGTCTGGTGTCATTGTCTTGTCCTCCACACTGGTCAACAGGAACATGAGCAGGGATTCTCCAGGAAGATCTTAAGGGCTGGAGGGATAGTTATCAGGAAATGTATTCTGTTAAATTAGGACTGCCCAGTAAAGCAGTAGTCCAATAGTTTCCTACTGACTCATCACACTGCAGCCAAATTTAAAGTAGGCGATTTGAAAGGGGACACTGAAGTATCTAACGTTGTAAAGGCGACTCTCAACTTACCCTGGGGTTACATTCCGAGGATAGTGCGTGAAGTCGGCTCCACTTCTGAGTGGGGAGAGGTTGCAGGCAGAGCACGTGGTCACCCACTCCTCTCCTGGAGGTGGGACGGCTTCCCGCATCACCAGGAGCATCCCAGCCGTATCATACCTCTGGCCGACCAATCCATTTGGGTAGGGGGTGTTCTGTAAACAATAAAGTTGTGGCCTAAATTTGCCCAATAACCATTAACGTAATATACTGTGTCCTAGTGTCAATATTCTTCTGAGGAGGTGGCGGCCTCGGGGTCTTGACACACAGGACAAAATGGCGTACAATCAAAACACATTGGATTCAATGGCGATTGGGATTGCCAAGGTCTTTTTTCCCTGATGCCCACCCACTTTCCGCCTCCTCTTTGTTTAATTTGTTCATTTACTTTGGCCAAGCATGTAAACTGAATGTTAAATGTCCATAAATTGCCAGTTATCTGTACCAAAAAATTATTTTGTAGAAGTAAATCTGAATGATTTCAGTGGAACTCATGGTTGCAGCTTGAGTTTGTTAGACTGCATCTAACTTTAAGCAAGTAGCTTCCCTTTTGTGCATGGGAGTGCAAATTGGAATCCACAAGCATGCTATCAAGTAATCTGCAATAAAAGTGGACCGAACTGAAAGAAAATGCAGCAGTTCAAAGACATTGCAGAAGACTGGGATAGCAAATGGAGGCAGGTGGTTTTCTAGCTCAGTTCCAGTTTCACTACTCTGATCTCTCATGCAGGCTCTGATAGAAGAGGCAAAAATTCTACTGAAAGGCTGCAGAGTGCCAGGGAAGCATAAGCTTTAAAAACAGGATAGATTTCTAATAGAGCTTCTAAAATTAAACATAGACTATTCTGTTCATGCACAAAGTCATTTAGGTGACAAGTGGAAACACAGAAAGGGCGAAACACAGAAAATATTCCATGTTCATAAATAATTGAAACACCTGAAGGCAAAATCGTCTTGTTTGCGGTAGATGACATCTAATGAAAGCAGAAGGAATTAAAAACAGAAGAGGATGGAATGGGTGAAAAGAAGACAGAATACCCTGAATAATGTGACCTAGATGCATTTCATTTTTACCTGGTCAGTTGGTTAGTATTTCTACACATTATTTTTGTAATTTACAGGATGCATGCAAAGCACGGCAGCAACCTTTATCAGAATTGCTGCAGAGAAGCTGCCACATATATTCAGATAGAACCACTTTGTCAAAGCACTAAAAGCCAGTTTGCATGTTTGCAAAAGTGGGCAAAGTGGAGGTCTGATCAGACTGCACATCATGCTTTAAGCATCTCTGTTCTGCACCTTACATAGGTCACAGTCATATCAGACATATAAAGCTCTTTGGTGCCACTTTAAATAGTCATGTCTTCCCCAAATAAATAAATAAATAAATAAATAAATAAATAATAATTTATTTATACCCCGCCCATCTGGCTGGGTTCCCCCAGCCACTCTGGGCAGCTTCCACAGAAAAATAAAATAAAATAATTAAAAGCCTCCCTAAACCGGGCTGCCTTCAGATGTCTTCTAAAAATCTGGTACTGTAGCTGTTTTTCTCTTTGACATCTGATCGGAGGGCATTCCCTCGCCGCCACCGAGAAGGCCCTCTGCCTGGTTCCCTGCAACTTCTTCTTGCAACGAGGGAACTGCCAGAAGGCCCTCGGTACTGGACCTCAGTGTCCGGGCAGAACGATGGGGGTGGAGATGCTCCTTCAGGTATACTGGACCGAGGCCATTTAGGGCTTTAAAGGTCAGCACGAACACTTTGAATTGTGCTCCGAAACGTACTGGGAGTCAATGTAGAACTTTCAAGACCAGTGTTATGTGGTCTTGGCGGCCGCTCCCAGTCACCAGTCTAGCTGCCGCATTCTGGATTAGTTGTACTTTCTAGGTCACCTTCAAAGGTGTAGAGCGCATTGCAGTAGTCCAAGTGGGAGATAACCAGAGCATGCACCACTCTGGCGAGACAGTCTGCAGGCAAGTAGGGTCTCAGCCTGCGTACCAGATGGAGCTGATAGACAGCTGCCCTGGACACAGAATTGACCTGCGCCTCCATGGACAGCTGTGAGTCCAGAATGACTCCCAGGCTGCGCACCTGGTCCTTCAGGGGCACAGTTACCCCATTCAGGACCAGGGAGTCCTCCACACCTGCCTGCCTCCTGTCCCCCACAAACAGTACTTCTGTCTTGTCAGGATTCAACTTCAATCTGTTAACCACCATCCATCCTCCAACCACCTCCAGGCACTCACACAGGACCTTCACCGCCTTCACTGGTTCTGATTTGAAAGAGAGGTAGAGCTGGGTATCATCCGGATACTGATGAACACCCAGCCCAAACCCCCTGATGATCTCTCCCAGAGGCTGCATGTAGATGTTAAAAAGCATGGGGGAGAGGACAGAGCCCTGAGGCACCCCACAAGTGAGAGCCCAGGGGTCCGAACCTGGAACCTGGAATTATGGAAGCTGTAGTTCATTAAGGGCACTCGTAGTTTGCCTGGAGCTATTCTCCTCCAGGCAAACTACAATTCCCAAAGTTCTCTGGAAGAGGGATTGGTCATTAAACTACTGTGAGAGGAATAGGCGTTTCCCAACAGGTTTGCAAACCAGGCCATTGAGAGACATCACCCAATAGGGATTTGAAAGTGGATCTCTGTGGTTTAAGCACAGCACTTTAACCTGCTATGCTACACCTACTGCACTTATTCTTTGTTATATGGTAGTGGTTTTCTCAAAAATCAGTTCCAGAGTGTCCTGGCACCCAGTTTGGGAATTACTGCTGTAAGCAATTGCCACAATTGGCCCAATAACGTATTGCCAATGCACTCTTATGATTTAAGCAGTGCATGACTCTTCAGGGGAATTATTTCAGTTTACCCCGGCCAAAAATCTGGTTCAATCTGTATTTCTTTAGGTTGTAATTTCCTTCTGAGAAAGGGTGAGTCACTTAGATTGCAAAATCAATCTGTTCTCCATTTTACAATTGAGAATTAACTGCCTGCAGGGGTGCTGGTGAATGTTGTTCTGTTCCTCGCCACCTTTGGCAATTTCAGACTTCATGAGCCTTAGTAATGTGGACTAGTAAAAAAGAAAGAAAGAAAAGCATGGGACATTAACCTCTAATAATATGCTTAAATGCTTAGTTGCAAAGGGTAAATAATGCTGCCATGATAATTATACTATTATGATGGGGTCAGGTAGGGGAGAACTCAGCCTTTCATCTCTTTATTTCTTCATCTGAAAGCTGTATTTCCTTCTGTTCTTTTCCAAATGAAATAGCAGAAAGTAGCATTTTTGAACTTTTAATGTAGATAAGAATATGCTTGGGATGAAAGATAATGTTGTGGAATGTCTGGGAGGCTTTAGAGTGTCAATAACCATGACATATAATTAAAATAATTGAAAATGCCTTGTGTGTGTTCTGACGGAAAAGCAGTAAAAGATCTTTCAGAACCAAGGTCCCATTGCTGCATCCCGGAAAACACTCAAGATATTTTAAAATCAATCTGTTTTATTTGTAAACCTTCTCATGGTCTAAATCACCATAAAGCCAATCCTGTATCAGTACCTTTGGCGGTTCCTTTTGGGAGGAACTATCTAGGACAGTTTTCTGTGTGATCCTAGTTGTTCTGCCAAACACAATTGAAAGGCCATGCTCTATGAATGGTTAGAGTGTGGCTGGCTGGCACATATTCGCAAGGGGTCACTCTTGTCTTCTAAACGAAATCCTGTACTAAATTGAATTCTTTCCAAATGCATCTGCGTTTGCATCTTCTCAAATGGCGATCTTGATCTGATTTGAATTTAACTGGAAAGAGTAGAGTTGGCCCATTAGTTGGGATGACAAATCATCCAAGTTTTAATCACAGGATGCATTTTGCTATGTTATTAAATTGGAGGAGCTGACAATCCTAGCCAGCTACCTGGGAGTAAGTGCCACTTGATTCAGTGGGACTTACTTATGAGTAAACATGATTAGGCTTGCAGCCGAAATATGTGGAATTGTTGTCTCCAAAAAGAGGCTGCCCCTGTGTTGCGCACATACAAATATTGTCACCTGCCCTCCTCTTTCAGCTGATTTTGATGAAATAAGAAGTGCTGGATGGATGCTATCCTATACACACTTACCCGAGAGTAAGCTCTGTTTAACTCAATGGGACTGCCTACTGGCCTCTGTGGGAAGCAAGTTGTCAGACCAGATAGGCCTTTGGATTTGATCTACCAGGCCTCTTCTGCCTATCACACTACTCAGGACTTTATGAACTTCAGCCAGAGTTTGATTTGCTGTTCCGCTTGTCTGACACTTCTGTCTTAAAAATGGACTTGAAGAATACTGTGACCCCCTCTTTTTAATATCACATTTGTCATCCTTTCCTTAGCCAAATGCTAAGACTGGAGGGATGTCATCAATGTTTTCCCATGCTCCTAGATGCTTATGTATTCAGATGCAGAGAAGTGATTATAAGACGCCCATACCCCATCAGTTATGAAGGGTACACATATTTTCAAAGCACAGTTTCCCCTTTAAAGTACTCGTAAGTAGGAATGGTGCCCTGGTTTGCTAGTATTTTGAAGGTTTAATGACCATGACAGAAAATGTAATTTGGGTATGTGAGGTCCCAGATTTGGCAGCCAGCTTGATAAAAAAGATATCAAGTAGAATTTTGGGAAATAACTCTGCTGGATACCCTAGACAAGCAATCGGAGTGAACTGTACTAAGCTAGATCGGGGTGGGAAACCTGTGGTCCTCCATATGTTGTTGAAGTACAACCCACCTCATCTTTGATCACTGGTTGTGTTGGCTAGGGTTGATAAGAGTTGGAGTTCAACAACATCTGGAAGGTCTGAGGCTTCCCAAATTGTCAAAAGCTGTGTCTATACCATACATTTAAAGCACATTGTCACAGAATCCTGGGATCTGTTGTTTATCCTTCCCAAAACTGCAATTTCCAATATTTTAACAAACTACAGTCTCGGAATTCTTTGGAGGGTTTTTTTTTATAAAAAAAAATATGTGGTGTACACATAGCAGTCTGAAAAACCACGATTTATACAAATGGGTGCCGTCCGTATTTGATTTAATCTATAAGCACTGTGTATATGTATCTTAGTACAAGCTGTCATACGATGTGTCTACAGAACAGTTTGGGGGAATTGAGGTGGGTTTCCTAATTTGGCATATCTGTTTTTTAAAATATCATACTGTGAAATGCCCCAACTCATCTAAAAATATCTTGCAGCCTTTCGCAAGTTTACTGACATCGATATCAGCAGCTCAATATTATGAATAACATAGCTAATTGTGCTCTGATACGTGCTTAGATACGTACCAAAAAACAAGTCGAAAACAAAACTCATAATTGTGTATTTCTCGAGGCAAGAAACTAAATGCCAGTGAGATGGAGAGAGGAGATAAGGCAGAGGGTGGTTTAAACATTTGTGTTGGGGTTTTCTTTGTGTGTGTGTGTTTTTTGTATCGGTGTTTTCATTTTTCAATTACAAACATTAACTCAATACATAGCTCAGCCAGGAGGCAAAGATAATAATACAACTGATATAATACTTGCTGGAGGACCTGCAGAAGTGCTGTAAAATACCAAGTTCGTCATCTGCAACCAAAATGTAACAACTAAAGATTAAAATCATTAGAACGCTTTCCCAAGTAACTTGTAAACGGTTACATTGAAAAACATGGATTTTCTGGTTTCTGAGAGTGCATTAGCTGTTGTTCTGCCTTATTCACTTTGTCTGTGGCAAATTCTGTCTTCATATATGTAGTGGCAGTTGCTACAGACATGAATTTGCAAGGTGTGGAGGACCTTTATTCATTTACATTTCTTCCTAGGCTGACCTGCCCCACAATAGTACCGGCCTGAAGAAAGGGTTGTGATCTTGGAAAAGTCCCAAGGGCTATAGAGAGAGGCCTGGGACGTGAGATTCACCATCCCTGTTGTAGACCAACTCTGAAGTGCCATTGTAATTCTGAACAGAGGTGCAAACAAGAGAGCAGGGATAACGGGTGGGAAAAGCACCATTGCCTTAGGAAAGAAGAAGATCTGTTCTATTATTCTTTAATAATAATAATAATAATAATAATAATAATTTATTTATACCCCGCCCATCTGGCTGGGTTTCCCCAGCCACTCTGGGCGGCTTACAATAGAAAAATGAAATAAAATAATTAAACATTAAAAGCCTCCCTAAACAGGGCTGCCTTCAGATGTCTTCTAAAAATCTGGTAGCTGTTTTTTTCTTTGACATCTGATGGGAGGGCGTTCCACAGGGCAGGTGCCACCACCGAGAAGGCCCTCTGCCTGATTCCCTGCAACTTGGCTTCTCACAACGAGGGAACCGTCAGAAGGCCCTCGGTACTGGACCTCAGTGTCCGGGCAGAATGATGGGGGTGGAGACGCTCCTTCAGGTATACTGGACCGAGGCCATTTCTTAGTCACTTTATCTTGCCCAACACAACCCAAAGTGACTTACAACTATTACTGGGCGTTCCTTTGAGTTATGCCACAAGCTTTGCATCATAAATCCAATCCTTTTCTACTTGTGGTGGCAAAGCCCTGGATTATTATGCAAGGACAATGCATTTCATCTGGCTTTTTCAGCCCTATAACTGGAATCATTAGTTTTTGACCCCGCACATCATGGCTCCAGGGCTGCTGCATGCCTACCCGGTGCAGGCTTATGGCTATGACAACCTACAGATGTTTGAGACAAGATTCCCTTTGGACTACTACAGCATCCCATTCCACAGCCAGACCTGCTTATTGGAAGAGGGACTTCGTTAGTCAGATTAGCTAAAGAGAACTTTACTGCAAATATTTATCTCAGTTTCATAACTAACACGCATACAGACTCTCTTATCGGTCTGCATTTTATTCCCTGATAGTATAGTGACCAGGATCTTTCACTTTTACTGGTAAATAAAATATATTGGGGCAAGAACTATAGCTGAATGACAGAGCACTTGCTTTGAATGCAGAAAATCCTTATAATTTCCATTTGAAATGATCAGGTATCGGGGGTCTTATCTGCCTGAAATCTTTCAGCGTTTGCTTCTAGTCAGAACATAGAGTACTATACTTGATGCCCCAGTAATCTGACATAAGATGCAGCTTCAGAAGTATTTTAGCTGCTTCTGTACTGTCAGTCTATAAAACACCCATTTTCAGTGTACTATCTGCTGTGCAATTTAGATTATCATTATCATCATTATTATTACTACTACTACAAAATTTTAGGCTCTGGCCCAACAGCATAGTTTCATGTGAAAATTCACTACCTCTATGAATGTGGTACATAACATTCCCAGCCCAACAAATAAAACAGAAATTGGAAGGAGGGAGAAAAGAAGAAAGGCTATCTGAAGCAATTTTACAAGTGAATTCAATGTTGACACATTTCCTTTCAAAGGAATATTATGATGGATTCCAGATAAAGCGGCAAAAGTGAAAAACAACAACAAGGCATTTGGATGAATTTGCTTTTTTTGCCCAGATATAAACCTCCCAATGACAGTTGGGGTCTAGAAATCAGAAAGCAGATGACAGTCCGTGAATGAACTAGTGGGGAAACCTGAATGTTTGCCAAAACTGTAGCTGTTTGGCATCAAACTCAGCTGGCGTGACATATGAAGGCTTCGCACACTGAGATTGCCTATTTAATGGGCTGAGATATAATAGGTTGGGCCAGAATTCCTAGTGTCTCCTTTGATGGTGAAGCAGTTAACATCTTAAAGTATAAAGTAAGCATTCCCCGTCCCCCACGACATATCAAGCTTTCCTTGAGCTGCTTCTAGCATTTTGCCCGAAGACGAGCTTGAAGATAGAGTGGTGTTAATGTTCCATCTGGATTGGTGTAACAGCCTTGATGAGTGGGTAGAGATGGGAATTCTCTTTTCAAGGGAATAGATGAGTTGGATACAAGAAAGTTGCTGTAAGGTATGTCAAAAGGCCTGCATATGCCTAAAATGGGACCTTTTGATTTTCCTTTTTCCATTTCGAAACCCCAGGTCATCCTTCCTACATCAGAAACTGCTTTTGAATGTCCCCTCAGTAGCAAAGAGTTTACCATCTGGCATGAGAGGATGCTGTCTGGCAAATATAGCATTAGTTTTACAGTTTAGGGTCTGTATTCCAGAATCCTGCATTACAAATCTACACACACAAGAACAAAAATGTGCAATAGCAATAAGAAAACTAATACAGCAGATTTATCATGAAAAGCACACACACCAGTTAAACACATATAGACTGATAGCGGTAGTACCCTGATATTCTGCTACACCATGCAATAAAGAAGGAAACATTTGTTATTCAACCAGGAGTTGGGTTTGTGAAAAAACCTTGTTGAATTTTTGCTGCTCCTACTTGTTTTAAATTAACATTGATTTTCATTTGTTTAACCTTGTTTCCCATAGGCTGCAAAAAAACTCCATATTTTTTTGTGTGTACAAATTGTTAGCTATAGACTAGGTAAATCTTTCAAAAGTTGGCCAGTTTTGCATTGGAGCAAGAAATGTTCCAGAATTATCTCTTCTGTATGGCAATAAGGTACTGTGAAGCACCTCTTTGTGCGCCATTTCATTGTATAAAAGTACAATAAATAAGGCTAGTTTATACATACAGTGCAAGCTGGAGCTCTCAGGCAATATAACTAGTTAGATCCATTTTCACAATAAAGCCACAGTATGTATATAGAACAGGGTTTATAGTATTTCGGCTAGGCTGAGATTGGGGCTGTTTGCTGAATTGTAAAGCACCTTTAGCAACATCTATGATATTTTACAGAGCTCCACAGTTGGCCTACAATAGGGATTAATCTTCCCACTACAAGAAGGAAGACACTTATAAGATTATATAATTTGTAAGCAATGCTGCCTGAAAACCATAGAGGTTGCAGCAACATGACCAGAACTGCAAAAATCAGATATGCTTCTAGATGAGAGAAGATGGCAGTTAAAAGTTAGTAATGAGATTCTGGAGCCAATCCGTATGGCTTTGAAGTTGTATTGTCAACATTTTCCTGGTGGCTGTGTGAAGAGCTACATGCTAAGTAAGGGCACAATTCAGCTGGTGAATAAGCTTTTCCCATTACTGCATCTGCATGCCAGAAAAATGTGTATCTGTTGCATTTATGTGTCTCGTAGCCAGTGGTGCTGTCAGGGCAAGACTTGGGGAAAGACATCCAGGGCTCCAGTCAGCAGAATGATCAGGGAAGCCCCCCAATGCAGCAGAGGTGGCTTACCACATTTAGAAGATCTAAAGAGCAAGCAAGCCTGCATAAGACCATCAAGTGTATAGAGTTTAAAATTGCTTAAGTGCACCAATGCTTGTACTGCCACAAGCTGCCTCCACTGTTGTGGAGCATCTGACTACCATATGTTTCACTTCACTGAAGTACACATTGTTGTTGTTGTTTAGTTGTTTAGTCGTGTCCGACTCTTCGTGTCCCCATGGACCAGAGCATGCCAGGCACTCCTGTCTTGCACTGCCTCCTGCAGTTTGGTCAAACTCATGTTCGTAGCTTCGAGAACACTGTCCAACCATCTCGTCCTCTGTCGTCCCCTTCTCCTTGTGCCCTCAATCTTTCCCAACATCAGGGTCTTTTCCAAGGATTATTCTCTTCTCATGAGGTGGCCAAAGTATTGGAGCCTCAGCTTCATGATCTGTCCTTCCAGTGAGCACTCAGGGCTGATTTCCTTAAGAATGGATAGGTTTGATCTTCTTGCAGTCCATGGGACTCTCAAGAGTCTCCTCCAGCACCATAATTCAAAAGCATCAATTCTTCGGCGATCAGCCTTCTTTATGGTCCAGCTCTCACTTCCATACATCACTACTGGGAAAACCATAGCTTTAACTATACAAAGTACACATAGAACCATCCTACTTTGGATCCACTCTTATATTCATGCCCTGCCCTGCCTCCCACCTGTGGGTGGTGTTCATTGGGACTGGCAGGGTGGCTAACACTAGGTGAAGGCAGAGTCAGTAAGAGGCAGAGACAACTAATTCTACTTTGATCTCCATCCTCTCCTTTCTGAGTTCTACAAGGGCAACACTGAGATGAAGGAAGAATAAGCTGGCCGGCGGGAATTAAGGTTGCAGGCAGATGGGAGCTGGCTGAGGGCAGGCTGAGGCTCGAGGGGTAGCACCCCATTTGCCCCAGTGGACCAGCCACTGCTACCTTTTACAGTACTGGAAGTATTCTAAAGTTGTTTGGATGCCCAGAATGTCAATACCCAAAATTCACCACAGGATCACTGCTGCCACCACTTCAGCATTGCCACCTCCACATAATGGATCAGCCACCATTTTGAAAAAATGCTGTTAGTTTATTTTTTAGTTTAAAAATGCTCATTGCTTGTAGGAGGATATTGGACAATGAAGGCAAATAATCTTGCACAACACAGGCAAAGATGACATTAACATCCATGAAGAAATCACATCCCCTAGTCTGTAGGACTTGAACTGATGAATTCAAGTTACAAAAAAACAACAACATTCTGATTAAACATCAGGAAGAGCTTTCTTCTGGTAAGAGCTGTTTGACAGCAGAACGGGCTCCCTTGAGAGGTTCTGGACTCTCCTTCATTAGAGGTTTTAAAGCAGAGGTTAGATGCCCATCTGTCATGGATGCTTCAGTTGAGTTTCCTGCATTGCAGAGCATTGGACTAGATGAGCTGCCGGGATCCTTTCCAACTCTACAACACTATGATTCTATGATTCAAATAAACTTGGCTTGTTTCCTCTATTATAGGTGACACAGATAACCTCTTAGCATATATTGTTATGGTACTTCAGTAAATATTGTCAAAACCAGCAATTGCTCCATCATGCATTTAAAATTATGTCTTTACAATATTTTAAATGAGACATTTATAAGGATATAAAGAATTGCTGATCATCAAAGACTGAAATAAGCAAAATGATGAGAGGCAATAAAGGTAAAGGGACCCCTGACCATTAGGTCCAGTCGTGACCGACTCTGGGGTTGCGCGCTCATCTCGCATTATTGGCTGAGGGAGCCGGCGTATAGCTTCCAGGTCATGTGGCCAGCATGACATAGCCGCTTCTGGCAAACTAGAGCAGCACATGGAAACGCCGTTTACCTTCCCGTCGGAGCGGTCCCTATTTATCTACTTGCATTTTGACGTGCTTTCTTGGCAGGAGCTGGGACCAAGCAACGGGAGCTCACCCCGTCACAGGGATTCGAACCGCCGACCTTCTGATCAGCAAGCCCTAGGCTCAGTGGTTTAACCCACAGCGCCACCTGGGTCCCCCAAGAGGCAGTAACATGATTGCTTAAAAAATAATCATGCTCCTATTGGAAGCGACTTTATTATAACTGATGCACTCAGTTAAACATCCTGTGGAAATGGAGACCACACCCAAACAAAGATGCCACACTCTAAAGAACCACAAAACTACCTCCACACAGCCATGAGAAAGTTTTGAGTTTGTGTTTCTTCAGTCACCGATATTACAGGCCACATAATATTGCAAAGTCCTTGGGTGTTCTTTAATTTGTTGTTTGGATCCCAGCCATAGTTTTAAAAGCAAGAACAAAAGTCTGATGCAATGTGGGTGACACACCACAGTCACTTTTGCTGAGATATTTACGAATCACATTTCTCTAAAAGAGTGAGACCCAAGCTGCTTAAGGAATACTGGTTTATCAGTGATTTGTTACTATGTTGGTTGTTGTTGTTGGGGGGGGGGAGAGAGAAGTGAACACCTAGAGTGTGTACGAGCTTCGGTGCTCTAACAAGCATGAGTGCATGTTCAGCCACATTATAACAAATGCATCTATTTGGTTCTTGTCTCATTTCCTTTGTTCCTGATGAAGGCTGATAGATCTTGTGGAGTGTTAACATCTATAATGAGCTTGTCTAATATGATAATAATAGCTTCAGAGGAACCAGTAGTGAGATCATTAGCAGCTCATTGTTTGTGGGGAATGTTAATGCGACTGTTGTATGTCTCTTGTTGGGGGAAAATATGACAATCAGCAGTTTTTGACGTCCCCAACTTTAACAACTGTAACTTGACTGTCTTATTTAATTCATATTCGCATAATGTTTAGACTGGTGAATCTTCTATTGCTGTTCCACTGCTGCAGCTCATTCTAAATGGGGATCCTTTTGCTCGTGGGCCTAATGGGTTCCTTTAAGAAAGGATTCCAGAAAAAAGTTTTTCAGTGGCAAGACTGCATAGCAGCATAGTTTGGGTTATATTTCTTCCAAGGTGCATCACTTTGTAATTATCAACGCTAAATTTAATTCCTCCATTTGTTGCCAGTGAACCAAGTGCTGTGACGTCCTTCTATAAATCTTTGCGATCTGCTTTAGGCTCAGCAATTTTCAATATTTTTTAACAGCTGCAAAAGTTGCTACTGTACTATTTGCAGCCTTTCAGAGACAAAAAAAAATGCTTAAAGAGAGAACAGGACACAAAAAATATATAACATGTCTCCAAAAGATATTTAGATTGCCTCCCTCAATGGTAAATGCTAGGAAGAGAAGTGATCCCTACAAAATGTTTTTTGCCAGGAATACGTCAATATAGATAAGGGATGGAGGACTGCTTTAGGTTTCATCAGAGGAAGCAAAGAAACTGGAGGAGGAAAGGTTAATCCAGGCATTACCCTGCTTTTTGGCACTTTCATGGCTGAATTTCAAACCAACAACAACATTTTAAAGAAGTATTTTAAGGCTATTTGTTAATTTGCCCTTCAGTTAGTGACCAACTTAATTTTATCACCATAGATGAAACAGCTTTTTCTGTGTGTGTGTGTGTGTGTGTGTGTGTGTGTGTGTGTACACGCAGACACAGACACACAAATGTATTTGCACCTTCGGCGCACTATGTAGTGCATAAGGCCATTTTGTTATTTATAAGAGATATAGGGGGACGGTGGTCCTTCAGTAATGATGTGAGTTATAGTGGGTCACAGGTTCCTCTGTCCTGATTTATAACAATAGCCATTCAGTGTGTAGGATCAGTAAGCAGTTCAGAGATATAGGTGGAGTTTGGGGAGACAGCCCCCAGCTGTCCCCAGTGCTGTCGTGGATGAGAGATATTGTCAAAGGCTGATTTCAGGTGCATTGCTAGGGACAAACTAAATGTGTTGTCTGTTGAGGTTAGACCAGGCACCCCCAAACTGTGGCCCTCCAGATGTTTTGGCCTACAACTCCCATGATCCCTAGCTAACAGCACCAGTGGTCAGGGATGATGGGAATTGTAGTCCAAAACATCTGGAGGGCTGAAGTTTGGGGATGCCTGGGTTAGACCATTAAGGCACATGGGGGCACTGCCCAAAAAACCCTCAATTTATCCAACCCCATCTGATTTCTTATTTTCAATCACTCCAGAGGGTGCTTTCTCCTTCTTGGTCTAAGTTTTGCCATAGTACAACTCATCAGGGATGAAGATGGTGACTAAAGTAGAATTAATTGGCTTACTCTGTCATTGGCTCCATCTGTACTGTTGGCCTCTGTGATTTCTACTCTACCAGACTAAATAGGCAACAGACACCACTGTGTGCTGTTAAAGGTTTTCTACTGTGGTTTTGTTTGTATTACCTGTCTTCAAATGCTGAAGTACCAATTCTGATAATGTTTACATACCAGAGTCGATAGTTGAGCATACCTATGTTTTGAACTCCTTCAGGCCTTTGGTCCATGGCTGATTTTACAAGGCTTACTGATATCATATCTATGTTTGATTTTAGATTTGCTGGGTATCTCCTATGTTTGGACCTTAGTCATGCCCATGTCCACAGTGTGGACTCTCTTAGCTATATTTTGTAGATCTAGGACTTGTGACAGGGCCTTCTTGATGGTGGCACCCTGTTGTGGAATATCCACTCCCTCCCACCACAAGGTGACACTAGCACTGAGTAATTTCCCATCCACACCACCTGAAAACATTCCCCTTTCTCCAGGCCATTGGTGATAGAGGATAATGTATGGAGCCACCATGTTTGCCTTGGGAAGGAACAGGATACTGCCATTTACACAAGGCCTTAAAAGAGCCATGTCACTTCAGATCTCCTGTGTTTTTGCTGAATTAGTCCTTGTTTTCGAGAATTAAATTTGTAGAGGATCATTGGAAGTTGCCTTATACCAAGTCAGACTACTGCTCTGTTGATTGTAAAAAAAATAACTGGCAGTGGCTCTTTAGGGTTTCAGACGGTTGGCATTTCCAGCCCTACCTGGAAATGCTGGGGATTGAACTTGAGACCTTCTGCGTGCAAATCAGATGCTCTGCCAGTGATCTATGCTCCTTTTCCCGAAGAAATGTATTTCTTCAGCCAAAGTACCTGTAGCTTCCAGAGTATCTCGTTCCAAAGTCATCTGGGTGAGGTCAGGTCAGCCAAACTAAGCAGCAATAAATCTAAAGCCTATTTCACCAATACTGTATTGCCAGGAAATAGGGATGGTATGAATTCTAGTTTCAAATAGTACTTCTTGTTTTTCTTGGGGTCTACTCTGAACGAAGGCCAGAGGCTCATAGTACCTTCTTCTGCAACAGGGCATAAAGAGGCATCTGGCAGTGAATGTAAATCCACAGCCCATGTAACTGCTAAAAATAAGTGTAAGCTAAAATATAGTAATTTTTCCATCAGTTACAAAGCAGGGCCATATTTCATAAACCTATCAAAGTTCTGCCCTCATCTCTCCACTGGAACCATTTCCATTTTGCTTCTAAGGCCAGGGTCACAACTCTCTTCCAGTATCAAATACAGCTACTATATAAGACTCCTGGATTACTTCTGAACCTTTGCAGCAAAATGACAGGATTTCACCTCAGTGCTGTCAAAATCGGCCAGGGAGCTTCCTGGAGCTTCCAGGTTTGAAAACTGGTGACCCATGTGGCCAGCCACTCAAGGCTACAGAATATGTATTTTATTGCTTTCAAAAAGAAATGAAGTTATTGGGTAGATTCCAATGGAATCTGGAGCACCTGAAGACAATCAGTCAGGTTGTGTATTCACAGCAGGGACCAAAGACCGCTGGGAGGACTGCAGGAAAAAGCACCATGGTACACCTGGATGCCTGGACACATCAGCACAACTGGATGCCTTCATTTGCCCCAGCTGCAACAAACCATGTCTTCTCTGTATTGGTCTACACAGCCATAACAAGTGCTGGAACTGTCCAACAGTTTGACTTTAAAGGCACACTCTTCCATTGCGTCCCAAGACAGATGGATGCCAACCAACCAATGTGGTGGGACTTAAAGGTCTTGAGTGTGGGTTGGGCCTCTGGAGTTCATGGGACTATTTAGGTTTGGGCTAAAAGGCATCTAGAGTTCAGGAACACAGAACTGCAGAGATGGTAAAACTGAAGGGATTTGCCTTTGTATCAAACTTATTTTATGTTAGCTTTTAATAAGCTGTGACAGGGCTTTGGGAAGAAAGCATGACTAATAAAGGGGAAGGTAGAACACAAAGCTTGAAATAAATTGTATGCATCTATGGTTCCCACTGGGCTCCTCGTTATGTGGGTTGCGAATTATCTTGAAGGGGGAAAAATAGATGATTCAGTGTAGATCTGATTGCTTTACTGTCAGCCATAGAATGGTTATTGGCAGGAAAACCGAAGACGGCTAGGAAAGCATTAATAAACCTGACATCCATAAACAACATCTGAAAATGCTAATGAAGATATTACACCCTTGACTGAAATATAGACAGATTGAGCTGTTCAGGCCTTTCCTATATGCTCATTTGTGCATGCTTTGCTTTTAGCTTGAATATTTTCCCTATTAGTTCTAACAGATGAATAATGCGTGGAATCCTGTGAATGTTGTAACATCAGCAGCATGTATATTTTAATCAGTTCGGCGATCAGGTTAAAGGAAAGCATGCATGCTTCTATTATGTTTATATTTTTGATGCATTTTGGCAACCAACACCTGCTTTTATTCTGCAGAATTAGAAAACTACTTTTATAACCTTTTTGTGGAGATGAATAAGAGAACACTTTAAGAATAAAGAGATATGACTTTGTGGCTTTCTCCCCCAAACCTAACTGTGGAGCTTGGGGCATTTTTAGCAGCGATGGAAGGAGGGGAGGGTCACAGCGTATAGGGAATAATTTTCTTTTTACCCCACCGATGCCAACAAGCCATCTTTCAAGCCTAGTTGGAGTTCAGGGGACATTTTTAGTGGTGGGTAACTGCACTTGGGAAGAATTAACCATTTCCTCTCCAACCACACCCTTGAAAATGGCAGCCTGTGTTGCAGTCAGCCTCAAAAAAAGTCTTATATTGGCTTCAAAAAGAAGGGTGCCCCCCCCCAAGGTAAAATTGCAGTGTATTGGGGATGAGTCAGGGGGAGGTGGTGATGATGCTGCATTGACCAAATTGGGGGTGGGGCCTCCAAGAACTGCATCCAATCATATAGCCACTACCTCATGCCTTCTCTCTCCTAAAACTTGTGATGTCATCTCACATAGTATTTCCCACCCCACCCTCCATGGGGCAGCCAGTGGACTGATACTGGCATGTGGAAACACATAGCAAAACACCACACCATCATGTAACTGCTTTTAAGTTTCCAGAGACGTATGGAGAAAATGTGCCTTGAGAACGGCCACACGTCTGTGTACTTTGGGCCTCTGCCTAGGGAAATCACTCGCCTTTCCTTGCGCATCTGAGGGATTTGCTGCCTGCCTAAAGATCTGACAGCTGTCCTTCTGCTTTAACTATCAGTCATTTCTCAAGCCATGTGGGTCTGGACCTCTGCTATCTCTCAGTTACAGGAGGCCTCTATTATCTCTCACTTGAATATGGCATTTGGCAGTAGGGCGCAGAGACCATGAATTTGGGTAGTAAAGGCCGGGATAGAGTTTGGACTGTAATTACTTGACTATCAGTAAGAAGATGCCTTTGTATGAGTGGATGGGGCCTACACGGTTCATGTCAGTGACCTGGTGCCATCATTCTACATTCAGCTTGTAGATTAGTATCAGCTCAGACACCTTCAGAGTCTACCATGCACTCTTTCTTCCATATAGCATGAATTCTGGCTTTAAAGCCTTCCGCTAAGAGTTCGTCGCACTTTGCATGGCTTGGGTTTCCAGACTTGGACCACAGGGCAGTTCTGGCCTCGGGAATCTTTTCTGCATCTCTTGGTAGCACAGAAAAAAACACCACGTCGTTAAGTATAATACATATTGTTAGAAATGTGCATAGAATGATGGATTTTATTGCTCTGCCAATCCAGCCATGTTATAGCGGCAGTGTTTAATGTATTATTGATGTTCCGACCCATTATTTTTAATCCCACTGTAGACGGCGCACATGCAAAAGTGGGATGGTTGCAGAGCTTGAGCTTATTACCTAATTGATATAATCTCTAAGAAGTCAATCTTGTCAGAGTGCCTACATGGCTAGGGTGGGTGCCCTTTGTTTCACATTGATCATTAAATATACATAAGACACTTGGTTCTCTACATGGGAGATAATGGAGGGAGTTTTAATTAGTTCTCAGCTCCATTCCCTGAGCTGTATTTTGTGCTTTTCCTCAGACCACCTCACAGTGGTAGCCATGGTAGCAGACATGTTAAGTCTTGGGGCATTTTTCAATTGGCTAGGTGATATTGCCGTTACAGCTTTAGGGGAGAAATTAATTACCAAGGCAGCATCACACTTTAATAAAACAAAGATGGGACAATGTGCCTAATTAAGTCTCTATCCGACTACTGTACAATGGCTTGCATTTTTCTGAAGAATATCTGAAGAAGTGTGCATGCACACGAAAGCTCATACCAAAATAAAAACTTAGTTGGTCTTTAAGGTGCTACTGAAGGAATTTTTTTATTTTGCATTTTTATTATTATTGAAAAATCTCAATCATTTCTTACTTATAAGTGGCAAAATATTTGCCTGATCTGGTTTCCACGTTAGGAAGGCTAAGTTGCTTGATCCTCAATGTCGTAGGAGTAATGGGCCCCTCCTTTACTTGCCTAAATAAAGAACAGGATAAATTGGCTGCGCAGCTTGAATTAGATTCCAGTAAGAAATCTGGTTGGTTTGCAGCTGATTTGCACATTCATTGCACTACTTTCTATCTGGCCCTGGTTAAAACATGAATGTACTGTACATAAGTTGATTACTGTGTACTTGGTGACAGGGTTGTTGAGTTTGTGACTTGACACTCTTAGATGGCCTTGAGCTTGAGACCTGTCTGTTATGGCACATTTGGACAGTTAAGTCATCTTGATAATAATCAGCTGCTGGACATGCATGTGTGAACCAGCTCTCAACAACTGATGGCTGGAAAACTTTGCACTGGCAAGAAGCACATCGAAAGGAAGATTCTAAAATTCAGTGATTAAAAACCTGCCATTTCAAGACCACGATTCACAAAGAAGACAACAAGCGGCTAGGAACAATAGCACCTCATTTACTGAAGTCACAAGACAATGCCACACAGATAGCTTATATTTCCAATTAACTCATGTCCTTTATAAGAAGTCCTGGGAAGGTTGAATTCAAACCACTTTAAAAGGAAAATAAAGAGCCGGCCAGTGATCAAACACTGCATGGCAATAAGAGAAGCCATGAGGAAGGGAAGAAAAAACTTCACATGGTTACATCAGCATCATGGAATCACTGAATTGTAGAGCTGGAAGGGACCATAATGGTCATCTAGTCCAACAACATGCCACGCAGGAATCACAGCTAAAGGAAAATCAAGACCTTTTTGTTTCATTTTCCAACCAGACACTGGAAACCTTGCCACTCTCTGTATGTGTTTCATTTCTCCCAATTTAACAAAAGGGAAAGCTTTCTTGTACCAGCTAAATGATCACAGGCAAATAACCTGAAGGCTCACAAAGAAACACCCTCATTAAAACTAAACCAGCCTGGGTCCCATTGTCTCCCACATAGGAGACTGCCTGAGAACTCTGCCTACGCAGCCTTGCATTCTGACATGGACGAAAGGCAGCATATAAATGTAGCAAATAAATAAACTAATTTAGGGTATCATTGCTTCCCCCCTCCTCTTCCAGCTGCAAATACTGTTCCTTTTAAAAAAATGTTATGGTTAACAAGAAACCTTCCATCTGCATAACAAGTGACATAGAAGAAGAATGCTTTGTTTCTTGACAGGTTTGCAATGGCTTTTTTAGGGGATTCCAGGACTGGTCTTTGGTGCATAGCCCCGAAGGGCATAAATGAAGAAACTGATTCTAATTGGTCAAGTGGGAGAGTTGCTGTATGTATACCTGAGTCAGACTTCATCCTGTATTGAACTAGCTGCACAAGCAAGAAAACATCAAAGTGGAAGCTAGCCCTTTAAATTTATTCTTGAATTTTATCATAAAGGAGTGACCTGAAAGAGCTTGGACAGAGATTCTAAGCTGTGCGGCTTATGAAGCCAGGGGAAGGCTCCAGAGGCCATGACAAATATGTTCATCTCTGATCTACTGCTGCTCTCCTGGGCTGAAATACAATACAAAATATTAATTAATCCTAAGAGATGAAGTTTGCCATGCTCATTAAAAACATGCACATCAGGCAATATTGTGCCAGAATTAAGCACGTCTTAGACCAGTTCATTTCAACGGGAGAATTAACGAGTTTGGGCAGATATGCAAGTGCCACTTTGAGAGTCATATTTGGTTGTGTGCTTTTGTAACATGACAGTCAGTGAAGCTAATACAGAGATGGGGGAAATGGTTCTCCATGAAAATGAGGTTCAGTGGATTCCAATTTTTTGATGAGGAAGGTCATCTACATTTCATCCCATTCCAGATTTGAGTCACTAAAGTTTTACCTTAGCATACCCCTCACCCCCACCTCCCCTGTGATAATTTTCTTTGACACCACAGGGGTGTTTTTGTTTATTTTTGGGGGGTGGGGGAAGGAAAATGTGCAGGACATGCAACACAAAATGGATTTTTCTGTGGAGAAAGAAAAAAAGTCAGAGTTCTGCACTTGATTTCCAGCTTACTCTGCTGAGAAGCTATATTGTACACAATTTATTTGATCGGCTCAGGCATTCACTTGGAAAAATCATTATCTTTATTTTTGGTTTACCTTGCAGGAGGATTCCTAACCACTGGAACAATTGTCACCTGCATCACAATTGTTCCAATTGGAAAGAGGTTAGTAACAGAGAAAAGAAGTAAGAAACCTTGTGTTTTGTTTTCACTTTGGAGAGGGACATCCATGTAACATTTCCAACCCTGATTTTGAAATAATGATAATAATAATAATTTATTATTTATACCCTGTCCATCTGACTGGGTTTCCCCAGCCACTCTGTGGGGCTTCCAACCAAATATTAAAAACAATACAGCATCAAACATTAAAAACGTCCCTAAACAGGGCCGCCTTCAGGTGTCTTTTAAAAGTAAGATACAGTCATACCTCGGTTTAAGTACGCCTCGGTTTGAGTATTTTCAGTTTAAGTACTCCGTGGACCCGTCTGGAACGGATTAATCCACTTTCTATTACTTTCAATGGGAAAGTTCACTTTAGGTTAAGTATGCTTCAGTTTAAGTACTCCGTGGACGTCTGGATTGGATTAATCTACTTTCCATTCCTTTCAATGGGAAAGTTCATTGCAGGTTAAGTACGCTTCAGGTTAAGTACAGACTTCCGGAACCAATTGTGTTTGTAAACCAAGGTACCATTGTAGTTGCTTATTGCCTTGACATCTGCTGGGAGGGCGTTCCACAGGGCAGGAGTCACTACTGAGAAGGCCCTCTGCCTGGTTCCCTGTAACCTCACTTCTCTCAATGAGGGAACCACCAGAAGGCCCTTAGTGCTGGACCTCAGTGTCTGGGTTGAACGATGGGGGTGGAAACGCTCCTTCAGATATACTGGACCGAGGCCATTTAGGGCTTTAAAGTTCAGCACCAACACTTGAATTGTGCTCGGAAATGCACTTGGAGGTATGTACACACCAGCTGCATACCTCCAACAAGAATGCATTAACAGAGGGTAGGATAGGATGTTGTAATAATTCCCCATGCTGAGAGGGTCTCTCCCTTCCAGCAATCTAGTACTTTGAGTGTAATCCTATGTATGTCTTCTCTGAAGTAAGTCCTATGAAGTTCAGTGAGGCTTACTTCCAGGTAAACATGACTAAGACTTCAGCCTTCATTGTTCATCAGCCAACATTGCTGTTGTTTCTTCATTGGAGTTCCATATTTGCTAACCGAAAAGTGGTGGGGGGTGGAGAGCTGATTATAAATAATCACATTGACATGGGCTGTATACACTGTGAATTTGAACAGGCTGTTCAGATAACGTCTCCTCATTCACATCCTGGCATTCTGGTAGAAGACATCAATACTCCCGGCCTAAAAAAATGGCGCCTGGAGCTACACTAGAGTTGTCCTCCAGTGCATCACTTCTTGAAGAAAGTTTAAACACGTTACTGGTCTAAATTGACCAATGGCCTGAAAGGCAGCTTCCAATATAACTCTTTTTTTCCTCTAAGCAGTTTGAGTTGTTTACATGAGTGGTACCCCAGTGGTCTCCTATTCATGTAGCATACTGGCCTGGTCTGCTTAGTTTCAGTGGTAGAACTGTTCTATTTGCCCTTGTAGTTTTCTCTGGGTTATGCACAGCATGGAGTCTCAGAAATCTCGTCTTCTCTAGTAGCAGGTGGGTAGATTATTGTTCAAGTCAACAAATGGGCCATATGTTGTTGTTTAGTCGTTTAGTCATGTCCGACTCTTCGTGACCCCATGGACCATAGCACGCCAGGCACTCCTGCCTTCCACTGCCTCCCGCAGTTTGGTCAAACTCATGTTCGTAGCTTCGAGAACACTGTCCAACCATCTTGTCCTATGTCGTCCCCTTCTCCTAGTGCCCTCCATCTTTCCCAACATCAAGGTCTTTTCCAAGGATTCTTCTCTTCTCATGAGGTGGCCAAAGTATTGGAGCCTCAGCTTCACGATCTGTCCTTCCAGGGAGCACTCCTTCCAGTGGGCCACATAACGTATGTTTTTTTGCGGAAAATAGCCCACCTGACACATTGCTTCATCTTAGTCTGTGCCGCTAGACTTAATATCTGTTTTATGAAGAACTTCTCATGTCCCTTGAAATTTCATATACTGCTGCCTATAAATCATAATAAAATGTTAAGCAATTAAAATATAATTAAAATCTACTGAAACGGTTTTGATGGAAAGTGTGAGGCTTTTTGTATTGTAACAAAAGGCAATGGCTAGTAAAACATTGGGCTGAGAAGATAAATATCTGTATCCCCTGACAGAACCATATTCTCATTATGTTTCCATCATTAATCATATGTGAAGAAATCTTTTCTGAGTTAATAAAATTGTTCAGGAGATACTTTGTCTGGAAATTGTAATAAATGTTTTGCAATGGTAGAGCTAATTTCATATGATATTCAGGCATTATGATAAACATCTTTTTAAAGCGTATTGCTAATTGCACAGCCTAAAACGTGTACAGTATGGTCCAAAGTGTATTTACTTAGAAGTAAATACTTAGAAGTTTTGCGTGTTCAGATCCAGAGACCTCCCCCCTAATAAATTCACACTTGACTCAAATTTTAGTTTGGTGGTTTTTGGCAGAATTTAGGCCACAACTTTATTGATTACAGAAAGTGAGTGGTTGCATAGGCTCTGTTTCGACTAGCTCACTGCACCCTTGCAGGTAGCGCTGACCCAGGGCACCAGCATAGGTCAGCCAAGGGTGAACACCTGGATAGGCAGAAAACCGGGAACAGGCTATGTCTGCCACCCAGATGCCCCCTTGGACTCAGGCACAGCACAACCCCCTCACAGGGGTTGACCAAACCATTGAATCCCTGGATTCGTTTAATGGAATACCCTTTACATAGGGATGGCGAGAGCGTTCTCCCATCCCTATCACCTGAACCAGTGCCTATCCACAACCTTACAAGTTGTGACGATTTGCTACGTGGCAGGCAAAACTCAAATGGCAACAGCCAATCAGCCAAGTGGGGAAAATTCCTGCCATGCCCCTGTCCCAACGACAGATGACACACAACAGCATAGCAAGGTCAAGTGCAAAAAAGCCCTAAAAGTAGGGAGAGGTGGGCGGGTGTTCGGATGCATGCACCGAAAGAGGAAGCTCTGGGTCACGTGCAAGCTCTGGGTCACGTCCATTTGGACTTCTCCCCATTAGCCATATTGAACCCAACATCGATGGACCTACCAATCGGGTGTTGTGGCTGACCAATCTTACCCACCCACAACACAGGAGGTTGGTCTTCAGGTCTCACCACAACACATGCCCTCTTTGAGGAAGGACACGATTTGCGTGTTCAGACCCAGAGACCTCCCCCTAAATAAATTCACACTTGACTCAAATTTTAGTTTGGTTTTTGGCAGCTGCGACCAAAATATTTTGAGTCCAGGAAGAGCTGCTTTCAACTCTTCCATATCCACCTGCATGTGGGTCCGCAGGCTTAAACCGGGAGCTTCCGGCAAATCATTCTCGCCCAGCTGCACCACCATCGCCACAGGCGTGCCTTCTGCGTGCCTGCCTCCTTCGCCCGCACCATTGGGAGAAGCTCCTCCCAATGCATTCCTCGTCTGGACACCCAGGAGACGCTCACGTGGTCGGGAAGTTCGAGCCTGCGTCTGAATCCAGACTCCGCTGCCCTCCTGCTGGCCCACTGGCCCAGTGGACAATGCTGTGCCCAACTATCCAGATGGGCAGGGTAGGCGGACTTAGGAATGAACAAAACAACATTAGCAACTGCACCTCAGCACCACATCTGAACATAACCCTTGTATGCTTCAGATTTCCAGTGGCCCAGATCCTTAATCCTGTCTACGGACAGACCCCAATGTGCTGTGGTAGTAGCTGCCCCAAAAGGAAGGAATTATCCCCCGGTTCTTCCTCTACTGGCACTGCATCTGTGGCCCCGATCCCTGGGCCCATGTGTATGTACTGGAATGGATAAATGAGGGAAATAACTCTGGATAAAGTGATGGGAAGGCCATGAAGACTGCTCAAAAGAAGGCAAGGATTTTTTAAAAGTGTTCTTGTAAGGGTGACTCCCTACAGGGAGCCATAGCTGCCAAGTTATCCCTTTTTAAAAGGGATTTTCCCTTATGCTGAATAGGCTTCCTCGCGAGAAAAGGGAAAACTTGGCAGCTATGCAGGGAGCCAGCCCCCATCATCCTGACATCCACCTTGTCAAGTACAGAGAGCACCAGTGGTTCTGAAGCAGCCAGAGGGGGAGGGGGAGACTTGGAGGAGGAGAGAAATCAGAGGGAGGAATAATGGGAAAGCTCGGGGGCGGAGGGATGCAGGCAGATGCTCAGGGATGTTGCAGAGCCACGGCACCGACCACTGAGGGAGGAAGCTGAAAGGGCATCACTCCTTCCAGCGCCAGAAGTAAGGAGAGCGCCGCAATGCAGGTCAAGGGGGCGGCGTTTTGGGGTACCCAGACTACTTTGCTGGCGTAGGAACAGACGTACGGCGTTGCCGGATTCTGATTCGGGATGAGAGGTCATGTTTTAAGCTGTCTCTACACTGTAAATAAATAGCACAATGAACATCTTTGAAGACAAACTGGACTCAGGCGGAGTTACTCTAGAGTAGCCACGACGACCCTCTGACAGTTCTGAACAAATTCATATCACAAACCACTTGTGCAACTCCATTTTAATTTTAAAATCCTTTTGCCTTTCAGGGATGCTTGATATAGAGCTAATCCTCTTGCTCGAGAAATACAAGTCCAAGTACACTTAGGCATACAGAACCAGTTCCATTAATTTTTGGATGCTGGCCTTTTTTGTGGATTAATCAATTTCCTGGATTATTCAACAACAACAACATCTTCTTCTGATAAAGGTTAGTATAGTATAGTATAGCACTTATTTCTGTGTAAGATGTGAGTCTTTCACAACTGCATCATCGTTCCTGTGTTCTAGTACCTGTGTCAACAGGTACAGTTTCCCCATCTCTTGGCTTACATGCCTGGAAAGAGCTGACACTATTAAATCACTCTCTGCACTGTAACTTTAAAGGCACACGGCAACCCTAGGGCCATTGGAAGGAGAGCATTTATAGGTTTTTAAAGGCTTGTCCGAGCAGAATGATAATAAGGAGGCTCAGTATTAGAGGTCAAATCTGGATCTAGTTCAGACAAGGGATTCCGGACCAATTTCCACAAAACATTACTGTAAGGGAAATTATCCAGACCCTCTGCAAAAAGAAAGGAGAGAAGAAGCGAGCGCTGTTTGGAGAGGTATGGATTTTGAAGGATGGTTGTGTGTTGTTGCACGTACAGTTTCATAAAGTGCAAACTAGGTTGCGTCACCTTCAAATGTGAACTGAACTGTCTTTCTCCTCCATTCTTACCCCATGCACACTGTTAACATACCCAGCATTTCATGCCTCTGTGGACTGCAGGACATGATGAGTAGTTGTGAGCTTGGCAGCTTTCATGAGAAATTATCCAGCATTAATGATGTGTTGATTGAGGACCTGCTGATAAGCTTCTGCGGACTCCCTTAATTCAGTGAAACACAATTTAAATATAAATGCCCTGGAAGAAGAGAGAGAGAGAGAGATCAGGCCAGGTTTTGAGTAGTAAAATGATCAATCAACGTATATTTTGATGTATGAGACGGACAGTATAATCTTATACATATTTATTTGGAAGTAAGCCACACTGTATTCAGTGTGGTTTACTCCCAGGTAGGGATGGGGAAGAAATTGCTTAAGCTCACGTTGAATCTGGTACAGTATTCTCTAGATACTGTTGGAAAACAACTTCCACCAGTCCCAGCCAGTGGTGGAGCTCAATGCTCTGGCACCGGGGACGGAAAGCAGGCGGGGGTGTGGATGGCGTGTGTCCTGGGGGACGTGGTGTGCATCCCCGGGGCATAGCGCGCCGCCCACAAGGGCGTGGCATGCAGCCTGGGGGCGTGGCACCCGGAGCAGGGCAGCAGCCGCGATGGCACCTCACCAGGATTGTGGTGCCAGGGGCAGTGTGCTCCCCCTGCCCCCTCTTCCTCTGCCAGTGGTCCCAGCAAGCATAATCAAGAGCCATAGAAAGTGCTTTTCTTTTAGAAAAAAAGGTGCCGGTACTATGTATCCTTGATTACCCCCAGAAAAAAAGCACTGGTCATAAATGATGAGCACTGTAGTCCAACAGGATCTGGAATATGGTGCTATAGTGTATGAGAGCTTCTTATATATTTCTTCCTTAATGTATAATCATTTTTGCAAAAGATTGATGTGATAGTGCTGTATTTTGCCGTCCCCCCCCCCAATATCCAGATAGATTTAAGTTGTTCTCCATTAACACTTGAGTATTCTTGTGTGTGCAGAATGGTAGATCATCTTGGATTTCTGTGATGGAAGTGATTGTGGGTTTGGAAGAGCACAATTGGATCTCTCCTATCACGTCCTCTTGAAGTACAAAGAGGTATTACATTCCTGTAAAGTATATGCTTGTAATACTTGTAAAGTGAAATTACCTGTAGAGAATTAATCTCTTGAACTGCAGACCTTCCGTGATAGCTTTCCACAGTTTTAACATTTTATTACGGTTGTAATCCTTGTATGCTGCTAATGTATCTGTTCATTTCTTAATCTTCCCACAACACTAATAAAGATATTACGATTTCTAATGTCCCATAAGGACAAAAAAAATGTCCTAACCCATCTGACATTCTAAGCTGATTTTTATACTTCAAAGGAACATGAAACTCAGAGCTCTGGAAGGTCATGTACATGCTGAAATGATACATGAATACATGGGACTTAAATATCAGCTCATATCACTGTTCCTCTTTGTAGCATAGATTTTTGGGGTGCATGAGGGCAGGAAAGGGGAAAAGTTCCATGGTGAACACAAATCCTTGTATTAATGCAACGAACAAATGAATGGAACCCACTTCTTCTGGGGAACATGTGGCGTGTGCATTACAAACCAGAGGCAAGGAGTATTATTTAAGTAATAACGAACAATATGGGCTGGTGGGTTTTAGGATGACTTTCCTACAAATAAACATTTATTGTATTTCAGACTTCATAGGAAAAGCAACAGAAGAATCATTTGGAGAACAATGCAATTCCTTTCATGGATTTAAGGAGAAACAACAATACTTCTGGCACAAAATTCTCAATAAATTTTGTTAGACATTATGAAATTAGTGTGGATGGAATAAGTCTTCTGTTGCCAAGGTGATAAGAGTAGACCTGAATAAAAATATCTTGTTTGGTATGCTTTTGCTAATACATTCTTAAGTATACTACTTGTTACTAGATGTTGCTAATGCTTTTCTGACTATTCTCTCTCCCCCCCCCCCAATATGTACCTTGAAGGCAGTATCCAAGCTTTGCTTACTTGCTTTAGTGTCTTCAGCCTAACTGGATCTAAAATACTGAGTTGATAATCTGGGTTTATTGTCCAGGAATGGACACTTCCTTCCCAGGAACTATCCTCAGTTATGATATTATGACAAAGATAGGAGGAGGCAGTAATAAAGCCATTTCTCAAGAAACCCTCCCTGATTCAGAAAATCTTAGGGACTTACCAGTCAGTTGTCAATCTACCCTCCTTAAGCAAGGTTTTGGAGTGGGTGGTCACGGACCAGATTCAGGCCCTGTTGGAGAAAAGTGATTTTTCTAGATTCATTTCAATTGAGGTTTAAGCCTGGTTTTTGCACAGAAACTGCTTTGGTTGCCCTGCATGATGGTCTCTGTCAGGTGAGAGGCAGTGGAAAGGTGTCCCTGTTAATTCTCCTCAAACTCTCAGTGGCTTTCATACCATCAATCATAGTGTCCTTCTGGAACAGCTGTTTGAGTTAGGGATGGGTGGCACCGATTTGTTGTGGTTCCAGACCTACTTTGATGGTCCTTTCCAGAGGGTGATGGTTGGGATGTGCTCTTTGACCACATGGAGCCATCAATGTGGAACCCCACTCAGGGTTCAATTTTATCCTCCATGCTGTTTAATATTTACATGAAACCACTGAGCGGGGTCATTGGGAGTTTTGGAGTATGTTGTCAACAATATGCTGATGGCACACAGCTCTCGTTCTCCTTTACACCTGAAGGGTGTGGGAGTGGATCTGCTGGACCGATGTCTTGCCTTAGTAATGGACTGAATGAGAGCCAACAAACTGAAACTGAATCCAGATAAGTCCAAGGCACTGTTAGTGGATGGTTTCCTAGACCAGATGGATAGAGATACATTCCCTCTGAAGGAGCAGGTATGTAGCTGAGGGGTAATTCTGGATCCACTGCTGTTGCTTGAGGCTCAGGTGGCCTCGTGGGACTGAGTGCCTTCCATCAGCTTGGGCTGGTGGCCCAGCTATACCCTCATCTGAACAAGGATAAGCTAACTTCTGTTGTCTATGCTCTGGTAACCTCTGGGTTAGAATACTGAAACGTGTTGTGTGTGGAGCTGCCTCTGAAAGCAGTTCAGAAACTTCAGCTGGTGCAGAATTCAGTGGCTGGGATGCTCACCGGAGCAAGATGATTTGAGCATATAATGCCAATCAGGGTCTGACTGCACTGGTTGCCAATTAGACACACAGCTCTACTTCTTTATATCAGCAGGGGTGGCAACAGATGTGCTGGACCATTGTCTTGCCTTAGTAATGGACTGAACAAGTAATGGATTGGTTGCCAATTACTGCCTATGGAGTTAGGTCGGCGACAGCAGCTTTCAGACAATTAATGTAAACTATCCATAAGTAAGACTGTGCATAGAAGTGAGTTCTGTAGGACTTCAGCTTGTTAATTGCTGAGAAATCAAAGCAAGAATAGGAAAGAAGCAGTTGATAAAGCAAAAGGAAGGGAACATAGAGGGATCATTTGGAAACACTGGCTGGAAAAATAATGCAGGTGGAAGACAGTTAATTCTTAAGAAAATCAATTTTATTTCATTTTGTTTTCCTTTAGAGATAATTGTAAGAGCAACTTAGGTTCAGGATCTCTCTATTACATGACCTAATAAAACAACAGATCGAATAATATTAATGGAAGTTCAATATAATTATGCAGCAGAACAAGCAATTTAATTTTTAATAAAAAACATTAAGAGGTTCACTAGCAACAGAACAGAGGTTCTCTTATCTTTAATCTCTAATTAATATTAATTTGAGGGTGAAGTTTCAATCCAACCATTATCAAATAAGAATGTGCACATTCTTGAGACTTTTCATCTTCATTTCATCAGTAGCTTATCACTACAGGTGTATTAAAAACATGAAACGTTTCTTTCAGCTTGTCTTTTTCATAACCTCCTCGCTAATAAATAATCTCTGGAAGAGGTTCAGTATCTGATCAGAACCATCAGATACTGTGCACTGAGAGGTGCATTAAGCCACAAAGTTAGACATTGTGTGTGCGTATTGAATGAGAAAAACACATTAAACAAAAAAACACATTTTAGCTTCAAGCTTAGCTGCCAAGTATCCCGTTTTTCGCGGGAAACCCCCGGATTTTAATCCGTTTCCCGCTGTTCTCCCAAATGGAGAAAAATCCCGGAAATCCCCTGGATTTCCTACCTGCCAGGGAGCCTCCATTTTGGGTGCTGCTTTGCCCATGTGCAGGCAGCAGAAATAGTGCAGAGTGGCACCGGAAGTCACTTCTACGCATGCCCGGTGGCCATCTTGGTGGTGGCTGCATGGCGGCGGCCATCTTGGTGGTGGCTGCATGGCGGCGGCCACCAAGATGCCTGCCGGGCATGTGTAGAAGCGACTTCTGGTGCCGCTCTGCCTTATTTCTGGTGCCCACACATGGTCAGAGTGACCCCAGAAGTTGCTTCTACGCAACTCCCGGTGCCGCGTTGCCGCTGATCCCGCATTTTTCAGTGTGAGACTTGGCAGGTATGGCTTGAAGTACTGTACTGAAAACAGTGGAATATTTGGATTATGTGCTTGTCAATGATTATGCCAATCACTGGATTGGCTTACCCACATGCATGTTAATCAATTGATTTCTCATTGGATGAGGTTGCCTAGAAATTTGGGATCCAGTAGCATCCATATACTGATGGCACCTAGCTCTACCACTGCTGTGGATTAGATTCCAGGAAGGCTGTGGAGGTCCAAAACCAGTGTCTGACACCAGCAATGATGGAAGTGGGCTGTCCTAATGAACCTTAATCCAATCAAGATGTTTGATGGCAAAGGTAGTCTAGGAAAAGGTATACCCCCTGCTTTGGATGACACTCCACTTTCTGTTTTTTAATTTTTTTATTTTAAACAGGTTTGCTGCTTGGGAAATTTCCTGGAGCTGGTGCTTTTGTCCATCTTAGGTTGATATAGCAGCTTCCCTGGGAGAGGAAGAGCTAGGCAACATCACACAACCCATTGGTTACATCCATTAGAGTACTGCATTGTGCTTTTTGTGGAGCTGCCTTTGAAGAATGTTCAAAAACATCTTCTAAGCTGAACCCAAATGTAGCTTCTAGAGGGCAGAAAATTGCAAACTTTCAAATCATGCATCTCTAGAATCATAGAATTGTAGAGTTGGAAGAGACCACAAGGATCATCTAGTCTAGCACCCAGCAATGAAGGAATCTTTCACCCAATGTGGGGCTCAAACCCACCACTCTGAGATTAAGAGTCTCATGCTCTAGCTCAGGCATCCCCAAACTGCGGCCCTCCAGATGTTTTGGCCTACAACTCCCATGATCCCTAGCTAACAGGACCAGTGGTCGGGGAAGATGGGAATTGTAGTCCAAAGCATCTGGAGGGCCGAAGTTTGGGGGTGCCTGCTCTAGCTTGTCTTCGTTGGCTTCCAGTGTTTTCCTCATCTGAGATTCAGTGCTTTACAGAAGTAATTTCTCTTAAAAATAAAATTCCTGAGATTTTTTATTTTCTTGCACCCAACTCTCCTCCCGAAAAAGAAGGCAATTTTCTGAAGTTTTCTCTGAATGTTCTCCACCATTTTTGTGGCGGTTGCTATTTACCCTACACAGAATGATACTAGACCTTGTGCCATTTATAAAATGGTGGACAGGCTGCCACAGAATTGCCCCTGTTGCCCAGATTAAAAATAAATAAAATGCACTGTAATATGTAAACAGGATGAAGTGGATTTATGAGGAACACAAGTTAAAGTGACACAGACTGGAAACATGGCACAAAGTAGAAATCCAACCCTCCTTCCAACAAGCAGAAATCCCAATATGATGACCCTAGAAAAACTTCATTCATCAAATCTGAAGTAAATAAAGTAATTGAAGAATCAAAAGTTCTGTAAAGGCAAAGGTTAAAAGGATGCCCTGAGAACTGATAATTTTGTGGAAGCTCTGGCTCTTAACTCATAATCAACACCTGCCCTTTTTCATGTCTTGCAATTAAGCTTTTGTTTGAAACTAAAATGCAACAATGTGTTGCCATAGGAACCACTGGTTCCATCTTAAAGGCCTTTGTTTTCCTCGGACCCTTTGCCCTGTCTGAACTAATGTGGTGGCTTACACATGAACACCTCTTGAATAATTTCACTTTGACAATAACTGATCCTATGAACTATAGAGAATCACAGGAAATAATTTTACAATATTGATGTGTTACTGGTCTCAAAATCCGTAAAAAAACAGAAAATAGATAGTTGCTGAATGAGGTAATGCAGAAAATTGAATGAGAATTGAGTTTCTACGAGTGCATTTACAATAATGGGGGGGGGGGGGGGAATAGAGAATTTAAATCCACTAAACCTTTTCTTTTAGAGCAGCCATAAAAATGAGAAGGCACCCAATCTGATTTGGGGCCCAATCCAGTGCTTCGGAGTGACCCTGATCTTATATTGGATGACCTGGGACTGAACTGACCCAGTTCTAGCCCTGGAACCTATTTTGGGGCTGCTTCAGTATTTGAGGTTAAATCTGAATTAAACATCCAGCTGGGAGAGGGGAAAGATGGAACATGCATCTCCTCCTCCCCTTTTCCTTGCCACCAATCTACCAGCACCCCTTTTGACAGTTTCACAGAGCTCCAAGTGGACCTAATCTGACCCAGGATGATCTGAGACTGCCTCAATCTGCTTCAACTAAGAGTTCACCCAGATTTCCTTTAGTGCCACACTTCTAGCCACAAGTCCAGGTTTAAAGCTCTGTATTAGAGCTGTTGTTCCCCCCCACCCCACCCCATGCGCTTTGTCCAGGAAAACCCACGTTTTACTACTGAATCAGAGCACTTGGGTTTTCCTGTGCCTGGAAAGTGCAGTGTAAAAGGAAGTCTGGATGAGCCCTAAACCTCCGGGGCAAACCAACTCAGCCTGATGCGTTTCAGGATTTCAGATTTGGGTGGAGGCCAATGCACAACGCTCCTTCCAACAAGTTAGTATGAATCTCAACTGAGAAACTGATTGAAATTAATAAAGTAATGCATACGGATCACAAAAGAAGTTATAATACAAGCTAGAGAATGACCGCTCCACACATCAATGGGGGGCGTTTTTTGCGTGGACGCGCGCAGCCCCCTAATCCCTGAGGGCGCTCCCTGGAAGTCTGGCACCGCCTTCCCAGGTAGGATGCCAGGGGTCTCCGCCTACCCAAGCCTGGCATCCAGTCCTGCCTGGGGAGGTGTTGCCAGGGGATGGCCAGGTAAGGGGAGGGACAAACCGGCTCGGACAATAGCATTTGAATCTTACCTCCAAGCACCAGTTGGTTCCAGAACTTCTCCCACCCTCCACACCCTTCATTCATGTTCTTTTGCAGGTTAACCTTTTCTCTACAGGTTCTCAGGTGCTGCTACGTCAAGGCCGCTGTTGAAGGGTCGGAAAGGAATTTCCCTGCATTGGCAGGTTTCGCCTTTCCCGTAGCAATACGTCACAACTTGGCGGTGTCAGGCCTTGGGAGGAATTCTTTGGCGATTTTCCTAGAGGAGGGGCGTGAGGCGGAGACCTCACCCCCTTGCGGTGACAAGATCGGGGTATTGGGGGAAGCCTTGACCATGCCAATAGGTGTCATCACTTCCCCCTACCAGCAGTGGCGAACAGCGAGCGGGCTCTCTCTGTTTGAACATATGTTCTCCAGAGCCAGCCCCAATCCCCATACATGTGGATGTCCCCGAAGTCTCCCAGAACCCCGGCTGGTGACTGGGAAGGATAACGCCCAATGCCTGAAGCCAAGGTCTTCCTACATTTGAATTTGAATAAAGTTGTGGCTAATTTGAATCCCATAGTACGTTGTCTTGTGTATTTATTCCGCTCGGGGGGGGGGGTTGCCTGTGGGTTTGGGGGACTCCACCTGTCCACACAAAATGAAGCTAAGGGTTTCTTGCCACACCAATATTATTAACTGGATGCATAGTCTAAAGAAAATCAGCACTGAAAATGGGAAAGCAAAATGTCCATTTAAACTTACAGGCTCGATAAATTGGAAGCCAGCATTTGAACAAAGAAAACAGCATCTTATCATTGGCAATCTGGTAAGTCAAAAAGAAATAGACAAATTTAAAGTTAGTTCAGCTGAGTTGCCAATAGCAGCATTTATTTATTTAGATTTCAGTCCTAATGATCAATGCATGTGTGTGAGAAAGCACAATCTATGCATATTGATTGACTGAATAGGTAATAGCAGTTAAACACATATGAAGAAATTAGAGACAAAGTGGATGATTAGGAACTTTATTGGTGCAAGTATCTGGAGCAAGGCAATTACAGAAGCAATCTTTTCTGTCAAAGACATTCACGAAAATATCAGCTAATAAAAAGTATGTGGTGTTTAAAATCTGCAATTTGCTATGAAACTGAATAGGTGGAAAATGTCATAATTAGCTGGGTGCAAGATTTGGGTCATCCTATAAATGTCAGGGTTGGGTAAAATATATTCCTGTATGGTAATAATTTCTTGTTGTATATTAATGTAAGCAGAAATGGATACAAAACATGTCCAGGTGCTATATCAAATCTGCAAAAAAATTGTTTTAAAAAGTGGCATTTGTTATTTTTATTCTAAAAATACTGGCAGGCTATTAGTTTAACAATTTACAGAATTACTGGTATATTTTAAATCTAGAACTCTCAGGAGTCGCCACATGACAGAATCATGCCACATGACAGAAGCGGTTTAGTCATGCCACGTGACCTGGACAGCTGTCTGTGGACAAACACCTCAGCCTGAAGCAAGATGAGTGTTGCCTTTGACTGGACTTAACTGAACAGGGGTTATTTGCCTTTACGTTTACTGGACTGCAACGCCCATTATCCATGGCCATTGGCCATGCTTGCTAGAGCTGATGGGAGTTGTAGTTCAGCAGCATCTGGGGGAGCCAAAGATTCCACACACATGTTCTGCATGGTTGCAGCTTAGTCACACTTCTTCCTGTCATTCCCAATACAGCACAACACAACAATATTGAAGCAATGTTGAAGGCAGCCGACGGATCAGCTGGTGGGTCCTGAGATGCCCCTCCCTAGATGAGTTTTTATTCTAGAAGAGACAAATCAGACAATGAAGACAATGAAGAAAAAAGCTACAGCACCTCAGCAAATGTGGAATCTGTTGTTAATTCCATACAGTGTATGAAAACAAATGTATATTGTTTATAATTTGCAAAGCATTTGCAAAGTATAAACGATAGGTCTGCCACACTGCACAAAACAGAAGTTTGTATTCATATTTTTAAAATGTTTCATCTCTATACTTCCCTTTCTGCTAGTTATAAGAAAATCCTCAAACAGAGAAATCTTAGAGGGTTGGGGAGGGAACCGACCACTTCTGAAACCTATTTACAGTACAACATTATGGAAATGGGGCACTGAAGTGCAAGTTTTTCAGGAGCAAACATGGCTCTTAAATTGAATACTGAAAATTGGATATTTTTTTGTGATTAATGTATGCCTAGGAAAAGTAAGAAAGGGCAAGTATAAGAAAAAAGCTGTTTGTACAAATCTGCATGCAAGAGAAAGACATTTGATTGTACAAACAAGAAAGAATGGAAGGAGGAATGTTAATATGCAATGAATACATTTAGAAAACAATAACTACTACTGTACTCATGAAGCCCAAGGCTTGAGTGCAACAATTCCTACTACGAGTGGAACCCCCATTCATTGAATAGAGGCTATGAACCAGAGGGTTCTAAATCTAAATCTTCTAAATCTTCTCTGATTTAGAATTTGAAGACTCTCAGCATGCTCTTTGTCATGCTAAGAGTAATGTGTAGCCCAGCTCACAAAGGAACTCTGAAACTCCATGGAGATGATCCTGGTCGACGCACTTCTGTCTGCAAGTCATACACTACATTTCACCTGTGAATTAACAAGGTGTTCATTTCTTAACTCTTTAAAATATTTATATTCTTGCCCTGGTATTAGAATAGTAAAATTTACAAGTCAGCTACAAAAGAAAAGAGAGATGTGGAGGGAGGGAGGAAGAGAGAAAGAAGATAATTGTGTGTACCTTTTCCCTGGCAGTAAAACAATGAGCAGTACTGAAAACTTTACCCCTGACTGTTGTAATAAATAATGCACAGCGGCCCTATCTGTTCAGAAAACTGCCAGGAAAGACTCCATAGCAATAAAGATAAATCTAATAAGTCCTAATTAAATTGCACAATTTAATGAGGATGAGAATAAGGGATTCTTAAAAGTCACTTCCCTATATGTCAGAAAGCATTCTAATCAAAATAAAGATGGAGAAAATGGCGAGTCAGCATAATAGAAGCTATAAGCTGATGATCAAGATAATGTTTAAATGAGGCAGATACAAAATATTAACTTGCTAAATATGGAATTAAGCAAAACATACTGGGGTGGATAGTTACTTAGCAGATCTCTTTGCATTTCCACCCCATTAAATACTGTTATAGTTGCTTAAAAGAAGGATAGGAAAAGAGAGGTATCATTAGCAATTCCCCCAGTTAGCCACTTTTACTGCTTCTGTGGCAGGAAAAAGTAGCATGTCAATTTAAACACAAGTAAATAAACAAAATGTAACCACAACAGCCTGACCTGTTACAAAAAGAACATGCAGTCCTTTTTCTCCCTCTATCCATTTGAGTCAGTTCACACCTTCAGCTGCTGGTCATCAAGTGTTTCACATGCTGTCCATGCATGTGTGAATCACCTCCAAGTGAAGGGGGTTGGAAAAATACCTTAGGGGCAGTGCTTCCCCCCTAAAAATAATAATGTTTAGGGGTACTCTCATTTTCCTACACATATTGAAATACTGCCCCTCAATAAGGCCAAACTTAGATTCACAAAATATTTAGGGGTATGCGTCCCCCTGCGTCCCCTCAAGAGGGGGGGGGAAGCACTGCTTAGGGGAGAAGGTGTTTTGCTGTGTGAAGCAGCGTTGAGGAACTTCAGGTCAGGGGGTGAGATGGGGTCCTCTAAGCCCCTCTTCTTTCTGGCTCTCCCCAGACCACATGCCTCATTCAGGTGCTTTTGTCTGACTTACATGTGTCCTTGACTGTGGGAATGCCTTTTGCTTTTTTTTGGTGTGTGTGTGTGCATCTGACTTTTGCACGACTGGAACGGAGTCTTCTGCACAGTGGTCAATTGCTCCACTCACTTGTGCCTCTGCCCTTGCTTACTACTGGCATGTGAACCCCTAGAAAACTGGCCACAAACGAAGGGGTCCCTTGGATTGGAAAATGATCCCTGGTATAAAGTACAGTGGTACCTCTACTTACGAATTTAATGCGTTCCGAACACACATTTGCAAGTCGAATAAATTTGTAAGTCGAATCCCATAGGAATCCATTCGGGGAAAAAATTCGTAAGTCGAAGCAACCCTATCTAAAAATTCAAAAGTAGAAAAAAATCCTATCTAAACAGCATCCAAGATGGCGGACAGAGCTCTGTTCGTAAGTAGAAACATTCGTAAGTAGAGTTATTCGTAAGTAGAGGTACCACTGTAATGTTACTTTCTAAGCTCAAATCTCCAAGACTTCAGCAGCAGCAGCAGCAGCAGCAGCAGCAGCAGCAGCAGCAGCAGCAGCAGCAGCAGCGCTGTTGGCACTAACTGGGACTTAGAAAAGACCTTGGAAGGAAGTTCAAAAACACTCAGGACGGTATTGATCTCCCTACCCGCATTGCTAATAATTGTTTGCTTAGTGTTTCTGAAGCTTCTGAAAACTGAGACATGCACACATACCCTTTTGTTGCTGCCCCAGTTAAAACTGGAGGGATCCTTGACACTTTCATCTGAAAAGCTTTACTTTTACAATACATGAGCATAAAATGGAGCTTCTGTCTCAGGAGTCCCCTGCTTGTATTTCTTGCAGGAGTTACTTGATCAGGTTGTACCTCCTGCTGTCAAAGTAGTGAGTCATGTAGAAGGCATCTGAGGCCTTCTAACATCTCTTACTGTTTTTACTTTGGCTGTGACTAGAGTTGTCCAGTCACAAGAGATTCAGATGCTATTTGTTATATTTCTATCCTGCAAGGAGCCCAAAGTAGCAGACGAGGTCCTGTAACACAGGTAACTCCAGATTCGCGAGGATCTTTAATCACTGAATGCATTTATTTCTCAGAGTCGACATGAGCAGTTTTTCCTCACGCATAGTTCTGGCATCCTGTTGTTAGTTCCTTTAAACTTTGAATCTGTGTTAGGTCCTTCTGAATTCAATATAAAGTACAAGCAAACCTGGCCTGTAGTTTCTTAAGCAACCAGCCAGAAAATCACTTAGAGCGCTCCCAGCAACATTGAATTACTGTTTAAGGAGAGCAAATGAGATCGGAGCCCTGATCTCTCATCAGCTCCCCTCATGTGACATCATCATTCTGGGATTGGCTTAATCATTGCTATTTCAATAATACTCCCGTGTTCAGCAATTGAGACTCTTCTTTTCATTTGAGCCTTGGGTTTATTTAGAAATTGTTCTATTTAAATAGCAGTTCAGGGCTATTGGCAAGGCTGCACCCTGAGGAAAGCGGCTTTGGCTGAAACACATCAGCTCTGCTGATGAATGAAATGGGCTTGCTGAAGCAGTGAAATAAATGAGGCCGAAATAAAAGTGCATTGAATTTTGCACACACCCTGGAAACGTGCTAATATTAGCAGTAGGAAAGGGAGATGCTTGTATAGAGTTATAAAGTCCCGCAGTGGCAAGTGCCCTAGTATAGCAGTCACTGGGAATACCACTGATACTAGCAGAAATGGAACAACACAGAGCAAGATAAATGGCAGGCATTATTTATAACTCACCCTTCCTCCAAGGCAGTGAAGGCAGAAGTGTGCAGCGTAACATTCTGTTTACTCAGATGTAAGTCACATTGAGTTCAATTGAGATTACCCTATGGGGTTGTAGCCATGCAGTGCAGGCCAATACATGTTAACTCAGAAGAAAGTTCCATTATGCGTAATGGGTTGTATCCAAAGTAGCACTATGGACATTGCATCAATGCCAGGATTTCTCCTTGTGCAATGGAACATTCTCCCCCCCCCCCTGCACCCAGCTAAGAGCCATTTAAATATGATGGAATAAGTTGTAGCTCAATTACCCGCTCTAGTACCATGCTCAACTTCAGTTTTGTTGTCCATTCTCTTTTCTCCCATTAACTGGAAACCTGAACTCTTATCCGATGCCACTTTTGAAGAGTAATTCAGAATGACACATTTCCATGGCTACATTATTGACATTACTCCAATTGCTTACGGGTCCCTTGGTTATGTGCTGTGCAACCGAGTGAAACATTGTTATCACCACCACTAATGATGTTGTGGTTTTATTCAGTCTAGTAATGCTGCATTGAATAGACATCTCTGTTGAAATGAAATATTAGTTAATGTGCTCACTGCAGAAACCAGGGCCAAAGAGGGCATTTAGGTAGACACTACCTAACTCAATAGTTATATGCATTTAAAGCAAAAAGTCCCATGCTCAATCTTGGGATCTTCAGGAAGGGCTGAGAAAGGTACCATCTGAAATCTGGATAGACATTGCCAGATTAGGCTCTTGAGCTTAATTTTGCTCAGCTCTTGGCTGAATTACATGAGTGGGGCAAGGAGGAAAAAAATGGGGTTGACAGAAAGAGGAGAAGAGGAGGAGTACGAGGAGGAGGAGGAGTAGTTTGGATTTGATATCCCGCTTTATCACTACCCGAAGGAGTCTCAAAGCGGCTAACAATCTCCTTTCCCTTCCTCCCCCACAACAGACACCCTGTGAGGTGGGTGGGGCTGAGAGACTTCAGAGAAGTGTGACTAGGCCAAGGTCACCCAGCAGCTGCATGTGGAGGAGCGGAGACGCAAACCCGGTTCCCCAGATTACAAGACTGCCACTCTTAACCACTACACCACACTGGGGAATGAGTGTGACAGACAGTAATGAGAGAAAGAAAGGGGGAACTACTGCTGTTGTCTCTGGCCCTATCCACAGGCCTCACCTACTACCAGATTGTGGCTTCTAACAGATTACCTACAAGGGAACACAGCCCCTGAGAACCGCCCCCCCAAAAAAACTGTTGTCAATGCTTGTTGTAAACCAGGTGTGAGGAATATTTGGGCCTCCAGGTGCTGCTGAACAATAGTCCCCATCATTCCAGGCCATTGGCCATGCTTGCCTAGGGAGCTGGTAATAGCAACATCTGGAGGGCCAAAGATTCTCCACACCTGTCATAGACAATACTGGGCTAGATGAACTAAAGGTCTAACTTTGCATAAGAAGACTCACTATGTTCCCATGCCATGTAAATAAAATATAATTCAAGAAACTGAAGATTTCAAACATATTTATCTTTAGTGCTTTTGGTGATGGCTCCTCACCCTGGCACTGTACACTAGGACCCCCCCCCAATAAAATGTCTGGCTAAAAGTCTGCCAGTTCAGTGGATAGAATCGTTAGTTCAATGGCTTATCTCCCATCAAACCAGCTCCTCTAGATCAGTGTTTCCCAACCTTGTGCCTCCAGCTGTTTTCGGACTACAATTCCCATCATTCCTGACCACTGGTCTTGCTAGCTAGGGATGATGGGAACTGTAGTCTCAAAACATCTGGAGGCACAAGGTTGGGAAACACTGCTCTAGATGACTTACTCCACTTTGCTGCTGTTGCCTAGTAGCAGGGCAAGCTCAATGCATTTCGCTGCCTGAGGCGAAGGTCAAGACGGCGCTATACAGAAGTTGGATTGGTGGTCGAATCTTACTCCAATATTGGTGAAAGGAAAGTATCTTCCACTGCACTGGAAGGCAGCCAGCTAGTGCAGAGGGTACAGGGCAGGCCAGCCGCATGGCACTCGCAACTCTGTCCCCTCCCCATCTCTCAGCATCTGTCGTCTGAGGCAGATGCCCCCCTCTGCCTCACCCTAGGGCCAGCCCTGCCTAGAGTTCACACCCTGTTTAATTTAGCCATTCTTCAAGTTGGTGAGTTTTGAGGTTCTGAATGATGTGCAAGATGATTTGAGGAGGAAGAAGTAGGATCAGTGAGACAGAATGACAAAAATAGTAAAAGCTGAAGAATTAGCTGACATATGATGTTTGATGTATTATACCAATAATGAATACACTATGTAGCGATGCCATAGGCAGCAGCCTACAATTTCACAGTCAGATACCAAAAGCGCAGAAACAGAAACATGACATTTATTTGGGGCTCTTTCAGCAGCTACAGCTGGAAAGGCTGAATCACGCTTGCTGATATGTAAATAAACTTCCTTTGATCATTGGGCTTTCCTGTTCTTTTTTCCTGCCATTACCCCCTACTGCTCCATTTCTACTGGTGGGTAATTGCCAATTTTGATGCAACCCCCATGGCTAGTATCTGTCATGCAAGTACTTTATTTACTGTACTTGAAATGCCTTTTGCTTATATATGTATATATGTATATAAATCAACATCTAGAAGAACTTGCAAAGCCAAATAATATTTGATGTGGTTTGAACAAGATTTGACTTGAAAGAAAATCACCCAGTCTGAAACTCTTGCTTCAGGAGCCTATCCTGTTAATGCAAAACCTTCTTGGTCAAAACTTTACTTACTGTTACTGGTGTATCAGTTAACAATATAACCCTACATCAAGGATGGGGAAATTGTGGTCCTCCAAATGTTGTCGGTCAGCTGCCTTTTTAGCACCATGTTGGGGGAAGGTAAATCACACAGGCACATAATAAGCACATGAGCTTGCAATAAACTGAGTTCAAAAAGTAAGCAGAAGTTCATTTTCAGGGGCAAGAGAGTTTGCGTCAAAATGATTTTTGCATTGGAAATTGGGTATACTTGCATCGCAGGCCCAATATTTGCAAATCCTCACCATTCAGAAGAGAGACCATTAAAAAGAAAAGAAAAATAGTGGCAAAGAGAAGAGAAAACAATACAGCCTGCAAAGCAAATCTTTGCTCAGCCCCGGTATGAAGGATACCTCATGGAAAAGAGTATGGCTAATAAATTTAGTGCAACAGTGTGTTTTTGTCAGTGTACCTTTTAATTGATTTTATCCTTCATGTTGTTGCACTCAAGAGGTGAAGAAAGGCTATAAAGCTAGCTGCTGAAATGTATCAAACTATTTATACTGTATATAAAAGGGGCATTAGCATTAATATTTATTTTGCATCAGGTCTTCTCTTCCTCCTGTACTGTCACCAAACAGCTTCCATTTGTTACTTCCGTTAATTAATTTCAGTTGCAAAAGTGTCTTAGAAGTGTGACAGCTGGATTGTGGATGCTGAATTTTCTACTTTTCCTTTTCCTTTCCTGTCTCCCCACTGTGTTCATTACCTACGATTGCTGCTGTGGCAGGAATTCACTTTGCTTTTCTTGTACCTGGAGTCTGACTGAGTCACTTAAAGGTTAGCTGAGATACCACTCAGTGGCAGATAGTAAAAGAAGGCCTATGCAAACTGAGAGAATCAATAAACCAGCCCTCACAAACCAGAATCATTATTTGGCAAAACGCAAGCAAACAAAAAACCACCCACAGACCTTTAATATGTTTCTTCAGAAAATTCATTTTATTTTGGGGGGCTCTGTGAAGTCAAGGTCCATACTCTGAGCCCTTGCAGTAAGATTGTTCAGGTCACCAAAGTCTCCATCGCAATGTGCAGTGACATTCAGATGTGCGAGACAACAAAGGTCTAAAAGCAATTAAAGGGGACAAAGGAATGGGATTGCCACTTACAATTGCATTTGGATGATTATCTGAGCAAAGCTCCCTTTCCTTCTTTCCAAATATCCCACTGACACATCATGGATTCCCCCTCCCTTTTTTACCTCAGGTAGTGCTGTGTATTAAAATGACTGAGAAAGCAACCTTATATGTTTTTATTTTCCTTCCCAGTAATGAAAAGAAGGAATAATCTGTTCTTGATGAAAAAGATAGTGCTCATTCCCTTGCTTATTGAATTTGGGGCAATCTCATGGTATGCTTGAAGTAGATTCTGAAGCCTGTGATGCTCAAGCCAATATAACTTTAAAATATTGACTAACAGTGTGGTCTTAACCATGTCTACTCAGAAGTAGGGATGGATGATTCTGTCAGTTTCAGTTCCCTCAATTTCTCATTTTTGCAACCCGAAATTCAGTCCTTCAGTTTGCATATTTACTTTTAATTTGTTAACATTTTAGCATGAGATTCTCTTAATAAAGGCACTTCTGTATACAGTTGTGACACATTTGCAAGAATGTATACAGTTGTGACACATTTGCAAGAAATTTTAGCCAGTGTAAGACATTTTTACATGTTCTTTTCAATTGTGTGCATTCCCCTAATACTTGGTTGGAAAAATGTAGTGCAAAATTCAGAGAATCCTCATGTTTCAGTTGACGTTTGTTTGAGAAGTGAGAACTAGGTAATTTCTCATTAAAATGCTGACTGAATCTCTCTTCAGAAATAAGTTCTACTTAACTCAATGTGGCTTCCTCTTAGGTAAGTGGAGTTATGATTGCAGTCATAGTTAGGAAGACCATTCCCACTGTTTCCTCATTGTACACCAGTCCCCATTTCAATACTCATCAGAGTTCTATTGAACTGACTAGATGTGTCTTTTGATGTATGTTACCCTTTATCTGTCATTTACAGTTGTTATGTGTAACTTGTTGGACATATCTGCAGTTGGGTGAGAGTACCAATGCTTGATGAATTCGATATTCATGGATTCAGATACAAACTGACCTAAACTTCACCTTCCAATCCAGTGTGAGGATCTTTGTTCTTCCACCAGTTTTCATACTTCCCAAATGATCTGATGCAGTTGTCCGCTGCAAAAATGTATCAAAATGCATTCATAAAACTCTATTTTATTACAAGGTTTTAGTTTCTTTTCTTCTCAAATGCAGATCATTGAGACTCATGGATGGTGCAGTCATGCAGGCGATCACATTAGCATTGCTTGTTTACATCTATTAATGCACAAACACTTTGGTAATGGAACCCCTGAGTGGCGACTTTGGGGTTGCGGCATTCATCTTGCTTTCAGGCCGAGGGAACCGGCGTTTGTCCACAGACAACTTTCCGGGTCATGTGGTCAGCATGAGTAAACTGCTTCTGGCCCACAACGGAACACTGACAGAAACCAGAGTGCATGGAAATGCCTTTTACCTTTCCGCTGCAGCGGTACCTATTTATCTACTTGCACTGGTGCTTTCAAACTGCTAGGTTGGCAGGAGCTGGGACAGGGCAACGGGAGCTCACCCTTTCATGTGGATTCAAACCTCCGACCTTCCAATCAGCAACCCCAGAAGCTCAGTGGTTTAGACCACAGTGCAACTCGCATAAACAAAGAGCTTGTCAGACTGCACACACGCACACACGTACAACCTTCAGAAAAGAGGTGAATTCCCATTGTTAATTTATATTTATATTAAGGATTGTGTTCAATGCCATCATTCAGCTGCCAATAAGACTGCCATCTGTGGAAACCATTTCCAGCAACTTCCCCTCTTCTCTCGAGCCTCCTCTGAAGTCTGCTTCAGAGGGCTGAGCACCCCAAAAAAATGGGGGTGGGGAGGTGGCTGCAGTGGGTAGAGACACTGAAAACAATTCCCTTCCTGTTCCACTCATGGAAGCTTTACCAACAGGGAATGACACCACTGAATGTAACCCTACAACTTCATTTAATAAAAGGTGTATACGATTTGATTGGAGGGAAAAAGAGCATTGTTTATTCTGCTCTTCCTTCAAGGAACGCATGACAGTGTACAGTCCATTGTATCCTTACAGCAACCCTGTGACTTAAGTCAGGCAGAGATATAGTGACTAGTCCAAATGAACGTCACATGGGTTGGACTTCAGTTATAGTCCAGCATAGCCCACACTAAACCACACTGGTTGGCTTTTCATCAGTTCAACTTTCAAAACAAAGGCTGATAACCAAGAACTACAAAATCCAGAGAGATATTTTGATGCAGTGAATTTTGTAGACATCTTTGGGTACAGATAGACCTTTTTCAATGTCAACTATACACATGTGTGGCATTCTAGTCACATAAGTGCATCTCCTTCCTTTTACAAAACAGGACAATATATGTAATGAAACCTAAGTAGACATCAGCTCTTGTTGTCTTCAGTTGGGATGTTAATACTACTCACAAACCTTGTTGCTTTGGATTTTTCTTTCTTCTACGAATGGCTCTGACTTAGAAAAGCGAGTCCAAATGCAAAAAGGCAGGATGGATCCCTTCCTGGAGTGCTCTTGGGAGAGAAAGAAGGACAGCGATATTAATGCAGTGTTCTGTGCCTGTCTAACCAAATTTTGTGCTTAGTTACATGCCTGCCACTGAAATAAAAATCTAGCTCAGAGGATCGAAATAGGTTGGAATGGTTCCCAATACGTTTTTTAAAAAGCCCCAAATTATTTCTCTCTGCCTTGGCAAGGAATGTTGGAAGACTAACTTGAATTCAAAAGGGTTAGCAATATGACTGAAGTGTCTGAACAATCCTTGAATTAACTGATCCCACAGGTTCAGAATACCCTTTGCCAAGCATTATGCTCTGGGCTTTTATCTTTGGAATAGAAATGGGGAAGCTGTGGTCTCCAGATGTTGTTGGATGTCAACACCCATCAGCCCCAGCCAATGATCAGGGGTGATGGGCCTGGAGTCTGCCAACATCTAGAGGGCCACAGCTTATTTGCCAGCAAAAGTTGGAGCTAAACTGCAAGAAGTAGCTCATGGTAGGCAATTGATGCCATTACCCATTTACAACTCTTTAAGGACACTTCCATATGGCCGTTTAGGACCAGACTGGCATTATTACAGGTGTATACAGCAACTTGACACAGTGATAGTGCATTAGTGGGGGATATATTCTGCTTTGATTTGTTCTACAATACCTCCCCAATGCTACCACAGCATGATGTCTGGAGGGGCTATAGAGTAACAAAACTGCAGACAAAATAAACCAGAGCATTTGAAGTTTTAAAAATTGTGGATTTCAGCAGGCAATGCAGTGTAACTCCCCCCAAAATTCTTGCAGGCCTGAACAGTATTGGAGGCAGGATTGCTTGTGACTGTGATAGTATTAGGAGCACAAATAATCATGAATCCACAATTTAAAAAGATTATGGAGTGTTCTGCAGTGCTATGAGATGCATTCCTCATCAAAATGCCATTTGATATTCCTCTCCCTGTTGAATCTGAATTTACCATTTTTATTTTATTTTACTTGTTGTGTTTTCTGTGGAAATTGTAAACCCTGGTTCAGTGGGAATGTGGATGCTGCACAAAACTTGCAACAATGAAAAACACTGAGTCCAGTACCAGAAAAGACAACAATTACTTTTCTCACTCCCCCACCCCTACCGAACTATCCTTCTGAGATTTAAATCCATCAGTTTCAATTGATATATATATATAAAACCACCATCTCCATCAGAGTAATTTCTTTTTTTTTTTTTTTAAATTTTAAAAAAACTTTATTTCTTATTTTTTTAAAAAAATTACATACATACAAACCATATAGTCAACCAAATCAACACAAAAAAGTAAACACAAATATAGCTGCAAATAATATATACACCAGATTATACACCAAAACTCTGAAGAACAGAACCACAACAAAAAAGAAGAAAAGAAGAAGAGGAAGAAAAGAGAAAAAGAGGAAAGGAAGCAAGAAAGAAAGAAAAGAAAAGAAAAAAAAAGAAGAGGGGGGAAAAAAGATGGATATATGTATATATACATATAAGAATTTTTTTAAAAAAAAAAGAAAAAAAAGAAAAGGGAAAAAAAATTAAAAATTAAAAAAGCTTCCGATTGTTGATATACCGTTTCTCACCATTTTCAATTTTCCCTGTCTTCCTCTTCTTTATTTTCCCACCCTTTGTGGGTAATTATTCTCCCATTACTTCCCCTATTTTCTCTTTGAGCAATCCTTAAATTAAATTAGACAAACTACCAATTCACAATTCAAACCCTCTTTCTTTAGGTGATCTTCCACTGGTTTCCATTCCTTTTGTACTCTCTGCTTTGCTACATTCCTTACGGCCGCTGTCATTTTATCCAAATTCATGTATTCTATCACTTTAATTAACCAATCCTGGATTGAAGGTACCTCTTCCCCTTTCCATTTTTGTGCTATTGTTATCCTTGCTGCAGCTCCTGCATACAATATTACATTCCTCTTCTCTTTAGGGATGTTCTCTGGTAACATGCTCAACAAAAATAGTTCCGGTTTCTTTTCAAATGTTATTTTTAAAATACTTTTTAATTTCTCATAGATCCCATTCCAAAATTCTTGTATTTTTTTGCAATGCCACCAGCAATGCATGAATGTACCTATCTTTTCTTGGCATTTCCAACATTTGTTGGATCCTGTCTTATATATTTTATGTAGTTTTTCTGGGGTTAAATGCCATCTGTAAGTCATTTTTTGCATATTTTCCTTTATTGCCGTACAGGCTGTAAATCTCATGCTTTCATTCCAGAGTCCCTCCCATTGTGTACAATATATAGTTCTGCCAATGTCTTGCGCCCATTTCACCATTACGTTCTTAACTACCTCATCCTTTAGATTCCATTCTAACAAAAATTGGTATAATTTAGTAATTTGTTTATCACCATTTTCAATCACTAATTCTTGTAGTTTTGATTTCCCCTCTTGGAATCCCACTTTCTTATGACATTGGAAGAGACTCTGGACCTGGTTGTAATGAAGCCAGCTTGTACATTCCTTTTTAATCTCCTCGTGTGATTCCAATACATAATTTCCCTCTTCTTTTCTAACTATCTCTTGGTATGTTTTCCACTTCCCTTCTTTTCTCCCTCTATTAATGGCTGTCATCTCAAATGGAGAGGCCCACCAGGGTGTTTTTGGTTCTAAGATTTTTCTATTATCCTCCCAAACTCTCAGTAATGACCTTTTTATAATGTGATCTGTAAACTCTTTATAGTTTCTCTCTCTCTCCTTCACCAGGTAGGTGTGCCAGCTCAACACATTCTTAAAACCTTCTAACTCCAATAAATCTTTATCTTCCTGTATGATCCATTCTTTTATCCAACATAGGCTTGTTGCTGCATAATAGGTTTTGAGATCTGGCACTCCCCAGCCTCCTCTTTCTTTGGCATCGGTTAGGAGCCGGTATTGTATCCTCGGTTTTTTGTTTCCCCAGATAAATTTGCTTAATTCCTTCCTCCATTGTTCAAAAATTTCAATTTTCCCAATTATAGGCAGCATTTGGAAGAGGAAAAGTAATTTCGGTAAGATTACCATTTTTATGGAGGCTATTCTTCCTGACATTGATAAATTTAGATTCCTCCATTTTTCTAAATCTTTTTTAACTTGCTTCCAAACCTTCCCATAATTTTCTTCATATAAATTTACATTATTAGATGTTAGATTTATACCCAGATATTTTACTTTTTCAACTATTCCCCATTTTAATATCTTTTTCATATCCTCTAATTCTTTTCCTTTTATATTTTTGGTAATTATTTTTGTCTTTTCTTTGTTGATTTTTAATCCTGCAATTTCTCCATATTTTTCCAGTTTTTCCTCTAAGAGCGGGATTGAATTTGCCGGATCTTCCAATATGATCACAATGTCATCAGCGAACGCTCTGATTTTAAATATGCTATTTTTAACTGTTAACCCTTTTATATTATTATCTTCTTTTATGTCTTTGATAAGACACTCTATCGCCAATACAAAAAGTAAGGGCGATAGTGGGCATCCTTGTCGGGTCCCTTTACTAATTTTTAGATCTTCCAATATCTCCCCGTTAATTATTAATTTCGCTGACTGTTCATTGTAAATTGTTCTAATTCCGTTTAGAAAATTCCCCTCGATGCCAATTTTCTTCAATACCCTTTCCATAAACACCCAAGTTAAGTTGTCAAAAGCCTTTTCGGCGTCCAAAAAGATGAACGCCGCTTTTTGGCTTGGGTGCCAATCTAGGTATTCTATCGCATTTAATATAATCCTCATATTACTTGCCATTCTTCTCTTAGGCAGAAACCCCTGTTGTTCTTTATCAATCAATCTGCTTAATATTTTTTTAAGACGTTCTGCCAAGATAGATGCAAATATTTTATAATCTAAATTTAATAATGAAATCGGCCTAAAATTTCCTACACTTTCATCTTTCTCTTCTCCCTTTGGAATTAATGTAATAAACGCCTGCTGCCAGGATTTGGGAAAGATCCCTTTTTCCAAAATTTCATTCACAAGTTTTTTATATATTTCTTTTAGTTCATTTTTGAATATCTTATAGTGCTGTGTCGACAGCCCATCTGTCCCTGGGGATTTTCCTTGTTTTAATTTCCCAATTGCTTCCATTATCTCCTGATCAGTTATTGGTTTATTTAACATTATTCTTTCTTCTTCTTTTATTTGCTCCATATTCCTCTTTTCAAAATATTGCTCTAATTTCTTTTTATTTATTTCTTCTTTCTTATATAATTTTCTATAATAATTGTTGAAGCAATTGTGTATATCCTCTCTCTTTGTCCAATACTTTCCCCCTTCCTTCACCGCCGTAATTATCCTCTTGCTTTGTTCCTTTCTTAATTTCCACGCTAATAATTTTCCTACTTTCCCTCCCATTTCGAATGTCTTTTGTTTTGCCCACTTTATTTTCCTCTCTATTTCATTCCCCACCAACATCGACAATTCACTCTGTAGTATCTTGATTTGCAATGCTATTTTATTATCTTTAGGATTTTTAGCCAATTCCTTTTCCTTTCCTTTTATTGCCTCTTCTATTTTACCTACTTTTTCTCTTCTTTCTTTGTTGATTTTACTTTTCTGTTGGATGTAGATGCCTCTAATAAAAGCTTTACTGGCCTCCCAAATTGTTGTGATTTCCATTTCTCCTGTATTGTTTATTTTAAAGAATTCTTCCAGCAATTTCTTAACTTTTTCTATAAAGATCTCATCATTTAATATATTCTCATCTAATCTCCACCTCCCTGGTTTCCTCTCTTTATCTCTTAATCTAATCATCATTGGATTGTGATCCGTTATAGATTTCGTTAATATTTCACATTTTGACACTTTTGCTAATAATTTCGCTGAGAGCCAGATCATATCTATCCTTCCCGCGGATTTATTTGAGCCTGAGTAATATGTAAATTTCTTCTCTTTATCATTATATACCCTCCAACTATCTTTTAATTCAAAATTTTCGACCAGATATTTAAATGTTTTTGGTAATTCTCCTTTATTTCTTCTTCCCTTATCTGTTCTATCTTTATTTGCATCTACCACCCCGTTAAAATCTCCTACTAAAATTATTTCTTCTCTTTCAATATTTTTTCCCATTTGGTCTCCTAATTTTTGAAAAAAGTTCATCTTACATCCGTTCGGCGCGTAGATATTTACTATGATCACATTACCTCCTGGTATTTCCAGCCTTACACCCACTACCCGACCTTCTCCATCTTGAAATAACTTTTCAGCCTTAATACTTTTTTTTACGTACGTTACTACGCCTCTTTTCTTTCTTTTATCTGATGAGACGTAATCTTCTCCTAATCTTTTATTTCTCAAAATTCTTTCATGTTTTTTTGAAACATGAGCTTCCTGGAGACAGATTATGTCCCACGCTCCCTTCTTTAATATGTGTTCTATCTTATTTCTTTTCACCTTGTTATTCAAGCCATTCACATTCCATGAAACGATATTTAAATTCATCCTTTAATAGCTTAATACCAAATCAATAAAAATACACTTAATTCTTAGAAATAGCTAGGAAACAAGAGGGTTAAACTTGCAGCTTTTGTGATATTTGTTTATCTCACACCCCTCTTTCCAGAGGTGATGGTTTCTATAATAGAAAATTTTTCGAGCAAAACAGAGAGAAGATCCCACCACCTAGATATAAAGAGAGGGGAATGAAGGGGGAGGGGAAAAAAAAAAGAAAAAAAAGAAAAAAAAGAAAATTTAGAGCAGTTAGTTTTTATCATATACGTAACCTTTTCAGTCTCTCTTCCTCCCTGCTTTCCCGTTTACTTCTCTTCTTGGTTGTTATCCTCCTCCTCCTCCCCTGTTATCTCCTTCCTAAGCCTCCTTCCAAACCTTTCACCCTCCTCAACTGATTTAATTATTTTTCTTCTTTCTTTGTAAAAGAAGGACAGGCCCCGTGGGTACTCCCAAGTATACCAAATACCTTTCTTTCTCAGGACATCAGTCAGTTCTTTATAATTCTGCCTTTTCATTCTAAATCTTTTGGGAATTTCCTTGTAAATTGCCACTGTTCTTCCCTCTATCACCAATTCCTCTTTCTTCTTTTTCTGCAGAATTCTATCCTTTAACAAATGCGAATTAAGGAAGAGCATGCAATCTCCCAACATGTTCTTTTTCTTATCTATTTTAACTCTATACACCTTGTCTACATCCATCCACAGTTCTTCCTCTTTCACCTTTAACCAACCCGCCAGCTCCCTCACCACCTTCTCTTCAATCTGTTCATTTTGTGACTCCGGAACGCCTCTTAGGCGGAGAGTCAGGGCATTCTGCTTCATTTCTAGTAAGGCTAGCTGATCTTCCAGTTCCTCACACTTTTTCTTCCATTCCTCTTTGCTGTCTTCTCTTGTGTTCTGTATTCTCCTCAGCTCTTTATTTTCCATAACTACTTTCTTGATCGCTTCCTCCTGTTTATTAACTTTTGTATTGATTTCTTTTATTGCCTGATCCAATTCCTTATTTTTTATGCTCAAGTCTTTTATCTGCCCTGATATCTCCGTGATGACTTTGGAGTTCTGCTCTATTTTTGTTTCTACTGAGTCCAACTTGTCGCTTAAAGATTTATTTGCTTTCTCAACTGAGTCTAGTTTTTCACCTAGAGTCTTATTCATTTCGAAAATCAGTTCCTTAATATCCATTAATGGGTCGTTCTCTTGGGATGATGATTCTCTTCTCTTGTTGTTTGATGCCATCACTTGATTCTGTCCTTTTTTCATTTTACCCTCTTTTCACTCTTCTCTTCTCTTCTCTTTCTAGCGATGTCCTTCTATTCTTTCACACTTGGGAGTTCCCTTGTGGCCTTTCACGATCTTATCAGTCCCATCACTCTGATCTGCTCTTTAAAACCAGTGAAGAGGTACTTGTTGTTTCCCTTCTGGCCTCTAGATGTCACTCGCGGTCTCTTCTTCTTTCCTCTTGCGTTCCCTCCTCTCTCCCCTTTCGTCGTTCTCACTTCCTTAGAGAAGGGGGAAGTCTGTCCGTTTGTAAGATTCCACTTAGAACAATTCCGCCATTTTCAGCCTTTTCTTATTAACGTTTTTTATTCTTACCCCCTTCTCCAATTTCCTTTAAAAGTGGTTTCACCCCTTAGCGCCAAGTTGTTATTTTCCTTCCCTTTCCCTCTTCGTTAATCTCCCCTCTGCTTTTCGCCCGCGTCCTCCACTTTCCGTGCCGGATCGGGTTACTTCTAAATGTTACTTAGTATCTTTCTCTTTGGCGCTTTTAAGGAGCTTGTCCTCCTCCCCTTTCTTCTCCCCTGATCGCTCAAAGTAACTTTGTAACAGGTTTTCTTACGGTATATTCTTGCAATCCTCCAGCGCTCCTTTTCAACTCTGCTCTGCCTGTTTGTTTCACCTCTTAGTCCGTTTGCTCTTTGTTCGCTGTTTCCAGCTTTCTCTGCTTTTTATCTCCGCCGGAGAGTCTTTGGTGCTGTCTGGCTGAGATTCGGCGTCTGCCCGATAAGTAACTAGCCCAGTTCTGCGCCTGGCTCCTCTCCGTCCCTCTCACTCTGTGTTCGGTGCCGGAACGGAGTTCCGCCTTTTGGCGCCGCTTTTTTTTCTTCTGGCGGTATCTCCGTGTTACCGCTGTTTCTAGTGGGGTTTTAAGACGCTTGCCCCCCTAGTTTTATTTACTTTCGGGCTTCTGAGTCTCCGTTGTAGCGGAGCTCTTCAGAATGGCGTCTCGAGCTCAGCGCACCAAGACCGGAAGTCCATCAGAGTAATTTCTTGGGACTCAAAGTTTTTTCTTTCTCAATAAGTTATACTGCAACATTTCTCAATTTGCAAACCAGAGATAATTTATTATGTGTGCACGCACGCACACACACACACACACACACACACACACACTTTTCATTATCAAAAAGATAAATGGTTTTATTTCTTATTTTGCACAATGGTAAGCAGAAATGATTTAGACTGGTGAGAAAAATGATGTCTGGAGGAGATTTAAACAAAATAACTTACAGTGCAATCCTTTACATGCCTTTTCCAAAGTCCCATTTAGTTCAGTCAGGCTTGATCCCAGGTAACAGGGTATGGGATTGCAGGCTTAAGAGTGTTAAGAAAGGATCACAATCATTAAAAGGTTAACAGTTTGCCAGCAACACATCACCGGAACAATCGATCAAATTTCTACAAACTAGCATTAATGTGCTATCCAGAAGTGCTAAAGAGCATGTTAACCTTGGGAAGTGAACACTTCTAATAGAAAAAAATGTATGCGGTGATGTGATGGTTTTATGAATTGCAAGGAATATTCTCAGGAAAGCATCTTTTATGATGTTCAGTTAAATTATTCACTATGGGTAACTGTTATTTTGCATTGCATAAACCAACCACTCAGGCATGAGATTGAAATCATGTTTGCAATAATTAAAAATATGTACATGGATTTGTGCTCGAGTATCCAAGATTAAACTGTACATTATAAGGACATAGTTATTTACCTGTTCTAGTAAGCTATGCCTAGGAGATAAGTAGATGCTTCCTACCACTCTGTATGCTTGTAACTTCCTTGTTTGCTTATGAAAATTGTGGGAAACACACAGTTCAATGGCACCTGCTTTGCATGCCAAGTCCTGGTTTCCATTGCTGGCACTGCCCATTAAAGGGAGCTCCTCTACATAAGAAATACCTCTGCTTGGAACCTTTGAGAGCTACTGCCTGGATAAATGAATACACTGTTTCTGACTCTGTAGAGGAAGTTGCATATATTCACATATTTTTCTTTCATTCATTGCTTGATTATGTATGAAAATGTACACGGATCCGATAAATTTTCCTAAACCTCAACTTTCTGAAATTCTAAATTACTATAGTTCCACTTAAGGCTGTGTATAGTCCCCCACCCCATCCCGATCTGGGCTCTTGAACAGGGGCCACACAACCCAAGACAACACGACCCATTCCTGAAAAAAATTGGGAGTTGGGCTAATCTTTAATAAGGGTTTTTAAACATACGGATGAGAGGAGGCAGGGGAAGGAGGGACACCATCTACTTCCCTGCCTCTCAAATGAAAACAAGGAAGTTCAATCCTGCAAGGGAAGCAGCATCCTGCAGCCCAGAGAGGATTCAGTCCTGTGGAAGCAGAACTTCTCAAGAGCTTTCCCTCTTGCAAAGCAGCATTGGACCCCCTGCTCTTGATCAGGAGGAAGAACGAAAGGAGCATCCTATAGCCTGCAGGATTTAATTCTCCACTGAGCAGCTGTTGGACAGAGGGTGCTGCATCCTCCAACTCACAGAACATAAAGCTCTGCTCAACAGCTGGTGATAGCCATCTCTTCCCCCCACATCACTACTTGCACTACAAATCTACTTAGATCCAGAGTAGACAACATGCTCCCTTCCAGGTGTTTGGAATTCCAAATCCTATCATCTCCAACCAGCATGGCCAATGGCTAGGAATGATGGGAGTTGTAGTGCAAACATCTGGAGGACTACCCCTAACCTAGATGGCACTTTGTTTAGAATAGAAACACAGGATTATCAAATAATAATGAAACCGCAATCGGTTTGTTATATATCACAACTATGGCAAATAGCCTAATCCATGTAGATGGTGCACTTGCAGGCAGGGATGGGTAAGGAATTTCATCGGGCAAATTCCTTCTTGAAATGGATCTGATCCACATCTCAAGGACCAACGTGCAGATCAGAACACAGTTTCCCACCAGATTCCACACACCAGTGAATTTTGTGGTGGAGTTCTTGACTTAAAGAAAGAGAGCAGAAGTAAAATGCATATGAAATTGGTATTTTAAGATTGGATGCATTTAGAAATGAGTACTTAGAGAGAAAATTTGCATATGTATTTAAATTAAAATTGTGTGAATTAAACAAAAATGCAGATTAATGTGGAAATTGTACAGAAAAGACTTAATGAATACATCTGCCCATCCCTATGGGTAGCACGCAAGGACAATTTTGAAAGACTAGTTGGTATCAATTAGGCAATTCCAGAGAAAGTAATTTGAAAACCTCAGCCTAACTCTCTAGTTTTACTCCCATCTGGGGACATATACCCCAATTACTTCCTTGACACGCTGGATTTTATCCTTACGTCCATACTTTAATTATACAGATGGAAGCTTGATGAAGTAGAACAGCGATGTGCCAAAGGTCACTGCAGGAGAAGCCGAACAGAAGTTCCCCAAATGACAAAGTGAAATTCTCTTCACGCTGTAACATTATTCACTGATTAATTATCGATCTCTTTTAAGTCACCTCTAGAACTTTAAAGTCTCAATCAAGATCCTTATGTTGCATCTTGAGCACATTCATTCCTCTCCCTTCCTCTGACTTTGCAAGAGTGATGCAAAGAACCTTTCTGTTGCCTCCATACTCAGCATCTCAAACGGAATAATGAAACAATCCTACGGAGGTTGTAAGGGAAGCGAGATTCCCTAGAGGAGAAACTGCCAATTTCTAAGCCCTGCCAGGGTGGAAAGTGTAGCCTAATCCCACCATTCTCCCACAGATGGGCGTTTCCTAATTTTCCTCCGATTGACTGTAGTGTTGGGGTGGTAAAAGGTAAAGGGAAATTCACTTTGCCAGCTCCAGAGCTGCTGAAGGCATTTTTTTTTCTGCCAAGTTTAGGTGCTTGTATGTATGGGCGATAAATTCAATTCAATTTGCATTCAAGCTTTCTGAAACAACGTGCAAGCTGAGACACAAGCCATCCTTCAAAATTTACACTTTCACAACGATGTTCTGCAGCCAGGAAGTGTTTACAAAAATACTTATAGTAGGGTGAAGTGTACATACAGATGCATGAATTGGTGGGAATACAAAGAAAGAAAGAAAAGAAAGTACCATATTGCAGAAAAGGGCTTTGCAAAAGTGTGTATATTGCATGCAAAATGTGTCTACATTTGAAGACATCTACACTGAAATATTGATGAGGACATTTAAAAGAATAAGGATAACCACAAGCAGATGTGGAAATGTGGGAAACTTAGTTTGAAACTGGAAAAATGAGAAAGTGAGAGAAACCAAAATGGACTGAGTCACCCATTCCCAGATAATGGTCAGGGGATTGAAAGGACTTTGTATAAATTCTGATCGGCCCTGGCATGCCCCTTTTCAGCTGTACTGTCCTCAGAACGCTGATGGAGGAGGAGAAACATGGGTGGGGTCACTTTCTGCCGCCACAATTTTAAAAAAGTATCTGGCTGTGTAGCTTCTCCTCCTGACCATGGACTACCTCTCTTATGCCCTCTCCCAGGGAACTAAGGATTGGTTTGGTTTTCTTTCAACTGGTTTGATAAAACGGCTTGTATATTTCTGCATGATCTCTTTGAAACCATCTGTGAAGGAGCATAATGTTGTCTTCGTTTGCGCATGAATGTAAATTAGAAGTAAAAGCCTCTCAATTTTTATTTCATTGAACTTGACTGAGTACGGCACTTACATTTTCTGAATGGCCCCTTGCTGCTGCTTTTAAAAATGTCTGTCGGTTCGTTGTACAGCATCGTAATTTCTGTTGCATGGGGAGCATTTTACGACGGCTGCGGTGTTCACAGTGGTACAAGCATGGCTTCTGGCAATGCACATCCTACCCAAGTCACCATTAGGAGGATTCTAAAGATAAGGAGGGAAGAGGAAAGAGAAAAAAACATTGCACACAAACATTTTAGCTTCACAGCTGGGGTATATCAGTTCTAAACTATTTAAAAAAACCAGATACACAGAGGGAGTGAGGGAGGGAGGGAGGGAGGGAGGGAGAAAGAGAGAGAGAGAGAGAGAGAGAGAGAGAGAGAGAGAGAGAGAGAGAGAGAGAGTATATCTGTTTTTAAGTCATCACATTATGTACCAACTAAATCCCTTTCCTAATAACAAAACCCAGCAAAACAAATTGGTGAAAAAATAAGTTTGATCACCCTTGGTAATTTAATAAACCTTTGCGCAATTGATTTTAAACAGGACTCCCCGCTGACCAAGTTCTGTCTAAAAAAAATCAATGCTGAGATATAGTGTTTTGTTATTAAGACCACAGAGATCTCTTAAACTGTTGTTTGTAGGTTTTGAGTGTTGACTTCATAGAACGGCTTAATAGTATTTTTGAGGCTTAGTATTTAATACTGAAAATTATAGCATTCACATCAATCATTTACCTGATTCCCTTGCAGCCATCTTTAAATTATAGTTTGCTTTGATGGGCGCTGTGACTTCAGGAACACCATGGTGAATTCCATATATTTTGACAACTTGAAACTGTGCTGACTAAAAAGCTAACCACCATTTCAAAAGTGCAGTTTCATTTTCACTGCTGTACACTATCATAAATGGGTGATACAGTAGTCAACTAGGTTGGTGTCTTCATTATACATCTTTAGGTGCCAGGCAAAAACGTTCCTCTTCAATCTTGGGCTGATTAACATTCCATATCATTTTACATGTGTTTATGGGGGTGGTGGTTATCGGTATTTTGTATTTTTATCCTGTATTTTTATGCTTTGAATCGCCCTGAGATCTTCAGAAGAAGGGTGGTATAAAACTGTAATACATAAAATAATAATAATAATGTCACAGAATGAATTCTTATTTACGTTCTTGATTCACACACACATAGCCATAAGAAAAGCCTGTCTTCCCAGTCCCCTGCCCCCCGGTGGCTCCTTGTTGTGGAGACTTATTAGGCGTCCAATGACAGTGATGGCTCTAGGAGTAGTTCCAGATTACATACCTTTTTCTTCAGAGGAAGTGTAAACCCACCCAGAGCAACTAAACTGCCAAATCTTCATCTGGGAGCCACTCACCAACAAAGCCTGTGATTAAATCTCATATTATTGACTCCCACCTTTCTTTCATCAAGACAACATAACCAGGTGATCTTCCATTCAGATACTGGTCAGACTCAGACCTTCGTTTCAGCATGGTTACTTCTTCCTGAAAGCAAAGTCTGGATCAGTTTCACCCATATGAACTAAACAAAGCTGAGCCTCCTATGTCAACATTCAAATTTGGTAATAAAACCACTGGTAATAAAAGAGACAAACATGAATGAAATGGCAGAAGGTCCTGAGCACTCAGGGGCAGATGGGGCTCATCAACCTGGGAAGGTAGCCCATCTAGGAGAAGGAAAACTCTGATCCTAAATCCTTGTGGTATTGTGGGATATCTTCAGGAGAAGAAAAGGTGAGTCCTCCTCCTCCTCCTCCTCCTCCTCCTCCTCCTCCTCCTCCTCCTCCTCCTCCTTCTCCTCCTCCTCCTCTTCCTCCTGTGATCACTCATAGCCAAGTAAGATTGTCTTTCATAAATATGGTCTTAACAGTGAGTCTGTAAGTGACTGTGGAGGCCAATTCTGGATCCACACGTCCTTCCACAGTGGGGACATAGGTTTCTGGGCAGGAGTTGATCATGGTGAGGGTTTGCCAAATGTGCCTTTCTCTTAGCACATTTCTACCTTTTGTCCTGAGTTCGAGTGTCTTCAAGTCCATGACACCTTTGGTAAAGGCTGTTCTCCAACTGGAGAGCTCGCAGGCCAGTGTTTCCCAATTGTTGGTGTTTATACTACATTTTCTTTAGATTTGCCTTGAGAGAGTCTTTAAACCTCTTTTGTTAACCACCAGCATTACACTTTCCATTGTTAAGTTTGGATAGAGTAGTTGCTTTGATAGACAATACTCAGGCATTTGCACAATATGACCAGTCCAATTAAGTTGATGTTGAAGAATCATTACTTCAACACTGGTGATCTTTGCTTCTTCCAGTATACTGGCAATAGTTCGCCTGTCTTCCCAAGTGATGTGTAAAATTTTCCGGAGACACCGTTGATGGAATCTTTCGAGGAGTTGGAGATGGCGTTTATAAGTGGTCCATGTTTCACAAGCATATAGTAAGGTTGGTAGTACAATAGCTTTGTAAACAAGCATTTTGGTTTCCCTGCGAATGCCCTCAAACACTCTGCACTTCAATCGGGAGAAAGCTGCACTCACAGAGCAAGAGTGGAGTCCCCAAAATGGCTAAATGGCACCTAGTACACCTGCTTCTGGCAACTCCTGCAGCCAAGCTGGTGCCAGACATATTGCTCTGATTTCCTTAGGACCACATCAGCGAGGCTGAGAGTGGGGTCTTGTTGTCTGGCAACCCAGAACATCCATGCATACTGCCAAGGCTTGCACCCCAGAGAGATTACTTCAGCACTGTTAACACAGACTTCACCCCCAGAGTCACACTCCATTGTCTCTTGAGACAGATGGATGTCAACAACTAAGCACATGATCTTCCAGTATGCTTCATGTTCATGTTACACGCCTCTTTACCCAGTTGTGGGAGCAATGGCATTTTCCACTGGAAAAAAATAGAGCAGGCCTATACATAAAGCCAAAGGCAGTGTATGTGTGGCTGGTGTCGTATGGAGCATTCAGCTCGGTGGGTCACAAGTTATGCAGGCTGACACGGAGAAAACAAGTAGGTGGATGCATACAATATTATCATATCAGCTTATCTTAGATGCCACTCCACATAATGGTATGATACACACTGTGCTCCTCTGGGTTAGTCACCTGTAGGCAAAAGAAATGATGACAGCAAATTGCTGCCAGCTCTTTTGAACCACATTGTAGTGTTCAGTTTATGATGTGATGTGCCCTTCTTGGAACCAAAGCCCGCAGAGTTCACACAGCTCTAGTTATGGCTTTAGGCAGAAATCATGCTAGCAGATCAAAGAGGGGCAATGTGGTAATGTACCTTCAATGGCTATGATTTTGAGCTACAGATAATACTCTATCTATCTTGAATCCCAATCTCATCCTGTGCATCATGAATCTGTGTTTGCTCTTCTTCTTTTTTAAGTTTGTGTTGCATAACTACGGAGGATTGAATAATGTGCCGTTCAGAGGTATTTGTCAGTCTTTAACATCTTGTTCATGGTTCAGGTTCTCCTTTCCCCACACGAAGTAAATACAATTTTTTGGGGGGGGGGAGGAGGAACAAATGTATCTGCTGGGTTTGATAAATAGTTCATCTTATGCTTGATGTATGCAGCTTGCCTGACTACGCCGCATTTGATTTCGGTGACTGATTCCCCACTAGCAGTCTCATTTGCCACATTTCCCTTTGCTCTTTATAAAACTAACTTTACAATAGTCTTCATTAATATGTTTTTGAAGATCTTTTTCTCAGCGGGGGGATAATTCTCCTCCCATTTTCCTTCTAATGCAAAAATATATCATGCTTTCTTATAAATAATATACTTTCCCCTTGATGTTTTGTCAACTGCTTGCATGCAGTCATTTTAAAACCTCATCTAGAGAACTGCCTGAGATACCGATAACTGCTCATAGTCAAGTACAGTCATACCTCGGTTTAAGTACACTTCGGTTTTAGTACTTTCAGTTTAAGTACTCCGTGGACCCGTCTGGAACGGATTAATCCACTTTCCATTACTTTCAATGGGAAAGTTCGCTTCAGGTTACGGACGCTTCAGGTTAAGTACAGACTTCCAGAACCAATTGTGCTTAAACCGAGGTACCACTGTAATGTCATGTACTTATACCACTGACAACACCTTTCTTCTTTGGTCTTTCATAGATGTCAGAGAGACATTCGCTTTTCTTGAGTTTACAACCATAGTCACCTTATTTGAAGAATGGGGAATTGTTTTGCTTCCCTTCTGGAGTGAGGGGTTTCCAAAGCTGCCTGCAGTAAGAAAAAAAGACCAAAGTTCTCAATGGATATGTGAGGTTATTTCCCTTTGGTATAGAACCCCAAGGCAACTTTCTCATGTCAAAAGGAGAGGCTGCCATGTAAGGTAAGGAAAAGGTAAAGGACCCCTGGACAGAGAAGTCCAGTCAAAGGTGACTATGGGGTTGCAGCACTCATCTCACTTTCAGGCCAAGGGAGTTGGTGTTTGTCCACAGACAGCTTTCTGGGTCACATGGCCAGCATGACTAAACTGCTTCTGGTGCAATGGAACACCGTGACGGAAACCAGAGAGCACGGAAACACCGTTTACCTTCCCACCTCAGCAGTACCTATTTATCTACTTGCACTGGTGTTTTTGAACTGCTAGGTTGGCAGGAGCTGGGACAGAACAACAGGAGCTCACCCCATCGTGCGCAGGGATTCGAACTGCCAAGCTTCCGACTGGCAAGTAAGAGGCTCAGTTAGGGACACTTGAGGAATTCAGTCTTTGTGAAATCATATATGAAATGACCTGTTCTCCTCAGTACAAATATAACAAAGCAACCGGTGATGCATGTTTTGAATGGACCTGCACGTTTAAATACTTATTTGGAGAGGATTTGTAGCTTAATGCAGAACCACGATCAGCAGTGAATGCCGTGGTGGGGCTGCACCATTCACCTGATGTGCATCTGGCCGAATCACTACAGCATCCTGGGGTGCAGAGGGAAAGGGGCATGACACACCTTGCAAATGGAGCCATAAAAGACCACAGGAGGACAGGACAGGACATGTCACACCTCCTTTTAACTATGTATGGAAAATAAGGAGGTCTGCCCTTATGTGCTCATGGCAGCTGCCACCTTTCCCCCCACCCTATGATGGCTGTAGCCATGGGTACATGGGGGCACCCATCAGTTCCCCCCCAGCAGTATTCAGGGGTTCTGCAAGTGACTATATACAGGCATACAATGTGTGCAAAATGAATGTGTACATTCTCTCTTAATCTCATTCAAAGCTACAGTTCACCTTGGAAAAATCTCACATCCACAAAAAGTGTACTATGCTATGGCTGAGATCGAAAGAGTGACTTGAAGCTAGCTCAAGGGCTTGTGATCACCCTGTGATGTTTCCCACTTTCTTTCCTTTGAATTAAAGACCCCCCATGATGCATCACAAATGGTTTTTCGAGACTGTCCTTAGTTTCAAAAGCTGTTTGCCAGCACAGGTGTCTGGTATTTGAAGGAAAACTGACAGCCCTCTCGGCTTACAGAATGCAGAATGCTTGGGACCTTTCATTCTCTAATTATTATTAGTGGAAATGAAACAAAATGTTGCAGTATAGCTTTGCCCCTAACAGATCTGAGTGCTCCTGTTCAGGATTCCAGCCAGCCTCCTCCTCCTCCACAACACTATAGGTCATAAAGAACTGAAGCAGAATACCTCCCAGACCCTCCAAGTGTCTCTATTTTCCAGGGACGTCCCTGGTTTAGGGAAGCCATCCCGGTTTCTGATTTGATCCTGGGATGCCCACTTTCCCTTAGGATGTCCTTATTTTCATTGGAGAAATGTTGAAAGGTATGGAGTTACCTGACCCCTAAACCGACTGAAGGTAATCTGGTATAGGGATTTTTTTTTAATGTTTAATGTTTTATTATGTTATTTATATATGTTGGAAGCTGCCTAGAGTGGCTGGGGCAACCCAGTAAGATGTGTGGGGTATAAGCAGTAAAATTATCACTATGGAATGGGACATCCCTATTTTTATCGGAGAAATGTTGGAGGGTATGACCTCCCCTTCAGAGATATTGTTTTCTAATTGATATGCAGCTACTGAGCATGTTCAGTCGTCACTGAGTTGTGCTCCCCCCCCTTGAGTTTTGCCTCTTTTGGTCTCAATAATAATAATAATAATAATAATAATAATAATAATAATAATTTTTGTTTCTGTCTGCATATCTCATATTTCACCCAAACGTGCTGATACCACCCTCTTGTTTCTCAGCAGCCCTGTTTTGACTCCATGCCTGTTGGCAACCACCCACTTCAGTTTGGAATGAGTTACAGGTAGGCAGCCGTGTTGGTCTGACGTAGTCGAAACAAAATAAAAAAATTCCTTCCAGCAGCACCTTAGAGACCAACTAAGTTTGTCATTGGTATGAGCTTTCGTGTGTATCTGAAGAAGTGTACATGCACACGAAAGCTCATACCAATGACAAACTTAGTTGGTCTCTAAGGTGCTGCTGGAAGGAATTTTTTAGTTTGGAGTGATATATTGCAAAGTCATAATTCCATTGCCCTCCAAGTAAAATAGCTATGCATTGCCCTGATTTTGGGACAAAACAGCAACAGTTGCACAAACGCTGCATCTGTAACTATTCAGCATTTGTGCAACTGTAGAGATGCACCCCAACAACTTCCACTTGCAACAAATTTCAGCAGTCTTATCATAACATTCATTCATTCATTCATTCATTGGTGCTTCTCTCAAAATATGCCAGATGCTTGCAATAATATATATATCCAAATTTCACTTTACATAAAATGGGATGGCAACTTGGCATTTCTCTCTCCTGTCCTCCTGTCTGTTTATTACTGGTGCTACTGGGAGCTCCAAGCCTCTGCCCTGATTTCTGTGTTGTTGCAACACATCCAGAGCCGGATTTACATATAAGCTAAACAAGCTATAGCTTAGGGCCCCACTCTCTTGGGAGCCCCCCAAAATATACTTCTTCTTAATTGTATTTCAGTTCAACAATTACTTTGATAAAATGCATATTTTGTTATGCGCAAATGGCTTTAGATACCTGTTAGGTCCATCAATTACCATATAGCATATATTCAACACAAAAAAACAGCGACAATTTGTTGTTGACATAGGACCGCTGGACATATAAAGGGCCCCATTACCTCCAGTAGCTTAGGTAAAGGTAAAGGGACCCCTGACCATTAGGTCCAGTCGTGACCGACTCTGGGGTTGCGCACTCATCTCGCATTATTGGCCGAGGGAGCCGGCATACAGCTTCCAGGTCATGTGGCCAGCATGACAGAGCCACTTCTGGCAAACCAGAGCAGCACATGGAAATGCTGTTTACCTCCCCGCTGTAGCGGTTCCTATTTATCTACTTGCATTAGGGCTTAGGGCCTCATCAAACATAAATCTAGCCCTGAACACATCCCCTTTGAGCCAGTGCTGTGGGAGCAACACACACTGGGTTCCCTGTGCCTCACCTCTCCCTCTCAGTAAGCAGCAGGAATAACTGACAGGAGGAAACCAGGTGTTCAGTGCCTCTCCCCCCCCCTCACCTGTGCCACTCCACCAACCACTGCTGGTAGGCTCTTTTGCTTGTTAATAGTTTTTTTAAAAGTTAGAAAAGTTGGGAGCCATGTTGACACTTCTGCTCATGGTGAGCCTCCCAGAAACATCTGCAGAATTAGGGCTTCCTGAAAAAAAGCAGCTGCCTGAATTTAATTTGTTAGGGCCAAAAGCTGTAATTTCTGTATTGCTGGGAGTTGGGCTAGCAATAGAACTCTTCAATTCTATGAAATGTAGCATGAAAGTAATAAATGCACAAGTCGGGGAATCCACCCTGCTCCCCGCTGAGCACCCATTCCCACACCCAAGTAGTTCTAATCCAGTCGCTAAAAGAAACCCATGTACGCATGGAAGTGATCTAATTGTTCCGCCAAATCAATCGGACTGCATAGCTTTGCCTCTCTTTCATCATGTTATGTTTGTCATCACACACTTTGTTTCAAGCTGTCAACAGCTATGGAAAAAACTGCATCTCCTTCCCACCAGCCTCCCCATCGATGAACAGAGCATTATTGTTTCCAGCAAGTATTACCATGGACTAGCACATGCACTGAGTTCTTCCGTCATCAGTATAGCAGCTACAACTGAAATATAATGGTATTCATGATTTTGCATAAACCCTAGGAGGCAATAACTTTGCCATGTGACACCTGTCACCAGCGTACACACAGCACTAGTGTGGATCAATCTTTCCGTACCTCAGAGTCTTCACATTTATTTGCAAACTGTATAACATGGGCTAAACAAGGATTTCTCAGAAAGGGTTGGATATCATTCTTCTTTCCTACCTTTTTTTTTTAATTCGGCAGCATTACATTTCACTGCTGGTGACATTAAGATTTTACGTGAATGAGGCCTAATTCATTATGGAACCACTTTTTACAACCTCATTGAAATGCAGATTTCTTGCAATAAAATAAACAATGCTGTGGGGAAATGTACATGTTTGAAATTGCATAATGTATAAAAGGAGGCTGTGCCAAGTAGTTGACTCTTGCCAGGATCCAAAGAGCTCCAGGTATGCATGCCTAGTGCCTAACCAAGCACTTTCTTAGGTACACTGATGTTTCCACGGCCTTCTTTCTCCATTCCAGCCTCTGTAAGGATGCTTGGTATTTTATTTATTTATATTTTTAAACATTTAGATATCACGTTTGCAAGTGATGTTCTTTCCAAGATGGCTTTCATCTTGAAATTCAAAATACAATACCAAAATTAGATGTCTAAAATCCACACCCTACCCCTTCATAAAAGCTCACAGCTAGCAGCTGGGGCTTGGAATACACATGCACCTCCAAGTTTAACTTTGTATCTGTGGATTATTATTATTATTATTATTATTATTATTATTATTATTATTAAAAACCTGGATCTGTTTTTGAGTCACTCTCATTTTTTTGAGTTCTGAGCCATACAGCATAAAGCAAAACTCATGGTTCTGCATTCATTATAGTGGCCATTCAAAAATAACTATAACTGTTCCATTTTGACCAAAGTGGACGAAATTTATCGGCACAGGAGCTTCTCCAGAGTGGATTATGTATGCCAAATTGCCGACAAATAGATCCAAGGGCTTTTCGTGGGAGAATAAAAGGGATTCATTTTCTTCCATAATGTCTTATGGGCCAGGGGAAGCAGGGTTTTGTCAATTTCTTACCATAAAATAATTAAAAGGTAGTTGAGTAGGGAAAGGACTCACATGTATCCCCCTCCCCCTTTTAATGCAGCTTCATATAGGCCTTTCTTTCTGGTGATTGTTTGTGTCCTCCAGGAGGCCTTCACAAGCTTCCAGTTATTTCACAGAATAAGGTCTATCTTGAAGATTTCCTGCTGATCTCTGAAGAGTTCTGGTTTGTAGTTGTTTTATTTTTGTTTTGTTCTCTTTGTGTGTATTTTAAAAAGACATTTAAATGAATGTTTTAACTTTTTTTAAAAAAAGAATATCCTCTGCTTAACGACAACAACAACAACAACAACAGGCAACATTTCGGACAATCTCACCTCTTGCAAAGCCCATAGACCTAGAGACCACAGGATACATAGGAAAATGTAGAACTACACAAGGCAGAAAAGCACAATTGCAGAGTAACATGAGGCTTCAGAATATTCATTACTCATGAGTGATGAGCCAAGACATTAAATCAGAGGCTATTGCTGATCTGTTTGAGTTTAAGGTTATATGATAAGGAAGAAATTTGACAGCATTAGGTTCTTTCCATTAGGATCTCCTTGAATTTGGTCAAGCAAGCTTCTTCTCTACTGGGACAGCTCAGAGCATTATTGTGTAGGAAGGTTTTTTTTTTGTTTTTAAAGAAAAAGCCTTACTCTTTAGAATCTCACATTCTGGTTAACACAAGCAGCCCAGAATTTGCTTAACTACTGAGCTGTGAGAGCTTATCTAAATGAAGCATGTGCAATAGTACTTGCCACAGAAACACTGCCAAAAATAGGCCCCCTACTGTAAGGACATACCTCTTGTCATGAAGTCTAATCTGCCTCTGACTCCGCAGAAGACAAAGAGGAAAGATGTGAATTTGTAAAGATTCAGCAGGATTCTGAGGAACTGCCTTTTTAGTCAGTTTATCTGAATTTCTCTCCTTTCACTCTCATTCTTTGGAAGTTGGTAAATCCTCTCTGTTTCCACATGATGAATTTGGTTGGGCATAGGAGCCAACTCCTAGGGGCTGAGGGGGCTTCACCTCCCTCAATAAAATATTTGAGGGGGGCCCAAGTCCCGCCCCCAGGTTGGCGGGCATTGCCATTCAAATGGTGTGTGTGCACTTCATCATGTGATCAATTATGTGGGATTACCTGGGCCCCCCAATATTTTATTCAGGTAGGCACCGCTGTGGTTGGGCATGGATTTTGTTCTTCATGGGGTTATTTTCAGACCAAGGAACCCTGAGGGTACATTCTAACACTGAATACCAATTTAGATGTCTTTAAAAACAAACAAGCATTAACAAAAGAAGCAGCGAGTTAAGGAAAGTAGCTATATGATTGTCAGAGTCTCCTTTATCTAGAATATTAGCAGCTCTGGTAGAGGCAACCAGCAGTCTGGGAGCTCCATTTTATCGTCTGTTGTGCAAATAGAGAGAGCTGCCTCCATTATGTTCACTTCTTTCAAATTGTTTTCGCCTTCCAGCAGAAATGCCTTGCGCTCTGGCCCCCTGAGCACACCCCCTCCCCTCAGCGTGGGTGGGATTGCATCCCGCGTCCTGCTGGGGGAATGTCCTGGCCATGCCACTGCCAGAGCCACCAATCTGGTGGCTCTTGGGGGGCGTGGCTAGGAAGATTTAAACTTCGGTGGGAGGCTAGCTCAGACCCTTTTGCCTTGTGTCGCAATTCTCCCACCCTCCTTCCCTTCCTTTAGGCTGACCCATTGGCCTTGCTTTGGACTTCGTTTGGTCGCCTGTTTCGAAATGGGGGCCAGGTAGGAATTTTTCCATTTGGCAGATTGGATTGACCACTTGGTTTTCACCTACCTCTCAGCAATCGTCACAACTTTGTAAGGTTACGCATTGGCATAGCGGTGTGTGGGGGAGGGGAGGTACGGCCATCACCTGTGCTCCATGCTTTAGGGTATTCTGCTAAAGGAATCAATGGGTCTGGGTCCTGTCTGAAGCCTGCAGAGGGGCTAGGGCCATACCACGACCTGGGGAACCCTGAGGTGCTTGAGTCGGTTCACGGCAGCCGGGCTACCTCTTCAGTAGTTTACCCTAGCCAGACTTCCAGCAAAGTGGGCAGGAAGTCAGTTATAGTCTCGCTAGCCAGTGCCTAAGCCAATACCATTCACATTCTGTAATCAATAAAGTTGTGGCCTAAATCTTGCCCACCAACATTAATTTTAATCTCTGTGTCCTTGTGTCTTTATTTCTCGGGAGTGGGCTTGGGGGGCCTCGAAGCACAAGTGGGCTACAACAGTTCGTATATTAATGTTAAAGCTATCCACACAGTTCCATTGAATCCTTTACCTTTGCAGGTCTTTAAGATGATTTTTCTTGAAATAGAAACATTCTGATTTGCAGATTAGTATGTTTGCTTTGTACTACCAGTGGCTGCCTCAACTTTCCATTTCCCACCCTTTCTGTAAGAGTTCTCCCTGATGGCTAACCTTATTTCCAGCATGTTGCAAAGCATCTTATGGTACAGTTGTGTGTTAGAGCCCTCAATGCTTCCTTCAGCTGTCCGTAATGGCCCAGTAATTTCCCCTTTCAAGATGGTATGAAAGATACAAGTAGTGATGCGGATCTTAATCGGAGCTGCATTTGCAGTTGGCTTATTTGCACAACAGCATGCAATGGGTTTGTTGCTCCCTTTTCTGTTGTTTGTCTAACAATTTCAAACCTGCTTCCTGTCCAGATATGTGGTTATCTGTGGATATGTAGTTTTTGTACTGATATGGAAACTCTCAGATATTAGTGGCATCACTTGTCATTGCTTTAGTTGGTTTGCTCTGTGTTGCTTTGGGTTCTGCCACTCTTCCCAGTATGACCAACTGGTATGCACAAATTAGATGTCCCAGCGTTGTTCCAGTCTGTGTGTGACAGAAGGCAGCCTTACACTGCATTTGCTTTTCTTCTCCTTTTGTATTAGATCATGAAATTTTTTAAATGCAGCTTTTAATTGAAACATTACAGCACTGCAGATAGTGTCACTATACAATGCAGTTAATAACTTCCTCCAGGCAGTTCTGGGCACAGTCATTACCTGACCTGGAATTCAAAGTGGGGGGAAAGTGACATTATTGGACAGGTGTGACGATATCTCCCTTCCGAGAACCTACTTTTACATTTTAGTATGGAGCAGAGCTAGCCTTAATATTTCATTGCTCACCACTGGGGAGGACTGTGCTGCATTCTTAACATCATTTGCTGGACACAGCTTGGCACAAATTGGATTTTAAGGAATGGCTGATGTCCATGAAATATTGAACAGAATTTAAGGGAACAAATATATATGGGCCCTCTCTCCTGAAATTCATGGCTTGATAGACTGATGACTACGCATCAAGTTATAGATGCTAAGGGGTGATCCCAGGGCCACCCCTAAGTAGGGTGGCATTGTTGCTGAAGGCAACAAAAGTTAGAGGGGGTTGGGTGGGCAAGGGGCAGCTGCAAGTTCCTAGAGAGGATATACCTGTGTGCACCATACATACTGCCCTGAGTCAGTGTTGATGTGTGATTCAACTGCTTGCTTGGTCCGTTTCGGTCCCTGAAATGGTGGGAGGGACCGAAAGTGGGACCAGCTGGCGATCAGGCCCATATGTGAGAAAGCACGTGGGTTGGCAGACTGGGAGAAGCAACCTAGCACTCCTGCCAGTGCTCTCACAGCATTCAGACCTTGCCATTGCCTCGCCCGTCCTCTTCTCACTAAGCAGCAGCAGCAGCAACACTGCCAGGAGGTCCATGTGACCACTAAGCGGCTACTCTTGGTGCTGACCTACAGCTGCCACCCTGAACCCAGTCTCCTGTTGTATTGAGAGCTGGAAGAATCAACAGGAGGTCCATGATGGGCAGTAACAGGAACTGACCACACTGAGGGAGCCTCCAGCTAGACTAGTAGCAGGCTAGTCCTAGGAATGATGCCCATTCAACACTGCTTGGCCACGCTACACCTTATTTTAAACAAGCTGATCTGAAATCAACTTGAAAAGCTTCTCCACCTGCAAAAAACTGGTGGTTTAATTCTCAGGAGATATTGAGGTATTTTTACACCACCATACTTGGCATCCAGGCAGTACTAGCCTCTTGTCAGCCTCTTCACAGTCCCCCATTCGCCCTTCTTCTTCTTCTTCTTCTTCTTCTTCTTCTTCTTCTTCAGCCATAGTGACATTGTCACAGAGCACCAACCAGATTTGCCTTTGCAGTGACCATGCTGAGGGCAAACATAGCTAATTCAGAGCGACAGCAGCATTCATGATTAGGCATGTTCCTCACTCTGAATCACCTTAGTTTGTCCTCAGTGAGGTCACCACACCCCCAAATTACAGCTAGAAGGAAAAGAGTAATTTAATAAAATAAAAAAATGGAAATGAAAAAGCAGCTGAATAGTGTGAAAAAGATAAGCTTTGAGATGTCTTTTGAAGAAACATGACTGGTTTCCCAAAAGCTCATTTTTGTGTCAGAAAGGTTCAATGGAAATCTTTTTAAGCATTTCTGTTTAAAATGAGGATTTCATTTATTTCAGTAGGAAAGTATAATGTCCAGGGTTGGCATGAGTCATTTATGGATATGGTGCAGCAAAGAGAAAAAGGGAAATTGGGCTCCTAGCCTAGCTGAATGAATCCACCCTCAAACATGCTATTTCCCTAAGCTGATATCCAAGGGTGACTAAAAAGAATCATGGAGTGATTACTCTATTACAGGGGAGAAAGTCAATTTTATTGGATATGTGTACTGCTCAGCCCACTGTGCTTAGAAATTCAAGCACAGAAAGACAGCCTCTGAAGACAAGTCCTCTGAGACGATCATCAGAGAGCTGACAAAGCAATTTTATTTTCAGATAAACTACAAGTGATGTGAAATGAGTAAAGATGTATCATCTGTGGGGTGATGACTGATGAAGACAGACACATTTAAATATACCATTCTCAGTGGGAAAAGGGAAGTTGGGTGTGTGTGACTTCGGTGAAGCGTGTGCCGGGAATTTCGTCCATTCAGAATTTCAATGGGAGTGTTGGTAGTGCTTAATTTCTAGAGAAAGCGATGATAGGGCTCACATTTATCTGGAAACAATCATTCGGTGATCTGAAAGCCCTTCCCTAATATTTGATGAGTGGGGAAACTGTAGTTACTAAGTGATAGCGGAGTTGTACTCTCTGTGTGGTCATAGACAAATACATCCATTCAAAGCTTCTGTGTTCTGAGATTGAGTCTTGACACGGGGAAAAAAAAAAAGTCAGGACCAAGCTCCAGTGATCCCTGACATAAACCTAGTCCCAAGTGAGAAGCGAGTGATTAAATTGGTTTCAATACTGGATTGTTAATATCACCAACAACACTGGTCCATGTCTAATTGGAAAACATATTGCATCAATTTGCATACTTGATACACATAAGTTGTTTTTAGTCATTAGGAGGAATCTTGCATAACATGTATATATTTACAATCTATGAAATTTAGGAAGCGAAAACTCATTTTGCTAGGCAACATTATACTGGTGTTTTGTCAGCTATTACCCTGTGTGAGAAAGTTGTTCATCATGTGAGTAATATGGGAATGGTTGTGTGTGTGGTATGATCATAAGAGGGGTTTTTTTTTGTGTGTGTATGTTGCAGGAAGGGCCATAGTTTAATGGCAGGGCATCTGCTTTGCATGCAGAAGGTTCCAGATTCAATCCCCACCAACTCCAGGTGGGACTGTGAGAGGTGCCCTACCTGAACCCCTGAAGAGCCACCGCCAGTCAGTGTAGACAATACTGAGGTAAAGGACACAATGGTCTGACTTGGTAGGAGGCAGCTTCATATGTTCCTGCTGTGAATGGGGGAGTTTAGGGGCAGCAGAATGGACACAATGAAAGTATTGCACAAGGCATTCCCTGGGCGAGGCAACAGACAAAATAGTGCCTACTCACACCACTCTGCTCACAGAATGACTGGAGTTAAATTTCACTCTGGTGAAATTATGAGGAAAATGTATTCTCTTATTATTTGGCTGCACTACTAGTATCCTGACCTAGAACATTTACACCAGAAAAGGCGCCACAACTCTGAAATAATGCCATGTTTCCTAAGGCTACCCTGATGTAACTGTTGCCTCTCCCCAGTCTCAAACCCACAGGCACTGCCATTCAAATAGCAAGCACCAAACTGAATGGATGTCTATTGTAATGATATGAGCCATGGAGTCCCAGTCCAGCGTAGGTCCACTGTGAATGCAACTCAGTGGTAGAACACACACTTTGCATGTAAAGATCCCAAGTTCAGCCCCTGACCACTCCTGGTGGTGCTGGGAAAACTGTCTTATCTTGGAGACCTTGGTGTAGCTAATACTAAATTAGACAGATCAGTGATTGTGATCCAGTGTAAGACTCCGCTGCCCCTAACTTTACTCTGATTACTTTTGGTGAGACTCAGCCATGATTAACTTTAGCTGGATCAGAATCCTTTAAAACTGACCAGTCCAAAGCATGAAAATACTTATAGATGAGTAAAATAAAGAGGTTGCCCCTATGTATAGGTTTCCTGGATATTCCAGGAAATTATATACAACAGTAAAATAAGTGCTGAATGTCAGGGACTGGACTGAGGAGAAATGGTGGGAGCCAACCCCTCCCCCTCCCCGCATCTTCCCGATAAGAGGAGGACAGTATAGATTTAGAATAGTGGTTTGCAGAAGGGCATAGTTCAGACACTGCCAAGACAAAAAGCTGGGACCAAGACAAAAAGCTGGGAAATATTGGAAGAGCAGCAGCAGGAAGGAGAAGTACTGGGGGAGAGACAGATAACAGACTCAGTGTCTCTTGAAAGCATTCCTGATCCCCCCTCTCCCGAAACCAGGCAGACCGTGAGAGTAGCAGAACAGAAATCTGAGAGGCAGAAACAGTGGCGTAGCAAGGGGGGCGATGGGGGCAGTCCGACCCAGGTGCCACCCGGGGGCAGTCCGACCCAGGTGCCACCCTGGAGGGGGGTGACACTCGGCGCCCCTCCACTGGGGAACAATTTTTTTAAATTTTCTGTTGCATGAGATTTTTCAACTGTTCTTATATGTTCTTTCAATGCTGATTCCATATCTGAAGTTGGTTTTGTTCTGTAAGCTCTAGGTTCCCCCCCCCCCAATTCATGTTTTTCACTTTTCACCAGAGCCAGAGCCAGAGCCGTGTGGGTGGGTGGGTGGGGTTTGACAAATAAAAATCTGCACTGGGTACCACCTGGGCTTGCTACACTTCTGGGCAGAAAGCACTGACCAGCCCGCAGGGGTAACGTAGATTAGGAGGGACCAAAGGGGTGGGACTTTACTTGGAGCAACGCCATTATCTAAGAGAGACAGTGTTCCTTTGTCTCTCTGTGGGAATTCTGATTAAGTTATGTGGTAAGAACTCTTTTTGGTTATCTGCTTTTTGACTGCCACGGGGGGGGGGGGATTGTAATTCCCTGTACCCAGAGTGAAGACACTCTGCTACATGGATGGCTATTCTCCATATACTTTGGGAAGAAGAAGAAAAAATGAGTTCCATTTTGATTAATGGGATTTGCATTTGCATTTTATATATTTGAAAAGCATTTGCATTTATTTGTTATTGTTATTTACATGAGGATTATATTTAAATGCTTCCTTTGAATTTGGAAGCTGCTCTTGAAGCTCATTGATGAAAAATACTCTAATACACTCCCAGAAGGGTCTCTTTTTTGCAAGCTTTTTATTTATTTATTTACCATCACCCTCTCAACTGAAGGGCGCTCTTTATATGTAGAGGAGTTTAAAAGTTAAAACAATAGGGCACCTCTGTTGAGGGCTAAATATGAAAACGCTCAATAAAAGATATGTATCTTGCTAATGATGGATTTTGTACTATGGAAGGAAGGAAGAGTTTAAAAATTGTTAACAAATATGATGAAAAATGACTTTAAAAAAAATTAAGGGGAAGAGGAATACCAGCTTCCAATAATGCTCCTCATAAAGAAAACAGTGACAGGTTTTTAATGTGATAGACATCCTTTTCTGCTGCCTGGTAATAATGACTTCTAGGAACAATGCTTCATGCTTTCATCTCTGGAAGCTAGTTCCATTATTAATGGCCTGAGCTTCACATTTAACCTTTTTTAAGCTATGGAAACTGCAGTAAGAATATATATTTCCATAGTTGTTTGGAGTGTTGTTATTTGGAGGCCTAGAAAAGTGATACATGGTCTCTTATATGAAAGCTGGCATTTGTGGCTCTAATTAATGGTCTACTCTTATCTCTATGTCATTTTAAATGCCAGTCATATTCAGGTATTTTTGGATGCCCTTTCTCCCTAAATATTTAGACAAATATTGTCAGCTAATAATATCTACACAGGGACAGCGAGGTAAAATATTGAGACACTGAGTAATAGAGAACGGGGAGGAATTCAATTCAGTTTGCATTTAAAAGCAAATCTATTTGCACTTACTAAAAAAATATATATGTTAGTCCTTCTCACTCTGGGGAATGGACACAGTTTGGCATAGAAAGGTAGCTTGAAGATAATGATGGCTGGTTATGACAAGAGTAAAACACCATGAAAATATAGACAGGGCCGGTCCTATGATATTGCATTGGGCAGAATGTGCCTCAGGTGGTGGATCACAAGGTGTGGTTCATTTCACCTCCATCCGTCACCCATGGGCCTGCTTGCCACTATATTTCACTTCCACCTGCATGCATTTTTATACACATTACTGGGCTGCAGAGCTGCGTTGCAAAATTCAGAGAAGTGAAAATTTTGAAGGATTGCATGTTTCATTTGGGCATCTTGTATTGAAAAGTGCAAGTTAGCTCAGTATGTTTTTAAATGCTAGCTGAATCCCCAGCCAACACCATGGTGTGATTCCATATACCCAGTTGAATGTTATCACCGAAATATTTTTTCTGATATTAGAAATGCTATGAGTTCCAGTTTCACTGCAAATTGCATAGGGAATTGGAACTAATGCGGCAAATTTGCATGCATCTTGACCTCAGCGCAAATCCAAAAGAAAATTTAAAAGTGACATTGAATAGCTCTAAAATAAAGAATAACTATGGGAATAACTCTACTATTTCCTCTTCATAACATTCTTTGCCAAAGGAGGCCTTCCTTGCTGGCTAATCCCAGCCCTGCCTCTTCCCTCCATCGCCGCAGGCCAAGTTCATCTTCACTCCAACACAACCACCCCCCTATGCAGCATCCACTAAGGAGACAGCTGGCATTCTTATCAATACGTTTTTCACTGAAGGGTGACTCAAAGCAAGTGGTATGAAAGAAGTTTCTGCTACAAGAGGGGAAAATGTAAGTAGAACCACTGGTAGGGAAGATTCATGTCATTTGAATGTCAGTGAATGGATACAGCAGTAGGCAGGCAGAGATTTTTCTTTTTAATCATTAAGATGCCATGAGCATTCGAGGGAAAGCAATATAGCAAAAGACAGCAGCAGGTTAGAGAAGTAGCTTATTGCTTCAATACAGTTTCTAAAAGTGAGGGGTATCGGGGGAGTTGGCTATGGCTGCATGGGAGTAAAAAGAGGCTCTCTTCACAGAACCTCCTTTTTATTACAATTGTTTTTCTTATTACATCCATGCATGACCATTTAGAAACTTTGGGATTTGGGGACTCAGACCCTCCTTCCATTTGGATGGGTGTTTCTAGACAAAGTCAGAGGACGTATATAATAGATGCCACATAGATCTGGAAATGTATTGATTGTTTTAGTACTGTTTAGTTTTTGAATTTTTTAAAATATATTTTGAATTTTTTAAATATAATGTTCAAAGTTACTTCACATATTCCAAAATACCATTGACACAAAAATCAAGGACTGAAACTAAACATTTCTGAGCCCTTGCTCAAAAAATATTAAGGTCTATTTGGTGAGAAAAATGGAAACTCTTATATTTCATACTGTTTTAGGTTTCATAGCTGACAAAAGTGCCTCTTGCTGTTGTTGAAAATATATCAATCTGTTATGTTAGATTCTCTATTCACAGAAAATTAAGAAAATATACCCCTGGGATTAAAAACAAAATGCTAAAGTGAGGGATTTTTGTTGAAAATGTAAGGAATGATGATTAGTTAGAGTGATGATTAGTTAAAACAAAAAAATCCATTAAATACAGTGAAAGTATTTCTCTAGGCAAGTGTGATGATGCAGTTTTGGTGTCTTGTGCATTGCTATGGCAACAGAAAAATGGAAGAAAGAGGGGAACTGCCACCGGATCTGTTGCAGCTGCAATTTTCATCTGAAAGGATAGGTGGTGGTGGTGCAGAATATTCACAACATATTTTTTGTCTGACAGGAACAACTCTCTTTACAGCAAAATACCATAAAGGTGTCTCAGAATATTGTAAAATTAGCTCACCTTTTAGCCTGTCTGTCACAAGAGAAGCACAAAGACATAATTTCACCCTGTCATTCGCGTATCAAAGCGTTGGCTTTTCTGTTCATCTTCTTGACTTCTTCAGCATCTCATCTACCCCAATTATTATACTCAGCACAAACTTCCTGCTAATCAGTACTTGTGAAAAACAATAGGGAGGAGGATAAGAAGGCTTTCACCCTGGAAACTGAAGAGGAAGACGACACAAGTAGATATTATAAATTGAAAAGGAGGCATTTCAAACTATTTAAATCAGTGCATCCATGTGTCTGAAAGTACATTCAAGACACTTCAGAGTGCCAGGAGAGGGACTTTGAAAGAAGCCAGATTTAAATGGCTATTGTAAGAGACAAAAGAGTTGAAAGACTGAACACCACAGTCCTAAAGATAAACATAGGTGATGTGGAGCACTGATAAGTGGGTACCAGCATCCCAACAACAGAATCATTGTGTGAGGCAAAAGAGAGAAGGCTAGCCCATCTTCAGGTCTGGTCAGTACAAAAGTCATATTGGATGCATATGTTTCATAGGCATCCTTGCAGGAGAACTTTGATCTTCACAACCTGGCCCCAGGCTGAAATTAAATGGTGCAGTAATCATGTGACAAGCGCCAATGCAGCAACCATCTTGTTACCTCCTTCTCTCTCTCTCCCCGCAACACCTAATAACAATTGACTTTACATTATTTGTTGTTAGTTTTCCATCTCTGTTCCACTTTATTGGCTGCTTTTTGGAGGCCTGGACAGGCTATCAATGTAATGATTGCACGCAGATGATGTCATGCCACATTGTGGAAGGGAGGAGGGGGAAGTGCTAGGCTGTTCCATCCATACAATCTTTACAGCATCTAATTTCAACCTTTTCTGTTGTGGAAGCCAAGCTCAACTCATCTGCTAGAGTTTCAACCACTATCTTTAATCTGCTCATTGTGCCAGTCAGCCAAAAAAGGGGGGGGGCTGTTGGTTTTTGCCTTCTGAAACGGCAATAAATGAAAATGTACCACGGAACCATTAAACTCACAAAACATACAATCAATCAAACATCATCAGAGGATAGTGAAGAGTCCCAATTTACCTCAGAAAAGCTATTTGATTTATGATGCACTATTCGTTGCAATCCACTTAGAGTGTCTATTAGAAAAGCAGGGCACCACCATTCATTCATTCATTCATTCTACTTTTTATGATTTCCATTTATAGGCTAACTGGTTATCTGAAGAGTGGTTCCCATTCAGAACTGTATTGCTGTGTACCGGTAACTAGCCAGGTCTACATTCCCATTCATGTAAAATCCACAGTGTACAACCAGAGCACAAAAAGAAGAGCAATGGGAGCTGAAATCCTATAATCATTTACCTGGGAGTAATCCCAGTGAGACTTTTTTCCATGTAAATATGCATAGGATTTTGAAGTAAAATACATAGGATTTTGAAGTAAAACACTAAGAAACAATGAAGTAAGCATTTCAGCAATGTAACCTTAACTCTGTGCTAAACTTTATCCACTGTGAGCTCAGAAATAATCAAAACTTTATGCAGCATAAAAGGAACCTGAAATAAATAGGCCAATGCCACAAATCTGTAATGATTAAAGCAAAGCTACATTGTTCAAATTTGGTTTACGTTGGTTCTTTTTCCATGAGAGTTAGCACATTCTTCTGAATATTTCACCATTTTCCTCCCTTCAGAATCTGTAAAAATAATCATTGATTTTAAAGGTGTCTGTCCTGCTCAATTTTTATCTTCCATCCTGTTTCTAGTAGGAACTGAACTGAATCTAACTATAAAAGACAGTCAATTTTCTTTGCAGTAATCTTTAATATTTTTCATCAGCGCCTTGCTCCCCAGACAAGGTGCTAGTTTTGCAATCCGAACCCACTCATCAGTGAACAGCTAATGAGATTAAAGTGTTGACTTTCAAAAGTAATCACAAATAATAGAATGTATCATACCACCAATAAAGCTGATATTAAGATGGACTGCAATCTGAAGTATCATTGTGCTAATGCACAAAATATTTGCTCCCCAGCCAATAAAATGGTTTGGAAATGCTTCCTAAGATTCAGAATAAACCTCTCCACTGAAACAGATACTATGGGTTGTAGCCCATATTAATTCTATTCAGATAGACCTACTATCAAAATAAGAACAGGACTACTATAGGTCATTAATGTCAATGTGTTAGTTTTGCGTAGCTCAATACAATGCTATGTACGGTGTAAGTAGAGAAATAATTACAAATGATATATCATAAATTAAATAAATATTAAAATTTGAGAAGTTGTTCAATCTAGATAGGCATTTTTTAAAAAATACAAGGCCTCACGTTTATATAAAGATGCACTGGTATTCACTGGGTATCAGCCTCAGGAGTGGGTATTGAAATTGTTCACCATTATCTAAAATTTTAACCCATCCCAACATTTGAATTGGAAATACTTGGTGTTTATTAATGGATTTTCCATGGAACAAAATTAGTTTTCTCTTAATAAGACAAAAGGAGCAGAAATGTCAATTACTATGGCTTCATTTTCACTATTATTTTCCAATTACTTGAAGAAGCCTATTCATAGCTTAGAATGGTAAGAAGTGCAGAAGCCTTTCTTTGCAAACATTTAGAAGAATGCCCAGGGCACTATGTGTAAAGCTTCACTAGCTGTTCCTAAAATTTGAATCCCGTAAAATGTAGCAGCGCTAAACAATTTATGAAGCACAAATTGCAGTGGTTATTGGCTTTTTCTCATTATGTTTTCAGTTGCTGTATGTTACTGGAAGTAAAATATTGATGCTTCCCTTTAAGCCTTAAATACCTTTTCCTGAATGATGGGGCTGTAGACTGCAATCAAAAATGCCATGGTGGTCAAAAATGACTTGTGGCTCAACTTGAACATCCTGAACACCTGCTTACCCTTTAACATGCCATAAGTAAGAGAATGATGTTATTTTGGTGGGCTCATCCCCAACTCACACTGAAGCATTAGCAGTGCAATCTTATACTCAAAAAGACATTTCAATGAGTTCAATAAGGCTTTCGCCAAAGAAAGTTAGGCTTGCAGCCTCAGTGATCTGACTTTTTCCAGGCCCTGCTGCATACACTCCAACATGTCCCAGTGGAAGACCAAGACTTCTGGGGCCATGCTCCTGTGCAAGTCATGTGACCTGTGTGAGTGTATGTTACATAGAAGGTGTGGGGGATATTTAGCCCTCCAGTTGTTGCTGAATTACAAATCCCATCACCCCAACCATCATGGCCAATACGGTGGTACCTCGCAAGATGAATGCCCTGCAAGACGAACTTTTCACAAGACGAATGCGTCTTGCGATCTGATGGTGACTCGCAAGACGAATTTGTTTTGTGAAAAATTCGTCTTGTGAATCGCGGTTTCCCATAGGAATGCACTGAAATTTAATTAATGCGTTCCTATGGGCAAAAAAAAAAAAAGAAATTTCAATGCATTCCTATGGGAAACCACGATTCGCAAGATGATTTTTTCGCAAAATGAATCGACTCGCGGAACGAATTAAATTCGTCTTGCGAGGCACCACTGTAGTTTGATGAGAGTTGCAATCCAACAACATCTAGAGCAGGCATCCCCAAACTGCGGTCCTCCAGATGTTTTGGCCTACAACTCCCATGATCCCTAGCTAACAGGACCAGTGGTCGGGGAAGATGGGAATTGTAGTCCAAAACATCTGGAGGGCCGAAGTTTGGGGATGCCTGATCTAGAGGTTCTCCTCTCCTCATGTGGAGAGGAACAGTGGCCCAGAATCAAGGCAACTGAGGGAAGGGAGAAACGAAGTTGTGCTGGTTCTTGACAGAACATCTCTACCCCCTGATATCTATACTATATATACAAGAAGGAAAGGGAATGGTGAGCTGGAACAGGAATTTGACCCCTGTGCCCATCAGTCTTCTTTTCATATCACCAAGGCCCTTCTAAACACTCAGCAACAGTTTGCATTTGTGTGTGAAAGAAGGGAAGGGAGCTGACTAAAACCAGAAGCTTCCTCAGAAATGAGCTTCACCACATCAATAAATGACGAGCACAAGTCTGCTCTGCTGCTTTGAACTAGCTTTTTGAATGAGGGCATTTTGTTGCAAAGGTTCATGGTGGTTTCAGGATGAACGTTTGTGTTGAGGACTCAGGGTGGGCATGCCATATTTGAAAGCAGCTTTTGGTTTGGAGGTACCAAGGCTCTTGGGCTACAATAGAGGATAATGTACAGTAGTACTTAAAATGCCTAATATGTGCTTTATTAGCTCTTTGTACAGTTATGCTTGCCACTGCCTGCAGACTGGAAAATGGAATGGGAGTATGTACTTCAGAAAATTTTGAAAGCTCAAATTTTGGCTAGTAGGTTTCTTTATTAGGGATGGTATCAGAATCTGCATTGCTCAGACGAGCTCACTTGAATGGTCTTCCCCAAGTAGCACCCACATTTCTAGAGGAGTAGATGCTCCCATTCACAGAATCACCTATTATGGCCAAGATACAAGCTGTAGTGAGGCATTTTAATTTTTTTCCCTCCATGCAAGTAGCATTGTCTGGAGAGATAGTGGGACTTGCCTCTCTGTTGTGTCCATTGCCAGCTTCTCTCCCACCCCTGCACTGTCCATGGGGAAAATCTGCTAATCCTGTGATCAGGATTGCACCTCACAGGGTTCTTCCTTGTGGCAATTAAATGAGGGGGAGAACCATGTACACCAAGATAGTCAGTGCGGCCTAGTGGTTACCGTGTCAGGCTAGGACCTGGGAGACCAGGGTTCTAATCTCCGCTTGGCCATGAAGCTCTCTGGGTGACCTTGGGCTGATCACTGTCTCTCAGTCTGACCCACCTTACAGGATTTAATGAGGAGGAGGACAACCATGTAAGTCACCTTAAGCTCCTTAGAGAAAAAGGTGAGCTATACTGTAAATGCAGTAAATAAATTATAATAATTGGTTACTGGGGTGAACACAGCTGTGCCCCCAAATTCAAGCAGGTGAGATGGATATTTAGTTGATATGGCACTAATCATTTCCTTATTCACTCTTCCTGTCACTACCCTACTCTCTTCAGAGCCAGACTCACACCACAGTTTACTTCCTGGGTTGCACCTTCAATACTAACTAGGTGAAATGCTGCAGACCACATAACACCAGTCCTGAAAGACCTACATTGGCTCCCAGTACATTTCTGAGCACAATTCAAAGTGTTGGTGCTGACCTTTAAAGCCCTAAACAGCCTCGGTCCAGCATACCTGAAGGAGCGTCTCCACCCCCATCGTTCTGCCCGGACACTGAGGTCCAGTGCTGAGGGCCTTCTGGCGGTTCCCTCGCTGCGAGAAGCCAAGTTACAGGGAACCAGGCAGAGGACCTTCTCGGTAGTGGCACCCACCCTGTGGAATGCCCTCCCACCAGAGGTCAAAAAGAACAACTACCAGACCTTTAGAAGGCATCTCAAGGCAGTCCTGTTTAGGGAAGCTTTTAATGTTTGGTGGATTTCTGTATTTTAATATTTTGTTGGAAGCCACCCAGAGTGGCTGGGGGAACCCGGCCAGATGGGTGGGGTATAAATAATAAATCATTATTATAATAATAAGCATTTCTGGCCCCTGATCCAGCAGGTATGTAAGCTTGGTGCTGTTTTGGCTACCCTTGACTGACACTGGGTTTATCCATAACAATTCAAAACCAGCGTATTCAGAATCAGATCCAGAGGGTTGAGCTCCATGGCGCTTCCAAGCTACTGTTTTTCACAAGCTGCCCCTATAACATTTGAAAAAGATTTTAATCTTGCTTATTGCCTTTTCTCTTGTTTTAACAATGTTGTGGCTGCCAGTTTGTGTGCATGCGTGTGTTTGGTATTTGCATTTTAATTGCTTTATTCTTTTCATAAACTGCCCTGGGAATATGACTGTATAAAAATACTTCAGCTAAATCGATAAATAATAAACTCTTCCCTCAAAATGGGGAGGGGGGAATTATAGTCTTCAAGAGCAGCCTACGACAGAACAGGAGGCTTGTGTGTATCTTTAGACTGCGGCTTTAATCTTTTTAAAACTGGCATCTTTCCTATGACTTCATTTACTACATAAATCTGCAGCTGTTGCACTGGTTGTTCAGGCTCCCCCCCCCCTGCCCTCCTTCGTCTAATCCTTGCTTTATTATACTAACCTTGTGCTCTTTTTCTTTACTGGGATATTGAACTCTTCATTCATTGACTCATGTCTATTTTCAATTACAGCCTTGCTGTGATATGACTCGAAAATAAAGGCACGTAGGGTCTGAATCCATAAGGTCTTGGAAATGCAACTTCTATCACAGACTGACTTTTCTAAATATGGCACTCGCAGGATGGGAATTTTCCCAAGGAGATAATCTGAAGCATGTGAGCTGACTGCCTTTGTGCTGCCTTCTCTTTTGAGTCCTGATTGAATATAGTGACACTTGCATTCTGACATTCAGAAGAAAAGGCTGTGCAATTCTATAAAGGGTATGGTTTGTGCATGCTCGTGTCATTTATTTCTGGGCTCATAATTCTTAATCGTGATTGCACATCTTCCTTCTCAGTAAACCAATTGGCAAGAGTCTTGCCTTTACACTCCCCCCCCCCCGAAAAAGCCAGCCCACCAGAAGATTGAGGGATCTAATTTAACATTCCTCCTCTCTGCCATAGGGTCATTTGATGGCATTGGGTGCATTACTCCAGTACTCTGGACAGGAGTGAAATAATAGTCTAGTAGTACTTTAAAGGCTAACAAATGTATTACTACCTAAACTTGCATAGATTGCCAACAATGAGCATCTGACTGTAGCCCAGGAAAACCTACACCAGATTTTCCTCCTGTTCCTGCTATGTCTCCAAGGTTCTAAAACAGTTCCATTTGTTGCACTAAAACCCACTTTACAAAGTTGTTGTAAGGATGGAAGATTATAAAACACAGTGGAATATTTAAAATGCTATTATAAAAAGTTGGATGGTTCAAATAAGAACTCAATATGCATAGCATGGGAGCATGGGCTGCATCCTGCCTGCACATCCCACCCAGCTAAGTCTGTTACAGCAGGCGACCAATAATAATAATAATAATATATTATTTCTACCCCGCCCATCTGGCTGGGTTTCCCCAGCCACTCTGGGCAGCTTCCAACAGAAAAAATAAAATAATCGATTAAACATTAAAAGCCTCCCTAAACAGGGCTGCCTTCAGATGTCTTCTAAAAATCTGGTAGCTGTTTTTCTCTTTGACATCTGATGCGAGGGCGTTCCACAGGGCGGGTGCCACTACCAAGAAGGCCCTCTGCCTGGTTCCCTGCAACTTGGCTTCTCGCAACGAGGGAACCGCCAGAAGGCCCTCGGTACTGGACCTCCGTGTCCGAGCAGAACGATGGAGATGAAGACGCTCCTTCAGGTATACTGGACCGAGGCCATTTGAGGTCAGTACCAACACTTTGTATTGTGTTCAGAAACGTACTGGGAGCCAATGTAGATCTTTCAAGACTGGCGTTATGTGGTCTTGGCGGCCACTCCCAGTCACCAGTCTAGCTGCCGCATCCTGGATTAGTTGTAGTTTCCGGGTCACCTTCAAAGGTAGCCCCACGTAGAGTGAATTGCAGTAGTCCAAGTGGGAGATAACTAGAGCATGCACTACTCTGGCAAGAGAGTCCGCAGGCAGGTAGGGTCTCAGCCTGCGTACCAGATGGAGCTGATAGACAGCTGCCCTGGACACAGAATTGACCTGTGCCTCCAAAATGACTCCCAGGCTGTGCACCTGGCCCTTGAGGGGCACAGTCACCCCTTTCAGGACCAGGGAGTCCTCTACACCAGCCCACCCCCTGTCCCCCAGGAACAGTACTTCTGTCTTGTCAGGATTCACCCTCAATCTGTTAGCCACCATCCATCCTCCAACTGCCTCCAGACACTCACACAGGACCTTCACCACCTTCACTGGTTCTGATTTGAAAGAGAGGTAGAGCTGGGTATCATCCGTATACTGATGAACACCCAGCCCAAACCCCCTGATGATCTCTCCCAGCGGCTGCATGTAATGTTAAAGAGCATGTTAAAGACCACACATTAGATGTGCTGAGGGACCATTTGAAAAGTCTGTTTGTAGGCCTGAATATGCTGGTTGTGTCCCAGATTCTATTTTCTTTTATTTTAGTGTGCTTCCCCTCCCCATCGTGATTCCATGACCTCATAGATCACACCCCAGGACCTCCTAGCAGCTCCACCAGGTCAAATGAGTACCAACCACCTTTGGAAGTAAATGTGTTCCGGTTTACAACTGGGCAGCATAATCCTATGCAAATTTACTCACGATGTTCAATGGGACCTTGTAAGTGTGTTCCCCTGTAAGTGTGTTTAGTAAGGCAGTCGTACAATGCAATCCTATGGGCATCTACTATGAAGTAAGTCCCCTTTGCGTTCAGTGAGACTTACTTTCAGGAAAGGCTATTTTGAATTGCAGGCTCTGTCTAGCTAATTTTCAGTGCTGAACTTTTGATCCTCTTTGAAAATGAGTATTTCTGGAAGAGGCCAAATTTAGCTGTATCATTGGATGTCTTCCTGCATCAAGTGTGTGAAGATATATAGCACCATGACTTTACAGACCAACAGATTAGGAGCTTCTACTCAAATGTTAATTACTTTTATAGATGGACAACCATTAAGGAAGACCAGCTCTTTGATATCAAAGGACTAACTTTGAATATATGTGTGGCTGACCACTCACAAAAACTAAACCACTTTCACACACTTGAGCCTCAATATATTGGAACATCTTCAGTGCCTTTGATGTGGTAGATTAAATGAGCTCCCTCAAGTACTGTATCATTTCAAAATGAGTTTAATTTTAAGTTGTATTTTAAAATGCAGGATCAGCACCCCTAGCCTACGGCACTGAAGCTACAGACCTTTTTCTACCTCTCTTGTGTCACACATTTCATAAATGTTCAAAGTAATTTTTTCTTATTATTAAGTGAAAAATGTCGCCCCAAATCTTGCTATGTTGGGAGGACCAATACATAAGAAATGTGGGGTGACGATGGACTTATTAGACATCCTAGAAAACATATTTTCAGCCCTAGGGCAGCAATCTTCCAGGACCAGCATGCCAGTTGGTGTGTTTGTTTTTGTACAGAGGCAAAAGTGGGCATCACAACAGGCATGTCTCTTAATTTTTGTACAATTGGCAACATTCTAGCCATTCAAAAGTGAGAGCTTTCACAAGCATCTGGGCATGCCAGAGTCATCTTCACATTGCTGGATAACAGATTTGTTTAGTTTAAAAGACTGGAGCAAATTACTCATTTGTTTTTATTTCAAGGTATATTTCATAACTTATTTTCAGACATGATCTTGAATGTAATGACTCTTGAAAATGTCTGACTATGAAAAAGAAGGTTATCGAAAAATGATGTACATATGCACAAAGCCAATTTAAAAAAATGGGGGGGGGGAGAGCCTGGGGGACTAGCCTACTCTCTTAAATGTTCCCTTGGCACCTCCTTCCCAAAACCCGGGAAGCTTCTGGCCAGCTTAGGGAGTGAGGCATGATACTCATGTGTGTGACGACACCACGTACGTTGGCCCCGCCCCCACCAAACACCCTCACAAGCTGGTGCCTCTGACCCTAACTGTTCCCCTACACAAAATTTCACTGCACACCACTGGAGGAGAGTGATTCCCCCCCCCCACACCTTTCAGCCCAAATGGTACAGTGTATGAAACGTTTCCTACATGATTCTGCTGAATGTGTAGATGGACCATAAAGAAGGCTGATCGCCGAAGAATTGATGCTTTTGAATTATGGTGCTGGAGGAGACTCTTGAGAGTCCCATGGACTGCAAGAAGATCAAACCTATCCATTCTAAAGGGAATCAGCCCCGAGTGCTCACTAGAAGGACAGATCGTGAAGCTGAGGCTCCAATACTTTGGCCACCTCATGAGAAGAGAAGACTCCCTGGAAAAGACCCTGATGTTGGGAAAGATGGAGGGCACAAGGAGAAGGGGACAACAGAGGATGAGATGGTTGGACAGTGTTCTCGAAGCTACAAACATGAGTTTGACTAAACTGCGGGAGGCAGTGGAAGACAGGAGTGCCTGGCGTGCTATGGTCCATGGAGTCACGAAGAGTCGGACATGACTAAACGACTAAACAACAATATATATACGTAGCTGGACTTTAGGAAGAAAACACTGTATTGCCAATCTCATAACAACCAGTTGATGAATTGGCCTTGACTCTGTGACAACACTGCACATCAAGGGTAGAAGTATAACAGGAATCTGAGAAGAAGCACGCACAGGAACTATTGATGCAAGTAATAAAAGACATGCCCCCTTCTCTTGCCCTGATCCCTCAGTATAGTCTTCTTGTACATTTTGGTCTGCTGTGTATAGGAGCTGTCAGATGGAAATCCTTCAGTCCTAAGACCTTTGTGTTGGCAGCAATAAATATAAGTGATGCCGATGCTGTGGCTGCAGGTAAATTATGGAAGCAGACAGGTGACAGCTTGTTCGGATGAGTCATTTGTCCTCATTCATCCTGCATCATCTGACGGCAAGGTGTATACAGAATGTCAATATGATTTGGCATTTGGGAATGGAAACATTTCCAGGAAGGGAACAGCAATCCTGTGCTCACATATACCAGGTCCAGAAACACGTTGCTTCTATGCTGAGGCAGCAGCTGCCAAATCCAATGCCAACTTATTGGTGGAGAGGGGAGAGGAAAGAAACATGCAACCAGAAATGGCAGGAAAATAACAGATACAGCATCCCTCTGTTACTTACCAATCAGGGACTGTGCTGCTAGCAATGTCCACTTGTCATTCACAGAGTTAGCCAATAAGCTCACAACGATGGGGACATGCCTGAGAAACACACCACTGAATGATAATAAATAATAATAATAATAATAATAATAATAATAATAATAATAATAATAATATTTATACCCCGCCCATCTGGCCGGGCTTCCCCAGCCATTCTGGGCGGCTTCCAACAGAAAAATAAAACACAATAATCTATTAAACATTAAAAGCCTCCCTGAACAAAGCTGCCTTCAGATGTCTTCTAAAAGTCTGGTAGTTGTTTTCCTCTTTGACATATGTTGGGAGGGCGTTCCACAGGGCAGGCGCCACCACCGAGAAGGCCCTCTGCCTAGTTCCCTGCAACTTGGCTTCTCACAACGAGGGAACCGCCAGAAGGCCCTCGGTGCTGGACCTCAGTGTCCGGGCAGAATGATGGAGGTGGAGACACTCCTTCAGGTATACTGGACTGAGGCCATTTAGGGCTTTAAAGGTCAGCACCAACACTTTGAATTGTGCTCGAAAATGTACTGGGAGCCAATGTAGATCTTCCAACACCGGTGTTATGTGCACAACGAAGTGTCAAATCAATACAACTCCCACTCCAGCAGCCCCAGTGCTGCAGCCAGCAATTCCCAGGCACCCTTCCAGACATGGGTTCAAATCTCTTTCTCCTCACCACCACTGACTTGGAACTCCACACAAACAAAGGGGAGGGAGATCAGGACACACATCCCCGTGTCCTGGCAGAGGACCAGCAGGAAGCACTCAAAGCCTTCTTGGGACAGAGGTTCAAGACCCTTTTGTCAAAGAGAGGGGCTATGGCGCACACTGATAGCATCCTCCAGTGGCTCACTCTATAGGGAAGCAGGAGTTTGAGCCCCATCAAGACAAAAGGAAGAAAATGCATGCCACCGCCTTTTGCATGCTGGAAAACATATATACCAGGGCAAAAAACTACAGCTGTCATCAGCCCAGCCAACATTATGATCAGGAATTATGGGAGTTTGCCCAGTGACATCTGAAAGGCTGGGCACCACACTGGCTACTCCTTAATTGAGTCACTCCCATGAAGCTATTATCTAAGCACCTATCAAAGTATGTAGTGCTTCAGGACATAAACAGAGAGATAGGTCCCTGTCTCAAAGAAGCTTAACCATGGGGAGAAAACAGAGGGAGAGAAGATCCCAAGACTGCTGAATTTCTTTTCCCCCATGTCCAGATTGCTCTAAGATGTAGGCCTAGCAAAGACCCTTAAAAGGAATCTTAACCTCAGCCCTCATCCAGTTAATGATCTTGCCAGCTATTAAGCGGGACTAACTCTTCAAAATCTTCATCTGCCTGATGCTGCAGAAGGAGGGCAGGGGAGAGTGAAAGCCGAATAAGAAAAGGATTTAGTCCATTTCCCTTTCACCACCTGTAAAAATATCAAAATCCCAGGCCCACCCACCTCCACACCTGGCGTTCTGCAGCCGATATTATATTGCACAGATGACTTTCCTTAATCTCAGCTCATTAGACACTGCATGATGCATCTCTTCAGCATCCCATCGAACATCTCTCTTGCAGTCCCCAATTTGTCAGCAATCCCATAATAAAAGAGACCACAATGGAAATCTCTCTGAAAAACCCAGCTAAGCCTTTCCTCTGTGGTGCTGCCATCTGTGAACTTGAATGGGAAAAATTGGCTTTCCAGTAACTTCGTTGTTTCCCACTGAATCTGTCTATGCAGTAAGATGGTATTAGAATTCTCTGTGGATGATGGGTGGAAGGAAGTTCAGTACAGTGTAATTTAACAAAACCTTTCTGAGCTCTGGCTGCCAACTATAAGGTTAATAATGTTTTTCCTGTGCTTTTCTACTTGCATGCAAACTGACTGTCATCTTTGTATGGAATCTGCTACAATGATCCTGGATTTCTGTATGTGGGACTCATCTTGTTTTGCATTCAGTTACTGTGTGTGTGTGTGTGTGTGTGTCTTCTGAATGCCATCCATTTTCCCATACACAATATTAAGGTCATCCTCATCCAGCAGTCTCGGAACAATGTGTTTGAAAAAGCAGTTCTATTCAAAGAGCTACTTGGGTGGAAATTTTTATAGTGGGCATGTTTGCAAGTCCTAGCCATAAACAGAGATTGAAATATAGCATCTAGGAGCAGCTCCCCTTTTCACCTATTCGTGTTAAAACAAAAACAAACAAACAAAAGCCACCAATGTGATTTGTGCTATATAGTAGCCTACCCAATCACATTTTTTAGTTGTCACAAATTCTCCCCTGCGTTTCCTAGCTGTGTTATTAATACATTCTCTACTTTCTACAAAAAAGTTGTTCTTGCATACACCTTCAAGACTTAACTAATTTATTATGGTTTCACAGACCAGAGTCTACTTCATCAGATACGTAAAGGTGACAGGTACATAATGGGTGTAAGAGCAGACATGATCACATCCGAAATGGACCATGAGTAGAATCCGTCAAACAGAGAGGAATGAGACCTGTGCTGGTGAAGAAAATGGATGGATAACCAACACCTGGAGGGAAGAGTAGGATAGCACCATGAATTCCTTATGCTCACATTGTAGCCATCTGCACAGGGGTATGATGAAAACAAAGCCTAGCTGTGCTTGCTGCAACCAAACATCTGTTAGTCAAGCAATGACATGGTTTTGACAGGGAGTAAACATAAGTGCTTACCTTTCTGTGTTTGGAGGACCTGGCTTCACTGAGTTCTTTTCTTCTCAAGTTCATTGAAGTGATGTGAAGCAAAGGCTGTACCAGGGGGAGCAACTGAATGACCCTAGGAAACCGCAGTTTGGTGCCCATGAGACCATAGGTCACAAACAATATAAGATGAAGTTCTAAATGTCCTTATAGTAAAGAAAGTTAAGAATGCTAGATGCATGTTTTAAAGATTGTGAATTGCTGTGGACTGGGACTTCTGCTCAGAAAGTTGGGACACATGTTAAGGGTGTCTCATTTGGAAAGGCTTGGAGTCCAGTTGGTATTTATTTATGACATCTGTATGCCTCCCCATAACACAAAGTTCTCTGGGCAGCTTACAACATATAAGAAAAAAAAATGTAAACACAAATAAGACACCAAACTATAAAATCAAAGATAACATAAATACAACATAAACCAAGTCCAGTTGCACCTCCAAAGTTAAAATCCGGACATCATCGTTTATTTAAAATAACTGAGTGAACAGAGAGGTCTAAAGACCTCTGGCACCAACCCAACAAAGATGGCACCAAGGAAACATTTTTGGGTTTGCTGTTCTAGGGAGCATCGTCACTGAAAAGGCCCTCTTCTTTGTGGTTAATTGGTGAGATCACTTGGTTACAGATCCAAAAACTACCATGACTTTTCTTATGGCATCCTTCAGAAGAAGAGGCAGCTCTTTCTGTTAAATTAAATAAATAAAAAACTAAGCCAAATCATTTTTTTTTTAAAAAAAGTCCATCCACTTAAAATCCACTAATGAGAAGATCATATGTAGCCCCTGGGTGAGGGAGTTCTAAAGATGTGGGGCCACTGAAAATGCCCTTCATCTGGTGCCCTCCAATCTGGTGGTTTTTGATGGCAGATGAGGACGTAGGGATCCAGGATCTGGGCAGATTGATATGGGTGCAGATAATCCTTCCAATAACCTCCTCACAAACCATTGAGGGCTTTAAAGGCAAAAAAAATGGCACTTTAAATTGACTCCAGAAAGAAATAGCTAAGGCCCACAAAGAGTAGTTTGGATGAAAAAGCTTACAGATTTTTTTTTATTAAAAAAAATGTCACGTTTTTTTTAATTATAAAGATAAGTGATATTTAAAGAGAGGTTACTCTATAAAAGAGAGATGGTTCCAGTTAGCCCCCCATCAATTAAAAATAAATGTTAGATTAATTAAGGACATTTCTCAAACCTATCACACTGGAATTGAAACAACAACCTGCATTAAAATTATGCTTTCTCCGCCTGCTTAGTTAATATAAAGGCACTCCTCAGACATCCTCTGTGAAAATGAAGGCTACAAAAAACATAATTCCTGGAATTCAGACAGAGTTGTAAGATTAAAACAACTCTGGCTCAAATCCATTCTCTTACCACAGCTGAAATCAATATTGCAGGACAAATAGTTCCTGCTATTAATAAAACGTTGGGCCACTTTTCAAACAATGCCACACAGCCCAACCTTATTCATATATTCTCAGGCATAAGCCCTTCTACACTCATTGAGGATTGCTCCCAGTTGACTATGAACAGGATTGCTGGCTTCATTAATATTCTCAAGAATTCTGCAAAAGAGACTAGGCCAATGATGGGCAGTGAATCACCCCACATTTCTTCCAGCCAACCATGCTAAACATGCAAGTTGCAGGGAGGCAAGGCATATATAGAAGGCCCCGGCCATCTCAGGTTCTATCTGTGCTTCTGACTGACTGGATTTCAGAGGGAATCCAGAAGTTCCTTCTGGGTGAGGTTTTTCTGGTGGTTTTTCTTTTTCCTCTTGGTTTTAATGTATCAGTGTGAGGGGTTTTTTTTTTTGTCCATTTGTTTGATTGGTTGTAGGTTGCTTTGGGTTGCCCTGAGCAACATAAAGCAATGAACAAATTCAATATTGTTGACCTCTGATCTGTCTCAGGAGACAATGGAGGAGTGTGCTTTGGGACAATGGAGAAGTCAAATTGTTGGAAGGTTACAGCGCCTGCTGTGGCTGTAGGGACTGATATGAGAGAGACATGTTTAGTTGCAAATTCAATATATAAATTAACAACAACAACTATGTGCATTTACCTGCAAGGTGATGGCTGTCAATGGATGGGGGGGGCAGAACTCAGAAGCTAAAGTGAATTTAGAAGGAAGTTCTAGTTTGCAAAGTTTATTAGAAATTGGACTGTGGAATCTGCTGACAATATGCAATTTACCTCTCTTTTTTTTGTTACCCTGGGACTCTATTATAAATCCTGTTCTCCTCAGGTCACTATATAAACAATTTCAGTAACTTAGTGGGTGGGTGGGAGCCTGAAAAGCTGACAAGCCTCACTATCACAAGGATAGTTATATAATCAAATGTCTCAGGAGAGTTTTGTGTACAAAATGTAATAACGTCATACTGCTTTATATAAACTGAGGGCAGAAGTCAAGGAAGCAGAGAACAAAGTCATTACCACTCTTTCATTGTGGGACTCATAATTCAATTACCCTTATTCCCACCTTGTACTCCAAAAGATAGCAATTTCTTTAGATGAAACTGGTAAATGGAAAGTCTGGTGTAGTCTTCTATATATTAGCAAGTACTCCTTTTTCACCTTTCATTCCACATTGCCTTTCCACTTTTTTTGGTCTTCTTTCTTTGTTATCCAGTTTTTAAAAATGTACATAACAAATAACCCCCCCCCCCCCGAAACATTCCCATGCATATACAGTGGAGTCAAACATTAAGTAGGTTTATAAAGAGTTTAGAATTGATTGCATCAGTTATATGTTTTTTGTACTCTCTGTTGCCTTTCCACTTTTCAAACAATGAAAAATGACACTCTTGAAAGTTTCAGAACATGAGTGAATTATTAGGGTTCTTAATTTTGATGAGTTTTAGATCCTGTTCCTCAGTTTTGCAGCAATTGCAGTGTAGAGCTTTGGGTCGTAGTGGTGTCCAGGGATAGACAAATCTGTCAATTTTGCTTTTTCTTGGGTTCTCATTTTTCCAATTCTACACATTTTCACATTAATTTGATTTTTTTTTAAAAAAAGAATCATTTATGGAAATTCTCCAGCATTTTTGTTTGAATTTTTCCTGGCCTACATATTTTTGCATTTTGGTGTCACAAGTATCCTAGCATGAAGAAGCAGGGATGTGCTAGTGAGCCACCACTAACACCTCTGTCTTCCTCTCAATGATTCCCCCTGTCATCTGCAGTCCCCCACTCATAAATCTGCTCTAGAAAGTTGAGGGGCATTCCAGAGCTTAATTTAGAGGGGTGAGGGAATCCCTGAAAACTGCTTCCTTCCTCAAAGGAAGACTTATTGCCAACTGAGCGACACCGTTGGATACAGCTCAATATCTTTTGCTAAAGATCAAGATGTAGGTGGGGAAGGGAAACCACTGCATGTCCTAACAGCCCCGTTCTGCAGAGGATATTACGACCCCTCCTGCTTGGCTCATTTCACAAATATTAAAAAGATGCAATTCAGATGCAACACCTCTGACAGGGCAGTAACTGTTTCACTGTATTATTTTGGGATAACTTCTATGTTTTGGTTTTAACATCTTACGTAAAGCACTTTGGGATCATGTATCTTAAGTAGCATAAAAATGTAATTAACAGACAAGCACCTCACAATCTCCAAACAGCGGCCAGCTTTTTCACCCCAAAATGGCTTGTGGAACATGATGGAGAATGCAGAACTTAGCCAAATAACAACACCACTTTGTTCTGCTTAGAAAGGCTCCATGTCAACAGTCTATCACTTGAACTTTAGCAACATCCCTACTAAGTATGACTTATTGTCCTCACCAGTGCTTTTTTTCTAGAAAAATAGGCACTGATACTCCCCGTGAAGTTGTTACAGTAAGTGCTACACTTTTTAACAACAAAAAAGAGGTGCTAGTACGACATACCCTTAAGTACCGCCTGAAAAAAGCACTGGTCCTCACCCTGGTTAAGTTTCTGTAGATATGGATAAATCTTGGTTCAGCTTGCCTTCAGAAGGTGTGTCTAGAACAGGGGTGGTTATCTCTTGCTCTCCAAAAACCACTGGATTATCCTCTTGGACCATTGGCCATGCAAGCTGGTGTTGATGGGTGCTGAAGTCTAAAAGCATCTGGGGGGACCACAGGTTAGGCAGCTCAGGTATAAAGAGATATAGCTGCAGGATCTGCTTTTCATCTTGCTGTGTAGCAAGGTTAAAGAGGGAGGGATACTGGCTCATTGGATTGACAAGAGTTTTTACTGATTAAAAAGTAAGTGTTTGTTTATTAGCAGATTGCATATTTATTAATAAAGTTCCTGCCCCCGCTTCAGAAATGAACTCATTAGATAGCTTTGACAAGCCATTATCTCATTGGCTCTGTGCCTCTTGTCTACAATATGTGGGTAATAATCTACTTCATCAAGTTGTGAGGGTCACTGAGCTAATGCTGATGGACATCCAAATAGCACTATATGATTGCTAATTATTATTTGTTAACTGCATCTGCAGTTCCCATCCATTTTACTCCAGAGTAGTACTAGTAAAGACAGCAGGATAGCAGAGGATTGGACTAGATGGCCCCCAGGGTCCCTTCCAATTCTATGATTCTATGGCATTCCAAAATAAGAGTGACAATGTGCCAGAAGATCAATTTTATCTACACATATATGGAAATCAAAATTGGCTTCTTTAACTGTAGGAGATTTGATATGAATCATTAAATGTAACTGGCTCAAAATCTTTTATACTTTGCACTTAAGGGAAAAAACACACCTAAGGATTACTTTCTCATTCCCATTTCTAGGCTCTCTTTCAAATATCACCCTACTGGAATAATATTTGCAATTCCACCAAGTTGGAGACGGAATTATTAGAGCCAAAGACAAAAAAATCTCTCCAGAATGTATAATTTATTGCTGCAGTGGCACACAAAAGATGAACAGACAAAAAAGGTGATGATAGACTGGGCAAAGGATGTGGGACATAATATTATGATGGAGGATTGGGAAAGGTTATGGAAGAACATGAAATTTACTGCATGTACTGTTTTAAGAGAAAATATGATGAAAATGATGTATAGATGGTATTTAACACCAGTAAAACTTACTAAGATTTATCACAATCAAGACAATAAGTGTTGGAAATGTAAAAAGGTGGAAGGAACATTCTATCACATGTGGTGGACTTGCGCATTAGTTAAAGAATTCTGGGGAAAAGATTTATAATGAACTGAAAAAAGTGTTGAAAAACACTTTTATTAAGAAACCAGAATCGTTTCTATTGGGCATAGTAGGAAAAGAACTGCCTATGAAAGATGTAAATTTGTTCTTATATGCCACAACTGCAGCCAGGATACTATTAGCAAATTATTGGAAGACACAGAAGATACAGTGGAAGAATGGCAAATAAAGATGTTTGACTATATGGAACTTGCTGATCTGACCGGAAGACTACGCGACCGGGGAGAGGAGAAGGTGGAAGAGGAATGGAAGAAATTTAGAGTTTATTATAAAAAATATTGTAGAATTGATGTATGAGTAGAATTATAAGCGATTGTGAAGTTGCAGGTTAAGAAAATAAGTAAGATACAATGGAAAAAAGGCTAGAATATGATAATGAGTTGTAAAATTTGAGGAATAGAATTTGCCAAGAATGCTATGCAATAAACCGCTAGAAGGGGGACTCGAGGAAATCCCCTACTAAAATGAGAAGAAAATGGAACTTATATGTTGTTGCAGTTTTTAAATTTTTCTTTCTATTTTTTCCATTTTTGTCTTTTTTAATATGGATGTTATAACAATGTATAATTATATGGATGTTATTTTTATTTTTATAAAATTTAATAAAAATTATTATTATTATTATTATTATTATTATTATTATTATTATTATTTTAAAAAGAATAATATTTGCAATTCCAAGATCTCTCTCTTTCTGATTGGTACAAGTAAGATCTCCCTGTATGCAAATGTTCAATTTTTCTTTTAGAAAAGATAGTGACTCTTTCAAGCTCTAATGTTCAGATAAGCTCAGTATTAAAATGGACTCTATTAGTCACATGTATTTAAGGAGAAATAAATGAATGCTCTGCTATATATATATATATATATATATATATATATATATATATATATTTCCCCAGTTTCCTCCACAAGTTCTCTTTCTAGCCTTCCATTGCTATACAGACTAGGCTTCTTCATTTCTTGAAGGCACTCTTATTTACTGAAGTATTTACTAAAGGTAAAAGGTAGAGGACCCCTGGGTGGTTAAGTCCAGTCAAAAGGCGACTATGGGGTTGCAGTGCTCATCTCACTTTCAGGCCAAGGGAGATGGCGTTTGTCCACAGACAGCTTTCTGGTTCATGTGGCCATCATGACTAAATCGCTTGTGGTGCAATAGAATTTACTACCCCACTCTTCTTTCTATGGTTTTAGCCATAGAAAGAGAGATGGCTTATCAGGAAGGAGAGGAGCAAGGTCAGTACAGTGCACATTCTCCAGGGGTACCAATTTGGCATTCCTATCAGTATGTTTACAGTATGTCCGCCTTGCTCCCCTTCCCTCTCCTGATAAGCCACAGCGATGCTAGTGAGGAGAGATGGTCAGGTAAGTGCTGTTACGCCAGTGACAGTTACTGCCAAAGTGGATACTTTCATACACCTCTGTCATGTCCCCATTATTTGCCTGTTTTCTAAACTAAGAGCTCATCCACACTTCCACTTGTTCCATACCTAGGAAGCATAGGTCCAGGCAGTTTTCCCCTTGTCCCATTCCTTCCCTAAGGAAAACTTGCTGTTTAGTTTTAAATTGGGGCAAATGTAAATGGCCATTAGCTCCGAATGAGTGCTAGAGATCAGGTTTCCCTGGGAGAATGCGAAAAGTCAAGCAGAAGTCTGGATGAGCCCGAAGAAGATCCAAATTGTTGATCCAGACACTGCAAAACCTGCAGAACTATCACGTTCAGCAAACAGATGGACTAAAATAGGTGACAAGAATGGGGGGGTGGGGGGGTTACACAGCTCTGTACTCCTTTGGCGCAGGCTGCTTGGAATATTTTGGGGACTTAGTGTCAAACTTGTGGGACCGTGGGATCATGGATGATGGTAACTTTATAGACACCATCATAACACCAGCATAAATAGGGTAACATTTGCCTTTAGAAAAGAAGCATATCAGTCGTCAAGAACCCTGGATTAAGGATAGCACCCATGGCTTGGAACTGTTTTGAAATGGATACTTCATTATCCCCTGGACCTTAAAGGTGTTTTTATATGGGCTCCTGTTCTTTTATGATGGTCGGGAAGTGGGACAAAGGACAGTGAGCTTTTCTGAAATGGAATTAGGTTGTCTTGTGGAAAGGGGATAGTGTCATATTGAACCAGTCAAACTCAGCTGCCACAGGTTTTTCCTCCACCCTCCCAGTCTCCTGCCTCCCAAGTCTGCCAGTCTAGTGCTTCTCCACCATGCCACACTACCGCTGATGCTTGTTGCCCATATCTGCCTGATAGGTGCTTGTCTACCATATTATTCCCCCCCCCAATTTTTTTTTGCCTGAGAGCTTTTTTTAATTGCTCATAAAATGGGGGTCCTTCTCCCTCCCCATCTGAAATCTGGCAGCTCTGATTATTTGGAAGAGTAGCAGAATGCTAGAACAATTTATGCCAATAAGATGGAAGATACCAAAGTTGCAGGCAGCAGAAGAGCTGTTGGGTCTTTAGCACAGAAATTAGGAGGCAACGAAAATGAATGAGAATAACGAAAATGTGACACCCCCACCCCCTGCTTTTTATGACACTAAAATGATCCTAACGCAGGAATAATAGGACAAATGAAGGTTTTAACAATGACAATGACTCGAGTAACAAAGCCATGTTTTCTCCCATTGCACACCCCTAATTCTGAGGCTGAGTCTTATTTGATATGCTAATCTTGAGTGAATAAATAAGGAGTCCCTTGGAGCTTGCTTCACAATTGCTATTCAGAATGCAGATTTCCACTTCTGTGCTGAAATGTCATTCTTCTAGCTAGAAGTCCTTTAGGAAAGTAATAACTCTCCCAATAAAAGGAGAAAAAAAGATTGGCAATTGAAGATAATAGAACGATAAAGCACGCAAGGTTATGAGAAATAAAGTCTTTAAACTCAGATATGCAAAATGAGATGGCATCTGCCTCTGACAGCTTACACTGTCTTAACTGACACTGCTCCCCCCCCCCCGCCTTGCCATGAATCTTCTCCATCCAGTTCTTATTTCTGGTTTGAGCAAAAAGATTCAAAGGGAAACTCCAGCATGACGTTGCTGAGCAACTCATTAGCAAATGTGGTGCTGCTGCATTTGGTCTTAATGAGAATAGCATTTGCACACAAAAAAAAGCAATAGGTGACTTAAGGTGTCAAGGTTATTTACCTTACAGTGCAGATTTACCACTAATGACTGGTTTATTTCTAGGTACCACTGGCAACTAAATGGATGTTGAAATCATCTCTGTTTTGCCGGTCTCATTCTGTCACTTGTGGTTTCATTGCCTTTAGAGATCCACTGTGCACAGGTAGTTTGTTTTCTCATATGCACCCTTGTCAATCACCTAAAACACATAAGCATCTGATGAAGCAGGTTTGAGCCAGCATGGTGTGAGATTGAGTGTAATGTAATGTTAGAGTTGTTAGCATCACTCTGTCTCAAAAGGCAATGGAGTGCACCTCTGCAGGTGAAGTCAAACTTCTGAAGAATCACAGTACATTTTGCGGCTGCAGAGAGCCGTAACTTTGTAACTGTTGGCTCCTGGGTTGTTTTTGCTGTATTAGCAGCACTGAAATGACATCTCCGGGCACAAGCCTGGGGAGTGTGTATGGAGGTCCTAGGCTGCCCAGATGACAAGACCCCCATCTTGGCCCCACTGATGTGGTTCAAAGGAAAGCAGAGCAATGCATTTGGCACCAACTTGGCTGGAGGAGTTGCCAGAAGGAGGCGTACAAAGCGCCATACAACTGTCTTAGAGACTCCACTCCACATTTGTTTACTCCTTAGCCTTTTCTTTCTTCTCTCACGTAGTTTAGCCACCAGTTGAAGTTGTTCCCAGGGGGTGGCCACTATCACATGTTGACAGCTTCTAGGAGCCACCGGCGAGAGCTGACTGCAGGGTGGGAACCAAAGGTGGACAAACTACCCCAGAAGAAGCACAACATGTCCTCTACCAAAGGTACTATCCCTCCCCCAACACCCCCTACACCCTAATGGTTAGAGCGATGGACTAGGAACTAGAAGACCCAAGTTCAAATCCCCACTCAGCCATAAAGCTCACCAGCTGACCCTGGGCAAGTCATTCTCTCTCAGTTTAAACTACACCACCTTGAGTGCCTAACAATAACAATAACAATAACAAAAGCAATAACATTAATTTATTATTTATTATTTATACCCTGCCCATCTGGCTGGGCTTCCCCAGCCACTCTTGACAGCTTCCAACAAATATTAAAATACAGTATTCCATCAAACATTAAAGGCTTCCCTAAACAGGGCTGCCTTCAGATGTCTTCTAAAAGTCTCGTAGTTGTTGTTCTCTTTGACATCTGGTGAGAGGGCATTCCACAGGGCCGGCCCTCTGCTGGTTCCCTGTACCTTGGCTTTATGCAGTGAGGGAACTGCCAGAAGGCCCTCGGAGCTGGACCTCAGTGTCCGGGCTGGACGATGGGGGTGGAGACGCTCCTTCAGATATACTGGGCCGAGGCCGTTTAGGGCTTTAAAGGTCAGCACCAACACTTTGAATTGTGCTCGGAAACATACTGGGAGCCAATGTAGGTCTTTCAGGACCGGTGTTATATGGTCTTGGCAGCCACTCCCAGGCACCAGTCTAGCTGCCGCATTCTGGATTAGTTGTAGTTTCCGGGTCACCTTCAAAGGTAGCCCCACACAGAGCGCATTGCAGTAGTCCAAGCGAGAGATAACCAGAGCATGCACCACTCTGGTGAGGCAGTCTGCAGGCAGGTAGGGTCTCAGCCTGTGTACCAGCCTGCGCCTTGGTGGAAAGGGAGGATTTAAATGTAATAAAAAATCATTTATGTATTAACACTTGTGCTATACCCCCAAAAGAAAAGCCAGAGGATTTTTGTTTTTGTTTCTGTCTTACTGTGTCATTGTAAATGATTGATACGTGACATTTTTTGTTCCTGTCTATCAGACCTTGTGGCCCCTTAGGCCATGATTATCCTGTCACAGATGAAAACATCCTTAGATTTTAAAACTCAGTTTAAATGAGCGGCATTAAAATGCTGCTCATCCAGATTTGTAAAGGCTGCCCAGGGGAGTGTTCCCCTGAGGTCTTGGGCAGGAGAAATCAGATGTGTCTGCCTGGTTTCAGATGTTGTCAGCTTCCTCACTTTAGGAATGCATGGGAAGTTGGAAGCCAAAGGGGTTCTGATTCCCATTAGGATCCTCATTTGCAAGACCTTTGATATCTTTGAGTGTCAGATAGAAATTGCAAACTTTTTTTTTTAAAAAAAGGAGAGAAAAGCCTTCTCCCATCCTACCATGTGGAAAGGTAAACTAAGTGTGCCTTCCTTTTACATAAGAGAGAAAAATGCATATGCTGGTACTTTCTCTGTTGCTGACTTTTACTTGCCAGCAAACAAAGTAGCTCACTCTTCATTACTGAATGTCACCAAGTTTATCCAGTGTGACGAACCCAGTATAATTTCTGGATTACATGAGCATTCACCGAACAGAAGAGTTCTTATTAACTGAAGCCAGCTACTGCTGAGGAATGCAACATAGTTACTAGGCACAGAAGGGTGTCATCCTTAGCTGCAACTACCGTGTTTCTCCGAAAATAAGCCATACCCCGAAAATAAGCCATACCCCGAAAATAAGCCATACTCCGAAAATAAGCCATAGTGATAGGCATACTTAATAATAAAAAAGTCATCCCCTGAAAATAAGCCACCAGGTGTTTTTTTGAGGAAAAATAAATATAAAACGGTGTCTTATTTTTGGAGAAACACGATAACAATCAGAATGAGATTTTTATTATTAATCCAAAAAGAAAAGAGGGTGGTGTTTGCACATTGATCTATCCTCTACCAAGCATTTATTTTCACACCACGGCCTGTCCTGTGGCAAATTGTCCTCTTTGTTGGAAAATTGAAGGGTTCATTGCTGTAAAAAATAATCCTTTAAATCAGGATCCACATGTATATCTACCTGGGAGTGAGCCTACGAATCACAGTGGAACTTATTTCTAAGGAAGCATGCATAGCATTGCACTGTTAAGCAGTTGAAATTATTTCTTTTTCATGGGATGCATGACTGACAGGGCAATTTCTAGCTGAAAAGGAGCCTACTTTCCCATTACGTTTTGGGCATGTTCAAGGAGCACGTACACAGTCTTTGGCATTTCTCTTTTGACAGTTGCGTTGAATGTGAGCAAAAACTATTTAGAGTGCGGACTCACTGTGCCTTCTGAATCGGTGCTATGCTGCCTTCAGTGATGCTCCCCAGCAGCCAAGCATGATTAGCTACATGGCATAAGGACATTTGTGCTTCCTGAATAGTCTTGGGTTGCCCATTGGCACTGTCTCATTAAGGAACATGGGAAGAAGACTTATTTCAGTCCATATTATTTGTCCACCTTGTGCAGGGGTAGTCAGTGTGGTGGCCCCTAGATGCTGTTGGACTACAACTTCTGTCAGCCCATGCCAGTATAGTGAAATGTTAGGGGTGGTAGGAGTTGGAGTCTAACAACCTCTGGAGGGCATTGCTTTGGCTGCCTCTGGCCAAGCCCATCTTTGCCAACTTCAGTGCTTTTTTTTCTGGGGGGACGCAGGAGCACGCATACCCCTAAACATTTTGTGAATCTAATGGGAGAAGAAACTATTTTTTAAAAAAAGAAATAGTTTCTTCTCTAGCACGGTGAATCATCAGTTCCATTGAATAGCATGGTGAATGGTCAGTTCTATTGCTACCCCTGATGATGGCCTCATTTCCTGTCATGGTGTTTCCTGAGTCTCAGACGGAAGCGAGCATTTAATGTGTGAAGTTACTGTGAGCTGTCAGCTGTGTAATATGACGTAATGCATGTTCTTTGTACTTTTGTCCATTTACTGTATTTATTTTCCCCAATCTGAACTATAAAACGGTGATTTTCTTAAGTCTAATTGAGAGTGCCCCTAAACATTTTTTTAAGGGGAAAAAGCACTGGCCAACTTGACTAGCAGCAGCTTTCTAGGGCCTATTGCATCATGTCCTACCTGTTTCCCATTAAAAAGAAAAACAAAGCAAAATAGCTGACCCATTAGGACCAATGGGACACGGGTGCACCAACCTCAGCCACCACTCAATCTTCTTGCTTATAGCCAGTCCGAGGGGTAGCCCAGCCCTGCCTGCTGGCTTCCTCCTTCTCTGTAGTCTCAGTGTTGCCCTTGTAGAACTCACTAGGGAGGAAAATGGGGGCAAAAATGTCAGTCATTATCTCTGTCTCCACCTTCTGTTGGGGCTCCTTGCCTTCCACCCCAACGGGCACCAGCTGCCACAGCAAAACAGGAGTTGTCAGGAATTAAACCGGGGACTTCTATGGGCAAGGCAGCTGCTCTGCTAATGGGCTCTGGTTGCCCCAAAGGAAGAAGACGTCCTTGCAGTCATTAAAAGATTGGTGCAGCAGAGAGAGGAAACAATAGCAGCAAACAGAAATGGATAATGGCAAACATTCTCACAAGGAAAGTGGTCCTGTCTCCCGTGCACTATTTTCCACATGAAAATTGAAACAAGAGAGCACTTGGCACAGCCCTAGTAATTTTCCAAGGCTGCCAATTGTTGAGTGAGTGAATCCATTGATTTCTGATTAGAGAGCCCTTCGTATAGAAATCTGTGGGAGACTAACCCAACTCCCCGGGATGCTGGAATGTCTATGAAGGCACTTTTTGGGGAGAATAATCACACATTAAATATAAAAGGAACTTTGGCTTCTGCGTTATAATTAATACATAAATCAAAACACTGCTCTTCCTACCTTGGTGCTCAGCAACCAGCAGCAGTTAATAACTTATACATAGATGTAAATTAATAGCACTGTTCAAATTAAATTATATCTCTTTCATTTTTAATATGCAATGTCACGTAATGGAAAAAGATCACATCACATTTTGTACAACATAAACGGTAGATATGTCAGGGCTGAGCTGGCTATAAAATAACATGAAACTAAGTAGTCTCATTAAATGTAGCAGTAGGGAACCGATTTAGAGAAAACCTGCAACTTCCAAGCTGATACTTCAAAAACACACCATGTGTAAAGGGTAAGAACTCGCATGCTTGAGGCACATCACAAAGCTTGAGGTTGCTCCTATTATGATGAAACAAACACATACTTTATTTGTTAGGCATTACATCTACAGGTACAAAGGTATGTGGACATTGCCAAATTAAGAGAAGTGCAGGGTGGCTGGGATTTGGTTTGCATATGGTTTTGGAAAGCATGAATCAGGCAGGCTGGCCTTTAAACACACCAAGTGCTTTGGCTTTTATTGACTGTTTCTGGAGTCTGTTCTTGTGTGGGTGGAGGCGGGTATTCTGTGTTCCAGGTGATTTTGGATGAACACTTCTTTTATATTTGTATTTGTGCTGTATATTTGTATTGTGTTTGTGGATGCTATTATTATTATTATTATTATTATTATTATTATTATTATTATTATTTGCTTTACTCTCTTGTAAATGGCTTTGAGACACCTTTCGGTTGTGTGAAGCAATCCCTAAATTTAATAAACTAAACTGAAAAGAATCAGTATTGATCCTTCACACTTACAAACCTGAAAATAGCCCCCTTGACTGAGAGCTCCCCAAGCACTGCATTGCAAATATGGAGTTCCTGCATAAATGGACTTCCCTCTTCACTGTAATGGAGGATGTAGTGCGACTCACTCAAAGAAAACTGGGAAACCCCTGTAAGGTAGAAGATGCTCATTAGAGAAGCCACAGTGCTCCCGAAACTGAAATAAATTACGTTCACAGTAAGCCATGCTGCACTTTCACGAAGCCCCAAACTGACAAATACAACTGACATGAGTCACACAATACCTAGACCTCTAATTAGTAGCCAGGCTTGCTTCAAGTCTCTTTTAAAAACAACAACACACAATTGTTTGGGGGAGAGAAGCTCTTCCCCATACCCCATTCCCTCAGCTTAGAAAACACCACTCCACCGGTGGTAGCCCTATTAATTAAAGCTTGACAGGGCAATTGGGCTTTGTAAATGTGAACATTGGTAATTTTGTGCAAAACTTTCTGGGAATACAAGCTGGGATTTTTGATCTGGGTATATGGCATCCCCTTTGTCAAAGAGAAAGCTGACCTGCTCTGATTAGGGTAAGAGGAGACTTTCCCTGTTTTCCCTTCCTTTGTTCCATGTTTTGTCGTGCTGATTTTACAACCCAGGTGACAGGCTGAAAAATTCAAAGCCCACTTTTCTGAATGATGTGATGGATTCATAGGGGCAAAAGTTAGTTGATGCCATATTTGCCTAACGCTCTCTGACAAGTTTGTCACTTTCATTCCAGCTGTTTTCTTTGGTTGCAATCCAAAATGCTCTTAGGCAAACTTAGTTGACTACGTTCAGGGGGACTTTAACCTCATGGAGCACATTCCAGATCGCATTGTTTGCACATGGATCTTCTCCAATTACAAATCTTTTCTAACAAGGCATAATAAATGTCCTTCGCTAGAGAGTCATTTTCTATGTGTTGGCCACACGGAGTGCTACATCGCACTGCCAAATCGGAATCCCTTAACAGATAAGAGAGATTGAAGAAATGTTCAAATACTTTGCCAGAGTTAATAGAATGGCATGTCCAGATTTTTTTTATTTTTAATGTGTCTAAAACAGAAGCTTTTAAGGCTCAACCCTGATTGGAAGTGACTTCCTTTGTTCTGTAAGCCTTTGTTCCTTGTGCAATTATAAATCTTGTGGCTTGATTACAGCTGCTCCTGGTCATCCTATTTTTTGGAAAGAAAAAAAATCCAAGAGCTTCCGTGCACACTCTAAGACCTGTAGCGGTCTCTTTCACAAGTTGCTAAGTAAAGTACCACTAGTTTGGGCAACATAGGAGAAGTTTTGAGCGCGGCCAGTTAAATCTTAAGCAAGAATGTGAAGCTATGTTGCATGCTCACAGAGAGATGACTGCTCTGACTGCTTCCTGTAATGATAGGTGCTAGTCTGGACTTTTTACATGGTTTAGTTTTATGAATCGTGGCATCAGTAAAGCTGGCATAACATAAAAGGTATCCCCTCATGAACTATCTGTGATTCTGGGACACCTGCTATCTCATATGTGAGCTAAAAGAAAAAGCGAACATCCTCACCCTAATGGCTACAGAAAAGATCAGGGCACAAGTCCTGTGAGCAGAAACTGGATTTCAAACAGAGAAGACAATGCCTTTTTTTAAGGATAAATTCAGGATAAAGATAAGATGTAGTCTTCCACAAATTAGGAGTGAGTCCTTCTTATTGCAAACATAACTCACAGGAACGCAAACTAGGAAGAACAAACGTACATTGTGTCATGTTGTTCACTCACTAAGCAAGCCCCCCGTTACATAGAAGTTAAATTCAAAGTATAAAAACTGGAGCTCACAGCTGCTATGGGAGCACAGCAGTTCCACTGTGCCTGGTAAGCCACTTCTGGTTGCTTCCAAAGCTTTCCTCGATGTCAAAATTCTGTTGGTCCTGGCCTAACCATTCAGCTAACCAGAGAAGCAATGGGACTTTGTATTAGCAAGTGCCTTGCCATTTGGCACAAATGGAATATTTTCTGCGGCTTTATTTTTCCTTTTTATCTTTGTTTCTTTTTTCCTGGTGTCCCCCCCCCCCAAGCATCATTGGATTGATAGCAGGAAGACTGGAGGGTTGCTTTCTTATTCTTCCAGAAATATCAAACAATAGCTATTGATATTGGTTTGTTTTTGGCTTTTTCCTGCTGTATTTTGTGTTCTCATTTTGAATTTCTATGCTGTAAGCTGCCCTATGATCTTTGGCTGAGGGGCAGTATACAAATTAATTATATTATATTATATTATATTAATTATATTATGAATCAATCTTCCCCCATGGATGTTCTGCTTAATAATGGAAGACAACAAAAATAATTAGAGTTTAAGATGATTGAAAAATGCTTTGCCTAGGGGGGAAATGCTGACAATATTTTTTTTTCTGCCTCTGATGTAATCAAGACCATCAGAGTCCAAGATCTTTGTCATAATATATTTATACTTGTGGAGAGGCCTGCTCTTGGTTGGAGGGGAGGTTGTAGCCTCTGCCTGCCCCTTCATGGATAAGGGTATCCTGTTAAAAGGATCCAGGAGGAGTGGCTTCTGTCCGATGCCCAGACAGGGGCTAGGGCCATAACACTCCTCTAATGGGGACCACTTTGGGGGCACCCCAATTTGACGTAGGTCATAGGGCACTCTCCCCACTGGCTTCACCCTTGGAAACATTCCCAGCAGACAGGCAGGATAGAATGACAAGCACCATTGCTTACCACAATGCCTATGGCCAAACCTCACATCTGTAGCCAATAAAGTTGTGGCCTTATTTGATCCCAAAACTAATATGCTGTGCGTTGTATAATTTTCACTTGAGGGGGACAGGGTGGTCACGGGGCCTCGATACGCAAACAAGCATGCGTAATCTATGCATGCTTATCCTTTCCTGGATGATCATCTTCCCAAGAGCCATTTTGAGGCACAAATATTTAAAACAGCTGGCTTAACATTCTGGACTCTAAGCCATTATTCACGATGCACCATGATATAAAACAATGTTGAGGAAGAAAAGAGCAACATAATGTGTCTTGTTTATATCTCATTAGAAAATAGCTCATTAATCCTAAAGGCCACTATGTTGTGTTCATTTATTACATGTTGTTTACTACAATATGCATTCCCCCCCATTATGACCTTATGAAGGAATCAACTTTGGCAGGACGGTTCCAAGTATTTTGTTCATTTCAATAAGGGTGTACATAATTCCTCCTTTAACTGTATACTGCCTTTCCAGTCAATAAGTTATCCAAGCAATATGGTATCCAAAGTAGTAGGATTCCACTCCTTGTTTTCATATACAAGAAAAAAAATATACTGGAATGAATGCTTATGGAAAGGACTTTTTTTTTTAATAGAGGGGCAGCTCTGATCCCGAAAAGATATGCCTGCAGATGGAAAGGAGAAATAAAGCTGTGTGACATCAGCATACTGCTGATAACACACTTGAAAACTCTGGATGTCTCCACTCAGTAGTGTCATATACTCTGGAAGCTGCCCAGATGGGTGGGGTAATAATAATAGATAGATAGATAGATAGATAGATAGATAGATAGATAGATGATAGATAGATAGATAGATAGATAGATAGATAGATAGATGGATAGATAGATAGATTATTTATAGATGATAGATAGATAGATAGATAGATAGATAGATAGATAGATAGATAGATATTATAGATAGCAAATAATATGGGGATAGAATTGAGCACTAAGGGGCCCCACATTGAAGGTTCCATGGTGCTGAAAAACTCCAAGCATTACCTAATGAAGATGACCATCCAAGCAGGAAAGGAACATCTGCAAAGCAGTACTGCTCAACCCCTCAGATAGCCTCACCAGAAGGATTTCAGTGTTATTGAAAGATACCAAGAGGTCAAGGGGGATTAATAGGCATAGCTGCCTAGTTATCCCTTTTTTTTAAGGGAAATTCCATTATGCTGAATAGGCTTCCTCGCGAGAAAAGGGAAAACTTGGCAGCTATGTTAATAGGGCCACATTGCATCTGTCATCATATAAGGCAAGGGTGTCAAGCACAAGGCCCGGGGGCCTAATCCGGCCCGCCAGACCTCGTCATGTGGCCCATGTAGCCGCCGCTGACAATAACCGCTGACAGTAGTTCTGGAGCCTGCAATTGGCCGAGGGCCAAAACCGGGGGCGGGGCTGCAGGCGGAGGCCGGGGCGCTGGAGCCGCGCTGACGGCCTTGGCCAGGGAATTTCAATTTCGAATGAGGCTGAGGGAGGCGGTGGCACAGCGGCCAGATGGGGAAGTGAGATGCAGGAGGAGGAGGAGGAAGCCCGCCGAGGAGGTAGGAAAGCCCTACAGGCGCCGCCGGCAAAGTTGGTGCCGGGACGGAGCAGCGCTGGATTTTTTTTGGCGGGCTTTGCTGTTGTCTCTGAGAGCGATTGAGGCGGCACTGGGGAGCCGCCGCCCACCGCTTCCCTTCCTCTCCTCGGCTGCATCAGGGAGGTGGGCGAGTGAGCGGGCGAAAGGGACGCGGAGTGAGCCTGAGGGGGAAGTAGGCAAAGCGCAACAGCCGCTCTCTTGATGGAGCCGGGTTTCTCTTCCCTCTTCCCCCGTTTTCTCCTCATAGACACTCGGGAGGGTGCCTGGCTTTTGCTCTGCCCCCCAACCCCGAGCCGCCCTTTGGCTTCTCAGTTCCGGCGGAGCTGCTCCCCGGGGGGCGGCCGGGAGGGAGGCGGCGACGATAGCACGGGTTCCTGCTCTTCCCGCTCTGCCGCCGCCTCCTCTCAAACCCTCGTGATGTAGGGCTCCAGATGGAGTCGCCTCGCGGTTTGAGTAGGTGGGAGGGGAATTTTTTTTGGGGGGGAGGTTTTCAAGCCTCCTCTGCCTGCAGTCCCAATAGGGAGAGGCGGCGGCGAAGACGACAACAGCGCGGGTGGGGGGAAGAGCAGCTCTGAGGCGAAGATGCACATCCGCTGGGGCTGCCGCCGCCTTCCTCCTCGGGAAATCCGCTGCCCTACCTCAGCGCGAGGGGAAGGGACTCTGGCGCTGAGGAGGGAGGATGCAAAAGCAAAGCAGGGAGTTGGCGCTGCTCCGCATGTTCCTGCTCCTCTCCAAAGCATGGGGTGGGTTGCAGCGTGTAGCATCCTGCCTAGCGGGGTTTGGGTGTGCGCAGGGCGGGAGAGGGAAGCCCTCTTTCCATCTGCAGGTTTTTAATCCCAGCAGTGGCTTTCTCCTTCCTGCCGAAGGTTTAGTTGAGTCCCCCCCCCCCGGAAGCCGTCAATCCCCACCTTTTGTTCAAATTTCCCTCGTTTACATCCCCTCCCACACACGCGCCACGACGCAGGAATGTGATCCGCGTGGGGGCGGGAATGAGCTTACATTATTACAAAAAACAGTAATAATTGAATGCAGTGACAATAATTTATGATAATAAAGAGTGGACACATAGTCCTACAGACACAACCGGCCCTTTGAGGGTGACCAAACTGCTGATGCGGCCCCCGATGAATTTGAGTTTGACACCCCTGATATAAGGCAACTAGCAGCATCATATAAGGCAACTTTAGCATATGTGCCACCGGGGTGCAAAGATCCCCCCAGGGCCCCCGGATTTAGTTTAGCCCCCGATTAACTTTGATTATGCTTATGTCAGCCTTATCTCTTGTTTATGAAAGAAGGGAGGGAAAAAGAAACAAACTTTTTTATTGACTCATTTATTTACAACACACTTATACTTAGGTATACACCACCACCACACTTAAACTTATAAATATTGTTTAGGCACCTACTTAGGAGAAACATCAGTCGTGTCAAAGGTGCCGCTGACCCCACTGCCGCATAGCAGCTCAATACAATACGTAACATAATATTTTGATGTAAAAGTTAATTCCGCTTGCACGGTGCCATTGAGAAGGACAAGCACCGTCGTTGAGTCTGACGAGCGCCGCCGTTGTGAATGACAAGCACCGCCGTTGGCACAGCCCATCGTGGGTAAATGAGCGCATAAAGTAGAAAGTCCTTTAGTGAATCAGTAGGTATACATTTTGGTAACACCTAGGTATATATGTATTTTGTTTTTCTAGCTTGATCAAAATTATTTATTAATTCATAACAGGTAGATAGTTAAGAGCTTAGGCAGCTTCATCGGGAGCACCTGGTGCCCCCCAGAATTTACCTTGCACCGCCGGGTAAAGACGGTCCTGGCAACTAGGTCAGTTTTTGGGCCAAAGCCAGGCTGAAACCTCTATTGAAATCCATCTAGAAAATCAATCTTAGGTTCTCAAATGACAAGGATCATAAATCAAATCTACATTGGCACATGGATTTTTTTTTTAAGTCTTCATGAAAATTTGGAATGTTTTTAGTGTGTTCTCCTAATATACACATTTTGTATGCAAATTTGTCCATTTTTTTCATTTTTGAAAACAATTTCCCCAAATACAACACATTTTTTTGTTTAATTCATGATTATATGCATTTTTACACATTTTGTTTGGTTGGAAAACTGCATCACAAAATTTGGACAACTGCAAATCTGGAAAAGTTTGGTTTCTCTCTCTGTGTGTGGGGGCAGTGAGAATTAATTAAGTTTGCATTAAAATGTGAATTAAATCAACTTAGTCTCCCATTCGTAAGACATGCACGCACACATGTAAACACACAAATGTAGCCAGATCCCTGCTAAACACTCTGCCTGCCCCAATTTCAGCCTAACTTTGTAAACAGCGATTGTGTCACGTCTATGTTTACTGAAATAATTTATATGTCTCTCGAACCAATTGAATAAATGAGATGGTACAGTGTGTAAAATTGAAGCAATCAATTAAGTTTGGCCCACAATCTGCATAACTAATGCAAAACTTCTTCACCTAATTAATTTTTCTCATCCCTAGTTACTCTACCTTATTTGTCTTTAAAATAAAATTGTTTGCTATCATTAATCACACAGAGAATGAAGGTCATACCTGCTGTTTTTTTTTTTTTTTAAGTCCAGGATAGCACATAAAGCAGCCATGGAGAGATGTGACAGGTTGTGTGGAAGTTTTATGGCACACACAGGGATGGAATCCCAAAGTGAACTTTTACTTAAGGATGCAGTTTACATTTGAGTCTCACTGTGGCCAGCAGCCACCTGATGTCTATAGAAGTTACTAGTGGCAATTATAGAAGTCAGTTGCGATTGCAGCCGGGGAACAAGGGCGACTCTCTCCAAACAGAGGAAATGCCAATACAGTGGAAGATTCCAACTCCCGGGACACACTTGCAGCCTTGATAAAAACAGATGAAAACTCAAGAAGAGCCCTGCTTAATCAGTCCTAGGGGTTACCTAGGTAATCAGGGGATACCTAGTTTAGCATCTTGTTTCCCAAAGCGGCCAATGAGATGTCTCCAAGAAGCCTATAAACAGGGAGCAAAGGCAACAGCCCTCTCTTTATACCTTAATGCAGAGATTTGGTCTGCTAATGGGGAGGGGTGGGGTTAGAGCAGACATCCCCAAACTTTGGTCCTCCAGATGTTTTGGACTACAATTCCCATCATCCCTGACCACTGGGCCTGTTAGCTAGGGATCATGGGAGTTGTAGGCCAAAACATCTGGAGGGCCGCAGTTTGGGGATGCCTGGGTTAGAGAGACAGAGAGACAGACAGACAGACAGACAGACAGACAGACAGACAGACAGACAGTGTTTGCTGCTCAGCATGCCACATGCTCCTGCTCTATGGGGCCTTCATAGGGGTGGCAATTTGACATTTGGGGAAGGTTCCTGATTAACGCCATCAATGTGGGGGCTACTTTAGGATACTGTTAATTGGCCTGTTGGTAAGCTTCATGCTCACTTCGTTTGCTTTTGATAGTGTGTAAAATGAATTTATTTGATGAATCCTGAGTGTTATGTTGTAGTGAGATTTACACACACACACACACACACACACACACAATCGCAAACACACACACACACATTTATTTATTTATTTTTAACAATTATTGTACCTCTCTATTGGACTGTTGGTTTCTGTAGACCTCTTTGAGCACAAATGTGTCTGTGGATAATTTGGCATATAAATAAACTGACAATGGCTACAAAGCTAATGATACAGAGTGAAGAAATTCCTCGCCTTGCAATCCCACGACCTCCTGCTGATCAATTTATTTTCATGACCTTGAAGTTCTTAATGAAAAAGGAGAATATATATCTGCTTAATAAAAAATCAACATTTTATACAAGTCTCTATATTAATGTTTCCTCGCTTCTAAATGAAACATTCCCAAAGATTTCAGACAGCCAGACTAAGGGATGGTGTTCTGATACCTTGATAACTTTGGGGACTCTTTCCTAATCTTTTTCTAGATGGTGGGGTCACCAAGGCAGACTTTGGGGCAGAGGTTCCAGGCCCTGTTCAGCCTGCCCCACGCATAGTGGGACTAGGCTGTCACATGTGAAGCAAGGGAGGTAATACATATTACCATCTGAAGGGAGGAGTCCCCTTAAGACCATTAAGCTATATGTTTAAAATTACATAACTGACTGTTGTCCCATGTTTAGAAATACCCCTTTTGAGAGTGGACAGCCAGGAGCATACACAGCATTCCAAACGTGATTGCAACATAGATTTGTATAAAGATTTCACAATACAAAACATTTTAATTCTGATCCCCAGTCATTCCCAACATGCCAGGGAAACTCCATGCCAGGGAGCTCAGCACCTATAATGTGCATTGCCAAAAAAGGATATAGAAACAAATAGAACAGTTACCTGGCAAATTAAAGGGTGAGTGTGCTGTGTAAAAGTAAAAAAGGTAAAGGACACCTGGACGGTTAAGTCCAGTCAAAGGCGACTTCGGGGTTGCGGCACTCATGTCGCTTTCAGGCTGAGGGAACCAGCGTTTGTCCACAGACAGCTTTCTGGGTCATGTGGTCAGCATGACTAAACTGCTTCTGGTGCAATGGAACGATGTGATGGAAACCAGAGCGCACGGAAACACCGTTTACCTTCCCGCCACAGTGGTACGTATTTATCTACTTGCACTGGTGTGCTCCCTAGTGATGGGGTATATCTGTGCACGGTAGGGTTGTGTCTTTATGATTGTGTTTGTAGGTTAAGGGATTGTGATTTTGTCTGCCTCCCCCACTTTGGTTCTGGCTCAGGTAAGTACTTTGGGTTTTCCATTCTTCTCAAAGAATGTTACTTGCACCGAAGAGAATTAGTTCTGTGTATATACAGCAGATCTCCCACATGCACCATGAGGCAGATGCCTCCCATGAGACAAATGTGTTAAAATATAAGAGACTTCTCTAGCAGGCATGCCTGAGTGAATAGGAACAGATTTACAGACAGTACATTGCAAAGTAGGCATGGAGCCACATGAGCAAAATGATCATCAGAAGAGTTTATCTATGTGAGAGGGTAGTTTTGTCACTCCCCTGCCTTCCTGAGTTTTTGGTGTTGCTCATATGGCTGCATTCACTAGAGTAAACTAGAACCAGGTAAATGGTGCTGCCTAGATTCACCTTAAATATGCATTGTTGGGATTTGGGTGAAGTGATCATTGATCAAATGACAATGGAAAAATGAATGAAATGGTAAATACATAAGGAGGATTTGATTGTTTTAAGAGTGGAAATATTGAATGAATGAATGAATGAATGAATAATTTATTACAGTCAGAGACCAGCTTTTAGAACACATTTGAGGGAACGCTCCCAAAGGACAAAACATACATATAAAACTTTATACAATGATAAAAAAATAATGTTTTAAAATACAGTGAACGTAAAGGTACTAAAACTTTAAAATAAGCTGCCACAGAGATCTGGCCCTGGGTCACTCGGGGAGCCGGGTTTACGGACTTTCTGAAGAACTAGTTTGGCTCAGGAGAAGGTCTATGTCTGCAGATCTGAACACAGAATCTGGCGACCATCCAGGTTGTCTTCTGATCTTTGCCTAACAGGAGCAGGATGTATATTTGCTTCTCTGTGAGGTCAGCTAGCCTAACCAGCGTGGAATCAAGGATCTCCTTACGGCCCTCTTCAAAGAAGGGACATCTAAAAAATAGATGCTCTGGGCTTCCTATTTCCCCCAATGAACAGGCACAGAGTCTTTGGGCGTATGGAACTTTTTTGTAGGATCCTTCCAGGACCGGCGAGGGCAGGGCAGAGCTTCTGGTGAGTGTGAAAGCCCTTCTTACGTTTTTGGCTAAGAGAAAGGAGAGGTAAGCTGCCGGAACGGCTATGTATCTCTCTGGTTCTCCTATATTATAGTCGAGGCATCTTGAGCAGTCCTGTTGTCATTCAATATCTGTGATTCTTTGTTTGACCATGGCTTTTGCTTGGCCCAACCCCAGTCTTAAGAGGGCTTGGGGAGCAAAACCTATTTTCTGGAGGGTGTTCAGGACTGCTGTCAGCCAGCCTGACTGGAACTGGTTGCAGAGGCTCAACGGAGCTAATCCTCGTAATCCTGGTAAATACATAAGGAGGATTTGATTGTTTTAAAAGTGGAAATATTAAAATACTGTAGCCTTAACATAAAATACAGAGAAACCACTTTTAGGCTGCAATCCTATGACTGCTTACCTGGGAGTAAGCCCCATTAAATACAGTTGGTTTTCTTCTGAGTCACTGTGTACAGGATTTCACAAGACTGTTTCTTTTACAAGCAACACTGCAAGCTTTTTGTAGTGAGGATAATTAAAGATAATCTATGCATCACTCCTGCATTGCAGCAAAACAGAAATTTTGAAGATGGTGATAATGCCAAGACATATTCTGAAGCAAAACAATTAGATAATAACGCCTGTAAGGGGGGTCTAAATACTAAGCATTCTCTGAATTTACGGACTTTAGCAAACAGTGAGGTGCTGTGCCACGCTCATCCCAAACAACTGAGTGCTGTGGCACTTGAAAAGGCACCTTTATTGCAGCATGATCCTTTATAGACTAGAGCCAATTTAAGTAGCTTTGTGATCACCTCGGAGTGCCCCCAAACAGATACAGTTAATCATTAAAAGTCACATTCTGTTCAGTTGTTTTGTTTCAGTATGTTACAGGTCTGATCCTAACTGGTATTGACTCCACAGTGGCTCTGCCTCATTTTTTAGAGCCTGCAGGCTAAAAGTTTACATTAAAGACATATATTCCTCTGTGCAGCAAATACTGCAGATCCAAAGTCAACTGGCTTATGGAGCATCACTCTTGCAGCCAAGTTGGGTTTTCCAGGCCTTTGTCCAGAGGTGGCTTCTATCTCTTGTTTCGCACTGAAGTAGTGGCAACTAACCCCTCCTGCCAGTTGCCCTGCTTCTCAACCAGTCCTTTGTATGGCTTGCCCATTCTCTTAGGTGGCAAACTACAGCCCTGGATGCTACAAGAAGAAAGGGATGGGCATATGAGCCTGGATTTGTGGGTGGGAAGTCAAATGACTACTTAACCTCTTAGTTCTGTGAAGCATTTAAAGAGATCAGTACTAATTCAGAGGGAAGACCCAAAACCGTATGTACGGGGTTGGGTACCTCAGACCTGGGGACCAAATATGTCTTTCTCTTTGGCCATTATATCTCTCCCCCATGCCTCACCACACTGTGTCCCTCCTTTGCACTCTGAATGCTTTTGCCTTGATTGAATGTGTTTGCCTCGATGGATTGAACTCTGACGATGCCTCTTGTATGTATGGATAGAGGCTAGAGAGGTGTGTGTGTGTGCGTGCGCAAGCAGTGGCGGAGCTTCATGCTCCGGCACCGGGGGCGGGGCTTGCACCCGTTCTGGGGGCGGGACATGCATTCCAGGGCTGTGGCGTGCCTCCCGGAAGGGCGTGGCGCGGGTTCCGGGGGTGGGGCGCCCCTCCCAGAGGGGTGTGACACACGTTCTGGGGGCGGGGCACACTTTTGAGGGTGGGACGGGCACCCGCGATGGTGCCCCTTGGAGCCCGCCGCTTGGGGCGGCCCACCCCTACTGCCCCTATTTTCCTACCCCCCTGGAAACAAGCCTCCTATACAAATCTAATGCATAGCCAGGGCTCCACCTACTTTTGCCTCTGCATCTCACTTGCATATGGCCCCCAGAATGCTACACTGAAGGGAATTTGGCCCTCGGCCTGAAGAGGGATCCCCAGTCCTGATATAAACAAAACAGGAGCTAAAACCGCAAGAAGGAAGGATTCAAACTATCATTACAACCATAAAATTGTTTCTAAACTAGTTTTTCTACAGAAGTAAGAAGATTTATTAGGCTGCCAGATAGCCATTTTAGATGTGATGTTGTGGTGGTGAGGAAAAGGAAGTCTGAAATAAATCTTGTGTTATCCCCACAAGCGCACGGACACCTTGCTGTGAGAGATGCACAGATATAATTTCATATCTGTTCCAGGGAACAGGAAGCACAAATTAACTGCATGTCCTGTTCCCCCACATCACCATCATCATCACCACCACCACCGGTGAAATGGCCCTGAGTTTGTTTTACTCTTGGTATTAAATGTATTCCTTGTCCTGTCTGATAGTAGAACATTTCTACAGGCACCTCTGCGATCCCCCAGCTGGTTCTTCAGCCCTCTGCTTCTTGCTTTCCAATATCCACTGACTTGCACTACATACAGTTTAAGAGCAGAAAATGGCCCCAAGGCAGCTTTGTGCTATCTGAGGAATCGTGTTAGCTTCTGCGGAATATCAACTTTCTTTCTTTCTAAAGTAAGTTTATCACCTCTCTCTTCTAAACACTTGGGCTGTAAACTTCATAGAATGAACATTTCATAAGTCTGTTTCTCCCCCCTGTAGTCACAGTCTGTTCTTTTGTACAATGTTTTATAGTTTGTAAACACACACACACCTCCAACCCAATAGCTTGACATATCCCTTCAGCTGCTGTGATACAGTATAGGCACAGAGTTGTGAGATTGCCGAGCCGATGTCACATGCTAGATGGAGGCAAAACCATTCATTTCTGTCCTTGAATCATTTAACACTTCCATTTTCTAGGGTCTCCCACTACTTCGTAGTTAAATGTAGGTAGAGGTCAGCAAGCACACACTGCAACTTTCTTGGGTTGTGATTCTATGCTTTTGTTTTCTATACTTCCAGTAAGAAACTGGAGGTGTCAAAGTATTAGGGGAATACTGTATTAAAAGAAAAATAAGGCTGAGCTCCTCAGTAATGACATAGATAAGATTGCACAGTTGGGCAGCAATTCTAGAGACAAGGTATGTCTATGGCCCTCCAGATTTTGCTTAACTACAACTCGCATCAGGCTAGACCAGGGGTAGTCAACCTTTTTATACCTACCGCCCACTAATGCATCTTTCTTGATGGTAAAATTTCAACCAGTGCTTGATGGAAGGAGGATTCAGCTTGTGCCATAGAACCCCCTACCGCCCACCTAGAATCCTGAAATGCCCAGTAGTGGGTGGTAGGGACCAGGTTGACAACTCCTGGGCTAGACATTGTGCATGTTCACTGGGGCTGTTGGGAGTTGGAGCCAACCATACTTGGAGATTCACGGGTTTCCCATCTCTGTTAACCATGCATAGCTTGTAATAAGCTCCACTGAGCTCAGTGGGGCTTGCATTTGAGAAATGTACTTATATGACATGTACTGTTATTTTTTTATTTTATTTTATGCCTTATTACAGTTTTATCCCACTATTCCTCCAAGGTGTTCAAGGGGCCGCATAGCTTCCCCCTCTCTATTTTATCCTCACAACAACCCTGTGAGGTAGATTGGGCCAAGAGACAGTGAATGGGCAAGGGTCACCAAGTGAGCTTCATGACTAAGTCAGGATTGGACCCCAGGTTTCCCAGGTCCTAGTCCAACACTCTAACCACTACACTGTTAGTAGCCTTGACCATTCTGAGATAGCTCCCAGAATGGTTCTGTTGTTGCATAAGTATGAATATTATTGCAACTTTTACATCACTTTGTGGTTTTTAAATATTACATGTGAAAAACAGAGTTGTTCCTTTTAAATTTTTGAGACCTGATGCTCCTAATCAACAGGTCAGATAAATTAGGATGACTAAAGTTAACTAGAATTACCATTTGCACTTTATGGTGGGAAATCTTGAAAGTGTGCGTGGACTGGAAACTGATAAAACACAATATTAAAAGAACTAAAAATAAAGATAAAACCAGGCAGACATTTGAAATCTTTCACAGCAGTATTTTTTTATGAAAGGGGAAATAAAGTAGGTAGATTAGCTTTCAGGCGGATAATAAAACAAGAAAACAGATGGCTGGAATGAGAAAGGATAAAGCAGGGGTTATGGTATAGCTCATTAACCACAGTTTGTAATTTGTTTGCAAATTTTTATGAGAATCCCTGTAACAAATAAAAGTCTGAATTAGGAAAAAAAATAGCGAAAATTTAAGGACACTAGAACCAGTCCTATTAGAACAAATATAATACCCAAGGGGGTCAGAAAATATTTTAGATTTTCAGAACCAGAGCATGTGTTTACACATTTCTTGCAGGTTCCATAAGTAGTTGAGGTGGTTGCATTAGACTTGTCAAACCTAACAGCCTAATTGTGATTGATGCTCACAGTCCCTGTAAAGAACTGCACTAGTGCGTCAAGAAACAGCAGCCCCTCTCCAATCTGGTGGAAAATAACAACATTCATGGAATCTGATACATCACCTCAGCAGCAGCATAGCTGCACATAGAATAAAAGTAGGCATGTTGGCCTATAAGGGAAAAAAATTAAGTCCATATTACAGCAATACCATCACTTAGGCCAACCTAATGGATTAAATTGCTGGGAATCGCAAAGGGGGGAAGCTTAGTCAAACAATGGAATGCCTTCTGTTCACATGAGTATCTTGAGAATAGTGGGATACATGCTGCTGTATATTAAAACCAAGCCATGCTTCCAAGGAAGATGAAGCCTTTTTTGTGCCTTCTGCAAGGCTAAATGAAAAGCTTGGCATCAGCTTTTTTGTTTTATTTACGCAGACATTGACAATGGAGCCAATACCGCTTTGTTGATCAGTTCCCACATTGGCTGTGCCAAGCTGCTATGTGCACATTAATTTCCATGTGCTGGAGTGCTGTGTATTTTCTAGGAAATTGGCCCTGTCCTTGGTAACTACTATCATTAGTCACAAAATGACCAGTCAGCTAAGAGTGTTGTTCTCCGTGCAAGGCCATTGCCCCTATCCTGGAAATCAAATTGGGAGGTGATAAGCTTATCATGAGCTGGCTATTGATGGATATTTGATACATGGGCATTCGTTACGAGAGAGAGAGAGAGAGGGGGGGGGAAGTCTATTCCTTTTCATTTTATAATGTTAACTTTAAGGTGGAACTAGACCTTCAACAGACTTGTGTGTTTCTTTACCCTGTTTAAAAAAGAAAATGGGATTGCCAAGATTGCATGGGGCAGAGAAAACTGGGCTACTTAAGGTCTTACCTCTGCACACTTTCACGGCGCAAAATTAATGACCCAAATCTCCTTTCCTCTCTATGTACAGTTTAAAGGTAAAGGGACCCCTGACCATTAGGTCCAGTCGTGACCGACTCTGGGGTTGCGCGCTCATCTCGCATTATTGGCCGAGGGAGCCGGCGTATAGCTTCCAGGTCATGTGGCCAGCATGACAAAGCCACTTCTGGCAAACCAGAGCAGCACACGGAAACGCTGTTTACCTTCCCGCTGTAGCGGTTCTTATTTATCTACTTGCAATTGACATGCTTTCGAACTGCTAGGTTGGCAGGAGCTGGGACTAAGCAATGGGAGCTCACCCCGTCACAGGGATTCGAACCACCGACCTTCTGATCAGCAAGCCCTAGGCTCAGTGGTTTAACCCACAGCACCACCTGGGTCCCTTCAGGTTTACCTGTGTACATTTCCTTTAAGGCAGTTCTTTCAATCAGCTTGCAATCCTGCATAGTCACTTACCTTTAAGTTAGCCCCACTGTGCATGATGGGGCTGACTTCTACGGACAGGATTCCACTGCAAAGCAGTTTTCCTGGGCATCCAGCTGAGCAGGCAGACATGTCACCTTGTCACATTCTTCCTCACTACGGCGAGATGCATTCTATTTCTATTTTGATCCTAGCAATTGTTTCCAAATTAGCATTTTGTCCTCTTTTCGGGTGATGCACTTCCTCTTAGTTGCCCTAGTCTTTCCTTACCCCACACCTACAAGTAAAGTATGTAACTGTCCATATTCATTTTGGTTGGTTCAGAAATATCCAGACACTTGAATGAATTTAGGTATCTGTCAGCTACATAAAGAGAGTTGGGATTCTTTTTTTACATGCATAAATTACTGTAGCAAATTTCTTACCGTAAATGTAATTGACTTGCTGAATATCATTCCAGTACTGGATCTGGGACTTCTTTGCGCTTTCATTTCTTTTAAAGATAGTCTCATAAATTAACTGGGGAGGGGGGAATAATGAAATTTATCAACATTTCATATTAAGTATTACCAGAAATAGATAAAGGCAATAACAAGATGGAGCAATTGGGGAGCATAAGGGAAATGACAACTCGACATCTGGATTGGCTCTCAGTCTATTTTAAAACTCCATTATAACTCATCCATTGACATCAGAACTATCTACCCATCTGTCTTCTGTTCATAATGGGTTTTTCAAAACTAGATGGGACTAGAATTAAGGCTGACCCAAAATCCTTCCACAAGTTTCCAGAACATATTCTTCCCTTGTGAAAAAAGCAGGGAGGTCAATTTATTTCTGCTTTCTCAAGGTGGGAGAAAATTATCCATGCATTTGTATGGATTGCAACCTACCTTCCTGAGGATTCCTAGGAAGTGTGGGCACATCTGGAAGCTGTGGGGAGAGCCTGCTGGATTTCCCAGAATGCCTTGGGGGTGGTGCAATGCAAAATGAATTGATATTGCTCCCAAGGCATTCCAGGAAGTACAGGTGGCTGGAAGCTGTGGCAGGAGCCGTTCTCCCAAAAAGTTATGGAGGAATTCCTCCACCCCAAAAAACCAAATCCAAAACTGTTTCAGGAGGGCTTCAGTTTGCCCTTCCTCCAAATAATAAGATACTCAAAAAATAAAAATAAAAATGGCACGATTCTAACTTGAATACTCTCGATGATACATCATCAGTTGCTCTTGTTCATACAATGGGCAATCTCTAGCCACTGGCTTCTATAATGAAGTACATTTAGTGATGAAATATTTTCTAATCAATGATTTCTCCTTCTATTCTGTTCATATTAAGGTGGAGTCTGTACAGTGAGAATTAAAACAACTGAAAGTGCCCAGATAATTGGCCATTAGCAACAATCTAAGTCCTCAGTTTACTTAATGACACTTACAGCAACTAGGAAAAATTGCACACATAGTAAAGCTACTGCAGTTTGTACTTTCCTTATCTTGATACAGTGGTACCTCGGTTTACAAACACAATTGGTTCTGGAAGTCTGTGCTTAACCTGAAGCGTACTTAACCTGAAGCAAACTTTCCCATTGAAAGTAATGGTAAGTGGATTAATCTGTTCCAGATGGGTCCGCGGAATACTCAGCCTGAAGTGTACTTAACCCGAGGTATGAGTGTAATTGGTTCCGGAAGTCCATACTTAACCTGAAGCGTACTTAACCCGGAGTGAACTTTCCCATTGAAAGTAATGGAAAGTGGATTAATCCGTTCCAGACAGGTCCGCATACTTAAACTGAAAATACTCAAGCTGAGGCATACTTAAACCGAGGTAGTAAAAGAACTCTATTGCAAGCTTACAGGATCCAGAAATGAAATGAGAAATTCCTAGGAACATTGACGTTACCAAAGCATATTGCAGTTCTGGAGAGAAGCCTGTACCAGATGCTTCAAAGAACAACAAAATGCTCCTAGACAATTGCACAATGATATATCAGGGGAAATCCCTCCTGCTCTCCAACGACTTGTACACATCTAACAAGCATTTTGTGTTGTAAAATGCATGTGTTTTATCTAACAGAGTTTCAGCTTCTTATACTGTGATTCAGTAAGACTTCTCCCTCCCCTTCAGCAGCACTTAATTTTCCCTGGGAATTGAGGTACATGTAGCTGTGCTTGGATTTAGAATCTTAGTAAGATTGTTTAGATGCTCGGTACGATTATTTATCTTAGAATTCAATGTGAGCATTACTTCTGGGGAGAAAGCATTGATCAGTCAATTGGTACAATCACTTAATTCATTTAGAATGGTTTAAATGTGGATTTTTTTCATTGGCTTTTAAACAACACCATCCAGGGAAGTAGCACTCAGTGTTGATGACAATCATTTAAACCAGGAGGCGGCATTTTTAGAGATTCTCAGCTTTCTTGGAAGCTTAACAGTTCACAAAGGGGAATCTTCTCTGGAAGGCAATTTGGCCCAGTTCAAACATAATGATCCAGGTTTCATAAAACCATAGTTTATAAAGCTGGGAATGAATGCTAGACTCACAGAATTGTAGAGTTGGAAGGGACCATAAGGGTAATCCATTCCAATCCCCTGCAATGCAGGAATCTCAACTAAAGCACCAATGACAGATGGCTATTCAACCTCTGCTTAAAAACCCCCAAGGAAGGAGAGGCCACCACCTTCTGAGAGACTCTGTTCCACTGTCAAACAGCTTTTACCATCAGATATCCCCCCTTCCTGATATTTAGTCAGAATCTCCTTTCTTGTAACTTGAATCCATTGGTTTGGTTCCTACCCTCTGGAGTAGAAGAAACAAGCTTGCTTTATCCTCCATGTGACAGCACAGCCCTATAGATATTTGAAGATAGCTATCATATCTCCTCAGATCATATCATCTCCTTCTTTTTTCCAAGCTAAACATACCCAACTCCCTCAACTGATCCTCATAAGGCTTGGTTTCCAGGCCCTCTATCATCCTGGTTGCTCTCCTCTGCACACATTGCAACTTGTCAATATCCTTCTTAAATTGTGGCACACCACCCCAGGTGTGGTCTAACCAAGGTAGAATAGAGCAGTACTATTACTTCACTTTATTGGGATGCTATACTTCTGTTGATACAGCCTAAAACAGGCATAGGCAAACTCGGCCCTCCAGATATTTCGGGACTGCAACTCCCATCATCCCTAGCTAACAGGACCAGTGGTCAGGGATGATGGGAATTGTAGTCTCAAAACATCTGGAGGGCTGAGTTTGCCTATGCCTGGCTTAAATAGCATTAGTCTCCCCCCCCCGCTGCTGCTGCTGCATTACACTCACGTTAAGCTAAGACCCCTATCCTTTTCACATGTACTACAGTGGTACCTTGGGTTACAAACACCTTGGGTTACAGATGCTTCAGGTTACAGACTCCACTAACCCGGAAGTAGTACCTCGGGTTAAGAACTTTACCTCAGGATGATAACAGAAATCACATGGTAGCAGCCAGAGGCCCCATTAGCTAAAGTGGTACCTCAGGTTAGGAACGGTTTCAGGTTAAGAATAGACCTCCAGAACGAATTAAGTTCATAACCAGAGGTACCACTGTACTGGCAAGCCACGTGTTCCCCATCTTATATTTGTGCAGCAAGTTCTTCCTGCCTTGGTCTAGAACCTGACGTTTGCGTGTGGAGACCCTGTAACCTAGGCCTAGAAATAAATTCAGACATGACTCAGATTTTTGGTTTGGTTTTTGGCAGAATTTAGGCCACAACTTTATTGATTACAAATCAAGTGAGTGGTTGCATAGGCTCTGGTTCCAAAGCTATCTAGGGTAGCGCTGACTCAGGACACACCTTGAGTCAGCCGGCAGCCAGATACACACCTGGGACAGGGGTCCTGACTGACGCCTGCCAGCCAGGCCCTGATTCCCCCATGTGTGCCAAGAACTCTGGAAGAGGGCACACCCCGCTTGGGGGAAGACCAACCAGTAGTCCAATGGATTCCTTTAAGAGAAATACGCGTGGATAGGGTGGTAAGGGCTCATTCCACCCCTATCAACATGAACCAGAGCCTATCTGCCAACCTTAGAAGTTGTGACGAATTGCTACGTGGCAGGCGAAACACAAGTGGCAACAGCCAATCAGCCAAGTGGGGAAAATTCCTGCCGTGCCCCTGTCCCAATGACAGGTGACACACGACAGCACAGCAAGGTCAAGCGCAAGCCCTAAATTAGGGAGAGGTGCTCAATGCCGGAAAAGGAAGCTCTCTACGGAACAAGCACGGGTTATATAGGGGTCCATCTGACTCCTTTGATTGACATGCCCTCACCCAATTGCACCTCAACAGATGCACCACCAATAGGGTATTGTGTCTGCTCGATTGTCCCCGCCCCAACACCTAGACCTGGTTGTTGGGCCCAGCGCAACGCGTGCCCTCTCTTGCAGGGAGGTCCCAATTGAGATTAATTCTACATTCAAGTCATGAGTTTCACCCCACCAGGCCCCAGTAATGCCTATTAGGTTGTATTTGCTTTCCTGTTTTAAGAGCTCAAATCCTGTTACATGCAGCCTCCTTTGCTCTTCACTCATCATGTACTGTTTTTGGGTTGCTGTTGCTTTTTAATCCTGGTTAAAGAAAACCATGCAATTTCAGTTTGAAACTTGAATCCCTTACAGTGGAATCCTAGGCATGTCAACTTTGAAGGAAGCCCCATTGAAGTCAATGGGATTTATGCCCAGGTAGGCATGCTTAGGATTTTCTAGTCTTAAGGAAAGAAGGAAAGATTGGCATATAGGTATGGGAGATTAAATGCTTGGAGTACATTAATAGGCATTTCTTCCAAGCAGCACCTGTTCTGTTAATGGGCTCCCGCAGAAGCACTATTCAGATTCTTCCTATTGACATGATTGTGAGAGACTACCTTGAGAAGCTCAGCTAATGTTCGCCTAATCATGTGAAGCTATATTTTTAGTTACTGGATAGCTTGCATTGTTGACAAGTTTCATTAGGAGTACAACTCTGATAATGCAACAGCAAAATCACCATTCAGTATTATTGCCTCTTGTTATACAATGTATTTAAAATTGCTACTAACTGGAGAGTTCCATAAACATTTCTCCTTTGAAATAGAAAGATAATATGTTGAAAATGTTCTGTTGCAGTGGCAGGTATCAGCTGATGAGCCTCTCACTTAACGTGGTTTTATACAACAGACAAAGTCTCCCCCCCCCAAATAATGAGATGGATTTCTCTCTCTACAATTGCAAACTTGTGACAGTTTTTCCCACTGGGGTTGTGGATAGATCTAGAATATTAGCAAGCTGAGTGCTGAGCAAATGTCTGTCCCTTTCTATTTAGTGGGTTTTATTTATTTTTATTTAAAGCATTGCTATGCCTCCCTTTATCCAATGCATTCTGGGGTAGCAATCATGCATAAATAATTTTATTTATTTATTTCAACAGTGCTGCTTAATCACAAGACTAAAGATGTTTTTAAAATATAGAATCAGAATTCAGTTTAAAAGCCTGCTGGAATATTAACACAGCGGTACCTCGGTTTACGAACTTAATCTGTTCCGGAAGTCCGATCTTAAACCAAAACTGTTCTTAAACCGAGGTGCACTTTCCCTAATGAGGCCTCCCGCCGCTGGTGCCATTCCACCATTCGGATTAAATTCTTAGACGAAGGTAAAGTTCTCAAACTGGGGCACTACTTCCAGTTTTGCGGAGTTTGTAAACCAAATCGTTCTTAAAGCGGACTGTTCTTAAACCGAGGTACCACTGTAAAGGTATTCAGTAAGTGCTGGGACCCAGGTAGCGCTGTGGTTAAACCACTGAGCCTAGGGCTTGCTGATCAGAAGGTCGGCGGTTTGAATCCCTGTGACGGGATGAGCTCCCGTTGCTTGGTCCCAGCTCCTGCCAACCTAGCAGTTCAAAAGTACTGTAGATAAATAGGAACCGCTCCAGCAGGAAGGTAAACAGTGTTTCCATGTGCTGCTCTGGTTTGCCAGAAGCGGCTTTGTCATGCTGGCCACATGACCTGGAAGCTATACGCCGGCTCCCTCGGCCAATAATGCGAGATGAGTGTGCAACCCCAGAGTCGTTCATGACTGGACCTAATGGTCAGGGGTCCCCTTTACCTTTACCCTTTAAGTGCTGGTAGTTCAACAGAGAAGGGGCTGTATGACCTCAGGCAGAAAAGAGTTCCATAAAACTGAGCCCACAATATTAGAGCCATGTATCCAAGCCATGAAATGCAGTATGTTTGGATACAAGATTGGATAAAATTGGAAAAAGACGAAGAGTTAGAAGTAGAAGGACACGAAAATAGATTTGGCTGGCACTCATATTTATGGTAGGGGAGGGGGGAAATACACAAAGGCTTTTCAAACCATATAATAAGAAAGTCATTAATAAGAGTGTGGGGAAAATATAAAGACCTGTTAGAGTGGGAAACATCATGGTGGCTGTGACCCACTGAAGCATTTTCACTTAAGTCGACCAAAAAAGTAAGCTGGTTGACATACAGAGAGTTGTTAACAGAAGAAGGAGGTAAACTCAAACTAAAAGAGTATGATGAGCTGAAAGACTATTTACAAAGTTGGTTACACCATAGGCAATTAAATGAATTTTTTAAGGAAGATAATGGTTCAGTTATACAATCTCTAGATTTCAAAAAGAGTGGGAAACCAAAGATGAAGAGATTAAATCAGTTGTGATTAAATGGGCTCAGGATGTGGGACACAACATCCAATTTGAAAGTTGGGAAAAATTATGGAAAGTTGATATAAAATTCACAGATTGCATACTATTAAGAGAGAATTACATGAAAATGATGTATAGATTGTATATTACACCAGTGAAAATCACAAAGATGTTTAGGAAAGAAAATAATAGATGTTGGAGATGTAAGGAAAAGGAAGGAACATTTTATCATATGTGGTGGGAATGCAAATGCATTAAAACAGGGGTGTCAAACTCAAATTCATCGGGGGCCGCATCAGCAGTTTGGTCACCCTCAAAGGGCCGGTTGTGTCTGTAGGACTATGTGTCCACTCTTTATTATCATAAATTATTGTCACTGCATTCAATTATTACTGTTTTTTGTAATAATGTAAGCTCATTCCCGCCCCCACGCGGATCACATTCCTGCGTCGTGGCGCGTGTGTGGGAGGGGATGTAAACGAGGGAAATTTGAACAAAAGGTGGGGATTGACGGCTTCCGGGGGGGGGGGGACTCAACTAAACCTTCGGCAGGAAGGAGAAAGCCACTGCTGGGATTAAAAACCTGCAGATGGAAAGAGGGCTTCCCTCTCCCGCCCTGCGCACACCCAAACCCCGCTAGGCAGGATGCTACACGCTGCAACCCACCCCATGCTTTGGAGAGGAGCAGGAACATGCGGAGCAGCGCCAACTCCCTGCTTTGCTTTTGCATCCTCCCTCCTCAGCGCCAGAGTCCCTTCCCCTCGCGCTGAGGTAGGGCAGCGGATTTCCCGAGGAGGAAGGCGGCGGCAGCCCCAGCGGATGTGCATCTTCGCCTCAGAGCTGCTCTTCCCCCCACCCGCGCTGTTGTCGTCTTCGCCGCCGCCTCTCCCTATTGGGACTGCAGGCAGAGGAGGCTTGAAAACCTCCCCCCCCAAAAAAAATTCCCCTCCCACCTACTCAAACCGCGAGGCGACTCCATCTGGAGCCCTACATCACGAGGGTTTGAGAGGAGGCGGCGGCAGAGCGGGAAGAGCAGGAACTCGTGCTATCGTCGCCGCCTCCCTCCCGGCCGCCCCCCGGGGAGCAGCTCCGCCGGAACTGAGAAGCCAAAGGGCGGCTCGGGGTTGGGGGGCAGAGCAAAAGCCAGGCACCCTCCCGAGTGTCTATGAGGAGAAAACGGGGGAAGAGGGAAGAGAAACCCGGCTCCATCAAGAGAGCGGCTGTTGCGCTTTGCCTACTTCCCCCTCAGGCTCACTCCGCGTCCCTTTCGCCCGCTCACTCGCCCACCTCCCTGATGCAGCCGAGGAGAGGAAGGGAAGCGGTGGGCGGCGGCTCCCCAGTGCCGCCTCAATCGCTCTCAGAGACAACAGCAAAGCCCGCCAAAAAAAATCCAGCGCTGCTCCGTCCCGGCACCAACTTTGCCGGCGGCGCCTGTAGGGCTTTCCTACCTCCTCGGCGGGCTTCCTCCTCCTCCTCCTGCATCTCACTTCCCCATCTGGCCGCTGTGCCACCGCCTCCCTCAGCCTCATTCGAAATTGAAATTCCCTGGCCAAGGCCGTCAGCGCGGCTCCAGCGCCCCGGCCTCCGCCTGCAGCCCCGCCCCCGGTTTTGGCCCTCGGCCAATTGCAGGCTCCAGAACTACTGTCAGCGGTTATTGTCAGCGGCGGCTACATGGGCCACATGACGAGGTCTGGCGGGCCGGATTAGGCCCCCGGGCCTTGTGCTTGACACCCTTGCATTAAAAATATAGAGGTACCTCAGGTTAATAACTTAATTTGTTCCGGAGGTCTGTTCTTAACCTGAAACTGTTCTTAACCCGAGGTACCACTTTAGCTAATGGGGCCTCCCGCTGCCGCCGCACCGCCAGCGCACAATTTCTGTTCTCATCCTGAAGCAAAGTTCTTAACCCGAGGTACTATTTCCGGGTTAGCGGAGTCTGTAACCTGAATCGTCTAAAACCTGAAGCGTCTGTAACCCGAGGTATCACTGTATTGGGAAATGATATACATTGAATTGGGGGAAAAATTGAAATGAATTTTGTTAAATACCCTGAAGCCTTTTTGTTAGGTATCTCAAATCAAGAGCTACCAAAAGAAAAATGGACATTATTTATGTATGCTACAACAGCGGCAAGAATCTTGATTGCACAATATTGGAAGACAGAAGAAATACCACCAAAGGAACAATGGCAAGAAAAGCTGATGAACTATGCAGAATTGGCTAAGCTAACAGACAAACTACCAGAGAAGGGCAAAAAGGACTTCAAAGGAGTCTGGGAACCATTCACAGCTTATTTGCAGAAACAAAAGAATGGATTCATTGGCAGGATTTGAATAAACTTTCACAATTTCATTTGCGTAACAGGTATTTCAGAGAAATGATAAGGGATTTTATTTTTGTGTAGGAAAAGCAGGATGTGATAAATAAAACTAAATAACTCAGCAAAGGGGGAGTTGAGGGAAGTCCAGAGGAGGGGAGGGAGAATCATTGTAAATAACATGATGAATGAGATTTGTATCATTATTTGTTATAACATTCAATAAATATTAAAGGGGGGGGACAGATGGGAAGATGGTGTCTAATGAAATGCAGTATGTTTAAGGAGGCATGTAGGAAAACCCAAGCCAGGAGAGACAGGAGTTAAGCAGGTAATAGCAAAAAGTGCATTGCGGACTTTTAGGGGATATTTACTGATACCTTTTCCATTATCATAGGAGCTATTGGAAGGCACATTGGAACCCACAAGCTCTCTATTGGCAACCCCTGAGTTAAAGTAAGTCCTCCTTTAGTCACAAATCGCAAACAATATCTGCTGTTTTAGTAGATTAATAGCAGCAGAAAACTGCCCCCCTCCAATTGCAATATCTCTTCTATAGTCCTTTCTCTTTTCTGCGTTTGCTTCTTCTATGAAGTCCCCTAATTAGCCCAGAGTCTGCATCTTGAAGATACATTAAAGCTCAAAGATAGACCTTCCTCTAATTTTGCATTGTTCTTTAAACATCCCTTGATAAATCATTGCCCATCAGAGCTGTCTGTTTTAATTGCACTAATTGATTGCACCTGTAATATGTCCCTTCTCAGTCTGCACTCAGATGATGTTGTTGATTTTTATAGTAGTGAAGTATTTCAAAAGGAAGGGCAGAAAATGGGAATGGTAGTTTAGCAACATCTGGAGGGCCAAAGGTTTCCAAAACTTGGCTGATGCTGTCAAAACACTACCAACCATGCATAAAAGCAGAGTATCAGCATGCTTGGGAAACACCAAGGTTTGTGGAAGTGCAAAACATTGGGTGGGAGGGGAATCTAACACAGGAAAGACCTCCAAAATATCCCAGTGGCTACTGAACATATTCAGTGGCCATGGAATGATGGCTAAAGATGGGGGCAAGAGGAAGCTAGATTGCAGGTGGAATGGAAAAGAATATCATGGAGGGAGGCATGGCTGGTTGAAACACTGTACCATAGCACTCCATATTCCAATATTTTGTTGCAGGTAATGCTTTCTTTTCTACCTTGCTTGTTTCTGAAGTTCAAGGATATTTATTTTCATCATTACTTGGCTTTTTTGTAGCCTTTTAGTACTGACAAAGTGGAGGTCATTTGAATCTTTTAAAATAATTTTCCAGAAAGCCAATCATTACTCCTTTCATGCCCAACAGTGAATCTAGAAGTTGTTTAGCAGCAAATAATACCTGTGCCCTTTGCAATACGTTCCTTGAGTCTTTAAATACTTCCACCCCCACACAGTGCATATTAATATGTGGAGATACGCTTTCCTCTCCATAACTATATACTGCAAGGTGATGTATACGGGGAATCTTGGAATGGAGTGCTTTACAAAGTACATTTTCTTTCAACAGAATTTGTTTTGAATAATACTTTTCTCCACTCTGCCATCTGTTTTCCATTTGTCAGGTCTCATTGGAAGCAAGCTATTCTCACAGCTTTGCTTACAGCTGTTTTGCACAGACATATTTATCAGAGTTTTTTTTTATTAGGTTTCAAAAAAGAAATGTTTGTACAAGATGGGATTAGCTGTCATATTTTAAAATGTGTTATAATAAAAAGTAATCCATTAAACAAAATATCCCCAAACCTTTTGCTTGGAATCTGATTCCCCACTGTGATCATAAAAATGGAATTATTTACTGGCACATTGGCATTTTTTATCGTGCCTTATCTGTTCATAATTATTTAAGTACCCACTGATTTTTATCAAATTAAGCAATTGCAGAATTTTTGCAATGTAGTGCTTTGCATATTTACTTAGCAGGAAGTTTCATCATCATCATCATCATCATCATCATATTTAGGGCTTTTTTTCAGCTGGAACTCGCCAGAACTGAGTTCAAGCATCTCTCGGGTGGGTGCCATTGCCATTATAAGAGAACAAGGGAGGCATTCATAGTGAGTTCTGGCACCTCTTTTTCTAGCAAAATTGCACTGATTCATATTTATTTATACCTTGCCTTTTCCCCTGAGAGGTCCTAATATGACCACAGTGGCTCACTCCATATTGGAGAAATTAAATTCAGATTGGATTCAAAGGAGAATTCACCAAATTCACACTTTCTGAAACCAAAGGCAAACCAAAACACAGCCAGTTTTCCAAGCAGTCCTCCAGCCAAGTAAACTGTACAAAACTGCATATACCTGTACAAAGTGTATATAAAAATGCACATATTATTGAAAACAATGTAGAAAAACACCTTGGTTTCAGTTTTCTTGCTTTGCAAAAAGAAGTATTTGTTTGTCTGTCTGTCCTGCCCTTCCTCTCAAAGGAGAGTAGGGCATCAAGGGCCAATGTAGTAAAAACATATTCAAAATATTTTAAAGCAAAAACATCTTAAAAAATTAAGAACATTATTATTACTACTACTAGTAGTACTACTATTACAAAAAGGTTCTCCCTGCCCACTTGGAAATCATCAGGGATGTGCAGCTAGTCTACTTTTATTAGGGTGATCACTGTTTTTGCAATATTCGATTAATTTACAAATATACAAAAAGAACATAAGCAAGCAGCACAGGCTGTCCTAGCAAACGGCAACCCTGACACCTTGCATCAGAAATGCAAACAGAGGTGCCCTTGCATCCCCAAATACTTTCACCCAGATCAGCCCCTCCCACCTCCCCCTCCCACCTCACTGTCTGTCCCAACAATCCCTAGTTTGTTCATTTTTCACACACACCAGCCCTTAGGCTGCTGGTGGAGTGCTGGTTGGTTGGTTTGTAGCACTCGGGTGGCTTACAGTCCTTTGTCAAATCCCAGACTTTCACGATGTCTTGCCTGAGGGCAAAAGCAAAGTGATCAGTAGGCGCAGTAATCAGACAGCAGTGCCACAACACATAGGGATAGAATCGGCCTGCTACACAGATTGGTATTTTTCCAGATTAAAGCTCAGTGTGTCCTCTAGATCTACAAATGTTTCAGAATTAACATACATTCACGTCGTTCAAAATTAATGCTAGGTAAGATGAAGTGAAAACTAGTTTGGAGCCGTTTCCCATACTTCCTGCATACCTGTGAACCTATTGGATGAATACACACATTGCATCATGCCAGTCATTACCTGTACATATGTGGTCTCATCTGTAGACCCATTTACTAGTATATTTAGTAGATCTTATGCAATGATGAGCAGGGATAGATACTACTCACATGGCGTGCTGTCCAATGCCTTACTGATACAAGGCAAGATTCATCCTCCTATGTGTGCAGCTCGTAGGAGAATGAGGCTGCAATCCTATGCACATTTACTTGGGAACATGTGTCCCATAGAATGTAAGGGGGCTTAGTACTCTTAGCACAATCCCGTGCATGTCTACTCAGTAGCAAGAACTATTAAATTTCATGAGACTTGTGCTTGCAACATGATGCTAGTAAACCACATAGTTGAAGGGAATAAGGTAAAGAACCTGTTACAGTGGTACCTTTGGTTAAGAACTTAATTCGTTCCGGAGGTCTGTTCTTAACCTGAAACTGTTCTTAACCTGAGGCACCACTTTAGCTCCCACTGCCGCTGTGCCGCCTCCGTGCGGTTTCTGTTCTCATCCTGAAGCAAAGTTCTTAACCCAAGGTACTATTTCTGGGTTAGCAGAGTTTGTAACCTGAAGCGTCTGTAACCTGAAGCACCTGTAACCCAAGGTACCACTGTATTTCCATTTTACTTTAGCCTGGAATTTTCCTTTTGCAAAAGGAACAATGGGAAAATGGTTGCACGCACGCACACACACTCCAGCCCAGTGCCTCTAATGGCCTCTAAAGTTGTGCTGCTGGGTGTTGTTCAATTGAAAAACAATTAAAAATGAAATAAAATTTGCAATTTTATTGCAAATCTGCCTGGTGCCTCTAAGATACATTTGGCAAGGCACACTGGAAACCATGTAAAATTCCAGTTGCTTCCGAGTGGCTACAACAACTTTGGGACATAGTTTCTCCAGAAAAACTGTGGCGATTTCAATAGCCTTAGTGGTATTTGTAGTGAAATGATTGGGCTTCCTGGCTTATTAGAATTAGAAATGCAAATATTATTCATTTCTTTAGCATTATAAATAAAAATGCAATGACAAAATGAAGCTTGCACAAGAAGGAAGCTTGAATTCCTTCGACCATCTTACCATATACACACCCCAGTGCCTTGGTGTGGGAGAGGAGCTTAGTTCACATTTTAATGCAAACCTTGTTGTTGTTGTTTAGTCGTTTAGTCGTTTAGTCATGTCCGACTCTTCGTGACCCCACGGACCATAGCACGCCAGGCACTCCTGTCTTGCACTGCCTCCCGCAGTTTGGTCAAACTCATGTTCGTAGCTTCGAGAACACTGTCCAACCATCTTGTCCTCTGTCGTCCCCTTCTCCTAGTGCCCTCAATCTTTCCCAACATCAGGGTCTTTTCCAAGGATTCTTCTCTTCTCATGAGGTGGCCAAAGTATTGGAGCCTCAGCTTCATGATCTGTCCTTCCAGAGATCACTCAGGGCTGATTTCCTTAAGAATGGATAGGTTTGATCTTCTTGCAGTCCATGGGACTCTCAAGAGTCTCCTCCAGCACCATAATTCAAAAGCATCAATTCTTTGGCGATCAGCCTTCTTGATGGTCCAGCTCTCACTTCCATACATCACTACTGGGAAAACCATAGCTTTAACTATACGGACCTTTGTCGGCAAGGTGATGTCTCTGCTTTTTAAGATGCTGTCTAGGTTTGTCATTGCTTTTCTCCCAAGAAGCAGGCGTCTTTTAATTTCATGACTGCTGTCACCATCTGCAGTGATCAAGGAGCCCAAGAAAGTAAAATCTCTCACTGCCTCCATTTCTTCCCCTTCTATTTGCCAGGAGGTGATGGGACCAGTGGCCATGATCTTGGTTTTTTTGATGTTGAGCTTCAGACCATATTTTGCGCTCTCCTCTTTCACCCTCATTAAAAGGTTCTTTAATTCCTCTTCGCTTTCTGCCATCAAGGTTGTGTCATCTGAATTACTCAAGGTAGCATCCATTGTATGTTCACATATGTGAGTTATAACAAGCTTGAAAATGTTCTTTTCAGTTCTTAACAAAAACAAGGCCCGGCTCTATCATTAGGTAGAGTGATACGATTCTTCAGGCAATATATGTTGAAATGTTGAGGGAGTGGGCAGTAGCCTATTGCCATTCCTTCAAAGAAGTCTCTTAGCCATTCCTTTCCGTTGGAAGTACAGAGTTGTGTGCACCACACTGTCTGTTCTGCACCCCCTGTGCTAGCTTGTGGTGCAGGGCTCCTTCCCCAGTATTTAAGAGCCAACCTCCAGTCTTGTCAGCTACTATGTGTGGAATGGAGGGAGACCGCCATCTTGTCCTCTGCCTGATGCAGCAAACTGATTTGGTTCAGCGCAGCCCTGACAATTACTTCCGGTCAATGTCACTTCGTTTGTGCCTCTCGTGCAGTATTCCCCATAACCTGGGACTTTCTAAATTTATCCTTTTCCGGAGGAGGTGATTTCCCGGCAAGCCTGCCTTTCTCTCTGGCTTTAATGAGCAGTCTCTAACCTTCCTATACTTACCAGCTGGATTCATTTTCTTTCAGCCCCTAGGTAAACTGAAATATGTCTCTGTGTTGCCCAGCCACACACAGCTGTTTCCAATTAAATGTTTAAAGCCACTCAGACAATTAGGGGGAAAGAGGGCCTCTAAAGCAGATGCAGAAATATAGCATTTTATGGACCCATTCGCCCTGATGAGTCCTATTACCCAGTCAAACCTATATTTTAATAACTATCATTACATTTCTACTCAAAAATGATGAAACCAAGGGGGGGATGAATAATTTCTATAAATTTAAATTATTTGGGCACTATCCAGTGAAAGTTAGGCACAGGAAATCCTACTGTTCTTAATGACAGAAATTTGCACACATCCTTAACTTTCTAATTGACATCAATGGGACTTAAATTTGGTTGGATAGTGCCCCAAATGTTTTTAGTTTGAAGTAGGCCTTTGGGCATCCTGTTGCCACTTGCCGCCAAATTCAGTTATGGCTCTGTTTTCAGAAGACCTGCTTGGTCATCGGTGGGGAAGACACAGGGTGGCATTCAACTAAGTTTTATGACATTGCTATCATGTTTCATGGCAAGGGACACCTATCTGTCTGTCTATGATTCCTCTTTGTTTCTGAGTAGGGGAAGTGGGAGATAGATCTAGCCTAGTGGCAGCTGACTGCTGTTCCCTACTGTGGACTCCGCTCATAGTTTCTGCCAAAGCTGTTAAGTTAGTCATCGTCTTGGAGATCCATCATTGTGGTCCTTTAGGTGTGTGTGTGTGTGTGTAGGCAGTTCTTCGTGATCAGGGCAACATACAGGATTATATTAATATAAAACACAGTTTAGTGATCTCATGTGAAGATTGGAAGGTTGTGTTCTGGTTGTTTATTATTATTATTATTATTATTATTATTATTATTATTATTATTATTATTTATATACCACCCTATACCCAGAGTTCTCAGGGCAGTTCACAGAATAATTGATCATGGCTTCTGCATCTGCAATGTTTTAAGAATCCTGCAAACTGGGATTAACCATGTGGCTAACCTCAGTTTGGCCCTGTGCTTGGATTCTTTCCCCCATTGACAGAGCATTTTATTATGTAAGCCACTACTTGCAGACTGAAATGGTACAATCACCTCAATGGTAACTGGTCTCAGCCAGTTTTCTTTTCTTGCTGATAAAAAAAATATTTTTCAGTCCAATCAAGACACCTTTCTTCCCCAAATGATCCAAGTCCCCATGTCCTCTGGAACTGTTCATAAAACGTAAGGATGATGAGCTTTACTCATCACTGGGAAGCCAGGGAGCTGTCCCCCTAAGAGTGCTGAAAACTAGTCAGCATATTATGTTTTAAGTTCTTGGCCCCTCTGCTTTTCTACGAGATCCTATGCATTCTGGGTGGTTCTTGTTTCAAAAGAATAATCCAAATTACCCATACCAGTGCAAATCCACTGTTAATCTTCTATAGGAGTCAATGCTGGGAAAATCTCTGAAGAACTTGCAATACAAGAGTGAAGATAATAGATCTCTCAGTGGAAACTAAATCCCTCTGATTTAACCCTTGGCTCTTTTGTGCTTTCTCTAATCTACCCCTAATTTTATATAAACCCTGCTATTAGATATAGGATGGAAGATGCAGGCTCTCCCCCCCACCCCACCTTCAGATCACTGCATGAGGCTGTCAAACTGAAACAGCAGGAGATATTAGCTATGGATCTTCACCATTGCATATACTTTGTTCTCAAACTGAAAAGCTTTAAAAAGGCAAGTCCATGCTGCTTTGGAGTAAGTGCACTTTAAAAATTTAACATGGATTTTAAAGTCATTTCTAATCTTTGGGGGTGATTTTTGGGAAGTATCACTGTGTGACCCAGAGAATTAGAACTGTACGCTGCGTGGTCTCCAGGAGCCCCTGATATAAATGTGAGTTAAAGTGACTTATTTCCCAGGATTTGTTGCAAGCCAAGGAGCTGTCCCCCTAACAGTGCTGAAAACTTAGAAATTAGTCAGTATATTATGTTTTAAGTCCTTGGCCCCTCTGCTTTTCTGTGAGATCCTATGCATTCTGGGTGGTTCTTGTTTCAAAAGAATAGTCCAAATTATCCATACAGTTGCACTGGTAAAGCATTGTGTAAGTTAATGAAATTGCTTTCCTGGTAGCAAAAGAAACTTTAGGATCTGAAAACCTATCCCAAGTTCCTCATGTGTAAATACTATTAAAGTAAATAGGACTAATTTATGCATAACTGATGGCAGGATTTCACCTTTTATCTACATTAAGTAGATACATTGGTGTGTGTGTGTGTGTGTGTGTGTGTGTGTGTGTGTGTGTGTGTTTTAACAAGGGAGAATTGCAGTGTTGGAAAAGAGTTTAGAGAGTCATGTGCAGAAGCAATATTTTAGTCAGTCATGGCTGGTGCATGAAGCTAGGTCAAAACTGATCTTAAGACCTTTGCCTTGTACAACTGATATCAATATTGGCAGCTAACAAAGTTATTTCTTTAAATGGCTATAATTCAAAACTGGTGCTTAAATGCTTGCTTGACTTCACAGCACAGGAAATAAACAGTTGTGCATTTCATAGGCATCCCAAATCATTGTTGTTACGACAGCTATTGATGTAGTTTGTTTATTTGCAAATCCCACTTATTGCCAACCCCTCTGGGCTCTTGAATTGCCTTATATTCCAGTTCAGCTGCACTTTATTTTACAACTCCCATCATCCTTCACTATTGGCCACACTGATTGAGTCTGATGGGTGTTGGACTCCAGCAACAACTGGAGGGTTCCACGTTGCCTACTTTTGATCTAGCGATTTACCTCCAAAGTGATTTGCCAGCAGCTACCTGGACATGAATTCTGCACTCAGCCATCCCTTTGTACATCTGCCAAGGGGGTAATGCCCAATTTGCACACTGCATGAACAATTGGGCTAGATGATCCAAAGCACTGATTATATAATCTTACTATCAATTTGTGCACATATAAAACCACACAGGGAATTATAATGTGAATAAAGTGAAAGTGTTGCTACCATTTCTGTGACTTTGGCTCCACCTTTTCCAGCTGCCGTGATTATAAATTTGAGGGGAATCATAAATTTGAGGGGAATCAGCATAGTTCAGAGCTAGAGATATGCAAAAGGTCCCAACTGTGACCCCCAACTGTGATCCCCATCATTTTCAAGTAGGCTTGGAAAAGAGTTCCATCTGAAACTCTGGAAAATATCAGTCAAGTGGTTTGGATCGGAAGGTAAGTCAGCTTAAGGAAATTCATGGTTTCCCATCTCAGCCTTCTCCCTGTTCACCACCCAAAGCCCCTCTGGTGGGTGGGTGCCCTTTCTGAAAAAAAAGTGCTGTGAGAGGCAGGAGTAGAATCACCTGAAAGGTAAGTCAACTAGAGGAAGGTTATGGAAGAAATGTACCCTCCCTCCTGCAGCCACACACAACCCATCTCACATTGGTCAGGGGGGTCCAGTGGACCTCCAGAGAGGCTTTGCAGGGGTGCAGAGGGCTTCAGGGGAAAGAGGGACCAAGGAAGACCCTTCCATGAATATCCTCAAGTTAACTTAAATTTGGATTCAAGCTAGTGTAGACAATGCTGAGTGAGATGGACCAATGGTCCATAGGCAAATGCCTATATTTGTAGAAGGCTGAAGCAAGACCAGATACTTCTAAAGATACCAGCTGGGATGGGGGGGTATAATTTAGCCTTTGCCAGCCTGCTGCCCTCCAAATATTTTGGACTACGACTCCCATCAGCTCTGCTGGTTGGGTCTGATGAGAGTTGTAGACTAAGCATCTGGAGTGGACCACGTTGGCAAAGCCTGGTGTAATAATTCCTTAAGAAAATTCTAAGTGATGTGATGTGTGTGGAGACTGAACCAACTTTTTATGCTGCTTTTCTATCAAGCTTATAATAAAATTCAGTTTAATGGAGGTTTTTTTTTGGGGGGGGTAGTTAATGCCTGATTATATTCTCATTGGGAAATGACTAGAACAATTGGAGCTGGGAGTGTTATTAAAACACAATGGCTTTTCTTTCTGTCTCTTTTGCCCCCACCCCATCATGTTTTCACAATTCAGTTACTCTTAAACGATCTTCTACTGACTTTCTAAATAATTAAAGTTCTTTAGCTGTCACTTTCCGCCACATAATGTGTTTTAAACTGGGTTGCTATGGCTCCTTTGTTGCCTCTTAGTATCTTGAGAGCTGTTTCTTCCCTATTTTGCCTCAATATCTGCAACCAATGACTTATCAAAAGCAATTTGTATACTACTAAGGAGTTCTGAGGTTGTCTGTGGATGTGTTGTTAGGTCACTTGCCATTGTCATAGAGAAATTACTAAGGATGCAAATTAAAGCAGGCTTGCCATCTTAGCAGAAAATGTGACATAAATGGTGAAAGGGAGCCAAAGTGGATAGAAATGGACAAAAGGCTATGCTGCTGTGTTCTCTCATTTCTTCCCCAGGTAAATAATTATTCCTGTCTTGTCCCTATTTTGCATTATTAAAATGTTGCTAGTGTGAATTCTATTTCTCTCCCCTTCAGGATTTTGCTTCCTCTTAAGGATCATGAGTTGTTTACAATGCAATGTATCCTACACATATCTTTTCAGAAGCAAAGCCAAATGAATTCAGTGTGAGAGACTCCCAGGTAGGTAGGTACAGGATTGCAGGTTCAGTCTGGGGAGTTTTGACCCACCCCATTTACTGAAAGAATAAATTATGGGAGTAATTGGGCTACCTCGGTCCTGTATACCTGAAGGAGCATCTCCACCCCCATCATTCAGCCCGGACACTGAGATCCAGCACCGAGGGCCTTCTGGTGGTTCCCTCATTGCGAGAAGTGAGGTTATAGGGAACCAGACAGAGGGCCTTCTCGGTAGTGGCACCCGCTCTGTGGAACGCCCTCCCAGCAGATGTCAAGGCAATAAGCAACTATTTTACTTTTAGAAGACAACTGAAGGCGGCCCTGTTTAGGGACATTTTAAATGTTTGATGCTGTAATGTTTTTAATAATCGGTTGGAAGCTGCCCAGAGTGGCTGGGGAAGCTCAGCCAGATGGGCGGGGTATAAATAATAAATTATTATTATTATTATTATTATTATTATTATTATTATTATTTTATACTGCCCTTCATCCGTAAATAGAAAATTATAATATTAAAAAACACAAAATACATAATAAAAGTAAGAACAAAAACAAACCAAAAAATCTCCTCCCACAACACATAGGAAAGGGTATTGGATGTCAATCACCCAAAGGCCTGGTTGAAGAGGAACATCTTCTCCTGGCGCCTAAAAGTGATACTTCGCAGAATAGAAATTCTTCCTCACTGTCCACATGGTTGGCCGGAGTGAGAAAAAGATCACTGTGCATAACAATGGTTTTGTCCCTTCAGGACCAATCAGGGATTCTATCCAAATTAAGGCGTTTCATGTGGATACATCATTTATATCTTGCCTTTCACTATGTGTCTCAAAGTGGCTTACAGACAAAGCAAAACATACAATAACAAAAAAATAAAAATAAACTTAGATTAAAACTTCAAAAATAGAAACATTAGAATGGCATTCATAGTGCAAAGGCCTCCTGAAATAAAACTATTTTAACCTGGTGTAAAATTAGCAGTGGCATTGCCTGCCTGATTTCTAAAGGCAGGGAGTTCCATAGATGTGAGCACGCTATACTGAAAGCATGGCTCTGAATCACACATAAACAAGATGAATTTTAACAAGGAGAAATGTAAGGTACTACACTTGGGCAGAAAAAATGAAAGGCACAAATACAGGATGGGTGACACCTGGCTTGAGAGCAGTACATGTGAAAAGGATCTAGGAGTCTTGGTAGACCACCAACTTGACCTGAGTCAGCAGTGTGATGCAGCAGCTAAAAAAGCCAATGCAATTCTGGGCTGCATCAATAGGAGTATAGCATCCAGATCTAGGGAACTAATAGTACCACTGTATTCTGCTCTGGTCAGACCTCACCTGGAGTACTGTGTCCAGTTCTGGGCACCACAGTTCAAGAAGGATACTGACAAGCTGGAATGTGTCCAGAAGAGGGCAACCAAAATGGTCAAAGCCCTGGAAACGATGCCTTATGAGGAATGGCTTAGGGAGCTGGGTATGTTTAGCCTGGAGAAGAGAAGGTTAAGGGGTGATATGATAGCCATGTTCAAATATATGAAAGGATGTCATATGGAGGAGGGAGAAAGATTGTTTTCTGCTGCTCTAGAGAAGCGGGCACGGAGCAATGGATTCAAACTTCAAGAAAGAAGATTCCACCTAAACATTAGGAAGAACTTTCTGACAGTAAGAGCTGTTCGGCAGTGGAATTTGCTACCAAGGAGTGTGGTGGAGTCTCCTTCTTTGGAGGTCTTTAAGCAGAGGCTTGACAGCCATATGTCAAGAATGCTTTGATGGTGTTTCCTGCTTGGCAGGGGGTTGGACTGGATGGCCCTAGTGGTCTCTTCCAACTCTGTGATTCTATGATTCTATAGGGAATGGTTTGCAACATAAGGGGTAAGGCTGTTGGACAGCAGCCTTCTGCAATTTCACCAAGCATCTCTTAACTGGAGATGGTTGGATTGAACCCTGGACTTTGTGCCTTCAGGACAAGTTGTCTTCCACGAGCTAATACCAAATACTCCTGTTGCTGATATGTATCTCATTGTATGGTTTGGTGTTTTTAAGAAGCTGAGATCAGTGACAGTGAAGGATAGGAAGGGCTAAAAGTTGAATGAATGAATGAATTAATTAATTATTGTGAACCAACAGGGCAAGGCTCTCACCTTCATCCCCTAATAGTTCTCCCCCCATAACACCCCCCTCAAGAGGTAGTTGGTTGGCTAAAGGTGGAAACATAAAGTTGAACTAGAAAAAGAAAAAAATCACATCATAATTAAATGATTTTAAATATCTATTACAACAATGTCGAAAACACCAACAATAAAAATATTCTTATATAATTTGCTGCTGAATGTACACTAATATCAGGAAATAGGAAATAGGGATATGGGGACTCGGGAACTCGCTTCATCTTTCGATGTACTGGCATTGCATGTTCAGGATACATCCCTGCCAAATCTGACATGTTGTTCTGAATCATGGGTTTGAACCATATGCATGTTGTTAGCGACAATTAGCTTAACTGTGCGTCATGTTTCCTATTGTAAAGCACAGACATCTACCCTTCCCACAGTTTTAATGCTGATCTGAATAATTGTTTGTATTATTATCTGCAATTATCTCAATTGTGCATCCAGCGCCATGGTTTTTTTTTTAATTGCTCCAACAATTATAATCTAAAACTTGTCCCCGTTTAGAACACTTATCAAATATAAACAATGCTTTTTTGCATCCAGCAGAATAGGAAAATCACACATATTCAAACCATCCCAACCATGGAGTGAACTTCACATGCTCACTCAGCCAGGGGGAAGTGACACAGAATGCTACTTTCCCATTTTGAATTTTCCGGGGTCTAGTAAAAGGGATAAATTTTTCATTTTTCTTAGGCTGCTTTGTGCTACCTGCCATGTCAAGAAGAGGCTCTCTATTGAAACTGATCACCACTCACGGGCACTGGGCCTTAAACCCCGGATGGGGAATTGGAAGATTCCAACTTCCATCACCCCCAACGAAGATGGCCAAATGCCATGGTATCTTGTGTGTCATGTGCTGTTTTAAGTAGACACACATACAGACAGACAGAATATCCTTCCTTACTCAGTATAGCAGAAGGTGAATAGCCGGTGAAAACAGCAACAACTTTCTCTCCACTGATTGAATGCAACAAAATCCCCATAAGAATTAACCAATCATATTAACCCCCTTGATTTGCACATCTCACCTATTTACTACAGGAACATTCCTTCACATTAGATCTTATTGGCTTTTTAAAAAACAAAACAAAACAAAAACCCCACTATATTTTGCACACTAACAGAGAACACAGGTATCTGTGCACCTATTTAGTGCTATGTCACCGAAACAACTAATTTGCTCCAAGCTGAGAAGGGAGGTCTGAAGGGGAACTCTGAGTGTGTTTGTGTGACTGCACTGGTCACGAAAGATGGTAAGTGCATGCTTAGAATAGTCCTTCCATCTTTTCGTCTCAATGTTAGAGGGTTTGAAGTAAGGCTGGCACAAGTGTGGATGTTGAGGGTGGGTTTTCATAGGACTCCTATGTTTATGCCTGCCTATGAACATCAGAGTAACTTTCTGCCACTGTTAGTTACAGTACCATAACTGTTGACAAGTTTGCCACAGTGATAAGTACTTCTGTTTGAGCTGAAGAGTCACAACCCATGTGCTAAATACTTCATGCAAATGTAGTTTGTTTTCTCATAGCGTATAGCTTGAACCTTGCACACAACATGATGAGTTGTAAATTGGTTTGGAGCTCTTGTCATAGTTGAAAGTTCGCTGAAAGCATCAGCTCAGTGTTCAGAGTGAACACTGTTTGAAGGTGTTTGAAAATAAATGCACAATTATAATGGAATGATATGGTCACATATTGTATATAGTTTTGGAAGCCCCATCTCAAAAAAAAGAAAAAGAAAAAAAGGTGTAGTATACGGGTTGGGGTAGAAAAGAGCAACTAAAATTACCAAGCTGTTTCCTTTGATGAAAGGCAAAAAGAGATTGGTATCTTTCACCTCAGAAAAAAGGCAGTTACAGGTCTATAAAATTATGAATAGTGTAAAGTGAGTGAAAGGATCCTTCCCCACTGCTCCACTCTTTAGCAATGCTAGATCTTGAGGTAATTTGGTGAAACTGATTGGCAGTAGCTTCAGGACTGAGAAGAAAATGTACGGCATCACACAATGTACATGAAACAGGTGGAACCGCTATAACAGATGGCTTCTAGTTAAGTGGCTTTGAAAAAGAATTAGAACTGGGCTCCATCAATGTGTCTACTAAGAGTTAATAGCCAGAGCAGCTAAATGTTCAGTGGTCATATGCCTCTCTCAGGCATCTGAATGTTGGTATAGATAGCCTCTGATCTGATCTATCAGGGTTATTCTTGCATTCTCCATTTAATACTGTATGCTGTCTGCATCCTCCAGAATGAAGACATAGGCCATAGTAAATATGTTAAAATATAGGTCACAACTATATTATATTCCATATTTGATTTGTGAGGTGTGACTTCCTAGCCTTCATTTTGGTAACAGTTGCTCCTACTTAAGTAGACTAAGTATGTTAGAAAAAGAAGAATAAGTGTGAAATAGATTTACGGGCCTAATTAGTTGATTGCCAGGACTTGCATAGTGATAACAACCCATGTGGGTTGGGAAGATAAGGATCATGCCCATTGGACAGATCCAGTTGCCCGTCCCTGAGTTTAAGCACTTGTGCCTTATTTGCACAGTGAAAAAGCCATGGCTGAGTTAAACTAAAATATTTAATCTATGCAAAGTGACATAGCTAGATAAGCCCTACTCCACTGCCAATTTAGGAATGGAAGCAAAGGATTTGTAGGGGCACAATCATTGAGCACACTGACACACACACACCCCAACAGCATGCATACATACACAAAGTGTGTTGGAGAGTGCCAGTATATCTAAATGGCTCAGCTTATGAGCTTTCCGATGGCATGTGATTGGCTCTTTGGGGATGCTCAGAGCTGGACTAGATTGACTTTTCGTTTGATGCAGCAAGATAAATCTTCAGTTATTTAAAGTTCATTCCAGAATTCCTTCTGTCAAACAGGGTGTTTTTTTTTTAAAAAAAAAACTTAAACTTGCCCTTATAGGAAGCCCTATAAACCCAAAGCCACATTTGAGAATCCCCTCATCTGCAGCCCAGATCCTTGGAACAGAGTGTTTTGGTCTTGTTTTGAAATGACCAGCATTGCCTCAATTATAGTTCAAACACACGTTCTGGTCAGAATTCAACTAAGTCATGCTCAGAGTAGGCCCACTGAGATCAATGAACATGACTAACTTAAGTCCATTGACTTCAATGAGTTGACTCTGCATATTACTTAGTTGAATGCAACCCTCTATGGTTGGCGTTTATGTTCTTTAATAAACATCTGCATTCTGAATCTTTTCTTGTTTTCTTGATAGAAAATGTCCTTATCAGTGCCTAGCACATGGCAGCAAATAAGCAATGAACACCCTTAATTAAAGCACTGTCACTGCCAATGTTTTATGACATTCTGGGTCATCTTTATGTCTCCTGTTATTGAAATGGCAAGTGTTTAAAATCTCGTTTCCTTCATACTATCTTTAGAAAGCCAGTTTAACTTACTATGCTGAATGCCTATGACTGCTGAGAAAATAACCTTTCCAAAGGAATTAATATTGTCTAATCGTTTTATTGAAATTTCTCTTGAAATTTTTTAGCATTTAGCCTTCAATTTAGAATTATTGCAAACAAGGGGGGGAAATAAAGACCTAATTTATAAATAATGAAATAAACATACACAGCAAGACTAGTCTCACATAGTCACAGCTACAACAGATTTTGCCACACCTAATGAAAATGAAGGTCATTTTTTGAGGATGCTGATATAATGGGAATGATGTCAGTGCAATCGGTGCAATCTCAATGCAATCCTAAGAAGGTTGAGTTAAGTTCCGTAAGTTAAGTTCCATTTAGCCCCATAAGTATGTGTGCCCAGAATTGCAACCTTAGTGATGTGTGAGCTCAGTAAAGTATTTTCTTAGATTTCTTGGGGATTTCTTAGAAAAAGCTCATGTCTTTTCCTTAAGAAAACAAAATTAAGCTTTTTTTGGGGGGTTGTCCCCCCCCCACCATTCTGTTCCCAAATAAATATATCTTTGTGAAAGGAGGAAGAACAGGCTGCTGAGAAAGTTCACTGGAGACAAAGAGCTTCCTATAGATTCCGTCTTTAAGGCACTGATTCTCCCGAACATGCACTGAAATATTGTTTCCTACCAGTCTGTGTGGGACTTGTATTTGCCAGTGGCTTCTCACCTAGTTAATTGAACCAGGAAACAAGTACCGGTATTTATTATTATTTATTGAATTCATATCCTTCAAACCCGCCCCCCAGAACTGTACTAAGCACTACAGCAGAAATTTATTTTTCTCAACTTGATCAAGAAACAGCACCTCTTCTGTTTCCAGAAATATTTCCAATAAGCAGTTTCCATTCATTACAAGGGTGCCTGAGGAATGCAGTGACTGGCAGGGAGAGCGGATTGGCAGCATTAGCTGAGCCCAGCTGCAAAGGTGGGGTGGAGCTTGGGCTCCATTCAAAATGGACCCCAAGCCCCACCCCATTTTGACTCCCCCTTGCAACACACAATTTGCAAGGGGGAAATTTTTTTAAAAAAAATGAGTAACAAAGTAAACTATACACTGGTTCTTCTGGATAGGCGTTATCCTTAAAATTACAGTGGTACCTCTAGTTATGAACTTAATTTGTTCTGGAGGTCCGTTCTTAACCTGAAACTGTTCTTAACCAGAGGTGTGCTTTCGCTAATGGGGCCTCTTGCTGCCGCTGTGCCGCTAGCACACAATTTCTGTTCTCATCCTGGGGCAAAGTTCTCAACTCGAGGTAACTCTTCCAGGTTAGCAGAGTTTGTAACCTGAAGAGTTTGTAACCCGAGGTACCGCTGTATCTTAATCATTAGCATTTGAAGCTTTGCAGAAATTACATTAATCTCATTTTCCTACTAATTTCGATTGTGCTCCAGTGTTCTGTTAAAATGTTTCAAGTTTTAACGGTGTACAAGCACAGTTAAAAACTGCAACATGGTGTTTCAGAGAGCTTGCAGTAATGGCTGATTATCTTTTAGCCTCAATGTATATGAATAATAAACAGTATTCCCACACAGCATCAAAGGTGACAGAACCTCAGCAGGTATCAGAAAATTGAGTGCTAGTGGACTCTTGTTGACTAAGCTTCAGATAATTAGAGCTGTGTGATATTCAGCTATACCCACATGACTCACATTCTTTCTTCCTTCCTGAAGCAGGCAAAAACCCAACAACCTTTTTGGAGTGCATGATTCTCATTTGAGCAATCCATCAGTAATGATCCAAATACTGAGTGGTTGAAAACATCATTGTTGTGCAATGTTCATGAAGCAACTTGAGGCAATTGTATTGGGTGGCAGACACAGGGGAGTGGCAAACTGACCCCTCTCTGGCCCACTGTTTGCTTGCCTTATTGTCTACCCAGTCTAGTGCTGACCACCCACCCAGTGAAGTTCTCTACTGTGTCCACCACTTCATTCCTGCTTCACTATAGGAAGGATCAAGGGGGTCCTTATTCAGAATGTGGTATTCTGAGTGAGGAGGCTAGGTCACTGCCTGTGGTTACTGCCACAGTGGCTATAAATGTTGTTTAAACTTAAATAAAATATTTAAAGTACCTAATAACTTTATACTCCCCACCCCCCAAGTTTAAAGAGCCTTTCTAGCTGTCATGGTAAACCACAGGGCCTTGGTTTTTGTTTTTTTTACAAAGAAACCCTTTTGCCCTTCCAAGAACAAGGCAGGAAGGAGGAGGTGGCGGCAGAGGAGAGCTGGCACCGCTAATGTGGTGGCAGAAGACAAAAAGTGGGCAATGAGGTAGAGCCAGAGGAGGACGAAGAGGATGTGTAGAGTTGGTGGTGATTCAGGTGGTGCCATCTCCTGTGCTGGCGCTGATGCTAACTCCCTCCCAGTTTAAGAAGTTCACCATTACAAAATGCCAGTATTTTGGGGACATGGATTGGAATTAGTTGGTTGGCAATTAGCAAGCACTCCCTTCCTGCATCTCTGCTGCAAAACATGGAGTGAGGGTGTGCAATGCTCAGCACAGAAAAGCTTCTGTTTTCTCTGGCAAGACTTGTTGCATTATGCAGTAGGGGAGCATATTTTTGCAGTTGGGAGGTGCAAGAGAGTGGAGGCTTAACAGCCTACTTGTTGTTTACCCACTACAAACTGATGGGCCCATTGCATTGCTTTGCATCTGGCATTTTGCAGGAGTTCCAATTGTATGAAGTTGTTGGTTGGACATATAATTCATGCCTGCTTCAGACATTTTATATCGGGCAGGTCACAATTGGATTTAACATCCTCAAAGGATGTCTGAAAAATTATCCAAATTAGCATTCATTCACAAACAAAGGGCGGCATTCTAGTACCCTGAAGTTGGCCTTGAAACTAGCTTCCCATCTTACATGTGCCACAACTCATGGTGAATTAATGAGTGAATTTGGCTCTTCAAAAAATGAATGTTTTATTCGTAATTTGAAACATAGTGTACATTTTTTCTGACCTTCCTGCTAGCAAATATCATATTTGACCATTAGCTAGTATAGATAGTTGGCATGGCCAACTCCTTAGTTATTCAAAGTACCAATCTCTCAACAAAAGAATGGGACTTTGCAAAAATTCCCTCCTTAATAAGAGAAGCTGGTTTGATCATGTTTTTCCATGGACCAGCTAAATCCTACTTTTGCATTAAGCACAAGACAAAGGGGATAAATATTTGGACTACATGTTGGACAGTGAGTATACCCCAACTGTTTCAGATCAATAAAGTACTTCTTTTTTTAAAAAAACAAACAAACAACACCATCCTTTTCATTAATAGAATCATGAGGATCTGTACATAATTCTGTACAGAATCTCATTGAGGGCCATCAAACAAACTCTGTTCTTCAGAGGAAACACTTCCCATCACCCTTTGAGCTGTTGTTTACATGGATATTTATGCATATCCAAGATAAGATGTGAGTAATGAACTCCTGCTTTCACTGGAGATGTGAGTGTTTTCAGTTTGAAGTATAAATGTGACTATTAACTCTGGCCTTGAGTTTATTTCCCTGGTCTTCTTTGTGTTTCCAGGCTCCTTGGCTGTTTGAGCCATGTGCCCGCTTGCTCGCTGATCCATTCCTTATGCCCTCAGGTAGTCTTGCACTTGGCTTCCATAATAACAATCGGTCGGAACCATTTCCTTCTCTCGATGTAAGAAGTAACAAATGAATCTGGGCACTCCATGTCTGCCGCCCGCCCGCCCCACTACTGCAAGCTGAGGAAATAAGTAGCTCATGCAGTAAATTTGAAAATATTTGCAATGTTCAGTTAGCATAGTTTCAGAGAAAGCATTTATGCTTGGAGAGCTTTTATGGAAACAAATAATCCTCGGCAGTCTTTGCTGCTGTTTGACTTGGATAAAAGTCCATGTTCTGTTTCTTTTGGTTTTTAAAATATTTTCTAATATGTACATAGGATTTTAAAAGCCTTTCCTTGTCAGTCTTATGGTATCTTTCAAGTTTAATCTATAGGTTATCTCCCATTTTGATGCATTCTCTTCTAGCCACTTTTGGGTAAAAAGTAGTCTACCTAAAATGTTGGTGGGCCTTCATGTCAAATTTATTGTTTACCTCAGAATACAGTCTCTACATAGGCTGAAAACGTGACACCTATAGGTAGTAAGTACAGCCTCCTTTCTTAGCATTTTTCTCTGTACGGTCAATATTACCCATATTGACTTCCAGGAATTCTCTTCTTCCCTCCTCCGTCCCAATTGTTCTTTATTTATCATCTCTGATTCATTAGGTACATCAAATCCACCTTCTCCTCCCTCCCTCCCTCTCTCTCTGATTCTTTGATGCTCGCATTCTCAGCAGGTACCCATCTGAATGGTTTTCAGACCAGTAGTTTGTATCATTATCTTGCGCAGAATGGGATTTTAGCTGTGTACAAGAATAGATGTTCTCCCTCAGCTGCCAGGTTTAAGCTAGTGAGGCATAAGGCTCAGCACTTCCTCCTGAGCTCAGCCAGTAGGCCTAACAGACAGCACAGCAACAGCTTTGAATGCATAACCCCAAAGGGCCTTGCCCTCTGCATTCCCTTTCAAGTGCAGCAATCTTTTGTAACACAAATTATAAGGTCACACCAGCTTTACCTCTAATGTTGTCATTTCAGGCTAGCTTTGCTGGGATTTATTTCTTCTTCTTCAGCGCCGTACGCTTGTTCCAGCCTAGAAGTGGTTAACAAATAAGCCATTTGTACCTGAAGCAGAAAAACAGGCACAATGCCAGGCATTCATTTGACTTTGGAGGCATATTTTTCTCTTGCAAGCGGTGCAACAGTTTCAAAGGCAGCTCAGAACCCTTCTAGGTGGAAAGCAGGGGGTCAGCTAGTTCAGCGCCATGCAATAACATGGCTGATGACTGGCCAACAGCATGCAGTGCAGGCTGTGATGTCAGTGGGCATAGTGGCCAATCAGGAGCTGTGTCTTTGCATCAGGCTGACCTAGCAACCCCTGCATCCTTGCTTCCACTTCAGAATACCTACCAGAAAATGTTGTGATTCTTCCTCAGTTGATGCTCAGGGGTGGCAGCCTCACAGTTCTCAGTTCACCACCTCACTGCCCACTGGCAAGCAGTCAGTGCTAATCACTTACAAGCAAATGAGAAGAGGCGACATGTTAGAACGGTATAAAATGAAGCATGGCATGGAGAAAGTGCAGAGAGGAAAGTTTTGTAACTCTAAAACTCATGGACCTCCAGTGAAGCTGAATGTTGGAGAATTTAGGACAGACAGAAGAAAGTACTCCTTCATGAAGTGCATAGTTCGGCTATGGGATTCCCTCCTACATGAGACAGTGCTGGCCATCAACTGGGGTGGTTTTGAAAGAGGATTAGACAAATTCATGGAGCTAAATGCTACTAGTCACAGTGACAAAGCTCTGTCTCCCTGACCAGAGGGAATATGTGTCTGCATATCAATTGATGGAAACCATAAGAGGGGATAGTGCTCTTGTGCTTGGGTCTTGCTTGCAGATTTCCCATGTAGTTGCCCATTGTGCAAATAGGATGCAGGACTGAATGGACCAAATATATTTGCGCAGTGCTGTTTTTCTAGAAAAAGAGGAGCCGGAACTCACCATGAACACCTCCTTTGTTCTCTTATAATGGCAATGGTGACCACCTGAGAGGTGCCAGAGTTCCGGAGAGCTCCGGCTGGGGGGGAAAAAGCCCCGTATTTCCACTGGAAAATACAGAATGAGAATAAATTGAGGGAAAATCCTGTTTACCTTTAATCCTAACATTTATTTCTGTTCCTTATTTGTCCGTTCCTTATTTATGCTCTTTTTAAACAGTGGTTTATGCTGTGAATCATTTTAATTACTTCTTTTTGGTCATTTTACTATTTTAAATTATATTTGTATGTTACCTCGGAAGCTATTTCTTAGCAGAAACATGGCACAGAAGTATTTCAAATAAATAAATGCCTTGCATTTTTTTAAAAAAAAGAAAAGAGACTTCCTACACATTTTTAAAAAATAGCATGCCAGGAAGAACATTTTGCTGAAACATTCTCTATGGCATGGCAAGTTTCCTAGCAGTCGGAACCATTCACTGTGGGCAAAAATTCAATTATAAAGTTCCCTACCCAAAGTCTAAAATGGTCTGAACTCTGTCTCATGAATTGTCTTCAATGAAGCCAATGTATAACTGGAATGAGTTTTGTTCATGCAATGGCACTTCCCCTCCCTCTCATCCCCCCAGGCCCTGCTCAAATCTGCTTTTTGGGGGGGAGGGAGTCCCCCCAAGTCTCCAGAGTAGATTGGGGTTGTGTGGGGTGCGTAGGGAGAAGGAGTAGGGAAAGTCGATTTGCATGAATTGGAAGTTGTTTCACTCACATAGTGAATTCATTGGAATCCGCTCCATGTGATTTAACTGGATGTGTAAATTGGCTTCTGGTCTCAATTTGTGTATTTAACTACACCATGCTGACTCAATTCCCAGCTCAATTTCAGGATCAAGTGAAATGTCTATGGAACATGGAATGAATATATCATACCATCCTCCTCCTCCTCCTCCTCCTCCTCCTCCTCCTCCTCCTCCTCCTCCTCCTCCTCCTCCTTCTTCTGGCACTTCTCCACTCTGTAATGAATTGGCAATAATGTGTAGTAGGTTTCGAAGATGCGAAGGTTAATGTAGTTCACATGTTGGGAGAAAACATCTGAAGCATATTTTCCTCCTGGCAAACTGCGGGATCATTTAGGGGATAGTTCGTATTTGAGGCCGTGGACTTTCAGAATCATGCTCCTTAAGCTCTGTCCTCTGCGAGAGACAGGATAGGCAGCTAAAGCTGTCGGGGCTTTCTCAGCTGCTCACTGAAAAGCTCCAGAGCTTGACAAACATATTCTTCAACTAATTTATTGAACACCTTGGGACATAGATATGTACTTTATTGGCTTGGCAGAAATGTATTCCTGAACTCTTTGATTAGGTACAAAATTGCAGGTTGGTTTCTAAAATAAACAGGATGCTGGAAGGTTGAGGACAGTTGTTTTTTTTCTGTGCACGGTGGAATTCTTCATTAGTCAGGAACTTGGATGGTGTAGCTATAGCTGGCCACTTGCTGTGTTAATGAGAAGGTTTGGATATTGTATATATTCCTGTGTGCAACTGCTCTCTTTCCAACTTCCTCTTCGAAACAGAACAATGAGTCTGCTTAACTTTTGAGAAATCAAAAGGCATTAATAAAGGCAGTTTATTGAAGTATAGTGCATAGCTGCCAAGTTATCCCTTTTTTACAGGGATTTTCCCTTATGCTGAATAGGCTTCCTCGCAAGAAAAGGGAAAACTTGGCAGCTATGGTATAGTGATACACTGCCCCCCTCAACCCCAACCCCCCAAACTGGCTATTTTGAAAGGGAATTCTGTAGATGGAAGACAGGCAGAAGGGATCTGCTACCTGAACTTGGGGTCATTTGCAATAGATTGGCAAGGTATCTGACTCAAGGTAACAGCTTGCGATTGGTAAATAAACTGCAAAGACACACACACACACACACACACACACACACACACACCTTGGGTGGCCTTGTGCTAATTACTAATATCTCAGTTTGAACTTCCCACACCTGTAAACTATGAGTATTAATTGGTTGCCTCTGGTTGCCCCTACACCTTTGTGTGGATCAGTGATCACATAGCATTTAACTCTGTACACAGATTGTCAAATATTTGACGTAATGCCCAAAATAGCTTTGCATAAATCAGGGGCATTGCTAGGTACATAAAGGCTTGGAGGACAGGCTCATGACACAGATATGAGAAAACTTGCATATGCTAATTTATATGTACAGATGCAGACTTGGGACTCTGAACAAATTAAGGTGGTGGGTAGCTAGAACCTCACTGGCAACTGTGATTTGCAGCATGTTCAGCAGTCATGTAAGCAAAGTACTAATTTATTTTTTAATTAAAATGGGGGGAATGGGAGGAGGCTTGGACTACCCCCTAACAATGTCCTAGTGTACATTTTTGGTTGTGTCATTGTGGTTTTTAATAAACAACTTCAACAGTTGTTAGAAGCAGAACTGAAGGATACTGGTTGAATGTCATTAAAAAAGCATGTCATGTGTGAGAATGCCTCTTCTTCTTCTTCTTCTTCTTCTTCTTCTTCTTCTTCTTCTTCTTCTTCTTCTTCTTCTTCTTCTTCTTCTTCTTCTTCTCCTTCTTCTTCTTCTTCTTCTCCTCCTCCTAATTCTCCTTCTCCTTCTCCTTCTCCTTCTATTATTATTATTATTATTATTATTATTATTATTACACTTTTGCAAGCAGTTCCTCCTAATGTAAGTACAAATTTCAAAAGATGGCTTCGTTTCAGTTCACATATTGTTTGGGGAAGGGCAAATTAGGTAGGTTTGTGAACTAAACTGAATTCATCTCTCATCCCTAATAACAATACTATCTATGGCCTACCTGTACATGTCATAGTGAGATGGCATAACCCTGGAGGGTGGATTGTTGTCTTGAGAGGCAATGGCGTGTTAGAACAACTAGAGACAATGGAGTGTTATGACAGTGTTAGAAAAGCCATGCATATTATTCCACTCATGGGAAATAGTTCTGCCTTATCATGGGACAGGGAAAAGAAGGAACTTCTGTTGCAGCAAGAAATATTAGTTTCAGGACAAGATACATTTTAGAGCAATCTTTCTTTGGGGAAACATTTTGCATAGCTGTTTCTTTCAAGTGCCTGAACTTATTTAGTAAGTCCTATGGCTCTCCTTCTTCCCCCCACCAGTTGTGCTTTCCCTTGCTTTGAGGTATTTTTCTTGCTCATCGTGGGAGAAGAAAAAGAGGTGACAGGGTTGCGGTTGTGGCTTGAAGCCACCTGTCAGTGGATGAGAAGTACTTAATGATAAACAATCAGCACAAGGGATTTAGATCACAGCCACAGCATCTGAGTGCCTCCTGTTACAAATGTTCCCTTCCCATCTAGTTTGGCAAAGCCTTCTGGTGATTCCTGCCAGCAGAGTGTCTTTGAGTGGAATGTAACAAAATATTTCTTTCAGCCCAAGGACAGCACCAATGCCGTGGAGTGCAATTCAAAGCAAATATGTAAAATGCAACCCAAACCCTGCAGGAAATAACCAAATAGACAAAATAAATCCCAAGAAAGAACAAAGATTCTCTCCACCCCACCCCTGCGTGGTACACAGGGTTACTTAGTTTGCTTCTTCAAGTGGGTATTTGAAGCAGTGGGCCTTATCCAATTTCCTACATTTGGCACAACAGGTAAGAAATAAACATCGAGGGCTATTAACACCATAGGCAATTTCCATTAGGATAGATGGGGAATTAGCCATATAACTCTCATTAATTTGAAAATGGAGTTGCACTGATGATCTTCGTGTATTTAGCACAGGTGTTTATGTAATTGTCTTCTGCTCAAAGACAAAATTAGGCTGCTACATGCAGGAGGGGTGAATGGGAGAAGCCAGCAGTAAGGGCACTCCGCGCAAACTTTAGGAAGTTCATCTCAGGTTTGCTAGTAACAAAACAAATACCAAGGTTTTAGGCGGGGCTGATTTCTTTCAGCTGTGAAAGATAAGCTAAAGCGGACCTTAAGCTTAGGCTTTTCATGAATATTATAGTCCTGTTCAAAAGACTCGGGGCACAACACAAATTCCCTTTGCAATGGGGTGCTTGAATTGGGCAAAGGTGGTCCTTCAGCTTCTGCCAGCCTCTACTTACACAGGGATATCAGCAACACTCCACTTGGAGCTCCCATTTCCACTGACCAAGCGTGTGGGTAGAAATGGGGAGACCTGCCAGTCACAGCTAATGAAAAGTTTTGGAACAGGGTGTTCTGTGGGCGGGGAGGGGCTGAGCTGGCTATGGGTCCTTTTGGTTTTGATTCAGTCCCACTTCCATTACATTATCAGCACCAGGCCCCAATGTCTACCTTGACTGGCATGTGCAGCAAGGCTGTGGATGTAGCTGTACCCCTTCCACTTCATTAAACCCTACAAGGCAGTAGCCAGAATTTGGACTGTGGCCATATCCACTTTCAGCAACACGTAGTGTCAGAAGGCTCAGCCTCCACAAGTTCAGAGAAGCCTGCATACGTACATCATATTAATGTGTGTTGGCTCCATCCATGCATGTGTGGGATCTCCAAGGCCCAGAACACATAAAGAGAGCCTCACCAGTCACCATGCAATTCATATTAGGCTCTGCATTCAGATTCAATTAACCAAGTGGAAGCAGAAGAACAAGCACATAGGTCATGTGTAAGTTCACTGACTGTAAAAATATCTTCTGAGCAGGGCTTTCGCTATTACATTTAATGGTGTAATTTTCACTTAGGTCATCAGAAAAAAAATGTTTCCTCTTAGAAAATGCTCCTTTGTATGCAATTTGTAATTTTTATTTTGTTAACATTTTAAATAGAAGATATTTACTAATATAAACATACAAAATATGTAAAATGCCCATTCTTTAAGAACGTTGTCTTAAATACAGATGAGTATAATATACAGCTACACAAATAAACTTATGTATAGAGAAGTAATTCCAATAGGATGCTTCCCTTATAACAAGGGAGATTATTCATTTCAAATGAGCAACCCTGAACTATATTTCTCTGTTGCAATACTTTTTAAGGGGCCCCCTTTCTTGCTGAAACCTGCTAATTCAGTGCCTCCCTTGTTTCACCACAAAATCCAGGTTATTTTAATGTTGCCAAATCCTGAAGTTTCACAGACTTTTGCCTAAGTGAAGGAATTGTCTTTTGCTTCCAATATTTAGGATATTTTGTTTTTAGGCAACCATACATTTTAGATAGGTTGAAAAACATTTTTTTTTATTGAGGGCTATTCTAATTTGCAATCTTTCATTGACTCATTCAGCAATTAAATTCCAATAATACTTAGCTTTAAGGCAAACTGTACATAGTTTTCTAAAGAAGATGGGGTGTGAAGGGGAGAGAATTAAGCCTGAACTGATTATCTGTTTTTGCATATTTCAATGCCAGAAAATCAGCTTTGGGACCTGTAATGTTTTGCCTCTAAATCTACTCCGATGAAGCTCTGTTGAGCTATTTCTTTTCATTGCTTACTGAAGTTTGGTGTTATTGGACTCCCATCAGCCACAACCAACAAGGCTAGCATTCAGGGATGATAGGGCCTGGAGTCAAACAACATCCGGAGGGCCACAGTCTCCCCACTCATGGGCTAGAGGCACAGTGTTAAATGCTTCCACTTATCTGAAGAATGAGAAGTCATGAGGCATAACCAAATGAATACTTGAGACTTAAATACATATTTGTAATATTTTATCTACACATATGGAGGCAGATTTTATTGGAATCAAGCAAATGTCTTTAAAAAGGCAGCAAACCTGCTGATCTTATATCAGATTCCAGAGTGTTACTGTTTTGGTCTCCCAAGCTCCAGCCTAGCTTTCCTTAAGTTCAACCCTCTGCCAGCTAAATCTAGATTGCACCATAGGCTGCACACTTGGCCCTTTTGATATACAGTGGTACCTTGGGTTAAGAACTTGATTCATTCTGGAGGTCCGTTCTTAACCTGAAACTGTTCTTAACCTGAGGTACCACTCTAGCTAATGGGGCCTCCCACTTCCACCGTGCCGCCATGCTATTTCTGTTCTCATCCTGAAGCAAAGTTCTTAACCCGAGGTAATATTTCTGGGTTAGCGGAGTCTGTAACCTGAAGCGTCGGTAACCCGAGGTACCACTGTAATGCTACACCGTGATTTGGCATTGTGTGAATGAGCTTGCACAACCTTTGGGCTCCCTCTTTTCCCCTGCTCTCTTCATGTCTGGCACAGCTGTAAGAAGGAAGCATCCACTCCCACTTTTTCACTAGGCCTAAACTTAAGTTAACTCTGGTAAGTTCTTTAGTTCAGCTGTTTTGTTGTCCTGGTTTGTTCGCTATCCATAGTTTAAAATAGTCACAGTTTACTGATTTTTAAATGGTAGTGCTTCTTTGTAACATTGATCGCATTCCTAATTAAAAGCTAAAAATAGATTTGTGTGTTAAGGGTATGCATTGGCCGTGTGTACTTTCCAAGTTAATGTTTTCGTACACATATAATGAATACAGAGAAGTATGGAAAATTATGCCTTCTTACTTCCCTACTTACTGGATACCCATTCATAGTATTCAAGTATTCTCATGACAAGTGTTATTTCAAGGAGTTGAAGGCAGCCTTACAGAGCTATTCTTGCCCATTGTGTGCAAACTCCTCTCATTATCATCTCAGAACTAAGAGCCCTGGCAGTTCTTTGCAGTGCTTCATAAAGCTACTTCACCAGAGATGGTAGAGAAGAATGTGTACATCACAGGCGACAATGCCTCTATCACCAACTTTAAAAGGTAAAGGGACCCCTGACCATTAGGTCCAGTCGTGACCGACTCTGGGGTTGCACGCTCATCTCGCATTATTGGCCGAGGGAGCCGGCGTATAGCTTCCAGGTCATGTGGCCAGCATGACAAAGCCGCTTCTGGCAAACCAGAGCAGCACATGGAAACGCCGTTTACCTTCCCGCTGTAGCGGTTCCTATTTATCTACTTGCATTTTGACGTGCTTTCGAACTGCTAGGTTGGCAGGAGCTGGGACCAAGCAACGGGAGCTCACCCCGTCACAGGGATTCGAACCGCCGACCTTCTGGTCAGCAAGCCCTAGGCTCAGTGGTTTAACCCACAGAGCCACCTGGGTCACCAACTTTACATTTCTTTAAAATGGTGTTCGGCACAAGTAAAAAAAGCTTTTAGTGAAATACTGGCATGCACACATATGCACACAAACAGTTGTGGTGCTTTCTAACGGAGATTTGGGGTCTGGATGTAAAATATTGTGTAGTATTACTATTTTTCCTGGAAGATCTTCTCCCATGCTAGTTGAAGCAAATGGTGTAGTTATCTACCTCCTTACTAAAGAGGCACCCCTTCCCCCAAAGTACCCAAATCTATTGATCCATGAATACTTTTTACGTACTAATTATACAAGATAATTTCTTGGCTGGTGCATAGATTAACCATGTTAAATTCATCTACAGTTTATGTTCAGCACAGATAAATTGCAATAAAAGCCAGTGCATGTGGGACCTCTATACACTATTCGGATAAATTAGAAACAAAATTGTTCATATCCACCTACAGAGATTTGCGTTTATAGTTTATAGTTTATATCCAAGCTGAACTGAGCAAATGGAAGTTTGCTAGCACACGATGCTATTGGCTGCCTGAGATATGCAAAATGAAACGTAAAATATAAAAATTCAAACCTACCCCATTTTATTTTGTTGTCAAAACAGAGGAAACTGACCGGCATGTCATTAAATTGCAAAACAACTGCGTAGCACATTGCCCACAGCTTTAAATCTGCTCAACAGAAGTAATGGCCAAATAAAAACCTTTATACTGCCTTGCGCCATACAGGGCATTTGGCATTACTCGGTAATAAAGTTCTGGAAAAGTAGCGTAAACTGCCTAATAGGTGACAGCTGGTAACACCCATTGGGATTAAGAGAACAGCCATAATTGAAACAGATCTAACAGGCAACGGAAATGAAGGCATGCCTTATATAGCCCTCTCATAACAATAGATTGCTACTGATAAGGTGGTTTCTGGTCCAAGTGAGTTTCTAGAGTCAAAAAAGTGGGCAGCACTCAAAACCCATTAAGTCCAACCTCCTGTCTCGGTGTGGGGCCATATATGTATTAGCCCCTCCATGATCTGCCCCCTGCAGTCAGTGATGCTGTGGCGGTCAGGATTGAGCCAGCTCCAAGTGAAGGTTTGCAGCAAACTGCAGAAAGCAGCCTCTCTGTTCTGAGCTGCTCTAGTCTTAGACAGAGGAAAGCTGGCAGCTGCATAGTTTGGCTCTTCCTGACCTTGAAGTACAAGCTGATAAGATAGTAGCGGAGTGCAGGCTAGAATGCAGTCTAAGCTCACTGGAAGCACAAACGGGCAGGAAAGAGTTAAGAGACAGCCTCTCTGAGAATGGGGAAGAGGTGGGAGCTGACCCCCTCAGTCTGAGGCATCGGTGAATGGGAGGGCTTAAGGATAGGAAGGAAACCCAACGACGTAAGGTTCAAATGTTCAATTGCTTCTGGTTACACTGGAAGCAGGCTTCAGAAAAGTTATGTTGACTAATGGAGCTGGAGTCTGTGTTAGGGCCGTCAGGAGCTAATTGTTTGTTTTTGCAATAAATTCAGCTTTTTAATTAGCTACGCTTACTGTGTTATCAAGCTGGGAACCTGGACTCCTGATAGTGGCCCACAAAGCAGATGCAGAGAGCAGGGCACCTTCTGTAAGAAAACTTCAAGAGTTTCAAGTGATTAAGGTAAAAACAAGCCACCAGTTGCAGACAAAAGTAATGCAGAATAAATTATCCATTGGTATCAATTAAAACGTAGCAGCTGCTCAGAGCCATAATAGGGCCACATCAATTGCCACAATTGGGAAATTTCTTAGTTTCCCTCACTTTCAGGGTTTGACTATGTACATGCTGAAATCTGAAATGAACTCCCCATCCTCAGCTCATTTTGGACAATAGTATAACCAACTGATTTATTGTACAATTTATTTATTATACATAATGGGTGCAGGTGTATTCAAACAGGTTTAAATACAATGGAATATAATTGTTATTGTTAAAAAGCAGTGCTTCTACAGAATTCTTGACTGAAGACAAACAAAATATTCCTAAACGGAGAGCAAAAGAGAGCAGCCCAACTTTAGCATTGCCTCCTCGGGAGGGTCTCTATTTTCATTCTTCACGCATTCTTTCCCCCTTTTCCTTGTGGACTTGTTTATCATTCTAGATCATAAATTTGTGGGGGGTGAGGTTAAGTACATTCTATGTTTTAGTTTCCTGAGGGGTTTTTTTTTTTTTTGGTGCTTAAGAAATAATCAATATTGTTATTTATGCCCTTAAATTGCAGGCTCTTAATATATTTTCCTGCACTTGCTGCATTTGTACTAACAGAGAATTCACATTAATCTTTTAACAAAGACCTCAGTTAAGACCCATTTGGGATTGCAGTACCTTCTGCCTAATAGCAACCTGTGCAAGTCAGATCCATCTGTGGGGATTACCAGACCGATGCACTTGGGAAATATTCTAAAAATGCCTTCATTGTGCACACAGTTTTGATCACAAATCTTAAGAGTTGTGCATTTTTTTAAAAAAGAATTTGGTTTTACAGAAATGTTTGAGAGGGTCAAACATTTGGACTGAATTGGACTGAACATGCAATTTGAACTAGGCTCTCTGAGATTCCCCAAATGAGTCTGCAGACAGAGGGCTGTACTTTTATCCAAAGATGTCTCTCCAATCCATCAGCGTGTAGGAGATTGTTTTTGACAATTTCCCTTCTCTCTGAAGCCCCCCCCCCCCAAATGCCTACTTCTCATGTTGTTATGAAGGGTTCCAAAACCATCTGAAGCAGATTTGTGGTGGTGTGAAGTAAAATGGATGAAAATCGGCCTCCTTCCCTTTCTTCTGATTAAAGCCTCTGGCGATCAAAGTGCTCTGGAATCAATGGAGGGGCACCACTGTATATTTGATCATTGTTTAGGACTGACCAGGTCAGTCTTCCTTTTCTTTTTTTAGGAAGACCTGCCTTAGATCCAGGACAAAACGCCATTGAAATCCTGGAAAACCCAGGCGTATGGGAGCCCTAGAGGTAGTGAAAGATCAGGAGCAATAGCTGTTTCCTCCATTTTCATTTGTTTGCCTGGGAGTTTTGATTCTCACTCCGATCGACCTTGACGGTTCTGCTTAATGCTTAATTTCTGAGCAAGAGCTTTGCTTGTCTCCTGGTTTTGCCCCATTGTCCTGTCCTTTGCTCATTGATTCTCCATCTCGCTTTCCCCATTGCTATTTGCCTTCTCCTCCCCCTGTTCTGACTTTATAAATTCTGCTGCCTGTTGTAAACCTCTTTTATTCATCTGCGAGTGACATGCCAGTGGAAAATCCACCCACGTGGGCTGTTTTACCCATCTCCTTCTCCCTTTACCTTGAATGGGAGTTTCTCTACTAAACCAGAAACTGAATATTGCAAAATGTATCTGTACACTTGTTGGATTAGAATAGTTTTGACTGCCGCATAGGTTTTATTCAGTAGCAACCACTGCTAAGCACTTTCCGCTGCTTTGCCGTGACATATCCTCTATTTTCATAATGTGGCGGCCAAACTGAGCCTATGAAATCGAGTGAGGATACATCAACAAATATAAAATGACATTTTCCCAGACATATTGAATTTTCTGTGTTTCGGCTCTCCACTTGTTTGTATTCTCCACTGAGGGTTCACATTTCTTGTGAATGTTTTGTTTTTTACTTCAGCAGATGCCCCCTGGAAATGTTTAATCTAAAAAGAGCAAGCGGGTGTCCCATTTAATTTCCCTTTAATTAAAAATTATGTAAAATTAGTTTGGCCTACAGAATCCTTTGTGCCTAAGGAATGCTTTAATGATTTGCCCCAATAGTGAAGCTAACATGGACTATGGGAATGTTTTCGCTTTAGAGCCCCTAGCCACTGTAATTACAGTTAACACCACTTAATAACCTCACAGTGCAATCATCTACATCACTACATAGCAGAAAGTTCTATGGGGGCTTTTCCCCAGCTAAGCGGATATAAAATAGCTCTGTGTGTGTTTATGTGTAATATTGTTATCATATATCTCATGAACACTCATTCTGCCTCTTATCTTGTCAGGCAGTTCTACAACTACTGAAGTGTACCTGGAAAAGTGATAAGCCTTGGCAATCACAAAACTGTTTGATTGCAAGGGGCTTTCAAAGGGCCCTGCACCCTGTACTGAAGTCCTGACATCTGGGGCTTCAAAGCACAGCATCACCTGCCATGACTATGTCAGGTTGAGATTCCTGCATTGTAGGGGATTGAATTTTATTACCCTTGGGGGTCTCTTCCAACTCTACAATTCCATTATTCTATTACTATTGCACCAAGTGATTGACAGGTGAGCGGCACCACTAACCTATCACATTTGGTCTACCAGGGGTGGAAAAGATAAAGATTTGGCCCTCCAGTCAGAAAATGTTCCCCACCCATGATTAAACATTTTGTAGCTGACTTGATTACATGAACTAATTTGCATAGATTTTGGTAAAATGGGGTAGAAACACTTTCTGAAATCCCCTTCCCCTCAGTACGTTGTTCCTCATTGTGAATTGCATTCCATATCTGATAGGTTTTTTCTTTAAAAAGAAAAAAGAAAATAAACTTGCTCTGAATCTCTTCACTGGCTTTGTAAAGTTCTACCGCCTTGTATTTCTTGTTGCTGAGGGCTGATTCAGACATGCATAATCATCATTCAGATAGTTCATCTTCAAGTGATGATTTGCATGCAAATTTGCTGCAGCTTCTACTTTTCTGACACCACACAATGCTTTGCAATGGAAATATTTCACACATTCGGGGCTGGTCTGCAAAGTACATTGTTTGCACCCTGGTCACTTAGTTGTGAGAATGACTGTCCACTTCTCCTTCTGTTATGTCTAGTAACAGTCACCATGTGATGAGTCTCCATCATGTGGACATTTTCTGCCACTGGAATTTTCCAACACTAGATACCCAAGGGATACCTAAGGGAAGGAGTGGAGCTGGTGAGAAACATCTCCTTGCAATAGCAAAATGTTATATATTTAGTGATAGAGCAAAGGTCACAATAAGGGGAAAAAAACCAGGCCTATTTAAAGGAACCCAGATGTCAAACAAATCAGGTAGGCAGCCATGGACTGCTACAGCTGAAATATGATAGCCCTGGCTGCCAGGGGTACGGGGCATCTAGAAGCTAGGAGAGTCAGGGATCAGGTGGTAAACCCCATGTTTCTTTAATTAGGAAACATCCTAATTAAGCATGAGCCCTGCCCCTTGAACTAATTCAAGACTGGTTCCAGGGCAGAGGGAGTAGTCCTTAGGTTGGCTAAGAGTGGTTCAACCTGATTGGGGACTTCTGGATTGGAGCCACAAGGCAGCCCTAACCACAATTCACCATAATGATGTGGTCTGAGAATGGAAAAATGGAACATGCCACCCAGCTGTTGGCAATGTATCATGATGTGACAAGCGAAACATCCATGTTTGAACAGGGGTAGTCAACACAGTGTCCTCCAGATGTTATGTACTAGAACTCCCATCCACCCCAGCCAGCATGACCAATGACAGGGGACAGTGAGAGTTACAGTCCATAACATCTGAAGTGTATTTTGTTGGCTATGCCTCCCTTTTTGTAGAATATGTAGATTGGTCTATAGTTTATATCCCTTAAACGGCAAGATGCAGTTTAATGTTTTTTTTTTCTAGAAAGGGGAGATGCAACCAAAGTTCAGAAGGGAATGCTCATAATAACAAACTCAAGGTCTTGTCTCCTGCGGTGTTTTTGTTTTGTTTTGTTTTGTTTTTTGTATGTAATAAGCATGGAAATAAGCATGAATTTCTTTTTTTTAAAAAAGGTCTTGTCTCCTGATCATTATGAAGCAAGCTATCATCGTTGCAAGAGATCTTCTGTTAAGTGTTTTGCCTTTTGACGCTGGATTGGGCTTTCCCTACCATTGGACTTAAATGTCTGGGGAAACAGTTGAAATTTTCAACTCTTGTTCATGATCAACAGAGAAAGCATAGCCAATGAAAAGAAAGTAATCCATTCTTGACCAGAGGCTGCCCTTCTGATTGTGTCCTCATGTTTCATTGCCCTCAACTCATCTGATGTAATTTATATTACAATACAGATAGTTTGAAATTAGATGATGTGAAGGTTTCAAAGGTGGTGACAAGTTTGTTATGCCATTCTGAATACTGCAACAAGTCCTTTAAAACCTGCATTCAGAGCCAATGTAGTGCTTGCTACAATGAATAGCAAGTGGATTATTTCCATTGTTGGTTTTTCCTACTCTCAATTTACCTTTATTATGGAGTTCTTCTCTTCAGTAGGATACTGACCCAGGTCAAATCCTGATAGGTGCATGCCCTCTGTGCATTTAGACAGCCTACAATATATATATATATATATATATATATATATATATATATATATATATAGTTGTTGTTGTTTAGTCGTTTAGTCGTGTCCGACTCTTCGTGACCCCATGGACCAGAGCACGCCAGGCACTCCTGTCTATATATATATATATACTTTCCATATGTAATAATTTTGTCCTGCAGCCACTAACTGCTATTTTACTGATATGGAAATAAGCAACTTCCTATTAAACAAAGAATATTAACTCTTCTGTTAGATGTTTTTGATATAGGACAGTCTTCTAATATAAAATCAGGGACAGTGATGTCTCATGGCAATCAGCCTCTCATAAATATGTATAATATTTAGCATTTTGGGGGAGGAAGGTTGCGAGTTGATTCCAACAGGAAACATCCAAGAGTCACCTGTATACTTTGTGCCTTTAAGTTCACACAGCTTTGTCTATTTTACACTTAGCAGACTCTCAGTTGTATAATTTGCATAATGATAGTTTATTCAGAAAACAAATACCAAAAGCATAATGCCACTAAGTATTGAAGGCACTTCCTGAAAACATCTGGCCCTACAATTACAAGTACAACTAATGAGAGATCCAACATCACTGCAGGAAAATTATTGATGTATAATTATGAGAAGGCACTCATGGTACCAGATGGCATTACTTAGAAGGTGTTCTCTTAGTGGCATGGAGCTACAGACAGAAGCCATTAAATGTGATTAAATGCATATAGGTGTCAGCAAGCTTTGCAGAGTGGCATGGGTCTTTTGGCTGGTGGCTTTACTTAACAGGGTCCCTTGCATTTGTGATAGAAGCTAGCAAGTCAAAGGCACAATGGACAAGGTGCAGTAGAAGTCCAGGCAATAAGGTGGTGGTGTTTTTCTGCCAACGGGAATTGAGATGGTTTTGAGGTCAAGGACATTTAGGAAGTACATATGAAGTACATCCATGTGCAGATTCCACCCAGCTCTGTCTTTCTGATTCATTTGCATTGGGAGAGGTTGCTGAGGTGTAAGATCAATGCTTAGCAGCGGTGATAGGCTGGATGTGGGCCAATAAATTGAAGATGAATTCTGAAATGACAGAGGTATTATGTGCCCTGAGTTCTCAAGTCCAGGAAATGGGGTGGCATCCTGTCCTGGATGGGGTGAATACACTCCCCTGAGGATGTCCGTAGCTTGGAGGTGCTCCTTGATGTAAAACTGTCACTGGAGAGTCATGGCCATGGTGACTAGGACTCCCTTTTTCTAGCTCCAGCCAGTTCACCAACTAAAGTTCATCTAAAGTTCTGATCTGGCCACAGTGATCCATGCGACGATCACCTCCAGGCTTGACTATTGTAACTCGCTCTACGCAGGGTTGCCCTTAAAGCTTACCCAGAAACTCCAGCGGGTGCAGAATGCCGCGGCGAGGCTCCTTACAGGGTCCCGGCCGCGGGATCACATTCATCCAGTGCTTTTCCAGCTGCACTGGCTCCCGGTGGAGTACAGGATCAGGTTTAAGGTGCTGGTTTTGACCTTTAAAGCCCTATGCGACTTGGGACCCTCGTACCTACAGGACCGCCTCTCCTGGTATGCCCCACGGAGGACCTTAAGGTCCACAAATAATAATATTCTGGAGATCCCGAGTCATAAGATGGCTAGATTGGCCTCTACTAGAGCCAGGGCCTTTTCAGTACTGGCCCCAACCTGGTGGAACGCTCTTTCCCAGGAGACCAGGGCCCTGCGGGATTTGTCATCTTTCTGCAGGGCCTGCAAGACAGAGCTGTTCCACCTGGCCTTTGGGTTAGACTCAGCCTGATCCCTGTGTTTTCCTCCCTCATGGCTTGGATTTATGGCCTACTTGAAATGAGGCTGCATTTTAAATTTTAATACTGTATTTTAATCTGTATTTTAATTAATTGTTTTTATGTTTTATTGTAATTATGTTGGTGTCAGCCGCCCTGAGCCCGTTTTTTGACTGGGGAGGGCGGGGTATAAATAAAAATTTATTATTATTATTATTATTATTATTATTATTATTATTATTATTATATACCTGGAATGTATTTCTAAGGAAGGTGCCTACAGTCAGGTGATCTTGTGAGCACACCATTCTGAAGCGGTACAGTTTAGAAAGAGGACTGTCTCCTCAATGAGAATTTGTCAAGATTGTCATAATCAACTGTACCACAGCTTCTCCCAGGAATGCAATGTGAAAATAAGAAGTAGGAGAACAGTACTGGGAGAAAAATGTGGACTGGGCGCGCACCATACCTTTAAACGGTGCTTTTTCTGGGGGTACGCAGGGGTACGCATACCCCTAAACAATTTTTGGATCTCAGTTTGGCCTCATTGAGGGGCAGTATTTAAATATGAGTAGGAAAATGAGAGTACCCCTAAACATTTTTTAGAAAAATCACTGTGTTTTAGACACATTCAAAGCACACACACACACACACAGAGAGAGAGAGAGAGAGAGAGAGAGAGAGAATCTTGAGATCTGTGGTTTGCTAAGGGTGCTGGGAATTGTAGTTCTGTGAGGCATAAGTTACAGTTCTTGGTGGGTGTGCTTTGTAGGTGCTTTAAACAGCTGTGGTTGATAACTGGGCCATTCACATTGATGGTGCCTGTACTTCTTGGCTTGTTGTTTAGATCCCCAAAGAACATAAGAAGACCCTGCTGCATCAGGATCAGGCCAATGGACCATCCAGTCCAATATCCTGTTCTCACAGTGGCTACATAGATGCCCGTGGGAGACCAACATCCAGGACCCCCAAGCACAAGAGCATTCTCCTCTCCTGTTTCCTCCCCAGCAACTGGTAGCACTTCTGAAGAATCAGCCCGGAGATTAGCATAATCTCTCTGTGTTAGACACTCTGCCCAACATCCCAGAAACTCTGTCACAAAGCCTGTAAAGTCAAACTACATTAATGATGCTTCAGGAAGTTGATTTTTGTGAATTCCGATGTGAAGCTACTTGAGCTGCACCTCCCAGAGCAATGTACAGATCAGTTCTCCACTGACGCCTGCACTTTCAAAATGTTCCAGTGCTGTTCTCAGCTGGAAAATGTATCAGAATCTATTTGAACAGGCATATTTTGAGAGAACATATATTTAAGGTGGTATCCAATTAGTATCGCTCCACCAGTGGTAGGTATCTGTCAGTAGGACAGGGTGGGAGGTGTTTCTCATTGACTGCTTTCCTTCCTCTGCTTCTCAACCCCAAAACTCTGATCTTGAGGATACCCATATCCTGCGAAGCAGATTTCAGAGGGCAGGGCTGCAAGGGGAGATGAAATTGCTGGAAGCAGCCTCCTTCCTTGTTCCACTGATGCATCCTTTCCACCAACAGAGGGACACTAATGGGCTCTATGTATACATACATGTTTTTTGAGAGAAAATAAATGTGTGTTTTCAGAGAAAACCATTTAACAAAGACATATTTAGATGTGAATTTTAATTATGTCTTTTAAAATAATGATTTAAGATTAATGTGGAGGTGGAACAGAACAGGCTTAAGAGTGAACACATGCAAAAGTGAGTTAGACTCCAAATGGGGTGAGTTTTGCATCTCCAAGCTGCAACACAGCCAACACATAAGCTATGAACTACAGTTGCAGCTGCATCTTAGAATTTGTTCAGTTGAAATGGACTGCCTTGATCTGTTCCATGAATGAAGCAAATATAAGTTCTACCAGAGTCACCAGTGCACTTCTTTTCTAGGTGCACCTGAAACAGTAATTCTTCACATATCCCTTTAGATAGACTTTTAAATATCCTGTGGTTCCAGCAGCTTTGTATATGAACAGCAGCCCCCAGGGATAAGCTCTGTCAGTTCAGAGGCTGGACTGATCAAGAGACTGATACAACATGCATTAGTTTCTGGGTGGGCTTGACCTGTGGAACAAAAAACGACAGCTTGAATTCGCCACGGCATCAAACACTGCCCCATGTTTAGAACATTTGGACGTATAATTTATCATATTGATTATGGCTGTTCTAATGTAGAAGAGCGTAAATAACTGAAAAGTCAAGAGAGGAGTGTTGAGCAATTTCTCATGTGTTTCACAGAGCGGCGACAGCTGAATTTGGAATGAAGTGTTGGCAGCTTATTATACTGATAGATATGGAGATAACCTCTGTTGGTGGCTCAGAAAAAGGAGCTTTAGACATGCATCCTTTTCTGCATCATGGGAAAATCCCTTGGAGGATATGTACAATAGTACACCCCCACAACAGGGTGAGCTCCCGTTGTTCAGTTCAGGTTCCTGCCCACCTAGCAATTCGATAGCACGTCAAAGTGCAAGTAGATAAATAGGTACCGCCACAATAGGTAAACGGTGTTTCCGTGTGCTGCTCTGGTTCTCCAGAAGCGGCTTAGTCATGCTGGTCACATGACCTGGAAGCTGTACACTGGCTCCCTTGGCCAATAACGCGAGATGAGTGCCGCAACCCCAGAGTCGGTCACGACTGGACCTAACAATCAGGGGTACCTTTACCTTTACAGTCCCTTCTGGTGAGGCAGAAACGTGAACTATATGAACTGTATTGCAGCAGAATACGACTGTCTCGTGTCACTTCAGAGCTGTTAATTTGGGCTTTTTCAGTTTCTTCCTTTGCTATTCTTGAATCTAGCTCTCCACTTTTCTTCAGCAATTTGCATTCTACAAAAAAATTTCCTCAGGAAAATTCATCAGCATTTTATTTCTCTTAATAAATGTATCTTTGCTTGCAGTTTTGACAAATATACTTGGGGATTTTTTTTGCAAGCCATTTTCTCTAATACAATGCATGTTCCTTTCACTAGTATATGCACTTGTATGTTTACATTACCTAAATACTTGTATCTTGTACACATTACCTAGCTGGAGAATGACACTAGAGAATCTGTTTTCTGTGTTGGATAAATAATTTTATTCTCCCGCTCAATGTTACTAGATGCCAGAATTGCAATATGAACAGCTCACCAACTTGTTGCTGTTTGCTTTATCTGCTCCTTTTAAAAATGCAGTTGAATGAATCTTTCCCTTCTGATTTGGAAGACATGGTGCGATTGTTAAAAATTCTGAGCCCATCAAAGTTTTAAAATCCCACAATTAAAATGAAAAGGTTCAAATCCAAAGTAAAATATGTAAGCTTGGGTGCATATTGCTGTGTGCGTGTGTCCCTTCATGTTAAAGTGGCAAAATCCATTATACGTACTTGGGTTTTTAGAGCTTAAAGGTCTTAATATAGACTACAGAAGAAAGAGCTTAGTGAAAATCCTCTCTAAGTTTATGAGCATAGCGAGAACGTAATTAAAGTTAACCATGAGAATAAAAGGTAGGAGAAACCAGTACAGGAATACTGTACAATCTACCAGTGAATTATCTTGAGATAAATCCAAATGAAGATTGGCTTTTAACATTCTTTTATGTAAATGAGCTGCATCTGCATCATATTATTAAACATCACCAAACTTCCTTCCAAAACTTCAATTGTTTTTAATGTTAACCCCATAAAATATTTAAATGGTGAGCAACTTCCAGCATGAGTTGCCCCCCAAGTTTGAACCCGCGGTGCTCATCAGTAATGCCTCAGTAATTCCAACCAGTTTTATCATACACAATCTGATACTCTTTAAAGAAACATCAGAAGCTGCCTTATATTGAGCCAGACCCTTAGTCAGTCCCGGTAAAGGTAAAGGAACCCTGGACAGTTAAGTCCTGTCAAAGGCGACTATGGGGGGCACTCATCTCGCTTTCAGGCCGAGGGAGCCGGCGTTTGTCCACAAACAGCTTTCCTGTGGCCAGCATAACTAAACTGCTTCTGGTGCAATGGAACACCATGACAGAAGGCAGAACTCCGTTTACCTTCCCACCGGAGCAGTACCTATTTATCTGCTTGCAGTGGCATGCTTTCGATCTTCTAGGTTGGCAGGAGCTGGGACGGAGCAACAGGAGCTCACTCCGTCGTGGAGATTCGGAACCACCGACCTTCTGATCTGCAAGGTCAAGAGGCTCAGTGGTTTAGACCACAACGCCACCCTAGCTCAATGTTGGCCACACTGACTGGAAGAAACTCTCCAGGATTTCTTCCTTTATTTATCTGTCTTTCTAGGGGAGCCAGGCCACAGGAGTCGTGAAGACACCTGCAAGTAATGTCTAGTTTGGACCCAAGAAGCTAACCTTAGGCTTATAGATAGGACAACCATCTCTATTACAATCAAGTCAAATGACAACTATTATTTGCCACACTCCCACCTTAAGACTCCTCTTTTACACTATATTTTATAGTTCATTACATTTGGTTATATAGCTAGGTTTAGTAATATGCTCATTTATTGGTGGCATTAAGACCCATGTTCAACAACTAACCCCCCCCCCATTTTAAAATAATTTGAGAGAACCACAAACTCCATATGCTAATAGCAGCCAAAGGAAGGATTTTCCTTGCTGGAGTTGCCTTGTAAAGTTTGCAAGTGATATTAGCACTGCTCCTGAGTTCCTTTGATGCTAAAAATGACTAGGTAATTTACTTTTCCTGTTGTCAACTCTGAAGAAATTAGATTAGGCATTCCCGGAATGAATGATGTACATTTAAGACTTGCACAGCCAAGTCTTGGTGGCGTATAATATGCTATGCCCAATATCTTTCTTAAAAAGCTTCCCAAACCTCAAGATTTCACATTGCACATCTGCACTCAGTAATGTAGTGAAGCTAAAGACCATGCATAATGTATCAATCTCATGGGGCTAGATGAGCAATGATATCTATTTGAACAAGTGTATGTACTGCAGAAGCATCCTTCAACACATTGGCTGGGTATGAGGAGATCTGAAAGTTATTGTGGGGGAATGTCTCATTGCCTGGAGGCTAATATTTATCTGGATTGAAAAAAGAAGAGGAATGCTCCAGTGTTCTATCAGAGGAATAGAATATTAGAAGGAAGCAACAGTGTGTCGGCACAGTGGAGAATTCAGCCACCAGAAGCAAACCGAATGGGGAGGCAGTGTTGTTGTTTTAAGAAGCTGAAGCTGTCTGATACTTTTCTTTGTGTCTAATGCAATTCTAAAATAAAACCCAGAGTTAATATGAAACCCAGAGTTAATATGAAACCCAGAGTTAGTACCGGTATGTGGCAGAAGAGGCTTAGACTCTGATGGGGGGCGGGATAAGAAAAGGCATTCATTACATTACATTTCATTACATTACATTAGAAACAAAACAACATCTAAGCAGATGTCATTATCATTACCATCATTGCCATTTCATTCATTTATTAATCACATCCTACAAAGTACCTCAAAGTGATTTCACAACAGAGTACAATCATACAGTGGGTTTGCTTGCTTGCTTGCTTGTTTTTGTGGTTAAAAATTAGGTAGCAAAAAGGGAGTGAGGTGACAGTACACACACACACACACACACACATGCATAGAATTGTAGAGTTGGAAGGGACCACGTGGGTCATCTAGTCCAACCTCCTGAAATGCAGGAATCGTTTTGCCCAAAATGGGGCTCGAATCCACAACCCTGAGATTAAGGGTCTCATGCTCTGCCAACTGAGCTATTCCTTATAAGTAATCTCATGAGCTATGTACATTGGTACACATCGACTTCAGTGGAATTTGCATTAAAATACTGTATCCATTTACCTGGAAGCATGTTCTGTTTCACTCAATGGAACTAACTTCTTTGAGTAGACATGTCTAGGGATTGCATTCTCAGGCTCCCTGTGTTCAGGACTGTAGTCTTTGCAACTCTTTTGCAATTGCATTGATTGGTCTAGAGCAGGCATGTCCAGCTTTCAAGAGACTGAGATCTACTCCCACTATAAAAAAAAAACTGGCAGTGATCTACCACAGTTGTTGAGCTTTTTTTTAGGAAGCCAAAGTTTTGTGTTGGGGGGGGGTTCATGAAATCTACCACAATCTACCATGGACACACACACACACACACACACACACACACACACACTGCGATCTACCAGTAGATCACGATCTACCTGTTGGACATCCCTGGTCTAGAGAAGGTAGTTACTCATGATCCCACTTTTAGTACTGTTTGTGCCTGCAAAGGTTTTGAGGTGACAGTCGTGCTTGGTTTTCCATTGGTGCATGCCCCATTGTTTCCTGCTGAAATCTTGTGATTTTTCATATCACAGATGTTCTGGATGGGTATCACACTTGCTATCCCTTATTTATTATATGAGAAATATGGAGCTTGAGATACTTAACCTGCTACATGTCCTCGCCTGCTGCTTTTACCATGAACAACAAAGGTGATGCTGTTGCTTTACCAGCTTAATTTATCATGTATTCTTCACTTTGTCTAAAAATCACAAGGGGGTTGTTTCTGTGCCAGCTTGGACTTTGCCTTTCCCTGTCTCAGGGACAATATTTGGCAAGGCTCAGTCTGAAACATCTGGACCATTCAGCTGACCAGAATTTATCCTTCTTTGGGGTATATTGAAAAGATCATTATATATGCATGCACTCTTAATTTTGTCAATGTTCATGTTGCAACAAAGCTATCCTTTGGCTTTCCAGCACCTACTAAAGACTTATTATTCTTCCAACAGGCATTTTAACTGGATTATATTTTTCTTATAGTTTTAACTGATTTTCATCTTTATTTCATTTATTTACTGTACACAGGTGTGATTAAGTTGTATCTAAGTTCTCAAAATAAATACAATAAAATTCACACGTTAAATTTTTGCAATGCACTTTGTGCATCAAAATGTACCCAAAATATGTCTAAAAATACATATAGAAATGTGTACTTTCTGAGAAAATGGTTGATAGCCAATGTAAGTCATTATCAGGGTACACTTTCAGCAGATGTTCTCTGAGTATTATTTGGCTGTATATCACTCAATATAGGTTTTTTTAAATGTATTTAAAGGCATATGTAAATATTTTGTGGCAGTTTTTTTTTAAAAAAAAGAACACATGCAAAACCAACATGGACCAGAAATAAACAGATCCTTACATCTCTACGCAGATTCTTTTAATGTGTTGGAGGCAGCATTGCACCAGCAACTGGAGTCACTATGAGGTTTTTCCAATGCTAGTACTACTCAAAGTAGACCTGTTGAGGTTAATATACACAACTAAATTAAGTTCATTAATTTCAGTGGGTTTACTTTGCACAGAGTTCAGCTGGATTCAACTTTAATGGGAATTTACACTTTTTTTCTTCTAGAAGGAATATGGAAAACATTAGTTCATTTGGCAACTTCTCTGGGTTAAAGTTGTTCTTTATGTGCCAAATTAGCAGACCTTAAAATACTGTCATTTAAAAAATGATTGAATGTGTCATTCAGATAATGTATTATTCAGCTTTTCCTCCCCACACAATATATATATATATATATATATATATATATATATATATATATATATATATATACACAATACACACACACACACACACACACACACACTTTATAAAGTTGAACATGTTTAAAGAAGGATTTTGGTTTTGTTTGTGATTCTGCCAGGCTAGACCATCTGCCACTCTTCTCAGCTATCTCTCCATAGGGATAAGCAGATTTTAAAAGGTTTGTCCATTTCCAAACAAATTGATAGGGCTGGGTGGTGCAAATACATTCTAACACCATTAACATATTACATTTTTCTTCTTTAATGTGTAAGAGATCAGTGGAGATTGGATATGCATCCACCTTAAAATTGTTTATTTACCTAAAAATCCTGCTTTTTGACAAGCTCCGGAGAATACTAGGAGAATTGCCTAGAAGTATAGTATAGTCCCTGAGCCTAGACCAGGCTTCCTCAACCTCGGCCCTCCAGATGTTTTTGGCCTACAGCTCCCATGATCCCTAGCTAGCAGGACCAGTGGTCAGGGATGATGGGAATTGTAGTCTCAAAACATCTGGAGGGCCGAGGTTGAGGAAGTCTGGCCTAGACTAACTAGTCAAGAGAGGGTGGACATTAAGAAGCAATACTTATGGTAGTCTTCCTCGGATACTCCTTCAGATGCCTGATTGGCCTCGGTCCAGTATACCTGAAGGAGCGTCTCCACCCCCATCGTTCTGCCCGGACACTGAGGTCCAGTGCCGAGGGCCTTCTGGCGGTTCCCTCATTGTGAGAAGCCAAGTTACAGGGAACCAGGCAGAGGGCCTTCTCAGTAGTGGCACCCACTCTGTGGAACGCCCTCCCATCAGAGGTCAAAGAGAAAAACAGCTACCAGATTTTTAGAAGACATCTGAAGGAAGCCCTGTTTAGGGAGGCTTTTAATGTTTTTTAAAATTATTATTATTTGAAATAATTTTTATTGATTTTAACAAAGTAAAGAAAAAATGAAAAGAAATAGAAATAATTTAAAGTAAAAACAGAACAAAAAACATTTAAATCTAATACATTGACTCGTAAGATCATAAATGCCATCATACTTTCAATTACATAACAATGGTTAAATCAGTGGTTAAACCACTGAGCCTAGGGCTTGCTGATCAGAAGGTTGGCGGTTCGAATCCCTGTGGCGGGGTGAGCTCCCGTTGCTTGGTCCCAGCTCCTGCCAACCTAGCAGTTTGAAAGCACGTCAAAATGCAAGTAGATAAATAGGAACCGCTACAGCGGGAAGGTAAACGGCCTTTCCATGTGCTGCTCTGGTTTGCCAGAAGTGGCTTTGTCATGCTGGCCACATGACCTGGAAGCTATACACCGGCTCCCTCGGCCAATAATGCGAGATGAGCGTGCAACCCCAGAGTCGGTCACGACTGGACCTAAAGGTCAGGGGTCGCTTTACCTTTACCTTTATATTGCTTACTCGTCAATTCTTAACACCTTCGACTTCCTCCCTCCCCTCTCCGTTTCTTATTATAACTAAATCAGCACTTCTAATTCTTGATACCATTCTTTCTTATATTACACATTGTATACCATTATTCTAGTTCCAATTTCATTTCTAAATTCCATTATTTCCACCTATCTTTAGATCTAGAAAACATATTAACTAATTTTTCATATAATCTTACCCCCTTCTCCTCATAACCAATTGCTTCTACAGCCTCCTTAAACTTCTGCCTCCTTTATTTAAATATTTTTTAACTTTATAATTCTTCTCCAAATAAATTTTGAATTTCTTTCAATCTTCTTCCACCGATTCCTCACTCCGATCCCGGATTCTCCCAGTCAATTCAGACAGTTCCATGAATTCTATCAGCTTCATCTGCCAGTCGTCCACCATTGGTATATCTTCTGATTTCCAATTCCTTGCTAACACAATTCTAGCTGCTGTTGTGGCATACAGAAAAAAAAGTAATATCTTTCTTGGACAATTCCTTTCTTGTAATACCAAGTAATAAAGCTTCTGGGTTTTTAGCAAATGTGTTTTTAAACACTTTCTTCAACTCATTATAAATCTTGTCCCAGAAGCTCTTTCCTCGGGGGCAAGTCCACCACATATGGTAAAAGGTTCCTTCCGCTTCTTTGCATTTCCAACATTTATTATCTTTTTTATGATGAATCTTAGCCAATTTCACTGGGGTATGGTACCACCTATACATCATCTTTAACATATTCTCTTTTAACACATTACATGCAGTAAACTTCATATTACACTTCCATAACCTTTCCCAATCTTCCATCATAATGTTATGTCCTATATCTTTTGCCCACTCAATCATAACCGATTTTGTTTGCTCATCTTTCGTATGCCACTCTAACAATAAATAATACATCCTTGAAAGATTTTTAACTTTAGGCTCTAACAATTCTGTTTCCAATCTAGATTTATCCCTCTGAAAACCAATTTTCTTATCCATTTTGTACATTTCATTCATTTGATAATATTGTAAACAATCACTCAATTGACCTTTTAACTGATCATATGACTTTAATTTCACCTGATCATCTTCTTCCAATAATATATCTTTATATGTCAGCCACTTGGCCTCCATATTTAACTTTTTATTTACTTTAGCCTCTAATGGTGAGATCCACCTGGGTGTTTTCCTTTCTAGAAGATCCTTATATCTGGCTCAAACATTCAGCAATGATTTCCTTATAATGTGGCACTTAAAACCTTTATGTATCTTAACCTTATCATACCATAAATAAGCATGCCACCCAAATGCATTGTCAAAACCTTCTAAGTCCAAAACATCAGTATTATCAAGCATAAACCATTCTTTCATCCAACAAAATGCTGCAGCTTCAAAATAGAGTTTTAAATCTGGCAGAGAAAAGCCTCCTCTTTCTTTAATGTCCATTAGTATCTTATATTTAATTCGAGGTTTCTTCCCCTGCCAGATAAACCTTGATAACACTTTTTGCCAATCTTTAAAACATCCTTGTTTCTCCACAATAGGTAATGCTTGAAATAAAAATAACATTTTTGGCAATACATTCATTTTTACCACTGAAATGCGGCCTAGCAATGACAATTTCAAATTTGTCCATATATCTAAATCTCTTTTAATTTCATTCCATAATTTTTCATAATTGTTTTTAAATAAATCTATATTTTTACCAGTCATATTGACACCCAAATATTTCACCTTTTTAACAAACATTAGCCCAGTGGCCTCTTGTAATCTATTTGTTTCTTCTAATGACAAATTTTTACTTACTGTAACACCTTGGTTTTCACTTTATTCAATTTAAACCCTGCCAGCTGTCCAAACTCCTGTATAACTTCTAACGCTTTAGGTATACTAGTTGCAAGATCTTGAACTGTCAAAACTAAATCATCCGCAAAGGCTTTAAGTTTATATTGTTTCTTACCCACTTTTATCCCTGTGATCTCTTCTTATTTTTTTTTTTTTTCAGCAAAACTTCCAGGACTGTTATAAATAACAGAGGGGAAAGTGGGCACCCTTGTCTGGTTCCTTTTTCTATTCTAATATCGTCTGATACCACACCAGTCACTAAAATCTTAGCTTTTTGCTCTGTATATATAGCCTTCAAACCATTAACAAACCCTTTCCCCACCGCCATCTGCTCTAAATTTCTTATCATAAAACTCCAAGAAATATTATCAAATGCTTTTTCGGCATCTATAAAAATCAAGGCCACACTTGTATTCTTCTTAACTTCTAACATTTCTAAAATATCTACAATATTTCTAATATCATCTTTCAATTGTCTATTGGGTAAAAACCCAACCTGATTTTTATGAATTTGATCTTTTAAAACTCTTTTTAATCTTGATGCCAAAATACTAGCAAAAATTTTGTAATCCACATTCAAAAGGGAGATTGGGCGATAATTCTTCATCTGTGTTCTATCTGTATCCGGTTTTGGTATCAGAGTTACATAAGCTTTTTTCCAGGTTTCGGATGCCTTGCCCCCTCCAAGAATCTTGTAGTGTTTTGCTGGCAATCCATCTGGTCCTGGTGCTTTGCCCAATGTCATTTGTCTTATTGAATCTTCCACTTCTTGCTTGGTTACTTTGTAATTAAGTAGGGATCTCTTATCAATTGGAATTTTTTGCAGTCCATATTTTTCAAGAAAATATTCAATTTTATCCTGTTGTTCTTTGTCTTTCTTATATAATTGCTTATAATATTTTTGAAAACACTTCTTCCTTATTTCTATTGGGTTCTCCACAATTTTATCCTCCATCTTGATGTTAATGATAGTATTCTGCTTTTGTCTTTTCTTCAATTGCCATGCCAGTAGTTTCCCACATTTATTTGCAGACTCGAAGCTTCTTTGCTTTAACATTTTTATTTTCCATTCAATCTCCAAATTTATTAATTCAGTTTATTAATTCAGTCAATTGTACTTGTAGCGGCTTGATTTCTTTTTGTATCTGTTTATCCTTAGGTTTTTCTCTCAATTTCTTTTCTTTATTCTTCAATTTTAACTTTTAATGTTTAATCGATTATTTTATTTTTCTGTTGGAAGCTGCCCAGAGTGGATGGGGAAACCCAGCCAGATGGGAGGGGTATAAATAATAAATTATTGTTATTGTTATTGTTGTTGTTGTTCCTATTATTATTATTATTATTATTATCCTGGGAAAAGATACAAAGACATAGGTGCATATATCAGAATAGAATGAATTGTGCCTCTAAGTAAAAAATAAAATTGAGTCATGGGTACCAAGGTCTGGGAAATACAGGCTGAGAATATTTTAATCATCGTTAAAACAACTAGGACACTGTACGTGCCAAATAAATATTAAAGAGCAAAAGAGAGCCTAGTCTGACTATTAGATGCTGCAAAATCACTCAGAGTTATCCAACCTTTACCTGACAGCACATAAGCCTCATGGCTTAGTACGTTTATGGAACTGGGTTGATTAATGCATTAATGCAGGGATGTCATAGAACATTTAGGAAACTTCTCCTCCCCCTCTGTAAACTGTGAGTATCAATGTTTTCAGACTCACTATGGTGCCTGAAAATATAATAATGAAACAAAAATTGTTCAACACTCAGAGGCCGTGAAAGTTGGAAACACATATTGTACAAAGTGACATAATTTTCAATATTTTTTCAATCTTCAGAAAGTAATTTTATTAGGATTAAAGAACAGAATTGCTCGCTGATGAATGCTAAGTACCATCTTTTCCTCCTCTTTTTCTCCCTGCTTTTTCCTTATAATCTCCCCATGCAGTCTGAACTATCAATTCAAACGGCACTTTAAAAGACATTACAACCCAGATGTAAACACAGAAATAAATTAGTTGTGGGGCTGTGCTTTGGTTAGTCATTTATTCACAAAGTTGTACCTAGAGTGATTGACGGGCAAGGTATGCATTATAAATTTATCTGGAGGAGACTTAGGGGGAAAGTGCCCATTTTCTGTGACCTCAAAACTCATTTGCAACTGTAAATCCTTAATTTATAATTTCTTCTGAAGCAAATGAAAATCCATCTGTTTTTCCCTTCTGCCTGCCAACACTGATGGGCAGTTCAGGTGTTACCTGGTGCGACTTTGAGCAGATGCAGCAGGTGCAAAGCTTCATTCCTGCCAGAGTTTACCATAGTTTCATCTGGGAATGTATGATCAATAGAAGGCTGATCCCTGGAATTAAAGAATGTATGGTTTTTAATAGCCTCCGGATAAAAGATAATGCCATTCCCACATATTTAGTGAAGAAATTCCAGGCATACCATCCAAACAGTCTCTCCTTGGAAAATAAGGCTCAGCCCTCTGCAATATCCCTGTAGTACCTCTATCCCTTTGGGAAAGTCGGAGGTCAGAGGAATTACCATGGCAAAGCTATAGTTAACATGTTAGACGTGGCAGCCCAAAATATTTGGAGGAGTGAGAAAGGACAGAGCAGGTTGGGGAGGCAAGCTCTGAGTTGCATGAAGAAAATAATACAAAAAATAAAGAAGAACACTCCTTCGTTGGTTAATGAACTCCTGGTTCTCAAACGGTATTCACAGTATGTGAACATTCTTTACAACCAGCCTTTTTCTCCTCTGAAACAGAATGACGTGGCTTAAGGCACAGAATGGATATAGCAGGGAGTTATCAGATATGCAGCAAACACTGCAGTTCCTTTATGCTCCTGCACATGACATGTATTAGCTGAAAACCACTTGCAGCAGTCCAGATCAGAAGATCACTCGGGAATAATGAAGCAGGAGCAGTATTGCAAGCTTCAGTGCTGTATCCAATTAAGATGAATGCAATAGGATTTACTTCTGAGTAGACATCAAAGGGGTTTGCACAGGCTCTAGAGATGGACAAATTTGTCAGTTTGGTTGCTCTTGATTTCTCATTTTTCCAGCCGTAAGTGCATTTCTCCACATTTCTGCAGCAGTTTGCATTTAAAAAAGAGAGACTTCATGAAAATTCATCAGTATTTTCGTGCAAATATTTCCTAATATTCACATACTTGTGTGCAATTTTAATTAATGTGTACATTTTTGCAAGCAAGCATCCTTAACATGAAGTATTGTGCATATTATTTCCACAAATGGATGCATTTTTATGCACGCTTTCCTCCAATATACCATTTTCTGTAAACATTGTTTGATTGGGAAACTGCATAACAACATTCAGATATGTGCAAATTTCCAAAGAGAGTGGTGAAATCAGTGAACTCAAATTACTTAGAATCCTAGAATTGTAGAGTTACTTGAGTAAATGGATTTCAGTGGGTCTACGCCGAGTATGTCTTAGCTGGCTATCACCTTTCATCAATTAATCTGCCATTCTAATCGCACCTACCAGAGGTTGTAAGCTCCATTGAATACAATATCACACACATCTGAGCACACATGACTGGGCTTGTGTTGTGAGACACCCATAATACGTTCTGTGGCAGGTGTCATTGAGATTGGGATTGGGGTTGGGAGATTGAAGGATTGGGGTTGGGATGCCGCCATATGCAATGGTTGAGTCAGCATTTTTTGATACTATAAAACCCAGCAGTTATATAGACATCTCCATCGTTAAGCAAAACAAACAGGTTCCTTGTGGTAGAGAAGAGCAAGTTTAAGTCTGCCCTGTCTGAAAGTGACTTATCCCCCTCCCCACTGTCTGACCAACATTTAAAATCTCCAGAGAATCCCCTGGCATCCTGAATGCCTTTACTGCCATGTGCTGCCAGGCTACCTTTGTATTAGCACTGCTTGACTGAGGGGATGCAGCTTCAAATGTTTTTAGAGTGTCTGTCATGTTGAGAGGAAGGGTGTAGCAGAAGTGGATGCTAAACCCTTCAAAGACTTCTCATTTCCAAGTACCACATGCAGAGCCTTTGTCCTTCAAGGATGAAAACGGCACCCCTGGGGACCGAAAAGCTGCTAGCGTGTGAGAAAAGAAAAAGTGTGCAACCAAGGTGAGAGGATACCAGAAAGATGACGATATATGAAAAGAGAAAGGGAAACAAGTCACATTTAGAAGAAGGGAAAATGCCACAGGTTGGCGGGAAGGTATGTGGAAATGTTCTCTGTCTTCAAATGCTGAAAAGTAAAGAGGCTATTCGAGTTGTGCTTCTGAGCAGAATATATCCCAAGATGAGATTAGTTCAGCTTGCCTGGTTCCTCATGGTTTTCTCACCCCCACTCCACTTCAGAACGAAGGGGATTTGTTGAACAGGAAGGTCCTCCTTATGGTTGAACATGGTTTCAACCCTGTTGATTTGAACTGTCCACTTCCCTCAGGGAGCAGAGACTGTCATTCAAATACAGCCTTTTATCCCTTTAAGGCAAGGCAGTAGTACCAGGCAACCTTCATTGTTAACATAGGGAACATGCGAGAAATGTCTCATCTCTCACACATGCTGTAAGGTTGTCTTCCTACCCATGTCTTCTCAGAAGTAAGTCCTGCTAAATTCAGTGTGACTTACACTCATGTAGGGATGGAGGGTTGTTATTAGGTTGTTCTTGTTTTTATTTAGATTATGTATTCTGTGTTTTTATATTGTGATTTTATCATGTGAACTGCCCTGAGACCTGCAGGTATAGGGCGGTATACAAATTTAATTAATTTAATAATAATAATAATAATAGGCAAATCTGTAATGAATTCCTCCCCAATGCCTACTCCCAGGTAAGTGGGTTAGGATTGCAGTTTAGCATGCTTTTAGTGATATTGTCCAATTGAACCAGCCAGGTGTATTTCTAAGCTAGGGCTTTGATAACTGTAAAAGTTCCCTCACGCACATAGGAAAGGATGGCTGTGCTTTGCTCATTTATTTATTAAAAGAGAACTCTTTGAGTTGAGGACACTGCTGCTTTTTAGCTGATAAGTTTGGACCTATGGGAGATGGGGTGTTTGTAAGCTGCCCTCCAGCATGAGCAAAGGGAGCAAACTCTGCTGGAATAAAATAGGTATCAAACATTGAAATTTAGCCCAGGAGACTCACAGGTGCGACATACACAGGCACCTTCCTCAATATATTGGGGTAACTTCAAAGACAAATTCTCTGGTGGCTAAAGTGTGGCTTGTATTGTCAAAATCCCTGTGAAATATGATTAGATTATCCACCAAGTACTTCAGCCTGAACTTTGTTCCTTCTTTGAGAAAGCCCTTTGGCAACAGAAGGAACCTCTGTTTCGAGGGAAAATGTAAACATTTACGAGCTTTTTGTTAAAAAAAAGAATGCTAAATAGAAATTGTTAACTGCCTGGAGAGAATCACAACACATTAAGGCGTGCCTGTAGCCTGTGCATGTATATGTGCCTGAAGATATATTTACAGGAACAATAACAACATCCTCCATTTCCTTGGTCGCACTCATGTGAATTGTGTTTTTCTAATTTGTTCCTGCTACCACAGAGATGGCATGAGCTATACATCAGAGAGGGGTGGACTATTTGCAGATGGTTTACCCCAATACATCATCCCAGCGATGGCATGTTGATAATACAGGACGTGATCTCTCACATCAGCAGAGCACTCTGGCACTAAAGAGATGCCACCTTTAATTATTTATTGCCCCTGTTTATCATCCCTGTGTGTCGTCACCTGATTTGTGCAAACACGCTTGGACACAAAGCAATGCACAGTACTTTGTACAGAACAGCTATGTGGACCTGCATGCTCATTATATATCTGGTGGCATGACACTCCACAGCTCCACAGTCCAATCTCTCTTCTGGTGGTGAGCATGCAGGCTGTTAGGGATTAATGAGGATATATTGCCCTTACTCCGTACTTACTCCATACTGGGGGTGCTGGCCTTTGACCTTCCAGGTGTTGCTGAACTACAACTCCCTTCATCCCTGATGGTCAGGGACTCTGAGCCTTGGCTGTACTGCCTGGGACTGATGAGAGATAGAGTTCAACAGCATCTGGAGGGCTGCAGGTTGAACATCCCTGCTTTATAGAATATAGCTGTGGCTGTTAATACTATGGTCTATAGCTGTCATTTCCAACTTCCAAGAGACTGAGATCTACTCCCACTAAAAATAATCTGGCAGTGATCTAACCATTGGATTGACCAGAGTTGTTGACCTTTTTGGGGGGAGGATGAGCCAAGGTTGTTCAGCTTTCTTTTGTTTTTCAGGATACTGCAATAAACCATGATCGACCACAGACACCCCGCGATCAACCAGTTGGACATGCCTGGTCTATAGGAATACATTCTTCCTTTGTATCGTCTCTTAGGCACTTGGGACAGGTTGGGATTTTTACCACCCACATCAGTGTCTATCCATTTTCCCTGCTGAGCTGATGAAGATAGACTCACGTTTGCTGTTGATGACTCTCAGGATTATTGCCCAAGGCTAGTTATGATGTCCTTATTCAATGGCTCAGGACTGTAATAGACTGCATGAGGACCAATAAACCCCAACAAGATGAAGGTACTGTAAACTGGTGGTTCTTTTGCCTAGCTGAATGGTGTCCAGTCTATTATGGAAGGGTTGTGTTTGCTTTAAGGGTTCATAGTGTGGGTGGGCAATGGTTTTGGAGCTAGCATTGTCACTGGTACCAACTCAGAGCACCGTTTACCATTTATACATATGCCCCTACCAGGACAGAGATAGTCTACCTACCATTATCCAGACTCTTACAACCTCCCATCTAGATTGCTGCAGTGCATTCTATATAGGGCTGCCTTTGAAAATGCTCCAGACACTTTGTTGTTGTTGTTTAGTGGTTTAGTCGTGTCCGACTCTTCGTGACCCCATGGACCAGACCACACCAGGCACTCCTGTCTTCTACTGCCTCCCGCAGTTTGGTCAGACTCATGTTCGTAGCTTCGAGAACACTGTGCAACCATCTCATCCTCTGTCATCCCCTTCTCCTTGTGCCCTCCATCTTTCCCAACATCAGGGTCTTTTCCAGGGAGTCTTCTCTTCTCATGAGGTGGCCAAAGTATTGGGGCCTCAGCTTCAGGATCTGTCCTTCCAGTGAGCACTCGGGGCTGATTTCCTTCAGAATGGATAGGTTTGATCTTCTTGCAGTCCACGAGACTCTCAAGAGTCTCCTCCAGCACCATAATTCAAAAGCATCAATTCTTCGGCGATCAGCCTTCTTTATGGTCTAGCTCTCACTTCCATACATCACTACTGGGAAAACCATAGCTTTAACTATACGGACCTTTGTCGGCAAGGTGACGTCTCTGCTTTTTAAGATGCTGTCTAGACACTTTATCTCAGGCATCCCCAAACTGCGGCCCTCCAGATGTTTTGGCGTACAACTCCCATGATCCCTAGCTAACAGGACCAGTGATCGGGGAAGATGGGAATTGTAGTCCAAAACATCTGGAGGGCCAAAGTTTGGGGGTGTCTGCTTTATCTGATCCCAAAATAGAGCACCAAGACTGCTAACTCAATTGGCCAATATGACAATATTACAACATAACTTTGCCATCTGTACTACCTGCCAGCCCATGTATTTAAAATCCTAAATTTCTTTCACGTGTATGGGTTATTTTATATTTGTGATTTTAGAATGTTTATTGTACACTGCCTAGAAGACTTACACTATTAAGTAATATAGAAATGCAAGGAATATACACACACAGTTACTAATATGCAACTAAAATATGGCTATAGCCTTCTGTCTCTAAATATCTAGATGTGATGGTCTCTGCACATACAAGGTATACAGAGTCAGATCATTTGTTCATCTAGGCTAGTACTAGGCAATTGGCAGAAAGGCAGAGGCCTTACCTAGCCTTGGTAACTGAGCAAGATATCACGGAATGACCCTACTTTGTACCTCTAATGCTATATATTTCAGAGAATACATCCCTGGCCAATGCTATTCAGTATCTCTGAACATTAATATTATTTATTTAGGTTGTGAAACATCCCCCTCATTATATGCAAGCAGCACAGAACACAGTGCTGCACTGGAGGTCTCTGTTCAAACAGTGATCTACTCTAGCGTCTTTGATAAAGTGACAAATTGTGATCTATTTGCATTTGTATTTCTCTCTGAATTTATTTCCATTTCAGTCTTCATAAATCTGAACAATGCCTTCTAAAGTCTTGTTTCTCAGCAGGCATGATTGACACTTATTTAGTGCAGACTTCTAAAACAAGCATGACTCAGAGCCCCTGGGCGCATAGCGCATGGAGACATTGTTCTTTGCACAGTTGAAATACAGAAGGAGGAGGATGGTGCAGAATAAACAAAGCCATTTCTCAATTTGTTTGGGTTAAGCCTAATGGATTGGTTTAAAGTACATTCAAATGCAGTGAGGCACAGTCAAAAGAAAAGAAAAACCCACCAGAAGCCAATTAGAGCTGTTTCATGCCATCACTGGAAATGTGCTACCAGAAGTAAATTCTAGTTAAAGAGCTGCCACCCACATTTTCACTAAAGTGATACTCAGTGCCAAATTTGAGGTTCTCCCTTTGAGGAAAGCTCCAAGAATTTTAATAAGACTGGTGGAAATCCTGGCTATAAGTACGATATTTTGGCCCATGCAGAATTCAAAACCAAGGTGGAGGTTCTCTTTTGCTTCTTCAATGCTGTCTAACAAATGAGATTAGTACATGCAGAAACCCAGAAGTGAACTCAAGAAGCAGCAAACTGCATGTGTGTGACATTGCAGTTAAGTGCAACCCTCATGTCTTCAGAATTTCAAGGGCGAAATGAGGTTTTTGCTTTTCTAATAACACTAGCATATTTTCTGGGGAAGGAGGTCATCAGATAGGGTCATCATCCACACAACCCTATTTGTAGACATAAATGTAGACCCACTGAATCAGGGATGGATAGACCCATTGATTCAGGTCCATCCCATTTCCAGGCTGATTTCTCCGAGAAAGGTCCATAGACCTGCTATCTAATCCTCACAGTCTATGTCCCTATCTGAGCCATTAGTTGTGAGATATTCTCCAAGCTGTAAACTAAAACCCTCACCCCTTCCCAATGTAGCAGTAGCAATGGCTCTGTATCAATTGCATATCTAAAAGATTCCGTAGGCAGGAATATTCACACTTCTCATTATTTTATTCCCCTTTCAAAAGTAATATCCCTAGAAAGAGTTTTCCCCAGGCCTGGCGTCCACCAAATGTTTTTGACTACCACCCCAGCATCTCTCACAATTGGCCATGCTGACCGGGACTGATGGATAGAATAGTTCAAAACATGCAAGTCCCCTACAGTGGACAAATTCAAAGAGTCCAAAAGACTTGCAAAACAAACAAATACAAAATAAAACAGCTTGGATGTCACCATGGGAGTTAGCAGTAGTTCTGCTTGTCATTTTTAAAACTCTTAACTCTCAACCCCCCCCCCCCCAAGCAGAGTAATCTGGTTGCCTGTGTGAGCCAAACTAGAGTTGTGCAGCAAGAGAAACAAACTCACAAAGTAGGCAACCATCCTTAAAAACACACACCAGAAAAGCAAACTAAACCAAGCTCAGCCCACGAAATCAAACACAACCAGCTCTACGTCCAGACTTACACGTGAAAATTATTGTGCCCCACCAAATTGAGGACAATGGGTCACATGACAAGTAGTTCCAACAAGTCAAAGCTCTTCCAGTTGCAGCAAGCAGGTTCTTTGAAATAGTAAAGTTCCCCAAAAGCCAGCTACCTTAGGACATTGAATAGATTAACTGGAAAATGGATATGAATTGTGTAATGCAGTTCTGGTGAGATATTATACATATTTATACCATAACAGAATGCACTCTCCTGGCTGATTTGAAGATGATGTGACCTCCATTCTGTTTTGTTGTGTTCCCTTTTAAACATTTCTCTACTGAGATTTTTTCAGCGCTCATGACACTGAATTGCTTGCCAGGTGTGGATAATTACTGGCACCCTGAGGAGATGAGGGAGCACCAGCTGTTCAGTGTTAAGAGCTCCAGCATCTTCTTGGAGAACAGTGGCTGAGCCCTCTAATAGTTTCCAGTGTTTACTCATCTTTCAGTTTCTTAAGACAGAGAGCCAACAATTGATTAACTCAGTTGCTGATACTGTTGTAGAGACACCAGGCAATGTTTGCTTGACTAAGTAATGTACAACAGCAAGAGCAAAAACACTTCCTAGTCTGTCTTTGACCTTGTAATTTCCATTCGATGGCTGCAGTGACACAGCAGTTTGTTCCATTTCCCTGATGTTTCCCCTAACTGTTAATTTCTGCATTGTATTTGACACACAATGTAAAAGACACTAATGGACTATAGTGCATGTTTAGCACCCCTTTCCCTGTTATTTGATTCCAGAAAAAAATCCATTTGCAGCCCCCATAACCTGGAAAATTGTGGTACTAAAGTGACAAAATATGGGGCAGTATTCTGGCCAGAGACACCATCTTCAGAAGCACATTGAGGGGGCCCAACAAAACATCCTGATGTTGCTCCATGTTGAGCTCCAACAATAAGGGGGTGGCTCCCTCAAAAATTGAAACTTACAGATTCATCCATCCTTACTCTCTACTCATAATAGAGCAGGCATCCCCAAACTGTGGCCCTCCAGATGTTTTGGCCTACAACTCCCATGATCCCTAGCTAACAGGACCAGTGGTCAGGGAAGATGGGAGTTGTAGTCCAACACATCTGGAGGGCCGAAGTCTGGGGATGCCTGTAATAGAGTCTCCAACTCTTACCCCGAAAGCCCTTTCATTGTTCTAGAAATTATTACAGCGTCATAGTGCACAAGGCAGATTTAGGCCATCGTGATTGGTTCCGCTGCACTGGGCACCTCGAGGATGCCAAGGTGTCACAACTATGACATAGTGAATTGAGCAGAATGGAAGGCAAGAGGGAAGGGGCAATGAATTTTGGCCTTGCACAAGGTGCTGCTGAAATTTGAAATACCGAAGTCCACCCCAGTTGTGCATGTGTGGGGGATGTAAGAGCAATGCACAGCCACCTGGGACTTGCTTCTACCATGGAACTAGGGTCCTACCCTATTCTACATAGTGGGTGGCACAATGTACCCCACCCCATGTTAATCAATTAAATTTATGCAGCATCAACCCTCAGTCCCTATGGATTTGTACATCTAATTGCTTGCTGGTCCATTAGGGTAAATGGTCCAGTAGGGTCCCCCACCCACCTTGATTCCTCCAAGCGACCTGCTTTCTTACTTCTGACCAGTCCACGGGGTGGCCCTGGCTTTCAGCTTCCTTCTTCTTAAGCTCAGCTTTGTCACTAGAGAACTCAGCAGGCAGGAGGACGAGGACCGAAAGCAGAACCAAATGGTTCCACTTGTCATTGGCTGAAGCTCCATCTATTGTTGGTCTGCCCACCTGGTGCCTTAATGAACACTAAACACCACTCATTTCTTATATTTGGGCACAGGGCTGAACAGAAGCGTATTTAGAGGAGCACAACCAGTTCAGTTGCACTGGATGCGGAACCTCAGGGCACTGCAGGGGGCATCACAACTATGAAGTAGACTAGAAGGTGAGATGTGGTAGGGCATGTAATTTAAGGACGGAAAATCTTCTTTTGCGAATTTGTTCAATGAGGGGTTCTAAAAATATGTTATTGCACATGAGGAATCCAAATCTGCAATTATTTTTATGATTGGTTGATTATTAGCTTGGCAAATTGAGATTTGTTTGAAATACACTTTTTAAAAAGCCAAAAATTCGCATTTTGAAGCGAAGTTAGTTTTTAATCATTTTATACAAGCGAAAATATAAAGAAATTTTGTTTCCAGCTGTAACAACATATTACTTTATCTTATAACATCCTATTATAGTAAAAAAGAAAGAAAGAATAAAATTAATTAGAATTAATAACAAGTTTCGTCAAGTCCTGTTTTGATTCATTTCTTGACGAAAGCCGATGACCTGCTTCTTGGCCTCTGATGTAGCCCTCCCATTTTTCCTGTGTATACACTTTTCCTGCAGCCTCCATGACTTGTTTCACACATCTTTCAATCCCTTGACCATAACAAGGCCACAGGGTGATGAATGTTGGCATCACACAGAGAGTCACTGAAATTTGAGACCCCAAGGTCTGCCACTGACTTCAGCCCTTAAGCCAACACACATGCAAAGACCTCAATGGCTACACTCGATTCATAGCCATTACTTCCTCTCTTTAAATAAAGAATGGAATGTCCGAAAGCAGGGTGGGGTGTCTAATGCATTTCGCATTTTCACAATCCAACAGCTGCCCAGCTATTTGAGTTCATCTTCACCTGCCCCCAGAGTTAAATAGCTTTTGTTAAATTATTAGCTCTACAAAGTAACAAAGCCCCAGGTGTATTTATGCTAGAGGTAAGGTGTTAAAGCTGATTTTTTTAAAAAAAATCACATTGCCCATGTGGCGTTCCTCTCCCCAGAACTTTATAGAACAAATACAGCATTTGTCACAATTCATTTGTAATATCTTTATTGCATTGTACAGGGGTTTGTTTCCCCCCTTCAAATACCTATTACTGTCACTCCATGGCTGTTGATGGTTCCGTTTTACATCTTGCTGCTTGGTTAATGGTGATGATTGGAGAACATTTGCAGCCCTTTATATTTCATTGCATTGTTAATCGATTCTGCTCAGATGGTTAACAGCTCTGTCACAGTAAAATGATGATATTCCTGAAATCCGATCTGGGACTAAATAGGATTGATCACAGACATGACAAAATGTAAATGCCTATTTGCATTCTGTAACAGGGGTGCTGGGCTTGACCACAATGAATGGAACTAAGGCTTCCTTTAAAAACTTTCCTATTTTTAGGCAGAGTACCTCAAATTAACCTCTTCTAAACATGGACATGCCAGCTGTCCTAAAACCATTCTGGTACAGGCTGGGATAGGCAGCTTTTGTTTTCTTTGTTAAATATACAACAAGCAAAAGATCAAGTGGCTAAGTTTTGTTGTTGTCGTTGTTGTTTTTGCAGCATTGTGCTGTGGGGAGAAGCATCCTTTGTTGAGTTTCTGTTTGTGGTAAAAACTTTGGCTCATCTAGCTATTTTCCTGACCATCTCTAGATGACGATTTAGGCTGTAGTCCTTTACATGGAAGTGATTCTAAACAGGCATACACAGGATTTCACAGTTCAAAGAGGCTGTAATCCTAGGCGTCTGCTCACAAAATCTCTGTATAAAAATAGAAGAAGTAGGAGCAGCCCAGGTTTTACAGAGACTGGCAGCTGTAGCTGTGTAAAGACCTGCTTCTGCTTTCAGTGTTCACTGCAAGTATGTGTGGATGTGGAAAACATTAGATATGGTGTCATATTTTCTCTCTCAAAGCTATTGTCCTTTTATTTGTTATTCAGAGGGAGGTTGCCTGTTATTTTAGAAAAGTTGGCCTTTTTATTCTTTACAGTGGGAATTTCTGCAGCTTTATTCTTACCAAGGAGCCTAAAGAAACCTCCTTATATTTCCTGCTTGGCAGGGGGTTGGACTCGATGGCCCTTGTGGTCTCTTCCAACTCTATGATTCTATCCCCAGTGGAGCACATAGATTGTGGGCTTCAAGGTATCTTTATAAGCAAGTCTCTCCCCCCCCCCTTTATATTTTTGGGGCACTTTCCTACTCACAACATATGGTTAAAAGCCCTCTTCCCCTCAAGCCTACTTCAGATGCTTTGAAGAAGGTGGAATTGGATTTGACTTAAGCAGCTAATGCTGTGTTTAATAAGCAGTGACAGTCAATTGACCCTGAGCCAGGAATTGTGAGAGAGCTTATTATTTTGGTAATTTTCCAATAATGCAGGAGGAACATTAGGCGTGACTTGCTGATCAGTATTTCCAATGAGAACCTTTCAGTGGTGTAGTGCTATAATTTTTCTTTTTATCCTAACAGAGTGTGAGGAGTGGATTAATCTCCTCCACCAAGGTCTTCACTTAGTGAGCAGGTATGTGGCCACAATTTCTTCTGGGTGAAGCAACAAGATGATTGTGAAAATCTGGCTTCTTGCCTCTTAATAATGATCCTGTGCAAGATGTGCTAATTGTTTTGAGATTAATTCTGGTCACCCAGATATGGAAACATTTTAATTTAAAAAACACATTGTGGAAGAGATGCTCTGTTGGGGGATGCATAAGGTGCTTGGGGAGAAATTACTTATTTAAGAGTTGGTTGGGGACTAGGAGAACCGGCTGATTATAGTGACTGTAGCTGAAATCCTATCCTCACTACTTGGGTTAAGTTTCATTGTACTTAATGGAACTTACATCTTGAATAGGATTGTGTTATAAATCAGGAATGGGGAACCTGTGGCCCTCCAGATGTTGTTGGGTTCCAACTCTCATCAGCTCCAGCTAGCCTGGTCAGTGGTTAAGGATGAAGGATGCTGAAGGACAGCCATGACTGTAAGGCCACAGGTCACGTCCCCCTCCATGGTAAGCCCTAAATACACCTACTCATGAGGAGGGATAGACAAAGCTGTTAATCACTCAGTTTTGCATTTTGCCTTCAGTTTGTCACATTTCTGCTGCAATATGTGGATTTTTGAATAAAAGCACCTTACGAAAATTCACCAGCATTTTAGCATTTAGTGCTGCAAAAAGAACCAGGGAAAGTTTACTGAATGGCTGGGTCAATAGTTTGATCCCATTTATTTCCAGGATAGATGAATCTGCCCATTTCTGACCTGCATCACGTCTACTCATCTTCACCAACATGTGTGTTCTGCACCATTTATGAAGTAGTAGTAGCAGCAGCAGCTGTTGCTTGTTGTTGTTTTAAAGAAAAACCTACCCCCCCAAATCACAATCATATACAATCTTTAAATAAGTATTTGAAACATATTTCTATCCCACCTTTCATTACCAAACAGGAATCCGACTCTGAGAGCCCCTTACAGTCATAAAACATTCAGACTTGGTAAAAACCAAACAAAATAAGCATCCAGAAGAACAATAAAACTTTTCAAAGGACAAGATGGGGAGCCTGTGCATCACCCATCACCCCTGGTCTTTGGAGGTAACTACACAGAATACTCTTTAGAACAATACACCAATCAGATCAGGTGGTATTACCTGGCCTGTTCACTGGTCTGAGCAACCTGAAAACCTGTTCTTGCTCACCTCAGATCACTTTTGTTTCCCTCCCTCTCAACTCCGATTCATTACCTTCCACTGCAGAGAAGCCATGTTTTGTAGTTGTCCATGCTTCACATCCTCCTCTGTAAGTCTTCATTTGTATCTGACATCTAGTTTCCATAGAATCACAAGGAGAGGGTGTACATGTGGAAACAAACAGCTGCACAATGCCACTAAGACTGTTTCCAAGATCATGTGACTTCATCATCCTGCTCCCCAATGTTTAAGACGCAGACGTCTACACAGATGGAACCCTGCACAATCAGGGGTATAGCTCCAAAGGAAGCCTTTACTCATATAGGCCTATGTGCACAGACTTCTGCCTCTCAGGTGTTCAAGCTTATTGTGTGGATGTCGGGAACATTAGTAGGAGCGCAAGTCCACTGACTACGCATGGGCCCCCATTCATGTGACGAATGCATGAAGAAGGCTGATATCTCAGTTCCATAGCAAGCCTTCATTCTGAGATACCTTAAGACGATGTGCAGCTATGGCCATCTGCTCAGAATCACCCCAACCATATTCAAGAAGAAGAAGAGGAGGAGTTTGGATTTGATATCCCACATTATCACTACCCGAAGGAGTCCTCAAAGCGGCTAACATTCTGCTTTCCCTTCCTCCCCCACAACAAACACTCTGTGAGGTGAGTGAGGGAGAGAGTTCAGAGAAGTGTGACTAGCCCAAGGTCACCCAGCAGCTGCATTTGGAGGAGCGGAGACATGAACCTGGTTCCCCAGTCTACCGCTCTTAACCACTACACCACACTGGCTCTCGGTGTGTTTTTCAAGAGTTGCTACAGTATTATGTAGACGAATGTACAGGATCACATACTGAACATAGTTCACTCTATACAGGCAGTTCAGTTCAGGTGCTGCTTATCACTATTGCCTGTAGAGGGAAACCAAACCCTATGGTCAATTTCTCTGGAAAAAATACTTTGCTAATGTGGTTTAAAATATTTAGACAGGTTAAGCCCATGCTAGGTATTAGTATACAATGATAGATCCCAAGGGCTTGTGGAGATTAAAGGTTTGTTTCATGTAGAAGAGTTAGAATACTAATGCAACACAATGAAAACACACTCAGCTCTCCAAAGGATTACAGAGACTTTCAAAAGATTTCAATCTGCAATGGGTTCCTAATTATTATTATAATGACTTTCTAGAAATATATCTTTCAAGTTCAGTGAGCTCCCCCCCCCCTTTAAAGCAAATATCTTTTGTTCAGAAAAATAAGATAAAGTGTCAAGAACTGTATCTTAAGATAATAATTTTAATTAACCTATGACTGATCTCATGGCCTGTAATTCACCTGAGGCACAATAGGGGTGGCATTAGCTACATTAGTGATTGTTGTAAAAGCAGTTTTGTGCGTTGGTAAGCAGGCAGGGGGCGGGTATCACTTTGCTTGCGATGGAAAGATTGTAAGCAAAGGGGGGACTTTTAGTTACCCCACTCCACATTGCTGTGCTTGTTTTTGCTCCTCTTCAGTAGAGGACACCTGAAGTTTAACTATGGTGCACCCCTACTGATTATGCTAATTGCAACCAAAAAGTGACATTTGAGGAAACACAAATGTCCCTTGAAACTCACCAAAAAGTGACATTTGAGGAAACACAAAACCCATTTTGCTTTCACTTAAAATCCAATATAATGTAACTATACCCAAAGAAAGAGATTTCAGTACAGTCTAGTGAAAACAGAAATAAACAACACTCTCACTTTTTAGCATCTTTGATGCAGAGGAACCCTCATGCATGGCACTTGGAGAGCTTATGCATGATCATAAAGTAAGCCTTGTTTCTTTTCTTTTAGTTCTTTCTTTAAAGTCATTTTGGTTATAGGTCTGGGCAGGCTGGGACTTTAGAAGTATCCCTGAATTACTTGAACCCCAGATATTTATAATCTGAAGGAGAAATTCCTAAACCCTCACCCCATGTGACAGGGGGAAAATGTAATTAGTTGCTCTGAGGTACATTTTCTTATTTTGCTGTCCCTTCATAGCAGATACATCTTAGAACACTCTTGTATGTTTCTGCAGCATTGGACAATTAATTATCTGCTTATTATGCTGCCTGGCAAACTTTTGTTTGGCCACAAATGAAATCTGAGTATGTAAAGATCATGAGATGGTTTGTACCTTTGTTCATCCTTCTGATGTAAATTTAAAAACAAATAATTGTACATTTGCTTTCTTAGAATCTTCCTAAAGTCTGAGATAGATTTTAAGTATGTATTGGATGTGGGTGGCGGGTGGCGTTAAACCACAGAGCCTACTGTAGTGCAGAAGGCTTGCTGATCAGAAGGTCGGCGGTTCAAATCCCCGCAGTGGGGTGAACTCCCGTTGCTCGGTCCCAGCTCCTGCCCACCTAGCAGTTCGAAAGCACATCAAAGTGCAAGTAGATAAATAGGGACCGCTACAGTGGGAAGATAAACAATGTTTCCGTGTGCTGCTCTGGTTCACCAGAAGCGGCTTTGTAATGCTGGCCACATGACCTGGAAGCTGTACGCCAGCTCCCTCGGCCAATAACGCGAGATGAGCACCACAACCCCAGTTGGTCATGACAGGACCTAATGGTCAGGGATCCCTTTACCTTTACATTTCTATTTATATTGTTTTGGGGAGCATTGGATTTATTGTTACTGCTTCTTTGCCTGCTTTTATATATACTGGGTGCTCTTTTGGAAAATGCTGAGCGTTCCAAATGTTTTCCCAGCGTGGTTGGTGGAAGTTGTCTAGGAACATCTGGAGGGAAGCAGGTTGGAGGGAAGCCTGTCCAACTACTTCTGTCCCTTGAAACTCACTTCTTTGCACCAAGAAGCCATATTCTGAATTCGTATATGAAGTGGAACCTGAAGCATAGAATTTGTTTCATAGATCACGGAGAAAGGTTGTGCATGTGCAGTTCAGCTTCATGTATCCTCTAAATCAAGTATGTGTAATAATCAGGGTGGTTTTTTTGTAGCCGGAATTCTCCAGAATTAATTCCGGCACCTTTCAGGTGGGTTCCAGAACCTCTTTTTCTAGAACAATAGCACTGGTAATAATAGCAGCAGGGACACAGGTGGCCCTGTGGGTTAAACCACAGAGCCTAGAGCTGGCCGATCAGAAGGTCAGCGGTTCGAATCCCTGCAACGGGGTGAGCTCCCGTTGCTCGGTCCCGTTGCTCGGTCCCAGCTCCTGCCAACCTAGCAGTTTGAAAGCACGTCAAACTGGTGGGCGGTCGCAGCGTGCAGCACAGCTTCTGTGCAACTTCGCCACGCAGCGCCCTCCTGCAGGCCCGGCACCCTGGCGCCCCGCGCCACTAAGACTACCCCTAGGGCCAGGCTTGATTCTGCATATGATTTGTTTCTGAAGAAGTGTGCATGCACACGAAAGCTCATACCAAAATATAAACTTAGTTGGTCTTTAAGGTGCTACTGAAGGAATTTTTTTATTATGATTTGTTTGTAAGTGGTTATCCATTCTGCAGAGATCCAGACTTATTGATTCTGATGCTTTGTTCACAGGTATGGAAATCATTAAAAAAACAAAAATGCACAGTAAAAGCTCTAGCACAAACTTATGGCCTTGCCATAAGTAAACGCTTTTCAATTTGAAACATGCTTTTTTGGAAAGACTCTAATGTACTTTATTAATTTGCATGTCATTAACAGCCTTGTTTTTCCGTTTGGAAATTAGTGCTGCTTATTCAGAATTACAATATGTCATTATTGCTATATTTTAAGCACACACAGTGAGCTTCTCTAACAACTTCCAGCAGAACAGGCCATAATATCCGGTAAGTGGCAACTGCCGCGAATGCAAAGAATGCACAAGTGTTAATGGCTTGTTAATGTCAAGGCTAAAACATATCAGGAGCAATTATGATGCAAATTTTTATGTGCAGCTGAAACCCATTTTGCGCATCTTTTAAAAGACAAGCTCGTCATTTGATCTCTTAGCGTATCTCTTCACAACCTGCTCAGACAAATCAGTGATTTCAAATACACTTTTGTAACACTACTATTAATGATTCAGCAGTAGCTGGTGCTTTATGCAGATGTAGTTAAGCAAAATACTGAACACTTGGCTGATAATGCTTAGTCCTAGAAACTCACAACCCACAAAAGGGAAGGAATTAGGAGTGCCATCATCCTGAATACTTCAATGTGTACACTTTGATTTTAATGACACTTTCCTTGTGCTTTTGAAATATTTCCCCCTGCCTTGTGCTTTGAGCTCTTAGCTCTGCCTGTGCTGTGAAGAGTTTACAACTTATTAACTCCTGTTATCGACATTTTAAGTATTCTTAAGGTATACGAAACTTCCTGTTCTGCAGCTCTCAGACAAATGTGTGAATTGGAAGCCCCGTTCCATGCCCAATAAACACGGGGCGACTTTGTCCGGCGGCGCTGTAGCGCATAGATTGCCGCAAAATACTGGGCAAGGTTTTGCCCAGCATCTTCTCTGTGTGATGGGCTCATGGGAAAACGCTGTCCCATGAGCCCTTGCTGAGGAGGGGAGAGAAAAACTTATATAGTAGAGCTCATAGCCATTTTGCTTTGAGAGTTTCCCACCTACGCACCCACCCTCCCTCAGGTTAGAGCCTTCACTGAGCAATTTTTGGGGTGCTGGTTGACAGGGCTGGAAAGGAATTTTTCTCTCTGAGAAAATCCCAACCTGATTGGCATTTGGTTGGGATTTTTTCGCCTTTCCCTCAGTGAAAGTATGGTTTTCCTTTGTTCGGGGGAAGAACATTGCTTATATGAAGGTGGAAATGGCATTGGGCAGCATCAACATAGTATAAGGGGCCCCCATAAGGGGCCTGATGGGAGGACTGGCCACGGCAAACCCAAACGGGGGTTCGATATCTGCCCAGTTGGAATCTGCACCCTGGTCTCCCAGTGAGACTTGGCTTGCACCACAGCACGGTTCGAAACTGGCCAACTCCTGCTGTTCAGGTTTGGAGCGATCCAATCCCAGCGAATCCATTCCATCAACATGAGGCTTTTGGAATGCTGAACTGATTTTAAGACCCAATGCCATGCCAATCCTTGCCCCGCCTGCTGCTGTCAATAAATATTTGGCCTGATTTTATCCCGTCGCCATTGTACAGTCTGGTTATTTTGCTGCTATAATGGGTCACATAATTGCCTGCCTGGGCAGCTTCCAAGATTTTGCGCTTTGATTTAAGTTATTTACCTAACAGGATTTATATACCATTTACAGGCACGGTAACTCCCCATCAGTTTGACTTCAGCCCCAAAGGCACAGTCTTCCATTGTTTCCCAAGAAAGACTGTTGCCAACCAATGTATATGGATTAAATAAAATAATATGCTGTAAAATTATTTTAAAAAAATAAGTGTGAAGAAGTCAGGCAAAAACACAAACCAATAACCCCCTCCCATCAATGTCCCCCCTTTTGTTCTTGTTTTTATTATGTATATTGTGTTTTTATCTTGTATTTCTTTGTTGTGAACTGCCCTGAGATTTACAGATGAAGGGAAGGGTGATATATAAATTTAATAAATAATAATAGTAATGATAAATAATAAAGTTACATATTAAAACAAACAAACAAACAAGAACATTTCTAGCAGTACAGAGATGGTGCCTGTCTAAAATCAATGGTCAGGGAGTTCCAAAGTGTATGTTCCTTGCAAGGGCAGAAAGAACGATATGTGGGGGGGGGCATTGTGTATAAAAGTGTCAGTTCTGCAGATTGAAGAGGTCGAATGGGCATGTATGTCATAAAGTGGCATATGTTTCAGCACAGCTCCTGGCAGCTTAAAACATGTCAAAGCACACATTAAAATGTTTATATTTTTTAAAAACAAGTGCATTCAGATACATATGGCAAAGCAGCCCCATGGGACTAGAAGAGGAAGAAGCTGTCATGGTAGACTCTGCCTCATCTTGAGCCCTGTTGGGGGTAAGGTGGTGTGTGGCTCATCAGGTGAGCAGGAGTTGGGTCACTACTGTGTATCAAGCGAGCTAAAATAGTCTTTACAAAGCCTAAGATGACAGACAGAAAATAAAATCCAAAACAAAGCCGGTGTGTGTGTGTGTGTGTGTGTGTGTGTGTGTGTGTGTGTGTGTGTAAGCAAGCTTCTTGTAAGATCCCACCTCATTTGCAAACATGTATGAGTAAAGGGGAAATGCCTTTGTCATTTTGATGACATTTTATGTTACTCTAATGCTTCTTCTTTTTTTAAAGGTGCACAATTAATTGAGGATGATGCTTTAGTCAATGCAGCTAATAAACTGATCAAATGCTGCAGGCAGCCCTAGAAACAATATGCCCAATTTACTATCCTGTTCTTTCTCATTCCTTGCCACCTATAAAAGCCCATGGTTGAGAGAGGGAAGTTTTACGCTGCTTCTGTGAGACTCTCAGGCCCCACCTGTGGCATATCTCTTAGGGGTTCCAAAGTTGCAGGACAATTGTGTTCTGCTTGCCCTGGCAACCTCAACTTGGTGTGTCCACCTCAGGGCTTCACAAGATCTCAGAGAAAGAGGAGACTCTGTTGTTGTCCCTAGCAGTTTTGTCCAGGGCTAATAAACCCTCAGAGACTTCTGCACAGGAAGAGGCCTTATTTTCAAGGAGCTGAAGTGTGGAAGAATGGTTACATCCTGGCAGGTCTCATTTCCCTGTTTCAGACTCACCAAGCTCACCCCCAGGACGAGAGGCTAAATGGAAATGCAGAAGCTGGCAGACATCCTGAAGAAAACACTCCCTGAGCCCCAGTCATGAGGAATCTTCTCTATTCTGCAAGTGTGCTCAAATTCAACCACAACATGTGGCTAGTAAGTATTATTAATGTATTATTGATGATTAGATCATAATACAAAATTTACAAATCATAAACATCCACATATAATGTATGTATGTATCTATGTAAAGTCCATAAACAAGAAATAGCAAACATAATAAATTGCTATCAGGGAACACCATGACAAAGGCAGGATGCCTTTCAATAGATAGTGTCCAACAATGTTGTAGTGGTGGGTGCTCTATTCTGCAAGTGGTCTGGGCTGAGGGCCTGGACGATAAGCCAGAGAGAGATGGAGCAGCAACACTAACTTTGAAGCTCCTCAACTGAAGCCTGCCCAGTGCCAAAACAACATCTAATCTAACAGTGCTCCCTGCTGGATGGCTTCCCCGCTATCCCACGCTCCTGGTTTTTACTTGGGAGATAGCTCCTGGTAAGGCCCGGTTATGTTGAGCTGCATGGCAGCAACACAGCGATGAGACACAGACACTTGAGGAGATGCACTCACATTAGCAACGTGATGTGTGACTTGGCGTATCCATAGATACTGCTGCAGCCCCCTAGCAGTGAATCCAGCAATTGTGTCAGCATATTTTGCAACCACTGTGATCACTGGAATTGCCTCCAGGTAGCTGTGGTTGTATCCATGGATACATTGAGTTGCACATTATTTTTCTCCATGGGAATGTGTCCTAGGGATAGCCATGAGTGTCATATGGAGAAGATATTTAGCCCCAAGATACTGACAGTAGCTGTGAAAGTATGTTATTAAAGGATGGCTGGATGAATAAATCACTCAAATAAATGAATGTGGGGGAATGCCTTCTTTTGTCCAGTCACAGGGCATCTGTGCTCTGCTTTACTCATTCATCTAAAGTGTATGTCAAGTTTGTTTGTTTTTTGTTTTTACAATAATCTTATTCTCTTCTGTATTAGCATTTTTTTCTTTTTTAAAACTTAAAGGCCTCACCATTTTAATGAAAAGACTCCCAGCAGAATTCTCTCATGCCTTAAATTCATTGTTTTGCAAAGATTTTACCATGCAGTTGACAAGCCAATTAAACCCAATAAATTTCCAAAGTCTTCCACGGTTGCTGAAATCCATGATGTTTTTTTTCTTATCCTGCAGAGCTTCAGAATTGTATTGCAGATCATGCTCCCTGGCAGTTATGAGTCGGCATTCTATTGTATTGTCATTTCAGAATCACCACTTTATTCTCCTGCACATCATTTCTTCAATTCCCTACATACTTCAATAGGCTGACTCACTTCCAGTTGTCACTTACGTGACGTCTCGACTGGCATTTCACTAAGCCCCTAATAAACTCTCCAGATTCCTGCTGCTGCCAAAGCCACATTCTCCCTTTGCAGTAAGACTCTGCTTGGACAGTTATTAAATTTGCTCCTTTGTGTTATTTTATACTCCTCCTCTAGCTTTTTGCTCTTGGCTGTTCTTCAAGAATTGGCTAGCAAAATATTCTTGATGATGTTTCTTAAAAGGTAAAGGTAAAGGACCCCTGACAGTTAAGTCCAGTCGCGAATGACTCTGGGGTTGCGGTGCTCATCTCGCTTTACTGGCCAAGGGAGTCGACATTTGTAAAAGTAGATCTAGGAACGTCGCTTTGATAAGCCTGGTAATTCATGTTGTTCGTGGCTTTGAGATTTTAATACTGCACTCACATTCTAACATTTATTTTAACAGTTGTATCATCAGCTGCCTGGAGAGCTACTAGTTATGCAGCAGCACATAACTGTAGGAAATGAATAAAACAAAATGGTGTGGCTTGACAATGGAGGGCAGCACAGTGCAAGAACACGGCAGGAGAACTAGATTGGCTCTGCTGATACATTGCACCACACTGCCACCTAGCCCCTCTATCTCTCGGTAGGCAATAGTGATCTACTTGCCTGGAAGCTAGCATAGTGGCTTCACCCTAGACAGTGACCCACTTATGGGCCAACAGCCAAAGATGTTGGGAGTTGTGGTCCAATCAACATCTGGAAGATGCCACGTTGCAACAGGCTGACACAGGGGTAGCCAATCTGCAGTTTTCTGAGTAAAACTCCATTATATTCCAAGATCTGAGATGCGGCAAAAAATAAAGCTATAATCAAACTAGTTGGGGAAGCTGGGGTTAATTCTGCCCCCTGCCCGAGAGAGGGGAGGATAGAATGCTGTGCCGGGTTATGACTGCTCCTATTTTACATATTTGTTAAGGAAAGCTGTTTCCCACACAGTTTACTCATCTCAAGCAATCACGGTGCTCAGAAAGACTTACAGGAAGCTAAAAACCACTACAAAAAAGTAGTATAGTTTATTGTATGTACTGTAGAATAAAATAACAGACAACTGCAGCAGATGAAAAAAAAACTTTTAGGAACATGGACCAGTTCACTAAAACCCCCCAAAAAACAAACAAAAGGCCTCATCAGTCCAGAGGTCAAATGCCTCCTGAAACAAAAATGTCTTAGCCAGGCGACAGACAGGCCATTACAGAGGGGAACAAATGAACTTCTCTTGGCAGGGAGCACAAGCCACAGAGAAGATTTTTCTCCCCTGCATCCCAATGAATTGTGCCTCTTCTACTGCTGAGATGTGACGAAGATCCTCCAGTCCAAATCTTAAAAGAGCTGACAGGCATCTATGGAGGGAGATGGTCCTTTACGTTCAACTGAACCTGTGCCTTCTGCATTCATTTGTTTCTGTATGGACCTGCCCCATTCCTCTCATGCATGTTGAAGTCCCTCCACAAAATAGCATTGAATGTCTTCAGTGCAGTCATTCAAGAGCAGCATCAGCACCTGAATCCCAATTCTCAGGCGCCTGCCCTGAGCCTGCCTATTCTGACTTGGCACAGGGATGGGGACCTTCAGGACTGGGGACTAAATAAAGCATTCCAGGCCTCTTTGTCTGGCCTTTGGGGACTCTACGTAGGCCACACCCTGGACAGGTGCATTGCCTGCATGGAATGTCTTTCAGTTGTGACAGTGACACTCACTTGCCAGGAGAAAGGGTGGAGAGATGGGCTCTTGTGCAGAAACCTTTCACTTTGTGTGACCAGAATGTAACCTACTGTACAGATGCAAGTGGCACACCTGTTGCTCCACCCACGTTTCTTGCTGCTCCTAGCTATCGCTGGCATGTGGACCCTACAAGGCTCTCCATGAGGGATTGTGGCCTTCAGCCTGAGAAAATTCCCTACTTCAACTCAGGTGTATTGTGGGAAAGTAAGATAGTGGCTAGACTGAGCTGCCCGTTGCCCCTATGCTGCTGCTATTGTTCCCTGTCACTGCCAGGTGTGATGAAGGCTGGCATTAAACCTATCTATACCTAAAGAATGGTCAATCCTGGGTTGGTTTAAGACAGGCATGGCCAAACTTGGCCCTCCAGATGTTTTGGGACTACAACTCCCATCATCCCTAGCTAACAGGACCAGTGGTCAGGGATGATGGGAATTGGAGTCCCAAAACATCTGGAGGGACAAGTTTAGCCTTGCCTAGCTTAAGACCTCTTCCCTCTCCTCCTTTCTATTTTTGAGCATTCTTTTTCTAGGTAACATTACAAAAAGTTTGCTTGCCCTTCTGCCACGTATTAGCTCTTCTGATTTAAGAAGTTTGCTTTAAACAATTCAAGCCCCTTTCAACAATTTCGCAGGTTAAAGTAAGTGAATCTAAGAGTATCCGATTAATTACTTTGAGTGTAAGTTAATCTTTAAGAACAGTTTATGCAAATTGTTTCTACAACTTTCATTATATAACGGCAGATCGTTGAAGCAAAAGTCATTTTATTCACAAGTTACATTTACATAAGCGTCCAATCCCTTGGCTGTTAATGCTTGGCTTGCAATCAATATGTTGAAATTCTTTCTACATGTAATCCATTAATTTTTAACTTCACCACCTCAGGCTACCATTGCCGTGAGGTGCCATTGCTACTTTGCCTATAATTGCAAAAACTTTTCTTTTCTTTTCTTGGTGGTAAATCCTAAAGCTGCAGCATGCCTAGATCTGCTACAGCAAACTTCCGATAATGAAATAGAGTGAAATATTAATGATTTTTTTTATTCATCCCCACTGCATCAAATGAAAACATAATAAATTTTAATTGTTCAATAAACAATCCTGTTAAGCACATAAAAACCACAAAACAAACAATACCTTTTGGCATATTTGCTAAATTTTTGCATCTGGATATCATCTCATGTATTAATTACACATCTCACTATGAAATGTGTGATCGTTATTACCAGTACTGCTATTAATTGTTAACTATACTTCCAGGGCTCGCTTGATGCTGCATGATTTCATTCTTCCATTTCTAATCAGGTTTGTCCTGTAGCACAGTTTTGATTTTGACACAGCAATCCATGCAGCTTCTCCTGACCTGCCTGTTCCTCTTTTCTTTCGTTGCTAAGCTACATCTCTGGTCCCCAAATGAGTCATAACTCACCAGAGGAACATAAGAGTCAAGGGTGGTTTAAGAGATGACATCAGTCAACACTGGAGTGCAGCCAGGGCAGCATGAAAGGCTAACCAGATACATAAGAGTAAAATAAGGCAGGCACCTAATAGTTTTGCACAGCACTGGATTTTATTCATTGACTACAGGACCGGCGCAGGAAGGGGTAAGGGGCAACCAAGTGGCACACTGTCCCATGGCCCAAATTCTCGGAGGCACTCAATGGCCACCCTCTTCTCCATTACCACAACCAACTGCTTTGGGCAGACAAACAAGTGTTGCTGCTGCAGTGGCAAAGCCCAGCAATTCAGAAGGAAGTGATACAGCTGTCTGGTTGACTGCTTAGGTGCACTTAGGATAAGGGCCTCTTCACCCTTCTCTGTGATGGAGCAGTGGTGAGGTGACTGTTCTCTCTTCACTGAAGCAATAAAAGGGGAGCTTCACAGTTCAGCTGAGAAAATCTGGTGGAATCTGCTCTTCTCTCCCCCACTCCATGGTGGGTTCAACTTCTCCCATCCTAAGACAGTCCCCCCCCCCCCTCTCTCACACACTATATAATGATGCTAATTGGAAGAAAGTGTGATTCCTGGCTGTTCTCTCAAAGGATGAACCAACATTTTAGATTTTAAAAATCCAAAATGTTCCTGTTATAAAAATACTTTCTGTCTCATCCAAAGTTGTGCACCTAACCTTTATATGGTGATTTAGCCTTTTCAGACACAATCCAGTTTTGTCTCTTCTCATCTTTCTCTCCCCCACCCCAGAACTTTATTCTGGGTTTTTTTTATTAAAAAAACTATTTAGTACTGTTCCAGTTATAAAAATACTTGCTGTCTCATCGAAAGTGGTTCACCTAACCTTTATATGATGATTTAGCCTTTTCAGACACAATCCAGTTTTGTCTCTTCCCATCTTCCCCCCTGCCAGCGCTACCCGAGAATCGTAAAATGTTCACTGGAGCGTACCTTTCTTTTCTGTTCAGTCAATGAATGAACTTTACAAATTCCACAAAGACCCTTCTAATGATACCAAGTGCTTGGAAAACTGCAGTACGTGGTTTCTGTTGTTGCTCTCGCAATCAACACAATGTGCGGTGTCACTGCGCAAATCTCTGGAACTGAAAAGAATGCAACATTTTACATGGCCTTTTCCTTTTCCCATGACCTTTAAAGGATTTACTGTCCTTTAACCTTATGAAAGTGTGAGGATACCAGGCAGTTAAAATGCTTGTGTTGCCGTATATGTTTAAAGGGCTTATGTCTTCTTCTTTTTCAGCATTTGAGACGGATAAAGTGCTTAGGCTGCCTTCAGGCATTTGATTTTAACAAATAGAGGCTTCGGTCTTGAAAGGAAGCTCAACATCGCCACAGGGGGCTGCCTGTTTACAGTTTATTACAGGATCACAGGGTAGGAATTGAAATGCAAAGCCCATGTTAATGCAGTATTAAAAAATGAAACCATAAGGAACTGCCAACAATTTCATTCAGGAAACGCAAAAGAAAAAAGGTATTGTAGCTACCGTCCTAATTTTGTAAGATTGCCCATTGCTAAGACATTGGGAAGATTTTATATTCACCGTTAAAACATCTAAAAATGTGAATCCATAATTGAATGCCGTGCAGAAAATGGAGCTTGCTGTAGAAAGTGAACTTCAGTTGTACTTTAAGTCATCCCAGAGGACTCAGCAGTTAGTTTTGCTTCCTCGTATATTCTTTTCTTACTAAGGGTTCTGAGAATTAAGCATAGATGGGGTTAAGGGATGAAGAGTTAGAAGTATAGGGCCTGCTTCAACTATTGAGTTCTGAAGAAGAAGGAGAAGTGCCTGGCACTCACTAAAGAGATCTCATTTCCTCCCTGGCAGTTTTCTTATAAGGAAAGCTTAGGGAGAAATGTTTCCATCCCCCCCCCCCCCCGACACTGTCTGCAGCATTTCTTCAACGCCTGAACCTCCAGGGGCCCAAAGCCCTTTGGAGGTTTCCACATTAATTTGGAGTGCAAATGTTGAATTTATCCAAAACAACTTTGGGGTTATTGATGTAGAATCCATGAAAATATTTGCTTTTCCCTGGCCATAAATAATTGAAAAACATATTAGTTGTCCTTCATTGACCCTCATGATGACTGTCCAGACACGCTGAGGGGCATGCCTTTAAAGCTTCAGAGCCTGCAATTACATATAGCTGTTTTTAAATCTAGCTGGGAGGGAATGAATTCACTTTTCAATGGACAACCTAGAGCCTCTTTCTGAAAGTACATGTACATCCTAGTCCAATGCATGTTTATCATCTCTCTATCTATCTATATCTATCTATCTTTCTATCTAATCTATCTATCTATCTAATCTATCTATCTATCTATCTATCTATCTATCTATCTATCTATTTACTGCTATTCATTACAACCCCAAAGCAGTTTACAATCATACATATATACAATGCAATCATTTAAAAATTAAAATCAGAGCCTATCTACTAACTATTACAGAATGATATGTGTAAGCTTGGCAGTATAGAAAAGTTTTCAACAGACATTTAAAGGATTTTTAAAAAAGGTACCACTTGAATTTCTATTGGCACAACATTCTGCACTACTGAGCTGATGGCTTGGTTTCTTGTTTCTGTCCAAGGGGCCTTGCCAAGTTGGAGGATGACCAGTGATTTTCCTGCAGATGATCTCAGTGACGGAGCTAGGATATACAGGTTCAGGTGGACCACTGAGAAAGTAAATCCTGTTAGATTCAATACGAGTCATTCTCAGATAGGTCTGATTAGGACTGAAGTGTTTGGTACTTGTGTCCAGGTGACTGCAGATCCAGCTTGCCAATGCCGGCACTGGATTACAGTAACTGAGGGCATTCATTTGTAACCAGGAGTCCTAGCTGGACATTTGAACTAGCATACTTGACTCTCATTGTTCCTCTGTGATCTGTGCATATGGTTCCACAAACCTGACAAAAGCATCCAGAGACAAACTGAAGCAAAGGAAAAAGGAATGAACTTTGTTGAACAATGCTGAATGGGCTGGTGGAAAATCATTCTGCACTAACAAAATGAGTCCAGGTTACAGGTAGGTAGCCGTGTTGGTCTGGATCGAAGTAAAATAAAAAAATTCCTTCAGTAGCACCTTAAAGACCAACTAAGTTTTTATTTTGGTATGAGCTTTCGTGTGCATGCACGAAAGCTCATACCAAAATAAAAACTTAGTTGGTCTTTAAGGTGCTACTGAAGGAATTTTTTTATTTTACTTCGATCCAGACCAACACGGCTACCTACCTGTAACCAGAACTATGGAAGGCACCACATTGAGCCGCATGAAATGGAAGTCCATCAACCTCACCAAGAAACTTAGGTATCTGAAGAAGTGTGCATGCACACGAAAGCTCATACCAAAATAAAAACTTAGTTGGTCTTTAAGGTGCTACTGAAGGAATTTTTTTATTTTAAAATGAGTCCAGATTTGGGTCTATCAAAGAGCAACTAATGAGCCCAACACAAGCTATCTATACCAAGAATTTGAAAAGAATACAAAGGCCTGCTGCTGAAGTGTCGCCAGGAGTTTTGTTTTTTACAGACACCGTGTTTTGCAGACAGATGTGCAAACAGTTTAGATTACATTAACATGGTGCTCTGCTAGGTTTCTGCATTTGATTTATGACATTCAGGCCTTTGGGCTAGATTGGAGTTGCTCTGTGCATTCGCAGGGCCCAAAGTAATCTTAAAACAGATTGCCCTCTGGGAAATGTAAAGGATCCAGTAAGAAGGAATCCCAGAAAATCTGTGGGAAGGTTCAGGTCACATGCTATTCTTACAGCTGATTCAGCAACACATCGCAAAGCATCACAATGAAGAAGAGAATCAATACACAAAGCTTTGAATATAACATATGGAAATGTAGTTAAGCACCGTAAATAAATCAATAATGCAACTAATCTGAATACAGTGATTGTTTCAGACAGAGTCATTGATATAGCTGATCACATGCTGCTGTGTGTATAAGTTAATGGGGCAAATGGTTGAATAGCGTGCCTTATGTTGGTTGGGATTTGGCATTGTGCTGCCTTGTAATGCCCTCTGGATTTATATTGATACTATGTTTACAGATATGGATAGTGTGTTTATGTATTTGTGGGTTGTTTGTTCTGCATGCCGATCATTTCACATTGTTTTTATTGCACTTATTGTGTTTCTGTATTTATGCATTTTTATGTATCACAGGCTGCTTTGAGATCTCCAGATAGTAAGTAACCTGTAAATGAAATCTATAAAGTTCAATGGGGCTTACTTTCAGGTAAATGGGTAAAGGACTGCAGACTTAGTACGGATTAAGAATTTAAGAACATAAAGCCAGTGCTGGATGGATCAGGCCAAGGGCTCTTCTAGTCTAGCATCCTGTTCTCACAGTGGCTGTGGGAAGCCTGAAAAAGGGACTTTTTCGCACATCATCATTCTCCCTACTTGTGATTCCCAGCAACTGGCATTATGAGGGATAATGCCTCTGATTCATCTGGATGTGTTCGGAAAGGGTTGTTGTTGTTTAGTCGTTTAGTCGTGTCCGACTCTTTGTGACCCCATGGACCAGAGCACGCCAGGCACTCCTGTCTTCCACTGCCTCCCGCAGTTTGGTCAGACTCATGTTCGTAGCTTCGAGAACACTGTCCAACCATCTCATCCTCTGTTGTCCCCTTCTTCTTGTGCCCTCAATCTTTCCCAACATCAGGGTCTTTTCCAGGGAGTCTTCTCTTCTCATGAGGTGGCCAAAGTAATGGAGCCTCAGCTTCAGGATCTGTCCTTCCAGTGAGCACTCGGGGCTGATTTCCTACAGAATGGATAGGTTTGATCTTCTTGCAGTCCATGGGACTCTCAAGAGTCTCTTCCAGCACCATAATTCAAAAGCATCAATTCTTCGGCGATCAGCCTTCTTTATGATCCAGCTCTCACTTCCATACATCACTACTGGGAAAACCATAGCATTAAAAATGTGTTTCTCAACCAGTGTGCCTCCAGGTGTTTTGGGACTACAACTCCCATCATCCCTAGCTAGCAAGACCAGTGGTCAGGAATGATGGGAGTTGTAGTCCCAAAACACCTGGAGGCACACTGGTTGAGAAACACTGAACTATACGGACCTTTGTCGGCAAGGTGATGTCTCTGCTTTCTAAGATGCTGTCTAGGTTTGTCATTTGTCATTGGAAAGGGTGGAATGTAGTAAAGAAACTCTTCCCTCCAAATGGTTGGAAACAATTGTTTTCCCTCTTTGCATGGATGACTACTGTTTCACATTTTACAGAATGGTTACATGTGACCATTGTTACTGTTGTTTTGTGGTTTGTATTCTGTTTCCTGGCTTTTGCTATGTGCTACAGCTTTTGTTTTTCAAATGTCAGTAAACCGTTGGGTGCATTGCCAGTGATACAAAACAAGGACATGGTTTTAGAGTGTATGAGCCTTTCCCCCTCCCCAGTTCCTTACTGTTTTTTGTGGCTGCAGCCACCTGGCCTGGAGGTTCTATTCCCAGTGCTGTGTTGTTGATGCTGTGTTGTTGACGCTGGAATCAAGTAAAGAAGTGGAGGAGGAGGAGGAGGAGGAGGAGGAGGAGGAGGAGGAGGAGGAAGAGGAGTAGTAGTTTGGATTTGATATCCTGCTTTATCACTACCCAAAGCGGCTAACAATCTCCTTTCTCTTCCTCCCCCACAACAAACACTCTGTGAGGTGAGTAAGGCTGAGAGACTTCAGAGAAGTGTGACTAGCCCAAGGTCACCCAGCAGCTGCATGTGGAGGAGCGGAGACGCGAACCCGGTTCCCCAGATTATGAGTCTACCGCTCTTAACCACTACACCACACTGGCTCTCTGGAACACATGGAATCCTGCATTTCCTCCTCTAGGCTTACATGGGCCCTGTGTTAACAGAAAGGTGATCCTGACAATATGGTGGAATGTGTCCCGTCCCTTGGTTGACTGAAAATACAAAGATTCTTCTGCATTATAAGCTGATAATTGAGAATTAACTTATTTGGCTAAGAAGATAAACAAATGAAAAATCTCAGCAATCACATTCATGGATCCAGGAGAGAGAAAAGTGTTAAAATATTCAAATCAGTGTTCACGGAAACCATTTTTGAAACTGTATGTTGCTTTGTTTGCATTCCCTCAAGTAGATGCTTATTGCGCAAATTACATTTTCCTCTCCCCGCTATGTTTGTACCAAATAACAATTCAGCATCTTCCTACTGTGAAAAATCAGGTTGATTTAATACAAAACAATAGCATGTCTTTGTACATTAAGGCCTGTGGTTTCATTTCTGAAGATATAATTATCAGGCACCTTTTTTGGACATACTGTTGCTTGTGGGGGGGGGACCCTCTTTCAAGTAGGCATTTGTCAAATCAAACAGTTACCACTGACAAAACAAGACTCAGTCCTTTAGGTGCAGAATCCAGGATTTGTCTTTCATTAACACATTCATAGTACATTTGTTACTTTGTTGAGCAAATCAATTGCATGACATGGAAATTTGATCCTGTGGGTCTCTATCAACTCCAGCAGCCTAAGGAAGAGGTTACACAATATTTAAAGACAGTGCAAGTAAAACTGCATTATAAACTCATTAGCACAAAAAGTCAATCGCCCCACAACATGTGCAATTCATTGAAAAGTACACAAAGCACTCCACACTCAAAGTAGCAGCAGAAAAATTAGGCAGAGAGCACCATTGCGGTCCATCAAAAACCTAGGGGGAAAGGTAGGCTTTTACCTAACACTGAAAAGTTAATCGCAAAAAATCTGTTTCCCAGTTCCAGAATTCCAGAAATCATTTTGTCCTCGATATGGCACTTAGTAACACCAGTTATGTTAAGGCTAGGTCTTTACACTATCAAGGCTTATTGTTTACCAAGGTGCTGCTGATGGTGCTGCTGCTGATTTAAAGTTTTTGGACTTTTCCTGAATGTTCACTGTGATCAACTAAACATAATACAAAATCCCAAGGTAATAGTAGAGGAGGTGGCACCTTTCATATGCTGTTGGACTACATCTCTTATCATCAGCTATGCACAAGATTTTGGTCCCACTGCTCATTCATTTAAAAAGCAACAACCCAGCTGGAATGTAAACATAGTTAGGCAGTTCCAAGGGTGGTGGTGCTGGCATTTCAAAATTCAACATTTGAATTCAATTGTTTGACATATTGGTCAGAGTTATGTTGTAGCCTCAATCCTGTTGGCCAAGTTAGACTGAGGCCAAGAGTGATTTCCCAATGGGAGCTCTGATGTGATGAAAGAAATCCACAATGAAGAGATTACTTCCAAGATACTAAAAATGCTGTGTGATATCCAACTTTACTCATACCCATTGAAATCAATGGACTTTGGTAAATTGTCTGATTTCAAATGGAGCTATTCTGATGTGACTTTGTTGAACATCATTACTTACTTTTGAGGAATTGTTAGTATTAGGCTAAATAAAAACATATGCTTAGTAGCTTTTTGTTTATTAGATTAAGAAGGTTATAATTCTTCCCATTCAATTTACCCAATAGCAGTTCTGGTGTATTTCTAAAAGTCTAAAAATAATAATTGCTGAATGTATCCCCCCCCACCCCCCGGTCATTTTTCCTGTTTCATTTACACTATTCTGTATTTGCCCAAATATCTTACAATTACGAGTTGGTTCATGTACAGAAAGTAACTAATGGCCTGTTCCTACCACTAAAATATACTGCCACTTATGTGGCCACACAATTAAAATAAAAGCTATAGCTCAGGCTTAAAATCTATGCAAATCTTTATGAACCTATTAAAGGAGAGCTACATCATGGGACAAGCCAGTAGACTTAATAGGGAACAGTTTTTGGATGATAAAGCAGTTCAACATCCTTTAAAAATTACACTGGGTCCTTAAAGGGGAAGGGAAAGAGACGCTTCCACTAGTGTGGCGTATGATAATAGGGAGAAGCATGGGGGTTTGTTGTTGTTCTGTTTTTCATTTATTTTAAAAATGCATAGACTACTTAATCAGCAAAATAGCTAAGTGGTGTACTTATTAAAATAATTATCAATAAAACACAGAATAAATCAGCAACTTATTAGAAATAAATACGCACAAAATAAATTGAAACATCAATTCAGCAAAACGTTTAAAATTTATCAATATAGCACAGATACAATCAGCAAAATGTTTTAAATGAATATACAGAATCTGTTGAGGCCTGCTGAAATAAATAAAAAAGATTTGTGTGTGAGAGAGTTCTCAGAAACAAGTGCTATTTTCAGCAAACATGTTATGTTTATTCCACTTTTTCAGGCTGTATCTCTATTTGCATATAATTTAATAGAACTCTTGTTAAAATACACACACAGCCCATGAATGGATAAGGGATTTCTTTGCACAGAGGAGGATAAACTCGTGAAGGAGCCGTCCTTCTCCAGCCAAGAACTACCATTTTGATAAATGGACAACATTAATTCAATGTTTGCCCTTTATTTGTACTAGCACATTGCAACTTCCAGAATTAATTGTGGCCTCTCCACCAAGTAGCAGCGACCAGACCATTACTGCAGTTCCTTGGACTACAAGGAGTGGAGGAAGGAGTCACACAAACAGCTCTTACCACCTGCTTTGGTGTTTTTGAGCATTGCCATCACAAGATAGCAAGAGGCCATGGTGAAGCAGTGGTGGTAATGGTCTGTGAGAGCAGCTTTTAGCTGGGATATGATATTGACCTCTGTGAATTCCCCAAACAAGCTGAGCAGAAGTTAAGCTACTCAGGGGCAAGCAACAAGCTAAGTGTTACCCTGAAGAAGATAGCTGAGGAAAAATTTGCATTATGATATATTCCGCATCGGATGTCTTGTTTGTTTACAATGCTTGCAAAAATTGATGTTACAAAATCAACAGAGGGAAAGCGTGCCAAACTGCCTGTAAATAATTCAAGCAGCTGGCAGAGTGCAGTTACATGGGGACTGTGAGCACTTAACATTTTGTTCCATTTTCTGTCATCTGCTTTAATATGGTTGTAGAGTCTCGCCGCCTTTTAAAATATGGATCTCCCAGGGTTGCCAATTCATATTCTTCTTTATCACACATTTTATTTATCCTACAGTGAGGGAAGAGCTGGAGGGTCATTTCAAAGCAGGTTCTCATGTAGGACAAATAACGGTAGGGGTGTGGGTGTAGAATTGTGCAGCCAAACTTTATCCATGTTTTCAGTGGGAACTAGCATCCACAGGCTTTCTGCCAATTTGGCTTGCAGGCCTAAAGGCACATATGGGATAAAAAGAAAGAAAGGCACATGAGGTCATTATCCAAGAAGTCCACAAGGGACCAATGTGTCCTGTAGAACATCTGGCTGCTCTTGGCTATTTCCATCATATGGGTTGGGCAGAGGCGATATGAGCTCAGTGACAAATTGTTTTAGCTGGTTTCACTTGGCTTCTTCTCAGGTGGCTTCAGGATGCTCATCAAATCGTCCAGACAGTTCCAGTTCTGGAAACAGGACATCTGACTCAAGTTGTGCTCCAAGCAACACTTCCATTAATGAAAGGAAGCCAAAACTTGAAGTTGTGCCCATAAATCAATGGCTGAATTTGCTGCCGTTGCTTCTGCTGCTGCTCAGGATAATTTACCGAATTGATAGATAAAGTGATCAGGTGTGTTGTGCTACCCCATTCATTTTACAACATTTCATTTCTCTTGCTGAAGTTTTCAAAGTCCAGGTTCTGTGCCATGGTAGCTTAGGCATCCCAAAGCAGTTGAGGACAAGTGATTGTGCCCAAACTCAAGCAGATTCATTAGATGAAACATTGGGATAAGGGTTATATTTCTTAATATAACCAACTTAGAGGATCTGCAAACCTAACTAACCAAATTGACCAAATTCAAAAATCATGGGTAGGTAAGGATTTTGACTAATCCTGCTAGGGAGGAACCCCTCCAGACCCCTGGGCATATGATACAGTTTTGTTTTAATCAGAACAGCAGAGGACTCAAAATAGTGAAGTAGAAAGAAAACAGAGCAACTCAGAAACAGAATCTTAAAAGGCACACAGATGCAAGTATAAGGCAAATACTGTGTGCCATGCACACCCCTATATGTACACAAACATGCACACATATCTATATCTAGTATATATCTTATCAATGTAATCTATTTCACATGTAACTTGATCTATTTCTCCACATTAATGATATTGATGATATGATTCATGGCATCAAAGGAAGACTTAAGAAAATAACACTTCCTTTAAAAAGCAACATTTGCTTACAATCACTTTGCTCCTTTACAGCTTTAATGTTTAATTATAAACCCTTAAACACAGAATCTTCATTTTTATGTGTATTTCCATTAGTAGACTCAAAATCAGAAAGACTCACGAAGGTCAAATTCCAAAAATGCAGTAGACACACACATCAAGAAGTTTTATCCAGCCACAGTTTCTTGGGGCAAGTTCCCACATTTTAGAATTAGTTTGCCCTTAACACTTGTACATTTTAATTGAGAGAACCACTGGTGTAAAAGCAGCAAATGTGAAAGGGCTGAAGTTTAGTGTTGGAGCACATGCTTTGTATGCAGAAGTTCCAAGGCACCTCCAGCAAGAGCTGGGGAAGATTCCTGTCTGAGATCCCCTACCAGTCAGTGTGTCCCAGGCATGGAGAATCAGTTGTCCTCCAATGTCAGACACCAGATCCCATCAGCCTCATCCAACATGTCCACAGATCAGATTCCTCATCCTTCATGTAGGAACTTGCTGAGAAAGATGGGCCAAAAGTTTAATTCATTATACAGCAGTTTCATATGCTCAACTGCAGTATAAAGTGTGACAAAGCTATTAGGACAACCCCACATTTCATGCAATAATCGTGTTTGGTGTCAGTACTGGTACACCAGGAAATACTGGTCTAACAATGGCATACCTGCGACAGCCAAGTAGCTAAATTACCACGGCAGTGGCAGGATAACGGCATTTCCATGTGCTCTGGCTTCTGTCATAGTGTTCCGTTGCGCCAGAAGCAGTTTAGTCATGCTGGCCACATGACCCGGAAAGTTGTCTGTGGACAAACGCCGTCTCCCTCGGCCTGAAAGTGAGATGAGCGCCGCAACCCCATAATCGTCTTTGACTGGACTTAACCGTCCAGGGGTCCTTTACATATTTTTTTTTACATTACACCTGCAGCAGCCACAATTGTCACAGAGTGGAGCCACTCTGAGTTGAGAACATAACATCTTGAGTTACGTTCAGTGTGCGTAAGAGAGTTTCCAACCTGAGATCAAACTCCCTTGATGTGCTAAGGGCTTGTTGACAACACATTATCTACCTGACGTGATGGAAACATTTGCCTTGTAAATGAACCTGTCTGCCATGTAAGCTTAGCTTTAAGCTACTTTAATGCACTGAACCTTTCATTTCCTCCCCACCTTATTTCTGCCTGAAGAAAAGACCAAGAGCTTTGCATTCTATTTCATCAGCTGGCAGTTCCAGTCTTCCAAGGTAGTTATTATTATAAGCTTACTAATGACAAAATGAGGGATTTGCAAACATATTGACAGATCTGTGGAAAACAGAAGCGGTGGCAAGCAGCACCATGTGGTGGAGATAGCACAGGTGAATGTTTACCAGATAGATATTCATATGGCAGGGACTTGCAAAAGGGCCTTCTATTTATTGCTGCTGTTGCATTTCATTCATACCCATTTCAAGTTTTTTGGTTTTTTTTGTAGAAAGACAGCTTATAGAGACAAGAATGTTATCTTCATCGTGGAGATGCAGAGCCATCTAGCAACACATTTTTCATCATTGCAAGAGCTCTGTGAACGGTTGAGGCTTTTCACAAAACATTTCTTTCTTGGGAAGGGAAACACAATTTCCACATGGAGGATCCACAAATATACCCAAGCTTTAATTTCTCTTCCTCTTGCACCTCTCTTCTCCCATAAATCTCTTCAGATGTTTTTTGTCATCTTGTCCTTTTCCTTCTGAAACCTTGACATAAGTTTGGGGGGGGGGCAAAGTCTGCAACAATCAAAGCAGGATGTTTATAGATTCCATGTTTTCTTTATAGTACAAATCAATCATATTGATATGTTTGCATATACAGCTTCCACCTTGAAGAAATTAATCCACATACCCTACAATAAGAAGCAACAACATGCAAATGTGCAATGCGATTCATATTTTCATGAGAAAATTGTTACCATGGCAAATGCTTTGTGTGTGAAATGCTGCAAATTCAACAGAGATGCCCAGAGAAGCATAATGTTGTTGACTGTCTGATTCTCAAATACAGGGGTTCCTATTGAATTTATTACTATAGCTTTCAGGATGAAATGTAAATGACATTTAAATTCTGAAAAGAATTATTATGCAAGCAGTCACTTCAAAAAAAAGAATAAGTTTCCCATCATTCTAGGCTTAGGCTGAAAAAAGTGAGATTTTTGTCATGTTAAAATGAGCGATTTTATGGTGTGTAAATATTAAAAAGTAATAAGATTGGTTTTAATTCTGAGGGTTTTGGTTGTTGATTTGTTTAAATGAGGCCTATTCATTCTTTCCCACTCAGCTTTTCCAGTTCATGTCACAACTTAGGCCCATCTCCATATCTGACCTTACAAGTATACAGATTGTCATACTTAAAGTAGACCCATTGAAATTAAGTTAATCGTGTCCACTTATTTCAATGGGTCTACATGAGTATGAATCATATTAGATATACCGTAACCCAGAGACTCTGGCATGACACTCTTCATCTCAGGGGTGTGGATTTGAGCCTCATGTTGCATGAAAGATTCCTGCATTGCAGAGAGTTAGGCTAGGTGACCCTCATAAGGTAAAGGCCCATTAGGTCCAGTCGTGACCGACTCTGGGGTTGCGCGTTCATCTCGCATTATTGACTGAGGGAGCCGGTGTATAGCTTCCAGGTCATGTGGCCAGCATGACAAAGCCGCTTCTGGCAAACCAGAGCAGCACATGGAAACGCCGTTTACCTTCCCGCTGTAGCGGTTCCTATTTATCTACTTGCATTTTGACGTGCTTTCGAACTGCTAGGTTGGCAGGAGCTGGGACCAAGCAACGGGAGCTCACCCTGTCACAGGGATTCGAACCGCCGACCTTCTGATCGGCAAGCCCTAGGCTCAGTGGTTTAACCCACAGAGCCACCTGGGTCCCAGGTGACCCTCATAGTCCCTTCCAACTCTACAGTTCTATTATTCTCTGATTTTATGTGTTTCCATGCAATTCTATATAGATGATCATGCATGGTGATGAATGCAAATGTGTATCTTCTCCAAACACTTGCCCCTAAATCCACTTGAATAGCTTTGCTGTACCTAATCTTAGAAGTGAAAAGTCCACGGACTGATTGCTTCCTTGCACTTCAATGCTATGAACTCACACAATTCAGACCAAACTTGATTAAAAATCCACACACTTACTTTGCATAATCATGGCTTTTTTGGACTTCACCAGCCAAAACCTCTGGGAATGGGAAATTGCTGATCCTCCAAGATACATTGAAGTTGCATCTTGTCTTTTAACTAGGAGAGAGAAAGCAGAGGAAGAAACTACAAACAAAGATCAAAAGGTTGATATCAGCATTTTTTTAATGACCTAGTTCCTATACCATAGCCAGTAGTTTTATATGAGGAATGATCAGCTGAAAGAGTTCCACTGGAAACAAAAATGGTTTCCATCATTTAATTCTGCCTGAAGCATTATGGATACAAGTGTTGGATACTGAGTTGCACAACAGGAGTTGTGTAAACTGGTGTATAGTCCTTTGGCCTAGTCATTTGTTCATAAATGTAGTTTGGGGGTATATTTTTAAAAATGAAGTTACCTGTAGATATTTTCTTCATTTTCTAAAACTTTACATTGACCAGGGTGTGTGTGTGTGTGTGTGTGTGTGTGTGTGTGTGAACAAATTTCAGATTTTAATCCAATATGTGTTATTATTTTTGCCTTCAGATCTGATTTGAATTATTTTTTTAAAAAATACAGTGGTACCTCTGGTTACAAACTTAATTCATTCTGGAGGTCCGTTCTTAACCTGAAACCATTCTTAACCTGAGGTACCACTTGAGCTAATGGGGCCTCTTGCTGCCGCCGCGCCTCCAGCGCACGATTTCTGTTCTCTTCCTGAGGTAAAGTTCTTAATCTGAGGTACTACGTCCGGGTTAGTGGAGTCTGTAACCTGAAGAGTTTGTAACCCAATTGTTAAAAAACAAAAGAACTCCATCAGATTAAGTCCACACCCCTTTTAATCCTTTGTGGATGTGGGGTGGGTTACACTATTAAAATTCACTGATTGTAAACAAAGGATTGTCCCCCCCACCCCCGATCTTCTGTTTGCAATCAGATTGTGACAGACCCATTCTTGCTTATGCACATTTTGTTTTGCAGCATGTGTACAAACATAAATGAGTTGCTACGTGAGGTATGTTTAATTGGATCTGTAGCAGTCATTACGCAGAAAAGTGTCTGGGAGAATGTGTGATGCAAAAGGGTTAAACTATCACAAGAATGTAGATATGAGAAGAGAATGAGAAAACAGAACATCTGTTGATTACAGAACATCAATTGATGTAAAGCATGAAAACATTTTCCTCATTTCTTTGTGGATAAATATTAGGCAAATTTACAAAAAGTTTAGTGGCTTCAGTAAACTTTCCAGATTTATTTCTGGCCAATATTGGAAAGTAGCGGATGGTAACATTCAAATCAGAATTGTGCTTTTGGCCAATTTCCATCAAAGAGCTAATACAATTCATTTTACAGATAATCTCATAATCTTATAGTAAATGTGTGGGGTTTTTTAACACCAAGTGCTCTCAGATACTCACTCAAGTGAGCTGCAGCCCAGCACGGCAAAGTGCAAAGAGGGTGTCAGGTAGACATCTAATGTATTGGACTGTGTATATACCATACCGTTAAATCATTTTTAAAGCACATTGCTGCCCCCAAGGAATCATGAGAACTGCCATTTATTAAATGTGCTGGGAACTGGCGCTCTGTGATGGGTAAACTACAGTTCCCAGGATTCTTTGGGGGTGGGGAGTGATGTGCTCAGAATGTATTTGGTGTGTAGAGCCTTACTCTATTTTATCCTATTGGTCATAGTTGACATAGATTTTTTCCCCCCGAAGGAATAGCTAGAAAGACAGTATGATTCTCCATATTTTCAGAGTCTTTTTTTGGTCTTCAGAGAAGCGAGGATTTCACTGAAGGGCTAAGTCTTTGAGCTAGGAGTTTCTGACAGCCAATATCTGAGCAGTGAATTAGAGTGATGCATGGCAAAACAGCATTATCATAGCTGCATTTTCAAAAATAGCAAGTCACTTAGCATTCCATCTAGGTGGATGGCTTTGGGTTCTCCCTCCCCCAACTGCAGCTTTCTATATCACCCAGGCTGTCTTCTTGACATTATCTGGGAGCATCAGATTACAAACAAGGTCTTTATTTTTCTGAAGGTATCATTGGCTGACATCTGTCTGAAAGGCAAATTAGGCACAGGCTTGTGACAGAGGGAGACTCATTAATTGTAGCAGCCATTTTAGCCATGATTCATGACTTTAATGAGGGAGTGATAGTGGCTGCTCTAGAAAAGTTTATGGAGGGGTTGTGTCCCCCTTCATCTTCCTATCAATAGGGGCTTTCCTCCCCACATTCATTAACTTCAGTTAACACATACATAATGGGGAGAAAATGCAGGAGGGCTCCTAGAGACAAATGTTATTTTTAGAGCTTAGCACTAAAGGGGGAGAATCAAACTGAAGAGCAAATCAGTCTACATTATGCAAAGCTTTGAACTATTCATTTTAGAGCCAGCAGCCTTCTCCTCCATTACAATAATTCAACATGTAAACAAATCTAGCACACTTTTAAAAATCTTTTTTTAACCCAATATCTTTTTTACATATGGTGCACTAAGTAGCTGTTAATTAATCTTGAACGTTATTGGCAAGTAGTTTACATTCGTTTTCAACCAACTTGTATTATTATTATTAACCCAACAAGAAGAAGAGCTTGAATGTCCAAATTTGCATTTTATACCATACCATCATTTAGGATCCTGTTCATTATGTCTGAAGCAAGGCAACTGATGAAAGTGTGTGGAAAGGGGAATATACATGTGAGGGGCTAGCCAGCTTCTGTTTTATTTCTGTTTTGATCAAGAAATGGTGGCATGCAATAAACACAAGTTGCCTAATGTGTACACCAGGCATCCCCAAACTTTGGCCATCCAGATGTTTTGGACTACAATTCCCATCTTCCCTGACCACTGGTCCTGTTAGCTAGGGATCATGGGAGTTGTAGGCCAAAACATCTGGAGGGCCGCAGTTTGGGGATGCCTGGTGTACACATTAAATGGTAACCCCTCTGCCTGTTCACCAAAGTACAACATTGTTGATTCCTCCAATGTTAGTTGACTAGATTGATTACTAAACCAGACCAACCTGTCAAACATCAATGCATAAAAATTTCTTCACAGCTGACCTAGTTGTCTTTTTCAATAAATGCTAAATGTTCTGTATAGCAGACAAGATTCCACATTCTCCCCACCTCAAAAAGTTAAGGAAGACAGTTAATGGGTTAATTCCATTCGTGAGGAAAGAGCTGCCTCATTCCTGAGCTGCATCTGTCTGAATCTGGTGACTTCCTCCATCAGGTTACTGGGGAGATTACTAGGTATGCAACTTTGTGTTATAAAAGGGCTCAGATTACATGGGCCATGAGTTGTGATCAGGAAGGAGTGGATTGTTGCCAGACTGTGGCGTTATCAGAACACTTTGAGAGGAGCTCATCTGAAAAGAAGAATTGGAGAACGGAGAGAACTCTAAGCAGCTGCAGCGCTCTGTGTGAATTGACTTAGAAGTTGTGTGTGGCCTTTGTTCAGCAAGGTCTTGGAATACAGAAACCCCCTCTGGGACCAGAGGGAGAAAAGCCTTTGTGTGACCAGTATATGGTGTGTAGATATAGTGTTTGTCTTGTGTGTGCTAAGTAAAACAACTCTGCTAGAAACAACAACTGTTTCTTATTGAATGGCTGGGGGGACTTGGCCAGATGGGCGGGGTACAAATAAAAAAATAATATTCTTGTTGGTGAGCTTAACTGCTTTCCTAAAGCTTCCACGTTGCACACATAGAGATGAAGATTTATAGGTTGAGGATAAACACAAACCCCAACAAATAATAACAATTTTAAGGCTACAATCCTATACATGCTTGCTTGAGAGTATGTCCAATTGAACTCTGTGGAGCTTACTTCTGATTGGACATGTATCAGATTGCTCTATAAGAGCCCAATTCTAACCAAACCCATTTACCTCCAATAAAGTATCCTTAGAAATACAGTCTGTTCTTATTTACTGGTTCCTGTTAACAGGTCTCCTATTTCTTAAGATCAAAATATGAATATAATGAAAAATTCCAAGTGACAGCACATTTCCAAATACATTTATATATTAACTTATTGCCAAAGATGTGATGCCAGCGTATGATAACTGGAGCTGTCGTTATTTGCTAATCCTCCCAAACAACCTTCATATTTTATAGGCTTTAAAAGGCCTTTATTGCAGTCGTACAATTTAAAAATAATAATAATCGGCAATGTTTGTTTCCTGGACCATTGGTTTTGTTTCCTGGACTGTTGACTGTTGGTTTAGTTCATGGTATATAATAGAGTCTGCACGCAAACTGGTACAGTGCTTATTTTCCCTCAGTATTTTCTAGACATGTCTGTGTTTACATTTATCATTACCCCCTTTCTGTATTGCTAAGGCTTTAAGTGGCTTTGTAGCAGTTTCCCTGGCATCATTTTCTTTTCATATAACTGTCATGTCCATCATTTGTTATCTCTGTGAAAAACCTCTGCACTCCTCGAGGAAAGGGAATGGACAGTAGCTAAAGAGGGACTCGAAGGACAATGTGAACCATTTGCCCTGTCAGAAATTTTGAGTCTTGAGCATAAGCTATTCATTGTCACTTCCATATCTACTCCTCCCTAATCTTTCTGTCTTAGAAATCCTCTTGCTCTCTCCATAATTTGTAAGCATCACCAGTCCCAAATGCCCTGCGGCAAACTCTTTGCCCTCACCCATTTCTTAAGTTTGAAGAGTGTGCCCCCAAGAAGCAGGCAAGAGTTGAGCTAACAAGTGCAACTTCTCAACATGCCATTGTCCTTCCTAATCAACTGTATTACATGTATAGCCTAGATTTGACAGAATCATTTAACTTCCTGGGAGCTGGCCTGATTCCATGCGGATGTCCTGCTGCTCTCCCTCAAGCGAGAATCAATATGAGAAAGACACATTAATAATGAAAAATATTATTGGCATAGTGTTGTTTTGAGAAACTAACCTCCGGGCTGAACTCAGGTCATATATTAGTTAGAATATGCAAGCAATGTCTGAAACTCAAAGGGGCAGGAGGAAGAAATTGGGATTGTTGACGGTTTCTTTCAGACATGGAGGTCATCCTGCACACATGTCACAAGTTAATTGAAATTTCTTGCTGAAGCGACGAATGCTCGCTTCTGTATGGTTGCATGCATGAGTTTCAGTCAGGAAAGAAAGACTGCACAATTTTGGTGTAATGAAAGGTTCTGGTGAGGTAGAAGAGTCCAGATATTGGCTCCCTGGAGATAAAACCCTATTAAGAGGAGCCTTAGCAGACCGTGGTGCCTTTGACTCCCCCTTCAGCTATTGCCCTTAAGTCCTGCTTTGTGAATCAAATGAGCAAACCGGGCAAGGAAAATTCACTTCATCTGCCTCTCTCACTCACTCACCCTTCAGTACTCATGTATTCTTTCCTGCAATATATTCTCTTTTAAAAATTTTGTTGGACAACAGAACAAAAATAAAAATAAAACATTGAACAACAAAACTGTATTGAACAACAGAAACAGACAATACGTACAAAGAGAAAAAACAAACAATAACTGCCAGATAATACAAGCTCAGCACAAGGCGTTATCTCTTGCACTGTACAAGCTGTCTTTTCATACCCCATTTGTAATTTTATAATTGCATTCATTGCACTCACTCTTAATTCTTGATTTTCCTTTTGACCTCATTATCAAAAGCTCCAACATATATTCTGACTGTTAATCATTGCTGCTATCCTAATTGGATTGCTTCTCTAGAGTTTTCTAGCTGCTACACCAGTGTTTTATTCCCTCCACCCTTTCACCTGCCTCCACCCTGCCCCAACCTGCAGATATGCAATGGATGGAATTAAACCATCATTGTAGACCCAATCAGATCATTGACAAGTACCAAGTTAGGGTCATTCATTCCAATAGGTCTACTCTGAGTAAAACTTAGTTAACTACCACCCTAAATGTAGCAGCCTTCATTCCTTTTAGAATTATCCTTCCTTTCTTCTGATCAATTTTTATGATCCCCTCCCCCCGTTCTTCCCTATAAACTATTATAGATCATATTTAAGGGGACAACCATACTATGTCCCAGGAAACACTATTACAGTACATGATATCCTAGCAGCATATTCAGGGACATCCTTCTCGTTCCCCATCTTTAGGATGGGTTTCACACACACACACACACACACACACACACACACACACACACACAAGTTTGGAAAACACCAAACATTCCACAGGAGGGATGTTTGGATGAGCCCTAGTTCTAATATTGTCCAAATATCCTAGCCATCATGTCCATTGCTTTGCATGTCCTCATATTTTCCTTTCTCTTTTCCCAATACTGTCAACCTCATCTATCCCAGAGTGCAGTCAAACTTTATCTACAGTGGTACCTCTACTTACGAATTTAATGCATTCCGAACTCATATTCGTAAGTCGAAAAAATTTGTAAGTCAAATCCCATAGGAATGCATTGGGAGAAAAAATTGTAAGTCAAAGCAACCCTATCTAAAAATTCGTAAGTAGAAAAAATCTTATCTAAACCACATCCAAGATGGCGGACGGAGCTCCATTCGTAAGTAGAAACATTCATAAGTAGAGTTATTCGTAAGTAGAGGTACCACTGTATTGCATGTTTTATTCTTGTAAGCTGCTTTGAGACCTACATGGTAAAAAAACAAAACAAAGTTATATTAAAGCAAAAAAGAAAAAGAAAAAGAAAAACAGAAAAACAAAATAGCAAGCAAGGATAAGGAATAACCGTTCTGGGAGGTATGGTTTGACATTTCCTATTCATATTCTGCAGTACTTTCTCAGTTCTTCTCTCCCCACTTCTCCACTCTCCCTCTGCTGCTTTCCTTGTGTCAAAACCAAATATGGTTTTTAATAGACATTTGGGGATTAAAGCTTGAAACTTCAGAAACATCTTTTCCTACATGTTGCCATAGCTGTCAAGTTCTCCCTTTTTTTAATGGAAATTCCCTTATGCTGAATAGGCTTCCTCGTGAGAAAAGGGAAAACTTGACAGCTATGCACGTCACCCCACTGGGACAGTGTTCCAGGTAACCAGGATGTTGTACCCCAGGCATCCCCAAACTGCGGCCCCCCAGATGTTTTGGCCTACAATTCCCATGATCCCTAGCTAACAGGACCAGTGGTTGGTGAAGATGGGAATTGTAGTCCAAAACATCTGGAGGGCCAAAGTTTGTTGGTGCCTGTTCTACCCAGAGCTTCAGAACTTAACATTTGACTGTAAGGGTAGTTTTATGTAGTGTAAAGAAGAGGATTAAGACATGGTTTCGAATAACCACTGTGCATGTCTCTGGCTACAGACATTCTTTTAGGGTAGTACCCTCATGCTTGGGTCACCTCAGGAAACCATTTTGTCACATTTCTCCACTTCATGAGTGGTGAAGTCCTTTCCTTCAAGTTGACAGACCAGGCTACGTTGACTCTATGTTGATTGCTGAAGCTTATTGGATGTGTGGATTCATTCTGATTTATTTCATTGGTTGGACATAAGTAGGGCCTAACAAATCCAGCATTCTGTTCTTACATGACTAACCAGATAAATACCTCTAGGAAGCTAGGAAGCAAGATCTGCACCATCTTGCTTGGGATTCTTAGCAACTTTAGTATTCAGATGTTGCCTCAGAAGTAATACAACCATCAGTGAAATTTAGTAGCATTTAACTCTCAATAGTATTGGTTTTTTTTAATGTGAGTAAAGCTTTTGTCCTGAAAATGAGTGCAAATGTCGGTAAATGGCTTTAAGCTTGTATTATATTTCTGTAATTGGTCTCAGTTTAAATGCTTGTTTTCTCCCAGAAACGTGTTCATTGTTCTCATAATGATGTGGTCATCTCCATTTTATTCAATATAAGCAGGCTATTCCCCAGCCCCATCTTCCCACTGATTGTAAATCCACTGGTAAAGACAGCTAATTCCCAGGAGAAGGGAAAGCCCTGGTGGTAGCAATGAAATGCTTATCATGTTCATTACTACCTGTGGTTTCACTGCTTAGACAAGAAAATATATCTAATCCTAAAGGGATCTGGTTAAATTCCCATCCAGCTGCCACATCTGAAAGCGTGAAAATGCCTTTGCTGGCGGAAAAAAAATAACAGCAGGAAGACTAAGAATTCATCTTCCTAGACATACAGAAATATTGCCAGTTTTCTGATTGGTCAAATGGGTTTTCTATTTATGGAGAGTAAATTATATTATTTCTTGATTAAACATTGCATTTATTCTCCATTTATTCCCTCTTTGTAAGGCCTGAAGACTGCAGTGAGTCCAGAAGCTGGGATTTCAGAGAAGTTGGGCAGGAAACCGTACAGATCAGGAAGTCTGTTAATAACATTTGGCCTGATGGGTCAAGTGGCATTCTGGGAAGTGTGGTGGGACTGCTCTGTTTTAACGCTGTGATGTGAGTTAGGCAGAGAAGTATAGGTTGCCTGCAGTTATTCCAACTAGGCATGGTTCAAATGCTTTCATATTGCTTTGTGATTTTTTTTATCATACTTAACTGGCAAAGTTCTACATTAGACTATCTGTTCCAGGGGTGTGGAACCTGTAGCCCTTCAGGTGTTACTGGTCTCTGGCTTCCACCATCCCTGTCCATTGGCCATGCTTGCTGGGACTGATGGGAATCTGAATCTAACAACATCCGGAGGGCCACAAGTTCCCTACTGTCATGTGCTGCCTGGAGGGCAAACTCTGTGGTGACCATAGCTGCCAAGTTTTCCCTTTTCTCGCGAGGAAGCCTATTCAGCATAAGGGAAAATCCCTTAAAAAAAGGGATAACTTGGCAGCTATGGTGGTGACCCCTAAGTTGTAGAATTGCCTTTTCAAAGAAGTGAGTCTAGACACTTCATTGTACTACAGCTTTTAGTGAACGCTGAAGACACACTTATTTTTTTGACACAGTTTCATGACCCACCTTATTTCTCTAATTTTAAGTTGTATAATAATAATAATAATAATAATAATAATAATAATAATAATAATAATTTATTTATACCCCGCCCATCTGGCTGGGTTTCCCCAGCCACTCTGGGCGGCTTACAACAGAAAGTTGAAATAAAACAATCTATTAAACATTAAAAGCCTCCCTAAACAGGCTTCTAAAAATCTGGTAGCTGTTTTTTTCTTTGACATCTGATGGGAGGGCGTTCCACAGGGCAGGTGCCACCACCGAGAAGGCCCTCTGCCTGGTTCCCTGCAACTTGGCTTCTTGCAACAAGGGAACCGCCAGAAGGCCCTTCGTTCTGGACCTCAGTGTCCAGGCAGAATGATGGGGGTGGAGACGCTCCTTCAGGTATTTAAACTGTTTTAAAATAGGTTTTAAACTGTTTTTAATATTGTGCTTTAATTTTGTAACTGGGCCTTGGACCCTGAGGTAAATATACCTTGGGGTAATCTGCAAGGATTCCTACTTGAACAAAAATATTGTGGGGACCCAGGTAAGCCCCCCCCAATGCATAATTGATCACATGACACAGTGCACACACAGTATTTGAATGGGAATGCCCATCAACTTTGTGGGGGCCCGACCCCCTCAAATACTTATTGTGGGGGTCAAAGCCCCCATGGCCCCTAGGAGTTGGCTCCTATGGTAAATAGTAAGAATAGTAGTAAGAATAACAGTGATGTTGGTGGTCAATCATCCTGTAATAAATAAACTAGCACACACAAGACTTTTTCTTTTTGTTATGGAAATACCAATAAGACATGAAAAATGATCAGGTTTTTCTTTGAACTAAGCTGGGGGAATCAATTTCATGTTCCTCCTTCTTGAATGTGCCACACTGAGCTTCTCGGTTGTTTGCATGAGGAAAGGGAGGAATTGATTTGATTTTGAAGAAACCTTGACATTCCTTTCATACTGAGATGAATGTCTAAGGGACTCATCTTGCCTCACAAAACTTACCCAGCTAGGTGCATATAGAATGTTACAGTTCAAGTGCAAATTGAGAAGCATTTTGTGGATTTTATGGAAACAGGAACTGCATCATTGCTAGTGACCATTGTAATGGAAAAGCTGCCTTGCTGCTTGAGTGAGACTTTCGTGTGTTTAATTTTCTCTGATTTTCAAAGGTGATCATATTGTTAATTCCAACGCAATATAGAAAGTCACATTGAATCTTAGACAGGAAAGCATTCTGCCCAGTTTAAGAAATCATATTTGGTACCACTTCAATTTCTGGAGGGAAGCTAGAAGGTGACATCAAGATTGCAGGATATCACAAAATGGGAGAGGGCGATTGTGGAATACTCTCCCTCTGGAGTGCCATTCTGCAATTTGACTGCATTCCACACAGAGAGAATGTATGATAAGGGGAATGTAAATTGAACATTTAATATGCATCAGAACTGACCATTGTGCATATTCAACAGGCCTCATGGAGAATGTGCAAATAATCCTTCAATGTAGAGAAATCTGAACACATTTCCCAGTCAATATACATAACCTCAAACAGGCCTTGGGGAATGTGTATACATCAACTGAATTTTGTATATTTTCCAGCCATTATACTATGCATAATCTCCAACAGTCTTTCAGGAATGTGTGTGAATTTTGGTTGAATTTTGTACATTCTCTGGCTATTACAGTTCCCAACAGATCTTGGGGAATGTGCATATCCTGACAGCATTTTGTACGTACAACCTTTGCACATATGCACATTCCCTGGTCAGTATGCACGGTATCTATGAAATATATTCCCTTTTTAAAAAAATACTGTTCCGAAGTGTGCAATCTCCACTACCTAGATTGGTATTGGTGCTTAGCATACGTTTCCAAGCAGCAGGAAGTTGGGGTGCTTCAGATAAAGGCTATGCAGTCCCCTTTTCACCAGTCTTAGTCATTGCCTGTGCTGAGCAGCACAGAGGGGATTGCAGGGAAAAGACCATTGTAAACCTTTACTCTTTCTCCCACAGTTATGATGGAAATTGGCCCTCATGGTGCTATGATGCTTATGGAAAGGCTAAATAACAGCATGGAGTCAGCCATCATGGGAACTGCAGGGGAGGTTTAACCAGCTGGAAATGTGTTGCGCAGCAGGGAAAGGAGAACTGATAGATAAAGAGTGAAATGTACCTCTGATGGTACCCACCACCATTCCTGGTGCAGTCAATAGCCAGCTGGAGCCTGAAAGAGGAAAACAACAATACTCACTTTAGGCCACCAAGAGCCAAACAAAGCCAAACTTTGTTTCTGGAATGAACTTCAGGCTGAGGGGCGTGTGTTAGTTACACATTTGAATGTTTCACAACAACAACAACAACAAGGAAAAATTCCCCCAGCCCACATAAACAGGATGTATTCAGGCAGAAAGCTAGGCTCTCCCAAGATTTTATTTTTCTGTGTTTTGCTTTTTCCCCAGGAGGGTACATTCAGACACTCAAGCTTCTCACTTATATTCCAGATATCCCCTTGATTCTGCTGATTTGTAAAACTGGTCCTCAGCACTACTGAGTGGTGGTAGAGAAGTCATTGAAGTGGGACAACAGGCCTTCAACAAATTCGTATATATCCAGAAAGGGGATATTTGGCTAAGAATTTCATTGAAAATTGAGGTTGGATGTCTCCCAGGCCCCAACCTCAGCCAGCTTGGTTTATCAGCCCTTGCATGGAGGCAGTCATCCAAACGTATACAAAGAAAGATATCCATTGTGAGAGAATAGCCACAGGGAAACAGGTGTGGGCTTTCATTCCAAGGTGATTGACTTGCCTTTTTATGTTTAAGACAAGTTTCAGCTGCTTTATCTTTTAACAGCCTTGCCTGCCTCATACACAACAGCAGATTCCCTATTTTGTTTTCATCACACTCTCTGACAACAGACAAGTTTCTTTAGGGTCACTAGATAAAAGCTTCCAATCTCCCGCTGTTTCTTGGAAATAGAAGTGCCTCCCCCATACCTGATCATTGAAGCAGCTCTGCAGGAGCAACTCTGGGCAAAATATACCAGGCCTCTCTTTCAGTTTACCACTGTAACCTTGAGGAGACAACTTAACAATGAAGTACTCAAATAAGGGCTGAGTCCTACAGCCTCCACTGATAGGTTAACTGCTGGACACATGTGGCAGGAGCTGATGCAGTTGTGTGCCTGTCAGTGCCATTGATGGTGAATGGAGATGGCTGCACAGATTGCCCTTCTGTTTCTGTCAACAACTGCAAGGGCTTAGAAAGCTATTCATGACTGTCAAAGCGAAGAATTTGGATACAATATTTCTTGCAATGTAGAACACATTCCTCTTATGCTGTGATAACTGTGTGCACTTTTGTTGAAAGTGTTTCACGTATATAATCTCAGTAACCCTTCAAAACAATCTATTCAACATGTGGATGAGTGTTACTGCATAGCAGGGTTGGGGGATGAGGAGGTCGAAAAGACTCAGAAGATGCAGATTGATATAAAATATGCATGTGCTGATTTATAGGTATTGATGCAAATTTAGGGGGAAACGACTATAATTTAAATAAAAATACAATACAGCTCTGCATAGTGTGGAAGACAGTGATGTTTTCTAGATACTGTAATAATAGTTTTATTTATTATATAAAACAAGGGCCTTGAAGTTGCCCACCAACAGTTAGCACCTGGATGGAAGACAGACCAGGCACACAGATTATGAAGCCCAGTTTTCAAATTGCACCAGAGGGAGTTCACTCCTAAATAATTTTAGGAGGCTGTTGTGGTGCTAAGTTAAGATGGGCACCAACACAGATATTGTCACATTACATTGCACATGTTTTCGTTCCACAAATCTGCACCAGTTTCCATGTAGGAAAAAGGTAATGACCATTGGCTTGGAGTGCAAGGCTAGTCTAAGGACATCTCCATCATTCCTGCATTTGCTTACACATGGAAATATTCAGGATTGCTTCAGCTGACACATTTCACTTGCATCTCGGATAATAATTGGAGAAAAACCTATTGACAAGCTGGGCAAGTTCTCAGATCCAAACAAGAACAAATTGGGTTGAACTTGACTGGTTACCAGTCAAAAAATGGAATATTTCCAAACTTGGTTGAATTTTGCTACCAAACATGCACACACACACACACACACACACACACACACACTTGTGCCTGCACAAGTTGAACACGAACAGGTTGATGGAAAATTAATTGTATGATTTTACCTTATGAAAGGCATTAATTGCAAGCAAGATGTTCAAACAACATTGGCCAAACATCTGCAATTTTTTTTATCTAGTTTAAAAATACACAGAACAATAACTTGGTAAAATCCTGTCACTTAAAGTTTCCCCGTCAAACTTAGGAATTTGCATTAGATCAATGAATCTTTGAAAAAAGAGATATGCCATCTGGTACATTTGCTAAAAAGAGAGGATAATTAAAACTCATCATTACCAAATGTGACATGGGCCCCTAAACTCCTTTTTTTCATACAAATTTGCAAAACAGATGAGGAAAAACGTTGAGTCTTTTGATACATAGGTGCTGCTGCATGCAACTTCAAAGCAAGTTTGTCTGACAAGAAGGTGTTTGGGAAAAAATCATACACAGAAAATGGCTCTAAGTTTATTCTCCTTGTAGAATAAACCAAAGGCTCATTATCTTACAAACTCTTGTACATACAATGTTCCAATCTGAAATATGGTAATTAGATCAAAACCATTTTGAAAAGGACTAGCACCAATTAGTTTTATTACTGGTATCAGAGAATCAGAACATAGCCCTATTCTCTCTGACAGCTCAGTAGAGTTGTCTGGGGATGCATAATAGGGAAAGCTCTTCCACAAAGGATTTTCAGCATCCAACTATTATGACCATACCTGCAGTTTATATTTAACTTGGTATCATACTAGTTTAAATAGCTAAAAGTACAAAATTGCCCAGCTTTACTTTGTTGTGGTCCCCTTCAGGACAGACATGTGCATCTGTCACCGACTCTGATATAGTCCATGAGATGGAGAAAGCCAATAATAATAATAATAATAATAATAATAATAATAATAATAATAATAGGACTGCAGCATATGCTGCTAAATTCAGATCTAAGTAGCCCAATCTGCAGCACAGAAAACCCAAATTTTTGAAATAAGTTGTAAAGGTATTATATATTAATATGCTTCAACTAGAAATGTATTCATTTCTTGAATGTATTTATTCAAGAAATATATTTAGTTAAGAAAAGCAATGGGGGATGTAGTAGAACAATCAAAGTTTCAGCTAAGCAACATGATAAACACAGAAATGTACTACATATTTATTTTGGCTTCAAAGGCTTGATGTGGGTAACAGCAGATACAGGCCTGGAGATCTGCTTCCATTGAGTGCAAACAATGCTCAGCGAGATGAAGCAGTGGTCTGATTCGGTAGATGGCAGCTTTCCATATTTCTTCTTCTCTCACTTTCTCATTAAATCCAGTTCTCCACATTTCTGCAGCAATTTGTGATCTTTTAAAAAAATCCTCATGAAAACACTCCAGCATTTTAGTGTGCATTTTTGCACGATATACACAGTTTTGCAAGCAATTTATATTTTTATGCTATTTTCACTATTGTATTTGTTTTTTGCACAGTTCCCCCCCCCCCCCGTACATGCAATTTTGGAAAACTGAATGGCAAAATTCAGATAAATGTGAATTGCAAAGGATGGATATGTTTCATTTCTTACACTGTTTCAGAAAGTGGAAATTTGATAGATTTGCTTTTAAATGCGAACTGAATCGAATTTATCTTCCATTCCTACTTGCAGGTACAATACAGGTAGTCCCTTGTTCCTGAAAAGCTTGATGTCTATTTTCTAATTGGATAATTTCTAGTGGAAAACTGGGTCAATCAATTCAGATTGCAGATGGAGGTTTACACCTGTGGGGCCAGTCCAACCATTAGGCAAAGTGATGCAGCCAGTTGAGACAAGTGACTCCAAGGGACAGGGAACAGCAGTGATGCGGAGTAGAGGAACAAAGCTGTATGTTCATTGTGGTCTGCCCTCTCCTAAACTAGCCTGATGACCTCAGGTACAACAGAGTATGCTTTCCCATCCTCAGTGTTTAAGTAAGATTCCAGCCTGGTTGGCTTTTGTACATGGAAAGGAAAGAGGGACCATGTTGCCCTTTGCTTGGACAGCAACATGTCTTTGAACAGCCTTGCTCCTTGCAAATAGAAAGAAAACATGCCAGGGAGAAGGGTGGTATTATAACTTTTCCCTGACCTCTAGCTTTCTGTGCAAGCACTTTGTGTGTGGAATGAGAAATATAATTTACCATAGATTTCCCTCACAAGGTGGAAGAAATCTACTCTCACCGGGTGAAGATGCATTCAAACATATTATTCAGCTCATGAAATTAACATAGTGGGAAAATTGCTTCCATACATCATCTTGAAAATCAGTCCATAGCAAGCATATGTATGTGTTTGTGTGTGTGTGGAAGTGAGAAGAGTTATTCTATTTTTATTTTATTTTATTTTATTTTAAAAAACCAGCCAATCATATTGATTCACTATTTCAAAAAGTATTCAACTGCACAATTTAGAACACATTACTTTACTTCCATGCACCAGATGCAGAGAATTCTGGTGCCAAATAAGGTGTCATTTTCTTAAAGAAATATAGAAAATTAATAGGGAGAACTGTTCTAAATACTGTCTAAAGAACATTAATTTGACACAATGGAGAAGAAAACAAAACACAAATCCCCCCCCCCCCGAGCAGATGGCATTTAAGAAGTGGGTATAGGGTCAGGAAGAGTATTTAAAAATGTGTGCAATGTTGGGAAGCTAATATATTGTTCATCCCAAGTATATCTCCCTAATTTTTAATCTATTGACTTTTATGTGAAATACAGTACTATTGAAGGAAATCAGTCCCACTTCCCAAGCCTCCCCACCAAAAGAGCTAATGGGCAGGATTTAAATGGTGGGGATTTAAATCTTCCCCAAACCCTTTCTGTTTTGTGTGAAGTCTTGCCTGAAGAAGGGTTCTGGAGCACTCAAAAGCTTGCCACTCTTTTGTGTCATTTTGGTTGGTCCGTACAAAGTTATTGCCCAATTGCAAATTTGCCCCCTCCCCCTTTATGGACCAACACAGCTATCTTTGTTTTGTAACATCCTAATATTGCTTCAGATATCCCAGACAATTTTCTTTCTCCATTTCTCAGCTTAATTGTTAGTTTAGTTACTAAAAGCTTACTTAAGGGGAAAAAACCTTTCAGTACTTTTCAAAGATATTTAGGTTTTGATGTGTCTTTGAGGGAGAGAATTCTGTAGGAGCATCTCCTGAAAATGCTACATGTCATTTAGAGTGGTCGCACATTATTGGTAAGAGGCATTCTCTGGCAATTTTCACGGGTACAATAGTTCAGAGAGAAGGAAATGAACTCTTGTCAACCAACAGTCAGAGGTGAAACTGTCTGACTATCAATTTACTGTGGAGTATAGGAAAGGCACAACAAAAGGCTTGTGGGATTGTGAAGTTGACTTGTACTGAAACATGCTATTGGCCCATTTAGCCTAGTACTGTCTCCTCTGAGTGACAACAATTTTCTACATTCTCTCACAGAGTTCTTTACCAGCTCTGCTTACCCAATTCAGGGATGGGAAATCTCAGGCCAGTGGGGAGACTGTATACTCCTCAACCATCCCATTTTAAGCGGGACATCCCAGAATTACAGAAGCCATCCTGGCTTCTGATTGGATCCTGAAATCTCTCTCTCTCTCTCTCTCTCTCTCTCTCTCTCTCTCTCTCTCTCTCTCTCTCTCTCTCTCTCTCTCTTTGTTCCTGCATTCTGACACATGTCAGCTGGCTCGCACCAGAGCACCAGACACACTTTTTTTGATCTTGTGAATCAACTGGGTCACACGAGAGCTCGGGACCAAAAATTAGCATCCTGGTTTTGATCCATGGGATGTTGGAGGGTATGAGAATGAAGGGCTCTAGGTCTCTCTGCCAGGCCCTCAAGATTTTCCCCAGGTCACAATCCCTCCCCATGTCACTCCCTTTATAGAACTTCTTCACACCCTACTTGAGTATTTTTGCCTTGAACTGTAAGAGTGCCTCTTGACTGCCTGGCCAGAGGACAGAGTGGTGGTGGTGGTGGTGGTGGTGGGTCTGTAGAAATTAGCCAGCTAGACAAAGATAAAGCTTATAATATACATTGCCCCCACCAACTTCTTTCTCTGGCCTCTCCTATTCGCAGTATTAGTATTCCACAACAGGAATACAGGTAATTGGCTGAGAAAGGTTCCCTAGCCTTGTTTTAACTGGGTGTGTCAGGAACTGAAATACACACTTTCTTCATGCAAAGCCTATGTCCTAATGGTTCACCACCACCTGTATTTTTAAAGCTCTATTGAATGTAGAATATCATGACATAACAGCTGAATTGCTCAGCTGTACCAAGTACATATTGAGACATTTCTTGCCAATTCCCTAATTTTTATTTGAATTACTCTGTGCAATTATCTGAGCAATTGTCTAATTTTTCTTTGAATTGCATCTGAACTTTCCTCTATTGGTGACATCATTTAACTAGATTATCTGGATTTCTAAAATGCAATTTCTCTTTATGAATCTGTGATTACATATTTGATTATTTTCCATTGTTCATTTAAACTTCAACATCAGCAGTAGAAGGATTCTGTGATGCATTCCCATTCTCCTTCAAAGGTATTCTTCCACTGAGTTTTGCCTTAATTCTGACTGACTCATTTTCCTGTACTCAGGCTACTGATACTTTGTCTGGATAAGAGTAGGAGTTAATTGTACTTTGTGTTACCAAAGTCACTTAAATATATCAAATGAAGTCCAGTGAGAAAAAGTTCTAATAACTGAAGAAAAACAGTGTATCATTTGAAGGGAATGGAACACAGAACTTATGTCATTCATAGTTCAATATATGACAGGGAGACACTTATCCAAACATACAAAGGAAAGTTCTCACAAAACAATAGAGCCAATCAGAGCACATGTGCAGCTCATACCACTTTTCCTGGTTGCCAAGCAACACCTCCCCCTGCCCCGCTCTTGGCTTCTTGTCTTTAACACTAACAGAATTAACCCTTAACTTAAAAACGGAATGATCCTTGCTTGTTGCAATTCCAGCACTTTGTACTCTAGACTTACTCCAAGGAATTCGGTACAGTCACTTGTAGACTGCAGAATCATCCTAAACATGCTTACTCAAGAGTGGAACTCTCTAATTCAGTGGGACTAGCTCCCTAATAAGTGTTGCAACCTTACCCTTACAACAACTACAGGAGTTGGTTCAAACAGAATAATTTGTCTATGACTGAGCTTCATGGGAATTTGAACCAGGGTTTCCAACATATAAACTTAAAATCACCACTATCCAATAATCAGAGCCCTAACCTGAGACTGGGGAAGAAACTTTGACTGTGGCTGTTTGGCCTCAGTCCAAAGCTCTTACCATCCCCATAGTCTTATTCTTGAAATGTATTGATAAAATGAAGAGTAAGAGGTGCAGGAGGTTGAAAAATCACCCAGATTAAATATGAGCCTTTGTTTATTACTGCCCCAGTTCTCAGAATTTTATGGAACTTCAGGATCCCTAACCTGTATGAGAGTTAAGAAATGACATAATGACAACTAGAATTGTTGAGGACCAGAATTAAATATGTGATTATCCAAGTCTGCATCATAAATGCTAATATGTCCCTTGAAAGCAGTGTTGACAGCAAGACACATTCAGAGTATTCTGTAGCCTATGATACTTCCCAATGTAGCACAGAGGTCTTCTACCTGCCCTGACTCCAATTACACATTTCAGAAGCAATAAAGGATGTCTCTGTGTTTCTAGGCAACCATCCACCAGGTTCTCCACATTTCCTCCTGTCCCTTTCATGTGGCAAGCTTCATGGTCACATAAAGCCAATTGTAATGTTACAACAGCAATGGTAGAATCAGCAGGAGTTCAAGGAAATAGCTTGGGCTTTGACGCAACCAAATTTCAAGTTCACCAAGGCATGTGACATTCCTAAGAGCTATGGAGAGAACACGTGGAAATGGGGAACAAAGACCTCCTCGTCCTCCCTCATTTATGTCTCTGCAGAGAATATAAAACCTGAAAAATAAATGTGGAGAAGGCTGAAATAAAACACTATATGTTTCCTTTAGGGACAAACATGGATGGTAATATGTCCAATCATTGTAAAATGCATTATATAGCTTCTGCAGCATGCAGAAGCAGCTATGTAAATATGCTCCCCTTGATCTGGATTCAGGGGCAAGAGTAAAGATTGTTGCCCCTTGTTTTGCAGCATGTTTATAATAGGTACTAATACCAGGATCTGAAGCTGGAGCTTTTGGGACACTTGGCCAGTTGTATATTTGGCTTTCTTTGATGAACATGTAGCTGGATAATTGAACAGTGATCCTTCAGCATAAGAATACTTCCTGCCCCCAAGCCCAGCAAGTGAGGTTGTTGGAGCAATTCCAGCCATTCCTGGATAGAGTAAAAACTGCACAGTAATGTGTATGTGATGCTGATTGGTGGGGACAGAGCTAGCAGGACTGAATAAGCCTGAGTTGCTGGCCGGTTCTTGTCTCAGCCCGACTGCTCCTGAAGGACAATGAGTGGCGGTATAACTAAATAAATCAGCCTCACAAGTGCAGAACAGTGCAGTGAGGCACCTTTACAAGGAAGAGAGATTCCTGAATGGACTGTGAGACCCAGGAGTGGGGAAAGGATCCATTTTGAGGCCCACCTGGAACACACATCCTAAGTCATAGGGCTTGGGTGGGGAAAGTGAATTGGAATGACCTCCGTTGTCAATGGTCTCTTTTCTGGAGCTGGCCAGGTCAAGAACTGACAATAGTTTATTTCCCTCCAGCTGTTCCCAACAAGAAGGAAGCTGTTCAACTACCCTGTTCTAATTTCTGCCTTGCCAGTGAGAGTCTGGTCAGGCGTTGGATGTGACAGACCAACTTCCTTCAGTTCTCTTCTCTCACCACACCTTATAATATCAGCATCTCTTAAACACTGCTTGTTTGGGCCATTACATCTATAAAGCTGGAGTCCAGTTGAAGCACTATAGAGGGATATTACTACTACTACTACTACTACTACTACAGAACAGAATCAGAAGAATTCATTTTTGTCTTTCCTGAATCCAGGTGTGCTCCTACACTCCTACTCAATCCTTGCCATGTTCTTCAGAAGGCCAAGGCGGTTGCTTTATTTTTCAAGCAGTGTGTGCAATACTTGAAATGCGAACATCATTCTAAGCTGTTCTGATAGATTCTTGGCAAGCAGATGTGTGGGGAGAAAAAGATCAAAACAGAATTCATAATGTGTTAAATTAACAGCATTGTTTGCTCCATTGTTTAGCACTGGTGGGGAACTTGGGAGGCCCTGGGATGAACACCACAAGTCAATCATGCAGATTAGCTCCCCCCCCTACCACCCTCTCCTCTCCTTGTAGCAGACTTTCCCAATTTGCTGCTTTCCAGATGATTTGGACTATATCTCCCATCAGACCTAGCAAGCAGAGGTGGCAATGCCTGAGACTGGTGGGAATTATAGTCCAAAACATTTGGAGGGTACCAAGTAAGAGAAAGTTGCCACATGGAATGATTTTTCATTCTGGGTCCTAGCTTTGCTGAATGCAGTTACACATATGAGGGCTCTCTCTCTCTCTCTCTCTCTCTCTCTCTCTCTCTCTCTCTCTCTCTCTCTCTCTCTCTCTCTATATATATATATATATATATATATATATATATATATATATACAAATGTTATATATATAGTGTGATATATATATATATATATATATATATATATATATATATATATATATAAACACTATATATATAACATTTGTTATGATAACATTCAAAATGTCATGGGACTCCATTTCCCATCACCCCCAACAAGCATGGCCATTGGCCAATGGTTGGGGATGATGTGAGGAAAAGCTAAAGGACATCACATTCCCTATCCCTGCCATACGATATGAACAAACCTTCCAAAATAACACTCATATGCCTGTAGTTCAGTCACTTGGAGACCTCTTTGTACAAATGCAATACAAATAAATGGTGTGGGGTTTATAAATATATAGAGAATTATTTCTAAATTTGTATCTGTACATATCAGTCAGGATATGCCATTTAAAAAACAAAACAAAAACCAGCCGTTTTGATTATGCATTTTCTCTCTTTGGGGGATGTGTGTGCATAAGTAGCCACCCTACAAAGCCTCCATTTCCTCGCTTACTAACTTTGCTTACTAGCTGAACCGAACTATAAAGAAGAGATGAGCAGGGCCTGACTTAATGATACAGATGAGGCAAGAAACAGAGGTGAGTTTTCCAAGGATTTTGAGAGGGAAAGCAAAGTAGAGCAAAGCAAGTTGGGAAGGGATTTGCACATGTATCCCCTTGATATTTGCCACTAGCAGCTCATGGCTGCTTAGGGACCTCAATCTAAAATATTTGGACTCGATTGATTGAAAGATCTACCCAACTATAAACCCCTCAAGTTTCAACTAGATATTTATATGTATGGGAAGATGTTGACTTTGGATGCTTTATTCCCCAAATGTCTTTTCGTTGCTGCTGCTGAAAGAGATTCAGTTGCTAGATGGAAACAAAATAAAATAGACCTCATGGAGTTTCTGTTGAGGAAAAGTTACTAGAAGATTTTAGCCTCCTGCTGCTTCTAAGGAGTCATAGCTTCCTTCCCATATGTGGCCACTGATTGAGGATGCTCTTGCAGAATGCAGAACTTTAAAAGCAGCTTATGGTCTTTGAAAGGAGCTTTCTTTAGGCTCATTACATATCCTTTAAATCAGGCATGTCAAACCTGCGGCCCTCCAGATGTTTTGGCCTACAACTCCCATGATCCCTAGCTAGCAGGACCAGTGGTTGGGGAAGATGGGAATTGTAGTCCAAAACATCTGGAGGGCTGCAGGTTTGACATGCCTGCTTTAAATGAATGCATAACCAGTGAATGTGGCAAAGAAGCACACGGATAAGGTTACGTCGACTTAAGAAACAAAACTCCTGGACTTTCCTTATGTTCTTGTTTCTTGCTTCCCTTCCTGTTGCAAGCCACCAGATCACTTCAGTGGCGCTTTGCTGAATAGCTACTTTCATCTGTAATTTAGCTCAAAGTAAAATTACCTGTGAATATGTTCCCCCATTGAAATCAATGCAGCACAAGCAGCAGCACAATCCAATTTGTTCAAACTGAGATGTAAACCCCACTGAACTCAATGGGATTTACTCCCAGATAAGTGTGTGTATAGGATTGCACTCTGTGTTTAGCCATAGTCACTATCAAAGGAGAATATATACCACCAAGAGCAGGTATATCTTTAATAAGGACAGTAGTTAAGTTTGTGTCAAGCAGCCCTTTTACTCAGAGATGAATTAATTAAATGTCTTAGAGGCCTATCCTGAATCATATTCTAGAGCCTCAATTCCTTCCTGTCTATAAACCGCTTTTTCTTCTCTGCCACTTCTCTTTTCCTAAGATGCATTACTCATCGCATCTTCCTCCATCATGCAAGGCCAAAGCACCTTTCACACTTCCATCTCCCTCATTCCATTTTATCTTTGAGATACTCTGCTGCCATCAGCATTTAATTCACCAATGTATCCATTAAATTAGACACCAAATTTCTCATCCCCGGGGCTTACTCTGTATTTTAAAATGCATCACAGTAATACCAGTTAAAATTCCTAATAAAGAAATTAAATCTAATTACTGATTAAATTGTGTCCTATCTGCTTTAACCTAGCCAAATAAAAAATAATAATGGTATTGCAGTGTTTCCGAAAACATACCAGCTCAAAGGCTAGTTTTTGGATCAACTGACCAGTTAAAATAATGCAATCTGGTCATTTATCAAGGGCACTTGGTTAATCTTGAATGTTACCAGTAAATGTCAGAATCCTTAGAATTGAGAGAAATAGCAAAATCCACTGCCAGTCATTTACTATATTATCTCTCTTGCTATGACTAGTTGCTAATGCAAACAAAGTGTGTGTGTGTGTGTGTGTGTGTGTGTGTGTGTGTGAGAGAGAGAGAGAGAGAGAGAGAGAGAGAGAGAGAGAGAGAGAATGCATGTATTATATCTCTGTGTACATACTTCTCAGCATTCTTAAGCCAGAGAAGACAGTAAGTTAGTCACAAGACAGCTGTGAGATTTTTTTAGGTAACAAGGTTCTTGTTGCTTTCAGTGAGAGCTTCCCCCTCAAGAAACATCAAGAAACCTGCAAAGCTTTCCTTTGCATAAACTCATCCAAGTTCACCTGGAATGGTTCCCTCCTGCAAAGCATGTGAGGGTTTTATATATATATATATGGAAAGGAAGAGAAAAATAGTATTTTCTCTACAGTGTGAAAATGCAGAGGAAAATCTTCATAAACCGAAATACTGAAATCCTCCACTATCCTGTATTTCCAGTCTATATCCCTTCCAAATATAGAACACATAATCAAGCACCTCAGTGTTTTCTCACATGTGTGTCTAAATTTCCTATCTTAAACACACCAACTATTTTTTTAAAAATAAAAAATAGATAGAAGGAGCCATAAATTTAATTCAGTGTTGAGAGTCAGAGGGAGTCTGAATGCGATGGCTTGCTGTGTAGGGTAGACCACTCATTTTTTCAACAATTCAGTATCCTGCCATCAGAAGGGGCCTTTTTTTAAAAAACAAAAAACAAATCTCATATTTTTGTCCATGTGTACCAGTATGTCTTACTCTTCAAATGAACAGCATCTTCCCTGTCAAGAAAGAGTGCACTTACAACATGGGTATTTTAGAGTTTGATGCCACTTCTGTGGACCAGTAGGGGGAGATCACAGTCTGCTGTTACATTTAATTGCTCCCAACTCTGGTGGGCTAATTTTCTATCACTGGTGGTAGCATGGTGGCTATAAAATCTAAATATACACTTAATATATCTCTTAACCAATCTACAGTTTGTCTCAGTGCCAGAATTATTGTATTAAAGATCACTTAAAATGGATTTATCTATCTCGCTTGGAAGGAAGGTTATATGTTGTCCAACCCAATTTTCTCACTTGGCACAGATCGTTTTTGGCTATGCTGCTCTCAGGGAATAAGAGATACATTGACTATCCCCTTCTGTTGAAGAAAAATGTGCACCAGCTTTGTAGAACTAGAGCAAACCTTTGGCATATTCAGGCTATAAAACCCATACGGTTCCAAGCCATCCACAAACAGTATTTCTCTACATCACAAGGAAAAGTGTGATATGTAGGCCTGTGACATCAAGACCTCCTGGGCAGCATGACTTCACAAGTATACAGGTTCTCAGTATTAAGAAGGATATGTTCTCATTGGTAAAGTGCACAGACATCTCAGGGTTTTTGTGGGCCCTGGACAACAGGTTTATCAGCAAACCCACTTTGATACCATCCTTTTAGCAACTACCCCTTCTTCCCTAAACCATGGGTAGGCAAACTAAGGCTCAGGGGCCTGGGCCGGCCCAATCGCCTTCTAAATCCAGCCCGCGGACGGTCTGGGAATCAGTGTGCTTTTACATGAGTAGAATGTGTCCTTTTATCTAAGATGAATCTCTGGGTTATTTGTGGGGTATAAGAATTCCTTCATTATTATTTTTTCCCCAAAATATAGTCCAGCTACCCCCCCCCCAAGGTCTGAGGGACAGTGAACCGGCCCCCTGCTGAAAAAGTTTGCTGGCCCCTGTAGTCTAAACACACCACATCCTTCTTTGATTCTACCATTTGACAACTCCTCTTTATAGAACCACAGTCCTTCCCTCTTTAGCCCCGCCCATTTGGCCTTTCTCCCCTTCGGAAACAAATCTTGTATGACCCTGCTATAAAAATTAAAATGATACAAACTTTTGAACTTCACTGGTTTACAATTCTTTCATAAAAGCAACAACCCCAAAACTTAGATATCATTTACATATAAGCAGAAAACATAACATCAATAACACACAGCCAGAATACAGTGGTGCCTCAGGTTAAGAACTTAATTTGTTCTAGAGGTCCGTTCTTAACCTGAAACTGTTCTTAACCTGAGGTGCCACTTTAGCTAATGGGGCCTCCCACTTCCACCGCACCGCCATGCGATTTCTGTTCTCATCCTGAAGCAAAGTTCTTAACCCGAGGTACTATTTCTGGGTTAGCAGAGTCTGTAACCTGAAGCGTCTGTAACCTGAAGCATCTGTAACCTGAGGTACAACTGACAACTGTAAAAAAAAATTCTCTCTCTCTCTCTCTCTCTCTCTCTCTCTCTCTCTCTCTCTCTCTCACACACACACACACACACACACACACAAATACAGTTAGAACTCTGCAATTCTATGCTCACTTTTGTAGGAGTATGCACAACTGAACACAACAGTATTTGCTTCTAAGTAAAAATGCATAAGGTTACATTGTCAGGATTCCATAACAACATTTCTCCAATGAAAATAGGGACGTACCATTCCATAACAATAATTTTACTGTTTATGTTGTTGTTTAGTCGTTTAGTCGTGTCCGACTCTTCGTGACCCCATGGACCATAGCACGCCAGGCACTCCTGCCTTGCACTGCCTCCCGCAGTTTGGTCAAACTCATGTTCGTAGCTTCGAGAACACTGTCCAACCCCACAGATTTTACTAGGTTGCCCCAGCCATGCTGGGCAGCTTCCAACATATATAAAAACATAATAAAACATTAAACATTTTTTTAAAAAAAACCCTTCCTTATACAGGATTGCCTCCAGACAGCTCAGGAGTCGAATAACTCGACACACGCCAATATTTTTCCAATGAAAATAGGGACATCCTAAGGAAAAGCGGGACATTGCAGGATCAAATCAGAAATCGAGATGGCTTCTCTAAATCAGGAACATCCCTGGAAAATAAGGACACTTGAGGGATCTGGGATTCAGCCAGGCCTTCTTTCTGACATGCTATACTTCTAAGTGTGGGAAAGTTGCTCCTTTTTATTTGTATTGGAACTTCAAGGCAATGTTGGAGTAGAGACTTTTGGAAAGCAGGTTGGTAATAATAAAGGTGTTTTCTGTGAGCCCCAAACAACACCCCACCTCTTGGTAACTTTAAACTGTCTACAAAGCTGGGTTGATGTGATCAAAAGTCATCAAACTTTCACAAAAATGAAAGATCACAGCAGCTGGATAATTTTCATGAGAAAAGACATATGAGCATAATCTTCATCTTATTGCCACTCCAAAACTTTCAAATTATAGCTATTTTTTAAATGTTCCACTGGAGCCAGACTTTAAATTTTATTCTTACTATTGTATGATGAAGGAATCAATACAACCATGGAAGAACAAACTATATTTCATTCAGCTTTCTACATCATTAAAACAACTGGTAGTTATAATGTCTTGTTCAATAAATTGTAATGATGTGGTGGACGATGGTTTTTGAGATAATAGTGGCTTACCTGGAAGTGAGTGCCACAGAACAAAGTGGGACATCCTTCTGAATAAATAGGCATAGGATTCTGCTACATGTTTAATTTTTTGTGCCATTCATTTTAATCATCATCGTCATCATTATCATCATCATCAAATTAGAGTCACAAGGATAGAGTGGGTAAACACTCTTATTAGTCAGCAAACAGGAAAAGGTAGTTCATACTGATTAAGTATAACATGATTTCTCAATGTATGCAACCCCTGTATGCTAAGCTTCTTAAAATACAACACTTTACTACAACGTAAAGCTACAACAGTGACCATGATATTGCTGATCAGGTGTCAAAAGGAGGTCAAAGGCTAAGAAAGGCCACATTCACGCCACACATTTAAAGCAGTATCATACCATTTTCAACAGCCATAGCTTCACCCGGAGAATTCTGGGAGCTGTGGTCTGTTAAGGGTGCTCAGAGCTGTTAACAGACTCCTATTTCCCTTGCCAGAGCTATCATTCTCAGAGCAGTTCAACAATCAATCCTTCTTCACATGAAACTTTGGGAATTGCAGCTATGCGGGAGAAAGGGGGGGGCTCTTCTAACAGCTCTCAACACCCTTAAGAAACTGCAGCCTTGCCAGGACTGTTTGAAATGGTGTCATAGTGCTTTAAACAAATTGTGTGAATGCGGCTTGAGAGATAAAACATTGAGAGCAGAAAAGCAACACAGGCCTTCGTTGTTGTTTTTCACCAGATGTTTGCAACTTAGCGACAGAGAGAGGGAACTGGGTGTTTTTTTTATTACTGCTATTTAAAGTGGTCTCTGTTGCCTTTTCAAGCGCAAGAAGTGTTGTGGCAGTGGAATACAAAGAGCTTCTTCGACACCCAAAAGTTATGGCTTACCAAATATTAATATTCCCTTAACTGCTCCTATGGCTTGCCATCTTCAGAGTTTTCAGGAATAAGCCAGGGAAAAGCAATGGGGAAACACATGGTTGTTTTGTTGCATTGGGACACAATGCTAAAAGTATGCACAGCTGGCCCACTGGCTTGAACAGACATAGCTGCAGCAGTCGAAAACTTCCATGAGGTTCAGAGCTAACAGCTGGAAGTGCATAAAAATGGATAACTGAACTTAAGGTGGGGATGGGGTGAGAAACTAACAACAACAACAACAACAACACATATTGCACCTGGCTTTTACCATAAGGTCCCAGAGGAAGTTAAAACAATGAAGTACAATACTAAATTTGTTTAAAACAATTTTTGGTCAGAAGAATAGGATTAGTCCTAAAATGTCTGTCTGTCTGTCTGTCTGTCTGTCTGTCTGTCTGTCTGTCTCTCTCTCTCTCTCTCTCTCTCTCTCTCTCTCTCTGTGTGTGTGTGTGTGTGTGTGTGTGTGTGTGTGTGTGTAACACACATACATATATCAGATAAGGGTAAAGAGGTGCATCTTCAATTTCAACTTTGTGTAGCTTCTACCTCTTTTGGAGGGGAAATTCCACAGCTTAAGGACTGTCACAGAGAATGCCCTCTCTCCAAGGTCACCATCCCCTGAACATCCAAAGGCAGTAAATCTAACAACTGAGGCCCACCCCACCACAGATTTTAAAACCCAAGAGGGTCTTTAGGAAACGAAGTAGTGTTCCAGACATTTTGGGTGGAAGTATTTTACAGAAGGGATGCAGGTTGCGCTGTGGGTTAAACTACAGAGCCCCTGGGCTTGCCGATCAGCAGGTCGGTGGTTTGAATCCCTGCGACGGCGTGAGCTCCCATTGCTTGGTCCCTGCTCCTGCCAACCTAGCAGTTCAAAAGCACATCAAAGTGCAAGTAGATAAAAAGGTACTGCTCCAGCGGAAAGATAAATGGCATTTCTGTGTGCTGCTCTGGTTCGCCAGAGGCGGCTTTGTCATGCTGGCCACATGACCTGGAAGCTGTATGCCAACTCCCTTGGCCAATAATGCGAGATGAGTGCTGCAACCCCAGAGTCAGTCACCACTGGACCTAATGGTCAGGGGTCTCTTTACCATTTACCTTTATTTTACAGTTTGGACAGAACTGACAGATCCATTCCTAGATTGCGTTAGAGAAATGCACAGGGAAGAGAAAGCTCAAGTGCCTCAAATTTCCTGCTTCTGCAAATCTCCACAACATCTAAATATGGAACTTCAATTAGGACTGAATAATTATCCATATGTTTCAGATGAAGAACTGAGAGAATAATGCCTAAGGCTGCCTACTAGGTTTATGGACAGAGTGGCATTTGAAACATGGTCTTTCTTGGCTCATAGCTCACAGCCTTAGCCACTCCTCAAGTTCTTTGTCAAATAACGAAAGAGGGGAAATGGTGAGGTTTTGCAGAAGAGGTCTGATATTTCTGGTCCTTCTCTGTGTGTTTTTCAACCTCAGTGAATAGTGTGAAGGTGTGAAAATGGTGAGAGAACTTTGGTTTACATCCAACAAAATCATTGCAGCTGTGGCACTCCTTTTGCTCATGCAATGGAACTTCCTCTGTGCTCCACCCCTCCATGCCACAAAATGTTCTGGAACATTTGAGAAACCACCACCCACCACAAACCCAAGCAGATTTAGGAGGCTGCGGAAATTGGGGAAGTTGCATTGTGTGAGTGGAAGTCATTCCGCAAGCACAATGACTTTATTGGATGGGACACATATTTTTAAAAAAAGTTGAAAGAGCTTACACTAGGAGGGGAGTGGGTACAAAACAATAAAATAAAAGTCAATAGAAAAATATAAGGCATTACACATAGGCAAGCACAAGCAAGAACTAGACGAGATAGTGTTTTTTAAAGAATCTATTGCAAAAGGATAAATAGCTTTAGTGCCAATATTTTTGTGTGAGGCAAACACGGGGAAACTGCAAGTTCTACTTCTAAGCTAATAAAGACAGGATTTTGCTAGTCTCAGAGGCAGCTAGGCAGGAGATTGCAAACAAATACAGAAAGAAAGAAGCCTGCCAGAGTCAGACTTAAGACATCTGTCTTTTAAAATGCTGTTGTTAAAGCATTTAACTACAGTTCATTTTATGTGCTAGCTGAGCATAACTGTCGAAAACTCTGGTTCTCTCCGCCTGCTGCTTTCCCTTTCAAAAGGCCAGGAGAATGTTTGAAACACTAACTCTTCAAAGCAACCTTGGTAGCTACTGTTACAGCAAAATCCTGCTTATTCTGTTGATTTGTAACAAACAATGAAAAGTACAGGGCAGGATTTGCCTAACAAACCCTGGCAGTGGAAGTCCTGCACAAGGGCTTCTGCTTGTGCGCAACACAGCTTTCCCCCCTTTTTCCTCTGCACCCTGAAATTGGTTCAGGGGGAATCAAGAGAACTTCAAGAACAGTGTGCATGGGAGGCCAGGAGGGGGGAGGTAGTTCAAGCTGATAGGACTCTACATTCACCCAAATGTTGAATCAAAGGTCCAAACATACATCCAACTATCTCTGTGTGTGTGTGTGTGTGTGTGTGTGTGTGTGTGTGTGTAGGGGGACAGTTCTGGGAATTACAGCACAGAGGAAGGAGAGCTTTATTCCTTCTCTTCCCAACCATGCAAGAGGTTTAAAGTGGGAGCAGGGAGGGAGGGGGCACTCCCATTGGAATCAGCAGGGGCCCTTTTGAAATCTTCTGCAGACTGTTTGAAAATTTCATGTATTAAGTGACCTGTAAGTAAGTCACATAAATAATAAACACACTCTTTTAGCTGTGCACAAGAAGGGGGTAATTTCCATGGGGAACCTGGAGAGAGAAGGGATACATCTCCCCTTTCTGTGTGCTGGGATCCTAATAAAGATCTGCCCCCCACTCTGCGCTGCACCTGAAATCAAAGAAAGCTTGCAATAAGCATAACTTGGTTATGTTTTGTTCTTCAGATTCCACAGACAAATAGGCCTTGGTTTAATCTAGCAAGGCAGTTCTTGTGCTCTTATGAAAAGCTATGGTGTGATGGCTGCTGGCCCCATGATTACATAGCTGCCAAGTTATCCCTTTTTTTAAGGGATTTTCCCTTATGCTGAATAGGCTTCCTCGCGAGAAAAGGGAAAACTTGGCAGCTATGATGATTAGGTAAAGTGAATCCCTTGCATTAGGCCACACCTGCCATCCCAGCTTCATCTGTGAGCCCTAGTTATTCACCATCTCCTGAGAAAATCTCTGTTTTTCTCTTGCTGCTGGAGATGTCTGGCAAGAGAAATCATGGGAGCTTTTGCATATAAAAGAAATGCTTCTTGCCTAAGGGCTTCTCAGTCTCATTGGATTGGGTAGAGAGAGTGCCGGAGCTCTGTGTTTGAACAGGCTATTGGACTAGCATAAAGCCTGTCATTTAATGGTATATGGTTGGCTATGAAATGCTAATGGTCAGCCACCCTGAGACTATGAATACGCATTCGAACTTTCCAAGGTTATTTGCACTGATCAACCATTGGAGAAGAAAAAGCAGAGCAAAGGCTGCTTGCTGCTGCTGGTAGCTCTCTTTCTCTTTCTCCTCCTCTCTTTTGCCACAGTCACACCATACACTGAAACTACTACAATACCATTTTAAGCACTCCTGGCATCCCACAAAGGATTCTGGGAGCTGTAGAGTTAGGAAACCTTTATCCCCCCCCACGGAGCTACAGTTTCCAGAGCTCCCTGTGAAAAGGTATTGACTGTTAAACCACTCTGAGAATGGTAACTCTGTGAAGTTGCCTCCCTGTCCCCCCCCGCCCCTACCCCCTGCCAGCTGTGGTATTCAAGAAAGATTTAAAAACCCACTTTATTCCAATGTCTTTTGGTGAAGTTTTTTTTTTACTAGACATGTCATTATTTGGTTATTGTTTCATAATGATGGCTTTGGAAATGGCTTTCTACCTGTACATTTATAAATGTCATTGGGTTGGGGTTCTTTCTTTCTTTCCTTTTGAATTTGCACAGTTTTTATTATAATGCTGCATTGTTGTATTTATGTTGTTTGCTTCTAAATATTTGAAAAAGACAAAGAAATATTTCGAGGTGAAACACATAGGGCAAAGCTCATTCAGATCTTATTGAACCTAACTGATGTGTCTCTTGATGAGGTCAGAAGTGCACATCTCTGCCTTGAAGCACTAATCCTTTTTAACAGGCAAGACCAAAACTGGATATGGGCTAGAGACATTAACTTTGTTTACTTTAACCTTTTCTTATCTTATTTCATAATTTTGAACTTGTGGTTCATCATAAATCAGTGAGCCCTGAAACTTTATACTCCTTGATAAGAATGCTATGTCGAACCTCGCTGGTTTCTTAGTAGGATCTGTTATCATGGATTGCAATGGAGAAGTGAGTACAATACTGTTATGCATTTGTGAAGTGGGGAGTCGATCCCCCTAAATATGTCATGGGTTTGTGCCAGATCATCCCCATAACTCTTGGATTTAGTAAAAGTTAGAATTATGCAAAGTTTAAACTTTGCCAAACACAGAAACCCCTAGACTTAGTTGTGCTAATGAGCCAAGTCAGCCCGGCAGAACTAACTGACTGGGCCATTGGCAGGAGACAAAGGCTGTCTTTTGAATCCAATGCGGTCCTTAAGCGGGAAGCCAGACCCTCATAGGATGTGAATGCTCTACAATCCCTGCATCTAAGTTGTATATGTGTGTAAATAAAAGCAGATATCATAAAGACAGCACAGTCTCTTTTGAGCCCCATTTTCCCAAAAGGCAACGTGTGCCTGTGGCCCCTGGAATCTTGAACTACTCATGGAGATTGGGGTGGCACAAACCACTACATCAGTAGAAGGTAATGTGCTCCTGTTATTTGCTACCTTGCTAATCTGCTCTGGAGGAACAGCCAGCACTTCCCCCTGCCTCGATGGCTCCAAAACTCAGAGCCTTCTCCCACAACCAGTTCTATGATTAAGCAGGAATGGCTCACCCAGTGGTGTGCTGCCGCCGCCATGGAATCTTGACAGTAGAGTGCCTGCCACTTACAGAGAGAGAGAGAGAGAGAGAGAGAGAGAGAGAGAGAGAGAGAGAGAGAGAGAGAGAAGGGATGGGGTGGGACAAGGTGGCAGTGAGGTCGAGGCTGCATGGATGCACCTTCAGAGCCAATTTGGCACTCCCATCGGCTCTCTCCTCACTCCTCCCCACTCTCTCCCAGTAAGCAACAGTGAAGTTGCAACCAAGGGGCTATTGCTATGACTGCACTGCTCTTGGCAAGCCAATATAATGAGTATGAGGCATACACCTCAGGTGGTAGATGCTGGGGGTGGGGGTGATGAGCAGCAGCAGGAAGTTGGAAGGATAGAGTTGTGTGGAACACACAGCCAGCCATTGGGTGTCGTAAGCCAGCCTGTTGCCTTCAAATGCAGTAGAAGTCGCTGTCCCTCTTCCAGTGCTGAAAAACAATTGAGTCTGGTTAGTTCCTATAGATCAGGAATGTCCAACAGGTCGATCACGTTCGACTGGTCAATCCCCGGGAGGTTCCAGTCGATCGTGGTCGATCGCTGGCTCCTTTTCCTTTGCGGTGGCATAATAGCATCCGTCCCCGTCCCCACGCCCCGTCCTCCATTTTTGCATGAATTGCTGAGACTGAGTTTTCGTTGTGAAGCAGAAACTTTCCCATTTCCTCAATTTTGACATTTTCCTCTCCATAGCAGGACATTCCTCCCTAAAAAAGCTCCACAACTTTGGCCCGAACCCCCCCCCCCATGGGGGTAAATCACTGCTAGTTTTTTATCCTGGGAGTAAATTGCAGTCTCTTGGGAGTTAGATGTCCCTGCTATAGATAATGTGGAATGGAGGGGGCACTACTTTAACCTGCACCAATGTCTTGGATATGATGCGGGAAGAATCTGTTTCCCACAAGGGTTTATGGAACATAGGAACCTGCCTTATCCTGAATCAGTTCATTGATCCATCTTGCCCAGTATTGTTGATTTTGACTTGCTGTGGATCTCCAGAGTTTCAGACAGAGATCTTTCCCTGCCCAATCTGCAGATGCTGGCAACTGAACTTGGGATCTTTTTTATGTCAGGCAGACGCTCTACCCTGAGCTGATCTCCATCCCATTCTTAGACTCTGTCAGGGACTGGATGTCTGGATATTTACCACTTCAATAAGTTGGCGGGGGGAAGCAAAACCTCAATATAAGCACTAATGCTGACAGATCTAAGAACTGGAAAGCAGAGTTGTGGGGAAGTGTGGCATGCAAAGAAAGTGATTTGCACAATTTAAGAGAAATGGCCAGTAGCACAGCTAAGATTGCCAAGCACAGATGGCTTGCCTGAGACACACCACACACTCAGTGTGCAAGTTGTATCAGCATTTAACACTGAGAACTGCCCCCTTCTCCCAGATAGAAAAGGTCATTGACTACATTGCATATATTAGTTCATTACAAATTTGAAAATGTTAATTGTCCCACTCATTAAGGAAAAGTGTAAGGATAGAAATCCAAATGTCAATGAAAAAGCATCCGGGCCCATTCTAAATCTAGTGGAAATTCTCAATTCTATGAAAACTCTCTGACTCTCTCTTTTCCCCACTCCAGGACACATTTCACTTTCCAACTTCCCCCAAGCTTTTGTTCTTGGACAAATGTTGGAAACACAATGGAGAGTGTACAAAAGGTTATAGCACTCACCAATCAACCAGATACTGTCCATTTAGCTGGACACCCACAGAAGCCATTTTCCCTTTCATTCCTTTCAGATGTCATAAAAAAAATATCCACAATACCCCATTTGCCACTAAAGTGCACTTTACTGTTGTTTTGAATTAGCCACGTTAGCAGCAAAGTAGGGAGTGAGGAGAGAGAGATTGAAAAGTGATGTTCAGAAGCAGCACCTCTGGATAATTGGCCAAGGCACTTAAGGGACACTTGTGAAATTGGAGTCCTAAAGAGCTTGTTAAACTACTTTCTACCAATAAGTCAGAGCAATGTCAGAATATTCATTGCCATTGTGTCACCCTGTTGTTTTCATCCAGCAAACTAAATAGCCCCACAGCTTTGCCCGGGCTTTATTTGCCAAGGTACATGGGGAGCATCACATTTCAGGCAACTGGTCCTGTAAAGGACAAGTTCCTTTGCTTAGATGGAGTGGGTACCCCAGTCCTGAATTCACATGTACCTTGTATACGTGCAAGACTAAATGTATCAGGCTTCCTCCACTACAGCCAACTGAGCACTTTGCAGGATCTTTTCCATGTATCAGAAGCTGAGGACAGATTCTTTGTGGCTCAATAATTTGAGTGCATATCACCCTGACTAGAGTGTTATCTTGTCTCCCTAGCTTTGCTCATGGAAGAGATCAGAGACAGCCAGCTCTACAGTACTACAGTCCCTCCATGGATTAGCTTCAGACTGACCCAGGAAACTGTTCATACTTCCTATAGAGACCCAGCTGTAAGTCATAAGCAGGACTTATTTTCATCCAGAACTCACTGGAACTCAGTTCCAGTACCTCTCAGGTGGGAGCCATTGTCATTATAAGAGAACAAAGGAGGTGTTCATGGTGAGTTCTGGCACCTCTTCTTCTAGATAAATAGAGAAGAAGAAGAAGAAGAAGAAGAAGAAGAAGAAGAAGAAGAAGAAGAAGAAGAAGAAAAAGAAGAAGAAGAAGAAGCAGCAGCTATAAGTGTGGACTCAATAAGGGTGCAATCAAAATAGCTCAGTCAGTAGAGCATGAGAGACATAATCTCAGGGTCATGGGTTTGAGTCCCATGCTGGGCAAAAGATTCTTGCATTGCAGGGGATTGCACTAGATGACCCTCATGGACCCTTCCAACTCTACATTCTATGCTTCTATGAAAACACACACACACCCTAAATCAATGATTCAATTAGGCCATCCCTAGACTTAACAGTTTTTGTAACGGGGTGATCTCTCTAGATCAGGCATCCCCAAACTCCCCCCCCATATGTTTTGGGACTACGATTCCCATCATTCCTGACCACTGGTCCTGTTAGCTAGGGATGATGGGAGTTGTAGTCCCAAAACAGCTGGAGGGTGGGGTTTGGAGATGCCTGCTCTAGATGGTGCATATTGCTTCAAAATGTGCAAGTCTGAACTGCTGTACTGCTGCACTTGTGAGCCCTCTTGCCTCTTCTGCTGAGTTGGGGCCCTGAATTTCTTTTCCCAAAGTCCTGCCTGATGGTACCATTCCATTATGATGCTGATGCGAACACACTCTTTAAATATTTCAAACTGTGAATGATTTTTAACAAAAAAGGATTTTTGCTTGTCCAAATCAAACCTATGAAATATAAATTTCTATCTATCTATCTATCTATCTATCTATCTATCTATCTATCTATCTAAGAATCTACTTCCTTCTGTTTGTATAAGAGGAGAGATGCTTTCGAGAGGCAGCTCATCCCGAATGTCATTACAATACATACTGCCTTGCTGCAATGCATCAAAAACTGAGAAACATCTGTAACAAAAATTGCTACTTTTGGACAGCAGGATGAAGAACATCTGGGGGGTTGTTTATTCTTTGAATCTGTGTTCATGAAACATGAAAGAAGAGGTTGATTAACAAAACAGAATTTCAGATGAAGTAATTAACACCTTCCTTTGCAAAGTCTAAATAAGAATAGCGGGGGAGGGGGGAGCTCCTCAAGGACTACAATATGAAGAACAGGAAAATAAGTTAAGGGAGTACAATGAGTACAAGTACCAACTGCAATCCTCATCAAATAAATGTTTGATCAATTTCAGGATCAAAGCTTATGTTAGGGCCTCATTAAAATAAAAGAAAATAATAATATTGTCCTATTTTTTTATAAAAAAAATGATTGACATGCTTAAGAATCCAGCCTTTTTGTTGTTGTTTAATGTCATTTTACCTCGGGGAAGGATTTTTACCTCTGAGAACAAATTGATGTACCTTTTCCCTTTAATGCTGCTGTATTTATTTGCTGCATATAAACTATTTTAGCGAAGTGCTATGTCAATGAAAAATGTGTCTACGTGATCACAAACTAGGTTCAGAAGCTAGACCCTGCGTTTGCTTTGGAATATCCTGCAGTATACGAACTCTGCACCTGGTTCTGCTGTACCAGGTTCTGAATGCTTATTACAAATGCTTTGGAGGGGGGGGGGAGAAAAACTGCATTGATTTCAGTGGATATAGGACCCTCAAAAATATATGCTGTCTAACTGTACTTATTTGGCATGGCACATTAGTGTCCCTTGCGTGAGACTAGTGGCACAGCAAAAGTGACATAGAGTTGCCATTATCAGCACCTGCTGCCCTCCAGATATTTTGGATTACAACTCATTATTATTATTATTATTATTATTATTATTATTATTATTATTATTTATCACTTATACCCCACCCATCTGAGCAGTTTCCAACAGAATGTAAGAAACAAAATAAACCATCAGACATAAAAATTCCCTAAACTGCCTTCAGATGTCTTATAAAAGTAAGAAGGTTCTTGGATGGAGGCTGAACAATGAGGGTGGAGACACTCCTTCAGGTATACACTTCAGGTATACAGGACCGAAGCCATTTAGGGCTATAAAGGTCAGCACCACTAGTCACTGATCATGCAAGACATCTGGGGGACACCATGATAGGAAAGCCTGGTTTACATTATTTCCTAATTCATTCGCTTAAATATTTATATGCCACCTATCTTTGGTCCAATGCAAAGCAGCTCACAAGCACAAGCAATATATAAAAAACACAACATTGGAAGAAATGTTCGTGAAAGCCTGCCTACTCATAAAATCAAAACGAACAGCAGAAGCTGGTAGTAGCTTTAACATGAAGAAAAACAACTCAGACAGCTGGCATCAATGTGACACGCTATCCATTAACAGTCCTGGGGAATAAAAAGGCTTACACTTGTCACCTAAATGAAGCAAATACTGACACCTCCCTACTTATCAGAGATGTGATCACAGGTGGCTCTTTCTCAAGCTGTTGCAATCAGTGATAACTCAAATTGCGGTGGCTGCATCAACAGCCCCTGTGTTGCAGTGCCATTTCCTCACAAACAGTCCCTTTCCAGAACTGTAGCAAATCGGAACTCAGCCGAAGTCTGCGCCATCAGAATTCTTAACCTTACCTGTCTTTTTGACAGCCTCTCACAGCTTAAGGGCCCATACATTATGTGCATATTGATGGCCTAGTTCCTATTATTAAAATACTCTGTGCAGAAAGCCCCTATGGACACAGCCACAGAGAGGAAGCAACATCTGTTTTGGCATGATCAGAATTATGATCAGCATCCCCCCCCCCACTTCCACACATGCAAACCACTGCTAGGAAGCTCCAGTGGTCAACATGTTTGCACTGATTTGCATGTTACTTCCCCCATGTGGCTGTGTTCATAGACACCCTGTGTGCAGAGTTGCAGAGCTTCTTAACTGGTTCAGTCTCTCTTAGGTACCTAATTCTGCACACACTAAAAGTCATTTTTTCACCTTTATACATTATACTTTTACAGACCCTCCAAATGTCCCTATTTTCCAGGGACGTCCCTGATTTAGAGAAGCCGTCCCAGTTTCTGATTTGATCCTGTATATTTGAACTTGTATACCAGTTTATAGGGAAGGGAAGTTGATGCAATTTTCCATGCTGCTAAAGAGAACAATGATGGAACCTGCTTGATGAAAAGTCAGTCCTTGAACATAAAAATTTGAGATCAGGTTCTCACCTTACTCTGTTGGAAGATGGAAGGAAGGAAGCCAAGATCCATGTTTGGGGCAAGTACTGTTCAGTGAGACAACACCAGCAGGGATTTAAACTCACAAAATATGCTGTAAAGTGTGTAAATATAGGCTGTTAGACAGTTAAAATATGCCCTCCAAGTAAGGTCCAAAATGTGCCCTTTGAAAGTTTCTTTCCAAAGTTTCACTTTCCCCCTAGCATAGAAAAAGACCACATGTTGGGTAAGTTAAAAAAATTGTTTACTTACATACTTTCAACAGGTCAGGTTTGTGAGCTTCAGAATTAAGCACGGCTTAGTTACAAAGTGGTGAAAGTTCCTAGAATATTAGTATAGGAACTCAAGAGAGGCTGGTGAAAGCCATGTGGTCTGAGCTGGAGCCTGAGATTCTCAGGTGAAGAAGAACAAGGTCTTGGTTACCTAGTTCTTCCCAAAGTGAGAGGAAGTGGACTAAAATAAGCCTGGCAAGACAGATTACTCTATGGCAGGCACCCCCAACTGCGGCCCTCCAGATGTTTTGGCCTACAACTCCCATGATCCCTAGCTAACAAGACCAGTGGTCGGGGAAGATGGGAATTGTAGTCCAAAACATCTGGAGGGCCAAAGTTTGGGGATGCCTGCTCTATGGTAATATCTTTGGTAATCATGTATTAATTAGACTTAAGCATGTTGGTTATATGAGGCTGCTTATCCCATATATGCTACTTTACAAGTTGGAACTGTGTTCTCCTCTCTCCACCTTAGTTACACATAGCGCTTGCATCAGCTTTCCTGCTATCAACTGCCAATCGAGCAGCCGCAATACTCTCTATTGAGACATGTGGGGATAAATAAATGAATGGAGATCATTCCAACTCCAGCATGATTAACACAGCATAGCTTGGTTTTTCTGTGTCTAAGGGAATGAGTCATGTTTTTAAGACAGGGATGGCAAACTACTAAATATCTGAAATCCATTCTCTTCTCCAGGCAAAGTATATTTTACCAAACAATCTGACCCCCCTCAGAATAAAGAGATGAGGCACTTGGCATTGGAGTAACTAGGCCACAGCCTTAGTCATGGCTGGAGTTTCTGAGGTAAAACATCACTGGATTATGAGGAGAATCCAAAGGAAAGATGCAAGAAGACTAGTGTAATTTCTCAAATGTGGCAGGTAGAAAGGAACCCTAATTTTAATACTTTGTCTGCCCTTTTCTAAGCGTTAACTCTCCACATTCATGTGCCCTGAATTCTCGCACTCTACAAATAGCCTGGCATTCAACACATTCGAGTCATTTTTTTGTTGCTTAAATCGGCTCTTTGTTACATCTCTCTAATACTGAATAATGCAGCAGTCTCATGAGAAGAGCTCAGTGCACAGGTAGTTTTCTTGAAAACGCTGTACTTCCTAGTTTTGAAATACACAATACCTCTGTTACCATAGTTATTTCATGCTGACTGTCTCTCAGTCAAGTTGCTCCAGGTACATGACATTGCAGGAGTTCATCCTGGAAATGAAATCATTAGGTGTTCCGGTTTCTCTCCCCAACTATCCATAGGCCATCCATTTTCATCACTGTTTTTTTTTACTGAGAACTGATTGATTCACACTGTGCCATACTCTGTTCTTGTTAAAATCCTTGGAACAAGAGCGACACCCAAGCAGGCACTCTCACACACAAACATCCATCTGTGCTTTGTATAGTGGGAGAGAGACAATAGTCAGGTAGATCATTTTTGAATTGTAACCATCCATATATTCTTTTTGCTGGCCATTCCTATCTTTCTTCCCTATGCTGCCGAGATTACAAAAGGAAGAATAAAAATGACCATTCTGTGAAATTATAGAACATTGAAAAGATTAAAGTAGCGCAGTTTACTGTTATCTTTCAAAGAATATAGGAGGCTATAAAATCCTGCAACTTCATTCTGGCAAGAAAGATTGGAACAAGGACAGAAAAATAGCACAGCATAAATCCAATCTCGCAGCTATGATTGTAACAAGAGCGAGATATGGACGGGACAAATGTAATCCACTTTTGTGGCAGTTTGGAGATTGTAATCGTATGGTTAACATCTATAAAATTTTGGGTGGGATTTGTTTTTACCAAGTCCATACACAGGGCATAAACATGGAGGTGTGGAATAGAGGGGCTTATACTGCATGATTGAAGGCAACAGTGCAAGAGCACTGAATTCGTTTTCAGGTGTCTATGCCTTGTTTTTGCAGCAGTGGAGTCTGATAGGTGAGTCGGAAATTCTAGGTAGTCTCAGGCACCACTGTTTCAGCCTCCTATCTGCAAAATGGGGATAATGACATTCAATTGATATGCCTTCCATTTATTTATAATACTTACATGCTACCCTTAATCCAAATAGATTGCAGCACACTTTGCAAAGCTTTTATAAAATATAAAAACAAGAAGTAAATAAGTCACAAGTATAAGATGAGCCAGCAAAAAAGAAAAGAACGGTTCAACAAAACAAGTACATAAAGAGATCTGGAGCACAGGCAGGCTGATATTTTCTACCAGGACTGTCATAGGCAGTATGCCTCAGAATACCAGTTGCAAAGTGCTGTTACACCCCTGTCCAGCTTGCAGGCTTGCCACAAGCATCTTGTTAGCCACTGTGAAGCATATCTGGGTCCCAAGCCATTTTGGGCTTTGATGGTAAACACTAGTCCTTTGAATTGGCATACTGATGCTTAGTATTGTTGTCTGCCAGTACCTGTGTCCCCCCCATTCCCTTTCTCATTCTTTGTTCTTATATTAATTGTACAAAGTCTTGCAAGTTCAACAGTCCTAAATCTGGAGAACACCACATTGGCTACCCGTAGTCTACTGCAATAGTCAATTATATGCATGCCCACCAATTCTTGGTTAAAGACTCTTAATACCGCTGGTCATGAAGGAGGATAGGAGGAGGAGAAGATTCCAAACAGTTGATCAATGTTCTGTAATTGGAGCTACATATGTACAGCCCTACGTGGTAGATCAGGTTAGAGAACTTCCCTCTAAGAAGATGTTTGCATGCAAAATTCCTTATCACTTATCATCAAGGAAAACATGTATGGGATTTGCTTCCATGCATCTACAGTATTGCCTCCGGTTGGATAAAAATGAACAGATCTTCTGCCCAAGCATTTTGATAACCTGTTGAGATTTAGGCTGGTCATGTGCATAGCTGCCAAGTTCTCCCTTTTTTTAAGGGAAATTCCCTTATGCTGAATAGGCTTCCTCGCAAGAAATGGGAAAACTTGGCAGCTATGGTCATGTGTCCTACCTTACAGAGGGCAGTCCTTTATTTGAGGGCCATTAGAGGGAAGTTCTCTATCTGAACGTCTCCATTATTCAAAGTGCTGTTTGGTCCAAGTCTGGTTTAATGATAAATAACCATAAGAAGTGAGAGCAAAGGCTTTGAAGGCACCTGTCAACAGTAAGCACCTGCATAGCAGGCTGAGCAGGCACACATCACCTGATCACAAGCTTCTCTATTGTGGTCAGACGTGTGCTCATGCAACTTTCATGCAGAGCTGTGTGCAAGATTATTCACTGCCTTCCCTCTAGTACAAGAGTTTTGTTTAGGCTCAGCATTCCCTCAGAGCCCCCGAAACCTCTGTCTTTCATTGAGGGGTACCGTAGGTACAAGACTCTTCTCGTCATAGGGCACCCACATGTAGCAAGTGCTGTGTTTGTCTGTCCCGTTCTCATTACAGAACCCTTCTCAGAATTCTGCCTTGTATTTATGATGTTAACTTCACACCTCTTATTGGTAACTTTCCCACCTATATTGTCATCAGTTCTCTATTCGAAGTTAATTTATGGGTCTGGTATTCTACAGCATCCCCCTGCCTTTTGCCTTCAAAGTCAGTTGCTCTCAGTCCTAGGTTGAGCCTAGGTTTCTCCTTCCTTCCCCCCCAGCCTCACCCTTCCCTTATATATTGGCAGGTGATTACAGGGCATGTGCACATAATCTGTCCGTTTCTTCTTCTTTTCTTTTTGAAATGCCTCAACAGCCACACTCAATAGCCATTAAAGCCACAATCCAGAAAATGAACATGAATGAGAACTTTTTGAGATTTACTTCTGGGAGATTATGTAAAGGAGACAATATTAAAATAGGCTATTCACTCAGTCAGTCTTTGCTGAATCGGTCCTATTAAAATGGAATAATATGTAAGTAAAGCTTACAGGATTTTAACATATAACTTTATTAAAATAATACTATCTTTTGGGAAAAAAATGTATGTAGACAATAATCCAGGAAAATATTTATACTGTTGCAATACAAAAATAGTTTCTTTCTCTCATTTATAATTTGTTTTCAGAAATAAAACTATATTAGGTTAGATTCAGAATATAATAAAGGATACTTTGCCTTATGCTTAGCTGTGTATAATTATATTAGCAACTTCACTCTGTATGCTTGATTCAACAGTTTTCAAGAGCTTGTTAACCTTTCTGATTAGATTTGTGCTATCAATTATACTTAACAAGGAACTTTTTATCCCTCCTTTTTATTTTCCTTTCATTAACTCTATAATTTATTTTAGGTGCACTTGTAATGTTATGACCCTGGGCATGTATATAACACCCTGGAGGGATTTCAACATGGCTTGTTTTGTTCTTGAAAAGAAAGCATTTTGGTTCTTCTATCACAACAATGAATTTCATGGACAATGCTACCATTTGTGATGTTCACGTTTAAATAATTCCTTTGTTTTTAAAATTACAATACATTGGATAGTATCCAGCTAAGTCATACTCAGAACAGACCCATGGAAACGAACAAATTTCAAGGGGTCTACTCTCAGCATACTGGGACGTGGGTGGCGCTGTGGGTTAAACCACAGAGGCTAGGGCTTGCCGATCAGAAGGTTGGTGGTTTGAATCCCCGCAATGGGGTGAGCTCCCGTTGCTCAGTTCCTGCTCCTGCCAACCTAGCAGTTCAAAAGCACGTCAAAGTTCAAGTAGATAAATAGGTACCGCTCTGGCGGGAAGATAAACAGCATTTCCCAAGTGGCTTAGTCATGCTGGCCACATGACCTGGAAGCTGTACGCCGACTCCCTCAGCCAGTAAAGCGAGATGAGCACCACAACCCCAGAGTCGTCCGCGACTGGACCTAACTGTCAGGGGTCCCTTTACCTTTGCCTTACTCTCAGCATAACTATCACCCATTGTTATAATGGGTAAGTGTGTGTGGAAGGAAGGCTTTTTAAATTGCAAAGTTTGCTGAGAAAGGGCTTTGATCACCTCTCTGCGCGATCCCTGTAGGTGACCATCATTACAGTTTATTTTTTGAAAACAAAAAGCAAATCAGCAATTGTTGTTGTTTAGTCATTTAGCCGTGTCTGACTCTTTGTGACCCCCATGGACCAGAGCACGCCAGGCACTCCTGTCTGCAATCAGCAATAAGTTTGTGGGGTTTTTTTTTTGACCAAGAGCAGGTTTTGCATGAACTACAATGGTGCTGAAGTGCAGCAATGTTAACAAAACTTCTGCAGAGCTTTTTCAAGTGTTCACGTGAAATGATTTGTTGTAAATCTTATAACAGCCCGTTAAGGTAAGTCAGTGACATTATCCCCCATATTGTAGGGGGAGGGCAGTGATGAGAGATCATGGCATGCCTAAAGCCTGGGTACATCTCAATCACTGTTCGCTGTGCCTTTTACTGTAACAGTGCTTGCAATATGATATCTCAGTAAACAGCAATACAACTGTATCATTTTAATTTCACACGCATGTGTGAATTTTACATCTTAGGTCTGATCTTAACTGAACTCCCTGCAGCTATAAGCTAATAAACTGGAACAAAGCTTGTTTTCAAATATTCCTGGAGTAAGAAATCCAGATATGCACTACATAATCTGTAGCACAAAAAGAGCTGCATTATCCAGTATGAGTACAAACAGATTTCCTCTGCCATTGTTAGATAGCCAGTCAAAGGAGAGATTGGAAGAAGATTTCTATGCTGCCGGCAGGCTGCTCTTTAGCAACAGCTGCTGCTTAGAAATTTGTGCAAAGAACTGCCCCACAGCAACTCTGAGCAAACTGACAGAGGTACTCAGAGCAATTCTGAGTAAATGTGGTACACAGGGTGGTTTAAAAGGCTGATGGTTGTATTACTTCTGAGGCAACATCTGAATACTAAAGTTGCTAAGAATCCCAAGCAAGATGGTGCAGATCTTGCTTCCCAGCTTCCTACAGGCATCTATCTGGTAAGTCATGTAAGAACAGAATGCTGGATTTGTTAGGCCCTACTTATGTCCAACCAATGAAATAAATCAGAATGAATCCGCACATCCAATAAGCTTCAGCAATCAACATAGAGTCAACGTAGCCTGGTCTGTCAACCAAGGTAACTTGAAGGAAAGGACTTCACCACTCCCAAAGTGGAGAAATGTGACAAAATGATTTCCTGAGGTGACCCAAGCATGAGGGTATGGCCTATCCCAGGCATCCCCAAACTGCGGCCCTCCAGATGTTTTGGCCTACAACTCCCATGATCCCTAGCTAACAGGACCAGTGATCAGGGATGATGGGAATTGTAGTCCAAAACATCTGGAGGGCCAAAGTTTGGGGATGCCTGTTCTAGTGCTTGTGAAAAGTGTTAGGGACAGGACAAGCATTAACTGTGCACGATGTGCTATAATAATACTTTGCAAAGATTCCCCCGTCCCCCTAATCCAACAAAACTTCTACTATGGATAAAGTCTCACGTATGCAGTAGCTCTGATACAAAATTATAGGATAGACACATAGTTCTGATTAGAGCTAGGTATGGCAAGGCAGATGCCATCTAGGGATCGTCCGCTGGGTTTGGATTACTTCTGGACTCCCTTGCTCACCTCCCCCAGCCATAGTTCATTGACCCCAATTCAAGGCCCAGACCACCAATATTTGCTGATAAATGAGATCATCAACCCACATCAGTGCACCCAGCAAGGAATGGGACTGCTAAGTTTTACTGCTAAGCTCCTGATCAAAAATGATTACGAGTTTTGAACCTGACGGCAGATCCTCACCTGTGCTCCATCCTGGTATACTGGATGCCTGACTGACACCACCACAATGGGGCATAAATTCACAGAGTCTCCTCCTGTCAGCAGCAGCGGTTTGCATCAGCTTCTCCATTCTGGCCGCCTCAAGGAAGGACTTTGGGGAAGAAGTCTTTGCCTGCTTGGTGGATGAGCTACTGTTTAACAATCCCCATGATTTCTCCCCTTTATTTTTCTTAGACATGCACATTGCTATTGGATATAGGATTTGAGAATGAGTGAATATGAAAAAATAGATGAAAAAAAAGCCCAGATATCTCCCAAGTTCAGTCCTTTGTCCAACCTAAGTTCAGATCAAATATCTTTTAAAACAAGTCTTCAGATCATGGAGTCTTTCCCTCCCCCAAGTCTTCTGCTTGCCTCCAGAATTATTGACTTTATGTTAGGAACTATGACTCATTTCTCCCTTATCTGCTCCTTCTCTGGCCAAGGCCAACTGCTCTCATGGAAGCGGATCATGAAAATGAATAGTGGGATCCAAATGAAGGACATAAAGGTAAAGGTAAAGGGACCCCTGACCATTAGGTCCAGTCGTGACCGACTCTGGGGTTGCGCGCTCATCTCGCATTATTGGCCGAGGGAGCCGGCGTATAGCTTCCGGTCATGTGGCCAGCATGACAAAGCTGCTTCTGGCAAACCAGAGCAGCACATGGAAACGCCGTTTACCTTCCCGCTGTAGCGGTTCCTATTTATCTACTTGCATTTTGACATGCTTTCGAACTGCTAGGTTGGCAGGAGCTGGGACCAAGCAATGGGAGCTCACCCCGTCACAGGGATTCGAACCGCCGACCTTCTGATCAGCAAGCCCTAGGCTCAGTGATTTAACCACAGCGCCACCTGGGTCCCATTTAGATAAATGTGCAAATTAGATAAAAGCTTTTAAAATGGGCTTTAACCGTTGCAAAATTAAACTACTATTATTCACTTCTAGCACTATCCCACCATAAACCTTTAAACCCTTTGCCTAAGCCTGGAATGAAATCTGCATTTTGTGATGAAGAGGCCCCAATGCAAAAATCAACGGCTTAGCCATTGATTATGTTCTTTTCTGAGCTGAAGTTCGTTTCCCAGCATCTATTTCTAGAAAAGTCATGGATCTTTCCTTTTGCCAGTCAGCTATCTTGATATTCCAGTAAACCTCTTCAGACATTCTGATTTATCTCCTGAATATATTATTTTTTGTTAATTAAGTGCCAGCTCCTCTAGGAAATCATGCCCCCTTTGCAGTACATGCTCTTTTCACGAGCAATTATTTTGGACAGAAATATATTAAAAAGAATCAAAAGAACACTGGTATTAATAATAACAAAATTAGATTTGTGTGTGTGTGTATCTCCTAAGGATGGCACAGATGCAAATCAGTTCACATTTAAAGATGAACCAAACTACCAATTTTGGAACAATATGCTATGTAAAGCACAAGCACTCTTCCGAATTCACACTTTTTGCAGTGCTGTTTTCCAACCAAGTAAATACACAACAGTGCATATACTAGGGTAAAGTGTGCTAATAAAGACTCATATTAGTGAAAATAACATTAAAATGCATTATATTTGCTTTGCAAACATGTGTATATTGTGCTAAGTTGCATACAAAAATGTCTATATTAAAAGGGATTTTAATGATTAGGGTTTTTTCTTTTGTTTTTAAGGGCAAATGTGGAGAACTGAACATAAGACTGGAAGAACAAGAAATGGAGACAATCCAAAAATGACCTTTTTACCCATTCCTCATATCTTTACAGTAGCATAATCAATGGGGTTTTCCTGCCCCCTCATCCTCATTTCAGTCCTTTGAGTCTCCCAAAAATACCTTTCTTGAGATCAGGATAGTAAGGCTATGTGCACATTATTGGCTTAAAATGCAGTTTGTTCCTCTCCAGTGTGGTGTAGTGGTTAAGAGCAGTAGACTTGTAATCTGGGGAACCGGGTTCGCGTCTCCGCTCCTCCACATGCAGCTGCTGGGTGACCTTGGGCTAGTCACACTTCTCTGAAGTCTCTCAGCCTTACTCACCTCACAGAGTGTTTGTTGTGGGGGAGGAAGGGAAAGGAGAATGTAAGCCACTTTGAGACTCCTTCGGGTAGTGATAAAGCGGGATATCAAATCCAAACTCCTCCTCCTCCTCTTCTTCTCCTCCTCCTCCTCCTCCTCCTCCTCCTCCTCCTCCTCCTCCTCCTCCTCCTCTGTGTTTCAGTTCAGTCATTCATTTTATTTGAAGGCAACTTTTCCACATACAAAAATCATGCTCAAAGTTGCTCCCAACAAAGAAACAGGAATGCAGTTCAAACACTACAAAGGCAATTTCATAATAACATAGCCAAATATAAATACAAAAAACCCACATTTCATTACTAAAAATATATCAAGATTGCTTAAGCAACATGCAGCATCCAATTGCAAAAATAACAAGGGAGCTTCACAGTTGTACTTTAGTCCTCGAAACTCCCCTCCCATGATGGTGATCACCTGAAGGGGGGAAGTCTTCACAACAAAAGCCCTCATTTTAAACACAAATGCCCCCTTTGGTCCTAAACCATAGCCAACAATCCCTTTTCCCCTCATAAACCTGCCTCAGCTGTCGAATTCTCTGAACCAGCTTCCCCCACAACAGGACTCCAAAAGGAGTTTTTCTCACTTAAGGCAAAGGTACCCCAAAATTCCCCTGTCAACCATGCAAGATTCAGAATGACCTCAAACACCACATCAGTAGAGTCAATCATACCACAATGCACAATCCCACAACACTCACATCATCTACATAACAGTAATATAATACTGCCTCCCAATATACAAATTTAAAATCCAATCCCATATAATTTTGCCACAATACTGAACCAAGCAATTATAAGCTTCAGTGGCATAACTAATATGGTGTCTGATAGCAATGCTTAAACAGCGTGGTTTGAATTTTCAGCTGGGCTGTCAAAAAGGGATGAGTGGTTTCCTGGCAAACAGAAATATCACAACCCCCATATAGTTGGATATCTTACCCTCTTTCATTAAAAATGAAACAAATAAATAATAGTGGCTAGAACTGGGGGGGGGGGTACTTATCATTTGAATCATTCACTTTTACTCAGTCTAAACTAACCATACATGACAGTGGCCACAAAATGAATAAGGAAAAAAGGCTGGTGACATTCCATGAGCAACCTCCTTTATTATTAATGGTTGTGATTGTAGGATTTATCAAGAGATAATTGACCTTGTCAGTGTTAAGTCATTTCTGTTTTGCTTCAGGATGCTCTGACTCCTAAGATGATCAATTATTTCCCAGCTAAGCCAAAAAGACAGGCTTTTGGCTCAGTCACAGAATGCTAAACACAAATAATCAAAACTCTGTGTGTGTCTCAGGTGGAAAGTCATTTTGAATAGCAAGTTGACTCTGGCAATGTAACTTCTGGATCTTTGACATAATCTTTTGTGTCACAGTAGCCGGCAACAGCAGCTTCAAAATAGCTGTGTTGTAAGCAACCTCAACAGCTCTTAAATTCTTAGTTGGTGTGGGGGAAGAGGGATTGTTCTTTAGGATTTGGAATCTCACTGCAAAACATTGCCAGGCTTTCTCAGAATGCCTTCTGCTTCTTTTGAATTTTCTCAGCTATTTCTTCTAAGCATTTCTTCTTGAAATTTCAACAAAAGTGAACTTTGTCAGCAACTCCAGCCCTGAGGTTTCAGCAACTTTGTTGAAATAATGAAAGGAAAAGATAGGTTGACCAACCATAATGAAGCCTACAAGCTCCACTTCTCTCTCTCTCTCTCTCTCTCTCTCTCTCTCTCTCTCTCTCTCTCTCTCTCTCTCTCTCTCTCTCTCTCTCACACACACACACACACACACACACACCGACTGGGAAGTCTTTCAGGTAACTTGGTCCTAAGTTGTTCAGGGCTCTATATGTTCGCAACAGTACCTTGAACATGGCCCAGTAGCTGGTCGACAGCCAATCCAGTTCCCCCAGGACAGGTGTAATATATGCTCCACTCAACAACCTGGCTGCAGCATTCTGCACCAGCTGCAGTTTATGGACCAATCCCAAGGGATGCCTCACAGGGAACACATTGCAGTAGTCCAGCTGCAAGGTTACCATTGCATTAATCGCAGTGCCCAAGCAATGGGGGAGGGAGGTAAGCCCAGGTTCCTATGAAATATAAATGCAATTAACAACTTACTCTCCAGTCCTGAATTCCAAACCCAACATCCAGTTCTGCTGAGGGGCAATGACAGCAGAGCTTGACCAGCAATCTGCATTAATATTTTCTGTGGGTCCTGGTATGGATGGCTATGCTTTGGATTTTCTTTTTCTTTTACTGCAATCCATATTAAACAAGCAGGTTTATATCCATGCATCCATTACCAGATCAGAAATTGCATAGGCTAAGCAAAAGTGTGTTCTGCATGCGGCTTTAATGGCTGATTCATTGCACCAGACACTCAGAGATGCACAGTTCCAAAACTGAACTGTGTTTCCTTTCGCTTCACTACGAGAAGAATCTGGAGTTTTCTAGCCTCCAAGCATGTGATCAGTGTTGGCAATGCTGACAGTGCCATCTGTTGGATGGCTAGACAGTTATAGATGCATGTACTCAGCAGTGCATAGGAAGCACATTGCCACTTACATGTATCTCAGGATTTGGGTCTCTACATTCTCATTGCTGAAAACCAAGCACTGCTCTGACAGCAAACATATACCACATAAAATACGCCTTAAATTATGCACAGATGCCAGATCCAGCTAGGACGAGTGTAGGCTGGAGAGAGAGAGAGAGAGAGGATAATATCCAGGTTTACAGATGTATAAAATGTACTAGGGATTAAAATGCTCATCATGTGTTCCTGCAACCAGTGTTGTTTTAAGCACTGGGTGTTGTTGTTGTTGTTGTTGTTGTTGATGTTGTTTTTAAAAAAATCACTTTTGGACACTGCTATGAAAGAACTACCATCTTTTCAGTGATCGGAATGCAAACATGTGCCCTCCCTCCCCTCCATGTGACAGAGCATGGATTTTTCATTTTGACTGAGCTCTAGCAGATATGCAGAAGTTTCAGAGCTGGGTGGGAGAATTATATCAAGTGACAAATGCCAGTGTCAAAAAAAAATCTAACAAGCTGAGCCATGAAATAGACATTGATTGAATCTTTATCCTCTTTTTCCTAATATAAAAACGTAACATAAACACAGATTACAATTCCGAATCCTTTACAGATTAGAGCAATTTGGGTGGTATGTTCTGCAATATCCAACATCCTGAATGTGAAATCAGAGGAGCTGGTGAGATTTACATTCTAAAGACACCATCAACTTGAGGGAACCTGATTTCAAATATGCATGAGCCAGTGACAAGAGACCATGATAAAAATATTGTTTTCCCAGTTAGGATAGTGATAATCGATGACACAGACCATGAAAGCTGTAAGGAAGAGAGAGAACATGCACAAAGTACTTTTCCTTGGCTCTTCCCTTCTTTTAATCTGTAAAATGTCGACGTGCAGAACTTAACCTATTTAAAATGAAAATTTATACGACCCATGTTAGAATAATAGGTAGGATTTGTATAGTGTTTAAAGTAATTCACATACTATATTTTTTTATAATCTTCACAACAGAACTGTAAGATAGGTCAGTGTTATGATTACCATCGTGTTGGACATGCAGAGATGCTGCTGAGGGAGAGTGTTTTGCCCCTCTTGAGCTCATAAACTGATATCCTGGTTTGTTTCTGATTCATAGGTTGCTCTCTTAGCTGCTACAGCACACCAGCTCTCAGCATATCTATCCTGAATTAACCTGGATTTCTGTGCTACTTAACGCTGTGATATTTTGCCAGAAGGACATAAGGGTGTTAAAACTCTAATTAATGTTCTCTGCTATTGCTCTCCCTAATGAAGCTTCCCTCTTAACTAAAATATGTAATATATCATGATAGTTGCATATTCTGTGTTTGTTTAGGAGTATCAAAGCACAAATCAGTTCACTGCTGGATTAGAAGAAGGATCCACACGGATTTAATTTCAGACAAGAGGAAGAAAAACTAGGCAGGTATAATGAGGGGCAGAGATCAGAGATGCTAATAGTTTCCCAGGGGAAAATTACGAGTTGGCAACTTCCCAGTTAAGTAGGCTTATGTATCAGTGGTTGAGTGTGCCCATGCAGGCCATTCATAGGATTCTGCAGGACCAGGAATAAATTTAAGAAGCCTTATTGTGGCAGTTGAATCTTTTTTGAGCAACAAGGGCTTCCAGGTGTGCTTCTGTATCCTTGATAGTGGTGTGGTCCCAACTACTAGTTCGCTCCTCACTCCTGTCCCCTGGTTTGTATTTAAGTTATTTCCAGAGCAAAATGTACCAAATAGTACAAACCCCCCCCCCCGGCTTCATCATGAAGCCAACTAGAAAAAGTGGTGTTTCCTGTCTTCTCTTTCAGAACCATAAGAAAATAGTGTCTTTCTCTAATCCATTGTTTTCCGTTCCATTCTGTGATCATCACATACAGCACTGTTTCTCTTCCACCACAGTTCGTCTTCTGGCAAAACTGATGTTATTTGTCCCACTGTAGGCTGTGGCAAAATTATGTAACTTAACATAATTTACACAATTAATTAAATAAATTACATTGCCATAGCAATTCCACCTGATTCATTACAGTACAAAGAAAACACGGTGGTGGTAGTGGGGACATACCGGTAAGCAATCATGTATCATTGCGGACTGAAAACAACAGCAGCAGCAAATACTGATCAAGTTCACTAGATTGGTTTACATGGGATGAATAAGCAAAGAGGGACAATTTCCACTCCCATTTCCATTTTTGTCTGGATTCTCTGACATCCCTACCTGCCAGCTATGGGGACTTCCACTCATTCCATGATTGACAGTTGTATCCTCACACCTACCCTGCATCTGCACCAAAACACCACCCTCAACTTCAGAGCATCTGGAAAGGGCAGGAAAACTGAAGACGACAACTTGAGTCAGCCCCATGCTAGACATTGAATAAATTCAGATTCAGCCCAGCTTGCATTCTGGGTTATCCCCTCCATCCCACACAACTCTTATCTGAATGTAGAGGTGGACATAAATTCAATAGCTCTCCATTGTGTTTTCAGGAGTCCATTCAATAACTGTGTTTTAAACATGCAGAGATTGATGCTCTGTTGACTGCAACCTATGGTGTGTGGTGACACAAACATGTATGGGCTCTGTACTCAAGGATGACTGTTCAACAAACGAGCTTTAGGTCATGATCAGTGAATGCATTGTTTAGCCCAAAGCTTAACAAAAAGTTCCCTACAAGCCTTTCAGTGCTTTGTGGCCCTTCTGACAGCTGATCCTCTTGGTCCTCACATTTTGCCACCACATGACATAATTTCTCCTGCAACCCAGCCTGCCATGATGTAACTGATTAAAGGGAATCGGACTTCCCTAACAAGCAGTGAAGAATCTTCACATTTTAGAGTTATTTCTGCAATGACTAATTGCTAGGTTTTGCCAAAAGAAGGAAAAGAAAACATGTATACCTAGCATTTATTAGTAGCAGGTTAAGAGTTAGCTGTGACCACAATGCATCAGCTTCCAAGGGCAGCGCTTCCTCCACCACCCAGTAAACACATGACATTTTGCCAGGGTTTCTGTGCAGAGGAAAGGGTTAACCTCCCCTTTCCGCATGCCACAATTGTGCCCCATTGAGACCCACTTTTTCACCATGTGAACCACCCTGTTCACTGAGATCTACCTCAGAGGCCTTTAGTGAAGCTAGATCTTTTTTCTAGGCTTTGGAACTTCCTCCCAACATCACTTGAACCATTTTATTTCAAAAAATGGTATTTGGAGGCTTCTGAGATATTGCTTTCAGATCTTGAGATTTTCTAAACTGGTCTGGATCCTGTGATGTGTATTTATTTATTCATTTAATGTCTTAAACATTTTTGCTACCTGACTGTGAACACGATGAGGTGTTTCAATCTGAGATGGTAGGATTGGGAGGGCTTACACAAAGGAATCCATGGGAAGGTTAGTACCATAAAAGAAATCATCACAAACTCTACAGTGAATAATTCTGAAGAAAACATGTACACACAAGGGTGCTAGGAAGGTGGATTAATTCAAATATAGCATGCAGTAAGGTGCTGAATAACATGATTGAATACAACGGCCATTCCTTAAAAGGAAAGGCCTCCTTTTAAAATAAAAATAAAAAGCTCTGCTAAATACACGTGCACAAGTTGTTTTTCTATTTTATCTTTATTTTGAAAGCAAGCCAAGTCAGAAAGCACCACATTTCTCAAAGATTCAGGTTTCAGGCAGTCTTAATTTTTGCATTTTCCAGAGTAGTAGAGCATGTCATAAAGGTGAGCCAGTAGGATTTTGAGTGGCGCACCTCAATTCTGGTTTCTGCTGGCTTCACCAATCTGCCGACTGCCAACTTCAGAGATGCCCATATGCCTTGATGCCTCAGCAAGATAGTTTATCAGGGCGTCAGAGAGAAGCACAAGCAAACTGATATAAGAGATGGCATGGCAGAGGAACAGTAGAAACGAAACATTCAACGTGGAAAGCAAATATTAAATAAGGGTGTTTTATTCTTTGTTCATTTAATGAATTTGTACCCCTCTCTTCTGACGTGGGTGGCACTGTAGGTTAAACCACAGAGCCTAGGGCTTTCCGATCAGAAGGTCGGCGGTTCGAATCCCTGCGACAGGGTGAGTTCCCGTTGCTTGGTCCCTGCTTCTGCCAACCTAGCAGTTCGAAAGCATGTCAACGTGTAAGTAGATAAATAGGTATTGCTACAGCGGGAAGGTAAACGGCGTTTCCGTGTGCTGCTCTGGTTCACCAGAAGCGGCTTTGTCATGCTGGCCACATGACCTGGAAGCTGTATGCCGGCTCCCTTGGCCAATAATGCAAGATGAGCGCCGCAACCCCAGAGTCAGTCATGACTGGACCTAATGATCAGGGGTCCCTTTACCCTTTACCTTCTGGCAAAAATAAATCCCAGAGCAGCTTACAGAGTAGACTGGGGTGAGGGGAAGGAGCAACTACCTGGCTTCAGGGTTACAATCTAAAAAGACAAGACACATCAGGGAAATGGATTGGGGGGCAGGAGGGGAATCAACAACCCCAGGTGCAATTTCTTAGTTACAAGTTCTTACAATTTCCTTCTTGTGGGCTTCCTAGAGGCAACTGATTTGCCACTGTGGTAAACGGGACTAGATTGGCCTTTGGTGTGATCCAGTAATAAGGCTTTCCTTACAAATGTATGTACGTTTGGAGAAATTTGCACTGATGCTAATGAATTTCCACAAACATGTTGAAATGGAGAAAAGACATTGTAGACTTTCTGGATCTTCTGTGGAACCTGTTGCCCCGCCACTGTGAAAACAAACTAGAAGTAATCTATTTCTTTGAAGGTGAAAAGGTAGTCAAGACTAAAAAAATATGCAAGAACTTACTGCCTGGGAGTGTGATGCTGTGCGGGGTGAAGAAGCCGTTTCACAAAGACAATATGTAAATTGGCACTAGGCTGGTGCTCAGCAGCCAGGTATTTTGAATCACTGTGAGTTTGTACTCAGTTTGTTATTTCATACATTAGCCTTATTTATTTGCTATTGTGTTTGTTATATGATTACAAGGATTGTAATGTCTGCTAAGATTTTTCAGGTATTATTATTTGGAGCTGCTTTGAGCTCAGTGTTGTCCGAAAAGCAGAGTACTATTACATGAGAATATATATAAAAATGAGAGAAACCAATGTATAGTGCAGATGTGGCCTTGGTTATGGTAAATGCTGTTTCAGAGTCCTCTTTCCCATTTTAATGTTGTTGTTGTTGATGATGAATATATTGTAAAACAACAACAATGGTCTGCTGGTCAAAAATTACAATTTCTGTTTAATTTTTCACTTAGAACTTCCTCCTTGACAAACCTGCTTCTTAATTTGCAAGTTTCCCCACCTAAAATAATAAGCTTTGTACTGTGTGTTTTCTTCTCTATAATTGATTCATTGTCCATAGTTACATCAATATAAAGAACAAGGGTGGCATTTACTCAAGTTCAGGTTTGCTTTTTGAAAGTAGTGGTGGCACTGAGAATCTTATCTCATAGAGAAACATCCTCCAGCATTCATGTACAGTGTACAGAGGTCACGGCTAAGTATGGAGAGAATTAGATGCTGAACTACTTAATTGAGGTGCTACACAGAAGGTCAACTTACCGTATTTTTACAGGTAGCAATTACTCCTTTTCTTTACAACGCAAGGAAACTGTAATTGCCAATTCCTTTCGTAGATGCGTGGTAACGAAAGCTGAAATCCTACAAATTCTGCCGGTTTGTAAGTTTCCTTGAACCCAGTGGGACTTACTTCTGAGTAGACATACATAGGATTGTCCTGTGAAACAGCTTTCTTTTCAAGCACATGCTTAGAATTAAACTGTGGTTTCAAATTTCATAAAATAAACTGGCCTTCTTGCTTCAGTCCAGAGTTCAGTAGATCGACTTCATGAGCTGACTTCCTTTAATAATAACTAGCTGGCCAAGCCACGCGTTGCTGTGGCTCATCCCTGTGATTCCCCCCACCCTGACCTGATCCATGACCTATCCCATCCCCTCCTGCCCCCAATCCACACCCAGGCGAGTCCCCACCTCCATTCGGCCTAGTCCATAAAGGTGAGCCGTGCTTGGTTCCCTGAGGAGCGGCTCGGTCTCGGGGCGGTTTGCTCTCTGTTGGAGGCGTGGTCTCCGGGGCGTGAGGGATTGTGGGAGTATGTTTGTCCATTGTTCATTGAATGTCCACTGGAGGGTGCAATTTTTTGACCACAAATCCAGGTTTTTACCTGTGTTAGGTGTGTCAGCTGGCCAGTGTAAGTGCACGATTACCTGCTCTCATGTGACTCTGAGGTTGTGGCCAAATTTCAGGACGATCGGGTAAGTGCTTGTGGGAGAAAAGTGGGGAATAACACACATGCACCTTCACCATCCCTAGCTAGCAGGACCAGTGGTCAGGGATGATGGGTGTTGTAGTCTCAAAACATCTGTAGGGCCAAATTGGCCTATGCCTGCACTAGTTCATACTTGAGACTTAACAGTAAAGTGTGTTTTTTTCTATAAAAAAATGTTTACGGGTACTCTCATTTTGATTCAATAAAATCATCATTTTATAGTTCAAATTGGGGAAAATAAATACAGTAAATAGACAAAAGTATAAAGATTCACTAAATGTTTAGGGGTATGCATACCCCTGTGTAACCCCCCCCCCCCCCCGAAAAAGCACTGCTTAACATACCTTAAAATGTTCAGCAAACTTTCACAAGGGCTGGAAACTTATAAAATAAAATAGATTATCATCCTTATATATACTGATATGCAGGACCTTATGTCCTCCTTAGCACTTCTTTTTCATTATCTTATCTACCTCCAGAGAAAGGAGCACATACATTAGCCTTTAATATTCTCCTCCACAATGCATGTGTAAGAAGCGTCATTCATGCTGTCACATTCAGTGGCCCAGCGTAAAGATTTTTCAATGACCTGACACTAATGTATCAGCCTGCAGTTGCCCACAGTAAAGAGAAGTCGTGTTTACCCTAGAGCATATTTCCAAAGGTTTGACTCGGTGAATGTATTTAAATCTGTAATAGGAACAGAATGTCCTCCAGTGAGCTCCCTTGTCTTTCTTGGCATTGTGTGTGTGTGTGTGTGTGCGCGCGCGCGCACAACACAAATGATGGCTGTCTACAAAATATTTCTTTTCTTCTTGAAAGTAGACTCCCCTAGGATGTGAAAATAGTGACAAAGCACAGCTATGACTTTAGGATGCTTCTTATTGTATGTATAATAATCAGCCTAAACCAGGCATCCCCAAACTCGGCCCTCCAGATATTTTGGGACTACAACTCCCATCATCCCTAGCTAACAGACCAGTGGTCAAGGATGATGGGAATTGTAATCCCAAAACATCTGGAGGGCTGAGTTTGGGGATGCCTGGCCTAAACAAATAACTTTAAAATACTCCTTTTAAATTACATATGATGTTTACATTTTACGGGGGTTTTATATGATCCACCCTGTTATCAGATGGTGATAGACAGCTATTGCCTCGGGACCAGATGGTCAAGAGCAGATTTCACCAAATGTATTTGCCAAAACAAGTGTTCATTCCCCCAGGGCGGGGAGGGGGTTCAAGTTCAGAGCTGCATTTTAACATAGACGATCCCCAGCATGCTGGGCACTTATTTTGTGTGTGTGTGTGTGTGACAAATGTTTTGTCTGATCTGTTGGGTTGCTAGAGCAAACAAAAGAACTGTATATGTGATAAATTAATCCATTTCAACCAGTAAATAACAGATTTTCCTTTTACTATTTAAAAAAGGAAACTGTCTAAAGAATCTTTTTCAAAAACCTATCCCTAGGGGAATTATAGAAGAATAGAATAAGCAATGAACAATATCTTCCGCCTCTCTCTGGCCACAGATGCATAAACAGCAATTTACAGGTATTCCATCATTTCTCCCTTCTACATACTCTGTGGGTATAAGTTTGGGAGTTTGGGATCTCAGGCAGTTAATGCTTTCTTCATCATACCAACAGATAATTCAAAAACATAATCTGGAAGACCATGGTAAGATTTAACATGATAATGAAATGATGAAAACAACATAGTTTGAAGATGTCATCTAATTAACAAAAGGCTTATTCCTGAATTTTGTTTTCAATGCACTGTTCTGAATCTATGCAAGTAGCAACCTCAAGGATGTCAGGCTTCTATTCATACCGAACTATGAGAGTTTCACATTTCTTCACCCAGCTTTGTACAGGTCTATTAGAAATTTGCTCCAATAGTATTTTTGGAGCAACCTTGTACCTGGCAGATGCTGTAATTCAAGCAAGTACAAAAGCAAGACAGTATGGACTCTGAACAATATTGAAGAAAACCCAACCTCAAATGTCAATATGGCATGAGTGCCATGTGGTAGGCCCAAGAACATAGGAGCCAACTCCCAGACTGAAAAATCCAGGATCGGCGCGGCGCAGCACCGAAAGTCGCGCTGTGGCCATTTTGGAACTGGGCAGAGCAGCACCGGAAGTTGCTTCTACGCATGCTCTGCCCATTTCCAAAATGGCTGCAGCGCCAGAATTCGCTTCTGGGCATGTCCAGAGACTCCAGACATGCACAGAAGGAGCCTCCCCGGGCCGGTAAGAATCCAGGGGATTTACGGGTTTTTTAAAAATCTGGGCTGCCAGTGGGAAACAGCTGGAAAAATGGGGGTTTCCCAGGAATTCGGGAGACTTGGCAGCTATGCTCAAGAATGATCTCAGAAAGTTTCCAATTTGGCAACATTTGCCCAGCCCAGCACTTCTGCACCACATACCACTTGATGGGTTTATTTTCCAAAAAAAGATACTAAATGCAGAGGGAACTAAATTATGCCCTTAGTTAACTTACAGTTCCACATCTTACAGATTCCAAATATTTTTTAACTGAAATCCCACATACTTAAAATCATTAACTTGTTCTATATCAGTACAGTGGTACCTCTGGTTAAGAACTCAATTTGTTCCGGAGGTCCGTTCTTAACCTGAAACTGTTCTTAACCTGAAGCACCACTTTAGCTAATGGGGCCTCCTGCTGCTGCTGCGCCCCCAGAGCACGATTTCTGTTCTCATCCTGAAGCAAAGTTCTTAACCCAAGGTACTATTTCTGTGTTAGCGGAGTCTGTAACCTGAAGCGTTTGTAACCTGAAGCGTTTGTAACCCGAGGTACCATTGTATTATTTATTTGTGCATTTATGTGGCCTGGCAAACTGAGTTTTGGCATAGTTCAAAGTAAGAAGTTCCTTTTTACAAAGTGATCCAAGGTCTCTAAGAATATGCTTCATACCTATAACAGTACAGGATACAAGGACCATGTCATCTGTATGAATCAGTGCTCACATGTCTCTCTTTATTCACCCACATGCAGGCATGCTACCATTGTCCCTTCAGTGTCAGAATTAAGACACGACAGTAAATGACTTGAATGATAGGACCTTACCTTCCAAGTCCCGGACTGCAGAATCCGGGACCGGCAGCCGTGTGACACTGGAAGTTGCGTCGACGTAACTTCCGGTGTTGCTTTGGCCTTCTATGGGCACCAAAAATGCCCGCCGCCGGCTTCGAAAGTCGCTTGTACGCATGTCAGGAAGTGTGTTGACGCAACTTCCGGTGTCGCTCCGCCCATCTATGGGCACCAAAAATGGCCGCCGCCGACACTGGAAGTTGCGTCTATGCACTTCCGGACATGCGTAGATGCATGGAAGTCGCGTCTATGCACTTCCAGACATGCGTAGATGCCACTTTTGAAGCCGGCGGCCATTTTTGTGCCCATAGAAGGGCAAATCAGAAAGAAAAAAAATGGTCGCCGGCAGGAGAAAATAACGGAGAAAAACGGGAGACGAAGTGATACGGGGGACCACCGGGAAAAGGTAAGTAAAATCGGGGTTTTCCCGGAGAAAACGGGGTACTTGGCAGCTATGGATGGGACACAACTTTATTAATAATTTACATATGGTATGCAACATTCTGAACTAACTTAGGTCAACCTCTCCAAGCAGATCTGTTAACCTGAGAACATATACACCTGATAACAAGGTGAGAGCTGAAAGTATCTCATTCCTGTGTGTGGCTTGTTTTTTTATTGGAAGGAAAACCCTCAGGACAAATGAAACCAGTTCGTCAGCCCAACCCATGTCACAGTGCAAGATGAGAGGAGAGAAAAGTCACATATCAGCAGAGAATTTAGGAATTGGTACTAAAAAAAAAGCCCTTACTGTTTCGGCCAGAATAAGAATAGCAGGTTTACAGAGTGATCCTATGTATGTCACCTCAGAAGGAAGTCCCACTGAGTTCAAGGGGGCTTGCCCCACACACGTTTGTATGCAATTGAAGCCTAAGAATAGCAAAATATCTGCAGCTGGCTGGGCTGAAATTCTTTGGAGAGGAGGTGAGGCGCATTGACTGAGGCTTTGCCTTTTAAGGGATGCACATGTTGTTGAGATTTGGAAACCGTATCTTATAGACTGGGAAGAAAAGAGATTACAAAGACTTTAATGGCCTTAAAAAAAAAGTTGGGTAAACACCATATGCAATTACTCTGTAGGGAAATGCAGCTTAATTAAAATAGAAAGTAATTCTATTAGCATATACACCTGCTGCTCATATGGTTCATTTCTTCCAAAAATAACTGAATTACTGAATAGAAATTGTTCTGTAGTTCACCTACTTAGAACGGCTGCTTCAGCATTTTGTCCTCTCCTCCCAGAGGTGATTCATTGTTCGCTTAAAAAATAGTTATACAACATGCAGATAGAGATCTGTTGGGACTTGGCCATCAACTGAAAGAGCACAGTTTATCTTTACTGTTTAAGACCAAAGCCCCAAATCCACAGCTTCATTGGTGGAAAAAAGCAATGCATACAAATTGCACTTTATATTCAGCACTGAAGCTAAACCACTAGACTCATAGGCTCTTCCATCAGCAGATTCACAATGTGTGTGGTGCGGGAAGGGTCTGGGATCACAGCATCCTGGGAGTAGTTATCGAAAGGAACCTCTCTAAAGGTTATTAAAAGCCTTTTAAGAGACTGAGCTAAATTAATGGCTGACTACCCATAAACACTCTCAGCTCTTTGCCTACAGGGATTGGCATATACTTCTAAGACTTTCCTATTGAATGCTACACCATGGATTCTCATGGAGGACTGGTCCACAGCAGCCTCTCCAACCTGCTGCTCTCCAGATGTCTGGGGCTACAACTGCCATCAGTCCTAACTAGCATGGCCAGGGTTCAACATTAATGGGAGATGTAGTCTAGCAACATCTGGAAGCACCAGTTTGAGGAAGGCTACAATTCATGTTTCCAGATCTATGTAAAAAGAACATGCTTCCACAGGGTGCCTCTTCTTGCTTTGTTTCAATGTGTTGTTTGGGCTGCTCTTCCCACCAAGGTAAGGAATTTCAACATCAAGTGAAAGTTACCTCTGATAATATCTAGTGCAGATATGATATGTGATTGAGAGGATCCACATGGCACAATGTGATAGATTACAGCTTGTTTATCTGTTGATGGATGGTGTTTATTACATGCCCTTCACTTGTTGGTTCCAAAGCAGGTCACAAAAGCCAACTCATAACTTTGGTTATTTATGTTTTAATGTTTTAATGGGAATCTTGATGTGTGTTTTAGTTACTGTGCATTTTAACAATGTGTAATTAGTTTTTATATTGCATAAGCTACTTAAAATCCTATTTTGGCATTTAGAGGTTAAAACATCATCATCATCATAGTTTGAAGCACCCGACTCATCAATCCAGTAGAAGGAAGTGTCATCACTTCTATCTAAACATCATCTTCCAAAGGCCTACGAAAAAGGTCACGTCTCGACCTGCTGACAAAGGGCACACAATGTTAGGGAGAAGATCATAGCAAAGGTCCACTCACTTACCCCCACCACCCTGGAAAACACTGGATGGTGACACAATGATCAGGACCAACCTGGAAGGAAGCAGCCCTTCAGATATTTGGAGCCCAAATCCCTCAGGACTTTATACATCAGCGAAAGCACCTTAAATTGGGCCTGGGTGAAATTAGCAACCGGTGCAGATTGACCCCACCAGGTGGGAACAGTGGAAGTCCATGGAAGTGGCCTCCTGCATAGACAGCAGATAAACGAATTCTAAATTACATCAAAACTATAAGGATTGCTTTGCCTCTTGCAAAGTGAACTCAGTATTTATGCTGTGCAGTAATCAATTTCTAAAGATTGATGTCCTAAAGAAAAGTGGCACATTCCAGGATCAAATCAGAAACCAGGACAGCGTCTGTAAATCTGGTACTGTCACTGGAAAATAGGGACCCTCTGGAGAGTCAAACTACAATAAACATAGAACTTGTTACAGGTAGGCAGCTGCATTGGTCTGATGCAGTCGAAACAAAAAATAAAAAAAATTCCTTCCAGTAGCACCTTAGAGACCAACTAAGTTTGTCATAGGTTTCAGTGTATCTGAAGAAGTGTGTATGGACATGAAAGCTCATACCTATGACAAACTTAGTTGGTCTCTAAGGTGCTACTGGAAGGATTTTTCTTTCTTTTTTTACAATAAACATATATCATCTACTGGGTTGCATCTGTGTGGCAATCTGAAGTTTCTTTTTCTTTTTCTGAGGAGTGGCCTAAATATTGTTTAAATAATTATGTATATAAATGAGGGCTAGAAAACAGGATGCTACACTTCCATGCAGTCACAAAATACTTTCAGCTTCACACATAACTAGCACACAAAGCATCAAATTACGGTTAATCAAACCAAGACAGCTACATAGATACTGTGTGCAGCCAAGGCATTGTATTCCAACAGCCTTTGCCAACCATGCTGGCTGGAGATGATGGGAATTGTAGTCCAAAAACGTCTGGAGGTTACCCAAGGCTATATATTGCAGGAATACATAACAAGACTGCATTTGAAAACCGGAATATGGACACTGGGGAAGAAGAAGAAGAAGAAGAAGAAGAAGAAGAAGAAGAAGAAGAAGAAGAAGAAGAGGGGAAGGAGGAGGTGTTTGGATTTGATATCCCACTTTAATCACTACCCTAAGGAGTCTCAAAGCGGCTAACATTCTCCTTTCCCTTCCTCCCCCACAACAAACACTCTGTGAGGTGAGTGGGGCTGAGAGACTTCAGAGAAGTGTGACTAGCCCAAGGTCACCCAGCAGCTGCATGTGGAGGAGTGGAGACACGAACCTGGTTCCCCAGATTATGAGTCTACCGCTCTTAACCACTTCACCACACTGGTTGGTGTACTATAAAGAAGCTGTTGAGTCTGCCCTTTCTTCCTACGGATTGTAATTTAGGCCACATCTGGTGGCCTGATTAGTGGCACAGCATTGAAAGCACCCGGGATGTATCTACACTGTGCTCTCACATTATTGATGAGTCTCATCACAAACTCGGAGGCCTCCTGTTGTTCAGCAAGAGTGAAGAACAGATGTACGTAAGTGTCTCTTTCCCTTGCTAACATCTCATTGTCGAAGCCGCCACGTGTAGATAATGCTGGCATTAAACACATTGGCATGCTGCCCACTGCTGCCAACAAATCTGAACATGTCTGGATTGCAGTCATTGTGGCATCTGTGCAATTGCTAAGTAGCCCAGATCGCTGTTTTTGCAGTCGTGGGGGAGGGGCAGAGGAATCGAGTATTTAAAATGTTGAATACTGTACATATCTTTTTTTTCCTTTTCATAATACAATAGGGAGATTCTTTTTACATATTCCCTAGAATCATACAATTCCCACAAGCAAGGTCCTTGTCATCAGGTGAAAATGCTTGGTTTGTCATGGGTGACCTCCAAACAGCAGACAGAATGTTATGGTGCTTTATACTGTGTAATAACAAATAATATCACAAATATATTTTTCCCCTCATCCTCGAACCCCACATTCTAAAACTCCATTCATCCATCAGTTAGGTATATCACTACCTGGTTGCACTGAGATCTTTCACACAGTGCCATCACAGCCACTGCTTGTTCCAGCAGTGAGTTCAACTTAGAATGTAAAAAGCACAGGGATTGTAATGTGATTTCTTCATATTCCACAGGAGGCTCCGCGTATTTGTGTGTCTGTGTTGAAGATCATATATTATATTAAGTATCCTGACAAGATACTTGCATGCCTGTAAAGGTGCGCTGTGCCTTTTGGTTGTAATTTGGGAAGCGGCTCTGGCTTTTACAAGCATGCAAACCTAACCTGCAGATCTACAACATGCTTTTGTAAACTGGGCTGAGACTTTTTTTGCGGTACTTTACCATTTACAAAGCAATCAAAAAGTAATCACAACTCTCTTCCACCCCCATAAAGAATTATGAGCAACATGTGCTGGATGCAGAAATAAGGGGTATGAGAGAGGGACTGGGGAGAAATTCACAAAGAATATAGGAGCCAAATGTAGCTATCTTTGAAAATTGCACTTCTCTCGATTCTGTGATGCAACATTCCAACCTCTCCAAACAAAAAAAGGGGGAAAAACTGCATAGAAAAATGTTTATATTAGGTGAAAGTGTGCATATATGAGTGAAAATAATGTAAAAATGCATTCATGGTGATAAATTTCTTGCAAAAATACATGTACATAATAATAATAATAATAATAATAATAATAATAATAATAATAATAATAATTTATTATTTATACCCCGCCCATCTGGCCGGGTTCCCCCAGCCACTCTGGGCGGCTTCCAACAAAACAGAAATTCTAAAATACAAAAATCCATCAAACATTAAAATACAGAAATCCATCAAACATTAAAAGCTTCCCTAAACAGGGCTGCCTTGAGATGCCTTCTAAAGGTCTGGTAATTGTTGTTCTCTTTGACCTCTAGTGGGAGGGCATTCCACAGGGTGGGTGCCACTACCGAGAAGGCCCTCTGCCTGGTTCCCTGTAACTTGGCTTCTCGTAGTGAGGGAACCGCCAGAAGGCCCTCGGAGCTGGACCTCAGTGTCCGGGCAGTACGATGGGGGTGGAGACGCTCCTTCAGGTATACCGGACCGAGGCCGTTTAGGGTTTTAAAGGTCAACACCAACACTTTGAATTGTGCTCGGAAACGTACTGGGAGCCAATGTAGGTCTTTCAGGACCGGTGTTATGTGGTCTCGGCGGCCGCTCCCAGTCACCAGTCTAGCTGCCGCATTCTGGATTAGTTGTAGTTTCCGGGTCACCTTCAAAGGTAGCCCCACGTAGAGCGCATTGCAGTAGTCCAAGCGAGAGATAACTAGAGCATGCACCACTCTGGAGAGACAGTCAGCGGGCAGGTAGGGACTCAGCCTGCGTACCAGATGGAGCTGATAAACAGCTGCCTTGGACACAGAGTTGACCTGTGCCTCCATGGACAGCTGTGTGTCTAAAATGACTCCCAGGCTGCGCACCTGGTCTTTCAGGGGCACAGTTACCCCATTCAGGACCAGGGAGTCCTCCACACCCACCCGCCTCCTGTCCCCCACAAACAGTACTTCTGTCTTGTCAGGATTCAATCTCAATCTGTTAGCCGCCATCCATCCTCCAACCGCCTCCAAGCACTCACACAGGACCTTCACCGCCTTCACTGGTTCTGATTTAAAAGAGAGGTAGAGCTGGGTATCATCAGCATACTGATGGACACCCAGCCCAAACCCCCTGATGATCTCTCCCAGCGGCTGCATATAGATGTTAAAAAGCATGGGGGAGAGGACAGAACCCTGAGGCACCCCACAAGTGAGAGCCCAGGGGTCTGAACACTCATCCCCCACCACCACTTTCTGAACACGGCCCAGGAGGAAGGAGCGGAACCACTGCATGACAGTGCCCCCAGCTCCCAAGCCCTCTAGACGGTCCAGAAGGATGTTATGGTCGATGGTGTCAAAAGCCGCTGAGAGATCCAGCAGAACAAGGAAACAGCTGTTACCTTTGTCCCTAGCCCGCCGGAGATCATCGACCAGTGCGACCAAGGCAGTTTCAGTCCCATGATGAGGCCTGAATCCTGACTGGAAGGGATCCAAATGGTCCGCTTCTTCCAGGCGTGCCTGAAGTTGTTCGGCAACCACTCGCTCAATCACCTTGCCCAAGAATGGAAGATTTGAGACTGGGCGATAGTTGGCCATATTGGCCGGATCTAAAGATGGTTCTTTAAGAAGCGGTTTAATAACCGCCTCTTTCAGCGGGTCTGGGAAGGCTCCTTCATGGAGAGAAGCATTTACCAACCCGCGAAGCCCATCGCCCAGCCCTTCCCGGCTAGCTTTTATAAGCCAGGATGGGCAAGGATCAAGGAGACAGGTGGTTGGTTTCACTCGTCGAAGCAGCCTGTCCACATCCTCGGAGGTAACAGATTGAAATTGATCCCACAAAACTTGACTAGACAGGACTCTAGCACTCCCCCGCCCCGGCCCTGCTCCCACGGTGGAGTCTACCTCTTCCCGAATCTGAGCGACTTTATCTGCAAAAAACTTTGCAAAATCATTGCAGGAGATCATGTGGCCCGTACTGGGCCCGGATGGAGCAGGTGGTTCCGCCAAATTGCGAACCACCTGGAAGAGTCTCCTGCTGCTGTTTTCTGCAGATGCGATGGAGACGGCGAAGAAGGTCCTCTTCGCCGTCGCCATTGCCACTTGGTAGGCTCGAAGTTGAGCTCTAGCCCGTGTCCGGTCTGATTCAAAATGAGTTTTCCGCCACCGGCGCTCTAGCCGTCTCAATGACTGTTTCATCGCCCTCAGCGCCGGGGAGAACCACGGGGCTGTCCGGGCTCCATGCAATCTGAGAGGGCGCTTCGGAGCCAGACAGTCAATAGCGCTGGTTAACTCCGCATTCCAGCGGGCCACCAGGGAATCAGCTGAAAGGCCATCGACATGGGATAAAACATCCCCTACCACTCTCTGGAAGCCAATTGGATCCATTAAGTAGCGGGGGCGGACCATCCGAATCGGTCCCACCTCCCTGCAGAGGGGAAGGGTTGCGGAGAAGTCCAGTTGCACCAGAAAGTGATCTGACCATGGCACTTCTTTTGTTTCGCTTTTACTTAATGTCAGATCACCAACATCCATAGAGGTAAACACCAAGTCCAAGGCATGTCCGCGGCTATGAGTTGGGCCAGACTTATTCAGGGACAGCCCCATGGTGGCCATGCTTTCCACGAAGTCCCGAGCGGCTCCTTGTAAGGTCGTGTCGGCATGGATGTTAAAATCCCCTAAGACAACCAAGCTAGGTGTCTCCAGGAGCACATCCGACACGACCTGAAGCAGCTCGGGCAGGGAATCCTTGGTGCAGCGGGGAGGTCGGTACACCAAAAGGAATCCTGTACTGCCCCTATTGCCCAACTTCCAGAACATGCACTCAGAAAACTCCGTCTTACCAATAGGACGCCTGGTGCAAACTAATGACTTCCTAAAAATCACTGCAACCCCCCCTCCCCGCCCAGATGGCCTGGGTTGCTGTGCATAAGAGAAACCTGGTGGACAAGCAGCACCAAGAACGGGCCCATCGGCTTCATCCAACCAGGTCTCTGTCACACATGCCAGGTCAAATCCTCCATCCACAATCAGGTCGTGAATGGCAGTGGTCTTATTCATCATCGACCTGGCATTGCACAGCAGCACCTTCAGGTCATGTGGGTATCCCTTGCTGATTCCAATATCCGTCCGGTCAGGACCAGACCCGGAGGCAGGGATAGTCCTCAGACAACGACTAAGTCTGCCTCCTCGGTAATGACATGGTCTGGTCTTAGCGTAACTCCTCCTCCTACCCGTGACCACTGAGATCGGTTGTCCCAGTGCATCACCCCCTGTGGAATCTGCCCCAGCCATTTTGCTTGCTGGGACCCCCTCCTGGGCAGCCCTGATCCCTCCCCTTAAAAACAAAATAAAACCTCTGTAAAAAACAGCAAAGAACAGAACAAAAGAAAAACACAATAAAACACTAAAACCAAAACAATAAAAATTACAAATACACTAAAATTTAACAGATTCCCACACCCAACTAAAAATCCCTCCCTAAAACCTATGTAAATCAAAAAATACAGTAAAACAATACAAAGACAGAAAATTACAAACTAAAATTGACCCCTCCCCTTAAAATCAAATTTAAAACCAAAACAGAAAACACTAATACCGTACAATAAAACAATACAAAGACAGAAAATTACAAACTAAAATTAGCCCCTCCCCTTAAAATCGAATTTAAAACCAATACAGAAAACAAACTAACAAACTAAACGATAAACAAAAACCAAAAACAATAAAAGTTACAAACACATCAGAATTACAAGAAAAGCAGCAGCGGCACTGTTCCAGGCCTCCTAGGAGCCTTAAAGCTGTGGTAGAGTATGGGTCCCACCCCCGGGCCCCAGGTGGAAGTGGGCTTCAGGGGGAGCAGTCCTCCCAAACACTCCCTGGCAGAGCAGCAGCAGCAGCAGCAATGTTCCAGGCCTCCCAGGAGCCTTAAAAGCTGTGGTGGAGTGGGGGACCCGCCCCAAGCCCCAGGTGGAAGTGGGCCTCAGGGGGAGCAGTCCTTCCAGTACTCACAGCAGCACTGATGTTCCAGGCCTCCCAGGAGCCTCAAAAGCTGTGGAGGAGTGGGGGACCTGCCCCAAGCCCCAGGTGGAAGTGGGCTTCAGGGGGAGCAGTCCTCCCAAACACTCCCTGGCAGAGCAGCAGCAGCAGCAATGTTCCAGGCCTCCCAGGAGCCTTAAAAGCTGTGGTGGAGTGGGGGACCCGCCCCAAGCCCCAGGTGGAAGTGGGCCTCAGGGGGAGCAGTCCTTCCAGTACTCACAGCAGCACTGATGTTCCAGGCCTCCCAGGAGCCTCAAAAGCTGTGGAGGAGTGGGGGACCTGCCCCAAGCCCCAGGTGGAAGTGGGCCTCAGGGGGAGCAGTCCTTCCAGTACTCACAGCAGCACTGATGTTCCAGGCCTCCCAGGAGCCTCAAAAGCTGTGGAGGAGTGGGGGACCTGCCCCAAGCCCCAGGTGGAAGTGGGCTTCAGGGGGAGCAGTCCTCCCAAACACTCCCTGGCAGAGCAGCAGCAGCAGTGGAACCTCGGTTTATGAACACCTCGGTTTATGAATTTTCGGTTTACGAACGCTGCGGACCCATTTGGAACGGATTAATTCGCTTTCCATTACTTTCAATGGGAAAGTTCGCTTCAGTTTATGAACACTTCAGTTTATGAACAGACTTCCGGAACCAATTACACCCATGCTTCGGGTTAAGTACGCTTCAGGTTGAGTACTCCGCGGACCCGTCTGGAACGGATTAATTCACTTTCCATTACTTTCAATGGGAAAGTTCGCTTCAGTTTATGAACGCTTCAGTTTATGAACAGACTTCCGGAACCAATTGTGTTCATAAACCGAGGTACCACTGTATAATGCAAACGTGTATACAAAAAGTGGCATTATTTGGACAAATGCCCCCCCGCCCAACACAAGTTTTAGTGTGGACTTTTTGTGTATTTATCTACTAGATATTAGAGACTGATGTAGAAATGGTGTGAACTGAACTTAAAAATAATAAACTAATATGGACATATTCAGACAATCTAGGAGAACTATCTTCACCAAAACCAGGATGTGTACGATTCAGTACAAACAGTTCTAAGGAGCTCTGTACTGGGGTGCCATTTGAATGGTGGTTCCTTCAGCTCCTCAGGTGATTATTTATCAACCACGTGATTATTTATCCTGATATTTTTGACCAGTGTGACAAACATTTAAAATGCCCGTCTTCTGCATGTTCCCTCAGAAGTAAATCACATGGTAAGTATGCATACAATTAAAGGTAAAGGTAAAGGAACCCCTGACCGTTAGGTCCAGTCACGGATGACTCTGGGGTTGCGCGCTCATCTCACTCTATAGGCCAAGGGAGCCGGTGTTTGTCCGCAAACACGTTCTGGGTCATGTGGCCAGCATGACTAAGCCGCTTCTGGCGAACCAGAGCAGCACGCGGAAACGCCTTTTACCTTCCTGCCGGAGAGGTACCTATTTATCTACTTGCACTTGACATGCTTTCGAACTGCTAGGTGGGCAGGAGCTGGGACTGAACAATGGGAGCTCACCCTGTCGCAGGGAATCGAACTGCCGACCTTCTGATCGACAAGCCCTAGGCTTTGTGGTTTTAGACCACAGTGCCACCCATGTCCCTTATGCATACAATTAGAGGCTTATTATATACTAGATATGGATGACAAGCACACCAGTAAGAAGAACAAATGTTCTTAATATGTCCTTTGTTTGTTTGTTTACTATTTATTCTTGAGCTGGCCTTTAAATCTTACCAATAATTTTCCACACTCCTGAAATCTGTATTAGCATAATAGCACTCTGTGGTGGCTGCAGGGCAGAAGGTGTGGTTTTTATATATCCTTTGTTTCAGGGCTATACTTAAGGTTACTAATACTTTTTAAGAGATTATTTTACTTGGAAATGACAAATAACAGGTATAGAACAAATAATACAGCCTTAAGGAAACAGCAAAAAATAGTGTCAGATAATTTTCATATAACCTAGATGTGCACAAGCCGTGTCCTATTGAACACCTTCTAGAACATTCTTCTGTTTTGCATAACTGTTAGTTATACAGTTTGTATAACCAACAAGCAAGCCACAAATTGCTTATGTGAGAAAGAACATAGGCCAGTGTTTTTCTTTTTCATTCCCACCTCTTGTACATGCAAAGGTTAATTATATCTTTAGTTGTAATGCAGTTGTTTTGCACAAAGGCAGTCCTGCACAAAACAGCTGTTAAAATAAAAATAAAGGTACTGTGAACATCCCTTCAGCAATAACTGGTGGAAAAGGGAATGCTACAACTTTTCCTTTGAGCTGTTGGAAACAAAAGGTCCCTTAGCTGTGCTCAGGCGATGATGAGATGGAAGTGGAGCAATGGATGGCACCCAGGAAAACATCACACACACACCCCCCAAAAAAACACCTGCTACTGCAAAAAAAAAAAACACCACTTCGAGAACACTGTCCAACCATCTCGTCCTCTGTCATGTTATATTACAGTATTTCTTTTTGCTGCATTAACCATGGCTCAAAGACATCTGGATTAAACTGTGGCAGGTAATTGTTTCCTATTGTCCTGGCATTCTGGAACAGAGAAGCAGGCAGAAAAGGTCCCTAAGCATCATTGACAGAGGGGTGGCAATATGAGAATAGACTATATTGCCATCCCTCGTAGCACTCCCAAGTGAGAACTACAAGACCAGAAAAGTTTATCTTGGTGGGACAGGCAGACCCGTTTGAAATATGTGTTGCCCATCCAAGTCCCATTGAAATAAATGAAACTTGCACCAGCGGAGTGCTTGACAATATCATCTGCCGGAATCTTTGTCTCTTTCACAGATTACAGGCACCTGTCTATCGATATTCCTTCTCATATGCTGTTATGTGTACTCTTGGCAATATAAATGATGCACGGAGCTCAGACTAGTGAGACAGATTACCACCCTGAGCTGGATAGCTCCAGTCTGAATGCTTCTGGAAAGCAGGAGAGCATCCCAGCGAGTCTTTGCTTCCAAAAATGCTCATCCAGATTTTTTAATACTTTTTGTTGCTGTTGCCAGACATGAAGCAGGTGGTACATTATAATCCTTTATGTACAGAACAGAATACACACACACACACACACACACACACACACACACACCCCACATAGAAATACTTGCTGTATTTTTAGTGTACAATGGTGGCAAACTGCTCTTACTGTATTTGGATTTAATTCCTGGTGGCACAAAAAGAAAGAAGTGAATTCCACTCTAGCTTTGGCATTCTGACAGCTGGGAGATACTATGCCAGCATGTCCCCTTGTGGTTTCCCATGTAGAAAGAAGTTTTGCATTGAAGAAGAGGGATGGCATTGGTTGCATTCAACAATGGCAACAAAGCTCACCTGGAAGAATTGTTTTAGCAGCAGAGGCAATTTTTGTTTTATTTATTTTGCCAAAGGAATAAACGAGTGGGAGTTTTGTTAGTTTGTTGTAATTTATTTTTATCGGCTAGGCATTATTTTGTACTATTTTTAGTACAAAGGGTTCTTGCACTAGCCGACAGGGGAATTTTAATGTTGCACAACAGAGGAATCCAATGCAAGAGGGTTTTTAAAAGTTTTTTTAAATTATTTATTAAATTTATGTACTGCACTTCATCAAAGGATCACAGGGCAGCTTACAATAGAAAAGCACAAAAACACATACCATAGTAACACACGAAAACGGTGACCCACCCACCGAATTAATATTTGGGAATTGTGCAACGTATGGTGCTACAATGATATTCCAGCTGAACTATTTAAAATTAGTGATGATATTCCAGTGATGATATTCCAGCTGAACTATTGATGATATTCCAGCTGAACTATTTAAAATTGAACTGAACTAGTGATGATATTCCAGCTGAACTATTTAAAATTTTAAAAGATGATGCTGTTAAGGTGCTACACCCAATATGCCAGCAAGTTTGGAAAACTCAGCAATGGCCAGAGGATTGGAGAAGATCAGTCTACATCCCAATTCCAAAGAAGGGCAGTGCCAAAGAATGCTCCAACTACCGCACAATTGCGCTCATTTCACACGCTAGCAAGGTTATGCTTAAAATTCTACAAGGCAGGCTTAGGCAGTATGTGGACCGAGAACTCCCAGAAGTGCAAGCTGGATTTCGAAAGGGCAGAGGAACCAGAGACCAAATAGCAAACATGCGCTGGATTATGGAGAAAGCTAGAGAGTTCCAGAAAAACGTCTACTTCTGCTTCATTGACTATGCAAAAGCCTTTGACTGTGTCGACCACAGCAAACTATGGCAAGTTCTTAAAGAAATGGGAGTGCCTGATCACCTCATCTGTCTCCTGAGAAATCTCTATGTGGGACAAGAAGCTACAGTTAGAACTGGATATGGAACAACTGATTGGTTCAAAATTGGGAAAGGATTACGACAAGGTTGTATATTGTCTCCCTGCTTATTTAACTTATATGCAGAATTCATCATGCGAAAGGCTGGACTAGATGAATCCCAAGCAGGAATTAAGATTGCCGGAAGAAATATCAACAACCTCAGATATGCAGATGACACAACCTTGATGGCAGAAAGTGAGGAGGAATTAAAGAACCTTTTAATGAGGGTGAAAGAGGAGAGCGCAAAATATGGTCTGAAGCTCAACATCAAAAAAACCAATATCATGGCCACTGGTCCCATCACCTCCTGGCAAATAGAAGGGGAAGAAATGGAGGCAGTGAGAGATTTTACTTTCTTGGGCTCCTTGATCACTGCAGATGGTGACAGCAGTCACGAAATTAAAAGACGCCTGCTTCTTGGGAGAAAAGCAATGACAAACCTAGACAGCATCTTAAAAAGCAGAGACATCACCTTGCCGACAAAGGTCCGTATAGTTAAAGCTATGGTTTTCCCAGTAGTGATGTATGGAAGTGAGAGCTGGACCATAAAGAAGGCTGATTGCCGAAGAATTGATGCTTTTGAATTATGGTGCTGGAGGAGACTCTTGAGAGTCCCATGGACTGCTAGAAGATCAAACCTATCAATTCTTAAGGAAATCAGCCCTGAGTGCTCCCTGGAAGGACAGATCGTGAAGCTGAGGCTCCAATACTTTGGCCACCTCATGAGAAGAGAAGAATCCTTGGAAAAGACCCTGATGTTGGGAAAGATTGAGGGCACTAGGAGAAGGGGACGACAGAGGACAAGATGGTTGGACAGTGTTCTCGAAGCTACGAACATAAGTTTGACCAAACTACGGGAGGCAGTGCAAGACAGGAGTGCCTGGCGTGCTATGGTCCATGGGGTCACGAAGAGTCAGACACGACTAAACGACTAAACAACAACAACATGGTGCTACAAAGTTACCAGCAAACTACATATGCATTCTCTTGCTTAACACATTCTGCTGAAGCAAAACATTTCACCAGCAGAACAATTAAATGATGTTAGCTTAGTGCTATATTGGATACAACCTTGTAATTATTATTATTATTATTATTATTATTATTATTATTATTATTATTATTATCATCATCATCATCATCTTCTACTATTGGAAGAGATGAGACAGCTCATTCATTTATATGTTAGGTTCTTTGTACAACTAGCCTTTAATTGGTGGATGGTCTCAGGCAACAGGGTCCCAATTCCCACCATGTTTCTTGGTGCTGTTGCCATATCATGTATGATTGCCCAAACTCAACTAAGGGATGCTTGAGGAATGTAGTCTTTGCAAATCCTGATATAAACTGGCCTTTCAGACTAATATGTGGACCAGAGCCTACCGATCCGTAGGATTTCACACTTCCCAAATGTTGTGGCACAGTTCTTGGTTCAAAGAAACATACCGAAGATGGAAATTTTGAGAAGAAATATATTTTGAAACCACGTATGAAGACGATGTATTTAAATATGAATTTAAATGCAACGTTTCATGTAGATTTTAAATTGCAGTTTGATGCAGAAAGAGGATGGAATAGATTTAAGTGTAGGCACATGAAAATGGCATGGAATGAGCACAAATAGACTCATTTGTCCGTTCCTACCAAGCTGTGGTTATGCCTTCAGGCTTATGCTTTTCTTCTGGGCTTATAGACTAGTCTAGGCATCCCCAAACTTCGGCCCTCCAGATGTTTTGGACTACAATTCCCATCATTCCTGACCACTGGTCCTGTTAGCTAGGGATCATGGGAGTTGTAGGCCAAAACATCTGGAGGGCCGCAGTTTGGGGATGCCTGGACTAGTCATAGCAAACCTGTGACTGGACTACATCACCCATCATGCCCTGCCATTGGTTATGCTGGTTGAGGCTGATGGGAGCTGGAAACCAACAACACCTCAAAGGGCACAGGTCTCCCACTCCTGCTGTAGTCCATTTTCTTACAAGAATCCTCCTCACAAGAACTCCAAGTGTAGCAGGCAAACACCCACAAAAACTAAAACCAGATTTCTTGCTTCCTTCATACTCTTTCATGGAATATATATTTTAAAAGCAATCATTTCACAGAATAATAAGCAATTACTCTGTCATACCCTGATTATAATTTGTTATGATGTCCAGAGGTCACATAAAATTGTTTAAGAGGCTGGGTTTAGTCCTGACAACAGGCCGCCACCACTTAGCTGTCTACAATATAAGTGAAATTAACCTCATTGCCTCAGTGCAATAGTACTTAGAAATGAAAAAAATGAAATGTGAGGTCGCCAAAATGGCACTTTAAATTATATCCTGTTATGGTCACCTCTGTGCACTGGGCCATATATCTGCAATTACTCTGTCTGTAGGTAAAAACACACACTCCCTCCTTGACACCAAAAGCTTACTGTTGTTGAAACTTTAGGGATTTGGTGCTGATTTGTAATCAAGGGAACAAATTAGCAGCTACACACAATGAGGGGAAAGCGTAGGGATTGGGGAGAGATGAAATACATCTTGCTTTAGCACACAATACAAAGTAGAAGGGTTATTGTCCTCTCTTTTTTGATCAGCTGTTTATTATCGTTGGGCTATTGCAGGTGGAAAAAATAGCTGCAAAATGCTAATTTGTATTTAAAGAAGTCAAACATCCTAAAGGCTTGATTTTTAGTAGCTTCGTGAAGCTGCATTACTGGCTGTCACTAACCAGTGTGCTGACAGGATGTTTCTCTGTCAGGCAACCACAACAGGGGGCCATCAAATGTGGCCTTCAGGTCATGCCTGAGTTTTGTGTCTTGGCCCACAGTTTATGCTTTGCTATTTTCCGGTCAACACACAGTTGTCTCAACGAAGTTACATTATCAACTCAAACTATCCTTAATTGGTCATGACAGTCTAAATAGTGTGAGTTCTGCTACTGGTGTGTTATCCCATGCACCCAAGCATTTCCTATGGTCTCTTCAATTTAAAAGGAACCCCTCCCAATAATAAAATATTTTGCAATTTTAATGTTTTTTTATTGTGCAAATTGGTGCATGCACAAATTCTCTTTCTCTGTGTATCGTCGTCATCATCATCATCATCATCATCACACAAAAGCAAACAATGCCTGTCTCCGCTAAACATCTGATCAAGGCCTGATCCCATCAAACCTTCAGCTTGTACTGCAAAGAGTCTGATCAGACTGTGGCCCTGGGCTTACTGGCTCTAAAGTAATTTTAAAGTTTTAAAGTTATAGAATGTGAGGAAACTTTTTCAGCCTGACAGCCACATTGTGTTCTGAGCAACCCTCTGTGGACCATATGTTAGTAGAGCCAGAAGTAAAAGTTGCTAGAACAATTAATGTAAAATTTACTTTTGCCCAACAGGCTACCTTTATTGCACCCTCTCTATCCTTCATTCAGGGAAGCAAGAGGTTTTATCAGTGTTCAAGGGCATACTCCAGCCCAGCAAAAACTCTCAAGGAGGATGGGAAACAAGATGTGACTCTGGGGGAACTTGAAGGTGGGCAGGTTTGGCTCCCAGGCTTGAGGTTTCCCACCCCTGTTTTAAATGCTGCGATATATATTTAACGATAAAATAGTTTATTTTATTCATCCTTCTTTATGTGACATACTATTATTCTAATGTATGATGGATCAAATTCCTTAGCCATGGTTTCAAAAAAGAACACAAAAACACCCCACTAAATGTTGATGTTCATTAGAAGATTACCTTGTAAATTTCTTTCTTGGAAGCACCTGCACGTTCTGAAATGCAATTTTGCATATGCTAACAAAGGGCTTAACGGTGCAGATGCTGCAGCTGTAACAGCGAACCAAATGTCATTGATCTACCTTTCTGGTAGCACCATAGGTTATGCATAACCCTCGGTGTCTGCTAATAGACGTCCATTTTTGACAGCACAAACCTTAAAAGCAGATGTTATCATACAAGCTGCCAACTTCCTGCATTATGCGAAGCACAGCCTGACATAATATAAATAACATTGTGTGATGACCCTATGATAAAAATAACATTTGTAAAGGAAGAGGCAAGCATTCAGCCCCTGAATTTTAGCAGCAACAAAATGTTGCAACGCCCTTAGCTTTCTTCCTGGCAGAATATAATACAGACCACAGTGGATCCTTTCCGTGTGGCAAATTAAATGCAGCATGGTATAAATTATTTACATTTAAATCAGATTTTAAATATTAAACGTAACAAGACTCATAATATTTTCTCTGGAGAGCTAACAGTTTTCAGAGCTTGACAGAGACAAATAGTCCCAAACAACTGCCAATCTAAAATTCTTGCATTTAAGCTGATTTTAATACTGAGTTCAGGACCAGTTTAGCTTCCATTCAGGTAATCTTAGGGCTTTTCTTATTCACCACCATCATCGTTGTGAAATAGACCTTTCAAGCCCTGCTTCAAAGGAAATAGCCCAATCATCCACAATCCATACATTAAAGGAGGAAGTCATATTCTTCCTCTGCTTTTAAGCAATCTGCCTTTAAATCTAGAAGCATCTCCAACTACGTATGTTCCTTCCAGATGAGAATGTAAAAAGCAGTTATTTTCATTCTGAACTGTCTTTATCACAATCAGGACTGTTTCTGACCTGCTGCAGCTCAGTTTTCATCAAATACTGGGTTTGGGGTTTTTTGTCTCACTGTCAGCTATTTAATGTAGGTTACATAACTTCAGTGATTATTTACATAACTCACATAACTTAGACCAGGCATCCCCAAACTTCGGCCCTCCAGATGTTTTGGACTACAATTCCCATCATCCCTGACCACTGGTCCTCTTAGCTAGGGGGTCATGGGAGTTGTAGGCCAAAACATCTGGAGGGCCGAAGTTTGGGGATGCCTGACTTAGACTCATTTCAAGGCAAAACAAATGCTATAACACTATTTTAAGGAGTCATCAGTTACATGTAATTTGTGGACTTAAAATAACAAAAATTGATAGTATTCAATTGACTGGTTTCCATTCCTGAGTGCAGACAACCATGTGAAGTGCAGCAATTTTACAGATTCCCTCTATTTTTCCAGGGAAGCGTATCCTCAACCAGAACAGGTTGCCTTCCCACCTCTTGGACCTGAGACCTCAGAATGCACAACACCACTGTGTTTTCAATATCAGCTTCAGCTTCAATTTATTGATCAATATGCAGCCCATTACCACCTGCCACCTCTCCTGATTCAGAAGGAAGAGAGAGATGGAGTTAGGTCATGTCTGCACTCCATATCTCCTTACGACAGTTCCTAGAAATTTCCGATGGATGCTTAATAGCAAGGGGTATCAGATGGAAACCTGCAAGATGCCACAGGACAAGTATCTAACCCTGAAGACTACACATCACAACTACTTTCCTCAGATGGCCCCAAAGGCCATTGAAATATCCCCAACCTCCACCTTCCTGAGTCACTGAGGATACCATGGTCAACACTATCGAAAGCCATGAAGAGTTCAATCAGAATGAACAGGTTGACACTTACTCCATCTCTGTTCCTAAAAAAAAGAAGTCGTATAACCGGTTTTATTGCCATCAGCAGGCCTGAAGACTGTCATGAAGGATGATGGGGAGGAGGAAGAGGATCCCAACAAGGGGTGTAGCCAGGACTGGGACACACCAGGGCAAGCAGGGGATGGGGAAGGAAGTACTCACAGGGTGACGGAGGTTGGTGAGGGGATGGAGATCAACACACAGGAACCAGAGCATCAGGACCCATCAGCAGAATCAGAGGGGCCCCTGCCCCCACAAACAAGGTGAGCTCTGCTGCATAGGGAGCAGTGGGAGAGGGATTTTAGGAGGCTGAGGCAGGCAAGGGCCCACAGCCTAGCTCATTAGCTGGCCAGGTGGGTCTTGCTAGCTCTGGCAGCAGGTGAGAGATTTCTCAGTAGGAGTAGGCTTGGAACAGGTGAGGGTCATCAAGCCTCGTCAATCCCAGATACAAAGTGCAAAGGGAAGCAGAGCTGAGGCGCTGTGTCTGCTCCACTGCCCATGTTGCAGGACTTTGGCTTAGATGCTCTTAGACTTCAACAGGACTGTTCTTCAGCCTTGACTCTGACTGCTGGGCTTCAGACTTGTCTATTTGGATTAACCCTGGACTACGTTTCCTGTCCTTTGGCCTTTGGACTTTGTTTGTGTGGCTTAACCCTGGACTTCAGACTTTGGATTTGGCATACTGACTCGCTGCAAGGTAGGCCAGAGGTTCAGGAGAAAGCCTGACCGAAGTCGCATGTTGGTCTCTATCCTTTCAAATCACTTTCCCATACTACATGGGGAAGCTGCGACCCTCTTGGTGTGTTGTTGCACTGCAACTCCCATCAGCCCCAGCCAGCACAGCTTATCACTAGGGCTGACCAGAGATGTACTTCAAAGACATCTGGAGGCCAGGGGTTCCCCATGCCTTTCTTATACAGTCTGCTGGAGAAGATACCACCTTTTGTTTGCATAGGTTGTAATATGAAGCGGAAACTGATGTTAGAGGGACAAAAGTCTATCCACCTGCAGTAGACCTTCCTACCTCATGGTTTAGCTCTGGAGGGTGGAGTGTTAAGCTTAGCCATAGTTTTCCCACCAGCCTGCCTTCACAACTCTGGAAACTGATGCTGATAGAGGCCATGCCCATCTTGGTACTCCTCTCAACCATTCTTGCTGCGTCCTGACTTGCACATTGACATGGAACCTGACATTTATCTGTACAGTACGTGGTTCTGGGATGGATGGACTATTTGATCAAGAAAATATAGTATCCCTTTTATTCCCTAGCAGCAAGAAACTGAACCATATATTTTTAACAATCTGAGCCATAATCCCTTTCCCTCAGCAATGTTTTTTTGTATATAAATATTTAATAATTGCAATGTATATTACTCTAAACATTACACCACTGGAAGGGTAAGCTTGCAATACCAAAACATCTTATTTGCCTGTAACAAGCCATTTATTTATCTTGGCTTTGCTGTTTTGCTTTTCTCCAACTCTCTTCTCAGTCTTAGGCAAAATCTTGTGATTACTGTTTGACAGTGAGAAATATCAGGAGCTCCAACTGAGCAGCTCTTGGTTTTTTCCCAGGCAGATAGAAAATCCCTGCATTATGCAAAATGTCTGCGGCAGGTAAGCTTACAATTACACAAGAATTCATGAGGTAAACTCTAGCCTTCCCAAGAGAAACTAATAGCTTTCCCAAGAACCACCAGCAGCAGTAGAAACTATCCTATTAAAGGGTCACTTCACTTGCTGAGTTCAATCCAGAAAAAGTTCGTTGTGCATTAAGTCACACCAAGGAAAACCTCAGCAATGGGAATGGGAGAAATCCTAACCCACACACACAGCCCAGCTGGGTTTACCACAGCCCTACTGGGAGTGGGGGTGGGGCTAGATGGAGAGACAGGCGGATGGCTGCACCACCAGCCTCGAGCTCGTTCAGCGGGCCTGGTACTATCACACAGTGGCAGCAGGACCAGAGCAGGATCCATTGGGTTGCAGGCCAGCTCTCTCTTTCATATACACTACCCAGAAAGCCCCACTTGTTTTCTGTCGGCCTCGATCAGGGATCTCACCAATGATACAATAGTAGAGGCCAGCTGGATTGGTCAGATTGGTCTCTGCCAACCAGCTCAGCACAAAAGGGGGTTGTATTGCTCTACCCAGCAGTACATTCAGTTTAGAGCAGGCATCCCCAAACTTGACCCTCCAGATGTTTTGGACTACAATTCCCACCATCCTTGACCACTGGTCCTGTTAGCTAGGGATCATGGGAGTTGTAGGCCAAAACATCTGGAGGGCCGCAGTTTGGGGATGCCTGGTTTAGATGGTTTAGAGAATCAGGTTTTTTATTGTTTGTAGCCAGTGGCAATTGCGGTGATTTGATTTAGTTTGTGGCCATTGCAGTTGTTGGGTAGCAGTCTAGAAATGTAAAATGTGAATGTGACAAACATGTTTGTGGATCTGTTTCTAAGCTCGCCTGTTGGGGAACTGCGATTGGCCACAGCAGCCCCTTGTGCTATGTGATGGCATGCAGCACCAGAGGCGGTAGACATGATTCATCACATGATGCAGGGCAGCATTTCTGCTCAGTGGTACAGCTGTACCCTGCTATATGCATATAAAGTTGCCCTCATCTCCTTTATCCAGGGAAGGCTTCCGACTCCTCTTAAAAATATGTGAGCCTCCCACAAGGAGGAACATCTAAAAGTAAATTATTAGAAAACCAAAGTTATGGGTTTTGGCAAGAGGACATAGATCAAGTCCACAGTTTCTAATATTCAAAGACCCATTTAAATAAATGTCTGTGTGGGAAAGGGCACAAATTAGCAATAAAACGTGCTAGTTTTCAGTTAGTCCAGGTTGTTCCAACTTTCTCTAAGGGCAGGGGAGAAAGCTACAAAACTTTAATATTCTGATCTGTGTTGGCAAGCTTGTGTGGAGTTTGGATGATGTTAACACTTTGGAGATAATGCCACATCAGTTGCTTAAGGTTCTTCTGGGACTTCCAAATGGTTTGCCAGCATGGGCATCTGGAGACAGCAGCAACCAGAAAGTAATGCCACTCCAGGTCTGTGGCACCACCTCGCCTTGTATCTGCAAGGTCACAGGTTGCCCAGCTCTGCTCTAACCTTCTTTTTATCTACTGTTAGTTCTGCTTCCCTAAATGTTGCTCTTTGCTATGCCTTCATGTGTTGCCTTTAAAACACTGAAAGGTGTAAGGAGGATAGTATCACATAAAACAAATGAGCAGAATTGTGTCTGCCCATTTTGCCTCATTTCATGGGTTCTGCAAAGGCCAGAGCTCTAATTAAAAAGGAAAAAATAAAAACTCTATGGATAAAAGATCTGAGCTTATTATGGTTTATCTGGGGAACACAACTGCCTCCCCCACCCCCATAGGCATCTATATATGCTGGCAGCTGCATTGTTATAGACAACAGTAGAAGTGGACCTTTCTTCCACCACGGCATAAAGAGTTCATTCTGCATTGGTCTAGGCCACAAACAAATGGGGCAAACTACTACCTCCTTCTTGTTTGTTTTGTAGCACAATTTTTTTTTAATAAAAACTAACAAATAAGCAAGGAAAAGTACATATAGGATCTCCATTTTCAAGTCAGAGTGTTTTTCACAGTTTGCTTCCCTTTGGTATGAGACGTTATTGTTATAGACGTTGGCGGGGGGAGAGGAGAGGGGAGAGAGATGATGATCTTTTCTTTGTGCAGATATTTTTTGTGTCAGTTTCATGTGGGTGGGTCCTTTATTTATATGGGTTTTTATTTATTTATTTTGATTGGCAATGTGAGAGACTGGAGAGTCCAGAGCTTGATTGGTTACAGTATGGTTTGTTTATATGTAGGGAGAGGGGCAGATTGTTGGGTCAGATTAGCCATATTGATTCATATGCTGTTGGGAGGCGTGGTGAAGTCTACGGTAATCCTTTTGGATATCAGTACTGCCGGAAATCTCCGAAATATCAAAACAGGTAGTAGAAGCAACTCCAGAACTAGCCCTATTAAATATCTTTTAGGGCAGCAATGGAGCAATGCCAAAGAATTTATAAATCACTTACCGTTAATCTTAGCAGCTATTAATATCATAACTAGACACTGGAAGGATTTATCAGGAGTGTACATAGACCACTAGTACCAATATGTATGGGAAACAGCCCTACTAGAAAAATTAACAAAGCTAAACTAGCACAGGGACAAATAGCTAGTGAAACAGGTTTTTGCCATGAAGAACCCAGCTCAACTGTGTAAAAGCCTGGTGCTAAAATAGTCTATCTGCAAATGTGTCAGACTCCAGGATAGCAAAAGGGTGTACAGTACTCTGAAAGAGAGTATATGGTAGACCCCATAAATGGAATGATAGAAATCATTCAACATATTGCTGCGTCTTGTGCTGGCACTGCTTTATCAAGATGGAGCATGTACAACAAAGGTTCTTTCAGGAATTTATTTACACCTTGCCTATTGAGGAAAGCTTCTTATGCTTGATGAAATGAATCTGCTAGAGCCAGCTGTTGAAAGGAATAGACCGCTGTGCAAATGTTTCATTTGCCATAGCCTTTGAAGTGTAATTTGTTACAGTTTTTAATAAAAAATAATTTTTGCAAATGCCAGCGTTAGCCATACAAATGATAAATGGGAAGCTGTTTTCTTTCCCCTATATAGAAACCTTTTAGAAATTTTGTTAGGTCTGTGCCCTTGTTCTCTGCATTCCAATTAATAAAAAGAGAAATGTCTCTTATTACGCTCCATGCCCCATCCTTTAGGACTTGGGGCGTTCTAATTCCCTAGGAAAAGTATGAGAAATATTGTTTCAGATGGTATCAGGTGCACTAGCAAATGAGACACTTTAGATTCAACCTGGCTAGCGTTTCCAGCACTCATATATACACTTGCTGCAAGTCAAAGGTACTCAGCCATGTCTTTTATTAGGAATGTGGTGAATTTATCAGCAGTCAGCACACTATTCTTCACAGGGTTCCCCCCGCCCTCCCCCAGTAATAAGTACAGCAGTTAGGGAAGGAAAAGCACAATGAAAGCCCAACCAGATAGAAAGGCACTATTAGATAATGCTCCACAATTGTACCTAGGCGTGCAGACTGTTCAGTCTGTGGAATTGTACAAATATAATAACCAAGGACCTTTATCATTATATAACTGTCATAAATATAAAATACACCCGGGAAATTGATGCCGGTCACTCAAGGGCCAATCAAATGATTGGACTGAGGTTATAAATCAATTGTACTGTCTCATAGCTACAAACACATGGATGGTACAAACAGATGCTGTTAAGAACCATCTCGCCCTATTCTGCCCATCCTCTGCAGTCTGTTGGAAAGAAGCCTCTGTGTTTCCTACTTCCTGCTCATGTCTAGATAGTGGAAACCATCTGGGTTCTCTGAAATGTAATCAAGCTTGTGGAATTCTGTGTCCCATGTAATTTGCCTTAGTTTCCACAGCTGATTGCATACTTTTTGTTTGCCTTGCCTTATTTTTGGTATCTTCCAGTTATACTAGTTTTGCTCCATTGTGCTTTCATTTTATTAATATTTGATAATGAGATGGTGTTGTTATTAGTACAGCCCTGATTCTGCTGCAAGTGGTAAGGCGAGTAAACCACTGTAATTATTATTACTATTAATATTGACGGATAATGACCCCCCCAAAAAATATCTTAAATCCAAACTGAGTCACTCTTTGAATTTATCTGATCTGCGGATGTAAGCGAGTTGGATTCATAAGTGAGTGCCTCCCTCCAGTTTATTGAGAGGCTAGAAAACCCGGGAGGTGGGGGGAGATAGGCATATATAAAAAGAGAACTCACAGTGGAACCATCAGCCACGGTGATTGCTGGGAGTTGCCATCCCTCCTGGCCTTGCAATTAATAGGACATATGTGCATATCAGGAACCTGAATGCTAGTTCAGCCAGCCTTAGAAAAGCCCAGCTAGAGCCAAAACCCCATGTAGTTCAGTATGCTCTTTGCACAGTGACTAACCAGATGCCTTTGGGAAGCCTGCAAGCAAGACCTGAGGGTAACTACTCAAATGTAATACCAAGCAACTGGTTAGCAGAAGAATACAGTCTCTGGTGGTGGAGACTGAACACAGGCATCATTGCTAGTAGCTACTTACACTTTCTCTTCCATGACTTTGTCTCATCCTTCTTTAAATCCATTCAAGTTTGTGCCCATCATGACACCTTGGGGGAACTGTTTTATCCATTTCCCAATGCTTTTTTTTTTAAGTAAACACTAGAAATATTTGAGTTAATACTATACAATGGGAGTAGGTCCCATTAACTTCATTGAGGCTTACTTCTGAGTACATATGCTTAGGATTGTGCTGCAGGGGTGTCGCAGCAATAAAAAAAAAAAGGCCAAAATATGAAGAGATGCAAGCATAATGTAAAGGCAATCGATAGGATGAATTATACGGGAGCTGGGCAGAATGGCACTCTAGTTAGAATGCAGTTCCTGAAGTACTATAAAACATGTATCACTCTAAGATCATTGGACATGTTCCAGCCAAAGTTATTCCCTTTAAAGTGCCATTGACTTCAAATTGGAGAGTTTTACACATTAGTTTAAGGAAACTGCTTAACTTTGGCCATGCCATGCCAATTATTTAGAAAAGTTGTGATGTTTCAGAACTCATTAATATCCGTTCTTAAGCCTCTTCAACGAGGCATACCACTGAGTTCAGTGGATCCTCAGTTTGCAGAGGGACTCCGTCTTAGTAATTTAATATCATTTGCATTTAAAGGAAATCAAAAGAAAATGGCAAATGTCATAAAAGTCTGATCCGATCAAAAATGACCCAGACACTAAAATAGCCCAGTGAAATGGATCTATATTGCCCACATGGGTTTTGTTTTGTTTTGTTTTAATGACATCCTTTATTTGGTGTTTAAGTTTACGGTACTTTGCAATGCCTAGCACAGTACAAGGATACAGACACAATCACAGCTATTCTGTGTATCTCCCTCCACCCTAGTGTCTAAGATGCAGTGGACATAACGGGACCTTATCTGTAATGGAACTCCCTAACAGCATAAGAAATGTCATGCTGGATTAGTCCAAAGGCCTATCTAATCTAGTATTGTCTTCTCATAGAGGCCAGTCAAATGTCTATGGCAGGCATCCCCAAACTTCGGCCCTCCAGATGTTTTGGACTACAATTCCCATCATCCCTGACCACTGGTCCTGTTAGCTAGGGATCATGGGAGTTGTAGGCCAAAACATCTGGAGGGCCGCAGTTTGGGGGTGCCTGGTCTATGGGAAGTCTACATTCAGGACCTGAGTGCTACAGCACTCAATGGCCTCCTAAGGCCGACTTCATAGAATCATAGAATTGTAGAGTTGGGAGGGAGCCCAAGGGTCATCTAGCCCAACCCCATGCAATGCAGTAATTTCAGCTACAGCTCTATTATTGCTCTCTTTACTTCCCAATGCTCCAGCACTGTTCAGGAAAGAGCTGTTGCTCAGTGGCAGAGCATCTGCCGTGCATTCAGAAGATCCCAGTTTCAATCCCCAGCATCTCCAAGTAGAACAGGGACTGTCCCCTGTCTAAAACCACTAAGAGCCTCTACCAGCCAGTGTAAACAAAACTGAGCTAGATGAATCAGTGCTCTGGTTCAGAATAATGCAGCTGCCTATATTCTTCAACTTATGGCAGGCAGCAAAATCTTGATTACTTCAGAAGACTTTTGATGAAAACACTGGCTGAGTGATTTATTGTTGCCCATGCAACTCTGTTCTGCAATTCATTTGTTTTACTTTGTTGTTGTTGTTGTTGTTGTTGTTGTTGTTGTTTTGCAGCTGCTTTTTGAGGGTTTAAAGTAGGATATGTCCATGTATATAAAACTGAATATTAAAACCTTGTGATTTCAGCTCCTAATTAGGTTTGTCGTTTATAATTTACTTTTGTTATTTACAATGTCCACCAATCCATGCCTTGGTCCTGCATTTGCTTTGTTGACATTGATATTGTCTGTGTTGTAGATTTTGTTTCCTTCTCATTTTAAGTATAGGCATACTTCCTTTTACTGATACTACTGTCCACATTTATGCTCTGTTGTTTGTCCAGTGGTGGGAATTGTTTTCAAAAATTATTTACAAATGAAAAGCAATGTTGACTAAAAACACTGTAGCAGACATTTTTAGTGACTTAGAGGTTGCATGCCAGTGGGATGACTAAAGCTGCCCCCCCCTCTCTCTTATCTATAAGCTTGGGAGGGGAATTAAAATCAGTTCAAATTTAAAAGTAAACTTACTTAATTCACAGTTTCTGAAACTGAAACAAATTTTGCAATGCAGTTCTCCAGCCAGGTAGTGTGTTCAAAAATGCACATACTGGGGCAAAGTGTGCACGTCAATGAATATATTAGTGGAATTAGCATACAAAAATCTTTATATTAGAGGTAATTATTTTGCAAAATATGTATACGGGGGGAATTGCATGCAAAAATGTGTACAGTAGGAGAAATTTTAACAAAGATGCCGATGAACACACCAACACACCCTGATCAAGAAATGTGAATAATGCAAGATTGGGAAAATGAACAAATGAAAGAAGCCAAAATGGGCATACTTGCCCATCCTGTTCGTGTGTAATTTAAATGGGGAGGGTGACACATGAGAGTATACCTCCCTGTGTGACACCTTCCATATCACAATCACCCATGTGTGGCCAATTTTGCCACCCTTACGTCATCTTTTGTGTTTAAGGTGGATATATAATATTAATTCAGATTCATGTATGACATGTACTTCCAGTTCATTCAGAAATGTGCACACGATTCCATGGACTGGAAATAGATATGAGAAGCTGATTACATGAATAAAGAATTTGCTTGGTGTGACCCTAGATACAGCCATGTCCTACAAATTATTCACTTGAGTACAATGACACATTTTTCATCCACCACATTTACATTAATCACAGCTGTTAAATGCTGCTGGTATCGAGGGATACAGCACATCAGATGTTGCTTCCTCCACATCGGTTCAACCTTGGAGATGGCTGGGCCTCTCAGCATGGAGCAATTTGTAAATGTCTAAGCTAGCTGCATGTTTCCAAACAGTTACAGTGTGTGTGTGTGTGTGTGTGTGTGTGTGTGTGTGTGTTCTTTGGTTAGTGGAGATGGATTGCTAAATCAGAACTCCAGCAAGCACACAGGAATTTCTTGAATTAAGACATAAACAGCCACAGTTTTGAAATACAGATAAATGCACCCATCTCATTCTTTGAATAATTTCCCTCAAGGTTACCAGCTAGCACTCTGCAATTTTCATGATTCTGGTTTGCAAGCTGTTCATGTGGATGATTTATTTGTGGGTTGTGGTTTGTTGGTTTTTTAAAGTTTAATCTTTGAGACTTGCCCCCCAGGAACTAGGAGTTGAATAAACACAGACACAGAGAATATTAGAGCAAATATATATATATCCAAATCTGTGAAGTTCCCTGTGGTCTGTTTGATCTAAAGTTTGGTTACAATCTCAATAGTTAGGATTTCCCTTGTGAAAGAACCAGAAACCTCACTACACCATAACCCAGGGCCTGTTGTATTAAGGGTTGGCTAGACAATAGGATGGAGAGATAAAAATAAATGAGATGTAAAGTCATCTTGGAGATGTCTAACAGAAACACCTAACTTAGAAGTACTTGAAAGTAAATCACTAGAAATTATATTACTAGATAGTAAGAATGGTCTTATTCAATGGATTAAGGTCCATCTACCCCAGCTTTCTATTTGACTGTCAGGCCAGTGTGGAACCTTTGGTACTCCAGATGTTGTTGAACCACTTGCATCAGCCCCAGCAAGCATGGCCAATGACCAGAGATGATGGGAGTTGTAGTTCAGCAACATTTGGAGAGCCAAAGGTTCCCCCCCCTACTCTTGGACCAAACATATTAGGCATGAAAGTGCCATTCAATGTTACTTACTCAAGGGATTAAGGAGGGATGTCTTCTTCTGTAGCACACAGATTGGTTGACCTGCTTGAGAAATCTGGAGCTGTTTCCATTGTGATCATCTTCCCACAATCTACAGAAAGTGTACCTTAAAATGTGAGCAGCAGATGAATGGATTGTCTTCCCTTTTTGATAGATGATGGGGCCTTTCCATTATTTCTAGATCTCTGCCCATGGGAAACACAAGGGAACATATTTCTTAGTATAGGTGTATAGGACTGGAATATTCCTCCCTCTGTTTCACGCATAATGTACGGGTGAAGCTGGGTTTTCAACTGAGTGCATTCTCAAAAAGGAACTGGAGCCAAAAGCTGTTGTAATGCTATGCCAAAGACTTAGCTCCAAAGGCTGCTTCCTAGCAAATACTGTATATTCCTGCATATAAGACTACTTTTTAACCCAGGAAAATCTTCTCAAAAGTCGGGGGTCGTCTTATATGCCAGGTCGTATTTCTTATACAGTGAGTATATGCCAAACTCTATATTTTAACTGGAGAAGTTGGGGGTTGTCTTATACGCCCAGTCGTCTTATACGCCGGAATATATGGTATGTTATATGTATTTAAACTGACATCCTAGAAGGCCTCTCAAGAAACATCTGAGTTTAGGCCTGTGTGTGTCCTTAAGTTGATCTTGATATGGTTCACCTCAAAAGTTTATGGTTTCAAATTTCAAATTACCCAAAGTGACTGTGTGGTCCATGAAGCGCTGCCTGCAAAAGCTTTAATATGCATTCACTGTTTGTAAATTGAAAACCCTTGAAGTTGATCTTTTCGCCATCAAATGTAGGGAATGAAGCATTCAGTGAAACAATGGCAATTTTAAAATGTGCAACCCTTTGAAGGTTTAAACCTGATAATATTTACATAAATAGCTATGCAAATACAACACTGCAGAGATTGCAGCTCTTACATTATTCAGATTATCAGCTCTCAAAAGGCATTATCTCTGCAAATCCCTGCAATCAGAAAGAATACAAATGACATCCCAAGCAAAGTGCCTGAGAGTGGTCAGGGGATCGCGGCATAGGATTGTAATGTTTACAAGATTTTTCCCACAAACATTAAGATATTATCCCAAGTACTGGGTTGCTAATGAAAACAGTGGACCCATGTCTACTTTCTCCATTGTCTTCCATACTGTGCAGTATTGTCATGTGTGACATATCAAGGCCTTGTTGTGCATTTTTTCCATCTCTGCCACCTATATATGAGGCCAGCGAAACACAAAGTGGGTGGTGTAATATCCTGCTTGCTTGGAATATGTCTCTCTATACATTCAATATTACTTTTCCATGTTCATGAAATAAGCCCTTCCAGAGCATGAATAGTTTGTGGGAGGGGCAGAGATTTAGGTTGAATGTGCCAGAGAAATTATTTCCTACCATGACCCTGGTTCTGTTATTCTCCTTTGGAGGACAGGCTGCTGCCTCTCTGGTAGAGCTGACCCAGAAATGAGCTCATTCATGAAAATACAAAGAGGTGTGGCATGTGTAACTTCAGATTCTTTATTCAAGGCAGCAGAGTACCCTTGTAAGATATTTGGGAAGCCACAGAGGTGTGAACAGAGGTTTTCCAGGAATTGAGCTTAATCAAGAAAATATAGCAAAAGGGCAACCTAGCAATTAGCTACTTAAGACTGGCCCAGAAATGAGAGGGTGAAGGGTTAGGATTGCCAAGGAAGCTGTAAGGTGATTGCTTTGGCTTCTAGGGGGAAAGGCAAAGGCTGACAAAATAGATATAGGGTGATAGCTTTCTTTCATTATGGTCTGTCCTGGGGTAAAAACAACAACAACTTGGGGATGGGGCTAAATGTAGTCCTCCAAGCTTCTCTGTCTGATCCCCTGGTCTTTCTTCAGATGACAACCTCTCCGCAGCCACACCCAAACTCCCCAGGCTATGCTTTGCATCTTCCTTGAGTGTTTTTGCCTGGCTGGAATGTGTCCTTAAAATCTCACAATGTATCTCACCTGCCTGGATGTTTATCACAGAGAATGTATAAGCAAGTGCATGCCACATTTGTTGCTCTACCCACTTTCACCTCTGGCCCCACCCACTGCTGACACATGGGCCACATTCAGAAAGGAAGGTGTATGTGGAATGTGGCTTTAAAAAAATAAATGCTCATCACCCCTGCTCAGCCCGATACACAACCCCCCCCCCACCACCTAAGGACAAAAAAGTATTTCCTCTGGTTGCAGAAAGGCTGTATGGGGCAGCATCCAGTGGAAGTGCAAATGTGGAGCACTCGGAGCAAGGATTTCACACTAAGCCAGACTGTTTTTCTTGAATCGCTTGGCATCCTGCAGCTCAAAGATGCAAGGATGAGTACCCAGCCAGGAACTCCGAAAGCAGAATGTCTTCTGGCATCACATTCAGAGCAACAGACTAACTCTACCCAAGGATCCAAAGCCATTTATAAATTTGGCTGAAAAAGAACACACACAAAAGTAGAGTGATACAAAGTATGGGATGCAAAGGATAAGATACCCCCCCCCCCACACACCTTTCTGCATACAAAACCCAATCAGATTGGCATTCAACTCTTACTTCAGCACTGACAAAAGGACAGCATCCTCCAATACATTGAAGGTAAGCAGGGAAGTGCAGGGGAAACAGTGGAGTGTTTGCTTCCACCCCACATTCACTGCCTGATACAGCTGCCTCACTCTCCCTATTGGTAGCGCTGACCTGAAAAAGAGAGAGAGAAAATTAATGAGAAGCACTTGAAAGTCCTATAGAAATGTTGCAGATGATGTATAAACACATGAAATGGACTGGATGGAAAGAGAGCAGAGGTGAGGAACAGCCATGAATTCTCCAAAACAAGCATATTTTGAATAAATCAGCCATGGCCCTAGTAGTCTTGGAGACATAAAGCTTTAGCACTGGTGTATCAATGCTGTTGTATGTGATAAACTAGATTAAGACAAACATCCTTTATGATGAACAGTGAGTCATTGGCCCAGTGGTCCATTGCTCTCAAGTGGGGAGAACTATATTGAGCTTTGAGCCTCAGCAATTTAATGTAATGGAAATACTTGCTCAGCCTCTTGCGATCGTAGCTCCCTTGGCATTTTAAGACTCGTAACTACTTCATTTGTGCACTCCAACACTGTTTGCAAAGCTGAGGTTTGGATAGTTCGGCCTTAAATTCTTCAGTTAGTAAAACCCACAGAGGACTGCAGAAGGCACTAGTTGAATTTTAAAATTTTGGCAGCTGCAATTCAACTGGCATCAATTTAACGGTCATGCAGATTGGCAAGAACAATCTAAATCTCTCATGTGCCGCAGGGCTTTGAACTTGAATGATACTTTAAGGGGGAAAATGTTCAACCAAGCTTAGGAGTAACTCAAAGCACAGAACAGGTTGGGGTTTTTTTGTTTGTTTGTTTTAAAAGCAAATCAGCTGTGTGTTTTTTTGTGTTAGAGAAAATGCAAGATCAAAGCACAGATGTTGTGCCAAATGCACTGCAGAACCCATATGATATTTGTAATGCTTGCTCATGACTGGTCACCTTGCTATAAGAAAAGGGTGGTATTAGAAGCTGTATTGCAGTTTACATATAAATTGAGCAGGTCGGTGGAACCTGTGGCCCTCCAAATATTCTTGCATGATGACTCCCATCATCCCTGACAATTGACCATGCCGTCTGGGGATGATGAGAGTGGAACTCCAACCATATCTGGAATGCCCAGGTCACCTATCCCTAACAAGGTAGGGAGCTACAACAAATTGAGAATTCCAAAGAAAAGTTCAGTATCAAGAAAGGCATTTGTAAGCAGAACACTCTTGAACTGCCATTTTATGTGTCATCTCAAAAGGCTAAGTTTTCTCGGGGAAGGTGAGCTGGTAAAGATCTATCAGACTAGGGTCCTAAAATGTACAAGGAGCCTCTATGAATAAATACGATTCAAATCTCTGCTCTCAAATTTGTGTTGAGCTGTAAACTGGATTAAAATGATGCACCAGAAGGGGAAGGGCTTGCCAGCACACCTCTGATTCCTCTAACTTGTTTGCTTTCATGTGAATATTGTGTGCACCCAAATAGGTAGTATACTTCTGAATTTGGATTCTGGGAATCGCGAGCAAGGAGGGTGCTTTTGCCCTTGGGTCCTGCATGCGGACTTTCCATATGTATTTGGTTGGCTACTGCAAGAACAAGATGCTGGACAAGATGGGCCTTGGGCTGGTTACATTAGGACTCATTATAAAGACATGAAAACCACGCTTCCAGGACTACCCTATTCTTTTTTGAGTCTTTGTAATTAAAGGCTATGAGTGCCTTGGAATCCAACTGGATGAGTCACACGAGTTCTTCACCAACCTCTTTGTACTTCATGAGTTTTTCTGCCAGACACGTCTGCCTTGAGGATGGCCTCCTGCTGTTAACCTCTAAATTTCCATTTCTGCTTCCTCTCTTAATAAAATTTTGTTGATGGAAATTGTGTGATTTCATCTCTGGATTGTATTAGGACAATTCAGTACCGTGACTAAACAAACTGAAGTTTCTCATGCTGTACTTCTTTGTATTTCAGTAAGCATGCTAGTAAAAGGGACCCAGGTGGCGCTGTGGGTTAAACCACAGAGCCTAGGGCTTGCTGATCAGAAGGTCGGCGGTTCGAATCCCTGCAACGGGGTGAGCTCCCGTTGCTCGGTCCCAGCTCCTGCCCACCTAGCAGTTCGAAAGCACATCAAAGTGCAAGTAGATAAATAGGGACCGCTCCGGTGGGAAGGTAAACGGCGTTTCTGTGCGCTGCTCTGGTTCGCCAGAAGCAGCTTTGTCATGCTGGCCACATGACCCGGAAGCTGTCTGCGGACAAACGCCAGCTCCCTCGGCTTATAGAGTGAGATGAGCGCTGCAACCCCAGAGTTGGACACGACTGGACCTGATGGTCAGGGGCCACTTTACCTTTACCTTAAGCATGCTAGTAAATGGCCCTCTCTGCTAGGGAGATACCTACCTGCCCACTTGAAGAACAGTTCCAGGGTCCCAAAGGGAAATGTTTCCCTAGCACACAAGCTAAATCTCACCTTCACCAGTAATTTATTCCTTGTCTGTGCAGATGTGTATAGAGACACATGTCCTAAGCAATTGTGATGACACACACGATAGGATCTAAAAAATGATTTCTACTTATATTGGGTCTGGCTATTCAACTTGAACTTAACGTACATTTATATAAAAATACAGGAGTGAAATTTAATTAAATATTGTAGCTTTGATTGCTCTTTGAAACATGTTTCTCATGAGGTTCTCTACATTTCTGATATGTAATACAATTTATTAATATATTTCATTGTGTTTCATTAGGGTCTAAATTGTATGAAGCCATAACTATTATGCAAATGCACATTTTAAAACTTTGTTCTCTTTGTATGATTTTCCCTTGGAAAGGATGTATTATCTTTATAGTGGCAATAAATTCAGCAAACCATTACATACTACATTACGTACTACAAAGAAATATGTCCTTTTGTTTAACTAAATGTCAGTTTCTTACTAGAAATCTTTTAAAGAGGAGACTGAGCAATATATAAAGAAATGGCAACATGGAAAAGGGATAGTTGGAGTTCTAATGTTGTAATGTTCTGAGAAAGTAAATTAAGCATCATATTTTCAGTTCATAAAAGAATTCTATGCACCTTAGCTATTCAAGTACATTGAGCATTAATGGACCATTAATTTGCTCTAAAGAGTTTCCATCAAAACATATGGAGTAAATTTTCATTCACCTTAACTTCCAGCATCCATACCTCTTGGTATACTCCATATTTCAAACTCCTTGCTTTTTTAAAACAATATTGCTTGTGTCTGCCCTATGGGATTGGATTGGGAACAGATGTTGAATGGCTTTAAAAGAGCCTGTATAAAAACAAATGTATGAGGAGTACGGATTAATAGATCTATTAGATAAAAAGACAGAGATGTCTGATTACTGTTTATAGAATCATGGAGTTGGAAGAGACCACAAGGGCCATCCAGTCCAACCCCTGCTGAGCAGGAAACACCATCAATGCCTGTCAAGCCTCTGCTTAAAGAGGCAGTTTAGAGACTGACGATTCTCTTTCTGAAAGTATAGGTCTGCTTTCCATGCTTTAATGTATTTATCTGTACTTTCCAGCTACTTCACTTGGACTGTGTATCTTATGAGTAAGAATTGGGAAGAAATTTCATTCATTTCTCATTGAAAGGTGAACTTACCTAATTTGCTGTTCCTCCAAACTATAGGTGTCCTTCAAAATCCACACATCTCTGAATCAATGTGTACAAAAAAATGTATACATGAAGGGTTGTTTTTTTAAAAACAAACAAACAAACAAACCAAACTAATATGGTGAACTTAAGATTGGGGAAATGAGAAACTGAGTGAAACCCAATCCATCCCTGTTTATGAGGAGTATTGTGACTCTGAGCCCTATTTTACACTCAATTTCACAAATATTTTTAGCTTGCAGCAGCACTAACAATCCTTAATCATCTAGGTCACATTTACCTGACAAGTTCAGCAAGAGATTCATTACAAAATGCATCAGTTTTGATTGTCTGGCTTTCAGAAGCTGTAGGCTATGTCACCTTCTATGTTGAGCTAACTTTTTGCAGCATCAGTAAAGAGTCAAATCAGCTCTTCCACATGCTTGCATATTGTGCATTCATTGTGAGCTTTCAGAGTTCAGAATTTGCTAATTTTTCTATAGCCCAATTCTTTCCAACACATGCAACAATTTTCATGTTAGAATAAGTCTCAAACCAGCAGCTCTCTGTGGTTCAGTTGCATAAGGATGGTGGTGTGTGTGCACCCTGGGCTTTCCCACACAATCGGCAGCCTTATACCCACCTAGTCCAGCATCCTGTTTGCATTGTGGTCCACCAGATCCTGTGGGAAACCCACAAACAGCACTAAAGCTCAAGAGCATTCTTCCCTCCTGTGGTTTCCAGGAACTCATATTCAGAAGTATTACTGTTTCCAGATGTAGAGGTTTCCAGATGCCTCTGGCCCAACCACCAATGACTTGTGGGTTCCAGAAAGTTGCTCAGAAGAAAATGTGGCCCTCAGGTTCAAAAATGTTGTCCAATCTTGCATTAGAATATGTGCTATAATGAGAGCTCTTCCCCCAGCCTTTACAGTGGTACCTCTACTTACAAATAACTCTACTTACGAATGTTTCTACTTACGAATGGAGCTCCGTCCACCATCTTGGATGCAGTTTAGATAGGATTTTTTTCTACTTACGAATTTTTAGATTGGGTTGCTTCGACTTACGAATTTTTTTCTCCCAATGCATTCCTATGGGATTCTACTTACAAATTTTTTCGACTTACGAATGTGCATTCAGAACGCATTAAATTCTTAAGTAGAGGTACCACTGTATTTATTTTGCGTATTGTATTTTCGATGCAAATCTACTCCAGACTTTATTAAGGACACAGGAAATGTAGATTTCCCACACCCATAAGATTGAATGGTAATGTGGTCATTTAAAGACTTTGGACAAGCGTTTCCATCACAGTTGGGCAGGATGAGATGGCTCGGCGTACTTAAGAAGCCACATGTGAGTGACAGAATGCCATTAAAATAAAATGATATATTTTTCACTACCACCATTTCCGATCAAGAGCTCTATATTCTGTTTATGGATTCGTATAAAAGGATGATGAAAGAAATGTGGAAAAATCACTTGGCATCTGCCATAGATGCTGTGCTGTTTCGGCCCACTAAGCGTTAGGAGCATTTAACAATCTGGTGACTGCAGTATACCTGTACTCTGAGGTGCAGCAATCTGTCAAATTGTGCAGGAAATTTTAGGGGGGGGGGTGACACAGCTGTGTTTGGGATCCATGCCACAATTGCCGTCAACATCGAGACAACATAAGGTTAAAGCCTCATTTCCTATAGATAAAATTGTCAATCACAATTTGTTTCTGTGCTCAACTTTGTACTCCACAGCTCTGCTTTAGAAAGAGAAAAAGAGCACAGCTTTATTTACATCCGGGGAACCATACCAATAGCTCATTTACTCATTTACACATAGATATAATCTGATCACAGTCACTCCGAGGAAGAACATTTATGTCCACAGCTTGTTGGGAAATGTGGGCATGGTCCTGTCAGTACCTAGAACCGTTGCTTTTGCTTTCTTTTCATTTCCATGACAAATTGGTCATTATCCTCTCAGTTGTGGGGATGCCTGGCAGTCTGCCTGAGCCATCCTTTCTACACCATGGCAGAATTCAGGCAGAGCATTAGTAGCCCATGTGTTTAATGTTGAATATTTGCCTAAGTATTTGGCATAAATAGCTGTGCAGCTCCTGTAATGTGATTCCGTCCACAGCTGCCTAGGCAAAGCTGATCTCCCTTATTCTCCCTTGACTTTCTAACATCATTCATAGGGAGCTGTTCCAATAGTAATATTTAACATTTCCATTCATAAAGGATGCTTACATGGTCGAATATTCTTTTCTTACCAAGGATATCCTTGCTCCTCATCTAACAAGATTGCCTTAATTTTAGCCTTGTAAATGTGTACTGTCAGAATGCATTTCATCTCCCTGGGATGCTGCTGCTAGCTCCGTTTCTATCTTCTCCTGCACCTGCATAAATCCTCCTCCTCCTTTGATCTGTGCCCTCCTAAGTAAAAATTGCTCAGAGGCCAGCTCGCAAAATCTGGTGTCAGATTAAATGTTAAGGTCACAGCATTCTATTTGAAAGCCATTTGTGTTGATTTTATTGTTCTGTTGCTCAGTTTTAAGACACCGCATGACCTTTCCTCCTGTCGCCTTGGCTTCTATCTGTGTGAGCCCCATATCCATGCCATCCCATTTGATAAAAATGATACCTGCTGTTAGGATGCCATTCCTTTCAGCTCCCTTTATTTATTTATTTTAAAAAATGAAATTGCTCTCTTTAATATATCTGTATTTCCCAATGGTTGTTGTATTATATTCTCCCAGTGGATTCACATGGATTGATCACAATTATCACTTTAGAACAGGGCAGGGAACCTCTTCCAGCCCAAAGTTGAATTCCATCGTTGACAGCATGCTAGGCTGGGTTGCATCATATACAAAAGTATAGTAGGTGGCATTCTAGCTGTGCTATATATAAAAATATGCACATGAATGAGCACACACACAAACCCAGGCATAGGCAAACTCGGCCCGCCAGATGTTTTGGGATTACAATTCCTATCATTCCTGACCACTGGTCCTGTTAGCTAGGGATGATGGGAGTTGTAGTCCCAAAACATCTGGAGGGCAGAGTTTGCCTATCACAAACCCAACAACAACAGGGAGGAATTCATCTTACTGCTAAGATGATCATTCTATCAGGGAATGCAAGATGGAACCATTTCCCATCTCCTCCCATGTTGCCATTCTACATCTCCAACACATGCAGTCCTTCCTGCCACAGAAGAAAGAGGTCTTTCAAGTTTAGAATTCATCACCCTATAGGCACATGGGGCATGAACTGGAGCGAGACGTGTATGTGAAAGTGTGATGCGCACAGCTAGTAGGGCATGGCAGGGAAGCTCATACAATGGTCAGCAAGGCGCAGACACCAAATTCAAATTCACATTGTCATGCACGCATGCTTCTAGAGCGGCTAGAAAGCTGCTCTTTCCAAAGCCACCCTAAAGCCTTCACACATGGCTACTTTTCCAGTGAAAAATACTTATCCCAGGAAATGAGAAAATAACGAGGAAAGAAATCTAAACTGACAAATGTTCAGCTCAGATCTAATTTATTCTAATTTATATTCTATGGTGGGAGTTAACAGCATTTTTTTAAAAAAAACCAGCACATAAAAATATACCATACAAAGCAGATGCAAACTAAGTCATGGTTGCTTATCTCAACTAACAATTTTCTCAGAAATGCATTGATTCTTGTTCTATTACTTCCATCGCTTTATCTGTTCTTCCTTCCATATATGCATGTGGACTTGGGAGGCATACATGTAAAGTACTGGGAGCTTTAGCCAGGAACTCTGTCAGTGTGACCCAGGCACCTTATATTCTGTGCCACAGGACTAGTTTGCTGAAGAGAGGCAGTTGCTGACCTAGTCTCTGCTCTGTCTAAGCATCAGAGCAGACCAGAGGTTGGTACTGTATCTACCAGATTGACCGAGGGAAGGACCCAAAGCATCAATAGTGCTCCTCCCAGCAGAGGTGGATTTAAGGGAGCATGACTGGTTTGCCCACACTGGGCGCCAAACCGAGAGGATGCCACAGAGGGCACTGCAACAATGACAAAGATGAGAGGCGGGGGGGGGGGCACTCAATGTTGGCATCACATAAGGCACCACTGAAACTTGAGAGCCCAGAGTCCGATACTGCACCCAGTCCTATGAGACCTATGGCTCTGACCCAGCTTTGCAGTCTGAGCTGATTTCAGACTCTCTGTCCCTTCCCAACTCAACAACTTGCCAAGAAGGTACTTGCTGGCCAACAGATTGCTGAACCAGGCGATCTCAGAAAGAGCCACAGCAGCCAGAACTGGGTTTCTCATAGTCCCTAGGTACACAGGGGTCTGGGGGAAGGAGCCAGTACTGGTATTGCAAGCCATCAAAAATGGTCCTATTCTGTTAGGGATGGGCAAATCTGTCAATTTTGATTTCTTTCCATTTCTCATTTGTTCCTTCAATTCACCACATTTCTGCATCCCCCCCCCTTAGAGGTCTGATGAAAAATTGGCAACATTTTAGTGTGTAGCTCTAATATACACATGTTGGTATGCAATTATATTTAATTTACTTTTTAAAAAAACAACTCTCCCTAATATAATGTAGTTCCCTATGACATTTTCACCAATATATGCAATTGTGTGCACATTTTTGCTGTGCAAAATTTGGAAAAGTGTGAATTTCAAAGGATAGGTATAAGTTTCTTATTACTAATAATAATTAGTTTGCTTATTGTTTCAGGAAGTGTGAATCAGGTCGGTTTACAGTAAAATGTGAACTAAACTGAACTTCTGTCACATCATATCCTATCATATCTCATAGTAAATATTCTGATAATAACAAAGGATTTATTTCTGCAGTGTGGCCATTATTTTATTGCTCAGTACAATCCACCATCAAACTAATTAAGTCCCCCACCCTCTTGTTGGCTTTCTGTGAGTACTTATCATAATAAGTTGCCTAAACTTCACTTCTTATTTTCTATTAATGCATATATTTAGAAGGACCAAAAATAAAATAAAGGTCAATGACTGATGTCAGATTCTGGAATAAAAATAATACTGCACCACCCATTATCATGGGAACTATTGAGGACTTTGTAATTCATGGAGCAAAATCAAAGGCAAATTAATCAGACCCATTCATAATGAAGTAGTAATTAGAGCTTGAGACATTTCATACTGATACAATGAATAAAGAAAGAACAAGATGCATTCTTTTCTGTGTTCAGAACAGTGCTTGTTTAAGGGTGCCAGAACTCTGGCAGCAAGACCCAGGGGGTAGAGATGGGTGAGCAGCAGACTTCTTTTCTGCAAAACCAGCTTGGCACCCTGAGCAGGCACTTTTAAGCCCTTGGAAAAACCCTGAGAGATTTCCAAGCATTGAAAGTACCCACTCAAAAGTGCCTGATTCCCTATGCTGACTTCTTAGTTGACGCTCACTTCTGTGAGAATAAATGCAACAAAAAGCAGAGGGCTTCTTCAAAGAGGGAGTATTTAACCTTCTGTAAAAGATGTTTCCTGCATCATTTTTGACTGGGCTTAATCCCCATGATCCCCAGCAGAAAACAACAACTGGAGGTGCTGTTATGCAGGCAGCATCTTCACAACTTTCAAGAGGGGAGGTCCAGGAGGTCTCTCCTGTCACCAAGGGAGCCTTCAAGAAGTGGCTCACCAGGGTGGGACTATGATATTAGCTTCTTGGCATATGGGTCCCTGTTGCTTACTGAAAAGGAGACTGGGAGGGGTGAAGCCATGGGAGGTCATCATGGTGCAAACGCGTCAAAGGAGCCAATCTGGCCCTCCTGCCAGTGCATTTGCACTGCACCAACTTCCCTGCCTTGTGGGGAGCGGTTAATGTCCCAGTAACAATATACTGTGATTGATCAGAACTGAGATGTCTGCTGAAGGTGGAATTTGTTTACCTAGATTATGCCCAATAACATTTGAACAATGGTGCTCACCTAGTCAGATGTCCCCACTTTAAACGTTTGCCCCATCCCTGATGCCGTTCTATCTCTCTCTCCTGAAAAATGGGAGAGCTCATCAGAAGTAAACAGTATAGTCATCATCATAGGTAGATAGTATTGCAGCTACCAATTCATTATGGAATCAGGTACAAAAGAGCTTTTGCCTTACCCTACCAAGCTGTTGATTCTGTCTTGGCTTCTAAGTGTGAGTTTTAAGATAGTTCCTGATGGCCACTCAGCTTGCTGCTGCACTTCTAGCCTTACAGTTTGTAACATAAACACTTGGTTTTTATGTATATAGGTCAGTCTCCAACTAGCTTAAGGGTATCCTGGATTTTTAAAAAATAAAAATAAAAAACAGACGCCTTGGCTTTAAAAATGGAATCTAACACTTTCACAATACTCATGCTCAAATTAATTTCCTCCCCCCACCACCCCTGCCTCCATCTTCCAGCCTATTAGAGCTGCTGAGGAAAATCAGTATTAACTGCATTTAAAATGTTGACAATTAAATCACTTCTCATTCATAAAAAGCACATCTTAACCCAGAAACATTTTTTTTTTACAGTCTTTCCCTATCATACCAATATAACTCATTATGCATTTCATCTTTCCCAGAGAGGATAAAACATTCTTATGGGCAGTATTGTTTATATTGCGAAATAAAAATTTCAAATATATCTTTTATCAAAGGTAGTGTCAGCAATGAGAAAAATATCTCTCTCACTCACACACGAAGACTTATTTTGAATCTATGGTGTTTGTTTTAATGGAGTCTTTTGCTGCGGCTCTCTGGTTTTATGTATACTTCAGGGCCTGTTTTCTGTAGAGAGGATTTACCATTTTCTCAGACAGCAGATGTGACGTACTTTAAGGCTGATCTATTCAGTCCTAGGAATTGTATGATGCAGCCTTACTGGGGCAGCACCACTTAGAATAAAACTGGGAAATTATGTGTTTGAACATTTCCCTTTGTAAACATCTTATAGCTTGTGAAGAAGGCTATGAACAAACCCTTTTCCCAGATACTATTTTCTTTCATGTTGTAAGTTTTCTAGAGAGGGGAGCACTCAGATATTTGTTGTTGTTTAGTCGTGTCCGACTCTTCGTGACCCCATGGACCAGAGCACGCCAGGCACGCCTGTCTTCCACTGCCTCCCACAGTTTGGTCAAACTCAGGTTGGTAGCTTCGAGAACACTGTCCAACCATCTCATCCTCCGTTGTTCCCTTCTCCTTGTGCCCTCAATCTTTCCCAACATCAGGGTCTTTTCCAGGGAGTCTTCTCTTCTCATGAGGTGGCCAAAGTATTGGAGCCTCAGCTTCAGGATCTGTCCTTCCAGTGAGCACTCAGGGCCAATTTCCTACAGAATTGATAGGTTTGATCTTCTTGCAGTCCATGGGACTCTCAAGAGTCTCCTCCAGCACCATAATTCAAAAGCATCAATTCTTCGGCGATCAGCCTTCTTTATGGTCCAGCTCTCACTTCCATACATCACTACTGGGAAAACCTATACGGACCTTTGTAGGCAAGGTGATGTCTCTGCTTTTTAAGATGCTGTCTAGGTTTGTCATTGCTTTTCTCCCAAAGAAGCAGACGTCTTTTAATTTTGTGACTGCTGTCACCATCTGCAATGATCATGGAACCCAAGAAAGTAAAATCTCTCACTGCCTCCATTTCTTCCCCTTCTATTTGCCAGGATGTGATGGGGCCAGTGGCCATGATCTTAGTTTTTTTGGTGTTGCTGTCTGAAAGTACTATGTGGTTGCATTAAATGCATTAATTCATCTCTATTGTGAATATATGACAATAATTACTTTTACAGGGCATATATGATCCCAAATAGAAGCTGCAATCAGCAACACAGAAAGGGCAGCTAGTGTAGGGGTACTTAGGCCTTTCTCTCCCAGCCATTTCCCCCTATCAAAATCCTCTGTCCAATTAAATTTTCTCCCTGCAAGGGAAAAGATACAGGGACATGATTCTCTCAGCCCAGAAATCAAGAAACATGCAAACAGCTGTGATCTCATAGGGTGCATAACAGGAGCACTCTGAAGAATGCTCTGTAGCCACAGCTTTGGACTTGAGACAGAGAGACCGAATAGTAACATGACAACACATCTTGCTTTTTCCTGAAATATGCGGGTGAATCTGTTGTTGCATTGAATCTGTTGGCAGGGTGAATGTGGCTACCAGATCAAGGCTCACAAGATTCATAATATCACCCCTATTTAAAATGAGTTGCTTACTATGGAAATATTCATGGAAATATTTTCATAATGTCACTCTTTTGAAGATAAATATTATAGTTAAAAGGTGATGCTTTCAATTCAACTTTACTGCAATTATAAGGGCTAAAATAGATGTTACACCAAGCAAGATCCAGCCTGCTGGGCTTTTTATGAAATGAAGCCATGGAAAGCTCTTCACAGAGTTGTAGAATGACAGAGGCTGCTTGATCCTTTCCCTTCTGGTTATTTTCCTACTCCCCATATCTTTTTTTCATATTTTCTACCCTGTTCTTCCATCAGACATAGTCTTCTGTGATTCAGGTACAATCCTAAATCAATGGCTTACGCGTGCATAAGTATTCACACAATCACCAGGTTTGTCCCTCTTGCTTTTGAGCCAACAAGGCCATAACATTGCATCTAATAATGCTTGCTTTGGAGTGCCAAGTGCCAAGCATCTAAATGGCTTTTTAAGCAAATTTGCATCACATTTTATATTATTATTAAGGGAAGATAACTGGATTTACCCTTTCCATTTATCTATCCTCCCATTCTTGGGTTTTAATTTTTTTATTTATTTACAACAGAGGGAACAGAAATGGAAATGCATTGTGAAACTTTCAAAAGAGAAGACATTTGTATGCGGTATGCCTAATACAATTTCACGTAATGACCTTCACAAAGAAAAGGAAACTGACGGGAGCCAGTAAACATGGAAATTCAGTGTTGCAGAAGCTCTTTGATCAGTAGAATAAACTGACTTCCTCCCCCCCCCCTTTAAGCTCCCCAGAATAATTTTAGGAATATACTATAAATAGGGTGTTGCATAGCATAATGGCAAAGTTTGTAATTTGTTGACACTTCCTTGGTGTTAAGGTCTTGGCAATATGAGGACTTGCCATGGAATCACATGACCTGGACAGCTCCTTAAGCAGGCATAGGCAAACTCGGCCCTCCAGCCGTTTTGGGACTACAACTCCCATCATCCCTAGCTAACAGGACCAGTGGTCAGGAATGATAGGCATTGTAATCCCAAAACATCTGGAGGGGCGAGTTTGCCTATGCATGTCCTTAAGCCTTTAGTTTCAGTTCCAGCAGAAGGTCTTAGGGGCTCCTGTGACTAAAGGTCTTTCTCTTAAACTATTCCTCATTTCTCCAGAGTTGCCTGCATGTCCATAGGGGATAATTTGCCAATTGTCTCCTGTAAAGTATGCCACCCTCCTCCCAACTAAGAGGTTGTCCGCCCATCACAAAAAAGGATAATGATACAATCCCTTCTCGCTGTTACGAAGAAAATAAGATCACGTTTGACTGTAGCCACGACATGATGTTTGAGTTTCATCAGAACAAATATTATGGTGGATTATTATATTTGACCTTTTAACTTCTCATTCAACTTCCTCCTCTTTTGTAACCAATGAAAATTCAAAGCTGACAAATTACTGCTCAGTTTTAATAAAAAGTGACTTAAATGCCTATCACCCCTTCTATGCTGGCTTTCAAGGGGGAAATATATAATTTGTGTGCACTGCCATGAATTTAGAATGTAGAAGTGTGAATGTTCAGAAAGCAAATATTTAAGTGCTTGTGCAAGTGAGCTGTTTCCAGTGGAAAAAGTGAGACAAATTTAGCTGCTCCGGTACATGACCCTCTAATTAATTATACTTTCCTTATACAAGGATCTGTTTCCCAGAATTCAGGTGAGGTTTCGAGCTGAATATTTGATTTTAATTCCAAGGGTGTGCATACAGCAGAGTGAAGGATTGCTCTTCCTTCAGAAGGACTAATATCCTGGGGAATATATAGCCTGTGCAATGGAGAGGTGAAAAATGACTCTTTCCTTTCTTAGAAGAATTCAATAGCTAGAATTCAGTGGTGGGTTCTGCTGCCCAAGGAGACACTTTCAGCTTATGCTTATTGAGCAGCAGCTGAACCTCACTGAAACCCAGGGTCAAAGGTCAAATCCCCCTTTTTTTTAAGTGTTGCCAGGATTCTCCTGGAACCTTTGTCCATTTATTTGGGGTCCAATATTGCTGCCATGGTACCTCCTGCATCACTTTCCTGGGTCCTATTTCTCATCTCTGTTGATGAAAGAAGCTGTTTCGTTCGGCCTTTCAGCAGATGGTGAAGAAGAAGCCAAGGACCAGAAAAAATGGGATGGAGGATGCAATTGTGGTCAACTGTCCCATTCTATATGCATTGTGGAAGGTAAAGATGAGGTCTCTGGGTTGCAACCTGACAATTTGTTGGTATATGAATATCAGGTTTTTACTGAGATAGGGAGATTCAATGTTGAGGAATTCTTTTTGTAAAACTACATTTTAAAAACGCCATCCATTCTTATTAGGACCAAAATAGCAGCTGAGGAGCGAACCATGCCAATCTGTATACATGCATGTTTAATTTCTATTTGTGAATCTGAGTATAGCAGGAGATAGATGAAGCCTCCCTCCTCTAGAAAAGAGTATTTACAACCTGCTAAATTAGAGTAGTCCTGCTGCCTTTATCTTTAAGGAATCACACTAAAGGAATTTCTCTGTCTGTAATTGCTATGCCTCTTGCAATTATTCCATGGATTTGCATGAATTATGAAACCCCTGTTAGCAGAAACTTCCCATCATTGGTTTTCACATCCCCTGCCTCTTTGCAATATTGAATAGTACTGCACCCTGGGTTCAATAAAAATCCTTTGTCAATTGTGATACTTTTCACTATTAAACGGTGGCTGTTGTTCCAGGAAGTTCTTTGTTCTCACTTCCTAATGGCTACCAAAAGGGCATTTGTGGCTACAGCTGTATCCCTGCAGAGATAGCCATCCAAAGAAATACGTGCTCAGTAATATAGGATTCAGTGAACAGGTGTGCCTAGTTTTCAAAGTGTTTTCAAAAATATTTTGGTTGAAGATGAAGGCCAGATTATAAATTTATAAAATAGGTTTAATCCCCCCTAGTTTCTTGACTGTAGGTTCTGTATAACCTAATGAAGCTATTTGCCACTTATTTCTTTTAAGGAATTCTTCTAAAACATCTTAGAATTAGGCCTATTGGTCAAATGGTATCCTTTCAATGCACCTCATGGGTGAACTGGGCATTGAATCTGGGTATCTCATGCACAAACTCTAACCCTAATCACTCTACCACGCTACGCCTCCACCGCTATTGGCATAACCTTTCTTTACCTCTTTTTTCCCTTATGGTTAAGCTACATTATTAATTGTTGTGTTGTAAAGTTCATAAAGTCGGTTCCCTTCTTGCTGCATTCGCGTCCTGTTTAGCTTGCTTGGAAAAAGTCTCAGTAAATGGTCAATTAATGATCCATCGCTTTCCTGAAAGAATGGATTGAAGGATGCTCAATATTGCAATCTCTGTAGACTAACTATTGCTGCTGCATTATACACTCCATCAGAACCTTGTCTTCAATCCCTTGGTCTTAAACCATGGAAATGGGCAGAAAAGTACTATATATTCACATATTTTGAATTGTCTCAGACTTGAAATTGAGGTCCGTAGATGGCAGGGGGGGGAGCCTTGTTTTGGGAGATGATGATGATATTATTATTATTATTATTATTATTATTATTATTATTATTATTACCATTATTACCCCGCCCCTTTGACTGGGTTTCCCCAGACACTCTGGGCAGCTCCCAACAGAATATTAAAAACATGATAAAACATCAAACATTAAAAACTTCCCTAAATAGGATTGCCTTCAGGTGTCTTCTAAAAGTCAGATAGTTGTTTATTTCCTTGACATCTGATGGGAGGGCATTCCACGCCCGGTAGAGGGTGCCACTACCGAGAAGGCCCTATTCTCAAGGTACATCATGTGGAGAACTAGACTGGGCAAATGGCCAGAGTTCAGTGGGTGGGTAGAGTCAATGGAGGCTGGGCCATTAGGGCAAGTGTGCCACTGTCAGGCTATTTTTGGTCCACCCCTACAACCAAGGGGTGGTACTGCCAGTCAATTTATTTCCCCCTAGTCTCAGCATTGCCTTGTAGACCTCAACAGGGAGGAGGGTGGGCATAAAACTATAATTAATTGTCTGTGTCTATTATTGGTTCTGTCTCTGCCTATCTGGCTCTGCTTATTGCCTGGTTCCCTGCCTTGTATCTATCCTTCTGCACATGATTGCATGCAGAACGTCCCTCTTGCAATCTAGAAAATGCTTCATTATGAGACATCTCACATTTAGAATGTCATATACCAAGCAAGCCTGTCTTTCTTGTTAAAAACTAAGAGTTGATCCAAGGGCAACAGGACCCTTAGTTGCAGAGAGTGCCAATTAGCAGCCTTAAATACCATGCTGGTCTGCCCCCTCTCCTTGGACCCTCAGACCCTCATGGCTCCAGACCCCCTTTGAGAGGAAGAGATTGCCTTGAGCCTCTTCCTGTGGAAGGAGGGCTTTTGAGGCAAATCAGCCCCTGCCGAAAGCAGGGATGTAATTTTTTAGAACAAGCATTTTTCTTTTTCAAAATTAAGTGCAGACTTATTTGAAATAAAATCAATAAGAAGAGGTGAACAATAGATTTTTAAGTGAGTTAAATAAAGTAAAGATACAACCTTTGAAGACAATGCATAAGAGTGATTGGAAGGGGAAAGCATGCAGCATTGTGGCTGTGCTGGTATTTTTTCAACTCTCTAAAGAGCTGCTGCTATTCTTACACTTGGTTTTTTCCTATGTCTAGAAACTCTAACACTGCGGCTGAACAGTCCAGTGTTAATGTAGAGCAGCCTTCTCCAACATGGTACTTTCCAGATGTTTCAGAGTATGACTCCCATTATTCCTGACCATTGCCCATGCTGCCTAGGACTGATGGGAGTTGCAGTCCAAAACATCAGGGCATCAGGTTGGGGAAAGGCGATGTACAGGATAGCTGACTTATAGCCCAAAAGCTTTGCTTTAACTCACAGCTGGGAATCTCTGCTTTCATTTCAAGCCGGCAAGCTTACAGCAAGAACTACGTTGGCCACAAACCTATGTACACTTTCTTGGGAGTAAGTCACATTAAACGCAGTGGGGCTATGCGTAGACATGCATAGGATTGCACTACTAACGTACATTGTTTTTAAAATGAGGCTCCATTAATTCATTTGAGTCTGCCTGGGATTACCTGGTTGTTTGAGACACTTGCCACAGGGCCTAGCCAGAAACTCTGATTGTGTCTAACAATACATGTAAGCTTGCAGTTCATCATACATCCATTCAGACAACAAGTTCTCTCTGTGTAAAGTCACACTCTTTTGATAGAAAAATGCAGCTCCATATTTCTAAATTCCTTTTTATTTCACACAATACTTTTTCATAATTGTCTTTATACACATTTCTATTCCTTGTTGTTAACAATATCCCTAAATATTTTACTTTTTTATGGATTTCTATCTCAGTGCTTTGCACCAATTCCTTTTTCTCCTCTTCTTTTAGATTTTTAACTAATAATTTGGTTTTGTTTCTATTTAATTTAAATCCTGCCACTTCCCCAAATTCTTGAATTTTTTCCATTTCTCTAGGGAGAGTTTTTTTGGCTCTTCTACTGTAATTAGTAAATCATCAGCAAAGACTTTTAATTTAAATTCATTTTCCCTAGTTTTTATTCCCATAATATTTTTATCTGCTCTTATATTTCTTACAGGTACTTCCAGGACCAAGATGAACAGGAATGGTGATAACGGACATCCTTGTCTAGTTCCTTTTTGTATTTTACATTCTTTCGTTATCACCTGATTTACAATTAGCTTCGCATTTTATTCTGAATATATTGCTTGTATTCCTTTAAAAAATTATATCCACAATTGATTTCTTCAAGCAATTTCTTCATGAAATCCCAGGCAGGAAAGGTTGTCAAAAGCTTTTTCAGCGTCTATAAACATCATTGCTGCTTTTTTTTTCCTTTCATTTTTTACTTCCAGGTATTCTATCACATTCAGAATATTTCTTATATTCCAATCGATCTCCAGCTGTTCCAGGTTCTCTTTTCTTTCTGGGGATTTCTCTCCCAGTGCAAATAGAGAGTTCTCCTGCTTAGCCTCGGTTGGTGCCTCCAAGTTCCAGGGTTTAGAGTTTTAGAGCCTGTATATCCAGTCTCTTCATGTAAAAGTCTTTTGACCTTCTACTCTGCCAAATATCAGTCCGTCAAATTGTATCTCCACCAGCTGTCCACTTATATCCAAAAGTCTCTTAAAACTTCCAATTGCTAGAAAGTCTCCATTAGCTGCTGTTATACTCCTCTCCCATTCACAAAAAGCTCCTTGCAGAGCCTGTCCACAGAAATTGGAAGCTGACTTCCTTTTTGGCTTCTGTTTTTGCCAAATCAATAAACTTACACCTAATTTCTTCTTTAGATTTTTTTTTTTTTTTTTTTTTGCTTTACCTCTGATCGGAAGATCCACTGCTTTCGGCGACGTTATGTGGCTTTGGCTGTAGGGTGTGATGGAGCCGTGAGTAGACTCAAGCCCCTTCCCCTCCCCCTTTGCAGCAATTGCGAAGGGGGGATTGGGTTGGAGTGAGTTCTCCACGCTCTGCTGGACCCCAGGAGTACCCAATAATCCATGGGGTGTTCTTTGGGGAGGGGTGCCAGCCCTGGCTTTCACTCCCGGTGCCCTATCAGCCAGGGCCGTGTCGTCTTTAGTCAGATGACACAGAGCGCACCCCCATTGCACTCCGCAGCAGACCAGAAGTCTGAATTGGCTGAAGTTTCTAACATTATTACAGGGGAATGATCAGTAATGGAATTAAAACATAAGGGGTAGTACAGGCACCCCCAAACTTCGGCTCTCCAGATGTTTTAGACTACAATTCCCATCATCCCTGACCACTGGTGCTGTTAGCTAGGGATCATGGGAGTTGTAGGCCAAAACATCTGGAGGGCCGCAGTTTGGGGATGCCTGGGGTAGTATTTGACTTTGTTTTACTGAGAGAAGACCTAATGATGATCCTGATTTAGTCATGTCCACTAATTTCAATGGGTCTACTCTGCATAAAGCTTTGTTGGATACCACCTCATGATTAGTGTGAGAGACTAATCACCAGAAGCAGGTCAGTAATAACTTACACTGTGTCAGTGAAGTCAACTTTTTATTCAAAAAACAAACAACAAACAGCTCAGGTAGATTTTGCCCCAATGAGGCAGTTGTTAGGACTGAAGGTCTCTGCCTTCCCACAGTTGCCTCAGCTTCCTCCTCCCCCAAGTCCTTCCCAAGCAACCTTAGACTACATTGTCTTGTCTTTCTTTGCTCTGCATTCTTCTGGTCCTGGGAGACCGGGGCGGAGGGGAGCTGGTCACAACAAGAGAGGGAGAACACCACCACCCGGCTTCTTCAGCTGCCTGCCTGAGCTCTGCCTCTTGGATACCTCCTCTCCAGTCTCTGAGTCTGGACTGCCCTCTGCCAAATGCCTCTTCCTGCTCACTAAACCCTGTTACCTCTTCAGCTTCTGACACCGCCTCCTCCCAGTCTGCTCCCTCTGACCACATCATCATCCCATGACCAATCCCCTGGCTGTGAGCGTTCTTTGCATGGGGGTCCCCCAGCTGGTGCCTCACACTGCTCCTTTGCACCCAGCCAGTGCATGACAACCAGCAGTAAAGAGACCTGTAAAAAGAAGGTCACGTTCATAATATGCCTGGTTTCCAAGACTAGACATATCATTTTGTTACCAGGACTAAATCACAATCTCCTCAACATTTGAAAGATAGGCATCTTCTCTTCACAATGAATATGTCTGTACATCAATGAGTACCATAGTACATGTTGAGAAATTTTTCTCGAGCTGTTCACATCTGAAGCTCTTTTGCAATTTCAGCACAAGGAATTTGTACCATTCTGCTCTGTAGCTTGGAACCTGCTGCATCCAGTTAAAACACTATGGAAATGCTGTTTGCAGAACAGGAATGTTAGTCTGGAAAAAAGGCTTACTGGCAGCAGATAGCCCATTTAAAAATAAAGAAACAGTTTCACACAACAGGGAAGACAAGATGTTCTCTCTAGTATAGCGTGGGAAACGGTGGAAGAGAGAGTGCATACATTAGTGGGAATCTATGAAATTAAATAAGACACTGAAGTAATGGTGTCAACAGTCAGGTCAGCTGTGGCGCATAATTTCTGAAAGACGGTGCTTGGGGATGAAAGGTCTTCCCACAATAGTATTACAAAACATACTTCAGTGCATGCATTTGTCTACAAGAACTGCAAGTCAAGAGACAACCAAGGCTTTACTGCTGTGTGATAGTTAACTTACACAATATATACAGACATGGGGCTCTTTTAAGTACCACACAAAGTAAGAGATGCTTATATCCATCAAAATATATAAACTCTCTCCAAGAAACTGATACGGCCTATGTCGAGATAGAGGTTAAAAGTGTTGCTTTTCATGCTTTCCCAGCTCATTTACAAGAGAAGGTTAAAAGGAACGGAGAGAGTTGTCAATGCAACGAACCACCTTATCAGGGAAAATGTGTGTAGCTAAAGACTGAATTATCGGAGTAAAAGATCTGGCCATTGTGACACATACCTTTGTTACCTCTTGGTTAGATTACCATAACATGCTCTACATGGGGCTCCGTTTGAAAAATGTTACAAAACCACAGCTGATTCACAATGCTTCAGCAGGGCTGCAGAGCAGGGCTAGGTCTTCGGACAATCCGCAACTCCCTTATTACAACGACTCAGCTACATTAGTAAAAATAAAACTTTATAAATGTGTTATAACACTGTTACACCAGATGGCGCTGTAGAGCTGAATTGGAACTCTGTGAAATTTTTCATTGCAAGCTTTAAAACGGGGGTTTTTCAGGGCATTTTCAGAGTGTTTTTATAACTGTGTAGAAGCTGCCCAGCTTCACTGACTTCCCCTGCTGGGCACAAATCGAAGTGGTGGTTATCACCTTTAAAGCCCTAGATAGCTTGGGACTAGGTTATTTGAAGGATCATTTTCTCTGCTATAAACCTGCTTGGGCATTGAGGTATTTGGGCAATCAGCTTCAATATCACAAATATATCAGAGGTACATCACAGATACTTCTCTGGCTGCACCCAGGCTCTGGAAATTCCTTCCTAGGGAGGCCCCTCTTGATCCAACTTCGATGCTCTTCCACTAGCATCGGAAAATGTTTTTCTGCTGTGGCTGATAGTTTTGTTGGTTTTAGGTTAGCCATATTTATCCATTCATGTCTTTATCTGCTCATCTGACATGTTCTGATGTGCTATGCAGAAAGGTGGGCCATAACTTTAAACGAACATCATTTACAGTTTCAGTTCCATGCAGTTAGTGGGATGTAAACCCCACTGAACAAAGTAGGACTTGCTTCAAAATAAGCACACATTGGGTTGGGCTCCACAGCTCACAGAGAATAGATGATAGATTGAACAAAAGTGTATTATCAAGTAAGACGGGAAAGCTCTGTAGACCAAACAGACTGGAAAAAGCAGCTGACACTGAAAAGTGTTGTCCATTACATTTTTAGTGCTGTAACTTAGAGGACACTTTCGTATTTTTACAAAAAGGCTGTGTCCTACACCAAGGATTTTATAATCTCCCAAAGGAAGGATGCCCTTGCCTGCTGAGGTTAGGTGAGTGTCTAACAAAGAAGGAACTTTTCCCGTGGTTGTACTGTAACTCCTTCTTGGGGGAGATCTGCCTGGCATCTTCTTTCCTAACTTCTAGACCCAAGGATTTTAGAGCAGAATTGCCTGGGTTTTGTTCCTCACTATGGTTGACAGCTTGCCATAGTGCATCAGCAGCTGGACTTATTTAGTAGCATATTTTATCTGAAATATTTATTTGAAACTAGTTGACCCTCCCACACGTTGCTGTGAGTTAACCCTGTGGCTACCCCCACCCTGTGACGATCCATGATGCGTTGCTGTGCCTGACTCAGGGTCATAGTTGTCAAGTTCTCCCCTTTTTAAAGGGAAATTCCCTTATGCTGAATAGGCTTCCTCATGAGAAAAGGGAAACCTTGACAGCTATGCTCAGGGTCAATGTTTCCCAGGAAAGGGGGAGGATGTGTCCGTTTTCCCCTGGACTATGTGCCCCCCCCATGGTTGTGTCTCATCCCTGTGTTTACTCCCATCCTGTAGCGACCCCTGAGGTATCCCGTCCCCCCTCCCCACACCCAATGGCTCCCCCCACCCTACATCAGCCCATGACCTATTCGGGCCCCTCCTCCCCCACCCCCCACCCAGGGCTCCATTCGGGATAGTATTTAAAGGGCTGTAGAGCTGAGGCCTAGTCTGTAAAGTGGAGCCGAGGCCAAGTCTTTAGGCTGTAAAGTAGAGTCGAGGCCTAGTCTGTGAAGTAGAGTCGAGGCCTAGTCTGTAGGCTGTAAATTGGTGTTGAGGCGCAGTCTGTGGGCTGTAAAGTAGAGCCAAGGACTAGTGTGTAAAGTAGAGCAGAGCCCTAGTTTGTAGGCTTTAAAGTAGAGGCGAGACCTAGTCTGTCAGCCTTGGCTTGGGCTAGTATTTAAATGCGAGCTGAGGCCTCCGCCCTGTATCTTCATTCCTTGGCCTGACTCTGTGGGTTGTCTGGTAATGACCGCCTTGGTGGTTTCAGTTGCTCGGTTGATGATGTCATTATTTGGTGCTGCCCTTCAGAGCTTTTGCTGGTGACAGTGCATGATCTGCCTTTCTATTGGGTGCTGCTGGAGTCTTCAGAGCTTCTGCTGGTGATTTATCATTTGCGTGCCACTTTTTTGTGTTTAATAGGTATTTTAGGTGTGAAAGGTGTGGTTTTTTTTTGGGGGGGGGGGAATTCACGCCAGATCCCTCCCTGATGGGTAAGGTATGCTTTGCCCTAATTTGATGCAATTCAGTTCAGCCATTACGGTGCAAGGGTGTTACGGTGCAAGGGTGTTAGTCTCTCTCTCTCTCTCTCTCTCTCTCTCTCTCTATATATATATATATATATTCGGTCTCCTTTTATATATCTTTTTATTATGTTTTATTAGAATCATGGGGGACATGTAGGTCATCATCTGCTTGATGTGGGATAGATAGATGTCCAATGTCTGCTTGAAGACCTGTGTTGTCCACCATCCCTTTAGGCAACTAGGTCCAGTCTTGTTATAAACAGACATTGTGTTCATAAGGGCTGAGAAGCCTGTGGTCCTGGATGTACTGTTAGGCTCTGACACCCATCAGTCTCAACCAGAATTGCCAATAGTCAGGAATTATAGAATTATAGTCCAGAAACATCCAGCCTTAGTATACATAGTGTTCCCTCGCTTACTATTCAGAAAACCTGCTGTGCATGAAGCAAACCATCAAATTCAATATTCCATATCTGTGATCGTCATATTTCCCGCTTGTTACCTAACCATACTCAAATTCATAAGCATTCCTAAATGCAACCACAGTGGTGCCTTGGTTTAAGTACACAATTGGTTCCGGAAGTCTGTACTTAACCTGAAGTGAACTTTCCCATTGAAAGTAATGGAAAGTGGATTAATCTGTTCCAGACGGGTCCACAGAGTACTTAAACTAAAAGTACTCAAACCGAAGCGTACTTAAACCGAGGTATGACTGTAGTTTCAGACAGCGATATTTGACATTTGGTCATTTCATTGCTTGAGGGCACGATGACCAAACACCTTGAAGATCCTCTGGATGTTTTCATTAGTGCCACTTGTAGCAAGTGCATTGGCACCAAGGCTTGCTGCTTTTGTTGGTTGCCTGTTTCATTTTCTTTGCCGTTTGTGAATAATGCTGATTCAGGAGAGAATTCAGAAGAAAGAAAATTAAACATTCACTGCTCAAGCCAGTGCATATGTTATATTTGCATTTGGAACATAGCTGCCAAGTTATCCCTTTTTTAAAGGGATTTTCCCTTATGCTGAATAGGCTTCCTCGCGAGAAAAGGGAAAACTTGGCAGCTATGATTTGGAACCCACCGGCAGCAGAGTAGATGTAAACTTCTGAATCCTGACAACAGTCCATTAGCACAAGTGAAGAAGGTTAAGGCCAATCTCAGTGGAGGTGCCATAGGCCCACAATGCTATCAAAAAACCTCATACCCCAGCCTGAAGAGACATCTGCTGTGAGATGTGTGAATCAGGGGTTTAACAGCATAATGTCAATGTGCGAGCTGAGTGCATTTTCCCTTCTGGGCACTCTAAAGTGGGTGAACTGGCCACAGTTTCCTGAATATATTTACAAAGCTCCAACCCCTTAGCCTCAAAGAATGCCTCTAGGCACTCCCCACAAAAAAGCACAGAAAGTGGAGATAAGTGACATGTGTGTCTGCTCCTCTTGTTTGCGCAAAGTGAGATTCACAGATCTCACCCTGCCGGGGTCCTCTGTAGCTTGCAGTTTTTGCCATGGGTAAGAAGCATGAACCTCATTCTGAACATTTAGAGCACAACTGGAAGAGCAAGTCAACAGGTGAATTGCTGCTGACTCTGCCACAACTGTAGAAGCAAAGACTAATAGTGATTATGCACTCTGCATGATTCCTGGGAATTCCTCTAAGAGGGTGCCGGGAAAGGAGGGAGGAGATGACCAGGTAGGAATGTTTGTCTTCTGTTATTAGATGCCTATTCTGGACATAAAAATTAATCCTGTTACAGCAGATCAGCCCCTTTGAGGAGGACATGTTCATGCTGACTGTTCTCTCCAGTGAAAACAGATGGCTCCTTCACAAATAGATTTTTTTGTTTTATTTAAGTCAATTGCTGTATAATTTGTGTAGCTTATTAGCATTTTCCCACACACAGTGGGAATTCTCCCCGCCTAGAATTTGCTACACAACGAGTACAATTCATTGTTCCTCATTTGTTACACATTGTCCTCAGCTATTTCCTCAGTGTTTCATTTACACCACATGGGTATCAAATTAGCCGAGCTCCAAATATATATATGGCACAATGCATCCCCAGTGCAACATGCTGAAGTCACATTGATTTCTCTTGAGAGATTTAAGTGCTGTAATGGTCTCCCATTGAAATCAATGTAGGCATAAACATGCTTAAGCTTTGCTGGAACCTGTTCGGAATGGTCTATGTCATCTAAAAGGTGACACTTTCTCATAAAGAGCATCCACTGGCATTGTAACTTTAGAAACAAACAAACAAACAAAAATTCCTTCCAGTAGCACCTTAGAGACCAACTAAGTGTGTCATAGGTATGAGCTTTCGTGTGCATGCACACTTCTTTTTGTTTCTTTCTTTGTTTGTTTGTTTTGACTACCTCAGACCAACACGGCTACCTACCTGTAACTTTAGAAAGTTATAGGTATTGGTTATTCGTACTTATTGATTGTTTTTTTGTTTTGTTTTTTTAAAAAGGAAAACAAAACAACATCCTTCCCCCCCCCAACAATTTTCTGAGTCTGCTTCATTTTGTATATTTTAGTTATTAATTTAGAAACTGGGCTCTGACACATTTTACAACTAATGCCAAGAACAATAATCTGTCGCTTTATTACAAAAAGCACAACAAGAAAACTTAAGCAAAATGTAAGGATTTAGGAGTTTCACTGATTTCAAAGGCAACTTCCATTGAGGTCAATGAGGTTTTAAATTGCTGGATTTCAGCTGGATCCAGGAGTTTTTGCTTCATTTTTCTTGTTCCAAGTTTGGTACAAGCTGATAAGCATCCAGATTTCTCTCTCTCTCTTTTTAATGGGAGGGGATTCAGAATATTACACCAATGCTCCTCAAACTCTGGGCCCAATTTCTAGCTAACTATGCCAGGCATAGGCAACCTTGGCTCTCCAGATGTTTTGGAACTACAACTCCCATGATCCCTAGCTAACAGGGCCAGTGGTCAGGGATCATGGGAGTTGTAGTTCCAAAACATCTGGAGAGCCAAGGTTGCCTATGCCTGAACTATGCCCTCTGAGTTCCTCCCACAAGCATCACCAACTATTTCTTTTTGGTGGGGATAACAGATGGAAACATATGATAACTCTTATGTGCAGTGATATCCCCACATTGCAATTTACCTACAAAGACACACAGCCCTCAGCCTCTCTCCTGTTCTCCCACAACCCCAGCTAAGGATTGAACTACAAACAGCATTTAATGTGGACATGTGTTTCACATTGTTGTTTCTTAACTGACTGTGGAAAAAGTAAGGGGAATGGGGAACACTATGCGTGGGGAAACTGCTTTCCCCCCCATGCACCATAGTCCTGCCAACAATCACTCCGTCTATGAAATGGCTTTTGATCCCAGGAGGGACACTCAAGGAGGGGGAAAGAGCACCATTCAACTAAAGGCATAATTACCTGCTGGCTGTAGATTACGATCCTGATCATGTTCAACCCTTCCCCTCTGGCTGCTATGGAAGGGACAAAAACTGTTCTTCTTATAATCTCACACCATTTAACATGGCAGACTTGATGCAACATGTATGTACGACCAGAAGCAACAGCCGTGTGTGTGTGTGTGTGTGTGTGTGTGTGTGTGTGTGTGTATACACAAATATCTGCCAGTGTTTAAGGGTGTGCACATGATAACTGCAGGAAGCATAGCTGTACCCACAGCATACACAAATGCCATGCAAAGTGTGGAGCTGCACTTATTCATTGCTGAAGTGATGCATTTTGCAGCAATTTATTGAATCTGCGGCAAGACCTGTGCGACTAGGAGCAGCGGCAAGTGGGATGTAATTGATTCTCTAAACTCTTGACTCTCACAGCTGATCCATCAGAGTCAAGAATTACAGTAAGATTAAGTGTTTGGTGGGAGAACAAGACTCCATCCTGAGATAACCAAAGCTCATTAAATATTATAGCAAACAGATGTGGAGTCGTTGATTTCACAGAGAGTTAAGAAAAGAGATAATCATTTTTATGTTCTTGAGTATTCCTCAGGAGTGTTTTGCCTCTCATAATTTAGGAAACTATCTGGTGTGGTTTGCTGATTTCCTTCCATTCCTGCTCCTTTTATCGCTCTGACAACTTAAATGAAACTAACTAGGTCAAATCTAGCCTCATCTCTTTTAGCCTCACTTTTCCAGCATTTAATTGGCCAGCAAGTATTATTTTCAGTGTGTTGGGGAAAGTAGAATCTACTGTCTGCAGAAGATTCTGCTTCTCTCCACTTCACACAGCTTTAAAAGCATAGAAGTTGATGCGCTTTTAACTGTCAACATTTGCTTTTCACGCAGTCCATAATGTGTTCTGCTACCACCCCAATTCTTGGCATAGGGCCTCTGAAACTGTTATTTTAAGAATCTCTCCGTGGACTTGGAATTAAATAATTGAGACATGAGGCTGAGTTACTCAATGGACTCAATGTTCAAAGAGCATAAAATCTGGCTTTGCAAAATTATCTAGCTTAACCTAGAAAAGAAGATGCAAGATTCGTCAGTTTTACTTAGCACTTTTTAGTGTGCATGCCACATTTTCGTTCAGATTTATTTTTAGTCACTGGAAGAAATATAAACCAGCAAGGGCAAAAATATGCTCAGAAACCCAACTCCTTATGAAAATTTTGTCAAACATAACACATTAACAACATAGGTCAGAGGTCAGCAACCTCCGGCCCATGGGCCGGATACAGCCCATGGAGGCCATTTATCTGGCCCATGGGCCGTCCGTGAACCGAGCCACCCACTCAGCGAGTCCCCCACGCACTGCGCTAAACCAGGGGACTCGCCAAGCAGCGCCAGAAATGGTGCCTGCGCCAACACTGGAAATCACGTCTGTGCATGCCGAGACGCCGAAAATCGCTTCTGCAACAGGACAGTGTGGCAGTGTGGTGCCAGAAATCGCTTCTGTGCATGTCTGCCCCATGTCCGGTTCACAGACGATAGTCCGTGGGAATGCTCCAGCCCACGGCCGGAAAACGTTGTCGACGCCTGACATAGGTGAATACACATCAGTTCTGGTTTCGTCTTGACTCTCTAGCATAACATCACAATTACATTTAGAACATAGAATTGGGATAGATTAGATCCAAACAACATGTTACATTAGTCACACTTATTTTAGAAGCTTTGTCAAAGCTGGCTTCTTTTGTTTTGAAGGAAAAGAAGCTGCATGGGCCTTCCAACTGGAATGTGCTTCAGTCTGGATCAGGGCCCTGAGCCTGCTTCCCACTGAGAAGCACTCCTGGTCCTGCCCACAGCTATTATTTGCCCCCTGCAAGAGCTGCTTACTGCAAATAGCAACAACTCTGCCAATCAAATTCCAAACATCCTTTTTTCTCATGCACACCTATTATTATTAAAGTTTGAAAGAAAATATAATAAGGTTAATATCCAATATCTTTTCATCAAAGATGCTTTTTAAAAAACTAATCTAAATAAAAACAGAAACCAAAAGGGCAGGGGGAAAAATAGAGTAGAGAGAAAGGAAGAAAAAAAGAGAGAACTTCTGATTCTTCATCTGTCCGCTATATATAGAAAATTATTCAAAACACGCCCTGGTATTATTATCAAAGGACACCATATAGGTTTTTTTAAAAGAAATGCATAAAGACATTTTGAATATTACTTTTCCCCAGTGTGTGATTTCTTTACAGAATAACTTACTAGGATTTCTCAATCTCGGTGGCTTTCAAAAGCTCCAAGCTCCACACATGTATTATTTCCTAGCAATGCAATAGCGTGGCTACAGGAGTCATGCTGAGATTGCTCTGATTCTGAACAGTTCACATTGCTTGAAGCTAGGAAAGAAGACTTTGGCTCTGCCTTTTTCACACTTCCCATGAGTTTCTTAACTGGCTCTTTATGCCTGATTCCTGGCCAGACAGAAAGGGCTGGAGCTTTAGCTACGATCACAGAGGCAATGTTGCCTTTGTTCCTTCTAACAAAGTATTTTCAGGTCCTTATAGGAGCCTTTGTTTCTCGCTTGTTATTTTAAGCACTGGGGCTATCTCCCTTTCTGTATTCAAAAGGAGAAAAATACAATTGACATAATGTCAGTGAAGGTACTGTGTATGCACATTTAGAGTGTGACAGCTCATCTATTCAAACTCAAATTAGATTTCTCCTCTGATTGTTTCAGTAAAGGCAAAATGTAAAGCAATTCTGCTGGTTAAAATGGAAAGTGCTATTTTTAAAAGGTCAGATTAACTTTATTTTAGTGTTTGGAGCAGCCAAAAGCATTTCTTATTCCACGCACAGTAAAATCATATTCAAAAGTCCTTTTTAAGGGGAATAGTTCATAAGTGAATTATGGTTAGAAAAGGGTAATTTACAACTTCAGGAAATCTTGTTTAGAGGTCAGCGTTTCGAAAGAGTGATTGTGTGAACTTACTATGTTGTCATGAGGTTTATGCCATGAATATTTAAATGCAGAACTCAAAAAATGTTAGAAAAATTGAGTTCTGGGTTCTGACTGTATTGTGCTTACACAAGCAATGGCGTAAATAGAAACATGACATTATTTTCCTTCTTGATACTATAGAATTGGGTTCAAAGATTCTGATACTGAATAGGTAAAAACAGAAACTTGATAGGGGCTAGGGATGGGAGGGAAAGTTGATTCAGTTTGCATTTAAACAGGAATTTGCCAAAATCACACTTTTAAAAAACAATATGTGAACTAAAATATAGCCTTATGAAAAAAAATCGTACTTCTCTGAATTTTGCAATGCAGTTCTCCAGCTAAATATTGTGTACAGAAGCATGTGTACTTGGGTAAATACATGCATAAAATACATAGTAAACTTAATGTACAAATTGCATTATATTACAGAAAATTGCTTACAAAATATGCATCTTAGTGAAAATTGCATACAAAAATATGTTTATTAGCAGGCCCGTCTTACCCATAAAGGCTAGTGGTGTGGGGCGCCGGGGCGCCAAGTTCTAGAGGGCAGCAGGCGAGAGTCCGGGGAACACCGAACAAGAGCACTGAGTGAACAAGGGCACGTGCACCGCTCCCGGCGAGTGGCAGCTCAGTTTTTACCCTTTTAGCCTGCAGGTGCCGAATTCTGCAGGGCACCAGAAGGCTAAAAGGGGAAAAGCCGTGGCCACTGTGGCACAAAGCGGCCAGCTGAGCCAGGAGGCGCTGCATCCAGCCTCTACCTCTTCCCCACTGGAGGAGCCGCCCCCAGCTGGTGCCTGCCTCCTCCAGCCCTAAGAAAAGGTTGACAACTCTGGGAAAGGGGGGGGGTGCCGGAGGGATCTTTGCACCACGGCACCGGATATGCTTAAGACAGCCCTGTTTATTAGGAGAAATTCATACTGTACTGCTGATGAATTTCTAGAGAATTGAAAAATAAGAAATTTGTAGAACCAAAATGAAGAGATTTGTCCATCCCAAGTTGAAAATGACTACTTAGCACCATTTGTGCAGCATTAGTAAGGTTTCTGAATACCTCTCATGATGTGGTGATATTTTGGAAGAAGCAGGATTTGAGGTGGCCTAAGTTGGAGGAGTCACTGAAATTATTTTACTGGTTGAGGGGGTATGGAGAAGTGGTATTGCTTTAAAATAAACAAAGAAACCTGTATATCATTTGGTTTGGCAATTATGTGGTTAATTTGCTTCCTGGAGCCAACCTTGTCTGGCAGGTAAACACTTCAGGAGATGAAGGTAAAATATGGATTCAGGGCGGTCTGGTCAGCAGAGTGGATTAAGGCAAAAGTGAACCATTTGTTGTCTGGTATGTTTATGGATTGAAGGGTAGTTCAGGGAGATAGATAGGGAGCTGCTTGCAGGAGATCAGAAGGACACACAGGAAGATCAGAAGAACTCAAGCTTGGTGCAGGAGGAAGGGAAGCGGGCTGCTAACTGACATAATATCCTAAGAACTCTTAACTGAGAGAATCTTGCTTAGCAGAATTTCACCAAGTAAGAAACAGTTTAGACAGGAAGAACTGAATGTGTTTAACTTGCATTTTCCCATTAGTTTTTGCTCTTGGGGATTGATTGATTGGTGGGCAGGTAACAATTTAGATGTTAAACCCATTTTCCAAGGAATAATCTCTCCCTCCCTCTCTCTCTCTCTCTCCCTCTCTCTCTCTCTCTCTCTCTCTCTCTCTCTCTCTCTCTCATAAACTTTTAAATTAGGTTCATAAAGCCTGTAGTCTCTTTTCTGGTGGTTTTGCCCATCTTGTGCTTAAGAGCCAAACTTCAATGAGGTCTTGAGGAGAGCTAGAGGAGATCTTAGGTTGTTTGGAGGAGCCAGCCAGGGAGAATAAAAAATAAAGAGGTCAAGGGGAAGAGAAGCACAAATGAGAGTGGGCAACCATAGCAAGGAGAAAGAAGGGGATTCAATTGTGTTAATTGCACTTAGGATAGGGTGCAAAATGGAAGAATGAAGAAGATAAGATATTCTAGTTTACTTAAAGCTCTGGTTTTCCTGATTAAGGAGGAACCCCACCCAGGAAGAGATGGAAGGTGAGCTCAGAACATTTTATACCTACTTGAAAGTCTGACAGTTACTAGAACAGCTCTCTGACTTTTAATGTGCCGTTGAAAAGCAAATGCAAAAAAGCATTGGGAATACAAATGTCAAAATGTCAATGAAAATTTTGTTCTCTATCAGTTCCCTTGCCCTGAGAACAAGGGAAGTTTATATCAAAGCATTCTGTGTTAGGAAAATCTTCCACGAAGGCCTTTCATTAAGAGATCTGATGAAGTGTGCATGCACACGAAAGCTCATACCAAAATAAAAACTTAGTTGGTCTTTAAGGTGCTACTGAAGGAATTTTTTTATTAAGATATCTGTTATGGAAGATAGGTTTGAAGCCTTTGCAAAATTTCTCGTAGTTGTCATATCCTCACAGAACACAAGGTTCCCCACAGAGTGTGATTCAGCCCCAATGGGGATTGCCCTGGAAAATGTGGCTTTGTTGCTTCTGAAGCTACACAGATCCTTCAGTGTTATCAACCTATCACATCATTTATGATGTTTTCTGCTGAGATTAATCAAAATAACTAGTGGGGAGTCTCACTCTGTTTGCAAGAGTTTGTGTTGAAACTGTCTCGATCTGTAGTAGTTCGCGGGAAGAAGGGAGAATGGCAAGTAATATCTTAGTGGATGATTACTCACAGAAGAAAAAACTAATTATAAGAAATGCTGAGTGGCTGAACTCTTAACTGCATCACACAATCAGGCCACCATCCTTCACTAGGGGCTTGTCTCCAAAAGAATTCAGTGGGACACCTTTCCAAGTAAATATATATGAGATCAGAATGTAAAAATTCCAAAATCACCATCATCATTAGCATGTGTGCACATATGACTTGTTTGATGTATCTTCTATTTATACAACTTGGTTTAAATAGCTTCTCTCTCTCTCTCTCTCTCTCTCTCTCTCTCTCTCTCTCTGTGTGTGTGTGTGTGTGTGTGTGTGTGTGTGTGTGTTTAACACTATTATTTTCCTATGTTTTCAACTTCTCTTTTTAATCTGTAAGCCACTTTGAAGGGGGAAAGGGGGGCATAAATAAAAATATAATAAAAATAATTATGATTCTGACTATTATCTTCTGAGGAAGCATAATTTGGAGAGTATATACTTCTGATGAAATACTATTTCACTTATTAGATACTCTAGTTTTAGATATATTAATTTTAAAGTGCTAATCACACTATTTGTCTGGAAGCAGTAAGGAATATTATTTGAGAAGATTAATCAACCACACAGAGTACTTGTTGGTTAGCAAAATACGTCTAGACAGCATATTGTTCAGCATGGGGACTTAGGTTTTGCTTTAGGGTATGGGTAGCCCAGTTCCCATGATCAGCAGGAGCTTCAGGGAAAACCACAAACAACTTACATCCCATTACCACAGCTGCAGAGTACAAGCACCCCAGAGGAATGTTCTCATTGCCAGGATGTCCTCACCTCTCATGAATGAATGAGGATAGCCCTCCAGCGGTAAAAGTAAAGGGACCCCTGACCATTAGGTCCAGTCGTGACCAACTCTGGGGTTGCAGCGTTATTGGCCGAGGGAGGCAGCGTAAAGCTTCCAGGTCATGTGGCCAGCATGACAAAGCCGCTTCTGGCAAACTAGAGCAGCACATAGAAACGCTGTTTACCTTCCTGCTGTAACGGTACCCATTTATCTACTTGCATTTTGACGTGCTTTTGAACTGCTAGGTTGGCAGGAGCTGGGACTGAGCAACGGGAGCTCACCCCGTCTCAGGGATTCGAACCACCGACCTTCTGATCGGCAAGCCCTAGGCTCTGTGGTTTAACCCACAGCACCACCCGCATCCCCGCCCTCCAGAGGTATTGGACACCAATTCACATCATTCCCAGCCAGGGCAGCCAGTAGTCAGGGATGTTGGGAGCAATAGCCTAAAATATCTGGAGAGCACCAGAAGGAAGCTGAGCTACCATATCTCATGGTTCAAGAGGCCTTGCTTCAGAAAAGCACAGCTGAATATCTGCCCCAACTCAGTCTCACAACTCCAGGATGCTGCCATCTATTTACAATATTCATTTATTTTACTAATATCACCTTTTACCCTTCCTTGTTCAAAAAATTATATAGTCCTGTGCAAAAATTACATAAATAGAAGTCATGTGAGATGAGAACTTGGATGGCTCTACCTCCTCTGTTGCCCAATCCCATTGTGCACTGCATGTTGGAGGGCAAAGGTCTACAGTGACACATGGGGGGGCACTTTCCCGTACCCATAGTGGCTCACCACACAATTTAGAACTCTGTGGAGGGTCCTGAATTTTGGGCACCTCCACAAGTACAGCAGGACTACTATAGACATTTCTCCTCCAAAATGTGGCCAGTCTAACAGACTAACTAACATGTCCTTGCCTGCAAGCATAATGCATGAGGAGGAGGAGAACTGCCTAGAGCTTTTTCCACACAGCACAAAGTTAAAATGTGGAATTTGCTCTCAGAAGAAGTAGTGATAACGCTGTCAGGTGCTATGAACTCTGGTGGCTGTGTGTTCTCCCTCCACTGTTGGAGGCAGCATGCTTCTGAATAGCAACCACTGGAAACTGCAGGAAAGGCAAGTGTTGCTTGTACTCAGGTCCTGCTTGCAGAGTTTGCCACAGGCAGCTTGTTGGCATTGCAAGAACAGCATGCTGGACCAGAAGGGACACTGGCAGTGTCGGAGGAACCCTCTCTGGCACCCGGGGCAGTGCAGCCCGTACGGACTGCGCATGTGTGGCATCCCGCGAAGCCCACAGGGACTGCAGGCGCCCTCGGCTGCTCTACAGCTGGGGGGGGGAGGCAGGGGCCATCTTGTCACCCCTCTCAGAGTGGCACCCGGGGCGACCCACCCTCTCCACCCCCCTTCCTACACCTCTGGCCACTGGCCTGAACCAGCAAGCTCACTTTATGTTCTTACATGCTCCTGAAAGCTGCATAAGATGGCACTCAAGGAAGTCAGAATGACAAGTCTACTTTTCCCTGCAGGAAATGCAGGTGGTGGCTACTGACTGTTCTGTTATCAGCATGAGGATTTGAAGTGGGAAGGTAAGAGGAGGGTTATATTTAGAATTAATGTTTTCTTTCTTCTCCCCATTGTTTCTTTTAAAGGCAAAAGTAGGAAATGGCTGACTAGACTATTTAAAAGTTCATATATATATATATATATATATATATATATATATATACACATACATACAGAAGAGTGTGTTTTTAAAAAACTAGGTATGTCTTAAGTAAAGTTCTTTTTTCAAATATTGATAAAACAGCTTCTCTCAGCACAGCTTTTCAGTCAGTTGACAGGCCTCTGCCAGGCGCCTGAGATTTCCAGAATATCCATAATGAGATAACAGAAAAGGAAGAAATATCTACAAACTAGGTCTTCTTAGAACAGGCAGCCACTTGTATTGGCAAACTGACAGGCAACTCTATTCAGTTTACCATTCAAGTTTCTGTTTTTTTTTTAAACTCCTGCTATTTTCTTTTCAATGTGAAATCTCTGGTATTTTCAGGGTATGTAACAGGGTTGTGTGTTTCCATTTGCACTAGGCCCGAATAGTTCTTAAAAGGAGCCATATAAACTTCACACGCCAAGATTAAATCCTGAAATACCCAAATTGGGCTATATATTTTTTGTTTTTTGTTTTTTTTAAAAAAAACCTTTCCCCTTTTTTGTAGTTTTTTACATCTTTAAATAAAAACAAAAAAATAAAATAAATAAATCATGGCATACCAAATATTTTGAATACCCGGAACTGGGTTGGGCACTTTTTCTCAATAAGCTGCTCAATCTGTTATTTCAGCTGTAGCCATACTATAGGGCCTCGTTCCAATCTTCAGTCCTCCAGCTGTTGGACTCCATCAGGGGGTTGTGGTCACACAATATCTAAAAGGCCACAGGTTTGCTCCCCCTGTGTTACAGCTATCAAACACATTCTATTTCTGTATGCCATGGAATGAGGTTTCTCATAACATGAGACTGATGGCAACATTCTTTCTGTGGTAGACACACTGAAAATGGTGCTTGATCCATGTATTGCGATTCTTGGTCATATTATGCTCCTTACTCTCATACTTGTAGAACTCTTCTTCCCCTAGTCCTAAGAGAGTAAGTTTAATAAGTAGTATAGTGGCCCTCCTAGCTTCCCATATCAGGAACTACCTGAGTACACACTATAACTTTAAAGCACATTTCAGCCTCAAATAATTCTGGACACTCTGGTTTCCCCCTCATGGAGCACAATTCCCAGCAGTCCTTAACAAACTACAGTGCCCAGAATTCTTTGATGGTGGCAGGGTGTGTGTGCTTTGAATGTGCGTTACGAGTACACAGCCACATGTGTTTTTCACTTCAGTTCTGCATTTTTCAAGTACAGTGGAACCTCATTTTACACCTACCTCTGTTTATTAACACCTCCTTTTACGAACGCCGCGGACCCGGAAGTGTTTACAGATGCACAGATCGCTTCTGCGCAGCTCGCACATGCGCAGAAGTGCTCTATCGGTGCTTCGTGCATGGGCAGAAGCATGCCTTCGGGGAGCGAATGCCTCCGTTTACGAATGCCTCCGTGGAACGGATTGCGTTTGTAAACCGAGGTTCCACTGTAGCAGCCTTGATTCTATAAATATAAATGATATATAAATGGTTGAAATGAAATATTGAAATAAAATATCAGAGAGCTGATTCTGATAAACTGCACAGGTGTACTTTTCCTTGGGGAAGTGGAAGCCAGAGAGAAGTTTTTTTTAAAAAACACCATACCTGAGGTGTGAACTAAAAGACAAGTACTATTCTCAGTATGCAGAAGACCATACAGTTATAGTGTGTGCATGGGTGGATGGATGGAGAGATGGAGAGATACAGATACAGAGCAAAGCATCATTTGGAAAACAATTACACAGCTGAAAGCAAAAAATAAAAAATGTTAGTTTTAGAACACTTAAATCCAATCCGTTCACCTTCACTATATCTCAACGTTTAAAAGGACTGTATCATTCTTTTTATAACAGCCTTTTATTTTTTTGTGAAAGTAAGGCCCAAATTACTTTGTGAGTATTGATCTTATAGTACATAGAAGGGAGCATTTAATTTGATATTTAATTTGTTTCTTCATTGTAACCAACACAGTCTACTTCCATTGGATGATTGATTTAAACACTCAGGCTAAGAGGCTGTGTTCCATAATACTACTTATTTTATTGTAAAGAAAACGTGTCTTTAGCTGTGTATTGTCGTAGTATAACATGTCTCTTTCGATGTATTTAGGAACAGCTTTGCACACACACAAAAGTGCAGAGAAACATGCTTAAAAACAGACTTGTGCTCTAATGACACGACCCAAGGCATGCTTCATTAAAAGTAATTCCCATTGGTTTCAGTGACCTTACTTCTCGCAAAGTGTGCATAGAATTGCAGTCTAGCAGTACATTCATTCTATACACGTTGACTCAGAAGGATGTTTCACTGCATTCAGTGGAATTAACTCTCTACCACAACCCCAGAGTCATTCGCAACTGGACCTAACGGTCAGGGGTCCCTTTACCTTTAAGAATGTTTAAGGTTACAGCCTAGGTGTGGGGAAAGTCTTTTTATTAATCAGAAGCCAGTGCACGACAAGTGGTTGTCGGCTGACGAGAGCATTCAGCAGCAAGAAAGTTTGAAAAGGGCGACAGGCAGGGCTGTCTTAAGCATATGCAGCGCTGGGGTGCAAAGATCTGCCCAGCGTAACCCCCCCCCCCCAGATTGCCCAGTCCCAGGTGTGCAGGAAGGCAGAGCCAGCTGGACGCCTCAGCATCTTGCTGGCTCAGCCACCTCCGAACTCACGGCACAGAGCAGGCCACAGCAGAAGAGTCTGCCACAGTGCTCCGATTGATGGGTGGGCTCTTCCCCAAACTCAACTTTCAGGCCCCGAACTCTCGGCCTGGCGCCCCTGAGAGCCTGGTGTCCGTGTGCCCCGCACACCTAGTGCCTATGGGTAAGACGGCCCTGGGGACTGGCATGGTTCTGAGGAAGAGAACTGGCATTCACAAGTACCCAAAACTGCCCCCCTTTCACCTAAAATGTTAGATGGCATGTGTATAATTTGTGTTGCTGTCCAGGTCTACAACGCTATTTTCAAATCTTAGAAATCTGAAACATTTTTATTTTCTTGGGGTGTAGAAAGTAGGAAGAACAGGCTGTACTATGGTAGAAGAAGAAGAAGAGTTTGGATTTGATATCCCGCTTCATCACTACCCGAAGGAGTCTCAAAGCGGCTAACAATCTCCTTTCCCCCACAACAGACACCCTGTGAGGTGGGTGGGGCTGAGAGACTTCAGAGAAGTGTGACTAGCCCAAGGTCACCCAGCAGCTGCATGTGGAGGAGCGGAGACACGAACCCGCTTCCCCAGATTATGAGTCTGCCACTCTTAACCACTACACCACACTGGCAGGTGTAGTATGAAGAAGCTGTTGAGTCTGCCGTTTCTGGTAGATCCCATCAGGAAAGAATCTGGAATTTTGCTGAACACATATCTCATTAATTTGGAAGTTTAAGACCTGGGCAACATCCTCATTCTCCTTGCCTGGTTCAAATCTAGGTCTGGTGTTCCACATGGTTCAGGACTATCATTGATCTGCATTGCTGTGCTATGCTTCAGAGGCGTAGGTGCTCTGAGGCCTGTTACCACCACTGCTTCCACACAAGGAAGATAGTAAAGCAAATCCTTTCCTCCTCTATTTGATCTGGGGTAAGCAGTGATCAGGGCCAGTGCAGCCATTAGATGGGGTGAGGCCTCTGCCTCGGGCGGCGGAAGCCCCTAAGGGGGCACCTCTGTGGGTTCCTCGCCTGCCCTGAGGCACCAGCATCGGTGCCAATTTCAGGTGAGCTCTTGCTGAAATTGCTCAGAATCCTTGGAGAGCATTTGGGATATCACCTGAAATCAGCACTGATGCCGGCAGTGGAGGCAGTGGGACAGGTGGTGCAGATGGTGGCAGTAGTGGCAGGACAAGGCAGCATTTCCCGTTTTGCCTCAAGCGGCAAAATAGGATGTGTCGCCCCTTGGTGGTGATAGCAACAGGAGCACTGTGTCTTACCAAGCCTGGTGAAGTCCTGCTTGTCAATAAGTCGCATTGCTGTACTAAACCCAAGCTTAGCAAGAAACATCTGTTGACACCATAGCCACTCTGAGGTAGGGCTGCCATACATCCAGAGTTTCCCGGATATTACCAGGATTTCAAAGGTGGAAGCAACATCTGGAGGGGATTTCCAAAAGGTGGTGCTCAACAACTAGCAGGGTATGGCAGCCCTACTCTGAGGAGAGGAATAGTCATAGGTGCCAACTTCCAGACTGAAAAATCCAGGATCGGCAGCTGCCTGGAACCGGAAGTCATGCTGCGGACATTTTGGGACTGGTCAGAGCGACACCGGAAGTTGCTTCTGTGCATGCTCTGCCCATTTCCAAAATGGCCGCAGCGCCAGAAATCGCTTCTGCGCGTGTTCAGAGACTCCAGACATGCGCAGAAGGAGCCTCCCCGGGCCAGTAAGAATCCGGGGGATTTACGGGTTTTTTAAAATTCGGGATGCCAGCGGGAAATGGCTGGAAAAACGGGGGTTTCCCGGGGAATACGGGAGACTTGGCAGCTATGGGAATAGTGCAGCAGGAGTGATAGCACAACAGCTCTTGTTAGGTAGAGGCCCACACCTGGAATGCAGATGCAGTTTGACTATTATCACTATTAGCTATGTGTGCCAGACCTCAGTGCAAGTATATAGTAAAGAGCAATTGTGAAATAGGACCCTCTGAAAAATTCCGTAAATAAGACAGGGCAAGTGCAAACAAAAGTATTGCCCAGTATTGTGTGTATATTACTGAGCAGTTCTTTAAAAAAGAAAAGAAAAAGACCCACAGCATATTCAAGTGAGCTCTTTCCAGTCCCCAAATCTAGGTTCTTCTAGAACCCACTAAAACTAGCTGAGATGGCAAATGCAAATTTTGGTTTCCTTTGCTCTTCCTGCAGCATCACTAGTGCTGGGGAGTAGGCCTGTATTTTGGAAAAAAAGAACAGCTTGCTGGTAGGAAGCTGGCTTGGCACCAGAAGACTCTCTTCCTGATTCTTTTCTCTCAGAAAATATTATTGAAAGGGGAGAAATCAATGAGAGTGTTAAGGAAAAATAAAGTGTTGTTTTCTCAAGCTTAAAGCAAAAAAATATATATCAATCTTTCTTATATTTTTCCCAGTTTCCCCTGTAAAACAGTTACTGCCATTTGCTGTGGGCTCTATTAAATTGGGGAAAGACCCTCTACTATGGTATTTTTCTCTGTTCTGCCCCAATTTTTGCCTTCTGCAGACAGTAGGGTTGCCATGTTTCAAAAGGTAACATCCCTGAGTTGTTGAGCTTTCTTTAGGTACACCCCAAAATTGTTGAGCTTTCTTATTGAAACCTCCCCCCAAAATAGTGATTTTAAGCTTTTGGAGCTGTTTCCGCTGCTTTTTCCAGCGCGCTGACATACACCCAACACCATTTTTTCACCCGAAAACCAGGACACCTAGAGGCCTACGTTAGGTCTCTAAAAGTTAAAGCTGCAATCCTAGATCTATTTACATGGGGGTTAACTTCTGAGTAGGCATTATTAGACTGCACTTTAAATATTTGGTTTCAGAGCAGTCCACATAGATATACATGCAGACACATGCCATTGCTCTGCTGCTTTTCTAACCACCCCAGCACAATTCACTGTTTTGACTAATCCTGTCCCAGCAGTTAATGAATATGTATGGCAGAAGCAGGGAGATGATCAGAGTTGCACCCTCCCCGCCCCCAGCTTCCATGCACACTCAGCAGCCTTAAACACATGGAGGTCAGTGATAGGGCCAGCAGGAGTTATCTACATGTTCTTAAGGGACTAGATGAATGAATAGGGCTGTGGGAAATAGGATAGCTCTGCCAATGTGATATATACTACACCACCCCAAAAATCCCTAGCATGCAGCAGCAGCCGAATGCGTGGACACAGAATTGCATGCAAGATCTTTGCACACTGCAGAAGAGTGGCACTGAACTGAGGAGCCCCAGAAGGCACCATAAATTTATAAAGGGGGGATTCAAAAGATTGGAACTGTCACTTTAACAAACAGGGGGAACCCTCGAGGAAACAAAGAGCAACTGCTGCAGGGAAACAGAGTAAAAACCCAATCTTTTGGATGAGATTTCCAGGGTAATCCTATTCATGTTTACTCAGAAGCAGGTTTAACAAGGCTCAGTTTCACAAGGCATCCAAGATATATGCAGCTTTGAACTTCGGTGCCTACCACTGTCACTTGCCCTCCCAATTTGGTACTGATGCAAGCAACAACAATCTTGACTATCACTTCCTGTGCTGCTAATCTAGATCCTTGCATATTTTAACTGGGGAATTTATCTGGCCCATCCTGGAGATAATCCAAGTATAGGTGGCCAGCCTCTCTTGATTTGGAAGGCTACCTTGTTCTTTACACTAGTCTGTGGCCTAGCTGGGGGTCAGCTTTGTAGTACGTTTGGCACCATTGGAGATCAGAAAGAGATTCAATATTTGCACTCAGGCATGCCATGACATATGGTGGACTGGGCAGGAAACTACAAAGCACATCTGCCTGGTGAGCACTTCCCTTTGGTGCCATTGAGGAGGAATAGAGCCAAGAGCCATAGCAATTGGACATTAGCCCAGGTTTATCTGACACCATGGACTGCACCTGACATTCAGATGATAGATAGCTTAGAGAAGAGGCTTGCTTCTCTTGCCTGAGGAATACTCTCAGACCAAAATGATAACATTATTCAGAAATACTTTCCCCTGTGCCAGGTTGTTCTTTACAGGATCTGCCAGTGTGAGGCCCATATCATCAACCTATAAATCTGATTTATTTGTTTATTATGAGCCACTTTGAGAACAATTATGGTTGAGAAGAGGTATATAAATTTTGTCATAAATATAAATATGCACATTGACATTTACATTCACTCACAGAGAGCTTCCCTGGATCCCACCCCTCCTCCTGCCGAAATTACACTGGAAACAAGTCATTCTGTCATAGTCAGTGTAATAGTTTGTGGAGTATGCTTGGTTGTGGTGAGTGTGTGGTGTCCGTGACAGTTTGCCCAGTTAGCAAACATGCCCATGCACTAAAAAAAACCACGTTAGAGGGTGCCTGATTTGCATACTAGTTTCAAGTCGAAAACACAGGTGCAGCATTCTAGGATGGGATATATGTTTCTTAAATCATGGACAATCCAGGAGAAGAAAAATGTGCATAGGGACATCTGGCTAATGATCTTCCAGTTGCTTATCCTTAGGAGTTTAATTCTTTCCCTGCCCCCACCCAATGCAGATAATCTTGATAAAGAATTCATTCCTTACGGGAATGAACTATTCTTTATTTTTATTTAGTTTATTTGGCAAGCATTCACAGAAACAGCTCTGTCTTCTGTTGCGTGTGTTGTTCCATCTCTTCAGTGATATTCATTGAAATCTCATTTCAACAGACCCACCAGTGTTCTGTAAAGTGATGGTGGGTGGGTGTTGTAAAGAACCAAGTCCTTAAAAAAGCAAAAAAGGAAAGCACAACTTTCTCTGTGGCTAGCAAAATGGTACATACAGAGTTTAAATCAAGCAATTTATTGTTCTCTTCCTAACACCAGCCACATTTTTAACAATGACAACAATTTCCTGGATGGCCAGGAGGGAATGATCAAAGGTTCAGCAGCTCTTTTAAAAGTATCAAACCCACAGTTGCTGAAGCAGTTGCACACCCAGCCCCCAATTTGGGTTACCAGCATGGACCAATGCCAGGAATGAACCATGGAGAAAGCAGCGGGTGGCCTTAAGTAAGTCACTCTTTCTCAAACTGACCTACCTAAAAATGAGATAAAATGGGAAGCACAGCCCTATTGGACTCTAAGCTGTTGCCTGTTCTTTCCAAACCACTTAATTGAAAGGGGAAAACTGCAGCTCAGCAATGACTTAGAAGTGATGGTGCCCTTTGAAAAGTGTTTCCTTTTGTTTAGTTTCCAATCTGAGTCCTGTGCAACACACAAGCCTGGAGTTGGCACCACATGGTGAATCTCAGTTGGTTTCTAATAAAGGTAAAAAGCTTCAAAAGCAATCACTCAGTTCTTATCTATCTTTCCCCACAAACCATTTTGAACTTCTGCAATGTACAGCTATGGACCTTAACCTTTCCCAGGGACCAATCTGTTATATAGTCTTGAACACACCTAATGATACTTGGAATATTTCATCAGATTACTCACATGCTATTTTCCCCTGCACAATTTATCATGTTTACTATGAAATGTGTATTGTGCCAGATACACCATTACACAATCTCTCTGGTGTAATATACACACTATTCCAGTCAACATCACTCATGAAAAGGGGTTTTGTTTTATTTTTTATTTTTTCCCTCTGGTAGCTCTTAACAGCTTTAGGAACAGAGAAACTTAAAGCAGCTTCTCAGCAGGGATGTCTATATGAATGAAGAAGAAAAAAATCTCCAGGGAAATGAAGGTGGAAGTTTCATTGACTGAATAATGTAATACTAGGCAAAACACCAGAAAATATGCTGCACAAATTGGAAACTACCCCAGGTAATCAAATGATAAGAGGAAAGCCTGCATCCCAGCATTCATTCTGGTTTATAAGATATATTCCCTGCCCCCTGCACAAGATGATGGCATTTAAAATCCAGCTTAAAAATAGAACTTCCAGAGCAATTATGTCATTAGTTTAATGAAATTACTGTAGCGATTTCTCACTGTTGAGCAACCACAAGCAGAGCAGGTTAGCATTGTAAAGTCCTGATTAGTCTGTTTTTTCATCTTTGGAGAGAACTCCATTGATTTCCATGGGCAACTCTCACTTCCATCCCTGGTGGCCTTTAAAAATAGCTTCTCAGCATGAACCGCAGAAGTGACCTAACCAGAAAGTAAGATGGCTGAACTGTTTTACACGTTTTTAGATGTCCTCAATGCTTTTAAACACCTGTAGAGGTTTTTACTTGTTTCTCAAATGTTAAAAATCAGCTTTGTTTTTCATAGTGTGGCTTTGCTTTTAATAGTTTTGTCATCACTTTAGTGCTTGCCACTCTGAGATAGAAATTTAATAAACATATAAAATAAAATTATATCCTGCTGCTCCAGTCCCTCTATTCTATTCCCCCCCCCACCCAATTGTCAGAATACTGTCTCAGTATTCCATTTCTCCCTCCCACCGAGTTAACAAAGACTCCACCCTGTGGTTTAACACCACTGAGATGATGATGCCATTTTGTGTGTTCCCCGTTAGTGTGCCCCCCCAAAGGTTTTTTATTGTTTCCATTTGTGCATACCTTGGAGTTAGCTCCCGGTCTAGCAATACATGCCTCTTGTTTAGTTTTGGCTTCACAAAATTGTATGGCTATATAGATTATGGTGGGGATGAATCTAAAACAGCACTTCTTAAAGTGTAGGGCACAGCATTGCACCAGATGAGCTGTTCCATCCCTGGCCACCTTTATGTCCCTCGCTTCGCAGTGTCTTAACACATGCTGGCTGGTTTCTCCTCACTTTTCATGGCATTGGGGGGGGGTGGAGAGAAAACAATGAGACTGAGCTTTAAGGGGAGGAACAAACATAGGAAGTTGCCTTATATCAAATCAGATCACTGGTCCATCTAGCTCAGTAATCTCGATACTGAGTTGTGGTGTTTGTTCAGGATTTCAGGCAGGGGCCATTTCAAGTTCTACCTAGAGATGCTGGGGGTTGAATCTGGGACCTTTCTGCTTGCAATACAGCCACCCTGCCACTCAGCCACCCTGTTTCCTGCCATTTTATACTTGTATTCATCTCACCTAGACAGCATCTTAAAAAGCAGAGACATCACCTTCCCAACAAAGGTCCATATAGTTAAAGCTATGGTTTTCCCAGTAGTGATGTATGGAAGTGAGAGCTGGACCATAAAGAAGGCTGATCGCTGAAGAATTGATGCTTTTGAATTATGGTGCTGGAGGAGACTCTTGAGAGTCCCGTGGACTGCAAGAAGATCAAACCTATCCATTCTGAAGGAAATCAGCCCTGAGTGCTCCCTGGAAGGACAGATCGTGAAGCTCAGGCTCCAATACTTTGGCCATCTCATGAGAAGAGAAGAATCCTTGGAAAAGACCCTGATGTTGGGAAAGATTGAGGGCACTAGGAGAAGGGGACGACAGAGGACGAGATGGTTGGACAATGTTCTCGAAGCTACGAACATGAGTTTGACCAAACTGCGGGAGGCAGTGCAAGACAGGAGTGCCTGGCGTGCTCTGGTCCATGGGGTCACAAAGAGTCGGACACGATTAAACGAGTAAACAACAACATTCATCTCACACAACTTGTTTGTGGCTGTCTTTGCCGGTCCTGGTGCCATCGCAACTTTGTGACTGGTTCTACCCCTGTGCCACCGCCATTTTTGTGACCCGCTCTGCCCCTTGCCTCTGTTGTCAGTCATTTTTAGCCCTGTCAGTAAGGCTGCTTGAGAACCTCTGGTCTAAAAGCTTACCACAAAGCAATTCTGCACAGCAGGGATTGATGTAGGTCTGCCACTGGTTTCTTGACAGAGGGTCTTATCATGGAAAAGCTGCACAACAGGCAAATAATTCAACATTTGTTTAAAATAAGGACTTGTTACATTTCTGTGAACCATCTGGATTTTTTTGGAGCAGGCCATCTTTGTCAGGAAAAATGTTGGCAATGCTAACCATAAAGAAGAGAGTCATAGTCTCGTGCAACATCTCTTAAATGCACTTCAAAGTGTAATATATATTATGGTCTGCATGCCTTGTTTGAGTTAATTCAAAGTTGACCCAAGAGAACTTATGTTCCCCTCAGGCAGTAGGGAGAAACACACACACACACACACACACACACACACACACAAAATCATGTACCCCTCATAAAAATTCACATTATATAAACTCATACTTTTATTTAACTTGTTTTCCTCTGGTTTTTGCTCATCTGAGATTAATTTTCCCACATACCCAGGGGCTATACAGTTTTGGGTTGTTGTTTTGAAAGCCTTCAGATAATCTTTTCTTTCCCCCTCAAAGTATTCTGAACTGCATGCTTCTCTCCAGGCCTTCTCGCCATTACTTGGTGATTTGAGGACAGGTTTTTGTATAAACAGTGGGGCTGGTTGGTGTCCAGTGATTCCATTTCTAAGTTTTCACTGCGAAGTAGATGTAGACATAAGCAGGTAAACATCCAATTCCTTACTTATATTGCCATTTATATTGCCATTTACCGTCTCCTCATGACTGAATGTTGCCTTACACAAATGGAACTGGATAAATCTTTATTTCAAAGAGCCAGTGTGGTGTAGTGGTTAAGAGCAGTGGACTCGTAATCTGGGGAACCGGGTTCGCGTCTCCGCTCCTCCACATGCAGCTGCTGGGTGACCTTGGGCTAGTCACACTTCTCTGAAGTCTCTCAGCCCCACTCAGCTCACAGAGTGTTTGTTGTGGGGGAGGAAGGGAAAGGAGAATGTAAGCCACTTTGAGACTCCTTAGGGTAGTGATAAAGTGGGATATCAAATCCAAACTCTTCTTCTTCAAACTGAATGACCTGTTCTCATCAGGGTGACCCATTTGTATCTGTATCACCACTAATATTGGCTAGCATTGGTAAGTTGTCAGACATCATGTCTGGCTCAGCCCAAGCCAAACAGAATACAATTAAACAAAGCAACAACTGTGATTGAGGATAAAATTGCATAGAAATCCCTGTGTACTTTTCTTGTACAGATTTCTAATTGTATGGAATCTGTTCAGATACATATCAATTGAAAGAAAGGTATTTAAATTAACAAATCCCAGGTCCTCAAATACCACAGACAAATTTTTGTACCCTAGGGCAACGCTCATAGACATACATGTATTATTTAAGAGTGGCCCTGATTTGTGAAACAGACTAACCAATTGGGCCAGTTAATCTTCTAGGTGTTCTATCTTGGACAATGGAGTCCTACATCCACACCTACATTTAAAACACTATTATACAACTTTTGACAGTCATGGAGAATCCTGGGAATTGCAGTTTGTTAAGAGTGCTGGGAATCATAGTTCTGTGGGGAACCTTAACAAACTACTGTATGGTTTCCAGGACCCTTTAGTGAAAGCCATGGCTACTGAAGTGGTATAAGAGTGCTTTAAATGTATGATGTGGATGTGCCCTCAGAATTCATCATCTGGTTAGAGTATTTGAATAACATTTTTTGTAGAGATGGTGTGGGGAAGGACTATTGTTGGATTATTCATATTAAATCAGTCAATTAATCAGTCATTCAAGTGCTTGTTGAAATGTGAGTGTGGAGGTGAATCCAGGAATGTTACAGAATTTTAATTACATTACAAACTACCATAGTCAGACCAGTTGAGTTTCAGTGTTCAGAAAGGAAGGGAGGGAGGGAGGAAAAGGATCCTGGACTGCACCATCACTCCTTCTAATAGTGAACTCAGACAATGAGTGCCAATGGCTGTGTTGGCAATGCAGGTCCATTGGAAAGTAATGAAGAGGACGAGGAACTTGAAGAATTGCAAAATAGCAGCAAACATTTAAAAACAATCCTAAGTGGGGTGACCTTTCAGAATGATCATGCACAGTATCTATGGGATATTGACTATCAACAGGGAAATGGAGAATAGGGAGTTGGCTGGTCTTCTTGGAGGAACAGTTGATTAGAACCCTGTATAGGAGGCAGGGCATATTGCAACATTGTGCTGCAGGTCCCACTTGCTCAGTGATACAAGAGCAAATGGAAACTCTTAGCCGCACTTACGTCACCAGAAAGCTTTCACCATTCCTTTAGCTACACTGAAGAAGATCCCGCTACAGCCCCATAGCTCACACTATGCTGCTTAAGTGAATTGCAAATATTGTAGTGAGACTCTATCTTTCCATATGTCTGTTGAAGGTTCATAGCACTACACAAAGACAAAGAAGATAAACGGGCTCTGAATGAATGCACACCTAGAGTTTCATCAAAAATCAGTTAATTACTATGCATTATGAGAATGGAGATAAAGAGGTGTAAATTAAATTGAAATAAAGAAGTCTCGCTTGAGATCTCGCCTAATACGCAAAGCTTGCAGAACCTCTGGCCTACTTTTCCAGTTCTTTTTCAACTAGCCATCTTAATACTCTGTGCTTTGGTTGCTAGCGTGTATCTGTGTTTATAATACTGGAATTATTTTTCCGCAATATTGGTTTGAGTGGCACCAAGACTGTTCTGGCAACTCTTATCTCAACGTTTTCATAGCACAGTACATTATATATATATGTATGTGTGTGTATATATATGTGCAGATGTGTGACACCTAAATGTGAAAAGTACTTTCCAAGAGATAGGAAAATATATATTGCGACTTTAAGGATTTCAGAAATCATTTGATCATTTGATCATAATAATTGGAGGCCAGATTAACCCTGCACTGACCAGAAAGCAAAGAAAGTATCCGTTTCCTGTGCAACCAGAAGTTCTTGGCATTACTTTTGAACGTTAGCAAATCACAGGCTGGGCTATATGGCACAGGGGCAAGGACAATAATATAGGCTATTTCCACCCCTCTGAGGTCAGAAAAGGCCAGGATTCACCAGTCCCCTTCCTTTCACATCCAAAACATCTCTCCACCTAGGACCAAGGAACTGTCAATGACACAGGGGTAGGCACAATTTTTACTCTGGCATCTCAGGAGAAAAAGATGGAGTGAAAGAGTCCAATCCTTTCAATATAAGCAAATTGACTGCCAGCTGTATTGGGGGGGGGAGAGTAGCCCACAGTTCCAGCCATGGCTTCCCTTTTTTCTCTGCCCAATTGGTCATCACCCCCACACAGCCAGACTGCTCACTGTAACTCACAAAGTGCATCTTTTGCTAGATGCAAAAGAGGATGGGGCCTCCTACACCTTTAATAACTTTTGCAAAATAGAGAATGTCCAAGATGTAGCTTGCCGTGCAACTTTTCAAGGTGCAGAGCCCTGACTTCCTTTGCATCTGACCATCCTGCATCTCACATGCCTTTAAAAGCCCATCTGCAAAAGCCCATATTTAACATAAAATATAGCCTATTTCCTACGGAACTTACCAGTGCTGGCAGGTGGCTAAATTTCTCTTAATATTTTATTTAGCAGTTCAAACTTTTTCAACACATGCTCTTTAAATAGGTGGAGGTAAGGACTCCGCTGCATATACAAAAATGCTTTAATTCCACTGTGTTTTCTATAAGCAGGCCAACTGGTCTGAGGCTTGTATATCATCAACCACCTGGTATGAACCATGTATCTGATTTCTTTAATTGCACTGAAATCATTTATACCAACTAATGCCACATTATAGCAGTGTAATTTAATTTGGAGCTGTTCATTATCCTTCTATTACCTTTCAGAATTGGGCCTCTTCCAGAGAGTGACCCAGGAGTAGCTGTTTACACATTTCCTGGGGTGATAAATATGCACCTCCACACAGTGCAATGCCAGCTTTTTTGAAGAAGAGACCTCTGGCATAATTATATTTCTTGGCTACTGCCTGTGTTGGGTTCAAAATAATAATTGTTTCTTCTTGGGCTTTTCAACCCTAGATCCTAACTTCTGCTTTAATCTTAATTAATAACACAGCACTGATTATGTTATGTTCTTCCAACAGGAAGAATATTTAAGTGGAAGCCCATCCAAATTTGTAAAGTACAAATACTACAAGCAAAAAGCAAAAGGAAAGTCAAGGTGATTTATAAACACTTCCCTGTGACAGTAATTTTTTTTAAAAAAAACCAACAACAAACAAACAGCACAGTCCTTTAGTTTTGCAAAACGGCATGCTCCCCCCCCACAAACAATCTTTTGTTTGTTCTTGCAAAAATCCATTCTGTCATTGCCCTAGAACTATTTATTGCAAGGTTTTGCAATTAATCAACAGTAGGCATTGTAAAAAAATAAATAAAAGTATTTATAGCTGAAATTATAAATGTCAAGCATTCTGTTATGCAAACTTTGTCTAGGCTTCTTTCCCAGGAACATTAAAGTGATTAGGGTAAAGGATGTTTATTAAAAACTCAGCAGGTTGTCTTTGCCTTTTAATGTTATTTATAGAAGTCATTAGGTCATGTATGATGCCAGGAGGTGCAGACAACATAATTAGGAACAAGGAATGGCCACAATCCAGTGAACATCCAGCACTTCAAAGTCAATAGGAGAACATTAAGCACATACAAAAATTTTCTACTGAAAGCAGCGTGTGTGACTTAAAACTGCATCACTTTGGCAAGATCATGCCCACTTCCTATAGAATCCATCTTGGTAGTCCTCAACCTTTTATTACTTTATTTATAACATTTTTAGCCCACCTCATATAATGCAGTTTTATGGGGAGCTTATGGTAATATATCTGTAGAGTGGGAATTATGCTTCTGCTTGGCTCCTTTTCAACCTGCCTCTGTTGAATGAGCAACTTACTGGAAAATTCCACTTGTTCATTTATGCACAGTACCTTGTTATTAAGGCAGAAGGGTGGGGCAATTTTGGTCATTTTGGCAACCCTAGGCTTTTAATTTTCGAACACACATCAGTATTTCTACCTATCACCACTGCCTCTCATGAGAAGATGCAAATGAGGGGACATATCCTGCACATCTAATAATTTTGCAGAAGTACAGTTGGTTGTGCAGGCTTGAGATAAGCTTAAATTCCTGGGAGTCTCTGTTCGACACACAGCCCATGAAGAAAAAGAGCTCCATCCTCCTTTATTAGTAGATCACCGTCTGCCTTGGTTCAGCCATGACTTGGTACTACAGTGGTACCTTGGTTTAAGAACAGCTTAGTTTATGAACAACTTGGATTAGGAATGCTGCAAACCCAAAAGTAGGTGTTTTGGTTTGTGAACTTTGCCTTGGAAGAAGAACATGTTCCACTTCCTGTTGAGATGCTTTTTTTTTTAAAAAAAGTATCTATTTATTACATTTATTTTGCATCTGATGAACTAGAATTTGCCTATCAGAGATCACCCCACCGCAAATTCTAAGATACCATACCTGCTAGAGCAGGCATCCCCAACCTGTGGCCCTCTAGATGTTTTGGCCTACAACTCCCATGACCCCTAGCTAACAGGACCAATGGTCAGGGATGATGGGAATTGTAGTCTAAAACATCTGGAGGGCCGAAGGTTGGGGATGCCTGTGCTAGAGCCTTACTTGCCTACCCTTTTGGAATATGTCTCATTTGAAAAGGGGATAAGATAGTTGGGTGCTAGGCACTCTTGAGATAGAGTGCCTAAAGTTGTCCAGGTAGTTTGAAAATGTGGAACTATAATTTACAGATTTCTTTACAGTTAGTTAGCTCCTACAATCTGTTCTCAGTTTCCAGGAAGTTGCCTAGACTTCACCCTTCCTAGCCTTTCTACCGTATTCTAGTCAACTGACGCACGCAGTTGGTTGCCGCTGTTGGAAGCAGGATAGAGACCAAGGGTGAGCTCTCTCAATATGTTTATGGTAACTGGGGGTGATGGAAGCTGATGCTCTATCATTAAATGACTCAGCAGTCCTTACAAGTGCCTTAGCAGGATGTGGCAAAAATAATAATAAACTGCAAAAAAGCAGTACCCTACCGAAAGCACTCGGCATGCACTAACAATTTCAGTCATTGAGATCTGAATGCCATTTATGTTACTCTTTCACCATAATCTGTGATAGCCACTCAAGCATATGCAATCATATCCTGTGCTGCCAAAAAATTAGATAACTCCTCCCAAGTGCCCACTATTATCTAAATTGCTCCAGAGTGCTCTAGGAGGAATCTGTATTCACAGAAGGGGGCAACTGAAGTGTTGATAAGCACTCTGTAGGATGAATGTTTTCACACCTTCTGCTGTGTGAAGCTGCACCAACAAGAGTAACATTTTTACCAGGTTCAGTTTCTGGTTCTTGGAGGCTGTACTTTAGACCTATGCACACACCAACGTAGCAATAAGACCCACAGAACTCAGTGGTCATAGGACAGGACTGCACAGAAGGAAAATCGTTTCTGTCTGTCTCAAACTGGTCAAATTATTTTCACTGCACTTTTTGCATGTTTTTTTAGAAGGTGCAACATCCACATTGCCCGGTAGGAATACAGGGCATTACAAGACAAGATCTATGACATTTCTTGTGAAAAGAGGTTTTGCACATTTTTATAAGGCAAATGATGCAGTGACTTGAATGTGTGCCAGGAGGAAAAGCCACTTTTAAAAGCTAGTGAAAAGCGATGTTAACAAATGCATTTGGGTGGCCTATTCAACTTTTGGTTTTTCAAGAGTCTCAGGTTCTTGAGTCTTTATACAAGGTTTCTTCTAAGGGAAGTGATATCATGTCTTCTTACAACATTCACATTATATGGGTTAAAAGGTAACCATGCTACAGAGATTCCTTGCTACTTTGAAACCATCAAAAACAACTACTGTATTTGATTGCCAGAAGACTATCTACTGTACCGGTACATGTGATTTACTTTGTTTCAGCTGAAGATCACAGTACAGTAGTTTATTCACACACAAATAATAATAATAATTTTATTATTATTTGTACCCCAGCCACACTCTGGGTGGCTTCCAACATATATAAAAACATAATAAAGCATTATACATTAAAAAGGTTCCCTAAATAATAATAGTAATTTTATTATTATAGCATATTTAACTCTGTGGGTGGTATTTAACCAACTCAAGAATTTTTATTGATTGAAAAAGTAATGAGTACTGTAGCTTCCTGAAAATAAATCTTGAAAGCTTCTCTGATTACATGCTTCCTACTTCAATTGCTTTTATCTCTGAAGCTAAGAATACTGTAAGTTAAATATGCTGAAACTTATTGACCAACCAAGTCCCCAAAAAAGCTATCAATTAGGTGACCTGTTTCATTTACGTAATGCTAATCTCTGGTTACATTTCAAATATGACTTATTCTGACAATGCCCGTAAGGATTCTAACATGCTGAAAATCAATCAATATTCACAGGATTAACAATGCAATGAACCATAATGGGCAATTTAAAATTGGCCATAACTTTTTTCCTTATCACATTCAGGTAAAGTAACCCCTTCATGGTGGCTTAAATCTGCCAACGTTCAGGCAGAGCCATATATAGGTTTTTTGTCTTCAGAACCTTTAATGTAATGCAACTATGGCTGCTATATTTCCTGCCAGAACTGTATACAAACTGCAGGCCTAGTCACTCTTTCAGAGGGGAGGAAGCCTGCAAAATTTCAGAATGATAGTTGCAGTGATTCTACCTTAAGGACAGACTTTACTATTTGGGGTTTGGGAAAATAGGAATAATGTTCCCTCCCCTAGTTTTTTGTGGTTCAGAAATGGAAAAGGGGCCCCTGAGTAATAAACAAATAGGTTGGGTGGCTATCACGCTAGGCGATTTTAACTTTGTTATAAAAACTGGGGAAATCACAGCTTTTCCTGCTGCCCCCCACACTTTGTGGAAGTCTCTTCCATGAAGGAGAGAGAAAGAGAGCTATGATTTTTAATTGTTTGTCAAGGGCAGGAGATCAATTACAAAAGAAGCAGGCCACCCCCAATAGTCTATCTCCACCTTTTTCAGGCTTTCACAGCCAAAACCTGGGGAATGTGAAGAACAGCTCTATTTATTTATGTCAGCATCACTGCCACACATCATTCTGATTGAAGTGGCCTCTAAAAATAATTCACTGTGTTTAAGAGTAATCACTGTGATTGGAGTGGCCCCAGGAAATAATTCCCCTGTTCACCATCCCACCACCTCCCCTTTTGAGCTGAGGGTGTTTCTCTCAGTCAACTAAGTTTTGTTTCTCAGAAAATGAAAGGGGAAGAAGGATTAAACATTTTGGAAAAAGTGAAGCCACAGAGTGGCTCAGGTGCAAAGGAGGTCCTTGATATACAACAGGGTGCTTTGTTTAGCAGTGAGTCGGGAACATGAGTTTATGAATTACTCCAATTCACCTTGTTATTTGGAGTATACATAGTGCTGATGCATACCCATAGCCTATAAACCACCACAAATATCTAGGAATTCCTGCCAATGCACTCTTCATTTGCTATTTGCATGAAAGGGCATCATGCAATTATTGGAGATCTGGGCCACACTCCTGCCCCTTGCATCAAGCATGTTGTCTGCCTTTGCTTCTAGCTAGCTACACAATTCTAGTTCTCCCTCCTAATTATATGAGGGACACAGCACACATTTTAAAGGCAAATTTGCATATTTCCATAGCAAGTTTACCTTTAATAAAACAGCTAATTAATTCAATTTTTCAGTTATCACTAATGACAATAGACTGACATGAATTGTTGGTTTAGACAAGGTTGCAAAAAATTAACTACAAGAATCTTGGTTAGTCGTGTATCCACGGGTTACAGTGAGAAGTTAATAAGTGCAGAGATATATAATTAATTCTTACTTTTTAATCATCATAAAATGTTTAAAAATGTGAAATATTACCTAGTCTAAAGCCTTCCTAATGAGACTTTGCAATCAACAGTGGATTAACAGAATGCTTTGATGGTGTTTCCTGCTTGGCAGGGGGTTGGACTGGATGGCCCTTGTGGCCTCTTCCAACTCTGATTCTATGATTCTATGAACAGTGGCCTGATGTATGAGATCTTCCATAACTCGTGTTATCTCTCTTGAATCCCTAGTTAAAACTTCTCAGCTTAGTACAGCAAGGAAGAAGGACATCTGTTGGAGAGCTTTGAGAGAAGTTTAGACTGATGGCATCAGTTGAATCCAAAACTGAATCCTAACCTTCACAGGGATGCAGAGAAGTTAGGTTAACACAGAGACCCTATAAGTCAGGCAACCCCAAACTTCGGCCCTCCAGGTGTTTTAGACTACAATTCCCATCACCCCTGACCACTGGTCCTCTTAACTAGGGATCATGGGAGTCGTAGACCAAAACATCTGGAGGGCCGCAGTTTGGGGATGCCTGCTATAAGTCAAGGCTGTTCAGATTTTTCTTTTCATGAAATTTATGGGACTCTTACTTTCTTCACATGTGTTTTCGCCCCATTATTATTAAAGGAACTCACACTGAGCCTCTCACATTTTATTTATTGATCCTGATGTCTAATGCATAAAGTAAGTCACCTCTGGGCACACGCTGCCTTTTTCATCAATTAAAAATGCCACGTGTGTTGCCCAAAGCTGCCAAACCATCTCTGCTGAGAGCACCCACTCTATTATTCTATGAAGACAGAGATTTCCATCTCTTTAGAATTAGGCCATCCATATTATAATTTCAATTCATCTAAATTTGTTTTTAGGTTTCCAAGCCACATTTTTCTGATAGTTTAATTCTTTTACCTTGCCATCATCATCAGGTGCAGTTTATGCAGGGAAATATCTCTGAACTATGAAAAAAACATTTAGGAACCAATTTACATGGTCTCCCCCACATTGTTTGTTCTATATGTAGAAGAGTGTGTCTAAAACTAGTGTCACACTACATGTTTGTACAATTAGTTGTTAAATGTGCCTGTTTTTGCACTAAGGAGTATTTGTAGTAGTAGCAGCAGCAGCAGCAGCAGCAGCAGCAACAACAACAACAACACATGCCCAATTTATAGGTCACCCACTCCTGTAATACATGGCCCAATGGCCCATTCATAGCAGAAGGTATGATAATGATTCAGAAAGCAATTTATTCAAGTCACTTTTAAAACACATTTCTGCAGGACAGCTAGATTAGCCAAAAATAGCTAATTGTGCTAGCCAATTAGGTTGGATTTGTCTGATATTCTTACTTTTTCTTTGTATATTTGGGGAGTATGTGTGTTTATCATAACAGAATAGGTGGAACAGAAACTGAAATACCTTTATTTTAAAAATATATGAATTCATTCTGATCATTCGGTGATCCTTGCCACATCTCTGATGCCTAAGGGCACCTGGACTAATTCTTGCCTTCTTCTGTTGCTGAGCTTTCCCTGTCATTCTGCTGGAATGAAGCTTGGCTTCTTAACTCACAAGAAAGAGCCCCTGTCATACTTCCTGGGTAGGAGCAGCACAAAAATCCTGTCCATCGTGCTGCTCATGGCCACCAACATAGGGCAGACCACCCGCCTCCATCCCTACCCCTACAAATGCATAGAGGGACCATTGACCCAGCAGGAGATGAAATCCACCTTGTGCCATTTTCTTTTCTCTCTGGCTCTCTCTCTATTTTTCCTGCTGCTTGGCTCGCCCTGCCTGTTCACTTTGACAGTATGCAATCACCAGTTGAAGCACAGCAGGGGCTAAACTCCACTGAATGAATCACTCAGGGATCAGAGGCTTTCAGCAGCAGCACCATCCTACTTTGAGATCTCTCTCTCTCTCTCTCTTCATCACTTCCTGAGTTTTTAGTGGGAAATGATAGGGTGGAGAAGCTGAGACTGTTGGTATGTCAGGAGAAAGAACAGCAAAAGAGGGTGAGAGGGACAGAGCAGACGACCCAGTTGCTGAGGTCAACTTTCTACAAAGAGCACTGATTGGCCGTTGTCACGCAGTTCAGGTTTTAATTACTGCAACAAACCTTGTTTGGGGCTGCTCAGAAACTGCAGCTTGTGCAGAATGCTGCAGCAAAAGTACTGGTCCAAGCTTGCATTTTGAGGGCTTTCAACCAGCCAGTTTTCAACTGTGTAAGGTTGAAATCACACAAGTTGATTGTGTGCAAGATGCAATCCTACTGTTCAACACTTCCCTATTGTGCCTCTGACTGCCTCCATGCTGCACACACTTCTCTTTGTGAGATGTTAAATCAGAGATGTGTGCATCCCAGTATACCTGTAATTTCCTTGTTTCTTGGCATTATTTTCCTACCGGGGCTGCCCCTTCTGTAAAATCCTGCTCCTGTTGTATCCAAGATTCCTGGAGCTTTTGTCTTGACTAATGGTATCAATGGAAACATTTGCCATTTTTCTAAGACTTTTACTTCTAGCCTCTGTTGCAGCAGCAGCTTATGCAGTCCCGACAGCCCTTTCTAGACTAAGATCACAGTCTTCCAGGAGCCTTTTTAAAAGTCTACCATGAACCATCTCTAACACCCAGCACTATCTGATCTCTAATTAATTACCCCAGAGGTGCATGTCTGATTTGCCAGTTTAAGGTCAGTAAGGAATTCTTCTGCTGATTTCACTTCACTCTGAGGTGAAACTAATAACTTTCATGTCATTGCTCTTGGGCATGCAATACTCTTCAAATAACTGCTGTTCTTGTATGGCATGGAAGATGTCTACTGCCTCATGCTATATGCAAAGAGGACCTTTTGAGGATCTTCTTTTTCATCCATTCCTGTCAAAGATGAAGTCTTGTTTAAACCTTTTCCAAGATTCTGCTGCATTGCCACTGAATTTCGAATCCCTTGAGGCCTTGAGCTATTCCATCTTTTAGTCTTGATTTTCTGCCCCTTACTTTTGTTGTTGACCCCTCTCCTGGTACCATGTGATGTTCTCTGTTTGATGTTGAGCAGATCAAAGGAACAGAACAAGAAATGGTTTTATTAAAGAGCTAGGTATAGCAAGTCTTCTCTTCTTCAACTACTTTCCAGCTCTACCTCCAGTTTGGGAATAACCTCCTAATCTAGTTATGGTAGGTGCCCTTAAAGCTGTAGTCACATTTATCCTAGCACACCCTTTTTGAGTAGAAAAATGGCATGTAAATTTTAATATGAATATAAATAAAAAGTGGGTACAAGAATAGACTCACATACATATCTTCCTGATCAAAGGAAACAAAAACCATGAATGGTGGCTGAATAAAATGACAGATAGAATAAAGCCTAGTAACCTTAGGCTTGTTCACACATTACACTAAAGACTGATTAAAGCCCATTCTGCACATGTACAAGTGTTTGTCTGAAAGAACATACACTTGTTGATTTGTTCAGCTCAACTGTTGTGTACATAGGTATACAGACTGCATGCCTGTTGAACATTGCAGCTCAACTACTTGTATTTATTAATTAAATTTGCATACTGCCCTCCATCCGAAGATCACAGGGTGGCTTACAAAATACATAACAAAAAATGTGCAAACCAGTAACTCACAAACTCATTTAAAAGGCCATAGTGTTATATCTTTATTAAATTTGTTTACAGACTGTACACTCATTGAAAGTAACATGTGAACACGCTTCTTGTTGGATTAGTTAGAATCTTCTTTAATGAGTGGGACAAGATATATGAAACTCCTTGATTTCTGACTACCATGGTGAGGTTGAACCTCTAATTGTTAATATTAGGTGAATGGAGGGAAGCTTGGGGAAGCTTCACCATCACAAACCTGTACATGCTTAAGTCCCATTGAGTACAATGGAATTTACTTCTGAGTAAAAACCCATAGGATTGTGCTGCAAGGTTGTTTCTTTAAGCATGCGGCTGCTTTGTAACTGAGTCTGACACACCACTGCACAGATTTGCATTTTATGTGTATTTTATCCAAACGCTTGTACCGAAACATGTCGTAAGCCATTTTGCAGTCTTTTCCGATGGATTCTGAGAATGCATTTTTTTCATATTCCTGCTGTTATGAATAAGCTTTCAACACCATGGTCTGAACATGTCACTAGGTCTACAGAATGAGTGTGGATTAAATTAGGTAGCGTTGCACTTGCATGTCTCTTCACTTTTGATATTGTGATAAAGTACGATGATCAAGCTGAGAGATCGTATTGGCCCAGAGGGAAAAAGCGAGTGCGTTGGTTTTCATTTCGTAAATAATTTGTATTTGGAAGGCTCTGTTTGTTTGTACATCAATATGTTAATGTTGGCTAAATTATCATTTTTATGATATTTCCTCTGCCAATTAGTCTTAAGGAGGGGAGCTTAATTGTGTAAAAGTTATATAATTATTCACGTATGGGTTATGGTTGCCATATATTAGGAAAAGTGATTTGTATATATTAACTGGAACGTTATCTAAATAGAGAAAATACTGTTGCTTTTTTTTGGAAATATCATTGTTTATGCTTCAAGTTCTATTGTGCCGGCCTGCATCAGCACCTGGGAAGCTGCATCAGGCAGCTGAATCTAGCCTCTATATTAATTTCCCACAGTGTTGAAGGGGTAGAGAACCTTTCAAAACGTCAGTGCTGAACATATTGGGGGTGGCAGGGAGAGAAAGAAGTCATCGCCACTAATCCTGACCTCCACAGCTACTATGCATTCGCAGAATTGTTGGGCTCTGTTGAGGCTACCTGCTGAATGTGCAAATATTCAAGTGGGGACAACGGGCCCAATCCACCGGTCCCTCGACACACTCCAAAGCCTAGGCATTGGAGTGCAGGGAACATGTGTCCAAACTATTTCCACCTACTTTAGAAAAGCAGATCAGTATTCACTAAACCCAAGTCCCTTCCTCAGGCAAGCTGCATCACTTCCCATAGATATAAGAGCGGTAATGACTGAGGGGCTACTTAGCTCAGTGGGTTAGTGCACACAACTTAACCCTTCCTCAAAAGGATTAATTCCTGCTAAGTGATGCCATATGTATCTAAGGCTGTCTGCCAGGGTTTTTCCAGAAACTTCATGAATATTGTAGAAGCGCCTTTAACCTCTGTGATTAAAGGCCAAAACAGGGAGGGGTGGGTACCGAGTTATAGCAAAGGCAGTGCAAATGGAGGCTGAAAAGAGCATGGATCCAGTACTGCATGCTAATCTTCCCAAGAGAGAAGCTTCTTGTTCCTCCATCATTTTCTTCAAGTTTCTTCTCAAATGTTTAACATTATTTAATTAGTGTTTTTCTTCCCCTTTCCACTGGGTCATGCTAATATCAAGAACGTGTTATAACATCGCTTTTGTGTTTTGTACAGTACTACTATATTTTCTCAGCTTTATTAGGTTACTCCTATTTCATCTTCAATCTTGCACATGTTAATTAACTCTCAGCCCAGTCTCAAGCTGAAGTGTAAGGATATACTTCAAATCCTGTAGCTAGGAAATGCTTGAATCAGTAGGTTAATCAACTAACACTTTAGCTGCTCAATTGGCGGGGCCAATTCTTTTTTCTTTCTGTATAAAGTTGTTATTGTACTCCATCAGATCTTAACCTATTACAGTATTTGTAGGAATGGATTCCAAATATCATTGAATTTGTCCATGGCAAGTCTGCCTCTATATGCAAGTTGTTCATATGTTGCGAGTTTGTATAAGTCTTCAATCCAATCGTAGAAGGGAGTCACATTTTTATTTTTCCAATTCATCAGTATCAGTCTTTTTGCCGTGGTAAGGGCACGAAGAGTCCACTCATATTGTCCTTTGGAAGGTTCCATGAACTGGGCATATAATTCAAAAGGATAAGTTCCTCCATACAGTTATGTTGGTCATTTCAGTTACCTTCTGGCAAAAATCTTTCAATATGGGACAATGGAAAAACATATGTTTTAGATAATAATAATAATAATAATAATAACAATAATAATAATAATAATAATAATAATTTATTATTTATACCCCGCCCATCTGGCTGGGTTTCCCCAGCCATTCTGGGCGGCTTCCAACAGAAAAATAAAACACAGTAATCTATTAAACATTAAAAGCCTCCCTGAACAGGGCTGCCTTCAGATGTCTTCTAAAAGTCTGGTAGTTGTTTTCCTCTTTGACATCTGTTGGGAGGGTGTTCCACAGGGCAGGCGCCACCACCGAGAAGGCCCTCTGCCTAGTTCCCTGCAACTTGGCTTCTCGCAACGAGGGAACCGCCAGAAGGCCCTGGGTGCTTGACCTCAGAATGATGGAGGTGGAGACACTCCTTCAGGTATACTGGACTGAGAAGCATTATCCCTATTGCATCTCCAACAGTTAGATACCTTAGAAAGCCCTTTTTAAACAAATGCAATGGGGGCCAGTTTATATTCTATATATAATATCTTTAGTTTATATTCTAAACATTATTTTTTGTTGTATGAGCCTAAAATTAAGGTCCAGAGACACCCTTGCTATAGCAATTAAAACAGCTTCCCACTCTGTGGTCAAAACGGAGATATCCAATTCTTTATTCCAATCCTCCTTCAGTACCTGTATATAAAATTGGTTTGCTAGTAACAAAGATTTATATATGCTGATGGCCGGGTTTTTTGTTGCATAAGAATTAATCAACTGCTTCAATATCTCTGGGGTCTCTACGGCTATAAAAGCTACTGGTCCGTAGATGGTGGTTAGCAAGTGTTCTATCTGGAGATATTACCACCGAGCATTTGTAGGTAATCTGTAGTTGTCTCTTAAAATGGAATATGTATAAAATTCATCCTCTTCATTTATCAGCTGTTCTAATGTTAATATACTCAAAATGGCAATTCTAATAAGTTAGTTCAGTTAGGTAACTTACTTGCTTCTTTCTTCAGGGTGCATAGAAGTACTGTGCAATTTTTGTGTTGGTAGTTTCAACAGTCATGATTCGAGGCAAAGAATCATAGAAGGGCCTCTATGTTGACTGAATAAGATTAATATAATCATAATCATTTTTTATTATACCCCACCCATCTGGCTGAATTTCCCCAGCCACTCTGGGCGGCTTCCAACAAAGCATTAAAATACAATACTTCATCAGATAGTAGAAGCTTCCCTAAACAGGGCTCCCTTCAGATGTCTTTTAAAAGTAGGATAGTTGCTTATTTCCTTGACATCTGATGGGAGGGCGTTCCACAGGGCAGGTGCCACTACCAAGAAGGCCCTCTGCCTGGTTCCCTGTAACCTCACTTCTCGCAGTGAGGGAACTCCCAGAAGGCCCTCGGAGCTGGACCTCAGTGTCCGGGCTGAACGATGGGGTGGAGACGCTCCTTCAGGTATATGAAAACCTTCTTATGGATCAAAACATGACATATAAATTAGGGGTTAGGAATGAATGCCTACCGCCGAAGGAGAGCAGCTGTTGCAGTCTGGCACGGCTGCAGGAGTGGTGTGGTCTTTGGTGCAGTGGGGGGAGGGGATCACTTCCTCCTCCACTGGCCACACAGCTGCTGAGGCTCACCTGCAGTTGCAGCTAATTGTGGGCGAACTAGGGAGCACGGTTTAGCAAGTAGACCAGAAAAGAAACGCCTTCCCTCTGGTCTGCTCCCTGGCTATAAAAGTGACCCGCCCTGGGTGACATCTGTAATCAAGAAAGTTGTGGCCTGTTTATATCCCAAGTGGTTGTCCTGTGTTTACTGCAACTTCACCATGCCTTGGCCCACTACCCATGGCTTCACTGCTTCTGCATCTGCAAACTCCCACTCCCATAATCTCTCACCATTGGCCATGTTTACTGGGTTGGTGCTGTTGGTTGGTGCAGCATGTGGCAATCCAAAGGTTCCCCACGCCTGATAGTGAACTTTAGCCAGCTGACTTTGCTGTCTGAGATGAAGCAGCAAATGTTCATCACTGTAAGTCAAAATGTATACTTAAGGACCAGTCAAATTGTTTTGGCATAGAATCATAGAGTTGAAAGAGACCACAAGGGCCATCCAGTCCAACCCCCTGCCAAGCAGGAAAAACCATCAAATCATTCTTGACATATGCCTGTCAAGCCTCTGCTTAAAGACCTCCAAAGAAGGAGACTCCACCACTCTCCTTGGCAGCAAATTCCACTGCCGAACAGCTCTTACTGTCAGGAAGTTCTTTTTAATGTTTAGGTGGAATCTTCTTTCTTGTAGTTTGACTCCATTGCTCCGTGTCCGCTTCTCTGGAGCAGCAGAAAACAACCTTTCTGCACATAAGGCGAAAATCCCACAAGCGTCTCCCTCCGTCCCTGTCAGTAAAACTACAATAATAATACATTAAATAACGAACAATTTGCCACCCTTTTATTACACCCCATATCAGTTGCCTTAGGCAGCCAAATCACTCTGACTAACGCTAGAGGAGGCTCTGTAAAAGGTTTTAATAATCTCCCTTTATCACCTACAGATAACACCAAGTTTGTTGTACTTTTGCAGGGGAGTGGACTTTACAAAACTCTTCCTTTTGAAGCAATTGCACAAGGAGGAGGAGAACAGAGTGAGAGCTGGTTAAGACATATAAAATATTATAAATCCAGCGAATGGCAAAGTAACTTTGCTAACCCATAACCTCATTTCCTTTCTGTTGGGCATAAAAATAAGGAAGAGTTCTCATCTCATTTTCGGTTGTCTGAAAGTGAAACAAATTCTCTGTTTCTCCCCCCCTCCACCTCCCCTCCAGTCAGATTTAGCTCTGCATTTCTATAATATATTTCCATGGTAGTCCCTGAGGTTTATTTTATTAAATAGAATTTCCCCAATGTTTGACCTTGAATTCAGGACTTGCATTTTCAAAATAGCATTGGTCTGGTAATCCTATCCCATACAAAATGCAGTCTAAATAAATCCAGAATCTCTCTGAATAACAAAGTAAAGGAAGAAATGCACACTGCAGGAGGCATAACTTAAGAACCAAAATACACTTTAGACATTTTGCATGCATAACACGATGTAGTGTCCAAATCAAGCTGCTAGCTGTCAAATTATTATTAATCCATTATACACAGACAGCATGTTTGATTCTATGTGAAAAAGAAAGGAAAGGAAAGTCTCCATCCCAAGGAGTTTACAAGTTAAGTCTGTCAATGGAAGTCTATTTAGGGTTCTGTGCTGCCATACCACTTAGCCTAGGGGAACACTGCTTACATGCCTCCTAAGGGCAAGGAGGATATTGCATTTATATCAATGCAAGTTGAATTTTCAAGAAAATATTGGTATGTATCCTAACCTGCTTATAGGAGTGCTCCTGTTTATGATTCTTCAAGCAAGACATTCTACTGCTCTCCCCGCTCACAGTTTTCTGTTTTTCTTTTCCAATTGACACCTATTATTTCATTGCTACTGAACATGTTCAGTCCTCATTGGGCTATATTTTCAGGGGATTACTATTACTATTATTGCTGTTGCTATTATTCCTTCTGCATTCCTTGAGGTTCCCCTCCACATACTGGTAAATCCCCATTGTGTCTCAGTGTGTCTGTCCTGCTGGCACTCACAACCTTATAGAGGGAAGAGGTTAAAGATTGATTGACTAGAGAGAGACCCCAGGACTAGTTAAATCATCTCTGTGGAGTACTCTTCCCAATGGAACTATGGCCCTGTTAAAGATATCCAAGCTATTTTTCTGAGAGGTATTATTCCATCATTAGACTCACCGCTTGTGAGTTGTTTGGAGGCTTCAAGCAGTGAAAGCACGGGATTATTGCAAGCATCCTTTGGATGTGCCAAATTACCTTTACTCTGGACTTTCACATGGAACATTAGATGAAGCTGCTGTCCAAATAGCTTTTGAAGTAGCTACTCACTACTTACACCTCGCCTGTATACATAGAGGTGGATGAAAAGAGGTTGGTGGTTCTGAACGTGGCCAGCAACAGCAGAGAGATGTTTTGTACCAGGGTGAAAATAAAAGACCTTAGGTGGAGAGGAGGGATTAATGGTGCCCTGAAAAGTAGGGATGATTGAGAAATTTGATACCTGTGTATTCTGACGCAAGCAAAAAGATATACAACTCCTACCCTGATGTGCAGATTAAAATGTATTATCATTTGGATTTTGTACTTCTCTGAATTTTATGATACAGTTCTCAGCATTGAATATATATAAAATGCATTGAATACATATTTTAGGATCAAACACATTATTTAATATTGGGTTATTAATTTTATTTTTTTACCCATCCTTCACCAGAAGATACCGTAGATCCCAAGACAAACTGCAACAATATAAAAATACAATATTAAAATCTCTCAAAAGCACAGAGAGGGAGGGACACTGCAGTCCTTCTCTCTCTCCCTACCCTATTTATATGTATTTAAATGTGAATTCTCATGCATTTTTTAAATTTAAAAAAATATCAGATTTTTGTGGACATAGGACAGAAAGGACATATGAATGAGTACATGTAGACATGCATCAGAAATAGATGGGTTAGTTAATCCATAGTTTTAATCTTGGTGATTGGTTCCCCTCACCCCCACATTTATAAACCATAACAGAGCAATCCTTACTACAGGAAGCCAGCATAACTTGCACTGGCATAATGTAGGTTGGTGTAATTTATTTTCTGTTCCAGACCCCATTTAGGCGCCTCTCGGCGGGGCTTTCAATGGCTGAGTCAGCAGGTGAATATAGGCCTGAGTTCCTTAAAACTCAGGCCCTAGGTCAGATGATCAAGCTAACAGGTTTTAGAATAGATGTAAGTTTCTCCTTGTCCCATCCTACCCCACCACTGCCTCAGAACAAAAAAAAATTTTTTAAGATAGCTTAAGGTCTTCCAGGCTGAGCCAAAACAAATTCAGTCTGACAGATCGTGGGTTGGATTGTGCTGCAAGTCTTTCCTTAAAATTTACTCCCTCTTGTGAATGGCTGACCTTCTGGAAATGTCTGGAAGCAAGAAACAATATCCTTAGTCAGGGATTCCAGAGGAGAGAAGATTTTGTCTAGAGACTGCTGCAACTCTGGTTATGACTTTTTGACCTCCATGAAGCCAGCTACACAAGTTCTCTCCTTGGTATTAAATAGCAGCCTGTTTTTAAATTCAAATGACAGAGTTACATATCAGACCTACCTTCCCTTCATGCACTTAATGGCATTGTACAAATTTATAACATCAGGGGAAAGAATGGTATGCACACTTTTTGTGAACATATTTGTTTATAGTTAATTTTTCATTAGTGTACGTGTGTGTGTGTGTGTAAGTGTACATACATCATCAGAGAGGCAAGAGTTGAAATGAAAAATCCACCCTAAAGTTCTCCTGCACATGGGCCACTGAAATAGGTTTAAAGTAGGTAGTGTGTACACAGGTCTCCATAGTGGAAGAATTTTGATACAGATAAACCTCAAGCATCAATCAAAACTTTCTATCTTACATACACAGGCCGCATTGGCCTCTTGTTCTCCCTCCCAGGATGATGCAGAACCCAGCCAGTTGAAGTGAGAAAAGCTCCATCCATCTGTCTCTATGGCCACAGGGCACCTCTTTGGACAAGTACATAGCAGTACTTAACTGGCCAGCTAAGGTGATTATCTTCCAATGAAAGTGGTCTGACAGATCTCCTCATACATACTCCAACTTCACATACAATGGGTCTGAAGGGGACCCATTGGAATCATCCAGATTGACTCCCAAAGCTATAGTAAATCAGGTCATTTGAGGTCATCCGACAAGCCTAATAGTTTTGTCTGCTTTTGGTAGATTACATCCATTCTAGACTGGAGCTCTTTCTTAGTGCTCTACCTAAGAAAGTCCTCTTTCTTAGGTAGGTCCACCAGAATTTAAAAAAAAACAAGGGAACTTGCATTTTAACAGCCATTATCTGTGATCCCAGTTGGTTGGCAAGATGTCGCCAGAGTGAATTTAACCTTAGGGGCTCTCTTCATACACTGCCAATTTTATATTACAGTGATATTATAATTTTATATTTACTATGGCTATTGTGCTGCTGATGTACCAAAACTTTTTATTTTTCTGTTAACTGCTTTGAGTGCAGTCCTTTTGTGGTATATAAATAAACTGACTATGACTAAGTAAAGGTGCCAAGCAGAAAGCTACCAATCCTTGGTTATCTGAATGAAATACATTTTACATTCCAAGGACTAAGAGCATCATAGGGCAGGTGTTCTCAAACCGAGGTCTGTGAGCTTGACTCAGCTGGTGTGTCTTCGAAGACCAGTGGGAGTAGTGGCTGTGAATTTTCCACCATTCTAGCCCACCATGGAGGGGAGCTCAGGGAAGAAAGGAGTGGAGAGGATAAGGAGTCAGAAAGACGTACACAGAGAGGCACTTTCATTGCATTAAACATTTGTATTGATTTCTAATTGTTACTGCTCCTTTTGCTTCATAGATATGGTACCTATGGAATTCAAATTGCAATACCATAAAATACATACAAGGTGTAAGAAATAAAAGATGCAATAAAGATACAATTTAAAAGCATACAGTATCTAGCACAGCACATTTCAATTGCTACAACAGACAGAAAAATCATTAAGTCGTCCACAAAGACCTTCAGCAAGTTTCAAGTGGTTGGGGGAAGGGGATGTAGGAACCATTGGCATATAGAGCATTTTTTGTTGGTTGTGTCCTCACAGGATATATGTTTTCTTTTGTGTGTGTTTGTGTATAGGCAGGGGGGTTACACACAGAGAAGAAGATGTACAGGGAGAAAGAGTATTTAGAGCAATGTCTTAATCACAGCAATACCTGGAATTGACTTCTGGACATTTGAAATCCCAATATAATAAAAATGTATTCCAAAGGTCATGTCCTGTGGGCATTTAAATTAATCTGTTTTCTTCAATTTCTATCTTAAACATTAATGGCCATTGCATTTTTGTTTCGATGATGTCATCATTATACAGTAGCTAGCAAGTGTCCCATGCACTTCCCGTTCAGTATCTCAGCTCCCTTACAGTTTAAGCCAGAATGGTCATCCCCATATTGCAGATGGGAAACTGAGGCTGTGAAGAATCTTGCTAGGGAATTCAAAGCACCCATGCTTAGCCTGTGTTCTGTCCTAGCTCTACATATCCATCTTGCAAAAGCATGTTGTAGCTTGGTATGTGAAGAATATGGGGCCTGTGTTCCTTTTAAGATCAAATATAATATTATGATACTAGTATTCCTTAATAAGCTGTCCAAATATGAGCCCAGAAATTAATCTCAAGAGAGCAAAACAAAAGAAACAACCCTGGCTTCTGCTTCCATGTCAAAGTAGTTACTGCTGTGTGCTTTGCAGTTCTTTAATTCCCACAAAAGATGACAAAACTACAGACTTGTTAACATGTAACATTCTGGAGGTGACAGCAGCTCCCGACCCCCTCAAACAGAATCACAGCTTGCCCTAGGCTTAGGAATGGCAGAAAATCCAACCTGTCTTGCCGTAATGGACTCTTGGGACTGGCTAGAGAGCTATGAAGTTTCTCATTTTGGAGGAGAAATCTGTTATATAATATCACTTTCATTACATCTGGCCAATGGTGCTAAGTTCTGACTGAGTTGTTTATATCTAAGGGCTACTCACAAGACAAAGCTGAGATGTGGACTCAGTGGCTCGGCAGAGCGCTGAAGCTCTTTTATTTTACAATGTGGTCACATGCCCTCTTCCTTGAAGCCTATCCCATAAGAACTTTCAAGACTGGTGAGCATTGGGTGAAGCGCAAGTTCAGTTTTGAGTCCAACACAGGCCAAAACAGTTGTGCAACTGCTCAAGCATATATGCTATAAAAACATACACAAATTTTGCCCTCTGACATTGGTCAGTTGGTTTCCTAATTTTCTCTCTCTGCTAGAGCTTATACTACAGTTGTCAGTTTTTAGGGTTTCATAAACAGCATCAGAAGTTCAGTACTCTTGCCAGGGTCCAAAGGAATAAATAACATCTCAGCATGCGGAGACAGAATCATGGCAAAAACTATTGTTTCCTTTACTTGAGAGTGTTTCTTATGTGCTCAACTCTTAGCATGTTTAGCATGCTCCAGAATTTAAGTACTGTAGAAAACCTACTTCTTCCACTGATCTGCCACACTCCGAGCCTTAGAAAACCTGGCAAATGAATGCTTGAACAGGCTATGAGTATATATCCCAAATGTCTGTTGATCATAGGGCTGCTTTTGTTGTGTGAATGGGCTATACATGTGTGAATACAGTGGATTTCTATTGGAACCCACTTGAAAATAATATTTCAATGTTGGCAACAGCAGTTACCTTTCCACAAGGGCCAACATTGATGCCAAAATCCAGCATCGCCTGAGCTCTGCGAGTGCGCCTTTCTCCCGATTGAAGTGCAGTGTTTGAGGACCAGGACATTCGCAGGGAAACCAAAATGCTTATTTACAAAGCTATTGTACTACCAACCTTACTATATGCTTGTGAAACATGGACCACTTATAAACGCCAACTCCTCAAAAGATTCCATCAACGGTGTCTCACTTGGGAAGACAGGTGAACTAATATCAATGTACTTGAAGAAGCAAAGGTTACCAGTGTTGAAGCAATGATTCTTCAACATCAACTTCATTGGACTGTTCATGTCGTGAGGATGCCTGATGATCGTCTTCCAAAGCAACTACTCTATTCCGAACTTAAAAATGGAAAGCGTAATGCTGGTGGTCAACAAAAGAGGTTTAAAGACTGTCTCAAGGCAAATCTTTAAAAACACTGACAACTGGGAAACACTGGCCTGCGAGCACTCCCGTTAGAGAACAGCCTTTACCAAAGGTGTCATGGACTTTGAAGACACTCGAACTCAGAACACAAGGGAGAAACGTGCTAAGAGGAAGGCACGCTTGGCAAATCAACACCGTGATCAACTCCCACCTGGAAACCAATGTCCCCACTGTGGAAGGACGTGTGGATCCAGAATTGGCCTCCACAGTCACTTACGGACCCATTGTTAAAACCGTGTTCATGGAAGACAATCTTACTCGGCTACGAGTGATAGAAGAAGAAGAAGAGCTACATTTAGCAGTTTCAAAACGATCACACCATATGATCCACATTATCTTTGTAGGTACTGAAAGCTGGCAATGTACATGTCTCTCTACACAGGACTGCTGCTACCAACACATGGCACCAGCCTCTTCCTTTCACATACAACTGAATTTCTCACTTGACCATTAGTATTGGCTAGCACTGGTACTTAAAAAAAAACAACCCACCTTAAAATAAAACTCATTATCCATCAATTTATGATAAAAGGCATTTGAAAAATTATGTATGCAGTAAATGGGGTCCAGGATTTTGTTGTACATACCTGACTTTGAAGATAACCAGAGGAGTGTTTTTGAGTGCTTTCTTTCATTCTATAAATCATCTCTCAAATCGTCTGCACTCTGAAGCCTTCCTAGGTGCTTATTTCCTGAAACCCCCACAGTGTCCCCAACTGACTTTTCCAGTGAGGATGGGAAGATGGCAGGCCTACCTACTGCAACTTGACAACTATTTATTGGCTTTTTTAGAGTAAAAAAGGGCTATACTTCTTTTAAAAAACCAGTATAATTTTTTTCTTAAGATATAAATAAGAACTTATCTTTGAAACAGAATTAGTAACTGCAACTGATCTCATACTCGTACGTTTCCGAGCACAGTTCAAAGTGTTGGTGCTGATCTTTAAAGCCCTAAATGGCCTTGGTCCAGTATACCTGAAGGAGTGTCTCCACCCCCATCATTCTGCCCAGACACTGAAATCCAGTACCGAGGGCTTTCTGACGGTTCCCTCGTTGCAAGAAGCCAAGTTGCAGAGAACCAGGCAGAGGGCCTTCTCGGTGGTGACGCCTGCCCTGTGGAACGCCCTCCCATCAGATGTCAAAGAGAAAAACAGCTACCAGATTTTTAGAAGACATCTGAATGCAGCCCTGTTTAGGGAGGCTTTTAATGTTTGATAGATTATTTTATTTCATTTTTCTGTTGTAAGCTGCCCAGAGTGGCTGAGGAAACCCAGCCAGATGGGCGGGGTATAAATAATAAATTATTATTATTATTATTATTATTATTATTATTATTATTATTATTATTATTATTATTATTATTATCATCCATTCAGTAGCCTGACTCTCTAGCTTCCCATGTTTCAATTAAAAGTTCAGGCAAGGATATCATGACGCAACTACTTCATAAGGCTTTCTCAGGACAGAAAGTGCAGGCATCTGAGGAGACTACAGAACACTGGAGAAAAGGTTAATGAGGGGGTGAAACCATACACAACACCCACAGCCACCTCACAATGATAAAGTATGTGTTAACAATCTCCACCCACCAACATTATAAAGAAATTCTTAAGTACTCTGAAAAAGAAACAGAAAAAAAAAGGAAGCCCCTTTCACAGGGAAAGTAAACATTTAAGATGGGAGGAGAGTTTTTGGCACAGCACTTAACAGCACACATTTTTGAATAACCGATGAGAAAAGGTGATATTTCTATCACTTTTGTTGCAACTGACTCACCACCATTTCATGGCAAGTCTTACATTGTGGCACTCAGGAGGAGCAATCTGATCCATCCAATGGGCATCATTGTCATGCCAGAGCTTGATCTAGCTTGTGTCCTAAGAGCCAATCAGTGGGCTTGGCAGTCTCCAAGGGGGTGGGCTTCCCCGTAGCAAGAGCGTAGGCTTGATTCAAGTTAGGTTTTAGAACAGACACAACATCTTGGTTGGACAAGATCCATGGCTTGTGAGAGGACTTTCATAAGAGTGGTGGCAGTTGAAGGCTTCAGACCTAGCTTGGGGGTGCAGGACCAGTCACTATGATCCTAGGTTTCAGGCTGGAACCACAGAAGGAGCTGGGATCCATTCCTGGTTGCCCAACATGTGGACTGGAGCAGGGCACCAGAAAACAGACAGGCTTCCCCATCACTGGATCCTTGCACTATGCCAGTGGCTTCACTGCTCCCAGAGGACATGCTTGGTTGTGCTGAGACACCATGTTGAGAGAGTGGCTATTAGATACGGTACATACCACTTGCAGAAAGCCTGTCTTTCTGCAATGGACTTGGCGTCAGAAGCACTTGCACTAACTGCGGCTGGTTCCTGTGCTGTAAAACTGAAAATAAAGTACCAATGTGAGAGTCTAGTGAAAGCTCATTGTTCCTGCTGGGGCATGTGGGGGGTTTCCACTTTGTCAAGGATGACCTCCAGGAATTAATTTAAAGGTCTAATGCTTCACAGTTAACTCACTGCCAGGGATGGAGTTGGGGACTGACTCATTATTCAGATGAAGAAGGGGTTTAAGTAGAATAATTCTGAAATAAAATATCCTCATAAGCCCCAAACTGTGATGCTCTCATTATTAAGAATTTTGGAGGGGGCGGGGGTCTACAGTCAACAAATTGGATTAAGGCTATGTAGTCCTTGCTTGCATAGGTGAGGCAAATGGGGGGGGAAATCAAAGCAGCAGACTATAAATTTCTGGAGTGATAGTAATAAGAGTTCTTCAGACATCAGAGGGATCCTGGAAGAGTGCACTTAAAGAGGAATTAAGCACTTCAGGAAGTGAGCAGATACATAAGCATTTTTTAAGAGGAAGCATTCCCCCCCCCCCGCCCTCCAAGACTTGCTGCTCTCATGTCACATAGAAGCCCCGTATAAGTGGGCTGCACTCTGTCTAGAATAAACTTTTGAATTTTCCATAGGTGTGTGTTACAGTAGGTTTCGGAGTTTATTATGGGAGAAATCTAGAGTTCCTCTGAATCTGACAAGAGACTCTTCAGTGAGAAGATCGGTGCTAAAGGACATGCTTTCCTAATCTGAAAGACAGACGAGTAGGCCTGCACTGTGTAACCAGGGGTGAATGTTGAATGTGTTGTGTGCAGCACATCCTTGGTACACACAGAGATTTGTTAAGGCAGGTCAGGCCTATGTGACATGGTGTATCATAGAATATGAACCCAGCAGACACTTTAGCTTGGGAAAGTGAGTCGTCAAATTGGAAAAATCTGCAAAACATTGATCTCATATGTGTGGTTGGATGGCACCTCCTTCTGGCAAGTGCTGCACCAAGCTGGACCAAACTCTGCTTTCCTTTGGACCATGTTAACAAGGCTGGGGGAAATGGCTTGCAGTCTGGGCAACCCAGTATCTTCATATAAACATCCCAGGCTTGCACCCCAGCAAGGTCATTTTGGTGCTACTAGCCTAGTGGTTTGACTTCACCCCAGAGGGGCACTCAATTGACAGATGCAACAATACAGTATTCTATGCCTAAGAATATCATATTCTCACAGTTGACGCCACATTAGTGACTTGGTGGGAATATATAAGATTTTCCTTTTAAAGTGTTCCTGCATTGGAATTTTGGCCCACCATGCTGTTGTTGTTGTGTCTCTCTGTACAGAAAGATCACCCAGTTTAAGATCAGAAAATGAGGTTGGCTTAATGTACTGCCAGCTAGACCCTAAGTCAGGGTGGTCCAATGTGCGGCCCTCGAATGTCCTTGTTGAAGTTTTGAAAAACATCTAGCAGGGGTTCAAATATTTAAAAGGAGCGCTAGAAGACTTGCACTCTGCTGTGGTCCTAACATTCCCCCTTCCACACGACCAACCACCCCACCTCACCTTGCGATAGGAGGGTGCCCTTAGGGAAGTGATGCTGACTGTCCTTCCTAGGTGTAAATATACCATAACTTGACATCATTTCTTGACTGTTTTTGCTCATTCACTGCTTGTGCTGTAAATGTCACGCCTGAGCAGTTGTAGCTTTTTAAAGAGAAAATTAACACATATCAAGTCCCATCAAGCTCTCCAAACATTCATTCTGATAATGTCTTATCAAAATAATCATAATTAGAATAGGAATTTTGTTACAGAACCCCCTTAAACTCCTGCTGTGCTTCAGCGCTTGCTATTTCTGCACTATTACAAATGCAAGAAAGAATATGAAGACACACACACACACATACAACCTGATGAAGGAGTTCACAGCATTAACATTCTAAGAAGGCTTTGCTTCTCCCATAGCCACAGCCTTGGATCACATCAGAGATCAGGCATGGTTCTGCTTCCTACATAGCTGCCCAGCCTGCTTCTTTTCATCTCTCTTCCATCTCCCTTAATGCCACTCTCAACTCTGGCCTTTTATTTTTGCCTTTCCAACAGACAGTTGAGGGAGGAAGGCCACCCATTTGCCCTTTGGCACAAAGCCGCTCCTTTTGTTACCTTAACAACCCATATTTAGTGGCCCATTACCAGCCTGGCTATTCCAAGCATTTGAATGGGAACATACAGCCTCTCTTCCCACCCACCCCCAAACTCATAACAATATCATGGTTGCTGCTGCTATTGTTGTTGTTGTCATTCCTTTGCAATACAATATACTTTTGATTAATAGACCATGGTGTGGCAAACTGTATAGAAAGTCAAAATGAAAAATCAGAATTTGGAAGATCGGAGCTATTACAAATCTGCACAGTGAATGACTTGGAACTATTTTCTGAATTGGCAATGAGATTGCATTATCATTCCCTCTCCAGTGTGTTACAATCAAGAAGAAAACATTCTTGTTTCACCAGCCCAGTCCTCAGAATTTGTTCATGTGAGAAGACGATTCTTCCTTTCTGACCACTTGGAAGCACCTCTTATGGAAATGTTCACTTATTTTGTGGTTTTAGTTATATTTTAAAGTTATGTAGTTTATTTATTAGTGTTGCCGTTCACTACTCTGTGCTCCAGATTGGATAATAGACAGGATATAAAATTATGAGAGAGAGAGAGAGAGATTAAATTGCTCTTTCCTTCCCTCAGAAAGTAGTGTGTGCATAGTGTTATGAATTGGGGGGAGGGGTAAGCTGTATGCCTGAGACCTTTCCAATTCCTGGATCCAAGACAGATTCAATTCCTGGAATAGCCAGGCTAGCATGCTGGTGAGGTAATGTCCCTATAAATGTGGGCCATTATGGTAACCAAGGAAGTGGCTCTGTGCCAGATGCCAAGTGGGTGGGCCCCTTTCCCTCAACTCACTGACAAAGACAAAGGCCAGAGTTGAGAGTTGAGCTTGTGAGGTAGAAGCAAGGATGAAAGCTGGGCAGCTGGGAGACAGAACTGTGTCAGTTTTCTGCTGGAATCCAAGGCTGTGGCTATGGGAGAAGCAAGATGATCTTGGAGTGCTGATGCTGTGAGTTGCTCCATTGTAGGCTCAGGTTGTATATACAGTATGTGTATATAAACCATATATCCTAGAGACACCATAGTCTCCGCTGCCCCTCATAACAAGGAAACACAAATCCTGGGTAAGTGCCTGGATCCCCTGGAATCTGACCCTGCTTAGAGATTGGGATGACATGCAACTCTCTCTCTCTCTCTATAGCACTTCTGCTGAGAGTATAGTTCCCTTTTAACTAGCCTTTCAACAAAGGAGTTTAGGGCAGGGTGCAGGACTTAGGAAATACAGTCTCTCTCTCTCTCTCTCTCTCTCTCTCTCTCTCTCTCTCTCTCTCTCTCTCTCTCTCTGTGTGTGTGTGTGTGTGTGTGTGTCATGCCCAACACATTTTGATGAAGACTTTCCTTAGGGGCAGAAAAATTCCATTTCATCACTTTGCATCGCTATTGTGTCCTCTTTTTTTTACTTGTTCAAAGAGTTACTCCCTTCATTGTTAAAATTGTATACAACTTTGCAAACTGCTGGCAACTGATGTCGAACAAGTGAGGGCAATCCTCATTCCTGCCAGTACTGTGGTGGCCGATGTTCTATTCTGTTCCTTCTGTGAATATAGCAGAAATTGTGGTGGTATCATTCTTTAAAACAAGGAAAGTGACATAACATTGTTTAGAACTAAGAGCTACATTGCCGGATATTGGTGTGATTGACGTAGAAAAGCTTTGCCACTCATGAATTAGATCCAATACTTATTAATACTTCATTGTAATTAAGACAGCAGACTGCAGCCGCTAATATAACTGAAGCAAAAGACTAAGAGCATTTCGATCTTCTAAAGTAGCATTACAACTGACATTGTGGATTTTCAAGATTTATACAGTGGATGAAAAAGTCACATACATGAGAATGCACATTTGAATTAAAAATGTTCTGTTCTGCTATCTACAATCTAGAGGCGTGTCGACACTATGAACCTGAATCAGTTTAACTTTTAAATATCCTGGGAATTTTAGTTCAGTGAGGGCACAGAGAATGATTCCTATGGCCACAGTGAGTTTTTCCTCACGGAGATATGCAGGGGGGAAATGGGTTTAAATGTTCTTCCAATCCCCTTAACAGTGCCTTTTTTTCTGATTCTGATCAAAGATATCAGCTTGACCTCAGAATCTTTTTTCTGCATGCACCAGGATAAATAAGCCACTGTCTTAGTCTAAATAGGGATTCCTCCACCTCCCTAACAGTCAAATTTCAATATCGGACGCATGATTACATTCAATAACATGCTTAACAGTGAAACAAGAAGCATTGCTTTAACAGCTATGCTCAAAAGGCACTGCTGTTTTGAAGTTTGATCTTGGATACATCCAATCCAACTGTACTATGTGCATCTAGCTTCTCATCCCCTCTCTCCTAATACTGAAATGTGCAAATGGCAACCCTCCAATCTTTCTGTCCATACACAGGTTGGAAAACTGTGAGGTGTCTTGTTTTGCATGTGGCTCTAATAAAATGTTCACATGTTGATGATATGTCTATCATCTGATAAAAATAAGTTAATAAAATGATTGATGTACTTGTTTAGGAATTAATTGTTGATGTGGCTGTAATAGGGATATTGGAGAATTCCAACAAAAACAGCTACGGGATTGGATATAGCTACTGTTTGCATATTCATCCCATGTCCAGAATTGAAATCAATCCAGCAAATACAATTGATTATTTGCTGCTGCTGCTGCTGCTGTTGTTGTCACTTAAAAAAATGATACATATTATCCACCTCACTCCCATTTGCATTGCAATGCATAGAATAATGGAATGACAATGCAATTTCCATAATTTAAGAAATGTACGTAATTGATCACAAAAATTACATACGTTACATGGTTTCTCTACAGTGGATAGCAAAACAAATAGGTTTTTTTGGTGGAAGATTAACTGCAGCTGAACAGAAACACTGCTGCGTTCAATAAATACAGGGTACAATGGGAAATTAAACAGGAATCACCTTTTAATTCCTTAGAATGTTTCATAGAACAGCTGCATGAAACAATCATTCCAATCAGTGGCATGTATAATCCATGGGCATTTCTACCTTGGCTTCACATATGCTTTTGATTGCTACTGATGTTACTGTTCTGCCATTGGGCATAATTATGTGGAAAAACCTGAATCTACTTAAAACCACTTAAATAATCAGAGCTGCACAATGCATTTGTGCCTTGACTTATTAAACAGACTCTCTTACTTGCTTATTGCAATTCTTCAAAAGCTCTATATTGAAAATTCCTCTCAGAAAAGCACTTTGTTCTCATGAAGCATCACAAGTGGACAGAGACTGAATTAATCAGTTACAGAATGCATATATTTATTTTAGGTAAATAACCATTATTAATGTTACACATTTGCTCTTATCCATGATTTATTTTCTTATGTTGCAGGCTCCCTTTGGCTCAGAATAGCTAGATATGACGGCCACAGTACTATTATTATTATTTATTTCTGACACTTTTCTGACTTAGTACAGGATTAATGAATGCAGTACAGGTAAATTGAACACAGACAGGATAATGCATATATTGTAATTTAGTAAAGAAAATCTGTGCAGTTAGTGGGAAGAGATATATACTGCATACTGTCAGTATAGATTGCCCAAATGTGAAATAGCAACAAGCTACATGATGATTTTTTATTTATTTTAAAGAAAGCATTTCAGTTTGTAACAGATGTCAAGCTTCTAGGGCCACACTTCGTATTCCTTAGCCATTCTGGAAACCATTTTTTCCTAATCATAGGATTTATTTTTCCCCTTTAAGATTAGCAATGCCTCACTCTTGCAGAAACACATGATGATGATGATAGTTTATAACTCTTCTTTTTTCCACTGGACTCAGAGTGGATAAAGGCACCTAAAAACATTGCGAAGACAAAACAAAATTTGCTGCTCAAACTCTATTCCTCTTTCCTAATGACAGGCATTTCATATTCTGAAATATTGCTTATTATTTCATTTGAAATCTTGGAAACAAGGAACTCATCCATATGGTGACCTAAAATATTAATAGTGAAGAAGATCTGTAAGCCTGCCAATTCTCTCTCTGAGTATCAATTTTCCTCTTGACATGTGAAGGCTGCAGGTCTTCTGTAGCTGTCTAATATTGCTACAAAAACTTTCTGTCTTACATATCAATAAATTAGTATTTCCTCTATCTTTTTGGACAAACCACAAGTCATGTGACCTACATGAGACCACAGAATCCCAAAAGAAGAGTTTTTTTGGGGGGGTGATCTTGACACAAAATTGTGCAAGATCACAGCACCCAAAATGGCCTACGTGCTCTTATTTTTTGGGGGGGGGGGAATGGGATGTCCCAGTTTTTCCAGGACACTTGCATGGTATGTTATCCTAATCCTAATCAGGAAATTAATTTGCTATGATTATTTGGATGAGGGTCTGTCTTCTTTCTCATGGTTTGCCTTTGACTTAAATAGCAGAATATATTTGCTAGTTGCTTCTCCAGTCAACTTGCTCTTTGACCTGACCCAGCCACATGTGCTTTGTATGTTCTTACCTTGTGCCTCTAGACGAGACTATCTTGAAATGAAATGTTAATGAATCCCATTGTGCATCACCATGTGGTTTAGGCCCTGCGTTCTAGGAGTCATCTTGACACTTTTCTCACCACACTGGGTGCAGAAATAGCCATACAAAGGACAGCGGATAAATTATGGTGGTTTGGAGCCTTTGCGCGATTTCAGGTGCTGCCTGCTTCTGAAAATGCATTCTTGACACTTTCAACTTTCAGTGACAGGTTTATCAAAATGATGTTATGGGAGATTAGAGAGAATCCATTTTGTGGGTAGTAAATTAATGAAAAAGACTCTCTGGTAGCCTTTTCTTTTTGTATTTAGCAGTACAAAAGCATTGCATGCCTTTAATAAATGCTTTCCTTAACAGATGTTCTTAGTACCACAATAGCTTGCTTAAATATTCTCTGTCATCAAGCAAATAACTTTTGTATAGATGTCTTCCATTAACAGCTGCATTAGCATATCAAACACTTACTTTCTGGAATTTGTTGTAAATGAGTCTACACTAAACAACTCATTAGTTACACAGAAGCTTAATTGTGCTGGGTATTTAAAAGAAAAAAGAAATAGAAAGGAAGTATAAGTTTACAATCTTTCATGAGTGGGTGGGGCAAACGGACACTAAGAGCATCTAATTAGACTGTGAGTATGAGGAGAGAGATTGTGTAATTTTATACAAATATACAGTCTCATCTTGTCATGGAAATTTTGGAGAACACACTGGTCAGGAAGCTAGAAAAGAACTTTATTGTGCCAGTTAAGAGAAGATCAGAGCAGCAACATCAAACTCCCATCTCTTTTGGCTTTACACGCTATCCCTGAAATGTGATCCCCTCTTAAACTGAGAGCTACCTATATAATATTATCCACAGATGCCACAGTCTAGCAAGAGAGATCTGTGTATGGGTGAAAGGCTCCAGACATGTTGCTGACATGGATGGAGAAGTTCATCTTGATACAAATCACACACCCATTGTTCATCCAGACCCAGCTGGTTAGATACAACTTTTGAAGCAGGTAGGGCTGTGTTTCCACAGCTTTGTTGTTGTTGGCACCTGTCTGTTTCAAGAGACAACGGAGTGCACCTCTAGGGGTGAATTCAAACCACTGCATTAGCAGCACTGAAGTGAACTCCCCACCTCAGGGTGCAAACCTGGGCAGTGTGTGTACTGTATGGGGGTCCTGGGCTGCCCAGATGACAACCCCCCCCCCTGGCTCAGTGATATGGTTGAAAGAAAAGCAGGGCAATATGCTGGGCACCAGTTTGGCTGCAGGAGTTGCTGGAAGGAGGCATACAATTTGCCATCCAACCATATTAGAGACTCCACTCCAGATTTATGTAGGGCTTACTTAGCTTTTCTTCTCCCAAATATATTTTGCAAGGCAGGAGAGATTTAGGACCAGAGTTCTCCTAGATAGGCTACCTTCCCAGGTTGACAAGCCCCATCTGACCCTTGCTTCCCTCTGCAAAGTGTTCTTGTTGTTCTTTCTGAAGTACAAGTTCTTAAATGAATTGTTTTTCCTGAATGAGAGTGGAAGGGGAGGATGTTTTCCCCATTCACATTTTCCACTGCTGCCACTGCGTGTTCAGTTCTCACTGCCACTGCTGCCTGTCATATGTTCTTTCCATTCCTTCCTCAATAGACAAGAAGCATTTCTTCTAACCCTCACTTCTGATGGTGTATGTCCTGATGTCAAGTCAGAGTGGGGGCATGAGTGGAAATAAATGCTTTCCACCCTTACATTCAGCCTCTGGATGGATCCCATTGGAGCAGGGGTAGAAGAAGGGAGGGACATTTTCAGTCTGCTGATGAATGAAAGACAGTTGGGGTGGGAGGGGGAACAGTGTTCAGCATTAGTGGAAAGAGTGAATGATGCTGGAACAATCTTCACCTCTGTTCATCCTTTCACCCTCCCCCCATAAAACACTAAAATAGCTCCCCAGCTTCACAGTCTGCATAATAGGTGGCAAACCTGGGGAGGGGGATTGCGGTGGACTGTCACCTAAGGTCTATATTATATAACTTTGTTTTCAGGGGGGGGAGTATTAAGGATGTTTAGCACTACACAATGCACTGATCTTCTCATTCTTCTGCTAGAGAACCATGTCCACCTTGAAGTGTTTAAAATTTATAGCAAACAGAGCATTGATCTGCAAAAGCCAATTACAGTTCCTGAATTAGCAAAAGCGCACATATCAAAGGAGTGCATATTCTGTTTAGTGACTTTCCATTGTTTATCTGTGGACCTTGCTCTTACTTCCGTTACAGGCTGTTAGTACCAAACATTCATTACAGTCGCAGAGCCCTTTGGCGGCTAATTCCTAGCTCAGTCGAAAGGCACTAAGTTCACATCAGTTCTGCTTCTGTATACCTCAGTGAAGCAGAGAATGAACTCAAAATTAATTGCTACCCGAGCCATCAAATTTTATGATATCTGTACTTGAACACAGAGGTTAGACTGCTTCAGGCTCCAAAGCTCTATTTTAGGCCATTACAGAAATTGAGATTGTATACACATATAATTTTAAAAATGGCTCTATGAAAGGTTTATTTCTTTATAAACATATGATTCTTATACATCACAAAGGACTTAAGGTAACTGGGTGCTTCATAAGCAGAAAGCAATTGAAGTGATCCCCGGACCACATTTTTTAAGAATTCTAAATTAAAACATTGTGCAAGCCCATTCAAAGACTTCTGATTTCTGCCTTTTTTTGCCCCTTCCATATCTAGGAGTCAGAAGTCTTTGAATGCACTCACATCACAGCATTTTAATTTAGAATTCCAATAAATTCATTTAGGATTTGGGCCAGGGATCTCCACGAATTCTTTCATTCTATTAAGAATCCAGTTCTTAATTTGCAGCATGTTTGGGCTGCATTTAGGCTCTGAGAAGATGAGGGAATCCTTCGTTGCAGTTTGAGAGCAGTTTCAATATAAGACCGCATCATAGGGAAAATAATTCTTTGCCTTTAGGAATAAATCTTGGAAACTGCTTTCTGCAAGTTTCATTAATTTCTCTGCTTGGGATGCAGGGGAAAGCATGTATTTAGGCTGCTTGCCTCTTCCATTTGACTCATTCGCCTTGTGTCAAATTTGTATTGACTTTTTCTGTATTGACTGTTTCGCGGTGGTGGTGGTGGGAAGCTAACACAATCCAAATTGCTGCATCGTTATCATCAGAGAAGAGACCTGAACTGAAATGTTATTAGCAAGGTAACCAATCCTGTCTGGGTAAAATGCCCCCTTTGACACCTATCCAATAATAAACATTGTCTAATAGCTGCAGTTGCAAGAGATATAGACCCTGTGTACACAGAAGAAAAGGTGCAGCAGAATGTCATTCTACATGGTGCAGAAAACAGTTTCATAAGAAATAACCCATAGATCCGAATATCTCAAAGCAATTTCACAATAATAAAAGCAAAAATAAAAATGATTCAAAACAATTTCTTTCATACAAACAGTTAAAAATCTGGAGCAGGAACAATTCCAGAAGATGGCTGACCCGCCTCTGCTTGAAGACCTCCAAAAAAGGAGAGACCATCACTTCCTCAGGAAATTGGCTTTGTTATCAAACTGCTCACACTGTCAAAACATTTCACCTAATGCTCAACTGAAATGATGCCTTCTTGTAACTTAAACCCATCTGTTCTAGTCCCGTCCACTGTGGCAGCTGGCCATAAAGGTGCTTCCAGATGTAGGTCGAGCGCTCTTCAGGTGTGCAAGGCATCTACATGACTTTGCTGTCATATTCCCCAACCAATTTAATCTAGATGGGACACTGAGGATCATCTCGTCCAGCCCCCTGCAATGCAGGAATATGCAGCTGTCCCATATGGGGATCGAACGTGCAAACTTGGCGATATCGGCACCAGACTCCAACCAACTGAGCTATCGAGGAGGAAGAGTGCTATCACGTCCCATCCCAACCCCCTTCTCTAAACATACCCTGTTCTTTCAACCTTTCCTCATGGAACTGAGACCTGCGGATATACCGTAGGGAGGTATATAAATTTATATAAATATATCATTTCTAATTATTATTATTATTATTATTATTATTATTATTATTATTATTTCCTCAGCACTGGCCACCTTTATCATCCCCTATACACACACACACACACACACACACACACACACACACACACACACACACACACACACCAGGCTGTATTTCCTAAGTCCTGCACCCTGCCCTAAACTCCTTGGTTGAAAGGCTAGTTAAAAGGGAACTATACTCTCAGCAGAAGTGCTATATATCTTCAGATCTACCGATATATGTGTGAAGAGCTGCATTTTAAAAAGCAGCATTTGCCCTAATCAGCTTTGGCCAGCAAGAGGGGGGGGGCTGCATTTCTTCTTTTCTCCATACAACTGTTTGGTCTCCAATTGACAGGGAAGAAGCATGCATTATCTTTTTTCCTTTTGAACACAAACTGCAAGTGCTCGTTTCCCGGGATCAGTTCTTAAAAGACTATTTGCATTTTTAGAATCAACTGAAAATATTCTGGTCCTAGATAATGCTTCATTTGATCTATACATATTACAGAATTAGTTTGGATTCGGGGGGCAGATATTCTGAATTGTACATTTTCGAGGGGAAACTGCACTAAAAATTCACCAGTAGCAGCAGAGAGAGAAAAGAGAAGTCAGCGCTCTGTGCAATGGCTTTTCTCCTGTCATAATCCTTTGAAAAGCTCAACAATAATTAGTAGTTTGTCCAATTGCAGCTGCCTTGGAACCTTCTCTTGGTTTGTCAGATCTGTTATTTGGGCACCATCCAAACTGCTGGGTTGTGGGGATTGCTTGACAGACGAATTTTTCCCCCTGCCAAAGAATAGCATGCAAGCCAAGTCTTGAAACAAAAACAAAAGGGGAAAAAAAACCCGACACCCAACAGTTGACAAGAAAATAATCATTGTGTGCAGATATTGTGATTGCAAAGACTTGTCACTCTGGATAACCTATTCTGGTTAAGGAAGCCTTAGGAGAGGTACAACAAGGGCAAAACCTTTGGAATTCAAATAATAACACTATGGGGTTGTTGTCATTTTTGCTTGAGGCTTCTGAAATTTCTCATATAAATTCTACATCCTGTGTTTAGCACAATTTGGAAAGTTTGTGCAGCTGCCGCATGCCACTTAAGCAGTCTAATGTTACACAGCGAAGTTCAGAGATGGTTAGGCAGGACCAGAATGCAATGCAATTCCTTGAGTACATGGTTGCATCCTTAAATCCCACTGATTACACAGGGGCTTATGTTTCATTTTGCCATTTTGTTGCTAAAGGAATTGTATGGAGAGTGATCTTGTTAGACTGTCCTTATTCGTAATTTCCTGTCTGTTGGGAATAGGTTAATTACCTGTTTATCGTACATACCTCCAGCTAGTGAACACTGCGAGAAGCGAAGTTATACAGGGTACCAGGCAGAGGGCCTTCTGGGTGGTGGCGCCCGCCCTGTGGAACCCACTCCCATCAGATGTCAAGGAAATAAACAACTATCTGACTTTTAGAAGACATCTGAAGGCAGCCCTGTTTAGGCAAGTTTTTAATGTTTGAGGTTCTATCGTGTTTTTAATAATCCACTGGAAGCCGCCCAGCCAGATGGCAGGGTATAAATTATTATTATTATTATTATTATTATTATTATTATTATTATTATTATTATTATTATTACTGACCCACTAACAAGCAGAGGAGGGCAGGGAAAAACCAAGCGCAACCCAGTCCCAAGGCCAGTTTGTGATAAAGATTAACATTCTTACTCGGTCCTGAAGCTCCTCTGCAGAATGGAGGCTATGATTTTCGGCTTCTGGTCCTAGCTATCATAGCCTACTTTCTCTCTGACCAGGCAGCAATGTAATGTCCTCATTACAAGCATGACCTATGAAAATGCAAACCAGCAAAAATAAGGTGGAGGCATTACCTTGCAGGACCAGAGGGGTGTCATATTAACAATGCAATTCTATGCATGTCTATTCAGAAGGAAATCTGATTGAATAAGGTGTGCATAGTAACAACAACAGTTTTGTTAATGTGTGGTTCTTTTAATTACAAAAACATGTCAGTCATGCGCAAGGCCACAAAGCGTATTGAAAAATGTCTATTAGCAGAAATGCCAGATTGTAAAAGAAAGAAAGACATGCTTGAAATAGGTATTATTGCTGTGGGTTAAACCACAGAGTCTAGGGCTTGCTGATCAGAAGGTCGGTGGTTCGAATCCCTGCGACAGGGTGAGCTCCCATTGCTCGGTCCCAGCTCCTGCCAACCTAGCAGTTCGAAAGCATGTCAAAGTGCAAGTAGATAAATAGGGACTGCTCCGGCGGGAAGGTAAACGGCATTTCCGTGTGCTGCTCTGGTTTGCCAGAAGCGGCTTTGTCATGCTGGCCACATGACCCGGAAGCTGTCTGCGGACAAACGCTGGCTCCCTCAGCCTATAGAGCAAGATGAGCAACACAACCCCAGAGTTGGACATGACTGGACCTGATGGTCAGGGGCCCCTTTACCTTTACCTATATTAGTACTAATATTATTTATATTAGCATTAATTAATCTGCTTCCACGTGTATGTCTCAAGGCAATATGCAATCAGCTAAAAACACAGTTTAGAACAACACAGAAAACAGCAGATATATTGGAAGAACAATACTATGTGGATACCCATGGCAGTGACCCATCAGAACACGAATGCCTTCCATTGTTTCCAGTTTGTGGGCACCTGCCATCACTTAGTAGGAATGCTATGCTGAAAGCCCAGCTCTGAGTTACTGTGGAGCAGGATGTTGAGATTTTTGGAACTTGCTAGAGAAACTGTCCCATAGACTGCAGTGACCTACTGGTTATATAAGGGATAAAGCAGTTGCTCGAGTAAGGTATGGCTGAGTTTTAAATCTCCTCCAAGAAACATAGCTGCAGAATTCAAGCCAGCTGTGATTAAGAGTTTAAGAATGCAAACTGCTGTGAGTGTGAAAAACAGCTGTGACTAAATGTCAAAAGATCTTAGTCTAATCCTGATGTGAAGACAGCCCATCTATCCATTTTGGCTTTCCCGTAATCATGGGAAAACTCATCTCCAGTGGTTACCAGCTGAACAGCCAAATGATAAAATATAGTCTGCATAATTAGCTGACATACATCATCAACTGAGTGGCAATGATAAAACATGTTTCGTTTTAAAGTGATCCTTATGTCAGCCACACAGTTTGAGTACCATGTAGATATGGCAAAATTATTATTTTAAAAATGGTGCAAATTGGCAATAAATGTACCTTTTAAATTTAATTCATACCATTTTTTTATTTTGTTTAATAAAATATTGTTTTAGGAAAATCAAAATCCTTGGTATGTTTAATTCCATGTGGTTAGTTTGCACATAGTGACTGGGTTAATGTGCCCATTTCATTTTTTTAAATGCTGTATGCAATCTTATTTATTTTCAATAATGAGCACTCTTGCTGAGTTTCGTAGACCTCCAAACATGAGGGATGGTGTTAGAGAAACATAAATATCCTCCGTGCCATTTCCTGCCATGCTGTGCATTCCTAACAGCCACTCTTTCTCTCAGTACTTTTCAGAAATAAGTTAAATGTGGGAAAGATTTATATTCACCACAGCTGACATCTGGAAAGTACAATTTGGGAATATCTAGTCAAATATGATATGTTGCTATTGACATTATACTAGCACTCCAAAGTTCTAATTAGGGCTAAGCTCCAAAAAAGCTTATTCTTGCCTGGAAGCTTTCGTTTTAACAATAGGTGAAATCCAACTGAGGTGGTCCCAATTGGGCAGCAGACTTCCACTTCTGCAAATGGGACTTGCCCTTCCTTCTCTCTATTCATACGCCCAAAATCTTCTATAGAGGGTTGCGAGACCCTCAAGAGCAGATTGAGGGGCATGGGGAAGGGGAGAGACTGCTGGAGGAAGGGGAATCCTGCAACAACTGCAGGCAGGATGTTAGCTCTTGCCAAAATAAATATATATACTTTGAATAAAATGATGGGGTTTTTTAAAAGAGTGTGCCATTATTTCATATAGTACACAGTTGGGGAGAGGGGGGAAACTAATGGATGTTTTGTCATTTTCTTTTCAAAAAAGTAAAGCAAACCTCCTTGAAATTTTTGCTAGCCTTTGTGTGCCATTCAGGAGGAAACTGGAAATGTTTCCTTTTGTTACACCATCCAAGTGGAACCATTAGATTACAATCCAAAAATTCTAAGACAATGTTGTTTTCTCTTTATTGACTTTTCCTGAACGAATTCACTTGCCTGCCACTTACAATTCTTTCTTTTTTCAGCATCTGTAGGCTTATTATTAAAACATTTCTGTCATGGTACACCCCCTCTCCCACAAATATATTGTTTCTAGCTATTTCTGTTTTGGGACATTTACCCCTCCACCCATGAAATATATTGTTTCCAGCTATTTTAATATTATCTGCTTCAACTGGACAGTCTAAGGCACACCCCCAGCTCACTGAGGCTGCAAATGGGAAAGCCAAGTCCATTACTAGGAGGGTGAGGCCTTCCAAATGCAAAGTATCTGAAAAGGTCAGAATAATTCTATGCATCACTGTAATTCAGCAAGCACTGGGGACATTAGTATTCTACCACCTTACACCAAGGTAAAATTCAAAGGGAGTTAGAATGCAGTGCTACTTTCTCAAACTTTAAAATAGAATAAAGAATATGGGGGGGGAGCAGTAATTTTATCTTATCTATAGCTAGCAGAAGAACACGGGAATTTGAGCTTTACTTGACAGAGTATTATGTCAGTAAGTAAATGTATTTGTTTGATGTATTGGGCATAAAGTAAAGATCAGAGTCAAATGACCAACACTGAACAAAAGCACGGGGGGGGGGGGAATACAAATTGGGTCCTCCCTAACAAGGGGGCATGTGTTGCGGTGGGACCTGGCAACACCCTGTTGTGGGTGGGAACATTGGAGCGGCCACAACACCCTGTTGGTGGTCCCTCAATCTTGGGAGCAATTGGGCATGAGGAACGCCAGTCAAAGCAACCGAGGGACCACTATTTAAGCTGATGCATGTGTCCCTGAGCTTCCTCTTTTGGGCTCAGTGCATCGGAACACCCGCCCACCTCTCCCTATATTTAGGGCTTGTGCTTGACCTTGCTATGCCATCATGTGTTGTCTGTCTTTGGGACAGGGGCACAGTAGGAAATTTCCCCACTTGGCTGGTTGGCTGGTGCCACTTGGGTTTCGCCTGCCGCATAGCAAATTGTCACAACTTGTTAGGTTGTGGATAGGCTCTGGTTCAGGTGGATAGTGGTGGCAGGATGCCTAGCCATCCCTATGCATTGGTTATTCCTTTAAGAAGGCATCCACAGACTCATGGTTGGTCTTCCCTGTGCGGGGTTGTGTCCGGAGCCTGAGTCCAGGGCTCATCTGGGTGGAGGCCTAGCAGACCCCCCTGCTTGCCACTGTCCCAGGTGTTCACCCAAGGCTGACTTATGGTTGGTGTCCAGAGTCAACGCTGCCTGCAAGGGTGCAGGGAGCTAGTCGAACCAGAGCCTATGCAACCACTCACTTGATTGTAATCAATAAAGTTGTGGCCTAAATTCTGCCAAAAACCAAACCAAAAATCTGAGTCATGTCTGAATTTATTTCGTGGGGGTGGTTAAAAGGTCTACACACGCAATTACAATTCCAGGGCAAGATGTGTCGTCACATGAGATGCACCACCTTTGGGCAGAGGGATCTCCATAAGGCAAAACGACACCCTGTTTTACCTTCTCCTACCTTGGCAAGTGCAGAGGTAGCATGTGGAATCGTAGGGCATCATAGGGAATATGAGGTGTCTGCATGCCTCACGTAAGTCCTTCCCCCCACCATCTTCCTGCATTAAGTTACATGAATTCCAGAATGGACAAACGGAAACCAGGCATAAATCTTTTTCTTGTAATCATGTACAAGATGATGTACACTGAAGTGTGGAGAGAGAGAGAAATATGCCCACATTGACCCCTCTGTAGATCCTTCCACACAGAGCCACTGCAACCTCATATGGGGAAAGATTATGCCGTCCTGTTTAAAAGTACTGAAAGTAAAACAAACTAATACAACCATTTTGATTTGAAAATATTAGCTGTTGCTATAGCTGCCAGGTCAGGAGCATTCCAGACCCTGAAATTCCAGGCTTCCCCTTGGGGAGTGGGGGCCAGGAATGGCATTAAGCAAGACACATTAAGCATTAGCCACAGCCTCCGAGAGCATGCCATTCAAATGAAAAACACAAACATCTTAGATCATCCCATTCAGGAATAAATAAATAAAATTGATAATAACTAAAGACAGATTGAGGTGACAGGACCAGTGCCCAGGCCAGGCATCGGCAAACTCTGGCCCTCCATATGTTTGGGACTACAATTCCCATCATCCCTAGCTTACAGGACCAGTGGTCAGGGATGATGGGAATTGAAGTCCCAAACGTCTTGAGGGCCGGAATTTGCCTATGCCTGGCCTACATCAATGGGAAAGTATTAATGTGAAAACGTAACCACCACCACTGAAAATTCTTTCACCGTTGGATATATATGGCCTACTTCCACTAAGGAAGGGACTTAGGAAAGAGCCTTGATCAAAGATCTTAAGATTGTTAGGGAAAGACTTCAGAGGTGAGGATGAAAAACAATGGAAAGGAAAAACAAATTATTCCTTATAATATAGGAATGATAATTTAATACAAGAGTTCAAGCATTGCTCACAAAGCTTTTCCTTAACAAATTAGAGGCACCGCAGTAGACTTTGGAAAGTACCTCTTTCAGTTGGCTGCTGCTATAATTATCAGCAGGGCAGGGCACTTATGCTCAAAAGATAAGACTCTAGCGAGGAGGGTTTGAAAAGCAAGGCTGTTTATTGGTCCCATTCAATTCCAATTTCTACATTAATAGTACTGTAGAACAATTAAGTGATCCAGTTTTATTCCATCCTGAAGCATAAAACATCTGTTCTTTTAGAGAGGAGGTTGATCTTTTTGGTTGCCAGAGAGGGGCATGCTAGCCTAGGTTTGAAACTTTAGGCATTTGTTTAATTGACTACTATGCTTGAAAAATCATATCTTGAATGTAAAGTTAATAGATGCCTGAGTGACATAGACTATTCTGAAGTTATCCCTACAGGAAGGGACTAATTTAGTTATCCTGACTATTAAGGTTCTGTGGAGACTGTCTTAAAGCAGCAAAGTATGGCCCAAGGACTAGAGGTTCTTGACCTCTGATCTACACTGACTGGCAGTAGCTCTCCAAATTTTCAGAGAAGGGTATTTCCTTGTCTTACCTGAAGATGCCAGGGATTGAACCTGGGACCTTCTGAATACCACTGAGTTACACCTATTTCCATTCTAATTTTTCACATCCCTTGAGATCTTACCAAACCAATTTCTTAAAACTTTGGTTTGTCTCCTGTATTGTACACCAGTTGGAATATATGAAGTACATGTTCCTTCATTGAAGGAAAGAATTAAAAATGTTAATTCTTTATGGTGACAACTGCAAAATCATCTGGGGAATCAATATAATGTACCTTTTTTTCCCCCAGAACAGCTACTCATGACTGGGCCTTGTAGTCCAAGAAGTTAATGCTGCAGTGTAATTTATCACCAGGTCTTGCTAGATCAATAGACAAGAGCCAGAGCAAAAAAAGAGAATCAAAGATAAGATCTTTAAATTTGCTGCCATTTAGATCTGGCAAAAATTCAAAATACAGGTTTCTTGTGATGGTACTATCATTACAAGATTGATCATTTCCCCACAATGGTATTAATTTGAACTCACTCATGCATCCATCCTTAAGAAAATCTTTCACCAGATTAAGTTTCCAAACTCTGCCCTCAGCATTCTTAAATTGGATATATAGGAACATAGCCAATGAGTTTATTTGTATCTGTAGCGAAAATGATGTAGTAGAGCTTGCTCACCGTCCATTTCATTGCCCACTGTACCGATAACAGAGAGGAAGAAGTGTTTGATTTCACTACCAAATTAGAAGAGTCAGACAACAGTCTCGTTGTTTCTCAAGCACAGAGGGGCTAGGCAAAATGCAGATTTTGTGTATCATAGCTGCCAGTTGCCATGAGACTGCAGAGCTGAAGGACAGAACACTCTGGTCCTTGCCATCAACCACGGGACCTAGGGCTACTGGGAAGCTCCTCTCAGTGTTGCCTAGAATGAACCTGATGGCAAGGGGGTATGGGCGGATCAAGGCATGTGGAAGCCCAAAGCAGTGCTAAGCTTTAGAGGCCCCTGTAGCATTACCAAAATACGTGTCTTTTTCTAGCAGAAAAGACAGTGAAAATAGAAAAGCTAAAGTTTCACATAGGGGAAGATGAAACTAAAATCCACCAATCTAACCGAAGCATGTACCTTGCAGTAAGCCTATTTGTTTATTGTTAACCAATTATGTAAAACTTGTAATTTGTTTTGTTGTTGCTGCTGTTGTTCAGGGCCCCCTCACAATCTGAGGCCCCAAACTGTAGCTTACTTAGCTCGTGCATGAATTCAGCACTGCAAGGGGGAGACCAATCTGGCTCCAGTCATTGTCTAAAGAAGGAGCAGCTGAAGGGCAAGTTATTCCCCACCTTGCTAGAAAGAACACTCTGTTCCAGTTGCCAGAAGCAAGGGAACGTGATTCTCTGGCTCATTCCATCAGCGAAAGCAAGGAACAAGAGCTACCAACTGACATTCAAGCAAGAACACCAGCAAGAGAAGATCAGCAAGGACCAATTGGAATATAAATGCTTATTGTTCAGCACTTTGTTTTGGCTTTAAAGAGCTGATCTCCCTTCTCTCTCTCTTCCTTCCACTCTCATTCCCTTCTTTTGTGTTTTCCTGCCTTTTTAGTTGTAAGCTCAATGGCATAGATGATGATTGTGAGAAGTAACTGTCTGTAAAGCAAGATAAAATTACAGTAAACAACCAATTACCAGGTAAAGGGACCCCTGACCATTAGGTCCAGTCGTGACCGACTCTGGGGTTGCAGCGCTCATCTCATGTTATTGGCCGAGGGAGCCAGCGTACAGCTTCCAGGTCATGTGGCCAGCATGACAAAGCCGCTTCTGGCGAACCAGAGCAGCGCACGGAAATGCCGTTTACCTTCCCGCTGTAGTGGTACCTATTTATCTACTTGCACTTTGATGTGCTTTTGAACTGCTAGGTTGGCAGGAGCTGGGACTGAGCAACAGGAGCTCACCCCGCTGCGGGGATTTGAACCGCTGACCTTCTGGTCGGCAAGCCCTAGGTTCTGTGGTTTAACCCACAGCGCCACCTGCGTCCCGCACCTGGTCTTCTATGACTTACTTATTTTGCACTATCTGTTCATGGAAGGAAACATGTATGTCATTTGCAGGAGGGTGCCTAAGGCAGCTGAGAATCTTAGAACCAAAATGGCAGGAGAGATGGTTGTTTCCTGCTTTGGTGATAAACGCAAATAACTGGTAGTTTAAAAAGTATTTTACTTCTGTGCATAAGGATCGCATCCCAGAATGAATTGTGATGCAATAAAACACTTGACTGGGAAAACATCTTTGTATCCGTTTTCAACAGATCAGAGAGCTGTAAGTGACATGAGTGCTTAGAACAGATTCTTTGGTCTTGACAGCAACAAGAGTTCCCAGTGGATAGTAAGCAGTGTATTTAAGTTGGATGATTTAAATTGTTTATTTTTAATATATTGTATGAGAGGCTTGGGAAAGAGGAATTAGGAAGACGCCTGGCAGATGTAAAGAAGAAAAAAGATGACTGCCTTCTCTTATATCTGCTTCAATATTTTAATCTGAGAAGCTAATTCCTGTAAACCAGAGTCAGAAATGGCTAGTTATGGTATGTAACTGTTTGTGGCATGCATAGTAGGTTTCTGAAGCATTTGCACAGGCGGGTCTCTTCTGTGGCATGCCAAATTTCTTTGACAAGACAGGTCTCGGCTCACACGTTTTGTCTACTGAGATTGGAAAGGTATTTTCATAGCACTCATGCAATTCTAAGTGCAAGGGTCTTCTGCTACCATTTTCTGAACATTGCTGTAACGTTATTATTGTATCATTCCCCAGAGCTGAAGCATATAGTAGTCTATTTTTGAAAGAGCAGCCAGTGGAATCCCCCTGCAACAAAGCTATCCCTCCCCCTTCAAGTAAGGACTATAGGTAAAGGTAAAGGGACCCCTGACCATTAGGTCCAGTCGTGACCGACTCTGGGGTTGCGCGCTCATCTCGCATTATTGGCCGAGGGAGCCGGCGTTTGTCCGCAGACAGCTTCCAGGTCATGTGGCCAGCATGACAAAGCCGCTTCTGGCAAACCAGAGCAGCACATGGAAACGCCGTTTACCTTCCCGCTGTAGCGGTTCCTATTTATCTACTTGCATTTTGACATGCTTTCGAACTGCTAGGTTGGCAGGAGCTGGGACCAAGCAACGGGAGCTCACCCCGTCACAGGGATTCGAACCGCCGACCTTTTGATCAGCAAGCCCTAGGCTGAGTGGTTTAACCACAGCGCCACCTGGGTCCCCTATAGCTCACTGGCAAAGCATCGACTCTACATGCAGACGGTTACTCTGGCATCTCCATAGGGATAGGACAGGGAATGCCAGTTTCTGGGAATCACAAATGGGAAGATTGCTATTGCTAAGGTTCTGTTTTTAGGCTTGCCACAGGTGCCTTGTTGGCCACTGTGAGAACAGGATGCTGGACTGGATAGGCCATTAGCCTGATCCAGCAGATACTTTCTTTTGTTCCTCCCTCTACAACCTTGGAGCTGCTGTCAGTAAGTGCAGACAATACTGAGCTAGATGGACCAATGGTCTACCTTGGTATAAGGCACTTTCCTTTGTTTTGGAATACAATTACCTCACTCCTTCCCTGTTACTTGCAGACAAGTATAGTGCTGTTCTTTATGGGACTCTGAAGAGTTATCTCACAAAGGTGCAAATAGGGTTGGTTCATGCTTCTAGGTTAGACTCATGGAGGGCTATACTTTAATTTTGCCATTAAAACTTTTCTATCTCTACTCATTGAAACAATACAGGAACTCTCAGTTGATTGTACGGGACTGATAGCATGAAATATATTACTGACTGTGGGTTGTTTTAATTAAAGATTTAGTATGGTGGTAGCTCACAATTTTCACAATATAGGACATAACTAGTATGAATGAAATTTTATTTTTGTCTTGTCTTGTTAACATGAAAATGCTATTTTAGAAAATGCAGACCCTCCAAGTGTCTCTATTTTCCAGGGATTTCCCTGATTTAGAGAAGCTGTCCTGGTTTCTGATTTGATCCCAGAATGCCCCACCTTTCCTTAGGATGTCCTCTATTTTCATTAGGGAAATGTTGGGGGGTATGGAGTTAACCAACCCCCAAGCTATCTGAAGGCAATCCTGTATAGGGATTTTAAAAAAAAATGTTTACTGCTTTATTATGTTATTATATATGTTGGAAGCTGCCCAGAGTGGCTGGGGCAACCCAGTAAGATGTGTGAGGTATAAATAGTAAAATTATCATTATGGAATGGGACATCCCTATTTTCATCGGAGAAATGTTGGAGGGTATGAAAATGTTATTAAAGTTCTTTCTTTTTTAGATAATTGAAAAATAAATGCTTTCATTTAATGGCAACAAAATGCTCCTTTCACTAGAATTCCTCAATATTTCCATAGTAATAGAGAATGTTTAAACAATTTAATTCTTAGCTGACTCACTGCACTGATACATGATGAGGAGCAGTTAAGGTGGCTTATCCAAAGGAACAGAGTTAACCGGATTTGTCCTACAAATTGCATCGTGTTTTTAGTTCAAAGAGACAAGTCACATATATTTACTTCGATAATGTTTCTAGGAAGGTTTAAACAACATTAACTTCATAGGAAATCTATAAAAGTCAGTCATTTGTTTTTATTTATTTATTGCATGGGCCTCCCAGGTCATCTTCCATCCAAGCTGTGAGCCAGGTAAAAACCTGCTTAGCTTTAACAAGGTCATAACATTACATCCTCAAAGATGCTGGGTTCATCTGGCTATTTTCTGGAGCCAAAGCAAACAAAACATAGCTGATGTTTTGGACAGAATGGATTCCGTCTATGGCAATGCCCTGTGAGACCTGCATTTCCCCAGTCTGAAAAGGCTTATCAAGGAAGCTGGCATGTGAAGCCACATTCATACTGACAGCAACTGTGTTGGTAACTTGTACAGGAGAGGGAACATTTGCCTGTACATGAGTGGGAAGTGAAGGGTGGATTTACATATCCCTTACTTGAGGGGACCGGATGTTAACCAGGTGTGTAAGCTTTCAATCAGTAGCATAGATATGATAAAAGCAGTTCTCAGAACCTAAGCATTCTTGTGATAATGCATTTAAAAGGAACAAGTCTCACCCACCGCACATAAAGGATAAGCACACCAAATGCCACTGACATATCTAATTACCCTCCCAATTAAAATCCATAAGCCTGGGTGAAAAGGAATGTTTTTGCCTGGTGCCTAAAATTAGACAGTGGTGACACCAAAACATGTAAAAACCCCAAAATTCGGCCCTCCAGCTGTTTTGGGACTACAACTCCCATCATCCCTAGCTAACAGGACCAAGTGGTCAGGGATGATGGGAATTGTAGTCCAAAAACAATTGGAGGGCCGAGTTTGGGGGTGCTTGATGTAAAAGCTCCATTCTTTTCCCCCTTACCCAGCAAAATTTCACACCAATGCTTTCTTTACAGTGTTTCTTTAGGAATGGTACGTAAGGTTCTAAATTTATCACATTGATACTGATTACCTTGTTCCTGCCTTTGATTTCTAAGGAGTGAAATGTGTGAAAAACTGGATTAGCCAGGTTATCCTCCCTCCTTTCTTTGAAAATTGGTTCATTTTGCCTCTTCATCTGCAACTGCATCAAGATGAAAAGTTCATTTCCTTAAATGGGACATAGTCTCAGAACACAAAATTTTGAGATCATTCAGTCAATAGACATGTTCCCATTCACAATTTTCTTCTTGTGTGCTGAAGCAATTTATTTTCCTTTCATAATTTTTAGCTGTTTCATACATTATGCGGCACTGCAGATGGGCATGGCTTGAAAAGACTTCATTATTTTATGCAAATACAATTGTCATAATGGCTTGACACTAAACAACATACAAAAGAAAAGTTAAAACTCTAACGATTTGTGCTCTTTGAGACATTCTTTTATCAGTGACATTTGTTGTATTGGAGATGATCTTAGAAGCAGGGGTGGAAGCTACCTTATTATTCAAGCAAAGTACTCTAGGAAGGAACAGTCTAAACAAAACACTTGAAGGAAGTTCACCGGCAATCATTAAAATGTGTTTCTGCATTAATGCAAATAAAAGACATTATTATTAAAAGAAGTTTTATCATGGTCTCCAGACAAAGGCTTACAGAGCAGCTTACAGATCATTAAAAGGGAGGGAAGGAGACAATTTCCAAGTTCAAGCTTAAAGCCGAAAAAGACATGACACAAAAGACAAATGGATTGAGAGGGAAGAGGAAAAAAGCAAACTCAGGTATAAGTCTTTAGTTCCCTTGTTCTTATACTTCATCACTGTGTATCTTGGATTTTGGTTTTGGGTTTTTTGGATAGTGGCATTTTTTTCTATCATAAGTTCTATGCCTATTAAGTTCTATGCACATTTGTCAGAGAAAGCAGCAGCAAAGGGGTTAAAAATGAAAAAAAAAGCAGATCGGATATGAATGCTGATTCTCACTCAGACACAGGAGAAGGTGAACTGGGAGTAGGAAATACTGGGCTTTTTTCTGGCAGTGTTTTTTTTTTACATGATGTGTGTGCCTGTGTGAACATAATATTTTTACTACTGTGTCTGCATTGTTCCAAACATTTATGTAGAAAAACATATTTACTTTGCTAACTCCCCACTGCAATCTCATTAACAACACACACACAAACACCACATAAAAAGCTTCTAATTGTCTTCTGGGGCGTTTCCTCTTGTGCCACTTCAAACCTGCCGTTTCTGCTAAAGGGGGAAAAATTGAGCTGGGATCAGCATTTATGATGGAAATTGGACCAAACGGCTGTATGTTGTCTCTCTGGCCCAGCTCTGCCTGAAGCTACTGTTCTTCACATCCACTGTTCACTAATTGCATAACACCTGGGCCTTGTTAATAATATTAAGAAGTTGATTCTATAGACTCTTCACAGAGATTACAGAGTATAGGACTCCGCATTACCATTGCTAACATCGTCTCAGGAGTCAACGGAATAGCACACCATCGGGGATAAAGTCAAACCACTGGAGAGTTGCCTGCTGTGGCTGTAGAGGCCAATAGGGGAGAGACATGTGTTATTGCAGGTAGGGCAGTTGAAGGCATCCAGTTTTGATGCTACAGGTGCATCATGGTGTTTCTTCTCTCAGTGCTCTTCCCAGCGGTCATTTCTCCCGTGGTCACTGCCATGGATACAAGACCTGACTGTCTGTCTCCAGGCACTGCGATAGTCTGCAAGAGATCTTGCCATCCTTCATGTCACATTTGCAGACATCTTCATGACGCTGAGTTGGTTTGCCAACAGGCCTAGTGCCTAAAGCCAGTTCCCTATAGAGCACGTCCTTGGAGATCCTGCCATCTTCCATTCTGTGGACATGGATAAACCAGTGTAGATGCCAAAATTATCCCTGTGCCATGAAAAGAGGGTGTTGCAGTTGTTTGGCACAGCTGCGATAAACTTTTTTTAAAAAAGGTGGGGAGAAGAGGACAAGCTTCTGAAACACAAGTCCCTTGAGCCTGACATACATGATTATTTTTCTCCTGCCCTTGAAAACTATTCTTTTTCTTCCCCTCCAGCTCCCAAATGTTTCCCAAAAAAGTTTCGAATTGGGGTTTTCAGCACAGCACTAAGTCATACCTTCCAAAATAAAAGTGACAGTTCTCCCAGAAAAGGGGACTGCTTTTAAAATTCTCAGAGACTTCCTTCCAAAGCAGCAAATTCTGTGGGTCAATACACTTCCAAACAGTAGTTACTGTAGTTGTTCGGCTCTCCTGCTTATACATTTTAACAAGATTAGCAGTGGAAGCAAATTCTTTTGAAAGAGATGAAAGATAGCAGATAGACAAAGTATCTGGGAGAAGTCACCTACCATATGAAATCGGTGTTCACACAGCTTTTACTAGCTGATCAAAGGCTTGATTTCCATTATGACCTACAGCTCATCTCAGCCTCAAGGGTATTTCAGACTTCATCTGCCTTTAAGGCAAAACCCAAAACGTCAGAGATTTGGTGGCCTGATTCGTACCTGCCAGCAGATACATGTTTAGCAGAGAGCTGCTCTACATTTTCCCCACTTGAGCACTGCAGACAAATGCTTTGAAATCCCTGAAAAGTGCAACATTTTCATTGTCAAATATTTATGAAGAGATTAAGGTTTACATGTACGTTTCTTATTAACATAACATCCAGTTTCTTTCAGCTAACCAGAAGCTGCTGTTCTTGTACATTTACACTCTAGCAGTCCAAATGTTGTTCTTAGATCCGTTTCACTCTCAGACACCATCAAGTGTAGAAAGTCGAAGTCAGGTTCGAAGGTCTTCTCCATTCTTTCCTGGGATCTAAATCTTGCCGAATATGGATTTGCTAATCACAATACATGTGTTTCAGTTCTCGGATCTCAGCGCTCTTAAACCCTCATAAAACACAGCAAAGCTATCATAAAACAAAAGATTTCAAATGCTTTCAGACTACAAGTTGTTTTATATCTGAGATGCTGGGGGGGGGGGGTCATTTTTGCCCTCGTACACAATAGCCTTAACTCTTAAACATAACCCTGTTTTCCTCTGTCAATTAAATTTCAATTTGTGAGTGTTTTGGAGTGGGTAGCCACAGCCGTTGTCATGCAAGCTCAAGTGTTTGGTTGCTACTCTTTTTGTTTGGGGCTTGCAACTGTTGTTGTGGGAATTAGAAATGGGACAAAGGATAATTCTGGCAAAAAGGTGGAGCTTTTGGCATGCAAGAGGCAGATGCAGCCCCCAGAACATGTTGTGTTGTTGTTGTTTTTTTAAAAAATCACACTCAAAGAGCTTTATTTTTCTCCTCCCCTCAAAAAAAGGTTTTGTCACCCCTAGCCCCCCCCATCTGTCATTTCCAAAAATATTTTTTAAAAGAAATCTTTTCTTTTTTTCTTTTTTGAAAGATCACTTCAGGGAGTACCCCACAATGATCCCATATTGCTGAAAGTCTTTTAGCTGTCCCCCAAGCAACATCCCATTTTTTCTCTTATTTAAATTAACAGTCTGCTCCTGTATGGGATTTTGTGCCCTCACTCCACACAAGACAGAAGAGGCCTTATATATATATCATATTTTAAAAATGAAATTACAGGGCCCACTTTTTGCACTTTGGCCACACACCAGCCAATAAATTCTTGGTTCAAAAAATGTTATCCATCCCAGTTTATGGATGGATTAAGCCATATTCTACACATACATCTGAAAGTAGGGTTTTTTAGGGGGGTTGGTGGTTGATGGAGATAGCTTACTATTAAGTGTTTTGATATGAGGACACAATATTCTGATCAAAGAGAAAAAGAATATTTCCAATGTTTGGGTAACTCAGCTGGTCATTAGAAACATTCACTGATTGGTCTCTTGGGAAACAAGGTGGGTCTAGCTGTTGATTTTTGATCCACTAAGCATAGGAACTTGAGTAATAGTCAATCAACTTTTACTCTGAATAGACCCACTGAAATTAATAGATCTAAATTAGTCATGGTCATAAATTTCAATGTGTCTGCTCCAAGTAAAAGTTAGTTGAATACAACCTATGGATGTAGAATCCAACTTGACAAGAACTATCAATACCAAATTTCAAAGCATGAAATGATCAGCAAGGACTTGATTGCTGAGGCCGCTGAATGTTTGTTTCTCAAGGATGGGATAACTGGGCTGGAAATGAGGTTCAGTTGTATATTGTATGTGGTTGTGAGACCCTACAAGTTAGATTGGGCTGCAAGGAAAATGAATCAAGCCATCAGCAGGGTTATTGTTAATCAGCTAGGAACAGGAAGAGCTTCTATGAAGTGCTATCTAGAGCAGCTTTCCAAACTGTGTGTCACGACATGCTAGTGTGTAGGAGTGTCATGCAAACATTCCCTGTGCTCCTCCTGGGGCTGGAAATGGGTTAGTTTAACCTCTGGTTTGCTAGTAAAACTGAATTACTGTGTCATGAAATGATGCATGTCTAAAAAGTGTGTCACTGAAAAGAAAAGTTTAGAAAGCTTCTATCTATGAAGCACTATTTGTTTAGGTGTAAATATATTTCTTTATGCAAGGAATATGGTAGCTGGGATGTGGTTAGGAAGAATTCAGTCAAGCTATAGCAGAAGGACCGATGTGGGCATGAAAAAAAAAACACCTAGTTGTTAAATATATTGGAATCTCAAATAGGCAAGGCACCTCACACTTCCAAGATGCCTTTATCAGGTTTACTTTCAAAATTTGCTAAATTATACCAGTAAAACATTGCAGCTGACTGGCCATGCTAATCTTCCTAATCATCTCAGTATGAAAGCCTACAACCAGCCTCATCCACACAGGCATTAAGAACTAGCATCTTCTGCTGTGTTCCTTTAATGAAGTCCTGGCCTGTTTTAATCCCAGCTATTAGGGACTGTCTCTAATAGAGTTCCTTTTCTTTGAGAAGGTTACATTTACACTTCTAAGAACATGAGAGGAGCCCTGCTAGATCAAACCTAAGGCCTATTTAATCCAGCTTTCTGTTCCCACTGTGGCCAACCAGAAGCCTATGCAAAACTTGCAAGCAAGTTACAGCCCTCTCTCACTCATGCCTCTAGGAACTGGAATTCAGAGGCTTGCTGCCTGTGATATTGGAGTTCTGTTTTTAATAATGGTATTGGCTTTTGTAGACAGACAAGAGCTTGAAAATTCAGATGTATATCTTCACTTACCAGTATGCAACATCATTGGGGGGGGGGGTAAAAAGGCCCTTTTGACAATATTTTGATAACTGCCTGTCAAGTTAAGGGTCTTTGGAGAGAAAGGACTCAGAAAAGCAACAGAGAGCAAGCTGTGTTTTCAAATAAAAGATGCAAGCACTTTGCAGCCTTATCTGTGGGAGGCCTGGAAAGACCTCAGGGTTGTTATACAAAAGTGTGGTTGTTTTGTTTTCATTTATTTATATGCCGCCCTTTTGGGGTTATTCCCCCAAACATAATAATATAATAAAAACCACAATAAATGCAGTTTGAAAACAATCCTAAATTAGCAAAGGTGGTAGCAGTCATAGCTAGAAAGGTCATGCAAAGACTAACAAAACCATGAAAGAAGATCTATATTTTGCAACATAGCTCTTTAGCAGAAGAGTTAAAGGAGAGCTGAATTTTGCAACATAGTTCTTTATTTAAAATCTGCATTACAGAGGTCATGCACATCTCTGAGGAGAGAAAGTTCCCCTGTCAGGCTGCTCAGTGAATAGCTATATCATAAAGGGCTGCTTGTCTCTTTTGACTTCATACTTAGTATTTTATTAAACTTAGCAGAACTAATGCCGTAACCATAATCATAACTCAGTCCTAGGGCAGGATACTGATGGAGACAGGGAAGAGGAGAGAGAGAACTATGAAAAGACTCCAATCTCGGGAGAAAATTCCACATCTTAACTTAAATGAATACAATGGTCTCGGAGCAATTATGCATAAGATGAAGTTGTGGGACAAAAAGGTATTTATTTGTCCACTACCAAGCTAAGTATTGAGTCAGAGATAACTAAGTTCCATGGTCTACCGCAAAACATATTTTTTTAAGTGTAAGCCTGAACAATATGCTAAAATCCCTCTGGGGATTTTAAAGTATTTGACAGGAATGTTCAAATTGCCCCCTTATTTCCAGGGAAGGAGAAGTAACTCTCCTGAATACCCATTACTGGGAACTGTAGGAGAGGGGGGAGTGTTCTTTTGCTTGGGTCCTGCTTGTGGTTGGCCACTGCGAGAACAGGTTGTTGGATTAGATGGGCGATTAACTTGCTTCAGCAACGCTCTTCTTATGTAGCTGGAAGGACCTCCCACACCAGCGTGAAAATAAATTATTACTCAAGTCTTTCGTTTATTAGTGAAAATACACAACTCTAAAGACTAGGAAATGACATGAAATCCAACGAGCTACTTTAGGCACACTTAATGGCCTGGATGTGATATATATTACTTTTTTTATTATTTCAGTGGCCTTGCTATAAGACACATGAAGAAGTGAGATGCTTTGCTTTGTTCTGTCGTGTGTGGGGGCGGGGGGAGACCTCTTTGACCCTGTGGAACTGGCTGCACAGTTTTTTGGAACCCAGTCAATGTTCTAGACTGGAAATCGACCAGCTCAATTATATTAGCCCTAACATTTTTACCACCTGCACCTTTTTAAAAAAAGGCATTTAAAATGTTAAGCTCCATAGCTGCCAAGTTATCCCTTTTTTAAAGGGATTTCCCCTTATGCTGAATAGGCTTCCTCGCGAGAAAAGGGAAAACTTGGCAGCTATGTTAAGCTCATGACAATTAAAATTAGATACAGCAATAAAAAAGACCCAAAGAACATAAACACATGCCTCCTTGTGGTTTAAATCAAACTGGATTGTGCCTTCCATTTTGCAAACACATAACTGCAGCCCCCATTTTGACAGAAAACATTGCCACATATGCACACACGACTATGGAGCTTGGTTTTCTGCATAGCATTTTAAAGGGAGCTAGAATGTAACAATCAGCTGTTTGAGGTTAAGGGTTTATTAAGGCACTCTTCATACCATGCAAAAGAAAGATGTGTTTCTCATTGTTAGGGTTATGCATATGCAGCCCTAGATGCTGCAATTGTGCATTGTTGGATCAGGGCTGTGTGTGTGTGTGTGTGTGTGTGTGTGTGTGTGTGTGTGTGTGTTGGGAGGACAATCAACATACAGCTGGACAGGAAACAGCAAACACATATTTGGTATAAGGAAAAGTGCAGGGCTGGTCTCAGGGAAATTCTATCCAGGCATTTCACATTTTTTAAATCAAGGCATGGTAAAGGTTTACCAGAAATTCCATTCCTATGGGCAGGGGGCAGTTTCCAAGCTGTAAAAAATAGAGACATCCCATACTTCAATATAACATCTCTATTATTAATTTTAATCCCATTGTGGGTTACTATATAAAGCATCTCAAAGTCAGATGCTTGCTGCCTGCTAGATTCAGAACTTGGATTCAGCTCAAGCTGTCAGGCTTCTAGTGATCATGAGAGTGTGTGTGATGGAGAGAGGCTGCCAAATTCTTATGTGTGCGCCCCCCCCCCCATTAGCTGTGCATCTTCCAATTTTTTTATACCCCACTCCTAAGCAAATTGATCTGGACCTTTTTATTTATTTTATATTATAAAAACAGCATTGAAATCAGTAGAATTACTTCCAGGTAAACCTGTGTGGGATGTTCATAAGGCTAGAACAAAAAATAAAAATAAAAAGGTCCTTTCAGTGATGTGCTAGATATGCATGCCAAAAGCTTCATTAAAAAAAACAACAACAACAATCCTATACAGGTCTGCTCAGTAATAAGCTCCATTTTGTACCTATTCCCCAAATAAATGGGTTTAGGGTTGCAGCATCATTTATTCACATTGGGTGGTATTCAGCTAGGTTTTCTAAAGATTAGACTCACTGAAATTAATGGATTTATAATAAAAAAATAACATTTGGAGAAAAAGTGAATTCTTAAGTTTTATAGTAGTGCCACATCCACAGCTAAGGAAAAGTTCCTAAATTTGGCAAAATGTTTAATTGATATTTTTGCACGACTAGTTAAACTGGGTCCCCTCATTACCAACTTCAAATAAGTACTGCAAAAATAAACATTCCATCTCTTTCCAACTCTTCAATATCTCAGAATGTATTCAATATATTGACTCTGGATAAATTGCATTCCCAAAGCATACTTCACATCATATCAACTTTTTGCAAAAAAAAAGAAAGAAAAGAAAAAGAAAAGGGAGAGAAAAGATAGTTAAAACATCTGTGCTACTTGAAACCAGAAAGCCTGGCATGCATTTGGATTGCCATTATGAGAGGCACGCCACTTTCCCCAAGGTCTTCCTTTATAGTCAAGTTCAGCTCAGCTCCATGTGAGCCAAATGATTTCATTTGGGCTTTCAGCACCCAGTTCAACTATCCTCACATCCAAATAAGAAAAAAAATGAGAGGAACAGTGTAGTGTACATAAGGCTTTTATATGATTACTGTTGCTAAGGAAACTCTAGTCCCTTGTCATCCATGTGGTAAATGCAGCTATCATTTTAGCATGAAAAAAGACGGAGAAGCAGTGTTACTGGTGACAACTATAACAATGTTGAAAAATATATTTGAGCAGATCATTAAACTCATCAGCAGATGAGCTCTCTTTTTACTTTGGATCATACACAGTCTCGGCTTACTCTGAAAAGTGTTTCTCTAGAACCATTAAAAACCCAATTAAAATGTTTCAAGAAGGCATGTGTGGCACTTTATACAGGAATGTATGGTACCACCTAGGGACAGATGTAGGGAATAACATATTTGAAGGGGAAACCTTGGCTAGACCAGAGGTTACATCTGAATAGAAAAGCATAGGATTGTGCTGGTAATGTATAGGCCTATCACCTTCATCAACCAACCACCTGTCTCCTTGATCCATGCCCATCCTGGCTTATAAAAGCTAGCCGGGAAGGGCTGGGTGATGGGGCTTCGCGGGTTGGTGAATGCTTCTCTCTGTGAGGGAGCCTTCCCAGACCTGCTGAAAGAAACGGTTATTAAACCACTTCTTAAAAAACCATCTTTAGATGCAGCCAATATGGCCAACTATCGCCCAGTCTCAAATCTTCCATTCTTGTGCAAGGTGATTGAGCGAGTGGTTGCTGAACAACTCCAGACACGCCTGGAAGAAACGGACCATTTGGATCCCTTCCAGTTGGGATTCAGGCCTCATGATGGGACTGAAACTGTCTTGGTCGCACTGGTTGATGATCTTCGGCGGGCTAGGGACAAAGGTGAGAGCTGTTTCCTAGTTCTGCTGGATCTCTCAGCGGCTTTCGACACCATCGACCATAACATCCTTCTGGACCGTCTAGAGAGGTTGGGAGCTGGGGGCACCGTCATACAGTGGTTCCGCTCCTTCCTCCTGGGCCACGTTCAGAAAGTGGTGGTGGGGGATGAGTGTTCGGACCTCTGGGCTCTCACTTGTGGGGTGCCTCAGGGTTCTGTCCTCTCCCCCATGCTTTTTAACATCTACATGCAGCCGCTGGGAGAGATCATCAGGGAGTTTGGGCTGGGTGTTCATCAGTATGCAGATGATAGCCAGCTCTACCTCTCTTTCAAATCAGAACCAGTGAAGGCGGTGAAGGTCCTGTGTGAGTGCCTGGAGGCAGTTGGAGGATGGATGGCAGCTAACAGATTGAGGTTGAATCCTGACAAGACAGAAGTACTGTTTGTGGGGGACAGGAGGCGGGCAGGTGTGGAGGACTCCCTGGTCCTGAATGGGGTAACTGTGCCCCTGAAGGACCAGGTGCGCAGCCTGGGAGTCATTCTGGACTCACAGCTGTCCATGGAGGCACAGGTCAATTCTGTGTCCAGGGCAGCTGTCTATCAGCTACATCTGGTACGCAGGCTGAGACCCTACCTGCCTGCAGACTGTCTCGCCAGAGTGGTGCATGCTCTGGTTATCTCCCGCTTGGACTACTGCAATGCGCTCTACATGGGGCTAACTTTGAAGGTGACCCGGAAACTACAACTAATCCAGAATGCGGCAGCTAGACTGGAGACTGGGAGCGGCCGCCGAGACCACATAACACTGGTCTTGAAAGATCTACATTGGCTCCCAGTACGTTTCCGAGCACAGTTCAAAGTGTTGGTACTGATCTTTAAAGCCCTAAATGGCCTCGGTCCAGTATACCTGAAGGAGCGTCTCCACCTCCATCGTTCTGCACGGACACTGAGGTCCAGTACCGAGGGCCTTCTGACGGTTCCCTCATTGCGAGAAGCCAAGTTGCAGGGAACCAGGCAGAGGGCCTTCTCGGTGGTGGCGCCTGCCCTGTGGAACGCCCTCCCGTCAGATGTCAAAGAGAAAAACAGCTACCAGATTTTTAGAAGACATCTGAAGGCAGCCCTGTTTAGGGAGGCTTTTAATGTTTAATTATTTTATTTCATTTTTCTGTTGTAAGCCACCCAGAGTGGCTGGGGAAACCCAGCCAAATGGGTGGGGTATAAATAATAAATTATTATTATTATTATTATTATTATTATTATTATTATTATATTATTATTATTATTATTATTCATATCCTATTCTCCTTTCAAAAAGCTCAAGAAACATGCATTGACTATAATACCATGAAGCTTGAAGTGGAATGTGATTCAAAATTTGGTCTAGGTTAATTTTTTGTGCTTTTGAATATATATAAATATGCCCTAAGAAGGGTCTTTCAAATATTTGCCTTATTTGGGGTGTTACAGTTCTCAAATACGTACATTCAGGTTTCAGTAGATATCTTTGAATGCAATGAAGAGGTTGTTGTTTTTTGGTAGGTTCTTTCCCATTTCCCCGTGTGAGATAAAAGACCTACATTAAGAATTCTCGAACAATATACTGTTCCTGTATCTATAGACAGTAAAAACTTTGAAAGAAGCGGATGATTGTTTCTGTAGTGATACCCTGGATCTTTTTATAGATGGTTTTATCTGCCTCTTTGGAAACACAGTGAAAACTAATTTTGAAAGGCATTATCTTCTAGTTCAAAAGTCTAAGAGTTATGACATTATGTTTTCTGGTGGTAGAAGCTAAGCCCTTGGCTCTTAACCTTCTTTTAAAATATAGCCCATGCATTATTTATTCATTGCTATTTCTGTTTTCCTGATGGTAACTTCAAAAAATTCTTTTTTTCTGCCTTATATAGATGTTCCATATGGACTGATCAGACGCTAAAGAAATAACACAATGCCATTTTTTTAAAAAAATCTAAGATTAAATTGCCCCTTTAGCATGCAGTGTGTTGAACTGTTTGCATCCATAATGGGTTAATTTTTCTTTCTCAGTCAATGCATTGTTTTGGCTCCAACTACCTCTTGAAGCTCTCTTTTCAGAGATACCTGTGTCTATCACTTGGGACTGACATCACTCTCATGGATTGACATTTCAGTGCTTTTTCCTTTCAGTAGTGTTCTGCTAGCATTTGTCTTGAGAGAACCTAAAATATGCCATGGGCTACTTACTACATCACGTAGTAAGAAAATAGCAGCCTCCTGGGTCATACCACTGAGACACCTAGCCTACCATCCTGTTTCTCACACTGACCAACCCTCCAGCGTTTTCTGGCAGGATGTGCAAAGCAATGCTGTGTCTGACCTAACAGAATGAGAGGAAATTAGAAGACAAATTAGAGCCCTTCTGTAGCCTGTCTTATAGCTAGTTCATGTTGGAAATAAAATATGAAATATGTGTTTGCTGCTTCTTTCTACAACCCATTGAATATCTTCATCAATTAGTTGCAAGACAAAGAATTGTGATGTGACACAAGAATCTGAATGATACAATAATTTATGTTAGGGCTTTGGACAGTTACTCTATTTCAGGCATCCCCAAACTTTGGCCCTCCAGATGCTTTGGACTACAATTACCATCATCCCTGACCACTGGTCCTGTTAGCTAGGGATCATGGGAGTTGTAGGCCAAAACATCTGGAGGGCCACAGTTTGGGGATGCCTGCTCTATTTACTGGAGAACTTGGAGGAGGTGGACTCAGATCTCACCTATTCTGTAAGTGCACTCCCTCTGCACATGCCCTCTTGTGAGATGGCCAAGATGAGATGGATTTTGCTCTAATTTCACTTGCTGCGTGGCCATTCAAGAGAGACGAAAGAATAAATAAAGTCAAGGCACTAAATGAGCATTGATTTGACAGTATACACTGTCTGTTTTTCAGTGGAGGTCACATATGACAATTTGGTTATTATTGTATATTCTATAGGCAACAAATTAAACTTTGTAAAGTTTTAAAACACTTTCATATCTATGCTCTAAAAGTACGTGTTCATTTAGTACTTTGACTTTGTTTTTTGTCATTTGCTGAGTGCAGCTTAATCTGCAATAAATGTATTAGTTGAAGCTGCCACAAGATTCTTGGTTTTTTTCTAGTTATTTAGCTGGTTGCTTCTTTAGTCTATAGAATTATGAATTAAAAAATTCCCTTTCTGAAATCTCTCTGGATTAACTACATGGTTCTTAGGTTCCTTTCAGCATGGACCTTTATTATTTATTAAAGGTTGCCGAGATGAACACCAGCACAAAGTTTAAGCTAGCAACAGTTGAGGGATAAGTTGTTAAAGAATAATTATAAATAATTTATTGCAGATCAAAATAGAAACACAATTTGCTAAACTGCACATCCTTCAGTTCTAGAGAGGTTAGTGAGTGGAATTCATCTAAAGCAGAGAGATGCTAACATTACCAGTACAGAAACACACACACTTAAATAGTTTTGAAACCAGTACCAGAGCTAATGTGACTTTTCAAAAGTCTCCCATGGTGAGATAGGTGTAAATATAACAATGGAATGTTCCTGAATGCACTTAAAATTGAACTCCTGCTAGTGACCTGCCATTCTTGATTTGTCAAAGGGAAAAGAGGGGAGTGGAAAGATATATTTTTCTGTGTCAATCTGCTCTGAAAGTTCTTATAGTTGAAACAGCTGCTAAATATGTACTGTCATCTTAAAAGACACCTTCACATCAAAGCCCAGTGAAGCCACACTACATGGCATACAGACTGGCCTGGAGTTCTCAAGATTGAAGAAAACCTGATAAATGTTCCAGAAATGATAGGCACATCCACCACTCTAAAACGCACAACCTTAACAAAAGGAATTGGAATTTTACGGGGCACAATCTGCCATGGCCTTTTTCTGTGTGAGGACTTTTTAAAGGAATTGAGAAAGTGTCAGGTGGGTTGTTTACCACCCTAGATCTTAGTAACTGTCAGCTGTAAAATCCTCGAGCCTTGCTGGCAGTTTTCTCCACCTTACCCTCAACCTTTCAGAACATCTAATAGTATGTATGAAAATCTTCATTCTCCTCAAAGCAGCAAGGAAGGAATAGGTGGTTTATGCCTTTAGAAGGCTTCTACAGAGGGTAATTTGAGGGACAGCTAGTGCTTATGGCAAGATGCTCAGTAATATCATGGCAGATGAGGAGTTCCAAGAACCGTATTGACATATGGTAATAACAAGATTGTGGGATTAAGCCCCAAGACGTCAAAGGGCCATAGCTCATCGGCAGGGTGTAAGCTTTGTAGAAGTTACAAAGTTCTATCCCAGACATCTCAGATAACAGAACTGGGGAAACACTTCTGCTGATAACCTTGGAGAGATACTGCGAGTTAGAACAGACAGTGCCAAGCAAGACACGGAATAAGCCTGCTTCATAATTCTGACAAAGAACAAACCTGCTTCATATGCTTATCATAGGACCATACTCCTCAAAGCATCAACACAGCCTTTTATCAAGAATTAGCCTGCCATCCTAAGGTTCAACGACCTTAATCTATGCCCTGCCAGGCTCTGACCAGAAGTTTGGAAGGGAGTGTTCTTGCATTCCTCTGGTCTTTTGGAGTGGGGAATCCCTTGTTGAAAATAAGGGGGAAGTGATACAAGGAAGAGGTCTGCACCAGATTTGGAACTAACATAAACTTCTCCCAGGTTTAGGGGCATGTAAGAGATGAAGAAAGCATGGATCCTTCAGATCCAAGCCCTCACCCATTCCATCCCAGCATGACACCAACATTTCTCCTTTTTGCCCAACCAGGGCCAGATCTCTCTCAGATGCTTTTGTAGTGCAGAGAAGGCATCCAACATCTGGTCCTTCTGTCAAGAGTGCTCTCTTTGAGCTTGGAGGGGAAAATCTGATTAATCCCATGGCCCTTGGGATACCTTTCCCAGGACTTTTTTTCCAGTTAGCATATTATTTTTCCAAAAACAAAACTTTCTATACATGTAAAGGTAAAGGTAAAGGGACCCCTGACCATTAGGTCCAGTCGTGACCGACTCTGGGGTTGCGGCTCTCATCTTGCATTGTTGGCCAAGGGAGCCAGCGTATAGCTTCCAGGTCATGTGGCCAACATGACAAAGCCACTTCTGGCGAACCAGAGCAGCACACGGAAATGCCGTTTACCTTCCCGCCGGAGTGGTACCTATTTATCTACTTGCACTTTGATGTGCTTTTGAACTGCTAGGTTGGCATGTAGTTGCTTTAAATAAACTTTGTGTTGGTCCTTGCGCGCGCGCGCACACACACACACACACACAGGGAGAGGGAGAGGGAGAGGGAGGGAGGGAGAGAGAGAGAGAGAGAGAGAGAGAGAGAGAGAGAGAGAGAACTGGGCTTTTATTTATTTTGTTTAAGTGTTGTGTTTTCCCACAGCTAATATGTAACACATGCCATGGTAAAGCTGCAATCCACAAACTACCTTGTAATTATTTGTAACAAACATGCTTATTAGGGAAATAAAACTGCATGTCAAATACTATGGTGACTGTTTTAAATACTGGAGATGTGGGGGAAAATATCCACTTAAAATATATCATAGTTAGGAAGAAATGCTGCTATATTATGCTAAGTTAAGTCACGTATCCAAATCAGATAAAAACTAGCTTGAATATATAATTGGCAAGTGCTAGAGAGAACATGAATTAAAGTACAGCAATCTAAATTCCCATCTAAAATGATAACAGTTTGTGATTAATATCTTGTTTCCTTAAGGTCAAACAGAGAATAAATATCTGTTCTATGGATAAAACATGTACCACTTACAAAAGAAGTCTAAATCCATAGTTCTCTTTAATCTGATTTATTAGGTAAAGCTGAGCTCTTTAATGAACTTTTAAAACAGTAATTTAACAAAGTGCTTATGGACGAGGTTAAAGTGGCATGTTGTTTTATGAATACAAGCTTCCCATATTTGGATTTTACTGATGTTTACTTAAACAGATCTTTCAGTTTTTAAAATATATTTTTCAAAAATCACCCAGCTCAAAGGTCTAAACAAACAGTGCAGCATTTAGCACATCAGAGTATTTGGTCTCAGAAAATGAAAGAAATATAAGGGATGGGATCTAAAAGCTATCCAAGTGGAAAGCAACCCACAAAACCAATATCCCATTTACATCCCTCTGTTCCCTCAAAAAGTGACTCTGATGTGTCAGGATGCCCGACTGAACAGCATGAGCTATGGCTTGAGAGGTTTTGGTGAGAGGGGGACTCACCCAAAATCAGGCAGAGCGACTTTGCACCAGTAGAACCCCAGATTCATTTCAGCTCCACATCAAATCCCCCACCACACAATCATCATATCACCGCAACCCCATTAAGAACACTCACATACACAACCTAGTGAGTGGTGGCCATTTCATATTTTCACCTAGCAAGTCTTTCTCAAAAATTTAGGAGAATTGCCATGGCCTAACAATGATAGCAAAACAGATGCCAGACTTTTGTCCCTCAAAACATTTTGATTCAATCCTGTTACTTTGCCTCTACTCATGGCTTGCCTAAGGATATCTAGCAGGGAGGAGGAGTGTTGCAGAATAACTGCCCCCCCCAAGCACTAGTTTGCTGCTACTTACCAATAAGTTGTAGAGGTGAGGCAGTGGAGGTGCTTGAGTTGGAGCACTGTATTGGCTCTGCCAGCGCACCTGCACCATCCTGACCTTGCTGCTGCCTTGCCCTGCCCTGCCCCATCCCAGTATGCAACAGTGGCAGTGACCTCTCCTTGATGGTCACTCCTGCTATCTAGTGAGCTTGTGGCTGACAACTGAGGACTTTCCTGCATATACCTGTTGCTACAACTGCAAGGATAAAGAACCCCAGGACCTCCAGGTGTTGTTAGACTACAGATCCCATCAACTTAGTATTGCCAATGGTTAGGGATAATTAGAAATTTAGTCCAACAACAACTGGAAGGCCACTTGTTTCCCGTCCCTCTAACCATACTCTCCATAAAAAAGTTCAGACATGTTCTTTGAAAGATAACATCTTTATTTCACATAACAGCAGCTTTCGTTTTGCTACATCTGTTTTTTCTTTCTTTTTTAATCTTAGAAGACCTCTTTAAAATCCAAATGGAAGTGGAGAATGGAACAGGCCTTACTTAAATGTTATGTGCAACTAATTTCTAAATGGGTTTGTGCCCATGAGCTTAAAAGCTTTACAGTCTGTAACTAAATCAACACTGCTGATTCACAATCTAGATGTTGATAACACATTTTTTCCTAATGTGGATTGCTAGCAACATGTGACTCTACCAATCTGTTAGAGATTCTTGTAACATACAAAAGCTTATGGGATTTTCAAAGCAATCAGTCAGTCCAATATCAGGTGTTGTTTCTTCTGTGCTTAACATGAATCCATAAAACATCCTTCTCACTCTATGGGTTTCAGTGTTTGGGAAGTGATGTAGCTTCTCTGCCTGCTCTGCAAAAGTCTCCTGAACTCTGACATTTTGGCTGTATTCTCATAAAACATTCTCAAAGCCATGATTGACCTGCAGCTGCAAATGCGAAAAACAATATTCTGTAAAAGCTGCTGCCCTGGCACATTTTTGCGGCCATCTCTTAAAATCAGGCACCAATAAATGTAGGCTGGAGTTTACAGGCTCATTAAGGAGTCAGCAATTGAGCGAGTGCTTTTATACCAACCTATATTTTTATGCCTGAAGCCATGGTATAATTGTGAAGGTTTCCTTTTGGCTACAAGAAATTTTCATGAGAACACATCCCTTAGAATTCACCAGGGGTCATCAAACACCAGGCAAAAGTACTCTCAGAATACTGCAGCCTACTCTTATTAACATAGGATTGCCAAAATGTGACCTTTATTTCATTGTACTCATTCATTAGCATGGCATTTGACACCATTACATTATTGTACAGAGCTTATATTCAAATATTTGTATTGGTTTTTTTTTCTTGTCAGCAGTATTTCTAGTGTGTCTACTCAGAGTTTTGTTTTTTACAAAAAAAAAAATGTTCAGGTGAACTATAGGTTTTTTGGGTGGGTACAAATAGACCTCTTCTATGCTTTAATTAACAACTGTAGTAAGTGCCCTAAATGGCTTCTGTGTACAATTAACTGAGTTTGGAAGGAGAATATAGAATGCCTGTCTTCAAATCATGGTATGTTCCCCTTGGTTTTCTACTATCCATGGTGCTGAAGCTTTAATTATGAAAACTCCCAATTACTCTGTATTACAGAATATTAATGGAAGACACAGAATACAATTTGATATTGTGAAATACAGCAGCATATAGGAATTAGCTTTGTTATTTTCAGAATAATAACAGTATTTTGTGAAGTTTTTGTGTATTTTCAGAATAATAAAATGCATTTTATAAAAGTCAAACGAGATTCCACCTCTAATAGAAGCAAGTCTACAGTAACTACATTCTTCATCCAAGTTCCAAATAACTTTTTTAGCAATGAAATTATATATTATTATTTTACACATAGGTGATACAGCAGTTAGGAACTAGAGCTATTTCATTATGATGTTTCGGTTTCAATGGCTTTCACTACCATTGACCATGGTATCCTTCTGGAGCAGCTGTACTCTTGTAACCTCTAGGTTAGATTACTGCAACACATTATACATAGGACTGCCTCTGAAGACAGTTTGGAAACTTCAGCTAGCGCAGAAATCAGTGGCCAGGTTGCTCACTGGGGCGAAACAGTTTAACTGTTACATTGCATTGATTCTGATCTGACTGCACTGGCTTCCAATTAGTTTCGAGGCCCAATTCAAAATGCTGGTTTTGATCTATAAGCCTTAAACAGCTCAGGACCATAATACTTCAAGAACTGGCTCCCTACGTTTGAACCCACTCAGACCCTGAGATCATCCTCTGAGGCCCTTCTTTGTGTGCTTCCTCCACAAGAGGTTTGGAGTGTGTCAACATGAGAACGGGTCTTTTCTGCAGTGGCTCCCTGTTTGCGAAATGATTCTTCAACATCAACATTGATGGACTGGTCATGTTGTGCGGATGCCTGGTGATCGTCTTCCAAAGCAACTACTCTATTCCAAACTTAAAAATGGAAAGCGTAATGTTGGTGGTCAATAATAGAGGTTTAAAGACTGTCTCAAGGCAAATCTTTAAAAATGTAGTATAAACACTGACAACTGGGAAACACTGGCCTGTGAGTACTCCAGTTGGAGAACAGCCTTTACCAAAGGTGTCATGGGCTTTGAAGAAACTCAATCTCAGGACGCAAGGGAGAAACGTGCTAAGAGGAAGGCATGCTTGGCAAATCCACACAGTGATCAACTCCCGCCTGGAAACCAATGTCCCCACTGTGGAAGGACGTGTGGATCCAGAATTGGCCTCCACAGTCATTTACGGACCCATTGTTAAAACCATGTTTATGGAAGACAATCTTACTCAGCTACAAGTGATCGCCAAAGAAGAAGAAAGTTGTTTTTATTATGTATTTTGTAATTTCATGTTGTGAACCACCCTGAGATCTATGGGTGTAGGGCAGTATATCAACAACAACAACAACAACAACAACAACAACAAATCCAGTCTTCTTCTTCTTCTTATTATTATTATTATTATTACGCCCCTTATCATTTCATTGAAATCCATTGGAACATTTTATGTGAACTTGTGTTTGAGTCTCACATTGATGTGTGGGGTGGGGGTTTGACACAGATTAGCTGAGCAGGTGTGACAGCTCAGAATGTTCAGTGGCTCAGAGAACATTGCAGTTTGCATTCAAGCTTCTGTGAGGGAAGGAAAAGTTGCCAGCTGGCTGAGATTAAATGTTGATACACACAGGGATTGGTGGAAGACTAGCAAGTAGTGTAAGGCAGATGGGAAAATAATGGAGGACACCAGAGGATGAAAGCTGAAGGAAAGGTGAGGGTATGCAGTGCTCTAAGAAAGAAGAATCTGAAGGAAAGATCAGTAGATCTTGGGGGTGGGAGGAAAAATGAGACAGGCAAAGTTACAATCAGAGAAATTTAGAGTGCTTAAGCTGAGAGGGCTATAGATGGGGAAGTAGAAGCAAAATAAAAAAAGTCCAGGGAAAAGTTAAAGGCAGTGGAAGGAATCAAGTTGTGGCCTGTTTATACCAAAGAGATGTTACCCAAAGGGGGTCTGGAAATATGTCAGTCCTCTTTAGCCAAATGAAGACAGCAACGTCATGGAAAGAGTTCACATTTATTGCAGACTGTACCATGGCAACAGATATAGTTCTGAAGAAAGTTTATAAATTCACTATTCTTCTATCTCGTGCAAAATGTTGTGTTTTTGGTTGTCTGTTACATGAAGCAGTCAGTTTGGAGCTTCTAGTCTCTTCAAGGCCACTTCGCCTTTCTGGTATGTGAAGCTGATAAACAAGGCCCTGCTTTGTTAGCAAAAAAGACAGGTTGAGGTACATGAAAAATCTCTGCTTAGCTAGTTATATACTTTTATGCAGGACAATGGCACAGATAGATTGTGGTTGTGACTGAGAACATGTTTATGCAGGCTCAACACTTAGCAGGCTGTATGCTCAGAAATGCCTGCCTGCTGTGTTGTCCCCAGTGGCTCTCAGGTCATGAGATTCACCTAGGTCCCAGGTAATGACACTCAGGTATCAGATATGGGAAGGGAAAAGGCAGTTTGCAAACACACAGGGAAATAAGGAGGCAAGACACAAGGTTGGGTGAACTGGGCCACATTTATTTTAACACCAGAACATCTGCTTCGCCCTGTCCTGGGACCCCACAACTCTGGGAGAGTGTTACAGGTTGTCCCCAAAGGAGCTGAAGGCAAGTCTTGGGACTATACCCTTCACCCTTAAAGGGACCTAAAAGTGCTGATGACTCTCTGCACTTACCCACCACTGTAGCCAGTTAACCTACTTAACAGCTATCCATGCTAATTACATCCACCACCAAATCAGTAGAGTAGGTGAAATGACCTTGCAACCCCCCCCCAAAAAAAAAACCGAAAAACAAACTGCCTACCTGGCCCCAAGCAGTGACCAGCAAAGTCTGCAATGAAAAACAGGTAGGGGGGTGGATAATGAATGAAGAGGCAGCAAGAGGGGCAGACCAGACTTAAATAGGCCACAAAGGCTCCACATTCCCTTGTTAGTGTGGCGTGTGTTCACATGCTGAAGCCAAGCCTCTGTGTTCCCTTCATTGTCAAGAAAGCTGTACACCACCACTGCTGCTTTTAGGGCATAGTTAGAGGAACTGGGCATCTCTCATTCTTAATAGTACAGTGGTACCTCGGTTTTCAAACAGCTTAGTTCCCAAACAACTTGGAAATCGAACGCTGCAGTGTTTGCGAACTTTACTTCAGAAGCCGAACGTGCTCCTGAGCTTCCATTTGTACTGTTGTGCTGCTTATTTGCGTCCCCCCGCCCCCTTCGTAATTCAAGCCCTCTGTTTCTGATTGCAGTGTTCTGAGGTGATATTTGGTGCTTTTGTTTTTGCTTTTAAAAAATGCATTTTTGTTTGTGTGGCTTTTTCATTTTTGTGACTGTGGCTTGCTCTTCTTTTTATGGGACTCTGACTTGTGACTGGAACCCAGTTCAGCTACTGATTAATTGATTGTGTGACTGTGGAAATGAATAAAAGCCCCCCATCCAAACAATGACTATCATCAGTGCAGGTAAGGGAAAAAAATAATTTTAATTTTTATCATCTACAATATTGTATTATTTATTTTATAGTACAGTTCATTGATTATTGCTTTCCTTTTATGGCTCAATAGCCTTGTTAGATAGTAAAATTCATGTTAAATTGCTGTTTTAGGGGTTGTTTTTAAAAGCCTGGAACGGATTAATCCGTTTTGCATTACTTTCTATGGGAAAATGCGCCTTGGTTTTGGAACACTTTGGTTTTGGAATAGACTTCTAGATCGGATTAAGTTTGGGAGCCAAGGTACCACTGTATTGCAATAATCCTCTTTAAATCATGTGAAATTCCATTTCTGCAAGTTGCAAACTGTTTTCTGTATTATTATTTAATTCTTTACAAGATGAGATCCCATTCACATGGGATCCTGCAGTGCCGGTCCTTAAAATATATGTGGCTTTGACCTTGAAATTACACATCCATTTTCAAAGGTTTCTGCTTCCAGCCATTTATTTGTCAATTATTTTAATGTTCTCAGGTTTCTGTAACACTTCTGAGAGCTTCCTTCCCATAGAACAGGGGTTCCCAGACTACGGCCCACGGGCCAGATGCGGCCCAATTGGCCTCCCAATCCGGCCCGCGACGAACCCCGCTGCCCGCTGCTGCCGCCCGCTCTTGCAGCACGCTGTGTGGCGGCGCGCTTCCGGCCCAAAGGCGGGTAAGTCTGGGGACCCCTGCCATAGAAGGTAAGCCCAGTATTGAAATATTTCCAGTGCAGGCTTTCACTTTAGTTTTTTTGTTATACACTATAAATCACCATTATGGAAAGTGCATGCGATCATTTTCCCACAGGTAAGGGGTGGGGTTTGTTGGAATGCAAGCAATAGGTGTGAGTTTGGTGTGAGTTTGGTTTGTTGTAGGGCAGTTGGGGGGTGGGGGCGAAACAAAATTTTGTGCAGAAGGTTTTGGGATAACCTAGCAGGCTATTGTGTGGTATACTGCAAAGTGATCTTTTATGCATGGTCTTTGAAGCTGAAAACACAGGCTTTCATTGAGCAATGTTGCTGCATTGCCACAGTCTGTTCAATGTGTGTCAACCAAAAGAATGGGGTTTTTATTGATACTACACCTTTGCTAAGCATGCTCACAATACAATAATTTACTATTGCCATGTGCACTTTGGTTGTCATTGTTGTTGCTGTATTCATGCCAGGACACCTGTACTTGAATAAATGCATAAAAGATATTCCAATAGGCAATATGATAGTATCGCCCTTTACATATCTGGTGTGTACATATAAAAACAAGTTTTCTAACAGAAGACATGTCATGAAGTGCTCTGGTTATCTGATGATATTGTAATTAGTTCCACCATTTAATAATAAAATACTAAACAGAGCTTTAAGACATTAACTAAATAAATTGCAGCATTTCAAAAACCAAAAGTAATGATTTACCCTAAATTTTATGACATAAGACAGTAATTTAAATATTTCAGTGCATTCAAATGTTCAATTAATAATGCTCTTAAGCTTTATTTTGCAGTTCTACTTGCTGAGCTGATTTAATATCACCAAACAATCTGTTGCAGGAGGAAATTAATATTTGAGCAATTAAACCATTACCTTTCAAATAGCAATGAGTGCTAAAATAATAATAATTCTATGTTAGTGGTGAGGTTTTCTGAATTCTTAATACATGAAGAGCTATGATAAGTCATTCTAATGGTTCACAGAAACTCAACAAACTCCAGTTTTGGGTGTTTTTTTTTTAGAATGAGGTCTACTTGGGATAGTCTTCAAACATAGCTGAGTCACAGCCACATGAGAGCCATTTTGTGTGTGTGATGTGATCCCACATACCAAGCAGTGTATTGGACAACTAGCACTGTCCTTTAAAGCAGGTAACACCAAGTGCAAGAACAGTCTTCTTTTCTGTGATTTCCGGCAACTGGTATTCAGATGCATACAGCCTCTGACCACAGAGAAAGAGTATCAAGGCCAGTAATTACCAATAGCCTTTACCAACCCAGCCACATCACAGATTGCAATAAGAAAGCCGTCTGCTTAATTGATTTTGAAGTTTACAAACACAATTTTTCAAGAAACCCATGATCATGGTTTATGATTTATTAAGTTCCCATATCACCCTTCATCCAAAGATCACAGGGCAGTTTACAAAATCAAAATACAAAAATACATACAATAATAACAAGCAAAACCAATATCCCACCCCCCACCTCAGGTTAAAAGGCCATAGATTGTTTAATGAGCCAAATACCTGAAAGAAGAAGAATGTTTCTGCTTGGTGCCTGAAGATATGTAACAAAGGTGCCAAGCAAGCCTCCCTATTGAACTATGTGCAAAAGGTTCATACAACTCATTACTGGACCACCAGCTATCTAGGTCCATCTTAACCCACTGATTTTTTCTTTATCCTCTTGCAGTGTCTCACATCCATCATTGGATTCACACCTCTTCAGCTTCTCTCCATCACTCTCCCTTGTTTACTCCTTACGTCCACATAAGCCCTACTGTTAGTTTTAGATTGTCTACCCATCACATAGGGGGTCGTCCCCTTGGTCTTTTAAAAATAAAGCATACTAACATTGCTTTGTTTCATTGCCCTGAATCCCCTCTTGCCACATGTCCTGCATGTGTCCATTTTAACTTCATGGCCCTATCCACTGCATCCATAACTTTCAATCTCTGTCATATTCAGTTATTAGTTTTTCTATATCTTAATGATATTCCCAACATTGTGCATTCCATGACTTCTTGTTATTCTTAAGCTGCTCGTGTTTTTCTGTGTCATGTTTATTTTTCATTATAAAGTTGAGCTTTCCAAAGGCTGCCCATAGTTGTTTTATTCTCTTCTCCATTTCCGCTCTTTGATTTTCTATTCCTAGCATGTTTTTTTATCATAAATATTTGTCTACTTGTTGTATTGCTTTATTTTCTAATTGTATTTTATTCTTTTCTTTAAAAACTACCTTTGTCTTGGCTAGATTCATCTTCAGTCCTACCAACATTTCTTGTAGTTCTTACTGACTTTTGACTTTTGCTATATCATCTGCATTTCATTGATGATCTAGATATCTTCTATTGACATTGATTCCTTTTTCTGACCATTCCAGCTTTTTATACACATCTTCCAAGGTGAGTATAAATAGCTTAGGTGATAAGCAATCTCCTTGTTGTATGCCTCTTTTTAAGGGTTTTGGAATTGTCTTTACATGGAGATTCGTGGCTGTTGCCCCATCTGCCATTCTTGCAGTAGATGGTTGTATCAGCTGTCAATTCTACAGTTTTGTAACGCTCATTGTACAGCCCAAGTTTCAATACTGTCCAAGGTTTCTTTCATAATTGAGTAATCCAATGTATATAGGAATTTTATGTTCATTACATTTTTCTATCAGTATTGTCATAGGTAATAGATCTCCTGTGGAATATCCTTTTCTAAACCCTGCCTGTTCACTAGCTTGATATTCTATCCAGTTTCTTAGTTAAGCACTTAGTAATTATTTTGGTTAGGAGTTTGTACAAATGCAACAAGAGGTTTATCGGTCATTAATTCTCAAGTTTTTTCTTATCCCCTTCTTTGAATAATAGTACCATCCATTGGTTTACTGACTGCAAATTCAGGTGTTTGGGGTGGAGTGTAGGGTAGGATGAATACTTGGGGAAAGATGGTCAGAGCTGCCTCTGTGTCATTGGTAAGGTTGAAGGGCAATTCCAACAAGCCCTTGTTGTGAGGACTCTCTAAGTTCAAGTCAACAGTGTGGTGGAGGAGATGTGATCTTCTGACCTAAATCGTTAGCTACTCTGATCTGGATCAGTCTGTGCAGGGGGCAGGGGGTGCTGACTGCCCTGCTGTTGATCCCAAGAGAGCAAGAACCTGAGCAGACATAAATTATGGAGTGACAGAATCTGTTCCTTTTTTCAAAGTAAAAAATTATAACATAAGAGGAATCAGATCAAAGGCCCACCTAGCCCAGCATCCTACTCTCATAGGTGCCTATGGGAAGCTGTGCTAGCAAGGAATGAGTGTACTGGTCTCACTTCTTAGACTGTGTTGTTATGCCTTTAAAATATTGTTCCAAAAGTAGTTACAATGACACTTGAAAAGAACAGGCAGAGATCCAAAGAGATGTTCTAAAAGTGGTCAAGGGCTTGTACATGCCTTGTGGGACTTTAGAACTCCCCCCCCCCTTTAACTACAGATCCCCTGTGCCCATTCACAAACTGCTTCTGAAACTCATCCCATTTTCAAAAACAGACCACCATATGGCATATAGCACCACTGTTTGGGAAACAAACCCCAAGCCTGCTGGGTTTTGGATCTTGGCCACAATGTCTATTAGATTTTGATGAGTGCTACATAGGTTCATTTTTATTTGTAGGACAGGGTTGTCAACTTTAATCAGCTCCTGATTTATTAAAAGTTGAGCAGTAGTTTGATCTGCAGGTTCTAACAGGTGAAATTGTTTATCTCTATAACATGAATAAGCTTAATTTTCTGATTTCTGTAGATCAAAGTGTTGCTAACACCAGAGCACACTTCTTTTTTCTGGTCAGTTGTCAACACGATTTGTAAATATTCATCTTAAGCTTTACCAAAACATTCAAACTATAGAAGCACCTTGAATCTCATAGGAAATAATTACAGCAGGATATATACAATGTTATTGATGTATTCAATATGTTTTCCCCCACTGCTGCATAATATATTCTACAGCACAGGATTTCTTCATGTTTCCCAAATAAAAAAACCAAAACCCACCAATTTATTTCAAATAAATCACAGAGCATGTGCAGAGTAATTTCAGTGTATTGGTTTCTATCAATTAAACTTAATGCTTAAATCTAGTACAGTATAGATTGTGTTAAGAATTCTCATTACTGCACTGAATCTGATAGAAATTAAACAATTCGCTCATTACCTTGACAGTGGCTTATGATATAATTACTGCATTAAGGAGAAAATTGTGAATAATTCAACAAAGAAAGAGCAGGTAATTTATTTGCTAGGAAAACTTTTTATGCTTCTTGTCTTGTGAGCTTGGCCCCCAAGGAACATCTGCTTAACTCAATTCATGTCTGCAGCAATTGGGAGAATAGCATTTAGTCATGCAGATAAAGCGGCTACCAAGAGCGGAAGAAGAGACCTATCAGAATTGGCAACTGTTTTGTAAATACACTTTCATACACCACAATCACAATGATCCTGGCCCAAACACCCAATCTATGCACTACCCATGTATAAGATGATGCCAACTTTTTAGCATAACTTTAAAGGGATAAAACATAGTCTTATACATGGAAAAGTATGGTAGTGTTTTTGGGTGTTTTTTTTAAAGCCAAGATTATGGGCAGCTCCTCTGGAGTTCAATGGCACTATCTCCAAGCTAAGTAGGATTTTTGTTGCCGACAAGCCTGCTATTTCAGTGTAATATATTTTAGCATATTAATGCATAGGTAAGCATGCATTTGATAAGCAAGTTACTTAATTGAATATTACATATATATAGCAGTAACACTTCTAAGTACCAGTTGGGCTCTACCTTTTGCTATTTAAAATCCTGGATCTTTAAGAAAAGTACATTAGGACCAGAAATCTATTTGCGGGGGGAACCTCCCCGGGTAATTGTAGGTGTGCAAATGCTCGACCAGTTGGATTCCACCCTATTTTGCAGCTGCTAGTGAGGGGGGGGGGGAGGACTGCCAGAAAAAAGACTGTACCTAAAATACAATATTATATACCAGGTACTGAAGGAATGTATGAAAATATACATGCACACTTTTGACTTTCAACATTGAAGCAAACAGCTGAGATAACTTAGCACAGCAGAGAGGCAGAAACCACCCAGGATAGTGATTTTAATGAAAGCAGCAACAAAAAGTCTTATCAAGGTGTTAAAAGTGCAGGTTGGTTTTTGTTGGCTGGTTTGTTTGGCTAAAGGTGAAGGCTAATACATAAAACTGAGGTATCACTTTCTCCATGTGGTCTTTTGAAAAGCTTCATTCTGTTAATGGCTTTTATAAGTGGGAATTAGAGCTGGAAGCAGACTCTCCGGTTTCAGCTGCAGTACAACAAAGATCCAAACAGAGAAGGGGGCACAATCTCCCTGCATTTGACAACATAGATTTTATTTCATATAGCTGGCAGCTGCAAACCAAAAGGAACTAGGCAAGGACTGTAAAATCCTCTATCCCACCTTCCATTCTCTCCTTTCCAAATTTGTAATTGGGTGTGGAATAGTGAACTACTGGATATTACAGTAGTAGAATATGTTGTGAAAGGGCAATTAATGTAAAAGACAAGTGGCTATAGGAATTGGGCAAGTTCCTGCATTTTGTTATTGAGCACATTCTTTGTGATTATGTACAAGTTGAATGGATATGTGGAGGCAGCTCCTGTGTGATCAGGTACATATAAAGTGTTGAAGAAGAAACAGAGTTTTTTAAAACAACAACAACAACAACAACAACAACAAAGAAACCAAGAGAACTTGATAGACATATACTTAACACTGCAGATGTTGTTCCTTTGCCTTCAGCTGCAGCCTGAAACATAACAATTTAGGAGGCTGGAATTTCCCTTTCCCCTATCTTTATTTATTTAAAAGCCTGCCCTTCACCACTGCGTTATAAAGTGCAATATACAAATGTGACACTAGATGGCAACAGTGAGCTATGCAAAATTCAATGTATTTTTCAAAACTTTTTTTTTTTAAAAAGGGTTTTCATAGTGTTTTTAATGTGTGTGTGTAGATTCCACCCTAGTTAACAATGAAGTATAAATTGAATAACTAATGCTACTCATTGTAGGGGACATACCCAAATATTTATGTTACCTGTTCCAGAAATATTAAGGCTATACCCTCTGCTCTTTCATTTGGAAGTAACTCTGACTGGATGTAGGAGAACTTAATTCTGAATAAATATATTTATTGTCAGGTTGTATAGATAAAATGGGTATTGGAGCCATAGCTTCCAAGGCTGATTAGTAACTCATCCAAGTAAATCTCAGGACTGGTTCAGAAGCTGGCAACCAGAAACAATGATACAATCCTGCAAACCTACATGAGAGTAAAGCTGCTGCCTGTTGGCCTTTCAAATGTGTGTGAGGGGTTATTGCTTTTTATTATTAGGTTATACATGTTGTGTTTTTGTTGTTGTAAACTACCCTGTGATCTTCAGATAAAGGATGGTTCAAAAATTTAATAAATAATATTAACTTGGTGATAAAGATTTTCATATGCCTATGTTTACTTTTTATGCAAATATGCATAGGAACAAGATACACAGAAAGTAAGTTACAACCATCTAGAAATAATATGAAGGCAAGGAGAAAATATGCATGTCTAACAGCCACTACGCCATCTCCAGGATCACTTTGTAATTGTTGGACAAACTACTGCCATGAAGAAGACTTACCCACAGAATTATTTATGAAGGCAACTCCTAACAGAAACTTAGCCAAGAGAGAAGACTCATGCAGACAAACTGGAGGTAAGCCAGACATCATCAGTTGTTCAGTTTCATTATCTACATAATATGCACTTCTACACTCCTGCTTGACCTCTTAGTGTTCTGCTGAACAATTTTGTATTCTGTTGCTTTTTGGAATGTAACAGCTTACTGCTGCTTTGGAATAAATGTAGATATATTTTAGTTTTACTGTATGTGACCATGTTGATTAATAGTGGAACATGGGGATTCAATATGATACTTTCTGGATGCAAAACAGGTGCCTTTCCATTCTGCTGTAGGTCTTTCCTCGGTATTGCTGTATTGTTTGTTTGTTTGTTTTTTAAGGAAGTATTGTATATAAAATAAATAAACAAACTGCAGCTGGCTGAAACTTAGTCTCTAATTCCCAAGATAACCTAACAGGATATGATGTTAGAAATACATTCATGAGAAAGACAGATTGATGTGTAAAAATAAAATAATCAAAGGTGGTTGTTTTGTTGTTGTTTAGTCGTTTAGTCGTGTCCAACTCTTCGTGACCCCATGGACCATAGCACGCCAGGCACTCCTGTCTGGTGGTAGTGCATGCCAATACAAATGGAAAAAATGAACCCAGAAAGACAAGTATGGGGGCGGGGGGGGGGGTTAGAGAGAAAGAGAGAGAAGTGTCCTTGGGGGAGAACAAATCTAATCAAGGGAGATGGTGAAAGAATTCAAAAACAGGGAACAAAGTGATCCATCACACTGACATGCAGGGAAGCTGACTTTAAGTGACTCAAAGAAATATATTTAAAAATAAAGCTAATGTTTGTAAGCAATTCCATTGGGCATGCATTTTAATAGCATTCCTTCAAAACAGAGTCTTTTGAGATTGGCATGTACCCAGGATATGCTATCCTTTCCAATGCCAAGCTTGGATTCTAGTGGTAAGTGACAGCAACCCAGATGGTAGTAAGTCATGCAAACTTTTCACAGTAAATCTATTTCTAATGTCTGGCCAGTGGCTATGATAGATGGTGGGGTTTTTTTTTTGCTAAGTGCTTTCCCATCAGAAACTCCACCTTGTATTTTACAATAAAACAAGGGCAGGGGTAGGGGACCTGCCCCCCTCCAGATGTTGTGGCTACAACTCCCATCATCTCTGACAATAGGCCATGCTGTTGGGAATTGGAAGGATCACAGGTTGCCCACCCCTGGACAAATGTGACCATGTGCAAAGAAGAACAGAGTTCCTATATATGTATATGTTGTGTCAAGGGGAAATGTTGGCAGGTACCTCACACCTCCTTCTATTAAAAAAAATTCTATAAAAATGTGTCCCTATCCTCCTTTGCATGTGGTTAGCCTAAATACAGCTGTATAAAACAGGTGAAGAAGAGGTGGGATGGAAGGGCTAGACCTGATATTCATTTTATTTCATAAAAAAGTATACACCACTTGACTGTACAAAAACAAACCCAGGGTGGTTTAAAAGCCTCAAAGCAGTTTTGGAGCAAATGGGCATGGGTTTAGTGCAATTCCATGTTTATTCATTGATGCTATTTCACTCTATAACAGACATTTTCTGGGTAAGCAGATAGGTTAGCAGGTTAAGAACTCTACCCTTTTTGTGTAAAATGTTTACTGTACTTCTCCAGTATCTTCAGTTTAGCAGGTGAACTTTTCCCCGGAACCTGGCATAGAGAGATGATTCTTCCAGGTTAATTCTGTGCTCCAGGTACATGCATTGCAACCTTTTTTCATAGACACTATTGAAGACACACATTGGTGCCATAATGGCAAACATGAGATGAAGTTCTCCAATCCAAGATTTTCAATATAAGCCCAGGGTGCTTGAAAGGTACTGCTAACCAATACACTATGTGTATTATATAATGCATCTAAAGCTAAAATGTGTGGGACAACTTGCAATGTGACAAACTTAGGTTTAATCCTACTGGCTGCTTAACCTGTATAGCAAATTGTACTATCTATCTATCTATATGTAAAACTTCTGAGTACCAGTTGTCAAAAACCACAGGAGGGAAAAGTGCTCTTGTGCTTGAATCCTGCTTGTGGGTTTCCCACAGGTCTTTGGTTGGCCATTGTGGTAGCAGAATGCCAGACCAGATTGGCCATGGCCTGATCCAGCAGGCTCTTATTATGTCACTATGTTCCAAATAATCTAAATTTGAAGTGAGGTAGAAAGGTAACAGTCAGAGTAAAGGAAAGGGTAGCAGAAGGAGATGTTCAAAATGCAGAAAGGGAATCTAGAGATGTAATCCTTTCTCAGTTCTGGGCAAGCATCCACTAATAGGATGGAGACTAAATTGAAAGTGGTGTGATAGTGTTCTTTAGCAAGGACATTCATCCCACTGTCATATCTGGACATGCGGGCTTTTTACAAATTGGAAGGGCTTAAAGCAAAACAAAACAAAACAAGAGACAACTGTGGACAAAAATAAATGAACATCATCCTTCACAACCTAGTGTTCTTCAGCTATTTTGGATTACAACTCCCATCAGTCCCAACCAGTATGGCTAAAGGTCAAGGATGATGGGTGTTGCAGCCCAAAACATCTGGAAGGCACCAGGTTGGGGAAGACAGATGCACAACATGGGAAATGATGGGTCTATCATGCTACCTCCAGATCTTAAACTATATGTAGTCCCTATAAGTACCTGTCTGCCTAGCTGGGACAATTCCTTTCACAAGCAAGGACCTGAAGGGTGCTATGACCCTTCTGACAGTTTGGCTGTGAAATATCTTTGGTATTTTAGCTTTTCAGTCTCCTGCCCTTTGGGCTTTCCATTTGGAAGGATGAAAAAGTGAGGAGTACTGGAAAGAAGTATCAGTTCGTTGTCCACTCCATGTGAAGCCAGAGTTTCCAAGATGGAGGAAAGGCGAAGCCTGGGCCCAACCACTTCACCCCAGAGCACTCTTCTCTGGACTACTCATCTTCCTCTAGAAACTGCGGGTGATGCTGCAAACTCTGAAACACTCTTGGAATGACTGGCATCATTCCAGGAGCAGCACCCTTCCTATAGCACCTGCCAGTAGGTTCACTTCCCTGAGCAGCCATTCTTTGGAAACTTCCTGATTTCTGGCTGGGGTCCATTGCATGGAGCCATCGCCTGGGACGAGAATCTCCGAAGAGGATATCATATGAGCCGATGACAGCTCTCCCCCCCCCCCCCCCGCTGTTCTTGGCATGAGGTTGGTGGACTCGCGAGCCAGTTTTTTTTTTTAAGTGCATCAACAGCCGACCCCGAACAAGAGCCCCATACCAAGCGATCCCTCCGAGGCACCCCTGCGCCCTTGCATCAGAGCACGTGGGCGAGGCGTACGCGTGCGAGAGAAACTGAAAAGGAGCCCGCCTTGCTGCTCGAGGCCACACTGCCGCTTTGCCAAGGCTTCGCCTCTCCTTCCGAGGCAGCGCCGGCGACGTCCGTCTCACTCCGGGGAGCGTGAAACAGCCGAGGAGGAGGACGGCGTGTCCAAACCCCTCTTGACAGCGCGCCATGAATCTTCTCCGAGCTTCCCTGCCCACCTGATCTGAAGCCGAACGGCCATCCCTCACTCCCGAGGAACGGCGCGGACGTCGTCTTGCCGCCTTCCTCCTCTTCCTCCTCCGCCTGCGCCAGCGAGAGGGAACGAGCCCTGAGCTCCGCCGCCGCCCGCTCGGCTAAGAAGGGCTGCTGCAACCTGCTGCCTCCTCGCGGCTTCCTCGAGTTCTCCCTCCCTCAGCGCTCTTCTCTTTTCTCTGCTGCTGCTGCTGTTGCTGCAGGAGGAGAGCGAAAACTGGCCGGTCTCCCTGACCCCCTAGATTTACCGTGTCGAGGCGACACCGCGCTTCCCCCCGGATTTGGCAGGCGCCTCCTTCTTCGCTTGTCCTTGCTCCTCGCTCAGCGAAGCTCCCTTTGCCCTGGATGGTGGGAGTGGACACCTTTCCCCTCGCGGAGAGGCTCCGCCAAGAAGCGCCTCTTCGCGCGGAGCACTCACGGCGCGTGCTCAGTCTCTCCCCCGACATCCCGCCCTCTCTGCCTTAAACGTAACGTTCGCCGCCCCCCTTTTTTTAACCTCAAAGTTTTTTATTATTATTATCTCCCGCTACTCTTCTTCCACCACCTCGCTCTCCCTTCTCAAGACTCCTGTTTCCGGGCAGAAGAAGAGCGAGCCTGCAGCCCGGGCGAAGCGTCGTCGTCGTCGCCGCCCTCTTCTTATGGGACTGGAGAGATGCCCGCGGACTGACTGAGGGAAGGAAGGAGCGCGGGGGGCAAAGCGGCTTCCCTCAGCCCAGGTGGCACCCAAGCGAGGCGGGCCGGCGAGCGGGCGGAGGGAGGGAGGGAGGGAGAAGCGCGAGGACGGAGGGCGTCGCGGAAGAAGACGTCGCTTCGCCTCGCCTTGGCAGCGAGAGGAGCAGCTTCTGCGGGGAAGAGCCGCCGGCCGCCCGCGCGGGCAGGGAATTATCCGCCGGCTGTGCTGAGGTGGCTTCTTCTGCTAAGGTAAGAACAACCAGGTGGAGGCAGAAGGCGTCCGCGTCTCATTGAAGAGCTCTTTTTGGGCTGCTCGTCCAATTTCTCTCTCGCTCCTCGCCTTGCTGCAGTGTCCGTTGGCGATGCCGGAAAGTTGCCGTCGGTGGGCTTCGGTGAGGATGGGCTGGGGGGGATTTGTATCCAAGTTGCGTTTCCCTCTCGCTTTCCTCGCGTGCCGAAGAAGCCGAGCCAGGCCCTGCGCTGCCAAGGCAACTGTTGTCACTGAGCCGAGAAGGGGGGGACCTGAAGGTCATCCAGCCCAACCCCTTGACGAAGCCACGCAGGCAGAAATCGCCCCGTGTCGTGCAAGAAAATAACGACGGCATTCTTCTGGATGGATAGTGTGTGACGTGAGGCGCAGGGTGCCAGATATGGGTGCGAAAGGGTTGGGAGCTGAAATGCTCTCCCTCCCCCTCCCCCCATTTCAAGCTGTTGCAATAGCACCTTCTGCTAGTAAAAGTTTTTCCTTCCTTTCTGCATGTAGCACGGCTGCGTGTCTCGTTCCGCGAGAAGATGGGAGCTTTGCCCGTGGTGAGATCTATTTGCCCACCATGTCTTCCATTCCTCATTTAACCTTTTAACATGTAAGATCTGAGATAGCTCACTCGGTAGGGCGTGAGACTCTTAATCTCAGGGTGGTGGGCTGGAGAGATTCCTGCATTGCAGGGGGTTGGGCTAGATGATCCTAGTGGTCCCCCTCCAGCTCAGTAATTCTATGATTCCATGATTCCTTAGTGGAGGAAGGAGCAAAAGGCTCTGGAGTGTAATGAAAGGCAAATCTCACTCCCCCCTCCCCAGTTTATTCTGAGGCAGTCGTCCTCAAATAAAAACCCTGAAAGTTACTCAAGATGCTTACTAGGCATCTTCAGTGGAGTGGAGTAAGTTCTGAGTAAAGAAGCAAAGAGCCACGATGAAATTAGAGAAAGGCGTGACTTTCCCTATTTCTGGGGTTGATGGGCACTGAGAGTTGAGGGAGAGCGAGCACCGTTCTCGCGCTGTTCTTCCTGAATCTGTGACGAAACACCATTTCTGCTAAAGCAAATACTACCGTAGGGGAGAGGATCATTGCCCTGTGTGGTGATCGTCGCCTGTTTCCCAAGCAAAAAGTTGCGCCGGGTAGGATGTGAAGGCGAAGGGAGCTGCTGCTGCTGCGCCTGTGTGCTTTGCTTATCTGCATATGGTAATAACTGGTCAGAGAGAGAGAAATGAACCCGTTAGTATTCTGTTCTTGTAAGACTTGGCGCGGGAGAGATAGGCTGCTGTTACATTTCATTTCCGATCTCGTTGGTGGGAGTGGAATAATGCTGACTGCCTTCTCTGCTGTCTCGCACGTGCCGTCTTCCCCCTCAGATTCGGTGTAAAGGCAGAGAGACAGAAAGAAAGAAAGAGGAGGCGAGCACCCCACCCCGTTTTGGCTCCGCTCCTGTTTGCCTATGGACCAGTAAGCAGTGAGTGGAAGCAAGCCTTTCTCGGGGTTGGGAGGCAGCATGTATTCTGCCAGAACTACAGCAGCACCAGCAGCCTGCTTGTTCTGTAGCTGGAAGTCCCGGCAGATGACCCCACACTCTCCAGGATATTTGCAGAACGTACACTGTTTACTCAACCCCCCCCCCCCCATCCCTGTTACAATTGTGTGGTTTTGGCACTACAGGTGATGTTTCTAGCCGGCGAGATCCATCATTTAGATTTTCCCAGAGCAGCAGAGCTTTTTTTGTCCTGGTGGATGTTTAATAGCAAAACCGATGGAGAGAGCACAGCACTTTAAAGATGGGGTGGATCAGCACATAATATATCAGTAAAGCAATTTTGCTCTGAAATGGGAGATGGTTCCTCAGCTGGGTCAGAAGTTTAATGAGATCTGTTGCCTTAACTATAGCAAAGAGTTTCATATTTATGCAGCCCAACCATGTGCATGTTTACTCAGAAGTAAGTCCCAATGAAATCTATGGGACTAGAACCCAAATAAGTGTGCCTAAGGCTACTGCTAGTGTTTGAATGGTGGAGATTCATTATTTGTTTCATTTTGTAACATTTCCACTCCACTCTTCTACTAGGAAGCTCAGTGTGATGTTGCTAACGAGCAAAGTTTATTGATTTTTAAAGTGCAAAACTCAGGCCAGGAACTCAAATAGATGTTGATTTATTAAAAATGTCATTTAATAATTGGAGGTATATGAAGAAATCCATTCCTTATTATTCTGCTGAGGTGCTCATTTCCACTTAGAATAAAAACATAATCTGACAGTTTTTATTCTGCATTTTGATATTTCCATGGAGGATATGCCATGTTGAATAACAACTTTGACAAAAACATGGCCAGTCTGATGGGACAGATGATTAATTTTTCTTTTAAGTCAGACAAGAAGTTGTAGCAAAATTATGATGTTATAAAAAATCTAGTATCAAATTTTGTATTGGTTAATCAAGCAACTTGATTAAGATATTTAGTTAACTAAGCCTCTTCTGCCAACAACTGTACTCAAAGAGGAAAATGCTGTGAGAATGGTTCTCTTCAATTTGCATACTGTGTAGCTCTTCTAGCTGCAGTAATGGCTTGCAGTATATTGGAAAGAAGAATCACTGGCAACAGCAGAGTAAAATATGATGGAATGGCAAGTCTCCCAACAATGCTTGGTTGGTGTTCACAATGTCAGGGTCTGTGATTTGTGCATGTAATTCCACATGTTGAATGCAGTTTTAAAACTTTCTTTATATTTTCAACTTCTAGATAACATTCTCCACAATGTGAGATTCAACAATAGAAACAAACAAACAAACAAACAAACAAAAATGAATGGGGGAGAATGTGGTTTAAAAGATTGCATGGTGTATTACCGGTATATAAATAGGGAAAGTGGACTTTTGTTAGCAGATATTATCACTTTTATATTGTGTTTGTGTTGGAAGCCCCACTTATGCCACCCTCTGGAAGACATGGTGACTAACTCCCAATTTATTTGAATAAAGTACCTAACCTTGCAAGTACTTAAAATTTTGAAATGGCATGATATCTGAAGTGGTTCCTGCAAATGTGATTTATTTATTTTTTGCATAGCATAAATTACTTCTCTCTCTTTGCTTAGGGTTATGCCATTGTCAGTAAGGTTTTCCGTTCTACTTTAATGTACTTTCAAGTGGCACATCTTTCCTAGTAGCAACAGTATTCAAGGAGGGTGGGGAGTCTCTTGACAGTGCAAATCATTATATGTGCTATGAGATTCAAGAGCATGTTTGGAGCTGTTTGTAGTATATGAGTACATACACGAAATGCATTTGCTTTCTTTAATAGAAATACCTCCTCAGAGCTTTTTATCTTCTCATGCTCTTACTTTCCCTTTCCCAACATTGTTAACTGCTATAAAAAGAAATGGAGTTGTGTCACTTAAAGCATTATTGATATGGAAAGTTAACAGGTACACCATGGCAGCACAACACAATCTAGTGCTCCACTTGTCTCTTTTGCTGATAGCGCTGCTTTAGTTCTGTTCTACTGCCTGTGTGGATCAAGGGAAAGCATCTTGCTAGTTTCTCTGAGTGTAGTAGGAAGGATGCCTGTCTGTGGAGAGAGAAGGGATGTGTGCTAACAGTGGTGCCTATTGGTTTTCAGCAGCAGTAGATGGCCTTGTTTCTTCCCTGCCTGTGCTCCCACTGAGTGTTTGCTTGCCATATTATTCTCCTTAAGTTGTTTATTTTCAGGACTGTCTTGATGGAAGATGTCATGGTTACAGAAATACTATACGCTTCCAAGGGAGATGGTTGTTTTTGAATCTGTCTTCATTCCATGTTTGATCTTGCGCTCTAGCTGTGTCCCTGCACAGAAATGAGAACTGAACCAACAATGCTAATGACTGACCAAAGGTACTTGTACCTGTGCTTCTCATTCTTTACGCCAATGCTTGACTGCACTGAGTATGTACTTACAAGTTAGCTCCTTGTTGAAGCCTTTGTCACCCTACTGAAATGGCAGTAAGTTTATGGGCTGCCAGGTTAGAAGCATTTATTGGATGAAGAAATGGCTAGTGGTAACTCTGGGGTATGAGCTTCTCCTTCTCTAGACTTTCATTGATGGTCCCTTAGTCCATTGTGCCAGAGCAGTGAGCACAATATAACAAGGTTATGAAAGACTACACTGATAATGCCAAGGTTGCAGGTTCGATCCCTGTATGCGACAGGTGCATATTCCTGCTTTGCATGGGTTTGGACTAGATGATCCTCAGGGTCCCTTCCAACCCTGAAATTCTATGGGTCTTTGCAGGATCATAGTCTATTTAGGCTGAGAGACTTAGTCTGAATTTTTTTTGATAATGGCATGTATGTGCTTATTCCGCACTTTTTTCATGCAGATAAATTTGCTTGCCAGGTGTTAAGGGCACCTGGACCTCTAGCCAGCAGGGTGTTTCATCATATGCAGGCCCTTTTGCTTAAGTTCTCTTTTACATTGAAATACATGTCTGCCAAAGAACTTGGAGTGAGCAGCATATTATCTAATTTTCCCTGGGATACGACATCTCTCCAAAGCATTTTCCACATGCCAGATGACTTGGGGAACTGCAGTAGGTTGGCAGGCAACAACAAATTAAGGGGTGGCTAATGCAGCACTTTGGGAGAGCTAAAACAGCACTTAGAACGTGGCAGTTGAAACATCTGAATGAAGACTTGTTGGGGTGGGGCAAATGAACACTCTTGCTCGCTGGTGCCTCTTGTTATTGCCACCAGAGGTTGAGAAAGAAGATCAGCTACAGCCCAGTAAGGAGCTCCTAGTTCATGAGGGACATACATCTGTGTGCATATTTCCAGTCTGGGATTTATTTCCTCTGGGATCCACCATGGTCCAGTGATCCAGCAGTTCAAACAATTGAAAACAGCGGAAACCGGTATACATTTTTGCTCTTCCCAAGTAACTCCCGTCTGTTTTATTGTATTATATAACTATTATAAGGCTGCCTTGAGAACTTGTGTTAGTAGCCAGTGTTTAAATACCCTTGTTGACAAACAAACAAGTGGATCCCTACATTCACATTTCTGTTTTGGGTGTCTTGATAAGCTTGCCTACTTCTTAAATGCTTATTATTCAAAGACTTGTAATCAAAATTTCCTAATCATATGCTCAAAAGCCAATTTAAAACCATTCCTCAAAGGTGTACATAACTTGCTAGCATTGCAGTTTTATATGTGATATGTTAATATGCCGGGGGGGGGGGGAGGAGAGAGAGAGCCCTGAATGGTACAGACAGTGACACAGTTGAGTTTAGAGAAATTTCTTTCTGTATTTCAGATAAGGGTAAATGAATAATGTAGTGCATTTTCCTTGTCACATTGTAGTCTGTGCTGTTGCATTGGTGTGTAGCAGCTGCTGGGTGTCATTGGAAGCACATGCTGGCACAACTAGTAAAATAGGTCTAAAAGACTACAATCTTCTAATCCAAGTACCCTGTTGAATGTTAATATGTATTCATGAACTCTTTACTATAGTAGCAATAAGTTGGTGGCGATATAATTAAAAGTTTGTCAAACTGGAACAGGAATGTGATGTGCAGGTTTGTTTGAAGCTGTTTATCGCAGACTGACCATTCATATATTTTAATGATGCGTTAAAATTCTTCTCCTTACTTGGCAGTAAGCCAATATGATGGACAAATCTATAATATGCTTTGGCAATGGCATGAGAACTAGTCCTGCAAAACCATAAAATCCAACACATAGAATGATGTGAATCAGCCCTAATTGAAACTTGGGAAAGCATATAAAATGCTTTCTCAGCAAGAAAATAGGTGGGCTCTCTACTGATACTGCATCAATCATGTTGCTATATTGATATATTGATCTTTAAAAGAAAAACAACAACACACTGAGCAGTTTATTGTTTGTGAGGAAGCTCATGGTTATAGATGAAGGAAGGTGACTATCAAGCTTGGAATGTTGAAGCTTGGAATGAAGAGGATTTCTCAAACTTCCCTTCACCATCAGTATGACACACACCTGGAATTTAGAGGCAGGGCTTCCTACTGAGAAGGTACAGTCTTAACATGAAGGCATTGCCTCTATTTTATTCAGAGCCAGGCTATATGGTAGAATTACTGTCACCTTGAAAAAGCTGTTGAGCATTCTGGTGGCTGTACTGACTGAGTTGTGGTCCAGAGGGCACTAAGTTGAGGGATGCTGCTGCAAGCAGAAGCTACTACAGAACATGTTCCATAGCTCCTATGGAAAATTAGCTAGAGAGAGAAAAGCAGAGATAAACAACAGGTGCAGAAAGGCAGTTTGTTCCCTTCATGCATGATCCCCTTCAGTTTCCTCTGGCACTAGGGGCTATAATTGTCAACACAGAGAGCCATGTTGCATTTGCATCTTGGATGTAATGTAACTTGGTCTCCGGAGAGCATTGATGATGGGCGAGCAGTGTTGGAATAATAGAGTCTTTCCCTAACATAATATGAAGATGCACAGATCTTTTACTGTAACTTTATAGTTGGCTAGCTTTTTCTCAAGCAACAAAGGTATGGTTTGTATTTGGTAAAGCATGAAAGCATTTCAGAATGCAGTGACTCAAGAAGGAATAAAGAAGGAATAAGGGCCTTTCAAAGATCAGGTCATATCTCACCTATCTTTAGATATCCAAAAGGAAGGCCATCAAAATTCACAAATAAAAACATTCAGTAAAAAGGGATGTTATACATAAATCATACTCTCCCCTCATTAGTTGTGGTGTATCTGTGTCAAGAGAGGGTAATTTTTTTTATTAACAGACAAAAATTAATTGCATAGCATAAGTTTTTATTTTTTAATAAAAGCCCTGAACTCATCAGATGTTTCATTACTGAGTTTTAATGGGAAAGAAAGTCCATAATGAGTTTGTTATTTCTCTGAACACTGAGACCTTTAGAAATAAGACACTATGGCTTGAAGCATTACAGTGTGAAATTTACACATCTTCTAGCCATAAGGCATTTTTTTTTAAAAGTGATGCTCAAAAACTGTAGCTTTTGCATTTTCCACATCTATAATTTAGATTGCTGTTGTCTAGAATACACATCTGGTTTGAGAGTGTCTATCTTCCTCTTTCTATTATGCATTGGCATGCACGTATAACAGGTGTCAGATCCCAGAGTAAAGGGAATTTTTAGTGCTACTTGAAAATGACCCAAGTCATTGGAAACATCTTGCATGCATGTACACACTCAGTCACCTGAGTTAAATGCAAGTATTCATTCTATTTGCCTCAAGCAGATAACATTTCAGTATCTCTTGCTGCCACCTCAGAAAATGCTTTCAGATTAACATGTTTTGGGGGTTGGTGGGAAGTCTATTCTACTGCAGTAGTTTGAACTGCAGGTACTACACAGACAATACAGTGCTGCAGTGGCACATGATCCAATTGGATGGATAGGAAATAGTCTGAGAAAACTCAGAAAACTTCAGAAGTTGCTGCCCACTTGCACTTGGTTGCCAGTACCATTCGACTCTGAGGGCAGATGAGTGCATTTAGTGAATGTTCTCCAAGTGATTCCATAGGAGACGCCTGGGAGACACAGCACTAGTTGAGCTCTTAAACTTGTGACAAAAGCCCCAACATTCTATATTTTATGGGAATTAAAGTCAGATGTACCAGAATCTTATAAATATACTGTAACAAACCCTTCTTCTGGGCACCGCTTGTGTTCATATTCCATTTTATCTCTCTGCAGTTGGGAAGCATGTTGTAGCAGAAGATACATGTTTAAGAAAAGAACCACCTACTAATAATAAAGCCAACAAATAAATGTAATTGAATATATCTGACTCAGGTTTATTTACTGACACTTCTAAAAATGTGAATAAACATACTATGCTAGGCATCAAACCTAAGTACAGGAAAATTATATTATGACAGCTTAAGTGTCATCTGCCTGACAAGGAGAAGCAAAATGCTTTACTGTGTTCATTGTGCACAAGGAGAGAAAAGCACAGTGTTTATAAACTAAAATTTTAAAAATCAAATACAGTATTTTTTCTAGAAGAGTTTGCAGTTGTGTTGAAGACGGTGTGTTCTAAAAGTAATACACCATGGATTTGCAAATGTAGACGTCTGTCTGTCTGTCTTTCTTTCTCTTTCTCTAACACCCATGCACACCAACCTGAGTACATTAAATGCATGGTGATTAGTACTCTTCTTGCCTTGCTCCCCCACAAATTCATCACAATAGTGATATGTTACGATTTATTGATGCACACATGGGTTTCATCGTATCTAAAATGTGTGAGCTTTAGCTTTCAAGATCAAATAGTAAAGGTTGCAAGTGAAAAAAAAGTTTGTATGTTAGCATTTACACATACTTTTGTAACATGTAGGTTTTGTGATAACAAAACCATTACAGTGGCATGATTTTTGCAAGAAAAGATACGTGGATGACCCAAGGCTGCATAAATTAGCAAAGCTTCATTATTCTACATCAATATATGAATAGAAAAGTTGCACAGGTTAGTAATTTACTTGGGAGGGATATTTTTCATTGTGTATGGGCAAATCTGAGTTCCCCGCTAACATTGCAATCATCAGCTCCCTGACAACTATCTATATATGATGCATGTTGCTGCATCCTAGCTGAAGTTAAGCAGATCAGTGCCTGAATAGAATACAACCTGGAAACAATATATCTTTCAGTATATCATTCTTCTACAGTTGATAAAGTGATACAAATGAGCAAATAAACAGATGCTACTGTGTGGCTTTCTAAAATATTTAAACATTTATTTCCCTTTTTTGGTACAGTATACTGTTTTGCTCTATTGTGACACCATAGCAGTAGCAATTAAATGTGGAGCATTTTAAACTAGAACAAGAAGTTATACAACAGCTCAAACTCAATAGCCTGTGCAAATGCATTATGACTTCCGTACAGATCAAAATTGGTATGGCAAACTTCTTGTGCATCAATAAACAAGAATTGTGTTCAGTCCACTTCTATAGAAGCTTAATTTTCTTTTCTTTCAGTATAGGTGCTTTGAGGGAAAGAGGTAGAAGCAAGAATGGAATCATAGAATTGTAGAGCTGGGATTTAAGAAACCACTTCTAGTTCTAAGCACTACCAAGTATCCTTGGGGCCCCATTCTTTTCCCCCAAGTTGTTTAACATCTACATAAAATGTACATCTACATAAAATGGGAGGGATGTTCTTGGATTTGGAGTACAATTCCACCAGTATGTAAAAAAAAAACACCCCACATTGTATTTATTTTCTGTCGTATTTTGGGAAAGCTGTTGAAGTTCTAACCCTGTGCTTGAGGTTAGTAATGGATTAACATTTAATCTTGACAAGACAGGAGTCCATGTTGGATGTAATAGCACATCCATTCATCATTCAGGTTGGCAGTCTGGGTGTGCTTCCTGTGGCAAGGAACTGTTTTGTCCAGCTTAGGTGGGTATGCCAGCTGTTTCCATTCCTAAAGAAGTCAGATTTGGCTGTTGTGTCACATGCCTTTAGTTACATTATGATTAGACTACTGCAGTGCTCTCAACACTTTTCAAAAATATCTGGAAGTTCCAGCTTGCCCAGGATTCTGTCAGTGGTCAGATAGATGACTGGTGCTGATGATCAGGTGTATATAACTCTTATATCAACAGCTTTACTGGTTTCAGATTCATTTTCAGGACCAATTCATAGTTCTTGCTATGATCTTTAAAGCCCTAAATGGTTTGGGGTGAGGTTTCCTTAAGAACCATCCTGTCTGCTCACCTGAGATACCACCCACCGCATTCCTCCAACATCCAAGTTGTTTTGGCTTGGAATATACGAGGGCCTTCTCTGTTTCTGTGTCTTGGATTTATAATCCCATATCTAGGGAGGAATGTGTCATCCCTCTTTGATACTCTTCTGCTGCTGTTCAAGAAATCTGAACAGCTGGTCTTCAGTTTTTATTCTCCCTGGCATATTATTCTGAATCAAGTTTATTTAGCATTTTAATCTTTGCTGGTATTTTTTTTAATCTCACGTTGATGTTGTAAGATATATTGATTATTTATAATATGAACACATACTAAAATACACCCAGGAATGTGATTTATGTTGCTGCAAGATTATGATTAAATGTTTCCAGTAGAAAACTTGCATACAGAAAGCTTTGCGCTTGTCTCTAAAACTGCTATACTGGAATTGCAGAAAAACATTGAGAGAAGCGCAAAGGACTAGGTTCTTTCTAGATTTTAATTCCCTACTGCTACCTCTCAGTGAGGAGCCCAGTTGCTTTGGTCTAATGAGGACTAAAACCTAATTCTCTGTGCTATAATATTTAATTATTTATTGCCTTAATGTTGCTTTCATTACACTGCCGTTAACCTCTTGTTTCAACTGGTGTGTTTACTGCCAATGCATCAAAATGGACTAAATAAGAGATACTGGAAACGTAATTGGGTATCCTCTTAGGAGCTATTATTCAAGATCATGTACTTCCCCCTTGGTTTCCCTCTTGTATATCAAATCTTGGTCCCATGCGTCTTCAGAGAGCTGCTACACTCATCCCGACAACAAGCATATTTGAGGCAAGTTCCTTACCCCACAACTCAAAGATGTACAAGCTCGTCCCATGTCATACAGAGATTGAGAATTAATTATGTTATTAATCTTGCACACATGTATTATAACACACACACACACACACACACACACACACACACACACACTGCAGTAGGAAAAAATAGATGGTTTTAAGCACTGATTAACAATATGAATTTCAAAATATGTATATATCTATGTAAGTGAAAGAGTGACTGTCTACCCCCTTGTGCTCAGACTGAGTATTTGATAGCCCCCCCACCTTTTATTGCTTCTACCAAATGTGTATTTGCACTTGATACTCTCTATGTTGCATTTTAGAGACCCAGGTGGCACTGTGGGTTAAATCACAGAGTCTAGGGCTTGCTGATCAGAAGGTCGGCGGTTCGAATCCCTGCAACGGGGTGAGCTCCCGTTGCTCGGTCCCAGCTCCTGCCAACCTAGCAGTTCGAAAGCACGTCAAAATGCAAGTAGATAAATAGGAACCACTACAGCGGGAAGGTAAACGGCGTTTCTGTGTGCTGCTCTGGTTCGCCAGAAGCAGCTTTGTCATGCTGGCCACATGACCCGGAAGCTGTCTGAGGACAACCGCCGGCTCCCTCGGCCTATAGAGCGAGATGAGCGCCGCAACCCCAGAGTTGGACACAACTGGACCTGATGGTCAGGGGCCCCTTTACCTTTATGTTGCATTTTATATTTATGCAGGTAGAATTCCCTATGTGAAGAGTCCTCTTGGGCCAGCTAGTTTCATTTAGGAGTTTGTAGTATTGCCATTCAGTTGTTAAACTCCAGATGATGTTGGACTACAACATTGTGCATTTGTCAGGGTTGATGGTAATTGTAGTCCAAAAATATCTGGAGGGCACTAGATTGATAAAGGCCATGATATATTATCAATAGACTTTATTGGCTGCTTTGAATGTATCATTGTTGCCTAACATGCATATATATTCTGTGCTTATTGTATTCTAATAATATATACATTGCTTTGCATATATATTATTCTTAATTAAAAAGTCAAAGAGGGAGTGATATTCTGAAGGCAGAAGTACCAGAAAAGAATTCAGATCAGAAAAATGCAGCACAGTGACAAAGAAATTAAGCACAGTTTCAAGAAGTCAAATATCTTGTTAGGTCTGGCTGATAATCAATAAGCACTTTCAGAAATGGTGCTGTAGACTGCTCTCTTTCAAGAAATTTGCTGTCTTAAAAATAAATTACTCTCACAGAGTGGAAATTAATTTTATACCGACTCTTCAAGGTATACAAAGTAGAAGTCAAATTTGCCTTTTTAACTTTCTCATTAACTGCAATGGGGCTTGCTTGGGGGGATTGGCCCTTAGAGAGCATCCATGGCTGACCGTAGATTACAGAAGCTGCCACTGTAATTGATCTGTGCTTAGGTTACGTTTGATAAGTGCTTGCTTCTGAAGTGCTCAATCAGGTAACTAGAGACTTAAAAAACACACAACTTTTTAGAACAGGAACGTCAGCAAATAGTGCAGGCTACTTTTTGGTAACCTGCTGTTCTTCTGCTGAAATATGTCTGGTTCCAGTAGCATTAACAGTCTTTCCCTTGGATGTATTAATTGCTTTTCTATTATGCGTAGTCTTGCTGATTTCACAGGGCTGTAATATAGAAGCATTATTACCTAAATGAGGTGGAAACTTGAAGACTTGATGCTTACTGGATTTCAGGACTGTCATAGACTCACATGAATCCAGAAATGATTAGGAGGCCCCCTCATCTACAGATACTGGCATTCCCTTGTCACTCAGGTCTCATCCTATTAGTGACCAGAGGACATGGGGTTGCCTGGCACATAAAATGCATTCAACAGGGGACCTCAGCAATTCAGAACTTATTGCCTGTGCTTATAACTACAAACCAAGGTGTGCCCCAACCATGTGATATTATCTTCATTTCCTTGAGTTTGGTGTCCTATGAGGAGGAGTTGTTGTTGTTGTTTAGTCGTTCAGTCGTGTCCGACTCTTTGTGACCCCATGGACCAGAGCACACCAGGCACTCCTGTCTTCCACTGCCTCCCGCAGTTTGGTCAGACTCATGTTTGGTCAGCCTCATGTTGGTACGTTTCCGAGCACAATTCAAAGTGTTGGTACTGACCTTTAAAGCCCTAAACGGCCTCAGTCCAGTATACCTGAAGGAGCGTCTCCACCTCCATCGCTCGGCCCGGACACTGAGGTCCAGTGCCGAGGGCCTTCTAGCGGTTCCCTCGCTGCGAGAAGAACACAGGGAACCAGGCGGAGGGCCTTCTCGGTAGTGGCACCTGCCCTGTGGAATGCCCTCCCACCAGATGTCAAAAAGAAAAACAACTACTAGACTTTTAGAGGACATCTGAAGGCAGCCCTGTTTAGGGAAGCTTTTAATCTTTAAGAAATTAGTGTATTTTAATATTTCTGTTGGAAGCCGCCCAGAGTGGCTGGGGAAACCCAGCCAGATGGGCCGGGTATAAATAAATTATTATTATTATTATTATTATTATTATTATTATTATTATTTATTAGTGGCTTCGAGAACACTGTCCAACTATCTCGTCCTCTGTCGTCCCCTTCTCCTTGTGCCCTCCATCTTTCCCAACATCAGGCTCTTTTCCAGGGAGTCTTCTCTTCTCATGAGGTGGCCAAAGTATTGGAGCCTCAGCTTCAGGATCTGTCTTTCCAGTGAGTACTCAGGGCTGATTTCCTTCAGAATGGATAGGTTTGATCTTCTTGCAGTCCATGGGACTCTCAAGAGTCTCCTCCAGCACCATAATTCAAAAGCATCAATTCTTTGGCGATCAGCCTTCTTTATGGTCCAGCTCTCACTTCCATACATCACAAATGGGAAAACCATAGCTTTAACTATACGGACCTTTGTCGGCAAGGTGATGCCTCTGCTTTTTAAGATGCTGTCTAGGTTTGTCATTGCTTTTCTCCTAAAGAAGCAGACGTCTTTTAATTTTGTCACTGCTTTCACCATCTGCAGTGATCATGGAGCCCAAGAAAGTAAAAACTCTTACTGCCTCCATTTCTTCTCCTTCTATTTGCCAGGAGGTGGTGTGACCAGTGGCCATGATCTTAGTTTTTTTGATGTTGAGCTTCAGACCATATTTTGTGCTCTCCTCTTTCACCCTCATTAAAATGTTCTTTAATTCCTCCTCACTTTCTGCCATCAAGGTTGTGTCATCAGCATACCTGAGGTTGTTGATATTTCTTCTGGCAATCTAATTCCAGTTTGGGATTCATCTAGTCCAGCCTTTCGCATGATGAATTCTGCATATAAGTTAAATAAGCAGGGAGACAATATACAACCTTGTTGTACTCCTTTCCCAATTTTGAACCACTCAGTTGTTCCATATCCAGTTCTAACTGTAGCTTCTTGTCCCACATAGAGATTTCTCAGGAGACAGATGAGGTGATCAGGCACTCCCATTTCTTTAAGAGCTTGCCATAGTTTGCTGTGGTCAACACAGTCAAAGGTTTTTGCATAGTCAATGAAGCAGAAGTAGATGTTTATCTGGAACTCTCTAGCTTTCTCCATAATCCAGCACATGTTTGCAATTTGGTCTCTGGTTCTTCTGCCCCTTCGAAATCCAGCTTGCACTTCTGGGAGTTCTTGGTCCACATACTGCTTAAGCCTGCCTTGTAGAATTTTAAGCATAACCTTGCTAGCATGTGAAATGAGCACAATTGTTGGAGCATTCTTTGGCACTGCCCTACTTTGGGATTGGGATGTAGACTGATCTTCTCCAATCCTCTGGCCACTGCTGAGTTCTCCAAACTTGCTGGCATATTGAGTGTAGCACCTTAACACCTATGAGTTACTACCTATGAGTTACCGTTCATTAATTTTAATTTTTAAAAGATTTTGTATTAAATTGTATCATATTCTTGTGAGAACAAGATGCTGGACAAGAAAGATGTTCCTTTCCCTTATATTCTGAGTTTCAGGGTAGATGTGTGGTAGCTGAGATTTTTTTTCCTCCTCAGAGCACTTCTCTGCAACAATGGAAAAGCCTTCCATTGTGGGAATGCTACATGCTTTCACCCCTATGTGAGCCCACCCCACATATGATCCCCAGTACATTTTTTCAATGAGTAATGAAACATTTTACATGGAGACAAGTGCATGCTGTTCTAAGTGTACACCTAAGCTGTACACTCAAGAAACACTCTCACAAATATTCTACAAGAAATGTTGGTTTATTACAAGGAAAGAGGAAACAATGCAACCTTAATGGCTTCGCCCCAACGCAACTCGGAGGCTATCTTTTGCCTATGCCCCAGCTCAGTCTCTTTACAATTGACTAAAGGCTTCAATTTATCCATGATGCTATTGTAACAAGTGGGTGTAAAAAGAGGTTTCTGTAGTTGCAGCTTCCATAAACAGCTGGCAGGGCAGAATGTTTTCCCACTGCTTTGTCCCCTGTCCCCCTGTCCCCCATTCCCCACTCAGTTACCAGCAGCAACTTGTTGGGAAGTCAAGTAAGCAATGTCACTTCACTCCACTCTGCTGGCCACTACTGGCTGCTGCTTTTTAGGATCTGTCATCTGTTGGAGAGAAGTGGGTTGAAATGTGGAAGAGAATATGTAAATAAATAAAAAGTTTTTTAAACTCTTCTGCTAATGAGAATATGCTGCAGTTCAACACATCATGGACAGTTATTTTCCCAGTACCATTCTCAGATTTTTCAGTCCTCGCTTTCACAAAGGCCCAGGTTGTGCTTAGAACTTTGCAGCATTGGAAATGAATATATTTTGAATTGTTTGGGGATTGTGTGAAACATCCTTAGTAATGTGGCTGAGGTTACTTTGTGCCATTATTCAATATCCTTAGAACACAGAAAAGAGAATATTTGTCACAAGAATTATGGAGGTTAATAAAATAAACAAGGGTATTAATTATGTAGTCATGCATTGAAGATTTGTGCTACAAATCTACATAAAATCGGATATGAGAAAGGGAGACATGAGTTAAAAATACACTTGATTTTCTGTCTCCAGAGTTATTGCAATGGAAATCATGTACTGCAAGGCTGCTTTAGTGCTGCTGACATGATCTTCATTTGGATAGATTTGTCTCCCATTTAAGTGTTTTTCTCATGGGAAATGGTGATCTAAAATGTCAAGAGTTTGTTTGAGCAGTATGTTTTTATAGTGTGTTGAGTACCGGTATGTCTTCTGCATATATTCCAGAGGTATCAGGCAATCCATATTGAGGTTAGTAACAAGACAGGCTGTTTCCTTAGAATATTACTGCTATCAGGGAAGTATGTTAATTGTCCTAATTTGTAATTATCTTCCTTAAAATATATAAGCTCCATCTGGTACGCAGGCTGAGACCCTACCTGCCCGCGGACTGTCTTGCCAGAGTGGTGCATGCTCTGGTTATCTCCCGCTTGGACTACTGCAATGCGCTCTACGTGGGGCTACCTTTGAAGGTGACCCGGAAACTGCAATTAATCCAGAATGCGGCAGCTAGACTAGTGACTGGGAGTGGCCGCCGGGACCACATAACACCGGTCCTGAGACACTGGCTCCCAGTACGTTTCCGAGCACAATTCAAAGTGTTGGTACTGACCTTTAAAGCCCTAAACGGCCTCGGTCCTGTATACCTGAAGGAGCGTCTCCACCCCCACCATTCAGCCCGGACACTGAGATCCAGCACCGATGGCCTTCTGGCGGTTCCCTCATTGCGAGAAGTGAAGTTACAGGGAACCAGACAGAGGGCCTTCTCGGTAGTGGCACCCGTCCTGTGGAACGCCCTCCCAGCAGATGTCAAGGCAATAAGTAACTATTTTACTTTTAGAAGACAACTGAAAGTGGCCCTGTTTAGGGAAGTTTTTAATGTTTAATGCTGTACTGTTTTAATATTCGGTTGGAAGCCGCCCAGAGTGGCTGGGGAAACCCAGCCAGATGGGCGGGGTATAAATAATAAATTATTATTATATATTATTATTATAATGTTTCCACTGAACTGAATTGTAGTTTGATTAAGAAAATATTATAATGGTGTTGTAGTTCTGGTTTAATAAAGTTGGTTAAAATTGAAGGCAGATTGTATAAAAGTCTGCAAGTAAAAGTTGTGAATGATAGCCTGCAGATACACAAATGGCCTTTGCACAGGTTCATGTTGGTAAGGTTCATGTTAGTTAGGTAAATATTAATGTTTTACAGTTTGAAAGCCTAGCCCAAAGCACCTTTAATTTCCAACCTCAGTTTAGACCAGCTCAGACCTGTAAATATGCATTTACCTGATCACCTGTGGTGACTAAATAAATATTCCATGCAACTGGGCACAGAATCTTAGTAAACTTGTCTCTTTCGGGGCACTGCTAATGTGACACATCTAATGAACACTGGTACGTGTTGGCTTTCAGCCATTTATGTTGAGTTTTTGGTTGTAAAACTGTAGCTTTTTGTTTTAAAGGCTTTCAGGCATAGGCAGATCAAAAGTTCACAGGAAGGTTAAAAGTACAAGGGGATGTTTTGTCCAGGACATCGTGTGCAGAACAGACAAACATACATCCTGGGAACTAGCAATTGAAGGGAAATGGAAACTTAACCAACTCTCCTTTCCACCTGACTGGCTTAAAAGTTGGGAGGAGAAGTGAAAATATTGAATATGAGTCCAGCTAGAAAATGGGTTAGGTCATTAGAAATTTGTGAGGTCAAGAAACATGAAGAGCTGTGTGTAGAATTGCCTCCCCTTATATGTGGATAATCAGCTTCCATTTACCACTGCTGATTCACCAAGTGTATGTGGGTGTTCCTGTTTAACTTCCATTCCCACCATCATACTAATAATTCAAAATATTCTAACTGATGGGATCATATATCTATACGATGTTGTTTACCAACACTTTAAATGCTATCCTAGTTGCTGTGGTAATTTAGATGTGATATAGAGCCAGTCTCAAACAGTTTATAAATTTATTAAATATAAAGCTTTGTTTATATGCAATGTACTCGTCTTATTTTTATGATGTATCTTGCTGTATATATGTGTGTGTGTATACATATACATGTGTGTGTGTGAGTGTGTGTGTATACTGTAACTGTAATTAAAGGTTCTCCCCCAAGACACACCAAACTAATACATATTGCATTATGTAACTGTTCTTGTGATTCTGAAAACTCTATATTTATTGCATGCAAAAAAGGGTACAATTTAAAGTTGAGTTGAAAGCATTCCCTCAAATAGCCACATGTAATATATTGAGCCAAAGGCATCTTTGCAGAAATATTATGGAAAACTGCAGCACATTTTTGTAGGAAAACAGTTCTACAGGGCTCACTCCTATGCAGTCCCAAGATGCTGGTTTTCTTGTTCCCACCACTATTTGTTTTAAGCTGCTTTTATTAAAATGTGCGAATATGTGTAGGGAGACAGTCCAAAAGCATTTTACAAAATCTTAAGAACCTTGGAATGCTAGTTTGCCTAATTGGACTGAAATGTAATGAGAATTCATTGGGGAATTTTGGTTAATTCCATGACAGGAATACCTCTTGATACTTCGTAGTTTTTAATTAGGGCAACAGGGGATTTCAAAAATAATGTTTTGAACTTCACATACAGGGTAAAAATATTGTGTGTCAAATGTAAAATAATTCTGAAAGCAAGATACTTCATTGAGTTTATTGTTTCTGTTCATTGATGTTTTACTCTTTAAAAAAAGAGTGCCAGTTAATATTATATGCAGGGTTACAATAAGTAAGTCAATAAGAAAACAGATTTGGATACATCTGTTTCCCTACATTTTTAACGTCTTACTAAAGCCAATTTACAAAACAGTACAGTATTGCTGTTTTTCATTTGTAATGTTACAAAGTATCCATTTGTTTATGGAAGTTTCCTAGGCAATTATATTTTCAAATAGAGTAAAAGGGTTCTGAAATGTTACCTGTTCCAAAAGCAGAGCTGTTTGGAAAATCTCTTATCCTTGGCAGCAAAGAATTCACATAAATTAAACAGTTTTTTAGTTATTTTTTTTTTGAAAATTGCAACTTGTTAGAACTTGCACAGAGAGCAGAACAAAAGGGTTTTTATAACTTTAAGGCAAAATGTCTATTCATTTTTAAAAAACAAAACTTCTAACACACAGGAACATGATCTGATTGTACCAACTTTTTAAACTTGACCTAGTTTGTGGGAGCAACTCTCAGAGTGTGTCAGGGTGTGGAGACTCTTCCCCTTCCTGCATTTTGTAACATTTCCAGATATAACTATCCGGCTCACTGTTGGGAAGCCTATTAACTAGTGCAGGCATAGGCAAACTCGGCTCTCCAGATGTTTTGGGACTACAGCTCCCATGATCCCTAGCTAACAGGACCAGTAGTCAGGGATGATGGGAACTGTAGTCCCAAAACATCTGGAAGGCCGAGTTTGCCTATGCCTGAACTAGTGTAATTGTTGATTGTTTCGTTGGGTGAAGGCTAGCAAAAAACAATTGATGTGTGCTTGTACTGTAGGGTGGATACCTGCCAGCTACTTAAAATCAAAATCAAAAAGACTTGCATTCCTTTTCCTGACCTAGCTTTAAAGCCTCTGTTACTACTTTTTGACCTCTTGTGAAAGCAGCAGGGTGGATTGATTTAGATCTCATTTCCCTCTTGTATTTCTTAAACAGTGGTGCAAATTGGAACATGAACCATGTCACTTCCAGCAAAACAGAGTATTATTTACATGGTAGGGAACCTGCAGCCCGCCTGGTGTTTTTGGCCTTCAACTCCCATCAGGTACCAGCATGGACATTGGTCAGGATTTATGAGAGTTGTAGTCCAGGGATGTGGGTGGCGCTGTGGGTTAAACCACAGAGCCTAGGGCTTGCCAATCAGAAGGTCAGTGGTTCGAATCCCCGCGACAGGGTGAGCTCCCGTTGTTCGGTCCCAGCTCCTGCCAAACTAGCAGTTCGAAAGCATGTCAAAGTGCAAGTAGATAAATAGGTACCGCTACAGCGGGAAGGTAAACGGCGTTTCCGTGTGCTGCTCTGGTTTGCCAGAAGCAGCTTTGTCATGCTGGCCACATGACCTGGAAGCTGTACGCCGGCTCCCTTGGCCAATAACGAGATGAGCGCCACAACCCCAGAGTCAGTCATGATTGGACCTAATGGTCAGGGGTCCCTTTACCTTTACCTTTTAGTCCATTATACGTGGAAGGACTGCAGGTTCACCATCCGTGATGTACACACACAAACATGCACACAACCCTTTAAAACACATTCAGAACACATTCTTTCTCTTAAAGAAGTCTCTGGCACTGCAGTTCACCCCTCACAGAATTATAATTCCCAGGAACTCTTAACAAACTACAGAGCCCAGAATTCTTTGAGAGAAAGAATGTGTTTTGAATGTGCTTTAAAGCTATAGTGCATACAACAACCTTTGTTTCATTCTTGCAGCAGCCTGGACACTGAGGTCCAGCGCTGAGGGCCTTCTGGTGGTTCCCTCACAGTGAGGTTACAGGGAACCAGGCAGAGGGCCTTCTCGGTAGTGGCACCCACCCTGTGTTACGCCCTCCCATCAGATGTTAAGGAAATAAACAGCTGTCTGACTTTTAGAAGACATTTAAAGGCAGCCCTGTTTAGGGTAGTTTTCAATGTTTGATGTTTTATCATGTTTTTAATATTCTGTTGGGAGCCACTCAGAGTAGCTGGGGAATCCCAGCAAGATGGACAGGGTAATAATAATAATAATAATAATAATAATAATAATAATAATAATAATAAATAATTGTCTTGAATCTGCATTTCTTTCCCTTTTATTTAACCTACAAGGGGAACGTATTTAAAATATTTCCAAATAGGTTCTTTATTAGGACTAAGCACCCATAACAATTTGTTAGGTCAACATCTCAATTGGTTTCTAGTTAGAAGACTCCTATTGTCTTCTATGCAGCTTACTCCCTGTCAAGTGGGTGTAGGATTTCAGCCCAGAAAAGGGAACATTGGAATAGGCATAATGGACAACTGTTGCATTTTCTTCTTCCTAGGGTTGCTTCTTCATGCTTCACACTTTCCCTGAACCAGTCCTACCCACACAAAAACAGCAAACAAATGTGGAAAGTCTGTGGTTTAAAGTTTTTTTTAATCCTTTTTAAAACCAAAATATCTGGGTGCATTGTTTTTGTAAGAAATAATCATTTTTTATCTATTCTGAAAAGTGGGTACCAAAAAAAGCAAGCAAAACAGATGTCTGACTATTAGTCTTAGTTCAAGTTTGATTTTGATTGATGGAGCAGAAGCATTTAAGGGGTTTCATATTGCTTTAAAGAGTGGATTGGATAGGAATCATACAGTACTGGTTACAGGTAGGTAGTCGTGTTGGTCTGCCATAGTTGAAACAAAATTAAAAAATTCATTCCAGTAGCCCCTTAGAGACCAACTAAGTTTGTCATTGGTATGAGCTTTCATGTGCATTCCTGGAAGGAATCTTTTTACAGTATTTTGTTTTGAATACAGTACTGGTTGTTGTTTAGTCGTTTAGTCGTGTCCGACTCTTTGTGACCCCATGGTCACAGTACTGGTTAACTGTTGTTTATTCAACTGTTAAGTAGCAAATTGAAAAGTTTAAACCAAGGGGGTTTAAAATTCTGCTTGTGAGACCTTAGAAAAGCGCTGTCTATCACCTTGTGTGTGTTTCTTTTTTAATTTGCAGGCCAGCTGTGAAACTTACAGAAATTGCAGTGTAGCTGAGCAAAAAAAAAAAAAACAACAACAACAACACATTGTGCAATATACCTTAAGTTACACATACAGTCTCTGTTTTCACCAATGTGGGTGCCTTATAGATGTATGATTGGTGATAGTTCTGAGTTCTGAGCAGACTAGTGACTGTTGCAGTACCATTGAATTCCCTGGGTATGATATATTTTTGTTTGTTTCTGCCATTGTTGCTAGGTACAGATTTGACATTAGTCTATGTATACTGCTTTGAATTAGACTTGACTATTATGCATTCACTTGATGTTTTACTTTCTGCCATTAAATGGATGGATTTATAAAGGTAAAGTTAGAATGAAATAGTATTTTCTTCTTCAAGACCTTAGCATTAGAGAGCGGGCAATCCCAGTGAAAGACAATCTGTTTCTCAGTCGAGGCACCTATCTCCCCTCCCTCCCTCTTTTTATGCCTTTTTGTAATTCAGCTCTGGTTTTGCTGCTTTGCTATGCTCAAGGAGGAAAAAAACAGAGACAAGAGGAAATGTGCATCGGTCAGGAACCGAAATTAGGTTTGGTAGAATGGATGAGGATAAAAGAGGTTTCAAATCTACAGTTAGAGGGCAGAATGTAAAAAAACTACCAGTTGTGATAACAGGCAGGTTGCACGTCTATAAATCTTAATAGTCTTATTTTATTATTAGTTGTAGCTATAAATTATTTATACAACTATTTTTTCTGATTAAGAAATCAAGATGATATTTTAAAATATTAGTCTACCTAAGCAACTTAAGGTAGCAAGAAGGAATAAAATCCTAAAATCATATAGCCATAGCAACAATTTATATTTATTGCTCTTTAATAAATATTGAGTTTTCAATCAATTATGATACTCATTTTTAAAGTGAATATCTTGTTTAAATACATTTTTTGGGGGGAAAGATGCATGATTCCCAGAGTTCACTTAATACAAACAATAGTTTACAACAGGCATAGGCAACCTTGGCTCTCCAGATGTTTTGGAACTACAACTCCCATGATCCCTGACCACTGGCCCTGTTAGCTAGGGACCATGGGAGTTGTAGTTCCAAAACATCTGGAGAGCCAAGGTTGCCTATGCCTGGCTTACAATGTAAAGAACTTTCACTTCTATTCCATCCCCTTCTTTTTCCTTTATTTAGTGTCAAATCCAACCCCCCCTTCTTTTTTGACCTCTACTGCGTAACAATTAAAGTGTACTGGAAACCCTAAAATAAACCTGAATGTAGAATGTGATTAATCAAGTAAATTCAACAGAGCAGTCTTGTCAGCTGCTGTAGGATCATGTATTTTCAGACTCCCTCTTTTGGATATGATCAGAAACAAAGCTCTATTAGATTTCTCATGTCCACATGTCACCTTCCTGTGCAAAAAGTACCATATCTACATAGGGTGCATTGTATCTTATTTTGCAGGAACCTCTAGTAGAAGACATGCCATGATCTCCCAGATTTAGTTTTTAAGTGTGCGAGGAACATTACATAGTTTCTAAAAAAAAAGAGGTGCTGGGACTAAAGATTCCCAGTAACATTTTTCTGGTCAGAATATCCCATTTTGCCAATCAAACATGTGTAGGAGCAGCTTCTAATTACAAAGTAGTGAGGAAGATGCACTCTGTGCGTGCTTCTCTAATTTAATAAATGACTCGCATTTAGGGGTGCATTGGTGTGGAAAACCAATCTGAGCCCTGATGAGCCTTTGTTCATATTGATGAGTGGGAAGAAGCAAGCAGAAAGGACTCAAAAGTGTAAACATCTGGGTTACCCTTGCCAGGGGAACTAGGCAAGGGTTAGAGTTGGCTTGGGTTAGAACTCCTTGACCACTGTAATTATATGTGGAGAGAGCAACTAGGAATGCAAAAATGCCAATTCTTCTTTTTATGTGTATTAGGTCTGGGTAACCTTTGGTCTTCCAGATGTTACTGAACTATAACTCCCATCAGCCCCAGCAAGCACAGCCAATGGCTAGGAAGGATGAGAGCTGTAGTTCACCAGCATATGGTGGGCGGAAGGATCCCCACACCAGGTAGACATGCATTGTTTTGCATCAAATAATAATGTAAGGTTTATTGATTGGCCTATTTCAACTGTGAAAGTATGAGGTATGCTGGGAAACCACAATTCAATGCTGACAATTCAAGATATGAAAGGAGGAAAATCAATTTATATTTTTTCCATTTCCTGAGCACCGCTAAGTGCAGACATATAGGTGTTCATGTGTTTTGGTGTGTTTGGACTTTCATAATATTTGAATGAGATCTGCAGCATTGGCATGCGACCGCTGAAGTAAATTGCAGGCGTTCACTGTTACATGCTCACTTAGTGGGTTTCTATTTAATCGGGGGATAGTAATTGAAATGGTAGGGGAATAAAGCACCCACTATCTTAAGGGTAGTGTACTTCGTTTTTTCTATCCTTTGTACATGTTGTGAATTCTAACTGAACGTTTATTGATTTCTGTTTTGTTTAGGGTACTTGCTGCAATGAAAATAACTTCTGTCGGTATAGCTAACTGTTCTGCAGGATTCTGAATGTTGGAAGAATTGTGTTTTCTTCACATTCTGTAAGTTTGGTGCTTCACCCCCTTCTTCTTTGAACAGTAATGTACAATCACCTTTCACAATAGGAATCAAAACAATCTACAAACATCACAATCATCATCATTAGTTGAAAGTCTCGACACTTTCAACTGAAATAATAATAATAAGGAAGTTTGCAGGTTATTTTGATTCCTGTTGTGCAAGGTGATTGTGCATTACTGTTCAATTTGTTTAAAGCTGTTTTTTTATAACTGTTCCATTACACAGGCTCAAAGTGCCCTGCTTATTTGTCACTATAGCTTCAAATGAATTGGACTGCTTTTGACTGCTTATAAAGTGACTATGAGAAAATTTAATAGGGTGGATGATTGAATTCTGAAATACGTGAATTAGGTTATAATAATCTACAACACTTAGTCTAGATTAGTTACAGAGAATCTTGTCGAAATGACTGGGGAAAAATGTGCAGTAGCTCTGTGAGATAGTCAATTTTAAAGAGTCTTAATAAAACAACACCAAACAGGTTTTTAATGCTATTTTTCTAATTCAAAATATTTTGCGGTTTAACATTCCATTTCAGATTTTACATCTCAATATGTTGTTTCTCTTGTATCCATTCTTCCGCAGATTTTTTTGAGGTGCGTTTTTTGCTTACATTTCAATCTTTGGGGCTACTTTTATTCCAGTCTCTATGGTATTTATGTTTATGGCAACATCAATTGTTTGCATGATGATCAGAGCCAGGGGTGAGGAAAAACACAGTTGATGATTGCTCCAAAGTGTTTACAAATCTAAAATTCAAAATGGGAGGAGGGAGGCAATGGATGACGATGAAGCCAGTGTAGGTTTTAAGTAGTGTGACACATCATTTGAATGTTGAGAGTGACAAGCAATTTTGCTTGAAGAATTGTAGGCAGAGCTGAGAGGATTGAAGCCAGGGAGGGGAAGGCTGTAATAGTCCAAGTGGGGCATGACCAAACTATGAGAGGAAAGGGCATATTTTTACAGTGTTTTACTAGAAGACACAACAGTGTCTTAGTTACGAGCTGATTATGTGGTGTAAAAGAGAGAGAGAAAACTAATTCAAAGCCAGGGTTTCTTACCTGATCCTAGCGGGGATAGTGACCTGTCAATGGATATGAAGAGAGTACAAGTGAGCGGAAGACTTGGAGTGAAATGTAAGAAGTTCCATTTTGAACAAGAGAACATTGGAAATGGCAATGACAATGACACTTCTTAACAGTAGTATCTGATAGGGCGGCAGTTGGAGACCAGTGCTTGCACAAGGAGAAACAGAGCTTCATGCTATCAGCATATAGGTGGTTCTGAAAATGATTGGATTTTATGTCACCTAGGACCAGCATAGAGTGAGTATGGCAGAGGACCGGGTACAGATTCCTTGGGACACCTCAACAAAGAAAAGGAAAGTAGGGGAAGAGCTTCCCATTGGAAAATGTTAAATTAGTTATTTCAACAGCGAAAGTCCCAAAAGATTGTATCACGCAGTAGATATACCCAGTTGATCACTGAGCTCTGCAAGTGAGGGCATTCTGCAGAGACTACCTTATCAGAAGGTCCATTCTGTACAATATAGGAAACGGGCCTTTAGTGTTGTGGCACCTACCCTTTGAAATTCCTTCCCCTTATATATTAGGCAGGTGCCATCTTACTTGTCTTTTCAGGACGTACTGAAGACTTTCCTCTTCCAACAAGCCTTTTGGAATTGTAATGGCATTTTAAAAATAGTTTTTTTTTTTTAAAGATACTTAAAATATATTTTATTGTTTTATCACTTGACATCAGCTGCTCTGGGCTCCTTTAGGAGGGTAGGTGTGGTATAGCATAAATAGATAAATAATAAGCAGTGGCAAGTCACAAGATATTGATGATGGCGCTAAGTACAATCACTCTGAGGGAAATTTATCTTGTTTACTTGCATGGACACTGTTCAGGTCCTATATCAGTAATGTAAAATACACCAATATCATCAGTGGAATTTTAAACCTTTTGGAGATGATCCTCAAGTCACACAGGATGCCTTCATGTGAGAATTAAAATACCTGTGGTTTACTCAATGTCATCTTTACTGGAAAGGATATTTGCTTTAGGTGTATCTTCTTCTTCTTCTTCTTCTTCTTCTTCTTCTTCTTCTTCTTCTTCTTCTTCTTCTTCTTCTTCTTCTTCTTCTTCTTCTTCTTCCTTCTCTCTCTCTCTCTCTCTCTCTTTTGTATCTCTGGTTCAAAAAGAGCATTGAAGATTAATTCCTTCTGCTACTTCATAAGAATATATTAAGAGTATTATTGATAGCATCTTTGATTTATAAAGCATAGTGAGAAGGCTCATCTTATACACATGGAGAGAAGATACAAATTAATAAATAGATGGCATACACACATATATCAGCATGTAATGGCACTTCGGATTAATTTCAGCCTGAATTAATATTTCAGATTTATCTCCAGTTCTTTGATGGCATTGCCTAAGTTTATTGGACACTAACATGCTGCATTCATTGGTAACAAAAATAAGAGGCATGTATCACTTATTTAATGTAATGTATTTAACATGGCACAGAATGGGGGATCTATTCTTCCTATGGTAGTATCCCAGGCAATAGGGGTGCTGGGAAATGTCATATATCTAGAGTACCCCTAGTACTAAGGAGTGAGATTTCAAAGAGGAGGAGGACTTTTTCTTCTAGAGTAGCAGTAGATATTACAGAAGATATATGGACCTTGTCCCAATTATTTTGTGTTCCACCCAGTGGTGTTGGATATTCATGGAAACGCTGTGGAGTGTTTCAGATACAGAGTTTCCAAGTTCCTTATACTCCACACCAGGCTTCCTCAAACTCAGCCCTCCAGATGTTTTTGGCCTACAGCTCTCATGATCCCTACCTAGCAGGACCAGTGGTCAGGGATGATGGGAATTGTAGTCTCAAAACATCTGGAGGGGCGAGTTTGAGGAAGCCTGCTCCACACCATGCACTCTTCCCACATTTTTATGTTCTCTTTTTATTACTTATTCCCAGCTAAATCGGGGGCATCCTACTAGTGTAGCTCAACATAATGCGAAATAATGTGTTGTACATAGAATACCTGCATGTACATTTCAGCATACGTGAAGGGTTTTGGGGGGGAAATAGATTTTATTTTATGGTTTAGATTGCTTAAAATAAAACATAGGGGGGACACCAAAATCTTTTCAGTGCTTAGACCTCTAAATGTCTTAATCTGGCCCTTTGTGAAATGGATATGATGGAACAAATGGCACATCAACTGAGTGATAAACACATTGAGTAATGCATATACATGTAGTATTTTGCTAATGGTCAATTGACTAACTTTTGTAACTACTCTTTGGTTTACTTTTTTAGTTCATGTCTTCATTTGCCTGAGACTGGCTGTTTTTGGAAGCCAAACCTATCACAACCTATAGTACTTGAACACTAGATTTTATTTCTCTTGTAGGCTCTGTCAATTTCTACTGGTGCTGAGTTGTTCTATTTCATGAAGTGCACTGCTTGGCTTTCAGCTTAATTCTGTGACTTGCAATGCAGGAATTATTGTTTTTCAATGTACAAACAAAACCGCAAAGCATTCTAAATAGCCTGCTGCTGCTCAGACTTTATAGTAGACATTTGCTTGTGGTTTAGAGATGGGCTGTAAAAAGTGGACGGGATGTGCAGGTTTTTGTCCAATGGGATCCTGATGCTTGGATTTCTGGTGCCAGTTTTGATTGTTTTTGGTATATCGTCTTTAAAACTTGTGGCTTGTTAGTTGCCACAGATTGACTTTTACAGAAATGGTGTGGAATACACTGTTTAAAATAACAGCTTTTTTTCCAGAAAAAAATACCCCCAAATCTAAGACATAGAAATCTGTTCAAAACTTCTCCAAGTCACACTTGTTCTTTTTTTCCGACATGCTTGATGGTTAGTTGACATTTGTGTTTTTTCCTCTCCCTATTGTTTGGCTTATTTTCAACAACTACTTCTCAGTTATACAGTCAAACACACCAAGCCTTGGGTCCCAACTAACTGGGAATTCCCATTTGTACCATTGCTTGGAAGCACACAGAGGGTGGGAGCCCAGTCTTGTACAGCACACAGTTTGTGGCTTTCTGGGCCCAGGTGCTGTTCAGCTCTGCTGGGGTCAGATTTTATACTGTGAGCCAAGCAGTTGCAGTTGGGACTAGAGAATAAACTCAAGAAAGAAATTTCTACAGTGGTTCCTCGGTTTACAACCACAATTGGTTCCGGAAGTCTGTACTTAACCTGAAGCGTAATTAACCTGAAGCAAACTTTCCCTTTGAAAGTAATGGAAAGTGGATTAACCCGTTCCAGACGGTCCGCGGAGTACTTAACCTGAAGCGTACTTAACCTGAAGTGAACTTTCCCATTGAAAGTAATGGAAAGTGGATTAATCCGTTCCAGACGGGTCCGTGGAGTACTCAACCTGAAGCGTACTTAACCCGAAGTATGAGTGTAATTGGTTCTGGAAGTCTGTACTTAAACTGAAGCGTACTTAACCTGAAGTGAACTTTCCCATTGAAAGTAATGGAAAGTGAATTAATCCGTTACAGATGGGTCAGCGATGTTTGTAAACCGAGGTGGTTGTAAACCGAGGTATGACTGTACTTCTAGTCTGCACCTGGATTGTTGGAAGCTGGAGTCAAGAGTAGGTCAGCAATAAAAATATATATACTGATGTCAGTGAAGTTAACTCTTTATTCAAAGAAACAAAAACAGTGCAGGCCTAGTGATCACAGCAACTCTTTCCAATAGTTCTTGCCCCAGTGAGGCAGTTGTGAGGACTCCTTGGATTCTTCAGCAGCATTCCTCATCTTTGTCTCCTGCCGACTGCTCTCTGCCCCAGCCTTTTCCTGCTCACTAAACTCTGTTGCCTCTTCAGCTTCTGACACTTCCTCCCAGTCTGCTGCTTCTTCTTCCTCTGACGACTCATCGCTATCCCATCACCAATCCCCAGGCTCTGAGCCTTCTTCCCTTGGGGTTCCCCAGCAGGGTGTTTTCCACCACTCCTATGTGTCTAAGCCAGTACTGTGAATGGGAGGACCTACCTGTGGCTTCAGCACTGCTGCTACTGACTTCATCACACACCCTCCCTTGTTTATTGTGTGGTAACATTGCCATGGACAAAGGATACTGTGTTTCTCCAAAAGTAAGACACCGTCTTATATTTATTTTTCCTCAAAAAAAACCCACTATGGCTTATTTTCAGGGGATGTTTTATATTTTTCCTCCTCCTCCTGCCGCGGCCGGTATTGTTGCTGTGCCTATCACTATGTCTTATTTTTGGGGTATGGCTTATATTCCTTGAAAGCTTAAAAATCCTGCTATGGCTTATTTTATGGGTATGTCTTAAAATATGAGAAACAGGGTAGCTGCTGGTTGACAGGGCTGTGGAATTCACTCCCCTGGAAGTCAGATTACTACAATGCTTGCGAGTTTCTGTTGCCTCATCAAAACATATCTGTTCTTCCATGCCTTTGGATGAGCTGGTTTTGCTTTAGTTTTAGCGGGTAGGCTTTGCTGTCATTTATTGCTCTTTTTTTTTAGCTGAGAATGTTTAACTTTGTTTTATTATATTAGTATTTTATTTATGACATGCATACTGTATTTGTATTTAGATATTATTTGGGGAAATGCCCTGGAATTGCAAAAAAGATCCTAGTAGGCTATTTTCCCCACTCAACCCAGCCTCACCCAAAAAACCCCATATAGCTGAAGTTTCACACTTTGGTTTGTGTGTCCATTCTGGTCTCAATAATTAAAAATTGCGAAAGAGGCCAACAGGCTTAGTCTTCCCTTACATATTACTGTCCATATTATTGAATGGGAATTGCTTTAAAAATAAGTAGTATACTGTAGGAAGGATCAAAGAAGTGTTTTCGCTTTGTGCTTATAAAGAGATTACTTCTGACAAGCTAAATGACACATTCTCATCTTCCTATGCTGCTGAGTAAAATCTAAAGATATCCTCAAGTGTGCTGGAGAGTTCTTTTAAAGTGAAAAAATAAAGAATTGCAATTTTGCCTACCCCTGAATCCTTGTTTCCCTGTAAAAGGTAATGTTACTGTCAGCTTGTTAGACTCCCTGGATTCCAGACAAATGTGCTCCACAGTTTGTGTATGTCAGCATGTTGTCAGCCAGCAGCTGTGAATTGGATTTACACAGCCTCGCTTGCATATCACCTTTCAGTGTGAATTCATGCAAGAATAGACATTTAAAAGTCCTTCTTTCATTGCAACGTTATGGCTTTCCTTTGTCAGGAGAGCCAGCTTGCTTAGAGTTTGGCAGGTATCACAATGCTTTTGTGTGCTTTGTTTTGTTGGTGTTGTGAAGCAAGATGCTGCTGATAAAGCACACTAACAAGATCAGAAGAAATTTTCAGATGTTACTGTTAACTTTAATAAACACTTTCCCCCTCCAGCTGTGATTTCTGTACTGTAGATAACTCTCTGATCAAATTAATCTATCAACTTCACGAATAGCTTGGAGAAAGGGACTGAGGAACTTTGTGTGGTTCACGTAAACCTTACATGATGCCTAACACGTTTGAAACAAATATGCAAACACATTCTTAAAGAACATTGTCTATATAGGTCCACATCAAGCATTTCCAATAATGAGTAGTTTAAGAGTTTGTAACATTATGCACAGCATGGGAAAAGTGGATAAATAAACATTTTGCTCCCTCTCTCATAACACTAGTACTAGTGGATGCCCAATGAAGCTGAATGCTGAAGGATTTAGATGAAAGAAAGTACTTCTTCATGCAGTGCCCAGTCAAACTATGGAACTTGCGCCCGCAGGAGGCCATGGTGACCATCAACCTAAATGGCTTTAAAAGAGGATTGGACAAATTCATGGCAGAGAGGGCTGTCAATAGCTATTGGTGGCTACTAGCCATGATAGCTACACTCTGCCTTCTGAATACCAGTTGCTGGAAACCAAAGGATGGGAGAGGGCTCTTGTACGTGAATCCTACTTGTGGGTTTTCCACAGGCATCTGGTTGGCCACTGTGAGAATAGGGTGCTGGACTAGTTATGCTATTGGCCTCATCCAGCAGGATCTTCTCTTATTCTGTACTCCCCCCCTTAAAAACAACACAGATTGATGAAAAAGGCAAAAGTTTTTCTGTTTCATTTTCTCCCCAAGATATTCACATCCTCTCCCAAATTGCTCTCTTTTCTTTGTTTTCAGAACATGAAGTGTACAGAGGGAGAGTACTAGCATGAATGAATTGTTTGTTACACTCTCAGACCAATAGTAGTGGCAATTTTCAACTTCCAGTGGTACTGGTTAGAAAAGTGAAAAACAGCAGCTTTCGAAAAATGGATAAACCAGAGTAGCTAAAGCATGTGTTTATTTTACAAGATTGTTTAAACTCAGCAGAGCAGGTATCCAGTTGTTTTGTTTAGCATCATTCTCCATGAACAAAGCAAAGTTACATTTGTCTCAGGTGTTGGAATCATTCAGCAGCCTCCTTTGACATGGCAATAGTCCTTTCTCCCCAAAAGGTGGGGGCAGCAGACACAATGATTATTTTGGTTATTCATATGTAGCTGTACTTACTGGGTTTTTTTTTAAAGAGGTCATCCACACTTCCACTTGTCCTGTGCCTAAAAAGCATGGGTCGGAGTGGTTTTCCATTTGCAGCACTGCTTTTCCCAGGAAGACCTGCTCTTTACTGGAGCAAACATCAATCCAAACCCCAACTGGTGTTTGCTCTGATTCAGTGGTAAATATCGGGTTTCCCCAGGGAGAAGCAGCAAGACAAGCTGAAGTGTGGATGAACCTGAAGTCTGTAAAATGACTACAGTTTTCAAGAAAATTGTGGTTAACAGTTACAGTAGTTTAAATGCAGAAACAAAGTATCAGATTTCACAGTGACACACACTACAGACTTTCTCTTGGATTTTGGTTGGGGAGAAGTAAATAATGAGAGCAACTTTGCTTCTTCCTGGTCTAACAAATGGAGGAGTGTGGTATGTGGTAGCATCCTGCTCATTAGTGGCAAGCCATAGATTCCACCCTCCCTAACTATGGCTTACTGTGATGTGCTAACCAGGTTGCTATATGATACAGTGATATCATGTCAAATGTTGCATCTTTAGCTATTTTTAATATTTAATATGGTCAATTGGATTATTTTATTTTATTTTTTAAAAAGCCACCTACAGGCTTTTGTCAAGTATAAAATCCTATTTCTTATGCACCACATAAATGTATCATTGGCTGTTTGATCTGAAACTACTTACATTCTAATCCTGAATTCATTATGTAGAGCAATGTTTTGTTAGTAAATGGGTGTTACTTCCTAGCCTCCATATGAACATGGTGTCAGTGCCTTAATAACTGAGCTATTTTTATTCTGTAATAATCAGTCGTTGATAATGAAGAGCCAAGCAGTTCTCACATTTGAATAATTAACTTTTAATGAAATTATGTGATAAGCTTTTAAAATAAAACTGTTGGTCTTAGACTTTGATAGAGAATTAATCAGCTGACAAAATAAATCCCTCAATTAATTTTTTTTTAAATGCTGGCCATTAGTTAGCCTGAAACATTACCTAATTTGTACTACTGATAAAGTAGTGTTGTTACACCATTTCCTTGTTCTTGCTTAGGCAGCCTTAGTCTTGCTCATCTCTTTGGTAGGGAAGTAGAATATTGTGAAGAAACTAAATAGCTAACAAAAGATGAATCCAAATTGCAATTACATATCAGCATACCATTTTCTTCCCTATCAGTCTAAGAATGGCATATCTATGGTGCAAATTTAAATCTGTTTGGTACTGCATTAAGAAGTTTAATTCATTTTCTTATCAAGTTCTGAGCCAATTTCGTGCCAAAGCACAAATTTAGAGTTTAACCTCAGTGGTGCCTGGAGTTCTCTTGATAAGAGTACTGATTTCAGTGTTTGGCTCTTAACTAGTGAGTGTGAGATAAAGCCGCCTTACCCAGTGAGCCTTAGGTTAATTAGCATCTCAAAGTTCAGCTCATAGGATAGAACATACAGTAGTGCGCACACTAGCATGGGTATCAAAGTGACTTAAATGGTTTTGTCTTATAGTAGCTTCTGGGTAGCAGCAGATAGCTCAACCCAACCTGTATGGTATTTTGTTTATAATAAGCTATCAATGGTTTGGGTCCAGATTTTAAAACATTGATTAACTGGTTTGAGCTGTGGAAAGGCAGCTTAGAATACCCATTAAAACAGATTCAAAATCAACTATTCACCTTCTTCCAGGCCAATGTTGCTTCCAGGCACTGATTCAGAAGTTAAATGGCCTCCTTGGTATGAGAAGATGGAACAGAGAGATAGAGCTGAGTATACAGTTATACCTCAGGTTGCGAACGTGATCTGTGTGGGAGGCACGTTCGCAACCTGTAGTGCTGTGTCTACGCACGCGCGTGACATCATTTTGTGCTTCTGTGCATGCAGCGTTCGCAACCCAAGGTATGACTGTATTCCACATGCAATACTTATGATACTTCAACACAAACCTCTGGGTTATTTCTGCCAGTGGTTTAATGAATATATTAAGAAGAACAGAACCCTTTTGAAACACATAGGCCAGGCATAGGCAAATTCGGCCCTCCAGATGTTTTGGGACTACAAGACCCATCATCCCTGACCACTGGTCCTGTTATCTAGGGATGATGGGAATTGTTGTCCCAAAACATCTGGAGGGCCGAGTTTGCCTGTACCTGACATAGGCCATTCACCAAGATGCTCAGAACATTTTGAGACCAATTATCAAGGAAATGGAGCCATTGCCATTCCATGCCACTTAAGCTCAGTCCACACAAGAATCCCATATGTACTTGATATGATATTCTTATATTCTTCCTTGAGCTGCATTGTAGAAGATGTTAAAAGAGATCAAGATGCAGACATAACTTTTTTTAAGCAACTTTGGGACTGCCTCAAACCCTACAGAAGTTACCTGAGTTCTGTTTGTGTTTCATCTTTTTTCCATAATTTGATAATGGCTCTTGCCAGTACCATCACATAAACACATTTTACAGATGATCTATGACTGTTTGCTATGAAGTTTATCTTAGCTAAATGATTGCTGGCATATACTGACGACTAATCCTTTTAAATTTTGGTAGCTTCCTGAACCCATCTCAGCTTAATTAGGTAGCTTGACTCAACTGTGCTTCAAAAACATCTATGATAACTTCAATAACATTGAAGTGCTTGTTCAAAATATGTCTTGTAATGAATGTTCTGTTATGTATCTAAGTATACAAGAGAAGCAATTTGTTGCCTTGATTTCCTTCACTGCGCATGTTATGAGCATTTGCTTTGTTTTTAGTTAGGGCAAGGTTTAAGTGAGGAGTTCTATTTGAATCAATTTCAGATATTGCAGATTATCATAAACACTTGAAGTTGCCTTAGTATATTAACAATGATAAATACCTCACAAAAATACAGCTACAGACCATCTTGGTAACTCTAATTGCCACAGCCCAGTTTAATGTCTTCGTTTATTTACACATAACTGTGATTGGGTAGGAGGATTCTTAGTATGACTTATATAAGATTTAAAGCAAATGTAAAAGCTGTTGTCTGCATCATATATGATGGTTATATTTGGCAGTTCCTTCATGTTGATACATGAGGCTCCGGGAGCTTAATGACTTTGTTATATGTTGATAGTGGATCTGCACACAGGAAAAAAGCACCATAAATAAGTCAGAAATTAAAACGTTATAACAAAAGAAAAAAAGCACTATGGAAAATTGCTTAGATTTTTTAAAAAACTCTCTGGTATTGTATTGCATGTTTATAACACATTCAAAATGATGTTTCCTTACTAACGTTACTGAGTCCATGTTCTGGCATAGCTGCCAAGTCTCCCGTTTTTCGTGGGAAACCCCTGTATTTTAAACCGTTTCCCACTGGCAGCCCGGATTGGGAAAAAACCCGTAAATCCCCCGGATTTCTTACCTGCCAGGGAGGCTCCATTTTGGGTCCTGGCGCCGCCCGATTTCCGGTGCCCAGACATGGGTAGCGTGGCACTGGAAGTCGCTTCTACGCATGCGTAGAAGGGACTTTCGGTGCCGCTCCGCCCATGCCTGGGCACCAAAAATTGAGTAGAGCGGCACTGGAAGTCGCTTCTACGCATGTCCGGACATGTGTAGAAGCGACTTCCGCTGCCGCGCTGCTGCTGATCCCGCATTTTTCAGCGGGAGACTTGACAGCTATGTGGTCTGGATTACCATCTAAGCACCTTTACTGAGTGTTAAACTTACCTTAAAGTTAGGCTTGGTTTCCAGTGGCTTCTTAAAAAAAAGAAACATAGATATTTTCAGTATCAGTTACACATACTCCTAAGGGAGGGGGGGAGTCAAATTCAGTTAATTCATTTAAGATTCTAGAATTGTTTATTTCTTTGACATCTGATGGGAGGGTGTTCCACAGGGCAGGTGCCACTACCGAGAAGGCCCTCTGCCTGGTTTCCTGTAACCTTACTTCTCACAGTGAGGGAACTGTGAGACCCTCACAGTTCATTAGACCCTCGGAGCTGGACCTCAGTGTCCGGGCAGAATGATGGGGGAGGAGACCCTCCTTCAGGTATACTGGACCGATATTGCCATTACCACTGAAAAGGCTTTATGTGGGATAGACTTTAGACCTTTTGGGGAAATGCCTAGAATCTGAAGTATTGGGGTTTGAGGAATAGTTTGCTTAGTCAATAATGTTACTTTTTGAAAAGATGTTGCTTTCGTAGAGGCATTTTGAGATAACAACCATGAAATATATGCCCAATGCAACATTTATTTGAGGCTGTATTGAAAACCTTTTCTGACTTGACTAGAGTTAAGTGCCAGTACAAAAGAACTATAAGTTAGAATCCATCATTTTCTCATGGAATTAGGGGAAAAAACACCCACTTATCCCAAAGGAACTTATCCATTAACATTCCTAACTCCACTTATTTCATTACACTTTGTTTCATTTATGAATCTCCTTCTGTGAAACATCTTGAAGTGATTAACAACAAAAACAGAAATCCAGTACAGATAAGGTTCCCTACTAAAAGGGCTAGCTGAAAAAGAAATGTCTTTGGAAGGTTCTGAAATGATAATGGAAATTGTGCTTTTGGCAGTTCCGGGGGTATGTGCCTTCACACTAAAGACTTGATTCCTACATCATATGGAATGGACCTCCTCATGAGATTGCATCTACAGGAGATCCTCTGTTGAACAGCTCAGTGATTTGTTGGCTATACAGTGGGTAAGGTTATCTTTTAGGGGTCATCTAAGAGAAACCGGGGGGGGGGCATTAGACCCCAGGTCTGAGGCTTCCTGTTTGTGCAGTAGATGTATAAAATTATTTTCTTGGGTGGCTGAACTTTACAAAACACAAGAAATCTATACCCACCTCAGTTCAGGAATGTTCTGGAATTCTATGAATGGCCTATGTATATGATAGAAACTTGTTCACATATGCTACATATAACATATATAACCAGTCACGTACTTTCATTGTCCAAAGTAAAGTATTGATCACCTTATCTGGTTATTGTGATGTGAAACTTGCAACTATCTTGCCAAAATAACTGAGCAAATGTATCATTTGAAGCCTTTCTATAAAGTAATTTGTTCCATACTATTAATTGGAATAGAAAGGCATGCCATGTGCAGAAAAACAGATTGTGATTTTCCAATGCTAGTTTGAGTGGCAGGTTTTACTCTTCTCATTCTGCAAGCAATGCAAACCCAGGTTTCAGAAAACTGGTTCAAGAGAGGGTAAAAAATTAATATTACCCTTGACTGGATTTTAGTGTGTCAAACCTTTGTTATGCATATGATTTATAGTATGTGGATTTACACAGAATGCAAGAGGAAAAAAATATGTTGCCTATCTACTACTTTCATATTAATAAGTTTCTAGTAAGATATTTGAGAAGGACAATGTGACATTTTCATTCAGAAATCTGAATAAATTACTTCCTTTTTTATTTCCTTTGTAGGCACTGTCCAGTGCCATAAATGGATATTTTTCAAGGTAGTTTTATTGATGTTTCATTATGTGGCTTGCATAATCCTCTGGAAAGGGTTCTGATTTATTTTAATATTTTTATTGAAGAAAAAGAACTTAAACAATACAAATTACCAATCACATAACCAATTACCATTCCCCCCTTTACCCCTCCCCCCACCCTCTCCCACCCTCTAAGGACTTCCCTCAGCTCCCCTCTCTGGTTTGTTTGTACATATTATTTTCTGCATGTTATAAAATTGTACATATCGTTCCCTTATCTATCATATGTTCTAGTAATGAATTGTGGATGTTTATTCAAAACATGCCAAGGAGTCCAAATCCTTTTGTTGTCTTTTTAAATCATTTGTAAAAAGTTCCCATTCTTCTTTAAAGTCACGGTTGTCCTTCTCATGTAGTTCATATGCCAACTTTGCAAACTCTGTATAGCTCATCAGTTTTTCTTGCCACTGTTCTTTCGATGGGATTTCCTCAGTCTTCCATCTTTGTGCTAACAAGACTCTTTCCGCTGTTGTAGCATACATGAATAAGTTCTTTATTTTCCTTGGCAGGTCTTGTCCTAGAATCCCTAACAAAAATTCTTCTGGGTGTTTTTTTTACAAATGTCATTTTAAACATCTTTTTTCAATTCATTATATATCATCTCCCTTTAAAAAAAAACCTTCTCTATATTCCCACCACATATGATACAAAGTACCTTCTTTTTCTCTACATTTCCACCAAGGTGTTTTTTGATCTATTAGATTCTTATACCTTTCCCACACTCTCATTAATGATTTCCTAATTATATGGTTATAAAATCCTTTATGTACTTTCCCTTTCCCATACCATAAGTATGCATGCCATCCATATCTATTGTCATTTCCTTCCAAATCTAATGCTTCTTCCTTTTCCAGTTTTATCCAGTCCCTAATCCAAACCAAACATGTAGCCTCGTAATATAATTTAAGGTCTGGGAGGGCAAAGCATCCTCTTTCTTTTGTGTCTGTAAGTATCTTATGTTTAAGCCTTGGCCTTTTGCCCCCCCCCCCCGGACAAATTTAAAAAGAAAGAGCACATTCATTTTTATTACAGCAATTTTTCCTAATAGGGAAAGGTTCATTGTACTCCAAAATTTCTAGGTTCCTTTTTATCTCACACCATATTTTTTTCATAATTATCTTTATACACATTTATATTTCTTGATGTTAACCATATCCCTAAATATTTTACTTTTTATGAATTTTTATCTCAATACTTTGCACCATTTTTTTCTCTTCTTCTTTTAGATTTTTAACTAATAATTTAGTTTTATTTCTATTTAATTTAAATCCTGCCACTTCCCCAAATTCTTGAATTTTCTCTATCACCTTAGGGAGAGAGTTTTTTGGATCTTCTACCATAATTACTAAATCATCAGCAAAGGCTTTCAATTTAAATTCATTCTTCCCAGTTTTTATCCTTATAATCTCTTTTTCTGCTCTTATATATAAATCAAATAAATAAATGAAAGTTAGAAACAATTCCCACTCTAAACCCAGTAATAAAATTCGCAAATACAGGGGGGGGGGACAAAGACCCAAAATAATCATTCTAAGGACTTTTTGAGAATGGGCACATACAGTAAACTAATTCTCTAAGTTTGTTCAGAAACTTGTATGCAAAACAGAATATATTAGAACTTGTCAGGATAACTGCTTTGGAAAGCATTCATTTTTAAAAGTACTGGTATGTATGTGGGTAGGGTGAGTGGTGGCAAATTAAACTAGTTGTTCTTCTGGTTGTTCATTTTTCTTTAATCTGTTGAAGGGTCCTTTTTAAAAGAAGCATTCAGGATTCTTTACCATATGAAAGTATTAATAAATATGCAGCATATAAAAATAAAAGAATGCTAACTTGCAATAATTTCCCAGAGGCATATTCTGGAATCCATGCAAACATTTAATGAATATAATAAAGATTTAGCATCCTTCTGCATACTTCAGCATCTTTAAAGCTACATAAAGCCAATACTAATCCAATCTACTTCATCATCTCCATCCTAGAAATGTGATATTCCCTGAGTCAAAGTCTTGAAATAGTAATTTGTCCTGTGACATCTGAAGTATGAAATAAGAAATCCTGAACAAGATAGACCACAGAACCATGTGGAGGATTTTAGAGCTGCATGCATAGTCATTGGCATATTTGCATATAATCTTTTTCACATTCACCAGCTAATTACTGAATTTGTGCACTGACATACAGATAATGGTTCCAATTCACACAGATCCAGCCCAGCCTGGCTCAATGTCTCACTGTCAATCTCTGGAGCTCCATGGCTCTGTGGGTGCTCTCTTACCTGCCCTCTCAGAGCATGTGAGCAGGAACAAGAATTTGGGCAGAGAGGGTAAATCACTTGGGCAATGGTGAGGAATGAGGAAGAGGCAGAACAAGTCATTATGTGGATCAGGGGTGCATCCCTCTGAAGATGTCTTGCCCAGCTTCCCCCCTCCCCCATGAAACCACCACTAAATGATGGTATTGCATGCTCAGGAACAGATGACTCCTCACACTCTTGCAGCTCAGTTGTAAGAATGCCATTTTAACAGTCAGAAAACACAGGATAATCCATGCCTCCAGTGAGCAATTCAGTTACTGTATAATTTTGCTAAATAGGATAAAGCATTTAATTTTTTAAGAAAATTCAGTGTCAGTAACTGCAGCTTCTAATAAAATTGTTATTATCTATAGCTTTACTGCAACAAAGGCTGGGATATGCAGCTAAATCCCAGTTCAGTGTAATACAGATTAATGGGTTAGATTTGAGGGTGACATTTTATAAAGCAAAGAAATCAAGGGACAATTCTAGTTCATAAAATAGTCTTCTATGCTCTTCTATGAAGGCCTAATCCTATGGGCATTTGTGTGTGTGTGTGTGTGTGTGTGTGTGTGTGTGTGTGTGTGTGTGTGAATGCAGTTGCTCCAAGTAGATATTTTGTAATTTAAATAGTCATGAAGGTTATTTCAATAAGGTTGACAAGCCACTAATTAGTAATATTAAACAAATAACTGTAGGGTTTTTTTTAAAAAAGTATCATATTTCACTATTGATCATAGTCCATAGCATTTGTCATTTTAAACTCATTTACAATAGTGCAGAGATAAATACCACATAATAACCTTTTTTAAATCACACATATTTAATGTATGGCCTTTCAGTAATGTCAAGAGATGGCAGCTTATAGTTTCCTGCATTATGTGGAAACCCTAGAGGTGACTGATATTACTTAGAGCAATGGGCAAATTCAGGACACAGCTACATTAGTAAACAAGCAATGATTTGAATGCACTATAAACATGCAACTCCAGAGGGCACCAGAGAGCAGGAAAATTTTCAGCCCATATGATTAAGACATCATGCTTTTCCTTCCACAGCTACTACTGACATGGGCTCCATCTTTTTCATTTTATACAGTCCCATTTGTAGAGCCCCTGGAAGTACCAGGAGGGTGGGCGTCGAATGATGGCAGGGAACAATATCTAAGAACTACTAGATATGACAAAAGGAGATAACATAGTACCCCCTGCCTGATGATACCTCTCCACAGTTTTTAAACAGATCAATTGCTCTATTCCAAGTTCCCATCTTCTTTGTTCCCAAACCCAGAGGGTCCACCCCATGCATCTCACACAATGACCGAGACATCAGAGTACATACCTTCAGTGGCGCTTCAGCTACAGTGCTCCTTGCAACACACATGTTTTTGTAGCATGGGTGACCCATGCAGAAAGTCTATCTATTCTTATCAATTGATGGTGACTTCAAGCCTGCTGGGATCTGCTACAGGGCTTAAAGTAAGCACTGATCAGCTAAGCCAATGGCCTTCCAGTACAAATCCTGCTCTACATTTACTGTGCAAACTATAATGATGATCATTTTGCTAGAGTAATAAAAGTGAGCAGGCTTATCTGGAATACTGTGCATTGTGTTGGGAAGACAAATATTATCCACGAGGCTTGAAGGTGCATGGATACAAAAAAAGGAACCTTTAGTTTTTGTGTCAGTGAAGACAATAGTGGAAAGTGGCAATAGATCCCATTCTGTTACAGAGCATAATGATTTGCCAGGTTCCTGAAGTTTTCCCTTGTCACTAATGGAACAAAAAATGCTGAACCTGTTGAAAGGAATAATTCTCATACCATCTCTGGAACATCTGAGCTGTGTGGGATAAAAAGATGAGAAGGGATGACTGCCTGCTAACCTGAGCATCTTCTGTTGCCTATGAAAACTGTTGCCAGCACAAACACGAACAAAGCATTTTGGCTGGCAATGCACATGGAGACTGATTTTATTTTTCTGCCAGATGCCAGTGACTGAGACAGTGTGAACGATGCTTTGATTCCCACAGTGAATAGTAGGATGTATTTGCGGTTGGCAAGTACAAATCTGAGGGAAATCTGCCCAAAAGAGAAAGCAATTGCACTTGGAACCATGAATTTTGTAAAAGAAAACATGAAGGAAAGAAAAAAAATTAGGTGACAGTCATGCGAAGTTTGTAGACAGTTGATGCTTAATTTTGCCCAACCCTTTATCCTAAAAAGCACTGCAAATGCATGCTATATTTAGGACAAGCCTAAATTCCTTCAACAGGATGGCGCTGAAAATGCCCATTGGGTAGTACCGGTATATAATCCCCTCCAGTTCACCACCTCAAATTGATACTTAGTCAGCGGTGACCCATCTGCATGAAAAATTCCCCCGGCCAGAACCCCTAAGTGCCACATATGCTCTTAATCAGGGGTAGGCAACCTCAGGCCCGTGAGCCGGATACGGCCCAATCACCATTTCAATACGGCCCACGGACGGTCTGGGGATCAGCATGTTTTTACATGAGTAGAATGTGTCCTTTTATTTAAAATGCATCTCTGGGTTATTTGTGGGGCATAGGAATTCATTCACCCCCCCCAAAAAAATATATAGTCCGGCCCACCACATAGTCTGAGGGGACGGTGGACCGGCCCACGGCTGAAAAAGGTTGCTGTCCCCTGCTCTTAATGAAGGAACTGGGCATATTTCAGAAGAAACCCTTCACCTAACCACCTTTCCTTTCCTTCTCTGATCTGTATTGGACCAACAAAATAGTAATAACCACCCTTCTTCCATAAAAGAAAGGTCCTCCTTGCTCCTCCATCTTCAAGCAGAAGTGGCTTTTTCACCCACTTTCGCTTCCTCTGCAAATGTGCTTTTGCCTGGACCGCTTTGGTTGCAGGATGGTAGGAGGAATATTTTGCTCAGAGACCTCTCAAACCTGGAACTAGCTCTTGCCATTAAATGGCTTGACTCTGTACATCTTCATATTATACAATTTGCTTTTAATTTGGTTATTTTAACATGCATTATCTCTTGCTGAAGTCTAAGTATTTAAGAAATACTGAAATGAGCAGCTATTTAGTAACAACAACAACAACAACAGCAACAACAACAATAATATCCCTTATGATTTTGGCAGTATGTATATTGTGTTATAATTTCACTAATTTAAATAGTAATGATGAAATCATGTTTCATTAGCTTGAGGTTTTACCTCCCTCTACTGGTTAATATCAGTAGCTCTAGACAGTGTTAGGTAAAATAAATAAAGATGGCATATGCATAAAAAGGAGATATCTAGGTATGCAGTTACTTTTAGACAATCTCAGTTCACCCACCCACACAATCACAATTCAATTAAATTCATAAACTTTATTGCGCTAGCCAAAGGCCATGGCATCGTTCACAGAGGGAACAAAAGGAAAAACAACAATAACCATAAAGACATTTTTTAAAAAAATGTTTAGCACTACCGGTGCAATAAACCACATCAAGTCTCCTAGAGATTATTAGTTGCATAAAATAGAATAGCAGGGAAATCTCAGGTAAAATATGCCATCTTAAATGTCTGAATCCCCTTTGCAGTTGACCGGTATTTTATCTAGCTCGTTTCTTCTGATCTTCTTAGCTCCAACACATATAATGCTACTTTATAAGTTACAAAGTCATCAGTATCGCTCAGCAGCCATTTCAACCTTTCCACCCTGTTAGAGTGTATTCCATTCGTAAGCAGGGGTTTTATAAATCGGTTTCTTGGATCTATGTATAGCGGGCATTGCAATAAATAATGGTACGGATCCTCTACACAGGGTTGTCCACATATACAAAGTCTCTCCTCGTACTGTACTTTGCCTTACCGACCATCCAACACCATCGAGGGCATCGACTGGAATCACAATTCTGTAAAAGCGATTCTTAGTATGGCAAGTGGGAGCTTTGTCAGATATCTAGCTCAGGTCACACACACACAAAGATGGGATGGAAGGAGGAACCTCTTAATCTATTCAGAAAGTGCCCTTTAACATTCACAATTGGTCCATAGGATACCAATTGTGAAAGATAAGAGAAAAAGTATACATTTGCATGTACATGGCATAAGTATGTGCTGTTGAATTGTACCACCAGGCACTGCCAGCTACCAAAATATTCAATACTCAGAACTGTGCATTTAGATGCTTTTAAAACTACATAAATAAAACCATCTCATTCCTGATCTTACATTGATTTTAGTTCAAAGAAAAGTGTAAAGAGATAAAAATCACTTTATATTGACCAGTCACCTTGTCAAGCTTGTATTTACACCCACAACAGCTACACATCCTTCAAGCTGAAATTACCATACAATTATCATCTGTCCTGAGGCCAATCACAATTGCCTCAAGGCTTAAGTATGTTGCACATTTTGTCTAGCAGCTGAACTGATCTTCATGCAGCCTTTCAAAATTGCACAGTTCTCACTGCGACAGCAGATATCCTAGCACAGATATTTGTATGCAGGCAAAGCAATACAGATCAGCTCACGTTCTTTACAAGTGCTTTAAATTGGCACTAATCTATGGTAAAAGCCTAATGCATATAAGCCAAGGACTCGCTGTTATGCTTCAGAAAATACAGTTGTACCTCTTTTTAGCAATATCTCTCCCCATATAGAGTAAATATTGTTGGCTAAAAGCATACTCTGGACATTTAGCTTGAAAGTACAATTTCTTATGTTTTAGCTGGAAGTGATTACATTTCAAGTGAATGAAAAATTCTTAACTGGAGTCCTACAGAAAGGAATTGGAAAGACGGAATGTGAAATAACTTGGCTACTGTCGCTTTCTCTTATTTACAGGTATTTATATCAGACACAGGGTAGTAATTAGCCTTAGATTGAAATCCTAGGCATGTCTACTCAGAAGTAAGGCCTTTGGCTTACTCCCAAGTAACTGGGTATTAGATTATAGCCTTATGTTTTAAAAGTAAATTGTTACTTGGGGGACAGATATTTGTTTCAAAATTTTTGTTGGCATTTTAACATCCCTTCTGCCTCATAATTGCCATATACTTAATTCTTCACTGATGAGAAAACCCACCTGCTTACTGTCGATGGCAATTAAAAAAAATTGGAACAATTGGAGGGGAAAATAATTTTTAGAAGCCACTGATGAGCAGAAATAATGTCAAAGCCTTTTACAATTTAAATCAGGCTTCCTCAACCTCAGCCCTCCAGATGTTTTGGGACTACAGTTCCCATCATCCCTGACCACTGGTCCTGCTAGCTGGACATCTGGAGGGCCGAGGTTGAGGAAGCCTGAATTAAATAGTCCTTTCTAAAAACTCAAGAGTAGGTGCAAAAATCAAACAATACAAGGCAATAGCAACAAAAAATCAAATGAACACCACATTTCACTAAGACTTCAAGATAATTTAACTATGTTCTAGTTTAAGTCTGGGAAATCTGTGGCCCCTCAGATGCTATTGGGGTCCAGCTCTTATCAGGCCCATCTAGCTAATGGTCCATGTGTTGCGATTTGTGTAGTCCAGAAACTTCTGGAGGGTAACAGGTTTCCTACCCCTACTATAGTATGTCTAAAGGTCTGCAGGTATGATTTAGTTGGTTATTTCAAAGCATCACTGGTGATCTTAGGGAATTTTAAAATTTCTAGACTTCATAGTTTTTTGCATCACATTTATTACTTATTTCAGAATGTGGTAAGCACCAGCAGTGCAAATCACTTCAGCCTTCCATGCAAGTGTACCTCCTGACTATGTGTATCACCTCTCTCAGCAAATTATCTCCTGAGTTTTTCTTTCCCTACAAGTTACGTCCCTCTGGATGGCTTTTCATCACCTGCTTTCTCCTCCTCCATTCCATTTGCCCTGTTCTCCTTTTCCCAAGCCCAGCTTTTTAAAAATTATTTGTTGGCATCGATCTCTGTTGGGAGACGATGGAGGAGTGTGCCTTTGGGGATGAGGTCAAATAGTTGGAACGTTGCAGCACCTGCTGTGGCTGTAGAGACTGATGTGGGAGAGATATGTTTTGTTGCAGCTAGGGCAGATGAAGGTGCTGCTGCAGATGCACTGTGGCGTTTCTTCTCTCTGTGCTCCTCTCTGTGCTATGGGTACATGACATGACTGTATCCAGGCAATGCAGTCATCCGTAGATGCCAGGGTCGTTAACAGCATAAAAATACAAGATAAAAAACATAATAAAAACAAACCAAACCAATAACCCCCCTGCCCACAAACAAATGTTTTCAGAATGATTTCATCATCATGAGCCCCGCCCCCCGTTTGCTCCATAAAATGCAAGCAATAGTAAATAGATTATTCACATTGAAATGATGTGGATCATGCACAAGCTTCTGAGAAAAGAGGAAGCTTTCAACCACTTCTCAACTGAAAGTTGGATTGACAATTGGAGTCAGTGACTCATGCGTGCGCTTCAAATTCTTACCAATCAGTGCACAATTAACCTGGGGCCAGAGCTCGAATTAAAGGACACCTGGATTCCTTCCAAGAAATCATGACCCATTTCTTCCATACTATTCTTAAGAGGGGCTCATCACTCTCCCCCTCTCCATAATTCACAAACCCTCTGTGTCTACCTCTCTGGCAGAAAGAGCTTTCCAGAGAGTGGTATGTCATTCTATAGGAAGCAGATACTAGGTTTCTTTGATGAGTATTTAGTGCAAAGCAGCAGTAATATATGTTACAAATTCTACTCTGCCGCAACCAGGCAGCATTAATTTTATGAAATCTGGTGGTTTCAATCTTACAGCCTTTAGTTCTGTCCACAGGTATTGTTGCTATGTAACTTTCCCTGGAATTATTTGGGACTCTGGAGAACTAGAATTCTGTATCCATTTACAGTTGAATAATAACTCCTGTCTATATATTATCTTTTAACTTTACAACTGGAATGGGAGACCAGGAGCTGCAAGCTTGAAAAGTGTATTGCCCAAATCTTGTTTACTTCTGAGAGAGAAGGAACCATAGAAGCAACTTCTGAAACTTCTGATCAGATTAAAATTATGCCACTGTTCACACTAGCTGGATAAAAATAGATGCAACCTGTTTTTTATATATATTATTATTATTTCGTTATTGCACTTATATTGGATCTGGAGTTTCAATGTGTCAGCCCCTGAGCCTTTTCAAACCTCAGAAAAAGATTTATGTGACATTTCTTTCCACCTGCTGTGCACAACTACTTGGTTTTTAATCTGATTGCTTAAAAAAGAAAAGAAAAGAAAAATTTCCTCCCTGCCTTTAAAGGGGAACGAGAACTTTCACTGCAGTTTTTATTCCGATATAATACCTGACATAACAATGATAACAACTTCATTCAGTTTAAATATCTTTGAAGAGGGTCAAAGATACTCTTGGTGAAATGTAATACTTGCCAACCTTCTTAAGAGCAGGTTCTAAACCGGAAAGAAATACAGGGCTGAATATTCCTCCTCCAACTTTTGCACTATATATAAAGGTAAAGGGACCCCTGACCATTAGGTCCAGTCGTGACCGACTCTGGGGTTGCGCGCTCATCCCGCATTATTGGCTGAGGGAGCCGGCGTATAGCTTCCAGGTCATGTGGCCAGCATGACAAAGCCGCTTCTGGCAAACCAGAGCAGCACATGGAAACGCCGTTTACCTTCCCGCTGTGTTGTTGTTTAGTCGTTTAGTCGTGTCCGACTCTTCGTGACCCCATGGACCATAGCACGCCAGGCACTCCTGTCTTGCACTGCCTCCCGCAGTTTGGTCAATCTCATGTTCGTAGCTTCGAGAACACTGTCCAACCATCTCGTCCTCTGTCGTCCCCTTCTCCTAGTGCCCTCAATCTTTCCCAACATCAGGGTCTTTTCCAAGGATTCTTCTCTTCTCATGAGGTGGCCAAAGTATTGGAGCCTCAGCTTCACGATCTGTCCTTCCAGGGAGCACTCAGGGCTGATTTCCTTAAGAATGGATAGGTTTGATCTTCTTGCAGTCCATGGGACTCTCAAGAGTCTCCTCCAGCACCATAATTCAAAAGCATCAATTCTTCAGCGATCAGCCTTCTTTATGGTCCAGCTCTCACTTCCATACATCACTACTGGGAAAACCATAGCTTTAACTATACGGACCTTTGTTGGCAAGGTGATGTCTCTGCTTTTTAAGATGCTGTCTAGGTTTGTCATTGCTTTTCTCCCAAGAAACAGGCGTCTTTTAATTTCGTGACTGCTGTCACCATCTGCAGTGATCAAGGAGCCCAAGAAAGTAAAATCTCTCACTGCCTCCATTTCTTCCCCTTCTATTTGCCAGGAGGTGATGGGACCAGTGGCCATGATCTTGTTTTTTTTATGTTGAGCTTCAGACCATATTTTGCGCTCTCCTCTTTCACCCTCATTAAAAGGTTCTTTAATTCCTCCTCGCTTTCTGCCATCAAGGTTGTGTCATCTGCATATCTGAGGTTGTTGATATTTCTTCCGGCAATCTTAATTCCAGCTTGGGATTCATCTAGTCCAGCCTTTCACATGATGAATTCTGCATATAAGTTAAATAAGCAGGGAGACAATATACAACCTTGTCGTACTCCTTTCCCAATTTTGAACCAATCAGTTGTTCCATATCCAGTTCTAACTGTAGCTTCTTGTCCCACATAGAGATTTCTCAGGAGACAGATGAGGTGATCAGGCACTCCCATTTCTTTAAGAACTTGCCAAAGTTTGCTGTGGTCGACACAGTCAAAGGCTTTTGCATAGTCAATGAAGCAGAAGTAGACGTTTCTCTGGAACTCTCTAGCTTTCTAGCTGTAGCTAGATCCTATTTATCTACTTGCATTTATACGTGCTTTCGAACTGCTAGGTTGGCAGGATATATAATCTCACACAAAATATTATTCCACTCACTTTTCTCAATAGGGATGCCTACACTGCCTCAGCGTGTTCGACTCTCTATAGTGGACTGAATAGCCAACAATGAACTGAATCTCAATTCATATAAATATGAATTCTATTAGTTAGCCACTCTTCAGTATAGATGATGAGCTGCATCCTGTTCTAGTGAATTCCCCCCTCCCCCCACCAATATTTGTTATTTGGTGTCAGTATAATACAAAAAGTAGGGTAGTATTAAGGTTGCCTCTTATAACTTCTGCTTGTGAACCATGACATGACTCTATTGGTTTCCTTGTTTCCCCTGAAATCCATGGCTCTTATTTGTGTTGATAAAATGCCCCTGCTGTGAACAAAGCTGGTGATAGCATTTCATGATCTTTTGTCTCTACAGCAGCTTCCTGCACTTCAAACACTGAAAACAAACAGTAGAATTATTGCTACCTAGTGTCCCATGGTTTTGTTTATGACAACCTGTTGTTCCTTGTGAATAGAACCTACAATATTACCACAGGATCTCTTTGCGGTGGTTGGGGGTAGTTCAATATTTTCTTGCACTGTGTATTTTAAGTTTTTTAAAAACAACATCTAGAGCTCTTGCCCAAAATAAATAGTTGGGTACTAGCTACAAATTGATCTCTTCTATATCTATCTGTATATATTTAAAAAGCAGAACAATTGCCTGGGAAGGATTCTTTAAACCCACATCTTTGATCAATTCATACTTTTGGTGTTTACAGCTTTGCTGGCTAAGAGAATAACTTTATAAGGCCATGGAATGTGATTAATTACTGTGTACACACACACACACACACACACACACACACACACACACACACGAGGCTGAAATAGAAAATGCTGCCAAGTAAAAATAGGTATCAAAAGCTACAATCCTGACCCCCGTGTTTGGGAGTAAGCCCCATTGAATTCAATAGGACTATTGAGTAGACATTCACACTTCCACTTGTACCATGCCTAGAAAGCACAATTTTCCACTTGACCCGATCTTTCCTTCACTCCTTTCCCAGGGAAAACACATTCTTTAGGTTTAAATTGGAACAAATAGTAATCCACAGAAAACTTGAATGTGCTCCAATTGAGCGATAAAAAATGTTTTTGTTTTTTTTCTGGGGGAAAGCAGCAGTAAAAGAGGAAGTGTGGGTAAGCCCATGATTAGTGTATCCTTAATGTATCATTATGTATCATTTTGGGGACCCAGGTGGCACTGTGGTTAAACCACTGAGCCTAGGGCTTGCTGATCAGAAGGTTGGCGGTTCGAATCCCTGTGATGGGGTGAGCTCCCTTTGCTTGGTCCCAGCTCCTGCCAACCTAGCAGTTCGAAAGCACGTCAAAAATGCAAGTAGATAAATAGGGACCGCTACAGCGGGAAGGTAAACGGCATTTCCATGTGCTGCTCTGGTTCACCAGAAGCGGCTTTGTCATGCTGGCCACATGACCTGGAAGCTATACGCCGGCTCCCTTGGCCAATAATGCGAGATGAGCGCGCAACCCCAGAGTCGGTCATGACTGGACCTAATGGTCAAGGGTCCCTTTACCTTTAATGTATCATTTAGGGACTCTGTTGGCACTGTGGGTTAAACCTAGGGCTTGCCGATCAGAAGATCAAATCCCTGCGATGGGGTGAGCTCCCATTGCTCGGTCCCAGCTCCTGCCAAACTTGCAGTTCGAAAGCACGTCAAAGTGCAAGTAGATAAATAGTTACCGCTCCGGTGGGAAGGTAAACACCGTTTCTGTGCACTGCTCTGGTTCGCCAGAAGCGGCTTAGTCATGCTGGCCACATGACCCGGAAGCTGTACGCCGGCTCCCTCGGCCAGTAAAGTGAGATGAGCGCCGCAACCCCAGAGTCATCCGCGACTGGACCTAACAGTCAGGGGTCCCTTTACCTTTTTTATGTATCATTTAGTGTCTCCTTTAAATATGCAACCTGGGTAGAAGACCTATTGCTGTGTGGCCCTTGCCCTGGGGTTGAAGCACACAAGCACTTGTCATACATCACTACTTTGAGAGTTATAGTTGCAACTAGGCTCTATGGTGTACTGAGCTGAGAGAATCATGCCCTCACAGCTGCTCAGATAACTGAAAAAGAGTGGGGTGTGTATTAATGTTGGTAATGATGAAAAGCTGCTACCATTTATAGCATTTATATTATCTCCCTTTTCTTCCAAGTAATTTAACACAAGATATTATCTGATTTTTATCTCTCTTCTGTCCCTAGAGGGATTGCACTGTTGACTGATGGTGACATTTACCCCCTTTAACATATCAAGATCCTTAGTTATTGAGTGCAAGAGACTGCCTGTGTAGGAAAAAAACCAAACTTGTTGATACGAGAAATAGTTTTTTGTGCTTGATACTGCTGCATTCAACTTAGTTCCTCTTTTCTTCTGCATCACCTGTTCCTTTCAGGGGCAGGCAGATCTGTCAATTTTGATTTCTCATATATTTCTAAACTTAAATTCATTTCTCCACATTTCTACATCCGTTTGAATTTTTTTTTTTTTTAAGTTTCCCTGTTTCAGCCCAGGTATGTGTACTGAGACTCTTGACTCCTGATCAAAACGGTGAAGCAAAAACAGCAAGCTTGTATCCTCTGTAACAATTGGGATCTTCTCTGTCATGTGGAAGGTTTCAGTGGTTGTAACGCGGGTGAGAATATAAACTCAGCTCAACTCTCATTGTGCAGTGACCAAGTTTGCCAATTGGTGGTATGTGGAAAAGAACTAAATATACTGCAAGGACAACATTTCCCAGTGTTTAGTCCACTGACTCCCCCTCCCCACCTGCTTTCTGTGCAATCATTTTTTCACAAGCAGTTGACTACCAGGAAAGCACTTGCTGAATCTGACCCGTCTCTCCCATATGCTACTTCCACTTTTGGAAGGGAAGGGAATCTGGACCCTTGAGCCTACGAGAAAGAGGGGCATGCTTCTTTTGCTGAACTATTTTGGACTTTCCTTTCCATTTTGCCCTCCATGTGTTACAAATAAAAAAACATTATAGATGAGAGGGCAAGCGGTGATACGACCTTTTAGTAAAGGCTCCATGTTTCCTATAAAATCTAGCTCTGTCATTTGGGTCTAAAAAGTTGGGTGAAGTGACCTTAGGAATTGATTTTAAATATCAAAATTCTATTATGTGAAATCAGATCTGTTTTTCTTCTTTTTGTAAGTGAACAAGTGTGAGTAATTTAAAAACCAATCTGCTCAGTACAGTACATGCTGTTTAATAGTCTTTCCTTCTTGTCAGCTGTTTTTGTATTAATGATTCACATCTGTTCTTCGTAAATTAGTTATTATGTGAATGCCTCAGTGTCTGCCTTGGTTATTTTAACAGAGTAAAATGCATAGATTAAAGTGATGGGGCAGATTTATTAAAATTTTAACAGACCAAACTGGTGTGTCTTATGAAAATCAAGTAATGGTATTGGCACCTTAATTCCTGTAGGCTAAAAAATAACCTCTAAGTTAGATTACCGGAATGCATTATATCTGGCACTGCCTTTGAGGACAGTTTGGAAACTGCAGTTGATGTAGCAGTGGCAATATGATCAGAACACATCCAATTTTGGCACCGTTGCGTTGGCTACTGATTAGGGTTGCTATACGTCCAGACATTACCAGGATGTCAGGGGGAAACTTCCAAAAGGCAGCGTCTTATCCTGGATCTTAGGCAAGTCAATTGAAAAATTGTTGGCTTTTTAGCATTTTTGTAAAAAGTGCTCAACTACTTTGGTTTATACTTTTTGAAATATGGCAACCCTACTACTGGGACCACATCAATGTGCTGGTTTTGACCTATAAAGCCTTAATGTGGCTTAAGACACAATTCCTCAAGGGCCGTCTCTTTCACATGAAGCAACCTGGACACCAGCTGAGGCCCTTCTCTGCATCTCTAAGGGAGATGAGGAAGGTGGTGACACAAGAACTGGCCTTCACAGTGGTGGCTCCCCATTTGTGGAATTCTCTCCATAAGCAGTGGTGGACTTTGGGCTCTCAAATTTCAGTGGCACCCTGTGCGATGACAAAATTCAGCTACCCCCTCCTTTTGCGCTCTATTTTACAGCATTATTGTGGCACCCCCTGCAGCCCAGGGCCCAGTGCGGCCACCCTGGTCTTGCTGCCCCCAAACCACCTGTGCCTTAGGAAGCCACAGCTGATGCCATCACTATGTGTTTTGGGGACCAGTTAAAAACATTTCTGTTCAGCCAGGCCTTTGGAGTTTAGCTGTCGGCGTATTTTTGGTGATGTGGGGTCCAGTTGGACTTGCTGCTTTATGTGTATTATTGTATTTTAGGTTGTTTTCTTAGCCTTGTTTTTATATCTGTTTTTAGTGTTCATAAGTTGCTTTGAGTTCTTTCTTTTCTTTTCTTTTTTTGCTAGGGTGGTTAGCGAATAATAATAATAATAATAACTGAATAGTAAATAAAGAGAAGCGCCATGTATAATATTGTTCTGAATTATTTTTCATAAAGGGCATATGTTCTGTAACTGGAAAAAGACAATTTTCTTGCTCTGATGCTCAATCCTTAGATACCTTTTGTCTAGGTCTGATGATTTATGAAGAATACTAGGGCCAAGCTAAAGCCTCTCTATGGGTAATTTCCTTAAATGTCTCCTTATTGCTACTACAGTTCTTCTTCATTTTGATCCACATAGGATTGAGTTTTCTCATTAGCTGTTTTTAGCTATTTCCATTTCTGAGTCTTCCATCATGCCATACTGCCGAGTCTTTCCCAGGCTAACTTCAATATATCATTGCACAATTGCCTTCATGAAAACAACCCATGCATACTCTTGGTGTGTGTGTGTGTGTGTGTGGCCTTAATTATGTCCCATGAAATAGAATAGTGTTTTGTTTTGTTTTTTAAAAAAAGTTTTATGCTTATATTCTAACAAGCAACACGATCAGTGTTTTTCTGTTCTGGGTTTTCTTTTAACCTGACCTGACATTAGGATTTGAAAAATCCAGTTGCTGTTTCTCATTTTCCTTTGAGACCAATCCCCGGGATCCCATTTGAAGCATAGTGATGTTTTCCACAAGAATAGCAGATATTTTAAACCCACTGGATGTCTTGTGGGTTTTTTTTAGTAATTTTTTTTTGCAAATGGAGACTTCAGCAACATGCTGTCAGTTATTTGCATGTTGAGACCCCAAGACCACCCCCTCGTTGATGAATAAGACACAAGGACACAGATATTAGGTTAATGTTATTGGGCAAATTTAGGCCACAACTTTATTGGTTACAGAATGTGAGTGGTATTGGCTTAGGCATTGGAATTGACCTGACTATATCTGGCTCCTGCCCATCACGCAGGGAGTCCAGTAGAAGAAGAAGAAGAGTTTGGATTTGATATCCCGCTTTACTACCTGAAGGAGTCTCAAAGCGGCTAACATTCTCCTTTCCCTTCCTCCCCCACAACAAACACTCTGTGAGGTGAGTGGGGCTGAGAGACTTCAGAGAAGTGTGACTAGCCCAAGATCACCCAGCAGCTGCATGTGGAGGAGCGGAGATGCGAACCCGGTTCACCAGATTACGAGTCTACTGCTCTTAACCACTACACCACACTGGCTCTCCAGTAAGGGTCAACCACCAGTAGGGGGAGCTCGGTCGATGCAAACCAACTTGAGTTCCCTGCCCCAGGAGAGGAGTGGGTGGCCACGTGGTCCACCGCAATTCTTCCCCATTGGGAAGTGGAGCGGATTTCTTTATAGAAACTGTACAAAGCCTGATGTTTGTTTGTTTTCTTTTACTGTTTTTGATAAACTAAGATTATTTATGGCACTTTGGTATTTGTACTTTAATACGATTGCACTCTGCACCAGTGTAGGGGTTCCCCAAACAATGTGTGTATTTTCAGCAGCCAAGTAATGTATATAAGCCAATTATCTGCCATACCATTTATAGAAATATTTTTGAGTTTATTCACAGTATAAGATCTTTGGAGACAGAGAAACATTTAAGTGTCATCTGGTAGTTACTAAAGTTGGAGGGGGAGATGGTGTTTCTTAGTGTGTTTTCTGGTGAGGTCAGGGAAGGTATACAGAGGTTACACATTAACCAATGTTCCTGCTTCATACCAATCAAGTTCTTTTTTATAAAAGTATGACTGCTAAATCACATACCAATCTCTAACAGAAACAATACAGAAGGAAAGGAGGATATTGATGAAGGAGGAAAACAAGGAACTGCATCAGGTGCCTATTCCTACATAAGTTGCATAATGGTTATAACGGCCAAGTGGGTTGTACAGACAGGGTGAGAGTCTTAGGGGGAAAGAAGCCCGGCGGTACTTGGTCTAATCTGTGCCAATGCTGTATCAGCTTTCAACATTGTCCCATCATTAAAAAAGTATGTAATATGGGAAAGGAAAATGTAAAGGTGCAGATGGCGCTGTGGGTTAAACCACAGAGTCTAGGGCTTGCTGATCAGAAGGTCGGCGGTTCGAATCCCTGCAGCGGGGTGAACTCCCGTTGCTCGGTCCCAGCTCCTGCCCACCTAGCAGTTCGAAAGCACATCAAAGTGCAAGTAGATAAATAGGGACCGCTCCGGCGGGAAGGTAAACGGTGTTTCCGTGTGCTGCTCTGGTTCGCCAGAAGTGGCTTTGTCATGCTGGCCACATGACCCGGAAGCTGTCTGCGGACAAATGCCGGCTCCCTCGGCCTATAGAGCGAGATGAGCGCCGCAACCCCAGAGTCGGACACGACTGGACCTGATGGTCAGGGGCCCCTTTACCTTTTAAACAACCATTAATATCAAGTATATGGAATTGTTTGAGTTATAGTTATGTGGTTCAGTAGAAGCCTTGGAGTTACATGTGTGTTGGGGAAATGTTTCATTTTGAAAACAGGTGTTCATATATTGGCACAATGTACACATGTAGGCTAGAAAGTGCGGAGCGGGTATGTTGTCAAGAAAGAGAAGGATAAGTGATGTTGTCGACATTAGTTTCAAGCTGCTGTGTCAAGCTTAACGGTCAGATGGGATGTTCTTGCAAGGCTCAGCTGATTTTGGTATCTCAACCATGTCCAGCTTAGTTGTTTCCCTTTTCTCTTTTTGGCAGCCCCACTCTATTTTGCTAATGCTTGTGTTACAAACATAGAATACAGTATTGGGAGCAAAGTCAGGGAAAATATTTTAAATCCTTGTCTTGATTTTTCGCTTTCATTTTTCGAAGCCAATTATTATTGACCAATATAGAAGGGCATTCCTTAATGCCCTTATATATATATACATCTTTGCATTTTGCCGTTGCTGGTAGCAGGAGAGGTTACCAGATGGTCCGTGCCCTTTAAAAATTGGGGAATTGTGACATGAGTATACTTTGCCAATATTGTTCTTAACCCTCTATAAACCCAGGGCCGGCTCCAGGTAGAGTCCCGGTGGCGCGGGGCACCAGGGCCCCGGGCCGGTAGGCAGGGCACTCGGAAGCCATGCTGCGCACTGCGAGGGCGGGGGCGCTGGAGCGATCTCCGCCCCTCAGCATCAGGGCGCCCGACCTGCTCGAGACTGCCCTGTATGAACCATTTGTGATTGGCAATAAGGAGAAGAACAATGTTCCTACATAATGGAGACATATTTATTTAAATCTACAGATGGTACTAACTTGGCTTTCCATGCCAAAATTGCCCTCTGGTCACCAGCTCATTTGTGAGCACCCTGACTAATAAAAAGCTATGTGCAAGTCCCCATGATTCTCCAAAGGCAGGCCCTAACCTTGTAGTTGCTCCAGTTTTGCTGGGTGAACCCAGCCCAGGTGACGCTGTTTTCAACTGCCTCCTCTTCTTTGGGTAGACCCTGCCCTAATGCCCCAGGTTATGCACCGTAGGACAGGCACTTCCTTTCATCCAGTATGGATGGTAACATTTCCACCTCCCACACAATTCTACCTGCCATATAATTGCAGCAAGTTATCTGTGCAGAGCATAGGTGACCACTTTATCCTACTAAGACTGATACAACACACCCAGGTCCCTCCCAAACTAATCTGGATGATACAAAAGATATCATTCCTGGACCTCAAAGAGCAACCCATTGTATCCTTGAGTGACCCTAAATAGAAGGGATTGGTGAGTTGCACTGTCCATCTGGCCGAACAGAACTGAAGCCAATCATTGTGTTCAGGACATTATATAGGGCCCTCCAAAACCTCACCACCAAATTCCGTGAGATCTAGAAATCCCGGATCTCACCCGATTTTGGCCCAGTGGGCTCTCACAATGTTGCAGAGCCCTCCAACCATTTTGAGGGACCTTTTGGGTGCATCATCTATGGGCAGCACATAACCCTATTATATGAAATCAAGGCTTGAAAGCTGCAGACTTAAGAACCTTGCCTGGTGTGACAAATCGAAGCACTTCTTTTATAATGTTTATTCCTACCCGGCGGACAAAGAGTTAACCCACCTCCAGCCTGACTGGCATAGAACTCTGATGGGGGCGGGACTGTGCCCGGTTTGAAAGGAGGGAGTGTCGGTTTGGTCAGTTAGGAGGGAGAGGGAGGAAGGTGTGGTGTGGTGTTATGTGGTGGCTTGTATGAAGACAGTGAAGAGGCTAGGAAAACTTAAAGTTAAATGTTTGACTGAGTTTATTTTGCACAACTGGAACAAAGCTAATTAATAAATGACACGTTAAAGAATCACCTATGTTTTTAACACAATAAAACTTCATCTCTGTTTTGCCAAAAAGGTCCGTCTTTATTTTTCCAGCGAGGTACCAGGACTCACAGCCGTGGTGACTCAAGAGAGGGCAAAACTCACCTCAGGCAGGGAGGTGGCGGTTTGTGTCCTGAAGTTACACGGAGGAGGCTTAGAAGGGTAACCTGAGGTGCCAAGGAGTTGCCAGAGTGCATAGGGCAAACTTTTACAGTGGGGAAATCCAACTGAGGGAGACCCTTTACTGGAGGCAAGAGGTTATTCCGTGGGAAAGCCTAGGGTTCTTTAAGGTACCAGGTCACGCAGGCTGGAAGGCTCTCCTTACTTAGATACCCATTAGTAAAAGGGGTTTATTTTTGAGGAGGCAGGAGAAGAGGGTGGGTGTTTTCCCCTCTGGATTCCTGTGTCGCAGTGATAGTAAGAGAGAGTGGGACACGGGTCGTCACATTTTTGGTGGCAGCGTCGTGATCGAAATTCAAAGCTCACGCGCCTAGTTTGGTTTGAGTCTGTCAGGATTTTCCTGTGAGGAAAATGACTCACGTAAGAAAACCCAGAGAGGCAAAAGGAGATGAAAGAACGGAAGGGGCTGAGGGAAGCCCAGGTTCTGAGGTAGAACTGATGAAACTACGAATTGAGATGGCCCGAATTGAAGCTGAGAGGGAAAAGATAGCATCTGAAAGTGAGAGAGAAAAAGCTAGAATTGAAGCTGAGGAGAGAATGCAGTCCGAGAGGTTAAGGGTTCAATTAGAACAGGACAGAATGAAGCTTGAAGAGATACGTTTGCGATCAGAATTAACTAGTAGCCCAGTTAATAATGATAGTATCGCAATTTATTTAAAAAGGTTCCCCAAATTTGGAAAAGACGATAATGTCGAATCGTTTCTATTTACCTTCGAACGCGTTTGTGTGGAATTTCAAATACCTGAGGAGAACTGGATGCTTTATTTAAGACCTCAAATTTGTGGGATACTAAGTGAAATTTATGCTGACCTGAGGGAAGAAGAGCTGTCAAGTTACCAAGTATTTAAGCAAAGGGTCAGGGTTCGATGTGGGCTCACGGCTGAACAAAGCAGAAAGGCTTTTCGTGAAGCAAAAAAGGAACATAAAGAGACTTATGCCCAACTAGCTAGCCGCTTAGATAAATTACTTGACAGATGGATTCAAGGGAGTGGAGTGAAGGACTTTGATGAGTTAAAACAATTAATTTGTTTAGAACAATTTTTTAAGCAAATCCCTAGCAATTTACGTTGGTTCTTGAGGGATAAAAAACTGAAAACTGTGGCAGAGGTTGCTGAGGTCTTAGATGAACTACAAGGAGATTTCAATGAAATAGCATTCCCAAAACACTCACAGAAGGGTAATCCATGGAGAAACAGAGAAAATAAAGACAGGCAAGAAAATTTTCCTGTCAGGGAATCAGTTTCTGACAAGACAGGGTCTAAGAAAATCACTTGTTTTTTCTGTAATCGTGAGGGCCATGTACGTGCCAGGTGCCCCCTGCTGGTTAAATCGCAAACTACACCTACTGCAGCTAAACAAATAAAACTGGTAATGCAGTCACAGGAAAATAGCTCGCCTCAGACAGAAGGCTCAGAGAAAGCAGACAGTCCAGCTGAGACTACTTCTAAGGTCTTGCAGGTCTGGAGGCCTGAGCAGGAGTGCAACCAAGATTACATGGAGCCAATTGAATTAAATGGTCAGTCTTTTTTAGGTTTGAGGGACACAGGAGCAGAAGTCTCACTTGTCAAATCACAATTTGTTCCAAAGGAGCAGTACCTCAAGGGTCAGTCCTATAGTTTAAAAGGCATATGGGGCCCACATTTTGAAGTACCATTAGCTGAAGTTGATATTACCTACAAAGGATTTTGTGGCAAATGGAGAGTAGGAATCCTAAATGAATTGGAGGTGCCCTTTTTAATAGGGAATGACCTAGCTAGTCAGAAGCTCCGTATTCAAGTGATAACTAGGTCACAGTCTCAAGTCACTGAGAGTAATCCTCCTGCAGTTATAGAGTCACCCATAGAGCCTGGTGAGGATGAAGGGCTGATTAGCGTGCCAGTGGTCCAGGAGCACGGTGCCCAATTCTTGAGTGATCAAAAAGAGGATGAAACTATAAAAGAGCTGTGGGGTAAAGCACAAAGTCCTACTGCAGAAGTAACTGTGGAGAACCCCTGCTTATTTACCACCATTGAGGGAAGACTGTATAGAATTTCTAGGAGGAGGAAAACTGCTGCTGTTTGGGAAAGGAAGAAACAGTTAGTGTTGCCGAGAACTTACCGGTTGCAAGTGCTACAAATGGCACACGACGCACCCTCAGCAGCGCATCTAGGCATTAGGAAGACTAGTGATAGAATCCAAGCAAGATTTTACTGGCCTGGGATGGGCAAAGACATCAAAGAGTATTGCAAGTCCTGTGTGATCTGCCAAAAAGCAGGCAAAAGAGCGGACAAAACGCGAGGCTTGTTACAGTCTATTCCTGTAATTACCGAGCCCTTTTCCAGAGTAGGAGTGGACATCCTCGGGCCTATCTCCAGAGTTACAAAAAGGGGGAATAAATTTATTTTATGCCTCGTGGATTATGCTACGCGCTATCCAGAAGCAATACCTCTAAAGGACATTGACTCAAAGACTGTAGCAAAAGCCCTCATGTCGGTATTCTTAAGGCTGGGATTCCCCAAAGAAATTATAACAGATTTAGGGACATCCTTCACGTCCAAGACCATGGAAGAGCTTTTAACTCTTTGTGGAATTAAGCATGTTAAAACTACGGCTTATCATCCGCAGTCGAATGGCTTGACGGAGAAATTTAACTCAACCCTGAGCCGGATGCTAAAAACCTATTCCATCAATCATCCTAACGACTGGGATGAGAGGCTGCAACACTTCCTATTTGGTTATCGCGAAGTGCCGCAGGAGAGCACAGGGTTCAGTCCTTTTGAACTCCTATTTGGACGACAGCCACGAGGACCCCTAGACTTGATGAAAGCAGCGTGGTCAGGGGAGGAGCAGATCGACAGCCCTGATGTTGTGACGTATCTACAGGAGCTGCAGAGCGACCTTCAAGAGCTACGGGAGCAAGCTGCTCACAACTTGCAGCAGGCACAGCGTCGACAGAAGCAGTGGTATGATGCACACGCAAGAGACAGATCTTTCCAGCCTGGTGACAGTGTGCTCGTGTTAAGAACAAGACGTCGAAAGAAGTTGGAGATGTCGTGGGACGGTCCCTTCAAAGTGGTCGAGAGGATATCAGCGGTGAACTATTTGGTAGAGTTAGATGGGGAAGGGAACCGATGTATAAACTTTCATGTAAATTTACTTAAGCCTTATTTTGACAGAAATAAGTTGGTGTTACAAGTAAAGGGGAAGATGTCACAAGGAATTCATTTAACTGGGTGGGGAGAGCTGAGTAAGGGCACAACTCTAGCAGAGGTGTCATTCGATGAAGGTCTGACCCCAGAGCAAAAGGAGCAGTTAAAAATAGTCCTTGCTCAGTTTGCTCAGATCTTCTCAAACATCCCAGGGAGGACCAGCCTAGCAACTCATATAATAGACACAGGGTAAGCACATAGGTGGGAAGGAAAACATCATAGCGGACGCTTTATCCAGGTATTTTTGAGAGGTATAGAATGGTGCAAATGATTATATGAAACGGTGATAACCCTAGCAAAACATTTGTGCTAAGGCGTTATAATCTAACACATGCCACACAAGGTCTATCTGTGTACAAGTTTATGAGATGTTAATTTAGTTGACTTTGTAATATGAATGTTATAGAATGCATTGAAGTATTTTGGACCCCAAGCCCATTGCTTTGGCATTGCTCTAGTTAATTAAGAGCAAGCCGACGCAATGTCTTTGTGGTGGGGGGAGATATGTGACAAATCGAAGCACTTCTTTTATAATGTTTATTCCTACCCGGCGGACAAAGAGTTAACCCACCTCCAGCCTGACTGGCATAGAACTCTGATGGGGGCGGGACTGTGCCCGGTTTGAAAGGAGGGAGTGTCGGTTTGGTCAGTTAGGAGGGAGAGGGAGGAAGGTGTGGTGTGGTGTTATGTGGTGGCTTGTATGAAGACAGTGAAGAGGCTAGGAAAACTTAAAGTTAAATGTTTGACTGAGTTTATTTTGCACAACTGGAACAAAGCTAATTAATAAATGACACGTTAAAGAATCACCTATGTTTTTAACACAATAAAACTTCATCTCTGTTTTGCCAAAAAGGTCCGTCTTTATTTTTCCAGCGAGGTACCAGGACTCACAGCCGTGGTGACTCAAGAGAGGGCAAAACTCACCTCAGGCAGGGAGGTGGCGGTTTGTGTCCTGAAGTTACACGGAGGAGGCTTAGAAGGGTAACCTGAGGTGCCAAGGAGTTGCCAGAGTGCATAGGGCAAACTTTTACAGTGGGGAAATCCAACTGAGGGAGACCCTTTACTGGAGGCAAGAGGTTATTCCGTGGGAAAGCCTAGGGTTCTTTAAGGTACCAGGTCACGCAGGCTGGAAGGCTCTCCTTACTTAGATACCCATTAGTAAAAGGGGTTTATTTTTGAGGAGGCAGGAGAAGAGGGTGGGTGTTTTCCCCTCTGGATTCCTGTGTCGCAGTGATAGTAAGAGAGAGTGGGACACGGGTCGTCACACCTGGCTTGTGTAAAAGCCAGGCTTTTGTCCCACAGTTGTAAATGTAACTTCATCTCCAAACAAGTAACACTAGGTTTTTGCTTGACTTGCTTAATGTTCTGAATTGTTATGCAAGCTGCTGTGACTATAATTATATGTTTGCAGTGTTGCTCTGCAGCTTGGGTGCTGTGGTACTGGTGTATTTATTCATTATAATAATTATTTATTATAATTATGCATGCATATATGTGCAAATGTGAGGAGGGCATTTCTTTTGTATGTTGTGATGATTATTCAGGTTTGAGAAACAGAGGCAATTTTAAGAGGCAAATAACCCCCAAGTTGCAGTTGTTTAAACAGTATTTTCCTCATAACTGTGTTCACTTGCTACACTGAGATTTGCCATCTTGACAAGGCTGCTTTTGGAAGAAATCATAGAAGGAAAATACACAAATGCTGCTCATTTTACACATGCAAATCTGAGGGGAAAAAATGGCAAAATGCTAAGTTACAGATCCCAAACATTTACAACTGTTCTTTCAGTTACTAGGAGTTTTCAGTTTGTTCTATAGCCTGGTCGTGACAATTATTTTTGCTGATTTATAATAGACGCTTCAGGTTTAAGTTGTATATACAGTGGTACCTCGGTTTATGAACACAATTGGTTCCAGAAGTCTGTTCATAAACTGAAGCGTTCATAAACTGAAGTGAACTTTCCCATTGAAAGTAATGGAAAGTGGATTAATCCGTTCCAGACGGTCCGCGGAGTAACCGTTCATAAACTGAAGCGAACTTTTCCATTGAAAGTAATGGAAAGTGGATTAATCCGTTCCAGACGGGTCCGCGAAGTACTTAAACTGAAGCGTTCATAAACTGAAACATGGGTGTAATTGGTTCCGGAAGTCTGTTCATAAACTGAAGCGTTCATAAACTGAAGTGAACTTTCCCATTAAAAGTAATGGAAAGTGAATTAATCCGTTCCAGATGGGTCCGCGGCGTTCATAAACCGAAAATTCATAAACCGAGGTGTTCATAAACCGAGGTTCCACTGTATTGAATTCCTAGTCAGCTACTGTGTCAGGTTGCCTATTGGAACCTCTAGATATCAAAATCCTGGCATCTATACAATGCTACATCTTTGATTGTTGTGACAACTGTCTGGGACTGGGTGAGGCAAGGCTTCCTGGTGTGTGTACACATGTACTGGTGGCTGCTTCTTACAGGACCTGGTTCCACGTGTTTCAGTGTGTTCCGCTGATGAAGGCTGGTGTGGTAAGGCAGCTACAACTTATAAAACAGCTATCAGGGTGCTTTCCTTATTCACCCTAACAACAATGCTTCTGTCAAGAGGTTTATCAACCTGTCCATGCTCTGCCAGAATAGCACTGCTATCTGTCGTACATTCTTAAAGTGGAAATGGTTCAATAGCTGAACCTGCTGCCTCTTTGGGATGACTTTTCACTGCTCAGGTAATTGGATTCACTTAGAAACATTTTGATGTTCAGCTTATATGTTCTTCTGATCAATTTTAGACCATAATCGGAGGGACACATCTTTCGACAGCACTAATAATTCCCGGTGCTCAGTTTTTCTAGCTAGTTTTTAAAATTATCATTATATCTTAAGAGTGGAGTTCTAATGTACAAGCACATTGCAGATATACTTGAAACATACTGGGTGTGCCAGCTATTAGTGGGGTTGCTTATTGGTTAATCTTAAATTTGTTTACATAGGCACTATACTTATTTCTTTAATCATGTTTTAGGACTGTGCTATCCTGTATGACATCCAAGCAATTCAGTATGTCTGGCTGTGCACACTTTGAGTGTACTCTATAAGAAACATTATTATTATTATTATTATTATTATTATTATTATTATTATTATTCCTATTTTTATTATGCCTATCTAAACATGTGTAAGTTGCACATCCTTTGCTTTTCCTTGGGGTTGTTGGTATAAAGTTGGAAACACCTGAATAAAAACCACAGTCAAAGTAAAGCTTACAAACATCAGAAAAGCATGGATCCAAGATATATGAGTCCTCACACATTGTTTTTAAACAGGATGACCATAAAAATCAACCAACATATCACGTAACATGTCTGTGGGCATAAATGTTAACTGCCCTGTAGTTTTCAGGGGGTTCTCCCTGAATTTTTTTGAGAATGTGTGTCTTGGATCCATGTTTCTGCACTATGGCAGCACTGAAAAGTACCAGATGGTGATGGTGTCAGTAAATATGTGTGAAGTGGTGGGAGACTTAGAGATGTCATGGGCACTGGAAGAGCTTTCAAGGGTAGTGTTGCACTTATAAAGTTCTGAACTCTGGGAGAAGTTTTCAGTATAGTTTCAGTATAGTTCTTTAGCCTTGCTGGTCAAACACACACACACCCCCCATGGTTTACACAATTTTAAATGTGGAAGTTTTCAGACATCTGTTTTGTCTCATAATTTGAGAGCAGCAGTGATTTTGATGAATTATTTGCATCTTGTTGCCCTCATTTTTTCCTTTTTCTTGTTAGAGGACCACTTGGAAAGGCAGTCCAGCAACTCATCTGTGTTAGGAGATAAAGTCAATGATTACTCTTTTTCATTTATTTAATAGATAATACTTTCTTCCTTGTATAGCCTCTCTTTTTTACACTATGATGTAACTGTAATAGTTATTCTTGTTCACCCTTGCCTTTCTTGGTCATATTTATGGAATGGTGCCAGAGTACTTGGAGGAAAGTTATTTCAATGGCAATGTAGCTAGGAGTTAGTTTGTAAAACATTTTTATAGTTTTAAAAGCTTTTTTTAAAATAGCTTTAGACTTTCCTTTTTGCCACTGCTATATCTGTAAGATCTCTGAAGGATGTGTGTAATCACAGTCCATTTTGTTTCCACTTATCTCTCATTTGCAATACAGCTTTTCCAACACTTAACTATGTGGACCATCCTAGGTAATGCGAATGTTCTGATTACACTGTTTTATACACATGTACTTTCTTTCAAATATTTATCACCATGTACTTGTTAACAGAAAGCCTGGGAATGTGCTTCACAAGAATGGCATTTTTTAAAAAACAAACAAACGATGAATTGCATGCATTTAGGGGTGTAATACACACACACACACACACACACACACACAAACACCCCAAAAGGCAAATGCAATACATACAAATAAATGAATAAATAAATAAAGCCACAAAGTAGCACAGGACTTAGTTGTATCTGGATGGAGTCAGAAAATTCTTGCAACTGTCTTGTTTAAGACACCCAATTTTTGGACACAAACACACACACACACAGAGAGAAGACCATCCAATATTTTGTAGTGTGGTGTAATTACCACATCTGAGTGATGTATGAAAATTGTGTGATGTGCCAAGGAAGACTGTGGATGTCTATTGGAGGTGGATCTCCTAAATGAACCAAAACCTCCAGATTCCCAACTTTGAGAGGGGGGGGATTGGTCTACTGCAATTGTAGAATCTGAAATAGGAGGCAAAATGTGCAGGTACCTATTCTTTTCTTTGTGTGAGAGAAACTAGCCTGCTCCACTATTTCAGTGTTCTATTTTCCCCTCTCTCCCGCCCCCCCTCCCAAGCTCCATGTAAAGAATCTTGCAGACAACTATGGTTATAGTACTGGCCCAAATTAGGCGTCTTCCTGACTTGAAGCAAACACCAGCTGATATGCTGCTTAAAACCTTGCATTAGTAGAGCAATCTCGTCTTATGCATTGAGGTTTCCTTTATGCTATTGCTTTTTGGCTGAAATTGATTCTTCTTTTCACAGGCACTATCCTTTGTTGGTTTGCTCTAAATGTGTTTGCTGCTGTCAAGTGACAGGAGATATGCTATGAAGAAGGGACTCTAAGAAGCAAGCAGAAGTCTTTTTAGTAGTTCACATATATGAAGGTGATGAAATAAAGAATTAGCAACCCAGGATATAATGTCTTTTCCTCATAGGAAACTATTGTACAAAGAAGGAAATATCGCTGTCACCACCTAAGAGTAAAACGTGAGTTTTTGGGGTTTTAGTTGCCTTTTAAGCATCAATTAATTGCATTTTTATATGTATGAAATATCTATGGGGGTTTCTACTTGCTGAAATTTTAATGAATGTGTGAATCTTCTTTACCTTCCTACTTTTGCCAAATCTATTTCTCTTTCTCTCTTTCTCTTTTGGTACAATAACATAAGGTTATTTGTAATGCTCTACAATTGGGGTTCACAATTCTTGGCTGGTCTGGCTGCAGGAATGGGGGTTGGCAGGGCAGCCCAAGACTTTTTGCACTTTAGGCAAACCACAAAATGGTGCAGGCCTCCCCACCAGGGAAGAAGCGGTGTGTGGAAAACTACACCAAGAACACGATTGGGAAGACAAAAGCAGTGCCTCCTAATGGCCAAGAGGCCACTGTAGAGGCAGCATTGGGGGCGGGCAGATCAGGTCTCCAAGGAATGCATCAGAGCTGATGCTTCCGACTCTGCAGTGGGCGCTGCATTCCATAGAAGCCAGGTTTGCTGCCTCTGTGTATCCTGCTGCCTGAGGAAGTTGCTTCAGCTTGCCTCATGGATGGGCCAGCCCTTGGGGTTGTGGTATTTGCTGATTTAGCCACTCAATAGCTAAGGTGTTCTGGGTACTTCTCAATGCAGTGGCTATGTGTATCTGCTTGGACAATCCCTTCCCACCTTTGTGGTTCCAAACTTGGGTGAAAGGCTAACGTCTTGTCACTTTTGGCAAAGAGGATGCTAGGATGCCTGTCTTAAAACTCATGTAACTCCCATGTGCATATCTGTAGAGTTGCAAACTGAAGCACTCATTGGTGTGTGAAAAATAGACACTGTACATCAAACCCTTATAGAAATGATAATAATTTCATATTGGTTTGCACGTTCAGCTGCAAATTTTTGAGCACTGGATGATCAGCTTTTGGGACAATGGGCTGAAACAAGGGTGGGCAGAATTCCCTTCTGGATAATCTGGGGTTACATTGTCAGTGGTGGTGGTGGGTGCAAAATTAGGCAGAGAAGTCATGTGACTCTTAAAAAGGTAAAGGTAGCCCTGACCATTAGGTCCAGTCACGAATGACTCTGGGGTTGCGGCGCTCATCTCGCTTTACTGGCCGAGGGAGCCGGGGTTTGTCTGCAGACAGCTTCCGGGTCAGGTGGCCAGCATGACTAAGCCGCTTCTGACGAACCAGAGCAGAGCACAGAAAATGCCGTTTACCTTCCCGTCAAAGTGGTATCTATTTATCTACTTGAACTTTGATGTGCTTTCAAACTGCTAGGTGGGTAGGAGCTGGGACCGAACAACGGGAGCTCACCCTGTCACAGGGATTTGAACCGCTGACTTTCTGATCGGCAAGCCCTAGGCTCTGTGGTTTAGATTATAGCGCCACCCATGTCCCGTCATGTGACTCTTACCATTGTACAAAAGGCTACATTCCAGCCATGCAAAAGTCAGACTGGTATGCAAGAGGCTTGGTCACAGCTCCTTGAGCAAAGCGAAATGCAAAAGCATTCTGGGAGGGCGTGGAGCAGAGCCAGTCAGGGGTTTGTCATCTGGAGGCAGTCCGGAGAGATGGATAGAGAGTCCTGAGGTTCTCCACCTCAGACAAGCAGCAAATGATGAGGAGCATCCATCTCAAATATGTTTCCAGTGCTTGTTAAATGATAACATGGAAATAATGAGCTTTGAGGTGTATTGCTGTGATAATATATGCCCTGGTGCAAGGCAAATGAGAGTAGATTTGTTTCCAGCTCCATTCAGCTACAAACAGCTTTATTCCTCAGTACCTAGAAATTTGCTCAATTGTAATCAAATGTAAGACAGGGCATGTGGAATACTTCCAGGAAAGCAGGAGAAATATGCAGAATCTGAAGAATAAATAATTGAGGTATGAATATTGTTTACTAGCTTCTAGCTTTAAGAATAATAGTAAAAAGAGTGGAGCATATAAAAAGCACAGATTGGAGAGAAATGAGTGGTCCAACACAGGATCTCTGCCAAAAGGAATTCTTAATTATATTTCTTCCTCACTTCTCATCCACACAATACTTTCTTACTCTTCGAAACACTATATGTGTATTAATGGATTAATTGCAGAGAGCAAACTTGGGTGAAATCTACACACATATAAAAACCGTTCTGAAAATGCTTTTTAAAAAATACATTGAATTTTCCATAAGGTTCACCATCTCCATCTAGTGTCACATTGTAAAGGTAAAGGTAAAGGGACCCCTGACCATTAGGTCCAGTCGTGACCAACTCTGGGGTTGCGCGCTCATCTCGCGTTATTGGCCGAGGGAGCCGGCGTATAGCTTCCAAGTCATGTGGCCAGCATGACAAAGCCGCTTCTGGCAAACCAGAGCAGCACATGGAAAAGCCGTTTACCTTCCCGCTGTAGCGGTTCCTATTTATCTACTTGCATTTTGACGTGCTTTCGAACTGCTAGGTTGGCAGGAGCTGGGACCAAGCAACGGGAGCTCACCCCGTCACAGGGATTCGAACCGCCGACCTTCTGATCAGCAAGCCCTAGGCTCAGTGGTTTAACCACAGTGCCACCTGGGTCCCTGTGTCACATTGTATATTGCACTTAAAACACACTTAAAATATTTTATTTGCTGAATCCTAGCTTCCTGTGGATTAAATACGGTATGAACTAGCAGATAGTCATAAAAGCTTTCCAAAATCTGAGAGTTTGATATAGATGTATGAATTTTAATTTGGTAAAAGAATTAAATTAAGTAATTTGTCCCCTTGGTTTTCTCAGTAGTACCTAGTATTGAACTTTTAATGCTACCATGAAACTTATTATTTTTAACACAGCAGATTGCCATATTGACATGAATTTTCCTTTTCATTCTGACCTCATGTACATTCTGACCTGTCTGCTTTTTCACCATCTTTGGCAAGAGCTAATATGTAATGGAGAGCATAAAAATAATTCAGATTGGCAATTTCTTGTCACAGAATGAATTGATAAAATTAATTTTAAGAAAGCCATTTTTGGAATATATTTCTTATTCTAGTTAGTTTTTGCAGTTGCGTCTTCTCTCTGTCATAGAAAGAAGCATGAGGAGATTAGAGAATGGGCAAAGCGCTTTTTTAATGTGCTGCATACTTTAATAATTCTAGCTTTAATAAAGTCATAGCAAACTGAATGCTGACTTTAACGACAATGGTATGGTAGCACTCTATCGCTGCTCCCCTTGCCCTTGGTATTTACAATGAGTAGTTTGATCATGAATTTGATTAGTATTATTCAGCTACAGACTGTTGAGAAAACGTAAGTATGCTTATGATAGTATTCAACACAGGCATGTCTCTGCTATATCAGCCCACGGTTCTGTGAACAACAGATCTGAAATTATGAAGCCCAATTAGTTCTAATCACTAGTATGTAGACAAGAAGTTCATCACTGCCCTTGGTGTTGTGAATTGATGGGTTTGTGGCATGCTTTCAAATTAAGGATGAAAAATAATAATAGAGAATGAGTCACCTCTCTGAAGTGAGTACAAAGGGACGTTTCTCATCTCTAGATACTACTTTTACTTTAGTGTTTTCAAATGAATGTTGGTTTCATTTGGAGTCTAGAGAAAAAGACAAAAACCTCACAACTGAATTTTAACTGAATTGTTTCTTTTATATTTGTGTTGATATTATTTGTTGTTAGCCGCCCTGAGCCCGGTCTTGACTGGGAAGGGCGGGGTATAAATAAAAGTTATTATTATTATTATTAACCACAAACTATTAAGTCATTGAGAGTAAAACTTATGGCCCTAAAAAACAGAAGCCTCTTAAAGCCTAAACTGAGGAAGGATGGGGTGAGGAAGCTGGATGGGGAAAAGTCTGGTTTTGGCACATGGCAAAGGCTTTCAAAAGGCTTTTGCTCCCCCCTCCCCCCCGATCTTGCAAAGCCTCATGAGAGCAGGCGAGGTATTGCAAGATTCAAGGGAAGATAGGGTCTCCCTCCTTGTTGTAGCGCCTCAACACAAATTGGTACCTGGTATGCAGGAGTGCACAGAACCATGAGTTGTTGGGATGTTTCTGCCTTCAATCTGTTAAAACATAGATTTGCTTTTAGTATTATTGGATAGAGCACTTTTGATAGTTGATTAAAAGGAATTACTTGCCATTTATGTGAGTGGCAGGACTATCTTGGCTGACCATTCAATATAATGTGGGCCTTCCCTGGCAGACTGTCATTGGACAACTATTATTTTTAGGTTGTGACAAATATAAGAAGCGACAACTGTGGTGTACATGCAAACAGAAGAAATGTAATAAAGTTGAATCTTACATATTTCTATTATATGAATATTTCAGATGTTTCATAAGATCATGTGACTTATTAAGGTCATTCTTCATTGGATAGGAATATATATATGTTGTATTTTCTATGGGCATATTAGCACTCACGAACTAGTAATTATGAAATAAAAGTAGTTATTTTTATTTTTGTTTAGAGATTCATATCCATGTTGGTAGTAGCACCAGAAAGGACTAGAGTAATCTTATAAAACAATATTAGATCCAAGAAGAATTTGGGGGGTTATTTATTTATTTGTTCCCCAACACCTGCCTGATGAAGGGATCTGGGCAACTTGGAAGAATGTCACAATTTTCTCTTTTTTTAATTGGTCCTAAATAGGGCATATCTATTTGGATAGGAAACAGAGTTTGAATTGTTTTTTATTTTATTTTAAATCCTATTCTTCTCATAAGAAAAGGAATAACAATGTCTTCTCACAACGATCATTTTATATTATTTATTGGTAAAATCAGTTTATCTGGAAATTGAATAATACTTCCTTGCTGTCTGTTATTTCCTCTCTCTGCTGAGAAGTAAGCTGTTATACCTTTCCTCTATGGAAGTTTACTGTATGTGGGACAAGATGTCAGGCATAATTAGACAACATGACATTGTGCAGCCCAGTAGAGAATATCCATCTTTCAGAAACTTCAGAACTGGTCTTCTCTTTTAGACAGCTCAACATTATCACTTGTTCTCCAGACCACAGCTGACAGACTTTGCTCATATCAAAGAAAGTTCAGCCCTCATTGGCTCGTTGTCTTTGTGCTACAAGAACGAGAGTTTTATATCACATGAGAGACATCATTTTGGCTTCTGTGAATTTTTCTCTCCCACCCACTTGTTTTTAATATATCTTTTTATTGTAAGCATATGAATGAGTCAATCTGATAGCAATCTCATCTCGTCCAAGTAAATTTATCATAATCAAAAGGGAATATTTTAAATCTTTATGTGGTTATTTTAATAATGAATTTAATTGCCACATTGCATATAAATTTTTGAATTTAGAACACTCTAAATTAATCTCTATTGCATAAATCATCAAATGTAATTTTTAATTGTTACAGTAATGCTCTTGCATTAATTTTTTTCCCTTGCATTGAAAACATTATGTGGTTCTCCTAGCACTGAGAAATAAGGATGGTGTTCAGTATGCCGGTTGTGATAACTTTTTCTTTCTTGTGACAATCACTGTTATGCGGATTGTAAGTAGGTTTCCTCCTTCACAGGAAACACAGTAATCAAAGAAGGAAAGATGGGGAATGTAAAAGCATCAGGAGCAGGGTTTTTTTTCCCCCAGCCGGAACTCACTGAAACTCAGTTCTGGCTCCTCTTTTTTCTAGAAAAACAGTATAAAAATCAGTGAAAACAAACAGTAAATAAAAACACACATAACACAAATACTTTCTTTCCCCCACTTTCTAATTATTTCCTCTTACTGCAGTGATGGCTCTCCAAGTATTGTTCAACTCCCAACTCCAATCAGCCCCAGCCAACATGGTCAGTGACTGGGGATGATGGGGGTTGTAGTGCAGCAACAGCTCTTTCCTTTTAGCAGTTAACCATGGCTTTATATTATGTGTGCAGTGGCACAGACACTGGTGAATTAAAACCAGGGTTCCTTTTCAATCAGAAATATTATAATGGAGGGATTGGAGGGGGGGGGGAGTCAATATGGCATGCATTATTTCACAGAGGTGTCACATGAGGTTAAGAGTCAAGCATTAGCTCAGGCATCCCCAAACTGCGGCCCTCCAGATGTTTTGGCCTACAACTCCCATGATCCCTAGCTAACAGGACCAGTGGTTGGGGAAGATGGGAATTGTAGTCCAAAACATCTGGAGGGCCGAAGTTTGGGGATGCCTGCATTAGCTTGATTACACAGCACACATTCTGATGTTTGAGGGGGGGGGAAGGGTTGGGTGTTATTTTTAAAGTCTCAGTGCGAATCTCACGCTTCTACTTCTATGGAACCCATCGGTGTTACTTTATACGCAAGATGCCTGCATTGTGCCGCCGTTATTTTTAACATTTTTGTCTGAAGAGATTTAACAGGTACCAGAGTGTGGGACTGACTGAGAAATAAGCAAACAAATAACTTTTAATTTAATTTAATTTAATTTTTTTGTCAAATGCATTCATAATCCATCTTTTAGGATAAAACTTTCCAAGGTGGCTTTGAACACTATATGGATAATATATAATACATACTAGACTGTAAACCAGCAATGAACATTAAAACACTCTTATCAGTAATTAATTGTGCTCAGTTGCTATTGTAAGACACCCATGCAGGTAAGTGGTGATTAAGCTGTTTTGAAACCACAAACAAAGGGTGATATAGAGAGAACCACACAGGACGTGCTGTTGCTTACCTTCAAGTTATGTTCTGCCTCTTCTGTTACTTATATCTCTTATACAAGAAGGTGCTATTAGTGCTGTCATGTGGATCGTACTGGAGAGGATATCTTACCTGTTTTTCCCTCTGCTGATAGTCTTGCATACACCCATTACTGAGAAAATCATGTTGTAATTCAAACAGCAAACAAATCTTAAATTTGTTCTCTATTTTGTTTTTTCCTTGGCATTGTTGTTATCCACCATTATCCATCAACATACCTACTTTTCTGTTATGTCAGTTATACTTCTTATACAAGGAAGTGCCATTAGCTCTGCTGCATGCATCATCTGGTATACAATGTGTCTCAGTCTTTCCGACTCTCTGTATTGCACGAGCCTATTACCAAGGAAGGTAAGATATACTTCAAAGGAGCAAAGTAGTCTTAGCAATGTCAGGGAAAATGAGATACACAGCTTATTTTATTATCTGTCATCAAGAGGGCTGCAAGATATCTCCGTACACCATAACCATAGCGTTGTCCCCCCTCTCGGAAACAAAACAAAACCGTAGTTTAGTACACATATCACTCAGTTGTGGGAATTCATTTACAATTCCTTTGCATTGATTCTTGCCTTAGTATTGACATTGGACTCTTAAGTTTATGGTGTTATTCTCTGTGGGCCACATATAACTCTGACGGCTCAAACACACACAGAGAGAGATATAGCTAGGGTTGGCTGGAAGCTATTCAGTGTCTGTTGTATATTCTTACATATGTGTGTGTGTGTGTGTCTGTTTAGTAACTTTTGGTTTGAGTTCTTTGATTTCCTTCTTCTGTAGACATGTCCGCAAAGACGGAATGAACTGTTTTATAAAGACTTGAAAAGCGTATTACTGTACCAGCTATTATTTGCCTTTCCATGCATTACTTCTGTCTAGAACCAGACAGAAAGCATTCATTATCAGGAAGAGAAACCCAAAAAGTAGAAAATTAAACCTTTAAAGGAAGGGGTTGTAGCTTAAGCTCAAATGTAAGTTATGCTGAGAAGCAAAATGATGCACGTGTGTGTGTGTGTGTTTGTGTTTAGTGTGTTCACATACACTTGCCTATCTTTCCCGAGCTATTGCCAGAGTTCAAACTCATACATTTCAGATACCTACATTGCTATGTAGTACATTAAATCCTCAAGATTATTCTCACTCACTCTTCCTTTCTCCTACAAAGCAATATTCATTCAGTGGGTTAAATTTGTGATTTGTAGTTACTGAAAACCCTAGTTAATGAAAAGTGTTCACAACATCGGGGTTTGGAGTGCTGAGGATAATGTGTCCCCTGGAAGGCAGCTTTTTAAAGCCTTTCAGTAAAAATTAAAATATGGCCAATGGTACAGTATGGGGAAGCGAACACCACGACATATTGGCCAAGCTGTTTGAATGGGAAACTATAAGGGAATGGGAAAACCTGAACATGTGGGGCAGTCATCTATGTTAAGCGTGTATTTGCATCAGTTACATGTACAAAGGCTGTACAAAGGATCGTATTGACCGACCTTTCCTTGCTTGGTTGCCTTTAAGCTGTGGTAGAAACAAACTGCTATAGAATGCAGCTAGGTTTCAGGTGAAGGGAGCAAGTTTCCCTTCCCCCCAAAACACACAAAACCATGCACTTTTTTGTTATGTTCAGAGAGTAAAGGTAAAGAGACCCCTGACTGTTAGGTCCAGTCACAGACAACTCTGGGGTTGCGGTGCTCATCTCGCTTTACTGGCTGAGGGAGCCGGTGTACAGTCATGTGGCCAGCATGACTAAGCTGCTTCTTACTTCTAGCGAACCAGAGCAGCGCATGGAATTGCCGTTTATCTTCCCGCCAGAGCGGTACCTATTTATCTACTTGCACTTTTTTTTGGCGTGCTTTCAAACTGCTAGGTGGGCAGGAGCAGGGACCGAGCAACGGGAACTCACCCTGTCATGGGGATTCGAACCTCCGACCTTCTGATCGGCAAGCCCTAGGCTCTGTGGTTTAACCCACAGCACCACCCGCCTCCCTGTTCAGAGAGTACAGCCCATTATTGCATTATATGTGGACCGGACAAACTTATAGCATGTATTAAACACCATTCACCATTTAGATCAGTATTCTTCCTGGCTGGGACTCTAAATTGGCCAACCACCCTGCGATAGGTTACCTTGTCTCAGGTGACCTTGCCCCTTTCCTGTGGGAAATTCCTATCAGAGTCTCTTTCAGGTCATGGAGGGTTGGAGCAAGCTCACCCCTGCTAATGGCAGAAGTGCTACTTGACATATCCACACCCCAGTAAATTTCCCTGATAGAAACTTTGACATAGGCAATGTGAAGTTTTCATTTTTCCATGCTCTGCTTAGTAGGTTCCTTTGCATGCTCTCTTCAGCTGATTTGGTTTCATTATCCTGTTCTTAGGTAATCAAATTTTTATATCCATTCTGATGATTGTATCTTCTGAAGTGATTTTCCAGATTTTCTCATCAGGATGAAGTAGTGTCTGTCCTGCCTTATGACAGCCTTTGCAGCTTGTCAAGTGTTCTACAAGGCATGCTAGTGGAGATGTGCATATGTACTGGTGATGGTATGCATGACTATGCAAGCCAGTAGTTGAAGTCAAACCATTGCATTGGGTTGTTATGCATCTTGCACCATGTGATAAAAAACTAAATTAATCAAATCTGTTGCAAATCTTACTTTTTTTTAAAAAAAGGATCCACAGTGATTAGGGCACAGGTGATAGACAGCTTTTAATCCCTCTCTGAAACTGTAGTTGGAGGAAAGCTGGAAAGTTAAGCCATCTGATGATAACTTTAAGTGCTGATGTCAGGGGATTGTTGCAGCTACTCTCGAGTAAAGACGCTCCAGTCTTCCCTGTCTTTAAGAGTGTTATTGTGCATACTATTTACAGTGCAGAGATAGCAGAAAACATGACCACCTAGTCAGAATCTGGCAATGGCTTCCGTCTGCTTCGGGGCCAGCATAAAAGCCTGGGCACCCCAAAACACCACCCCTTAGCCATACGTGTGGGCGCACGCTTCCATTTGGGCGTCGGAAGGTGAGGTCTCCCCTCTTGCTGGCTGGGGCGGCGCCTGGGCTCCGGCATCTCGCTGAGCCCCTCATCCGCTGTCCCTCGACCAGAGCGTTGCCAAGGCTCTGACGCATCTCTGAGCCCTTCCTGCCTGCTCTGTTCCCCAGAGCGTAGCCAGGGCTTGGGCGCCTCACTGAGCCCTCCCTCCATTCCACTCCATTCCTCATTCCCTCCTCCTGACTCGCTGCTCATGCTATCGCTGGGCAAAGTGTTGGTCAGGATGACGGGGGGGGGGGGAAGGCTCCCCGTAGGGAGTCCCCCTGACAGCTGAATTATTGTATTATTTGTTACAAAGCATTAATTACTGTAGTATGTTTGTAGATCCAATGGCCAAGATCTGAAGCACTATTAAAGGCCCAACAAAGCTATTACTTTATTTTATTTTTGTTTATTTGAAGAGGTGGCACAATTCCAGATCACAATCCATTTTTGAAACTTGCCAAAGAGTGTTTTGACATATGGCATATGTCTATAGTAAATTGAAGTTGTGCAGTTCATTGGATCCTAATGAATGGATTAATTGCTGCAGCATGTTCTCTGTATATTCAATTGGAAGTTCCATTGTTATTTTGTAGGGAGGGCTTTCTTGTAATCTGCTTTATTGTAATTTGAATCCATTGGTTTGTCTCCGGGGCATCAGAAAACAGGCTTGCTCTGCCTTCTGTGTGACAATGCTTCAGATATTTGAAGATAGCTATCATACCACCTTTCAGTCTTCTCTTTGCCAGGCTAAAATACCCAATTCCCAGCTTATATTATATTAGTAATATTTGTTCATGTTTGTGATTCTTATGATAATCTTGTAATATTATGTGTTTCTGATGTGGAGTTTTCTTTTTGCAGTGTTCTTCTTAACATTAGTGTTATAGACCATGAGGTGATAATGAAAAACCTATAGTCATCAATTATATTGGGATAATTTTTTGTAAAGAAAGTAAGTTCCATAAGCTTGGATCTGAATATCTACAGGTACTTGAATGATCAGGACGCGGGTGGCGCTGTGGGTTAAACCACAGAGCCTAGGGCTTGCCGATCAGAAGGTCGGCGGTTCGAATCCCTGCGATGGGGTGAGCTCCCGTTGCTCGGTCCCAGCTCCTGCCAACCTAGCAGTTCGAAAGCACGTCAAAGTGCAAGAAGATAAATAGGTACCGCTACAGCGGGAAGGTAAATGGTGTTTCCGTGCACTGCTCTGGTTCGGCAGAAGCAGCTTAGTCATGCTGGCCACATGACCTGGAAGCTATACGCCGGCTCCCTCGGCCAATAATGTGAGATGAGCACTGCAACCCCAGAGTCGGTCATGACTGGACCTAATGGTCAGGGGTCCCTTTACCTTTTCCTTTTACTTGAATGATCAGAAGCACTTTTACTTGTGCACAGGATAGTCTAGCACCAATTTGCTTCTTGACTACTTTCCCTCATGCTACCTGAAAAGCACAGGAGATGCAGCCTGTGGAGAATTGGTGATGATCGCCCTGCAGAAGGGCTGTCTCTTCTATGGGGTTTGTTAATAGGTGAATAACTTACTGATAATGTTGATTCACACTTCTCTCCACCTCCCCACCCCACCCCCAAAATGCTGCAAGTAGGTCTCCTAAAGCAAATAATTTGTGGGAGCTTGTGGAAATAAAACACGTTCTGAATAATAATTTCAAAATACTGTACACAAGCATCAACATGATGCATTTCCTGCCTCAAAGCTCCACCCGCAAGAGCTCCTACATTTGTAATAACATCTCTAAAGGAGCTTGAAATGTAAGTTGCCTAGCGACAGATTTCAGAAAAGAACAGTTTGTAGTTCTGTTTGTAAGGAAAAACAGTAAACAAGTCTTCAATATGAGACATCATATTTTATTTCTCCTAAAGCTGTCCTGCTTCAGCTGGATCAATAGCCATTATTTTCAAGGCCCTAGCATCCAGCCCTCCTGGTTTTAAAATTTAAAATTTGTTATTGTTTCTTGCATTCTATGTAGGTGCATTGGTAGGTGACTCGTCCCAAATTAGACCATTGAGCATTTAGCTCAGTATTCACTACCCTTTCTGGTAGTGATTCTCTAAAGGTTTAGACTTCCAGTCATGCCTAGAGAAGCTGGGATTGAACCGGAGGTCTTAAGCATCCAAAACATGTGCTCTGTCACTGAGCTGTGGCTCTCTGGTTATGCCAGCTGAAGCTCAAGTCCAGAGTGCAGATATCAGGAAGGAATACCAAAGATTTACAATATTACCATTCATATTTTATAGGGTTGCCATAAGTTTTTTTAAAAAAATAGGGTTTTCTCAAAGTTGTTGTTCAGCTATTTTTAAGGAAATTTGCTAAAATCTACTCTTTTCACATAGGTTGCCATTACCCCAGACATTTCAGCAATTTCCACCAGGACACTGTTTGCAACAGCCCAATCTCAGCTATGTCCAGGAAATTCCGGACGTATGGCAACCCTAATATACTTTATCTTACGGCGATTCCAAAATTTGCCTTAGTTTATCACATAAGGCAAACACAGAAATGGGCATAGTTTATTCTTTCAGGTATAGTAACGACATGAAGGCAATACTCAATTTAATTAGATACAAGATGCTTAACGAGTCTGAGATTCTTACCTATGTGGATCATTTCATGTTTCAGCCCTAGTAATAGATAAAGAAGTTAAAAGAGTCACCGTGGTGACAACCTCTCTGTTAACCAATTGCATGATAAATCTCTAGAATGGCTATGTAGCTTTACAGGTACAGACAATTCCTCATTTATGTAGGGATTGTGTTTGGAGGCACCATGCGCAGCAGCCCGCCCCACCCCCTTCCATAGCCAAAAATGGGGTGACACCAGTAGTTGCATGGCACTCAAACATGTGTAAACGGGGAGTCGCATGTACATAACGGACTCAACAAATGTTGAAGTCATTTGCAGGCAGATGAGATGAAGGAGCTGTCATCTGTGAGGTTCAGTGGTAAATGTAACGTTCGGTCTGGCTAAGGCCCGCCCAGTGACAAGTCTATTATGGGGTTGCAGAGCAACTATTCACAGAGAAATTGGATGTTGAGCTATACAGACACTTCAGAAAAGCTGAGAGTTACCATTCAGAACATTGTATGCAGCCTATAAAAGCTCTCAGATTTAACTAGCTCTAATGGCTTTAATGATGAACAGCCTTTTTTCAACAAGCCATGATGTTGGCCAAAAAGATCAAGTGAAGATGTACTCAGATGAAGCTGTTGCTGCTGCTTAAATGTACTCTAATGAACATCTTATGAGGTGGAAGCTCATCAGTAAACCAGACCTGGAGACTACTATGACATCTGTGACCTTACCCAATTATGATTTTAATGCTGCAAGTTAATCTCAATGGAATTTATATGTAAAGGCTAATATAGGGAGAAATAATTACAGTTCTTAAGCTGTGGCTATTAAAGTGAACAACTGTAAAGAATGCACCCCAGATAGCAGGGCATTTATGTTTTAACCTGCTTTTGAAGTTTATAGTATTTTGTAAATTCTTTTTTTAAAAAAAATTCTTTATATATCTATAAAGCAGAGAGATAAAATTATGGCACATTATTTCCATTCAGTAATTTTCACATGAATTGCTGCACAGGGTATGGGAGATCTGTTAAGCTATTTTCCAGTGCGGAATAAAACAAAAAGAAATGATTGCACTCAGTGGCGGACCTTCATGCTCCAGCACCAAGGGGGCAGAGAGCAGGTGGGGACTGGGCTGGCGTGTGTCCCGGGGGCGTGGCACCCATTCTGGGGGCATGATGCGCCGGCTGCGGGGGCGTGGCACCCAGTGCGGGCGGGGGAGCAGCTACGATGGCACCCCACTGGAATCGCGCTGCTGGGGGCGGTGCACTCCCCCCCCCTCTGCCAGTGACTGCACTTAGGTCCTGTCCTACCCTACCCTACCCGGTATCTTATTTATTATAAGAAACATTAGATAGCAATCCCAGTCAGGATAGAGACAATGACAATTGGCGGTGGCTGGGGTAGAGGGAGATTTTAGCTTTTTATCTCTAAGCTGTGATCCCATTGAAATCCATTCTGCAAAGCATCCACTTGTGTTGACAGAGGGATATCTGGACCATAGTGGGGGGGGGAGGAGTTTACCTCCTTCACCACAGTCCCATTTCTGCCCCAAGTCCACAATGCTTTTTTTTTAAAAAAAAGTGAAGAACCAAACTACAAATTTAACATGATGTGTAGCTTGACCTTAGTTGCTTCAGCTAAGTGCTATATTGCAAAACTCTGATAAAATATCAATTTGCTTCACCTTATAGTAAGAGTACTATGCTTTGAAAATCAACCTAATGCTGTAAAATCTGCTGTTGCGTTCCTTTACAAAGCGTTTGCATAAAGTATCAGTACATAATTTTAATGGCTTCAAGCTGTAAGTTGAAATACATATTTTCCCTATAATCACCACTCCCCACATCAAATGGGGGGCATACTTTGCACCGACGCGTGCAGCTCCCCTTATCCTACACGGTTCCTAGCAGTATTGCCTGGCATGCCCCCCCCCCCCGGCTGGATACCTGGAGGTTCCCGCCCAACCTCGGAAAGTCAACCAATTCCAGTGGGGGAGGCGATGCCAGGGGAGTTGGCCAGGTAGGGGGTGGGACTTCCCTACCCACAGAATAGAGGGTGGAACTTACCTGGGGGCACTTGCTTCAGTTTTTTGTGTTCATGTGAAAAGATGTGGGGGTGGGATTCTATACAGCATAGTGCTGTGAAGTGCAAAAACAGATATGGTGGCGGCAGCAGGGGAATTAGCCTTGGCATCTCTTGGTACATCACTTTCTTCTTTGAATCTTCACCAAGAATGCTTAAAGTCACCAAGCACCTTTGACAATTAAAAGAGCAAATTAAGAAACTGTGTAAAAGCCAAAAATCTAACTACATCTCTATTCTGTCCCCAGACCTCTCTAGAAAATGATCTTTGAGTACTAAGTACCTAATCAAAACACTCTGAATGCAAGATGCCACCATGTACAGAATATTCTCAGACTGAGCTTTGATAGTTAGTGAACTGAGCATATCTCATCTAAATATTTGATTCAGGCAGTGAAATTGCATCCATGGTCACTTTTTAAATTGTTGTAATCATTAGCTTAGTTTCATTGTGCTTGTGGGCTTGATTCCATCATTCTGTTTCACAGCTGCACTGCATTACTCCGGTGTGTTATTTCCATCTCAGCAACGGCGCTTTTTGGGTGGTGTCCTTGAGGAGCTACTTGATTTCCACGGAGGATAAGTTGTGGTGTGTGCTGAATAAATATCCCAGATTAAATTTGGAATGTTTGTGATTTTGTTCCACATCTGAGCCATATTGTGCTATTTTGGGAGTTAGTGCACTGTTTAGATTCCCTATGGCAATGTGCTTGGTTGGGATTCAAATGACCATGCATCGGACACCACAGGTGCACGGTGGCTTTTCCTGCTGACTTACTGCTGCAGTCTCCATCACCCTCCCCACAAAGAAACCCCAGACCCACTTCTGAAGGTAAGAGTACTCTTTAGCGTGGTGTGGAATGCAGCTGGGGGTTCCATAAAGTGCCTTCTACTTGTAGACTGGGCTGTTTTGATCCTGGCCAATAATCTTTTAAGGTACTTTTTGCTTTGTTTTAATAGCTACCATTTCTAAAGCTTGTTCAACAATCAGACATTTTACTTATTGAAGTTTAGTTTTAAATACATTTTTCTCAACCAAAGCAGTAACTGAAATGTGTTTGGGAAATCTCTTGCTTCAAAAATCGGAACAGCATGAGAACTAATATATCAGTGGATTTAAAATTATTTTAAAGGCATATTTCACTAATAATCTGGCCATCAACTATGTTGAATCATGCCTAGTACACAGTTAAGGATGTTGATCAGTTTGTAGTATGTAACTGATATATTTCTGCAGAACTGTGGTATTACAGACCTACTTTTCTTGTCTGCCGAATTTTTTAATATGAATTTGAAAGTAGTCTTGAATCCTTGACTCTGTTGGGCATCGCACTATAAAATTCTGCATGGATATGCTCTTTTTTAGCTGAAGCATAAAATTCAGAAGTACAGTTGTTTTCCCCCCAAAACTAAAGTTTAAGGTCTCTTTCTGCAAGAGTTTGATCAAGTACTGGCATAATAGTTTGAGACATTTTATGATGGGCTAGAATCTAATTTTAGATCTTTTGTGTATAACAATTTCAGTCCCTGTCTTGTGTGCTTCAAGGCTCATTCTGGCTAAACTAGCTGAGAAAAAACTGCAAAAATCCAGTTATTGTAGGGTATTTTCTAGTCTATATAAAACAACAATACTGCAGGAATAGCCCTCTGCACTGTGAAACTAATCTTGCTTCATTATTCAGCATAAAGTGCAGGACCAGGGGCATAAGCCAGAGGGGCAATGCCCCAAATATTTTCTGCACTTTGCTAGATGTCTGATGGATGCCTCCTGCTGCTCTCACCCATCAACTGCTGTCTAGCCTGCTGCTGAACCCGTGAGAGTGGCAAGTGATGCACTGTCATAGTCAGCTGCTGGGTAGAGCCAGGCAAAGTTCTTAAAGCCACTTATCAGCTGTGCAGTGACTGGGAAGGCAGGAAGCTTGGAGCCACCTGCCAGCCCAGCATGTTGTACTAATGTCTATTCTATGGGCAGCCATTTCTTCTTCTACATCATCCATGCCCCTTGAAACAGAAGTTTGTTTTCAAGGGGTGGAGCATTTGATGTTTCAATTTGCAGCATGCATTAGCTTGTGTCACCTATAAAGAAGAAAGTGGCCACCACTTGCCAGTCACCTTGTTTCATAGTAAGGATGTGCAGTGGCATACATTTCATTTGCCAGTATGATTCTGGGGTGCATATTTCTCTGTATCTCATTCAGTGTCCCTGCATTAGTTAGGTGTGTGTATTGTTGTGAGTTTGGGGGATTGACTCCCTTCCAATTCTTGGGGTCCTTTAACCAATAAGGGTTGAAAGTTGATAAGAGTCTCTTACTGAACTATGCATGGCTTTCACTGGGCACCTTCATTAGCATAACCAAAGAAGTTGCCCTGTGCCATAGAGCAAATGGATGGGCTCTTTCCAGGCTCTCTCCATCTCTTCCACACTGCCCAGTCCTTCTTCCAAACATCCCCTCCCTCCTGATTTCCAGCCCCAAAACCTATGTCTTCCCCCATTCCCTTTCGCCCCTCCCCCTTCCCAATCTTCCTCTACTTAACCTTCTTCCTTGTCCCCTTTCCCTCTACCTCCTCTATTACACTCTCAGCCCTCCCATTTCCTGCCCAGCACTTTGACACTCCTCCCAAACAGAATTAAGCACCATTTTTAAAATGTAATTTATGACGTGTGGTTGATGGGTGTAATTACTGTAACTGAATAGCAGCTGATTCAGTTTTGGAGCAAAATCCTGGTGGGAATTTAATTGAGGGTTGTTTCCTGAGACAATACTGGCTTCCTTTTAGATTAGTGTCCTTTCCATTTTTTGAAACTCCATTTTTGTGCAGAATTTGCTATTGTTGTGCATTTTTCACACCTCTTCACAGCTATAGTAAATTAATTCTAACGGAAGTGGAACTATTGGTCTTGGGTTACCCAAGGGTGGGAGGCAAATTCATTGACAAATTTTATTTGGGATAAATTAGATGGAGAAAATTAGATGGCTAGCCTTGCCATGTGCAAAATGGGTGTGATTTTTAAAGTAACTATTAATGCTCCTGGGAAGTACTGTGCATGAGAAGACTCTAAGCCAGCATACTTTGTGGTATGTCCCAAGGAACTGTAGATTAGAACAATGTGCATTGGAGCTAAAAACTGCATCTTAATTGATTCCAGAAGAGTAGCTTTGTGTTTAGTCTACTGCAAGGAGAACAACAAATAGTCCTGTAACAATGAACTTCAAAACATTTATTGTAACGCGAGCTTTTGTAGGAAATGCAATATTTGCAAGTTGACCTGGTTCATCTAGGACACATGGCCCTGTTATACCTCAACAATATTTCTGTTGAGAGTTATGTTCCCTCAGGGCTAAAAAGGCACAGGGTACTTGATGGAATTGGGTGAAGCCCTTCAACATTTCTCCATTGAAAACAGGGATGTCCTATTTCATCATCATCATCAACAACATCAACATTGTTATTATTAATACTCCACCCATCTGACTGGGTTGCCCCAGCCACTCTAGGCAGCTTCCAACATATATAAAAACACAATAAAACATTACAATTTTTTTTTTTAAAAAAAGTTGCCTTGAGATGTCTTCTAAAGGTTGCATAGTTACTACTCTCCTTGGCTCAGGGGATTGCATAACTCCATACCCTCCAACATTTCTCCGATGAAGATAGGAATGTCCTACCATACCCTCCAACATTTCTCTGATGAAAATAGGGACATCCTACAGAAAAGTGGGGTCAAATCAGAAACCGGAATGTTTTCTGTAAATCCAGAACTGTTGCTGGAAAATAGGGACACTTGGAGGATCTGAGCTTACTGTATGGTAAACAGAATCAAAGACCATCCTAATTCAGTTCTTAGCTGGCTACCTAGGTTTAAGCAGGTCTGCTAAAAAAAAAGCTGCACTAGGTTTATTTGGTTTATTTATATGCTGCTTTTCCAGACAAAGACTGTACAAAGTGGCTTACAAACAATAAAAACTACAAGTATAAGGAAATAAATATTGTTAAAAACAAAAATAAAACAGAATCATAAAATTAAAAACAAAACTGAAATGCCAATAGCATAATAGAATTCCAGCTTCCATTCACCAAAATGGACAAAAAATTACTCTGGGGAACGGCATTAAAAACTAGTAAGATACTTGGGCCTTTGGAAAAGCTTGGAGTGGACACATCAAGAGGGTTGAGATCTCAGTGTGCAGGCAAGATTGTATGAGTTCAGGCAGTCTAGATTTGATGGAGTTAGTCTAATAAGTATTATTGTGGGCAATAGTATGCAGAAGTTTATTTATTCTTAGTACAATAGACCAATACAGGTGCTATTCTGGAAAGCAAGAGGAAGTAATTCCTTTCTGACTTTAAGTGTGCTGTATACACATAGGAGAAGCCTACCAATTTGTTCTGTGTTGCGCTGTGGAGAAAAATACCCAGGATAAACTTGCTGTTTTTTAAAAAATTATTTTTTATCAAGTAAAGTGTTGTCACTTCTGCTTGTTTTGAAACTGCATAGAAAGAGGGAGGGGAAGCACCTTCAAAAGCAAGACAGAAAATAAGGAGGAATGAACAGAAAGAAATCCTGACAGGATTGGAAAATCGGGTAGCTTCAGCAAGCATTGCTGTGAGTGCACAGAATAAGGTTGGAGATCATAAGATGGTACACACCTGCAGACTTTTGCTTGTGGCACATTTTTAATCTGGATTGTGTTGCCAGTACCTTCTGACCACTGGGTTATGTCCTCTCAGTTTCTGGACCCCGCCCCCCACCCAGCCAGTAGCAGTTTTGCAGCAGAGCCCCTATTCTTATCTGTTAAAATGTTGGGCAACATGTTATTCTAATATATTCATAATATTTTGTATGCATTGGGTCGTGTCCCCCCCCTTCACTCCAACAAAGGCTTTAGCTTTTTGTTTGTCTTCTATCTATTGTGATCACTGGGGGAAATAAGAGTTTTCATTTTGTATTGGGGTTAATGAAGGGTGTTGTGATGAAATATGCATTCTTTTGTACTTCGGTTTATTTACATTTGTTCTGTGGTCATTACACTATTTATGATCATCTTCATTATAGACTTCCTTCCTCCAGGTTTTTGTGAAATGGCTTGATAGGGAAGAACATTGTTAGCATCCCTTTAGTCATTTCCCCCCTGCTTTGCTTGCTTTTGGAATATCTAATGCAGTATGAAAAACATACTTATAGGGAAGATAAATGAGTTAAAGGAAGAGGAGGTGAGATAGCCAAAGGTTCATAATAAATTCATTTATCATACATCTGTCATCTCTGTGTAATGGCATAGCCAAAGGATGTCAATGTTCTGTTCTCTTTGGGGGCAACTCTGTTTTCCAGATAGTTTGAATGCCAGAACGGTGTGTTGCCACACGCAAAATTTGCCTCCTCACAAGTTGTCAGTCATAATCTTACAATAAAAGCTTCACATTTATGGAACATGTTTCTTCAGGCATAGCCTTAAACCCACATACAAAATAAATAGCAGAGATCATAGAATCATAGAGTTGGAAAAGACCACAAGGGCCATCCAGTCCAACGCCCTGCCAAGCAGGAAACACCATCAAAGCATTCCTGAGATATGGCTGTCAAGCCTCTGCTTAAAGACCTCCAAAGAAGGAGACTCCACCACACTCCTTGGCAGCAAATTCCACTGCCGAACAGCTCTTACTGTCAGGAAGTTCTTCCTAATGTTTAGATGGAATTTTCTTTCTTGTAGTTTGAATCCATTGCTCCATGTCCGCTTCTCTGGAGCAGCAGAAAACAAACTTTCTCCCTCCTCTATATGACATCCTTTTATATATTTGAACATGGCTATCATATCACCCCTTAACCTTCTCTTCTCCAGGCTAAACATACCCAGCTCCTTAAGCCGTTCCTCATAAGGCATCGTTTCCAGGCCTTTGACCATTTTGGTTGCCCTCTTCTGGACACGTTCCAGCTTGTCAGTATCCTTCTTGAACTGTGGTGCCCAGATGTAACATTCAATATCTGGAATATATATGAAAACATGTATTATTAATTTATTTCAAGTATTTATAACGCTGGCAGGTAGTAGTGACAGAGCTTTTTCAGTGGTGGCTCCACATCATCATATGTACAGATCCATCCTAGGGCAGGGCATTAAGAATAAGGACCCAGATTATGAACTGTGTTGTTGGAAATGGGGAATCAGCCAGTGGATTTGTTATGCGCTGTGCCAAGTATTGGTATGGCTGGACTACTCACACGTGAAAACACTTAATCTTACCTTTGTATAAATGAACAGCTGTGGGCAAGCCCCGAATGAGAGGTCAACATTTTTGAACATTTGCCAGGGTCCACTGCTAACTGAAAGCACCTAAACCAGGTGTGAACAAATCAGTGCTTCTCTTCTCACATTTTCTGTGAGGCTATGAACTGCAGAGTGCTTTCTCGCAAAGCAAAGTTCCATAGTCATGAATAAGAATAAGAATGTGGCTAAACACAAAAGGGTCAATCACCATCACCTTTTGTAAGTTGAGACATAAAATAAGCTATTTTATAAACACACTGTAAGAGACTTTCCTATTCTCTATGATTGGAGTATAGTTTTGAACATCTTCTTTGTGCTTCTTTCTATAAGTGAACTCATTTTCAAGGACTCCTGCAGCCCTATTAGATGTTTAGAACAGATGATCCACAAGTTGAAAAGCGATAGGGAAGTCCCTGATACAAGTAACTGAATTGACCAAAACTCAATAGGCAGCCTTCGCCAAGCCACTATTATTTAATTTTGACCACTGCGGGCAACTGCACACATGAACACACGGTAGTAATAGTGCTAATCCACTTTACAGGTCTATTTTAATGTTCCTGAACACATAGATGTGAAGAAATTTAATAACATTTTTAATGTGCCATTTGAAACTCTACGTTTTTCTTTTTCATTTACTAATGCAGTTCTCTAAAGTGTGTTTATTTGAATAATCCAGTGAATACTCATCCATAACTTTGCACATCAAAACATATTGCCTTGTCAACAGATATATAATTATAACATAAAATAATAATAATAATAATAATAATAATAATAATATAACAAAACAACAACAACAACAACAACAACAACGCCTTTGAGCTAGGGGTCTACAGTAGTGTTTTCGGGGTGGAGGGGCGATTAGTATCTTGAAAACTGCTAAATTGTATGAAGAAGAAGAGGAGGAGGAGCAGCAGCAGGAGGAGAAGGAGGAGGAGTTGTTGTTTGGATTTGATATCCTGCTTTATCACTACTCTAAGGAGTCTCAAAGTGGCTAACATTCTCTTTTCCCTTCCTCCCCCACAACAAACACTCTGTGAGGTGATTGAGGGAGAGAGTTCAGAGAAGTGTGACTAGCCCAAGGTCACCCAGCAGCTGCATGTGGAGGAGCGGGGAAGCGAACCCGGTTCACCAGATTACGAGTTCACCGCTCTTAACCACTACACCACGCTGGCATGATACTGTTTGCTGCCATTGTTTTCTGATGCTGTTGCTTCAGCCATTTCCCCCCTTATAATTACTGCCACCTCTTTTTCTTATGAAAGGGTTATGTTGAGTGATCCCAGCCAAGTGAACTAGGATACATATCACAACACTATGTCACTAAGCAGGTCTGGTCACATGACAGTATCACATGACAGTACTTAAAGTTCCTCAAGGCAATTCAGAATGAGGGCAATGGTTTCTGGAGTAGTTAACCCTTTTACAGCAACCTTAAGAGTGGGGGGGGGGAAACAACAAGAGAAGTGTTTTTCAACAGCATTGAAATTGCTCACTAATGCCACCCCAGATTTAGCTCAGCTCTGCTTTAACATTGCTTTAAATTCTTTGCTGCTGAAACATCAGGTGTTGTCTGAAGATGGTTTATCCCCTTATATTTCAGTATATACAGCTTGGAAAGCTTTGTTGGGGGGGGGAAGTTTGCCATCTCACATTGCTTTTTGAATTATGTCTCATAAAAGCCATTACTGCCAGAGATAAAATGAAAGGAATATGTTGGGGAGGTGGGGTGTGTGTGTGGGGGGGGGCAGCCTGCAGCATACCAGAGGCATGAGGAAGATGACTGAACACCTATTATTAAGTGTCTCCACCCGAGACAGGCATTACAAACGTTGTTAAAATAGGGTTGCAATATTTCAAAAACTGAAATTCCAGACAGAAAGTTACCACATTTCAAAACATTCTCTTGGTCCAGGATATTTTATTATAGCTTCATCACTACCCTCCACCCAATTTTTTGTTCATATCAATGCTTTCTAACCCAAATGGAATGGCAGGAAGAGGCTAAACGATAAGGCTCTTTAATCAGCACCTTATGCCTGTATTATACCTCAAATAGTGATTGAGAACAACATACTGATCTAAGCTGCTAAAATTGGGAAATTAATTTCAATGAAATAACTGAAACAACCCAGCCATATAAAAGTTTTGCGAGTTTATCTTTAATACGGAAAAACAGCAACATTGTTTTATTGACTTTGGAAGCACAAAGTGAATGTACTAGTTGTGAACACAGATTTCTCTATCTGAAGATCCTGGTAAAGTAGGTCTTTTTTTGTATACAACTCCATTGAGTCTCATAAAATCCTATGCTTTGTTTCTTTTCCCATCTCATCAGCTGTAACCCTGAAAGAGGTTGTAATAGACTATAAAGTTATTCTTTCTCCAGAGGCATGGGTAAAATAATCCTGTATGACAAAACTAAATGCATGTTTATAGTATGTTTAATGAAACAGAGTTGCCTTAAGTAGAACTTTGGGCCTAAATCATAAATGCACGCTTATTTTCTTATAAATATAAAGCTAGCCATGCAGAGCACTGCTGAGAAAATTCACCTTGCAGTGATTTCTCTCTCTTTTTGCTACTTTTAACTCTATGTATTAAAGGAATTTATTAGGTGCTTCAGAGGGATATCTCAAGGCAATATTTTTGTTTACATGGCAGAAACTGGGAACAAATAGAAATAAACTTTGTACAAGTCTAGGAAATATGGCTATTACCCAAAGGGGACAAATGTCAAGGCAGGTAGTTGTTTATACTTGTTCAAAATTGTAAACATGCTTGGCTAACACTTACCGTAAGTTGGTATGACCTAAAATAACAAATGCATACTTGATGTAGAGCAGGCGTAGCAGGGTGGGCGGCACTGCAACTAGGCCCACAACAACATTTTAATATTGGCCAAAGGCTTTGAGGAACTGTATCCTATTAGGAGAAGCTCAAAGGCTTCCCTTCAGAGATCACTTGCAGGCTGAAATTTGTAAGAAACCAGAGTTTGAAAAAGTTCTTGCTGCAAAAGTATCAAAAGCCACTTAGCAAACAAAGATGTAAAGTGTGCTGGCTCATAAAGTTGAGACGTGTGCATGTGTTCATGCCATCAGGTGACACTTTCATGCAGTTTCACTGCCCACTGTTGGAGACAGTATGCCTCTGAATGCCAGTTGCTCAGAGAGCTGTTGCACTCTGAGGCCTTGCTTTTGGGCTTCCCATAGACATCTGGTTGGCTACTGTGAGAACAGGAAGCTGGAACTGATGGGCAATTGGCCTGATCCAGCAGGTTCTTCTTACGTTTTTACGTATCATGGACGGTGTAGATCAGGCTTCCTCACCCTCAGCCCTCCAGATGTTTTGAGACTACAATTCCCAGCATCCCTGACCACTGGTCCTGCTAGCTGGGGATCATGGGAGTTGTAGGCCTGGTGTAGATTTACTACCATGTGTATGAACTAAGTAATAATACTTAGAAAACAAATCACATCGCTTTTTGAAGTTTCATAATAATATCCACAATATCCATTGGCCCACTCCATCTTAGGAACACTACCCCAAACTTGGATTGGAAACCATATCTGCAAAAAAGAAGTGTGCAACAGAATGCTGCATGCACGGTTCCCTCAATTGCATACTTTGTAAAAAAAAAAATAATAATAATAATATTTTAGTGATCTGTCTTCCAGGAAGGAAAATGGTGGGTTGAACTACCCCTTTCCCAGCGTGGCAGCTAATTGGTGGGGTTTTAGATATTAAGTAACACACACACACTATGCACACTCCATTGGACTGCACTGTAATTTGTCTTGAATGTGGCATTATCTTTTTAAAATAAAAACCAGCCACAGCATCCCACAGAAAATAATAAAACCATTTCAATTTTCTCTAGCAGATGCAATGAATTCAGAAACAGAGGTGCACATTGAAATCTTGCCTTTTTTATCTACTTCTTAATTTAACACACTCAAATGATCTTAAAGAGACTTGCTTCTAAAATTGAATGCATTATAGCATCCATCCCTACCTTAATTAAGGTTAGGGTGAGCTGGTTTCATAATACCTTGGTTGCAACTCTTTTATTTTTCACTAGTGGAGTAGTTAATAGAGCTATTCAGGGTCCATAGCCTTACAGACATAACAGAGTAATATCTCTGAGAAATTCTAGAATCTTGGTGCAGTGTGAGCAAGCTTACACACAGGAACACCTCATAAAAACCATGTACTTAATTGTAAGTTCAAATATATACTGTGACTTTATACATTCAGAAAAGCTGTCTTAAAAAAATAATTGCAGTCTTTTTAAAATGAAGAAAGATTAAAAAACTTTAGGATTAAAATAAAACAGGGGTTCATTTTTTCATTTTCAGGCAGCAGGCAAAAAAACCCTATGATTTCTTTCTATATAATGGATTTTCTGTGTAAAACTCTGTTATGCAGATGATATGCTGCCAAATTTTCATAAAGCAAAGATAATTGGGTTTGGATGGGTAGTTTCAAGATTAATTTAATTCCTTTGTAGTAGGATGTGAGGACTGTGTGGCCAGCACGATGACATGAGATGTAAAGGCTTAGTTTTGCTCCCCAAATAAAGGAAACTCGTTTTGATAACTTCTTCATCTATTAATCCAAAATGGAAATAGGTAGTTTATAACTAAATTATTATAAAGTTTAAGTGAAGAATTGCCATTGACTTCCTTTATGTTTTATATTTAATACTGGTGCTTTTAAAAACAGGATTTGCTTTAGCAGGAAATTTGGCACATTCAGCATGTTTGTCTACTGATTGCTCTGCTAATAAATGCAAATTCCTTTAATCAAACTATATTTAGCTAAAAAAATTCCATGTATTTTTAAAGAGGTGTAAATTATTTTTAACAACTTTTTAAACAACTCAGATCATTATAAATATGAACCTATACAGTGGTACCTCTGGTTAAGAACTTAATTCATTCCGGAGGTCCGTTCTTAACCTGAAATTGTTCTTAACCTGAGGTACCACTTTAGCTACTGGGGCCTCCCACTGCCGCCGCGGCGCCGGAGCACAATTTCTGTTCTCATCCTGAGGCAAAGTTCTTAACCCAAGTACTATTTCTGGGTTAGTGGGGTTTGTAACGTGAAACGTTTGTAACCTGAACCATTTGTAACCCGAGGTACCACTGTATATAGGAAACATTTCACTTCTATATCAACAAAATATTGTTATGAAATATACTAACATCAGTACACTTAAACTATTTAAAATAAACAAACAAACCACCCCCTGTTTGGAATGTAGAAGAAACGAGATGTATCTCATGACCTTGCAAGCAGAAATGTGTTGGAGGAAGGTAGGAGTTTGCTCTCAAGGAAGGTGAATCTTACAGAACACTAATAGACAATTCACAGGAGAGTCTCTCACCCCATGGGCCATCCCCATTGTGTAAGATACAATTAAGCTTCTTACAGTATAAGAAACAGCAAAGGTCTCTGAGTGGGTGGAAGTGTTTCAAGCACCTCTCTTTGAAAGCAGGAAAATGTAAAGTTCCAGTTAAAGTCACCTAGAGAATAGCCTTGTTCAGAGAATGAGTCCCAGCAAGTCATGGGCTCTCAAGTGCCATGGGAAGAAGAATTCTGAAAGCTTTCACTTTTTAGATGAATCACAAGCTTCTTGTGTTGTCCAAACCAAGAAAGCTCTGGTTAATTTGCAGTGCAGTGTGTTGAAACACGTCAGTTTCAAATAGGGACATTGGAGAATTCTGCCAAAAACGGAAATAGGAGCAGGTTTCATTCTGCCCCATGCCAGAATGAAAATCAATCCAGCAAATACTATCAGTGTTGTTTTCAGCCTGCAAATGATATGTAAGGTGAGGGTAAAGGAGCCCTGGATGGTTAAGTCCAGTCAAAGGCGACTATGGGGTGTGGCACTCCTCTCACTTTTCTGGCCAAGGGAGCCGGCATTTGTCCACTGAAAGCTTTCCGGGTCATGTGGCCAGCATGACTAAACCACTTCTGGTGCAACGGGACACCGTGATGAGTACCAGAGCGCATGGAAATGCCATTTACCTTCCCATCACAGCAGTACCTATTATCTACTTGCTCTGGTATGCTTTCAAACTGCTAGGCAGAAGCTGGGACACAGCAACGGGAGCTCACCCCATCGCAAGGATTCGAACCTCCAACCTTCCAGTTGGCAAGCCCAAGAGACTCAGTGGTTTAGACCACAGTGCCACCCACTGTGATATATAACAATGAACAACTGGTGTTGATGATGCTTTGAGCAGAAATCAAGAGCAGACCATCAGTGTTCATGTTCTAATAATGAACATCATAATTTGTAGTTATATGATGGACATCAGACAACATATAGCAGACAGTTTGTTCTTACAAAGTGACAATCATGCAGTTCTAAAGCTGCGACCAGATGGCAGCTTCTTCTTGCTGTAGTCTTAAATTAGAAGCAAGGGAGAAGGTTTACCTCAAGGAGATGCCCCAACTACTGATGATATTTTGTGCTGCAGTCATTTTCCAGGATTGCATCATCAAGAAGCAAATGGGCACAATCCATGTATGGTATGTGAGTGTATTCAGTTTTATTGACACCCACAAAACTCTTAAAATATTTTGCAGATAATAATATCTACAACGGTAAAAAGGTAAAGGACCCCTGGACAGTTAAGTCCAGTCAAAGGTGACTAAGGGGTTGCGGCGCTTATCTCGCTTTCAGGCCGAGGTAGCCAGTGTTTGTCCGCAGACAGCTTTCCGGGTCATGTGGCCAGCATGACTAAACTGCTTTTGGCACAATGGAACACCGTGACAGAAACCAGAGCGCAAAAAAACACTGATTACCTTCCCTTCTACTTATCTACTTGCACTGCCGTGCTTTCGAACTGCTAGGGTGGCGAGAGCTAGGACAGAGCAACTGGAGCTCACCCTGTTGCGGGGATTCGAACCGCTGACCTTCCGATTAGCAAGCGCAAGAGGCTCAGTAGCTTGGACTACTGCAATGACTACTCAGTAGCTTGGACTACTGCAATGCGCTCTGCGTGGGGCTACCTTTGAAGGTGACCCGGAAACTACAACTAATCCAGAATGCGGCACCTAGACTGGTGACTGGGAGCGGCCGCCGAGACCATGTAACACCGGTCTTGAAAGATCTACATTGGCTCCCAGTACGTTTCCAAGCACAGTTCAAAGTGTTGGTGCTGACCTTTAAAGTCCTAAACGGCCTCAGTCCAGTATACCTGAAGGAGTGTCTCCACCCCCATCGTTCTGCCCGGACACTGAGGTCCAGTACTGAGGTCAAGCCAAGTTGCAGGGAACCAGGCAGAGGGCCTTCTTGGTAGTGGCGCCCGCCCTGTGGAATGCCCTCCCATCAGATGTCAAAGAGAAAAACAGCTACCAGATGGGTATAAATAATAAAATATTATTATTATTATTATTATTATTATTATTATTATTATTAGTCATACCATATTAGCAGAACTTGAATGATACTTGTAAGTAAAAACATGTAACAAATATCTTTTTTGACTTGATGGAAATGATATAAAAGAATATAAAACTGTGCGGAAAAAATAACAACAGTACAAAGAGTATAATGAGAATGATTGGAAGTTTTCCATCCAAAATTTCTATTTAAGTGTTATTTAAGAAGATAATGTTTATTTTTGTACATAGCTTTTTCCTCCCCCCCTCTCTTTTCTTCACTCTTTTATTTCTTTTTCTTTCTTCTTCTTCTTTGGTTCTTTCTTTACTTTCCCTTATCTCTATTGTAATGATTTTGTATATTCTTGCATATGTTTGTATTTTAAATCAATAAAGAACATTTTCAAAAAGAATTACAGTAACTAATGAAGAAAATGTGATTCATCATCTCCATCCTTTATTTAATGGCATCTCATGATGTATTTGCTAGCAAAATCACCCAAGAGGTCATCTAGAATGATAACCAAAAATCCAGATGCTGATCATCTGCTCATTGCAGCTGCTAGTGTGTGATATAGTTTGTGGGCACAGCAATTTTCTATGAATACTTAAAATCTAGGAGGAAAGCAGTGAAGGCAGTTTCATTAACCATGACTATGGAGTGAAAATCTGATGCCAAACTTGCTGTCAAAATGATGTAAATGAGCCAATTTATTTTTCATTACCTAACTACAGTACTGTGGCCAAAGAAAAAGGAGAGATTTGGAGTTAAAGTATAATGAGGAAGAAGGGAATGATGTTTTTGTTTAGTTTCTTACCATGCAGTAAGTGTTGGTTGATGTATAATCTATAATTTCAAAATATGTGGTTTTCAGCTACTAGATTGGGTTCTTGGACAAAGTACTACAATGCTCTTGCTAATTATAAAAACAGCAACAGGTGTTCTCTTTTTTTGTGAGGCACTAGTGAGTCCCCCCATTAATATGAGACTTCAACATGTAATGCAAATTATATATTTCACTGTTGTGCTTTAAGGTTAGTTGAAGCAGCTCAAATGCTGTTGTCCCTTTGCCAACATACAGATTATTGTTTCAGCTGAACTGTCGCAAATCATACTTAACTGCAGTACTCACTAAATACAAATTAAGTACTAGTGGGTGGAGGGCAGTAGAAAAGCTGCCATTAGTCACAGCGCATATTTTGAAACATTATGCCTAGTGTAATCATTCACTTTTCTCCTCAAAGTGTGCCTTGAATTGCTACACAATTTGGAAATCAGAGATGGAGCAAGGCATTCTGGGGCCTGAGGCAGAAAGCCAAATTGCCCCCTCATGTTGTTTCTCTGTGTCACAAACGCATGAATACAGCACATACTGTATAATTGATAAAATGCTGCTCTTTCAAGGTACCCTAGACGTCCTCATTTTTCTGTCGGCAGGGACAGGGCTGATGGAAATTACTAAGTGGATGTCATAGGACGTACACCGGGCAGAGCAACAAATGGTTCATTCGTCTCTGGGAAACAATCGGAAGACATCACCCAGGGCAAAGAGGCAAAATCTTGCTATCTTAATTAAACTTTTGGCAGTTGCTGGACTGCTTTGCCAGGCTACCCAAAAAGATAGCTTCAGGCAATTGTGGGAAGCACTAGTGTGCTAAAGCTCAGGCATATAAAGGTACAAATATTCTGGAAAACAGTACCCCATTTTTTTATTGTACAAAATGTAATTTAAGCTGATGTAAAAATGTGGCAAATTGCAGAGCAGCTCTAGTTTTAATACAGCAAATTACTTTTGGCATGCAATGCTTTTGTGGTTTATTTTGAGTTCCCATAATGCTGCAGCTATTTTTGGTGCATATTGTTTGTCCAGAATTTGTTAACAACAAATGTCAAGAGAAGAGTATCCGTTGCAGGAGGTGGGACAATATAAAACACTTCTGAATAGTTTTCCTTAAATAATTGATGGTTTGTTTCTATCTATTTTGATAAAATTGACCTGGATATATGAAATAATCAGGAATTTTTAAAATGTTGAATGTGCTATAAAGAGTGCAAGTCCCTTCCCTCTGTAAAACAAACGAGCAAACAAACAAAAAAACCAACCAATACAAAGAAAACAACTGCAGTTTTCTTGGTACGTATTAAAAGTTGTTTTTCCTGTTTCAGAAACTTTAATCACCTACTAATAGCAAATATGTGATTGAATGTCTAGCAATTAGAATCCGAAAAAGGGCCATAAAAATAATGTACTGGTTTCTACATATTCGCAGGAGTGTGTGTGTATACACAAATAGACTGACATGTGCCTGTAAACCTCCAAGATCTGTGGAATGTTGATGTCAATTTAGCACCATGGAGACATAAAATTGTCACCACATTGGATATGGAATTTCTAAGCTCACATTAAACACGGGAACGCCTGTCATTACTGCTATTTTTGCTTACCAAGTCATGGCTACACTAAGATTCCTCCATGCTAAGTATGGATACTACACACCATGACTCCTGAAGAGGAGCATTCTTCAAGCATCTCAGCTCTTCTGACCATAATTGAGGCAGCACACTGTCTCTCAAGCAGCCCCCCGCCCACCTTGGTTCCTTAACGCAGGATGAAGACTGTATGTGGGATAAAAGGATGGAAAGGGCTCCAGATGATGGGAAGAGCATCTTTTCTCACTGTTGCAAGCTGGATTGAAATGGATCCCGATGATCTGCTCCCTTCAAGTGTGCCAGAAATTAGACCACCAGCACTCTCTCAAGCACCTTGCTCAAAAGGAGGGTATTGGTGCCTTGCCAATAGTTCATCACTTCATCCTCTTGAGAAAGAGATGCACTTTCCTTAAGTGCCAGTAGCAACTCCTCCCCCTCAACAATGCAGCCACCCGATCCATGACTCAATGTGGTATAGGGTGCAGGGAACTGCTGGGAGTGGGGAGAGAGAGGTTGTGAAGCTTTCTTTCCAAAATCTTTCTTAAATTATTTCGGTCTGTTTCAATGCAGCTGTAGTGTTATGCTGGCTTTGGCAGACTATGTTACTTAACTCTTCCACATTAGATATTCAGGGAAGGTATGTGTATCTTTTGAAGTACCACCCTGAGCATAGGGAACATGGAGACGAAGGGACAGCCCTTGGCAAGTCTGTGTGCAATGCTCTCCAGCCTAGAGCAAGCTGCCCACATGCACCTTTAACATGAATTAGCATACTAGGAAGTACTGGGCACAATCCAGTGTGCATTAAAATGAATCTTGCTGCCCATGCTGGCAGCCAGTGATCAGCTTTTAATTGAGTGGGAGATGCCATGCCATTTCCCCTGTGGTTGCCACATAATTGGGAGTCTGTGTAACTAGGTCCAAATGCTTCAGGTGCTGAATAGTTCTTAAAATGAGCCCTATCATATTTGTGTGTGTGCCTTTTATTTTGAATTACATTTATTCCTTTGCTGCTGTGCTTAAAGTTTAAACTCTTCTATAATCCAGGATGTTTGTTGGAGGACTGACAATTTCTTTTCTTTTTAAACTGTGTCAAACTATTGAGCTCTTCCCTTCCTTTCTCATCCTTCTGCCAATTACTGGAGAAATTATGCATTAAGTTAACAAAAGAAGAAGAAGAAGAAGAAGAAGAAGAAGAAGAAGAAGAAGAAGAAGAAGAAGAAGAAGAAGAAGAAGAAGAAGAAGAAGAAGAAGAAATTAAGACAGTAGAATTGGACAGAAAATCCATCAGAATATATGCAGCATACCAAATTAGGGTCTGAAATAGTTTTGGGTTTTTTTTAAAAAAAAATTGGGAAATATTGTTGCAATTTTCTCTGTAAAATCTCTATGTAGTGCTTTAGTCAGTGTAGCTATATTCTACTGTTGTGAGTTTTCAAGGGAGATATATGTGCAAGGAACTGGGAGCAATGCTTGTGGACACGTTTGTGGACGTGTATACATAGATGTATGTAGAACTGCATGTACAACTAGGTTCTGCTCATACAATTCTCTCTGATGTTTCACCCTACAACCCAGGCTGCATTCACAAGCCCATTCCGCCAAAAAGCAAAACAGCCCTGCCGTTGTCTGCTTGGTTCTAGAACCAAGGGCCTGAAGGAATAGTTCTGAATCATGCATTTACTTTTTATGAAGACACTCCCATCCCTACTAGGACATTTTAGACATATTCTAAGTATAAAGTACTTGCTTTCAAGAAAGCGTGATTTCTGTAGTTTTCCTGTCATCTGTGTCTTTGCAAACAGATAGCATGGATGTACTTTGGTCTTGAGAAGTGCCAGAATTACTGTAAGATTCATTTGAGCACCTGTCCACTTATTTCCCCAGGTGCCTTTGCCATTAAAAATGCCATTTTTTTTAATCAATAGGTACTAAATATATTAGTTGTGAATAACCTTTTTTTTAAAAAAAAAAAAACCCTGAAAGATCCATCCTCCATTATCATTTGGGACTTCAATTTATGGCATTATTAGTCTAAACTTGAATTAAATTTCCTCATCTACTTCTGGAAAAAAAATTAGTGCAGGTCAGAGCAATTCCCTTGAAAGACACACTGTGATTAAGCACCCATATTTTAACAAGTTTCCTAGTTAGCTTGATGCTTTACATCTAAAAATTCACAAAATATATGCTTTTGAAATCATTAACACTAAACTCTAAATATTTTAAACAAGACATAACACTTTGCTCTAGTAATTACAATGTGCTTCATGAAGAAATATATAGTCAAATTGATGATGACAATCTACCACATTTCAACTTCCTTCAATAACTGCATTGAAAAATTCCCTGTGTTCAGGTAGCAGTATTAAAGGGATCCTAAGAGACATTTGATTGATGTTTCAGGGTCAAGCAATAATAAGCAGGGATGTTGCCCAGTTTTGTGAGTACCTGCTTTAGAATATGGATTTCTGTAACTTTCAATATAAACTGCTGTTTTCCCCAGAAGTCACTGTGCTGCTCAGAAAGTAAAACTTAAGTGTTGCAAAGGTGCAGAGTGTACATTGACTCCTGGACACTAAGTGCAGTTCAGACAGAGCTAATTAAATGCAGATTTGCATCTGACAATATGGAGGGTCTTGAGAGAAAGAGTGTCTCTTGGTCACACCATAATCAGAAATAGTTAATAAAATATACACTAGAGATAATGCATAAGGAACCTTGTAGGGGGAACTATACACAATGTGTAGCCCTTGTAGTGCCACCCAGACGTTGTTGGATTCTAGCTCCCATCAGCCCCAGCCAGAATGGCCAGTAGTCAGAGATGTTGGGTGCTGTAGTATCTGGAAAATACCACATTGGCTATCCTTGCATAGGTTGTTTTTAGGTTGGAACATTTCCAAACGTTTAGGCAAGCAAGTGAAGAAACCAAACAGTTTCTTTGTCACAAGGTATTATTGCTTCTTGGTTGTTCTCACAGTTCCCTGGAGTCTTTTAAAGTTCCCTTTGTAGCTCAGCTCTCTCTGAGCTGTAATTAGCGTCCATGTCTTGAACAACAACAACAACAACAGCAAAAAGTATATTAAAGTTTAAGGCACTATGCTACACTGAAACCAGGCATTAGAATTGGTGCAGAACACTGCATGTGGTGGGGATTATTATTCAACAAAAGGTGTAAGAACGTAAGAAAAAAGCCTGCTGGATCAGTCCAGTGACTGATCTAGTCCAGCATCCTGTTCTCACAATCAGATGCCAGTGGAAAATCCACATGCAGGATCAGAGCACAAGAGCACTCACCCCTGTGGTTTTCATCTGCTTACCGCTTCCAGCTGTTGCCACTCCTCTATCAATTAACCCTCTTTTAATTCTCTTTAAATCATTAGCTATCACTGCCTCCTGTGGGAGCAAGTTCACAAGTACTTTCTTTTATCTATCCTGAATGGCTGCTTACCCTTTTCCGGGTTGGTGGTGGTGATGCCTTGTGAGACTGCCGCCATCCCCAGGAGCCCAGGTCTCATGAGGTCAGCTGGCTGCTAAAATCCATCCTGGCTGGCCACATTGGAAGGTGGGATTGTCCACCAAAAGCACCAGCCAATCAAGAGTGCCCCTAGCAGGCAGAGCCTTGCTGGCAGACCTTGAGCCAGAGGTTTCCAACCCACCCACCCCCATTATGCTATATTTTCTCCATGGCTCCAAATGCCCCAACTGCAACAATGTCTCTCCTGCATCAGTCTCTACAGCCACAGCAGGTGCTGCAACCTTCCAGGAGTTTGACCTCACCCCCAAAGGTGTACTCATCCATTGTCTCCCAAGACAGACAGATGCCGACACACAAAGCCATTGAGAAGAGTCATTGGGTATTTGGAGTAAAGTGTATTTAATATGCTGATGACACACAGCTTTGTAACATCTGAATCAGGAGTGTTTCTTGAGCAGTGTCTGGGTGAGGGCCAATAAATTGAATTTAAACCCTGGCAAGATGGAGGCCCTGTGGGTGAGTGGTTCCTGTGCACATGAGATAAACCATTTACCTTTTCTGGATGGGGTTGTACTCCCTCTGAAGGAAGAGGTACATGATCCATGGATCCTCATAGATCCAGGTTTGTCACTTTGTCAGTGGCTAGGAGTGCCTTTTGCCTGCTTGCATTGGTGTGACCATTCCTGTACCGAAACAGCTTGGCCACTGTGGTCCTGGCATTGATTACTGCAATGGACTCTATGTGGGTTTCCCTTGGGCTTAACCTAGAAACTTCAGCTAGTGTAGGTTGCAGCAGCTAGATTGTGGACAGAGGGATTTCAGTGGCATCATGTAATACTTCTGCTGAGGAAGCTACACTGGCCATGCATATGCTACTGGAAGCAATTCAAAGTTTTCCTTTTAGCATTAAAAGTCCTAAGCAACTTTGGAACAGGTTGCCCAAGGAACTGCCTTGCCAAATATACCCCTACCCAGCAACTGCGTTCCTCAGATGGGTACCGCATTCCACAGAGGTGCATTTAGTTTGCAGTAGAAACCAAGATTTCAGTGTTGCTGAAATCAGTTGGCACTGAAATTAGATAGGAGCCTAGCATCTTGATGTTTAGAGTGCTAATGAAGACATTGTTGTGGCTTTCCCTGAGGTATGTATGACCCAGGCATTTCATACATTATTAAACGCACAATTGTTTCCAGAATTTGAATTTTATCTTGCTGCTAACCTCTTCAATAGCTTTGTTGTGGAGCACTTTATAAATCTGTAAAATAAACAGACATAACAAACAGCAGTGGGAAACAGACTTGTGTGTTGACAGGTTGGAAGAATTTATTCCAGCCAATAGCAACAAAACCTCTGGCATCCATAGCAAGCCAAACAGGTTTATTAGGACAGAAAAGAACAGTTGGTTAGGATAATGGTATACAGCAAAGTAGCACAACAAATTAAATATAATTGCAGTTTCTTGCCAAACTGTATTTTAAGGATCTGGTGATTACTTGCGAGTATTCCTAATTCCTTATTGTGTTACTATTAATTTTAAAAGACTAAATTATTGTTTCTTCTGCCTTTCATAAACTGGTTTCTAGCCTAACTGGACTGGTGGGACAGCTTACCAGCCAGGAAAAAATCTAATCTAGTCATCTGAGAAATAGATTAATTCCTGGTTTATTGATTAGTGGACATAATTTGAGAGCCTAAATGACAACAGAAACCACACAGCATATATATCAATGTATATCATCATTATATTTCTACCAGTAACACAGGGACATACGTGGGTGACCTCTTTCAGATTCTCTTGCATTCAGTCTTTAAAAAGAGGTAAAGGTAAAGGGATCCCTGACCATTAGGTCCAGTCGTGACCGATTCTGTGGTTGCGGCGCTCATCTCGCGTTATTGGCTGAGGGAGTCGGTGTACAGCTTCCAGGTCATGTGGCCAGCATGACAAAGCTGCTTCTGGTGTACCAGAGCAGCGCACAGATGCTTTCGAACTGCTAGGTTGGCAGGAGCTGGGACCGAGCAGCGGGAGCTCACTCTGTCGCAGGGATTCAAACCGCCGACCTTCTGATCAGCAAGCCCTAGGCTCTGTGGTTTAACCTACAGTGCCACCTGGGCCCCTCTTTCGCTCTTAAAAAAGAGGAGCTAATGGTTAATTTTGATGAAACTGTTCTCATGAATAAGTGAAAATAATCAAAGAGTAAAGGTTGTAGGATAGGCTACAGTAGAGTAACTATAGATTGTTATGTACAAGATTGAACTGGAGTAGATTGTGATGATACTGGGGCATTCTGGGGCCAGGGGAAGCAAGTTTTTAAAACTATTAAAAACCTAAAAGGTAAAGGGACCCCTGACCATTAGGTCCAGTCGTGACCGACTCTGGGGTTGCGCGCTCATCTCACATTATTGGCCGAGGGAGCCAGCGTATAGCTTCCAGGTCATGTGGCCAGCATGACAAAGCCGCTTCTGGCAAACCAGAGCAGCACATGGAAACGCTGTTTACCTTCCCGCTGTAACGGTTCCTATTTATCTACTTGCATTTTGACATGCTTTCGAACTGCTAGGTTGGCAGGAGCTGGGACCAAGCAACGGAAGCTCACCCCGTCACAGGGATTCGAACCACCGACCTTCTGATCAGCAAGCCCTAGGCTCAGTGGTTTAACCACAGCGCCACCTGGGTCCCTATTAAAAACCTAGAGCCAACTAAAAACCTAACATTTGTTCCTCCATGTTATGATGTCCACATCAACACAGCAGTTTTCTATAAATTTTTACTGTTTAGAAGTACTGCCTTGATAGAAACAGCAAAGCAGATTGATCAGTAATCTTTCCTCTGTGTTGGTTGCAATTTTTCCTGATACTCTCCCCCTGCAACAAGATACAGTAAGGGACAAATGTCATGTGAATGGAATGGATAAAGCAACCTTGTTTGGTAACATACATTTCACCAAACCATTAAGTAAGAAACTGGTTCATTCTTCTGGTATACTGTTTATCTTAAGACTCAACAATACAATCTGTGTATGAATTGTAAGTGACTCACAGGAATCAGCTGTAAAATCAGCATGGAAACCGAATCGTGAACTCTGCCCAAAGGTCTTTGGAATAAAAAGGTCAATTTTAGCTAGCCTCTTAAATGATAAGATCAGACAGGCTTAGTGGATTTCTATAATTTTTATTATTAAAGTTGCTTCAAGTATTTCAGTGTGTCTAAAGTAGCCTATATTTTAGCCTATCTTGTCTTTGACAGTGGCTTCAGTTTAACATAGCAAAAATAACCCTGTGAGTTTGTTCTGAACATTTCCCTCTCTTAGTCAATCTGTCTTCTCCACTACTGCATAAAAATAGTCAAGTACTTAGAATATTTGCTCCAGAGTCATAGAAAACACCATCTATGTGTGTACGGTAGCCACATTTCAACCTAGAAATTTGCTTTCCTTCTAAAACCGCAAAGACAGTGGGAGATGAAGCAGTTCCAGCTTTGCCTGCCTTTTCCTTCTCCAGTCCTTTTGACTGTCCCATTCCCTGGCTGTTTTTCAAGGCACCTGGGGATATATGGGACATAATGAACAGAGAAATCATTGCTTTCCACTTCTGCAGTTTTCAAAGGGAAGGGTGGATGATAGGTAACGGAATGGTAGAGCTGGAAAGGACCACAAGAGTCACCCAGTCCCAACCCTCTGCAATGCAAGAATTTTTGGCCCAATGTGGGGTTCAAACCCACAACTCTAAGATTAAGAGTCTCATGCTCTACCACAGCTATTCATGCAGGTTACAATCTGCTAATGCTGTGTGAAGCCATGTTTATTCTTACTGGAAGCTGAAGAAGACTTTTGACTCTCTCTCTTTCTCTCTCTTTTACAAATAGCAGCCATCTTTATTTTTCATTTTTTTAATGCTATGTAATCATAACACTGTAGTGATCAAAAAGAATACTTGTTTCTCTCTCCTAAATGTGGAGTTTTGTGTAGTTCGTGTATTGTGAAGTCAAGTTTCTGTAAAATTAGAGGAAATTCAGATAATTCTAAAACATATAAAGAGAATGCTTTTATCTTTTCATTTCAGCAATAAATATAACGTGGAAAATTTTATTCAACATAGGAGACATATTAACTGAAGGTTGTTCAGTCATAATCAGGAAATTAAAAGATCCCTTGTAAAGATTTGACATCCCCTTTCACTTGTTCTTATTTTTATAAAGAGAAACTGATACATGAAGGATGAGGGGGGAAACGTAATATCAAATATGAATCTTATCTCAGCAACAGCTATTTACGTATCCAAATTGTGCTTGAATAAAGTTTTGTGGCTTGTAGTAATTTTGTTGCTATGATATTTCTTTTTGAAGTCCACACTGAGTAATACAACTGAATAAAATTTAAATTATTTCTTTCTAAAGTTTTCTGCTCTGCACACTTTTGCTTGGGTGTGTGTTTGTGTAAATGAACAATGAAACAACATGGTAAATTATGTTTCAAATGGGGCTAAAGAGTTGGAAGTAAATTACAAGCTCAGTTGGTTAGACCATGGTGCTGATAACGCCAAGGTTGCAGGTTCAATCCCTGCATGGGAGAGCTGCATATTCCTGCATTGCAGGGGGTTGGACTAGATGATCCTCAGGGTCCCTTCCAACTCTACAATTCTATGGTTCTATGTAACTTAGAAGTAGAAAGAATTTTACAAATTTTAAATAACATTTAAAGAGACAAATACAAAATAGATGAGTGTACTTTAAAAATAATAATGAAACGTAATTTTTAATTGCAATAGAAAAAGAAGCCAGCCAAATATTTAAAGAAACAAATAGCTGCATGGGAGACATGAAACGGCAAAAAGAGTGTGTTTGCTGAACGAAGAGACCCATAAAGAGAGGAGGGGGATCTTGATGCAATAAAGATTTCAGATAACTTTAGAGACCTGGATAGATAGTGCAGAGCAGTATAGTTGGAAGTTGAGTGGGTGCCCAAAGTTAAAAAACTCTGAGATATGTTTATGTGGCTGTCACATATTGGCCCAATGTCTAAAGCGGTTCTTGATGGGAGAAAAGTTGCAGCTGATCATGCTCAAGGTCTGTGTGCTTTGGCAATGGTCCAAGATAGATGTCAGACTAAAGAGTTGTGTACCAGACACCAACAAACAAACAACCTGTTGTTGTTCATCTTACTTGTGTAGCATTGTTTTGTTGTTGTTTAGTCGTCTTAGTCATGTTCGACTCTCCATAACCCCATGAATCAGAGCATGCCTCGGAAACTCTCACTTTCTTCTCAAAGTTTCTCCTGTTTTATGTCCATAGAGTTTTCTTGGCAAAATACTGTAGTGGTTTGACAGTTCCTTCTCCAGGTGGATCACATTTAGTCTAAACTCTTGGCTAGGACCTGTCCGTCTTGGGTGGCCCTGCACGGCATAGCTCATAACTTCTTGGAGTTATTCAAGCCCCTTCGCCACAACAAGGCAGTGATCCATGAAGGGGTTGTGTAGCATACATACCTTATAAAAACAACATATCCAGAAGAGGAAATCTAACACTACCTTCTGTAAATATTCCAGAAGTGTTATACAGAATTTCATACTGTGCAAGTCTTTGAAGAATTGGGAGTGGGATGTAGAACACAGTTTAAACAATTGCATCTGTGATGGCTGTGCCTGCATGAAGTGGTACTTTGAAAATGCCTGCTCTTGAATAATGCTCAATGCGATTTGATGAAGCTATCATTATGTGCCTTCATAGGGAATGTTCAGCAGCCAGCTTCTACAATGACTTATGAGAAGAACTTGTTCAAACAAAATTCATCTACCCCCTCTCTTTTCACACAGTGTCAAATTACATGAAATAATACTTCTGAATATAAATATTAATGTACAATTGCTACTACAGAATTATTATATCTTCAAATCTATGTGCCCGTGATGATATTCTGATTGATTGTTTGCTTATGCTTTGTTTAATACATGCGCTTAGGCACATCCTAAGGAAAAATGGGGCACCTTGTGGGACTTTGTACATATATTTGCAGTGATTTAGTGCTCCTGCTTTTTTATCATGTCCCTGTGGTTTACATCCTTCTTGTTTCTTCCACCCACAGTCCTTTGGTTCCGGAGCAGACAGGCCCAGTCCTATCTCTAGCTCCTAAATGAGTTTTCTTTAGCTTTCTTTTGTAGATCGCCAAACTTAGTCCTGTGCCTTTGTATCTGTAGTGTGGCTGACAGCTCATCCCAAGGTGCTAAGGCTTTTGCTGCTGTCTGCCTCTCTCCCTCTCTTGTCAGTTTAAAACTGGGTTTTTTTTAAAGCACATTCCTTACAGGGAGAAAAAAAATGTCCCATTTCTACATTCTTCAGTTCATCTTCATGTTGATTACAGTAAGCTGCTGTTTCCCCTCTCTTCCAGGACCTCTGAGAACTCTCTGTTCAGCTTTGTCTTCTGCAAGAGTTTGCTCTGCATTCTGCTGTCTGTGGAGCAAGAACAGTCTTTGATCCTGTCTCTAGGATTGAACAGGACAGTGGCATTCTATGCAGGGGTTAACTAGGGAGTTTCTTATGTATTTAGTGTTCATTTATGCTATTAAGGTTGTTTTTTCATGTGTGCTCAGGAAAAACTGCAGCTGCTATTCTTTGTAGCTCTTATGCTGTTTGTCATGGAAATAGGACAACAGAGTAGAAACTTTGGTTCATGAACCGTGGGGTATTGTGGGAAAAGAGTAATTCCATGTTTTAGGAATGCAAGCTGGTCACTTTAAAACGACCTCTCCTCTCTGCCCCCTTCATCCTGTCTGGAAAAGGGTGATTTATTTGCGAGGCTGTAAAAAAGGCCAGAGCTGTTATCCGATTACCACTGATTTACACACAAAGGGAGAGACCTGGGGTAACTAAGGAGGATGTGGAATGGGTTATAAAAGATCTCCACCTTGGGTGCCTGGGTACATGTCCATTGGACAGGAGGGAAAATAGGAGTTCCCCTCCAGGGGCGGCTCACCCATTGGCCCTAGTGGCGCAGGGCGCCAGGGCGCCGGGGTGCTGAGGGGCGCGCCAGCAAGTGGGGGAGCTGCGCAGCGGCCTCCCTTTCCCTCCTCCTGGATGCCCGCCAGCCACGCCGCTCGGGGGAGAGAGGTAAACGAGTGGAGCAGGGGCACTAGGACCCTGTTCCGCTCTGCAGTGCTGGGGTCATCCCTCACCCCGGTGCTGTGTTTCATTGGTAGAGGTGACGCCACATGGCAGCAGCTCTACCAATGAAACGCAGCATAGAGGCTATGGCGGGGCGGTCCCTGGTGTTGTTGTTGTTGTTTTTATAGAGTGGGGCGGGCGCCCGAGGGATCCCTGCACCAGGGCGCCCGATGAGCTTAAGACGCTACTGTTCCCCTCAATCATGTCAAGGCCTGGCCTTGGAGTCAAAACACAGACATCTGTGTATAGACTCTGAGTTATGGTTCACCCATAATATTATTGGTGACATTAAATTAGAGCAATAATGGGATTTTTTGATTCTCGGACCCCCCCCCCCTCCCCGTGATAACAATTAGTATAAGAATAGCTGCCTTGCTAATGGAACTTCGCACTTTGCAATCAGCAACTTGCCAAGGACACAACTCATCATGTTATCTGCCAAGGGAAAGGGCCTGCGGGCACCTGGCCATTTGAAACCAACTTCTGACTTCTTGTGATCCCTGCTGTGCTTCTGAAATGTTAATGGTTCGTATGTACCTAGATAGAAATACTAAATACCTTCTTTATTTTTATGTTTGTAACTTGTTAAAGAAATGTGCACTGTTTTAAGCTGTCTTGTTTTATTTTAAAATAAATTCTGGAAGAGCAATTTTGCCTTTCTGTTTTCTGGGCTTTGCTGATGGGGGGGAGGGATAAACCCAGTTCCTAAGCCACTTTGTCACCTACCCTTTTGATTGATCTTCTGTTGGTGTCACAGTAAAGTGAGCCAGAGTTTGGTAACTGAATAAACCCTGTTGTTTGAATTTCTATCTGTGCCATGGTAGAGTGAGCCAGAGTTTTGCAATTGAAAAACCTTACCTGTTGAATTTCTGCCTGTGGTATGATAAAGTACGCAGTGCTAAGTGCACCTGGTAAAGGTGGGAGTGGATGTCCTTGGCTCCCACCCTAGGGTCTCTTAGGGCATAAGGACGTGGTGGCAGAACTACCTTCTTGATTTGTGTGTTTTGTATGCGGATCTGCATTCCCATCCCCCTCACACAGTTCCTGTCTGGATAGAGAGGGACAAGGTGCGAGGGACACTGTTAATCATACATTGTGGGTTATGTGTCCTTTTCTGCATGCTGAGTATCCTCACAGAGCAAAGCCACCATAGCTTTAATCTATTGCTAAAACGTCTTGCGATTCTTCAAAGACTGAAGGCCTTTCCAGTTTGGACCTATTTGTATAGAGCCAACCTTGATTCAGCAAATGCTTTCAATACAGTGCAGCTCCTATAATGCATAACATTTTGTTATGGGAGATTGCTATACACAGCAGCAATGTGATGCCAGTTGACTGGATTTCCTGCGTAATAAGGCATGATAGACATGGGGAAACAGGTTTGCTAATAAAGTCTTTTTAAAAAAACACACCAAAAACCAAAAAGCCAGGATTGAAAAGACAACAAAGATAAAATCCCCTGAGTGGGAAATAATACTTGTTTATCATCTTCCCAGGGGTAACTGTTCATTACAGGCTAATGGGATTAAATGTCACAAGTACTGCTGCATTTGTCATCTGCCGCATAAGATGTTCTTTGGCATATTTGACAGAGACATAGCAGGTTTTAGGGCGCCCTAGCACTGGTGGGCTTCTATTGCTGCCATAAAGAGACTTTCAGGAGCAGAAGCATAAACAGATGAGGACATATTTCCTAAGCTCACCATAGTGATTTCAGTTCGTGTGGCTTTTATCGACACCAGCCAACAATGGCTAGAGCAGATGGTGCTATTTCGGTTTCTATAGTCCTTTTAAGTTGGATGGTTATGTTTCAAATTGTCTTGGACATTTGGTAAATGAAAAGGTGAGGTAAAATGATTGGTACAGCTCCCCCCCCCCCAGTTTAAATGTATAGTGGGATTATATGTATATATGTGTCACATTTTGAATGATATAATAATAATAATAATAATAATAATAATAATAATAATAATACAATATGGTTTTTCCTGTCGGCTTCATATTGTCAGTGTTAGCTGCTTTCACCCAGACCTTGGTAGGACTGTCAAAGTATGTGGCTTCAGATAAAGCACAGGGCAAGCTATTTTGGCAAAACATGGACATATTGGTAGTGGTCCAAGAATAATAATAATAATAAAGAACTGGACAAGCCAGGAAGCAGATGGTGTAAGGAGGCAAGCAGGGCAGCCTAGTAGACAGGGCCAGCTCTACGGCCAGGCTGGGTGGCGCAGGGCGCCACGGTGCCGGCCCGCCAGAGGGGTGCCACATAGCCGTGCCCGCCCGCCCACCCGCCCGTCGCGCTGGAAAACGGGGCGGCGCGGGGCGGCGGAGGGATCCGTCACACCACGACGCCAAGGCGCCAAAGGTGCTTAAGATGGCCCTGCTAGTAGATGAAGATAAATCAATAATGAACAGCAGCAGACTGAAAATTCTTTTAATTCTAAGTGTGCCTCTTTTGCAATGGATTCCATTTGTTGGATCTCAGGGTTCTGGTTCCTTCCCCTGATCTACTCTGATTTAGAAGACATCGGAAGGCAGCCCTATTTAGGGAAGTTTCTAATGTTTGATGTTTTATCATGTTTTTAATATTCTGTTGGGAGCTGCCCAGAGTGGCTGGGGAAATCCAGCCAGATGAGCAGGGTATAAATAATAAATTGTGGTGGTGGTGACTCTTCAGGATATCAGAGAGTGTTCTTTCCCATTACCCCTAGAGATGCTGTGTACTTAAGCTTCATGCAAACGATGTGCTCTACCATTAAACAATGGACAGGTAAGCTTGCCATGACATCATCAAAGCAAATCAGCTACTTTAGCTCAGGCCCAGTTCCAATGGGGACATGTTGCCTTTATACTGACTGCCCATTGCCAAATGTACCTTAAAGGTAAAGGTAAAGGAACCCCTGACCATTAGGTCCAGTCGTGACCAACTCTGGCGGCGCTCATCTTGCGTTATTGGCCGAGGAAGCCAGCGTACAGCTTCCGGGTCATGTGGCCAGCATGACAAAGCCGCTTCTGGCGAACCAGAGCAGCGCACGGAAACACTGTTTACCTTCCCGCTGTAGCGGTACCTATTTATCTACTTGCACTTTGATGTGCTTTCGAACTGCTAGGTTGGTAGGAGCTGGGACCGAGCAACGGGAGCTCACCCGTCACGGGGATTTGAACCGCCGACCTTCCGATCGGCAAGCCCTAGGCTCTGTGGTTTAACCCACAGCACCACCCATATCCCAAAAGCTTGTACCTTAGCAAGAGGGAATTATTTGGGGAGATTGATAATCACTTTAGGATTCAGCACTGAGGCTTTTCAACTCCTGTGGTCATGTGCAATACTGTTCATTGGGGGAGAGAAACATGGCATTTCATTGGTTAAATGCAACCCTTTGTATGTAAGTGAAAGGAAAATAGGTCTCCTGGTGGAATTATACAGTGGTTTTTTCAGGGGGTTCTCAATGGTATGCAGTACCAACACCTCTTTTTTGTTGTTGTTGTCACTTCATGGTGAGTACCAGCACCTACCATATTTTTCTAGAAGAATTAAAAGGCACAGTTTATACATACAGTATGTTTCAATGTATTCCTGAAATTGCCATCCATCTGAAACATCAAACACTCATTTGTTTTATTGGGTTATAACAAACATTAAATGTGCTTTCTGTTTGCATACTAAACTATATTTCAAATGTCTTATTTGTGTGGAATTTGCAAGTTTGCTATTGGTAATATAAGCAAATGATACAATCCAGGATTGTGTTTGGAGTTCTCCCACCTGCTGGTTTACGAACATGGAGGCTGTTGCATGAAGTGTATATGGTGTGAATTGTTAGCTATAAATCACCTCAGTACTCCTTGTGAATTGCTCCAGTGAATGAATGTAAGTTTTACCCTTCCAGGCTGACTATAATTAATCTCAAATATGGGTTTGTTCTGAAAGAAAATTAAACGCATCCACACTCCACTTGAAGCAAGGACCTTGATATAGTGTTAATCAATAACAGTGCCTCTTCCATGACGATGGGGGCGTAATTCACCAGATGATAGCTACAGTAGAAATAGCTTGTCACTTTAGTGACTGACAAAGAGAAGTCGATAAATAGGGTAAGTTTCACTGGTTGGAAGAATGGCTCTTGTGAAGAATCCCCAGTTTATGCTCCCTTTTAAGTTTTACAAATAATTATTTATTTTGAGGTTACTTACAAAAAATGGGTAGTGTCTTGCATGGACACTAGATCCTAACGTGGTGGCTAAATTTTAAGAGAAGCCATGTCTTCAACTGAATAATTATTGCTGAGGGGGCAATAATAATTGGGCACAGCCACAAGCCAAGATGTAGGGAATTTTTCACTGGCTGCATTGCCTGAGAAGCTTTGGGTGGGAGAGCTCTGTCTTTCAACACCACACAGTTGCTTACTAACGTTTCACTGTACTTGGTGTGTGTGTGTGTGTGTGTGTGTGTGTGTGTGTGCAGAGTGAGAAGCTGAAGAGAAAGTAGCTAAGTACAAGATCAGGAAATGGAGGATAAATAAGCCTGTATCTCAGCTTGGGAGAAAGTGACTAAGAAGCATAATAAAGTATGTCATAAAGCTCACCCTTTGATTTGAGTGTGTGTGTGTGTGTGTGTGTGTGTGTGTGAAGTCACATGTGGATGTGGGTGATTTGGCACCTGGACTCCCAGTTGCCTATCCAAGTGCCTTTATATGGAACCTGCAGTTCAGGGTATGTCATGCATGACAGAAGAAAAATAAGAGAGTGAAATAATGTAGTATTGGGTTTTTAAAAATAGATGTCAATCTCCCAGAGATGAAAAATGCCAACAGTGTTCCTCCTCTCATACATTTACAACTATCCATGGTTCTTCTCTCCAGGTAAGATTTATTATTCTTCATTGATTGCCTCATTCTGTTGAAGGACATTTCTGGCAATAAAGTAGTAGATCTGCTGCACCTATCATGATGTGTCAAAAGATCTGTCAGGTTGATGACTTTTTGAACTTTGCTGTTTCAGAAAACCTTTCTGACCATTACAAGCAGAATTCAACATTTTCAAGATGAAAATCAATCTTTATAACATGAAGTTTCAGAATCCAGTCTTTTATAGTGATTTCAAAAAACACACATATAGAGTGAAATTTGGGAAGGGATGTGAAATGAAAACCTTATGACTATTTTCTTGTGTTTTTAATTTTAGAAAATTATAGTATACAAATAGTATTCTTATCCCTGTATTGTCTGAAAAAACTAGTACATTTTTATACTGTACTATCTCCAGCATAATTTTAGAGTTGCATTTCTGCGCCTCCTTTTCAGCATACTTTTAAGACAAATAGCACTGTGTTAATGTTTAAGATGGGAAGTCTGAAGGACTGAGTTCTCCTGTTTTCAACCTGACCTTATGCTGTGCTTGTCATGGAAGTCTTTGTCAATGGAGATACCAGTGTGGGTTACTAAGTAAAGGTAAAAAGGTAAAGGGACCCCTGACCATTAGGTCCAGTCGTGATCCCGACTCTGGGGTTACGACGCTCATCTCGCGTTATTAGCCGAGGGAGCCAACGTACAGCTTCCAGGTCATGTGGCCAGCATGACAAAGCTGCTTCTGGAGAACCAGAGCAGCACATGGAAACGCTGTTTACCTTCCTGCTGTAGCAGTACCTATTTATCTACTTGCACTTTGACGTGCTTTCGAACTGCTAGGTTGGCAGGAGCTGGGACCGAGCAACAGGAGCTCACCCCGTCACAGGGATTTGAACCGCTGACCTTCTGATCAGCAAGCCCTAGGCTCAGTGGTTTAACCTACAGCGCCACCTGGGTCCCGGGTTACTAAGTGCCTAAGATCAAGTCCACATCTGAAGGAAAATACGTATTTCAGAACTTAATGAACTTAAGGAAAGGTATCAGAGACTGCATTTGTACTGAAGGTACAAAAGATCTGAATGAAGCCTAAAATAAATATCCAGATAGAGCTTTGTTTCTTAACTTCAATGTCAAGTTGTGAACAATGATGACCCTTAGTAAGCATTAACTCTAATGGCAAATTCTACATATTCTTTAAAAGATTTTTTTTAAAAAAAGCATTTTCACAGTGTTAGTTTATATTTGTGTAGATTCCACCTATATTGATAAAGCCCCACATAGCCTGAGCCCAAAATTGTATAGGGTGTGTGTTATTTTATAGTAATGTTGCTCCCATGCTGATACAGATTCCATTTCACCCAATAGCAAATCAGCAACCAGTATACAGTGGGACCACGACTTACGAGCTATTCAACATCTGACATTTTCAAGCGGAAAAAGTGGCCGTGTGCTTACGATTTTTCCGACATCTGAACGGAAAACCTGTTCGCGGCTAGATGCAGTTTCCTCGACTTAAGAATTTTTCCGTTTCCAATGCATTCCTATGGGGAACCACTTTTCCTATGGGAAACTCGACTTACGAAGTTTTTGATCTACGAGTGTGCATTCGGAACGCATTAAATTCATAAGTCGAGGTCCCACTGTAGGTCTTTGAGCACAGGTGTTGGATTTCGGCTGTAGTTCTAAGCTGTTTGGAAAAGGCTGATCTCGAGTATACCAATGGGCTTACCCACACTGGAATAAAACGTTAGTATCATTCTGTGGGTGTCAGTTAAACCTATCTTCTGTGGTTCTTAAAAAAGAAGGAGGAGATAAAATTACTTTGAAGTGCAGTCTCCGTGTATGCCACAACCTCGGCAAGGACTTTATTAGCCCAAAAATGGAAATTATAGGAGATACCGACGATTGAGGAGTGGCAGACGAAAATGATTGACTATGTAGAATTAGCAAAGTTGACCTGCGGGATCCATAACCAGGGAGAGACAAAGTTCCAAAAGGAATGGAGTAAATTTGTGGACTATATGGAGAAGAACTGTAGAAGTTTAAAGACACTTGCAGGACTGAAATAAATCCTAAGAATTGGTTTTAATTAGATGGACTAAGAGGAACTGTGAGATAAGAGTGGGAAAGAAAACCGAAGGATGGGGGGAAGGAAGTCAAAGCTCGGCAGAGCAAAATGAACTGAAATAGGTGAATAGATGATAAAATGCAAAAAAAAAAATTGTTTATCTTTGTTGTTGTTATTTGTTTTTGTTGTTGTGTGTTGTTGTTTATTTGAAAATTTAATAAAAATTATATTTTTTGAAGTGTTGCCTCCAGTCTATCTTTTGGAGTTGAAGGGAAGATGTTTTGATGAAGTAAAGAATTTAGGAACTCTTCCGCCCGCCAAACATTCGTTGTATTGTTTTAACGTGTGATAGAGAAAAGTAAGTAAAGAGCAGTCTATTTGCACATTTGTTGTTTACACTTGTCTCAGCATGTAGTGGCATTACTAATGTTCGCAATACAAAGAAACCATCTGAAGCTGCAAGAACAAAGGTCTTAACAGAGAAACGGTTCCACGTAAAGATCAGCATTTTCTGCATGATGGGACAAACAAAATTAAGACGAAGGATAATATTCTTTTGCCTCAGAAAATATGGTGTTCAAATAGAACTCATTTTATAATTCCACTCCAGTTTTCAAGCACATCTTTTAAAAACAAATATTTGTTTTGGAATGTCACAGAGGCACTGCTTAATGGGCTGAACACAATATGTGTTAATGGAGTGTACCTTGAAATGGATTTCTTGATTGAGGTGTCTTGAGAATGGAAGGAGATAGGCTGCATTTGCTGCGGCATGCTTTATTTTATTGTGGCAAAGGAAGTTGTCGGTCCCACTTAAATGGAAATGTAGGGCTTTTAGCAAAGGGTAGGGACAGGACAGTTCTTTGTTTTGTTCAAATCTTTATGATGGCACAATTAGTTTATGGCTGATTTCTTTCAAATTTCATAAATGGAAAGCTGCTACATTTCGTTCCATTCTCCCAGGTCAGAACTGCAGCATATATATTTGGCACACTGGCAAATGGTAGCTGTCATGAATCCCATGAGTGTATCTCTCTTTCCCATTTTCTTCTGAACTCCAAGCACTGGGAAAGGTGGAAGGAAAAACAAAGAGAGATGATTTCCAGTTTTTGATGTACTAAAAATGATAGAGAGGAACTTTCTTCTTCCCCTGTCACTGTTGCCACAGAAGAGTCCTTTCCCTTGCTCCTGTTGCAATAGCAGCAAATAGGTGGGAGCGAGAGTGAGAGGTTTTCCAAGCTGAAGGCAAAGTTTGCCTTGGGAGTGGGGGAGAAACTCAATTCAGTTCACATTTAAAGGCGAACCTACATAATTTGCACTTTCAGAAACCTCTTGTCAACAAAAACACAACCATCAATAAAAAATACAATGCTTTTCCAAATTTTGCAATTCATATACACCATATTAATAAACATAACATACCAAAATGCATTACATTATTATTCAGTAAAAAAAAATTGGGGGGGGGAAATATGTATGGTATTAATCGCTCACACATCTAACTGTGGGCGCCATTTGTGGACTGGCGCGCCGCAACCCCGTTGCCCCTTGAGACACGCCGGATTGGCTAGAGCTGGCCAGCCTTCCTGGCACCACGGACCGTTGGGGAACACGTATTCAAACATGCAAATCTGTGGCGTCGCTTTGGGCAGGGCCAGCTGAGCGGACCGAGAAGGAGTAGAAAACATTCACACTAAAATGCTGATGAATTATCCAAATCACCTCCTTCTTAGGAGGAGTGGCCATAGAAGGTATGGGACATTGCATTGTCAGAACACTTGACATATAAATAGAGATTCCTTAATGGTTCATTGAAAATGGACCCTTTTTACTTGATATGGTATAATTTTCTCTCCTATGCTAACTCAACTGAATAGCCCACCAAACCCCTTGATCTACAGACAAGTATGTGGAGAGGTTTTATTGAGAACTGAATCGACCCATATTTTTACTCTCACATGCAACAATTGAATGTGGCACTATATTTTCAGTCATAGCTGCCAAGTCTCCCGTTTTTTGTGGGAAACCCCCGGATTTTAATCCGTTTCCTGCTGTTATCCCGAATAGAAAAAAAAAATCCCGGAAATCCCCAGGATTTCCTACCTGCCAGGGAGGCTCCATTTCGGGTGCCGCTCTGCCCATGTCGGGACACAGGAAATCGGACAGAGCGGCACCGGAAGTCACTTCTATGCATGGCATGTGTAGAAGCGACTTCCGGTGCCGCTCTGCCCATGCCTAGGCAGTGGAAATCGGGCAGCGCTGGCACTGGAAGTTGCTTCTACGCATGTCCAGACATGCATAGAAGCGACTTCCGGTGCCGCACCGCTGCTGATCCCGCATTTTTCAGCGGGAGACTTGGCAGCTATGTTTTCAGTAGTTTGCTGGGGGTTTTTAACCCCTCCTCTGTATCTGTTTTACTTTTCTACTTTTACATCTATTATTATTATTATTATTATTATTATTATTATTATTATTATTATTTAAAAAACTGTCACTGTGGCAAACGCTGTGTTAAGAGAGAGAAGGGAATAATCCGCTATCCGCTTTCACGACAATGGGGCTTCTAATAATTCAGACGACTGCAGTGACAGTTTTAATCTCTTATTATTTTGTCTGTGAGTTTGTTTGATGCCAATAAAGGTTTTACTTACTACTTATTTTATTACAGAAACAAAAATACATCTATTTTTATTCACCATATCCATCATTTTTATTGTATTCTGTATGTGTTTATGCCAATAAGCTTTTAATTAATTTTAAAAAGGAATTATCCTAAGAACTTTTTTTAAAAAAGAAAGAAACTGGTGTGAAGAACTGAACCTAAGACTCGAAAAATGAGAATCTGTGAAATCCAAACTGACAGATTTACCTATCCCTCGCTTGCTCCATATTTAAGGTGAAAATGTCAAGTGGCCAAGGCTTATTCTCTTTAGAACCAAGGAATTATGAGCTTTGGCAAGATGACTCAGAATTCATTATTGCTGTTATACTAAAAACCAAGCATGCCCTAGGGCATAAAACCATCCAGGGTGGGGACCCGCATACATATATCCCCATCAAGAGGCAAGTGAAACTATCAGCTTTTGCTTTACAGCAGCCCTTGATTTATGACTTGCAGAATTAAAGTCGCTACAGTGCCCACTCTAAATGGAAGCACAGCTAATAACCCTAAGGATAATTGCATACTTTTGTAACAGTCAAAAATACTGCTTTGAAAGAATGAGCGGTAACATGTAGGCTAAAAGAAACACCACAATCTCGAAAAGCACAAGGAAAATTGCAAAAAATGTTCTTGGTGACTGCATTTTCAATGAAGGAAATAATCCATTTCATTACTATGTATTATGCCTATTGAAATAAAAGAATAAAGACACCTGCAAGCAAATGCAACTCTTTTTACTACCCCCCCCCCAAGGGCAAGGGAAATTGGGGAATGGTCAACTAAATAATGTTAATGGGAGGAAAGTTTTCCACTAGCTTCACCCTCCAAAGCCTCTATAGAAGGTTAAGGATCGTCCTGCATCTTGAACAATGTGGGGTGGCACACAGGTGACTGCTGAGTGTCATGGTGGGAATCACCCCAAATTGGGCATGGATCCTAAGCTGTTATCTTAAGAAAGTTCCAGGCCATGTGGCCCGCATGACAAAGCCGCTTCTGGCAAAACCAGAGCACCGCACGGAAGCGCTGTTTACCTTTCCGCTGGAGCGGTACCTATTTATCTACTTGCACTTTGACATGCTTTCGAACTGCTAGGTTGGCAGGAGCTGGGACCGAGCAATGGGAGCTCATTCTGTCGCAAGGATTCGAACCGCCGACCTTCTGATTGGCAAGCCCTAGGCTCTGTGGTTTAACCCGCAGCGCCACCTGCATCCCCCAGGTTAAGGGGTAGTTCTAAATGAATCAGTTGGGTTTATGTATATTAGTGCTATACAGGCTTTTTACTTCCGTATAGAGCATATGCTTGGGGTTGCTCTTCCTTTCACAATGAAAAGCACATTCTCCTGGTGTTTGTACATACTACCTAAACATCTTCAGGGAGCAGTCTTCATGCATACAGTTATACAGTGGTATCTTGATTTACGGATTTAATCCATTTCGGAAGTCCATTCTTAAACCAAGGCGTGCTTTTCCATAGCAGCAGGGGTTAGGGACCCAATTTACAAATGGAACACACTCAACAGGAAGCGGAACATGTTCTGCTTCCAAGGCAAAGTTCACAAACCAAAACACCTACTTCTGGGTTTGCAATTTTCTTAATCCAAGTTGTTCATAAACTAAGCGGTTCTTAAACCAGGGTTTTTGTTTAACCGTCTTAGTCGTGTTTGACTCTCCATAAACCAGAGCATGCCTTGGAAACTCTCACTTTCTTCTCAAAGCTTCTCCTTTTTTACGTCTATGGAGTTTTCTTGGCAAAATACTGGAGTGGTTTGCCAGTTCCTTTTCCAGGTGGCTCACATTTAGTCTAAACTCTCAGCAATGACCTGTCCATCTTGGGTGGCCCTGCACGGCATAGCTCATAACTTCTTGGAGTTATTCAAGCCCCTTTACCACGACAAGGCAGTGATCCATGAAGGGGTAAACCAAGGTACCACTGTACATAAAAAGGCTTCCACAAGACTTGGAAGCCTGCAAGATTGGGGGACCCATGGAAGTCTTTGATACAGCTGTATGTCTGAAGGACCCTTCCAACAGATGTGTGCATGAATGCTAGTAGAGGGGACTTAGATTGTGTGGGGTTACTAAGCATGATTTTGCTCTCATATGGCTCTGCCCAGGAACTAAAGTGCTCAGTTAGTGCTCTAGCTATTTATGAATGATTGTTTCAATCTGTGGAGATATTCTAACTGGTTTCTCTAAGGCAGATAATTCATATAATGTTTAGTTTATCTTTGTGTCTGTATCTGTGTTCAGGGCCGTCTTACGCATGGGTGCTAGGGGTGCAGGGCACCTGGGTGTCGGGCTCTCATGGGCACCAGGCCAAGAGTCTGGGGCCAAGATTTGGAGTCCGAAAATTGGGAAGAGCTGACAGCCGCTGCCGAGCAGAGCAGAGCCAATTGGAGTGCTGCAGCTCTTCCCTGAGGGCGAGCGAGGCGCTGAAGCAGCCGGCCGGCTCTGCCCTCCTGCGCTCCTGGGATTGGTGGGCCGTCGAGAGGCCTGCCCAGCACACACTGCTCACATGAGCCTTGGGGCTCTGCTGCCCCCCCCCCCCAGTACCTGGCTCTGACCTTCCTCTACTGCCGCCGCCACCGCCTCAGGTTCATCTGTCGCTGTTGAGGCGGCCGGCCAGGCCAGCTCTGCCATGCGCACCTCACCGGCCCTCCCTAAAAAAGGGTCAACAACTTTGGGGTCCCTCCATAAGAAAAGGTTGACAACTCTGGGCAACCTGGGGGAATCTTTGCACCCCGGCACCGCATATGCTTAAGATGGCCCTGTCTGTGTTTTTTTGTTATATATACATTTCTTGTTATTGGTAGTGAGGGCCAAACTGCGGCCCTCCAGATGTTTTGGCCTACAACTCCCATGATCCCTACCTACCAGGACCAGTGGTCGGGGAAGATGGGAATTGTAGTCCAAAACATCTGGAGGGCCGAAGTTTGGGGGTGCCTGGTCTTGACTATCTGTAATAAAACCATCTGTTTTTTTTAAATTTGTGCTTCTAAGTTGACCTGCTTTTAGCTATTTTACTGATAAGGCTACACCCACATTCCTTCTGCAAAGTCTTTCTTCATTTTCCCCATGTAGGGTTTTGGATTTCCATCTTTCAGTTATTTCTTTTATCCGTGCTGAGACTGGTTGGCATAATTCTTCACTGATCCGCCTTGATCACTGCTTGGAGAACTGGATGGTCCATTGTTCTGAAGTAGTTTCAGCATTCTGCTAGCAGATTTTTGCAGAGTTCACATATGCATGTGTATTGTCTACTTCCTTCAGAGCTTTAGGTGTATAGCCCTTCTAATATGGCATTTGGATGATGCATTCTGAACTTCATCATGATTGTGCAGGTTAATCCATCAAGCACATTGAAACCAGCATCAGACCCCTTAATTAAATCCACTGAGTAAGACAGATCCAGGACTGCCTAGGTGTAAAATGCATTAATTTTATTCTTGGCTGTAAGCTCAGCTTTCAGTACTGTAAGGAGTCTCTCGCTGTGTATACTTGGCATTTTATTCTAAAATCAGTGGAGACTGAGTACTTGTTCTTTTCTCAGTTGTCCATGCAGGGGGTGAGATTCACCTAAGGAGTCATGTCAGCTGAGCTCCATGCAAGAATTTCCACTTCCACAATGGGGCTTTCCTCACCTCTCCCCACCAGACACACATGGTTGACTTTAATGAGCAGAGGCATATATAGGACCCCTTGCACTCACAGCAAGCAGTTGTATCAGCATCCCCTCCTAGGAAAAAAAGCACTTTACCACATGTCTTTGGTCCAAAGTGCAGGAAGAATGATAAATGTTTTGGATACTGAAGAATACTGGTAGGTTTTGGGTGTACTTTAAAAAATGTTTCTACAGTACTAGCAATACTGAATTTTATCCCTTCCATCTGCTTTCTTATTTCGTGCCTTTTGATTGACGTACTGACGTCTCCTGATATATCTTTTATTACAATTTCATTGATACTATTACTTCTAGTGGCTATGATAGAAAGCTTTGCAGTATTTTCATTAAGCCTTTAGACCAGATCTCTCTTTAGTAGGGTTTTATTTCTTCTTCTTCTTCTGTGGATTTTTTGGTTGTATATTTGCTTCTTTCTTCACATTTACCGGTATACAAGTTATCACCTTTATGTTAGCAAACTTGTATTCATCACCATGACAATACTAAGGGATTACAGCAATCATAAATGATTTTCTGGAATATTCAGAAATGTTGGGGACTGGGGGACAGGATGTTGTTGACACATTTGAGTAAAACTCTCCATGGTTTCACTTTTATTTGCTGGATTTCCATTCCAGAGTGGCCAGTCACATTTGTAGGGAATCATATTCACAATTGATGCCATAACAGACACACAAGAGGTCCAAACAGTAATCTCCCAAAGCTATCTTCTGGTACCAACCCTCTATATAGGAGTGAAACTATGATTGTGCTCCTGACACACAGTTTGAATCAACTTTATCAAAGGCTATAGATACAAACACTGCAAACTTTATGTTATGCCAAAATGTAGTCCCATCTTCTTCTTTCTAAGAAAACAAATAGTTTTATTCGTTTCCCCCCAGTATTCCCAACTGTTATATTTCCAGTGGTGCACTTTTTCTGCTCTGCCTTTTGTAGCTACTTTCTTAATGATTGCAAAAATTTCAGTCTATTAAAATCTCATAGCATTTACCTAACAATGATAAAAATGCATAGATATATATTTAAAACATTGCTGCAAGCTTGATGGCAGCATCTATTCCACTTTCACATCCATGTGATACACAAAACCATCTGCTGGGATTGTCCAGGTCAATATTTACTTTTTTAGAAGGTGACTTGTAGTCCAGGAAATCTTTTGTGCAGCCATGCAATCCTTCACATTATTGCCAGCAGAGTTAAAAAGTGTAAAAATGTCAATGTTACACTTCATTTGAGGCTTCTGAAACTAGATTTATTTATTTATTAACAGTATTTGTATACTCCACACTAACTGATGTTCTCTGAAATTCTAAATGCTGGTTTTTGTACTCCCAACCCAGTGGGTGTCACTAAATTATTAAATGTAATTTAGTATGAGGAAAAGCAAATAGCTGTTTTACAGTCTGGGTCTTTAATGTGTAATTCATATTTTTAAATTCCTACTTTTAATCAGGTGCTCACTTAAGAAAAAATATCTCTGAAATTTGGAAAGTCTGTACACTTGCAGTCAACTGAGCAATCTGCAAATCTTTACATATATGTTCATCTTGCAATTTGAATTTTGATTAGTTCCATGATTAGTTTCATGACTTCAATCAACTTCATGCACATTAAAATGAAAATTGTACCTTACCGGACTATTAAGTCTTTTGCGTAACATTTTGTTTATATAAATGCTGAGTTCTCTTTTAATACCACATAATCAAAATTCAGTTTTTAAATCTGTTACGAATTCACTGTGTGTAAGTTTTCATTAATTCATGATGGCGAGAAAACCCTAAATTACTCTCATAGAAACTGTTTAAAGGACAAAATTATATTTGAATATTTTTTCATGCATCTGATTAAGGTTATGATTCTAATTTTGTAATATTATAAGGTTAAAGAAAAACTTTTACAGGTCATTGCTTCTCTGGCATTGTTATCATGGAATGCAAAAACCTATTTCCTCATGCGGTGCTGAAATAGATAGTGTTTATAATATTTCTAATGAAATAAAATGGTTAGCCAATTTAATCCTTGGTTTCCCTCCCTCGCCACCCCCAACACCATTGATTGAAAATGCTATTACTCCATTATGGAAATCTAGCTCAGCATCCTCAAAATAGCATTTCAGTGTGTGGATAAACTTGTAAATTATTCATACTCTTTCTTTAGGCCAGATTCCATGGCCTTTAATTGATTAAAATGTACTCTGCCTTCAAATAAATAAATAAGAAATACCCAATGCTATTCAAATTTCACAAAACAATTTGCATTTGTGTGACTTATTGATTCATCATTTTATAAATTGCAAGCATCATTGATTCTACCCTTGGGCTTAATGGAGAGCAATGTGAAAGGGAAATAGCTCCTCTCTACAACTTTGTTCAGCATTTGAGGTATCTGGTCTCATACCACAAGATTTTTTAACTTCCTGTTCTTGGATCACCATTGGTTTGTTTGTTGTTGTTTTTTGCTGGAATGTACTTTAATTGACCAGGCATATAGTGCTAGCAATGATACAGAGACAATCAAAGGCAGGTCACATACCTTACATGAACATGAGAAAAATTTACACCTAACTCACACCAGAGCATTGGGGAATTTGTGGGAACTGTAGCATCATCACCAGTAAAATCAATGGGAGTTTAGAATACGCACAGCTACCTGATGTTAAAATATGGAGTTTATTCCCATACAAATTAATTGGAAGGGAGGAAAGTCTGTTACCTGCAGTATGAACCCTGGTTATATTATTTATAATTTAATTGTATGTTCTTAAAACAGCAGTAGACTAGATTTAATCTTCAACCGATTTTGTAAGGACATTTCAGGAGGTTTATTAATGCCAACAGTAAACTAATGCATTTTGTTTGATCCAGTCCCTAATTAGGTTTTGTTTCTACCTGAGCAGTTCAGATTATATTTTTAAGCTAAGTGTCAAACAGAATGGCACTTAATTTTATTTTGTAATGCTATGTTTACATTCAGTTACTTCTATACAATACGATTCAAACACAGTTATTCTTTCAAAAAAGAAATAACAAAATGTTTTGCCCTTATATATAATTTCCAAATGAGTGCAATTGAGCAAACATCCCAGTAAGAATCTACTTTCCATTCAATTACTTAAAACAAGAAAGAAAGAAAGAAAGAAAGAAAGAAAGAAAGAAAGAAAGAAAGAAAGTTATTCTAGTCTTAGACAGAGTTACTACAGAACATTTTTACTCTACTTTTCACAGCATGGACAACTGAGACTAGACTATCCTGGTTCAGTAATGGCTATAGCTAGCCTAAACAGGGCAAACACCACCTGAGTTGTAAGGAAGCAGTCTGAGGATTCACTTTTAACCTTTTTTTAACACAGTGCAGACTTGCATACGAAGAAGAAGAAGAAGAAGAAGAAGAAGAAGAAGAAGAAGAAGAAGAAGAAGAAGAAGAAGAAGAGGAGGAGGAGTTTGGATTTGATATCCCGCTTTATCACTACCTGAAGGAGTCTCAAAGCGGATAACAATCTCCTTTCTCCTCCTCCCCCACAACAGACACCCTGTGAGGTGGGTGGGGCTGAGAGACTTCAGAGAAGTGTGACTAGCCCAAGGTCACCCAGCAGCTGCATGTGGAGGAGCGGAGACGCGAACCCGGTTCCCCAGATTACGTGTCTACTGCTTTTAACCACTACACCACACTGGCTCCAACTTCATCATTGCCCTGAATACTGACTGGCAAGTTGCAGTATATGAAATTAATCCCGTTCTATACCTAACAGCAAGCTTTTTTAGCCTCCATTAAAATGCAGATCTCAAAAACCATACTTAATAATAATAGCAAAGAGGCACTTATCAATACATACTTGTAAAATCATAGACAGTGTGAACGTAATAGTACAAGACATTTTCAGAACGTAGAAATACAAACCTATAATGTTAGAATGGATCTATCATGAAAGGTTTGGCTCTGCAATAATTTAATTTAAAGCGAGTATTGGTTTATTAACTTGTGCCTAAAAACCAAGGACAAAATAGTAAATATTCCCTAAGTAATAATGAGAGTTCCGTAGCTTTAACATTTTTTTTTTTTTGACATACTTTTTATTAATTTTACAAAATACAAAAAAACAAAAAAACGGTACATACTTACACCCCTTTTCCACCTCCTTCCTACCCACCCACATGGGTCCTCCCCTGCCACAGAAGTATCCCATGTTTGTGAACAGTCAGAAATGGTCCATTTTATGCTTGGATTTCTGTCCTCCTCCCCCTCCCCTGACCCCAAAGCCCCCCCCTGCCACCAGGGAGCTCCAGCAAACCAGGGCAGTACGCAGGAGGACATCCATCCAACCATCTATTGTTATACCAAAAAAAGAGAAAAATAGAAATAGGAAAAAAAGGGGAAAAAGAAAGGGCGAAGAAAAAAAAGAAAAAGAAAAAAACAATACAAAACAGAAAAATTTTTCTTGCATTCATAGTTGAAAAACCATATTTTATGGGCTTCCCCTCCCCCCCTTCCCCGGTTTTCATCCCTTTTTTATCATCTGCAACAGTTTCTTACTTTATAAAAATACACCTTTGTATCTTATACAACTTATAAATCAATTGTTAACCTTTTCATCTAATATTCAAATCACTGAAAATTCAAACTCCCATTTTCTCTTCCCGTGCCTAATTTTTTTTTTTCTCCCTCTATAAGCCTCCATATTTTCACATTTTCCAAAATCCATTCACTTTTAAAACTATAACTATTCTCAATTTAACCTTACATCCCCGATTACCGGCTCCACCCCCCCCAATCCAGCAAATTCCAAAATCAGCAGACCAGTTATAAACCTGTTAATCCATCCTTATAATCACAACATCACTTTCCCTTCACCCCACCCCCTGTTTACAGTCTCTTGCCATCCAGGTCACCATACAGGACCCCTGAATTTCTTCTCTTCTCTGCATATTTTTTCCTTCTTCCCTGTGGGCGTTCTGGAGTTCCAATAATACCAATCGTGCCCCCCTCAAAGGCAGGGCACTCCATCCAACTTTTTGTAGAGTAGAGTCATCATTTTTTTCATGGTGTGTTTCATTTTGTGTTGAATCATCACAGTCCTCATCTTCATCTTTTCCTTCCCCATCATTGTCATTCTCACATTGCTCTTTTTCAGTGTCAAAAGCTTCATCTCCTAGAAAATCATATTCCGCCATCACCTCCTGAAATTTCTGCTGTAACTCCTGTCGTCGTGTCTCCTCTTGACATAACTCTATTCTTGTTTCCCACATTAAGGTCAAAACAGACCGCTGGAACTCAGGGGAACACTTTTTTGTTGACATATTTCAGTCCTGCCAAGGTCAAAACTTATCACGTGGGGTGGAATATGATCACAGTTTATTTTCTCGACTCCATTTTAACAAGCTGGCTGCATTCTTCAAGTCTTGTTAACAATAAAGTTCGAACTCACATTTCACAAGCACTTAAGCCAAAAAAGAAATTCCACAAAGTCCAGAAATACAAAGTGAAGTAAAAATTGACTTATAAATCCTGATCAACTCACTGAATTGCCTAGGCTGCCGGCTCCCGAGGGAAAGAAAGGTTTTTCTTAGGCTTTACCTCATTGCTGCAGGGCAGTCATAAACCACAGTCTCTCTCCCCTTTTCACCCTGCATCAAAGGGGATATTCTCTTTGATGCCTTTGAGGGATCCTTTTGAATTACAAATCTTCTGTTTATGGCTTCGGGTTTCTATTTACTGTCTCTTTGTTGCCGTGGGGGGGGGTGGCTTCCTCTTTTCTCCCCTCTCTCCCAGACCAAATTGTTTTATAATCCAAATCGTGAGGTTACTTACAGTCTTTTCCAATCGTTTTATTTTCGGAAGAATCCAGCGCTCTCCGCCTTCGGCTTGAAGCTTCTCCCTGCTAGAATAACGTTGCCGCTCAAAATGGCCCCCGCGACTTCTACCCTCCTCGCTCCGGAGCTCTTATTAGAGCTAACCGAAGAGTTGGGGAGTCCGGATTGGGTCTGTGCCGAGCAAATTGCCCTCGGGACGCCCTTCCCGAGGTTCTAAGGGGCGCAGCGTTGCTCTCGCTGCCCTCCCCACTCCTAGCAGAGACGGGCCGTCTCGGAGACGAGACGAAACCCCGCCGATCGACGCTGGCGCTGAACCCGGAAGCCCGCTTTAACATTTTGAAGGTTGTACCCCAGCATGTTATCAATCAAGACCTCTGCTAAAAAGCCAGCACTTTTCACAGAAAGGGTGAAGCGTGTGTGAAAAAGCAGCAAATAGAGAAAATTTACTGTTCCTACTCTTCTTAGAGTGGTGGAGAGATCAAGATAGCAACAGTGGCATGGGTCAAGTAAAACAGCATATACCAGAGTCATCTTACCAAACTGCCACAATTTTGTCAACTTTTCTCGTCTCCAAGTAATCATTATCTTGAGGCTTCCAGTTCTTTTACTCTTGGATGAAGGGAGAGGAAATAAGTAGCAAGGAGAGGAGATATCTTCTATTAATATAACCAAATGCCTAAAAAGTGTGGCAGTACAAAGACAGGGTGAAAGGTCAGTGTGTGCCGGCAGGATCAAAGAGTGCAGTGGAACTGGAAACTCAGCATCTGAAAGGGATCCCTCCCACTGCCATCTCTATCTCAGCTGTGCCATCTCCATCCTTGGTTCTTGTTAATCCTTCCACCCAGCACAAGCACATCTCTTTTTTGAAAAGTTATGACAGAAAAAAAGATTTGTGCATGGACTTTTCTTGTTATAGTTTTTGTCAATAATGGGGAATTGGTGTACTCCTTGCAAACCTGATGGCATTCTAGAACTACTAAAACACAAGTTGGCTTCAGTTTATTGTACATTGTACCACAAAGCAGAATGCACCCTAAATATCTATCATCTGAACACATTTTGCCCTCCAAAGTAAACTCATTTTAATGCCCCTACACTGAATGACCTTTTTTGTAGCATAAATGAAGTCATAAAAGTAATGTGACCTTTTGGAAGTTATTAGATTATAATGAAGCACTTGCGTTATAGAAATGTCTCTGGGCTGCTGCTTCATTTTGCAATAAAAATATGGTATAGAAGTAATATAATCTGCATTCCTAGTGCACTTCAATTTGTTGCGGTTTTTTTACAGCATTGTTTATTTTATTAGACAATAAACAGCCCATTTTCTGTTGTGAGGTTAAAAACTTTGGGTGCGATTTTATGGATATATTCATTTAGTCATTTACCATTAGAGGTCAATTTGGCAACAGTTCCAACTCTATAAAAAACTCTTGTGTTTTTTTTTTTGTTTTTTTTTTACAAATCAGCGCATTCATTTTTGAGGGCAGAAATCGGGAAGAAGCTTAGTTGTTTGTGCACAAGTTGAAGATAAGATCAGTTATATATGCATAGTAAGTGGTCATTTGTACAGACAATTCTTTATAGATGGTCTTCTAAATAGTTGCTCATCTGTGACAAGTAAGAATTGCTTCCATGTTACCAAATAAATAAACTTTTTATGGAGAAAGCTAGATTCCTCCCCAAACACACACATTACTCATTTAAGGCCATCAGTATGGAACTGACATAAATACTGTACTAGTGAGCAATTAGACTGAGCTTTGTGTATGGGGTGTTTAAATCTATTTGCACAGATTTAGACACATACAACAGAAGAGGTGACATACATGGTGCAGATTAAAAATATAAGAACACAACAAAAGTCTGCTGGAACTGACCAGTGTCCCATATAGTCCAGTACCTTGCTCTTGTAGTGGGCAACCAGATGTCAGTGGGAAACCTGCAAGCAGGATTTGAACAAAAGAGACTCTCACCTCCTGTGATTTCCAGGAACTGGTATTCAGAAACATTACTGCTTCCGACCTCCTTTGACATTCTAAAAAAAAGTAACACTATGAAAGCCTCTGCAGCCAGATTCTGATGGCTGGTCCAGAAGCTCCTATTAGAGTTAAGATTAGGAGAACACTGAGGAGGAAGTGTTTACCATTGGGAGTTCTGTTGCCATGAAGGAGCCCTTTTAACTGGCCAGGAGGCAGACCTCAGGAAGTGGGACCTCCAGTGGTTACCCAGCAGTTGTTCCAAGACCTCAGCAGCTATCTATGGTATTAAACCCACACCTGGGTTTTCCTCCAAGGTGCCTTGACTGGGAAACTAGGAACTTCTATACTTCCCTTGCTTGAGCCATCTCTTCTCCTCACTGGCAAGAATTCGCATGGAACATGACATAATCCCTGCGCTTCTTCTAAATATTGGGAGGAAAGCATGAAGGATGAGTTAAGTTTTGCACTGGATCTGGGGGTCGCTTCAGCAGTTCCTTCACATGCTATCTGGGGTCTTTGGCTATTGTCTGATCTTTCCATGTGGCAAAGTCTTCCCTAGCCACTACTAAAGTGGAACAATGACTTCACTGACTTTCTGGAGAAATTATTGGATTATGAAATAGAGCTCATTTGGTCAGTTTTCTCCCCCCCCCTCCAAACTTAACTTTAATTTTCATGTATTGATTGCTTTCAGTTTTGTTAATAGTTAGCAATGCTAAAACTTAAAAAAAATGTTAAATAAAACTTATTCAATGAAAAATAAAAATGGAAAAAGCCCCATGTGGATTGTTAGTTAATAGTAACACTTTTAAGTGTTTTTCCATCTTACGCAAATGTTTCTGAGCTGAAGACAAAATGATGTTTTTGTTTGTTATTGTTGCAATATCAGAACCACTAAGGAAAATAAAAACTCGTGAGGAATGTAAATATTTCACCCTTTCTAAATGACACTGCATTATAGATACATAATTGTCAAACATAATCAAATATCTTCATGGTGTAGTTTTAGAAGCTGATTATGCGCCCACACACACACACATACACACTGTATATTATATAGACAAGTCAGAAAAACTAGGACAGAATTTTATCTCAGCTGAGACAAGGAAGAAAAAAGGGACACTTAAATCATCGTTGTCAATTATTTGAAAAGTGAGATGAAGCAGATTGGGTAATGGAAAATGTCTTAAGACATAAGAGACATTCAATCTCTAGTGGCTAATTTCTTATAAACTGTGATTTTTATAAGGTGATTTTCCAAAGTATGAGTATCTTTGAGAAAACTGAATGTTAATCATTTTAGCTTTGAATTCTACTGTGCTCTCACTCACAGGGTTTCAAGACATCCATATTAAAGTGCTTGACATTCAGCAAAGCTTTTCGACGCAAAGGTCTAAACTGTGTTTGTGTTCAGTGTTGCAAGAGCTTGCTGAATTAAAGAATGCAGAAGTTAAAAGAATTCATTCTTTCACCTTCATTGGCAGGGAGTCCTTCTTCTAAATTCAAGATAGGAAAGGATGTTGGGCTGAAATCTATCTTGCCCCCCAGTTTCCCAAAAATACTATTGCTCTGAAACCCAGCACACTGTTTTTTGTGACTTTCTTAGAGGTGGGAGAGAATGTTGTTGCAATTTTTTTAGAGGAGTTTGCCACTTATGTTAGTGGGTTACACCAAGAAGTGTGGCAGTGTGAAGTTGTTCAAAGAGCAACATTTCACTTTTACTGGCAACACTATCCAGAATGCCTTGGGGCCAATGTGATATATAGCATAGCATGGCTTTGCTCCCATTCCATTCCAAGAAGTGTGAATGATAGGAAGTGTTGGGGAGAGTCTTGCACCATGGTGTACAATGTGAGGTTTTTCTTTTTAAAAAAACAACAACCTTATAATGCATGTGAAAACCCTCTTCTGTTTTTATTTTTGGATAATTTTATTTCCTTCCCTCAAAATCTTCTAGGAGGGTTTTGTTTTGCTGACTTCAGGCAGGAGTTCTTTTGGCAGACACCATCTCTGTGTTACAAAGATGTCTGCAAATGTGACGTGAAGGTTGGCAACATCAGCCCCTCCATGTGAAAATCCCTTGCTGATGGCCGCAGTGCATGGAGGCAGGCAGTCAGGTCATACATGCATAGCAGTAACCAGAGGAGGAAAGACCTCAGCTTGGAGGAGCTCAGACAGAATAAATGCCACCGTGCATATGCATCAGCACAACATGATGCCTTCATCAGCCCCAGCTGCAACAAAACATGTCTCTCCTGTATTGGTCTCCACAGCCACAGCAGGTGCTGTAACCTTCCAACAGTTTGATTTCACCCCCCAAATGCTCATTCCTCCATTGTTTCCTGAAACAGATGGATGCCAACAACATTTGTGTTGCACCCACCCAATGAATAGCTGAAATAATGGGGGGGGGCATAGTTGGAGTCATGATTACCATTTAATGTAAGTTATGTGACCTTCCTGCCCAAATCAGTATTTCTTTCATCACCACATATTAAATTCCATGGCTGAGAGCTGCTCACAAGCCATGCTGCGATGACCGCATTTCAGCTAGCTGTGGGAGTCCTTCCAACCTCTTTAACCAGACATACCTGTCCCAGGAGACACCACCTAACCTGCTTGATGGGTTCCAAACACTAGGGAGGAAGAGCAAAAACGTAATCAGAACTCTAGAGTCTGTGGCACAATCAGTTTTGAGTTAAATGACTGTAAAAGTTCACATATTCTTTAATGCTTGAGAGAGCTGCTTAGATGTTATTATTAAAACACAAAGCAGTTTCCTCAAGAGGTCAGGCTTGTCAGCCCTTGCTGTTTACTCACATGACTAGCAATGGCTAGCGAGTAAATAAATGTCTCATGAGTCAAGCCCTTAATCACTGGAGAAACTGAAAGAGCAGATTATTTATTCACTGAAGTGCTTTCATTTTAATGGAGTATTAGAGTTATTTGTGGATTTGTTTGTCCTAAATTACTAGATGCCAATTTTAGATGGGGGGGGGGTGAAGGTTATTTTTGGTGGTTTTGCAATGAATCTAGGCAGTGGTGTTTTGGTAGAAAATATTGTGCCAGTTCTCATATCTTTATAAAATTGCCATGTGTGGTAGTACAAAATGGCTGCCATGGCCAGCAAAGAATACACACACACACACACACACACACACACACACACACACAGAGAGAGAGAGAGAGAGAGAGAGAGAGAGAGAGAGAGAGAGAGAGAGATGGCTTTTCTTGTGCTGGATGGCTTTTCTTGTGCTGGATGAGCAGCACTTCCAACCACAATAGCTCTATTCACTATATGCCACACATATAGTCCCACTACACCCAATTGAGAACTCCAGTCTGTGGCTGTTGGGAATTGTAGTTCAAAACATATGTAGGATCATGCCCGGCTCTAGGGGTAGTCTCGGGGGTGCCAGGGCGCTGGGCCGGCAGGAGGGCGCTGCGCGGCAAAGCCACATGGAAGCCGTGCTGCGTGCTGCGCCCGCCCACTAGGGCGGGGGTGCCGGAGCGATCTCCATGCCAGGGTGCCAGGGCGCCCGACCGGCTTGAGACGGCCCTGTGTTGGATACCAAGTTGGGGAAGGGGGATATAGAGAAACAAGAAGATAACCATTTGAATCTGTTCTCTGAACCAAAAGTTAGAGAGAGAGAGAGAGAGAGAGAGAGAGAATACATATATCCATGTGTGTGTGTGTGTGTGTGTGTGCACGCACGCACGCACGCACGCACGCACAGATGCAAAGCCCTGTGCCCTGCTACTTTTCTGTTTCAATTGTTAAGAACAGCCGAGTAAAAACAAAATGAGAGAACAATTTAGCATACTACAGAATTGCTAGCCTCAGTTTAGAAGAAATTATTTTCTTGAAGCGATATGAGTTAAACCAGACATCCCCAAACTTTGGCCCTCCAGATGTTTTGGACTACAATTCCCATCATCCCTGACCATTGGTCCTGTTAGCTAGGGATCATGGGAGTTGTAGGCCAAAACATCTGGAGGGCCGCAGTTTGGGGATGCCTGAGTTAAACTATAGTACAAAGTTCTCATTCTTATCTAATGGGATTTTGCACTGTTGCTTCTCTAATATAACTTTTCACCTATGCATCTTAGTACAAAATATAGAAGTCCGTGTTTTAAGCAGCATATTTAGAAGCAAGGGGGTGGAAATTAATCAATTGTTATATAGCACACAAATGTTACATAAGAATATACAATATCAGGAATAGCTTTCACTTTTTGTAGGATTCAAAAGTGTTTCAAGAATCTTCCAGCCTAATGTGAAAATTTGAACCTCAGCTTTAATGATAGCTCTCATGATTAGGAGACACTTGCTAGAGCTGTGATAAGGATATTCCCAAATTAAAGAGGTTATTTGAAAATTGTGGTGTCACTGTGATGAGACAGTCTCTCTGTGTAGCTATATGAGCTACATCTTTATCTGTTTTAAGGACTGAAGACAACACCACAAGTCTGTATTTCTCCTATCCTGATACTTTCTGTATTGCAGCAGAGCACATCTACCTCCCAAAGATAAATATTTTCTGTTATATTTTCTTTTTATTTCTCCTGATGATTTGTGAATGCAAGGCATGTGTCCTGAAATGCTGGTTTGGTCTGTTTAAGATGTCACAATATCTCAGCACAGTTAGTGGTAGCTTTTAGAACTGCTCCATATGCATCTGTACTGAATATTCTCCAGTTTTGAATTTGGGATAGACACTCTTATTTTGGTGAGGTAGATCTTTCTTTCTTTCTTTCTTTCTTTCTTTCTTTCTTTCTTTCTTTCTTTCTTTCTTTCTTTTCTTTTCTTTTCTTTTCTTTTCTTTTCTTTTCTTTTCATTTCTTTCTTTCTTTCTTTCTTTCTTTCTTTCTTTCTTTCTTTCTTTCTTTCTTTCTTTCCTGCCCACCTTTTAAAAGAGAGCTTGGTTTTATTCTCTCCCTGCCCCAGCCACTGCCTTTCACCTGCTCCTCCCATACCTGCCCACCTCACCTGCTGCTTCCACCCTCCTGCATGGATAAAATGCCTTGTGTGGTCTTTGGGGCGAAGTAGTGATCTCTTTATACCTGCCTGGTGTTTCTAAAAGAAGATGAAGAGGTTCCTCTTAGTGGCAAAGCGGAGCACAGCCCTGCCAAGATTCTGAACCTCCCCAAACCTCCCAAGCTATGATCCAGTCTTTGCCCTGAAACCCACAATAATATCAATTTCCAGTGACTAGGAGGCTTCTGTCTAGCTCTATGTTGTACTTAAATCACAACATATTTAACTATCTGTGCCCAAAATACATGGAACATGGGCCAAGTAGTCTGATAATATTCCACCGTGTAAGAGGTTGGGGAGTTGCACATTTGTTGAAAATACCCTCTTCCTTATTTATTCAGCCCTGGTAACTAATGAACCATGCAGCCCTGCTTCCTTGTTAATGTTCTGCATCCTCCTTCTACTGCAGTTTAAAATTATGAATGATAATATAATAAAGTCAATACCCATAGTTTTTTTCTTTACTCAGGGTGATAATTGATCAATTTCTCAGGTAGGCTCTATGCAATTGAAGTTTTGATTTTCTGTAGTTTCTGTAAGTGATTACAGACTCAGATAGTAAAAACTGGGCTTGTGGCCAGATTTTTAAAAGTTCTCATTAAGTGTTAACTGCTTCCTGTTTGTTTATGTCTGAGAAGTACAAAGAGGGAATTTACCTTTGTACTTTCAGTAGAAGCTTTTGGTTGAAAAGAGCAGTGGCTTCCTTCTCTTTTTTCAACAGCCATGTGAAATTTCATTTTGAATTTCTGTTTATAGACATTTATCAAGTGTTGACTATACAAATACATATCACGGAAATTTTTTATTTTTTTATTTTTTGTTACATAATTACACCTGCTTAGACAAAAGAGAGTATTGTGAAATTTGTGGGTTACTGTTGTACAAGGACACTGGAAATAGATTCACCCCCCCTGTATTTTTATTCATTTTACACATTTAGTATGCAATGTTTTGATTCCAGAATGGTTTACAACAAATTAAAGAAGAAAAACAATGCAATAGTACTAAGACCAGAGCAGAGAATGATCACAGCATTAAAACTGCCAATATTATAATGTCATTGTGGGCTTAGTCGCAGTGCTGCCCGCTCTGAGTCAGTGTCTATGTGTAATATATGATTAATTAACTCAGGCAGACATCGATCTGGATTTAAAATGGCCACAACTTTATTCATTACAGATGTAGGTGAAATTTTGGCTCAGGCATATCCATTCCAGCCTCCAGCTGGAGGACTGGAATCGCTGCGGGAATTTGCCAGGATTATGACCTCCCCAAAACATCAGCCCACTGAGTTGGCTGTCGTAAGGCTGACTGCACTGAGGCAGGACAGTGCCATCAGCTTTTATGCCTCACTGGCTGCAAGGGCATGCATGCAGCCAATGCCCTTTTAGCCTGTGAGGCACACCCTGCAGGGGTGACTACTGATTGGCCCATTTGAGATGCAGCAGGTGGCAGGAACTCGAGCCAGATGTCCAGGCAGCCAGGGGGAATTCCACCAACGGCTGCTTGGCCATGTGCACTTTGTTCTCACTTCCCGGGATGGCAGCCAAGCATGAGAGGCTACAACAGGTGCCCACCCAGGAAGGGGAAAGTGTCCATTATACAACTCTATGGTGTGACCACACCTAGAATATTGTGCACAGTTCTGGTCTTAAAAACAGGCATTGTAGAGTTGGGAAAGGTTCGGAAAAGGGCAACTAAAATAATCAAGGGGATGGAGGCTTTTTAGTTAGAAAAGGTGGCCTGATAAAAGTGTATACATTTATGCATAGCATGGAGAAAGTGCATAGAGAAAGGTTTTCTCTCACACATTAACAGTAAAACTTGTGGACAGCCAATGAAGTTGGATGTTGTGGGATTAAGGACAAACAAAAGAAAGCATTTCTTCACATGGCATAGTTCCACCAAAGGCATTGATGGCTGCCAACTTGGATGGCTTTAAAAGAGGATTACACAGATTCACTGAGGTAAAAGCTATTAATGGCTACTCACCATGACGGCTGTTGCTCTTCTTTCATGGTCTTTGGCTGTATTCTTCAGGATGCTGGTGGCTGGAAGCTGCAGGGCGGGCAAATGCTTGGGCTCTGCATGCAGGCTTCCCATATTCATATGCTTGGCCAGTGTGACAAACAGATGTTGGATTAGATGGGCCATTGGCCTGACATAGCATGCTTTTACTAGGAACATTGTTTGCATTACTTTTCATAGATATGACGTTTTGCGGTGTGTGCATAATCAGGTGTCTTCAGTAATGGAGGTTCAAATAATGAGTTATGAAGATGATATAGGAAGTAGATACTGCTGTTCCATTGTTGATAGTAATCCACTAGGTCATCAAAATAAGTGCATTAGTAAAATCCACCACTCTGTGAGTTGAATCAATGAAACAGCATGAACATTCTGTTCCGGTTAAGCATGAGTTATAAATCATTTTCCATTATGTATGTGGAAATAACCTAGAATAACTGTTGGGTTACATGATCAACATGTTCATATGGCATATCGGGTGTGACGATTTAATGTTCAAATGCACTACTCAGTTTTTTAATGAAACAACTACAAAAATAGAGAGAAGGTTCTAGCCTAACTTACTTCTGATATACAAAGAAATTATATATTTCCATGTTTATTTCATAGGGGAGCATTCAAATATTCAATACTACTTGTACCAAATTACCAAACGCATCCAGAAATTCAGCAATGTTGCTAAAAGTGGAACTCATTTAGCAATTATTAGCAAAAGATGAAGTCTCTTGCTATGAGGCACTGCTTTCCATAAAAAAAAAAAAATCAAAAAGCATCAGACAACTCCACTGGGATGCTTACACATTTCTCTTTAAAGAACCCGACATTTTAAAAATAAGAAATATTTTTTTGTCTTTCTGTTGCTATTTTTTTATTAGTACTATTGGGTCCTTTCAACACTTTGAGAGAAATGAAACAAAATACAATTGAATGGCAATTTTTAACAGATTTCCTAAGAGACCCACACAATAAGCGTACTGGCTGTAGTCAAATTATTTGTAATTAGGTTACCCTAGGGAAGGAGACAATTGTAGCTTTCTTACAGCTCCCTGAGCAACTTGAAAAGATATTGAAACATTTAATGGTTTATTAGTCATAAAGAAAGGAAACTTGTTTTACTTTTGACTATTGAGTGTTTTTTTCTATAAAGGTTATTAAAGTTGTCTTAATCCATTATGGCAAAAAGAAGCAAGGACGAAATCCAGTTGGAACACTAGAATAAGAATGGCTTTATGAATGACTGAATTGCAGGCGCTGATCTTTCACATTTTTCAATAATGCTGTCTCTGGACACTACTGTCATTAAGCCTGCTATAAAAGGAGCTGGTAAACAAGTTGTGCTTGTTAACTTCGAGTTGATGAGATTTCTATTGCCAAGTGCCCCAGACTCATGCCCATTAAAAAGTGCAAGAGGTGTGTCTTTGACCACATGCCCTTTTCTACCCTGAATATAGCCACTACTTAGATATCCGCAAGCAGCTTGGGTTAATTAGAAGTGCTAACTACAAAAGCCATCAGATTGAGAACTGACCTCTGTCCCTCTCTGCTTCTCTCCTTTTCATTTTATCTTTACATTGTGTTTTTCTTATTTCTCTGTTTCTATTTCTCCAGGCTTTCTCCTTTACTTCCTGTTAATTTTTCCACTCAGCTTTACTTCCTATTAATTTTTTCCACTCAGTAAGTCCAGTTGAACTCAGTGGGACTTGTATCTGAGTAGACACCCACAGAATTCTGTTGTCAGTCAACCAAACACATTGGACAAGAAATTGGGAGAGAGATGTAATAAAAAAAAAAGGTGGCTGTATTACGAAAGCTTAGGCACGCAGCTACTTTCAAAAGAAATCATTAAAAATATGTTACTGATTTATATGAAAATTTACAAATGTTGAGCTACAGTTTAAAATTCAGTGTTGAAAAAGAAGTGCCAAATTCTGTGCATCATGATGTTGACAAATCGACATAATAATTTCTACTCTCCTGTAATAATGGAAAACATACATCAAAGTGATTTGTATTTCAGTGCCAGGTAGTAGGTGTCTTGTATTTATTTATTTATGTAGAGTTGTCTGTGGTTGTTGTTACTTTTTTTTCAAACAGCTTGATTTACATCAAGATACTAAAAGAATACAGTGCAGATGTTGAATATAATGTGCTTCTGGGACTCATCAGAAGGCACTTTACTGCCTTTGTTATGTGAGACCCACCTCTTTTGTGGAATTCATTCTGTTCTGTCCATTTTGAATGATTTTACCTGTTTTGAAATTCGATGGTTTCATAATTGTATATCATTGTAACCCACACTTATGAATGAATGAATACTGCATTTTGAAGGTTCCAGTCTTCAATGACAGCCCCTTACAGCTGTCTTGCCATGATTCAGATGTGTACAGCAAGGATCCTGTCTGCTTGAGTGAGACAGCACCAGTAATGGGGACACTGGACTCGGCCCTCAGTAGGAAGCTTGAACCTGACAGCCAGCCCGCAGATCACATAACTACTGAACTGGGGGACTCCTTGAGCCAGGACTTCCCCACCAGGGATTTCACATTTCCAAGTTCCTTCTCATCAATGCAGGCAGTGCACCAGGTGGGTGTGTAGAAGGAGAAGTGACAGAGAGCTTGCCGTCAGGATGATGTTCTGATATCAATCTTTCTCAAACTTGGGTCTCTAGCTGTTGTTGGACTACAACTCTCACCATCCCTGACTAATGGTCCTGCTTGCTAGGGAAGATGGGAGCTGTAGTCCAACAACAACTGGAGATGCAAGTTTGAGAAACACTGCCTTCTCCTTTAAGGCTCTTGGCTCCTCAGCTGGTGAGCATGTGTAGTCAGAATCAGGAGGTATAGTGGAGCTGAACAAGTGATCAACATCAGCTGACCTCTCCAGGGTCTTGAAAGCTCTGCATCTGACTGCTCTTGCTTATTAATTATTTTCTGGCCTTTCTGACTCTGGCATTTTGTGCTTTAATGCACTGCATCTTGGATCTGTATCACACATTGGAGCTTACCAGTTCCTGCTTGACTCATCTGCTGAAGAGTGCTAGCTTTACCATCTGTATGTTCCAGTATCTTGGAACATAGCAGCTTGGGCTTGTTTGGAAGAAAACATGACTCACTTGAAGTTTTGTGCAGGCAATAAATGTAAGTATGACAAAGTGCATCTATGGCATTCCATCAGTAAAACAATAGCAACACATATGTATATTTCTGGATTAAGATTCTTTGCATTGATAGTTATTTTGATAGTTTTTTTTTTCTTAGAAGCAGGACTTTTGCAGTTTTTTCATCTTTGCTTTCTGTAATATAGTCCCTTTTCTCACGAGGAAGCCTATTCAGCATAATGGAAAATCCCTTAAAAAAAGGGATAACTTGGCAGCTATGACCCCTATGAGGAATGCATGGCTCTGATTTGCTTAGGATGGGTGATCATAGTGATTTTTATGACTGGCAAAGGAGATGAGATGGAAAGAAGTGTCTTAGTCACTGGAAATGTATCAATATGGCTATGGGTTACAGGACAAAGACTGGACCATGGCTTTCGAGGTTTTAAGGACACGTGTCAGAATCTTGGCAGGGCTATGCCGCACTTTCTCCATAAGAGGAGTCTCCCTTGCCACACTATAGTTCAACTGTGTGTTGTATGAAGAAGTCTGTCTTTTTGTCTGTCCTGAATGTTTCAACATTCAGCTTCTTTGGATGGCCCTCACTTCTAGCGCTTTGAGAAGGGGAGATAATCTACTCACTTACATTTTCAACTTGTACCAGCCAGTGTTAGCTGAATTTGGAAAAGAAAAGTGAAGACAAGTTGCCTTGAATTTTCTCACTGCATAGCACAGTAGCTAGCAGCCTAATCTTTTCATCTGTCAAGTGTAAAGCAACAAATTGGAGATAAGCTTTATACAGAACAGAAAAAAACATGGCTAAGTTTATACAAATATTTGACAAGTCATTTTGCACTCTCTCTATAGGGTTATATTCTGGAAATCTTTTAAATTGGTAAGAATCAGAAAATTGTTTACTGGTGCTGATATTTTGTGGCTGTCAGAATTTGGAAAGCATGAGCCCAATAAAATATAATAAAAAAGCCCCAAGAAAATATATTATGAAAGCATGCCAGGCATTCCTTAGCTTCTTCTCTTGTATCTTCTTTGAGCCTTTTGGGGCACTGTGCTTGTGCTGTTCTTCAGGAATAGAATTAATTTCAGTATTGGCAGAGATTATTCAATTTTCGAGTGTAATTTTATTCTAACTTAAATTTGTGGGCAACAGTTTAAGCATACTTCAGTGCTTCCTAAATTCAGTTTCATATCATTGGTCTGGACAAACAGGGCATTTTCATTTTGAGATTTCAGGAATCTTGTAATCAGGAGGCAAATGAGTTTATGTAGTAAACAAGTGTATAGTATTTTAGTGTGTATGCCTATCAAAACCTTAAGACCTTCTTCTGGTGCCTGGGTATGAGTGTCCCTGCCAAATGAAGTGATGTGGGTGGATACTAGGGAGAGGGTGTTCTTGGAAGTGCAACATTCGCTTCTCCAGAGGGAATAGCTTCTGTGGAGAAGCTCATTTGGCACCTTCTCTGATTTCTGGATTTTTAAAAAATGCTGTTATTGACCCCACCTGAAGAGTTTTTTAAATTCACCTAGGCTTTTTCATTATAATTTAATTATGCTATTTTCTCTCTCTACACCAAATATATTTTGGGTTTTGTGGGTGGGTGGGTGTGGGTGTGTTGTATTGTTCTTTGTGTATTTTAATTACATTTTGTAGAAATGTTTATTGGTTTGTAAACCACCCAGGGAATAATTATCTGTTGGTAGCTATATAAATATGTTATTGTGGTCAGTTACCTGTGTCCCTGTTTGGATATTAGTTCCCCCCACCACTTTAGGATTCTCCCCGCAAATTACTAGGAGCTAGCCTGTGATTCATGTGCTCTCTCCCCCCCCCCCAATATTTCTCTCTTTAAAAAAAGGTAAAAAGGTAAAGGACCCCTGACAGTTAAGTCCGGTCACGAACGACTCTGGGGTTGTGGCGCTCATCTTGCTTTAATGGCTGAGGGAGCCAACGTTTGCCTGCAGACAGTTTTTCTGGGTCGTGTGGCCAGCATGACTAAGCCGCTTCTGGCGAAACCAGAGCAGTGCACAGAAACACTTTTTACCTTCCTGCCGTAGTGGTACCTATTTATCTGCTTGCACTTTGACGTGCTTTTGAACTGCTAGGTTGGCAGGAGCTGGGACCAAGCAATAGGAACTCACCCCATTGTGGGGATTCGAACTGCCAACTTTCCAATCGGCAAGCCCTAGGCTCAGTGGTTTAGACCACAGCACCACCTGCGTCAAATCATAGCTCAACAATTCACCTCTGTGTTAGCCTGGAGAGCAAAGGAAGGTGTATGTGAGCTGGTGCAACCCCTCCCCCCAAATGCTACTGATCTCTGCTTGGTACTAATCCTGAAGTAGGAAGAACAGAAGGAGAAGCAGTAGCAATAAGAAGCCATTAACATTTTGTCACAGTGAACTTTCCTGTTACTAAAACAAAATGAAGATTCTCAGTTTATAAAAGAGAGAGAGAACGCATGTCACAAAGGAAGAGGCAAAAGGGGAGGATATAAATAGATTGGCAGAAGGTATTCTATGTTGCACTGTAATTAGAATAATAAAATCGTAGAGTTTGAAGGGACCACGAGGGTAATCTGGTCCAACTCCCTGCAATGCATGGATCTTTTGCCCAAAATGGGCAACATCTGTAAATCTGCCACCTGATATAATCAAGGAATATGCAAGATGGATGTGCAAGAAGTATATGATTAGAGAGAGAACATATGCCATTGTAGAACCTGCAAATTGCACAGCAAAATAGGATTGATGGAGTATAATTATTATGCCGTCCTGTTTACAATACCATCACCGAATGACTAGGATCACGAAGCAACTGTCCTCAGTCTCAGATGCCTTAATTTGCCCTCAATTACACTGATCATAGCAAAACATGGTAACATAGCACCATGATATCATCTTATTCACTATGTGATTTTATTGAGGGCAATTAAAGCAAAGCATTGACCTTACTCTATATGGCCAAGGGCTCTTGATTCTTTTTAAAGCAATAAGTGAAAAAGGAGTATTGCTTTTTACTGTGAATGCCTTTTCACTTTGGCTGTAGCATTGGGGTATATTTGACCTAGTTTTCTGTGTGTGGTTTTAACATGTTGCAGACTATAAAACATAAAGCACCTGCTGTGACAAGCACTTCCAAACCTATTGCAGTAGAGTTGAAGGTTTGTCAGGTTTCAAGTGCCAATGGGGGAAACTTGTGTCATGTACTGTAGGTATAGTACCACTGATCGTCATTTCAAGGTATTTAGAACATGGTTTGAAATGCCAGAATTGGGTCTAGGTAAAAGGGATTCATTGATTCTTTGAGTTACAGTTGCCAACATGCATGATTATAATTGCTTGATTATAACTTTATTTGAGGGCCATTACTATTAGGTATGCCAGTTTGGAAGGGCAGTTTATTCACACTGCAATACATTATCCCATTATAGCCTGCTTCTTTGGTGGATAACGGGTTGCCGTTATCAAGCTGAACAGGGTAATTTGCTTCCAAACTTTCTTAACAGTGTATATACCTTACCAGAAGTAGCTCCCGTTAAGTTCAATGAGACTTACTGTCTGGTAAGAAAGTATAAGATTGCCACTTAAGTGTTCAGAAACTGCAGTTCTCCATAACAGAATGCCAGGGAGCAGTCCTTTTTCTGAGAGGAAAGCAATAATTTGGCCTTTGGAGTTAAAGTCCTGCCGTAAATGGGGGAGGGGGAGTGATGTCTCATAGTTGAAAGCAAAATGAACTCTTAGGTGTGGAGAACAATGCACAGGACCAAAGAACAGGAGAGACTGTGTGCTATAGGCACAAAGCAGAGATGGAGTCGGGAGACAAGGGCCAGTTGGCCAAGAGTCGGGTGGTACAGAATCGGACGGCAGAGAGATGCAAAGCAAGAGGTTGAGAAACAATGGGTGGTATGGGGAAGGAAATGATAAAAGAAGGGACCAAGGAGAAAGAGGCTGTTTATTTTATTTCTATTTCACTTAGCAAAATGTGTATATTGCTTATGTGTAAACAAAACCCATAACAAATAATATAAAGCGTACAAAAAATTGTCAATAGAATGAATGTTAAAAGCAAGTTTTTTCCTGTAAGTATTCCATAAGAATAAAGCAAACGGTTGCAATTATAATATTCTAAGCTAAAATTACAGATTAAAATATGCATCAGCTTTACATGGCTGGGTAGGCTTTCCTAAACAGAAAATATTTATGCATCTTCCAAAAATAATACAGCAAAGCTGCCTTCCTAATGAGAAGGGAGTTCCAGAGTGAAAGTCTTACAAGTGAGAAATGAACATTATGTGGCACTTGTATAAGGGCCAATATCACAGACCAAAGTCGTTGAATGAGTATACAGTCATACCTTGGTTTAAGTACTCTTCGGTTTGTGTACTTTCAGTTTAAGTACTCCGCGGACCCATCTGGAATGGATTAATCCACTTTCCATTACTTTCAATGGGGAAGTTCGCTTCAGGTTAAGTACGCTTCAGGTTAAGTACAGACTTCCGGAACCAATTGTGTACTTAAACTGAGGTACCACTGTATATGGTCCTTCCATTGCTAAGGAGAGCAGAGACTGTAAGACTGTGTGATGGGGATGCAAGGAGGTATAGGTTTGTCAAGTTTATGCCCCCAAAGGGGTTTTGTGCCTTTAAGAGTCTAATAAAAGGAAGAGCTATTCCAGGTGCCAGCAAGGAGACCCACTAATCCTAAATTGGTAGTAAAGACCAATATATGCAGCCAGGGCATATATTGACCTGAAGTAGCCAGGGAATATTTGGCTGCAAGCTTCTAGTTCATATTCTAAAGCTATAAAAGATGCATATTTAAAGCTAACCCACTTAGCATCATGAATCTGTTGCACTTGGACACCCAGGGGGATGAAAATCCTGTGGCTTAAATCTTCCAATTGATGTTGGCTCTTCTTTTCACATTATGCATTGCTTATGTTTGGGGTTTGCACAGAAAGAGCTTCCCAGCAGCAAATGCTGAGAATAACAATAGAATTATTAAATATCAATATGTTGCTCTTCCTCTGCAGGACAGTATTGAAACCACACATTGAGAAGGAGGAAGTAACTGGATGAAGTCAAAATCCTTTGATACTTAAAAAAAAAAATCCATAGATGCTGAGCGAGTTTCTGTCCACTGACTGTTCAGAGTGGACATGATCATTATCAGATATTGCTCTTAACAAATAACAAGCACTGAGCCTGCAGAATGAAGTTTTAACTTTAATGAAATCTGGCATCTCATTCTAGAGCATATAGAATCAGCAAAAAAAGTGTTAATTAAGAATAGATGTGAATAACCTAGTGCCCTCCAAATGTTGATCTACAACACCCATCAGCCCCAACCAGCAGGACCAACAGTGAGAGGGTGATGGGAGCTGTAGTCCATAACATCTGGAGGATGACAGATTCCCCATCCCTAATTTAGAAGGGATGCATACATGGGAAGTATGCATGGAATCCTGTATACATGAAAAGGTCCTGCTAGGTTATCGTCTCTGCCTGTTTCATTTCCTACCTTATTGTAAAAATGTAAATGTGAAAATCTCTGGAGTTTTGTTCCCCCCTCCCCAATCATAGCTGCCAAGTTTTCCCTTTTCTCGCGAGGAAGCCTATTCAGCATAAGGGAAAATCCCTTTAAAAAAGGGATAACTTGGCAGCTATGTCCCCAATGGATTTTTAACTATAATAGATAAACACAAGCAAAAATACAACCACAAGTACAAAAAAGAAATAAATAATAAAAATGGCAGTTTTAAGTAAAATGATTATATTTTTCAGTGTAACTTATTAGTACTACTACTATATTAGTATCCTGCCTTCTTCTCAGACTAGAACTCAATGGAGTTCATGCAGATTCAACATGAAGCATACAATACGGAAGGCTAAAAGCATATAATATTTTTAAAAGTAATTAAGCTTTGCCAGACATTTCTTCCCAAGCAAGCAAGCAAGCAAGCGAAACAAAAACCTTCTTGCCCCTTGAACCATGAGAGGCGAGAGGGTATAACTAGTGGTGGTGACATGCTCACTAGGGCTTTGTTTCCAGTAACAGCCTGAAAGCAAGTCTTTTCACTATCTAGTAAATCCTCCTCATCCATAAAGGTAAAGCGACCCCTGACCATTAGGTCCATTTGTGACCGACTCTGGGGTTGCAGCGCTCATCTCACGTTATTGGCCGAGGGAGCCGGCGTACAGCTTCCAGGTCATGTGGCCAGCATGACAAAGCCACTTCTGGCGAACCAGAGCAGCACACGGAAACGCCATTTACCTGCCCCAAAGCCCCCCCCCTGCCACCAGAGAGCTCCAGGAAATCAGGGCAGTACGCAGGAAGGCATCCATCCAACCATCTATTCTCATACCAAAAAGAATAAAAAAGAAAAAGAAAAAAAAGAAAAAAAGGAAAAACAAAACAAAACAAAAACAATCTTTTTTCCACTCATAATTAATAAACCATATTTTGTGGGCTTCCCCGACCTCCCCCCTTCCCCGGTTTTCGTCCCGGGGGAGGAGGACAGAAACCCAACCATAAAATGGACCACCTCTGACTGCTCACCTGCGTGGGATGCTTCTGTGGCAGGGGAGGACCCATGGAGGGGGGTGTGAAGAAGGTGGAAAAGGTGTTCATGTATGTACCATTTTTTGTAATTTGTAAAATCAATAAAAATTATGTTAAAAAAAAATAAAAAAATAAACGCCATTTACCTTCCCACTGTAGCAGTACCTATTTATCTACTTGCACTTTGACATGCTTTCAAACTGCTAGGTTGGCAGGAGCTGGGACCAAGCAACGGGAGCTCACTCCGTCGCGGGGACTCCAACCACTGACCTTCTGATCAGCAAGCCCTAGGCTCTGTGGTTTAACCCACAGCATCACTTCCTATTGTTCTAAAACTATATAAGGGGGACGGGGACACAAAAGAAGTGGACCAGGAGGAAGGCGCTCTGATGGGATGTGGAAATGGGGGGAGTTTTGGGAAATATTGGTGACCACATAAAATGAGGTTGTAGCCCATGGACTGCAGGATGCCCACCTGTGCATTTTAAGTTCGTTCCAGAACCAGGGTAGTGACAGATCATCTTAGTGTACAATATGCCTAGCTGTATGGTGCCTCCCTGAAGCAGTTTCAAGTTGCCTCCATATGGTTAAGTATCATGAAAATATCCCTTGGTGTCCCTTAGCAAGATTTCTAGTCTCAGTTTCTTCGAAAGGCTGAACACTACATACATTCTTTGTCTGTGTTGCTGCTGCTGTTCCTGCCGCTGCTGGTACTGTTTAGTAGTATATTTTGCCTGCACGTATCTGGAGTGAAGATTCACAAGGCATGTATTTTGTGTAAAGTCCACAACTTTAATAAAGAAGGTTTAGGATCTGCATAAAGTCATAACAAATGACTGTGACTTTGGAATTTGCACAGATAATTCTATATGCATTTACAATTTATAAATAGCATGTCACACTTATGCAGCGCTGCAAATGTATGCAACCCAAATGTGTTCTGTGGTGCAAAATGCTATAGTTTGCTAGTTTACACACTGTATTAGGTGAGAGAATTTAACAGGAGATGCTGCAGTGAAAATGTAGTGTCCCCTAGTGGACAAGCACTGCATCTGTACTGTAGTAATCCTGTTCTCTTGCAACATTTCTGTGTCAAAATTAGTGCCCCATCTGTAAGCGAAACTGATTTCAGAATAACTATGTTCTGTAATTAAAAATACGTATATCTAAAAAAAAATGCATTCCAGTATTAGATCTTGACATTTTGCTTTATGAAAACTAAAGCCATTTATATACATAAATAGCAGAAATAAAATAGTTTTTTTTCTTTTGAATATGAAGTCTAACTTCAAGTATGTATGTTATTTAATCGTTTAAGCTCTGCAAAGCTTGAACTATGCAGAATAATAAAGGCTTAACTTCACAAGATTAGATTCTTTAGCAAACATAAGCCACAGAACATTGCTCTAAATTGTGTTAACTTCCATCTTTCTCATTGAACTGAAAACCCACTGCAGTGTGATTTTTTTATCCACAGAGGGCCAACTTAATGAACTGAAGAATGCATATGGTTAAAAAAAGAGAAAAAGAATCACGAGTGTTTCCAGACAGGAGTTTATTGTGGATTCAGTGCTGTTAATGCACACATTTCTTTCTTTTTTTGCAGCATCCATAATGTTGTCATCACCATGTCAGCCTGGACCTTTTTCCATTTCCCCTTTAATCTGAATTTCCCCTTATTAAGGAAAATTGAATAAGTACAAAGAACTTGTTCTACATCTCCCTGAATTGCTCTAAATGTGCATCTAAGCCTCGGCTCTCATTTTTCTGAGGCAGGATTCCTCAAACTCTGCCCTCCAGATGTTTTTGGCCTTCAACTCCCATGATTCCTAGCTAGCAGGACCAGTGATCAGGGATGATGGGAATTGTAGTCTCAAAACACCCGAAGGGCTGAGTTTGGGGGTGCCTGGTCTGAGGCTTCATTTGTCTGTTTAAGAACTATATATCCTTGGTAAGGATTCTGCTGAGCACAGAATATATTAATAGCTGCTACAACCCCTTGAAGAGCTCCTTAAGACATCAAACTGGGCTATTTGTAAAAGTGGTGTTTTCTTTCTGCTTTGCTAGAATCATTTTTTCTGTGAATAAGATGACAATCCTTTTTTAAAAAAACAACTGAAGAGAAATACTACATCCCAACACCATGTGGGACACCCTCATGGCTGCATCTAAAATATGGCTTTTAGAGCATTTGACCTTTCTTAATCTCAGGGTAATACTTCACATTACTGAAGACATGCTGTGCCTACCAGAAATGCCCTCCTTGTCAAGGTCTCCAAACTCTCATTCAGTAGCAGTGACAGATTCACAGAACATTATCCTATTGTGCACACCTCACCAGTGGTAGCTAGTGATCTGAAGCTTAGGACGAAGGAGGCACATGATGGTACCCTGTCACAGAGTTAAATGGTTCACTACACCATGGAGATAAAAGGGAGAATCAACAGAGAAGTGCTTTTTTGATGACCGCTGTCTCTTGCGGTGGGCAATGCCTGCTTCAGTAGATTTCAGACTCTTGTTTGTGCAATGTCACCAACAAGATGATTCAGTTTGCTCATTGGCTTTACTTGTTGCTTACGATCCCTTTTATGTTCCATTCATAGTTAGATTATAATAATACTTGAAATGGGGGGTGGAATCAGGAGAAGGATACCAAAGTAATGTGCAGCAGTAATTGGAATATTAGTTTGTAAGTAACCTCAGGAAATCATGTGGAATCTGAATTAAGTGTGCTGTTGAGCAGGATAATCCTTTCTTAATCAGCACTCAAGAGGAATACATAGTTTCTAAACCTGTAAAATAAATTCCAGCGAGAACTTTTATTTTATTTTAAAAAAAACATGATTCTGGCTGAAGGCAGCCTATGGGATGAAATGAGTTATGGTGAATACTAAATCAAAGTAACATAAGGAAAATGTTAGGTGTCTTTCTCACCCCTGTCCATTGCCCATGCAAACTTGGGGTGCCATCCAGTGATGGTCACCCATTTATGCAATGGCACATTAGGTTTATCTTCCTCCTCCTCCAGCCTCTGTATGCACCCAAAATTTGTTCTGGCAGGGTTGGATTACCAGACTGGTAGCAAAAGAAGCAGGAAGTCGTGGGAAGAGGAAATGGTGCAGATAAAAAGGCTGTGTCCTCAGGAAACCACTATGGTAGTGGTGGAAACATTCACCCCTTAGAAGACAGCCTTGCCTTATTGGTATTCTGCAAGGAAATATTTTACCACCACCAGGTTTTTTTTTTGCAGAACAGACTCTACATGGTGCCCTTGCAGCCATAATTGGGATTTTAAAAGAAGGGAAAGGGGGTTGGGGTTGGAAGCCATTTGGGGGCAATAGAATGGCTCACTCAGATCTGGCTGAAGAAGATGAATCCTTTGAATTCATGCCAAAAACACAAAGCTACAAAACCAATCTTAGGTTTTTGAAATCTCCATTGGTCCTGGCCAATCTCAGCAACAAGAAAACAATACAGAAAATTAGAGTGATATGAGTAGAAAATGCATACTTGTACATGTAAATAGCTTTGCCTTGCTGTGATAGCGGACTGTAATGTCCCTTTTTATTTCTGCACTGTGTTAAAAAATATATTTGTATGTGTTCAGAATTCTGCGCGGTGGGCCTCTGCTTGCAGATTTGATCTGCTGCTCTTTATTCACCTTCAGGCATGCCTCAAGGGTTCTTGTGCCATATGTATGTATTAAAACAATCACACTTTAATGGCTGACAAAATCTGGGTTGTTGAAATGTTGTCAGGTCATGTTTTAAACCCAAGCCCTTTCAAGGTCTCCCGGGGAAATAGGCATCATTTGCTCTCCCTCTCTCTCGTTCTTTCTCTCTCTCTTTAAACTGCTTTGGCTTCCCTCCCAGCCACTGTCAGTGGAAGAACCAACCAAATCAGCTTCATGCCTGCATGCTTCAGTAAAGTCAGATTAATGTTCTACTTGGTACCATGGTCAAACCAACTGACCTTTGCCAGCTTGTTTGCATCAAGGTGAATTATTAATTACAAAGCTCGTTGAGGGACTTTCTATATGAACCCTTTGCTGTTGTTTGAGACAATCTATTCAGGGGGATAAATAGGCTGGCATGAAAATATTGAAATGAAGGGATGGCATGGAAATAGGTATCGTCATCATTTTCTATTTCAAACAGATGCAAAACTTAAGTTGTCACAACTGTAATATTTTTGTGGGTTGCTTGCCCTTCCATTCACTTCAACTTCCGGCCATTGCTGTGGCATTTTCATGTTTGTGTGTCTATCTTAGCAAGTCCTCAAGGCTCTCAGTTTCTACCATTCTGTAACAGACTATAAACTGTTCTGCAGTAGTTTGCTGCTGAAACTCATTGGCACAGTTTAGCAATTTTAGATTCTGCACTATCTTTAGATAGTAGTGGACATTATTTGCCGTACTTGGAAATGTGGAAAGTCAGCCATACTACCTTGGTGGTCTTTGTACTCACTCTGCTGAGTGGGACTGGACAGAAGTCCAGTCCCATAGTGTTGCCCTGACAGCATCATTGCTAAAACTGTGAGAGATTTGCATTCAAGCCTAAGAATGCTAGTTAGTATATGAAGGGGTTAAGGGCAACAGAGTTCTAATTAGTAGAGTAGGGTCAGTGAGGTCATGTTCTCTCTTCTGATAGGAGGGAGGAAGTAACATTTGTTTCCTGTTCCTCTCTTTCTCTCTCTTTCTATGTTTCTCATGCTACACGCAAAGGAGCTGGGCATGCCTCAATTTAGCTCCCAATCTCAGACATTTGTCTGAGATTGCCTTTGCTGAACTTCAGCTAAGTTTTTTACTTGCATTATCTTATTGCTGTTGCCATAAAGAAAATGCAGGATCATGAACTCAATTAAGTAAGTAAATCATTTTTTAAACTTACTTCAGAGTGTGGTCTGCTTCACTGCATGAGGCGTTGAAGGGGGGATGGGTTCAGCTGCTCCATGCAGCTGAATGGAAATAAAAGAAGGTTTAATACCCTATTCCTATGCTTCATTAATCTGCCTCATGATGAGACTCAATGATCTTCTACTGGGGCTCTTTGTGTGCTAGCCACATGACTTTTTTTATTAAAAACAAAAAACAAACAGGTATCAGCCATTTTTTTCTTTGTTCATTAACCCACACACGTAGGTCGGTGGAGGATTAAATATAATTAATATATATTCCTACTAATTCACATCAAAAACTATAACTGGCTATTGTACCACTATATGCATTTTTTAAGTTACCTAGAAGACAATGTGTCAGTTTTCTTCTGTCGTTCCTATGAATCTGAAAAGAAAGGGACTCCTAAGCAGTATGAGTTATTATCCCCTCTTGCAGAAAAAAGACCCTTTTGAAAGAAAGGGAGGATCTGTTTCTGTTTCAATATTAAGAAAAATTATGGCAGAAACCTATATGCTCACTTGCTTCTCATATGGGGTTATGGCATATCCACAACATCTTATGTCCATGCACAAATACTGTGGGTTTGCTGCTGGAGAAGGACTAACCACTCAGTTTAATGATTAGATAGAAGGTTCTGCCTCCCCTATATTGTTTATTAATAATTTTATATTATTTCACAAATGAATGAATGGCAAAATATGGAAGAAAGTAAATGGGTGCATTTGAGGACAAAAGTTCATTATCCGCCCATTTTTCTCCCCTCTCTTCTCCGCCAGCTGCATAATGTCTATGAAAACAGGGTCTCATACCAAATGCAAATGAACTATGAAAAAGACTAGGAATTGAAGGTGGGGATCAGCATTTACTGTCACAAAGTCTAATCAGAATCTACCTTCCTGTTATCTGAACCCAATGGTTTTGGTCCTACCCTCTGAAGAAGCAAAAAACAAAAACAAAAAACAAAAAAACCCAAGCTTGTTCCATCTTCCATGTGATAGCCTTTTAGATATTTGAAGATGACTATCACACCACCTTTCAGTCTTTTCTTTTCCAGGCTAAACATACTCAACTCCCTCAATTGTTCCTTGTAAACCTGGTTTCCAGACATCTTGGTCACCCTAATATGAACACCTTCCAGCTTTTCAATATCCTTCATAAACTGTGGCACCCAGAACTGGACCAAGTGGTCTGACCAAGGCAGAACAGAGTGGTAATATTATTTCCCTTGATTGGGAAACTATACTTTTGTTAATGCAGCCTAGAACGCCATTAGCCTTTTTTTGCTGCTGCATCACATCGTTGACTCATGTTCAGCTTGGTCTACTAACATCCCCTAGATTTTACATAACTTTTTCTATGGCCAACTACTGGTATAAGTGAAGTGAAAAATGTGTCACTTCAATCATTGCAATAGAAATTAAGGGGAATTCTGTCATGGAATAATCATGTGCTCAGCCTAATATCAGTTTTATGGAGCTGAACTATAAGCAATAAAGAATGTTCATCAAAAGGAAAGGAGAATGGTTGCAGTCCTGCACCTACTGACTTGGGGCTATGTCCCATTGAATTCAGTGAAACTTGCTTCTGAATAGATATGTGTAGGATTGTACTGTTAATTGCCTTAGGAGTGACAACTGTTGAGAAGTATTAAATATATTCAAAGAAGACAAGTTGACAAGTTAAGGCTATCCCTTGCCTATTCAATTCCTGAATGCATTTTTCAACCTTTGTGAAGTGAGCCATCTTTTAGCAAAATTATTTTTTCATCTGCTATATAAAATAGCAAAGACTTCTAATGCAAAGTGGGAAAGGTGATAGCTGTAGAATTACTGAAAAAAATCTTCCATTTTAAGCATTTGAAAATGACTACATTTTTTATTGTCAGGTAGAGGCCTTGATATGGAAAGGGATTTCAGTGAATTAAGTACTGTAGAGGTTTTTAATCTGTTACAGTGAAATGTCACTTTTGCATAGCATGTACAGTGGATGCTTGGGTTGCGAATGTGATCCGTGCGGGAGGCACGTTCGCAATCGCAGCATTTGCAACCCACAGCGCTGTGTCTGCGCACGCGTGGGTCACAATTTGGTGTTTTTGCGCATGCGCGAGCGCCGAAACCTGGAAGTAACCCATTCGGGTACTTCTGGGTTTGCGCGGTGTGCAACCAAAAAGATACAACCTGAAGCGTCTGTAACCTGAGGTATGACTGTATCCTGCCTTTTATTATTATTATTATTATTATTACAGTAATACCTCGGGTTACGAACGCGATCCGTTCCGGATCGCAGTTCGTAACCCGAATAGTTCGCAAACCGAACGCGATGGGCGCCACCATTTTGCGCATGCGCAAAGCGCGCGATTGCGCGCGCGCGGCGAAAACACTTCCGGGTTTGCGCAGTTCGTAACCCGAACTGTTCGCAAACCGAGGTGGTCGTAACCCGAGGTACGACTGTATTATTATTATTTAAAAATTCCTTTCGTACTATATCATGATCACCTATACAAGTTCCAATCTGAAGAAACTTGGATTAATAGGATAGTTTGTATGAGGGGCTCATTTGTTTTGCTGTAGATAGTAATCAATAATGAGAACCCTGGAGTATTTCTGGAATCATTTTATTGTAAGTGAAGCTGTGTTGAAAAATAATTAATGTAGTTACAAAGTAATTTTGTTACTTTGGAATGCCCTGTTAAACTGGCCTTGCAACCAATTGCTTACTAAGTCATGTTATTAACTCGTATAATTCCAGTTAAAACTGAGTTTTGTTGCATTTTGATTTTCTAAAGGATAAAAAAGAAAATCTTCTTCATAAAAATTATATTTACAAGTGGAGAATTGTATTTGTATATTATATTGTAAAAATTCCCTTCCCTCTTCCCTCACCCAACCTCCTATGTTTCCCCATGCAACGATCTGTCTATATCACATATGCATACTCTCAGATATACCGTCTCTGCCTGATTTCCAGTGACCACACATGAGAAGAGCGGCACCCAAAATGTAGGCTCCTTGGCAGGTAGGAAATCCGTGGGATTTCCAGGATTTTTCTCCATTCGGGAGAACAGCGGGAAACGGTTTTAAATCCAGGGATTTCCCGCAAAAAATGGGATACTTGGCAGCTAAGTCTGGGTCCTAAAGTGCCTCTTGAGATCCCCCTCAATGACGGGTGACCCAGTGCCCCACTAGCCGAGCCCCTCCAGGAGAGGCTCAAAGCCAAATCTGAACAAGGTGGGGCCAGGGCATGGCGGGGAAAAGGGGCGGTGGTGGGAGAGGGCGAGTAGCTGAGTGGATCTGGGAGGCGGCATGGCCAAAACACGAAGGGGAGGAGAAAATCCAAGAAAGGGGATTCCCGTGAAAGAGCAGAGAGAAGGAAAGGGCAATCGTGGAGGGGACTCTTCCAGGCGGCTGTTTAACTTGAGCGTGCAGTGTTTCATTATCCAGTACAGTACAGTACTGTTTGCACACTTCACTTCTGCTGCTGTTTCCAGTGGTTTCCAATTTTCACCCTTTAAAATAATCGAACAAGAAAGCCACGCAAAGCTGCCGGCAGCAAAGCTGGGGAGGGGGAGGCAGGGCGCTGGAGGAGGCTTAAGACAACCCTGGCCTTGAGTCCCGTCCTTCAACTATTTCTCCCACAGATTGGGGGGGGGAGTATGCATTCAGCCATCTCGGCTTGTCTGCTTATCATTTCTGCAAAAAGCCTTCCACGGCATCTTGTGTGGATGAAGGCACCGCAGACACAAAAGTGAGGCAACAGGTCTGGCGCCTTGCGAGGCGCAGCTGCTTGAACGAAGTGTGTGTGTGTGCGCGTCCCCAACGCAGTGCATGGCTCCGGCTTTCCTGCTGGGAAAGGGGGGGGCAGGGCGCCGGCGGGATCTCTGAACCACGGCGCTGGATAGGCTTAAGACAGCCCTGACAGGAGAGGGCTTGGCTGGCTCCAGAAAAAAATACTTTGGATGTTTTTTGGGCAAGTATTTGGGTGATGGCAGCTAACAATTGCAGATAGCCTTTCTGTTCTGTCTCTCTGAGTTTGGCGTAGTAGGTGTCCACAAAACCTGCTTTCTACAGTCATACATCCGAACGCTTCGACTTCTGAAGGTTTTGACTTACAAAGTCGGCAACCCCCTGGAAGTCCTTTCGCCGCATGTGCCCATTCTGCGCCTGCGCAGAGCGGCACTTCGACATCCGAAATCCTCAACTTACGAAGATGGCTGAGGAACGGATCGTCTTCGTAAGTCGAGGTACCACTGTATGTCTCTTCAAGGCTTAATGTAGGACAGATAAACCTTTGGAGTGATTCACTGACCACTACTGCTGATGATGCTTCGTTGTACAGTATTCTGACTGTGCTGTGAGTTCCCTGCTCACTTTAATCCTCTAACTTGAACAGCTGTGGATTTTTTCATTTTTATTTTAGATTTGTGGTGTTATTGTTGTTTTTTAATGGAGATGAAATCTGCAACACTGCTTTTTGCCTCAAGGCACTTCCTTGAAACTTACATAGCTGTATACCTGTAGCGATTTGTCTATTTGTCCACCTAAGGGCCTTAAAAATATTTCCTTTTCTATTATTCCTCTGTTCTTTTGCCCAACTATGGAAAAGTCCATGGGAAAGACTAATTCTGTTTTGCTGGAGTTGGTACACCCTCTCTTTAACTTGGTTAGAGTGCATCCAGATTTTTCAGCAAGTGCCTTTTCCTTCTTCTGCATGAATGATGCACAAGTACACCCTACTACTAACAAACCTCTGTGAAGAAACCAACCTTGGAGACCGTATGCCCATACATAAAGTTAACCTTTTAATGTCATGCAGGGTGGGGTACAGAAGCAAAAACTACATAGACAGAAGTGAGTTAAAATGTTTCAGTTCACAGGATTTGACCCGGCATAGAGCAAAGATCTAGACACCAGACAGCTAAGTTGTATTGCCACCCAGCCTGCATGTGGGAAGAACATTACAGGCAGATTGAGGAGCCCCTCGTACTGGGGTGGGGACATGGAGTTTACGAATCACATTTCGCTAGTGATATAGACAGACAGACAGACAGACAGGAATAGCTAATGGGGTGATTCACAGAGAGGTTTTTCAAGAGGATATTGCTCAGTAATTGCCCATTCTGAGTCAATAAGAACAAATGTCATGGGCTGAACCTGTAGGTAATAACCTTTCATTTTAAGTTGCCAAGGACATCTGTTGATCTTTATTTGTGAATCAACATAATAGAATGAATCTTGGGCATTGGAAAAAACACTGCTTGTTAATACATCACTAAATTCCACAATGAACTGATTTCAGAGATGCAGCTCCTCAGGGTTATGTTGTTGTGTTGTGTTGTGTTGTGATGTGGTGTTATAATTTCATTCTTAGTAATTAATTATGTCCTACTTTTCAAATATTTTTTTTCCCAGAGCATGTGGAAAGTGGTACATTTTACAGACCCATTTCCTTCTCTTTTTTCATTAATCTTCATCAGGTCTTAATATATTAACTGACATTAAGGCTGGATGAATGCAGCATTTTCTTATAGGATTGTGGAGACTGAGCCTGTATTTTTGTCCCTAAAAAGCACTTCTTGAGAAAGTGGTTTCATTCTGAAAATAAACACTCATTGCAGATATAACCTTAGTATTTGTGAGCTGCTTGGGTCTTCATTGGATAAATTTATTCAATAGCTGGTGGCACTGAATTTTAAGGAGAGCTCCTTAGAAGCACAAGTGCTCTTACCACACAAAAAGGAAAGTGTATTTGGCACTTTTCACAGCTGATTAGCAGATTCTGTAGCAGACCTTGTTGCATGGTCTGAACAGCAGGTACACATAATCACTCACATTTCTCTTTTTTTGTGGGGACATTTGACTTTAGGTTCTTATATTGCTGAAATTATTGTCTGTAAAACTAAAAAAAAATGGTTTCAAGCAAATAATATTTTAGATACTGTGACCTGGTGTTTGGGTCTACTAAACACTGAGCACACGTGCAGAATCTTGATTTACTTCTGGGGGAAATGATGAATGATTTGTGAAACATAGGGTATGAGCTCCATGTGTCTGTGGATTGTGGCAACATCACTGCTTGCAATATATAATGAAACAGGTCCTTTTATATTGGTTAATAAAGAGCTCTTCCTTGAGAGGCAACCACGCACGGGCATGTTGCCACCCACTCAATAAGGTAGTATGTGCAATTGGGCTATACACTGGCTAATGTGCGTGGACCCTAATAGACAAAATATGAATGACATTTGTAAAACACCAGGGTATTTAGGGCATATATCAAGTATTCCTATTTTACAAGTGCAAGAATCTGGACTTTACAGGGATTTGTACAATATTCATGTAAATATTAACATTAAATATTAAATATTACTATAGTTTTATAAATAGCTTGGGGAGGGAAATAAATCCACTTTTGGTTAGTCACTGAGGAATACTTAGCTGCTTCACATTTATCTTGGTGATCTTTTTTATTATATATTTTTTAAAGAACTAGAATAAAATACTGTTCCTACAGCTTCTTGGTTCAGGGTCTTACTTGAATAAAAAACCCAGAAAGGCTCCTTTCAAAATTTTATTGTAATGACTTTAAATACTGGACACACAGACACATATGTTGTGGATAAAAGCACCAAATTGTAACAGTAAAGTGAAATAAAGATATTAAATAACTCATCCATAAGAGAGAAGTGCTGTTGCTTTTGCGCCAGTCTTCAGTATGTAGACTTGGATTAAAAGGCGACCCTCTTTTTATTACAGTTGGCAGGTGCCACAAAAATGATATACAATCAAATAAATTATCATGAAGACTGTTTTGTTTTAAATGCATGCAGTAGCAAACACAGAACACCATTTTGCTATCGTGGTTTTTTTAATTTAAAAAATGATTATTTTTTTATCCACAGGTTTGCGACAATGGCAGACAAACTACAGAATGCCATATTGCAGTGAAGCTCAACCCAACATCATGACTCCAGAGTCTTGGTGAGAAAATGCTTCAGAAACTTGATCTTTTTGTTTATTTAACATCAGTGAACTTGTGTCAATTTTTCACAAAGAATTAAATGAATATGTTTTTATTTATATTCATAATCCTTGCACTTTGTTGTTGTTTAGTTGTTTATACCCCAAACCAGTGTTTGTGGCTGGAGACAGGATCGTTTATTTGGTCCATGAAGATTTCTCAGCAGATATCTAATTATTCTTTAAAATGTAAAAGTGCCAGAGCTTCGCTTGACAAAATTATGTTATCAGGAACAATGAACATTAGTCCATTGACGGATAAATCCTGGTATCAAAATATGACATATTTATTTCAGAAATTTGACAACCTATGCAATTATTTTTCCCCCAAGGGGATATAGCTTTAGCCAAGAAAGATTTTAAATGGTGTAGAAATGATGTGTTTATGCAGGAAAATTTTGCATCTCTTTATACCTCTGGTATAAATATAAACCAGACCCAGGGGATTGCTTATTTAAAATTAGTACACTTTGTTTGATGAAGGAACTCACTCTTGCTTGGTTGCAATTAATGCCTTCTACATTTCTTCATATTAGCAAAGATACCATACAATCTAAGTTTCTACCACTGGTGAATAGGTCAGAAAATAGGTTTCCTGCAAGGATATTAATACAAGCATCCCCACACTTACATATTTTTGGATACAGTATTTTTTGTATGGCTTGAAGAGAGAGCGGCAGAGAGGGTTTTTGCTTCCACTTTACACAATGTTTACAGGGTGCTCCCCACTTTATGCATTTAGGGGCCTGGAACATAACCCTCCATAAGTGGGAGCCCCTGTATACTGGAGCACAAGCCAAGACACAAGCCAAAATTTACATTGCAAATGTGAAATATCACAGAATGGATTGTCTCTATTACCTCCATTTTATTTTTGTATATTGAATTATGGTCAGCAGTTACCTACAAAACTACAGCTAGAAACCAGTATGATGGAAATTTAAATCTAGGTAAATCACTGGTAGAACTAATTATTACATTTGAAGGGTCATCTACCAGGTTTTAATTGTTTGTTTTTATTTATGCTTCATTTATTTATTTAAGCTTTGTTTTTCATGCTATTTGCTGCATTGTGTCTATCCGTCTGTTTTATTGTTTTATATTGGGATTGTTTTGGTTTTATGCAATGCATAAGAATTATTTATTATTTTTCTTCCTCTTTTTTTTTAAAAAAAAGACGATTATGCATTGTAGCCCTAGCTTATATTTTAAAAACGAGCTTTTTAGTTACACATAAGATCTGTTTTGTACATTTTTTGGAAGAAAAATGTCACAAGTTAGAGAAAGGAATGTTTTGTTTGTTGTTAAGAAGGCTGCCGGAGGGCAATCTGGCAGTCCTATAGGCACAACTGACAAGTGTGCTCAGTTGCTGGGAATTTGCACGTGAAGTTTTCTTATTTGCCTAAATTACATTTTAGAGGGCAATTTATTACGTCTAGACCACTTGAATGCCTATTGATAAGTTCTGCATAATATTACACACTTGAGAGCCTTGCTCTAATGGTAAAATGCGGGTCTTTGTCATAAGTTACTGTATTTCCTGCTGTTACACTTAGCATAAGTCAAAGCTTTACTAAAGGATGAGGGTGGGGTGGCTGTTAGATTATCTTGCTTTTAATGGCAGCTGACTATCATTTGAAACAACAACTCTATCCTTCATAGCTGATCTGTGCTAGATGTTTTACCCACCAAGTTGGCAAGTAATGGTTATAGTTTTTTTCTCTATCTAGAGACCATTTCCACCAGTTCATCCCACACTCATTTCATTGCACCCTGAGGTGGCCAAAAAGCCACAGCAAGCCCTGGTTGGAGTATTTTTGAATTTTGCTGAATTTCTTAGGGGGCAAATTAAATGGATTAACTGTGACAGGACGCAGAAGGCTTAGCCCCTACCTTAATGGTGTCCCTAAATACATACAGTATTTGGCTTTTCCCCACACAAGTGAATAATTGCCATTCATTCCTATAGGGGACATAGTGTTGCAGTTGGGGACATAGAGAGTAATTTAGTCCAACCCTCTACGATGCAGGAATCTTTTGCACAACGTAGGGCTTGAACCCAGGACCCAGAGACTAAGAGTCTCACACTGCACTGAGCTATCCGCAATGCATATCCAGTGCTTCCCTCTGTGTGTGTGTTCATTCATTTGTGTGCTTGTGCACATGCACGCACACGTGCACACAGACAAACATGGCACATCAAAGCAGGTTGAATTAAGCACAATTGCAACAAACATTTCAGGGAGGGGAAGGAGTGTTTATTTCTACCTCTCTAGGGGCCATTATTTGCTTCGGAGGAATGTTGGGTTAATGATAGGTTTGGCTCCTTCCTAAACTGATGATGGATGGCAGGAGAAATAGGTAAACACAATGGACCAAGGTTTTGCCCAGTTATCTTCTCGGTGTGATGGACTCATGGGAAAAAGCTGTCCCATGAGCCTTTGCTGCAAAGAGTAGGGGGAAGCCTATATAAGGCTGCTTTCCCTGGAGCTCACAGCCATTTTGCTTTGAGAGTTTATCAGGTTAGAGCCTTCACTGAGCAATTTTGGGTCGCTGGGTGACAGGGCCAGCAAGGATTTTTTCCTCTCTCAACCTGATTGGCACTTGGTTGGGTTTTTTCCACCTTTCCCTCAGTAAAATTATGGTTTTCCTTTGTTTGGTGGAAGAACATCGTATGAGGGTGGAAATGGCAGGATCAACATAGTATACTATTAGGATAGGGAGCCGCTATAAGGGGCCTGAGGAGAGGATTGATGACCATGGCAAACCCAAGCATGGGTTTGGTTGGAATCTGCACCCTGGTCCCCCAGTGTGACCTTGCTTGCTTGGCTTGCATCACAGTCGACACTGGCCAACTCCTGCTGTTCAGGTGTGGAGAGATCCAATCCAAGCGAATCCATTCCATCAACATGGGGCTTGTGGAAAGCTGAACTGATTTTGAGACCCAATGCCATGCCAATCCTTGCCCCGCCTGTTGCTGTCAATAAAGATTTGGCCAGATTTTATCCCATCACTGTTGTACAGTCTGGTTATTTTGCTGTTCTCATGGTCACATAATGTGCTTGCCTGGGCAAGTGAATTCTTATTATAGCTGTATACTTAGTGATACTAAATGAGTGACCTTCAAATATTAACACCAAAATAAATCTGTTTCATAAATATCTGTAACAATGAACAGTTGCCACTCTTTTCAAAAGCAGATAGTAGCATCCCAGCATTTTGTTACATGGGTTTACTTCGTCAGGAGTCAACATAGCTCTGTTGAACTTTTAACACCTTAAAGTCAGGAAGAGTGTTCTTAATACTGGCAGTTTGTTTGATCAATGCCATGATATATAATGGGAGTTCTGTTTTTGTCACTTTAACAGAAAAATGTTTTAGGAGCTCCATCACTGGGTGCCAATTTAACACCAGGTTTCAGCAGTGCTCTAAAAGTGCCAATGTAATTTATAAGGTGACCTGCCTGTGTGGAAAGCAGTACTTAGACAAAGCTTCAAGCAGTTTGAGAAAATGTTTTAATCTTGCGCTTGTTCAACTGGAACAAAAGAAGTTTGAATGCCTGCCTGTTCCTGCACTGTATCTAACAACCTGGTCCTGTAGATTGGCTTTAGCTGAAATGATGCAAATAGTAGCTTGCTCTGTTGCAGCTGAAGTGCAATCCCATGTACGGAATATCCGGATATTTTCTGATATTATCTGATATTTTCTTGATTAAAGGTGAGCAGATTCACACTGCCTTCTGTGGCTCCTATGGGTCACAGAAGACCTACAGATAGAGCGGAATGAGGTGATGGTGATGATGATGGAAAGGGAAAAGGAGACAGAAGGAACTCCCAAAAGAACTAAAACAGTCATGGTTGCTTGTGAAACAGAATCAGAAAAAGCACATGATTTTACATTAGCAGTGCTTCTGAGGTTAGATTCTAGCAGCAAGCCAAGCTGTCGGTTGTACTTCAGCAGGTTTTCAAACGAAATAATATTCTTGTGCCCCCAAGGAAGATTTCATCTGCACTTTATTGGGCAATTGACATGTTTATTAGCATTCCTTATTCCTGGCACTGTTTGTGTGACTAGTCTCTGTTTTTTGTTACTGCACTGGTTGTGGTGCTTGCCTCTTCTTTCTCCTGCTTCAACAAACCATAGTTTGCTAGGCTGGGGATGTTATATCTGAAACCCCTATTGATTCCCCCACCTCCGCCCAGTGTTAGAGTCATGATACCGTTAGTATTTAGTTGCTTGGTCCCAGCTCCTGCCAACCTAGCAGTTCGAAAGCACGTCAAAATGCAAGTAGATAAATAGGAACCGCTACAGCGGGAAGGTAAACGGCGTTTCCATGTGCTGCTCTGGTTTGTCAGAAGCGGCTTTGTCATGCTGGCCACATGATCTGGAAGCTATACGCCGGCTCCCTCGGCCAATAATGTGAGATGAGCGCGCAACCCCAGAGTCGGTCACGACTGGACCTAATGGTCAGGGGTCCCTTTACATTTACTTTACCTTTAGTATTAACAAAGACATTACAATGGTACCTCCGGTTGTGGATGGGATCCATTCCAGAGCTCCAGTTGGATCCCGAGGTTTCCGCAACCGGAGGGACTGCTTCTGCACATGCGCGTGGTGCGGTAGAGCACTTCTACGCATGCACACATGGCGAAACATTTCCAGGGTTGCCGCTTTCGCAACCCGAAGTTTACATTACCAGGGGGTAACGTAAGCCGAGGTGCTACTGTAGTTTCAATCTGCCTTGTTACTGATTTTAAAGAAATAAGTACTTCCATACAGCTTAAGTTAAATTTCACACTTGAAAATTTCGACACAGAAGCACAAATGTTAAGCCAACAAATTGCTCATAAAATCAGTAGTGAATCTTCCCAAACAGGGTTTTATTAACATCAGGCAATAAAATTAGTACCAGCAGTAGGGATTTGGGAGAATTCTGGTGAAAATGGGAGCAGAAATTGCTGGTATTCACAGCTTCACTGGATGTCAGAAAAATCCAGTGCATATGATTGGCATTAATTATGTAAATTATGTAACCTACATAATTATGTAACTTACATAATTTTGGCACTGTGCACAGTGAGACAAATAAAGCTTTGAGGATGAACTGCTATGGAATGGAAACCATGCTGCGTGAAACAAATATAGGATGGAATGGGAAGCAGTGTTTTCTTACATCCCTAATCAGCATTCCTGGGACTGACACATCCATCGGATCTAGGGATGTGTTGCACAACCAGAAAAGTACATCCACTTGCACAACATACCCCACTGAATTCATCTGTTTTTCCTGCCCTGCTGTAGTACCCTGTAGCCATAACCCATGCTTGTTCCAAAGGATCTGTTGATCCTTAATTATAATCTCAGATAAGCATGACCTGTAAAGTCTATCTCTGTGGCACAGGGCTATAGATTCCACAGGCAGTAACAACACTCTCCGACATGCTGCAGAGGAAAATCGGGATTCATGTCTTTTGATGCCATGCTCCCATGGAAACTAGGTGACTCACAAGAGAGTACAGCCACCCAAAATTGGATGTATTTTGAGGTCGCACTCTTGTGGGAGCCAGAACAGCATATCCTGGGATCCAATCAGAAACCAGGTTGGCTTCTGTAATTCTGGGGTGTCCTACTCAATTTGGGGCAGTTGATGGGTATGCAGTAAGTGGCTGTGGCACACTTGACCAGGGAAGGAAGTGTTCATGGGCATGACAGTGGCAGGGTCATTCCCATTGGGAATGGAGACTCAAAGTTCCATAATGAAAAATGATTGAGGCAATTTCTGCTGGGAGAGGTTTGGACTTGTGGTCCCATGACTTTCTTACAGGGATGGATTATCAGATAGGGGGTCTTCATGGCCTTCCCTGCCACCACAGGTTAGTGGCAGATTCCTCTGCAAGGGAAGGAGGCAGCAGAATAGACACTATGGCGGGAGTTTATCGAGACTGTTCAGTGGACCCACAGAGTGTTGAACAGAGTAGCCTGTAAAAGCAAACCTAAAGTTTCTTGCAGCATTCCTAAAACTTGCATCAATTGGCCATAGTGCTAATTTTCATTGTAAAAGTCCACCTCCTTGCTTTCTCTTCTGCATTAACATTCAAATAAATGATGCAAGAGAGGTTCAAAAGACAATTTAAAGCTCACTATGAAAATATCATTATTAAGTAGTTTCTGCCTAGTCAATTAAATACACATCTGTTAATGTGAATATGGTCTGGGACACAATTGTCAGGATCAGCTTCTGGAAGGTTTTGCTCAAGCGTGCCTTGAAATTAAACAGCCGTCAGTTTACAGATCTGCACATTTTTCAAGTTATTTGAAAGAAAGTAGTGTGAGAATCAATTTTTGCTGTGCTCACTCTCTCGAAGAATTTCCTCCTTCATTTTTCAGTACATTTCACAGGTACAAATATATATGCTTCCCTAAATTGCTTCCTTACATTGGTTCAGGCAGTACACCCAGTAAGGTATCTTTGAAAACACAGAACACCTCCCCTCCCACCCCAAATTATGGAATTCAGGAGTGGTTCTACATTTCAGCCTTGCAAAAGTAACTCTTCAACATCCTAAAATGATATATTTCCATGGGATGGAGTAGTCTACCCAGTTTATTGTGTACGGTGACAGCATTGTAACCATATATTTGAAACTGCTGTGCGGTTTCGATTTTTCAAGGAAACAAATATCAGTCCTCTGACATGTTTTCATTGGAAAGCTGAGTCAGTTACTTCTTAAGATTTGCCCTATCTGTCTTACTACTGATAATGTTGTATCATGTTACATTGAGTTTACTCAAGATATTACACACAGACAAAAAAAAATCAAACAGGAGAAACAGGTTGTCCTTGAAAGATGATTTCTAACTGTTTAAGAACTCTCATTTGAAAAGCCTGAAAAGTTGTATCATCCAGTTAAGGATAAGGTACAGGCCCTTTGCTTCTTCCTTAAGATGTTTTATAGAATATTGTAACTGTACACGATTCAAACTTTATTGCTAAGCTAAGCATTAGCAACACACCAGAAATAAATAGCAATGAAATAATGTGATTTGAAAAACCTAGGTTTTCTAGGTATTTGGTGGTTTTGCTTTTTAAAGAAGCAACCATGGTTCGTTTTTGGTTTTGACAGCTGATAGTCTTAACTGTTGCTGTTTCAGCCACTTTGGCAAATGTTGCATTAATACCTGGCAACATGGATATTACCTGTTTCCTGGCACTGAAGCTCAAAAGTTGACATCTTAGCTGTGTGGCAAGCACATGTTTTGCATATCTAGTCCCAAATGTTCACATTATACTGCTTGATCTTATTATTTATGCAAAAGATGTATATAAGTTATTCATTACTTGAATAGATACAAGTGGGACCTGCAGCATGAAAAGTTCAAGTTCAGCGATTGAGCCACCCATTCCCTTTCCTAGGATAGTCTATTTTATTTCTTCTTTCCCGCCTCCAGCTTTCAACACCTCCCCTGCAAAAGAAAACAGTCAGTCATCCATGCTGGACCTTAGCCTCATCTTCTGAAGATTTTTAGATTTCTGCAAACTTGGTGTTTCCCTCAGACTTTCCTAATACCTCCATCTTGTCTTTGTAGATGGTGCTGTTTTGACTACACAATAGTACACACTTGGATAATAAGTTCACTTTTCATATATATGTGGGAGAACTTAATATAGTCAGAAAAATAGCTTGATTCGCTATTTTAGCCCCAAATAGAATTATTTCACTCCACATTCTCCTGTGGGCCCCGAGAATCCTCTAATGGTGGTTGGCTTTGAATGTGGAGCTGGAGTTGGAAGTGGGAGGATTCAAAAGGGGAAAAATTGGTGCAGGCATATTGCACCAGTGGCTATGGGGCTCTCACGCTACAGTTCTCCATCCCACTTCCCAGGTTGACCCTCAGGTCCTATCTATTAATACTGATGTTGGCTTGGAATGACCTTCAAGCACATTCAACACATTTGCATAAACTTAATTTAACATATATATTTTTTGATGTGGGGGATGCTTGTCGTTTCAATGAACAAGTAAGTTTAGATACTTGTCACCATTTTCACCTGCCCATCTTCTAGCAAGCTCTGGCTGCCGAGCACTTGTTTCCCTGTTCTCTTCCTTTCACAGAGATAATGACTTCTACACTTCTGCTCCTTTCCACCACCTCTTCTCTTGTTCATCAGCCTGTTTGCTTTCAGGATAAGCAATTAGGCAGTAGCAACAGGAATGGTTATAGACTCACTCCAGGGAAGGCCCAATAAGAGCTCCTTGTCCAAGCCCATTCTCCCCAAACAGTGAATCAGTCTGAAAATAAGCAAACCTGCAATCTATTGTGTAGCCTACTTCATTTCAAGACATAGATAGCCTCTTGTTTTCTAATCAGACATGGCTGATGTTATTTTTTTCACCCTTTTCTTTTAGGATTTAGTTTACATCAATGAGATTTCCATTTGATCTTAATTTTTTTCTTCTGTGCCAGAAGCTAATCAGTTAATATTTTATTGTGACTCAGTCCACTCAGAATAAATTTAGCTGTCCTTTGCTGCACTTCTAAGAATTGTTGTAACATTGTTTTGATCTTTGCAGTTTTATCCAGTAGACAATTTCATTATTTAACTGATCACATTCTCATCTGAAAGAAGACATCAGCAGTTCAGATGGTTTGGGAAATCTTGAGTACTATGCATCTTAAATATGGAATAGGTATTTTTTTAAAGTTTTTTTAGTTTTTCCTCTACTTTCTCTAGGAAAAAAAAATAGTTTACTTTCCAGATGCCTGTGAGCAGCAGTAACACAGACTCTTATTAGTTTTGAAGAAAAGATTAAAATTAGACCAAGCTAAGATGTCAGCTGTTTGGCTTCCCTGTTACTTTATGCCAAGAGGTGGGCATTTCAATGACTAGGGAATATTTTTTTGAAGGGGTGAATTTATCTTTTTTGTTTCCCCAAATGTCCCAGAATTATGTTGTGTTCTAATATGAGAAATGGTCATTTCCCACCTACATGGCTTGCCTAAAACATCCTGGAGGGCAAATAGGGAGGACTGATGGGACAGATTAGGCCACTGGCCAGACCGTTCCCACCAATTCTTTGGAGCAATACAACACCTGGGGCACTCTGGGAAGAAAAGGGTGGCTGTCAGCCACTGGCATCAAAGAGTTCTGCCACCCTGACAGTTAAAGAGGCAGCAAGGGCAACAGAGAGGGAGAGAGAAGCAGTTTCCTGGCACCTATCAGGAAGTCCTCTTGACTTTGTCTCAGTTTTGCCCCATGTTCTAGTTTTGTCTTCTTCAACTAGGACATGTCTGAAACCCTTCAGAGCATCTGTCAGTCATGATACACAGTATTGAGCTAAGTGGACCAATGGCTTGCCTCAGTATAAGGTAACTTCATAGTGATTCACATTACACAAAGTTCATCGCAAAGGTGGCTTTTTCTTTTTCTTTAGCCTCTTGGAATTGAAATTATATTGTTCTGACAAATCCATCCAAGCCACTCTGAGCCCCTATCTATCAGAGAGTCTTGGCTATTTAAAACTGCACAACTGTCTATTTATGTTTTGATTGTGTTAATAAAACCGATAGCTCTAGTAGCATTAATATACAATGAAAACATTTAAAAATCCAAGAAAATTATTTCAGCCTCAAGGATCAGGACAATTTATGTCGAACTTGTCAGGCTACTGGAGCAAACTAAATGAGTCATCAGGAAATAATTTAGATTTGTTTCATATAGCACTGAAATATTTTTATGAACATTTAATCATGTATTCCAAGAGGCAGCTGCAAAGGACTTTCCTTTATAATAATTAATTGAGGGTGGTGTAACACACATATCCAAATGATCTGTTGTGTATTCATTCTGGACTAGGTAGGGTAAGTTGATATATCTTCCAATAGATCAGAGGAGGGAAACTTCTGACCCAAGGGACATATTAGACCCGTGAGGGATCCTAATTTGACACTCAAGGCCATTCCCTCCAGAACATGCTCACTAGCCCCTCACATGATATTATATGTGAAAACAGATGTGGGGCAGTTAAATTAATAGCTAGAAAGCAACAATAAAGAGCATTAACAGTGCACTCCCAATTGCATTTCCTCCAATGTGACATGATCCAAATCCAAGACACCATTTTCCAGGTTCGAAATCCTATGCAAGATCACAGACCTGGGGAAAGTGGTTTTTCAGACATGGCACCCAAAAACTTGGAGCCCCAAAAGCACTTTTGGGGGATGAGATCTTGGCACAAAACTTCGTGAGAACAAATAGTCACCATGCTTTCACGGGAAAAAAACCAACAGGATATCCTCCTTCTTCTTTTCAAAGCAGCTGACAGGTATGCAATTGCTCCTTCTCAAGTGAGGCTTGCTGTCGGTGCTGCTAAACTGATCGACAGCAAGCATTGATGATAACAAGCCTTGCAAAGGAATGGCTGCCCTACAGAGTTCCCAATTTAGAACAGTGCAGCCAATTCCTTCCCGATGAAGGGCTTGCTGTAAGTTCAAATCAGCAGCCCAGTGTTTACAACAGGCCACATGAGGAAATGTTTGGGCCAGCATAGGTAACAGCATTTGCATTTCTTTTCAAAATGAAATATGATATATACATTCTTTTCATTCAATCATAATAAAAAAATGCCACCTCATTACATGGGGTGGGCAGATGGCAGCACCTAAGCTATTACACAATAACCTTGTTGTTCATCTCCCAGGAGTCCCAGTACTAGAATAGGAAGGCACAATCATGTTTTCCACAATATTGAATACAGCCATCTGATTCGCAATATCGCAGGCAGCTGCCACTGCATTTAGTTAGTTGGTCACCTGGGGAGCAGTTGTTGGAATCTGGATATTGGCCTATGTGGACCCTTCATTTGATCTTGTATTCATATGAGCCTTGAAGCTAAAACCTATTTTCAGAAAATAAACCGTCATATGACATTTGATCAAAACATTGATCAAAGATTGGTGTGTGTGTGTGTGTGTGTGTGTGTGTGTGTCACTTTATCATTGTCAGGTTTGAATAAACTATTTCTGTTCTTTTAAGAAAATAGTAAACTAAGATTACAATCTTTTGAATACAAAAGGTTTGATCCAGTCAAGCTTAGGTACGTTCAAGGCTTATTGAATTCAATAGGTTAGTGTGCCCTAAAGTTGTTCCCAGTAAAGATAATTCTAAAATTATATTTGAAATGGCATTTGAAATTGCTTAACTTTGGGTGCATTTTGCGGAAAGGATCCAGCTATTGGTTGAGACTATCCAAATAAAGACTGATAGGAAACCATGCATCATGTGTGGTCTTAACAATCATGCTCATTTAGGAGCTACTAATGATATATGTTTTTATGTACATGTTTAAAATATTAAAATGTAAAGGACAATATATTATGTGGGCAAATAAAGTAGTTTGTTAACACAACTGGATTTATCAATACTAGATTCTGCAACAGGAAAGAAATTATTTCTCAGTTAAAATGATATATAGCCACCTGCCACCTTTCAGAGGATTTACTCTTTGGTTATGAACAAAACTGTTTTATGTGACTGGGAAAGTCCTATTGCTAAATATATTTTCTCTCTTTGCAAACGAGTAGTTAAGAAAATAGTATCAGTCTGAGTCTAAAGTTTTAAAGCCTGTTAATCGATATATGTGGCAAACTGGAGATCCAAGAAAAGCCCTGGGCCTAAATAAATCCATCCTATATTGTGGGAGATTATATTTTAGTGTACACGCATATACTGTGTCCTGGAATATCCAGACTGACCAAGAAAAAAACACGCTTTGGATGGGTTAGTCAGTCACATCTTGATTTATTGGGCAACAAAATTGGCCATAAAACTACCTTTTACAGTGCTCAGGAGACCAAAGCATATAGATGTCATATTGAGTAATAACATCAGGATAATACCAAGGTCTTCAGTTGGTTTGGAGTTTTCCTATGGATAAAACCAGATACAAGACACTTAATACCAAAAAAAAGGACATATTCTTCAACTATTAAACCACCTTGAAAGATTAATGATCTTCCAAAAAAAGGCCCCAGTTACATGATACAGGGGATTTGAGAGCAACCAAAATACCATTTATTTTCTCTGTTCCAATGCAGCAGTGTGTGTATTCATTTAATCATGCAAATATTGTCAGGAAACTTAATTCAGGAGTATTTCTATCATGCCCCTGTTTGTATGATGGATGATACCTAACAATTCCCAAGAAGGAAATCCTATTGTTAACTCTCACGTGTGCCGGAAACCCTGGGCTGCCCATCTGACAACTGCAGAGAGGGCTACAAGTTTCAGAAGAAGCGAGATTCTTAAACTGGTTGTAAACCATGAGCTACTTTCACCTACCTTGCACTACCCTCCTGATCTAGGCCTAATTCACATGCCATGGCAAACCAGAGTATGGTTTACCAGCATCCTGGATGACAGCTGTCAGGTTTGGCTCAGCATGTCCTCCAAACACAGGATCAAAGTTAAGGTCTCTTCTCAACCATGATCTGTAGCCATGGGATAAAGCTTCACTAGCAACCCTGGTTCAGGTAGAAAACCCTATCCTAGGTTCAGGCATGCTGAGCCAAAACATTAGCTTAGTGTTGCGGCTTGGTCCTGCCCCCTTCATGATCTGTCGCTGGGGTGGGAGACCTAGCCATCATAGTGTGCCCTGTGGAGTCACACACTGGCCAGGACTCACAATTGTCACCTGCCTGCACATTGGCCAGTCGCAGGCAGGCTACTGTGCAGTGCCAAAGCTTTCACATTTCGAATCAACACAGTTGTGGCCTAATTGACTATTTGTCCTGTCTGATTATTTCATTGTAATGAAGTCACAGGGCCATGACATGCAATGGGATGTTCTACGGCAGTGGTCCTCAACCTTGGGCCTCCAGATGTTTTTGGCCTACAACTCCCATGATCCCTAGCTAGCAGGACCAGTGGTCAGGGATGATGGGAATTTTAGTCTCAAAACATCTGGAGGCCCAAGGTTGAGGACCATTGTTCTACGGTATATATGAAGGGTTGCATGCATAGCCTGCTTGATATGGCTTTCTCTTGAGAATGGGAGTTTTGTTAATAGCGCCAAAAGCCGTGCTAGCAGAATCAGTAAGTAAAATCCTCCTTCAGATAAATAAATATAATACTGAATCAGGTATTATTCCTGGTTACCACTAGCAAAAACAATCCATCCTATTTAATTGACTTTGCACTGTTGTATAAATAATATACCACAACAGTTTTAGGAAAGCTTTGGGGCATTTTGTGGTGCTTTCTGTTGATGATGTGTATAGCTGTAAATCGAGGTACTCTTCCGAAGCCAGAAACTCATTTGCAAATATTTAGTGTTTATTTTTCTACTGCTTAGTTGAATAGTAATTACTTGCAACTTGTATAATAGAAACATTTAATTTGTATGCTCTGACTTATGGCACATCCTTATTAAGGTGAGAGACAGCTTGGAGGATAACATCTTGTGACTTGGCTCTTATATTTCATATTCAATTGACAGTTCTTCCCACGTTTACGTGTCTGCAATAAATAAATCATAACAATTTTTTCCTCAGTGGAATCTTGGTGCAAAGTCAATCATCCAAAGAGAAGTGGAAAAACAAGTGCATCATCCACAGAGACCACCATCAATGGAAGCGCTAATAGAATTGCATGGCTTTTGATAGAATTCCAGCCTGATATTGACAGGTGATCCCGTACATGGGGGCATATATAGCTCCAGGCTTCTGTTATCATTATGTAAAGTTCTTGTTCTTTACACTCTTTGTGCTATTTCCTTGGAGACATGGTTTCAGATACAAAGTATTTTGTCAGAGTCTTATAATTATGAATTGAGCAGACTGCATCTCCCAGCTGTTGCAACTAACAGCAGCATTTAATTTGACAGTGAAGTCGGGGGTATTTTCTCCGTCTTGATTCTCAGCCAGCATTCATTATTAATTAGCATGAAATTTGAGAAGCATGGTCTTAACACACTCCTGCAACCGGTACAGTTTTAAGGGTACAGTGTAGGTGTGACACTGACTTGTTTGAGTAGTTTAAGTACTGTACTTCATCATTCTGTGTCCCTGAAAGGTCACTTGCACAGGGTTCTCTGGTCCAATGTTCTGCAGATCCTCCTGTTCCACTGCAGCCCTGTGCACCACATCCCACATTGTTTAAACCCTCTGATTTTTATTTTTATTTTGGGGGAAGGGGTGTAGGAGGTTAAGTGGATGGAGTTTAGCAATTGCCAAGAACTGATAGAACAATATATATCCCCAAAAACTTTAATATATTTATATTCCTTAGTAATACAAATGGATGATGCAAAATTTCTTATTTCAAGACTTTTATTAGTGACTAGCTGACCCATGCGTTGCTGTGGTGTTTTTTTTGGGGGGGGGGTTGTATTGATGTCATTTGTGGTTTGAATGGTAATGGTTGCATAACTTTGTTTTTGGTTAGTGTTTTGATGCAATATGCTTTTCTGGATGTATGAACTTTGTCCTTGGATTTGTTGTTTTAATTATTTTTGTTTTCTTATGATGGTTTGCTGTGCCTGACTCAGGGTCCTTGTTTCCCAGGAAAAGGGTAGGATGTGTCCATTCCCCCCTGGACTATGTGTTTTTTCCTCACCCCCCTTCCTTTGTTGTGTCTCATCCCTGTGATTACTCCCATCCTGTATCGACCCATGAGGTATCCTGTCCCCCCTCCCCCCACCCTGTGGCTCCCCCCACCCTATGTCAGCCCATGACCTATTTTAAGAAAGTTCAGGTGATTGGTAATATTGCTGCATTTCCTGCACATGGGTGTCATTGAGCTTATCCTCATTTCAACCAAAATCAGATTTGTTAACGTTTTCAGCAGTTACTAGGGGTTTGAATTGGCTCTGTGTGTGAGTTGGATAAAGAGGCAAACTGGGGTGATTTGGGGGTCTGCCATCACTAATGTTGAAGCATGATGTCAGTAACACACACCTAAGACAGGGACCTCCATAAAGCCTTGCGTTACTTTGCTTCTATGCTCTTCTGTGCCTTATAGCTCAACCTTACATTTTCAAATATACCGGTATATGTGTGTTTTCCTGTGCTCTAGGTCCAAAGACTTTGCAAGTGAGGCTGTTCAAAATGTCACCTGCAGAGCATTGAAGAAATATGGATGATTCTTTGTTAAGCAATGGATTACTTTTTTAAAAAAGTTTAAAGCTTCAATTGGCTTTTTAAAAATCCCATTTTTCTGCTTTAACCAAAGCAACAACAATCAGAGCACTTCAGAACTCTACAGGCAGCCATTCTAGACAGCTTCACATTGTACACTTGGTTGGATACCTTTAAGGAAGCCTGTAAATGTGTAAATGCCTAGGTCTGTAAGGGCTAGCAGAGGAAACAAACAGCTACCAAAAGGAAACTCCACATCTTACTTAATATTTGCTTTGTTTACAGATATGCAGACAGGAAGAAGGTACTGAACTCTCAAAGTACATATTTTGTAGCCTTTAACCTTTCTGTTTTTGGACTGTTTGACTCTCCCGAAAAAACAGACAAAGAAACATTGTAGAGCACCAATCTAATATGTTCCCTTGGCAGGCAATTGCCTTTCATTAAGTAGCCACAACTGTTAAGCGATCTACAGATCTCCTGATCTCTAGATCCAATTGTGTGCCACAGGCAAAACCACAATGATACACCTACAGTAATAAGATGGTTAAACTTTCAACAGTATTATCGGCCACAGGCTGTCTTCTCTTATGTTAAGATTTAATTAAATATGTCTGTAATATGAATGAAACTGAAATTGGAAACCAGGAAAAGTGTAGTTTCTTATTACTTGTTCCTTTTCACCCTGCACTTCGCTTTCCTGGTGTTGCCTGGCAGGGTATCATATTTACACTCACTTTCCCCTTCTGAATGGGATTTATTCTCCTTACCTTTGTATAAGGCATCTCATAAATACACAGAACTGTTAAATCTACCTCTTTTTATTATTAAGAGAATGTTGTTTAGAGGGCAGAGCACAATGACCAGTTGGGTATGTAAGAAGTAAGACAATTTTTTAGGCGTCCTGACCCAAGCTGTATAAGGTTTCAGGAACCAGTACCAGCATCTTGACCTTAGCTTAGCTAACTGGAGGCCAGTGCAAGTCTTACCTTTTCTGCACAGACAAAAGTTGGTTTATGCTAGTGGGAACAGAGGAGTAATGAAAAACCTCATAAAGTGAGGTTAAAACAGAGCAAATGGATCTGCACAAGTATATGTGACTGGTAGCTTCAACATCAGCTTCCTCGGGCAAGCACACTGAAATATTTGAATCACTGAAGAAAGGCGAGAGAACAAAATTTAACACAATTATTCCTGTCCATCTTGCCTCCCTGTCCTCCATTATCACTTATCCGATTTCATTGGTTTTGTAATCTAATCCTGGTTCCTGTGCAAAAGAGAGAAAAGGAGAGTGGAAATCGTAAAGAGACTCCCAACTCCTCTGTTGCACCAAGTATAATTTCCCCCCTTATATTGCCCTGTTTGCAACTTGAGAATTCATAAAAGCAGAGTGACTCAACTGAAGAAGAAAGGATTGCAAGAAAATCTAGGAACAGTGTAAAGATACATTAATGCAATAAAATACATTAAGGGCCACCATCTTTGTCATTCTTTGTTCTCATCACAGACATTTTATTCATTTCTGGCTCCCTAGCAGTTTGTCATTTTCATAAGTTATCCATTTAAGCATCATTAAGTGATTATTAGAGATGTCACTGAATTTTGCAATTACTTGGCTTAGAACCCAAACCCCAATAATTCATAATGTTAAGCTTTAAAAAGGAGGCAAACATTAAAGGCACCAAAATTCTTCTCCAGATTAAATTTGGCTCCAAGTTAAAGAATTCTTCCTTTTCTCTCATGCACACACTTAACTCACTGATAAATTGTTAGAAGTGCCTCCTTCCCATCTTTCTCAGGTTTTCTGGCACTTGGCCCAGTAGTGCAGCTATAGTCTAGTAACTAGAGGAGAAAGACATCTCCCTTCCATGCTGTCACCAGAAAAGCAGCAACTGATATGTAAGGGTGCTTGGGAGCTCATGAAGGTTGGAAATTCACAGGGAGCTGCAGGTGCAAGATCACATCTCCATTTTGAATGAGTGACATGCTTCAAAACATCAACTTCAGAAAGCAGAAACAAAGAAATATCTGAAATTAATAAATATTTTGTAACATTAATTGCCCAACACAAAAGGCATCGTAAAAATAAAAAGCCCACAAACGGCAAGCCAGCAAGAAATTCATTTTAACTATAAGACATTTGGAATAGAAGAAGGCCAGAACTGACGAGACCAGCTGCACCTCTTTTGGAAGGGAATTCCATTTAAGGAATTTGGTTTGGATTGTAACTGGGTTCAGTAATTATCAAGCTGTATCCTGACTAAGGAAAATTTTGGATTTACAGAATCTAGTTCAACTCTCTCTCTCTCTCTCTCTCTCTCTCTCTCTCTCTCTCTCTCTCTCTCTCTCTCTCTCTCTCTCTCATCAGTATACCTTATCATACTTGTATGATAATTTGAAATTCATCAGTAGAGTTTTGTTCTTGCACAGTTCCTCTGAGATCCTGTTAACTGGGATCCACTTTGCCAAGTACATACTTGGTATGTTGCTTTGAGAAAATTTGCTTTAAGACATCGCTTCTTTCTGTAGAAATGAAAGTTGAAAATACCATCTGACCATTTGTGTATTTCATTCTAGACGCTAATAACTTTTTTGACAGAAGTTGAAGAGACAATGTGGAATCCTTATGGAATAACTCATTCACTGAATTTCTAAAGATAGCTGTGGCAAGTCCAACTTGTCAGGACTGGCATATTCAGACACTTACAGAGGCATTCCTAAAGGCTTGTGAAGAAATACCCAGTTCACTTAAGCCTGCCGCCTGTGAGAGGAACAACAGCTACCTGCGCGTCTCAGGGACATATAGATAATCACATTAAAGGCATGCTAAGGGAGACTAACAGAGTTTTGTACCATCCCCTTCATGGATGATTAATGATCCTGGCTATTGCAGGATGTGAGCAGGCATGGGATAAAATGAGGTGTTCTGTTGATGTTTTCTTGGTTTAGCCACAGGTTCCATTTTTTATTATTTTTTAGAGGAGGAGGGAGATTGAGCCCTATTTCTATGAGAGCGAAGAGAACTCTCTTTGGCTCTTATTTTGCATATGTGAGGGACATATGTGAGCCCAGAAGAGGGAAGAGTAGTGCCCAGTTTAACTAGAAATGAGAGGAGGCGGTCTCATTTGGTTCCATCCACTTGTACCTTTGTTTCTGATAAGTCTTTAGAGTTTATCATATCAAAAGCTCAGTTGGTTAGAGCATGGCACTGATAACATCAAGGGTTGCAGGTTTGATCTCTGTATGGGACTGCTGCATATTCCTGCACTGTAGGGGGTTGGACCAGACAATCCTCAGGGTCCCTTCTATAGGACCTGTTGTGGACTTTGAGCTCTCAAATTTCAGTGGTGCTAAAATTTGGCACACACTCCTACGTCTCTCTCGCTACATTCTACAGCAGTGATGGGCAACCTTTTGAGCTTGGTGTGTCAAAATTCGCCAAAAAACCGAGCATAACTCGGGTGGTGTGTCACTTCGAGAAAAAAACCATAATTTCGCGATATTTATAGTTTAAATAACAAAAATGTATAAGTGTAATTTATAACTGTATTTCATAAACCAAAAACTAATTATTTAACCAAACCAAACCAAAAAACCCTTATTTATCACAAAGTGCCCAGAGTTGTTGAGCTTTTTGGGGGGAGCTGCTGACCAAAGTTTTGGAGGTTTTTTTGGGGGGTGCAAAAGTTGCTTTGTTTTTTGGGGGGGGATGCCCCAAAGCTGCTGCGCTTTTTTGGGGGGGGGGAGAGAACAGAAATAAATGACGAATAATACCTTCACTGGAACTAACACGCAGCACCGACATAGTCTGCCAAAGCGCCAAAAAACCCCAGCATGGAACGGGTTAAATAACGAACGCTGTTACACCCAATCATCATCTGCCAAAGCGCCAGAAAAACAGCACAGAAAGGGTTTAAAACCAATCTCTGGCTACCAGCAACAACAACAACAAAAAAGGATCCGTGTTTTAACAGCGGAGACAAGCTGTAGCGTGAGGAGGAGCGGGAGAACAAATGGGAGGGGGGGGGACAACAACAACAGCGCAAATGGGCCGATGGGGCGCGTGCCAGCAGTGAGGGCTCTGCGTGTCACGTCTGACACATGTGTCATAGGTTCGCCATCACTGTTCTACAGCATTGTCATGGTGCAGCTGCACCAGCTGGCAACCTTAAAACCTTCTATGTTAGGACATCCATTTATAGAATACTTTATATAGAGGGAGCACTGCATCTGCATAGGTATTTCAAAATAAAGTTTGTAGCACCTACTTTTGTTCTTGCCAATTATAACCACAGGGTATTATGTTTAAAATGGATAAGTTATCTCCTAATTGCACATTATTACCAACATCTTATCCTAAATCATGATAATCTACATCATTAACATTGTTAAATAATAACCCCATTAATGGTCTTAATTGCATCCAGTTGTTGGTGATGATGCCTTTATGTTTAAGTATGAATACTTTTAGATATAAGATACTCATTAGCATTGATTAAACAATGCTGATGCAAATAACTGCCAGAACTATATAAGCCCCAAAGCAGCATTTGTTGTTTTCAAACAGTGTTTAGCAAGACCTAACTAAAATGTTAATGAAAGAAGATTACATATTAAGGGGAAGGGGGAAAACTTGTATGAATGGGTTGTTTTTTCCTTATCATTTCCCAGCATATGGTTTACCTTCTGTACTGGAGAGGTGGTTAAGTTATAAATGGAAGTAAAATGGGTCTGGTGGGCTACTGTTGGACTTGGAAGGTAGTAGTTCTGGGACCCAAATTAATAGAGATGATACAGGAGTTGTACTGGACCATAAAGACATTAATAAATATACATTTTAATTGTCACATCAATTAACATTGTAATTACAAGCCAAATGTCCATATAATTTAGTTTCCCAGCTGGGCATCACATCCTTTTGGTGACATGCTAGCATTGCAAGAGGAATCATTATATTTAGCTGTGATCGTCAACATCTTTGCACATTTCCTGTATGTTGAGAATGCCATATAATTTTGTAAAGATTTGGAGTGGGGACATTTCTCTACAAAATGCGAGGGAAGGTTTCTAAAAGAGACCTTTCCAAATGTTAGCGGAAGAGAAAAGTGTTTTTTTGTTTAGATTCCAAAAGACAACCAACCATCTGACTCAGCCTGGGACTCGAGGCCCAGCAAAATATAGGAAAACATATAGGACTGGCTTGTGACTGCTTTCCTGCCTTTGGAGCAGGAACAACACTGTGATGGCCAGCAAACTCAGGTTGGTGAGCTGCTTGTGTGAAGAGACCAAAGAAAACTGCACCAGGAACACTCATTCTGTATTTTCTGATGGTATATATGAGTCATCATTTGATGCTGTAGTCACTGAATGAGCATACATGTGAAAACCTTTAGTGTGGAATAGTCTAGTATTAAAAGTGTGCAGTTTTTAACTTCAATTAAATGTTTCAGTGAAAGATGCTCTGAAATGTGTGTATGAGAGAGGGAGAAGGAAGGAATAAATCAATGCTAGTGTAAAAAATTACCCCCACCTTTCCTCAAAACAATATTTTTCTTTAATCCAAGCATAGCTATTCTCTGCCTCCATAGTCAGAGGCAGTAATGCTTCTGAATACCAGTTACTCATAACCACAGGTCCTCCTTGTGGAGTTCCCACAAAAATATGGTTGACCACAGAGAGAACAGGATGCTGGACCACGTGCGCCATTAGCTTGATCCAGCAAAGTCTTCTTATGTTCTCAGATTTTTTTTATATCTGCATTTTTCCAATAACTATTTTTTAAGAAACCATATAGCATATTTTTCTTTCAATCCATGTTTTTCACAAGCAGGGCTTTTTTTTCAGCCATAACTCTCCCTAACTCAGTTCTGGCACCTTTCAGTGGGCGCCATCACCATTATAAGAGAACAAGGGAGGCATTCATGGCGAGTTCCGGCACCTCTTTTTTCTATAAAAATAGCACTGTTCATGAGATTTCTGCATTGCAAGAGGTTGAACTATATGGCCCTCAGGGTTCCTGCAACTCTACAGTTTTATGATTCCGTGATAATATTCTGTTCCTCCGTGCGTCCACATGTGCCAGTGATTGCATGCTTACAGGAGAAGCACATGTTTTTTTCTTGAATCAAGAGGACAGCTAGAATGAGAGAGTGGGAAATCCCTCTGGACTTTAGATGTATCTTTTTTTATTTTCCATTTACAGTAGTTCTCTGTAGTGATATTATTTGTTGCTATCTGTATCTGTATGTTCTTCAGCTGTCACCAAACTTATTTCCCCTTCAATTTGCAGTTGTACCCAATCCATGTACTTATCAACTATCTTTTAAAGTCCCTTAAACGATGTTCTTGAAATTTTTAGTTTGTATACCGGGTAGCTTGCAATTTGTTGCCCAAAGGTCTTCTGTTGTTGGAATAGTGAACTTCATGTAGGGCAAGCTCACTACTTTTTCAGACAACACTTTGTGTTATTGTTCCATTACTTTATTCCATCAACCAGTTTCTCTACGAATAATGTGTTTTATCATTCCAGGAACTGTGCCTTCAGAGGAGTAAGCAGCTTTTGGGCCTCTTCGACAGAAATGGACCTAAGGCTTATTCACAAGCTCACCAAGTTATCTTCTTATATTGACAACTGCACCAACATTGAAAAATGGGCGTGAACTAAGGGTAATTTTAATTGTCATTTTTCAATGCCTTAGTTGTAAGGCTGCATGTTATTTCCAAAGTGAACTAATGCAATGACACATGTCACAAATGCAAAAAATAATAATATTTATATGGCCCATAGCTGCCAAGTTTTCCCTTTTCTCGCGAGGAAGCCTATTCAGCATAAGGGAAAATCCCTTAAAAAAGGGATAACTTGGCAGCTATGATATGGCCTTGATGGCCAAGAGTGCCTCTTTCCCAGTATGGTTGGTTCAAATCACCAACTGGGATTGGCCCCAAATGCAACCACCTGATTACTGAGTGGGATTCCATTTAGATTGTACACAACTTTTTCATTTCATTTCACTTTTAATTTGTATACTGCCTTTCTATAATACTATACACAAGGCAGTTTACAGCAACAAAATATACAACAAAGAACACACACCATATCATAATCTGATCCAAGAACTTCAAAATGGAATGACATATCAAATAAAGTAATACTGTGTTTAGTAATCTATTAGAATATAAGAGTACAATACAATTAACACTCAAATAATAATTAAACAAATTCACTCTTCACAATTACAATAAATAATTACTAAACTATGATCCATAAAGATAACTGCAAGTCACAGTGCAAATCACAATGAATAAAATACCACAATACATACAAAAACCTTTAAAAGGATCGAATTGAGAAACAAAGACACACAACTTATATCATTTTTTTAAAATGGAAATCCCTGAACTCCACTTCTCCCTTCTAAATGAACAACAACAAAAAGCACTCCCCACCACCCTGGTGAAGTTTATTCTATTTTCTCATGTCCAGAAATAATTTCATGGAGAATAAGACTATCTGTACCTACTGTTCAATCTCCAATGCCAGAAGTACTGTGCCTCTGAAGAACATTTGCTGTGAATCACAAGTGGGGATTTTACTGTGGCCTTCATGTTCTGGTTGCAGACATGGGGCTGGCCTCTGTGAGAACAGGATGCTAGACTAGATGAGCATATGGTTTGATCCAGCAAAGCCCTTTTTATGATTTTGCAATAATATACAAATACGTTATCTTAAATGTTGTTGTTTGTGGAGGAGAGATGCATGATTCTACATATTCTTTCTTAGAAAGTTGTGAACATAAGATTCTGTTATCTTTCATTCCCCTTTGTGTCCCACCCATTTTTTCTCTAGTCTAAACTTTACAAGAACATTTTCACTTGTCTTCATATATTACTTTAATGATACTTCCCTCTTGATTGCAGAATTTATCAGTGACAAAACATTGCTATTTATTGGCTGACAAATAGTTTTGTATATTTATGCAGACATAGTAAGGCAGTATCTAATAACAGCAAACATCTATACATGTAGTGCTTATCAAAGATGTGATTTAGGATATTGATTGGATGGAAATTTCATTTCCCTGTAATGATTTTGATTTATTAGTTAAATGCATCAGTTTTTTCCTAGCTCTAAAACATTTGCTATTTAAAGAGAAATTGCTCTTTAAGGTTTTGTAAAGCTCTCAAATGGGTTGTGTCCACTGAGTCCAATGGAACAATGAATTTTTTATAGTTACTACTTACTGCCTTAGTGGCTGGCAGGTAATTACATATCATCAAGGAGGAGGTTGCTCAAGGTTCATGTATCCTATAATTCTTCACTATCTTTCCCATGCAGACATTTGCCCTAGAGGATATCAAAAATTTTATGGTGTTTCCTCTGTAAAGATTCAACCACTGCAAGTGAGTTATGTGCTCATTTCTGCAAAGCAGAATGAACAACACTAATGTGATTTTAGACGGCAGATTCATTTTCAGAATGATGATGATGTGTCCTTATCTTTTAGAAGTTCCTTCTGTGCAAATCTGAGGCAGATGAGAAATCATTCAAATTGCATTTCAGAATTTAACTTTGAAACAAATGTCATCTGCATTATATCTGCTTTTTAAAGAAGACTGTAATGGGCATCTCTTACTACAGCTTACCGGTAGTTGTTCCACAGATCCATGGCAAGTGGTGCAGAGTATAGCTTGGGGTGTAGAGATGGCCTCCTTGTAGACCCCACCTAGCTTCAAGGCATGCAGAAATTTAACTTGGCTGAATCAACCTGCATTGCCATTGATGTTCAGGCTGTCTTTGCAACAACCCCAGGGAAACTTATAACTGAGGTTAGTGGAGCCATATTTATGAAGCAAGGGCAAGGTCTTAGATACAGCAAAACTTTTCATCTAGCAGGTCTGGAAAAGGGTACAAGGACAATAATTGAGAAGCTGGATTTGTTTTTCTCATCTGCAGGGGTCCTTCCTTACCCAAATTTTTAGAAAGCTATGAAAATAAGAAACAATAGCCTCCTAGAAGGGTTCATATTAAGAATGGTAGTCACTGTTGGCTCAGCTTGATTTGAAATGTCCTCAATTCTGTCACTGGGAAAGCCACAATATTGTGCAGTTGGCAGGAGCTGACCTGCTCATGTGCTTCCAGTAGGCACCTGTGAGCAGAACACTGGATTAAATGAACCTTTGATCTGATCCTTTTTAATGTTTTCATGTTCTAATCTCCTTGCAGGGGCAGTATTTACCTAGTTCTTGTTGATGAGATAGATGATAGATAGATAGATAGATAGATAGATAGATAGATAGATAGATAGATACTGTAGGTAGGTAGGTAGGTAGGTAGGTAGGTAGGTAGGTAGGTAGAGGAGTCTAGGGCAGCAAACAATAAGTGATGAAACAAGAAAAACGTATTTTCTTCAAAAAAATAATAAAAATTCCAATACACATGCAGATTAAAAAGCTTGTTGAGAGAGGAAGATCTTCAGTAGGTATGAAGTGACAACAGGGACAGTCTTAGTGAGTTCAAACAATTAGGAATACTGTTTGGGTAAGCACAACTGAGACAGTGATTGTCCAACTGGGTGTAAGAGTATTCATATCATTATTTTATGATGATATTTTATTATCATTGTGTGAGTAAAGTTTGCCCAATTTAGACAGAGAAGAGAAGACTCCCTGGAAAAGACCCTCATGTTGGGAAAGATGGAGGGCACAAGGAGAAGGGAATGACAGAGGACGAGATGGTTGGACAGTGTTCTCGAAGCTACCAACATAAGTCTGACCAAAATGCAGGAGGCAGTGGAAGACAGGAGTGCCTGGTGTGCTCTGGTCCATGGGGTCACAAAGAGTTGGACACGACTAATCAACTAAACAACAACAACAACAACAACAACAACAACAACATCAACAAGACTCTCCCAAACATACGAAGGAAGTATTGATAACTGTATCTAGGCTTCTCCACCCTCATCCCTCAGAGCACATGTTGTTCTTTGACAGAATTGTTGATTAGGAAATGCTTACAATACATTGGAATTTAATTACCCATAATTTGATTGACTGGTCTGATGGAAAGTAATTCTGGACACTGGAGACGTGTGACCTCCCAGCTTGCTCCAACTTTCTTTTGCCTTGCTTAGAAGTTGTGGAACTGGGCTTCTCCTGTTGTGCCTCTGGCCCTTTCAAACTCCATCCCGGGCAAATCAGATTGTTCCAATCCTTATACTTCTTTCCATATAACATGACAATTTCATCTGCTGAGGCATTTTATCAGCATGTGATGACTGTGCTAGTCTTTGTGTATATAAACTGATGCATTAAAAAATAAATTGTGAAGACTTTTTGGAAAGCTTTATTTCATTTCATTTTAGGTGTCATCTCAAGGCACCATTTCAAACACTTGGTTAATTAGAAGAGTGACAAAAACAGCATGTAAAGTAATAAAATTAATTAACATTACTCCCCATATTCTTGTGTGAATTTTGACTCCCTATTGCCATAAACTGAGATAAAGCAGAGGTGCCATAGCAGTTCATGTTCCAAAACCACATTCCATTTTACAAAGTTCCCATTGACTTCACTGACTGTGTCATACAGAAAAGATAGATGCTTTTTCCTAAATATATTGCGGGTGTACGATGAGGTCATCAGATTTGACCTCACAATGCCTTTTAAGTTGTAAAAGTTAGCAGAAAAATACATAATTCAGGCATCTACAACTGTCTTATGGTGTTCTACTACATTATTTATATAAAGATCTAATGCCCATTAATCTTTATCGTGCACAATGACTGTACATCTATCTCCTTAGTGCAAAGTTGTGTTCAGCACTTCCACAGTGAAGTAATCGGTTTAGAATGTATATTTACAGGCTGAATATGCCAATTAAGAAGCAGGAAACTTAACATTTATATGCTTTTACATCTCATTCTTCTTGAAGGGCATTCTGATTTAAGCTAATGAAGATAAAGTACTTCCCTCTCTCATCTTCTTCACAATCAGTTTTGTTTGTTAAAGCAGAAATTGGAAGTTAGAAAAAGTGTAAAGGATTAAAGTTTATTGCTTTAGCTTCAATGAGAATGTTATCAGAGCATAAAACAGGCAGATAATATTGTCTTTCCCCCACAGTTTCAATAAAGCAAATTCAGTGTTGTAAGTTAAGAGTTTTTTAACTTCAGAAGATCCTTATTTCACAGAGTTGACCAAAATTAGAGTACCATGTTGACCGATTACAGAAAAAAAAATTACAGGGTTAGTAAAATAATCAGGTCAAATAAGTGTTTCCAGTGCAGGTTTTGAGATTTCAAATTACACAGTAATATCCTATGACTGGATAGTCAAGAATAGTTTTTTAAAGGAAAAAATGTGGGGGTTTTGTGGGGTTTCTTTTGCAGAAGCATAGTACTATGTCACATTTGTCTCTGCAGATTGCTTCAATCGTATGGGAGTGGAGAAAGCAATTGCAAACTTAATTAGGTTCAATCTTTGCTGTATGAAAGTCTATTGAAATACTTAGAGACATGCTAGAACAAAGCAGCAATGGGCTTTATTCCATCTTAACAGATAATGCCTGTGATTTCCAAGAATTTGACCCAGTGCAGACAGAGAACTGGATCCCTAAAACTGAGGTTTATAAAATGGGCTCCAGTTTCCAGAATACCCTTCCCTCCTCATCAGTCCTCCCCCCTCTGCAGAAATTCCCCCTTCCCTTCCTTTCTTAGCCTTAACCATGGTGTCTCATTGTGCTTGGACCAATCCTAATAATGATTAAGGCTAAATAGAATTTCCATCTGAATCAAGGACTGTAAGCCCACACCAAACCCTGGCCTTATTTCCTGACTAAATGGAGGCAATTCTTACTAAGCCCTATCCATCGTTAGCCTTGGTGCACATACACTGGACAATGGCTAATGCACACAAGGCAATGATGGAATTTGCACAAGATTGGATAAGAGAGGGGAGAAGGATCTTTGCTTTATTGAGACAATTTAAAATGACTGGTTTGCAGGGAACCAGGATTATGTTTGCATGGGACACATACTTCCAGTCCCGGCAGTCTTCAGCATCATTGCTCCACTCCAGATACATAATCCGAGACCTGCTCTGTGAGAGGTATCTGAAAAGCTTTGAGCCTTCATTAATTTCATTGTCATTTAAAGATAAGAGTTAGTGATGGGCATGTTCTCAGAAGCTCCTCTTGGATTAATCTGGAAATTACCCAAGATCTTCGCGTCAAAATAATTAAAAAATCAGGTTGGAGAAGCCAAGCAAGCAGCAACAATTGGAGGAGTGCCTTGGCTCCCACTGTATTTGGCAAGAGCTGGGATGTTCCTGTGCACCAGTTCCCCATGGCATGGGGGAAAGCCAATTGGCAACACTTGGAGGAGTACTGGAGCATGGCGGCAGGCGAGGCCAGAAGGCAACAATTCCCCTTTGGACAGGGGTGAAAAAAATGGAACGGGCCTTGCCTGCCTTTTCATAAGTCGGCCTGAGTGGTTGGAGGTCTAACATTAAAATCACTTTGCTTTATATCATTGATATGTCAAAATGATCATGTTTAGTTTGATCAACAACCATTCAGTGTTGTGTTAAATTCTCGGAAAGAACCATATCTCAAACTGTCTCTTGCCAGCCCATGAAAGATAGACCATTGGGGTCTTTCTGTGGTCGGCAATCTCTAAACATGCAGTAGTGAACAGCATGGCAGTTAATCCTTTATGTCTAAATGGAGAGTCTGGATTGGCATCTAGTGAAAGAAGGGCCAGAGCAGGTTCAACAGTTTATCAATAACATTAGAAACTATCAAAAATGCTTTGCCCAAGTCCAGTAAGCTCCCACCATAAATGTATGAGGTCCCCTCCTATTGCCACCAGCATTGGGATAAAGTTGCAGGGGTGGCATAAGAGAGATTGACTGGATTCCAGTGCCAATGAAACATTACCTTCATAGATGTTTCACCCATAATTTAACCAGACGTCTTCATCTGTTTTTATGCCTAGTCATTTCCCCATGCCTGGTGCAAGCCACTTGCATTTCCTACCTTGTAGTCCAAAATCAATTTACACTGATTCTGACCAGTGGCTCTTCAGGATTTCTGAAAGTGGACATTCCTGGTGGGACATTCCTTGCCCTAACTGCAGATGCTGGGGCTTGAACCTGGGACATTCTTCATGCAAAGCAGATGCTATGGTATTGAGCTACAGCTTGGGGTTGTTGGTTTTCCTTGCTGAGGACCAATAAGGGATAAGCTCATCTCCTACCTACACCTTGAATTCAGCCCTCGAATGGGGCTAAAGATGCTTCCATAGGGAGAGAAAAAATGCAAGGGTTCAATCTAAGGAAACTTTTCTTCTATGCAGTGTAAGAATGCTCTGTCCCTCCATTTCATTGCATAGGAAAAATAGGCAATTGATCACCCACTATGATTTTAATATGAGCTGGAAAATAATGCAGGTGTCTCTTCGGAAGCAGGCTTTAATGAGTTCCCAAAGTTCTCTTCCAAATGTGGCTCAGGAGAACTTCTCGGTAAGAATATTTGGGGCCTAAGGATATTTTCTGCATAGTCTGTTTTTTTTAGGCTGGCCTGACATTACAGCAAACCATTTACCTCAAAAGCATTTGCAGAGGGCAAGGTGCCATACTTGGTTTTAAAATTGCACTTTAGTTTGTTCCAGCCAAGCTAAGTACACCTTCACCATAACATTATGGGCAAGATGTGCATTTCAAGTAGGGAAACAAGTATATTGTAGATTATTATTTTTTTCCATGTAATGGCCATTTATTTTTTCCATTATTCTTTCCACAACTGTCCTACCTCTTATATCCAATGGCAGTCAGAATCTGAAAAATACCAAGATGAATATATGATGACACAAGAAATATGCATTATTCCAGGAGCGAATTTATGGCAGTGCCAGTTCACCTCACAGGCACCAAACAGAGGGGAGAAGAGGGGAGTGGTGAGATTGGTTCCCTCACACAGTAGGAGGACTGAGAGGCAGGACTACCCCTATCCCATGTCCCTCTTTTATGCATGGCAACAGTAAGGCAGGTAGTGAGACTGGAAGCCAATGGTGAATGGTTTATGTTAGGAGTCAACAGCTCTCTCTCTTTTTTGGAGAAAAGAGGGGGAAATTTCTAAGTTTTGAATTTTTGTTTCTGCTTGAGAAAGATGGCTAGAAAATTTCAAAAAGCTCCCTCCGACTTTCTTTGTGAGATTTTTTTTCCTGGGAGGGAAAATCAAGCTGGGGAAATGGAGAGGATAGGGTAGGATAGGAGAGGGCATGGGGAGAAGAAGGGAGTACCAGCCTCCTGCTGCACCATCTGGGGGAGGGGTATAAAATTTTGGCCTCACACAGGATGCCATCTCACCAAATTCCACCCCTGCTTATTATTCCTGCGACTAAATATAAATAATGTTGACCAGATCATAGCTCTCAGATTCTTAAGGAAGAATTTGTTCTATACAGAATTTGTTGGTTTTGTGCAATTTAAAAGATTAAGAAGTAAAAACGTATTGTTACAGCAAAATGTTCTCCCTAAGGGTCATATAGCAGATTATTTCTGAGTACCAACACTATAGATTTCAGCTACAAAAGCCATCAAAACACAACTGTAAAAACCTGCCCGAAGGGCAGCTTTCTATAGTTACCACAGGGGGAAAAGAATTGCTTTACATAGATCAATTTAGTGTCTTCTAAACACTGTATGTTGAATGTTGGGTCTCTTCTGATTACAGTTACAGAGTCTAGAGTATAATTGTGCCTGAGGTCTAGTCATCATTGAGATGGTAGTCCATTTTTTTGGCCTCCTGAGAATGCTGGTGGATACCCATGTGATTGAATGCTAGTCTGTACAAAAATTACCTCTAGAATTCTCCCTCACATTTGGTTTTCTGTCTGCAGGGATTTAGATGAACCAATTGGCTGTCTCCATTTAAGGCAGCTTCCTGTATTGGTTCTAATTAGTAGATCTGGCAAGAGTAAGAAGAAGAAGAAGAAATTGACTTGGGATAGATGGGATCGGGTCATATGACAATTGGAAAAAACTTTGCGGTGCTATATCATAGGATCAGGCTTTACTAATACAGATTATATCAGCTGGCACAGCAGGATCTTTCATTTTGTTTCTTTGTCTGTTTGAACATCTGGCAGACTCAAGTTCTTGCAACCAGCAATTTATACATAGTTTGTTCAAAATAGGTTAAATACATAATACATTTACAGATTTTTTTTTCTTCTTCAGAGACTCTAGAATTTCATGAAATATAGTAACATTATTTCGCTGGCACATTGTGGCTGTGACATATTTGAGAAATTCCTCATAATAATTCATCAGGAAGTGGTGAAAAATTACTGAGATCCTGAAGAAACAAAGTTGCATGTTCAGACCCAGAGACCTCCCCCCTAAATAAATTCACACTTGACTCAAATTTTAGTTTGGTTTTTGGCAGAATTTAGGCCACCCCTTTATTGATTACAGAAAGTGAGTGGTTGCATAGGCTCTGGTTCGACTAGCTCCCTGCCATGCAGGTAGTGCTGACCCAGGGCACCAGAATAGGTCAGCCAAGAGTGAACACCTGGATAGGTGAAAAGTCGGGAACAGACTATGTCCGCCACCCAGATGTCCCCCTGGACTCAGGCATGGGCACAACCCCCTCTCAGGGGGTGACCAAACCAGTTGAGTCCCTGGATTCCTTTAACGGAATGCCCTTCACATAGGGATGGCGAGTGCGTTCTCCCATCCCTATCACCTGAACCAGTGCCTATCCACAACCTTACAAGTTGTGACGATTTGCTACATGGCAGGCAAAACCCAAATGGCAACAGCCAATCAGCCAAGTGGGGAAAATTCCTGCCGTGGCCCTGTCCCAATGTCAGATGACACACGACAGCATAGCAAGGTCAAGCGCAAAAGCCCTAAAAGTAGGACGAGGTGGGCGGGTGTTCCGAATGCACACGCCGAAAGAGGAAGCTCTGGGTCATGTGCATGGGTATATATAGGTCCCTCGATCCATTTAGACTGTGCCCCCATTGGCCAGATTGAAGCCAACATCAAGGGACCTACCAATTGGGTGTTGAGGTTGACCAATCTTACCCACCCACAACACAGGAGGTCAGTCTCCAGGTCTCAACAAAACACGTGCCCTCTTTTAGGGAGGACACGATTAAAGAAACTAAGTCAGCATGCTTGCTTGAGAATATGTCCCAATGCACAAACATCCATTGGATTTGGCTGTACAAATGTTATGCCAGAGCAAGCCTTATTTAAATCATTTATTTAAAGCAAGACTGGACAGTTTGGAGTCAATGAAAATGGTATTGTTGAATAACTAGAAAACATAATATGGTTATAATTAAAATAGTCTTTCAAAGAAAGTTTGTGAAAACGCTAGCTGATGATTGCCTTTTTGTGCATATTATCTACAACAAGTATGCAGGGAAATAGAAGGGTGTTACAATCAAGGACAGACATAAGACCAATCAGCAAAACCTGTTCCATTTCAAACAGTGGAATAAAGAATTAGAGATGCGGAACAAATCTGACAGTACAGGATGATATATGAGATAATGCTCCGTGGAAAACTTAATTTGTTTTATCTCTCTGTATCCTTTCTGACTTTTTTTTGCATAATGTAAATATTGTAAAAAATAATAATGAAATTTTAGTCTTACTAATGAGTTTTTTCCTGACCACTTCACAGGTAGATTATCCAGAGTGATGAGCAGCACATGAAATACAGAGCTATAACAATATATTCCAAGATCAAATAACTTTTGGCTTAAGAAAAGGCCCTTAGAAACACATTCATACACCAAAGAGCATGAAATTTGTACATTAAGGACCCTGTCTTAACTTCTAGGCTATATAATATGCATAGATATTATATAGCTTCATATATTATGATCATTCACAACTTAGATTCCATGTATTAGGAAACATTTTGCCATCCTCTTCCAATCCCTGTGTGTTCCTGTTAAATAGTGAGCTATAATGCAGTGAAATCAAGCATGTCTCTGTCTCTCTAGTTGCTGCCTGCTTCTAGCCCAGCTCTCTCACATAACTCTGGCTCTTGCCCTTCTCACTACCAGCCATGTGATGAAGGGGGCCTGCCCATTTGCCCTCTGGCACAGAGAAACCTTCTTTAATATACTAATGACTATACTTGTGCTGGTACTTAGGTGGCAAGTAGGCCCTTCCCTGGCTAATTCAACAATGGGATCCTCCATTAGATTTTAACACTTGCTGTTTCCAGGGAATTAGAAGGAACCTCAGGCATCATACAGACTGACCCCCCGTTCCCAAACTCAGAACAATATATTCTTTTTCTTCCAGATGGATGACTGTAAAAGTAGTGCCATCTTCTCCTTAATATCCTACCTACTCTTTTAAAATTAACAGGTGAGGCTTTTCTCTGCATCCTGACAGTGGTGAAGGTGTGACTGGCTGGAATGCAGAATCACATCTTCTCTGTGGCCATGGCTAAATTTAAAACTCTCTGCCTCGTGCTTTCAACTGCCTAGTCAATACAAGTTCTGGCAAGCATATGGCACGCAGCGCTGGTGCATCTTTAGCAGACTGACCTCTTGTTTTAGGTTGTTTTTATATATTGCTCCTGCCTCTAGCAATTAATGGTTTGCTGTCTTGCTAATGTTTTCTGAATGGATTTCTGTAGTTGTCTTTTGCGTTGTTTGCTGCCCTGAGAATCGTGAGAAGGGCAGGATATAAATCTGCTGAAATATATTGATAAACAACCATTGCATTTCCTAGGCAGGCTTGAGGGGTTAGTAGAAATGGGAATTCCATCCCCTGAATCTAATACTATAAACACATTTACTGGTTTAAAGCAGAGCAAGGTTGTTCTTCTTCTCAATTCAGATAAAAGCTGATTTGGGATAAATGTATCAAAATGCAGTATTTTGTAAGATAGGCAGGATAGGTCCAGGATAGATGTGAGTTGTGGCTAATGTGGGTGGATCATTTCCCAAGTCAGTGGTGGGAGTTCACTGGATGCAGAGTGAACAGGAATCTGCACACAGCCCAAGACACTGTCAGTCAACTTAAGTTTTGCCTCCTGTCCTGCTAATGAAAAGCGCCACTCTGTTTTGAATTATTCAGCTGAGAGAGCGATAGATTTGTCGGCTTTTAGTATACCAGATAAGCTGGTTTGGATCTTGAAGTCATCTTCTGATGCCCTTCTCCATATGTCTACATCAAATGAGGTATGGTGAGTAGTTGTAAGAAAGAAGAACTTGTGGAAAGTCTCCCTAGAGAATGACAGATGACACACGACAGCATAACAAGGTCATGCGTGCAAGCCCTTAATATAGGGAGAGGTGGGCGGGTGTTCCAATGCACTGGCTCAGGGAAACGTGCATGGGCTTAAATAGAGGTCTCTCGATAGACTTTAGCTGGCATCCCATTGGTATGATTGCCCCCAGCATTGAGGGATCTCCAATAGGGTGTTGTGGCCATCCAAACGTTCCCACCTACAACACAGGGTTTGGCTGCCAGGCCACACTGCAACACATGCTCTCTTGTTAGTGGGCCCGATTAAGCAAAAGTTGGAGACCTTGGCATTGCTCAGAGGTTTCAATATTAAACCCTTTGGGTAGTTTTCATATCCTTTGGATATTCATAGAATCATAGAGTTGGAAGAGACCACAAGGGCCATCCAGTCCAACCCCCTGCCAAGCAGGAAACATTCTTGTACTATTCTTGTACTCTTAAAATCCATGACAATTAGGTGCTGCTCTGAGCTCTGTTAAATTGGTTTTATTTTCTGCTACTAGTTTTCTGCTGTATTAGTTTTGATGGCTTTATAGCCTTGTTTTAATTTTTATTGGGTTGGTATTTGAACTTTTATGAAACACATTCTGATAGGTTTCACAACTTTTTCCTTGAGTAGCTCCATTACATAAGCCCCCCCCCCCTTGAATGGCCATGAAGTTGCATTACTGATCTGATTTCATTCTACCATGTAATTGTTTTACTGAGTTATGTTCTGGGGTTACTTTAGAGTTCAGTTACTAAATTAAATCCATTTAGTTATTAATTACCATTATAATAGAATAGAATTAATATCAAAATAAATGTTTTAAACTGTTACTACAATGAAGAACTACAAAATTTAATGGAGTAATATTAAGTCACAGAATAATGAGAACCAGCACTAATGGGAATGATTACAAATGTGAAGAACAATTATGTCTAAACTAATCACAGAAGCTGGAATATATGATATTCTTTTGCAGAGTTTCTTTTGCAGAGTCTTGAATACTCAAAATTCCCATAAATTACATAATTGATTATGATTCCCCCACCCCATTTGCATTTTGTTTCCTTTGCAATGAAGTGAATGTGGTAGAACAACATAATGACAATGTAATTTATGTAATTAATTATGTAAGTTACGTAAATTATGTAATTTAGCTACAGAAAGATAAATAGTGTAGTTGTTGGCAGAAGAGAGACTTGCTGCATGTAACAAACACAGGGTGAAATGCAAAAAATGCTTTCTTACATCCCTAAAAGTAACATATATAATTCTAAAACTATCAGCTCTGTTGTTGTAAGATCAATTATCTATGTAACAAAAATATAAAATAACATTTTCTCTCTTTTAGGAGGTGGCATACTTTTAAGTGAAATACACAAAACTCAATTTAAATACATCCCAAAATCCTGTGAACAAAAATGCAGTATGGACACTTTCAGAATGTGCTACTGTTAAGCAGAGTGACACAACTGTGATTGGATGCGTATTGAACCTAGAAAGTAGGAGAGTCTCTAAGGTAATAGATCTTTAGGCACATGCAAAACTAGGGAACCCGTCAAAATTCACCCATACAGCCAAGACTGAATATTGCACAGGCACAGACAGAATGAATTATGCCAGGGGTTGAGCAGCAGTTAGGTGTAAATAATGGCTTTTCAGACTGGAGATTAGCTGATTCAGCCCTTGGCAATAGCCGGGAAGCTGCAGTATAGTTTTTATTTATCATGTTCCTTAGTGGATAATAAATTGGCATGGAGGTGAGAATTGTTTTGGTGATTATTGTGATCAAATAATTATCTAATACTTTTGGACCTTTGGTCACGAAGCTTATCTTCCTCACCCATCATTCCATTGTAGTTTTTACACTCAGCTATTGTGTTATGTAAAAATATATCCATGTAATATTGCTACTAGGGAAACTTTATTATTATTATTTATTCATAAGGTTTATAGATGGATAAACATTAGAAAATATCATTGCAATATACAACAATAAAAATGAAATTATAAAGACAGATGAAAACTGTTTCCAAAAGAAATATACTTCTGCCCATGAATCAACTCATCCTTTAGGGAAAGCCTGTATGTTTGTTTGTTTGTTTGTTTGTTTGTATCTAATGAAATGTGTTTTATGTTGGAGCCTGGAACTTCAGTGGATAGTGTGATCCCCAAGGCAGGTGCCATGAAATGCTCAAAGAACACATGTCACAAAGCTAGACAAGAAGTTCATTATATAACACAAGAAACTTCTGGCTCCACCCAAATACAATGAGATCCATTGCCACCTAGTGACTAAACCAGATGTCACTGTCTCTGCAGTAGAGTTCCAATCAGCCACATTGATGGATTAAAAACCTTTGATTAACTAATAAGTTGGGTTTTTGTTGAGCATTCACCAAATGTATTATTTTTATTTATTCATTTCTTACAATTCATATCTCGCCTTTTACTTCACGAGCTAAATCAACCCAGCTTCGAGCTTTTGTAACAATGCATAAAACATATCCACGAGTAGAATAGAATAAAATAAAAAGTCACAGTATATGGGTCAGGAAGGAACAGCACCAAAATAAGAAAGCCAAGAAAGCAATCAGCTAAAAACCTTATGAAATAGCTTTGTTTTGGCCAGATGCCTTCACTGAAACATCAGCATCCAACTGGACTTTAATTCTGAATAGAGAGATGTGAGACAAAAAAAGGGGGGCCTAATCCACAGCTCAAACCTTATCTGAATATTTTGGCAGTGGACTGTTCTTCCTGTGAAACAAAGAGGAAGACATAGTGCACAAGTTCCAGGATATCTCTGGTGTACACTCACTTCCTCAATTGGAGCATAAATGTTGGATTCAGGTATGGGGAGTGGGCCACGCCTCTGGTACAAATTAACGCAAGAGCCATAAATTACACACACCGTCTTAAAAAACATGTTTCCATTCTTTTGCATCCTTTAAAACTATGTGGGGAGGCTATTGTTTTGTTTGTGAGTATGTTTCTTGTGTTTTTATATAGCTAACTGCCCTGTGATGCCCAGATGAGGGGCGGTATAGAAATTTAAATAATAATAATAATACAAGAAAGACTGCTTCTAAAAACAAAAGAAAGTGTGCAATTTTCTCTAGAATTGTTTTTTTACCCAAATGCATTTTTGAAACATTTAATCAAATTTTAAATTGATAAATAAAACTCATATGATTACTCACCAAACATTATTTAACTGGATTACAGCTCAAACAAAATGAAATAGTAAAAGGGCTTTGTTTTAGGATTTTGGAACTTATTTTTGGCCACAGTTTTATGGTTACAGAAATATATTTCAGTGGAGAGGGAGAAAGAACATTTGGTTTATTCTTAATCCTTCCTTTGAGCATGTATTATCTGCTGCTGTTCAGAAACTTTACAGCATAGGGAAAGAAATGGTTAATTTCCTGTCCTAAAGCAAAATACAGTGTCAGTTCATTCAAAATAGTTGTTTCTGTTTTTAAAGCAGAAAATTAGTATGTCAATTTAACAAGCTGCAATCAGTTTTAACCTAGCAAAATCAAAGGCACAATCAAGAAAATTTACGCACTAATCTAGGGCAAAACACTTTTGGCTGGGAAGTCATTGTTTACTTCAGTAGAAAATAATGTATAAATAAATATTTTGATGACTTAGACATTTTCAAAACTATCAAAAATCTAGAATATTTGTTAATGTTGAAATAGCTGTATTTGCTTGGCTGAATATATCCAGACATCTATATCTACAAACACTTAAGTAAAGGTTTAGAAGAATGCTAAACTCATATATGGTGTGTATAATTTCAGATTAGTCTATAAAATCCAAATGTAGAAATATATCCAATAAGCAGTAAATTTTAATGTGCTTTGACAGTTCCTATTTTGTAATTTAATATTGATTGGTCATTAAATGAATGCTTAGACAAAAAAATTAATAGGCATGTAAGATATTAATGTACTTGTCAGCTACCATGGTTAATTCAATATTTCTTCAGTGATATATACATCATCTAGAGTCATAATGAGACATCAGTTTTGTTAGAGGTTTTTGGTCAGTTGCTACTTAACAGTTTTACAGTATAACAGCTGAGACATTTGCTGCATTAAATGTATTATGCATTGCTATCTAACAAAGCTCCTTTTTACTGACATGGTGAGGTAGATTGGGTGGAAGAATCCCCCTGTCCAGATCTGATCGACCACCAGCTGCAGAGTGATACCCATGTCACTCCAGTAGTGTAGAGCTCTCTAGTGTACAGCGGTTGGAAGATGAATGGTGGCTAATGGATTGAGGTTGAATCCTGACAAGACAGAAGTACTGTTCGTGGGGGATAGGGGGCTGGTGTGGAGGACTCCCTGGTCCTGAATGGGGTAACTGTGCCCCTGAAGGACCAGGAGCGCAACCTGGGAGTCATTTTGGACTCACAGCTGTCCATGGAGGCACAGGTCAATTCTGTGTCCAAGGCAGCTGTCTACCAGCTCCATCTGGTACGCAGGCTGAGACCCTACCTGCCTGCGGACTGTCTCACCAGAGTAGTGCATGCTCTAGTTATCTCCCGCTTGGACTACTGCAATGCTCTCTACGTGGGGCTACCTTTGAAGGTGACCCAGAAACTACAATTAATCCAGAATGCGGCAGCTAGACTGGTGACTGGGAGCGGCCACCGAGACCATATAACACCAGTCCTGAAAGACCTACATTGGCTCCCAGTACGTTTCTGAGCACAATTCAGAGTGTTGGTGCTGACCTTTAAAGCCCTAAATGGCCCCAGTCCTGTATACCTGAAAGAACGTCTCCACCCCCATCATTCTGCCCAGACACTGAGGTCCAGCGCTGAAGGCCTTCTCGGTAGTGGCACCCGCCCTGTGGAATGCCCTCCCATCAGAGGTCAAAGAGATAAACAACTACCTGACATTTAGAAAACATCTGAAGGCAGCCCTGTTTAGGGAAGTTTTTAATCTATGACATTTTATTGTATTTTAATCTTTGCTGGAAGCCGCCCAGAGTGGCTGGGGAGACCCGGTCGGATGGGCGGGGTACAAGTAATAAATTATTATTATTATTATTATTATTATTATTATTATTATTATTATTATTATTATTATATTCCACCTGCTGAAAATCTAGGTGGTGGTGCCATGAATGAGATCACCATCACTAGGAGCCAGCAGAAATTGACTTTTCTAGGGCTGATTGTATCAGGGTTAGTAGCGCAGATGACTGCATTGGACTCCAAAAGAAACTGATCACTGTTCCAGTTTCAGTCTTGCACAGCAATCTGCCTGCCTCCATCTTCCATTTCAGTTGCCATGCACTCCATTAAACCCCACTGGGTTTGCAGGTGGGGGGAGAGTAGGATTGCTCCCTAAAATTCCTACCCTTTGATAATGCCCTACTCTCTTTTTCACATGACATAATACGATACTCTATAATAATCTGATATATGTAACTTGACCAGTTATTCACTCATTTAGATGTTTTCTGCTTGACCTGCAAGGCAAAGTCCTTGGATAAAACTTGAATCAAGGGAGCGCAACGAGAGCAGAGGTGGACTTTGGGCTCTCAAATTTTGGCAGTACCCTGTGTGACGCTAAAAGTCAGCATCCCCTGTCTCTCGCACTCTCTTCTACAGCATTGTTGTGGCACCCAGTGTAGCCAAACCAGTCACACTTCTCTAAAGCCACCTCTGACACAGGGTTCAGCTTGCAGCTTGCATCTACTAAGAGAGCAAAATGCTCTATCATGGGAAGAACAATCTGCAACCATCACCCATGCTTGCTATTCTAAACGTAATCAAAATCTTCCACTTTGGTGGGCTTGTGGGTTGGGGCTCTGTGACTAAACTCTGCATCGTGTACTTTCAGACATTAAGAGCCTCCACTGTGCCCTGCTGCCCAGGCTTGATAAAGCTCCTTAGAAATGAAGAATGTGCAGCAAGCTACATGGTTTTACAAGTTTTACATGCACAAATATTCAGTTTAAAAAGTTTAAACCTAGCCACACTTAAAAAACCACAGGCTTTTCACAGGCTTTCCCATCGTTCAAAACAAAAGCATCTCAGAGGCATTGATGTTAAATTTCTTTAATAAAAGCAGGTTACATGCTGTCTTCAAAATTAAAACAAAGGCAAAAATACTGCCACATTTTTCCACTTTCTTTGGTCTCTTTTATATTTCCTTGTCTTTGTCTCCTGAAACATGGTATGCTTCACTTATGTGAATACATTTTATAGCTGGAGAGAGACCTTATATTACAGGGTTGTCAGTTCAAATTCTGACAACTATATCAGGGGCAACAAATATAAGCATGCATGACTTTAGGGAAGAGAGTTTTCCCACACTTTCCTTTTTCCATAGGGTGCCTTTCATTATAATGAAACTAATATTTTTATTACATCTCCTGTCTCTAGTATTGATGATACTGGAGTTAAACCTAAAAGGACTCTGAAGATGAATAGCTTGCTCCTGTGATATTGCACTCTACAACTGGAGCACATGGCATAGAGCTTCAGTCTTCCAAACTCTATAGATCAATGCTTAAAAATAGGAAAGCAATGCACACTAGAGACTTTGAGACTAGAGTGGAGAGGGCTCCCAGTATGAGGTTACCAGATTTTTTCCAATTAATTTGGGGAGACTTTAATTAATTAATTAATTAATTAAACACTACACAATTGGGATGTTGATGCTGCAGCTATGGCGGTGGCAGAGGGGCAGCTACCGCCTTGACCTCAACCGCCACGTTTCCCCTTCCTTCAAGGCTTCTATCTACTTTCTCCATTAGCCCGGGCAGCTCCTGTTGTTGGTTCTTTGGTGGTGGTGGTGGTGGTAGGGAAGTGGTGTGCAGTGGGTCAGGCATGGAAGGCGGAGAAGGAGGGCCGAGAGCAGCAGCAGCAGTGAGGCTCGGGCAGTGCAGTGCCTCCTTTCCCATCAGAGCAGGCCCAATCCCATTCCTAGTTGCATGCAAGCAGGAGGGGGTGGGGATCCCTCAGCTGGGAAGCGAGGCTTCACACTGCCTTTTGGAGCAGCCCCCTCCCAATTCCTACTTGTGTGCAAGCAGGAGGGGGCAGGGATCTCTCAGGCAGCACAATGCCTCCCTTCCCGTCGGAGCAGCCCCAATCCCATTCTTATGTGCAAGCAGGAGGTGGCGGGGATCCCTCAGCTGGGAAGGGAGGCTTCCCGTTGCCTAGCTGAGAAATCCCTGCCCCCTCCTGTGAAGCCTTTCACAGCTGAGAGATCCCTGCCCCGCTCCTGCTTGCACGCAAGTAGGAGTTGGGAGGCTGCTCCAATAGGCAGCATGAAGCCTCCCTTCACAGCTTAGTTGCTGTGGGGTCAGGGAAGGTGGAGGCAGCCCGGAAGCTGCATCTTAGAGCCCCTGCACCACCATCATATGGGGACTTCAGAGCAGCTCCTGAAGCCAGCCAGAGCCAACTGCTCTGGGCTGCTGAGACTGCTGCTGCTGTGTTTCCTGGGGACATTAGATGAAATCCAGGGACATTCCAGGGATGGAATTTGTCCGGGGACTTATTCATAAATATGGGATCTGTCCCCGGGAAACAGGGACATCTGGTAGCCCTATCCCAGTAGCCAGTTGGAGAGCTATTTAAACCTGCTATAGCTTACTCTCCGTTCCCATGGATCCTTGCCCTGTGCCTAGCATGAAAGCCATATTCATAAGAGTCCTTCTGGATAGGAACAAAGGCCCATTTAGGCCAGCAATTGTGCTCCCTCTGAAACTGGAGGTGGTACACAGCCACCCCTTTCCTCTGAACGGAGCATCATATTACAATTGGGATAATTACCCAGTTATCTCTAATAGTACTGCCCTACGGATTGTTTAGTATTAGATTAAGCAACAACTTTTGCCTAATTTAGGGATATAATACAATTGGACCCTTTCACTCACAAAGGGCTATTCATCCAACTGGAGAGTAGGAGATGATTTTTTTTTACTGATGTCACCTCCCACTCCATTTTGTAGGGAGTCTCAAGTCTCTGGTGCTGATATTCAGGGTGTGCTGGGGAGACAGAGAACTGGCAAAAATGGCATCCTCTTCTCTGATCTGCTGGATCAGAAGCCCTCCTGTGAGGACAAGGGCACCAATTGCATGTCAACCAATATTTATAACGTATCTTGTGCTTTTCAAGGTATTAAGTGTTTGGCAGCTTTAGGTGTCCTGGAAGAAAGAGGATACTGCGGATTATCATTGCTAACTGGTTAAATTTCAAGACCCACACCATCAGAAATGCACGCTCAGAAATTGACATTTACTTCAATTGTCTTGTTTTGACAATGCTGAAATTTGCTTAATTAGATTGACTTCACTTAATTCATTTAGCTAGTTTTCTGGAGTCAATGCAGCCTAAACAAATTAAGCAAAGTCTAATTAAACTATCTGAACCTAGATTCTTTTTTGTTCAATGTCTTCGGTATGTTTGTTGTTTTTGTTTGCTTCTGTTTTGTATTTTGCTGATTGCAGCATGTTGTCGCACATGGCAGCAACGAGAACCTGGCAACGTACCAAATATAAGAATATGCACAAATTGTTTGAGAAATCAAAACATACTGACTAGAAATAGCATATATTCAATGCAAACTGTCAAAATAATGAGAACATGTTCAAGAACAATTTGCCAAAATTAAGAAGTACTCCTTCATGTGTCTAGTGAAAAATTCATAATTTTTGGGTTTGGGCATTCTGGTTTGGGGAAATATAATGTTTGTTTACTTATTCATATTCCACTGGCAGTAAATATGGCCTGCTCTGAAATAGAAATTTTCCTCTCGTCTCTGGGTGTGTTTTCCTCCATAGTTTGCTGAGAACAAGCTGGAACCTTAGTTTTGTTTGTGTAACAAGTCCTAGCTGCTCGGCTGAGTTGTTGTTCTGTGTTTCACCAACAAATACAACTGTTGAAGTTATTCTGACTCCTGCTGCTTCCTGGTATTAGAGCAGGCTTTCCCCACACAGTGAGTACTCTTTCCAAACCCATGGTTTACCGCACCACCCTTCCCTAAAGGAGCTCAGTGCAGTGTGCAAAGTTCTCTCTGCACCCTATTTTATATTCACAGAAAAACCCCTGAGGTAAATTATGCTGAGTTTCACAGCAGAGTGGGGATTTTGACCTGGGCTAAACATACCAAGTATTAAGGACTCTTGCTTGCTATGTTAAGAATGAAGATACATTTTATATATTTTTATTTTCTACTGTGGTATAAAATATCTGGGAGAAAAATGTAAGTGAAATATTCAGTAAAACCAAAGCTAGGATGAAGTCTTATATAGTCCATATTAGTAAAACTGAATTAACAACTGCTTCCAAAAGAGTGTTATATGCAGCTGTTCTGGTGTGTGTGTGTGTGTGTGTGTGTGTGTGTGTGTGTGTGTGTGTGTGTACCCTTCAATATATATCAGCATTTAAGAAAAAGAAATTCATTTTTCCTTGGTGCCTGTAATGGCTGAGTTGTTTGCTTGGGATTTTTGATCTTTCAAACTGATTACCAGAAATGTCAACATCCTTCAGGAATGAAAACAGTTATTTCCCACAATTCAGTTTCTGGGAGCTGGTCTACCATTTGGGAAGAGTCATGCAAGTAATCATACATTAATAAGCCTGATCACTTTGTTAGTCTATTTTGTTCTATATCTGTGTTTTGTTCATTTTTTTGTTTGTTTGTTTTTTAAAAAAACACAGCTTATTTTGTTGGTGTGGGCTTGTTGCATCATTCTAGGTGAACAATCTGACAATGGGGGGCATAGGTTAAACCTATTCACAATGTCCTCCAGCTTACTCATTTCATGATGTCAATAAGATATTGTATTTACTAATTTTAAGTAATTCTAAATCACCCTTAATTCAGGCTTGTGAACCACCCTGTAATCTAAAAAATTCAAAAATTAAGTACAGTGCCTGCAAATATAGCTCATTTGAAAATGAATTTATACCTGAGCACAAAACCCCACTGAATACAGTGAAATTTATTCCATTTCAAACACCCACAGGGTTGGGCTGTAAACAGAAAATCTGGAGTCTCCTGAGTGTCAAAGTTGACACTGCCATAAAAAGTAGTTTTAGTTGAAATGGCTGGTTAACCAATTATCACTAAGTGATTCTGGAGAGCAGTTTCTTTTTTTTTCCAATCGATGTGAAAGAATCTATATGATATTGTACCTGTAGCTTAATGACAGTAATGTTTGACTGAATGGATTGCATAATGCAATAAATGACTCCAGTGACTCCAATTAAAAGCCACGACTGTGACGGCCTTGTCATTTTGTTGGCAAGATAGGAGTAACAAATCAATTCATACCCACCTCAGATGATCATCAGAATTATTCCATTAATTTCATTGAGCAAGCACTGAAAAGAATTGTGCAAATTCAGTCCAATCAGGACAGAACATTTTCAAAATAAAGTCTCTGTTTCAATAACCTTCAAACTTCCCAGACCTGGGAAGCACTAGGGAACCGAAACAAGCACTAGGGACCCATTTCTTACATTATTTTAATCAAATGTTTGTATGGTGGTAGTTGAAGCCCACGCTAGATCAGACCATGACCCATTAGTGGGTTGTGACCCACCAGGTGAAGACCAATGAGCTACCTCCTAAACAGCAAGAGGGGTACTTAGGTGGTATCTTGACATAATCGAATATCTCTATTAAGTGTTGTTCACTCTCATGTGACACCAAAACAAGAGGCAGAAACTTGGACTGTCTCTCAGCTTCTACACAGTCAGAATTAAGTGTGTCTGGAACTCTGTATGGTAGCATATATATGCACATAGACTTCCTGTGCGCTAAACACAATTCTTAATTGTGTGTACATTTGTTCTGTTCAGATCTTCTGCAAATGTGTGGCAGGAGAGCTGCATTCAATGAGCACATGTTGCAAGTGGGAATGTCTTTAGTCTTTAAGAGTCATTTGAAAATGCTGCAGTGGTTCTATCCTTACAGCATGACAAGACTTTGCCAATTATGTAAATACTGTTAATTTGTTTGGAGTGATTGTAATGTTTCTAATCATATTCTGTGGTAGTGTAAGAAGACCCCTGCTGGATCAGGCCAAAGGCCCATCTAGTACAATGACACCTCTACTTACGTTCAGCTCCGGTTATGTGCAGCAAACCCGGAAGTATTTTCCAGGTTTTGCCGCGCACGCATGCGCAGATGCGCGCTACACACTGCACACATACGCAGAAGCACTAAACTGCGCCACACGCATGCGCAGAAGCGGCACCTCCAAATACGCACACCTCAGGATCCGACTGGAGCTCCGGAACGGATCCTGTGGCAACCGGAGGTACCACTGTATAGCATTTGTTCGGTCAAGGATTGTCTTACCACATTTTGAAGTTAGTGATCATATAAAAGGCCACCCTTCTCATACGGTCCAGAGTCTAAAATACCCAACGTAAACACTCTGGCCTTTGCGATGTCCTGGTTGAAGGATGAAAACAGCTATTGCAGAGTACACATTAAGCAGAACTCTTGCATCACTTCAGACACAATACTTTTCAGCGGAGATATTTCATACATGTGCATGCAAATGTGAATTGGACTTGAATGCTATCAGGAATTAGCTGTATTATTGGCATACTCCAGGGTGTTTTTTGTAATGGGATGAAGGAAGAGACAAATTCAATCTGGATGTAAATTCTCTTTTTTAATACGACTAAACAATATTGAAGAAATGCAAATGTATGAACTGCAGATGTGAATACATTTTGTCCTAAGAGATTTGTAAGGAAGTAAAAGCCCCGAAGGCCTGAAACTGCTTCTGAGTTTTATGCATGTTGTGTATTATCTTTTTGTCTGATACATTAATCTTGCATTAGTTGTCTGGATCCTTAATTGACAAATGCTTGCTTAGAATATGCAGACTGTCTGAAGGAATGCCTCAAGCATCATCTCCATATTATTTATCTTATTAAAGCATCCACTATGTGGGTCTAAAATATCTTCCAAGACATTTTATTTATTTATTTTGCAACCAATTCTGCCCCTGGGAGACAGAGTAAAACTTTACTGTAATAAACTGTAAACAGCGGTAGTAATAAGCAGATTTATATATATATATTAGCTAGTACATAAAAATGTAAACAAAAGACTTTAAAACACATGTATTTCTTGTTTTCAGGCCATCGGAGCTCTGGTGAAGAAATGCAAATAAGGTACTGTTTATTTTCTTTTAATATAGAAATGCTATAAGCAAATTTAAATTTTACAATATGCTTTCCCAATTCCCCAAATTTACAGTAATCATGTTAGGGTTTTTTTAATGGCACAGTATAAAAATAAATATTGCATGCTCATTGTACCTCATTTTCTTGGCAGATTCCTGCACTGTCCCTAATGGTCTGTTTTCTATACATGTTTGATCTTTATATGTCACCTTTTTATTTAAGTGGCATGTATGTAGATTTGAGGGATTTGTAAGGATTGTGGTACAAATGAATGCTGAATATGAATCTTTAGATGAGTGATAAAACCTACATTATTTAAACACACAGCTTTTCGGTGCGGTGGAGTGCAGGGAAGTTCAGGTCCTGAAAGGTTTTTTAAAAAATTCAGTGAGTGAAGTGGATATGGACACCTCAAGGGGAACTTCAGTTCAGTGTTCTTAATTCTACCTGTTTGGTTACTTTGGCTGTGTCTACACTCAGCCAAACCATGACTTAGTATGAATGTTACAGGTAGGTAGCCGTGTTGGTCTGATGCAAACTTAGTTGGTCTCTAAGGTGCTACTGGAAGGATTTTTTTTATTTTGTTTTAGTATGAATGTGTGTACCCCCAGGGAGGAGATCCCAGCTTTTTTTGCTCCTCTCTGTTCCCACAGGCAGATCTAAGGGAGCTTGACCAGTTCGGTCGTACTGGACACAGAGCCTTGGGGGTGCTGCAACTATGATTTAGAATGGAGCACGAGAAGCAGTGGGGGCAAATTTTGCCATTGCACAGGGCGCCACTGAATTTTGAGACCCCAAGGTCTGCCACTGCAGCTCCTCTTACTGTGGAACAGTAGCTGAGCCATTAGTGGTTAAACTCTCTCTTCCTTAATCATGAGCTATACCCAAAGTTTGGCTTAGCTGCCACACTGCATTGAGAAAAATGAGTGCTAGCTCTTCAGGGAGCCAACACATTTAAGTGTTCCCAATAAGCTATAGTTTGTGTTACTGTGTAAAGCAGCCACCAAAGGCTGTTTTTCAATGGGAATGGATTTTGCAGCTATCTGAAATGACAAAAGTTGTATGAATAAAGCACCTGCAATGGTAAATAAGTGGTCTAAGCACAGAATAACTCCTACTTGCTCCAGTTAATAAGGTTTAAGCCTCTCTAGTCACCCTGTGAGTAGGCTAGGCTAAGAGAAAGTGACTGGCCCAAGGCTATCCAGAGCATTGGCTAAGAATGCATTTTTGTGAAAGAGTATTTTTCTATAATACTAGTTTAGTTAGTTAGTTAGTTTTACTGCCCTTCATCCAAAGATATCAGAGTGGTTCACAGCATAAAAATACAAGATAAAACACAAAATACATAATAAAACAAGAACAAACAAAACCAATAATCCCCTCTCCCATAATTTATGTTGATGAGCAAGAAAGCAAATATGTGAGAGAACTTAGACATTTTGCACCACACAAATGTCAGTGTTAGACACAGTTTACACTAAAGAAAAGCAGTGCCTTTTACTAGCCTTGTCAGATTTGTCACTGCAGCCTACGCTTTGACAATTCCAAGGCTGGATTATTGCAGTGTGAGACTGCCTTTGGGCCTGGTTTGGAAACTCCAGCCGATGCAGAATGTGGCAGCCAGACTGCTGATCGCCGGCAATATTTGACACCATTGTTAAAACATCTGTACAGTACTGGCTTTCCATTTACTACTGAGCCGTGTTCAAGATTCTATTTTAATTTACAAAGCCCTGAAGAAGTTAGGTACAGGGTGTCTTAGGTTCCCTAAAGCCTTGTATCCCAGCTTGATCACTGAGATTGTCTGCAGGAGTGCTGTTAGTCATTTTCTGAGTTGGTTAGGCTCATTTATCTGCAACAAGACAACAAGCCTTTAGTGATATTGGCATGTCTTGTGGAATTCTTTGCCAATAAAGAATCAGCAGGTGCCTCCTGTTTCAACTTTTAAACACCCGCTGAAAATGTTTCCAATCCATCAGATTTATACAAGCAATTAAGAATACACCAAATTAAGAATACATGTTTTTAACTGAGCTCTGATTTTAAATACTGTGTTTGTATGGGGTTTTTTTGTATGGACTCAGGTGGCGCTGTGGGTTAAACCACAGAGCTTAGGGCTTGCCGATCAGAAGGTCGGCAGTTTGAATCCCCGCAACGGGGTGAGCTCCCGTTGTTCAGTCCCTGCTCCTGCCAACCTAGCAGTTCGAAAGCACGTCAATGTGCAAGTAGATAAATAGGTACTGCTACACCAGGAAGGTAAACAGCGTTTCCGTGTGCTGCTCTGGTTCGCCAGAAGCGGCTTTGTCATGCTGGCCACATGACCTGGAAGCTGTATGCCGGCTCCCTCGGCCAATAAAGCGAAATGAGCGCAACCCCAGAGTCGGTCACAACTGGACCTAATGGTCAGGGGTCCCTTTACCTTTATGGGATTTTTAATCATATGGCTTTATGTACAACTGTTCTAAACCACTCTTTCCTTTGGATGAAGTGATTGCTAGATACTTTGTAATATTTGAGTTTATTTACGAACATACAAATTGGCCACAGATTGAAGCAGACAGCTTAACTAAGACAGTCAAACTTTTCATACTAAGTGGGCCGCAAGAATACTTTGACATGGAACCTGCAGGCCACATACTTGTGGGGGGGGGGGGGAAGAAGGCAAAAATTTGATGCTCCTTACCCCCTGTCCTTGTGCTGCCTTCCATAGCTAGCCAAGTGAAGCACCAGGCTTTGGGAAGGAGGCATGAAGCTCTGGCAGGGTTCTAGAGTCATCCCACCTCCTTCCCTAAGCTGGGAAAGCGCCAACTAGGCTTTCGGAATGAGGCCTCTAGGACCCTGTCAGAGCCCTCACGCTTCCTTCCCAAAGCCCAGTGCCACATTTGGGGACGGCAGCACAAAGGCTGCTGTGGGTGATCAAATGTTGCTGAGGGCCGCCAAAAAGGCATCAAGGGCCGCATGTGGCCCTCGGGTTGTGTGCTGAAGTGCCCTGGCTTAAACACACCAACAGCAAAATCCACTACCCCAGATCTGATTTCCAGCTGCAAAAATACAAGGTGTATGTCCTTCTTCCAACAGAAGAATGACACAGTTAAGATTGTGCTGTCTTGCCTTTTGCCCAATCAGTCAGTTATATTATCCTTTCCCCATTCAGTCAGAAAGCTTGTGCTTTCTGGGCAATGGTAACATTAGGATTCTCTGAGCCTCTCTCTTGTTGTAAAGGCTGCATAAAGGAATCACACTGTTTGCTTCCTCCCTTAAGATGGGATCACTGCTCATACCATGGCAAGGGGGGCAGTGTATATGCTACAAGTGGTCTCTGTACAGAGTGATGGATGTACTCAGCATGGTTATTTAATTTCTCAAGTATGCCTGCCCCATTATTTGGAAATCACTGTTTGGAATGGGCTTGGATGTAGGAAATCTAAGCTCACTTCTCCACTTCACTAGAAAGCATATTGGATGGCCTTGTGCTAGTCACTATCCCTTAGCCTAACCAGCTCACAGAATGGGACTTAAGATGTAACTCTGACTTCACTGAAGGATGAATGGACTTTGAATGCAAGATATAAAAAAAGGTTGAAGGAAGAGATAAAAAGAGGCAGCTAAAGCCAATACCAAATGCTGTGTCCTTTAAAGATTAGCACTTTTAAACAACACTTTCTAAAAATCAATTTAACAACAACACAGACAATGCATTATTCAAACCCATAAACAAACACACTTATAAGTCCATTGCATTTGGCAGGGAAGCCTTTATGTAAACTTTACTAAATGGGAATTAAAGTAATCCAGTCTGTGGGGTATTTAAAAGTTTAGTGCCATAGCTTCAGAAAAACCCTTTGGTTCTCATACCTCTTTAAGAAATGACTTGTTCTATTCTGCTTTAATTTGAACAATTGTTTCCTTCCCCATTTTTAATTTTATTCTCACTGTAGAATGCAGAGGATGCCAAAGACTTATCTCTCCTTCATAAATGGCCATAGCTCAAACTATTAGTGCAGGAGAAAAGTGTGAAATTATTTTAAAAATCCACTTTAAGACAAAAAAAATTAATCCCATAAGCTGTTCAATCAAGTATTAATGAAATATTTCCATTATTTCCAAATGAATTCATTTTAACCAGAGGTTCTTGGCAATCTCTTGCCTTGCTCTGTTGGTTTAATGCCAACATTGCTGACATAGGGATGCCAGAAAGAAGGCAGAAAAACCAGATGTGATGCTGACATAATGCACCCTTCCCTGACATAGAATAATAGAATTGTAGAGTGGGAAGAGACCATGAGGGTCATCTAGTCCCTTGCAGTACAGGAATCTTTTTGCTCAATGTGGGGCTCGAACCCCTGACCCTGTGATTAAGAGTCTCATGCTCTATCAACTGAGCTATCAGTCCTAGATGTTGTCTGCTCAACATATGAAATGTACCAATATTCACATACTTCACTATTATTTCACCGGAAGGATCTAATTTGCAAACACCTTTATTGACTGCTCCCATATGTAAAAAATACTGTGTTTGCTTAAATACCAACAAGCATACAAAACACTTGTGCATCAAGGGCTAGGCTAGGCTAGATCCCACTGAGGTAAAGAAAGAGGTGAAACAACACAGCCTATCAAACAACCTATCAGAAGAACAATTTATTTTGCAATCACTTTTTTTAAATAAAATAAAAAAATATACCGTATGTACTAATAGAAAACTCAAATGCTATATAGTAAAAGGGAGGTACCAGCATGTACCACAAAAAAATATCCAATGTGGACTTTACATTCTCAGTAGTCACAAAATGAAGGATTCCTTAGATAAATTGAACCTGCACAGATTGTGCATTGCTTATATTACCAATCTTCATGAACCCTCTGTCTGCCATTACTTTCTGCCATTGTTTTCACTCATCCTTAGATTACTTCTAGATTCTTTTGACTTCATAGAAAGAGTGGTTTGTTCCTACACGTTACATTGCTTTGATGCCGACTTTTAATTTAGCAGACTTCAAATTTCATTTAGGAAAATGTAGAAGAGGCAGTGACACACTGCTTTGCAAACGTGTTAGGAGGATATAATGTTTTAGAACGATCAGAGCAATGTTTATTTAGAGACCTCTTTGCTCTCTTAAACAGGTTGTTTAAGGAATGTTACTGTGCATTTGTATGTGTTACTCCAGGGACAAGGAAGATATAATAGGTGTTAAGATGAAGCTGATATGCTGTATTAAAAAACACACACAGAGAGAAATCAGCTCACATCTGGGCAGTGTGAAATTATTTGCTGCTTTGGCTTTCTTTTACAGAGTCATAGAATTGTAGAGTTAGAAGGGACTGTCAGAATGGACACTTCCCATCAGAAAGTTCTTAATGATATTTAGTTGGAATCTCCTTTCATGTAACTTGAATCCATTGATTCTGGTCTTAGCCTCAGGAGCAGGAGAAAGCAAGCTTGCTCCATTTTCCATGTGACAGCCTTTTAGATATTCAAAGATGGCTATCAAATCTCCTTTCAATTTTCTCTTTACCATTTCCCTCAACCATTCCTCATACATCCTGGTTTCCAAAACCTTGATCATCTTGTTTGTCTTCCTGTGCACACATTCCAGCTTGTTAATATCCTTCTTAAATTGTGGTGCCCAGAAGTGGGCACAGTACTCCAGGTCTGAACTGACCAAGGTAGAATAAAGTATTTCTTCCCTTGAGCTGAACACCACCTCTATTGATGCAGCCTAGAATAGCATTAGCTTTGTTGTTGTTGTTGTTGTTGTTGTTGTTGTTGTTGTTGTTGTTGTTGTTGTTGTTGTTAAACTGCTGCACCACACTGTTGACTCATGTGAAGCTTGTGGTCTATTAAGACTCCTAGATCCTTTTCACATCTACCATTGGCAAGTGTTTTTCTTTACCTCTATCACATTTTTAGTCCAAATAGCATTTTTATATTAACATCAATCAGGCTAATGTGCAGTCGTACCTTGGATCCTAAACGCCTTGATACTCAGACATTTGGCTCCAGAATGCTGCAAACACGGAAGTAAGTGTTTCCGAACATTCTTTAGAACCTGAACGTCCAATGGGGGTTCCGTGGCTTCCAATTGGCTGCAGGAGCTTCCTGCAGCCAATCAGAAGTCACACTTTGGTTTCTGAATGTTTTGGAAGTCGAACGGACTTCCGGAATGGATTCCAAGGTATGACTGTACATCCATTAATATCATCTCAGGATAGACAAAACTGATGCAACTGTATACAACCAAGAGCATTCCTGTATTGGGGCAAGGAATGGGAAAATATTGTTCTGGGAACTATTGTGGAGCTTGTTTAGGGGAGAAATAATGGTGTAGAAGGCAGTCCTATTATTTGAGTCCTTTCATCAAATCATGTTTTCCAAATGCCAACCTTCCTTAAAATGGCATATTATCCAGATAATTATATTGATTCTGGGAACAGAATGAACAACTGAGATCATTACATGCTCTGAGGTTTTGCGGATTTACATCAAGGAAGAATAATGTCAGAATAGGAATTTGTTTTGATCATTTTGTTTTAAAGTGAGAATAATTAAAAAGCAAGTCATGCTCTAATTCCCTTGTCTTAAATTGCACTCTCTGAAATTGTTTAATTTTTTTTATATGAGCATAGCTGCTCCTTGTCTATTCTTGATCACCGTTGTTAATGAGAATAAAAGATCAAGAGCATGAACTGTGTATTGCTTCACGTGAGCATTTTCTCAAACAAGCTGGCTTAAATATGTTTGAGTGTTCTCATTAGCTTCCTGATAATGATGGTAGCCTTATGGATACTTCCAGAGTGCTGGTGATTGCACATCATTTTTTAAAACTCTATGTTGATCTTGTGACTTTCACCCAGCATGGGGAAAACAAAATAAAAATTCAACTGCTGGAGCCGTTCTTCCTGCTGTGATTATTTTAGGAGGAAGAACTGAATCTACATTGAACTTTACATTTTCATGGCTCTAATATTACTTCATCTGAATGCTGCAACCTCAACCTCTTTGAGTATGTTGGCTATTCAAGTGGTTCAATGTGCTATTTGAATATAAACAAACTTGATGATAATGATGATGGGAAGCACTTACAATTTATTTCAGTGGGGTTTGCTTCCAACTTAAAAAATAAATAACCGTGTAATATATGGAGAATAGCTCCAGTTTCAAAATGTAGCATGCAAGGTGTTCACATTAACCATCACCTAGCACCTTTGCCGATGCCTTAGGTTTTGTTCTGTGTGGAATGCCATGTGACAACAGGGAATATTTGACAATGAAGAATTTCACATTATACAAATCAGTTTAATAATACTGCTTTCTGGGATTTCATACCAGAGTACTTCCCAGCCCTACCTGGAGATTCCAGGGATTGAACCTAAGATCCTTTGACCCAGGAGGCCTCGGGGCAGAACATTATACAGTTGGGGTGCCATGATAATGAATGCCATATGTCCCACCCACTTTATCACTAAGGTGGAGAAGGAACTCTGATGAAGATTTTTATTAATGCATGAAAAGATTCATAATGGAACAGGTGGTAGAGTAGCATCCTTTAGCGACTGGGTAGATCACCACAAACTTCTGCTCCAGTTTCTCTTTTTGATATAGCCCCAGAATCCTTTGCTTTCATAACTCTGCAGGCAACAAAGATGCATTTAACATGCAACGAGTGCAAGGTGGGGAAGAGCTCTTCACACTCTGCACAATTAGCCTGTAAAAATTATTTTCACAGAGTAGCATCTTATGTGCCAGGTCCCTGGGACTGGATTCCTTTTTGTTCAGGGGGTGAGAATAAGGACTCTGAATAAGAAAGGACATTGCATGTAGCTCCACACCCAGAAGTGTGTCCCCAAGAGAAGCCCAATAGTTACTAGGGTACCTCAGCCCCAAATATGTTGCATTGTCATCTTATGACTTGGAATGCAACAAGGGGCTCCCTTGCTGCGTTGGAGTAAAAGATTGCTGGAGCAGCTACACTTTATAAGTAATTGGAGACACCTTTTAATAATAAAGGCAGACCTTACAACTGAGCGAGAACTACTGATTCCAAATGAGGCTCACTCTAAAGCTGACTGTTGCTGAAGCGGTATTAGGGCATTTTCCTGCTGAGCCCTACATGAGGACTTGCCTCATAAGGACCAGCCCTGAGGCCAGATTGGTGGGGTGGTGAATTGTGCCCCCTCGCCACCTGATCACTGCTGCCTCCAGTGGATATTTGCCCTGATGCCATTTGCCACTTGTGTTCAACCCCTGGCTACTTACCTACACAATACTGCAGGCTGCCCTAGCTACAAGGATGCTGGCTCCCTATGGAACATAGTGAACAAAACCTGTGTTATCCAGGTACACATGAAAGGATTGGTGTTGTCATCTTAGGAGTTGCCCTGGGCATCTGGTTAGTCATAGTTAGATTAAAAAACAGGTTGAGCTCCATGTACTATTGGTCTAATGTGGCATGACATTACTCATGTTCCCTTTAAGACATTTAAAAAGCCTAAGGGTTTAGGATTAAAAAAGTGGATTCCCCCCCCCACTGCCACCCACCTTGAAAATTTTGAAACTCCTCACAGTTTCAGAATATAATTGTTGTGGTGTCTTGGAAGCTGTTGTATGATAAATACAAGACCTTGTGGAGTTAGATAGTTGTTTTTTAAGATCTAGGCCATGGTAGATAAAATCATTTGTTAGCACTTTGCAGCCTCCCTATATAATTTGCATTCATTATGGTCCCTAAAGAATTGCAGATCCTCAAAAAAGGATACCATTCAAAAGTAATGTGTTGATGTTTACATAGGCCATGTATATAACATTTCACAAAGTAACATAAATACAGAAGACAGCCTCCCCCTCCCTGCAAGAGATGGAAGCCTGCAATATAATAATGATGGGGGGGCATTTATGTGCAAATGCAGTTAGATGCCCTCAGGCTTTGTTTTGTTGGGGGGGGGGGGTATTTCAGATTTCCAAAGAGGAAAATAATTTATATGTCATTGAGTGTCTTCAATAATTTCCATACAGATGCTTCTTTTAAAATTGGTTTCTGCGTCCATAAGAGTATGGAACATATGATATTGATGTGGTGCAAGAAAAGATTGGGCAGAAATCAAATTAGAACTGATACACATACCATTGGGAAATATGCAATCAATAAGGCTTTGCACGTAAAACTATGATGTAATATTTTATTTGCATCTGCACTCAAAATGAATGAAAGTTTCTTTTTATGTTCTATTCTGTCTTAAAGAATAAAAAAGAACTTTTTTGCACTAGTTCCAGGATGATTTGCCTCAGAGTATGTGAAATGACTCCCAAAGAAGAAAAATTAAAGCAGCACACACACATTTGTTTTCTTCATTTTATAATAAATTTTGTGTTTTTTTCCAGTGAAAAATAATGGGTGATATTCTTTGTAATCAAATTATCCTTTCTCTGAAATACAGCCCAATTCTATTTATGCCTACTCAGAAAAAGATAACAGTAATGTTCTCTTGAGTGAGCCTTGACAGGAACTTTGAGGACTCATTAAAGCCTACCGCAAAAAAGAAAGACAGACAAGTTTCAAATGCCCTCTCATTTTTCTCCAACATAGACTGAAACCTTATCTAGAGAGGAATCCAGAGTTTTGCACCTGTAGAATTTCCCCTATAACCTATACAAGTTTAATGTAGTCCAGTAGCTCTATTAGTCTGCCCTCAGTAGGGATAGTCAAAGCCACCCTGTAGGTCTTCATGGGGGAAGATGACCTCCTTCCCACTCTAGGCTTTTGGCTTTAAAGCATCTTTTTCAAAGGGATGAAGCCTCAGATTGGTTGGGGAATGTTATCTAAACTTTTCCAATTCTTTTTTGGGGGGAAGAACTCAAGTTATTTCCAGGTCAAGATGAGGGTTCCTTTTGAAGCTTAACCATCTGTACTCAGAAGTGATGCTCCTTTAATTTAATAGGTTTATTTATTCCTCAGTAATTGATGGTGGTGTTGGGGAAGATTGAGGGCACAAGAAGGGGATGACAGGACGAGATGGTTGGACAGTGTTCTTGAAGCTACCAACATGAGTCTGACCAAACTGCGGGAGGTAGTGGAAGACAGAAGTGTCTGGAGTGGGGTCTATGGGGTCATGAAGAGTTGGACACAAGTAAATGACTAAACAACAACAACAACAACAACAACAACAACAACAGTGCATAGTATTGCAGCCTTAATCTACCCAAAAGGGACATGTTGTTGCTCATATGGAAGCCTTCATTTACTTAGTCTACAGCATGTATTGTTATTAGATAATGAACTTTTCTTATTACTGCAAGTAGAAAGTATGTTCCTAAGTAATACTGTAACCAGTTCAGACTAGGATTTAATGATTAGCAAAGATCCTATATAGGCTACACATTAACTTGGAGGGGGGTGGAATGCAGCTTAATCCTTTGCAGAAATATTTCACTATCTGTTGAAGGGAATAATTTTTGTTTAGTTTCATTTATCTCTTTTTGCTTTTGTTCCTCCAGAATGCATCCAATTGCAATGAAACAACATACTCTTCTGGGAAATGAAGTGACCCTAAAGAGTTCAGGTACATTTCTTTTCTTAACAAAACCACATAATTCAGAAACAAAACCAATGTTTGCTACATAAAACATAATCTGAAATGCAGGTATCATACAATTTGTTTGTTTGTTTATTTTTAAATATTTATATTTTGTTGAAAATTTTCAGTATCGAAATGCAGTGAAGGGAATGAAAAGGAAATCCAAAAACAAAATCAATGCTTAAAACTATAATACAATATATATTATTATAATACAATATATGTATATTGGGTACATAGTAATACAGATATTTTGATGAGAGTACTCTGATTTCTCTTCATATTGTATACATCTTTCACATTTTATGATTTACTTATTTTTTTAAAAGAAAACTGGAGAAATAAAAAGCCAGTTTGAATATTTGAATAAAATGAAATATTTCACATGCTAGAGCTGGAATCCTGTGCACACTCCCAGTGGTGTGAACGCAGTGAGACTTGTGAGCAAACATTCACAATATTGCATTGCATTAATCAAGAGCAGTATCCATCCTATAGAAGCAGTAAAAATGTGTGTGTACCTATAAGTAAGTTCATGATGTAATTGATTGCGTGCCCAGGCACCATGAGCCCACCACCCCACACTGTGTATGAGATTGAATGACCGCTTGTGACAAAATCCCTTTGTGTTCAAATTAGGCCACAACTTTATTGATTAGAGATCTAAGGGGTTTGGCTTAGGCATTGGATATAACCCGTATCAGCCCTTCTCCTGCTGGTTGATTCACTGAAAGGTTGGGCCAGTGGTGGCACATCAAATAGGTACCACCCCACCAAGATCACCTTTTGGAGAAGTGCTATGGCCCTAGTCCCCATGTGTGTGTTTCCTCCAGGATCTCTTTAACAGAATGCCCTTGTGAACTTGAGGAATGTTTCCAAAATAATAAAACATGTAAAGATGAAGCTTATTACCACTATTTGTCTGGCAAAAAGCAGACATGGATCCCTAGCATTAACACTATGGTGTAGTGCAGGCTTCCTCAACCTCGGCCCTCCAGATGTTTTGAGACTACAATTCCCATCATCCCTGACCACTGGTCCTGCTAGCTAGGGATCATGGGAGTTGTAAGCTAAAAACATCTGGAGGGCCGAGGCTGAGAAAGCCTGGTGTAGTGGTTAAGAGTGGTGGACTCATAATCTGGTGAACCGGGTTCACTTCCTGCTCCTCCACATGCAGCTGCTGGGTGACCTTGGGCTAGTCACACTTTTCTGAAGTCTCTCAGCCCCACTCACCTCACAGAGTGTTTGTTGTGGGGGAGGACGGGAAAGGAGAATGTTAGCCACTTTGAGACTCCTTAGGGATATCAAATCCAAACTCTTCTTCTTCTTCTTATATGGAAATGTGAGGAATCTTTAATTTAAAAATGAAGCTATCAACAAACACTCTTGGTCTGAAGAACGGTTATTCACTCTTGGTCAGTGCAGTACCTGAGGTTCATTTTGCTAATGCCAGTTTGGTGAATGCATACTTGCTCACTGTATCTTTTATTCAGGATTTTCTGTTATATCTCAGTGTCCTTTCTGATATCCACAGCATGGAGTTAGTCTTGTGTGACTATTTCTGAAATAGTGAAATGGCTATTTCTAGTATTAAATTAGGGGCTAACCATACATTACTGTAAACGTGTCGCTTAAAGCAACAGCCGTTTTTTTAAAAAAAAAATTATTAAAAAGAAGTTTAGGAAGCAACTGGGTTTTGTTTTCAAATTTCAATTTTCCATACAGAAAAGCTCCCCCCTCCCCTTTTTCAGGATTGCAGTGGAAAGGGTTAAATCCCCTCTTCCTGCCCCTCTTCAGGAGACCTGAACTTGGTTGACTCTAATCACACATTTAAAGTATGGTTAAGTTACACCCTTAGGGGATTTTTGGCATGTGACACTTAAAACATCACATGGAAGCATGCTTGTATTTGTTTAATTCATAGCCAATGTAGGGCTGATATTTAAATTACAGTTTAAATATCCTATGGATGTTTTAAACAACACATGTTGCTGCTAAATAAAATAAAATAGCCTTTTCCTGTTCTCAGACAAATCTGCCAGTCCATCTTCCTTCCTTTCACTAAGCTTTTAGTTTTCCCTCCCCCCGAAAAAAATGCATACGAGGAATATCTCATTCTAACTTAAATGTTCAAATAAGCTGTAATAAGCTTATTCATTATTAGCACTGACAACCTTCAGCTGGTTTCAAACAGGATAAAATACTATTTAAATGCAGCCCGTCAATCACCAACATCATTTTGCATAAGGTTTGCTGACAGGTCCCTGTGTTATAGTTCAGATTTAGTCGGGAGGAAACAGGTTGAAGGAAAGCAAAGCTAAAGATACTATGATGAGTAATCTGCTGTAGTTTCATATATATAGTAGTCTTAATTTCCTTTGGGACAAGGACAAAAGGGGCTATAGGGTGAATAAGCAAAATAATAAAACATGTTAACATGAGAAATGCAGGCTAGCTTTGGGATGTGAGGTTGTTCACTGTGTATCAAAACTGCACTGTGATTTGTGTGCCATGGCTGGCTTCTTGGTGTTCTGTTTTCTTTTATTCACTGCCCTCTAGAGGTACTAACAATATAACGACGACTCCCGTTTCCTGTTTGCTATTATTTAACAGGTAGATCTTTGCTCTATGTACCTCCCCCCCCACACACACACACACAAAATGAACTTTTCAGTCATTTTAATCCCTCTCCCTCCTTTCAAATAAATTCACAATTCCCGGATAAAATGGATATCATCCATTTTAAACAGCAGTGTGCACTAAAGTGCTTATTCCTATAACTGTGTGTTCATAAGCAATTTATGTGCTGGCTTTGCTGAAAAAGGTCCATTACTCATCACACTTGAGGGATGTAAAAATGTTGGAGTTATCAGCTTCTCTCAGCCCCACTCCCCACTCCCCCTTGCCATTTAAACCCAGCTATTATGTCCACATACCATTGTGATTTGACTCATTTGCAGAGTGTAGAAAAAGAGGTCAAACTCTCAGTGTCGTCTTTCTAGAGAGAACTGAGTAGGAAGCAGCATGCAGTTTCCCCCCACTCTTTTTCTTTAATTTCCTTCTGTGCTTCAGTTACCAGCAACTCTCAGCTTCATCTAACTCTGCCAGATAATGCTGTAGAACTATCAGCCTCTCAGCTTCTCTGCTGCTCCTTTCTCTGACCCCAGACCTGGAAAATAGTAGTATCAAAGGATGGGGGTTCACCCCCTGAATTCTGGCTCTGGTTTCCAGCACTTGCTGAAAGCATGTGTATGTGGAGCCTTCCAGCTTTCCTTACCTGACACAACCTGAAAAAAAAGCTTCTCTGATTGCATTTCCCCGGAAATAAGCAGCCTGGTGTTGAAACTACAATCTATGCTCTGCTTACTGATTAGGGGATTCCAGTGTTTTCCCCCTCACCTACATGTGCAGCATGAAGTGTGTATTATCCTTCGATGAGATAGCAATTTAAAATAAATAAATAAATAAAGAAGAAGAATTCAATAAGCCTTTTCTTTGTCAGAAGGTGTGCCATATTTTCTAGTCAAACCTAAACGGTGCAAACAATTCTGCTTGAACAGTAAATTTCTCAGTGGTAATCACGTAATGTTTCATATCAGTATATTTTATCTACAGCATACTCCTTGAAATGTTGCTTTATAGCTTTCGACATCATTTTTCGTTTTGGCCATGGCTGTTAACACAAGATGGTTCATTGCATGCTGCTGCTGCTGCTACCCAAGCAGTGTAAAAATCTGGGCAATCGTCACAGAATGGGTTTCTATCATAGGTATGGACATTGGGGCTTTGTGTTATCTTTGCAACTATCTGTTAATTTAGCACAGCCCAAGCTGATCTTATGGGGCCAGAGGAGAGATTGTAGTACCAGTAAACGGTGTTTCCTTGCGCTCTGGCTTCTGTCATGGTGTCCTGTTGCGCCAGAAGCGGTTTAGTCATGCTGGCCACATGACCCAGAAAGCTGTCCGTGGACAAACGCCTGAAAGCGAGATGAGTACCTCAACCCCATAGTTGCCTTTGACTGGACTTAACCATCCGGGGTCCTTTACCTTTTTTTTTTTACCTGTAGTACCAGACTCACAGCTATCAAAGTTCAGTCCCTTCAGAACCTAAACTGTTTTCTGTCACCCAGCTCCAAACTCTGGTTGCTCAGCAATCCTTTAGCATATTCAGAGCCTGTTTAGTATTTCAGAGATTAAACTTCATCACTTTAAGACTGTGGCAGGGTGGAAGGGGGGGTAGTTTTTAACATGTTGGTACTTCACATAGTATTAATACTTGTGAAAAGTCTGACATCAGATTGCCAAGTAGGTGTGGTGGACTGGTGAAATGCAGAGGAATGGTAGGAGGCACCAGCTGGGAAACCCCCATAGGAACCCCCAGGGGGAGAAGGCTCGGAGCCAGGGGATTGGTAGTGGGACAACAATGAGTGACCAGAAGGAGAAGACAGGGGGGAGGAGGTGTCAGAATCTGGAGGGGCAACAGAGTTTAGTGAGCAGGAAGAGTCTATGGCAGAGTGCAGAGTTGCAAGCAGCTCACCTCCCCCTCTTGGTCTCTGAGAAGAATAAAAAGAGCAGAACAGAGATTAGTTTTGCACTGACGCACATTAGTTGTTCCCAGAAGCAGTTTGAGACTACGTAGGAAAAAATAAAATTGGATTCAAAACTGAGCCCAAAATTAATGGGTGGCAATATGGGGGGGGGGGGTGCAATATTGCTAATTATTCTCTGGGAAAAGACTGAAATTCTGAGATATTATAAATGAACTCAGAAAGAAAGAGAAAAGCTTCAAACATTTGTCAGTAAATTATTTTCTGTGAAATTTCAACTTAGCCCTATTTTGTTGTCAAGTTATTTGGGTATGATCCTTATTTGACATCTGAATACTGTTTCTAGGAAATGACCACCCACTATGTTTGTAGGAAAAGTGATAATCCCCAAGAAATGATAAGGCTTTAGATACTTAAATACCAATGAACTGGTATCTCCTGGGTCAATTGATTCTTTCTTGTCAAGAACAAAAGTGAATAGTACTGAAATAGACATACTACTCAAGATCAGTTAGAGAACCCCTTCTCTACAGGAACAGATGTTACACACACATAAGTAGAAATTATCGGTAAATTGTTGGCCCTTATGGGAGAGATCAGCAAATCCACTTGCATGTCTTTCCTAGCAGCCATACTGACCTTGTGGCCCTCAGGACTGGGAAGGGAAGGGAAATACCAGCTATGGCTTATTGCCACCCACTTTTTCTGTTGTGTATGTATTTTGCTCTGTTGCTAGTGTGGTAGTCTTTGTTCCCTTCTCTGGAATTGAACACATTCAATGAAGAGCAGGCTATAAATACTTCTTCTACTACTGTTGTTGTTGCTACTACTACTGTACTACTTATTATTTCTATTTCTAAAATGGAATAAGCCTTTGATTTTCAGAACAAGTCACATGTGAAAATTACTATTTGTAATTTGTTGCTGTGTTAGTTCTGTGAAGGAGATGGTGTGTAATGATCAGTTCATGCAGAAAATTTTGAGGAGCTCAGTATTTTGCACCTGTAAAACACAAAATAACAGGTGAAAGCAAAGGTTCCCCAGACACTTTTACTGGAAAACATTTCCTCTGGTGACTCTGGGGGCAGTCTGCAAGGTCATCCAGTTTTTATGTTGTTGTTTTCAGCTCTGTTTCAGTAGATTTTATTTCTTCATTCTGGGGAGAAAGATATTTCACAGAATGCTTTGCACCTAATGATAATCTGTGCAGGCAAATCTATATAACATATCATCCGCTTTTATTACTGAGCTCTGCATGCTTTCCCAGGATATGTCAAAGAAAGTTTAGGTCAAGAGGTATCATTTTAAAAACTGCCAAATCCATTAAACATTGCTGTGCATTTTTATCTGTTGAGTGAGACTGCTTAGTGACTTCAAATACTTACATGGCTTTTGCAATATTGTTTTGATATACCATTTTGGAAAGGGGGGGAAAATCAAGCAATTGTCATGGGCACTCTTTTTGCTTTATTGGTTTAAACACAGCCCACCTGGCTCACTTTTAATGCAAACAAACTAAGTAATGTAGTAATGTTCTGTGGTGAAAATATGTACCATGAGGGGTAGCTACCACCTTTTTTCCACCGTTTTCATGACAACTGAAGCTAATATCTAAATGTTTAAGGGCAAGGTGAAGAAATCCATTGGTTGGAAGATGCAAGAGGTCTTCAACTGAGTATTCGGAATCTGTCTAACCAAGAAGCTTTTTTCTCTGAAACAATTGTGTGGATACAATTTCCAAAGGCCTCTCCAACTGTTCACATGTCCAGAACCAGTAGGCATTCATCCAACATGGGATTGTTCTCAATGTGGAGACATCATTTAGATATCATGAATAGTTGATGTTGGTGAAGATACTCTTGGTGAATTTGTCTAGTAACCCCTTTAAAGCCATCTGTGCTAGTAGCTAGGGCAGGCATCCCCAAACTGCGGCCCTCCAGATGTTTTGGCCTACAACTCCCATGATCCCTAGCTAACAGGACCAGTGGTTGGAGAAGATGGGGATTGTAGTCCAAAACATCTGGAGGGCCGAAGTTTGGGGATGCCTGAGCTAGGGGTTTATTTGGGCATCCTGGCTTCCATAAGGTTTGCAGAGTGTAATAAAATACTTAGAAATCAATGCCCATTTTTGTTGTTGCTAGGGTCAGGAACTTAAATCCACTTACAATGTGCCATAGACTGCTATGGCAGTAAAGTCTGGCTGCATGGCCATCCCCAAGACCATTATACTGGACCCTACTAGCTGCTGTGATTCCTAAAGACCCATCAGACTTCCCAGTAATCAAAGTCATAATGCTTATGTTTGACTAGGCAGTCTACACCAAATTAAAGAGATACTTCAAATTACTGTGCAGGGGGGGCTGAATGTGTAAAGGGCTCATTAAAAATATTTCTTTTCCCATTGGAAATAATCTTTACAGAAAATTTGCAGTTGCAAGGACAGTGCTGGAGTGGAAGGCAGTGAAGATGGAGGTTACACAATGAAATGGGGACAGAAAATACGCAGAGATTATAAGACTAAAGTTACTGGCTGATAAATATTTACTCAGATTAATAACATGTAAATTTAAAAGGAGGCATTTAAAGAGAACAAGAGCATAGCAGCCGTGACATGCACATTTTTATTGTTTGAATTTTTTATCACCTGCGGTTTCATGAAAATATATCAAGGTGGTATGCAACATAAGCATCAATAGAAACATCAGCAAATACTGATTGGTTAAAAAAAGGGGGGAATGTCTTAAAGGCCTGTCTCAATGGTTCAGTTTTCAGAAGATGTCTGAATGAAGGCATAGGTGGTTCCTGCCAAACCTTTACTGGTAAGGGTCAATTGAACTTGATTGGTGTGTGGGACCACCACTCATCACAGGACCTCAATGATGAAGGTGGAGGAAAACGAACCAGGCAGTCCCTAGGTCCAAGTTGTTTTTGACTTTGTGAAACAGCACAAACTTGTCCCAGTAGCAGGCATGCAACCAGTGAAGCTTTATCAACAATGGGGTAACATGTTGCCAGTAACTTGGTGCTATGAGGTATCTGGCTGCTGCATTCTGCAATAGATGCAGCCAGTTATAGCTTTTACTAAACTAGTGCACCAGAAGGTTTGCAGTAGAATTTTTATAAAAGCGAAATGAATAAACGAGACCCTCACACATAAGTGCACCCTTTTCCTCTATCCTCTGGCACTGCCACAAGGAGGAAATTCTCAACTTTTACTTCCATTTTCTTCCCAAAGGTAACTTTAAACAGCTTTGAGATCAAAACTCTGTCTCTCCTCCATCGCAGCCTCCATTGCAGCCTGAGGCTGTGTGCTCCTGGAAAGTTTCGTGTAAATCCTTACTCCCACAAAGCCCAGGAGCAAAGACTAAAGGCAGCTTCCTTTCTAAATCGAGATTTGTAACCAAATACCTTTGTCGCCTGATCTAAGGTTAAACACACGTGTGTTAGCTAGCAGAAAACAACAATAGTTACTTATCAACCCACCGAGTTCAGCGACCACTTTAGGACTGCCATATTTTGAAGAGCAAAAAATAGGACGCATTTGCCGACTTTTACTTTTAACTATGGATCACTATTTTGCATACCCATGAAAAAGAGGACATGTTCTGGAAAAAAGAGACATATGGCAGCTCTACTCTGGTGGAATTACTCCATGCTAAAGCCTGCAGTATTACACATTTCAGCATTCCCCATTTCAGTGTCAATTAAACAATTATACCTAACAAGCTGGAATAGCTAGACTTCTAAGTAAGATGTGGGGAGTCTGTCTTGCTTACAATGGAGGCTTGACCCTCACTCCCCTGCCAGAGACTGTCTTTAGGCTGCTCTCCTAAATCCCAATGGGTGGGGTCAAAGAGAAAATACCTACATTCTAGGTTTTACCCAGCCATCTTCCTCCAAAGTAAAGCATAGGTATCCTGGATTTAAGCCTGTCAATACTAATAACATAGAAGCCAGGCTTCCAAGCCTGTCTTAAGCATATGCAGCACTGGGGTGCAAAGATCCACCCAACGCCCCCCCCCCCAGGTTTCCCAGTCCCAGGTGTGCAGAAGGGTGGAGCTGGCCGCCCGCCTCAGCATCTCACTGGTTTGGTTGCCCCCGGACTCACGACGCAGAGCCACTTGCAGCAGAAGAGCCTGCCATGGTGCTCCGGCCGACGGGCAGGCTCTTCCCAGGATTCAACTCTCAGGCCCCGGACTCTTGACCTGGCGCCTCTGAGAGCCTCGCATCCGGGTGCCCCACACCCCTAGCGCATGTGGGTAAGACAGCCCTGCAGGCTTCCCAGAAGAGGAGGCCTACTGAAGAACTGTGCTTACTGGTGAAGATTATCTGGGAGGAATCTTTCCTGTAACTCAGCTGAGCTGAAAAAAAGCCACACTTGCTGCAGACCAGGTATAAGTCAGTGACTTCTTCAACCCTTTACTCAGACATGGGCCCATGGAAGATATGAAACACCCCTCTTTTGATGTGCTCCTTCCCCTGGGCATTCCAGGTGGTCACTACAGAAACTTCGTAACTAACAACTGGTGCCAGGTGCACTTTGATGCAGCTCCAGCATGCTGCCACTGCTGGTTTTTAAGCCGGGTTCACATGGCATTAGCCACAATCCGCCTGTATCCTGTAGAGAAATATTCCTCTTCAATGCTCTTTTTCTCAAGCCAGCTTCCGTGCTAAGCTATGGTTCCATTGTGGTGTGAACAATTCCGGTGGCTTTTGCTCATGCATATAGATGGCACATGTGCACACAGATGAGAGCTTAACTGAATCAGAGTTTTGATGCAGGGAAAGAAATTATTGGATGAAGACATCCCTGCCCCTGCTTTGATGTGAACAGAAGGGGAAGAAAGTGCCTTTGAAAGATAGTTGGGGGAAACAACCTCGCAACTTTTCAAGCTGCCAATCTGGACATAACTGAAAAGGATTTCAGCTTCAGTTTGTATGAACACTTTCCAAAAGTGATATTTAATCTATTTGTGGTGTTGTGGTGTGGTAATGAACTATTGAATTGGTATTGGACAGCAAATAAGTTTTTTTGTAACAGTTGTTAGTTTCACGCGTAGCTTTTTATTGTTTTTTATTTCTTTACTCAAGATTAAATTCAGAGGAAATGTGGCAAGAATTCATCTCCCAAGTAGAAAGATTGACAACCAGTGCATCCTTGGATATACTGTCAGATCTATTTGCTCTGCGGTCGGAGTGGAATAATAAAAATGCAAGGGATTCAGCATTCATTTAAAATCTAATTCAGACATATGTAGAAATGTAATTTTTCTAGTGTTAACAGACTTATTTTTGTGGTTTGCAGCATTTTTAAATGACAAAATTATTCACTTCACTGATCTGGGTTTCCTCTTTCTTTGAAATCCCTGCAACAGTAAATCAGGTAGATTAACTAGGGATAAAGCACAAAGAACATCATTCCAATATATAGGTGCATACAATGTTTGAAGAAGCCTGAAAAGATGCTCAGAAATCTTTAATCAACCTCAGAAAGTTTACTGTAGCAACAACGAAAAACAAAACAATGCTTTTCCTTCCTTTAGTGCTCAGTAATTGTGTGATAAAATAGACTTGAAAATGATTGAAATGTTACTGGCGGAATTAGCATTTTAAAAATGCTTTACTGTGTTCTTGTGGATATGCTCAATGAGGAAGCAACTGCAAAAGAATCAATAAGCAAAGTAATAAAACACACACCTGCTAATTCTCAATTATCAATATGACTTCTGTATACAGACAGGGATCTTTCCATTCATTAAAGGTTTCTGGTGCCTTCCATTTCTAAGGCCAACACATTAAAAAGCATTGCTGCATCATTGCAAAAGGAATTCCCACCTTCATTTGTCCCCATTCATGGTTTACCTAAAGCAAGAACCAAGTACTAACCACCACCACCACCGGTTGGGTGGCATTCAGTAGATCCATTGAAATTAATGAATGTTACTCAGGTCCATTAATTTCAGTGGTTCTACTCTGAATACTGGGTTGAATAGCAACTCATGTCTCTTGTTTTCCTTCCCTCTAACATGTGTGATGCTGTGCTGGTTTTGGAATTTCTCACTGTTTAAGGAAGAGGGGAGCACACAACAACACTACACATTTATAACCCACAGACTCTAAGCACCTAGCACTTACCAAGGAAACTCACAGCAGCATATATTAGATTACGAAGCAGTTTCATTCCCATCCATTTTGTAGCTCAGCCCAGACCTTCTTAGCTACAGACTGCCATCAGACACTGCCTTCTCTGGATCTAATCTCATTCTTTTAGTCTTCACAAAACACAAATCAAATATTCTCACCGCATTGTGGGCTGTGGAAACATCAGTCCAATGTATTTCAGTTCTGTCCTCTCCAGTTTTTGCCCTCGCGAACATTTGCAGGGGACCTGAAAAGGGGAAGCTAGTATCAGTGGCAGAGATGAAGGGTGATTATCAATCCCATGTGAAGTAAAAGCAGACTTTTTGCCAGGGAGGGGCAGAAGGCACGGTCTGTTTTATTAGCAAAGCCATGCTAAATGTGCAGATTGTGAAAGCATGTACCTTGTTATTGGCTCACTAAGTATGTTATCTGCTTCTCTTTCCCACTGCCTGTTTTCAAGCACCTCTGACCCTGGCACTGCCAGGCCCCATCAAAAATAATGAAGCCTGACAAATGCAGCTTTAAATCTTATGGCTTTTCTCCTCCAGCATAATATGCTGCTCCTGCTCACCTGTTGTTGTCATTATTAGGCATCTGATACAAACTAAGTAAAAGTGGTGGTTAGATTTGATTTATAAAATGGAGAAAAAATCAGTTTAATTACCAGTATATTAATTTGTAATATGGCATTGAGGCTTCTCCCCCCTCCCCCCAAAGAACACAACCCAACACATTAACTGGCTGGGGATGGAGTTGTGCCCTTATCTAGAAGAAATGACAGACATAATACAAAAAAGAAAAAGAGCAGAGATGTGAATACACTTTCTTTTTTATGCTATGCTTGCCATCAATGGGAATGTCAAATATTTATCCAGCTATATGCATGACTGGTGCCAGAAATATTGATGCTAACTCACAATTCATTTACCGGTTATTTATGTGATGCTGCTTGTTTGTTTGAATTGTTTTTCAAGCTCTAAACAAGAGATTCCTTAGTAGATGCTCTCTGGGAGCTGGATATGTATTTTAAGGCAGTATCAAGGTTCACACTATTCAAAATGTGTTTTTTTATATCCTAAAGAAAAAATAATTGGCAAATTGCTAAGTGAACTACCTACTCTTGTCCTACTGAGAAAGGACTCCGGAGTAGAATCAAACACTCATTACATCTGAAAGATCTCCTTTTGCATCTGAATGTGAGACAACAGGACACTTTCTGTTCAGTCTTACTGTGTCTGAAAAAGAAACTATCTGCTTATCATAGAATTAAAGGTGTTGAGATAAGCAAATGTTGTGTGCTAAGGGAAATAAATGAAGTTTTATTTGGGTCACTATAGATTAAAGTAAGGTGAACATTTGCTTTAAGCTCTTTCTAAGTTTACGGGACTATTTAAGACCTGGCGGAATAAGATTATCCACTGTTCAGGTAAGCATTCATCACACCCCATAATCCTTTTAATTAGTGCCTTAAACTTTCAGACCTCTAAACAAAATGCAGCTGTTCTTTTTCCTATGTTTAAGCTTTGTTTGTTTTAAAAGCCTTATTTTTACAACTAAACAACCAGGGATACTGCAGTAATCCACCAGTTCTCATTTCTGACATTGGTATTGTAGATCCACTGAGTGGGCAAGTATCTGTTTAGTTTTCATTAAGGGAATAAAAACAATTATTTGGAAGTTTTCTGGATGCTTAAACTGATGTCCACACTCCTCAGAGAAACCAGTTATTTGTGCCTGGATGCTTTGCACAAATAGGCAGATTTGTGCGCAAAGGACACTAAGAGCAGCTATCACTGATGCTGAGAATCTGTAGTATGATTAGAAAAGTTACCATATTTCACCATGGAAATGGATTCCGCCTCAAGTTTGTCAGTTTCTTTGGTGTTGTTTGCAGCTTTTGCAACATTTCTTGATAGTACAGTGGTACCTCGGTTTACAAACACGATTGGTTCCGGAAGTCTGTACTTAACCTGAAGCGTACTTAACCTGAATCGAACTTTCCCATTGAAAGTAATGGAAAGTGGATTAATCTGTTCCAGACGGGTCCGCGAAGTACTTAAACTGAAAATACTCAAACGAGGCGTACTTAAACCGAGGTATGACTGTACATAGTGTGTTCTGTGTTGCATCTTGCATTTCTTTGGAGAGTTGTACAAGAAGGGGGCAGAGAGCACAGTGAGCACCAACATTGTTCCTCCCTCACCTCTCCACCAGGACTATATATATATTTCTTCAGAGAAGAACTTAATTAAATAGAGGTTCCAAGCTTTGGAGTGGAGGCAGTTTGTCCATTTCACCGTTTCTTGAAGCCTTTCACGGGGGCTTGAGTAAATACGGTACACCAATAACAATGGGCTTTCCGGGACATGGATGAAGAGACATAAAAAATAATAATTGAGAAAATGCATTTCCTTTGTTTTGGAGGGGAAATAAATGCATGTGTAAAACTTGTTCGGAAACCTCAAAATTTTGTTGTGTTTCCTGGAATATCTGACACTTAGTGGAATTTCAAGCATCACACCATAAGTTCAGCTGGGAGACCAGCTCCTTTAGACTTGTCCTTCCTCAGATCTGTTTTCATCACAAATGATCTTTGTACCTTTAAGAACTGGTGTCTGTTTGCTTCCCACCTACCCCTATCCTTTTGATTTTATGTTAAAGGTGGGTTGTTGTTGTTTTTTAGATTGTAGGTATAAGGGCCTCCACCCTTGGAGTCTTCTAAGCTGAAGAGGGAGTAGAATGTTTTAAATGAATAAATGAGTTTCTGTAAAGATCTGATACTATGGCTGGAATGACAAAGGCAGCCTGCTGCACAGTGACCTTGAAGGGGAGACACCACAAGGAATTACCCCTCCCATGCCTCGCTTCTAATACACCATTGGGAGAAGGACTGAAAATCCTTAACCCATATGAAAGTGGCCGATTGATGATATCAGAATCCTCAGTGAGAGGCAGGGAAGAGCTCACTGAATGAAAAACTGGGAGAGGAAAGGCAAGCTCCCAGGTGAGAGCTAGGAGGCTCTGTCATTTTGTGTGTGTGGCTTGGATTAAAAGCTACTTTCAGTAGAGAGAAGATTCAGTAATGGTGCAACTGGGTTGTTGTTTTTTGTATTTGAGGACCCTGGTGCTGATTTTTCTCCTCCCTTATTTCCTATGCTGTTGCTCTTACAATAATATGTGTTTTCTGAGAACCTGTATTCAATTATATCTTTCTTATTATTATAATTGTGTTTCTATAACTGTTTCCCCCCCATAAGCAGTTATGGAAGTTTTTTCCTTAATGCAATAAGATAAAAGAAACAAATCTAAATAAAACCAAAATCAGAAAAAGGGAGCTCTTAACTCTTGTCACCCTCAGAAAGTGTGGACCCTCCGAGCTCTCACATGGGAGATTTCCTTTCTTCTCCCAGCCTCTCACCTTAGGAGATCTTCCATTCCCTGCTTCTCACTCGACATAGTGCTTATATATAACTTGTTTTTATTTTTATATTGTATAGATATTATGTCATTTATTGACATTTGTGTTCTGGGTCGCAAACTGCCCTGTGGTTTTTTGATGAATGGTGGCATATATTTTTTTTAAAAAAAAAGTATCAATAATAATAATAAAATAATTATAATTAATAAAATAAAACAAGTTTTACACACAACAGCTCTCAATTAGAAAATCTAGACATGGATTTACACACTTCATATCACTGGCTTTACAGACATTTTAATGGATAGTGACCATTGCACAAGTTTGGCAATTCACTTGCATTTAAATTAGCATGTGGAATCGAGATCATGAAGAAAAATTCTGTGTCACACAAATAACAACAACAAAAAGTGAAGAGGCAATTGAACTCCTTCCTAAAATGATTGGAAGGTTGGTTGGGCCAGTTAAGAACTAAGAGAAGAATAGATATTCAGCTCTTGCCCATGTTAGGAAATGCATCATTGATATCAGTTTCACCATTGTGTCAATAAGAGTTCTGCTATGAAAATAAACACCAGTGACTTCTGCATATGATGAAATACATTTGCAAGAGTTTATCCATTGCATCCCTTTTAGTAGTCTACGAAAACATTCCCAAGAGATTACCATTCATTTCTTACTGCACTTAAATGTGGTACTGAGTCATATTGTTGGAAATGGAAAAGTCATTTGCTCACATGAACATCTTTTTTCATGGGCTCTCTAGATCTGGAAGCCTTCAGAAATGTTTGGATGGGTTATTCATAAGCCTCCCCTGTTTCCTCAGTGGGAGTCTTCCTTCCGCTATATCACAGAGCCTGTTAACCACCCCTTTTTTTCTGTGGGGTGAAATGAAATGAAGTAGAGAATACCTTAGAGCAGAACTCCAAAAACTGATGGTAGCATCAGGGGTCCGTCCAAGACGGATCACAAATTTAATGAAAAGCTTAATAAAACATGTGAACAGAAAAGACAGTAGGAAAAAGTTTGTCAGCATAGTCTATACATATTAAGTGGCCTATAACATTGAAATAAACTGTAGGAAGGAAGGCAGACCTGAAAGATGCTTAAGTTAGGTTTCAAGGGACTTCAGCAAGTTACATCAAGTGAACAAAAATGATGAGAAGGACAAAACTAAAAAGGGCTGTGTTGATTGTAATGGAAATTAGATATTACAAGTTTGATTTGGAATTTATGAATATTAACACAGAAGAAAATAAGAGATAGATGAGAGTTATTAAATAGTAGTTAAATGGAAAGAGTTAAAAAAAATATCCACAGTATCATTATGGGTATACCTTGAGGAAGAGGCATAGCTCAGTGGGACAACATATGCCCCCAAGTCTGTCCCTGGAATCTTGAGGTGGGACTGGGGAAAACTCCTGTAAGAAACCCTAGAGAGTCATTGGCAGTGGACAATTCTGAACTAGATGGACCAAAGGGCTGGCTTAGGATAAGGCACCTTTCTATGGAAAGATAAATTATACCCCTAGAACTTGAGGTGGTTATCAGGGCCGTCTTAAGCATATCTGGCGCCCTGGCACCTTGGTGCGAAGATCCCTCCGGCGCCCGCCCCCCCCCCCCCCGTATCCCAGCGCGGCTGTCTGGCAGGCGCAGTGCGGCTGTCACAGGTGCAGCAGCGTGGCAACCCCCTGGCAACCCGGCGCCTTGCGCCACCCAGCCTTGCCTTAGAGCCGGCCCTGGTGGTTATCTTTATAAACTGAACTATGGAACCATAAGTCATATCAGTACATAATGAGTACTTGGTGATGTGACACATGCAAATATAGGCTGAGCAGAATATCACACAGCTTGATAGAGTCAGGTTCGACCTGTGTTTATTCTAGGAAAATGGGTTCAGCAGTAAAATATTCTGTAAACATTCAGAATAAAACTGTATCATCACCCCACGCATCATCAACATGCAATTTTTGGTGCTCTATTGTGAAAAATGATCATATTGGACTGGACTAAGGCTGGGCCTACCCAAATTGTGAGCCAGCAAGAGAAATGCAACCCACCAGCAATCTCCAGGCTAGGCTAGATGCCAATGTAAAATTACCCTTCGTATAGGTATCAACTGTACTTTCTTCTTTCCTTCATATCACAAAGACAGCACTGAAAGTTGTCAAATGCTTTAGTGGGAGATGAATGTTCCTGCTGTGGGTGTGAGTGTGTTATGTAGCCTAGCTTTTGCCTCCACATCAACCTGCTGGTTCACCACTGTCATCTTTGGAGTTCTCCTCCAGGTGCCTTTGCCGTCTGAACTGTAGTAGATGGCAATCAGAGAGAGAAGGGCTTTTCGCTGTTTTTAGCTATTCTTATTTTTTTTATCTGTAAGCCACCTTGAGTAAGGGAATAAGTTGGGTATAAATAAATACATAACGTAAAGGGTGTTTCCTCTGCTTCTTTTCCCAGGGTTTTAGTCTGAATCCAGTGTTGATGTTGTATAGGCACCAGGTGTATTTACTATCTGGTCTAAACCACTGAGTCTCTTGGGCTTGCTAACTGGAAGGTCGGCGGTTCGAATCCCCGCAATAGGGTTAGCTCCCATTGCTCTGTCCCAGCTCCTGCCAACCTACCGGTAGCAGTTTGAAAGCACACCAGTGTGAATAGATACATAGGTACTGCTGTGGCAGTAAGCTAAAAGGTGTTTCCGTGCACTCTGGTTTCCATCATGGTGTTACGTTGCACCAGAAGCAGCGCATGACCCGGAAAGCTGTCTGTGGACAAACACCAGCTCCCTCGGCCTGAAAGCAAGATGAGCACCGTAACCCCATAGTCTCCTTTGGACTTTACCGTCCAGGATTTCTTTAGCTCTTACCTTTACTATCTGGTGGGTTTTCACTTTGTGTTGCAATCCTTTTTAGCATTAAAAGTTGTTTTTTATTAACTGTAGTTCCTCTATGGTATGTTAAGATCTGGTTGTAAATGTTGTGGATCTTTTTAAAAAAATAATGAAGAAATAAGTTTTAAACAAACATATGCTCAAAAAGAATTCTTACAGAACATAGATTGGGATAAATAGCAAAAGTGCTGAGTGATATCATGAAGACTGCATGGAGTGAGCAGTATTTTTGGCATGCTGATCAGTAGTTCAACATATGCTCTGGCATATCGCAAACATGTGGTGAGGGTTTAACTCTCTGTCTTGTAGCCTAATCCAGATTTCATAGGTTTAAGCTCAAATGCAGTAAAGTGCAAGCTCCTGGCATGCATACTACACATTCACATGACACTTTACAGTAAAAAGAAAAATAATAATTCTGCAATGGTTTCAGCATCCAAGATTGGGTGCTTCATTGCACCATTCTCAGCTCTTCATCTAAATCTATCCAAAATCAAACCACTTCGATTTTGCCTTGTTTTGATATCTATTTGAAGCCAAATGGGTGCCTTTTTATTTCCTCTGGTGTTTTTAATTTGTTGCTAGTTTTAGTCTAATTGATCTTTGTTACATGTTCTGTGTTATTGTTTTGTTGCATGGAACTATGAATCTCTTTTTAAAGTATTTTGTAAATCGCTCTGAGAATTCCATTACAATAACTGGAAATGCAATTAAATGAGCAATTAGATATTATAGGTATTCTACAGTCATGCAATTTTTGAAATAAGTGGAAACAATTCTTTCAGTGGGCTTTTGTTTCATATGAGCCCCAAAGATGGGGGAGGTTAGAAATTGAAATAAATGAACATTACTCATCTAAAGCATATCAGATCAATTTGAACCGTCAAGCATAAAACTTAGTGGTAAGTGAAAATCATTTCCTCCTACACCACCCTTAAGTAATAATGCACCCATTTTGCCACAATAAACACAGCAGTTGGCATTCAGCACCAAATGCTTATGTTTGAAAATAAATGGTAATAGTCTGGCCTGCAGGTCTGATGGCAACAGATTGATTTGATTGTTAGACTTATTCATTAATATATGCTGCACTAGTGTTTGTCACACAATCCGTGTACCTTAAAGTCTGATGCCAATTATTTTCACTGCCAAGTTGTCAGTTGGCAGCCTGCTTTTACTTGTGCAATTTTCCCTGAAGACTATGAAACCAAATGATGCACAACGAACGGAAGACATGTTTTATTTAGAATGATTATTTCAGGTGTTTCTCTCTGAAAATGATTCTCCGTGAAGCTGTACTGTGGGCATGACAGTTGCATATATGTGAATGGAAGTTGGTTCTCTTGTTTCGTTCTGATAAAATGTTCTGTTCTCGAGTCAGTTGGTGTATTTGTCACATAACATTTCTCCCCAGAATGCTGTTGTTCTAGAGAGGATCTTTTCCCTTTCTCCAGAAATTGCCTGCCACTGATCAGGCCTTGCAATGGAAAACAATCGCAACTCCATTGATCACTTGTTTTCGCATTAATATTTATTTAATTTGAATTTCCTCTCTTCAACGTTCAAGTCTACTTCCAATAAAGAAAAAAATAAAGGACGATTTCATCCCCACCCTAACAAAATCATAGAGAGTAATCAGATATAAATGTTGCACCCCCAGCAGCTGTAGACTTTACATCTTCCCTGTAGAGCAGTGTTTCTCAACCACTGTTCCGTGGCACACTAGTGTGCCGCGAGACGCTGGCTGGTGTGCCGCGACGTGCGGCGACGAGAAGGGCGATTTGCATTGTCACATGCCTGGCGGCCGCCAATACTCGCGACTGACCCACCGGGAAGCAATATTTCTCCTCCTCTTTCCCAAAGCTCAGTACAAACGAGCCTGGCGGCCGCCAATACACAACGCTGACCCGCCGGAAAGCAATATTTGGCAAGTGTTTCTTACAGTCATAATTATAATATAGGGCGGCACAGAGTTAAATTTTTTAACTTTTTAAATGGTGGTGTGCCTCGTGATTTTTTTCACGGAACAAGTGTGCCATGGCCCAAAAAAGGTTGAGAAACACTGCTGTAGAGCAATACAGGTTTGAATTCATTTGAGGAGACTGTTTGATAACTTTGAAGCAGTTCTGGGAACACCCTGCACTTTGCCGCTGATGTCCACCTCTTACATAGTGTAGACACATAAAGCAGGTCCTGTTGTTGTTAATATTATTACCGTCGTACCTTGGAATTTGAACAGAATTCATTCCGGAAGTCCATTCAACTTCCAAAACGTTCATAAATCAAAGTGTGACTTCAGATTGGCTGCGGAAGCACACACACACACACACACACACACACCCCGGACGATCAGCTTCCAAAAATAGTTCTCAAACTGGAACAGTCACTTCCGGGTTTGTGGCATTCGGGAGCCAAAACGTTTGAGAACTAAGCTGTTCTAAAACCAAGGTACGACTGTATTTATTAAATTTGTATATCGTCCTCCTCCCATAGATCTCAGAGCAGTTCACAATGTAAAATTCAATATAAAAACACAAAATGCATGATAAAAATGGGAACAAAAACACACACACGAATAAACCTCCCAATCCCCTCCCATAAACACATTTAAATGGGGTATAAGATATTAATCAGCCAAAGGACAGACAGACAGCTTACAGCAAAAGTAATAAAAGGTCTTTCCAGCAACATTTCCTTCTTGCATTATTCCAACACAGATTAGGTTCTAGCCAAGGAATAGAGACCAAGGCAAACTTGCTACAAACACCAGCGTATTTAAACTTTATATTGTGTTGTGTCACTCTCTGACTCACTCACAAATTTGCTGACTCACTCTTAACCAACTGCCAGTGTAAGACAAGCACACCTATGTTAAACCTTTCTTGTCCTTTTTGTCTGCATGCCTAAACCCACATGCAGTCCTCTTATTTTCCCCATATTGTTGTTGCCCTAAATTCATTGTCTCATTGGATACAGAGAGTGTAAGCACTTGCAATAACAATGCCAAGTCTTATAATTTATTGAATTGAACAGCATGCATTTGTTTATGGAGAGAAAGAACCAAGTTTTCTGCCAATAATAAAATGGTGTTATGTTGAAACTATAGCCCTCTGCTGAACTATAGGAATTGTTTATGTAAAAGTTCCTGATCTCCATATAATTAATTATTTTATTGATTTCTATGGTTCTCCTTAATTTACTTCAGAGAGGATACTAACTGTATTACCCTAATCAACATCAGCAAGAAATCAAAAGTTAAGAGCAGTTTCATTTGTGATCATGTTACAGGAGGAGAATTGAACCAAATGAATTTATTTCAAAAGCTGCTTTTTTCATGGGAGCAGTCATAAAATTCAAACTAATTTGTATTTTTTGTATGCAGTATATTCTTTTAAAAAAAAACTTACAAAGGAATAAAAAGAATTGATGAAATTAATATAGCACACTATATTAGGACTTATATAAGCCACAGTATATAACATGGTACAATGAATATATTTTTATTCTGAGTCATTTGTAATGGAACATAAATACTGAAATACTAATCAAATTTGTTCTGTAACTTGTGTGAATAACTAAAAGAATGAATTTGTAGTTTCTGTTGACTATGTCTGGACCAATTTCATAAGCTGATGGCACAAATGAAAAAGACAAATATCACTCCTGTCATACTGCATGAGCTGTATACTTCACAGCACAGCACAGCACAATTTAACCTATTCTTTTGGCAAATAACCTGACCAAAAGGTTTACTTTTCACACTGCAAAAACTGAAACTCCTGAATGTCACCGGCAAAGGACAGGAAGCTTCATAAATAGGAGCAAATAGAAAGAATGGCTGGTTTCAAGAGAGTTCCTCTGTGCAAAAAAACTCACTCCCATCCCTCATACATATCAATATTCATTTCCCTCTCTCTCATCTCTTTTTCAGAGAATTGCTGGAAAAAATCCCTTGCAAAGAAAGGTGACTTTCCCCTCTTTAATATACCCTGCTACTAACATTCACCCAAGCAGGTTGTTATCTTCCATAGCAAAATATAAAGTGCAAACCAGCCCTATATCAGTGTTTTGTCGACAACTGTAGGCAGCAGTGTGCATGGAAATCTCCATTAACATGTATGGGAAAAGGAGAAAACATAGTTATAGGTAAAGCATAGAAATTATCAAGTAGGGAAATCACTCTTCCCTACAAATTCAATCTGTTCTGCAACTATTGATAATACCAAAGTAATGTCTCCTTTCTTTCTGGTCATCCTAGTCAGAGTGCACTAAAGCAAACCAATAGTCATGTCCATGTAGATTTGTAACTCTCTTCTAGTTACCAACCTATCTGAACATGCAGTTAGCTGACACCATTGATGATTATCTAGTCTAATTTCACGTTTTCCAAAGTGACAGACAGATGCTTCCAGGGAGCCCACCATCAGAATGTGAAAACATCAGTGCTCTCCAACTGTAGCTATACGACAGTGGTGATTAATATGGTGCACTCCAGATGTTGTTTGATGTAAGTTCTGGAAGACCTGCTGGGTTTTAATTTTTTTGGTGTCTTTATTTTAGAACTTCTTGTGATTTATATGGAAATTGTTCAGTTTGGTTGTGTATTTTTTTAATGCTTTATTGATTGTTTATGACTACTTTTGTTATGTTGTAGTTGTGTATTCTTTCCATGTTGTAAGCCGCCTTGAGCATGGCTTGAGCTATGGAAAGGTGGCATCCAAAAAAATTATGCATCAACCCCAACCGGTATGGCCTATAACCAGGGCTGATGGAAGCTCAAGTCCAGAACAACTGGAAGACATAAGAGTTGTGGAAAGCTGCTCTAACATATGTGGTTGAAAGTGCTGCTCCCTATTAGTGCCCCAGTTGTGGAATGCCTACCCTTGTGAGGAACATCTGATGCCAAATTTATTTTTTATTTCAGTGCCAGACTAAGACCTGGTTGCTCTCTCAGGCATTTATTACGTAGCTGAATATTTCATTCTGAGAGAACAATTCACTCTATTGTTGTAAGGGGTTTGTGTGTGTATGCACGCACGCACGCACACGTTTTCATCTCTTCTGATTGCTAATGAAATCATTGTTACTAATTGATTTTTTGTGTACTGTGCCCTGAGTTCAATATGATATAGATAGATAGATAGATAGATAGATGACAGACAGACAGACAGACAGACAGACAGACAGACAGACAGACAGACAGATAGATACTGTATATTCCTGTGTTTAAGACTACTTTTTAACCTAGGAAAATCTTCTCAAAAGTCGGGGGTCGTCTTATACGTTGGGTCATATTTCTTATACAGCGAGTATATCCCAAATTCTATATTTTAACTGGAAAAGTTGGGGGTCATCTTATATGCCCAGTCGTCTTATATGCCGGAATATATGGTAGATAGATAGATAGATAGATAGATAGACAGATGAGTACCCAGCACATTTTGGGGGGTCATATGCATGATCTCTTGCTATGTCTGACTTTATTGCATATTGGCTTTGGTAGATTTATTTTTCCATCATCATCATTGTACTTCATAGAAAAGAAACTGTCATATCCTCAAAGGGGAGAGAAAAGCCCAACAAGAAACCTATTTTCCAATAGGAGGAAGTCAATGTTCATTCTTTCTACATCACCATTGAATCTTTGATTTGTGTACACAGTCGTCCATAAAATAGCATTATAGAAGGAAATGCGATGGGTTCCAAGAAGTGAATAGCAAAGCTATATGCAAAGGTAATCAGCAGTAAGTAATATATTTTTTGCCATCAAAACACCAGTCACAGAAGCTTCTGCTTATGCAAGCAGGATCTTATCTCTGTGATGGCAATGGTGATTGCCTTCCCAAAGGAAGGTGCAAGTTATTACAGAATGAAAGTTAACATATTTTATGGATAGTAAGCATTGCAAGATGAGTTCAATTGAGCAGTTACCCTTCAGACTTAGGAAAACAAAGATTATTAAAACATTTCAGTGTTAAATTGTGATTCCAAAATGAAGTTATTAGAGAGCAAATGGGCTGTATTTGTGGCATGTGGATTTTGATTAAAATTCTTAAACTATATTAATTAAATACTGGGATGTCATAACAGAAAAGCCTTGCCTTGGCAGAAAAGACACTGGGCCCCAATGCAGCAAAACTAGTCATTACAGGATTAAAAATAGCTCTTGACGTTGGTAAAATCAAATCAGTTTTCTGTTATAGTACCAAACCAGCATGATGTAAATGAAAAATCAATTGAAAACATTAAATCTTTTTTTTTCTTCAAATTTTACTCGCATTGTATTTACTTTATTTTTTAAAGCCCCAGTCAGCTATTTGTGATTTGTAGAAATAAGACATCCAATTCAATAATTTAAGGATTTCCTTAAATCTAACATCAATTTTGATCTAATTTCTACATGACAGACTCTGCACAATAAGACATGTGTGACAGACTCAACTTCCCTAGTCTCACAAGGATTGAAAGGGTTACCATTGAATACAGAAGATAAAACCTTGAACCTCTGTAATAACATTAAAGCATTTTTATAAAGGCTTGCCCAAACTTTCCTTTTGCCCTGCATCTTCTAGGCACAGGTTTGCACTTTTCCGGTCTGTGTCCGAGTGCTTCCCACCCCCACTCAACCGCCACTTTCTCCAGGAATATCTGATCTTTATCATCATATGACAATTTAGATTTGCAGGAGATTTTCATTTGTTCTGATTCAGTTGTAAAGAGTGGGTTTTCGTGGGGAAAGCGGCAGAGCAAAAGAAAAAAGAAAAACTGCTCAAACAGGAAGCTTTAAAATATAGACCTGTGGCTTGAAATATGAAGCAAAGGTAATCACTGATGAATCCTAACAAGAAATATCTCAATCTCAAACCTTTATTGGCATATAGACAAAATTCTGAAAGGTTCAGTACAATAAAATCACTCAGCAAAATATGCAGCAAGGAATATTTCATTTTCATTTCTTAATTGGTATTCATATCTATAAAGATATTTCTTCCTAAAGACTGCATGCTTTAAAGTCTACATCCATAACTCTCTGAACCTTTTTTTCTGTTTAGACCTCATCATTAGGACCGGGGGTGGGGAGGCAGATCTAGTATCTAAACAATTTCATCCATGCAAAAACATAAAATATTTTTTTACATAGGTGACCCTGTGACCTGAAAACAATATAGCCAAATCCAAAAGTTCAAGGCACTCAGACAGAATCTTTCTATAAATTACTTTGTTACTTTTGTGAAAACAAATAATAATATTTAGAACTACTGTATAATGAATAGAGTGACCAAGGTCACTACAAAATGAATAAAAGCAAAGGTTTTTCATATCCTTTACACACTACTCTCGTGGTTAAAATTGAATCACAAAACTGTCGCCCTTGTCTGCCTGCATTTCAGCTTGGCTATAAAAATTCCAGATTGAAAATAGAAGTCTGCTATCAATGACCAATGTCTCCAGCCCTGCCCATAACATATTCATTTCAAAAAACCCTTTGGATTTGAGTGTTTTCTGCAAGATGGGACAAGTGGAAACCATGATCTATGGCTGATTGGCCTGATCTAATGCCAATTTGTTCATCTTCCAGAATTTTTACATCATCCATTCCAAAACTTGATTCCATAAAAGCCTAGCATAAATTTTGCCAGTTACAAAAATAAAGTTATTCATTCATTCATTACAGAAATAAGACTAATTGAACATAACAGGATATGCTGACCCATTGGATCAGATTGATCACTGAAAATCTTGTTACTGTCAATATCATGGCACCAAAGGAATTGGCATCTCCATAGTGAGTTCTACACAGAGACACATATGCAGACACACCTTATTTATTGTTTAAATGTGGGGTTGGGTACTCGTGGACATCCAGATATTGTTGGCTTTTAACTCCAGTAAGCCCCAGTGGCTAATGGTAAGGGATTATGGGAACTGTAGTCCAGCATTGTAATGTCAAAGGTTTTCCATCATTGCTTCAGAATGACTCCCAGTATAAGTTGGATAGAAGTTGGTGCCATTGTATCTTAAGTTTCTGTGTCATTGATTTAAGTTGTAGGTAGACACAATCTTTATTAGTTGTCCTTCATATACAGCTTGTGTATGTGTATCAGACATAACATCTAGACTCGTTGTAAAGTAAGGTAGAGTTAGAAGGTACCAAACTGCAAATTTGAAACACATTAGAGAAATAGTCCCGCTCTATTCTGCCTTGGCTAGTCCACACCTGGAATACTGTGTCCAGTTCTGGGCACCACAATTTAAGAAGGATATTGACAAGCTGGAATGTGTTCAGGTGAGTGAGACCAAGATGATAAAGGGTGTGGAAGCCATGTCTTATGAGGAATGGTGAAGGGAGTTGGGTATGTTTAGCATGGTAAAGAGAAGACTGAGAGGAGATGCCCCTCAGAATCCCTTTCAACTCTGCAATTCTGAAAACAAGTGTTCTACCACTGAACTAGAGTCCCTCCCCTAACTTCTGAATGCCTGGCAGTATTTTTCTGGCATGCCAGGGGTGTTCATGGCCCCCTAAATCCACCTTGTATCCATAGCTGTCCTTTTTGAAAAATGTCCTCAGTCTACTTTACTTTGTGATTCGGGTAACAAGCTGTGCTCTATAAAACTAAGCTCTGTTTTCCCCTTTCACTCTTAAGGGAAATCTAAAATCTAAAAAATGCTGTAACCTTTTCCCCTTAAAGCAGAAGCTGGTGAAATTTGCAGGTACGTGAGAGCTATAATGCACAGGAAAAAATGGAAAGTAGAGAATATAAGACAGACAGTGAAACATAAGCCTTTGTGTATGTCTTCATCTGATTTGTGGCACTTAGTTGACATCTCAACTCCTGACAACAAGGGATTTGTTCCCAGTACAAAGCAATTGAAAACTTCTAGTTAAAAATAGCCATGTCTTATGAGAGCTCTTATCACACAAACAGCTTCTCCAGATAGATGTTTTGTAATAAAATATTATTAATTACTGCATCAGAGAAATATTTCCTTTGCATCTTGTTAATAAATTACTATCCAATTTGAACTGATAGAGGATGTGGAAATATCTTAAATAAACCTCAATAATTCCCAATCTATAAGTTTCATATCACATTTTTGTAGAGTACTATAAGTTAAGTATACATCATGTAAATTGCATATTGCTCAGCTGATGTTTTGGGGAGCCTGCTTTTTCAGGTTCCTATTGTTATTCATTTTGATGTGCAATATCAGCGGCCTTGATTTCATTGCATTTTGCTGATTTTGTTTATCTGTAGATTAATAAGACTAAAGACATCAGCTCATTGTACATTTCATCAACTGAGGGCTTCATTGGCAAGAGTGTCTAATAAACATTTGACTCCAGATTCCACACCCTCCCAGTCACTGCTTTCCTGATGATAGACATTCCACTTCAGCAGGCATTTTTTTATGTCCATGGCATTAACTTATTAATACTTATAAACATTTTAATTTATGTAGTGGACAACTTTCAGCCAAAGATGTTAAAGTAGTTTTACTAAAGCAGAATTTTAGCTATCTTCCACAACTCAGTGAAGAGAGAAACTGAGACCTATTGAGACTCAAATAGATCAGCTGTTTATAGGTGTAATTAAATGAGAGTTTATTTTCCCTACATTCATTCTTCAATTCGTCAAGGGCAGTTTGAAGAATTGGCCTATTTATTATTTTTATACCATCTAGGATCTTAGAGTGGCATACATTATCCCATTTTATTAGAGTGGCATACATTATCCCAATCGGTTGCAAGAAGTGACTAGCCCAAGGTCACACAGTGAGCTTCTTAGTGGATGAGTGCAGATATGTATGTGTTCAAAGCACAATATGCACGGTACCTTACTGTCTCCCTCCTGTATATCTAAGTTTTGATTAAAAAGGTTGGCAGAAAATGTCCCTAAGAATGACTCATTAGTCTTGCCTAAATTCCCTTTCCTTCCCTCAGAATTGCTTAGGTCGGACATGACTAAACGACTAAACAACAACAACAAAATCTCCCATGTAGGAATGTCCAAATTCACCATGAATAGTCAACTTTTATGAAAATTCAGTAGCAACTCTAGTTCCAGATTATAGCAGCTTTGCCCAGTGCACAGTGGGTTTGTTCATGTAGTGTTGACAATAGTCAGCTGCCACACACAGAATAGTCCTGCACTGGTATCTTTGTGGGTCCTATTAGGAATGCATGAGATTTTGCTCATCTTATATTTTCACTTCTCCCCAAACTTCCAGGATATTTTCCTTATCCAGGAGTCTTCAAATGCACTTTGAAGCAGATGACTCTTACAGGATATGTTTTATTTCAGTCCAATGGCCTATTTGTCCTAAGCATTATATATGCCTCTCTTTTTACCTCCAACAGTTCGTTTCAGTGCATTTGTGCACCTCAAGAGAGAGGTAAAAGGAATGTAGGATAAAAGAGTATCTGATTAACATACACTCTTCAGGGAAATATTGGACCATCCTAACACAGCTCTCATGCCTAACTTATCTGTATGACATAAAAGGCAGCGTAATGGAGGGGACTCCTTCCTCTCTCTGCTTCTTTTTTTTTAATGAATCATTTTTGTTTTAATTTTAGTACCCACCGGACTTGAATTGACATGCAAAAAATGAAATTGGGGGAACTTAAAAGTCTTCAAAGAGGGTTTTTGTGTATATTTTTGGTTTCCATTAACTTTCAGTCTATCTTCCTACATTGTTTCTCCTGAGGCATGACAGCTTCTTGACTCTTTACCAAACTTTTATGTAACATTGCATTGCCATAGAAATGTTTTTTCCAGTGTTTTGTTATCTTTTTTTAAAAAAAGAAAAAGTGTTTAGTTTATCAAGAGAATAAGCAAAATTATTAAGCAAAATACAAGAAAATTCACAACTTATGCTTATTTAACATATGCGCTTTCATGTTTAGGCACGCTGCCCCCCCAATAAATAAATAAAAATTATGCAGAAATGACAGACACGCGGAGGGGGGGATAAGGAAATGGTGTGAAAATAGCATGCATGGGAGAAAATGGGGAAAAGGCAGTTCGAGAGAGTGATTGGAAAAGGCCAAAGGGATTTGGAGAGCCAACAGATGGGGGTTGGACTGCAGAGGAGGTGGTTGACAGAGCTTCAGACTGCAGAATGACCCCAGAATTCAGGACCTCAGCAGCAGCAGCAGCTGAGAAACCAAAAAAGTGGAGGGTAATTACCACGCTGGAAGTTGACTGTACTTCTTGAAATGTGGCATGTCTATGTGTGCTGTGGCATACAGATTTGGCTGGAACAAGTCCAACATCTGTGTCATCAAGGTGTTTGAGAAGGAGAACTGTGGGGCTGTGGCAAATGTGACCAGCCAGGAGTGGGATAAGGCTTTGCTGGAGACAGAGAAGGCAATGAACTTGTGTCAAGGAGACATGAACTGGTATCTGAAGAAGTGTGCATGCACACGAAAGCTCATACCAATGACAAACTTAGTTGGTCTCTAAGGTGCTACTGGAAGGAATTTTTTTTATTTTGTTTTGACTACGGCAGACCAACACGGCTACCTACCTGTAACTATGAACTGGAAGTGTGTTCCTGTGGGTGGCAGCATCTTGAACCAAAAGGCTCTGAGCCTCTATGACCACTTCAGGCCTTCAAACACAGATGAGGAGCAGCCTGCCAAGGAATTTAAAACCAGCACAGCTTGGCGTAACAGCTTTATGACCTGCTTTAACCTGAAGAACGTCTGGACAACAGGGGAGGCTGTATCTGCCGACAAAGAGACTGCAAATAATGTATCCTGTGCAACTAAAGTGTCTGCTGGATGACAAGGCATATCTTCCTGAACAAATCTCCAGTGCAGACGAGACATGGTTTTTCTGGAAGAAAATGCCTAAGCAGGCTTAAATTGACACAGATGAAAATCAAGCCCCTGGCTTCAAAGCTGCAAAGGACTGAGTGACTGTGCTGCTCTGCGGCAATGTGGCTTTACAAGATTTTGCTTATATGTGTGATGACCAGGATCACAACCCCTGTGTAAGTGAGCTGCATGCACACAGTCAAGATTTATTTATTTTAAGCACATTTCACATAAAACATTAAGGAATATATCTATCACCCAATGCACAAGGCGTCACATTTACAAGCTGTGTAACCACAACCCCTCACCCCAACAAAATATTTTTATCATTGTTTGCGTTGTCATATTTGTTTGTCTTGTCAGTGAACATGGTACAGGGAATAAAAAAGTTTTTTGTGTTTTTTTTTAATAAGAGTGTTGCTTAAGGCGCTTGGAGTGGGAATTCAAGCCTCTTTGCTGACTTGCAAGCTAAGGTGTGAGTGAGCAGAATAATGCAGTGTGCCTTTTTTAACCTCATGGTAATCTTCTTCAGTCACATGCAGATTTAAACCCTTCAGGGATAGGAAGATTTGTACTGCTTCAAGCACAGATATTTTCCTGATGGGGGAAAAATGCTAAAAGTCATTTGCAGTTGTGAAGTGAGGTCTTTTTTTTTAGCTGCCCCATATGATAAAACTGTAATTACAATATTTTCAAAGGTACAAATTCTCAGGCCCGGAAGACTGCTCCCCCACAAACAAAAAAAGCCAAAGAACAATCATTGCATGGGCACAAATTTACAAATATGGTATACCCCCCACCCAAAAAAGAGGAAACACATCAAAGAAGAGGACACCAGATTTGTATAAAACATGCCCATGCTAACATATGCATAGATGGAAAGTTAGAAATTATCACAGTAATTTAAATAGCAATTTAATACATCTCACCATGGAGGGGAAGTTTTGCCTTCTGTCAGGTGCTAACTGCTGATGGACAGATTCAAGGCCCTGATCTTCCTTCTTATGACCGTTTATCTGTCCTATCCTCTGTAAATTAGGACTTATGCCCACCATAAATTTATGCCAAGCACCCAGATAAAAAAGTCTGGAAAGTATCCCCAAAAACTGTTCAGTCATTTTAGGCCTCCTTTGCCAAATATTTGACTCAAACTGCATTATGTGATTGGCTGTGTACTCTCCGGTAAAATGATAGAACATTAAAATAAGGTTTCTACCATGCCATAGCCTGAAAGTGATTTCCAAGGAATTTAAGGCATCTTTTTGATTTTTCATATTTTGAATGTTAATGGACGTTAATCTAGAAGCGTACCCAGGAATGGGAGCCACTCGGCCATCCACAAAGCTGCTATCCGCCACTATTAAAATCTATAGCAGTTTTATCATCAACATATAGTGGAGATGATATGTTCTATACATGTAGTGTCTAAGACTACATGCTTAGGCTTTTGTGGGATGTTAGTGATAGTGTCCAGCTGCGTGCATTTAAAGAGGTGGGCGTGACTCCGTAGTTTTCACTTCCGTAATTTTTACAGATGTGCTATGATTCTTAACTGCTCTTTTAATTGACTTGGAATTGATTGCTTTTTAATTGCATTGTGCCCAGCTCTAAAATAATATGATAAGCGGTGGGTCAAAATAGGCTTATTAATTAAGTAATGTGCAGGCTTGTAGCTGCATGAGATCCATACTTGGTAACACAGATTGTTTCAACGCCCAGATTCTGTCTTTTATGTAATACATAATCCTAAACGCTGAAAGCTTCGAGGAGTGTTCGCTTTATCTAATTATGATGATGATAATAATAATAATAATAATAATAATAATAATAATAATAATAATAGAAATGCTTTGCTTAGGCAATGATAGAATGAAACGTACATAATTGCCCAACCCGGTGAGATATACAGTTACTCCAACATCATCTGGTTTTGCTTTGCTTTCTAATTGTATTAAATAGCACAGCGAGTGCTTCTTGAAGCTGTTGGGCTTTAGGACCCAGCACTGCTTAGAGAGTTCCTCTTTTAATCTTGTGTGATTTGCCTTTGAAGAGGGAAGTGGCTAAGAGACAGTGGGCTTTAAGTTCTTCTTACCATACCTATGTGTGAACAACAGGACTATCAAATTCATGCCTTCTTTATCCAGAGTGGAGTTCATGTGAGGATCCACTCAGTGCCAATGCTTCAGCCAAGACTGCCATTGTTTCACCTGTGGAAATTAATCCAGGTTAGAAATAACTTCAGTTGAGTTTTCTTTTATATGTTTGAGATCTCAGCTTATTGTTTTTTCTTCTTCTCATATTAGTCCAGCAAAAGTAGAATGAATTAAAACTTTATTTGACTTTTGGATTAATTTTACTCCTGGCTGTAATAATTTCAATAGTACTTTTTCTGCTCTGTATATAATTTGCCATATTAAACTTGAGGATAGTATTGACGTCGGCTTCTCAGAAGTTCATTTCTAATGGTTCAAAACCTTCCAAGAAAATAAAAATCATTATAGTTCAGTAGTGTATTATGCAAACCTCTGGAATATATTTGAAAGTCAAACTGTTAATTTATGAATAATAATCAGGCATCTAAAATAGTGGGTAAACATAAGGATTATTTTAAAAACAGTTTAAGCATATTATCCATTTCTCCGCTTTCTACCCATTGCTTCCTTTTACCTATAAATACTCAATAGGGTCTTTCTTCATAAGAGTTTTTTTAAAAGAGGCTCAGGATTCAAGGGTCTTGAAACAGCATATGCATGTAGGCTTTTGCAATTTGACCTCAAGTTCAAATTCAGATTAAGGATGAGAGGAATAAAAGCTTACTTTTAAAAATGTGCTTTCATTCCAGGTGGATGTTTACTATGGTATAACTACCATAAACTCAGTTGCTGTTGGTGTTCATAATAATAATAATATTAATATGGCAACAGCAGTGTGTGACATTTTACAGAATACAAGAGGGCAGGTCCCTGCCCCAAGAAGCTTACAATCTAAAATTCAACACAGAAGAAGCAACAAAGGAAGAGAAAAAGTGGAGGCAAGAATCTCTGATTGTTTCTGGGGGTTGTGCCAAAAACTTAATAAAAGCAGGTGAGTTTTGAGGAGGGATCCAAAAGAAGTAAAAATGGATAGAATTTCAACACACGTTCTGGAAGGTAGTTCCAAACATGCATGGCAACAAGCGTGAAAATGAAGGGTCATTTAAGGAAGCAGTAGATCTTTGGAAGATGGTGGAACTGGAGGAGTAAAGGTCATAGAAGGGGATGTGTCAGGAGATAAGCTGGGCAGGGAAGTAAAGGGCTTTGAAGGTAAGGCCAAGGAAAGCTCCTGGATCCAGAATTCAGAGCAGATTGACAGGAGCAGTGAATGATGTTGGTATCCGATGGTTCATCCAGATTTCCCTTTGTGCCACACTTTACAGGCACAGGTCTGTATGCAAGCATTTATGTTTCTGTTTTGTCCCTCTGCTTTCCCCAGGAAAACCTGCAGAATTGTAACTTGGTTCTTGGGTTTTCTGCAGACTGCTGTTTGTTCCCATTCAGCAGTAAACATTGGGTTTTCCTGGGGAAAGTGGTGGGACAAAAAAGAAAAAGAAAAGCCCTGCTCAGACATGGGCCTGAAAAGCGTGGGAAGCGTGGTGCAACAGGAAGTCTGGATGAGCCCATAAAGGGTCCAGTCTGAGACAATGGAAGGAAACAGAAGAGGCAATGCCAATAGCCTAGGACGGTGATAGTTTCCGGTAAAGGAGGAGACATGTCAGCATCTTGCTTGAGATTGTGTGTTCTCCTGGCCTTTAAAACTTCTTGCATACATTGTTGCCTTTCCGTTTCCGAACTTGCCCAGAACTGAACTGATCTAGCCTTGTCTCTTGTCCAGCTTTTGCAACGCCTTCTACTCAGAACAGATCCTGAAAAGGCGCTGGGCCAGATTCCAGAAGTGCACTATAATCAAATAGCGCAGGGTGCAACAGCTTTCAATTTTCCATATCTAAAGCAGCTCCAAGAGACTCACAGAATCTCTTGGAGTAAAGATAGCAAACATACTGTATGTCTGTGTAAACGTATGTCCCTTAATACTGCATCTCTGTAAATATTGAGTGGTGATCTGAGATCAGTCCATTATTTCCCCATATTTCCATTCCTACTATAGATCAGTTTCCTATACCACTCATAGGCTTTACTGCCTAGCATAATTAAATGTCTTGTAGTAGGGCTAGGGTACAGTATCATAGTGATCATGATCAGTGGTGTCTTTATCACATACTGAAATAAGCATTGTAATGGGAATTATACTTATTATTATTATTTTATAGAAATGAACCCATCAGCTCAGGAGCACCAAAAATGTTGCTGACACTTTAGTAGCCCAAACTAGAGCCAGGGCCAGATAAACTGGAACAGAAACAACCCACCAATAGCAGCACCAATTACAGAAAACTAATGATTTGGCATTTGACCAAACTGCTGTTTACTGTTAGTATAAGACATAAGGTTTAGATTATATGGAATGCCTCCATGCATGTTTCCACAGGCAGTAGCTTATTCCAAAAACAGACCAGGAAGTCTCTGGCCAGAGTTTCTCACTCAAATGATCCCAGCAGAAATGAATTGGGTTGAACGTAAACAGCTTTTATAACCTTCTTCACAGCTGTATGTAAAATGTAGATGATTGTTCATATCAATTTAGAGCACTATAACTTTATAAGGCATGGAAGCGATGTGTTCTATGAAAAGCAATTTGTCCATACCAATGCAATTAGTTGTCCTTGTATTTCAGCAACAAAGGTGTATTCTAATAAAATGCTAGTATTCAAAGCACCAGTTTAACAAAACAGTGTTTTTCTCCTGTAGGTATACTAAAACCCTTAAAAGCACTGAAAGGGGGGGTATTTATGTTGGGGAAACCAACCTGTGCTGGCAAGATGCTAACATGAAATTGCAAATGCAACAGAAACTTCCATTTGTTTAATAGTCAATTACTACTGTCCCTGGATTTGTGAATATGGGATTTAGATTAAGACCTCATGGTGAACAGATGGACTGATTGCAGGGCTCTGAACAATATGTCCTACTGCTTCCCCGCTCCTTGTGTTCTGAGTTATAATCAAGTTTCCTTACACCCTGCCACTCAGCAACAATAACAGTGGAAGTAATGCCAGCAGAGTCCCTTCAGATATGCATCTTTTCTGAAATACCCTTATGTAGATAGAGCTTATTTTTCCAATCTCCCACCCCATGCTGTTCTTAAAATCATACCACATGGAGCTGATTGTAACAGGGATTTTGTGGTTCCTGGTATCTGTATACCCACTGGAATGTTGTAGCCTTTTTGCGAATCCCCAGAGATTACCGTAATAATTGTGTCAGCATTTTCTAACACATCCCACTTTCGGAGATTTATAACTGCATCTCAGGCTCAATGCACCTTAACTCCATGAACATAATATGAACTTCTAACCAATTTAAACCAACCTAAAATAAAACTCAGCACAAACTAAACCCTAAATAAGTAGCAACAGCAATTAAATGTTCACAGTACTGCAGGAAAAGGCAGGAAAGGCAGGAAACAGTATTTAACAATACTCCATGGAAAAGTATCTCCCCCCCCCCAATACATTTCTATCCCCAGCAGTGCTTATATCAACATGGGGGGATTATTCATGGGTGTAATTATTCAGATCTGGTGGTTGTCAGTTTTTAAAGCAAGAACAAATGGGATTTCAATTAACAGGTGAATTTATAGAAGTAGGAGGCTGTTGTTGTTAGGAGGAATTCAGCATTGCACAAAGGCATCAGTAGCCCATTTAACTCACCCCTGGCTTGGAGGCCACTTTCCAACTCTCATCCATCTTCCCAATATGGGAGTAGCTGGCAGCCAGCCAGTGTGAGACACCTTCTCTCTCCTGACTAGCAATTATTCCAACTTCCCAGGTAGAATGATCCCCCCCTCCTCTCCTGTATCCTGTTCTGAAGGTTCTCCCAAGTTCCCTAAGCTCCCCAAGTGGGGAGCGCACAGTGGGGGGGGGAGTCCCATTGTGCAAGTGGAAGACATGCTGGCATGACGTAATAATTGAATCCTGCCCATGATGATGATGATGATTGCTGTTAGTATATTGAGGGACACAGACTCCATAGTTGCACTAAATATATTTTGAAAACTTCCAACTCCCTACATCATCCTTTGGTAAAGGCGTTGTTAGATCAGCCACAGATGACTCAGTCACAACTTTACAGAGAAAAATAGCTCGCCGTGAGAATGGTGGTTTTGGTAACCTTGCTTTTTCTCTAATATTTCTCCAACCTTCCTTTGTGCTTTTAACTCCAGACAGTGTTTTTTAAACAATAAGGGGGGATTAAAGGTAAAGGTAAAGGGACCCCTGACCATTAGGTCCAGTCGTGACCGACTCTGGGGTTGCGCGCTCATCTCGCATTATTGGCCAAGGGAACCGGCGTATAGCTTCCAGGTCATGTGGCCAGCATGACAAAGCCGCTTCTGGCAAACCAGAGCAGCACATGGAAACGCCGTTTACCTTCCCGCTGTAGCGGTTCCTATTTATCTACTTGCATTTTGACGTGCTTTCGAACTGCTAGGTTGGCAGGAGCTGGGACCAAGCAACGGGAGCTCACCCCATCACAGGGATTCGAACCGTGACCTTCTGATCAGCAAGCCCTAGGCTCAGTGGTTTAACCACAGCGCCACCTGGGTCCCTAGAGACTCTTTAATATAGCCCTATCTGACAACTTTATTGTAGCAATTTTATAAACTCTTTGCAGATACCAGTTTTAGATTTAGGACTGACATATACAATTTATGATTCTGTGAGCCTGTTCAGAAAAAAAATGATTTAAAACTAATATACAAAGTGGCCTTAAGTTTGGAAAAAAATTATATGATTTGATACATGTTTGGGGAGTAAACATCAAACACCTAAACAGAATAGCTACAAAGTTCACAAAAGTAAATTCACTTGCATTCGCAAATATATTTAGAACTGTGGCTATAAATATGGGGCTTATGTAGATACTCATCAGAAGCAGGTCTAGCAGAAGAGTAAGTCAACCGTGCTTTTGCAAGCCTGGTCTCTTGTAACATGCAAATTGACTTAAGATGGCAGGGGTGAATGCTTCTGTTGTGCCACCAATTTTGCTCTACAGTACAACCACTTTTTGTTATCTACTCTAATGTCCTTCATCATATGTCAGGGGTCTGCAACCTTTAAGACAAAAAGAGCCACTTGGACCCGTTTCCAAAGAAAAAAAATAAACTGGGAGCCGCAAAACAGGGACGTAATTAGAAATCAGAGGGCCCCATAGCAAAATTTGCTATGCCCAATAATAAATGCCCCCAAATGCCATAGAAAATTATTCAGGGCCCCAGTGTACCATAAATCCTAATCAGTGCCTGATGTAAATAATAATTAATAATGAGGGCCCAATGTCATCCTCGTCATTATAAAAATAACTTTGAGTTTGGGCTGCCTTGATTACTGGGAATGGGCACCAGCAACCACTGCCTTATGAGTTTGGGCTGCCTTGATTACTGGGAATGGGCAAAACTCTGACTCCCTTATTAGGACACCTGTATGGTTTCATGTGTGTTGCTCCCATCAAGTGAACTTATAAAATTTCCTCATATTGAATCAACCCATTGATTAATACATCTACCTCTATCTCCTGACCAGTCCGGCAGGAGGCCACAGGCAGGCCGCAGGCAGGAGCAGCAGCAGCAAACACGCGCTCCGAGCCCGCAAGCCTTTTCTGCTGCTGGGCGGAAAGAAGCGCGCCCGTTTAAAAAAATAAATAACTCCGCCCCCGTGAGCCTATTGGCTGCAGAAATGCGGCAGGGAGGGGCTGATGCAGGGAGGGGGCCGACCACGCTCCCCGGGCTGCTAACGTCACCTTGTGTCCTTTTTGCACAGCGCACGCGCACAGCGGAGTTGTGGACTCCGGCGGGCGCCATGCGGGGCGCAGGCGCACAGCGCGCCGCCGCAGCAGTGTGCTCTGGCGGCGGTGGGCACCGCGCGAGTGTCTGGCGGGCGTGGCGGGCGCCGCCGCATGGCTCGGACGCCTCCTCCCCTCGTATCCGCTCCGGAGCCGCAGCAAAGGTGTAAAAGAGCCACATGCGGCTCCAGAGCCGCAGGTTGCAGACCCCTGTCATATGTGATGTTCTCCTTTAGGATTCTGTCACAGGTTTGTTTCATTACATTGTTTGTGGGAGACTTAAACAAATAACGGGCCAACCCAGTTTGTATTCTCTCCACTATGAACAGATTGTTGTTGGAGCCAGTGTGCTTCCAGACACTCAATATTTTGTGGGATAAATTCAAGTGCATACCAGAAATTTAGGCAACCCAAGTGGTGGGGTGGGGAACTTACAGCTCATGGGCCAATCTTGAGCCAAAATACCATTAAGAAAAATTAAACTTGCCAAATGGAAGGAGGTGACATCAACTGATAGGCACAGTGTCAGAGTTTGGTTCTGCTTTAGCTGCATTATCTCATCAGCTGATGACCAGGGGTTAAATCCTGCTCAGTTTGGCTGTTCCCTGCTGAGAACAGGGACATGTAGCCAAAGCTCAGTGCTTTGTCTTAATATCCTGCTGCAAACAGCCCCATGCTGCTCTTGAAACCTGCCATTTTGGATGTTAAAAGAGCAACTTGGTGCTGCTCACAAAAGGGTTTTAAAACAGCCATGCACTGCTTTTTAAGCCCTTGAAAGCAGTCCAGTGATGCACTTTGAAGTCCTGACACCAGGTCTGCTAGCCAGAAAAAGCTACCTTAGTTTGAAAAATACTAAATACAAATATGTATTATAACAAATCCACTTAAAACAACAACATACCTTTAGCAGTTAGGAAAGGGATGGGCAAATGCACTGAAAAGTGTGGGATGAAGGAATGATTGGGGAGTCTATCCTTTGTATAAGCAAGTCAGAATGAATTATTAATTCCAGTGCTTTATTAAAGAAAGGTGTAAACTTACAACACAGCCTTCAGAGCCCTGCTGCCTTCATAGTCTTGGGACTGATACTGAAGCAGCAAGCAGTTGTCATAACTTGTCCGAACCCAGTAAAGCAAATAGCAATTACTTATATGGATGCTGGCATCAGTAGCCCATTTCATTCACCCCTGGCTTGGAGGCCACTTTCCAGCTCTCATCCATCACCCCAATAAGGAAGTAGCTGACAGCCAACCAGTGTGAGACACCTTCTCTCTCCTGACTAGCTGAGCCTCCCAAGCCCACAGATAAACATAGCATCGAAACAAGCCAATTAATATATATCAAAGCAGGTGAATAAACATTCTTGCAGTAGTTAAGTTATATTGACTGCCAAGATACAGGCCTTCCGGAACATTTTCACCATTTGGTTCTACACAATTATGTTAAGATGTTAAGATGTGCACTAAGACTTGTATGTTAAGATGTGCACTAAGACTTGTGGGGTTCCAAATTATACAGTATATCATTCCTATCTACTTTTCCAATAAAATAAGACACTGCTATATGTGGGGAGAAGAGACGGTGGAAGAAGACTGGAAGAAATTTAAGATTTATCTAGAGAAATATAAAATTAAAAATGGACAATAAGGGAAGTGGATACTCAAAGATGCTGAAGAAGCATTAAGCGTTTGTGAGAAGGAAATAAGTCTTAAATGTAAAATAATTATTGAAAACATTTATTATAGCTATATTAGAAGAAGAAATAGATTAAGAATTAGAGAGTGTCGCAATAGACAGGAATAGAAACGTGGAAGGGGGGGGGAAGGAGGAAGTCGGCAGGGTAAGATATATATTGGATTAAATGTTAAAGAATTGTTTTTCTGTTTTTTCTTGGTTTTTGCTCTTTAATTTTGTCTTCTTTTCTTTAAGCTGTTTGTATTTTTGTATTTTTTGTATTTTGTTCTTTTTCTATTTGTTACAAAATCAATAAAAAATATTTATTAAAAAAAATAAGACACTGCTATATGCTCCAAGGACTAGAGGCAGATCACAGTTGTTTCAGAGAGTTGAAGGAGGATGTTATAGAAAGTCCCTTCCGTCGTAGAAGGAGGGGAGATTGTGGGCAGCCACGAGTCCGTGCACGTGCTAGGAGAATAGCTTTATTGTGCTGAAAATGAATGTGAGGGCATGGCAGAAACGTAGGATCACTGTGAGGTGGTGTTAGTATTGTATCTGTATGTTTTAAGTCAGTTGTCCAAACTTAGCTTCAATAATGATCTGACAAAGTGGCATTAGGCAAATTGCTGTTTGAAACCAAGGTGCTCCTAAGATTCCATTAATATCAAAGATACAGTAACATAGATCAGCATGAGGTGACTGCAGAATAGGAGAGAGAAGAAGGCATGGAAATGGGGGTGATCTGTGCGCAAGGTAGAGTTGAGAAAAGTAAGGAGGAAGGTGGAGGCGGAAAGGGAGTGAAGGTGAAAATGGACATGGCCAAGGGGAAATTGGGAATGGGGTTGAAGATTAAAGCAGAGGCATGAAAAGGTCTAAATAATGGGAGAGGAGAGTGGCTCCATAACTGGGCAGAAGGTGAAAGGGGTGCTGCTTGGTTGTGAAATAAGCAAAAATCTGCTCTTATTCCCTTATTGGGTTCTCCATCGGTCGGAGAATGTAACAGAGGCCAACCAGAGAATTTTGAGAAGCAAAGCCTTTATTTTTGCTGTTGCAACAGGGTCCTTCCCCTCATGCAGGAGAGCAAGGAAGAAACCCAGAACAAAAGAGAACCTCCACTTTTATCAGTTTTCCCATCACCAAGAAACACCCCCAAAATACATCATTCCTACATCACAGCTACGTAATCAATACCTCACAAAAAGGGAGGGTTCAAGGTAGAAATCCGAGCACCTTTGACACCTCTCCTAGTCCTCTCACCCCTCCCAGGTGTGAATTCCTAAACACAAAGAGGAATTAACAGTTTCCTAAAAGTTGATCACTATATTTTGTTCGGAGGAGTCTTCCATTGTGAAAGAGATGGCTAGCAGTCTGGCACCATTGATGGGGAAATGTCCAGTTGGCAGAGCCTCTGGCTTACAGGATTATGGCTCCCAAGTTGATAGTCATGTGGAAATGTGTGTGTGATTCTGGTCAGAGAGAGTCAAAATGGTGTCAGTCAGGCCTGTCTTCCTGTGCTGCTTCAGACATGTGCCTGTACATTCATGTACATGTTTAGGAAAAGGGACCCAGGTGGTGCTGTGGTTAAACCACTGAGCCTAGGGCTTGCTGATCAGAAGGTCGGCGGTTCGAATCCCTGTGACAGGGTGAGTTCTCTCAAATAGGCATAGGGAAGCAATTAGGGAATGTGTAATCTAGTCTGGCCATTGTACAATCTTTTAACCACACAATGCTGAAGAGTATTACAGGAAGGCTCCTTAAATTGAAAGTGGATGTGCATTCTGGATGCATATATATAAAATGCATTGATGAAAATTACTAATTAAGATTTTTAGGCAAAAATATTTTCACTGCTAGTTTAGAAAAAGCAAAAAGGGCAATATCTTTTACTCCTCTTTATTTGTTTACCTAATAGATTAAACATAAAGTGGACTTAAGTATCCACTCCTCTAGTGCTGAGAGGCTTTAAACAGATTATTCCTTTCTGGTCAAATGATACATTGTAAATGAACGTAAGCTGCTGTACTCCTTTGTTACTAATGAAGTGGGAAAAGCAAACAAAGAGCCCCTGGCAAATGTTGATTGGACACACAGTACATTCAAGGAGCTAGCCCTGATTATCAGTGGGATATCAATTTGTCTTAGGGCTGCAGCACCTGCTACTAATTGCTGGTGAGAGCTCAGTGGTCACTGTATAGTTTACCCCACTCAGCTCCCTCCCTCTCTCTCTCTCTCTCCCTCTCCCTCTCCCTCTCTCTCTCTCTCTCTCTCTCTCTCTCTGTGTGTGTGTGTGTGTCTGTCTGTCTGTCTGTCTCTCCAGTAGCTGCTGAGAGCAGGACAGCTAATTGCTATTGCTTTAATGCCAGTGAATCAGTGTGCTGAGCTAATAGCTGCAGATAGAGGGCACACAAATTCCTGCTTGGAGTGTATGGCTAGTTACTTGTGATGACTAAAGCGGCTGGAGTGCATAGCAGAACGTGGAAAATGTTTTTTTGTGGCTTTCTGATATGAGAAGGTTTTTTTCGTCTTCCAAAAAATGTTCGCTGTTGTTCAGGCTATGATTGGGATGGCTGTTTCTCATGCAAAGAGATTGCTGCGATTCTGCACTTCACCTTGTTTACCTTGAAAAGAGAAAAAGGAAAACTCATTCACTGTAAACAGGCTTAGCAGGAAAAAAACTTAATGCATAACCCAGCGTTGGCTAAGCATGAAACTTTCAGCTATTCAGTAAGTTGTTTTCCCCCACTTTAAACTGGCATTGATGGTAAACTACCTGAAGATTGGAGATTCTCTAAAAGAGCAAAGTAATGTATCTAGCTTATGAATCATCTGCTTTGAGGTTTATAGCTGTAAGCCGGCAGTAATGAAGTGGTACTACTAACCATTTATTTTAGATGTTCAGTAGCTTCTCTCACCCTAGAAACTGTCTTCTGCATATTAACTTCTGTAGCATGCCTGCTTTTACTTGTTGTGTTTTGCTTCTTAAAATTCTTGTCTGTTCACAATTGCAGTGTAAGCCAGTATATGCTTGCAATTCTCTAGTGTGGTGTTGAAAGCAAGTTACCTTAATTATGGATTTGACTGTTCTGTGTTTTGTTTTTTTGTCTGATGAAAATAGTTGAGAGGGCTGTTATCCAGAAAGAAGGGGCTGCATTTTACTTGTTGTCTAATGAGGCACCATTTGATCCATATATTAAGTTAATTGGAAAGCTGTTCAGAGAAAATATATGAGGTTGGTTTATTCATTGCAACAATAAGCCCTTTGCATGAATACAAAATAGCTGAAGTAGTAACTTATTTGCAGAGTTAGTATGTTTTACTTGTGGAACATCAGCATACAATTTCCTAAACATGTGCACAGTTTTACTTTATATACACACAAAAACGTGTCCAGCTATGGTGTGAAATTCAGTGTGCTTAACAGATATCCACATTATTCTGACAATCACTGTTGCTATTTTTGTTTGTTATTATTAAAAGATATAACACTCGACTAATTGTTTCATTCTTATAAGATCTTGCAAGTTTAAGTCTGTGCCCATACTTTTCTGATTCTCACAGACAGCTAATTGTTAGAGCTGGTAGGCGAATTTGGCAGGAGGTGAAGTTGATGCTTCTTCTGATAACAAAAGAACAATTAATTTACACACTAGGATGCATTTTCAACATTAACTGTGCTGTGGCTAGCTTAACTGTTATAGGGGAAAACCCCAACTGTCTATATTACTTTTAGTTACTCAGGTCCTATTATGGGATCTCTCTCCCTTATGTTTGAAAGGGTTGTCTAATAGCTGATAAAATGTTATTTGATGCTTCTATCCGGTTGTGGTGTTACTCTTGTTTCAGCAATATAATCTACCTAGGTTGGAGTCAGAGCCCTATGAAATAAGAGTGCAGTTTAGACAGCATACTGTTAGGCTTAAAGACAAAGCACCTCTCTTTTTGCTGATGCAGTGATGTGCTTAGGCTGGAATGTTAGTTTCAATCACTTTGCCTCACCAGTTATCCTTGAATGGTAAGCGTGCAGGCTGTGGCAAACTCTGGAATTTCCTCTGTGCTTTATAGTTATATACTTGTCTTAAATCACTGGTTGGAATAATTGCATTGTCATCTCATGTCATCTTAGCTCAGGTGCAATAGCTTTGCCAGGGGAGCAGTCGCCTGTAAAAATAGTGGCACTGAAGTTCTTAATAATCTTTGAAAAGTGTTTTTTATATTGGATTATTGATTTACCCATGTGTATCTCTGGTATGTTTGTTGAAAATATTAGGTAGTGTTCAGTGCTGAATTAGTAGTCAGGATAAAGCAATAAATTTGTGAACTATACAATAAAGGATATCTTGATCTGTCAGTTAGAAGTGTTAGAGCCAAGTGCCAACAGGTGAGCAGATCCTACAATGTGAGAAGAGTTTAGGAGCAAACTCAGATGGATAGCCATGTTAGTTTGCTGCAGCAAAAGTTACAAAGATTCCTGTGGTAGCTTAGAAACAATTTAATTGTGAAACAAATGTATCCATAGTTTAGGAAGGAATATGTGTGAGTACTTAAAGTTTAGTATGTTACCAGTAGTCCAATGCATTTATGATTTCACACTTTCTGCAGTATCATAATACAGATTCAAGCTATCCTAGACCTAATTTGCCCACCTGTGCCTAAAGAGGCAGTTGCGGTTGCAGAATTAGCAGTTTTTATTCACAATTAACTAATCGTGGATAAATGCTACCTCTTGATTCTGTAACCCAAATCACCAATAGATTAGAATCACCTTACAATATTTAAAGACACATTCTCAAGATCCTATAACAAAGGCTAGTGTATACACTTTAACCTAGCTCTCACTCCTTCCACTTCTATAACAAAACAGATTCAAACTCAGCGAAACATTATTTTTCTAATCATTTCACTGCACATTTATATCCTCAACATATTACACTAAACTTTGATCCAGTTTAAATTTAAGTGTTTAATGCATTATTACATTTGTATCCCACTTTTCAACCAATGGTTTTTGCAACTAAAACTTCATTATAATTATTTAAAAACCTATAACTAAAAGTTATCACAATCTGCTCCAATTATCCTTCTGCTTCCCAAATCTGTCTTTCTTGTGTCCTATACTCCAGTTTCACTACCAAGATACTGTGAGAAAATTATTTTCCATGAATGCTCTTTGCTTTCTAACCCTTGTGAAGGGATCTTGTGATTTCAAGTAGAAAAAGGAGAGCAACACTGGAATTGAGGTCTCCACCATGCAAGATGAGACCTCACATCCTGTATTGCTAAAATAAGATATTCACACTTCACTGAATTATTTCTGCCAATGCTGTATCAATGCATAACAATGAAGGGGTGGTGAAGAATGCATTTGCTTTGGTGCATTCTTGTGTTCGTTTTGTGCTAGTTTCTTCTTGCCATCCAAATTCTGATCAAAAGTCAGGATACATTATGCCTCCCTGTGGAAATCAAGTTCACTATACAGAAGTTAGGTTGCATTTTTAAGTAATCCCCTTGTATCATCCTGTTCAAATGGTAGGAACTTCCATGACTCTTCTGTTCCTCCAGGGGCAAATATAAGTTCAGAGATTAGCCAAGGACGAGAAACTTATGTACTATGAACTAGTTCAAGGCATACCCCCCAGGGCTTGCTTTTTTTAAAAAAAAAATAAGGCAGGCTGTGTGGGGAGGGGACTTTCTATACTTCCTTTCCATTGTTAGGATTTAAATACCACAAAATTTTAAGGGCAACTATCCAAAGCATATAAAAAATGGAAATGCTTTGGGGCATTAAAAAAATTGGAAATGCTTTTCCATAATTATTAACCCAGTGTATATACTGTGATTAGTTTCCCAAGCAATCTCTACATGTATGGTGTGAAGGTCTGAAGAGAACAGCTGCTCCTAACTTGCTTGTTGAAATTTCAGCATGTGGCAATTGATGAAAATCAGGATGCTCATCTGATTTGGACTGCGAGAAATAAAATGGCTATGTTGTACTCAGGTACTGCAAAAAGGGAATTCAGGGTGTGACATTAGGGCAGGCATCCCCAAACTTCAGCCCTCCAGATGTTTTGGACTACAATTCCCATCATCCCTGACCACTGGTCCTGTTAGCTAGGGATCATGGGAGTTGTAGGCCAAAACATCTGGAGGGCCGCAGTTTGGGGATGCCTGCATTAGAGGCCACAACTGAAATTTCACCATACATGTTACAAATTGTCAACAAAAATGGCAGCATGCTAGCAAGCTTTCATATTTGCTAGTGACTGCAGATGTATAATGGATTGTTTTTACTTATGGAATTTTCTGCAGCAATTATATGTTCTTTTTTTTCAAAGTGTAGGCTGACATTTTGATAAGGTGAGGTTGTGTGGACACTATATATTTTTTAAAAATCTTCAATGCATGAGCAATGCTAGTTCCACAATAAAATCCAGACTTTGAGAATCCTAAAAATAGATTTTCACTGTGATGTGAATTCTGCTACACAATGATCCTTTGAGCTGAAAATTTCAGGAAGTTTGCAGTAATTCCCCTCTGAGGAGTCGATTCATGTGTTAAATGTTGCTAACCTTTTTATACATTTATCTTCTCAATGAGTGGATCTACTTGCAAGTGTTGTGTAATATCAGACAAAGGAACCTATCTACTGTACTTCTGTGTGCCCAGAGTGCTCCTTACTGAGAAATCTTTTTTGAGGAAGTTGAATTGTAAGATTCTTACACTGCTCAGCTAAGTAGCACAACTTAATGTGCAACAGAGTAGTGAAGTTAATATATGAACTGGCTCTTTAAAAGTTACAAAAACTCCACTGTGAATTGGTTTATTGTGTTTAGCAAGCTGTAGAAATTCTTCATGTGTCAAAATTCTATAAAACTAAACTTTAATCTTAAAATAACTTGATGTATGAACATTTGCTTTTAAAAGACCTCATTATCTAATAATATTATCTAGAGAAAACTAATGCCTTGGTGTCTACAGGCAGTATCATTTATCGATTTCCATCTGTTCATAGTTATTCAAGTATATGATTGTTCCAGCGGGTTTTAAATTAACATAAATCATTTAGCCAGTGCTGTAACAACTTTACTAGCTTGGCTGATCTAATTATTTTATTATCCATTTGCATTGTGGTTGTGTTTAGTAACTTCAGAAATAAATTGTTCCCTATTTGAAGTTTACTCCAGTTCGTAACTTGTATATTGTTAATCTTGGCTACTGATTGCACAAGATAATGGTCTTTTTAATTATCTTAACCTTCTGTGGGCAAATGATCCCTTGGCCACAATCCAGAGCCCTGTTCGGTGTTCACATAATGCTCAGCACAAGCACAGACTGCCCTCCTCACCAGATTCCCTGACTTTGAAATGAATGGAGCACCCTTTGCTAGTACAGAGGTCCAAGAAGTTTGACCTGCTGAAGTTGCATTTAGCGGTAGAGCCAGTGCCAGGTTAAGGAGAGCTGCTTTCAAATCCCTACTCTATAATGAAGCTCACTAGCTGATCTTGCACTAGTCACTGTCTGTCAACCTAGCTCTACATCACATAGTTGTTTTAAGAGCAGGGAAGAACTATGTATGGCACTCTCAGCTCCTTGGTGGAAGGCCAGGATTGAAAAGACTACACAAATAAATAAGATAGTGTGAATGTAAGCAGTCCACAATGAATGGCATACTTGCATTTATAAGAGGGCTTTAGCCTGTGATGCTTAGGAGGGCTTCAAGCAGCTTCATTGTGAGTTATTTGTATGTGTTTGGTGGTTAGTGGAAGATTATTATTATTATTATTACGCATGGCACATTGAATGGTGCTTTTGAGCATTTGCGGGTGGCACTGTGGTCTAAACCACAGAGCCTAGGGCTTGCTGATCTTAAGGTCGGCAGTTCAAATCATCGCGCACGACGGGGTGAGCTCCGTTACTCGGTCTCAGCTCCTGCCCACCTAGCAGTTCAAAAGCACATCAAAGTGCAAGTGGATAAATGGGTACTGCTCTGGCAGGAAGGTAAACAACGTTTCTGTGTGCTGCTCTAAGTTCGCCAGAAGCGGCTTAGTCATGCTGCCCACATGACTCGGAAAAACTGTCTGTGGATAAATGCCGGCTCCCTCGGCCAGTAAAGTGAGATGAGCGCCGCAACTCCAGAGTCATTCACAACTGGACTTAACTGTCAGGGGTCCTTTATAGTGACAACCCAAAACCCAAATTCTGTCTGGATGTTGCCATCCAGTGTTGAAAAGGGCAGCATGCACAGACCTTTTATATGGCTACCCACAATTAAAGAAGTTGTATGACTTGACCTCAGTAGTATATAAACCCTTTGTTGTATACTCTGTTTGTTATTGAAACTGCATTTACCTGAGTTCCATTTTCTTCACTAACACCAATGTATCATGTAGGAAACATAATCATTCAGCAAATATAGTAAGAAAAGCCACCTAGAGATAAATTCAATGGGAAACGCACTGCAATGGTCTTTTGCTGATGACTGCAGTTCATTTGAACATTATGGCTTCCATGTTCTTCCTTCATGGGATGAAAAATACATCCTATAAGTTGCCACTCTAGTACATTCTAAAATTAATTTGCTTCTTGTCTTCTGAACGAATCCTTCTGGCAGTCTTTTGAGTTGTTGAAAGGATTATCTTTTAAGTTAAGGTGGTGAGTAGGGTTAGGCAGAATAGTGTTTGCTCAGGATGAAAGAAACATACTCAGAATTGAACTGTCAATTAGAAGTGACTTCCCACTGGATATGAATGTTCCATTGCTGAGAGATGTGTGATTTCTATTATTTAGAAGTTTCTTTCATTTCTGTATTCAGTGAAAGGAAAGCTTGAGCATGGCCAGTAGAATTAATAACAGCTTCCTGTGTAAAGGAAGACAGCCATGTACTTAATGAAGTGCATCATTCTAATAGCAAGTCCTCCTAATGAATGCTTTCCCTGTTGTTTTAGAAAGGAGCCAGAGTGACACTTCTCTGATTCTGGATCACTGACTCCGTATGGAAGCACAATTTGTTTGTCTGAGAAGAATCTCCTTTAATTTTATTTTAACATTCAGGATGCAAGTCTATTACTTACTTTACATTTCACATTTGCTGTTCTAGTGTGGGGTGTTACATTTTTAGCCATATAATTATTTGCTATTACAGTCAAAACTTGATGAGATCATATCAACTAAGAGCTCAATGGAAGAAAAACATAACCCTCACTAAAGATGCCTGGAATAATGATAAAAGCATCAAGATCTGATACATTTGTTTTTCATTGGTTTATTTCCTGTGTATTTTTTTAACAAAAAACATTTATGATAACAACTGATATAAGTATGTTAATGGCTACAGAATAATATCTCCTTGAAATACGAACAGATGAGTTTCAAATTAAGTGCAAAATGATATGCACTCACATAGTCCACATGTTGTACTCTGAAGTGGCTGAAATTGCCAGGAAAAGAAATCTTGGGGTTGGTAGTAGAAAAGGTAAATCCACTCTTAGGAAAGGTTTTGTAAATAATACATGGGTAAATTAACTGCAATATTATTTTATGACTTTAAAAAATTCAAGCTTTTTCATAAGATAACAAAATCTAATCTAAATAAAACACAAAAACAGAGAAAGAAAAAATACAGATTCCTCTCTCAAAGGTAGCTCTTAACTCTTGTCTCACATAGAAGGTGGTGGACCCTCCCAGCTCTCACCTGGGACCTTTCCTTTCTTCTCCCTGTCTCTCACCCTGGGAGGTCTTTCCTTCCCTGTGTCTCACTCAAGGTCCTTCCACCCACTATCAACCACCTTCATGTGTTTGTAATCCTTGGACCCCAAAATGGACCAGAGCAGAGGACTCAAAGGAAGACAACAGATATATAGAAAAAAAGCAGAATATCCGTCTGTTAGTTACATAGAGAAATAATTCTAAACATTTACTGTAGAATGACATTCCAGATGATCTACTTTCCGTTAGGCAATATTTCACCAATCTTGCAACCCGAATGTTTCAGATTAATTCATTTTTCTTTTCAGTCCAAAAGGGGTTCTCTAATTATCGTTATTAGCTCAACCTTTTCACCCTCCTATTCTGGCAATCATTTATCTATATTATTCTCCGAAGTCTCTGCATCCTCTTTGATTCCACTTTCCGTTTCTCCATTTCATCAATCTTAGATCTAATCAGTTTTATTTGCTCATCAAACATTTGCCGAAGGGTGCCAACAGTCACTGGAATGCCCAGCAATATACTTGTCTTTTTAAATGCTCTTTATCTTATTCACAATTCAGTCTCATTTTATCTCCCATCTCCACCTTAAGATCTTCTCATCATTCTCTTTTCAAATCACATTCCTTTCCCATGGAGGAAAAATGAAGTGGCAAAGTTACTTTTGATTTCCAAGCAACGCTTTCATTGAGAAAATAAATGAAGAAAATCTAAATTATTAGCACTCAGAACTCCCATCAGGGCTCTTACATGGCTTTTGGGCAAAATGTTGATGCTTCTGCTCATGTGTCATTCACCCACATCAGCTTCTCAGTCTTCTGATGTAGAAAATGGCTTTCTCAGAGCATCAGAGGTTAATTCTCTGTTCACTCTTATCTCTAGAGTGATTTCGATAGCCAATATCAGGCATAGGCAAACTCGGCCCTCCAAGTGTTTGGGGATTACAACTCCCATCAACCCTAGCTAACAGGACCGGTGGTCAGGGATGGTGGGAGTTGTGGTCGCAAAACATCTGCAGGGCTGAGTTTGCCTATGCCTGGCCAAGATTTCTGCCTGGGTGTCATCAGTCTCCACATCATTATCTCCATCAGCAGCCTGATGACAAAAGACATTCAGTCCACCATATTCCTCCCCTGAAAGCCTGTGATTTTATTTTAAGACTTAAAGGGTGGGATGTGCTGGGTTTTTACAGTGTTCTTTGTTCTTGAGTTTGTGATGTTAAATAACCCCCACATATTTTGTCTCATGAAGATTGTAAAAAAGGGGAACAAAGTGTAAGTCACATGGTGTTGATCAGATGAAATTACACAAATCAGTCCTGTATTGAATTTGAATGCTCACTTATATTTACATTTACTTAGTGACCTATTGTTTTAGCTTTTAGTAGACTTTGCTAATAACACATTTATTTATTTTTAGTATCTTTTGAAGTTGAAGAAGTGCTGAAGATTATAATCCCCTTTGGGGCTTTTATTCAGACAGTCAGCTAGCTGTTGCACTTACTAAGATTATTCTTAGTGGCCTTCTAAGTTAAACACTTTTATTCACTTACTAATTGGATGAATGGCATCTAATCAAAGAGACAAAACCATCTAAAGGCTGAAAAAGAAGCATAGTAGCTTCAGCTTACCCATTGGTTAGGGCCTGTTAAGTTTATACTGGGAAATACACTCAGAAATCGATACCTACACTGATTTCCACATATTGAACTAGAAGGAAATGGGCATCCATTTCCCGCCTTACACATTCTGGTCCTACATTTCCCTATACAAAGAAGCCAATGTATAGCAAACATAAGTCTGGGAATCCCTGCCACCATTTCACCACTGTAAAGTGATGAATGATGGAGAGAGGCAGTTTGGAGGAGAGAAGAGGCAAGGTATGATATGCTTAACCCTTTCTGCACCACTATATTACTGAAAGGCTACTGATAGTCATACACACAGGCACACACACACCATATGTCATAGACATTAATCTATTGGGTTTTAATTGGATTTTCTCCCTAAAGTCTGATCTCATCATCTTCACAACGGGGAGGTTGTACTTTTCGCATTTATAAAAACCTACTCCACTGTGACTTGTATGGCTTACTTGTGGCAAGATTATTTTAAAAATGATTGTGCTCAGTAGTCACTTGCTTTAAGCCAAGCTTCTCCTTATTAGTGGCAGTTTTTGTCCTTCCCTCGCAAGTTTTAAAGTCCACTGTGAGCATTTAAACAGCTCACTTGATGTCATTCTATGAGAGGTGGTGCTCTTCAAATGGATTTGCGATTCTTCTGTACATGTACATGGTATATGGAGGGAAATGTGAGGACAACAATCCCCTGCATGGCATACCATCACTGCCACTCTGGTCATCTGCCAACCTGCCGGCTGCTACTGGTGTCTGATTAGCTGGAAGGAAGCCAGGCAGCACTTTTGAGCTGCCGCTGTGGGTGAGACTGGCACTGCGTGGAGGTGTTGTTCCTAGCGCTGTTTGGACAGGGTGAGACAGGCAGGCAGACAAACCCTCGAAGTATTTTAATTTAAACACATACCCACATCCTACGTACATAGTCATGCATATTCACTGCTCCTTCCCACTTCTACTCCTTTTCTCCGTAGGGAGAAGGGAGGGCATTCTTCAACGTTCTCTCTCCTTCCTCCACCAGCCTTTTCATCAGGGGTCTCTGTTGCCTTCTTCACCAACCTCTCCAGGTGCCTCTGTCCCATATCTTCCATATGACAGAAGAACAGGGCTGAGAGTATGGTCTTTATTCACTTTCCCTTTTCATGGGAGAAACACATAGTGGGCTTTAGTTGCATCTCATTTCAGCTACTGTAACATGCTCTACAAAAGGCTGCATTTTGTACATCAAAAGTTTGTACAGCACATGGACGTGCTTTCTCATAGCTATACCCTGGTTAGCAGTCTGGCTGCAGAATTCTGAGCCAGTGAAGTTTCCATACCCCCTTTGAGGAGCATCATGGCCCTGGTTATGGCCTATAAAGCCCTAAACATCTTGGGGCCGGACTACCTAAAATATAGCCGCCTTCCATACAAGTCTGCCTGGGCTTTTATGTCTGTGGGAGAGGGTCTTTGTTGTGTCCAACAAACATCAAAGGAACATTTGATGGGATCTGGAGATCTGGAACTCCTTGCCAGGGGAAGCTTGATTTGCCCCTTTTCTGGTGACCTTTTGTTGACAACAGAACACCTGCCCTGTATGCAGAATGTTCCATGTTCAATCCCTGGCATCTCCAGGCAGGGCTGGGAGAGATTCCCACCTGATGCCTTGGAGACCCACTCTGAGTCAATGTAGACAGTACTGAGCCTGATGGACCTACGGTGTGTTTAGGTAGAAGACAACTTCCTATGTTACTGAGACAGGTGTTTGGCCTTCCAGGTGACTTGTTTTATTGCCACAGTGAGTGTAGTAATCTATTTTAATTGACCGGTATTTTATTGGATGTGTCTTATGTGCTTTATTTTTATGATGTTGGTTATTGTTTTGTATTGATCACTGTTAGCTGCCTTGGACAACATCCAGTGGAAAGGTGGTGTTAAAATAAAATAAAATAAAATAAAATAAAATAAATAGAACTATATATTAAATTCAATGAAATAAAAGGCTGTAACTCAGTGTTTACTTGATTTACATGACTGTTGACATATTTTTTGGTGCTTGAGGCAGAAGAGAAAATGGTGTCCACCACCACTCCAGTCAAAGTGCCCTGTACACAAAACTGGCCAACTGCAGACAGAAACTCCCACGAGCGCTTCTCCCTGGGAGTAGAAATACAATCAATGTAAATAAGATAGCAATCTGTTGTCGTTTCATGAAGCTGCCTAAATCCCAGGTCTTGAAATTCTATATGGAATGAATAATACCGCAATGTAAATAGCATTTTCCTTGTGTTAATTAAGTCTCTTAATACATTAAGTTTATGTATAGCATGAGTCACTGGCACATTATGTTGCAATTAATATATTCTCTCCTGCCCTTAAACACACATATGAAAGCTAAACAGGCCACAGTGATCAGGAAAAAAAGATATTTGGAAGATTGTGCAACTGTTCAATTTATAAGGGGTTAGTCAAAACACAGCTCACTCGAGGACAGCCTCAGATGGGCTTCTTCCTTGGTTGGTAGGCCCACCTGTTAGGAAGAAGCAAAAGGGCAACAGTGATTTTCCAAGCATTGGGAAAATACAGTACTGTACCTGGATTTTTTTGGGGGAGTCTCGCCCCCCCCATCTTGGGAATGTTAACTAATCTGTCTCTTTTCTTTCTAATTTGTAAGCCCTTGTGTCAAAAAAACCTTTCACTGATGGTCAGAGATGTGTGTGGAGAAATGACTAGTAAGGATAAGTTGCTGCCTCTGTTCATTTACAACATTTTAACCATTTTCTGTATGAATGTGGTTGAAACTCCTGTCCTCCCTTTCAATGATACATTGAATGCATCCATTCTTCTTTATCCTCTTTGACTTGATGCGGCTATTAGAGTTAGGCTGACCGATTCTACTGAGGTTCAAAGGTCTGGCTCAATCTTGCTTTTCAAGCAGTAGAAGTGGGGAAGCTTAGATTAGATCAAGGTTAGCATGGCTGAGTGACACTTGGATTTTAAAGAAAAAACTTTTGACTGTTACAGAAAGCTTAAAAACCAAAGACTGTTTCAGATATTCCTGGGAAAAAAAGTAATTTATTTTGAGTTTGTGGCATTTCAAAGATCACAGATTTGTTATTCATTGGCACATCCAGCTGAAGCTACACAAGAGGAGCAAGAAAAGAGCTCTTTGATCTCATAGTACTCTGAGTTTATTTGGCTTGCTTGTTTTTATAGTTTATTGGGCAGAACTGCCTCTTCTTTTTCGCCCTGAAGAACCATGGTTTCTTCTCCAAATCTGTCTTGAATCAATTGCTCATTAATTACAGAACTCAGTATTTTTAGGAGGACAGAATAATTATTGTGTTTCATTGTGAAAGAACACAAAAGATAATATAATGCACTTTCATCATGGTTCCTAGGTGAGAAGGCAGGTACATTTCCATTTTCAGGACATTTCCACTCTCGGTTCCAATAACAACCATCATGATAAATTAAGGCTGGTTTAGAAGACCACCCATGAAAGTGCCCTGTGGTTAGGTTCCATACAGATGTTTACCCACCAGGCTTCCTGGCTGCTTGCCACCCCCCCCTGTAATTTCCCTGCAGCGCTCTAGAATTTCCGGATGTTCTGGGGCATTGTGAAAAAAATCAAAATGATGAGTGACTTCTTAGCTGCTGCCACCATAATCCCACAGCCAAGAGACCAAGCGGGTGGGAGAGCCAAACAGCAGCACTGGTGGGCCCTGCCTGAACGTGTGGTCTTTGGCAGCTGGATGAGGGTGCTGGATGCTGCTGCCAGCCCTCTAAGAAACTTTGGTGACTGAATAGAATAGATTATGGAGATGTTTGAGAAGAGACTCTGCTCTTCATGATATTGGACAAATATATTTATCCCATCTGCTGTCTGCAGCTACTCCTACACTCAAGCTTCTGACTGTGGTTCTACTTTTGAGAAATCACAAACAAGCTTCTGAATTCACAGCTGGACACAATCCAGTGGGCAAAGAGCTACCCAGCAGTCCAGATCTCTGGAAGGAGCTTAATTGGATTAGGACATGGAAATATTTGATCAGAATTGTCGTCTCTTTGGAAATCTGTTTCTCTGCCTGTCCCTTTCTCCGTCTCTGCCTTGCACTGTGGTTACAACCTTGTTTCTATCCCTCTTATTGTGGTGCATTTAGAATTGTTTTTGAGCAGGCAATAGGAAGTCAACAAGCTGTAATCCATCATAAGAAGTTAACATTAATTGAGATAAATATAAGAATGTATTTGCTTTTGAGTCACTGGAGTTGTAGAATGGTATATGATGAGTGGTTATACAGTTGTTCCCTGTGTGTGTTTGTTGATCTAATGAGAATATTAAGACACTCACTTTGTCAACCTGAACTTTGAAGGTGAGACTTTGTTTATGTGTGTTGTGTACACTCCCAGTTTGTTCAGGATGAATTTGTGAGACGAGGAAAGACATTTTCCAGAAGTGCCGTCATGTTTCTCTCTTGTAGGAAGCACAACAAAGAGCCTTTGCAGCATGCTGAAGGCACCAGCTTTTGTGGACCACAATCCACTGCATAAAAGGCATGAATTCTAATCCTAAATGACAAGCATGTGCACTCAGGGGGGATGTAGAGGAGTGAGGTCAGAGGGAAATGAAATGCAAACTGAGCAGAAAGTGACAATTACCTGAAACCAATTAACAAGGCAGTGACCAACTGACAAGACAGTTATTTAAAGGGTAAACAAAACCTAGTTTCTGTTTTATCTACAGGTAATTGAAATACATGAACATAAAATTTGTCCACAAGCATTTGTGCACATGCTTAATTCTTTGAATGGGGAAGTTGCCTGTTTCTGAGTCCCCAGAGGGTAGGAAGATATGCAAATGTTGGCACTTGCACTGGGGTTGTGACAAGGAATTTCCAAACAGACCCTATGGAAGTTCTTGCACCAGTCAGATTAAAACCAAGAGCTAATACTACAGCTGGCTACTGCACTCCTTCCTGGCTAGTTCCATGTGCTGGTGCTGGTTTTCCCCTCCTCCCAAAGTCAATTCATCGTGCTAGTAATGACCTTTGTAGTACTATGTGTTTTGCAGCCAGATTATCTGACTGTCTACAGTACACCCATGTAAACCCACCCAGCCTTTGAGATTGGCACTGGAGGGTAGATCACTGGTCTGCCAGTGACAGTTGTTAGATTAATAATAATAATAATAATAATAATAATAATAATAATAATAATTTTATTATTTGTACCTCACCCATCCGGCTGGGTTTCCCCAGCCACTCTGGGCGGCTTCCAACAAAAATTTAAAATACATTAAGGATATTGTCTGTGGTGACCCTCATTTTTGGAATACCTTCCCTGGGAAAATATGTGTGTATGTTGGTCTTCCTTTGTTGGCCTAAAGTCAATAATGCCTTAGGTAATGTCAATAATTTGTTTCGGCTCTGTATAAGTAACTTTTAATCTGCTGCAATTTTTCATGTTTTATTCTAGGTTTTTTAATTCATATACAGTGGTACCTCGGTTTATGAAGACAATTGGTTCCGGAAGTCTGTTCATAAACTGAAGCGTTCATAAACTGAAGTGAACTTTCCCATTGAAAGTAATGGAAAGTGGATTAATCTATTCCAGATGGGTCCGCAGAATACTTAAACTGAAGCATTCATAAACTGAAGCGAACTTTCCCATTGAAAGTAATGGAAAGTGGATTAATCCGTTCCAGACGGGTCCGTGGAGTACTCAACCTGAAGCGTACTTAACTGAAGCATGGGTGTAATTGGTTCCAGAAGTCTGTTCATAAACTGAAGCGTTCATAAACTGAAGCGAACTTTCCCATTGAAAGTAATGGAAAGTGAATTAATCCGTTCCAGATGGGTCCGCGGCGTCCGTAAACAGAGGTGTTCATAAACCAAGGTTCCACTGTATATGGAAATTTATGTGTTAAATGGTTCATCACTAGAAAAAAAAATCAAAATTGTTATAACACTGGCTGTGTTTGGACGCCATACTAAACTATGGTTTAGTGAGGCATAAACAAACCTAGTCCCCCTCCCTGATTTACAAGCTCCCCTCCCTCCCTCCCCTTCTCCAGTTTAAGCACAATGGTTTGATTTGCCAGTTTGCCATATTATCCAAACTGTGGTAAATATTCACTATGACCAACCAACTTCAAACTGTAGCAAGCTCATTTAAACTAACTATACCTCATTTAAACTAACTACATCCTGAGCTGGCAGAGGTAGTGCTGAGAGAGAAAGGACTCTGTGTACAACTTGGAGTGAATTCAGAAGAAAAAGCTATCAAACCTTTGGTGCTTTTCATGGAAGAAGCATAAATGTAAGGGCTATTTCTTAAAATCAGGTTGGAAAACAATGGCAAATACAACAGGAAATGGGGGTGGAAGAATGGAACTGGATACAAATTACAGTGGTACCTCAGTTTAAGTACACAATTGGTTCCGGAAGTCTGTACTTAACCTGAAGCGTACTTAACCTGAAGCAAACTTTCCCATTGAAAGTAATGGAAAGTGGATTAATCCGTTCCAGACGGTCCGCAGAGTACTTAAACTGAAAGTACTCAAACCGAAGCATACTTAAACCGAGGTATGACTGTAATAAATACATAACAAGAAAAGAACTATGAAATATTATTTTAATATATGGTCACAGCAGAGATTCTCTTGTATGGACAAAGATGGAAAGATTCATTATTTTTTAATATGGAGGAAAGTTTGTTGAAGTTGTTGGAGAGAAAGTTGATTCATTTGATTAGAGAAAAACCATTGCTGACATTTTTTAATAACAATAATTAGAGAATCCCTTTTGGACTTTTTGTGGAAAAAGGAAAAAAAAGGATTAATCTGAGACATTTGAGTGGAGAGATTGGGAAAATATTGCCTCACAGAAAATAGAGCAGATGGATGTCATTCTAGAGTGAGTGTTTGGAATAATTTCTTTATGTAACTGTGAGGTGGAAATCAGAAGTCCTTTGAATTTTCTTTCTTTCTTTCTTTCTTTCTTTCTTTCTTTCTTTCTTTCTTTCTTTCTTTCTTTCTTTCTTTTGTGTCTGCTCTTGGCTGGTTTTGGGGTCCAAGGATTACACGCATGTAGGTAGTGGTTGGTTGATTGAAGAACCCTGAGTGAGAGGCAGGGAAAGAAAGACCTCCCAAGGTGAGAGACTGGGAGAAGAAAGGAGAGCTTCCATTTGAGAGCTGGGAGGGTCAACCTGGGGAAGTAATTATAAAAACTGAACCATGAAAGGTGGTTTAATACAGCCCAGATATTTACACATAAATGTTGAGGTTTACCAAGTGGTGCCGAACTCTATGCTATGGAGAATCAAACAGTTAAGATGTAATATTCCTTCCTGAAGAGCACAAAGCTGAATATAATAAATTGGCAGATGCTTTTTCAGACCTTTTCATGGGTGGGTAGGGGAATTTCTTATGTGTGGGCTGCATTTTAAACGACAAAGTTAAGGACCTGCAGATTCCATGGACAACTTTATCATGTCTTTAGACACACTAGCAAAGTCTTGCAAGTATGTTATCCTCAAAGATGACCTTCTCAGGGTCTGTCTTGTAGTAGGTCTTTATTATGATAAGCTGTCACAGAGATTACAAGTGCTTCAGAAAGCTATTACACACACTTGTCATTCTGAGTTGGTCAAGCATCAGCACAGTGAAGCTATAAGAGTTCTCAAGTATACTTGGAGATAACTGATTTATATGCTATATGCATATTGCAGAGAGAAGACGACAGAAAGCAAATGACAGCCTGTATATAATAAAGAGCAAGTGGTCTTAACAACATTACTTTCAACAGAGTAAATTTAAAATCCGTTTAGGAGATATCCTAAAAATACAGGATATTAACAGGCTGCCTGCCTTGCCAGAGAAACAGTGTGCCAAAAATATAAAAAATTGATTGAGGAGTGGCAGACGAAAATGATTGACTACGCAGAGTTAGCAAAGTTGACCTGCGGGATCCTCAACCAGGGAGAGACAAAGTTCCAAAGGGAATGGAGTAAATTCATTGACTATATAGAGAAGAACTGTAGAAGTTTAAAGACACTTGCAGCACTGAAATAAATCCTATGAACTGATTTAAAATGTGGGTAAAAAGGAACTGCGAGATAAGAGTGAGAAATAAAGCCGAATGACGGGAGGGAGGGAAGTCACAGCTCGGCAGAGTGAAATAAACTGAGACGGGTGAATATAAGATGAATTGTATTAAAAAATTGTTTTTGTTTTGTTTGTTTATTTGGAAAAAGTTAATTAAAAATATTTTAAATAAAATATATTTAAAAAATGAACATCAAGGCTGAGTCCTAGGAAGTTGTCAGAATATGACTCGGGAAACAGCAGTGGTCACTAGAGGGTCAAGATATAAAGAACAAATTAGAATTGATGAACGAGTGCAACCTGGAACTAAAGTTTTGAACCTGGACTCAGTTTTCCCGACAATTTCCCATGAATAAATATGAAAAGAAATTGCACTCAAAAATTATAAAAGCGGAGTGATAATTATGGTGAAATTCTCATAGGCCAGGTGGATGGATTTAGTTGTGTACACCTTATTTTGAGGCAGCTGAGGAATGTTTGGGAATGCCCTTCCTTTCATTCTGCATTTCATCTGAGCAGTGGTGAACTCTGCAGTCTTGTTGGGTGCCGACATTTCAATTAAAGCCTTGGAGGAGGGAGTCATAAGCAGTGGCGAACGGTGCCGCTTGGCTGCCCAGGGCAGCACCCCCTGGGGTGGGGTGGGGTGTTGCTCCGCAGGGCACGCATGTGTCGTGACACATGCGTCGTGATGTCACGACACACGACGTGCACGCCAGGATGAAATGCACATGTCCGCACATGCACAGTCCGTCCGGGTTGGCGCTGCTGAGCGTGCTACAGAGCGGTTCGCTGGCACTGGCGCTGCCCGGCAGCAACCTGCTCCATAGCGCACACTGCTTCTTCCTGCTCGGGTGGAGCGGAGGAGGTGAGGGGTGGGCCAGAGGCCAGGAGCGCTGCCCCCGCCAGAGTGGAGCTAGTGTAGAGCTAGGGGCGACCCACCCCCTATGCCCCTCCCTTGCTATGTGCCTGGTCATAAGGAAATAGAAAATACCAGAGTAACTAGGAGGGCTAATCCCTAGTGCAGGCAAAGTTCAGCCAGCCTAAACCTGAAGGCTTTATAGCTGTTACTACCCAGAGGAGGTTTATGGCCATCTTGGCTGAGTGGGGCCAGCCCAGGGCCTAATAATACTTTATTGCTCAGGAAGGTGCTCCAAAAGACACTTCTAACGTGCTACCATATGGGGCAGCTGACTACAGATCTGAGGAATGTTACCTGTAGTCCCAGTGGCTCCTGGCAGTAGATTACTTATAAGTTGGTGGAGAAGTTGAATTGGTAGAACAAGCCATAGCATCCTCCTTACCTAATCAACAGATGCTCAATTACTTTTTTTTAAAAAAAGCAGTCTGGGAACAGCAGCTACAGCTGTTTTGATTGCTTTGTTACCTTTTATCAGTTTCTCTCTCCAGATATGCACTGCAAGTGACATAGAAGTCAGATTCCTCGAGTGAAAAGGCTGTGCAGCCAGGTGACCATGCTCTCAAGATTTTGCAACCTTTTAAAGCATTGTGCCCATCAAATTGTTGAATCTGTAGTTGTGGGCGAAAGGGAGGCCAGTTGGTGGTATGGTTTTTTTTTCACTGTGCTGTTGTCTTGTGAGGGCAATAGTGTTTTTATGAGGTATGTTTTTCTTTACATTGCAATGTAGTTGAAGCAAAATTCCAAGTATGGTTGATACTTGGCCAATAAATTATTCTATTCTATTCAAAAATTACTTTCAGCTTCTCACAAGCAATCTCGCACAGTCCTTGAGTATGGGTAAAATCCAACAGAACTGCTGTCAGTGGATTGTTGCAGCATTGGATACTGTTGCTGCTAATTTGACACTAAAACTTCTTGACAAACAATAATTTTGCTGGAGAGAGAAACTGATAAAAGGTAACCAAGCAATCAAGACAAGCAAGCATTCCAGATGCCAAAGTACAAAGAACTGTTTAAGCTTGTGCAGAACCCACTTGCTCGAATGCAGCAAGAACATCTATGTCATATTCCTCTACAGACACCTCCACTTTTGCAGGAAGGATTCAAGTGCATACCATAACTTTAGGTTTTTGCAGTTAAAGTACTCTTGTTGCCCTGCCACACCAAATCCACAAGACGTGTTGCAGTTAATAAAGAGATGGGGAAATGCATTGAAAGTGTGGGATGGAGGGATGACTAACAGAAAAACAGGTAAAGGTAAAGGTAAAGGGACCCCTGACCATTAGGTCCAGTCGTGACCGACTCTGGGGTTGCGGCGCTCATCTCGCATTATTGGCCGAGGGAGGCGGCGTACAGCTTCCAGGTCATGTGGCCAGCATGACAAAGCCGCTTCTGGCGAACCAGAGCAGTGCATGGAAATGCCATTTACCTTCCTGCTGTAGCAGTACCTATTTATCTACTTGCACTTTGACGTGCTTTCGAACTGCTAGGTTGGCAGGAGCTGGGACTGAGCAACAGGAGCTCACCCTGTCGCAGGGATTCGAACTGCTGACCTTCTGATCGGCAAGCTCTAGGCTCTGTGGTTTAACCCACAGCGCCACCTGCATCCCGCATAAAAACACGTAAACACCATTTAAGCAAATCAGGATGAAAGCAGGAGAAGTGCTTGTTGTTTTGTAACCCCTCTGTAAACAAATCAGAACACATGCTCAATAAAAATAGGATGTAATCTAGCATCCCTGGAAACTTTCTGCAAGCAAACCAGGATGAATGCTCAATAAACAGGTGGTCTGGAGATGTCCTTCTTTATCATACTACATTGGGACATGCTTCAATTTATCCAGAGATATTTGATTGGATACCATCATCCAAGGGGGGAAACATTTCTTTTTGCCACACAGAATAATCTCCCCTCTCCTCCTGTGTAATGTAAGGAGAAGAGGGAAAGTCTTATTTCACAAGCAGAAGTCATGCTCAGGGCTTCAGCTCACAGAGTTCATTTGTTGAATCGTTCCCATTATGTTTATTATATCCCACCTTTCCGCTAATGAGTGTGATAGGGCTAACGATCAGGGAGAGCACAGATGGGTCTGATGGAGGGGAATTCTGTTCCAGATTGGATTATATATTTAGAGTTGGAGAGGAATTTGGGTCCATAATCATTGCTTCTTATCTGAGATGAGCATTATAAGCCCTGGGACTTCAACTTCCTACCTTGGAAATATGAGTCTCGTTGACATCACTACTTAATAGAGCCAGACCTGTCTCAGCTCAGTTAATAATACCATAAGTAAAGCAAGAATGGAATGCTCTTCTGTGCCAGCTCTGAAATACTAGCTCTCAGCCTTTTGCTCTGGAACTACAGCAGATTAAGCTGTTAGATGTAAGTATAGTTTGACAATAATAAGTTCATACCCCTCCTCACTCTCCGTTTCAGGTTGTTTTGCTTCCCTGCCTTTCTCTCTTAAGACCTCTGTCCTGGTTTGCTTCTAGCTTGCAATCAGAAAATTGGTCTTCGTTTTGATATCTGGAGTTCAGAGCAAAAAATTGGCAGGATCTTTTTGAATATAGACTTTGAAGCTTCCCCTTTTGATCAAGTAATACTTGGTTTGTGTTGATTTTTAGCAGGTCCGTTATAGAAATATTGCTGTAAATGATGCAAGGAGAAGTAAGCCTAAGAAGAAAGAAAGAAGGAAAAATAGTAATGAAGAGGGACAGGAAATAAAATGGTCTGACAGCCATGTGTGCACAAACACATACACACAGAGAATACACACACAGAGAGATGCCTCAGGGCATATAGGAAGAAGAAAAGATGAGGAAGGAAACCAGCGGGAGACTAGAAAATTATAGAGAAGAAAACATAAAAGAAAACACAGTCAAGGTTCTGTAAGGATAAATGTGACACACAGACAAAATATTTTATTTGGAAACTTCTACAGATCTACGGATGCCAGAAGTAGCATGGTTGCTGTATTAAAGATATGCAAAGACTTTTGATCTTTGAAATCTTCTGATATAAAATCAGAAGTTATAGAAATTATTTATATGACTTAGTTATGTGAATACAGAAGGAATACTTGGCATTTATTATTGTTCACTCCCTCCCCCCTCTCTTTCTCTTTTATTTCCAAGTGCTTCTACAACAACCCTGTGAAGCAGTCCAGTATTCTCCTCCTCCTCCATACATTGTTGGGAAGGGGCTGAGTGTATCCAGGAATTCTCATCACACAGCTTTACTCTCTTAGTCAACAACCCCAGCTCTTCATAATCTTGTTCCTTCTAGAGCTCTCTGCTATAAATAAATGCCTTATCCAATGATACGGGAAATCAGAAGCTGAGCAAAGGTGTGGGCTACATCCTTTCCAAGGGTGGCCACATGCATTGCCTCAAAAGAGAAAACATATCACCAAAAAGGAGAGCAAAACTGGAAATAGATTTACATAAAATTTGCATGTGCTGATGTATAGATGCAAAATTTAAAACAATTACTATAATTTAAATAGAAATACAGTGGTACCTCGGTTTACAAACACAATTGGTTCCAGAATTCTGTACTTAACCTGAAGCGTACTTAACCTGAAGCAAACTTTCCCATTGAAAGTAATGGAAGGTGGATTAATCTGTTCCAGACGGGTTCACGGAGTACTCAACCTGAAGCGTACTTAACCCGAGGTATGAGTGTAATTGGTTCTGGAAGTCCGTACTCAACCTGAAGCGTACTTAACCTGAAGCAAACTTTCCCATTGAAAGTAATGGAAAGTGGATTAATCCGTTCCAGACAGGTCCACGGAGTACTTAAACTGAAAATACTCAAACCGAGGCGTACTTAAACCGAGGTATGACTGTACAACAAATCTCAGCATAGTGGGGAAGGCCATGGCCAAGTGACCTGAGTATGCTATCCATCTGCTAATTGATAATGGGCAATTTCAGTGTTTTTCCCTCCTTAGGGTTCTTTATTTTTAAAGTGTACTTAGACCAGATACTCTTTCAAACAGAGTATTGTCTATGTTAGCTAGAACACGTGACTGCCTCATATTGGTGCTTTGTAGCTATAATTCACTGGGGTCCTATATGCTTCTAAGCTGACTTTAGAAAGCATTTCCATTGGAATCACTCAACTATTATTTTTGTTTCACACTTTAAAATCTCTCATTATTTCTAGTGTTTTACAGTTACTGGGGTAATCTTGATACATCCCAAGAAGCTTTCCACTTTCTCATTCATTTCTACAAGCAGAATTCATGGCGAATTGAAGATAACAGGGCCAATGAATGGGAATAATATCCACTGTGTTGCAATAGAGGCCTAACACAAGAATTATTCACAGGCAATTTTGTTAGTACACCCATTAGTTTGATTAAAAAGAACAAAATAATTCTGGTTAGTCATGTAGGCTTGACTCTTCTCTCTTGGGCTACATAATATGGCTATTGAGCCAACTTATATAGTGTACTTATTTTTTCATCTTGCTTATGATGCATTGGGGTATCACACTTTACAGTGGCCCTGTTGATACTTCCTCATTATGGATTCCACTATCCCCCTTCACTAATCATGTTAATGAAGTAAACACCTTCCAGGAAAAGAAATCAATATAATTCAATGAAGAAATTATTTAGATTTCCTGTTACTTAGGCCTCCATTTGTCTTTTATATTATTGCTTTGAATCACTTGACGCCTAAGAAAATACACTTGGCTCTTTAGCTGAGAGTTTCTTATTGCCTATGCCAGTATACTTAATAAAACTCAGTGTTTTTTATTGATCAAAAGTGTAAATAGGTTATTCTTTGTTGAAAAGAGATGGCCGGTGTGACTGCACTGCAAACCTATTAACTTGCTGCACATTTGTGAGTTTTTGTTTTGTTTTTGCTCAGTTGGTTAGAGCATGGTGCTGATAATGCCAAGGTTGCTCGTTCGATCCCCATATGGGACAGCTGAATATTCCTGCATTGCAGGGGGTTGTACTAGATGATCCTCAGGGTCCCTTCCAACTCTATAACTTTGACACAGCCTGTGGAATGCCCTCCCTCCAGATGTCAAAGAAATAAACAACTATATGACTTTTAGAAGACATCTCAAGGCATCCCTGTTTAGGGAAGCTTTTAATATTTGATCAATTATTGTATTTTAATATTTTGCTAGAAGCCGGGGTATAAATAAATTATTATTATTATTATTATTATTATTATTGATTCTTTGACTCTCTTGCTCTTCAGAAAGGAAGCAGCTCAGTTTGGACAGAGGGTAAGATTTTGGGCTGAGGAGATCAGGGTTCATGCTTGACCATGAAGCTCAATGAGTGTCTCTCAGTCTAACACTCTAGTGCTATTGCGAAGATAAAATGAAATCTCCCTATGTACTCTACGCCAACCTAGAACTAAGTTATATCAAACCACAATAAGCAGTTTCAAGATGTTCGAGCAGATGTTGCCCCTGTTCCACAGAGGGGAAAGATTATATTCACTACATCCCTCTCACTTATTCTCAGTTTCATCTACTTTCTCTAACCACAAACAGCTGAAATAGTGGCACTTTTTTGTTCTTGATATGGTGACTCTTTCTTTGAATGCTCTGAGACTTATATGTTACATTGCAGGCAACCATCTATTGAAAAATAAAATCCAGGCTGGGTTGAACCAGCTGGGTGGTGAGTAATGATTCTGCCATGTGCCAGAACATTTTAATGTTAGCCAACACACCATGGCTTTACCATCTTGGCTTAATATCTAAACATACCTTATGTTGCTCTGTGTGCTGCTGCCCCTGAGCTACTGGGTGGAGTATATTGTAGGATAGTGGGCTCTGTACTAACCCTGTCCAGTTAACTGGCCACAGTACTATACTAGGCTCACAGTTATCTCAACATTTCTCACGCACGCACGCACACACGCATACACACGCACACACACACACACACAAACACCATGTACACACTGCTTAAAATCCCTGTTAGTGAATACTGGGTTGCCCAGGGGTACATTTGAAACTGCATTTCTAAATGCAGCCCTTTGTTTCCATCTATAGTGAATTGCAATCTGAATTTGAGCATCAAATCATTATTCTTTAAGCTGCATAGCTTATGTTTCTTGGTTATATCACAATGTGATGTAATTTGGAGTGTGATGTATTATAAAAGGCTTTTTTTTGCTTTTGCAAGTTCACAATTGTCTATGTACACTACTAATTTGGATATAATGCGATTTTTGTTGTTGTTTAAAAAGTGTGTTCCAATCACATCCTTGTATGAGTTTGTAAACATAAGTTCTTGAAAGCTAAACTTTCTGTTTGTGTATTTCCCACCCACTCCTGGCATTGGTCCAAAAGCCTAATTAGTTTGTGTGAGGAATTACATAATTGGCCCGCAGGCATCTTTAAATACTTTGTTACTTCATTTAGTGATTTCTCAGCATCAGAGGGATAGATTAGGACACCCACTTAATATGTAGCATTAAACTATTGCAGAATAACTACCTGAATCTTATATCTGGGACCTCACCAAAGATTCAGGTTGCTGTTGTTGTAAAAAGCAATAAGAGAGTTATGAATGAATGTATTCATTATGATGGTATTGGGACAATGATTGAACACACATTAAAAAACATATATCTAGTAAAAATTATATATATATATATATATATATATATATATATATATATATATATATATTTCATGTCCAAGAAAAGGTTAACAGAGTTATGTAGCACACTATATACCACTGTTACACAAAATTAATTATTCCTAGCCTTTTCTCTTAACGTGACTTTTCATTTTAGGAAATATGCAATGAAGGCTAAGGCTAGGAAAGAAAAGGATGGAGGCTTTGGGGTCTGATGGGACCAGAAAATGAACTATTTATATATTTTCTTGGAACAACTCAGTTCATTGCTGGGTCATTCCAACACACATCCAGGGAATTTCATCAAAGAATGCTTTGATGGTGTTTCCTGCTTGTCAGGGGGTTGGACTGGATGGCCCTTGTGGTCTCTTCCAACTCTATGATTCTATGATTTATAGATTGATCTGATATGTGATAGTGGATTTTCTGCCATTTAGGAGTGCCTGTTGGTTTCCACTGGACTCTGTTTTCTGTTGGCTCTGCTTATATATTTGTTTATAAGGTAGATATTACAAAGGCACCTTGAGCCACTGGAGCTCTCTCATCTAAAGGAAGCAAAAGACAGTGCGGCTGCCACATGAACATTTCAACACTTGGGGGAAATTCCCAAGCGGTTCAATATGATCTTGAAAGAGAAAATTTATTATGAAATTGTTTTCCTGGAAATTTCATTCTAGCTCCAAATGAGGCAGGATACTTTGATTTTGATTTGCCGTGTGTTTGTTTATAGGCTGCTCAATGGCAAAATAAGCAGTTTACTAGTAAAAAAGGAAACACACAAGCATTAAAATACAAATGCCCACAATTAAAATGCACAATAAAGCAATCCCATTAAACTATAAAGGTCCATAATAAAACAATCCCATTAATTAAAACTGAGTTGGGTGAAGAGGCCAATGACATGCCTGCAGAACCAGGTGCCTCTTCAGAGTTAATTGACATATCAGGGTACCTCAAAAATAAGTAAGCCCTTTGTTGAATATTAGTGAAGTAATAAGCTGTCATTTAGTTTTCCTTGCAAAGTAATACATTTTATCAATCAATAAAATAGCCCCACTTTCCCATTAAACTAACTACAAAAGTGGTTTAGGCATTTATTATTGTGACCAAGTTGGACAGTTACACAGTATTAATAAGAAATAATGTGTTCATTAGTTCATTATCCTGCCAACCTAGCAGTTCGAAAGCACGTCAAAATGCAAGTAGATAAATAGGAACCGCTACAGCGGGAAGGTAAACGGCGTTTCCGTGTGCTGCTCTGGTTTGCCAGAAGCGGCTTTGTCATGCTGGCCACATGACTTGGAAGCTATACGCCGGCTCCCTCGGCCAATAATGCGAGATGAGCGCGCAACCCCAGAGTCGGTCACGACTGGACCTAATGGTCAGGGGTCCCTTTACCTTTACCTTTTTATTCTTTGTGTTCAGAGGCTGACGTTGCGATATTCCCTTTCTTTATGCTACCATATAGTACGGATGTTTTCCTACAACATCAAACAGTTACATATGCCTGATGATGAAAGTGTTGAGTGGCAATTAAAGCAGAAACCTGTAAGTTTGAATTTATCAGTTCTTGCATTGACTCTTGATGTTTTGCCACCAGATCTTTGGCAAATCATTTTCTGGTTTCCTTTTTTAGAAAAATGTACACATAATTAGCTGTCTGATGAAGAAACAGGTGGTGTTATGAAAATGAACCACCTTGATAGGAGGAATTTATATTAGTCAAAGATACTGATCTCTTGAAATGAAATAGGCCATAAAATAACAAAGAACAAATAAGGTTGGCACTATGCTTTCTATAGTATTTTTGAAGTTTTCAGTGCCCAAAACAAATCAGTTTCTTGATATGAAAACAAATTTGAACAAGTGTCTATTCAGCATAGCTGTTTGGGTGGGGAGAAAGAAAAGAGAGGTGGGGAACCAGATGGCAGTAACAAATGAAGAGAGTAGTTTGCAGTAAACAGGTGTGAACATCTGCTGAGATCTTTTAATGTTTATCTCTGTTAGTCTTGAAGACTGAAAATCTGAATTAAAAGCATTTTAAAATATTTTTGTCAGCTATCATCTACCTCTGATCACCCCAACATCTGTTTTCCTTTAAAGGATGTGCTTGCCTACTGTTCCATGTGGCTGACAGGCAGCAGAACAAAACAAATAGCTCCTTGGGTGGAACCTTCACATCTTCCTCTACCCCATTCCTAAAACTCATCTATTCCTAAAACTCATCTATTGCCAGAGCAACTGCCCAGTGTTTGCTTCATGAGGCCTAGAGGTCAGGAAAGTAAAGAAGAGACAGATGGACTCTCGCACTTCTTTCCCCTGATTTTCCAAAACGCTTCCATCAGAAAAAACCCTTCTGCCCTCCCCACTCCCCCATTTTCAAAAAATACACCCTTCCATGGCTAGCAAAGGCAAGCAGGGCACAACACTTCTTAATTTCTCCCCCACCCCCACATTTTCAAAAAAATATTCCATGGGCAGCCAAAGTACAGGACCATGAAAGTCATCCAAAAATCCAAAGGGGTGGCAACTATCCTGCCTCTCCACTCCATCTTTGTCCCACAGCAACTGCCCTGGCCAATACTTGCCTCCAGAAGGGGAGGAGGTAACACCATAGCCAATTGGAGTTGAAAGTGGGTGAGCCCTTCCAACTAAAGCAAATGACCTGCACTACAGAGCCAGAAGCAGCATTATACCAGTTTATTTGCTTGTGTTCGGGTTGCAACCCCCAGTTTAAAAGGTTGCCTGCACATTATGTTTTATAACTTTCTTCTTTTACAAAATGAAAGCCATGGGCCTCTGCTAGCATGGGCCGTGGTGCAGTTACTCCAGCTGCACCATTATGAATTTGTTCCTGTTATGACCCTAGGCCTGGCATAGGCAAACTCCAGCCCTCCAGATGTTTTGGAACTACAATTCCCATCATCCCTAGCTAACGGGACCAGTGGTCAGGGATTATGGGAATTGTAGTCCCAAAACATCTGGAGGGCCAGAGTTTGCCTAGGCCTGCCCTAGTCCTAGGGATTCCTATTCCTGGTGCTAAAATAACTATCTTATTAATCACAGGTGTGACTTCACTCAATGGCCAAAAAGACTGACAGGTGGGAGGAACCAGACTGGCTCATTTAGCAGAAAATGCTTAAAAGGGTACCTGCATACGATGCTTCATAACTTTCTTTCTAGAAGCACTAGAGAGTTTCTTTTAAAAGAAAAAAAGAAAAAGAAGTAACAGAGTCTGGTGCCCCTGTTTAGATTTACAAATGAAGGTGACTCCCAACTTAGTGGACCAGCTTCCATTGACTTTCACTGGGGATTAGGAGTAATGAAGAGTGGGAACAATACAACAAACTAAAATACTAAAATTCAACAATGGCAACTCATTCTTTGTAGACCTATTTCAAATATATCCTCTCAGTTAACAAAGTATATTATTAACCTGGGATCCCTTGGCCACAGGAGGTCATAATTCTGCACACACTACACATACACCCCCCCCCTTGAATCCAGGCAGAGTCATGTCTCTCAGAGCTTTCTACTTGTCCTTTTCTGTGAGGTGAAGTAGGTTAGGCTGAGAAATGGTGACTGGACTGAGATCATGCAGAGAGCTTCATGGGTGAGTGAGGATTTGAATCTGGATATTCCCAGGGGTAGTCTGACATGCTAACTCAATCTTCACCAAGCTGGTATCCTCCAAACATTTTGGACTACAACTCCTATCAGTCTCAGTCTGTATGGCCAGTAGCTGGAGATGATGGGAATTGTATTCCAAAACCTTTGAAGGATACCAGGAAGGTGATGGCAGCTCTAACCCCCTACGCTGCTCGGACCGATTTTAAGGTGATTTCTTAGCATACAGCATTAAAATACTGAAAAGCTTACAACAGTTTATACTGTTTTTAAGGGCTTTTATCAATGAATTCAACTTTGCTCCTAAATAAAAATCAGACTGGCAAAGGGCTGTTTGGGGATTTACTCGAGCTTTGCCATTTTTATTATTCTAACTTATTAGTTTTGGGGCTGGTTGAAGACACTTTTGTACCTGAGGCAAAAAAATCCAAATTATATTCCCACCCCCACCCCAGCAATAAAGGCATTAAATAATTGACATTTTAAAAACAAAAACTTCATTTCTAACCAAGCCAGAAATCTGCAACCTGAGGTGGCGCCTCATGTAGAGACATCTCTGTATGTTTATTGATTGCCTAAGAAATATATCATCTTGGACAGTATTTGCATATTTTCTCAAGTCTTGAGGCTGTCATATATGACAGACTATAGCTGTGCAACCATTTGTTTCCCTGCTGCCTTCATTAAAAATAAATGTTTTCTTTGTTCAAGTTTACAATGAATATAACATGTCAGTTCTGATCTGGGCAGGTGGGGTGTGGGGAGCTCATCTTATGAGCATGGCTAATCGGGACCTTTTGCATTGCTCTTTGGTGATCACTTACTGTGGTATTATTGCAGTCTTAAAAGTGCCCAGGGCAGAAAGAGCTTTGGAGCTACCATGCTAAGTAAACTGCCTCATTTCTTCTCCTTTTTATTGCTATCTTTTGATTCAAAGGATTTGCTTAATTCATTTATTCATACAGATATTTTTTATGCCGCGTACTACCTTACTCTTGAGGCAGTGTACAATAATTTAAATAGCAACAATATTAAAATCACCACACAGAATAAAATACTGCACTGCTGATAACTCGGGTACAGTTTAAGTAAGAAAAAAAAAATAACCTGGAATTTAGCACCAGCAAAGTCCTGGAACATAGTAGGCATCAATATGTGAGCTTGCCTAAGCTGAGAAGGGAGATGTTGTTCCACAATATGGGTGCCATCTCATAGAGAGCTCTCCCTCTGGTTGCCACCAACTGAGCTTCCAGATATTGCAATGCAACCAAGGGGTCATCATCAGTTGATTATAACCATCATTCAGAGCAGTAAGGGAAAAGTTGCTACTTTGAGCACCCTGGTCCCAAATTGTTTATGGCTTTATAGGTGAATTCCAAAAATGTTAAACCTAGACCTTTAAGAATGGTAGAATACACATACAATAGGACCACCCTATAAAGTGGTCCAGCTGCTGCGTTTTGCACTTCCTTCAGATTCTGGACCAACCACACATAGAGCACATCAAACGCATTGGGTGGTATTCAGCTCTGTTTTTTACTCAAAGTAGTCCCATTAAAATGAATGAACCTAATTTGGCATGTACTCTAGTTTCAGTGAGTCTGCTCTAAATAAAACCTAGTTGAACGCTGCTCAACACAGTAGCCCAGTCTTGAAGTTGCAATGTATAAGGCACAGTAGCATGGCTATTTTTGTTCAGAATAGGGCACAGTTGATTTACTCACCAAAGCTGGTAAAAGGCACTCTTAGTCACTGCAGCTGTTTGACCTTCTTCGGACAATGGTTGCTTACCCAGTCTCTGGGTGGGAGTGGTTGTGGCCTCTTGCAGAAGGGCTCAGCTCCACAGAGTAAAAGGCTTCTATTGTGAGCTGGTCTGTTGGGGAATTTTGCAGCTGGCTGCAAAGGAGGGCAGGACAGCCTGCCATTCACAAGCTTCAAATTAGCCAATCGTTGGCCAGAGGGGGTTGTGCTTTGGTTACCCCAGTTAGGCATTTGGTGGAATCCTTTAGTCTAGTATACACATGCAGTGATGTATTGGGGGATAATGAAGAAGTGCAGGTCCAGATTTGTTTTTACATATCATGCCAGGATAATTGATGGGCTCTCCTTGTTCTGGCAAGTTCCTTTGAGATAGATTAGCATAGAGGAAATAAGAAAATGTGGAAAAAAACAGTGGTACCTCAGGTTACAAATGCTTCAGGTTACAAACCCCACTAACCCAGAAATAGTACCTCAGGTTAAGAACTTTGCTTCAGGGTGAGAACAGAAATCGTGCTCTGGCGGCCCGGTGACAGCAGGAGGCCCCATTAGCTAAAGTGGTGCTTCAGGTTAAGAACAGTTTCAAGTTAAGAACGAACCTCCAGAACGAATTAAGTTCTTAACTAGAGGTACCACTGTAATAAAGCAAGGGCTAAATACTACTTTCCTTTTCTTTGGTAGTGTTCCCATTTCACACTGGCTGTTTGAACAGTAGCACTTCATCACAGTCTACTTTGCATTTCTAATAAAAAGTTAAATGTTTCCTTTTAGCTGACTGAACATGCTTGTTTTAGCAAACATCCATGTGTGCTGAATGCAGATGCAGACATGTTTAGCTTGGTTAAAAGGGTGAGGGTGCATCTAAGCAAGAAGCATTGTAAAAGGCTTTCCCTATGAATTTTTCAGGACCTGTGCCTCCCTCCCTCTCTTTTCTCTGGGGGTGTGGGTGGCAGTGCAGACTTTTGTCACCTATTACAAAATTTGTTGATCTGGCGCTGGAGGGCAACGCAGGAGGCAATAGAAATTGGTCAATTTGGAAATCTAGGTTGTGGAGGTGGAATTGCTCAAGAGCATATTTTGATTCAATTATTTATAAAGCAACTCATGTACATAACATGCTGGACTAGGTTAATTTTCTGAAGTGAAAATATGTTTGTGCAGTTTTCAAAAAGCTCTGCATTTTACAGAAATAACTAGTGGACTGTTCTGAGATATTGTGCAATAAGCATTTGGAATTCAAACTATCCACAATAAAATCTGCATGAAAAGAACTGTTATTCTATACACAAACCATTAAAGTGTGTTCATTTGTTTTCCACATGTAATGTTAGTTTTATACAGTATATTCAAATCAATTGGAATTGCACACTTTTCCAGGAGCTATATGCCGCATTTAATCTCATCTCACCACAGAAAATGTTATCATGTGCTGCTCTTGGAAAAACTAGGCTCACTTGGTAGTCAGGCCCAATAGCAGCTATTGATGACAGTCATTGCTATCATAGGCCTTGACCATTTGTATCGCTAAACATAATGTTTTTTAGGAAATGGGCAGGCCAAGGTGATGTTTGGTCTTGTCTATTATGTTGCCTCAGGCTCATGTTTGAACCAGAAAGGAACGTTGAAATATTTACATTGAATGCAAGGTGTTTATTTTTGCTTTCCTTACTCTTCTCGACTAGAATAAATTCATTTATTTATTTCAGCACATGAAAGTGGGAGGGGGGATGTGGTCCTAGGCAAACTAGATTGGGCATAGGAAAAACCTTAATGTTGGCATTTGTTGGTGGCCCTTGGCCCCTCTCCTGATCAACTCTGTTTGGTGCCTGGTGTGACCTAATCAAGGTGCAATCTAAAAATGTGCAATTTTGGTTATTAGTAAAGGTGACAATGAGTACAGAAGAGATATCCCAGAAAGCATCTGGTTGTTCACTATGAACAGCATTGTGCTGAGATAGAGGGACCTTTGGTTTGTCCAAATGGGCTCTTCTATAGGAGCCAGTTCCTAGGGGCCGAGGGATCTTCTGCACACACACACACACACACACACACACCAATATTTTTTGGTCTGAAGGGTGGAAACATGAGAATGAGCCTTCTCTGCAGTGGCTCCCCATCTGTGGAATGCTCTCCCCAGGGAGGTTTGCCTGCTGCCTTCATTATATACCTTTAGGCACCAGGTAATAATGTTCCTTTTTAACCAGGCCTTTGTTTTGTTTTGATTGACATCCTATGCCCTTTTAAAATGTGGGGTATTTTTTGGTGTGTGTGTGTGGGGGGGGAGTTATTGGGATGTTGTTTTTATTTTGATATGTTTTTATTTTATTCTGTGAACTGCCCTGAGACCTCCAGATATAGGGCGGTACAGTGGAACCTCGGTTTATGAACACCTCGGTTTACGAATTTTCGGTTTATGAACGCCGCAGACCCATCTGGAACAGATTAATTCACTTTCCATTACTTTCAATGGGAAAATTCGCTTCAGTTTATGAACGCTTCAGTTTATGAACAGACTTCCGGAACCAATTGTGTTCATAAACCGAGGTACCACTGTATATAAATTCAATAAATTGTTATTGTTGTTATTGTTAGAGGGGCCGGGCCCCCCCCCCCAAAGTTGAATGACATTGCCATTCAAATAATGTATGTGTGTTGCATCATGTGACCGATTATGCAGGGTGGGGCTTACCTGCCCCCCCCCATATTTTTTCAAGTTGGCACCCCATTGGGGCTCTTCATATGTTCTTGCCTGACTCGTGTGTGTAGCTGGGGTTTATTTTTCAAGATCTGCTGCGTCACATGAGTTGCCGTAGACTTCTGGACATTAGTACAAGGAACAGGAAATGTATGGTTCAGGATCGTAAATATCGTATTGGTGCACCTGTTATCTTAAACCTCTCCTTAACATGGTTTCAGATTCACACAGTTGAGAGGAATGGGGAAAGGGAGAAAAATATAGGTGTGGAAAAGCTGGTATGCAGAATTAAGTTTTTAAGTAAATGTTTTTCCTTAATGCTGGTATATTAGAACGCTGGTATATCACTCTGTGTCTTCTACAACTACCACTTGGGAAATTCCTCCCCCCCCCCTGTCTTGAACCGCAAACAGCTTTTTTCAGCTTGCATTAAAGTCCAAGCTCTTCAGACTTGCCTTAAGTTGCTGAAAATTGACAACGTTAATCAATAATTATTAATTAATTGTACCAGTGATGAGCAAGGCGTGCACTCCCTCAGTTCTCTATGAAACCGTAGAAGCAAATCACAACATTTTTGTGAAGGACACAAAACCTAGCGTTGTTTTAATGCCTAGGCTTTTATGTAATAGAGGATGCTGGGCTCCATCAGACTTCTTGCTTTATGCCCAGCAGCAAGTTGGGTAATGAAGCACTAATAACATTGTAATGTATCATTGAAGAGCCACACAACTGTGGACAGAGAGGAATTCCTCCCCTACCACTTTTACACATTCATAAAGTGAAATCATACTTTTTGTTATTAAATTAAACCAGATCATTAAGCCTCTAATTAAGGTATCAATTGCACCATCATTTTCTTGCCCACATTTATTGATTTTCCCTCCTGTGAAATTCCAGGCTCCAATGGTTATGCTGGATATTACCAATGTAACAGATGTTTAATTTTCGCTTTAAAAAAACCAGCCTCCAGTATTGAGGGTGTAAAATGTAGTGGCCCAAGCAATTGACCAGAAATTGAAATTCCAAGGCAGAAACCATTAGCAGCAACTAAGGATTTGGTTAAACTGTGTTGCAGCCATGGTACAATGTTTCAGTAGCACTGTAGTTTTCTCTTTATGTGCCATATGTCTTGCTTTGCAAATGTGGCTCTGTTTAAAATGCAGTTGCGAAGAACACCTGGGGGGTGGGATGTGTTTCTGTCATATGTTCATACACAGAAATCTAGATGAGTGAAAGAACGATATAATTCAAGGACCACATGTTGTCCTAGGAATACTTTTCATAGCCTTCAGCTGGAATACCAGGAATTAGGTGCAGGAGAATCCAAACCATTCATGAAAAATGACCACATAATGTAAATTGCATACAGCCAAAGTATACACATTAGCTCAGCTCTGGTTAATGATATATTAACAGGGTGCTCCACTGTACTAAATGAATTGCTACTTCTGCATGGATAATTACGAACAAATTAATGATTCTTCTTCAGACGTATCAGAAATAGTTCTCACAAGAACCCTAAAAATGCTCCCATGTGGTCAGAAGCCTCTGGCTAGTTATACCAGCTATTGGCGCTTGTAATTAAAAGTGTTACAGTTGACCAGAGAGACACTCATTACACCTTCCTCGCTGTGATGATGCTCGTCTGCTGTCTCCCTCACCTTCTGGTGGCATGGAGATTTTTATATCATCAAAAGGCATAAAAAAGAGCACTGCTTCTACTGGTGCTGTAAGAAAAACCCTCTGGGCGCGAGGTGCATGTGGGAGGTTTTCTCTTTTCTAGGCATTCTGTACGAACTAGCCGGACCACAATCCCCTCTGTTCTTCTTGACTTCTTGATTTGTTGTTTCCTCTGTAATTGTTAGAGTTAATTACACTAATTACACTTTTCAGGAGTTAGGAAGCTCCTGAATTAAGCCGCTTAGTCTCCCATGTGCTCTGTTCAACCAGCACCTAAGGCTGCTTCATGTGCTGAGCTTCATAATGCATGGCTGTAAATCAAGTTGATGTAGGACAGGCATCCCCAAACTGCGGCCCTCCAGATGTTTTGGCCTACAACTCCCATGATCCCTAGCCAACAGGAACAGTGGTCAGGGAAGATGGGAATTGTAGTCCAAAACATCTGGAGGGCCAAAGTTTGGGGATGCCTGATGCAGGAGAATTCTCTGCTGCTGAATCCAAATTATCTCCCCCTTTTACTGGTAGAAGGTTTTTGAACCAGGGGGGATGCCGTCAGTGGAATGGAGAGAGGGGCTTTTTTTTTTTTTGCTTATTCTTCTCCCCCTGCAGTTTCCTCCACCCATATGTCCACAGTCTTCTGAAATGTCCCCCAACCCTCTGGAGCAGAGGGTTTTTTGTGGGGGGGGGATGATGTTGTTCTACAGTAAAGTTTATGAATTTCCAAAATAATAATTAATAATTAATAAGCCTTCCGGTTTCCACTGACAGAAGCCTCTGCTGGATCACAGTCTTTCTTCATCTGAGGAATGCCACTGGATACAACTCACTGCATCTGAAATAATTTAAGCGGTTTTTGTTACTTAGTTTGTGATAGTTGTGTGTAGATGATTTCAGGACCACCAGGTTTTCCATTTGGATCATGTGGGGCCTGTATGGGTTTGAAGGACTAGGTGAGTGAGTACATTCAAAGTAAGGGTACTTGATGTTCTGCAAGTGCAACTTACTGGCCTGTTTTAAAAGGCACATGTCTGTATCCTTAGGCTACAGTGTTATGTGTATTTCGGAGTCACCATCAATACACAGTGGGTTTTCCTTCTGATTGAACATGTTTAGGAATGGGCCATTTATTCTGGTGCAGAACTGACCCATTTCGGCTCTTAAAAGAGATGCAGGAGTATTGTGTGGTGATACCCCGACACCTCCCCGAGAAATAAAAACACTAGACACATTGCATAAGGTTAATGGGCATAGAAGGCCACAACTTTATTGATTACGGATGTAGAGGGGTATTGGCCTAGGCATTGGATCTAACCGACTGTATCCGACTCCAGCCCGCTCTGCTGGCAGTCTGTGAAAGGTTAACAACCGTTGGGTGAGTCCTGCGATGCACATCAACTAGGAACTCATCCTGGGGCCACCGCTAGGGGTGTGCCCTCTGGCCCTCACATACCACGGCTTCGGATTAGGGGAAAGATAGAGAATTCCTGTTAGAGCATGACTTGTGGATCACATGTGACATGTTCAACCGTTTACCTACCTGATGGAAACAAAGATCACTTAACTCCACATCAAGGTTAAGATATTTTACAGGTGACTTAAAAGAAGCTGTGGTATTCATATCATGACTGCTATTGATTGATATCCTGTTTGACTAAAGCATTGAGCATGAGGAGGTGGTGATTCTTCTTGAGATAAACTTTTCATCATATGCTGGTAAGGTAACATAAACAGTCATCCTAATGGTTCCTAGTGAATCCATTTATGGACAAGCATAATGTGGTGCATTGGTAGCTGAGGCAGCTGTGAATATGTTGTTTTTCTGATAGACGGTGGAAATGTATCCAAGTCTGTCTAACAAGAAAACACATATAGAGACACATTTGCATGATAGCATAGAGCACTTTTGTTTTCACTCGAAAGGAACTGTCCATTCTTATTTCCATCTTTATACATGACCTGGCAACTTACAGATGTTAGTAGCTTTGATGTTCTCCAAATCATATTTCAGAGTGTAAAAGCTCAATGAAATGGCTGTGTTACATGCAATGTTCAGAATGCCTTAAAACATCCTTATGCTATTTGTAGTTAATTTAGGCGAAGAAGAAGAAGTATATGTTATTGCATATGTATCACACCTGGAAGAAATGCAGGCACACAATCTTATGCATGTTTACTCAGAAATAAGTTCAGTGGGGCTTCTTCCCAGGAATTTATGCATAGGATTGCAGCCTTAAGCATAGTTTTGAAACTAATATAAGTCATAAATAATTCTAGTTCATACTTTATGTTCTCCAAGTTCCTGTTACTGGCAAAAGCTTCTCCAACATATTAAACATATCAATTCTAAATGCATATGGGATTTATTGCGACTGCTTTTTTTCATCTCTGTTTTTTTTTAATATGCTATTTTTTAATTCTTAAGACCTCATGTAACTTTTAAAATGTGCTCCATAATGTGGGTTTTCATTTAGGCTTGCAATTTAAATAAATAAATATAGAGAAGCAATAGAATTCCAAAGTGTGCCCTACCTTAGCAAATCACAACGTGGGTGTTCTTGACAAGTTTGTCTGGATCTTTATCAGCAAACACACACACACACACACACACACACACACACACACACACAAATATAATTTGCTTATGTCCTATCAAAGCTGCTGGCAAAAGATATCATATGCTGGTTTTTTAATGGTGTTTGTTCCCCTAAAATAGATTAAACCTGGAGTGGTGTTAGCACAATGGCAACAGGAAATTAATGAAACTCCTAATCTGCTTTATGCACCTTAAATATCCCCTTCCCGTTCATCATAACTATATAAGGTGCTTGCTGTGGGCATACTGCTGCCTTGTTTCCCCTGCAGCATAGAATGGATTGCACAGTAACAAATTGGGAGATTAGGTTTTTATATATATAAAGACTTTTGCTGTTTCTTGATAAGAACTGTGTGCAAGAAAATCCTTCCAAGACATGCATCTTATCAACACTGATCTCATTAGCTTGGAAGCAAACTTGATTCCTGTCATCTAGGATTCTGCTTCTCCCCGCCCCATGGAGGCAAGCATGTTTATTGAATTAGTAACTGCAACAGGCTGCTCTATAGGCTTCGGTGGTGGGATCAGCAAAAATAGAGCTTAAAACAAGACACTTTTATTGAACTCACCACCTTCCCTTTCTACACACGTATCGATATCAAGAGAATAAAAATACTGACTTCATAAATCGGCATACAGTACTGTAGTATGAACAGGTTTTTTTGAGATTATTTACAAGCAGCAACAAGGTCTAATGTATCTTTCCTTTTAAATGGGGCACTTGTCTATTGGTTAGTTAGTACTAGCCCAAACTGAAGCTAGTTTAGTAGTCAGAACACCTGGCAACAATTGCATTTGCATGGAGAAATGTTTTGTTTTCAGTTTGGGGAAGTAAGCTGTAGGCCAAGACCCTCCTAATGCCCAAGCCCCCCCCCCCTCTAATTCCTGGATCAAGCACAAATTCAATTGCTGGAATAGCCACTAAGCATAGGCTGAACTTGATAATGGCCCACTAAGCATGGGCTGAAGGTGAGAAGGGGCATGGCTCTGGGCTGGAGAACACCCCTCAGCAGTTGGTTAGAAAGAAAGAAAGCCTAGAATAGAGAGTTGAGTGATGTGAGCCAGAAGCTTCAGTCTGGAAAGGCAGAGAGAGTGCCATGTTTGATTTCTGTTTTAATCCAGTGCTGCAGCTATGGGGGAAGGAATACCCTTTTTGGTGTGTTAATGCTGTGAACCCCTCTATCACAGGCTCAGGTTGTATGTAAGTGTAAACAAACCATATACAGTGGTACCTCGGGTTACAAACGCTTTGGGTTACACACACTTTGGGTTACAAACTCTTCAAAATATAGTCCGCTGTCCACCCCCAGGTCTGAGGGACAGTGGACTGGCCCCCTGCTGAAAAAGTTTGCTGACCCCTGATCCATAGCTGCCAAGTTATCCCTTTTTAAAAGGGATTTTCCCTTATGCTGAATAGGCTTCCTCGCGAGAAAAGGGAAAACTTGGCAGCTATGCCCTGATCCATGGTGTCACCCACTACCTTTCCCCCCAGTTTACTTGCATACAAAGGATGGGAGGAGAGTAAGCATTTAGGTGGGTTTCCATAGACCAGATTATGCTGCAGCTCCTCTCTGAAAGCTTATCCTAAAGTCTGTTTAGCAATTTGGGGGAAGCATTCCTACTAAGATGTTGTCAGCGATTAGGTTTTGGTCTGGAGGCTAGGGCAGAATTGAGACTGGTGCTACTCAAGCCCTAAAGGCATCCATGCCTTTGAGAGATGGATGGTAGTAGACAAAGAGAGACTTACAGGATGTTGCTCCTTTTAGAAAGAGAACTGTATGAGAGCAATTCTTTTTTATATAATAGGAACAAAACCACCCTGAAGAATAAGGACAGGTGGGAACTTCATCAGTTTAGTACAGTATGTGTCCTCAGGATAGGGTGACATTGTGCTCCATATGGATGAGAGAAACTACACAGTGTGAAGCCTGAACTACTCCCCTAGAGGAAGATATACTTCACTGCCTTCAGAAGACTTGTGCCTGCAAGGCAGCTCTTTCCCAGTGCTTGTGTCTCAGGCCTTGCTTCTCTGTAATTTCCCATTATCCTTTGATAATAGAACTAGCTTTTTTCTAGCTACGTTACTCTGCCAATTGCATGGATGTAACCCAAAGAGTCACCCCGATTCTCACATTTAGCACTGCTGTAACTTTCAATTAAAATGTGCGCTATTAAGCTCTTAAGGTTCATTAAGGAGAAACTGAATTAAATTTTACATCTTATTGACACTACTGCTGCTATCACCTTGAATTGAAAGGACTAGCAAAATGGCAGCCTTCTGTTCATTTTGCCTGCAAAATGGAAAATTACAATGAGTATGCTGAACTTGGCAATTAATATAGAAGATTTTGATTTATCATCCAGTACATTATCTTGAGGAAATGAGGTCAGATATTGTAGGCCTCCACTTCTATCCACTTATAACTTATGAAAATGAATTTTAAGGCTGCAAGTCTTTCTCCAACTTTCTTGTGAGTAAACCCCATTAAACACAATAAAACTTAACGGTAATCCTATACATGTCTCCTCAGAAGTAAGTCCAGTGGGGCTTACTCCTAGGTAAGTTGATAGGGGATTGCACCCACAAGTTTGAATAGACATCTATAGGATTGAGCAGTTAAGATGGTTTTACAGAATGATAGAGGGTGATCATAGCCAAATAAATGTGGGGGGTGGACGGACACTGAAGCTACTTTTATAAAAACTATTCAAATTATCTCTCTTTTAGGTAAAGAGTAAAGGGACCCTGACCATTAGGTCCAGTCGCGGATAACTCTGGGGTCACTCTATAGGCTGAGGGAGCATGTGGCCAGCATGACAAAGCCACTTCTGGCGAACCAGAGCAGCGCACAGAAACGTCGTTTACCTTCCCACCGGAGTGGTACCTATTTATCTACTTGCACTTTGATGTGCTTTCAACCTGCTAGGTTGGCAGATCTCCTTTTTAGTATACCTCATTTGTATGGTACTAAAGATTACCAAGTGGGAGTATTAATAGAGCTAATATGGAGTCATTAGTATCTTGTAGGGCAGATGATTCTTGTCAGCCTGGGAAGTTAGCCTGGGAGAAAGAAAACTCTGATCCTAAGCTTCTGCTGCCTTGTGACTATACTCATTTACGAGAAAGCCTTTGGGAGTAAACCCACTGCCTTGTGGGCCATCTTCAGGAGATGCTTATTACACTTTACATCCATGTAGCACTAAACCATGGTTTAGTTTTACAAATGAACACAGCCATTGTAATCAAAAGGCAGTGTTTAACAGCACTGTTGCAAATGGGCTTAGCTTGATACATTCAGGATAAAGCCCTGAATTGTTACTGCAGAGCATCGTTCTCAAACCATAAAGTGAACCACCCTAGAAAGGTGCCCTCGATTACTTGAAGAAGCTACAATATTTTCCTTACCAATTCCAGCGTGTGTCTTGCTTGATTTAAGAGATAAAGTGAAATCCCATTCCTTTCCAATCAGTACAATATAGAAGAAAATGCATCTTACAGTTTGGGTTCACTTTCAGTGTGGAAAGGAAAGCAGATAACTATTCAGTCTGCAATGCCAAATACACTTACTAGGGGACTTGCTTCTAAGTAAATGTGCACAGGATTGTGTGCCAATCACTTGCTAAAAGTAAGATTTTCTGTACAAACAAGTATGTATTTGGGAAGCACTTTTTGAGTGGAAGAATTAGCTGCATGTGGAAATTGCATGTATCTGGTTTTATTTGTTAATGTGTGAGAGGAAAAGTTGAATTTCATATAGAAGAATACACCCGGTTTAATTGTTCACTTGCCCACATTCAAGGGTATTTGGAAGTTTAAATCTCATCAGTTGTTCACATAGCTAACTTCTGAGAAAGTTTACTGTTTGCAGTTGGGTGTGTTAGTTTTGAGAGTGTTAATGGAAGGAAGGGAAAGAACAGCACCAGAATGCAATCTGATCCTTCTGTTAGCCTAAAATGGCATATCTTCTTTTACAGCTGACCTTTGTTATCATATCATTATAGGGCTAGAAGGTACACCAAGGGTTATCTAGTCCATCCCCTTGCAGTGCAGGAATCACAGCTAAATACGGTAATCGCAGGCAAATGGCAACCCAACATCTGTTTAAAAACCTCCAGTGAAGGAGAGTTCACCACCTTCCAAGGGAGTCCTTTGCATTGCCAAACAGCTCTTGCTGTGAGCTGTCATCTTTAAGTTGGTTCTGAAATTATTTCCCATTCCTTTGTGTGTGCAAAATGGGTGGAGTAGAAATTGGAGTTCTTTTTATTTGTTAAAACTTTATATCTAAAGAGTTGAATAATTTCTCATTACAAAGATTTATGTTAACTTTTACATTCCAGCTGATGAAGAATCATCGAAACAGGGCCTTGTCCTGATGTTGATGTTCACTGGAAGTTATCCTGAATAAAACTTTGTGAAGTTTTTTTGAAATTATCCTTTCTGGCCCGAGTTCTTGTAATTTTTCGTTTACTTCCAAAATGGGTGGAGGGCTTGATTACAAAGATCCAGCTCCAGGATCAATAAATCTTGGCTACAAGTCAAACCAATAATTTACTTGCATGGATAATCATTTGTCTAGTTCTCACTAAGGTGGCAAAACATAGGCTGCGACATTTCAAAAATCAGGTAGAAATTAACACATGACTGAATACTTCCACAGGTTAGAACAAAAATTTAAAAACTGAAGAACTTTTCAAATAGGAAACTAGTATGTCACCAAGACTACAAGGCTAGAACATTCACCTGACATCTAGTTTTCTATATGCAGGGAGCTGCTGCATTTGTATGGAGTAGGATGTGATAATGTAATTTAGTCTCTGCAGCTTGTCTTCAGGTGTAGTCTGAAGTGAGAAAGTCCATGCATAAGTTCTCACCTTAGTGAGAACTTGTAATAATTACAGCTGCAATAATGAAAAATGCATCTGGGGAACTGTGGTTATATCTATGGATCCTCTAATACACACACATATTCTTAAACACCATGTAGAAATTTGAATGTGATCAGCAGCACATAGTATAAATATATTGATGTAGAATTCTGAAACCATTTCAAATTCTTTGTATTCCTTAAAAATGAAATTTCAAAATAAAACAGGAGAGGAAAACAAATCACTACATTTATTGTATTATGCAAAAAAAAAGTGTTCTCATAATGGATTAGAGAGAATAAGTATATAACAGTTGGGAAGTGAAATGGGGAGGTTCCTATTTGAAAACATATTACCAAGGAGAAGGTGAAACCAACAGAAAAGCCCTATTTTTAATTAGCAACATCTTGCATTGTCCTAATTGCCCTGCTATATGTCTTCTCTTGGGCGACAAGTTTTTATCAGCCCTTGAATAACTGCTTTCAGCTTTTAAAACATTTGGGAATATGTACAACAGGTGATCATTTTTAGAATGTGAGCTGAGTGTGAGGATGTTTTGTTTTATTCATGGACTCAAAAGTAATCAGAATGCATCATAGAACACAGATCCAAACATACTTAAGCATATTTATGATTCATCGCTACTTTCAATTAAAATGCCATGAATTAATTGTTCTAAAAATCATGTCTTTTACAAGCCTTGTGGGGGGTGAAATCAACCATTCCAAATTAATTTTATCAACTCAACAAAGCACAATTGACTTTTAAAACTTTACTTAAATATAGACCCTTGTTCAAAATAAACAATTCAGACTAAGGCTGGAATCCTATACCCACTGCTTTGGATTATACCCCATTAACCTTAATGGGACTTACTTCTGAGTAAACATGCATAGGATTGCATTGTTAATCTCTAAAAATAGGGTATGCATGTGTATGTAAAATGATTTGCTACTGCATTTTAAATGGCATAAGCCTTGAGTCATACCTTCCGAGAAAGTATATGGTATAGTCATTACTATATATTACATTTATCAGTTGTTTTCTATGAAAGAAAACATCTCAAAACAATTTAACAAGTACAGGCAGGCTGGTTTCAACCCTTCCTTCTTGATGAGATATGGTTCGGTCTTGAAGAGGACTAAACCATGCCCTTTGAATCTACTCCTAAATGGCCAACCTTTCCTAGCAAAATTCATTCATTCATTCATTTACTTACATCGATAATGAGAGTTCTCTGGGTGGCTCACAAAGCAAAACACCGTTCCCAACTATTCCTATGGAATTAGGATTTCTCTGGTTCAGATCAGGTTCAGATCCTTTTTGTAATGCTGACAGCAACAAATACGCAGGCACACATTCTGAAAATCACTTCAACAAACTACTGTGATCCTTTGGGGAATCAATTTATTCCTAGGCTTGTGAAATTGTTGACCCATTTCTAGAGGCATCAGAGGGAATATGGGATATTGCATACTGTCTCATCTGCTGAACCTGTTCGCAACATAGCCAATTAATCTCCCTTCTGCTGAAATAAATAAATTAAAATGCCTTATTGTTAGAAGTAGCTGTTTCTCTACCCAGCCCCAAGCATATTTGGCCTTTAATGCTGTAGTTTATCTGAGAACATGACAGGATGGTCAAACTGTGTCTCAAGGTCAAGAAACCGAGAATAGGAAGAGAAATAAATGAAGCATGCATGCCAAGGGGAAACACACTTGGACTCAAGGAGAGGAAGGTGGCAATAATGCAGTCCGTGGTGTCCAAAACATAGATTCCCCAGCACATAGCTGCCAAGTTATCCATTTTTTTAAGGGAAATTCCCTTATGCTGAATAGGCTTCCTCGTGAGAAAAGGGAAAACTTGGCAGCTATGCCCCAGCATCTTCACCTGGGCTGAAGGATGGAAAGGTGAATTGAAAGTGGAATTGTGAAAGCAGCGAGAAGACACTTACAGATAGAGGGAAACTAAATTGTGAGTAGATATGTAAGGAGGGTGGAGATTGGTGTTTTGGGGGTGCATAGGACTGGTCTGCATATTTGGCAGCAGACATGGATCTGGGAACCCCAGCTGCTACTTCACTGCAAAGTGGTGGAAATGATGGGAAGATTCGTTTGAGATAATCTGTGTCTGTGCACACGTGTTTAACACGTCACCTACAACTCCCCCCACCATCAGATTTTCTCCATTTGATGTAGCACATTACTTTCATTGAGAACTGAGCACCCTAAATCCCTTCTGGGAGTACTCCCCAACCCTCTGGTGCAGGTTTGGGAAATGTGAGGATCACCCAGTCTTGGGGGAGGGGGGGAGTGGAGATGGGATAAAAGTTTCATAGCGCAAGCATAAATCCTTGCTCTAAAGAATAAACCCATTGAATACCTCCCATAGAATTGAAGGAGGACTTGTAAGCCACCAAGTCCATCCCCTATTCATTGTATGAAAACTAGGGCTAAAGCATCTCTAACTGATGGCTGACCTGACTCTGCTCCAAGAGTTTCAAGGAGGGAGAACCCACCAGTTTAGATAATTGATTATACAAGCTGCTTTTACTGCAAGAGGTTTCCCCAAATGTTTCCCCAAATTCTGCTCTCCTGTCATTTTCACCCATTCCATCTATTCCCTTGTCCCTCTGGAACAGCAGCACAGCATATATTTTCTCTTTTCTATGTCAAAGTCCTTCGGGTATTTGTAGAGCGTTATCATATTAAACCCCCTGTCTTCTCTTCTCCAGGCTCAGTATACCCAATTCCTTCAACCTTTCATCACAGATTTTTTTTTTATCTGTATACTTTTTCTAAGGTGTTTTTCTTCTTCAAAGCTTTCCATTTTTGCATTGAAATGTTTTCTCCTTGAAACAATGTTGTGTTACCATCTTGCCCACTTTTCAACCTCCTTGCATTATCTTTTGTCTCACCCTGCTCTGTGTGTCCTCCTCTCTCTCTCTCTCTCTCTCTCTCTCTCTCTCTCTCTCTCTCTCTCTCACACACACACACACACACACACACACACACACACACACACCCCACCCCCAAGCATTTGATGTGCCACCTTAGGAGCTCTTGTTATTAATTTCCTTGCACACACTTCTCAGGACGATGTACAGAAAGTAATAAAAGCAACTAAATAACAGCTTAAAGCAACACAAAAAATAGCAGCAGATAAAAACCAATGCCAAGTAGACACCCATGGCAAAGACCTATCCATTCATTGTAACAAGTGTTATGGCATTCAAAAGCCCCTTGATTTATTTATTTATTTTGAAAGGTAGTTGGTTATATGTGTGTTAAAAGAACAAGAATAGTTGGTACATTTTGTATTCGTGAAAGAGGGTGGACTGGTTTTCTATACAATAAAGTGACTTATCAGGGTATCGGTTCCTACAACCAGTTTTGTCAGCCCTTTATTCATTATTCTGCAACTATCTTTGAAAAGAATTCTAGCTTTTACTTCAAATATATCATATTTGTTGGCTTCCCTTCTAACTGATGCCATATATCTATTTGCTGAATTTGCTGAAAACATATATCCAATTGAAACAACTGCTTTCTCTCCCCAAATACCATAAAAATCGTAAGTTGGGAAATCAAGAGCAATTCCTCAGTGCCTCAAGTTTTGATAGATGTGCTTTCCTGTTCCTACTTTTCATGAAAATGCCACCTTACCCCCATTAAAGGCAAGCCTATTTTCTCTTGACTGCAATGAATATAAAGAGGTGATGAAAGATCCAGAGAGGAGCTTTAATGTCTTGACATGATACCATTGTTTGTGATGTAAATAACTGCCAGAGACGACACTGCAAATGCACAGATAAGAAAAGTTGACTTCTGGAAGTAAAATGATAGCAGTGACTTTAATGATTTAAGAATGAAGGCAGAACAGATTGTTTTGATGTTGAGCTGAGGGTAGGAAAGGGGGAATCTGACTCAGAAAGTGGTGTGTTTTTGTGTGTGTGTGTGTGTGTGCGCGGGGGGGGGGGGAATGTTGCTTATGTGACCATAATACAAAAATATAATCATGGAACAGTGACAGTGAGTAAGTACGCTAGATTTGGCAGTTTACAGAGTTAACCCTGTATTGTTTCACACTGTACTTCTATAAATAATGCATCAAACTTTTTTTAAATGGGCCTTTATCATGTTATTCATTTTGGTCCTTGCTACTGTTTTATTCCTGCATGCTTAAAAAAGAGACTCTTGTCAGCATCCTTCGGCATTTTCTTCTGGTTCCAATAATTAAGTTTCTCATTGGTATGAGCTTTTGTGTGCATGCACACTTCTTCAGAATGCATGCATGCACACGAAAGCTCATACCAATGACAAACTTAGTTGGTCTCTAAGGTGCTACTGGAAATATTTTTTAAAAATTTTTGTTTCGACTACGGCAGACCAACACGACTACCTATCTATAACTAGAATCATTCATTTCCTTATTCACATGCATTGCAAAAACAAACCACTCAGATCTAACACTATCCCTCTTTTTTACTCCTCCTAGCCTATTTTATTTTGTCTACTTTTGAGGCAAAGCACTATCCCAAAACATAGAAGATATATGATGGTGTTCATGTGAATCTTTCAAACAAGCAGGTTTTTTTCCAGCTGAATTTACACAAACAGGTTTTAAAATCGATTTTTCTTCTTCTTTTACTTCCTTCCAGATCTGCCTTGATTGAAGTGTGACATAAAATGTTACAGCAGCTTTGCTTCTCAAAATGGTTAGCGATAGGGATTGCAGTTTCTGCTGTCTTCATGGATTCTTTGGCCCAGAATGATGATGGTAAGTGTTTTTCTGTATGCTGCATAATTCTGGGGGGGGGGACCTATACTTGATTTCATAATTATATAATTCATAAAGCAAGTTCTCCCACATCTTCAAAGGACCACCCTATGTATGCTTTGGCTAAAGTGCTGGGTATAAGGTAGAGCCCACAAATTCATCTGTGAATATATGATCATCTCAGACCTTCTAGAATTACAGCTGCAGACTGTAGAATCATTACAGAGCAATTAACAAACCCTCAGCTTTGTACAGCCCATAGTTTTTGGTTGGAATGGTCACCAGTGTAGAGAGAAGGATGAATTAAGTTTGCATGTTTTGGCATAGGATGGACATATGGTTTGAAAGTTTTGATTTTCAATAGCAATTGTGATGCTAAGTTGGAATGAACCTATACAGTTACGGACAATTCTGCATGCGACTCTTCATGCTATTCAAGACTGCTATTTCTTCCCCTTGGCTGGACATTTATTTGTTACTGGATTTGCCTACTTACATCCAAAATGGATGGTGTTATATCAAGGTGGTTCTAGGAAAGTCTAGTGAAACTGCAATAGCAACCACATTACCTATTTCATATTATAAATTTTCCTGGGGGTTTTCGTCACCCTGTTACATGGTTACAGAATATTTGCATCTCCCCCATTTCAGGATTGATATGGAAATAAACATATATTGTGGGATATGGGTCATTTTCTGCTCATAAGGTTGTGCTGGAAGCATTTCATGTGATACCTAAGTTTTGATGAGTTGTTCATTGTCATAGTATTTGGAATAGGTTATGTAATGAGTTGAATGAGTCCTTCAAAGATTCTTGCTTTCTATTTGATTGTGAAAGACCAAGTACTGATAAATTCACTCATAATGGAACTGTTTGTGAACAAATAGAAATATCAGAAGATTAATTTTAAAAGTATTCTACATTTAATAATAATAATAATAATAATAATAATAATAATAATAATAATTTTATTTATACCCCACCCTTCCCAGTCAAGACCGGGCTCTGGGTGGCTAACAACAAGAATATCAAAGCAAGCATAAAAGAAACAATTTAATTAAAATGCAGATTAAATACAATGTTAAAATTCAATTTTAAAATTAGGAATCTACAAGTGCAACCTCATTTAAATATCTGTAGGATAAAGCCTTAGGGACTGGGTCAATCCAAAGGCCAAGCAGAACAGCTCCGTCTTGCAGGCCCTATGAAAAGATGACAACTCCCGCTGGGCCCTAGTCTCCTGAGATAGATGCCACTTAGAAACTGAATGCTGGTTAATATTAACCAATTAATTTGATTTGCTAACTTGCAGATGTTTCAGTTTCTGTCTAGTAGTCTAGAACATTAAGTTATACAGGAATCTATAGCCTGGTATTATTGAGATCTTGAGCAAATGTCTAAATATTCAGAGCCAACAGTATTCAGAAGGAACACACTCAAAACTTCAAATTTCTTCAGCCTGCCTTCCATAGCCAGAAGGCACCAATATAACCCAGGAATTAAGTTCCTCTCCAAGACAAACTGACAAGTAGTTGTGGCTCACAGAATATATCCCCCAGCACATAGTAAACTTCGCTGCTGCTTTTGCCTAAATCACTAGGAGGTAGAAAAAGTTGGTTTTAGGAGGCTCCTCTTTAGTCAGCAGTGCTGTAACTGTTTCAAGAGCCCCAGATTCAGATTTTTTAGATTCTTTCCTCTTTCATTACCCTCTCTTCTGAGGTACAAGTTCCATATCAACACCAAGAAATCAGCTAGCACCCCCCCTCCAACCATCCCACCTATATTTCTACCTTGTAAGAGCCTTATAAGCATCTTGTACTAATAAACATTGCTCCTGAAGAGAGAAATCCTGCAGGAAATTTCTGTAGAGATCTACTTACTAGGAAAGGATTTAGCATGTTGCTTTGCATTGTATCACTTTGCTATGGGAAAGTGTGTTTTTTTGTTTTGTTTTTTTAAATTATTTTAGCTGGGTTGGTAGTGGGAGGGAGCTATGCTGTTATATTTGCTATGGATCATTATTACTTTGTTATATGCAATGATGGTTTGAAAAGTAACCACTATTAGTTGTGCTTTCCACAGCACCCTTGTATGTTTATACAACTATATTTAGACCAGCCCTTCCTTATAAGCAGCAACTGTCATCTGTCTTGTCTGTTTTCATCGACAGAGCTGAAAAGCTCAGAAGCTGCTGAACCAATTTGTTTTCAACCAGTATGGTGGGAGGTACTTAGGGTATTTAGCTCTAAAACAGTTCCTCAAGATCCATGGAAATCTCATTCCTGACCCTACTGTTTGATCTGCCCTGATGTCACAGACCATCTTAACTATCACCTGCCTGGCGTAATACTGATAGTCAGCTGCTGAGGCTATCTGTGTCATCAGAACAGCTAGTTTCAGTGGAGCCAAAAGGGACATACATAAAGTAGAGCCAGCCAACCACTGATTGGGTGACAGCACCTGAAACATGACACTTGCGAAAAGTCATGGGGAAGTGAGAAATTTATCTGGATTTTTCAGGGTGGCGTTGCTGCTTACCTTACTAAACTAAGGGTTTTGCTTTCTTTTCTTGCTTTCTTAACTAAAAATGGTCCATGCCTCCCAAAGTAGTACAAGGCTTTTTCTTCAACTTCCTGCTGCTGGCCACAAGTCCAGGGATGCCTTGGGAGCAACACCACACCACATCACGTCATTCCCAATGTATTATCAGCAGCGTGGTCAGTGTGTAACAGTAGGAGCTTCCTGCTGGCTGCACTTCTTGGCAGTAATGTAAGCGGCATAAACATCCTGGAAATTGCTCCGTCCACCCTCCAAGAAAGCCACAGAAAACTGGCTGCCATTTTAGGAGGGGGAATATACTTGTCAGAAATGGCGTACGTGTGATTTCAACTCAGGCTTATGGTAAGACCTCCTTTAGCATCAAAATGGGCAGATGGGCAGAAAAAAGAAACGTGAAGGAGAACATCTTTTGAGAGAACAAACATACAGTCAATCATATTGAAACTAGGACGGATGGGATTGCTTCACTCACTGAAATTGTTAAGATACTTTGGAAATAGATACAATGCTGAGTTGGAGCCAGGCATTTCTTTCCATTGATGGAAAAGATCCTTCTGTTTGATCCAGTGGAGAGGGAATTTTTTGCTGATTCTCCTCTCACCCTGTAGCCTGATACACTACCCCCCCTTCAAATGTGTTGCCAACCAACTGGAACAGCATGAAAGTTGGTGCTGGGCATTGAAGAGGAGGGAGGAAACAGCAAAAAGTCATTCCAGCAGCAGCAGTGTCCCCTGAATAGAACTCAAGAGTGTCCCTTTGAAAGAACACTGCTCTGGGGATTCTCAAACAGTGGATGGTGTAATCCATCAAGCTGGGTTGTAAGGGCTCAGGTGGCCCTTAAGGTATCTTGGAACAAAAGTTGTTCAGGAGTTTGTATGCACAAGAGCCTTGAAACTGACCCTGAACCATATGGACAGCCAGTACATATGATTTAGCAGAGATCCTCCGTGCTTTCTGCCATCACCCCCTTTCATCAGTGAGCAATTCAGTCACTGCATTCTGCACTAGCTGAAGCTTCTAAATCAGGACCAAGGACAGCCCTACACCGTGTATTGCAGTCTTGAGGGTTCCAATGCATGGACTGCAGTGACTAGGCTATCCAAATGTGATCATAGATGACAAAAGAGGCTACAAGGATATGTCCAGGAAGCTCTGCAAACCTGCACCTTTCCAGAACAGGTGGTTGTCTTATCTTCCAGACACAAGAACCACCTACTAACAAAGGTCTCTTACCTTCCCAAGAGTCAACCTCAATTTATTGGACCTCTTCCGATCCACCATTGCATTCAAGCGCTGATCAGCCATTACAGAGAAACTGAACTGTTGTCATCAATGTACTGATGACACCAAGCTCCAAAACTAATGACTAATGTCAGGAGCTTAATATACATGTTGAATAGTGCCAGGTCAAAAGAACGTTCCCCCAGTGCTACTCTCTGGACTTGCCCACACAAGTAGAAATGGAGTCACTGTAGTACAGTGCCTCTGAATCTCATGCCATGGTATCCAGGATAATACCATGATCAATGGTATCAAAGGCCACTGAGAGATTAAGAGTAACAGAGTTGCACTCCCCCTGTTTCTCTGTCAATAAAGGTAATCCTTTATTGCAACTGAATCCACATCCAATTTGAAAATGAATTTCAGTGACTGTTTATCTGCATTTGGAGAATGCAAGATGTATTTATTAGTCTAATGTATACTAAAAGATACTCAATTCATTCATCTTTTAAATGGTAACTAATTATTCTTAGCAATATGATCTCTGAATTGCTTTCTCTCCCCTCCATCCCCCCAGCCTGTGGGCAGGATGACATCTGTTGCAAGAGATAATATCTCAGTTTAAATTGTCTGTCTTGCAATTTGGAGAGGCTTTGTGGTCTGCTATGTTTGCAATTGGATTTCCTTGTGGGCAAAAGTTATTTTAATCTGAAAAGTCATTGGTAGGAGTTTCACAAAGGAACAATTACTGTATTCTAGTCTGCAATGAGTGCTCTGCTTTTATCTGTTTTAGTATAGAAGTTCTGAAACTTTGTTATGGATATTTCCACCTCTGTTTTGTTTAAATATAAGCCTTGTCCAGTACAAATGAGAAAATGCATTTTCTGAGATCCATATTAATTGTTTTCTGAGATCTACATCAATCTGAATAGTCAATGCACATAATCTTCACAATGCAAAAATCCCCCAAACTGGCCAGTTAAATTATGACTTTTTAAGGTCAGCAAAATCTTCTGCTTCTAGTCTAGAAAACCATGTGAGCTTTTGGAACTCAAGAGAATAGCAAAGGTTTGCTGTTCAGAATACAAGGTTTGATGTGCACACTGCACAAACTGCTGACCTGGAAGAATCTCTGGACCACAGTTTAAAAGCCTAAATGGTGGAAGTCTGCATGTAGAATGGGCTTCTAGATGCCTTCTGTTTTCTGGAAGCATCCTTCTCACTAGACATGCAGTAGCCCAGCTCCAGTGCATTGTTCTTATAATTGACTCTAAGGGCATTTTCACCCAAGTGTTATTGAGCCTCCCTTTTACTATTTGGTTACATGTGTGAATGTTACTAATGGTGGATTAAAAATTGAAGGGAACTTTTTTTTAATTAATGTTCTTTCCAGCAAATGTAGGTTTTATGTTTGTATCACAGATGCAAGAGTACAAAAAGCAATGTTAGTGTGGTGTGTAAAAAAGTAAAATTCCTCTGTCTTTTGTCTTTTATTGGAGTAGTTTGATGCCTTAGTGTCCAATGGCCGTTGGCTAAATCACATGAAATGTTGGAATGGTTACATTTGTGTATTTCCTTAGCTTCCTTCCTGTCACAGTTTCTGAAAACAAAGGTCTCAGCTTGTTACTTTTAAAAGCCTAATTAGAACCCCCCTTTTTGTTGTACATTATTGTTGTTTGCATTTCCTTGCATAGCCTTCTCTCTGTTGATTAAAAACAGTAGATCTGACTAGCACTATTGATCTAATCAGGTTGGCAGGCTTTGAATTTCACAAAGCTCCCTTATTTGCAAACCAAAACTTGTTTCTGTACTTTTACCTACGCAGCTGGTCTAATAAAATCTCTCATCTGCTTTTCATTGGGACCATCAAAACAACCCCTCTTGTAACTTCTTTCTCTGTACCAGCAGAGGAATTAAACAAATGGCCAGCTCTGTTGTTCAGCTGGTTATATGCACAAGAAGGCACTAAAGATCAAAAGAGAAACACACAAAATTACAGTTTTGCTACAGGCATAAAATCAGGGTAAGCTCCATACAAAGTAACAGATGGCCAAGGTTTATATGTTTGACACATCCAATTGCCATATGCTACTCTTGTTTAATCAGGGGTATTTAGGACCAGCATTGAAGGCACTGGAAAGTGTAGTTTGCCATGTCTAGAAGTGTAATAGCACTGCTGTTTTGCTTGCTGTGTATCCTTTACAAGGTCATATTTTCTGTCGGTCAGTATAACAAGCCAGTCCGTTAAACTCTTCATTACTGAAATAAAAGAGAGAAAAGAAATCCCTTTAGCAGATACTAAAAACAGCCATACCAGCCAGCCAGCAGCAAGATCATACAAATATTATGAGGAAAAATATCAGACAGAACAGAGTTATTTAAGGCAGGCTTCTTTGTCATATTCAAAAGTCCAATTCAGATAACATATGGTTAGTGAGAATCCTATAATTATGCTGGGGGTCAAGGAACCCCTTAAAATTCTGGGTGCCAGGTTCTCCCCATTATTTTTGAAATTGAGCAATGGATTTATGAAGCCCTAAAAATTAAGTCAAGCCAGCTTCTTCAGGAGATTGACTGAGAAAGGTGACATCAAATAACAAAACAGGTGATGACAGACAGTACTCTGACATTCAGTGTCAGACAAGAAGGGGAGTGGGGTGTGTGTTAGTTAGGTAAAGGTAAAGGGACCCCTGACCATTAGGTCCAGTCATGACCGACTCTGGGGTTGCGGCGCTCATCTCGCGTTATTGGCCGAGGGAGCTGGCGTACAGCTTCCAGGTCATGTGGCCAGCATGACAAAGCCGCTTCTGGTGAACCAGAGCAGCACACAGAAACGCCGTTTACCTTCCCGCCAGAGCAGTACCTATTTATCTACTTGCACTTTGAGGTGCCTTTGAACTGCTAGGTGGGCAGGAGCTGGGACCAAGCAACAGGAGCTCACCCCGTAGCAGGGATTCGAACTGCCGACCTTCTGATCAGCAAGCCCTGGGCTCTGTGGTTTAACCCACAGCGCCAGACAATAGAGTTGGGAGGCTGGGTTACAGGGGGTGTGATGTCACTGCAGGAAAACAAGTCTCCTTTTTCTGTGAGAGTCTTGGGTTGTGGTTAAGCAAGGGTTTGGGGGAAGAAGGGTGGAGCCAGATGCCATGCAGACTGAGAGATAGACAAGTTGTGTGGAGGAGACACAGAGGTGGCCTTTGAATGCTATACTGTGCTGCTGTGGGGAGCAAACCCCTCTTGAGATGTGATGCTCAGAACCCTCTCTCCACCCTGACTCAGTTGTAAATATATTTAAATAAGCCATATTTCACAAAGACACAACCACCTCCACTTTGCTTCATTTGCCGCAAAGTAAACACAAACCTTGGTTAAGTGCCAAGGCCCCTGGAATCTTGCACCATTTAGAAGAGATTGGGGGCAAAGCATGGAAAGCAGAAACAAGCAAACTATCCCCAACCCCATCCCCACTAATTCCCCTGGCTTACCACCCATTATTCCACCATGCAGCACAAAACCTCCAGATAAAAACCTGGCAAATAGACTTCTATAAAAACAACAAACCTTTGTCAACACAAGAAATACAGGACAAACTAGAAGACATCCTAATGCCCTGGTTAGCACAACATCAATTATATGCCTTTCTAAACAACCCAACAGTAAAATCAGCAGCAACTAGACCCCTTCGTCAACCTCCTCCTAATGACAAAAGGACACGGCAAAGGAATGGTATCTGCAATATACAAAATAGTACTCCAAACTCCCACAAACCCCCTAGATACAATAAAAAGACAATAGGATGATGACATAGGATATGTGGTCCAAACCCCCCTTTAAATCCATATCAATGAAAAGAAAAGAACTCACGCTAAAACTTACCTACAGGTGGTACCTAACACCAAGAAAGCTAGCGCTAATATGCCCAGGAACCTCACCAAAATGCTGGAGAGGGTGCACCTCCACAGGTACCATAGCTGCCAAGTTATCCCTTTTTTACAGGGATTTTCCCTTATGCTGAATAGGCTTCCTCGCGAGAAAAGCGAAAACTTGGCAGCTATGACAGGTACATACCTCCACATGTGGTGGAAATGCCTCAGAATCCAATTATTCTGGGCAACAACCATACGAGAAATATGTAAAATAACCGAACAAGTAATAGAAATTACCCCAGAATTGGCCCTACTAAACATCTTCCAAGATAATCATGCCCATTTATACCACAAAGACCTCATAACCCACCTACTTTCAGCAACCAGAAACATCATAACCAGACATTGGAGAGACCTGTCAGGATTAAGCCTGGACCAATGGTACCAAGTAGGGACCCAGGTGACGCTGTGGTTAAACCACTGAGCCTAGGGCTTGCTGATCAGAAGGTCGGCGGTTCGAATCCCTGTGGCGGGGTGAGCTCCCGTTGCTTGGTCCCAGCTCCTGCCAGCCTAGCAGTTCGAAAGCACATCAAAATGCAAGTAGATAAATAGGAACCGCTACAGCGGGAAGGTAAACGGTGTTTCCATCCATGTGCTGCTCTGGTTTGCCAGAAGCGGCTTTGTCATGCTGGCCACATGACCTGGAAGCTATACGCCGGCTCCCTCGGCCAATAATGCGAGATGAGCGCGCAACCCCAGAGTCGGTCACGACTGGACCTAATGGTCAGGGGTCCCTTTACCTTTACCTTTTAATGGTACCAAATAGTATGGGAAACAACCTTACTAGAAAAACTAACCAACAAGCTGAAACTGACACGGGGACAAATAGAAGAGGATGCCTTCACCCCGGTATGGTTCCCCTTTATCACACACACAGCCCAACAAGATAACGACAAAAATTTACCACTAGCATACAAATCAGTATGGCTAACCTGACTCAAAACACCCACCCACCCCACTCACACATGAAAATAAAGACCATCATAGCCAATCACAAATGAACAACCACACCCTTGGCCAACCCCAATCTCTCTCACCACCAAAAGAACACAAGTGAATAAAGGAGAACCTACACAAACAAAGCTGACATCAAGCCCTACATATATTAAGCAAAACAGAAACTTCGTCACCTAATCCCACCCCCACCCACCATCCCACTCCTATCTACTTCGTTTTCCCTCTTTCTTCTTAGTATCTTAACAAATGAAACTGATTTGCAAAAATGATACATGTAAAAATATGAGAGAGACTGCACACACCTTTGTAATTCAAGAAATCTTTAATAAAAAATACTTTAAAAAAAGAGATTGGGGGCCAGTAACCATATTGTCCCTTGTGGAATAGTGGATGGTGGTTCAGGAGCTGCCGGCAGACAGTGTGTGGAGCCACCAGGTAGAGGACATGGGTGGGACATGGGTTACCCCCACCCCCACAGCTCTCTTACACACACTTTCTCCAATGCAGAGACTCATTCCCCCCCCCAATTCTCCATGTTAGAATGGGGAGATCTCATTGCACACCTCCCCACTCCCAGTTGCCCAGCTGATTCGAACCAAAAACAACTGAGGAGAGCTAGAACTCTCATTTGCTATTCCTAGTCAAAATAAACAGGGGAGTCTGAGATCATATTACCATTCATATTCTGTGCTTCCCCCTTTGCCTAGTTAATTAGTGGTGGGAAGAGTTAAGGAGTTTCTCAGTTGTTGCTATAATCAGCTGCCTGGGCAGCAAATTAGTAAGAATCAACTGGTATTGGGGCTATGGCAAACATTGAATTTAACTAAGGGCTGCATGTAGGGTTGCCAGTCTCAATAGAGGACAGGACTTCTGTGCCTTTAATTGCCCTGCTCTCTTTTGAGTCTGGAAACCTTAAAGAGAAACCAGCAGACCCTTTGTTTAATTTCCAAGCAAAGGGTCTGCTCGTTTCTCTTTAAGGTTTCCAGACTCAAAAGAGAGCAGGGCAATTAAAGGCACAGAAGTCCTGTCCTCTATTGAGTCTGGCAACCCTAGCTGCATGTGGTCCATGAGCCATGGTTTGTGGCATGAGAAAACATTAAAAATGATTGCTATGATAGGGACCAGGGGACTACAGTTTAGGAGGGGGAACTTGTCAAAACTGTGCTTATATATGATTTTTTTTATGAAAGCCATTGGTGTCCCAGAGAATGTAGTTTGGTTTTATGTTGTTGCGGGGTGTGGGGTGGGCATCTTGTGACAACTTCTGCTATTTCCAAGTTCATTCATTTGAATTTGGTTTGAATTTGGACATAAGGTTATCTAGGTTGAAATATCTGCTTGGCTGCTATTTATTTATTTTACTTTCATGTGGTAGATTTTTATCTCACTTCTCAGACGTACATATCCCAAAGCAGTTCACATCAATCAAAAATTCAGAATGGTGCTGCTGGTATGCAGTGCCCATAAATGAATATGAGAACAGGCCCTGCTTTCAGGCTTACAGGCTAAAAAGACAAAACATACAAAGGAAGTGGAATGAACAGGAAAAGATTTAGGGGACGGACAGCACCAGATTGGAGTGTTGGATTGTAAACAGGCATTTATACTTTTTTATTTATGATTTATTTATCCAAAGGGGGCCCGTCGGATGCCGTTCATCTCTCAAGTCCAGCTGATTTGATTAAACATTCTTCCACCTGGTTTGCAAGATAATGAATGGAGCTGTAGCAGTCATATAAAGCAAATACTGCTGCCCTGCATTCACTAAGAGGTCACATTTTTGCATGTTAACAGGTGGCTAATTCTTTGAAAAATACAGAGACCAAGAATTAAAGAGGTCGTTTGTAATGCATTTTCCTTTGAGGTGGACATATCAGCATATGGTTCCATGCCACCCCACTGAAACTGTGAGATTACAGCAGTTCCAGGTGCTTACCCGGGGCTTATGTCAAACCCTCCAAGTGTCTCTATTTTCCAGGGATGTCCCTGATTTAGAGAAGCCATCCCAGTTTCTGATTTGATCCTGGAATGCCCCACTTTTCCTTAGGATGCCCATATTTTCATTGGAGAAGTGTTGGAGGGTATGGAGTTATTCAATCCCTGAGCCATCTGAAGGTAATGCTGTATAGGGAAGGTTTCTAAATGTTTTACTAAGTTTTAATATACTGGTATGTTGGAAATTGCCCAGAGTGGCTGTGGCAATCCAGTAAGATGTGTGAGGTATAAATAGTAAAATTATCATTATGGAGTGGGATGTCCCTGTTTTCATCGGAGAAATGTTGGAGGGTACATGTTTCCTTTTCAAAATGAGGATCAACGGAGATTGGAGGGTCTTTAGGATATAGAGGCTATGGGTTGCTTACACAAGCATACAACCTGAGCCTCCAATGGAGAATGTTTATTGTCCCAATGGGTATTCTTTTCCAAAATGTCATGGTGTAACAGCTTAAAGGTAAAGGTAAAGGTAAAGGGACCCCTGACCATTAGGTCCAGTCGTGACTGACTCTGGGGTTGCGCGCTCATCTCGCATTATTGGCCGAGGGAGCCGGCATATAGCTTCCAGGTCATGTGGCCAGCATGACAAAGCCCCTTCTGGTGAACCAGAGCGGCACACGGAAACGCCGTTTACCTTCCTGCTGTAGCAGTCCCTATTTATCTACTTGCATTTTGACGTGCTTTCGAACTGCTAGGTTGGCAGGAGCTGGGACCGAGCAACGGGAGCTCACCCCGTCACAGGGATTCGAACCGCTGACCTTCTGATCAGCAAGCCCTAGGCTCAGTGGTTTAACCCACAGCGCCACCTGGGTCCCGGGTGTAACAGCTTAGCTTATGTAAAGTTAAAGAAAGCGGGTGGGGGGGGATAGGAAACACACTTGCCAGCTTAAAGAATTGTAAGTAGTCCAAGTGAAAGGCCTGCAATTTTTGCCCCACCCCAAAGTCCCCAATATTCTCCCACCCCGAGAGGTGCTGCAGAACTACCCACCCCATTTGCCATGGAGAGCAAACATCATGTGAGCTTGGCAGAAGGGAGATTTATACAGTATACCCATGGTTTTGCACTTATGGCTCTCAAAAGTGGGTTCGTGAAACAGACACAGATACAATATCCCAGAGCAAACAAGTTGATAATAAAAATAAGTAAATAATCCAAACTAGGAATCACAGAACAAACCATTTCAAATAATAAATGGAATTTTCAAGCCCTAACAATTCATTATATGAGAATAAACACTGTAACACATTAAATAAGATGACACAATTCAGAGATGGGCTGCTGGCAGGCTGATCAACAGCCCTTGCTTAGGATGCCTTGAACCTCGTTGGTGATTTGTTTTGCTCCACTTTGCCTTTTTATATCTGCTTTCTCTCCTGGATCCTTCCCTCTCTATTTGCCCTTATTTGGTTTTTCACTGACCAATTATGCTACCCATGTTCCTCAGATAGAATGTTAGAATTCCTATCTTCCAAATATGACATTCTCTATCTATACCTCCTCTTTTGTGTTTGATCAGCCAGAAAGCCATAAACAAACATCCCCATGATATGTTAGAAAAACGTGCTCAAGCAAAATAACAGCTCCCCCCTTTGTTTAAGTCTTAAGCATTTTTTTAAAAATTAAAAATATGCTGGGCCCCTGGAGGTGTACAATTACTGCTCTGTGCCTCTATGCACACTGGTGCCATTAGCTTAACAGATAAAATTGTAGAGTGAAGAAGCAGTTTAGTTCTGCAGCATCCCTAAGGCAAGCTCCCATATCTCACTGATTAGCTTCATTCAATTATGTTTTCTTAATTGTTCATGTGCTAAAGCTCATTAAATGGGGGGAAATATTGCTTACATGCAGGTTGTGCTCTTGATCGCAGCAATAAAATAAAATAAAATAAAACCCCCAAACCTATGGACTTAGGACTGCTGGAGGATATTTGTTACTGCATGATTGATTGATTGATTATTGATTGATTGCAAATTTCTCCACATACCTGATCTACAAGTTTCAGACTAGTATGAGGATTGGAACATTGTTGTCGTCCAGAACTCACATTTTTTATAATGCTTGTAGCACAGCTCTCAGCAGTTTGAATGTATCAAAATATGCATTGAAAACATGAATTAGGGGGACAGGACACACACACATTTAAATATGGGTTAAAACATATTTGGGTTGGGTTTTTTTTAAAAAAAGGCAGATGTATGTCAAAATGTTTGGTCTATTAATGTTTGTTTAATGTTTGGTCTATTCATTTTGAACAGGTTATTTCATAATTAGTATGAAATACTCACACAGGATTGAGATAGAAAAGTAGTCCCAAGCACAGCATGGGCAATGGCTTAAGACAGTGGTTTTCGATGACTTCCTTGACCAACCACATTCTTTATGCAGCTCCCCAGACAATTGTTAAGCAGACAATTCCTTAGCAGTAAAGGTCTGGATGTGACCTCATTTCCTTAGCAGTGCAATCTTTGCTTTCGGAGCCTTCCTTAAAAATCATATAATTTGTAAGCTTTGGCAGTTCAATGAAGAATAATATGTAAACAAAATCTCCCATCTATCAACAAAACCCATTAAAGATAATAAAATAAACCATCTTTGACTGATTAATGTCCATTACTGGTGGTGGTGGGGAATCAAGCTATTAAGATACAAGGAATATATAGCCATCTTGGTTACATTTGCTATATAAATCATTTGTTTGCTGCTAGCTAAAGATTGCATGCAAATTTCATTTAATATTTAAGTGGAAGAAGAGTTAACCTCAGGGAGATAATGAGTTAAGCATCTTAGCAATTAAACAATATATTGTTGCATGCCTCCCCAATCTCTGAGTAGTGTGAGACTCCACAGGTTCCAGCTGCCTTTGGTTTCCTTGGAATAAGGGAGAGCGGAGACTGTGGTGTCTTTATGATACATGGTTCACCTACACGTATATACAACCTGAGCCTATGATGGAGGGACTCACAGAATCAGAACTCCAGAAGATCTTGTTTCTCCTGTAACCACAGCCTTGCATTCAAACATAAATCAAGCATGTCTCTTATTCTGGCTTCTGCCAGCGGCCTGCTTGTAGCCCAGCTTGTGGGCCCCCTCCCTACCAGGAAGTACATTTTAGCTTCCAAAAAAAACCCTCCCATTGTATTGGTCTCAGAAGCTCAACGGGCAATCTCCTAGTCTGCTTGCACTTAATGAAAGATCTGGGGAGAATGTCAGAGCATGAGCAGGATGGGGCTAGGGCCAGGCCTGAGGAGCACCTGAGTCCAGTGCATGGTTGGGGATCTTGTTGAAGCTATACAGGACCAGAGCTGGATTGTTTTAAATAACACCCTTTAAGCAAACCATACTCCTTTGTCCTCTTCATAGCATTATGAAGCCTTAAGGCAGGAGTCCCCAAACTTACCCAGCTTCAGGCCGGAGGGCGGGGGAGCGTGCATGAGCACACGCCCATACGCACACACGCACACTATTTTTGACGCACTTCCGGATTGGAGGAGCACCGGGAATAGCTTGTGCGCATGCACATGAGCATCCTCTGACCTGGAAGTGAGCCGGAAATGACACTAGCGCATGCACACAAGCTATTTCCAGCACACATCTGACCCAGAAGTGGGCAGCCATGCCGCTAAGAGCGGGTGGCGGGGGTTGTCACGGGCCAGATAAAAGAGGCCTTTGGCCCGTATCTGGGGACCCCTGCCTTAAGGTAAGAGTCCCCTGATTCCCACCGGAGCGGTACCTTCCCACCGCAGCGGTACCTATTTATCTACTTGCACTTTGATGTGCTTTTGAACTGCTAGGTTGGCAGGAGCTGGGAACGAGCAACAGGAGCTCACCCCGTCATGGGGATTCAAACCGCTGACCTTCAGATCAGCAAGCCCTAGACTCTGTGGTTTAACCCACAGTGCCACCCGCGTCCCTACACCTCCATATATACCTCCATTATTCTTTGTGCCTATATTAAGGACAAGAGTCCATTCACATCATGCCAGTTACACTTAAGTTAGTATGCTGTAGAAGAGTGGGGGCTTTGAGTTTCCAAAAAGTGAAGAGAAGCAAATAAAGTAATACATAGAAACCACCAATACACTGAAATAATATGTGGTACTTTTATGTGAAAAAACGGCTCCTGATATCCCACTGGCTTACTATTCCAGGATAAGATAGCACGTGAGGTTCTTCCACTGCAACATGTATTGATGGATACAAAATTCATAAGCACCTTTACTCATGCCAGATGGGAATGTGTGCTGTATCTGATGGATTATCTCTGTGTCAGGTGTTCTGCATATTAACTAGCTAATGGAATAAATTAAGAGGACGGGGCACCATAGCAATGCAGCATTTGGTGAAAATGATAACTAATTAACAAAATTTGCATGGTGAATGCACAAAAGTAGAGTTGCAAGTAATTGCTTTGTAAAGAAGGTCACAGTCCAAAATGCTCTATTGGCAAGAAAATAGTAAAATTTGCTACACTTTCTTTCTTGTTTGTTTATTTTGTATAATGGCACTAGCTCATTTTATGTGTTTGCCTGAGCAAAGTTTTTAAAAGATTTTTTTTATAAAAAAACAGTTTTATAAATGTAAAGGTAAAGTAAGGGGACACCTGACCATTAGGTCCAGTCACAGACAACTCTGGGGTTGTGGTGCTCATCTCGCTTTACTGGCCAAGGGACCTGGCATACAGCTTCCAGGTCATGTGGCCAGCATGACTAAACTGCTTCTGGCGAACCAGAGCAGCACACGGAAATGCTGTTTACCTTCCCGCAGGAGCGGTACCTATTTATCTACTTGCACTTTGCCGTGCTTTCGAACTGCTAGGTTGGCAGGAGCTGGGACCGAGCGATGGGAGCTCACCCCATCATGGGGATTCGAACCGCCGACCTTCTGGTCAGCAAGCCCTAGGCTCTGTGGTTTAGACCAGTGGTCCTCAACCCCCGGGCCATGGACCGGTACCGGTCCGTGGATCAATTGGTACCGGGCCGCCCAAGGAACATTTAAATACAATTTAATTAAAATTATTAAATCAAAACAATCTAAATAAAATATAAACAATCAACATCCCCCCCCTCAGCGGGCCGCGGGAAAATTATCAAATGTTGACTGGTCCGCGGCGATAAAAAGGTTGGGGAGCACTGGTTTAGACCACAGCGCCACCCGCGTCCCCTTTTATAAATGTAGGTTCAGGTAATTATTGCCCATTGTCTTGCTCCACTCACCCCTGAGTTCCCATTATGTTGTCCCACTCCCCATTCTTTTGGAGCTGAACTTCTCCCCATGATGCTTTTCACTGTTCACGCCATGTGCCTTCTCCTCATTTTACTACCAAACTGCTCATCCAACACCCTGTGGTACCAGAAGAAAGCAAAATATGGGACAAACACAGCCATAATTAGCACTGTGCTGTGTCACATTGCTGGAGACTGTGTGGGGATATTTCTTCCTGCCTGCCTTAGAGCTCATAGCTGCAATTCCTGTATTTTGTAAATCAGCAGATAGAAATTTCTGATGTCTCCTCCACAGTTGTAGTGCCGTACATCTCTTTTTGAATGACCTCCCTTACTTATATGAGGTGGTTGGGGTGTGTGGATGTTTATGAACACTTACCCTGTCCTCATTTGCAGAGTTCAACCAGTAATGTTATTAGATAGCATCACAGTTTCTTGTAAGGGGGGTGGGGAGAACCACTATTTGTAATTAACTCAGGAAAATAATTGTCCAGAATGACTTGTGTCCATTTGCTTGTGTGTGATGGACTGAAAAACCCTAAGTCTATGCCAGATACTAAAGCAAACACCCCAGAAAAGCTTCAGGGAGAAGAAGCTTTGTGTGTTGACTCTGTAGGATTGTTTTTCGTGCCCCTTCCTTCCTCAGGCAAAGTGTGTGCTGAATGGTAGAGAGCACTGCAAATTTACTTGCAAATATGCTCAGAACACCAAAGAGACAGCAATCAATAGCAGATTTTTTAAAAGTAGAATTTGCCACCACAGTAGAGTGATGGGGTGGAGTGTTCATTAAATTCAGATGCAGTTTGTGATGGAAAAAAATTCTGAACAGGTTGATTTGCAAAGGTTTTGTCAACTGATGAAGAAGCAATGTGAATTTAAACTGACATTATTGTTGTTTTCAGTTAAACTTTTGTTTCTCATCTACTCATGGCTGAACATTAAATATTCTTCCTAAAGACAAGGAATCTGCACCCCATGTCCCAGAGGGCCAACAACAAATGCTTTACTGCCTGCATTCCTGTCACTAGAAATGTCTAATACTGCTACTCCCAGTGAGCCTGATCCTATTAATCAGCAGGGAAGCTGTATCTATTCTTTTGAATCTTTCCAAATGCAGTTTGGGGACATAATCATTGCAAGCTGCATATACCCCTCATTTAAGGGGCTTCAAAGGGCTGCATCCCTGCCATCCTTTGGGGTCATCATCTTTGCACAAGGATGCTCTGCAGATCTGGGCTATTTTTGAAATTAAAGCATCACTACTAGTGTATGGTGGGTTTTCCTCTCAGTTTTTGCAAGACAACGTAATTTTGTAGGAGTGTTCTCACATGTGAAATGTTATCAATACCAGACCATATTGTCAGTTGTGGTTTAATGTGAGATCTCTTTCTCCAGACTACTTTGCCACATAATATTGAGAAGGGTAGAAAGGTTTTGTTATAAACATTGCCACTATTAATTGATTAATCGAATCAAGGCAGTGTACAATAAAAGCAGCAGAGCAGCACTCATCGCAGCTGGGAAAACCTGTCAGAACAAAAATGTCTTCGATTGCTTTCAGACACCACAGATCATGCACATCTGTCATAGGAATGTTATTCCACGGAACAATGGCAGTCACACTAAAAGCCCTACTCTGAGTTACTGTGGAGTAGGCTTCTGAGGTCCTTGGAACCTGCAAGCAAAACATTTCCACGAACTAAATAATAATAATAATAATAATAATAATAATAATAATAATAATAATAATTTTTTATTTATACCCTGCCCATCTGGCTGGGTTTCCCCAGCCACTCTGGGAGGCTTCCAACAGAAAAATGAAATAAAATAATCTATTAAACATTAAAAGCCTCCCTAAACAGGGCTGCCTTCAGATGTCTTCTAAAAATCTGGTAGCTGTTTTTCTGTTTGACATCTGATGGGAGGACGTTCCACAGGGTGGGCGCCACTACCAAGAAGGCCCTCTGCCTGGTTCCCTGCAACTTGGCTTCTCACAACGAGGGAACCGCCAGAAGGTCCTCGGTACTGGACCTCAGTGTCTGGGCAGAATGATGGGGGTGGAGACGCTCCTTCAGGGATACTGGACCGAGGCCATTTAGGGCTTTAAAGGTCAGCACCAACACTTTGAACTGTGCTCGTAAACGTACTGGGAGCCAATGTAGATCTCTCAGGACCGATGTTATGTGGTCTCGTCGGCCGCTCCCAGTCACCAGTCTAGCTGCCGCATTCTGGATTAGTTGTAGTTTCCGGGTCACCTTCAAAGGTAGCCCCACGTAGAGCACATTGCAGTAGTCCAAGTGGGAGATAACTAGAGCATGCACCACTCTGGCGAGACAGTCTGCAGGCAGGAGGGTCTCAGCCTGCGTATCAGATGGAGCTGATAGACAGCTGCCCTGGACACAGAATTGACCTGCGCCTCCATGGACAGCTGTGAGTCCAAAAATGACTCACAGGCTGCGCACCTGGTCCTTCAGGGGCACAGTTACCCCATTCAGGACCAGGGAATCCTCCACACCTGCCCGCCTCCTGTCCCCCACAACCAGTACTTCTGTCTTGTCGGCAGGGCTGGCTCATCGTAGACCCCCGGTGGCGCAGGGCACCATGGCGCCGGCCCGCCAGGAGGGCGCCGCGAGCTGCGCCCGCTGGCTGGCCGGTCCGCCGGTCCGCCGGTCCGCTGCGCAGCTGCGCGCGGCGCCCACCTGTCCACCGCGCTGGGAAATGGGGCGGGAGGGCGCCGGAGAGATCGCGCCACGCCCACCCGCCCACCGCGTTGGGAAATGGGGCGGAAGGGCGCCGGAGAGATCCAGCGCACCATGGTGACAGGGGCGCTTAAGACTGCGCTGCTTGTCGGGATTCAATCTCAATCTGTTAGCTGCCATCCATCCTCCAACCGCCTCCAGGTACTCACACAGGACCTTCACTGGTTCTGATTTGAAAGAGAGGTAGAGCAATCTACTGGCAGACAAGGCAGTCTCTCAAGTAACCTAGTACTGAGCTATATCGAGCCTTATATATTGGTACCAAAACCTTGAATTTGGCCTGGTAGCATATTGGCAGCCATTGCAAATATCAGGTGAAGGGTATTACATGCCAGAGGAAATTTGTCCCCATAAGCAGCCTAGCCACCATGTTCTGCACCAGCTGTGGCCTCACATAGAGCACATTGCAGTCACCCAACCAATACACGGATAAGTGTGGTCAGGCTATCCAAACCAGTTGGTAATTGTCTTACCAACCAAAGTTGAATCACTGCTTCCTTAAGGCTGCAGTCCTGCATACATTTGGTATAGAACTCAGTGAGGCTTTCTTCTGGAATGACATGCATAGAATCTCTTGACGTGCATAGAATTTCAATGTGGGTTATAACCAGTAAGATAATGTTTATAAGACAAATGAAGAAGTTGTTTATTATAAGAAGCATTTGCTATTAACCTCTTGTGTCTTAAAAATTACAGTACTTGTGGATCCCTAATGAGAGTACTTAATTTCACTTACTTTAAGGGTAACTGTCATTTAAAAATGAGCCCCTTCTGCAAATTATACTTAATTTAATTGGGGAATACAGTAGCTCTTAGTTTATGAGGCTATTCTCACATTAAATTTTTAAATGCCTGTCAAGGTAACATGATGGCATATACCAATAAAACTTCCTTGAATAAATTACTTGAAAAAATAAGCATTTTATTTCCTTTAAATTTAATGTGGAAGATATGCCCTTTGGGCTGTGTTCAGTAATTACTGTTACACAGATTTTCAAATTACATTTTAGTATTATACAATGTTTATATTGGTAAACAAGCGAACATTTCTTCTTGAAATGAGTGATAATTTCAAGGTTTCTTTAATCCCATTGCTGTGAATGGCAGCTATTCACTTACGTTGGAGAAAAAAATAAAGATGGTGATCAAGATTTCTGTTGGGGAAGGGAATAATCCTGCCCCTGGCACCCAAAATACCTTGTGTGTGAGCTTTGCTTCTTGACAACATCCAGTTGCAGATAAGAATCCATTGCCATTTGTAGAGCCGTGTCCCTCTAGCAACAGAGCCGTATTCTGCATCCCGCTTCCTGGTTATGTTGGATTGCAACACAGATGTAGGACATTTAAGATGATTCATCATGAGTGCTGAAAGTGAATGGGGACAGCCCCAGCATCTGCATGCTTGGATGTCACACAGAGCTCCTTCAAATGAGAATGGACCCCAGTCGAAACAAGGTTTCCCTTCCACTGTGAGTAGCTCTGCCTGCATACATAGCTACACATATGAATCTTGTTCACCTGCTGGCTGAACATGTGGATATCCATTAGAAAGACTAGCATGTTCCCAGACACCCCCTTTACATGTTCTTTTAACACATTGATAGGGGCATTTGATGTCCCATTCCTGGATATCACAGATAAGAATCTATATTTTTCCTATTTATCATAGTTTCAACGGTAATATAAAACACACACACACACACAGAGAGAGAGAGAGAGAGAGAGAGAGAGAGAGAGAGAGATGTTTTTTACCAGTTAAATGAAAAAGAGATATTCAATGACAATGAATACTTTTAGGAGGTGATTTACTGGCCTTTTACCACCCAAAGGAACCCGGTATAAGTATGGAATAATTCCTCCCTCCTTGGTACTTAGCTTGTTCAAACCACTTAAAGAGAATTGTAATTCTTTACAACAAAACTGTTTTGCTTGAGAGTGAGAAAATGCTTCATTCAGATGATTCTCAAGGAATGAGCTTCCATTTGCTAATGGTTACTGAAAGACGAGGTCACACACTTCACATTTGTTTCCTTTATTTGTTTTTCTAGAACACAGCAAGCCGAGGGTTTCGCCTTTGCTTTGTTAAGAAAGAAAAGCAACATTGTCGTCAGAGTCAACAATTAGCATTTGGCCAACTTTTTGCAAGAACCTTTTATTCTGTGCCATCTCTCCTTTTGAATCTTTGAGCTACAGTTTTCCGAATGCTGCTTAATTAACCGCCTAATTTACAGTCTGAACCATAGCCCAGAAACCAAGTGTAGTTTACAAGTATGCTATAAGGGTGCTGGATGAATACAGTTTAAAGTTCACTGTCGTTCCTCCCAGGGACTTTACAATTGAATCTCTCTGCAGGAAGAGCTGGAAATAGACTGAAAGCCCCTCTTATGCTATTTTCAAGACAGATGAATTTATACTACAATTTAGCTAATGTAAAGAGCTATGGCAGGCTTATCCTAATTTGCACAGCTGTAGTTCTGAATTCACTTACACAGGAAACGAAACAGGGCAATTTCCCCTTAACACTGGGTTGCTTAGATACTCAAATGACTTAGATGTATGGCTCTTTGCAGCCCTTTATTAGGAACTTGTACTGCAGCTTGTCAGGTTTTTAAAAAAGCGTTTTAAAGGGGATTGGGGTGAAATGTTTAACCTAGTTTTATTTCAGACAATTTGGAATTATGTTCTGCCCTAGAGGTTATATAATCCATTGTAAAGCCATTTATTTGCTTTTTTAAAAAATAAAGAAGAAGAAAAATTATGGGTTTTTTCCTCTTTCTTTTTCTGTTTCCATGTACTGAATTTATTATTATTATTATTATTATTATTATTATTATTATTATTATTATATTTAAATTGTATACCACCCTTAATCTGTAGATCTCAGTGCAGCTAATAGCATAAAAATACAATATAAAAACACAAAACGCATAATAAAAAAATAATATGACATTGACATAATTATTGTGCAACTGGTTCAATGGGGGAACAAATTCATAATAACTGACATTTAAGTCTCTTCCAGTGTAAACCCAGTGCAAGGTTTTTTAGTCTCACATGAGATACGATACTCGCATAGTTTTCTGTTCCCAAACAAGATTTTTCCATGTTAACATGGAGGGAAAACATATCAGCCACAGGATGATACACTTTCTATTAGTGCTAAATATTGTGTGATACTGCACACCTGAAACCGTTAGAGCAATAGAACCCAAAACCCAGAAGAGCTTACCATAGAGACATTTCTCTTTCTTCCAGTTATGAAGGAGAAAGATCATGTTACTCTAACTGGGAAGGGCTTGGCCCTATGAGATCTGTGGTACATCATTTGGAATGAAACACTCTATGCTTGCAGAATGCCTCTGGCCTCCTTACCTTATTTCTGGTTTCACTGCAGTGGCTATAGTTCCATCTGCCAGCTATAAGAGCAAACATCAGTCATTGCCAAGAATTGATTCAACTATAGTCTCTCTTCCTAGCTTTCCTTGGAGTTGTGTTCCTAAGAGCCAGTAAGCTATAATATTTTTGGAATGCTTGTTTATTGACACATGATTTTCAGTTTGATTAATGCTGGGGGAAATGGCATGAGATCACTATGCCACAGAGAACTGTAGCCCAGGTTTTCATTTTTAAGAATGATGTTCATTGTGTTTCTGCTATACGTATAAGACAATTGATCACAAGGGATAATTAGGACAATAAAATGTGTGTGTGTGTGTGTGTGTGTTTAAAAATGCAACATATGTCTAACATTTTATTCATTGTCCGCAATTTAAATTGCAGGAATACCTTTAAAGGAAATGAAATGTCGTCGTCCCCCCGCTCCAAAAATGCTTTTTGTATTGTACACAGGGTCGTTTCCTTTATTACTTCTACAGCATATGGCAAAATGTTTTGCTTTATCTGCATTGTCACCCGGTGGCTATAAAATCTAGAATCGCAATGGATTTGGCATATTTTACTTATCAGTAAACTAGAAAAATAAACTGTGTGTCCTGTCATACACATCACACATCAAGGAAAATGAGTATTGCTTTAACCATAGCTGTCAAGTTTTCCCCTTTCTCATGGGGAGGCCTATTCAACATAAGGGAATTTCCCTTAAAAAAAGGGAGAACTTGACAGCTATGCTTTAACGTGTGTGTGTGTGTGTGTGTGTGTGTGTGTACCTGTCTACCTATTTATATAAGACTCTACTTCAACATTCCCCAACTTGGTGACCTTCGGATGTTTTAAACTACAACTGCCTTCTTCTCTGTTCCATTGGCCATGGTGCCAGGAACTGATAGGAGTTTTAGTCCAACAACATCTGGAGGGCACCAGCTTGGGGGAAAGCTGGTCTGTTTCGATGTTGGGTGTTCTCTGCTAGTTTCTGTCTTCCCAAGCTCATGAGTTTTTAATTGGCTGAAATTTCAAATGATGTTCTGATGTTGTCTTCACACTTGCATACACTTGCCATTGTAGAACATTTACTTAAAGTGTTAACAGCAACTAAAAATATAGTCATGGGTTATTTCATTTAATTAATACCATTTGTTTTCAAAGAGTGAGAATTTTTGAATGTTGATGACAGGCACACATTTCAGTGTTATTTGTTGCTGATTACGTCAACAAGTTCAAATGCCTTTTATTTGTTAGTTTATATTATCCCCTAACTTGTAGTTTCCTATGTGCTTTTTGCGAGCATGTCATTGCACCTTGTTTTAAGGATCATTCATTCTTCATAAAGCACAATTTACCATTGTGGGGCTGCGGCTAATGTACAAAGATAATTATTTCACAGAATTAGGAAGCAATCCTGTGCACAAGACCTTTAAAATAGTATACTCTGCTGAGTTGCCAGGTCCCAGGACTGAGCTCTAGGGACTTAGAATCATAGAATCATAGAGTTGGAAGAGACCACAAGGGCCATCCAGTCCAACCCCCTGCCATGCAGGAAACACCATCAAAGCATTATTGACATATGCCTGTCAAGCCTCTGCTTAAATACCTCCAAAGAAGGAGACCCCACCACACTCCTTGGCAGCAAATTCCACTGCCGAACAGCTCTTACTGTCAGGAAGTTCTTCCTAATGTTTAGGTGGAAGCTTCTTTCTTGTAGTTTGAATCCATTGCTCTGTGTCCGCTTCTCTGGAGCAGCAGAAAACAACCTTTCTCCCTCCTCTATATGACATCCTTTTATATATTTGAACATGGCTATCATATCACCCCTTAACCTTCTCTTCTCCAGGCTAAACATACCCAGCTCCCTAAACCGTTCCTCATAAGGCATCGTTTCCAGGCCTTTGACCATTTTGGTTGCCCTCTTCTGGACATGTTCCAGCTTGTCAGTATCCTTCTTGAACTGTGGTGCCCAGAACTGGACACAGTACTCCAGGTGAGGTCTGACCAGAGCAGAATACAATGGTACTATTACTTCCCTTGATCTAGATGCTATACTCCTATTGATGCAGCCCAGAAATGCATTGGCTTTTTTAGCTGCTGCATCACACTGTTGACTCATGTCAAGTTTGTGGTCTACCTAGACTCCTAGATCCTTTTCACATGTACTGCTCTCAAGCCAGGTGTCTCCCATCCTGTATTTGTGCCTTTCATTCCCCCCCCCCAAGTGTAGTACTTTACATTTCTCCCTGTTAAAATTCATCTTGTTTGCTTTGGCTCAGTTGTCTAATCTGTTGAGGTCATTTTGAAGTGTGATCCTGTCCTCTGGTAGCATTGTCTAGCCCGCATTTTACCAGCTTCTTTACAAGAATATCATGGGGCACCTTGTCAAATGCCTTGCTGAAATCAAGATAGGCTACATCCACAGTGTTCCCTTCATCTACCAGGCTTGTAATTCTGTCAAAAAATGAGATCAGATTAGTCTGACATGACTTATTTTTCAGAAACCCATGCTGACTTTTAGTGATCACAGCGTTTTTCTAGGTGCTCACAGACCGTTTGCTTAATGATCTGCTCTAGAATCTTGCAAATTTGCTTAATGATCTGCTCTAGAATCTTTCCTGGTATTTACTGGGCAGTAATTGTTTGGGTCCTCTCTTTTCCCCTTTTTGAAAATCGGGACAACATTTGCCCTCCTCCAGCCTGCTGGAACTTCGCCTGTTCTCCAGGAATATTTAAAGATTATTGCCAGTGGTTCTGAAATCACCTCTGCCAGTTCTTTTAATACTCTTGGACATAGTTCATCTGGCCCTGGAGACTTGAATACATCTAAACCAGCCAAGTATTCTTGTACTACCTCCTTACTTATTAATTGCTTATTCCTTACTTATTATTTACTTACTTATTTTGGGCTGTGTTTCCCCTGCTGAATCATCTGCTCCATATTCTTCAGGTCGGGCATTGTTATCTTTTTTGGAGAAGATCCAGCCTAAATTGCTTTAGGGTCCAGCCTAAATTGCCCTTCTCTGGTCCTGCCCCCAGAATGTCCTTCAAGTGAACCAGGTTGAGCAAGTTACGCCAGTGTATCTCTGGCTGAGCTGGGGTTGTGGAATTAACACTGGCTGACTGAGTTATCTGTTGCATCCTAAGATTGCAATCTAGGAAAGTGCAAAGTGAAGGGGAGGTCCGTATAACTTCTAGTGTTAGAGAATTCTTGATTCATCTGAGGCATCAGTGTGCCATGAGCTGGCAGGACACCAAGGAAGGGGAAGGGGATCCCAGAAAGGGATGTAGCCATGATTGTTACACAGTGGGGCAAGCTGAAGGTGGTGAAGGGGAGGTTGGGGACATAGGATGCATTCAATGGACATCGGAGGATGTTGAAGGAGCAGCCGGAAGTACATGGGAGCCAGGGGAAGTGGGCACATCACCAGAAATGGAAATGCCCCCTTCTCCAGGAACACAACAGGCTCTGAGGTGTTGTGAACAGTGGGAAGTGCACTTTAAGAGACTGAGACAGGCAGGAGAACACAGTCCAGCTTACTAGTTGATCAGGTGAAGATAATGGAACTCGTTAGGTCCAGGAAGAGGTTTGTTTTCATTCAGCTTGATTGAGCTCAGGGCAGCTGATGATCACATGCTTCATTAAGGGTCCTGGAACCTGGCAACTCATCAGAGCAACAGCCATACAGCTGAAGCAAGCTTTGGTTTGTCAAATAAGATGGGGGGGGGGGAAGAGAAGCAATGCAGGGTCTCTTTGTCTGCTCGACCCCCTATCAAAAGGTGGAGGTAAGCAAACTGGCTATTCTTCGATTCTTTTATACAAGGGGAGGCCATTATGTTCTATCAGCCATTAGGGTATTTAATACAAAATCTGTCTCTCAACTCCTCTACGCCTCAAATGTCTGTTTCAATGGCTCATTTCCCATGTTTGATGGGTTCCAGGCAAAGTTTCTGCGGTCCCCTTTACAGGTTCCAAATGCAATTCTATTTTTAGAAACAGGTGAATGCCCTCTCTCAGCAAAAGCATGATGGGCTGCCCCGAGATACTGGTTTAAGATTTAAGTCTTTAACCTTAGGGCGGGTGCCTAGGGAAGGGGTTACTTCCACACCTAAACAACGAGGAGTTTATCAGCTTATGGGTGAACTTTGTCTGCTCAACCTTCACTGTTGATGGATCACGGCTTGACTGTTTTTGGGATGCCACCAAACTGTTTTGGGAATGCAATATTGGGAGCAACCCTAGGACTCCAAGCCTGGATCTTTGTCAGAGATGGGAACCTGGTTTTACCAGTTTGACTTTGAACCTTTCTCATTGCATTGGCCCTGAATCTGTATTTGATCATAGGATTGCCTGGCTCTTCTCTAACATTGCCTTTGAGATTGTGGTCAGTACAACTTTCAGCTTAGACTACGCCGCTTGCCGCTTGCCGCTTGCCATGTACACTATCAATATTCAGGTTCAGGACATAGTGGTTCATTATACTAATCCGCTAAACCCCTGTCTTTAGTGCAAAAGGGTAAATAAAGAAATTTATGAATTTTTCGTGCTTAAGATGGCTTTTCAGAATTGGCGTTGATTTTGAAGTACATATCCAAGATGGAGATGGCATTTCATGCCAAATCAGGAGGCACAAAAGAAATGGAGGTATTGCTGACTTTCCTTCCTAGGGCCACCCTACTTAGAAGCTAGAGTAACAAGTTGGCATTTGCTGGGCTGCAGTATTGAGAAGTGGGATAGCTGGCATATTGAGTAGATTAGATAGTAGCAGCTTAATTTTTGCTGTCTGAGGATCAAGCTACAAACAAGATCAGACTGTATTGAAGGAAAACGCAACTGGCACAAATGCATTGAGGGAGGATTGGCATTTGGAAATAATAGAGAAAAGTTAATGTTTGGAAGAACTTGTTTTTGAGAGTATAGGAACATATTTTGTTCTACTGAGTCAGACTCCTGGTCTATTTCATTATTGTTATGCTAGAATGATAGAATCATAGAGTTGGAGTGGACCCCATGAATCATCTAGTCCAATTTCCTGCAAGGCAGGAATGGGCACCCATATGGGGATCAAACCAATGACCTTGGTGTTATCAGCGCTGCGCTGTAACCAACTCAGTGTGTCTTTGTGTGTTCATGGATAGGATGTCACTTTAACATACATATACATGAGTGTTAAACTAGGATTTGACAGGCATGTTTATGGTGAATATTTTACACCTCTGATGAGATATATTTGAGGATGTGTTCGAGCATAATCGCAATCTGCTGTCTTTCTTGGGTCAAGTTAGAGCAGTATGCCAATTACTTTATTTTAGTTGTGCTACTTCTTTGACACTTAAAATTGACACTTTCTGTTGAGCCACAGTTCACTTTTTATTAACAACATAAAAATGGAAACAAACAGTGAGGAACAATAAGAAAATGTATACATTCCCAAGTGTACAGTTCTTTGTTACAGCATGCATAATTACTGAAAATCCAATCGAATGAGTTGAAGTCCCCTACAGACCATTCCTGCACAACATGAGGAAGGTTGGCGGGGCGTGTTCCCTGCCCCTCTCTATTAATAGAGCATTTGCATGTTCTGGCGAACATCTGAACACGCATATATACTGTTCTAGGAATGTGTCTCTTTTTAAAACCATACAATTCAGTGCCTCTTGTCAATTTCAATAAGATCTCCTAGGAGAATGGAATGGAAATAATGGTAACAAATGGGGGGGGGTTTCATTCACTTCTCCCATTCATTTATATATTTTCATTTGTTTCACATATAAATTAATTAGAAACTAACAGCCTTTGCTTAATTTCCCTTTAGTTTCAGAAATGAATAGGTACGCAGTGGAGATTACAGTGAAATAAATATAGTAAGCAGAATAGACATCTAGGCAACGTCCAACATCAGTGCTCAGAAACCTCAAGTTGTTATCAAGACCCACTGGTACTGATGCCTGTTGTGGATTTGGCCCATACATATATCCCAGCTCATTTTTTTTAATTACTTTCTGTAGGGCCACCACTTTAAGTACCCCCCCCCATTGCTCTGCAACAATGCTGCAGCAGAGCATTATTGCAGGAAAATTACATGATTGGTGGCTACAGCTGCCTACTGCAGACTGTGGTTCTGCTACCACTACCAGTCTGTCCCCTGTGACTGCACAGACTTTTCTATTATCATTCACTTGTAGGGGTGTGGGTTTTTTGTTTGTTTGTTTGTTTGTTTGTTGCATCATGGTCCTCCATTCTAGAAAATTCAACATCAACATGCTGTGAGGAAGATCTAGGCTGGTGTCACTGAACACACGTTGGGTTTAGATATGGAAACCTCAGGTTGTAATTCTTACTTGACCACACAGGTAGGCATAGTCACATTACTCTTTCTCAGATGGTGAAAGTGAAGTTAAAACAAGATAACATGCACTTCACTTTGAGGTCCTTGGTGATGGGATAGAGATTTCTTTTTTAAAAAAATAGCATTTATTCATCTTTGTTTTTATTTCTTAAACAGCAAATGAAATTATAGAGTGGGAAGAAAATATGCATCTTTTTCACATAGAGGCATCACAAGAGTAAGGTGGTAGCTGTGCTTTCAAAATGTGTGTGGTTTTTTATTATTATTCCTGACACTCTCTTGACACAAGCAGAGAAGGCGTGTGTGTAAGAGAGATACTATATCAGTATATATGTTCAGTGTTCACTGACTTGAAAAAAAATCTAATTTTTAAAAAGCCCAGTTCTTGAACAGGGAGTGCATCTTGTTGAACTAAAGGATGTAGCAACAAATATATATCAAAAACTGCTTTGTAAATAGATATCCTTGAATTCTCCAAGGTGTGAGAATAAAAGCTGTGGTATGCAAGCAGCAGAAGTGCAAGGCATGAGCTGAATTGTTTCAGTATTTTAAGCAGCATCGCAGATATAAAGATAGAAATGCTTCTTGAGGTTTGCTACTGTTCATGTATGATGTGCATTTTAATTAAGAAGATGCCTGTCACCTGCCATTTGTCAACTATGTTGATTTCAGCACAGGTTTCTTTCCTCCTGCCTGGCAATATTTGCAAGCTGGTATAAATTCAACATTCCCTCATCATTGTTTTGTTACTCCCTTCTTGCACTCCTTTTACCGCCTTCTTGTCCAAGGTTTTCAACTTGAGCAAAGAATCTCATTAGTAACAAAGATTTAATGCTGGTGATAGTAAAAATCTAATGGTTGTGCAGAATCCTTCTCTGTGTTGGTCTCAGTGTAATCATGCCCCTAGTGACATGTAATTGTAAAAGAGAACTATAGCCTGGATATCTGGGGTTTGTAATATTAGCAGACAGGGACATCTATTTCCATTTGGCGTCACTTTTGCATGAATTGATCCATAAGTCCATTCATTCCCATTTCCATGTCATTCTGCAGTAGATGAAAACCTGCAATCCTGATTATATTTTTTCACCAAAATATGCATTTCTGTATGCATTTGAAACTAAAATATACATTTTTGTGTACATTCTGGTTTGATTTGCTTGTCTTTTAAAGCCAATTACTGTATATTCAAAGATGTGTGAAAATCAAAGAATGTTTATATTAACCTTGGAAGGGCAAATCGGGTTGGTTGCTTTATAACATGGACTGAAAGAAATCCTCAGAGGTCCCTAATACTAAATCTATGATGGAAGAGTCAAATAGAAGAGAATTTTACTTCTGCAAATTATGTGGTTAGAAAAATAGGTTTGGTGTGTAAGAAAGTTAGCAGACTTACATTCATGGAACAGGGCTTTTCTGTTTCCTTCTTCCTGTGACTTTGAAGAGTCTGCTAGTCCTGCCTTTCACTCAGCTAATCTTGTCCAACCTGTTGTCCTCTGGATGCTTCTGACTACAACTCCCATTAGCTCAAGCCAGTATAAGCTGGCTGTGTCTGATGGGACTTGTTTAAACAGCTGGCGGGCACCAGTTGGGATAGTCAATAGAGTCAATAGAGACTTGACCAAGCAGTGTCAAGATGGACAGACTTCCTCCTGTCATTTGTAGTATTATTTTATCCTTTCATCAAATGGAAATTAAACAGGCATTTCCATTTTGTCAGTTTCGAAATAATGTAGAGTTCAGATATTAAAGTCTGGATAAACCTTAATAGATGATGTGATGTTTCATATTCTTCATTAACTTGGTTAATGCTTGCATAGTTTTAATTCTGTTGATGTTTAATTGTTTTTTTTAATGATTCCCCCTATCTTTATAGCTGTTCTTATTTTATCTGTAAGCTGTGCTGAACCCTGTACAGGAAAAAAATGTGGGGTATAAATTTACAATAACTATATATCTTCACTTCCTTACAATTCCATGACTCTTTAAAGCTGTAAGGGTCCTTGAGGGTCACCTACTCCAGTCTCTTGCAATGCAGGAATCTCAGCTAAATCATACAGATCGTGAGATGGTCACCCACCCCCTCTATTTAAAAGAACAAATTAGATTTTTTCCTTCTGCTGTCCATTGCTCTTAAAACACACAACACTTTTACTTGTTCTTTTATAAATACCAGGTTATAGATAGCTCTCACCCTCCTCAGTGTAGAGGTTTGCAGATTCTCTCACACAGAGCCTCGACCTCAGTAAATACTATTCACTTCAGTTGGGAGGGAGACTCCACAGCAGTTGCCTCTCCACAGAATTGAATGGAGAAGGCTTTGCATGAATGCAAGAAGCTGCTGAATCAGAATGAATTATTATTTCATCTAATGTAGGCTGTGGATGGTTTCTGTATGAAATATTATACACTGCAATTACCGTGTTTGTTAAGATTGTCCTGGGCTCTTGACAGCAACTTCTCTGCTGCACTGTGGTGAATAATATACATACGTATATTTCCTCAAATCTCTTGTACTGATTTATGTGTCTTTAAAACTTTCTCTACAAACCACAGCAAAATCTTACTTATTTTCTTTCATTATTCTGCTCTGCTTCCACTGATGACTCTTAACTTCCTTCCAGACTGGCAATATGAGGGTAAGATGGCAAACAGTAACTTCCTGAAAATTGCTTGTCTGTTTTTACTTTGTTTAGAACTTTATTGAAATTCTGTTCAGTCACTCTAATTAGAGACTTGTGTTGCAATTAAATTTCAATTATGTTTGTTTCTGTTGTGAAGCTTTAATTATAATTTATTCCTTTTAATCATTCTTTTGTGTTATTATTTTGGGTTAAATTGCCATCACATTATCTCTGTCCTGATTTCTGTTTAGCACAAGGACTTCTGTTTAGCACAACACACAATTAAAAAAGTAGCAAGTGAATGGTACTGTTTTGTGATGTGACAAAGACTTGGTGTTTGTGTACATGAAATAATTTTTTTAGCAAGTAGATGCTAGTATCCTAGTAAAACAATACAGATGATGGCCTGGTTTGCATGTAAGGTGAAGCCATGGTTTATAAACTATGGATTGTATGCAACAAAGTCATTATTTGAGTGGAACAACTTATTCTTGTGCAACAGAACTTCTACTCCCTCTCCCCTGGAAACCCCCCCCCCCCATATCTACTCTGGGGTTCCTTGCAGCCTCTGGAGATTTGGGTTTTGGGGGGGGGGACAGGAGAGGGAGGGAAAGTTCTGTTGGTCTGCTTATGCAATGACTCCATGGATTTATTTGGTCATCTGAACCCAGCCCAGCACATTAACCTTGAACAAACCACTAAAAACCACAATCCATTGTTGTTTTGCAAATCTTGGTTTATGTTAACCATTGCATAGTGTTACATGTAAACCCAGTCCTCGTCTGAAAGCTGTTAAAGTCAGATACCAGAGCCTATGCTAAAATCTTGCTAAGAAAAACCCTTATGTCACAAGGAGTTCACTTAATTAAGAGCTAGGTAAAATCTGGGTAAGTACTTTGGAAACTGGTCGCGCCTATTGCAAATTAATGACAAAGATTTTTCCACCACCGTCATACTCTGCGATTTGATGTAACTTTTTATTTTCATATTTGTAGACTGCAAGTTGGCCAGGGCAGGTCCTCCAGCAACAATAGTTCCAATTGATGAAGAGAGTCGGAATGGTGAGTACGCATCAGATGCTAATAATGGGTGGAAATCAATGTAATGCAAATATGATCGTTCCCCTCTTCCCTCAAATGCTGTTGTGGGAGTTCCCTGAACCCTCCAGAGTAGATGTGAAGGAGGCACAGTGGGGAGTAGAGGGGCTTTCCATTAGTGCACAAGGTTAGTTGAATCCAGCCTCATGCAGTTCATTTTATTTTTCAGTCTTCAGTGAGCACTATTTAAAAAGTTGGTGATAATGATTCACATTGACTTTTCACTGCAAAAAGCTTGTTTCTTTTCTGGTTCAAATAATTAATATCTTTCTCCAATATAAATTATTTTTCTGGTGCATCCAGTAAGTTTCCAGGGTTCAGTTCTGACCAGAAATTGATCTCTCCCTTAGAGAATCCAGGGTAAAAAGTAAAAAATCTCAGGGGTAAGGGGCCAGAATCAATTGAAAAGCTATTTTGTGAATACCTTGAGAGGTTTTGCCATTTGCTCCATTGTCCCACCAGCACAACCATCAGATTTCTTCCTAGGATACTATAGACAGGTATGCCTTTACTTGACTGACCAAGGCATATCTCTACATAGTCAGTTCTCACAAGGCTCCATCCGTGATCTATCTGGCATTACCTCCTAACTCCAAGGCTATATATCAGGCTTCCTCAACCTTGGCCCTCCAGATGTTTTTGGCCTACAACTCCCATGATCCCTAGCTAGCAGGACCAGTGGTCAGGGATGATGGGAATTGTAGTCTCAAAACATATGGAGGGCCGAGGTTGAAGAAGCCTGCTATATATCCTATGGTCTGAAGGGAGAGGAGGAGGATGATGATGATGATGATTACCGTCATTTCCCACACCTGGAAATTTGTTTTTTGAAGAAGGTATGAAGCCTAATTCTTCCTGAAACAAATATTCAAATTTTTCCACCCTTGCAAATTAACTGAAGTGGCCTTTCCCATCAACTTTCCTCTGAAGGGTAGTGAAACAAGCAGCATACGCCACTGCCATTTAAACAATATTCTGAACTCCGTTACCTTGTAGAACATGAGTAGTGAGGAGTGGGGACTACTGAAAGATTTATTGTGATGCTTAGTAAGTTGTGGGTCTATGTGTATGCTAATATTTACGATTAACTCAACTCCTTGTGGTGGCATCCTGGAAGTGATACAACATGATGCAGTGTGTTCATTTGTACTAAACTTTGAAAGCCAATTATTCAGCTTCAGATTGCCTGGCCATGCTATGAAGTCCCTAATAGCTAAAAGAGCTGGACGTTTAATCTCATTTTGCCCCAAGGAGTTTAAGATCCAGTTATGTTTGATGCTTCTGTGTGGTGTGAACTATTGTTGAAGCCTCTAGCGGCATGGCTTTTAACAATACACCTTTCTTCCTGTCTCGATCTCCTTGTGCACTTGTCCACGAAAGTCATGAAAGGCTAGATGAGAAGGAAATGAAATTGCACAGATATCTTTGCCTTGACTGACAACAGCTGCACCAGAAAGCCACAGCTCTCTCTCACACACATATAACTGTACACTTTTTTTAAAAAAAGCATATTGTACTGCAAAATGAGAGTTGGCACAAAAAGCAACAAGAGTGCATCTGTTATTAAATAAGCACCATTGTGTTTGCTAACCAAAGTAAAATATAATTTGCTGCTGCTTGCTTCAAGTCAAATTTATGATTTCATCTCTCATATTCATTAATTCTGTAGTAAAGGTATTTGCCATAAGCATTTTCCATCTGGTAAATGCAAATATACTAAATGTTAATGAAGATATTTCTGTCTGAATGGCGTTCCTTTTACCCAGAGTGTAGTTGATTTTTTCTTTCCTTATTGCTGCCAAAAAGTAGTCATTTATTGCAATTATCTCTTTTTGCTTAAGGATCATGCCAGTGTGTTGTCAGTTACTGGCACATAAGAAGGGCTGTGTAGGTTTGTAATGCTGCTTTTTTATTTTTTAAAAAAAGGTTCCCATGTTTCATTTAAAGAAGATGCAAAAGAAAATAGACATTTGCAAATACTTCGGATGTAAAATAAATGCTGAAATGTACTTGCGTTTCTTATCTGAATGAATCACAGCCGTCTGCTTCCCTAGTGAGATAGAATGCTGTTTTAAAAGTGCTAGGTAGATATGTCTCAGAAACAAACTCCAGGGGAAGCACACATACCTGCAGTGTGCCACTTGAGACTGCATCCATGGTTATTATGTGAGAGTCCCATTTATTCTAATGGAAGTTTTTCCATATGCTTTGTTAGTACAGATACTGATGGGTGAGCTCTCCCAGCTCACCTTATGATAAATTCTGTTTTTCAAAGCCTCCATGGCCAGTCAGTTCTAAAAAAGAAAGCAAGAAAGCTCAGGTTTCAGGTATAATTTCTATGCCTATATGTCCAGTTTGTTAAATTGCTAGGCATAGGAAATGAGAAGTCCCATGCACCCCATCAAATGCATTCATGGCTTAAGAATAAGGTCTGAATGCCCTCCACTATATTCAGTAGTTGTCCTCTCTCCCAGTGTGCCCCATTCACAACAGTACATTGGTTTGGGAAGGAGAGGAGGCAAGAGAGCTGTCAAGGAGAACTGACTGGCAGAAAGCCCATTAAGAACTGAGCCCAAATTTGGAGCATAAATTGGAACTATGCTCATTGCAAGGCACAGATTTCCTCCCCACCCACCCCTGCCTACCAGTTCCCTAAATTTACCACCATCTCTAGTTTACTAAAGCAGCTAAAAAGGTAAAGGTAAAGGACCCCTGACAGTTAAGTCCAGGCGCAGATGACTCTGGGGTTGGGGCACTTATCTCGCTTTACAGGCCGAGGGAGCCGGCATTTGTCTGCAGTTTTTCAGGGTCATGTGGCCAGCATGACTAAGCCGCTTCTGGCGCAATGGAACACCAAAACCAGAGCAGCGCACGGAAGCCCTATTTACCTTCCCACCAGGGCAGTATCTATTTATCTACTTGCACTTTTTGGCGTGCTTTCGAACTGCTAGGTTGGCAGGAGCTGGGACCCAGCAATGGGAGCTCACCCCGTCGTGGGGATTTGAACTGCCAACCTTCTGATCAGCAAGCCCTAGGCTCTATGGTTTAAACCACAGCACCATCTGCATCCCTTTTGCCTTTTGCAGTACCTTGTTGTAATTCACTTTGCTGTGCTTGTTGTTCATTAATTCATTCAGTCACTTGGGCTGCAAGTCTGGGAGCAAGGAAGCCTAATAGGAATGAGATGGAATGGGATACCTAATTGGAATGATTGCTAATTGGCTATTTGATATTCATCAAAAATGTTCTAGCCTCAATTATCACAACTTAAGTCTCAGGAGCAATGCCTCAACTGGCTGAAGGCTAAATTTGGAAGGTTCTCTTAAAGCGTCATTTTCTTACTACAAACATTAGGGGAGTGGAGAGGATTAGCTAAGTTAAGTAGTAGGGTGATATGACGTGATCTAGTGAACTAGCAGCTCATATGAATAAGATTACTCATACAATTCTGCCAAGCCCTTAAGTATCTAGTGTAAAAAATAAAATAAAAACTTTGTCCCCTTATGGTTTAAGGGTTGAATGGCATAACACTGGAGCAGCTTTCAAGCATGCCTTTAAAATATTGGAACAGAATCCAAACAACCTGAACATCTTAACTGTAAACTCATACAAGCTACTTCTTGTTTTGCATTAGAAAGCATTTATGAGCTTCAAAGAATGTTCCTTACTTTCCCTTGAAGGCAATAGACACAAATGCATTATTCATAAATAAGTCAGTAAAGACTTCAACTATTTATATGATAATTGATGGTAGCCGTAAGAATATGAGAATATAAATAGTCCTCAGCACAAATAAATGCCTTTTCTGCAGGTGTGCTAGCAGACTTATTGTTTATGTCAGAGATATTTCAGGATTGTGATACTTTTGGGAAGGAGGAGGTAGCGTGATATTTCAACTTTACATGTTCTAGTCAGTCAAAGTAGGTCAAATGAAATGTAATACATTGAGATATATCCCTTTACAGATTTATAAATATATCACTTTTTGAAGCAGGTGTTTTTATACACATACTTCTGAAGTTTTGTCATCTACTAGGGAAATTAATTCTCTTTGTCTTTACAAACTTTTTCCTTTAGCAAGATCGTACATTAGGCAGCATTTAGGATACCTTTGTTTTAGTAGATGAGTGTGCAAAGTAGATTTATGCAATTGTTTTCTGTAGTAAGGTTCCAGATGTCCAGACCATTTCCTCTTAAACTGCTTTGCTGACTTTAAGGAAGAGCAATTGCCAGGAAACTATGAGGGATGGGAAGATAATTGAGTCTGTCTGGGGAACCTATGTCCTTTCATCTGAAAGAGAGACGTCAAATTGCCAACTGCCCTTAGAAACAACAGTAAGAAAATGGCTGCCTAAAAGATATTGAAACAGCCACAGCAAGTAGAGCAACCAGCCAATCAGCTCCTCTGTCCATTCACTTGTCTGAATGCTGAGAGGTTCCTAGCTCTATATACTAATTGAGAAGGGCAGTGGAAGGATTAGCAGCGCTTACAGTTTTGACTGACAGGAAGCTTAAAATACAGAGATTCTGCCCACCCAAAAAAAGAAGGAAGAGAAAGTGTATGCAAAGGGAAAGAGTGGTAATACTGTAAATAATTTTTGGTTGGCATTAATACATACCATCACTGGCAGCACTTCCTGATGGATATATTCCACAACATAGTCCCAGCATTTGGTTGACATCATCCTAAGATGTCCATGGTAACGGGATATACAGTAGTTGAACATGTGGAATGAGAAGATGGGGACACAGGGCTGAGGTAAGGGAGGAGAAGTGGCCAAGTGAAAGAAAGAGGGTGCCATCTGGAAAAGGAAGCTAGAAGGACTAACTCATCCATTAATCTATGGCCCCTCTTTATAATCATAGTAGCATACATATTCCCACCATTTGGTGGACATCTGCCAGTGTTTATACAATGTCAGACTTTACTTAATTTTTAGTTGGATTATACTATTGACCCAATTAACAGAAAACTGTTACATATTAAAAATTGCAATCATTGTATATATATATGCTATTATATTGTAAATAGTTTTAGGATGCTTTATGGGAAGCAATTCACAAATGAAAAAAGAAAAAGAAAACAGCAACAAGCAGGGCGCAAGGAAGCAGTAGAACTAATTCCCTTGACACCAATATGACTATTTTCCAGCAATGTATAATTGGCAGCGGTACTGCTGTTTCAAAACTGGTACAATCTGTGAAACTGGATGCCAGATGCCAGATACTTACTAAATTAATGTAGTATACATACTCCCGATACATACTCACCCACAATATTTCCCAACCCTACAACCATCATCATACCACCCAGCCAAGAGAATTAGCTGGCTCTCCTTGGACATGCAGTGTGTCAAGCTTGTATATCTGTATATATATCTTATGCTGAATAGCAAGATGTAATTTTGCATTGCTTGTGTGTATTGCAAATCCTTTGTTATAACTTCAGAAATCCCCATAATAATTCAGAATATAAAATGTTTTGCTGTTTGCACTACCAGAGGTTAACTTGATTTCCCTTTAATAGCCTTGATACAAAATAATAGAAGAATTTACAAACTCTAAATAAATTGTTTCCTTTTATCTATCTTTTGCTCCCTCTACACACACAACCACCTGCTAGTCATTAGCTGTAACTAACATAAGACTCTAGCTTTTGGCAGGCATCCTTGAGTTCTTTTAGTTATGATGAAGAAGTGAACTGTCTGTTGGCTAAAAAGAACAACCCTTTGATTTTATTAGGAATGTTGGGTAACAGGCACAGCTGCCTTTGGTGTCTATAACTTGAATGGAAAATAGGCAAAGGGGTGCCAGTAACCATTTAATATGTGCTGCTTCTTTAGAATATTATATCTTCTAAAATAAGGGCTCTGTTCTTAACCAACAGTTCATCAGTTTGCTTTATTAACTCCATATCTCTTTTACACTTCTTTGAAATATCTAGATAATACAACTGTTTCCTCCTGCTGTAATTGGTGCCTCTGATGGTTTCACTATATTTTAAAATAAGAAAGGTGCCCACTATCTTTCATCAAATCCTCTTTAACTCCTAATAATTTTTTCCTGCTTTGTATCACCACATGCACTGGATATGTATTTACACAAAAGACCAGAAGAAACAGAAGAAATTATCTACCAGGCAGACAATAGCTTGCTTTTTCTTTCCAATTATTTTACTCCCCCCTCCTCAAGATATGTCAAACTCAGTATTCTCAATTGTGCACTGATTTATTCTCCCAAGTATTCCTCTTCTTAATTTCTCTCACATATAACATTAGCTTCCACCCTGTTGAACAAACAGGAATCCTCAGCTTTAATCTTTCATGCTTTCCTCTTCTTTGTTCCCCAGTCATCAAGCTGTCCCCCTGTCTCCATCCCATCAACTTTTAACTCAGGATCTTGCTCTAGGGATCTCTTGTCTTAACTGCTATAACCTTTTGACTTCTTTCACCTTCTCTCAGTAATCTCAGCTCTGTCTAGAACTTGGCTACCAAACCCATTCACCAATTCCTTCTAGGGATAGGGGAGAAAATCAATTTCAGTTCACATTTAAAGGCAAACCTACTTAATACTCTTTCTCTCTCTCCAAAACAATGTGCAAATTGAAATAAAGCCACCCTTCGAAATCCACACTTCTCTGAATTTTGTAATGTGTTGAGTAATATGTACAGAAATTAATATACTATGGTAAGAATGTGCATATAAAAGGAAGGATATATTAATGCAAATAACATGAAAACCCATGCAAAACAGATATTACAAATGTGTGTTTTAAGAGAAATTTGCACTAACCACTGGTGAATTTTCATGTGAACTTTTAAATTATTATTTAAATCACAAACTGATGTGGAAATGTGGAGAAACTCAATTTAAGTGTGGGGGAGAAATGAGAAAAACAGTAACTAAAATTGACAGATTGCCCTATCTTCAATCCATACACAAATGAAGGAATTTCCATTCTTGCACAAATGTAGAATCAGAAGGGATCCAAGCAGCCATAGATGTCCTTCCCATCTCATCCTGCTGTTATCACAATGTACCTCTGTCCATAACCTTTACCCTCCAGTTCTGTGACTCTGAATCAAATGAAGGTCTCTGTCTTAGAATGGCATCGTTTCTTCCTCGATGTCTCTAATGGTAGAAGAACATCTATGTTGTGCCACATCACCCTTCTAGCAAACCCTTTTCTAGTAAACCATCTCTCTCGGGGTTTTTTGGCTTAAACCAGGCATCCCCAAACTGCGGCCCTCCAGATGTTTTGGCCTACAACTCCCATGATCCCCAACATTACAGGACCAGTGGTCGGGGAAGGTGGGAATTGTTGTCCAAAACATCTGGAGGGCCGAAGTTTGGGGATGCCTGGCTTAAACCCTAAGTCTCCATCCTTACCTCAAATGAAGCCTAAGCACATTTAACTGCTTCTTTCTAGGTTCATTTCTGGTTGCCCTGGTCTCTCCTGAGGGAAGCAATGTGCTCCCCAGGCATCAATGCATATGTGGAGGAGAAGTGGGATCTTGGTGGCACACCTGATTTGTATACAAATAGGCTCTGTATAAAGGTGTCAGGAATGAGCCAGCTCAAAGTGAAGGTTTGCGGCCAACTGCAGAAAGCAGCCAAGAACAGGGAGGCTTTGATGTTAGTCAGACAGGAGAGAGCCAGCAGCTGCAGTCTTTGGCTCTTCCTGACCTTGACGAGCCAGTTGATAAGGCAGTAGCTGGGAGCAGGCTGGAACACAGCCAAAGTTTTCCGGAAACACAATCAGGCATGAACAAACCCCTCTCAGACCCGGAAGAGGTTGGAGCTGATCCAATAAGTCCGCGGAGTGGCCAAATGGGGGTGTTGTTAGATCGGAAGCAAAACAAGAGATGTCAGGGTCGTAAGTTCAATATCTGCGGAGACGCCAGAAGAACTGTTCAGAAGGGTCAGCTTGAGTAATGGTGCCGAAGGCTTCGTTAGAGCCACCTGGAGCTATCTGTTTGTTTGTTTTTGCAATAAATCGCCATTTTTAATTATCTATGCTTACTGTGTTATCAAGCTGGGAACCTGACAAAAGGTCCCCCTCTTCCCCTCACAACCTTCTGTTCTCTTTCTTTCTTTCTTTCTTTCTTTCTTTCTTTCACACATGTTGCAAAGCCTCACTGTGTATGTGTATGATATTTGTAACAGAAGGGCTATGGGAGGAGACAAGTATTTAATTCTTCCTCTGCTAGTCATTTTCCTCTGAAAACTCCTTCCGCAGAGGCCCGGTATCACTTGAGGTTTTATGACATGCATTTGTAGCACGTAATGTTGCTCACAGGGCCAGCTTTACTGTGAGGTAATCTCCTCAGCTGTGGTATGCTGTCAGTGCTACCTGACTGACAATGCACCGCAGCACTCCTCTGTTGTCCTGAGGTATGGTGAATGTATGGTGGAGGATTTAACTGGCAGTCCAGTCAGCTTCTGGACATGGAACCAGGGAGGGCAGCATCTTGTTCTTTGCCTCAGGCAGCAAAATGTCTTGGGCTGACCCTGGTTGTTTGTGCCTGGCAGTCACTGAGAATAGATAAGCAGCTGTGCAGCCACACATTTCTGTCCATGTCATGCATTATACATGAACAAGTAAGTGGAGAGTGTTATTTTTGCCTGGCATGAAATATATTGTGTGTTAAAATATACTAGTCAGATCAAAGAGATTGCAGTTGCAGACACCAAAGGGAAACTCGGATTTGCGGTCTCTGTGATGGCTCCGCCACTCCAAAGGAAAAGAAAATTCTAAAAAACACAAAATAACGCTCATATAACTCTAAAGGAAAGGCAATTATTCCGGGATAACTTTTTATATTTCATTTTAACTGATTTACAAAGAGATAACAAGAATTCTTAAATTTAAAACAACAAAATGTCACAAAATATCTATATATCAAATAAGCTTTAAAGATAAAAAAGAATATAGAAATTTTTTTAAAAAAATGAAATGGGAAAAAATAAGAGATTTTGAATAGGGCCAAATGTTCAACACCATTTTAGGATTTAGCAATAATATGGAAGTGTTTACTCAAGTAATTGGGAGAATGGGGGAGGTTGTCTAGTTCCATATTAATGTGATAATTATCATAGCAGCTGTCAGGAAATATAGAATGAACATTTTATTTGGACAGTAATAATTTTTGTAATCTATTAAATTCAGCATCAGAGACCCACCAGTGCTGGATGGAGTCTTCCTGTTCAGTGTTTCAGCCAGTCAGCTAGCCATTCCTTTGAGGATACTTTACATATAGACCCTGAGCATGTTTAGATCTTACTGGGTTGGTTTTGGGGGGGGGAGCAGCTAACTCCCTTAGGGGCCCTTCCGGGGTGGGTGGGTGGGTCTGAATCTACTGCTGCAGAGCTAATACTTCCACCATGTTTATCAGGAACCCTGCTTTGGCTACATAGCTGTCATAACTCAGCACCTAAGTTTGCTATTATCATAGCAATAATGTGGAGTGTTTCTTTGTAGCCAGCCATGCTCTTCTTCCATGAGATTCCATTTCCTTTCCAGTCATTTGGCATTTCATGGCTGCTGAGCATGCTCATTGCAGGGGGTTGGATTAGATGACCCTCGGGGTCCCTTCCAACTTTACAGTTCTATGTTTCTCTGATTTGTTGGGTTCACCTAGTGTGTGCTGAAAAATTTATCCTGATTTTTTTTTGTTTAACCACTCTCCAATTAATAAAATAAATGACACTTGAAAATTATGAAAGGGAAGAGAAAATTTTGATGAAATTCTCATGGTTGTGGTGCAGAGCTTCATTGTGCTCATCCTACTTTGAAAGAGGTGTCCTTTCTTTAACTCTACGAATCATCTTTTTCCATGGTCTGCACTCTGCAGACAGCCATGCATAATCTCTAGGACTGAGAAGCATTCATATGAAATTGTCTGCATGTTAAAACAGTGCTCATTGCTAAAAGATTCCCAGCAGTCAGATTTAATGCTGAGAATCAAAGATTATGAAATGATGCACCAAGAAACAGATATGCCATTAGATGTTAAATTAATTCCTAAGAGGAGAGTAGCGCACTAATGAGCTAGATTCAAAAGCAAATCAGTTCTTCATATTAAAGTTCAATTCATTAATTAATATTTCTGTGTGTAAATAAAAATACCACTCATATTAGAGCTTAAAGGTAATGTATTAATGTGCCAATTTTTTTAGTTGACTTGCTCATAATGAAAACCGTTGTATTAATTTTCATGGTCTTAATGCCTGCTGTGTAGTTATTGATGCCCTGTGATCCATGATTAGATTTAGCTGCTGCATCCATTATTTTTATTGGTTTATAATCTCTGTTTACAATTTTCATAAATTTGGCTGTTGCTGCTTGATTGTTGTGCCTACAAATGGACTAAATATGAATTCAATTGAAAAAGAGAATATTGTTGACCTTTTTTTATTATTTCTTTACCCATTTTATTACCTATGTATGTTTTCCTTTTCCCAAGGAAAGAAAGCCTTTGGAAATATGAAAGTCATCAGTCATAAACCCATGTACATTTGTAGGAATGCCCCACTGTTTTCAGTTAGATCATCACACAAAGGTGTCTGTGGAGAGGGAAATTAAACATCTTGAGATGCAGAGTGCTGTTCCTGTGTCACATACACAACTGCCCAACAACAGATCAGCAAAATGACTCTTTGACCGCGTACACACCATACATTTAAAGTACATGACTCCCCTCAGAAAATCCTGGGAACTGTAGTTCATTAAGGGTGCTGGAAATTGTAACACCGTAGGGGAAACTACAGCTTCCATTATTCTTGGGGGGGGGGGAGCCATGTGCTTTAAATGTATGGCGTATATGCAGCAGAGGATACCAGAACACAGAGATCCAGAGCAAGGACCCAACCTGACCCAGGCTGCAACTTCATTACCAGGAGGGGGGAAATGACCTAAATTCTAGATCAAAGCAAACAAAAAAAGAGTTGTTTTATATTCCATTTTCTGTGCTAAGATATCTAACAGAAGAGCCTGGGGAGCTGGAAGACAGTTCTAAAAGTTTCCTGCAGGTCTTTTGGGCAATTTTCCTTGTGAAATATTCTATCTACAAAAACATACTCGAGTATACTTGCGGAGAGAACTCCGCTCACTTATCTTTCTAAATAGTAGCACCTGCAACCAATTTTCAGTGATGTGTGCACACACCTTCAGATTTCATATACAGTACCAATAACTCTGGCAGCAGCTGAAATAAGTTTCAGCAAATTAGCACTCATCAGAACTTAAATGGGGGGGGGCAGCAACTAGTTAAGCCAGTTGGTATTTTGAGTGTTGCATTACAACACTGTGGTATTTTGAGTGCTGCATTACAAGAGATATTGACTTGAAGGCTGTACGAGTTGAAGCTGGTCTGTGACCGTTTTAATAAATTTGATTTGATTTGACTTGGGGGAGATAATGCATAATTCTGCAATGAAAAAGGTTAGGAGAAAAAAATAAAGGTTGAAAGGTAACTACAAAATGTTTGCATACAAGAATGTGGCAACACGAGGTCAGGGATTTGGGGGATGGCTCTCCAATTGTGGAATGCTCTCCCCAGGCCTCCATCACAATATATATTTGGGTACCGGGGGGGGGGGAGTATTTTCACCCAGGGGTTTAGCCCTTAGTTTGGATAGTATTATGTTGCTTACTTTTTACTGGGGTTTGATTGTACAAATGTTATGGAGTTTTTAGGCTCTTTATTGTTTGGGTTCTTAAATTTGCTTTGACGTTTGGGTTATTTCATAAATCGCTTGGGATTATTTTGTAAAAGAAAGTGAGTAATAAATTATGTTAATAATGAAAATGTCAAAACTTTAACTTAGATACCTTGATCAGGACAAAAAACTCATTTTGCAGGCTAGATGTTATATTAGGAAAATAGCAAAGAAAAGGTGGATGTTTGGAGAAATTGTAGAGAAACCCCAATGTAGAAAATGTAATTTCAGAATTCTTTTGTCACTCATGTTTGTGTGGAATCAGGTAGTGGGATTATTTGGGAGGGAATTCTGATCCCTCTCAGACAAATTCAGAGAATGGCGACAAGGAAGAGAGAGCCTTTTAGGTTGAAGAGCCCTGTTTATGGAATTTTATGCCCACCTGGCATTAAGATTGCTATCTTTTTGGTGCCAGGATAAGACTTCCATCTGCTTACTGGCATTTACTGATATGTGATGGGCTTTGTATAATTATCAATTTCCAACAGGCTTTAGTTATTGTATGTATATTATGCTAACACTTATTGTGTTAACAGGATGTGTTTTTCTATTATATGTATAAATTTTAGATGTTTTGTTTTAAATTTGGTATAATTATATTTTTGTAAAGATATACTGAGTCTGAGAGATGATGAAGATAATAGCAATACTTGACAATATTCATAGCATTGGGCCCTGCTTTTAGCTGAAAAATTGTGTATTTATTTAATCTTCAGTTCTTTGCCTACTTGTTTCCTTTTATTTTTATGTTTTTTAAAATAATTAAAGTACCGTATTTTACAAATATTGAAGCAGTGTACAACAATAAAAGCAAGCATATTAAAAATTCATAAAAATACAATAAAACAATAAAGGGTGAATCACTGGGTAAATAACTATATAGAAATCACTAATGAATTATAAATATAAATAACTTTGGAAAGCATGGAATGGGCTCCTTTAAGATTTTAAGAAATAATCATTACATTTTGGCCTGACGTTTCTGTTTTGTGTAATTGGCAAAGAGCCATATGAATGTTCCTAATTAACTTGGGGAAAATGAGATTAACACCACCATTTTAGCCATTTCTTTTCAGGAGTTAATCCTATTGAATTCAGTGGGGCCTAATGCCACAAAATGGGGTTAGGATGGCAGCTGGGGTTACATTTTTTACAAAATCAGGATGAGACTTAGAGATGAAGCTCATTTGGCCCCATTTTGTTCATTATTACTCATCCCATACTTGCTTGAAATCCAATAGCTAGTCTTCTGAATAAGAGAACCAAAAGGTACAGATGTTCACTTATCTGGATAATGAAAGAAGAAATGGGAAAGCAATCATGATTTTCCAAGGGCATATTTTAAACTGAGTTGCAGTCTGAAATACAAGGTGGATCAGTTTAGTAATCTCTTTCTAAATTACCTATATAAACTATGTTCCTTGGTGAAACAGAACGAAGAGGAGGCTGTGGTCATTCTGACAAGCTACATAAAATATCCACTTATAAAATGTTATGTGCTTGTAGTCTGCTTTCCAAAACAGTTTGTTCAGATACTGATTGTTCTCTGCCCACATCTTATTCTAGTTGCATTGAGCTGTTGTCTGTTTTGAAGGACTTGGATTTGTCTTTGAACTAATTTGTCTTACATTAAAGAGGACATGAGAAGATAAGGCCCCTTGAGATAAGGATTGCAAATCTGACTTTTATAGAGTGTTACCTTGGAAAAGAATGTTTTGGGGATGCATGGGGGAAATGTTAATTCTTTTCAGGACGAAGTTACTTTTCTCACAATATTCTTCTAAGGCTGTCTCAGATTTTCATCACTACTAAAATATTTACAAAACGAAACAAAAATAATTACAATTTTTTTTGTTTTGAAAATAAAAATCAACGAAGTTGAATTCCAGATGCCTTTTTGATGGATTCAGCAAATGGATTTGCAGATGATAGTTACTTTTACCAAAAATAAAAATAAATAAATAAATAAATGATGCATACATTGGACAGAGCAATACCCTGCACAGGACTGTTTCTCATTTCCAGAATTTGCTATAGCAAAAACTAACTAACTAAAATAAACAAATTACAGTGGTACCTCGGGTTAAGAACTTAATTCATTCTGGAGGTCCGTTCTTAACCTGAAACTGTTCTCAACCTGAGGTACCACTTTAGCTAATGGGGCCTCCTGCTGTTGCCGCGCCACCACTGCACGATTTCTGTTCTCATCCTGAAGCAAAGTTCTTAACCCGAGGTACTATTTATGGGTTAGCAGAGTCTGTAACCTGAAGCGTCTGTAACCTGAGGTACCACTGTAAAGGGGGGGGGGAAATAGAATGATGGAAAAATAAGTAGGAAATTTGAAAGTGTATCATATTAGCTTGCATCTAGGCAGGCTGCAATCTTAACCACACTTAGAATTGCATTGCTATGCATGCTTAGAGTAGAAAGATTCACATCAACAGCCCTATTGATTTCAATGGGTCTACACTAAGCAAGACCAAGTCTGGATCCAATCCCATATATTCAGTGATGATTGACGATTTCAGTACAATATGGTCACTAATCACCCTGTAAAATATTTGAGTATTATATGTCATACCATAAGAAAAAGTAAATACAGTACATCAAATACAGTAAACTTTCTTGAAGCTGGTTTTCTCTCTCCCTCTCCCTCTCTCTCTCTCCCTCTTCATGACCTTCGTGAAGAGAATTCTGATAGGAATTATAAACCTGAACAGTACCAAAGTTCACTACAAACTGTTTACTATTACTATTCAAATAGAGCAAATTCCTATATCTTCCTGAACATCAGCTGCAGCCCAAACAAGCCCCAAACATTCATATATTTACACCAGAAACTAGTGACCAAATTCAAAAGCACAACTACAGTGACAGAAACTATTTGCCTTTCCTACTTGAGGAGAGAGTTGGAGGGTGAAATCAAAGGGAAATCTTTCAGGCAGAATACAAGATGCTACTCAGCTTCATGAATAAAACTGAGTTGGACTTTCACGGCAAAAGGACTGCAGTGTGCTGACGGCTGAGCATAAAAAGTTATTTGTACGATAGCTGAGCCAGTTTATTATTATCTCTCCCTCCAACCCAGTAAGATTTCGGATTGATCAAACTCCTTTCTTCTTCTTTTTTCTTCCATATTGATATTGTTATATCATTTGGGTTTCAATGGTTGTGTTCTTCACTGAGAGGGAGGAGATTGGAATGGGAGCTTCTAGAGAAAGCAGAGGAACCATGGACAGTGTGTGTGTGTGTGTGTGTGTGTGTGTGTGTGTGTGTGTGTGTGTTTGAGTATTTGAGCAGGCAGTGATGAAGGACTTAGGCCTGTTCTACTGTGGCAGGACCAAGGTAGTAGAATTGAATTCAATCAATTCAAGTTACAGATCACATTTGCCGGTGTTGCCCTGTTTTGAAGCTTACTACAAGTAGAAACGCGGGTGGGACACGGGTGGCGCTGTGGGTTAAACCACAGAGCCTAGGACTTGCCGATCTGAAGGTCGGCAGTTCGAATCCCTGCAACGGGGACCGTTGCTTGGTCCCAGCTCCTGCCAACCTAGCAGTTCAAAAGCACGTCAAAGTGCAAGTAGATAAATAGGAACCGCTACAGCGGGAAGGTAAATGGCATTTCCATGTGCTGCTCTGGTTCACCAGAAGCGGCTTTGTCATGCTGGCCACATGACCTGGAAGCTGTATGCCGGCTCCCTCGGCCAATAACGCGAGATGAGTGCCGCAACCCCAGAGTCGGTCACAACTGGACCTAATGGTCAGGGGTCCCTTTACCTTTACTTACAAGTAGAAAACCAGCACAGCAAGGAACATGCCAGATCAGTTCATTTCCATTCATTGTGCTAGTGTGTGTTTCTTAAAACAGATTTCCGTTCAGGTGTGTGTTTTTATGTGAGGGAACATTAAAGAGGCACAATCTTATGCAGAAAATCGTATTGTGTGGAATGTTAGGAAACAAGTGTTCTCATTTCCCAGAGAATGTTCTGTGAGTGAGATCTGTACTCTAATAATGATGTATTTGGCTTTTTGTTGCATATTCAAATATAAGCTAACAGTCAAAGAAAGCTGCAGTTTAATTTTTTTTACTTTGAATTTGAACCACTTTTGTAAACCTACAATCAAATAACAAGGTGCTTTCACAAAAATGAGATAGGCACTTTTCTAACCTTTTCTCCATATGACTGTATTCTAGCTGACAATCAAATCTGGCTGATGGAAGCAGCTGTCAAATAAGTGATTCTATGGGTGGGGGATGTTGTACCAGCTTATGCACCAGCAGGGTGACACAGTCTGTTACTTTGCAGCTACTACAGAAATAAAAAAGTAGCAATAGCTCTGCATGCTATGCTATTTCTGTTATGCATCAGATACATGAGAACTGGGACATTTGCAGTTCATCCTTTCCTAGGAGTTATATGGGTTATGAAGAGCTTTGGGAGGGGGATATAATCACATGAAATTTTGACAGCATCTGTCACTTTCCTTCTGTATGATGTAGACAGGGAATTCTTCTGAATTCTTCCCCCATGTTTAGGATCAATCTGAGCCAAACTGATGGTTATATGCAATGCTTTTTTCCTGGGGGGACACATTTTGTGAGTCTAAGTTTGTCCTCATTGAGGGGCAGTATTTCAATATGAGTAGGAAAATGAGAGTACCCCTAAACATATTTTTTAAAGAAAAAAGCACTGGTTATAAGAGAGAGAGAGTGTGTGTAGCATCTGATGGTTTCAGGCAATCAGAATCAGTGAATAGGGCCCAGATAAGAGTCAGTAAACTCAAATATTATTTCTGGAACATTTAGAGGCTTGATTTTTCCTGATCTTACAGCTGAAGAATCATTACAAGACTTTCCCCCTATGCTGCTGCTACCTTGGAGACTTCTTCTGACTGTAACGAATACAATTGTATTCTGTGTCTGTTTTTGGTATGAAAGAAAGAGCTGTCCATATATGTTACTCTTATCTTTAAAATGTCACTTGACATCACAATGGCAAGGTCCATCAGCAGGCACAAAATTGGGCCTTAAAGCTTGGGGAATTGTCTAAGGACAGGTGAAAATCTTAAGTCTTCACACCGTTTAAAGACACTTCCTCTCCTCCTCTCCCCATTCAAATGCTTTGTACACTGCATAGCAAATGTGTGCAGACTCCCTTGACACATCTCACTATCTTACAGAAATAATTCAGTTGTTTGAATCAAGGAGGAATCACCAAGTTTGAAATGTTGCTTTAGGGATAGAGTATCTGGAGGCAGTGGCTGTATTTGGACATCAAGATAAACTTTGTAGAGTACAAGAGACACAGGCTTTCCTAGACTCATTCCCATCATAATCTACCAACTAATCTAAAAATAGAAATGAAAGCTTCAGAGCTCCTCCTTGTATCTGAGCTAGAAGAATAGATGGAACACTGAGGGCCCATATTTTGCTTAGGCTCATTCCTAACATGATAAAGTCATGATTTATCATGACTTCCATATGCAATGCACATTAGTGTGAAGCTCTGCCGGGCAATTTGTTTCTCTTTCTGCTGTCTCGTTAGGATGCTACAATAGTGCTAAATCAGGAGCCCATTTGTTGAATCCTGTCCTTTGCACTTATTGTCGAGGGAGTGTAGCTGGATGTCACTGGGGCTGATACGAGTTCCAACAACATCTGAAGGCCAACAGGCTGCTCAGCCCTGTTCTAGATTCCTGGAACAGCCTTCACAGGAACATCAAACCCATGTCACCTTGAAAAATCCAAACAAGCTTAATTAACTTAGCCATTTCTTCATTTAATAATTCCTATATAGATTTGCAGCTATAGCAGGCTAAATGTACAGGCCTCCAGTGTCAAAAGCTGTTTGTGATTAAGTACCACATTTTATAGCAAGTAACAATACAGGAACCATAACACTGGACTGAAAACCTATTCTTCCTATCACACCTATTTTTCCACCATTCCCCAAAGGTCTGACATTTCTTGTGATGCTCATAAATCAGTTTGTCTAAAAAAAATTTTCCCCTTTGCCCTTTATATGAAAATAGAGACTTTGGGTAAAAAGGCAGAGAAGCTGTATTCTATGTGAAAATGTTGACTGAAAAACTCAGCAGTTGGGGTGGGAAACCAATGAGAAGAGTTCTCCAATATTATTTAACCACAAATGCAGTGCTTGAGAGAGTATGGCATTCTCCTCTCATGGCAATCCAGAACCACAAAAAGCATAAACGGAACATGTATTAAAATGAATGTTTCCTGATTTGAAATTTAGAAATGATTGGTAAATAGCTTTCAGAGCCATGCACAAATTTAATCATATGGTACTAAGGAGATGCTTTAATTTCACTCAATTTCATCAGATCAGATTGCACAAAAATAACCTATTTGTGAAGTTAACCCCAGCCACATCCAGCTTAATCTCCTTAAAATATGACAAAGAAAATCCATATGATTGAATTAAATGAACAGTATTCAGAAACCAAGAATCTGATTTCGCATTTGTTACAGTTGTTTGCTTTAGTAGGTAAAATCTGGATGCAATGAAAGAAGGGAAGATGTAAAATGATCACTCTATGAAGGAAAACTATCAAATCCCATAGTCCCCCTGACAAAGTTTTTATCAAATCTGGTTTCCTAAAATTCTCCTTTAAAGAACAAACCATTCTCCTTAGTCTCAGTTTGAGATTTCCTCGTTATTCAAGAATAGCTCCATAAAAAATAATAAAAGAAGTAAGAAGGAAGGTCATGGCAATGTTGTGAAATTGGAGTTCACATTTCTTTGAGTCTTTCAGGTAACCCCAAATCCTGTCTTACCATACAATGTCAAACCAAGGTTGGAACCCCTCCTCCTCCTTCCTCCATCATGAGTGTCATTTCTTCCAGTTCATCAGAACCACAGTTTGTCATTGCATCTAAACCAGCAAACCATGGTTGTACTATTCTTCCAAATCAAAGCACATTCAGCAAAGTGCATTGACTAAATCATATACAGTGGTACCTCGGTTTAAGTACATAATTGGTTCGGGAAATCTGTACTTAACCTGAAGTGTACTTTCCCATTGAAAGTAATGGAAAGTGGATTAAGCCGTTCCAGACGGGTCCGCAGAGTACTTAAACTGAAAGTACTCAAACAGAAGCATACTTAAACCGAGGTACGACTGTACTTTATATGTAGAGATTGCAGACCCTCCCACTTTTTCCTGGGGGTGGAAAATAGAAAATATATATATTTTTTAATCCAGGCCTTCTGACTCTTCCATCCAACTCTCCTGCAGAGTGGAGAGCCTCAGCATTAGTATAGAGAGGCTGACTAGGGATAATATTTCTTGCTTGACTTTTGTTTCTGCATGTATGTGAAGGGGGGGGAAAGAGTTTTTCATGTCACACTGAAGCTCTGAACAGCAGGCTGTTTTGTGGCTTTTGGGATCTGAAACAACAACTCTAAAACACTCTCAAGCTCGCTTTGCAGCCATTCCATGCTGAATAGCGCAGCCAGGTGTAGAAACCATATATGCAACCTTTGTACTTTGTTCTCTACAGAAGGCAGTTGACCTTTTACACTAAGTGGGAAATCATTTGTGAAATCCCAATTACTTGGTTCTAAGCTATTTCAGCAGGTGAATGTCACGTGTTAACCCTGCTTTAGAAAGGGAGCACATTACATGTATAGGGAGAAGTCGCTGCCCTTTTTTGTACAAGAATCTTATCCCCCAAAGTAGGTAATTACAAAAGCAACTGGTGCAACACAGGTAAAATGAGGGATACAGCTTACTTTATCATAGCAGATCTTCAAAATGTTTGCTTTTTAAAACTGCTGTAAAGTTTTGGGGGATTTTGTTCAAGCATAAAGGACAATGGGCAAGTGACCCTCCCATAATCATATCAGAGAGCTCTGAATTGTGTGTGTGTGTGCGCGCGCGCATATGTGCTACTGTCTGAATGCAAAGTTGCCAAGATTGAAGGGAGAATTCAAGTGTCTTGCAGGATTTTTGTTTTGCAAAATCAGGCTGGTTTGATTAAGTCTCTTTTCAATCGTCGTCATTTGTTGAAATGGGAAGACAAGATCCCCAAAGCTTATCCTTTAGTTTCCTATGGTTTGGTATAAAAACAGCTACTCCTTCTAAACCATTCCTGCAGTACTTTGGTGAGACAGCCCCAGCAGGGATTTAAAATTACAAAACATGCATCAAAACAAAGTGTGGAAATAAAGGATGTTAGACCTTTAAATTATCCCCTTATGTGCTGCTTCCAACCCCCCCCTTCTCTGAGCATAGAAAGAGACCACACTTTTGTTAAGTTAAAAATGTTTTATTTACAAATTATTCAAAGAGTAGATTCATGTGCTTTTCTATACAGCAGCAAGAAAAGACAGGCAGCATAATTTGGGTACCAAAATAGTAAGATGTTTCTAAATTATTTGTACAGAAACACAAAGATGGCTTGCTTAAACCTTGCGGTCTAAGCTTGGAGCATCCAGCCTAGATCACTTTATTGGAAGGGCTCACATGGCAGGACAGCTTACTCTATGGCCTTAACCCCTTTGTTAGAGTTAATTAGAGTTAAGTATGTTGGTTATATGAGGCTGATTTATTCCACATAAAGAGCCCTCTGCTTGTTTCCTGGCCTGTGTAGAATTGAATCAATAGGTGAATCCAATGCTGTTGCCTTTCACCTCTTGACTGGTTCCAAGGAGGGCTTCTACTAGAAATGAGTTGCCAACTAGGGATTCAGATGTATTGTAAGGAAGAATGCACACTGTGTATCTGAGAATATGTATCCTTCCACACAAGTGCACAGGCTGAAGTCAGTGTAGAAAATGTCATTCCATGCTGCATCAAAATCTTATCTGCTCCTTTCAGATGTATTGCCAGTAGGTTATCGAGTTGGCATTTTTGCCTAAGGACAAAAGCAGGCTCTAAGCACCTAAAAAGGAGGATCAGCATTCTGAAGAAATAAAATAGGGCATTTAGCAAAAGCCAATATATGGACTTAAGTTCATAAGTGTGATAAAACAAAGTCATTTGGATCAAGGACTGTTTCTAAAATGTATAATTAAGCAAGAAGAGTATAATATGATTAACTCCTGTGTATAAATAATAATAATAAATGAAACTTACTATAATGAAAGACATCAAAGATTATAATCCTGCATGATAGTGCTAGAAGTCAGAACCAAATAGATGTGCTCTTGCTTTCTAAATAAGTAAGTAAATCCTGATATGGTTTATAATAATGTATTGAATGTCACATCTATTTTGATCCTCAGTGGTTAAGTTTGTACTTCAGCTGTAAATCATTTGCTCCACTAGATTAATAAGCTGCCTAGATGTTACTTGAATGAAGAGAAAAGGTAGGGGACTTAATGAAATCCAAAAGCCCTGTAATGGGACTCCTTTCAATTTTAGCCCAATGGTGTCCCCTATTAGTCTTCTAAAAGCAAGTTTAAAGGTTTGTTGTCACAACAGATAAGAGAACCAAACACTTCCTTCTTCCCCTCCTCCTGTAATTCAAGCACTCCAAATACTAGGCTTTCTGGTACAGTGCTCTGTGTGTGTCTTATCAAAGCTCCTCCTGAGCTCTACTGAATCATCAATGGTTATAAAGTATTTATATCTGAGGTTTAATGGTTTGGAAACATCATTTCATGATTTAGTGTGTTTTATATTGTTGTTTTATTTGGCCATTCATTATAAACTGCCCCAGGGTCCTAAGGACTGGAAAATAGTTTAGAAATGAAGGTTTCGGTAGAAATAATGGACATGCTTCACTTGTTAAAAGCAATGGCAAACATGTGCAAGCCAAGAGACCAGATTTCATGGCTAGTGCTGCATAGTATTCATGACTTTGGACCTATGTCTCAAAGCGATACCTCAACGTATAGTGTGGGTGAGGACATAGCAGCAATCTTGCTGATGTTAAGTTGGTCTGAGTCTGGTCAGTGCCTGGATAGGTGATGACATGGGAACCACATATCAGAGGTGCCAAGTTGCGTGTAGGATTGAGGGGGCCTGTCATGCATGTCACTTCATCAGGAGGAGGCTGAGTGAGGAATCTGGCACAGCTTCAATGGCCAGTGGGTCCTCTCTCATGCTCTGGAAGAGCCAGCCACTGAAGTCACACCATGCTCTGCTCTACCCTTGGCCTCCTCTGATCTTCCAACATTGAGGGGGTCTGGCCCCCTGCCAACAGATATAGAGGGGGCAAAGATAGCTCGGCCCCATAGAATTGGCACTCCTGTATGGCATATAAATGTAGGAAAATAAAAAGAAATAAATCTTATTCAGCCTAATTCCATAGTCATGAAACAAATAGTTCCCTCCCTCCCACCCTTCCATTCCTATCCAGTAAGAAAACTTAATTCTGATCAATACGTTGTGGTGGTTCTTTTTCTCCCTTTGTGTGCTCATAGCTTTACATAATGCATCTCACTTGTCAATATTTTGAACAGCTGTAGTCATAATTTGTGAATGTGGTGCATAGCATATGAGGAAACTCGTTATTGCCTTTTGAAAACCTGCATTGCATTTATGTAACGCAAAACCTGTCATCTCTGTTTGTGTTTCAGGCACAATATTGGTAGACAATATGTTGATCAAAGGTACAGCAAGAGGACCTGATCCCACCATTGAACTAACATTAAAGGACAACGTAGACTACTGGGTTATCTTAGATCCTATCAACCAGAGGCTTTATCTAAACAGTACTGGACGAATTCTCGACCGAGATGTAAGTTGGTGTCTCTTCCTCCCCCTCGCTCCAGTTTTCCTTTTTGTATTAAAAACTGCTGGTTTCGGTGGGGAATGTGCAGCACAGAGCTGAAGTGTTTGTTTACTCAGTGTAAGTCTCATTCAGCCCAGCTCTGTATGCTTCAGAATGCAGCCTAAGGATGCTTGTCCAAAAGTGAAGATGACTTAAGGAAAAAAAATGTTATTAGTATATTTTATAGTTCTTGAATGTTCTGTCCAAAATAGTGGCAGGGTTTGTTTGTTTTTTTAGGACATTTTGTATCTGTATGTTGATCTCTTTTCATACTGATGCAAGGCTGTGTGTATTTTTTGTTCAAGCTTACAAACCAGAGCAGTTTGAAAACAGCCCACTACCCTTGGCCCTCCATGTTGCTGAACCACAGCTCCTGTCATCCCTGTTGATTGGCTATGCTGGTAGGGGCTGATGGGAGTTGGAGTCCACAAACATCTGGAGAGCCACAGGCAGGTCATCCCTGATCTAAAGGCTGCACCTGGTAAACCAGAAGTGATGGGATTTCAAACAATAAACATGATATATGGTTAATACTCTATAATCCAGACCTACTGTGAGCCCCAAACTCAGCACAACCCATTAGACATATATTGAAGACCACTAGGAGTTTGATATGCCTCCTAGTCTTGCTCTCTACTGCAGACTTAGAAAAGGGAACACTTTCTTGACAACCTGGGTGGTAGCTATGTTTGTCTTGCCCAAAATAAAATAAAATGATCTTGGTAGAATTAGCACAGCTGTGTTGGACTCCTAGAGCAGCAGTCAAACCCAATTTGTTTGCATGATGTATAACCCATGATGTGCAATGTTTGCTGCTTGTTTCTGGGAGGTTTCTGCAAAAATCTTTAATGCAACACCTTTTGCTATTTGAACATAGGATTACATTAAAATGTGTTCCACTTCAATAATAACCTGGAAAAGACCCAGTTTCTTCCTGACAAATAGAACCAGTGTTAACTGCAGTAGATATGTGTCTTGGTGTTCTAGGAATGGGTATACAGGATGGATAGATAGATAGATAGATAGATAGATAGATAGATAGATAGATGATAGATGATAGATAGATATGGATAATGTGTGCATATCAGCTTACCTATATGCACATTGATGCTGCCTAGAAATAAATAAAACTAGGCACTTATCCACAGCAATGCTCTACCTCTTCAAGAAATGTATCTTATTTTGTGTGTATGTGTTAAGGTTCCTTTAGCAGTAAAGGGATAAAAGAGAATCTGCTGGCAGTTCAGCCTATGGTAGTTGATTTCAGCACTCTACCATCTTGTTAGGGAAAATGGCTATAAATTAGAAGCTGGAGTGGGCATGCATTTTTCCCTACCAGCAGGCCATCCTGCCCTCACCAATTATGATGTAAAATGAAGCCTCACACATTTTCTTGCTTCCTTCCTCTCCCCATCCACGCGATTCACAAAAGACACCATCTTCCTGAATTATATAAAGCAATTGTGAGATGAATATTTGTGAACTCCTCATTTCTTTAGGCAAAAGAACTTATTTGGATTCAGAATGTATCCTTTTTAGTCTGCTGTGTGCTAGTAAGTGGGCAGATATATTCAGTTGATTTAGCCAGCTGACAACATAGTCCATACAATTTGCTTTTCTGCAGAAGCAGCCATGATTTGAATGTGCACACCGTAGGCGGAGTGCCTACTGAGTAAGCCAAGAGGATTTCTTCCCTCTGGCCAAGCCTGCAGCCTCTTTCTGCTGCCAATCACTTTCTTCATTTCTTTACACTTTCTTCAGATTTTGGGGCTCCAGGGCATACACCATATTCTTGGCTGCATCTGATCTGGTGAAGCCCTGAAGCAACTAAGTTTTGAAGTTAACAGCCAAACACCTGGTCCTTTCTTTTATTAACTTACTTTCAAAAGATGGTTTTTAAAAGACAGGTTTATAAGGATTCCACTGTTCATTTTCAATTCAGGAGCGAATTTGTGCATTTCTGTTTGATTTCAACAGATTGAGCTCCTTATTCAGAGCCAGAGAGCGCAAACATCTTCAGTGTGTTTAAAGAAGCATTTGGGCAGGATTAAATGAAGTGGAATTAAGTGATCATACAAGAAGGAAATCTTCAGTCAATATGTAATGTTTTGCTTTAAAGTGTGTAATATAATAGGACGGGCCCTCTTACAAATTTGGTAACTGGTTAAATAATAGGAAGGTGAAAACAGGTGTGAATTTGTGGTTTTCACAGAACAGGAAAATATGAAGCAGGGTCCCCCAAGATGCTATTGGGACCTGCACTATTTAATTTTCATAAATGTTTTGAGTCAAGGAAGAGAGGTAAGAGAGCCAATTTATGGATTACACCAAATTATTTTGGGTGGTGCCCAAGCTGCAAAGGAGTTCCAAAAGGCGTGTCAGATTGGGATAATGGGCAAAAGTGGCTAATGAGATTCTGTGTAATCAATTATAGTGATCCACCAGCCCCTAACCCCAACCTCACTTCTCCGCTTGTGGAATCTGAATTGACTGTGCCTAAAGCCTTAGGAATGCTGGGCTCACATGTTTCACAATGATGTATTCAATGGGGAATGGGACTCTGCTCTTCACCCCACCAATGACACCTCATCAGCTTTCTTCAACAACTCTGGCTTGCAAGAAGCTGCTTGTAAAGGAATTGTAGTGCATGGGATCCTGTCCACATTGAAGAGCTCTGTGTGATCAGGTGTCCTGACTGCATGGAACCCTTACATGTGAGCAGGAGTTCCAAGCTGGTGTGCTGTCTGGGCAGGGCTCAAAAGACTGAAAACAGGAGCAGAGGAAACTGCCTTGTACCAATTTGAACCATTGGTCCATCTAACTCACTATTATCTATGCCAGGGTTTCCCAAACGCGGGTCTCTAGCTGCTTTTGGACTACCATTCCCATCATCCCTGATCACAGGTGCTGCTAGCTTAGGAATGATGGGAGTTGTAGTACAACAACAGCTGGAGACCAAATTTTGGGAAACTCTGATCTACACCATGGTAAGCCAATATGATGCCCTCAAGTTGTCATGGAACTGTAACTCTCAGGAGCTCCAGTCATTGTGGCCAGTAGGTGAAGTCCAATAACATGTGAACAACCCCCAGGTTCTTTTTCCCTGACTTAGACTTCAATTCTTACCCCAGTTTCTTGGAGTTGAGTCCCGCTGAACTCAATAGGACTTAACTTCTGAGTAGATTTGGTTAGGGTTGCACTTTTATTTTATATTAAACAGAAATAATACTCCACATATCCAGGTGCTTTGTAGAAGTAACTATGCATTTATTTTTCTCCCTTCTTTACAGCCACCAATGTCCATTCAATCTATTGTGGTTCAAGTCCAGTGCGTTAACCGAAAAGTAGGAACTGTTATCTATCACGAAGTTCGGATTGTAGTGAGGGACAGAAATGATAACTCTCCCCAGTTTCAGCAGCAGCAGTACTATGTAGCAGTCAACGAGGTCAGTTTTAGTATTGGTATTGTTATCATTTTTTTTCTAACTACTCATGTACTTTTTTGGTATCTTCTCATCAATGCTAGCTACAGTACTAAAGCACTTAATGTTAATTTCCTTTTGGGTTTTCCAGTTGATTTTGAGCCTTTTGTGCGTTTATATAAAGAACTTGCCTTGAACTGAATCACTTGAGAGAAAATCATACTTTTATTACGGTAATTAAACAAACCCAACCCATTCAGAGTGGTATTACAAACAGGGGCTGGGTGCATATGAGTAAGCAAAGGTCTCCGAACATTATTCTTCCATAATAGAAATGGTATAATACTATGCAAAGGAACAACTAAGCACAACCTTAATTTTCAGCTTTAAAGAGTTGTGTCTTTACAATATTCCTCACCCCTGGTGGTTCTTTATTCCTCACTTCAATGGCAATTTTAGCACAACGATCTACTTTCTTGCTGGATCTTCCTGGTATACCATTTAGCCATGTCAGATAGGTCAACAATGATGGCAATTCTCGAAAATATGATCTAGTACAACAGAATAGTTCAATAATTTAGACCAATTTTATGCCAAATGTATTGATTTCCTCCTTTAATAAGTTTCAAAAAATGAGCTGAATCTTCCCCTTTAACTGCTCTATTAATTTCCTCCTGCACCTGTCTGATATATATCACTCCCTTTCTGTATAGATTTCTTTTCATTCCTACGTTGCTGAGCCCAAATCCAAAAAAGTCAGAACATTTTTGAGCACTGCTTGATTTTTAAGAGCTGTTATTTCAAAGCATTTAATGTCCATTATTCTGTACATAGGTTTTTTGCCTTTTAAGTGGCACAAATTATTGTAAATACCATTATGGTTGTTCCAAATTTCTTCTTAATGTAAGAGTTTATTGGCTGTTTTTGCGTCTTGAAGCTTTATAATTATTTGCTATTGTTTCAAGTTGAAATATTTTTGAGCTGTTTAGAGCACTGGGGTGGGTAGGTTTAAAATTCAAACAACTGCACAAACATTTCCCCCTATAATTGATTTTGTTAAGTGCATATAAGTTCAATATAATTATAGAATACATTAGTTGTGGTTTATTTACAGCAATTTTAATCCACAGTCCTCAGAATTTTTCATTTAACAATGCTTTAAATTAATACCAGGCATGATAAGTTATCGTGTGTGTGTGTGTGTGTGTGTGTGTGTGTGTGTGTGTGTGTGTGTGTTACCCTGGTGACTTTCTTTAGTGTGAGAAAGCCTGCATCCACAAGATGAATGTACATGCTTTAATTTTTAATTTTTATAAAGGACCACCTTACACTGGGCTGTGTGGGTATGGGCTGAGTGGAAGCATCCGTCCCTCTACTCAATTCTGCCAGCTTAGCCAACCTCCTGCAGGCTGCCACCAACCAAGTGATGCAAGAAAGAGATTCACCTCCATCAACACAGAGCTTCCTCTTTCACTCTCTTAATGGCAGGCAGAAGGCCCTTCAGTGGTATCCCCAATTGCAGAGCCCAGTGGAAATTGCCCCAAACAGGGTGTACTGAGGACAGAGTGGGGCTGAGCTGACCCAGGATCTGCTAGATCACAAGCTTCTCTCGGAGCTGGCACTGCTATTTGTATGGACTGTGGAAGCTCTTCAGGGTAACAGCTGGATTTTTGCACTGTTATGTGATGTGATAGAACCCAGTTCTTTCACATAGACAACCCTCATGCCTTTGTATTCCTCCTTCAATTGGCCAAATGGTGATTAGCCTCCTCTGTCGACTTCTCTGCAGGCATGTGTGGCTTGTGGCTGGTTCAGTATAAATCTTTCATAAGTTCTGTTACTTGATCAGGTGCGGCTATTAAGAGTGTCTTTGAATTGCTGTTGAAAAGTCACACGAAATGGCAAGCAGCCTTGTGATAAATCAGTAGCATAATTAATTGTGTGGTTTAATTAGCTGAAATTAAGGATTGTAAAAACTAGCTTATGGTCTGCAGCAGTAAAAACTTTCAAACTGTCTCCTTCTGCTTGCTTGCTTGCTTGCACACCCAACCATCCCTCTTTTTGTATAGCCGTCAGTTGAAAGAAAAGATCTCTCAATAACATGCTCCATAGATTTGAGGAACACTTTATAGCCTTGGAGGAAATTAGGACAAGAAAAGAAATTGGTGATTTCAGTAAATGACCCTTTTCCTTGCTAATCAAGGTGCAGCTCTCACAAACTTTGGAGGTTTCAAATGTTACTGAATTCCACAACTGCTGCTGTTTGACTTGTACAGGGGTAGCTGCTGAGCTTAGGAGTTCAGTGTCTTAATCAGAGCTCTAGTGTTTTGGATGGGTTTAATTATAAGGCAGGGATGTGAAACTTGTGGTCCTCCATCTATCACCATTCTTAGCCATTGACCATTACATGAGTTGAATTCAATTTGCACAGCAATGCTGTCCTGTCACCTCTTCTCCACTGCAGCCCCTTGTACCTTCAGTAGGCCTCTTGTGTGCATCGGGGGCCTGCAGGAAAGGATGGGGACATGACATGCTGAGAGACTGCAGTGAGGGGAGGGGAGAGGTCAGACGCAGCCAGGTTCTGCAAATCAGAACTACGCTAGCACAAGCTGTCTCTGCCTTATTTTCGCTTATTTCTTCGTCCCTCAGGCTTTCTGTGAGTGCAGGAGGCTACAGTGGGGAGGAAGGAGCCAGACAACTGATTTTGCCTCTAGCCCCAACCACTATTAGCATGTGGCCTCTGGAATGTTACCCAGAAGAGGATGCAGTCCTTGGGTTGAAGAAATTTCCCCACTCCTCAGCAATGATGCCATTGGCATAAACAGCCCAACAATATACAGTAGCCTTCCCTGTCTGATCATTGACATTCCCAATGAGCAGTGTTGGGGAATATAATTTTAACTAAAAGCCTGTGATAGCCACGATACCTGAAATTATATCAGGCTACATACACACCGAATATGAGCAAAAGTGTCTCTTCTTTTCGTATACTTCCAACCCATGGTTGCATCTTTATATTTTAACTGGCGTATTGCCATATGCATATTATATTACAGCATATGTTGTGTATTTTACATTGTTTTAACCTACACAGATACATTTTATTTCCAATGTTAATATTAAACTCTTTCCTGTTCCTGTTTTGCTGAATTCCTTCTACTATTGCTTAGAAGAGCTATTAGATCTTTATTTAAGACAACGGAACCTTCTGTTTTCCAGACCCTATTTTTTCCTCACATGGTGTGATATTCCTTACTTCTGCTCCTCTTACAAGAGTTTGAGTATTTGCAAATACTGAAAAAGGCAAGTGAAGACTAGAATTTTTATTTATTTGCTTTTTTTTAGCATATGAAATTATAACCCCCTGAGAGATGAAGTTTTAAAACCCTACTCTAGCTCATATAGAATACTCTCTCCCATTTGTTTTGCTCTTTGAAATTATGTGCTATTGCGCAGTGGAGCCAAGAGGGATATTTTAGGTGCTAAAGGTTACATGTGCTTTAGGATTTGAAGGCACATGAGAGCACCATCATGCTGAAACTAAGTAGCTCTGGCCAGTGCCTGGATAAGTGACAGCCTGGTAGCAACAAGTATCCTGCCTTGGGTTCCATGATGAAAAAAAGGTGGGATATAAAAGTATAAAAAACCCTAGGGCTACCACATCTGCTCTTCCTGCTGCCAACCCCGTCATATACCCATCTTCCTGAATACCTGACCAACTGCTCCTCCCTTTACACCTCACTTACTCCCTTGCATATCCCATCACAGCTCAGCTCACCCACTCCCCTAATGGCTCACCTCAATCCACTCCCCTCATAGGAGGGGAAGGTGCTTCAGAAAGTTTCTGAAGTGCTTCCTCCCACCTTTAAACCTCACTGCACCTGTATGTAATGGAAGGAGAGATGCTTCACCACTCTCCCCTTCTTTTAAGCTGTTCGTCTGGGCTGTGTGCCACCCTGTTGTCATGCTTCAGGTCACGTGGCCTCCTATTGGTAGCCATGTGAACTACAGTATGATAACAACCTTACATTTCAATGTATATAGGAAGAAATACTGGTTTCATTTTGCTGCACTTTCTCTTGCTCTTGTTTTCTAAGGCATATCAATTGCGTTGGTGAATAATCAGTCCCTGTTTGCTTCCCCACCCATGGTAGGGCACTTCTGAATGGTTGAAACCACAGCAACCTAATACTGTTGTTGCCTGGTAATAGTTAATAATATTAAAGCCTGATAATCTATCTCTACATTTGTCTTATTGTATTGCTTATGACTTTACCCTTTACAATATGGGCATTTCTTGTGAGCTTTATAATTCCATATAAACTTGATAATTTCTGACTGAGCTTTGTTCAGCAACTGTGATACCAGGTAGTGTAAGGGAAATAAATGGTATCGTATGCAGTACCTTCATATTATCATTGTAGCCATTCCCAGGCAGTGTGTGTGTGTGTGTGTGTGTGTGTGTGTGTGTGTGTGTGTGTGTGTAATGGAATCAAAATGCACATCACTCAACACTAGCAACTGAAATAAAACTAAACTGCAAACTTTCTGGGGACACAGAACAGTCACACCCAGTCTGAATGGGAAAGAGTTGAAGGAAAGCAATGGAAATGATAAATAGTTCATAAGCATGCCACATGAGGAAAAGTCAAAGGCACTTGGTTTGTTTAGCTAAGAGAAAAGAAGATTAAGGTGAGAGTGGATAGCAATAGCTTACATTGATATGCTTTAAATAGTCCATTGGTTCATTGGTTCTTTTGTAGTTGCAAGAATTTTATTATGATGAGGTAGCTCTGAAGGTCAATGAATCCATTACTGGCCTGTACAGTCATAAATCTTAGTATGCCTCAATGCCAACCTTAACAGACCATGGTGTGTTTGGGGGTAATAACTACTGGGAGAAATTACTGCAAAATTTACTGATCTTCCATTTTGAGAGAAACCATTCTGTTGATGTAGTATTTAGCTCTTATTCTAAGGGCAAGATTGCAGTCTTGTTTAAGAATATTCAGATCCAGTTATTCTGTTAGTTACAAGAGTTTAATGTGTTGGGTTTTTTGCCTTTATTTGAGGATAGTAAGAAGATAGTAGCTGTCCTTTAGTTGTTCTTTTGGAGAACATTTCCTCCCTATTTTTGGATGGTAATTCTTAGATATAGTTTGATCCCCTTTGTTGGAAGTATAGTCTGTAGTAAGATGTGAACTTGGAAATTATAGTTCAAAGTGAGTTTCTTCCACTTCCAGTGTAATTATTCTCCCCACCCCACCTTGGTGTTCAAATCACTAATCTCAGTTGGTATGTACAGCATCAGAAGCATATTGGTGTGTGATAACTACCTGTAAATTGTATTTTGATTCGCTATGGAGGTCCTCAGTAACTACTACTATTATTATTATTATTATTATTATTATTATTATTATTATTATTATTTATTGCCTTAATAAGGCTTAATAGGCCATGAAAGTAATGGATGCATCTCATAGAAATTAGATTAATTTAATACATAAATTACTGAAGTGGATTTCTAAAGCTTAAGTGTTCCATATGTAGATAAGGTTCTCTTTTATTTATAATGCTTCCACTTTTTCCAGGGATGTAAGAATGTCTTGTTGTTAATTGGCAGCAATAAACTTTTGTAGTTTGTCTTCTAAAAAGAGCCACTTAGACAGTTTGCAGTAGTTTCTCTGGTTGTCCTCCCCCTTTTATTTGGGAACCTTCAGCTAACATATATGAGCAACAATGTAGATGTTTTTTATTGCAGGCTGTCATATTAAAAAGATGTCATGATAAAAAGATACCTGAAACTTACATACAGATTATTCTTATTATAAAGCTATACAAGGAACTTTCCTCTTACGACATCCTGAGATCTGGCAAGTGGATACAATCTGATGCTTGAATGATGAAGAACTGGTGACATGTTAAAGGAATGTTAGGCTGTTTTATAGGGATGAAGGCAGGGCCGCCTTAAGCATGTCAGGCGCCCTGGCGCCGTGGTGCAGAGATCGCTCCGGCGCCCCCGCCGTGCCCCGTTTCTTGCCGCTGCTGGTGGGCGGGCGTGGCGCCCCCCTGGCAGCCTGGTGCCCTGTGCCACCCAGCCTTCCCCTAGAGCCGGCCCTGGATGAATGACTTCGATGTTCCAATAAAAAATCAAAATAATATGGGGAAGTGGCTCAAGACATGATGAAATCAAGGGTGTATCAGAAGCAGACAGAATGATTTACACTAGGGAAACCGCTTTCAGTCAGTGTAGAGCAGGCATCCCCAAACTGCGGCCCTCCAGATGTTTTGGCCTACAACTCCCATGATCCCTAGCTAACAGGACCAGTGGTCAGGGATGATGGGAATTGTAGTCCAAAACATCTGGAGGGCCAAAGTTTGGGGATGCCTGGTGTAGACAATACTGAGCTCAACCGATGGTCTGATGTAGTCTAAGGCAGCTTCTTCTGTTCCTATGTTCACTATATTAAGTCAAAGAAATATTGGTTACAGTGAATATTGCAATTAGTAAGCATAATTACCGGTAAACCACATCATATTGTTATAAATGAGTGCAATATATAATCCAATCTTCCCCGTAAGGGAGTTCTCCACTTCACCACTTGGTTTCTCTGTGGATTCCAGTAAATTTGGATTGGAGCTTTTCAAACAAAAAGTTCCAGGTTCAATCCCAGGAATCTCCAGGCAAGTCTGAGAATGATTCCTGTCTAAAACCCTGGAGAGGAGTGGTTGTCAGTCAGTGGCAGTACTGAACTAGATAGACTAACTCGGTATAAGACATCACCATGTGTTTCTATTTTAAATGTGTACTACCAAAATTTTCCAAGGTGTTCTAAATTTAAAATATCTCAGATATAATGATGGGAAGTCCCTGAGGTCTCTGAAGTGACAGATATTCTTCATATATTATTGAGCACAATTAAAACAAATGCACCCAATATTAAACACTCAGGCACCTGATGTAATGACATGGTGGAAGGTATCTCATTTTACTCTGCCAAGTTTGTTGAAGTTCCATTTCCCCTCTTTCTAGATAATAGGAAAGTTTTTATTGTTTCGAATGCTGGAATCTGTCCCTCGATGTGTTAATTTGGCTGGCAAGTTTTGTTTGACCTTTTTAAAATATTTGACTGAGTTGCAAAGCGTTCCTTCCTATTCACATTTCTTATTTTACTCTAGGTTCTCTCTCTCTCTCTCTCTCTCTCTCTCACACACACACACACACACACACACACACACACACAGAGGTGGATTTTGTTTTGTTATTTTGTTTTTACATAGCTTTGCTTAATATTCTTTACCCTGGGCAAGGGGCAATAGTTCACAAGGTATTTCGCAGTATACTGTCAGAAGGAAATTGGCAGGAAGGCAATTTGGTGTGACAAAGGATGTCATAAGAACATTCCGTATATCTATAGCAGTATGTCAGTTATGCCATCTCAGAACTGATTACCTAATCATGGCATTTGTTTATTATAGAGCCAGTGTGGTGTAGTGGATAAGAGCGGTAGACTCATAATCTGGGGGACCGGGTTCATGTCTCTGCTCCTCCACATGCTGCTGCTGGGTGACCTTGGACGAGCCACACTTTCTGAAGTCTCTGTTAGCCGCTTTGAGACTCCTTAAGGGAGTGAAAGGTGGGATATTAAATCCAAACTCCTCCGCCTCCTCCTCTTCTTCTCCTTCTCATAACCACCTACAGCTGAATCAGTTTGCTCTTCTATTCCCAAGCTGCACCACTGCTCAGAAGTAAATTTTGCTTTCAGTGGGACTTTCTTCCACATAAGTGTTCCTAGGATTGCCTCCCAAAGCACTGAGCTGTGTTTTTAAGTTGCTTTAACACAGGCATTTCCAAACTGCAGTCCTCCATATGTGTTGGCCTACAACTCCCATGATCCCTAGCTAACAGGACCAGTGGTCGGGGAAGATGGGAATTGTAGTCCAAAACATCTGGAGGGCCGAAGTTTGGGGATGCCTGCTTTAACATCTTAGCTGTGCTTCATTTTCCCTTGCACTGAACCTAAGGGTTCACAATTCTAATAATGAACTGTGTCTTGCTTCTGCATCTGCATACAGACATTGCACAAGCTTGGTTGCATCAGTAATGAGGATTCTACATGCCTTATGTTGTATTTCAGGCATCCCCAAACTTCAGCCCTCCAGATGTTTTGGACTACAATTCCCGTCTTCCCCGACCACTGGTCCTGTTAGCTAGGGGTCATGGGAGCTGTAGGCCAAAACATCTGGAGGGCCACAGTTTGGAGATGCCTGTTGTATTTGGATGTGGTCTCCCAGCCCATGCATTAGTCTTCTGCACACTTGACTGGGAAGACTCAGCAACTGAAACCTGTTTCTCAAGACAGATTGTATTTGCTAAATCAGGGTGGTAGTGTTGGCATTTTAAAAAAAGATCAGCACGTAATGCAGCTTTGAGTATGAATATAATTTATCCCCACCTTTCCGCTGAAATAACTCAAGGTAGTAAAAACACATGAATAAAAATAATTACAGCTCCAGGAGGTTAAGACAAAACACTAAAGAGGCAAAATGGAAGCTAGTTAAAACATCAAAGTAGTATAAAATTACATGAGATTTTTCCTTTTTTAAAGGGCCCGCCTAAACAAAGCTGTCTTAACCAGCTAATAACATCTAAAAAATGAAGGTTCCAGATGAAGCCCCCGTGGTCAGCGGTGGCCAAAAAAAGTCCCTCTAGCACTTTGCAGCCACTCTTGCTTCATCCCATTTTGTCACACAGAGAAGGGCCTCTTCACTGGGTCTTGGGAAGCAGGTATTCTTTAAGATTTCCAGGATTTGGACCATGCAGGGCTTTATGGGTGGTGATCAGCCCTTTGAATCGGTCTCAGAAATGTATTGCTAACCAAGAGCACCTGCAATATGCTTTCACCAGCAAATGGGATGATCCGGTGAGCATCTTTGCTGTCACATTTTAGACCCATGCAAGGTTCTGAAGGTTATTCAAAGGCAGCCCGTATAGAGCCTGATGAAGCGAATGTGGCAGGATTTGCCCTTTCCAGCTTCATATATGACGTCCAGCTCTCCCAAGTTTCAGACAGGAATGAACTTGGGAACTCTTGAAAGCAGTTGCTCAACCATGGAGTTATGTCCCTTTCCCATTTTCATGTGGGCAGTCACACCAGCAACTGCTGGCATGATTTGGGCCATAGAGCTGTAAGAGATCTTTATTTGGTTCTATATTTGGTTTCACAGAAGGGCAATTTAATTTCATGTGGGTTTTAGAAAAAGTCTAAGAAAACAGCTTAGCCTAAATGAAACAGCTACGGGGTAATAGGCTTAAGGAATGTAGCCTTGATGCATATTTTCAGTCCCTGAAAACTGTACTACCGAAAATGAGGGGCATATGGGCTGAACTCTTAAAAAAAATTGTCTGACTAATAAATCATTAGCTTAGAGAAGGCAGCGCTAGCAATCATACCAGCACACCAGTGTTATACTAGCATTTCAGGAAGGCACATTGGCATACCCTTCAACGTTTCTCTGATGAAAATAGGACACCCCATTCCATAATGAAAATATTACTATTTATATCCCATGCATCTTACTGGGTTGCCCCGGTAGCTTCCAATATATATAAAAACATGATAAAACATTAAACATTCAAAAAAAAAAACCAAACCCTTCTCTGTATAGGATTCCCTTCAGACAGCTCAGGATAACTCCATACCCTCCAACATTTCTCCAATGAAAATAGAGACACCCTAAGGAAAAGTGAGACATTCTGGAATCTAATCATTAACGAGGACAGCTTCTCTAAATCAGGGATGTCCCTGGAAAATAAGGACACTTGGGTGGTCTGCATTGGTACTAAGGTTTTGTTTTAACTGATATCATTCAGTAATTTTAACCAGGGGTCCCCAAACTTACGTCGCCGAGGGCCGGTGCCACCAGCGCCGATTGCACTGCGGGCCGGAGCACGTGGGAGTGCAAGCCCATACACATGCGCACACGCGATTTGCAGCACACTTTCGGGTTCCCGGAACACCGGAAATAGCTTGTGCGCATGCACATGGGCCTCCTCCGGCCCGGAAGTGTGCCGGAAATGATGCTTGCGCATGCGCACAAGCTATTTCTGACGCTCTGGCGACCTAGAAGTGGGCAGCTGCGCCGTTAAGAGCAGGGGGAGGGGGTTGCTGGGGGCCGCATAAAGGGCCTTAGTTTGGGGAAGCCTGATTTTAACTAACAAGGTAACTGGGTTTCAGAAGAGCTGGCATATTACAGTGTTTCTCAACCAGTGTGCCTCCAGACGTTTTGAGACTACAACTCCCATCATTCCTGACCACTGGTCTTGCTAGCTAGGGATGATGGGAGTTGTAGTCCCAAAACATCTGGAGGCACACTGGTTGAGAAACACTGGCATATTATATGGAAGATTCCAACAGACAGAATTTTGCTAACCTATAGCTGATGAGCAGTCTCTTCCTTTGATGCCTCTGGTGTAATTCCCCCCTCCTCTCATACTGATGATGTGATATTCTAACATGCACTTAAAGAGAGTGCTATTGTACAACTGTAGTTTGTCCACCTAGCAATTTTCTTTTTCCCTTGGTGGCAGGTTTGCAGTTAAAGGCCTTCTCTGGTCCCTCAGAATATTATAGATGGGACTGGTAAATTACTTACTACTATCACACCTGACAGTTCCTGAAAGAATATTTAACCTTTCCAGTTCTGTCATCTTGATGGCACTAACTATATAACTCATTGCTGCCATGCCTTTCTTGTGTATTTGTTCCAGAGAAAGAGGGAGGTGGCTTTTCTCGTGTCCTAAAAAGCCATAAGAGGAAATGCCTACTTAATGCACACATAGGATGTGCTTTGGAAATGCAAACTTCCTACCCTTGACTGCAGCCTCTAAATTATTACTTGAAGTGTCTTTATCTACAGTTTGGGTCTCAACGTTAATCCCTTGGCTATGTGTTCCACAGGCTGGCTAAATGCACATTATCCATTTAAAGCACATGACTTTGCCCAAAGAATCCTAGGAACTGTGGTTTGTTGAGTATGCTGGGAATTGTAGCTCTGTGAGGGGGCAAATATGGGATTCTTTGGGGGAAGCAATGTGATTTAAATTATTTTATTTCTCAGGGAGTTTCACAGGACTCAATAAAGCACATAGATTCACAGAATATAGATGTGCAGAATGTATATTTTAATTGAACTTGCCCATGTGAAATGGAGGTGGGGGTTCAAAGCTATTCATGCTGTACATTCCTGATTCAGACAATCAGACTTCTACAAAGATTGGCTGTGCTTGGCAGCCCACACTCTTCTAGTAACCAGCAGGGCTTTGCTTTCTTGCTTCCTGAACCGCAGAAGTCTTTAAAACAAGCATTGCCTGAAACACATTGGACTGCTTTGAGAATAAAATCTATATTTTTTCAGCATCTTGACATACGTTCTCTCTTGTTTTGGGGTTCATTTTGGATGCTTTCCATTCATTGCATATCCTTTGCTGCTGGTTGCCATGATTAAATTTCTGATTGCACCGACACTCGTATTTTTATAACCTTGAGGAGAGGTTTTGTTTTTTTTAAAAAAGTGTTTTAAACATTTTGAATTAAGTAAGGGAAGACTGCTACCTCAAATCAGCATTCTGAAAATGCCACCTGTTATTGAGACATACTGTGATGACTTACCTTACACACCATTCCTCATTGATCAAGCAATGACCTTCATGAATAAATGCACAATTGTTATAGCACCACCACAAACAGAATATTCATTATCACCGGATGTACTGTTAAGTCAAACACTATACTTTTCAATGGAGTGCTTTCATGGCATTTGGTAGAAGGTCAGCATATGCTGGTAACTGAATGACGAAAGATCACAAGTATGGGCATGAATGAACTTACTGAATGTTTAAAACAACAATTGTAGGAAAGCCATTTCATTGCATCTGCATCACATTCTTCAACAAAACCACAGTTCTATGAAGAGCTTTTTAAATGACTGGAATGAAAACAATAGACTGTAGGTTATATATTGTTGGAGGTGATAGACATAGGAGTGACATGTGTAAAACTGTGATTTCCAAGAATAACCAAATATTTTGCTTTGAGTGCTGGAAATCGAACTTGCCCTGCAACTTGGAAGTGCATCTTTGCGGGGGGAATTAGTTGGGTGCCCCCATAACTACTGAAACAGGTTCGTTCTTACTTTATTTTTGCAAGCATCACATCTGTGCTCTGCTGGTTTTATCTGTCCATTTTCATCTGAGACATCCTAACTTTGCCATCTGTGCTTCTTTGGGACTTTTCTGAGGACTTATCACCTCCAGAGTAGAAAGAGGCTGCTCCTCTTTAGAATGTCAGCCTTTTACATTTATAGTTTCCTTCCAGAGGGCATTACTTTTTTCAGTCCCTAGTGGAGGGACTGTATGCCAGCAATGGGTGAGCAAGAGCCAAAGTGGATGGATGAAATGGTCTTGATCAGGCATGGGTCCCTTGAACACAAGTAGACTGGTGAGTCTATTCCATCCCATGTCTAGGTGGATATTTTTAAAGACAAAATCCTTTAAAACACTTTTGAAATCTACATGTTTTCAACAGGTTTGAAATGCTTTTGAATGAACATATAAGAGAGGTCCAAAAGAGGTTACATCATACTTCTTTTCTTTTACATAAAAGTGCTTTCTGTACCTGTTGAAAATGTCTGAGTAAATACGCCCTGGAAGTGGCAGCCCATTGTTGCATGTCTCCTCCCTTCCCTTCCCTGTACAGTATATGACTACCAGGGATTTTGTGGGTGGAGTTGAAAACTTAGAGCAAAAAGCCCCTGGACACATTGGTACGTTATGATATACTACACCTTCTCAGATAATCGTACAGAGAAAAAGACATTGCAAGCAGCTAGAAGGCAGGAAAGAAAGAAAGAAAGAAAAAGACCACTTCATACAAAATTACTAGCTGCAGTCTGGAAAGGTCTGTAGACACATGATCCAATCCACATGTCTACTTTCTGTTCTGAGCATGATTTGCGTGCCGAGGTTCCAAGACATCCCCCCAATAACTCACACTTCACACAATATTTTAAGTTTAAGGTTTTTGGCATTAATTTTGGCCACAACTTTATTTAAATACAACTGATTGTGAGTGGTTGCTTAGGCATTGGTTCTTGCCATCTGTCCCCCGCCTGGGACAGATATGACTCCCACTAGCCTAGTAGGGGAGCCAGTAGGTAAGCACCCTCTGGGAGAGATCGGGGCAGGGGTCCACGCCCTTGACCTCATCCCTCAGATGCTCCCCGAGGCTCATGTGCGGCCCTGGCCCCTAACGGGGATGAACGGACAAACATGTAGAGCCCCAGGATTCCTTTAGAGGAATACCCCTAAAGGCAGCAGCAACCATGAGGGGCAGGCCCAACCAAAATCTGTACCCCTCCACCATCCAATTTGAACCAATGCCTAACCGCCAACCTTACAAGTTGTGACTTATTGCAGCGTAGTAGGCAAAAACCACCTGGCACCAGCCAATCAGCCAAGTGGCAAAATTCCTACCAGGCCCCTGATCCAAAACAGGCGACCCCATGAGAGGCGCAGCAAGGTCAATGCAAGGACGCCTAAAATTAGAGGAGGGCGGGCGGGAGATTCGTTGTGAGCAGCAAAAGTGGAACTGAAAGCTGCTTGCTAAGCATATATATAGGGTAAGGATGTCAATCAGTCATTTGCTACATGTACTAAAATCCTCCCCTGTCTCCAGATATGTCTACCATATTTGCATAGTTCAAGAACCCAAAAAGCTAGGGTTGCCACATTTCAAAAAGTGAAAATCTGAACCTAGAAGTTGTTGAGCTTCTTTTACAAGATCTCTTTTTAAAAAATGCATTTTTGATCTATTCTTAAGGGAATTCGCCAAAATCTACACTTCCAGCATGGGTTGCCATATGTCTGGATTTTCCCAGACGCTTCCACAAATTCCGCCTGGACACACTTTGTAGCGACTGAATCCTGGCTAATTCCAGGTGCATGGCAACCCTACAAAACCACCTAACCGATGTAGGTGATTTAAAGCTATTGACAAACCTACCTAATGTTTGATTGTATTATTTGCATTGTACATACATGGAATGCTTATTGGAGTAGCAGTATAATGGCAATTGTTTGCTATATGTATTTTTAGAAACTGAAAAATAAAGTTAAGGAGGAAATGCAAACACACACACACACATGCACACAACCAGGCAAAAGAACTTCAGGTGTGTATGGAGTAGGGCAAATGAGGGGTGTGACCTGTGGGAGAATGGGTGTGGCATAGCGAGAGTCCCAAAAGCCAAATAGAGAAGCCTGCAGGGCCATATTTTCCCCCTGAATTTCAGATTCTCTAATCCCTGATCTACTCTTAGCAGCAAGTTGTCCAAGGAACAATATCAGCTTTCAAAATCATAGCAGTATAGCATCCTCCATAAACATGGGAGGGTTTTCAGTGATTTTTGTGTGGGTGTTTTTAAGCTCAGAGTGTGACTGAGTTAAGTAATCCAATAAACTTCATGGCCCAAACAAGCCAGCATTTGAATCCAGGTCTTCCAAGTGCAAACCGCCTAACAGCTCTGCCACCCTGGCTCTCATATACAGGCAATTATTTCATAATTGTATCTGCCAGGTACATTTTTTTGGGGGGGGGGCTTTCCTTAATCCCCTTTGAAACAAAATCAGTAAAAATACAAACTGCTTAAAAAAAAATCCAAGAAGTGTGATAAATGGAAAAAAGCATTTGAAAAATAAGTGTACATGTTGCTGTGGGTTGTGTTCATCAGTTGTGGCAATCAGTTATGTTTTTATAGTCTTCAGTGAGCCATTTATAATTTAAATAAAAATAAATCTAAGCCATGTATCTTTTCTCTCTACCCACGAATTTGATTAATTGCTGTATTGGCACACAACATGCTTTCCATATGGTACAGTAATTTGCTGTTTTTAACTAATACCATATTAATTAAAATTATTAACCCGGGTCACCCTGAAGTCCATGGCAACAGAAGAGATGCAATATAACTAAAATCTCTTGATTAACAGAGAGGCCATCCAGGAAAAAAACACCATGGTGCTCTTGTGCAGTCCCCATTCATTTCATTGACACACAGGCAGGTCAGCATTTTGGTGAGTTGTGACCATTGGCGCTTCCTTTCCCCTCGGCCAGATCCAAGTGCCAACCCCTCCCTCCACCACCTGGGGGAAGCTCCCATTGTTGCCAATGGGAACAGGATGTCGGCGAGGTCTAAAGAGCTAAATCCCTCTCTGCCCACTTTGGACCTGGTTCTATTCATGTTCGTGGTGTTAATTTTTATAAGGGCATTTATTGTTTAAATGCAAACATGTATAGTCTGACCCTTGGGGAGAACTATACCCCAATGGTTAAAAAACCCCACTATCTGAAATCCTGGAGAGCTGCTGTCAGGTAGTATTAGTGGTGGTGGTGGTGGTAATAATAATAATAATAATAATAATAATAATAATAATAATAATAATAATTATATAGACAGTAGTAAGCTGGATGGCCAATGATCTGAATCAGTACAATGCATCTTCCTATATTCCAGTGTTCTTTGGACTTCTTCACCAAATAGTTCTAATTGATACTGAGCTTTGCCATTCATTTTCTGAAGAACATATTTCTAGAATATCACGAGTTGTGCCGTAATGCTCTAGATAACTCCTGCAGTGCTACACTAGTGAAGTAAGAACCAGCAGTTCTTCCCATCAGAAGACAGGGTGTCATGTTTTGCTTCTGGGAGTTGTACAAACTATTCTCACAAGTGTAGTGTGACAGAGATGAAACAGATTTTTGATGTAGGAATGGCACTAACATTTAAGTGTGGGCATGATGTTTCAAGAAGTTTGAAAAATTGCAGATTTTGAAAAATTGGAGTGAGAGAGCGTATGGGCAGCTGAATGGCAGTGATAGAACTTTGAAATCAATTTTAGAATGTTTATATCTGGCAAATGCATACAGAATGATGAAGTCTTGTTAACGGTCTAATGACCATAGTTTTGAAGCATAAAACAGACTGCCCACCTTGTGTTCTTGCCTATCTTCCCCAGCTTGCAAAAGTGACACTTACTTCCTGTTTGCTCACCTCATCATCTGTGGCCTTCTTAATGGGTTAATGGGTGAGCCATTCCAGTGGTTACCTCTTGATAGTTCTTTTGCCAGGAGGTTTCCTGGACATGGAAAAACTGGTTTAAACTCCAACCCCTACTAGACACAGAGGTTTCCTTATATTCTAATCCTTTACTGAATCCAGATATTTTAGGGGAGCCTTCCCCTCCCCCCAATTTATAATTCTATATCCACATGGGAGCTGATTGAATACTTGTGACTTGGTGGTTAAGCGATAAATCAAGACAGTACTTGTAAAAGAAGGAGAAAAAGAAGATTGGCATAATCTTCTGTGGAATCGCATTGCTCCACGAGGTTGTGAAACCCATACACGTGTAGTTTGAACAGCACAGGGATCAGCATGAGTACCATTTACATGTGGATTCTGAGTCTTAGAAGTGCCTAATAATTCTTCCCCTCATCCTTGAAACTTGCAGTAACTTCGATGTGGAAGCAACTAAAATTTGGGTAGGAAGTAGAGCTCCACAGTGCTAAAAATTGTTCAGACAAACACTATAACATCATATATTTCTCTCAAAATGATATCTGGCATGTGAACAAGAGAAGTTGAAGGTGACAATGAGACTGCCCTTACAATCCTGTATGCACTTACCAGGGGGAGTGATCCCCATTGAACACGGGGGTAGTTACTTTGATGTACGTGTGGATGTGATTGTGTTGTGAAAGCCTGCAGTGTCATTTTTGCATTTCACTGTTCCCTGAAATGGTATAAAGTGCCATGGTGTGCAACTTCCTCTTGCTCATCTGAGCCAGTATAGTTCACACTGGACGGTGCTGCTTGCCTCTACTCCTCTCAACCAGTCAATAGCGTTCTGCAGCCTTATAATTGCCTCTCCTCATTTGTAACTAGCTTCACTCTCTCACATACCTGTATTTCTTTAATTTTAGAGTGCAAACCATTCATGGACTGCAGTGTGTGATTAAGCATATTGACACTTCCAGACAGCCTGTCTATTGAGCATTCATCCTTATTTGTTTGCAGGGAGATGAGATGGTGTTGGCTATTTAACAAACATCCCATTTTGTTTGTTTGTGGGGAGGTCAGATGATGTTGCATCAATTAAGACTTACCTTTCAGTTTCCAGTGCATTTTCCTGTCACTTAATTGCAAAAAAGTCAAAACTTTTGAGGAAGTGGGTTTGTTCCACAAGAGCTCTCAGTCATTTAATTGCACAATGTGAATTTGCCAGTATGAGATTGATACCTAAAGATATCAGCACTCGAAGTGCCCTTAGTCTTCCTATTTTCTCTTTAGGGTTTTTTTTTATTTTAAAAAAGGAACATTGAACTGGGAGTGGGGATAATGGGTGGGATTAGCCGAATGAGCCCCATCAGTGAAAGTTCTGCGCAAGGACTTCCGCTTGCACAGTGCAGCTTTCTCCTCCTCTCCTCCCTTCTGTGTCCCCACTCCCCCAAAATTGGCTCTGTGGGGCCAGGAGAACCTCCAGAACATCATGGAGGAAAGGAGAGGGAGATTGTTCCATCTGGCAAGCTGAAATGCTTGCGTGCACAATACATTCATCCAGTAACATTGTCCGTCAGGGTAGCATTGCCAGCACATCATGAACTACATTTTTACTTGAAACCATTACTTGGATTTCTTCTTCTGTCTTTCAAGGGTTCCTAAGTGTGCACATCATTTTTGTTGTTACAGTTGACACCAGTTGGAACTACCATCTTTACAGGATTCTCTGGAAACAATGGTGCCACAGACATAGATGATGGTCCCAATGGACAGATAGAGTACGTCATCCAGTACAATCCCAGCGACCCAGTATGTGAAATTCTTCTTTTCAGTAAACATGTGTTGTTGGAAGAACGAAAATAGGATACAAAAGCCCACTCAGTTTATCTTTAACAGAATTTGCCCTTGTTAAGTTTTCTTAAATCTTTGAACATTTTTTTTGGTAATATTTTCTCATAAGGCACTTTGAACCCAGGATTGATTTGATGTGCGTGGTGCTGGGCACAGGTATATTCATCATGGTGGAGATAGCATCCTGGGGAGGGTGGACTGGACTTTCCTTTGCATGTGGGATTTGGGAAAGGGATCGCACATAGATTTATGAGCCCAAAAGCATTTCTTCAAGAAACTTGGCATTGTTAATTTTTAAGCTATTTGAGAGCTGTTCCTTTTGGCGAGGGCAGAGGGAGATGTTTTAACCATACACATGTAGAACACATTATGCATACAAGTAAAACCTGACAAAAATGCATGGATGTTTTTTAGAGGGAACAAGCCATTGGGGGGGGGAACCTTCCTTGATTCTGGTGGTGGAGTTCTAGAACAGTGTTTCTCAACCAGTGTGCCTCCAGATGTTTTGGGACTACAACTCCCATCATTCCTGACCACTGGTCTTGCTAGCTAGGGATGATGGGAGTTGTAGTCCCAAAACATCTGGAGGCACACTGGTTGAGAAACGCTGTTCTAGAATCCCATGTCCTGCTTCTTCCCACACTTATGCCCCTGCTGGATGTCCAAGAACCAGTCCTGAAGGTGTAAATACAACTGAATGCATAATGCTCAGCTCATATCAATTCCCTGGAAAAATAGGTCATGGCAACTGGAACTACTTGTGTAGGCAATTATGTGTGTGGACCCAAGAAGGGCATATGAGTATGAAACTTAATCCTCCATTATGCCACACGTATAATGTACTTTTAGGACGACATGGGAGGGCACCACATGTAGAATGCTTAGTGTGAACTAGAGTCATGAATGTTGGCCACTCATATGATCCATCCACTGTGAACAAGGGGTGGGATTCAGTGAGTAGGGCTCACTGATGTAGGCATTTTACATACTCAGGTCCCAACTCACTAAATGATTTACTTGTGTAGGGGAGGACTGTGTGATCTCCCCAGTTCCACTGGTGATGATTGAACTTTTAACATGATCTGTGTGAATTGGTCCTAAATGAGCCAAAGGTCAAGTATAGCATAGAGTTATGGTATTAATAAATGGCACTTACATTTGCAGCATTAAACATAGTAGTACATAACATAGTAGTACATCTACTTATCAGTGCATTTTCTGTCATTCTTAAAACTGGGCTTTGCATTCTGTTCCTTTTTAACTTATGGAAATTTTATACCAGCGAGTTTATGCAAGTTTAATTCAGGTGCATATAGTTGATGGGATTTTTAAAAAGGTTTCCTAGTGGGCAGGTCGAAATAGTGTCATGATATTTTAGGCTGCCCATTTCTGGAGGGAATATTTTACTGCAGAATTAAACACAATTTTATACACAGAAAACTTTTTTTTTACCAGTTGTAGGTTTTCTGCACCTGTGATATGTATCTAAAATACTTCATTTTAGACACCATGAACTTTTTTAAAAAAGAAGTTTGGATTATTATTGCTATGCAAATGCTCTAAGTTATCAGTGGCAGTAACACTATAATAACTCAGGTTAAAATAAGTACATTTTTTTGAGAAGAGGAGGAATGATTGCTATAATTTGTAGGTTGCTTATTATTCCAAGGTAATAGTGGAGACTGCATTGTGATTGAAATCATACAAAAAGCTGAGATGTGAATGGTTTGTATTCTAGAAAGTTATAGAAGCAGTGTTTTAAGAAAATTGATCAGGAGAATGATTGGCACACCTTTTGTTGAATTAAAATAATTACACTCACTGTTACTGCACTATTAGGCAAAAGCATGGGAAAACAATGTGCTGTGTTGCTCCATGAAACTTTGCCAAGGGTATTGTAGGAGATGGAGAAAATACTGATATGCAAGACTTAATATTCAACAAGAACTGTGCCTAGTTCTCACAAGCTGCAGGTGATGTTGATAAGCCCGTGTCTTGCTAAAAAGACTGCCCATGTGGGCTCATGAGATGGAATGTTCTCCTTGCTACGTTCAAAAAGAGGTTATTATATGTAGAATATTAGTATGTCAAAGTGAAGGCTATGTGCATAGAATATATTTTAAAATGAAAGAGAATTCAGTCAGCTGCAGGCTAAAGTGGATCTGCCCAAACAGGTTTACAAGTTGGCTTTTTGCTTTAAAAAATCCTTGCTTTTCAATATTTCTTCTATCTCCTGAACATCTTTAGTCTTTAGGGGGGTAAATGACATTCACTTCAGATGTTTATTCATTGTTATAGGCTTGATATGGTGAAGAAGTGATACGGTCACATCTCCACAACAGGCAAATTATGGCACCGGCACTCTTTTTTGTCTTAGCTATGAAGGAAGTAGCTTCGAACAGAGTGGCTTCCATATCTGTAGGTGGAGTGTCCACAACATACATTAGATCTGTAGCATTCTGTGCCCCCACACACTTATGTTCCATCGTGTAAAGTCTCCCATCACTTGCAGATATCTGAATCAGTACATAGCAGTTCGAGGAATACTTGGCTATAGAAATGATTTATTCCGGTTTAAATTTAACAGGTACCAGTGCTCAAAAGTAACTTGATCACAATTACCATACCTTGTAATGATTTTAGGTTGCACAACCTTTTAGGCAAATTACAAACTAAAGTGCTGAGCTCCTGGTGAGCACTTTCAGCAGGGCAATGTGGTCATTTCATGGCTTCACCGAAAGTCGATTGGGCTTAAACACTTGTCTGGTGTTTTTTTAAAAAAAACAACACCATAGAAATGTCACAGTGGGGTGAGAAATCATTCCTAAGATCCTTCCAGGGTTACCTCTTTGTATAAATGCACCCCCATGAAGAAGAATAAAGATAAAACCATGGGAGAAGGCCTGTTGATTTGCCTAAAAGCTTGTGTTGATTCTTCAAACAGAGGAAAGTCCAGGATTTTACCTCTACTTCATCAGACTGCAGTTCTGTGCAAATTATGTACACGTATGTGTGACAGAGTGTTGTTACACATGCTGACCCCTCATTCAAGGACCCATCTGCATGGGGAGAACTCCCCTCCCTGGGTTCATTTATGCAAGCTTCCAACCACAGGTGGTTGTGGTTGTGAGGGCCACATAACCACAGGAAATTTACAGCAAGAATACTGCTGATTTTACAGTATTCAATTCAATTCAACACCTTTATTGGCATATATATAGCAATAAAATCATATAAACCATCTATACAAAATATAATTCGGAGACCTACAATGAAAAGGGGAGAGAGGAAAGGGATAATGAGTCCTCGGCAGTCACTATTGTGTAGGCCCAACTGCCCCAGATTTAACTTCAAAAATTCTAGTCAAGAATTGCACCATAACTCTAGTAAGTGCAGGAGAGTCATCACTCAGCAGAAACTGGGTCATGTGTTGTTTATTGGAGGGGGCCCAGAGCCACAAAGAGGACATCGAGGGATCATCACGTAAGATGTTTAAAAGAGGGCATTCCAGAATCATGTGGTCCATAGAGTCAGATACATTCTGGCTACAGGTGCAGAGTCTGTTCTGATAAGGGATGCCTCTGACCCTTCCAGATAACACGGAGGATGGAAAGGCATTGAAGCGGGCCAACATAAATACTCCATGGTGTGATGGGGTGACCAAATAGGCAGGGGAGCATACAGAGGGCTGAAAGGGATAAAGTTTTTGGAATTCATTATCTAGCAGCCTCGATTTTACAGTATTTATGGGCCCATTAAGAAATCAGGCAACCCATTTGCCTTGGTTTCAACAGTCACCAGAAGCACACAAATGCAGCCTGGTCACGTGAACAGGTTCCAAATCTCCAAGAACCTCATGGTTGGTTGTGTCAGTTTTATGTCCCATTTGCCATCACATCACTTGCTCTCCTTTGCTTCAACCAGAAACTGGGAGATAATACAATGTCAGTTATACTCAGAGTAGACCCACCAGAATGAATGGACTTGTAGTTACTAATTTCAGTGGGTCTACTCTTTGCATCATCTAGTTGGATATCATCGTCTGTTCCTATCTAGCCTGAAATGTTTTAATTAGCTTTTTTGTTGTTGAAAGATATGCTTTTTTTTTCTTGGTGGCATTTTTTCTTTCTTTAATTGGAATAAATGTGACTCCACACTGTCATTATGCCAAGGGTCTTTCTTCTGTGGAAATTCATTAGGCTTATGGGGAAGGATGTGAGGGCAAAGTGAATAGATTGCTCACTGGTTGAAGACAAGGAAGTGTTGTTGTCAGTTGCCACTGATGGATCTTCCTAATTTGATTACATCATTTTTTCCCTGTGACCTATATTTCTCTTTTCCTCATTTAATTTTGGCAGACTTCAAATCGAACTTTTGATATTCCTCTCACACTGTCTGGAGCAGTAGTTTTGCGTGAGAGGCTAAATTATGAAGAAAAAACACGCTATTTTGTCATTGTCCAAGCCAATGTGAGTATGACTAACTTGTGATTTTTGGTGTCCATTGTGAATATAACTGTTTTTAAGGGAGAAGAGAAACTGTATCTTCATATTGTATATGATGGGCATTTAAATTGTCATGATCAGCACATGACTTTTTTTAATTAAAGAGGGAATTCACCCATGAATATCCATCATTTGATTCCTGCAGCATTGTATTTGAATGAACTATTGCAGATTAGAGGCTGCAAGCAGACCTTACATTTTACTGTAAGTCAGCAAATTATTTTGCAATCCTCAAGTGATCACCATCTGTTGATGAGATATCAAATGACTTGAATACATGAGAATCAGCCCTATGTCTCTGCTGCCATGTAACACAATCTTTCACATATTTACTGGTTATAAAGGTGTTAGTGTTCAGTTGTGAAAGAGCCTTTTTATTCTAGGAAGGTATAGAATGATGCATTGTAGTGTCAATGAGTTTTACTGTTCTGTTGCAGCTAGCAATACTAATTTGGTATGAAATTAATTTAATGGCTGCAGTTTAACTGCACCCTTCAGCTTTGAAATGCAACCATTTGAAGATGCTTTTTCTTTCACCTCCAGTTGTGTATATCAAATAGGTATATGTGTGAAGCATTTTCCTGACATGTTATGTAACAGATATTTCAAGCTGAGAAATAAAGTGAGGCCAACATTGTACAGAGTATACCAGTTGGAGAGCTTTACTTGGAATCAGATTTACTGTTGATGTTGTCTTTGCAACCAGAGCTGGGAAAGTTTCCATTCATTGCAGAATTCTGCAAGTTACTTGCATAATTATAAATCCGCTTCAAATGAGTCATGAATTCCAGCCATTCTTGTGCCATATTTAATTAAGGCTGCTTCCAGACAACTTGTTTATTGAGCAGTCCTCCTAATAGGTTTGCTGGGAGGTTAGAATGACATTTTGTCAAAGCAAGTGTGCCAGCTGGATGCAGAGGGGTCGTGGGAGGTAGTAGCCAGGTGACTTCCAAGGGAAGAAGACTCAGAGTCTGGGGATTGATGGTGGTACAACAATGAATGGTCAGAGGTAAAGGGAGCAGACTGGGAGGAGGAGGTGTCAGAAGCAGAATAGGTGACGGGGTTTCATGAACAGAAAGAGGCTGCAGCACAGCACAGTACAGACTCCAAGGCAGAAGCAGGGATACTTCTGAACCACTTCTGAGTTCTTGCCTAAACATCAGGGTAACTGCCCTTGTTGTTATTGTTTCTTAATGTGTTCAACATTCAAGGGGTGCAAGCTAGGTAATTTTAGATCCTGGACTCCATAGCCTTTTGGGGGACCTTACTTTAGACTCCCATGTCTGTTCCTTCAGTTGTTTCTCTTCTTTCTGCCAACACTACTACTACTACTAATAATAATAATAATTTATAATTTCCCCAGCAACTGTGGGCAGCTTCCATAAGAATATTAAAATACAATAATTTATTAAACATTAAAAGCTTCCCTAAGATTGCCAGAAGAAATATCAACAACCTTAGGTATGCAGATGACACAACCTTGATGGCAGAAAGTAAGGAGGAATTAAAGAACCTTTTAATGAGGGTGAAAGAGGAGAGCGCAAAATATGGTCTGAAGCTCAACATCAAAAAAACCAAGATCATGGCCACTGGTCCCATCACCTCCTGGCAAATAGAAGGGGAAGAAATGGAGGCAGTGAGAGATTTTACTTTCTTGGGCTCCTTGATCACTGCAGATGGTGACAGCAGTCACGAAATTAAAAGACGCCTGCTTCTTGGGAGAAAAGCAATGACAAACCTAGACAGCATCTTAAAAAGCAGAGACATCACCTTGCCTACAAAGGTCCATATAGTTAAAGCTATGGTTTTCCCAGTAGTGATGTATGGAAGTGAGAGCTGGACCATAAAGAAGGCTGATCGCCGAAGAATTGATGCTTTTGAATTATGGTGCTGGAGGAGACTCTTGAGAGTCCCATGGACTGCAAGAAGATCAAGCCTATCCATTCTTAAGGAAATCAGCCCTGAGTGCTCCCTGGAAGGACAGATCCTGAAGCTGAGGCTCCAATACTTTGGCCACCTCATGAGAAGAGAAGACTCCCTGGAAAAGACCCTGATGTTGTGAAAGACTGAGGGCACTAGGAGAAGGGGACGACAGAGGACGAGATGGTTGGACAATGTTCTCGAAGCTACGAACATGAGTTTGACCAAACTGCGGGAGGCAGTGCAAGACAGGAGTGCCTGGCGTGCTCTGGTCCATGGGGTCACGAAGAGTCGGACACGACTAAATGACTAAACAACAAAAGCTTCCCTAAACAGGGCTGCCTTCAAATGTCTTCTAAAAGTCTGTTGTTTTTCTCTTTGACATCTGGTGGGAGGGTGGGAGGGATTCCCAGTTTCCCACCCCTCACTGCTTTGACAACAGAGGCTCTCCCTGTGCTTCAATACAAACGGGAGTAAACCTCCAGTGCCCAAATTGGACTTGTCTCCTATTGCCACCAGTGGGGTCTCCCTCCCATGGATCCCTACTGCTACAATGTGCCTCTCCCTTAAGCAACTATGTGGCTCCTTTGGCTTCACTAACCAGCCCTTTGTATGACAGGAGAAAAAGCAAACAGTTTCCTCTTCCACAGGAAAGCTTTGTTCTCGCCTCTTAGTCACACCTCTGAAGGTACTGAGACACTGCCAAGTCAGTGAACGTTTAGGCACATTTAACTTGATTATTTAAATTGAAAACATGGATTTCTCTGGTTCTTAAAAGTGCATATCTTCTTTTAATATAACACAGACTTGTTAATACATCTCCTGCATCTTGATAATAACGATTATAACCTTTCTTCCCATCCACCCAAGCCTAACCTCCTGCTCCCTCTCTGTCCACTCCCAACTGCCAACCCCCAACTGCCTTTCAACGGTTGTTCCCCCTCCATTTAGAACGCTGTCTAGCTCCGCCTCCCAGGGAACACCTGCCTTTCATGGGAGTGATAGGTTAACCCATGATGAACCGGAATCATCACCAGGCACTATTCCACCACAGAGGGCGTTCCACAGGGCAGGTGCCACTACCGAGAAGGCCCTCTGCCTGGTTCCCTGTAACTTGGCTTCTTGCAGTGAGGGAACTGCCAGAAGGCCCTCAGCACTGGACCTCAGTGTCCGGGCAGAATGATGGGGGTGGAGACACTGCCTTTCTGCACTTTCTAATTGCTTCTACATTCCTGATACAGTAGGACAAAACAAAGAAACAAAAAAGTTTCCATCCCTGGTTTTTAAAAATGCACCCCTCTGAGTATGTGAAAAAAAATTTTAAACCTCCTTAAATCATAATGCCATAATGATTATTATAGGACTAAAATGATGTTTGCTTCTACTATCCTGATGCAAAACACATTCATTTGCAAATACAGTAAGCATGATTCCGTTGTAGAAAACAGTAATATACTTTTAAAGTAAAGACTACAACAAAATGAGCACCTGTAACTATGTATATTCCCTGATGGCTACCCACTGTCTTTTGAAAGTTTTCTCAAAAGATGAAGGCAAAGAAAAGAAGATGCTGGAGTGATCAAAGTGATGCTTCAGTGAGTCCAAGCATCCCTAGGCCAGCCTAGGTGCTGAAGCTGGACCTGTTTGCTGCTTTCTCCATTATCAGTTACTTTCTGGGTAGCCATTTCAAGACTCCCTGAGAAGCGTGCCCATGGACTTCAGTCTCAAGTTCCAGTCTTAGCTGCATATTGCCCTTGTTGCAAAGCTTCCTTTCTTCTTTACTTGCTTCCACCTGATTTCCTTCCTTCCTTTCAGATCTTGACACAACCTTGCCTCTTCTGGGTGCAACGTAATCCTGCTACCATTTTCTCCCCCTTCTTGCACAGTATCAGCCTTCTCTTTCCACAAAGCTCCTGGGTCTATCATCTAAGATTGCAAGTTCAAACTTTCCCCAATACCAGATCTCCAATACCAGTTTTTAATTTATTTTCCTGGAGACATTACACTTTCTATTTAGTTGACTAGCTCAACAAATGTACATATAACAGTGGGTTGTATCCTGCTAAGCAGATTGCCTTGTCCTGAACAGTTTGATCACCAAAGGCAAGGCATTAGCAATGTTCTACCCCAGACCCTCCACCATGAAATGGCTGAAAAGCGGAAATGGCATGTGAATACCAAATTAAAAATCTTTGTGATGTGATAATGTTGCTACCGTTTTGAATAAGAATAGTCTGGCTTAATTCTTTTTCTGCAGACTACTTTATTCCTACTAGAAAAGCAACAAAGAGAATTTATGAATTCTTCTGTCAGTAAGCAGAATATATAGAACACATACTGGTGTGCTGTGCTGATAAGTGATTCTATAATTAAAACCATACAACTTTCTCATTGGAGATATAGGGGATTAAAATCCTTTGTTGTGGTGTGTGGGGAAACAATGCTTATCAGTTCCAAATTTGCCAGAGAGAAGATTTTATCACATAATCTGTTTCCCCCAAATATTGCTAGATAGGAGGGGGGGGGCTTCCATTTGAATGTTTTCTCCCTCACACACATGACTAATAACAGATTTCTTTGCTAATATTGGATAACTTGCTTTACTTCTGAGACAAGCCCCCTGACTTACAAAACAGCACAAAAGAAGTGTGATGATTTGGAGTCCAAGGAAAGAGGAAGGGTTTGAGGAGAATAATTTCTATAGAAAAGAAAGATGTGTCATGGGATAAAGGTATAAAGGAAGGTCAAAAAAGGGATTGTTGGGAGGAAGGGAAGAAGATACATAGGAAAGGACAGAGCAAGGAAAGAGAGGGTGGTAGGCTACAAAATATGATACTACTCAGATAGTGAAAATAGTGAAATCATGGAAGTGGGAACAAGGCTACACGAAGCATATTTGCCTCTTGAGATAAAAAAAGGCTGATAAGCGCTCTCATTCACACATGCACTCTCACTCACACACACACCCTCTTAGTTCTAGTAGTGGTCCCAGGTTGGAGCTTTGTGTGGTCAGGGCGTGCCATGTTCACTTCCACCTGTCTTTGCAACATGTTTATGGCTTGCAGTTTCAAATTACACATTATTATATGCAGTGATATCAAGACAAACAACTTTTATTGTCTGGTTAAATCCTTATTTTCTCCACAGGACCGAGCTCAAAACCTTATGGAACGAAGAACAAGTACAACCACCCTTACTGTTGATGTCCTTGATGGGGATGACCTTGGACCAATGTTCCTTCCATGTGTATTAGTTTTTAACACTCGGGATTGCCGGCCGCTCACTTACCAGGCTAGCTTGCCGGAGCTCACGGACCCTGTAAGTACAAGAAGGGACTTCTTCCCTCCCCCCGCCCTTCCTTTTATTTTCATTCATTCATTCTCTACCTATGTTCAGGTCAATCACTCTCTTGTGTAGCATGATTCTGTGCCCAGCAAGCCAAACACAATCCAGCAACCATATATTGTGGCCTGTCAGGTGCTTGAACATCCTTTTGTTCTTGCAGGTCCATGAAGATTGCAAAAACTGACACCCCATCCAAAAGTGCTATGGCACACTGCAGTTGGTCTTGAAAAAAGTCTCCTATTCAAGTTAACAGAATGGTTTATTTTCAAGTCTAACTTCAGCATGGGAACATTTTCAGTATTTTGTTAACACATAGGGAATGGAAGATTAACCTGGCTCTAATAGAAGGCTTTTTTGAACCCTAATTGCAGGCCAAATGTGGAGACACAGGGGACTACATTTGGCTAATGTGCTGGCAATTCTCCACCCCTGCTGTGGCAGAACATTGCTGGCAGAGTAGCAGAATCACTATTTTGTACCAGAGTTCAAGCAGAACAAGCACCTGTGCCACACCAAATGAGGGCTTGTTTTCATTTTACTTTTTGTACTTTGTGTGTATGTGTGTGTATCTGTATCTCACAGAGACACGTACTTGAGCACAACATGTACCATATTTTTCCATGTATAAGACGCCCCCATGTATAAGACGCCCCCCCCTATTTTTTTGGGGGGGGATTCCAAATTAAGAAAACACCCCTCAGCATTACCCATGTATAAGACGAGCCCCAATTTTAAACCTATTTTTTTGGTTAAAAAACCTAGTCTTAAACACAGAAAAATATGGTATTTATTCCCCATCAAGTATTTCAAACGGATGCAAGTACCATTCCTCTCTTTCAGATTAATCTCTGAAATGGCATTCCTTTCTTGACTTTCAAGGGTATTTCTTCTTCTTAAGAGATGTCTGATTCCACATGTGCCTTCCCCCTAGACTCAGCAAACTATGGATGTGGTTTGTGATGAGATATGCATGCTCAAGTCCAAAAAGAAACAAAGAATTGGTCATGAGTCACTGGATACCTCTGGACTTGTCAACATATATCCAGTATTATCTTCATCATGAACAATGAATCCTGGTCTTTGGCTGATGCTTTTGGTTTAGGGGCCATTGCTGCTTCATCTAGGCGCAAGACTAGTCGCCTTACCATCAGGGCCGGTGCCTCCATTTAGGTGAACTAGGCCGCTGCCATGAGTGAGGTGAACAGGAGGGGCGCGGGGAGCATGAGCCTGGGGCCGCCGCGCCTCTCAGCTGTTCATCAGAGGTGCGCCAGGCTCCCGCTCGCAGCACGAAGCCAAAAGCCGGCCGCACCCACCCAGCGGCTCTCAGCCAATGAAAGGGCTGTTTCTGCCACTCACCACGCTTTTTCTTGGGAGCCTCGCCGAAGTGCCGCCCCTGGCCGAGAGGTCCTGACTGCGGGCAGGTGGTGCAGGAGGGAGTGGGCGCTGGGACGTGCAGCTCCTGCCGGGGAAGGGGAAGGGAGGCCCTGCGGAGGAAGGGAGGGAAGAAACCTCATTTTGCAGGGTAGGCCGCCTGCAAGTCCCTCCTTCGCCTTCCCTCGTCCCGCTCGCCGCCTTCCTCTAGCCTCCCTCGCCGGTGGTTCTAGCCGTCATAGCTCCTGGGTCAGGGGCTGGGGAAGGAGCTGCAGTCCAGCGACGCCGGGAGGGATGCGAGTCCGACGCCCCCCCGACCCCGGCTTCTCCTGTCCCCGTTCCTTAAAGGTCAGATAATGGTGGGAAAGCTTGTGTAAGTTAAATGCAAGGCTCTCTTGGTGCACCAGTTCTGGGATGCTTTTGCAAGTCCATCCAAGTTCTCTCTTACCCACCCCTCCCTCCCTCCCTCCCTTCCCTCCCTCCCTTCCCTCCCTCTCTCTTCCCCCCTCTCGCTATTTCCCTCTCACCCCCTCCTCCCTCCCTCCCTTCTCCCTCTCTTCTCCCTCCCTCTCTCTTTCATCCCCTTCCTTCCTTCCTTCCTTCCTTCTCTCCCTTCTCTCCCTTCTCTCCCTTCTCCCTCTCTTCCCCCTCCCTCCCCACCCTGCACTAATCACTTAAGGAATGTGAGTTGCTGTATTGCTTCCAAACAAATTATAATTATTATCAGTGCTATTTTTCTAGAAAAAGAGGTGCTGGAACTCCCCTTGTTTTCTTATAATGGTAATGGTTCCCACTTGAGAGTTACAGCGATTTCTCGCTGAAAAAAGCCCTGATCTTCCTTCCTTCCTTCCTTCCTTCCTTCCTTCCTTCCTTCCTTCCTTCCTTCCTGCCTGCCTGCCTGCCTGCCTGCCTTCCTGCCTGCCTGCCTTTCCTGCCTTTCCTGCCTTTCATCTGCCCTTCATCCCTATTTTAGGTGGTTAGAGTGAGATGGAACACAAAATTATGTTGTAATCATTCACAATGTGAATACTGTATTGGTTCACTTTCCTGCAATACTTTCCCTTTTGGTTCTTACTTTCTTCTGCCTAGCAAAAGGGTGGTGGTGGAGTTCAATATTCCAAATGTCACATATTTATATTGTCACCTATACAGTAGCATTTCCATTTATGGATGTTGGCAATTTTTAAACACAGGATGTCACACTGAATTAAGCAGAATATGGCATTTCTAAGTTATAAATGTAGCATCTAAGGAGGTTTTTTTGTCTGTGTCTGTAGCACCCTTATTTTCAGTCGTTTTTGTTGTTACAGCAGCCTGTGATGTAAAAAATAGAGAGAAAGAGATTTACATCTGTAATGCAATTATTTCTTCTGGTAGCATTAAGCAGCGTGATACATTGGAAACATACAAAGTATCAACAAAGGAACTTTTTTATTTTACATGTGACTGAGGAGATTAAGGTAGCTGGCATACTTTAATGGACTCTGTTGAGGAGAGCACTATTTGTTTAAACATGTGCTTTATTCATGACTTCCAGAAGCCAACTGTTAATAATGCCTCTGTGAGAAACCATTGTCTTCTGAACATTAGTTTTAGGCCTATGCAATGTTTTGCTTTGATTTGTAATATTCCTCGGAGCAGCTTTTGGGATTTGGCTAGGCTTTTTCATGGTCTAAATTGCCCCCAAACTGCCAGTTTCGTAAAGGAAGTTTTCCCAAGGGTGTTGAAGGAGCTATATTATTTGCTCCTTGTCAAGAATACAGATGTTAACACAAGCATTTATAACAGAAATAGCCACCCTGCGAGGCGAAAGGCTGGGTGGTTAACAACTGGTTTTGGGATGCACAGGGGGCTAAAGGTGAAGCAAGTACTTCAGGAAGTTGTAATGGATGTTGCAGACTCTGTCATTTCGGCAACACCAATATTTTTGCCTCCCTACCCTGCTATAACACTGATGGTATAATGTGTACTTAAGGTTGTAAGAACATCAATATTAATGGCGTCGAGCAGCTGTGATGTATTGTGACAGCTCGGTAATAGAACAGAAATCGGAGTGTTGCCTGCTTTCAGCCAACAAATGTGTAGTTTAAAGGGAAATTTCTAAGCATCTGAGCCAGCGTTTGATACAAGGCTGTTATCCATCAAATCAATGTGCCCCTAAATGACAAGCTTAAAACACAATTACATAGTTTTAAAACCGGAAGGGCGATTTATAGGTGTCTCGGAGACAGTAATTAAGATTTTCAGTTAATCGGTAAAGAAAGAGCACTTTCCCAGTGGACAGCAAAAAGTTTCATTTGTACCCCTCCTTTCATCCTTTCTCAAGGGAGTGTACATGAGAAAGGGCTGTAGATCCATAGTAAAGTTCATTCTTTGGATGCAAAAGGTCCCAGGTTCTTTTATGTCACTCTGACACTTGCATATCTGCATTTTATTTTGTTTGTTTGTGATTTATCCCCCACTTGACTACATGTACATGTTGAACTTAGTAAGTGATACAGTTTCCCTAATGTAATTGTAAACTGAAAAGATTTCGGGACGTACTTCTTGGACGTGTCTGGAAACAAGACCAGAAGTGTGAGTTGTATGTGGTGTGGGTAACTCTACACCATTTGTAAACAGCTGCCTATATGAAGCAGGGTTAATTGTGTTTCTTTTTGCTTTGCCCAAGCCTCCCTCCAGTCTTTATGTAATTTCTTATTCCTTGTGTTTGATCTTAAAAGAGAATATTTTCATAGCAATTTCTATTCTGCATTACAGAAACAAATGACTGGTGTCCTTTTAATATATATATATATATATATATATATATATATATATATATATATATTAAATTTTGTATTTATTTATTTATCTATTTACCGTATCTATCTTTCCTTGAATAATGTGGTTCCATATATGTACGTAGACGTATGCTGTAGTGAGCAGGAAATGGGTGTTTGGGTGGGTCTGGAGATGTATGGTGTTTTGACAGATATTCAATCATTCTCTTTTCTGACCAACTACCCAGCATTTCAAGCTTATCAAAAGCTTATCAACAGCCCTTTAGGAGTGAGCTCCCACCCCACCCCACCCCACCCCACCCCACCCCAACACACACACACACACACACACACACAGAGAGAGAGAGAGAGAGAGAGAGAGAGAGAGAGAGAGAGAGAGAGAATTAACAGCAGACCTAAAACACAGGATAAAATTCCATCCTATGCCATAGTCATAAAGTGTGTTCAGGCATGCCCCCACCCCCCGTCTCTCTCTCTCACACACACACACTTGCTAGGATGTGACCAACTTAGCCCAGAATGACAGAATGCACCCCATATTAATATGGCTGTCTGTTTTTGAATCATTGCCAAGTTCAAAGAGTTACTGTCATGCTAAAGTTCATTGGTTCCACTTAGCGGCATTGCTGCTGCTTTGTCCTTTACCATTCTTCATTTTGACTGCATGATTTGTTTTCAAAATGTTTTTAATCAGACATTTTCTGCAAGAAAAACGTCACAACCAACATTGTAGACAATGCCTTTTAGGGCAATCTGTGATATCTGTGTATGGCAGAACGGATGTGTTCTTTGTATCAATCTCCCCCTTCTCACCAAACTGAAGGTCATGAAGCCGACTCGTACACAAGGGCTTGCCAGCAACTCATTGTTTGTTTTGGCACTTAGTATAAAGCGGGGTTTTTCCAAATGACTTCTGCAAATATTATCTTAGAGAAAACACAATTCATCAAGGTTCTGCATGAACAAAGGAAAAGCTCTTTTGTCTTGAAGTTCTAATGTCCTTCATGTGGCACATTTGATAAACCTGAGAACCACCACACAGAAGACTGCATTTTGTAGCTAAGGAATATGATGAATGACAATATGATCAATGCCACCCAGGACAGGAAACACTGGCTTGGGATTTTTAAAAAGTAATATTTCAAGGCTTTTTTTCTCTTCAACTTAATGTTCTTCAGAGATGACTATGGAATTTCCACATGCTAAAACCAATGCATGCTACTGTGAATAATAAAACATACCTTGGCTAATACTCAGGAGACAAATTTTAAGACTTAATTTCTTTCACATTTCTGTGTTTCTTGGACAGATTCAACACTTCTTGCTTCTCACAGCCAATCCTCTTTTTGGTGGCACCAGCATTACCCTCCTAATCTTTTCTGCCATCACCTATTCTTCTTCCTGCTTCTCTCTCCAGTTCTTAATGTATCCCATGTGCCTTTTGTACTACAGAATATTATGTCTATGTCTATTATGTCTATAGATGGAGCTGGTAGCTGTGAAAAGAATGGTTATACAGTCCTGTTTCCGTCTCTTTCACCACTCTCTCTCTCTCTGTGTACACACACACACACACACACACACACACACACACACACACATCCAAGGGCACCTGAGGCCTAAATCAACCCTTCTGAACCCTAATTGTGACAATCCCAATGCCTATAATTACTTGCTTACTTCTGGTTCCTATTGCATAAGCCTAAAACTGTAATGGAGGAGACAGGGACAGGGTATACATTGTCACAAAGAGACTAGGTAGTATCCAACTAAGTTATACTCAGAGTAGACCCATTGAAATCAATGAACATAAAAGAGTCATAGATCTACACTACACTCCAGGTGTGGAGAACCTTGGATCTCCAGCTGTTGCTAAACTACAGCTCCCATCATCCTGGGCCATTGGTCATGCTTGCTGGGGCTGATGTGAATTATAATTCAGCATCATTTGGAGGGCCAGAGGTTCAACACTCCTGAATTAATCAGATACAACCCACTATTTCTTTGATAAGGTTTTTAGACTTCTGTTCCACCCCCACCCCCAATCTTTCTTGAAACCACTGGGCAGAAAGTATTTCTTAATGTTATTCTTGTGTGACAAATTCCATCCTTTCTCAATCATCTCCTAAAGTATTTTTCACATTGATGCTGCTTTGCTCTTGGAAACAAAACACATTAACACTTATTTGGGGGGGGGGATAAAAACTTTTCTAAAACTGTACACTATGCTGAAAGCAAAATAACTCCCTGGAAAATAACGTCTCCCCTGTGAAATCTCAGAAGTGACACTAACAATTTCAAGAGCACAAGGTCAAATAAAACCTTTGTTTTTGTGACAGCGGTGGTGAAATTGAAGTATTTGTTTTCATGATATAACTAGTTGACTGTGCAGCTATAGAAAAGGCCTTCCCTTAACTATATAGAGAATTCTCTATAGCCTAGAACAGAAAAGAAACCCCAAACTGTGCAAGGAACTTCAAAGAAAGCTTCAAAGTCACCTCTGTGTTCTCTAGTTATAGGTCTAGACCTCCACATCTTATAAAGCCTTTCACTATTCCTTTGTAGCAGCAGTTCAAACTTCTTGTAGTCCTTTCCCATTTATGAAGGCCTCTCTGGCTCTTCTTATATAAGAGAGCATTATCATCATGAGGCCTAAAATATATTCTATCTCCAATACCTGGCAGAGCAAACAATAATTTATCCTCATTTCAAGATTGTATGGCAAGGCTGGTTCCAGTTTAGAAACATTTAGACACCTTAGTTCAGGATGATCATGTTCCTCCCTCAGACTGGCATCATTGGGCACCTGCTGAAGCCCACACCATGAGGAGGCCCTTTGCTGACCTCTGGAGGCTCCCAGCGGAAGACTTGGGCAAAAATAAATAAAATGAAAAGCACAAATACAGGATGGGAGACACCTGGCTTGAGAGCAGTACATGTGAAAAGGATCTAGGAGTCTTGGTAGACCACAAACTTGACATGAGTCAACAGTGTGATGCAGCAGCTAAAAAAGCCAATGCAATTCTGGGCTGCATCCATAGGAGTAAAGCATCTAGATCAAGGGAAGTAATAGTACCATTGTATTCTGCTCTGGTCAGACTTCACCTGTAATACTGTGTCCAGTTCTGGGCACCACAGTTCAAGAAGGATATTGACAAGCTGGAACGTGTCCAGAGGAGGGCAACCAAAATGGTTATGAAGAACGGCTTAGGGAGCTGGGTATGTTTAGCCTGGAGAAGAGAAGGTTAAGGGGTGATATGATAGCCATGTTCAAATATATAAAAGGATGTCATATAGAAGAGAGTGAAAGGTTGTTTTCCGGTGCTCCAGAGAAGCAGACATGGAGCAATGGATTCAAGCTACAAGAAAGAAGATACCACCTAAACATTAGGAAGAACTTCCTGACAGTAAGAGCTGTTCGACAGTGGAATTTGCTGCCAAGGAGTGTGGTGGAGTCTCCTTCTTTGCAGGTCTTTAAGCGGAGGCTTGACAGCTACCGTGTTTCTCATATTTTAAGGCGTCCCTATAAAATAAGCCATGGCACGATTTTCATGCTTTGAAAAAATATAAGACATACCCCGAAAATAAGCCGTAGTGCTACCGTAAGTGCAGTTCTGGAGGGCCTCGCCAAAATACCCAGCAGCGCGCGCCGTGTGGAGCCCCGAGCCAGCGGGACCCAGCTGAAGCGCCGACAAAGCCTCAATCATCCTGTGCTGGGAAACGTTGTGGCTGTGGGGTTGTGGAGGTTACTCTGGGTACCCGGCGCTGCTCCTTTCACCCTCCACTGTTTGTGGCGTGCAGCAGCAGCAAACTGGAAGGGCCAAGCAGCGCCTCGTGGTCTGCAGAAACGCTCACACAGTGCAGGATTGTTTTCCAATTATCTCGGGACAGTCGCTCCACCTGGAGCCACAACTTGCCTTTCTCTTTCGCCATGTAGCGTCAGCGATTATTCCCCTCCTCCCTTTCTGCCCGCTCTCTCTCCCCTCCTCCCTTCCTTTCCCCTTGGCACGGGACCCACTGAAGTGCCGACAAAGCTCCCGGCAGCGCTGCGCAGAGCGCCCCGAGCCGCAGCAGGAGTGGGTGAGGGTAACGGAAGTCGGAAGTGGTGTGTCTGCCGCGCGCCTTTCCTCTATGGTCTCTACGGGTGCCGCGGAGGAACCTCCTGGTGGAATTGCGCTCGCCCCTGGCTTTGCATGGAGCACTGCCGAGCGGGCGAAGCCTGGGACGCCCCGGGAGGGAGCAGGAGGCGGCGGTGCCTGCGGCGGAAACAGGAACGGGACGGCGGAGAGGCCGAGAGCCACGGTGCTCCTCCTGCGGCTCAGGGCGCTCTGCGCAGCGCTGCCGGGAGCTTTGTCGGCGCTTCAGCGGGTCCCGCTGGCTCGGGGCTCCATGCGGCGCACGCTGCTGGGCGCTTTGTCGGTGCTTGAGCAGCAGCAGCAACTTACCGGTTAGTAAAAGAAATAAAATAAGACACCCCCCGAAAATAAGCCATAGGCTTATTTTCTTGAGTAAAAATAAATATAAGACATGTCTTAAAATGTGAGAAACACGGTATTTGTCAGGAATGCTTTGATGGTGTTTCCTGCTTGGCAGGGTGTTGGACTGGATGGCCCTTGTGGTCTCTTCCAACTCTATGATTTTATGATTCTAAGATTCTATGACTTGTGCTTGCTACCATGCCTATGTACCAGTTGTAATGAACAATAGGGAAATTCCTGGAATCTAAACCAGGTGCCTCCCTGGAGTACGGTGGGGTTAGTGAGTTGTTTGTTGTTGTTGTTGTTTAGTCATTTAGTCGTGTCCGACTCTTCGTGACCCCATGGACCATAGCACGCCAGGCACTCCTGTCTTCCACTGCCTCCCGCAGTTTGGTCAAACTCATGTTCGTAGGTTCGAGAACACTGTCCAACCATCTTGTCCTCTGTCGTCCCCTTCTCCTAGTGCCCTCAATCTTTCCCAACATCAGGGTCTTTTCCAAGGATTCTTCTCTTCTCATGAGGTGGCCAAAGTATTGGAGCCTCAGCTTCACGATCTGTCCTTCCAGGGAGCACTCAGGGCTGATTTCCTTAAGAATGGATAGGTTTGATCTTCTAGCAGTCCATGGGACTCTCAAGAGTCTCCTCCAGCACCATAATTCAAAAGCATCAATTCTTCGGCGATCAGCCTTCTTTATGGTCCAGCTCTCACTTCCATACATCACTACTGGGAAAACCATAGCTTTAACTATACGGACCTTTGTCGGCAAGGTGATGTCTCTGCTTTTTAAGATGCTGTCTAGGTTTGTCATTGCTTTTCTCCCAAGAAGCAGGCGTCTTTTAATTTCGTGACTGCTGTCACCATCTGCAGTGATCAAGGAGCCCAAGAAAGTAAAATCTCTCACTGCCTCCATTTCTTCCCCTTCTATTTGCCAGGAGGTGATGGGACCAGTGGCCATGATCTTGGTTTTTTTGATGTTGAGCTTCAGACCATATTTTGCGCTCTCCTCTTTCACCCTCATTAAAAGGTTCTTTAATTCCTCCATGCCTATGTACCAGTTGTAATGAACAATAGGGAAATTCCTGGAATCTAAACCAGGTGCCTCCCTGGAGTACGGTGGGGTTAGTGAGTTGTTTAGCACAGTGAAAGTATAAGAAAAAAATAGCAGCAAATGCTTCAAAATTAGCAATGTATGCAATATTTCAGAATACGGGCTTTAATCTTGCATTGGCAGTACAATCTTGTTCACAGCAAGGAACAGGATTACATAGCCTAGGCAGGCTATGTTATCTCCATTCATCCAACTGATGAGCAGAAATTAAAGATGGCAGTGAGATTGGCATGAGATTGGGTACTTAAACGGGAAGAAAGGGAAACTTTGTAAGTCTCCTCCCTCTTCCTTCCTCAGATTCCACTCTGAAGCAAAGTCAGAGTTGTGTTTGGTTTGCCATGTGACAGAGAAGGTAGAACGAGAGGAGGTTGTTTGCCCCCCCCCCCCGCAAAGACAGAGCACTGTCAAGCAAAGGCAATTAAATACAAATGCTTGGCAAAAGCACTCTCAGAAACAGCTTTCACTTCTTCCAAGGGTTGCTTTGCAAGTCTCCGCACGTTCCTTTTTAAAACCCACATTGGGTTTAAAAGGGGATCACAGGAAGATCAGCAAAGCAGGTGGAGCAATCTTGACAGCTGGATGACCCTGCCTACCTGTCAATTGATGTCATGCAGTTGACAAGACAGTGCCCCCCATCTATGAAGTTCAGCTTGAGAGGCTGGCCCTAAGAAGTATCCTGGACCCTGAACCAAAATGTTTCCCCACCCCTGCTTTACCAAATTTACTTTATCAAAAGGGATGGAAGAAAAATTGTATGTTTATGAGGCCAGAATGCAATTGTTTGAAAGGCATTTTAAAGGTAAATAGCAGGTTCAGCGGATCTCATCCACATAAGAAACCTGGCTTAGGAAGGTATTGAGGGGGTGGAGGTAATAATCATTAACCCCTTGTCCTCTTCTGTTATTCTCATCCAAATTGGTGGGTTACACTCTTATTACATGCACTTGAAGAAAAGCTTCCATTTATGCCACGATATATGAAATCAAAGAAAATACTCCTTTGCTTTCTCCAAAAACCTTGACACTTTGAGACTGCCCCTGAATTGATGGTGTTAATTAGATTATAATCTCTCATCCTAAACAAGTTCTTGTTGGATAATAAATTAAATGCTAATGGAGTTGATGCATGTGTGCTTACCATCTTTAAAAGACATTTGGTAGGTGGTGAAATATTAGATACAGTTTAGTCCTGTCACCTCATCTCAGCCACAATCAGAACTTTAGAGATGGAATTAGACTTAATATTATTATTCATGTTTGCTCACTTGCGGCCATTTAGAAACAGTCTATCTTCCCAGGTTGTAACTGTTTTATTGTCATTGGGCTGATTATGAACAATTTGTGAATTTTGTGAGAGCCACTGATTTGATTTTTTTTACAATTTGTGGGCAAAAACTGAAATCATTAGATGGGGTAGAGAAGAAGGCAGATTGCAGTTTTAGGCACTTACTGCTAATGGTTTTATTTTGATTTGCTTAATTGCAACTGGGGATTTATTAGCTGTGGCATGTTTACGATATAGTGCTATGGATGTTTTCTCAGAAATTGTCCCACTCAACTAAGTGTTGCATCTTTAGTAGCTTTAGATATGTGACAAACTGACATTCACCTTTTGGGTGGAAACTTCAACAGTTGTAAGAAGCTATTTCACTGAGATATAAAGCCATCCTTGTAATTTAAATATTTTCTTATTTATTTTTCTTGATTTCCCCCCCCCCCGATATTTTAAAGATGGTTTCAGTTTACCACAACATGGGAACACAGAGTCATCAGCAATATAAATACAAAGTGATTTATATACAAAGTGAAGGGGAATGTTAAATCTTCAACAGATTTACAGCAAGACTTGCCAGGTACTAGATATTACAACTTAATGAAAACTGCCATTTCATATTAATGGCATTTAAATGAGATGCCTCTTTCAGTAGCATCAAAACAGAAAGGTTTGATGAGCTCCTGATTATGTGGTAGTTTAGGCTTCATGCACTGTTTCAGAATGATTTCCCCCCTCTCTCATCCTTTTTAATTTTTTATATTTTTATTTTTTACCTTTTGATGAATTGTCTGTCCTCCATGTGCAATCTCCTGATAAGTGGTGTTTTTCAGTAAATGTCACTGAAAACAAGTGAAGCGAAGGTTAAAAATCATGAAGATGTGAATTTACAGATAATTAATTTTTATCTGCATAGGGCTGCACAAAGAATGACAAGGCTAATTAAAAGAAATTGGCACTAATTTTAATATGGAAATACACGAAGCTTAGGAGCGGAGGGGTTTGCGATTCCCTCCTGGCAGATGTGCAAGCATTTATTTTACCTGCACATCTTTCCGGCTGTGGAAGGGTATGTTTTATAAGTGTGCTTCGCAAACGGCTAAGTTTTTAACCTGGAATTACATTAAAATGGCTATTTTACATAATGAAGCCTAAGTGTATCTTCTAACATTTAAAATGTGATGGAGGTTAAATAACTTGAGACTTTCAAAAGCAATCATCTTTCTTTCAAAATTTCTTTCAAAGAAGAAAAAGTTGTATACTTCACAAAAAAGTTTATACCTTAACACTTAAAACTTGGAAAATTTGTTGTATTAGTCCTCTGTTCTGGGGGAGCGGTGAGAGGGGGGAAAAACCAATTGTTAATGTTACATTAACATTATGTTTACATCCAGTTTTGTTTGTTTGTTTAAAAAACCACTTAAAACTTATATGGCAGTCATAGAGGTAGCATCATTGTCAGTGGTGAGGATGGCCAGGGATTGAAGCTCACATAGGTAAGACATTTGGGGGCAGTAATGTAGGAAGGGGCAAGACAAAGAGGGAGGGCAAGTAGGCCAAGGGTGCAAGGGTGCTAGTTGCACGCGGTGTCTGCTTTACTATCATGTTCTGTGCAGAGAACATACTGACTAGGCAGCCTACAACAGTACTGAACCTTCCTGCTCTCTACACTGGGGGAGGGGAGCAACATAGCATTTCCTTCCCCTGTCCCCCTCCTGATCATATGGGGTTTTAAAAACTCTTAAGTCACATTATCCCATCCCAGAAATTGATTTGGTGCTGCATCCTGATTGGGTATTCCCCAGGTCAGCTATGGCAGAGTACAGTGGGCTATGCACAGCCCTAGAAACTAACAAATATATTCTCCAGTTATAAATCTCAGTATGTAAATAGGCCTCCTTTCTCCCACATCTTGCTGCTCTTCCAGCCGAAATGATAGCTCTCCAGCATTTATCCATATAAGGACTCTGTACAATTTCCAGTATTGATTAAGCCCCTGTAGGTACCACTGATGCTTGCTGCAATGGAATTCCTCTGCAAAATATTTTCTGTGACAGATTTAGGCTTGCTAAAAAGTTGGCATCAAATTTCCTTTTTTTGCAAAAATCAAACTTATTAAGAAATCAGAAGAAGAGGGAATTATTGTGTTTAATTATTTTGATCTAATGATATGCATTCATATACTTTCATCATTAAATGTCATTTTTCACCACTGAGATTCTGAAATGACATTTAGATAAGGTAGTTTACGATGCCTTATCAGCATGCTTCACTTCTAAAAGATTTCTCATCTTTGTCACAGTGCTGCCACTTGTGGAGATAATCATAATTCTACTTGCCAAGCTATCCTGTTAGACTGCAAACTGATTGTTCATTAAAGGTTCAGGAAAGATGCTGTCTCACTGTATTATTTTCACAACATTAAGTGCTTGGTGTATGTTGGGGGTACAATTAACCATCCCCAAATCTGACCAATGTTCCCTTTGCCTGAAGTAAGTGATAAACACAAATGTATGGATCACTCCAAAAGAAATTGCCCCATTGGGACTATAAAACAGAAAACACAGAAATGGGGGAAAGCATGGGTGTAGATTTCCATGTCATTACTAGCAGATATGAATAGATTAGCAGAAATATACATCTTTCCAACCAAGTGATATCCCACTTCTTCCAGTTTGAAACAAAGGGAGGAAATCACATGTGCATTGTCTTCTACCATGAACTCAACAGATCCAATTGAAGAATTTTATAGGTTTTCTTCCAGCCACCAGGGAAAGACGGGGCTCTGAGACGGAGCACCAGGAACCTAGCAAGGATCTATAACTTAAAGACTTCAGTTCTGTAAAGGAGATAGAAGATACAATCTATACTGCTGAATATAGTAACCCATTACCCTCAGTTTACAGTGGTACATCGGTTTACAAACACAATTGGTTCTGGAAGTCTGTACTTAACCTGAAGCGCACTTGACCTGAAGTGAACTTTCCCATTGAAAGTAATGGAAAGTGGATTAATCCGTTCCAGACGGGTCCGCGGAGTACTTAAACTCAAAATACTCAAACCAAGGCGTACTTAAAGTGAGGTATGACTGCATAATGGTAGTAACTCATTACCCTCAGTTTATACCAAGCCTAAACTAAAGATTTTAGACTGTCCCGAGAAAGTACATTGTAGCTTATTAGAGGGAGCTGTAACTTTGAAATAAAATAATGTGCACAGTTATTTTTTTTTTATTGTAAATGCCTCCTGCAGTGGCCTCTGAGCAGGATCTGGACTGCATCAGTCAGGGAGGGGAATATGACCCCCCCTCCCCGAGATCCCTCTGGAAATTCCCCCCAATTGCCATTTGCATTGGGAAGGAAACTCCCATTGGCATGAATGGAAACATCCTTCCTGATACAAATAACAGATTTGGCAGGGGACAAGTGATTGATTTTTGCTGGGACCATTTCAAGAGAAAAGGCGGTAAATCCTCCCCATGCAACATAATTCTAATGCCACCATAGCTATTTAAAATGTATAAACATCAACATAAGAATAGCCCTGCTAGATCAAGCCAATGACCCATCTAGCCCCACGTTAGGGGTTGGGCTTGATGGTCTTTGTGGTCCCTTCCAACTCTACAATTATTTGATCCTGTGATTCTGGTCCAGCACCCTATTTTCACTGTGCTGGCCAGCCATATGCATAGGCAAAGCCCGCAAGCAGGAGCTGAGTGTAATAGTGTTCTGCCCAATGGGGAGGCCTCAACCAGCAGTCAGAGGCATAGTGTCTCTGACCATAGGCATAGTGACTAATAGGCATTGTAAGCCATGATGGCTGTGTTTTCCTTCCACTGTCAGAGGCACCATGCCTCTGAATGCACATTAATTGCTTTTACATAATGGACGTCACATGTAATTTGGCTCTCCTAATTTCTCTCTGTGTGATGTGGATAAGTTCAAAGCAATGGCATGTTTATTATCCTGTAGGATCATGGTGCTGTGTGTGGATCAAAGGCCCTAAGCATTTGGAGTGTGATGGGGAAGAAAAAGAGGATTTGAGGGTAAAGCTCGTCCGGTTTCAAGAGAGCAATATGCCATGCCTCACAAGCTTTAGTAGTAGCCTGTCAAGTAAATTATTTTGCATCCACCTCAGAATTCCCTATTTACTTCCATCTTCAGAGAAGCCTATGTATGGCACTGCTATACCATGCACAGTTCTTGCGAAGGGCAGGAAGAACGTCAGGCAGGGGCAGATGTGCTTTTGCCACTTTGCACGACAGGCTAAAGGTAACCTGGGAAGCGCTGCCCACTGAGCCAAGCCAAACATTGCAACAAGAAATGGGCGGTAAGGGCTGCCTAAGGCAAAACAAACGAAGGTGCCATGGCTTTCATAGGCTTCACAATGCCTGCCTCAGCTGGTACGACCTAAGCGTAGGTGATGTAAAATCTCTTTCTTTTCTCATTTATTTATAGGCATTTGAACTCCTAATCATTAGCATAAATAATTAAAGTAAATCAGTTTCTTATAACCTACTTTATAATGTCAATGGCATTTCATGAGGTGAATTTTGAGCAAAGAACTTGTCTGCATGCCTGCATTATTTATTGTTAGCTGAGGAGTTAGCCTGCTGTCAGTTACAATGACAAGGGCATTACTGGGTATGGAAGTTTCTTTAGAATTCAACATTTGATCCATATACTGGGGTTCCCTCCCTCCCTGTTAAGCACATAGTCTATAGTATTATCAGCATCCAAAAGAAGTTATAGCTTCCTGGCAACTAAATCTCACTGAGAGGGGCATCCAAGGGGTGAATGTGTACCAGGTCTCATGTCATCAGGAACCCAGACTCTTCAGCTCTTCAGAAAGTTATAAAATAAATTCTGAAGGCTACTCCAAAGGCTTTGGCACTTCACAGACAGCCCCATTGCTAGTGAATCTTAATCACTTAAGCAACCAGAAGAAGGAATGTTGACCACCCCCTCCTGAGACTTGGGAGCAGAAAAATCAGGTGAACTTGGGTGCAGAAAGATACTGAGCTATGTTTGTTTAAACTCCTCATGTTCACATTATTTCGTTCACTCCCCAAGAGGGCTGCTTCTACGGAATAAAATACCACTGGGCAGCTTTGGTAGGTTTTCCAAATTGGTGGGCATTGCTGCCTCAAATGGGAGTGTATTGCATAGTTTACCTATGTGGTATATATTTATATCTTGCTTTCCCAGGCAAGAGCACAAGGTTGTATACATGTTTCTCCTCGCTCGGTTTTTATATTTGCAACTACTGTAGGTAAACTGGGGACACGGGTGGCACTATGGTCTAAACCACTGAAACTTGGGCTTGCCGATGAAAAGGTCGGCGGTTTGAATCCCTGCGACAGAGTGACCTCCCGTTGCTCAGTCCCAGCTCCTGCCAATCTAGCAGTTCGAAAGCACGCCAAAAAGTGCAAGTAGATTAATAGATACCGCTCCGGCGGGAAGGTGAATGGCGTTTTCATGTGCTACTCTGGTGTCAGTGTTCCGTTGTGCCAGTTACAGGTAGGTAGCCGTGTTGGTCTGGATCGAAGTAAAATAAAAAAATTCCTTCAGTAGCACCTTAAAGACCAAGCTGTGCCAGAACAGCTTAATCTAGCTGGCCACATGACCCAGGAAAACTAGACGCCGGCTCCCTCGGCCTATAAAATGAGATGAGCATTGCAACCCCAGAGTCGTTTGCGACTGGACTTGACTGTCAGGGGTACCTTTACCTTTTAAACTTGGCTTGGTTAATATGTGTACATAAGCAGTAGTAAAAGATAGAGGGGGTGGGGCAGTGTTAGCGGGATGGAGAGGGTCCCAATCCACATACTGTACAGGTGAAACTTGGAAAATTAGAATATCGTCAAAAAGTACATGTAGTTCAGTAACGCAACCTATTATTATTTATTTTTCTTTTAATTTTTACAAATGCTTTTTACAAATATTATTGTAACAAATAGTTACAATAATACAAAAATAAACATCGCTATTACATTTCATTAATTACATTCCATTTATAATTGACCTGCCTAACGACAAATAATTACAATTACAACAAATAAAGGCTTGACATATCTTGCTTTGCAAGTCATGCATCTGTCTCATATATTGGTTTCACCTTTTAAGTTGCGTTATTGAAATAAATGCACTTTTCGATGATATTCTAATTTCCGAGTTTCACCTATACAGTGTACTGGGCTAAGGAAATTCTCTTGGCATCTATGTCCTTGAATAACGATCCTGCACCTAAACACAACTGGACCTATTGGTCAGGGGTCCCTTTACCTTTACCTTTACCTAAACATAGCAATAGCATTTTAGACAGAGGTCAATAGGAATACTTAAAAAGAAGAAAAAGAAAGAACAAGAAAAGGTAACATTGACTAACAGCAGTATCGTGATTCCTTTTGTAGTAGTGCAGCCTGTGCTTGTTTATTGGTGCAAAAACTATCTGATGTTAATTAACATACTTTCTTATGTTGAAACTTTTTGGACACAATCCAACCAATGTTAAGCAATTCTATATGTCATCAATTTCACTTGCTTAGCTCTCTCATGCCGCTACCAATGCATTTTTCACTGGTAGGACTTGGAATTATATCTCCAGCACACAGGAAACTCACCCATCTTGACAGCTGCAACAGACTCCTTATGCACCAGAGTCCCTTGAAGCTGCTGCAGTTGAGATCCGTCTTATACACTGCATTATTCATACAAATGCAGATATCTGGGAGACTACCATAAATGTGCAAAAAGCAGCTTAATGCCATATATAAACAGGGCCAAACTGGAAAGCCTAGAGAACAAATTTTTACTGCACAGTTGTTACTTGACAAAATGCAATGTTACGAAGTGTGTAAAAACACAAAGTGGTGTAACAACACCAGCAGCGTATTGTCTTTAGTAGCTCCGTTCAGTGTTCCTATTTGGTTAACCAAAGAGGTATTAACTAGTTGTGGGCACAGGTTTTGTTTCGTTCTGTTTTCCCTATGCGAGTCGTTGGAGACAGCACTGGGGTGTGTGTGTGCTAGAATTGCCTAGGGGCTACATGCCCATAGCAGGGGGTACTTTGGAGGCCACATGGAGCCTTTGATAACTGCCCCAATAAATCTCATGAACACATTCAAACCAATGAAGACAAGTGACTAGATTTTTAATTCTTTATTGGTGAAGCACTCGGTTACATCAGCTCCTAACATTCAAATGACAGACAACACTTCTTGCTAACTAGCTGCCCAAGGAACTTATGACTGCAGATGTGTCCCCCATCTCGGATAGTTGGAGCAACACTATAGCCCTGCCCCCCGGCCTTCTTAAACCCCCTTGTCTGACATGGTCCTCTCAAGCAGCCAACAGCTCCAGCTATTCCCATCACTTCAAGCGCCTCCTTAAGCAAGGAGACAGCAGAGGACTCCAAATACTCTTTCTTGGAGCACCACAGGCTCTCCAAACCCAGAGACTTCCTGCAGCTCTTCTCCTGCCTCCTCCTCCGCTACCTCTAGCTGCCTGGTCTCTTCCTGCTGACTCCCCACTTCCACCACCAGTAGCAGCATAGAACCCCCACAAATCACTGGTCCCTTGCCCTGAATCATTCTCCTCCCCACCTGCCTCTGTTGCCCACAAATCCCCCCACTCCTTGGGCTCCTGCCCATCCCTGGCATCAAAGCTCAGAAGCAGGTTCAAAGCTTCTAGAACACCCGCTTCAGTTTGGGCCACTTTGTGGAAGCCGCAGTTGGTTTGGGAGGAGGTCTTTGTCAAAAGCGGGTGAATGCCGCTACTGTTCTGTTTTAGATTCCTGCTAAATACCACATTTAAGGGGAAATCGTGAATGATCTTTAATAAAAAGATATCAAATCCTCCACTAAAATTTAAATCTAACATTGTTGTGATAGGAGGTTGAAGTCTGCGAAGTTATAGCATATGTGCTCCAAAGTGGCACCTCTAAATAAGCACTTCGCTGTTTATCTTCCTGTCATATTATGTGACAAGTATATAATGCAAGACTCAGAAACCTGCTATTTAAAATGGTTTGGTTTCCCCACATTCCATTTCTGAAATTTATGACTCATTTTCCATACATGCTTTGAATCACACCAAGCTATTCTTGAAGGGGTGCATGTGCGCGCATAAAACCCATGGGTTTTAAATCTTTTTTAAGGCAGTCCCTTTATGCGGCTGTACTGCTGCATTTTGACAGTAGCCTATATGTATTGCAACAGTGGGATTATAGTTAAAATGACTTCAGATTTAAAGCCTCTTTTTTTAAAATCTCTCCAATGTACCACCTGTTAAAGTAGAATGGGAGAAGTTTAGCCATAAATCAATCACATGCATAAAGAAAAGTCCTATCTGTCGGTGGCTCATGCCCCAGGCTATTTTTAATGTAGATTTAAGAACTGATGAAATATGTACAAGCAAATGATGGTGATGATCTGTATTCATACAATTTTTTTAAGGTTGTCACTCAATGAAATCTGTTCTTATCTGTGCCGCCGTTCAGTGCAGTATTAAAACTGTTGTGGATACATTGAAGTTGGTTGAATACTAGAACATGGCATCAGTCTCTTTGATAGAATTGGAAGATTAGCCAATTTCTGACAGTATAAAATACCTGCAGTCTAAAAACGGGCAAAACTTTCAAAGTGGAGGACAATGAAGAATGCAATGCTCCAGAGCTGTGGCACTAATCAGTTTTCTCAAATCAAATGTCTCTTAATGGAAACCAATAGCCACGAAATTGCAGAAACTTCCCAGGAATGTGAAGCCCATCAGAGCACTGGGGTGGAGGAGTAGATGGCATACCTTTGCTCTCTCAGCTGATGTAAGCAAGATCTGTGTCCTTATTCCAAACTTCAGGTGCCTCAAACACAGATCTTCCTTGCATCTGGGAAGCTACTATAGTCTCTCTTTCAAGAACTGATGTTGGGGCAACAGACTTGCTTTGTGAGAGTATTGAACTGCCTCCTCCTATACTCAATTTGCACGTTTGTATATAATCTCGAACATTACAGGAACACCTTAAGTCTCTTTACCAAAGTGAACAAAACCCAGATAAGTGCTGACTGCATATGCGTATCCAATTGTGAACCAATAGCACATTTCCTGTTGGTTTCAATGGTTCTAGATTGTGCCTAAAATGTAGGTTTAAAAGTATTGCAAAATTATATGCTTGTGCCAACTATATTCCATCTGTCTACCATAGGGCATTATTTATTCGATACACAAGCTAACTTGAGTTGCTGTTAAGTAGAACCCACTTTGTAAATTTTCTGTTATAATGTGTTTAACTTTCATTCCAGGCACGTGTGAACCCAATCAATGTCACACCAACTATACAAGCTATAGATCAGGACCGAAACATCCAGCCTCCTTCAGATCGGCCAGGGATCCTCTATTCCATCTTAGTTGGTTGGTATTTGATTACCTCACTATCTTTTACAAACAAACACTGTATTATCAGCAGGCAGGCAAAGATTAAGTGGGGCGCAGAAACCCAATAACAGATTCATGCTGAGTCTGGTGTGATAGCTGCTATTGTTCTAGGCAAGTGTTTTATTGTGCAGTTTCTTCTTGTGGTTGTTTATTCCAAATTGGATTGCTGCTGTTTGAAGATTTAGCTTTCTTTTGGAAGGGTTTTGTTTTTGCCTCAGAATAATGAAGCAATTACATTAGATGAATCCAATGAAATGCTTGTCCATATACATAGATTTTGCTGCTAGACTATGTTGGACTGATAAAATAAAAAATAAGAGGCATAATAACAACAAAAATCCCTTATGTTAGATTCTTTGGTTGCCATGATTTTTTTCTGAGCATAGGAAAAGTAGTTCATGAATAGTTCATATGGTTAAGGGAGTGATAGTAGCTCAGCCATAAAGCTCATTCTCAGGAGTCCCAAGTTTACTCCCTGGAATTTCCAGTGAAAGGGATTAGTTAGAGATGATGGAAAAAACTTCAACATGAGCCCCTGTAGAGCTGCTGTCAGTCACAATAAGCAATATTGGGCTGGATCAGACATGGGGAACTGGTCACTCTTCAAATGCTGTTGGACTCCAACTACCATCAGCCACAGCCAATATGAGCAGTCTTGAGGACTTATAGCTCAAAAGCATCTGGAGAGCCAAACATTCCCCAGCCCTCTAAATGAACAAGTAGCCTATGCCCTTACTCCATTTTAATCTTTCCCCCGTTACTGTGGATAGCCAGTTATTGCTGTTTCTCCATTGGTGCACTGCTGGAGGTACCACAATTTCAGTAAGCTACCTCAGATGTTCCATTGCAATGGAATAATTAGAGAAGCATCAACATTTGCACCGATGCAAATTTAGCTGCTCAGCACATGCTCAATGGCATAAGTTGGTTGTTCACAAGACCACCTGTAGCATTGGGCATCATGTCATGTGTGGATGTGATGTTGCCCCAAAGACTTGATACAGTAAGGAGAGATGGGAGGGCTAAGTTAAAGAGAGCTGCTTCAGCTTCTGTGGCAGAAGCCTCTGCAGCAGTGTAAAACTGGGCTGGCAGGTAAGTTTGAAACAAAGATAAACTAGTAAATTGCATAGAGTTTATTCATGCTTGAACTGTCCAGTAACTGGGACATAGTGATTAACCTGAGGTATAATAGGATTCTGGTATGTGTGTAGGAGCTGAGACTATCACATATAAAGATATTCCATTTGGAATTAAAGGTGGGTCATTTAATTATAGCAAAGCAAGGATTCTAAAGCAGGGTGGAATAATTTGAATGAAGGCGGTTTAAATGAATAATAGAAATCAAGACTTAAATAACTGGGATGGCGGTGGGGAACTGATTTGAATAATTGATTTAAATCAGGTTTTCCATGTTATACACTGTCTGTTTTCTGACCAAACTGTCTATTTTCTGGACAAACATGAGCAGTAATTAGTTCCAATTAAAGCATATTGGTTTGCAATTAAATAAAGGATTTATCATACTGACGAGTGTGAGATATTGATCATGCTATCCTATGTCTTTTGTACTATCTTTTGAGTGCATATGTGTTTGTGAGAGAGAGAGCCTTTATGCACATACCGGTAATTGCATGATGTCTTTTGGATGTTCTCTGTTCACATCAAAGGACATTAAGCAAGACCAATTGCCTGAAGTGCCAACCATTCTAGACTGGACATATGCTGTTTGATCAGAAGAGTCATGAATCTTCATAATTTAGAAACTGAGCAGATGAACCGTGGACCTCCAGGTATTGCTCCCAACATTGGCTGTATTTGCTGGGACTCATGGAAGCTAGTGTCCAAAAACATATGGAGGGTCACAGGTCCCCCATGTGTGGAATAAATATTACTCAAGTGGGTTCAGTAGTTGCTCCTAATGAGGTACAGAACAGAGTATCCTGGAACTTAAGGCCTATGGTGTTTTTGCAGTTCCTTGCTTCCGGTAGGAAATCCATACTGATAAACACAAAAGTACCTTATGTATTCCATCTCATTTATAATCCTTGATCTCAAAAATGATATATATTTCCCCAATGACCATGCAGGCACAAAACCAGTCTATTTGATAATTTAAAAAAAATCACAGATTCAGTTTTTAAAATTAAGTTTGTATCAGATTAGTTTTTTATATATATAAAATGAGACTGTATCGTGAATACAATTCAAATTTTTAAAAAATCAAATTCAAAACTCTTGCTGTAGAGATTTTTGCTTTTGCTTTGACTTTTCTTCTTTTTTCCTCTCTGTAAGATTGGATGCTACCGTCTACAATATAATAAACAGTACATCGAGACACATAAATACAGTTCACCCAAATATTTAATTCTTATTGGTTGTATTGTTCAAAGTTTTCAAAACAGCATTTCCAAAATTCTACAGTAAAACTAGTATTATTAGGCCATCTGCTATATTAAGGCTGCAATCCTATGCAGGGCCTCTGCTGTTGGGGCTCTTTAGGTCAGGCATCCCCAAACTTCGGCCCTCCAGATGTTTTGGACTACAATTCCCATCTTCCCCGACCACTGGTCCTGTTAGCTAGGGATTATGGGAGTTGTAGGCCAAAACATCTGGAGGGCCGCAGTTTGGGGATGCCTGCTTTAGGTGAATCTCATCCATAGGGCTGATTCCTATTCAAAAGCAGCAGCAACAGATTTTCACTTCTGCAGCACCACCTGTTTCCTCTCCCTCACTCCTCCAAATCTTCCCCATAGGGTTCCCCCAACTCAACAGGGAGCTGTAGGGGAGAGGAGAGGAAGGGAAATCTCCATCCTGCTAGTTCAAGTCTCTCGTGCTAATGGAACAGGTGTATACTGCCGCCCTATACCTACTAAAGAGCCAGTGGGAGTCATGGTCTTGATCCTTTGATGTCCTCAGAGAACCAGTCCATTCTAGTGCAAGTCAAAAGGCAGCAATACTAGTAAAGAAGTGGAAGCAATAAACAGCGTATTTTATGTTGTGAAAGATAACTGAATGAAGGTAACCAAGGGTAATCAAGCACCATTTCACTGGTGACTTGGAAGAAACGTTTTATTAGGTTTAAATTCCTCACCAGGTTGTGTGTCTGGTGAGGTAGGTTTAATATCTACATGGCTGAAGCAGGGTGCTTTGTTAAGTACTGTATATGAAAATGGCTGCTCCTCTCAACATCTTGCCAACCTGGTGACTTCGGGATGTTGTTGGACTCTAATTTCCATCAGCCTAACCTAGCATGGCCAATGGTGAGGAATGATGGGAGATGTAGTCCAACCATATTGGCATTGCCTGATCTAGCACTTTGTTTTGCTACTTTCAAGAACTGGTCAAGTGTTGATTCCTGAATAGGGACTCATTGTGAGCTTAGGAGAAGCCCAGAAATCCCAGCTTGAAGAATACTTTGGTTGTGAAAGTCTTTGGAAAGACATGGTTGTCTTGAATTGTTCAGAGGCCATGTCCCAATACTATGGTCTCCAACTGAATATAATGCCAGCCAGTAACTGTTAGGCAGCTCCCACAGTGTGCTCTCTTCCAAGGCAAAAGAAAAAGTGGATGCTGGTTAAAAAAAAATGTTGTTCTGTCAATGTGCTACAAACCTTACAGTAAGCCTTCCGAGATTTGCTAGTAGGTGCTAATGTCGTCATCCCAAACTACTGAGTTATGTTTTTATCAGAGAGTTCTGACATTTCAGCAGCACTTCCTTTTATCAGAGTATTCCAATAGGTGTCTGAGCCCTAGGAGATGATCATTTAAAATGTGGAGGAGATTACAACCCCTCTTATCCTTACTGAGCAATTTACGTAATTGCACGCCTAAGCGATTCAAGTACATTTTTGGGATCTCTTTCATCTTCCTTGCCACATATCCAGTTGCTTTGTAAAAACTTAATTCTTTCTTTCTTTCTTTCTTTCTTTCTTTCTCTCTCTCTCTCTCTCTCTCTCTCTCTCTCTCTCTCTCTCTCTCTCTCTCTCTCTCTCCTTTCTTTCCTCATACATTTCTGCTTATTAGTTAAGCCCCTGTTGTTGTTCGGCTGTCTCATATCCTGATTGCTATAATATCATAGTCTGTCATATTTTGCTAAGAATAACAAGAAAATTGAGATGAGCAGACAGTTCATTATGCCACAGCTACATTTGTAGAGCAGGAACATTTCGGGCTTCTCAGTCCATTTGATGTACTAATTATGGTTGGCTTGGTGCATGTTCGCATTTCATCTAGCGTACGGCTGGTTCAGAAGCTGGAAAATCCCCCGCGCGGAGAAGCCCCATGGAGGAAATAGCATCTGTGCCCAGCTGTGTCCATTGTTACAACTGCCACTTCTCCAGAGCAATTTGCATGGGTGCAGCAGCAAACGTTTCCGGCCATCACTCTTTTCTGTGTTGCCATTGGGAAATGGCACCAGTTGAGTTTGTGGTGTGTGTGTCTGTGTGTCTGTGTGCGTGTGCGCGCGCGCGTGTTTAAAGGATTTTTTTAACATGTATAAATTATGGATGGAGCATGACAAAGCATTAAAGAAGATAATGAAAAACAATTGTTTGTGGTGGAGGGAGAGAAGGATCAATGCTTTTCAAAAATATCAATAACAGGTTCAAATAATTATGATTAACATTATTATTATTATTATTATTATTATTATTATTAATTTATACCCTGGCTTTTCCAGTGACAGGGCAGCTTGCAGATTAAAAATCAGAACAGCTAAAATATAGGGCAAAAACAATGATTGAAACACATTTAAATATTGATAGAATTAAAAGTGTAGATATAAATCTATGAAAACCATACGAATAATTAAAATAAAAACAGCACGGCACCAGCCCTTTCACTAAAAGCAGTCCATTCCCCAAAGGCTGTTGGAACAAGAAAGTCTTCTCCTGCTGGTGGAAACACAACAAGGGGATAACTTCTCTAGGGAGGAAGTTCCAAAGTCTGGGGCAGATAGAAAGATACAAAGAACATAGGAAGCGACCTTATCTGTCTATTTGTTCATCAGATGCCTGAGGGTAGGTGGGGTCAGGACAGAGTTGCAGAACCTTGGCCAACTCGGCCCTCCAGATGTTTTGGGACTACAACTCCCGTCATCCCTGACCACTGGTCCTGTTAGCTAGGGATGATGGGAGCTGTAGTCCCAAAACATCTGGAGGGCCGAGTTTGCCTATGCCTGCTCTAACCACTATTCCACACTGGCTGCAACTACTAGCAGGCACCTTTTCCTTATGAAAAGAAAGATGCTCTCTTTAGGGCCCAAATTTGGGAATCTTTGTCTCAAGGGACTCTTGACTGACAGACTCAGGCTTGGACACAGGGACTGAGTACAGGTTCGGCATCTCCACAGCTTACATGTTCTTCCCGATATAGTTGGTTCTTCCCCTATGTTTCAGAGTCCTTGGCTGCTCTTATTTTTATTTTTTTTAAATATTTTTTTATTAAAACAAATTTACCAAAACAATTTAACAATCAATATATCCAATCACATTTTCCTCCTCCCACCCCTCTCCCACCCTCCAAGGACTGGTTTGTTTATACATATTGTTTTCTGCATGTTGTAAATTTCTACATATCATTACCTTATCTATCATCTATTTTACTAATAAAGTTGTGGGTGTTTATTCAAAACCTGCCAAGGAGTCGAAATCTTTCTGTTGTCTTTTTAGATAATTTGTAAAAAGTTCCTTGAAGTCACAGTTGTCCTTCTTCCATAGTTTGTATGTTAACTTTGTCAGTTCTGCATAACCCATCAGTCTTTCTTGCCATTGTTCTTTCATTGGGATTTCGTCAGTCTTCCATCTTTGTGCTAACAAGACTCTTGCCACTGTTGTAGCATACATAAATAAGTTATTTGTTTTCCTTGGCAGGTCTTCTCCTAACATCCCTTTAAAAAATGCTTCTGGGTGTTTTTTTTTATACAAATGTAGTTTTAAACATTTTTTTTCAATTCATTGTAGATCATCTCCCAAACCTTTTTGACTTCTCTACATTCCCACCACATAAGATACAAAGTCCTTTCTTTTTCATTCTATTAGCTAAAATGTTTGCAAATAATTTATAATTATTATTTAATAATGAAATAGGCCTGTAATTTTTTATTTGCATTAAATCCGATTCTTGTTTTGGGATCACTGTTACATAAGCTTCCTTCCATGTTCCTGGGATTTCAACTGTTTTTAGAATCTCATTCATCACATCTTCCAATGGATTTACTAATCGCTCACTTAGCTTTTTATAATATTTTGCCGTTAGCCCATCTGGTCCCGGAGACTTGCCACTTTTTGTCCAATTTATTGCCTCTAATATTTCTTGAACTGTTATTTGGGTATTTAGAATCACTGGATGTTCCTTTTATTTTTTGCAGATTACTTTTTTATATATATTCCTCTATCTTAAAAACTTTTTCATTTCATTTCTTATACAATTCTGAGAAGTATTTCACAAATGCTTCTTTTATTTCCTTCATTTTATCTGCAATTTCCCCATTTATATTGATTTTATTTATAAAATTTCTTTGTTCACTTTTTTCAATTGCCACGCTAGCAATTTTCCTGATTTATTGGCATGTTCAAAATATTTCTGCTTCATTCTTTTTATTTACCAACTAATTTCTTCCTTGAATATTATAGAATATCGGGTTTGTAATATTCTAATTGCCTGCTTTACTGACTCTTTATTAGCTTTCTTGCAATTCCCTCTCCTTTTTCATAATTTCATCTTTTTTTCTTTCAATTTCCTTTTAATAGAATTTTGTTGTATAAACAGTCCCCTCATTACTGCCTTACTTGCATCCCAGACCATTTGTATTTTAATCTGTCCCTGGAGGTTTTTTTTTCAAAATAATCCCCCAAGGTGTCGTCTTTAATCGGATGACACGGAGCGCACTGCCATTCCGCTCTGCAGCAGACCGGAAGTCCAGAGTCCTTGGCTGCTCTTGAATAATGGAAGAGTGGGCAAAACCGAGCAAAGGGAGGTTGCATGAGTAGAAATCCCAGTTACCTCCTATAACTCTGTATGCAGTCTATTATATGTTTCTGATTTAAATCTGTCTATCTCTCTCTCTATCTGTAAATACTGGTGGAAATACTGGTACTCATAGAATGTTTACAACGTACAGCTTCATCATTTATAAACTAATGTTTTCTAATGATCAATCCCTTCTCTGTGCCATAACTTAACATTGCCAAGGTGACAAGCTTGATTGAAACTGTAGGGGGATATAGAATGAGTATTTTTCAAAACACAATTTTATAGTGAATAGTCAGTAATTAAATTAACCTTTATTTTAATTTTAAATTGTTATACTTATCCATACAAAATTGAATAATTCAATCCTACCTTATCTAAGAAGTTAACTGTGCCCAGAAATAGCCAGTACTTATGAAGGATTATTTCAGATGCTATTTCCTTCCCATGCTTGTATCCATGGAACTGCTCTGCATAACAGATTTTTCTAGCATTGCAACAGACGGCCTTATTCTTGTCTGAATTTTAGCCACCAGATATACAGAACAATTAACTTACTGCTTTCGAGTATGCAATAGAATACAGCTGCTCTATTTCCTTTTCCATTTATTTAATTTTTACAATAGCTTGATAGTTTCCATTCACAGAAAGGCATGGCTTTCATGCCATCTTCTGACAAAGACAATCAGGACTCGTTTTAGCATACAATGTGAATTTCTCTAGGCTCTTTTCAAGGTTAGTCATCTCCACTGTCGGCTGTTATGCAAAAAGAGGGGGGAGGGGGGAGGTTGAGAGAAGATTGAGTGGCAAATCTCCTACAGGATGAGATTTTCCTAACAGAGCCCACACTTCCTGTAAGCTTTGGTGGATACAGTAGTGTTTTGCAGCTGAAAACACACAATTTACAATAACATCCATTTATTTCACTTCTCATTATAATAGCACTAACAAAGGCCAGCAGTACCAATCATTGTACAGTGGTGCCTCACTAGACGAATTTAATTCATTCCACGGGTCTATTCTTATAACGAAAAATTTGTCTAGCGAATCCCATAGGAATGCATTGAATATTTTTTTTTTAAAAAAAAATTGCCCATAGGAACGCATTATTTGAATTTCAATGCATTCCTATGGGAAACCGCGATTCGCTAGACGAATTTTTCGTAAAATGAATTTATCTAGCGAGGCAACCTTTGCTAGAAAAATCCTTTCTTTAAGTGAAAATTTTGTCTTACGGGGCATTTGTTAAGCGAGGCACCACTGTATTATTAATATTTTCAGTATATACATCCACTTCAGTATATACATCCACTCCATTCTGTGCTAGCTTTGCAATCAGCTACAACCATGAGTTACTGGTTTATTAACATACCACATCATGCACTTTTTCATAGGCTTTTGTTCCCTATGTGCATAGTAAAAAGCACAATTCCAAAAGAAGTTTGAATGTACTGATGCTGCACAGAGACACTGGCGTATATCTTTTCTGCCCATTTTTTCCCACGTGTTCAGACCAGAGCCCACAATAGGTCTTCAATGTGTGATGTGAGGGTTTCAGGCAAGGAGTTAACCTCTGACTACTACTCAGCTTTTGCCCAAGAAATAAATTGCAGAGAAATCAGCTATACCAGCCAAGGAATTCAGTTAACAATTATAGGCCCACTAGTGTTGTTCAGCCCGTTTAGAAAACGGGCGCTAGAGGATATGTGAGAGCGTGCGCACGCGGCTGCTGGTTGGGAGGTTGGGGGAAGAGTGAGAGCGGAGGGAATCTGCGCGTTTCCGCGCAGGCGCGCACGCTGCTCCGTAACCCATCTCACTGAATCCTTACTTGAAATCTCGGAGCAGGACACGGGAGCGTGCGCGCGCGGGTGCTGGTTGGGAGGTTGAAATCAAGAGAGGGTTGGGCGGGGCAGAGGGCAGGGGAGAAGCGGGCAGGGTCCTGCCTGCTCCTAGGCGGGGCTTCCAAACCTCGTCAGTGCGTGAGGCTTGAGACAAATACTGTAAGGTACTACCATAATGAGTGGCGATAACAATTACAAAGGCAAACAGGGGCTTTCTGGGACGGTGGCAACGGAGCGGGTATCTTTTCTGCACTTGAGGGGAGCCGCGCTCATGGGAGAAAGGTGTCTCTCTTCCCCCACCTCCAGTACGACGGCGAAGTTTGTTTTGTCTTGGGGGGATGAGCCTCCCTCCCTCCTTCACACCCTGAGACGCTGACTTTCCCAGGAGCAGTCACCCGCTTTCGCCCCATTGTGAACCCGGCGGGCGGCGGCACCATCCCGACTACATCCACGGCGACCCTCCCTGCCTTCAAGACGGCTTTGTCAGAGGCACAGCAATCTGCGTCCCAAGGAGCGCATAGTGTTGGGCGGCTGGGCTGGCTGAGTGGGTGGGTGGGGGCACCGTCCCTTGACGGAGGCAGTTCCGCCAACGAAATGGTAGGCAGAGGGGTGGGGGGACTTGCTGCTAGTCGCCGGTGGCCGGGGAGGGTAGGAGGGGGGGAAAGCAGCCTTCTCCTCCTCACGCTTTAGCGCAACTGCAGTGAGGTGCTTGTCCCGCCGGGAGCAGCGGTTGGCAGAGGGGTGGGGGGTGGGGAGAGCGCGCGCGTCCAATCCCTGTGTCCCTGGTTGTCTCTGCTGTCCAATCCCTGTGTCCCTGGGGGACATGCGCAGTGACCCAGGGACACACGGGACAGCTTGGACGCAGGGACAACTTGGACATTATTATATAGGATGACATTATAGGCCAACAGTGATTGTCACTGTTCCCTATAAGAGCTTCTACATAAGGCCTGCTGCAGCTGTGAACTACTAGGAGACCTGCTCTTCCTGACTACAGCAGGCATCCCCAAACTTCGGCCCTCCAGATGTTTTGGACTACAATTCCCATCTTCCCCGACCACTGGTCCTGTTAGCTAGGGATCATGGGAGTTGTAGGCCAAAACATCTGGAGGGCCGAAGTTTGGGGATGCCTGGACTACAGAATCAAGAGCTGGAACTGACATGATAGGTATATCATGTCAGAAATACTGCTTTAGTATTCTTCCTTCTGGGGAGATCTAAAAGTTCATCTGGATAGAGCCTGTGCCTCTTCCAGGGGTGTTGGGAAGGAACAGAATGTATGTATAGCTGAGTTCAGGAGGGCTATTTGGTGTCCCTAAAACTAAGTGCACCCAAAAGCATTTATCAGAATAGTGTTTCACTTACCAACCCTAGGAAATGTTTTGAAGTTTGATGCAGCCTGGAATACGTTTCATTACTGATCAAATCTCAGCAATCTATACTATCATTTCGCAACTAGAAAAGAATATCCTCTTTCTGAAATGGTACCACTCTGTATGGAAGACCCTAAAGACAGCTATGAAGATAACTCACTCTTTATTTTTGTGTGCAATGGATAGAGACATTCATCTGCTCTGTGCATTGGTGAGCTCTATACACAGATCTCCAGCACAGCGAGGGGTATAATTGTTAAAACGCCTAAGTGTGGATGTGCTGGGAGAGATGGGGTGTGCTGCTGTAAAGTAATGCTTCTAAGAAATTGTTCTAGAAAATTGTTTCCTGCAGGAAAGAAGTAAGATTGTGTGAAAGTTCTCTCTCTTGTTACATTGCAAATAGATGTCATCTTTATTCTTGTTTGCATTCAGAGTTGTTATTCCATCCCTCCCCTTGAACAAAAAAAAGTGTGTATGCATGGAGTAATAACATTTTTCTGCACTTTTCTTGTGTACAATTTTACAGCTTTTGGAAATGCCATACCTATTCTATGTTGTAAGAAGTAAGAATGTTTCAGGAATGTTGGGAGGAATTACAGGGGAGAGGACTGTAGTTCAGTAAAGGAGCACATGTTTTGCATTCAGAAGTTCCCCAGATTAAGGCCCAGAATCTCCAAGTAGGACTGGGATAGAATGCTGCCCTGAAACCCTGGAAAGCCACTGCCATTTGCTGTAGACCAGGCACCCCCAAACTGCGGCCCTCCAGATGTTTTGGCCTACAACTCCCATGATCCCTAGCTAACAGGACCAGTGGTCAGGGATGATGGGAATTGTAGTCCAAAACATCTGGAGGGCTGAAGTTTGGGGATGCCTGCTGTAGACCTTACTAGTTGATGTGGAACAATGGTTTGATTCCATATAATGGAGCTTCTGATGGCTTGATATAAAAGCTGCTGATCAAGTGTTCTCCACTTCAAATATTAGCATCCTGGCATTTCTACTCATCTCTCTTTTATGAAAAAATAAAGTCTCTTGAGGCATCCCAAACCTATTAAACATGGTGATCAAGGTCAAAAAGAAAGAAGGGTTTCTTATATGCAGCTCTACTGAATATTCACACTTTGGTATTTGTTTTTGTTTTTAATTAATTCTTTATTGATTATTCAAGTTAATATATATTTAAAATAAAGTTGTGATTTTCCATGCTGATCCTTCTTCTCAATTATCTATTCAAACCTCGCTGTCTTTTTGCAGGGACTCCTGAGGATTATTCACAGTATTTCAGTATGAATGCGACAACTGCTGTACTCAGCCTCCTAAAGCCAATAAACAGGGATTTGCACCAGAAATTTGATTTGGTTATTAAGGTAATTTCAACTGAATTCTCATTTCCATGTGTTTGTACATTACTAAGTAGCAGTGTCCATGGAGAATGTGAGGGTTCCTTACACAAAAATGGGAACCGTCAACTTATAAACAAAGATTCTTCTAGCAGTAAGGTGTAAGTTTAATTCAATGCCATATTAGAAGTAACTGATCTATATCATTGTAATTGCTTTGACAATAATGTTGCATGGGAGAAAACACACTGAACTTGGCATCCAGCAACCATTAGCTGGCATTTAGTTTCACTTCATTACATTCAGTGAACCTTCTGTCCCAAGTTGGTCTTCTCCACTATGATGCTTTGTATTAAAATTCTCATCATTCTTGACCATTGGCCATGCTGGCTGGGGCTGATGGGAGTTGCAGTCCAAAATATTTGGATGGCACCAGGTTAGGAAAGGCTGCCCGACGTTTATGCATGTTAACTCAGAAGTAAGTCCCTCTGAGATCAATTTTACTTGTAGCCCAAGTAAATATGTGCAGAATTACAACCAAAATCAAAATTAACTTTTGCTGGTTTGTGCCTGAAATATTTGTTACAAAATGTAATTTTTACAACTCCCTTTATATATTGCAATAAATTTTACTGACCATAATTCAATACAAAGTTGGGTATTACTAAGCCACTCAAAGGACTTCCCCACACCTAACGTTAGTCTCTTGTGGCTACCATGTTTTGATTTTCTGTCTTGAGGAGCTGTGTTTTTCAGAGAAAATACGAACCACAAGCTTTGTCTGAGACATGCCTGAATATATTTTTTCTTTGACATTTATAGATTTGATTTCATATGGAAGACTGTGTGGGATTTAAAAACTCAATATTTTAAGTAACAAGCTAGAAGTGAAAATTGCTTCATTCATTCCGTAGAGAGGCTTAGCTTGGAATTCTGTATATTCTTAGTTGGAAGTTAGTTACTCTGAATTCAATAAGACTTATTTTGAGTAGACATGCATATGATTGCAGCTTCAGGCAGCCATTTCCCCCAGTAGATAGCACTTTTCCTGTTGCCATCTCACCATGGGCTCTGAGTGCTTGTCAGAGAATCCAGCCTACCATAGATATACATGCTTTATGAAAAAGACCCTGAAATCAAGGTTGCTGACAAAATGGAAGTTCACTGTAACTTGGGATTTCCCCCTGCAGACAACCATGAAGAATCTCATTCTGAATGTAGTGGGAACGGTTCTTACCTGTGTCCACTCTGAGGCTGCAGTCCTATGGTTCCTGGGAGGATATCCTAGAGGCCATGGGGTGTTTTTATCTCCCTCTCCAACAAGAGGGAGAGGAGGGGGTACACCCTCTAAGAGGGATCTCCAACCTTGTGTGTGGTGGGATGGAGTGGGAGAAAGCTTGGCTCCAAATTATTCATAGCATTCCTAGTCTCCCAACATGATCCCCAAATGAGGCAATGGTCCTGAAGTTGCCACATGTATTCCCGCTGTCAATAGTAAAGGCAAGAAAGAGGGAAGGCACTTTTCCTCTCTGCTTTATACACTGCCACTACACAACCAGCCGCATTTTGCTTTCATTGCCCCCTCCCCATAGATCCTACAGTGGGATTGTTTTGTTCTTTTATCAGGTAGCTGTTCATCAGTATATTCTGTCAAACCCATATAAGCTTTAAGAGACACAGAGTATATACTGTCTGTATCAGTGGTTTTTATGCTGTCTAAGGTGATAGTTATCATTTGAGTATGGTAAATATATACACACTCCACCCACCCACCCCCCACTCTTCATGTGTATATACATACACAACTACTGTATACTGTACAGCAAAGATATCAGGTAGCCTGACATCTGACTGGTTGATAGGGGATCAAATACTTATTTCACTCATTATAATGCGTACCAATCTCTGACTTTTGTCTTCTGGGTTTCTGGGGTTTTTCCTGTTGTTATTCTGTCTCTCACAGCTACAATAAACCTACCATTAAAATTATGGACAGGTCATTTCTTCGTCAGAGGGCAAATGGGCAAATTTAGCAGGGGATCAAATACTCCCCCCCCCACTGTATGCTGTACTAGTTTGCTTCCATGTGAATATTTGTTAAGGAATGTGCCAAATATTGATGCCACTAATTATAGGGAATTTATTAAATAATTCATTTTCATGCCTAATTGTTAGACGACTTCTCTTATTTGAATGCTTCAGATGTGCATAGATCAGGCTTCCTCAACCTTGGCCCTCCAGATGTTTTGAGACTACAGTTCCCAGCATCCCTGACCACTGGTCTTGCTAGCTAGGGACCATGGGAGTTGTAGGCCAAAAACATCTGGAAGGCCGAGGTTGAGGAAGCCTGGCATAGATGTTAGTTAAGACAAATGCTTTCACACATTTGAGTGCTCGGACCCACATTCACAAATACCTGTTAGTTTTTACTGGGAAAAACAACTGGGGATTGGTGCTAAGTAACTCTACAACAATCTTAAAAATAAATTTTAAAAACCCACCAATTTCCCATGGCCAAATTGTAGTACCTTAATAACTGGCTATATCATTAATGGAATTTTTTACCGGCATTATTAGATTCGAATTACCATGGTTGGTGAGCAGTTGAGTGGATAATAAGCAAGGGTATCAGTCTATAAGACTAATAATATGCCACATGCTTGAATAGTATCATTTAGCACTACAGTGTCGAAAGTTCCATTATGCTGGCAAGATGTGGCAAATTTGCTTATCTGGGCTTGTGTTTTGTAGTGTGTAACTCAACAAAATATCTCTGTTTATATCTGAAGGCAAACCTATTCAGAAAGCCAAGTAGCATTAGCATTAATAAGTTTTCCATACAAATTTTAATGATACTGCCAAAAAAAAATCATCCCTTTTCATCTTAAAGTCTCTGTCCTTAACTTGGGGGAAGCTTCTTCCCTACTTCCATTTCCAGTTGTTCCCTTGAATTTATACTTCATGTGATAAATTATTTTGGATGAATTTGCTGTTACATTTTTGTGAACCTCTGCTGTAGTATTCAGTGAATGAATGGTGCTATACTTGTGTTGAAAAGCAGATGTGTAAGCTCACTTTTCAATACTTCCTATGTTGGAAATTATACATACTAACAGATATCTCAATTAACTGAGTGCCAATCCTTATATAGGACAGATAGTACCATAAGTTGGTGGAAGACCAAAGGTTTGCAGAAGTAAGTGTGTGTGTGTGTGTGTGTGTTTGTGTGTGTGTGTGTGTGTGTGTGTGTGAGAGAGAGAGAGAGAGAGAGAGAGAGAGAGAGAGAGAGAGAGAGAGATGGTCAGACAAAGTCTGAGCATACCAAGAGGCCATGGAATGCTGACTGGACGGGGCGGAGGTAAGGAACAATGGCGTGGAGTATCCTGAAAGGAAGAAGGTGTCAACCAGCTAGTAATGACAGGAGTACACTGCAACATTTTGTTGCAGATACCACTTGTATTATTCTTAAAATAGTATAGAATCATTCTGAGCCTTCTGTGAAGGGTCAATCGACCATAAGTCAATGCTCTATGAATTTTTTGAGAATTATTCTCTGTGGAAAACTACAAAACTCGGTGTCTCTAAGTAGTGTGACTGGTTCCTTGCCTTGTCAGGTTAGTGAAGGGTTAAATGTCACCTGAACCCCCTATGCACTTTTCTCTTCTAAAACCTCTTTCCTGAAATATATCTGCTTTTTAAAAATGTGGTAAAGGGGTGACACTGCACAGGACCAGCCCTGCCATTAGGCAAAGTGAGGTTGCCTAACAGGCAGTTGATCTATTCTAGGGTATCATAAAAGGTTAGAAAATTGTTATCTCCTTATTTTAGTTTATTTTTGACTCTTGGAGTAGTGCCTGTATGCTTCTCTGTCATGTATACCAAAATAACCTGGCCAGCTTTGGGGACTGTGCACCTTGACTTGTTCTATCCCAGACAGGATAATGCCTTGGGCCAGCCTGGGATGATGGATAGCCTGTGTAGAACGCAGAGTGAAAGCTGCTCTATCACTGCAGCCCTGAGCCTAAGTAGGAGAAACATGTTACCTCAACTGAATCAGCCCATGAATGCATGATGTCATTCATGTACTAACACATCAATGTGGGAGCATGACAAACTCTCAGGCTATTGTAAAGGTAAAGGGACCCCTGACCGTTAGGTTCAGTTGCGAACGACTCTGGGATTGCGGCGCTCATCTCGCTTTACTGGCTGAGGGAGCCAGCGTACAGCTCATGTGGCCAGCATGTGGTCATGTGGCCAGCATGACTAAGCCGCTTCTGGTGAACCAGAACAGCACCCAGACACGCCGTTTACCTTCCCGCCAGAGCAGTACCTATTTATCTACTTGCACTTTGACGTGCTTTTGAACTGCTAGGTTGGCAGGAGCAGGGACCGAGCAACGGGAGCTCACCCCGTCGCGGGGATTCGAACTGCCGACCTTTTGATCGGCAAGCCCTAGGCTCTGTGGTTTAGACCACAGCACTACCCATGTTGTTATTAGCTATTAGCATAGAGCAGAAACCACAACAAAGAATTAAAAAGCCATACTGAACTAGCATCTTGTTTTATAATAAGGGCTTGCATAGATTGGTGAAAATTTTGCTACTGTGTTGCAGCCAACAAATTGCAAAACATGATAAGAGTTTCCATTACAATTCTGATCAACAATGTGTGTGTGAACTGTGCTTTGCTTTGATAATCCATGATTATGTGGTGGGGCTGGGAAGGGAAAAGGCAGTGAATTGTTTTCAGCTCCTTTTCCGTTGCAGCTTTAGGTCTGTGAGGGATTCCTGAACTTGGTTAGTACAATGACCCCTACTTAATTGCACTGCCTACCTAATTAAGGTTGGTTTTGGTTGAGTGGTGAGTGAGGTAAACTGAAAGAACAGGTGCAAAGGACTGCTTTGCAAAGGAGGGCATCCTGCCTGCTTATTGTGAAAGATATAAAGACAGACTCACTAGACTGGAAATGATACTTTGCTTTACATTGTCTCTATTGCTTGTATTTAAAGGCTACCAAATTTCTTTAATCAGATTGATTAATCTGACCTCTGATTATTATTGTTAATTTGTGCAGAGCCATCACTGTGCACAGTCCAAGAGAACAACTCGTTGCCCAAAGGAGCTTACAGTCTAGAATTCAACATAGGGAAAATAACACAGGGAGGGTAAAGAAGCGGAGGCAGCGATAAACTAGGCAAAAAAATATATGCATTTGACATATGCTCTTGCTTGATTACAGGCTTAGTTTCAGTAAGACATGAGAACTGGGGGGGGGGGGTGTTGCCTAAAGGCTTGACAGAAAAGTTAGGTTTTGAAGACGGATTTGATGGAAGTAGAAGAGGTGACCTCATTCATAAGTTCTGGGAGACACTTCTGAGCATGTTAGGCATCAAGAGAAAAAGAGATGATTTGAGCACATGCTAGCTTTTATATATCTGCAGTGAATTTGATAATAATAATAATAATAATAATAATAATAATAATAATAATAATAATAATACTTATACCCACTCACCTGGCTGGCTTTCCCCAGCCACTCTGGGCGGCTTCCAACAACAGATTAAAAATACATTAAAACATCAGCCATTAAAAACTTCCCTAAACAGGGTTCCCTTCAGATGTCTTCTAAACGTCAGATAGTTGTTTATTTCTTTGACATCTGATGGGAGGGCATTCCACAGGGCGGGCACCACTACCGAGAAGGCCCTCTGCCTTGTTCCCTTTAACTTTGCTTCTCACAGTGAGGGAACCACCGGAAGGCCCTTGGGGCTGGACCTCAGTGTCTGGGCAGAACGATGGGGGTGGAGATGCTCCTTCAGGTATACTGGACCAAGGCCATTTAGGGCTTTAAAGGTAAGCTCAGAAACGTACTGGGAGCCAATGTAGGTCTTTCAAGACCAGTGTTATGTGGTCTTGGCAGCCACTCGGTGGCTGCTCTCTACAACATACCTATTTAGTTGAATGTACTGTGAGGTCCAGAAGGACCTCCTATGATTGAGTGATGGCTGGGCATCTTGCTGTGCACCTTGGTGGCAGGGGTGGATTGTGTCATGGTTACTATCTTTGAGAAAGTAGCTGAAGGGAACTGTTGTTGCTGTTCCATTAGGTAGATTAGCACTGTGGGTAAAAATATATGCTAGGTACTTAGAATACTCAGAAATTAGCATAATAGAACTGTTGGCATATCGGCTGGCTTTAGAGAAGAAAGGCCCGCTAATGAACAGTTCTTACATCTTGTCACCCTTAAATATGCTCTGGATATATATATATAGATATATTATATTCAGCTTTTGTTGACCCTTCTGTCAGCATTTGATCTTATTAGTATAGGCAGAAAGGTATAAATTCAGCCAGATGAATATTGATTGGAGACTTTTTGTTTCTTATCAAAGCACAAAACTTCCTTCAAGGTCAGGCTTGAAGAGCGATAAAAACATTCCACCCTGATCTCAGGAGGCATTTGGCAAGGATAACTTTTGGCCCAAATTTTAATTCAAATTCTTAATAAATATCATATAGCTTCTGATTTGTTGAATAATCAGTTATTTCCTTTCACTCTCCTAGACAAGAAAATGTATCTTTTTGATATGTGCAGTTGTGTGTCGATCTCCAATAGGTCTGGTCATTGAAACCAAGCACACATTTCTCTACTGTAGTGTCCTCCATTAGCAACCTGGGTATTTACTGAGCGGCAGATTGATAGGCAATATTCAGTTAGCCAACACATCAGAAATGAAATGGGTGGGTATTTCCAAACAAAACAATAAATAAATGCAGAATTATCAGTACACCTGATGCAGTGCCTTCGTTTTTGGAGAAGCAAAAGTAGATGTGGTTCCCTCTGCTCTCACTAACCTCAAAGCAAAGACCAAACTCAGCTTCTTTAGACTGGCCATGTCTCTTTCCTTACCAAAAGCAGCCATGGGCAGTCTCAGTCTCAGTCAGAGCAACACCATGGTGGGATCCCAAACAGGATTAGGACCACTGCTTTCCCTCTGGAAATTGACAGCCCCATCTCACATCTGCTACTTGTCCCCCTGAAATGTGCACCATCTCTCCTCCACTGCAGTTTTGGTGATATATTATTCAACAACTATTAACCCTATGTTTTGGACTCTAAATGTCCTTCTTGCTTTATAATTACTTGACACAGTTAACTGTTCCTTGTGGACATCCTGGCGTTTAAAATGTTGGACAAATAAGGAGAGGTATAGAAGCACATTATTGTGTGTATTGGATCATTTCTCATCTTTGCTGATATTGTACCTCTGTTGGCCAAAAACAAAATCTGTTGGACTCGCTCCCATCTGCCCCAGACAGCACTGGCAAAATTGAGGATGACAGGGCCGTCTTAAACGCCCCTGCCGCTGTGGTGCGTTGGATCTCTCCGGCGCCCTCCCACCCCGTTTCCCAGCGCGGTGGGCGGGTGGGCACAGCGGCGTGCGTGCGGGCAGGCACAGCGCGATCTCTCTGGCGCCCTCCCACCCCGTTTCCCAGTGCGGTGGGCGGGTGGGCGCAGCGCGCAGTGCGGCTCCCACAGGCGCAGCTGCGCGGCCGGCCAGTGGATCGGCCGGCCAGCGGGCGGGCGCAGCTCGCGGCGCCTTTCTGGCGGGCCGGCGCCATGGTGCCCTGCGCCACCGGGGGTCTACCTAGAGCCGGGCCTGGAGGATGATTAGATTTGCAGTCCAATTCCACCTGGAGTTGCCACAGCTTCTCTATCCCTGATTTAACTGCTTCTTTTCTTTGTGAGGTAATTACAGGGAAGCTTGAAGGCAAATATAACTAAAATGCTATACACTTTCCTATTCCATGCACTTTTATTGAAGAAGATCTCAGCTGTCTAAAAAAAGCAACAACAACAAAACCCAACCCGTAAGCCTTTGCTGCTGTTGATGCTCCATGTGGAAGGAGAACAGCATGATAATGTCATACCTGCCCATAGTATTAGATCAGGGTTCCCCAAACTAAGGCCTGGGGGGCCGGATGCGGCCCAATCGCCTTTTAAATCCGGCCCGTGGACGGTCCAGGAATCAGCATGCTTTTACATGAGTAGAATGTGTCCTTTAATTTAAAATGCATCTCTGGGTTATTTGTGGGTCCTGCCTGGTGTTTTTACATGAGTAGAATGTGTCCTTTTATTTAAAATGCATCTCTGGGTTATTTGTGGGGCATAGGAATTCGTTCATATATTTTTTTCAAAATATAGTCCGGCCCCCCCACAAGGTCTGAAGGACAGTGGACTGGCCCCCTGCTGAAAAAGTTTGCTGACCCCTGTATTAGATCCAGATAATTTTGCCCTCCTATGGCACAAGGATAGGGAGATGTTTGGATCAGCACTGAATTTGGGCTGCAAGAAAAGAATATATATATATTTAACATAGGTGTCTCTCTGTGTGTGTGTGTGTGTCTGTGTGTGTGTGCACATGCACGCGCACACACACTATATTAAATACTTGCACAATTTCATCTCATGAAAGTGACAGATTCATTACACTGATTATTTGTGGTTAAATGATCTCTATTAGTGGAGGATCTGAGTGCAATCAATAGATTCATTTTCCTCTAAGTATGTTTCTGATTGACACAGATTTTTAAAAACCTGGCCATCCTCTCTGCCTCCCCACCCCCACCCTCCTGCTCTCTGTGTGTGCATAGATGTAGTGATGAGGAAGTAGGAAGAGTTCAAAAATACCATATCAGCATTTTCTACCTATTTGTGACACAGCTGGTGTTTAATTGGAGTAGACTTTGATATTTAGAATTAATGGTTATCCTTTAAAATGAACGAGGTGGTGTTTTTTACTACATAATTTAGAATGTGCAGCAGCGATGCAGTCAGTAATTTTTTCCTTACTCGCCAAGGAGATATTTATTATTTTGATGGGTGATGCTGAGATTTATAGTGATGGGATGGAATCCTAAACAGGCTATGAAGTTCCTGGCATCGATCCCAGCCCCCAAGATCCAATTAGGGCTGGTCTCAATCTTTAATTGGACTCATTTTGACTTGCCCCTTCGACAGCGCTCGACACAGACCCTCAGTGTTGCTGCCCTCTATTCTCCTAACGCACTAAGATAGGACAATAGTGACCAAGGTTCAACTCAGGTGCTGCGTTTAAGGTCTCCATTAGGCCCCAGATCCTGCCATGAGCTGGTGTAGAAGCTAGAACTGAAGAGAAGCCGAGTGGTTCAATCAAGAAATCGTGAAATGAACACAGTATTTCCAAGAGAAAAGTTTTCATGAAATGGAAATGTGGCAATGTGTGTAAATTTTACCTTTGTACAGTAGGTTGGTTTCTGCACACACTCGCACACTCCTTTTTCTCTGTAGACTTTTCCACTCGCTTCCATGTCCAGGGCAGTATGTCCTTAGCTCTTAAACTTAGTATTGGAGTGATAAATCGGTCTGGTCCAGCCATACTGTAAGGACTCTCAGGATGCTTTCTCAAGAGTAACGATGCGCAATTGCCTTGGATGGATTTTACAAGGCTTTATTTACATCTGGTAGAGGGTAAAGAAGCCCTTTTCCACAAGCACATACCTGATCACACTACATGGGATCTTTCTTGGGGCTTCAAAATGACAATGACCTCTGGAATGTGGTGTCTTACGCACAGTTCTTCTTTGAGTGCAATGCTTAATATTATTTGGCCATTTATTTATAAGAATAAATGCTTTTGCCAGTTATGGTTATTTAACAATTTATTACTGTCTGTGTGTGGTGGTTGGTTGGTTTTTAACATTTATAATAACGTTTTTGGAAGCTGGCTTGCATGGGCCTCCTAAAAGGCATCTTACAAATGTTTTTTAATGAATAAATAAGTTCTGTTGGAGTTAATAGCCCTATTTGGATGGGGGCTAACTTTACCAGTAACAAACACACTTTTTGCTTTTGTAGGCAGAACAAGACAATGGCCATCCTCTTCCAGCATTTGCCAACCTACATATTGAAGTTCTAGATGAAAACAATCAGAAGCCTTACTTCACAGAAGCAGCGTACGAGGGCTTTATTTTAGAGTCCTCCCCTGTGGGTACAACGATCTCAGATAACCAGAACTTGACGTCTCCACTGCAGATCATAGCTTTGGATAACGATGTAGAAGAGGTTTGTGTTTTGCATTGTTAAAATAATTAAGTGTGCTCTGTGATGCCATATTTGTCCATAAACGCTGGATGATTTCATAAATAGATTTTTAATAACCTGATTGCACCAAGGTTTACCAGTGTAACACACACAAAAATGTAACACACTGTAACACACACACAAAATGGATTAAAATTAATATCAGAATTTTTTGAAACAGTCCTCAACAGATTACTTTCCCACAGTACAAAGACTGTTTCAGGCTAATCTATTGTTTCTATGATCCATTAAAAAGTAGTGAAATGTTTTCTCTAGTAGCTTTTGCAACTGAAGTGATTCAATTCCAGGCTAGAATGACAATAATGTACTTATAGGGGCTCTTATTCAGGTTTTTTTCTGATTAGTTCAGGCCACTAGACAAATTCAGGCAGGAATGTCGAACAAAGTTTAACAATAAGGCTTGATTAACCATTAGGACGGTTAGCTAAGGAAGTTTTGAAACTCCATCCATAGTAGTAAAAAGATAATTTTTTGCCAATTAGAAGGAAATAAAACATTGTGTAGAACGCAGATCATAATATTCTTCATGATAAAGTCTTAAGTGTTACTGTGGATGAACCTGGGTGCTTTTTGACAGATACTGTGGATGCAGCCTCACAGATTGTCAGCACCTAATCATAGCATAGGCAGAATGGCTAGATGCAAAGAAGGACAGGACCCCGGTACTTTCAGGAGTTCTACAGAGGGCATACACCTTATGATGTAGTAGTGAGAACAGCTCTCTTCTCATGTTTTACCCCAGGCACAGGCAGAATCGGCCCTGCAGATGTTTTGGGACTACAGCTCCCATCTTCCATGACCACTGGTCCTGTTAGCTAGGGATGATGGGAGTTGTAGTCCCAAAACATCTGCAGGGCCGAGTTTGCCTGTGCCTGTTTTGCCCCATAGATTGGTCTCCTCCAAGCCTCCACCCTTCTCCATCTTGTTCAAGCCTCTTGAGGTCAGCATATGTCTTCTCCCCTTTCTCATATTTGGTTTATTTTATGCAGCCATAGCTAGATGCCTTCCTGTTCTGCCATTTCCCCTTCAATCATATCTTTGACTAGTTCCCCGTTTATTTATTTATTTATTTATTTATTTATAGAATGTGCTCTATTGTACTAGATTGCCTGCCTCTTAGTAGTGAAAAGCCATGCCTGCTGGATTCCCCTCTGTCCTCCTTTACTAGGCCAATCTAACACGAAGTAGCATACATAAGGTTTAATTCTGAAAATGTATGAAAGAACAGGTGGTTTATGAGTGACTTTTTTATATAAGCAAATTGCATAACCCATGCTGAAATGAAGCCTTGGGAATTTTTGAAGGAGTGAAGAAAATGAGATGGTTATGATTGGAGTTTCATTTAGGATAAATGCAGGATGAGATGTGTTTCAAAAGCAGCGTGTGGTGCTTGTTAAGGAATGGGTTGCTATCCGGAAAGGCAAGAGAGATCATAGCACAAGCAGATCTTCCATGACTTACTGAAAGGTTTTAATGTAAAAATGTGATGGCCATGTTCCAGCCAAAAGTGGGCACTTTCAAGTCCAATAAATTTGAATGAGAGAATTAAAGATGTGTTTAAATTTCGCCCACTGACACGGGAATTTCTAGATACTTAAAAGATTCAGGGCACAAGTTCATGACACAAATTCACACATAGTATATGCACACAGAGCAAATCATATTTATGATGCAAATTTAGACAGACTTTCAGACAGGGCCGGCCCTAAGGCAAGGCTGGGTGGCGCAATGCGCCAGGCCGCCAGGGGGGGCACCGTGCTGCACCTGCCAGACAGCCGTGCTGGGAAGGGGCGGGCACCGGAGGGATCTTCGCACCACGGCACCAGATATGCTTAAGACGGCCCTGCTTTCAGAGGGGAAAACAAAAATCTAGCTTTAGTTTACTCTGAGCTGCAGGATGAAACAGAATATTCTGGACCTGATACATTAATTTCCCAGTAGGCAAATTAAAAGGGTAGGTGGGTGGAATCTTACTGACACTGTTCTTTTGCAGCATCCCCTAGTGAGTAAATTGTTTTTCAAGTTTAAAAAACAGAGTAGGGACAGGATCCACTGCAGGAGGCTTGGGGTTTAAGCCTCTGTGCCACCTTCTAACAGTGCTGTTCCTCACCAAAATCTATAGAACCAGGATCATGCCTCGCTTTTTTATGGTGTTTTTCTTCATACCATCACAATCTTCCAGAACCTTGAAAGTTGTTGCTTCAGTACCTATAAGTGTCTGGTGCATGATCTTCAAATACACATGCACACAGACGGTTCAGCATGTGGAACAACTCTCTTGGATGCGTTATTTACTAGCAGGTGGCATCTGATGAGCCTGCCATACAATGTGGTCCTAAGGCAGGCACCCCCAAACTGCGGCCCTCCATATGTGTTGGCCTACAACTCCCATGATCCCTAGCTAACAGGACCAGTGGTCGGGGAAGATGGGAACTGTAGTCCAAAACATCTGGAGGGCCGAAGTTTGGGGATGCCTGCCCTAAGGTAAAGACATGTGGGAATAGGCAGTTGGGATGACTTCCAAAATGCCTTGTTTCCTCTTGTCTGATTTTACCCATGTATCCGGCCTACTGTTTGTTTTGGAACTGGAAGAAGGTTTTGTAGTTCAACATAGCCTGTCAGCATGTTGAATCTAGATAGTACTGAAGACACCAAATTCGGTGACCCATGTTGCCAGGATAAGTGGGTGGGGAGGAAGAGAGAGAGAAAATGTGTTTCACTGATGGAATTAGATGCCTAAGAACATAGGAAGCTGCCTAATACTGAGTCAGTATTATCTAATCTTTAATGTTCTGTTCGAATGTTGTAACTTGCCCTGGGACCATAGAGTAAAGGGCAGGATGGTGGTGATAATGTTAATACATTGACTGGTTTTCAGAGCCTCTCCCAGTCCCACCTGAATATGCCAGGAATTGAACTTGTGGCCTTCTGCATGCAAAGTTCTATAGAATCATAGAGTTGGAAGAGACCACAAGGGCCACCCAGTCCAACCCCCTGCCAAGCAGGAAACACCATCAAAGCATTCCTGAGATATGGCTGTCAAGCCTCCGCTTAAATACCTCCAAAGAAGGAGACTCCGCCACACTCCTTGGCAGCAAATTCCACTGTTGAACAGCTCTTACTATCAGGAAGTTCTTCCTAATGTTTAGGTGGAATCTTCTTTCTTGTAGCTTGAATCCATTGCTCCGTGTCCGCTTCTCTGGAGCAGCAGAAAACAACCTTTCACCCTCTTCCATGTGACATCCTTTTATATATTTTAACATGGCTATCATATCACCCCTTAACCTTTTCTTCTCCAGGCTAAACATACCCAGCTCCCTAAGCCGTTCCTCATAAGGCATCATTTCCAGGCCTTTGACCATTTTGGTTGCCCTCCTCTGGACACGTTCCAGCTTGTCAGTATCCTTCTTGAACTGTCAGTATCCTTCTATCACTGAGCTACAGCACTTCCTCCTGGTTGCTCAGGTCTGGGATGTTGATAAATTTATCATCATTCCTGGAATTTTAGGTAGGGACCACTTCAGGAGTAAAAAGAGGCAGTGACCAAGTTCTGTTACAGCAGCTACATCATCCCTGGAAAGAGAAGAAACCTCCTTCCCAACCTCACCAGCAGTTCAGATGGCTGTCACTAGCTCCAGTATTTTAAGAGCCTGAGGCTATTGGATTCCTAGATTTTGCATCCCTGACTACCAGTTTCCAGAAGCAATACAGGAGCATTAGGACTCTGCAGAACTTGCATTAGCTTGTTAGACTTTTAGAAGGATTAAAAGAAAGTGGGGCTTTGGGGGCCATGAAGCTTTTAAATAGAGCATTAGACTATATAAATAAATGCTCATATGCCAAAACAGGTATCTCTGTGACTAAATAGACTCAGTGGCAGCACTGGGAAAAGGAAGGGGGAATAGAATTAGCTGCTTAAGTAATTTTTCAAGATTATTTTTAGTCTTTTAAAGAGTCAACTTTGTCAACTAACATCACTGTAATTTCATTTACATATTATAAAAAATATTTAATTCAAAATTAAAACATGGTAAAATTGTTTTCCTGCATTAAATCAAAAACAGAAATAAAGATTCAATGCTAATTTAACTCCCTGTAGGCAAACCCCTGGGGTGTAACAATTTGATTTCTGCATGTGAGAACATGAGCATCTGAAGATTTGGTAAAATTAATGAACATGCATTTTCCCTCTTGAATCGAAAGACAGAAGTTAGTGTTAATAATTGTGTGGAATTCACAAGCTCAGACATGGAATTAGTGTACAACATTAAGTATTCATTTTAGCATGAGACTTCTGCGTTAGCTTCAAGCTCAACATTAACTCTGTAGCAGAATGTCTAGATAAGGCCTGTGAAACTTGTGGTCCACAAAGTGATTTATGCTCTTGAGCTATCTATGTTACCCTACCCAGAAGGCTGATCTACAATAGAAGGAAATTATAAATGCAAACAACAACAGCTGGCATAATGCAGGCTCCAAAGTCAGTAAAGCAACATGACATATTATGGTTTAAGACAGTGTGAAAGGGATTGTAAACCTTGTTGTGTGACTCAGGGAAACTAACATAGACAGCTAGTCAGTATGGTCCCTCTGGCACAGTTCAACTGGCCCTGAAAAAATGCTCTGTCCCTTTCACTGGGAGAGAGAGATTTCCCATGGAAACCAATTATAACCTCTAATACCATAGCTTGTAATCCCATGTGTGTGGCAAAGATGGTCCTTCTGGGCCATCATTTGCAACATTTTTCACAGTTGCCAATTGAACTGGGAAACAATTCTGGATTTGAAGTTTCTCAGCAGAAATTCGTGATGGAGATGTTGAAATCCATTTCCAAGGTGATTTAGGAAATAATCTTTTGAACTTCTGTTCACTAAACTGAAACTTATTGTTGAGTTTACATCCATTTAGTTCCCTGGAGGTTTGGTTGGTTCACATACAGCTCAGAGTAGAATACTACAACTTAGGCTATATTCCGTCCCTTATGTACCTGTATTCTCAAAGGTTACTGCAGACCTTAGAGCTCACCTCAACCCCTTTATTTGAGTTTGCATCCACATCTAACTCGATGATATTCTAAGAAGGCATTTCTGTCCCACCCATAATTACTCCAAGATATGCACTATATGGATTTCCACAGCCCCCTTGTCATTGGGCATTAAACAAACTTCAGGGCAGAAGCTACAACCTCCTCAAACACCACAAAGCCAAGTGCTGTTTCTGCATACCCTGTAGTGTCGTTATAAAGGGAAAGTGTTTTGAGTGTTAGGTTCAGTCTAAATTTGTACTCTTTACAAAGGAAAGAAGATCCCGATAGTGCTTTTGTTTGGTGGTCCATTGCTTTTACATGTCTTATTTCAATAGCTTTTTAAAGGGGTTCCAGGCATTATATAAGTTTACTGCTTACACTTATTTTATTTTCTATTTGCTTCATTTTGTTTTTTAGGTCCCACCAGGTGCCATTCCTGTAGGTATTTTTAGATGTTTGTGTTGGTGTGTTAACTCCTTCCTACTCATCGACTTTACTTTTTCTCACCTTCCTTCCTGTCTTAAAAAAAACAAAAAAATGAACTGTCTTTTGCTTAATATAATTTTTCAAAACACTAATTTTGAAACAAACAAAAACCTGCTTAATAGCAGCTTTCCTTTCCCTGTTTCCACCCCTCATCTGAAGACCAGAGCTGTGATTATCTCTTCTGAAGAAGCGGCCGCCACATCATGTTCAAAGCTACCATCTCTCTTCCTTACCCCCTTTTCACCCGTTGCACACTGTCCTCCTACTTCTTGTCTGCACATAGCAGTGCTACTGACATATGGCAAAATGTGGAGCATGGGGGAAAGAAGAGATGCATCACGTGTGAAAAAGATCCTTAGTACTTTCCCTGTTTCTCTGTCCCTTTTCCTGTCAGTTGCAGTGATGCTGTTGGAACACGAGCGACCACCTGTAGACACTTCCTTTTGAAATATCTTACAAGCCTTCGATATTTCAATTAGCTGGTAAAAAGAAAGTGTGTCACATTAATGGGTGCTTATAAGGTTTTTATAATACTTATTTGCTTAGCAAATAAATGTTATTGCAGTACTTGCAGAAAAAATATATGGAAACGTTTGAAAATGGGAAGTCCTGATGTTGTTCTGTCTGAAAAATTGTGTGTGGAATGAGACCTTTATTACTCTTCTTAGCTGGCTTGCTGCCTAGGAGTCTGATGACTTTCAGTTATCACAGCATACTCCACAATAGCATCTCACAAATACTGTTCACAACAGCGTTGGAAAAATACAGTTTCACGGGATTTGACCTGGGGAGCACATTCTTTGGCTGCCATTGTGGCACATGGTGCTGCCTTGTTTATTCAGAAATGTAACATTTTCACTAATCCCAAAACTGTAACAAATTAGACAAAGGGAGAAAGACTAAAAAAAATATTAGGGGAAAAAAACACTGCCTCCTCATAGCTCGGGCCATGCTTATTTTTTAAAATATTTTTTCATCTTCTGGAGTCTTTGGTCACGGTGTTCAAATATGTACAGTATTGCAAAGTACACTTTGCAGAGGGAAGTAGTCTAGGTTCAGAGTATTTGTGCTAGGTTGGATCCATGCTTAGAGTTGACCCAGTAAGTTACTTATAACTCACTTGCGTCTCATTGATTTCAGTGGATCTCACTCTAAGCCTGGATCCAACCTAGCATTTTAAAACAGTTCTATAGAGGGGGGCAGCTTCTGGAAGTTGAGCAGTTTGGGGGCCCCTCAATATATTTTTTGAGGCGGCTAGGGCTCCTCAATATTGAGGAGGTGGAGGAGGCTGAGTGCAGAACAGCTCCAGCAGCTAGCTCCTTCTGCTGCTGCTGCTGCTGCTGCAGAGGGGAAGGAGGGAGGAAGCAGGTGGAGGAGGAGCCGCCAGCCATTGAAGCCACCTAGCCACTGCATTCCGCTCTGCCACCAGCTTCTCTCGACATCCTGATACTACACGTGTGATTTTGACCCTGCAATCGCCCTTGCAAGCTGGCGCCTCTGGTTCTATATGAATTAAAGTGAAGAGCTCCATCACATGAAAATTTGGCCATTTTAATGCCTTCTACCATTTTTCAAACCAAGGGAATTTTCTTATTCCCCAGTGATGGGTGGCCCTTTTTCTAAAACAGAAAAAAAAGACCCTTCACTCTGATTCTTTCTAAATGGCTCGCTTTGTGCACAAATGGAGATCTTCAGCCCTTTGTTCTATGACACACAAGCAACAGCCTCACACCAGTTGCCAACATGTCAAAGCTATTGTGCTTCCCAATTACGTTAAGTATACTGGCAGCTTTCTCAAGACCTTCAATGGAAGCAGATGCTTTGAATCATAAATTATCGTCTTCCCATTGGCCTGTTGAAATCTGCATAGTAAGAATGGCTGTTTTTAGCAAATATGTTATCAGCGAATGGTATAATGCTTTCGCTATGGACTGCGGTTTTGTTCATCTGGCAGGTGGCTGGAGTCTTTACCCTCCCCCTGCTTTATAAAAGTTTGATCCTGAAATAATTGCTAAAATGCCCAATTGCCAAAAGACGGTTATGATCAGAGCTCAAATTATTCAGGAGAAGGCTGATGGCTTTTCAATGCCACTTCTGGTTAAAAGGAAAACAGTGCAGTGGGGATAAGGACTGCCTCCCCAGTACCTCCCTCCAATTCAAGAAGAGACTGTAATTCCAGCAATTTAGGTAAACTGTATTGCATTTCCTCCCAAATGTCATTGTCTGTCTAGATACATAGTACTATAAATAAAACAGCCTGCATGCATATTGTTACAAGACCTTTGAGAATGCAATAACCATTCTCTTCATTTCTCTTTCAAGACAAAGGACCCCCTGCTCCATATTTTTCTAAACGACTACAACACATTTTTCACTGTGACTCAGACTGGCATAACTCGCTACCTCACCTTGCTTCAACCAGTTGACAGGGAGCTCCAACAGCTGTACACCTTTTCGGTAAGCAAAGTTCAGTTGCTGGTTTATTGTCACAGTTGGAGAACAAGTAGGATATTTTTGCCGGATATGTCAAATCAGCATAAATTTTAAGAAAGCTCTTTCACAAAATCATAGAGTTGGAAGAAGTCTTGTAGGCAGTGACGTCGAACCCTCCTGTTGAGTGCAAGAAATCCATAACAAAAGCCTCTACTTTAAGACCTGCAGCAATGGGGAGCCCACCCACTCAACCAACATAATTCAGTTCATTATTAAATTGCTTTTACAGTTACAAAGGCTGTTGGGCAGCAGTGATCGAGTCTTTGCCCTCTTGAGTAGGATAGGCTTTCAAGTATTTGAGAGAGTCATCATGTGTCTCCCTCAGTCTCGTCCTTTCCAGGATAAGCATGCCAAGTTCTTTCAACCTTTCCTCTTTGGACTTGGTTTTCCATATTGCTGACCATCTTTGTTGCATTCCTTGTTAAGCATATAGATACAAAGGTATCTCTGGTGCCTTATGCTTTCACAGGAGGTAGGGTCTTTTTGTAGACTTCAAATCTTCTGTGAGACATGCTACCTTCATGTACATTAGTGTACAGTGTGGTGGTAGTGTGGGCACTGTGGATGCGGGTGGCACTGTGGGTTAAACCACAGAGCCTAGGGCTTGCCGATCAGAAGGTCAGCAGTTTGAATCCCCACGGCGGGGTGAGCTCCCGTTGCTCGGTCCCAGCTCCTGCCAACCTAGCAGTTCGAAAGCACATCAAAGTGTGAGTAGATAAATAGGGACCGCTACAGCGGGAAGGTAAACGGCGTTTCCGTGGTTCACCAGAAGCGGCTTTGTCATGCTGGCCACATGACCTGGAAGCTGTATGCCGGCTCCCTCGGCCAATAATGCAAGATGAGCGCCACAACCCCAGAGTCGGTCACGACTGGACCTAATGGTCAGGGGTCCCTTTACCTTTACCTAGTGTAGACATTACCCGACTCCCGACAGCTGAGTCACTGCTTTGAGGAGATCAGGTGAGCACCACTGTCCCATCACACATCTTCTATGACTCTAGACTCTGCTGATTGGTTCTGCCTATAATGAGATCATTTGTTATAAGCAAATGAACAACGACTGTTACTGGAGGTGTTACAGGCTTGCAAGTCATAATTTGGAGCATGAAACCCAGATGGTAGTTAATAATTTTAATAGCTTACTTCTTCCTTTTGCTTCATCTATACATTATCAGGAGCAATTTCACACACATTATGCAGGGCAAACCAAGTTTGCAAGTGAGTATTTGCTGACAGGGATCGGCAGCCATTCCTAGCTCACCAATTAAAATAAAACATTTTCCCCATGATTCTCTTGGATATAATTCTTTACCTGGAAAATGATTTGAAATGGGATTTTAAAGGGATTGTTTTCAGGAACTGCTCCAAACAGTATACTGAGGTTGTGTGCATGGTGTGCTAAAGCTCATTTTCACTTATATTTGAATTATTATGTTCATTTAATTGTATTTTTTCTCAAAGTTTTTCTCATGTTGTTTGTTTGTTTGTTTGTTTGTTTATGAAGATGATAGCTTCTGATGGTGTTCAAGAAAGCCCCCCAGTCACAGTCAATATTGTTGTGATTGATGCAAATGATAACTCTCCAACCTTCTCCAACATATCATATAATGTCAAGATTTACACAGACATGAGGCCTGGAGAAAGCGTTATCAAGGTACATTTGTTTTTTTCAGAATGTTCTTCAACAAAGCCTGTAAGTGGAACATATTAAAATAAAAATGTTCAGGAGGATGGATCCTGATCCTCACCCACAGATCTACTGGTATAGGGCAGTATACAAAATAGATAGATAGATAGATAGATAGATAGATAGATAGATAGATAGATAGATAGATAGATAGGAAGGGTTGACTTCTTAAAAGCAGAGCAGCTGTTGGGTGGCCAGGAAGGCTGGTTAGCTGACTGATAGATAAGCATCCCAGATAAATGAATGCTTCCTTCACTGTCTTCCATAAAACCAGTAAATTCAACACATCCATATTCTTCTGATCAGATATCAGAAGAACATGATCTCAATAACTGTGAGCTGATTATGCAAAACTCTTCCTCCATTTGCCATAAATGTTTTGACTGGCTCTGCCCCTGTATCACCCTTTTGCAACTGGTGGTCCTCAGATCCATCCCGTCATCTCAAGTAATTGCTGTGTGTGTGTGTGTGTGTGTGTGTGAGAGAGAGAGAGAGAGAGAGAGAGAGAGAGAGAGAGAGAGAGAGAGAGAGAGAGAGAGAGAGATTTCTGGGTTTTTTTTCTGGGGATCCCTGCTCTTTTTTCACTGCCCACTTTGATGTTCAATGTCTCCCCTTCATTAAAAAAAACTGCTGCCATCCTTTTTAAATTTGGTGACCTTCATTCCCTCAGAAGGAGTGGTCGTTCCTACAATTTGCATCTAATTCTGACAGAAAAGAAAAACATTATAGACTTCATTTGTTTAAAAATGTAGCTTTAAGGGTGTCCTGCATGAGAAATTCTGGATGTATCTGTTTGTAATATGGCAGAATTACTCTATTCTGAATGGCTAGCTATGCCTGCAAATTTCCCCCACTCTTTAAAAAAGGAAAACAGTTATAGTCATTTTTAGATTCCCCAATGCAGTGAATTGGGGAGAAAGGGGCATTCAGAGCCTTGTTTTTATCAGATCTAATTCAGCCCTGAAAAATGAGGCAAATTGGGAAGATACAGAGTGTCTCTAAGCAGATTGTGCTGCATCCCAAAACTATAGATACAAGTAAAAACCTTTGATTGATACAAACTCCTAGTAGGGGGTGAGGGGAAACGTTTATAAGTTTTGTACATTTTCCAAAGTTATTTCTCTAAAGTAAGCATGAGACAGAAATCCAGACAGTCTTTAATTTCAATCATTTCAACTCTTGCCTTGTGAAAGATGTGTTGGAATGGAAAATCGGAAGAGTCAAAAATGTAAAGAATGCATTCTCATTTTTCAGTGTGAAAATAAGTAATACTCATTTTCCACAGAATCCGTAGTGGGAGGAAATATTTTCTTGCTATTGTTTCTGACACCACTGGTGGCTTCTGTAGGGGGGAAATCGGTGCATAACACCTTTCAGAGGCTTGTATTGAATACTGTTTTAGACAACTGAGGACTTATTTGTTTGGGGGGGGGGTGTTTTTGTTTTGGCTTTGTGAGACTTTACCTTGAGATTTGGGCTTTGTATATAGCTTTAGTGCTATTCTTCAATTTGGCTCTTGCAGAAGTTGATCCTTAATACATTTTCTCCTGAGCTGTAGATTTTTTAAATCACTGCTTACTACAATTATATATTCATGTGAGTAAAGAGATTCAGACTGGCAATTTTGTTGCATTGTAATTGGACAGCTAACGTAATTGTTTTAAGATACCAGTTCTGGTTTCTTCTTGTGTGAATGTCATTATCTTCCATAGATTAGCTCTCTAATCCTGTTGATTATTTTCTTATTGCTGCCATTCAAATAAATGAAAATTAGCCATTGCTTCCAAATGAGTTTAATCCCAAAACCACCACATTTGCTTTGGGATGACAATTAGATTGGCTAATAGGGTCACTGTAGTTGAAGCAATATACAGGATCCCCCCCCCCCAAAAAAAAAAAATTCCTAGAAAAGGTACAGAATGTGGCATGCAAAATGATAAGTTACAATGCTTGGGGCAGTTTAGGAATAACAGTATCAGATAAGACATGATAGAGGTGTGTATCTTATTGTGTGATATGGAGAAATAATGCTAAAACTCCGGCTTCTCTAATGCAGCTGAATCGAACAGACAAAAATGAAAGACTACTTCACACGTCATGTACTTAAAAGTATGAAATTCACTGCCATGAGATGTGGTGGTGACCACATATTTAGAAGGCTTTAAAAGGTGAATAGACAAATTAATGGAGTGTGAGGCTATCAGTGATGGCTGTGTTCCAGCTCCTGTATCTAAGGTAAAGGTAAAGGTAAAGGGACCCCTGACCATTAGGTCCAGTCATGACCGACTCTGGGGTTGCATACAGCTTCCGGGTCATGTGGCCAGCATGACAAAGCCGCTTCTGGCGAACCAGAGCAACACACGGAAATGCTGTTTACCTTCCCGCTTCTACTTGCACTTTGACGTGCTTTTGAACTGCTAGGTTGGCAGGAGCTGGGACCGAGCAATGGGAGCTCACCCCATCACGGGGATTCAAACCGCTGACCTTCTGATCGGCAAGCGCTAGACTCTGTGGCTCTAAATACCAGTTGTTAAAGGAGAGTGAAATTGCTCTCACCCTGTTTACAGGCTTCCTATAGCATCTGACTAGGCAATGTGAGAACAGTATGCTGGACTAGATAGGCCTTTGGTTTGATCCAGCAAAGCTCTTCTTATGTTCCAATGTTTATATGCACACACATGTTCCAAACAGGACTCTTAAATTCTATCTGCTCCCTCTCTACTTTATTCTGTACTACTGTTTCTTTAACTTCAGGTTGCATGCTTCAGGAGCAACAGTATTAACTTCACCACCAGCGTTTTGTCAGCAGGATTCAGAAACCTTAGGCTGTGGACAGACAAAAACTTATTGGAATGATTAATAATGGTGTTATATATTAACAACTTTTCAGAGTGGAGAGCTAGTGTGGTGTTGTTGGGTTAGAGGGTTGGACTAGGCCTGTGGAGAAGCATGTGCAAATCCCTACTCTGCCATGGGTAAACTTGACCCAATTACTCTCTATCAGTCTAACACAACTCAGTGAGGTTGTGAGGATAAAATGGGCAAGAACTGTGTGTGCTGCCTTGAGATCCTTTGAGGAAAGACAGGATATAAATGTAATGTATTGCAATTAGTTCACTGCAGCAACAGAACTTGGCTGGAAATGGTATTATGAAGCCATCTTAGCCAATTACGTACACATTCATTGTTGCTGTTCCACCATCGTCCCTTGCCAAAACTGATTTTGCAAGATTTTTTTTAGCATGTCAGCAATACCTGGGGAAAGCAGAAACTAACTCTTATTGATCAGCACTGCTGCAATATATGTATGCATATTTATCTATCATATGCAGCTTATTTCCCACAACACAGAAGGTGACGGATAAAGCACAACATGCCCATAGCAGTTTTTAAAATATAGCAAATTACATTTGCATATTGATTGTTTATATCAATATCAGTGTAGCCTCTTGAAAAGACAAACATACATAGGGCTTACTTCTCAATAATCCCGCAACTTTTTCAAGAATGTATTACTGTTTTTTAAAACTCATTTTTCTTTGAATGGTGTGCACTCCCTATATCTACCACCTATGTGTACCTTAAATATGACAGCAACCAAAATTGCTCCCTTGACAGAAGCTATGGGCTCCCTTGATGTTGGCATGGGGAGTACCCACATGATCTGGATGACTCACAATATCAGAAGGGCGTTGTCAGAGGTTCTTGCGGCTACTCTTGAGTAACGACGCTCCACACCTTTAAGGTGTTTTTTTATTGTGCATTCTATTTACAGTGCAAAGTGTCTGGAAAACATGTCTGCTTAGTCTGAGTCAGAACCGCACAATGGCTTATTTCTGTTTTGTGCCCAACATAATATGTTGGGAACCCCAAAGCGCCTCCCTCTTTTCCTACGGGGTGCCGTGCGCCTCAATTCATGTGTCGGGGGGGGGAGAAGGGCCGTCTTTCTGAGTGCTCTACCATCATTTCCTCCCCAGCTGCCTCCCTCTCTACTCTGTGTTGAGGCTCTTGGATGCTGCTAGAGCCTTGTCCCTCCCTCTCTGCTTCCTGACTCCTGTAATCTGATCTGCTACTGGATTTACTGCTCTGAGAGGAATTCGACCTGGGAGGGGGGCCTGTTCCCTATAAGCCCTCCCCCTTACAGGCGTGTTCAACTTTAAAAATGCATGAGTGGAACAACTTCCCCTGGAGCGTATACCACAGATCAGGAGGTACCTTGGGGGTCAAGAGGACCCCAGCATGGTTAACAAGTAGACTCAAAGCAGCTATTAGAGGTGAGAAGGTTTCCTTTAAAGATGGTGGTGACAGTCCAAAAAGAAGTTCTTGGGGTCATAGTAGATGGCTTGGTGAAAATGTCAACCCAGTGTGCAGTAGCTGTGAAAAGAAGCAAATTCAATTCTAGCGATCCTTAGGACAGGAATGAAAAATAAAATTACCAATATCATAAAGCTGTTATACAAGTCGATGGTGTGACCGCATTTGGAATACTATGTGCAGCATAGCTGCCAAGTTATCCCTTTTTTAAAGGGATTTTCCCTTATGCTGAATAGGCTTCCTCGCGAGAAAGGGGAAAACTTGGCAGCTATGATGTGCAGTGCTTATCGTCTCACCACAAAAATAATATTTTAGAGTTGGAAAAGCTCAATCTAGATAAGAATGATGAATCATTGAGGCATTGTTAGTGGGTAATTCCCTAGACTAGGTGGCTGGGAGGTTACACTCTCTCTGAAGAAACAGGCAAACAGCTTGAAGGTACTTCTGGATCCATTGCTGTCGCTTTAGGGTCAGGTGGCCTCGGTGGCACGGAGTGTTTGTGGTAAGTTTCTAGCCAAGAACTTTCCAATTCATAGTTCAGTTGCTTAGCTACTCGTTTTACATCTAGAGGGTGTCCAACTGAATAGTTTCCTTACCTTAATTCATTTATAAATATATACACTTTCGGCTCATATAAAACATCAAGGTGATATGGAACAATATCTACAAGTACAACAAAACATGAAATACACAAAAAGTATGTTGTGGCTTGATGCACTATGCACTTTTTATGAAGAGTCACAATTGGCCATAGAGGGCATATCAGGAGTTGCCTAGCAACTACTCATGATTCTTTGCTATTCTGTCCCTTTTCATGATGAATATACCCGACTTTTGCCAGCATGAAACCACTTATAATGTAACGATAGAGACCGTAGCTTTTGCTTCAGATTAAAGGGCATGGCAGAATAGCAGCTTCTCCCCCACAACTCTGATCCCCTAGTGAGCCAACTTGCAACACCAGAATTCACTCAAAGAAGCACCTGGAAACCAGGAGGAAGGCAAGGGAGGCTTCCTGGAGTAAGGAGTCAGCTGGGGATCTTCCACAGGCCGGGTAACACAACAATACATATTTTATTACACTTTGGATTAAAAGAATTTGTGTAAGGCACACATACGCAAATGCCACTGTGTATGTACCGGAGTGAACAAATCAAAAAGTGAAATCGTTCTGAGTACCCACTGTGATCTCATATCAAGCACGTACATTGTGCAACAATTGATTTATTCTGTTCATGGGGTATTTGATCTCATAAATGAGGAGAGACCAAATCATTCCCTCATCAGGATGTATCACCTTTGGAGATTTTCATTATTAGCAGCTGAAAATTGTGGTTGACTTTTATTAGAGTACTGTGAACGTGTCTGAGATAGAGTCAAGGGCCTCTATGTCTTTTTAGTTTCCTCCTCTTAAACTGAAGAGGGAGAGGCCATGTGTCAGTAAGGTGGAGTTAAGTACCTCCTCTACAGAAATAATTTTCAGTTTTCTGAGCTGATCAGCTGTCAAGAGGTCAGAAGTGCAGGTTGTTCAGCTGACTGACCCAATGGAAGAGAAATAGGTGACTTTGCCATGAGAATATTGAGGAAAGGGACTCACTTGTGAGGTCTGACTGTGAATGAAAAACGAAGGCTTTTGTATAAAATGCAAATACAGTGGTGCCTCGAGTTACAAACACCTCAGGTTGCAAACGCTTCAGGTTACAAACTCCGCTAACCTGGAAGAGTTACCTCGAGTTGAGAACTTTGCCCCAGGGTGAGAACGGAAATCGTGTGCCGGCGGAGCAGCGGCAGCGAGAGGCCCCATTAGCGAAAGCACGCCTCTAGTTAAGAACAGTTACAGGTTAAGAACGGACCTCCGGAATGAATTAAGTTCATAAATAGAGGTACCACTGTAGAGCTATACTGCCAGCAAAAACAGTAATCTGAGGAAAAGGGTGTGTGTTCATAGCTGGCACTGAAATGAAGGGATAGTTCTGACTTTACCATTTGGTTTTGACCATGAAACTTGTCATAGGTAGATAGATAGAAGGGCTGGTGTCAGTGTCCTCTGTTACTGATGATGACACAGGCTGAAAGGTGGAAGGGCCATAGCTCTGTAGTAGATCATGTGCCTTGCATGCAGAAGGTGTCAGGTTCAACCCCTGGCATCTCCAGGTAAAAATGGGAGTGACTGTTCTCTGAAACCCTAGAGAACCACTGTCAATCTGTGTAGATGATACTGAGCTAGATGGACCAGTAGACTGACTCAATGTAAGAAGGCAGCTTCCTATGTTCCTAGGTGATTTGCCTAAGGCTATGTTCATGGAGTCCTCAGCTGAGCTGAGAATTAAACCACATGTTCTTTACTGCTTAACTATATCTCGTCTCACCTCTTTCCACCTTATAACCATCCTATACAGGTGATGACAATCCCCTTCCTTTCTCCTTTAGATTTTAGCTTTCTCATTTGCCATACCATTACCTTCCTTCCTTCCTTCCTTCCTTCCTTCCTTCCTTCCTTCCTTCCTTCCTTCTTTCAAACTGAGCATGTTTGCACATACTCTCTGCTGCCAAACCCATTAGAGTCTCCAAGGGATCTGAGTGGACCACTTGGAAAAGTGATGAAACTGTCCTGGAAGTGAATGCTGGGCTCAGGGTGTGGTAGCAGACTCTTAGAGAAAAGAGCTGCATGTTCACCCCCGAAAATAGCCTATTGAATGACCTCATGAGTGAAGGAGGATGCTGTCCCACTGTCAGAAATGCCGTAAGATTAAAGTGTTATATGTGGAATAGGGGTGCAAAAGTGGAGGATTTGAAGTGGCGGTCCTGCCAGTGTAACTTTATGGCCACAGCTTCACTGCTATAGCCACTGCCGCTGCCACCACCCAAAGCCCTATCCAGGAAGGCAGCTCTGCCCTACCACATGCATCACTTACTTCTGAGTAAAATATATCTGGCCAACCCTGAAAATGTACTTATGGCAATGATGACTGCAGTGAGCTTAAATATCCTGTTTTTTATATTTTCAAAAGTTTGTAGTTCTTCTATCTGGATTGAATTTCAAAATATGCATTCCCATTACAGTTAGGGTATAGATCTGCTTTGGGCTTTTGGACTGCTATAAAGAGTAGCTGAATCAGGTAAGAAATTATTTATTTAATATGTGTTAAACACACTTGCTTTGGCAGATCTCCATTTACCTCAAATTAAAACATTCTTCAAGGACAAATGACATTTAGGATTGCAATGCTTATAACATACCTGGCAAGATAACACACATGAAACCTTTAATCTAGGCTATATTCACACCATTTGTCTAAAGCACACATTAACAGAATCTGGGGAGCTATAGTTTGTTAATGGTCCTGCGAATTGTAGCTCTGAGGTCTGAGGTCTTAACTACAGTTCCCAGGATTCTTAGGGGGAAACCATGGCTGTTAAAGTGGCACAAGAGTACTTTAAATGTATGGTGTGGGTGTCATCCTAGTATTTAAATACTAATTCCTTTTAAACTGTTGGTCTCCTGAGTCTAGGAGGCTTGATGGTGGAAGGATTTTGGATCAGATGAGATGTCCGATTTTACTGTATATGAAATTGTAAGCTTTAGGAATTTGGCTACTATCCCGAAACACTGACTCCAAGCCCAGAGGAACATACCTCCAAATAAACACGTAAAGCATTGGGCTTCACATCTCTTAATTAAGAAGCATATAATTTTAATCGGAGTGTCATAATCACACAGATCTTAATATACATCCTTGGAAATTGTGCAGTCCTACTCTGTTGATTTGCCTCCTAATTACTGTATAATCTTATAAGGACCCTTGCCTCCTTCGCGTGATAATCAGCTGTGATAGCTTCAAAAGGAAAATGGCCCAGGTCAGTCACAATTAGACTGTGAAACCAGATACTCCAATGAAAAGAAGTAGGTTAGAAAAAGAGCCCTGACCTCAGTGCGTTTGTGCAGTTAGACAATAATTCATGATGAAAGGCTCCTTCTATTTGCTAATTGAGCTGCATTACTGAGATAGTAAAACATTTAATTTGAGTGGCATATAGTTGTGTTGCAAAAATGACAGTTCTTATTCCAGTACGCTATCTGGCGTGTGTATAATTTGTCAGATGCATTGGCCTTAAAGCTTTTTTTAAGATAAATGTTTGGAAAACATTAGGGTTGGATTAATCAATGGCATTTGCCATGTGCAGGGCTGGCTACAGGATTTTAAAGATCATTGGGCAATGCACCAGTGTCCTACTTTATCTGGAAGAAGTGGTATGTGCAAACTGAATTTTCTTTTACACTTCCTCTGTCCATCTTTGGTGCTCCCTGGAAAGTCAGAGGGTTGGGACTGTTGGTGTAGTGGGCCTTTTGCCTGTCTTGAAGCTGTCCTTTTCCCCAAATGACTACTCATTGAGGTATATCCTCAGCATCTCTATTTGTTTACATTTTGAATAACTTATTCAATTTGGACCCATTTCATGAGTTTGTCATTTAGGATTATTTTGCACCCATGGCTTTGCTCACAATCCCACACACGGCTTGTTGACTGATCACGGATGCAAATCTTTCTGCAAATAATAGCTATAAAAAGATAACACACCACTGGCCACACAGAGCCAGCTTTATATGCAAAGGTGAACTTTTTGCACTGTTTGGTTTATCTGTGAAGTGGATTTCTGAGTAAACAGCCTTCTGAACCTAGTGCCCCAAGCAGTCTCCGGGTCTGCGAATCTCAGCCCTGCCTGACCTCAAACCCCCAATCACTGGCTTTCCATATTTGAAATTGTTGACTGTTTCCCATGTGGAATGGAAGAACGAGTGCACACAATCAAGGACAGAGTTCAGGGAAGAAGTAGGTGGGTTTGATTTATTCATTGATTGGTTACAGCCAATTGAATTCTGGGTTCTTCCCTCTCTCGCTCTTATCTTAACAGTAACCTTTGGAACTGCAATTTTGAGACTTGTGCGGTTCAGTGCTTTCACAGCCTTCAGAATATGGAGATAATTATTTTCCCCTTATCCATCCCCTGTACCTGACCTCTGTCTGGAGAAGGAGTTAAAAAGGATTCATCTTTCTTGAAGTGAGAATGGATCCTGAGATCATGCGTATTATAAGTACTTCCCTGCCACCTCATATGTCCCTGGATGTATCTGATTTGCTGCCACAACTCTTCTGACTTTTCTACCCTTCTACCGCCTCACTTTGCTTCAGACCACTTCCTTCTTTACTTCCAATAAAAAAAATTAAGCATCAAGTAATATTGCCTTAAAGTGTGTGTGTGTGTGTGTGTGTGTGTGTAAAAATCCTAGCTAAAGTTTCACTATACTATAGACCAGGCTTCCTCAACCTCGGTCCTCCAGATGCTTTGAGACTATAATTCCCAGCATCCCTGACCACTGGTCCTGCTAGCTAGGGATCATGGGAGTTGTAGGCCAAAAACAGCTGGTGGGCCGAGGTTGAGGAAGCATACTATAGGCAGATTATTCACTAAGGCTTCAAATCCTATACACATTTAGGTCCTATTCCATTGAATTCAATGGGATTTACTTCTGATGTACAGTAGTACCTCGGTTTACAAACTTAATCCATTCCGGAAGTCCATTCTTAAACTGAAACCATTCTTAAACTGAGGCGTGCTTTCCGTAATGAGGCCTCTCGCTGCTGGTGCCCTTCCAACGTTCAGATTCTGTTCTTAGACTGAGGTGAAGTTCGCAAACCGGTACACTACTTCCGGTTTTGCGGAGTTCGTAAACCGAATGGTTCGTAAACAGGACTGTTCTTAAACCAAGGTACCACTGTAATTTAAGGCTTCAGGCCTATGGTCAGCATGTAGTTGGAAATAAAATGAAATGGAAGACACGAAAACAATGTCAGGTAGAATTTGACTTTCTCTTATGTACTGTACTTACATTTTCCGAAAGCAAATCTCTGAAGGAGATATGCAACAGTCATGCTAGAAGTTCTTTTCCAAGTGTGGGGAAAGAGTTTGCATCTGTGTATAACATTCATTCAGGAATGGTTTTTGTGCTTAAAGATCTCAGTGCTTGTTTTTTTTTAAAAAAAATATGCTTGTGGCTAAGGATGATTTTATATGAATCAAAGTTAGAAATGACTAGCTAGGAGGGAGCAGGCTAAATGCTGAATTATTATGCACAAATGTAGCTTTCTTTCAAGATTTGGTTATAATCACTTGATGTGACTGTCTGGTGACACACCTCCATGGAACTTTCAGTGTCATTTCCCCAAAGTTTCATGTCCAGCTTTTTAAACTGTAGCTCTTGGTGGATGAGTTGCATTGCTGAGGCCAAGAACAAACAAAGCTCCCATATTCAATGGGCTGGCTGAGTCTTGCTTATTAATCCAGAGGTGTCAGCTGCAGTGCCACATGGTAATTTTCATAACACTGTAGGAGTAGCTAGAATAAATTTATGCTAATTGCGTGTGACTTTGGGGAAGTGGGTTTGTTTGCCTGGAACACTATTTCCATGTGTGGAGGTGGTTGGAAGGCAAAGCCTTTTGGAACACGACAACTGCAAGTTTCAGTTTAATCACATTAGGCATTTGGGAATCAGACCAATTTGCCTGAACTTTTAGTTCATGACAGACTGGAGTCAGAGTGTCTTACTAGCTTTTCCAAATATTGGTGGGAAACATCACTGGTTGAAAAGGGTTTTGTCCCACTAAACTAATCCTTGTTCAAAATGATTGCAACAGATCAGGACTGGCATCCCAATAAAGCAATGTGGCATTGTTAAGGCACAATGCTGTAAAGGTTTCTTATAGCTTCCTATTTGCATAATGAAAACCACGTCTTTGCCTCAGCATTAACAGAACATATTTATCATTGGCAGCTTGTGAGCATTGCACATTTTAAATGGAACAAAATTGCTGCTACTGCATGAAGAAGATACATAGAAAGAGCAGAATGGATCCCTTTTTCGGTCTCTTTTAGATGTTAATACCCCCCCCCCATCCCAAATCACCTAAACTATGGAGTCTATCAGCCAAAACCACCTGCAATTTGAATTTCCAAAATCATAGAGTGCTGTGACAGTTCTTTGACTTTAATTCTCCCTTTCAGGCATGTTTTTGCCCCCAAAATGTTATTCAGATGACTTAGCATTTCAAAGCACCTTCATTTGTAAATTTAATTAACCTTGTTAATTTATGTATTTGTGTATTCTACCAGTTTCCCTTTTCGTGTTGTCGCACTAAAACTTGGCTGGGCTCCAAGTATGTAATTAAATGGTTAGGACTTGCATTTTGTGTGAAGCTCTTATTTATCTTTTCCCCAACCCCTTTACTGCTGATCTAGAGAAGGTTATTATAACACTTTTTAAAGCTGTCATCAACCTTTATTAGGGACATTCATTTATGAGGTCAATGACTATGAGCAGTTTCAGAGGGAAATTTCTAAATGATTAAAGGAATACTGTATATGAATTGAGAGATTTCCTTTTCAGCAATAAAAATGAAGCAAATAGTTGACTTCAGTGCTTTAACACTCTGTGGATCTATTCAAATGATAGAAATCCGTTCTAATTGTGCCATGCAATTCTATACTTAAGCTATGGGATTTTCTCCCACAATATGTGATGTCCATCAACTTGGATTCCTTTAGAGCAGCCAGTGTGGTGTTGTGTTTTAGAGTGCTGTATTAGGACCTGTGAGACCAGGCTTCAAATCACCATTAATCCATGAAGCCAACTGGGCGACTCTGAACCAGTCAACCAAACCTACCTCACAGGGTTGCTGTGGGGATAAAAAGGAGAGTAAGGAAATGTGTACACCACCTTCAGCTCCTAGAAGAAAAGGTGGGGTATAAATGTAAAAATAAATGGGCATTAGACAATCTAATGGAGGATAAACAAATTCCTTCCAGTAGCACCTTAGAGACCAATTAAGTTTGTTATTGGTATCAGCTTTCGTGTGCATGCACAGTTCTTTGTCAGAATGCATGCATGCACACAGAAGCTCATGCCTATGACAAACTTAGTTGGTCTCTCAGGTGCTACTGGAAGGATTTATTTATTTTGTCATGTAGGATAAGGCTATCAGTGGCTACTAGCCATGATTTCTATGTACTACCTCCAGTTTTGGAGGTGGCATGACTATGACTCTTGGTTACTGGGAATCACAAGTGGGGCAAGTGCTTCTGCACTCAAGTTTGCTTATGGGGTTCCCATAGGCAGCTGGTTGGCCACTTTGAGTACAGGATGCCAAACTCAGTGGGTATTTGGTTTACCAGTAATTCAACAGAGCTCCTCTTACAGCCTCACATTATGCATTACTACGAGGTAAGTAGGGCTTCCTAATCAGTGGGTTTAAGGATTGCAGCTTTAATCAATTGTCACTTGGCAGAAAAGACTGCCTGCCTGTCAAGGTTACTGGTTCACACATGGTCTACAGGCAAAGGCTGAAAGAAAAATTCTGCCTTTCCCAATGAGTGTACACACAACTGCCTCCAGGTGATGAAAGTACTCGTGGAGGTGGCTACAGGGTCATAGGAGCTAGTCCTGTCCACTGCCATCACGCTGCCACTACTATAACTGATTGGCATTGTCAGAAAGAGTTCTGCTAGATATAGATGTCCACTCAAAGGCCTCCTGCATGTGGGGAGGGAGTTCAGCCAGCAGGATCCCTCCTTGCATGCATTAGCCATCAGCATGTGCCTCTGAATTTGGGAATAACTCCTTCCAGCATACTTCAAGAGGACATTTCTCAGGGAAGGGGAAAGCCATGTGGCACCATAGCCTTGCTTACATTCAGTGCACGAAGGGAGCTGTGTGTCTCTCCCTGTGTTATCTGCAAGAAAAGGGCTGCTGCTGCTGCTGCTCACTCAATGTCGGGCTCACTAAACCTTGTACACTTGGCCAGTATGTAGAAATACCTATCTGAGATCTAAGTAAATGGGATTATGTAATAGTTTTTCAAGAAGCTGGTTATGGTAGGAACAAACAGACAGACAAACGTGAACTGAAGAGCCCAGTTTGGAACCAAACTCAACACGTCGTGTCATACATACAGTCTTCTTACTCAGAGTGGGCTTAGGAGAAAGCCATCTTTATTATTTATAAAGGAGGATTTGTTGGCCAGCTCCTGTGCCAGTCATGAAGCCACCTATCCTTCTCACCAGGCCTGTGAATAATGCTAACAATCTTTGTATTAGTTATGGGGCCACCTCCTTCCCCCATGCTTTGTTGAAGGAGTGTGTGTGTTTTAAAGGGGGGGCTGTCTTTTTTTTAAAAAAAAAGTGCCTTCCAAGCACACCTGTAATCTGATAATTATACCAGTAGCTTTGAAAATACTGAAATACTGTAAAAAGCAGACATCCTGCATGAAGCATGAGTTAAGGAGCGTTCAGAAAGAAGCTGTCAGGAATAGATTGATATGCTGTATATATGTGTCAATTCAGGAATAAAGGCAGGTGAAAGCAGAGCTCGCTGTCAGCAAACAGCCTTTCTATTTTCAAGTACATCAGTATGCAGCCTGATAAATCAGTATTTTTGTAGGTGTCATCACAGCTGCCAAGTTATCCCTTTTTTAAAGGGAAATTCCCTTATGCTGAATAGGCTTCCTCGTGAGAAAAGGGAAAACTTGGCAGCTATGGGTGTCATGTCTCTGTCTGGTTCAGAACTGAAATTAGGGAGGCTCAAAAGTGGAAGAGAAGGGTGAAACTGACACCCTTCTGCACAATTTTAGAGATAGGTGTACAACAGTAGTGGACTGTGTGGTGGGATGGAGGTTCCTACGTGACCTCCCAGTAGATGACCTCCCAGCTGTTTACCGGGAGGGGAAAGGTCAGTGTGGTGCAAATCACCCGTGGAGCTAATTTGGCCCTCCTGCTCCTGTGTTTGCACCCCTCTACCCTCCCTGCTGCCTCACCCCCCCCCCCTGTTGCTCTCACTAAGTAGCAGCAACTTTCCTGCCAGGAGGTCAGGGAAGTGTCTCAGGCCCACCACACTGGCATCAAAAGAGGCTCTGGAACATCTTGGGTTAAGTCAGGGGTGTCAAACTCAAATTCATCGGGGGCCGCATCAGCAGTTTGGTCACCCTCAAAGGGCCGGTTGTATCTGTAGGACTATGTGTCCACTCTTTATTATCATAAATTATTGTCACTGCATTCAATTATTACTGTTTTTTGTAATAATGTAAGTAATAACTAGCTCTGAAAGCAGAAACATAGTCAGAATAATGGCAAGTAGATATTCAAATGTACAATTATTGTACAATTTATTGAAAAATGATTTTTGGTAACTGCACTGGGTGGTGGAGGCTCGCTAGGGTTTCATGCAGGACCTTTGCAGAGCTACTAGTACCTGGAGATGCTGGGGTCCTTCTGCATGCAGGACAGATGTTCTGCCAGTGAGCCACCACCCTTCACCAAAGGGACTGGCTGAGGTTGACTCACTGGAGCTGCTCTCCTGGTTCCAGGGTTTAAGGGCCAGAAGTATAAAGCAGCATCCTATGTTTCTGAGGAGAGGGAGAGGGAGGGGAGGGAGGAAGGGAGGGAGGGAGGAAGAAAAGAGGGAGTGGGAGGGAGGGAGGGAGGAAGGAAAGAGGGGAGAGAAAGAAGAGTAGGAAATAAGGAAGGGAATAAAGAAGGAAAGAAAAAGAAAGAGGGAGAGAAGAGGGAAAGGGAGAAAGAAGGAAGGAAGTAGAGGGAAAGAAAGAATAAGAATGAGGGAGAGGAAGAAAGATGGGAAGGACGGAAGGACGGAAGGAAGGAAGGAAGGAAGAAAGAAAGAAAGAAAGAGGGAGCAGGAGGGAGAGAGGAAGGAAAGAGGTGAGAGAAAGAAGAGTAGGAAAGAAGGAATAAAGAAGGAAAGAAAAAGAAAGAGGGAGAGAAGACAGAGATAAAGAAGGAAGGAAGGAGAGGGAAAGAAAGAATAAGAACGAGAGAGAGGAAGAAAGAAAGGGAAGGGGGGGTCGCCGCCTTGATTCAGGGCCAGAAAAGAGTGCGAAGGGACCCCCCCCCCGGCCCCAGCTGTTTGTCGGCGCTTTGTCGGCGTGGCACTTCAGCAGCAAGGTCCCGCTGCTGGGTCCCGCTGGCTGGGGCGCTCGGCGGGCCACATGACGAGGTCTGGCGGGCCGGATTTGGCCCCCGGGCCTTGTGTTTGACACCCATGGGTTAAGTGATCTGCTGCTGCTGTTCATGCATTCTATAATGTAGTTTCTGCTTCATCCTATATCACAGGGTGTCCATATTTGATTCATGATTGTTTGATGCCTGATTTCAAAGGTTACACACACACACACACAAAATAATCTCTTTATTTTGACATCAATTGAAATTGGGTTTCCTGTCATTCAAGCAGCAACCCTAAGGGGAAACAAAAATTAAATTCCAATTTTCAATTGCAGCTCACTGCCATGGATGCCGATGAAGGTTCAAATGGGCGGATCACATATGAAATCCTGGCCGGAGATCCGGGAGACTTTGTGATCAATGATCAAACAGGCCTTATCACTATTGCTCCAGGAATTGAATTGGTGGTAGGACGCTCCTACGCCCTCACTGTCAAAGCATCTGACAGTGCTCCTCTTGCACAGAGAAGGTAATTAATATTATAATTAAATATTTTTCCTCCATAGCTGAGAAATTAACCTTTCCACACTATAATGAGTAGAAGGTGTAAAGGGTCAGTCATCAAAGAAACACGACACCCGTGATTTGGTTTCATTAGAAAAGGCACTTCATTCGGTTGTTTGCTAAGCATCCTATTCAAAAGAAGCCTTTATATCTGAACTGTTGTGACTCATTCATGAAATTAGTATATATCCAGCACACAGATATATGGTTAGTTCAGTGCACCATAATATGTTGATTGGGCAATGGGCATTATTATTATTATTAGTAGTAATAGTAGCATTAGTAGTAGTATTAGCATTATTATAGTAAATTCTAATACGTTATGTTTGCTCGATCCATATTTGTAGTGTGTGCTTGTTTAAGAAACTGAGAATGAGAGAAAGGAGAGAAAGCAAAGCAATGAAGGCAAAGGTAGTTGTCTGTTCTGTAAATTGCCAACTATCATGCAAAGGTAGTATCTCCAAATGTCCTGGAATGAAAGGATCGCTGAGCTGGAGGTAACCTTTTATCCAGATGATACAATCTTATAGTGTGCCTCAGCTCAATTTGGAGCACAAATTGCAAGCTGTGCAAACACTGGACAAGCAATGAAATACACTCCATGGAAACCTACATTTGCACTAGCAAAGTCATTCAGTTTCTAATCTCCTACTTGTTAGATCTGGGAAGCGTAGAGTAGAAAGAGACGGTTTTCTCATACCAACTTGGCAAAAGCAAAACAAAACAAAGGGTGATTTTAACTCACAGAACACTTCAGGTTTGAATAGAATAGCTGAGAGGCTGTAAGCCTGATTTGCATGTCATAATTTGCAGGTGTTTCCCAACCTTAAATGTGACAATGTATGTACCTGAGGGGAGACATTATACATAACAGGGCAATGTATGTATTTTAAGTGAGGTCAGATCCATTTTGAAATTAAATGACAGATTTCATTATCTGCCCAATCCATTCTGGAATGTGTATTACATGTTTCCGGGCATGTAGATGCCAAGGTTACCACTATGTTGGCAAAAAGATATAAATTGGCCACATCTTAGCACCGCAAAAGTTCAGAAAAGCAAAGCTGGAGAAACAAATAGAGACCAGTTATGGAAGTTTGGCCACTCAGTTGTAAGACAAATAAAAAGAAAATACAACAGATTAAAACAGATACTCCTAAACCTTTCCATGCCCTGTTTGGGTGACACTTTGCCCCCGCCCTTCACCTCTCCATTCTGTACGAGAGGCAGGAAAAGGACTTTCTCTCCTCCTGGTTTGAATGTTACCTTTCATATTTAGGGAGAAGGATGGTGAAGAACCAGTTGAGACAAAGAACCATTCTAAATATCATCAGGCATAGAAGTGAAATATCACCAAAATAGCCCCTAAGTGGACAAAACCTGAAAGTCCAAACTATTCACGCTAAGGAGAATGTCTACACTCTAATTGCAACTGTAGGGGTGTTTGGTCTTTAGTCCTCCACATGTATGGCGTATGTATGGACTGTGGATGTCACCACCTTCAACAGCCATAAGAAAGGAGAGCCAAGATACATAAGCCGTTGACCTGATTGGGTGGAGAACTGAGGCATGTACAAGTATATACACAGGCTATCCTTTCTGATGGTCCACTGAATGTGTTAACGTTGGTGGCAGTGCTGGTGGACATAGGGAATGGGACCCACAAGTGCAGGCCTAGTTCCCCCTCCATGTGTTTAGTATACAGTATTTATTAAAAGCTATCATCTGATCAGACCTACAGTTGCATTTAAATGTGAAGAACTCTGCAATATCATTGAAAAATTGTGGTATATAGGCTCAAAAGCCACAGGCATTTAAACTTTTAACTCTTAGCTTATTTTGATGTCATTTAATATTGTTGCCATCACATTTTCTAATATATAATTGCAAATGCAAGGGCCAGGAGATTTAAATGAAAGTCATTGCCCTCCGGGTTCTATAATAAATTCATAGACTATGACAAATTCACTGAGTGTGGTACACACGTCCATCAGGCTTTACTTTTTCCATCCCTGCATTTAAAAGACTATACATTATCTGTTTTGTTTTTTGCCGATACCATTTAAGAGGCAACTTTCAATATTCAGCACAGCACTCTAAGGCATTGTGTCACCCATACTATTCTTTTCTAGGTTTAAAAAAAGGTTCATGATTTTCTTTTCTTTTTTTAAAAAAAAGTGTTTCCACCAAGTTGGTCAGATGAAAGGAATTTTCAAGTCACCTCTTTCTCCCTGTCACCCCAGAGATCTAAATACTGTAGCTTATTTATGCATAATAAATAGCTTCTTAATCCTTTAGATCAGTTAGATGTTTATTCACCCCACCCAAAAGAAAAGAAAAATCATGAAAAGTGAAATCAACTAATGTGACCAGTATAAAAAGGAAATAATTTTTGAATATTTTAAATAATGTTTATGATTAAAATTATTTTTATCCTTCTTTTTTCCTGGTCCAGGACTCAAGGTAGCTTACACAGATAAAGCAGAGCAAATTAAAAACATAGAAAATACAATAATTGAAATGTAATTAAGCACTAATCTTTCTGCCCTGTTAACGCATTGTGTCAGATGCATCAGATGCAAAGAACGGCCCAGAAGAAATGTTGAGTGCTTATTACCAAAGTGTTGCAGTGTGATGTAATTTTTTTTTTCAATTTAAAAAAAAAAGGTTTTGACTGGGTTTTGTTTGTTCCATTGTCATTGCAGGAGCTCCATCACTACTGTTTACATTGAAGTTCTTCCTCCAAATAATCAGAGCCCACCCCGCTTTCCACAGCAGATGTACAGTCTTGAACTTAGTGAGGCCATGAGAATTGGTGCCATTTTGCTAAATTTGCAGGTACAGAATGCTTCAATGTAAGCATTTACAGAACTCTTTCTGCTTATGGATGTGATGGTCTTGATCCTAGCTACTTTTGCTGTTTTCGGGGTCTGTTCTGGACAAATATTGCTTTATAGGGGGGTGTAGTGAATCTGTGGCCCTACAAGTGATGGTCTTCAACTCCCATCAGCCCCAGATAATGCAGCTAATGGTTAGGGTTGATGGGAGTTGTATTCCAACAATGGCTGCAGGGTCACAAGTTCCCCATCATTGCTCTATAGCAGGCATCCCCAAACTGCGGCCCTCCAGATGTTTTGGCCTACAACTCCCATGATCCCTAGCTAAGAAGACCAGTGGTCAGGGATGATGGGAATTGTAGTCCAAAACATCTGAAGTTTAGGGATGCCTGCTCTATAGCATGGGTTTCCCAAACTTGGGTCTCCAGTTGTTTTTGAACTACGATTCCCATCATCCCTATCTAGCAGGATCAGTGGTTAGGAATGATGGGAAACTGGAGACCCAGTTTTTCTGGGTTTTCTGCTGCCATTTAACCCTTTCCTTATTGATTTGCCTGCGGAAAAAACCTCTGTATGTACATCTCAGACACTTCTGAGGTGCATGTTCACTTCACGTAAAGTGTTGGTTGGGCCTCTTGGATCTCATTGTTGCCCATCATGGATTTGAAAGTGCCTCCTCGAACACAGCCAGCAGTCTCCATTGGCTCCATTTTGTAGCGGACAAAAGTGATGGACTGGTGGACTTTTAGAGTAGCTTGCCCATCATTATAGATTTTTTTTCTCTTTGAGGAATCCTTGCTAAACTTCTGAAAATTGTTGCTCTAATTTGTCTTAAATGAAATTCATTCATTCAACATAACAGCTTTTGTCATACAGATGTTTAGGATCTTCACTTGCAGCTGTTTAAAGGCATGAAATGTTAATACATATGCAACAGTAGATAATGTTACACAGTGTTTTTAAGCTTCCTGCTTAAAAGTAATACTTATGAGGTGTACTTTTATAGTTTTACAGAGATTTGACACCTGAAATTAAAAAATAAGTTTGGAAGTTTGCGGGGGGGAGGGGGGACCACTGTGTTCTTATTTGTTGTTGTTTTTAAACAACTATGGAACCAAAACATTTCTTTTTTATACTTAGAAATACAGCCAAAGTTAAGCACTGCTGTATCCCATTGATTTAAATGGGTGGTAGTTAAATCAGATACAACTGCCTCTGCCCTGAGGAATGTAGTGCTGAAAAACAGTCCCCAAACATCACCTGCTGAAAATGACCATCCAAATAAGACTGGAACCACTTCAAAGCAGTGCTCCCCCCCCCGTTGCCCCATTTCAGATAGCCTCTCCAGGAGGGTATAGTGGTTGATGGTATTGAAAGATGCCGAGAGGTCAGGGAGGATTAACAGGGGCGTATTGCCCCATCTGGGACAGCGGGTGGCGCTGTGGGTTAAACCACTGAGCCTAGGGCTTGCCGATCAGAAGGTCGGCGGTTCGAATCCCCACGACGGGGTGAGCTCCCGTTGCTTGGTCCCAGCTCCTGCCAACCTAGCAGTTTGAAAGCACGTCAAAGTGTGAGTAGATAAATAGGTACCGCTCCAGCGGGAAGGAAAACGGCATTTCCGTGTGCTGCTCTGGTTCGCCAGAAGCGGCTTTGTCATGCCGGCCACATGACCTGGAAGCTGTATGCCAGCTCCCTTGGCCAATAATGCGAGATGAGCGCCACAGCCCCAGAGTCGGTCACAACTGGACCTAATGGTCAGGGGTCCCTTTACCTTTATTGCCCTATCTCTCTCCCAGCAGAGGTAATTACCGTATATTCCGGCGTATAAGACGACTGGGCGTATAAGACGACCCCCAACTTTTCCAGTTAAAATATAGAGTTTGGGATATACTCACTGTATAAGAAATACGACCCGGCGTATAAGACGACCCCTGACTTTTGAGAAGATTTTCCTGGGTTAAAAAGTAGTCTTATACGCAGGAATATACTGTATATAAGGCAACCAGGGCAGTTTCTGTGCCAAAGACAGGCCAAAACCCTAATTGAAATGGCTCTAGAAGTCTTCATTACCACCTGGATCTGTTTTATTAATGTTGTTGTCTAATAATCTCTTCATTCTTTTCAAACTGATTATTGTCCAGTATAATTTTTAATACTGCATATTTTAATAAGGGCCCAAATTGGTGCAATATTTAAATGGAGCTATCATGTTTATTTTAAGGAATGCAGTAATAAATAATCCCTACTTAGTTATTTTGAAAATTAGCTGGAGAATTTACTGCCCGCCGAAAACCTCTTTATTACCTCTAGTTCTGTCAGTCATTGTTGATTAAAGCTTAAGTATGCAAATACTCTAATTTCCTGAAATTCCAATAAGCAATTATCATGCTTATGAGAGCACACTCTCCATGAAGCCATAATGCAGGCGTTCTCTAGAGGGGACAAACACATACAATCAGTTGATCTAGAGTTAAAGCTGTCAAATGTTTAATTGTTATGAATGAGTTGATTAGCATTTAAAATGTGTTGCCCATCACTACTAAGGATTTGTTCTTTGTTTTTAAAATATCCTAATAAAAAAAGAAGCCATTGCAATCTGTAACATGTCACTTTTTTTCTGTTGTTCTTCTGAAGGCAACTGATCGAGAGGGTGACCCCATAACATACGTCATACAGAATGGAGATCCTCAGCACGTATTTAACCTTTCTCGAACGTAAGTAGAATAACCCTTACGGCTGAATTTTCAACTTCCCAGCCCAAATGAATATGCAGATTGTGTGCAAATAACACGGCTTCTAATCGGAGGTCTTCAGCTGTTTGAAGTTGAGCTCTCAGACACTAATGGGAGCTCTGTGAATGGTACTGAACTTTGAAATTGTACACCCGAGACCATTTATTTATTTGAAATGTTTGACTAGGTAAAACCCACTGAGATGGAAACTTCCATTATATGAGTGACCTGGGATTAATTAGAAGCCTTTAGACTTGCCAGGTTTCTCCTAATGACAGTGACTTTTTTTTTTTTTACTTACCATTTCTTGTCTGGAAAAATGAAATGTACTGTAATGAAAAGGAAGACCTTTTGGGCCCATTGTCTGAATTCAGCACCAGACATTCCAGGCATTACTAACTGAGAAAGCTTTTAGCATTCCTCCTAAATGGATGCCACCTTAATTAGTGAAAAGAAAAGCCCTGGAACACTGAAAGCACATGTACCAGAAATAGTGAAAACCTTTCCTTTAAGGGCCTGTCATTTGCAAAGCTATTATTTGCTTGAATATTAATTGCAGTAAATGGAGAAAGAAGGATATATTGTGGGAAGGTTCCCCCCCCCTCAGAAATTAGGAAAAGAGCAAGCAGAGTCATATCATTATGTTCTCAAAGCTTATGTACATTTGTTCACCAGTGTGAATGTGGGTATAAGCAACATACTGTACTAAAAACAGAGGACGCTGCAATAATCTAAGAATTTTTCCACTCTTCAGGTTGATGGTATGCTTCTGCCACTGCAGATTATTACCTTGAACCCATTTTCTGTTATTTCTACTTTCCATTGTAGGGGAAGATTTATATACATATTGGGGTCTGGGTGTGGAAACTGTTGCACCAGGTAGCTGGAGGTCTGCAAATGCATAAACCAGGCATGTCCAAAGTCCGTTTTGGGGGCCTAATACGGCCCACCAGTTGATTTAATCCGGCCCCCATGGCAGTACTATATGTCCTGGGGTAAAAACCTAAAAAAAGGTCAGTCCTAAAAAAAATCTCAAAAAAACCCTCGCACATGTTCACTTCATCAAATCCAGCCCTCTTTGAAAAAAGTTTGGACACCCCAGCATAAACCATCGAAAGTCGAGGGCACCATCTAATTTTGAATAATACTGGGCTGAAAATGCCTCTCACTTAACTGGCAAAAAAAGATTTCTCCGAGAGAGAAAGGAGCTGCACTAAGCGGTAGCATCCTGACAGCATTTCTCATTGATAAAATAGTCCAGTGGGAATGACCCAGGGGCATCTTGTTTTTGACTTCCTTTTAAAAAAGGAAAGATGTCTGTCTCCACGGCCAGTGACTGTAGCTTTCTGTCTCATATCCATCATGGGAAACTCTTTCTCTGAAAATGCTAGCAATTTCTCTCTCTGCAACTTCAGAAAATTTACCAAAATGCCATCCCCTCTCCACCCCTCCAGCCCCCCCCCCCAAATCTGGGCCAACTAATTTCCAGCTAGTATTACTTTTTCATATGCTTTTGTGTGTGCACTCATTAAAAGTTACAAAAGGCATTCATCTTTCCAGGTTATTCCAATTAAAGTAATGGACAATATTTGCATTTGAATACATACAGTATTTATTCATGCAGTCCCTAGAAGCAAGTATAGCAGAGACGCTCTGCAGAGGATCCATGTTCAGAACATGCAGTATAATATTATGACAGGTTCTCTCTGGTGAGCTGTAAAAAAACAGAAGTACTCAATTTGTGATATGAACCAACGTAACTACTTAATCCATTTTATTTATTTAACAAAATCTATAAACAGCCTGATTGTAATGAAACATCTAACTGTTTTGTTTATATTTTACATGGAATAATTTTAATGCCAATCAAAACAAGTCATTAAAACTTTAAAGAAACCAAGTCAGCAGTAAGGCACGAATGGGCTGGACTGAATAAAAATGTTTGAAGCAGGTGCTAAAAAGCTACCAGAGAAGTGGCAGGGCTAAAATCAGGAACAGGAGCCAAACATCTAGGTCTTCCCTGATATCATGTTCAGCCCCTCCAACCTAGCTGCACCTTCCCCTGCCCGCTACCACTGACATTGGGGACACATCTTCACAACTTCCTGCTTCCTTGCCTACCTAGGCACATTGTAGGACCACCATATGGCATCACTACATGCAACTGGGAGATTAAGTTCACGGATGATATACTAAGGCCTAGTAGTAGGAGCATCGTGCACTGTCAGGCCGAAGGTAATAACCACTACAACACTCTGTTCCCTCTGTCTCCCTCAGGAGAAACCCTACCAAACCAAACTTTTCCTCTCACAATCTTTCTCCCTGGATAAGGGTCACAGGCCTGTCTGTCACCCACAGTACCTGTCCTATGGGGTGGGGTGAGGGAAACCGCCAGTTAATATATGGGACCCCCTTGATGTGGCCATTTCAAGGGTGACCTATGGCAGAGTCTATTATACTGAGGCAGGCTCTGGAAGCACACTCACACCCCAGCTCTATCTACTCAGCCAGGAATCAAACAGTACCCCACACTGCTACCAGCCCCTTACCTGTAGGCAGGTATCTTACAGGACAAACAAACTGCTGCAGTACAACAACAACAACAACAACAACCCACTGTTATTGGCTAGCTGCTAGGAGAATCAGACCAGGCAGGGGTAGGATAGTACCAAGCAGCCATTCCTTGATTAGTCCTCCTGTAGGTCTAATATCTCAAGAAGAGGTGGCAAGAATACACAGAGGAATTATACCAGAAAGATATGGAGGTCTCGTACACCTCAGGTAGTGTGGTTGCTGACCTTGAGCCAGACATCTTGGAGAGTGAAGTCAAATGGGCCTTAGAAAGCATTGCTAATAACAAGGCCAGTGGAAGTGATGATATTCCAGCTGAACTATTTAAAATTTTAAAAGATGATGCTGTTAAGGTGCTACACCCAATATGCCAGCAAGTTTGGAAAACTCAGCAATGGCCAGAGGATTGGAGAAGATCAGTCTACATCCCAATTCCAAAGAAGGGCAGTGCCAAAGAATGCTCCAACTACCGCACAATTGCGCTCATTTCACACGCTAGCAAGGTTGTGCTTAAAATTCTACAAGGCAGGCTTAGGCAGTATGTGGACCAAGAACTCCCAGAAGTGCAAGCTGGATTTCGAAGGGGCAGAGGAACCAGAGACCAAATAGCAAACATGCGCTGGATTATGGAGAAAGCTAGAGAGTTCCAGAAAAACGTCTACTTCTGCTTCATTGACTATGCAAAAGCCTTTGACTGTGTCGACCACAGCAAACTATGGCAAGTTCTTAAAGAAATGGGAGTGCCTGATCACCTCATCTGTCTCCTGAGAAATCTCTATGTGGGACAAGAAGCTACAGTTAGAACTGGATATGGAACAACTGATTGGTTCAAAATTGGGAAAGGAGTACGACAAGGTTGTATATTGTCTCCCTGCTTATTTAACTTATATGCAGAATTCATCATGCGAAAGGCTGGACTAGATGAATCCCAAGCCGGAATTAAGATTGCCGGAAGAAATATCAACAACCTCAGATATGCAGATGACACAACCTTGATGGCAGAAAGTGAGGAGGAATTAAAGAACCTTTTAATGAGGGTGAAAGAGGAGAGCGCAAAATATGAAGCTCAACATCAAAAAAAAACCAAGATCATGGCCACTGGTCCCATCACCTCCTGGCAAATAGAAGGGGAAGAAATGGAGGCAGTGAGAGATTTTACTTTCTTGGGCTCCTTGATCACTGCAGATGGAGACAGCAGTCACGAAATTAAAAGACGCCTGCTTCTTGGGAGAAAAGCAATGACAAACCTAGACAGCATCTTAAAAAGCAGAGACATCACCTTGCCTACAAAGGTCCGTATAGTTAAAGCTATGGTTTTCCCAGTAGTGATGTATGGAAGTGAGAGCTGGACCATAAAGAAGGATGATCGCCAAAGAATTGATGCTTTTGAATTATGGTGCTGGAGGAGACTCTTGAGAGTCCCATGGACTGCTAGAAGATCAAACCTATCCATTCTTAAGGAAATCAGCTCTGAGTGCTCACTGGAAGGACAGATCGTGAAGCTGAGGCTCCAATACTTTGGCCACCTCATGAGAAGAGAAGAATCCTTGGAAAAGACCTTGATGTTGGGAAAGATGGAGGGCACTAGGAGAAGAGGACGAGATGGTTGGACAGTGTTCTTGAAGCTACGAACATGAGTTTGACCAAACTGCGGGAGGCAGTGGAAGACAGGAGTGCCTGGCGTGCTATGGTCCATGGGGTCACGAAGAGTCGGACATGACTAAACGACTAAACAAGGTCTAATATTGTAACTCTGGTACAGTGGTACCTCGGTTTACAAACTGTTCCAGAAATCCTTTCTTAAACCAAAACTGTTCTTAAACCGAGGCACGCTTTCCCTAATGAGGCCTCCCGCCGCCGGTGCCCTTCTACCGTCCAGATTCTGTTCTTAGACCGAGGAAAAGTTCTCTAATCAAGGCACTATTTCCGGTTTGGCGGAGTTTGTAAACCGAATCATTCTTAAACCGGATTGTTCTTAAACTGAGGTACCACTGTATTACTGATTAATTAACTAGCACCTAATTAACAATACACAAAAAAACAGAAATAAAATATAAACACAGCACTGCTCTTCTCATTTCGATTGTTTCTTCTGATTTCAGAATAAGAGAGTTTTATAATGCCCTGTTGGTAATCTAGGGCCAGTGCTCCCTTTAGGAGACAGGAGCTGTTGAGTGGTAATGTCAGAAGAGCCAGGTCATGTTGTAGGAACCCACATTGCATCTCCGTAGCACTTCGATGTCCTGGGACAGAAGGGCAGGTCTATGTTATGTATGCAAGCTTTTAGAATTAGAAGAAATTTGGTGGTGAAATGATGCTGCAGCATATACATGCCTTAGAACTGACTGATGTAGAGTAGTTTGTCTCTGCTTCCAGATGACCCTAGGATAATGGGAGCCATTGAATACAGAACAAGAATGGAGAGAAACAAAATACTTAATTCTAGTATTTGGATGCCACAACCGATCACTTCTCGAATGATCAAGCAGATCAGAGAGGCTTGAAATACAATCCTGTGTCCAGGGGCGTCCTTTAAAAGCTAAAATGAAGTTGGAAGGAACTGGACATGGTCTCCACCTCCAAAGGCCATTGTGGCATGGCACATCAGTGTCAGAGAGCTCTTAAAGAACCAATTACAGTTTCCCATGCTGTGCCAGTTTCTCATATCTTCTGCAGAAAGGGGTTGAGCAAAATGGAAACATGGGAATTGGGAAACCCTTTCCCCACATATAGCACCATGTGGAAATGTTTGCTAGCCAGTAATACAAATAACTCAGTATTTAGCTGCGCAGAGAAAGTGGATTGTTCGCATCCGTTGTCTGCTGTGAACCTGTTGCCTGAAGAGTTGGTCATGAATACTGATTTCTATTGTGACTGGTTGTGTGTGAAAGCCACAATTGTTTTGCTGCTTATATTGCCAAATTAGGTAAGCTATAAGGAAAGTATATAGTTTAATCACAATGGTGTAATAAAGATGTCCCTGAATTGAGAGTTCTGATCTTCTGCATCAGCAGAAGTTAATGAAAAAAACATACTTGCCTTGTAACTTCCTCCGTGAGAATAGTTTTGGTCTATTCCTAGCACTTAGTGGTTTGTGGTTTGTTTTGTTTTTTAATGTGCAAACAAACTAGAAAGCACTTATCTGTAGTTTTTACAGAGGAAAACTTGGATGGTTTTTTTTTAAGAAAATCACTTTTTGCTTTGCTTTGGATCACAAGAAGAAGTATTCACTAATGCAACCAACCCAGCAGCATATAAATATATACAGTACTTGTCAATTTTTAGGATCCATATTTTGATGTAACATACATGTTTGTTTTATTGCTAGATCCGGACTTCTAGCCTTAGGAAAGCCTTTAGACAGAGAAAGCACTGATCGCTACATTTTGATTGTTACAGCCTCAGATGGCCGACCAGATGGGGTAAGTTTCTTGTAGAAATATAAAAACAAATTTCTGGGACGAAAACAACAGGGCACTGAGAGCAGCGCAGCCAAAACAGGGCAAGTCTTTGTTAAACTGTCTATAACCCTCAGTAATTCCCCTTTATGCTGGGAGGTTCTGTGCGAATGACTCCAATGTGCTGTTCTGGAAATAGAGCTGCAACTGAAATGATTTGTGTCGCATCCTCTGACCTCCCATTGTTTTTTTATGGCCAGTACAGACACTGCACACTGCGAGGGACATCCCATGGGGGACATCTTATGGCTGTTCCAGCTCCCTGGGGCCAGGACACTGCCCAAGTCTCTAACATTTCTTTTTTGAACATTTTCCTTTGCACTGTGTGAAACCGTAACCTGAGATGCTTGTTGTGCCATATAAAAGCATTTTACCAGAATCTCTACAGAGACTTTGCACATGGCAAATATAGTTGGTTCAATTTCCCCCCTAGCACTGGGGAAATCATTTTGAAAATGTTGTGTGACAAATCATAAGGAAAACTGTATCAAATGTTTTCTTCCACTAGCTATGGTATAGAGAATTAGGTTAGCTCTTGAGATGTTAGGAGGTTTTGCTTTGTTACGTTATTTGTTATCAATGATGATGTAATTGACTGCCAGTGACAAGTGATCTTTCTTAATACTAAAAGGTAATCTTCCATTTACTGCCTAATACTACATTTCTCTTAAATGCTGTCAACATATCCTGGATAGTAGTCTTTCTTTGGATCATGGATCCACTTCTTCCACCTGAAATGTGCTAGTAGTTCATACTTGCTACTGTAAATGAAGCATCATTTTGGGGAATTGAACTGTTGCTTATAATGTAAGATTTCAGTAGTGTTTATAGTGCTAAAATTAAATAATGAAAGCATTTATGAGCAATGAGTTGCTAGTAAACCGATACTATTCTCTTAACAGTGAAATTCATATGCTGTGTTTAGATACAAGTCTCCATAAGGAGGCAAGCTTAGAGAGGAATTAAAAATGCCATTAAAAATGGCAATGTTGTGTCTTGTTCTCCTCTTGAAAATCAAGGGATACTCAATACATGATATCATGTTTCCCTATCTCACAAAGCTGCAGTCAGTGGAGTGGGCCCAGCGAGGATTACAACATGATAATGTCACACAGTGCTGCTGTTTTGATAGTACGCTTGTGTCTGCCATAACATTTCATTCTGCACTTTGGAGACTACAGGCTGGCTCACATGCGTAATATTGCAAAGGTTCTATGCCACCCCCAATCTCTGCTGAGAAGTAGCAAGATTCCAGGGGGGTTCTAGGCACTCACCCAGGGTCATGCTTCTGTAGGGAATCAAGATGTGGCAGAGACTGTCTTTGAGACATATGGTTTATATTACACATATTTACACCAGAAGCTTTCAAGGGAGGGAATGAAGAGTTTACAGCATTCACAACTCAAGGGGGGGTTGTTTCCCCAGCAGTGCAGCACTGGCTTTCCAAGGCACCCTGAACTTAATCTCTGTGCCTCTGTCCTAGCCTGCCAAGATGGTTTTCTGACCTTCAGCCCCCACATGGAGTTCTACCTATTCCCTATTACTCCTTCTACCTATACCCTGTTACTGAATGCATTTGTGAGAAAATGTGAAAGCTCTTTCCATGCTGTAAGATCTGTGATGTCTTATTCACACATTGAATTCATCACTTGGTAAAGGATGCCTGGGCAAACCAGCCTCGGGCAAAGCTTCCTGGCTGACAAATGGCACAATCCTTTACCTAAACCTTTCATCCTTAGCTTTGAAATATTATTTTTTGTCTCCACTGGCTCTATGATGTAGACTTGGGGTTCCAATCTACCAAATCCCTGTTCTGTGCCTGTCTGTGGAAGATTATTTTGATCTCCCCCCCCCCCGTCTTTGGGAAGATACTCCCCAGGGTGGGAGTGGGGATTGGAATACCAAACAACTCAAGTAAGGATTTTGTCAAGTAAGCCATGAGCAACAGGCTAGATTCTGTCCTGTTGTTCATTGAACTTTCCTGTGAAGTCCATGTAGATTTCACTTTTTTATTTGATTATTTTCTTGTGGGTATTCTTGTGGAAAGGAAAATGCTACATGAGAAAAACAAAAATAAACATATCATATATGCATCTTCCATCTAGGGACTTTGCATGCCTTCTCTGCACAAATAGTTTTCTCTAATGAAGATATAACTCAAGGGGTGGGGGTGGGGGTCAGTCCAAGGTGCAACCTTCCATATATTAGCACTTGGATTTTAGTACTTTTACCTTTATTTCATTTTAAACAGAATGTTTGGTGAGCAGAAAATAATATGCAAATTTCTAAGACTTGCAGTTGCATTTATAGGAGCATCAGCAAGACTGTAATGAGGTACAGAATGGGAGCTCCTGCTTCAGTTGCTTCATCCTGGCTAGTTAACTGTCACTGTGGTTACACCTTTTCATGGGAAAGGTCACATTTGCATCTTTGCTTCTAATTACTGCACTCTATTTTCAGCCTGTATCTCCAATACATAAAATAAAAAAGGAACATCAGTAGGATGTAGCATCCAAGTGTGCAAGTTCAGGATATTCCCTTTCTTGAACCCCCTGGAATCTCATATTGCTTGGAGATTGGGGTGGCGTGTAATGGTATAGTAGGACAGTCTGTTGTTGTTGTTTAGTCGTGTCCAGCTCTTCATGACCCCATGGACCAGAGCATGCCAGGCACTCCTGTCTTCCACTGCCTCCCACAGCTTGGTCAAACTCATGTTTGTAGCTTCGAGAACACTGTCCAACCATCTCATCCTCTGTCATCCCCTTCTCCTTGTGCCCTCCATCTTTCCAAACATCAGGGTCTTTTCCAGGGAGTCTTCTCTTCTCATGAGGTGACCAAAGTACTGGATCTTCAGGATCTGTCCTTCCAGTGAGCACTCAGGGCTGATTTCCTTCAGAATGGATAGGTTTGATCTTCTTGCAGTCCACGGGACTCTCAAGAGTCTCCTCCAGCACCATAATTCAAAAGCATCCATTCTTTGGTGATCAGCCTTCTTTATGGTCCAGCTCTCACTTCCACACATCACTACTGGGAAAACCATAGTTTTAACTATACAGACCTTTGTCGACAAGTTAAGTCTCTGCTTTTTAAGATAATGTCTAGGTTTGTCATTTCTCCCAAGAAGCAGGCGTCTTTTAATTAGCTAGTGGCTCTGAAAGGGAATGCAGATCCCCATCTTTATTTCAAAAGAGGATCCAGTTCATTCAGTGGGGTCCAAATGAGCACTGTGGTGCAGGTGTAGATACACATCCAAATGTGCATGTTTAGAAATCTTATGCATGGTAGATCTCTGTTGCTTGATCAGGGTATCATTTATACAAGGCTATCAGTGTATGTTTTGTAGACAAAGGTGCTATATATCCATAGCCTCTTTTATACTCTCATAGCTGAACATTTTAGGCTTTGCCTGAAATTTCCCCTCCCACTTTTCAGGTAATTTCTTTTCTGTGACTCAGACTCTATTTAAATCCATACATTTGCTTAATATTCATTTTAATGGCACGTAATTCTGTCATTTTACATTTCAATACAGTAGCACATTGCTGTTTATTGTCTTCTTCCCTTGGAAGAAAAAAACACCTCATGTTCATCCAGTTGCTCTGTTACTGGGATATTTTACTTGCACATGCACAATTACAGCCTTTGTTGAACTTTTATATGATGACATAATTTATCCACAAAACAATTTCTGAGTCTTGTCTTCTGCTACTGTAGTTGGGTAGGAGAGCTGGAGTTGGGTAGGAGAGCTGGCAACCAACACACCCCTTTGGTTTCAGATAGTACACGGGTAGACAAGTCTAAAAAGCCAGGGACACATCTGACAACCAATGCACCCCTTTGGTCCCAGATTACTTTTGATACTGTCCAAAATAATCTACAGTGCACACTTTGTATGTGTGTGTGTATATATATATATATAAATGTATCAGCTCTCGTACCCCACTACCACAGTACCTTCTAAGTATAACCAGGTACAATGCAATTGTGACCTTCCAACTCTGTAGCTTTCATTTGTATACAGTGGAACCTCGGTTTATGAATTTTCGGTTTACGAACACCACGGACCCATCTGGAACGGATTAATTCACTTTCCATTACTTTCAATGGGAAAGTTCGCTTCAGTTTATGAACGCTTCAGTATATGAACAGACTTCCGGAACCAATTGTGTTCATACACTGAGGTACCACTGTAATGGTCTTAGATAGTTTAGTGTTTTGTCTGGTTTCTAATTTGCTTTTATTCTTATGGATGTTGCCCTCATGGTGAATGGTGGAATACAAATTTCAATAATAAGCACCAAGTATCTTCATGTAATTTTATTTCCTTTTTCCTGCAGACATCAACTGCTACAGTGAATGTGGTTGTAACAGATGTAAATGACAATGGGCCAGTCTTTGATCCTTTTCTGCCTAAGAACCTTACAGTACTAGAAGAGGAAGCCAATGCATTTGTTGGTCAAGTGAGGGTAAGTCTGTTGCTAGCGGAGGTGAACCTACTGATTTGAATATGTCTCTAAATGAATTAAAGCTGCCAGGTTCTTCAGTGGATGACGCCAATTCATGAAGTTGGTTTTAACTACATTTTCGGTTTAAAAAAATGAACTTAAACATATCTCAGTAGATATAATTTGAAAATGACTCCTCCCTTCCTCCCAACCCACCATGAGGCAAAATCCATGCATGAACTGTTGGGAATGTGAAATGCAGTGTTGCAAAAGGGACACATGGATACTAAACCCTTCCTGTCCACAGCTGTCCTTGGGATCTGGGCAACTGTTCTCCATGAAACCAACTTCAAACCTCTCCTGTATTGCTCTCATAGTACTTGAGTGGGAATGAAATATGTTACCCATATTTACAAACTTCCCTCTAAAATTCTTTTCTGGCCCACATTGTGATTAAAGCTGCAGTCCTAAACACTAAAGTGTAAGCCCTATTCAATCTAGTGGGATTTCCTTTGGAGTAAATATGTGATAGAACCGCTTCCCTTTTTGCAGAAAAATAGGAGGTACCAGTTTGATGGTGTCTAAAATTGAGCCTTCGTCTCTCATCTGTGGAAAGATGCCTTCCACAAATGTGCAAATCCAGTTTGGGAATATTAAATAAGAAATGTGAAAACTGTGTTCATAAAATATTCTAGAACAAAACTTGAAGTGAGCCTACACTGTTTGAAACTGGGATAAAATTGTCTTCACTGTCTTCGCTGAAGCCAGAATTGTCATTTAGTAGTAAATCTGGAAATAACAAGGAAAGTGTTGGCAAAACTTAACCTTTTCCTTTCCCTTTCCCTTTCCCTTTCCTTTCAAGAAGTTTTAGAGTGATTTGTTTCCCAGCCAGTTTAATTGAGCCATACACTTAGCTGTGCACAAAGAAAAGATAAATAACAATGCAAATAAAAAACTGCCTTAATTTGAAAATGTTGGTTGCAATTTGAGTTCAACTCCTTCAATTGCTTTGTAGATTTAACAAGCAGGGAGTATGCATCATGATTTGTAACTCATGTAACATGAAAAGCTTTAACATTGTCAAAAGGAACTGAAGTCTATAGTCTTACTGAGAATCGGGGTCCCACCCACTGGTCCCACCCACCCCAACCTCCACATGTCCAAGTTTCTGTTGCAGACAGCTGAATATGCATAGGGTCCCCAGTGCATGATGTGTCTCTTCCATGAAGAGATCTGTCCATACAGAAGACTATGCATGTTTGGATTTACATCCACAGGTTCTGTGCAAACGACACTTGAAGGTAGGGTAGTGATGAATTCCCATTTAATTAGTATTCAGTTCTCTGCAGGGCACGAGACTTTAATGACTGGTTCTATTAAAGAAAATTAAGAAAAAGGAACAAAAAGAATGCAGTAATTTAAACCAGCATGACTGGGGGCATAAATAATTCCCCACTAATTGTTCAAATGAACTGAGCAGTTAAATGGAAATACATCATTTATCCACTACTCATGCCATAGCTGCCAAGTTTTCCCTTTTCTCGCGAGGAAGCCTATTCAGCATAAGGGAAAATCCCTGTAAAAAAGGGATAACTTGGCAGCTATGACTCATGCTGAACAGGAAACAATAAAGGGAATGGCGAGGAGGAAGCTTTTAATTAAAGGCACAGTAGTCTTTTGTTCTGGAGCAGGCATCCCCAAACTGCGGCCCTCCAGATGTTTTGGCCTACAACTCCCATGATCCCTAGCTAACAGGACCAGTGGTCGGGAGAGATGAGAATTGTAGTCCAAAACATCTGGAGGGCCACAGTTTGGGGATGCCTCTTCTGGAGCCTCAGCAGAACTTTGCAGTGCACACCTGACAGTTTTTTTATAAAAACAATGCACCACAAATCAGCCTGAAGACAACTCAGAAAACTAGAATGGAACTATTGTTAGCAGAGTGTTAAGCAGATCTTTCCCACCTGAATGTAGATATCCTTGTTTGAGTTTTCTTTTGAACATGCTGCTGAAACCGAAACAAGAGAATTTCCGACTGCATAGTTCCTTGGAAACTCCAAGCTACATCTATAAACCTCATTGCATATTCAGAGCCAATAGAAAGTGTTAATATCCTATCAAGTAAAAGAGCTCACAGCTGGTATCCTTGTAGGTGGTGGCATAGGAAAAAACCCTGCTGGGAATGGGGGAATGCAAAGAAGATTAAAAGAAGAAAACTAAAAAGGACAAGTGTCAAAGTGTTGTGGATGCATTTCATATCCTTTAAACTCCACACAGTACTTACTTGACTGTGGAAATTGGAGTTGTACCAGATTCCCCACTGTTCTTTTAATTTTATCATTGGGATCCCCCAAAGTCAATTTTTGAATGCAATTCCTTTTCTTCTTTTTAGAAGGCCACTGTGAAGCATAAAGATTTGAGAGTTCAAATGCATGAAACTGACAGTGAAGTTCAACCATATCAAACCACTTTTCTTATAGCTATTGACTTTTCTTCTGTAGAACATTAAAATATTTTGATCAAAAATTATATCCGAGATGTCTTACGATATCATATTTTAATATTTACAACTAATCCATTTTTAAGAAACATGAGTGTGGATCACACAATTCCCTGGGATCTAATTGCTGGTGGGAAAGGGGACATATTGATGCTGGAGAGGCCCACTACATTTCAAAACTAGGTTGAATTTGAGATTCTTGGGACTGGAAATAAGAAATAATATTATTTCAAGTTCAGTTCCAGTTTACAGAGCTCTGTATTCTTAATCACGTTAACAATTTGTCCTAAATCCATTCAGTAACAGCAGTGACTAGGCTGTGACCCACAAGACTCTGCTCTCAGTCTTGATAAGACCTTCTCTGAAGACAGGAGGGGAGGATCCTGGGGTGGGCATTTGTGTGGGACCTGATACCCCTGTGTCAAAACCAGAGCTCCTTCCCCAGAAAATGCCTTGCCCAAAGGAAGGGGCCGCAATACTGGGCTTCCTTACTTCCTGGTGGTAGTTTCCCATCTCAGCTCTTGACCATTCCCATCATCAAAGAGACGACGTAATGTGGCAATGGCTGGTCTGGGCTGATGCATCATCTCCTCCTTCTTGGTCCTATTATTTATTCTTTGGATATGCATGATCTATTTTATGCTAACATTGTGTGGCTCTGTCTGTCTTCTTTGGCCATATCTCACTGGGTAGCATTTCATCTTCAGCTTAAATAATCTAAAACTAACGCTACTGGTCCACCGCCCTCCTTTGAGTCAAAGAACTCCTATATTTAAAGCCAGATTTCTTTTTGTTTCTGATTGTGACCGTGTCTACATCAGTACAGGCAAGAACAGAAAGAAAAGAGAGTCGCCAACAGAATGATACAAGAAAATCTGTGGCTCATAATGTCAAAAATTAAATTGATTGGAAATTGACCAGGCTCCTCTATCTTCTTCTGGCGTGTGATCCTTTGTTATTGTGATGTGAGAGAAATGACCACAGTCCTCCTCCACTCTTTATTCTGTATTGGGAGGGGAGAACCTTTGCCCAAATGCCAGATCCCCTTGTGGCTCACCTTCTGGAAACCACATGCCAGGAATAATGGGACTAACACAAAGCAGATAGGACTGTGCACTTCTCTCACACATGCATATACACAAACCTTTTCATACATTCCCTCTCTCTTTTCAAGTCTAATTGCTAGATATGGGTATGATCTTCATGGAGATCACGGTGCATGGGAAAGGGAGAACTAACTCTTCTGTTTCCAGCTGCAATCCACAAAGATCCCCTCCATTATAACAATTAGGCTTAAAAACAGTGCACTATTGAGGCTGGTAGGAGCTTTCCTTTCCCCAAGACTAAGTACTGCATGGGGGGGGGGTGATTTTTGGTGGTGGCACCTGCAGTGCATGGGAGACTCAACCTTTCTCTTTTCAGCTGTGATCCCTTCCAGGAAAATGACACCCCACAGTTAATGGGAGCTTCCAATTACAGCCAATTGAAGGCTCCCCTCACCAGCTTGATTGCTACCTGGGGAAATTTGGAATGGGTGTGTTGTGGATGGCTAACCACTATGGCAATTAAGCTTTAGAAACTTCCACTGGCACCAATGTAAGCTGCTTCAATTTTATTTTTAATCAATCCTATTTGCTGTGTGGAGTGGGGGGGGGGGGGGAGATGCTGTGGCCAACATTCAGCCCATTGGCTGAGAATTCCCAACTACGGTATTTTCCATACAGTAACCTTGGGAAATCTACCAGGCTTGTCTCCTTACACTCTCATTCCACACACTGCTTCCTAAGTTCTTTGGTTCTTTTATTATCCTGCAACAGTTTATCACACCATAAGGGCTGGATAATAAATATATAATTGTAACCTGCAGGTAACCTTTCTATTTATGCCTTAATTCAATAATACTCTTTGACCACCTTTGGAGAAAGAAGCCTTAATTTCTGAACTGGGCATCAAACTCGCAGAGGGATTAGTTGGGGGGGGGATGATATTGTGCAAAGGGGGGGGGGGGAAATAAAATAGCAGTGTAGAGTACACTCTCTTGCTTTGAAATGTTGACCAAATAAACTGAATTTATAAGAAAATTACAGCATATTCCCTAATGTTCTATGAAATTGAACTATTACTTCCTAGGCAGGGATCATCCCGTTCCTTGGTTATTTTTCTTAATGTCACAGTGGGAGTCCTTGAAGGGGGAAGAGAGGAGAATAGATTATGTCGGAATTAACTTCCTGAATTATTCATAATTACAAAGTTTGAAATATTTTCCATTTTTAAGAAGCTACTTCACACAATGGGGCACGGCATGTTACATATTCTGCTCTGACATGTGAAATGTAAAAATGCCTACATCCCTTTGCACTGAATCTCTTTCTCAATTAAGAACCCATTGGCAAGTTTAATCTTTGGGAAATAAATAGAAATGGCTAAGAGCTAAGTGCTCCCTTTTGGTATGTGTGTAACATTCCTAATCCTTCCCTAGCAGAGGGTTTTCAGAAAGGCACTCCAGAAAGAGCTACTGTAGGTGTCATGTAGACAAAGGCAGCAATACCAAGTTAAAATGCATTTAAATCCCAGTGAAACTATTAGGACTTAAAAGCACAATAAAGTTCTTACACTCTTATGCTTAGGTACGTTAATGTGAAGGTTCTAAGAATTGGAATATACACCTTTGCATGGATTATGGAGGGTTCTTATGTTATTATAGGTGGTACAGTAACGTTTATCAAGCTACACCTTAAAATAAGGTGATATCTTTTCAAAACTAATTTATCTGAGTAGATACTTTGCTGGGAAGTGCATATTTTTCTAGTGCCAATTTCCCTTGGGTGATGGAGGGGGAAAATGTTTCTGTAGTGGAATATCTAAGTTTCCCTCCACCCCCCCCCAAAACCCCATTATTTCTAAGATAATTTTCACTTTGCTGAGGTTAGTTATGCGGCCTAGGGGTTAGAGTGTTGGACTTGGACCTGGGAGACCAAGGTTCAAATCCCCATTTGGCCAAAAAGCTCACTAGGTGACCTTGGGCCAGTCACTCACTCTCAGACTAACCTATCACACAGGGTTGTTGTAGGGGATAAAACGGGGAGGAGGAGAACCATGTACGCCTTAGAGGAATGGTGAGATATAAATATAATAAATAATAATTAAATTATTATCTTCCCATTAAGTTGTGTTTTTTCCCACTAGCTGAAAGGTTTCATTGAATATTTAATTCCACATCACTATTTAAAAATCTGCAGCATTGATCAAATGGCTTTAAAATAAAAGCTAATTAAACAGAAAACTGGATAAGTGCCTGATTCATTGAGTTCTCCTGTTGACACAGGGATTTCTTCAAGGAAAGTCCAGTTTAAGAAAACATCACCGGCGCTTTAGAGAACATGATTTCTGTACTACCCACTAGTTTGCAGTTGCTCTGGATCCAGTAATTTTTACAGCACCATGCCTCATCAGAATTTTGTGGGTGATTTATGTTAGCATGATGGAAATTGCCTGGTCCTTGCTACATGAGCTACATTTCAAAAAGATAAGTGCAACAGTGGATGTGTAGCTTTCTGCACCTGCAGTTCTCTGGACTGGGCTTCTTGGTTTAACTGAGGCCTGCATATAGTTCCCCTGTTAACAAATGCAAGTGTTATTCTTGTAATTCCTGTGAATAGGTTTCAGTTCTATATTTTAAACTTTGTGGAAGAACTAAATGTCATTCCATTACCCTTTAGGGCAAAACAGATATGTTTAGAATGAAGTCAGTTATTCCAATTAGGATAATGGAAAAGGGGCAGACTGTAGGACAGTGGCAATTTAATGTTAGTATTTGGTTATCAGCATCATGGAAATGACTAGTTGGCACACATTCAGGTTCCTGTTAAAATATGTGGTCACACACATTTCTGGTTTACAAGTATACAGTTGTACCTTGGAAGTCGAACGGAATCCATTCCAGAAGTCCATTCAACTTCCAAAACATTCAGAAACCAAAATGCGGCTTCTGATTGCCTGCAGGAAGCTCCTGCAGCCAATCAGAAGCCACAGAAGCCCCATCAGATGTTCGGGTTCGGAATAACGTTCACAAACCGGAGCACTCACTTCCGGGTTTGCGGCATTCAGGAGCCAAAACGTCCAAGCACCAAGGTGTTCAGGATCCAAGGTACGACTGTATAGAGATAGCAGACTTCAATCTATAATTCTAATTATATATTATTACTATTTATAAAATTTCTATCCCACCCTTCATCCAAGGATCCTGGCAGTTTACAAGATAAAAACACAAAAATATATCATAATAAAAAATAAAAACTATACCCCATGCACCCACCCACAGTTTAAAAGTCTATAGATCATTAAATTAGTCAAAGGTGTGGGAGAAAAGGAATGTTTTTTTCTGCATTCAAACTTCCTGGCACATTTTTGCTCAAAATGTTAGATTCCAGAGCTTTAAGAAAGGGTAACTTCAGTAAATTTTCAGAATCATACTGCTTCATCTCTTTAAGTATCTCTGTTTGCTTAGTATCTGCTTAGTGTAAGGTCATTTTATTTTAAATTTTTGTGCTTTGCTGCAGTTTGTTTTTCATGCTGTGAAAATTCCACATGCCTTGCCTCTGAATCCAAGGTATTACACTATGTACATTACAAAGAATGGTAGTCAAATAGATCAGGCAGTAGCAAATACTGTAGAAACTTCAAAAGAACTGGCTTGTTACAATTCTGATTGTGTAAAATGAAAGTGCAGCCCCAACAGCACATATCATCACACTCTTCCTTTGTTACAATCATTGACAAGATGCAGCTGTTGGCAGAGAATAAATTTAAGATTTGCTTCTAGAAAAGAAAGGGGGAGAACCCTAATTCATATTTATGCAGAGTTTCATTCTAAACAGACAATGCATTGATTCAGCATTGAATATAAACAAGCCTGCCTCCAGATAGGTGTAGACAAATATTAGCAGCATTTATCTGTTCTCTTATGTGAGAATTCTATGAATAGATATTAACTTAATGATACTGATCTGTAGCCATTATGGACAGTGGCCTGCAAATTCTGCCTGCATTGATGGTGTATGATCTCAGTCTGTCTTTCATTCTCAATGTCATGGATCTCTTCTCATCTTTTACATACAATGCTACTCCTCCTCCCTTCCTGTTTAATCTACTCCTTTTGAATAGTTTATACCCCTCAATTTTTACATTCTATTCATGAGTCACATCCCACCAGGTTTCATTAATGTTTGTTAGGTCATATTTGTCTTCCTGTATTAAGAACTCAAATTCTTCTTGCTTGATTCCCATACACTGTGCATTAATATAGAGACAAATTAAACCCTAAGTTAGGCATCCCCAAACTGCGGCCCTCCAGATGTTTTGGCCTACAACTCCCATGATCCCTGGCTAACAGGACCAGTGGTCAGGGATGATGGGGATTGTAGTCCAAAACATCGGGAGGGCCGAAGTTTGGGGATGCCTGCCCTAAGTTATCCTTCCACACACAGCTGCCTCCGTCCCTCTCCAAAGGGAGTCACATGCCACTTCCAGATGTCCCTTCCTTTTCTTGAGAGTGGCAGGAATTGTTCTGTGCACTGTATCTTCCTTCTATTGCCACCCCAGTGTGTTCTGAGGTCTGAAACTACTGTTTCTTCTCTGGCCGAGAATCAGTGTCCAAGTTGATGGCATGGAATCAATTTTGCAGCAGCCTGTTTTTTCCCCCTGACAGCCTGCTTTTTTATGTCACGTTCTTCTGGGGATTCATCTCCTGCACTGGCAATCTCCCTTCCCCTTAGGGGCACCCCACCTGCATTCTGTTCCAGGAGAATCCACTCTGGTCTACCAAGAATTTCCTCATCTTGTCCAATAGCGCCAAGTGTGGTTAGGTTGGCCTCAAGTTGCTGTACCTTCTCTTCTCTTCCATCAAGGCAAACAGTGAGCCAGACTTGATGGGTCCAGCAAGGCAATTGGGAATATAGGAAACTGACTTATATGAAGTCAGTCAATTGGTCCATTTAGTTCAGTATTGTCTACACTGACTGATGGTGGCACTCCAGGGTTTCAGACAGGGGTCTCTCCCAGTCCTACCTAGAGATGCCAAGGATTCAGCCTGGGAGCTTCTGCAGGTAAAACAGATGCTCTACCACTATGGCATTTCCCAGCTCTTATGTTCCTGTATTTTTTATCTCCTCCCTTGAGCATGAGTCTTGATTTTTTTCCTTTCAGCTAATTTGGGATATGTAGTGTAGTATTAGGCTCATATGCTTTTTTGAAACCTTCATTTATTTTTATAGGCTTTTCACGAAGGCTTATTGGAGCAAAAATTGCTCTGAACTTTTCAAGTGAAGAAAATGGCAATAATAATAATACTTTTGGTGTGTGGTGGTGGTGTTCTTTTAACAAATAAAAATTCTCTTGTTACTTGGGGGCATTCCCGCTTTCTGCTCCCCTGATAAATTAAGAGCTACATGTTTATGCAACTTAACTTGGCTGTTGAATTTTAGACAGCGATAAATCTTTTTTAATTTACTATTGTCTTAATGGGTGTTGGTTGTAATCCAGTTAGCAGCTGTTTAATTGCTTTCATGTGGCCCTTGTTTAAAGCAAAACTATCTGAGCACACACATTGGCTCCATGGATTAAGGCTTTGAAGATATAGTGTTCTGCCACTACTCAGTTAAAATCCCCACAATGCATTCTGTCTTTAAAAAAAAAAATGCAACAAGGTTGTTTTTTTAAAAAAAATGTTTTTAATTTGTACTCTCTACAACTAGCTACAGTTAGCAACTTTTATTGCAAAACTCCAGTACAGCCAGTCTTGGGAGGCCTGGCCTAGATTTCCAAACAAACTGTGCATCACAAACATATTTACCCAGTAGCAGTTGGCAGGGCTGCATGGTTGGGACTGTGTTGCTGTCCCAGCATCGCAACACCACACCTTGCTGCTGGTTATCAAGAGGGAGAAGCACAAGGAAGGGCGCTCGACATGGGCAGCCACAGTGCTGACATCATGAAATTCTCTCTGGCCCTGCACTGAGCCAAATGGCCTCCCCCCACCCTCCTTCCCTGTCTCCCCCTTCAGAAATGGCAACAGCATGTGGTGTTTTGAAGCCAAGAGAACTCATTTCCCCATCTATGAAATGAGAATAACAGAGATCCGCCATATTATATACACTTTTGTGGCAAGGCCCTGCTTATATGTGTTGCTACCATATCCAAATACCTACTAGGATTGCTATTTTTTTGCCCCTGGTGACAGGTTACTCTTAAGGCGGGCAGAAATCTAACAGATGTTGGGTGGAGAAGCAGACAGACTAGTAGTAAATGTTGCACCTGCTGAATGTGTGCCTAACATGGTAATCTTGGGGCACAGATCCTATTCCTCTAGCAGCAGCCTATCAGGCAGAAATGTAACCTGTGCAGCATATGCTACTATTGTACCTGAGCCCCCCATCCCAGTGAAAGCAGCACCTTTCAGCTCTCTAAACATTAACACTTATATTGCAGAAGCCACAGAAGGCACCACATAGGCAACTTTGATAAGGCGTTGTTGTTTGCAAGGATGTGTTAACCTGAGACACAAATAAAGCTGAAACCACCAATGTTTATTGTGTTGATGTAGTACAAAAGAGAAACAAGTGTGTGATTTTTATTAACCATTTTAATTAACTTTTAATTGATTTCCATGAAGATAAATGGTTTCATTATTATGCCTCCCACTGAGCACCATGGCAGGATATTAAATGTCTTTGGAAACTTCCTGACAGTTGTGGTGATAGCCAGGGACTTTTATGTTATGTAACAACTTGTGGGGTGTTATCTGCAGGCTCTTAGAAATGTGCACAAATGAAAATGCCTTACTCAAGCAGGCATTCCCTTCTCTTATGCAGCCAAGTTTCTTATGCCTTGATTTATTTAAGGTAAAGAGAAGAGGAGGTGTGGTGTCACATCTGCCGATATTCTGAGTTCTGTTCCTCTTCTATGGTTCTAATGGAGTAATGGAGCAGGACTGGCTGTGGGTCCAAGTAGGACTGGCAGCAAGTGACCAAAGGAACAGAGTTGAGGATTTCATTTCCCCCTGGCAACTGGTAACACCCAGCAGAAAGTGGAAGCAAGCAGAGTTTCTTTCTTTGCATTATAGATATAATTCAAGAGATTTGGGGAAAAGTGTAGACTTTAGGAAATGGGTCTGTAGGGAATATTGTACCAGCTACTTCTTAATTCCTGGTCCCTACTTGAATTTAGCATTCCTGCATCCAGTTTTAGAGCAACCCCAGGAAGCTATGCAGGCTTATTTTTGCACCTTCCCACAACCTTCAGGGACCTTGCTTTTTGGAAGCTGGATTTCTGTCAAGGAGATTTGGATTAGTGGCGCTGGATGCCCATGCTTTCTTAGGGTTGTGGGGCTATAAATCTGATATCAACGAATCTGAATTCCTTCCATTAGCCCGAAAAGGGTCTATTTGTGCTACAAGCTCCTGATTTCATGTTTCTTCCCCTCCCTTATCTTTTAGGCTACTGACCCAGATGCTGGAGTAAATGGTCAAGTCCGTTACAGTTTGGCAAACTTCAACAATCTTTTCCGCATAACATCCAATGGCAGTATTTACACTTCAGTGAAGCTAAATAGAGAAAACAGGGACTATTATGAACTCATTGTTGAAGCAACAGATGGAGCTGTGGATGCCCGCCGTACAACATTAACTCTGGGAATCAAAGTTCTGGATATTGATGACAACAGCCCTGTGTTCACGAATGCTTCCTATACAGTGACTATTCCTGAAAACCTGCCCCCAGGCAGCGTCTTCCTACGTTTAGAGGTAAGAGAGCCATGAGTTCCCTGAATATTCTCTGTGAAGAAGAATATATATTAATCGTATTGCATCAAAACCAGTCTACCTAGTTGGCTTTCTCTTAAAAAAAAATTAAAATTAGTTGAGAGAGTAGGGGAAAATAAAATAAAACTTCTAATCATTTATTTCTGGGATTTATATTAAGTTTTTAACCTACAAAAGGCAATCTATAACACTGGCAGTCTTCATAATAAATTAATTAAAAGAAAGATCATCAATATTTGAAATTAGATTAATACTAAAATATCTTGAGGCACCATTAGATCTTCATCCCCCACCCCAAAATGGTACTTTAAAAAATTGAATTCCTGAATTATGACTCCTTATTAATCTCAGCATCTCTTTGAATTGAATAAAGTCTCCTTAATAGAATCTAACTCCTTTCTTATGGTACAGATACAGTAAACTATTACTGTATTACAGGAAAGTGGAACCTGTGACCCTCCAAACGCTGTTGAATTTCAGCTTACCGACAGCCCCCAACAGCATGTCTAATTGCGTAACAAGGCCCCAAGAAATCCCAACAACTCACAACAGACACAATAATTATGGTTTGGTTTTGGGGCATTATTTTGGCCACAACTTTATTTAAAATACAATTTAATTCTGAGTGTTGGCTTAGGCTTTGGTTAATCCTTCTGTCCACCCTAAGGGACAGGACCATTTCCATCTGACCATTGGGTCAGGACCATACCATCTGTCCAGTTGAGCAGGACCAATTCCATCTGACCATTTGAGTCAGGACCAGCTCCGACTTACCTAGTGGTTGGTAAGTCAAGTGAACACCCCAAGGGATTGGAGGTACGGTTTCACTATACTCTCCTTCCCCCAAGGAGTGTTCCCCAAGGCTCGGCTCTGTAATGGACACACCATCCTTGCTTAAGGCCGGATGATGGACTAGAGTCCCTGAGCCCCAGGATTCCTTTAACGGAATACTTCTATGAGGAGCAAATAATTGGGGGGTAGGCATTTAAGCCATGCCCCTCCAATACCATTTAACCAAAGCCTAACAGCCAACCTAACAAGTTGTGACAGATTGCTTGACAGTAGGCGAAAACCAAATGGCAACAGCCAATCAGCCAAGGGGAAAAATTCCTACTGGACCCCTGAATACAGGCGACCCCCGCTAGTCGGGCAAGCAGTGTCGACTAAAACCTAAAATCAGCGGCGGGTGAGCGGGGATTCGGAAGCCTTCCAAAAGACTGGGGAGAAGCGAAACCAACGCAATCATTAAGTTAGATGTGCCTGTCAATCAAACTCAAGGCACGCCCCGTGACTCAGCCTCACATTTAGCCCACCCCCTCCCAGATTTCTCTCAGGCCTGTCCGCAAATGCCACTACACTCTATGAGTGTAATGGTCTTTGTTAGAATGACACAGTCCAGAAACAGCTGGAGGTTCCCTACCCCTGCTTGAACCTTAAAGACTTCTTGAAATTCAGCAACTTGTTTTAGCTTACTTACTATTTTCATGATTGTAAAGCAAAACTTTTATACCAGCAAGAGAAAGCATATGCATTATAATTTGGGGGGTCTGAAAGTACTTCTGGATTTGTACAATTGGTGCGCAAACCCATTTGTCCAAAGAAGAAAGATGATCTTGGTGTGCAAAGAAAGATGAGGAAGCTATTGCAGCTAGTAGAGAACTAAATGCATCTTCAGACTCTTGCAGTACAAACAGGTTGCCTGTAATCCAGTGCAAGATGCTTCCTCCCTACCTCCTATCCCATTTTTCATGCCAAGTCACAAAACTGAAAAGGGGTGTGTGTGCAGTGGCCTTATAAGCACAGGACAAAATAGCTGACCCCCTCCTATATAGCTGCACAGTGAACAATTGCAATATGGTTCAGTAGCATAGGAGTAATTTAATTATCAGGATCATGGGGAGGGAAGAAAGCACTAGATATGTAGGCATATCAGCCTCCTATTCCAGGTAAAGGACAATGCACACCAAGGTATGTGGGGTAGAGGGAAGAGCGCCTTTTGTCTCCGTGTCTGTCTCTGTGGGGCTTTTTTTCATGGAGGTATTGTGCCTACAGCCTGGAGTTCAGAAGGACAGGAGCGCCTGTGTTAGGATTTATTGGATTCAATATATTGTGTTAGCAGATTTTTTAAAATAATTTTTTAGGAAAAAAACAATTTGAGGAAACGTAATTACTCAGATTAAATTAAGCAATAATAATTTTTGGCCTCCAAAGTGGTGGTGGTGGTGTTTTTTAAATGAAATCTGTGTATACTGCCTTTGCTGGAAGCCAAAATAATGTTCTTTATGTCTTCTAGGCTAAGGATATTGACCTTGGAGCCAATATTACCTATGGAATACGAACCCGGGAAGCGTTGCAGTATTTTTCATTGAACAAATTTAACGGGGACCTGTCACTTATAAAGTCCTTGGATTTTGAGTCATTTCCTGACCCAGATGCAGCATTCACTTTTTTAGTGGAAGCCTTCGATATTGGGGGAACAATGCCTCCAGGCCTTGCTACTGTCACTGTGAGAATAAGGGTAAGAGTTAAAAAATTCCTATCTTCTAACTTAATTGGATGGTTGGTACCATTAAACAGAGACCCAAATGTATTTTTGCAGAAGCAGAGGCACCCAAGAGAAAACTTCTTCTTTTCCCTACAGTTTTATAATGTTCATTCTCTTTCATTTGCATACATCTGCAAACGTTATAGCAGGAACTTGTTCACATTTAAAATGTACAGTACTAACAAATATAATTGCTTTGCAAATGTACATAATTACAGAGCTATGCCTTGGCTCCTAGATTTGTGAGTTACAAAATTAGATTGGTGAATCCTTTAAATTCCCCCAAAGACTGAAATAAACACTCAACAGAATTGTTTGCCAAAGTAGCAACATCTATATTTCAGTTTAAGTTCGCATAAACCCATAGTTTTATGAGCCTCGCTTATGGATCAACCGCTTGTACATGCTGCATTAGAATTTCAATTTCTGCTGTCAGAAGTGCCAACTATCCCAAAAGAAATGGCCATGTGAAAGCTGCTTTCTCATTATGAATATTTCTTTGTTCATAATTTAGTGTGGGATCTTGTTACTTTATTCTTCCTGCTTTTTAAAGGCTTTAAATTATTAAGTGTACAATCAATACATTTTAAGTGTAATGGTAGCAATGTAAATTGTGAACATGACACAAACATGTGCTTGAAGTGTATGCTCTTCAAGGGATTGTGATTGGCTGCTGTTCGTTGCTAAATGCACATTGGTGGCCCATTCCACATTTTCTTGGAATGGGGAATGACCCAGTAGTGGCACACAGAGGGCAACTGCAGAGCAGTGAAGATGTGCTTATCTGAAAGGAGCAGTGTTTTAGCATCTTTCATCTCTGCAGAAGATACAAGCTTGATTTATTTCTTTTTCCTTTGTTCAGTGGTTTTAATCAGGGAAACATAGAGAAACTATTGGTAGCTGGGTTCAGTTTGTCAATCTTGCTACGGAATGTTTCAACTAAATGGTGGTAAACGTCCTGAAGTCACCACAGAAGAGTGAATATTATCTCAGCCAAAATATTAACCTAGTCCGATCCCAGAGTATTTTACATACTCTGTACAATGGAAACATTAAACTGTTCCACGTGTGAATAGTACCAGACATATCTCTCTCTTTAACACACGCACCCTGTTTTCAGACATCAAAAGAAAGTGTAATGGCTCAAACTGTGTATGGCGTTTCAGGGGCACACACCAGCCCTACCCCCCCTCCCCGCCCAATATCACTATCTGTTCTTTTTTGTACAGTGAGCAGAAAGCTCTGCAGCAAGATTCTAACTGCTGTCAGCTGAACACAGTTAGAATTGTCCCTTCAGTTGGGAACCCTGATTGTGTAGGATTCCTGAATTCAGGGAGGATTCTGGCCACATTCAATGTGCCTTGGTGGTGAACATACAGAGGAAGTAGAGCCAGGGTATTGAGGCAGGGCAGGGCTTGTTTGAACAAGGCTCACACCTTATTTTTATGCTTCTTATTTTTCATCATTTAGCACAGTTTATCCTGTGACATCTTACTCTTCCTTTCCCGTATGTTCTGTTCACTGATCACACTTTACCTCCTTTCCCATCTTCATTTTGGGCCATTTAATGGTCCTCTGAGCAGTGAGCTTTCCCCCCTATATCTTCTGTTGTACATGAGACACTGTTGCTGTTGGTTAGGGTTATGTTGCTATTAGTGATTCATATCCTATTAGGTATCCAACTCAGAGTAGACTCGTTGAAATCAACATGGCATGCCTATTCATTTCTCTGGTTGTACTCTGACATAGTTATATACAGTGCAAAAAAATACTCTCTAGTATCTGAACTGAGAAGGTTTGTATTTTCATTTGTGGGTTTTTTAATTCTCTCTTTAAAAAAATTATTTTTGAGCATCATTTGAATGCATACTATTGCTCTCACATACTTTCATGTGATCTCTATTAATGTACATATTGGTGTGTGCAAAGACCCATCTCTCAGAACCAGTAAGTGATTGAATTGTCTTAAAAAGAGTCCTTAACAATACACCCATTTTGGACGTACATATCTCGGCTTATTAAGCCAAGACATGCACTAGCTTTGTGCAAGCAAGTTCTGCCTTCATGCCACCCCTTCTTGGTGTGCCATGATTGAAAATTTCCTGAGTTAAATAACCATGGTTTCCTGTGATATCTGAACAAAGAAACTATAGATAGCAGGTTCAGGACAAACCAGGAATACAAACTACAGTACCTTGTAACCATAGTATTCTGGTTACATAGTAACAGAAAACTATGCTTAGTTAACTAAGTAGTCTACAATTGTGCTGCACAAGGAGGAATGAGATAGGCTAGTGCAGGGGTAAGCAACCTAAGGCCCATGGGCCGGATGCGGCCCAATCACCTTCTCAATCCAGCCCACGGACGGTCTGGGAATCAGCATGTTTTTACATGAGTAGAATGTGTCCTTTTATTTAAAATGCATCTATGGGCTATTTGTAGGGCATAGGAATTCATTCATCCCCCCCCCCAAAAAAATAGTCTGGCCCACCACATGGTCTGAGGGACGGTGGACCGACCCACAGCTGAAAAAGGTTGCTGACCCCTGTGCTAATGGAACAAGGCTTGTGCATGCAAACAAAGCCAATGGTTTTGTCAAATGAAAACATTGATTGTTAGCACCTTAGAGACACTGTAGATAAAAATGTTTCCCCCAAAAAGCTTAAAGTAAAATATTGCTGGCTATTAAACTAAAACATTGCTTGCTATTAAAGTAATATATTGCTTGCTATTAGCAGTTGTATTTAGTGTTTGTGGTCATAATTTGTCTTTGTAGTTGTACTAAGACAACAGGATCTGGTTGTTGGGAAAAGTTATCATGTAGCTTTCTTTAGAAATTATTGTTCTGACATTTGTGTACATGCCAGATCACTCTTGTCTGATTTTTACTTTGTAACATTGTAAAAATGAACATGAAAAAAAAAGTCTCACTGCCACATGTACAGCAAAGGGAAAAGTATGTCAGAATGCTCACATCCTTGTGCATGTATGAATTTGCATATTGACAATGTGGAAGGTGTTCAGAGAAAGGCAACCAGGATGATCAAGGGCCTGGAAACAAAGCCCTATGAGCAACGGTTGAAGTAGTTGGGTATGTTTAGCCTAGATATGAGGAAACTAAGAGGAGGTATGGTAGCCATCTTCAAATATCTCAAGGGATATTACATGGAAGATGAGCAAGCTTGTTTTCTCCTGGTCCAGAAGGTATGACCCAAACCAATGGAATCAAGTTACAAGTAAGGAGTTTCTGACTAAATATCAGGAAGAACTGTTTGACAGTGGAGTGGATTCCCTCAGAAGGCGGGAGTCTTCTTCCTTGGAGGTTTTAAAGCAGAGGTTGACTGGCCACCTGTCATGTATGATTTAGTTGAGATTCCTGCATTGCAGGAGGATGAACTAGATGACTCTGGGGATCTCTTCCAACTCTACAATTCTATGTTTCTATAAAAGTCATTTTCGGGCATCTTTGCAGTAGTCAGAGTCTTGACATCAACTCAAACTAGAATCTAGTGCATATAGCATAACTGAACAGCTGAAAGCCATGTGGGGATGTTGTCATTTGATGAACCACATGTAAGTTCATCTCAAGGCATCGATTAAATTGCCCCCCCCCAAAAAAAAACAAATGTCACTACAGATCTGGATTAGAAAAAGCTTCCTAGTCTGGACGATGATCCACTGCACATGGACTTCTCATCACATGGTGGCAAAAGCTATGTAGATTGACTTAAAGTAGTGGTATGGCAGTTGTGACGTGGGCCCTAAACAATATTTGTCAAGGCATGGCTTGCTAAACTTGTGGGGGATATAGAAAATATTATCTCATTGCTTCACCATGAGCACAGATCCTCTGCTACCTTGACTTTGTGCCAGCTCCTGAGGTACATGAGGCTACTTTTAGATTGTTCTCTTAAAGCTGGATGGTGGATGCAGAAATATAACATGGTACAACCCTCTTGGAGAGGGTGCACTTCAGACTAAAGTGGGGGGGGGTATCTATTTTTGACTGCTCCCACAAGGGAGAATGCTTTCAATGGATGTATTATTTATATCCCAAAGACATCCTAATATACAGTTCACAAAATCAGTAACAAAACACTGACTCATATTTTATGTGCATGCTTTCCTGTTCATTTATTCATTAATTATCTTCCTTGTACCTTTCAAAATGTATCTTCTCCCAAGCTCATTAATGACATTGCTTCCTGGTGTGTGTGTGTGTGTGTGTGTGTGTGTGTGTGTATTCTTCTGTTCTTCTGTTTTTATTTGGAGAAAAGGAATGCACTGGCACACTGGACAGTTTGTGCAATAAGAAGCTTGAGCAGATACCAGACTCCTGAACTTAACTTCGGTGTTTAATTGTCTGCCTAAGCCTTTTATTGCCTCATATACTTCATTGTGAACATTATCCCTTAATTTAAATAATTAGCTTCTTTAGGCTTGCAGAACATTAAATATGAAAAAGAGGCCGTTGTGCCATGTTAACAACATTACTGCAATTAGTTTAAGGTCTGTTTAGTTTAAAGAGAGAGAATAAGAGAAAGTGGCCATTTTCGACTTTCATAAGAAAAGTAGCCAAGACTTGCGAGGAGAATCCAAAAAAGTTTACATAAAAGGACAAGGCAAAGTCATCCACCCTCACAATACTCAGTCACTAACTTGCTATATGTTTTCTGATTGTACTTAATACTCAGACCGATGTACCTCTGCTATTTAGACTGGAAATACTGGATGAAAATATTGGGGAAGGGCCATAACTCAGTAATAGAGCACATACTCTGCGTGCAGAAGTTCAGTCCCCAGCATCTCTAGATTTGGACTGGGAAAATCTGATGTTTGAAACCCTGGAGAGCCAGGGCCGTCTAGTCAATGCAAAGCTAGATGGACCAAAGGTCTGACGTGACATGGCAGCTGCTTCAGTTCAGCCCAGCAGACACTGTGTTGTGGTGGCAGTGAAAAGGTTACTGGAAGTTTCAAAATGGAGGGAGGGGACACCTGAACAGATGTGAGAGTAATTTGTCAGGCTGCAGGCATGCAGGGAAAGGAATAGGTTTGGACTCAGGCCACTGCAAACAGTTGCGAGGGAGTGGAGAATGACAGTGAGTCAGACAGACTGATAATATGTAATAGAATTATATGGTCATCTGCCCATCAGCCGTTACTCTAACAAAAAACAGGGCCGAGGTTAAAAAATATATCGTTTTCCTAATGATGCCATTTGAAGAAAAACTGAGTTTCTCCTAGTAGTAGCATTGTTACAGTTCTCCTAGCAAATCTTGGCGCTCACTGCAGTGGTCACTTGGCATTGTATTAGTGAATCCTGCCATGCTGACTTTAATCACTTTGCAATCAGTTCTTTGATTCACTGTAAACTCCTCACTGCTTAATCTCCTTTATTGCTAATAAGATTCTGCTGTAGATTCAGTATTACCAATAATTGTTGCAGACAGTTCCACTGACAACAAAATGATAAGTGGCGTTAACTGAAATGACTTAGCAGCAGCAGTGGCCCATGTTGCAGGGCAGAGACACTCTCCAAACACTGGCTGCACTTTCCTGGGATGGGGAAGGGCAGGAAGGCAGCATGGTTTGGCTTCCTACCCCAAGACGCCAGAGCTATGCGCAGGTAAGTTGTAGTGACACCAGTGTTGAGACAGTGGCTCCATTACACAATGGCGTATCTATATTCTGATTATCTTCTGTGCGAAAAATAAATTCTCCATTGCTGTACTTTGTCCTGAACGTTTGGATCATTAGAAAAGTATGCAATACCTGAATCTTTGAAGCTGAATGTATGCACTGTTCTCCGTTTGTAGAATAAACATTCAGCAATGCAGCTAAAATGTTTGATGCAGCAGAAGTAATGTTTAGAATCTGACTTGACCAGGGCAATGTGGGCTGGAAAATTACTCATTTCTTCTTTGTTTTCCAATGCCAGCTCCATGTGGGCATGGCTGAGGACATTGAAAACTGTCCCTTTGGAAGATCTGTGGAGTTTGGATCCCAAAGAGCCAAAACTACTGACCCCGTCCTTCACTAAACACATCCTTTCAGCTACTACCAGCAATAGCCTTCTTCTCAGGCTCTGCCATGACAGAGCCTGCCTCCTTCATACTACAGTGTTACCTCGGGTTACAAACGCTTCAGGTTACAAACTCCTCTAACCCAGAAATAGTACCTCAGGTTAAGAACTTTGCTTCAGGATGAGAACAGAAATCATGCTGTGGTGGCGCGGCAGCAGCAGGAGCGTCATTAGCTAAAGGGGTGCTTCAGGTTAAGAACAGTTTCAGGTTAAGAACGGACCTCCGGAACGAATTAAGTTCTTAACCAGAGGTACCACTGTAATGGAAAGGCCAATGGAAAAGTACTATTGCTGTATCCTTACTCCCTCCAGGCATCTATAGTGTAGGGTCAAGATCACACTTTTATTTATTTAAGGAATATTTGTGAAACATTTGTTGCCGTTTTTCATGGCCCATTATACAATAAAGTGTATATATTCCGATTATCTCATGCATATATATGTGTCTGTATTTTGTATGAGAAGCTTGTATTTTTAAGGACATCCAAGAGAACTGAATCATTTAAGCTGAAGGTATACGCTGTTCTCCTTTTGTATAATAAAAACTTAGTACTACCACTAAAATATTCAATACACCAGATGTCATGTTTTGAATCTGAATTGACAGGGACAATGTTGGCTGAGAAATAACTCCCAAATATTTGAAATGATTTCCCCGTTCAATTGCTTAGTGATCTGAAACACACCATTTGTAAAGATAAATACTTTGGCTTTATCATAGTTGATTGCCAACCATTCTGCCTTACTTCCCTTCCTTTATTTCCGACGCCCCGGTAATCTTTCTTTGACATCTATAGGCTTGTTATTTTCACTGCTCTTTCTCAACTGCTTCTCACAGTGACATTTCGGTGAATAGCACACAGCATCCTGGCCCATGTGATCAATGCAAAACACTGCCTTCAGTGCAAAGCAGTTAAAACAAGTTTTATTCATTCACATGCTTATTCGTTTGTATGTGCTTTAGAAATGATTAACCAAATGGCGGCTCATTTAATTTTTCATTCATTTCTAAAACAAATGCAAACTAGAAATGTAAGCGTAACAGGTAAAATGGGCTGTGTTTTCATAATCGACTTGATTTACAGGTTGATTTGTACATAATAATCTAATTCATCTCCATCTTGTATAACAGGACTCTTGCTTTCAGTGAGCATCTTATTTGCCATTATTGGCTAATGATTTTGTTATCTCTTCTAGTTGCTTGCAGCCCCTCCTAACACTATTTCCCTGCAGACCTCACTAAAAAGAATGGAGGAAACAAGAGACCAGGCTAAGAAGGCAGTAAAAAGTTGGCCAGTTTTCAGTACCCTCGCATTCTTTCTCCTTGTCTCTAGAATGCATGTCCCACTATGTCCTTCACTGACCTTGTGTTTGCTTGTTTACTATATTTGTCTCCTCTTTTGCAAAGTCAGTGTCAACTTCTTAGCCTCTTAAATATAATAGAGCTGATTTGTCAGTTCACCTCTTGATGGAAGGGTGTTGGCAGATCTTGCCAGAGCCAAGATGACAGGGATGGCTTCCGGAAATCTTGTCTATCAGTCTTTATTTTTACTGTGGCATAATTCCAAGGCTAGCAAGACAGAGTTCATAATGTGCAGTCAGAATTCATGGACATTCCTCCTATATGGCAATCTTCACATATACTTAAGCATGGAATCTCGGCAGAAAAGCATGCATTTTGTCTTCTGCTTTCAGGTTGTATCTACTGCAATGTGAAACAAGAAATAAGTAATATAACTAATAATTATAATGTAGAAATGTCACACATTTGGATTTTAATCAACAGAAACAATATTAGGATAGCAATTAATATTTTGCGTGGTGATATTTGATTTTGTATTATGAACTAGCATTGATCTGTTTAAATGATAGGGAAGTACAGTAGTAACCCCCTGGGAATGTTTACAACAGGTTCTTGTGTGGGTAGTCATCCTAGTCAATGAAAAAGACAACTGAAAGAGATTATATTTACCTTAGGATAATACAGTGGCAAAACGTGTGAAGAGAGGTTCCTACTCAAGCGCTAGCTGACAACTCAAAGATCGCAATATTTGATGCCTGGCAAAGATGTGCAACTTTTATTCCACAGAATTGTGGGTGATAAGTGACATCTGAAGTGTAAATTGTGGGAAACTTGAGAGAGGTCCAAATAGATATGAGGTAGTATCTATTCCAGTTTCTCTTCCATCAGGCTGATAATGTCAAATGACATTTGCCACCACCGTTTTGCCTGTACAGTTTCAGTAAGCAGAAGTTGTATGGGGTCTCTCACATCTCAATACTCAATGCAAAATCCTACAATATTGTTTCCCATGCTGTTTAACATATACATAAATCCCCTGAGTGAAATAATCTGGGGATTTGTGATGTGGTATAATTCTGTGCTGTCTTCATAACTCTAAATCCTAATACTTTAATCCTAATAATTAATTGAAACAAAGGCCTGTATGATTAGGATACTGCATTAAACTGAATGTCATTTCTCTATTTTCTACATTTTAGTCACATTTACAATAATGATATGTTGAATCGATGAGTGACACATAAACAGAGTATTATTAAATATCTAAGATGAAATAATAAGGGAAATGACAATCATCTGAAATACGTAGTTTACACTCAAATGAAATTATTTCTGTCAGTGTTCTTGTAAGTCTAGTTGTTGTTTGCATCTGTTTGTTTTGGGGGGCAATGGAAGAGTGTGCTTTCAGGGGTGAAGTCAAACTGTCGGAGAGTTACAGCATCTGCTGTGGCTGTAGAAACCAATAAGGGAGAGGCATGTTTTGTTGCAGCAGGACACATGAAGGCATTCAGTTGTGCTGATGCAGATGTACCGTGGTGTTTATTCTTTCTGTGCTCCTCCCTGTGGTCATATCTCCTCTGGTCACTGCTGTGGATACACAACCTGACAGTTTCCAGACACTACAGTCTGCAAGGGATTCCCACATGGCAGGGTTGATTTGGCCAGCCTTTATGTCACGTTTCTAGACAACTTTGTAACACAGAGTTGGTGTGCCAATGGGCCCGGTGCCTGAAGCCAGCTCCTCATAGAGCAAGTCCTTGGGGATCGTACCAGCTTCCATTCTGTGGACATGACCAAGCCAGCATAGACATCACTGAGACAGGAGTGTGAGCATGTTGGGAATGTGGGCTTGAGAGAGCACTTATTTGTTTGAGACTCAAACAAGTCCTACCACCTGATGCTCAAAAACTTCCTGATGCAGCACATATAGAAGGCATTGAGGTGTTGCTCCTGGTGAGTTTAAGTTGCCCACAATTCACTACCATAAAGCAGAGTCCTCAGTGCACAAGCCTGGAAGACCTTCATCTTGGTATTGGTCATTAGCACCACATTCTCCCGTACCCTTTTGGAGAAGCAAGTCTTTGCTATAGCTGCCTTAAAAAGGTAAAGGGACCCCTGACCATTAGGTCCAGTCGTGACCGACTCTGGGGTTGCGCGCTCATCTCGCATTATTGGCTGAGGGAGCCGGCGTATAGCTTCCAGGTCATGTGGCCAGCGTGACAAAGCCGCTTCTGGCAAACCAGAGCAGCACATGGAAACGCCGTTTACCTTCCCGCTTTAGCGGTTCCTATTTATCTACTTGCATTTTGACGTGCTTTCGAACTGCTAGGTTGGCAGGAGCTGGGACCGAGCAACGGGAGCTCACCCCGTCACAGGGATTCGAACCGCCAACCTTCTGATCAGCAAGCCCTAGGCTCAGTGGTTTAACCACAGCGCCACCTGGGTCCGTATAGCTGCCTTACCAATATGCTTATTCAGCTCAATTGAGAGGTTGCTGGTTATAGTGGAGCCCAAGGAGACAAAATCATCTACTACCTCAAGCATGTGGCCATCAAAGCTGATTCGTGGAGTGCTGGCAATGTCCTCACCCAGCATGTTGATCTTCGTCAGGCTGATGGTGAGGCTGAACTCCCTGCAGGCTTGGGCAAAACGTTTGATGAATCTCTATAGAGCTTCCCCAGAGTGTGCTGTCAAGGCCGCGTCATCTGCAAATGGCATCTCTCGGATTAGGACCCACCACACCTTTGTCTTGGTGCGGAGACATGCCAGGTTGAACAGACCCCGTCAAGTTGAAGGCAAATGAGATTTAAAAAAGGCCCCCATTCCTAGTAATGGCAGATATTCTCCAGCCATAATGCATTCTTCTCCATGCAATTGTGCATGAGTAACTTTACTTGAGGACATAAAAGCTGTGTATTACCAAATCTCCCTGCTAATTTTAAAATGTTGTAATTCTTTACAATGTATTTATATTGATTGATTCATCTGACATATTGATTCATCTGACATATGCAGGCTAGAGATATTTTTCTCTCTCTTTCCTTTTGTGGGATAACAAAGCCTTCCTTTTTTAAAAAAATGGCAGGCTGGACACTCATAACCTTTCCTTCATAGAAAATAGCTGCTCTTTTAAAACTATCATTTTACCTAATTTTGATTGTTCACATATACTTTCAAAGGAAGTGTGCCCTTTCCCTCTAGCTAAATTACTATCATATCCAACTTGTCCACTCCCTTAATAGATTTCTCCAAATATTATTTCAGTAACATTTTTACAAATAGTGAACTTTGTGAGGGATTAAGAACAAAGCTTGTATATCAGCAAAATCATGGGGTAGAGTTCTCCTTGAACTTTACTACTTAAAGCTAAAGTAGTAAAGACATCGGATTCTTATCTCATTATGCATGATCAAGCTTTCTTTGGCGCCTCAGCCCTTGCTTCCCTCCCCCCCCCGGACTAATTGCAGTCATCAGCAGTCGTTAACAGCCATCTACAGGTTTACCACTCCCATCAGCCCATCACCCATTCCCACCCACCCACACCACCCTCTGTATATATATAAGGGTCTGACACTTCTGTTTCAAGTGTATCTGAAGAAGTGTGCATGCACACGAAAGCTCATACCAAAATAAAAACTTAGTTGGTCTTTAAGGTGCTACTGAAGGATTTTTTTTTCTATTTTGCTTCAACTCAGACCAACATGGCTACCTACCTGTAACTAAAGCTAAAGGTTTAGGGTTGAATTTTTGAATGTCTATTGAATAGCATTCTGTGTTGCTGTGTTGCTAATTGTACAACTGTCACCACACTAAATACTCATGTGTTGACTGACTCAGTAGAAAAAGGTGGCTCAAAAACTTCTCATCTTTCAGCATTTTAGCTAGGGCTGCCATAAGTCCTGGTTTTCCTGGAATCAGCCTTTGAAAATTGCGTCCTGGATAATTTTTCAGAAATAGGCAACGGGGGTTAAATCATGTTGAAAATGCCTTTAAAAATAATTGTAGCTTTACTAAAAAAAAATCTCAAAAACTTTGGTTCCCCTAAAAAGAAAACATGAACAACTGTGTCCTGATTTTCACTTTTTGAGATATGGTGACCCTAATTTTAGGCAACTTTGCATTCTTACTTTTATTTGCTCCTGATTTGTTTACCTTAGAAATATAAATAAGGCCTTCCAGTCATTTCCTATAGAAGGGTATGTTCTGAAGCATTCTTATCAGAGGATGTTCTACATCATTTCTCTTTTTGGCATTTCTATTTATAGTTGCTGATTTCCTAACACAAAGGACATAAGGACATGCAGAAGATGAACACAAATGTTTAGGCGTTCTGAATTTGTCATCTATTATCGGGAAACAGTACAGACACAACAAAGGGACATAGCAAAGGCCTGAATATGATGTTTGCTTGAAATAATCCCTTGTTTTACATGTTCTTGAACAAATAGGAAAAAACCCCACAACATTTTATTTAGAGGGGGGAGGGGCTGATCAGTGTACTGAAAAATATTAGCACTATATTTCATACATTACAGTTAAGCAAGTATTTCCTACACAGATTATATCCATATAGAGAAATGTTTGGTATGAAATAACTGCAATTTAAGCAATAGCCTTCACACCATCTCCATCTTTTTTTCTTCAGTTCCTCCTAGTTCTACTTCTTGGGCTATTCAGATTGCACCTTTGTAGTGTAGAGGTAGGTTTCCCAAATTGTGGTCCATGGACGATTCAGGTGGTCTACAACATGGCTGTAAAAAGACAATTGAAAAATAATTCAGCAACTAACACAGTATATTACAATTGCTACAAAGGGCAGAAAACTTCTTAGGTGGTCCACCAAGACCCTCAGCATTTCCCATGTGATCTGTCAAGGGCAGGGGGAATCTGGGGCCACTGGTGTAGAGGCCATCATGTGGATAAACATGTGAACCTTACTTGACCTGCAGAATATGTTTGTCTGCTGGAAAAAAGCTTTTTCCCCAGACAACATCCAAACATGCATGTAGTCTTTCCTTCACTTAGCATGTTGAACCTGACAAAAAAAAATATGTTCTCCCCCATCTACTTAATTTTCTACGCTAGACCAGATTCAAACTTCACCAATGATAAATGGGAGAAACTGGGCGAGAGGCAAAACAAAAAGGGGGGGAAATGCATGGAGCTCTATCCGCCTCCCCCCCCCCAACACACATGAACTAGAAATGCAGACACAGAACACACACACACACAGAGAGAGAGAGAGAGAGAGTGAGTGTGTGTTTGGTGGCATTGGTGATCACTTGGACTGGTTGTTGCACTGATGGCTTTTCTTGTGCTGGATGAGCAGCACTTCCAACCACAATAGCTCTATTCACTATATGCCACACATATAGTCCCACTACACCCAATTGAGAACTCCGGCCAATATGGATTACAAATCCAGTGCAGGCAGATTCCCTTAAACTGAGTTGGTCGTTTTTTAATGGTTGATTGCTGCCTCTTCCTGCATGTGTGGGAGAGTGGTAACGTTTGTTTCAACATGTGAGTGGAACTTACAAAAAACTGGCTTCATGGGAGCATGGTTAAAGTCATCCCCCCCCCCATAGGATATATAGGTCATGCAGTAATGATAGGATATATAGGTCATGCAGTAATGATGATCCTGAAAGTTAAGGTATTTCATATCTGAGCTTGTTATTGCAAGCGTATTTGATTGATCACAGTTTCTACAAAACCCTGGATTTGATCCAATTTATTTTGCATCACATTTTGTTAAAAGGAAAAAGAGTCCCTCTCTCAAAACCTGTTGGGTCATTCAAAAGCTCTGAAACTAATTTCATAAGAGATCACATGATGAAAGCTACCTATCGGTAAAGGTAAAGGGACCCCTGACCATTAGGTCCAGTCGTGACCAACTCTAGGGTTGAGGCGCTCATCTCACGTTATTTTCCGAAAGAGCCGACATACAGCTTCCAGGTCATGTGGCCAGCATGACAAAGCTGCTTCTGGAGAACCAGAGCAGCGCACGGAAACACCGTTTTCCTTCCCGCTGTAGTGGTACCTATTTATCTACTTGCACTTTGATGTGTTTTCGAACTGCTAGGTTGCCAGGAGCTGGGACCAAGCAACAGGAGCTCACCGCGTCGCGGGGATTCGAACCGCCAACCTTCTGATCGGCAAGCCCTAGGCTCTGTGGTTTAACCCACAGCGCCACCTGTGTCCCAGTGACCTATCAGTAGTTATGTTTAAAATAAAAAAGTGATATGTTTGCTTCTCAAGACTCTACTCTAGAGTTTGCATTTTCACAGCCTACAAGAATTTGCTCAGTCCCTTGAAATCTCGTTTATTGAAATGACAATCGTTTTGATGAAGCAGATCTACTCTTTGTCAATTCTTTACACATTTACATTGCATGGGAAATTTTGCATCCTCCTCTTTAGTACCAGTCTTGTGCGCAGATAAGTAACACAATTGAGGAGCCAGAAGGCTTGACAATAGTAAATGAATTGGATAACGGGAAGAGGCTGAGCAGAGCCTTGTTTGAAAGAACTATTGTGAATGTGTCCATAATTTCATTTCAGCTTCAGCAGTAAATTCTTAATTATGTTTTGCAGGATATGAACGATTTCTCCCCAGTATTTAGCAAACCTCTGTACAGGGGCATGGTTGCTCCTGATGCAATCAAGGGCACGGTTATAACAACGGTTGAAGCTGAGGATCTGGACCCTCCGGTAAGGGAAGAAAAAATCTTTTTCTTAATACCCTGCACCCAGGAGAGATTTCTTTAAAAGCCAAATAAGTGGCCTTAATCCTCTGAACAACATAAGTGATTACTATGATTTATTTTTATTTATTTAACCCAGCAGTAGCTCCTATGCATTTTTATGCCAGCCTATCCTCTGGCTTGAGCACTTCAATTATTGTTCTCAAGATGGATAAAATCACAACGCAGAGTTCTTTTTACTCTCCCCAGCTCCCCAATGCCTCCTCCCTCCCCACTCCACTTTCTTTTCTTATGGAACAATTTATATGTGAAATCCTTATCAGGGTTTAGTGTGTTGATGATAAACAGGAAAAAGCAAGGGGTGGGCCTGCATTTGCAACAGCTTTGTGGCTCCTACAGAAAACAAAGCAAAACTTTTGAAGGGCTGTTCAAAAGTCTTCAAGCATGAAAAGTGTTGTGTGAGAGTGAAGAAATAAAAAACCACATTAAAAAATCCTTTTGTTAATATATTGTAAGAATATAGCAGCACAGATTTGTTGGAATCAGCTTTCCCAGCAGCATCTGGGTTTCAGTCTGGCATTTGATTGACATAGTTGTATTATATCCTATGGGTAAACTCTGATTTGTTTGTCAAAGCACCGATCTTAGAATCATAGAATTGCAGAGCCAGAAGGGGTCATGAGGGTTATCTGCAATGCAGGAATTTTTTTGCCCAGTGTAGGACTCAAACCAATGACCATGAGATCAAGAGTCTCATGCTCTACTGACTCAGCTATCTCACATTCTAGGGAGCCTAAAGGGAAAAGCTCAATAGTTATCAGACTGGTCAACATTCCCAGGGAATATGCATGTTTTCCCAGTCTGTTGCTAGTGGGAACATGACAGTCCCATACAGTGCGACTCTTCATGGACCAGAGCACACCAGGCACTGCTGTCTTCCACTGCCTCCCGCAGCTTGGTCAAACTCATGTTCCTACTCATATTGAAATACTGCCCCTCAATGAGGCCAAACTTAGACTCACAAAATGTTTGGGGGTATGTGTACCTCTGCATCCCCCCAGAAAAAAACAGCACTGGTCCCATGTTCTTGGTTCAAAACAGTAAATTTTCCCTACTGGTCAGAATCTAGTAGCTTTCTGCTAGTTGATCGTATCTCTTCAGTCTTCAAACTATGGATAGTGACCACAACATTATTCCAGTTTTCAGAAGGTACAGACAAAGAGATTTCAGGTGGGGGATAAGGTTCATGGAAAGAGTCAAGGCCCTGTTCTTGAATATATTCAATACGTACTACATTTGTGGTTGCTCTCTCTCTCTCTCTCTCTCTCTCCCTCCCTCCCTCCCTCCCTCCCTCCCTCCCTCCCTCCCACACACCCACACCAAATGGTTGAAAATGTTGGCAGAGGGTGGGAAAGAGAGACTCCCCTCTAATTTCCCTAAACATTTTGTTACTAAAGCCAGCAGATAATGCTGTTTTTAAAAGGGATGAGTGTTTTGGGGTTTTGTAGCACTAGCTTTTTCTTTTCTTTTCTTTTCTTTCCTTTCCTTTCCTTTCCTTTTCTTTCTTTCTTTCTTTCTTTCTTTCTTTCTTTCTTTCTTTCTTTCTTCTTCTTCCTTTTTTTTGGATTCAAGGGATTTTCTGAGATCTAATCCATAGAGGAATGGAACTTTATCCCATCACAGGAGCCTGTTTGTAGAAGGGCTCTGTGTGATCAACACCATGTTTAATGTAGGTATTAGGATACAGCAGTGATTTACCGTATCTTGACTGGCATTTCTGTATTTCTCTTGACTAGCATTTCTGTACAGGGACCGCGAGAAGGGCTACTGTGGCAGTAAGGTAAAAGAAGCCACAAAACAGTTGTGAAAATGTTAATTTTCCTCTTTGCTGAAATCCTAGCTTTTGGCAGAGGGTTGTGGACATCTTCAGCATTCCATTGAAGACTAAATCGAACCTCTCTTTAAATGGGCTTTAGAGCTGGCAGTTGGAAGAAGCCATTTATGCTATCTAGTAATTTTTCGTTGGCAGAGTGCCTTGAGCTGATATTTGTCCCATCAGTTTGAGAATAAGTGAACTTGCCCATTATTATTGTGCTTGTCCCTCCTGTATCTTCTCTACCTCCCTTCACATTAAATTCTAGCATAGCCAGAGTGGCATTTTTTATTGTCTTTAGAGGAAGACTGTGTGGGGTTTTTTTTGGGGGGGGGAGTGCTTATTTACTGCAGAGAGCATAATGCCACTGAAGGACACCAAGTAATTGTAGGCAATCTTATCAAAACCTGCTAAGCTTCAAAATAGTCATTCAATAGCAGTCTATTAGCAGGGGGTGAAATAGGGCCATTAGGACAACCAGGGAGAGCATATATAATTTTCTAGCTTTATTTATAAGTAAATAAGCCTGGAAATGAGGTGTTAAGAGAGCCTCCTAGATACTTTATTTACACATTCCTGCTGGCAAAGCAGCAAAAATACTTTCCCTTTTCACTTTTTCATACCATATTGATGAGTACGATTTTGGAGACTGCAATGAAACACAAATGATAAAGATCAGATAGTTTCCTCAATTATAGCTATAGAGCAAGGGTTAGGAACTTCTAGCCCATGAGCCTGGGATAGGTCCCAGGAAGGCCCATAACTACTTCTCATGTTCCAGATATCAGGTGTGGGGCAGGTAATGATGTAACTACAAAGGAAGAATTGGGAACTTAAAGTGGGCATCTAATTGTTCCTTTCCTTGCTGTTAGCAGTAACAGCACCGGGAAAATATTTGGCAGGTACCACAGAAGGAGCAAATCATATTTATAGGTGGTTGAGAAACTAACAGCTCAAAATCCAGTATTACAATATAAGCCACGCTAAAAATTAAAAGTTAATGATCTTGTAAAAACTGCAATAAGAAGTGCAAAAGCCAAGTAGTCAGAAACAAGCTTAAAAAGGACGCTGATCAAATTCATTTATAATCTAGATAATTAAAACCAAAGTAGCAGGCAAAGTACATTTAATATGTAGGAATAAACTTTCGTAAGTGCTTGGTCATCTAGTGAGGCAATTAGGAACATCTCAAGGCAAAAAGTTTCCAAACCTACACCACTCACCAAAAACAAATTTCATACTCATTCCCAGTAAGAGAGAGAGACCACCCCGTCTGAGGTCTAAAGGAGAGTCTGAAGTTATTCCCACATGTTTAAAATACCCTGGCCCTTGCTTTTGCTGTCCACCTAAAGCAGTGACACCCAAATGAAACTGAGACATTCACACGTCAGAAAGAAAGAAAGAAAGAAAGAAAGAAAGAAAGAAAGAAAGAAAGAAAGAAAGAAGCATGCATTTCTGATGTGGATTTCCAGTTTTCAGTTGTGATTTGCAGGGAGTCTTCATCAGGAAGGCTCCTTCCCCAACATCCTATTCTCTCATGCATGGGTCTACCCCTCTCTTACATTGTTGCTGTCAACCATGGTTTAGCAATACATTTGCACTGACACTAGACCCCTGAACCAATATTTGTGAACCCGCTTCAAACCCTTATTGTGAACTCCATTTTTTTTTAAAGTGTTGCTTAGATTTGACAAGGTGCAGATGTAATGCTAATCTATGGTTTAAGTCTGACTAGTTAAGGGAAAGGGCATTTGTGCAGCGTAGCGTAGGTTCTTTGGGTCAATTCCTCATTTACAAACCAGTGCTTTGAACTGAGCTACCATTATGTCTGTGCTGGGCTGCTCACTGTTCCATAGACACTATAGTTTGGGGTGGGGGTGGGGGGAGTGTATGGATACAATTCTTTTTGTGAGACAGTAACCACACATTTTTATTGTAATGCTTGTGGCATTTCCATTTTTAATGCTTTGGGAATTGAAGCTTTGAAGCCCCAATCCTTTGTGTTTATGCAAGGAAGTAAATCCTATGGAGTTCAATGGAGGCAATTGCCATTTAAGAACACATAACACATAATATAAAGATTCTTAATCTGGCAGCACTCCCCCCTTCAAAGCATTTGTGGAGGATGATAGTGGTAGCCTTTTTTATGTGCTACAACACATCAAGTCAATGCATAGCTTATGTCTTTTCCTTAGCATAGGATATAACACTTCTCCCAGTATAAATGTGCTCCAACCCAGGGTTTCAAAATGTTTGATGTTCACAACAGAAGCAAGCATGCTTTCTGAATGACTTGAAGCAACCTAAGCAGATGATGAATGTGACAGATAATGAAAGCAAGTTTATTAAAATAAAATAAAAAACCCATGTTTAATCTTCCTTTGATGATCTTTGTCAATCAGTTGCAACTTTGCCAATAACTATAATATCCTGGTGTTGTTGTTTTCTAAAATGATGGGGGGAAAGTAGCTTTCTCAGAAATAATGATCTCATGCCAGCTTTATGAATTCAATAACTAATTACCTAATGTGCTGATGCTTAATGATAATTGTAGGTTTTAGTCATTGGAACAGAGTGTGATTGTTGCTATTCTGAACCACATTATCTGGGTTTGAGTAATTTCTTGCTAATTATATTTTGTAAAAACATTATTAAATCAGGTTTCCGCCTGACATTAAGAGTATAACTATCTTAGTGCCTTCTGATCTCATTGGAATACCTTATGTTTGAAATGATCTAAAAATTACCTATTTTTATATATGATTTCTTGAATTATGGTACATTAGAAGCCCTTTTTAGGTGTTCACAAAATGTCCATGTGCTCACCCTACCCTCAGTGTGCCTGTGTATTCTGGTTCCACCCCATCTCTCCTGACATGCAAAAGTATGCAGTAAAATTTTAACTACTAAGGAATAGCCAGTGGTTGAGCACCCAGCATGCATGCAGTGGGTCCGAGGTTCAGTCCCTGATATATCCAGGCAAAGCTGGGAGAGACCACTTCCTGAAACCCTGGTTAGCTGCTGCCATTCAGTGTAGACAATTCTGAACTAGATGGGCCAGTGGTCCGACTCCTAAGGCAGCTTCCTAAGTTTTCTCTGACCTTCATATTCAATGCACAAAGACAAGAAGTAGCAGCAGTAGAGAACAGATGTCCTCTTTGGAATGCCCTGTAGGAAGCCATCATGTGCCTTCTATCGAAATGTTGTATCATTTCTGCATCCTGAGCTAGAGCCTGCAAAATGTCAATCAGACCCGTCTTCCAAATACTTTTGTGGGTTGCAATTCACCACAAGGAACTGATTAGAGTTCTGAAGGCTCATCACATTAACTCTGGAGTAGTTAGAAAAGAGAATTATGAGACACTGCATTACCTTTGTAAACCAAGAAAATCCTCAATAAAAAAATTAAAAAAGAAAAGAGAACAAGTTGCTTTCCATGTCTCCTAATCTGTCTCTTTTCTCTTCTACATATGCGGCAGAATTTCAATATATGGAATTACTGCCATTGCCTTTCTCAATATGCGGAATGGAAAGTCATATATAGTTTGATTTCAGAGCCTCCTGTTAAGCAGCATTGGATGGTAGTTCTCTTTCCCCTTCCTGGAAATGGCATGTTCAGGATGTAATTTATTTTCTTCTGAGGCTGCAGTATCACCGACAAGGTTTGATATAGTGAACTTTAGCATGTAAGTCTAGAAGAAAACATAGTGCAGTGATTTAGTTTACCTTGTCTGTGATGCAGAATTCAGGCAGCCAATTTGCAGAAGGCTTATATGAATCAGCCCTATAATAAGCCAACTTGCAGAAGCCAAGTCAAGTGGGAAGACTTTGTGAATAGTCATCATACCTCATTATGGCATATAGGAGCCATCTCATTTTTATTTCATTTTTTACTAAATATTTTCTTGATTTACAAAGATATGTGCAATGTATCTCGTAACATTTTTACAAATCAGTTTCATTTGGGAAGAAAAGGGGGAAAGAGGTAAAGGGGGGAGAGATGGATGGGGTCGGGTGATGATGTTTCTATTTTACTTAATATATGTAGGGTTTGTTGTCAGCATTGCTTGTCTAGGTTCTCTGTTGTTTATTTGTGTTCCTTTGGTGGCGAGAGGAGCCATCTCATGAAGCAGAATCTCTTCTCCATGAAATAGAACAGCACAGCTAAATTTGTACTCTCTGTGGCCAGTGTTCTTTTGATGTTTTTGTTATATATATATATATAAAGCTCAACAACAATAAACAAGGTCTCCATAACAGAAGGAAATTGCTCAAGTAAAATTTACATTAATTGATCTGCCTAGTATTGCCTCTGTCCACTACTGGCATAAGGTCCTCAGAACGTTGCCCAGAAGGTAAATTGAAACCACTGAAAAGCAAATGGTACAACCACGCACAAAGACAGCACATATGTGTTGCATAGCTTGCATATATAGTTGCTTCAGCAGCTTCTGTCTCTAGGACATGTTTATGAACTTACAGTAATTAACATCCACACCTAAAAATGCATGTAATCAGTTTGGTATTCTGATTTACAGGAGATGGCATGGGGGGACTCTGCAAAATAGTTAAACATTTGTCTTTCAATTAGCTCCTCTTGCTACTAATAATTTTAGTACCGTATGTGTGAGGGACGAGGGATACAGGGAAGTCCCTCCCATCTTAAGTTCCAGCCCATCCCCAAGCGCGGGAGAGAGTAAGGAGAGCTCTGCCTCCAGCGGAGAGTCAGGAAGTGGTGTCCGAGGCTCAGGCAAGGTTGTGGAGCCCAGGCTGCAGGTGGGACAGGAAGTAGGACGCACAGGGGGGAGGCCAATTCCCCCAACTCCCGAATTGCGACGCAAACGTAGGGGGAAGAGGTTGGGTCTGCCAAAGCTGTGGTGCTGGAAGAAAACGCGCCAATCGCCATTCGGGAGTTCAGACACCTCACCTTAAGGATGCATTTTTACTGCTCTGAACACTGTAAATAATCAGCACTTAATAAAAACCTTAAAAGACCATGCTGGAGTCGTTACTCTAGAGTAGCCATACCAGGCCCTCTGACAGCAACTCCCGAATCTTTTTTTTGGCTACTTTGGAGTGCAGCGATGAGCGCTCAAGAGGCTGAGCATTGGAGGCTGGAGGCCGAAGCAGCGAAGCAGGAGCTGCAGAACCTCACAGCGCACGCACAGCAGCAATTGCATGCCGCTCAGGAGGAAGCGTGAGGGGCGCAGGAGGAGCTGAACAAGCTGGTGGACCAGGTGAGGACAAAAGAGGAGACTGAGAAACAGCTAAGGGTGATGGTTTTGGACCTACAGAAGAAGTTGGAAGAGGAGAAAGCCGCTAGAGGTGGGGGGGGGGGTGCCCCAGCCGCAGCTAGTCCAAGTGAGAAGGGGACAGAGCCTAGTCACCAAGTTTAGCGGCGACCCTAGGGAGTACCTAGGATTCGAGACAGAAATAAATTATGCGCTGGAATTGCATGCAGCAGAATTCCCAGATGACGCGCACAGAGTCTCCTTTATCATAGAGCATTTGACGGAGGCCGCCCGAGAATGGGTAAGACCGCTCATCGCGCAAAAAAATCCTTGCATGAAGAACGCAAAATTATTTCTAGAAGCTTTAAAAATAATGTACGCTAGTGACAGTGAAATGGAGGCCACTAAAGAGGAGCTTCATAACTTAACACAAGGAAAATCGACAGTTAGGGACTACTGGGCGAGATTCACCATGCTGGTGCACAAACTGGGGTGGGATCTGCAAAGTGAGCCAGTGAAATCAGCCTTCTACATGGGTTTGCACGCAGACGTTAAGGATGAGCTGGCAAGAGGTCCCAAACCGCGAACTATGGATGAGTTAAGCAAAGCGGCGCTAGCGGTGGGGGGTGAGACAGGAATCCAGATGGAATGACAAACAAGCGACGCGCGCAGCTAAACCTTGGTTCCCACGCTCCCAGGACAGACCACATCACCAAACCCCACCCCAGGACCCGCCCCCACACCCGCCCAGGCCAAGCCCAGAGCCGGAACCGATGGAGATCGGAGGAGCGCGCGCGCGCGGGCTTTTCAAACCCCGGCGGCGCCAAGACGCAAGGAGGGAAGAGGCGGGAATTGCTTTCTCTGCAACTCCCCCAGGCATCGCGTCAGAGACTGCCCTCATCGCAGAGAGTGGCAAGGAAAGGCGGGAACGGTTGTACCTTCCCCAGCTGACGCAGCACCACAGCAGGGAAACGAGACAGCCTGGCTGCAGGAGACAAGGGGGAGCGGCCAGGCACAGTCAGCAGACAACAGCCCCCGCCCGCCCACCCGCACAGAGAGGAGCACAGCCAGCCCACCCCTCCCAGAGCAGGAGTGGTTCTAGAAGTCACGCTCACGCTCCCAAATGGCTATCCCCTGACAGTCCTCGCCTTAATTGACAGTGGTGCCTCAGCCAACTTCTTCTCGAGAAACTTTGCGGAAGAGCACCAGATCCAACTTCTGCAGCTGGATTTTCCCCTGCACGTGGCCACCATTGACGGCAGAGAGCTGCTGGGAGGGGCCATCACGCATCAACCCCCCCCCATGAGAATGACGGTGGGAAGGCACTCAGAGACACTGGCTTTCAACGTCACAACCATCTCAGACCCCCCCATCGTCTTGGGCATGAGCTGGCTGACGCGCCACGACCCCTCCATAAGTTGGCACCAGAGATGCATCACTTTTGGATCGGACTTTTGTCTGGAACATTGCATGCAGCACCAACCAGGGGAGGGGCCTCCGATAGCCACGGTGGCCACCATGCACGTCAAGGGGGGTGAGGCAATACCCAAGCCGTACTGGGACCTGCAGGAGGTCTTCAGCGAAGCGGAGTCCGACCACCTACCCCCACACAGGCCTTTTGACTGCCAGATCAACCTGGTGCCAGGGGCAACTATACCCCCAGCCAAGCTATACGCCATGTCAGATCAGGAACTGGAGGATCTGCGCGCTTTCATCGACAAGAACCTCAAGCGGGGGTTCATCAGAGAAAGCAAGGCAGCAGGGGGCAGCCCGGTCTTCTGGGTGGACAAGAAAGACACGCAACAGCGCCGTCTGGTGGTGGATTTTAGACGGCTGAATTCGGTGACAGAGCCAATGGCTTTCCCCATGCCCAGAGTGGATGATCTCCTGACAGCGGCACGCAGGGGCAAGATCTTCACCAAGCTCGACCTAAGAGGGGCGTACAACTTGATTAGGATCCGGGAGGGTGATGAATGGAAAACCACGATGTTCACGCCTCTGGGCTCTTTTGAATATCTGGTGATGCCCTTCGGGTTGCAAGGGGGCTCAGCATGCTTCCAGGCCTTCATGCACCACGTCCTGGGGTCCCTCCTCTTCAAGAACTGCTTGGTCTTTCTGGATGACATCCTTATCTACTCCAATGACCCAGTGCAGCATGTGAAGGATGTCAGGGAGGTGTTGCAGCGCCTGAAGGACAACCACCTGTATGTGAAGCTGGAGAAGTGCAAGTTTCACACCAAAGAAGTGGACTTCCTAGGCTACAAGCTGTCAGACAAGGGGCTGGCGATGGACAAGGACAAGGTTTGGTTATCCTCGGAAGGTCTTCCCACCAGGGGGCGATGCAAGAAGTTAGCACCCAGGAGGCTGGGCCCCTTCACGGTCACGCAACAGGTCAACCCGGTAGCCTTCAGGCTAGCACTGCCGGAGGACATGAGAGTGCACCCAGTGTTTCATAGATCGCTGCTGTCGCCGTACAGGGAAAGTACCAGGTTCAGGGACAGCGATCAGCCTCCAGAGGGAGGGGGGGAGACGGGAGACGCCCGACAGCTCAATGAGGCAACTGAGATTTTAGACTCAAGGAGAGGGGTGAGAGGACTGGAGTACCTGATAGCATGGGAGGACACTCCGCCGTCCCACAATGAGTGGATACCGGCCACAGAAGTACCTGAGGAATTTTTAGTGGAAGAGTTCCACGCCCTGTTCCCCCACAGGCCCAAGCCCTGGCACATGGAAAGGGAGGGAGAGGGGGAGGGGCAGGAGGAAGGGATAGCAGGCAGCAGCTCTCCATGGAGATGGGAAGCGGAATTTGAGGACACGGAAGAAGAGGTGTGGGTTTCACCGAGGTCAACGACGTCAGAGGCAGGAGAGGACTGGCAGAACATTTTTACTCCCACCAGCTCTGACGCCACTGACTTCTTGGGATTCCCGTCTTCTCAGGGGGAAGGAGAAAGATCGCAGGATTGGGGGGAAATTTTTACACCCACAGGCTCGGATGCCACAGACTTCTTGGGGTTTCACTCGTCCCCAGCAAGCGGAGAGCCACTAGGAAGGGGGGGAGAGGAGCCTGGGAGGGGGATGGATGTGAGGGACGAGGGATACAGGGAAGTCCCTCCCATCTTAAGTTCCAGCCCATCCCCAAGCGCGGGAGAGAGTAAGGAGAGCTCTGCCTCCAGCGGAGAGTCAGGAAGTGGTGTCCGAGGCTCAGGCAAGGTTGTGGAGCCCAGGCTGCAGGTGGGACAGGAAGTAGGATGCACAGGGGGGAGGCCAATTCCCCCAACTCCCGAATTGCGACGCAAACGTAGGGGGAAGAGGTTGGGTCTGCCAAAGCTGTGGTGCTGGAAGAAAACGCGCCAATCGCCATTCGGGAGTTCAGACACCTCACCTTAAGGATGCATTTTTACTGCTCTGAACACTGTAAATAATCAGCACTTAATAAAAACCTTAAAAGACCATGCTGGAGTCGTTACTCTAGAGTAGCCATACCAGGCCCTCTGACAGTATGTTTTTGACGGTGTGTGCAGAATTAATCAAATCCCGGGGCTTTACGCTTCTGATGGGACACTAATTCCAATCTGCTTCTCTGGAGATTTTTTGATGACAGCAAAAAAATTCCCTGGTGGCTGCAGTTTCTGACTGACCTCGAAGCATCTGGCATCTCACATGGTGACAAGAGAATGTGATGTCAGGAATGGCGTGTTACGTTTTCGTGAGGACAGGATATGACAGTGATGAGGTAGCACATGCTATAATAGCTATTCCTGTGAGGATTTTGTAAATAATAAGATGAAAAGGGATACAAAAAAAACCACCCTCTCAACACTAATTTTCCATATGGAATGTAAGAAGCATGTCTGGGGCCCATAAGCACCAGTGCTGCTAAATAAACAACTCTAAAACTGAAGCATTTGTATAAAAATCCGGTTCTAGATGTGACTGAGGACAAAATACCACCTTTCACAGAACCATTCATCCGCCATGAACTTGTGGGGCTTCCAGGGAGACAGAGAGAAATTTCCTAAAATTTGCCAGGGGAGTGCGGTTTGCGATGTACCGTGTAGGTCAGGGGTTCCCAAACTGTGATCTGCGAGTCTCATAGACCACCTCTGTGAGCTTCATACAGGTGGTCTACAAGGTGTCTCTAAAAATGCAATTAAGAATCATACAGTATCTCTAGCGTCTACAATGGCTACAACAGGCCAAAAAAAATCATTAAGTGGTCCACCCAGAACCTAAAGCACTTTTCAAGTGATCCGTGGGTTGGTGGGGGAGTTTGGGAACGACTGGTGGAGATATAATGCAAGAGAGGGTTCCTGTCATTCTTTGAAAAAGGGTTTCTGCCATGCACCAGTGAACTGCTATAAGCAGGAGCAACCTGGTGGCTTTCCACACTGAGGATAACCCAGTGGGAACAACACTGTACCATGGCATAGCATTAATAAAAAAAAAGTTTTGTGTCCCAACTCACCTGTGATTGTTCTACAAATATTGGATCTGCATATGACTTAAAACTTTTTCCAGGCCCTTCCAGTTTGCCAGCTTTATGGTACCCATTCCCTATAGATCCCATATCTGGCTAAATGGTTGTGTATTCTCCAAATGTGTACTTCAGCATTCTCTGTTATGGCACAAAGGGGGCACATTCCCCTGATTGCTTGCTGAAAAATGGCTTGGACTTGTCCCTCCCAATCCCCTTTCTCTGTTTCACCTCCAGGGTGTGAATTAATGCCTGTGTTGTATTGGGAGGTCGGATATAAAGCACCCTGAAATCAAAACAGGGATGAAGAGTCTGTGACCTTGTTGGACTACAACCCCCATAATCCCTGGTCATGGGCTGTGCTGGCTTTGGCTGATGGAAGTCCAGCAGCATCTTGAGAGCTATAGGTTCTCTGTCCCTTAAATGAAGCAATAAATAAATCAGTGAATTGGCTGGTTGGTTGGTGGTCATGCTCTCATGATTCACTTCCAAAATTCATGATCAGTTTTGCAAAAGAAACAAAAGGTTGTCTTATTACCTAAATGCAACCAGATTCCATTTAAATGTCTACATCTTTCTTAATAACACAAAACATCAAATACCAATTTTCACTGACGTTTTCATTAACATGATTGGTTGCCACAAGCTGCGTTTACTAATATGATGCAAAATAGTTTTGTTGTTATTGATCACATATTCATTGATGCTTGCCATCTCATAACCATCAATAAGTATAACAATGAATTTACTCACAGGGAAAACAGCACAGGGATAATAAAGATTGAAAACAACTAAACCAGTTGCTTACTCACAAAGGGAAAAGTAGAAAATTGCATCAGTAAAGATTTTGCTTCACGATCCAACTGACACCTCAGCTGAATAACACAAACACTGGCCCCACAAGAGACCAGGGCCCTGCGGGATTTGACATCTTTCCGCAGGGCCTGCAAGATGGAGCTGTTCCGCACCAGGCCTTTGGTCAGGTTTCAATCTGACTCCCCTTTCCCCCATAAATGGTACATTCAAGTTAAGAATTATGAATATAATGAGATACATTAACTACAGGTGTAGCATAATTTCAGACTTAAAAAGCTCTTTTGTTAGGAGCGGAATATTCCAAAATGAATGCAGGACTGAAAGTGTCATTCAGTTCTAGTACCTGAAGCCTTGATAATTTTTGACAAGGTGACTTTCCCCCATGATTTTTTAGTTGGAAATGGGTCTCCAAAGTAACATCCCTTTGTTGTGAGATCAATAACCAATGTGTTAAATGCCTTTTTCCCCGCTGTGGTCCTGGCTCTTTCCTGTCAGTGGGCAGGTTGCTGTCGATCCCGTAGTTTTGACTCTTTGTTTTTTAAAAATGTCAACATAATCATATTGGGTTGTATTTTAACATTTAAGTCTTCTTTTCCAGCCCATGCTGTATACAATAACAACTGTGTGTTTTTCTTATAGGGGACACCAGCAAGTTGGGTGAGGTATAAAGTGGATGTAGTCCAGTTCCCTTACAGTGCAAGTATCTTTGACGTCGAAGAAGATTCTGGACGTGTGGTTACTCGTGTGAACCTTAATGAAGAGCCCAGTACATTATTTAAGGTAATAACATCCACATATGCACTGTAATATGTTTTTGCACTGGAGTGGCTATCCCCCAGCCTGAGGGCTCCATCATACTACCTAGCTTTTTTTTTTCCTGGTCCTCCACAACCCCACAGAATAACTGCAAAAAGAAAGAAAAATTAAATCACTAGGGATGAGCAAGCACAGATTCTGCTGCAGTGTCTCCAAGCTGCTCAGTTTGAAACAATCTCCAATTAAATCAGAGGAATCTACACTCAGGCAAATATGTATAAAATGGGGGAGGGGTGCCTCCAGTTCTTCTTCTTCTTTTTTTTTTACTTTTCCTTGTTTTTGGAGCTTTGTACTGACAGTTGCTGGTTGAGGAGATCCATTAAGTTAATTAATGTTTGCAACTCAGTTTGTATTTGTCTGTTAGGATTTCAGTTGACGCTGCAGCTTTAAAAGCTCAGATTATAATGCATCATTTTACAGAAAATCGAATTCAGTGTAATTTGGGGGATGAGTGTTCTCATATATATATTTTTCCCCTGAAAAAAGTACTGGTTCAAGTTATGATAATTAATTATTCTTCTCTGATATATTGGTTTAAAACAGTTCCTTTTTAATCACACGTTTTCTTAATTGAAAAACATGCCAGCGAGCCCCCAAAAGGTATCTCAATGAGTTTGTGTACTTTAACCCACTCATCTGTCTTCTTGAAAAACACCATCTGCTTGCCATGGTTTTCTAGTTCATTTGCTTGTGTGTGTGTGTGTGTGTGTGAAACTATGACAGAAAGTGAAGTCGCTTCACTTTTTATAAGTGGAAGGAATGGGTTTAATGGGTTTTAGGCATCTTGATACCTCTGCTTCAGGAAAATGTTGCCATGAATAATCCATTAAATTTTTCTGGGACCATCAAAGATTGCAGACGTGTACCATTCAATAATTTAAGTTCCAATCCTAAATATGCTTACTAGGTGGTAAATATCCGCAGGATTGTATGCTTACTAGGGAGTAATAGGCATAGGATTATACTGCACGTTAGTTATAAAATAACATTTTGAGAAGACAGACTAATGTTAAATCTCTTTGTCATTTGCATCTATGTAAAAAACACTAGAAACCAAGTTTTGAGATACAATAATGCCAGTATAATTTACACACATTATCTTGTTATCCTAGTATATTCTGTCTGCAGTGATTCAAATAATTGTGCTCAGGAAGTACTGAATGTAAAATTGAATGCTTTGTTTCAAAAATGTAATAGACTACAACAGATTTTGCATTAGCTTTTTTACACAGAGCTTCCTTGCCCACAAGAGCTTCTCATTCCATGCCAATGAAGACTGCAGATCTGCTGCCTCCATTACAATGAATTGGGTAGCCTATATCCACTATAGTGTATACATGTATATTGTATATGCCATGGTTTTATTCTGTATTTTATGCTGCAAAACACTCTGAGATCTTTGGATGAAGGGCAGTATACAAATTCAGTGAATGAATGAATGAATAATATGCAACCAAGCACACATCTGGAATGGAGCAAAAGCTGTTCATTTCTGGATTCTCCATTTGGAAATTTATGAACTAATATTTTTAAATTTATTTTTCACCCTGAGCTTTCTAGAGTTGTTTTGAGGTTCATACACCTGAGGTGAAAGATCCAACTAACTTTTAGGGAATTGAAAATGTTTTCAGTAAGACTAGTGAAACTTCCCAGGGGACTCCAGCACACCCCTAATTAAACTCCTTCCACTTTTTCTTTTCTTTGTTGCATAATATACTTTAATCTTTCACTGTAGTTCGGAATATTTATAGGATTAAGCTTTAGGATTAAAGAGTTAGAATTGCACTTTGGGTTCCAAACAGGCTTTTAAAAAAAGTTTGGCTTTTCTTTTTTTTGCTACTCGTTTTTTATTTCAATGTTATTTTTGCCTTTAAACAAAAGTAAAATAAAAAAAATTCCTTCAGTAGCACCTTAAAGACCAACTAAGTTTTTATTTTGGTATGAGCTTTCGTGTGCATGCACACTTCTTCAGATGTGAAGATCTGAAGAAGTGTGCATGCACACGAAAGCTCATACCAAAATAAAAACTTAGTTGGTCTTTAAGGTGCTACTGAAGGAATTTTTTTATTTTACTTCGACCCAGACCAACACGGCTACCTACCTGTAACCAAAACAAAAGTAAGTTCATTAAAAAAAATCAAGTGCTGCAGATCTGACAGCAAAAGGAATTCAGAGTGCTGTGCAGTGAGGCAGTCAGCTGAGCACATCATCATCACACCTAAAGTTGGCTAGTCCGTGATGAAGGAATTAAGAGTTTTCTGGAGATCTGCAAAGTTTGTAGCTGGCTACTTTTACCAGAAGCCAAATGGCATGTAATATCACTATGTGTAAGACTGAAATTGATCTTCACTATGTTTGTGTGCTTGATAGCTCGTGGTCATCGCCTATGATGATGGGGATCCTGTGAAGTTCAATACCACCACTGTAGAAATTTCAGTACTGCAACCCTCAGTAATTCCAAGGTTTACCCAGGATGAATACAGGTATAGTATGTGTTCCATTTCTACCATTACGTGTGGGATAATGGTTAGAGTGTTGGACTATGACCTGGGAGATGATGAAGCTCACTGGGCGACCTTGGGCCAGGCACCATCTCATAGCCTAACCACAGGGTTGCTGTGACAGTGAAATGGGGAGGAGGAAAACCATGCATATCACCTTGAAATCCTTGGAAGATAAAGGTGGTATGTAAATGTAAGGAATAAACATTTAAAATATCATTAATATTAGTTAAGGGAAATGTGAGGGGAGGAGAAAGAAACTATTATTTGAACTCTGTCGTTATGTAGACTGTGAAAAGTATAATGTAATCAGGAAGCAAAGTTAGCACCAATAAATAAACAGTGATTTCCTTGTCAGGCTTGTGGATTGTATCCAACTTAAGTCATACAGCAGACTCATTGAAACAAATGAATTTAGCTAACTTAAGCCCACTGGGTTGGCTCTGCATATGGGTCTTGTGCAGTTAGATGTTATACGTTAATGACAACTACCTGAGTCTCGTTCATCTGGCTGGTTTTATTAAATTCAGGCTTCCTCAACCTCAGCTCTCCAGATGTTTTGAGACTACAATTCCCATCATGCCTGACCACTGGTCCTGCTAGCTAGGGATCATGGGAGTTGTAGGCCAAAAACATCTGGAGGGTCGAGGTTGAGGAAGCCTGATTTAATTGGTTGCATTCATTCTTCAGTTCACTGATGGGCAGTTACACAGATATGAAGGTCTTATAATTAGATTATGTACCCTTTTATAAAACATATCTTAATGTATATTTACATACCTGTCTTGAGATACCAGGAATATGGCTCCCCTTAACATATAGAAAGGATAATAGAATCATAGGATTGTAGAGTTGGGAGGGACCTTGAGGATCATATTGTCCAAACCCCTGCAATGCAGGAATATGTAGCTCTCCCATATGGCGATCAAACCTGCAAACTTGGTGTTATTAGCACCATGCTGTAACCAGCTGAGCTATCCAGACATTCCATGACATCAAAGGTCCAACATCTGCTTATGTTGAGACTCCAGGTCCACCTCAGATCTCTTACCACAAAACGAGAGCTGCTGAACTAAAGTGATTGCATTATTCTCTTATTTACCATGAAACCATTCAAAAATGTAATGGCGTTATTTTCATAGCCACTTCATTTATATACCACTTTGCAATGTATGTTATGCTCAAAACATCCAGGATAATTATGCAACAAGAGGGGCAGAATTCTGGGATACTTAATAGGATGTGGATACTTAATAGGATACTTAATAGGATGCAAGCAGAGAAATAAAATGATTTGTTTGTTGATTGAAGCTAAAGCATGTGAGGAGCAGAGTTATGCTAGGTTGCAGGGAATTATAAGAAAGATCCCTACTGTGCTGTATTGTTAATTCTGGATATAGCTACTTTTCCATTGATCCATTTTTCATATACCTGCATGGCTTGTATGGCATTGGACACTTATTTGCCTGTGATTCTAGCTATGTGAATCACAGGCAAATAAGTTGCACAATTTACACAGGGACTGGTAGGCATGGTCACCTCAGCAGGCTATGTACAGCATTTGGATAATTGGGTGCTTTAACAAAGAGGATGAGTTCATTAAATGATGTGCTCTGCTGCTTATGGATTCATTCAGAATTTGACAATGGCATGTTTTTAGCATCGCTGTCACTGTAATATGTACGTGTGCAAAATTAATTTGAAGTTAAGAAAAAGGAATCTTTCTGGAAAAAGGGAGCGCAGAAGTCCTAACTCTTTCTAGCATTATAAAATGTGTAAAGGCCAAATGTGAAATTAAACCTAAAGCAGAAATGGTTAAATTAATATCTGGGGTGTGTGTGGGTGGGTGTTGAGAAATGGCATCCTCTTGTGATTAATTACCCTTTTTTTTAAAAAAAAGAGATCAAAGGTACCTTGGATTTTTGTTAATTAATGCATATCTTGTCCTCTTACACAACTAGAAAGTCATAGTTAATAGCCATGGACTCCAATTGTAGGCAATAAATTGCTAGCAAAGGAGTGCAATCAATAGCTATTAAGTATTGCCTGTGGGCACATTTAACAGGTGTTCAAGCATTTTATATCAAGTAAAGGAAAATAGTCACATCTTTCAAATGCATTGAAACAGCAAAGTAAACCCTAGGCTCCATTTTGAGAAATTGGTCTGTTGTTAAGGAACACTAACTTTCTGTTAAGGGATTTATTTCTTGCAGAAAAAGTGAAATACCAAAGGTCACAGTGTTCAGTTGATGTTGTTGCAACATGACCTTTGTTTCTATAAGCATGATCCAGTGCACAGATTTCTAATTCACAAGAATGATCTTGACTGACCAGAATGTTCACCTCTCTGCTCTGTTCCTATTTCCAGGCACGTGCCACATAGGATAAGAGAAAACTGTGACTGAGAAATTAGTTGTACATAACAGTTAAGGAGACAGTTTGAGTGAAGGCAGATGTTAACCTTTCAAAGGGAGAGAAGCACTTTGCTTTTACTATCCTTAAAGTGTGTGTGTGTGTGTGTGTGTGTGTGTGTGTGTGTGTGTGTGTGTTCTGCTGTGAGTTCTGTCTGTGTAGTTTTGTAAACAGTTTGAAATCTTACTAAATTTCCTTCTGTAATGTGAAGTGTGAGTGTTTATACACATAAACGTGTATGTGCCTATTTAAACAATATTTTTAAAGCTAGTCAACCTTCTTGGCACACAATGGGATGGACAAGATTGACTTCCTTAGCATGGAAAGCAAATCATTATTCCACCATTCATCTTGCCTGCGGTGTACATCTGTAGTATAAACTACGAAGCTGTGTCCACACCACAGCTAAAAAAAAATGCAGTAAACATTGTCAGCCTTGACTTTACATGGTGGCCAAAATATGAAAAGTAATGGCTGAGAACTATTTTTCTGTAGCAGCCAGACCAATCCATGCTTTCTAAAGAAGATGGTTTTGTTAATACTAGACCCTTGTCTTGCCTATGTATAAAGGTAGCCTTGATGTCAGTATCCCAAGAGAGCTCATGTATTTTTCTCTTGCTGGTTAAGGTTTCCTCTGGACAAGCACCACAATGGTTCAAGAAAAGCTAGTGATCTGTTTTGCACTAAACACTAATGTTATCTATTAACCTAACAGCTTAACTATACTTTCTTGATTATTACCAAGAAACCATGATCCTTGTTTAACTGTGGATTGTATTACATTTGAACCCAGCACCCTTACTTAATAATCATTTGTTTGGCTACCCCACCACAGACACAACTGGGAAACAAACCAAAGTTTTGAGAAACAAACCATGGTTTGCTTGATTTATCTGTGATACAACTCATGGTTAACTCATAGTTCAACAAACCATGGCTTAGCACTTTGTGCGAACCAAGCCAATATCTTTCCAGCCATTTCATCTATTTCCTGTTCATTTTCTGTATGGGCCCCACTTGAGTATAATGATCCCAAGAACATCTTTTGCTCTCACAATCCAAAGCATTTTCACTAGCAGGACTTTCTCTTTAGAATGCTGGAAAAGGCACAACAAATCAAAGTATTCTTCCTTAGAGGATTCTGTACAATAATACTTCTTTTCTCCTCCTTCTTTCAAAGTCAAATAACTGAATCTCAGGACACCTCCCTAAGGGAGTTTAATACAGAAGACATGAGGCATGTAATCATAGCAAGATTCTGCATCAACTGCTACAGTAAAGGAAGACTTTCTTCTGACCTTCACAAAGAAGTTTAAAAAAAGTTTTTTTCAGCTCTTACTATTATCAAAAGAAAGGAAGGGGCTGCTGAACAAATCCTTAATGGCAAACATCCCCCAGCAAAATCATTTTTAACAAATAGTATAAATCTATATATTAAAATGTAGGCATTGCGCGCGGAGGTCACAGACTTTCTCCGTAACTGCTGAACCGTAATGTAACAAATTTGGCCACAACGTTCCATGCCCATCAGGGAGGGATCTGGCATTAAAAAAATTCCAAAAAACCCCCACACCTTTCACACCTAAAATAATGATTAAACACAAAAAATGGTGTCCAAATTAGACATCACCACCAGAAGCTCTAAAGACTCCAGCAGCATCCAATAGAAAGGCAGATCGCACGCTGCCGCCTCCAAAGCTGCGCCGCCAGATGACAAGGCCCAGCTTTTTCAATTGGCCGCAGCATTGCCAAGCAGGGAAAACTGAGTAGGCCGCACCATTCAGTAGGCCACAGGCAAAAACAAACATAATAGGTCCTTTCACAACGGGGGGGGGGCACAGGGATGAGGCACAACAAAGGGAGGGGGGAACACATAGCCATGGGGGGGGGAGACCCTGAGTCAGCCAAAGCAGTGGGGGGTGGGGGGACAGGGAAAACTGGGTAGGCCGCAGCATTGCCCAGCAGGGAAAAATAAGTAGGCCTCACCATTGCCCAGTAGGCCACAGGCAAAAACAAAAAGAATATGGGGCTTTCACAATGGGGGGGTCACAGGGATGAGGCACAACAAAGGGAGGGGAAAACACATAGCCATGGGGGGGGTAGGACCCTGAGTCAGCCAAAGCAGTGGGGGTGGGGACATTTCCAGGAACATGCGTGGGTGGGGGAGTCTTATTTTTGAAACTTACAGTAGGGGAGTCAGGGTTGGGACACGGCAGGTGAGGGGACTCTAAAGGGAGACTCTGCAGGTCCATTTAACAGAAAAAGGTCCATTTAACACAAAAACCCACAGCAACGCGTGGCCAGGCCAGCTAGTTTATCATAAGAATTTAACAATTCTTACACCTTCATTTTCCTTTCTTTCTTTCCTTATTCATTTATTTAGCAAAACATCCCACCTTTTCACTGTCTTTCGGCATACAGAATAACCTTTCCATATCTGATTCATCTTGGCAACTATGCTGTAATAATTGATTGCTAAATAACTATGCTGTAATAATTGATTGCTAAAGAGCTATTTAAAGAGTACAGTTTGATTCTGAAGAATTCCTGACAGAAAAACTGACTTCTAGCTTTTATTTTGAATCCTTGCAAGGACTACACAAGGATGCATTGCACCTGATGACATTAAGTCCATCAGAATGAAGTTTGACATTTATCTTTAAGGATAATAGGCCATGTCAGTGGTTCATTGTAATAATACCTAAACTCCCTTGTCATCTTTTTTTTGAGGTAAATATCACCGAAAAGGTCAAAACTTCATGAACCAATATGACAAATGTAAGGAGGGGGCATAGGAAAAGACACACAATCCCATTGAACATACCTTGCAAATAATATTGCAGAGAAGAAAAAGAAACAATTTAAATTGGCCTTCTGGAAGCAGTGAATGTTGGCAGCTCAGCCTATTGCAGATGTTTTACTGACGTGGTACAGCACACATAAGCACAAAGGCATGCAAAGGTGAAATGCTATAAATTAAAATATGTCAGCTAAACTTTACAGAGCTCTAAAACAGAATGATTTTATTCTCTGGTGCTCAATGGAACAGAGAGCGAACATTAGGATCACTTTTCTTCTTGGATTCATGAATGGAAGTCACTGCAGTGTGGCTCTTTTCCACACTAGGAAAGGAATATCCAAAGCCCCAGACTGCAGGAGAGAAGTCTCTTCCTCCTCTGTGCTGGTGTGTCCCCAATTTACAATCATCTGATAAGTGGGAAAAGCTTGAAGTGACACATATCCTGTCTCCATACCTGTGACCAGCAGATCACATGCATTCATTGCCAAATGCAACATCCAGCTGTAAGTAGCACCCACCTCAGAGGAGTACACATTTGCACTTCTGACATTCCCACAAAGTCTGTTATTTAAGAGCTTGATGGGCAGGGCGTGGAAACTGTTGGGATAACTTCGTTGTTTCCATCCAGTTCTGAGCGTCTTGGCTGATGCCTGAATTTCCGAATTGTGACTCCTGAACTGTGTCCGTTGCCAAGCCTATATATGCCTGGATAAAGATCTTTTGTTACACATAAGAGCCTCTGTTGACATATGTTGGGCATGAGACATGACGGTGTGTTATAATGTACACATTCTTCATACTTAGGGGGGTTGGAAGGGGACTGTGACTGAAGGAGACAGATTACTACTACCACTTTCTTTTTAAAAGCTAATATATTCTTAAGAAGGCCAAGACATGTTTGTGAGTCGAGGCCCAGTCCCCCGCTTTATGATGAAACAAGACACATGGACACCTGTATTTTAGGTTTGTGGGCTAAAAATGGCCACAACTTTATTGGTTACAGAATGTGAGTGGTATTGGCTTGGGGCCTAGGCCAGGCTTCCTCAAACTCAACCCTCCAGACATTTTTGGCCTACAACTCCCATGATCCCTTGCTAATAGGACCAGTGGTCGGGGATGATGGGAATTGTAGTCTCAAAACATCTGGCCGAGTTTGAGGAAGCCTGGCCTAGGCACTGGATCCGAACAGACTTTCCTTGACTCCTGCCCACCCTGCAGGAAGTCACACAAGGGTTAACGACCTGTAGGGGGAACCTGTTGTTGGAAATCAACTGGAAACTCTCCCCTAGAGTCACTGGAGGGTCGTGCCATGGCCCTAGCCACCACCTGGGCTTCGGACAGGAACCATGACCACCAGATTCTTTTAATGGAATACTGGTACCTTTCAAGGGGAGGGGTAGGTGATGGCCACAACCTCCCCTCCAACACAATGCATTTTCCAATGCCTAACCGCCAAACCTTACAAAGTTGTGATGATTTGCTACGAGGTAGGCGAAAAACCAAGTGGCTGGTGCCAATCTGCCAAGTGGACCTTGGCGACCAACCAAGGTCCATAGCAAGGTCAGGTGTTGAATGCATGAGAATAGAGGGAGGGAGGGTGATCCATGTGTGCAGGAAACAAACAGGCTGAGCCACGGTCTCACGTTTGCTTAAGAGCGGCAAACCACGCCCCCCCCCAGCCAGCCGGATTGGTTGGCGGGAAGCGAGACCCGCTCACAACCCCTCCCCTCGGCGAAGAAGAGAGGCTATGCAGAACTAGACCCATCATAGTGATGCTGAGGAGTTGTGCAACCTTAGGAGCAGGGCTGCCTGCACTGTCCCTTTGTAGAAATGGATCGCCTCTGTGCAATTAATGCAAGATTCTAGCTTAATAATTGACCTTTACAGAAACAGGAAAAGCACTTGAGCTAAAATACTCAGGACAAACATAGCCACATATTAGCTGGTGAGTCCTTTTATCCTTTTTACCCATTCAGTTCCATATGTTTCGACAAAAGTTTCTTAAGGGACTAACAGTATGTTTTCATTGAAGTGATGTATTGTTCTTTGAACCCGATTGCATTAGTTAAGTCAAGGAAGTTAAATCGATAAGGCACAATTACTATAAGGTTACAAAGAACATGAATTTTGGTGTTTCTCTATTCACTTCCTTCAAATTCTCCATATTGAATGCAAAAGCACCTTCCTAATTGATATTGATTTCTCAATCCATAGAATTCAGCAATGTCAGAACGGGAGTTACAGAGATGTTACTAAAAAAAGAAAGTGCTAAAAACAGGTTAGGATCAAAAGAAGGGTTTTTACACACACCCAAAAATCCATTTTGAATTTTTAAAGACTTCATCTTAGAAAAGTGGACATAGAAGGAATCTAGCCTGCATGTCTTTAAAATAACAAGGTAGCAAATTGTTTACATTTGAGATTACATCAATAATGTATTGTTATCATTACTTGAATTTTGGTGTCATGCAGACCAATGCAGAAGCCAGATAAATGAGAAAAGTTTAATTGAAAAGCAGTTCAATCTGTTGGATTACAAACAAATTCATGATTTTTATCCTGTCATCCATAATTTCACTACAGTATAGTGTCTGCTATCAGATTTCAGGCTGCACCCAACGCCAGCCCAATGAGAAAATCTGTCACAAAATAATTGTGTGGCTCTGCATTTCCAAATATCTTACTAAGCATTAAGTACCAAACATTTCTGCTGTTCTTTAATGAAAAGTGTGTCACTCTAACCTGGAATTCAAATGTGAAAATTTCACTTTTTAAATACCTTTTTTAGGTGTACTACTAGCAAAGGCTGTAGCTCTTTTCACACATTTGTGTGCACGGCAAGCAAGGATACAAAAGATAGAAAAGGGCAACCCTGTCAGTCAATGGGGATAGAGCAAATACCCTATGAAAAAAAGTTGCAATGCAGGGTACTCACTTGACCTCTGCTTGCTTTGCTTGGCTCCTGCTTACCAGGAGGTAGAGGGGGATAAGGTAGAGGCTAGCAAGGTGCAAACACACCAGCAGAAGCACAATATTCAGAGGAAGGGTGACTGTGTTGGTGTTAACATGGTTACGGAAGCAGAATGGATCCCTGGATCCCTGTTGGAGGAGCACACTTTATCCTGGATATAATCACACAGAGACACTGCTCTTAAGAAAATAAAGGGCTGTGTTTATTGCAGGAAGCACATACTTGAAAGGAAAGATCCTAGTTCTAACTAAGGTAGAGATGTGAAGAGCCATGCATGCTCTTTCATCTCAGCAGGAGACACATACAAAGTTGTCTCCTCTCCCAAGGAAAGGATGAAGAAGAAAATGAGACCCACAACTCTCAGAGTATTGGTCTAAGGCAGGCATCCCCAAACTGCGGCCCTCCAGATGTTTTGGCCTACAACAGGGGTCCCCAAACTAAGGCCCGGGGGCCGGATGTGGCCCAATCGCCTTCTAAATCCAGCCCGCGGACAGTCCGGGAATCAGCATGTTTTTACATGAGTAGAATGTGTCCTTTTATTTACAATGCATCTCTGGGTTATTTGTGGGTCCTGCCTGGTGTTTTTACATGAGTAGAATGTGTCCTTTTATTTAAAATGCATCTCTGGGTTATTTGTGGGGCATAGGAATTTGTTCATATTTATTTTCAAAATATAGTCCGGCCCCCCGCAAGGTCTGAGGGACAGTGGACCGGCCCCCGGCTGCAAAAGTTTGCTGACCCCTGGCCTACAACTTCCATGATCCCTAGCTAACAGGACCAGTGGCCGGGGAAGATGGGAATTGTAGTCCAAAACATCTGGAGGGCCGAAGTTTGGGGATGCCTGGTCTACGGGAAGATCAATAGGTTAAGTCTAGAAAGACAGTCTAGGAAGGTTCCTGTCTATCTATCCTTCCTGTGCAAGTATATCAGTGTACGGTGAAATTTCATCCCAACATACTGAAGTTGAGTTAGAGTACTGGAGTTATCTTAGAGCCAATTCTCTCTTTATATTTTGTATTTTGGTATGAATAGATAACTAAATAGAGAAGATGTGGGTTTCCCTGCATATAGCCTGCATAGACGCATACATGCAGAATTAGGTGTGTGTCTATTTTTAAAAATCCAGTCTTTCCCATAATTGTTTCTAATTTTATATTTGCATGCACACACCCTAAGTTCTGGATATGCATACATATTGTCATCAGATGTACGATCTGAGTATAAAAAGTAAAATGAAAATCGGTCCTAAGATGCATCGAACAAGAGCAGTGGGACAATCCATCCATGCTTGCCATGGACATTTACAGAATGATCAAGGCTCATATTTGACCTGATTTGAAAAGATTCATATAGCCCTTAGGCCTATGATGTCCTGCAAAATGGTGGAGAAGGGTAAATTGATTTCAGCATTTTCCTCCCCTTTCAAACTGATCTAACTGAGTAATGGCTTCATGTTCAAAGGTGCAGGGAACAGCATTTTATTGCCAGGCACATTTATTTGTGACTGCTTCTTGACAGCAGAAACAGTTTAGAGAGAAGCTTCTCAGGGCGTGCGTCTCCATTGCATGGTCCTTTTTGTTCAGCAAAGACAATAACTAGCAACTACATTATTCTTTCTAGCTCAGCCTTAGTCTTGAGCTTACTTCTTTCGGCAAGTTTATCCAGCCTCATTTGTGCAGAAATATTTTGTGCAGAGGACAGGAGTAATCATAGATGTGCTTAAAGCATTTAATCAATGGCATAGATTGCCCACCAACATTTCCTGCAATAAGGCTGGGCGTAGGGATCTTATATGGCTGTGAGAATACTGGAATTCCTTCCACAAGCTATCAGGCAGACCCATGTGGGAAAGGGATTAAAATGTTTACATATTCACTTGTAGCAGCAAATTTAGGTAGCAATCGCGCCACTGTTCTAATGTTTGATTCAAGCCATTATTGTTGCTTTATTCTGTATGCTTATTTTTTTCCTAATTTCATGTCAGGCAACCGCTGGAATTACATGATCCTAGTCACACATAGCTTCCAGTTTCTTCTTGCCCCCCAGACAAGGAGAAAAATTTTGTATATATTATTTCAGTAGAGCACTGAGGACATGACAATAAGAAAGAGCAATCTGTTTTGCCCAATTTTGCAGGCCCCCTCCTGTGAGTGAAGGTGCACCCAAAGGAACTCACGTTGTTGTTGTAACTGCTGCTGCTTTGAATCAGACGATTATCTATTCCATTGTTTCAGGAAATGAAGACGGTAAGTAATACTGTCCCAGGTGGTCTAATACGATACATGAATAAAATGTACTTTTAAGGGAGAGAGGAGGGGGGAATGTCACTAATTCTTTTTTCTTTGTTGCATTCCAGATGTGTTTGCTATTAATAACAGAACAGGTGTCATCTACGTCAAAAACCCACTGGATTATGAAACTGTGAAAAGCTATTTACTTCGCGTGCAAGCAGACTCGCTACAAGTGGTCCGCTCCAATTTACCTGTGCCATCCAAAAGCAAGTTACTTTCACCTTTTTTTATTATTTCTTTGTGCATTTGGATATTTGAGCAAAAAGGTCATCTTGCTTTCCCCCTCACCGCCTACCCCCCACCAATGTTGCACACATTACCTTAAGAATTATTCTGCCACTTTATTACATTGTTAGTTAATTCCTTCATGTGCTAAATTTGCCTAGCAGTTTCAGATATATATCTGACAGCCTCAAGCCACTGCAACTTAATTCTACTATAAGAATACAGTGTCTTGCTTATTTGGCTCTTGCTGTGTGCTAACAATAAGTTGTGTGTTGTTTTAAAATGTAATGACTGAATACTGCTGTCCTGGTGCATCGCCAACAGCTCTCTGGATAGCTTGCTGGTTGTAGGATGTAGGGTGGCTTCTGCACTGCCAAACATTTCATCCCTTCCCAGCCTCCTCCACATGTCAGTCATTCTGAAGGTTCAACACAGTTTGCCAAGACCATCACTACTACCACCATCAGGGTGACACAGAATGCCTCTCTTCCATGGAGTTGTAGTAGCATATGGCCAATATGCTACTGTATATGCAGCTGTATACAAAAGCAGTGGTGGCTGGTACCCATTGTGGTTGGTAGGTTGGAAGGCAGGGAGACCAACAGTAGGTGGAGCCAGAGCCCCTTTGCCCTCGTCCTCCTCCCTCCTGAGTTCTACAAGGCTAATGCTGAGACTGAAGGGGCTGACAGCTTCATCCTCTTGTCTGGTTGTAATTAAGAAGGTGGATGAGGTGTGGCCAAGAGCTGTAGTTGGTGGGACAGTGTCCCATCCATACTAATGGACCAGCCTCCACTGCACATAAGGGATGGGTTGTGCTTACTTTAAAAAAAAAAATGTAATATTGTGTTTTTTTCTGGAGAAAATCCTGCACAGTATAAATGACCAGTGTGTGTGTGTGTGTGTGTGTGTGTGTGTGTGTGCGCGCGCGCACACGCACACACACACACACACACACACACACACACACACAATATTCTGTTTCCTAGCTTTAATTTTAAAGGAAACATATAAGAGTTTCATACATTCTCCAGTACCAATTTACACTCAGCTTCTGAAACCAGAAGCAATCTTGAGTTAGCAACTTTTCTCAAAGTTTCTTAGTACAAGAAACAAGTATTTAAATGAAAAGTGTGAATCATAATTAGAACTGGAAGATTTGGTCAAATAATATAGCAATAAGTTCTCCATGAATACTTTATGAAAGAGTGTCTCCTGGTATGCAGTCAGCAAAGAATGGAAGTCTTTTAAACTTTTCAATAAGCATAATTAAATGTTCATGAAGCTAAATAAGAACAATACATTAATTGGTATCTTAAATTGATTAAAATTTATGGCCATTTAATTTATGAATATCTACTTGCTTCATCCCAATTAATTAAACTTAATGGATTTAAGTAATAGAACAAGGAGCTCATCTTCAAGTTTTAATTTGGTTGGATGGGCTTACTCTGTTCTTCTACAGCAGTGGGGTGGAATGCGTAGCCCTCAATATATTGCTGGACTCTAAACTCCAGTCGGCTACAATCAGCATCACCACTGGTTAGAGATGATGGGTGTTTTAGTCCAGCAGCATCTGAAGGGTCACAGGTTAGCCATCCCTTTAGACAGAGGGGGGAAATGCCCATTTCTGCTTTTCTGAAGACATTTACCTCTCTGCAGTCATGGTTTTCTGTGTGGTTTTTCTTCTTCTTTTGGTGTATTTTATATACAAGTCTAAGTTGTGATATGAAATGTTTTGTAATGCCACATCTGCCTTCCAAACTACAGAAGTGAACTGTAATCAAATCTTGGAATTATACATTTACTATGGCAGAATGGGGTAGCTACTATTGCTCCATTGAAAGTATATCATGCAATTAACTGAAGGGGCCACAGTTCAATAGGAGAGGATACCTTTCCCATGCAAAAGGTCCCAGGTTCAATCCCTGACATCTTTAAGAAGAGCTAAGAAGACCTTTGGCTGAAGCTCTGGACAGTTGCTGCCAGTAGATAATGCTGAGGCAGTTTCTTAGGTCCCTGGAAAGTGGCAAAAAAGATTGCTCCGTTTCAGAGCAATGATGTTTCCATCATAAGATATGCTGCTAGTTGGATAAGAATGATGGGGAAAACTCTAAGGGGCACAGCATGTCTCATAAGCAATTGTTTGAATTAACCCACCCTTCCCATTTGTCTCTGAGCCATCATAACCATGAACCAAAATATTGGGAGTCACAGAAACATGTCTTCTGAGAACATCAAAACACTTGGCTAATCAGCCTTCCAAATAATAATGGATTGCAGGGCAATTAAAATAAATTTTGTGATGAAGACAACTTGAATGTTATTGATTCCATTTTATGTTTTTGCTTCAGGGCATATCCTTGTAATGTTTCTCATTTTCATAGGCAGTATGCCAGAAATGATCCCAAAGGCTGATGTGAATGAGTGCACCTCTTATTAAAATTAGCATTCACAGAAAATATCACTCATTGCACACAGCTGCTAGCTCTTCCATAGCAAAGAAAGTCTGTGTTATTTCCTTGGGTGTCCCTGAAAGGCCCAGTGGTTAAATAGCTTATGATGCTTTTATCCCACAGAGCTGAGTGTATGGTTTAGAAAATGGAAGGCCATTAAAAAAATCTCTATTATTAGAAGGATATTTTAATTAAGTAAAACACTATTTTGAAATATTTTTTCCTTATTCAGCCAGTTTTAGAAAGTAAAATAATAATAGTTTTCTTTCAGTCAGTGGCTGTCTGCCACAACAGCCTCAGCTCTGCACTTTTAAGGAGGGAAAAATCTCTCAGCTTCAATATTTCTTTTCCTTTTCCATTTTAATGCCAATACCTCTTTATCAGTAGAATGATAACAGCACCATCTATATGCATTTTATGGTTCTTCTTTTTTTAAATCGTTTCCATTGTTCTGCTACCTTTTGTTTTCCAGTACTGTTTCAGATTGTGAACATGGCTTTTTGAGGCTATTTATTCCCAGAGGCTCAATGTTAAAAATCAGCACATATCAATTATAAAGTATTGCTCCCTTAAACAAACACTTGTTGAGTCCATGGGGTCTTTATCGCTTTCATTTCTTCATTCACCAGAGTCAAGATGAATGCAGTATTATTGACAACTATGAAGCATGTAAATACTTTAAAGATGATGTGATGTTTGTGAACCGTCCACCAGCCCTGTTTCATTTTCTTGCATTTCCCCACCTATTTTAGAAATTCATATATGGTGTGTGGAATGATCTGCAGAGTTTATCAACATATGAGCCAAGTTCCATTCTTGATGTGTCTTACAGAAGCTGTCAAAAGTGTATGACGCAAGAGTTCTCCTTATCATATATAAATAGCTGCTTCTTTCTTATATATATGATGGATGTACCTAAATGCTAATGATCTTCCAGACAAGATCAGAAGACAAATCTTGACACGCTTATAATTCATCTAGAGCTGGTAATTGAAAGAAGAGAAACAACAACAGCATAAGGCGGAGATGCCACCACTGACAGGCAAAGGAGAAGAACAAACTTTAGGTGCTTGAAACATGGTTCAATCTAGGCCTGCCATGTTTTGGGGTGAAATCCATCTTCAGGGGCATGTTTCTACAAGCAGCTCTCAAATGCAAGGGTTACTGCAGTGACTGTAGAATCCCTCCATTGCATTTGAGAATTCCTGCTGGACACATGCCCCTGAGGAAGAATGTGAAGAAGACTCTTGAAACCTATCACTTCCACAGAAGTTGACCACAAACATCTTACCCCACTTAAAATGTTGAGCCCGCAAATTAAAAGAATTTGAGGCAGAAAGAAGGGGGAAAGTTAGAAGTCCACCTTAAAACAATGGTGATAAGCCACTGTGAGTTGTGGGCAGAGCCAAAGACACCACTCATCATCTCTCCATTTAGTTCCTCACCACCCAGCACTGCTTCCTTCTCTTTTTAATAAGAGAGAAGCTGTGTGGCATGGAGATAGAGTGAAACATCTCTCTCTCACACACACTGCAGATATCCACCCATGCAACATACCAAAAAAGGGGTGCCTTTTGGAAGTGTGGATCCAGTTGGATCTGTGCTTTGAAAGCGCAGTGCTAGATACTGCAACATGTGTGTGTCACTTTAAGAGAATGCACCTGGCACTTGCTCATAATAAATAATATAAGACACACTCACCTGAGGGGAAAGAAAGAACATTGCAGTGAAGTGGAATGGAGAATTTCAGGAAACCAAAGCAATGTGTGAAGGAGAAGCTTGGAAAGCTAAAGAACAGCAGAGATCTAAGAGGATAGAAGAAAAGTGTGACAAGAAAATATATTTTTGTAAGCATGGTACCTTACTAAAGCCATAGCATGTGGGGATTATTATTATCAGTCACAGTCAGGTGTTTTCATTCCGGAGAGGCCTGACAGAGAATCTAGTACCTTATGACATAGTGATGTAATCTCATTCACATCAGTGGGCTGTATCCTACTAGTAGATCACAGTGTTGTCCCATATTCTAGAGCAGGCATCCCCAAACTTCGGCCCTCCAGATGTTTTGGACTACAATTCCCATCTTCCCCAACCACTGGTCCTGTTAGTTAGGGATCATGGGAGTTGTAGGCCAAAATATCTGGAGGGCCTCAGTTTGGGGGTGCCTGTTCTAGAGGGTCAAAACTGAGGGGTTTTATCGCATATTTTCTCAAATTTAATTCTTACAGTATCCAAAAAATAAGGTGACTGTTTATATTTCAACTCAGTTCTCAAGACCCCTTAGGTATAATGCTTGACGGTTGCTTATTGTACAACTGCTGACAGTAGTTGTCACAGTTTATTATCTTTTCTTGAATTATCACTCCTGTTACATATGACACCCAACTTTAGCAATCTTTGGCATATTCAGTGGAAGAAGCCTCCAGGCTGTTCTAGTGTCACTCTGAGAATGGTCATGGATACAAATAGATGGCTGAAAAATAAGTCCTCAAAGATAAAGGTGTTGCCAGTTGGCAGATGATACCTAGTGGAAACTTCATATTCGGTAAATGTTACCTTTGATCACTATCTTCTTTTTGCTGTTCTGTCAACGGTAGACTAGGAGGTTGTTTATAGCTATAGGATGTTTACAGAGAATGCACCTTCTCTTCTGTTTTATCACCTCAAAGAGCAATTGCCACGCTCAAGAACTAAGCAATAGAGGTGATAAATATTTCTCAGGTGGATAATCATATTGCCGGGGGGGGGGGGAGGTGTATTGTTTTCCAACCACAACTTTTAAGTTGAAATGAGGCAGCTTTGCTGTTTAGTGCCTTTTAAGAAATATGTGCTGTTTTAAAGTTTCTGTTTCAGAGAGAGAGAGAGAGAGAGAGAGAGAGAGAGAGAGAGAGAGAGAGAGAGAGAGAGAGAGAGAGATGTTGGGCCTAGGGCTTGCTGATCTGAAGGTTGGCGGTTTGAATCCCTGCGACGGGGTGAGCTCCCATTGTTCAGTCCCAGCTCCTGCCAACATAGCAGTTCGAAAGCAAGTCAAAGTGCAAGTAGATAAATAGGTACCACTGCAAGCGGGAAGGGAAACGGCGTTTCCGTGCGCTGCTCTGGTTCCCCAGAAGCGACTTTGTCATGCTGGCCACATGACCTGGAAGCTGTACGCTGGCTCCCTCGGCCAATAATGTGAGATGAGCGGAGCAACCCCAGAGTCAGTCACGACTGGACCTAATGGTCAGGGGTCCCTTTACCTTTACCTTTACAGGTAAAGGTAAAATATAAAGGACTCCTGGACAGTCAAGTTCAGTTGAATTTGACTCTGGGGTGCGGCACTCATCTCCACTTGGCTGAGGGAGCCGGCATTTGTTGGCAGACAGCTTTCTGGGTCATGTGGCCAGCATGACTAAACCGCTTCTGGTGCAATGGAACACCGTAAGGGAAGCCAGAGTGCATGGAAATGGTGTTTACCTTCCCTGCACAGCAGTACCTGTTTATCTACTCGTGCCAGTGTGCTTTCGAACTGCTATGTTGGCAGGAGATGGGGCAAAGCAATGGGAGCTCACCCCGTTGTGCAGATTCAAACTGCCAATCTTACAATCGGCAAGCCCAAGAGGCTTGGTGGTTTAGACAACAGTGCCACCCATGTCCCCCCTGTTTGATACAAGCAACATGTGATGTGGAACCTGCAGCCCTGCCATCAATGTTGTTAAACTACAGCTCCCATCATCCCTGACTATTGGGCATGCCAATTAGGGCTGATGGGAGTTGTAGTCTAACAAGTTGTAGTCTAGCTTTCCCCACCCAACCCACTTTAAATGATGAGATGTGATGAAAAAGCTATGCTACTTCCTAAGATTATGTGTAGCAGTTTGCATTATTTCCAGGACATCTGGAATACTTGATTCATGTGTATGAGAACTACATACAGTATATCACCCCACGAAGCAACAGCAGGGCTCAATAGCAGGAGTTCACCATACAGCATTAGTGGAAACAAGTTTATAATTCCTTGTTGGTACCTGTTATTCATTAAAAATACCCCACTCACACAAGCATCTTTCTGCCTGCTGCTCTGTGGAGTCAGTGGGCAGCTGGACCTTGTGAGAGAAGTGGAGAGCGAAAAGTAGAAGGCAGTATTCTTCCTTGGGTCCTCCATCTGCTCACAGGCACAGAAAGCCTTGGGGTTAGTTTAAAAGGGGCACAATACAGAGATTAAAGTCAGTTTCTCTACCACACTTGCTTTTAGAGCTGGGGAGCCTTCTCTTATTCAGGGCAGATGCTTCAGGGACAAAACAGCTCAGCTAATAATGAGGTAGAATTCCACTCCACCCTTTGAGTTGTATATCTGCAAGATCCCTGCCAGTCTTTTAACCATGAGCTTAAAAACTTGCTTTTGCTGCAACAGACTGACCTGGCTACCTTTCTGGAAAGCCTCTATCAATTTAACTAAGACCTTAAGTCAAGTTTATTTTATTTTTCTCCAGCTATTTTGGTTCTGTTATGACTGCTGTGCCAAACTTCAGTTGTCTGCAACTTGTAGGAGGCGTGTGACGATATCTTATCATGCGACAGATTTAAGAACAGAAGGAAAGCCCGATCAGGTCAATGGCTCATCTAGTCCAGCATCCTGTTCTCACAGTGGCCAACCAGATGCCTATGGGAAGACAACGAGTAGGACCTTAGCACAACAGCAGTCTCTCCACCTGTGATTCCCAGTAACTGCTATTCAGAGGCTTACTGTCCCCAGCACTGGAGGCAGAACATAGACATAGACAGTTTCCATTAGTAGCCTTAAAGGTAAAGGTAAAGGGACCCCTGACAATTAGGTCTAGTCATGGACAACTCTGGGGTTGCGGCACTCATCTCGCTTTACTAGCCGGGTACAGCTTCCGGGTCATGTGGCCAGAATGACTAAGCCGCTTCTGGCAAACCAGAGCAGCACACGGAAATGCTGTTTACCTTCCCGCCAGAGTGGTACCTTTTTATCTACTTGCACTTTGACGTGCTTTCGAACTGCTAGGTTGGCAGGAGCAGGAACCGAACGATGGAAGCTCAGCCTATCGTGGGGATTCAAACCGCCGACCTTCTGATCGGCAAGCCCTAGGCACTGTGGCTTAACGCACAGTGCCACCTCCATTAATTTGTCTAATCTTCTTTTCAAGCTATCCAAGTTATTGGCCATTGCTGCTTTAACTAAATATCATCAGAAGATGTAGGAATAAGACATAGCTTGGCAGCAGCCACATGTTTTAAGGTAATATGTAGTTTTCCAACAGTATCAGAAGTAAAAATGAAAAGAAGGAGTTGGTGACTTCAAACAGTACCATTCTGCTTGTGCAACACATTTTTGGGGAAACCCTTCAGAGCAGATTTAGGGAGGGGGAATGCAGGGGTTGTAGGGAGGGGGAGAGAAGGTGGCCTGTGTTTTGCTGCTTCTGGCAAGACATTCAATATCACCCATTAACATGTTGTAGCTCTTGTTTATTAAATTGTGCTACATTGTAATTATTTTGCACTCCCTTTATTATGACAAAATGGTCCGTGTATCGAAGTTTAGTTATAGACAAATGTATTTGCATTTACCAGATTAAACTAGTGATTGATTGTTTAAAAGGCAGGCAACTGAAGAACTGAAATAACAGGTAAGATTTGTCATTAAATTATTGTGATCTATGTGGCTGAAGCCAGGTTTTTAAAGCAGAAATTGAGTTAAGCAGTAGATGGGTTTATTTTACCTGCCAATATGCAAGAACATCCTGGCAGATCGTTAAGGGCAGAACTGCATAAATTATTACTGATGCCCATCCAATTATATTGCTCAACCACAGTTTAATTAAAGCGGCCTTTGTAATAGAAATAACTGTCTGCTTTTAGCCTACTGTGGAAACGAACAGGTGCCCCATTCTTTTTCTGCTGAGCATTCCTCTGAGGGTGGAGCCACCAGAAGTAGTGTTCACCTAATGCCATGGAGCTTGGTAAATATTTCAGTTCAACTGCATATAAATGTAAGACTGAGGGGTTGGACAGGACAGGGTTAATGAGCCCACAATGACTGCAAATGCTTTTTAATGGCCAGTGGCCAAGTGGCCAAGTACTTGATTCCTGATGGTGGGCAATTTCTTAATAGCTAGGAAATATCTGGGTGGTCCTGGAAGGGGACATGCTTCCCCTTTCCCCACCTCTAGCTAAGCATGGATTTATTCTACATCTCTCTGTGAAAATAAACAACAGAACTGCAGATTGAGTCATAGAATGAGTCCAACTGGGAGAGATCTGGGGAGAGAGAGCTTTAGAGGCTCTGTAAGCTAGTAGCATTTTGGGGTGCTCACTGCCTCCTTCTGGAGATCTGCTGTTGGGAGTAAATCTGGAGTTTTGGTGTGTATCCACCTATTCTTCACTCAGCTGTTACAGGATACCATAGGCCTCTAGTAGGGATGGAGGAGATAATTTATTCAGTTTGCATTCAAAGATGCATCTACCAAACTCTCAGTTTCCTAAACAATGCCAAGCTGAAACACAGCCACCCTTCAAAACATTTCTCCAGATTTTGCAATGCTGTTCTCCAGCCAAGTAATGTGTGCTTAAATGCATATACTAGGATAAAGAATGCCTAAAATGCACACGTTAGTTAAAAGAACATACCAAGGAAATTTGTTTTGCAAAAATGTGTATATTAGGCAAAATTACCTACAAAAAATGTCTACTTTAGGATAAATTTGCCCTAATATGCTGATCAATTTTCATGAGGATTTTTAAATGTGGAGAACTGAACTTAAGACTGGAAAAAAAGAGAAACTGAAATTGACAGATTTGTCTATCTCCAGTCACCTCCCTTCTCAGGGAAACCAAATATAGGTAGGCACTGCACCCCTGAAATTGATCACCATGAAGAGAAATAAGGTGTGAATAATGAAGTATAAAACTATTCTGGATATATTACAATATTGCCTGTTTAAAACCTATCATTGTCCTTTCCGAGCCTCACCTTTATCTAGTGCAGAATGCCTCTATCTTGGAGGCATTCACATGCTTTTTATTATTATTAAAAAAGATCAGGATCAGATATTATAGTGAAGAAGGAATGAGGTGTGGGTAAAGCAAGTCAAGAGCTAGTGCAGCAGAGTGTCTACGATTCTGAGTTGGGAAATCTCTGGTTGTAATCTCACCTCAGTTGTGAATTACATGACTTCAGGCAAGCTACAATTCTCTCAGCCTCCACTCCTCTGCAGGATAAAGTACCAGCATGATATTTCAAGCTGTTATAGTGAGTTCTGAGGTGAGATAATGTATGTAAAGTACTTTGAATATTTTGAAGTCCCAAATAAAAGTTAAATATTTATTATTGCTTTTGCCATTACATGGGTTGGATCTAAGGAACTGTGAGCAGAAGGAGAAAATATATTACTGCCGTTATGTGAACTCTTGAATAAGTGCTAGTGGAAGTCTTCTCACGGTGATGAGAAATATAGTGGAGAAAGAAAATTCATGTGATAGCAAATAAACTTCAGTGGACCATTAAAAAACACCTCATGAAAAGAGTTTTGTGAGTGGAAGAAATCTAGGTTTGGCCTCACTTTACTCACACAGCAGGTTTCCACTTCATCAGAAATAGCCCTTACTGAAGAGGAAGACACTTTCCACTAGTAAAATAGCACTCTTGGTTTTAAGCCAATGTTTCTAGAGTAGCCGGTAAAATAATGCGGGATTGTAGAGAGCAATAAGGGAAGGTTTGCAGTTTCTTCATTTGTAGGGGTTGCATAGTTTCTGTATTGAAAATAAAGCCCGGTATTGAAAACGTAAATGCCCATTCAGGTGTTCCCCCTCACATGATTAATGATTGCATGTGAGGGTATAAAGATGGGCCTCGCGCACTGATCCCACACAGATCCCAAGCTGTTGTCTATCAGTTTCACCTCTCTGCCATTCATGTGTTGAGAGATGTATCTATAGGGGAGGGACTCCTATTCACAGGTAGACTCCCACCAAGATGTAGAACCCCGAAATGAGTCTCGCATTCTGCTTCCACATAATGATTATATATCTGCTTGTGTGAAGAATGAGATCTGGGATTCTAACATCTGTTAGCCCAGACTGGAAGACAAACCAATGGCTATATTTTGACATATTAATTCTTCCATTATAGTCAGCTGCTGGTTGCTTGGGAGCTTCTTAGCAGGAAAGAGTTAAATAATGAGTGACTCACAGATGTTGTGCTCACAAGCTGCCAAACCAATGAAATATATGCCATGTATAAAAATGAAATGATGAGCTGAAATGAAGGTGTTAATGAAATTAAATGTCATCGAAGTTAAAGCTGGAAGGTAGATTGATTTATGTAGATAAATAACTATATGGACTAAAGGCTTTAATAGTTTAATGTCAGAAATTAAAAGACACAGAAATAACAGAATAATTTTAATTATGCAGAGGAAGGGATTACTTGACATTTGAATAAATATATCGAGCTAAGTAGACTAGTAGTGTTGAAAACACCTCTTGTATGCTCCAGTTTCAGCTTTCTTTCTATGACCTGGAAGTACAGAAAGCTACCAAAACCACACTCTGCCAGTTGCCTTTCAGGGTAACATTTTAGCTAGCTTAGCTTAAAAAGAAGAAGAAGTTGAAAGTGGATTTAATTCTCTCTCAACTTTTAACAGAAAACATAAATAGAAGTTATAATGCGGGATTATTTGCTGTTCAGCGACATGACCTGATCGGCCACTCCTATTTGACTTGGGACGTGTCTGGCTAAATCTTGAAAGTGCTTCTCAGTCTTTTGACTAAGGTGAAGTGCTGCTTCTCAGTCGGTAGAGCATGAGAGTCTTAATCTCAGGGTCATGCATGAAAGATTATTGCATTGCAGGGGGTTGAACTAGATGATCCTTATGGTCCCTTCATTTCAACTTTACAATTCTATGATTCTAGCAGAGCCTCTTTTGTGATAGTACTTACTGGTCCAAAGTACCATCACTTCTGTTTTTTCCTGCCTGTGGGAGCCATTATGTGCTAGCACAGTACGTTTATCAAAAAATGAGTCCTGCCACCTTTTACCAAAAAAAAGGCACTGATTCTAGCAATACATAGTGCACCAGGCAGGGAAGGCAGGGGTGGTCTAAACATTTATTCTGTAATGTGGGTTCTACTCACAGAAATATCACACTTCATTTTCTTTTAAGAAACTCTCTTCCTACTGCCCTTTCCCCCTCATATTCCTTCTAATAAGCCTCTAGAACACAAACCACAGAGTTGTGGTAATACTGCTCTCCCCTGATGGAGTGTTGTAAGGATTACTGAAATAGTATGTGGCAAGTCATTAGAAAACCTCTAAAACTCTCTCTCTCTCTCTCTCTCTCTCTCTCTCTATATATATATATATAGTTTGTTGTTTTTATCGTTAAAATAAAATTGTCCTTTATACCTTGTTTAAAAATTGGAAGCATCTTGGTGATTATGCAAATATCAATGGGGAGCACAACTGCAAATAGGGTTTTTAAAAAATACATTTATTCCATTTTTCTTCAAAGGATCTCAAGGCACCATCTTCAATTTATATTCACAAGAACCTTGTGAGGTAGGTTAGACTGAGTAACAGGCTCAAGGTTACCCAATAAGTTCCATTACACCACATTGGTTCTTGTGAAAGTGCAGAGGTGTGCTCTGTTTGTATGCCACAAAAACAGGTAACCATTTATTATGGGGGTGAACACAGTTCAGAAGAAACTTGGGCATTTATAACTAGTTACACCCTGGTCAGTGTGTTTAATTTACTAGCATGCCTAATAAAAATGTGAATGTTTGGTGTTAATGGCATTTTTTTTATTATTTATTTATTTTATTTTTATTATTTATTTATTTTCTGCTGGTTGTCATTCCTTGAGAGCACAGTAAAATGCACACCTTCACTACACCAACACAAAAGTAAAAATAAAAAATCACATGACCAAAAATGCCTGCTTTTACTGTCAAATCAAGAACAGCAAGCATTATTGAAGAAATCTTTAATTTACATTTTAAATATATTATGCAAATTTCTGCTGCCCAGCAAACACAGAACTTAAATTAATCTTTCCTCCTTGAGTAGTCTGCCAATAACTAGCAATTTACAAGCTCTGCAAATCTGGAACATGTACATAGGTTATAATTGTGCGAAATACTCTTTCACTCAGGAGTTAACTGAAGTAAAGGAACTGCTTAGAACAATTCACTGCCACAGTTCTAAACTAGCAGAGCAATTTTAGCCACTGCTGAAGGCTGGGAGATGGGAGTTCTGATGGAGCCAAGAGATTCCCAGTATGCCCATAGGAAGATTCATAGGTGTAGTATTATGACTGGTAGTAGGAGCTGAACTAGCATGTGTCAGAAGCAGCCTTGGATGCTCTGAACCAAAGTCCATTCATTTCTTTTTTTTCTTTTTTCTTTTTTTGAATTTAAAAAACAAGTTTATTGATCAATTTAAAACTTTACATAAAACAAAAGCACATAAGGTAACGGTACAACTCAAATACTTCGAATCTTACAAGTCATACCCATTTCCTATATCTCTGTAGATAAAAACTCCCTTCCCCCCTCCCACCCTCTCTGCTCCCACCCCTCTCCACCCTTTCTTTCCTACCCTTTTCCTTAACGTCTTCTCTCCCTCCCCCCTGTGACCCTTGTTCCTTTATTCATATTGTACATTATATCTGTCAACTCTAGAGCCTGGAGAAAGAATTCAAAAAAAAGTTATTAACATTAAAAGTATTGGAAAAGAAGACAAAAACAAAGGTTTTGTGTGTGTTTTTTTCCTTTTCCTTTCGTATTCACCTTCCTGCCAATCTCTGATATATTTGTTAAACTCATGCGAACAAGTCCATTCATTTCTACAGTATGCTTACAAAACAGACCCCACCCCCAAACTATACCAGCCTAGAGCTACCAAAGGTATTTTCCATTACAGTATATTGGTGTCAATAGGTAGGGAAACAGTCACAAAGAAATGAATTGCAGGGAAGGAAGGGTGCAACTGTCTGCAACAGAAAATTATAGAAGCATCACATTCTGGTGATTTTAAACAAAACCTGTAGACAAAGAAATTGAATAATTGGATATTCTGCTGAGGTATGGTACCACCAGTTCCTTGTTTATCTTCTCATGCATATAAAGCATGAGATTCCATTTTCTTATGAAGTTATAATTTTCCCAATGGTTGGACTTCAAAAGATGTCATATTGTTGACACCTTGGCCAATACAGGAAGTGGTGTGTTTCTGTTCCAGATACAGCTATGGAACTCTTTTCAATACGGTACTCAAAAAGAAAAGAGACCAAAATAATCAGGGTGACGGATATAAAGAAAACATGCCCCATATATAGCAGTATAAAACAGCCATAACTTGCCGTCATGGAAAAGAATCAACTCTGAAAGGAAATCATTTCTCACTGGCAAATGGGATTTCTTTCAGCAAACTGACTTCACTTTTTTCGACAATGTGTCAACTTCTTTGATTATGGAGTCTGAAAGTGATGTGGGGTTTTTTTTTGTCTGCGTGGTTTTTTTAGATTACTATGTACTTTTCATATTGATGTTCAGGCTTTGTGCTCTTGTGGCCCAAGGTTACCGGAAAGAAAGTTCTTTCAAATCTAAGATCTATTATGTGGCTGCAGTGAGTTTGGTATCCATTTTATTAGTACGATTACTCATATTCAGTTCACGCTGGGAACCAAATTGTAGTTGCAAATAAAAGGCTAGATTTCATTTGATTAGATGCCTCAGTCTTTTCCATTGATGATGTTAGAGTTCATAGCCATATTGTTTAACCTGCTACCTTGATATAATATGAGGTAACATTTCCCAGTCCTAAGAGATGCCTACCAAGACTTCCATATGACATAGAGTCATAAATACATGCTCTGACTAGTCCCACATCAGTCTCTTTGCTTTGTCTCACTAAACGCAAAGCCCACAAATCCTACCTCCTTGTGTCTTCTTCCACTCAATAATGGCTTCACTTTTACCACTTTGCTACCCTGCCCTCACTCCTTGTTGTGAAATGGTCTCTGTATGATTAACAACCCAACCATGTGAAATTCTGGTCTGTTTTCAGAATGAACTGCAGTCACTGCAATATCAGTGCCCTGTCATAACTGCTGGTTCATTTCAGAGAAAAGGTGGTATATACATTTAATAAATAATAATCATGTGCCACATTAGTAAAATATTGTGGCCCTTGAAGTTTGGATCTGTGCAGCAGAAAATAACTACCATGGCCATGCTCATATGCAGGGCAGTGATACCACCCAAAGTAATTTTGGAGCTAAAGAAAAGGACAAAGGAACACTTCACCTAAATGCCTTTGTAGGTATCATAGCAGCTACAACTTCAGAACTCCATGCAGTTGAGGAAACATCATATAATGGAGTTGCACAGGCCAGCCAATGTCGGCAGCAAGCCACTCTATGCAATGTGCACAGTGTACCTCTGCAGGCCTTTAGGATCAGGGCGTTAATGCTACAAATTAATTTCCTTCCATTATGTGTCTCTTTTCAGAAATGCCGATTACTTAAAAGCACTCAGTGTGTAGCCAAATTCTTCTAATTCCTTGTCTTTTACTTTAGGTAATACTGCCAAAGTGTTCATTGAAGTACAGGATGAAAATGACCATGCACCTGTCTTCACAAGGAAGCAATACATAGGAGGCGTGTCTGAAGATGCTAGAATGTTCGCTTCCGTGATGAAAGTGAAGGTGAGAATCACGTTAAACAAGCACATGGCTGAGGTCCAGAGTCCTGTATCTTGGATGTCTAAATATTGTATGTTCATTTGGATGTCCTCGAAAGGTGCAACTATGTAAAGCAAATTTGCCTGCCTATTCTAACACTTAGCTTCGAGTCTTAGCAGGATGCGAAGATGCCATTTGGTATGTATACAGATTTTTTTTGTTATTTATGGGTTTGAAGGTTTGCTTGTGAAAAGAAATTTCAGAACTGATTCAAAATTCACCTTAAAGACCAACTAAGTTTTACCTGAAGAATCTGAAGAAGTGTGCATGCACACGAAAGCTCATACCAAAATAAAAACTTAGTTGGTCTTTAAGGTGCTACTGAAGGAATTTTTTTATTTTACTTCGACCCAGACCAACACGGCTACCTACCTGTAACCAGAACTGATTCATTTACTGTACTCCTAAATACCGGTAATGAATTACAGCTATTCATTTATACTTACTATAATAATACATTATTATAGTATTATTATAGTATAATATAATTAAGACCATAATAATACTTTTTAAAGGCGTGCTTATGTGTCAGTCCTGATAGTCCATGCAGATGCACAGAGAGGAGGTACTAGGATTTTGGTACTGGCATGAGATTCTAACTGGTGGGCATGGGCTAGCCCATGGGAAATTGCAGCTACAATGCAGCAGCGGCTGCCACTACTGTTACATTGACTTGTCCTTTCTTATAGTTCCATATACAGTAGTAGCACTTGCCCTGGTGTCTTTGGTGGTGGCGGTGAGATAGGCACCAGAGGCATGGCAAGGAGCGTGAACGGCTGTCCCCAGTCTAGGAGCTTTTCTTTCCACCATCTTGTGATCCCTGAAGGAAAACCACTTTTCACATACCAATCCTGAATCATAAAATTAAAATTAAAATAAGGCTTTAATCCAAGCATCCTTAGTTGCATGTTAACACCATCAAAATCAGTAAGAGTTGCTTCAGAGAAGATGGCATGGATCCCAAGAACCATGAATGGTTAATTTCATGGAAAGGGATTTTTGTAAGCTTGACTCCCCTCCTTCTCCTGCTACAGCCATCTTTACCCCTTGAAAAGCCTCTCCAGAGAGTTGAAAATATTACAGGGGATATTGGGGAAGGAGGTGGGTCCGAATTGGGCAGAGGTCCTTTCCACTAAGGCTGCTGTCCAAAAATATTTTTGACTATTTTTCTATACATACAAAAGCATACAATTGCCCTAAAATCAGATTCAGTACTTGATGCTTGTATAGTTTTAAAAACTTGTATACCAAGGTGTTGAATTTGAAGGGAGTAGGGGGAAAGATAATGGGAAAAGTACCATATAAGCAAGTATGTTTATGATTACATGTGACTAGAAGTATTTGATCGAATACACTTATGTGTGTCCTTTTCTATCTTCTTCATCTTGCATTTTGTGCAGTCAACATGGGGAAGAATCTAAATTGCTGACAGGTTTATTGAAAAGTGTCCATGGATGCCTGGCCTGCCAAGAATTCTCTTATTTGGACCTGATTTAGGAAGCTAGAAATCTAATGGAGAATGACAGCAGTTTATTAAAGAGGCCCATTATTTCCCCTCAAGGTAGTTCTTCATAATGTTAACTCAGAGGTATTATGGTTAGGTTAGGTTAAGATTTAGAGGAGGGGAAGAAGTAAGCTCTCATCATTCATATTTTCTCACTGTCTCTGACAGTAGCAGCAGGAGAGAGGCCTATTTGGAGGAAAACTACAGAGTCCAGGAAAGCAAACCCTGAAATTAGAAAGGCTAAGCAGGAATCATTATAGTTTAAGAAGTGGGCAGAGGATATTAGGAGTACTTGATTATCCATAAATGTGCTATAGAAATGTACAATCATTGGATTGACTATAGTCAGAAGAATAAAAGTGCTCATACCACAGAGAATTAAACTACTGTTGTAATTTCTATTTACAGTCAATCTGTAATTATAATAAGTTGCCATAAAGAAACCCATCAGTTCCATCCTCTTGCTCACCAATGTAAATAGAATGAAGGCATTTCTTATCCACAGAAATGTGTTCCATTAACAAGAGATGGTTGAGCCAACTTTGGCTGAGTTCAATTGCAGCCCTATACAGGATTCACTTCAGTGGAACTTACATCTGAGTAGATATGCATAGAATTGCACTATTCTTGCGGCTACTCCCGAGTAAAGATGCTCCAGTCCGCTCTGTCTTTAAGAGTTTTATTTTGCATACTATTTAGAGTGCAGAGACATCAGAAAACATGACTGCCTAGTCGCTCTCAGAATCCGGCAATGCCGCCTTCTGGTTTCTGGTCCAACATAAGAGCTTGGGGACCCCAAAACACCTCCCCTTCACCCTACGTCGGGGCGCGGCCTCAAACCGGGTGCCGGAAGGGGCTGCGTCCCATCTCCCCTTCGTTGGCTGTGACGTTGCTGTGACTCTGCTGCGTCGCTGAGCCTTCCTTCCTCTACTGGCTGTCTGAGTCGGTGCAAGGGCTCAGTAGCATCTTGGAGCCCTCCCTCCATACTGCTCCCTCCTGACCTGCTGCTGACGCTATCGCTGAGCGAAGTGCTGGTCAGGATGACTGAGAGAGGCTCCCTGTAAGGAGTCCCCCTGACAATTAGCAAAAGCCCAACTATCATCTCATAAGTCACAAAGGTGGGCAATGGCATCTTACTATAGTGGGTTTTGTTCATTTGTTTGTTTTATTTTAGATTTATGACTGCTTCATTCTGTATCTAACTGTCACCCAACTTTCTTTTTAACCCTAAAATAATGATATTGATTATGAACCATATCATGCCTCTAATGTTGGTCACTGTATTATCTACTGCTTTCTGCCCTTTAATACCAGTTGCTGAGTACCACAAGTGAGGAGAGCACTATTACACACAGGTCCTACTTGTGGGATACCCATAGGCATTTAGTTGGCCATTGTGAGTACAAAATGCTGGATTAGGTGAGCCTCTTAAATTCTGTCTAATTTTTGACCTCTTACATCTGACCTTCCACATTTTACCTTATACATTTACAGAATTTAGCACTCTAATCCTAAATTTGTTTACCAAAGGAATAAACCCTTCTGAGCTCAGTGAGACTCACTTTTGAATAACCATTCTTAAAATTGCACTGAAAGTAAATAATCCAATATATAGGTTGACTTATTCCATCCCAGAAGCCATTAGAGTAAAAAAAGAGAGAGAGATTTTGAATCAACCATTCAAACAGCAATCACAAAACAACCTTAACTGTACATATATTCCATGTTTATACAAAAATCATCATAACTTCGTTTATTTAGGGAAAAGAAGATCAATTTACCTGATCCGTGAAGTGCATTTTCCAAGTGCACTTTCCCCCCTTCCTAACAGTAAGTCTTTAAGAATGAGTCTTACTGTAAAAAGTAACTATTAAATGCAATGTTTATTGTTAAGTTTTATGTAACTAGACTACAAAAATAGTGTTCTCAGAAATGAAAAGGGGCACTTCTGGCTTAAAATTTCTTTAAAGTTCTACATTGTAATTTAGGGTTCTGAATTTCATAATTGTCCTCATTAAATTGGAGAAAGCAGTATGCTTAAAATCAAGTCAAGCTTTTTCAACTAATGTCACTTTGACTCTGAAGTTTAAAAATTGTGTTCCGGTTTCCGCCTGCAGGAATGGCGGACCTGTTTTCCATCTCTCTGACCTTCGTAAGGAATTTGGCGGTTGCTAGGGGAGTAAATGGCAACCCCCTACCCTCTCCGGGGGTTACGGAGAGGGGCCGCTGGCCCGCGATGCCCCCAGACCCACTCCGACTGTTTTTGGAGTGGGGGGAGCTTGGGCTGAGCACTTACGAGGGCCAGGACTCCCGGACGCTAATCTGCATGGCGGGGATTTCCATGGTTAAAGAAGATAATTAGGCTTAAATCTATGGACATACTTCAGAAGGAGGGGAAGAAGCGCTGTTTACTGCTGAGAAATTTATGCTGCTGAAAGGAGAGGAGTCAAAGATTGTACTGCATCTGGAAGAAGGATTGATGGGGACGGAGCGATAAGGGAAGCGAGTTTTTATTTTTTATTTCCTTCATATTGTTGCCTCGTACCTTCCCGGACGCGATGTCCTGGCTTGTTTGGAGTGAAAGAGAAGCAAAAGACTGTGTGAGTTGAACTTTATAACTGTTGTTACTGAGCATATTTTTTTAAAGATGTGGAGTTGCCGATGAGAAAAGCCTCCCCCTAGTCGGGCGGAAGGAGTTCTGGACGCGCTCGGAGGATTTATGAGTTGTGACGCACTTTAAATTGGAGCAGCGACCTGAAGCTAAGTTCAGCTATAGGGCAAGGAGATCCATTAATTTACCAAGAGTTTATGGTATGATGTTTGGGTCTCCTGCCTGAAAAAGCTGTAAATTCTATAATGATCGTGAATCTTCATGGCTATGAGAGAAAGCGAAAGTGATTTGAGCTTTTTGAGATGGCGCTGCTTCGGGCTGCTTCGACGCAACAAGGAGCTCCATTAAGAAGATTTATGGGGAGGCTGGACTGATTAACTCACACAGGAGAAAGAACATCTGTGAAACGTTGTTTGATATTTATCTCAGCGGCTGGGAAACAATCGGATGAAAGTGGAAAACATCTATGTGACTGTAAGGGGAAGATCTGGATTATTATGAACTTGGAGGACGATTTGAACTTTAGAAAAAAGACGGCAGTGGACAGTTGCGAGGAATTCCCAATTTCTTGAAGCATGGGAACCCAAATAAAAAATTCTTTAGATGATTTGGCATAACATTCGGTTTGATTGATATATATATGTGTATAATTTGAAATATTGAATGTGATATAATTGGTTTTAATTGGAAAATTAATAAAAATATTTTTAAAAAAAATGCTTTCATTTGAATGTAAAAGCAAGTCATGGCATTGTAAATTTAACAGCAAAGATCATTAAATGTGCACGCTTTAAAATAAGATGGAAGGGAAAAGGTACTTGATCTTTTAATGTGCAAGAGGGATGCTCCAAAACTTTGCTGACGTATGGATGTTTCCTTCTTATTGCCATTACTATGAGTTTCTCAGCAGTAAAACAGCAGGTCATTGACAATGATAAATCTAGGCAAAAAAATGAATACAACCAATTAGGAAACATAGGCATTGCCGCAAATTTGTGGGGAGTTTTAACTCTTCCAAAGCTTTCATATAGTGCATTCTGAATAGAGCTGTTAACCCTCATTTATCAATTGGGATATGTATTCATTTAGGAAAAAGAAATGATAAAATACAGTTAGTCTGGAAGTCCCTTCTGTTGAATTTCCGCAGATGGTTTTTATTTAATTGATGACAAAGTCACAAATTTTGAAATAATTATTTGTACTGATTAAGATTTGCCTTCCATAATTATTATTTTTTAAATCATACTTCACAACAGGTAAAACATCTCTGCATTCAGACATAGAAACATAGCAAGTAAAAGTATTCACAAATACTACAATCATCACTAGTATTTTATCAGGGTAACTGAGGCACGGGAGTCAGTTTTACAGCATTGTTAGCCTGGGAAATGAGACTGTGTAGCACTGGATATTCAGTCCATGGTTACAGATCTGTAGGAATTTAGCATACTGGGTTAAATGCCTATTTCCAAAATGCCTGTCTCTTGTTGCACAGCTATTTTACTTCAAGTTAAAAAGTTGCAAGAACTTCTTTATTCTTGCAGTAGGCAGTATTATGATGAATGCACAAGGGAGATCTGCTGAGTAAGAAGGTATCATTTTAACATTGTCTGTTTTCTAGTAGATTTGTACTTTGGAGACTAACGAAAGTATATTTTTTTAAAAAAAGCCAAACTGAGATCAAGAAACCCAGAATTAAAGGGGACTGGGAAGAAACAATACAGAGCAAGGTGACACACTGAAGAAGTGAAACCATTTATGATGAAGGGCGGTATGAAAGACAAATGGAGGCTGTAGCTGCCTCACCTGAGAAAAGGAATGAGGGTGCATTGTGTGATTCATGACCCTTGCTGGGAATTTTAGGGGCAAAAGATGGATTGGGTTTAAGAAAAATGTCCAGAGTGGCAACTGGCAAAAAAGCAGGGGAAAAAGAATGCTTGGAGACAAAAAATATTCTGGAAGAAATTGTAGCCGCTTGGAAGAAAAGCAGCTGGGCATGTGGGGCAAGTATTCAGCAAGTGATAGAATTCCTATGCAGACAAGTCAAAGCTCAAACAGGACACTAGCTGAACAGCAATAGAGAGTATTGCTATTGGTAAAAGACAAAAGGTCAGGTTTCTGCCATCCATGAATTAGTCAACCTGGACACTTCTTAATGCCTTCCTGAAAAGCCCCAAGTCACCAGACCAGATACCACCACCAGCTGCATAGTTCCAGCTCCTAACCCCAAATTCCAGAGGGGAAATATCACAAAGACACAAGGCTCCTCCCAACTACCTTTCTGTTGAGCATCTATGATTATTTGTCCTCATGATGCTTTTCAGGTAGCCATATGCAATCCTGCTTTCAAGGGGAGGAAGAAAAAACTGTGTTGCAAGCAGTGCTACAATGTTGGAAACAGCCTTGAGTTCTGAATAAACACACTTAAAAGTGCCCTGTAAGTCATTGAATAAATTTTAATTGAAAAGCACTATAAAATGTTCCGAATCAATTTCTTGCATTTTTATTTTGCATCTAGTGAGCCCTCTTGGAGTAAAAAGTTTGGGCCTTTGGTATGGAATGCATTTCAAGTTTTCAAGTGTGTGATTTATACAAAGTTAGAAAGACATGCTCTTTAGGCTTGTGCACACTTCAAGTCAGTATAAACAATTTTCACTATAATTAGTGTCACTTTAATAGTCCTGGATGATTTAGTTATTGTAGTTATTAAGTTTTCGGGTAGCAATTTATGTGCATCATCTCAAATGTGCCACAGCTGCATCCTTGTAAATTGATCTTCACTTGCCACAGATGTGTGTGTGTCTGTTTTGTCACAAATTCATGAAAAATGACTTCAGTCTGATGAGCAATAATCTAAGTAGAAATTAATCCCTGAAGTTATTAATTCTAAAAATTGTGTTATATAGCCTTAATGTCTGTGCAATAATTGTAGGCTCCTATTTGTCACATATAAATATAATAACAAACCAGAAATACAGCTCTTTATATGGCATTATTTAATCTCTCCTGCTAAATATTATTTGAACTAAGCAAATAAACAAAAATTCTCAACAAGTGCAATTAAATTAAAATGGAACAAAAATAAAATTGGGGGGGGGGTTATGTTGGAGTATAAAATAAAAGCAGATCTGTTGCTGTGTCTTTTAGTGGTGCAGATTTGGCCACAGGTCTAATACTGATTATTCAGTTTATTTTTTGATAAAGAAACCAAAGGGAAGAAGTGAAAACAATGCCTTATGAAAATGTTCTTTGTAAAAAATAAAGATAAAAATGGGAAGGCTCATAGGAACCAACTCCTGGCGGTTGTGGGGGCTGGGCTCCCCCAAAGTTGGTGGACACTCCAATTCAAATTGTGTGTGCGCTAGGGTAAGGCCTTTTTTTACAGTCTCATTTCCCTGTATCATAATTTGATGAGCTTTCATTAAAGATTAGATAAAATCTTACTTTCAACGAGATTTGATAAAAATCAAACACCTCATGCACAAAATGATTTTAAAAAAATTATCAGTTTTTTGACCATTTTTGAAGTCACTGTAAGCAGATATAAAATTGAACCCAAGCTTTAGAGTCACATATATACAACATTATATAGGGTCATCAAACACACAAGGAAGCTTTTTTTAGCTGCAGTAACAGTATAGACGCCGCTAGAGGACGATGTTTTGCTACCTCTCCTGTAGGTTCTTTCCCCAGCATGTCCGGCAGGGTCTGCTGGCTGAGTTTTGAGGTCCCAAAAAGGGGCTTTTACATTGCGCAGGTGTGACATTTGTATGCCCTATGTTGCTAAGAACACTCCCCATTGTGGAATGTGGTGTGTCCAAATTTGATACGAAATATATATAGAATTGTTAATACAATTTTATGAAATGGTAAAACAGCATACAAAAAAACAAAAATAGCCCAAGTGTTATTCTTTGAACCATCAGTTTACAAAAGTTCAAAGATCAGCAATGGCAGGGAGAAATGGTTTCTCTAGATTTTAACATTAATTTCAAATGGAAACTGTTTGTCAGTGCTGGAGCAAAGCATACTTGCACCATTAATCAACACCTTGCTTCAGCAAAGAAACAATTGGGATGTCACCTTAAGCTCCTGATAGTTCCTTTGATGTCCTGTGGTTGCCTGCCTCATACCTGGTACCCTGTAGGATGGCAAATGTAGGACCCATGGGTGATGGGTGTGACTTACCCAGATACAGACTTGCAGGCCTAGTGGGGAGGCCTAGTGGCCAGGGTGCCCCACCCTGATATCGAGATAGAGTTTTGCTATAAAAAGTGAGTCATCAACAGAATGAGTTGCTTTAGAATTGTATCTATCTTTTCTTGACAACCTTTGTTATAATTCCATTTCTTTAGAAATTTCACATTAGAACAGCTGTTCCCTTTTTACTATCATTCTAAGGCCAAATGTTACACTATGCATTTTTGTGGTGAATAAGTAAATTAAATATAAACCAGCAATAATTGCAGCTATTAATCTATGGGATTCGAAGCCTGAGATTTACTTAATATGATATGATTTTAGTGCTTTGCATATCAATTGTGTTTTCACATACCTTTTGTTTCCCCCCACATTATATAGTCCTCTCTCTTCACTCTTCCCAATGCCTTAATTTTGCTCTAAAAGAATAATTAATGCATGTTATCTTGTGGGTGATTAATTAAAGGAGTGAGCTTTCAGTTCAATACTGTTGTCATGTTGCTTCACTGCTTTCCTGAGCATTAACATCTGGTAATGACATGGCATAAAGGTAAAGGTAAAGGGACCCCTGACCATTAGGTCCAGTCGTGACCGACTCTGGGGTTGCGCGCTCATCTCGCATTATTGGCCGAGGGAGCCGGCGTATAGCTTCCAGGTCATGTGGCCAGCATGACAAAGCCGCTGCTGGCAAACCAGAGCAGCACATGGAAACACCGTTTACCTTCCCGCTGTAGCGGTTCCTATTTATCTACTATTTATCTACTCCTATTTATCTGACGTGCTTTCGAACTGCTAGGTTGGCAGGAGCTGGGACCAAGCAACGGGAGCTCACCCCGTCACAGGGATTCGAACCGCCGACTTTCTGATCAGCAAGCCCTAGGCTCAGTGGTTTAACCACAGCGCCACCTGGGTCCCACAATGACATGGCATACTGGCATTGTTTAATTTTTGCCCAGTTTTTTTATATATCATTTCTCCTGACCTCACGAGGCATAACAGGAAACCAAAATATGTTCTTTATATTATTCCATTTTTATTTTGAAAAAAGGCACTAGTTTTCTTAAACCCAGCGTTGCCGTATTTCAAAAAGGGGAAATCTGGACACAAAAGTTATCAAGGTGTTGTTGTTGTTGCTGCTGCTGCTGCTGCTGCTGCTGTTTGTTTGTTTGTTTGCAAAATCTCAACAACAAAAAATGATGTTTTTAAGCTATGTCCAGATTTCCCTAGACATTAAAGAGATTTCCACCTGGGGGCGCTGTTTCCGATGGATGGCAGCCCTAGTCAAACCATATTCCTGGCAACACTAAGGTTGCAATTTGAGACTTATCAGTAGCCTTGGGTTCCTCTTATGCCCTTGCACAGGTGAGGAGCAGGCCTGTTTATACTAGGTACATGGTGGTAGCTTGCAAGTAGTGGTGTGTGGACAGTGGTTCAGTTGCATCATGGCCAGGGATGGCCATGCCCCAGGAGCCAATCAGTGACACCAGTGGAATCTAAGGACAGGGAGCACACCAGAGGGATAAATGTTTCCCTTTGGTTTACTCCTGCACCATAATTGTGGGTCTGATTCCGAGGCTTTGGGATTGCTGTCACCAGTCTCCTTACTCACCCTCCCTATATTAGATGGTTCTAATTATTGCTATGGACAGGTGTTGCCCATATATATTACACACACACACACACACAGGAAGAGATGGGAAGTAAGCCATGGGGCTAGCTGTCCATGAAAATGCAAAAGTATACAGTCTCGCCAATTTGGTATAATAAGCAAATTGCAGCAGAGGAATGGGTAACAGGGCATAGATGAGACCAAATGTAGTCATGTGTATTTCATCATCATGTCAGTTTATTGTGACCATGCCTTTACACAAATATCTACACAACAATAATTTAAAAATATTAAAATTCATTACATACCATTCCAACAAAACCTTCATCCCACAGAACAGGAAGGGGGGGGGGGAACAGCAACAAATTAATCAGACGAAGAAGGGGCCTTTACTTTGTCATCCAGAAATCTTTCCCTGGCTTTCATGGCCTTCGTCACAAAGACTGCAACCACGTGGGTAATCCGTGGGTTAGCATCAATTAACAAAAATTTTAGTCTATCTTCAGGATTAATTATAGAGTTGGGTATGATTTGAAGAATAACATCTCTAAAGCCCAAATAAATGGGACAATAGAGGAGGTAATGTATGAGATCCTCTTTAATTTTCATGGAGCAAGGGCATAACCAGTGCTCTACCAGGGTTTTTGTAAATCTACCGGTCAGGTATGCAGTTGGCAATGTTTGAAACTGGGCCATAGTGAAAGCTCTCTGAAGGGTGGGATCAGTGATATCCACCAAAAAAATGGCACAAATTTTGCTTTTATTTGGGGAAACCAGTAGGAAAACCCAGAATTTCTTATATTCATGGTGTCTAAAAAGGCATCTTTATCATGGATCCATTCCCAAATTTTATCAGGGCTCCACAGTTTAAGAGTATTAAACTCGGGTAGATTGTTTCTGGATAGGATATCTAGAAGGTTTTGACGCCAAGCAGTATTATGTTGTAGAGATACAAAGGCTTGTTTAGCCAATGTTCAAGGCATTCGCGAGGTTGATGAAAAAACACAGTGTATTTCTATTTTGTTATAATTGGGAGTAAGTGGCAGTGGCTGAACAAAAAGTATTGTTTTAAAAGAGAAGAATTCCAGGTTATAGTAGAAATACCGCATTTTGAACTTTGAGCTAGACTTCTAAGACACTCTTAAGAAGCTATAGCTTCATGAAATTCTTTCTGATGTTGCAATAAAAATGATACCAGAAAGTTAAGAGGTGATACAGTTTGTCTATGTCACTTTAGAAATGCATTGCACAATTATTTCGCTTTTATTGAGTCTGTGAGGACTACTGTACTGACCCTTCTCTGTGGACTCAGCAAAACATTGCTCAGGGCCTGAAGACTGCTGGAAATTTATCATTTTATTAGCAGTGACGGCCATCAGTTGCTACCCATTTCTTTTTCTCCTTTTAAGAAAGCGAACTTGAGTCAAACTAGCTACTTAAAGCGAGGAGGGGGACGGATAAACTATCATCAGTCCTTTTGTGCACTGCAGCCTTCCTCATAGGGTCATTCTTAATTTTAGTTCTAATATACTGAAGGGGCTCATGAAACGAATAGGCTTTCCTAGTCAACATTAGCTCCACTAAAGCAGATGGCAAATTCAGATGTTTTCAATCACAGTTTCCGGCAAAATATAATAGCTTTTAAAACATGATCACTTTTCTCCCTGCAGGAACTGACAGCTTGATGTATATTTTCTGTTTTAAAAGCTACATCTGCTGTCCCAGTTTTTTTTAACACTTTGACATTAGTGGCTTGTCTCACACATATATTTGTGAGTAAATTTGTTCCCACATTTAGATATTCTTTATACTCTTCTTTTTGCCTTGCTTTGATCCCAGTTAAAATACCACTTGTTTCCATAATTGTATTGTGACTATCTTGGTTGTCTTAATCGGTGGTTTTCCTGTTATAAATTCCTGATAACTTTTTCTTCTTCTGAGTAATCTTATTGATCCACAAGGATGACTCATCTGCAAGTGTATGTCCTCCAAGAGCAAACACTAAACACATCCCTGTAAGCTTCAATGCTAATACTGTATATGTATTTTACAATAAGTGTCTGGGTGGTATTTAATACTGTACTTTCAAATTCTGAGTTCCACATGCTCACCTTGTTTCAACTCTGTTGAGATTAGGTTTCTCCCACCTCTGCATTATAAAGAGAGCATTGGAACCTGCTGTATTTGCAGGTTGAAAATAAGAGTAGTATTGGAGACATATTTTGTGTTCTTGGATGTTTGCTTCACTGAGACGTGATTCAGGCAGCCACATAAAGGTTCCTGGCCATTTGGATTGGGTAATGGGAACATGGGGCCCTAATGTGGGGTTAAAACATCAGTGGCTTAAAGCCCAAGTGCATAGAGGCAGCTCCACATTATCATGTGTTTTATGTGCATTTATATTAGGGGTGTGCATCTCCAACGTTCAAGAGACTGCGGTCTACTCCCACTATAAAGAAACTGGCAGTAATCTACCACAGTTGTTGAGCTTGGGGGGGGGGTTCAGGTTTCCCGCAATCGACTGTGATTGACCAAGGACCCCCCCCCAAAAAAAAGATTGACCTGTAGATCGTGATCAAACTGTTGGACATCCTAGAAATATAAGATTCAGTTCAGACCCTAATTTGGCACTTCAGAAAACAGTCCAAAGCACTTGGGAGGTTGCCCAGTTCAACTTGAGGTCTAAGTCCTGAGCCACTTTGGCAAAGCAAACAAACAAACAAGGCTTTGTCTCCCCTCCTCACACACTGCAATTTACTATTGGGACATCTTGATAAAACTATAACTTTTCTCCCTTTTGGTAGAAGTAGATGGAAGTTGCAGGTATACTAGTCCCTCAGGAACAGATTAAACCTGCCAAATAAGTCCAGGGCTATTGCAATGGATACCTTGGAAGTTGTTATTTTTAAAAAATGAAATGTCAATAACTTCCCGCTCCCAGCAGAATTGCATAAAATTTCTAGGCATAGTAGCCCTTCCTTGTAAGATGAAGCTGTCAAATTTCAGAAGTATAGTTGCATTGTTTTTTTGACAAGGGCAGTATTTACTGTTTTGTGGTTGATGATTCTTTCCTGATCTAGTGTTTTGTGGGCAATTGGCCCCTCTCCCAGCAATGCTGTTTAATATACCTCTGCTCCACTCCACCTTAGTCTTTCCCTTATACAAAGGCAAGCATCACTAACTTCACTTTTATCAGACACTTGTCTGTAGTCGGGAAAAGGGTCATATTGCTATGTGACGTTGACATTTTTAAGCAGAAACCAAGCCAATACCTATGTAACCTTCCCAATTCCTAAGCATGGCTGAGGAAGTGGGCCACAGGATCACATGCTCCTCTCCTCCGGCCTCTTCCCTTTCTGACATAAATTCACCTCACCTTCTCCCTTGCCACTGAAAACTTTGGATATCAGTTCCCGCCTTAGCCATGCCTAATACTTACCAGGATTTGAAATTAACCAATATAAAAAGATGGGGATCATTTCATCAGCACCAGCCCCTTTCTGTTAGCCTGCACATGGCGTTGTTTGTTTCAGTTGACAACCCACACAGCCTGGTTGCACATATGGATTAGTTTTACAACAGTCTGTATTTTGGAGGACGCATCATCGCAGGGCAAAAAAACAACAGAAACAGAAGCACATTCCATCTCTGCTTCGGCCCACTGCCACTTCTCTTTCATCTTGACAATTCGGTGATTAGGTCCTGATTGATTGCATGTCTATGCAAACAGTGTTAGTAGATCAGTTTTCATTATTTGGAACACTTGGTTAAAGATGCCATATCTTCAAGAGATAATTGCTGATGAATTGCGTTAATCTAACGACAGTGGCTGCAATCCAGAACATCCCATTAGGCCATTTGTCAGCACTTCTGCACATGTGGTAAATGGGCACATTCTCTCCTCCCCCCCCCCCCCCCCCGTTGAAACTCTTCACGCTGTGTCAAAGGCTGTTCCTGAAGTTCATCCAAGTTTTGCAAGCAGTTTATTGAATGATGCGGAGGCTGGAAAGTTATCAAACATGCTTTAAAATGTCTGGATGTTTTTGTTTAATCAGCTGGCCGCTAAAGGTTGATGGAAGGCATACCTCGGGAGGAGGGAGTTCCAACTCCCTGGGGTGTCTCTACTGAAAAAGCCATCTCCTTTGTCATAAGAAACATCACCTGTGATAGAGGTGGTGCTTCAAAAAGGTCATTGGTAAATGATATTTGTATGTGGCAGGCTGATCTGGGAGGAGATGTTCCTTCAACTAATATGCTAGCTGGGACTGATGGTACTTGTGGTCCAAATCTCGGGAAGGTCCCAGGTTGGCGAAAGCTGATTTAAATTCTAGTTTGTGTACAAATTAGAATCTGAAATCCTGATTTGATACCGGTTTGTTCTTGCTAGCTAGAGTTCAAATATACCACAGTTCTCAGAGTTTAGATATAGTGGAGAAATACTGTGTGTTTCAGAAGAAGAAGTGGAAGCTTCCGATTTTTTATTCTCAACTACAAAAGAAGAGGAAAGAGGAGGATTACCAGAGCTCATTCACCTAATGAGAGACCATGGGTTGTACACAGCACCCCTGATCCACCCTATGGCTACAATCCAATGGTCTTCAATCAGGCTAGCCCACCCTGAGAAAACCCAAGGACCACCCAGCCCTCCACAGATACAGTTCCAAATTAATTTGGGGGGGGGGCTAATGTTTAATTAAGGTTTTTTTTAAAAAAAAACCAAGTAAACATACAGCCGGCAGTAGGGCAGAGACATGTCTCCTCCCCATCATGGGGGTGGGGGTCAATTCTGCAGGGTGTTCCATTACAAGAGGCTTCATTCCCACCCCCTTCGCATGCAAGCATTTCCCTTCATAGATGTGAACAAGAAGCCTATGGTGAAGCTTTAGAAGGATTTGGTATTTTTAAGCACCTTTAAAATATGCCTGAGTTTGGCTATAAATTTGCACCCGAAAGATAATGCTGCTCCTTATTTTGACAGTTGAGGTGAAGTCTCATGCACAGAGGATGTAAAATATTTCTCAACATTCATTCATAAAAGAATTGTGAAAACATCTGCGTATTTATGTCTGCCACATAAACAAAAGAAAATATATAGTGCTATTAAGATCAACTGTAGTCCTTTCTCTCTTCTAACAGGCATATCACTACCCTTGAGGCATCATATATCTTCCCTTAATGAAGTGACAAAAATATTTACCTTCAGGACAAATTATAGGGATAACAAGCACCCTTCCCTTGTGTTAAAAAGTTGGGGAACCTCAGGCCTTAAAAGTGTGATGATGCCTCTTCCTTGCCTGCATGGAGGATGAAGTGTGTGTTTGTGTGCTTGAAATATAACCTACTACTCACATCCGTTGCTCTGCCCACTTTTCTCTCTGGCCCCAACCACCACTGAAGTGCATTCTCCAGAATGTTGTTCACAAGGGAATGCAGCTCTTGGACTGAAACAGGTTCTCCACCCCTAGCCTAAATTTCTCTGGAAGCCATGAAGCTACTAAAAATTAATTTCTGATATTACAAATGCAGAAAGCAGTCAAACTGATTATCATAATGCCCACGAGATTAGTTTCTGTATTGATTACAGAGGCCGCAGCAAGTGCTTCTCAGTATACATGATTGTCTCAGTAATTTCTCTGCCTTCTTTCCCCCCCTTCTTTTTTGAACCTATCAGGCGAATGATAAAGATACGGGCAACTACAGTGCTATGCAGTACAGACTCATCATCCCTCCAATCAAGGATGGCAAGGAAGGTTTTGTGATCGAACCTTATACGGGGCTGATCAAAACTGCTATGCTCTTCAAAAACATGCGGCGGTCGTATTTCAAGTTTCAGGTCATTGCTACGGACAACTATGGAAAGGGGCTGAGCAATAAATCAGATGTACTTGTAAGTATGCATTTGGGGGCTTATTTTTGCTGCAAAGTTTATTATAGGCCACATTGTGCTACAGGCATCCACCCTCCTTGTAGTTTTTTTGTTCTGATTGCATATGATGGAGATGCAATAGCTGGTGTTGTCATGCCTTTCTAAGTAGCCCATCAGTGGGTCTTTAAATCTCCTGTTCCTGTTGCCTGCCTGGGGCTGAAGGGGATTGGCTTTCACAAATCTGCTTATCAGGTTGCCAAAGACTAGTGCCCTAGTGAACCTTGTGTACAACACCCACCAGCGTATTAGTTCCCTGTCCTAAGTTTGTTTGCGAATTGCAGAGGATTGCATTCAGCTTTGAAAACACTTGAACTGAGGCCTTCCTCTCCCTGTTTCCCCAATTCTCTGTAAAGCATTGAGAAGTCTTGGGCAGTATAGCAGGGTCTCTGCCCTCAAGCGCAGAGGAAATGTGTGCCCAGTCACTTCTCCTTTCAACTTTCAAAGACAACTCGCCAACATTACCCACAAGGGCTTAGAGGAGAAGCAAGAATCATAGAGTGTGGAGGTCACTGCTTTGCGGTAGTTTCATTGTGCATCCAGCCATGGCAAAAGGGAGCAACTGAGTCATGCAAAGATGTCATTTCACTCATCTTCATTCCACTTGCTGGCAAGCTGCATGCAGCTTTGAGATTTTGAAGCTGATATTTCACTGTCTGAGACGTTGTGTCCAAGGATGAAGTTGGTGGCACAAAGTACTATGTTGGTCAGACTCAAATTGCAGCACTCAGAGGAAGCACTCAAGAAGGAAGGGGAGCCCCTGCTACTTAGTTCAGAACTATTTTGCATCAAATAATCTCATATCACTTGGGCTTTCTGGCAGGCAGAAGCTCCTCTTGTTTTCTCCAAAGCTTCCACTTCTGCCAAAGAACATGAGATAACCAACTTCCTCCCACACCAAGCTTTCTGCATCCCTTTTGCTATTCAAGAGTAGGAAAAGGTGTAGTGGCTGTTGGGAAACACTGTGGCCAACCCCTCTCCCCCAACACAGCGCCGCCCAGGATGATTCATCACTCTTGTGTCCAGTCACGCTGATGTGACCCATATCCAAGAACATGAGTACACAACACTAGCAGAGTCCAAACAGAAGCTGAGCCTTGAGGTGTGGCATCTAAGCCTAATTTATTATGTACAAAATCAAACATAACAGAACAAAGAAAACATGGCTCCTCTCTCTCTTTCTTCCACGGAGAGAAAGGGGCGGGGAACAAAAGCAATAAAGAACGGAACAGTGTATCTGAACTTCCATTCCCCATGACATCCAACACTGTGGAATGTAAACACAGACGCGTATCAACAACAATCACACATCTGCAGAACGGAGGAATGAAATTCCCAACAGTGGCAACCATAAATAATCAAACCTTGTGGACCCCTGTTCATTTATTATTTGCTTTAAAGAACAAATTGAAAGAGAAGGCATGATCATCCAGTGTTAAGAAATGTCTTTAGGATTTATTCTTCAATACAGTAGATGATACTACTTCTATTTACCAAAGCCACTACTATGGTATGGAGAGGTACCTGGCCACTGAATGGAAATGTTGTTTTCTTAAATCTATAAAGACTTAGATAATTCTGTCTGTTAAAAACAAACAAACACAAAGAGTTGTCCTTTTTAAAACACTACATATTGAGAATGACTAATACACCAACACTTAACTGCTTCAGAGTTTCATTTACTGGATTACACTGAAGTTTGCAGTTGAGTTTAATAGCATCCAGATTTGCACATGTATCTGCATATAATTTTCTAGTACCTCTGCTTATCATTTACAGTATCACCTTTTTCTCAAACTCTTGTGCCAGGTATGTGGTATTTATGGAGTTGTTTCAATGTGCAGATGGGGAAGCAACTGATTTTCAAGCAGAAGGGCCATACTGAGTGGTAAAACTCATGATTAGAATGCAGAAGATTCCCGGTTTGATCCCCAGCATCTCCAAGTAGGGCTGTAAAGACATATGCCTGAAATCCTGAAGAGCAACTGTCTGTGTTGAATCATAGAGCTTGAAGAGGCCTTGTAAGCCAATCGGCAGCTCAGTGTAGGGAATCCAGAGCTAGAACATTCTCAACAGTTCTTCTCCCAAGCTCTGAATGGGGATTCCAACCCCAACACTTTGAAGGTTAGAATCCTCCCCACATTCAGAAACACTGCAGGTTCCTTATCCAAGGTGGAATTTCTACTGAATTCAGCTGAAGTCAATTGCCCCTGCATCCCCATCACAGCTGAGCCACTGACTCTCTTTTGAATTTTGAATTTATCTTTTGATTTATCACTGAATGAACATTTGTTGGTAGTACTGTAGGTCCTTTATGATTTGTCTTCTGTGCCATTAATACTGTTTACCCTTAACTACCCTGGCTAGTTTGCGAACACTAGAGAAGAGAATTCTCTCATATTTCTTTTCTCGGTTGAGCAACTTGATTGCCTCCCTTTCACATACAGGCCAGCGGAGAAAAACAAGGCTCTGTGTGAGAGAGGAAGAGAGAAGTTTCCTGTGCTAGTCCATTTGAAAAATCATTCAAGCTGTTTTCCTTCCCTCCTGTCATCTTTGAAACCGACGCTGTACCACTTTTGATAAGGAAAGAAAAAACTACACACAGCTTGATCGCTCTTTCAGTGTACATGTGGCTAAACTCTCACTATGCTTGCTTTGTCTCACATATAGGGGACAAAATATGAGCTGAAATTTCCTATCACTGTTAACAGGTTGCCTTTGCTGTTCTGAGAAATAGAGCTCGAGGGGAGACAGTTACTAGTTTTGTCTCCAAAAAGAAAGAAAAAATCATTATCTTTGATACCTTTGTGCATCAGAACCTGTATGCACTACCCAGTTAGCTTCTCAGGTGTTTTGGGGGGGATTAATTTCCATATACAGTGGTACCTTGTGTTACGTACTTAATCCTTTCCAGAAACCACTTGTAACTTGCACTTTCTGTAATGGCGCCTCCCGCTGCTGCCACGCCGCCGGAGCATGACTTCCGCTCGCATCCCGGGGGAAAGGCTGCAACAAGGGGCATCTACTTCTGGGTTAGCAGAGCACGTAACCCACAGCATTCATAAGGGGGACGGTACCTAACATGAGGTACCACTGTAAGTGGTCACAGTGTTGCAAATAGGATGGCCATGTGCCCTTCTTTATAAATGACAGACCACGTTTTATTGAAAGAGACCTTGTCTAGTCAACAGTCTTTCCCACTGTGGTGAGAGGTGTACTGCATTTCTATTCACATTATGGTAACTAAATTTGCAGCTATATGCATTAATTAGCATATGTATTTTCCTCCCAATTCTGTTTCTTCTGAGCTTTTTCTTTAGTGATGCACTTCCTCTCAATGTTTCTGCATCCCTGCTCCACATCAATGGTGCTTACAGGTGCGGGTGGAGAATCTCACCTTGCTCCTGTTCTCATTCTGAGATAATGATAATGTATGTTTTGCAAGCTCAAGTGTTTCTTTCTTTTCTTTTTCCAGGTCTCTGTAGTCAACCAGTTGGACATGCAAGTCATTGTCTCCAATGTTCCTCCTACTCTTGTGGAACAAAGCAAGGATCAGCTTATAGGGTAATGAAATGTCTTCATTGTCTAAACATCTTATAGAGTCAAACCCTGGAAAGTACCAGTGGTTAAAAAGTTACTGTTCAATCTTTCCTGAAACATCAGTGCAATAGGCAATATAAAGATTAGAAAGAAGGGAGAAACCGAGGGAGAAGAGCTAAGGCACAACATTTTGAGTTTCACTTTTGCTATTTTTGGAAAGCACTTCCATTTTGGTGTGTTCTTCAATGCCTCACTGACATTTCATTTGTTTTGGTCCGTCCATTTCAGCTTGCCGGGTAGAACAATCTCTCCTCTCCCCCCCACCACCACCACTGAGCCAATTTGGAACCCCAGGGAGAACACTATGAACTGCCCTGAAACCCCCAGGTATAGGGTGGTAAAAGGTAAAGGGACCCCTGACCATTAGGTCCAGTCGTGACCGACTCTGGGGTTGCCGTGCTCATCTCGCGTTATTGGCCGAGGGAGCCGGCGGGCCAGCATGACAAAGCCACTTCTGGCGAACCAGAGCAGTACATAGAAACGCCGTTTACCTTCCCACTGTAGCATTACCTATTTATCTACTTGCACTTAGACGTGCTTTGGAACTGCTAGGTTGGCAGGAGCTGGGACCGAGCAACGGGAGCTCACTCCGTTGAGGAGATTCAACCTAGGCTCTGTGGTTTAACCCATAGCACCACCCACGTCCCAGGTATAGGGCGGTATATAAATTCAATTAATAAATAATAAATACATAAAACACCGGGGGAGGAGAGAGGGCAGAAAGCCACCCAGCACTAGCAGAAGACCATTCTATTAGCAGGACTCATGTTGAATCTGACCATTGGTACAGATTTTGTTTTTAAATCATTGCCATTTAATGTGGAAACAGGGTGAAATGGACTTATGAATAAGCACGTGCAAAATTGACATGGATGAGAAATAGATTGAGCATGAAGGGAATCAGAAAAGGTAGCAAGTACACCAGGAAATTCCACATATATCCTCACCTTGCTGACCTTGTGTGAAATAAATCCCACAATCCAGTCTTTTCAGTCAATTAATTCCATTTATATAAATGTGGTTATTATCAAAACCTCGTGATAGATATTTTTGGAGGCACTGAAGGCAATGTAAGATTACTTAGAATTTTCTTCTTTAACAAAAAACAACTCCTTGTTAAAAACCACCTTCCTTTTTTATTCCTTCCCTATTATAGTAGCACATCGGAACAAAATGAACCTCAAACAAATTAAAGAAATGTGCTCTTAACTCTTAACCCATAGTTCCCACGTATTAGAATTGATCCTCAGTGATGAATAAAGTGCAGGTTTTTTTTTATTAATGCGCTGATTAAACGAACAACAACTTGTAGCCCTACTTTAAAGTATTAGGATTTTATGATTTATTTTTATGCCAAGAATTATTTTATTCATTCTTCAACAAAGCAACAATAAATTAGACCACAAGGAGGGCAATTACTTCTGGTTAACATCTCTGATGAAATCAAGGAGACTGCTCTTTAGATTATTTACCATAAAAGCATTGGTGATCATTTCCCATTTCAATGCAGATGTGTTGTTCTGGCTGTGAGATGAAGACCACTTAATTTTAGAAAGCATTCTGGCTATTGTTCTGTTACCATAACAGGATGCACACAATAGTCCTTCCCTTCTTCTCCACAATCCATCTTTTAATAGCTTACTATTTTAAAATGTTTATTCATAAAAAAATTGAGTTGTATGACAGTGCCGGATTACCAAAGAGGCAGAGTAGGGACTGGTCTATGGGCCCCATGCTTTCTAGGGGCCCCACGACAACGGATCAAAATAATATTGTGTAATAAAATGGGCTTATTGAAATTGTTGGTAAAATCAAAAAAGTATTATGAGACAGGCCAGTCTTATGCGGAGATATCTGTGCTGCTTATCACGAACTGTGTCACAAGAGAGCACACCTATTTGGGACAGTCACCTAGCACACCAGGCAACCTAGCACAACAGCAACACAGGCATAGTGTTAACGGCTTTAAGTGCTGTGCTTTCAGTACTCAGGAATTACCATGTCCCTCAGCAACGGAAATGCAAAGGTGACAGATTAAATGAAGACTGTGTGTACAACAAATGAATAACAAAAATTCATTCATTGCTCACAAAACTGAAATGCCAGTGGTCTCAGCACAGTGGGCCTAATCCAAGCATACACAAGTGAAGGAGCAAGTTGTTAGCAGATTGACTCATGCTTAATTTACATGTGCACACATATCTTAACATAAGTGTTCACAGAAGCACAATGATGGGGATCTTTCATATGGAGACAGTGGTTTCATCCTAGTGGTTATTGCACCACATCACTGCTGTTTGAGAAATGTCAATACCTGCCTTGCCTGCTTGGAGGAGTTAGCAAGAGTCCATAAAGATCTAATTACATGTGTTTAAATGCTCGTGTACAAAAAATGGCAGATAATTAATAAAATGGCCTTGTGGCTTGAGATGTCACTACAAAATGTGAAAACATCAAGATGTTATTTTAACTAAGAAAAGGGTACATGTTTATGCACACTTGCTCCTAAACTATTCATTTTTATATGTCACCTAAGTGGTTGCAGAACTGTGTTGGAAAGTTAGGAGAAGTATTTTGCTACACATATTGTTTTGAGAAGTGCAAATTAGGTAACCAAAATGAATTCCTCTCCATCCCCACCAAAGGGGTGAATTAGATTTGTAGCTATGTTTGCAGAAGCCTGTAGATATGTTAGCGTCTTCATCTTGGCTAATGTAAATATTACTGGCAACTCAGAAACCCATTTTTGTGTTTGTGCCTGGGCATTCATAAGCAAGAATCATTTTCCCAGTTATGGACTGACCTTCCTCCCCCCCCCCCTCCCTCTGCATTACTTCTAAAGGTATGTTTATAACAAAAAATGAAAATACACAATTTCAACATTTGGGAGTGAAAATTAGATATTACGGCTGCCTGTGACTTTTACAATGAGCCACAGTGCTGTATCCTATGACATTTCTTAAGACTTTACAATATCTATTTCGGAATGAAGAATTAATATCTTCAAATCCTTTTCTGACATACGTATGCTCAGCCTTTGATCCTCCACTGGGATTCCTGGATTCTAGACAGCATGGTGAAGATCTCGAAGCAAATCTCAATATACAATGTTAGGGCTTTGTTGGGTCTATTATAATAATCTCTCTGTAAATTTCAGTTTTCAGTGCAGTGGGGGGAGGGAATCAGTATAATGAAACATTAATACTTCCACTGGTCTTTTCATTTGGGAGAATGAATTAATAGCTATAGCTCTGTTGTAGGAAGAGTCTGTACTTTTAACTGTATCGTTAAGATCAGGGTTTGTGAACTCCACATTCACATCCAATGGTAGAGCAGAATTCACTGCATGAATTGAAATGACAATGCAGCACATAGGTTCCAACTTTTTAAGGGGCTGGTGTCCCTTAGGCCTCTCCCCCCCCCGGTAATTTTCTTATGGGGGCCCAGTCCCCTTAATATTTTCCCCCACCTGCCTGCCTTTCCACCTCCCTCTATCCCTCCCTCGGTTTGCTGCCCCTGTTTCTGCCTTGTTTCCAGGAGAAGCAAAGGGATGCAGCAGTTGCCGTGGGCTGCCCATCCCTCTTTCCCCTGCTCACATGCTTGCTCCCTACTTGTGGCTTGGCAAGGAGCAGCCCTGCAGGAACGCATGGCCAGGCAGGTGAGCCAGTGGAGGCGGTGTCCTCCAATGGCAGGGCCCCCTTGGGGGCCACCCCCCCCCAAACTACTGCAGTCCAAGCATTGACAAGCACACCTGGCCAGTGAGCAGCAGCAGGCATTGGAGAGGTAGGAGCATGGTTGGGGGAAGGCAGCTGACCGAGGGAGGGAGGGAGGGAGGGAGGGAGGGAGGGAGGGAGGGAGGGAGGCACCACCACCAATCGCCTGTGCTTACTGCACTGAACTGGGTGTGTGTCAACATGACCCCTGGCTGAGAAGTAGTGTAGCACAATGAGGAGGCAGCAGCAGGTGGCAAGACAAGGTAGTGGGGGGCAGGGCAGGGCAAGATGTGCCTGCCCCCCCATCATTTTGTTCAAGAAGGCCAGTGTAGCTGACAGAGCCATTTTTTGCAACCTGTTGCTGCTACTCTGGCATACTGCATGGCCAGCCTCTCCCCACCTGTTAGTTGCAGGAAGAGTTAAAGCTTTTTGTGTTGTTGCTGGCAAATTCCACAAGGAAGAGTAGCAATCAGATGGGGTGTCGAATTAAAGTGGGGAGACGCTGAAGGAAGGAACTCAGTGTGGTGCTGGGGGACCTGTGGTGTGGAGGTAAACGAGAGAGCACTGTGGGGTGTAGAGAGGAAAGGGGGTGGCTAAGAAAATGACCTGCAGGTGAAAGAGAAAAAGAAAAAGAGGTTTAACAGAATACAGGTGTTCAGTGTGGTTTTAAAGAAGGAGGACATAATATGTACTATAGGCAGAAAAAAGTGTTTAATCTATGCAAGTGAGGAGTGAAAAAGGAAGCTTGACAAATGACTGTTGAAAAGAAAGCAACAACTTAAAATGGTAACAGAAATCACCTCCCGTGGACCTCCTGAGGTAATAAAAATCTGAAGATGGCACTCATCGTGATTTCAGTTGTGCACCCCTGCATGCATGAGGAAGAGGATGTTTATGCAGGGTGGAAAGAGGAACATAATACCTGCCTCCCCAGGGAGAGGGAGCCCCCTGAGGTTTGGTTAAGTACAAACGAGAAGGGATGGAGAAAAAAGCAAGCTGAGGGGAGAGAAATGTAGTGGGTGCCTTGCCTCTGAAAGCTTCTCTGCTAGCTGCAGAAAGAAGAGCTGCTGATACAAAAACAGAAGCAAAGGCAGCATGCAGAGCTGATCTCCTGGAAAGCATTGCTGTATAATTGTAATGCAAAAATGGAGGAAACGATAAGTACAACTTTATTCATTTTCCTACAGACGAATGCGGGGCAGGGGGTGGGCATTGAAAATCCATTACATTCCAAACGTTAGGTAAAGAAAAATAACAATAGCTGAGTGCCTGGTTTAGGTAACACAGAGAGTTAATTGGCTTTGCACTATATTCTCCAAAAGTGGATTGGAAAATTGGGTAGAAGACAACAAATCCTTTCTTGTTTTTCAAGCCAGTGTGGCACCTATGAGCAAACATGAACTCATAGAAGTGGCCTTTTAGAAGTAGGTGGGATGCTTTTAATGTATTTCCTTTTTCCTCTTGTTTTTAATATATTTATGTGGGGTTTATTGTATTTTTGTTTGGTTGCCCTGGGCAAGATAAAATGATGATGATGATGATGATGATGATGATGATGATGATGATGATAAAAAATGGCTTCCCCTGTCATTCTCTCTTTTGGAGAAAGAGTCACAGCTGGATAGGGAAGGGTTAACTAGTATGTCTCCAGCTGTGGCCCCTGCGCGTGCGCACGCACGCACACACACACACACACACTCTTAAAATGTTCCCCTTGAGTGAGTTAGGCTTAAGAAAAGCTTACATTGATTGGGTGGATCTCTGTGGGTATTGGAGAAAACCTCTGTGGGTACTTTTGAAAAAGCCTAATAGTTATAGGGATGTGATCTTTCTGGAAATTGCAGCTGGGGCATTAAAATTAACTCTTGCACTCAGATAGATTATTATTCATTCAATTTATATCCTACCCTTCCTCCCAAAGAACCCCAGGGAAGTACCCCTCCCCCCCTATAAAATAGCGTTGGAAAAACCACCCGCAGGAGTGTGTGCATGTATGTGATTGTGATGCCTTGTGTGCGTATGTGTGTTTTCCACATGTGCATGATTGTGGCACATGTAGCAGTTTGTCTATGGTGCCATGTCCAAGTCAGTTTTTCTCATGTGAGATATGCCCACACACACACACCCAAAAGCTGGTGACTCCTGCTTTAGATGTTTTTGCACTACAACAGAACCAATATTGCCTAAACTTGATGGTCCCTAAAATCATTCCGGTTTTTAAAATTTTGGACAAAAATAAGTGCATAGATGCGCTACTCTATACTGGAAACAGTGCAGTTGTGGTTTCATCATATTTCCCATATATATATATGCCATTTTTGAGATTCTGGGGTCCTTCACGTACCTTATCTCTGATCTTTACAATCCACGTAAACCTCTGCTTCTCTGTGTGTGGCCATCATGGCTATGTTCTGCCTCCATTGTTGGATGTCTCTGAATGGCACTTTCTGGGATTTGTAAGTGGGAGATGGTTGTCCTCAGATCCTACTTTCAGGCATCTTGTTTGCCATTGTGAGAACACTGGACTATGGAGAATGCTGATCCAACAGAGCTCTTCTTATTTGTCATCTTTTTTTCTTCTCATCTCTCATTCTTGTTGAGTTCAGCAGCAACAGCCCACAAGCAAGGCTTTCACACTTAAAAAAAACCCAACAATGCATTAGTCTTCATCAAGATGCTCCTTTTCATTCTATGTTTATAGAAAAAACCATACTGGGAGGATTTTGCATTATTTCTAGAGCCATACAATTATGTGTATTTTTCAAACAAACAAAAATGTACAAAATCATTGCCTTAGTTTTCTTAACACTGGGGTACACAGTTAATATTCACCTTCCATCTCTATCACGTTCAGCAACTCCTAAATTGCAGAACAGAATAGCTGTTTGCTACATTATTACAATGTTTGAAGTTCACGCAGCCATTCCTGTAACTCCTGTAAATCCCCTTTTCATTAGATGCAGCATGTAGCAAATGCCCACAGAGATACTATTCTGAAATGTACATATGCCTTTGTCTATAATGAATATGAAAAGCTCTGCTTTTGTTAGTAGTTTCTTTCCGTCAGGTTAAATTTCAGATGAAACAGGACAGAGGCATACTGTTCATTGGATCAGTTTGAAAACAATTCATTGATCTGTATATTGAAATTTTCAGTAGTGAGGTTTGTACCCAAGATGTTTGTATGGTTAGAATAATCAGTGTCAAGCCCTTTTAAAACATAAAATGAAATTCAAAGAATATTGTGAGGAACAGCAAATATTGATCTGAACTGGATGAGTTTTCTGCCATTCCTAGTATTGTGCTGTTGCAGTCTTGCTTATCGTGTCCTTAGAGTAGTTTATATATTTTGTCACAGTAAACATTTCGGAGTACTAAAAGACACCTCTTTCCAGTGCAGAATGGATGCAGGAACCATGAGAAACCACTGAGAAAGGAAAGATGGGCCAGTTGCAATCTTTAAGAGGACCAAGAGAGATTCCTAGTGTTGCTTAAATTGTGGGCAAGGCTCTTATAGGTTCCTTGGACAAGAGAACCTGGGACTCCCATCTTAAAGTGGTTGTTCTTTGAAGTATCCCCAAATATAGTGGTTGTTCTTTGAAGTATCCCCAAGTAGGGATGTACAAAGGTGCCTCAATCTGTTCATTCACACTTCGATCCAGTGTTTTCTGTTACTGGTTTATTTTACACAAGTCTTCTGTTACATCATTTGCTGATGTGGAAATACATTTATTTATTTATTTTTACTAATATCGTAGCACGCAATAGACGTGCATATATCAGTCATCAGCATTTACAAACCAGTTAACTTCCCTATGGGTTCCCTTTCAAAGTTAATAAATCTAAACCTGACCATATCTACTCGGAAATACATCCCATTGAATTCAACTGGGCTTACTCCAAAATGAGGCAAGCTAGGATGGAAGGCTTGTGTTCTTGATTTTATAGTTTGACAGAAATTTACTCCTGTTTTATTTCCCTCGCTCAGATATCAGGGAAGGACTGTTTCACATCCTGTTGATATTTTTTGCTCTTTGTGTTTTGGCTTGCGTGAATTACTGTGGGCATAATAAACATTTACATGACCCGGAAGCTGTCTGCGGACAAACGCCGGCTCCCTCAGCCTATAGAGCAAGATGAGCGCCGCAACCCCAGAGTCGGCCACCACTGGACCTGATGGTCAGGGGCCCCTTTACCTTTACCTAATAAACATTTTACAGGCACGTTCCTTCGGTCATTGTAATGTCACTTGTAAAAGTGTTTGTAATGCAACATTTTATTTCATAAATGAGTACTTTATACAGAAGATGGTTGTGTGTCTGGATTTGTTGAAATAATGCTCAAGTTAGTCTATGTTTTAAATATTTGTAATAAACAGGGTTTTGTGTTTAACAGCTAGAAATCCTCAGATTTTGACTGAGGAGCACACAAAAAATCAACAGGTGACAACAGGTCACTTATTTCCATGTGAAAAGAACAATAATGAATGATGTACTCTATTTTTAAAAGGTTGCAATCATTCAATGACACTTACCGGTACTTCTGAATAGACATGGTTAGAATTGCATCCTTAGTGTCTATAGACTGCCTCTAGCAACAAACAACTTTGTTGCATATAAAATTAGCAGACAACACTTCAGGATAAAGAAAAGCAATGAGGCCCCTGTTAGGACAGCACCAATTATATATCAGTGAATATGTAAATAACATAAATTATAAGGCAATTTAAATATCTCTTTACAGTGCTGCATTATTATTATTTTTAAAACTTTCATTCTTTAAAAAAACAACTCAGGTGAAAAACCTTCATAACAAGAGTCCATGTCATGATTGGGGTTGGGGATTGAATGCGTGAGTGCAAGGAAATCTGCTTTATAGGCCAAAAGATTCCTCTGGCATCTCTATCTCAGATACGGTAATCCAAAGACGAACATAGCAAAACGTTGAATAGTAACAAACCACTCAGCTCCCAGACCTGTTAGTCAACTGTATAAAGGACATAAAATGTCTGTACCCTGCCAAAGTCTTTACCCTCCAGATATTGTTGGACTATAACGGGCATAGGCAAACTCGGCCCTCCACTGGTCCTGTAGCTACGGATCGTGGGAGTTGTAGGCCAAAAAATCTGGAGGGCCGCTGAGCTAAAACCTACTTTTTTCAACAAGTTTTTCAGCTGCTACTTTTCAATAATGACAAAATCCAGTTGTTGCTGTTTTTCTATTGACTTGATTTTTACTATTTTGGTTTAACTTACAGTTATTTTGAATTTGTTATACTGTTTACTGCATTGGTTTTTTATTTGTGTTTTGTTTTTGTTTTTGCTTTGAACCCCCTTTAAGAAGAGCATAGATGTGCATTTAGATATGTATCGGTGCAGAAGCCTATTTCTGTGGATAGATCTCGCCTGCTAGATTCAGGACAATTTCGAACTGTGTTTTCTATGTCCCTGATACAGTATGTATCTGTGCAACTACATTGCTTAAGCTATCTTGCAACAGTTTTGTCAGTTTCTATATAATGCCTGTGGTTTAACTGCAGGCTGGTTTTTGCTTGTTTGTTTTATCATCCTGTGGTAAACCTGTCAGCTCCATATCTGGTTGCAAAGCTTACTATATTTCTTGGGGAATACTAGATACACTGCTACCTGCTATGTTATCTCATCTTGTATGTATCAATGAAATATACTACTGCAACTCATTGTCGGCATAATTGTGTGAGAGAGAATTTATTAGCCTTTCATGAAGAGGTGAAACTGACTCCTATATAATGCTAACAGTTTTATTTGGAAAATACCATTGGAATTTCCACAAAGCCATTTAAAACTCAGATGCTATCATAAATAGACATTAGTAGTGTTATGGCACAATGCTGGTGAGAGCTGCTTCTTTGTTGCTACAGTTTTCCTTAGGAGTTTTGTACTTAAAAATACCTGGGTTTTAGGTGTTTTTTTACCATTGGGCTTCTCTGTGTGTGTGTCTCTGTCTCTCTGCAATGAACATGTCAATTAGTCACAGAAGATGTTTCTATTGTATTCCATTATCAGGATTTTGGAACGCTATATTCAAGACCAGATTCCTGGCGCAAGGGTTGTGGTAGAATCCATTGGTGCTCGCAGATACGGAGATGGCTATTCAGAAGAAGACTATTCGAAATCCGATCTTATGGTCTACGCAATTGACCCTCAAACAAACCGTGCTATAATGAGGAACGAGCTGTTCAAGTATGTATTCCATCATGTCATTGTAGCATTATATCTGTTGTCAGCACTGTGAATATCTGGTTGGCAGAATGGTTATTTTAGTTACTGACTTAACCACATTGATTAGCAAAATTAATACCCCTTTCTCCTTTTGCACCACACTGTGATTTCATGCACACCGTGATGTACCTATAAGCTGTTGATATATGTATATAATACTTATAGCCACATTCCACATAAGGCTCATTGGAAAGTTTTGAGTACCCATGTAATTCTGCTGTCTCATACAACACATTAGGATTTGAAACTAGCTTTATCTTGACTCAGTGTCATTTCAAGGTTGCCCTTCCAGTGCATATGTAGAAATATATATTTCCCATTCGCTACCTAGCTTTTGGGCAGGCGAAAGAAGCATATATCTAGTTTTTCCCACCAGAAACAGGAGACTTGAGTCATGCTTCCTGAACCTACCTTCCTCTCTCATGTCCTCACCACTCAATCTGCACACCTCTGACCTGTTATAAAGATAACTTCTGCAGCAGGAAGCCTACCATAAGAAGATTGGCTCCATATGTAATTTAGGATCCTGGACAATATAAACCTTGAGACAATGGGGGCACAACAGATGGGGAGAGAGAGAAAGGGCAACAGCACTCTCTCCTTTTTCATAACTGTAATTACATGGGAGGGGACACTCAAATAGGACTCTGAAGGCAAGCTGAACCTGTGTCTGGACTGTATCTGGATCACTGGTAGAGGCTCTCATGACAGAATGCTTTTTCATAATACGTGGTACCTTGCTAGACGAATGCCCTGCTAGACTAATTTTTCGCTAGACGAATGGGTTTTGCGATCAGAGGTTGCCTTGCAAGACGAATTCATTTTGTGAAAAATTAATCTAGCGAATCATGGTTTCCCATAGGAATGCATTGAAATTCAATCAATGTGTTCCTATGAGCAAAATAAAATAAAATTCAATGCATTCCTAATGGATTCGCAAGATGAATTTTTCGCAAAACAAATTGACTCACAGAACGAATTTAATTCATCTTGTGAGGCACCACTGTAAAGCATTCTCTGTAACTAGAAAACTAGAAGTCAGGGAGAAAAGCTTAGCCTGGCCAGTGGGAAAGCAATTTTCTATCCTCAATAATATCCTAAATGAAGTACAATATTTTACTAATAAACACATTTCTGCCTGCAGCTTTGATGAACGTATATTTTTTTTCCTAATATAATGCAGTTTGTATGCTATTTTTACTAATATATACTCATTTATTCACGCATTTCTTCTAATATTTGCATTTTTGTAAACATTGGTTGGAGAACTGCATTGCAAAGGACAGAATGAATTTTGTTCTCAATTTGCATACCATTTTGGAAAGTGTAAAATTGGCTTCAAATATGAACTGAATTGAATTTCCCTCCTCTCCACCCCACACACATTCTTATTCACAAACTTTGTCTGGATCTTCAGCAGTTGTATGAATGACACAGTCAGCAAGCTAAGGACATTTGCTGCAATGAGTGTGCATGTGTTGGTTCATTCATTTGTGAAGACTGCTATTTTTCACCTCTATTCCCAAACCTATATCATCTGTTGCCTTGTATTTGTGGAAAGTGGGAGATCATTATTCTTTCTCCAAACCCCCTCTTGTGCCTCCTGCTGCTTTGCATATATTTTATTGTACTTCTTCTCCCCGAAGGAAAGTCAGGTCACAGTGCTCCATGATGGAATGAGGCAATCTGTCAGTCATATGTCCATGAAGCAAATACCTATGGGATGCCTTTTGAATTGTGATTCATTAGAGGAATCTTATTCTCCTGAGTCCCAAACCTTGTGTGGATAAATTATAGCACAAGTGAGATAGAAAAGCATGTGGCTGTTAAGAAGAGGTATAGTGAATAGGATCATCATAGGTTAGAAATAGCTACAGAAAAAGAGAGGAGAAAATTAATTTATGAACTAATATTATATTAACAGGTAGCAAATATACAGCCTGACAGTGGTAAAGGTTTGAACATACAGAACAAAACAAGAAAACATAGGATTTATTCTGTAGTTTCAAACCTTTTGATTGGTTTCCCCTTTCTCTCTCTCTCTCTCTCTCTCTCTCTCTCTCTCTCTCTCTCACACACACACACACACTCAAAAAAGAAGGGATGAATACAGTCATCAGTTGCATTCACACAGCTATCACTTAAGACAAGATAGTTATTTGCACTCATGGTGAGATGTCTTAATCTGCATTTTCTCAGTGCTTTGTTTGTATGCAGGAATATTATCCCTGTGCAAATTTGTCCCATGTTGTAGTATTTCAGTCCCTAGTCATTCTTTTATCCTGCTATGTCCTCTTTTTATATCCTAAAAGTCATAGTTAATCATGCACTCAACAGGATATTTTATTAGAATCGTTCTTTGGTTTCAACTTATTCAATGGAATGAAGACAATTTCTGAAATACAGGGTTTCAGTGATCCTGTGAAGCTTGCCTAGAGATCTGCTAGTTTACAGATCTCACTGCCTTTCTAGTAAGCTATGTAACAAACAGCCACAAAATGGGTGTTTTGTTTTACAATAGTAGAATATCTTTCTTGGGCTTAAGCCCTGGAGCCAGGCTGGTACTCTTCCCTGGCTGAAGACGTTTTCCTTGACACATACACAAAGCCCACTCGCATCATGCTTCTGTAGATGGGTCAGTCAGCTGATAGTCCTTTAGATCAGCTACCTACATGGCTGCAGAGCAGTCCCCTCTAATTCTTCCTCTCATAATATGGAGTCAGGAAAAGACCCTTAGTTTTTGTTTTGTTTTGTTTTTGTTTCTGGATGTTAGTTTGATAACTACTCTGCAAGGATGATCCACAAGATCACAACCACCACACAATTTCTGGTGCTCCAGAAAGCTTCACCAGTGCAGCTGCTCCTGTGACAATCTATACCTGGAAATGGAAACAACTTTGTTGCACACGTTACACAGTTGTTCTTTTAAGCGTCATATGCACAAATTGCATAAATCACTGGTGATACTTCAGCAGTTGGACCAACTCTTTTTTTAACACCTAGCGTCACTGGCTGGCAACTCTACTTTCCTTTTGGACTATGAGAGGTTATTCTGTATGACTTCTGCCAGTCTTCTGTGACTTCCTTTTCTTAGCTGCATAACTAGAACTGAACCACTAAGAATAAACAAGCCAGCAACTAATAAACTGACTATACAGCTACATCTTCTTCTTATTGTGAATAAGAACACCCAAAGAGCTGCAGCACCCAATAGCCGAGATATTTTACTCTCAAGTAAATGTACACAGGATCACAGCACATATTAAAAAAGAACTGTTTCTATACCATCAGCACTAACAGCAGCCTCCAATATGAGCCCGGCTTTGTGTAATTTTTAGAGATTTAGCATCTTGTGTTAATTGGTTGTTCTTTCCAACCCTCAACCCCCACCCCCACCCCAAGACAGGTCTGGGGAATCATCTTGTATCATTTTTCCTTCATTTAATATACAGACTTTGTACTAAAGAAGGTTAACGTGAAAAAAAGTGAAGAAAGTGTGTGGTTTCTTGTTTTGAACAGCTACCGATTAACACTGGCTTAGAAGCAACCTAATTAAACAATTTTCTTATTTTTGCACAGTCAGCCTTTCCCCCCTCTCTTCAAAAGCTTTATAAAATTTTAATCAGCAAAATCCTAGGGAATAGTACCTTGGCTTTGGGGTAGAGGTGAATGAGTGTCAGCTTAGCAAAGTAAAGGGGGGAAATGAAGTGAGAGTTTCAATTTGAAGCATTAACATGTTTTAGCTTGTGGCTAGGAACCTCCAGAGGTTTGGTTCAGATAAGCTCAGATTCTTATCCTAATCTCCAAAGCTACTCCAACTGGTACTTTCCATCACCTAATCCTGCTGTAAGAAGCTTTGAAGAGGATTCTGTGACCTTTCTTACCCAGCAGATCCTGCAGGGGGATCTTAGAGATGGCTTTCCTTGTCCTTTGGAAGAGTAAGCTGGGTTCTTCAGACCCCTGTTTTTTCTTCTTTCCATGGCTCATGACCCGATTCAAGGAATGTCCTTCAGGGAATGGAGAACAGCAGAAAGAATGTGTTTTGGGGGAGAGAGAATGGAGAGATGTAAATAAAGGACACAGGCCCTGTGTTAGAACTCTCTCTCCTCCCTTCATGGGCTCTTATATCCTCCCATATTTCCTGGTTCTCAGCAAAGCTTGGTTTATGCAACCCACTTTTGTCTCCAGACCAGAACTGGAGATCACAATTTTTTAAAAAAATCTTGACTATGCAAACAATAGTTTGCCCACTGTGGACAAAATGTGGCTGTATGACAGTAAAGAGAAACTTAGATGTGACTATGCAGATACCCTGTTCCTATCAAGAGGAACATAAAGTTGGCTATGGTTCCCTATTTCAGTATATCAACAGTCTATAGTCACTGGATATTAAGTGATGGTTTCACGTCTCATTAATTGAAGTGCTCACACAGAATGGAGCCTGCATAATTTTATCTGGTATTCTTGGCTGCAACTCCACATACTTGGAAGGAAGTTCCATTGATTTCAGTGGCATTTTCTTCCACGTAAGTGTGCAAAGTCTTGCGATCAATTATATAATTGCAGTTTTGAACTGAGTGCTGACTTGAGAATATCCTGAAGATGCGTATGAAGTTATTTGCTAAAGTAACTCCAGTTGTGTGCTACTTTGCAATTCCATTACTAATACCAGGAAAAGGTGACTGTCAGGTACCAAATATTAGGTGCCTGCATTATCTTCTACAAACGAGAGAGAGAGAGAGAGAGAGAGAGAGAGAGAGAGAGAGAGAGAGAGAGAGAGAGAGAATTTCTCAAGCAAACTGTCTTCATGAAAATATGTGACATTAAAAAATGAAAAAGGTCCCCTGTCTCATTTTGTACAGTATGCCAGATTTCATCTGGAGTGGAATATGCACAGTTGAGCTATAAAAACCTTAAAATAGAGGTTTGTAGAGAAATTGCTTACAGAATTTTTAGGAGAGGCGGTGTTACATCTCCCAGAAGTATACTGCCGGCCAAGCAAAATTCCTTCATGTTCTTTCTTCATCAGTACAAATGACATCTAGCATACACGAGCATCATCTAGTGTGCAGTGAGAGGCTTTCTTCTTGCATTACACTTGAATGTGCAGCTAGTCTAATGGGGTCATATTCAACTAAGTCCTACTCAGAATACACTCACTGAAATAAATGAACCTAAGTTAGTTATGTCCATTAACTTCAATGGGCCCATGGTATAGTTCAGACAGAATATTGGGAATATTGAGTCTCCTGATGTTCTCCCCATTTGCAGAACAGCATCTACACCTTGCAATGCATTCTTGTTTTTATGTGGTCTTTTGGGCACTCGCTATTATGATCATGTTTGCATTGCGTCGGTGTTGTTCAATACCCTTTGGTTCTTTTCGGGGGTCATTGTGTCTTGGCTCCGTTTTACTCCTCCCCCTTTGCCCCCGATGTTGTTCAGCCCAATTAACAATGACAGTTTAGATTTGCTGTGATCTCATGATGCTATGTCTGGTGCAATGTCATTGCAAATGTCACCCCCCTAAAGAGCAATCCTGTGGGTCACTACAGCCCAGCAGTGAGCCAAGCAAGGCACCATGGCAGTGAAAGGCAAAGAAGGAAGAGGAAACTGTTGTCCCCAAGCACAAAAAGCATTATTGGGAACCAAAAGGGCACTGGGGGGGAATCAGAATGTTCATATTTTCCCCCAATAAATACTTTTCTGTTTTCTTCCCAATAATCATTTATCTGTGTCTAATATGCTGATATTGGAGTAAATATTAAACAATGTCCAGTACAGCCCTAAATAGGAATAGAATAGCCTTCTCAAGCATGGTGCCCTTGAGATGTTTTGGATGAAAACTCCCACTACAAAACATCTGGAGGAGGCACCAGGTTTGGAGAAGAGAGATGGCAGCTTGATCTTGCCTGTTTCACTTGCTATTTTCTTTTCTTTATTTTATTTTAATATTCAAGATTTCTGGATGGCAAGCTCCTTGATATCAATAAAGAATTTCAGCCGTACCTTGGGCAAGGAGGACGCATTTTGGAAATCCGCACTCCAGATGTGGTGGCCAATGTCAAGAAGCAGGCCCAAGCCGTAGGCTACACAGAAGGGGCATTGCTGGCTCTGGCTGTCATCATCATCCTTTGCTGCATGCCTGCTATTTTAATAGTTATGGTCAGCTACAAACAGTAAGTATGCCAGCACTCTGTATAAATCAAAGATGAAGGACTGGGCTGTGCTTGGTGGCATGTTCCATACTTTTGGTCACATTCCCAGCATGCACACTTGAGGAGCCCTTTCCGTTTAGGCTCCAGGTTCCACTGTCTCCCCTCCTCACCAAGAGCATTTACAGAAAAACTCAAGGCTCTGCCTTCTTCGGAAACAGAGGCTCACCATTTGGGGGGCAAGGACCAGAACTCAAAGGTGGAAGATACATGTCACAAATAAGGTTCCAGTTTTGTTCCCATGACTTTAGAAGAACTAATAATTCAGCCAAATGAGCTACGGGTTTCTATTCATACATCAGCTGCCTATAGGTACCAAACATTCTCCTTTTCTCCTCACACAACCTGATCACACTTTCATCATGTTCTGAAAAAGGCCTCTCGCTTTCTGGTATGCTTCAAGGGATCATTAGTGCAGGAATCCAGTTTTTTTCCAGGGGCTGCAACATAGATTTTCTGCACCCCATCATCCATATTTCAGATTACTTCCATCCTGTGAGTTCTAAACTTCTCTGTGTGATCCCTCCAAGGGGGGTGCAGAAGGTAAGAACGAACCATTTCAGTGGTGGTTCCCTGCTTGTAGAACGCTCCTATGCCCTTTTAAAATATGGGGGTTTGGGGGGGAGGTGCTATTGGCTTGTTTTTATTTTGATTATATATTTTGTGCTTTTATATTTTGATTTTGTTCTGTGAAATGCCCTGAGACCTCTGGGTATAGAGTAGTATATAAATTCAGTAAATAATAATAACAATAATATTAGACACCAGGCAAAAAAGGTTTCCTTTTACCCAGGCTTTTGGCCCTTAATTTGGAGGGTTTTAGGTGTTTGTTGTTATTATTATTGTGGTCACTATTATTTATTAAATCTATATACCCCCCCTTCAACGGAGGATCATAGGAAGGTTTACAATATAAAAACACAAGAATACATACCATAGTAACAACCAAAACCAATAAGTCTCCCCCACCAGCAACACATTTAAAAGGCCATAGATCATTTAATTAGCCAAAGGCCTGGGGGGGGGGGATTAGGGATCCAGACATGCTTCCCTGGAGAAAGCATTCCACAAGCAGGGAGCCACCATGGAAATGGCCCATTTTCATACTGCCGCCCTCCAGACCTCTTTAAATGAAGTAGGATGTGTTCAACCTGTCTTTTGCATGTGTGGATGTGTTCTTATGTTTATGATTTATTTTGGCTTTAACGTTTGTATTTTGAACTATTTTGTAGTATTACAAAGTTTGTCAGTTGCTTCTTGCCTCTTTTGTGAAAAAGCAACTAATAAAATTTTAGTAAGATTAATAAGGATAAGCATATGAATACCTTGATGGTTTTTTAAACCATATTCAATAGTACTCCTGTGTACCTGTCACCTGTGATCTGTACTTAAATAATAAGGGAATATGTGTATTTTCCTCTTCTCCTAAGGTTTTGCTAGGCCTTAATCACCAAATATCAAAGCTGGCAAAATAACTTTTCAAGTTAATGCAAGAATTAAAGCCAAATGAACATAACTGTCATCATTGGTGCACATAAAATGGAAACATTAAGAATTGCTTTGTATTAAAATTGCGTGTGTGTCATAGCTACATTTTTCAATACTTTCCAGCCCACTGATCAGCTTAATATTCAATGAATTAATTTTTGCAGATTGTAAAAAAGCACAGTAAAGTTAAATGAATTTTACACTACTTGTTTTCCAGGGTGAATTAACAGTGTTGTAGCACTGCTCAGTGCCTTCTTGTATAGTTTGCAAATAACCAAAAAAAAATATTGCTGCTCATTTCTATTAAGTGGCACCTCTGAAATTTTGGTATCCTGTATTGAAGAAGAAATCAATGGTGAACCACAAATTATGAATTAATCAAAGTAGAGTGGCACATTTTAAATGGACCTCAAAATGGAGAACAGCCTTCTCCAAAATGGAGAGCAAAATGGAGAACACTTCTTCAATTCTGAAGAAGTGTGCGTGCACACGAAAGCTCATAACAATGACAAACTTAGTTGGTCTCTAAGGTGCTACTGGAAGGATTTTTTCTATTTTATTTTTATTTTGTTTCGACGGCAGCCCAACCCGGCTACCTACCTGTAACAATTTACATGTGATTGTTTTAAAGGAAAAAAGCTTGCTGATTTATTTTAAAGAGGGGACGTTTATATGACACATCAGCTGCTGTCTCTGAAGATACTTTAACTCCTATATGAGAATGGTGGTGCTTCTCTTAAGATGGTGTTTTGCCATCTGTGGTTTTCCTGGTTATAGTAAAATGCTTAATTTAATTTGCATTGCCTGATCAGCGATGCCTGTTTAGTTTATTAATTGATTCTTTAAGACTGTAGTACTATACACATTTACTTGGGATAAAATCCCATTGAACTCAACAGGGTCTACTTCTGAGCAGACCTTCATATGATTGCACTGTTAACTGACTAATCCATTAATGTTTTAGTGCTAATGTGATTTGCACAGTTGAATTTAATGCCTTATGAAATTTATTAGATTTCACAATGTGAATTATTTTTACTAAGTGAAACTCACAACTTTTGTTCTCTGTTTTATCACTCTGCATAACAAAACAGATTTAAAGAGTAAGTATTTATTTTTGGCCTTGTTTCAAATGCATTACATAGGATAAATAAATATCACTTGGGATTGTGGCCTGAGGAGAGGGAAGGTGGCCGAGGAAATATCCCAAGTGCCAGTTGGAAAGAACTTGAGAGATACATTCTGCCCCCAGATTCTCCACCCCTTGGCTATTGCATGTTGAAAGCAAAGATCATATTGAAATGGAGGTCTCCATATGCCACTTTTAATATTGGCTGAAGTATTCCTATGGAAAGCAATAAAGTTAAAGTGTGTCCTTCCTAAAAGAGGGCATGTGTTGCAGTGAGACCTGGAGGCTGACCCTTGTGTTGTGGGTGGGTATATTGGACAGCCACAACACCCGACTGGTAGGTCCCTCATTGCTTGGTTTAATCTGGCCAATGGGGTGCTGTCTCAACAGATCGAGGGACCTATAAATATCTATGCATGTGGCGCTTCCTCTTTCGGGCTCAGTGCATCGGAACACCCGCCCACCTCTCCCTATATTTAGGGCATTTTGTGCTTGACCTTGCTGTGTCGTCGTGTGTTGTCTGTTGTTGGGACAGGGACACAGCAGGAATTTTCCCCACTTGGCTGATTAGCTGTTGCATTTGGGTTTTGCCTGCTGCGTAGCGAATCGTCACAACTTGTACAGATGCGGATAGGCACTGGTTCAGGTGATAGGGATGGGAGAACAGTCTCGCCATCCCTATGTGAAGGGTATTCCATTAAAGGAATCCAGGGACTCAACTTGGTTTGGTCAACCCCTGAGAGGGGGTTGTGCCCGTGCCTGGGTCCAGGCGAGCATCTGGGGGAGTGGACATAGCCTGTACCTGGGCTTTCTACCTACCTCAGGTGTTCACCCTTGGCTGACCTATGATAGAGCTCTGGGTCAGCGCTGCCTGCAAGGGTGCAGGGAGCTAGTCCAACCAGAGCCTATGCAACCACTCACTTTCTGTAATCAATAAAGTTGTGGCCTAAATTCTGCCAAAAACCAAAACTAAAATTTTAGTCAAGTGTGTTTTTATTTAGGTGGGAGGTCTCTGGGTCTGAACACGCAAACTGAAAATGACATATACTGTATCAGAGTATGCCTAGGTTTTAAAAGAGACAGGATAATTATATAGCCTGTATAGTGTAAGATAAGAGTTATGGAGATAGATAAATAGATAGATGATAGATGTCGTGTTGTACTGCATGGTGTGTTTGTGTGTGGAAGTACACTTTCTTAAGAACCGCTGAATCTTGAACATGGCTAGGAATGACAGAGGAATGAATAGTATAATCGCCTTAAGAATAAATCCCGGTGTATTTTCCTAACACAGACTAATCAATACATGGATTGTTAGGTCAGCAGTAACACACTGAGATAATCTGGTTTTATCTGCTCTGTAATACAAATGCAGCATCTTTTCTTAAATTTACTTGGAAATAAGCTCCATTGAAAACATCATTCGCTTTCCTGTTTAGGTGTCTCAGGTATCCATTTCCGAGAGTAAGAGGTGATATTTAAAACTCTTTCAGAAGTCTCACTAAAGGATATTTTATCATATCTTGAGTTGCATACAGTATATCAGAAGGAAATAAAATCAAGTCAGGAGCCAGGTTTTATTCTGCCAATGTGGTGCATTCAAATCCTCTTCTTAGTATTGTCACCAATCACGAGGTGAAAAACTGCAACAAATATTCCTTTTGGGGGCTGCCGTGGCGTGTTCTTGGTGGGAAACCATGTGTGACACTCTCCATTTCCTTTCCATGTGGCTCACCAAAGGAGACAAGCAGAATGTGCAAAGACAGCTCGAATCCAGATGGCCTTACCAGCTGGCAAACCAGCAAGCACTCCTGCCCATAATCTCTATGAAGAACTCGGCGACAGCACCATGTAAGTCCTCAATGATGTTTGCGGTTTACAATACTAGCAATCCAAAATATAATTCCGATGCTTCAGAGATTACAGTTGACATTGCTGTGTAAATTCAAGGACAAGGGAAGAATTAACAAGCCATTCATGGTGGCTTAAACATCAAGGTTATGATCTATGATGGGGTAATGTTTTAAGCCTGGGGGCCACATTCCGACATGATCAACCTTCCAGACAGCCAAATATGAGTGGTGGGCAGAGCCAAAGGCAAAAATGCCCAAACCAACAGATGTAACCCTTACCTTTGTACAGTGCTTTTTGTTTCTAGAAAAATAGGTGCCAGTACTCACCATGACATTGTTACTGTAAATGTCACACTTTTTAACAACAACAACAACAACAACAACAACAACAACAACAACGTGATTCTGGTACTGTGTCCCCTTGAGTGTCCCCTGAACCGAAGAAAAAGCACTTCTTTTGTCAATAGGCAACAGGCTAGCCATGTAAAAGACAGGTTTCTGTGTTCTCCACCCAAACAAACAAGAGATGTTATCACAATTTGGTAACGCATCACAGAACAAGATCAATGAAAGACACGATATTATATATGAAAATGTGGTTTATAAATATTTAAACAAGAAATAAATGTGGCCTAGGGAAGGTCCTGAGGGTGCATAGAGATCCACGGAGGGCCACATTCATTCCCTGAACTTGAGGTTGTAAAATGGCTTGGTCATTGGAATGTTGGTCAATTCAGCATTGATCATTTCTGGAACGCATTTGAGGCCCAAGGTTACTCTGATTATACTGTCAACTGTGGTAAGAGATGCTATTACATCAAACAATACAATTTTTTGCCCTTGCACATTTTTGCTCTTGTTATTCTGGTAAGTCTTACAATCTAGTCCATGTAAACATCTTTATAGTGCCTTTTTTTTCATAGTAGGAGTGTTTTCGTTTGCTCGTTTGTTTAAATACAAGGCAATTATGGGAAGGATAAGTTTGCTCAGGGTTACTGATGCCAGTTGCATCCAGGAAAATGTATCTCAAACAGCATCATATAATTTTCTCCAATGCACTTAAAAACAACAACACTTTAACAACATGTTTGACAACAGTGTATCATCTCAGAAATAGTTTACAACTTTTAAATGCTGGGCGTGATCCAGCATTCATTATCATCAATAGAGAGTTGGCTGTAGACGCCTCCATGTGTGGGCATACCTGGGCAGCAAGCCATGCCTTAGCAATATCATTTTTTTGCTACTATACCTTTTTTCATGATCTGTAGCTTATTGGGTCTGGGCTACCTCAGCAAGAGTCAAGGGTTGGTTGTCAAGACCCAGGATAGAAAGAGGGTTGTGTGGTCAGAGCCAGGTCAAGTTCTGGGGAAGGGAGCTCAGGATCTGAGGGAGCAGAGCCAGTGATGTCGTCAGAGTGGAGACAAAACAAGTTAAATCTGGAGGAAGCAAGATCTGGCACAGCCCCAGGATTCTGTACTGCTGCTTTCACTGACAACGCTATTCACACTATGAAGCTGGTTCTGGCACCAGGGTTTTATGGCATAGGGTCAATCCACCATGGAGTCAGCTGTAAATGATGGAAGTGATATTTAAGCAGGCTGGTATTTCAACCAGAATATTGCATTCTTGACATACAAAATTTGGAATGTCTAGCTTGCCCAGGAATTAGTGCACGGGTGATACAGGAGGTAATCTTCCATTATTTAGGATGTGGCTGGATGAGTCCATGGCCCTATAAGGGATGTGATGCCATCCACCTGTACCACAGCATAGGAAGTTGTCTCCTAATGGGTTGTGATTATAGCTATATACATCAGCACTTCCTGACCCACCCCCACACCTCATGCAGAAGTTCTGGATAGGGCTCAACAAAAAATTAAAGGAAAGTGTGTGGTCACCAGGTTTAGGGTCTGTATACAGTTATAAATGGCCCATGTGCATAAATTAATCTGATTGTTGTCCTTTTTGAAGACAGGGTGTGTGTTTTATTAACTTCTGCATTCAAGCGGAAATTGTGAAGAAAGGTTATCATCACTATACTGTCACTTGACCAGAGAACATCATTACTTATGATGTTTCATAACATTTCAGCCTGTTTAGTCATTAAACAATATTGAGTGCAAAATCCCAGTAATGAGAGAGGGAGAGTTTCAAGAGGGAGGACGAGGTTGTCACAGGGGGTGAGGAATATGGTATACACGTACAGAAGGTCCAGATATAGATTGGATAGAGCTCAAAATCCAAAGAGTCCAAAATCCAGCCCAGCACTCTATGCAGCACTGGGAGCCAGTTGTGAAGATGGCAGTGGGATGAGGCTGTTTTTAGAAATGGGACTTACTTCAGAAAACCTGCTGTGCCCAGAGAAGTTACTGAGAGACTTTGTGGATTAAGAACACCTTGCTTTGCTTAATTGTGTTGTATTTAAACCTCATCGGTGAAATTGCTTTTGTGTAAAACAATAACTTGTATCACTTCAATAAGTTATTCAAGACGAAATTGAAGTTCCAGTGCTTCTGTGATCTCTCCAAATTTAAGAGATAGGTGCTCTGAAGAGGACATCTGCTTCTAATTGCTTTTCTGATTTCCCCCGTATCACTCAATCTACTTGTTTTCTCATTGTTGGCTTTGGATTTATTCATAATATACGCAACTATATACATGAACTAACATTTCATTTCATTTCATGTCTCATTTCTCCCTTTTCCTCTCTGTCTTTGGACACATAGGCATCAGTAAGTAAACTCAAACCGTTGCGGGTAATATTGTAGCATATGGGGAAAGTAGTTGATTTTTGTTACTGAGAATTGCAATTATTTCATAGTAATGTAGTACCTGGAAGACATTTATTTCTAAATCATTCAATGTACTACGTTCCAAAGGGAAGTAGGGCTAAGGAACTGAAAGCACTGTTATTGCACTGTGTGTGAAGACCAGTCATTTCTGGTGAGTAGATTCTATCTCCTTCAGCTTGTTGGCACGTCTAAAATTTAGAGGCTGCAACCTGAAAACGTGCGTTTACTGGAAGGCTCATTAACGCCAATGGGACTGATCGCTGTTAAGCAGCTTAAGCTTTGCAATCATCAAATCACCAAAGCGTAGCCTTTTCATTTCACCGTGTCTGCAGTTAGGCTAAGCCAAAATGGATTTGAGTTATAGGGAGTATAGAGCATAGCCTGCCAACCGCTGCTCCTGCAAGCGCCTTGTTAGTGAAGTGAGCAGAGCTTGCACAGGAGTATCGCTTAGTGGGTTGACTCATTTAAATACAATTTCCATTTGCTCTTGCAAGCAGACCACATGGCACAACTGCCATGGGATGCCGCTGAGAAGGTATTCATCCCACACTAACCCCGTAATCTTACAACTACTCACCATATCAATAGAGCAATAGACTCCTGGTCCCACTAGGAATATGGAGCATATGCACAGCATGTTACCATGAATCCATACGGTGAGTACTTACAGATGTTTCCGATAGAACAGGGATTAACAGCTGTTTTGGTGACCATAAGGACTGTTCTAGCCCATTTGGAACACAAACATCCCAATCCATACCCTTACGTTTGCTATAATGTACAACCAAGTTCTTATTCATATAGGTGCCCCTATGGATATCAACTCAAGGGGCAGCTCTCAACATGAAGCTGTCTCCTCCATTCAGATGAATGGTAAAGCCCTTACTGTGGCTGAGTCCATGTGTACTTGAGGTCTCCGGATCCAAAAGAAATCACTAGACTGGGAACTTCCCTCACAATCCACTGTGCTGTCATTTTTATTTCTTTGATCCCCACTTATTATAAGCAAGGACCTAGACACCATGTGCACTCCTTGAAACAGATCTCATACACAATGCCTCTTTGTCATGGCTTTTGAGCTTTCGGGAGAAAATTCAGATTTATACAAAGCATTAGCTTCTGCAAGGCATTTGTTTAAATTAAGAAGATCAAAGTTTACCTTATTTGCCTTCCCTTGGTAAGACAAGTGAACCACTTCCCTTAGTAAATAAATAAATGTCTTGTGTTTGTAGCTTAATTACATATAGATTAATTACTTGTAGCTCTAGATTCTTAGATATCCTTAGGAAGCTTTAGACATCCCAGCTTTTTGTTCACAGCATTCAGATTATATTTTCTCATTCAAATCAATGTCCATGCATGCTTCCTTACCTGTGATTATTTTCTTTCTTTCAAGTCTTTTTCTTCTCTACCATTTTCAACAAAGCAGGGGAAAAAAGTCAGTCTTCGAAGAAGGGGACCGTCAGAGGGCTATAAGCAGCTTTGCCTCTCGTGCTATTGAGGCCCACAAGCAATCTAATATCAATGGAACCCTGAACAATAACTTCCCCAAATCTGCAAGTAACGTTACACTTTTGTCTGATGAGAACCCATTGACAACTCAGAACCCTCTGTACATGGAGGGTGCGATCCAGGGTTCTTCTTATTCTGGGATCCTGCCAGAGAGAAAAGATTTTCTGCCCCCCATTTCTCCCAGAAGGTTAGCCTTGAAAAATTTTCTGTTGGGATGGCCTTTGGGAAGCATTCATCGGGCGTGGACTCTACCAACTCGTCTTCCCAGAAGACACCTTTCTGATGCTTTGAGTAGGGCAGTCATTATGGACCCAGTTCAATGGGAGCAGGAGAGAATCAGGACAGAGAAGGAAAGGGTAGGGATTCAGCACCGCAGAGCCGACGTTGGCAGCCCAGTCTTCAAAAAGATCATTGGCACAAAGATATCAGTCAGAGAGAAAGCAAGGCAGTTTGAACAGCAGGCTCTGCAGGAAATGAAACAAGTGAGATCCCGGGATATGAAAAGTTTGCGTTCACCGACACACAGCAGCTGCACTCAGGATGGAGAGAGCTCACTTGAGTTGTCTACCGAAAGCCTCTTTCCATCTCCTGTCCACCTCTCGCCTTCTTTTTCCTCCCTCAGTCCTCACTCTGAGGTGGTAGAACTCGACACGTCTACTATACCTTCTGTGATCATCACTCACCATGACGCTCCTGAACATTTGTCCCCTCCACCATCTCACAAGCCCATTCCTCCTTCCTTTAGGATCAAAATTCCAGCTCGCCAAAATCTTTTACCCTGTCAACCTACAGTGGAAGCAATGGAAATCATTCCTGATCCACCCAAAACCCCTCCACCACCGCCTCCGTCTCCCCTTCCCCCACCACCAACTCCTCCCCCGTTGCCACTTCCATTTCCTTCCCCTCCTCCCAGCCTTTCCCTATCATCGTCTTCATCTACTCTAAGCACTCAGCTCCTCTCCCCTGCAAAACACGCCAAGTCACCCTCCAAACAAGAAGTGGTGTCACCTCAGGTCTGCATCCCTGACTTACCTGACCCTCCTCGCCGGGAGCTGAAGGGGATTCTTAAAAACATCCAGAACTTAGCAGATATTGAAAAATCTGTGGCCAATATGTATAGTCAAATAGACAAAAACCACATCCTACCTAAGCACATTGCCAAGCTGAGGCCAGTTGCGACGCCAGAACCACCAAGTACACAAACGGTGACTGAGGCTGAGCACAGCCAGCAGAATGGAAACTTGAGCTGCATAGTGGAGGAACTTGAAAAAAGATTCCCATCGCAGTCCACTGCATTATGACAACTCTGTGTATGTTGCCTGGTGTATAGCCTGGTACCATTGCAAACCTGTCGCCCAGGATCCCCCATGTATTCCAGATCCACAGAACTGTTTTGTCATTGTCACTAAGAGTTTCTCTTCTCTTCCCCCCTCCATGATAACACCTTTCTTCAGTTGGTGCAGATGGTTTAATTTTATGATGCTTATTTCCCTATGGGAGTGCTGTCCTTATCTACTTTTTCAAAAAGTACTGCTTTTATTTCGGAGGAGGAGGAGGAGGCATTCCAGAACTAAAATCAGTGGACTGGAAGCACATGTTAGCTCAGATGCAATGCTAAATGGGGATGTTTTTGTTTATCGGGGAGGGGGGCATCCTTCCGTCAAAAGCGTTTGTATCAACAAGAACAGCAACTACCCTGCAGTGCAAAGAGGGGCTATGGTGTCTTAATTGCTTTCACGTTAAAATGTTCGCTAGGGGAGAAGTCTTAACTTTTCACTGTAAGATGTTGGATGTCACTGGAAAGCAAGAGATAGCAAGCAAAACAGACTCAGCAAAAAAAGGGGGGAGGAAAGCTGAAGTTAGTACAATTACGTATCATCTTTTTCTGTAGATTGGAGAGGATGGCAGGCTTATAGTGTTGATAAAGGTTTTCTGATTTGTCATTCAACCTTCTCTTCCTTCTTTCTGTAATCCACAGCATGCCTTTCATTACTTTTTCATATACTGACACTGCATATTCTAAGACTTCACGTTTGTAATTTATTTTGTGTAAAAAGAATTTTATATAAAAAAGAAAGAACATATTCTTATTAAAACACAGAATTTCCCCATTCTGCATGCTACATTGCTCAGCATATTTCTTTCAGAAAGTCGCCCTCCCCCCATTTCATCAAATCTAATAAAGTAATTTGAATTGTTATTACAAAAAGAGGGATTTATAAGTGTGCGGGGTTTTTTTGGTGGGGTAGATTTTGCAGGCATGTGGCTTGAAGTACTCCAAATGAAACCTATTTATTAAATGATAATTTTATTAAATTGGGTAGCTGGCTCTCTGAATACATGACAAGCTAGAAGAAGAAGAAAGGCTAAAGGCCAAAGTAGATGGAGAAGCCGGAGCTATATAAGCAAATATACGCCATTCTGTGGTAAAAAGCGGGGAGGAGGGTATTTGGATCAGGGGAATAGCACTGGGGAGATGGATATTGAACATTTCCCCTCAAAACTGCTTTTAGCCACAGAGTGGGGGGAAGAGAGGTGTTTATACTGCAGCAGACTAGCTTGCAGGGGAAAGTGGACTTCAGAAGCGGTTTTTCATAAAATGCAGAGGTCCGTCAACCTGAGCCAGGTGTAAAATAGTGATTGGGAATGGAAGGGGGCAATGCTCTTAAAACTAAGGAACAAAGTATCTCTGATCATATTCACAGAGCAGGGATTTGTTTTCAGTATCAAGACTGAGCTCACAGGCCTGCCATACACAAAATCCACTTGGTTTCCCCCCTCAGCTTTCTTCATTTCAGTAGCCTAGTGTTTTTTTTAAGAAGAAAGAAGAGGGGGAGCATTTTTATTATTGTTGTTGTTGCAAGTCTTGAACAATCAGTGAGTCAGAAACTCTCCCAATGTCCTACCTTCTGTCCATCTAGGGCGTAGGGAACAAGGTGACTTCCATCAGAGAAAACATTGATTCCCCTGTTCAACACCATAGCAAAAGAGTCTCACACTGGATATTCTTTCCATGAAAGAAAATGACAGTGGGTGATTTGATCACAGAACTTCGCTGTTGTACCCTGGGTAGGATGTGAGTTCAAAAGAAAGCATGTATTTGGAGTGAACTTTAAAAGCCAGTTTGTTGGGCTAATATTATCAGTCATGCACAGACAAGTAATTACAAGGGTACTTTAGTTAAAGGTCTAAAAATATGCTGCTTTTCTTCACCGTCTGGCTTTTTCTCCAGTGGCTCTTGGGACAAGTATGGATGGCTCAATCAAAAATTGCTGAAGGTAGATTCTATTTTGTCCTGGAGCCAAGCGCTGCAAACTTCATCACTTGAGTTGTGCTGACACATTAGAAAATGCTTTGTGCTTAATAAAGTCTCCTATTCAAGGTGGAGTTTATTTCACGTCCAGCGTATGTCATCAGTAGCAGTAATAGCCAGCTATGTAGTGAGTACAGTAATCAATTCATTTTCTTTTCTTGCTACAACAGAAGTTTAACATTTTTGAGCGCTCTTGAGTATAGCACGTCTTCAGGAATGGCAGAAACTCCTGAAATAAGAGGTTTCTAAATCTGTAAGTTTCAATTTGCTTCATTCCGTTATTTCAGAATGGCACTGCAATTGAACGAAATGCTGCAGTGCTGCATAACTAGCTAAATTTTCAAGCCTTATTAACATACTGTAACATGCTGCTGTACAGTGTTAGAGTTCCTTTAGTAATCGAAAGTTCAGGGCAGCTTTTAAAGCAGGTGTGAGAAACTTGTGGCCCCCCAGAAGACACATGGAAGCATAAGAGCCCTGCTGGACCAGACCAAAGGCCCATTTAGTCCAGCATCCCGTTCCCACAAGACGGGGCCCTCTTGCTAGTTCCACCACCCTCCTAAAACTTTTGGTTAGAGAGAGTGGCCCAGGAGAGGGCATTATCTGTGGCATCCCCTAAGTTGTGGGACTCCATCCCCATAGAGATGCGCCTGACAACTTCATTATACAGTGGTACCTCAGTTTTTGAACATAATCCATTCCGGAAGACCGTTTGACTTCCGAAACATTCGAAAACCGAGGCGCAAAGGTCAGACTGCAAATCCAATAGAGAAAATGGGGGGGCGCCTCAGCAGAAGCCGTTTGATTTCTGAGGCGCATTTGAAAATGGAAGCATTTACATCTGGGTTTTTGGCATTTGAAAACCAAAGTGAGATGTTTGAAAACCAAGGTACCACTGTACAGTTTTTGGCAAATGCTGAAGACTCACCTCTTTGCTCTGTCATAACCCACCCTGGGTTATTAAAATAGTGGTGATGATATACTGCAGGAGTTTGCTGTCAGATTCCAGTTCATGTCACCCTCATGCTAGTCAGTAGCCAAGGAGGAACTGTTTCCAGAAGCATCTGTAGAGCTATGGGTTTCCCATTCCTGTTTCTCGTGATCAGTTTGCCTTGATGCGGAGCCCACTGGGAAATTATCATGTTGCTGTATATCAGGGGTAGGGAACCTGGGGCCCTACAGATGTTATTGGACTACAACTCCCATAATTCCTGATCATTGTCCATGACAGCTGGGGCTGATGAGAGTTCGGAGCTCAACATCATTCACAGGTCCCTCACCTTGGCTGTGTACAAATAAACCTGTTATTAAGAGGGTGCAGCAGCAAGCACACAGGCAGAGTTCTTGTGCGTAATTTAAAGCCAAAATCAAAATAATCACCTTTGTTTTTACTTTTCATGTTAGACTAGACGTTTTTTTCAGCCCTTATGAAAATGTGCAGATTACAGGTACCTGTCTGTGAGCAAGTAAGCCTCATGAAGTTCCAGCAGGCTTATTATTGTTGTTTAGTCATTTAGTCGTGTCCGACTCTTCATGACCCCATGGACCAGACCACACCAGGCTTACTCCAAGGCAAATGGATAATTATAGTCATTCAGATTAAACCTGAAGATGGAGCCTTATATCATGTCGAGGTCCTTAAAACAGTTTCCATGTGCTATAACATGTATAGTATGTTCAGATTCCATTACACTTCCTACTTTGAATAAAGCTAGTCATGTGCGTTTGAAGGGCTGATATGGGCAGACCAGAGAGGGCACGTGAAATCTATTACTGAAGAACATATTTTTCAAAGCACTAAATTATTCGGAACCAAATGGCCATTGCCTTTCAAAATTAGTTTCTAGTGGATCTCATCAAGAGGATAATGAATCTCTAATCATGTGTGACCTTCCATATGCAAGTGGGTCAGCCAATACACAAGAAGCCTGTTTACAAAGGTTTCTTTAGTTCAGCCAGACAAAGTTTAGAATAATCTCCCGGGTGAAATGAACGCTGTCATTCTAAAGAACGCTTTTCAGGGCTATATACGGTGTCTTTTTTTCCAACATAAATTATCATTTTGTTTGGGGTGGGATGCCATTTGCCTATGTTTCAGGTAGACCCATAACCACCCCACTTCTTTTCAGGTGGACATAATTAAGGCCACATAGACACCATAAATTTAAAGCAATGTGATCCCATTCACAGTCATGAGTTTCCCCCAAGAATTCTGGGAACAGTCATTTGTTTTGGGTGCTGAGAATTGTTAGGAGACCCCTATTTTCCTCCCAGAATTACAGTTAGAACTCGTAAGCACTCTAAAAAATAATAATAACTGACAGAATTCTTCAGAGGAAGACCTGGTACTTTAAATGTGGATGTGGCTTCTGGCTGGCCTACTTTCCTTTTCCGCTTGTTTTGAAACCATCCTGCTTTTTTCCCTTCCCCATACTTCCTGTTTTAGCATTTTCTGCCATTTGTAAAGGGCAAATCTTTGAACTTTTTCGGTGCCTCCAATGTCTTTTAAAACGGGAGTAAAAGAAATTGCACCACGAGGAGATTTCCTACTGCACATATCTGCAGAATGTAACATAAAGTCTCTGAAGCCATTGAGAAGACCAGTGTCCTCTGTGCTAGATATCTTGTTAGAAGTTGACCATTTTTAGCCTTGAGGGCCATGCACACCTGAAGTTTGGCGTTTTGAGGCCCCTTGAAAATTCAATCCAGTTGACACTGCTCAGAGTGGCAAACCATTTTTGAAGCACTGTTTGATCAGAGACCATAGAGGGACTCTGAAAAACTATATTCTGTTTACAGCAAGGATAGAATGGAACTGATTAAAGAGAAACAAGTGATCCTTCCATGAGCTATTTGAAAAGAGCCTGTGTATTTATCATTTACAGAGATAGGCGGTATCTTTGAAGCTTTAAATAGTAAAACCTTTATCTCAGGAGCCAAAAGTTGCAAGAAAGCATGTTCTAATTCTACATTCTGTTTACTGCCTTTGATTTTGATCTATCTTTTGGGTCTCATACAAGATAATAACTAAAATACTTTTAGAGTAAGGCAAATACACATAGGAATCTATCCATCCAGTAACTGGAGTTGACAAATTGTAACTCCTTTAAATCTGTATCAGCAAAAAAATTGCAGGACAGTATGCAAACAATTCTACAAATTATGTTTCTTGTATCCAGAAGTGGTGTATATGTACAGCAAGTGTTCTGCCATCTGCTGCTGTTTGGACATGATTATATATCATTATTTGTTATTTGAGATTTAAGAGATTTTTGCTCAGCTACTAGTATTAATTGAATAGTAATCCAGAAATGTTGACAGTTTGCAGGAGATAGGTCTATGGTTTTCCTTCAAGCCACTAGAATTACAATGTAGCTTTCACGTTTAGCCAAAACCATTAATGCATTTTCAGTTTTTTTTTTGTCTTCGTAACAATAATGATTAGAAGTGTGCCTTACTTTTAAAAAAGAAAGATTGAAAACCAAAGTTGTCAGGAATTCAAATTATCTAAAAGATCATTGATTGCACATACTGAGTGCAACTTAAGAGACTGGTAAAATATGGTGGCGGGATTTCTAATAACGACTGCATGTGTATAAGAAATATTATGTACTGGTATATTGATTCTTCTCCAGTTTTCCTTTAATGCACAGGGCAATAGCATGGCAACCATTGCTGAAACATTTTGAGATCTGTTTTATAAAAATAAGAGAGAGAGAGAAAAGTATTATTTTGGTTTTATTATGAACAGTTTGCAGGTTATTACATAACTATTGTGTAATGCTTTGTTATGAACAGTTTTATTTGACACTATATCATTCAGTTCATATCAGTTCCCTGGCCCCTGATGTTGCTAAACTCAAACTTCAATCAGGTCCAGCCAGCCTGCTCAGTGATCAGGGATGATGAGAATTGTAGTCCAACCACATCTGGAGGCCTACGGGTTCCTCATCCCTGAATTAAAGTAATAGTGTTGCTTTTCTTGCTTGCAACATGATATTTTATCTTGGATCACAGAAGCGTGTGCTCAGAGACGATTAGCCTTTTCCTTCTAGTGGCAGCTCTTTAAAAAGTCATCTGAAGTTTGAACCATCCAGAACAGGCATGTCAAACCTGCGGCCCTCCAGATGTTTTGGACTACAATTCCCATCTTCCCCAACCACTGGTCCTGCTAGCTAGGGATCATGGGAGTTGTAGGCCAAAACATCTGGAGGGCCGCAGGTTTGACATGCCTGATCCAGAACATGATCATTGTGGCTTGGGAAGCTGCTACCTGGCCAGCAGAAGTATTATTGCCAGCCTCTACGTAAATGTAGAAGTGCTTTTGAGAATTGCCACTTGGGATCTGAGCCATCTTGGTTTTGGAGACTGTGGGTGGAGTTGCACATTCTATTGCTACCTTGTGCCTTAAAACCCTGACCACAACCTCTCTTCTGCAAAGTTGCATTCACAGGGAATAACAATGAGGACAAGGAAGTGGGTGGCAAGGTCTTTTCTGCCCACCCAGTACTACTCACATTTTGGGTTTCAAGTCCATATTGGCATTGTGAGGATATACAGTGGTACCTCTAGTTACGAACGTAATTCGTTCCGGAGGTCCCATCTTAACCTGTAACTGTTCTTAATCAAAGACGTGCTTTTGCTAATGGGGCCTCTTGCTGCCGCTGCGCTGCCGGCACACAATTTCCGTTCTCACCCTGGGGCAAAGTTCTCAATTTGAGGTAACTCTTCCAGGTTAGCGGAGTTTGTAACCTGAGGCATTTGTAACTCAAGGTACCACTGTACCCGAAACCTTAACTGGTGGGTTTTCAGGAGGAAATCAGTAGGTGGGAGAAGGCTTAAACTGCCCTCCTCCTGCCTGCTGCTTCTCCCTATAAATTATGCCCCCCCCAACTTTCAGATCTATGTTTCTGTCAGTCAGGAACGCCAACTGGAGTGGGAGTGGTTGTGTGAAGGTGTGTCTGTGGAACAATAAACAAGGGAAAGTTAAGCTCCCCTGCTGCTCTCTGCCATTTTTGCTCTTCAAGTTTCTTCCTTCCAGTGCCACTTTGCTAAGAAGCAGCAGGCAGCCAGAGTTTTAACCATGAGGCAGCAATGGAACATGCCATACAAAATAATAAAGCAATACTGCATAGGTAGACTTTGAAAAGTCAGTGATAAATCTCCATTTTAGATGTTCATTACTTTCCTATCAAATGGACTACAGCAATAATTTACCTCTGATAATCCAATACACAAGCTGAATGCTAATAGAAAAGCTTTGCAGATGGTAATATTAAAAATTAAATGTGATCCTCCAGACTCTTCTTTATTTTCCCCCTAGGTGTAATTAAATTGTTTCCCTCATCTGCTGTCTCTCTACTAGTTTAGCCTTAATATAATTGTGAGCATGTCTGCTTCAAGATTAAAAAAAAAATGTAAGTCCTAAACAGAACATGAAGAGATCAGTCCAGAGGAACTTAAGTGCTCTTAAAGTTGACTAAAACCAGTTGTCCATAAACATGCAATTAAACGCCTAATCTGGCTATCAATGCACTGGGGGGCTGAGTCCCCTTGAATTTAGTGGGATATAAGTCTTGAGAAAATGTTAAGTCTTCAAAACTGCACCCTGAAAATGTATGATGTCCATCTGGCAGCTAGATCAAGCATACAACACAGGAGCTGGAGAACCTGCCAATTTCACCTTCTGTCCTTTGCCTGCCACGTCCACTCTGCAGCACATTTTCAATCCGGCTTTCTACAATGGGAAGCATGGGGTGGAACAAAGGTATCAGAGGAAATGGGTAGGGCTACTTGCACAGCTACTTCCACCCCAATTGGTAAATCCAACTGTGTTTGTTCCCAAGTAACTGTGTATGGGATCGTCGTCTGCCTACCAAGTCATTTAAAGATTCCGTCTGCGTACACACCAAACATCTAAAGCAGTGTTTCTCAACCAGTGTGCCTCCAGATGTTTTGGGACTACAACTCCCATCATTCCTGACCACTGGTCTTGCTAGCTAGGGATGATGGGAGTTGTAGTCCCAAAACATCTGGAGGCACACTGGTTGAGAAACACTGATCTAAAGCACATCCCCCACACTAAAGAATCCTAGGAAATGTAGTGTGCCCCTCACAGAGTTACAGTTTCCTGGAACCCTTAACAAACTACATTCAGTGGGTTGCAATGTTTCCCTTCTACTGACGGAAGGTGGAATGGGGAAGAAAAGGAATTTCTGATGAAAGACTTCTGTCGACAGAAGCATTGGATGCTAGCCAGTAGCCAGTGAAGCAGCGTGGTACTCTTGCTCTCCTGGCATCTCAACATAGCAGCTGATTGGCACTTCCCGCGAAGGAGAGGGGGGGTGCTTGGTCCATGGTGGCAGAGCCAATCTGCCACTCCTGCCACCACAAGGCCAAGTTCCTTGCACCTCACCCCCTCCATGGTGTCCCACCTGTGCACCTCAGTAGCTACTACTGACCTGTAGCTCCACCATCCAAGCTCCCAAGCTGCTTTGAAATTTCTCCTGGTTGGATCCAGCTTGGAGTAGATCCATTGAGATCAATGGGGCCTAATTTGGTCATGACTAACTTGTAGAGCCATTAATGCGCCTACTCTAAGCAAGCTAATTCTGGGTCCAACCCTTCATTGGCTTTAAGCTATTCAGTACTGTGATACATGAGATGCTACCAGGAAACTTATTTCTGAGGGGCAGATCCTGTTTTTCAGTAGGTTCCATTCCAACCACAGTTCCATCTGAACTACGGATTTGATGGAAGATCTTCCTAGATGTGTCTTGACTTTCTGAAGTGACCCTATGGAAGGTTCCAATGGCAGTAGATACAAGGGGAAGGCTTTTGGATATCTGACATGTGGCCAGCAGCTTTTAACTACAAATAGATGTTCCACCTTTGCTTCTATGCATTCCTAGGAGAGGGAGAGGGGGAGAGCGAGTTACTCATATCTCCTTGGGAGATCTAGGATTAGAATATGGTACCCGACCCATGTCAAATGAACCTTGCCTTTCTTGGTCAATTTTGGGTTCTCATTTTTATTATTCTGTTGGCAGTAATAATCAAAAGAAACCCACAGTAATCCAGAACTTAAGATATTTATGGCCTATTTTTGTACTGTTGCCATCATTATCTGTTTCTTTGTATCTTGATCATTATTTCCAATGCATTTGCCCAAGAGCCACACAGTAGTGTGCCAAATTAAGTCTCAAGGACCTTCTAGATTGGGAACATGAAGCACAGCAAGGAAAAGTCCTCATAAGGATGCAACATAATCTGTATGCCATGTTGTTTGTTTTAGGGTAGTTCTACAGAATTCAGTGGGATGTACAGTGAGGCCCATAATGTTCTATTGCAAAGTCTTTACATTTTGAAGAAAATGAGATTGGTAAAATGCATATTTATATTTACAACTTGAATAGCTGGGTTAATGTCCTGTTTATCTTGTGCTTACTTTCAGGCGTGGATATGCACAGCAAGAGGTAAGACACATGCTATATTTTAGTAAGAAGTTACCATTTACATTTCTTTTCTTCAACATAGCTTGGATAATTTTTGCATTTTATATTATTTAACTCACTGAACACAACATTAAAACTGCATTATCAATGAGAGTTGAGGATCTGCAGAGCTGCAAATGGAGTCCACTCAGGGATTTCCAAATACAGCACACCTGGCCTCTCCTCGGTACCTGTTTTGTGAAATGCCTTTCCAAATTCTGTAATTATATTTCAAAAAAGTAATTTTTGCATGAATGCTTGCCTAGTGTCTGAGCATTAGAAGTTGGAGTGTTTCATGAAAAGAGCCTGCTCAAGGCATTCTGAATAAGAATATATGAAACCCTATCTCTCATTTGTTGTTCAAAACCCAGTTGGACTGGCAGTTGCGAGATAAATGGGCTCAGGGAACTAGAACCAGAACTTGCCAGAATAGTGTGCTGGCACCTCTCAGCTGGGCCCCAGAAGTGGGAGAAGAGACCTGGCCAGCCTCAGCAAAGTCCCCCTGCACCTCTGGCTCGCAAGGAGACCCTCCTGAGAGCACAAAGATGAAATCCCTTACAGACTCCAGAGAGGGTGTCCTCGTGAGCTGGATGTGCAGCGGAGCTTTACTGAGGCTCTTCAGCCCCCCAGCTAACAGCTGGTGTATGGGAAATCCATGCCTCAGTTGAGCAAGCCCCCACGCAGCTCACACAAGTTAGAGAGTTGGGGGGCAGGGGACTCGTTGGCCTCTCTGCGTCTCAGCTGAGCAAGCTCTCATGCTGGAGTGGCATGGGCAGGGGGCTTGTTAAGTTCAGCTGAGGCATGGAAGACACCCTTCGCCTCAGCTGAGCAGCCTCAACAAACCTCTGGCTGGTGAGGAGACCCTCTTTGGGCTCAGGGGTGGGTCTTCTAAGGGAGGTTCATTCTGGCACCTTTTTCACTAGAAAAAAGCACTGGCTAGAACTGCTACAATAAACATTTTGTACTTGAGAACAGATTTCCCAGATCAAAATACGTAAACGGCGTTTCCGTGCGCTGCTCTGGTTCGCCAGAAGCGGCTTAGTCATGCTGGCCACATGACCCGGAAGCTGTACGCCGGCTCCCTCGGCCAGTAAAGCGAGATGAGCGCTGCAATCCCAGAGTCTTCTGCAACTGGACCTAATGGTCATGGGTTCCTTTACCTTTACTGTAATATAGGTATATAGATGACACCAAAGTATGTTAATTGTAACTTTTCCCTCCAGAAATAACTCTTCACTTGAGTTTTGAAGAGGAAATCTGTAAATTATACATGTGGTCCTGTCTGGTCTTTGACCACAATAAAGATTGACTGATTGATTGTTGCATGTGGTCACTCTTCAAAACTAACACAAGACAGGTGTTTCAGACTCAGGAATTTGTTCAGAATAAGTATAAATGTCTTAGAAGAAGATGACAATATTGACAACTGTGGGAACCAGGTCCCTAGAGGCCAAGAACATCTATGGCCTGTTGGGACCTTTGCCAAATCACAGGGCAGTTAAGCTGAATTTAACACATGTGGATCTGAAGTGGCTTTGCCCTTTTGCCTTGAGAAAATCCACCATTAGATTAGAACTAAATTAGCTCTGAGCAACATTTTGGCCATTAGAGTCATAAGCAAAACTACTGTTGTCGTGCTGGTTTAAAGGTTACCTCATAACCCTTCAACCTCAAAATAAATTACTTGCATTTTCTGTTATATCTTTCTCATCAACCTGTTTCTGTTTCCAATTTTCTTTGTCAGCAACAGCAATTGCTGAGGCCGTCCCTTCTCAGACCAGAGGTACAATTTTCTCACTTTCTTCTAGAACTTTGGGAGCACTCGTATAGAATACCTTCTGACACACATTTATACATTTGGCACTTCCTTATCATTAACACTGAAGGAGAAAACAAGTTTTTTAAATTATTTTTCAATGTATTTATGCTGACAAGTTATTTGGCAATACTGTGATATTTTCATGTACCTGAGACTGCCTGTCTTCAGTTGTGTGATTTTAAAGTTGACATATTTCGGTGGCTTCTCTGCTGTTACTAAAACTGTCCCAAGTTCCTTTTTGTCCCAAATAACATAATTAACTGCAGTGTTATAAGCTATACTCAAGGAGCTGAATGATAATTGCAAACACCCTTTATGCTCTAATAATCTTGAGAACTTCCATTAACTTCATTAGCAGCATGAACGATACCCTCAGTTCTTTGTAAAGTATATTGATAAGTGATGGCGCTTTAGTTATGAAATGCAAGACTTGGTTTAGAGGTTCAGGCCATAGTATCATCCTCCACATGAGGAAAGCCAGAATTATAGCTTACATGAGGCAAGTGAAGAACATATAATAGCAGAAGGAAGAAGGCAGCTCTCGCTCTAGTAGTGATTTGCAGAAGATGGGCAAGGATTTTTGACTCTCAATTATTTAACAATAGCAAAAACAAAATGCCTCTCTCACTGCTGGAATAAATATATCCTGGGGATGAACCAGGAGGAAGAATTTTTTGTGTAGAAGGATTCTTAAATTCTAGTACTCAAAAAAAAAAACTTTCTGGCCTCAAATTCTTTAATTTTACATGTATGTCTTTTGCACCAAATTTTGGCTGGTGGATCTTGCGGTTCTAGTTCAGTTCAGTTTTATTACAGCAAAAGCCAGCAATACAAAGTACCATAATTCCAAACAAAAAATCAGCAATAACGTCACCACAAGCAGAACAGTTACACAAAAGGAATTTGCAATGTATTATTCAATAGAAGAGATTTACGTTTCTTAATAGCTAAAGTGCAGAATTTGGCCATATCCTATGATACTGGACTTGAGGAATCTTCCAGAAAGAATTTTCGTAAGATTTCGGAGGAGAATTCCAAATAATATTGTAAGGGTATAAATTTTGATAAAAGGGGTAAAATAAGTCGAGCTCGTTCTTTACTATAAAATTCACAAAATAAAAGGATGTGAGTGACAGATTCTACCTTATTGGACATGCAAGGGCAAAGGCATAAATTTTCCGTACAGCACAGCTGAGGGCATTGCCTCAAAACGGGCTCTAGAAAAGGCCCATCTATAGGCTTCATTAGTGTTGTTAGATAATTAAGGGGCAGCCGCAAAGTTAGGCCACGATTTTAAACATCTGTAATTCTCCAGGAGTGAGGCATCTTCTTGTTGTAATTCAACATTGTGAAGTCTCTGAGTAATAATTATTTTTGCCTTATTCAAAGTTCCATAAAAATGACGACATAGATCCTGCAAGCTTGAAGTTTGCACATCTCAACAACATACGTGCACTAATGATTCTCACATGCTTGATCCTTCTTTGGGTTTCAAAAGGAGGAAGGACCATGTCTTGGAAGCAAATGGTGCAGGCATAATATGTACTTAGGCCAACTCAACAATCCACATGGTGTCAGTTTTGCACATTTTCAAGGCTTGATCCTGGGCTCCCCACCCATGAAAAAGATGTTACTTCAGCTCAGGCCCAGCTGCTTTTAAACAGAATGAACTAGGAGACCAGCCATAGATATTGCCCAGCAGAGCACATTCCAACAACTCATGGCTATTATAGTGGAGCAATATGGATGTGATTCAGGAGATATTAATGTCATGAGCTAGATCAGCCTCTCTATTTTCCCTTTTCGGTATGTCCTTTGGTAATCCATGATGAATGCTTGTTGTTCTTGCTGCAATGTAAGCTGTGCATGATTGACCACAACATCCCTCCAAGGAAGTTTGATAGAGAGTTTTGCTACTGCCTCCCCATATTTAATGTCTCCAACCAACTGTTAAAATTTGTTTCAAAGAAAAACAGTCTACTTTGCTCTACTTTTATAAGTTTGGTTTCCAAGCAACTTGAAATATGTCTGCTTAGCTCAGGAGTGGGGGACTGGTGGCCCCCCCTACCCTTCCAGGTGCTGTTGGACTCGAACCCTCATTAGCCCCAGCCAGCATCATCGATGGTCAGGGAGTTATAGTCCGACAACTTCTGACTGCAGATTCTCTTGCCCCTGCCTTAGATGCATGTAAAATAATTGCAGTGACTATTCATTACTAACTATCAGTGTTAGGCTATTTATCATCATAATTTAAAATAAACACTACAGTGAATAGGCACTGTGTTTTACATAGATCTAAGCTTTAGCATAATTATCACCATTGCATTTCTTGCATTTCATTTCTCTCAAACCTCACTGCTAGCTTTCCCCCTGTCCTCTTTACACTCCTACCACACAGAAGATCACTTCATGCAACTGTAGAAGTGAACTCTGGTTCAGACAAATGCATGTATTCATGACTTACAATGGTTTATTCAAGTACAGTATAGTGAATAAAAATAAAGACATTGCGCAATAATTATTTAACAACTGTATGGTAATTATGTAATTTATATCATAGGAATAAGGGTGCTGAGGATGAATTCTCTCTCCTTTCTCTCTCTTTGGATCAGGAGTATGTTTTAGCAATGATATAAAACAAAGTTGGGGGCAGGAAAGCAAAACTTAACATTTATTTATTTATTTAGAAATATGATACCACATTCAGAACAATCCCATCATGTCAGAGAAAATAGTTTGTAAAGAAGGCACAATAACAAAATATTGTTCTTTCAGCTTTAGTCACCATCTGTCAACTGGATCCTCTTGAAAGCTGAAATAGACGTAGGCATATTCCAAAAATGTATCTGAAGTTCCCATTGCCCCTGCCTCAGCCCCACTGCTGGCTGAGAATTCTGAAGAGCACCAATGAAGAACTTTTTATGTCTCCCACATCTGAGCAGTAGCATTAAAGGGAGAAAAAAACCACCCTGGGATTATTATTTGTATTATTATTCCAGTGCCAGAGGTTGAGGATAAAAAAGGACCCAGCAACTTTTATCTTGTTCTCTGTGCTCATACCCCTCTCACACATGAACTTGGGGCTCTAAGATCTACGGGTTTGTGTATTCCTACTGAGCTTTCTTTTTCTCTTTTTCTTTGTATTGTGACAAACAGGAACTTTCTATGGAATCTGGAATTGATCCTGGCCAAGAGTACTACGGGCAAGATTACTACAGTTATGAACATGGGTATTATTCATTCTGCATTTTCTATACCACTTCACAACTTTACATGCCAACCAGAGCAAGAATCGAAAGGACTGCTTTAGGCACGGCCAAGCAGTTTTTACACTAGATTTCTTTGAACAGCAGAGCCCAGTACCATATCACAAATGGTGAAAGTCCCTTTGAATTAAAAATAAGTTTGCTCGTTCCCTTGGGCAGAGCCGGCCCACCCATGGCGGCCTCAGGCGGTTGAAGTGCAAGAGGAGGTGCTCTGTCTGCCTCACCACTTCCACTGCTGAGAGGGAGGGGCTTCAGTGTGTGGCATTGTCAGGGGACCACCAGGGGTCAGCAGGGAGCCCAACGGATCGGTGGAAGGGCTGCAAGATGCTGCTGCCTCAGAGCATCGGTAGGAAGGTGGTGCTGAGGCTCCCACAGCAGTGGAGCGCCAAGGGGACACTGACAGCTCACAGGAGCAGTGGGGAAGATCGGAAGTGTCGGACCTGAGCGCTGCAGAGGGAGAAGTGTCAGTAACCAGAGAGCCTGCTTAACAGTTTAGCAGTTCTGAGGGGGGGGGAGCTATGTTCCTGCCCCTTCACCCCAGGAGCACAGGGGGGGGACAAACACAGGGAGCAAAAGCAGAAGCTGAGGGCTCCCCAGTTCCTGTCATGTTGGCGCCAATCGAAACGCGCACCACTTCCGGATTCTGTATCGGACTAGAGAAGTCATGGACTTTTTAGCTCTGTCTTGTACATATGTATATAATAAAACTCTGTAAAAACCAGCTACAGAGTTTGAAGCCTCTTACTCGTGAGAAGCTAACAAGCGCCCTTACAGGCATTGCCACCTATATCTTCCTCACTCCTGGGAGGAGAAGCCGAGTGAGGGGCAACGCTTTGAGGAGCATCCCGTCTTCCACTGAGTTTGACGAGAGCTGGGGCACAGCGGCTAAGGAAGTGGGCTGTGGTGCAGTGCACCACAGCAGGCCAGGAGGCAGCAATTCCTGTTTGCTGCAGGCAGCAAGACGGGACAAGCCGTCCCTGCCCTTGGACATGCCACATGTTATATGTTGTGCCTTTCTGTTATGTCTGTTCATCTTGTAAAACTGCACTATTTGTAGCTGCTTCCAAGGACAGGGCCAAGTACAGTGGTACCTTGGTTTATGAACACAATTGGTTCCGGAAGTCTGTTCATAAACTGAAGCATTCATAAACTGAAGCGAACTTTACCATTGAAAGTAATGGAAAGTGGATTAATCCGTTCCAGACGGGTCCGCAGAGTACTTAAACTGAAGCGTTCATAAACTGAAGCATGGGTGTAATTGGTTCCGGAAGTCTGTTCATAAACTGAAGCGTTCATAAACTGAAGCAAACTTTCCCATTGAAAGTAATGGAAAATGAATTAATCCGTTCCAGATAGATCCACAGCGTTCATAAACCGAAAATTCATAAACCGAGGTGTTCATAAACCGAGGTTCCACTGTACAGCATAAAATAGTATTCTAGTCTCCCGTTGTGACAAGAGATGGGGGAGAAATTTGATTCAGTTCACCTTTAAAGTCAAACCAACCTAAGCTGCATTTTCCAAAACAATACACCTGGCTGAAACACAACAATTCTTTGAAATCTGCACTTCTCTGAATTTTGAAATGTCATTCTCTGGCTAATTAGTGTGTTCAGAAATGATATGCAAGGTAAAATGTGCATAAAGATGCAGATATTGGTGCAGATAATATAGAAAAATGCATTATATTAATGGAAATTGCTTTGCAAAATGTATATTAGACAAGATTGCATACGGCTATGTGTTTATTAGGAGAAGTTTGCATTAAAGTTTGCCAGCCTGGGCTCCTTCAAGAGGAAGGGCAAAATATAAATTGAATGGATAGATAGATAGATAGCTGCTTAATTTTCACGAGAACCTCTTTTTTAAAAACAATAATTGCAAACTGATGGTCCATGGGGTCACGAAGAGTCGGACACGACTAAACGACTAAACAACAACAATTGCAAACTAATGTGAAATTGCAATTGCAAACTAATTGTGAGTAGAAAAATAAGAAACCAATAGAAACCAAAATTGACTGATTCACCCATCCCTTGTTGTGACTGACTACAGTAGTGTCAGAGTGATGGTTACATTACCTACACATGTGTATCTTCCGTGGGCTTCATAGCAGGTTTGTTGTGACCCCCCTGACATTCCCCCCCCCAGTTCCTCAAAACAGCTGTACAAGAATAAGTCTGAGGTAGGAAAACAAAAGGGCATTTTTGTATGTGTATATATCCCTCTTTCCTCACTGCCACCAAAACCAAGAAGATACCATATATAAGATATAGTTTGCAGTAAAACTATAGTAACAAGAGTACTCACTTTAAAAAAAAGAAGCAAGCAAGCAAGCTAAGGATGAGTGATCTTGCATGTATTTGTGAGTATGCATAACCAACATGGATACAAACATAAAGGATGTCTGTACCTGGCTTTTCCCCCAGGTACGAATTGCCTCAATATGGAAGTCGTCGCCGATTGCTGTCTCCTTCTGGAATGTATGATGAGTATGGCGAAGTGGTCGTGGAAAGTGATGGCGGCTACTATTATAGTCCACAGGGACCTACAGCAGAAGCAGATGTAGGTTTATTCATTTATTTATTTTTCCAGTTCCAAATATATTGACCTTTTGCAAATATATCAAAGCTCCTAACAGGACATGTGTACATTTGGTAAGCATTTTTTCAGTTCTGACAGGGTCAGCGTCGATTCTGAGTTAAGCGAATGGAAGGACATTTGTGGAAGGAAAGCTTTGCATCCCCTTTTTCATCTCCAAAGCCACTTGCCCTTCTAAAAAACTTACCTGGGGTGACTTCCTTATCACTGTGAGGTGGAAATGAGCCTGCTGAGAGAGGTGGCAGTTTCCCCAAGCCAACCAGATTTCTGTCCAAATGCAGCCAAGCAGTGTTCTCCACCCCAGACCACATTGTGTTACCACCTTCAGCATTTGAATTTCTGTGAATCAAAAAATTGAGTTGTGGGAAAGAGTGATAGCATAGTACAGGGTTTCCCAAACGTGGGTCTCCAGCTGTTTTTGGACTACAACTCCCATCACCCCTAGCTAGCAAGACCAGTGGTCAGGGTAGGTGGGAATTGTAGTCCCAAAACTGCTAGAGACCCAAGTTTGGGAAACCCTGCCATAGTAGATAGTAGATTTTGAAATATAGATTACAATTATACATGGCAGTCCATGCATGCATGCCGGCTCCTTGGGACCAAGGCACTTCCCCCCCCCCATGTTTTTTGTGAGGGTGCTGGGGCCCCTCAATGTTCAGAGGGTGTTCAGCTCCACCCCCTGGCTCCTCGCAACGTTGCATGATGTCACGCTTGTGAGTTCAGGACGTCATGAGAAGTCACGTGTGTGATATCAGGACATCACATTGGCCCCCCATAATAATAATAATAATAATAATAATAATAATAATAATAATAATAATAATTTATTTATACCCCACCCATCTGGCTGGGCTTCCCCAGCCACTCTGGGCGGCTTCCAACAGAAAAATAAGATACAATAATCTATTAAACATTAAAAGCCTCCCTAAACAGGCTGCCTTCAGACGCAAAAGGGTGGCCAGGAAAGAAATAAAATACCTTAGGAAAACAAGGGGGAGTGCCTGTGTCTCTGCCAATAAATAGGATAGAGAAATTCACTTGTTTAGGGCTCTAGATGCGTCTATGTGGCAGGGCAGAGGGGGGAAAAGATAAGAGTTTGAAAACGGTTTCTTTGACATGTATTCATTTTCAGCGCTGCAGCATCCTCTAGCGGCTAAAGTGATAAAGTGCATTTTATTACAATTGTGGTTTTAAATTATCATATAACTAGTGCATATCTAAAAGCCTTTGATACAGGCAACAATCAAAAAGGTCTTGTGTTAACATATGCAGAAGATTCAAGTTACTGTGCCATAGAATTGTCTCCTGCCTCCACTGCAAGCCGTACGAAAATCCACAGCCCCCCCCCCAAAGGCTTAGCCTATGACTTTCACAACTACTTTAGTTTCATTGTTCCTTAGATATTACCAGTGGTGATGTTAAAAACAAGTCTAATCCATATACTTATTTAGCTTCTTCCCCTCCTCCTTGCAATTAACTCTTCATTTCTTCCTGCCGCAAAGTATTCTAGGGCAACCTGTCTTCAAGCCAGCCAGCTTTCTAAAATTATAACTAAGCTCCATTTCTTATGATTTACAGAGGACAAGTCCTGGTGCAGTTGTTCCCAGCAGAGCTGTAAGCCAGAGACCAGGGCCTCCAGTAGCTATTAGTGCAGTAGGTGAAGTGGCGGCTATAAAGGCAGGCCCCAGCCAGGGAAGGAAGAAGCTCAAAGCAGTGATGCAGCTGAGCCGAATAACAGTTAGTGCCCCCAAGCCAGGAACCACCACGGAGGCAACACCCTCTCCTTGGAAGAAGGCAAAGATCTTCCCAATGATGCTGCAGAAAGTGAAAGGGAAAGATGCAGATTATGCAGAGCTGGAGGCAGCAGCTCGCCAAGCGGAAGGAGAAGACAGCATGGTTATCAAGGGAAGCTATTTCCAGAAATCAGCAGGTGACGTGATATCGACAAAGAAGGTTGGCCGTGCCCTGAAGCGCACCTCCAAGAAAATCCGGGAGCGTGGCACGTCAGAGGAAGTGAGCGAATCAGAATCGAAGTCAGGGATTTCAATCAGCGTCACGGCAGAAAGTGAGTCTGAAGTGAGTGACTACGGCAGGAGGAAAAGGAGAAGGACGTCGTCGTCTTCAAGTGAGTCGTCGTCGTCATCTGCAAGTAGCACCTCTGCCTCCGATAAAGACTACTTGAAAGTGACGCTGGACCAAGACGAAACCACTGAAAGCACAGTGGACTCTGATGAAGAGCGTTCAGATTCGTCCGGGTCCAGTTCAAGTAGCAGCAGCTCTGAAGACGAAACCTCCGATTCTCAAAGTAAAGCGTCTGAAGATACAGAGTCCAAGATGTCGTCGTCATTGCAGAGCTCCGTCAGCAGCGAAGTTACTGTCAAGACGAAGAAAAGCAGGAGCTCCAAGTCCAGTCTCAAGAACCGGTCATCTACAGGAGGAAGTGAATTAGATGACACCATAGAAGAACTATCAGAAGAAGAGGAGCCACCATCAGCTATAGAAGAGGAGGAGTCAGATGACATTGAAACCTCTAGTAAACAGAGAGGGGGCAGTGAGGACGAAATTGACCCAGAGGAGGACAGTGAGGCAGAGAGAGGTACTACCAAGAGCTCAGAAACTCCAACAGATTCTGAAGATGTCCCCAAAAGGGAGAGGATTCGGAAGAAAGGGCCCACAAGGATCGCAGATACTGCTGAGTCAGAAAATCCCAGTGACTCTACATCTTTTTAGAACACAGGAGGTGGAACAAGAGGTAGACAGTGTGCAGTGAGGTGTGGTTTTGGTTTGCTGTGCTCTCTGTGTGTTGCTTTTTAAGAGGGGGGGAGCATTATGCAAGTCTCGGGCACAGCTTGGGAACCAGCCAGTAGCCAGCCTGCTACTCTCTTCCATTAAAAGAAATGTTTTGCAGAAGCGTTACGGGCTCCTAGCCGAACAGCTTCATGAACTTGAATACGCACTAATAGGATTGCACAGGGGCTAAAATAATAATAATAATTAAAAACAGGGTGGCTTGTCTAGATTACAACAACTTTGACAACAAAACTTTTATTACTTATTGATTGATTGATCTGGTTGAGTCCAGATGTGATTCTTGATTTCTCAGCGTTTCCTGATCCTTAGTGGAAGGAGAACTCCAGTGAATGGGGTTGTGTTTGAAGTGCTGTGAGCTGCGATGAACATTCTTCCTCCGGTGTTTGCGCTCTGAGATGGTTCATTCACTCAGAAAAGCTGAAGCTGCAGTAATCAAGCAAACAGCTAGCATGTGTGAATTAGCAGTTTCTTTAAATATTGGGAGAGGGGGGTAGATATGTCTATTTCTACCACTGTGTGATTTGCATTTTCTAAAGATGTATCTGTGCCTTAGAAATCAAATTGCTTTATATATATAAAAAATCTTTTCACTGAAGAACTGTTTGCATGAATTCTATGCCTACCCAAATTGCTTATAGCTAGGTTCGTTATTTAGCATGGAAACTACTTATTAACTAGATTGATTATTTTTCATTAAATTTACATGGTTAGTGCTCAAATTGGGAGGCCAATTATGAAGATAATTAATAATTATATTGAATCTGTTGCAATTATATTTGGCTGGTGTGTTCCAAAGTTTTGGTTTGTGTACTGTAATTCGATTAATGTAAACGAGCAAATCCTTACACGCATCGGGATTTCATGCTAGCGAGACATCATGTGGGGATAAGTGTGGTTTCATGTGGTATATTCCCCATCCCCTTTAATTGCAACATCCACATGGTTGCACTTGCTTCAGAAATTAAGACTGTCAAGCTGTAAAATACCATTGCTTTTGTGCAATGATCCCCTTGAAGCAGAAATGTCAAGTGCTCTTCATGAGCTGATATTACAATACGATATTTCAAGTGGTTAATTCTAGAAGGAGGTGATAATGATTTTCCAAATATGTATCCTATTGGCATATTATACATACCCTGTTGATCTCTAAGGCTAGTTCATCTATCTGCCTGTGTTTGTGGTGTGAAAACTTTGGGAGTTTGGTTATGTCTGACAGAGGCCGTTATCATGGATATAACTATATAGTATCTGATCATGGAGGTAAGCATATCGAGAGATAAGATGTCATTCATAATCTACTGCCTCAGGTGAATGTATTTCAGAGGGAACTAAATCTCAGGCTTTCAGAGAGGGTCCCAGGAAAAGTCACCCAGGTTTTCTGCAGCTTGGGCTCACTGGTTGGCTTATGGGGTCAAACAGATCAGCCTGAAGATAACATCACACCTTTTCCTGGTGTGATACCTCAGTGTGTTTCATTTCCCAAGTTTTTCCAATATAGAGAATCCGCTCCTGCAGACACTAATAGAAATGCAAAACCAAGCATGTTAACTTGAAAACATCTTCAGTTCATTATACAAATGGTGTCAGGGAACAGAGATTCTAGAGCAGGCTTCCTCAACTCCTAACCTTGTTGGATTGCAGCTCCCATCAACCCCGCCTAACACAGCCAATATTCAAGCATGATGGGAATTGCAGTCCAGTGATATCTGAGGGGCACTAGACAAAGGCAGTTCAGAAGTGCTTTGTGATCACTGGCCGCCACAGAGATCAAAATCTAGATTCTACTTGCTTCCTCCCTTCCAGGTCATGAATAAAGCGTTTTCCTGCATGTGTCCAGTGAGAGATGAGAGATGTTTATAGGAATTGTTGCTTCACACATCCCCCCCCCCCGTTTTATTACAGATATTAATGTAAATAGCCTCTACTTCATTTCTGAAACAAAAATATCCATATTGAGTCATTCCTCGTTTTAATCTCAATACACAGTGGTTAACAAGTCATTCAGCATATTTTAGTGCAGTTAAATTGATTTTTCTAAAGGAAATTGTTCACTTACCTAATTTTGTTTTCTAGTGGAAACAACAGAGCTGCCAGTGCTATGTATTAAAAAAAACACTATAAAATAATTGATTTCTCTCTTTCTTTGTCATCTCTCAGTGGGCGAGGAAAAAAAGGATCAAGCTGGTCGTTGATCCAGAGTATGAGACCAGCTCCACTGGAGAGGACAGTGCCCCAGAAAGCCAGAGGAATCGTCTCAGCAACCCCAACATTCAAACCAATATCAATGGGAACATCTACATTGCCCAAAATGGCTCAGTCATTCGAACCCGGCGCAGTTGCCTCTCAAACAATTTAAAGGTCACATCCCCTGTGAGGCTGGGGAAACATTTCAAGAAACTTGATAAGTTGGCAGTGACACATGAGGAGAATGTCCCACTCAATACGTTTTCAACGGGGGCATCATCTAGTGACAAACTGAACACAAGACCGTGCAGTGTTTCCTTTGCATCCTCCACTATAGACGCTGATAACACAGGAACAAAGTCAGGGGGCAACAGGTTGAAAAGCACAGAAGAGCAGGAGTCCATTGTTGACAACGAGGATGTCAAGGAGCCTTTGGAATTACCCAGCGATCACACGCAGTCAGACGACGACGAACTGTGGATGGGCCCGTGGAACAACCTTCACATACCAATGACAAAACTGTGACCTCTCTTTTTCATTTTTAGTTTTTACTCCCATTTATAACAAAAAGTAGGCTTTTTATCGTCACCGAGGAAAACCGTATGAACTTTGTTATCGTGCACATAAGTTGTATACTTTGAACAAAATGCTTTAAAGTAAAAAAAGGGGGGTGAGGGTGGGGGGAATCCAGAGAATTTGCACTCACATTTGTACCAATTAATTGTTCTTCCCGACAACTCTTTTTGACAGGCTCCGAATTCACTGAACAAATATCATTAAAATGGACTAGTCTTGTTGGCTCTGGAGTTATTGTTTAATAATCATCAAACCACTACTTAAATGCACAGAAACTGATTGATCAAGTTGATTGTAGCTGAGAAGGCAACCATCACACACTTGTTTGATGTGTCTGTAAAGCACATAGAAGCTTTAACCACCGGCCACTGCTGTTTCAGATTTCACCCTGCTGATAATCCTACACCCCTGTTCTAAATTATTTTCAGGCTGTGAATTGGCTACTCGTGGATTATAAATTCAGTGATTATACACTGCCTAAAGCTGGCCTGTGTTGTGCGACCCCTTCTTGTGAAGGTTGAGCCTTTATTTGAATGAAACAAACTATGAAGAAAATCACTAGCTGCCTTGGGGAACAGGTTTTATTTTTATTTTTTTAAATGTGCCTTATTTCTAATAAGAATGTATCCAACAATGTAGCAATTTGCTCTCGCTATGTCTTCCTCAAAAAAATTAGAAGAGCCATTGACCAGTATGCTCCCTCCCTCCAAATGACTTAAAATCAAATATTGTTTGAAACCTAGCATGTTGACTCTCTGAAGATCCTTTTCATTTCTTAGATAACTTATGCAGCTCATCTCTGTATCCCTTCTGATCTGTAAACATCTTCTACACACTATGGGCAGCAGTATTAGATAATGTACGTGTGCTCAAGTTCTTCCATTCATCATTGCAGGTGCGTTTCTCCACTTATTATCTCTATTGTTGATGCTAAAGTTTGCACAGGAAGCTCCCGTTACAGGTCTCTTCACATGACAGAGTTGGTGTGATGGGAATGAAGGTTGAGATTTGCTTCACACTGTCAGCGCATAGTTCAACCTTACATTTGCAGGAATCCTAAAAGGCTGAGTGGTGCCAAGCTAGCAATCGGTATAGGGAGCCTGAAAGCCGGTGAGCTACAGAACCTTCCAGTCTCTATGCATGACGCCCCATTGGGCAGATCCACACCTTACACTTAAAAGCTCGTCCAACACATGGTTACTGCACACATGTTTCCCCAAAGAATCCTAGGAACTGTAGTTTCCCCCTCATTCCCAGCCAACTTAACAAACTACAGTTCCCAGATTCTTTGGGAAACCATGTGTGCAGTAAATGTATGTTGGGTGTGCTTTAAATGGGTGATGTGGGTCAGTGCTTACCTGTCTGTGTGTCTGACATGTCTTGTCCCTGGTCCCATTTCTTAGCTTCACCGGGGGGCGGGGGTTCAATATTTTTTAAAAAAATAAATAAAAAGTTAACAAGCCTACTGACTGGTGGATGTACTCAATGTGACTTGATTATTTTTTTTAGCCAAGCAGATTCTTGAGCAATTTTATGATTCCATCAGCACATACAAAAAACCATGCACAGATCTATTCAACTTGCATTCTTGAAAGTGCCCGCCCAGTTTAGATCTGTGATGTGACCCTTAAGAAGCTGCTTCTTCCTGAGGTCCTGCTTCTAAATAGACCACTTTGTAAATGGGCATATGGAGATTTTGCCGTATTAGAAGTGGACAAGTGTATCAAACTGATCACCATGATGCACACTCTCATTTAACTGCTTTGGATGCTGCAGCCTGTAGCTAGTTGCCTTAATGGAAAACACTTCTGCTTGCACCTAATTATCACTTATCTCCCTCTACCTACTCCAGAATTCCACATATCCCTTTCTGTTCAAGAGAGTCTCCGCATCTCACACACACACAACACATACACTCATCAGATATCGGTCCTGGCACTTCTCAGGTGGGCACCATTGCCATTATAAGAGAACAAGGGCCATGTTTATGGTGAGTTCCGGCACCTCTTTTTATAGAAAAATAGCACTGAATGACACACTTTAGAAAGGGGGGGGGGGAGTTAGAGAAAGTGGGGGAGACCCATCAGCTCACATTAAAACACACACACCTTTAGCTCAGTCTTTAAGAACAGCTTTTCAGGGAGCAAAAGTAGTTGGAAATTAACTTGCACAAGCAGAAACAAAGCACCCATTGGATACAACCTATCACATTTACAGCACAACATGCTGCACAATACATCTGGTGGACAATTTTAAAAATATATCCCATTCACAAGAGCTGTTAAATATGCAAAGGGAACAATCCAGATCTCATGGCATTATAAATTGGAAACGTTTCTAATTATTTCTAGGTTAAATCAGCATAACTTTGCTGAAGCCAATGGAGCTTTGTAAATTTACAACTGCTGGAGAGCTTCCATAATGGAATTCTTAAGCTATAAAACTGTTCTAAGTGAAACATGAATCAGGCCCCTGGTATCAGCAATATACTCATTATATAATGCAATAACCTTTGTAGATGCATAGAATGGAAGATTAAAGATGATGCAAAATCATTTACAGCAGGGATGTTTGTGATAATTAATCTTGGGGTTGTTGTTTTTTAAAAAATCCATCTTCTCTGGTAAAGCTGTTTCCCCTCTCATGCATCCGTTTTTGTTTGTGTCTACAGCTTTTATGATTAATCAATAATTTCTTTACCTTATGGCAACAGCAGCCAGAATTAAAATGAGAATGACGCAGGCACTTGAGTGATGTCAAGAGATACAAAAGGTAATCAGGCGATGAACTCAGATCCATTTATTTTCAGCTACAGCTTGTCTTTGGGCTAAAGAATGCAAGATAGATTCCAGGCCAAAAGGATTCCACCAACAATTCCATAAGGCCAATGAACACTGAACCTTTAATAAGCTTAGCTTACATAAAAATGGCCTGTCAGGGACAAAAGGTCTGGGCACATCAAAGAAATGTTTGTTTGCATAAAGTTAAACCGTGATATATCACCCCTGGGGGGAAACTGGTTATAATGATATTTTGACATTCCCCTTGCAGCTCTGCCCTGCTTTGTTGGAGCCCAACCAAATGTGACTGCTATACAGAGCCAGTGATCCCCTTTTCACACTTTTAAGAGAGTATATCTGCATACAACCCAAATAATTAGGTTGGCAGAAAAGGTCTGCAGATTCACTTGTGCTTGCATAACATGTTGCACATGTGGAAATGCTTAAACCAGGGCTTAATTTAAAACCAGATCTACTAGAGCTTTGCTTTAAAATCCCCCAGAACAGGTGAAGCACATAGCTGCCAAGTTCTCCCCTTTTTTTAAGGGAAATTCCCTTATGCTGAATATGCTTCCTCGCGAGAAAAGGGAAAACTTGGCAGCTATGGTGAAGCAATAATAAAAGCCTTGCACAGAGTGAGGAGAAGGCGGCATTCAGGTGAGAGGGCATTCAAACAAGGGAAGTACCACCCTTCATTCTTTCAGTTCCACTGCCCACTTCATGGCCAATATTTCATGCAAATTCCAAAACAAAAATAAGACATTTCACTAAACAAACAAACCCAAATACAGGTACTACTTGTTTCCCATTAAATAGACTAGGGAACTGAATCTGCCCACAGCCAGATCTAGAACTGAGCCACCCTCCCTGAGCTACTATTAATAGCAGGGCAGGGACACCCACCTGAACCACTCACCAGGTGATTCAACTTGAATAATTGGGAGCACATTCTAAGTGCACTCCAGCTTTAAGCAAGGGCTGCAAAGGCTCCTGAATTCTAGTGGGACTTGAATCACAGCAGATACCATTTCTTCAGCCTCTTTCACCCTGCACTTCCACTGGTCTTCATCTTCACCCCATGACTCACAGATGTGGTAATGTACTCCTTCTCTGTTGTTTCTTGTCTGGCTTTGAATGTGCCTCCTCCATGATTTAGTTTTCTTTAGCCCAAGGGTCCACAAATACATTTACCAGGTTGCCACTGGTGAGCTGTACCTCCCCACCACCACCACCCTTCGTGTAATAGCAATGAGCAACCAGCCTTTCCATCTGTGGAGGGAAGCAGAGGTTCATCCTCTCCAGCCCAGTTATGCAGTGTCTTGAGCTCAGTGTAAGGTCTCATGATTCTGATGACCTCCCCTGAAGGCAGGACAGGGCCAAGGTGAAAACAGGCTTCAGCCAGTTATGAAGGCCAGACAAGATTGGCTGGCCGCTACCATCACCTTGGATCCATTCTGTCTTCTTCAACTCTTATCAAAAGAGATGTGCTTTTGATGCAGAGATTATGTTCCTATGTTTCCGCAGGGTCTGTGTACCATCTTCTGGATGAGATTGAAAATTGTGGGGAAAGGAAACCATTTACAGCCCCTCCAACTGAGTTTTCTTGGATGTATGAAGTTATAATGAGATCCATCTTAAACCCACTCTTAACAAAGCATTGAGATCACTATTACTGCCTCATTGTACATATTCTGACTGAGTACTGAAATCGGGATAGAAAGAATTATATTTTGTATTCGGAGCATAGAATGGTAAAGGAATATGCACAGAACTGTGTGCCTCGTGTGCATTTAAAAGCACAAAATAATGAAGCAGAAGCTTGTGGAGAGCTTTGGCAAAGATATATGAGGGCTGCGGCCACAAAGCAACAGTCTGTTAATTACTGATCAGTGTGATAAAGTGTGTTTGAGTTCTGTCCTGTGAACAGCACAGCATCCTTCTTTACAGGTGTAAGTTAATCTCATTCCTTAAGTATCATGAATTATGATTTATTGAATTTTTAAAAAACCATTGCTAGTATTAGTGAATCTGAGGCATTATTGTGTTTAAAAACGTGTAGACATTTGGGAATCAGTGTTTCTGAGAGGACATGATTTTAAAATAGGGTCTATGCTTTGTTGGCAGCATAAAGAATAAATGTTATTTGTTTTGGTTGCTGTTTTATATTGAGCAGAGGGCAGAGTTTTGCACATATACACAAAACTTGACTACTGGTAAAGCACACCAGCTTTTTTTTATCAGGAGGTGCCGTACAGAACTCTGGCAGAAAGCGCTTTCCCCACTCTGTTCCAGCTTCTTAACACCATCAGGAATCTTCTTCAGACTGAGGGTAATGATTCCTGCCCTCTCTATGATTTGTCTTTGTGATGCTGTGCTAGTTTCAATTTGTTGGTTGGCTTTTCTAGTATGGCTGTTTCCCATACAGTTTGGTATCTTGTTCACTCCTGACAGGTCCTTCCAGTATCTAGCTATGGTGCTCCTGGCTGAAAAGATGAGCTCTTGGTAGTGTGAATGCGCATTATTGTTTTGGAAAATATTCAATAGGGCCAGTTCTGGGGGTGGCTTCTAATACCTGTTTAGTTCTTTCTTGTAAGACTGGGCATATGAGTGTAATTGGTTCTGGAGGTCCGTACTTAACCTGAAGCATACTTAACCTGAAGCAAACTTTCCCATTGAAAGTAATGGAAAGTGATTTAATCCGTTCCAGACGGGTTCGCAGAGTACTTAAACTGAAAGTACTCAAACCGAAGCGTACTTAAACCGAGGTATGACTGTAGAATTAAATGCTGAAAGCATTTCAGTAGGGGTGTCAATGGCACCACCCACCCATGTGTCTTTGGCAGCATGGGAGCCACTGCAGCTCACCTGTCCCATGTGAGAAGCCCTGGTATGGCTTCTCCCCATTCCAGCATCCCCCATCCTGGATATGGGCCAGTGCTGGCACAATACAGAGTCATGTTGTGGGTTCTCCTTATGTGATTCAAGAGCATAAATATATGCAGGATAGGATTCTGCCAGAGCCATTCCCACCCCACCAACCTTATGTAAAATGGTCTGCAGGTGGCAGCTGTGGTGATGACATAGTAACTGTATTTTACCATAGGAAACAACATCTGAAATGGCAGGAGAGACTTTGATTGCCCTTCCCTCCTGTTCCTACCACACACTGTACAAGCTTTGCTGCCAAAGCCAATTGCGTTCTGCTGGCTGTGCTTGTTTCTGTAGATTGATACATCCAAGACACCTGGACTCTTTTCTTACCTGTTAGTTGCCCTGGGTCCCATGGTAGAGCTCTTGGGTTTAGTTATACAGGAACAACTAATGTCTTGGCAGAGCTTCACTGCATGGGGCTCCCTTGTACATAAATAAATTGGGAGCTTCATAATGGAGAATTACTATGGCTTGCAAGAACCTTTTCTATCCCATTTTCCCAGGAAGCACGACTCATTGTCACTGTGCATTGTTGCTTTGACCCTGGTAGCTTTCCGCGCTTCAGAGAAATCTTTTTCTGCCATTTAAGTTTTAAGAATGAAACGTACTCAGTGGAAATAATAGAATTATGGAGGGTTTGGAAGTGCCAACCTTTTAGGGATGGTGGTTATGAACTCTACCATAGATGAGGAAAGACAGCAGCATCCAATTTTTTGCTCTGCAGAAAAGAGGCCAGATACACAGCTTTTGCAAATGAGCCCATGCATACATTAGTGGAAATAGTCAGTTTTATTGCACATAGCCAAAGGCTGCCGCAATGTACACAGAATCATTCAACAATTAAAAGGAAATATGCTAGATTAATACAAAAAACTAAAAACATTTATATTATCAAAACAGTGCCTATAGAAATACAGTGGTACCTTGGGTTAAGAACTTAATTTGTTTTGGAGGTCTGTTCTTAACCTGAAACTGTTCTTAACCTGAGGTACCACTTTAGCTAATAGGGCCTCCTGCTGCCGCCGCGCCGCCAGAGTACAATTTCTGTTCTCATCCTGAATAATGCTAATTAATACAATGCACAATTTTATTCATGAGGGACGCAGGTGGCGCTGTGGGTTAAACCACAGAGCCTAGGGCTTGCTGATCAGAAGGTCGGCAGTTCGAATCCCTGCGACGGGGTGAGCTCCCATTGCTCGGTCCCAGCTCCTGCCAACCTAGCAGTTCGAAAGCACGTCAAAGTGCAAGTAGATAAATAGGTACCGCTCCAAACGGGAAGGTAAACGGTGTTTCCGTGCACTGCGCTGGTTCGCCAGAAGCGGCTTAGTCATGCTGGCCACATGACCTGGAAGCTGTACCAATAATGCCGGCCAATAATGCGAGCTAAGCGCCACAACCCCAGAGTCGGTCACAACTGGACCTAATGGTCAGGGGTCCCTTTACCTTTACAATTATATTCAGAGTTTGGTGATAAAGATAGAATATAGCTTGATGTAGGTAGGGTCAAATAAATGCATCTCCTTTACAGTTGATGGCTATCTTGACTATATAATTTCTCTAATTTTCCTAGCGTCAGTTGCAAAGAGTGCTACACGCCAGGTCACATACTTACCTGTGTCTGCGAGGAGATATAAAATCATGTCAGAGGGGTTCTGGCCAGGGGACCTTGTCATTATAGGTGCTAAAAATCATTATCTTACTTACTTCATTATATAAGGAGCAGCGCAAGATATAATGCATAAGGTTCTCTACTCCAGGAGATCCCCTAATGCAAACACATTCGTTTGTTGGTATGCCTCTGTGTCTCCCATAAAGCAGAGTTTATTGTATTTAATCGTAACTCTGTAAAAGCTTTCCAAAGTTGTACAAAAGTCAGTTCATTGAAATAAGGTATTTGTTCATGGGCCTCTCTTAGTTTAAAATATAATGGGGCGCATGTGGATGTATACATAGAGTTTAGATCGTTTTTAATTACCGCTGTCCCTATGATTCGTTTAAAAATATTTTTCTGGGAATATAAGGGAAGTTCTTTGATCTCAGTCACTGAAAGGTCATATTTGCCCATCAGTTGAGCAGTGTGATGTACCCAGGTTCTAAGAGGTAATCCATTCAAGAGCTCAATCAGGGATTTTTTTGGTAGCCTAGTGTTGTCGGAAGGTTAGTGGCTGCCTCTTTTCCTCCCCCCAATAGTGTGCTATTTCCCTCCCTAAAAAAAGCTCTCAACAACTTTGAGCTGAACCCCCTAAAAACGGGGGTAGATCACCACCAGATTTTAAATTTGAAAGTAGATCGCAGTGTCTCTAGAGTTGGCCACCCCTGGTCTAGGGAAATCAGCTGTTCCTTTTGGCTCTCCTGGTTATTTTGATGTTGGGCATGATTCTGCAAATTCAACTTGGGCATCTCTGTTTCCTCCCCACCTGTTGATTTTTTTGTGACGTCATTACTTCCATTGGGGATCCAGGCCTTGGTTTTGTGGACCCCTCTGTAGCACCAGTCCTCATCTCATAAGGATGCAACAATAGAATTGCAAAATACCCGGGTTGGAAAAACCCCTCTGCTTGACAATCTGAATTTCAGCTTATGAATCAGTGAGGGCAGTCTAGTACCGGTAGTAGAAAAAGTTAACATAATTATTTGGATTTGATTTGTGGTATTCAAGGGTTCAGTCCCAACTAAGTCAATCTCTGTAAGTCCAATACCAAGTAAGTCTGATAAATGTCGCTTGGAACGCTGGGCACCTTTCCAGTTAGGAGTTTGATCTGGTCTTCCACAAATTGTCATGCAAATCTTTTTTGGTTGGAAGATTAAATAAGAAGAGTTTGTTTTAAAAGCCTCTGTGCATTCTACGTCAAGCATAGGGGTCTGCTCTTGTTGTCGTCATTTCACATTGGTGTTTTGGTGTTCTGTTACTGCCTGCTTGTTATTAACTGATAAACTGTGGACCTCTTTGGATAACTGGATTATTTGAGAGGCAATACCTCTAATTTTTTGAATGATATGCTCAACCGTTCTTGCAATTAGAGTTAATTGGGTGCTCTCCCAACTTGTTATTCCTTCCTCTCTTAGAGGCACAGAGTCAACTTGCCTCATCGTTGGATCCAGTTCTGTGCTCTTACCTTCTCCTCATTTTCACAATCATCTTTAAGGGGAGAAAATCGGTTTTTTGTTGGAACTATAAAAACAGATTTGTTTTAAAAAGACCTCCATTTTAGATTGCTTGGGAGCCAGTGATAGAACTGCTTCCTCTGGACCCCTGTTGTGTTTACTAGCAAGCATAGTATTGCAGTGAGGAGTAAACAAGGAGAGGTTTCCTTAACCGAAGAAAATAATAATAATAATAAAATAGAAAGTGTTGTTTGTTCAATTTAAGAGTTTCTCTGTGGTGACTGCCAGGAGCTCCAAAAACAAAGTACCCGTATATTCCGGCGTATAAGACGACTGGGCGTATAAGACGACCCCCAACTTTTCCAGTTAAAATATAGAGTTTGGGATATACCCGCCATATAAGAAATACAACCTGGTGTATAAGACGACCCCCGACTTTTGAGAAGATTTTCTTGGGTTAAAAAGTAGTCTTATACGCAGGAATAAACAATATAAAAGGGAGCTGGCAGTTAATAGCTAGTAGCTGGCAGCCTGCCCAGGATACTTCACAGAACTTGCCCAAGGTGTTTCTCATAGCATAAATAAGAAGGTGCTGATAGAATCTCCGTAGGTTGGTGAGTTTAAAAGCAGAAAAGGGGAAAAAAAGGAAAATTGACTTCCCTGGGTAGCAATTGACACTAATTACAGCCCTGTTATCTGTGGCGCTCCGAAGCCTGCTTGCTACGCCGTCGCCATATTGGAGCTAATGTCTTGGCAGAGCTTCATGGCATGGGGTTCCCTTGTACATAAATAAATTGGGAGCTTCATAATGGAGAATTACTATGGCTTGCAGAACCTTTTCTATCCCATTTTCCCAGGAAGCGCAACTCATTGTCACTGTGCATTGTTGCTTTGAGCCTGGTAGTTTTCCAAGCTTCAGAGAAATCCTTTTGTGCCATTTTTAAGTTTTAAGAATGAAACGTACTCGGTGGAAATAATAGAATTATGGAGGGTTTGGAAGTTTTAAGAATTTTTAAGTTTTAAGAATGAAACATACTTGGTGGAAATAATAGAATTATGGAGGGTTTGGAAGTGCCAACCTTTTAGGGATGGTGGTTATGAACTCTACCAGAGATGAGAAAAGACAGCAGCATCCATTTATTTGCTCTGCAGAAGAGACGGGCCAGATACACAGCTATTGCAAATGAGCCCATGCATACATTAGTGGAAATAGCACGCTAAATGCATCATATTAGGCAAAGCTGCATGCAAAAACAAGTATATTAGATGTAATTAGATGAATTTTCATGAATTCTTTATTTTTTTAAAAAAATGCAAATTTGTGGAAATGTGAATAACTCAATTCTTTAAATCTTTAAAATGCACATACTAATGTGTATGTGTGGCACTCCCCCCATGTGAGAGGAGGGATCTTGGCTCCATCAGTCCTGGTGTCTATATATAAATATAAGTATCTCTAAGCATGTGTAGAGTGCACCATGATAATAGAAATTTAGAAAGTAATGTTACTTACTGTAACTTTAAGAATTGGTAACTGAACTTGTTTGCTTTCCTCTTCTCTCCTCCTCCATTTTTCCTTTTGTGTTGTGTCTTTTGGATTGAAAACCTGGAGACAGAGGCCACCTTGATTTTGTGAATCTTAATCCACTCTGGGAGTCTTGTTGACCAAAGAGTGAGTACCTTCAGTAGAGGGTAAATAACAACAGGCTTTATTCATGTCACAGTGGCCGGATGGGACTACTTCAGAGTAACGACTCTACACCGCTCTGCATTTTATCTTTTTATTGGTGCTGCGTATTTACAGTGCTAAAGGTAGAGCTATTTACAGAGACACATCTTTTCAGCTTTAATCAGAACCTCCGAATGGCGTTTGGCGCGTCTTGCGCCAGCATAACAACTTGGGGAGCCCCATCCTCTTCCCCCGACGCTTTCTGCGAAGTTCCGGAGTTGGGGGGATGGGTCTGCCCCCCTTTTTTCCTCCCTGTCCCACCTGGGACGCTGGCTCTTCTACCCTGCCAGAGCCTTGGACCCCACTTCCTGTTTCCCCACTTGAGCTGGAGCTTTCCCTGCTCTCAGTCGTGCTCTGGGCTGGGCTGGAACTCAGGAGGGGAGGGGCTTCGCCATACCCCTTGCCCCTCACAATTCACATTGGCAAAATAACTGTAAACTCTGTTACAAAGTTAGAAAACGTTATTTTTATAAGAAATAAGGTTCAAGTTAGAAAGAACATAAAGCTCCATCTTTAATGCTTCCTTTTGTTTCTGGTAGCCATGCAAATGCTCCACAGCTTCACTAAAATCCAGGTTGTTGTTTTTTAATGGAAAGCTATCATCACTTTTGTTCTGAAGGAGAAAGTGATACTTTAATTCATTATAGAGAATTACTGAACAGCAAGCAGAAACCCTTAGCTAAATGGAGCTATTTTAAAAACTGTGGCGTAAAATACCATTATTCTTACATTAAATGTTATAATCAAATTTATTGTTGCAGAAACCATAGACCTGGAACAGCAAATACAATTTCAAGCATGCATTTGGGGGAATCTTATAGAAAAGAGGCAATTCCCTTTTGATAACCCTCCATTTGCTCACCTCCATTTTCAGAGGCTTCCATCAAAGTGTGTGTTTGCGTAAGTAAGGTTACCATACCAGCCATAATTAGCAATCACTCTTAAAGGCTTTAATCATAACTTTTCCATAAAGGTTTATGGCTGTACGTAGAACAAAGCTGTCGTGTTATACATTGACTACATACCCAAATTATAGGTCTAGGAAACCAATACATTTCATAAACACATGGGACTGGGCATTACATTTTGAATAATTCAAAATAGTGAGCAGTCACCACAGATGGAAGATGGGCTTGGCTCGCATTCGTTAGCCACCAACCAATCAAAAGCATCGAGGGCCTTGAGGAGAGGCAGAGTACAGTCAGGTCTAGACCTGTGAGGGAACCTTCCATCAGGCCCTCAGCCAGCGCCCAACCTGACAGACCGCCAACCCTGGGCCTGTGGCCACCTGTGAAAATGTTTACTAATCCCAATGACCCTCTGAAGGTTCGTTGGTTTTGAGGGTAAGTCTCCCTTTGCCCTTAGTGGCTTCTGTTTCACAGCTTCGAATGACACTGAAAAGTCGTCACGAGTGGAGTATTCTAGGCCTGCTTACCTTCACATTAGAAAACAAAAGTGGCGATTCAGCAAAACGGTTCCCGAACTTTCCCATTGCTTGCTAATGAATGATTCACAACCCATTTTTCTTCTCTGTTTATAGCCGACAGCTCTTTAAGGAGATGTGCTCTTCCACAGCCTCGGCACATGACACACACACACACACACACACACAAAAGCTTCCCAGGTGATGCTGATGTTAAAATATAGACTCGGGGTAAAGCCTGATTGCTGGTGCTTGAAGGCTCAAAGAGTCGTTGCAGGGATTGGTACAAACTGTTGCATTGCACTAAAGCTGACGCTCTAAATAGCTTTTCGAATCTCAACTTTTCACAGAGCTGCCTCGGGGGTGCATTCATCTATTACCTTAAAAACATACAGCAAGGAAGAGGGAGCGATTGTGAAACTGAGGGAATTAAGTCCCAAAATCCATATTAGGGCAATGTCTTTATTTAACAATTAGAATTATTGTCACCTGAAACCTCTGTGAATGACAATCCAAAAGCCATTTCATGTTTTGAAAAATGTTTTCATGTGATACAGAGTGGTATTCCAATTGGTCTTTGTATCTGTTGTCCATTCCAGCCGATGAAAGGAACTAGAGACTACATCTGCAATTTTATGTCGCAATCTATTCCCATGTTAAGTTAACCTCCATGAGACCTCTGATTGCATCTAGCAATGAGAACTTTCACAGTTCTTATTCAACATATCTCTCTTGAATTATTGCACATAGTGGATGAATTAATGGAATGGATTGTAAAAAATTAAAATAGATTTTGATGGATATTAATAGATTAAGATACAGCTATCTGGGGATTTGGGGTGGGGGTGTTCATTGATATGGTATGCTGAAAATATTTAGCTCTCGCTCACTTGTTCTCTATTCCATCTGAACCAGGAGAGGCTGGGCAGGTGCTGAGCCAATGCCTGGAGGCAGTGATGGGCTGGATTGAAGCCACATCCTGATAAAACAGAGGTGGTGTGGGTAGGTCTGGGATTCATGTGGGCAAATGTGGGTCCAGGGAGAAGGGAGAATGCCTGTTTTGAATGCAGTTTCATGCCTCCTGGGGAAAAACACCTGCATACCTTGGGGGTTCCCTTTGATTCAAAGGTGTTATTGGAAGTGTAGGTAGTCTAAGTGTTGAAGACTGTTGGTTCAGTGCCTATAGACATGCAGTTTGGATTCCAGTCTGTGCTTTAATAACCTCATGAGTGGATCACTGCAATGCACTCTGTGAAGATGGTCCAGAAGCAGCAGCTAGTGCATGACATGTTTGCAAAGCTGTTAAACAGGGCAGCTATATAAGTCCACGTGACACTGGTCCTCACAGTTCTGCACTGGCTACTGGACCCAGTTCAAGGTGTTGCCACCAGCAGCCAAAGCCCTAAATGGTTTAGGACCAAGTACATAAATGGCTTGTGGATCTGCCATCAAGAAGGTATCTCAGACTAGAGAGAACAACCTTCTTGATGGCAGCACCCCAGTTGCGGAATTCCTGCCCCAGGTAAGTGCAGTTGATCCCCACATGCCACAGTGGGGATTTGAACCCAGGTCTCACAAGTCCTAGTCTGGCATTCTAACCACTGTGGCACAGAGTGAATGAATGAATGTGGCACAGAGGCTGAGTCTCTGAAGGAATCTCCTTAACCCACTCTCTGTTCATCAGATTTCATGTTCTTATTATTTATTCATACTTTTACTTTCTGTTTTATCCTTAGGAGTGAGTGGGATGGTGGGGTAGAGCCAGCTGAGAGAGGGGTGTTTGATGCGGGGGGGGGAGGGAGCAGGTGGGAAATATGTTGCCTCTGTAAAACAAAAACTGATGAAACGTCTATGAGCTCTTTCAAAATTAAAACAAAAATGCCTTCCTAGAGTTGGCTGCAGTACACTTAGTTTCCAGTAGGGGTCACCACAGGACAAGGGACTAATGAAGCCAACGCAAACCAGGGAAAGCTATTTGATAGGAATGCGGTGGACTGAGCTGCTTCTAATTTTAGATTTCTATTTAAGAGACGATATATATTTATTATTAGCAAGCGATTAGACCCATTTTGCCTGCGGTCTAAGAGCTTGCCATAACAATGCAGAGTGTCAGTTGCTGAGGCTGTTTTCATGGGCTGCCTTATAAAAACAAACTGGCCTCTAAAACAGGTTTTATAACTGTTCTATCAAAACAAAATTGAAGGGTAATTGTGTGTGTGTGTGTGTGCAGCCAGCGTGAGAAAGGCATCTCTTTTTTGGCCATAAAAGGCCTTGCCAGCTGGTCATCTGTGAGGACTTCATTCAAAACAAACTTTCTTTCTTTTTTCTTTCTTTCTTTCGCCTTTCCTTGCCAGAACTCCTTTCCTCCCACCCTGTGCTTCCTCCATCCCAGATTATATTTAAATAAGGGTTCACATGTACTAAATGATGAACAGTTGCCTGCTACTTAAATGGATTTTGCGCCGTTGATTTTAATGGTGCTGGTGGAGTATATACCGTAATGGTCCTTGAGCTGTATCTTTAATGAAATGTGTGAAGTGTCTGTATGTGACTGAAAATATACTCTTCCCCCCCCCCCCGTAGCTTACGTGCCTTTTGTACAGTCTCTTTCATATGGTGTGGCCCAGACGCCTGTTCCAAAATTTCTGGTCTACAGTTTCTATTATCATCTGGGCTTCAGTCCAATGCACAGTTATGCAAGCTTTCCCATCAATTCCAGCAGGCCTGGAAACTATTTATAACTGAACTGGACTTTTATTATTGCGCTTTATTTAGATTTATATCCCCACCCTTCATCACTTTCATGATCCCAAAGTGGGTAAGAGCTATTTATTCTGTTTTAGTTGCAAATTTGTAAGCTGTTTCGCAACTCAGTGTCACAGGAGCAATGGGCAGTCAAATATAAATACTGTACGGTAGACCTGCAACTTGAATACATTTAACGTGCTTATTCATCTTTATACACTTAGCCAAAAAAAAAACAATTGAAAGGGGTCAGGTGTCTGGAGAAAGGGAGCTTGGCAATCCTTCCTGCCATTGCACCCAAAATATTTTGACTATACAGTACTTGATTTTGGCTTTATGCACTATCCTCAGAAAGTATACCCCCACATACACACACACGTAAGTTGTGGGTCTGCTGCATAAAAGATTACGAGCTCAGTAAACTAACGGCAATAAAACCACTTCTACAGTTGTGCAATAGGGTGATGACATTTTTACAATCTCATTTCCCTGTATCATAATTTGATGAGCTTTCATTAAAGATTAGATAAAAATCTTACTTTCAAAGAGATTTGATAAAAAAAAACCTCACGCACAAAATGATTTAAAAAAAATTATTTATCAGTTTTTTGACCATTTTTGAAGTCACTGTAAGCAGATATAAAATTGAACCCAAGCTTTAGAGTCACATATGTATATACAACATTATATAGGGTCATCAAACACACAAGGAAGCTTTTTTTAGCTGCAGTAACAGTATAGACACCGCTAGAGGACGATGTTTTGCTACCTCTCCTGTAGGTTCTTTTCCCAGCGTGTCCGGCAGGGTGTGCTGGCTGAGTTTTGAGGTCCCCAAAAGGGGCTTTTACCTTGCGCAGGTGTGACATTTGTATACCCTATGTTGCTAAGAACACTCCCCATTGTGGAATGTGGTGTGTCCAAATTTGATATGAAATATATATAGAATTGTGAATACTGTACAATTTTATGAAATGGTAAAACGGCATACAAAAAAATTAAAAACAGTTTGTGTGTAACCTTTTTTAATATTTCAATGGAATATACCTCATTTTAGTCTTTAATAGGCAAAAGTTCATCCATTTGGGCTACAGGAAATAAGTTTTGAGAAAATAAATGAAAACGTCATCACCCTATTGTGCAATTATAACTCCGTAAAGTGACTGGGTCGAGAGCTTTCTTCTTTAACAAAATTAAAACTATCTACAACAGAAACACAGTATAAAACATCAGCCAACAACAGTCAAGGAATATGCAAACAAACCCAACAACGGTGCTTGAAGCCTGTTTGGCTCAGTCTCTTATTCCACACAAGGACTTGTCTTTAAGATAAGGTCTCACACTTGTTTGGCAACCTGGCAATGAGTTAAGGAGATTGTACGAGGACAGGGAACCTGGCTTAAATACACCACAGGTATGTATGCTGCAGTGTGCTGGGATATGAGCAGGCCCTGGGGCAGCTGTTTGATCTAATGTGAAGATGCGGTTGAAGAAAACTATTCCTAGGAGGAATTTGCCTTATACCATCTTTTTCTTTTGCCAGCTAAGTCCCCCTGGCTTGCTAGATCACGTGACTGAGCTGAAAGGGGTTTGGAATACGTGCAAGTCCCTCCGTATCCCATCATGCCCCTGCCACACCCCCTTTTAAAGACTTAGGCTGGCATAAGTTACACTGGCTTCAGTTCTGCTGGCTGAGCCCCAGTTGAGCTAGGATGAAGGATCTCCTGCCTGTTGGCATATTGCCGTCTGAGCCAAGATGACTAGGAAAGCCCAAGAGATGCCAAACCCCAACTCTCTCATCCCAGAAGATCTTGGGTTTGGATTTCATTGCTGGTGTACTTAACCCTGCTATTATAAAACTAGCTTTTGCCAGGTTTGATAATGTCACACCACTGGGATGAATTTTTGCATTTGCTTCAGTGGTGAATGGGGACCCAGGTGGCGCTGTGGTTAAACCACTGAGCCTAGGGCTTGCTGATCAGAAGGTCGGCGGTTCAAATCCCTGTGACGGGGTGAGCTCCCGTTGCTTGGTCCCAGCTCCTGCCAATCTAGCAGTTCGAAAGCACGTCAAAATGCAAGTAGATAAATAGGGACCGCTACAGCGGGAAGGTAAACGGCGTTTCCATGTGCTGCTCTGGTTTGCCAGAAGCGGCTTTGTCATGCTGGCCACATGACCTGGAAGCTATACGCTGGCTCCCTCGGCCAATAATGCGAGATGAGCGCGCAACCCCAGAGTCGGTCACGACTGGACCTAATGGTCAGGGGTCCCTTTACCTTTACCTTTACAGTGGTGAATGGGGTTCCTCTTCTTCATCTTACTTAGTAGTGTGTGGTTCTCCCTGTGGAAGCCTTCACAGAGCCATGCTAACAAAAGAAGCACCTCGTCCTTAACTTCCAATGAATTGCCAGGTTGCTTGCTGGAGAAATATACAAACTGCAAAAAGCAGTCTTCTACCACTGCAAGTTTATAGCTACGGGCATTAGACAGTAAACAGTGCAGCAATGACACATCAAGCAGCAAATAAACCAGTCAGAATATTTCAAGCTTGGAAGTTAGCAAGGCACAGATACCAAGTCCTGGAACTTGTTTTCTCACCATTGGCAGCTGGATGTTTACTTGCCTGGCTCCCATCTAAAGGCTGTGGCTTCTGTGGAATCTACTTGTGAGTCTGAGATGCCCAGGTATTTTCAGCTAAGCTTCTTCCTCGAATCATACTTTACTCTGGTAGATGAAAATAGAGAGCCATTTACTGGAAATTGTATTTGACAAGAAGCTAGTGAGGTTTTTGTACCTCTTTGTCTGAAACGGAATCGATTTTATTGTTGTGAGGGTTTTTTTTTGGGGGGGGGAGTAGCCTGTACGCCTGGGTCCCTTATAATTCCTGGATCCAATAAGATTTCAGTTGCTGGAATAGCCAGGCAAGGTTTTGGTTTTTCCGGGGGGGGGTTGTTAATGGCTTAAGTACAGTTCAATAAGGTCACAAAGGGAGTGGGTCTGTGCTAGAAAGGTGGGTGGGCCCTCCCTCAACTGACTGTTAGGTAGAAAGACAAAAGCTGGAGTTGAGGGGTGTGAGCTTGAAGCTAGAAGCAGGCTGGGCAGCTGAGAGACACAGCCATGCCTGATTTCTGCTGGAATCCAAGGCTGTGGCCATGGGAGAAGCAAGACCCTCTTGGGGTGTTAATGCTGTGAGCTCCTCCGTCTTAGGTTATATGTGTCAATAAACCATATATCATAAAGACACCACTTGATGAGCCTTTTTGCCCTGATCCAAGAGGACTCTTCTTGTGTTATTCTCTACCGTATAACAATCAAAAATGGTAATTCAATATTTTTAGTCTAACCCCTCCCTCCTCGTGTGTATAATAATAATAATAATAATAATTAATAATAATAATAATTTATACCCCACCTATCTGGCTGGGTTTCCCCAGCCACTCTGGGCAGCTTCCAACAGAAAAATGAAACAAAATAATCTATTAAACATTAAAAGCCTCCCTAAACAGGGCTGCCTTCAGATGTTTTCTTTAAAAAATGGTAGCTGTTTTTCTCTTTGACATCTGATGGGAAGGTGTTCCACAGGGCAGGCGCCACCACCAAGAAGGCCCTCTGCCTGGTTCTCTGCAACTTGGCTTCTCGCAATGAGGGAACCACCAGAAGGCCCTCGGTGCTGGACCTCAGTGTCCGGGCAGAACGATGGAGGTGGAGACGCTCCTTCAGGTATACTGGACCGAGGCCATTTAGGGCTTTAAAGGTCAACACCAACACTTAGAGAATTATTAGAGAATAATTCCAGTAAATTAGCACAAGTTCCCCTCTACTGAATTGTACTGAGTTTTTCAGTGTCATAATTTGGCTGACTATTGTAGATGTATTTGCAGAATCGGCACCTGCTCTCATTTTCTGCCCAATCGACTCATACTGGTGTTAAGCAGCTTCTGTCTTTTCATATTTGTTTACTGTCTTGTGGTTTCTATCATCTGTAGACAGTTGTCTTAAACTCAGTCCTCCTTTGCTTATTTGCATCTGATTTCAATACCTTTTCTTCTGCTTCTTTCCATTGTCTTATAAGGGTTCTTTTGAATTTTTGTTCTTTCCCTAATACTTGATTATCTCCTTCTGATAGTTACTCCTGCTGCATTTTCTTTTACTGATCTTCTCTTTTCCGCTGTTGCATCATCCTGATAAGCATACTGGCAGGATTAGATTTCTTTAACGGTTTCAGGTGTGCCTCCCTTAATTTTTTCCTTTTTAAACTTTTAAAGTTTCCTCCTGTTGATCTTTTCTAACATGTTGATCTTTTTTTGTCCTACTTTCCTTCATTGCCCCGTCTGGATTTACAATGGTATTTTTTTTTTTTTGCTTTAATTCTCCTGCTGAAGCTTTTAGCTGCTGCTTTTGACACTGCTCTGCAGATTTTATGAATTGCATGTGTTTTTACTATAATAAGTTTTTACCTCCTGCTTATGCTCTTAAACATGTTGCAGGTTGTTCGGAACTCTTTTTTGTACAGCAAGCAACTATGTGAAACCACAGAGTTTTGGAGTATGTTGCCAGCAATACGCTGATGACACATAGCTCTGCTTCTCCTTTACATCTATAGGTGCGGCAGTGGATATTCCCACAGGGTCCAGTCTGCCCTCTTCTCCTTTTTTCCTTTTTCCAGTCAACTGTCAATTCCAGTCCCATGCAACTGCCTGGAGTCTCTGGCACAGCCATTTTAATTCTCCCACAATGCAGTGCCAGGCATTCAGTCAGCTAGCGGTGTTGGCAGAAGAGTCCAATCTGTGCAGTTAAACTTCCTGGTTTTGCCATTTTAATTCCCCACCTCCCCAGAAAAATAGTATTATACATTGTTTTAAAAAGCATTTTGCCCCTCCCCCCCCACCAACTTTCCAGCCGTCAATATACCTGGAGCTAGCCCTGCCATTGGATTTTTCACCCCTGGGGCTGTCACACGCTCCTTGTGCTGTGTGGCTGCTTAGGCAACTTTTTCTAAGAAGATTCCTAGGTACTTTGATCCAAAGCCAAGTCTGCTTATGCTAACATTGACTTTATCTCTGAGCCAAAACACCAGCTGATGAAGATCCCATGCACTTACTCCTATCTCGTAGGCATACTTTTCTGTTTAGTGCTTTTTTCCCCTGTCTTGCAGTAATGCCTGGGCGTTCAAGCCCTGTTGCTTCAAAACCTTGTCATCCTGGTTCTGCATCATCATCTTGTTTAGAGGAAATATTCCGAGCGCATGATTTATGACGGCCTGCTTCTGCGGCTGCCAGAATAATAGCGTGTTGCAGAAGAGACTGATGGAGCAGAACATAATGTGGTTTATGAGGAATCACAAGGGTATCCGCTGTGCCATTTTTCTTTCCCCAAGAAACCTCTGTGATGGTAACTTGGTAATTAGCACTGTTGGCTTACATCGCTGCCCTTTCGAAGAGCCCAGTGCCAGAATGATTTTTAAAAACAAAAACAAAAAAAAAACAGCTCAACATCAGGTTTGCCAACTAACACTGAATAAGAACTTTTAATTTTAGCACGGACAAGAATGAAGGAATGGCATGCAAGTGAAACCTCGTTGGAAACTAATCTATTCCACCAAAGCACAGTTGCTTTGGAGATATAAGACATAAGCCCTAATAACGACGCATCAGTCAAGGATAGTGGCCCTGTGGCTTTCCAGGCGTTTTCAGATTCCAGCTCACAGCAGAACCAGTAGTCAGGGTTGATAGGAATGGTGTCATACAACACCTGAAGGGCAAACCCAAAACATTTTGCTGTCTGATCCAAAGGACAAAATTGTTTATTCAATAAAATTTGCATACCATCCTTCGTTTGAAGATCCCAGATCAGTTCACAACATAAAAATACAAAATGAGAGCACAAAATACAGAATAAAACAAAAACAAACCAAGAACCCCCACCTTCCCACAGACACATTTAAGAAGCCACAGAAGTTAAATTCAGCTGAACACCTGGTTGAAGAGAAATGTTTTCGCCCGGTGTCTAAAATATGCAATGAAGGTACCAGGTGAGCTTCCCTGGAGGGGGGGGGGGGAGTATACCACAATCAGGGAGCCACTGCAGGAAAAGGCCTGTTTTCATGTTGCCACCATCGAGACCTCTCGTGGAGGAGGCACATAAAAAAGGGCCTCAGGACAGTCCGTATGGGGAGCGGTGGTTCTTGAGGTATTTGCAGTCTTGAGCCATTTAAGGCTTTTATAGGTCAAAACCAGCACTTTGAATTGGGACCAAAAACTGTCAGCCAGTGCACTTGGGTCAGGATCTGTGTAATATGCTCAAACCGTCTTGCCCCAGTGGCTGCCAAATTCTGCACCGGCCGAAGTTTCCGAACAGTCTTCTGAGGCAGCCCTATGTATAACGCGTTGCAGCAAACTGACCAAGAGTTTACCAGAGCATAGACAACAGAAGTTATGCTATCCCTGTGCAGATAGAAGCGCAGCAGAGCCACCAGCTGAAACCGATGGGAGACATTCTGTGCAACCCAGAAACTATGCCCAAGCTGCCTACACTATCAAAGGGAGTGTAACCCCACCAAGAGCAGAGAAACCCTCAGCCACTTGGTCTAGGGAACTCCCCACTAACTTTGCCTCAGTCTTATCTGGCTCCCATCAAGTTCACTTCCATGGCAAGACAAAATGATGAGTCTCCTGCCTCTCCTCCATTCCATCTGTAGAAACTTCATAGAGTGGCAGTTCAGGCTTACATCTAGATTCTTGATGGGTGTAGGTCAGGGTCTGTGGCACAAAGTCCTACCTTCTTACACTCCTCACTTTCAATAGACAGCCTTTGTTTGAGCTAAAATTTTAAAAGTGACTCTAACATATAAGTATTTAATACAGATAACTGCTCTACTGACTAAATTTTGGAGATGTGCTCATGCCACCATCACTTTGTGCTGTAGGAAAAAAAATAAAATCACCTCTTGCTGTCCTCGCCATCTTAACACTGCTTTCAGTTTTTGATTGCGGGCCAATCAAGACAGAAATGGGAAGGAACTGTTAAAATCATATTGGCATTTATCAGTTCTGAGGGTGCCCACACCTGAGAGAATTTCATGTACTGTTGGGGGGAAAAGGGGGGTTGAAATAGGCATAGCTATCACAGTCAAGTGCTTTCAGGAGTTGATTCAAAAGCTGACACCTAACTAATGTGGGATGCTTATTTGCACAAGGGTGAAAACATCCCAAACAAGAGGGAGAATTGTTCATTTGCCGCCCCAGTGAGATAATCTCTTCAGTGGGTGGTAAAACACTATTTTTCAGCCCTTCCCAGTGTTGACCAGTGTTAATTATCCTAATCTCACTTCGTTTGAACACATGTAATGCTGGATAAAAACTATTTCTTTGGGAGTATTTGTTATCCATATTGTGCCTATTCCAAAACTAGGCAGAAGAGGGCGCTGCCTGCATTTCTGATACGTCTTTCTTTTTTAAAAAACTGCTTTCCAGTAAAGACTCACTTTCATACATTGGAGGGAAGAGTTCTTTTTGGAAGTGTTTTGTTTAATCATTTATGCCCTTTGTTTGTTCTACTTGTGACTTTCTTCAACCACACTTCTTGTGGTATAAGCCATTTAGCCGAACCTGGAAGTTTCATGTCAAAATCTACACAATACAAAGGTCAACGATTTCTTGTAAGAGCTTCCCAGCTGACATCACAACCTTGTTATACAAAAGCTTAAATGAAGTTGTGTGCTCAGGCTTAAACAGACAACTCTTTGAAGCTTATAAGGGGGGGGAATACAGAGGGATCTGGCAAAGGAAGCTTTGAGCAGCTATTGTGCTGCTATAGCTTTATTCAGTGCTTTTTTCTGGGGGACGCAGAGGTACGCATACCCCTAAACATTTTGTGAACCTTTGTACTTTTGTCCATTTGTTGTTGTTGTTTAGTCGTTTAGTCGTGTCCGACTCTTCGTGACCCCATGGACCAGAGCACGCCAGGCACTCCTGTCTTGCACTGCCTCCCGCAGTTTGGTCAAACTCATGTTTGTAGCTTCGAGAACACTGTCCAACCATCTTGTCCTCTGTCGTCCCCTTCTCCTAGTGCCCTCAATCTTTCCCAACATCAGGGTCTTTTCCAGGGAGTCTTTTCTTCTCATGAGGTGGCCAAAGTATTGGCGCCTCAGCTTCACAATCTGTCATTCCAGAGATCACTCAGGGCTGATTTCCTTAAGAATGGATAGGTTTGATCTTCTTGCAGTCCATGGGACTCTCAAGAGTCTCCTCCAGCACCATAATTCAAAAGCATCAATTCTTCGGCGATCAGCCTTCTTTATGGTCCAGCTCTCACTTCCATACATCACTACTGGGAAAACCATAGCTTTAACTATACGGACCTTTGTTGGCAAGGTGATGTCTCTGCTTTTTAAGATGCTGTCTAGGTTTGTCATTGCTTTTCTCCCAAGAAGCAGGCGTCTTTTAATTTCGTGACTGCTGTCACCATCTGCAGTGATCAAGGAGCCCAAGAAAGTAAAATCTCTCACTGCCTCCATTTCTTCCCCTTCTATTTGCCAGGAGGTGATGGGATTGTCCATTTACTGTATTTATTTTCCCAAATATGAGCTATAAAATGGTGATTTTCCTGAGTCAAAATGAGAGTATCTCGAAACATTTTTTTAAAAGAAAAAAGCATTGGCTTTATTACATTGTCGAAGTAATCAGCAAACTGTAATGCAGATGTGCACAACTTGAAGTTGAGGTCCACCAAGCCAAATGGGATACTATTAGCTTATGTATGATAGCCTGCAGAGTGTCTGACACCCCACCTGTTTTTTAAGTTCTTGGCAGGCACAAAAAGAAGAGTCTTTTTGTGCCTACGTGGGCTACATTGCATGACCAGTGAGCTAGAAGAATACATACAATAGTCATAGTATCATGACAGTATAAAAAACAACAGCATAGATGTATTACAAATAAATACATTGAGATTCTGGGGAAACGCCTCTGTATTTACTAATGGGGAATGCCTGGAAATTTGCAGAAACAAAAAAAGAAGTGATTTTTAAATGGATAGTGCAATTTGTGAGAGCCAGTGTGATGTAGTGATTAAGAGAGGTAGACTCATAATCTGGTGAACCGGGTTCGATTCCCTGCTCCTCCACATGCAGCTGCTGGGTGACCTTGGGCTGGTCACACTTCTCTGAAGTCTCTCAGCCCCACTCACCTCGCAGAGTGTTTGTTGTGGGGGAGGAAGGGAAAGGAGAATGTTAGCCGCTTTGAGACTCCTTAGGGTAGTGATAAAGCAGGATATCAAATCCAAACTACTACTACTACTCTTCTTCTTCTTCTTCTTCTTCTTCTTCTTCTTCTTCTTCTTCTTCTTCTTCTTCTTCTCCTCCTCCTCCTCCTCCTCCTCCTCCAGGCTAAAAATTGGGCAAAGTCACACCAAAGCCACACTTTGTTCTATCATCTTGATTCAAAATGGTACCCAACATCCAACCGTCAATAAATACCTCCTCCGTCAGCTTGGTAACCCTTATGCTGAATTTGGAACCAATATCTCAAGTGGCGGCTGAACCCATGGAAGTTAGACGGGCAGGCAAACCATTTCCCAAAACTTATGCTAGAATTATAATACATTTATACTCTTGACAGAGTGGACTGCAGAATTACAATATAGGAAGCACCCTATGCCATATCAGAACAGTGGTCCATCTAGGTTGGCTGGCAGTGGCTCTCCAAGGTTTCAGGCAGGGCTCTCTCCCTTTCCTACATGCAGGCCCACCCATAAGGCAAGATGAGGGGACTGCCTCAGGCAGCAGGATCCATAGGGGCAGCAGCACCCGGATATTCATTTTTATATGTCTCCCCCACACATTTCTGATGTGGATCTTCCCTCGCCCCTTCTGCCCTAGTGAGGAGGGGGCGCCATTTTGTTGTTTGCCTCAGATGCCAAAATGTCCTATGGCCTATGCCAGGCACGTCCAACAGGTAGATCATGATCTACTGGTAGATCACTGGGTGTCTATGGTAGATCACTGCTAGATCACTGGCACCCCAAAAAAGCTCACCCAAAATTTTCCTCCTCCCTAATAAAAGCTGAACAACTATGACCTGAAGCCCTAAACAAAAATTGGCCTTCCTCCCTCCTAAAAGAAGCTCAACAAGTTTGACCTAAAGCCCAAAAAACAGGGCTTCCATTCCTTAAAAAAACTCAACAGCTTTGACCTGAACCCCCCAAAAGGGGGTAGATCACTCCCAGTTTTTAACTGTGAGTAGATCAGTCTCTTGGGAGCTGGCCACCCCTGGCCTATACGAAAATGCTGGGAATAGGAAGCTGGGCCCTTCTGTAGGTGAAGCAGATACTCTACCACAGAGCTATGGCTCTTCCCCATAGGGAAAAGAACCACTCCCTCTTTTTCCAGTGTCTGGGACGTTGGGTGTCAATGTAGCCAAAACAGCACAACCAATAAACAAAAGAGTGGAATCGGTCTATGCAGCAAGTTTTGTCCAAGTACAAAAAAAAAAAACTTTGGGGGGGAAAGCTGTAAAAGAGAGGGATCCCCCAAAGCAGCCAAATTAGGACAAATGAATTTCATTTGTGGAGAAAGCTGGAAACCAGGGTGTGGGTTGAGTGTTGCGCTGTGGCATCAAAGTCCAGCAGACCAGGAGCCCTGTAACTGCATGTGCAACATGATGTTTCACATTAAGCACCTTCCTCTCACCAAGACTGATTGTAGTGAAGTACCAAGTCGGCTACAAAAGTGCATTAATATTTCCTCTCACTGAAACTGCCATGAAACCGTGTTCATTGACAGTGCATGAAGAAGTTGATTCATATCACGGTCAATGACTTTGCTCTCAAGGACCCTCTTGTGGATTGCAATTAACATGATCAACTGAACAACCTTTTGTTTGGAAGCTTCTCTGTTTGAGTTGATTCTGCCCAGCAGCTCTCCTCCATCTGGAGCTAATACATTGTCTCGTTCCCAGATAAGGTTCTTTTGTGGATTGAAACCAAATAATCCAACTACTGCTACCAAACTGTTATGCCCAAGGAATGTTGTTAATCACGTTAGTTGCCCCTCTATTTTGAGTTCCTAATGCCACAGCAATCTCAGTGCTGCTAGGCAGAAAGCCCATCAATACCAAGATAAAAACTCATTAGTAAATCCAAGGACATCTGGTAACTCCCTGATTGGATAGTTTGTTCTGCAAGCTTCTGGTTAGCAGAAGCGGGGCGAAGAGGTCAAAGGACCCTTAGTGACACCCACAAGCCCCACTCAGTGACCCCAACCAATAGTGCCGCAAGTTGGCCAAACTGCCCTTCCACCAGGCTGATGCAAACCCTAGGGGTTAATAAACTTGCACAGTCAATGTGACTGTTTCATCGTATAGGAGCCAAATATGAATGCTGATAACCCCTATTCTATTCACAGAGCTAAAACTCTGAGTTCCTGGGGAAGAGGGATTGACTGTTAAGCTACTATGAGAATTGTGAGGGGAATAGGGGTCTCCTTACAACTCTCAGCACCCTTTTTTTAAAAAAACAAAGAAACTACAGTTCCCAGGATTAGAGGAACCCAGGCCAATTTGAAAAGAGTTATGACACTGCTGTAAATGTATAGTGCAGATGAGACTTCAGTCTGAGCATAAGATAGAAGGGCTCGGAGCATTGACACTGCAATAGACACACCATTAGGTTTCAAGGGGTCTCCCAAATGATGTAACCGGATTCTCACAAAGAGCAACATCAGGCCTATGGATGTTCCCAGCTCTAGCTGCAAAATTAAACTAGCTGCTCTTTTTCTCGCTCAAGGGAGGAGTGTAAGAGCCATGATTTCCATGTGGGTCTCTCCTTTTAAGAAAAGCCCATCCATTGAGAAACACTTCCTTAAAAGAAGAGAGTCATTGACAACTGTCCCAGGGCCATAAAGACCATCTCCAGCGCTCCTGCTTGACTTGTTCCCTTAGCCCGTTCCTGATCAAACCCCAGTCCTGCAGCCAAAGAATCACAGGGCTCCAAGGGACCCTTCAGATGATATCTAGACGAACCCACCCAAACTAACAATGCAATACACTATTTTTGCCGAATCAGTCTCGTCTCTTTAAGACAATGGTGACTGAAGAATAGGGAAGTTTCATCTCAATGAAGTCGTACTAGGCCTTCTGTAAGTATTCTGTTGATAATGCATGTGTATAATCAGCATTTTGAAGAACTGTCAATGCAGCTTCAGATAATCCAGGAGCGGGAAAATTTCACCCTCCTGGCAGTAAGAGCTGTTCGACAGTGGAATTTGCTGCCAAGAAGTGTGGTGGAGTCTCCTTCTTTGGAGGTCTTTAAGCAGAGGCTTGACAGACATATGTCAAGAATGCTTTGGTGGTGTTTCCTGCTTGGCAGGGGGTTGGACTGGATGGCCCTTGTGGTCTCTTCCAATTCTATGATTCTATGAAAAGCAAAACCCTTTTGTATTACCGGTAATAAATTGTGCAGCAGCAGACTGGTCCTGTACAGATTCCACGTAATTATTGCAACTAAGAATGGAAGAACCTCTTGTAACATACTCCCGTATACTTGTTTTTACCATTGTAGCTTAACTTCTTTGCTTTTTTGCTTCATTTCTCACTGAGATTTGTTTCTAAAAATACAACTTCAATATTTGTTGCATGTAGGAAACTGATGGCTCAGATCAAAAGCCTGATCTCCTCAAGCTCAGATCATATTCTGAAGACAACAAAAGCTGCTTCCAACGGGAGTCTACATGATCTTGCTGGCATCAAAATGCCAGTTTGTCTTTTCACCCATTCAATTCAATGTTTTTTAAAAAGCACAAACTCACTTGTGATATTTCAATAGCTTGTTTGCACATAATTTATCCACCTTACGGAAGGTTAAGCCAATCTGAGTCTGAACATTGCCTAAATCTGCTTAGGGATCCTGTGTGCACTGCCTTGAGTTCTGTGATGGAAGAGAGGTGGAATATGAATTTAGTAAATAAATAAAATAGTTATAGTGCTCGGATACATCCCAAATGGCATTCAGCATAATCCTAAGGCTACTCCCTTGTGCACTTTACAGCCACTTCTCCCCTGTACACCATGGCACCAGTAGATCTCAATACTTCCCAGTGTGAATTGCAATAGGGACCATGACAAGGTTATCCTTTTATGCACCTCAATGGCTGACTCCCATGAGAAAGTCAAAACAGAGGCAAATGGGAAGGATCAGCTGAGGCACATAATGGAAGAACCTCTGCTGGAGTGGGGCCCAGTGAGCCTATAAAATGTCTCAAGTGTGAAGGTTCATGTCATCATAGCTTGGAAATTTTACTTAGGATGAGGATGGTGAACCTGTGGCCAACCAGGTGTTGGACTCCAAGTTCCATCAGCTCTAGTCAGCATCAGGGATCAGATATTATGGGAATTGTAGTTCAGCAACATCTGGAGGGCTAAAGGTTCCTCAGTACTGTGCTGGAGAGTCCTGCTCTCCTTCCTGAATTGGTGTCTGGTTCAAGGGCCAACCTTGTGTGGTCTTTCCTAACAGACACATAAAATTGGTACCGATTGCCCAAAATGCTTGGAAATGTATTGATGCTGATCTCCTTTGGGGGCAGCATTCTTCAAAGGTTTCTGACTTATTAAAGGCACTTAAAATGAAAACATGTAGGATCTAAACTGATTGATTAAGAGATGAAAAGGGCAGCTCTAATGGAATCCCAAAAGAAAACAGCTTGTAATACCTTTGTAGTCCACACACATTACTGAGATTCCCTGAAAGCTTCTCTTATCATCATAGTTCTAGGTCAGTGACTCACAGGCAAAGGCATCTGGCTGAAGGGAGGGGAGAGGGCTTCTCTGTAAGGGATTGGTTGAGATATTTTGTAGTTAAGCTACAATATCCACTGATGTCTGGCACTGTAGAATCCAGGACTGGGTTTCATCACACCAAAAAGAGATGCTGTATCACCTGCAGGTTCTTTATTGTTGAATTTGGTCATTTTGGTCTTGTTGGTGTTTAGTTGCAGGCAACTTGTTCCAACTAACCACGAGGAATTAATTTTATTATTTATACATTTTATAAGATTGATTTATCAGTTTAAGCATAGAATATATAAACTGTTTGGGTATGATCCAATGATGTCATTCAACTGATGGTTTCTGGGCTTCTGTCAGTGGAAACACCCTCCCTAACTCTCTAAATCTGGTGACCCTCCAGAGCAGAATTAGGGGGAGTATAGGGAGCTGCCTGTGGAAGTTAGCTAGGTTAGATGATAGAAGCTAACTTCAGGCTACAGTTTATGGAGCTGGTTTGTTTCAGCTAAAAATACTTAAGTTTAACCACAGTTTGTCTAGGTCTGGATGACGTGACTGTGGTCAATCTAAACAGAAGCTTTTGATCTTCTGTCTGCCAAACTGAAGGAGTGGAGAGGAGGAGTATATGAAGGCCTAGTTCTTACCATGGCTCATCCTCAGAATGCTAAACCAGTGTTGAGCAAGCTGGGCAATAGACTCACCCTTTTTTTAATGGATTGAAATGAGACACATTTGTTCAAGAATGACATATTTAATTTATTGAAAGGAACAGTTACATTCCAGTGTGATTATGGGTGCAATTATTTTGCTAAGTGCAAAACTCAGCATTCCCATGGAATGGGAGGTTATTGTTGAGAATGCAACAGATTTGAACACTAAGGATCAAGAAAAGAGATGATTGACGTAAAAGGGAATTTTGCTTATTTAAGGAATGTAGAAATTGACCTTGAGCGTCCATGATAAAAAATTGTAAATATGAGCTTTAAAGGACCAATTAACTTAAAAGTAGGATTTCCTATGGAATGATAAACAGAATTGCAGACGACATTGCACAGGAAATACTTTTTTTAAAACCAGTATACCATCAAAAGAAAAGCAGGATACATAAAGCTGATTTAAATCTGACTGAAACACTCAGAATGTCTACATCATGCCTGCAAAAACAAAACAAAAAGACATACAAATTATATTGTTGAATCATGTCAAGACCCAACTAAGGCTTGTCAGATGCTGGGACAAAGTGTCTGTAACTATGGCAGTCAAGCAGAAGAGCTATTCTACTCAGATATTCCCAAATGTTCCCTCTCTATGACTCATAATCTAAATACAATCATACCTCGGGTTAAGTACGCTTCAGGTTGAGTACATTCAATTTAAGAACTCCGTGGACCCGTCTGAAACGGATTAATCCACTTTCCATTACTTTCAATGGGAAAGTTCGCTTCATGTTAAGTACGGACTTCCGGAACCAGTTAAGTACTTAACCGAGGTACCACTGTACATTATATGGGAGATCTTACATGGGCATCTCAGAGGATTGTTGTGAGGATGAAATGGGGAGGAGGAGAACCATATAAACCACGTTGAGCTCCATGGAGGAATGGATGGTGCAGCAAGGTAATGAATACATGTAGTAAATAAATTAAAATGAATTAAAACTGTGGGTGAATCATAACCACCTGCCACAGATTCACATGCCAATGCAAGCAGCCCTAGTTCAGTGGGGACCCTCAAACCTGGAGCTGACCCAAATGTTGTTCTAACTCTATAGATGAAATCAAATTGAAACCAGCATGTTGTCTAAATGGGGTTTTCCAGGGGTATAGCTGAAAAGCAAGTCACATTTCCTGCTCTTGTGGTTGTTGCAGGAAACAACTTGATTCTGGCATGTCATGTTTTTCTCTTCCTCCTTCATATGATATGGCTTCCCTAGAATCTCTCCAAAAGCGCTCTTGCAGTGGGCAAATGTAACACCAGTAGGGGGTCCTTAAATGCTATCAATCAGGAAGGGTGATGACAGAAATGAGCTATTTTATTAGCATGGAAGAGGATGTGCTTGCCCTAGTAAAACAGAGCTATTAAAGCCAAGCGTTGTGCTTGGTGCCAGCAGCAACAGAGAAAGCATTTGGGCCATGCAGTGTAGCTCACCACAGAGATTCACATTATAGCTTTATCTAACAGATTTGATGCTGTCATCCTCGCTGCTCAGGGCCACCCATCACTGTCCAAGACATGGTTTTGATCTCCCAACCACCTCTACCAAAAGGCAGGCTCCATACTTGGGATGAAGAGAAGAGAGAGAGCATGAGTGATCTGGTGCCTCCTTCAAAAATCATTAACTCAAGGCTAGAGAAACAAAGCTCACGGTGACAGATGTGGTTTGTGACATAAGCAGGCTGTTGTCTCCATGGGTATTAGCACAGACAAACAGCCTGGAGCAGGGCAGAGACGCACTGCTCTGGTGTGGCTCTCTGCAAGGAAACAGGGAGAGCACAGCCGGCTGCGTGTGTTTTGTATTAGTGGAGGGGATGCTTGGCGACAACTTCACCATGGCTAAATGACTGGCAGCAATTTATCACATCAGGAACTGCCTCCCCCCACCCCCAACTTCTGATTGATACAGCAATCAAAAGATTTTGTGTGTGTTCAAATGGTCTTGAATCCAATTTTCCATACCCCCCCCTTTTCTATACAACCCCAAACAATTGATTTTTTTTATTCCTTCGTATACATGTATACTATATGCTCTGTGACATGATAATACTTAGTTTATTTAAGAGGGCAGAAGTATTGACAAGATAAGATTTGTACATTCTCTCACTATGTTTTATTTCATGCAAAGCGAATTATCCATTTCCAGGTTTATGCAGGCCATGCTCTCTAAAAACTTTAGGGATATTCATTTGTTGTGTATGGGTGTTAGAAATAGATCCTCGGTTCCTGGCTTGGGATGCTAAATGTGAGCCAAGCTACACATTATGTTAATAGCTTGTTTAAAAAGTGCTTAAGACTGGTCATGGCTTCTTCCTAACAGAAAGAAGCCATTATGTGGATTGAGAGATTGTTCCTGTTCCAGGAGATTGGCCATCTCTTTGTCCTGCATGGGTTTAATCTCCCCTCTGAAAGAACAAATGTGTGGATTGGAGGTGCTCCTTGACCTATCCTTGTCCCTTGAGGCTCAGGTAGCCTCCGTAGTTAGGAGTGTCTATTACCGTGTTTTCCCTTTTTTTAAAGACACCGTCTTACAACTTTTTTTCCTCAAAAAAAACACAGGGTGGCTTACTTTCGGTGGGATGTCTTAATTTTTTATTACCGGTACAGTTTTTATGGTTCAGGGCGCTGGCTCAGGGCACTGCTGGGCTCTCTTGAGTGCTCAGTGCTGCAGCAGCCACCGGTTCCAGGTGGCGGGGCAGCAGGTGTCCTTGGCCGGGCCAGGTGGAGGCCGCTGGCTCAGGCGCTCCGCCCGCCGCTGCAGGGTGCTCCAAGCTCCTTGGCCGGGCCAGGCAAAGAAGAAGCAGTGAGCCCAGTGGTGGCAGCAAGCACGGAAGTGGCAGGAACGGCGGTGGACGAGAAGGCGGAGTGCAGGGATGCAGCCAGCAAGGCAGGAGTGTGATCAGCTGTTAAGTGGAGCTCTTGGAGCGCCGCTTCACAGCTGATTGCGCTCCTGCAGTGCCGGCCGCATGGAGTGACTCTGTGAGTGGAGGTGCCTGTGGGGGTTGGTTTCCGCGGTGCGGAAGTATGGCTTATTTTGGGGGTATGTCTTATATTTCTCAAATGCTTAAAAACCCTGCCATGGCTTACTTTATGACTACGTCTTAGGGTACTAGCTCTGACTAGTGCACCAAATACAGGCATTCCTGGACAGGGGTAGCCTGGCGGCAGGGATTCATTGTTAAACTCAAAACTTCACCATTGCAATTTGCTCTCTGTGGGGTAGAATCTAGACACCTATTTTTTAAAAAAAACACTGTGAAAATGCTCCTTTTAAAAAAGCATTTTGAAAAATAGATTGAATTTGCCATAAACTCACCATCACCCTCTAGTGTCAAATTTGTATAATGCACTTAAAACACACACTTAAAATGTTATGTTTGCAGCTGTATAGCTGAGTCTTGGGGCTACCCTTCCATCTGGTCAGGAAGCTCCAGCTGCTGCAAAATGCTGTGGCTAGACTGATGATGGGGACAAACTACCAACATGCCCAAACTCCAGTGCTTAAAAGTTTGCATTGGTTGCTGGTATGTTACCAGGCTGAGCTCAGTGTTCTTGTATTAATTCACAAGGCCCTTAACAACATGGGTCCAGGGTATCCTAAGGTGATAGTGGTGCTGCAATAAAACTGCTAGCGCATTTGCAAAGCTAAGCAGGGTCCAATATCGTTTCAAATTGGATGGGAGATCGTGTGTTGGGATGTCTGCATTGCAGGGAGTTGGACTAGTTCACCCTTGCGGTGCCTTCCAATGCTACAATTCTATTAGTCCTTATATACCAGCCTGATCACTGAGATAGTTGGGGAAGTCTCTGTTTGTGGTCCCCTGTGACTCGGATGCATGGTTTTGTAACTGCTAGAAGCTCATACCATCCAACTGGGATACATGTCTTCTAGGACTCGCTGCCAGACAAGTCATGTGACCTGCACATCACTCTTGCCCTGAACAAAGTGATTTTTCCTGGGGCATTTGGCAGGTATGGAAGCTGTGCATCCAGGATAGTGGCCCAAACTCCTTCCTCAGCTGAGATTAGACAGGCACCCTCCTTGCTGAACTGCAGGGAGATGACTAAGGCTTATTGTTGCAGCAGGAATTTTAAGGTAGTGTTTGGGTTTATGATAGGCTTTTATTCTACTATGCAAATGAAGGCTTTTAGAGTAGTGACACCAGTACCTTGGAATGCTGCCCCCATTGAAATCAGGCAAGCCACCGCAATTCTGATATTTTCCCTCCTGCTGAAAACATTTCTGCTTCACCAAGAGCTTTTAGAGAATTAATTTGAATCGGTGTTGGTCATTTCTTTTGCATTTTATGGTTTTAAAATTTTATAGTGTTTTAAAAATGGTACCTCACTTTTGAACAAGTTTGTGGTGTGGAAACACTCAAATAAAATAAGTGGGTGAATTGCTTTTTCCCCACCAGCACTCTTTGTAATATTGCCTGCACAATACACAATTTGGTCGTGTCTCCCAAGTCAAGAAGTACGGCTCTCTCCTCTCCACTTCCCCCTTTGCTCTTTAAACTTGGATGCAATTTGAGAGACTTGGGTCTCATATTAGTTTTAACTGCTAGCATTGTAGACCTACTGGCACCATTAACAAAAGGGGAGGGCTCTGACACTCAGAAAAGATGCTATTATTTCACTAGCCAACAAAGATTAAATAGCAAACCCTATTATTAGTGCTAGTGACACACAGATTTACCATATGATTAATCACTGAAGTCAGAATCAAAATTCTGGCTGGCTACTGAGAGTTTATCCAGAGCTCATTAAACCTGTCTTTTTTAATAGGGCTTATAATTTACTATTTCTATGATATCAGTAAACTTCTTTTGATTTAATATTTTTTTGCCAGCATCTCAGGACATAAAAGTGGGTGGGAGAGCCTGTTGCAATTTATGATGGAACACTATTTCCCAAACCATTTAAGGAAGGTAATGAGAAATGAAACAATTATTTTCAACTCTGTGTGTGCGTGTGCGCATGCGCATGCAAAACTGTACACCAATGAAAGACGGCAACCCCTATTATTATCCTGTTTTACTTCCATATTTTGTGATGTAAAGCTGATGAAAAAGTTCGTTTAAACATTATCTATCCCACCCAAGCTGATATGGAAAAAAAATCTGGTTGAAAAGGTATTGTCTGGTGACAATGAAATCAGTTTTACATATAGATCTTGTGTTTAATCTTGTTACATATCACCATATTGTGCCACTAATTATTCTGGTTTGTTTGTTTAAAAAATGGATAAAACAGAAGCAGATTAGCCAGTTAAAACATGTATTTGTTTGAAAGGTCTGTTTACAAACTTCCAATATTCAGTAAGCCCAGAAGCAGGATCCCTTCCACTCCCCATTAGCAATACAACGGGGTCCGCTGGGATACATCCTGTCCATTTAAGCAGAGACAACACCTCTGGTAAGTTTCTCTTGTAGTGAGGTTAATAAGCAGATAGAGGGATGACATCCCGGTACTTTTGACTTTGATGCTACAAGGGGAGGGACAGCAGGAATGTCTCCTCATTGGCGTCAAACAGTCCCCCTGAAGCATGCATGCAATTTAAATTATTACAAGGCAATGTTACAAGTACGAACTCTGGTACAAAATAAAGTAATTACATTTAATTAGGCAGTCAGAAAGGGGTAGCCAGCCACTCGCTGCCTTAGAGCTCAGCCTTTTGTTGACTTAACACAGGACAGGTATTGAATGAAACTTCAAAGTGCAAGTAGATAAACTGCTGCTTAATTAGTGGAGACAAAGTTAGGAAACACAAGCAAAACAACAACAAAATCCTCAATTTTCCTTTGCCAGAGAGTTCAGATAAAGACTGTTGTGTCTCCTTTGCGGATGACCCCATATTAGGATGGCTGTTCGGCTCAGAGTTTGATGATGCACTTATGTTCAAAAGGAAAGATTTTGGCTTTAATTAGAGTAGCACTTCAGAAAGGTGCTAGATTGACAGGCCTAAAGATGGGGGATTCCTGGCTAGCTCAATGAACATTTTTGTCTGCAAATAAGTGGTTTAGGCATAAACCACTCCTGTCTGCCGCTATGATTAAGTACAAATACTTAACCTATTTTGTGCTAAGTTTTAAAACTAATAGTCCCAGAAGTTACAGAATGAACAAATGAATTTTGCAGGGAACGTGGAAGGACCGGACCAGATCAGACGCATTGAGTTCAGCATCCTTTTTCTAGATAGTCAAATGTCTCTGGGAAGCTGATTACTATGACATGAAGGCAAAAGCCTGGTATACTGTCATTGAACATGAAATATCTCACCTTCTTAAGTTCTTAAAGCCATTTAAGCCACAAGCCACAGGCCATCATCACAGCTTCTGGTAGGGGATTGTGTATAAGAACCTGTCTAAGTCATCCCATTAGCTTCAGAGACCCTTTCATTATCAGGTCAACCTCTGTGGTCATACCAGGTGCAGAGCCTTTTCAGCGATGGCTCCCCAACTTTGAAATGTTGCCAAGGGAGATCCCGCTGCCTTTTAGTGTCATTTTATTGATTATAGTGTTTTCATTAGTTTACTTCTGTTTTTGCTCACAGTTTCTTATGAGCTCTACGAAACAGTTTATAAATTACATGAAATAAATAGTAAATAAAGTTATATGGGCAATGGATTCAAGCATATTCCATGATGTAGGCATCACAATGAATTTCTTTTTTTTAACTGCTGCTGTTGTTGTTCGGTCTTTTCTCCTGTGGCAAGAAAAAAAGCCTTGGTTTGCTAAATTTATTTAAACAAATTCTGCATCAGTTCTTTTATATCTGCTAAAGTTCACTCTGAACAAGCCAGAGCCCCATCGTCTTCAAGGACTCGGTCATGACTAACTTTAGCAGGATTTGGATCATTGGCTTTGATCTCATGCACAACTATTGTAGAATGGAATATCGTACTGATTTTAATGGAATTCACTAACAAGAACAACTGACAGGGTTGGTACCTAAGTTTTATCTGAAGAGAATGTTGAGGTCAGCCTTTCCCAACCTGATGTCTTCCATAGGTTTTGGACTGAAGTTCCCATCACTCCTTGCTGGCTGGGAGTTGTTCTGGTCCAAAAGTTCTAGAGGGCACCAGGTTGCAGAAATCTGATCTATGTCCTCGCTGTCCTCAGACACATTGGGGGAAGCAGGTGATAACATTTGTAAAGATGTAGGGACTTGCAGCGGATATACACCAAGGATCTCTGATTTCCCATGGCTCTCTAGCACATGTTCTTGGTCATCCAGCTCTAATCCCATTTAAACAAGATGTTAATACATGACTAAAAGATAAAGGTACCCCTGACCGTTAGGTCCAATCGCGGACAACTCGGGGGTTCTGCGCTCATCTCGCTCTATAAGCTGAGGGAGCCGGCGTTTGTCTGCAGACAGGTTCTGGGTCATGTGGCCAGCATGACTAAGCCGCTTCTGGAAAACCAGAGCAGCGCACGAAAATGCTGTTTACCTTTCCGCCGGAGCGGTACCTATTTATCTACTTGCACTTTGATGTGCTTTTGAACTGCTATGTGGGTAGGAGCTGGGACCACACAACGTCCGGTTGGAGGATTCAAACCACCAACCTTCTGATTGGCAAGCCCTAGGCTCTGTGATTTAGACCACAGCACCACCCGTGTCATGACTAGGTGCATGACTAGGTGCGTCCAAATGTGGATAGGCACGTGCATTCGACAGCATATTTGGAATGCTTATCCCATTCAAAGCATTACAGTGTCCTCACTCCAGTTCACATTCATATATACATCCAGATTACGCAAAGTTCTCAGTCCAGCAAATGATACTTGCACACAGGTTGTATTTATAAATACATGTCTCTTTAGGTAGGTTGGTACACCATGTTGGTGCAATATTGGGGAACGCCATATCTCAATGGTTCTATGCTAGCATCTCTAGGCAACACACTGGGGAGAGAACTCTGTCTGAAATCCTAGAGAGCTGTTGACAGTCCTTGTAGACAGTACTAGATGGATCAATGGTCTGTCTCACTATAAACCTGCTTCCTATGTTCCCGTGCTAGTGGAAGAGAAGTGGGATCAAAATGTTTCTTAGGTTCCTGATTTTTTTGTTCATGAATTGATAAAGTACTACCTGTACTTGAGAACTGTATCTATTTCCTACCAAAGGCATGGAAATGGAAATGTTGAACTGTGAGCAAGGGAGAGCTGAGAGACGTAAGGAGGAAGGTAAAGTGGGGAAAAGGGAACGAAGGTAAAAGAAAAAATGGGGGTGCAAAGGGGGATGCAGAAAAGGAGGGAGTAGGAGGCACGGGAATTGGGTTGAAGACAAAAGCAGGGGCATGAAAGGGTCTGAATAAAAGGAGGCGGTGGCAGCTTCATAATTAGGCAGAAGGTGAAAAGGGTGTGAGAAGATGAAGATGCAGGAGGATTCCCCAGGGTGGTTTGTGTGCAAGGGGGGGGGATGGATGAATGGATGGGTTGAGCCATCGGCATAAAGGTGAATGTGGAAACAGGTGCAAAGCAGGGCGGCGGAATAGAAGACAGAAGTGGCTTCAGAAATGGGGTTGGGAAGGTAAAAAGGTAGCTTAGTAATTACATAGGGTGGTTAGAGGAAGCTCTAGGGGGTTAATGTGGGGGGAATGACAAGGTGGTAGGCAAGCATAGCGGGCAGGGGCACAGTTCATAGTAATACATACCTGTACCCAGTATACGATGCTACTTTTCTCTATTTTCTATTATTTTTTGTGATTCACATTTTAAAAAAGAAACTTGCGAGCCAGACAATGTTAAATACTGCTGAGTTCTATTGAAATGAATGAAATGTAAGTACACGGTTAGGAAGTTAGATCCCAGGGCCTTTGATCCCAGCATCACAATTTCTACTTGTGCAGCAACCAAATATCCTTTTCATGTTTCCTCCTTTATCTTTCCGTTCTGCAAGTGATAGCAATCTGATTTCTTAATCATCTGCTTTTCACACAGTGGCTATTGAATTTTCCACTGTATTCTTCAACATGAAAGATTTTCAGATTCTATGAAACTGTGACAAATAGACACCAATTTGATCTAAAAGTTCAGTGCAAGCCTGTGTACAAGGCCTCTGCAATTGAACTTCCCCATTGTTCCTTCTGCTCTCCTTGGCTAGTATAATTTTATTAAAGACATAAATAGCTACTTATAAATTTCTATATTTAAAATGCTTCACTGCCTCCATGCTGACTCTGACAATGAGCTTTGATGACAAGTTATGGACAGCATTTTTTCAATTTTATCTTAGCACTAACTTATTCTGGGTTCATGGACTTGAAAGTGATAATTTTAGCAAACAACTTACTTCCTGCCCCCCCCCCCCGGATCATTCCCCCCCCTTCCTGGCAGACATACAGACTCCTCAAAGGTACTTTCATAATCATCCATTCCCTGCTCAGTTACCAACTTCTGCCTATTCCTCACTTTCATTTCACATGGTGCTGATGCTCACGACGCTGGTTCAAAATCTCATTGCATATCACACAATCCATTTGATTAAATATAGGAAAGAGGGTAAAAGGAGCAACCACACACTGTCTAAATCCAACACTTTTCATTCCCTTGTGTGCATACTATAAGCACCAGAGGTTCCAGGTACATGCTTCTACTCATACCATACTGCTCAACTGTCCCGACTTAAGCAGGACATCCTGGAATTATAGAAGCCATCCGGCGGCTGCTGCTTCTTTTTTAAGACACCAAAGTATAAATTTTATTATTTCTGAATCATTAACACATCCATAAGTTACAGGGAAACTAAACCGTTAGCATTTCTCTTATGTACAAGATGGTAACTGAAAGTCTGCAGTTCGTCTACTACGTACCTGGAATGCCACAAAGTCAGAGACCACCGTGAGCAGAAGCAGAAGGGGCAGGGCGCTTCCTGCCCCCTCTCTGCCTCCCCTTGCAAGGAGGCAAACTGTTTGGTCCCAGCCATGGTAGCGCCCAGACCTCCCTCTCCACCTGCAAAAGGCAAAGGCAGGCAGGGAGTTGTGGGTCTGGGAACGAGCTGCCAGGCTCCACCCAGGGCTTTGGTATTCAACAAAGCACAGTGCCAAGCAAGCAGCCCGGGGTGGGGGGTATCTCTAGTGCCATCTTGCTAGCTAACCCACCAAAACACCACTCATGTACAGGCAGGCAGGCAGGCAGGCATCTTCCCCATTTGCTCATTTCTTGTGCATTTGGGTTTAATGGTTTCTTAATTAAATCGTTCCACCTGAGTCAATGGGAAACAGTCAGAGTCCCGCAAAATAAGTGCCACCATCACTAGGAAGCAGCAGCAGCGTGCACTGCATCCTCACATTATGTACCAGGCCACAACTCTAGGGGGAAGTAGAGAGGGGTGAAGGCCGACTGGTCCTTGTGGCGTTCCATCTCCTCCTGCAGGGCAGAGTACGTGAAGTACAGGGCCATGGTGCCCAGCTTGAAAAGCTCCCTCTTAATGCACAAATCCTTGACAAACTGAGTGTTTTCAGCCTGATCATGTGATTCCTTGCTCCCTCCCTTGAGCAGCTCAGACAAGTCTATGGCGCTCACATTGTCATCTTCCTCCAACTCCTCATAGGAGAGATTTTCAGGCTCCTCTAGCGCCTCTGTTACATCAGATGGCATTCTGCAACCTGTGGATCTCGGCTGGGCTGCAGAACACTTTGCTCAATTCTCAATTACCTCAGCCGGCCGCCACTCCTTCTGCTTCCTCCGGGTCTCCTCACGGTATAGAGGCACTTCCGGTCAGCTCCTCCACCGGAAGGAGCCCCGCCCCTCGTGCTTGTCATGCGCACAAAGGGCCACTTCATAGGTGCAGCGGGCGGCCTATCGGCAGGCGAGCTGCGCATTTGTCAGCCATCCTGGCTTCTGATTGGAACCTGGGATGCCCTGTTTTGGCACCCACAATATCACAGCCCTAAAAGACACCCATTTGCAGGGGGTGGGCATGTTCCACGAGAGTTGCTTGGCTGCCATGACAAACTTCATAAGAACTGTCTTATTGCCTCTCAGCAGAGCAACCTTTCTTCACACTGGCAAGTCGGAGGCAAGAGGGGCCTGCTGACTCTCAGCTGGACACATTTCCATATCAAGGTGGCTGCTAGGGGGCATGGGAGAACACTTTTTCCTCTGTCCCCATGGTTGTGATGTGTTCACTGTTGCCAGCTTCCCCACCCATCCTCAACTGCAGTTGTTTTGAATGTAGACAGTGTCAATCTCTGATGAATGGGACCAGGGATATATTTCATTCCTTGCCTTAACTGGCCATATCAGCTATGATGTATGTTTTGCCCCATAGCAAGGCGGCAGTATCTATTTTTTACTTACAATATTTATGTACCACCCTTCCGCAAATATTCCCAGGTGCTTTACAAAAACAATAATAAATACAAAATGAAATATAATAAATTGCAGTATGTTCTTTAAAAAATCATTAACAGTGTTATCTTGTACATGTCTACTCATAAGTAAGTCTCATTTAGTTCAGTGGATCTTACTCCCATGTAAATGGGTATAGGATTGCAAAAGATAGGCAAGTGTTTTTGCTGAATCAAGCTTATTTTTATCTGATTATCTGAACAACACTCGATTATAATTCTTATGGACTTTCCTCTTCCTACAGAAATTAAAGCAACAAATTAGCTAAAGGCAGCAATGTGGAAGAAGACTGGTAGACTGTGGTCAAGACAGATTTATGGGTTTTCCTCTTAAGCTGCTTTCTTGAGGAAGCTTTGATAAAGAACACATGATCTCAATTATCATTAACTCTGTGTGGTTTCTACATTGGGATCTCTCAGACTTTAGAAAAGCAGAGAGTGAGATGTGAGACTATAAAGTCTTTTGAGTATACCTTTTGACAGAGAGGCGTGTAAATGTAATGCAAATTTATAAGCATGCAAATATAAATTAGCACAAAACAAAGTAGTATCTAATAAATATATTGCATACTCATTTTAAAGTGAGTTTTGTTTTCACTAGAGCTGTGTAATAATAAAATAATAATAATAATAATAACTCTGGGCAGCTTCCAACAAAAGATTAAAAACACATTAAAACATCAGTCATTAAAAACTTCCCTAAACAGGGCTGCCTTCAGATGTCTTCTAAACGTCAGATAGTTGTTTACAGTATTTCTTTGACATCTAATGGGAGAGTGTGCCACAGGGCGGGTGGCACTACCGAGAAGGCCCTCTGCCTGGTTCCCTCTGATTTCACTTCTCGCAGTGAGGGAACCACCAGAAGGCCCTCAGGACTGGACCTCAGTGTCCAGGTTGAACAATGCAGGTGGAGACGCTCCTTCAGGTAACCACCCTGCAACCACTCTGCCCATATCACAGATCTCAAACCTAAGTGGACCAACATTGCCTGTGTCTCCTCTCCCTCTCCTCTCCTCTCTCCACCCAACCCATCACATGTTGAATTAGGGTTAGAAAACTAATTACACGCTGTGCAAATATCCCAGGTTTAGGACTTTGATATGGGTTGGGTCAACCCCAGAATATTCCGAGGCCATTCTGAAGTGCTGAATCAGGCCTCAAATTGGACTGGGGTATGTGCACAAACCTAGCTCTAACCCATACATCTGTATTCATAGAAACCTCATGTTCCTCCATACCAAAGAATTCCAGGGCACAGAAAATGTGCATGTTGGTGAGAATTAGGCTTCCACACTTCCTGATATCTAGTCTTCTATATGGGGGATTTTATTTTACAAGCAATGACCATTTCGTGTAGGGGTTCCGTTCCCAGCCCCTGTGCATGTTGGTTGAGTGTGCATAAGCACATCTTGCCCTGTTCTGTTCTGGCCCATTCTTCCCTCTTCCAGTTCCAAAAGAACCCGTGCATCGGCAATTGTGCGTCATTTGGTAGCGACTAAAATGGTCACCACCTTGTATTTTAATGATTGCTATGGGAGAGTATGCAGTCATGTGAGATGCTCCTCCATCTGAACTTGTGCATCTGAGAAACTGATTTGCACCTAGAAATGGGGAATAAATTCAATTTTGTTTGTATTTTATTGAGTAACTACTTAATTTTGACTTTTTAAACCAATATTTTAACGGAAAGACAATTCTCCTTTGAAATTCTTATGTCCCTGAATTTTGCAATGCAGTTCTCCAGCCAAACATTGTATAAAAACACTTATATTAGGGGAAAGTGTTCATAAAAATTGCATATATTAGTAAAACGCAATGCATATAAAATCTGTATTATTAGTCATTTTACATTGCGAAAGGCAGACCAACAACCTGGTACTGTAGTAAAATCAATCTGGGTAACTGGTTTGTAAGTTTCCATAATCACAGCTGAAGAAAAACTCAGCAATCAACATGCAAAATGAAGAAGGAATAATCCACATGAGCTTGCCTTCCGGGCTGAAAAGTCGCCATGCAGAAGAGGTGATTCTCATCTGGACTGCAGCAGGGAGGGAAGAATTAACCTTCCTCCCTGTGAAAACTGTAGAACGGTCACAGTGACTTTTAACCATAAAAAAGACACTATGATTCAGTATACCTGAAGGAGTGTCTCCACCCCTATTGTTTTGCCCAGACACGGAAGTCCAGCTCCGAGGGCCTTCTGGAGGTTCCCTCACTGCAAGAAGCAAAGTTACAGGGAACCAGGCAGAGGGCCTTCTCGGTAGTGGCACCCGCCCTGTGAACGCCCTCCCATCAGATGTCAAGGACTTTTAGAAGACATCTGAAGTTAGCCCTGTTTAGGGAAGTTTTTAATGACTGATGTTTTATTGTGCTTTTAATTCTGTTGGGAGCCACACAGAGTAGCTGGGGAATGCAGCCAAATGGGTGGGGTATGAAGATATTATTATTATTATTATTATTATTATTATTATTTTATTTTATTATCAGGGCCGTCTTAAGGGTATCCAGCTGGGGGGGGGGGCAGTGGTTCCTCGGCCGGTCCACCGGGTTCCCCCCAGCACCCGCGCAATGGCAGCGGTGCTCTCAGTGGCTCTCGGTGGCTTGGGAGCCCCTCAGGCAGCGTGAGCACGCTGCCCGCCCTCAAGAGCTCCGCGGCAGCATGCCCATCGCCATCTTGCCTTGCTGGAAGTCCCACCTCTACCAATGAAACGCAGCGCCGGGATGAGGGATGACCTAGGCGCTGCAGAGCAGAACAGGGTCCTAGTGCCTCCAAAGGGCGCCAGAGGCACCAAACCCCTGCTCCGCCTTGCTTACCTCCCTGCTCTCCCCTGAGCGGCACAGCTGGTGGGCGCGCAGGAGGGAAAGGGGAGGCTGCAGCGCAGCTCCCCCACTTGCTGGGGTGCCCCTGAATGCTCCATGAGCACCCAGCGCCCTGGCGCAATGCACCAGTAAACCCAATGAGAAAGACGGGCCTGATTATTATTATTTATATTTTAAGTGATGGCTTTAACACCATCATGTCTTGTTTGGCCCTACACATATCCTTTTTAAATCAAAAAAGCTAGAATTCTCTAGGACCAGAACTGGGATCCTGTGGCTCTCCAGATATTGGTGGACTGCAACTCCCTTCATTCCTGATCATTAGCTCCACTAGCTCAGGCTGATGGAACTTGGAAGCTAATGATATCCAGAGGGCCAGACATTCCCCTATCTCTGCTCCAGAAAGTAGCAGTGGCCTGTGGGTTGTATCACAGCCCATTTAATATGCCCGTGTTTATTTTTACATTAATATCTCTTCAAGACTATATAATTTATTAATTTAAATCTATAACTAAAGTTGAATCCCACATTTCCATGAATCCATTTGTTTCTCTGCATGACTTCCACCATCAAATGTGCAAAACAAATTTAATAGCCTCTGGATGCCCAAAGCAAATTGCTTGGCTCGAGTCTTGATATTAGTGAGCAGGCATGGTCTAGTGCTTTTACTTAAATTTACATCTATTAACTTGCTGGGTTTCTACCCTTTTAAATCTCAGTTGCACTGTAAATGGGACTCATTTAACTAGAATCCGGTTATCAGAGACCACAGGCTTCTACAGTAGACAGGCACCACTACCTAGAAGTAATTTTCAGCATCACTAAATAAAAATTAGAAATGCGTACTGCAGGAGAGTGTTTCCATATCTTTCCTCCTCGTACTTATTAATCAATTAGTAAAATAAGGTAGGTCTGAATTAATTTTGGAAACTTAAGAAAACGTTCACTTACAGCAGGGGTCGCAAATGTGGCGCCCTTGAAGTCCGATCCCCACAAAGCCTCTAGGACCCTTTGCTGTCAGGTGGAGGATTATCTTTTTGTATCCTTAAAAAGTACATAGAGTTAGAGTACCGTGTTTCCCCCTTTTTAAGACACCGTCTTATAACTTTTTTTCCTCAAAAAAACACAGGGTGGCTTACTTTCGGTGGGATGTCTTATTTTTTAATTACTGGTACGGTTTTTACGGCTCAGGGCGCTGCTGTGCTCTCTTGAGTGCTCAGCACTGCAGCAGCCACCGGTTCCGGGCGGCAGGGCAGCAGGCGTCCTTGGCCAGGCCAGGCGGAGGCCACTGGCTCAGGCGCTCCCCCCGCCGCTGCAGGGTGCTCCAAGCTCCTTGGCTGGGCCAGGCAAGGAAGAAGCAGTGAGCCCAGCGGTGGTGGCAAGCGGTGGTGGCAAGCGGAGCACGGGGATGCAGCCAGCAAGGCGGGAGCGCGATCAGCTGTTAAGCAGAGCTCTTGGCCGCATGGAGTGACTCTGTGAGTGGAGGTGCCTGTGGGGGTTGGTTTCCATGGCGCGGAAGTATGGCTTATTTTGGGGGTATGTCTTATATTTCTCAAATGCTTAAAAACCCTGCCATGGCTTACTTTATGACTATGTATTAAAAAGGGGGAAACAGGGTAGTAATTTGGAAGAGTGAGACATGTTCCCCCAACATGTCCTCAAACAGCTTGGAGTTTTACCAGCCATGGGGCAGGCATAGTAAATTCTCTCCCACTGGTTGCAATGGGAGGGGACAAAATTATAAACGTATTCTCCCCCAACTTCCTATCCTAGCAGCTACTAGCCAGCAATACTCTAGGCCTTCTCCTAGTAGTAGATAGGATTGTTTTGGAGCATAAGAAGCCACCTGTCAGACTTCAGGGAATCAACTTCCTTCCCCACAGCAGTAAACAAAGGATCAAACGAAAGGAATGTCTTGCCAGTTGGAATCTTTAATAACCACAGTGAGAGAACAAAGAATATGCCTCCTAGAATGGCGATCCCAATTAAGGGTCATTCACTCCTCCTTCCCTGTTAATCTACGTCACTCCTACATTTTATAATCTGAGGAGAAGGGGGGTGAATACTCTCCAGAGACTGCGAATCTGTTAACTCTCTCTCTTCTAGTGTTTCTTCTGCTAGCTGTTCCCCCATCCAGTATTTCCCAGCTTCTGCCTTCTAACTATGCCCCTCTGCAAACCACTCTTCCAAATCTATACTGTCCTCCTGCTGCTGGGAAGATTCAGGGTCAGGGGGAGGGGGTGGCTCCCACCATTCTTCCTCAGTGCAGCCCTCCTCAGCACCACCTTAGACTAGTCAGACCATTGGTCTATCTAGCTCAGTACTGTCTGCACTGACTGGCAGCTATCCAGGGTTTCAGAGAGAGGACATTACCAGCACTACCTGGAGAAATGTGGGACTAAACTGGAGACCTTCTACATGCAAAGCAGATGTTCTGCCACTGATACCATAGAATTGGAAGCATTCTGGTATATGTTCTAAAATCTGAGATATATATTCATTCACAAAAGGCATGTGGAATTGTTGTCAGCATTTACATGTAAATATCATTATTCAGTTATGTATATTTTCCTCACAACCCAGAGGCATGTGTGCACTGAATGGTACTTAATTGCATGGGTTTTTTTAGTTACCCTTTTAAAAGATGCCTGCACAGATTATTAATTAAACTGCCATAGAAATTTTTTTAAGAGTAATAATTAGAGGAAACTGAAGAAGCGGAACAGCAATTGTAAGATAACAACATTTCTCTGTTTACTTTGTGTCATGCTCTAATATAAAATATGGCTTTTTCTTTCCTGGAAGAGGTATGTCATAGAGGCCTTTGATTTTACAGTAATTATCAAAGTTTACATTCTGTGTTCCCTGACATACCAGGATTAACTAAAAGTCTAATCAACTAATCCTCAGATTTCTAAAAGCTGGATGTGTTTGTTATTTTAAGGTTCAGATTCCAAAAATGGCAATCGTGGTAACATCTGGAAATGCAGAGGGATGACCAGAACAATGTGAGCAAGGTTTTGGCAGAGCTTAAAGCTCTTTTATAAAGCAATAGCTTTATAAAATATTTATCTGAAATGATACCCCTGAATTATTATTTAAAGTCAGAGGTGTTCACATATGTGAAGAGAAGCAACCAACATGAATTCTGTTTCATACACAGAGAACATTTTCCCAACTGCTTGGTCAAAGGCAGGAAGTACACTTTAAAAGCAGTGAGCGCAAGACCTTCAGAAATCAAATTGCAGTGCTTTGGGCTCAAAATAAATCTAATGTCAGGAAGTGGTCTTTTAGTCCAGTCTGCAGACATTTTATTGTTTGTGTATATCTATAAATAAATGTTTCCACTGCCCACTCATTATATTGATAAATTGATACGACAACTTTCATAGGTGACCAAAGAAAAGTGTGGGTGCATGGAGGGTGAGTTATAACTGGCACAATTGGTGACATTGCACAAAGTTATTGCTGGTCATAGATAAAAATGAAGATGAATTTGGCAATGAATGCAAACTGAAACAAATTTATCAAAAATCACGCTTTCCAAAACAATATGAAAAGTGCAACACAGCTATCCATCAAAATTGTGACTAAGGTAGAATAGAGTTGGTACTGTTACTTCTTTTGATTGGGACACTAGACTTCTGTTGATGCAGCCTAGAACAGCATCAGCTTTTTTGTTATTGTTGCTGCGGCTGCTGCGGCTGCATCTTACTGTAGGCTTGTGTTCAGCTTGTGGTGTACTAAGACCCCTAGACTTTTACATGTACTACTGGCAAGCCAGGTGTCCCCACATCTTATATTTGTGCAGCTGATTCCTATTGCCAAGTATGGAACCTTACATTTGCACCTGTTGAAATTTATTTCATTAGTGTTGGCCCAGTTTCTCCAATCTGTGCCAAGCTCAGCGGTGGAGGAACCCTCCCCAGGACCTGGGGCGGGGCAGCCCGTACAGAGTGCGCATGTGCGGTGACTGTATGGGATGCCATACATGCGCACTCCATACGGGCTGCCACTTGCACGACGTCCGTACGGGCTGCCGATTGCACTGTGACCGTAGACTGCCACGTGAGCAGCATCCTGTATGGACACTGTGCAAGAGGCAGCCCGTACAGATGCCCGTATGGACAGCGCGCGAGAGCGGCAGCCTGTAGGGTCACCATGTGAGAGGCAGCCCCTATGGATGGCGCGTGAGAGCGGCAGCCCGTACGGACGCCACGCGCCCTTGGCTGCTCTACAGCTGGGGTGAGGCAGGTGCCATCTTGTCAACCCCCCCCCCCGAGTGGCACCCGTGGCCTGCCCCCTCCGCCCCCCACTTTGTACGCCCCTGACCAAGCTAACAAAATTACCGTAATTTCAATAGGGACAAATGTAAGGTTCTATCAGCTTTAAAGCAAGAGGGCCTTTGAGAGCCCTTGGACAGTTCGTAGCAGCCGCTGGAGAGCGGGCCAGGAGGAGGAAAGGCTGCTGAGGCCCAGCCCCATGTGACTTGCTAGCTCTGAGGGGCAGGCAGAGGGCAGGGCCACCCTGGGAGGGAAGAAAGGGTGAGCGGAGCAGAGTGCAAGGAGTCTTGATTTTAAAAAATAAAAATAAATGCTTTGTTTGTCCATATCTAATCTTTTCCCTACCAAAAAGCAATGAAAAAACAGATTAAGGAGTTTTCTCAGGGCAGCGGAGGGGTGGGTGTGCTGTGTCCAGTTGTAGTGGTGGCTTTTGCCTTTCTTCTGATAGGAAATGCTCGTGGGGGGAACAAAAATGGAGAGGGTGTCAAGGAGGATCAGTTGGGTGAGTGTGAGAAATGTCTCTATTTTCATCTGAGGAATGTTGGCGGGTATGTAAGATTGCTGCCCGGTTTAGATTTCACTGTTTTGCTTCTCTTGAACAGACAAGAATAAAAGCACGAGCCTGTTGAAGTGAATATAGTGTTTATTTCATGTGATATACGAGAAAGGGAGAATGAAAACACACAGAGACAGATTTGTGTGTCTGTTGTCTGTTTACTCATGCACACACATGCACACACACATGAAGTCCACAAGATGTTTCTTGTTATATGTGTCTATTGTAGTCAATAGGCCTCCCTTCCTACATCTGAATCAAATATCACCAAAAATAGATTTCAGTAACAAGTTATTTCAAAGCACTGAATCTTCTATACACTGGGTGGGCAGGAATGATCATTTCACAAACCACTTTCAACAAGATTGTGTGTGTGTGTGTGTGTGTGTGTGTGTGTGTGTGTGTGTGTGTATTGAAGAGCACACTCTTTCTTTCCTTCTCTAGAGGTATTATCTTCCAAAGTTCTGAAACCAAAGATTAGCAAATGTGACTTGCTGCAACTTTGACTTTTGTAGGCAGTCCTGCGTACATAAAAGTTTTAATATTCCTGGGAGTCATTACAACCACATTAACATTTCTTTTTAGTAGTTTATTTTATCAAAAAACAGCACATCCTGGGTCACCTTAAAGTTGAAAGTGTTTCTTGTGGTACAATGTTTCATGGACTAAAGTCCACTTCATCAGATGTATGAAGTGTTATTCTCAACTGGCAGGTCAAGAAATAAGTTCACCCGAAGTCACTGGCATGGTTCAAATGATGGTTCAAGATTTATACAGTTGGAAGGAATCCCCAGGGTCATATACTGCAACCCATTGCAATGCAAGAATTACAGCTAAGGAATCACAGTTAAAGAATTCCTGACAGATGGTCATCCAACCTCTGTTTATAAACCTTCAATGAAGGAGAGTACACCTCATTCCAAGGGAGTCCATCGCTTATGCATTTGTGAACTTGTGATGTGGTCGAGCACTCGTCTCTCACCCATCCCTTAGTCCCACCACACTCTGGCTTTGGCAGAAAGAACCTGGCCTGTATTAAGGCAGATTTCCTGTTTACAGAAAAACTGCGCCACTCTGGCTTAATGTTAGATATGATCCTGACGTCTTTGCCCAATTTGTTACCCAACATTAAGCCAGAATTTCCTGGTTTACTCACAGCATAGCCAATGGTATGCTTGTCAAGAATCTTGAGACACATGTGAAAAATGACTCAACCCCAACACTTGTTCCTGGCTGGAAGCCGTGAACAATTGTCCAAATCAAGCCATTGAGATATACAGTGGTACCTCGGTTTATGAACACAATTGGTTCGGAAGTCTGTTCATAAACTGAAGCGTTCATAAACTGAAGCAAACTTTCCCATTGAAAGTAATGGAAAGTGGATTAATCCGTTCCAGGCGGGTCCGCGGCGTTCGTAAACCGAAAATTCATAAACCAAGGTGTTCATAAACCGAGGTTCCACTGTATGTTTGTTTAGCTATCTGTAACTTAAACATTCCCAGCAAGGCAATCAAATGACATTTCAAACTATCATCTATCTATCTATCTATCTATCTATCTATCTACACACACACACACACACACACACACACACGTGTGTGTGTGTGTGTGTTAAATAAATGAGCAGTTGCATAGGATCCAAATATTTCCCTTCAAGAAGACATTGATCCTGTTACAAAATGATTGCATATGTATATTGTACCCATCTGCCAACAGACTGTTACTGGGAAAATCTGATCCTACGCATCCCTACTAATTCTACTATTCATAATGTGGTTACAATATGGAAGGTGGTTGTTTTGAGTGTCTTCTACTGGGCTTCGCCTGTGGCAGGAATAATAACCAATGCAACATTGTTTAGAAATATTAATTCCTTAAAGAAGCAAATAAGGAAACAATTTTCCTCCCAAACCATATTGCTTTTGACCCTTTTTCTTGTTTTTTGCATGCAGGCAAGTGTTGGACACTTATTCAACAACTGCTTTATGACATAGCTGCCAAGTTATCCCTTATTTTAAGGGATTTTCCCTTATGCTGAATAGGCTTCCTCGTGAGAAAAGGGAAAACTTGGCAGCTATGTTTATGAGCTCCTTTCTGAGATAGCCCTCACAACAGTTTCTGCTACTGAATCTGTGCAACTGCTCTTATGTGCAAGAGGACATTGTCCCACTGCTATAGCTTTCTTTAAAGGGGAAGCAAAGAGCAACACAATCTCCCTGTTTCCTATAACATTATGGAAGAGTCACACAATTAAAGCACATAATGGGGGAGAAGTCTGAAGACCTTGTTGAGATAGTGCTTTGCCAAAATATGGTTCCTTCGTTGGGAAGTGCAAGCAGATTCAGCTAGGTAATATATAAGATAATGTCAGCTCTGAAAACCTAAAGCTGTGGGATATTTCTGTGTAGGTCAAATGCTTGCATATTGGCCCAGCAAAAAGTGCCTTTTCTATGTAAAGGCTTGTAAATAGAGTGCAACAACTAAGTGCAGAGCCCAACTTCTTCAACACTTGCGTCTGGGCAAGACAAGATTTTGAGGTTTTCCATTTGTGTGCTGTTTAGGAACTCCCAGTTAGCAGTTCATCATATTGCCAGCCACCTGGAGCGTATCACATTAGGAATTTTTAAAAGCCCCATAATTCTACCCTGTAAAAATACATCAGTTCCAGAGGGGCAAAATTGTTACCTTCTTGGGATATACAGTACAATGTCATATTACTCCTTGGGACTGAAGCCTACCTTGTTTATGAATTGGCTACTCAGATCAGTAGTAATTGATATTGCTCTAATATACAACTTCAGTTGGAAGGAAGGCACCTTTTGTATTCAAAAGACTCAATCTTTTCATTTTCTGTGGTAGTAATTAAGACAGATCATTAAGCAAGGTTTGCCAGCTGTAGTTTCTACAAGAAGGCAATGACTACCTAATGCTAAACATTCCTCAGTGAGGTTGTTTTCAGTAAACCTTTGACAGATTTTTCATGAATTTGTGCAACGGTGCAAACCACATGGCAAAGTTAAACCGCTGTAATTGGATGTAGAGAAAATGAATTCTGGGGAAAGTAGTTTAATTGGGGATAGGCTATATTTGAATGAGTTAAGGACAAATACAACATGAAATGATATCTGCTTAAAGGTCATAAGAAAACTACATGAATATCCCAAAACTACGGTTTGTAGCTGAAATGTTAAAACGAAGGACATTTTTTAAAAAGCAAAGCTTTCTATTGTGGTATCTGCAGTCACTTTAAGGGCATTATGACTGTTGCAAAGTTGAAAATAAAATCACCTGCTATTAATCACATTTCTGGTCAATAGCGTAGCACGGTACATGTGATAATGATGCATTTTCTATTTAAAAACGGTGCAGTGATATCTCAGTTCATATGTAAAGTATCTAACAAGATACATGTACAGTATAGTGCTCAACTTATTCAATTCCACAAAAAATGAAAGTGCAAATCAAATGATATAATGAAATATCAGGTCAGATAAAATACATCAACAGCACACACAAATTTACAAAAAAGGGTGTTATGTTAATCTCATGGGAGTGAAAATAGAATTTAATAGAATCACACCTCTAGAGTCTAGCCATTTGTAAAAAACAAAAGCAAAACTGTTTTACCACAAAGCATTCCTTGGATAGTTTAGGCATATTACTAAATCCTTTGCCTATCTAGAATTTAAACTGTAAGATATTTTCCTTGATAACATTTGAACTACATTATAAATTAAGACATGGGGGGGGGCTTTTGAATGCAGCTTTAGCCTGGGGCAGGGAGAAATAACAGGAATATATATATATATACAGTGGTACCTCGGTTTAAGTACACAATTGGTTCCGGCAGTCTGTACTTAACCTGAAGCGAACTTTCCCATTGAAAGTAATAGAAAGTGGATTAATCCGTTCCAGACGGGTCCGCGGAGTACTTAAACTGAAAGTACTCAAACCGAAGCGTACTTAAACCGAGGTATGACTGTATAGTCCTTTAAAATTGTATTATAATCTTGGATTAAGCTGTTCATAATAAGATGAACTTCGTACACATTAAAATCAAAGTAATTAAGAAAAAAAATGTCATTATACATTTTAAAAATATTCTCATTACTTCAGAATGGCCAATTGCACACCTATAATTCATGCACCTACACATGCAGTTATTTAAGACTCAAGAATTCCCTCCTTGATAACTTAAATTGCTGGCCTCTGATCATTGGTCACCACAAGCCTGCCTTCATAGAGTTCTCCTTGTTGACCATGTCAAGTTAATGTGGGAATGGCATTCAATTGTGACTTCACAGTTTAATACACAAGGTCTATGTAGGTTTCAGGAACGAATGGCTTTAAAATATTGGAAGTGACATGGATACCGATTTTTAAAAGTTAAATTACAAATTTCTCCACACAACGTTTGTTCTCTATCGCTTCCACTCTTCCTTTTCACTGCCTTATTCCCCCAACTCTGCACCCCCCCCCAAAAAAGTCTGTTGCTTTCATGTCAATCTTGGCTGGACCCGTTTGATCTTGTTTAATAATAATAATAGTAGGACTTGGTGACACAAGAGAAATGAGACTTTTTCGTAGCGCATCTCTTCTAGCCTGAAATTCAATGAGTACGGTTTCTCTCCTTGGTGTTCTCAAGCCATAAACACGTGGTTTTCTTTTTGTGGTTACAGCCCAGATGAAAGCCATGTGCTTGTAGTGGGAACTACCATGAAAAGCAGTTTTCTCATGGCATTCCATCAAAGAAGAGAAATCTGAAGATTAGCAAGGGGGTCTCAGAACCTCATTCAGATTATTTTATTTTAGCTTAGCACAATGAGGAATATTGCCATACATTTTCATAATCCCTGCCAGCTTTCAAGGAGTTCTGCCCCTTCTGAAATGGGGAACTAGCATTGAAAGACCGATCATGTCTCAAATATATTGAGTTGGATACAAAGGTTCTCTACCTCTGGCTAAAGCCTTTTCCTCTGCAGGACTATGTCCTCTGTGCTGCAATTGCAAGTTCCTGGAAGGGGGCATGGTTAATTGGAAGAGTGTTTGCTTTGCATGCAGAAGGACCTATTTTTAATCATTAGCATCTCCAGGTAGGACTAAGAGAGACTCCTTTCTGAATTCTGGAGAGCCTCTGAACTAGATGGACCAATGGTCTACCTCAGTGTAAGGCAACTTCCTAGGTTCCTAGCTTCTTGTGATAGAATAATTCCACCAAACTCTAACTTTCTTTCATTGAATGTCATTGTGTTGAAATGCATTATCAGGCTTCCTGATCACAAGGAGGCTCGAATGGGCTTACAAACAGCTGTCAGACTTCCCCAATCAACACAGAGTGATGGGGATTTGGGCAGGCAGTTCTACAATTCTTACCTGTGGATTCAGGTTGATCAGTCAGTGAACTTTCTCTTACAATTTGAGACTAAGCATTACTCTGGCCGGGAGTACATCAACCAGTTATCAGTACTGTGGCTTATATTGTTCCATACTCCCCATTTTCCTGAGTGGTAGGATATTTCAAGAGAAGGCTTCCACATAACATCCTTTTCCTTGTAGGGAGAGAGGACGTGTTTTAACCCAGTCCATTTATTTACAAGCTGGACTCTATGCACAGGATAAATAGCAGCACAGCTCCTCAAACAATATCAATCCCCAAAATTAGCAGCAGTCCCGATATTTTTCTTCTTCTTGCCAGCCAGTGGTTAAACCAGAGATCTTTGGCCAGCTGAATACAATCTGCTCCACCTCTTCCTTCAGGATGGTGAGACATGTCTCAAATCCCAGTGGTTCAAAGCATCCTCTGGTCACCAAGCTATACAAAAAATCTAGAGACAAGACCATGATTTAGTTAAATTACCGGTACTCACTGATTTTATTAGATGGCTAATAGCTGTTGCTCTTTTGGAGTGTGAGAAAGAGAAAAGGGGGAAAGAAAGGGAAATTTAAACAAAGCAAAAATAAGCATCAAATATGAAAACTTCCTTAAACCGAAAAAAGGACTAAAAACTATACCAAACAGCAGAAACAACCTTAAAATGCCAGGGATTGAAACCGCATTAAAAACTACAAAAAATGTGGATTTAAAAACAGGAAATTTAAATGAATCATACTTAAAAAGCAGCAAGTTTTAAAAGCATGAGAGAAAAGAAAGGGTTTTGCCTGCTGCCAAAAAGATATCAAAGTACTGTAGGTACTATCTGAGGAGCCCATTCAATAGCTATAGGGCCGCCACTGAGAAGAGCCTTTCTCTTGTAGCCACCCACTATATATCAACTGACAATGTCAATCAAAGAGAGGCCCTGTCATTGATGGCCTCATGTGCATATCAGAAGAGGCGATGGTTCAGATACTGTGAGCACAAGCCATGAAGAGCTTTAAAGGTCAAGCAGTCCCACCTACACTCTACTAGGACAGCCTGTCTAGAAGGAAACTATGGCTGATGGCATCATAATCCCCATGAGGTCCAGAAGAAGCTATGGGGTTTTACTCTCCACTCTCTCCCAGCGTGTCATTCTACAAGGCAACCAAGGACGTTTCAGTACTGAAACCAGACTTTTTTAAAAAAGCACACTTGCCAATATTCAGGCTTATCATTCAGAGAGTTTCCTGGACTTTACAACTCAGGAAGAGAGCTGCCTCTAGATATTCAAGCAGCATAGTAAACAGAAGAAATGAACTAACATTGTCTGGCTCTAACAGACCAACCTTACGAAGAATCAGGGAAGACCTGTATTTAAGTAGTTTAGATACTGCACACTTTAGCTCCTTGGTCTTCAAGGCTGTCTCCTTTAGAGAATTGATAATTATAGTTCCCTGCCTAATGGTATGGTATCCCAAGCAATTACAGGTATTGAAGCTGCCATTAAGTTGCTTTATCATAAGCAAGGGGCTGATAAGGGGCACATAAATAGTACTTAATGTCAAATGCCATGCCATGTTATGGAAAATGTGAGTGAAATGGTTATCTATACTATGTATGAGCAAATATGTGATGTAATTATTTCCTTTCTTTATAAACTATGCATTTTCAGATCAAAGGTATCAATCAACTCTTGTTCAGCTCATGTTCTAACAGCAATTGTTTCTTTTTTCCATTTCCCACTAAAATGTAAATCTGAACTGGCATAGAGCCAACAGAATCTGAACTGGCTTAGAGCCAACAGAATTTCCTCTGAAAGGGGAGAGTAAATATCTGTAGAAACTGGAGAATGCCATACAGGAGTTTTTTTGCTCCTTGGAATGAATGACTAACGGATTCAGGATTGTAGCAGCTGTAGTTTTCCTCTTATACCTAGGTGCTGCATTGTAAATTGCTGCTGACTAACAAAGGGCAGAGGGACGCAGGTGGCGCTGTGGGTTAAACCACAGAGACTAGGGCTTGCTGATCAGAAGGTCGGCGGTTCGGATCTCCTCACCAGGGTGAGCTCCTGTTGTTCGGTCCCTGCTCCTATGTGATACAATGACCTGGAAGCTGTATGCCAGCTCCCTTGGCCGATAAAGCGAGATGACTGCCGCAACCCCAGAGTTGTCCGTGACTGGACCTAATGGTCAGGGGTCCCTTTACCTTTACCTAACAAAAGGGCAGGGTAAAGCAAGAGCTTTACAGGACTTGAGACTTTTGCTTTGTTATAACAAAATGCGGAGCTGAGCATTAGCTGAAAAAATAACTCATAAACTACATGTTGCCAAAGGCTCAGAGGATCCTGAAAAACCTCTATCCTGTTTGGTGGAATTTTATCATATATGCAACAAATACAGACACACGGGTCTCCCTCTCCATGATGCAAAATAAATTTTGGCTTTCCTAATAGAGTATTAAGTACTCTACCGTGTTTCTCCTTTTTTAAGACGTAGGCATAATATAAGACATAGCAGGATTTCTAAGCAATTGTGCGATATAAGCCATAACCCGAAAATAAGACATAGTGATAGACCCTTCCCCCCTCCCGCCAGCAAACTCCCCCCCTAAAAATCTCTCCCCATTTTGCTGTCGCTCCAAAGACACGTATTTCTTTTAAAAGCTTGTAAAAATGCACCGAAGAGCCATAGCTGCTGGTTGCTGCAGACTCGTGATTTCCCCTCCCGTTCGATTTTTTTTTTTTTAGCTAGGCTGTGTGAGTGAAGAGGAGAAAAGTGGCATTTGCGGTGGGGAGGAGATGAAACAGGAGGAAGAAAAGAGGGGCGATTGAAGACGCTGCCTTCCCCTTTAGGGAGAGACTCTGTGTGCGCGTCTCTCTCTCTCTCTCTCTCCCCTGCGTGTCTCTCTCTCTCTCTCTCTCTCTCTCTCTCTCTCTCTCTCACACACACACACACACACACACAGAGCCCACCTCTCGCTTCCCCCCACCTTCCCCCCTTTTAAAAACCTTTTAAAAAGTGAGGATTCTTTTTCTTTCTATTGCTTGTCTGTAGAGCTGCCCCTTTAAGGATTTTTACTGGTACCGGGATCGCTGCCGGTGGCTTCTCGCTGTTTAGGAGCTACTAAAAGTTAACATTTTGTGGGTAAGAGAAGCAGTTAGGACCAGCAGATTATCTCACCCCGCTTTCCTGCTGGCTCAATTGCTACAATTGCTACCATTTACCATTTTAATTGCTGCTCAACTGCCTTGTTTTCTACAGTATCTCTTATCAGCCGGTAGCCTCTTTGCTATCAGTGCTACAAAGTGCTACATTGTTGGAACTTTCGCTCTTAAGTCTTGGGCTGGCTGGTAGAGATCCTTATTTGCTATACGTACTGCATCACACAGATAGATTCCATTATACTGTACTGGTTTAAATTTAAGAAGCTCCAGTGTAGCAGATTGCTATTAAGTGAGTCCCCACCTGGGAGGAGAGAGAGAGAGAGAGCAGCCCTTCGGAGGAGCTCCCTCCCTCCCTCCCTCACGAACATCCCAGGGCCGGGGAGAGAGGGCTGGGCCAGGGACGCACACACTTCCCTTCCCTCAGACTCCCTCTCACGGAGTTTGGTGGTGGCTGTTGCCCGTCCTTTTCTTTCAGTCAAGAATCCTGCCCCGCAGGGAGCCAGGGAGCAAGAGGGGCACTGCTCCTGACGTAATAAAAACAAGACATTCCCTGAAAATAAGCCACCCAGTGTTTTTTTGAGGGAAAAAAGTTATAAGACGGTGTCTTAAAATGTGAGAAACACGGTACTTGCATGTCCAGGTGCGCTCACAACAGCAAGCCAGATCTTTAAGGGATAAAAGGTGGTGGCTCCTACTGTGAATACATACAAGTCATCCAGAAGGATATTGATGTCTCTGAAAGATCTAAGATAGCGGTGGAAATATCCAGCTTGTTAGCCTAATTTATCCCAAGCCACCCTCATGTGCCCCTCACCTGACATCATAAGTAGTACCAGGTGTGAGGCAGGTAAATATACTGGGGGGGGGAAGGAACCTTAAAGTGCATATTCCTTGGCAGGCATATTCCTCTGTATTTGACATCATTTAAATCTGGTGCCAAAGGCAAAACCTACTGGTTGCACTTGGGAGTTCCCTATTGGAGTTTGCATCTGACAATGACCAGCCGATTGGAATCAGCTCCACTCAAGATTCTCTGGATTGGAGCTGATTCCTGCCAAAGGAGGGGATTGGTGCAGTTGGTGCTAATCAGCTGGTTGGCAGCAGCTGCAACCTTGCTGAGATCAGCTGAACTTGGGGATTCCTGAGCGGAAATTATCCAGGCAGGCCAAAACTGAGGTTGGCATCCGATGCTGATCAGCTGATATGCAGTGGCTAGAAATTGCACTTCCAGCAGCGCTCTTCCTTTGCAGCTCAACTTGAGTTCAAGCTGAGCTGAAAAGGAGGAAATGAAAGAATCAGAGTTGGGTCACCTGGTGATGTCAGGTGCTTGGCATGTGGGCATCTCTGCCCACCTATCAAAGCAGCCATTGGAAGTGAGGCCACACTTTCTCTGCCCCTTTTCTTGTATAGTTGTTCCACCAAGATAGCCAAGGCTGTTTCCATCCTGAACTTTATCTTCAGCTATTTCAATAATGCACCCAATGACCACTCTTTGTTTCCTGTTGGAATATCTTGTGGAAGAAAATGCTGCTGACTTTAAATGAGACAAACTAGATTCTTTTTATATGTTATGTATAATATGTATCCTGGCTCTAGGATGCTTGAAATCATCCCATGTAGGATTTTAAGTGATTCAACCAAAATAAGTGGAATGCAGATTTATGGTGATATAAAAGAAACAAGCATTTAACTTAAAATTGTGGCTAAATTCCTAATCCTTTTCTCCTTTGGGGCACCAGTACATTCTGATGAAATAGCATGATGAATGTTGGAGGAATTACATCTGCATTTTTACTTTACCATGTCTCTCAAGATCCATATATGTTAACACAATGACAAATCATACCAGTTAATACTGTTAATATTGTTAAGCTCAGATCTAATCATTGCACTGCATCCATTTCGAATGTACTTCCTTCATTAACCAGCTTATAAACTCAACACAGTTTGACCTTCAATAAGTGAGCAGGGGTGGAGGGACCCAGAAAGGCACCCTGTCAAAACTGAAAATAGCCCTTTCAGGAAGTGATCTGGCCAACTGATTACATGAGGCACCAGAACTTAAAAGAGGATGGGGTGATTAGCAGCAAATACTACACAATGTTTTAATTCTGTTTTGTGGCCTTAATTTTTTATAAACTTGCAGACGTTATCTTGGAGAAACTGCCTTGCCTTATAGTTGGAATCCTTATCATTTGATTGTACTCACTAAGATTAAAGGGCATGTTTCTATTAGCCAGTAGAAAGGCTTTCTTCTAAGATGCATATGGAAACACTTCTCTGGGCTATTGTGGCATTTTCTTTTCCAATGTATATTTTAGTTACCCATTAAATTCATACTGAATGAGCCATATAGGCAAGTCATTGGAAACAGGAAATTATTTTATGTACTATCACCAGAGCAGTTTTCCAAATGTTTCCTTGTTATCATTCAATAGTTACCCTACAGTTTAAGATCTGCTACTTTGAACTCGTCTTCAACAGTTGCTTACATTTTTATTTTTATTGAAATATCAAGCCAGGGAGATTATGAATAAAGATGTTAATCTTTATAGCATTAGCATTTTTTTGAGTTTCTGTTCATTGTATTCTGAAATTGAAACAAACTTTATAAAAGCTGAACAAAGAACATTAGCACTTAATATGGTACTCCAAATCTCCCTCTGTATTGCTTTTCAAGTTCCATAAAATATTTATTATTTGTACTTTATAATGGTTCCGGCAGGTTACAAAAAATATCACAATTAAAACAAACACAAATTATATTAAAATTGTAAAATATATGAATATAACTAAGCAATAACAAAGTTAAAAAAACACAGAACAGCAGTGCAGGAAGAGAGAAGACATCCACTCAGTCCAAGCCTTGTGTAAGGAGATACATGCTGACCAAAAAGCATTAAGTGATGGCACAAGATACATCTTAGAGAAGATGTCATTCCTCAAATTATAGGGCCACCACAGAGAAGGCTCTTTCTCTCATGCATTGTCTCAAACCACAGACAGTGTCAGCAGTGCCCACAGGACCTCCCCCACTGACTGATCCTAACACCCAGGCTGGTTGACATGGGTGGAAATGGTCCTTCAACTATTTGGGGCCTAAGTCATGAAGGCCTTTATATTTCAGTGTTAACACCCTAAATTGGGCTTGGTAGCAAATTGGCAACCAGTGCAGATATTTCAAGACCAGGACAATGTGTGTCTGGTCAGAAACCCCCATCAGCAGCTTTACTGCTGCATTCTGCACTAGTTTCAAATTATGAACCATCTTCAAGAGTAGCCCCACAGTGATCACTTTGCAGTAGTCCAGTCTGGTAGTTAGCAGAGTGTTGATCTCTGTTGCCAGGTTATCCCTGTCCAGGAACAGCTATAGCTGGTGAACTACCTGGAATGGCTGGAAATAGGTCATTACAGCCACCAAAACCACCCAAGTCTCAAGGAACATAGATCAAGGAGTAATCTCCCTCCCTTTGCCTGAGACAAAAACATCTAAACAAACAATACATTTGTTCCTGCCAGGGAGTGAGACTGCATCCAGAATAAGAAATCATTTTTTCTTTCTATCATATTCTGAAAACCGACATTACAGAAATCGCACCCCCATAATCGTAGTTAAGGTACCAACATAAAAGCATTGAGTATATTATTACAGTTTTGCAGATTTAGCACAGCTTCATTAATTTGGATTGAGAATCCCAGATTGTTTCGATTACTTTTTACTTAATTTCTTTAATAGCGATTGAGTGTTCTCACGCTTACTTCTCTATCATATTTTCCTGTCCCCCCATTCTATGATAACTAGGAGCTAATTTACATATTCAAGCAGCACATTTTTAAATGTCCATGAAAACCACTCATCATCACGCCTGAATATTGTATCACATAGATAATGTCAGTGTGAACCAGGCTGTGTGTGCACAGATAGAGGTAGCAGCATCTGGCTGCAATTTTAGCTGTCGTGGCTGCACTTTTTCTCACTGCCATGATGACAAGAATTGTTGCTGTGGGTATCTGCTGTGGTTCTTTTACTTTTGCCAGACCACAGGGAAGCAGCCAAAATATACATATATCTGTAACTATAGCTGGTGCCTTCCTGACAGCTGGGGCTATGGATGGCCAGACACACAGGAAACTGGGGCTTTGAGTTTAAGCAGAATTGAACTTGAACGTGGAAGGAACTGCAGAACTGACAGCAGATGTAGGCATGCCTGGAACTGAAAGAAAGGGAAGTTGGGGAGAGTTGCTGCTTGGAAATGCCACACCAAGTCACAATTTGACTTGTTATGCCATATCCCCAGGCAGCGATTTTGTGACTTGCACCCACAGAACTCTCTCAGAATTCAAAATATTGGTCCACTGATCCAAAAGGTTAGTAATTTCTGCCTTAATTAACTACACAGAAGCAAGTCCTCTTAATTTTATTATGACTTACTTTCAAAAGATGCTTTTAGAATTAAAATGCACGTTTCCAAACCCATTTTCAGCACATGATTTCAACCTCTTCAGACTTAGAATCAATCTGTTATTTGCAGGGCAGAGAAAAACTCCCAAGATATTATGTATAGGAATGTGTATACTGTATACACACCTTTATCCATTATCTTTGTAGTTTTTTTTTTTTTTACAAAATTTGTACAATATATGGCTGTATAACCTTTTCCCTCTCTATTTGCAATAATATGGAGTGCCTCCTTGTGATAGTCTACTTCCTGAACCCCTGTGTTGCTGAAAGGTTCCTGTGCTTTACCACCTCTGCCCCCTTAATCAACTCAGTGTTATTAGAGCCATAGACAAAATTTGCATGCATCTAATGATGCATGGTAAACTGCGGATGTTTTTTGGAGCTGACTGGTGCCATGCATCCCCAGATGTCATTTATCAAAACCAGATGTGCTTTGTATCAGTAAGACTTCTAACGATGTCTACGTGAAGTTAAATGAAGAGTAACTGAAGCCAGATAGGCCTGTTTTGATTTAAATAAATCAAAGCCCATCATAGCCATAGCAATTAATAATCTAAGACGAGAGAAAACATGAACAATAAGAGAAGTCCATTTAGCATACCATAAAGAAGTAAAAAAAACAAAAAACCAACACGGAAGTCTCTGAAGAATGGAGGCAACGTCCTTTAGTTTAAGCGTAACAGCTCTCGTTCTAATCATCGGAACTAATTGGTAAGCCCTGAAAATTAAGAGCCCAAATAGCAGGGATAAATCAACAATGGAAATTTTGATTGTAATGACTTTTTAGTCATGACAGCCTCTGAAAAGCAATTCTTCACTCAAATCATTGTGGGCACAAAAGCCAAAGCTCTGGTTAATGATATAAGACAAGGTCTTGAGCTGTAATTATGTTCCTTACATCAGATATCTGGCAGAGGTATTAATGAATCAGGGCTTCAATGATTTTAGATAAAGGAAAGAAGTTCAAAAATGAAGAAATATCTGATCCTACATCCACTGAAATCAATGAAGATTGGAGCTGCTTACCTGGGGGGGGGGTTTATCCTTTTAAAATCTCACAATCCTTGTATGTTCTGCTTGTATTAAGGCAATATATTAATACAGACAATTATTAGGAGCATTTTGAGCAATTGGATTCGTAATAACTCCACATACAACCAGTGTAACAAGTTTTTTTTTAATTAAAGATTTTCTTGAGTTTCAAAAATATGTGCAACGTCTCTTGTAACATCTTTACAAATCAGTTTCATTTGTTGAGACATTGGGAAGAAAAGGGGGGAAGAGGTAGATGGGGGAGGGTGGTTGGGTGGTTGGGGTTGGGTGAGGATGTTTCTATTTTGCTTAGTGTATGTGGGCTTTTTGTTTTGTCAGCATCGCTTGTGTAGGTTCTCTGCTGTTCGCTTGCGTTCCTTTGGTGGTGAGAGATGTTGGGGTTGGCCTAGGATATGGTTGTTCATTTGTGGTTGGCTGTAGTGTTCTTTGTTTCATGTGTGAGTGGGGTGGGTGGGTGTTTTGGGTCAGGTTAGACATATTGATTTGTATGCTGTTGGTGGATTTTTGTCGTTGTCTTGTTGGGCTGTGTATGTGATAAAGGGGAACTATACCGGGGTGAAGCCGTCTTCTTCAATTTCTCCCCGTGTCAGTTTCAGCTTTTTGGTAAATTTTCTAGTAAGGGTGTTTCCCATACTATTTGGTACCATTGGTCCATGCTTACTCCTGACGGGTCTCTCCAGTGTCTGGTTATGGTGTTTCTGGTTGCTGAGAGAAGTGGGTTATGAGTTCTTTGTGATGTAGGTGGGTGTTATTGCCTTGGAAGATGTTTAGCAAGGCCAGTTCTGGGGTGATTTCTAATACTTGCTTGGTTATTTTACATATTTCTCATATGGTTGTTGTCCAGAATAGTTGGATTTGGGGGCTCTCCCACCACATGTGGAAATATGTTCCTGTTGAGGTGCACCCTCTCCAGCATTTTGGTGATGTTCCTGGGCATATTAGCACTAGTTTTCTTGGTGTTAGGTACCACCTGTAGGTGAGTTGCAGAGTGAGTTCTTTCCTTTTTGTTGATATGGATTTAAAGGGGGGTTTAGACCACATTTTGGTCCACTGAGTGGGGTTAATCTTGTAGCTTATGTCGTCTTCCCATTGTCTTTTGACTGTGTCTAGGCGATTCATGGGATTTTGGAGTAGTATTTTATATATTGCAGATACCATCCCTACCAGTGTAACAAGTTGAGTACTTTCATTTTTATTTTATCAAGGAGCATAAGGGTCGCCCAAGATCTGGTGCAAGATGTGTTATTAAACTAGTTGGGAGCAGGGATTACAGTGCTATTAAATTAATTTTACATGTAAATGGCCAATTGCTAAGAAAATCCAACAGTCACATTTGAAGTTGATGGGCATTGCCATTCAAATGGTGTGTGCACCCCGTCTCTTGTGATCGATTATACGGAGTGAGGATTTCTTTCCTCCCCCAATATTTTATTCAAGTTGGCACCCCTGCATACTATCCTAACTCCACCCAGTCTGTTGTTCTTGCTTGTTGCAAGCTGCTCAGAGTTTAAATAATTTTTATCTTGAAGGGGACATGATAGACCATTTAGTTCTATCACCAAACTGTATATATTGCCCAAAGCAGCACTTTCCCCATAATACGTTACTAGTGTTTTGACACTACAGTATATATCTGAATCTATACACACATAAACACACACTATGTGCACATATAACACACACACACACACACACACACACACACACACAGTGTGACGAAGGTGTACAAGGAAAGGTGTACAAGGGCAATTCCCAATCCATACAGCAAAGAGCAGTAAGATTAGCCAAGTAAGCTCTGGATCACGTTTTTGATGCTTCTGTATTGCTTGATAGAATTCCTACTATGGAGGGAAAAGCTTGATCACCATGAAAGGAATGTAACCATGTTACCAACAAGGCCAGTGAAATGATGGCCTACTTCCTGATTGTATGTTGTCCATATGGTGGAGGAAGAACATGTGTGATGTAATACTTTTATGGGTATGTGTGGAAGACCAGCGGAAGGAAATGTTACTAGGTTGTTGCAGGTTGTTGCCTGCAACCATAAAATAAAAATCCATTAGTGACAAAGCACACAGTGTGTAGGCCTTCCATAAAAGGTTATAACACAATGCATACATTTGAAATGTCTTTTTATTACTGCTTACAGAAAAGATGGGGGGGGATGTGAGTAGCCATAATATGTTGCCTCTTTATTCATTCATGCAAGCCAATGAGCAAATACACACACACAGAGAGAGAGAGGGAGAGAGAGAGAGAGAGAGAGAGCACTTCCTTTTAAAGAAGAAGAAGAAGAGGAAGAGGAAGAAGAAGAAGAAGAATGTTTAGGGTTACTCTCATTTTCCTATTCATATTGAAATACTGCCCCTCTATGAGGCCAAGCTTAGATTCACAAAATGTTTAGGGGTGTGCGTACCCTTGAGTCCCCTCCAGAAAAAAAGCACTGTGTGTATATATGTAAGTATAAAAGGTAAAGGGACCCCTGACCATTAGGTCCAGTCGTGACCAACTCTGGGGTTGCGGCGCTCATCTCATTTTACTGGCCAAGGGAGCCGGCGTACAGCTTCCAGGTCATGTGGACAGCATGACAAAGCCGCTTCTGGCGAACCAGAGCAGCGCATGGAAACGCCGTTTACCTTCCCGCCGTAGCGGTACCTATTTATCTACTTGCACTTTGAGGTGCTTTCGAACTGCTAGGTATATGTATACTGGTATGTATGAACGTATGTACACACACCAAAAAAAACCACACATATATCCTTTAAAAGACTATATGCCATATATGCTTCAGAGTTGGAAGTTTTGCATATATATGGATGTTCGCTGTCTTTTGACATAGTTAAGCAGTTAACTTGTTACTGATGGAGATTCTAATATAGGTTAGCATGTGTAGAGGAGTCCATCAGTCATTGTCCAACCAATCAATGACTATGATGAAGCAAATAAATCACTGGTGATTTGGAGAGTCTATTACTGACTCAATAATCCAATGAATTCCCATTTCCACAATGGAAAAATGCTAAGCAGAAGAGTCAGTTGATAGATGAGGAGAGTAGTGCTTCAGCTAGCTTCAAATAACCAATGCACACAATGTCGTGAACACCACAACTACTATTTGCAGCATCTGCCAGTGGCAAGAACAGTCCTGAATGCAGTGTTTCTCCATAAATATATTAGCAGGTAGCAGTTCTGAAATGTGTCTTGGTACAATTTCGAACTATATCAGTCATGAGGGAGCAGGGTTGTAACTGTAGGGTGTGGGGAGAAGGGTGGAGCTGCTTTGCACCTTGATGTGCCTCTTCTTGGCATCCATCTGTCTCAAAGGACAATGGACTGTACCTCCAGGGGTGAAGTCAAACCAAACCCTGGCAGTGTGTGTGGAGATCCTGGCTCCCCAGATGACAAAAATTCCTCTCTTGGCCTTACTGATGTGGCCCAAAGGAAAGCAGAGCACTCTATTTGGCACCAGCTTGGCTGCAGGATTTGCCAGGAGACGTACAAGACCCAACTGTCATAGGGACTCCACTCTGGAATGGTGTAGGATTCACTCCTTAGCCTTTCTTCTCCCAAAGATGTCCTGCAAGGCACCTCAGTTCCACTAATAATGCCTGGGTGGGAGCCTTCCATTGATAGCTATGGCTAGTATCAGCTTCAAATTGGATTTTTGGTGGGACCACTGTATCCCTCTCTGCACACCGTGGTCTCAATCCTGCTCTGGCCTATATTGAAATAAATAAAAATGTACATGTTAAGTCACAACTGCAGGATGTGCTGCTTATAGTAGAATAAAGAATGCTAGCTATACAGAGGAAATGTGTTGTTTAAGAAAAATCCCCTTACCCCCAGTACATATGCTTTTTGCTGCACCCTTAAAAATGGCAGTGGGATTGCAAACTTATGTGCTACAACTTAGAAACCCTCCACTAAATTTGGACATAAAACTCCTTCCTTCCTTAATTTCTGTACTGTTTGCTGGTGGTTTATACTGTTGATAATTAAAGACATATTTCCTATGAGCTCTTAAGTTCCATAGAGTTTTGGCTTTGCAAAAGATGAGTGCTTAGTGAAAACTCCACTCTCCTGGCTCCCAAGAAGCAGGAGATAACCAGAGTATGTACCCCTCTAGTGAGACAGTCTGCAGGCAGGTAGGGTCTCAGCCGGTGTATCAGATGGAGCTGCTAGACATTTATTGTCGTCAAATCCTGCACCAACCAATAAGATATACTTACAAGCTGATTGTAGTGCCTGATTGCCCAGCCCTTCATAGGATTATAAGTGATGACAAACTTAGAAATAACTGCTACATGGTGCCTTGGATTGTGTGCAATATTTTGGGGGGCAACAGCAGGCTTTAAGAAAACTAATTGAACTGCCTGGGTGTCTTTGAGGAAAATGAGGTGTTGTCTTATAAAACAGATTGGATCTTTATATTTATATTTCTATCTTACTTTTCTTCAACTTAGCAGTGGAACATAGAAAAGTTCCTTGTACTGAACTAGACCACTACCAGACCCACGCCTAGTATTGTCTACAACAGACATCCCCAAACTTCGGCCCTCCAGATGTTTTGGACTACAATTCCCATCATCCCTTACCACTGGTCCTGTTAGCTAGGGATCATGGGAGTTGTAGGCCAAAACATCTGGAGGGCCGCAGTTTGGGGATGCCTGGTCTACAATGACTGATGATAGGCAGCCCTACGTAGAATACATTACAGTAATCTAGCCTTGAGGTTACCAGCGCATGGATTATAGTGTTTAGACTATCCCTGTTCAGGAATGGCAGAAGCTGGTGAACCAGATGAAGCTGCTAAAAAGCATCCCCAGCCACAAAGGACACTTGCATGCTATGGCATAAACCAGTCAATTAAATAACAGAAATTATCTAAACGGTAGCCATGAGCTATATAAATTTCAAAACAGATGATCCACTGAAAGAATATTGTTTTTCAGCTTCTCCTTTAGGAAAAGTATTCATGTTGGTTTCAACATTCCCTGAGCTTTGATGGTTTTTAAACTGTCAAAGGAAAGCACAGTTTGGAGGAATTGTTTTATTTAGTTTGTCAGCTTGTTTTATGTTTCATCCAAAAGGATTATTTTCTTGTAAACCACAAATAATTCTCATAAACTGCTTCCTCCTACAATGCGTTCAGTGAAATCTCTGTGGATTATATTTAAACACTCCCCCCCCCATCAGATGACACTGCACAGAAAATGCCAGAACCACATGGAAGAAACGGTTTCGTGTGTTTTTTCCGCCTGCAATTTCTCCTGTTTTATAAACTATAGCAGGCAAAGCAATAGAATCCTTAAATTTGTGAGACTTCATCTGCAGCTTAGTCAAATTTAGTTCTATAACCTATCTATTTATTGTCATTTCAGGAGCATTCCAAAGTTGGGAACAAGGCCATTTATTGTTAAAAAGAAAGAGAAAAACCTTATAATTATGATAAGATGAAGATTTGTAAAGTTCACCTCTCCACCCACCTAGTCCCCAGACATCCCACTTCTATTTCCTGGGGGTGATAAATGGTCCTATAAAAGAGGGTGCATATTCAGTTCAGCTTGACCAACAATATCCAAAAGGTTGTGGAACGTCTAACATTAATGGTGCCAAAGAAATCACTACATATCCAGGAACTGGTGTTTGGGCACATGATAAAAACACTCCCAATTTATTGAGGGAAGGGCTCTGTGCATTTCTGATTGCAAGTATGCACTAATGCAAGCATCCCCAAACTTCGGCCCTCCAGATGTTTTGGACTACAATTCCCATCTTCCCCGACCACGCATGCATTTCAAACCTTTTTCAATATCTTTATATTACATAACAAACTAATGTAGCTATAGGCCAGTTTTGAGACTTTTTTTTCTTGCAGGGTTATGGGCAGGGCCATCTTAAGTGTACCTGGCACCGTGGCGCGATGATCCCTCTGACGCTCCTCGCACTCCGCCGGGCAGGGCCATGCGCAGCGGGCAGCGGGAGGGCACGGCACGACAGGCAGGGATGCTGCCAGCTGTGCTCCGCCTCCGCCTGCTCGGCTGAAGCACGACGGCAGCAGCGGCAGCAAAGCTGCCTCCGCGAGGGAAACCTGGACCTGGACCTGGGCTACCTTCCGCCCACACTCCTTCAAGTCACAGCGAGCACAGACAGCGCTGCCCCACAATGCTCCGTGGCTGTGACTTGAAGGAGTGGGGGGGAGGTAGCCCAGGTCCAGGTCCAGGTTTTCCCCAACGGAGGCAGCTCCGCTGCCGCCACCTCGCTTCAGCCACCGCTGCCAGGAAAGGAGTGGAACGGGCGAGGTGGAGGCAGAGGCACGGGGCAGCTCCGTGTGCCTCCTTGATACGCCCCCTGCTGGGTGGGCACCCTGGCACATTGTGCCAATCAGCCTAATAGGAAGGACGGCCCTGGTTATGGGACAGGAAATAATTTTCACTGAACATGAAACTCAAAGAAAAGGTAACCCAGCTGTACTGAAACAATCGAAGCAACTCTAAGGTTTTGGAAATATCAATCCCCACAAAAATAATGATAATAACAGGCAGCTCTGTATTGCAGCACTCCAGAAAGGTGTGGCATATTGAAAGGCCAATCGTTGCAGGGTAATATCAGGAATACTAGCGAGACAGTGTTTGAGATAAGAATGTAGGCAGAAGCAATAAAAGAAACTGTAGAAGCAGAAACACTAAACTGAGATGCTTTTGGTACAAGGTGATGAACACCATAAAAAGCTGAGAGGTCTCCTGTTTCCTCCTCAGTTGACTGAACACTGCCTTTAATTCAATCATGGTAAAAAAAAAAAAAAGTAGAAGCAAGCTCTTAACCGGATGTGCCTAGATACTGCTTCTTAATGAGATTGATGTGATTATTTTTTTAAAAAAAAATCTTTTGGCTCTGGCAATTGTACAGACACAGAGACTACAAAAGAATTAAATCAATACAGCAGAGTGCTACAGCAAGCTTCCCATTGGAAAGGACTGAGCCACATGATTCAACACAGGGTAAGCGACACTTCCGGACATGTTTTTAAAAATCTCCTTAAACAGGATGCTTAGTGTCCAACTGTTCGTGTAATAGTGGAGGAAGTGTGGCAGCAAACAGTCAACAGGAAGTGGGTGTGCCACCTCCATCTGACCTCACATGATAAGTGCTGCATGCTGAACAAAATGTTTTATAAGCAGAGCAAATCTCAGAGGAACACATGGCAAAGTAATTGCTAGCATGCATGCATGCTAACATACTAAGAACAGATAATTGGATGGGTCCCTCCTAGGGCTAAGGTCCATGGGTGAGTTGATGAGAACTGCAGTGTTTTCTTATCTAAAACATTTTCCTCCTCATTTTGTTGAAAGCATTACTATGCTAAGCCTGAAACAAAGCTTTTGCTGCAGTTTGACAAGACCAAATCCATATTTTCTGAAACAATGTGCAATGCAAAACACAGCTACCATTTGGAATTTGAACTTATCTGAATTTTGCAATGCAGTTTTCCAGACGCGTGTGTGTGTGTGTGTGTGTGTGTGTGTGTGTGTGTGTGTGTGTAGACACACTAGAGTAAAGTGTGCACAAAAATGCATATATTAGTAAAATAGCATTCGGAAAAGCATTATATTAAGAGAAATTGCTTTTCAAAAATGTGAACATTAGGCAAAGATGCATAAAGAAAAAATTGTGATAGGTTAGTGAGAAAGGACTTACTTGTGTAAAAGCCATGCTGGTTCTGCTCCAGAAAGTCTTGTTTTTTGAAATGCTTGGTTATTTTATCTAAAATACTTTCCACCAGTTTTTGTTAAGCAAGTTGGTCTACAATTAGGCAAACACACTTATAAAATGTGTATTGTGGAGGAAATTTGCACAAAAATGCTGATGAATTTTCATGAGTGTTTTTCTTAAAATAATAATAGTAATCACAAAGTGATGTGGAAATGTGGAGAACTGAAGACTGGAAAAATGAGGAACTGAAATTGATATATTAGCCCATCCATACCTGCAGTTAAAGGCACAGGCATCACCCTCTTCATTCCTATGGTTTGTTTCCTAGCAGAAGATTCAGGTGACTATTTCCCAGCTGGCTCCTGGAGGCACTAGGAATGGCTCCAAGGCCAGAGACCACTTATAGCTACAGGCGCCATCTTTGTGTCATAGGGTTAGTTTTTAAAAATAAAATAGTTAACCAGTTCAGTTGTATCTTGAAAGCAAAGAAGAGCTGAAGTGAAAAAATACACTTTTGCAGAGTTCTCTGAGGAGAGGGATTGATAGTTAAACCACTCCTAAGAATAGTAATTCTGTGAGGGAAACAGGGCTGTCCTAACAACTCTCAGTACCCTTAACAAACTATAGTTCCCAGAATGCTTCCCCCCCCTTTGCTCCTTGTCCTATAGCCCACTAAAACTTGAATTTAGCAAAGAGCAGATTAAGAAGGGTCGACAACAATATGACTGTAGCCACCTTAGTGACACATGTAAGTGGTCTCCTTGTGTGAGCAGTTTTACTTCAAAATAAAGAGGTCACACAGGTGGCAGCACCTTGGGCCTCTCTGTTGCTGCTGAGGCGCTTGGCCAGCTCTGCCGTATGTGCCTTGACAGCCCGCCCATAGTGCTTCTTGGGCTGTTGCACTGGGCTCCTCTGCTAAAAAAAGGTTGACAATTCTGGGCAACCTGGGGGGGGCAGGGCAGATGTGTGCACCCTGGCGCTGCATATGCTTAAGACAATCACTTTGGCATAGAATAGGCCACAACTTGAGTGATTACAGATCTTTTTAAAAAAATATTTTTATTAAAATTTTCAAAAATACAACAATAATACAGAACAAAGAAAAAGAAAAAAAAGCAAAAAACAAAAAAAACAAAAACATATTAAGCATACATATTATTTAGTTTTTTCACATTGTATATTGGAACCTCCTCGGGTTCCCTTCCCCTGTGGTTCTTTGGCTCATTTATACTTAGCAAATTCTAAACCATTTTAATCACCTTGTATAATCCTATTTTCTCCCTTTCACATAACATATTCGTAAAATTCCACAGTTTATTTACAACTTAATTTCTGATCTTAATATGTCACTTTTGCATATTTCTTTAAATACAACTTAAAATCTTTCCATTCTTCTTCCATCGCTTCCTCTCCCCGGTTGCGAATTCTTCCGGTCATCTCAGCCAATTCCATAAACTCCATCATCTTGAGTGATTACAGATCTTGGCAGGCATTGTGTGTGTGCAGGGCCGGCCCTACAGCAAGGCTGGGTGGCGCAGGGCACCAGGGCGCCGGGCCACCAGGGGGGCGCCGCGCTGCGCCCACCAGACAGCCGTGCTGGGAAACGGGGCAGGGGGGCGCCAGAGGGGTCTTTGCATCACGGCGCCAGGGCTCCAGATATGCTTATGATGGCCCTGGGTGTGTATCCAGTATCAATGAATCCACAGCTGATTGATTGTTTGGCAGGGTTAACCAAGGTTAAGAATTGCCCTATGACATACATCAAATGGGGGCCACCCTCCAAGATCAACATTTTGGGATCACCATTAGCCACCATCTGGGCATCTGGACAGAAGCACCTCCCCTTGAATCCCCTAAAAGGGATATTGTCTGGATGCTCTCTGCAGCTCCTGGCTGGTATAAAGACAAGGAAAAGTTTCTTACCATCCTTTTTTTATTTCAATCTTTACAGAGAGAGGCTATAGAACCCAGCCTCTTGGATGATGGTGTTGTCCCGAGTGAATCTCCACCACCACTGCCCCGTCTCTCCCACTTCCTCATTCGTCACCATCATTTCCTCCTCTACATGTGCTGCTACATGCGCTCTGTCTTTGAGCTCTTTGCTCTCCTACTTTTAAGGCTCATCGGGTTCTGGGAGATGGAGGGTCTGGAATGCTTTCTAATGACAACATGTTATTCCAGCTCTCCCATGATTTCCCAGCTTTTCCCCTCATCTGCCTCTGAGCTGTGACCTGCCTCAAACCCCGTTGTAAATCTATACTGTCTTCCTCTTTCTCCTCCCTAGAAGGGTCAGGATGGAGAGGTGGTCTCCACCACTCCTCCTCTGCCCAGTCCCTGACGGATACCCTGCTTCCTTATGATCACAATGGGTGGGACTCCAAGGATGTCCACCTTGGCTAAGAATTCCACCCTATGCCTTAACTGCTATCAGGTTGTGGCAAAAGCCCCAGACAAGTCCAATGCAGTCTGAAGACCAATTCCTCCCTGGCCCCGAATACAATGACCGAAAAATTCTGAGACCTGGAGCATAACACTTAGTGAAGGAGGGTAGGAAATCAGTGCTGACTGAGCCCAGGTGTGGAGCGTGACTGGCTTATATAGGCAGGGAATAGACCAGAGAAAAGAGGTTTCCCCTCTGGTCCACACCTGAAGCCATGCCCCTCAGCTTGCCCACAATTAGCTGCAGTTGTGGGCAGGCCCTGGAAGCCTAGGCACCGGAAGTCCGCCCAGTCACCATTGGGGCCATGCCAGACCACAAACACTGCGCCCCATAGCAGCTGGTAAGTGGTCTATTTGGGGCTCTCTCCAGTCACCGCTGCCAGTACTGACCGCTAGAAGGAAATCTGCTGGTTTGATTATACATGTAAAACACATGGATTGGCCTTTATTCATGGAGCCTGAAAAGAAGAAAAGGCACAGCCATTGGCCTCTGAGTGGGAGCAAGTATTATTGGCCTGGTGATCAGCCTAAATGCATCATGGACAGCTTCCATCCATATGTGTTTTTCTGCCTTTGTGGCCACTGCTAAACGGCTATCATTTTGTACACAAACATGTCTATCTTAATTTACTCATTCAGTAAGTTGAGAAACCACATAATTGGAAGACAGCAAATAGTTCAGTATGTGTATGATGCTGTTGCTGCTGTTTTGTGTGTTTCAAAGAAATGATTTTCTAAAATTAAGATCTCATATGAGGATGTCAGCAAAGACTTCCTAGTTTTTACTACAGGGAGGAGTGGAGAAAACTTACATCAGTTCAGAAATATCATGAACAAGAGGCTGCAGCAGTTTCCTCCACAAAGATTTGTAGATATATGATGATGGCATGCATTGCATATTAAAAATTAGGATCACTCTGTCAAGCCGCCACTTGGAGATCAATTCATGGTGGTCTCAAGCAATGTTTTTTGTTCTGGCACATTAAACAGACTGAAGACATATGTCTAAATTTAAGACATCCTTTGGGTTCCCTATACATATGAGCCAACTGAGAAATTTGAACTATTTCAAAGCCTTTGTTTCGGCATATATTTTTAATTATCTTGCCTTTTACTATTCTTCTCCAGTAAAGTATAATCAGACAAAATAGATCCTGCTGGGCATCGTCATGCTTAATAAAAGTAAGGATGAAAATCTGCAGATTTGGCGACACTGTGGCGCATGTGATACACCAGTGGCTCTGCTGCAGTCTTATTTAATTATAACACCACATGCAGCTGTAATAAGGTAATTCTCTGTTTACATAAGTTCTGGCACTCCTGCTATACTTTTGCTCATCTGGGGTGCTAAGGATTTCCAGCTAGTAGCACTCTCCATGATGGAGGAAACCCAAGTGAAAATAGTGGATGGAGAAAGGAAGCATACTGCTCAGAACAGGAATGCAGGCATTTAGGAAGAGCATCAGTTGCTGGGCGTGATTGGGTCACACCCTCTCGTGTAAATCAGGAGGAAAGCAACCCCACTGGTAGAGATGAAAGGATATTGGTGTGCACCAACAGAATAAATTAGTCAGTTTTTCCTTTCTTCATAGGTGTGAGTTTCCCAGGTTATACTTTTGAGGCTGCAATCTAGGAGTAGGTGACGAGGAGCTCTCTAGATGTTGTTTGAGTCCAACTGTCATAAGCCTTAACCATCATGGCCAAAGACTATGGGAGTTGTGGTCCAGCAATATCTGGAGAACATCATGTTGGCTCCCCTTGCTGCAATCTTTTACATACTTACCTGGAAATAAACCCATCTTGAAACCAGTGAGGCTTACTTCTGGCATGAATAAACATGTACAGGATTGTACTGTTAGTCATGGGAGAGTTCATTCAAGTTACTCCTGTGTCTTCATTTTATATATATATATGCCAATTAATAACTGAGACATGAGGAGTACTATGCTAAGATTCTGGAACAGAATCCCCAGTATATGTAAAGGGTTTGTTCCCTGGACATGGTAAATATAATTTTTGTAAATATTCAACCCTATGTATGAATGTGTGAACCTATCTAATTTTGCAAAACTTAAAAGCCTGACTTGCCTGCTTGTTAAAGCTTCATGGTAGATGGCTGAAATCCTAGTACATAGGTTTCACTCATCACTGTTGGTCTCTTACGCAAACTTGCTTTAACATGCATTGTAATCTGTTGTGCTAATTAAGTTAAATTAATTTAGCAGGAGGGAATTGATTCAATAGCATTAGTTGGACATAGCGGTGTTAGATCCAAGTATCTTGCCCTACACGTGAGGTAAGGCAATCTATGCCATTCCCCAAGTAGTTCTCAGGCATTCCTTTTGCAAGGAAACAGGCTGGTAGAAGCCTCTGTGTAAAGCCTAACAATTATTTGCAGCGCATATTCATGATCAAGGACCAGTAAGTGCCATGCAAACTTTTTGGGTTAAGGAGAGGTTTGGAGAGCATTTATAATAAAGTACAATCTTCATGAGTACAGCAACAGCCATGATGCTAAAAAAAAAGAGAGGCCCTTATTTTGCTTGATGCCATCATATAACAGCAAGCTCAACTTGGAATAAGCCAGGCCCGGCTCTAGGTGCACTCCCGGTGGCGCGGGGCGCGGGGCCAGCAGGGGGGGTGCTGCACGCTTCGAGGGCGGGGGCGACGGAGCGATCTCCGCGGCTCAGCGCCAGGGCGCCCGACCTGCTCGAGACAGCCCTGGAATAAGCCGTCAGTTTCAGTGACATATCATTGGACAATTAACATGCAGCCTTAACTTCCAGTTCACGAATAGTTTCCACTTGTTTTAAAGAATTGTTCTGTTCATATGGGGGGAGGAATCATTTCCTTAATGGGTATTTATGGACCGGTGGCAAAAAAAATTTTTTTCTTTGCTGGATTACATAAGGATATGTTATTTTAAAGACTAACCATTGGGCAAATCCACAGCATCCATGTGAAGCTTCCCCCAAAGAATCCTGGTAACTGCATTTTGTTAAGGGTGCTGGGAATTATACTTAATCCTCTACAGACCATGTGTGAGTAACTAACAAATTTAAAAAATGGCTGCTGCCCTTTTTAAAACCACAGGGCTTGCGCACAGAGAGCCCCAGTAGCAGAGTTTAAATCCATCATTAGGCAGATTTAATGAAGCATAGGAATAGGCTTTAAAACTGTTTTTAATACACTACAGCTGCTTTAAGGTAGCTGCCCCCACCCTCTGCCCAGGACCGCAATACCTCAAGGACTGCTTCTTCCCGTATGAACCTACCCAGACCCTGAGATCATCTTCCGAGGCCCTCCTTCGTGTGCCACCTCCTTGAGAGGTCCGGAGGGTGGCGACATGAGAACGGGCCTTCTCAGTAGTGGCTCCCCATCTGTGGAATGCTCTCCCCAGGGAAGTTCGCCTTCATTATATACCGTTAGGCACCAGGCAAAAACGTTCCTTTTTAACCAGGCCTTTGGTTGATCTTATTGACATCCAACACCCTTTTAGAATGTGGCTCTTTTTGGGGTTTTTTATTGGGTTATTGTTTTTGGTTTGATTTTATATGTTGTGGTCTTGTTTGTCAACTGTCCTGAGACCTCCAAGTATAGGCCGGTGTATAAATTGAATAAATAATAATAATAATAATAATAATAATAATAATAATACCCTAATGCCATGAAACAGACCACATTCTGAAGTAAGTTTAAAAACTATTTATTTACTTACTTGATCCAAGGTCACAGTAATGTGTTGTGTTATGTAGCAATAAGAAATGCAGGTATATGTTCTTAGGTAGAAAAAAATGGCAAAGGCAGCCTCAGACACATGTTTGACACAGATACCTATGTTGAGGCATGTCTGACTCCACTGCATGCAGTATGAAGGGGGGGGGGAGAGATAGAAACAGGAAACAAGACTTCCTTCGTCCCTCTTAGGAGAAGAGGAGATGTGGCATATCTGACACTACTTCAGCAATTAGAACTCTGTGGTCCTTAACCCCTTCAATGGCATGGTTAGGTTTGACTCCCACAAAAACTACGATTCCCATTATCCTTTGCCATGTGCTTTAAATCATGCATTTTAAATGTGTGCTGGATGCACTTTCAATATATGGTGTAGTTCTGCCCAAGCTCTACTCCCTAGCTGTAAACTGTAAACTGTAAAGTGTGTAAACTGTGTAAACTGTGTGTGTGTGTGTGTGTATGTATGTATCCGTATCCCATCCCATCCGTAAGAGCACTGCAGGAAGGTAACAGCCTTGTTGGGGAGTGCCTTGAGATAATATATACAAAAGGCCTATAGTACATACATGTGCTTTCCAGCTGGCTTCTCAAATTCGGATTTGGAGGCACACCAAATAAAAACAGATGTTGAAATTTTAGGAAGCTGACATTGGGGACAAATTTCTTATTTGGGCTTGGATCTTGAATCTTGTGTCATGGAGGCAGGGGAGAGGGAGAAAAGTGTCACTCCTTCATTAAGGCCACAATCCTATATACACTCACCTGAGAGTAAGACCCACTGAATCAAGTAATATTTGCTTTGAATAGGATTGTGCTTTACAGGTGGTTTGTAGACTGTACCCATAGACTATGTTTGGGCAATAGTTTCAACAGTTTGTATACCACTTATCACCATAGTCTCTGGCTGTGTACGCACCTTACATTTAAAGCACATTTGCCCAGGGCCGTCTTAAGCATATCTGGCGCCCTGGCGCGTGGTACGAAGATCCCTCCGGCACGCCCACGCCCCGTTTCCCAGCGTGGCTGTCTGGCGGGCGCAGTGTGGCTGCCACAGGCACAGCAGCACAGCACCCCCCTGGCGGCCCGGCGCCACCCAGCCTTGCTGTAGGGCCGACCCTGCATTTGCCCCCTCCCCCCCAAAAAAATCCTAGGAGCTGCAGCTTACCATTCACAGAGCTAAAGTTCACAACACCCTTAACACACTACAGTTCCAAAGATTCTTTCAAGGGGGTCCTAAAAAGTGCTTTAAATGCATTGTATGTATAGCCTACAGCCTTTGTGGGTTTACCTTTCCCCTATCTTCTTTTGTGGCTTTCTGGTCCTGTGTGGTCAAAGATAGGTGCGTAGGTCTTAGTCCATAGTCTCCAAGTCATGCTTTCCTCCTCTCTGTTCTTGTTTCCTTTTGCATCATAGCGTTTAGATGGTGAGACTGCAGACTGTCTTATTTTTTTTTATATCTGTATACAGTAATGCTTAGTATAAATAAGTATTAACAACTGCACTGCAATCCAGCCTTCTATTTTGCACCATAATAGCTACTACTTCATGGCACCTGAAAAGACCTTCTTGAACCACGCACTACTAGTATGGATGGTGCAAAGGAAGAGCAATCAATGGGGATGTTACTTGCAATGCCCCTTCTTCATCTGTCATTTAGTAGGTGGAGAAGGCAAGCTGGATTTCAACAGGTCTTGTGAGAATTCAGTTTCCAGCATCATCTTACACATACCAAGATTAGATAGGTCTTTAGTCTGTCGGATTTGACATGATAAAATGATTAGATTTGTTGCACAGTGATTCAGAAATTTACTCCTGCTTGTCGTTTTTTCACCAGCATTTACCATTTTAGAGCATTGCTGCCTAGTTGTTGTTGGTTTGGTTTGGTTTTTCTCAACAGCTGAACAATCCCACTGTAAGTATTCCATTGCATCCCAAGTCTCCAAATCTTTGTGGCTGCCCAGAAGAGCTTCTGTAATGGGGACAGCTTCTGGCAGAGAATCACAACTGGTGGTTAGCGAATGGCCACAAATTGAAGACAGCAGAACACTGTAAACCGCAAACAACAGATTAAAAATAATAAAGTACATAAGAAGGATTTTTTTGTGTGTAAACCAACAGTAGAACAGTTGGTGTATATGGGTGGCCTTCTGCACTTTCAAATGCATCACTACTTGTTCTACAAGCGGACAAATGTATTCTGTTCCTAGGAGCAAGCCTGTATGGGTGCAAAGCTGCCTATGAGGCTCCAATAGGGAGATAAATAAAGGAATGGGCCTACCTATTCTCTATTGGGTCCAGAAGTGGCTTTACTGGTGGTGGGGTAGTTCTGCTGGGCAGGCTTCCCATCAGATGGGACACTTCCCATCAAAAGGTGGATGGGCAAGGCGGAAAGCACTGGTACCAGTACATTTGCATCATGCCAACCATCCCACTGCCTCACCTCTTCCCCCGCAGTAAGCTACAACAACCCATCTCTGTCAGGATGTTCCTGCACAAGATCAGGTCCCCACTCCCATTCCTGAAACATAAAGCCCTTTGCTGCAAACTATTCAGGCTGGCGATTCATGTGCAGTATGATTCAAATCAAGTCATGCATTTGTGCCGAATTTTGCAACATCCATGTTCTTCCTGACACATTTTTTATTAAGAGATTATCTCATTGGCGGGATGCACCAAACTGTCATGCAACATGAAAATGCTATTAAGAGTGGTGTATTCATCCTCTCCTGTCTCTTTCATTATGTACCACTCTTAACCTATGGTAACAGGGATGGGCGAGAATTAGCACAAAGGAATTATCCACCACTGTATAATGCCTATCATTTAGCAACAGGGATGATCCAGTGCTGGGTAATACTTCTCATTGAGCAATGTGAATCACCTGAAAAGACTCAACTATAATGCTCAGGATTATATATTGTTGTCTGAGTCCCCCAAAGCCCAATGTATGTGTAAACCTAAAATGCTTCCATATGAAATGGGAGTGTTGAGGATTTTGACTTGTGACTGCAGTCTCTCGTGTCCCATTGGATGCCACTCCAAAAGGACTGCCAACCTTTCTGGAGGTGCAAGTGGTAGGAATCTTCCAGATGGATGAACAAATCTCTGCATGTGGTCTATCCTGGACATATTGTTTCCTAAAGATGCAAAGGCATTCCATTGCAAAAAAACAAACCCAACTCTATTAAGTGTAGAGCTAAGGCATGAGCAATAAAAGGAATCAAAGCATTTTCAAAATTAAGATTGGGCACCACCGTTTCATTTAAAAGATGGGTGAGGGGAAGTCTATCATTTGATCTGAAAATACCACTGATCTCATGGCACTTCCCAACCACTGTAGCCATGATAATGACTAGTGGCGTCTTCGATCCTCAAGTCCATGAGAGTGAATTTTCCATGTTTGGGTGGTGTGTTTGGGGAGACTGTGTGTATGTAGAAGAAACAGACTGTGTCAAATTGCCCAGTACTTATCTTATAGGTTCACAATCAAAATTCATATTAGCCCTTGAAAATTTTCATTTTGGTACAGGATTGCTAACAAGTAACTTCTGAAAACCGCATTTAGCCTGCTGGTTTATACTTACTAAATCATAAGCTTGTCCATAGCTGGCAAACTTCATATTGAAACATAGGATGTGTGTGAAAAGACTGTGTTAGTCTGATCACCATTCTGTCTAATGTGCAAGTTGTTTACTGAATAAAGTGTTTGGGAGCCAGTTGCCAACAATCATAAGTATAAGTTAAAATTATATATACTTTATTCTGGAGTGACTGTTGGCAGGCTGAAACCGTTTGTCAGCCTAGTACATAGATGATAATCTACGTGGAACTTCAGGAGTGACAGTATAAATAGTAGTGCTTTAGCAGGAGAGGGGGATGGAGAAGCAACTTAGCCCATAAACATTCCCAGTGTGCCAAAAGAACATTTGCGTAGTTCAGACTTGAGTTGCAACTCCAGCATAACTCAGCTAGAGAAGTTAGGGACAAAGGGGAATGAATAGGAAGGGGAGAAACACTGTATCAAATCCTCTTGCTGTTGTAAGAACAACATGAGGGACTTGAGGACAATGTGGAAGCTCTAAGGAGCTACGCATCCCTTGCTTTCTCTAGCCTTCTCTGCAAAACTGTCATGCAGCTCTTGGTCTGAAATCTGTACTGGCCAGGCCAAAAGAATCAGTTAATCAGGTGGCAATACATAATCTGTTAAATAAAATAACAATATAAAGAAAGTTTGATATGCTGTAATGACACTTACTGATTTTACAAGCACCCCACTTCCCTGAGCAGTGGAAAGATCCAGGGGCAGCACTACCTAGATTTGGCTTCTATTGGAGGATATATATGAATGACTTATTTAGTAGCCGAGCATAGGTGGGTGGCAAACAGCACTTGCACGCCTACCTGGCAGCAGATCCACTGCCAACCTTGATGCTAAACATGGCAATGCTATTATTAAGAGCTATAGTGGTAGGAATTTTCATCATGACCACAGCAAGGAAGCAGATGATTAACTTCCCATCTCTGTGCGCTGCTGTCCCAATGAAAATCATTGCTGGAGGAATATGGTTAAAAACAAACCATAGACTTCAAGTTAAAGTCATCTCTAGTTTGGTCCCAAGATGCTTCCAGCCTCCAGCTCATTCTTCTCTCTATGCTTCTTTCTTCTCTGTCCCCCAAAATGCTTATTTTGATCCCAGTATATCTGAAGGAGCGTCCCCACCCCCATCATTCAACCCAGACACTGAGGTCCAGTGCCGAGGGCCTTCTGGCAGTTCCCTCACTGCGAGAAGTGAACTTGCAGGGAACTAGGCAGAGGGCCTTCTCGGCAGTGGTGGAACGCCCCTGTGGAATGCCCTCCCATCAGATGTCAAAGAAAGAAACAAATATCTGACTTTTAGAAGACACCTGAAGGCAGCCCTGTTTAGGGAAGTTTTTAATGACTGATGTTTTAATGTATTTTTAATCTTTTGTTGGAAGCTGCCCAGAGTGGCTGGGGAAGCCCAGCCAGATGGGCAGGGTATAAATAAGTAAGCAAGTAAATAAATATATTATTATTATTATTATTATTATTATTATTATTATTATTATTTCGCATGCCTTACATAAGCCCCTTCCTCCATCTTATGACTAATACTTAAGACCAATCTCAACTATTAGCTCCTATTGAGGAAACATTAATCACCACATTAACAACCGGCGCTGTGGTTAAACCACTGAGCCTAGGGCTTGCTGATCAGAAGGTCAGCGGTTCGAATCCCTGTGACGGGGTGAGCTCCCGTTGCTTGGTCCCAGCTCCTGCCAACCTAGCAGTTCGAAAGCACGTCAAAATGCAAGTAGATAAATAGGAACCGCTACAGCGGGAAGGTAAACGGCGTTTCCATGTGCTGCTCTGGTTTGCCAGAATCAGCTTTGTCATGCTGGCCACATGACCTGGAAGTTGTACGCCGGCTCCCTCGGCCAATAATGCGAGATGAGCGCGCAACCCCAGAGTCGGTCACGACTGGACCTAATGGTCAGGGGTCCTTTAACAACCAATCTTACTAATAAAGAAATGCCTAGCTGGTACAGTAGTGTTTTCTGTGTGGAAATACTTCAGGACCTGTTGAAGACCTTCCTCTTCCCACAAGCCTTTTAAATGCAGGCAGTTGAATTGCCTAAGGTTTTATAGAAAGTGATTTATAAATGTACTTGATGATTGACAGTGACAATGAGGATGAGGATGACGAGCCATAGTACTCTACTATAGAAGTATTAATGATGGCATTCATTTTTAAAAAAATCTTTTTTATTAAATTTTATATAACATTTAAAAAACATAACGAATTACAACAAAACATCAAAAACAAACAAACAAACCCAGATATACACAACAATAAAGACAATAAACACATATCATCATACATCATCTTGTTAAATCATTGTCCCTTTTGCTTCCCCGAGTCCCTTCTTACTGATTTTCATTTTAAATTCGTCTATAACAATTTCTAACTCATTTCTTTTAATTTTCATCGTCATATAATTCTTTCCTAATTCGTGTTAATCTCAGTCTTTTGTTTATAACTCTGTTTCCTCCTTTATAATCTTCTCTTTCCCCCCCTAATGCCTTAACTTCAGTGTTTCCCTAGATATTCAGTCTTTCAATTCTTAAAAATAATTCCCTAAATATACTTTGAATTTTTTCCAGTCTTCCTCCATTCTCTCATCCGCCTGATCTCGGAGTCTTCCTGTCAATTCTGCCAGTTCCATAAAGTCCAACATTTTCATTTGCCATTCCTGTAGAGAGGGCAATTCTTCTTTTTTCCAATATTTCACAATTAAAATCCTCGCCGCTGTGGTGGCATACATAAACAAATTGACATCTTTTTTTGGGATTTCCTCCCCAACTATTCCAAGTAAAAAGGCCTCTGGTTTTTTTCAAAAATGTATTTTTATATATCTTTTTCATTTCATTATAAATCATTTCCCAGAAGCCTTTATCTTGGGGCATGTCCACCACATGTGATAGAATGAGCCTACTTCTTCTTTACATTTCCAACACTTATTGTCACCCTTGTGGTACATTTTCGCTAATTTTACTGGTGTCAAATACCATCTATACATCATTTTCATTAAATTCTCTTTCAACGCCGTACATGCCGTGAATTTCATACCCTTCTTCCACAACTTTTCCCATTCTGACATCATAACATTGTGACCCAGATCTTTGGCCCAATCAATCATGACCGTAATGATGGCATTCAAATTGGAAATTCATTTTCCAATATGTTTGTTTTGCTAGAGATTCCCTCTGCTGTTTGTTTTGTCAAGAGACATTGGTCACATGGAAGTTCCCACAGTGAGGGAGTTTCAGTCTCTGTTGTGGCCAAGTCTATTATGCCAAAATTGTTACTATGCATTGTTGAGGTTTTGTTATATGGAGGAAGCTGAGGTTGCTTGGGAGCATGTGTATTGGCTCCTGACAAGTCAGGATCAATTGATCAAATGAAAGTTATCAAATTAAAGTTGGTTAAGCTTTCATTAGAGGAATATGCTGCAAAGTGTCTTATTTGAGATAAGGCATCTCCAGCCCCATTTCTTGCAAGAACCAGGACTGTCCATAGAAGACATATGAATTGCATCTTGCTACAAATGCTTTACAGTCACTTTTGCCTCTCTTGCTCTGGCCGCTCCAGTTGTTGATTCACAAGAGTCTAGCATAGATTTATGGACTAAATTTGGCAATGGAGTTCCGGACGATTTATCTGAAGCACTGCAGGTCTGCGCTCACGTGGTAACCCTATTAAAACTGCAGTCTCCATCCGTTGAGCTAAGCGCTGAGTCAAAACAGCCATTATCCCACCGGCTGCCCTCCAATTAAAATATATGGCTTTTAAGCCCATGTAAAAGTAAAAGTAAAACTGATATGTTCGTTGCCTGTATGTTTCAATTAACATTTAACACCTGAACCAACTGACTTTAAAACTATTCAAAATTAAAACAAATTAAAACAGACCATGGAGCTCAAGGACAAGCAGACTTACTCGTCGCCATCTTCAACCGAAAGTCAACAGGCCTACACTGGTGTCAACGAAATAAACTATATGCTGTTTTAACAACCTCTTTTATTAACTGCTTATGCAACCTAAGATTGCATTAGCTTTTTTTGTTGCCACATCACATTGCACATGTTTAGCTAATATATACAATATAGTATGTACAACTGCTGCTGCCATTCCCAAGAGTCAGGGAGATTCACTGTTAAGATGGGCAAAGTTTGTTTCACCCCTGCTTCCAATAGGCTGGAAACTGTGGGAGTTCTGTTGGGTCTTGAATGTGCCTGCAGAGATTAAATGAAATGCAAAAAGACAGTGCGTAGTTTCACCATTTGTCCTCTACAAAATAAAGACTTCAGCCAAGACCAGAAGATTCTAGAAGTGTCTCCTTTGGCTCCACCAGGCAAGCAAGTAATTGAAGAAAGAATAGGGAGGACTTTGATCTCAGTGAGGTGCTAATTTGTAAGATCTGGAGGCTGTTAAGAACTTAGGAAGCAAGGAATCAGTACATAAACAATGACCTTTATCTCGAAGGCCATTACTGACGCATTACTCTCTGGATACATTCATTTACACAGGTTTTTGAAGACAAGACAATGTGTCAATAAAGGAATTAGACCAGACACCTTGAGCCCATCACATTTATCTCAGTTTGCTGACAGGAACAGTAGGTGACACTAAGTCACAGAAAATACTTCAAAGTCTCCTGGGCCCTAGGTTTTCCACAGAAGCCAAACAACATTTACTGCTTTGGTAACAACAAACAATGTGTTGGGATAATGCAGCTGTAAGATGAAAGCCTAGTCCACTTAGCAAACACAAAGCTTTCACATCCAGTATTCTTTAACCAGATTTAATTCAATTGCCGTTGGCTTTTGAAAATTGAAATTATTTCTAACTTTCATCTTGACCATTTTGAAAGGAACACTTATTTTTTAAAAGGATGTAGCAAGGTTGAGAACTAGGATGTTTAAAGCCATGAAAAGCCAGAGTATTTGCTTCATGTTGTTTAGAACAAACACAGCATGTGGTGTGACTAAAAGGTGAGGATCATTACCAGGGAAAAAAAAACCCTAATTTTCTCTGTAGTAGTTTGGACTTCTGCAAACAATAAGATTTTCTTCCCAATCCTCCCCAATATACAATTTATAATGGTTTGTAGCAATGGAATAGTCCTGAAAATTGTGCAGGGCTTCCAAGATACAATGAAATAGAAAACCCAGGTGAGATGAGTGTGCTTTTAATAAAGAACTAGGTTCTCCCTTGAATAAATATCCTATTTACTTAATGCTGCTGGTGGTCAAATCTAAAACTGGCAGGGTCTTTCAATAATAAAAAAAGAAAAAGAAAATTTTGTTTTGCATTTAACCTACCAGAAAGCTGAAACACCAGTCATTTGAAAAATGATTCTGATAAGCAACAGCAACAATTCTATTATCAGCCCTTTTAATAATGAACTTAGGTGGTGAGGCCAGCAGGACTGTAGCTACAATGAGGCCACTGAGAAACAAGAAGGAAAAACTGGCATGCAATGTCAGCAGAAGTACAACACATACTTAAAACAAAAATCTCAATGGGGTCAATTCCGTCATTAGTCCAGTGAGAACTGAACATGCTTAATAGCTGTGGAATGTAGAGTGGCATGTCATATCACACACGGAGAGAGCCCTCCCATTCTCTCTTTCTCTTTTCCATCTTAGAAAAATAGTACTGTACATGGTTGGTGGGGTGGGTGTGTGGAATGACATTCTTGGAGGTGCGACTGGATGGAAATAGAGGTACTATTTTTTAGGAGGAAGGTGAGGAAATATTGCACCGTTTTGTTGCAGGTCACACATACAGTATTCATAATTACCCAGCTTCAAACAGTCACCCAGAACACCTTACAAAGATTAAGAAGACCAATAAAATTATATGAAGAAACAACACTTTAAAACGATGCTAAAAGCAACAGAGTTCTGTGCAAAGACTGTGAGAAAAAGAACATTATTATTGTTTGGCCAGACCTCACCTTGGAGTAGTACTGTGTCCAGTTCTGGGCACTGCAGTGTTAAAAGAATATCAACAAATTAGGAAATGTCCAGAGGAGGGTACCAAAGATGGTGAGAAAACAGTTGCCAACAGGATTTTGTGGACCCGGTGGACTATATGTGTTGTTCATCCCACTTGCAAAAGAGAACACTATTTTTGGGTTTTATTTATTTATTTAAGAAGAGTTTATTAGAACTATCCCATGTACAAAAGCTTTGCTTGCTACACAATAAATCCAAGAGAAAATTAAATCCTAGATTATCCCCAATAACAACTTTATTTTATAATGAATAAATGTAAAAAAAGCAGCTTTGCCAGGCAATTTTCATTTCTGGAAAACGTATAGATTGAGATTAAAAATGGTTTAGAAACAGATCCTTTATACAGTATGGAGAACTATGAATTACCCAGAAGTTAAAACATGGCCCTATTTGAGAAAACACTGAATTTGAATCTCTAATGCTAAAAGATCAGTCTCAGAAATTACAGAGCAAAATATATGGTATTATGAATATAGATAACAGCAATTAAAACCTATCAAGCTAAAGTGGAAGAGATCTGGCACATGAAATACCTGTATCTGCATGAAAATATTTGTGGCAGTAGGTTTCACAGCAAAAAAAAAAAACAGTACTGCTGTGAAATATTGATTGATTGATTGATTTAACACCCTCAAGATTTATGGGAGATTAAATCGTTTATGTTGGAAGTACAGTATAGAGCAATTAATGGTGATAGATATCATGTTATTTGGTCTTGCTCAAAGATATGATATCTCTGAACAGCAGTTATAATAGATAGAAATCACTATTAGGTGTGACTTATCAGCATATCTAGCTATGCTAAAGATTTAGTCTTGTTAGGGGAAAATGGTTATACATCTGCTAACAGCCCACACAACTATTAGTGCATTGATTATTTCCACCAAGTGTAACTAACACTGGAGGACAATACGAAGAGTATGGGAAAGAATAATCACTTCATTGAAAAATTGAGCCTTTTTGTTATGTACTGGTACAACAAGACACAAAATAATGTGGAACAATATGCACTGCTGGAAACATTGTAATTCATACTAACGACTTAGATTCTTGCATGTATTACTTCAGACAAGGAGAGGAAAACAATTAGCTTTAAACCTCCATTGCAAACAATTGACCTGGCTTTCATTAGTTTTCAAAAGCCACTCATTAATGAATCCTGGTTCTTCAAATTTCAGTAGGACGCAGATGCATTTACCTGTTACTAGAACACTTCCCATATCTATACGATCAGAGGATCCTCTCTACTGCTATTACATAATGCTCTGTTAATGAGGCTCCCAGGAGCATATTGAAGGCTTGACTAGTTCCAGAGCATAACAACTATGTAGAAAGCTACATAATTGTGTAGGAAGTTGCATGAGTAGGAAACTGATACTATGATCTCATATCTGTTTGCATCTGCCCACCTGGGACTTGCAACATCTCTTCCTGTTTTGTGTTTGTTCATTCATGATCATTTGTAATGAGCAGATCGATAATATGAGAGTAGAGGGAAGGAGGCCTATTCTTTCCTTTATCGCTTCCTACATTATGCTAGAATTTTTATATATTTCTTCCTTCCTTGCCCACATGTGTTCACGATAAAGAGGTTAATAAGTGCTTGAGGGTTACAATTACAAATATATTGGACCAATTATCATTTTAAAAGATCACAATTACCTAGCTGCACTATTAATATTAATGAAAGCATTTTGCTTGGTTTCATCCAGGGCTGAACTTGCATTAGAGGGAAAAGTCAAACAGTTCAACTAGGGATTGTTCTTCCTCATCCCACATCCAAGGGCTGTGAGTGGAAAGAAACTGCTGGGATGCGGGTGCTCATCCATCCCCACAACACAATGTGGGGCAACCTGAGGCAATGGTCTCTTCCTGCCTCATGGAAGCCCTGTCTCTCTAAACCAGGGGTGGGGGGACCTTTTTCAATCCAAGGTCTGTATTCCCATCTGAGAAACCCGTGCCAATGATGCAATGGCTTAGCTAGCAGCGAGTGCGCCTGGGACGGCACACATGCTCTGACTCCAGGGGTGGGGTGAGCTGCCCATGGTGCGGGACGAGCTGTGGCAGGGCACCCTGCGGAGCCTCCAAGGAGTCTATTCACCACCTTCCCCTCAGCAGTAGGGTGGCTGGAGGGAGGCAGCGGGCGCATGTAAGCCCCACACTGCCATTTCAAGCAGTGTGGAGACTGAAGGTGCCAGAGTCACCGCATCACTCCCAGGAGAGACGCATGGCTCAGGTGTGCTGCAGACCCCGTGGTAAGTGCCGTTCCCTCATGGTGAGGCGCCCCATGCACCCCGCCTCCCATCCCTCCGAGCCATGCCTCTGCAGTGGTGGGTAGAGCTAGAAGGCGGAATTTCCAGACCAATTAATGTACATTGTACCTTTGCTCAGTAGGTTATCTTCTGCACACACTCATCCAACCATCCCTCTCCAAGTAAGAGGCTTTATCAGAGTTCCAGGATACATTCCAGCCGGACAAAAACACTCAATAAGGATGTGAATCAGGAGTGGAGCAGGGTGTGCATGAGAGCAATCTGAAGGCCAAACAGCGAGGCCTAGACATCTGCATTTGTTCCCCGCCCCAGGGCTGAGATGCCTCATCCCTCCTGTAAACTTTGCCTTCATCAATTCCTAGAGCATCACAGCTGAAAGGAAGGTTTACTTGTATGCAGTCAAGTAACCATTCCATATCCTCTTCCCTTGGTTTTCTGCTCCAGATATAAGGTTAATTATTAAAACTGGATTTTATGCTGATTCTATAGAAGACTTAATTGCCATAAAAGTAAACTTTTTTGTCAATTTATTTTCTTCTTCCATTAATGAGAACAATATGCTTTCCCCCTGAAGTTAAGTGTTCTTTCTTCGCAGTGAAGAACATTACATTCTGCTCTATTAGCAAAATTAAGTGATATAAAAGCAGCTAATGACTTGCTTTGGGAATTGAGAAGATTAGCTTTCCAAATCATTTTAATTTTGAGCAGTCCGACTCAGTCCGTTTAACTTTACAGGAGGGACATATTCGTTTTCAACAAAAATGCTCTTTAAAGCCAAGCAGTGAGATGTTTTAAATTTTAATTTAATTTATTTTTTTAATAAATGAAGCTTCAGGTTCAATTAATAAGTAGGCTACCCAGGACTAAAATCCACTGAAGCATCCCAAGGAAGAAACAGATGAAAATTGTGGGGAAAGGCAAGTTGATATTGATGGCTTTGTGCTCACACTACCTAGTGCTGGAAGCTTCACAGGACTTACTCACTGAAATCACTTCTATTTTGGGAACTAGACTGTTACAAGTACCTCTAGCTCTACCTCTCTTTCAAATCAGAACCAGTGAAGGTGGTGAAGGTCCTGTGTGAGTGCCTGGAGGCGGTTGGAGGATGGATGGCGGCTAACAGATTGAGGTTGAATCCTGACAAGACATAAGTACTGTTTGAGGGGGACAGGAGGTGGGCAGGTGTGAAGGACTCCCTGGTCCTGAATGGGGTAACTGTGCCCCTGAAGGACCAGGTGCGCAGCTTGGGAGTCATTTTGGACTCACAGCTGTCCGTGGAGGCACAGGTCAATTCTGTGTCCAGGGCAGCTGTCTATCACCTCCATCTGGTACGCAGGCTGGGACCCTACCTGCCTGCAGGCTGTCTCGCCAGAGTGGTGCATGCTCTAGTTATCTCTCGCTTGGACTACTGCAATGCGCTCTACGTGGGGCTACCTTTGAAGGTGACCCGGAAACTACAACTAATCCAGAATGCGGCAGCTAGACTGGTGACTGGGAGCGGCCGCCGAGACCACATAACACCGGTCTTGAAAGATCTCTATTGGCTCCCAGTTCATTTCCGAGCACAATTCAAAGTGTTAGTGCTGACCTTTAAAGCCCTAAATGGCCTCGGTCCAGTATCCCTGAAGGAGCGTCTCCACCCCCATCGTTCTGCCCAGACACTGAGGTCCAGCACCGAGGGCCTTTTGGCGGTTTCCTCGTTGCAAGAAGCCAAGTTGCAGGGAACTAGACAGAGGGCCTTCTCGGTAGTGGCGCCCGCCCTGTGGAACACCCTCCCATCTGATGTCAAAGAGAAAAACAACTACCAGACTTTTAGAAGACATCTGAAGGCAGCCATGTTTAGGGAGGTTTTTATTGTTTAATAGATTACTGTATTTTATTTTTCTGTTGGAAGCCGCCAAGAGTGGCTGGGGAAACCCAGCCAGATGCGCGGTGAATAAATAATTTATTATTATTATTATTATTATTATTATTATTATTATTATTATTATCATCATCACAAGTTGAGGGTGGAAGTATAAATTTGTGCTAATAAACCATATTTCTTAAAGACACTAGCCTCTATCTTCCAGCAGAAACACTACTCTGGGTAAGAGAGAAGACTACAGTACTTGTAATATCTGTAAATAGTGTGTGTATTTATAGTGGTGTGTTGGTGTTGGCCTAGTAAAGACAACTTTGTTAAACGGCTGCTGTCTGTAGTCAGATTAACTGCTTGACCGAGCTTCTGCAGCAAGGAAGTGGCCAAGCCCAGTGGCAAGTGCTGGAATTAAGTATAAAATGCGTGAGCATATTTTGGGGGGTGGGGGGAGCAAATGAATTGGAGAACCATGGAGTACAGTGGGATCTGGTCCCTGTTAGGACTCGTAGGACAGAAGGAAGGGAGCCCAACAGTAGATGAAGCCAAAGTCAATGACAGACAGAGCCTACGAATTCTAGTTGTGTTCCCATCTTCCTCCCTACTGAGTTCTACTTTCAGATGTCTTCAGACATCTGAAGGCAGCACTGCTCAAGGAAGGTTTTAATGTTTGATGTCATGTTGTGTTTTAATTTGTTGGAAGCTGCCCAGCGTGGCTGGAGGAACCCAGTCGGATGAGCAGCATATAAATAAGTATTTATTATTAATAATAAAAGGTAAAGGTAAAGGGGCCCCTGGCCATCAGGTCCAGTCGTGTCCGACTCTGGGGTTGCGGCGCTCATCTCGCTCTATAGGCCGAGGGAGCCAGCGTTTGTCCGCAGACAGCTTCCGGGTCATGTGAATAATTATTATTAATTATAGAAGGGCAACACTAAGAGTAAGAAACAGGAAGATAAAAGCCAGTGACCCTCCCTTATGTCAGGGTGCTGACAGTGGTTCCCAGATGGTTTCCCAGAAAAGTATAAAGATGAGGAAAAGTTTCTTACCGTCCTTTTTTATTTCAATCTTTACAGAGAGAGGCTATAGAACCCAGCCTCTTGGATAATGGCATTGTCCGAAATGAATCTCCACACACACACCCCGTCTCCCCCACTTCCTCATTCGTCATCATCATCTCCTCTATGGCTGCTGCTAAGCGCCCTCTGTCTTTGAGTTCTTTGCTCTCCTACTTTTAAGGCTTGCTGGGTTCTGGGAGATGGTGGGTCTGGAATGCTTTCTAGTGACAACGTTTCAGCTAGCTGCTGCTCTGGCTCTGCCTGCTCCTCCTCTTCCATTATTTCCCAACTTTCCTCCTCATCTGCCTCTGAGCTGTGACCACTGGCGGAGGAAGAGGAGTACGGGGGGAGTGCACCACCCCCAGCAGTGCGATCCTGGTGGGGTGCCATCGCGGCTGCCCCCCTGCCCATGCTGGGCGCCACGGCCCCACAGGCAGTATGCCACGCCCCCAGGACTCACACCACACCCCTGTGTGCGGCGCGTCACGCCCCCAGGACGCACACCAGCCCCACCCCGCCTGCTCACCGCCCCCCGGTGCCAGAGCATGAAGCTCCACTACTGGTTGTGACCTCCCACAAACCCCGTTGTAAATCTATACTGCCTTCCTCTTCCTCCTCCATGGAAGGGTCAGGATGAGGAGGCGGTCTCCACCACTCCTCTGCCCAGCCTCTGACATCACCGCCTTCTCCAGTGTCCTCCTCCTCTGCCCAATCCCTGACATCTGGACCCATAAGTAAAAAGGATGGGGAGGGCTGGTTGAGAATAGGCTGAGGTTGGTGGGGCAATGCCCCATTCACACTTATGGAGCAGCCCACATTGATGGAGCAGGGTCTGTCAAAAGATCAAGTGGGATCAAAACAAGAATAACAGTCTGGATACCAGGAAGAAGCATCAAGCCAGGTCTTTGGTGTACCAACTTTCATGGTACACTTGGACACTTAACACTTCTAGTTTGCATCAATGGAACATGACTAATACTAACGTAGTAGAGAAAGCATTGGGACATAAACGAAGGTTTGTATACAAACATTAATTTCTAGAAGTTTAGTGGACACTGAATTCTGGTTAGGCTTTGGGCCTAACCCAGAATCCAGCCTGCCAGTAGTGCATTTGTTCACAGTTTAAAGGAGAGATGCTAAGTCCTTATTTTGTCCACAGTCTCTCATTTCAGCGTATCCCTAAATATACTGTGCATGCCAAACAGACAAGCAACCTGCTATCAAGGGTCTTCTGGTCTCTCTTTGTGCTTAGAAAATTGAGGGTGCTTGGCACCTTAGAGTAGATGCCCAGTATTTTGTACTGTCAAGCCATAAATAAACAAGACTTATGTGGCTATTCCAAGTTTGGTAAACTAAAACTAAGGGTCCATTCAGTTCAAACCAACCTTTGCCCTATGTTATTTTCAATGTGCTATCTTTAACTCAAGATCACAGTTTTTAGCAAGTTGGACTAGAAAGTCATTTAAGCAGGTTGGAATTTGGCTGGCAGCTGGCAGGCTTTGGGTACTTATTTCCTGTTCCTGTTGTTTAGCTCCTTCTACAGCTGACACCAAATTAGTGTTGCAGGTCGCAGCATCCCCCATTCTAGCTGAATGGCATGATCCATAAGAATTGATGCTGCTGATCTTTTCTGAATATAGTGGGGTTGGGTTGGGGGGGGAAGGAATAATTACAGTGGTACCTCTACTTACGAATAACTCTACTTACGAATGTTTCTACTTACGAATGGAGCTCTGTCCGCCATCTTGTATGTGGTTTAGATAGGTTTTTTTCTACTTATGAATTTTTAGATAGGGTTGCTTCTACTTACGATTTTTTTCTCCCAATGCATTCCTATGGGATTCGACTTACAATTTTTTTCGACTTACAAATGTGCGTTCGGAACGCATTAAATTCATAAGTAGAGGTACCACTGTACTGTGGGCCAAGTGGCCCATTAAGGAGATGCAGACAAGCAGAGTTCCCGACTGAGCACACATCGGCCACAGCTGCCTGACAAGACTACTACCAGTGTGTAATACATAAATCTGTTTCCCTTTTCCCTTCAGAGCAAAAAAAAATAGCTTGAGGGGGATCAATTTTGACAGCAATATCAGCAGGCATGCAAAGGGTTAGCCATACTTCATCATCTTAATGGCACACATACATATACATATGTAATGTGACAAGGAGATCTCTAAATTATTATCTTTTAAAGTTTTTGTTTTAAAAAAATACAAAAAAAAAAACTGGTTTTCATCGTCAGTGCTATAGGGCAGTGTTTCCCAACCAGTGTGCCTCCAGATGTTTTGGGACTACAACTCCCATCATTCCTGACCACTGGTCTTGCTAGCTACGGATGATGGGAGTTGTAGTCCCAAAACATCTGGAGGCACACTGGTTGGGAAACACTGCTATAGGGGAGCGAAATGTAATCCTCATGTGATGGGTAGGGAGGGCAAGTCCTTTTGCAAAGGGGTGGCCTTACTTGTGTTTGCTGCTGTTTCATTTAAAAGGAAGGCAAGGCTTGCCCTTTAGCGCTGACATATCCTTCCAAGGAAAGAACCATCGCTTAGTAGTAGAGCAACGGTTTTTGCATGCGGAAGATCCCTGGTTCAGTCCTTGGTATATCCTGTAAAAAGAGTCAAATAGCAGGTGTTGTGAAAGACCCGCTTGAGACACTGGAGAGTGACTGAGTTCAATAGACAATATTGGGCTAGAGGGGTCATTGTTTACCTTGTTTAGGAACATAGGAAGCTGCCTTGTATTGTGTCAGACCATTGCTCCATAAGTAGTGGTAGTGGGCAGAAGGGATCTAAAAGGGGGCAGGGTGGATCTCGACTGGCCATAGACCCCCAGATGTTTAGGGAATACAACTCCCATGCTCCCTAGCTAACAGGACTAGTGGTCAGGGATGATGGGAATTGTAGTCCCAAAACATCTGGCGGGCAGAGGTTGCCTATGCCTGCCCTGGATCCAAAGCTTCTACAGTTCCTCTGTTGTGCCAGCCTGAAGCTGGGGCAATGAGAAAAACAGGCCACCACCTTCCACCCCGAACAGCAGGAGTTGCCATGGTTGTGAACGCAGTGGTAGCTCCACCACTCCCTTCATTCTGCAAGCTGCATCAAGATTGCTCTGTAATTGCCCAACCCAATGCATGCTTACTCAGGAGCAAGTCCCACTGTGTTTAGTCAGACTTAACTCCTAGAAAAGTATGCATAGGATTTGATCTTTAAATATGTTTCCAGTAGCTTACCTGCACAAATAATTCATTGCTCTGACTGCCACTATGTACTTTAGTCCTTCTTAGAAAGATTCCCCCCAACCCCAGTTCAAGGGCCGTAAATCTCCTTGCTAAGGAGAAGAACCACAAGCCAATTGGAAGTTAAATTGTTGGGCAACCCACAATCTAATTTAAGTCTCTAAAACTTTGGCTGCTTTATTTTTACCATTTGGAGAAAACTGTAGTTTCACATAGGGTATAATCATGTTTATTTAAGTGCAACGTATATCTCTTCGGGGGAGAAACAGCCAACTGGCAAACTGCTTTCAACAGAAACATATGGAAAATACCTAAGAAGAATGGATGGCTCAGTGAAGATAGCTATGAAGTGCTTTTTTCAAGGTAATATGTAGAGAAAGATGATGAGTGGATTCAAAGCAGAGAAACCCAGAAGATAAACTTAAACTCTCTGTTGTGCAAGTTTAGGGGCACAGCATGCAGGTGTGTGTCTACTGTATGTTCTGAACAGTGGTTTGATAGTCTGTCTGTCTTTTCTCTATGGCAGAAGTTTTCAACCTTTTAAAGTCCATGTCTCCCTTGACCAAATGCATTATTTCTAGGGCACCCCTGTGGGGCTCAGGAGCCCAGTTATGTCACCCCTTGCCTGCAGAGCTGGCAGCCTCTCACACCGTTTCAAACACTCTCCCTTGCGGAGTGTACCCTCAGCCTCCTCTCCTCTCTTCTCTCCTAAGGAGTCCTCTGGGCAGCCACAACTGCTGCCCCAGTTTCTGAGCTGCCCATCCTGCCCCAAAGAGAGGTGCCTCCTCACACTGCCCCACCAGGGCCTGGGAAGCACCCCCCAGCCAACCACAGAGGCACTATTCACCCGAGGAGCTTGTAGCCAATGCTGCAAGCCATTAGGAGCCAGAGACACGAAGGCATCAGAGGAGGGAGGGGACACTGGTTAAAAACTACTGCTCTATAGGTTTGGCCACATCCTGAGATATCATCACCAAACTTGGCACAAGGCTTCCTGATTTTTTCTCAATGTTGGACTGTTGGCTGTAATTTGAATTCAAGACGACAGTCCAAAACATTGTTTTGGCATGACTTTGCCCATATTTTGGCATAGGTTCGGCCACCTCTCAAAATATCATTGCCAAATGCAGCATGAGTGTTTCCAAAATAAGGCTGGGGGTATTCAGGACAGCTGGGTATCATTTTGATGCAAGATGGTGGACTGAAACGCAACTTTGGACCAACTTTACCTGGTTTTTGGTGTGCCGGCCATAAGAAATCACAATTTAAAAATTGTGAACCCTATCAATTTAAAAATTATGCTTTTGTGTTTTCTACAAATTCTCAGGCTTTGACCATGTTTTCTGGTTCCTGTTCCTGTTCCTGTTGTTGCCAGGAAGATGTCTTATTTGAAGTATATGTAGTACAAATTGCCAAGGCTGCCATTCTTCCAGATACAGCTTTCTCCTCAGTATAAAAACCATATTCTGGGAAGTGTTTTATTGTAAGAGTGTTTTAATAATATAAATGCTGATCAGAATGTAATTAGTTAACTGTAAGAAGAATAAACATGTCTTTTACATTGACTAGAGCCGAAATATACAAGGTCAGCCAGCAGTGGGCCAAGTGACAGTTAAACTGTCAAAATTGATCCCTGTTGCTAAGAAGATGGCAGTGTACATGCTGTGTTTTGATTTTTATATATACTGTATACCGAGCAGTAGCATCCAAGTGTGGGCAGCTGATGGCTGGTCATTTGGTGGACATTCCATTCAAATCTATTGGTCCGTAGTTATAGGCCAATGAAAGTTTTGAATTCCAACAGGAACAAATGGATTGGCTTGATAGTCCTGACTGAAAGGAATATAAGGTCAGGTCCGGCACTGTTTGGAGTAAGTCAGTTGGACAGTCTTTGGTGTACTGTAAACATCTTGAGTCCAGGACTCAAGGCCCCCCCCCAAAAAAAAAATCTGAGAGAGAGATTGAATTAGCAGCAGCTGGGGAAGCCCACCTGGAATCTGAAATTACTTGAGGTGAGAGCTAAGAAGGCTTCCAAGAGCATAGTGAGTGATTTGAGCATCAGGCTTTGGAAGAGCTGAGGCCAAGGTAGGGATGGGCAAATCTGTCCATTTTGGTTTCTTTCAGTATTTATAATATTTATAATCTTAAATTCAGTTCTGCATCCTTTCACATCAGTTTACATTTTTAAAATGAAAATCATCAGCAATATAGTATGCATTTCTCCTAGTACAATACTGTACGCACATTTTTGTATGCAACTTTTGCCTAATAGGCGGTGTGTTTTTTACAAAGCAATATTAGCAAAAATGTGTTTTTGTATGCTATTTTCACCAATGCATGCATTTTTATGCTTACCCTAGTACAGTACTGTATAAGCACTTTTGAATTAATTCCTTAGTTTGCTTGACTGCAGAACTGCACTGCAAAATTGAGAAAAGTGGGAATATCAAATGATGTCTATGTTCTGATTCACCTATTGAATCAAGTTGGTTTGTCTTTAAATATGAATGGAATCCAATTTCTCTTCTATCTCTAGATCATGGTGACTGCAGAGGGAAGCTGTCCTGAGTGAAGACTTCTGATGAGACCCTTCGTAAAGCTAGAAAGGAACCTAACACTGACCCAGAAGAAACATAAGGTAAAACTCTCTTAACAAGCCTGCTAATTAATAAGAGGGTGGAGTTAGGAAGGGCACTTGTCTCAAGTTATTGTAAAGGGAAAGGAACTAGAGCAAATACCTAGCTATCTCCATAAAGCAAGAATAACACCATAAATGTTTTATGTAACATCTATTTAAACCAACAGTAAACATTACATAATAATAGCCAGATAATGCCAAGGTTATGCTAGAGCGTGATGCTGACAATGCCAAGGTTGCAGGTTCGATCCCCATAATGAACAGCTGCATATCATATTCCTACATTGCAGGTAGTTGAACTAAATTATTCCCAGAGTCCCTTCTAATTCTATGATAATAAATTACAATGTTTTCATTTTACTTCTGAATGAGAATCTCTGTTTTGTTTTGTGATCATAGAGAGTTTCCTGTGTTTGTTGGGATCTGAACTAGATTTCCTTGGCAGTCCCTTCCAAGTGCATGATTCTAGGGCTGCATTCAGACATGGGGTTTGTTGCATTCATTTTTACTGGTTATAATGCTAGCACTTCTGTCCTGGTTTCTAACATTCCTTTTGTTACATTAATGGAGATGGGGGTTTAGACCTGAGTTGGGTCAGGGAGGGACAATATGTTTACTGAGGGGTACAGTGTACAGTGCTGTGCAATTGAGAAGCAAAAGTGGGGGGGTATTGATAGGTTTGGCATGATTTGTAGTGATGCGGAAAGTACATGCTATGGAGCAAAGAGAGTTTGTTTTTAAGTAATAGGTTAAAAAGAAAACACTACATCAAAATTATAATAAATGTCTTCTAGCAGCATGGTCCTTGTGGGATAGCAATATAGCAAAGCGACTTTCTGAGTTGTCCAAGTAGGGCATCCTTTCTCCATGATGGGCAACACAGCATCCTTAGTTAAATAGTACTTTCTGCTCTGTACATATCATCAGGTTATCTTTCATCTCCAGACACAACAAACTCTTTGACTCATCACTCTCGCACACACATAACCTGTCAGACCTGAAATTTCATTTCCTCTTGAATCCCTCTACATTTCTACAGCCTCAGGTCTCATCCTCTCATAAAAGAAAACTAAATTAGGTTTACAGAAATCAAGCCCTCCATGCAGCTAATGCACTCCGTCTCTTAGAAACCAGACAGATGCTGTCTCCAGCAGTAGTACTTTAGTTCCATTCATTACTTGTCAGCCAACCTGCTCCTTGCTTCACCATTTCTCCAGCTTGCCCTTCAAGACAAATATCTAATAGGTGTTATAAATACATCTGCAGTAGTGAGCAAATGCAGAAGGCTTAGAAAACTACAGTGCCATGTGCAGTGGATAACTCTGTTAACTTTTACAGAATCCTGAGAACCTTAGCTTGCATTTTTAGACAAAGTAAGTTTGTAGTCCTTAACATACCTTAGTGCAGGCATCCCCAAACTTTGGCCCTCCAGATGTTTTGGACTACAATTCCCATCTTCCGCGACCACTGGTGCTGTTAGCTAGGGATCATGGGAGTTGTAGGCTAAAACATCTGGAGGGCCACAGTTTGGGGATGCCTGCCTTAGTGCCTCAGGAAGCAAAACTCTGGCACAATTCCTAATAATAATAATAATAATAATTATTATTATTATTATTATTATTTATTATTTATACCCTGCCCATCTGGCCGGGATCCCCCAGCCACTCAGGGCGGCTTCCAACAAAACATTAAAATACAGAAATCAAACATTAAAAGCTTCCTTAAACAGGGCTGCCTTGAGATGCCTTCTAAAGGTCTGGTAATTGTTGTTTTCTTTGACCTCTGGTGGGAGGGTGTTCCACAGGGTGGGTGCCACTACTGAGAAGGCCCTCTGCCTGGTTCCCTGTAACTTGGCTTCTCGTAGCGAGGGAACCGTCAGAAGACCCTCGGTGCTGGACCTCAGTGTCCGGGCAGAATGATGGGGTGGAGACGCTCCTTCAGGTATACTGGACCGAGGCCATTTAGGGCTTTAAAGATCAACACCAACACTTTGAATTGTGCTCGGAAACGTACTGGGAGCTAATGTAGGTCTTTCAGGACCGGCGTTATGTGGTCTCGGCGGTCGCTCCCAGTCACCAGTCTAGCTGCCGCATTCTGGATTAGTTGTAGTTTCCAGGTCACCTTCAAAGAACGCATTGTAGTAGTCCAAGCGAGAGATAACTAGAGCATGCACCACTCTGGCGAGACAGTCTGCAGGCAGGTAGGGTCTCAGCCTGCATACCAGATGGAGCTGATAAACAGCTGCCCTCCATGGACAGCTGTGAGTCCAAAATGACTCCCAGGCTGCACACCTGGTCCTTCAGGGGCACAGTTACCCCATTAAGGACCAGGGAGTCCTCCACACCTGCCCGCCTCCTGCCCCCACAAACAGTACTTCTGTCTTGTCAGCATTCAACATCAATCTGTTAGCCACCATCCATCCTCCAACCGCCTCCAGACACTCACACAGGACCTTCACCGCCTTCACTGGTTCTGATTTGAAAGAGAAGTAGAGCTGGGTATCATCTCCATACTGATGAACACCCAGCCCAAACCCCATGATGATCTCTCCCAGCGGCTGCATGTAAATGCTGAAAAGCATGGGGGAGAGGACAGAACCTTGAGGCACCCCACAAATGAGAGCCCAGGGGTCTGAACACTCACCCCCCCACACACCACTTTCTGAACACGGCCCAGGAGGAAGGAGCGGAATCACTGTATAACAGTTCCCCCAGCTCCCAATCTAGTCTAGATGGTCCAGAAGGATGTTATGGTTGATGGTGTCAAAAGCCACTGAGATCTCCAGCAGGATTAGGAAACAGCTCTCACCTTTGTCCCTAGCCCGCTGGAGATCATCAACCAGTGCGGCCAAGGCAGTTTCAGTCCCATGATGAGCCTGAATCCCGACTGGAAAGGATCCAAATGGTCCGCTTCTTCCAGGCATGCCTGGAGTTGTTCAGCAACCACTTGCTCAATCACCTTGCCCAAGAATGGAAGATTTGAGACTGGGTGATAGTTGGCCATCTAAAGATGGTTTTTTAAGGTTTAATAACCACCTCTTTCAATGGGTCTGGGAAGGCTCCCTCACAGAGAGAAGCATTCACCACCCCGCGAAGCCCATCGCCCAGCCCTTCCTGGCTAGCTTTTATAAGCCAGGATGGGCAAGGATCAAGGAGACAGGTGGTTGGTTTCACTCATCCAAGCAGCCTGTCCACATCCTCGGGGGTAACAGATTGGAACTGATCCCATGCAACTTGACTAGACAGGACTCTAGCACTCCCCCGCCCCTGCTCCCACAGTGGAGTCTACCTCTTCCCGAATCTGAGCGACTATCTGCAAAAATATAAGGCAATAAGTGGGTTCTCCTCATTTTTCCGTTGTGTTCCTGGAGCAATACTGGCACTGCAGATGTTCCCTACCCTCAATACTATTTCCAAAACCTTTAATTATTGGCAAAGAGAGGGAGAGAGAGGGAGAGAGAGAAGAATCAAGCACATATAAATAAAATTAAAGCATTTTTTTAATTGCTCAGGGATCAAATCCCTTTGTTGAAGAAAAAGATGAGGTTTAATAAACAACTTTCTCTCTCTCTTTACAATAGTAGTTTTTATTAGAACTGAAATAATTGGATATTTGGCCACCTGTATGCATTTCCCAACCTCAAATGGGATCAAGATTCAGTTACCCAGCCCTGTAGCCAAATTAGAAGAACAGGAGAGAACAGCTTAAGCAGGTGGCGTACCTTGTTCTTTTCTTTTGTTTAATCATTAAAACTTCTCTACCAGAAAGCAAATCACCTGCTCCCCCCGCCGCTTTTCAGTAAGTGGTTTTTTTATTCAAAAAACCCTGTACATATCACTTACTTAGTGGGATCAAACAAGGAAGCTTGAAGAAGGTTTAACCTGATTCTCTGTACCCTTCTGCAGCCAAAATGGAATTAAAACTACACATGCTTGGCAAGTGAATTGTCAGGAGGGTGGTATTTGTTTTAAGAGGGAAATTGTGTGTCCTGAATTGAACATTGTGGGCATATCTAATGTAATAAACATTGCAGTCTCGTTCATTCATTTATTTGCAGGGTTATTTATATGCCACATTTGGGGGCATACCTCAACCGAGGTAGTTAACAATGTTATAAAAATAAAAGTACAAGCAATCTAAAATAATCAAAACTGACAAAGTGGGTTATTGTTTGAAAAGGCCATTCACATTTACTTTAGAATAAAGCCCACTGAGTATAATCGCCATGGCTTATGAATAAACAAACATGCGTGTGATTGGGCTGCATGCTTGCAAGACTTTCCCCATTATTAATTTAGGACTCCAGTAAGTGGTGCATTTAGGAAAATTTTAGACTCCGACCTTCATGATCTTGAAATCGGGTCTCTTTAGATCAGGGCTGGGGAACCTCACCTTCCAGGTGTTGTTGAACTTCCATCAGGCTCAGGCAGCATGTGGATGGGAGTCTAAGTCCAGCATAATATGGAGGTTCCCCAGCATAATATGGAGATTCCCCAACCTGTTTTAGATGGTAATTATGTGTATCACTTCCCATATTTCAAAATATGCCTTTGGGGACCCTCCAGCACATTCTGCTAAATGGAGCACTGAATGTCTTGCCCGATAGTCCTGCTGGGGTTGCCTCATGGCACTAGTTGCTGGGATCCTTTGCTGAATTACAAGGCCTATTGAACTACAGTGGTACCTTGGTTTATGAACACAATTGGTTCCGGAAGTCTGTTCATAAACTGAAGCGTTCATAAACTGAAGCGAACTTTCCCATTGAAAGTAATGGAAAGTGAATTAATCCGTTCCAGACGGTCCACGGAGTAAGCGTTCATAAACTTAAGCAAACTTTCCAATTGAAAGTAATGGAAAGTGGATTAATCCGTTCCAGACGGGTCCGCGGAGTACTTAAACTGAAGCGTTCATAAACTGAAGCATGGGTGTAATTGGTTCCGGAAGTCTGTTCATAAACTGAAGCGTTCATAAACTGAAGCAAACTTTCCCATTGAAAGTAATGGAAAATGAATTAATCCGTTCCAGATGGGTCCGCGGCGTTCATAAACCGAAAATTCATAAACCGAGGTGTTCATAAACCGAGGTTCCACTGTATGAGACTGTAAATAAGTCTGTAACAGTGCACCACAGCCAAGCACCAGGCAAGAGCTTCATAGTGTGCCTTAACATGGAAATATCAGGTCTGCCTATGACTTTACTCTCTCTCTTGAATATCTATCATGTGAACAGTACCATCAAACATGAAAGCATGCATGCTATACCACAAATTTAGGCCGGTCCTACTGAAGGAATTAAGATCAAACAAAAATATTGTGTTCAACTGTGGCTTGTAGTTGTAACCCTTGTAGCTGCAATAACCTTTTAAAATAACCAAGAATGCTGCAAGGCCCGAATTGTATTAGAAATCCATGATTATAGAGAGAGGAGACTTGGATTCCAACCCCTTACCTGATCCAGAAAATCCAGAGCTAGAGCATCTGCAACAGAAAGCTCTCCATCCTCTGCTTCAAGACCTCCAGAGAGGGATAGAAGGGACGGCCCAGTGCCTTTGTAGATAATTGATTCCATTGTTGGGCAGCTCTTACCCTGGCAATGTTTCCCCCCTAATGGTCAACTGAAATCTACACTCCTCTAACTTGAGCCCATTCAATATAGTCCTGTCTTCTGGGGCAGCAGAGATCTCCTTTGTGACAGTCCTTCATGTATTGGAAGAGCACTTTCATTGTGTCTCCCCTTAGTCTTCTTCTCAGGCTTAACATGCTGTTAGTGCCTGCAAACTACTGTATGAGTTAGTGAAGGAGTTTGCAAACCAGCAAACACTGAGAGTTAGGCAAACCTTATGCAATATGCATGAGATTGTACAAAGTTTTGTTTTGTGCCAGTACACTTTTTGCAAGGCGGGGTGTAAGAGTTTTTCCAGTGCCTTACGCTAGTAGACGTCTTGAGGTACTGTGCAATAGACTCAACAATCTGGCACTAAGAGAAGTATACTTCTAGATTTCAGGTTTTTTTCTCACACAACAAATGTATGCTAAGTTGGAAAAAAGCCTTGTAGAGTAAGAGCCTTGCACTGGTCAAAGGTTCCCCTGAATCCTGTGAGTTTAAATGCATTGCCTGAATCATAATGTGGCCATTTGTTGTCTCATCCCTATGCACGTTTATTGAAAAGTAAGTTCCACGTGTTCAGTCTCAGATAAATGTACAAGGAATTGCAGACAAAAATTTTGACCTTGTGTGATCAGGCAACTGGTTCTAGTTTACAACCAAACAAAAATATTAATGGTCACAATGTGATTTATAATTTAATATCACATTTGAATCAATAAATTATTTCAACCAAGCTCCATTGCAGAGGAAACTAGTTGATCCATTCTAGTCCTCAGAAGTCCCACTATGTTCAACTAAGATTACTCTCAGGTAAGCGTGCACAGGATTGCAGACCCCATGTGCTTGACGACTAACAGGGAAAGTTTCAGAAGGCAATTGCATGGCGTGGCAGAAAGCAACCAACCATTTGTTCCAGGGGAAATTCTTTGTGAAGTTAAAGTAAGTGACCTCAGATTAGGTGCTTCTGTGACCTCAAGGAAATGATATTTTGCAACTAATTGTATTTGTTATTTAAGAAACAGAAAACACTTTTGAGATCCTCTCCTTAATGGGACTGTGTAAATACAAAAAGCTATTATTATGGGTTACTTTGATGTTCTGTCTTCGTATTATCAAAGCACTCTTTTAAGAACAACTATAAGAAAATAAACGTTAAAAAGGCACCGCACCCACAGAAAAACCCTCTAGAACATTGCAGGTAAACTATCTTTAAAGTAGGGGAAGATTCATAGTAAGTGTTAGATGATGATCAGAAAGTAAGCACACACCCAGAATTCAGGGCACCCCAGGCTTTTTTTGAAATGGTGCACACAATTGAATGTCCATCAAAGAAATCAACAAAGGGTATTAAACTTTATGAAGATACTACACCAAAGTATGGAAAGAGGATAAGGAAAATATGGAAAACTGGACAAGCTTACAACTCTCTCTATGGGCAGAATCTCGGTAGTTAAGATGAATATACTTCCCAAAATGATCTTTTTATTTCAAACCATTCCAATACTTGGGGGAGGGGGGTGTGATGTTTTCCGGAAAGGAAAAGAGATATGGTGAGATTCATATGGAACGGGAAAAAGCTGATCTAAACAACACCTTCAGTACCTGTTCATTCAGGTGGAGTGCAGCTCTCAGTAGAACATATCAAGCTCATATACAAGAAGCACCGGTCTCTGTCTTTTCAGGATTCAGCTTCCATTGATTAGCCCCAGTTCCAATCCAATGCAGCCTCCAGGCAGTGGTTCAACACCAACACATATGGCTTAGATAGTAAAGAATGGTAGAGGAATGTGTCACCAGCATATTGGTGACACCAGACTCCCAAATCCTCTGATGACTGCACACAGCAGCTTCATATAGATATTTAAAAGCATTGGGGACAAAGTAGAATCCCGTGGAACAATACAGAAAATTTGCCACTGGACAGAGCAGAAGCCACCCAACATCACTCTCTGGAAAGAGCTCTGCACCTAGGAGTTGAACCATTTTATCACAGTGGCACCTGAGGCACAAAACCCCCAAAGCACCTCCCTCTGTACAGTAACAAAAAAATATATAAATTTTCGATTTGATGCTTTGTCATGACACCCCAAATCAGCTGCCTGCGGTAGTCAGCTCACTCAGTCTAATGGTCAGCTCCAGATTTAGGGCGGTGTGGGCCGTCCCGTCCATAGCTGCCAAGTTATCCCTTTTTTACAGGGATTTTCCCTTATGCTGAATAGGCTTCCTCGCGAGAAAAGGGAAAACTTGGCAGCTATGGTCCCGTCCCCCAGATAATTAAGCAGAAGTGATGCAAAACTATGACAAAATGCACTTGAGAGCATGCACAGAATGGAAGGCAAGAGGAGGGAGGGTTCTGAATTTTGTCCCCACTCAGCACATTATTTTACCCAAGTCCACCGCTGCTAATGGTGCAGAGAGTCCAGTGGCCGTGGAAACAGGGCCTCATCTAACTGTTCAAAGATGCCTCCATGCGTTTTCACAGGGACTTAGCATGGCGAAGGTCACTGTAATGGAAGAACAGTTTGTAGCGTTCAGTAGGTGAGATTGCTCAGACCGATGTGATTATTTCGGCGATGTAGGAAGCGTATGATCATATATTAATATCACTGCTTACATATGAGAAATACACGCATTCATCAAGCATCTACAGTAGTACCTCGGTTTATTAACACAATTGGTTCCTTAAGTTCATAAACTGAAGCGAACTTTCCCATTGAAAGTAATGGAAAGTGAATTAATCCGTTCCAGATGGGTCCGCGGCATTCGTAAACTGAAAATTCGTAAACCGAGGTGTTCATAAACCGAGGTTCCAGTGTAATACAATCCCAGGACAGTGATATAGGAAACAACTGAAAGACATTTGCTTCAGGTGCACTCCACAGCAGGCGTTTCAAGGTGGGAAGATAAAAGCAGGGAGCTTCTGATCTCAGCTTGTTACAACTTCAGGGTCGGGCACATTGCCAAGGTGGGTGGGTGACTTGCTGAAGCATACAAAAGCATGGGCAGCTCCAACAAGGTACAGGAATCACCTGCTGAAGACGCTGGTTCAGGCTTCGATTACTTCTCATTTGGATTAGTGTAATGCTTTGTTTTCCAGCTGGCTTTTCTTCCAGTTTCACTTCTTGTTAAGAATTCTGCTGCCTATACTAGGTGGCAAGATGAAAATAAATAAATAAAAAGTGTGTGTGTGTGGCAGTGCTTGTACACCTTTAATGGTTGTGCAAAGAATGGGATTTCAGGAGGTGTAGTTTCTGTGACAATCCACTCTTCTACAGAACTCTTAAAGGTGGAGTAGCCCAGTATGGAAGACCACCTTTATCCACTTTGCAGTGTTGTGATCATGTGAGTTGATGCTTTTCATCCCGTCGGCTCCTTATTTCTTTCCAGAGCCAGTATCAGTGCTCAGATTAAATGCTCAGTTAGTCCAGCCTCTCCTTGTTGTCACTTCTCATGGCAAGATATACTGTACAAGGGACATATAGGTCCAGAAACTAGTTTGTGGTCCCCGAGACTCAGTTTCTTGCCAAAATCTCCCCCACTCCTGCGCTACTGTTTGTGCTGTTTGCTGTCAATTATGGAATCTGCATGCAATGTTGCAGGTGAGCAGAAGGCTGCTGTTCTCCTCTCCACAATCTTGAGATGCTTCCTTTATCCACAGTCTCTGTTGTCTCATCAGCTTTTAATTTGTTTCTCAAATTTTCAACTATTCCTGCCTGAATCTTTTAATCCAACTCCTCTTCCATCCTATATGGCAGCTTCACAGGGCTAAACCTTTCTTTATTTTTGTATCTTTATAGTATCCACTTTGCAACTGCATTTTCCTTCCTGGGTAGGTAGTTCTAGGAATCAGAAACCACTCTCCACATTCTCAAGCCCCCTTCATACATGAACCAAGTAGAAATGAATGTTGAAAGCAGAAGTCCCAAGGTCATGTAGCTCCTTACTCTCATCTGCAACATCCATCCACACATTGAGCACATTGGCTTCTCTTTCGATAGAAATAGGGTTTAATTTTGTTCGAAGTGCTATTAGATCCCCAAGGGAAGCTGAAGGTATAAGCTACAGTTTGAAATGGGATACAAAGGAAGTGAAGTGCCATTGTGTGCACTGCATTATGTTTGCAGAGCTATTATGCTGGGTGTCCCTATTAAACATAAAACTGCCTTCAAAAAGAAGCCACAGCTGGGAGATAACCCACATCAATGCGCTAATCTGGTTTGCATAACAAGCACAATTTATATAGGCAGATAAAATAGGGGGAGTTGAAGCCAAAAAAATGGAGTTTCTCATAGAAGCAAAGCTCAGCAGTGTTTTATTTTGCAAACCCTTACTTGAACCTTTTTTGTCCCCAGACTATACCCATAAAATATTTATCAAAATTAAGAAGATAGTTTAAGTAACCTCAAGCTAGTATTTTCTCAAATGAGCAACTCTATATAAACAAGCCAGGCTCATGAAGAATCAGATGTATTTAAACACATTGCTTTCAATAGCCTTAGCCTAAGCTCAGGCTTAGATTGCAGTAGGTACCGTAAATTTTAATTGAGCTCAGTGGGACTTGTGAACATGAGTAGGATAAAATTCCTTCATCTCACAAAGGTCCCAGACCGGGGAGCAGTCTCTATGCTGTGTGCTCAGATGTATCATCTGAATGCCAGGCAAAGGGATTGTACTGAAGACTGCATCAGGCCACTACATCATTGCCATTTAGTGTTTAGCTTGGAATCCTCAACACACTACTTCCCAAAATGAAACATTAAAAGATGCTGCATGGATGCAGGTGGAAGACTTTCCCTGCAGCATGTGCCTTTGAGAAACAAGATTTCACTGCTTCTGCCTCTGTCCCCATTCAACTGAGCTCCCCTTATAAGGGTGATTAATGCAGTAGTTCTTATAGAAGCAGCATTCTGCCTTTCCTCATTCAGGTCATTTTCCAGGGTTGAGTTTTTCTCCTCTGTTCTGGCCTTACATCTCCCAAGGCTGCACAGGTGAATTTGATCTGGGGCATTGTAAGTGGCAGCAGGGCTGGGAAGGGGGGGAAGGAGGATGTGGTTTGAAAAGGGAACACTTAATAGCTTTTCTCCCTCTGAGGAGCTGCCTGTCACTTCCCTCCAAATGATGTTTTCTTCATTCTGCAGCAAGTGGTTTCCTGTTTCCTCTCCTCTGTTGTGTCTTCCTGAGGCCCTAGCCACAGATGATCACTGGGAGGAGAGCTGCATCTTCTTGTGGCAGATAAAGGCTGGCAGAGGGAGGGGGGAAATTAATCCTTCCTCATCAGTTCAGGCCACCCCTCCACAAGGCAGTGTCACAGCAATCACATTTCCTTTGCTTTGAAACCACCCTGATGTCTTTGCAGCAAAGCCCCCTCAGGCCAATTTACTGAAGCTTAAGATGGCACTGGAGAAACATACAAATAATGGAGCAATAGCTGACCTTGCCTGAATAAAGAATGCAGCTGATAATGATCTATGGGGGGATTGTGTGCCTTAACCTTTAAGAAGTGCTGATTCACCATGCCAAGAGAATGTATACCAATGAAAAGGCCTCACAGCCAAATGATTAGCTTTATTTTTTAAAAAAGTGCAGGGGGAAGGGAAGTGACCAAATCCATCTGGGAGAGGAAACTAAATAGAAATGACAAGCAGCCCTATCTGAATGCTTTCTCCTGGAGTTGGCATTTGTTAAGACCACCTTCTGTCAATGATGGAGCATTCCTGTAATCAGAATAGCTCCATTCTTCAACAGCCCCATCATCATGCAATAACAATGTATTATCCCATTAAAATTAATCCGCAATCCTAAAGCAAAAGTATTGCTATCAAGAATGGGCATTTCCTAGGTTTTGTCTCTTGACAGAGATGAGCTGGAAGGGAACACAATGAAGTAAAGAATTCAACCTACTCACAGGACCACCCTCAAGTCCCAACAATGAGATCCTGGGAAGCTTCAACAACACCTTTCAGCTCTTGCTTGAATTTTCAAAGTACTGGTAGTTCAATTTGAGATGCAGAAGAATGCACCTCAAGCTTGTTGGGGTTAGCTTTATATTTTATTGTTACGTTGCCTTGAAATATCAATGAAACATGCATTCTTAGAATTACAAACAGAACACACATTAGATGTCCATTCACTGGAGAAAGCATACTTTATAAATGAAGTTCTGAATGAAGATTACTGTGGGTGGGGGGAATTCATGCAACTTAAGTGCTCAGTATTCACAGTAGTTACCTTTTAATTTTGAGGGTTGTCAAGCATAATGGTGCAATACTTGCACGCACAATTCTTTCAGAGCCCGATTAGTTTAGCAGAGATAGAAAATTTATCTAGATGGCAATTTGCTGCAACCCCTATACTTGTACAGTGGTGCCTCACTAGACGAATGCCCTGAAAGACTAATTTTTCGCTAAACGAAGAGATTTTTCGAGCTGAAGTTGCCTCGCAAGACGAATTTGTTTTGTGAAAAATTCGTCTAGCAAATCGCGGTTTCCCATAGGAATGCATTGAAATTCAATTAATGTGTTCCTATGGGCAAAAAATAAAATAAAATTCAATGCATTCCTATGGGATTCGCTAGACGAATTTTTCGCAAAACGAATTGACTCACAGAACGAATTAAATCCATCTAGCAAGGCACCACTGTACTGCTATTGAACCCACCCCTGAAATTGCCAGGAGAGGGGAAGAGTAATATTTAATGCTAGGTATTCTCTAGACTAAGGGACCCAGGTGGCGTTGTGGGCTAAACCACTGAGCCTAGGGCTTGCTGATCAGAAGGTCGGCGGTTCGAATCCCTGTGACGGGGTGAGCTCCCGTTGCTCCGTCCCAGCTCCTGCCAACCTAGCAGTTCGAAAGCACATCAAAATGCAAGTAGATAAATAGGAACCGCTATAGCGGGAAGGTAAACGGCGTTTCCATGTGCTGCTCTGGTTTGCCGGAAGCGGCTTTGTCATGCTGGCCACATGACCTGGAAGCTGTACGCCAGCTCCCTAATGGTCAGGGGTCCCTTTACCTTTTTTATTCTCTAGACTAGGGGACGCAGGTGGCACTGTGGGTTAAACCACTGAGCCTAGGGCTTGCCGATCAGAAGGTCGGCGGTTCGAATCCCCACGACAGGGTGAGCTCCCGTTGCTCGGTCCCAGCTCCTGCAAACCCAACAGTTCGAAAGCACATTAAAGTGCAAGTACAGTACATAAATACATAAACCATGCACTGCTCTGGTTCACCAGAAGCAGCTTTGTCATGCTGGCCACATGACCTGGAAGCTGTACGCCGGCTCCCTCGGCCAATAAAGCGAGATGAATGCTGCAACCCCAGAGTCGGTCACGACTGGACCTAATGGTCAGGGGTCCCTTTACCTTTACCCTCTACTAGACTTACTGTAGAAACCCAGCAGTAGAAAACTGCAACCCACAGAATGGGCTGAAGTGATGGGGAAACAGTTACCAGAGTTACAGCCTAGCACACCTACAATTAGACATCTGAAACTCTTCCCCAGTGTTTGATCAAAACTGAAGAGTGTCAGATGTTTCAAACCTTTTCTAACTTGCAAGTATAATCCCTCCCTATAATTCTTAGGTTGCTTCTGCACTCACGGAGACAGTATGTGATCAGATATTACTGTATCGCAAATGATGGCTATAATTATTCCAACTAACAGAATCACCACCCAATAGATAATTAAAAGAAATTTATTTCATTTGTCAAAACAATAGGCTCAATAAAATAAAACCAGTGTGTACAACACGTGTCACAATAGACAAGATCGTGCAGCACTTCAGGAAAAATTGAAATCTCCCATCATGTATAGTTAAGTGCCACACCCAAGAATTTACAGACACAGTAATTTACTGTAATTAGTCACTTTTAAAAATAGTTCCCTAAAGAAACATGCTTCATACTCCAGTTTTGAGGGGGCAAGATGCTGGAGTACTTTAGTGTAAACTCTAAAACATGTCAGTCCTTGGAGGTGATTTTTCCGTAACAAGGGTATCCCACACCTCCTTCTCTTTAAGTCCATCAGGTTTAGTAATAAAAATAATAATAAAAATACAACGGTTAATGCCTCTGGCAAGTATGTAGTCGGGGTGAGTTGCTGATTGTGTGGTCTCTTTGTATCCGACAAGTCAATCCATCCCCACAGCTGCACCTCTGGAAGATCTCCAAACCATGAGCACCTTTCTTGCGGTGTTTTGTGCACACTTGGCCATCCTTAAGAACGGGTTTACAAATCTTGGACCAGAAATGACGGGCACAGCACAGCCCTTCCATACAATCTGAGGAGCGGAGGCATGAGTCACCTTCTTCACCTGAGGAAATAAAGGAAAGGGTAATTGAGAACAGAGTGATACTTGTTTATCCCTAGTCCTGTTTTCTCCGTATGCAACTGCAGGGAAAGTGATAAGACACTGAACCAACGGTTTTCAAAGGGCTTCCCTGAATATTTCACCATAACTCGCACATACTTTGCACATCCCACAGGTATATGTATGTTTATGCAGGCCAGTGCCGCACAAACTGAGTATGTGCCATAGAACCCTCTAACACAATTTGACAATATTAAAGAGTTCCTTAGCAGATCCATTGTGGAAAAGTGTTCCCTGAAAACAGGAATTTGCAAGCCATTGAACTGAACAAGCCATGTGTTGAGAAAGGATGCTGCCCAGTTCTGAGAGCATGTCTTTGGGTTGCTGCTAACAGTTGTTGACATGTGTGTCCCAATATACAAGTACCATTCGTTGCAAGGAAAACTTTGTGGGGAAAGCATGCTCAAAATATTGGCCACCCAAGTGCTAGAAATGTGTACATAGTTATTGAGAATGTCACCATTTGAGGTTTTGAAAGGAAGCCTTCACAGTGGAAGGCATCAATTTTAAGAGAACCCTGGAAGGGATGAAATGCCTATATAGGGACTGGCATAAAGCTATCAGATTTTTAAAACACCACTGCAGTGGTCAAAACAGCAGTCTCTACAACACATTAGTTTGCAGCATGCAGTGGGACAATCATTCCCAACTCCGTTATCACTCAAGATCTACAATTGTTCCAAGACATTGAAAAACCTTAAAGCTTTTTCAGCAGTGCCACATTTGCCTTCTTTCCCACCCCACCCCAGCCTGCATAGCTGCTAACACCCTTACCTTTTGCATAGTGAAACTGGGATGAAATTGTGGTCCTTTTGGGGTGAAGGTCCAAAGTGCCATGGTCTGAATTCTCTATGATAGTCTCCTCAATCTCCCCAGGATGGAACTTATCATATTCCACTGGTACACAGATCCCTGATAAAAAAAACCCAAAACTTGGTGAAAACAAGCGGATAACTATGGAAATCCATTTCAATTGTCTGCTTTGTTATTCCTGGGTAAAGACTCCCTCAGATGCTGGAGAAAGGGGATACCTTGGTGCTCCATTTATAAAACACGTTTACACAGTGAAATACTGTACTAATACTGTAATTGCATGCCTCTTATCGCTGAAGCCTATATAACCTGTTCAGGACCTCAGTGCTAGTGCCCAGTAACCCAGCTGTTTTGGGTAATTTACCTAGTTCTTTCTCCTACTATTTGAGTCCTCCTTCAGGGGTTACTGAAAACCTGAAACACCACCAGTAACGAAAAGAAACCTAAGTACTGGAATGGGTTTGCTCCTCTGTATTCTTCAAACGTTTAGCCTGAGACAGCACAATCTATTCTGGAGCCAACTTCGGGGAGGGCTCATAACTCAGAACACATGTTACGCATGCAGAAGGTCTCTGATTCAATCTCCCACATCTCCATTTAAGAAGATTAGGTAGCTGATGACAGAAAAGCCCTCTTGTCCAACACTGGGCAGCAGCTACCACTCAGGGCAGACAATGCCAGCCTAGATGAAGCAATAGTTACTCTAGCTAATGCAATGCCATTTATTACTGTGTTTTATCATCTGTTTTGAAATCCCAGCAGTCGGCCTGCGTAACAGTCCCTAGCTATAGCATCAACTTTTGAGAGAGCATCCCAAGGCTCTCTGGCAAACCCAAACATTCACCATGAGTAATCACATCCTGCATTTAATTTAGAAGTTCATCTCCCTATATTCAATGGTGCTTACTCCTAGGTAAGTGTTCTATCAAGCTTCTCTCTCCCCACCCCCCCCCCCCAATTAACATGTAGGATGCCGGCCAAAAAGCCAATAGACTTTCCATTACTTCCAGTGCCAACACACCAGCAGCCAGATGGGCAGGTTTTGGGAGTGTGCTCTTTAAACACCCACATCATTTTATTTCGCTAGCATTCGAGGAAGGGCGCTTTCTACCTCCAGCACTAGAGCACCTTGCCCCCCCCCCCACACTTTATGCCGGTCTTATCGACACCCAACAGGTCCAGCCTCAGGCAAACAACCAAAGCCAAGCAACACTCACCGTTACTGCAATAAGTGCCCGGGCAGCACATGGAGTTGCGAAGGCAGCGCTTGCGGCGCCTGCGGCAGGCAAGGCATATCTGTGCCGCCGGGTAGCCCGGAAGGGCAGGGGTGGCGCAATACTCTCCCGCTTTGCAGTCGTCGTCCCCGATGCACGGATAGCCCTGCAGGCGAGGGAAAGCCAAGTGAGGAAGCGCCACCGAAAAGGAGAAGGCTCCGAGGAGCCCCGTGGGTAGACGGTGTCTCCCACCCCGTGTCTCTCTCGCGCAAAAAAAGACACCCACACCCCCCAAACACATACCTGGTGCGGATCGACGGGGTGGTGCGTGTTACTTCCGTCGTACACCGACGGCGCCGGGGTGACTGGAAATCCGGCCGCCGCCGAGCTCTTAATGATGGCGTTGGAGATAGAAGCGGAGTTCTCCGCGGCGTCGGAGCAGTCAGAGAAAAAGAGAGCGAGCACTACCACTGTAACTAGACGGCAGGATCCGTCCGCGCATAACGTTAGCATCTTTGCGATGGCGAGGATATTTTATAGCAGCTCGAAAGGTCACAGGTTCGGATCCAAATAGGTCTCAATTTTTATTTTTATTTTCAAAGCCACCTACTCTTGCCCCCAAATAGAGGGTGTGTGCAAATTCCCAGGAGATAAGAGTCCTTCGAGCCTTGCGGGGGAGTTTAGGAATCTACGCTCGCTTTTCTTTGAGCTGACTTTATACTCCCCGGGGTCCTAATTCCCGCCCCTCGGGGGAGGGGGAGGGGGAGGGCGCGCAGCCCCGCCGAGGATGGGATTACAAAGGGATCATCCGGCGGAGGGGGGGGGGAGAAGATGCGACGCACCCCCGCAAAGCCATTCGCTCATTGGGCGGATGTCCTAATTGGGGATCGGCCAGCAGGGAAATTCTCACTTGCTGCAACGCCATGAGTCTTGATTTGATTTGGATACAGACGATTATTCATAGAAAGCGGGGTGGGTGGGGCGTGTTCCGCTCACTTCCCAGCAGCTATCCATTCGGAGCACCCAAAGAGGAAATTTATTGGTGTGAATTCTTTTTAGACAGTTCCGTGTTTTAGCTGTCCTTGTAAGGTGCGCTGCCTAGGGAATCGGGCAACCACCCTGTGCATATTTTAGCTCTGTGGCAACTACTTCCGAGTAAGAAGGCATAATAAAAACACTCCCAGTGAACGCGTCTGGCTGCAGTCTCAAGCACGGTAACTTTGAAGCACTGAACATAGTGCTTACTTTCGAGTAAAATAAAGAGAAGGTGGGGAACGAAGGGTGACTCTGACTTTATAACAATGTCACCCCTCTTTCTCTTGCAGCTCCTATCATGTGCATGCATATTCAGTAGCGAATTAGATTATTAGTGAGAAGAGAGTGTTACCTTTGCAATCAATCTTAGACTGCAACCCCTAAGTAAGCTTTCCTGGAATCGGGGACCACTGACCTCAGTAGAGCTTGCTTCTGAGTAGACATGTACAGGATTTTTACCATTAACAAATGAGTTGCAGTGGAACATGGCAACATCCCTTTGCTATGGAACATTAATAACAACTGAAGGGGACAATCAGGGCAAGCCCAAGACAGTTTTGATTTTCTGTTTGTTTACATTTCTATCCCACCTTTCTTCCAAGGAGCTCAAGGTGGTGCAGGTAGTTCTCTCAATTTAATCTTCACAACAACCCTGTGGGGTAAGTTATGCTGAGAGTGAGTGACTGGCCCGAAGTCACCAGGCGAGCATCCTGGCAGAGCAGGAATTTGAACCCTGATCTCACAGGTCTTACCATCCAGCACACCTGCCTCCCATCCCATTTACAGAAGTTGCTCTTTGATGGCCTATTAAGAGGCAAGGCAATAGACTGGAGTTTGTTAATTGCAGATTAGAGAGGGGATGAGCTGCACTGTGGAATTTGAAAATAAATAATTAAATGCCTAGTCTGCTTTCCACCCCTCTCCTCCTATCATGTTTTTTTAAAACAACAACAACAACAACAACAACAACAAAGATTTTTGCATTTGGTATCATTGGAGATGCTAGTTAAACAACCAATGGAGATCAAAGAACCACTACAGGCTATGAACAAAAATCATTCTCGCCCTCTTAGTCCTCTCAAACCATCTAGTTTGATCAGCTCATGTTGATAAGAAATCTTCTGAACTGCAGCTTCTTTGGAGGTGCAGAGAGCTGCTAATTGTTTCTAGCCATGGGCCTAGATCTTCTAGGGAGCTTACAGTAGGTTGGTCAAGGAGTTCAAAGAGGAACAATTTTAATGGGTGCTAGCCATGCCATCCGCAAACCATTTCTGTGTCCCTTTTGTTCTTAAATTGGCATTGTTCCTTAAAAACAAGGATTGTGCCATATGTACTAGAGAGCGAATAGATGGGAACTCCTTGTGACAACGTCAGTCTGTCATCTAAAATAAGCTCTGCCAATTATCCTGTTTTTACATCTCAGGATAAATCATAGCTTTGAAAATAAATAAATTTATATCACAATCCTCTGCATGTTTGCTCAGAAGTAGACTCCACTGTGTCCGAAAAACTCACTCCCAGGTTGTATGTTTAGGATTGCGGTGTGCTTAAAAGCTCTATTGAGCTAATATTTTTGTAAAATACAGTCAGATACAGATTATATATATATATATATATATATATATATATATATATAGCATTGGAACAAATATGTAGCATACATATAGCACAACAGATTTAGATAAACTGTTGTTGCAACCTAAAGCTTATTTAACTTTTCTACCAAAAACTATAACTTAGGGTGGCCAGGTGGAAAAGAAGAAAAGGCTCCTGCACCTTTAATAATTCTTTGGCATGATTTCAGCAGGTGTTGCTTGTAGTTAAATTGCAGATAGGAGCAAATTTCAGTGGGTGCAGTTTGTCATGCGGGCTACACTGGCTGAGATTCCCTCTTATGCAGGTACTTATCTTTTTAACCTTGCCATCATAACCTTGGCATATCTAGTTCATAAACATTTTGGAATGTTCATGTCATCTGTTTTCTGCTTGTACCCAATTACATACTGTATTATCGTGGCAGTTTGTAATTTGTAATTAGGCAATGTTATGCTCTCTGGTATACCTGGGAACAGTGCCGGATTTACGTATACTAAACTAAACAAGCTATAGCTTAGGGCCTCACTCTCTTGGGGGCCCCCAAAAAATTTAAAGGAAAAAACTGGATGTAGATTTCCAAAATATAAGATAAAAAAACCAAATAAAATAAAACATACAGCGACAGTGTTTTTGTGTTGTGTAGGCTCCTATGATGTAGTAATGGGGCCCGTCTGCTAGCCTGCTCCCTAAAATATCACTGGTTTACCATATAGCATATATTCAACACAAAAAACAGTGACAAATTGTTGTTGACAAAGGACAGCTGGACATATAAAGGGCCCCATTACCTTCAGTAGCTTAGGGCCTCATCAAACCTAGGGAAGGGCCCTTTTTATTGCGCCAGATTTGTGCCTTTGCAAGGATAGAACATATCCACATGAATCACTTTACTGAAGCAAGCTTGTAACAAATGAGAAATGTGGTAGTCAAATCAGGTTTATTTATATATACCTTTTCTTTAGTTGCTCTGGTCCAGGTACATTGAGAGTACTGCTTAACAACAAAAACAAAAAACAAATGGATCAGACCAAAGGCCCATCTAGTCCAGCATTCTGTTCTCACAGTGCCCAGTTAGATTTCTGTGGGATGCCAGCAGGCAGGGCCTGAGTGCAACCGCACCCCAGTCACTTCTGATCAGCAAGCCCTAGGCCAGGGGTCCCCAAACTAAGGCCCGGGGGCCGGATGCGGCCCAATTGCCTTCTAAATCCAGCCCACGGATGGTCCAGGAATCAGCATGTTTTTACATGAGTAGAATGTGTCCTTTTATTTAAAATGCATCTCTGGGTTATTTGTGGGGGCTGCCTGGTGTTTTTACATGAGTAGAATGTGTCCTTTTATTTAAAATGCATCTCTGGGTTATTTGTGGGGCATAGGAATTCGTTCATATTTTTTTTTCAAAATATAGTCTGGCCCCCCACAAGGTCTGAGGGACAGTGGACCGGCCCCCTGTTGAAAAAGTTTGCTGACCCTTGCCCTAGGCTTTGTGGTTTTAGACGACAGCACCACCCCCGTCCCTTAATAGTACACACTATAGTACACACTTTAAATTTGATACACATAATGTCTCTGTTTTCAGTTCATAAAGTCCTTTCTACAAGTCAGTTATATTTGCTGAAAGACACGGCTATCATAGTCATTGTGAGCTGGGGCTGGGGGGGGGGGAGAAGTGGGAGAAAGAGTTGGGGTAATGATAGTTTATGCGTGAAGATTTGTGACTGTGTCACATGGGTAGGTTTTTTATGTATTCCTTTTTTGTTTTTGTTGGTGGATTGTTGGTGGTGTGAGAGGTCGGAGAGCCCAGGGCCTGGTTGGTTGCATTCAGTTTATTGCAGCAAAGTTTGGTTGCATGTGTGAAGGGGTGTGGGGGGGCGGGTCGTTGGGTCAGCTTAGCCATATTAATTGATATGCTGTCGAGGGTGGGGTGAGGTTGTTGTCTTGTTGGGCTCTTTTGTTCGTCCCCCGTGCTACTTTTAATTAGTTGGTTAGCTTTTCTAGTGGGACTGTTTCCTATACAATTTTGTACCAGTGGTCCATGGTCACTCCTGATAGGTCCCTCCAGTGCCTAGTTATGATGCTCCTAGTTGCTGAGAGTAGGTGGCGTATGAGCCTTTTGTAATGTCTTGGAAAATGTTTACTAGGGCCAGTTCTGGAGTTGATTCTAATACCTGTTTTGCTATTTTGCAGATTTCTTATAGGACTGATGTTGTTTGTTTAAGTGAATTCAGTTTCTAAATTAACCAGTCACAGAGAGGGTTGTCTTCCGTATCTTAGTATGATGAATTGCTCTTGCCTTGACTTGTCCCAAACTGCTGCTGGGAATTGACCATTCTGCTGTATCTTTGCATCAGATTGACGTGTACCTCCAGTTTTTAAATTCCGGGCATTGAGGAAGTGCTGCTAGGTAGGAAATACGTACTAATAAATGTAGTGTAACAATAAGGTGTGTGTATGTTTGGGTGTGATGAGGCTGAGTGGGTTGATTTGTGTACCAGGGATTCTGAACCATTAACTTCCTTATTTCTATGGCCAGCTAGAGAAATATAATGGAGTAAAGTTGGATATTGCAATATCTGCCTAAAGGACGTTATGGTTATGGACACCTACATAACCGTAAAACACTGTAAAAACAAACAAACATTCATATACACTGCACCTTAGGACAGTTGCCTGCTGGAAAATTTTTATTTTTCAACTGATTCTATGATTCCATTGCAACTGGAATAAGATTATGATTTAAAATGTTAAGTCCTGTTCACAGGTTCCCATTTTCATAGGCATGGAAGAGGAAATGACAGTAATCTACCCTGTTGATGTTAGCCGGGTTTCATCCTGGCCATAGCCCAGACATCGGTGCATCCTGCTGAATGCATGAAAAGAGCCTGTTAGTGTGCAAAGGGACTTTTATAAAATAGGAAAACCTTTTCCTAAAAGTTACTGTGACTGTGCATATTTGCATAGAAAATTTAGCTGTGTTCAGTGGTGCTCACTTCCAAAATGTATACATTGAATTAATAAGTTTTTAAAAGTACTGTTACAAGTTATTATTAGTCAGCAGGGCTAGATTCTAAGATATTTTTCTTAGAAATCAGTGATTTCCAAGTAAGTCAGCATCTTGTTGTAGAAAAGTAGAAATTGTGGTAGGTTCCCTTGGTGGTCTGCTACCCTGACATCTATAGCCAGATTTCTAACTTCAAACCTTTTACTTCTCTGTGCATTTTTTCATGTGCTAAGAAGACACCAATGTTGTGGGTATAAGCCACACCTCTGATACCAGTGTCTTTAGCCGAATTCATAAAAATGGTATCTATGTATGCCCAGATGTACATGAATAGGGAGAATCACGTGATCAGGAATGCTCATGCTTCCTTCCCGGTACAGGGAAGCACCCAGCCTTTGAGAAGTCCAAGCTTCAAATCCTAAGTCACATCTCTGAACTGATCCAGGCATTTGTGTGGTGGACTAAAGGTGACCAGATGCAAAAGAGGATGAGACCTCTGTACCTTTAACGGTTGTGTAGAACAGAGACTTTCAGCAGGTGTGAGGCAGTGCAAGACAGGAGTGCCTGGCGTGCTCTGGTCCATGGGGTCACAAAGAGTCGGACACGACTAAACGACTAAACAACAACAAAAGCATGCATGACAAGCTACACCTACTGCAATTCCCACATCTACACAACTATTAAAGGCGCAGAATTCCGTTTTGCAAATGACCATCCTATGTGGTCTGCTTGTGTGTTCTTTTAGTAGTAGGATAGAGAGCATGCAGTACATGCTGTTTTTGCTTAATTTATTCCAGGACGTAAGACACACACATTCTGAATAGAAATAAAGTTCTCCCTTTCACTGCTGTAGTAGCCCTCTCAATCCTGCTGCAGGATCCCTCTCAATCCTAAACCTATCCTACCTTGCCTTTACAATAAACTCTCCCTGTTTGGTTGGTACCCACATCCTAGTTTGGATAGCTATTCTAATTGGAGAACTCCCTCAAATTATCACAACTACAAGCACTCTGTTTAATGAGGGCAGGAAGTCTCCCTAGCTGTGGCACTTACTTTGTGAGCCATACATCCAACCAAGTCTTTTATGAGGGCTGTTGGTCTGGGGGCTACTAGGAAATAGGTGAGTGCATTCTTGTACTGTATCTTCTTGATGATAAAAAAGGAAGAATTTTAATGCCACCTAGCTTTTCAAGAACAGTCTGAACAAATTACTAACAGGAAAAGAAGAGGGGGGGGGGTGACTGCTAGGCTGAGTGGGTTGATTTATACATCAAGGGCTTTGAAACAAAAGAAAATCTCCGGACAAGAAAGAATTAAATTCCAGGAGAGGGAGTTAAGAGATAAAGTAATTAGGCGGGAAGAATTGTTTGCTGCTTGCATATACTAAGCTATACAATCCTAGGGAGCATAATCCAGTGCACAAGACAGGCCACCCAACTTCAGCTATTGCTGTAACACTACCTTAAAGTGGGCCACACATACCCCTGTAGCAACAGAGAGCCCTACAGCATGTTGCAGACTGACATACTGGTATTTGTTATGGCATAAGCTTTGATGGTATAAACCAGTGAGCCTAGGGCTTGCCGATCGGAAGGTTGGCGGTTCGAATCCCCGCGACGGGGTGAGCTCCCGTTGCTCAGTCCCAGCTCCTGCCCACCTAGCAGTTCAAAAGCACGTCAGATAAATAGGTACCGCTCCAGCGGAAAGGTAAATGGTGCTTCTGTGTGCTGCTCTGGTTTTGCCAGAAGCGGCTGTCATGCTGGCCACATGATCCGGAAGCTGTCTGTGGACAAACGCCGGCTCCATCAGCCTATAGAGCGAGATGAGCGCGCAACCCCAGAGTTGTCCACGACTGGACCTAACGGTCAGGGGCACCTTTACCTTTAAGCTTTGATGGGCTTTAGTTCACTTCATCTGCTCTCTGAAGGCTTATCCTCAGTTACTAGATCTATACACATGATGAATGTACAGGAATTCTTTTTTATATTGTAAGTAATGGAGTCAAATAGCAAAGGAGCCAATTTCTCAGGCTACTTGGATTAGTTCGCTTATCACCAGCACCCGCCTTCCCAACACACACACACACACACACACACACACACACACACACACACACGGGTTGGGGCTGGTAATTGCCAGAAGCCAAGTCTTTTAGTTCTGAACACCAAATATTTTATCCTAAGCATTTATTTAATTACACCCTGTGAGGGTTTAAAGTGTGGCGGTTTCACAACTGAGGTGCAAACTTAACCGCCCTCCTGTCCTGATTGGCTGATGGTCTTGCCAACTCTCACTGGTTGCTGGGTTACCTGGAGCCCCTGCAGTATTAGATAATTGACATGGGTCATAGCTGTACATAAAAAGCAAAAAAGGAAACTAAAGTTATCTGCGCCCTGGTACCATTAGAAGAGGGAAGGACTGCAGCTTAGTAGGGATCTGCTTTGTCTGAAGAAAGTCCTGGGCTCTTATCCTGATATTTCTTGTGAAAGGCCACACTCTCTCTGAAAACCTGGAGAGCTGCTGCCAGTCAGTGTAAACAGTGCTGAGTTGGATGGAGCAGTGCTCCAAATATGGACAAGGTTCCAGTGTTCTCTCCCCCCCCCCATTTTATGCACCTTCTCTCTCATTTTGTAATAATGCATACATGTGTACAAGTGTCAATACACTGCAGTAATGCAATGGAACTTCCTATCTCCATTTTAAAAGAGAATTCTGTTGCCAATTGGTGTAGATAGCATTGAGCCACGTGGACCAATGGCTTGACTGGGTGTGCAAGGCGCTGCTTCCTTTACTTGTTGGGAGTACCCACAATTCGGAAATTATTTGCTACAGCTGTGTTGTTGTCTCGTGCTGAGAACTACCCCGGTCCACGCCTCGGGGCTCGCTTAGCCTGTGTGTTTTGGTAGGGAAAGACCTGCCCCGAGTTAGATCTGGAGGGAAATTTTGTCCCGGGCAGGGGTTGGGGTTGTGCGCCCTCCGCAAAATACTCCTCCTGACCGGCCTGTGAACACAAAGCGAGGCACTGAAGCGAAATGGGAGGCCGCCTGTTGCAGGTAAGCAAGCGGCCGCGCCGCTTTCCTTGACCAGCTATAAAAGGCAAACCGGGCGCGCGGGACTTGTGGTGGCACTGCCTGAAAAAACAAACAAGCCGGGCAGCCCCTAGTAATTTGCTCGCTGCCATTGGCGCCTGCGCCGTGTTTTCTCAAGCCGTCTCCGGGCGAGCGGCGTCGAGTGAAGCTCGAGCTCAGGACTCCCTTTGAAGCGCGGGAGATCAAACGCCTCCCGAGACCTCCATCATCCCACCCCAAGGCCTTAATCAGCCCGGCTGGCTGCGCCTGTTTCGCTCTCTTGCGGGAGACACCGCGCTCAGCACACACCCGAGCCCCACTTACCCGCCCAGGAGCAAAGCCATTCACACGACCACGGGCGCTGCCTGTTTGACCCGTGACAGTTCGTGGGCAAACAAACGAGACGCGTTCGAGGGACTTTAATGAAAGGGCGGGAGATGAGAAATGAAAAGCGGCCGGCGGCGCTTCTTTTTACTCTCGCCGGGCGACTGGGCTCGCTCGGCTCCCTCTGGTGGAGACTTCAAAGTTTTGGTTTGTGTGCCTCGGTGAAAATGGCTTTTTCTTCTTTTGCGACTTGGCTACGGAGGGCGGTTTATTAATCATGACGTGCTTTTTCTCTGAACTGTTTTCTCTCAAGTTCGAGCGGTCCTCTCCAAAACCTCGTGTCAGCAAGGAGGATTAAAGGGGGGGGGGGATAATCCGGCCATGCAGAAAAAGGCTCAAGGAGAGGGTGCGAGGCCAGTGAGGGGTGTGGGACTGGGTAAGTGTCGGGAGGGGGGGCGGATGATCCCCACCCCTGGTTTAGGGTGGTCTTGTTATGCACAAAATTTGAAATGGCTTGAAGGGGAATAATTGAGACCAGCAAATTGAAGCAGAACTTGGAAGAGCAACTATTTCAGCAATTGCAAGATCTGGAGGAGTGTAGAGGTGATCTGGATGCAGATGAGTACGAAATTCAAGATCTTTAAAGCAACAGCAGCAGCCTCGTGTCAGCGCATGTCAGTAAATAAAGCAGAGGGGGGGGGCAGGAATGCTCCCCCCTTTAATTGGCATGTTGTGCAGGTGAGCTCTCTCCGGCTATGGGGAAAAGTGTCATAGCCCTGCTGGTAGTCTGAGGTGAGGACCAAGCTGGCATGAAAGGCAGGAGCAGGCTAGGCCTGTTCATGTTAAGTTGGTACAGTAATAGTATCTCTCTTCCCATGCCACGCAAGAGCCTCATTTTTGGCCTTGGGAAGGAATTGTGAGGGCCTCTTCCCCAAACCCTAGTTAGTGCTTACTAGGCTTTGGGAAGGAGGAAGCACCCCGGGCCATCCTGCCTCCTGGCCGAAGAAGCCGCCTGCTTTTCTCTTGCGATGCAGGAGGGGCTCTTTGCAAATTTCCCCCTCGCAGCACACCCCTACGTGGGAGTAAGCCCTGTTGAAATTGGTGGGCTTACCAGGGAAAGCCCCTCTCGTGGGCAAAGTGGGACATAGCCCTGCCAGGATTCTGAACTCCAAAGCTACGGTCGTCCAGCCTTTTCTCCTGTCACACACTGTAATATCAACACATTTCCAATGCATTTTCCCTCCCAATATACCCAAGAGATAAGCAGTAAGTGTGTGTGTTTAAGGGGGGGGGAGTAATGCTGTGCAAGAATAGTAGTTCCTCTCATAGAGACAAGCATAGCTGCCAAGTTTTCCCTTTTCTCGCGAGGAAGCCTATTCAGCATAAGGGGAAATCCCTTAAAAAAAGGGATAACTTGGCAGCTATGGAGACAAGAGATAATTATTGCTGTAATATCCAGGAAGAAATGGCAGCTCACTGTGATTTCAAACGGACGCAGACAAGGGTCTGTTTTTTTGTATGTGTGTTTTGCAACTTGGGATCTTCTGTGTGCAAACTTGCTTCTGAGTAGACTTAGGGCTGCACTATTAAGTGTTGGATTTTCCACATGAAATAGGAAATGCTGGTTTAAAACTGCAGCTAGCATTGCGCAGGGGGTTGGACTAGATGACTTTTGTGGTCCCTTTTCCTTGCTCTCTGCCTGGAGCAGCCAAGAGGTTCCTGCTGCTTGACTCAAGGTTTAACAGCAGCAACAGAGCTTCCAGTTCCTAGAGTGGAAGGGAAGGTTGGCAGAGAGAGGAGCTTATGTTTCACCCTCTTCCTAGCTCTGCCTCTGTTACTGGAGAAGAGGAATGTAAGTGAGATCAGAGAAGTAAGGGAGCCCAGGCTAAGATGTATTCCAAGGAACTGGGCCACTGAATGCAAAGTCGAAATCAAAGAGTTTACACAAAGAGCAAACTAACTTTTCACCACCTAACGGTCAGATCTTCCACTAAGATGTTCTCATGTAAGAGGGGATAAGGGATGAGAAGTGAAGCATGAGGTTATTAGAACATGGTGATGTAGCAACACTGGGCTTCTTCATGTTCCTGGTGCATCCAGTGTTGAATTCACATTATCATGCAGGGTGTATGCACCCTAAAGCACCCTGCCCAAGAGTAATGGGAACCCTAGGAGTGCTGAGAATCGTAGTTCTATGAGAGGTGAACTACAGTTCCCAGGATTCTTGGAGGTATGTGCTTTAAATGTATGTGTGTTCACAGCCTGTGAATGTAGAACTTGTTCCATAGCCATATCCAGTACTTTTTTTCCCAAGATGAAAAGGTGCCAGAACTCACCATGAAGTTGTTACAGTAAGTTACAGGGCAACTCAGGGCAGCCCCTGGTTCTGGTGCCGGTCAATTAAATGTGCTCCCACCTCCCTTGTTCCCTTAGATTCAGGTGGATGGCTAGGGCAGCTTGGAAGGGCCCTCGTGCAAATGCAAAAGTTTTTGCCCCTTAGAATATAACAGCAGTACAGTACAGTTTTTAAAGGGACAAGCTAGTGTCCCCCCAATAACTTGTATTAATTTTTATCATATGTAGTTTACTGTTTGTTCGGGATCCTAAATCCTCAATACTGTAGTCGTAAAGGTAAAGGGACCCCTGACCATTAGGTCCAGTCGTGACCAACTCTGGGGTTGTGGCGCTAATCTTGCGTTATTGGCTGAAGGAGCCGGCGTACAGCTTCCAGGTCATGTGGCCAGCATGACTAAGCTGCTTCTGGCGAACCAGAGCAGCACACGGAAACACCGTTTACCTTCCCGCTGTAGCGGTACCTATTTATCTACTTGCACTTTGACGTGCTTTCGAACTGCTAGGTTGGCAGGAGCTGGGACCGAGCAACGGGAGCTCACTCCATCGCGGGGATTCGAACCGCCGACCTTCTGATCGGCAAGCCCTAGGCTCAGTGGTTTAACCCACAGTGCCACCTGTGTCCGTATTATAAAATTGTAGAGTTGGGTTTCTGAGGGTCCTCCAGTCTAACCCCCTGCAATGCAGGAATCTTTGGCCCAAGGTGGAGCTCAAACCCACAACTCTGAGATGAAGAGTCTTATGCTCTTTCCCTTTTCTTGTGCTATGCGGCAGCTGGTGTTCAGAGGAGAGGTACACTGCTCTTGAGCCGAGAGGCATCTTTAAGATACTATCTTGGTTTCCTGTTAATTATGCTGCTTTGAATGTATACTGTATTTTATATTGGACTATCATGAAAAGCTTTGCTAAAAGTCATAATGTGCAAGAAAACCCTCCACTTGCCGGTGATACTGATGTAGAATAAAATGTCGCCTGTTCCCTCTGAGGGGTGTTGGAGGGTATGTCTTCTGAGTTTGGGTCCCGGAGTGTAATGTTTCACTGGCATTGGTATTATCCTTTATTAGATCCATACTCTTCATCTCTCTCTGAAAGAGCCCAGAGCTACAAGCATATGCATCTTAATACAATTAAAATTTCTAAAGGACACGGTAAAACAATCTTTTAAAAAACAATTTGAAACTGCTAAAAATAATCGTGTCCTCTCAATTGCAGGGTTTCTAGGGTCAGAACTTCCAGCCAGCAGAAGCCTGTGTAAACAGGAATGTTTTGTAAATTTCTTGTAAAAGTTAATATTATTTTTACTAATATTTAGGGCATTTATAGTCCACCCAAGGAGTCCAGGGCAGAAAACAGATATTCAAGTTAAAAACAAAAAGGAAAGCAAAAACATTCTAAAAACAATTGCAATTAGAAACATCTAAAAACATGTACCTTTCCTAAACCACCATTCCCAGGATACTTTAGGCAAGAGACATGGCAATTAAAGTGGTATAAACCTGATACGTTTGTAACATAAATGTGCTTAGAATCCCATATACAGTAGAATAATAATGGGTTGTCTCAGGCTTTGACTTGCTTCCTTGCAAGTATAGTCATACCTCTGGATACGAATGCTACAGGTTGCGTACAACACGGGTTACGAATGTGCCAAACCCGGAAATAACGGAACGGGTTACTTTGGGTTCGGCGGTTCACGCATGCGCAGAAGCGTCAAATGATGTCATGCGCAGAAGTGCCAAATTGCAACCTGTGCGTGTGCAGAAGCGCAGACGGGGATTGCGTACTGCTCATGTTGCGAACGGGGCTCTGGAACGGATCCCGTTTGCAACCAGAGGTACCACTGTATCCTGTTAGACCTCCTTTAGACATTCCCTTACCTGTAGTTGCTCCTATGCTCATCAGAGACTGTCAAAAGACTTCAATCTATGAGGATGTATCAGATGTCATGGTTAGTAACTGTGCAGGCAATGTAGATCCCAAGGGGCTGGCCTTAATTGCAACTGTAATGTCTGAAGAATGAGCAAACAAAACATCTAAGAGGGCTCAAAATCCTTATTAAAAAAAGAAAGGCTTTAACTGCCCTCTTAAACCCAAGTAATGAAGGAGCCATATGGACCTCTCAGGGAAGGGAGTTCAAGTGTTGTCACCTTATGAATACCTGAGAGATAGTGAGAAGGGCCTCTGTAGAAGATATCCGTTCTTACCCAGGGTGATATGGAGGAAGGTGGTCCTTCAAGTAAACCTGGGACTAATCTACACTGGTCAGTTACAAAGTTAAAAACTTGTTATAAAAATGTGACACCAGAAGGCGCTGCAGAGCAGCAAACCATAGTCAATGGGAAATTGTATTGAGGGTTATATTACGTGGTTTCTTTAAGCGTTTTTTTCAGATCAGTGTAGATTCAGCTCTGGTCACAAGCCATTTGGACTTTGAGGCATAACACATAATGTCTGCTGTGGTGGCTTGGTATAATGGCTGCTACATGTAAAAGAGCCAATGGGTTTTTATTACCCACCATGCCCCAAACAACAAATTCAAATAGGACAAGTGGGCTTGATTTATAACCATTTCTTTTTGGAGTAACAATCCACTATTTCCATTTCCTTTTATTGTGTTGGACAAAGCTCAGCTGTGACGCCATAAATTGGTCACAATACTATGCAAATAGATTTGAATAAATTCAGATTAACTTTATACTGCTGCTGCCAATTTGAGTACTCCTAAGCATAATAGAACAGTATTGTGACTTCCCTTGATCTGGACGCTATAGTTCTATCGATGCAGCCTAGAATAGCATTATATATATTTTTGCTGCTGCAACAATCACACTGTTGACTCATGTTAAGCTTGTGGTCCACTAAGACCCCTAAACTTACTAGTATACACTGATTTTATTTTGAGTATGAATGAATAAACATCATTTCCTATCTGTGCATAAAGGAAGTGGAGTTATAGGACCTTTCCTATATACCATCAATTTCAGTCCTCATTCAGGTATTCCAAATTGCAGGTCTTAATTTAATGAGACCACAGGCAGGACTTCAAATTGATGGAGGTTGAAGGCGCTTGCATTTTATTTGGTAATTTCTACTTTCTAATGAGGAAGAGGTGCTATGACAGCCTTGGGGGCCGTATGTAGCCCCCGGGCCGTAGTCTGGGGACCTCTGATGTAGCACATGGTAATGCAGTCTTCTGTAAGAAGCTAATCCATATAGAATTCAACACTATTTGAATGTTGCACAGGTGACTGAAAACCAGTGTTGGTCCCAGGCTCAAGTGGTGGTGTGATGTAGTTCCTGGAGTCCACAGAGATTATTTTTAGGAAAAACAAAGGAAACCTACTATACATATGTTTTGAGAAACGAGCATTTATTCGGAGTCTATCACTGAAATTTGTTATTTAGGGAAGCATGCGGCAAATAGGTTTGCTTGCAGCCTGATCCAATGCATGAGGTAGTTCCCACGGAGCTCAGCTGGTCTTAACTGCTTGGTAAGTGTGTATAGGATTGCAGGCATTTTGTACAGAGTTCGGCATGTTGCCTAAACCCAGGAAATTAATAGCTTTTCACACTGTTCTTCTATGTGCCAATTACAAAATTCCTGATGAGTTTGCATAAGATAGTTTTTCCAGATTATATCTCCCCTCCTGACATTTTGAAAGGATGCAGTTGCCGCCTAATCTATAAGGAGAGAATGGTGTATCACAGTGGCACTGAGACAAATAGCATTCATCACTAGGGGGTTCCATCAGGTCTTAATTTTCCCTGCACTGAGCCATGTTGCTTAATTCATTCCGATTCCTTTGAGCTGTTTCTCAATATTCCCAGAGAGCACAGGCAATTCATTTTACTGATTTCCTTCATTGAGGATAGATAAAAATATCATTAAACTTATCAGCAGGAAAATGGTTTTGAAGGCAGAAAGAGGCAAGCAATAAAAAAAATCCCCCACAAGATTGCACCAGTACCCACTTCATCAAAGCAGTACAGATTATAAATGTTAATTTCCCTTAAAAGCTGGGTGTTTATTTCATAAAATACAATCCTTTAATTACAGGTGTGCAATAACTGACCACCCACAGGCAGCATTACTGTGGGTAGGATATTGTCAGGTCTTGCAAGGAATTTAGGTAAGGCCAGTAAGTGTGTGGAGATAGAAAACCTTTTCAATACTGCAAACTGCAACACTCTTTGTCATATAAGGTATTTGCTTTCCCCCCCCTTTTTTTTGAAGAAAAGGAAATGGGTATTCTCACCGTTTCCAGAATGGTTTGAGATTGGAGCACACAAATATAAGTGCAGGTAACATGCTAATATTTCTTTTTAACCTGTCTTTAAAATGCTCTCACTTTTTAAGTGGACTGCCCCTTTCCACCCCACCCATAACCTTAAAGTTTTATATTATGCTGTTGGTGTTGCATTCTGTTTATTAGTCGCTTATATAACTATGACTGATATAAGAGGGATTGCCTATTTCTGTATAAATGTAGAGTTAAGATGAGCCTCCGAGGCTCTGCTCCAGGTCCCAACACTATCTGAAATAAGTTGGGATATGGGATTTTTCTGATGTGGAACTCTATTCCATGAACCAACATCACTTGGCACCACCTTTATTTTCATTTCAGCACTTCTAATGCTAGTTTTTGTTTTAAAAAAAGTTTGTTTATTTAATCTATAGACTAGTGTGGCTTTTATATTTTTAAAGTATTTAAAAATACTTTAAAATATTTACCTAGAAGACCCCAGTTTTTCTATATTTTACTCGAGACCACATAAACAACTGCTCAATAGCTGTGTAGTATTCACAACACTAATGCTTCTTTATAGATATCATGGCTACTTAATTTTTATTTTATTAATAAACAAAGTAAATCAAAGATAAAGAGCATAAAGAAGTTACAGCAGGTTGAAAGCAGCATAAAGTTGGACATTATAAATGATCTTGTTGATCCAAAATATTGTAAAACGTATCCATTCCCCATAAACCTGTTAGGCTGGTTTGCACATATTCTTTGGTAATAAGTAACATCTTTTAGATAACCAAGCAGAAATCATTTAAGTTCCAGGGGTTCCGGTAAATATCAGAGATATTAGCCTGGACAGATTTCTGGAATATCTCTATTTGAGAACAATTCCAAAATAGGTGTATGCAATCTGCTTTATTAGGGACGCGGGTGGTGCTGTGGGTTAAACCACAGAGCCTAGGGCAGGGGTCCCCAGACTATGGCCTGGGGGCCACATTTGGCCCCCAAGGCTCTTTTATGTGGCCCCCAAGGACCCCCGCCGCCCGCTGCCGCCGCCCGCTCTTACCAGCGCGGCGTGGCTGCCGACTTCCGACCCCGTAAAAGTGACAGAAATAGGTTGTGCACAACGCAAGCGTCATTTCCAGTGTACTTCCTGGTCAGAGGAGGCTTCTGCACATGCGCACAAGCTATTTTCGGCGCTTTCCAGGTCGGGAGTGTGCCAGAAATAGTGTTTGTGCATGGGTGCACGAGCTGAGCGCTCCTGCGCCCCCTCCCCTCCCCTCCGGCCCACCATGCAATCAGCACGGCGGGCATCCGGCCTGAAGCCGGGTAAGTTTGGGGACCCCTGGCCTAGGGCTTGACGATCAGAAGGTCGGCGGTTCGAATCCCCGCGACGGGGTGAGCTCCCATTGCTCGGTCCCAGCTCCTGCCAACCTAGCAGTTTGAAAGCACGTTCAAGTGCAAGTAGATAAACAGGTACCGCTACAGCGGGAAGGTAAACGGTGTTTCCGTGTGCTGCTCTGGTTCGCCAGAAGCAGCTTAGTCATGCTGGCCACATGACCTGGAAGCTGTACGCCGGCTCCCTCGGCCAATAACACAAGATGAGCACCACAACCCCACAGTCGGTCACGACTGGACCTAATGGTCAGGGGTCCCTTTACCTTTAATCTGCTTTATTAGTTGATTAAAAAGAGCCAATTAATTATTAAATAAGGCAGTAGTAGAGAGGCAACAACAGAATTTAACAGACCCTCCATGTGTCCCTATTTTCCAGAGATTCCAGTCCTGGATTTACAGGACTTCGTTTCTGATCTGAACCCAGAATATCCTGCTTTTTCTTAGGACGTCCCTATTTTCATTAGAGAAATGTTGGAGCAGGAAAAGTTATGCAACTCATGAGCCAATGAGATAAGTAACTATACAACCTTTGGAAGTTATCTGAAGGCAGCCCTGTATAGTGAAGTTTTTAAACGTTTACTGTTTTATTAAATATTATTATTATTGTTGTTGTTGTTATTGTTGTTGTTGTTATTTAAACAGGACACCCCTATTTTCATTGGTACAATGTTGGAGGGTATGAGTTAAGTGGGAGCTGAGTCAGGGTGTGTGCAGAGAGGCATGGGCTATATCATTAGGCTCCCTACTGCCGTGCAAAAACAGTTGCCTGTCAAGAGGTTTTACATGGTTTCATACCCACGCAGAGCTGTGGGTGTGTGAATTTGTGTGTGTATTAATTTCAGGCGCAGCTTCTTTACCCTGACATGAGGAGTAAGGGATATGTTTCCACAAAATTGTGAAAGTACTGAGTGCGGGACAATGCTGTATGCCATGGGTAGGCAAACTATGGCCCGGGGGCCAGATCCAGCCCAATCGCCTTCTAAATCCGGCCCGCGGACGGTCCAGGAATCAGCGTGTTTTACTTGAGTAGAATATGTCCTTTTATTTAAAATGCATCTCTGGGTTGCATCTCTGGGTCTGAGGAACAGTGGACCCGGCCCCCTGCTGAAAAAGTTTGTATTTCCTTCAGTGTTGAGAGAATTGACAGCTGAACTACTGTTTAAAATGCAATTCGAAACACATAAGAAGGTAGAAATATGAACAAGGCAACAATATTCAAAAGTAATTTTTTTTATTTCAACTCTATAAAGTATACAACAGGCACTCGGCAATTACAGCTGCAGGGAAAATACAGAGCAAAACAAAAGCAGTTAAGTTTATGATAAAAAGTTTTTTTGTTTTTTTAAAGTCTACATCAAAAGAGTGCAACTGGTCAAAGACCATTTGATGAAAGTGTATTCTTGGACAAACAAAACTAAATCCTCCTCTTTCATGTAGAATCCTCAGTAAGAAGAAAACCAAAGGAAAAATAGCCATTAAGATTATAAAGGAAGCCACCAGTGTAAAAACAGCATACATTGGAATAAGTACGGTAGTAGGCAACGCTGAATCAATTTCCCTTTGCTATTAAAGCCTGAAACATCAGTGTCTCAGTGCTGTGGTCTGTTTATGGAGTGGACTGTTCACAGAGGAAGAGGACACACAACACACTTTCAGTGTTTAGCTTTCTAGGTGTTCTAGGTCAGAAACATTTGCATATACAAGGAAACTCATAGAAAGCGCTCGTCCTGTTTTGTTCAGTGGTGCAACAAGATTCACTCCTCCTGCAGTCATTGGTTTCACAATGGAAAGAATATGTTTTTTTGTTTGGTGTAAATTTGACAGTCAGTTTGCAAATCATTGGTCTGATCGGAATATTTTTGCAATGGAGCCTATTATAAAATGTGATATGTTTGAACTTTTACTGCACTACAGTTTTAAAATTTGCACAGCTTAGCAAAACAGGAATACCTGTATACAGACTGATAGTATGTCATATATTAATTTGACCTGCACATACATTTATACATTTCACAGAAATGACGCTGTATCTCATTAACAGATACACAGCTCTGGTACATTTATAACAGAAATAAGAGAACAACTTCATCATTTCTGTAATTCATCAATATTATATAATAAAGGCTTATAAACTGTTAGCCGAAAGAACTGTAAAACGCAGCAAGCTAAGAAAGGACAACATTTTGAGGTGTGTTTGTCTTTGTCATGCAGCATAACACCAAATTTGTATTTTTTTTTTAAATAGGATGCCATGAATTTTAAGGCACTTGCAACAATGCCAAATAACTAGATGATGGTCTAAACTATGGGACAGATGGACAACGGTACAGTTGACATAAGTTTCAGTAATACTGACAATTATGACATTAATTCAAGTCTACTTTGATCTAAAAACATTACCTTACAAATAAGAAAATGAAAGAATAATGCAATGAAGTTCTAAATAAAAAGCTATATGTGTACCACAAAATATCAACACGAAAAAAAATATCTATTTACATAAATATTTGCTTGTGGTCCTATTTATTAAATAAGAATTTTCTGTGAATGATGCAGCACTGTAATAATAAGCTAAAGCTTACCTGTACCTTTAGAACCCAGTTCTAGCAAATGTGTCTCCATTATGGCAGCAGATTTCTTTTTTTATGCAGATACACCATCATTTCATATGTTAAAGGGAAGCAGAGGTCCCAAGCACGTTTATAGGGAGTAAACTCTACCAAAATGAATGGACCTTACTCATGAGCAAATTGATCTGAGGACTGCAGCCATAATTAATAAGTAGTCTGCAGACTATATTTCTAAGCAGAACTGCTGGCAAGCTTACATTCCCAGCTATGTGATTTGGACTTGGGTCACTAGGTGATACAGTGGAACCTCGGTTTATGAACACCTCGGTTTATGAATTTTCGGTTTATGAACTCCGCGGACCCATCTGGAACGGATTAATTCACTTTCCATTACTTTCAATGGGAAAGTTTGCTTCAGTTTATGAACGCTTCAGTTTATGAACAGACTTCCGGAAGCAATTACACCCATGCTTCAGTTTATGAACGCTTCAGTTTAAGTACTCCGCGGACCCGTCTGGAACGGATTAATCCACTTTCCATTACTTTCAATGGGAAAGTTTGCTTCAGTTTATGAACGCTTACTCCACGGACCGTCTGGAACGGATTAATTCACTTTCCATTACTTTCAATGGGAAAGTTCACTTCAGTTTATGAACGCTTCAGTTTATGAACAGACTTCCGGAACCAATTGTGTTCATAAACCGAGGTACCACTGTAATTCAGTCCTACTGCTACTTGGGAGTTGACCCATCGAAATTAATGGTCATGACCAACTTAGCTTCACTGATTTCAGTGGGTCTACTCTGAATAGAATGTAGTTGACTTATTCCCCCCTTCCCCCCCTCAAATTGGTGTGGTTAGTTTTTCCACTCCTGCCTGCAGCTACTACTGTTGTGTGATGGAGCTAGGGACACCTGTACTAGTATGGCCCTGCTTCGTGTCCTAGCCAGGCACAGAAAACTCACCATGGGATCGATTCCATTCTCCCGTGGGATCTGCATGGAAAGAGTAGCATGTGCACCAGTTGTAAGTTGCAGTACACTGAAATGTGAATGTGTGTGTATATGCTTTTGTATCTATGTGTGAATAAAATGTATTACTTATAAATGCAGGGTTTACTAATACACACACGCTAGCTTAAGATACTTAAAATACATTTGGTAAAGAAGATGCAAGCGAGTCATATGAAAAAATAAATCTGTATTAAGTGCACACCGCACCAATTATATACTATTGAATGCGGCTCAAGGACAAACGGAAGGAATCAAGCATAATAATTCATACCAAGCTCACTTTGAAACTTTCCTTGCATAATTATTACTAAATTTATGTGTGACTACTCTTCAGCTGAAAGCTTTTAGTTTAACACATTGTAATTTGAACTATTTAGAGTGCAAACAGCATGTTCTCGTGTTTTTAACCAGGAAAAGTCAATGAATCAAAAAGAACAAGTTTTGCATTTAAGTTTCAGAGCTGGGGTTCAGAGAGTGCTTTTTAGAAGTGAGTCCAGCTGCAATGTAGAAACAAGGTGACTTTTGACCAAGATGACTAGAGTCATGTTCTAGCCCTATTGTATAAAATGTCAGAAAATGCTTCGGATAGTGTTTAAATGCTTAAGTTTAGAATTGCATATGTGTTGGACGGTGCATAAAAGTAATTGGCAGATGTAACAAATGCTGTGCCATACTGTTCTAGTTACAGGTAGGTAGCCATGTTGGTCTGACGTAGTCGAAACAAAATAAAAAAATTCCTTCCAGCAGCACCTTAAAGACCAACTAAGTTTTTATTTTGGTATGAGCTTTCGTGTGCATGCACTGAAGAAGAGTGCATGCACACGAAAGCTCATACCAAAATAAAAACTTAGTTGGTCTTTAAGGTGCTGCTGGAAGGAATTTTTTTTATTTTGTGCCATACTGGTTTAATGAATCACAGAAATATAGACGGTGATTGGTTCTCATTGCAACACAGAGGTTTGTTTTTGGCATACTGGTTTAATGAGCAGCAGAAATGATAAATGATGATGTAAAGCTTTTTGCTGTCTTTTATTGGTTTATAGTTTAAAAAGCAGGAGGCTGACTATTAGTTTTAGAAGCCTGAGTTACATGAAATTATGTTCTTCCAGAAAACTGTTGATATATTTACTTATTGAAGAATGATGTATATCTGCTTAGAAAACCTCTGTTCAAGTTGTTGATAGCTTCATGAATGTGAAGAATTGTCAGATTAAATTGAAGGATAACTCTGAAGCGGCATATTTGATTTCATGCACTTGCAAGCAAAGTTTAATGATATTGACCAGGGATTCCCAGACTAAGGCCCGGGGGCCGGATGTGGCCCAATCGTCTTCTAAATCCGGCCCACGGACGGCCCGGGAATCAGCATGTTTTTTACATGAGTAGAATGTGTCCTTTGATTTGAAATGCATCTCTGGGTTATTTGTGGGGCATAGGAATTTGTTCATTCCCACCCAAAAAAATATAGTCCAGCCCCCCACAAGGTTTGAGGGACAGTGGACTGGCCCCCTGCTGAAAAAGTTTGCTGACCCCTGGAAAAGATTATTGGTACATCCAGCACTATCTGGGATTATTGCCACAATGGTTAACTAGATTTTGCATGCTGGAAGGTCTGTGATTACAGCTACTGTATGCAGATTCTGTAATAATTCCTGGTATACAATAAAGTACCTTCTGTAGACTGATTTTATAGGATTAAATAAAGTAGCACTTTATTTTTGTTTTTACTTCCTTCTGCTTTACTTACCCATGTTTTAATTGCTATATTTTAATGTCTCTTTTGATAAATTGTAGTAAGCAAGCAAATAGCATGCCCCTTCAGCTTCAGCACAATCCAGTACAGTACTTAGGAAACGGTGATATCTCTGTCTAGCTGCACCTCACTAGCCAAGAAGGCTTCATAGTCCTTGCTGATGCTGGTTTTGGCCAGAACAACTCTAAACAGCTCATAAGAAGCTGTGTAAGGACGAATGTGCAAATGCATCAGTGTAGGGGAAGACTTGTCATGTTATAGTGGTGTAAAGTTTTGGAAGCTCTGAAGCAGACTCCAAATGGTGCTGCTGTGTTTGTTTGTGGTTGGATCCTAGTGTTCCCACAAATATTCCTACTCCTGATCCTTTATGTACTGGAGAGTGCTCTTTCCTAAGATCCAGTGGTTATGTTGTTCCTGACCACTAATGCTCATGGTTGTTTTATCACAATCAATCAGGTGGATGACACAACAAATAGTGGGAAGGCATTCCTGCCCCCTAAAAAAGGGCTTGAATATCTTGGTTATTTCGAGGAAATAGGATCACAAGTTTGCTGTAATGTATACCAGTGTCAAACAGGAATGACTCCTGAAAGAGTTATGCTAATGTCAAATGTGCAAGTATATAAGGAAGTCCATGATAGCTCTTTTTCACTCCTTAAACCCACACATTCTCTTCTAATGTATAAGACCAGCAGCCTGGCGGCCTTGAGAAACTGAAAAGGTTGATTGAGCAGCTGCTAATTTTTAAGAAGCGAAGATTTTGAGGGCTATTTCGTAGTTTATATTGAGTTAGTAAAAAACAAACAAACTGCATTGTATCTCAACATTGCTTCTGGGAGAAACAAACTGAAAACACAGTTCTGCTGTGTTTCCTAAATCATATAAGTCTAAAAAACTTTTTTTGCAGTGATATACATTTAACAAACATGCTGTTGTAAGTTACAACTAACTGCTTTGAATGCATATAACCTAAAGAGAGTTTGAAATTTTTCATTAAACAAATTGGGTTGGATCTACACTGAGGCCGTATCCTATGCATTCTTCATTTTTGCATGAAAACAGTGGGATTTACTTCTGAGTAAAGCATGCACTGGGTTGTGCCGTGAGTTAGCTGAACTTAAGTCCCATCTGGAGTTTTGCCTGAATTCAAGCCCTATTAATTCCAAAGGAAGTGAAATATTGGAAAGGGCAAATTAAGGAGGAGGGAGGTGTAAGTACAAGAAAGATGGAAGCTAGGAGGAACACGGATTTTCAAAAAGGAGAGGGCTAAGTTAACTCATAAAGAGCAAAACTGGAGATGAAAATTGCTTTTTTTGGATTCAGGTTATTGTGAGATTGCAGTGGTGTTACTCCCCAGTGGAGGGAAATGAACAAGGGAATAGATGTGTTTATCTTCACTGGCATTTCATATTATGTGATGGCATCTTAAAAGTGGGTTGTAGGGGTGGTTTTTTATTGAACTAATAAAAACACTGTTGTAAGGCTGCATTAGCAGTGAGATTACTTCATCTAAACGTGCAAGTATATTGGAAGGTGCAAGTATATTCTCGGTAGATGTCTTCACTGAGATTCTTATCATTGTTCTATGTTTTTATAATCTATTACTGTCAAAAGAGTGACACATATATGTTAGAAGGCTCAAGCCTAGTAAGTATGATTCACCCAAACTGAAACGTTTTAAACTCTCATTAATTTCTGTATGCACTCAACTCTCCCTTTGATATGAATGGGATTTTGAAGTGGTCCATTTCAGCTGCACACATTTCAGCTCCATGTTTTTTAGTTTTTTAGTTTTTACGTTTCACGAGGAGAGCTGAATTATTTAATGTTTGAAATAATCAAAATACAGCTAGAAAACAGTGGGACTAAGAGAATTTGGCAAAAAGCAAAACAAATGATGGCAATGCTATATGAAGGAGCAGCAAAAACGTGTGTGTGTGTAAATATTATTTTGAGATTTTAATTGACAATCACATTCCTTGCTACATATTTTCCTGAAAAATGATTGTGGATGTTTGGTTATTTCATGGATTAAAAAATGTACATAGCACCTATATAGTATGCAGTGAGTCTTGCATTTTCCCTCCTTGGGCTCTAAAAGGTAAATGTTATTTTAAGCTCAGTGTAAATTCCTATTGGACCAGTTGGCTGCTATCATTTCCTTTCTAGGACCTTTTGATAAGCACATTTCTCTTTGTTTATAATATAGTTATTATATATATATTTATATATAATATGTAAAATGAGTAGTTTTATGAATAATCTTCTACATGCTCTTATGTAGCTGTACCAACAAAATTAAATGTTAGACCATGTTCTCAGATACGTGTGAGAACCGACCGACCCAAACTTGCTTTAACAGTTCAATAAAAACTGTAGCAGTTGTGCTTTTGTTATCAGTTTGGGAGAGGAAAAAGCACATCAGAAATTAAATATGGAAAAGGGTAACATTCATTCTTGTCATGAATACTGCTCAAAAAGAAAGACAACCTATATAGCACTGCTTTGACATTAACTCCAAGACCAATAGCTTTGTGGTCCTCATTGGTTTAATACGTTGGCCCGCTTTAAGAGGCCCAACACACTCCTTTTGGGAGTACCCCAGATCCTACACTGTAGATTCTACAGTACTTAACATTTCAGAACAGAATTAGCAATACAATGATATTGCAGCTAGAATTATGTGCATCTTATTCTATCAACTTTCAAATTACGGCTGGAGCAAGTTCATTACAGTGATAGAAAACACATTTAATTACTGATGAAAAAGGCTTGCTTCAGGACCACCATGTCAACTGCTATGTTAAGTTCAAACAGAAAACATGTGAAGAGCACTATTGTCATCTAAGCGAGAAGTCCTAATGCCACTGTAGTTACTTTAGCAGCATCAATCAAGGCATCATGGTGACCCCGAGCACTAATCCTTCCCAATTCCTTCAGGTCTGCTGGCAGCCATGTCTCAGGAAGCTGTCTTCAGCAAGGCAGAAGCAGGTAAGAGAAATACATTAAAAGTCTATGTCCCATCCTGAGTTGTCATCAGGTGGTGGTTCCTCGTTGTCCTCAGGGAAGCTATCAAAATTGCTTGTGTCTGTTGGAGATGCAACCTGTCCAGTGGGGGGAGAAACAGACTGTTTGTACTGTTGATGATGATTATTTATGCCAAAGCTGTTGTCTGGAATCAGGGGTGTACCCAGGATCAAAACTGGGGGGGGGCAAGATAGGGAGGGAAGGAAGGAAGGAAGAAAGAGGGGGGAAGGAAGGGTGGAGCTCCTGTCCGCCCCCCCCCAGCTCAGGCTGCTCCTCCCCCCTCCCGCCGCGGAGGGGGCGAAAACAGCCCGATTTCTATAACCCACAGCAACTTTTCCCCTTCAGTTTTTGGAGGGAAAAGGTGCGGGTTATGGTCCGTAAAATACGGTAATATTTTTTTTTTGCTTCAAGGGGGGGCAGCTGCCCCCTGTCCCTTGCTGGGGTACGCCCATGTCTGGAATCATTAGACAGTTTTCTGATTTCAAAACTATAATTCATGCTTGCCAATGAGAATTCCAAAGAACAGCTTTGAAAAGAACAATAATTCAGATACTACAGTTTCCATTTACAGTACTGCCATGAGATGTTTTGTTTGTTTAAATTTTGTGAACAAGCATATCATGGGTTTTGCCTTTCTGGTTATATAGTTTGCGATCTGACTAATGGAAATGTTTTTTACTGGCTGTTGATGGTCACTTGGGAAATTGAGAAATTTATCTGCAGCAATGGGATCTGTGATAAATGCTTGGAACAGGGCACTGGGGGGCTGGCGGCGTGGGCACATTTTTTATGATGCCCTGCCAGCGCGTCATGAGCTGTTGTGTCCCTTCACGGTGCCTTGTAGCTGGAGGGTGCCATGAGAAGGACACAAGAGTTCATAGTGCCTGCAAGCCTGGTGCTATTTTGCACCCTGCCCTGTTACATCCTTCTCAGCTGCCCTCAAACTGGAGGGTGGCTTGAGAAAAATGCAACAGGCATGCACCTTGCCAGTCCTGCACCACTTTTGTAAGTCTTGCAAAGTGGTGCTGGGTTTGCATAGGTGACATGAGTGAGCCCCTCGAAGCAGGACTGGCCTTCCCACTGTGCAGCCAGCACAGCATGGCCCTGTTTAGCTCCACTGGGGCGCCTGCAATGAACACTCTGTCACTGTCTTGGAATATTTTGCATGAGAAGCAGCAGTTCAGGAGCATTCAGCAGCTTGGAAAAGGCCTAAAATGACTGTCAGGGTACAAAATGAGACTTTGTAAAAAAGCAAATCCCTTTTCAGCTATGAAACTTACTGGGTGACCTTGGGCCACTCACCATCTCTCAGCCTAGCCTACCTCACAGGTTTGTTCTGAGAAGTGGAGAGGGGGAGAACCATGGCCAACACCTTGAGCTCCTTTGAGGAAAGGTGGGGCACAAATGTAGTAATAATCATCATACAAATTATAGAATCTTGAAAAGAATTGATTTGTTTATTGAATTATATACAAATGGCTGTTGCAGTGGAAAAACAAGAACCAGTACAATTGGCCAGAATAAACACAACCTTAGTAGAACAGACGTAATTAGAAACGGTTGGGCCCAAATAGCAATGGTTATGCGTAGGGCACCACAGATAAAAAAAATATATGTTCGTATTCTAAAACATGAAAGGCAGTGATACAGTAAACCAAACTATGGCTCAATGAATGCTGCAGCCAAGGTTTGTTCTTAATTACAGCTTAAAATTAGTGAGGAGCCTGCTAAACCACAAATCCCAGTTTGGACAACTTGGGAAACCAAGCCTTGATTTAGCCCAGCTTAGCAGTAAAAAAGGAGGACAGTGGCTGTTAGCTCCTCTCCAGGAGACCGCACATTTGTGTTAAAAACTAGTTATAAAGCTTACAAATTCATAAAGCTATTTATGCATCCTTTATATTTCTCATAATTCCTTTTTCTATGGGGGGGGGAAGCCCCTGACCACAGCAGAAGTTGGTAGTGAAGGAAATGTTATTTTATCCATATACAGTGGTACCTCTACTTACGAATAACTCTACTTACGAACAGAGCTCCGTCCGCCATCTTGGATGCGGTTTAGATAGGATTTTTTTTCTACTTACGAATTTTTAAATAGGGTTGCTTCTACTTATGAATGTTTTCTCCCAATGCATTCCTATGGGATTCGACTTACAAATGTGCGTTCGGAACACATTAAATTTGTAAGTAGAGGTATCACTGTAAGTATATTTTGAAAAGAAGCAACAGTTGACAGTGTTAAATTTGGAAACATGGAGAGAGGGAAAGAGAGTTTTAGTTAGCTGAAGGCAAAGCATCTTGGGGTGATGGAAGAGTTCTCTCTCTCTCGGGATCCATACAGCATAATGGAATTTCTAGGTATCAAGACTGTCTGTCTCCACTTAGGTTCTGCTTGGATATTTGGAAATAAAGCAAATAGTACAAAGACACCTTAAGTCTCCAGTGCTCGCTCATCCAAAGGAAACTAAACTCGGACGCGCTGCCCCTGGAACTTCTGACTGCTTGGGGAAGTGGGGAGAAGGTAACAGTCGGTACCTAAAGATAGAGGGGAACCCACTATTTTCAGAAAACTAAACTTCATGACTCCTAAATAAATTTCAAGGTTTTGTACATTTAAAAGTGATAAATTCATTCATAATTTGCTGCTTTAATTTGTAATTTACTATTTGTTTTAGGGATTTTCAAAATTGATGGATTGTTTTTTGGTACCGTATTTTTCGCTCCATAGGATGCACCTTATTTCTAGCGGAGGAAAACCAGAAAAAATATTTTTCTGGTTTTCCTCCTCTACAAGGCGGGGGGGGGGGCGCTGGAGGGGGAGGCGGCAGAGGGACCAGTCCGGTGAGGGGGGCGGGGGAGGAAGGGGCAGCCCAGTAGCGATGCTGTCGGGCTTCCCCTCCCCCCTGCTTTCGCCGGTGTCGGAGGAGGCAGGGGAAGCCTGGTAGCAATACTAGCGGGCTTCTCCTGCCTCCCCCACCCCTGTCGACACCGGCGAAAGGGGAGGAGAAAGGGGAAGCCCCGTAGCGATGCTTCATGGAGCAGGGAAGAAGCAGCTGCCACCCGCCCCTCCATCCCTGCTCTGTGTCAAACATCTCCCCCCACCCCGCCGCTCTTAAAAGCGGCGGTGGGCAGTGGAGGAGATGCTTCACGGAGAGGCATTGGGAGAGGTGCACTGTCCTAATGCCTGCTCTTGGCAGAGGTGGGCGACGGCGCAAGAGATCGGAAGAGACACAGAGCAGTGCAGTGCCTCTCTCCACCATGGCTCCGATCCCTGCTTTTGCAAGCAGCAAAGGCGGGCAGAGGTGGACAGGCGGGCGGAGAGGCAGCCAAAAGGAGCCATTTTGGGCGCTCTTTCATCCGCCTGCCCCCCCCCACCAGAGATCGGAGCCTGCAGTCGGGAGAGGCACTGGCATCCCTCTGCTCGGACTGCAGCCGAGGGATCCCACTGCCGGATCCATGGCATTTGCCCCATAGGACGCACAGACATTTCCCCTCACTCTTGAGGAGGAAAAAAGTGCATCCTACGGAGCGAAAAATACGGTATATCACATGAGTTGCAGATGGGGAAGTGGGTGCTTCAGTTTTCGCAGTGACTTCTTAAAACCAGAAAAGTGAAATATTAAAGCATAGTTCACTGTATGAATCAAAATAAAAAATTCACTTTCATTCGAACATTGGCAAAAGCAATTTGGTTAAGTCATGAAGCTCATGCTTTCAGGATATACATTGCTTAGCTATATAATATGGGGAAAGGGTTGCTGAGGATCTTTGAATATTCTAAAATAAAATATATCAAATTAGATTGTATCCAAAGAAAAACCCTAAAACAACCAGATCTTTCACCATTCCTCCTTTTGGAAAGGCCCATGGGCTTAAAAGGTGAATGTTTGCAAGTATATGGTGACCACGGAGAGCTTTCATCCCTTGCTGCCACAGTACCGAAACCTGGAGGTACATCCATGTAGTTGGGAGCTCTGGTACAGAAACAGCTGTGCTTCTGTTCAGTCACTTATAATAAGCTACTGTTTGGAGGAATCTTTTGTATCACTGGTGGAGGGGAAGTTATTACCACAAAGAGGAGGTACCAAAAAGCAAAGTATTTTGCACTACTGTACTTTGGGGGGGGGGGGAGGCGGGAGTGTGCAATTAGCTTTGACTCTGCTTAGTCCCTGGTTTATCATTTAGACTCGCATGGAGTTAGCACAGCAGTTGTGAGTGGTAGACATATGCCTGACAGCAAAAGCACAGCCTTTAGCACTGGTATAGAATCACAAGAACTTGGCAATTGGGAAGGAAATAAAGGGCATGTTGGAGAGACAGGAGAAAGGAGTGAAGGCGAAGCACAAGAGACCTAAAGCAAACTGGCTAGGAAAGAAGAACAAGCAGCTTTAGTACAATAAAAAGAAAACAAAATGTCTTTGGACATCTCAGCACTCCGTCTCTACATACATATGTGCACAAGCTCTGATGCATCAATGTCAGGGAAAACTCTTAATGCATGGCCCTGACAACAGCGTCAAGCTCCAGTATAGCTGGAGGCCCACAGAGCTTTCAACCAAAGCTGCTATTGTAGCATTGAGTGCCTAAAAAAAAAAAAAAACCCTTCATTCTCTGTTCCAATCTAGCATGTATGAACAAATAACAGAATAAATGGTATACTCACACTTGGTATTATAGGAGGTGTCAATGTACCTTTTCTTAAACCTTCCCAGTTAAAGCCTTCAAACCACCTAAAAACAGGAAAATGATAATATAACACAAGGAACAGGATTTGCTGCCCCCCCCCAAGTCTCCTGAGGGCTGGTGGAACTGTCTACAACTGTACGGGATGTGGCATAGAGGGTGGCAGTTGGTAGGGGGAGTGGTGAAAACGGGGTGCCTTGCTATGCACTACCCACAACCACTTCTGCTAGTGAAAAGTCACACTGCATCTAGCACTATAGGGACAAGAATGGCATTTCTCTATACATGGTATATCTCAAACAAAATGGGACTTTGTGCTATATACAGAAAGCATGATGTTTGGCACCTCATTATGATATGTTATCTTGAGTGGGAACTATTCCTGCATTGGTATTTGTTAAAAAAATATAAAAAAATTATGGTCTTTGAAGATATTCTCAATTAAAAACCACCAATATATTAACCAACGTTCCATGCATTTGCTTCAATGCAAATAGCCCACAGAGCCAATGGCACCCAGTTTTAGGAGCTATAAAGCTCAAGTACATTGAATTCCCATCAGTGGGAATGGGGACTGCACTAAGAAATATTGGTTGCACCCCAAAAGCCGGTTTAAATTCAACATAGATGCCTCATAATAGGCATCCAATGAACTTGTCTTAAGCTTCAAACGAAAAGAAAGCCTAAACACTGTGTATATACTTCTCCTGTTGCCCTTGCTTCTGTCAGAATTTTCTCCCTCTGTTTAGTACTGGGGCAGGGACTGTTGCTTCTTATACCATCTGGAAAATGTCCTGTGAACTGATGGTAATAACTTTTCAGCATCTGAAACATACGTACTTGTGCTTTTGAATATCCTTGACACCGTTTTTTAAGTTCCCTAGTCTTTCTGATGGGTTGTCCCTGTAAGAAAAAGAAGAATACACCCCAGTACACAACAGAGTGGAATGAAAAAGCTGGGAGGTAATTTCATTCTTTACTGTCCTTTATTTATTTAAACATTCTCTATCCCACTGTTGTTCTCAATAGCATGCAGGGGAGCTAACAATCAAAACAGTGGACTGTCAACTCCAAGTATGACTCTAAGGCTGTAATCTCAACCATGTCTATTTTACACCAAGGCCTTTGGCAGCTGAGATGTGTTTTCAAGACCCACCCTATTATTGTGAATGTAGTATGCTTTATAACTGCCTTTAATTCAGAACATTAGGTTGTTGTAATCCACCCTGGGACCTGCTGGTGAAGGGCAGGTAAAATAATTGATAGCAACAACAACAACAACAACAACATCCTCATCATCTATTCAGAAGCACATCAGGGCCAACCCAAATACAAAAACATGCACAAAAATTCTATAGAATACAACCAACATCAAAATAGCAAGAACTTGTGGTGCTAATTCACATTCCCTTCTTGACAAAACTACTAATGCAATCTACAAAGTGTTTACCTGCATAGTTTTTTAGTTAGGTTAGCAGCATTTTTGGCAATCTTCTTTGGAAATTCAATCATGTCAATCCCCCTTAGTATGATGTTATAAGTTTTCATGGGGTCTGGGCCTGAGAATGGTGGACTAAAGAAAAGAAAAACCCAAAGTTAAAAATCTGTTTTAATATGTCTTCAAATGTTGTAAGATGAGGCAATAAAAATGTTACAGGTAGGTAGCCGTGTTGGTATGACAGTCGAAACAAAATAAAAAAATAAAAAAATCCTTCCAGCAGCACCTTAGAGACCAACTAAGTTTGTCATGAGCTTTCGTGTGTATCTGAAGAAGTGTACATGCACACGAAAGCTCATACCAATGACAAACTTAGTTGGTCTCTAAGGTGCTGCTGCAATAAAAAATGTGTTAAACTCCTGAAAGAGCTTTCATTATTTCTCTCCAGTGGATGCCACAATAATGTTTTGATTAACTAAGGGAAGCTGTAGCAGTTACGTTCAATCTGATTTTAGTGCTGTTGGTAGATTCTGTACCATCTATGGTAGCTTTCCCCATTGTGGTGCCCTCCAGTTGTTTTAGACTACTACTCAATGCCCGGGGTTTATGGAAGCTGTAGTCCAAAACATCTGGAGGGCATCAGGTTGGGAAAGAATGATGTGTAGGCCCTTAAAACCAGCAATGTCCATGTTACCAGCAGCAAATACATATTAAGTCCTGCAACTTTAAACACAGGGAAATACACATTTTAATACGATATGCCTATTTATTTAAACTATGACAGAATGCAGAATTTTGTGTGTGTAAGGGAATACTGCTCTTGTCATCATTCCTTCCAAGTTCTAAATGTACAAACTGATGAACCTATTTCTATAAATCTGGCAAATAACTCTATGCCCTTTTACAAGAGCAGGAACTACCATAATGCTTTATTCATATAATCTTGTGTGATATATATTTCACTTGAAAATATTGCTTTTTCTCAACATGAGAATACTTTTCTAGTTCTACATGGATTTATTAAACCAATATAGGCATCATGTTGGGAAAATCTGAGAATTATGTGGTCTGAAGAAGTGCATCATTCTAGGAACAGTCAAAGGTACTTTAAAATGCATATATTCAACCCTGATTTTATCACACAACAATTCTGAAAACTGCAGGGGAGAGATAGAAAAGGGGTTGGTTCAGAATCCCTATGTGCTTAAAGTTCATGGATACAAAAAGGAAAGGACAGGTGTCTTAATGACTCCCCAACTAAGTAAAATATTGTCTTCCACAGCAATGTTTTCTTTAACTTTTTACATTCCACTAGCACAACAATTTAGCTGAATAATGGCCTTTGGTGTTCTTAAAAAAACATGCCACTAACCATGGCCAAAACATATTTTGGATGACAGTATTTTTCCAGCATGTTTTGTGAATTGTAGCTTGCTAATGCTAAAATAATGAGGACCTAGACCATAGCATCATGAAATTATTTTGTTCTGCATGAGTTAAAACTGAATAACTTTTTGTGACTATTCTTTTATTTCTAGACACCAAATGATGATTTGCCTGCTTACCAAATTACATAGTACAGTATTCTGAAGATGCAATAACTGGAAATTATACAAGGTGTGCTATTGTCATTAGAAATGGTTTCAGTACCACTTCTTAGCATTCAAAGTGCTTTACAGGAATCCATTGTCCTTTTAAAGCAGGCATCCCCAAACTCAGCCCTCCAGCTGTTTGGGGACTACAACTCCCATCATTCCTAGCTAACAGGACCAGTGGTCAGGGATGATGGGAGTTGTAGTCCCCAAAACAGCTGGAGGGCTGAGTTTGGGGATACCTGTTTTAAAGGCTAAGCTGTGGTGCTCCAGATGTGGTTGGACTCCAATTCCCATAATCCCTAACCATGCTTCTGGAAGGCGACAGGTTAGCCACCCACTGTTAAATGATTCCTGACAGATGCTTATACTGCCTCTCTTAGAAGTGTAAAAACAGACCCGTTTTACATTTGTTTGCTGTCCAAAAAACAAAACAAAAAAACAACGGCTGCCAGAAGAACAAGGAATGGAACCAAGAGATTTAAATTTGTAACTGCACCTCAGTTGTTCAACCTTTCCCCCTCTAGAATGCTGTGAACCAGGGCAAAATAATAATGAACAGCCTCAACAATAAGTTTTTAGACCTTTTTGGGGGGCATAATCATTGCATATGCAAGCTCTGAACCTCTAGTGCTCCTAATCAAAGTGACAAAGGCAGAAATATTCTCTAATTTGCTGATCTATTTTTATCAGTAGTTCCAATTCAATGCCCATACCTGCCAGTCAAGAGTTCATACATTAAGATTCCCAGTGACCAGTAGTCTGCTGAAATGTCGTGACCTTTGTTCAGGATGATCTCTGGGGCTACATATTCTGGAGTTCCACAAAAAGTCCATGTTTTCTTTCCAAATCCTATTTTTTTTGCAAAGCCAAAATCGACCTGTGAAAGAAAGTTCACACACCCATCAAGAAAGAAAAAAATAAAGAGCAATTATGCAGACACAAAGGCTTGAGGAGATGCTCATGCTTTGCTTAGAACAAACCAGTTCAGAAAGAAATCTTTCATGGGAATATTCTCAGAGTGAAAATGCTGGTTGCCGTATAGAGCCGTCGCAGAAAGCAGAAGTACAGAAAGCTATGTAGGAACGTCTTTCAGACTTCAGATTTGTACAAAAACAAAATAAATGAGTTCATAACACTTGTTTAAGACTTCAGGTTTTACAAGTGGTCAATAATTACTTGATCTGCCCATCCGGTCAGCCATCATGATTGGCTGTTTTATGTAAGAACTAACCATATGCAGGCAACTCCCATTTTGCTCACATTCAAAAAGTGTGTGACCATGCACACATGGTCTGTTTCCGAATCAGGAAGAGGGTGGGGTGGGGGCGGGCTTATGCACACTCCACCAACATGCAGTGACCCAGAACGTAAACCCCCCCCCCACAAAACAGGGGTTGCCTGTAAATAATGTAGAGCAATGTGAAACAGGTTCAGCTGTCCCAAGTTTCAACGTTGTGGTAAAGTTACGAGAGAGTAGATTTTGTCTCAACATTAGAATAAGCTTCTTAATAGTAGGGAGCAATTCAGCAATGGCACTAATGGCGTAGATGGGTGGTGAGCGCTCTCTCACTGGAGGTCTTCAAGCAGAGGCTGAACAGCCATCTGTTAGGAACACTTTAGTTCTGGATTTCTTGCATCAAGCAAGGGTTGGATTAGATGGGCAAAGAGCCTCCTCCTTCAGCTCTCTGATTCTGTGTGGTTTGTACTTGAATACTTGATGGTTTCTAGCATAAAAGGAAAGGCACTCCTATCAGCCTTAACGATTGTCCCATCTGCAGCCATGATCTCTTTCAAGAACAGTATGTAATAAGACAGGCATGTCTGAGACCTAATTATTTTTTATTGATAAATATAGTGCACCACAGCACAAAAAAACCAGAGGATTGAAATAATGGACTATAACAGAAATAACACAGGTATGGTTTGAAAAAGAGCAGTTATAGATTCAGTGTTTCTTTGGATGAAATGTTGGGGAAGATGTCAAACTCTTTATTTAGTACTGGAATCGTGATATGAACAATAAATTTCTGAGCATAATGCCACAAAGGCTATTTAAAACCAACTGTGAACTTCAACTTCTGCTCGTCTAAGATTCAGAAATGGTGAGATTAATTTGTTTTCATTAGTACTTTTTATAAACTGATCTGTCCTGGAAGTACAGAGCTGAGTACTGCTGTTCAGCCAGAAGCACTATTTTATGGCTGTTATAAACCCATTAGAGAAGGCATTTTATTATAATGGTGGAGACGACAGACCCTTAACTACAATGCCGTAAGCATGTCAATGTAATATTTTATTGCTGTTTGGAAGAAAAACATCATGAGTACTCACCAGTTTGGCATAACCTCGGTGATCTAAAATGAGGTTTTCTGGCTTGAGGTCCCTATAAATGATTCCTTTGGAATGCAGATAGGCAAAAGCTTCTACCACACATGCAGTATAAAATCTGGTTGTAGAATCTTCAAATGAACCTCTGCAACCAGGGATACAGGGTGTGGGAAGTGAGAGGAGAGAGATTGAGAGATCAACAGTGCTTTACATTTATGCTTCACATGAACATATTTGTATTTAAAACGTTTCATACGCATTGTTTCTGTAACAAACACATCATCTTTTTGGTTTTTTTTTTTAAATCTCCATATTGCAGATAATGAAATACAGTAGCAACTTACCTAAGGCCACGCCACCACGGGCTCCTTTGGGAGGAAGGGCAGGATATAAATTGACATCATCATCTCATGACAAAAGTTAAAATTGAACTTGGGGTGCCCTGGTTCATAGCGCAATGTCTTAGCTATTACACAACACCAGCTCCAATGTACGAATAAGCAGAGAGGCAAAACATATCATTTTAAGGACTCTCTCCTCTGATACAAACTTAAACCAGTCAGCTTAGGTCATCTCCTGATGCCCAGTGCTATATCTGCCTACCATCTGACATACAGCGAGACAGGGCTCTCCCAGTGCTACTCATATGAAAGCGCTACAGGTGCTGGAGAGTTTGGATGTGAAAAGGAGCAAAGAGGCATCCCTTCCCTTCTATACCTGCTAGTTGAACAGATAATGGGTGCTGGGGCTTCTTGGGGATTTGGAAGATGAATCTGACCCTGTTAATGCCACGACAGATGCTGCAGTATAACCTGACTTGTAATTGGGCTCAGAATAAGCCTAGATATCCCCCAGTTTTGTTTGGCTGGAGGAGGGGGAAATAGATTTGGTTGCTGAGCCTGGTTACAAGTCGTACTAGAGAAGGCTTCACCAATCACTAATCTCTCACAAACCACCCTAATCTCTCATAAGCCACTTTGCCCATTTTTCTTCGAAACCTAAATCCTAGATGACAAATGCCCCCACCCCTTACCCTGTAAGGAAGGATCAAAATAGCAGGGACTGACCAATTAGAACCACAGAGCATGTCAGATTTGGGACGCAAAGAACCTAGAAGTTCCATCATTATGAAGGTAGGCATCAGATTAATTTTGGTCTGCACTATAAGAAAGGTTTGCTTTTGCATGGCTGAAAAGTACTTTGGGGGACATTGCAGTGACTTGTGTAACTACATACAGGGTTTTAAGTGTGGAATAATTGCTTTGATCACCGGCAGCAGTAAACCTTAAAAACTGAGAAAACATCGTTCAACCATTTTTAGCGTGTAATGCATATAAAAACAACCTGAAGGACTTGTGGTGTCAGGAAAGCATATTTCATATATTTAATGACTTGACTGCAGCAGCCCCACTGGCTGCCAGAGAAACACTACTGTGAAACAGCTGTAAGGTTATCATGGAATCATATTTCTTTCCTTGTTTGCTTAGTTGTTGAAGGCTTAGGATTTTTTAAAAGCCACAAATATCTTCCTCACATGCTGCACTAAAAATAAAAATAAAAGTATTCCAGTGGGAACAAAGAAAGGTATTGATACCACAATATTCTCACGTGCATATCGCAAGGTCGAAAATAATTGGTATATATTACAGTCAGCTGTCAAACATTGTATTTCAGGAATTGGAAATATTAAATCTTAAATTCTTTAATAATACTGCAAACTGTTTATTAGCAAGCTTTTTGCAGTATGTCCCCACCCCCTAATAGAAAAAAGTCTGCAGGTACAAACTTGTTTTCAGCAACTATTCTACTCTTACATTCCCCACAAATACTTTTTAAAAAATCACTTTAAACCCTGGGCTGAAGCTTAGAAAGTGTTTCAAAGATCAAATCATTTACGATCCATTTAAATATTGTACCAAGCATTTCCCCCCAATATAAATTCAGCTTCTACCTTGAATTTCAATGTAAGCTGTGTTTCCATCATAGGTTAACATTTTTATTTCTGCCTTATAACTGGTCAGAAAATTACCTTTAAATCTACTGAAACTTTTCCTATTTCCTGAGGTGAATGCTGTTTTGATACCATAATGTTTCAGTTACTAAGTAATATTAATGGAGGGTCTAAGGAAAAGCAAAAGATAAACCCTTTTCAAAGCTAGATGGCAGTATATACCATGACTATCAGAGAAAAAGAATTACAAGCATTTCAAAGGTGTTTAAAAAAAAAATAAGTAAATAAACAAACCCCAGCACCTTGCAATTTGAGTGTGTAGGGGTGTGTGTGTGTGTGTGGTTTTGTTTTGTTTTTAAAAAAAACTAAAGGTTAGGAATTCACTACTCAATTTTTTGTGAAGGACAAAAGAAAAGTAGCTTTTGGTAAATAATTATTCTACCCTTCTTCCCTTTGTTCTATTATGTTAATGCTGCTGGTTACTAACTTTCTAACTATTATCAGTACAGTTTATTCTCACTAATTCTTAATTCAGAGTGACCATTCAGTATGCTGGAATAATTTCATTTCCTATCCAAAGGAATGATGCAGTTTCCCTTACCTGTCCCTGAGAATTGTCCAAAGCTCTCCACCCAAACAGGCTTCCATCAACATATATAAATATTTGCTGTCCTTGAACGTCCTGTATAGCCTATTCGAGAGGGAGAAGAAAACTGTAATTTTATGTTGTGAACCGCCCTGAGATCTACGGCTATGGTGGAGTGTTAAACAAATTTAATCAATAATAATAATACTAGGATTTGAAAATTTAAATCAATATAATCTATTATTATTATAATCTAGGGGCAGGAGGGAAGAGAGTTTGGGGATGATATTTTTGATACTCTGAAGCTATAATGCTATGCCCATTTGCTTGGATGTGGCTCACTGAACTCAGTGGGGCTCGCTTCTAAGTCAACATGCGTATGATTGCACTTAGACAATAGATGCATCCAGCAAGGTTGTATAGGGCAGCCTATACAGGCAGAGAGGCACCTGGCTGCAGAAGTTAACATTCCAACTCATTGAAAGTGACGGGGACAGCAATGGGGCTTGAAGTTTAGCATGCTTGTCTCCCCCCCCCCCATCTTATGTTGAGTCCACTTGGAATAAAAATGGCTTGTATATTTACTAATAAAATGCATATATATATATTCCTGTATTTTGACCTCTTCTGTTATTTTGGAAGTTTTATATTGCGCTAGGTTTTACCTTCAACTATACTACAGATACAGACTATACTGCAACTCACAGATGAATCGTACAGTGGTGCCTCGCAAGACGAATTTAATTCGTTCCACGAGTCAATTCGTTTTGTGAAAAATTCATCTTGCGAATCGCGGTTTCCCATAGGAGTGCATTGAAATTTCTTTTTTTGCTCATAGGAACACATTAATTAAATTTCAATGCACTCCTATGGGAAACCGCGATTTGCAAGACAATTTTTTTGCAAAACGAATTCGTCTTGCGAGTCACCATCAGATTGCAAGATGCATTCGTCTTGCGAAAAATTCGTCTTGCAGGGCATTCGTCTTGCGAGGTACCACTGTACATAAAGATAGAATAAAAGATAATTCACACACTATGCACACATGCACAAGCACAACTTTCTCCACCCCTTCTTCCCACTCTTGCTAAGGTTGGCAAAACTGCCAGCAAATAAGGGATGGAAGGAGTGTTCCCGACCCGTTTGAATGTTCTTCCTTGCTTTTGAAGTCGTCTTGAAAGGGTTTGAGATTGGATTATGAAGGTATTGCTATAAATCAAAACTGCATCACAATTCCTGCACTTCATTTGATGCCTCAGGGTGTTTGAAGGTCAGCTATAATGTTTAGAACCAAGGAATAATCTATGTATAATCAAACACTGCAAGTGGGGTTGAAAAGCACGTTCCATCTGCACACATAGGAACATACCCTTATGGTAGGTCAGATCAGTGATGCTTCAAGCTCAGTATTGCCAACACTGCCTGGCATCAGCTCTGCAGGATTTCAGACAGGTCTCTCTAAGTCCTACCAGGAGACAGTGAGAATTGAACCTGGGGCGGGGCCTTCTGCATGCAAAACGAATGCTCTAACACTGAGATAAAGCCTTCAACCAGTACGGATTTATCAAGGGAAACCACAATAGTACCTCACAATAAAATCTGAGTGAGCCCCTTGCATGATCTGCTTCTCTGAGCGGATGTGCTCCTGCTGTCTTGTGTCCACTATGTGGCGTTTCTTTAGTATCTTCATTGCAAACGTTTTTGATTCGTCGCTTTTCAACTGGACCTTAAAGGGGGGGGGGAGAGAAAATGGCAGATTGGAATCAGGGCACACAATGACTCCTCAAGTAGCTAAAATGCTGAACTTTGAACTACAAGTGAAGATAAAAGTTAATACTCTTGATATATTTTAACATTTGGACCCTATAAAGTTTGTGAAAGTGCAAACACAAAACAGGTGGCACTCTCTCTCTCTTTTGCTACATAAGAATAGTTGGTCTCAAACAGTTGGAAGGACTTGCAAACTTCCCTTTCCAGCATGCTCACCAACTCTGCATCCTGTCTCCTCGCATCATGTATTCTTCAGTTACAGAGCCTTTTGCAATGAACCACATGCTAGCATTGATTTCAATTCAGAAATTCATCAGTTCCAACAAAACAGATGAGCTTCTCTGACATATGTGCACTTCAAACTGATATTAAAAACATGTTTACCAAACAAAAAACAAACCCTATAACTCCTATTATCCACACCAGCTGCAGTTCTCAAGTCATCTTCAAGATCATCACACAGAGTCCATCACAGTAGACCAAGAGGGGCTCCTTGGTCCTCCTGTGGGTTTTCATGCAGGAATGGCTGTAGCTAGCTGACCAACCAAAGTGGGCCAGACACACTTCAAGCCACTGAGGTCACCCAGTCCACAGCTGGGCCTATAAATACCTCCCAAGTGTAACCCCTTCTTGAGTATGTTATCTGCCTAATACCTGGAACTGACAACCACAAACTCACAGCACCTGTATCTTGTCAGGATTCAGTTTATTGGCACTTAACCTGCTCACCTGATTCATATGGCTAGAAGTAGATACTGATGGCACCATTCTCTGGATCCCCTACCGTGTTCCTCATATTATAAGTCATGTCTTATATTAATTTTTTCTTCAAAAAAACACGACATGGCTTATTTTTGAGGGATGTCTTATTTTTTAATAAAGTGCACGCGGGCGCTGTTTGCCGGGCTTGTCAAGCCCAGCAAACAGCGCCCGCCGATCTTCGGTGACAGGCGGGGGTGGGCGGAGAGCGGAGAACGATCTCCGCTTCCCCCCCACCCCCGCCTGTCACACAGCACAGGTCGGCGGGCGCTGTTTGCCGGGCTTGTCAAGCCCAGCTAGGAGCGCCCGCCGATCTTCGGTGACAGGCGGGGATGGGGGGAGAGCGGAGAACGATCTCCGCTTCTCCCCCACCCCCGCCTGTCACACAGCACAGGTCGGCGGGCGCTGTTTGCCGGGCTTGTCAAGCCCAGCAAACAGCGCCCGCCGATCTTTGGTGACAGGCGGGGGTGGGGGGAGAGCGGAGCACGATCTCCGCTTCCCCCCCACCCCCGCCTGTCACACAGGACAGGTCCGAAGATCGGCGGGCGCTGTTTGCCGGGCTTGTCAAGCCCAGCAAGGAGCGCCCGCCGATCTTTGGTGACAGGCGGGGGTGGGGGGAGAGCGGAGAACGATCTCCGCTTCCCCCCCCACCCCCGCCTGTCACACAGGACAGGTCCGAAGATCGGTGGGCGCTGTTTGCCGGGCTTGTCAAGCCCAGCAAACAGCGCCGGCCGATCTTCGGTGACAGGCGGGGGTGGGCGGAGAGCGGAGAACGATCTCCGCTTCCCCCCCACCCCCGCCTGTCACACAGCACAGGTCGGCGGGCGCTGTTTGCCGGGCTTGTCAAGCCCAGCTAGGAGCGCCCGCCGATCTTCGGTGACAGGCGGGGATGGGGGGAGAGCGGAGAACGATCTCCGCTTCTCCCCCACCCCCGCCTGTCACACAGCACAGGTCAGCGGGCGCTGTTTGCCGGGCTTGTCAAGCCCAGCAAACAGCGCCCGCCGATCTTTGGTGACAGGCGGGGGTGGGGGGAGAGCGGAGCACGATCTCCGCTTCCTCCCCACCCCCGCCTGTCACACAGGACAGGTCCGAAGATCGGCGGGCGCTGTTTGCCGGGCTTGTCAAGCCCAGCAAGGAGCGCCCGCCGATCTTTGGTGACAGGCGGGGGTGGGGGGAGAGCGGAGAACGATCTCCGCTTCCCCCCCACCCCCGCCTGTCACACAGGACAGGTCCGAAGATCGGCGGGCGCTGTTTGCCGGGCTTGTCAAGCCCAGCAAACAGCGCCCGCCGATCTTCGGTGACAGGCGGGGGTGGGGGGAGAGCGGAGAACGATCTCCGCTTCCCCCCCACCCCCGCCTGTCACACAGGACAGGTCCGAAGATCGGCGGGCGCTGTTTGCCGGGCTTGTCAAGCCCAGCAAGGAGCGCCCGCCGATCTTTGGTGACAGGCGGGGGTGGGGGGAGAGCGGAGAACGATCTCCGCTTCCCCCCCCCCTGCCTGTCACACAGCACAGGTCCGAAGATCGGCGGGCGCTGTTTGCCGGGCTTGTCAAGCCCAGCAAGGAGCGCCCGCCGATCTTCGGCTCTGTCCCCCGATGCGCGACGGCTCGGGGAAGCAGGCAGGGAGCTCCTGCTGGGTCCCGCGCCTTCGCCTCTCACTCGGTCGGGGCTACACGACATGGCTTATTTTCGGGGTATGTCTTATTTTTCACCAACCCTTAGAAATCCTGTCATGGCTTATTTTTTGGGGATGCCTTAAAATATGAGAAACACGGTAATTACCTCTCCCACTGGCTTGAGGTATTCCACAGCTTAATTGCCATTGAGCAGAGCAAAAGTCACGCAATGCCACCTTCTGGAAGTGACCCTGCAGTTAGGAATAGAGCCACCATATCACCATCCCTCCACCCTGCAGAGCCCATCTAGTAACATACAGTGGTCAACTGAACTGAACACCACTGAGAGATCTGGGAGAATCGACAGGGTCACCCTCTCCTTGTCTATCGCTAAAACAATGCCTAAAGCTGTCCAGCCATCTCTCTCTTGATCACCTTGCCCAGGTCACAAATGGTCGGGCCCACTAATTATATGATTGACAGAGTGCATACAAACACAACTTTAAACAGGCCCCAATTACTACATTTCCCCCTCCATTGGGGCAAAACCACATTTGCAATCCATTAAACAGTCATACTTTGGAGAAATTTGCTTATTTAGTTCTCTAACATTTGCTTTCTCACATACTTCTGGTGGCTGTCCCCTTTTTAAAAAACAAAAGCACCATTACTCATTTTAGATGTTTGTTCATCATGTTAGTTTTTAAATAATAATAATAATAATAATAATAATAATAATAATAATAATAATAATATGAAGAATGAAAAAGTTGAAAATTGCTCCATGGATTAAGTGTGCAATGGTGGCAATGAAAGGTAGATTTGTGATGAGGCAGTTACCATCCAATCGCCTTTCTACACAACCTCTTTCTACTAACTAGAGGAACATATTTTCTTAAACTTAAGCCTGGAAAGGAAACTTCACCTGAACACAATTCAGTGCATACACTTCCATAGCAACTTCACTGCTCAAGTAATATTCATTTGCATGCAGCTCTAGACCAAAAGCTGATTTGTTTAACAACCCTGTGCTCTGGGATGACTTGATATCACCAGTCTGCAGTGGATGAGGAAAACACTTTCATTCTCAATTTCTTTGCAGTCACTAAAAGAGAGGCAATTTGATTGCTTAAAAAGGCTTCCTGCCTGGATTCTTCTTTTGAATTCAATTGGCATTTTATCCAATAGAAGTAAACTTGAGCAATTCAGCAGTTTGGTTTTAAGAGCTAGGATGAGATACATGTGAAAATGGCTCACATGTATGGTGTGTGTGTGTGTGTGTGTGTGTGTGTGTGTGTGTGTGAGAGAGAGAGAGAGAGAGAGAGAGAGAGAGAGAGAGAGAGAGAGAGAGGGAGGGGTTTATTCTACAATAGACCAATTAAGGCCAGCGGAAGTATCCTACAACCAATGGCTTCACAGCTAAAAAGAAAAGGAAAATGGCAGGTCATCTATAATTCAGGTGTAATAGAAAAGAATGCTAAAATTGAGACATTAACTTTTAAGAAGTTTCCCATTTATTTCAATGGGAGAGTTAAACCAAAGTGTTTTTAAAAGGCTTCTAAGTGAACCTCTTTTAACATTTGAAAAGCACATAAGCTAGGAATGAAATACCTGTGGGGTTCCTAGGGCCTTCCTCAACATTAAAATGAGTTGGACAGCTCAGAGAGCCATATGTACTATGGAGCTGCTGGATTGAAGTGGCAGTTTCAGAAGTTATCTTGAGACAAAAAATATGTATGGATTGAATGTAATGAAGGTGCTTACGAACCAATCCCATTGTTCTTAAAAAGTTCCACCTGTGCTTGTCCTATGACATGATAAGGCTTTTACCATGAATGTCTGCTTGTGTATCAGTGTGCCCAACATCACAGCTGAACATTCAACAGCAGTTCAGAGCTGGCAGAGTGAGGGATAGCAGAATTAGGACACATTCCTAGACAGAGCCCTTCCATGCCCTCCTTTCTGCTTGAGGAAAGAGGCTACTGGGTCATTCCCCAATTGACTTGATTCTTCACCATAATGCAATTGGCAAATTATTGCTCTGAAAACCATTCAGAGAACTACAAATATTCATTATAATCCAGAGGAAACAAAGTACAGATGGACTGTGAGGGATGCTTATATGGGGTACCAAAATACATACAGCCTGATAAAAACAAACACAATTCAGATTAGGTGGGTGATGCTTATTTTTTTAAAAAAATGTTTTTATAGGGTTTGTCAGTGATTTTCTGTTTATGTATTGGTTGGTTGTCACAGAACTATTCAGCTATAAAAATAAGTGACAAAAGAAAACAAATCCTATTTGTAATGCCTGCATTACTAGCCTGGATGGCGTACTTGCTTTTGTTTGAAATTATTCATGTTGGCAGCTGTTTTCTTTTTATTGAATGCATAATTTTGAGAGGAGCCCAGGCAATTTGGCAATGCTAAATGGATTGTGCAGTAAATGCAGAACTAATTTTTAAAGCTTTGTAGACATAACACACAAAATAAAGGATAAATGCAAAACTTCCAACATTGGGAAGTTGAAGGAAAACATTTTCCTTCCAGTTGACCAACAAAACTACACATTATTACATCAGATGCAGTCATAAATGTAAGTGTTGCATGAATGAGTGTAACCTTGTGAAAAGCAGAATGGTTCTTCCTTGCAATAGGGTAGGAATGTCAGCCTAGGAATATTGGTAGAGCACAGAAAGCTGCCTTATATTGAATCAGTCCTCTGGACCATCTAGTTACGTATTGTCTAGACTGACTGGCAGTGACTATCCAGTGTGTCAGGCAGGGGGCAATCCCATCCCTGCCTGTAGATGCTGGGGATTTAACATCTGCATGCAAACATGTGCTCTGCCACTGAGCTATGACCCTTCTCCCATGCTAAGTTTCATGACGGATTGAAACTGCTAGCCAAAAATGGAAATACTCAAACACCAGAAATGAAATAATACTGAAACTCAAAAGCCATGATCCATCCTAATGTTTGTGCAACAGCCAAGGGTGTGCACACATAGCGTGGTCGGTGAAAGAAGCTTGGGTACCACTGTTTGGCAGGAAAGAGAAGCTGGGGCAGAGCTGCATCCAGTGCTCTGTTTTTCTTCCAGATTTCCTAGGATTCCAGCCCTTTGTTTATTGGCATCTTGGTTGCTAGATTGGAGTAGGGAATTCTGTATTCAGCATTCATTTACACACGAGTCTCCTCTAGGAACCCAGCCTCTAGCTGGATCCAGATGGAAGAATTTCAGAAAAATATATTGCCTCTTATTCCATAGGATCCACGTTCCTTTTACAAAAGGCAACAACACAGTTGCTCCAACAGCCGTGGTAATAGTTTAAGCACATCAGGCTTTTGCAACAGGTAAGAAATGAATCCCGTTCAACTAGCTTTTTTGTAACAAAGCAATTTTTTCTTTAAACAGGCAGGAACCTTTGCAGAAAGTGGATCCCTGGCCAGCAATGTGCAGAAAATCTAAGTAATCTGAAGGAGTGCTATCTAAAGTTTCCTGATATCATTAGAATTCATCAATCTTAAATAAACTGTCTCATACATAAGTCAAGAACTTCTGTTGCTTTTTCTAGGGGCAAAGAGTAAAAGTGATTGATGTCTCCGACAAACATCCACACGCTGTCTGTGTCTAGGGTCATTATAGGTGGAACTTCTTGTGTAGACTCAATAAAGCAATGATTTTATGAACATTATGTCTGTAGAGGGAAAAATGGAAAGTTCACAAGCAAAGGTTTTTTCTTCTTCAAGTATTAAAAAACTTGTAAATTCTTCATTGTAACATTCCAAATTCTGTGATAGTGGGCCCAAATCCTGCAGTTGGAAAATCTTCTAAGGCTTTACAGAATGTGCTTATTTTGCAGTTTGTTTTGAAGGCTTTCCGCATCCCCAGAAGAATTTAGAAGTTTGGGGATTGACATCTCCTTTTGGGGACAAGGCAAGTATAAGCTTTATTATTATTATTATTACCCCAATCCTTTCGGAGCTAGGTTCTTAAATTGCTGGCTGCTACTATTACTTATTTGCTCTTATATGATATTTTATGTTTTGTATAATGTTTCCCTTGTTTTGATGAAAACAATATCTGTGGAGTATTTCTACTCAGGGTAGAAAAGTGATATGTAAATAGTAATAATTATAATATATGAGATATCCATGTTTTCTATCTGTAACTGCAGGATAAACTGTAACCACATCACTGTGGAACTCAGTATTGCAAAACCTATTGCCATACTCACAAGTACATGAATAGTTGAAGAGCTTCCTACGTATATTAAGTAAAGGCTGTGAAAAAGCATATGTGAAGCTTTATCATGCTCTAATGCTGTCTCACTTATTTTACAACTCATAATGCTAAACATCCATAATGCGCTTCAATTCATGCATTTGCGCATCTTTCTATTTGCATATTCTGCACCCTGTTTAGGAGACATTTTACAGTTTCTGCTAAAGATCTTTTTGTTTGGACATAAGGTCTATTTCTGCAGGCCATTAACTGAATAACAACAATACTTGATATGATCTGGACTGCTCATAGCATGGGTCTGCGCACGTCCTCTTTATGGATTCTCGTAAATGAATGCTCTCTCATGCATAATGAAACACTACAAGTAACCTTGGTGCTTAAATCCCACACTGATATTTGCAGCATAACTGTACACGAGGCACACAAATAGAACTGAGGGTTCCTCTCTTTGGAGGGAGGGGGAAATGGTGTGCAGACTAATGACATGAGCAAAATGAATCCTTGGTTAAAAATAAAATTAGCCAGCACAAGCTGAAACATGAGAAAAGCTGTGTCCTTTTTATTTTCTGAAATGCCTTGCTTCATCAAGCACCATCATGCCTAAAATGCTGCATGGATAATTAACTAAACCAGAACCTTATTTAGCCAATGCATGTGGTCAGTACAGTGTATTCCTGCTCAGGTTGCTATGTTCATGATGACAAGATCAGCTGAATTTTGTGTGTTATGGCATCTGTGCAAAAGTTATGTGGATTGTCTCATTGCCCATTTTTTTTGACCCTGCTGGCCATGCAAGCTGGCCAGGGAAAACAAGCGCAGCCAACCACATTTTAGTGGACATGGTAACTGGTCCTGATACATATAGAGAGCAGGCCAGTGAAGTTGTAACATTGGTTCCCTGCTAATTACAGTGAAAAATTGGGAGCCAGCTTCATGAATGTGCACTTCCTCCTTGTAGTCCAGGGATGGGAAAATCCGCTCCACTTCCAAGTGGGGAGGAGTTGCATGTGACCACACACTCTCCTACGTGGGCGGGGACGTTGTTCCTGTCGCCTGGGGGATCCCGGCCGTGCCATCCATCATCCAGCTGATCAGCTGGCTGGGGGGCGCATGGTCAGGACCAGTTTAAACAGCAGCGCGAGCTGAGAGGCTTCCTCTTGGCTCTTGTCCGAAGCCCGGGGTGTGGCTAGGGCCATGCCATGACCCTTCCGGGAACCCAGGGGTGAGCTCGAGTTGGTTTGCATCTATGGGGCTCCCTCTACTGGTGGTTTACCCTATGAGACTTCCTGCACAGCAGGCAGGAGTCAGATATAGCCTGGTCTAATCAATGCCTAAGCCAATACCGCTCATATTCTGTAACCAATAAAGTTGTGGCCTAAATTTGCCCAATAACATTAACCTTATATCCTGTGTCCTAGTGTTTTTATTCCTCCTTGAGGGGGTGGTTATGGGGTCTCGACACGTAACCCAACCTTTTCAAAGTACTGTAGATTTGAACTGCTTAACTCTGTAGTGAAAGACTTTGCCCTGGAGAGCAAAGAAGCTGCAGCATCTCCAGATGTTGTGGAACACATCTCCCATTATTCCTGACTGATGGCTCTGCTTGCTAGGGCTGATCTGATGGAGCTTGAGTTCAACAGCGTCCTGAGTGCCATGGGTTATTCATTCCTCCCTGGCGCAAACTCCTTCACTACAAATTACAGTTAAGCAGTTCAGTGCTTCTGAACTTAGCTTAGGTGAAGTCCTGGTCTCCCAAGATAGGTGGATACCAACAAGAGAAACATTATGGGGGAGTAGGATCTGACGGAATGTTGATGCTCTGAACCTCCCACTTTATGCTTAGCCTATATGAATACAAACCTGTGTGAATAAAACCATCAGACTCAAGTAATCTTCATTCCAAGGAAACTAAACTCAAGGTACGGCTGGACCTCTGAAACTACTTATGTACCAATGATTGGGATGTGCAGAACAACATTATGCATTCTTAACACCCTGTACGTGCTGCTTGCTGCAAATACAAAGTGCAAGAAAGATGTTGATCAGACTCCAGACTGATTTACACCCATTTTTAGGAAACTGGATTGAAGCTAATTTTGAATATTTCACCCTCATGTATATGGGAAAGATTTGGCCTGCCTAACCTTACAAACTTCAATTCTAAGAGGTTATATAAATTTCTGGCCCTTCTCCATGACAACGGGAAATTAGCTCTTCTCTCCCCCAAATATCTTAAATAAGTTAAATAATTGTACAGCTTTGTCTATTTCCGTTGTTTTTTCTTTAGACGCTCAGTTGACCTACTAATCAACCTTGTTGCCAGACAAAGCGAACAAGGTCACCATGCTTTGAGCACCTCTATTTTTCCTCTGTCTCACAAGTTATGCATCTCATAGATTCAGAAACCACTGTTTAAAATAGATTTGACAAGCTTAAATGTGGTTTGGCAGGAAGGAGCAAGGGGGAGTGAATTGTCCTGGGAGTGCAGAGCAGGAGGGAATCACATTGTGGACAGGAAACCTAGGGCATTAGGGAGGCTGCATCCCTCTGCATTCTAGGAAGAAAAACATGGCAAAGGAAAGACCAGCTTAGCCCTATCCATTGGCCAGAGAAGGAGAAGCTGCAGAGGATTTGCTTCTCCCCTCCTTCCCTACCAGAAAGAACACTGGGACTGTAGAGTAAGAGGGGAAACCTGTCCTGGTTCTGTCATTGCCCAGGGAACTAAAAGCTATTGGATTTAAGGCATATGCATGAGCAGGAGTCTCTGTGTTTGTGCTACTGCAACTGCGGGAAACATTTGACTGAAAGGAGGGCTATAGATTTTAAAAATAAATAAATAATAGTGTTGTACAACAATGACAAGAAGATCAAACCTATCCATTCTTCGGGAAATCAGCCCTGAGTGCTCACTGGAAGGACAGATCGTGAAGCTGAGGCTCCAATACTTTGGCCACCTCATGAGAAGAGAAGACTCCCTGGAAAAAACCCTGATGTTGGGAAAGATTGAGGGCACTAGGAGAAGGGGACGACAGAGGACGAGATGGTTGGACAGTGTTCTCGAAGCTACGAAAATGAGTCTGACCGAGCTGCGGGAGGCAGTGGAAAACAGGAGTGCCTGGCGTGCTCTGGTCCATGGGGTCACAAAGAGTCGGACACGACTAAACAACAACAACAACAATGACTCAACAGACTAGTGAATATCGTTGGGGGGAGGGGGAATCATTATTAAAACTATCTGTGTTTTTTCTGTTGAAGTTAGAAGACTCACTTCTGGGAGATTCAGGTTTCATTTGGAGAACTGGTTTCAGTTTGACCTCTCTGCCATGGGTAATTTTGATCCTCTTTTTTGTTCTCATGGAGAATATGAGCTGGAGCATAATGGAGGCAGATGATAGCTTTGCTAAGTCCTAGATATAGCCTTGGACGTGGACTCAGGTCTCTTAAGAATACTGTAACTGTATAAGTATACAGCTCCTAAGTTGTGCAACTCCCCACAGAGGTTCACCTGGCAACTTCAGCCAGATGAACCTCTGGCTTCCGGCAAATGCTGAGGACATGCCTCCTTACCCTGGCTTTTGACATTTGAGATGCATATTTATAGGACCAATCTTATTTCCATGACTGAAAGTTGTTCTGCAACTGTTTTTAATATTGTGTTCTAATGTTAACCTGCCCGAGGACCTTAGGGTGAATGGCAGAAATAATAATAATAATATACCCTACTCCCATGAGGTAAAGATATACTATGCCATTTGTTTTAAACCCTGTGCATCTAACCTACTTGTCAACTTACAGAGTGGAAGAGTCGATTGGGATCGAGACATGCACAGAAGCAATAGCATGAGCACATATACTCAGCTGAGGAAAATCTCAAACCACATGTATTCAACCAATATCTCCACATTAAAAAACTTGCATATGACGGGGCTCTGAATTACAGTATATGAAAAATCCAACAACTTCAGGAAGTCTTTACAGAGGGTGGTGAACATAGCACATGATATCATGGGCTGTCCCCTGAGCCCGCTAGATGACATCTAGGAGAGTGAGAAAAATTCTCAGGGACGATTCACACCCCAGCCAGCACCTCTTTAATCTTCTACCCTTGGGCAGGAGATAAAGAAGTATAATCAGTCGTACCAAACAGGCTAAAAAACAGTTTCTATCCATAGGCTGTTAGGCTGCTGAACGGAAAATAATAATAGTGCAACTGACTTTTGGAATTGGTGTGTGGTGCGACAAGCACACAGAGTGCAATGAGATTGAGTGTTTGGGGGGGGGAGGTTCGGTTAATTTCATTGTACACAGGTTGTACATTGACAATAAAGGTATTATTATTATTATTATTATTATTATTATTATTATTATTATTATTATTATTGTATTTCAGAGACTATGATACAGACCAGTCAGGCCTATTCTATGCCGACATCACATAATGTGCTAAAACTGATTCAGGAATAGATGAAGTACTGCCAATTTGTAAAGTCTGTCATTTCATATCTGATCACTTTTCTACATAAACAACACTCAGTTCTTAAAGTTCCTATAAGTACAGTACATACTCCTTGTTTCTAGGATATCTCAATTATTAAGTTTTTTTAAAAAAAACTCTGACAAACAACATTCCACATCCCACCATAATATACTTCAGAATACAACAACACACAACTATATAATCTATACATCATCAATCATTACTGTTATCTATTACTAATTTACAGAACAGAAAGAAAAAAGGAAAAGAGAATTAAGAGAAAATAAAGTTTACTTCCAATTACACCCATTGTACTATCACTTAATTTGATCGTTTTACACACGGCACCATACTGGTATTATTTTGTTTTCCTAATTCTTATCTAAAGTACATGATTATTTATCACATTCGTCTTACAATGAATAACTTGGAGCTTTAGACTTCTAGTCAGGCTCTAATTTTATTTTTGAACCAATTTTGTACAGGATTAAATTTGCTGAACACTGCACATAAGATCACTTGGGTCAGGAGGTGCTAAAATTAGGCAGAATACTCTCCCACACTGTTCTTGAAGTTCCCATTTCATTTTTGACATGTGTATAGTTCACTCAGCGTCATATAAAACATTTCCTTGTAGCTGCTTCTAGGTTGCTACACTAATTGCATACAAGGGTTGACATTTTTCTTCTCAGGCAGTTGTATTTCAAACAATGATAGATATATTTTGATCTTTTTCTTTTTTAGATCAACTGTTAAATAAATGTTCATTTTGCTGGAGAGTTAACAAATGACAGAAGCAAACTTAACAAATAAAACCACCCTGTTGAAAAGCTTCATGGTGTTTTACAGATTTTCGAGTAAGGAATTCCTGAGCAAACTTGTGAATAATTAAGAGTTGCGTGTCTTGCCTTATTTTCTCTGCTTCAAATACTTGCTTGGGTTTGCGCTTTAAACTCTATTGTATAACTGGATCTCACCCATTGATTAAGTTAGTAAAAAGCTTAAAAAGATAAATGAAGGCCACAATCCAATGAAGGTTACGCAATTTAAGTTATAAATTGTCTCAAGAGGAGAATTAATGGGACAGAAAAGTGCTTAACTTTTTCCAAAATGTAGCCCAAATAAATAAATAAATAAATAGATAAATAATAATTAATAATAATAATAAATTTTTATTTATACCCCGCCCTCCCCAGTCTAAGCCGGGCTCAGGGTGGCTGACACAGTAAAATTACAATTAAGACTTAAAAGAAAAAACAATTAAAGTATAGGTTAAGATGCAACTATCATAATTGTGTGTGTGTGTGTGTGTGTGTGTGTGTGTGTGTGTGTGGAGAAGGGGGGGGGAGAGATATTATTTGAACTTGAAGCACTAGTGACATTGTAAAAAAGATACTCCATTGATTTTAAGGAATAGGAAATAAATAATAAATGGTGGTTTTTCAAAAGTATGTAAAGCAACCACTATGAGCCATAGAAAGTCAGTGCACATTCTTGGCACTAATTTGGGCACACACAAAATAAGCTAATGGGTAAAGTATATCTTAATAAGCACCTACTAATTTACACAAAGGGACATGGATGGCGCTGTGGTCTAAACCACAGAGCCTAGGGCTTGCCAATCAGAAGGTCGGCGGTTCAAATTCCCGCAATGGGGTGAGCTCCCGTTGTTCGGTCCCTGCTCCTGCCAACCTAGCAGTTTGAAAGCACATCAAAGTGCAAGTAGATAAATAGGTACCACTACAGCGGGAAGGTAAACGGCGTTTCCGTGCGCTACTCTGCTTCTCCAGAAGTGGCTTAGTCATGCTGGCCACATGACCCGGAAAAACTGTCTGCGGACAAACGCCGGCTCCCTCGGTCAGTAAAGCGAGATGAGCGCTGCAACCCCAGAGTCATTCGCGACTGGACTTAACTGTCAGGGATACCTTTACCTTTACCTTAATTTACACAAGGCACGTGAGTAGATATTGTAACTTAGGCATAGGCAAAATCAGCTCTCCAGATGTTTTGGAACTACAACTTCCATCATCCCTAGCTAACAGGACCAGTGGTCAGGAATGATGGGAGTTGTAGTCCCAAAACATCTGAAGGGCCGAGTTTGCCTATGCCTGTTTTAAAGCATAGGAAGAAATGATATATTGAAGTAGAATCTTGGGCTTTGTACCAATGCACTGACAAGATCTGTACATAGCAAGTCAATAACAGAACCTCTCTGATGGCAATATGTTATGCTTAAATGACAGGTATTGCAGCAGATAGCCACTATATAATGGACCCACGAGAACTGTGGTAAACGGAAAGCATTTCCAAATCAATAGTTCTGACTGACAGGGCTTGGGAAACAGACTATAATTTCCGCCAAAGTGTCCAAAAGTTTCAGATATGTTTTTTTTTTGTATTCACTGATTATTCTTTTTTTTGTCTTTCTAGAAATAGTCTCAACTTTAAAAGTGTTCCCTGACATATCCCCAAACAATTGTATCCTACCTTTTCACAATTATACACCCAAGTTTTGCGAACAATAAAAAAATAACAATTACAGGTACAGTACAACATAATAAAAGTCAAAAAAATAAAACTATAAAAACATATAACGCAAGCCACTAAAAAGCATTAGTCAACTGCAGTAATAAGGTTCTTCTGTTTAGCTTCAAGTCCACAAGGATAATGGCGATCTTAATAGTACACCAATGCATGGGGGAGGGGCATATGTACTCCCTTTTTTCTGGATATACACTCTAGGGTCACCACTATTTTTCTAAATTTGTATTTTTGTTAGCTGCCTTGGATGCTTAATTGTGGAAATGCAGGATAACAACAACAACAAATAATTATTATTAGTTCTTGGTCAGGTCCCCATTGGAAGTCAGAAAGATCATACTGTTTTGCTTTCAACACCCTACATTCATTATCAATAGGAGATAGAGCCCCCTGCACCCAACTGAAAAACTTGGATTATACATCGAACTAAACCTAGATCCAGCTGCCGGGAGGATTCTTTTCCAGGAGCAACAACAAAATAACTTTCAAAACTTTGGCACATGTCAGTGAACCTCATGCATCAAGAGCAAATGACAATTAGCATCAACTTGATCCTTTGGATAATATTTTATATTAGGCTCTCATGACTGCTACTTCCCTGCTACCATCAAAATCTCCCTCCTAGGGTGTGTTCATATAGCAGGATCTTGGTAGTGAGATGCCTAAATGGAAACCCACTGCTAGTGTGTCTTTCATGTAGTTTAACTAAAGGTTTATGCCAGACACAGTTAGTGAAATGTGGGTTTCATTATTTACTCATGCAAGGCAAGTTGACAATGCTTTAGAGAATAAAGTTATACATCACTGCGTCTCATTTTTGTTTACATTTTTTCCTCTGGTTTTTACAACAAAGACAAAAAGATGTGGAAGACCTGAATGATAAGGGCGTTCAGGCCTGACCAACACCCATTAGGAATTAAGTGTGCACTTTAGAATATGCCCTACATTTCTCTGGAGAAGACAGGCTTCACTGTGGGTAGGGAGTTTGGAAGCCACTATGCAGAAAACTACTAAGTTACATTCATAATTGTAGATTGCTGACAGGCCCTTTTGGAACTAAAACCAGGAATCCTTGGTTTCCTTTTTTTGGCTACCCCGTGTAATGAGCCACCAGGGCCGAAGCTGAGAGAATCTTCTTAGGCAGTGAACTGTTGGACTCCCCATGCTCTGATTTGCTCCCCACCCACCCATGCTGGCCACTGGTCCTTCCAAGACAGGACAAAGTATAAAATATTCCTATCTGGACTCAGGTGTGTTCTTCAGCTTCGCCTCCTGGATTTGTCCCTCATCCTTGACTCAACTCCTAGTTCCCAGCACCTGGCTTTCCTCTGACAGCAGCTGACATATGGGCCCTGACAACTATCCTCCAATGTATATGCAGGGTCTTATCCAGTTAAGATATTTGTTCATTTCCTGTCTTTCATTGTAGTAGTTGCTGCTAAAGGCTAGATTTTACTTTTTTGCATTACAGCCGATGTACTTTACATAGAGATGTTCCATATGGCGCAATGTATGAGGTATTACAGTCAGGCATTAAAAAAGTCAGTGTGTGGAAACAGCCTCCCAGATGGAAGGTAATGTGTAGCTCATCTCTTAGTCAAAAGACAAGAATGACTTTGTTTACTTCTGTGGTGCTATAGCTGTTGAAACAGGATGTCTGGCTATCTTATATTGCTTCCTTTTATTTCATCTTAGGCGGAAACATGAGCTGGACATTTCTTGGAATAGCCTCTACTTGGCAGACTCTGGAGATTTATGATGGTGGCTGTTAGGAGGTCACCAAGTCTGATACATGTGTAGATCAGGCATAGGCAAACTCGGCCCTCCAGATGTTTTGAGACTACAGTTCCCATCATCCCTGACCACTGGTCATGTTAGCTAGGGCTGATGGGAGTTGTAGTCCCAAAACATCTGGAGGGCCGAGTTTGCCTATTCCTGGTGTAGATTGTGGGAATAATGAACTATTATTTTTATGCATTTCATTTCATTTCATTTATTAAAACAGACTAAGGGGGGAAATGGGGTAGATTATTTTCTATGGTTCTTTGATAGGAATGAACACCGAGGGGCCAGAGCTACAAACCCTGCAGTCCTTTGTATGATTACTTAACCCATATTTCAAACACCTGATTTCTGAAGGCAACATTATCAAGGCTATTCTGCTTGAATTATTATCAGTATTAATACTGGCATTTATTTATTTATATTCCACCGAATGCCCAAATAGGCTTATAAGCACTTTGCAAATTTCATTATGTTCTTAGTGGATGTGCAGAGATAGATTTGTAATTACTCTTGCTAAAAACCCAAAACTGCGAGCCATTTAAATTGTTTGCTTGAAAATTGAACAAGTCTCTTCCTGCCTCTTTCTGCAAGATCTTTATGGACACCACCAGACATTTGAGGTGAAGAACAGGACTAAAATAGTATCTACTGATAGATAGTGTAATATGAGACTAAGGCCAGATTCCTTAAAACAAAAAAACACCCACGAAACTCCATGAATAGTAATACAAGTCTTCTGGAAATGTCTATTAACTTATAAAGACAACCAAATTACATAGGAGGGACCCCATTACTGCATATGATAGCTCACACTTTTCACTGCGTTAAGTTTTTTGATGTGGCTTACTATGATGTGACCTTTTATGCTGAGGGAAACTCCAAATTTCCTAAATTCCATTCCAATCTTCCTTGAATTGACAATTCTGTCTCGTTTAATGGATATGTACCTGCATCTAATTTGGTCCACAGAACGCATTCTTAAAACAACTGGCAGTCACAAAGGTGTCTGGAGCACTATCCATGTACTTATAAAAAGTGACATCTGAACATTAAACTATAGGCCAGTGCATTCTTGACAGCCCGCCAGCCAGTACTAGCTCTGAATCACAGACATTCCAGTTTTCAATCTTACCACTGATTACATGATAGCAAAGTTACACCTTGGTGATGGGAGAATTCCCACCACAAAAGTCAAGATAGTGCCAAAAACAGCATTTAAGCAATTTTCTTTGTTTTACTTGATCAGTGTTTTTCCAGAGAAATAAAAGAATGCAGCTCTAAGAACATAAGAAGATCCAGCTGGATCAGGTAAGTGGCCCATCTTGTCTAGCATCGTTTTTGCATAGTGACCAACCAGATGTGCATGATATTCTACACCCAGAACTGCACAGTAATTTGATGCTTAACGGGAAATGGAGAAGAAATTGGTTTGGTCCACTTTTCACAGTGTCAAACCCAGGCATCCCCAAACTGCGGCCCTTCAGATGTTTTGGCCTACAACTCGCATGATTCCAAGCCAACAGGACCAGTGGTCGGGGAAGATGGGGATTGTAGTCCAAAACATCTGGAGGGCCGAAGTTTGGGGGTGCCTGGTCTAACCCATTCCAAAGTTCTTGAACTTGCTTGATATGAAGACTTTTAGCGTAGCATTTTCTTTTCACATGCCTGTAGTTAGGTTGACTGAGATTATTCTTACTCTAGGTGTGTGAACTGGGCACGCCCAATTAAATGCCAGACATCCCTCTCAAACAACAGGCCCCCAATGCCATATCACAATCTCACCTGAAACCCCAGTCTGTTTCAATATGCAGTATATGAGCTGTTGTTCAAGGAATTGTGGCACAATCACATGCATATTTACTTGGAAGTAACTCCCACTCTGTGAGGCTTACTTCTTCCCTGGTAAGTGCATTTAGGATTGCAGCCTTAGCTGCAAAGTTCTTTGGCCCATAGCAATTGCCTGCTTAAACTTGAAATACAAATCATTTTGGTTGTACTGTGTGTACATTTCTGGACTGAGCTCACAACCTGCAAGTCAATGCAAAGAAAAGGTTGCTAATGCCATGACTGCTTGCTTGCCTGCCTGCCTGCCTTACTTTTATGGAAGGGATATCCCTTTATTTTTGGAAAGGCAGCAGAAAACCTGTTTATTGCACTGTACATAACTTAAAGGAGTTCCTAAGAGTCTGGCAAGTGTCACGTATCAGGGAGTCCTCCTTGTTGCTATAAATCTGTTACTCACATGATCTCACAAATGAGTCACCCAACTAATAATATATTCTTCTCTTTTTATACATTTGATACACACACACACACATATATAGAACAAAAAAATACATATTGATCACCGGTATCTTCATTTTATATATATTTAAAGGTCGACATAATTCTATTCATATTGTTTACTTATTTGTGTAATATATATCTCATGCCTTCTACATAAAACTTTGTGGAATATATATCACATGCCTTCAGCATGAATTCCCACGGGAGCTAACCATACAAAGCCATACGAAACAGAATGCAAACAGAATATATAAAATTAAAGCAACAACAAGAACACATTAAAACTGCTGTTTAGGTTATTGCATAATTCTATTACGTTGGAAAATGGTTATTTTTTATCTTAATTGCAAATACCTAGAGCAGAGCAAACATAATAGCAATGAGGAAATGATAAATATTGCATTCTTTCTGAAACTATACCACAGCCCATGTGAGTCCTTATTTTAATATATTGGCTGGAAGATTCCCCTATCACATTATTTAAATACAAGGTACCCTGGAGAATGAAAAACCCAGACTTACCAAAGCAGTGACAGGAGTTTATTCAGATTTATTTTCCCCCCACTACTGCAAAGTTTATCACTGCTTTTTGGTGACTGACAGCTTTACACCCTTATCTTCACCAATATTTCTCTTCACTGGGTAACGAACAAGGAAAAGATAAATATCCTTCCCAATCCTTCTCCCCCCCCCCAGCAAACCCACAAAACAGAGTTAACATGTTAAAAAGAGAACTGTTACCTACCAGCTCAACTCTTCCAAAACCTCCAACTCCAAGTGTGTCAATGATGTTGAAGTCAGATAGTTTCAGGTTGGCAAAGAAGGCAGCTTCGGCTTCATATCTGGATTTTTTAATGCGAAAAAATGGAAATTTCTTAGAAGTGCAAACATGAGTGCTACATAACTCTGTTCCTGGATGACATGCGCGCTGAACGGAGTTTACGAGCTTAATTTCCATCTTGTCTCTCAAAGTTTCTTTGTTTTCTCGCCCATTGTTTTATTGGTCCACGTTCAAAACCTATTTGCATTTCCGCCCCCAGAATAAACCAGAGGTGCCAACAGAATGTCTGTGTAATGCAAATGCTTCACGCTATAAATCAATTCCAGTTATCAAATGAAGGCTACATCTTGACAGTTTCTATTAATCTTCTCGTGAAGGTGGGAGGGGTGGGGCTTTTTTAAGGATTTAAATTTTTTTTGCTTTTTGATATTTTTGGAAGATAAAGTCTTTCATATGAGTTTCTCTTGTCCGCAAGCTGGCAGTTTCTATAAATGTTTATTGAAAGTGGCAAGACCATTAAGGTCCCCAGAGAGAAACCACAGCCAGGTTTTATGAAATCAGATCCAATAAGCTGAGGAACTGGCGTGTGGATGTCTGAAAGGAATTATTTCAGACACCCATTAACTTTTCTAAAAGAACATTTCCTCTTCTCCTGCATTTAGAAATGCTGCATACAAATTCAAAAGCTTTGTGGTTCCCAGATCCAGGAGTTGTCTCTCGAGTCTGTGTACAGAGAGGCTTGTAATAAGTGTGCACAGTACTAGCTATGTAAGCCATGTGAAACGGACACATGCGCGCATGCCAAAACTAAGCCTCCCAAGGGTATACCCATGCAGATGCATCTCCCAAAATAGCTTCTTCTTGGGGATTACAGTATTTTTAGAAGGGCTAAGAGGGCAAATGGAAGAACAGGTTCCACTCACTTACTGAAGCTTCATTTGGGAAGTACTTGGGTGCCAGAAAAGAAAGACCTCACGCATGTGCTGCCACCTTTGTTCTTCAGAAACTGTATATGGTTCTAACATTTACCATGTACAGAACAGATGGTTTCTCAAGCATTCCAAAACAGACTATGTGTAAGGTCACATGGGCTAAGTAAAAATTAGAGGGTACTTATTTAGCCATGCCCTTTTAGCTCATTTATTCCAGCTGGATGTAGGTGTCTTCCTGAATCACACTCAAGAGCACTTTTTTAAAATAAAAAAGCATACTCCTTTAGGTTTCAAAAACAGGTGACCATGTATTATGGGGGTGAACACAGTTCAGAAGAAACTTGGGCATTTAAAACTAGTTACACCCTGGTCAGTGTGTTTAATTTACTAGCATGCCTAATAAAAATGCGAATGTTTGGTGTTAATGGCATTTTTTATTAATTACACATGTTTATTTTCTGCTGGTTGTCATTCCTTGGGAGCACACTAAAATGCACACCTTCACTTGTGCCGGAGAATACACCAACACAAAAGTAAAAATAAAAAAATCACATGACCAAAAATACCTGCATTTGACTAACATGGCCAGCAACATTCATTTATTTTTTTAGATTAGAAATGTTAAATGCACATGCAAAGCAAGCCTGACACATTATGTCTGACTAAGGTTTCAACATTTTATTCACATTGCTGGACTAAAAAAAGAAAGAATGCAATTCTGCTAGATCTTCATGAATTTTATTTTTCTCCCAGTTTAATATGTGTATATCGCAGTGATTCTGTCAATGCCTGTAACTGTTTAGAATCTAATCTATGTGTCTGGATAGGCTTGTGTAAACAAAAATGTTTTAAGCAGGTGCAAACAAGAGTTCAGCAAAGGCACCTCCTGATGTCAATAGGCAAGGAGTTCCAAAGTGTAGCTGCCACACAATGTACAGATTTCTTACAAGCACAGATATTATTTGACACGTGTAAGCAAGCAGTGCTGGTTCCGCAGACTGAAACAGTCATGTGGGCACATGTTGGGCAAGGTGAACCAGTGCAGATCTTTGAGCAGAGGTGTCACATACTGACAGCAACTGCAGATTCCAGGTAAAGTGTAAGAGTTATATAGTACAGTACATTGCTTGGGCTTTCTTTTTAAAAAAGAAAAAGGCTTTTCTTTTTTAAAAAAAGGCTTGCTTGGGTGGGTGGCTGAGGTATGGCCAGCTGTCTTCTATGCCCCTTGATCCACTGGTCCATTCACAAAACATGAGTTAGCTTTAAGGTAGAGAGTGTTCCCACTCTCTTTACAGCTGTTATTTTCCTTGTGTCCACTACTCAGTGGGTCCAGACATAAAGGTGGCAAGCAGCTGCAGCAAAAGTCACCATCATCCTTCTCTCTCTGGGCTTGCCATGTGGCAGTTTATGCGCTTCATCCTTTTTTCTGCTGCTACCTGATGGACCCACAAGGAGAAGGCACTGGTTCTTGTGGTAGTCACTACTGCTGCTGCTGCTGCTCTCCTTTAGCTGATAATCTTAGCACTGAGGAGCATACCCACATTGATAAAGAAAATTCAGCCACAATGTTGGGAACTCCAATCAGGGCTCCTGTCAGCTGTTGCTGTCTGGGACTTGGGCCATGGCAGCTGCCCAACTATGTTGTCCCCTAATGGCCGTAGGTGGGGAGCGGGTATGCTAGAAGTCAGATGCGCAAAAAAATTACAAAAAGCAAAAGTAAATAGAAAAACTGCAAAAGCATCTTGTGAAGCAATCCTGATAATCCTATTTCAAAAGGTTCTGATGGGAAATAAACTCCATTTGATTGTTTATTAGGTCCTTTCCATAACCTTGCATCTATGGCCAACACATTACATCTGATCTTGGAAGCTAATCAGCTCCGAGCCTGTGGTGGTTCATGGAATAACCTTGTTTGACACAGTTGCTTATTGATCATTTTACACTTGCCATGATGTGCATATTAAAGGGGTAGAAGACTAAAATGCTGCCAAATGGAAGATCAACTTACAAATCTCTTCATAGCTGAATTATAAAGAATATATTGTGAGAGGCTTTGTAACCTAGTCAATGTACTTCACAGATCTATTTTTAATCCAGTTAGGATGCTTTTTTTAGCTCTTACATTTTCCATCATAATTAATACTGGGATGTTTCTATTTGTAATGTAGGTAAAATGTAAAGGTAAATGACCCTTGGATAGTTAAGTCCAGTCAAAGGCTACTATGGGGTGTGACGCTCTTCTTGCTTTCAGGCCAAGGGAGCCAGTATTTGTCCACAGACAGCTTTCCGGGTTATGTGGCCAGCATGACTAAACCACTTGTGGCACAATGGAACACTGTGACAGAAGCCAGAGCGCACGGAAACACTGTTTACCTTCCCACCGCAGCGGTATGTATTTATCTACTTGCACTGGTGTGCTTTCAAACTGTTAGGTTGGCAGGAGCTGGGGCAGAGCAATGGGAGTTCACCCCATCACGTGGATTCGAACTACTGACCTTTGGATCACCTTATGGTCTAAACCAAGAGACTCCGTGGTTTAGACCACAGGGCCACCGCGTTCCCCTTATTTGTAATGTAACCTTGCATCTGCCACAAGTCTTAGGTGAGATTACTAATCTTATTTATGTGGAAGCAAGTCTCACTGATCCAGAAACATATGCTTCAGAGTTATCTTCCCTGTTGAGGATTACAAGCAAAAAAAAAGGATTCGGAGGACCACACCATTCACATGATGATTACTAAATGATAATCTGCATTTAATAAAAAGTAAATAGCCATACAAGGTCTATTCCTTAATGGAAAGACAGTTCCATATTAATGGGTTGTTAAACACATTGTCTGAATCCACTTTAAGCCTACATTGTTAAATTAACATAGCATCTTGTTTCCTATGGGAAACAGGAAGCTGGAATAGATAGGCCTTTGGTGTGATGCAGCAGGAGTATTTTCCTTATGTTTGCATGCTTATACAACATCCTAGTAATCATAACCACATTTACCACCTAATTGTAGCCACACTGACAGTCCAAGGAAATGCCTATATGACTTTAGTTCCAAACATCCTATTTTGTAGAACCATTTAAAATGTAGATTTTAGCTCATTGCTGCTACATAAAAGTCCTTGCCTCTACTGGTCATCCAAGCATGGAGAATAATGTTTTAGATTCATGCCCTATCTGCCATGAGCAAAATCAGAAAATTTGCTAGTCCTGTTGCAGTTTTTTTGTTTCTACTTACACTCCTCAAATGTTTCTCTTGGGCAATTTCCAAGTTCACCTGGAAATCATGCTTCATGGAATATTTGGTGGATACAATAGTGGTGCATTTAAGTCATTGTAAACCTGGTCTTATGGGAGTCTCTTGTTATAGATGGCAATGTGTATTACATTGATTACTTCTATGGTAAGCCAGGTCTTGCAATTTTTTTTTCTGAGTGAGGAGCAAGGGTTTCTGTCCCAAAGGCATTCCCTAACTATCACCCTTGCTGCCCACACATAATTTCTTAATTGTTTCGGAACACCAAACAGGACATCTTATCCTGGTAAGAAGCAGATGATAGTCCACAACACAGTTGGGCAACTTGCATTAATGTTTTTCTGGGTCCCAATATCACCCCTATGAAATTTCATCATTTCTCTCCCCCTCAAAATTCATGTTTCCTTCCAATCTAAGCTCCAAAAACACACTTTAAACCAGGTTTGGTGACCTCTCTACTCAGATACCCACAAGGACATGCACCACTTGAGTTCTAATGCTGCATGATGCAACTGGAACAACAAATTCTCAAATGCAATTCTTTGAAATGTACTGAAAGCAACATAAAGTTGGAGCAAAAAACCCCCACTAAAATTCTGTCTGATCATGTTTCTGAAACCACAGTTAGTTTACATAACATTTTATTATGTTAAAGTGCATTGCTCATATACTGTAGAGAGAAAATCCGCTTGTACATCAACATTATGGGGGAACAGAAGGAGCTCATACAAAGAAACCCAAAAGCAGTGGGGAGACTTTATAGTTCCAAAGTTAAGAAACTCCTGTGTATACCTGTCAGTGTTTCATAGTTCACCTGGGTTGAACTTGGTGTAACATACAATTATAGCAGCAAACACCAAAGAAAAGGCCAATCTCAAGGCTATGAAGTTTAAGTATGTAAAACATGGCTACATTTACATTCATCTCTTTTTACTCCTTCCTCTTTTACCTTTCCATCTGTAGTCTTCTTTCCATACACTGTCAAAATTTAGATTGTTAGCTCATTGGCGCACAGATCACATACCCATTCCCTCTAATAGCAAATACGGTGGCTTTGAGCCAACCAGAAGGGCAATGAAACTGGGTCACCCATCAAACAAGGCACATATTTCTGCATACACTCTATGTATGCAGAAAAGCATTGCATTGTAAAAACGCAACAAAATCGCCTTGGAGCAAACCAAAAAAACCAAAACACCCAGAATACTGTCAAGAGCTATGGATGAGCAAATTCCTCCAATAAGAATGGAAATTAGAAGCACTTTAGAGGCCGGACAATGAGGAAAGTGGGAGAGGGGAAGTTGGGTGACAGAGTTGAAAATGACAGCCTGAACAACTGGAGCAAAGTATCAGGAGTATTGTAGACTTCTTAAGAAAAAAGAGAAGTACAGAATAAATCACAGACCAATTTCTGAGACTGAGGGGGGAAATATAGTAGGAAAGTGTCATAGTATAAAATATTCCATTATATATCTAGTGACAGAAGGAAGAGAAGAAAATAAAGTATTGGCAGTTTGCAAAACATCAATAAGATGTCCAGATTTCGAGAGCAGCAACTATTGAAACTGAGCAAATAGGTGGTCAAATAAGTCGTGAGTTGGAGCCCCATGTTGGGCAAAAGATTCCACTGAATTAGATGATCCTCGTGGTCCCAACTCTACAATTCTATGAGGCATTCTAAGTCAAGGAAAGAGAAATGAAAAATACAAATGTGAGTTGATTTCGAATTAAGACACTAACCACTAATAGCAAGTCCAAACAATAGCTCAAGAACCAGAGTGCTAAGAAGCATTCATCCAGTGCAATCTTCTGGAACCATCCCTGGGGATAAAACCCAGAACCACTGCAGAAAAGTGCCCCCTATACCCATCTCCCATAGACAGCCCAGGAGGATACCGTGGTCAATGATATCAAAATCTGCTGAGAGATTTAGTAAGAGCAACAAGGTCACACTCCTCCTGCCCCTCTCTCTATAGAAGTCATCATCCACTAGGGCAACCAAGTCAGATTTAGTCCTGAACTCAGGCATGAATTCAGATCGGAATGGGTCTAGATAATCAGTTTCCTCATGGTGAAATTTGGAAAATCAATAAAAATAATTTGGAAAAAAAGATAATTGGTTCTTGCCTGCAGCTACATTGCCATGACTGACAGGGGGTCCAAAGGGGTGGGGCGGGATTTGAGCAAAGGACACCTATCATTTCGAAAGATAACGGTTGGGGGTTTGGTTAAGAATGGGCACAGAAAGGTTGTGAGGGCTGGTTTCTTTGAGGTACCTATGTGTAAGAGTGAGCAATCCTTTCCCTCTCAAACATGGGGATTTGAATAGGTAAGATGGGGTTAGGAAGCTGTAAGTGTTATCTTTTGTGTAGGATTCTCCATAAATGTTCCTACTCTTGTGGTTTCTCAGCTGGTTCTTACTTGTGATGGCAGGTTTGAGGCTGTGGGCTGATTCTCCCTTTCCCAAAGCACATTCCCACACACTGTCCTGATTCCAAGTTCCTGGTTTTATACAACAGCTGCTATGAAACAGTTAATTATTAATGGCACATTGGAATATAACTAATCAAAATGCAGCATATCTGTAAAACAATGGACAAAGATATTCCAAAAGTGTGCCAATGCAAACCTCTAACAATTATAGTAGAGCTATAGTAGAAAACTGCATAACACATAGGCAAAAGTGTGTGAGAAGCACATTGTTGCAAGCCCTATGTTTAAATGTTCCATTCTACTTAAAAGGCACCACAGTGCTAATCATTCACAAAATGATAAATGAGATCTGAGTTTTGCAATTATTCTACTGCTTTAGGTTTATGAATTTGCTTTTAGTAAATAAAGGAGATGTGTGGAGAAACATCAGACATCTGTTACATGCAGCACATCCTCTCAGATAAGCAGCATGGCTTAATTCAGCTGTGTAGTAAACTACTATGTAGATAGGAATTATAGCCAGCTGGGAGACAGCAATATCTGAAATCAAAATAGTCTAACATTAAATGATGAAGACCTGTCTTTCAAAAGGAAAGTTCATGCATTCCATCTGAAAGATTCCAAGTAGTATAAAGGCCACAAGTCAAAATATAGTGGTAGCAACCAGGGCAGTGTTGAGCAGGTCGCGCGCCCTGGCGCTGAGGGGCGGAGATCACTCTGGCACCCCCGCCCTCGCAGGGCGCAGCGCGGCTTCGTCGCGCAGCGCCCTGCCTACCAGCCCGGCGCCCTGGCACCCCGCAACTCTACCTAGAGCCGGCCCTGGTAGCAACTTCCCTAGCTGGTTGGCCACATTTTGGACCTCTTCTAAACTATGACACATTCCTTGAGTACTCAAGTAGCCAGCTCAAGGTAGAAAAACCAGCCCTATATCCTTTGCACATCCCATCAATTTGGCAGGCAGATGGGAGTTTGGGCTGCAGCTCCTTCCCACATCACTCCCACTTGCTTAATTTCCTTCCCCTTACTTCCTTGTTTTAACTTCTTCCCTTTCATCCCCCAGATGGTAGAACAGGCACCCATTATCATGTTTATTGCTGGTTGCATATCACTGTAGTCTTTGTACTACTATGTACTTCAACAGGAAGTATTCCACATTTTGTATGTACAGATATATATTTGTTGTCCTAACTACAGATGAGTGAATCCATCCATTTCAATTCCTCTCAGGTTCTAATTGTTCCTATCTTAAATTCAGCTCTCATTTGATTAAAAAAAAAGTCCTAATGAAAATTCACGAACATTTTAGTGTGAATTTCTCATAATTCACATTTTTGTATTCAACTTTGCCTAATATATTCACTTTTGCAAAGCAATTTCTTTCATATAACGTATTTTTATAAGTTATTCTCACTAATATATGCACTTTTATACACACATTACCCTAGTATATACTTGTTTGTACACATTTGTCCACTGGAGAACTGCATTTGTAAAAAAATATATATGTGAATTTCAAAGGCTAGCTATTGTTCAGTTTGCATATTGTTGCAGAAAGTGAGAAATCGGGTCCTCCCTCATAGAGGGCACGTGTTGCGGTGAGACCCGGAAACCGACACCCTGTGGGTAAGAGTGGTCAGTCGCAATACCCGATTGGTAGGTCCCTCGATGTTGGGTTCAATCTGGCCAATGGGGCACAGTCTAAACGGATCAAGGGACCTATATATGCCCATGCACGTGACCCAGAACTTCCTCTTTCGACGCATGCATTCAGAACACCTGCCCACCTCTCCTTACTTTTAAGGCTTGTTGCGCTTGACCTTGCTATGCCGTCATGTGTTGTCTGTCATTGGGACGGGCACAGCAGGAATTTCCCCCACTTGGCTGATTGGCTGTTGCCATTTGGGTTTGCCTGCCACATAGCAAATCGTCACAACTTGTAAGGTTGCGGATAGGCACTGTTTCAGGTGATAGGGATGGGAGAACGCTCTTGCCATCCCTATGTGAAGGGTATTCCATTAAAAGAATCCAGGGATTCAATTGTTTGGTCAACCCCTGTGAGGGGGTTGTGCCCATGCCTGAGTCCAGGGGGACATCTGGGTGACAGACATAGCCTGTTCCCGGCTTTCCACCTATCCAGGAGTTCACCCTTGGCTGACCTATGTTGGTGCCCTGGGTCAGCGCTACCTGTAAGGGTGCAGGGAGCTAGTCGAACCAGAGCCTATGCAACCACTCACTTTTTGTAATCAATAAAGTTGTGGCCTAAATTTTTCTGCCAAAAACCAAACCAAAAATTGAGTCATGTGTGAATTTATTTAGGGGGGAGGTTTCTGGATCTGAACACGCAATTTTGTAGGCTTGCCATTAAATGAGAACAGAATAAAATTGCTCCCCTTATCTCCTTGGCTGCTTGGAGATATATCCACTTGAAGAATATAATAGGAGTTCAAGGAGACTATGCTGAAGAAAGTATCTTCAGGACATTTTGTGCATACATTATTTCAAAGCAGAGAGAGCAAGGGGCAAATGTTCAGTTGCAAAGTAAAGCTACAGAATGATAGCATTAAAACGTGTATTTGTTTCTCAAGGTAATGGTGCCAGGACTCACGTTTGGCTTTGATCCTCTTAAGGAATATGTGAGAAGAAATTCCTTTCTTGTATAGACATAATTTCTGTGCTCAAACATTGCTGCCAAGATTAACGTAAACCCTTGGCTCAAGCTAGCATAAAACAACTTCAGCCAAATAGCTATGCAAAACAACATGTTTTTTTTATGTTTGTGTGTGTGTAATAATAGATTTTGGATGAAACATTTGGTCTAGGCCTGGCTGAATGCAGGTGTAGGTTACAGAAAAAGTAGCCAAGATGAAGCTCCCAACTATGATGCTTTGTTACTCGTGAAACTCAAAGGAAATGCTAATGGACTGGCAATATAAATCAGACGCAGTTGACTATGATAAATAGTCTCACTGCTCTAAAACAACAGCTCTGAGTCAATGGCTTGGTCTCAGGAAACCCCCCCCCCCCGCATATTCTGATACTCTCTTCAGTTCATTGCAAAAGTCTCTCAGATTGCTATGCCATAGTATATCATAGATAGTGTAGGCCTAGTACCTGTTAAATTCAGGCTTGGTAGAGCTTATTACCTTTTTCTTCTACTATCCTCATTTTAAAACAAGCACTAGGGCATGCCACTGTGATCCAATCATTATTGGTCTAGCCAGGGCTGTCCTTTCCATTTGGCTTAGTGGCGCGGTGCGCCAGGGCGCCTCCCCATCAGAGGCGCTGGGTTGGGACGCCCAGCAGCCCCCCGCGCTGCTCATGATCAGGCCGGCGGGAGCAGCGCCTGAAAGGGCTCCTTTCGGTGTGCTGTTCCCGCCACGTCTCCTCGCAACAGCAGGTTTGCTAGCCGCCATTCCAACGGCGCCTAGCAAGCGGGGGGGGGGGTGCCGGAGGAATTTTGCACCATGGCGCTGGATACCTTTAAGACGGCCCTGGGTCTAACATGGAATACAGGTATTATCCAAATACTAAGAGAAGTAGAAAATCCCAATAAGATTAGGCAATGGAGGCAGGACAGTAAACCAGGCAGGGCTTTGTATCACATGATCATTTTCTAAAAACCACTGTAGCCATGGGAAACAGCTGCAAATTGAGCTATTTCTTCTACCTTTCTCTTCCAAATTTTACGTGCAGTTTTCCTAACACACGTTTAGAGACATTATGTACATTCTCAGATAATTAGAGGAGGTAAGCCATGGCTGGCCCACACATGAAGCCAAGTGAGGCAAGCCCCTCAGGTGGCAGAAACCACAGGAGCAGCAGGTCCTGATGTATAGATTTAATCCCCTGCTTGTTCCAGATGTAGACCATCACTAACCCCTTCTTCCCTAGCAGTGAGGACAGTGCCATTTTTGTGGTTCACCTCAGGTGGCAAAATGTATTGGGCCGGCCCTGACATAAGCACACCTATCAAAGCCTGGCCAGGCACCCTTGGAGGGGCATGAGGCTTTAGGTTTATGAAACATCTTTATGGATTCTTATGGGAATCTCCCATATGTAGGGTTGCCAGACTCAGTAGTGGACAGGACTTCTGTGCCTTTAATTGCCCTGCTCTCTTTTGAGTCTGGAAACCTTAAAGAGAAACCTTGCTTGGAAATTAAACAAAGGTCTGCTGTTTTCTCTTTAAGGTTTCCAGACTCAAAAGAGAGCAGGGCAATTAAAGGCACAGAAGTCCTGTCCACTATTGAGTCTGGCAACCCTACCCATATGTCCATGTGCATCATTATGGCAAATGTAAGGAGACCACAGCAAACAGCACTTCGAGTTCTTCTGAATACCCACATTTGGGATTCTGCAATTTTTTTCTTGGGTTTTACTGCCATTCATGCAGATTTCTGTAAAACACCTGCATCTATAAATAGCTGCTGCTCTCCTACAATACCTGTATTTTCTTCTACCTCTCAATAGCTTAAGTGAGACAGATAAATACATATCGAGTTCTGCAATGCTAATGAATTAAAATATGATCATTAAAATGTTTTTTTAATTAGTCAGCAAATGGGGCTGGTGCACTGATGTTATAATATTGGCAAAGAGTTCCTTATTGGTCAACTGTTCTAATTTTGTACAGTGAATTCCACCCTACCTTATTACCAAGTCTCACGAGCAGATAAATATATTTCACATTGTTAATTAGAGGCCGCGAACTCAAAATCTGATCATCTAAGCATGTAAATATTTGATGGGCCTCTTGTCTCTAGTCTGGAGACTGAAAGATAGCATGGCTTGCATAAATAAAACGTTCACCACGGCAACAGCAATGCTCTGCTGAATAACTTAATTGCTCTTTTTGTTTATTTTTTAAAAAGAGAAACAAAAAAAATGGAAAGGAGAAAAAAATCACATACCATCTGCCTGCCATATATAACCTGTTTGGCATGGTGCATATTTATTTGTACTGCTCTTCATGTCCTTTAATAACTACGTATTGATTGAAATTGCAATGGGAAACAAGTCATATTGCATTGCTGAGATCTCTGGCTCTTGGGAAACTATCATATTAACCTGTTCCATGTTCAAAGATTTCCTTTCAAAATCAATTGGAAATATTCCCTTGACAAATTCAGAGCCGCCAAGCTTAAGCACTTGGACTTGTAAATATACCTGAGGACAATGAATATTGAGTTCGTTGTATGTTTTATAGGCACTGACTTCTTGTTACAAATCTTAATGTACTGTAAATCATTTTGAGACATTTTATAGTAAGATGTCTGCAACATGAAGGGATAAATAATATGAGAAGACTACATTTGGATTTTAGTTAGCTATTTTGTCAAAATTAAAAATCAATTTCTGTATTCATAAAGTATTTTAAAATGCAAACATCATCTCTGATAGTGACTCAGGTTTAAACAACACATTTTAAAACTCTTTAGTTTTCTATGTCCATGTCACAAAGTTCCCGAGGGTAAAATAATGAACGTTTACTGACATTCTTATTGGTTCTGTCCCCAACTCCAAAGTTGTAATCAAAGTATTCCACCATATTTCCAAACAATGAAGAATCAGGACTATATCTATGTTGATTTCATAGGACTGTGTGTTTTAAACAAAACAATAAAGGCCAATATATTCTAATGTGTTGTCTCTTGCTCCATTTATATTTCCCATTTCGTTGTTACAACTGTTGATTTCATACAAGAACATTTTAACTACAGTGGTTTCCCTATAATTAGTTAATCATGATGTTTTTATGAGTTTAGCAGATGGAATAGTTACAAAACTATGTCTAGAAGGGAGGAGAGGCTAGAGTAAATGCATTTCATTATTCTCCCCCCCCTCACATTTCATTTTCCTGCTAAACAGCTGATTTGCAGGATTTCAACTTTTTTTTTTTTTAGAAAAAAAGGCTACTTGTGCTGTTTGGGGTTTTAAAAAGTTATTTAGGAGATTTAAAAACAACAATTTAAGTTCATTTAAAATTCATTATGTGTAAAATTGTCCATGTGTTAAGTATCGGTGCACATAAATACAGGTTTAATAAACAGATGATACAAAATAATGACCTGAGTGGAGATTGCATATCAATGCAAAACATAATTCTGTGTAGTGAAGTGGTAGTTTTGGCATAGCTGCCAAGTTTTCCATTTTCTCATGAGGAAGCCTATTCAGCATAAGGGAATTTCCCTTAAAAAAAGGGGAGAACCTGGCAGCTATGAGTTTTGGAAAAAAGTTTTTGCACTCTCTCTTACACAGCAGACTTAACATGTGCTAAAGGCTGCTGTGAGGTATTTTTTATACTTCCACTGGGGGGCAAACATGTTCTTGTCTTTCAAAAAGGAAGAAGCCCTTCTTGTAAATGTCATTCATTTAGCATATACAGTGATGGACTTACATTCACTTGAGGAAAGCTTTGGGATTTCCTTTCGATTTCTTAGCAATCTAGATTTATTTTTTTAAATCTACACCACAACTGGGCTTTCATTTGTGCTATAAAATGCAAGCCTGCATTTAAAAATAATGTATGCAGTCTTAAGGAGAAAAAACAATTCCCCTATGTAAACATTTATTTATTTATTTATTTATTCATTCATTCATTCATTCATTTAAAGTGCTATGTTTCAGAACCAAAAAGATAGCTCACAGTAATAACAAAAATAGTATCAGAGTATGAAATATTACAACTAAAACAACAGCTTAATAGAATGCAAACCCAGCTCTTCAATCCACAGAAAATATAACGAGACTAAGTAGTGGTATTTTAAAAATCCATCAGATTTAATTAATAGTGGGTGGGGGGGGGGAATTACTTAAGCCTCATTTAGAAACGGCTAATGAGGGGGCCAAATGTTCATCCTGTGGGAGAGAGTTCCACAAAGATGAGGCCACTGCTGAAAGGGCCCTGACTCTGGTGTCTGATTATGCATCACTTAATCTATTTAATACTTGCTGATTCCACTTTTGAAGAGAATCTCCTCACAAAGCAGCAAACATAACGTTGCAAGCCACCCCAAACTCCAAGCAGTGCATGTTGCCAGCGGTTCCAGGTGCTTACCCAAGGTTCTTTCATTTGGAATAAGGTACGGAGGAGACTGGGGTGTCTTTATCCACAGAAGCTGGAAGGGACCACAAAGGCCATCTAGTCCAGCCCCCTGCAATGCAGGAATCTTTCTGCCTAACGTGGGGCTCGAACCTATGACCTGGAGGTTAAGAGTCTCCTGCTCTACAGACTCAGCTATCCAGCTAGCAAGTCATATGGTTCATTTACACATACATACGACCTGAGCCTACAATGGAGGCGTTGAGAGCTTTAATACTGCAAGAAGGGCTTGCTTTTCCCCATAGCCACAGACTTGGATTCAAACAGAAATCAAGTATCACTCTGCCCCTCTGGCTTCCCAGCCTGCTGCTTCTAGCTTCTATCACTCAACCCTCAACTCTTGCCTTTGTCTTTTTAACTATTAGCCAGTTGAGGAAGGGAGCTCATCTATTTGCTGCCCAGCACAGAGCTACACCACCTCACCAGGAAGTGAGCTTGGCTATTCCAAGAATTTGAGTCCCTGCTTGAATTTTAACACCTGCTGGATCCAGGAGTTAGAAGGGTCTCTGCGTACAGCCTACTCCACACAAATCGTAATAACATGATAACAATACAAAACACAATTTTATGCTTTAATACACCTTGGATCCTTAAAAATAGCCAGCATATAAAAGAAATTCAGCTAACATGGCTACAAAGCACAATGTCAGCAAAATAAAACAGCAGCACCGCAGCAGCAGCAGCAGAACACTTAAAATCATTCAATAAAGGGGGCAGAGTATGGATATCAATGTGAATTTTTCCTACGGCTAAACTAAAGCTATACACTACACAAGAGATCAGTGATTGTATATATATTGAAGCGCAGTTGGGGTCTGAGTTCTACCAGTTTGCTTAACTGAGGAAGGTACCTCCACTACCATTTTTTGTGTGGTCTAAATCAAGCATCCCCAAACTTGGCCCTCCAGATGTTTTGGGACTACAATTCCCATCATCCCTGACCACTGGTCCTGTTAGCTAGGGATGATGGGAGTTGTAGTTCCAAAACATCTGGAGGGCTGAGTTTGGGGATGTCTGATCTAAATCCTCTCTCTCAAATCTGTTATCAGACTCATGTACGGAAAGCAAGTCAACGTTCCCTTTGCAGCGCCTTCTCCCCTATCTAAATCGACCCATTCCCTGCTACAATTAGCCTTGCGGGGTGGGGAGCATTCTCAAGCAAACGGCTTTAGGGGAAACAGCTCTGTAACTTTACACTTCCCTCTTATTCTGAAGATCATCTTTCTGCATTTCCTCTCCATTAATGGGCATATTGTCAATCGAAACTCCCAGCAGAGCTTTAATGGCTCCTATGTTTCCGGAAATTAGCACTAGTGGTTTCAAATTAGTATCTATTTCTACAATCTGGAGCTGGAAATGAGAAGTCTGAACTTTCCTGGGCCTTTTACTGTAAAACACCTGATTGTAACATAGAGTTTGCTGTCTGATTAACAGTAGTGAGGTTACTAACCTTCTCTTTTCCCAGCCCCAGAAAATTCAAATCAGAAAATGGCATCATGAAATGCCACAGGCAATAATCCCTGACTTGGAGATGACATGAGAGCAGAATGCACACATAATATCCACAGTCCAAGTGTAAAGCAGGGGCTGGGGTTGATGGGAGTTGGGAATCCAACAATGTTGAGAGGGCCACAGGGTCTTCACCAGGAATTGTGAAAAGACTGGAAGACAACTTCGGTAGAATATTATTATTACTGCTTTTCATAGAAAGAAGGGGAATATAAATCCATCAGAAGTGCTACCTCTCCTTGTATTCCATAATGATAATTCCTTAGGAAAACCATATGTCTAGCCAGTTCGTTGATTAAATATTAACCCAACTCTTACGGACCTGGAAGAACACAGGACAGACTGGTTTAGAGAGACAACTAGAAAACCCTAACAACATGAAGCTCAAATGTACTGGGGCATGCATCTCTTGACTCACAAAAGTTGCTGCCCCTCGGAAGTCCCTTAGTTTTAACTGCAACAACTGAGCACTTCCACCAGGTGGTATAAAATAATGTGGCACCTTAGAGACCAACTTAGTTTGTTATTGGTATGAGCTTTTGTGTGCATGCACACTTCTTCAGATAGCATGCACACGAAAGCTCATACCAATAACAAACTTAGTTGGTCTCTAAGGTGCTACTGGAAGGATTTATTATTATTTTTTTGTTTCGACTACGGCAGACACGGCTTGGTCATGTCCACAGAATGGAAGATGGTAGGATCCCCAAGTATGTGCTCTACAGGGAATTGGCTCCAGGCACCAGGCCCATCAGCAGACCAACTCTGCACTACAAATATGTCTGCAAATGTGACAAGAAGGTTGCCAACATCAAACCTGCCATGTGGGAACGCCCTGCAGACAACTGCAGTGCCTGCAGACAGTCAGTCAGGTTGTTCATCCACATCAGTGATCAGAGGAGGACTGACCACTGAGAGGACCACAGGAAGGAGGGTGCTTTCATCTGCCTCCACTGCAACAAAACATGTCTCTAAAACATTGGTCTCTACAGGCACAGCAGGCACTGTAACTCTCCGATGGTTTGACTTCATCCCTGAAGGTGCACTCTTCCATTGTCTCCCAAGACAGACAGATATCAACTATGCAGCATAGGATAAAACCACCCTTACTTGCTTCTTATAGTGACCACACATTGCACTTCAACTAGCATCAATTATGCTACTTTGACTCACATAACAGATAATACAGTTGAAGATGATTAATTGCATTTTCCAGGCACCCCCAAACTTCGGCCCTCCAGATGTTTTGGACTACAATTCCCATCATCCCTGACCACTGGTCCTGTTAGCTAGGGATCGTGGGAGCTGTAGGCCAAAACATCTGGAGGGCCGCAGTTTGGGGGTGCCTGGCATATTCAAACTTTCTAGAACATTAAAGGGATTAACGTGAGATGATCTAGATTCCATGCATTTCCATGCTAATGAAATTAAAAACTAGATAGCTAGCATTTGTCATGACAAACAATGAATACTGGATGTATTCCAGACAGGACACTTTCCATAGCGTTGGTGAGATAATTTAAGTGCTAAACTAGAAATATATACTGAGAAAACGAAGTAAAAAGATCACAGGGTGGAATCTAGCATTTGGGTTGTGTCATACATGCTAGTCTTGTTATTCCCCACTCTTCCATTTTAAACCAATCAGGAGGGCCTCAGTACCCCTGTAGCTTGTGAGAGTCCAGTGTGCTAGATCAGTCCCTCCCCACTGACATCTCTATAAAAACATTTCCAAAAATGTAAGCAATTTTGTAATCTTATGAATGCTTACTTTCTATGTTCTTTATCCAATATTCCAGCCAGTCTTTTTGAGTATAGGTGCATGGATTACTAATAGAAACAGACTAGTAAATTAGACTGTGCCCTTTCCACTCTCCCTCTATAAAATTTGCAATTTTATTTTCTAGAATATACACAACTCAAATGCTAATACCTAGATTATTTCTGACGGGTATATAATCCATGGAATTCTATATCGAGTTCATTTATATCCTTGAAGAACTGTCTTCATCTCTTTATTCTCTGTTGTCATACCAATTCAGGTTTCCATGGAAACTGAGACGAAATAGGGAAATTGTAAAATCTAAATGAGCAGGAGTAAGTTGACAATGTTATGTTTCATAATACATAAAAATGCAAATAAGCCAAGAAGTTATGGAATGAACAAACTAGCTATAAACCTAAAAAGGTTACAAAGTATTGTAAAAAGTGATATTGCGTTTTAATGTGAAAACTACTCGATAAACCTTAATAGCACACACTTGTCCTAAATGAGATAATCTGCTATATATTAGAAACTGAGCACATTCAATCACCATATTTTGTGAAAATTACTGTTTATTTCTGTTGAAGTTTTGGCGCTTCAGCTTTGGTGTGACATTTGCATCAGAATCTACAACAGCTTAGAAATGAATTTAATTAAAGCAGTATAATTATTTGATAACTTGAAATAAATAGTACAGTTCTACAAGAAGAAGTAAACATGAGACATGGATGGGAAAACACGATTGCTTAAAAACTTTCTTGAAGTAGAAATCAAATGGCTATTCCAACTTTTAAGTACAGATGGCTACCCATGGGATCTTTCTGCCACATGTGCCACCAGATTGCCTGAGACAAAACTATATGTGTTATATATATTTACATCATTTCTATGCTATTTGACACTCTTTTGTCCCTGTGCCGCTGCCGCCGTTTATTAGACCCTTAAAAAGGTTGTCCTTGTTGCCAGTCCAACTTGACATTATGCCATTAAATATGTTTGGCTATCACAACACACACACACACACACACCACCAACAACAACACAAAACACACGTATCAGCACAGCTAATCAGATAACATAGCAATGGTGTCCAATGGGACCAAGGAAAGTGAGAACAAAAATTAAGTTGAACTATGAAAATGAGAGACTTTAAATGTTTGGCAAGGTATTTTTTCAGCTATTGTTATTTGGAACACATATGCAAATTTTAAAGCAAATATTCAGTATTAAGACACTATCCAAGTGAATACTGATAATTATTTTGTTCAGGCCCAATTTATATACAGCTGCTGTTTACAGCAGGTGTGTATGCATGCAGAGTATATTTTATTATCTTACTTTCCTTCCAATGTATGGCTAATCTGTAGCACATTGTACTTCAATGGAAAGCTGCACACACACAATCAACTGAAAGATTTTCACCTTTGCAAATGTAGGTTAAGAATGCAATCAGGAAACTAATTAACTACTCAAGGGTCTCATTGACTTTAACAGAACTTCTCATGAGTAAGCTGTTGAACGCTTAGAGCAGTTTAGAGGAACAGATGCAAAGATAATTGAGTTGTCCTTACATATGGTTTCATTTCATCTGATACGATAAGGAGTCGCTTTCACTAAAACAACAGCTTCTATTGCTGATAACAGAATTATTTTAACAACTTATAATGCTTATCTCAGAAACCTTTTTGGTACTCAAAGGTATGTCCAAGGGAATTATAAAGTGATGCTGTAAACATAATGCCTTTTGTAACTTAGATACATTGATGAATTAAAGACACAAAATAAGAGCAATTTAGATTTGCACTGAGACCTGAAATTTCAGATGAGACCAGAGCAGCATTTTCACTTCATAAATAAGCTGGGGAAAACATATAGCAATTAGAACTTGTCAGGGGACCACCAGGGGTCAGCAGGGAGCCCAGCGGGACAGCGCAAGGGCTCCAAGACGCTGCTGCTTCAGAGCATCGCCCCGAAGGTGTCGTTGAGGCTCTCGCAGCGGAGGAGAGCTCAAGGGATGCTGACGGCTCACAGGAGCAGTGGGGAAGGTCAGAAGTGTCAGACCTGAGCGCTGTGGAGGGGGAAGTGTCACAGACCAGAGAACCTGCTCAACAGTTTCGCAGTTCGGGGGGGAAGGCAACGTCCCCGCCCCTTCACCCCAGGAGTGCAGGGGGGACAAACGCCGGGAGCAAAAGTGGAAACGGAGGGCTCCCAGGTTCCTTTGTTGGTGCCAATCTAGACGTGCACCACTTCCGGATTCTGATTCGGACTAGACAGTCATGGACTTCTTAGTTCTGTCATGTACATATGTATATAATAAAACTATGTAAAAAGCAGCTATGGAGTTTGAAGCCTCTAACTCGTGAGAAGCCAACAAGCGCCCTTACAGAACTCAGATACTTTGAGCTACAAGCAACCATAAAAAGAAACACAATGCAAATTTTCACAGGAAATAATTTAAAAGGAGTCAGAGAGTCATTTGTCTCTCTTCCAAATAAAATTGGCTATATTAAACATGCAAGTAGACGCTTTAAATGTATGTTTTATTTTATCCTTTATAAAACAACCTAAGCATTATTCTTGTTTTATTTGTTTTGCTTTTTTATTTATCCCAGCCTTTTTGATACCAAGGCATGTTCTAAACATAGAAAAACAATAAATAAAATGCACATGAATTGCATACTATACAAAAAGAGCAGATAAAACCAACACTCAGATTAATGAGTCTAATACTGCTTTATTATTAGTTACTGGTAGGTAGCTGTGTTGGTCTGCTGTAGTCGAAACAAAATTTAAAAAAATTATTCCAGTAGCACCTTAGAGACCAACTAAGTTTGTCATTGGTATGAGCTTTCGTGTGCATACACACTTCTTTTTTATTATGCTTTACTATTGTTTACTGCAGCTTATTGCTTATTATAGTAATTTTTATTACAGCTATTGCCCCGATCCATTGAACCACATTCAACATTATCCCCAAGTACCATCTTATATTAATTCCACACTCAACACCCCCCCCTCTAGACTACATCCAGGCAGGCAAGAAGAATTATCAGAGTTCAGGAATACTTTCCAGCCAGACAAAAACACGCAAGGAGGGTATGAAGCAGGGTCAATGAGGGATGAGGGATGAAGGATGTGGCCAGTCCAGAGTGCCAGGCAGAGAACTATGGAGACCCATATTTATTCCCCAGATCTGAGGCCCACCCCCCAATCTATCCCATTTAGTACAGCTTCTCTCTGTGAGAGTGGCAGTAGCTGAATAATGTGCCCCCCCCCAGCCTGCTGATGGGGGGAACTGCCCACACTATTTTGTGGTCCTGGCTATTTTTCTTCTTTTTTAGATATCGCAGTCATGGGATCTTGAAGACCTCCCAGAGGCTTCAAAATCCTTTACCTAAGATGGTTACACAGCTGAGTTTTATCTGCATTATTTACGTTGCTGAACAGCAATGAAATTTCATAGTAATGAAACACCAATAGTGACATTGTCTTAAATAGTGTGCATGCACACGAAAGCTCATACCAATGACAAACTTAGCTGGTTTCTAAGGTGCTGCTGGAAGCAATTTTTTTGTTTCCACTACGTCAGACCAACACGGCTACCTACCTGTTCTGAAGAAATGTGCATGCACACGAAAGCTCATACCAATGACAAACTTAGTTGGTCTCTAAGGTGCTGCTGGAAGGAGTATTTTTATTTTGTTTTGACATTGTCTTAAATATTTTGGACGAGCAAATCTCCTCCATTGTATTATAGGGCTACAGTTGTGGCTTTATGTGAAGGGCAAGACAAATGAATCACATTTCGCCTTTTTAAGCAGAAATTGGAGCAGATGGGTGGGGTAGGTGCTACAGCTTTTACTTAGAAAAATGGCTTAAAAAGGTAAAGGACCCCTGACAGTTAAGTCCAGCCGCAAATGACTCTGGGCTTGCGGTGCTCATCTCGCTTTACTGGCCGAGGGAGCCGACGTTTGTCCGCAGTTTTTCCAGGACATGTGGCCAGCATGACTAAGCCGCTTCTGGTGAAACCAGAGCAGCGCATGGAAACGCCATTTACCTTCCCACCAGAGCGGTTCCTATTTATCTACTTGCACTTTGACGTGCTTTCGAACTGCTAGGTTGGCAGGAGCTGGGACCGAGCAACGGGAGCTCACCCCGTCACAGGGATTCGAACTGCCGACCTTCTGATCGGCAAGCCCTAGGATCAGTGGTTTAGACCACAGCGTTACCCGCATCCGGGTTTCAAAAAACTACTGGTATTCAGCAAATTTATATACCGGTATGATTATGATTCATTGAAAAGCATAAACGTCCCCAAATGTTGAACAATTAAAAAGGTTGCATACATTATATAAAACTTTGGACATTAAAACTGTTCAACATTAGATAATTAACATCACATTCCTGGTCACACTTCAGGGGAAGCTGTGTAAAAATACATTTTAGCAACTGTCTAGTATAGAAGGAGCTTGCTTAACATGCACTGGAAGGGAGTTCCACACAATCGGTGGTGCCGCATTGAATAATCTGATCCTGGTGACCACAGAGTGGGAATTGCACAACACTATTAAAAGCACTATCATTTATTAACATGGTGGTTGGACTGGAATATATGTGGCAAATAAACTGTTCCCCTACTTGCTTTTGGCCTTTAACATGGCATGTGAAGCAGGAAAGTTTTCTGATAATTGAATTGGGTTGAATGTTTTACTCTCATGAACTTAGTGGTCTTTTTGCAGTGCAGCGTTAGATTTCACAACATTAGAATCTACATAAGCCAGAACATACTTTTTGTAAAGAAAAGAAAAAGCACTATCCTGTAATTTTCAAACATTAACATAATGAGCAGCCCCATTACTTTGTGGAAAGATGTTTAATTTGGGAATAGAGGGCCAATAAACACATTCAACTTCTCATTATAGCTTTCCCTTTAACTAGCTTAATTGGTCTTTCTTCCACTCATTGGCATGTTTACTGAAGTTTCATGGATAAGGAGGAAAAGATTCTTAGCCTTCAAGACACGTTCTTAGCTGTTGGCACTTTTTAAATGTAAAAAGTTGCTCTTATTCAAGTATTTTCTTTGTTTAAAGATCAAAATGAAGCCATTCAGCATCTTCTCCTCAATGCCTCTAGTGCTTTGTTTCCATCTACCCTGCATTGCTCTTGGAGCCTGAGCAGCAGTATAATAATTGCAATGAGGAAAACTGCCTAATGCTAGAGGAAAAGCCAGTGTTCGGTGCAGGACAGAAAATTTGGAAACCTGCACTCAAACCATCTGCTCAGCCATGAAGCTTATGGGGTGACCTTGGTCCAGTCACCATCTCTTCACCTCACAGTTTATGTTGTGAGTATAATAAAATAAAATAATAATAATAATAATAATAATAATAATAATAATAATAATAATTTATTATTTATACGCCGCCCATCTGTCTGGCTGGGCGGCTTCCAACAGAAGAATAAAATAATCGATTAAAGATTAAAAGCCTCTCTAAACAGGGCTGCCTTCAGATGCCTTCTAAAAATCTGGTAATTGTTGTTTTCTTTGACCTCTGGTGGGAGGGTGTTCCACAGGCCGGGCGCCACTACCGAGAAGGCCCTCTTCCCTGCAACTTGGCTTCTCGCAACGAGGGAACCGCCAGAAGGCCCTCGGCACTGGACCTCAGTGTCCAGGAAGAATGATGGGGGTGGAGACGCTCCTTCAGGTATACTGGACCGAGGCCATTTAGGGCTTTAAAGGTCAGCACCAACACTTTGAATTGTGCTCGGAAACGAACTGGGAGCCAATGGAGATCTTTCAAGACCGGTGTTATGTGGTCTCGGTGGCCGCTCCAAGTCACCAGTCTAGCTGCCACATTCTGGATTAGTTGTAGTTTCCAGGTCACCTTCAAAGGTTGCCCCACATAGAGCGCATTGCAGTAGCCCAAGTGGGAGATAACTAGAGCATGCACCACTCTGGCGAGACAGTCTGCAGGCAGGTAGGGTCTCAGCCTGCGTACCAGATGGAGCTGATAGGCAGCTGCCCTGGACACAGAATTGACCTGCGCCTCCATGGACAGCTGTGAGTCAAAAATGACTCCCAGGCTGCACACCTGGTCCTTCAGGGGCACAGTTACCCCATTCAGGACCAGGGAGTCCTCCACGCCCGCCTCCTGTCCCCCACAAACAGTACTTCTGTCTCGTCAGGATTCAACCTCAATCTGTTAGCCGCCATCCCTCCTCCAGCCGTCTCCAGGCACTCGCACAGGACCTTCACTGCCTTCACTGGTTCTGATTTGAAGGAGAGGTAGAGCTGGGTATCATCTGCATACTGATGAACACCCAGCCCAAACCCCCTGATGATCTCTCCCAGCGGCTGCATGTAGATGTTAAAAAGCATGGGGGTGAGAGGACAGAACCCTGAGGCACCCCACAAGTAAGAGGCCAGGGGTCCGAACACTCATCCCTCACCACCACTTTCTGAACACGGCCCAGGAGGAAGGAGCGGAACCACTGCATGACAGTGCCCCCAGCTCCCAACCCCTCTAGACGGTCCAGAAGGATGTTATGGTTGATGGTGTCAAAAGCCGCTGAGAGATCCAGCAGAACTAGGAAACAGCTCTCACCTTTGTCCCTAGTCCGCCGGAGATCATCAACCAGTGCGGCCAAGGCAGTTTCAGTCCCATGATGAGCCTGAATCCCGACTAGAAGGGATCCAAATGGTCCGCTTCTTCCAGGCATGCCTGGAGTTGTTCAGCAACCACTTGCTCAATCACCTTGCCCAAGAATGGAAGATTTGAGACTGGGTGATAGTTGGCCATATTGGCCGCATCTAAAGATGTTTTTTTAAGAAGCAGTTTAATAACCGCCTCTTTCAGCGGGTCTGGGAAGGCTCCCTCACAGAGAGAAGCATTCACCAACCCGCAAAGCCTATCGCCCACTCCTTCCTGGCTAGCTTTTATAAGCCAGGATGGGCAAGGATCAAGGAGACAGGTGGTTGGTTTCACTCGTCCAAGCAGCCTGTCCACATCCTCGGAGGTAACAGATTGGAACTGATCCCATGCAACTTGACTAGACAGGACTCTAGCACTCCCCTGCCCCGGCCCTGCTCCCACGGTGGAGTCTACCTCTTCCTGAATCTGAGCAACTTTATCTGCAAAAAACTTTGCAACATCATTACAGGAGATCATGTGGACCGTACTGGGCCTCGATGGAGCAGGTGGTTCTACTAAACTGCGAACCACCTGAAAAAGTCTCCTGCTGCTGTTTTCTGCAGATGCAATAGAGGCGGTGAAGAAAGTCTTCTTCGCCGCCACTACCGCCACTTGGTAGGCTCGATATTGAGCTCTAACCTGTGTCCAGTCAGCTTCAGAATGAGTTATCCGCCACATGCAAGAAAACAACCAGGGTTTTTCTTCAGCTGGAACTCACCAGAACACACTTCCTGCACCAAAAGGCCCATGTATGCCCCCCTTGAGATGCTGGGAAGAAGGGTATTTTGCCAAACATGACTAAAATAGAGAATTCCTTATGGGGGGGGAATGCAATGGAACCAAAAAAATGACATCCTGTATGTGTAAGAAGGTTCATTCATCAGCACATCTTTATCTGGCAAGCTTCCAGGGTGCGGCGAGGCTCCCAGAAAGCCATTTGCTCACCCCTCTCTCCAAATCAGAACTTGGCCTGTCTGTTGTGAGGGAAAATGGGATAAAAATACATATGTATGCCAAACTAAGTGTCTTGAAGGAAAGACAGGAGACCAAGATAATAAAGATTTAGCTATCCCATAACTTAGGAAGCAAATTAAACAAAAACAAAACAGAGTTTTGCTGGCAGTGAGTCAACTGCTTTCTTCAGCTGTTGTATATAGAATTTGCTTCATAGATAGGCAGCAAGAATTAGTACTAATCTAAAATGCAGTGCGAAAATAGGGTTGGAAATTATTTCTTGTAGTGTTGCCATCTGTAATTCATTACAGTTGATAGGAATTCTTTTCCAGACTTATTTCATGTGCAGCATAATTAAGCCATCAATAAAACAATGCTGTTTTTTTTTTAGAACTCAAGAATATTTAAAGGAAAACTTGTACATTCTTGTTCTTTTGGTACTTTATCTTTTTTTGCAACATGATTATCATTTTTTGCAACATGATATTAATATTGATGTTCGAAGCAGAATTTATGAAGGAATTGCTTTGAAATGTCTGTTTGTGATAAACTGAAGCACTGAATTTTTGTTTATTTTATATCAGTATTTAAATGTAAGTAGCTGGGTGAGATTCACCATAGTGCAAGTGGGTCTCTGTTCACGCAGTAGGGCTTCTCCTTTCTTTTGTCACCCCTGGAAGCTGCTCCTGTTAAAAAAAAAACCCCCTCTGGAGGGTTAGGAAATCCTGCAGAGGTTTTGAGGGGAAACAATGGGCCTGGAGGGTGAGAAGAGATGTTCTGCTGTCCAAACAAATTGCAGTTGTGCATCATAGGATGTCATTCATTGTTTACTTGATGATACAGCTGGGATTCTACTCATATGTAGGATTTGTACATTAGAGAAGATTTGTATATGCATTTACCAGGCTGACAGTATTTATGACTGTACAAATGGAAGCAACAGCTTTTGAGCTCCTCGCAGCTATACCAGGGGAGAGCAAGTGTCCAAGGTTGCTGCAGCTCATTCCAGCTCATCACTGCACTACAGTATGGTTTAGGGACGTGGGTGGTGCTGTGGTCTAAACCACTGAGTCTCTTGGGCTTGCCGATCAGAAGGTCAGGGGTTCGAATCCCTGCGGTGGGGTGAGCTCCCGTTGCTCGGTCCCAGCTCTGGTCTCGGTGTTCCGCTGTGTCAGAAGCGGCTTAGTCATGCTGGCCACATGACCTGGAAAAACTGTCAAGCGAGATGAGAGCCGCAACCCCAGAGTCGTCTGCAACTGGACTTAACTGTCCAGTCCTTTAGCTTTTTTACAGTATGGTTGTGACATCCAAACATGGCAAAAATCTTTTCATTACTCATAGCAGGTTAGATGCAATAGTGTTGTGGAAGAAGTAAGAAACACAAACACTTTAAGCTTACTCAAGACACTTATCTGAAATATACTGTATATATATATTACTTCTTCACTATCTCTGTTGTACATCCCCAAATGAGTGATATAAAAAGTTTGCAACGTCATCTTATCCAAAGCTACTAATAGTAGTTCATGCTGACTGATATCTACAAGATAACTAACCAATGTTCATTTTCTAAGAATTATTCAGTATGATAGGAGATTAAAATTGATCTGGTGCTAGAAAAAGGAGACAGCAACATGGATGGGAATGTGAAATTGGGATTCGGGCATAGGTGCTGCCAAACAAGTAGCCTATGTCCCTGAAGTGATGAATCCTTGTGGTTACTTGAGGGAAAGGCACTTATCACAAGCCGGTTCCCTGAAATGTACTTTGTCCTGTTTGTGTACCCCCCCCCCCATCTAGTATTTTTCTCTGTCGCTGCCACTGGTAGGAGAAGCCAAAATAAAGCCACTGGCTGTAATCCAGCAGTTCAAATGCAAACAATGAGATTTTTGTGTGAGGGGAATTCTCCATTCCCTTCTCCAAGAAAGATAACACTGCACCATGTGAAATACCTGGGCATATTGGGGTTTATACTCTTTTATAGAGCAAACTCGAAGGAGCCTCAGACGTGATAAATCTTTGAATTGCACACATTGTCATCAGGAATCAATCACTGAGTCAGCTTTCTATATATAAATAAGTAACTTAAACATTCCTCAAAGTCACTGGGATCGGTGCTCAATAATGTGATATTTTCCAGTGCAAACTGACAGAAAAGAATAATATTCTGCCACTTATCTTATTAGCAAGCGTGCACCTTGCTTACACAGAGCTGTATCTCCTGCTGTCAATTCACAGCCTGATACTTGAAATATATTCCCTTGAAAGGCAATTAGTTGAAGTCAATTAGAGCAACATGAAAAAACCATCTTATAGGAGCTCTGCCAGATGAAGGAACTGTTGAACAGAACACCTTTATGAAGCAGGTTTCAATATGGCTTCTGTTAGGTACAACATATTCCATATGGAGGCTTTCAACAAGCCTAGCCAATCTGTCTGTGGTATTTGACTAATATATTTTCTGAAAAGTTGTTGTGCTTTGTAACTTCTAGATGTATGAAGCACTGATACCTGCAGCTTAACAAAGTCAAAGACCACTTAATTCAGCCACTTTAGGATTGCATAGACATGCAAGAAAAGGATGGGCAGAGCAGTCTTAAGAGGGGCCTGGGAAGAGTGGAGAAGCAGATTGTCCATAGCATCCTCAGCCCTGCCAGCTCCTGTCAACCAGGATGGAACATTGGGAGATTATTTTTTTGCAGCGCTAGGCTGGCATAGCAGAGGCCCAAATCAGCCCCCCCTCTGGGAAATGATTAAGCCTAGGATTCAGCAGATCTATGAATGCCTCAGCTCAGCCCCCACCCTAAAAAATAATGCCCTGTGTCAGGTTCCTCTGCTGGCTACCACTGGAGCTTGGTATACTTCTATAATGTTCTGACTTAACATCAGGGTCAAAAACATACTAGGTTCTCTTACACATTTCCCAATAATACCCTAGAGTATTGTTGTAAATATGGCAATAACAAGTTACCATTTAAACTGTTTAGGCACCTTTCAATTTGTGCCTCTCAAGAACCATGAATTCTGCTCATTCTATTGCAGATATATATATAATAGAAGTCATTTCTGGTTTCACAGAGAAGATTAAACTATAATGCACACTTGTACGACTTTCTATTAAGATCGTTCAGGCAGAAGAATGTCTAAGTCGCAATTATAGCAGCCCTTATCATCAATTTGTTGAAATGTGTACTATTATATACAGATTTCTGAGGAGTTGAGAACATATTCCCAAGTTGTTGGTGTCGTGATTCCAGCTGGTCTGCTGGTGGGAATATTATTCCTTTCTTAATATGAATATTTACTGAAGCACTAGCTAATCTGTCAAACCAACCCTTTCTAACCTGCTAGTTATTTTTAGCTGCTGTTTGTCTAATAATTCCTGATGTGGGGGGAGTTGGGTTTATCAACTAGGGGTGAAAAGGATGGTGTAAAAGGGAGAAAGCAGACTGTCCTCCTCTCCAATGTCCTCTCCTTTCTATGTGCAGGACCAAGCAATCCAGAGGTTGCAATTGCTGCTGCAATGTGATCACCCAACAGATCCTGGGATGTAGCTGCCTTGCTTTGGTGTTAAGAGTGAATCCACCAGTTCACCTTCTCCATGTCTTAGGCTAGAAGGGTAACTGCCTGCCTCCTTCCAGGCCATCCCAGGCCCATATCTCCTTGCATCACCACTCCTCTTTGGCAAGACAAGCAAAGGGAATAATTGCTGCTATAGGAGCCAGCCCAGGTCTGCACTACTTGAGAGCATACCTGCCAAGTCTCCCGCTGAAAAATGCAGGATCAGCAGCGGCGCGGCACCGGAAGTTGTGTAGAAGTAACTTCCGGTGCTGCTCTGCCCATGTGTGGGCACCAGAAATCGGGCAGAGCAGCACCGGAAGTTGCAGCTACACATCCCCGGCGGCCATCTTGGTGGTGGCCGCATGGCGGTGGCCATCTTGGTGACGGCCGCTTCCGGTGCAAGGAGACATGGAGAAGGTGAACTGGTGGATTCACTCTTAACACCAAAGCAAGGCAGCTACATCCCAGGATCTGTTGGGTGATCACATTGAAGCGAACTTTCCCATTGAAAGTAATGGAAAGTGGATTAATCCATTTCAGGCGGGTCCGCGGAGTACTTAAACTGAAGCGTTCATAAACTGAAGCATGGGTGTAATTGGTTCCGGAAGTCTGTTCATAAACTGAAGCGTTCATAAACTGAAGCGAACTTTCTCGTTGAAAGTAATGGAAAATGAATTAATCCGTTCCAGATGGGTCCGCAGCGTTCATAAACCGAAAATTCATAAACCGAGGTGTTCATAAACCGAGGTTCCACTGTATATATGTGTGTGTGTGTGTGTGTGTATCACATTTCTTTAATTTTATATTTTTAGGAGTTTTCTTTTACAACACTAAAGGACTGTTTTCAAAAATATTTTAATTTGCCCCCCTCTGTTTTAAATAAAGAAGCACAAAGGCAAGTACTGTATATTGAAATAAAGTATATAAAAGAAGCATTGACTGACACTTACTTTGCTTTTGCTTCAGCATCCTCATATGCTTTATTGGAAACATCATCCAGGCCCCCAATCAGATGTTTGAAAGAGCTGTAAAGTAAAAAGTGCATATTAAAGAAAAATATTTGAGTATAATGAAAACACCATTTAAAAAATATCGCTCATTAAGTACACCTTCCTTTCAAGAAACTTCTAAAACATTATGGTGGGAGGGGGAATGGAATATAATAGAGGTTGCAATTCTATACTGGTCCTGTTTGTTGCCAGTAATCAAGCCTAGTTGCCTTGCCTTCTTAAAAGCCTTTGTGGACCTGCCAGATTCTGAGAGGCTTCAACTTATTGTTAAGAAGGATTGAAGGGTGAAGTACAAAGAAGAACCAAATTTGCTTTTGTGGTAACATGCAACAGAAGAATTATCTGCCTTTAATGAGCAGCAACAAATATAAATGCCCCATTCCTGAGAAAACCAGCAATTAAGTGGATAAGAATGGGATGATCTGAAATATGGTCAATATGGGGTGGGTCTATTGGAATATAATATATATGATAAGAATAATATTGGAGAAAACTGGATATTGAAACTTGCTTAACCTAAATCATATATTCCAGTTTTACAGCAGTCCTTTAAAGTACGCTTCACGCAGAGTATACGCAGTCAGAAGTTGACCTGGCTAAGAAAACACCACCAAGAGCGTAGGGAATTATCTCCCTTATATGAAACCCCTTACTAGCTGCACACTTGTAAAAGTATGCAGATGAAAATACAAACGGTTGTGTTTCTTTAACTGAAAAACAAACTGACTCTAAAGAGACTTTAAACTTAAGATAAATGCTTTCTCTCTTAGCAATGTTATCTACCCACTTTCCAAAACCTCCCACAGACCTCCCATTAAACTACCCAAGAATTAACAGCATTCTAGCATGATAACTAAGCAATCATACTAAGATTCAACTAAGGAATCTCTTAAACTGAGAACAACTGAGAGAGTGATCTGCTTAGAGATGAATCAAACTGAAAGATCTAACTAAGAGATACAGAAGGCTTTCTGGCAGAGCCTTATATACAAGAAGCAGAGCCCACGCCTGTGGGCAATTAACAGAAATCACCTGCACCTGTTTCTCTTAAACAGACAGTATTTACATTAGACCGGCTCTAAAGTAACTTGACTATTCAAAAAAATCCAACAGGGTCTTAGTGATTACTTATTTGAGTTTTTTGGGGGTAAAGCAGCCAGTGTATTGGCTTTTAACCCCTCAGAATACCTGCTCATCTAAGCAAACAATGGATATGCACTATTTATCTGATACTACGGAGACCTTGTTCCTAGTGTTGGAGAGTGCTCCCTCCAGAGGCAGTGAGGGGCACCAACCCAGATGGCTTTAAAGAATGGTTTAGAAAAAAAATCATGGAGGAGGGCTATCAAGGACTATTAGCCATGATAGCTGTGCACTGCCCTCCACAGTTGGTGGCAGCAATGCTTCTGAATACCAGTTGCTGGAAACCACAGGAGAGGTGAATGTTCTTGTGCTCGAATCCTTCTTGTGGGTTTTCCGCAGGCATTGGGTTGGTCACTGTGAGAACAGGATGCTGGACTAGATGGGCCATTGGCCTGATCCAGCTGGCTCTTCTTATGTTCTTACGATAGTATATCAATGAAATATGAACAAGCTGCCAGCTAATACAGTAGCAACCTGGCCAACGTTCAATTCTCCTTTGAAATGGAAGATTATGTTATAACCAGCTAAAATGGTATTTTACAAATAAAGAGTCTTGGGAAAATCAATTCTTGGCAGGGTGAACATTAATATGTATTTAACTTTCACATTTTTTGAACTTCAACAGGAATGCAGAAATATTAAGGACATGGGCCAGTAAAGTCAATTCTTAAAGTATCACCTTGAGAAATGAGATAAGGAGCATTAAGCTGATCATAACAACAACAAATATAAACCATTAATTAACTATTTGGTAGTGGTAATTGCTCGAAGCAAATATAAGAAACTAAATTAAACTTCAGCAACTTTCTAAATTAATAACTCTCTGAACAAATAATTAAAAATGTTGCTGCTTTCACTCTGTTTTTTATTCAACTGTAAAATATGAGATAAACATACTATTAAACATAACAAAACCATAGCAAAAGGATTTTACAGTTTTTGACATGCAGAATCATATGATTCCTAATAATCTCCTCCAGCCACTCATTTGTGCTTTCTGCTTTACCTGTCATTCTTCAATATTTTTTTTTTTGAAAAGGTATCTACACACACAATCATGGGAGGTTTTTCCCCACCCCATAAATTGTATTGAAACTTTTCACCGTAGAATAGAATAAAAAACAATCTAACCTAAAATAAATTAAAACAAAACAAAATAACATCAAAAAAGAAAGAGAGAAAGAGCAAAGAAAATACAGAGCCCTCTCTCAAAGGTAAATATTAATCCTTGTCTCACACTGAAGGGGGTGAAGCTCCCCCTCCCCCTATATCACAGCACACCAGCATCCTTGGCTAATTAAGAACATGTATATTTTGGCACTTTTAAGTCATACATCAAATAACATTTCCAGAATAATGGAGACTAATGCATATGTGATTAGTTAAAATATATGGTTGAGATAGGCACAAATTTCAGTTTAACTTGCAATCATTTAACATTAAAAAAATATGATGGGATTCATCTCTAAGACATCACAAACCAGATATATTTTGGAGGGAGAGACATTTTGCACATACGCAGCTGCACCTACTTGTTTTTGCACTTACAGAAATAAATTGTAACATTTAATGCACATATTTTCAAGGGCTAAGGTTCCCCCATGCCAACTGGAAAGGCATGTTGCCTTGCCAATCAGCTGAGGAAAAAAGGTGGCATAATACCTGAATGGGGGAAGGAAAATGAAGGAATGGCCTATCCAGGGCAATGTTGCCTTGGATTAGTGCTTTCCATACTGTCTGGTGGAATCACTAGTGTACTGCAATAAATACTTTTGTTAAATATTTAAAAGCTACGATGACCCTAATTTCAGAAGGGGGGCATGGATAGGGCCTGCGGGTGGCTGCTCCATCTGGTGAGATATCCGAACTGCAGCTTTGAACATCTTTGTGTCGAGCTCTGGCTTTGATTTCAGATCTCCATTCTCAGTCCAGGCACCAGTTAAATCTTGCAGCACACTTAATTCAGAAATTCCATAGCTAGATAGATATTTTATGGGGTGCAATAGTAAGCTGGTGGAGACACTACTGCATCCAGTTTTCTTGTAGAATTAATGGTGCATGAGTAGTGCAAAGTTGAGGGAGTGATTCAGGTTATATTATGGAACTTCCTTTTACTCAGGCTCTTGGTTCATCTAGCCAAGTACTGTCCAGTCCATCTGGCAGAAACTCTAAAGTTCCAAAGTTTGTAGCTGAAACCTATTAGAGGCAGCAGGGACTAAGGTTGGGAGCTTCAAATTCTACCTGAGAGTAGAAAAAATGCATTTTTAAAAAATCATGGAAGTAGATCATCTGTGTGTCTCTTCCTCTGACATGACACCGGTCATGTGAATAGAGTAGCATTCATAAGTTTGCCACCTGTAGTAACATTCTGGACCAGTTCAGTACAATGCTATGTCTAAAGGCCATTGATTCCAACAGCCTGATTGAAAGATATGGGTCTGGCAAATGGCTCAATTCCAACAGCCTGATTGAAAGTTATAGGTTTGGCAAATGGCTGGGAGCTGCTGACAGAGCCTGAACAATCCTCAAAATATCTAAAGCAGAACTTTCCAAACTATGTGTCGCGACACGTTAGTGTGTCAACTGCAGTGTGTAGGTGTGTCGCGTGAACTACAGTTATCAGCATTCTTTGGCGGAAGTTCACATGCCTTAAATGTGCTTTAAATGCATGGTGTGCGCACAGGAAACCAAATCTAACAAAATTCATTTTTCCTTCACCCAGTGTAAACCCACTATTCCTGTTTTATCTGATAGCAGAAGATGTAGTTAGTAAACTGGATTTATAGAGATGGTACAGCAATCACATTAAAAATTTAGAAAGGTACTTTGAGCAAATGGCGAATTTGCAACTATAAAGACTGATACTGTAACATGTAATGCAGCAATCAGTGCATTTTTACTCGTTCCTGTTACTCAGAGGCGATAATAAAAGAAAGAAACCTAGTCAAGCAATTATGCAGATGATGTGTTGAACAAGAGGACAAACATTCCAGTTTGGGATCATCATGAGGTACGACATGTGCACTCCCAACATAGGGACAACATATTTTTCTGCTATTAACAGCTCTACTTTTTTCTCATTCTTTAATCACTCCCTCTAATAGCAAACACAGACATTAAATAAGGCTGGAACAAAAACTGGGCCACTAAGGAAAAAGGGGGATTTATCAACATTCTTTTTCCTTATGGAAAATAAAAATGAAAAACTGGGGTCAGGGATGGAATGCCCCGCTTCATCCCCCTAAATATCCTGGAGAAAGACATGGCCAAATTAACATGTGCTATTAAGGTCAGACGAGGAATGTGCAGGAAAAATGATTTTGAGGAAATATGGAAGGTGTTGAAATTTTGGGAGGTTGGATAGTTACAATGAATGGTCTCGGGGTCGGGTGCACATTTTTATCCTTTTTTATTTATTATTATTACTTTGTGAAGAGGAAGACGAAGACGTGGAGGAGGAGGAGGAGGAGGAGGAGGAGGAGGAGGACATGGTTGGTTGGATGGTTAGATGGAATCCTAAATATGAGTACTGCTGTTAGCAGGAAACATATATTGCAGTATTCTGTTTCAGGTCCCATGATTCAAATATAGAAACCAGTCAAAAGGGAGAAGCAACAATAGCATACACACTATGTGCCAAAATGGTGTGCTGAAATTTAAACTGCTTATAGATATCCCCTAAACACAAAAAAAACCAATTAAAAAAACAATCTGCATTTCAGTGCACAATTGCCAATAAATGGGGGTGTGGGGTAAATGGCATGCCCACTTTTATTTTTATTTGCTCTTAATAATAATAATAATAATTATTATTATTATTATTATTATTATTATTATTATTATTATTATTATTTATACCCCGCCCATCTGGCTGGGCTTCCCCTGCCACTCTGGGCGGCTTCCAACAGACATTAAAATACATCAAATATCACAGATTAAAAAACTTCCCTAAACAGGGCTGCCTTTAGGTATTTTCTAAATGTCAGGTAGTTGTTTATCTCTCTGACCTCTGATGGGAGGGTGTTCCACAGGGCAGGTGCCACTACCGAGAAGGCCCTCTGCCTGGTTCCCTGTAGCTTTGCTTCTTGCAGTGAGGGAACCGCCAGAAGGCCCTCGGTGCTGGACCTCAGTGTCCGGGCTGAACAATGGGGGTGGAGATGCTCCTTCAGGTATACTGGACCGAGGCCATTTCATAGAATCATACAGTTGGAAGAGACCACATGGGCCATCCAGTCCAACCCCCTGCCAAGCAGGAAAGGGCTTTAAAGGTCAGCACCAACACTTTGAATTGTGCTCGGAAACGTACAGGGAGCCAATGTAGGTCTTTCAAAACCAGTGTTATGTGGTCTCGGCGGCCGCTCCCAGTCACCAGTCTAGCTGCTGCATTCTGGATTAGTTGTAGTTGCCGGGTCACCTTCAAAGGTAGCCCCACATAGAGCGCATTGCAGTAATCCAAGCGGGAGATAACCAGAGCATGCACCACTCTGGCGAGGCAGTCCTCAGGCAGGTAGGCTCTCTTTGGCTAGTTGCCAGATATGTATTATTATTATTATTATTATTATTATTATTATTATTATTATTATTATTATTATATTTATACCCCACCCATCTGGCTGGGTTTCTCCAGCCACTCTCATTCTTTCCTATTTTTCTCGCTATGTGCCTAATTTGATTCAACAATGGTTGTGCTGGCCTGTGGCTCCAGACCCACTAAAAACTGCTGGTACCAAAACTGCTGATTTCAAGAGCTGGGCAACCTTCCTTCAGAGATGCAAACTGCAGCACTGAAAGCAGATAAAATTGATTTATAGTCAGAGGCTTCAAATGTGAGTCTAAGCAGTTTTGAACTGGGTTTTTCAGATGTTTGGAGCTTTGGGCAGAAACGGGGGTTTTCTGAGCTTGTTGGGCTTGGATTCAGTCTTGGGAATCCATCAGTCTAAGCCAGGCATAGGCAACCTTTGGCTCCCAGATGTTTTGGAACTACAACTCCCATGATCCCTGACCACTGGCCCTGTTAGCTAGGGATCATGGGAGTCGTAGTTCCAAAACATCTGGGAGCCAAAGGTTGCCTATGCCTGGTCTAAGCCAAGCATCCCCAAACTCGGCCCTCCAGCTGTTTTGGGACTACAACTCCCATCATCCCTAGCTAACAGGACCAGTGGTTAGGGATGATGGGAATTGCAGCCCCAAAACAGCTGGAGGGCTGGGTTTGTGGATGCCTGGTCTAAGCTGACTGTTCCTTCTCTATCATTACTTCTTAACTTTAGACTTCTAACAACAAATATATTTTTTACAAATTCACCAAACAACTCCAGCGATCTTTTCTCCAGAGGACAATGCCCTGGCAAATGTTGCTCTAAACCTCCTACTGCCTGGGGTAATAAAAGCTGAAGAATTCTGTTATTTTAATGTACCATCCTGCAGAGTCAACTGAATATTCTAAATGAAGAAGCAATAAGTTACTGGGGGAAGACTGTGATACCTTAATTCAGTTCACAGCAAAATGAAACACAGTTATAGACGTGATGTAGGTGAAACCTCCTTCTCATGTGTAAAAAATGAAATGCAGCTCAACAGCTTTTGCTCATAACATTGTGCATACATATTAATTAGACCAGTCTGCTTACCCATCTTGGGTGCAGCCGCATTGCAGGCTGGCGCTGCCTCCTGGCACTGAGACCTGATGAGGACTTTGGCGTCTGAGGATTGCCCTGCTGGCATGGGACACCTTAGAGCTCACCTTGTTGGCTGGTGTCTCGGATCCAAACCTGCCTGTAAATTGGCCAATGGCAGGCCGGCTTGGAGGCAGAGCTGTCCCAGGGGGCAGGCCTGATGGAGCAGGTAGGCTCCCTTCAGGTCCACTCCCAGGAGATTTAAAGCGGCCCTGCCCTAGCACCTTGTTTTTTATCAGATCTCCCACCCACCTACCACCTTTCATGCTGTCTTAGACCTTGCTATGGCATTGGTGGTTGCCATGTTCGGGGCCGGGCAGAAATTTGCCCACTAGGCAAATTGGCTCCAGCCTGGTGTTTTTGCCCACCCCATCCCAATCATCATAACTTTGGTGGTTTAGGCATTGGGCAAATCTTAAATTTTGGTTGGGGGAGGTTGTAGTCTCTGCCTGCCCCTCCCAAAATATAGGGTATCCTGTTAAAGGGGTCTGGGAGGAGTTGCTTCTGTCTGTATGCCCAGGCGGGGGCTTGGACCTCAGCACTCAAGGCAGCAACCCCCATGGGGGTCCCCCAATTTGATGTAAGTCATAGGGACTCCCATTGCCAGACTGACCCTTGACGTCACTTCTGGCAGGTAGGCTGGATGCAAATGGTTATCCAAAGCCTATCCCAAACCTCTTTCATTTGTTGTTAATAAAGTTGTGACCTGATTTGAGCCCATTCAAACTGTGTTATGTCCTTTATTTACTGTTCAGCTGGAGAGGTGGGGGGGACTGCAGAGTCTGGGCATGCAACCATAGAAGTTTCCTATTTGAGACACTGGAAAACAACAAAACAAGTCTTAGCTGCATGGGGTTGGGCAAATCAATATTTGTTTCCTTCATGCTGCCCCAAGCAAGTATACTTGGCTCAATATTTAATTCTCTTCTGCTTTTAAATTTATCATATGCAGGTTTTTGAATCTTTTCATGAGGATTTAGCTGTGAATACCCACAGAACAACTCTAGTTGTTTCGGGACACAAACTCATTCCAGCAACTGTTGAATATTTACTGCTAAATAGTGCCAACTTTATTACGGAGTTGGCTGCTCTTGAGACGACTGTCTGGAGAGAAGCATGGCCCACAAGATTACAGAATTTGACCACCCCTGATCAACAGGCATTTTGTGATATGACAATGCACTGATTGCTGGGGTTAGGATTTTTGAAAGAGCCTTTAGGAAACAGCTATGGGCTGAAGTAGAAAATAAAAATAAAAATCTGCTTAGGGTGATTGACCTGAAATGCAGATAAACTAGATTCTATAGTCACCCCCTTTTTACATACACTCTTCAAAAAGCCTGAGGAAAAAATAATTTATCCAAAGAGATTGAACTGAGCCACAGTCAGTCCATAAAATAGAGAAGTATTTGAAATCTAAACCATGACTGAAACCCATGCTGCATAAATAAAATGTGTTTGGTATTTCAACAATCACCAAATGTAAGTGTTCAAGACCAAGAAAGTATAAAACTGACAGGAATAAATGGTATTGAAAGTAGATGGAGCAAGTAAGGTAAAGGTAAAGGGACCCCTGACCATTAGGTCCAGTCATGACCGACTCTGGGGTTGCGGCCCTCATCTCGCATTATTGACCAAGGGAGCCGGCGTACAGCTTCCGGGTCATGTGGCCAGAATGACAAAGCCGCTTCTGGCGAACCAGAGCAGCACACAGAAACACCGTTTACCTTCCTGCCGGAGTGGTACCTATTTATCTACTTGCACTTTGACGTGCTTTCGAACTGCTAGGTTGGCAGGAGCTGGGACCGAGCAACGGGAGCTCACCCCGTTGCAGGGATTCGAACCGCCGACCTTTTGATCGGCAAGTCCTAGGCTCTGTGGTTTAACCCACAGCACCACCTGCATCCCAGATGGAGCAAGTAGGTTTCTATAAAATTAGTCAGATCGTCTGGTAAAGTGATGTAAAGCTAGCTAGCATAATGGTAGATGCTCCTTTTAATTTGAAAGGACATCAAAAGTTGCAACATCTAGTCCAATGGGTTTTGCCATGAATTTGATTGTGGCTTGGGAAACAGCATCCTCAGCCTGGAGCTGGTGCAGAGTCAGGCCCAATCTACCTGCCTCACCTCACTCTCAACCTCTGACACCATGGTGCAGATACGGTGGTTGTTCTGCTGCTCTCCAGAGCCCCAGTGGTGGCAGTGGGGAGTTGGGATTGCTATGTTTGTCTGTGGAAGAAGAAGATCATTCATATTCAGAGGCACACTGTTTCTGTGTTTACAGGCGGTGCATCTCTGAACACCCGTTGCTGGAGAACAAACAATGCGAACAGGCTGTCACCATCATATCCTGCTTATTGGCTTCCTGCAATTATATCTGTTGGGAAAGGTAGGGCTGGCCTGAAAGTGGCTCATCATCTCTGCAGCGTTGTTCTCAGGCCGTAGGGATGGTAATGCTGTTTCTGCACATTTGAGAATGCACTAAAGAAATTGTTGTGACTTTCAGGAGTGGGAGATGAGTGAGGAACTTACAGTTTTAGCATTCTGGGAGACTGGATGTGTTTCTATTTGTTGTTTACATGCTTATTTATTTATTTATTTTAAAAAGGGTTTGCCTTTGTGGGAAAGTGGTGGCATACAGTGATCTGCCCCATCTGGGTCCATTTTTGCCTGCAGAGCATCTGAGAAAGAAATCTACATCACATTGTAGCATCCTTTAGAGCAGTGTTTCTCAACCTTTTTTGGGCCACGGCACACTTGTTCCGTGAAAAAAATCACGAGGCACACCACCTCCATAAGACATACCTCCATGCCCTGTAGAGCGAGACCACCGAGCGCCCCAGCCAGCCAGAGGGGCCTGGAACCGGCTGCTGTTGCTGCTGCTGTAGCAGCAGGGAGCGCGCGGAGCGCCCTGCAGCACCTGGCCTCTTCTTTTGGGGGGGTGCTGCCCGATGCCTGCCGCCTCGGTGCCTGGAACCAGCGGCTGCAGAGTGGAGCGCTCCGAAACGGCGAGTGCTCGGAGCGCCCTGCAGCGCCTGGCCTCTTTTCTTTTTTGCTGCCCAAGGCCGGCGGCTGCAGAGCAGAGCGCTCCGAAGCGCCGAGCGCTCGGAGTGCCTTGCAGCGCCTGGCCTCTTCTTCTTTTGGGGGGGGGCTGCCCAAGGCCGGCGGCACGTGACAAGGCAGCAAATCGCCCTTCTCGCCGCGGCATGTCCCGGCACACCAGCCAGCATCTGGCGGCACACTAGTGTACCGCAGAACAGCGGTTGAGAAACGCTGCTTTAGAGTGTGTGGCAGGGGGAGGAATCACCAAGCCCACCGTCCTACTTCATGGGCTTTGAAGACACTCGATCTCAGGACACAAGGGAGAAACGTGCTAAGAGGGAGGCACGCTTGGCAAATCCACACCGTGATCAACTCGAGCCCGGAAACCAATGTCCCCACTGTGGAAGGATGCGTGGATCCAGAATTGGCCTCCACAGTCACTTACGGACTCATTGTTAAAACTGTGTTTATGGAAGACAATCTTACTCAGCTACGAGTGATCGCCAAAGAGAAGAGACTGTATGGAACAGGAGACAATCGTGTTTTCCTCTCTCTGTAAATGAAACTATGAATTTCTTCCTCAGATGCACTGTGGTGAGAATGCCCTGAAAATGGGGGTGATCACTGCCACCACTTGCATATGCTGACAAAATCTATAAAAAGTGTAGGAGAGAGAAAAACCCCTGCTGGTGACTGATAGATTACAGATGGATGTTTCATCTGATCCAGCAAGGCTCTTCTTGTGTTTTTATTTACTTTTCAATTGTCTATTTCGTTGTTATTTGGACTTCAACACATATACTCATTTGGCTAGTGGATAAAATGGGAAATTGCTGCAAATACTTTACTGGCATATTTCCTTCAATCCTGTAAACTATTCTCAGCATGGTGTTTCACTTCATATCACCAGTATTCTCTCAGCACTAATGAGGCTCTCTTAAAAAATAAATAAAAAAGAAGCAGAACAACAAATTCAGAGAATTGATGTTGGGAATACTTGGTAAATCCATTAGTGTTATATTATACCAGCTGTCCTAGACCAAGCTATTTTAAGTCCTAACCTGTCTGCTCATACATCTGTTGTTAACATGGGTTTGGTTTCAGATAACCACTTCTTCTTCTTTTTTGGTGCCACAATATTTTTATCCTTCAATTTCTTAATGTTTAAACATGGAGCTGTACTTCAGAACAGGCATTTATTTGCCTCAAAAGTCACGATCGTGAAAAGGAGAGCCCATCTGCTGGTTGGATCACAATGTCCACCATCTCAAGGCTCGGCAGAGGTGTTTGGAGAGTTTGACGTGCAAGTGTCTGCTTGATGTGATGTCTACTGGTAGGGCAGTAGAGCCCATTGGAGAGGTGTGGTGTTTTGCCAACAGTGATGTATGCCACTGATATGCACAGAAATGGAACCCATGCCATAGACATGAGATCCTCTTTCTTAGATTTGATGAGGGTCCAAACCTCTGAGCTGATCTTTTACACTTGTTCTGGAGGAAGAGAAGTTGGGCCTATGGAGGTGCCCGGCAGGGTCTTCAGGTAGACTAGCTGATTGTTTGGAGTTAGGTGGCTCTTCTTGAAGTTTACCAGGAACCTATAAGTCTGGAGGGTGTTGAGAGTGGAAATTTTCTTTGTCCCAGGTGATGGCAACCCATGCTATGCCACTGGCCAGGGGTAGAGTTCCTGAAGGAAGATGTCCCCAAACAGCCTGGTTTATCTGTACGAGCATGGCTTCTATTGACTGAAAAGGTGGAGGAGAAAAATCAAAAGTGGTCTGAGGCAACAGGTGCCTTAGCAATAAAGAAAGGGGCCTCCCTGCGATTTCCCACCCCAGGGAATGTTTGCCACCAAGTCTTTTCCGGCTACCCGCTTATCTGTGTGGTATGAGGTAACAACTTTCTTGCCTAGTGAAGGCAGAAGTTGTAAATGCTGCTGGCAAGCTGGTCTAACTCCCTTTTTAAATTTTGGCAGGAAAAGACCAAGAGAGAAGGAACCAAGGAAAAAACACAAGAGAAGGAGCTTGTGGACCAGCAGAACAGGGGGAGAACAAGCCAATGAATTAAAAACAGCAATGTAAGAAGGGGCAAGACAAGGTATGTATATTAAAACACCTGAGGAGAGAGCAAAGAATAGGAGCAAATGGAGATTTGGCTGCACTCAACAAAGGCATGAGCAAACTGAATTCTGGGAGCCCTGCATCCCAAACGCTGCTAGCTGCCTTTGAGCTGTGGGTAGAGCCAAGACCCAATCTGCTGACCTTTCATTGCAGGAATGGGGAAACGGTAATTCTCATAACAAAAACCTTCTTTATGCTTTCTGTTCAGATTTAACCATTTCATGGGATTATACAGGAGAGGCTCAAATGTGATTAAATACTCATGTGTGAAAATTTTGCAAGCCTGGTTAAATTGGAATCCAAGGGATTTAGATTCTCTGTTACCTGTGATTAACTCTCTCTGAGGTTGCACTCAAATCTTCAAATTAAGTGGTCTTGTGAGAGCAGATTTCATTCACTACAAAGCTAGGGATAGTTCTGTGGGGCCACTCTCTTTGTTCCCAATGAGCTGCCACCTTCACGGAATTGAACAGAATTTAAGAATACAAGAGCAGCTCCTCTGGATTAGATCGAAAGCCTTTTAAGCAACCTGTTTTTTGTGGTGGTAGAACAAGATTCCTCTGAGAAACCCAGAGACAATTCTTAAAGAAAATCACCCTCTGCTGTTGTTGCAGCCCAGCAATTTGGGGGAATCCAAGATCTTCCAAAATTCTGGTGAGCTACTGCCAGTACGTGTAGACAATACTGAGCTAAATAGACCAATGGTCTGACTCAGTGTAAGGCAGCTTCCTACGTTTCAATGATATTCAGTGGCATACTACTTTTGAACATGGTGATAACAACATATAGCCACTATGACTTGTGGTCATTGATGGACCTGAACTCCATGTATTTGTCTAATCCCCCTTTTAAAGCCATCTAACTTTGTCATATTCTTGTGGCAGTGACCTTCATACACTAATCAGAGAATATTCATTTACATCAAGGGAACTCTGACACCCACAATAAAATATGTAAGTTTGACATCATTGATTTTAAGGGACATAAACAAGATGATGATGATGATGATTAATGGTGTCAGGACTACATCCTCAATATGCAACTTGAATAATGTGTGAGGGGGAAAACCTGAAACCATTGACGTAAGCTATTAAAGGAGGCTTCAAGCATGCACTTTTTTTTTACAAGGCTAATAGGTTTCCCATAATCTACAACGAGTTTCTCCACTTAGCTTCATGTATATAATTAATTGAGTGTTGGAAATAGATACGCTGACTGCAAAATCAGATTCTCCAGGGTCACAATACAACTAAGTACATATTCCACTATAAATAGCATGAATGCGGTCACACTCAGCTGCACGACATTGTTGAAATCCCTGGTACACAGTGGATTAACTTTGAGTCCTAGAAGTTATATATGCACTCTCCTGCTACTTCAAGGACATTGTCAGTAGCAAAAGAAAAACATATTAAGTTGCTGTCATAAGAATCAAAAATAATTACCAAATGATTAAAGACTAATTTTGGATTAATTCTACCTATTTATTTTAATGATGATTAAGTTCCAATTGCAAAATGTTTGTACTGAATAGTTCAAATAAAATGTGAGTAATTATTTAACGGCTTTCCTCAATGAATATCTGTCGAATGTGTTTAATTGGGCTCATTAATTTCCATCTTTCCCTATGGATTTATGCAGCATAATGGCTGGTTTGTGTAACATGGAACCTTTCTTGTAAATGTGTCACAGAAGCTATTTAGTTCAAATTCCTAACAGTCCCCATCTGTTTATATCGGATACAGCCCCAGTGAAATTCTGGTGGGTCGTAAGTTAAATTAACAATATATTTCCTTTGAAGCAGTGTTTTCTTACACTTCAATAAATAGAATACACTTTGAAATTAACTTCTTGGAGCTATGTATGTATGTATGTATGTATGTATGTATGTATGTAACCCCCCCCTTACACATTTATGGTCACAATAGAGCTCAAAAGTAACAAAATAATATACAGTAGAACTTTTTGCCATACTCCATGTATTCTCTCAACAATACTATCTAATGTTTCACCCTCCATCCCTTTGAGTGTATTTTAATTTGAGGATTTCATTAAAAGGGTAATCGATCGATTAAAGTGAAATAAGAGCGCATCCAACATATTGTAATTTAAATGAAAACTCTAATTTAGCAGCCCAATAATTGCTTCATATTGATGTAGGAGTTAAGATAAAGAAATGCTTATTATTTGGTGTGTGTTTTTTAAAAAAATATTCACATCTCTGAATCTCTGGAACTGCTGAATTTTTCTGTTGTGACCTTTGGGACCTTTGGATTAAGAGTAGTAAAAAGATTAAGCAAACAAATTAAGGGTAGTAAACAAATTTTAACAACAACAACAACAACAACAACAACAGTGAAAGAATGACAGTATTGGGGATCTGTGAGTCCACATAGGAGTTATCCTTGTTAGTCATTTCAAATCCCAGAGTCCTTTTACTAGAACTGTGGTCACTGCCAAACATATGAACTGTAACTTAATTTGTATATCTTATGTCAATACCAGGTTAGCAAAGCCCCCCCCCAATGTAGGAAGGGGGTACTCCTGGGGGTACTCTGTCCCTTGAGCTCCAAGTGTTTTTGTGTGGCAAGGAGTGTCCATTACCAGCTATGGCTGGTACATCAGTTACAGCCATTCCTGGATCAGAATAACATTCCACAGTAGTGCATGCTCCTGTATCCTCATGATTAGATTATTGTAATACACTCTGCACGATGCTTCCCTTGAGGACGGCCCGGAAACTGCACCATAGTTTTTGGCAAAACCGCTGCCATCGAACAGTAAAGCACTGTTTAAGGCTGCTTATTTCTTTGCAGTACTCCGTGAAGGTCTGGCGGTTTGAGTATCTGAATCTACAATGTGCATAGTGAGGTTGAGGTACTAATTCCTCATGTTTGGATAAGTGAATTTTTCGTATAAAGAGCATTTGGATAGCGGGACCTAAGTGTATACAGTACTGTATTGTGGTCACTTGTATGATGAAGGGCAATACACACAACTTCAATAAGGATCAGTTTAAAATAATTGGTATCATAGGGTAAAAAATGGCACACTTACTCTCTGTCGATGACAAGACATGTTACAGCTTCAGCAGCGATAACATTGGCTGTCCGAACATCTTCCCTGAAAGGACAATAATATGCATTTTACACACTTTGCCAACAGTGTCTACAGTAAAGTAAACCATTCGCACATTAATATATCTTGCAAATGAGAATTATGTTTTATTGATTTATTATATTTTAAACCATTAAAAAAATAATGTCTTGTTTTGCTTTAAATCTTGCGGCTCTTTAGAAATGTTTCCAAAACAACATTATCATAAGAAGTCATTTTCTCAGCAGATAGGTTACTCAGTCATTTCTATGCCTTTTTACAAATTCATTTATCTTGATTATGGGTCTCTCCGACTTTGCGGTTCAGTATGAGAGAAATGAGCAACTAATTCAGCACCAAGGGCCACGTAAGAAGCATGAATATTTAACTGAGTGTTATTGTCATTATCTGCACGTCATTTTAAAAGAACAGAACAAATGCCAAAAAAGTTATTCAGACTAGACGAGATTGCTGCAGAATTGCAGCTTTAAAAGCAGGCCTTTCCTGTTCAGGATTAAAATGTATTTATTTTATTTAAACTATTTAAAGGCCCCTTTTATGAGTTGAATTCACTCAAGACCACATGCAAAGTAGCAGGTAAAATACAATTCTTATGGTAATAAAATATAATACAAAACTTCCCATAAACCCACATTACTAAAACCAGCGATAACAAATACACATTCACCCCTAAGGCAAAACACAACTTTTTTGTAAGACCACTAAAGAACTAAAATGCAGCATCACAGAGAACCACACCTACACATGCCAGTGTGAAAATAATTAATTGGGTCTTCAAGGCTTTTCAGAGGAACCGAAATGTAGCAGCTTTGCTGGTAGTGAACTTCAAAGTCATGGGACCACCACAGAGAAAGCCCTCACCTTCATACCTGACAACAGGAGGATGAGTTGCAATTTAAATGTACTAAACCTCCCCTTCTGCTTGGGTTTCCCCCTACAGCTGTTACTAAACCTGTCAGTTACTCTCTGTGTTTGTGTGTGTGTGTGTGTGTGTGTGTGTGTGTGTGTGTGTGAGAGAGAGAGAGAGAGAGAGAGAGAGAGAGAGAGAGAGAGAGAGAGAGAGACTGAGAGACTTCAGGTGATGGGTTGCAGGGTCAAAAGTCTGCCACGGTCATGTAGTTTGGGGCCTTTATACCATCATTATTTTGATCCAGTATTTAGCACATAGCCAATAGCCAGGGATAATGAGAAATTTAGTCCAGTGAAATCTGAGGAGTCATAGGTCCCTCACCCCCTCAATATATACATATTGCAAACTCAGGGGCCAATACATATGGTGCTAAAACTTTAGCAGGGCCTCTAAGAGTGGGAGTCAAAATGGCCCAACGAAGACTGAGCATGGATCAGTGGCAACAGAAAATACAGTGACTATTAAAGGGGGGGGGGACGACTGAATGGAACAGAGTCTTCTGGAAAAGAAAATGTCACACGGCAACATTTCAGTGTAGCTGCCACTTGTTATCCTCACATTTGGAAGGGCTGATCCACACCTGGATTTCATATTGCAACTGCAACACCATCTCTGTAATGCTGTTTGAAGGCCATTTGCAATTTTGCACTGATAGCTAAGTACTGCTCAATCAAAAGGGATTTTACTACAAAAGAACTCTGTTCTCTTTCTGATAAAAATGCTACTTTTATATGATATACAAGTATACAAATTGACCCTCAACTTTATAAATCAAAATCTGATATGAAGTTGGCAGTGTAATATGGCTCTTTAAAAAGGTATGTATTTAATAAAATTATGGTATCAGCAAACCTGCAGTAACACCTCGATCCTGATCTACTGCTTTCAAAGTTTTAGCTAATTGCAGAATACTCCATTTCTTCATTGCACTGTGTATGCACCTTTAAGGCTGCCTTTTGGTTACTGCCATTGATGACACTTCATGTATTGCCTAGTGAAAGTTGATTTTTAGTGCCTACGCACAAAGTGCAAAACACAGAATTTGCATGTGCCTTCTGTTTCTTTTTTAAAGTGCATTTCAATACGGGCCATGAAGGCAGGGGTAGGTCAGGAAGAAACAACTGTCATTTAATGTTTTCTTTAACGTAAAGATTCACACACCAAGAAAACAATAACATAACTGAGCTTACTACAGTTTATTTTAGAAATTAAGCTCAAACTTTTAGAAAGGTAGCAAAAAAGAGAGAGCCTAGTTTAATTACAATTTAGGAATATTAACCCAATTACATTAAGTCACATATCCGTCTGGCTATGGTGCTTAATATAACTCTAAGTTAATAACAGTTTGTTTACGTCAGTAGATTAAGATGTGAGAAATGATTCCAATTCCAAACATGCAGCAAGTTATTAATACTCCTTTCTATTAGTCTAAGCCAAATGTTCATTATAATGCAGCACACTAGACAATCACAGTGCCAACCCTGCCCCCCCCCGGCAACCCACCAGCCCCAAATCATTATGAAAATACAATCTGGTGAGCACTGACTCGCAGGTTTTTTCAACTTCTAGGTTGTATTCTTCATCACTACTTCCAGAGAGATAACCCTCATTCTCAGAGTCACTTTCACTGTCAGAGTAGCCCATAGTTAAGAGTTTGCAGTTACCATTGTCCTCCTTGGGGAAACTACTATTCCCTTCTATCCAACAACCCTACCTTGGGCTCTGGCACAGCTCAGGAATTTTACAGACCTTCCAGCTTAAAGCCTTTTAGGCTTGGAAAAGGTCACAGCTGCTCTGGGAAGTATCTCCTGTATGCAGGATGCAAAATGTAAGCAGAGCATATTGCTGAGCCACAAAGAAGCACAAAGTTCATCTACTTGAAGGCACCTCCTCTCATCATCCGTACTCTCTTAACAGCTCTGCTGCACTGAGAGCTGCCACCAACAGATGTAGCGGCAAATGCTTTATACTAGCACAGACTTAAACATGACACCTGTTAACCCACACAAGGGATCGAGCTAATCTGCATGCCAAAACCTTTTTTATTCTTATTTTCTTGTCCAGCTCAGCAGTTTCCTACAGTTCCTTGTTCTTCCTACAGTTCTTACATTCTGTTCTTCCGTATCAAAATGAGGCTGCTTGCTAAAATAAAAAGAAAACCCTTAAAGAGGGGTAGGGAGGAGCTTTATTTGGTTAATGATTCCTAGAATTGGTTTGAGATGCACTATAGTTTTATGACAGTGCTACTCAGAAGTAAAACCTATTGATTGCAATGGAACCTAAGTGTGAATAAGATTGCAGCCCCAAACAGACCACTAGAGCATATGACTAGTAACTGAAATACAACACGTCTTATTCTGGAGAAGAATAAATTTTCATGAATATTCATGCTAATAATACCGGTAATAATAATAATAATATATAAATATAATTCAGATATATTGATCTTGTCTTTCTAGTTATATCAATGCATATGTTCAGTGTTATTTGTAGGTTGCGGGGAAATGTAAACTTTCTGCTGTTGTATTCATTAACACCTGATTGTGAAAATCACCTGATATATGAAAAATGAAGGGTAGTAACTATTATTTGAAAAATCTAGGTTTAAATAATTGTTCATTTGATTGTACTTCAGATGAGAAATGCAGAATATATTATGTTTTTAAATATGAATGTCAGACACAACTGTTTCACTGAGATCTTCACAAAGTACTATTACATCCACTTTCAGTATGGAAATCCTGCCTACAATCTAATGTACAGTTAAATGGGTTTAACCCTGTGTTGGATTGTGGCCAAAGTGTTTTACAATTCTTAACTATCCTCCCTTTGAGGTAGGATGAGTGATAATGACTTGTCCCAGGCTGCCCAGATAGTATCATGGCAATTTGAACGTTAATCTCCTATGTCAAACGCTATCCACTTTACCACACTGCCTCCAGGCAAATATGAATGAGAAATACACGCCTCCCACCAAATCCTTTTGAAATAAATCCCTGTAGTTCCAAGTGTATGCCATTTCAAAAAGGGAGACAAGAGGTTCCTGGTTGAGGTTCCACATTTGACAGAATATCTCATGCCACTGTAAATTGAAAGGCGAAGAAGGATGCAAGCATTTATTTATTTTTAAAGGAAACAAACAGGAGTCTGCACCTTGTCACAATTTCTATAAATGCAGGATTTTGAAAGGGAAATTAGAACCTGTTAAACCTCTTTTGGCCAAGCTGCTATGAAGGCATTCCAAGAACTGGCCGTCATAATAAGAGAAGACAGTTGTCTGCAGTGGCTGCAAACTGCAAAGCTGAGGATCTCATTGCTCAGAATCAAATGGAAGAGAAGAAGAGAAGTTGTAAAGGGAATGGATTTAATATTCATTATGCTTGAGTATATAATTTATGGCACCATATGCCATGTTTCCTAAATATTTTTTATTAATTGCCACTGAAACCCTGCTAAGTGTAGCTTTTCAAATGAACCCCTGATTAATATAGTCAAGCTATAGTCTTCTGCTGTACACAATCTGTGCTAAGCAGGTGGCTATGCTGAACTGACAGTATTAATTTTTTTTAATTCACCAAAGAAGATTCAGATTACAGAGCAGGCAGAAGAAAATTGTACCAGCAGTGTGTAATTCATAGCCATCACTGAGTCCTGGAGATTAGATGCTTCTGAAATGTCCCCTTTATCATGATTTAGTCATGCACTTCTTTCTGATTTCTGTTAGTAGCTCCACGCTGTGAGATTCTTTTCTTTTACTCCCTTGCAAGCACCACAGAAGCTCCAGTGCCAAGACATATTATTCATCTTTGCTTTATATGTTCTACTGTGGCTGCATCCTCTTGTGACTAGCATCTCCCCCCGCCAATCTGGTACACCCGTCTATGCCTGTGCATGTGTGCTTGGCATGCATAAGTTTCGGAACAACATGGAGCACCACCTTAGACTATAATTCAGGGGTAGGGAACCCTTTTCAGCATGAGGGCTGCATTTCATCAGAGGCAACATTCTGGGGGCCAAATGCCAGGGATAAGTGTGGCAACGGATGCAATTCTTATCTTTGTACAGTAGGCTGAAGTCCAACTATTAAAAATTCCACCGTTTCTACACATGCATCTATCTATCTATCTAGCTAGCTAGCTAGCTAGCTAGCTAGCTAACTAACTAACTATCTATCTCCATCCAGGCAAGCCAAAGGCATTGCTGTAGCTCAAGGACACATTCCAGTCTGACAAAAGAACTGGAGGAGGGTGTGGAGCAGAACCAGCAAGGGGTCTCAGGAGTGGGTGGGTGGCCTGCTGAGAATCTCAACGGTCACATAGAGAAGTCTATAGGGAAACCACTGACCCCCTCCCCTGGGCCTGAGGTTCCCCATGGCCCACCCAAGTCCCCCACACTATATCCCATTCTGTTCTGAAGGGTGCCCCAATCTTCAGAAGCAGTCTTTGGGGTTTCATATGGTCACTGGGCAGGGGTGATCAGTGAATATCAGTCTCTAGCCTTGCATGAGTCAAACCATATTCTTGGGTATGATCCAAAGTAATCCCCCCAGCCCAGGTATCATTGTCAATGTTTTATAGTCATAAATCTCAAAGAAATTAAACTTTTTCGTTGTGAAAAAATGTGTTATAAGTACTTCTAAATTCTCCTTTTTGCTGGAGGGCAACAAGGGTGGAACACAAGGAATAATGAAACCTCAGAAAGGTAACAGAGTGGAGTTGAGAACACCCACTCATCTCTAGTAATGCCCAGAGGACATAGAATGGACCTCTAGGGGTTTTTGTTGAGGGATATAAACTTAATCTCTGACATTTTAAAGCATGTTTTTGCCACTGGGATAGCTGTAGCTTCAAAATTTTAAGATATACTGTCAAAGGATTTTTATGTTTGTTTAGCAAAAAGCTGTCAGCTTTTGTATCGAAAGGGTGCTTCATCATCATCATCATTACAAACACCTGGCCTAATACTCGCTTTTTCGTATGCCACCTGCCTTCTACGGCAGTGGTTGAGGAAAAAGGGAGGCAATGAGTATTGGTTTGTTTGTACACTCCAATCACAGCTGAAAGAAACACAGCAAGATCTTATAATTTTGAATCTAAAACAGTGCCAATGGCAAAAACATATTTTATGTTACCAGATATTAGCTTTAAGAAAATAAACTCTAAAATGAATTTTTACCGACACTCCTTTTGAAGTACCATAAATATTTTATGCAAAGCTGCGCTGTCATCTTAAAAAGTCCATCCAACCTAGGGAGCTGACTTGAAAAGAAATTAACTGCTCTCCAGCTCCAGTGGGGGGTGACATTAGTTCGACCTACAGGAAATTATGTTGCTGGGCATATGATAGGAGTGTTAAGAGAGCAATTAGGGCTGTCATCCACCATATTCCCAGAAGGATAGGGGTGGATTTTCATTTCTATGTTTTACACAGACAATGCCTTGCTGTTGAATGTAACTCTTCTTTAAATCGAATCTTAAAATCAAAGAGCAGGCTAATCAAAGTTTGTACTTTCCTTTCTATGCTGGAAAATCCACCACCGAGCTTTCGTTCTGACTTCTAACCAATGCATTAACTACATTTTTTGTCAACTTTATGGAAATTAGGTATATGTTCATTTGCATATAACAAAATACAGCTAGAACACAGGTCGAGGTTTGGTATTTAGCAAACTCTGAGGAGCCACAATTGGGTATTGACATGGTGTCACAAGTCTTTGCCTTCCTGACCTTGCCTTCCCTCACCTCTTCAAGCTTGCAAAATGTGTTCAGGGTTTTAGTTCTTACTGATTCTGCTGTTAACACTTGCTTTCTGGCTTGCTGTTATGTATTTATCACAGCATACAGCGAGGGATGGGAAAAGATTAAAGACAGGGTATAAATTTGACTACTGAAACACTTGAATAAGCATGTTGGGCCATTCTCCTGAAGGATTTCAAAACTTCAAGATGAAGCCATCCATTCTGTTTCTTGGAAACTGTATTGATGTTTATAATTCTGTTTCACAACAGAGCAACACAGCTATTCTATTAGATGACGGCAAATTATAAAAACAGATCACCTCCATACGCAATGTGTTGCAATGGCAAGGGAATCTCAGGACCAGTTATAAGATGCCAGTTACTTTCTCCCAGAAACTGGAAGAATTTGTTGGTTGAATATCTGTTATGACTATTTTATGAGCTAGCTTGCACTTACTTTCTGTAAAAGCCCAAAAGAAAGACCTACTTTAGGTATCCAAAATGAACATGGGAGGACAAAGTGTAAGGGAATGGGGGTGGATGCACCCCATGTGCTACCCTCTCCACTCCCAACTTTTGTGTGCTTAACACTAATGTCTGTGCAGAGTTTCAAACCAGGTTCAGCTAAGTACATTTTGAAGGCTCCCCATAACTGGGATCTGTATTATCAGTGTTCTAAACCACAAGGAGGCTTCTACACGTTTAGACAAACAAACTTAGGGCAAGCCACACTTTTGTTTGTCCCATGATTTCAAGTCACAGGCCCGATAAGTTTTGTGTTTGGCCTGCTGTTTTCCCCATGAAAACCCACTGTTTACTGCTGAATTGGAACAAATGTGTATTCGCAGAAAACCTGATAGATATTTGTGGCCTATTTAATGCTCAAACAATGTGTGTGTGTTCTTTTTGGCCTTGCCCTGCAAAAAGCTGTATTCAAACGGCAATATGATCATATCTCTTTCATACAGCTTCTTAGAGCCATGAAGCACGTTTACATACAGGTGAGGTTTCCACATACAGTATTTAACTAATTATTTGCAAAAATTGTGTCCTCCCTTAAAGAAGGCACGTGTTGCAGTGCGACCTGGCAACCGAAACCTGTGTTGTGGGTGGGTACGATTGGATAGCCACAACACCCTATTGGTAGGTCCCTTGATGCTGGGTTAATCAGGCCAATGGGACGCTAGCCAAACCGATCATGGGACCTATATATGCCCATGCACATGACTCAGAGCTTCCTCTTTTGGTCAGTGCATCAGAACACCCGCCCACCTCTCCCTATTTTAGGGCTTGCACGCTTGACCTTGCTATGTCATCGTGTGTCATTGGGACAGGGGCATGGCATGAATTTTCCCCGCTTGGCTAATTTTCTGGTGCCACTTGGGTTTCACCTGCCGCGTAGCAAATAGTCACAAACTGTAAGGTTGTGGATAGGCTCTGGTTCAGGTGATAGGGATGGGGGAACACTCTCGCCATCCCTATGTGAAGGGTATTCCATTAAAGGAACCCAGGGACTCAGTGGTTTGGTCAACCCTGAGAGGGGTTGTGCCCATGCCTGAGTCCAGGGGGACATCTGGGTGGTGGACATAGCATGTCCCTGGCTTTCCGCCATTCCAGGTGTTCACCCTAGGCTGACCTATGCTGGTGCCCTGGGTCAGCGCTACCTGCAACGGTGCAGGGAGCTAGTCGAACCAGAACCACTCACCTGATATAAACCACTCAGTAAAGTTGTGGCCTAAATTCTGCCAAAAACCAAACCAAAATTTGAGTCTTGTCTGAATTTCTTTATAGGGGAGGTTTAAAGGTCTAAACTTGCAACTAGTTATTTAGTTCAGACCACGTTGGTTGAAACATGCTTGGTTATTTATTTGTTCAGTTTATTTTCATTCTTGCATATTTTTATGGAAGTTCATGAGCCATACTAATCAATTTTGAACATTTTTGCATTGGACGTTATTAGATAAATAGATTGTTTTTAATTGGTATTAGATGTTATTAAAATATCTTTAATATACTATAGACCAGACATATGCAACCTTGGCTCTCTAGATGTTTTGGAACTACAACTCCCATGATCCCTGACCACTGGCTCTGTTAGCTAGGGATCATGGGAGTTGTAGTTCCAAAACATCTGGAGAGCCAAGGTTGCCTATGCCTGTTATAGACACTCCATCCATTTATATTTCCTCCATCACATACAATGAAGTCCCACACAATGCAACAACACTTAGAAAGTATGCCAAGTGCTTTTATGCTACTGTATTCAAAATGTGTCTCCCTGCATTTCAAATCATTCCAGAAATCTTGAGATTCCCCAGTAAGTTTTCAGAGCAATAAAGGAACATGGCATTTATACTGAACACTGAAAGTGCCCTTCCTATTGCAAAAATTCTAGTGTGTCTAAGAATATAGCAGTACTGTAGGTACAATTAATTTTATTCCCAGCTCTGAATAATTGATTAATTAGATGCATTAATTTACCACAAACTGCAGATTAATTTAGCAAAGTTCCACACTTAAAGAAATAAACAAGATTACAGTCTTCTTATTCCCTTCTCATTTCACACACATTTCCTAAGTGCAATGTGTGATTAACCATATCTACATAAGGCAAATGGATTCTTTAGGTCATTAACATCATGTAACTACCAAACAGGGAAAGAAAGCACAGAGGAAAATGAGACTACCTCCACAAATGTCAGATTTCATTAGAATGATATACAGCAACTGTCGAATAGCCACGTGATCTGAATTTCACGTGTTTATTTTGCAATTTGCTTGGTTGCATTTAAAATTCAAGGATCTATTTTCAACTAAATGATGTATGAGGTTTTTTTTATAATTTTGAAACAAATCTTTAAAATTACTAGCATTGGCAACTAAGAGATCAAGATCAAATAAGAAAAAGGGCTGAATGCTAAGAACTCCTAAAGCGACATATTATTTGGTTGAACACTATAAACCTGTGACCCACAAGTTTATAATCCCAGACTGCAGAGTAGGATGGCTTGATTTAAGCAGACCTTTTTAAACATAGGATGTTTTTATTTCACTGTCTGGTGCCCTTTTGCTTCCCTTCACTGCTGCTTCTCAATATAGCTTCTCTTTTTTTGCCCACATGGAACCCAGCTCATTACTGCCGCCTGATTTGATTGGTTGGAAACTAATGGGATTTGTTTAGGGATATCAGTAATGTCATCACGTCAGGCATAGTGTTATGACATCATCAATAAAAATAATGAAGGTCTCCCTCCACAGCCAATCAGATTAAACAGTAGTAAAGACAAACAAGGCCAATGAAGGCAAAAGGGGAGAAATATAGTGCCAGGAAAAAAGTGAAGGCAACGTAATAGTAGTAAAGCCACGTATAGTGTATATTGCCAACAGCAAACAGCTCTATCCTACTTAATCCATGTGATGACACAAAGTGGCCACCTTCTGCACACATGACCCATATGATCAGGAAATCATGTGTGGAACTTATGGCCTCGTGTGCAGTTCTACCTCAGCTCAGTTAGCTAGGGCAGCCAATCCAGGGTACTTTGGTGCTGTTTTTTTTTTAAAAAAAGCTAAATAATGATGTGAGGAGCACTAGGGGGATTAAACTCAATCACTTCTGCTCCCCTTCCCCTAACAAACAGCTTCTTAAGGCTTTTAATAAAAGACCTACGGAGCTCTGCAGAACAACATTGGATCGGAACACTTTTTATGAGGTGTTTTCTGGGGGGGGGGGATTCCGTCCAGTAGCACCTTAGAGACCAACTAAGTTTGTCATAGGTATGAGCTTTCGTGTGCATGCACACTCTTCTGTTTGATTTCCACGACGGTAAAAGGTATGACAGGCACCTATCATAGTAGCATAGGAAGGATTCAGGATGGAGGGAAAGCATTCATGTAGAATGAATAAATAAAATTTTAACAGTGCTGAAAATATATAGAAATGTATGCTCTTCTTTGTTACCACTTGTGCATAGCATGTTATCTGTTTTAAAGCATTATAATTGCAAAGTTTTGACAGTTCTATTCTCTTGCTTCTCAGTGAGGATTCTTCAATAGATTCCCATGACACCTGCTCTGTAAATCAAAGTACAGCTCCGAGGAACAGAGTATAGCAACATTTCACTTCACTACTCTAGTTTTTGTTTAATTGTAGGCAACAAACAACTTGGTTGCATTTTTAAGCAGACTGATTTCTTAGATGAACAGTTTTTCAGAGAATATGTTTCATAGTCGAGAGAGAGAGAGAGAGAGAGAGAGAGAGAGAGAGAGAGAGAGAGAGAGAGTTATCATTTGCTAGTTTCTTGATTGCATTATTAGTATTTGGCAGAAGTATTTGGCATATGTTTTTGGACTATGACTCCCATTATTCCTGACCATTGGTCATATTGACTGGGGTTGACAGGAGTTTGAGTCTAACAACATCTGGAGGTGCAGAGGTTCCTCATCTCTGCCATGCAGGGTTGCAATAATAGAAGAATAAGGGCTACTTTAGTCAATTTGCTTGAGTATCATATAAGAACATGGGGCAGGGGAGCTTCTGACAGCTGCTACTGACCCAAGGGGCAGAGGTATTTAATAAAACCACCACCTAAATTCACTGTCTCATTAGTGGGCATTGAAACCGGGGGAAGATACAAAGGTGTTTACCTTTTAAATTTATATTTCTTAAATGTTTTTCTACCACCATGTGCTATCTACCACTGTTGTCCCTTGTAATGCTGCTAGGTCAAGAAAAGGAGAGTTGGTACTACACTCCTTCTGAGGGCTGGGGCATCGGATTAATGTAGGCCACCAGAGTGTCCCTACTAGGGTATGTGTGCAATGGGCACCACCTCTGCCTCACCAGCTACATTACTGTCCATATGGACTCCTGAATTTGTACAAGTGAGATCTATACAAAATTATTCCAGGCAGAATGCTCAGTCTTGATTGGGTTGCTTTGTCTCTTTAGGGTTTGTGTTTTAGTGATTCACTGTAATTCCACAAATCTTGGGGTTTCCACTGAGCAAGCTGATACCTCCCCCTCTTGTTTCCCATGTTTTGACTCTACTCACTACTGGAGTTTGCTATTAGAGGAAGGGGCAAACAAAGTTAATGAGAGAGAGAGAGAGAGAGAGAGAGAAATGCATCTGTCTAAGCTTAGGAAAAGAGAAAATAGGGAAGACACAAGAGATAAGATTGCCGTAGTTCACATCCACTCTATACATTTAAAGCACATGGTTTCCTCCAAAGAATACCGAGAATACCTCTTAGAGCTACAATTCCTAGAACCCATAACAAACCATAGTTCCCAGGATTTGTTGGGGAAGCCACTTTCTTTAAATGTAATTTAAATGTATGGTTTGGATATGACCAAAGTGTAACTAAGGTTCAGTTGGCTACTATGCACAGGAAATAAATAATGGGTTCAAACAAAACCAGGGTTGGATGTTCCACATAGCACAAGCAGAAGATCCTAACTGCACAGTGAAATCTTAATTGCTGGATAACTTTCAAAGCCAGTTAGACAAAAATGTGTTGAAATGAATTCAATTCCTGAGGCAGGAAGATCTCTGCTGGTCCATTATATTATACTCCTTTATATGCAAGAGTATTGATAAGTGGGGGTCCTTAAAAATGAATTCTATTGTGTACTATGCCTTGATGTCTACAAAAAAAATTGCAAAAAAATGTACAAATACTGCAATGCACTTTCACCTCAGGGACTCATTGAATAAATCTAAGCATTTACATTTTGCTCCTTCTAGTTTATTAAGTTGACATTAAAACAAAAGAAATTCAGAAATATTCTATTTACAGGTTTTCATGTTATTAGCAGCCCCATTTAGGGATTTTCTTTACCTTGCAACAATTTTTTCTAACTCCCACTGAATCATTTAATTGGTGTCATAGTCACATAGGTCATGAGCAGTTTGTGGAAAATGCTAGATAATTAAAGGAAAATCCAATGAATGAGGCAAATTCCTCTGGTGCTCATGGTTTATTGATCAGTTTTTATGGGTCACACTTTGGAAATGGTGTAAGAAGGCACTTCTGTCATTAGCCTTTTACACAACACATTCTAAAGGAAAAGGGCCACTAGCCTGATTGCTTAGATAGTAAGACTGATAATGAAGCAGCAGTAATTGTCTTGCAGAGCAGTTTCAGAAATTCTCGATTATTTTACCCAGGGGTCAGCAAACTTTTTCAGCAGGGAACTGGTCCACTGTCCCTCAGATCTTGTGGGGTGCCGGACTATATTGGGGGGGGGGAATGAACGAATTCCTATGCCCCACAAATAACCCAGAGATGCATCCTATATAATAAAGTCCAAGTGTCTCTGCGTCCAGTCCCTGTGTCCCTGGGTTTGTGCTACTGCGCATGTGCCCCACGGACACGGACTGGACGCAGAGACTGGACGCACACACACACACGCTCCCCCCGCCTCCCGTTTCCCTGCGGCCGCCAACCACCACTCCTGGCCAGACAGCGCCTCACTGTGCTTGCGCTAAAGCGCGAGGAGGAGGAGGCTGCTTTCTTTTCCTTCTCCCCCCCTACGCTCCCCCTCAGTGCCACTTCCAGCCAAGTCAGAGCAGGGCGGGGAAGGAGCCTCTCCTCCCCAGCATAGCGCCTCGGCGCCGGCTGAGGGAGGCAGGGCGTGTCAGGGAAGCGAGGGTGGAGGCCGGCGGAGGTGAAAAGGCGAAGGAAAGTTTCTCCCCAGCCTCTGGCGGTGCGGTGCCTGCCCTGCCTCTCTTCGCCACCCTGCCCTCCTCTCCTCCCCCTCTCCATGGAAACTTCTCAGCCGGAAAGCGCCACTCTGGGCTTCAATCCCACGAGGGTAAGAAGAAGCACGCGGGTTGTGAGAGAAATTTGGGAGTGGGGCCTTTTAAATTCCACCACCCGGTAGTTGGAAGTCGCCGCTGTAGTTCTAGCACCCGTTAATTTAACGGGCTTCATGATACTAGTTTTAAATAAAAGCACACATTCTACTCATGTAAAAACAAGCTGATTCTGAAGACCGTCCGTGGGCCGGATTTAGAAGGTGATTGGGCCAGATTCGGGCCCTGGGTCTTAGTTTGCCTACCCATGAGTTTACCTGCCATTTACAGATGCAAGCTTTGAGTGTATTTTATTTAATGCATGGAGTAATCTAAACGAAGGGTACTCTGCTTAATGTACATTGGAAGATGTCTATATAAAAGTTTTTGATCAAAAATTGATCCATGTAGTTTATATAGGAGGCAGATATCTAGACCTAGATAGCTGAACCTGAGTTTGTATTGGCTTGCTCTAGCATTAAAATCTTCTGAGAAGTCCTTTCTCTGCATCTCACTTTAGGAGCCATGGCGACAGAAAGGAGGGCCTTCTCCGTGGTGGCACACTGCCTGTGGAAACTCTCCCTCTCTGAGGTCTGCTGGCACTGACTTCGGCATTGTTTCAGTGCTCTGAGACCAATGTGGTATAGGCCTGGCTATAAATAATTTAAACAAATAAATATCTGTGGCTGATTTTTGAAAAAGAATGTTAAGTTTATTTATGGAAAGCCATTATAACCTGTAGTTTGGTCCTCGGACTTTCTCCTGCAAACATGTACTATAATAGGTAGTAGAGGGGGGGGGTAGTAATTAGTAAGAAAATATGAAGAGAATCATCATATGAACATGCACTTTTATTTTAGGTTTTGAAATCGATTTTAAAGGTCAAATGAAATAAAATAGATACTAAGATATTAATGCAAATTATTCACAAATTCTATTAGTTGCTTTAACAAATTACTCTCTCTTTCAGTACAACAAATTATTGCTTCACTGGTAAAAGAAGCAAAAAGCTTGTTACCTAAAATAACTCAGGGGGATCAAGTGGAGTACTCTTAATGGAATCCATGTGCTTAGAAATCAAAGCTTGTTCCCCTGAATTAGTCCCCCAGAAGAGTGGAGTTTGTTTATAAAGCACTGAAATTTCTTGAATAAATATTATTTCTTTTACCATTTTCTATGTTATATCTTGAAGGAGCTTTCTATGAAAAAGATTTCCCAGTGTAGACACTGAGCTAAATATTTATTTGCAGCATGAAGAAAAAACTGGATGTCCCAAATTCATACCATGAAAGATAATGTGGTATTTATGCCATTCCTTTGAAATTATGGCTTTAGAAGATGTTGCTAAAATATAATATCCCACGTAGATGCATTTCACATGAAAGTTACAAAGCAATTTACCTATCTGAATATGAACTTAGCAAATGGCAAAGTTGGCATATAAAGATAAGTAGAAAGTACAGGTGTCTTTTACCCATTCTTGCAAATCAGATGTGGGGGGGGGGGGATAACAATGACTGTACATCAGGCATCCCCAAACTGCGGCCCTCCAGATGCTTTGGCCTACAACTCCCATGATCCCTAGCTAACAGGACCAGTGGTCGGGGAAGATGGGAATTGTAGTCCGAAACATCTGGAGGGCCGAAGTTTGGGGATGCCTGCTGTACATGCTTCTTTCACAGCCTCTGGCTGCATTTCAAAATCCCAGTTGTGGAATTTGATGTCATCTTCTTCCCCATGTAAACGCTTTCCCACTGAGAAGCCACTTGAAGACTCAGGGAGTACATTTCTGAGGCAACCTTTGAAAAAGGCAAATGCATCGGTTGCAGTCCAAAGCTTTCTTGGATTCAGAAAGGTATGTGCAGATGCCCTTCAGCTTGTTTCTAAGGAATGTGAGCCTCTTTCATGACATGGAAAAATATTTGTTGCTTTTTCTCCTTCCACATGAAATCCTTCAATTCACAGGTTAATGTGTCTGGCTGGTCTATAAAGAAGAGAGGCTTTTGAGGAAACAAAAGAGCTTGTATGTTTCCAGCAGGGCTTACCTTCAATCAGTGGTCTACCTCCTCCTCATTATGCACTGTATTTTAATTAGTGACCAGCAAACACTCTCTTGGCTCACCTCAATTTCTGTTGCATGAATTAAGTAAACAGGGTACTAGAAGAAAGCCTCCTTTGAGATCATGACAGGCGCGTGATTGAGGCAATCCACTGCCTGCCACTGCCTTTCTGTCTCTCTCTCCGCTTCCCTGTCCCTTATCCTCTCTTGTGGTCTCTGACTCCCACTGTCATGTTCTCTGTCTCTCATCCAGAGACTGGAATATAGCAACAGCATATCCTAGGTGAAGGGAACCTCAGTGAAATTAATCTCCAGAGTTCCTGTCAATGGATAACTCCATGTGCATTGTACAGAATGGTTTGTGGAGCACAATCAGGATAAAAATGGAATTTCTGTTAAACGTTTTCTCTGTGATAGGTCATGTCTAGAATGGAATCAAACTATCTCTGTCTGTAGATTTGTCCATCTTCCATTTATTTGGACCTAAACTATGTATAAAAGGTAAAGGGACCCCTGACCATTAGGTCCAGTCGTGACAGACTCTGGGGTTGGGGTGCTCATCTCACGTTATTGGCCGAGGGAGCCGGCGTACAGCTTCCAGGTCATGTGGCCAGCATGACAAAGCCGCTTCTGGCGAACCAGAGCAGCACACAGAAACACCGTTTACCTTCCTGCCAGAGTGGTACCTATTTATCTACTTGCACTTTGACGTGCTTTCGAACTGCTAGGTTGGCAGGAGCTGGGAACGAGCAACGGGAGCTCACCCTGTCGTGGGGATTCGAACCGCTGACCTTCTGATCGGCATGCCCTAGGCTCTGTGGTTTAACCCACAGTGCCACCCATGTCCCCAAACTATGTCTTTTATTTGGCCTGTTCCAAGTTAGCTCAGTTGCTGCCGTCCCCCCACTCTGAATCCCTGAAAAGCAACATCATACTGGCTGTCTACTCTATAGAAGGACGAATAATAGCAGAAATGCATAAAGATCTTTAAATGCCATTTACAGATCTGTGTGACAATGTTTTCTAAAGATGCTGCTGGACTCCTGAGTGCAGAAAAATGGCATTTGTGAAAATAAAACAGGCTGGCATTTGAGAAATGTGCTTATAGAGAGACCTCTGCCCCAAATATATTTAATAATGTCATTGGGATCAGTCTGTACAAAGAAAGCATATGGGAATCCATTCTTCTTGAAGTATAACCTAGCCTGGAATTCAGTTATAACTAAATCTGGTTAAAAGATCAAAATCATTGGCTGGAAGGAAACAAAGCCCTATTATTGGGGAATCAATGACTTTTCAAATCATGTTAATGAGCTGAATTAAATAGCAGAAGGAAAGTCTAGGATCAAAGTCTGGCTAAGGAAAACAGATGCTCTCTGGATTAACTTGAACAGAATCAGTCAAGTTAAGAAATCGTGTCCTCCCTCAAAGAGACCTGGCAACCAAACCCTTGTGTTGTGGGTGGGTATGATTGGATAGCCACAACACCCTATAGGTAGGTCCCTTGATGCTGGGTTTAATCTGACCCATGGGACACTAGCCAATTGAATCAAGGGACCTATATATGCCTATGCACGCGACCCTGAGCTTTCTCTCTTGGTCAGTGCATCAGAACCACTGCTCCCTATTTTTAGGGCTTGCACGCTTAAACTTGCTATGCCGTCGTGTGTCATTGGGACAAGGGCACGGCATGAATTTTTCCCGCTTGGCTAATTGGCTGATGCCACTTGGGTTTCGCCTGCCGCATTGCAAATTGTCACAACTTGTAAGGTTGTGGATAGGCTCTGGTTCAGGTGATAGGGATGGGGGAACGCTCTCGCCACCCCTATGTGAAGGGGTATTCCGTTAAAGGAATCCAGGGACTCAGTGGTTTGGTCAACCCTGCAAGGGGCTGTGCCCGTGCCTGAGTCCAGGGGGACATCTGGGTGGTGGACACAGCATATCTCCAGCTTTCCGCCATTCCAGGTGTTCACCCTAGGCTGACCTATGGTAGTGCCCTAGGTCAGCGCTACCTGCAACGGTGCAGGGAGCTAGTCGAAACAGAGCCTATGCAACCACTCACTTGCTGTAATCAATAAAGTTGTGGCCTAAATTCTGCCATTTATTTAAGGGGGTGGTTTAAAGGTCTAAACACGCAATATGGATTCCCTCTCTTTCCTTCATGTCCTATTTTTTTTTTTAATATAATTTTTATTAGATTTTAACAAGAAATACCAGAAAAAAGAAAAAGGCACAAAAAAGAAAAATACATAAAAAAAACGACAAAAAAACAAAAAAAACAAAAAACAAAAACAGATTCAGACTTCCTCATTTCCCCTTCTTGAGTTCTTATTGTTAAAAATAGTTCTCGCATTTTCCCATTCTAACTTCACATTCTTTTTTCTAAATTTCAACTTTTTCATCTTTTTCATTGCTATTATCCATTCTCCTTGTACTTTAACCTCTTTTCTCTTAACATCCTCTCTCCAAAATTATTATTATCTAATCCCTAATCTCTTTCCCTTACCCAAAAATATATAAGATTAACATCCTAATTTATTACCCATTTACTTCCACCCACACAACAAAGTTCCCACCCCCCCTTCCCTGGAATCGAAGCTTCATGTCCTAATTTAAGGCATTCTCAAACATTTAAATTTTACAAAGGAGGGGGAAATAAGGAAGAAATGGTGGGTGGAGGTTTTCCTTGTATTCATATTTCTCTGACAATACAAACAATGGGTGGCATTCAACAGAATTTTACTCAAAGTAGACCCACTGAAATTAATGAATATCACCCATTGTTATAGGCATGTCTTTCTATTGTGGAATGTGGCTCCTTCATTGAGTTTGGCATGACATCATAGGGGAAAGAAATCCATTAACTATCCCAAGTGTTTTGAGGTAATTAGAGTGGTCCGAGTGGCAATTGAAAGCTGATTTGTAGTCTTGGGGAAAACAAGTGAGCTGAAGGAGAACGGGTTAAGTTTGGGTTTGGAGCTAACCCCAGTTGCTCAGGGTTTCTAGTTAATAAGCAGTTTTGAGGTATTAGGCTGATGTTGGTTTAGCAATAGCACTGCCTTCTTGAGTGTTTGCTTGCTACTTGCTCTACTTGTAAAAAAAGTGATGAAGCCAATATCATGTTAGGCTTCCAAATGACTTTCAGGGCTATGAATGAGTTGTTTCAAAAGAGTTCACAGCATACGATTCTGATCATTATTTAATATGATCAAGGTAGTTTCTGAAACCTGGAGCCTACAAAAGAGTAGCAGATTGGCTGCTGTTACACAACTCAATCTAATCTCTGAATTGAGAAAACAAATTACAGAAAACAAGGGACTAAGATTTTGAAAAGGCTGCACCATGCTCAGGGGCTAAGTACCTAGTCTATTTCTGCATTAAGAGAATCACTTGTCCACTACACAAGGCCTGCAATTTATTTCATGTCCTCCCCCAATTCTTTGCCATTGGCAACCTTTCAGAGCCAGAAGCGAAAGGTCACCCTTATTCAATTTCCATCTTCAATATGGCTATCTCAAATTAGAATTCCCAATCCTATGCAGGTGTATGCGGATGTAAGCCTCAATTGTGTTTTATGGGGTTACTCTCTCAGTAAGTATACAGAGATTTGGTTTTTCTGCAATAAAAGATAAAGCTGTTCTGGAAAGTAACAGAAAGTAATTCTTGCCTGACTTTACTGTGCCACACATGCACACATCACAAAGCCTGCCAGTTTGTTCTCAGATACCTAAGTAGGGTGGGATTCCCAATGCTTCCAATTGTTCTAAAACTATAGTGGACACCTTAAAAAGTCAGGAAAAATAAGAATAGAATATACAGGAATGAAGGAGCTTTCAAGGGATGAGAGAATTGGGGGGGGTGGAGGTGTCAGGGCCTGCCCAAAATGAGGCTGGGGGTCCACGTGCCCCCCCCAGTCACAGGTGGCCCACTTGTGCTTTAAGAGGAAGAAACATAGGCAGAGGTTATCAGGTGTCAGCTTCTTGCCCCAATGAAGGGACATTGTGGTCACTAATATACTAGTCAGGGGAAATGGAACAGCCCGTTGCATTTCATTTTGATATCTCCAGTTCAGCACACAAAATGAAACTGTGTTTCATTCTTTTGCTTGTAAATTGAGAGCATAATTCTGCGGAAGGTTAAACAAACATTTTTTTAGACATAACAAGAATAACTGTGTTAAACTATAACATGCTTTTCTAAATTAGTCTGTATTCCTCTGTGATTTCATGCTTGGAAACATATTTGAAAAATGTCAAATCTTTCACAAGTGCACAATGGCATTAAGGATGAAACTTAAACCTTTTTTGTAATTATTTTGCAGCAGTAGGGCAATACACCAACAGGTACAAAAGAATTTTGTGTTCAAAGTGTTGCCGAGTCTCTTACATAGGGCCTTCTTCTGCAAAAATGTCAAGCTGTTAATTTATTTCTTGGAGACGAGTGAAACCTTTAGCTCACAGGATGTGGCTCTTTGTCTAGCTGAAAGGCAGGTATCCTACACAAATGGCCTCACGCAACATTACAACACCAGAATGAAACTCTATTAGAATTAAAAATTAAGTCAGTGGCATTCAGTGCAAATACATCATTCACAGCATACTGCGTCAAAGTACCTAATAAAACCACTTGTGAAGATCTTAATCTTGGAAGTGGAACTTTATCTTCATCTTGGGATTGCAAGTCACGACTGTTACTTGTTTCTCAGTACATCCTTCCCATGCATTATGAACTGTCCTATTTCATAGAATCATAGAGTTGGAAGAGACCACAAGGGCCATCCAGTCCAACCCCCTGCCAAGCAGGAAACACCATCAAAGCATTCTTGACACATGCCTGTCAAGCCTCTGCTTAAAGACCTCCAAAGAAGGAGACTCCACCAAACTCCTTGGCAGCAAATTCCACTGCCGAACAGCTCTTACTGTCAGGAAGTTCTTCCTAATGTTTAGGTGGAATCTTCTTTCTTGTAGTTTGAATCCATTGCTCCGTGTCCGCTTCTCTGGAGCAGTAGAAAACAACCTTTCTCCCTCCTCTATATGACACTTTCTGTGAGACACACATATTCATATGCGGTTGTTGATCAATTTAGACACTTGCACTCAGCTAATAGCTTAAATTTGTACTTTCTTTCTCTCTATATACTGATTTAATAGTATCCATTTACTATGCATGTTTGCTGAAAAGTAAGCCCCAACGTGGCTTCTTCCTAAGTAAGGGTGCACAGGATTTTAATGCATTGGGAAATAAGAATATTTCCCATTCTACAACTTCTGTTTAGTGTTATTTGTAATCATTAAGCATTTCAAACAAATTTGACCACTTTGCAAAGGCTTTTCTGTTCTGCAAGGCAACAGTGACAGAAATATCTTTGTTTCTTTGACGTTATGTCAAAGAACTCTTAATTACAATTACACTGCCATTCAATTCATGGCCCAAGGAACAGGAAAACCATCTGATACCTAGCCAAGAGGAACAGTTGATGGAATAGAGAACAAGTTGCTTAAAATAAAAATTTCGAAGATGGCTGTGTTCATCTGCAGATACATGATGTTACACAAGGCTGAATTATGATGATTTCACTTTTGTCATACTTGTCAAGAATATACTACTTTCATAGTTTACCATTTAAATATTAGCCTCCCATTGACATGTCTAACCATTTTGATGCAAATGTTTAAAACTCCTAAATGTGTGCTTTTAAGAAGTTTCCCAAGAGCTGAATTTAAAAGAAATCAAGGCCTTTTTCTGCAAGGATGCTAAGTGAACCGCACAATAATAGATGTTTCTTGATATCATATTCCCCTGGTTCTGCTACTATTTAAGCTATGAAGGTTATACCAGAACTTGGCAGTACAACATCCATTCCACAAACTCACAAAGTGTTCCAGAAAATCTTCACAGTTACATTTATTTTTCTGGTGAACAGCCACGAGTGTAAAAGAAGGAAAAGTGAATTAAACTCAAATGTACAAAGTTAGCATATCAACTAATGGAGATGGTCAGCAATAAATGATAATGCCATGCATTTAAAGGTTTATTGATTTACATCTGTTTATCCTTCACCCTGTCATAAGTGCTCCGTGCAGATAACAGCTTTATATCCCTGAATATATTTCTTAGTCTCAAAGTGCTGTAGTCCTTTCCACATTTACTTGGGAGGTTCACTGCACTCAGTGGGACTTACTTCACAGTGAACAGGCATAGTCATGAACTTATGGTTCCCATGTTGTTGTCATCTGAAGATCATGGGGTGGTTTGCAACACAAAACATAAAATGAGAATACAAAATACAAAACAAATAAGCAAAACAAAAACAAAAACCCACATTGGGCCTGGGGCAGAGGAAGGGGTGTGCGGTGGGGGCTGGTTGTCCCAGGTGTCACCACTGAGGGGGAGATGACAAAATGCTGGGCGGCACTCCCCACAGGGCCTGCAGCACGCCTGAGCCACACATGTCTCCTGGGAGACATGTGGTGGCTTTGGCGCGCACAGGCTCCACGCTGCCCAAGCAGTCCGCCCACTGCCTCCCCCCAGCTGTAGGGTGGCTAAGTAGGAGGAGGCAGGCAGACTTCTCGGAGGCCCCGCGGAACATCCTACACCAGCTTCCCCCCCCCCCCACGGATGGCTGGCCCTGCCCATGCTGCCCCGGGTTCCTGATCGGCTTGCTCTGCCACTGCATTGGGCCACATACCCCACTGGCAATAACTGCCTAAGGTAGGCAGACATCTCTCCCAGCGATGCTTTTAGCTGGCAAGGCTGTGGGTTGAACACATTCCCTTTTGAGTGAAATGTATGTTCTCTAGCACTAAGCTATGACTCAAACATTCTTGGTTTTCTCCTTTCTGTTACTTGCTTTTAAAAAACAATAAATTAAATCACCTTACTTATTTTTAAGTCAGAGTCATCTTGACACTAGGATGCGGATATTTTCCCCAAAAGCTACTAAATTCTCAAAAGGCGAACCCTATTGCATCACAAATAATTCCCTCTCCTTCCCAACATACTGTAGCTATAATCGTGAAGATGATTCCAAAATATCTACCACAGCCACCAAAAATACCTCTGGTTAGGTGCTGTCCCCTTTGACAGTTAAAATATGGCCCTTGAATTTGAGGCTGGAAGAACAAATGTGTTTTAATTAAGTGAAAGAAGTTCATCAGTGATGGAACCATTCATACCTCCAGGGGGATGGAGCTCTAGAGTCAGGGTACAAGGATCAAGGCGGCCCTATTTCTATGTACATATGATAACAGTGAGAAAAGTATCTAGATGATAACAGAAAATGTTATTAGAACAACCCCTTTTGTGTGTTCAGACCCAGAAACCTCCCCCCTAAATAAATTCACACTTGACTCAAATTTTGGTTTTGGTTTTTGGCAGAATTTAGGCCACAACTTTATTGATTACAGAAAGTGAATGGTTGCATAGGCTCTGGTTCGACTAGCTCCCTCCTCTGCAGGTAGCGCTGCCCCTGGGCTCTCCCATAGGTCAGCCAAGAGTGAACACCTGGGTAAGCGGAAAGTCGGGGACAGACTATGTCTGCCACCCAAATGTCCCCCTGGACTCAGGCATGGGCACAACCCCCTCTCAGGGGTTGGCCAAACCATTTGAGTCCCTGGATTCCTTTAACAGAATACCCTTCACATAGGGATGGCGAGAGCGTTCCCCGATCCCTATCACCTGAACCACAGCCTATCTGCAACCTTACAAGTTGTGACGATTCGCTACGCGGCAGGTGAAACCCAAATGGCAACAGCCAATCAGCCAAGTTGGGGAAATTCCTGCCGTGCCCCTGTCCCAACGACAGACGGCACATGACGGCATAGCAAGGTCAAGCGCAAAAGCCCTAAAAATCGGGAGAGGTGGGTGGGTGTTCTGAATGCATGTGCCGAAAGAGGAAGCTCTGGGTCATGTGCATGGGCATATATAGGTCTCTTGATCCATTTGGACTGCGTCCCATTGGCCAAATTGAACCCAGCAACGAGGGACCTACCAATTGGGTGTTGTGGCTGACCAATCGAACCTACCCACAACACAGGGCATTGGTTTCCAGGTCTCACCGCAACATGCACCCTCTTTAAAGGAGGACCTGATCTATGCATGCAAAGGTTAAGAACAATATGTATTTCATTTGGAAGGCCATGCTCAGATTTCTTGTTGACTTAGAAACAACATGTGACCACGTGTATTAATAGCACTGTCGTTGTATTTTTAAACACTGTGGGCACAATGCACCAAGCAGTGCTCCTGCTTGTTCCAGCTGGGCTTATTCAGGAGCCTCATGCAAACACCTATGAAGTGAACTGAGGCCAGTTGCAGTTTAGCAGCCTGGAATTTCCTGTCCGCAAGAAAGAGAGACAGAATATGCTCTTTGAGAGGCTGTGTGAATGGAGTAGGGTGTGGTGTGGTGTGGTGTGGTGTGGTGTGGTGTGGTGTGGTGTGGTGTGGTGTGGTGTGTGTGCGAGAGAGAGAGAGAGAGAGAGAGAGAGAGAGAGAGAGAGAGAGGGAGGGAGGGAGAGAGGGAGAGAGAGATGGTGTGCGGGTGAGGAGAGAAAGTAATTGGGAAGCAATCATTTCTCCTTGTGCTGTCAATGTCTATTCATGTTTTCTTGTCCTCTTTTCAGAGACATGTTCTACAGATGGAAAATACAATGAACAGCAGAATTTAGTCATTTACTCCTGTACAATGAATTGTTATTGAGTATACTCCTAATGTAAAATATTGTTCTCAAGCATGTCAAGACTGTGCCAGTTAACTGGTGTGTGAGCGCTTTTGTGTGGGAAGTTGGAGGCTAATGAGTGGAGGGTGTTTGATTCATCAGAAGTTGGGCTAGATGTCCAATTGGTCCTTTCCAATACAACACTATCTTAAAATACCAGCGTATTTTAAGAAAATACAAAAAATAATATTCTAGTACCTACAAGACGAAATAATCTTCTAGAACCCTGTAAGATTCATTGTGGAATAGGATTTGTGTACCATTGATCTGAATACTTTTCCTTAAGGTTCCACTAAATTATTTTCTGTGTTTACTATAATCTTCCTGTATTACTTAAAGTATCATTCCCAGCTCTATAAATACTGAAAATGTTGTGCTGAGTAACTCCCCCCCCAAAAAAAATCTTCATTTGCATTCTCTCCCTTCACATACTTTAATTGCTTCCATTTCCAGCTTCCTTGGAGATCAGTCTTAGGGTTGGGCACAAAGCACAGCCAATGTTTTCCTACTTGCTTCAAAACTAACCCTTTATACCTTAGGCAACCCTCACAAGTGGGAGCCAATCCTTCTGGGATGCATTAGCACTCAAATAATTAGAATGGAAAAAGGTGGCTGGGGAGGGGAGAGAGAGATGATAAGCTGAAGACAGGGATGCAGCAAAATTAAAATACAGTAAGAAGTAAGAAACAGACGTGTTATTTTGCTCCATTAAATGCTGGAGCAATCTCAGGCCAAGGAAGCAAGTGAGAAGGCTCTTAATTTCTATGTAGAAATCTACTGTCTTATAAAGGATTGCCTGGATCTATCTCATAGGCAATTGAAAGACTAGAAATGGTATAGTAAAATCTATGAAGATCAACCACTTCTGTATTACCAGAATGTTTCCACGGGTTGTAATCAAACTATTTATTCTGAAAGAGAGCTACTGTCCACCTAATCAGATTCACACAAGGGGCTTTTGGGGGAAGGTGACGGCTTTCTTTCCAAGAACTTCCTTGAGTTAGCTTATTTTGGGCAATTCTCTCCTTCTCTAGCACTGTACATTGCTTCTCATTTCCCATTTCTCAGGAGGGACCTCAGTCCTCCAAAGAGGATTTTTGGGGTGGAGCACAAGTAGCTGCAGGGGAGAAGAAGGGGACAAGGGACTTTACTTCTGTGAACTTCATTTGTTACATTATTAGGTAAGTCTTAAGGTGGTTGTAGCCACTTGCCCCCGTTTTATCCTTAAATTATTTTTCTGCACTTCAGGTATTAAAGGTGAGTGCTTTTCTTATCCCTTCTATAACTCCACTGCCATCATTTAGTTGCAAATAATTCCAGTATTCACCTTTTCCCCAACATAGTGGCTGGGTTTAGGAATACAATATGATATAATATTATTGGCAAGTAACATGTAACATCTTGGGTAGTTATTTGCTTTAGATACTTTAAAGATAAGACTATTTACTTGTTCTACTTCTCTTTCCTAATCGAAACTAACAGCCAGTTGCCTTCATGCTTCTCCTTCCTCAGTTAATTCACAGAGAGGAGTTCATCTGAAGTCTTCCTTCTTCTCAGGGATTCATTCACCCCAGTAAACCTACAAAATTCACCAGGGTCTTTACCCAAAGTCTTCTTTCGGGTCAGAGACTCATTGCTTCCTGAAGAAAACTGCCACCAGCTGATGATCTGCCTTTAGCTCTTCTGCAGAATTGCTGGATGACACTGACTGACTGACCCCCCAAATAGTGCTGTCCCAGTGCTCCCCAGTCTGAATCCTCTAACCAATCAGGAAGTTTGCTCTGGCCAGGTTTTCCTCCCCATAGTTATCTTGCAAGCTACACTGAGGTAGTCTTCACTCTGGTTCAGGGACTAGCTGTTTCTTCATGTTAACTGTCATGTTCTTCATGTCAGCTCTTCCAAATAAATGACACCGGAGTCTTCCTTTCCCATTGCTTCTGTCTTCAGTGATTTTAGCTTTAAGGAGTTGGCTGCTGATACAAGGCTGTCTCAACTGCTAGACTGTCTCTGGTGGTTTCCCTTGGTGGCAGCAGCTCCTGCTCCTCTCAGCACCTTACTCTCTCAGGCAGGCCTGTGCAGAGCTTATCTGAAGCCCAGGGTGGGAGTCTTCTTAGAATAAAGTTGTAAACTCAAACAAAAAAAGCAGCTGGTCTATGGCAGGGCCTCTTGGCAGTCTTAGCCCACTGAGGCCTGGGGGAACTGTACCTGGCTGCCCCCACTCTCGGCACAGGCCTGCTCTCAAGCTGTCTCTTTCCTCTTCTTTAGTGCCCCAACAAATCACGTCAAGTCTCCTATAGACCGGCCAACTGATTGAATAGCTACTAAATGGAGCCTACCCTTTTATTCTCTCCAGTCAGAGCCCTCCAATCAATCACCAGGTTCTTATTGGAAATTGAAAACCTTGTTGGCCTGTTACTGTGAACCAATAGGTTTCAGTGAGGTGAGTACAAACTGACCTCTTAAACTGTACCCCATCGTTTAAAAGCTAAATTCTATAGCCATTGTTAGTAAAAAAAAAACCTCACAAGTTACCTAGGATGGATCTATACACCGGGGGGAAACCGCTATAAATTAAATCGTTAGAGCAAAAGATGGGGAAAAAATGCTATATGAAAATGCTATAAGAAGGTTATGTGCTCTCCGATGCCATCTGGTGTTACATGTTTATAATGCATTAAAATAGCTGTATTTTGAATGATGTAGCTGAGTCTCTAGTCTTCAGTGACAGTATCAGTTCTATCTGTTCTTGTAGGCTGTCAACTTAACCCCAATATGGTGTATTTCCCTAGTTTCGGTAAGATCAGTCTTTTCCCCTTTACACGGTTAACTGTTAGAAGAGAATAGTTCTTATATTTAAATTTCTTCTAATAAAGATCTGATTTCTTCACAGAGAGACATACAGTTGTTTTAAAATATGGCCAGACAAATTAAACATGAAGCCTGACCTAGTATTTTTTTTCTGTAAATGTGTGCCTAATTTACCTGGAAACAGCTTTGATTTATATTTTAATTATATTTCTCTTCATATGGGGTAACCCGTATTTGTTAAAATAGGACATTCTTAGAGATTTTCCAAGAATCCTTGGAAAAGACCCTGATGTTGGGAAAGATGGAGGGCACTAGGAGAAGGGGATGACAGAGGACGAGACGGTTGGACAGTGTTCTCGAAGCTACGAACATGAGTTTGACCAAACTGCGGGAGGCAGTGGAAGACAGGAGTGCCTGGCGTGCTATGGTCCATGGGGTCACGAAGAGTCGGACACGACTAAACGACTAAACAACAACAGATACTTTTTGGGGGGTGGATTCTAATTTCACAACAGTGAATTACGTTTAAATCTCCAGTCCCAGCAAAAACTTACTTTCTTTAAGAAAAAAAAAACCCAACTGTGTCATTCCTAAATTAGCACACTGCCAACAGGGGAAGAGCATGGGAAGTTTAAATAAGAAATTTCTGACAAAGTCAACCAATATTCTACTTCCCACAAAAACAAATGGTTCCAAAAAAATGTTTTCCATTAAACTCTGCTTTTTACCTTTGCTTGAAGCCTTGTATTGATTTTGGAACTTTACTTTATAAAAATACTTGTCTTGCAGAGTGAAAAAGAGTGGACAACTTTACTTCTCTTTTCTTGAAAGAAGCATAAACTATTCATGCATATTAAATAGAACTATAATTTATCTTCTAATAGACTTTTGGCAAGGGGTCTATTTTTTATCAGGCAGTCAATTAAAATTTGGCATTTCCTCCCTCTTACAATACATAGAAAGCAGGTTGTATTCATGGAATTTTTATTAACATGATTGTTTCCTTTGAGTATCTAATGCATTTCATTATTTTGTGTTTTATGTAAACATGTTTTTTTGAAATGCAAAGTGGCAATTTGAAATTCAGCACAGAAGGCAGACAGCTGATAAGGCACAAAAGATTTCAGTTTTAGTGTTCACTGATCTTCCAGCTCCAGTGTATATTATATTCATTTGTTCATTACCCATAGTGCTGTATTTGCTAATGTTGTTCAACTGGGATGAATTGCTGTGGTTCCGTTTTATTATATGGGAAATCTACATAAAAGCACACAGGCAATTGCACATCATTTCAAAAAGTCTTAAGACATTTGCTGAAAAGTTGAAAAATAAGCTCTCGCTTTAATAATAAAAAGAAGCTCTTGCATTACTTAAATCCAATATGAATAGAGTCTTTTTATGCGACTAATACAACTGTTTTGAAAGAGATTCATTTAAGTCATAATCCTTCCCCATCAAATACATTCATGTTCCCACTTGAAAAACCTAATGAAAATTCTCTCAGGTATGTCAGCTGGAAAAGTCTCCCAGATACGGTATGCACACTTGCTGAACGCTAATGTATCGGAATTCAAGATGACCAGCTACTGATTTCACATGACATCTATGATTTTGAAGAAGCAGTTTTTCCTCAAGCACAGATTGCAATGTGAACACGAAGAAGTGATTGCCTGAATCATTCAAACTAAGCTGTAATCTTCCATGCCAATCAAATTCCATAAACATGTAAAACTGATTGATGGCCCTTTCTCCAAAAATGTTGCCTGCATCATACTCCAACCATTTTGTATTTATTATTAATGCTAAGCAAGTACTTAACTTTCCCACTGAACTCCATGGTATGTTAAAGTACTTACGTTTGCCTGAATCATGCCTTTGAACTCCATCAAACTTGTCTCTATTTACACTGTCACTACTGCAAATATATTTTTTATTATTTTTGCCATTTTCCAGAATATGTATGCAAAAATAAGTTTTGACATCTTAAAAAGAAATATGCAATATATTGGATGTCAGATTCGAATAAATGTTTTCAAATAAACAATGGAAGAATTAAAATGACAGTATCTTATAAATAAACGTTGAACGAATGAGAATATAAATAGGATGTGATCTTATTTGTTACCTCAGTAGGTCTGTCATTTAAGCTGCCGACATGCCCATAGTATTAATGATGTTCTTGAATTCATGCTTTAAAAGGAAACTATAATCTCCCTTCCCAGAGGGATCACATGTACAGCATTGGAAGGCTATTTCTGAAAATAAGGCAACATGCTCTCCATGACAATGCCAACCACTAAAAGTATGATTTTTTTAAAAAAAATGTGATCATAAATCCCTATGGTCCCAACATATGCGCAACAAACACAGGTGTCTGCTGTTATTATTTGGGGCAAGGCTCATTGGGAAGCCTCATGATTTGTATGCAGAAGGTACAGGTGAAACCTATAGCATCTCCGTGTAAAGAACCTCGTGTAGTAGGGCTGGAAAAAACACAATGACTAAAATTATACTGAAAGCATATGCTGTATGTGCTTGTGCTCTCAGTATTTTGATCATATGACATAAACTTTGCTGAAACACACATTCAATCAAAACAAAGCTACGAAGGACATTCCAATTGCATAGGTCTGCAGCTTTTAGCTCAGGGGATGTACACAACGCAGCTTCAGCTTCGTTTTCTTCAGCTTCAGCTTCCATTGTCTTATGGAATAGCATTCCTCTGAACTTTAAGCAGTTTTTTTTTTTTAAGAAGAGCTCAGAGGTTAGTTTAACACAATATCTTATTTTTACCGTGTTTCTCCTAAAATAAGACGTGCCTCTAAAATAAGCCATGGCACGATCTTTTAAAGACAAAAAAATATAAGACATCCCCCCAAAATAAGACATGTTGGGGGTACCGGTACCAATCCAACCCAGCGGGAGCTGGCAAATGCAGCAGCGCACGCCGCGCCAAGCCCCAGCCCAGCGGGAGCCCCAGCCCAGCGACGTGCTGAGCTCCGACTGAACGGGCCCCAGGACCCAGCAGCGGGCGGCGCGCGAAGACGCAGCAGCCGGCAGGAGCCGGCAGCAGCCCCAGCCACGCCGCGCCGCACCGCGTCAAGCCCAGGGACCCAGCAGTGGGCTCAGCGGGCGGCGCGCGAAGACGCAGCAGCCGGCAGGAGCCGGCAGCAGCCCCAGCCGCGCCGCACCGCACCGCGTCAAGCCCAGGGACCCAGCAGTGGGCTCAGCGGGTGGCGCGCGAAGCCGCAGCAGCCGGCAGCAGCCGGCAGCAGCCCCAGCCGCGCCGCACCGCGTCAAGCCCAGGGACCCAGCAGTAGGCTCAGCGGGCGGCGCGCGAAGCCGCAGCAGCCGGCAGGAGCCGGCAGCAGCCCCAGCCGCACCGCACCGCACCGCGTCAAGCCCAGGGACCCAGCAGTGGGCTCAGCGGGTGGCGCGCGAAGCCGCAGCAGCCGGCAGCAGCCAGCAGCAGCCCCAGCTGCGCCGCGCCGCGTCAAGCCCAGGGACCCAGCAGTGGGCTCAGCGGGCGGCGCACGAAGCCGCAGGACCCGGCAGCAGCCGGCAGCAGCCCCAGCCGCGCCGCGTCAAGCCTAGGGACCCAGCAGTGGGCTCAGCGGGCGGCGCAAGAAAGCCCCGTAACATACTTACAGTAACAATGCTGTACCATGCTTAATAAAAAATAAGACATCCCCCGAAAATAAGCCGCGATGTGTTTTTTTATAAGAAAAATAAATATAAGACGTGTCTTATTTTAGGAGAAACACGGTACTACAGGAATGTAAAAATACTATCTTTCTCTCTAGTACTTCCCACCTTGTATATTGGAGCTCACTTGAAATCTTACTTAACTGGAATCAAACTTTCCTAATCATTGGGATTCCCACACTCTACATATTGGTTTACTACATAACAGAAACATTTATAATACAGTGGTCCCTCGACTTATGAATTTAATCTGTTCCGAATGCACATTCGTAGGTCGAAAAGTTTGTAAGTCGAAAAAAGCGGGTTTCCCATAGGAATGCATTGGAAATGGAAAAATTCATAAGTCGGGTAAACCGCCTCTAAAATTCGTAAGTTGAGAAAACCCCATCTAAACCACAACAGTTTTCCTTTCAGATGTTGAAAAAAAAATGTAAGTGTGCGGCCATTTTCCCCCATTCGTAACTCAAAATTTCGTAAGTCGAGTACTTCGTAAGTCGAGGGACCACTGTACCATAAAAGCAAATGTACAATCTGGCACACATAAATACAGTCATCAACCCCCCCTACACACACACTTACACATATTTCCAATCCCCCGCTGCTGCTGCTGCCACACACACATTTCCAGGGTGTGGGAGACAGCAAGTCTTTCCTCCATTAAATATCGCCATATATATTCTTTCCCACTCATCCCTTCGGTTTATATATTAAGTCGTTTTACTAATCAGCTCAGGATGAAAAGGCTCCCGGCACCTGGTCTATCGGAAGCAAATTAAGCTGCATTTACACATCCATGCAAACAGACTGTCAGAAGCACCAGGAAGATCTCCACAGGGGCACTCATGTGCACTAAGGTATTTTCAGAGTGGCTTTGAACATGCATTGCACGCAAATGCCACCAGCTGCCTGCACAATTACTTGCACACTTCTACCTCAAGAACTTGTTTGCAATGTTCAAATGATTTAGTGCAAAGTAAAGTTATGTTGCCTGTGTAAGTAAAAACAACGTAGGCAGTGGCTGATAACAAGTCACCTGTAAAACCTGAAACTGCTCTCAGACTTCACTAAAACTTACCCTAACTTGAGGTTATTCCTCACAAACTCCTTTTAAGGATCAGAAGGTACAAGAATCAAAGAAGTTACAGGTAACTAGAATTTGCCATATTTTTACTACCGGTACACTAAGATCGCTGAAATAAATTCCAGATTTGTTGATATAAATTGTCTACTAAATCCTACTTTCTGCACAAACTGGAGATAATTGTGTTAAGAAGCCAGCAGCTATTGAGATTCAAATGAAAGGCATGGCATTATACAATCAGACTGACTCCAGAACTGATGCACCATGTTGATATTTAATGATAAATCTACCAAAGGCGATTCAAATGGCATTAAAATACACAACTATTCAGGCATAGCATAGACTGAGAGAAATGAGAATGAATTTAGTAAATTAAAACTTGCATTATCTATCCCAACAGGTGATTTGTAATACGTTGTAATGTCCCTGTGTCAAATGAAGAGGAAAGTAGGAAGCCATTTGGCAAACAATGGACTGAAAGAGCAGCTTATTTCTGTTTGTAACAGGAGACTAGCTTCAACAGAATCTCACTTTGTACCTGAGATTTGGTGGAAATGTACAGTCGCCTTCTGAAACTGGGGCCAAATCTAACTAGATGCTATCCTGTGTCACTAACATGAAAGTGGCAGTGAAATGAATATGAATATCAATGCAAGTCTCAGAAAGACTAAGCTCAAGACCACATCCTCTGGGTCAGCTACAGTGGGGAATTGCACCAGAGCTTTTACACAGCTTTTGTTCATTTCAGTGAGGCTTATACAGGAGAACTTGCAGATGGTTCGTGCCCCTTATCACCTTGTGAATATACAACAAGTTGCTCAAAAATGTACTGTTTGACATTTTTCAACGTTTTGAACTAGGGAGGAAATTAAGAAGCAATTATAGGGGGGGAAATATGCATCTCAGTTCAGTAACTCAAGTAAACATAGTACAATTATTTTGAACATATTGTGTGGGATAGCTTTAGTTTTACTGTTGTTTAGCTGATGTTTTAAAAGGATGTTTATATGCTGTGATTTCAGTTTTATTGCTTTCATGGTGGTTTTTATTGTTCCTTGATATTGTACCCTAGCTTGGTGAAGCTATGTTGACAGGATAGATAAAAATTTGCTACAGTTCTACTTTGATGGTGCAAGTTCTATGCTGGAAATAAAGCATGGCAGACAAATCTTCTGCAACGTGTTGAGGTAAAGACCTGGTTCACACATAACACTAAACCATGGTTTATGAAACTATAGTTTATTAAACCATGGTTTAGCATTATGTGTGAACTCTTCCCAGCAGCTTAACTATAGTTTGTTTACTGCCAACAAAGCACAATATGAATATGAAGCTTGGCTTGTTTTAACTATAGATCAGTGTTATATGCAAACTCAGCATCTCTTTTAACCAGGACTTGTCTGAACACCCCGTTGCAGATATTTGCAAAACTACAAAAACAGTATGCAAAATTGAATGAAAAACAAGAGAAACTTTGGGGGGGGGGAGAAGCTGTAGTTTGTTCCATCACTTGTGGGAAAACGCATGAATAATTCATGTTTTGTTAAGAAAACATTGGCTTTCCACAAACCATCGTTTAGCCTTATGTGCATGCCAGGTGTCTCCCAGACCCAGAAAAATCCCAGCAAGCACTCTCTCTCCAATCCATCATAGTTACTAATGATCAATATGGTATACCACACATTCCCAAAGTTCTTTGGGGCACTAATGAAGCTGAGTGAACTCTTGCACCGGTACTTTGAAAGGTTGAGCTTGATTCAAAGTGGAATATACAACTTACTTAACTCAGATGCATAAGACCTATCTGCTCTGTTGGATTGTGAATTGACTCCTATCAGCTATAGCTTTGGGATGTTCCTCCATTCAAGGAAAAATAATACCCTACTCTGCTCTTATGTGAAATAAGAGACAAATAGGATGAGGAATATAATGATTATACTGCACAGAAAACCTCCTGGGGTCTAGAACAGAAAAAATAGGTGCTAAAATGAAAATGTAACATTTGTATTTGTGTCTCTGAAAAATTAAAGTGTGCATGCATAACCACCCCCTTCCCTGCCACAGGTATATATTAAAATTCAGCAACATTGCCCAAGCCACAGTGCATTAGTGTTCTAATGCATATTGATTTCTGGGCAAATATCATCTTCTATAAGCTCTTAAGAAAGTGTCTTTGGCTCCTTTTACAATCCACAAAACTTTACATAGATTTTACGCTCTAAAAAATTCTATATCTGAAAGCCAACCTCTAACTATTCATGGTAAGTTGGGTGTGTGTGTGTGTGTTTTAAACTCTAATGAATACAAGCAAAAAGACACTGCACATTAGGCAAGGGAACACAAGAAGAGCCAAAAATAAAATCCCAAACAGATTATATTTCATGCAAAACTGCATGAAATCTAAACGGCATATCTAGTGCAGTCTCCTAGTTTGGGGGCGAACCCTATATAACTGTTCCTCTCCCTTGCCAGCACACAGGACACACAAAAGGAAGGCATTAATTTAAGTTTTACTAGTGTGCAATAAGGATACGGAACACATTGTAGATATCTATCAGACCACAGACAATAGCGATTATAATGGAAAATGTCACACACAGGGAAGCATAACAAAGCTTGTGGTCAAAGGAGCATTTAAAGATTTAAAAGAGGGGAAGGACCAGCAAACAGAATGGTACAGTGCCCTTGTCAAATGGTCCATCAGATAGCAAAGAAGATGAAGCTCAAGTTAAAGTTACCATCAACAGACCTTCTCATGCCCTATGAAAATATGGCTGGAGACAGATGACAATTCTTTCACTACTAAGATAGTATAAAAGATGAGTAGTTCCCTGGTGTGCACACACTTTCCAGATTATTATTTTTATACCTCATGGAACTTTCTCAGCATTTTAGTAAACATTTCTCCTAAGGACCACATTTTTTACAAGCAATTTACTCTACTATAATGGCTTTCTGTATTTGCACTGACATATGCATTTTTGTACACTTTTTGTTGTTGTTGGAGAACTGCCATCTCACAAAAATGGAAGAAATGTGAATTTTGAAGGACAGCTGCATTTCACTTTGTGTATTGGGTGGGTTTTTTTTTTTTTGGAAATGCAAATAAACTGGGTTTGCATTAAAATGTGAGGTGTATCTCCCCATCTCTAATGGAGGCATGGTACAGGGTTCCAGCTAGCCAAACATGCCCATTTTCAGGATACTGTTTTCCATTTCTTCACCCCAGCCTGATTTTCTGGTTTGTTTCCCACAAACAGAAACTCAGCATCCTGTAGTCTTTCTTCATGTCCAGCCCTCACTAAATAATGGTGGGAAGGTGTATTCAAAGTTTCTCCCCCCTAAATATTCTATTAGTAGAACTTCTGAAAATTCTGGACTGCACCGAAGCCAATACTGCCTTCTTGTTTGCCAATGTTCTAGGTCTGGCAACATAACTGTCGCCAACCAGCATCTGAGTTTGTTATCATAGGGTGTGATGGGCCAGGCTGCCTCAGAAACCCTCTGGCATTAGCTGTTCAGAGTGAGGGAAAAGCAATTAGCTACATTTGCCCTCTAGGATACAATTTAATTCCTGTCATAATTTTATTTGTATGTACAGAGAGGAAGAAGAAAGAAAACATAGTGTAGCTGCAGCAATTCTTTTATGCAAACTACTATGGAAAAAGATGAGAATTAGCACAAAGGAAGGCTTTTTCGGGCGGAGAAATCTCTTGTAAAAGTGCAAAATTTGCTCTAAAAAGTCAAGAAGTTGGACCAGCCCAAAGAAATATTTTTTTTTCTTCCTGTAGTTGTAAGAAACTAGATAAGATTGTAGAATCAGCTCATCATTAGGAGGTTCACTTTCCTTATGCTATGAAGAAAGGTGTTTGTGGGGCAACACTGCCATGAGGAGGACATATAACACAACCTCCTCTCATATCGGTCCATGCCTTCTGACTTTGCTTGAGTGATCTGTGAAGGAACTGCACTGCAGCAGCTTCTGTTGTGCAGAGATTCCCAAAGCTGGAATTGTCCTTTCAAACAGTTTAACATCTCATAATCACAGAGTAAATATTCACAGCACTGGTTTAAAGGTCTTGCCCCGTATGAGAATCAATGGACAACAATCAGCTAAAATGCCAAAGAGGCTTTGAAAATATAATGCTAAAACGCAGGTGGGGAAAAATGATCCAATCTGTGAAAATAATAACATGCCAGCTGCTTATCTTGGGCAACTATTCACCAGCATATTTCACTGATATGTAGCTATATCTCAGCAATTTAACAAATATTGCTGAAATCAAGTCTTGCTCGAACACAACAAACTTGCTAGCAATCTGGGCCCTGCAGGAGTTCAGCAATGTATTTTCATTCAAAAAGGATTTGCATAATTAAACTTTCCTCCATAAACTGGGAACGCTTGATAAATATCCCCACTGTTTCACCTGAATTTCAGAAATCAAAGTCAATGAATAAGAATTCAAATAAGTAAGAACTGGCCATTCTGGAATAAATACTATCAATACAAACTGCTTAGGGAGATTCATCTTTTCATTTTGAGCATCTGGTTTTCAGGCATCTGAAGAAGTGTGCATGCACACGAAAGCTCATACCAAAATAAAAACTTAGTTGGTCTTTAAGGTGCTACTGAAGGAATTTTTTTGGTTTTCTGCTGAAATGGATTAGTTTTGTATCTTCTAGTTCTTACATTAATTTAATGAAGAATCATTTATAACAAGACAACTATAAAGTATCAATGGGAGGGGGTGAGGAACACTTTGTGTACCAATAGAGTATTTAGGAGAATATGTATTATCTATTACAGGCATCCCCAAACTTCGGCCCTCCAGATGTTTTGGACTACAATTCCCATCTTCCCCGACCACTGGTCCTGTTAGCTAGGGATCATGGGAGTTGTAGGCCAAAACATCTGGAGGGCCGAAGTTTGGGGATGCCTGATCTATTACATTAAAGGATGGAGCTGTACAATACAATAGTATTTGGTAAATATTAATGCCTACCTTAGAAGTAGGGGTGCTTGAGGAATTCAGTCTCTGTAAATCTGATATGAACTGAATTAATGTGCACCTCCCAAAATAATGTGCAGAGTAGAATTTAGCTCTTGATTAGATTTCACATTTCTTGAATGGGCCAGCTCAAAATGCGTATTAAAATACTTTTTCAAAATGCTGTTTGAGGGGGGAAATATTTAGAAATGGGGGGGGGGGGTAATATGAATTAAAATGTTAATTTGTGAGGGAATTTTTAAATATACAATGCAAATTAATGAAAACAACAGGACAGGCTTAGGACAGATAAAGATGTTTATCTAGATAGCACTCACTGGGCAGTATCTAACATAGTACTTTTGCTAGTGCAATGGAACTTCTCCCTTCCCTCCCACCCCAGGCCCTCCCCAAATTTGCTCTAGAGTGTTTGGGGAAAACACAGATTGGGGGCAGTGTGGAGGGGTGCAAGGGAAGGAGGGGAAATTCTACTTTGCAGCCAAAAGTCATTGCACTCTTGGAAGTACGTTGTTGGATAATTACCCCCATCTCCAGTACTACCCTGGAACAGGTGAATAAGGAAGGAGATGTTTCACATCACAGCTATGATCATCGGTTCATACTAGTGAACTGCCCCACCAGCCACAGAGTCTTCACCATTCTTGCATAAAGTAATAAAATGCAAATCCGAAAAGTCTATTTAGCAATCCAACCACAGTTTTATTTTACATCTTTTGACTTCTTGCAATGACCCAGCCAAGTTCAATGCAGAGAAAAGAAAAGGGGGGAAAGTGGGAGGCAGGAATGAAAGCAAACATTTTAGCAGCTTGATAAATCATTTAGAATCATAACAAGGCTTACATACGATTGCAAAGAATTATAAATTATATGCAGCCTGCCTTCTGCTTTAGTACAAAACGATGAGTGAGAGTGGCTGAGAATTCTATTTCCTTAAGTTCTAGCTTTCAATTTAGCACAGCTTTCATTATAATGCGGCATTGATGCCACTACAGTAATTTTTCAGCTGTTCAAGACAAACGTTACTCAAAGCAAATCTAAATTGTGTATGTAGGCAAAGTTTAATACTTACCCCTGGAGTGCTTTTTCTCCAAACCAATCTCCCTTTCCTAAAGTACGGAGGAAGATTGAATCTTCTCCAGGCGAATCTTCACGAGTAACATTTACCTGAACAGAAGAGTTTTTTAAAAAATGACAGTGAAAGGATATTGGCTCTGAAAAGGTATATTGCACTGAGAAAAAGCTGTAAACTAAATTATCTGTTCATATCTCAGCTCCATAATGAAGCTTTTGAGAGACCTTTTCCAAGCTAGCGTTTTCAAACTTTAGGCCCCATCTGGAAAAATGGAACTATAATACTGGACTAGGAATTTTGCAAGTATTACTTGTTAGCATTTGTCGCCCGGGCCAGTTAATTTAAGGGTATACTACAGAGCACAAAGAAAAGATGTCATATCAATACTTTGCTATCCTCTTCATCGTAACACTGTGATGTCATATACCTAGATTTTGTAAAAGCATCTTATGATGCAGAATATAAAATGTATCTCCATCCAAAGCCAACAGATTTTGTTTCACATGACTCACAACACATAACTAGAGCTGGATTGTGCCCATTTTCTAAGTCTTACATTTATATAACCCCCGGCTCATCCTGTTTTGAAACAGAAAAAACAACAGAAATACTAAACAATACTCAACCATTTATGCAGTTCAACAACAGTTATACGGCATACACATTTTAGAGATTGGCAAGCTACCCAAAATTCCCAAACTCCGAAATTTCCTGATTTCCTAAAATAACCTGGGACTAAAATTATAGATGTAAGAACTCAAGTTATATTTTAAAGAACTGAGAAAACACTTGGAAATCGTTTTTCCTCTCCCAGAGGAGTGATTGGCTCCATTGGATACTATAGGGGTGGGGAAAAGATGCTTCAGGAGGTAAATCTGTGGGGGGCAGGCCTTCACTGGGGCATGGGGAATTTGTCCAGCCCCTGGATTTGGCCCTCACATGTTTTAAAATCATCAATATGCAATGCAATGGGGGTATGTGGCCAACTTTCAGAGGGTTGTGGGTATCTTTGCCAGCTGAAACAATTGCCAAAGCGCACACAATCCCTGGCTGACAAAGCCTTTGCTCAGGCAGTACAAAGCATTTTTCAGGCAGAGAAGGCAGTAATTCTTCTCCTGATGGATTTTCATCCAAGCGGGGGGGGGGGGGGGGATGAGGGTTTTAAGAGCTTGCATCTCTCCTTTGAGACAGGCAATTTAACAAGCCCATGAAATTCTTTCCTGAGCCTGGCTCAGGAAATGTTCACTCACTCACATTCCCAGTTTTGGTTGATATATTTTTCTCCTAATAGTTTCACAAGACTGGAACTGAATGTTATGGCAGGTGCTGGGTTGATGCCCCAAATAGCAGCCCCCTCATTCCACCCCCTTGTTCATAATGTCAGGAATATGCTACATGGGACACAGATGACATCATACAGCTGCGAGTTTTCCTGTGTGAGAGTGGAGTGCGGAAACTTGCAGTGTAATAAAGTCATGCAACATCAAGGATCTCTAGATATTTAAGGGAGAATGAAAGAGACATGTGGGCCGGGGGCTCATATCTGTCTTAAGGTGAGGTTTCAGATCCAGAACTGGCCCAACTTCTGCTGGCAATTATGAAAGGTGGGTGGGGCTGCCCACCTGCCAGTCACATGATATCATATGACACCAGGTGATTCAACTTCAAAAGCAGGCTGCAAAGGATGAATCAATTCAAGCCATGGCTGGAAGATTCTTCATTTGCAGCCATGAATTGAATTCAAACAAGTGTCTAATTCAAGCCACAGTGGCAACTGCAAAGGAAGAACTAGAACTGCACTTTGTGGCTGCATTCCCATGGGCAGTTTATTCCATTTCCATGACTTTTCTCTAATTGTTAAGTTCTGCATTGTATCTGAGCTTTCACACGACGTAAAGCCACTTCCGAAACTAAAGTGAGACACTCTGTAAAATTTAGTGTCAATTTCTGTGTTATTTACTTCCAGAAAAAAAGCAGTTTGCAAATAACATGGAAATGAGTTTTAAACTTGTGCTATATTCCACTATAGTTCTGGAACTGGCTTCTACATCATGTGAAAGCTCCAATATAACATGGAAATTAACAGTTAGGGAAACATCGTGAAAGTGGAATAAACAGCTATCTGAACGCTCATTATGTATACTGTTGGTTCGTTTTTTCCAGCTTTAATTTAATTTAATTCTGTTGTCACAGAGAGACAGAAAAATGTGTCAAATTCAAAAACTGAACTCCACCTGCAGGTGGGAAAGGAAGAATTGGGAGAGCATTTCAATTTCTTTTGAATTTGGTACTACAGCTTTACTTGTCCCATGCCTGGTATCATATGTCATTAGGTGATGGGCAGATGGGTGTGTTTTGGGCCAAGTCACAGCACAGGCTAAATGAGAAGGCCTGACTGCCCTAATTAGGCCTGTAGGTTGAGGTTTCCTACCACTGATACTATGCTTCATTATTCCCTCTAGAAAAGCCAAGCCTCCACATGTTTCTTCCTAAACGCCGTCCCCATGAAATCAGTTGCTGGAATTATGGCCAGGGTGGTGGTGGTGGGGAGGAGAAAACTAATATGTAGTATGCTTAACATAAACATAATAAATCCACTTTATTAATTTCTAACGTATTTGCATAACTTATGCTTTGAGCTTAAGTAAATATTCAACATTAGGGTCATTATGTTCGGTTACCAACTAGTCTTTGCTCATTCTAATTACCCTCCACATTAAGCAAACAGATAAAGCAAAGTTCACATCCAGTAGCTGAGAAACAGAAGAACTGCAGATTATGCAGTTTAAGGGGGAGGTCTCCATAACAGGTCAGAGACAGTTGCAAGTTTCTGGCAGGCTGCCCTACATCCTTTTCCGATAAACAAACCTGATATCTGCAATAAGAGGCAATGCATGTTCAGGACATTCCATCTAACTTATTTTTTTCTGCCATACTAATTTGTTTCATCCTTCTTAAACAAAACATATTAATAAAAATTAAAATAGAGCACAGCAAAACTATTAAGATGGCATTAAAATAGGGGTAAAAATAACACAAAGCATGTAATTTAATGTAGAAGGCACCAACTGAAAAATCTCAGAGCCAGATTAAAATATTACTAAACTGGAAATACCTTTTCTCTCAAAAAAGAACTCTACTTTCAACCTGCTGTAACAGTATTTATATCTTTGGTTTACTTTGTTTATTAGTAATAAATAAAGAACTCTACTGAGTGGGCACTTCCACTGAAACCCTACCACCTACCATGGGTCATGGCAGATTGGAGAGCCTACAGAATAGTAATCAGATGAATCAGCTAGAGACAAGCCATAAGATTCATATGGTGCAGACTATTTAGACAAGTAAAGATGATAACCAGCACATTGTATTGGTCTGAAAAATAAAATGAAAGCTTTTTCAGACAAGCTAGAAATGGAATAATGTGGTCTCATCATAACCTGGTCATGATAGATGTGGCACAGAATTCTGCACCTACCGCAACACAACCATGACTTAGTATTGGTAACAGGCCAAGTCCTCCCATCCTAACCAGATTTTCTGTAAAAGAAGTTGAGCTCCTTTCCAAAAAATAATAAAGATAGACAGTTTGGCTCAAGGGAAAAAAGCCAAGCTAACTGCCCACCCCTTCCCTCTTGCCTAGTCATCCCATCCCTGAATCGCCTTCCCTGATATTCTCCCGATTCCCCCAAAGCCCTGATACCCTTCTGTTCAAATTATATTTAGTGATGGCACACTAGGAGCAGAAAAAGCAGTAAAGGCTACAACAAGGACAGAGATAAGCTATCTCCAATTTTCCCTCTAATATGCTACTACCATGCAAGACCAAAAGTCCTGGTAGCCCTTGCAGGTTGTAGTTTTCCCAAGGGTTACTGCTTCTCTCCTTATCTTAGTCTTTGATGCTGCTTGCCAACGCTATTGCTGCCTCACTTTCCAGTACAAGTGTTATTTAGGGGGGAAGGGATTAGGGAATCAATGAACTGATGGTGAGGAGGTCTGAAGTATTGGAGAAGCCAGAGAATAAATTCTGGAGCTCATATCTGAGCCTGTTCATCTTTAATCTGCACATTGACTGTAATTCACAATTTATGTAAGCACCAAGTTTCAAGACTGTTGAGATTCAAAAGCTGTTTGCTATACGGTCTGAGTGGGCTGACGTGTCAAAACAGATACAAAAACTCCAGAGAAACATGCAGATCTCCTGGATATAATTTTGTTGTATTATAAACCAGTGTGTTTATATTTCTGTACAGATCTGGGGATCGTTCACAGGAGTCGTATCGTGTTTGGAAAATGTAACAGGTAAATTAGTTTGAACAGCTACACAATCATGTGATCCCTGCAAGGGAAAAATGTGTACAGCTCTGTGTAATGAAACTCTTTAGGTTTTTCATTCGAAAACTCCAGCCTCCATCGCCAACAACAAGTTACAACATCAAATTAAATGTGAAATATTGCATCCCTCTTGGCACTGCATGAGAAAAAGCGAGGGTTGGTGTTACATCCCTATAATATGCAACTATTGCTTATGACATGCACTTTAAATAGGGTGCCACATGAGCTTACCTTGCCTTTGCTGATTATGAAGAAAGTGTCCCCGCGAGCACCTTGCCTGATAATGTACTCTCCATTTTCATAGTGCGTCTGCAGAAAATAAAAAATTACAAGAACAAAAGAAATGTTGAATGTTTGTCACCCAACTTGCAGTTTTACAGTTTCATAACATAACTCTTAGGGATGCAGCAGCGACAACAACTTTGTTCAAGCATTGCAACTTGCATATTTTAAGAAAATACCTGTGGCAAGGAGTAAAACAACTCAAAAGAAATAAACTGTCTTTGTCATAGTTTTCAACAAACTATATTTCACCAAACTATATTTCATCAAACTATATTTCACACACTGTCATATACAAAACTGGTGATTAAGAGACACCCCACAAGTCCTCCTATCATTGTCTGCTTTTCACTTTTCCCATTATCAGTAATCATGATGGAAATGGCAAGATAATATAATTTTATTTCTGACCCAATCTGAATTTGGCCATCTAACCCACCAAAACATCCAGTCCTAAAGTTGTCATTTGCAGAGGATCCAAGGGCATATTTTCCTGTGAAATTGACAGTTCTGCAAAAAAGGAAAGGTCCTTCCGGCAGAACATGAGCTTAAAGGTAGCTGATGTCAGTTCAGAGGCTATGTTCCCAAAGCCAGGGGAGGTTCCTCTTGCCCAAACATTAAGTCCACTGAGGATAATCAGGGGACAGTGTCTTTTTTCAAAGTTTTAAATTACATTGTTTATTAAAGGACATTCTCTTATGTGGAATTCAATGTTTTTTAAAAAAAACAAAAATAAGCATTGAAGCATCAAAAATGAGGAGTATTGAAAAGGTGTAACAAAGTATAGACCTGGTTTGCTTCCAGAAAGTTGTTCACCATACATCCTGATTTGCTTGCAAGGAAATTAGGCAATGTCAGCTATTTATTATAGCTCCCATATAAAACAAAGTCACAGTAATATGCTTGTTTCTCAACTATAAGAAGAAGCACACGTGTGTGTGTGCGCGCGCACACACACACACACAGTGGCAAAGCTGCATGCTCCGCTACCAGGGGTGGAGAGCAGGCAGGGGCGTGGCTGGTGCCCCGGGAGCGTGGCATGTGCCCCAGGGGCGTGGTACGCCACCCGCAAGCGCAGGTGGGGGGGGCGTGACGTGCCATCTGTGGGGGTGTGGCGCCCAGCACGGGGGTGTGCACAGTGCATGTCTGGGGGTGGCGCGCCGCGATGGCACCCTACTGGAATAGTGGTGCCGGGGGTAGTCCGCTCCCTCTGCACCTCTGCCAGTGTTTGCGGGTAGATGAGGAAAATAATATTGGGGAAGGCCTTGAGGGATTGTTGACTGGAGAAGATAATGGATTTTCCACATCTTGCTTGCTTAGGTCCTAAATTTAAATCAATAGTTTTATACTTTGGCTGTGATCGATGTGTCTCTATTTGGGGCTCAGAGACAGTGAATACTTCCATGAGAAATAATCAGCGCTGACCCGTCCATGAGGCAAAGTGAAAGAGGCAGGATCCACAGGGGCGGCCCCAGCCTTCAAGGAGCACATTACCTGCTGCTACAGTGCCAAGAGTGGCTGTAGCCACTTGGAGGCTGGGTCAGCCTCCTCCTCCTCAGCGCCCCCCCCCGCATTTGCCTCTGGGCAAATAGGCAGCACTGCTGGTCTCCTCCCAACCCTGGGAAGGGAATGTGGGGACTGTCTTCTGGGGTGTCCTGGGCAAGCCCATTCCTCCTGTAATGACCTTTGTTTCCCAGTTCAGCTGTTGAGTGAGGTTAATTTGATTCCTCATCGCCTTGTTCCCCATGTAGATCTTCACTCCCCCTCGTCTCTGGCAGGGAAGCACCGTTTTGTGGTTAACCTCAGCTGCCAAAATATATCGGGCCAGCTTTGGAAATAATCACATTATTGTTTTTAAAGGGGGAGGTTTAGAAATAGTAAGAGGCCTCATTTTAATTTTTCACAGGACTTACTGCATGGCAATTATTTGTAGAATATAAATAATACATTTATTTATTAGTGGGATTTTTTTTTATTAACCTCAGGGAGAAAATGTAAATTCTTCATTAAAGGGGGGGCAATAGGAAGGCCTCAGTTATCCAATAAAATAGCATAACATTTCCTAGACGCAGTAGCTAATTATGCCCTGAAAGAATCCAGAATTTTCTTTGTTTTCCCCATTTTCCTTTCCCTGTTTTGTAGAGGCAAACATACATTTCGATGTATTCTATTAACTGTTATCATAGCATTCCAATAACTCTAAGACTTGTAAATATATGCAAACTAGTCTTTTTTTTTTTACAACGTTAATACCTTGAGGCAAATAATTCTAATGTAAAATTATCCAGAGTAGCAACATGTCTACTCAGAATTAAGTCTTATTGGATTCAGTGACGCTTTCTCCCAGGTAAAAATGTATAGAATACCATCCTAAAATTATATCCAATTCTTATGTTTAAATTAAGAGAGAAGTACCCTTCCCTATCTCCTTTCCAAAAGAGGCACCTTCACTCTTTTCAGATTCCATGCTCTTAATCGTTCCAGCTGCCCTTTTCTGAACTACATTCAGTCATCCAATATCCGTTCTGAGATGAGGTCAGCAGTATGGCAAGCTGTATTTCAGGTGAGGATGAACCATTGACTTCTATAATAGCATTATGGTGTTTTCTGTATTCCTCTCTATCCCATTTCTTAGAAATCATACTCCAAGCAATTTACCCATGTAGAGCAATGTGGTATAGACAGTAATACAGGAGACACATAACTTACTTCCATTCCACAAATGTGAATGGCACTACTGTGATTGACATTGGATTTCATTCGCACTAGAGAAGTTGAATTGCTAAGGTTAAGAAAGGCCAAGTATGATTAAATCCCCCTCCTCTGTGGAATAAGTTAATTGTTGGTCCTAAATATAGTAGTAGTAGCAGTATTAAAAAAAGGTAAAGGTAAAGGACACCTGGACGGTTAAGTCCAGTCAAAGGCAACTATGAGGTGTGGGGCTCATCTTGCTTTCAGACCAAGGGAGCCAGCGTTTGTACACAGAAAGCTTTCGGGGTCCTAAACCACTTCTGGCACAACAGAATACTGTGATGAGTACCAGAGTGCAAGGAAATGGCATTTACCTTCCCGCAGCAGCAGTACCTATTTATCTACTTGCACTGGCATGCTTTCGAAATGCTAGGTTGGCAGGAGCTGGGACAGAGCAATAGGAGGTCACCCTGGCAGATTTGAACTGCCAACCTTCTGATCAGCAAGCCGAAGGGGCTCAGCGATTTAGACCACAGCGCCATAATAATAATAATTATAATAATAATAATAATAATGCTCATTGCTATACCCAAGCCAGGATGGGAAGGTGCCTTATACTGTAAATTGCATGAACACAACTGAGATTTACCAGTCAAAATCCTGACAGCTTTATATCTGCTCATATATGACATTCATGGGTTGTTTTTCTTGCTAGCACTTGGTGATGAAATGGCAAGGCAGTAGGTGAGGCAGGGTATAATGTTAAAAGCATGCTGCCCCTTTCTGGGGTTTTCTTGCTATTGCCCTAAAGTCTTCTGCTGTCTTAATGACTCAGTTTTTCAACTTTGCTATCCGGCATATCTCGCCATGGAAGCCCTCTGCAAATACATCCTGCATTTTCTGGAACGCAGCTGAAATTCCCTCAGGTAGCAGTTAGCCAAGAATAATAGGGCTCACAAGTATTTTCAGTAATAGCAGAAGCTCAAGGATCACATGAATCTTGAGAATTAGGCAATGTTGCCAATAACAGTTACTTGGATCTCTCATTAAGTTCAGTGGAAATTTTTACTGCACAATCCAATGAGCAAAATGGGGAACATAGTTTTCACTTGCACAGATGAAGTGAGCACTTTTCATGCCTTTTCTCTCCCCACAGAGGGCTTAATGGAACTGCCAAACTTATTTTACTGCAAGTTTGTATATGTGCAGGAAACCTAAAATGGGTCATTTTTGTGAAATACCCAGCAAAGCCCTAACAATTTATGGTGTTCGGGGTTTTTTTTGGTTTTTTTTTACCACTGTGCATTATTTGTTTTCCTCAATCAAGCAATTAGTTTTTGCATTATTCAAATAACCCCTTCTCAGAAGCAAACTCAAACACCTGCTAGATCCTCTCAGGATTATAAAAATAAAAAGTTTGTTACCATTTAAAACTCTCACGTGAAGGTTTACATTAAAATTTTGGTAATTAGATTTCTAGCTGATTCAGTTTGCATTTAGTAGAAGACTGTGACACATTGAACAAATGAATAGGTGTTAAACCACAGCAGTATACAACAATTCAGAGGTAGCACTCCTGATGGTTGAAGGAGTCAAGCACAAAGTTGTCACAAAACTCTTGTCAAACTCATCACCTAACCTCCTTCCTGGTATTGGGGAAGCTGAATCTTTTCTTGAGGTACCTGAGCACCAAGGATAAATGTCAGAAATTACATCCCAGTGCTCAGCAACACATGGGACGTGTATCTCTAAGGATGTTCACATTAAGGACTCAGGCACCTTCGGAAACTACAGTGGCCTGGCAGTGGTTAGATAGCCAAATGTTTCACAGAGACTTAAAACTAGGGGCATTATGATAATATTCTTCTCCTTTGGTTACTCTACAACATTTAATAATGAAAGTTTATTGTCTTAAAAGGCCAATAGCTTAATTTATTGATCAATCCATCAGTTAACTAGAGCAGACTAATAATCACAATAATTTGTGACAACTGAATGGGGGTTCATCATCTAGATAGACCAGGATGGCATCAAAAAAACCACACACAACTAATTGGAGTTTTAGAATGAAGGCTGCAATCCTGTCAGTGGTACTTGTGGGCAGGATAAAATTCCAGGTGAACAATTAAGTTAAGCAGGGTGACAATAAATCATAATCAAAGATAGTTGATTCCATGTTGATATTTTAATTCCTCCAGCTACTGTACTCACAATCAGTCTAGGAATTCGGGACAGCTAAGAGAGTAACAGTTAAGTTATTAACAAAGATTGAGAACTGTTATTAGGAGGTTTGCTGCCTGGCGATGAATCTGTTTGCAGGTGGCAAGTAATGATTGCCTCTCATAATGAGAACTTTTCAGTGGGGTGTGGCACTGTCCACTTATTATTGTTGCTATTACCATTTTTATCTTTTTCTGCCTTTTGGTCAACAGGTCCTCAAGATAGCTTACCAAAATACCCAGAAATATAAAGCATACCTCAATAAAACCTCTTTAAAACAATTACAAAACCAGTTCCTGAAGCAAGTCTGCTGCATGAAATGAACTAAAACAACCCTGTTCCATCAGTATTGCATTCATTTCCCAAGCAGTGGTAAGAAGATGATTTATAAGCCCTTCACATTTCCCTTATTTTGGTCTAATGCCTCAAGCCATTCACTTATTGGGAAGTTACATAACAGTTGAAAAACAACCTCAAGTCGTGTATTCTCTGGTTATTCTATTAATTGGAGGAAGTGAGAAGTGGTAGTGTAAAATTTCTGCTAAACATCACTAGGTGACATAGTGCCTTCTCTGGGCTGCTGAGTGCTGTAAAACCAAGCTCTTGAATGGCGCTATAATTGCATTTGACAGATGTCTTGACAGTGTAATCTGTAGTTAGAGTTTATGATGACTAGAGTTTATTTTAGGTATTTAATATATTGCCCTATGTTACCAAATTCCAGGTCAGCTTTCAAAATATAAACTGCATATAAACAGTATCTCTAAACATCAACACAACAAACCACAGTAAAAAAACAACACCACACAGCTTGTTATTAAAATAAACAAATGCTTGACAAAAATACTTTTAAAACTGTTGCCAAAATACAATTAAAGTCATAGAACATGCCCCATTTGGGAAGATTGTTTTCATGTATGTTTTCTAAATTAACTCGTTTTTATTTCTTAACTTCTCAACTTTTTCTCAAAAAGCAAATACAGTGGTACCTCTACTTACGAATAACTCTACTTACGAATGTTTCTACTTATGAATGGAGCTCTGTCCGCCATCTTGGATGCGGTTTAGATAGGATTTTTTCTACTTACGAATTTTTAGATAGGGTTGCTTCGACTTACGAATTTTTTCTCCCAATGCATTCCTACGGGATTCAACTTACAATATTTTTTCGAGTTACAAATGTGCGTTCGGAACGCATTAAATTCGTAAGTAGAGGTACCACTGTATGACAATGATCAAGTTTTACTGATACCTGAGTGTCATTACCTGGGACCCAGGTGAATGTCATGACCTGAGACCCACTGGGGTCAACATAGCAGGCAGGCATTTCTGAGCATACATTGCTCTCATACATTGCTTTCACAGCACTAATATTTCTGCTTTGAGTCAGTTTCTACCGAACAATAGCTTACAGTCCACTATCAGCAGCTAGCAGGACAGCAAGGAGAGGTTGTGCCAATTAGCAACACAGGAGATCTGCCAAGTTCCTTCAGGCTAGCTGGAAGGTGAAGTACAGAGTACACCTATACTGACATGCTCTCGCCCTGTGTCACAGAACAGGTTTCTGATACACAACTGACCTCAGCGTTCTGAGCCTCCATAAACACTCTCAATCACAACCACAACGTATCTGTGCCATTGTCCTGCATGAAGGTATATAACTAGCTAAGCAAAGATTTTTCATGCACCTCAACCTGTCTTTTTGTTGCGTGTTCAGACCCAGAAACACCCCCCCCCCAAAAAAATCACACTTGACTCAAATTTTAGTTTTGGTTTTTGGCAGAATTTAGGCCACAACTTTATTGATTACAGAAAGTGAGTGGTTGCATAGGCTCTGGTTCGACTAGCTCCCTGCCACGCAGGTAGCGCTGACCCAGGGTTCCAGCATAGGTCAGCCAAGGGTGAACACCTGGATAGGCGAAAAATCAGGAACAGACTATGTCTGCCACTCAGATGTCCCCCTGGACTCAGGCATGGGCACAACCCCCTCTCAGGGGTTGACCAAACCATATGAGGTCCTGGATTTCTTTAACAGAATACAATTCACATAGGGATGGCGAGAGCGTTCTCCCATCCCTATCATCTGAACCAGAGCCTATCCGCATCCTTACAAGTTGTGACAATTTGCTACGCAGCAGGCGAAACCCAAATGGCAACATGCCAATCAGCCAAGTGGGGAAAATTCCTGCCATGCCCCTGTCTCAACGACAGATGACACACGACGGCATAGCAAGGTCAAGCGCAAAAGCCCTAAAAGTAGAGAGAGGTGGGCGGGTGTTCTGAATGCACGCACCAAAAGAGGAAGTTCTGGGTCACGTGCATGGTATATATAGGTCCTTTGATCCCTTTGGACTGCGCCCCATTGGCCAGATTAAACCCAGCAACGAGGGACCTACCAATCAGGTGTTGTGGCTGACCAATCTTACCTACCCACAAATTAGAGGATTGGTTTCCAGGTCTCACCGCAACACGTGCCCTCTTTAAGGGAGGACACGATCTAACAAGCAGGGCCTTGCTTATAAGCTTTGCATACCAGAAAGGCTAAGTGACCTTGAAGAGACTAGAAGCTCCAAACTGATCACTTCATGTAACAGACGACCAAAAATGCAACATTTTGAACAAGACATAAGAGGAGTGAATTTATAAACTTTGTTCAGAACTATCTGTTGCCACGCTTATTTGTAAACCAATTAGAACTGAGGAGTCTACAAGCTGTCCACACATTCTGTTATCCAATCATGTTGCTGAAAGGGGTTGTTCATGAGCTAATCATGTAAAGAGAATGTTATAAAACTGTCTTGAATTTTGTATTCGGGCTCCAGAATTTGGAGAACTACTCTGGATCATTTATTCTTACCGCAGTCTGCAATAAATTTGAACCCTTTCCATGATGCTGCTGTCTTTATTTGGCTAAAGAGGACCGGCATATTTCAAGACCCCCTTTGTAGGGTTGCATTACTACTCCTTCAATAAATCCTAAGATCATTTGCAAAAACACTAAATAGGAAATCAATTAACATTGTGCAACAGGAGTTGGCAATACATAGTGCAAACCAACATAGTGGCACTTACATTTCCTCTCAATTTGAAAGACATTTCCTTTCCCTAACTCTGTCCCTTTTTCATATTTTGCCACAAGAAAAAAATATATATACTTTTTCTAGTGAAATAACAGGGTGTTGGTTTAAAAGAGAAGAAGAAGATAAAAAAGATTAATTGGAACTCTTCATACAGTTTCAGTGACATACTGCAATATAATTGTATTCTTAGAGCCTAGATTGCAAGGCTTACCATACAAAACGCATATCAACAAATAAATTATTACTTAAGCCAAGAGAAAAGTTACAGTATTGTTGAGTTGCGTAGCTTTGAAATTATGCAAAAGAGAGACACATAGAATTGTAGAGTTGGAAAGGAGGGTCACCTAGCCCAGCCCCCTGCAATGCAGGCATACACAACTGTTCCATGCAGGGATCAAACCTGCAACCATGGGATTATCAGCACCAGGTTCTAACCAACCTCAGCCACTTCAATCTGATCATGGAGCACGGAGTACTCCTTCACACAGCACATACGTAAACTATGGCATTCACTGCCACAAGTTGTAGTAATGGCCACCAACTTAGGCAGCTTTAAAGGGGTTTAGACAAATTCATGGACGATAAGGCTATTAATAGCTACCAGCCACAATGGCTGTGTACTGCTTCTAGTGGCATGCCTCTGAATGCCAGTTTCTGGAGAATTAGGGAGAGGGTGGTTTTGTTCATGTCCTGCTTATGGGCTTCCCAAAGGCATCTACTTGGCCACTGCGAGTGTAGGTCACTGAACCAGATGGGCCTTTAATCTGACCCAGCAGGGTTCCTCTTTTGTTCTCATTTACACCCTTGCAGCAAGTCACAACAAACAATATTCTGCTAAAGCTGCTATTTAAAATGAGAGATTTTTTTTTTTACAAACACACACATTTTCCATTTAAAATAGTAGGGTGCCGTGATAATGTAAACAATCACGAACCTTCCTTTCAAATTGCAAATATGACTGAATCAATTTTAATGTTTAACATCCATTTTCCTCCCTAGAAGTTCTTAAAGGTCCAGAGCCAAAAATGAAAATCTAAGCAAGCTTATTTCTAATACAGTGGTACCTCGGTTTATGAACACAATTGGTTCTGGAAGTCTGTTCATAAACTGAAGCGTTCATAAACTGAAGCAAACTTTCCCATTGAAAGTAATGGAAAGTGAATTAATCCGTTCCAGATGAGTCCGTGGCGTTCATAAACCGAAAATTCATAAACTGAGGTGTTCATAAACCGAGGTTCCACTGTACCAACAAATCAGGCAAACCTTTTTGGGCCTGTACGCTTAAACAAAACAAAACAAAAACCACCTCTCTCTGAACCATAATCCCAGTACATAAATAATCCCCAGTACCTATGTTAAAATTGAGTAATCCTCTGCACCAGAAGCCAGAGTTATTAAGAAAAAAAAGGATACTAGGTGCCATGAACTGGCAGGACAACAGGGGGAGGAGGGGGAGGATCCCAGCAAGGGCTGTAGCTGGGACTGGGACACACTGGGGCAAGCTGGGGATGGGGAAAGAGAGGTTGGTATAGGAAATACTCACAGGGAGGATGATGATGAGATGGGAGCTAGTGCATAGGAACCAGAGCAGCAGCACCCACCACCAGAGTGGGCCCTGTCTCCACTAACACAGCAGGCTCTGAGGCATAGGGAGCAGCAGGCAGGGTGCTCCAGGAGGCTGAGGCAGGCAAGGGCCCACTAGCTGGCCAGGTGGGGCTCGCTAGCTCTGGGAGGAAGTGTGTGATTCGTCAGCTGGAGTAGGTTTGGAACAGGTGAGGGTCACCTGCCTCGTCAAGCCCAGATGCTGCAATCAGCAGGCAAAGTACAAAAGGGAAGCAGAGCAGAGCTGCTGTGTCTATTCAACTGCCTATGTTGATGGACATTGATTTGGATCAGGCATCCCCAAACTCGGCCCTCCAGATGTTTTTGGACTACAATTCCCATCATCCCTGACCACTGGTTCTGTTAGCTAGAGATGACGGGAGTTGTAGTCCCAAAACATCTGGAGGGCCGAGTTTGGGGATGCCTGATTTGGATGCTCCTGCACCTCCATGGGACTGTGCTTCAGGTTTGACTCTAGACTGTGTCTTGACTGCTGGCCTTGGCTACTTGGATTGACCCTGAACCTCATTTCCTGATCTTTGAATTTTGGACTTTGCTTGCGTGGATCAACCCTCAGACTCTGAACTTTGGCATACTGACTTGCTGACAACTGTAGTTTATCACTAAAGCACACACTTTATTTTGTGGCACTTCTGAATCACTGTTGACCTGGATTTCATAATTATACCACTTGTGATATGAAAGTTGAAATTCCATATACATTTGTAGTTGGCCTTTTACCTAGGCAGGAAAAAACAATGCCATGATTCCTGCCTGGCTCCTGGACTTGATCGCTTGTTAAGCAAACAAATTTTTTAAACATAGGAAAACCAGCAATGTACTTCTTACCCTCACAAGTTCCTATTGGAAGAGGCTAACTATTTCCTAAAATCCAAGACAAATAAAATAACAAGGGGGCAGTACACTGCAGTGGACAAAATGCTAATTCCAGCCAAGGGAAGTGAGTCAAATCAAATCCCTACTCATCCATGAAGCTAACTTGAAGCCAAGTCACGCAAGAAGAGTTTTGCTGGGTCAGGCTGATCTAGTCCAGCAGTCTAACTGGTCAACCAGGTGCAGCGAGTCCCATCCTTAGTTATGAGATAAGTATGTTATCACTTGAAAGAAACAGCAATGTGATTATTAGACCCCCTTTGAAACCTCTTGCCTGCTGGAATGTTATTATTTGTTTTGATGATACTGGCTTCTTTTTAGTTTCCCCCTCTCAATATTCCTTAATCTACCCCATTTCTTAATTAAATAAAACAACAGAGAAGTGTTTGAGTTTACTTGCTTTAATGTTGGAGTATGTTTTCCAAGTATGTCATCATTTTGGCACCATGTAATAGTTGTGAATGCCAACCAGGCTGCTTGCTCAGCACTCAGAGGATTTCCCCTGCATTTGGAATCTAAATACAATATTGGCCCACTCCACATAAGAGGGGCTTCGGCCGCACCACATCTGTCAGTTCTGACCTAGCTATAGGGATTTGGTAAATAAGAAAAATGATGCAGGCAGCTCATGTTATAGCCTCTAAGCATATAGCCATTGTGACAGCTAATATTTCATTTGTACTGATAGACATCTGTTATATCAAAGTTGTAAACTGCTGATGAAGAATCAAATATCATGAATCAGGGGATTAAAGTTCCTTTTGCTGTATATAACAAAGGTCCAAAGAGAGAAACCAAACATGATTCACTCAAAACTGACACTTGCCCTTGCAGCTGGTGTGTAACATCTAGGAATCACTAAGGTTTGCACATTGTACAGCTGGATGTATCTGCTCCTGTTAAATAATAAACATCTAAAGCTGTACAGTGGAACTTCGGTTTACAACTACCTCTGTTTATGAACGCCTCCATTTACAAATGCCGTAGACCCGGAAGTGTTTACATCCGGGTTCCGCGGCATCAGATGCGCAGATCGCTTCTGCGCAGCTCGCGCATACGCAGAAGCGATCTGTGCAGCACGTGCACGTGCAGAAGTGCTCTATCGGTGCTTCGCGCACGCGCAAAAGCGTGCCTTCAGGGAGCAAATGCCCCCGTTTACAAATGCCTCCCTGGAACGGGTTGCGTTTGTAAACCGAGGTTCCACTGTATTTGAAAGGCACAGATCTTTACAAAAGCCTGCATAGTTTTCTTTTCTCTGCCTATGTTCTCCAATGAAAACTATTTCCATTTTTATAAAGGCATTTGATATACAATTTCCCCCTCCTGCTGGGAAGCTGGGTTTCTGGTGTTTTCATGCCCATCTGATAGGCAAATTGTTTTCCTCCTAACAATTTGGTGCTGAACCGTATGCTCCAATGTCTGAAAATGATCACTATGGTATGTATCAATGAACAATGGTGTCTGAAAAAGTGCACAACTGCTTGGAGTCAGTGTGTGCCATGATAATAATAATAATAATAATAATAATAATAATAATAATAATAATAATAAATACCTCACCCATCTGGCTGGGTTTCCTCAGCCACTCTGGGCGGCTTCCAACAGAAATATTAAAATACAATAATTTATTAAACATTAAAAGCTTCCCTAAACAAGGCTGCCTTCAGATGTCCATGCCATGTTGAATTGCCTTTGCAGGCATTGCTATTCCACGTGGCCTCATATCTGAAAAATATCGGCATGTATTAGTCCACAAGCCAGTATAAATCTAGTGCTTTTCTGAAAAAGTGCACAACTGTTGTGAAAAACTGAGCAGCATCACCACACTAGGTTTTTTCACTTTTGTTTAACACAAGGGTGTTGTGTTCTAATGAACACCAAAAGAGCATTGTGGAAGTTTACATGGGAACATATAGATATGCCGTAGTATTGGTCAGACTATAGGCTGGCAGTATGGTCTTAGGTTTTTCCCAGCCTTGCTACCTAAGATTGATTTAAATTGTAGATTCCAGAGTGGGTGCTCATGGGTGCTCTTGGGTGCTCATGGATACAGAGCATTTGGAATAGCATCGGACTATGTGTCTTCCCAATCAGGGAACTGGACCTCATTTGGCAGGCAAAGATGCTGGTCCATGTAACAGGTTTTGGCAACTTTGGTTCAGTGCACTATTTGTGTATTGCTATTTGACCCTGCTGGATGACATTTTAATGCCCAGAATCCTTTGAAACAATATTAACAAACAAACAAACAATCATGATGGTGAGCTGAAAACCATTTTTCTATTTAATGGAAAGTAATTGTTTGAACAAAATGTTTATAATATCAACCTTTTCGACTAAAGGTTAGAGGCTGATTTTTATTTTTTTATTTTTAGGATACACTTTTTAAAGTCGTTAAATGTCATGTTCAAAAGGATATACAGAACAAATGAAAGAGAAATGTCCCATTCCAAACACCTATCAATAACAATGAGTCTTCTACCCCTCACAGGTGGTGAGATCTAAAACTGAACAATCATTCCTAGTATGAAATAAAATATTAGTGCCAAGTCCTTTTTATATAAAGGTATATTATTTAAAAAGCTATATGCTGCCTTACAGGTCCACGCAAGGCAGTGAACAAAATAAATGCATAACAGCACAATGCAATATTATAATAAAACTTTAAAATTACTATGTGTCAGAAGGCAATACATGAAAACCAACCAGTATGAAGGCCATTTCCAGAGGCACCGCAATAAAGCATCAATAAAACAGCAGCATGACAAGAAAACATACATTAAGACTCATGCATAACTGGTTGGTTTTCAAAGCCTTTTGAAATACTGCAGATGAGGGGTCCAAGCACGCCTCTTAGGTGGGGTTGAGTTTCACAAGGCTGGGATCATTACTGAGATGACCCAATCCCTACAGCCCACCAATCTAATTCAAGACCAATAAGTAAAGTACGACCTCCAATCCCCAGCTTAAAGCATGGGCAGGGGCGTAGCAAGGGGTGTGTGGTAGGAGTGCACCGCCCTGGGTGCCACCCTGGTGGGGGTGACACTCGGCGCGCCCCCTGCGCCCAAGCCAGAGCGGCAAAAATGAGGCACCCCGGGGGCGGGGCGTTGCCACATAGCGGACATGTGCAGTGTCGCTACGTAGCTGCACTGCACATGCGTGCTATGGGGTGGGGTGCTGGCGCCACCCCCCCAAACAGAGCTGGAGGCTCCCGTAAAAAGCCTCACTTGCCCACCTGCTTGGCGCAGCTCCAGCTGGCTTGCACACGCTCATTTCCTGCTGGACGGAGCTGCGGAGGCAAGGGCTCCCTGGCCTGCCCCTCGCCTCTGCGGCTCCGCAGGGCAGGAAGTGAGGAGCAAGCCAGCCCCACCGCGCCAAGCAGGTGAGCGAGCGAGACTTTTTGCAGGAGCCTCCATAGCGCGCATGCGCAGCAGCGCTATGTAGCGGCGCTGTGCATGCACGCTACATGGTGACGCCCCACTCTGGGTGCACCTCATTTTTTCAACTCCAGGTGCCGGAGCGGCTACGTTTGCCCCTGAGCATGGGCAGGTTTGTGTGGCAAAGGCAGTTCTTTAAATAATTTGGGCCCAAACTAGGGCTTTAAAGGTCAAGCCCAGCACTTTAAATGTATCAATAAAATATGTTGTCTGGCCTCAACAGTCACATCAGCAGCCACATGTGGTACCAGCTGGTTTACAGATCATCTTCAAAGGCAGCCCTATGTGCAGTGCATTATATTTTTAGTTAGCTAGATTGCAGTCTGATGCTAGTTAACCCCTGTTCACTTCACATGCTTTAGCTGACTTCTTACTGGTTTCAACCTATATTTTTGTAGGCTACCTTTAAAATCTTTGTTTAATGTGGGTTATAAAATTATTATTATTATTATTATTATTATTATTATTATTATTATTATTATTATTAATATAGCGCCCTATACCCGGAGGTCTCAGAAATAATTTTAATGTAATCATTTAATGAATAAATTGTCTGAAGTATCTGCCAGGGGCAACAAAAGACAAATGCATAAAAGCAACTGGTGTTGAGGTGAGCAATGACATATGGATTGAGGCAGAAGGTTGTGGTGAGTATTTAGATAGAATATTAATTATTCCTTAATTGAAATAATTTGTTATTAAATCTGATTTTGCATCACAAATCACAGAGTTAGATTCAGTTTAGGAATGTATTTATACTGCAGAAGGTTAAACAGGAAGAAATTCGCTTTTAATGCAGCGTCACACTACCAAGGAAGATGGAGGAGCAGGAGACCTGGGCACTAAAGTAACATCCTTACTAAAAAGTGACCTATATATAGGCTTTTGAAAAAGATAGGTATTCTTATTGATTATCTTTAAAACCTAGGCAGAATAGCGTTCTTGAAAACATTTCTCCCTCTGTGTTTAATCTTCAGCATTGCTTCACAATATGAATTAGGTCACAAAGAGTAATAATCTATTTTCACTGGGACAGAAAGATGCGGCCAATATGAGGCGAGATCTTCAGGGCTGCTATATTTTATACAAAAAGATAAAACTGCACACGTTTCTAAGAGCAGCCAGGGTCAACTAATAAATCAGAGTGATAGGGCAAAGTGCCGTAGCAGAGCACTACATAAAGCTTTCTAATCTAAGATATAAATCCAAGATGAAATGTTGTCACCCGGCAAGAGAGACAGACACAGCACTGGGCCAGTGTGGCTTGCATCATAGCAGAGGGCAGCACTGGAACATGCTGATTTCAGTACTGAGTGAGATTGCTCAGCGGTTCTTGCAGAATTGAGCCTACATGGCAAAAATGAGAATAAATCATATGGCAAAGCAAAAAATAAAAATAAAAAGGTGACATAAGAACTAATAACTATGCCCACCTCTGAATATCAGTTCTTAGTGGGGAATGAGTGCCATTTCAGAAGTTTAATTTTCAGCTTCTGTTGAAAGCATAGTATCTGAGGGATACAAGCCTGTTTTGAAAGATGATACAGTCATACCTTGGGTTACAGACGCTTCAGGTTGCGTCTTTTCAGGATGCGTCCCGCACTGAACCAGGAAGTACCCGAATGGGATACTTCTGGGTTTCAGTGCTAGCGGATGCGCAGAGGCACAGTAGCCTGGGTTCTGTTAAGGCAGAGCTTTCCAAACTGTGTGTCGTGACTGTTGGCTGCAGTGTGTAGGTCTGTCGCACCTAGTTTAACCTCTAGTTTCCTAGTTACAGGTAGGGATCTGACATCAGGAATCACAAGACAGAGAAGCCAGTAGGAGAACACTTCAATCTCCCAGATATTCTATACAAGATCTCAAAGTAGCTGTCTTATTGCAGAAAAATTTCAGAAACAGACTGGAAAGAGAAGTTGCTGAATTGCAACTCATTACCAAGCTTAAAACCATGGAGAGACCTGGTCTGAATAAAGACATTGGATTCTTATCTCATTATACATGATAAAGCTTTCTTTAGCCATCTCACCCCTTGCTTTTTCCTGCAAGACCAATTACAGTCGTTGACAGTCATCAACAGGTTTACCACTCCTATCAGCCAATCACCCATTCCCACCACCCTTCTGAGTAATACCCCTCCCCACCCTCTGACTATACATAAGGGTCTGGTGACTTCATTTTTAGTGTATCTGAAGAAGTGTGCATGCACACGAAAGCTCATACCAATGACAAACTTAGTTGGTCTCTAAGGTGCTACTGGAAGGATTTTTTTTTATTTTCTGTTTCTCCAGTTTCCCAGTAAAACTAAATTACTGTGCTGCCAAATGATGTGTGTCTAAAAAGTGTGTCACTCACACGGAAAGTTTGGAAAGCTCTGTGTTAAGGGGTCAATGTTGCTGGATGTGGGAGCAAAGGATGGAAAGGAGATGTGCTATGAGATAATCCTCCATTATGAGATATATGCCTTAACCAGTGCTGCGCATTACTACAGATGGTAATGGCAAGCAACAACAGCTATTCTTGTGTATCTTGGGCCAAAATAAAATGGTTTAATCTTACCTCTCCCTTTTTCATCTGGTACTCAAACCTATGAATAAGGTCAAAAGGCCATGGCTTCCTATTTTATTATTTATAAAACTGTTTTCATCCTGTCTTTCACTTAAATATATATCTTAAGGAAAGGTTACACACTTGTTCAAACTTCTCTGAAGCAACACCCTAAGGCAGTGTTATAACACCACACTCAGCCTTAAGTTTACACATGAATAATTCATTATTAAAAACAGTTATTTTCTCCTCTTCAGTCTTTTAATTACTGTACATGGCTGTCCCACAGGCTCTGCTCCAGTTGCTCACTCAGAACCACTCATGATTATACCAAATGAAATAACCAGAAAAGAGTCCTGTGTTTTAAAAAAATTATCAAAAATTATGCCAATATATGAAACTATTATTTATTTATAAATCCAAAGAAATTCAAAAAATTTCTTTATAAGAATCAGCTTACAACAGTTTATAAAAATATATAAAAATGTAACTTCTCATTTAACAAGAATTAGCACTTCTGACCAGTACCCTATCTTCCATGTACTGAAATATAGAGACTATAAAATATTCCCCAAAGGACTTTTGGGGGGAAAAATAACAGCAAAGGGGCAGGGGCGTAGCAAGGGAGGGGCATTGGGGGCGCTCCGCCCCGGGCAGCGCACAATCCCGAGGGCTCCATGGCGGCTGCCCCTGCCCGCCCACGCTGGGCGCCCCACCCCCAGAATGCATGCCCCTCCCCTACGGATGGCACGCCCCACCCCAAAATGCATGTCCCGCCCCCACAGATGATGCACCCCGCCCCAAAACGCACACCCGCCCTAAAACATGTGCCCCGCCCCTGCAGGCAGCACACCCCATCCCCAGAATGCGCGTCAACCCCGACCCCGCCTGCTCTCTGCCCCCGGTGGCAGAGCATGAAGCTACGCCACTGCAAAGGGGTAAAGTATGGATTCTGACCTGCTGGGAGCCTGAAGGCCCCCGTTCCTGCCTCTTTCTACCTGGCCTAGGGCGGGGCCTGAGAGGCTTCATAAGAACTGCTGGTGCTGCTGCCCAGCAAGGACTGGGGTATTTGGGGGGAAAGTTTTGTCAGGAGTTTTTGCTGTTATTTATATTAATTCTTTTGTATCTTTATTTTTATGTGGAGATTGTTCAGTTTGGTTATGTAGTTTTGATGTGTTTTATTTATTTTTTAATGACTCCTATGTTTGTAACTCTGTAAATCTTTTCATATTGTAAGCCGCTTTGAGCATTGTTTTAACTGTGGAAGGGCGGCATACAAATAAAATGATGGTGGTGGTGGTGATGTCAAAAAATAAAAATAAAACTACTAAAAATCCATCTCATGACATAAAAGCAAGGACATGGTGAAACTAGCATTGAGGCAGGAGAGACAAACTCAAAATTAAAAGCTAGGCAAAGAAATTCTAAAGAACTTGCCTGAAGTTTAAATGAGAGGAAAGTAACTATACTGCTCAACCTGAAAACAATTTTTTGCAAGAATTTACACACACACACACACACACACACACTCACTCACTCACTCACTCACTCTACAGAGGGTAAATGACAGAGCTAATTAGTATTATTTTTTTATATGCAGACCACTAAAGGAAGTGCATGATTGATGCGCCTCCCATTCTATCCTTCTTTACTGCTCTCCTGCAGTGAGTAAAATCCATCACTAATTATAGAAAAGGTGAATGAATGCTGAGGAAAGCACCATGTTCCGAGTTACAGCATTTCAGTGTTCATCAATATAATATTTATGAGTTGGCTGTGCATACATGGCCTAATTGAATCTCAGAAAAGTTAAAGCAGTTTTAAATCCCTTCTGGACAATTTTCCAGAGCTAACACCCTAATTTATAAAACCACCAGCAGATGATCACAAGGTACATTTTAATCTGCTTTATATGCTTGCAATTCAAGGTTTTCTGGATTTCAACACACTTTGTTATTTGTTTAAAACAAAGATCTTAACACATTGTGTGTTGTCGCTGGGTCAAGTCTTTCGTTTCTATCACAGCTACATAACAAAACACCAACACAAAATGCCTCACTAGAAGATACATTCCTAGGGGTTGACAAATACCAAGGAGGAAATTATGTAAATCCTTTACTTCTTTAGCTTCATACATTGGCTTAGATTCATACATTTGTGAAATGGGCACGGACCACTATAGAACAGGGTCAGAGACAAACTGGAGACCCAACAAGAGAAAAATGATATGACACTACTATGTATGATTTGTTGGGATTCCTGCAGAGCGTTGTGTTACAGTTAGATGATCCTTGGGGTCCCTTTCAACTCCATAGAATCAACTCCATGATTCTATTAATCTATTACCACATTGGTATGGATAGTATTGCTATTCTGGTTATAAAGAAATTACCCCAAGCACATAAGATGATAACTTTTCCTTTACTACATAATCAAAGACCATGTTTCTTGTTGTGGGAGGCAAGGATCTGCTATAACCAATGCTTCCCCCCCCCCGGGGCTACCCCTAAACATTTTGCATACCCCTAAACATTTTGTGAATCTGAGTTTGGCCTCATTGAGGGGCACTCTTTCAATATGAGTAGGAAAATTAGAGTACCCCTAAACATTTTTTAAGATAAAAAGCACTGGCTGTGACTGTAATCCTGTGTACACTTACCTAGTAGTAAGCACCGTTAAAATCAGTGGGCTCTACTTCTGAGTAAACCCAATTAGTATTGTGCTTCACATAGTGTACAAGAATCAGAGAAATTGTGTCCACAGTTACACCAATCAACAGTGCAATCCTATGCACAGTTTGTGCGGAAGTAAGCCACACTAAACTCTAAGTAAAACCAGGCATAGGACTGCTTCAGATTTATGAACGTTGCCACATATTTCTTACCAGTGGAGATACCACAGTGAGGTGACTGAAGGTGTCAGGGGAGGAAACAGGAGGCTACAGAGGAGCAGGCAGCAGTGAGGGGGCAGAAGTGGGTGAGGAAAGTGGCTTGCAAGCATGGATGGCGGAAAGATGCACACTCCTCATGGACCCGGATCTGCCGTACCCTACCAGCTGCCCCCAGCCTGCCATCTGAGGCAGCTGACTCACAAAGCCTTATGGGTGGGCCAGCTCTGTGTAACACACTTGGGGGGGGGAGAGAGAAGTTTGCATTTCTTAGTACAAATGCTCTCTGCTCTGTGAAAATGACCTTCCAGCTGTGAAAAGTTAATGGGCAGATTTCTATATAACTATACTATTTTATAATGTAAGAACAGCATGCGGCATCAGGATAACGGCTCACCTAGTCCAGGATCCAGTTCTAACAGTGGGCAAGCAGATACCTGTGGGAAACTCACAGGCAGCACATGAGCACAACAGCCTCTGCCCACCTCCTGTTCATAGCAACCGGTATTTAGAGGCATATTGCCTCTTGACCTCAGAGGAAGGGCTGGCACAGACTGTGCAATCTAATGTTCAGAAATAGTTTTGTTTTTGTGTTAGCTAGACTTTAGAATTTAATAATCTTCCACTCTTCTTCCCGAAGTTTGGGACTGACTTCCCCATACCTTTTATTCTAGACTCCTTTTTCTGTGCCACACTATTACACTTGAATTTATCTTGAGTTTACAGATCAGTTTCTTTTTATGAGGTATGCTATTCAATTCTGTCAACCTCTCCACTCTCATTACTCACAGAGAGTTGAATACAAACCTGTTATAGGAGCATTGAACAATTGAGTCCTCCCCACTTCAAGAATACTTTAAAGTGACAAATACTTGAGTCTGATGAAACAAAAAAAAGGGGGGGGTCACTTTAACAGCTTGCTCTAAAAGCCAGTTAAACTGAAATGCTAGAATTTAGTTGATAGCGTAGGGGGAACTATTTTTCTCCCATCCAATGATTCAGGGCTCACATATCCATACTTAAGTCTCACACAGAGGTACCTGTGTGCATGACTGCAGTCATGGGGTGCAATTTCTTACTTTATTTATAAAAAATATTTATAAACCAACCACCTGCATAAAATATCAAGGCAGTTTAAACCAATGCATACAGATACAGGCAACCCCCAATTTGCAGGGGGGGGGGTTGCTTTCCGGGTCATTATGTGTGATGGCAGGCCATATGTAAGCCCACCCCGCCACATTATGCCCTATTCAGTGTCCAACCATGGCACATGCATGTATGGACATGCATGCCTTGAACACACACAAAATGGCCGTTGTCTGTGCAACACATATGCACCAGATCTACGCATGCACCTTTTGCTAAATGCCAACACAGTTGCTCAAATCCGGTAAACATTGCAAATATTTAAAAGTCAGGTTGTTTACCTGGATCTCTGCTGCTATTTTTTTTTAAAAAAAAATGTTATTACTATCACCTTTCTCCTATGCAAGTTAATGGAAAGACCTCTATCTCCCAAAAGGAGATGTATCCCCCAAAATCTGTGGTTGGGAAGATGACATTTCTCCCAGGACTCAACTAGACTGGTAAAGAAAATGCGATTTATATGTATTGTATGTGCGATATAACATGGTGCCACCAGATGGCGACATGGAGTCCCATTTTTTCTCTACCTGCTTTCCCTGTTTAAATTTACAACGCTTTAAACTGAAATGCTTCTTTGATGTGTCTAGATCCAGCTCCAGTCTTTCCTCGGGATCCATGGTCTTTCCCCCCCTCTCCCCCCCCCAAAAAAAATCTCTTCTCAAGTTAATGGAGAGATTTCTCTCTCCCAGTGAGAAGCTGAAAATCAGAGGTAGGGGAGCCCACCACCACCAAACACCTTGCGATGCGAGGGCCCTTGCTGGAAAGGGTACAGTTTCTTCCACTACTGTCTTCTCTGGTGATCCAGTGTCTTTTTCCACCTATGCAAGTCAAGAGAGAGATCTCTTGTCTCCAGGGAAAATATGCTATAGCCCCCAAAATTGGGGGTGGGGTGGGGTGGGGCACAGAAGTCCATTTCTCAGATTCCCTATTATAGTGAATGGGGCTGAAACTAGACTTGTTAAAGTAAAACAAGTCAATTTGGAAAGTCCCAGAGTAACAAATCAGACTGCTTGCCATAGCTACAAATACAAGCTAGATCTTGGGGCTAGTGTGCACACCCTCCAGAGAGAGAGAGAGAGAGAGAGAGAGAGAGAGAGATTGGGGGGGGGTATTATTTTTGTGTGAAAGAGCTTTCAATCATGTTAGCTCTCACCTTTAGTCTAAAGTGGTACTGTGCATTGGAACAGAGACTTCCAGAAATGTTTGCACAGAATTGTGGCCTTAAGCTATTTTAGTTCAATATATTTAAAATAATTCAATGATATTAAGCATGCCGTAGGATGATGACTTGCAGAGCCGTCTTAAGCATATGTGGTGGCGGGGTGCAAAGATCCGCCTGCCCCCCCCCAGGTTGCCCAAGGTTGTCAACCTTTTTTTAAGGGGGGGTAACCCCAAAGTTGTTGACCTTTTTCTAGCATGCATGGCAGAGCTGGCCTGGCCAGCTGCCTCGGCACCAACAGAGGAGCCTGAGGCGGGGCACCGGGCACCGGGCACCGGGGGGGGGGCAAGCAGAGCCCAGCACAACAACAGTCGAACCTGCCAATCCCAGGCGTGCAGGAGGGTGGAGCCAGCCGGCTGCCTCAGTGCCTCACTCTCCCGTAGCAGAAGAGCTGTGGCACTCCAACAGGCCCTGCTGTTGGCTCTTCCCAATCCCCAGGCTCCAAATCTCGGCCCCGGACTCTCAGCCTGGCACCCCTGGGAGCCCAGTGCCCGGGTGCCCTGCACCCCTGGCACCTATGGGTAACACGGCCCTGATGCCTTGGTGCTTTGATAATTCACATCCATTACAGTATGCTTAATAAAATCATCATACAATTTCCAAATTTAAAAATGTGATCTCATTACATAACAGTCTTTTTACCACCATCCTCACAACAGCATTTGCACATAAGAATCGCCTAATAGGCAATTTCAAGTAGCTTTTTTTGCTACTGTGTATTAGCTAACAGTTTGTAAGAGAGCTGCACTGCAGCCATGTTAGATTATTCACAGAGTTTCATAAGGAGAAAGAGGATATTAAATTGTGCTATGAAGAAAGGAGAGATTATTCCTTGCCTCAAACAGTGCCTGTCAGCTATTCTCATTCAGTGCTTGTAAGACTACCAACCTAGATAAAAATGCAGTTACTTTGAAAGATAATTTAAGTACCTTTGATTTTGGTGAAACATCACAGGCAGAGAGATTTATATCATGCATACGGAATGCTATCCATAAATAAAAACAAAACAGAAATCCAGAAAACCTTCTGAGATAAACCATATTAGATAAGGTTGAAAAAGAAAGGCTGTGCTCCTAAGCACACGTATTGGTAATAGTGCAATCCTATATATTAGCAGTGTGCAGAACCACAGAATTTGCTTCAAACCCTGCTTATGTGCTCTGGAGATTACCTGATTCAGCTTGGGGTCCTTAAAAAAAATCTAATTAAAGCTTTGCTGTCTGATGGAGGCTGAAGTTCCAAAACCAGCCGCAATCAGAGGGATGGGAATGGGATGGAGGGAAGTGCAACTGGAATATGCTTGCAAAAGGAAAAGCTATTGAGAAGGCTTGCATGCTCTTTTCTACTCTGCTTGCACCCATTAGCTCCTATGTCCACAAGTTACCTACTTGACCAACTCTTTGGTTATGTAAAGACAGAGATTTTTCTAGAGGCGTGCCATTCTCAAAGGAACATTTTTGCAGTTTCTTTTATGGCATAATGCAATGTATGCAGGAAAAGGAAACTGCTAAAATGATATATCCATTATAGATACATTATTTATTTATTTACTTAGATCATTTTTGATACTGCTTAATCTCTCTCTCTCTCTCTCTCTCTCTCTCTCTCTCTATATATATATATATTGAAAGCAGTGTTTACATGCATATAATACGTGAGCGCATAATTGTAGTTGTTTATATTCTAATGCAAGCTGGAATGGGGAAACTGACAGCAAGGAGCAAGACAGAAATTAGGGGGAAATGCTGCGGAATAACCCAACACTGATATTTTTCATTTCTAGAGGGGAGGAGTCCGATACTTGTATACATCTCATGCCAGGCCTCTTTTCATTAATGATGGTTGATGTATTTAAAATTAGGATGCAAAATTAGGGTGGAACTATACAACACAAAGAACAAAGGGCTCCTTCACTGAATAATATTTAGTTCAGCCTGATATCATTAAGATACATATTTCCCTACCCGCACTAACAGCAGTCAATTATGTAGAGTAGGCCAAAGAAATGCTCATACATCAGACACTAGAAAGAGGAAAACAGGTACTTGAAAAGGGGGCTATGGCTTCCAGCATCAATTTTTCTTAACATGTGGTGTGGGCCTGGCAATATTTAATTATACGTCCGACAGTTATTGCTTTTTTATTGTAGTGCCACATTTTTCTATCTACTCTATTTTGAAGCTTATGTCATTAAAGCATTTTACTGACTTTTCCATTTGAAATTGATATATAATTACTTCAAGCTTACAACTAAACTACCTGTTTTTAGAAAGAAAACACACAATTTATAGTGTTTGTTCTGCAGATTCACCACTTTCCCCATATACCTTATGTTTCAAAGGAACAGTTTACATGTTATACAATTTGTAGCCCAAATTACTATTTTTCCTTGGACATCGATTTCATTGTCCATGTGCTAGAATCTAGCAGCTAGATAAAAGCAGGAAAAGACCGTATATAAATATTAATGAAGGTCAGATGGTAACTGCTTTTTAAATGTCAAAACTATCCTTGTGAACATTTAAATCGTGAGTTGTTGCTCAAGAAACACAGCTTATTTTCTTGTATAGACCAAGAACATGTGAAAATACATAATCGCAAGGAGAACGGCACACAGTTTGCATGTATAGATGTCATATAATTAACGCACATAAGATGACATATTAATGGACATTAATTGTGCCTACAGGAATTTCTAGTATGCAATTTTGCAGGTGCAAAAGTAGTAATTAGGAAGCAAATTACAAATAACATTCACAAGTTGCTTGATGTGAAATTAACATGTATTTAATACATTTTGAATGAGCAGATACAAGACTTGCCACATCCCCCAGGACTTGAGGGTCATTAAAAATTGTTCATCAAAATTCTAGCATTAGTATACCTTAATTGCATGGAATTATATGAAGCCTAGCTCATCCGAATTCCATTGAAAAGTGAGATGGGGCAGAATTGCAGAGAAGATGGAAGGCATAAGGCCACAAGAATGATGGAGAAAAAGAAGGCACTGACTCTACTATAGGCAGTGAAACATGTATTCATTTTAAAAAGATTCATGCTAATAGTGCAACTGCCAAAAGGCAGTGTATTTTAAACCTAGTGAGCTTAATTTCAGTGGAATAACTGGCTGGAAACATTTGTTGGACCAGGTGGCATAAGCTGGTCACAACCTCTGTAGTGCCAGACCAGTCAGAAAAGACAAGGAAGTCTGGTAGAGAGGTATCTGAGACCCTGTTGTAACATTGCTTCGGGTCTTTTATCACTTACAGTTTCAACCAGTCTGTCATCCAGGAGCACTATGTCAGCTGTACATGCTGAACTCAACTGTTCAAAAAGCTGTGGACATATGATTTCCCTTGAGCTGAAATCTTAATTGACTAGATATTTTGCACTATATTTTTTTCTGAGAGAGAGCTTGGAAAGACTGAGCCCAAGTGAGTTGTCACCAATCCTCCAGAATTTCTGCTCTCCAAATTTTCTCAAACTTCCCTTGCAAGGTGAGTAAAGGGAACCTAACAGTGAAGAAGGCTGACAATGGCAGAGGCCTCTTCCTGAGATCTCTAAGCTCCCTAGCAGAAATGGTTGCTTCCGGCTTTCTTAGCAACTATGGCTACCATACGACTAAGGCATCCCCTACCATCTAAAGCCATTCTCCATTCCCACTGGAGCCTACGTTTAGGTGATTTCTGAGCTGATTGGGGTGGGGTGGCTGTTAGGCTTCATGTTGTAAACAGCTGGGGATCATTCCTGAAGTCATAATTCCAACCACAACCCCCATAGCAGCTCTAAGCACCACTATTAAATGAATGTGAAGCCCAAATTGAGGGCTGAGGTTAGTATCTGGTGCCGTGCTAATTCACATCCAATACAACAAGTATGAGTATGCTAAATACACTTTAAAAGTTGTTGGTTTTTCCAACTTTGAAGGTGTGATCAGGAAAATGTCAATTTTTTAATTCCCTAGAAATAGAATCTCTGCTGAAGTAGACTATATGCCATATGCCACTTGTCCTTTGGGGGGAGGGGAATAAGGTGAAAAGATCATCAGTTGCACCATAAACACCATTATCCAAGAGAAGAAGAAGAAGAGTTTGGATTTGATATCCTGCTTTATCACTACCCGAAGGAGTCTCAAAGCGGCTAACAATCTCCTTTCCCTTCCTCCCCCACAACAGACACCCTGTGAGGTGAGTGGGGCTGAGAGACTTCAGAGAAATGTGACTAGCCCAAGGTCACCCAGCAGCTGCATGTGGAGGAGCGGAGATGCAAACCCGGTTCCCCAGATTACGAGTCTACCGCTCTTAACCACTACACCACAGTAGAAGTGCCCCAGAAGTGGCTGGCATAGGTGAACTTATTTTGTAAACAAAAGACTTCCTACTATACTCCTCATTCTAACACAAACCATTAAAAGTTAAATACCTCTTCCAGGACATCAGCAAGCTTACTGAGTATCTCTTCAGGAAGGCTCTGGAATGTAGGAACGCTGTAATATAAAGTGAGAAAGGCCATAAGGGTATATATAAAATCATATCTAGAAGCTCTTAACCACTTACAACAGCAAAGTAAATTGTAGTTGTTAAACATCCATATAGATTAACACAGGTTCAATAGTTCTTTTCCAAATAAAACATTAAAATGCCAATTTTATATTTAGCTAGAAGCATCAAAGTGTTTAGAACATACTAACAGAAAAATTTGACACCATTTTAGGAGGCAGAGAATAAATTCCGTGTATATTTTCAAACTGTGAGCATGAATATATACCCATGAGGAACTTCTGTGTCTAGCAAAAGGAGATCAAGGACTGTAACATTAATCAGCACCACAATTTTAATATCGAGTTTTCCTGGCAAAAGGATGTAAGTAAGAATACAAAAATCAGTATTGCACCAAAATCTGTCTTCTAATTTCTTAAAAGTTTTATTTCACCAAAAAAGAGAGGCTTCCATCTTTCTGCTCATTCATAGGGCACTTTAAAATTTCCTTAGAATTTTGGGCAGTGTGAGGTTGCACTTATTGCTGAAATATATGGAGGGTGATGAATATGTTTTTCTTTCCATTAAACATTTCTCTAGCACTCTGCATATTTCCTGGTTGCCGACTTTTCAGATATGAAAATGCCCCATGGATAGAATTAACTCGTGTCTTTCCCTGGGCTTTAACTGAAGCATGGGAAGCTGGCTACAAAGTGCCACAAATCAGTGTTCTTAGTGGTTTCTTTCTTAATGGAAAGTCCTTCCTTATATTTACCTTGCCAGCACATATATTTTTATAGATTTTCACAAGAATACAGTAACATAAGCAATAGACATTTCACATAGCCACAGATCCATCCTTCTGAGAACTTTTCAAATTCATATCCATGAGCATACTATCTAAGATAGTTTCCAGTAGTGAATAAAATTCTGTTAGGAAAGAATCTCGGCAATGTTGTGCAAGTCTGCAATATGGTTAGTGAAAAGACCAAAAGGCAACAAAGTGGTAATGCCCAGATCTCTTTGTAGGTAACATATTCACACCAGCTCTGTTCCACACTGTCAGTTGAAAAAAAGAGAGAATGAAGCAGCACAGTAAAAAATTGCTGTGGAAATTGGTTAATTTTGCCCCCTGTCGTGCTCTGAATCACAGATTAAAGTCATAATTAACAGAAGCTAACTCAGCAAATTAGTGCAGGCAGAAAATGGAATGATATTTCAAACTGTTAATAATGGATAAAGATGGAACTACCAAAGGGTATGCCCACAGGGAAAAGATTTCTGTGAGGGCTGCTGCTGAACTTGATTAAATCATTTCCTCGATCTTTGATATATCTGATGAACTTTATCTCAATGAACTAAAAAATCTCAATATTGGAAATACAGTGGTACCACTGTTTAAGTAAACAATTGGTTCTGGAAGTCCGTACTTAACCTGAAGCGAACTTTCCCATTGAAAGTAATGGAAAGTGGATTAATCCGTTGCAGATGGGTCCACAGAGTACTTAAACTGAAAGTACTCAAACGGAAGCGTACTTAAACCGAGGTATGACTCTATAAGGTAAGGAGCAAATTAAGTTCACATGTAAGTGGGGAAAATGGGGGTGAAGAGCATTCATTTCTGAAGCATTATTTCAGCCACAGAGCAGATAATTAAGCAATTAGAAATGTTGACAGAGCACAAGTCCAAAATAAATGATGTCCCGGAGTGACAAAATTACTAGTATAGTAAACAAGACATCTTTAACAAGGATTGCCAACAGTACACATAACCCATGAATGCTTCTAAATACCTGAACCAAGATAAAAAAAAATTCCTTCCAGAAGTACCTTAGAGACCAACTAAGCTTTTCATTGGTATGAGCTTTTGCGTGCATGCATAAATACCTGGAAAGTGACAGCATTTATATATTTATACCTTATACTACTGAGACAGCGTAATTTTTTTTAAAAAAAAATAAGAGCTCGATGAAAAATACATATTTACAAGAATGTATAAATGCAGAATTTCATACTTGAATTATGAGCAAAAATATGCTTGAGTTCCTTGGCATCATCAAACTGATGACTAAGGACTTAACAGCATTTCATTAAATGATTTGACAGCATGGCCCATACATAAAATCCTGTGGAATTTCTATGCATATAGAGAACAAGCAGAGGAGATTCTTTAAGGTGGAGAATTTTATATCTATTATAAGCCAACCTGAGAGATTTAAATACAGACCTTCCAATGTATTTGCATTGCTCAGAGGGGCTTACAACAATATTTAAAATACAAGGCCGTAATAAATCAATATAAAAACAGTAAGTGTTATGCCTCCTGCGATGTAAGGTTTTCCCAGCTGGGGATGGCAGAGATCTTACAGGTTTAGGATTATACAGCATAGCAAGACAAATCTACTCTGTCACAATGCATTATTTAGGAGCAGGGTACAGAACAGCCCCTCTGAAATAGCAGTCTCTTTTTTACATGTACTGAAGTTTTAAAAATCTGCAAAACCAACATAATTGTGATGTAGCACCTAGAATTAATTTGATTTCTATCCTACTTCTCAAATATTGTTTCCTAAAGCAACTCACATTTATTTTTTAAAAATGAGAGATAAACTGTGCCCTTTGGTTTAAAAACTAAAAAGGCATAACATGCAAGGAAAAGGGTGTGGAGGGAACAGGTAAAGGAGAACCAGTATGGCAATGCCAAAATGAGAATATAGAAGTTCCTCCCTGGCTGGCCCGCTGGTTTTCAAACTTCCTTCCCCATGAAGCACTATTAACAATAATTAATCTGCTACATTGCAAAGGATTCTGGAAATCACCATCTCTGTTGGGTCAATGTGGCTCACATGCACTAAGATGTAACCTAGAAAATATAAAAGCTCCCCTACAGTTGCTTATTGAAGGGTAGAAAGGCTGTATTTCGAGGGATATTTCTCCAGCAATACTGATCTTATCAAGGAACTTCAACATTCCTTATTTTAAAAGCCTAGATTTTCGTTTGCATTTCTGTGATCTGTTGATAAGGGGAACGAACGTTTTACAAAAGCCATTTAATAGTAATTGTGCTGCCTCGCTTATCCTTCACTTTTTCCTTAAGCCAGCAATCTTTACAGATGTGTATATCGAATAAACAAAGTACTAGAATGGACATGGGAAAAATTCTCTATTTCCCCCCATGCTTCTGTGACTTATGAAGCCACACCATGTACTTTCCAATGGTTAAAGGTAGATCATAACATTTTAAAACTATCACGTAACAAAACTGAGGCAGGATGGTACCTGAAATGACCTCCAAAGAAAAACTATATATAATGAATCAGCCAGTCACATGATTTGGATCTATCAAGTCACATTACATTAGGTTGCCAGAAGTGGTGAATGATGAAATGAACTCTGATACCACCCTGCATTTAGCAGGCAAAATTTCTGCAGCAACTCAGAAATATGGCAACATAATTTATTATGCATGGGATCCCACAATTTCGGGTTGGCTGTAGCACACTCATGAGTCTTCATGAGTTACCCTGTAAGGCAGGGATGGAACACCTTTGCCAGTCCAAGAGCCACATTCCCTCAGGGGAACTACTGGGAACTGCACAACAGTGGTGGGCGGAGCTAAAGTTAAAAGTGGGTGGAGCAAAGGGAAAAACTGGGCAGAGCAATACTTCCGGTTTGCTGCGGAGGCAATGGGGGACGACACGGTTCTTGCTGTAAGGGCGCCTAGGGGTGTGTGCCAGGGCTAGGCGCCCCCTGAAAAAAAAACCATGGACAAGTGGGGGGTCTAAAGGGTCCAGTGGAGCGTGGAGAACTCGCCCCAACCTTGATTTACCCTTCGCTGCGTTGCAAAGGGGAAAGGGGAAGAGGCTTGAGTCTGCTCACAGCTTCAATGTACCCTGCAGCTGAAGCCACATGCTGTCACCATAAGCAGTGGATTTTCCAAACAGAGGTAACAACCAAATTAAAACTTTTAAGAGGAATTTAGATCCAAATTTATTGATTTGGCAAAACGAAAGCAAAAAAGGAAATCAGCTTCCATTTTCTGTGGACAGACTCTGCAAGGGAACTTTTTGTGAATGGGAGCAGAGCATAGTAGCAGCAGCTAAAGGAGACTATTTACCAACTTTGGAACAGAAGAGATTTCCCTTCTCTTTGTATACATATTGGATACAATTTATTCAGTTGTTCTTCAGCAGGGCAACTTTGAAACATATATTGGCAGCTGGGCAGAGATACAACTTGACAGACTGAGTGATAACTGGCAGAGCAGCAAAAAGGCTATTGTTTAAAGAGAGGCTGGGAAATACAAGAATTTAAATCCTAAATCCTGGAACTTGGAGGCACAAACCGAGGCTTGCAGGACAACTCTCTACCTTCATTGGGAGAGAAATCTCCCAGGAAGGGAAGAGACCCTGGAACAGCTGGAGTGGGAGTTGGATTAAAAGTGCTGATCGAAGACCAGGAACTTTACTGAAATAGTTCTGCCAGCAAGTAACTTCTTAAATGTCTCTGGCATCTTTGGAAGCATATCTCTTGGAATTTATAATTTGGATTATAATACATTAAAACATTAAAACTACAAATATTTTGGATTACAGTCTGATTACAATCAGAAACTATAGACTAACTCTCATTCCTCGCCACTGTTTGAGAAGGGAAAGAACTGTGGAGAGAAGTATATTTCTTTCTTACAATTTGAGGACTGGGAAAAATTGTGGAAAGTAGATTTAAAATTTACAGACTGTTCTCTTTTGAAGGAAAATTACATGAAAATGATGTATAGATGGTATATTACACCAGTAAAAATGGCAAAAATGTACAAAACTGGGTTAAATAAATGTTGTAAATGGAAAGAAAAGGAAGGTATATTTTATCATATGTTGTGGGAATGTAGAGAAGTGAAAAAAAATTGGGAGATGATATTTAATGAATTCATTTTTTTAAAAAAAGAACATTTGTAAAAACAACAACAACCCAGTAGCATTTTTGTTAGGGATTTTAGGACAAGACCTGCCAAGGAAAACAAAGAACTTATTTATGTATGCTACAACAGTGGCAAGAGTCTTGTTAGCACAAAGATGAAAGAATGAGGAAGTCCCAACGAAACCACAATGGCAAGAAAAATTGATGAGCTATGCGAAAATGGCAAAATTAACATACAGTACAAACTACATGAGACGGACAATTGTGATTTCAAGTAAGAATGGGAACTTTTTACGGTGGGAAAGGGAGGGATGCGGGGGAGGGGGGAGACTTCAATCTTGCCAGGCAATGAAGATACTTCACACTTCATGTCAGCTAAGCAAAAGCACTTGAGGAATATGAAGCAGATGATGAGCGGCAAAGGGGGGGGGGGTGAGGGTAAGAGAGGCCTCAATCACCCCCAGGTTCCTGACCCTCAACATAAGAACAACAACAACAAAAAGTATTCAGGAGAATAGTTACATTATTTGACAGTCAATTTCTTTTTGATATCAGATTTCCTCAATACTCTCGCATTTGAACCTAGGAGCCTTTGATAACAGAAGGCTCTTGGTATCTGCAGGAGCATTTGTTAGTGGAATAGGAAAACCAAACACCCCCCCCCATATATTTACACCCTCCCTTCAGCTCCATCACGCCTAGTTTGGGATACCCTTTTAAAAGAGAGGGGGAGTGAAAATAGCACCCTTGCCCATTATATTGATGGGAGTTTCCACAGAATCAAAGAGTCTTCTGTCAGCAAACTGAATGCAACTGACAATCATTTTGAAGACCACCAGGAAGCAATTGTATGAAATACAGGTTGCTTTCCTAGAAAGATGCATGGTACCTTGACATAAAGAACTAGGTTTTCTCATTTTCTGTTTAGCAAGTTACCTGAAAACAGAAGTGATGCGTGATAATGGCTATAGGTACAATCTGACAACTTTAGAAGCCTAAGTAGATGGAGCTGTGGCAACACTGTTATCTAAGAATGATGTTGGCACTAACAAGATGTTACACCTGGTATTCAGGGATTTCTGCATGGACAGCCGTTGCATTGTTCAAGGGAGTGTAAGAAAATTGAATTTTAACAGGAGAAGCCAATAAACCATGGCATTTACCAATCTGTCAGCCATACAAATATTTGTCAAAAGGGACAGGGAGTACCAAATGGACAAAGTTTTGCTTCTACACAGAATATATGATCCCTACAAGTGTAACAATTACATAGGCATCCTTGACTTGGAATATCATTTCAGAATTGTGCATTCACTCTTGTGAGAGCATAGCTGTCAACCCTCCCTTTTTTTTGCTGGGAATTCCCTTATTCCAGCGCTGTTTCCCACTGCTATCCTGGATTGTTAGATATACCATAGACTGTCCCTGGGACAGGTGAGGCTGCTGCTGATCCCTTATTTTCAAATCTGAAAGTTGACAGCTATGTGTGAGAGGGTCCAAGGAAGTACTGTCTCTAAACGCTATTTTTATATATTTAGACATTTGGGTATTAATCTCATTAAAGACCAATGGGATCATTAGGGCAAGGGATGCTGAACCCTGTCTTCAATCAGTGATGGGAGCCAAATGCTTCAGGCCTCTCTAACCAGCCTCAGGACTCTTCCCCAGAACACACACCCCATTGCCCCTGCTTTGTGCCCACCTCAAGTACTTTTGTCTGACTGAAAGATGCCCTTGAGCTACAAAGCCTCTTGCTCGCCTGGGTGGTGTTTGGGTGTGTGCAGAACCCTCTGATTTTTGTGTGTGGCTGGAATATAGCCTGACGTATGAAGTTAAGTCACATCTATTGCACCACCCACTTTTTGCCCCCTGGCTTCCCCTATCACTGGCATCCAGCTCCTATAAGGTTGCCCATGGGTGGGTAAAAAATTCCCCAGCCCTAACGCAAAGGTTGCAGGCATTATCTCAGCCATAGAATATCTTTTTAAAAAAGGGTCTCACTGGATGTAACAATCTAAATGAATTCTTTTGCATGGCAAAATGAGCATCTAATCCCCATAAAATCATAGAAAGCATACTGGGGGGGGGAGCCAAAATCTAATCCCCTTACTATTTTGACACTTTTAGAGATAATAAAAACAAAACTGTCTTTGTAAAAGACAAGCTGAAGCTCAAAGTCACAGACAACACTAGCTCCTTAGTCTTAGTGAATGTCAAAGCTGCTAACTGAAGAAAAGGCATCACTACACTGCAATTTACATTCATTGAGATATGAGCCTTATGATTTCAAAACTAGTTAAATATTCACTGACAATATCTACAAAGGATATTTATGATAACCTAAATCAAGTTCAACTGACCATTTGATTTCAGTCTAGCAGCTATGCCTGCTACACTTGACAGTATATCAGCATAATAATATATGTTTTGGATATTACTTTGGCAGGACAAATGCAAGCCATTTTGCTCATTATTTTCAGCTCAGCAACAAAAAAGGAAGGAACTGCATCATTCATCTAATAAAATAGACTTTCTTTCTAATATTACACATTTTCTATACAGAATTCTATACATACACCATGCTGTATCTTTCCTAGAGTATAATCATTCGGCAAATGAGGATCTTTTGTATGAAAATAGTTGTATACCCTTTCTGGTGGAGTTTTGGTACAAACACCTCCCCACCGTTTCTCATGCTCCGTTCTAAATCACAGTTGTGGCGTTCCCTGCAGCGCCCCTGAAGCTTAGTGGCCAGTGTGACCAGACCAGTTGTGCTCCCCTAAATCCACCTCTGCAGTGGGGCACTTGAGGGTACATGGCTCCTCATTGGACTGAAGCTCCGACTCAATAGCTCCAAGCAACATCTGCCTCATCACCCCCAGCTAAACTGCATCAGCTGGACAAAAACATTCTTCTCTCAGGCCTTGGGCTAATGAAACAATCTGTGGCCTTTTAAACTGTGGGGGGTTACTGTTTTTGCTTATTATTGTGTTATGTATTATTGTGTTTTTATATTGTGCTCCTTGGATGAAGGGTAACATAGAAATTTATTAATAAAATAAAATATACTCAAGATGGCTTACAATGCCATAAACTATAACATAACAAAACAGGGTAAAATACAATCAAATAATATTTGATGCTGTCACGGTGCCTGGAGAAGGCTACTTCAGAGTAACGACTCTCCACAGCTCTGCATTTTATGGTTTTATTGGTGCTGAGTATTTACAGTGCTAATGGCAGTGCTATTTACAAAGACCCATCTGTTTAGCTTGAATCAGAACCTCCCAGTGGCTTTTGGCGCGTTTTGCGCCAACATAATAACTTGGGGAGACCCATCCTCTTCCCCCGACGCCTTTTGCGAAGTTCCGGAGTTGGGGGGACTGGCCTGCCCCCCTTCCTTTCCCCTTCCTGTCCCACCTGGGACGATGGCTCTCTTTCCCTGCCAGAGCCTTGGAACCCACTTCCTGTTTCCCCACTTGAGCTGGAGCTTTCCTTCTTTTCAGCCTCGCTCGGGTCTGGGCTGGAACTCAGGAGGGGAGGGGCTTCGCGATATCCCTTGCCCCTCACAGATATCAATAAGGAAGACTAAACTGTCCGGAAGGTATTGCTATCCTTGAGAAATGGGCACGGTATTATTATTATTTTATAGTCTAAATAGGTATTCATATTTATCTTACAAAAGAGGTATATGTTCAGGGCCGTCTTAAGCATATCTGCGAAGATCCCTCCGGCGCCCCCCCCCCGCCCCGTTTCCCAGCACGGCTGCCTGGCGGGTGCTGTGCATACCACGGCTGCCGCAGGCGCCACGGTGCGGCGCCACCTAGCCTTGCCTTAGGGCCGGCCCTGTATATGTTATAATGCATCGATACTGGGATCTTTTCCACAATGAATCCAAAAACATATATTTAGAATTATTTACAAGCAGAGATGCCAACAGCAGCAGTAAAGGTGTTCCAAATCTCTTGAAAGGCTGATACATCGGTTCAGGGATCTTGAGTTCTGAACACTAATTTCACTGAGCAGTTCAATTAGTGTGGCCGGACTCCATGAAAACTGTTGTTTGACTAATTCCTATGCCTCCCATCTAACATAGCGAAGAACAAAGTATCCTCTTAATCATATAACCTGCACAAGCTAAAGGCTAACCTAAGCAGAATGCTTCAATAATTGATACTTGTGCAGAGATGGAGGAGGAATACCCACTTCAGGATTTGCCCAAGGCAATAATATACTGGCAACAAGTCTATGCCTATTTTAAGAAATGTCACCACTGTCTTTGCAATCTTCTCATTTGCTGGTTTTCTAAGTATAAATGGAACAGACATTATTGATTGTATGTGTTGTAATGCAGGACATTTACCCTCTGTGGATTCCTGAAAACTAACGAATAGTTGATGGTTTTACTTCAGCATTTGGGCCTGATTTTTATTATCACTGTTCAGTATTGACCTCTAGCCCAGTGTTTAACTTGACATGTAACTGACTTATGTTCAACAATTGTGTCCTTTGTAGTTCAGCATGGACCACTACAGTTGTCCACTTACAGATAACCATCTACTTTTCACACAATTTTCCATAAAGAAACCTTCATTCTACTTCAAAATTAGTGGTTTAGTAGAACCACAGACACTATATCCTAGCACCAACAATTACTGTTAATCTGACAATTGAACAGACAAAAGTAGGGCTGGACAAAATATCTATTTGTGTTCTGCAAAAATGGGGATATATTTGGTGATGGCTATTTGACAATTTCTGCATGTGAAGCATGTTCTCTGCTGGTAAAGTATCTCTTCCTCTTGACAATGGAAACAGTGACAAAACTGGTTCCAAAGTCTCAGCATATTAGGGCTTCATTCACAGATGTTATCAATATTATCAGGATGAAACTCCACAGATGATCTGGCCTACCACTTTCCCACTATAATGGAATCTGATTATTTAAATAACTTGCTGATCAGCACTAAAAGTGCATATTTTACTAAAATCTACCAACATGTGTACAGTACAGAAATACATCTTGCATACAAATACATCCCAACCTCACCTGGGCATGGGTCAATGAGAATGGGGATCATGAGCACAACTGGGCTAATGGAGATGCCATATCCCAAGGGTTGCTAGACATTCTGCTCAAGATTTCCCCAACATTGACACTGTTGATGATTATAAGAAAAGCATGCAAGTAGTTGCAAGCCTCACAATTCTGGCCCAGTTTGCATGTAATATATCTAACCCAACCCATGGCTAAGCATGCATGTGCAAGCATGCAAGCACACTGACTGAATATCATTGGTGATTTGTGCCTCATGTGATTGTGCTGCTGCCAAACCACGCAGAATTAAGCCATGGCTTGGGTTTAGCATAAATCCAAATCCGAACTCATGGCATGTCTTGGCCACAACTTGTGGTTTGTCATGTGAGAGAAACCATGAGTCTGGGTTCACTGTTCTGACTTAGACTTGGGAGTACAGAAATGTGATATATTTCACTCTGTCCCATAGGAAGCAGTGGATAATTTCTTGCCACTACACCATTAAAACCTAAAATGTTTAAAGACCGTTAAATATTTAAGTGTCTTGTTCTGCTGATTGCCAGCTTCCATGATAAGGTAGTTTCATTTGAAATCAATAGAAGTTACTTCCCAGTAAAAGTGTTTATAATTAGAAGGCTGGTTGACTATTTTTGACTATGCTAGTATTTCATCATTCAAGACTGCAGGACATGTTCATGTTCCAAGCTGTAGAATGCTGCTAGCTGTGATATAGAATTCCTTTGAAGTTACTGTTACAAACAGGATATTGGACTAAAAGGGTACGAACCTTCCATTCTGTTCTAACGTTATTTAGTATATTCAGCTTCAGTTGGCTGCTTTTCATGTCACACATTAAAGAAATGCAGGGGTTCTCAGAAGCCATGCAAACATATTAGCAAAAGCACTTATGAACAGCTGTTCATTTCTCATAGATTACCACAGTGAGTAATCCACCCATTTTGCCACAAGGAAAATAAGCAAATTGGGTTCCCCTGATTTCATGTGTGGTGAGTCATAGTCAACAAGAAGTTAAATTACAACAGCTTTTATACAACACACTCTATTAAACATAGGGTTTTAATAAGGTCTCCTTTAGGCATTGCTTCTTTCTCTTATAATTTATTTTCTATTAATTATAAACCCTGATATGTATGTATCGAAATACATTTGATATCTTAGTTCTTCTGCCTGTATAATCCCTTTAGGATAAGCTCATTATGGATACTTTGTGCCGAAATGCCAAATCTTAAGTCAATTGCAAATCATGCTCTGTGCAACAAGTAAATTGAAAGGTCAAACTATCTGTCAAAGCATTCTCACAAATGACAAGATTTAGCCCTCCCTTTGCAGTTGTGTAGAGAAGGCCTTCAAAAAAGGGCATGGATAGTTGTCGGAAAGGTCATAGATGAATAGAACTATACTAAAAAAATTTTATCTCTTAAGAATGATGTGAATTTTCATACTTTGAACCAACTGGGTGGGTTTTATGACCATTTTTCAGGTTTATATAAAGCAGGTTTTGATCACCTTCTCCATTCCTTATGGAGAACGCCCTCCCATCAGATGTCAAAGAGAAAAACAGCTACCAGATTTTTAGAAGACATCTGAAGGCAGCCCTGTTTAGGGAGGCTTTTAATGTTTAATTGTTTTATTTCATTTTTCTGTTGTAAGCCGCCCAGAGTGGCTGGGGAAACCCAGACAGATGGGTGGGGTATAAATTATTATTATTATTATTATTATTATTATTATTATTATTATTTCCAGAATACAAATAAAGCATGGAGATGAGCAGCAGGTAAATCAGGGAGTTTGGGAGCTGACTAAGTGACCTAGACGTTATATAGCTCAATAGTAATAGTTCTGAGGAGACTGAGAGATGTATACCCTCACTGCTAGGATCTTTTATTTTCTGGTTGTGGGTCACTGTTTGCAGTTGGATCTTCTCCCTGGTATTACCTGCTGCTCTGGTGTTGTGGTAACCAGTGACAGAGCTGCATGCTCCGGCACTGGGGGTGGAGAACAGGCGGGGGCATGGCTGGCGTGCGTCCCGGGGGGCTTGGCGTGTGTCCTGGAGGCGTGGCGGGCCACCCAAGGGGGCGTAGCACCCGGCACGGTGGGGGTGTGTGCAGCACATGTCCAGGGGCTGCTGCAATGGTACCCCCTCCCCGATAGTGCTGGGGGCAGTGCACTCCCCCCGCCCCTCCACCAGTAGTGGTAACTCTAGGCTTCCCACTGGGTTTGCTGCTACCTTCACTCCTGAGACTGAAGGAGGAGAAATGAAGAATCTAGGCAGGACTTGGGATGTAGTTGGAGTGGTTATTGAGTTGCTCGCTCAATATATTCATGATATGGGGCACTCTAGGCTGTCTTTTTTATAATTGTTGCATTGAAAATATTTCAATTAAACAAGATAAAGTTGGGGGTTAAAAAAGAAACAAAACGTGCATAAAAATCACACACACACACACACGGCAATCAATGATCTAAATACCAAGGGATCAAAGCCACTCCTCCTTCTGCCCTGCAACTATAGTGTTGTGTCATTGTATATCTCCTGGTCCAAGATGCCCTGGGGGAAATAGTGACTATTAAGGCAGTTCATGTAAGTGATGTAGCTAGTTCCTTAAAATACACTGGATTTTTGAAAGCCAAACCTGTATAGTTTCTATGGTGAAGAGTTATATAGGGGCCTGGAAGTAAATTCACTCGGAATGAAAATGACTCTCACTCTCACACGTAAACTGGCACTCATAAGAAATGAAAGAGCATTGCAGTTATAATAATTTACATTTACTCAGATTTTTTAAAGTCTTAACATTAATTCAGGCTACAAAAGGAAGATTAGCAAGTTGGAGATACTGTGAACTACAACTCAGATCACCATAAGAAAAGTAATACGCAACATTTAAGAACTCAAGCTGGGTTGTATTTCTTAATAGAGTTTTTAAAAGGCCCTTGCATTAAGTCACCCTCAGTGTTATATAAACCAGATATTAAATCATTACCATAGCAACAAGGCTTGTTTTGCCTGTCCTACCTTTACATCTTATGGTCATCATTCTCAGTATACTATTTTGCTGAATCAATTATAGCTGAGCTTGAAGTAGGAAAGCTATATATATTTGTATAAGGTACCCAAAAGGCAATTCCTTTTGAGCTGAAATTCATTGGGGAGGAGGGAAGAGAAGAAGACAAAACCATTTACAGTTTAATGGGGTTTTAAAATAAATTTTCAATAATTATGACAATACAGAGGTCCTCAGCAACTCAGATAATGAGACAAAGACAACATAATACCAATACTGCCTGAAAACAAAGATTCTGGGTTGAATCAAGTACCTGCCATGGTCAGAGAAGATCCACTGAAATTAACAAATGTTATTAAGGTTCGTTAATTTCAGTAGTTTAACTCTGAGTAGAACTTAATTGCTTGCAAGCCCTAAGTGCCTTAGACAATTTCTTATATGCTATACACCCTACTCCCATCAGAAGAATTCACAAATCACTGTCTGCCAACAAACTTAATGCAATCTAGACCTCCGTGTGCAACAAGCAGAAAGAACTGGTGTTTCACATTATGCTGCCTGAATGAATGAAGCATAGCTGCACATGCTTCAGTGGAAGGCACAACTTCCGAACTTTCAAAATAGATGGTGCACAACATGTTAATAGCAGAATTCAATAGAATCTTTCTACATGCAATCAGTTGGGAATTTGAGTAACAAACATGGCCTTTTTACAGATTCAGTGCAGCTCAAAATATACAGTCATCCCGCGCTGAAAACTGTCAGTAGATGTGCTCCTGGGCTGTACCAATCATAAACTGGATTAATCATTTGAAGTCCTGTTTAGTCCGAGTCTGATTTAAAGATAAATAATCCCAAGGACAGGGGCCTTGAAGTTGTCAATCAACAATTATTACCTAGTCCTAGACAACCCAGTGAGCTGGTGCACAACTTACCTGCTAAGCCTGCTATTATGAGAAATATTGCATATCTAAATTATAGTAATTGTAAGCTAATTTTCATATAGCTTTGCAAATGAACACATACAATTTTTCTGCAAACCTTTGCCCCCTTTTATTCTCTTTTTGGAGATGTTGTGTTTTATCCCCTCATGGAAGATGGCTACTGGGAAACATGGCCAATATTATGGGTATGTTAACAGAGAAGACTCTGTATTCACACAGGGAAAGTCTATAATTAACTGGGTATCTGTGGTAGCAAAGTATTATATTTATGTGAAGGCTGCCAGTATCATCCACTTAATCCCCACCCAATGGTTCCAAGGAGGAGGACAAAACTGTATTTTTATTTAATTACACTCTATAAGGGTTTAATGCTTGATGGTTTTGCAAGTGAGGCACAACACTTAGTTTACCGTAAACTCTTGCCATTTGTTTATATATGCAGTGGCATCCTCTAATCCTCCGGATCTACCTCCTAAACCACCCTGTAATAATTAATGACCAATTGCCCGGTCAATAAAATATTATTATTTATTGTCATTTGTATTTAGGCACTTGATTTGCTCAGTTCCAAAGGATGTGTCTGCTGTTTTATTAAATACTGGAAATGGGTTTGAAGAATATTTATTTTCAGTCCTTTCCATTTTTTGCTTGGAAATCACTGCAGTCAATCAAGTGACAACAGTTCAAAAGATTTAAGAAAAAGTCACCATCTAAATTCAGGCAGCATTCACACAATCATTTTACATGCAGGAAAAGGCAAATGATCCCCCTAAAACAAAACCCCAGATATTTATTTAATATCCTTTTGCTTGTTAAGACAACATCAAATTCCACTGAAATGTCACTATGAAGCAGACAAAAAAGGATAATGGGCCCTATTTGCAATTGTCACTCAATAAAAATTCATAACTTTTCCTTCCTTTTTACAAGACAGCAACAACTAAAATCATTGTGTGTCTGTGTGTGAGAGAAACTGTGATGCCTTGGTCATTTTAGGGTTGTTGTTTTTTTAAAGCAATTCAATGATTTTACTGGGGTCATTTTTCATGTGCTTACTTCCACGTGAGGTCTGGAGGGTGGCAATGGGCATTTTCTGCAGCAGCTTCCTGCTTATGAAATGCTCTCCCCAGGGAGGCTCGCCTGGTACCTTGGTTACGTGTCTTTAGGCACCAGGCAAAAACATTTGACTTCTCCCCCAGGCCTTAGCCTAATTACCCTGTTTCCCCTTTTTTAATACGTAGTCAGAAAGTAAGCCATGGCAGGGTTTTTAAGCATTTGAGAAATATAAGACATACCCCCAAAATAAGCCATACTTCCGCTCCGCGGAAACCAACCCCCACAGGCACCTCCACTCACAGAGTCACTCCATGCAGCTGGCACTGCAGGAGCGCGATCAGCTCTGAAGTGGCGCTCCAAGAGCTCCGCTTAACAGCTGATCGCGCTCCCGCCTTGCTGGCTGCATCCCCGCGCTCCGCCTTCTCGTCCATCGCCGCCCTGCCGCTTCTGTGCTTGTCGCCACCGCTGGGCTCACTGCTTCTTCCTTGCCTGGCCTGGCCAAGGAGCTTGGAGCGCCCTGCAGCGGCAGGCGGAGCGCCTGAGCCAGCGGCCTCTGCCTGGCCCGGCCTAGGATGCCTGCTGCCCCGCCACCCGGAACCAGTGGCTGCTGCAGCGCCGAGCACTCAAGAGAACCGAGCAGCGCCCTGAGCCAGCGCCCTGAGCTGTAAAAACTGTACCGGTAATAAAAAAAATAAGACATCCCACCGAAAGTAAGCCACCCTGTGTTTTTTTGAGGAAAAAAAGTTATAAGACGGTGTCTTAAAAAAGGGGAAAGACGGTATGGTCTTTTAAACTGTGTTTGGGCTTATTGTTTTTCGTTTGTTACTATGTTATGTCTTTTTTGTGCTATTTTATTGCACTCCTCTGTGCTCCTCAAATGAAGGGTGATATAGAAATTTAATAAATAAATAATGTTGTTTCTTCAAAGGTAGTATTACCCCATCCAAAACACACCAAATTCCTGTTCTTCACAAGAAAGACCCGCTACCTTGTGTGCGTTAAGCTTCACTTGTTTTGGCCCCCTCCAGCCCAGCATTGCTTCCAGGTCAAGCCACCTCAATCAATAATCAATCAGTCAGTCAGTCAGTCAATCATCTGGCCACTCTAGCAATGCAGATTGAAGAATCAAAACCATAGGTAACCCAGAGACTACTGATACTTACCGTACAAACAACACTGTACACTGAAACACGCTATAGAACATTAATAACAAATTATTGTTATTTGTGTGTATGCAGTTCAACCTACACACACATTCCTACACACAGCCGTGATGAACCTCTGTTTATGCTGTTCAATTTCCTTTCATAATGTGAGCAAACGTAATCATTTGACAGGATAATTGCCTAAAATTAGTCAATTTACATTTGTTTGGATAGCTCTCTCTCATTTCCCTCCGAGTGAATTACTCTAATCAGGAAATGAAGGAACAAAATCTGTGAAAATAAAATAGATAGTGATGATCGGGAAATCTGTAAAGAAAAAGAAAAAAAGATTCTTGCACTCAAGGAACCACAGCAAAACAATGTCAGGAAAGCGCTTTCATTTTCTTAATTAGAGATATACAGCACATTGGTTCCACTTCATGTATTTAGAACAAATATAACTGGAGATTATTATTATGTTTTTAAAGTAGCTTAGAATTGCCACAGCTCAGCTGTGTAGATTAATAAATACAGACCCATGGCCACGATAACCAATCTTCATTATGTATAGTGCTAGTGCATATATTATCATCAAATAATTGTCCTAATTAGTACAACTGTAAATAGGGTGAATCTTTGGCCTGCAGTAGTTCATGCAAACATTAGCCTACACAGCTGACTTATGCACAGGGTTTGTTTTATTTTGTTTTTGAAAAGAAATACTTTTAGAATTCATTGAGCTTTGTCAATCCTCATCCAAGATGAAGCTGAGAGTGCGTGAATATCAATAATAATAAAAATTCATGCAAGCATATTATAAAATATAGCAGCTTAAAGCCTCAGTAAGCGCGTATAACACACATGGAGACATTACAAGCCAGTGATGTAACAGCACAGTGGTAGCCAATGGAAGCAAAGTTTGTTAATTTTTGTGGCAAATGCTAGACTTTTGCCCTGGGTGTACTTTAGAAATAGACTTTCTGTATGCATCTTCTGGCAATTTTCCTGAGAATGGGATGAACCAGATTAAATTGTTTGAACTTAAGTTCCATTGATTTCAATGAGTACTAAGTAATCACTAATATTGCCCATTTATTTCAATGATACCTAAATATAACTAACTTATTCTGGAACCAATCCAATATACATAAAAGTAGCAATACCTCAGGTGGCTCAATGGGTCGGTGTGTCTGGTAACCAGAAGGTTGATGGCTGTGGCAGGACTAGATGACTCTCAAGGTCCCTTCCAACTCTACAAAAATTCTATGACTACTGAACTGATAGTCTTTGCAAGGATGTGGTATTTATTTGTTTAACAGATTTGTAATCCATGTTTTAAAATAAATCATTCACAAAGCAGCTTACAACATACCCCCCCCAAAAAAAACCTGTTTAAAACATCCATAATACTAAAAAAAATGTTAAAAAGCATCCAATAGCCCAGCATAAGGGAAAACTCCAAAAACCAGTCCACAACGCCATCTCTACAGCTCAATTTAAAATTAGCCATTGAAAGCCACATCAAAAGTGTGGGTCATCAAGGCCAGTTTAAGCCTCTGTTACAGTGTCTTCTCAGACTCTTAAACACCTCTGTTTTCACACATTTATCCCGGGCAGGAAAGCTGGATTCCTTATTTATTTATTTTTTTTATGCTTGTATTAGTATACTCTATCCTGTTTTGCAGAGCACCTCAAAACAAGTGAAAGAATGCTCAACCACAAACAAATTAAAGCATAGCTCCCCACCCATACATAAAATTAAACATCAATACTGTTTCATTTTAAAACAGAATCTACTCATTTTAAACGAAGCAGTTTAAAACAGAAACAGCCATAGATTAGATGTTTGCAACTAATCTTTTTTCTTAAAGAAAAATCATGGCATGTTCTTGGAAAGGAAACTGATGAGGAAATAGTCACACATAGCCATGCACATGTATTTACGCACATATGGAAAGGCTTTTGGTCTGGTGGATGCCTCCACCAATGAAAGAAGAGGGAAAGTGATATTTGCATATTTCTCCGCCATGCAGCCTCTGGCAAAAGCCAAAAATTGGCTCCCTCAGACCTTTCAGATCAGGGTGGAGGACGTCACCAAGGCATGGGCACCAACTGGATCCCACTGTGCACGATATCCTACATACAGTTGTAATCTGAGTGACATCTGTAAAGCATCCCTAACCATATCTGACAACCTGTCTTTATTTATTAACCACAAATTAATTCATCTTCCTTACTTCAATAAGTGCGTGAACTCCAACTTTTCAAAGAAAGCTTGATGATTTGGGACAGGAGACAGGAAGACTATGAGAGAGGGCAGTGCCAACGGGAAATCCAGTACTTTAGTACAAATTACCTCAATAGCCTTAAAGTGGTTGCTATTTTATTTATTTATTCAAAGGCATTGATAAACCACTTAATATCAAACAACAGTATGCTGTAGACTGAAAACAAGCTCACCTCAACAAATATTTCTCTTTTAAAATACTGTAAGCACTGATCTACAGTTGGAAGCTATTATGTACCTACAGACTTGGAATAAGTAGAACAGAATTACTTATTTTCACTTACAAGGCTTTGACATATACAGTGCATAGCTGTAAGCTAGTATATAAACTTTACTATATTATGACCAAATAATACAGTACTGTATAGTAAAATTTCTCATTTACACAAGAAAGGCATCAAGAAAGGGCCTCTCATGCGACTGTAGTGAATCAACAGAACTAGACACTCTTATACACCCATGTGAAGGAAGAAACTTGTTCTATTGCAGTGATTCAAACCTCATGCTACTCAGCATATACCGTACAAAAGTCTGAAGTTGAATGGCCAGATGTTTTATGTACGTTAGGACTGCAACAGGGACTAGAGGATACTTTTTTGAAAATTGCAGCAAATAACTTGGGAGAACAAAATCAAATATAACTCCTTGTAAAGCTTCCAGTCATACATCTGGAAGAATTGAAAAACCTAAGAGCAAATCCCCAAATCTCTGGCAGCCAGAGCAGTGACCCCATCTTTCTTGTTTATAGTGTGAGACAGGTCACTTGATTGCTTACAGCTATTTCTCCGATATCTGAAAATACAGCTGAACACCTAAAGGGCCAATATGATTTAGTGAAAATTGCTGCCTAATTGAGCCAATTTCTTGTCAGAGAGGCTTCTTTGTACTATTCCATCCAGCTGTCTACGCGATGGTCACCTACTGTATCCACTTGTTATTTCTTCCAAGGGGGATTGCTTTCACAAAGGTTCACAAAAAGTGTAGCCAACTTGGTCACAATTCTCTCTTTAAAGACACTGCAACTTTATGAATTATCAAGTGGGGGGAGGGGAGGAATAGTACTTGAAATTTGCAAAGCTTTAACAAGGACTAAAAACAAAACAAGACAGCTGAAGTTAGATAAAGCTTGCAAAAATAGAGGGCTCTCTCATTGGCTTCTTACACCAGCACATCAATAATAGAAGCAAAGATTTATAAAAGCCTACGCTATCCAGGCATTTGCCCTAAACCTATGGGCTAAAAGTGGGGAGGGAGCAGGGGTACATGTAAGCCTTGCCTCAGGGTCTTCACATGTGCTGGATACACTTCAGATCTTCCTGCACTGATAGGGGAGGTATGAGGGGGCTTCAGAGTATGTTTAGCTAAATGCTCTTTAAATCTGCCCCATGACTGAAAATAAGCTGGAAAAGCACTGAAGTGGAACAGCCACATGCAGGGATGTTTGGGGCAAGGTTTGCATGCACACCATGATGCCTAGCCCCACTTTGAGCCCATGCTAAATACAGTTTCAGCCTCTACCTAATCTAGATTACTAGACCTCCACTCCCAATGTGAATATAAACTTGCACACTGGGTGAGATGAAACCTAGGGAAGGTTTAGGGTCCTTGTGGGTAAATTTATGGAGAGGTAGGTTATAAGCTACATCTTCCTTCTCTGGCACACCAACCAATCCCCCTACATATCATATTATTTTGTTTTTATTGTACTTTAAAACTCTCGCCTCTTCCTTTTTATTGCTTTAGATCAAAATGCATGCTTCACCAGGAGAAGACTCAACAAAATCCAAGGAATCTCATAGTAACTCTTCCATCAGAATCCATAGGTGAACTCATATATAATATTTTCAATGCTCTTTCTCAACTCAAAACTGCATTTACATGTAGGAAGCTGGCTTGAGATTGTTTTCACACTTAAGGGTGATCTAAAATATTTTAAATAATAAAATAAACAAATACTGGTCTAGTTAATATATAATGATAAACCAAAGTTTAAAGTGAGAACGATCCTGCATGGGCTCCAGACTTGCACACTCCTCTCTCCCCTGTTCTCCTTTTTCATATCTGCAAGAAGAATGAGAACTTAAGCTTTTCATTAATCACAATTTCACACTATGTATCAACTCAGGGAACTCTTCCAACTGTGATTAATTAAAGGAAACCAGGATGAAGCTCTGTAACCTCCCTTTTTGTAACTAATAGCTATTAGAACAGACCATAGTTTGCCAGTTTTGGATGTAGCCTGGAACTGTGGTTTGTCCAAAAAGTGAAACAGAAGCTTGTGATCTCCTTACATGCATGAAGGAGAAAACAGAAGGAAGAACACAAGGTTGTGGCTCAGCCAGGCCTCTGTTTTGGAACTGCAATCAATTACTACAATATCATACCTTTTTGTTCATTACATTGTAGGCTTTGGAACATTTCTTTAACATTGATATGCCATCTTTTACATCTTTCACTTAAAAAAAAAATCAAAAACCTTGAGTTTACAATGAGGGTTGTCTATTGGTTTTAAGTTCTTGTTCAGGTGTTCAAAGAACAGAAAACTCAAAGGAATGAAGGACAGAGGGTGTTCTGGTCTGTATGTGCTCCTAGCTTCACTCCCATTCCTGCCAGCTCCGTCCTGATCAGTCTATGCCAAGCAAGAAAGTATAAAGGGTATTCTAAGAATGTTCAGCAGAATACAGAAAGAATCTGCCATCTTCTGGTCCCGAGCCTACAGGGCAGAGACATGAAGCAGGCCAGTCGTCACAGCACCAAGGAGAGTTCCTAGTGAACAACTTGTTCTAAGGAGGGTTGAAAGTGAACTGAAGCCCTTTGAGCCACTGCCTCCAATTCACCTCTCCACCCTGCCAAAAACTGTTCAAATATTGCAAACATTTGGGGGGGGGCAAGAAGAATGCTGAAATATGTTCTAGCTTTAAGTTTTAGCTCTGACTCCAACTTTTAATCAATTCTAATACTTTAATTTGACAATCATTCAAAGCCGGCATTAATAGTTAGTAATCTGCTTGCAGAAGTTCCAGTTATGTTGTGGCAGCAAGCTAGAGGAGTTGCAGATGCATAACTGTGTTTGCAGTTAAGGTTCACAGTTCCCCTAAATAGATCCTACACTGGCATTTCTTATAGGGAAAGATCTGCACCACTCTTTGGAGGCTGGTTGGCTATAAGAACTACTGTGATAAAGCCCTCATTGTATGTCCCAAGCTTTTGCATAAACACACACAGCTTAATTGGATTACAGTTTGCATCGATAACATTTTCAGACACCACCAAGCTATGTCTTAAGTTTATTTTAACAAAACCAGATCATTTGCCTTTTCTTTGCCAACAAAAAGCAGTTTCTTCCTTTCATTAGAAGCCAGTAGAGTAAATCTAGTGAAAAGAGCACTTACAATGAAGGTCTTGATTTGTTTTGCTTTGAAATTTAACAACATTATATCTTCTAAAACAACAGACCCTCTGGCAAATTAGACCTTAGCCCAGTAAGAAAACTCATGGCTGTATTGAAAAGGACATTTTTATATAAAAAAAGTCAAATACTTCAAAATCCTTAAGATCCGCAGATGTCTTATTACCTGCTACCACCTGTGGCCTCTGTGGAGAGTCCGTGGCTTTCATTTTTATGTGCTACAGTTCTCTATAACAAGCTGTTTCCTAGCAGACATACCAATTCATCATTTCAGAAAAGCCCTAAATTGCCCCACAGATGGACATTACAGAGAACAGGAATAGCCAACCCCCAGCCTTTTGTGAATTATTTGACAAGTCAAAATTATAACTGTCGTGGGCAGAGGTAATCATATGAATAGCACTGGGATGTATTGTTTTCTTTTTTTAGCTATTAGGCAGGCCTTTGGAGATATGTAAGAACGCATAATAGTATATCCATATGAAAGAAGCAGAGAAAATACAGGTGGGAGCAATAAGAAATAAAAGAAAATTGTAAGTGTTAGCAGCATTTGTTGCATAATCTATAATTATATAACTATAATAAACACCGGGTTATGTAGCTGTAGACTGAAACCACACGATCTTATTCAGATGGTGCCATTGCTGAAAAGTTAAGAGAGTGGGGGTCAATGGATTTGAGAATTTCATGTTTCAGAAGCTTTTGGGGCAACCTAAACCACCAAGGGCAGAGCCCTACAACCTGATTGCCATTCTCATTATATTGATGCATATTTATTTCATTTTGAAAATATTGCCCAAGATATATGCCTCCTTCCAAATTGTTTCTAAGTCTTTTCAGGGAACCACCATTCTTAGTTATGGAAGCAGGTACTGAGCTATATTATTATTAAATAAAAGAAGAAATAAAAGAAGCTCCCTTAGTTTGCAGATGACTGGGAAGAAGGTAGGATAACCTTGTGGAAAATATTCTGCCAATATTCTCCTGGGGTGAGCCCTTTGGAGAAGGGGCAAAAGCCATAGGTACTCACAAGGGCAAAGAAAGTTGTGGGTTCTGGGTACAGATTCACCCAATGGCTGGCATTCTATATCAGAAGATATACCTCAGAAGATCTACCAGGGACCCATCTCCACAAAAAGTCAGGGAACAGATACTTTATGGTTATTGTATAAATATGTATATTCACTGTTTTGCCCCAAGACTGAAAAAAGGAATAGAGCAGGAGCAAGAATTTCTCATCGTTTCTCTATTTCATACAAAAATGAAAAACTGCAATGGTCTGGTGGTGTACACCTGTCTGCAGAGGGTACCAACGCTTGGCTTATGGACATCTCAAATGTATTTGAGAATGGTTGCAGGAGCAATAGGTTCTCAGCAAGCCAGTAAAATGCCATCTTTGGTGGCATGAGAGGCATTAGGCCAGGGGTCCTCAAACATTTTCAGCAGACCTTGTGGAGGGTGGCCTATATTATTAATTTGGGGGTGGGGGGATGAACGAGGGGTGATGAGCAGCACAAGAAAGGGCTCTGGAGAGGGGCTGATTTAAATTGTGGCCGCTTGAGAGGGGCGCTCAGCCAACCGCAGCTCCTGTGTCATGCGAGCAGCAGGGGCTGGTGACGGCAGCAGCAGAGGGACAATGAGCGGCATGCGAAAGGGCTCCGGAGAGGGGCCAGCACCAACAAAGCCCATCCCCCTCCCTCCTCTAGGCAGGGCAGGGAGAAGTCAGGAGGAGGGAGGGAGGAGGCACCGCCACTGCCGTGTGAGGAAGAGGAAGGGAGAGGGAAAGAACGTGTGTGCTGGCAATCCACGCAGCAATTCCTGGACCGTCCATGGGCTGGATTTAGAAGGCAACTGGGCCTGATCCGGCCCATGGGCCTTAGTTTGCCGACCCATGCATTAGGCTGAAGGGGCACTCTGTCACAGCCCACAGGGGACCCCCTTAAGGTATCTTGGTGGGAATGATTTATGTCCTGACGTCTAGCTCTGGGGCTGATGGGCCATGATGCTCCAGCGGCAGCTCACACCATGGTGAACCTCAGCAACTGTCAACCCCTGCTGTCAAACGACGAGCTGGTTGATCATGTGGATATATGCCCAATACCTATGCCAAACCTGTTACATTGTAATTAATAAAGTTGTGGTCTATTTTTATCCAGTACAGACTGTGTTCCTCATCCTTTACTACTTCCACCCCCACCCCCACCCCCACATCTACGGTTAACTGCACATGGGTCCATGATTATGTATGCTATACTATGTATGTTTGCTCAAAAGTCTGTCTGTATCCAACAGTGCTTACTCCTTGGTAAGTGCACATAGGATTTCATCCTTAATTTATCTAAAATAGATGCCATTGACACTGCAGGTGGTGATACCTGGAAATTAATTTTCAATATATGACTCTTAAATGTGATAGCATCTCTAATCTTTACTGTACTACCTTCTGTAGAGACTACAGCTGGCCACTAACGACATGTCATTTTTCTTGCTGTCTGCTATTTAAATATTTTGAAGCTCATGCTCAACTCTGAACTTAACTGACTTTCACATTGAATAACATCTAGCTTCCAGTACAATCCCTTATTGATATGCATGGGTTCTCCAGCTGTAGGAACCATTAGCATTAATGCGAGTGCTCCATAGATGTCCCTGAACTTTATAATGATAGTAAAGAATCAGTGGAGGCTCTACTAATCAAAATATTGAATACAGTGAATACCTAATTTAAAATCACTTTACTACCTGTAAGTTGGCCTAAGGTATGTTATATAAATCCCCACAGACTTGTTAAGGAAAAGTTGTTCATTTCCATTATTCAGATTTCCTTCTGTGTAAAACCAGTGAACCATTTTTTAAAAAAATGTGACAGAAAAGGCACAAACATTATTTAATACTTCTCAATGATTTCCTCTTTGGCTGGGGGATATTAACACTACAGGAGACACCCCAAAGAAAATTCCTAAGAAAAACTCAGTCCAGAAAAAACACTTTGTGTATATAAAAATCTAACATAATCTACTTTACATATTTTGCTAGTCATTGCTCGGTGTTGCCCTGGCTGAGATGTGATTCTTAAACTTTCACACCCAATGTTAAAATTCTCAAAATGCTATCCCAATCCTATGCAGACTTTTAAATAAAAATAGAAAGTCAACTGACCAAGGCAAAAAAAAAAAAGCATATTAAAATGGGGAGTATGAAATTGACAGCTTGATACTTTGGCACTTTAGCTCTGCTCCACTGCTTGGCTGTGCTCAGAGTTTTAGTGAAAAACACCTTATTGCTTTTAGTTCTTTACAAGAAAACCTCCTTCAGAAATGATATCCATGTGTTTGGACTTCTAGATGCATTTAAACCAGTATGGAAAAAGAGGATAAATAAGGAAAGGACCTGATGTTCTTATAAAACCTGTGCCATATGCTGCCCTGAGGTCCCACTTTAAGCCCAACATTTGTCTCGTAAAAAAACCACTACCCAATGCTGGAAGAAACTTGCACTGTGGCTTCAAAGCTACCCTGTCTGTGCCAGTACTTGATGGTATTTCACTGGTGATGAAATAAATCTTTCTACCACACATCTGGAGGACCACATACAGCTGGAGGAACAGCTTTTGCCATCCTGGTGCCCTCCAGATGTTTTGGATTACAACTCCAATCAGCCCCAGCCAGTTTATTATTTATTATTACTTTTATTTTTAATAATAATTTTGTTCTTCTTCTTATCATTTCTAAAAAGCGGTGCGAAGCAGGGCTGCGTTCTCACCCCAAATCTCTTTAGGATATTCTTCTCCCTGGCGCTCTTATATGCCTTCAGCCCTCAGCATGTAAGAACTGTTTCACACGGCTCTTTATAGGGAAGACATTGTAAAGATGTCTGCAAACGTGACATGAAGGCTGGCAAAATCTTCTGTTTAGGAGTGCCTGCCGTGCTCTGGCCCATGGGGTCACGAAGAGTCAGACACGACTAAACAACAACAAATGTAGATATAACACATGCTGTACCAAGAGAACCTGGGGTCCAGATCTTGCGGTGAAATTGGATCCCCAGTGCACTTTTCATTGCAGAATCTACACAGAAGTAGAGCCATTGCATAGCCATCCTAGGACAGGATGGGAAACCTGTGGCCCTCCAAATGTGGTTGAATTCCAGCTCCCATAAGCCTCAGCCATCATGGCCAATGGTCAAATATAGTGGGAGCCGCAGTCCACAGATTCTCCATTCATTTTTTAGCTTCTGATACCATAGAAGCAAATAATGTCCCCGAATTTCATTTACCGTTACAGCTTTGTATCTGGACACAAAAATTGTACAGATTGTTTCTGGAGCATTTGAATTTGCTGCTGGGGTGTCAATTTGTACCAGTTAATCTTAACATACTGCAGTAATTGAAACTCATCCAATGATGAAGATCTTAAGTGCTTAGAAATTTTCCTTTGAAAACCAAAAAGAGCTTGGGTGGGCGGGAAAACTGCCCCAATAAATTCTGATTTTTGCCAAACTGTTCCATGCTGTTTTTCAAGCAATAACTGATCCAGGAAAGCAAATATCTACTGACATCACATTTGGGGAATGGGGTGGGGCATTTTAGTATCCCAAGATAAACTGGAATGTAGCATGGGTCAAAAAATACTTATATGTTTTATTATAGTCCTGGGTCACAGGCCTAAATTAAGGAATGAGGAAGACAAGAGGAGGGAGGGGCTTGGTGAGCCTGAGAAATTATTAGGAAATCCGGAGACTTTACATCTGCACCAGGCCAGTATTAGAAAGCTCCTCATAATTTCTGTCACATACTGCTTGCTTTCAAATTAAGGATGAGCAAACTCTGTGAAGTCTGCATCTAAATTAATTTTGACAATCTTTTAGAAAAGCTCTTCTAAAATCTGAAGCTTAATCACTTAATATTGGCATAGCTTTGAAAAAGACAGAGAGATAAAATTCCAGTTCTGAGATTGGAACTGAAAGTAGTCAGTGTATCATTTTGGGGGGTTCATAATTTCAGAATATCTCCTTAAAAGAACAAACCAAAATTTTCATGCCTTCACACAAAATAAACTAAAAAGTGACAAACCTGTGGTAATCATCATTCAGAACCATTCTGTACAGTGTTAGAAACTCAGGTGTATAATCTAGGTGCCAAATGGCTCTTTAAACCAGGGTTACAGTTGCCAAAATAGAATGTCTAGTTGCCGAAAGAGGCATGTTATTTTCTCTCTATTTTTGGTCAACAATATAGTTTCCACTTAAAAGTTTTGATTACATTACCTTATACTATATGAAACTAACTGGCATTTTGGGATATTTTCTAAACAATAAGCTTTGATTCATGGAGATCATCTCCTCTCTGTTAGACTGGCATGGAAACCAAGTGCAACAAAAGCAATTATCAGCGGCTGATTGCACAATACATAGGCAAGATAATAACTTAATCTGTGTGCTCAATCAGATCATTTTTCCTGTGGTTTTTTTTTTTTAGCACTGACCAAAATCAACAAGGAAATTAGAACCAATGAGATAGTGACCACTATGTCCCTGGTGTGAACTGGTTATTGTAAGAAATAATAGATGCCAAAGGCCAACACAGAGTAGTGAAACTTGAAATGTCTCCAGCTCCAGTTACTTTGGGCCTTGTGCATCCTGGGGACGATTAAGGACTGAATCAATCATAAACACTACAGTATCATGATGCTTATGATTATTGAACACATTAGTATAATGAGTTAGATGGTCCATTGCATTTGCCTTTTAATACATGAGTGTCTTTAACTGCAACATAATTTGAGCTCAGGCTCGTATGTAGCTCCTTCTCCACTGTTCCACTCAATTGCTATGAACTAGCCACTAGGAACAGAATCAGCCTTAAATATTAGGATATTCAAGGTCAGCTTGGTTTTGTTTTGATTACAGAACTACAAGCAATAATAAGACCCAGAACTTCATGAATATATATATTAAATATCATAGTTGCAAATCACTTTAGAAACTATGAGTAATCATACCAAGTCTGTTTCAACTAGGTGTAATATAACGAAATCCTATTTTCCTGAGGGAAATTATTTTCGTATTGGATTCTAATAAGAAATTCTGCCAAGTTGTAACCCATCCCCCTGAATGGAGATAACAGAATTCCTCCTGTTACAACTCAGTCCTTGTGCCATATGCAATAGTTTGCTACCTATGTCATTAATTAACGTCACAAAAACCAAATACAACCTATCACTCTTACCCACTGGCGGAGGAAGAGGGGTGTGGGCGGAGTGCACCGCCCCTGGCAGCATGATCTCGGTGGGGTGCCATTGCAGCTGCCCCCACCCACGCTGTACGCCACGCCCCCAGAATGTGCACCACGCCCCTGCGGGCAGCGTGCCATGCCCCTGGGACACACGCCAGCCTCTCAGCCTGCTCTCCCTGCCTGCTCTCCGCCCCCTGGTGCCGGAGCATGAAGCTCCACCAGTGCTCTTGCCACATGAATGGCAAATGGATTTTTCTTTATCAAAACCTGGTGGTAAGAATCGCTGCTTGCACTTGGGTTTTGTGGTGTACAAACATGATAGATTGCATCTAGTTGAAATGGACCTTTACTATCATTCTGTAATAATCAGTATGATCATTCATATTTGCATGGTGCACTGCAATTATGTAATTATTATTATTATTTAGTATTTTGGCTCTCACACTGATTTTTTGTTTTCTAACTCAGGACCACAATACCTCAAGGACCATATGAACCAACCCTGCAACCATCATCCGAGGCCCTTTTTTGTGCTCCTCCTCCACAAGAGGTCCAGAGGGTGGCCACACAAGAATGGGCCTGTTCTGTGGTGGCTCCTTGTTTGTGGAGAATTGACAGAGAGTCTAATAAGAGCCTAATTCTTTATCGTGTGAGCCCCATCCTATTGCCTGAATATCATTGGTCATGGAGGGATTCTGGCGCCCCTATCAGTTTTGTTGGCCATCTTTGTGACTGCTTGCAAAAAGCTACAGGGAGGTATCAAATGGCTAAAATTTGCAGATATCAAGGAATGGCTTGTGAATTCCATTATGACCCCCTCTACCTCGCTCTTATAATTTGAACACTACAGTACCATCCCATAATTTGATATACTCTAGACGTGACATTGGCACCTCACTAAGAACTAAGCTTTAGTTGGGCCTAATAGCCTACTCAGCCCATTCGGACTAGAAGAGCTGTTCTGTTAATGGGTAGACAAAGAATGCCTATGGTAATTAAAACCATTCACTAATGAATAAAAACAGCAAGGGAAGATCAAATTATCTGAATTTCTGGCCTCAGCTGAGGAGTTCAGAACAAAATCTAAGTGACATATACATTACAAGAGTGTACGGGCATAGATTCGTCAGTCGTCAAAGTTTTTATTTCAGTATTTTCCACATCCAGTAAATCATTTGTCACTTTGCTGTGCTTTGGGGCTCAATGTAATAGAGCAGGTATATGAATTTCAACAACATGACTGGCTGGACCAAAGTCCATGTCCTAGTGTTAAGGTTCCCCTGTTTGTTTTCAATCAAGCTGAAAAAAGATTTCCACTCCAGTCTCAAGCCCTTGTCACTCCCTGTTATTGTGTTATAGGTTGGAATTGTGCAAGACAGCATGTTGTGACAGATTGTAGTGACAATGCTTATGAAGAGGGTGGTGGCATTAGGCAATAAGAAGAAGACAATTTTACACAGATCATTTCAGACACCATGAAGTGTGCAATCCTTATTACTATATGGGAAATTCCAAAATGTTTAAATTTGTACAAAATAAGCAAATTTAAGAACTATTCAGATTTGCTGACTTCATTGATTATATGGAATTTTAATATACTTTTTTCACGTTGTATATCCAGTCTACATTGCACTGTCTGGTGCTCTAACAACACTGTTCTATCCTCCATTAAAGATATGCTGATCAGAGTGTTCTCTTAACAAATTGTGCCAAATTAGGCATGCTTCATGAATTACTACACCAGCTGATCTAATCCACACTACGCATATTAATGTGCAGGCTGGAACTCAGGTTATTTCACACTTCCCCAATGTCATAACACAGTTATTGGATCAATTTAAAAAATAATCAAAATGAATATTTTGAGACCAAATGCAGGAGCTTGGTATGTTTAGCCTGGAAAAGAGGAGACAGTGATGAGGTAAGATAGTCATCTTCAAATATCTTAAGGGTTGTCACAAGGAAGAGGGAGCAAGCTTGTTCTCTCCTGTTCTGGAGGGTAGGACTCGAACCAATGGCTTCAATTTAGAAGAAAGTGAATTCTGAATAAATATCAGGAAGAAGAAGCCTTGGGAGGTTGTGGACTCTCCTTCACTGGAGGTTTTTAAGCAGAGGTTGGATGGCCATCTATCTTGAATGCCTGAGTTGAGATTCCTGCATTGTAGGGGGTTGGACTAGATTACCCTTGGGGTCCCTTCCAACTTTATGATTCTATGATTCTAAAATTCTGTGTAAAACTGCACAATTAAGAAATAATAATTCATAGCTTAATACAGGAAAAGATAGCCCAGATTTAAAACTGAACACATACAAAAGTGACATGGATTGGAAATAGTCTGATTTGTCCAGACCTACATCAGAGACGCTCAATTAAGAGATATAAGCAGCATTTGTATGTTTTGGGGATATACTATATGGACTCTGACGGTAAATAAATCTTATAAGTAGGTCCCACGTTCAAATAAATAAATAAAAATCCTTCAGAAAAACACAGAAGTCTCAGAATTAATGTCAAGTTGTCTACTGTATAGCAGAAGCCCTTATACTTCTGCTCTCATCACCCTTTAACCCATGAAATATTACATCTATAGTATAATATAAGCAAAGTGATACAACATAATACAAGCACAGTGTAATAGATGCAAATACAAGGTGAGACATAGCCCAGTGGTAGACCATTGCTTTTCATGCAGAAGATTCTAGGTTCAACGCCTCGCATCTCCAGGAAGAGACGCCTGTCTGAAATCCTATCTCAAATCCTGGATAGCCCCTAAAAAGTCAGTGTAGCTAGATAGACCAATGATCTGACTCAGCTTACTATGTTCAAAGCAAATAGCTTTGGATAATTCAAGTAAGTGTGCCAAGTCAATCAATCTTCTTTCACCCCAGAAGAAGGACAAAGCAAGCAATCTAGCTTGGAGACACATTTTTTATGATCCAAAATATTACCAGTAGTAAAACTGAGAATGTCCAGAAACCATGTATCTGATATTCCTAAAAGCTGTTTTCTAGGGTACTGCCACCCAGTATTCAGTTGCTACAGCAACAGATGTAGGACAAGCAGAGGAAGGAGAAGTATGTTCTTATTAAAGGGCACTATGGAGCTTCCTTCCACTGATCTTTGTGAGTTCAGAGAAATTCAACGAGACTTGCTCTCTAGTAATTCAACATAAGCGTGCGGTGTAAAAGTCCAACCTTATGCTGAGCTAGGTACACCTAAGCCTCTTGGGAGACAATACAATGATGCCCACCAAGTTGCAAAACAAATTTCTGCTTCTGCTTCTTCTCATGTGCCCTGAAGTCCCCAACCCTCTGAACCAGATTTTGGTGGTGTGAGGGGGGCTACAGGGAGGGAATAGAGGAAGGAGCCACATCTGTTTGCACAACATTATCCCTAACTCCGCATGGGATCAAGATGAAAGCATATTTAATGATAACGGCTTTAATTTTTACAATTCCAGATTCATCATGAGATTAATCGACTTCATTTGGAAATGGCTTTAGCATATTTACTTAGTACTTCAGTTCATTAATTTACAAGACCTGTTCTCTTTCCAGGGCTCTGCAAGCTTGACACATAGAAACAAACCAATCATTGGACTGAAAGATTCAATGGGAGTAGGACAAAAGGCTAATGGGAACACTGTTGCCCAGGCAACAAGACTTGTTGGATATTCCTGGTGGATTTTGATGGCATTCGTTTTTTTCTCTGAACAAGGACCACATGTTTATTTTTAATCTTTGATTATTTATAATTAAAATACAACTAATATATACATTAATCAGCAACCACTGCATAGTTATATATCTTCACACTGTGGTAGGTTTATGATGATATAGCAGGGAGGAAAGACTAGCATAATTTTTGAGAGTTTAAATTCAAGTTTAAGGGATAATAAGACACATCCTTATGCCTCTCTTCTTCTATGACTCATTTGACCCATATTTGCAGATGCCTCCAGCAAAAAAAGCTTTGTTTCTCTTAAACCTCATAAATTGCCTCTATTTGGAAGTTATATATATGAAAAAATGTTTTAAGTGGAACAGTTTGCAAATTAGGTCATCTACCATTTTTTCTGAAAACACATTTTTCTTCAATATGTCTTTTTTTAATGAGAGATCTTTGATTTGCACATATCAAAAATGGTGTTTATATGCTTACTATATGTTGATGTTGGTGTTATTTTTCCACAAACAACCATGCAGATGAATTATAATGAGTGAAAAGCAAACAGTTAACGAGACTGAGATTTTCAGTTATCATTTCCCCTTCTTCAAGCTCTTATGCCAAACAAGTGGGTAAAACATAAAATTAAAACTGATGAGCAGAAATGAGTGCTCATTACACTGCATTCAAAAAAGAAAGAGGAAAAAAAGATCCCCACAAAATCCCAAGAAGTGAGGGCAGCAAATTTAGTGTGTGTTTCAAAAAAATAAACAAGTGTCATACCTTTTTAAAAATTCCATATACTCTGTATGCTTGATGAGGCCTGTCCTCATCATTATTGTTTGAAAACATTGCCGATCAATAGCCCAAAGTTTCACATTTACGAGAGCTGGAAAAAAAAAACAAGACAAGGGGAAATTTTAATTAGCAAATCTTAATTCGAGGGGAAAAAAACCTTTGTGAATTGCAAAGAAAATAATTTGTGAGAAAACGTGAGAATGATCAATTTCTTTTTCCAAACTATAAAATTAAAAAGAAAGAAAGAAAGAAAGAAAGAAAGAAAGAAAGAAAATCTACCAAGCAATGGATTTCAGATGTATTATTCAAGAGGTTTTATTCACCATCACCTGATTCAAAGATCTCATCATAAATTTGGAAACAAACTTAGAGTCATATCCTCAAGCACAATGAAAGGAAGATAAAAAATGAGTTTTCTTAATCAGAGCTCACACCTAGTAATTTAATAAAAAAACCTTTTGACACGGCACAATGCTTTCCTAAGATCATATGACATATGTAGTAGAATAAATTTATTTCTCTTGTTTTGTTTGAAATAAACAATCAAATTCCTAAGTACATCTAAAAAAATAGGATTCTCCAAGGAAAAGCTGACAAAATATGGGTTAATAAATACTTATATAAACATTGGAATATATAATCATTTTCTAAAATTCTCACTTTTCAAAAGTCTATTAAGTTCACAATGTTGGCAACTAGAAGTGTGCACTGAAGTTAACCACTGTAAAAGTCCATCAAAGCTGATTTGACTTTTCACACCCAAATATCTACATCAGATTTTTAAAATATGCCTAGTCATTCTTATGATGACCATGAGAATTTGAAGGCCATGCATTTCAAAGGCTGAGAAACTAGACTGCTCACCAACCCCAATCTTCTTGCCTCAGTTTCCCTCCCACAGAGCATCCCTCTCCAGGACCACAATATCTCCCTCTGCCAGCCTGTTTCCCTCCCCATAACCACAACATTTATATTCTCCATTCCTCAATCCCCCCCAAGGCCACAATGTGTTTTCCACCCTCAATAGATCCCCCACAATAGATCCCCCACAGATCACACGTTCTCCTACCCACAGCACCCTGCCAAATGATATATATCCTGACAGAAAAAGCTTCCATTTGTGCAGCATGTAGAACTTGACTACCTAAACATATGATGTGCGATTTGGGGGGGTGGGTTAAAGAATTCTTCTCTGAGAAAGTTTGGCTACGCCCTAGGATTAATAACCAGAAACGACCAAAGCCACTCCTCCTTCTAAATGCCATGCTCAGTTCTTCCTTCTTCTTTCATATATAAAAAACTATCTAATTCAATGTCAGGGGACCCAGGTGGCGCTGTGGTTAAACCACTGAGCATAGGGCTTGCTGATCAGAAGGTCGGCGGTTCGAATCCCTGTGATGGGGTGAGCTCCCGTTGCTTGGTCCCAGCTCCTGCCAACCTAGCAGTTCGAAAGCACGTCAAAATGCAAGTAGATAAATAGGAACCGCTACAGCGGGAAGGTAAACGGCGTTTCCATGTGCTGCTCTGGTTTGCCAGAAGCGGCTTTGTCATGCTGGCCACATGACCTGGAAGCTATACGCCGGCTCCCTGAGATGAGCGCACAACCCCAGAGTCGGTCACGACTGGACCTAGTGGTCAGGGGTACCTTTACCTTTACCTTTATCTAATTCAATACAGCTGGGGTGGGGTGGGAGTGGAGTACCTCAAAAGCAAAAATTCATGAGTCCAAAAGTAAGAAAGCAGAATGAAAATTTCAAATGATCTCATGATTTGAAAACTGCCTACATTAGGTGTTTGGATTGTCATTTAACTTTTCAGGTGGGGCTTTCCGTACTCTGAATGAATGCACGTCCACTTGCATGGTGCTGAATAGCAAATACTCTGGTTGTCTGCAAGATGATAGAGTGACTGCAGAATGAATTGAGGCAGTGTGCTGTCATGTGTTTGAAGCTGGATTAAGAAGTCACTTAGAATTTTGCCACTGAAGTTTGCCATGCCTGCTGCATCCTTTTTTTGCCTATTTTTCTGGTTCTCTAAATCAATCACAAAACCATTCAAAACGCTCAATAATAGTAAAAAAAACAACAACCCTAAAAATCAAAAGAGTTGCCTTGAAGATAATGAAAATATTCTGGTGCATTCATGCATCCAGTAAAACTCATCAATAGCCACCTGTTCGGTTTTGCTGAGGGATTACCTATATCCGTGCATAAATATTATCTCATATGTAGACATAATACAAAGGCATAATTGTGAGGGCAGACATTGCTGTGAAGTGGGGATAGACATGAAAACACTTTTGAATTTCACTTGGTATTCTGTGTTTGAACACTTTGTGTTTGAATTTATCAGCTAAAATACCTAGGGAAGAAGAACATGTTGTACTTGTTCCCCAAACATGTGTCTGGTGATAAATGCAATGTGAAGGAAAGCATTTGCTGGGCAGAAATGGCTTGGTGTGTTTGTGTTGCTAACCCTTCATGAGTTAGCCAATTTAAATGAAAATATCTTCACCTTCCTCAGTCATTTCTCTAGGTGAGGGGGAAATGGCCTGGCAGGGAAGAATTGCAGGAAGGGTAAACAAGGGCACCTGCCCATTAGCTGTCTGCTGCAAATCCTGTCTCAGTCCCACCTCCACAGCATCTCAGGCAACATTATTGACTTCCATGAATACCCACTAATATAACAGAAATTCTCAAATATCAATTTTAGTTAAGAGTCGCTGTGCTATTTAGTGGTTAAAGAGTCTCAGCCTAGGATTGGGGAGAGCCACCCAGGCACAAAAGTCCACAGGATGACCTTGGGACCATCATTGTATTTCAGTCTATAACCTATTTCACCGGACTGCAGTCCGCAGGGATGGAGGGGATGCTACTTTGAGCTTCTCGTTGGGGAGGGGAGAGAGAATGCAGGATACTTACATAGTAGTAATAATAAAAAATGTAATATACTTGCACTTTGATGGTGCAAGATATTTATCAAAAATAAATACATGCATGCAACATTACTCCACTGACCATTTTTCAATAAGAAATCAGCTTCCAGAAGAGTAATCTTAGAAATGGAAGCAGGGAGTATGTAACCCTGACCTGGTCCCACTTTTCCCATGCAGCCTTTTCCTGTGGGGTTCCATGTTTGCAGTGACACTGATACTGAGTTCCAGTTAGTTTTCAAAAAACAATTAAAACATTACTGAATGTGACAGTTCCCTTGCACTTTCAATAACCACTAGACTGTCTCAATCAAGTACAGTTGGAGAATCATCTCTATTTAGACAGAAATGCATCATTCTTATAAATTTGTTGTGGCACCTTGAAACTCGCTGTGCATGCCATTCAGAGCTCATACATACAGTGGTACCTCTGTTTATGAACGCTTCTGGTTACGAATGCTTCAGGTTACGAGATTTGCTAACCTGGAAGCAGCTGCTCCAGGTTGCGAACTTTGTCCCAGAATGCGAACGGAAATTGCACACTGGAGGCGTGCGCGCAGTGGGAGGCCCCATTAGTAAACGAGCGCCTCAGGATAAGAACGGTTTCAACTTAAGAACGGACCTCCGGAACGAATTAAGTTCGTAACCAGAGGTACCACTGTAGATCCATGTGCAAAAGATCAGGAGTATCTTATCAATAAGGCCTACTTGACTGCGGTGAAATGCTTAGATAGAAAGTATCTTTTACTTGCTACAATAAGGTGCATGAAAACTTATCAGTGGTATGTGAAGATACTGCATTCCTTCGAAACACACCTCAAAGTGTGTGTGTGTGTGTGTGTGTGTGTGTGTGTGTGTGTGTAGAGATAAGCCACATGTAGACACTCATATGTTCTTCATCAGCAAAGGCATTCTGAAATAGAACATCTTTCCTTTTCTACCACCCCTAAACCACAAAATATATCTCAGAGGGTCACTGCTCTAACATGCTTGCTGGGTTCACACCTATTTATAATTTGTTTCACAATCAAAGCCCCAATGAATTCAATTTAGTGTGCTTTTGGCAAAAAACGTATTGCTGTAAGTCTATGTCATGTAATGAACGTACATGGACTACTTATTAAAGGTAAATTAGGTTGGCCTATAATCAATCACACTTAACGGCTGCTGTTTATGCTGTTGCCCCTTTCAGCTGCAAATTAATATATGAACCTGAAAAACACTTAAGTGCTGGACTACGCAAAGTTAACATTTTAGTACACATTTGGGTACTATGCAAAAAACAAAAACAAATCACAAATGAATAATAATAATCTCTGGGTTCTGCCAAGGGCTATGAATTGTGTCTAAGGACTATAATCTCTCCCACTCTGAGGATAATAATGTATTCAACAGTAAAAGAACAAAACAAGTCACTTTTTTGGTAAGTTGCTTTTGGTAAGTTGCTGCAGTCCATATTCATGTTCCTCAGGCTAAGTCACAGTGAACTCAAAGGGACTTACTTTGTGGGGTTGGGCTGTTAAGAGTTTTGTCTTTCATTCTATATTTGTGCACACATCTGAATAATAATAATAATAATTCAACATAGGAATACTAGAAAGAGTACAGAATGTTCCAGTGTGAATTTGCTTTTGATTATTTAGGACAGGGTTTACTACAGCACGATCCAAAGTTCTAATACCCCAGAACAAAGTAAAATTCAAGCTTATATATATATATATATATATATATATATATATATATATATATACTAGTTTCAAAATAAATATAAACCGACCTGTGGTTGCATGGTATCAAAAGCAAAATGAGAAAATAATGCCATTCAGAAAGGACCAAAACAAGCAGTATTGTGGGGCAGAGAGAGAGAGAAAAAATGATGCTTGTCAATGCAAGTCAAAGGCTTGTTTTGAAACTGTCATTTTTATTCCATGCTGAAGCATGGCAAAGTGATTGTAAAGTATATATGTAATAGAAAGCAATCTCAGCTTTTTGTAAAACACAAGCAAAAGGCTAATTCCTTTTCATATTCCAGAGTGGAGATTATATATATATATATATATATATATATATATATATATATATATATATATATATATTTCTAAAGTCTGCTTAGAGCTATCAGGCTAAAGCTATTTTAATAATAATACACAGTAACCTCTCTATAGCCGTTTTCCAGTAAGACAGGCCATTATAATGTCAATGTTTTCCCTTTGAGCTATAACTAACGCACTACTAAAATATTCAAGAAACATTGTGGCAGTTGTGATTACATGTTTGAATGGTTTACTTTCAAATATATGTAATATTATATTCGGCATTCACTGCGCTGAGCTCAAATAAATGTAATTTTAGTCCAGGCTTACAATTTCACTGGCGGATGGGCTGCTGCCCCTTATTTGAGCTCCTGTTGCTTCTTCTCCCTTCCAACTGTCCACCTTTCACCAAAGAGAAAAAGTTCACAGGAACCATAGATGCCAAAGCACTACTGTCTGTCCCGAGTTCGGATCTTATGGCATGTGACACCCAACTTTGATGCGTGAATAAACTGAAGCTAAATCCTGGCAAGATGGAAGTTGCATGGGTAAGTGTTTCATGTGGATGCAGTGACACTCTCCTGGAAGGTTCACTGCTTGGGGTTCACTGCTAAAGCAGCCTCTGTGGAGCTTAGTGCCTTCTACCAGCTGAGGTAGCTGTGCCAGCTGCCTCCTCTCCTCGGCAGAGATAGCTTGACCACAGTTATCCATGCTCTGGTGACATTCAGGAATGGCTGCTGTATTTTGTTCTACAGCAAGCTGCCTTTGAGGATTATTTGGAAACTGCAGTTAATACAAAATACAGCAAGTTGGGTAGAACTAATTGGGGCTGGGTGCGGGAAACATAGCACACCAGCATTTTAATAGATTGAATGGCTCCCAGTCTTTTCTTCTTCTTCTTTTTTAGCAGAAGTCAAAGTACTGGCACTCACTTTTAACACCATACACAGTTCGGAGACCTGGGTATCTGAGAATGCATGATCCCATATCAGTCTGTTCATGCACCAAGGTTATCTACAAAGGCTTTCCACTGAGTGTTCATTCTTATGTGAGACAGGCAATGACCAGTGAGACAGCCTTCTTGGTTGCAACACACACACAATGTTTGGAATTATCTTTGTAAAGAGAAGTTTGCTTGACACCTGTTATCCTGTTAGACCAAAGTAAAGACTTTTTGTTCTCCAATCCTTCCGAATTTGATGTATTGTTTTAATTTACCCTTTTATGATCTTGCATATTTACTACTATTTTATACAGAACTTTGTTGCTGCAAATGCAAAATAATATACATCACAGACAGACAGACAGACAGACAGACAGACAGACACACACACAGAGAGAGAGGGGGGGGGGGAGGGAGAGAGAGAGAGAGAGAGTTTACCCTGCATATGCAACACGGAAGCCAGACCTGAAAACCTGATATTTGCCAAATTTGAAGCAAAACATATGCAACAGTTACCCCCACCTTTTAACTTATTATGTACCAGTATTAAACATCCACCTCAGCAGTGCAAGTGTACAGACTGAGAGACACAGCAAGACATGGAGTGCACTGTCCAGGTGGTCCCAATTAAAGGGGAGGGAGCACAACTCTGACATGTTTGCTTGTGCTTGTTGCTAGGTGGCAGCAAAGGAAGAAGGTGAACAAGGGTTAAAATCCAGCTGTACAGTATGTTGGCACAGCTTGCTTACATTGGTTGCTGTTGATCATGGCACCTGGAGCATGGAGTGCTGGCCCACCCCCAATTTTCTGCCTCTGCCAAGTTTTGGCTCCTACCAGTCAATACTCCCCCTTGCCCTCATCCTTGTATTCACATAAATTATTGAAAAGAACATTTTTACTGTTGGCTTAAGAAAGTATTTTAAAAAAATTAATAGTACAGAATTTTCATCTTCTTTTGATTTCTTTTTTGATGTTCTTTTCAATAATTTATGTGAATACTGGTCAGAATACTGGGATGGGGTAGTGCCACAGACCTGGGCTCTTGGCAGCAGCAGCATTGCTATGCACAAAGATGTGGAGGTTCAAGGCAGTAGTGAGGTTGCAGCAGTGTGAACATGCCAGTGGAGACAATCCAGTGCTCCCATCAGTGAGCCCATGCCACCACCCTGACCATGCCTCTCCCCTTTGGTATCCTGGTAAATGGCAGTGAGGCCAGTGCTAGGGGACTATCTTCATACTTTTCTGTCTGTATCTCTGCCACCTTTTTCTGGGGTGGGTGGGTCATCTGCTTCTGTTTTGGTGAACTGACCTCAGTTTGCTTCTTCTGAATTATGGCTCTGCCCTACCCTTCAGTGAGATGCTGTGTTCCAACTTGCTTTATAAAGAAGCCCTGACCTTACCAACAAGAGAAATGAGGTTCTCCACAGTGTGTGGCTTAGCCCTATCTTGCATTACAGCTGATTTGGAAGAAAAGCAGCATGTGACAAGGGCATGTATGAAAATTCAACTCAGAACTGTTCGTCTTAACTAGTTGTCCATCAAATTTAACAACTGATGGCTCTTACGTGTTGCAAACACCTGAGGAATTTTGCCAAAAGCTAAAAGCATTTGGATAAGGTTAGAAAAATGATAACTGGGGTGGTGGTGAGGTTCCATGTGCAGTTTTGCATCCCCAGAGCACTACTGCACCACTGCAATGTGTAGGCAGGAGTAGATGGAATGGTCATGGCGTGGTGTTCACCTGACCTTCTAACAGCTGAACCACCTCAAATTTGTGAGGAAGAGAGGAGGACCAAGGCGGCAGGGAGGTCAGCATAGTACAAACACACCAGCCAGGAGTGCCAGCTTGGCTCTGCACTATGCCACCTCAATCAGCTGACAGGTGAGTGCTGATTGGACCCACCATGCCATCTACTACTGTCTATTGGATTTTTCACTATGGGCTCAGCACAAGGATTAAATTGCCAACCTATCAAATCTGAGAAACTGAAAATATGTCCCCACCTTGTTGATAAAAGAGAATGATAGAAGTCCACCAGTATGCAGAATTGTGGGATTTTACTCACCAAAAGGAAAAAGAAAAACAGATGGCAACAGCACTTGGAGTAATGTTTAGGATTTAACCATGCATAATACTGTCACCATTCATGATTTCTACAGCACATCTCTACATAATTTCTACAGCACATTAGTCTGGAGACTAATTATCATATTTGTCCTTAAGATAGCCTACTGACATAGGCGATTGTTACTATTCTTTTACAGAATGGCAGAAAATGACTTGCCCATGTGCATCTAGAGCTTAAGAAAGACTCCAACTTAGATCCAAGTACGGCATTCAAGAGTCGTGGGAGGTAGTTTAATTTCATTATGTTTCATAATAACTTTAAAAAGACGTTATTTTCATGTCCTTCCAATTCTAAAGGATGCTTTTTGTGATATTACATCATTAGCTGGACAGATATATAGAAAATGGCTAGTGGAGCACACACCTTATAAAGCTTAGTCAAGCAACAGACCAGCATGAAGCCATGTGGAAATCCATTTACGCAGTTAGATACTTTCACTTACAATCCAGCCCTGCTGGATACTTTAATTCATGAATAATAATAACCCAAAAAGAGAGAGACGGAGAGAGAGGGAGGCCTGGGCATGGCTTTGTTGTGTTTGAGGAACACAGAGCATCTCACAGCAATTCATTCTTTATTATTCGAATACCTCAAAATAAAAATAAAAACCTCTTCCCTCTAATTAGAGCCACAAACATTAGTAAAAACAGAAAGAGAAAGGAAACCCCATTCATTACGCATAGTATAACAAGCATCAAAACATCCTTCTACTGCATCTCATGGTTATATTATGCATGGTAGCACCTGACATTTTTGAGTACAGAGTTTACTGCTAAGCCTATTAAGTCCCCCAGGGTTCCATCCACAATTTCACTCCTTTCTCATCTAACAGCCTCTCTCTTGGAATCACAGAACGGTGTATAATCTGAACAGCATTGAAAATGTAAAAATGTTTCATCCTAGTGAACACCCCCCAATCTCAATGATTGTTTCAGCAGGAGAGGAAAAACTTACATACAGCACTAAAAGGTAAAGGGACCCCTGACCATTAGGTCCAGTCATGACCGACTCTGGGGTTGCGCACTCATCTCGCATTATTGGCCGAGGGAGCCGGCATACAGCTTCCAGGTCATGTGGCCAGCATGACAAAGCCGCTTCCAGCGAACCAGAGCAGCACATGGAAACGCCGTTTACCTTCCCGCTGTAGCGGTCCCTATTTATCTACTTGCACTTCGGCGTGCTTTCGAACTGCTAGGTTGGCAGGAGCTGGGACCAAGCAACAGGAGCTCACCCTGTCGCAGGGATTCGAACCGCCGACCTTTTGATCAGCAAGCCCTAGCTCTGTGATTTAACCCACAGCGCCACCTGCGTCCTGCCAGCTCATTCATAGTAAAAAGAAAAGATAAAATTAAGTTAAAACAAAAAACATCCACACACCAAGAATACAGTACATTGGCAGGGGTGGAGGGAATTACAGTCAGATTTTTAAAAAGCAAATTCTGCACATATATGTTTAGGAAGGGACATGCCCAAAACTGTACTAGCAGGGTATTACCAAACATGGTATGATGCTGGAATGGAGGGGTTTTTGTCAGAATAAATATACAGGACTGAGGTACCTAAGAGGTAAAACTAATCTGAGCACCTTTGGTCAAAGATGCTGTACTATAAAGGAAAGCTGGAGTTCCATTCCGAGTCACTGTGCACATCACCGTGGCATGTACTAGTGGGAATTCCCTGTTCCGCCCATGCCTCGCTCTGCTCTATCCCTTTTCGGTACCATTTTTGGTGCATGTGCCAGCATGCGTGCTGATCGTGTGCAAGTGGAGACACAACTGTATAGCATTCTGCTAAAATGTTTCCTAACGAAATTGCCTCCTTGAATTTTGCGACATTTCTTACTTCTTTCAACATTTTTAATGGGCAATAATATACCAGTGTTGTCTGCTTTCTTAAATCTAAGGATGAAAGCTCCTGGCAGATTTATGCACCCTCAAACCCTATAGCAAACATCTGCTAAGCACTAAGGAAGGAAACTTTGTCCTCCACACTGCCTATAGAAAGTACTCATGGTGTCTGAATATCTTAGTCCTTTATTTAAATGGAAGCCTGTTTTATCTGCTTAATACATCCAGGGACGTCTTAAGCGCCCCTGGCGCCATGGTGCGCCGGATCCCTCCGGTGCCCTCACGCCCCGTTTCCCAACGCGGTGGGCGGGTGGGGGCCACACAGCTGCCACAGATGCTGCTGCTGCGTGGCGGGCGGGCAGGCGCAGCGTGGTTGCCATGGGCGCAGCTGCGCGGCGGACCGGCCGGCCAGCGGGTGGGCGCAGCTCGCGGCGCCCTCCTGGTGGGCCGGCACCGTGGTGCCCTGCACCCCCCAGCCTGCATGTAGGGCCGGCCCTGAATACATCCTTTCTAATACTCTGAGCTTGCCTTAGCAACAAATATTTTCTTTCTATACCTCACTCGTTCAAGCAAATTTTAATCTTGCAATGTAGAATTTCCTCCTGGACTCCTTTCTGTCAACCACTTTCTATACACAAACTTATCTTTCACTCTGTGTAACATGGTCAAAGGTTGACCATTATCTGTACTCCCTCTCATTCTTTTCTATCTTTAAATTGATGCTGTAGCTAAGTCATATTGCTTCTTTATTATATCGCTGAAATTCATGTTTCACTTTCTACTGACTCAGCGAAACCCTTTAGCTTTTATTGCACATTTCTGCAAAGCTTTATTTTCAGTTGTTTCATAGTGTAAATACATCTTTGCCTCTCCTTCTTCTTGTGTTATTTAGCTCCCTTGCCAGAATGATCAAGTGCTTCGCTTTTCTCATCATCAGCTTCCCCCATCATATAAAGTTGTTCCATCTTACTTTTTAAAGTATTGATGGGCCTGGCATTCCCTATCACTCTTCCCTACTTTCTCTTTATCTGCCTTTCCACACACATTCTTTTAGTTGAGCTTTCTCCTCCCTGCACTCTTATTTGTCTCACGGCTGATATGGTGATGTTCTATTTTATTTAAAACTCTCTTCAAATATCATTCACCCCCCCACACACACTTTCCTTTCCCATTTTGAGCATTCGCTCACCTTTTCCCCAAATCTTTACTTACTTCCCTTTTTCTTCTTCCTAGCATCTAATGAATCTCTTCCCTTTCTCCCTCCGTGTTCCTCCTGCCTTCCTTTTTTGGTGTATGTGTGTGTGTTAAACACACACACACACTATATTTATATCAAGCACCATGACCAAAGTTAAATTGTTAATAGATGGAAGAAATATAATTTAGTAGTATTAACCTCTTCCAATCTCACCACATGAAGCTCTATAAATCACTTTCAGCCTTAAAAAAATAAAAAAAGTAATGAACTAAATGCCAGGTGTTAACATTTGCTACAGATGATGAACAAATACTTATTAAAACAAGGCAGACAAAGGGAGCTTCACTGTCTGCAGAACATTGCTTCAGAGAAAGCACAGCAAGAGATTTACATTTCTGGAGAGAGCTATAATAGACTGCAGCCCTACAGGGTGGAACAGCTGAAGATAATGTGACACACAATGATCCATTTTAGAAAGCCAAAGCCAAAGCAATGAGTAGGCTTTCTCCCTCTTTTCAAGAAGACACAGCTGTTGTTAAACTATACTCTTTATTTCCAGAAATGGTAGGGAGAATCCATTTGTATTAAAGGTTTGCATTGTTCAGGTATGTTTACTTTTACTACATTTTTACTGATAGCATTTTCAAACAAGCACATATGGAAGCAAATAATGTAAAAAATAATTAATATTTCTAACCACAACAATGTTAAGCAGATTATTGCTTAAGCCACAGATGCATTAAATCTACTCAAGATAGAAAAAGCTCTGCAACTTGCCAAATCACTTTTTGGCTTTAAAAAAGTCCTTGATAAATGAAAATAAAGTGGGGAGACTATGCACAACATAGTAAACAAAACTAAACCCTTAATAAGTTCAGAGTGGTCTCAAGAATTTAAAAGGCAGCTTTGTTCAACTAAAACATTATTTTCTACTAAGGTTTGCTCCATATTAATAGATATTAGAATTCCGTGTCTATTACTTCTACCAAAAAGATGCCCTAGAGATTCAAAAACCTTCTAGAGTTTGTTTTTATTCACATTATTCTGGCTGTTTGCTTGAAATCTACCTGATGATAGATATGGTTGGAAGTTGCCATTAACTACTAAGGAACTCAGACTCCTTCATAGCAATCCAATAGGAAGCATATATAATACTTTACCAAAGATAGCCTTCTTGCTATACAAAGATCCAGTAGGAGGTGCCCAGTAGGAGTAAGCAGAGGCTTCAATGGGGCTTGTTGAGGAGAGATACAGCAGAGAAGTATGGTGCAGAGATGGAGGCCAGGAGGCGACTGCAACAGCTGGTGTGGGTATGAGGAAACAGTAGCAGGGTTGCACATTCTGGTAACAATGAGGGATTAGCACAAGTTCTGGAAGAGGAAGATGTGGCGATGGAGACTCTTGGTATGGGAAAGTATGTCATGGCCCTAGCTTCCAAGTTCAGAGGAAAATAAGTGGCCAAGTCCAAAGCTTCTGTATCACTGGCTGAAGAACTGAAATGGGTTCCTAATATTGAACACAAGATTAGCAGTGAGGAACATGCAGAATCCAAGGATGAATTCACCCAAGCCTGATTCATCTGAACATCCACCCATTTCACTAATGCTGCCCAACAGTGCAAGGAGCACACTAAGTAGGAGGTCACACAAAGGAGGATACTTGCTTGCCTTTAGGGCAAAGGGGTGGCCCACATGTTTCAGGTGGGGGGGATTGAGCTTGGGAAGGGTTGACTATATTTAGAGCATGTTCTTCAAGATGCTGCAACCACGGGACTGCCTTGATGGCTTGTGGGTACTTCCTATTGATGGATCAGAATGGTTTGCATGGTTCTTTTTCCTAAAGCAGATGCTCTCTTGGTCACTTCAACAGATTAGGAGTCTGAGCAAGAATTCCAAATGGAAAATATCTGACTCAGGTGGCAACCATTCTGCTGATGTCACCATGCTTGCTTTTAGCTAAAAGAGATTGGAACGGATGTCAGTATCTAATCATTGTGCCATCCTTTCTTTTCATAATAATAGTACTAGAAAACAAATCAGTTGGATTACAGGAAGGATTTGCTGCCAGTGTAGCTTTTTCCAGGAGGAAAGGAAAGTGTTTTTTCAAGCTTCGCAAGCTAGTGACCATATTTCAGCTGCCTCTGATGATAACTGATAACAGTGGGTAATAAGACCGGCTTTCACAATATTCTCCCATGAATTCAATCAAAGTGCTCATTGCTCTAACACTGAACTTTTGTTTGTGTGAAAAAAGAAAAAGAAAAACCATTTTCTATCTGGGGACTGTGTGGCTTAGAGACTGGAAATAGCACATAAAGCTCTTCACCTCTGGGGGCACTGCTCAAATCTCGCTAGGTCAGTGGAGCACCAAACTTACCACTAACTTCCAGAACAGGAAGGGTTGTGCGATCTGTCAAAGAGAAACCCCATTCCTTTTTGCAGAGAGGCTCAGCCAACAGCAAATGCTTTGTATCACTGTGATAGGGAGAAATAGCACCCCCTGCCCCACAAGCTATTTGCCCTGTTGCTTAGTGGATTAACCATTAACAACGACTTCTGAGTAATCAGAAATAGGTATCTGCTAGAAATGCAAGCCACACACCATGTGGTTCTTTGGATACTGGCTCACGAGGAGACACAGGATTTTGTTCACACCCCTGTCTCCTTCATAGTGTGAACACAAAGGCAGACACCTGCGGATGCAAATCAGCAGGCAGGGTGTTTAATAAATTCTTTGTATTCCAAATCTCTCCTGCAAATGCAAAACCCTAGCCATTTTAAGGTGTCTATCTGTCTCCCCCTTTCCACCCCAGGCTTTGAGACCAAAAGAACCCTGCAACAAGGAAAAAGCATCCCATGGGAATCAACTGAAGGGAATCAACAATGCAGAAAGTGTTCAACATTCCTCTCTCGCCTACTAATCCTTCCTTCCAAATGCCCCTGCTCCAGGATTAGCATTAACAAGCATGTGTGTGTTTTGGGAAAATATCTGTCATTAAAAAATCCAGTTCTGCCCTCAGTCTTTAGCACTCACAAAGAAAATGATGGTGCGACATCCACCCCTGGGTAGCCTTATTACTCAGGCAAATGAAGAGTGCAAAACAATATTGTGTGTGAGGTGGCCCTTAGTAGCTTGCCTAGGAGCAGTCTATATGTGAATGCATTTTAAATTATTTTTAATTATGTTACAAATGGGACCTGCAACCCGTGGTGGACCTCGAAATCTTAAATTTCAGCAGCACCTTGTGCAACACCAAAATTTGGCATCCCCTTTGATTCTCCATTTTATCTCATAGTTGTGGCGGCCCTGGCAGCGCCCCAGAGGCTCCATGCCCCAGTGCGACCAAATCAGCCACACTCCTCTAAATTCGCCTCTGCTGCAACAGTGTTATTCTTCCCAGTTGGTGTGCTCATGTTCAGGGTTCCAGCTACCCCATTCTCTCTCCCCCCCCCTCTTTTCATTTTACTTCTACTACCAACATTTAGCATCCTCTAGCTCATAGCTGCCAAGTCTCCAGCTGAAAAATGTGGGATCAGCAGCGGCGCAGTAGCGGAAGTCGCTTCTACGCATGTTTGGACATGCGTAGAAGCAACTTCCGGTGCTGCTCTGCCCGATTTCCGGTGCCCAGACATGGGCAGAGCGGCACCCAAAATCGGTTCTGCGCATATCCAGACATGCGCAGAAGGAGCCTCCCTGGCAGGTAAGAAATCCGGAGGATTTTTTTTCTATTCGGGATAACAGCGGGAAACGGATTAAAATCCGGGGGTTTCCCGCAGAAAATGGGAGACTTGGCAGCTATGCTCTAGCTACTGAGCATGCTCAGCCCTCACTGGTCCATGATGAATCAACAACATCTAAAACAGATTGAATGGATATTCCCCTACATTTAATCAGATTGTGCTTGTTCTGGTTATGACAGTAAAATCACAGCCAGCCTCTTTAGTCTCTCACATAGCCTCTCCCAGGATGACAAAGCGCTTTTGCAGAATATCATGAATCCTGTTAAGAGTTCAGTTCTTAAACAGTAAGTCATTTTTTTCCTGGCTAAAACCTGAAAAATGACTCACATCCTGGTATGTTCCTTCTATTGACATCACATCCAGACGTTAAGAATATACTGTTTAAATTTAAATAGATGTGCCTCTTCATTTTCTTTGTCAATGAGTTTCATACTTCGTTGGCTATTTTCCAAGCTATTGAGTATATACCAAATCAAACACAATTCTGTACATTACATTGGAGAAAGCAGCAGCTTTTCAAAATACACTGCAGGATGGCACTTAAGAGGGGGGCAAACAGCTCTCCTTCTGCTTCCTTTGAAACTGTGTGGGTTGCACATCTAACACGAGCGGTTAATAAATATAGAAAGTGAATAGAAATCTAGTGCTGTAATACAAAGGCACCATTCCACCGTTATAAACAATCTCTTTTTTTAAACGAAAAAATACCACTTAAATCATTGTCTGAAATGAGAACTCATGCTGAATAGGGTTTAAGGGAGCTTTTTTGAAGAGAGAAATAGATCTTTAATCATATTTCCTCCTTGTGGGCATTTCATACAGGTGCACTGATGTCAACAGAGACTAATACCCACTTACTGAGAAGTACCGGTAAGCCCTATTGAAACAAATAGAGTTTACTTCTGAGCAAGCAGGCATAGTATTAGACTGCAAGACACTAACAATGGCCGCAATTAGGTGTAAGCAATACCATAGATCTGGTGAGCTGAGAACATGTAGTTTTCTATAGGACTGGGCTGCAATTCTGCTGGTCTTTACAATCCAACTTATCACAGAGATCAGCAATATGAAGCAGTCCACAATCTACCTCAGTATCAGAATTTCATTATGGGCAGTCCCTTCACATGGTCCATTTTAAAGAAGTTGTGAGTTATACCCATGAGCTGCCTTTGCATCCTACTTAAACAAAGCTACAGGTTCAGGCCTCTGTGAGCTATGACTGGCTCCCGTTTCTTAGCATATGTTCCCAAATGTAAAAATGAATACAAATACACTTCAAGGAGTAATGAAAAGATTTGCTAATGCCTGCTCTCTCCATTTCTCATTTTCCCATTATTAAATTCAGCTCTCCACATTTCTGCAGCAATTTGCCCATAAAAAAATCAAGAAAATTGTTCAGTGTTTTAGTGCATTTCTCCCAATAAACCTATTTTTGTATGTAGGTTTCGAATAGTGTACGCATTTTTGCAAGCAGTTAATTCTGATCAATGCATTTGTGTGTGTGCTATTTTACTAACATATTCATTTGTATGCACATTTTACCCATTATATGCCACTGGTCCCATCACCTCCTGGCAAATAGAAGGGGAAGAAATGGAGCCAGTGAGAGATTTTACTTTCTTGGGTTCCATGATCACTGCAGATGGTGACAGCAGTCACGAAATTAAAAGATGCCTGCTTCTTGGGAGAAAAGCAATGACAAACCTAGACAGCATCTTAAAAAGCAGAGACATCACCTTGCCGACAAAGGTCCGTATAGTTAAAGCTAGGGTTTTCCCAGTAGTGATGTATGGAAGTGAGAGCTGGACCATAAAGAAGGCTGATCGCCGAAGAATTGATGCTTTTGAATTATGGTGTTGGAGGAGACTCTTGAGAGTCCCATGGACTGCAAGAAGATCAAACCTATCCATTCTGAAGGAAATCAGAATGAGTGCTCACTGGAAGGACAGATCCTGAAGCTGAGGCTCCAATACTTTGGCCACCTCATGAGAAGAGAAGACTCCCTGGAAAAGACCCTGATGTTGGGAAAGATTGAGGGCACAAGGAGAAGGGGATGACAGAGGACGAGATGGTTGGACTGTGTTCTCGAAGTTACGAACATGAGTCTGACCAAACTGCGGGAGGCAGTGGAAGACAGGAGTGCCTGGCGTGCTCTGGTCCATGGTGTCACGAAGAGTCGGATACGACTAAACAACAACAACAACAACATGCATTTTTAGAAACATTGGTTGACTGGCAAACTGCATTGCAAAACTGGGATATATACAAATTTTGAAGGATGGATGTATTCTAATATTTTTTGAGAAAATGCAAGTCTGATAAGATTCAGCTTTTAATGTCAACTGAATTGAATTTTTCTCCTATTCTTCAAGCATGGCAGATACCCAATGAGTCTCTGATATGTACACATTAAAACAACAGAACTCACCCAAGGAAACAAAGATCTTTCTTGGTTCTACAGATAGCACTCTATGGAAGAGCTTTCTTTGTAACTCTGTTTCTTATGGCAAACAAGCCACTTGAGCATTACATCACCCAGATATTACCCTTGCACATGGAGTTACCTCAGAGCAGCTCCAAAGGGAGCTGGAGGTTTCCTGAAACATAAGCTATTTTGGGATACCAGCGAGGATGACATCATTTGCAGAAGTGGCTGTGTTTTGCTTTTAAAAGCAAATTTCCCCAGCTCCTGTTGGAAATATTTCAGTGCCTATTATCTATACCTCATTCAAAACCTGCTTTGTACCTCCTCTCATTGGTACTGCAGATTTTCAAACTTTTTTCAGCTACCTAAGGTCCCTCTATGAACTTGATCTCTGCATAGCAGACATCATTTTAGATTTTGCCAAATGGATGTAGCTACTGGTTTCTCTGTGTTGGATTGATTTATTTGTATCTTTGAAATGCAACATATCTTTAAAATGATGGAAGCTGAAATAAACATCATTAAACTCTTGCTCCCATTAAAAGAGTATACATACTCTTTCACATTCACATAGCAGAATTGCACATTTACATACACTATGTAAAGGATAGCATATGATACTCTGCTTAGCGCGCGCGCACACACACACACACACACACACACACAAAAGCCCTTTTTTAAAATACTGAATTATGCCTACAAGAATACTTACTGCTTTAATTTATTTATGGAATATCACTTTTCAGCTGACATTCCAAAAGCAGCGTGTACAATAGAAATTAAAATAAATCCATAGAACAGTGCTCATGTGAACACAACCTACTCTAAGTAGCAGGGGCTGTTGTGGTGTCATTCCCACTGTGTCGAGAGACAGCACTATTGAGGCAGTGGTTTCAAGATCAGTGCCAAGGTTTGCTCTCTTACAAAAGAGCCAGTGTGGTGTAGTGGTTACCAGTGTGGTGTAGTGGTTAAGAACAGTAGACTCGTAATCTGGTGAACCAGGTTCACGTTTCCGCTCCTTCACTTGCAGCTGCTAGGTGACCATGGGCTATTCACACATCTTTGAAGTCTCTCAGGCCCACTCACCTCACAGAGTGTTTGTTGTGGGAGAGGAAAGGAAAGGAGAATGTTAGCTACTTTGAGACTCCTTCGGGTAGTGATAAAGTGGGATATCAAATACAAATTATTCTTCTTATTCCTCTTCTTCTTCTTCTATTACTCTGGAGGCAGATTTCTCCTCTTCAAGGGGAGGAAAGTGAGGTATCTGAAGGAGAAAGGAATGGCCATGCAGGGCGAGGTCCAGAAGCACTCTCAGATGAGCCTATGAGGCCAGTGAACAACCAGCTCATCCACCATAAACAGGGCCAGATTTAGGTTTGATGAGGCCTCATAACTACTGAAGGTAATGGGGCCCTTTATATGTCCAGCTGTCCTTTGTCAACAACAAATTGTCACTGTATTTTGTGTTGAATATTTTAGGGAGCAGGCTAGCAGGCAGGGCCCACTACTTACACCATAGGAGCCTACACAACACAAAACACAGTTGCTGTATGTACAGTAGGTTTTATTTTTATTACTTTTTTATCTTCTATTTTGGTAATGTACATCCAGTTTTTTCCCCTTTATATTTTTCGGGGGCCCCCAAGAGAGTGGGCCCCTAAGCTATACAGTGGTACCTCGGTTTATGAACACAATTGGTTCCAGAAGTCTGTTCATAAACTGAAGCGTTCATAAACTGAAGCGAACTTTCCCATTGAAAGTGATGGAAAGTGGATTAATCTGTTCCAGATGGTCCACAGAGTACTTAAACTGAAGCGTTCATAAACTGAAGCGAACTTTCCCATTGAAAGTAATGGAAAGTGAATTAATCCGTTCCAGACGGATCCGCGGAGTACTCAACATGAAGCGTACTTAACCCAAAGCATGGGTGTAATTGGTTCTGGAAGTCTGTTCATAAACTGAAGCGTTCATAAACTGAAGCGAACTTTCCCACTGAAAGTAATGGAAAGTGAATTAATCCGTTCCAGATGGGTACGCAGAGTTCGTAAACCGAAAATTCGTAAACCGAGGTGTTCATAAACCGAGGTTCAACTGTAGCTTGTTTAGCTTATACGTAGATCCGGCACTGAGCATAAACTCCTGCAATACTCAGAGATAAGGTGGAGGGAAAAAGAAAATGGCACCTGGAACCTTATGCATGCAAACCAAATGCTCTACCATAAGGCTATGGCCTCTCCCTCCACTCCCTATTACTTGCTACAATTTTACTGTTGTTTAATGTGATCTTATCAATGTATTTTAGTCCAACTTGTAAACTCACCCCAGTACGTAGGGGTGGGTGAATCTGTCAGTTTCAGCTTCTCAGTTTTCCAATCTGTTCTACAGATTTCCACAACAGCTTTGCAAATAGATAAATAAGATCAAAACAAGTCTTCACACACAAAAAAAATTATGAGCATTTTAATGTGAGTTTCTCATAATATATACAGTTCTGCAAGCCATTTCCCTTAATATAATGCATTTTATGCTATTTTCATGAATATGTGATTGTTTATGCAGACACTGCTTTATTATATGTATTTCTGTATGCAGTCAGTGGCTGGAGAACTACACTTCAAAATTCAGAGAAGGGTGAATTTTGAGGGAAGGCTGTGTTTCCACTTGCGTATTATTTCAGAAAGTCAGTTAAGTTTGTTAAAAAATGTGAACCGAATCGAATTTCTACCCCACCTCTACTAGTAAGGCAGAATATAAATAATTATAATAAATAAAGCCGTGTCAGAAATGAGAGAAGGCAGGGTGAAGGTGGCAGGGTGGCCGTTTAGTTGAATTATTTTTTTTTCCTGGCTCTTTTCAATCTTTCTGAGGTTGAGTTGTTGTATTAAGCTTAAAATTTTGTCTTATTTCTTTTAAGCTGCTTTGGATATGCATTTGCCCAGTATGGACATTTGTGGGATTAAACATCATTTTTCAGAGAACTCTGTTGTTGATGTATGGACATTTGACCTGTGGTGGTCCAAAGGATCGTCTTGGGTGTCTACCCCCACTTCCTTATTCTTATACCTACGGGACTGCCTCTCCTGGTATGCCCTGCGGAGGACCTCAAGGTCCACAAACAACAATATTCTGGAGATCCCGAGCCATAAGGTGGCAGGATTGGCCTCAACTAGGGCCAGGGCCTTTTCAGTATTGGCCCCGACTTGGTGGAACGCTCTTTCACAGGAGACCAGGGCCCTACGGGATTTGTCATCTTTCCACAGGACCTGCAAGACAGAGCTGTTCCGCCTGGCCTTTGGGCTGGATTCAGTCTGAACCCTGTGTTTTCCTCCCTCATGGTTTGGATTTATGGACTACTTAAAATGAGGCTGCATTTTAAATTTTAATATTGTATTTTAATCTGTATTTTAATTAATTGTTTTCTTTTCTTATATGTCTTATTGTAATTTTATTGGCGTTGGCCGCCCTGAGCCTAGTTTTGACTGGGGAGGGTGGGGTATAAATAAAAATATAATAATAATAATAATAATAATAATTAATAATAATAATATTCTAAACATTTTGGGTGTGCTTAAATGCACTTGACCATCTCTTGGGTCCCTGAGGAAGCTTTGGCCCAGAAGCCTCTCCCAGAAGCTTGGGTGTATGATTTGTGGTGGCCCAAAGCATATTCTTCAGTGGCCTCTACTGGTTCCTTATTTTCTACCATCATGGCTATTTTTTGAAGTGCATATATAGACTTCAATGAAAAATGCAATAGATGAAAATGCACACTGTCCATTTATTTTGCTCCTTCATTCTCCTTACTGTGTTTGTTTTCATTGTTTTTGTGTAGCACCTACAAATCTAGACACAAAAATCTAAATCTATGCCATTCATATCAAGAGTGAAAGCCAGATAGACAGACATTTCTGCAGAAAAGCATATATAAAGTATACCAATTAAAAGGATGGCACAGAAGAGCAAATATTTTAGAAGGCACAATATACATTAGACTGAGTTAATCCGCTCCAGACAGTTTTCATCAAATGAAACCTGCCAAATTTTACAAATGACAATGTCGCATTAAAGAAAAACACCTGAAGTTACACTTTTATGAATTTGATTATGAATTGTATATAAATCAACTTCAATACTAGTACTAAGAGAAAAAGTCCCACGGGGAAAGAAGTAGTTTTGATTTTCGGGGGGAAATGAGAATGACAGTGCAATCTTGCATTCGGTTTTTCAAAAGCAAGTTCCACAGTGTCCAACAGGGCTGAGTCCTGGGTAAATAGGTTTGGGACTACAGCCTAAAAGAAAGATGTCGGGAGGGAAAGAAGGAGAAGCTGACAGGATATCTTTAATATTACATAAGCATAGCATCTAATGGGCTTTTCAGCACAGGAAAACACCAACAGTGTTTCAAAACCAGTTCAGCATCCTTTGAGCTGGTGACAGTTCAACCTGAACAAAACAAAGCCCAAAACATACTGAGTCCGGCGGGTGGGGTGGGGGATTCTCTTGCTCTCCCTGGAGTTTGGCTCCATTGGTAACTCCAGTAACAATTGACAATCTCTACACTAGCTGTGCTAATGGCAGTTGTTACAAAGGCAAGCATCTGTGCTTCAAGCTCAGCTATATTTACCCACACCTAGGTTTTCTTGCTCCTTTCTTTCTCCATCATCACAAAGTTTAATTATTGTCATTTTATATCCTATTTATACAAAGGAGTCAATTCTCAGAGTGTCTTGCTAATGAAGGAAAGGTGGGGAGTCTTATTGTTACAGAATCAACTTCCTGGACGTGCCAAGTTCACCCTTTACTGTGCTTCAGAAATACAGTACATCTTTTTGCCAGGCATTACCTAGTTAGCTGCTTTTAAAATAGCCATCTGTTTAAATAACTGTTTTCAACTACTTGTGCTCAGAGCTTGGAAAGTTTGTTTTGAAAAGGAACTAGCTGTAGTTTGAATCCAGCATGTTCCAAAAGGAACTAATTTTTGCTCACATTTGTCTCTTTATGAAACAAACAAGTTCTGTTCATAGTTCAATTCAAGTTAATCCAAATGGTCGCCAGCATTTTTTTTAAACCATTCATAATGTTACAAGCTGCTGTGATGAAGTGTAGAACATACTTAAGTTAAGAAAACAAAGCACGCATGCAGTAGGATGCGAGTTGTTTAGTTTATTTTCCCCAGCAGTTTTGATCTTTAAGCTTAAGAGCCCAAAGAGGCAGTGGTGTAGTGGTTAGTGGTTAGAGTGTTGGACAAGGACCTGGGACACCAGGGTTCAAATCTCCATTCAGCCATGACCTTTGGCCAGTCACTAACTCTCACCCTAACCTCCTTCACAGGGTTGTTGTGATGATAAAATGGGGAGGAGGAAAACTATGCCATGTGAGTTCCTTGGAGGAAAGGAGAGTATAAGCGCAATAAATAAATAACAAATAAAAATAAACAAGGAGTAAAACAAAAAATGTAAGAGAATAAACTTTAAGATTAACTAGAGATCATTCAAAGTTCTACCCCGAAACAAATTTAATTTACATTCAGTTCATGCAGGAGTTATGAGAACTCATGTATAGTTCAGATTTTCTGGAACTAAGTCAGTGAACTTCATTAAACTGAACTAGTTCACCCCAAGCCCTGATTGTGCTTCTCATTGTTATCTTTTGGGGTGCTTATCTTCATTTGTGAACCTCTTGGACAACTTTGGCAACAAAACCACACTAATGTTATTCTAAATATTAGCATTTATAAAACATAACAAATGCTGTCTACATACTCAGTTGAGAGCAGTTAAATGACATACATGCATCTATGAAAAATCCCTCACTTTCCACAGAAAGTGATTCGGCTGCAAAATTGCATTCCCCAATCTATTTATGGCAGGACATATTAAAGCCAAATAAAAAAAACAAGTTGTGCATGCTTCATAATGTTGTGTTGTAAGATGCTCCTACTCAGGGTTCCAGCCAATCTGCCATGCCCCTTTCAAGGATACTTCATTTCAATCCCCTACCTGACAGCAGTCAGTCAACCCTCATTAAGCAGTTCCAGTTCCAGCTTTAATGAGGCAGTTTGGTTGGGGGGGTATGTTTTCAGCTGTTTTGGCTACATGAGCACTGGCACTCAGAAAATTGAGCACAACGATGGCTGCTGATAGTTAGTTTTCAGATGCATCATTTCATACCATCTGAAAGTTGACTCCTAGTCAGTCTTTTGTTTTGTTTTTTCAACAGATTAACAAGTCAAGAAGCTTCAACTTTATTTTATGAAACTACAATTCCAATCTACAAATGGTATAATTTGGGAGGGGAGAGGTTGTAATCTATGCATGAAATTATCCCACATGCAAGGGCGGGCTCATTCATTTCAATAGAGGCAGCAGACCCACATGGGCATTCCTGTGTGCATGCAGATATGACTCCATAGAACAGAGCTTTCCAAACTGTGTGTCGCGACACGTTAGTGTGTCGGCTGCAGTGTGTAGGTGTGTCACGCAAACCTCCAGTTTGCTAGTAAAACTTAAGTTGTTTTGTTGTTTAGTCGTTTAGTCGTGTCCGACTCTTCGTGACCCCATGGACCATAGCACGCCAGGCACTCCTGTCTCGCACTGCCTCCCGCAGTTTGGTCAAACTCATGTTCGTAGCTTCGAGAACACTGTCCAACCATCTTGTCCTCTGTCGTCCCCTTCTCCTAGTGCCTTCAATCTTTCCCAACATCAGGGTCTTTTCCAAGGATTCTTCTCTTCACATGAGGTGGCCAAAGTATTGGAGCCTCAGCTTCACGATCTGTCCTTCCAGGGAGCACTCAGGGCTGATTTCCTTAAGAATGGATAGGTTTGATCTTCTTGCAGTCCATGGGACTCTCAAGAGTCTCCTCCAGCACCATAATTAACTTAAGTACTGTGTCGCAAAACGATGCATGTATAAAAAGTGTGACACCGACATGAAAAGTTTGGTAAGCTCTGCCACAGAGTGCTACTTCCATTGAAATGAACAGCGTGGCCTGCAAAGCCAGGGGCTCTATATGCATTAGAGAAGCACATGCTTTGTTGGGACAGTTGACTATATAAATCTATTTTTGCAGGATATCATATGCTTTTGGATTTTTTAAATTACTGTTTCCATTCTATGTATTTCTAATGAACAAAAATGTCACCAGCTAAAACGCAAACATTATTCTTAATTTACTACAAGATGAAAAGCATTAAGAAAACACGTACAGCATATTTCTGACAGGAGATAATTCTCATGTGAAATTAAATATAACTGCTCATTCTTCATAGGTAGAGGAACGTCTATGCAGAGTCAGGATGTATGTCAGGTTTCTTTTAATAAAGGAAGCAGCTCTTTATTGCTCTTCAAGTTAAACTTGATCTAATGTCTTTGGTAAAGGCAGTTAGTCCCTTATCTAAAATTATTCATTCTTAGGACACCTCCAGATGGAACGCTTTTTGAGTGTCAGGCACACTGATTCTGGATGGTTAGACAGAGAATTACGCTGAGATATGGAACAGAGACAAGCTTTCTGATGCAGAAATTTCAGCCTAAAAGAAAATAATAATCAGTGGAATAGGGTTCTTTGGAAGAGAACCCTGCTAAATTGACCAGAAGCTGTGCTAAGCTTCACACAATCAAAACAAACTCAGCATTATTAAGCTTATAAATGTTGGCAGCTCCATCATTTCTCAAGCAACCATATAAACTTTGGTATTACTTTAGTATTGATTTGTTTTCAATTCCTTAATCCTCTAATGCAACAAGACATCTCTTTCATAAAATCCATGAAATGAATCCTTCGGCATTGTAAATGCTAGACCAAACATTTCTTCTTCTTTTCCTTTCTACTTGAAGTATCTTATCCAGTTGCTCTCTTGATGTTTGATATTGTCGCATTCCACCCCAATGTCTGAGCAGTGCAAGATTCCAGGGGTTCCAGGCATTTACCCAAGGTTTGTGTTTTCTTTTGGACTGAGGCACAGTGGAGACTGTGGTTTCTTTATAATATATGGTTTATTTACACATACACAACCTGAGCCTACGAGGGAGGGGTTCACAGCATTAACACCCCAAAAGGCTCTTGTTTCTCCTATAGCCACAGCCTTGGATTCAAACAGAAAGCAAACGTTGCTCTCAAACTTTCCTGTGACTCTCCTTCCAGGTCACATTACTGCAAACTTTTAACTCAAAACTGGCTTAATTCTTCTAACTAACCGCAAGCTGGAGGAGGGTCAGATTTCAGTGAGATCTTGCCAGAAGTGGCTGCTGCTTCTCCGGCAGAGGCAGCAGGGTTGGCAGGAAGCCTGAAGGGGCACTATCTCTTGAGGTTTCCACCACCTAAGGTGGCTGTCTCAGTCTTGCCTGGAAGGGCATGTGTGCTAACACAGTAGAAATAAAACACTTACAGGTTTCCCTGGAGGAAATCAGGAGGCAGGGTGGACACTTACAGAACCATGTATGCTCTTACAAGTTGTGGAAAAGGTCTTACCTCACATGTTTGATTCAGCATCTAATAAATGCTTGAAAAATGGCTTTTGCCAACTCTAGGCTGCATTATTGGGTGTGGGGAATACCGGTATAAGCCGCAGTTCATCAAGCGGATTTTACTAAAGCCACCACATATCTAGCTGGTTGTCTGAAATTTAAGTAAGAAAAAAACTGGTATTTTCTCTTCTGCAAACTGCCCTTGTTTTTTGTCAACCTGTGGCAAACTTCTGCATGTTTTTGCATGTGCTAGTTATATCACTGAGGGCTGGTGCTTCGAAACAATTGCAATGACTCAAGAGAGAACAGATTAATTCTGATTGATTCCCTGGATGTTCCATGAAGATCGCCTGTCATTATTGGTATATAATTTATTCTGAAGAAACCAAAGAGGTGGTTTGGTCCATTTCTAAGAAAAATTGTCCCTAGAAACCTATGTCCAGGGTAAAATACATTCCCAGAACTAGCAAAGACTATTTAAAAGACACATGTATTTTGAAGGTTTGAAAGGTTTACAAACCCAACCTGGAAAACATTTAAAGTGCATACCCATCTGCCACAGATTTTCTTTATTAAGTAACAGTTATATTAACTGAAATACCTAGAATTGTTGCAGATTCCGAAATAAAGGCTAATACCAACTTGTTTTAACACCAACCAGGATTCAGCTAATACTCAGCGAAGCTCCTGGAGCTCAGGTCTGATATGATCTCTAGTTAAAACACCACTTAATAAAGCACTTTTCATTTTCTCTCCATCTGATTTGGCACTTGAGATATAAAGCACCCTTTCTCCATTTTAATAGATTTTTTTGCAGCAACAATGTGCTCTTTATGCAGCTACTATAAAGGCAACGCTTAATTTTATTTTGGTTAAAACTTCTGTTTAGTTTTGTGAATGCTTTCTGATAATGCAGAAACTCCTAAGTGGCTGGTACTGTGGCTCACCTCTGAAGCAAAAAAGAAAAACAGAGCTCCTGCATCTTGCTGTATACTGAAATACACAGACCCTAAACCTGTTTACTTAGAAGCAAGTTGTATTGAGCTCAATGGAAATTATAATACTGCCTGGGACTGCAGCCTATGAAGCGTTATTTATGACAGCTAAACCCCCAAGGCATAACATAAGCAGAGCTAAGCTGAAATAATCTTTTTAGTTCTGTTTTCATTCTCACTATTGCTAAAAACAAACGAGCACCTCTATGCTTTCAGTTCCCTTTTCAGAATTTCATTTAGCTTTCATCCTGCAAGTCCTGGAAAACTGGGAAGCACTATGCAAAGGCCTCCAAAGGCTGGCTTTCAATTATCCAGGGAATTGTGCAGTCCCTGAGCTACCCCACAAAAAGTACCATAAATATTCAGTGCAAATCATTCCGTGCTTTTTACAATGAAAAAGCTCGCAGACTCTCATCGCACTAGACAATCATTACTACCTGTGAACATAGGAACATAACACCGATAATATCCCTGCTGGCCATCAAGTCCAACATCCTGTTCTCTAAGTAACCACCTAGATGTTCATGGGCAGCTTGCATGCATAAGCTAAACACAACAGCACTCTCACCTCCTACAGTTTTCAGCCAATGGTATTCAAAAGCATAACCTTCCAACCATGGAGGCAGAATATAGCCATCGTGACTAGTAGCCATTGATAACGTGGTCCGCCGTGAATTTGTCTAATCCTCTTTTAAAGCCTCTCACGCCATTGGCCAGCACTGCTCTAATGGAAGTCCATTTCACAGTTTAACTATGTGGAGAAATAATTTATTTTGTCTGTTCTGAATCTTCCTACATTCAGCTTCAAGAGATGTCCGTGAGTTCTCCTTTCTCTACCCACTTTCTCTACACGCAAAATATTACACACTTCTATCACGTTGTCTCTTATTTGCCTTTTCTAAACTAAAAAGCACTAACTTCTGAAAACTTTCCTCATGTAGAAGTTTCTTCACGCCCCATATCATTTTAATTTACCTTTTCCAAATCTACAATAACCTTTTTGAATTTAGGTGACCAAACTGCACACAGCATTCAAAATGTGTTTTTACCACCTATTTGCATAACGGTATTATAATGAAATTTTTATTTTATTTATGATCCCAGCATTCAGTTTCACAAAGCAGAAAAAAATCGTGAATTAGCTTCAGTGAGGTCGAATTCCAAACTACAATCCTTTGATTTCATATTTTCACCACTGAAATTATTGTTTTTGTGTTCCCCAGGTAATCCGAGAACTGGATATCTCAGTGACAAGGGAGCAAAGGACAGCGATTAAAAAGTACACTTGCGACAGAAGTTTGTGATAAAGTGTCTTGATAAAATCAGTGGAGTATTCTTTCTCTTTCAGATGTAGGCCATTTATTGTAGCATCTGTTTAAAGTCAGATAATTCCTGTTAAAACACACTGCTTTCTTCCAACATCCTTCTCAGGGTTTTGGAATCAGTATCTTTGCCCACTGGTTACAACCTTATCGCTTATGCACTTCTGAGATAACAACAGAATCTGAAACATGTTCAGCTCCTGATTCGGTCTACTTTTTTTCTTTTACGCATTCCTCTTCCATCACTGTGTTTTTTTAACAAAGCACTAGGTATCCTGCTGGGTGTAAAAAATTATTTGGCTACGTATTCAGCTGCCTAAAGGAACTGAATTTTATTTAGCACACTCTATTGACAGCCTTGCAATATAAGTGTGGGATAAACAGTTACACATTTATGTGGGTTAAATGTTAAATGTCAACTTTATTTGGGCTCATAGCATTCCCAAACTGATAAAATATTTTAAAAAAGCTTTCTTCCCTCATGATTATATTTTAAGTATCCGTGCTTTGTGACCGCTTAAAAACTTATTGTGGCATTATGCAATATATACAGTAAGTAATAGTAGTAGTAGTACTAATAATAATAGTGTATTCTCCTCCACAAAGGGGGAGATTCTTCTGTGACATTTCATACCCCTTTCTCGCACTCTGCATGTGTTCCGATGGTGTGAAGATTTCATCAAAAGGGTTAAATTGCAGTTAACATGAGAAGAAAAATGAACAGCATGTTATTGGGACATAAATTACTCCAGCACTGTGAAAACTTTAACTTTACAGCAGGATACCTACTTTATGTTGATAATTAAGGAGGAGGGAATCATCCAGTGCCCCCCCACCCCATGTATCTTAAGGGAGCAAATCAGTACAACATACATCAAATGATGTACAACATAGCCCTGTCTGTTCCCCAAATGACCACTGGCCAAAACACCAACTCGCTGTATGTTTGGAAAGCATTAGAATGGATTCTACACACGAGGGGGCAACTGGGGCCAATCAGGAATGCTCCTTGCGCAATGTTTATACATGGCTGAGCCAGGACCCACCCCTTACATGTAGAACACCTCATGCTTGCTGAACATGTGGCTGAGTACGGTACTTTTGGGGGTTGAGGCTATCCAGTGGGACTCTAAAGCCCCATCACATGTTTTTAAATGTGAGTGGTTAATGTGAACCCCCACCTCATGTATAGACTTGAGGTAAGAAGTGAGTAGGAAATGTTTCAGAAGTGTTTGAGGCCATCATAATGTTCCACCCTACCATCCCTTTATAATTATAGTCTCTAAATAATATCCTAATAAATTGTTATATTAATTTGGAATCATCAAGAAAAGTAATTTTAACTGGGATATATTTGATTCTAATAACACACACACACATGTAGAAGGGTCAATAGTTCTGTTTACTATTTATAATCGACTTGGTTTTTTCCTCTGTGCTGTTTGTTTGTTTTAGCCTCTCATTTTCACTCCTTACTGTATTAATAAATGCAGTGGAGTATATCTTAACTGACAGCTGTGAAGTGCTGCCACAAAAGCACTTATGGGGTACATATATTTTTAGTATATAAAGGACCCCTGACAGTCCAGTCGCTAACGATTCTGGGGTTGTGGAACTCATCTTGCTTTACTGGCCGAAGGAGCTGACATTTGTCCACAGACAGTTTTTCTGGGTCATGTGGCCAGCATGACTAAGCCACTTCTGGCGAACCAGAGCAGCACAAGGAAATGCCGTTTACCCTCCTGCCAGAGCAGTACCTATTTATCTACTTGAACTCTGACGTGCTTTCGAACTGCTAGGTTGGCAGAAGCAGGGACCAAGCAATGGGAGCTTACCCCACCGCGGGGATTCGAACCGCCGACCTTCTGATTGGCAAGCCCTAGGCTCAGTGGTTTAGACCACAGTGCCTCCTGAACCCCCCGTTCAGCTAATGTTGTTTAGTCGTTTAGTCGTGTCTGACTCTTCATGACCCCGTGGACCAGAGCATGCCAGGCACTCCTGTCTTCCACTGCCTCCTGCAGCTTGGTCAAACTCATGTTCGTGGCTTCAAGAACACTGTTCAGCTAATACATTAGCTTCAAGAACAGTGTTCAGCTAATACATTATGCTCTTTTCAGTGAATACTAATACTACACCATGTTACAGATTTCTTTTCAATATTAAGTGGTATATAATTTTATTCCCCCCCCCACTTCTTTAATGATTCTTGTAAAGGCTGATGCTTACTGGCAATCTTATTTAATATTTATTGATCTAAACAATTTATATAGAAGCAACAACTATTTTAGGCCTTCTCATTGACGTGTGATCACCAATGTGTGGGTCCTTTTGGACACGGAAGAGGGCAGAACAGGGGTGGTAGCAGGACATAATGGGGGGCACCTATATGTGCTCCACTGACATGCCCGGGCCCCAGAAATGGAAAAAAACCCCACTTGAAATGGTCATTGCCTGTGCCGCTACAAATGCAATAAATAAAATAAATGTCTCTAAGTATTGCACAAGAAAATACAGAAAAAGCTAAAAAATAGTTAAAAGTAATATTGATGTGATTTTATGCTTGACTACAACAAGGTTCTTTGCATGCCATGTTTATTGATACATGCATATCAATGAATCATCCCTAAATTTGGTGTGTAATTCATAATTAATTCAAGTGGCTATAGTTATCTGATGCTTTTTCGTAGAAAACTGATTAAAAGCAAAACAAAATTCGTAAAAAAATAAAATGTAAAATGTATCACAAAGGCCTTACAGGAAATATTTTCATTGTCGGGAAACAAATGATTTAATTTGACTGATAAGGTCAAAATGATCAGCAAGTCATCAGATCATTATGGATCATGTTTTTCATGTGGATCATGTTTTTCATTAGACGGTTAAAAAAAGAAGTTAACTATTTCTGTGACTGTTTCAACTGCTTGCGAAAGCAAATTGTTATTACTGTACTCTGTAAACACTGTAAAGATGTTGCTTGAAATATTGGCACCAGCTGTCTTTCCTGTGTGATGAATTCATCTCAGCTCATATCCATGGTTAGGTTGCTAATTCTACCTTTCTTCCTGGGGAAATCTGTCACACATTAAGAGGTATCAACTTTGCGACATTAGATTATAGCAGGAAAGAGTAGGAATCCTGGCAGTGCTTGGAAAACTTATTTTTAAAAAGAAACTGGTTCTAGTTCACCCTCCCTAAAAAGGAACTATTTCCAGTTCACCCTTTAACAAAATGAATTAGTTCAGCTCAAGTTCCTAAAAAGTTGATTCGAAGAAGAAGAAAAATCAGAATTCAATATTCAGAATGTTACAAACTTCTACACTGAAATATACATTCTAAAAGTAAACCAGGGGCCACGCACAATTAATAAGATGTCGGACAGACAGAATGTCAGCTGGTGAACCTTATTCATACGAAGTACAGTGGTACCTTGGGTTAAGAACTTAATTCGTTCTGGAGGTCCGTTCTTAACCTGAAACTGTTCTTAACCTGAGGTACCACTTTAGATGGGGCCTGCCGCACCGCTGCGGCATGATTTCTGTTCTCATCCTGAAGTAAAGCTATTAACCCGAGGTATTATTTCTGGGTTAGCCGAGTCTGTAACCTGAAGTGTCTGTAACCCAAGGTACCACTGTATGTGACTAATAAAATGTGGGGTCAAGTACTTCTGGCACGCTGGTCCTGCATGATTTGCTTCTCCTAATGCCTTGAAGAGGGGGTAATGATCCCTGGATTTATGTCTGAACCAGGGATTGAGCTTGTTTCTTTTCAAACAAACCAATACTATATGTGTAGCTAAGGTTTATTTCCTAACCATGGTTTGCCTTGAGTGATATAAGCTATGACCCCCAGGCTGGACATAACACTAGAGATTGTGGTGGATTGCACTGAACCACCTTTGTAACCCAAGAAAATCCTTAATAAAATAATTTTAAAAAATAAAATAACACTAGATATTGTGGTTTGGTTCTCCTGCACACTAGCATGGAGAAGCAAGCCAGGCACGATCGTTGTGTTTGTGGTAAACAATAAAGTGTGACTTATTGTGATGGAGGAAACTGGGCATTAGTGTGATACTGAGCCAGATGTTATTAATTATTCCAGACTGCTAGCATTTGCCAACAATTTAATTGGCTGACTTTAGCAGCATTACCAACTCTAGTTGGGGGGGGGAAAGGGGGGATTAATGAAAACTTTTAAACATACTTCACAGTCCTATTATCATAGTAAATAGTCAGAAAGATACCCAAACAATATCACTCGTCATCAGGTGCCTTTATGGCCCCAGGGCAAACACAGCATTGCTGGGAATAGTAAACAGGATAAACCAACTTCAGTCAGTTGTCTGTCAAGTTGCTAACCAAAGTCGCCCAACAAAGGTGCTAAACACTCCTTTGGGGCTCTGCTTCACAGTAGATTTCATCTCCAGTTCAAAGACTGCTGCCTAAAACCTACACACAGTTCTGAACTTGACCCTTTTTCAGATTGACATTATATTTCCTTCCCTTTCAAATTTACTGGAAGAAGCTTTAAAGAATATATTGACAATATGCATTTCTCAAAGGGGCAGCAAAATGACCTCTTTTGCAACCTCTTTATAAGCCAAGCATAGAACCTATGATCATTAGATGAAAAACAGCTCGCTGCTCCTGACATTTCTAGAGTCTAGGCTCCCTGAAATCTGTAATGAGCCCAAGATGTGCCTTGCAAAAAGAAGCTCAAAAGTTGCAGAGATTCATTGAAACCTGTCTGCATTACAGAAGCATCATTTGATCGAGGATGGTCACTAAGCAACTCGTACTAGGCAGAGCTGAAATAAAATTTGGAAAATCATTCCAACTATTTATTTTTTACTCTTTCTGTTTAAATAAGCTATCTATTCCGTTGAACCAGGGGAGTTAAAATGTGGTTTGCTTGTTTGGCAATAATTGATGGCTGCAGGAGTGAAAATTTGAACAAAACGTCCAGCTGAATACAAGCAACAGTGCTTATAATGCCAAAGCATTTCTGAAAGAAGTTGTAGATACAATAGTCTTTTGCATTGCTTACTCATTTTAATTGGGATTTTGAAAAACTTTATCAGACTAATAATGTTTGCAGAGCCAGATCACACCTGGTGAAATTAATGAGAAACTGATGGATTACAGTGGGTCTGCTTTGCCCAGTTCAGGTGTGGAGGTGCTGCACGTGCTCGGAAACTTATAATGAGCAGCACTAGCCAAAAACAAAACTGTACATTTTCACACATGGACTGCTGATGTTGTAAAGTAGTCCATGTTGCCACTAAATTCCTATGCTGTGTAAGTAGTTGATGCCCTGTTCCTAAAATAATGCACTATTAGATGCAGCTGCTACATGTCACAGCAAAAGCCAATCACACCTTAATGTCACCGTAATATTGCTAAGCATTTGCTTCAGCAGGCTGGTGAGCACTCAAGAGTGTAGCATCAAAAAAGTTGATGGCATATACCATAACCTCTTCAGGGATCACTGCCTTGTCGTGGCGAAGGGGTTTGAATAACTCCAAGAAGCTACTGGGTAGGGCCACTCAAGACGGACAGGTCATAGTCAAGAGTTTAGACTAAATGTGACCCGCCTGGAGAAGGAACTGGCAAACCACTCCAGTATTTTGCAAAGAAAACTCCATGGACATAAAAAAGGAGAAACTTTGAGAAGGAAGTGAGAGTTTCCAAGGCATGCTCTGGATTCATGGGGTCATGGAGAGTCAAACACAACTAAGACGACTAAACAAAAATATACAATAACACTTTCTGTATTTCATTCAGGTGTTAATTCTTAAGCATCTCATTGAATTACCCTACAGTGTTCCTGTTTCAGGTCTAATTTGATAGTCATAGTCTCAGAAAGATTAAAATCAAATGGTAACAAGTCTCTAGATAATTTAATTATTGTGGCAGGAACATGCTAGCTAGGTTGTATTATTATTATTATTATTATTATTATTATTATTATTATTATTATTATCAAATTTATTATTATTATTTAAAAACACTGCCGAGTTTTTTTAAAAAATTGTGCCACCAATTCACTTTCAGAAGACAACACAAGATCAGGACACAATTATTTAGTCAAGATCACTCAGGACCAAATCTAGGGATGGGGAGAGAAAGTATGCATAAAAATGCATATATTCATGAAAATAATATACAAACTGCATTGTATTGGGGAAATGCTTGCAAAACTGTGTACATTACATAACGTTGCACAGAAAATTGTGTATATGAGGAGAAATGTTCACTAAAATACCAATGCAATTTCAAGAGGGCTCTCTATTTTTTAAAAAAATGCAAACTGACATGAAGATGTGGCAAACAACTTAAGATTTTTAAAAGATTTTTAAAAACAAGAAGTGGAGAGAAACAGAAATTCTTATATTCTTATGTGATCTAGACACTTGTGACTGACATGTCAAGGAACATGTATTAGTTGCTTATCTAAAAGTATTAAAATGCTTGATCTGAAGTGTTAACAGATGATAAGTTCACCTGAATGAATAGTTCAGCTCTTAAGAAGTTCACAGGTGGAAATTAAATCTTGGACTTCCAAGTTTACATCTTGGCACTCCTTTCTAGAAACCATGCAAGGTATATTATGCCTTTTATAACTAATATTACTTCTTGTCACCATAAGCTTAAATTTGTCTCTTCTTTGAGTGTTTGCATTTACCGGCCCAATGCTACTGCAAAGGTAATCCCCCACTTGCTTATGCATAAAGCCCATAATCAATATTTATACCAAAAACTTGGGGTGATTGCTTGGAAGCTAATGTCACAAAATCACAGACTATTCATCAGAGGATATCAAGTTTCAATTGTTACATCTAATTAACCTTTGCAATTTTTTTGCCACAAGTAGATAGATATATTAGCATAGATTTGATAGAAATAATATTTTGTCCTTGCATACCAAAGCACTATCTAAGAAGCAACTGCATTAATATTTTCTCACCAAAAACCCCTTCTTTTAATTACATCAACTGGATTATGTCTCAACGAGCACTTAATTATTCAACAGACTCACCCAATTAAAATGACCTACGGTGAAGAAACAAACCCCCATAATGCTATTCTTGGGGGAAAGGGATAGAAAGAGAAAAGGTACTAAATTTCATTATTCAAACATACCATGGAATTTAATTTTTATATTGCTCCAGAACAGGACTCTGGCCCTTGAAGGGACTGAGATTCACCCAGACACTTCACTTTCAAAAGTTATCAGAAATGGCCCCTAAGCCTTGCTCAGCTTTGCTATAGAAACTTACCCGAGGACACTTGTCTTGCCCTGTATTCCTCAATTGCAATAACCCTTATTTAAAAAGAAGCAGGCAGAGACTCCCCATGGCTGTGCTCTGAACTTTTTTCTTACTCTTTTGTTCTTTGCCTTGTTTCCTGAATCTTCCTGGGTCTATCGGCCCTTGTATGTTATTTATTTACTGGAAATTATACTGCTTGCTATACTGTTATTTATTTACTGGAAATTATACTGCTTGCTATAATCTCTAAGAGGCTTACATAAAAACAATAAAAATACAACTGTATTCAATAAAATTCCCTGAAACTAGCTAAAAACAAAGTACAACTGTATATCTGTGGGTTTTGTGGTTTTTTAAATATATATATGTAATGTAAAGTAATCAACTTATATTCTGTAAATAAAACTGAGCAGTGTAGAAGATAAAACATTAACAATTAAGAGTGTGAGTCCTTGAAAGCTTGGGTACAGATTCCTCAAGGGTTGGCATTCAAGCTGGGTGCTATCATTATGAAGACCTGCTTCCATGTTGTCACCAAGTGACAATCTGCTGACCATAAGCACAGGGTCTGATCAGAATCATTACCCTGGTCTAGAACGTCTTCTCGTTTGGGGCAGGAGCATGGAGTAGAGCTGCTCAGTAAGGCACTCTGTGGCCAAGAAAGAGAGCAGAGAAATGGTACAACAGGGAACAAGTAAAGCGATAGGGGAAAGCCTCTCTCTACATACCACCTTGTGCTCCTTAGTGGGACGGCAAAATACAATTCAGTCAAATTGTTCCTTTTGGTCATTAGGAAGCAAGCTACATTGCCATAAACCTACTTCCTTTCCACTGATACATCGATTTTTCTATCTAAATAGCAGTCTCACATCTTCAAGTGTGGAGTGTGTGGCTAAAATGACATCCTCCACAGGAGGAGCTATCAACAGGCTTGGGAGAAAGTCATGGTTGCAGAACTACAACATATCTTTAGAGAGAAAACTAAATGCAGGGAAGACAGTTGTACTATTGGGAAGAATGATCTAGCCTAGATTCTGTCTGGATTCATCGCCACATCCATCCTGGTGGGATGGTTATATTTTAATCGGCTAAGGTGAGTTGGAAAGAAGGAAAGAAGGAAATAAAGAAAGAAGAGTTGCCCCAAGCAGTTTTCCAAGAATCAGTAAAGAAAGTCTTTTCATAAATGGAGGGGTGGCGGGGATTCCAAAAAGAATCCAGGGAGGAATGAGTGTGCTGACTGGCCACAAAACTTTAACCGGCTGTTGCCACAGGTGGGGTAGGGCAAAGAATGGGACATAAAAAACAAATGGATAGGGGAGCAGAATGGAGTACCATAAGGGGCAGCTCAAGAGACTGTGCTGCCTGAGTTGGGAGGGGGGAGTTGCCCAACACACTCTTCCTCCATTGTGGAAACTGTTTATAATCAAATTGTAAGTCAGAAACAGCATAGATAGCATCCCCACATGCTACATGTTGCTGAAACTATTCTGAATGGCAGTACTGCAAGTGTGCATATCTGTAAGATGGAGCGGAGATGTTAGCAAAAATACTCTATAAAATGCTAGAGAGTAAGTTGTGGTTGGTACTTAGCTTTCAAAGAGGGATGTAATCAAGAGTGGCAAATTAGCCAGACCAACATCTGTCAATTAGGCAAATTGCTTTTCATCCCAAGATCTTTTAAACTGTTGACTCACAAGGCATTTGGACTGAAAATCTTTGAATAAGGCACAGTTTTAAAAGATGTTAGTCATCAACTGTATTCATTTTTCTTGCTTGTGATTTAGACAGAGGTGAAGCTATTTGTATAAGAAAATAAATGTGCATAATTGCAGTGTTTTGTGACTGAATATAGAATGATGTGAGACTCTTCTAATTGAAGCAAAACAAGAAAAAATTGCTTTCTCCTTTTTCTAGAGGGGTCATACTTCAGTTAGTGCTATTTCATTCACCATAAAATCAAGTCAGCGTATCAAATGAATGTTTTCTAATTTCCATGATCAGAAATCAGAACCATTACCAGAGTTTCACTAAAGCCTCTAACCTGCCTTTACAACTTGTAAACCAAACCAAATGCTACCAGTACAGCTGACTGACACCTCCCCCTAACAGACAGCAGAAACAAGTGGTTTATCAAGCCCTAAGGCTAGCAGGCTGCCATTTGCTTGAAGGCTCACAAGTTGGGCTGACCTAGTTTTAACTGAGAACAATTCTTAAAGAAAAACTTATAAATGAAATAATTAGAACAACAAAACCAAATAATCATATTTCCAGTATTTAATTATCAGCCACAATGAACTACAAAACATACTGCTGGATAAAGTGTTTGTATTTTCTCATATAAAGCTATGGTTTAAAATAAACATACAGTTCCTCATTAAATATAATGAAGTCCAAAATTAGTGAAGAATTCAGTAATATGCCTTCTAGCATGGGGGAAATAGTGTTCAAACACAGAGTTTGGGTCCTGTTTCTGCAGTAAATGCCATGTAAGTGTAACCATGAGCCTCAACAGATTATTCAAGAACGGTGTAATGTTTCAGAAGGGTACAAGCTTGAAACCACTATCCAAATATGGGTTGAGCCAGACCAGGCTTCCTCAAACTCAGCCCTCCAGATGTTTTGAGACTACAATTCCCATCATCACTGATCACTGGTCCTGCTAGCTAGGGATCATGGGAGTTGTAGGCCAAAAACATCTGGAGGGCTGAGTTTGAGCAAGCCTGAGCCACACTTTGCCTTGGGGGGCGGTGGGGGGCGGTCTGCACCTACAGATCTGTATACAGAATCTGCCAACCATCCAGATCGTCTTTTGATCTTTACCTAATCATTGGCATATAACAGGACCGAAATATGCCGATTTGTGAGCTTTGGAGGGTGGAGATCTAAGTCATTGAGTGCGGATACTAAGTTATTTAAATAAAAATTGAATAGTAGAGGGGCCAAAAGGCACCCTTGTCTGACTCCCTTGAAGTTTTTAATGGGGTCTGTTAGGTGTCCTAGGCGGCTACACCTGACTCTAAGAGCTGTGTTTGCATGCAGAGCCTGAATTAGGAACAGAAGCCTTCTATCTATGGTAGTACCCTGTAATCTGGTCCCAGAGTCTGGTTCTGGAGACTATCTTGAAGGCTGCTTTTAGATCTATGAAGGCGGCGTATAGTGAGGCCTGCCCTCCTGATTTGTATTTGTCTGTGAGACGTTGTAGCATTAGACAGTGGTCTATCATGAACCTACCAGGTCTAAAGCCAGCTTGTTCTATTGCCAGGATATTTGCATTCTCTAGCCATTCTGTAAACTTATTAAGGAGGTGCTTTGTGTAGAGTTTACTAATCACACTTAGTAAGCTAACCGGCCTATAATTCTCTGGGTCCCTTCTGTTGCCATTTTTTAAGAATGTAACTATTATGGCTGTTCCCCATTCCCTTGGGATGTGGCCGGTGTCATTAATGTAAGTAAAGAGGCTGGTGCCCAGCAATCCACCTGTGCTTTTATCATTTCTGGTGTAATTCCACCTGGCCCCGGGGTTTGGCATTTTTCAGTTGGTTTATATATGATTTCACTTCAGTTACTGAAACTGGGGTGGAGACCAGTTAGTTTTGCTATGAACTGATGGTTATCAGCTTGTGGTAACAAGGCAGGCTATTTCACTGGTGGCACCAATGTAGTGGAACAACTCCCCTGCTTAAGGCCGCACTGGGGACTGGTGTTCTTCCTGTTTAGCCAAGCATTCCACTGAATATGAACTTATTGATCTAAATGTTTTAATTGTTCTTTCAACTGTTTTAACTGTTATACTGTATGTTGTAATGGGCTTGGTTTACTGTATATTTTAATTACGGATGCTTTTTCTGTTTTGATGGAATTGTTTAATTCTGCATTTTAATTATGTACATATATTTTATAATTGAATTAAACTTGTAAACTGCTTAGAAGCAGTATATACATTAATAATGATAACACACAAAGGAGCTATAATAAGATCACTCCCTGACTTATGAAGCTTCAGTAGACACACTGGTGACACACATGCATCACTATTTTGACAACTATAAGAACTACCTTGGATGCTGAATTTTACACTGAAATCTGTGCTTTGAATGCAGTTTTTGTAGCCCTTGCTAATGAACCCTCCATGTAAGGGTGAGCCATTATATTTAATGGATGTTGGGGTCTACCTGCAGACCTTTGAAGATGTATTTTCTACCTATTTTCATTAATTCATCAATGGCACAAGATACTGTTCTTCTCTATACAGTATTTTACAAACTAATTATCACATTATTCTGGTAATTGCAGCAATTTATCAAACTGTGCTCAACTAGATCTTTCTTTCTTTTTTAAAAAAATGCTACTTTTGCTTGTGGAAGGAGGGACTGTCAAGTCCCATCTTGTTATAACACAGCAGATTAAAACATCCTCATTATTATGTATGTCTAATCATAGTTCGCCAGGGTTGGAGGTAGAAATGACACCGGCAAATTTAGAAATAAATCAATGCCAAGAAAATGCTTTTAGGTTCTTAACCTTCAAGCCTGGTACAGCAGGCAATGTATCCTTCCCTAGAAATGGAGTCATCCATGTCAAGCTATGTGACGTGAATGTGACATTATTAAAGAATGCAACTCATTAAGAGTTTAGCCATTGTTCACACATGAACAATTCCACATACTCCCTTTGTACTTCAGAACTAAGGGAATATATCATGATGCAGTAGCTTCATTCTGGACAAAATATAAGACTTCTGTATATTATTCTGTTGTATGTTGACTTACAACAAAACATGACCTTGTGGCATTAAAACATGGCTCCCTAGCGTCCCTGCTTGAATATTTTCAGTTTTACCGGAGCAGCATTGGGCCATGTTTTTCCGTAGAAAAATAAATAGCTGAGGCACTGTACCAGCCACACCAGAGGAAGTGAGTTATGTTGCAGAGAGAGTTGGAGGGGGAGCAGTTTAGGTTTACGACTAAAAAAATACGAGCTACAATCCTCCATTCATAGCCTTTAAAAATTGCACTAGATATTTTGAGTGTATAAGAAATGCGCAGTCAGGCCCTTTGTGGCAGTCTGCAAATCTAGAAGGAAAACTTGGAGGCATTAGATTACTCACTGGCATGTCAGATGTCAGGAAAGTTCACCCAATTTTATAGTCATGCTGGTATCTCAAGTTGTAGAAACAACTGTAAAGTTAACATGTCCCTTTGGGATGCTTTCATAGCTGAACTATCTTTTCGCAGTGTAGTGTCTAGACATTTTATACATTTCATTACCAGATTTGTCACTGGTAGACTTCACTTATATGCATTATTTAGGAGTTTGCATATAAGTCTGAGGTTCAGACCAAAGTTTCCTGGTGAGTATCTACTACCTAGATTCCAACACAACTACCAGCAGCCCTTATAACCTTTAAAAGCCAAATACCTTATTCTCACATGGTCACACCTCAATCTTTCTTCATGTCCAAGAAACCACAGCTCTAGCTGCTTGAATATTCTTTTAAACACCTACTGAGTGGATTTTCACATCAAAATGTATTGTTAGAGACTGGCCTGCATTTTAATGAAATACAAGCAGCACTCTAGTGCAGCTGTTCTTGAGTCTGCATTCAATACCTTAGAATACCGGACTCCCAAAATTTCAATACATAATAATATGACAGTGACATTTATGTCAGTGTATGCTGGGACAGTCTCCTCACAAGTAGCCTGGTGGCAGCAGAGAACATATGCATAGCTCTCTTCTTTGGCAGCTGCTGGCAAGAGAAGGATGAACACTATTGAAAAGACTACTACAGATTAGTTCTTTCAATGTGTTTTATAATTTAATACATAACTGTTGCCGCTCTGCTGAAGGCAGAGTCACTCTACACATTGAAGGAGAGTTGTGCTTCGGTATGCTTTCCATGAGCACATCTCTCCTACTGCTCAAGGAGCCACAGTGTTCAATGACTGAAACTGAGCAACAAGCTACCCTCTGAGTGACTTCTTGCGTACTGTGAAAGGAGCGATTACTCGTGGGTCACTATATGATACGTGGGAGAGCATACAACGCAAGAGTGGTGGCAGTACAAAGCTGATTAGGGTAGAAATACTCAGAAGGTCTTCTAACTTTTTGAGCAGCTATTAGCCCAAGTAAAGAAAAGAACATATGTCTGTATCGTGCCTGGCTTTCATGCAAAACAGGCTAACAGCAATGTGGGAGGTGATATTCTGCTCAGGAAAGCAGTGCAAGGACAAAAAGTTAACCTTACTTGCCCATTTGTACCTCTCCACTATGGCCTTTCACTCTACCCTACTTAGACCCTAATTTCTTCTGTAAGACAAACACTTTAGATTCCAGTACAATATTTGTACATTTGGCCAGAGTCACATTAGGCCTGGATTACTACATGTTTCCTATCTAGGCATCAGGTCAAAAGCATACCACTGGCACACTTGAAAAAAGTATAATATGCAATAAGAGGGGTGCCAACTTGAATAAAATATTGGGGGTGGGACCAAGTATGCCCCACCCTGCATAATCAATCACATGACACGGTGCACACCCACCATTTGAATGGCAATGCCCATCATCTGGGGAGGGTGGCTCCCTCAAATGTTTTATTGCAGGGGCCGAAGCCCCCATGATCCCTAGGAGTTGGCTGCTATGTGCAATAATATCTGTTCTTAGGGGCCCAGGCTACATACATCAGTTATAAACACCTATATAATGTGTATACTGGTGTCTGACCACACATTAAATTCCCTAAATAAAAAGTACATTTACTCATTACTGTATCTCATAGCTGTAATGTTCTCTTCCCCTCTAAGTTTATTTTCTTGACTTTTCCTACTCTTTTGCTCACTGAGTACTTAGTGTCTGTGATTCAGAGCTCTGGGCCAAATACAGTACAGCTTGGAGACATCCTGGACAGCTTGAAGCATCCCAGAGGATCACTATATCTCAAGCGTGGGGATGCTGATCGGAAATGCGAACAAAGCCTTCATCAAATAAATGTGAATCATTATACTTTTCAAAGGCTGCATACAGCATTATATGTCAAAAGCATTTTCTCCATCTTCATTTAAGAAAGCCACTTCCGCGCGTGCGCCGGAGGTGGGGTTGTGGGCAGCCCGACTGTACCATCGCGTAGGGGCTGAGAGTTCAGCCCCTGCGCGATGGTGCGCTCCCGCCTGCGTCACACCCCGACCGGCCAATGAGGCCGGGAGGGGCGGGGCCACGCCGCTTAAAGGCCTCCGCAGGCGGGAAAGCTCCCTCTTCCTTCGCTGTTCGCCGGAGCGAACGGTTCACTAATTCCTTTTGCGTTTTTTCTTGTTGTTGCTCTTTTTTTTTTTTTTTGAATCCTTTACTCGGGCGGTGTGTTTGCGGGCTGGTTCGCGATCGTCAACGGGGAGCGAGGCACGCTTATTTTCTTCGCCGGGGCAGTTTGGAGCAGAGGCGGGGACCCGCCAGTCAGCTGCTAGCGCCAGTCAGCTGTGCGGCCAGCTTTGCATTCAGGTTTTTTCCTCCGGTGCCCTTGGGAAGCACGCCACCAGCTGAGAGGATCGCCCGCCTGCCGTTGGCCCGCCGGTCAGCTGTTTCTCCGCGCGACGGTGCGCGGCGCCCATTTTTGGTGTCTCGGGCAGAGGCGGCTGCCTCCCCACAGCGCCTACTCTTCCCGCCGCTCGAGGCGGATAGGCAGAGCCTGCAGGGCCGAGGCGAATTTCACTGCTACAGATCTCACTGCTACAGATCTTCAACGCGAAGTTCTCTGGTCTCATACGGGCGGTCTGGTGAGTTTGCTGCCTTGCCGGCAACGATCACGCTATTTTGGTCTTGTTGATTAGCTTGCCCCCCCCCCCCACGTATCGTGGGGCACAGGGTCCTGGTTTGTGCTCTGGTTAGCGATTTCCCTGCGTGATTGATAGCTTCTAGTTGTGCGAGTGCAAGCTTAGCAGTGTGTGTGTTTGGTCTATAGCGGTGAGGGCACTGGGGTTCCATCGGCGCCATCTTGGTTGTGGGCAAGGACGCCACCATTTTGGGAATCCTTAAGACCCACGTGGCCGGCGCCATTTTGAGTGGTGCAGTTGTTATTAGCGGGTGGCTGTGTTCCAGCGCCATTTTGAGTGGTACGGTAGCCATTTTGAGTGTGGCTTGTTGCAAGCGACAGCCTCACAACCGACGCCATTTTGAGTGGGGAACTTTTGTGAAAACAGTTGTGGGGGCCATCTGAGCTTTAAAATAGGCCGGAATTTTGCGCAACTGGAATCAGTATTAGCGCGACTTTATATTATATTAAGAGGGATAATAAATAATTAATACAGAAGGGAGTTAGACGCAGAACTCTTGAGAAGCCTTTAGGAGGTTTCTTTACCCGGCAGTCTTTCTGGAGTGTGGTTTCTGTTTACCCTTAGGATACAGTTGGCAGCGATTTATTTTATTTACTTTGGCACAATTCCCTCTTGGAATAATTGATTAATTTGCACGGTCTGGATTTCATTCTAATTGTCTGTGGCTCCGGTATTTGTTTGGAACTTATTTTACTTCTCCAATCTTCTTTACTCCCGGTACTGGTGTATGCTCACATAATTAATTGCACAGCTTTTATTTAATTAATTGCGATAGTCAGATTACTTAGCAGCATTCAAATTGGAAGTATTAGTACCATCTAGTATAGTATTAAATATATATAATATTAAACACATATAATATTAAATACTTAATAGGTTGATCAGCCGGGATAGCTCAGTTGGTTAGAGCTTGGTGCTGATAACATCAAGGTTGCGGGTTCAATCCCTGTATGGGACAACGTTATATTAAATAACGATATATAGACATATATATATATATATATATATATATATATATATATATATATATATATATCAATACACGCACGCACGCACACACAATCTTAAACATATATACATATATATATATATTATAATAATAATTATAATAATAATAATAATAAATAAGACACATACACACATACACGCACACGCACACGCATACAGGCACACGGACACACAAGCACATTTAGGACAGAGCAGGAAACTTAGGCTCAGCACCTTTCCGAGAATGGCTCCTAAGCGTGCGCAGGGTAAGGCCCCTTCCAAGAGCCCTGCGGCCCAGGACAAGACTGAGGCCCTGGTACGAGCAGTCTCCACGCTGCAAAAAACTCAGCTGGACGTGTGCAAGCAGCTGGCGGCCATTGCAAAAACGCTTGCGCCCACGGCTGCCGCCACTCAGGAGGATCCTCGCGAGTTGCAGGAAGAGCCAGGTGAGTCACAGGATTTCATCCTTGACACCGGTTTAACGGAAAGCGATTTGCCATGTACCTCTGCTTCTCTGTTTTCCACCTCTAGTTCAGACCGGGGTAGCAACGTGAGCCAAGCCCCGCGGACACGAAGGCAGAAGGCGCACGCTAATGCCTCCAACTCCCAAGGGCAGGGGGAGGGGTCTCATTCTGCAGGTTCATCCACTCAGTCGTCGGCAGGTCACCGGGCGGACCAGCTTGGGCAAGCCCTGGTTCAGCAGGGGACCAGGGATTCCGATACGTCCGGGGACGAGGGTACTTCCAGACCGGGAGGAGGTACCGAGAACGAGCCAAGGATCGAGGGAGAGCGTCAAGGAGGGAAAGCCAAGAAGAAGACCGACAAGCGCAAGAGGAGCAAGGACGACTCGGACGATTCAGGTACGACCTCCGAATCGGATGGCGACATCCCGATGGAGGATTATTGGGGGATTGCGGAGGACCAATCGGGCCTTCCTCTTTGGATACATAGGCGTAGATCGAGCGCCCATCGCAAGGGTTTTAAAGGGACTTTAGAATGGAGGGATGGCGCCTTGGTGCCAGATTCAAAATATGCCACCAATTCTGACACCGACATTTTCTTGGGTTCGCACTTGTCAAATAAAAAGAGGGAAAAGATTTTGAACGGGGATTTTGTTGACATTTTCACCCTTTTGCCTTTGTCGCAAACATTGGGAAAGGGCGAAAAGATGAAGAACTACGGTAGGCGCAGATATAAGACCCCCCGCGCCGACCGTACGTTCGAAAACTGGCTAGATGGTATCCACATCTGGGCGGCGGTCATCTCAGCGGCATACCCCAAGAGGGCCTTGCACTTGTGGGCTTATGTAGCTGACGTTAGGTTGGCAAATAAGATGGCTGGGGAGGCGGCGGCTTTAAACTACGATGAAGACTTTCGTAGGAACGCGTCTCAGAACCCAAAGACTAGATGGGATCAACGCAACCAGCATTTTTGGAGTAACCACGTGGTCCCATACGTGGAAAGGAAGCAGACGGATCCCCCTAAGTCAGGCAGGTTTGAACCCAGGAGGGACCCGCGCCGCAGGGTCTGCTGGGAATATAACAAGGGCATCTGTCAGCGGCCCAATTGCAAATATACGCATGATTGTGAAAAGTGTCTGGGACAGCACCCGGGAGTGTCATGTTTCAAAGGGAGGCAGTCCTTTCGCGGCGGGCGAGGCAATTCACACCAGGGCCCCAGATACACAAGTGGCGCCCCCCAGGGAACAGGCAGTAATCGGTTCTAATACATCACTCACCCTGGCTTTCTCCCCTATAAAGCTCGGCCCCCTAAAACTCCTTTTAGATCTCTATCCCAATAGGAAGGCGGCTAGCTACCTCTGGGAGGGGTTCTCCTCCGGTTTTAGAATCCCAGTAAAAAGCCCACCCCTTTCGAGCAACCCCCCCAATCAGAAATCTGTTAGGGAAAGACCCGACATAGCGATTAAGAAAATCAGCAAGGAGATTACTGCTGGTCGGGTGGCGGGTCCTTTTGCAGTGCCACCCATACCCAAACTCCACATTTCCCCTTTGGGTATAGTCCCTAAAAAAGCGCCAGGTGAATTCAGACTCATTCATAATCTCTCTCATCCGAAGGGCAGATCCGTAAATGATGGCATACCTCAGGAGCTTTGCACGGTGAAATATGCTTCCTTTGACCAGGCAGTGAAGCTTGTAAGGCAATTTGGTAAGGGTGCCTTGTTGGCAAAGTGTGACATCGAATCAGCATTTCGCCTCCTGCCTGTCCACCCGCAGGACTTCAGATGGCTGGGATTTTGGTTCGATGGGGCATATTTCATCGACAAAGCCATGCCTATGGGTTGCTCCGTGGCATGCTCTGCATTTGAGGCCTTTAGCACGTTCCTGGACTGGGCCCTGCGCTTTAAAACTGGCCTGTCTGGAGTCTCGCATTATTTGGATGACTTTCTCTTCGTGGCTAGGGCAAATAGCCCGGAGTGTGCAGGCCTTATGCAAGCATTCTCGGCCCTTGCTCACGAGCTCGGGGTGCCGCTGGCAGCGGATAAAACTGAAGGGCCCGTCGCACGTTTAACTTATTTAGGCATTGAATTAGATACAGTGGAGCAAACGTCTCGTTTGCCTGCGGACAAAATTAAGGGCCTTAAGGAGACTATTAGACAGTTCATCCCCTGTAAAAAACTTACCCTTGGACAAATCCAATCTCTCCTGGGTCACCTGAATTTCGCGTGCAAGGTAATATCACCAGGCCGCCCCTTCTGCCTGCGATTAGCCAGACTTACGGCAGGTTTAACAAAACCCTTCCACCGGAAGCGACTCCCTCGAGGCGTTAAGGCTGACCTGGAGTCCTGGCTTACATTTCTGGAAAATTATAATGGGGTATCCCTATGGCAGGACAGCTTGGTGCTGCATTCCGATTTTCAGGTACAGTCGGACGCGTCCGGTTCTTTGGGTTTTGGAGTCTATTTCAAAGGTAAATGGTGTGCGCAGCGTTGGCCGGCCAGCTGGCAGGGTACGGACATTACACGCGACCTAACATTCTTAGAGTTCTTCCCTATAGTGGTAGCAGTGCACCTATGGTCCGTGGAATTCAGGGATCGACGAGTCTGCTTCAGAACCGACAACCAAGCGGTGGTCAGCGTCCTCGCTCGCCAATCATCAAGATCTCCGAGAGTGTCATCTCTCTTACGCCATTTTGTCCTTCTAAGCTTGAAATTCAACATGCATTTCTCAGCCAAATTTGTGCCTGGGCTTAATAATAATATCGCAGATGCTTTGTCTCGCTTCCAGATGGACCGCTTCCGCTCATTGGCACCAGAGGCATGCCTGTGGCCAGAGCCGTTCCCGGAACACCTATGGAACCTTGGGAGCGCGAAATTCTGAAGGGAGTATTTGCGTCGGTTGCCCCCTCTACCCTTAACTCTTATAAACGGGCTTGGTCAGATTTCAATAAGTTTAGGCAGAAAGGAACCACGGGTCCTACTCCTGGTCCGCCTTCCCAGGAAGAGGTTATGCAATATATAGTGCATTTGAGGAATCTGGGGCGAGCCGCTAAGACCCTTCAAATCCACACAGCAGCCATAACATTCTTCTCAAAATCACTTTATTTCATAGACCCGTGCGATAACTTCCACTTGCGCAGGGCTATGGAGGGCTGGCGTCGGCTCCAGCCTCCAGCCAGTGACAACAGGCGGCCTATCACGTTTGACATGTTGGTTCAGATACACAAGCAATTGCGAACCCTTTGCTGGTCGAAATTCGAGGCGCGCTTATTTTCAGCTGCGTTTTCGATGGCCTACTTTGGGGCGCTCAGAGTAGGGGAGGTGGTCTGCGAGGACCAATCAGATGGTGTCACACGGGGTATTTTAATAGGGGATGTGTCACTGTCCGACACCCAGGTTCTAGTACACATCCGACGTTCAAAGACCGACCAGAAGGGAAAGGGGGCCGTTGTACGCCTCCCTGCGACAGGGGCCGCGGGCCTGTGTCCAGTAAAAGATACCAGGAGGTTCCTTCACCTGCGCCCGGCGGGCCCAGGCCCCTTCCTTATTCACCCGGACAAGGCCAGGCTTACCCGCCAGCAGTTCACCAGGGTCCTGCGCAAGGCCATCGCCTCTTGCGGGTATAACCCCACCGAATTCTCGCCCCACTCCTTCAGGATTGGTGCAGCTACTGCAGCCGTGCACCTGGGCCTTTCTTCCGAGAGGATTCAGGACCTGGGAAGGTGGAAATCAAACGCATACAAAAGGTACATTCGTACGTAGCTTACAGCTGATCCCGGGTTGTCATTCTTTGTTTTCCAGGTGGCCAGATAGTGCGCGTTTGGATAGCCGGGCACAGCGTAGTTCACTGGGCCCGCGAAAGGGCGATTGAGGTGGGCCTGGGGCACGGGCTGGGCCTCCCAGCATCCGTCAGAGTGTCTTGGATTGCAAAGAGAGGCATGAAGTGGGACGAGCTGTTACCGACCCTCGAAAGCCGGGCTGCTTCACTCGGCTACCCTGACCTGTTGGTGCTGCAGCTAGGGGAGAACGACCTGGCCTACCGTAACGCTGTGGACTTGAAGTTGAAAATATTCAGTGATTTCGATACCCTACTGGATTCCTGCCCGGGGATGACGCTGCTTTGGTCATCCCTGCTGGAGAGGCGCATTTGGCGCGATGGACGTTGCCCGATCGCTATGAACAGAACTAGGCGGCGCTTGAATTCTTTTGTGATCCGCAGAGTGTTATCCTTGAATGGCCGAGTAGTCTCGCACCCAAGCCTAAAACAGAGTGAAGCAGCCCTGTACCGTCATGACGGTGTACATCTGTCGCCTATGGGGAATGATATCTGGCTAGGAAACATAATTACGGGAATCCACGATTGGCTACATGTTAGTGTGCATAACTAGGCGAATAAGAGATTAGGACCACAGCCTCCCTTAATAACGTTATAATATTAAATAATTAAATAATGTCTAAGTTATACCCACAAATTGGCAAGAGGGTACTACATGTGAGCGGATTGGCGGCGAGCCAGGGGGGGCTCGAGTGGCGGTTAGGCGTTGGAAATTTGCATAACAATCAGTTGGAGGAGGGGCAAGTACGTCATCAGCTGCCCTATCTTGGAGAGGTAATTCCGTTAAAGGATTCCGGGGGCGAGGCTTGGTCCTGAGCCTGGAGTTGCCTGGGCCGTAAGGCACGCCCCATCGGTGGCCACAGGAGGAGCTCTAGTAGATCTACGTCGCGGGGCTCCTTCTGGTGGTTAACTTCTCACAGACTTCAACACACGGGTTGGAGTCGGATATAGTCTGGTAGGTTCCAACGCCTAAGCCAATTCCGCTCTACATGCATATTTAATAAAGTTGTGGCCTTAACCACCCAATTAATTAAATCTTAAACCTGGTGTCATGAGTCTTTATTCTGGGGAAGGAGGGCATATAGCCACACAAAGCCACTTCCGCGCGTGCGCCGGAGGTGGGGTTGTGGGCAGCCCGACTGTACCATCGCGTAGGGGCTGAGAGTTCAGCCCCTGCGCGATGGTGCGCTCCCGCCTGCGTCACACCCCGACCGGCCAATGAGGCCGGGAGGGGCGGGGCCACGCCGCTTAAAGGCCTCCGCAGGCGGGAAAGCTCCCTCTTCCTTCGCTGTTCGCCGGAGCGAACGGTTCACCCGCCCGCCCACCCCTTAATAAGAGGCAAGGGGACGCTGCTATGGACGTCAGTTGGTTGCCCTGGCTGGCCAGGGGGCTGGGTAGGATTTTTCCCATACTGGGTTAGCCATGATGGGTTTTTCGCCTACCTCGTAGCATGCCGTCACAACTTAGGTTAGGCGGTTAGGCGTTGGAAATTTGCATAACAATCAGTTGGAGGAGGGGCAAGTACGTCATCAGCTGCCCTATCTTGGAGAGGTAATTCCGTTAAAGGATTCCGGGGGCGAGGCTTGGTCCTGAGCCTGGAGTTGCCTGGGCCGTAAGGCACGCCCCATCGGTGGCCACAGGAGGAGCTCTAGTAGATCTACGTCGCGGGGCTCCTTCTGGTGGTTAACTTCTCACAGACTTCAACACACGGGTTGGAGTCGGATATAGTCTGGTAGGTTCCAACGCCTAAGCCAATTCCGCTCTACATGCATATTTAATAAAGTTGTGGCCTTAACCACCCAATTAATTAAATCTTAAACCTGGTGTCATGAGTCTTTATTCTGGGGAAGGAGGGCATATAGCCACACAAAGCATTTGAAGCTTTGCGCTTACTTGCCTTAAAAGCACACAGCAATTCAAAGGGTATCTTAGATAGCTAGCTCCAGTCTTTCCTTGGTAATTCAATAGCCAAGGTAAGTGGTGGTTAAACAAATAAGGAGAAAAACACTATGGAATATAACATATTTACTTCTCAAGTCTTTGCAGACTTTTAATGTCTGTGGTTCTTACAATGTGAGGTGATTCCAGTCAGCAGAAAAAGTAGAAAAATGAGTAAAACTAATATAAAAATGTGGATTCGAAATGCCTATCTGTGACTTATTTGGCAGTGGGAATTATATCCAAACAGCAACTATGTACAGACAGTGCTTTAATGATTGTACTCTTGATGATTGTATACTTTTTGTTTCCCCCTGTCACTGGCCTCTGGAGTGCAACAAGTGCTTTCAGAAGGGCCTGGTTCAGCAGCCCTAGGCTTTTTGGAAGAAACTATATCTCTCCACTATCCTCATTCCCAGCTACTGAAACCCTAAGAGTCCCTAACCAGCCCACATATGCCTTTCCAATATACTAAGAAAAAATCATTATGTACCATAATAAGTACCGTACTGAACTTTGTGATACAATCCATTTTATTGATGACCAGTACCAAAATAATCCACCAATTATTATGCTGTTTTACAAACACCTCGATTTTCCAGTACCTTTGCAACATATTTTAACACTTTGACATTTATTAATCAGAGTTTGTTTCAATTTGTCAAAGCTTTAGAGCAGCATTCTTAAATAGATTACTGCCTTGTCCATTGATTGTTATCTACATGTTTGCCTTGAGTTGAAGCTTTTACACATTATCCTTCTCAAAATCTGGACTCCTCAGTGTAACATACTTTGACAAGTGTGACTCTTGTTCATCAATAATGACGGCACCACATATAATAGGTATGCATGTTTAAAAAAGGTTCAGAGCAGAGAAGTAAAGCAAATATCTTTCACAGGAATCATTCTGCAATGGAGCCTAATGAGGAAATTTGCTTTAGTATGTTTTCAACAGATTCCTCTAATGTCCCTAAACTTAAAGCCGATTCTTTCCTCATAACTCTTAATTATTTCTCATAAAAGACAAAGACATGGGTGGCAAGTACTTTGCATTCCTTTGCACATTCAAATTCAAGCGAAAGACTAGAGAAAGGATCCCTCCCCCCCTCCATACTTTTAGCCATATGCAAAATTAATTAAATTGATTAATTAAATTGACCTCAAGTTTTCCTCCCAGCATTTCTCAGGCTATGGATTTTGTTATAAAAATCCTCAGCTCCCTTTCCCAAATGAGTTTTTAGCCCATGTGTTTTCCACATGGATACATTACCCAAGCATTTGCTTTTCCTGTAAAATATACCCATAGTTATCAAACACAGGGCTTCTGCTAGTACTGAGAAATAATCTGACTGAAATAATTAGGGAGAAATAAGTTTTACACAGCAGAAGTCACTGCAGCAAGTGAATGCATTCTAGTAGAGAGGGGAAATACCTTGCCTCTGTCCTCACAAGGAGGACATTTATAGATCAAACAGCTGGCAGGTTACCTCATAGGTTACAACACTGAAAGATTTCTAAATAATTCATTTTCAACATTCAAGTATCCCACCTGATACCAGTCTTAACTCCTAAAAAATACCATCTGCTTTTCTTTCCAGTATCGTAAAGAAGTATTCTGTATTTACTTGGGGAGGGTGAGCAGGTTCTTGTCTATGTTTGGATACAGCTGGACACAATTTTTTATCAAGATGACGAAATAAACCTTTCAAAACTGCTGTGTATGATACAAGAAAAAGATTTCTGTGTCTTGCCATCTTTTAATCTGTCTCCTTCTGTTCTGCAGCCTAAACATAATCCATGCACCCTAAACACACTGAGGATCTTGGGGGGAAATGGCAGAGCTGCTTTTCTCCAGTTTGTTCAGCACTCCAGCCACTAGGCTCCAGGTTACAGATGTGGGCTTGCAGATAATCATTTTATGGTGGTAAAATAGAAAAAAAGAACATGTAACTTTTATAACAATGGTACTCCAATTTATATTGAACAAGTCAGACTAGTCGTTGGAGATCCAGGGCTTAATTGGCTGCTTATTTGTCAGTTCCAGCATTTATTGGCTGATCCTATTCTCAAGGCACAAGCTTCTTGATACTTCTATGGGCCTATTAGTTTCACATTTACCTGGGAGAAGGACCTACAATTAAAAATAGATGACTCTAAGTGGAATGCAATATGGGCATCCTAAATCCCACAAATCAAGCTCAGCCTATATAAAGGAATGCTTTTTAAAAATTCAGCACAGGTGGCACTGTGCACTGTGCAGCTTTCTCAAATAACCTAAACGCAGTGCTTTTTTCTAGAAAAATAGGCGCTGGTACTCGCCATGTTGTTACAGTAAGTGCCACACTTTTTAACAATAGCAAAAAGAGGTGCCAGTACTGCACACCCTTGAGTACCCCCAGGAAAAAAAGCACTGCCTACAGTTGTGGTAGCAGAAGAATATTATTTCAATTATTATGGAAACGTAGGTAAACTAACCTACTCTGAAAATTTCACAGAAACATGATGGCCCATACTCCTTAAATAAAGGGAAATCACTTGCACATAAAAAGTGTATTAGGATAAATTTTCATCAGGATTTTTAGGGGGAAGAATCACAAAATGCTGCAGAAATATGGAGAACTGAATTTAAGATTGAAGAAAGTAGACAGTGATAGAATCATGACTGGTAGATTTGTCATTTCCTAATGAGGCATCTGGCCAACTCTGACCAAATCTGACCACCCCTGGTCAGTAACTGGCCATTCTAGTGCAAACCTCCATTTCACCTATACAGCTTAGATTTCAGAGAGATGATATGTTTATAACAGTTCAAAAATAGTATGTCCCTTACGCTTGAGAGCTCCGCCACGCATAAGCCAAGAACACCTGTTACGTCCTGTTGTTCTAACGGTTGGAAATTCCCCTGGCCGACCTGAAACTAGACGAGCTAAACCACAAGATATCTAAGTTTAGGAGATTTGCAAAGCACTTGAGTAGGTAACTTCCAGCTACTTAGATGCAATAATAGTTATTCAGCACCCCCAGGAGGGAGCAAAACAGCAATGAAGCTTGAAACTAAGAAGGCAGCTGATTGGTTAAAAGAGTACTGCAGAGGGATGGGTAGGGGGCTGATCTTTATTGTATGAAGTTGTATTTATACTCTGTACATGCACATGGTTTTTGGTGCAAGTAGAGAAGCGTTATTCTCACTGTACCGTATTGCTTTTGTCTGACAGAAACAATAAAATTGTTCTTAGAACTTTGAAACTGTGCTGCCTGAAGTTTTTTCATCTGGTCTATGTCTATAGTCCTAAGACACAGTATAACACTAGCAGTGGTCCTTCCCAGGTAAAGGGTAGGGATACCATATTATGAATCAATTATGAAAAACTTTTTCATGAGCGGCATCAACTACAATGCACTACAATCATCAAGTTGAAACGTTATCGAAGCATGCATGACAGTGGCGTGGTCTCGTATACCTTTATCTAAATCTATTTCCAGCCTAGTTAACTTTTCTCTGTTCCCTGTTTTAGCTTTACAAGGGGAATGCATTTCCTCAACAAAACAGAAGATCAATACTTGATTTCAAATAGCTTTTTCTGTTTATTACCTTTGCCCTGATTCTAACAGTTGTTACATGGATTAATGACCATAACATAGTTTGACTTTTTTAATTGAAAAGTCAGCAAGAATCACATTTTATGTGATCAAATTAAAAGCATAAGCTTTTGAATTTGAAAAATTACACTACATTTTTGCAGTGACTAACTTTAAAATAATTTGAAATAGATGTTGTATTGTGACCAATGTCCTATAAAGGCTGTGATTTTAAGACCTTTACTTCTGGGATTCAGGGGTAATGACAGCTATTTGAGAGAAAACAGCAGGGGTTAAAAAATTTTTCCTTAGCACACAGATGTGCAATATCTTTTTGGATGTGTAGGATACTTCCGCCTGCTGAGTTTCATTTCAAAAATGCACACGGATAGCCATTTACTCTTGCTTTTGGCTTGCACCAATTTTGTTTTAAAACCTTTTATGTTTGCTGTAATATGGCCCTACATGTTCCTTTCTGTCTGGCATGTACTGTATACCCAACTGTTTGAGGAGTTATTTATATCCCTGGCCAGCAGAGACTGGGCTTGATTTCACCAAAGCTCATGTTCAAAACTGTGTTGATTGTATGTTTTACTTAGGTCTAGGGGTGGGTTCCTAAGAAGTTTATTGAAGTAAGTCATTGTAAGTATTCATCTCTGTTAGGAATTCACCTACAGGCTGATAGAAGAACCAGCTACAATTCAGTATCCTCTGAACATTCATTCTAGTATCATGGGATACTAAAAAGGTCAGCTGTGGGTAACACAAGGCCTGTGTTCCTTACTTTGCCCATCAAGGCTTCTCTGTGCAGCTCCATGCTCATATTAGTCCATACAAAGCCAGCCCAGCCTTTAGGTCTGGCTGGTCTTTATGCCTGAACCAGGCTAGTTTGTCTGGAGCAAGGCAAACCACAACCTGGGGTACGGATAGGATGCTAAGCCAAACTATAGCTTAGACCTGGGGAGTGTAGCAGCAGCAGCAGGACTTGAGGAGTGCAGCAGCTGTGAGTTTTGCTCCATGAGCCCCATCTTTGCTTGTTCATGCAAAGCCATGGTTTGGCTTTGCGTTCAATGTGGACCAGGTCTTGGTCTCACTTTTCGCCATTTCTGGAGTTATTGTTCCTATGCAGGAAATGATGTATTATTTTTCCTCCCATTTAACTCTCTTTCAGTTAATAGTCTATTACTGGCACAGTACCTTCCAATATGGAACTCAACTTTTTGGTGCAGCATGACAGAGATAAATCTGCTATGAAGGTTCTGTTGCTTAGGCAAACTAGGGCTGCCATACGTCTGGGATTTCAAAGGCAGAAATGATGTCCGAGGGGAATGTGGCGCCTTGTGCTGAATCATAGGAAAGTTAATTAAAAAATTGAGGTCTTTTTAAAAAAAGCTCAACAAATTTCGGGTGTCCTCCAGCCACAACTTTCATATACTGAGTATACTTTAAAATACAGTCAAGTTAGCAAATTAAATTACAATGCCCCATGTTACTGGAACTTTGAAAATGTTTAAATATCATTATTAGATGGAAATCAATTCATTGAATTTGTATAGGCACATCAAGTACCTGAAGTGTGAAGTGCAAAGAGGTCTATGAGCACTTAGTGATGGGGGGGGGGGGGGGGAATCCCATGATTGGCATCTCAGAACCTTACATGCATTACATGCTCTAGTGCTTCAGTCTAAATGTGTCACAGCACTGGCAATATGTTCCTCAACCTCCTATCTTATTGGTTTATAGTTTAGTTTCTATAATGTACTGTAAATATGCAACCTATTTGAAAAACAAAGGTGACATTTATGTTTCTGTTTGTCTGTCTTTCCTCCTAACAGTTTTGCTGGTGTGGGTTGAAGAGATTTAACTGGAAAGCTGAGAGTAAAGGGAACATAATGGAATGTGCCCCCTTTCCCAAATGTGTCTTCCTCCATGAAATCCATAGAGGAATAGATTTTCCTTGTTTTAAGGACACATCAGTGCCTTTGTGACATCAGCAGCTGTTTCTCAACACCCCATTTGTATCAATGTGGGTGGAACTAAGTAGGGGTTGTTGGAAAGCAGACAGGAAGAACAACTCAGTGACTCAGAAAGGATGGAGACAGAACGATAACTAGGAAGTGACTCAGCCCAACAAATGGAGAAAGCAAGAGGGCAAGAGTAAAGGAAGTTAAGCAACTGCATGCGCTAATAAGGCTGTTTCTGTAAGTAGTACTAATTTGACAACATAACAACACTATGACATATGAAGGGGTAAATTGAATCAAGGTACAACCCGAGACATACACATACTTCTTTTGGGAAAAAGTATTGGGGTGCAATATGAAAGATAATAAACTGTTCAGGCTTTTGAAATCTTTTAAGTCTTTAGATTTGTATTTAAATACTTGTGTACCATGCCTACTCTACCATTCCCCTCCCCCCATTGTACAGTTTTATTGATGTTTGTGGTCTACTCTTATAAAAATAAACGTATGTAAGCCATTCTAGGAGTCCTTTGGGACTGAAGAGAGGAATAAATAGTATCTGAAATGAATGAATGAATGAATGAATGGCAGCCTTAGAACATTTAGCTTGGCCCTACATCCCAGCCTTAATAAACTGAGGTGTACGGAAATAATGTTCTGTTTTGAAATAATTAAATATTAATAAGAAGAGTTATCCAGCCCTATGTATAAGGGAAAACAAGAAGAAGAATAACAGCCCACTAAAAATATGGCAACAGCTGCCTTTTCTGGCAGGATATTTTGTCTATCTTAATAATAATTGACTTATTATTAAGAAACACCTTTGACCGGTGGTTTCTTCATAGCATTTCCCCTCCATTTATGACAAATGCATCTTTATAAGTTAACATTTCAGTTCTACATGTTTTGACTGCTGTAATTTAATAAACCATTAGAATGAGGGGGATGTAAGACAAATATATAGTCATACCTCGGTTTACAACCACCTCGGTTTACAAACACCTTGGTTTACAAACACCGCGGACCCATCTGGAACGGATTCAATCTGGTCTCTCTAAGAATTTTGCAACTTTAATACAGTCATACCTCAGTTTAAGTATGCTTCAGTTTGAGTACTTTCAGTTTAACTACTCCGTGGACCCATCTGGAACGGATGAACCCACTTTCCATTACTTTCAATGGGAAAGTTCGCTTCAGGTTAAGTACGCTTCAGTTTAAGTACAGACTTCCAGAACCAATTACACTCATACTTCAGGTTAAGTATGCTTCAGGTTGAGTACTCCATGGACCCATCTGGAACGGATGAACCCACTTTCCATTACTTTCAATGGGAAAGTTCGCTTCAGGTTAAGTACGCTTCAGTTTAAGTACAGACTTCCAGAACCAATTACACTCATACTTCAGGTTAAGTATGCTTCAGGTTGAGTACTCCATGGACCCATCTGGAACGGATTAATCCACTTTCCATTACTTTCAATGGGAAAGTTCGCTTCAGGTTAAGTACAGACTTCCGGAACCAATTGTGGTTGTAAACCGAGGTACCACTGTATTGCACTAGTTTAGGAATGCTTAGCAAGCTTCCATTCCAGCCCCCACACAAACTCAAACTCTTTCTATACATCTGTTGATAATGTGAATCAGTTATAAGCACAGGCTCCAAAACGGCACATAGCCCAGTTGCGTGTCGAGGACCCCCCAGGACATCCCTCAAATAAAAACACAATTCACACCAAATTTTTCTTCTGTTTTTTGGCATAATTTTGGCCACAACTTTATTGAATTACCGTATGTGAGTGGTTGCTTAGGCATAGGTTGAGAAAATCTGTCCCTGGCTGGGGACAAAACTGACAATGCAACGCAGCCAGCGAAGTCAGTAAGGGTAAGCAATTTGTGGAGAGAATAAAGCTGGGTGCCAGGGTCTCACGTCTCCCAAATGCTTCCAGGGGCTCTTGCGTGGCCCTAGCCCTGTGACTGGGGTTTGGACAAGAGCATGACGAGCCCCTGGATTCCTTTAATGGAATACACCTTGCAACAGCAGCATTGGAGGGCCAGACACAGCCCATCCATACCCCTCCACCAACCAAATTAACCAAATAACTAATGCCTAACCGCAACCTTACAAGTTGTGACAATTTGCTAAGCAGTAGGCAAAAACCAGATGGCACCAGCCAATCAGCCAAATGGTGAAAATTCCTAGCGGGCCACTGCCCCAAAAGCAGACGACCCATGACAGGCATAGCAAGGCCAGCAAGAACAGCCCTAAATAAAGGGAGGGTGGGCGGGTGATCCGCTGCGTGCAGCAAAAAGAGGAAGCTCAACGCTCTGCGCAGGGACTAAAAAGTACCAAAATGTCAGTCAAATTATTGCAACATAAACTTTTCCCCAGCAACAATTAAAGTACCCAATCAAATGAGTGGCCAACTATTCTAACCCGTCCAGCAACAGGGGATGTCATGGTTGCCCCCACTGCAACACGTGCTCTCCATGAAGGAGAACCCGTTTTGCAAGTTGCTACATGCCCAGCTTATGGGGAGCTGATCAGAGGCCAGGGGTGGAAGTCTTGTCAGAACCAAATTATAAACTAAAACAAAAAAAGCTTATAAGCTTAGCCCTCCAAGGCCCAGTACAAGTGTACCTGGCTCCCCCCCCCCACCCTGCAAGGCCTGCTACTAGCACTCAGTCACGAGTCTGCTGGCTATCACAGGTATGCATCCAAATGAGGGGTCAGTACTCTAGACTAGGGCTCCTGCAGGTATGATGGCATGCTGTAGCCTATGTGAGGTCTGGGAGATATAATTAGGAAGGCACTATAGCTCTGCAGTTGAGTGCATGTGGAAGGTCCCCAGTTCAATTCTTGATATCCTCAGTCAGAACAATCAGGTAGCAAGGGCTGATAAAGACTTCTGTTTGAGACTCCAGAAAGCTACTGTCAGGAAAGCCCGCAGAAATTACTGGCCTCCTTCATTGCTAACCAACTCAGTCTTTAACAACCACCTGGGTAGAAGTGGGGGAATTCTTCTTACATTCCCCATCAGAATTTGAGGAAGGAGACACACAGAAGGCCCTTGTCTGTGGTGTGGACCTGACTCTAGAATGATGCCCCCCTGGAATCATGTCTGCTGCCCTCATTGCTCTTCATCGGTTAGCAACTGAAGATCTTTACCTTTTGTAGCTTGGGTCTTTAATCCTTTGCAGCAAAGTGTGATGCGGTGTTTTAATATTTATTTGTACTGCTATATTTTTGCTCTTTGTATTATGATGCTTACGTGTTCTCTGAAAATCACCCTGGACTCCTTTGGAGGAAAGGTTATCTATAAATATTTTAAATTTATATATTTTAAATACATAAATAAACATCAATGCATGGGCAATAGCAAGGCTGAGAACAAGAAGACAGAGCATGACTAGCATGATTCTAATTCAATCTGGGCAACTGAACACTTAAACAAGGTGTGTGAGAGGGAGTGATTTCTAGTGGTAACCAAAAGCAACCTTTCTTTACTAGTCTTTTATAAACATGAATGTTTCTCACTGAAGTTTGGTATTTAGATCACTGCACAAAGATCACATAAAGTGCTTCTTAGGTTGACTGACCACATAATGCTGTTATATATCATAATTATGCACACACCTGTGCTAAATATGGTTTTATTTACTCAAAGTAATAGCCACACAATTTTTAATTAGTGACACGTTGGAACCTGATTTGATTATCTAGGCAAAACTGTAAATATATGAACAAAACATTTTATAGAATTTTCACTCCTTTTGTGCTCTCCATCCTCCAACAAGCAGCCAGATGCCACTAACCAAGTTATTTATGTTTATATAAAAAATATCATACTATGCAGAACTTTCAAAATGCTACGCTGTCTTAACAACTCACACAGCCTTTGGAACAATAAGGAGCCATAACCTAAGTATTCCAACTCAGTAATCCAGTGACAAAATAATAGATTCAAAAGAGTGACCAGATAAATGTTGGTTTGATTTAATATCTGATATAGAATAGCGAACAGGTGTTAGAGAGAGATAAAGATATAAGAGCCCTGTGCACTCAAAGGAACTTCATGGATGACTTGTAGAAAGTTGCAGAAGAGGCAGTGTGTGCTCAAGGTTACGTATGCTTATTCCTGTACCAACAACCTGCGGGTTTAATTTCAATGAAGAAAAAAGTGTGCCCCACTGAGGACTAATCCTACCATGATTAGACAGAGCATATCTAGTCCAGCATCCTGTTCTCACCGTGCTCAGCCAGATGCCTGTGTAAAGTGCATAACCAGGACCGAAGCACAAAAGCACTTTCCCTTCCTGTGGTTTCCACCAAATTGGTATTCAAAGGGACATTGCCTCCAACAGCAGAGATGGGACATGAGGCCTAAACTTGTAAGATTCGCTGCTTCAGGTGTCAAAATAATTTGACCAATCTTGGGTAATATACACCTTGAGAGAGGAGTTAAGGTAAGGATCTCTTGTTGCTTGTTAAGCAGCAAAACACCTTGGGCTGGCTTTGTAGTTGACCTAACATGTACTAACATTAGTCAACTTATGCATTGTCCCAACTGTTTGAAAAGTATATTCATTACAGTCAAAAGCTGGAGTGCCTGACAGTCACAGGAAGGGTCTCCATGTTGTGCCTATTTATTTATTTATTTATTAAATTTATATATCACCATTCATCCAAGGATCACAGGATAGTTTACAATGTCATACAAAGCCATCCTATCAGGACTCTTTCAGACATACTCCACTAGGCAGGGGACCAAACTGCAATTTCCTCATTCTGACGCTCAGTGAGACAACGGGCGTTGGCCCTAACCTTTTGAGTGCTTTCACTCAAAAGCACCTTCAGAACTGGTACTCCTCACTGAGAAGAAGAAAATAACATCCATAGAAACTACCGAAGAGCTGATCACCACTGCATTGCTTTCTGTCCTTCCACTATGCACCTGTGGGACCTTAGCTCTGATTGGCAGCTCCAGGCATACATAATGCGGCCAATAACTGAAGCAGTTTCCTGGACTCTTCTAATAGCCTGGACTGTTCTGCTTCAAGTTCCTGGTGTGTGTGCGTGTGTGTATGCACACACAAACCCAGTGGTTTCCGCAAAACTTAAATATGACCATTCTACCCATAAGTTGTTGGGATCAAAACTCCTTCTCCAAATTCCAATGTAATCCTGTTGTTCCCACCAACTGTATTTACAAAGAAGCAACAATGAAATATGACAGGTTGGTTAAAAAGCAGTAAGGTTCTATCATTGTACATGTTAGAACAATCACACAGTGCTTTGGTTTGGTGCCTGGCAAATGAGAAATGGCAGGCAGAGGTTGAGAACTATGAATGTGATCAGACCTAAGCAAGATAATAATAAAGCACTAGTATCCCCCTCAACAGTCAATTTTTTAAAAAAACAACAACACGAAACTATTGCCTTTGCTTTAGTTATTTTCAGTGTGTTCCTTTGAACAGCCTTGAAAATGCCAGCTGAAAGATGAAAAGGGGGGGAAAGCAAAGTTACAAGGTAACGTTATCACAGGTAGGTTTTTTCTTCCCACAAAGTTGTCAACTTAAAGGCATTTACAGAACCAATTCTTTCAGAATCTAATCTACTATCAGTATTCAAGTAACATACCAGCAGAATTTAAGGGGTGATCACAAGAACTTTTCATCATGTGAGAGTTCATTCCAGCAGTATTTGCCTTCCATAAAATTCACATTCAATCAAGAATACTACAAATATCTAAAACGGGAAGTGTCTCTTCTCTCTACAAGTGATGGCAATATTGCTTTGGAAACATGCACATGCTCACAAGACGTGGCAATATTGCTTCGGAAACATGTACAAAAGCAGCGATTTATATCACTTTACAGCACAAGTTCATAGATAATATGAGTCCAGACATCCAATAGGACTGAGATCAGATGAATGGGAATAGCAATATATTTTATTGGTTCTAACATACCATTACTGAGTAGACAAGTCTTTGTTATTGTAATGTGTTGCCAATGCAAGTAATAATTTAACCCCACCAAGTCCTAGGTACCTAAAAGATCAAACAACGTAAAAGCAATATAAAGAAATAAGGAAGAAATAAAGATGTACTCAATGAACAAAATAATGATTAAATTTCATACATCACCTTAGACTGCTCAAAATCCTTCATATACAGAGGCCTCCTTAAGAGATAGTGCTAAACTAGGGCTTGCACAGTACTTTCTCTCCTCCTTCCTCCTTTAGCATGAATGCATGGAAGCTTTCACGTAGATTTTTAATTAACTACAGTTTAGTTTTACTTCTGAATTCTAAACAGTGGTTAGCCTTAACTATCATTTAACAAGTCAGCTTCATAAACCACAGTTTGGTGTTTCAGTAAACCAGAGTTTAGAGTTTAGACAATCTGTTCCTATCTGTTCTAGTTACAGGTAGGTAGCCGTGTTGCTCTGAGTCGAAGCAAAATAAAAAAAATCCTTCAGTAGCACCTTAAAGACCAACTAAGTTTATATTTTGGTATGAGCTTTCGTGTGCATGCACACTTCTTCAGATACACACTGTGTATCTGTGCATCTGAAGAAGTGTGCATGCACACGAAAGCTCATACCAAAATATAAACTTAGTTGGTCTTTAAGGTGCTACTGAAGGAATTTTTTTTATTTTGTTCCTATCTGGACATAATGTTGAATTGCAAAAGCTTCCAATTTCTTCCTTGTAGCTATGGAAGAGGAGAGGGAAGGGAAGGGGGAACACATACTTATTGCTGCTCATTCGTGCTCTTCCAAGACCATAGTTTAGTGTAACATGTGTCATCCTTACAACACGCTCTTAGCTATCATCCTTACAACACGCTCTTAGGGTAGTGTACCTCCAAACTGTAGGTAGCGGCCTGAGGCTGAATAATAAGCCTGAGCTAAGACCACTCACTGAGTGCAGGGCAAAGGGGAGAATTTAACTGGGAGTGTCTTAGTTGACACCTCAGCCTCTATTGTAGCCATTATGCAACACAAGGTCTCAAAACGGAGGGACTCCTTCATTGTTTACTTAATTCCCCTTTAATTTAAAGTAGTCCTAATTGAATGTTTGCCACTTAAAGTAGTTAAACAAGAAGCAGTATATTTTTAGCATCTTCCTTACTGCAAGGAGAGGGAATTGAGAATGATAGGAGAGCAAAAGTTGATCACAAAATCTGCATTGTCCTAATCTTTCTACTTCTTTGGTTATATTCTTACATTTATAGGCTTATATTATACATTAAAAAGCATTTAGGAGAATAGTTCTCAAAGTTTGTTAAATAATTTTCAAGTTCCACTACTTCCTCATCCCGTTAAAGAAACAAACACAAAATCTGGCAGAAACAGCTAACACAGCATCTCGAAAGGTTTTGGTGAGTTAACTAAACAAGAAAATAAGTTTGAAGCTGCCACATGCTAGTCAGCCTTTGTAGTTCAAATGGTAGCAGAAGTGTCATTATAAAAGTAATCCAAGTCAAATTTAGTGTTTAACCAAGAAATCATAAAAACAATACGAAAATGTCAACCAGTGGTTCAGATACGTGTCTTTAAGACCAACAAATGTAGAGGGGAAGTTGCATCAATTTCTAAGCTCACAGCAAAGTTTACCAGTCTTTATCAACTATCAACATTTACTAAGGCTGCAATCCTATACATTCTTACTTGGAAGTAAATCCCATTGAATACAGTGGGGCTTACTTCTTAGCAGACGTGTAGAGGGTCGCACTGTAAGTCCATAAACAAGGCCTTTTACTGAATAACAGTTTCCATTTCTTTAGCCCCACAGCATTGTTCAATTTTTCTACTGCAACCTTCAAGATACTATAAAGTCTTTATATAATCCCTTAACATAAAGAAAGGTTTGGAAAGGCTGGCAGGTCACAAGCAGAGCTTTCTAAACCACTGTTAACTTTAATGTAAAAATGGTAAAAAGTTAAGATTTGAGCCCCCAGATCCAAACTAGAAGATTACTTGTTTGGGCTGGTATCCATTGAAATTGAAAAACAAAACTATGTTAGGTCCTTAAATTTCAGTATGCAATATCATAATCCCGTTACAGTGGTACCTCGGTTTACAAACACAATTGGTTCCAGAAGTCTGTACTTAACTTGAAGCATACTTAACCTGAAGCGAATTTTCCCATTGAAAGTAACGGAAAGTGATGTGGTGGACATGCCCCAAGGTAAAAGGCTTCTGGGAAATGATTTATAATGAAATGAAAAAGATATTCAAAAACACATTTTTGAAAAAACCAGAGGCCTTTTTACTTGGTATAGTTGGGGAAGAAATCCCAAAAAAGGATGTCAACTTCTTTATGTATGCCACCACAGCTGCGAGGATTTTAATTGCGAAATATTGGAAAAAATAAGAATTGCCCTCTGTGAGGGAGAGAGGCTACAGACACCCTCCTCCCATCTTAAGCACAAGCTCATCTCCCAGCGCCAATGGGAGCGGGGAGGGGGATGTCTCCAGCGGGGAATCAGGAAGTAGAGGGCATGGCTCAGGTAGGGTAGCAGAGCCACTGCTCTGCTTAGGAAAGGAAGTGGGAAACAGGGAAAGCGCGACCAGAAGACCGCTCCCGCCAACCCCGGAATTGCGCAAGAAGTGATGGGGGCGGAGATTCAATATTCCCAGGCTACTTTGTTGGAGGAAAACGTGGGAATCTCCATTCGGAGGTTCTGACCCAGACTGACAACATGTACATAGTACTGACTCAGCACTGTAAATAGCTTGCACATAATAAAAGTATGAAAAGGCAACGTCGTGAGGAGTCGTTACTCTAGAGTAGCCGCTACCGCGCCTGTGACACCCTCCATACAAGAACGGCAAATGAAAATGATGGACTTTATGGAACTAGCAGAATTGACAGGAAGACTCCGAGACCAAGCGGATGAGAGAATGGAGGAAGATTGGAAAAAATTTAAAGTGTATTTAGGGAAGTATTTTTGAATATAAAAAGACTGATCATAGGGGAATGCTGAAGTTAAGGCATTAGGGAAGAAAGAGAAGATTACAAAATAGGTAAATGATTTAAAAGTAAAAGACAGAGGTAAAGATGGATGAAGAAAAAAATATGATGATGAATACTAAATGTAATGATTAAGAAACTGTTATAGATGATTTACAAAAGAAAATCAGTTAGAGGGGATCTGGGGAAGTATACGAGACAATGATTTAAAGGATGAAATAAGATGATATTTGTTTATTGTTCTTATTGTTTTGTGTGTTTTTTCATGTTTTGTAGTGTTATATTGTGTATTTGATATGTACTAAAAGTGCTTTTATAAAATCAATAAAAAGTATTTATAAAAAAAGAGAAAGTAACAGAAAGTGGATTAATCCGTTCCAGACGGTCCGCGGAGTACTTAAACTGAAGCGTACTTAACCTGAAGTGAACTATCCCATTGAAAGTAATGGAAAGTGGATTAATCCGTTCCAGACAGGTCCGTGGAGTACTTAAACTGAAAATACTCAAACCGAAGTGTACTTAAACCAAGGTATGACTGTTTATAAATCTGTGATGCAGCCACATTTGTGTAAAGTTCTGGTCACCTTACCTCAGAAAACATTGTAGAGTTCGAGAAGGCTCAGAAAAGGGCAACTGAAATGATCAAGGGGGTGGAGTGACTCCACTATGAAGAAAAGGTTTCAGCATTTGGGGCTTTTTAGTTTAGAGAAAAGGCAAGTAAGAGGTGACATGATAGAAGTTTATAAAATTATGCATGGCATGGAGAAAGTGGATAGAGAAAAGTTTTTATCCCTCTCATAATACTAGAACTCATGGACATCCAATGAGGCTGAATGTTGAGAGATTCAGGAAAGATAAAATAATGTACTTCTTCATGCAGCACATAGTTAAACTCCCTCCCACAGGAGGCAGTGGTGGCCACCAACCTAGATGACTTTAAAAGCAGATGAGACAAATTCATGGAGGAGAGGCCTCTCAATGGCTACTACCCATGAAGGCTGTGCAGGGCCGTCTTGAGCGGATCGCGCGCCCTGGTGCTGAGGGGCGGAGATTGCTCCGCCGCCCGCCCCGCCCTCGCAGGGCGCAATTGGTTTCCGCGCGGCGCCCTCCTTCCCAGGCCGGCGCCCAGCTTACCAGCCCCCCCGCCATGGTGCACTGCGCCACCGGGGGTCTACGACGAGCTGGGCCTGAGGCTGTGTTCTACCTCCAAAGTTGGAGGAAGCAATGCTTCTGAATACCAGTTGCTGGAAAGCACAGAAGGGGGAAGTACTCTCATGCTCAAATCCTGCAACTGGTGGGCCATCGTGAGAACAGGATGCAGGACTAGACGGGTCTGATCCAACAGCCTATTTTTATATTCTTAAATACCCCCCAGAGTATCTACATTTCTTTTGCCCTAACTACCTGTGAAGCACTACATGTCACACTGCCCCAATAGTAGAGCTTTCTAGTAAAAGGATGATCTGCACAGCAGGAGGTCTACAATATTATTATTATTATTATTATTATTATTATTATTATTATTATTATTTTATACCCCGCCCATCTGGCTGGGTTTCCCCAGCCACTCTGGGGAATACAATATCCTATGGCAAGCAGGACCCCAGGCGACTACAGGAATATAAGTGGCCCTGCAGATTTTTGATTAAGCACACAATATTCATTCTGTTATTTTAAAGCCAAAAACAATGCATTTTATTGTTATGGCAACCTAACTTTAAAAAATACATTTAAAAATGATACCTCAACCAGAACAGCAGTGTGTTATAGCAACCAAATTTTCCCAGAGTATTTGTGTTTAAAGTTATTTCTTCTTTTCAGGCTTTTACAAAATGGTATCATCAAAAACATGGAAATTTAACATTTTGTATCATTGTACTCGGATTCAGTATATAAACAGAAAATGGAAATTATTTTTGAATCTGAATTGTGTAGTGAAATTATGTAGTGATAACTGCAGGAAATTAAGCTTTATGCCAGTGTAATGACGATCAGGCACGAGTCACTAGGCAAACCACTGGTTTGATATATACAAGTATGTTTTGTGTAGATTCATTTTGCAGGAATAGTTTACATTTATACTGCATCATTAATTCTGAATGATCAAGAGTTCCTTTGCTCATGTTTTGTAAGGTGCGACAAATACCTGAAATTTATTTTTGCAAAATATAGTAAACAAGGTTTCAGAAATCCAAACACAAAACATAATTATTACCTATTGCATTCTAGCATTATTCCTTTGATCCTTCTCTATATTTGCTATGTGTCTTATGAAACATGATTTCCAACTTTACTTCAAATTATTTTTTTCTCATTGATCTATAGCACTGTTTCGGATAATACAAAAATGAATCTTTCCTACACTAGCTTAAATTAATAACATTACTTTTATACAACCTTAAAATTATGCTTAAAATAAATGGAAAAAACAGAAGCTTGCTTTAGATTCAATATTTACAGTTTCAGTGTTGAAACAACTGGAAATGCTATTGTGCAATTATTTTTTCTTAGAGTTGGTGGATTTGGAAACCTTAGCCTTATACAGTATGCTTCCTAATTATATGAATGGTTTGTGCACCAGGGGTAAGTAACCTCTGACCCATGGGCCAAATGTGGTTCAAATCGGCCCATGAGGTCATTTTCCCCAAACCATTCATTATGTCATCAGATGGGTGGGAGGTCAGGGTTAAATCTGTGTTGACTCAATGCACCTGTGCCCAGCAGGAAGTCAGTGCAATGCCAAACTGAGTAGGATTTAACCCGCACTCATCCCCTGATGGAGAAGGGCTCAAATCCTGCCCAGTTCAGCTAGAGTCCATGGAAACCCCCGCTAAAGCAGAGGTGGGAAAACCTTAATTTTTGCAGTGCCTTGTAATGTGCTTTGAAGTCCTTGGTTAAAGACTTCAAAGCACCTTGCACTGACTTCATTGTGAAGACAGATAATTGACAGGTGGCCCCACTCACCTATCAAATGTGGCCCATGTGGCTGATCCTGCTAAGGATCTAGTCCATGAAGTGATAAAGGGGTCCCCATCTCAGCTGGACTCTTGCCCTTGCAAAGTTTGAACAATATGACCCCTGTATGAACCCTTCGTTTGGGCTTGGGCTGACTGAAATTGCAAGACTTTTTAAGAAGACTGGACTTTGCTGTTCTCAGAGCAAATTAGGATTGGATGGAGGAGTTTGTGTTCCTCTAAAACTTGTTCACTTCAATATTTACACTCACATCTATGCTTGTTGTAAAGAAACATCTCCCGTATTCCCTCTTCCCAAGGATATTAATCCTGTAAAAGCTTCCTTGAATGAATGAATGAATGAATGAGGGAAATAAATAAATGAATACCGTAGTTCCCATTCATCTTCGCAATGATATTAATATTAACTAAAAACAGAACACAATTGCAAGTGTCCTCTAATACAGGAAATCATATGTAATTTAACTCAGGCACTGTTATAATTTTTTAATGTATTTTTTCTATTTACTGTTTTGGTTTGTTTGTTTCTTTAAAAAAAGACCATATCTCCCTGGATGCTTAAAAATAACAATATGGTTCTTGTCAGCCTATTCAATGGTATTCATACAGTTTACAGATTAATAAGCACTAAAGAGAAAAATATGTACTATCAAGCTGAGTTTTTTGCTTTCTCTGTTAAATATTTGTTTTGTCCTTTGTGTTTATTTACTGATAACCCTTACTTTTCTAAGCTTTTTATATCCCTCTCCTTCTCTATTAGGGTTTAGAAGATAACTTCAAATCTCATTTAGCGCATTCTAGCAAGATTTCTCTAAGCAGTATGAGTCTTCCTTGCATCTCTTCCCCTCTCTGCAGGGATAAAGTCATGAATGAAATGGGTGGATCACATTTATTTGAATGCAGTGGATGGAATTCTATGTCACACATTTCAGTTTGCTAGATGGAACAATTCCCCCTCCCCTTCCCACACAAGCTGTTCAGGGGGTTCTCCTGACCTCCCACCAATCCACAGTGCCTCCATCATCTGAGGGTTCAAGCTCAGTTTATTGGCCCTCATCCAGTTCACTTCTGTGGCTAGACAATGGTACAGTTCATGTACAGACGCTCCTAACTCAGATGTTATGGAGAAGTAGAGCTGTGAGTTATTGGCGCACTGAATCCCAAATTCAGCACACCATAGAGCAAGGGCCATTGAGATGATAATGCACTTTCCCAAAGCTATTATCTGGACATAACCCTGTATGTAGGAGTGGAGCCACTGTAAAACTGTCTTCTACGCCTATCCCACAAAACCAGTCTAAGAGGGTACTACTCCTGTCCTGCTCTTGATACAAGTGATCCATCAGAGTAAACATGGCTGATTTAGTCACAAAACTGCACCTGATACCAGCCTGGCATGGATCCAGGTACGTATTCAGATCCTCCAGGAACTCCTGCAGCTGTCTGGCCACCACCTTACCAAATAAAGGAACATGTGTGACTGGGTGATAGTTGTTAGAAACCACAGGATCTAGGGTGGTCTTCTTTAGGAGGGGATGCACTACTCACCATAATGGGGGGGGAGACTGAGACTAGATGCTACCTGCGTCTGCTTTGTCTGCTTCCAGGTGCTAATTGCTGATGGGCAACTTCAAGGCGCTTGCTCTTCCTTATCTTTAAAACAGCTCTTCAAACAGAGGTCCTGTAGTGTCACCTGATTTCCCAGGCCAGGCGGATCCCCAGTTATGGTAACACTATCCTGCATGGTTCAAACCCTACAGCACTGGGCAATATGGTTCTTCACAGTACACAAGAAAGGGGAGTGACCAAGTGCACAAATAACTCTTACACCAAGTCTCCATTTTCACCAGTATATAACACCTGAACATGCACACTAGGAACCGCCTTCACCCTATCTACCTAACAATTTATAGCACACTTCTTCCCTAAATGTACATCTGTCAGGTTTCAAATCTTGACACATATGGAATAATATTGTAGCATTCAAATCAAGGCTAAGACCCTAAGGCTAACCCCTAAGATGGCATTGTTACATAAGCACTAAGAAGCCACAGATGTAGTTATGGGGGAAGGGGAAGGGGGCAGAGCTGGGGTGGGTGTCTCAATAAACAACAAAAAAAAACAGTGATTGCCACGCTGCTTTGCTTTGTATGTGTGTCTGGGCTGGCAAATGCTAAACATAAAATATCTGCAGCCTTATGCTATCTTTGGCTATGTCTGCTTTCCAAAAATTGCTCTTTAGGTCATTATTATGGCTTTTCAGAAGTCGGGATACTGTTGAAGAACCAACATTTGGCTAGACAAAAATAAATAACTGCAGAGCCATACAGTATGAAAACCTGTCACTGAAGAAGCAGCAAAAATACCCTTCAGTCTCCAACTTCATGTCCTGGCCTAACCACAGATTTGAAAAGAAATGAATGTAAAAGAAATGACCAAAAAAAAGGCATTCCACCTCCGACATCCATTCTATGACTAAGCTTAAACACAGGGGATTTGGCTTTGAACAGAAAGTGAGAGGAAAGAAGAAAGAAATTCTGCCAAGAGCCTTGTTCAAGACTCAGCTTGAGAAAACATGGCACTTTATAACATGTTGGTTGCTGTTGTGGTTATATCATTGTGCTGTCAAGAAATGGATACTGTGTTGCAACAGAAATAGTCTGTTCTCCATTCATATTGGTATTCCCCAGTCCTGGTTTCTTCAAAGTTGCAAAGCAACTGCATGTAATGTTAACAAAGCAAAAAAAAAAATTTTTTAAATAAAGTTTGCTTATCACCAGCCATTATTGACATCCATTTGAGGTTACCACTTGATGGCTTGTTCTTGACATTCCCAATACTGCCTGGTTACCTACACCACTATTAACAATAGACTCTGCTGGTAGTTTGCATGAAAAAGGTTGGAGCTTTCACTCAGTCTCACAATGAGGATGCCATATAGGAGGGGAAAAAATCTTCATGGCATATAGATTGACAGGCAACTCTGAAAGTATGCATTCACTCTCGTTTAGTATTGCCTGCCCTCATTCAGTTACTTCTGTCCTCAGGATCATAGGCAGAATTTTAGTGTAGGTAATAGCGGGGGGGGGGGGGGGAGAAACATAAAACATGGGGTTCAAATCCCAACTATTATCAGAAGTTCCATGATTAGCCCAGGGCAAGTGGCAAATTAAGTTCAACCACCAGACTCTAGATGGGTTAGGGGCATGCTACATATATAAACAAATCTTTTTTTTCCCTTCAAAACTTCTGAATTTGGGATATGGCAGGACTTTTGGAAGCATAGGTGACTACCATTAGTGAAGCACAAACAGTGTTGTATAATCTATATTAAAAAATTGTACAGATGATATTTGATTTCAGCCATTATCTCAAAGTATCATATGCCATCTGCAAAGATGTATATTGTCCCGTCTCAAAGGAGAGTTGCAAAGAGAATAGATTTTTTAAAAAACCTAAGCGCTTGACTATCGGTGGACTAGATAAACAAAAATAATGATGGTTGTAATGAAATTCTGCCTAATGAGTTTACTAAGGCCTGGGAAACTGGGACCACGCACACATTCTTCAAACAAATACAGTCACAGCTTTGACAGCGAAACTTTTGTTGTTGCTGTAATGATGATAGTGTTCACTGTTAAAAAACAAACAAAATAAACTTTGGGTGCATCTTTTCCATCTTTAAGATTTTCAAACACATCAGCTTTGATACTGTTATGAGTATGTGGGTGCTAGACTCCCTTAAATTACTGGGTTCAGTGTTAAAATGTCGCACCTCTCACAAATAGCATGTAGTAATATGCAAAGTGATGTTCTTTGCTGTGATTGTGTTTATATACCTTATTTTCCAGTTAGATGAATATAATATCAGGAGGGGGAAATACCTGCTGCTTAGGCACAGGCAACTGCAGAGATAACTTGAAACCTGTTTGTGAGTTATTCTCATTCTGGCCCAAAAGTGACATCGACTCTGCTGTGCTTAAATGATTTTGTGGCATATTCTTTCATGCAATCCTTGTTTTTTCCTTTGAAAAGTAAATATATTAACTCCAGAAAGACTAGCCACACATGCGGCAGTAGAAGTTAGGGTATGATTAGGGTCAAGCTGCTTTCCTAGCTCAAATACAGGGGGAAAGAGACAAACCTTGCCTTTCAAAAGTTTTTTAAAAAATAAATCAGTCAGGAAAACACCCCCCCCCAATGCAAACAGAACAAGTGTCATTGCTAGTCCACCTTGTTTTAATTCAAAATTTTGCACTTGATAATAATGAACCGGCTCACTAATTGACATTTATGTTGACATTTTCAGACCAAATATAATTTTGATAGTGTGAGTTCATACACAGGGAGTCATATATAGGACTTATTTTGACCCAAATCCAAAACATGACTCAAGCCTGTAATTTGCCTTGAGCATGTGTCCTGAGGTACATCACACGGGATTTTAACCTGTGCTCCAGCACCAATTTCTGGTTAAAAGAGGGTAGGTAAAGGTAAAGGACCTCCGGACGGTTAAGTCCAATCAAAGGCGACTATGGGGTGTGGCACTCATCTCCACTTTCAGGCTGAGGAAGCCGGCGTTTGTCCGCATACATTTTTCAATGTCATGTGGCTGGCATGACTAAACCACTTCTGGTGCACAGAAACACCCATTTACCTTCCCGCTGCAGCGGTACCTATTTATCTACTTGCGCTGGTATGCTTGAGGGTGGGATAGGGATAGGTTAAAACTTATTTTTATGTCACCTTTCAGTTGATGGCTTCTGAAGTAGTACAGGCAAGATTAAAATGCAAATTAATCAATAAAATAATTAAAATAATTTGGATCCAACCATCGGTAAAACAACAAATCAAGAGACTGAAACAACATCCTCAATTATCACAAAATGCTTGGCAGAAGAGAGAAGAACCATAAGCCAGGAAGGCAGCAGGGACCTTGAAATTGCCTATCAACAGTTAGCACCTGGTCAGCAGACTGAGCAAGCACACAGGTCGCCTAGTTGCAGTCTTCGTTATTACAGGGAGAAGCATTTAGATTCACAAAAAGTTTAGGGGTATGCGTACCCCAAGAAAAAACACTGGATATAACAGAAAGTACCTGGCATTGCCCAGGAATTCTAAGAAACCAAATAATATTGCCATTTTAAAATAGATAGTGTAATTTGTGAGTTTGGAGGCCATGCACATACATACAATTACACATGGTTCAGTGCATTCAATGTCATCCAAACATAGTAAAAGCCATCTCCACCTCAGAAACCCTTGTTGGGCAACAATATTTTGAAAGGTATCCGATCAGGTGCAATTTTGAACCCTCATACTACATTGGATGATGGGACCCCCAAACTGGGTGACAATATTGTTAGGGACTTTAAAATGGTTGTAGTTTGGAACCCATCATGCCAAATTATGCAAAAGCACACCAAATTTAGCCACAATATCTTCAGAGCCATCCAAATCGGCACACGTTGTATCAATCATGCTAAATTTGGCAAAGTCGTGCCAAACTGGGTGACAGTATCTTCAGACATGTCTTGATCAGCATAGTTTGAGTCCATCATGCCCAAAATTGGGCAAAGTCATACCAAAGTCACATTTCAGTTGGCCATCTTGATTCAAAATGGCACCTAGCACCCCATCATGGATGAAGGCTACCACCCCTACCTCGTGAACTCTCATGCCAAGTTTGACAATGTTGTCTCAAGAAGTGTCCAAAACTATTGAGAACAGATGGCCCAATGGGTAAACCACTTTCCAAAATATGCAGTAGATGGGGTGAGGGGTAATTTGTAAGTGGTCACCCTAGGGAAAGGCCAGCCACACTAGCAAGGAAGCCTTTTTTGCATCAGTAGGTCAGAACTAGTCAGAATGAGTCAGTCTCTGGCTTATGAGTTGTTCATGTGGTCAAGTTTGCTTTCCCTGATCCTTTATGTGGATCAACCACCAGGTTCCTTAGCTTACCCTCAACTGAGCAAGAGCGAAGTCCAACACACTTAAGTCCACTGATTGGTATGGGTTTTAGCAAGTTTTGTATCCTGGTTCTTAACTTAATCTGAGTGATTCCAATACCAATTGGATAGCTTCCAAATTATTTTTTCCCCATGCATCAGAACATTTCCGTTCAGTTTTTCAATTAGAACAATCCTTTGGGGTCTTTCACTGTGGTTGGCAGATACTAAAAGCATGTTGCTACAGGGCCCATGAGAGTTATCAAACCTTGCTTGTTGGCTCACCAGCTGATTCAGTAGGGAAGTAGCATTATCTGATAGTTTTCTCTCAGAGGCACTTCAACATCTCATGGGAAACGAAAGCAGCTTAGCAGCAGGTGAGTGAAAACGAAACTTTTGTTTTTAAGATGGGGCAGGAATGTGTTGGGCTGAACACAAAGCAGGACCTTTTGGTTCCAGTTTGATCAAATAGTTTGTTGCATTTATAATGGTTGCAGAAATATGTCATTTTCAGGTGGAAAAGGCTATCAGAAATCTTCAAATACCTTTTTGGATTATTTCCAACAAATGTTCATTTTATATCAGCTTCTTCTATAATGCAAATATGTCCACAGGTTAGATAATGTTAAGGTAACACAGTAGATGAACAATAATTGTGTGAGTGTTTACCTTATCATGTTGTTACCAAAGAAGGAAAAGCTTTAGTAACTTTACCTGTGTATCTTCACTATGCTCTAAAAGTGATCTGATTATTTTACATTCAAACAATCCAGCGACTTCCATGGGCTTTTTTCTCTGAATGCCACACATCAGATAAGTCTCTGATTTACAGCACGATGATTTGGTGCAAATTCATGTGAGCATAGGGTTTCTTCACCTTCCTTCATTTTCTTCCGGTCTTTAAATAAATTCTGAGCTTTATCTTGCTAACACAAATGGTCCAATTGAAAGCATCATCCAAACCATTTTGGATACTTTCAAAGAGACAATTCACTTGCAACTTAGGTTAATGTGGGTGAAATTTAGTGCTATTACATGAAGTCGGAAGTAAAAATTTCCCAGTGACTCATGCTATTGAATACTGATTCTATTGAAATCAATATGATGCCATCTATTATTTATTTAATGCAATCAGAATGTCTGTATTCGTAGTGATGAAAGGGCAAATGCTTTTCAAATAGGACCATTACTGACTTAAGTGCAGGCTTGTCTTTCCAGGTGCAGATCAATTTGGGGGTTAGAGGTTATAATACTAAACTTCTAAATTTAGCAATATACACACCCCACACGTGTAATAATCTATGACCCCAAATGATGGGTGTTGCATGGCATTAAATCAGAATGAGTGAGGACTTTCCTAGTTAAAAGCTTGGCCGGTGGGAGTGCCACCCCATTAAGATGACTCTGCTGCTTCTGTGCAGTTCTGACCTCCTGTCCCTGTCCCTAGATTCCACAAACCTGGACCACTGCTCCTAGTGCAGCCAGCCTCAGCTTTGCTGTCATTTAGCCTGTGCATAACAGCTACTGGGACTCATTACACATTGATGAGCCTGAATGCGTTCTCTGCTGCCATAAATATTTATTCCTTATAAGAGCATCTGTCTTTGTGGTCTGGAGTCAGAACAGCCCTAGCTGAGAGTAGACATACACCCCACCTTGTTGAATTTCTAATCCCTGGCAACAATCTTTTTATTTCAGTAAATTTTCAGATTTTATGATCAGTTCAACTGATCTTATTTTTATTGTATCTTTTTAACCTTACTGTATACAACTCGGAAACTATGGTATTAAGTAGTATATAAATCTCTGAAAATCATCATCATCAGTGTTAACCCACAAGCATCTGTATTCACCCACCAGTGCAAATTTTACAGGAGATCAATTGCTTTTATCTGTTACAATAATGGTCTAAGGCCGCAATCGTGCACACACTTTCCTAGCTGTAGGCCTAATTCAGATGTAGTTAACGTTTTTATACCTACCACCCACTAATGCATCTTTATTGATGGTAAAATTTCCTTACTGCCCACCAGTGCTGCAGTAACATGTGCCGTAGAACCCCCTACCACCCACCTGGAATCCTGAAATGCTCACTAGTGGGCGGTAGGGACCAGGTTGACTACCCCTGGCCTAACTGAACTTGATGGAACTTACTTATGAGTAGACGGTTGCACTATTTTGTTCTAATTCTCAGATTAAAGGTAAAGGTAAAGGGACCCCTGACCATTAGGTCCAGTCGTGACCGACTCTGGGGTTGCGCGCTCATCTCGCATTATTGGCCGAGGGAGCCGGCGTACAGCTTCCAGGTCATGTGGCCAGCATGACAAAGCTGCTTCTGGCAAACCAGAGCAGCACATGGAAACGCCGTTTACCTTCCCGCTGTAGCGGTTCCTATTTATCTACTTGCATTTTGACGTGCTTTTGAACTGCTAGGTTGGCAGGAGCTGGGACCAAGCAATGGGAGCTCACCCCGTCACAGGGATTCGAACTGCCGACCTTCTGATCAGCAAGCCCTAGGCTCAGTGGTTTAACCACAGCGCCACCAGCCATAAAAAGCTTTCACAATCACAGCAAATAATCTAAAATAATACCCTTCTAAGAGGTACCCGTAAATTCCCTACCAACAACCAGATTAGCAAATGATACAGTGAAATATTTATACATGTTTAATCTCTAAAGTGCTAGATACTAATGACTGATATAGCATGTTGCTATCTCTTTTCTACATAAAGCCTTCTGCTCTACAGTCACTGCAGCAAAAGCCCTATAAGGCTGCTGTGTTAGCTTAAATGGAGTTAATTTTCTCATAAACAATTATGTAAGTTCTTCAACACATTTACACATATCCAAGAGAGATGAGAAACCCTCCCAATTTTTACGTTAATCATGCTTTGGGGGATAGCTTTAATAACTCAAACATCTGCCACTTCACCTTGGGAACATTACGCAGAAGCGATGAAGAATAATTTTTCACAGCTCTGAGAAACATTTTAATTTTTATGCATAAATGCACTCATTGCTCAGGTACTTATAATCTAATTCACAATTATGTGGCACCCCCCTATGTATGTATGTATGTATGTATGTATGTATGTATGTGAAAGAAGTATAAACAGTTTTCCACAGCAGGTCAGTATAAACAACACATATGATGGGTGTTTGTGGCAACTAATGGGTCTTGTGTCTAACACCCACTGGAGATCAAGACTAATAGTCTCATCTTACAGAGAATCAAGATAATTATCAGAGGATAATTAGGTTAGCAGAAGCAGAATGGTGGGTGGAACTAGCAATATAGAAGTTGGGAGGGAATGACAACACATAAGAATGAGGTCGGGAAGGTTTTCTGATGACTTATCCAAGAGGAAAGATCTCTAAGAACTGGTTGAGTAGAATTTACTGAGGGTGCTTCTAACATTAATTGTGATATAACTGCTGGGTTATATCAGAAGTTCATATTCCTTTCTGCAAAAGCTAGTTTCTACACACACATCTCTCTATCCTCCATCCAAACAGAAGAGGCATTATTAGAATTTGTTTTTAAATAATAATAATATTTTTAATGCTGTAATCTGCCCTAGGATTTTAGGATGATGAGTAGATAATGAATATAATAATGATAAAAATTCAAAGATACATTATAACTAGGCAGAACACTTGGGGTGTGAAGCACAGTCAGTGAGGAGGTGGTCGACGGGGGGGGGGGGGGGGAGTTTGAAGGCCAGCTTGAGAGGTACTCCAACAAGCTGTAAATTTATAAACATTCTTCACAATGCAAAAAGCACATTGATAGAAAGTGTTGCACACATTACTGGCTAAAACAGGCATTATTAGGTTGCATTAATTCCTACCACCACAATTGTTTTAAAAGCCTAGAGGCTAGACTATTCCAATATGAAGTATCAATGGGCCTGTTCACATGTACAGTAATGCGAAAGCATGGTATTATATTGGGGCAGCTAACATGTCATTCTTCAGATGCCATTGGACTCCAGCTCCCATGAGTCCCCAGTCAGTATGTCCAATGGTCAGGGATGGTAGGATCTTGTGTCCAACAACATCCGGAGGGCCACAGGTCTGCCACTCCTGTGTTACACGTATGAGCCTTTGCTTGCATGCTCTGCCTCTGCCCTTTCCTCACATGCTCCACTTTAATAAGTGAAAGTATAAGTGGAAACTTTATTTGTAGTTTGGCTAACTGGCCTAACATGATGAAAGTTGGATAGTAATGTCCTGTGCAAGGCACTGTAAGAGAAATCTACCTGACATTTTTTTTATAATACAAATATCAATTTACTTAAAACAGAAGTATGAGAGGTTGATTTTAAAAACTCACAAGCATTGTCATAGCAATTGATTGGATTCAGTATTGTTCTTCTAGGTAAAGTAAAAAGGTAAAGGACCCCAGGATGGTTAAGTCCAGTCAAAGGCGACTCTGGGGTTCTCTGGGGTTGCGACGCTCATCTTGCTTTCAGGCTGAAGGAGCCAGCATTTGTCTGCTGGCTTTCTGGGTCATGTGGCCAGCATGACTAAACTACTTCTGGTGCAACGGAACACCGTGATGGAAACCGGAGCACACAGAAATGCAGTTTACCTTCCTGCCGCAGTAGTACCTATTCATCTACTTGCACTGGTGTGCTTTCAAACTGCTAGGTTAGCAGAAGCTGGGAAAGAGCAATGGGAGCTCTTTATACCACAGCGCCACTGTGAAGAATATCAGAGCTTAAAGAGTTAATGGCTCTGCTATGATGCTCTGGCTACTGGGTGGCGCTGCTCACATTCTGGAATTTTCCTTTGTAAGTGAACCTCTTCTACTTTCGTTTTCAAGCCAGGAGGAAGCAATGGCTGAAAGCTCCCCTGGAGCTTATTAGTTTATTAATAAATGTTAACAGTTTGGAAGGAACTGTGTCAGCGTTTTATTGCTGAGAGCTTCACACACAGAAAAGCTGCAAACCACTACGTTTTAAAGCTGCGCAGAAAGGAGAAACTCTGCTACGTTTCATGAGCCATCAAAAGAGGGAGGCGCAGGAGAAGCGTGAGGGCGCCATTTTGCAGGTTTAAGTTTCCAATCTTTATTAAAAAGATTGCATCCCTATTGTTCTTCCGATAGATCCCTAAGAGAATGAAAAGCTAGAAAGGTCCAGGGTAGCCACCACTCATCCCTGATATTTACGCAAAGGAGATTAATTATTTTCCAGGTAGTCTATAGACCAATTTAAATTAACTGCTCCCTGACTGGTTTTGTGAACAAGTTTTAAGTTCAGAGTGATAGATAGCAAGAGAAATTGGTGATGATTCAGCACACTAATACTGTGTCAGTAGACAAAATTTACACCTCATCCTTTATACTGCAGATCTATGGCTAATACCTGTTAGGAACATTCTAGGCAAGACAAAAAGTCAATCAAGGATGCCAGGTCTCCTACATGACAGGAAACACATTCTGTTGTTGTTGTATTGACTCCAAAAGTTGAGTGCACTTGTAATCCATTTAAATGTTCATCAGCTAAATGCAGTTCACACAGGCAGCCATCAACATTTATCAACGGAGAGATTTCTATTTGGCAGGCTTAAAAAAAAAGTTACTTGTAATGATATGAAAAGCAGAGGCATAGAATATGTGTCTATCTTACTATACAGCAAAATAAATGAGTGTCAAATTTGATATTTTAAAAACGATGGGGAATGTTAGAAAACTTATTTCAGAACATTTATAGGCAAACTTTCATCTCACCAACTTTGACAGTAAGTTTCAGCTGCAAAGGAAATAAAAACTGACAGATTTGAACAGAGCTGTGAGATAAATTCAGTGTCTGGCTAGTTTTTATTTTGAGCCAATGCTGCTTGGCAGGTCCAATTACAAAAGAAATAAACATTTTGGTTTTAAAAACTGTTAAACAAATTGTCTATACTGAAGCCTGACAGGGTACAATTTTCCACCAGAGCTAATGTATTTTCTCGGAATTTGTGCATTCTTACGATTTGATCATTTACTTCAGTAGACACATGCACGTCAGAGCTTGTCAAGCAATGAAGCACACATTAATTTTGGACAGATATGCAACAATGATTTTCCTATAAGATGAGTTGATTACACCTTAAAACATTTCTTTCTGGTATAAGTTATAACAAGATGCACTTAAACTTTGTCCAGAGGATATTAAGGAAGAAACATATTTTTATTATCTATTAAATTTACTGACGTCTAGTCAATATCAAAGATGTTGATTTTATGCTGCTGATGTCCTATTGGTATGTGAATTTCCAGCAATATAGAAGGGATCTATTTGAGGAAAACAAGAGAGCAATTTTTACGTAGGTCACAGCTGAGAAAAATACTAGTTGTGCTAAAGCAATTTCTTCAGCAGCATGAAACCATGTGTGTGTTATATGGAACAATGACCTTGGAATTCATCTCTAGATTTGTTGTTGAACCTCAGAAGCAATATTTTAAAATGACCATTGTAAGAAAATGTATAACAGGTAAAATCTTTAGAAAGTAGAATTCCAAATAATCAGCAAGGAAATTCCCAAAAGGTAGGATATGAGTATAATGTTGTGGTGCCTATAATTCAAGTTATATTTTGAAAATTCTAATACCAGACCAAAACCCACTGCACTTTGGGTAAACACATCTGTGGCGGTTACCTCAACCTGCGCAGAACCCCCAGACGTTTCACGGTCCGTTGGTACCTGCACCAACCACGTTTTAATTCCACTGCCACCAACCAGTATATGTCTGGTAATCTCTCCAAACACTCCAGTCAGGGATAACGTTGGAACAAACTATGTTTATTTAGATTTAGTACAATAGCATGTGGTTTCCAAAAGATTAGTTCTTATTTTCTTTCATAACAGTTCCTATACCGGCCTATACCTATAGCTTATAATCAATAACAGTTCCAAACTCTCTCTCCCTTCTGGTTACCTCGCTACCCCTGCCTCACCCTCCGACTCTCTCAACCACACCTCCTCAAACCTCCCACAACTAGCCCCAACAACAACAACAACAACAACCCCCTTCTCCTCCCAAGGGTGGGTTTATATAGTCCTCCTAACCCCACCCCCTAGGGTTCACTGACTAATCCCTTTAACTCCTTCTATGCTGTCTCTAAAGTTGGGCGATCATCACAACATCCTATTTTTGTTGGTGCTGGGAAAGAGAAAATCAATTCTATCATTTGCCTTTCCCAGGAAATGGAACCTAGCCACTTTTTATTATTAGAAAGTCCAAAAAGTGAAGTTGGGTCAAGCCATATTTTCCAAGAAGCAGAATCAAACACATCAAGGCAGAGACCAGGATTTTTGTATGGCAGCCTACAACAGAGTGGTAGTATGTTTGTTTGTTTGTTTGTTTTGCCTAACAAGTCTACTGTAGGACTTAATATACCAAATTTTAAATTGTTGTGTTATTTGGAATATACAGATGGGATCTTTAGCACTTGATGTGCTTTTAAAAACAGCTTCATCCTCTCCCCTTCCCAAATAACCCCCATGTTTGTTTATTTCTTATTTCCTCAGCTTTATTGTTCCCAGGCTACTCAGCAGCTATGGTATTTCCAGAACATTTATCAATATTGGATTAATAAGGTCCACTGTGCTGCTCCTATTCACAAATTGGTTGTTTGTGTTGTCCGTTTATTTTGTTTGGTGTTTTTGTTTCCCCACAACAACGAGAACAAATCACTTTTGTCTGCATGAACAGGAAAGTGCAAATCAAGTTGTCACTCTCAAATAATATTATGGACATGCAGCAAAAACATGTCCTCTAAATAATGCCACGCTACACCGGATCAGCAAATGATTTACAGATACACAGAGAATTTGAAATTGGTTTCTAATCATAACACATCCCATTATTTTAGGCAGAGATTTATATGTGAATTATCTTCCCTTCAATGTACGATTCTGTTAAAACAACAACACAATTGTCACTAATTTCATACTTAAGTTTAGGTGGTCTGACAAAATACACAGTTAAGAAGCCACCTTACATTCTCTTAGCAATATATGATAAAAATCTGAGCCTTTCTTGTATAAGAAATTCTGCCCCGTTTAACAAGCCCTTGTTTGCAAGGTGAGGAAATTTATTTTTGTCCATATTCTCCAAAGTGGTCAGCTCACAACCTGAGTTGCAAAACATCTGGCAGAAAATAGAGAAATATCCTCAGCTTTACACCTTTTGAGGACATTTCCAGGTACTTATTGTTTTCTCTCTGCATGACGCATTTAGCAGCATCCAACATACTTTTGATGCTGTCACCTTTCCCCATGCAGCACTCACTCTGTTTGCTTCTTGTGCAACATAAACATGGCTATTTTTCTTTACATGTTTTGTCTTAGTCTGCCTGAAGATTTCTGCTTGTTACACCACAGTGAGCTATGCTTTATGCTCCACATATGAAGGATGCTGTTCATTAAGTACCGTAAGTGCTGAAAGTGCACTTAGCAGTAATCCAGTATACCTCTAGAGCAGGCTTCCTCAAACTTGGCCCTCCAGATGTTTTGAGACTACAATTTCCATCATTCCTGACCACTGGTCCTCCTAGCTAGGGATCATGGGAGTTGTAGGCCAAAAACATCTGGAGGGCCAAGTTTGCCTATGCCTGTTCTAGTGTGTTAGTTATAAAGTTAATGTTTTCTTTTTGTTAAAGCAGACTGCTAATTTAATTCCTTAACTGAAACCTTCAAAATGTACTGAAAATCAGAAGTCTAAAGTTGACTGACTTGATGTATAGTTTGGGACTTGTCTTACTCACCTGTAACTAGCTTTAAATTTACATTTGCTTAGTCATAGCCATTTAAAAGCAAACCTAATGAAGATTGTTGATACTGTAGGGCAGAGTTTTCCATATTGTGTGTCACACGAACATTCCCCATGTTCTTCCCGGGGATGGAAAGGGGTTAGTTTAATTTCTGGTTTGCTTGTAAAACAATTACTGTCACGAAATGATACATGGCTAAAAAGTGTGTCACCAACATGAAGAGTTTGGAAAGCTCTGCTGTAAGGTAAAGCACCCTGCCAAGCTCTACAAAACTTAATAGAGCTTGCATGGTAGACGTACTTGATTGGCTATACTCATTAAGCCTACTTTAAGCATTGGGAGAAATGCTTAATCCATGGGTAGGCAAACTAAGGCCCGGGGGCCGAATCCAGCCCAATCGCCTTCTAAATCCGGCCTGTGGATGGTCTGGGAATCAGCGTGTTTTTACATGAGTAGAATGTGTCCTTTTATTTAAAATGCATCTCTGGGTTATTTGTGGGGCCTGCCTGGTGTTTTTACATGAGTAGAATGTGTGCTTTTATTTAAAATGCATCTCTGGGTTATTTGTGGGGCATAGGAATTTGGTCATCCCCCCCCCCAAAAAAATAGCCCCCCCCCCAAGGTCTGAGGGACCCCTGGCCTTAATCCAACTTTTTGCCAGTGCTAGCTGGGGTTTATGAGAGTTGTCATGCAGAAAATCTGTACAGCAACAGGCTGGCAGAGGCTGGATTAGTCAATATTATAAATTTGTAAGATGAAGTACACATTAATAATGCACCTTCATTCAGCTGACAGTGACCAGTTCCTTACTTATGCATAATTTTGAACTGTCTCCTGCTTCCATTCAGGACATGGGCGTAGGCAGGAGGGGGCAATTGCCCCCCCCCCAGAAGCAAAGGCTGAGGGGTGCAGCAGTGTGGCAGCCCCAGGCTCCCGCTCCCAGCGCGAAGCTCCAGAGTCGCGCAGGGAACGCGAGCCTGTGGCTGCGTCCTCCGCGCCTCCCAGGTCTTCGGAGGAGGCGGCCCCAGGCTCCCGCTCCCAACGTGAGCCTGGGGCCGCCTCCTCCGAAGACCTGGGAGGCGCGGAGGAGGCAGCCACAGGCTCGCGTTCCCGGCGTGACTCTGGAGCTTCGCGCTGGGAGCGGGAGCCTGGGGCCGCCTCCTCCGAAGACCTGGGAGGCGCGGAGGACGCAGCCACAGGCTCGCGTTCCCGGCGCGACTCTGGAGCTTCGCGCCGGGAGCGGGAGCCTGGGGCCGCCTCCTCCGAAGACCTGGGAGGCGCAGGCCACGTGGCCCCGCCCACATTTCCGCTGTGGCCCCTCCCCTCCCGCCCCTTGCCCCCGCCCCTTGCCCCCCCCCTAATTTTGATCCTGGCTACGCCCCTGATTCAGGAGATTTAAAGGTGGTGGCAGTGGCAACTTAAAATAAAGGTAGCATCTCTCGAGTCCACACCACTATGCAGAACAGTATGTAACTTCATTACACAGAAATAAACCAAAGACTGATCTTTAATGTCATTTGCAGTCCCTTTACTGGGCTGCTTCATTATGTGGAGAGGAAGAACAGTAAAGTTTGGACTTGTATTACGTCTGCTGTGTTATTCTCACAAATCTTTTAGGGTGCAACAACCATAACTTTTCACCATCCCACACTGGCTCATAAGTGTCCTACCATGCTCCAAACAAGTGACATTATTAATCTATTTATAACACTTATTTCCCTATTCCTCAGTACAAGGGCTCTAAGAGTGGTGTGCAATAAAGTACCAACAATAAAGCATTGTCGGCATAAAAAATGTCAGTAACGAAACAATGCTGGCTGTTTGACCGCAATAATAGACATTCATTCATTCTTTATTAACAAAGCAACTTATCTTACACATGTGTGTCATGTCGCAGCTGGCAAATTCCTCATCAAAGAACAACATGGCATCCCCAGTGAGACGAAGGTCCCTCTCACTTTCCGTCTTATAACTCTGACCTCTCAATTTATTAAAAGCATTAACAGGGATTTCTGAGGTAAATCAAACCTCCCACTTATCCCTCTAGCCTTTCTTTAAACCCTCTAGCACTTGTGGGTTTTCAAAAATAAAAGAGAGTCCTCTTCCAGCCTAAACGTGACCAGGTACCTATATAGACTTGGGGCTATAAATAAGACTGTTCCTATGTGCGCTCAGATAAGGGTTTCCCTTCACTAGAACCTCCCTTACTGTAAAGCTAGCCTCCTTCCTGAGGTAACTTTATTATCACTCAGAACCTGCCTCCTCCTTTAGCCCCCCCCCCTTTCTTGGTGCACTCTCAGCCACAAACTAACCTTTCTCCTCTAAAAGGCAGTTTTGACAGTTTAAAAGAGTTTCCCCACCACCTGGGTTCCTGGGTACCTTAGCTGGAAAATGAAATAGACGATTACTAATGTGACACTTTAAAGATGGATATTTATTGGCTTGAATCTTAATGGTTGCTTTCTGATAACATTGGTACAAACTTAACTTCACAGGTAACGTTCTTGGTAATCAAATAACAGAATACCTATCCACTACTTCATCTACTCTAAAATCTACCTTCTCCACAACCACCCAAGCTCCCACACAAAAAACCCTCAACCGCCAACTGACATAACTGTTCCCCTTTCCATTTAAACCCCATGCAGGCCACGCCTCCCATAGAATGTTGCTGCCAGTTAACCAGGAGTCTGGGTTAACCCTTCGATAGGTTGGTTGTGAAACAAAAATGACATAACAGTTTCAAATTCGCCACACCCAGCATTATACCAAGCCCTGGATCAGGCTCAATCTAGGGGTGAGGAGCCAGGATCCATAAATAAGGCAGAGGAAGGGCAAGAAAGAAACTTGTCACATCTAGAGAAATTGTTAACTACAGACAAGGTCTCCTTGGGAATAAGACCCTCCTCTCAAGGAGATATCTAGGTGAAGATAGGTGATAAGAGTCGCCTGAGGTCGGGGTGTGTTTTAGCAGATCCAGCTCAAATGTCCCAGTGCTAAGCTGGAACAGCAGCTGGAAAAATGTTTCTGTACCAACATTATGCTTTATCAATCTCCTGCCTAGTCAGAACCTGACCGTGGATTGCCCAGGACCTGTCTCATGCATTCTTCCAGAGTAGGTTACTATTTATAAAATGAATCTATTATGTGTATTCCCTTCTTTGCCGATGCGGCAATTGGAACATGACCCTGGAGTACCTTGATCTTGCCATTTGCCTGACCCCCTTTTTTGGACTCTGATTACTCAGACCCTGACCTTGAATCTACCCTGGAAACTGCTGCTGTTTTTGGCCATGCTGGTCTTGCTGCTGAAAAGTACCGCAAGTGTTCAGGAACTTAGTGAGAAGAGGACAGCTCACACCTAAACATCTTCAAAACCTGACTGAAAATCACAGCTCATATGTACTGATGAGTACAGGTTCACAGTTGTACATCATATGGCAAATTTGGTTGAGATTTTCCTTTGGGGCACAAAGCCAGTGAAATATGCCAAAATGCTTACAATGGGCTCAGTGAGTGTAGAGAACCCAGTACCACTTCCATTCAAGCCCTATTAAGTTCTGTAGAGCTTGGCAGCACACTTTTTTTTTTGCTTACAGTGCTGATAAACTCCATTATGTCTACTTTAAAAGCTATTTTGACTGGCTACTGCTAAGCAAATTTAAATCCATCATTGTGATCACTCTCATCTCCTGAAAGGTTTAACTGCCACAGTCTATTTCAGAAAATAAATACCATGCAGTACATTTTTATTCCTTTTTTGTTCTTCCTTGGAGAGGCATTAAATTTCAGCATAGGTTGACTATTTGTATGAGTGCTGGCTGAGGCTGCCTCAGACATCATATTAATCTCGTGAACTAGAGACACAGGTATGAGCAAATTCCTGGGATATAGGAAGGACTCTTATTCACCAGTAGAGTACATATTTTGCATGGGCCATATTTAATAAATACAGTATCTGAGATAACCGGGGGGGGGGGGGAGAATCCTTCCAGTAGCACCTTAGAGACCAACTAAGTTTTTCATTGGTATGAGCTTTCGTGTGCATGCACACTCCTTATTCGTATCTGAAGAAGTGTGCATGCACACAAAAGCTCATACCAATGACAAACTTAGTTGGTCTCTAAGTTGGTAGGAATTTTATTTATTTATTTATTTGTTTCGACTACGTCAGACCAACACGACTACCTACCTGTAACTGAGATAACAGGGTTATACTACTATCCCGGAAGGTCACTGCCCACCTCTGTAGTTAAATTTAATACTGATCTGATTGGTCGGTATAAGTCATTTTGTTATAAACAGCTCCCAAAGAAGAGGGGGTTTTACATAAGGTTTTAAAAAGCAGTATCTCTTCTTTCCAACATCTTTATCCATTTCCTTCCAGGGCAAGGTAATATCTTTCTTGTACTAACAAATACTATTAAAGGGTAATCAAAATAAATACCGGTAAATCATATGTGTACGGCACTTAAGATGCATGTCTGTATAGATAAATAAGGCCAGGTTTTTAGCCCTAATGACTAAATTTGTTGATTGTTTCCAAAACTTAGTGATTATTAAGTGATAAAATACCACAGAACATTCACACCACTTTGGATTATTTATTAATAAGGTGTACTTTAAAAAGGGGAGGGAGATCATAAAAAGCCGGTGGTATTTGATCTGTGGTGCAAGTCAGCACTGGCTGTGCATTTTTACCCTCAGTCTTGGTATTTGTAAAGGATAGTTTGCCTGTATATTTATCGCTTGATAACTGGAGCCTCACATTACAAGAAAAAGGAAATAGAAAGACTCCCACCCCACTGGCAGCTTCTGTTCTATGGAAAGCAGCTGAAGGGGGTTGGTATTGGCATTGGATAACTGTAGACCACACAAGTTTATGCCATAATAAATCTGTTAGTCCTTAGATGGTATATGACACCTAGTAAATTAGCAAAAAATATGTGTCAGAATCAGATATCTGTTGGAAGTGTAACAAGAAAGAGGGTACCCTTTTCATAGGTGGTGGCCATGTAAGGTGGCCAAAGCATTCTGGGAAATGATTTATAATGAGTTGATAAAAATGTTGAAGATAACTTTTATTTAAAAACCAGAAGCTTTTCTCTTAGGAATATTTGGTTCAGAGGAACCCATTGAACAGGGGGGGGGGGGGAGAGTATTTATGTATGATACCACGGGTGCTCAAATGATATATGCCCAGAGATGGAAAGAGGAAACAGTTCCAAACAAGGTAGATTGGCAACAAAAACTGATGGAGTGTGCAGAAATGGCGAAACTTACCGGAAGATTAAGAAACCAAGAAGAGAGATGTTTTAATACAAAATGCGAAAAAAATATAGTTTAGGTTTTTTTTACATGTTTGCATGTGGTGATTGGCCCTGAGTAGGCCATGCACTACAAAAAACATCCAGGGACAGGGAAACCCTTCCTAAAGCAACCAAAAAAAAAAAAAGACTTGCTACTTTCCATAATTGATTATTTGAAAGAACTATGTTTTTGTTACCGGTACCACGGTTTTGGGGAAAACTATATATTGCATGCCAATCCATGTACAATAGCCCCTCTCATTTTTATTTCTTGCTAAAGAAACAGTATGGGGTATTCTGTAGAGTGATTATTATCTTATTGGTCTCTTTTGAGAGCTTTGTTTTCAGTCTTCAGAGAGTGAAGAAGCTGATGCAAACAAGAGAGCAAAATTATTTCTGATAACATGCAAAAAGCTGCATTCATGAAGCGGTAGTAAAGAGTGTAATTTCCCAACCAATTACATTCCCTGAATGCTCCTTTAGACTACTGTCAGGGAGAACAAGTTTAAGCATCTCAAAAATACCTACCTAATGATGAGGGAAATAACTCTCATATAAAATTAATATCTAAAGTGTTAAGCCATAATTCTGAAATGAAAATACAGGGCAAATGTCATCACGGAATTCTATACAAATTGTAAACTAATGAAGCACTACTTATCCAAGGGGTAAGCTTTTGTATTTGGGGTAGGGTTAACTAGCATGCTTGGACAAGTGGCTCTGAAATCACTTCCTATGGCACCATGTGGGCAGGATTATAAATGTTCATCACAACCCTTTTGCAGGGGTATTGCAAGCTCTGTGTCAGTTCACTGAACAAGGGGGTCATCTGGAGCTCTGGCACAATCCACTCAGGCCCCGCAACCAAAAGGGACCTCAGAGGTACATGGAATCACAAGCTGGAAGCAACTCTTCCAGCAACAGTTCTGGCAACACTCACCAGCCATGGGCTATGCCTTTGTAACCAGGCCCGGCTCTAGGGGTAGTCTCAGTGGCATGGGGCACCAGGGCACTGGGCTGGCAGGAGGGCGCTGCGCAGCAAAGCCGCGCGGAAGCCATATTGCGCTCTGCGCCCGCCCACCAGGGCGGGGGCACCGGAGCGATCTCCGCGCCAGGGCGCCTGACCGGCTTGAGATGGCCCTGTTTGTAACAGGCTTAGCATTATATCCATCTGACACTGCAACCTCTTGTTGGATTGTTGAAGGGCCATTCTAAATCTGACAACTGCTAATATAGCCAAGTTGCAGGTCTGATCTCTCTTATTCATAAGATAAGCTTCCCCCAGCCCAACTTTTCCTGCTATTTTTGGCACCTGGTTCTAAGAAGCTGAGCAACACCTGTGAAAAGAAGCACGGGGGCAAGTCAATTCACGGAGCAATCCTTCTTGTAGCCTAGAATAATGTCATTCCTAGAATCTGAGCCTGCCAAATCTGCTTTGGATCTGATTCAGCAAAGTTGTGCAATATGCCAGCCACAAAATTGACTTGAACGCACTGGGAAACCTGGTGGAATCAAAAGCTTGCAACTATTCTAGAATAATAATAAAAATCATATTGTGACCTCATAATAGTAGACATTTTGCTACCATTTTACATTATACAGAAACATGCTCCTCTTCAGAAGAATGGAAAAGCAACCCCTGACATAATCAAAGCTTATTAGGATTTTTGACATTTATAAACCTCTAGCATTGTCCACATAATTCCTAGGATAAAACTGCCAGCTGAGCATAACTGAGCAGCCTTCTTTACCCCCTCTTCCTCAATTTGAATTGCTGCTTGCAAACAAATTTCAATGTGCCTGTGTGTGCACACAAACCAAATATAAACGAATTAGCTTTCAAATGTTTGGGACAGAATCCAAGATAAAAATAAGGAATTTAAAAAATAAAAGGAAATGATGGCTTGCAAATGTTTAGAAACATTTCATGCCATTAAGGCTGATTAGAATAATATACCTGTCCTTGCATTGGAGGCAAACTCTGAGAATACACCAACTACTATAGTATATATAAATATCTAAACAAGATCTAGGAGATATTTGGTTACTTTGTGAAATACTTTGTGAAATCACATGGAAACACTTAGTACTAAAATAATAATAATAATAATAATAATAATAATAATAATAATAATAATACCTAACAATTATCTCTGAAAGACAGTTTGCCCACCATTGTTGGCATTCCTTGAAATGTGCAACCACATGAGACTGCATAGTATGTTTAGGAACACTCTTTCCTTACATAGGTCAACAACAAGCCCGAAGAACACATCAAGAGGAATTTTCTGAAGAAGTGTGCATGCACATGAAAGCTCATACCAATGACAGACTTAGTTGATGTCTAAGGTGCTACTGGAAGGATTTTTTTTTATTTTTTCCGACTATGGCAGACCAACATGGCTACCTACCTGTAACTAGAATCAAGGGGAATGAGTGTGCATATCAGAACAGGTCCAATAATTTCTAGTACATAGAAAGTCCACGGATCCCTTGATAATCTATCCCTTGATAGATTAATTAATGTGGATAGGGTTCTAGTGAAGGTGTAATGTTTGAAAAGTATGGCTATAAGTTGTTCACTGAAGACCTAAAAGAGATGTAGAAAACATATTTATTATGTGACTGCATAGATTTCTATTCTGTTGCAAATTTTATGGGTTTCCCCCCCAAGAACCTTATGTTATGTGAACTTATGTTTGCTTTTTGTTTTAATCTTCAAGCTGCTTGACATTTTTGAAAACAATATAACAATAGGAAATAGAGTTTTTAGAAGCTTAAAACCTAGCAAGTAAATCCAATGAGAAACCAAAAGTGACTGTTTCATGATTCCTTCTTTTACAAGTGAGGGCTTAGTTTGGGCTTATGTTTCACACTTACTCCACACTATATTTGAGCTCATTAGGAGTTTTGGCAGGCAGTAAAGAAAATGGGTATCAAAGTTTATGTATGCATAGCATTTATAGGTAATAGTGCCCTCTGCAGCTTTAGCATGGGAACACTTATACCCTTAATAGTTGCAAGCTAAGAAAAAGCACAAAAAGGAAACATGGGGACAGGAGCACACCTCTTTCCATGGCAACAAGAGACCCATGGGAGAATCCACACATAAAAAGAGAGAGAGAAGAATCGACTCCAGGGTCTCTTCACTCCGCAACTGACATTTTGAAATGAATGATACAACATTGCTCTAATGTGCACATTTGTATAAATCACTAGGGCAAATGGAAACTGCGCCTATAAGAAATGCTGCCCTTCAACTCTTAACATTCTTTTCCCAATTAACTTTCACAAGAGGGGTGGCAGTGCTGGTGCTTGAGAATAAAATGGATCTGGAGCATATGGAAACTTAAAACTACATTATACTTTGTCTGGACGCCCATAACTGAAACAATTAACCTGACCCCAAAGGTTACACTACTACCTACTGTCATTTTAATAGAGAAATTAATATGGAAATTAAGTTACTCTTTATCTTCATTAAGTGACACGCAGTTGATATAATCCATTATTTCTTTTTCTGCCTATAAAGTCGCACAAATAATGAATTAGGCAGACAATGCATAATAAATGAGATTCTTGCCAAAAGATTTTAAATGTCAGAGTTGTGAGATAAAAATGGCTAGCTTCGAAGAGCAGACCCAGCCCAGTGCCAAGTAATCCTTCCATGTACTACACTGGAAAAGCTTACGGTTTTTAATGGAATAAATGTGCTTAAATTAGTTTGGTCTTCATGTACTAATTGCACATTGCTTTTGTGTTTAGAAAATGCAAAAATTGGTGAACTCTGGAATTTGTTTATAACCACTGACGGCGTCATAGTACTATATTTAAGAACTATGTTGCTGGGTCAGATCAAAAAGCCATCTAGTCCCAACATCTTGTTTCCAACAGAAGCAATCTTCCAAGACAGGCATCCCCAAACTTCGGCCCTCCAGATGTTTTAGACTACAATTCCCATCATCCCTGACCACTGGTCCTGTTAGCTAGGGATCATGGGAGTTGTAGGCCAAAACATCTGGAGGGCTGCAGTTTGGGGGTGCCTGTTCCAAGAGCTCAGACAGCAGGTCAACATGCTTGTGCTGAAGATCCTGAGTATATGTTCTGGTTCCTTCCTCCCTCCCTTCCTTTTAGATGATCTACAGGTTCATCAACCCATTGTTAATTCTACATCATTTGAAGTTTAGTAGACGATTGATGATTATGGATTGTATACAATCATGTCTCTGTATCCAGGGAATCCAACTGGATCTCTCTTGTCATGGAAGGCTCTTTGATACAATATGCATGAAGTCTCCAGGGTAGCAGTGGACCTTTTCTGCTGGATATGTCCCATATTGGGATAAGGTCATGGTAGGGAAGAGTAAGCACTTGTCAGTAAGCACTTTGGCAGAGTCTCAGTAGTAGAAACAGAACTGCTGATGGCATGTTGTAACACTGCAGATAGGTGATATGACGGAGGTGATTCAACACAAAGCAGCAGAAGTGTTTGTTTCTCTGGCATCATTGTCCTTTACCAGATACATAAGAATCAACCAGGAGACTCTTTCTTTCCCATTAATAAAAAAACGAATTTACAAAAGAATTACTTCTGTGTTGCACTTCATGCTGTGTTGCACTTGTTTCTTTCAGCTGTATCATAATTTGGCTGCATGCGGTTTCCAATGGTCTTGATGGTAAAGGTATGAGATCAAAACATTTTTTTATAAACTTTGCAAATATACTTGGAAAAACAAGGTCATAGCTGAATGAAATAAGTCTGCATTCAAATGACATAATTTAAACTACTGGGGACTTACATAGATGCTATCTAGGAGGGATCTTCCATTCATTCAGCTAAAGAAGTCATGGCTATGTAATGGATATACAGAAAGTTGAAAAGAAAGCTCTACGTAATATTCCTACAAGTAAATAATTTAGTAACGAGGGTGTGTACACTCTTGTTCTTCACCAGTTTAACATCTCCCTCTGGACTGGGGCACATGGCCATCCTGCTCATTAGTTATTTCCTTTTCTGTGCCCATAGCAGCTGTACCATGCTGAGAGAGAACAACAGATCACCTGCCTCATCTGAAAGAAACTAGAAAACTACATGCCATCTTACACTTTATTGTGGGTTTACTAGTGTCTTTCAATATGCCATGTTTTGTGCTGGGCTAGGTATAAACCTAAATCTTTGTCTTGGCACAGAGTTAACAAGAACAAAATGTAATGAGCCCCAAACCCCATTAAAATGTTGCTGTATGCAAACATGTCTGGACATTTGAAGGTTAATTTTGGAGGACTTCCTCACAGTGAGATTCTAAAACAGCAGTTTTAGAATACTCAGATGTGTATTAAAAGAAGTGAACTCATGTCTTTCACTCATGTCTTTCTTGGTAAGATGGAAAACATCTCTTAAAGCACATTACACCATAAGTCTTATCTGAAAGTTATGAGAAATTTGCTAAATTTCCCTCTAGGTTATGTTTAACTAACAAAATATTGTAGCCCGATACTTTTGTGGTATGTTGTTTCAACTTTACGCTATGCAAGCATTCAAAATATTGTGCCCAATTCTAGCACAGCAGGCATCTAGGGAGTTGCTGGAAAACTCAAGGGCCACCTGGAACAGAATTAAGCATTTACTGGAATAATATAGTCACTGTAGGAATGCAGGAAAAGTAACAATAGGAAAATAATCCTTACTACTTCCTTCCTGCTCAGAGCTCAGTCTTTTCCTTCATCAAGTATCTAAAGAGAGAAAGTGCTAGTCCTGTGCTCTCCTAAGCAGAGACTTCATTTTTATCTCAATCATGTGTTTTGTAATCTGGAAGCATATTCTGTCCAATTTATTTTCACTGATGCTTACTGCTGGAGCTTTATGTGAGTAAAGAATATTTTTATTCTTACATTACAGACTTCCGTGTTATTCATTTTTTTAGAGGAATTAAAAGGGTAAGATTGAGACTACTAAAGCATCCTGGATAATTGTTAATAAGGTTAAGCAACCTTAGTCCCAGAGGTTTCCAGACATTATTCTGCAAATAAATGGTAATTTTACACTTTGCTAACTAGCCATTGAACTCACACTAGTGAGTAAGAGGATGGACTGATAATTAGTATCCTCTCCTTCCCTCCAAATTCACCCAACAATTCTATGTCCAAAAGCTGCCTAGAATGGCATTCAAAATTATTTCAATACTGGCACTAGGATAGAGTCCTCCACCATATTTAAAGGCAGCATGCTAGCTTAGAGTACAGGGCAAGCCACAAAACACACAGCCCTTCCATTAGTGTTTGTTGCCTGAGGCACCTGCCTCACCTTGCCTCTTGGTAAGGTTGGCTGTTTGAATCCCGGCAACGGGGTGAGCTCCCGTTGTTTGGTCCCAGCTCCTGCCAACCTAGTAGTTCGAAAGCACATCAAAGCGCAAGTAGATAAACAGGTACCGCTCTGGTAGGAAGGTAAACGGCGTTTCCGTGCGCTGCTCTGGTTTTGCCAGAAGTGGCTTAGTCATGCTGGCCACATGACCTGGAAAAAACTGTCTGCAGACAAACGTCAGCTCCCTCAGCCAGTAAAGCGAGATGAGCACCGCAAGCCCAGAGTTGTTCGCGACTGGACTTAACTGTCAGGGTCCTTTACCTTTTTAAGGCTGAACCTGATGCTTAATAATATGCAGGCTGAAGGATAATCAAGTCAGATTTTTCAGTATTTTGAATCAGCAGCAGTGATGCCAGTAATTGTATTAGTGCATCTTAATATGTAAGGCATTACTCACAGTTAGAAGTTGCTAAGTGACAATTACATTTAGAAAAGAGTGACTTGATGTCAGATAGCTACAGTCATTTCAGTGACATTCATCATCTATCTTATCCTCTCAGAATCATCCTAGCAATTTAAAGGTAAAATGGTTTTGCATCTGTTTTGTGTGTGGGTTCACAGCTGTCAAGCACATGATGTATGACTATTGTCCTCCCCACGCCTGCCGCATTGACCGATTATTTCCATTCTGTGGTCTAAAATTATAGGATTATAGCAGCTCTATAATGCATTATGCTCTATCACAAAAGTTAAAAGGTGTATGGGGGAAAACAAATATGTGACATAGTTCGGTTCTGTATGAGGCTCATAATGTGAGCCTCACCACAGGCAAATAACCGTAAGAAGAAAAATTAAGTTGTCATTTAACATAGCAGTTCAAGCCTGCACAGCTTGCGACCCAACAAGCTGTATGCAGCTCACTAACTACATATTGTGGCTGCCAGGTCCTTGATAACCTCCTTGTTTTTGTAGTCTCAGGCAAGCACCAGAAACAGCTGGTTGATTAAGTCCCTGATGGGCTGTCCTATATGGTTGCAAGGCTGTATTTTGGCTTGGCGGGTTGGGCAGTAAGTTATTCAATGCTAAAACGGTTATGCTATAACAAATGCAGTGCTGTATTGAAAGCTGCTTGCAATGTCACAGTTTTAAGAGGAATGGTATAGCTTATGCATGTCACTGTCTACATGCTGATGAATTCCAGATACAGAGAGACTTGAATAATCAAGAATCTATTTGATGCAATTCTGTTGCAGATAATCTTACAAAATTCCCAGAGTTGATTTCAGTTTGTAAATTCCTTGTTTGTTTGATGGTGTGTGCTGATTTTTATGGCAGGACTTCCTCCAGATGTTACAATCAAGAGTTATTGCTACTAACATTCTATACTTTGTGTTTGCATTAAAATTCATATTTCAGGACAGACTACTTGAGATGCAAGAAAATGTGAGAGCTAGCTCTACCTCGGTTTTTATTTATTTATTTATCCTTTGACACTCATTGAATTAGTTTGTTCATTTTAGCTGCAAATAACAGCCAGCCAGCCAGCCTGCCTTATACAAATGGGATTCTGTTGAATTTCTAGGAAAGGAATATATGCCAGCAGACTGCCAAAGGAAGCTGTTAAGATTTCCGACTTTGATACGCTCTGTTTTAGCTCAGCTTGGTTTCTAAATATAGCAAACTCTGGGCAGATCAGCCAAGTTTGCATTTGTAATCTTTTTAATATGGCCTTATACCTTCTGCTGGTGGGTGATTATCTTTGGACAGTGACTATTGTACAAGATTCACTGTTCCATACGGATTAAACTCTTTAGTGTTTGGAAATGGAAGACCAAAGGAATTTAGCTGCCTTAGCTGGAATCAAGTGTGTTCAAAGAAAGTCTCAAGCCAAAGCTCTGTCACCTGCTCCATTTCACAGAAGCGCTCAGTTTGTTATTAATGCATGCACAAATGCTGTACAGCAAGGTTTCTCTTAACTTCCAATAGCTTAAAAAAAAAATCTGACTTGCACTTGATTCCAAAAGCTTTGTTTTTTAAGTGTGCAAGAGTAAGTATTGATGTACTCCCACACACTCTGTTTTTGCATGTTTCATTGATATCCATGTGCCACCTTGAGGGGCAAGTAATTCTGTTGTGCCTCTTTATTGGAAATGATTGATCCAATTCCACCTGCTGGAGAGACAGGGAGGAATTGTGCACTCCCAGTAGAGGATGACAAGCCGTCAAGACCAGCAGAGACACAGTGGACAACCTCCTCTGGGTATAAATGCTTCAGACTCATGAAAGAAAAAGAAAAGTATTTGCCATATAGATCACAAGTCCAATGAGAAGCCTAATTCATAAGGCTTACCTGACTGCAGGTAGCAGGAGTTCGCTCAGGGTGACACGCAAACTGAAAGCAGAGCTGAAAGAAGCACTCGACTTTCACAATTGGACTCACAGAGCCTGGATTGCATTATGTATAAATTTAAATTGCTGCCACAGCGTCCAGCTTCATAGAACAGCCATAACTTTCAGCATTGCTTCCGATGGCCTAGTAATAGGGGCAAAGCAAATGGCAAGAATCTTGAGCCTATGCTGCTGGATTTGCTGGTGTTATGCCACCATTTTTTATTTCCCCATAATGTAGGGCCCATGGCATATGTGCTGCAGGCATTGCCTTGTGGGAAAGTTAAAGTGGTACCTGTGACAGCAAATCCAGCCACTTACCGTATGCCCCATGCTGCTATCAGTACTAGCCACTCAAAATTAAAGGGGTGGGGAATTCATTGTGTGAGCAATGGGTCCTACTGAAGCCCCACAGAGCTGTATGCTGCTATAAAGTCTACATGTTCTGCATACAAAAAGGTCTGAACTCCAGGTCAGGCTGGCAAACTTATGTCTGAAACATGGGATAATAGCTGCTACTTAGTGTAGACCAGGTGTTGTCAACCTGGTCCCTACTGCCCACTAGTGGGCATTTCAGGATTCTAGGTGGGCAGTAGGGGGTTCTACAGCACAAGCTGAATCCTCCTTCCATCGAGCACTGGTGGCCGGTAAGGAATTTTTACCATTAAGAAAGATGCATTAGTGGGTGGTAGGTATAAAAATGGTTGACTACCCCTGGTAGCTATAGACAATGCTGAATGAGAAGGGAAATGGTCTAATTAACTATAAGGCAGCTTCCTATGTTCCTGTTTGAAACCTAGTTTAGACAAGCTAGCCATTGTATTCATGTTCTGGATTATGATTCCTCATCTACCTGCACTAGTCCTAGACTCAGCCTTTAGTGGAAACAAGCAGTGGTGGTTGTTGCTTATTGAGACTGGTGGTGGACAGAGCAGCTAAGGAGGTTAAGACACATTTAACTACCTGTTCAAGTGATGATGACATGAAATCTCTTTCCTTCAAAAAATCACCACGAGTTGAAAATTATAACTTGCCAAGCCCCATTTCTCCATTGTTATTGTTTTTTATTTAAACCACTCCATGACCCAAGAACATGTACACTGACCACTAATAATGAACCATATGTTGTAGATATTAGTGGAAATTTATGCTGTTTTTGTGATGTACAAATGACATGAGAAGACTTGGTCTATTTATTTGAAAATTAAGCAACATATAACTCCAACATCTGAAGGCAGCCCTGTTTAGGGAGGCTTTTAATATTTAATAGAATATTTTATTTCATTTTTCTTTTGGAAGCCGCCCAGAGTGGCTGGGGAAACCCAGCCAAATGGGTGGGGTATAAATAAATTATTATTATTATTATTAGTAGTAGTAGTAGTAGTAGTAGTAGTAGTAGTAGTAAGTACCTGCATTTAAGAACATGGCTGGCAAAGCATATAAAGCTGAAAAGAGTGGGTTGGCAATGCCAAAATTCTCAGCTGACTACTCAAGTTAAATTGAGCAATTTTTCTTGTGTGGCATGGGAAATCTAAGAAATCAATATACTAGATAAATTAGTTTGATAAATTAGGTTGGAAGCTAGGCTGCAATGTAACATTTGCCAAACTATCTAGTAAAAAAGCAAGACAGGACTAGATTTTGGACATGGTCTAGAATTGGCTCTGCTAGATATTGCATAGCAAGTATATAGTTCCAGAAGTACACACCCCATAAGCAATTCAGCGTAGCTGAGAGCCTAGGCTTTTTAGGATCCTAAAGATGTGTGCAATGAGGGCTCAAGCAACCATTTTTCATGCCTGTACAAATTTGTAACACGGGGGCCCCTTCCACATGCACACCACAATCCCATCCCATACATAGACTCATGAGTCATGAAACAAAACATTCTATTTTAATTCTGAAATTACATTAAATAAAATATATTTCTAAAAATTGTAACACTCCTTCTAAAGAAGTGTCCTGCCCAAGCTCATTGACTATTTTATAACTTTTTTTGATCCTAATAAATATATTATTTTGTCAATGTCTCAATTTTTTTACAATCATTATTCTAAAGGACCCATTCGGCTGCAAACATTTTGTAAAGTTTTATTGTTCTGGTCCTTTTATGGCAGAACCATTAATTATTTCCCCACAGTCAGTTTATCTTGCAAAGTCACTATCAACAGATAAAATAACTAGGTGGCTGAACTGTTCTTGCCCCATAGTAAAACACCTGCTGTTTTTCACAAGTGCCAATTTGCTCAAACTTCTCAGCATCTATCACAGTCAATGACTGTGTGCAAATAACCCATAGAACTATGCACACTCCACTGAAAATAAGATGAAGGAATGGGAGGGATTCACACTCTCTTCCAAAAGAGTGTGTGTGTGTGTGTGTGTGTGTGTTGAAGTTAACATACATTTAGTGAATAGCCTTCAGTTATTTTTCCAACATACTACTTGCCAGCATTTGTTTGTCCTGCTTCAGGAAAAAAACTGACATGGAAAACAGTACAGTGCTCATATTTTCTCTCTCTTGTAAGAAGTCTTAAATTTGGAAAAAAAAATTATTCACATTTAGGCCAGCAAACCCTACCTGCAGCATCACTATTCCCCAGTATTATGAGTTATCAGTTTCCCTGCTTAGTCACAAAGAACTGTGGGACTGGTCATTCTCAAGAGAGCATGCTGCACAAGGAAACACAAATTTCCCTGTTTCCCAAATGCTAATTTTTAAGGCTCCAATGACCTGTGTAGCTCCCAAGCAATCCCAAAGGATTCGGGGTGGGGGTTGGGGTGGGAACCTTTGCAGCCTAAATCTGATTGAGTTTATACAAATTTATGGTACATACACTCTGTAAGCCCTCCTGCATCTCATGAGAGCCCAGCCTAGTCCTCCAACACATTATATAATCACATGGGTTGGGTTGAGGAGGATTTTAGTGAGACAGTTTCACTGAGTTTGGGGCTTTTGAACAGCTCCATTTATTGGTAGACCTATTGCGTGTCGAGGTCCTCAAGCCACCCTCAAATAAAACACAATTCACACAGAATTTTTGTTTAAGGTTTTTGGCATAATTTTTTGGCCACAACTTTATTCATTACAGAATGTGAGTAGTTGCTTAGCAATGGTTCACGATTATCTGTTCCCACCTAGAGGTAGGAACAGAAATGACATCCGCAAGCCTGCGAAAGTCAATAAGGAAAAACATTTTGGGGAGAGAATAGAGCTAGGTGCCAGGCCCTCACCTCTCCCCAAATGCTCCCAGGGGCTCTTGCATTGCCCTAGCCCCTTGACAGGGGTTTGGACGAGAGCATAGCGAGCCCCTGGATTCCTTTAATAGAATACCCTTGCAGCAGCAGCAGTGGAGGGGCAAGCACAGCCAACCATACCCCCTCCACCAACCAAATTTAACCAAAGCCTAATTGCAACCTTACAAGTTGTGACGATTTTGCTACGCAGTAGGCAAAAAACCAAATGGCACCGGCCAATCAGCCAAATGGAAAAAATCCTACCAGGCCCCTGCCCCAAAGCAGACAACCCCATGACAGGCATAGCAAGGTCAACGCGAACAGCCCTAAATATAGGGAGGGTGATCCGATGTGTGCAGCAAACAGAGGCAGCTCAATGGTGCATGCAGGGAATAAATAGCCCCTTGGCCGTCAATCATGAATTGCAACAACAGTGTCTCCCCAATGACCAAGAGGTGCCCAATAAGGTTTGTGGCCATCCAAACTAACCCGCGCAGCAACAGATGGATGTCTTGTCTGCCTCCACCGCAACATGTGCTCTCCATGAAGGAGAACACTTTGGGAGAGGGGGAGGAAGTGGAATAAAGCACAGTTTAAGTTCATGAAAATCTCACAAGTATCCTGGGCTATTCTGGGAACAGCTCAGGAGTGGCAGGACCCCAGGTGCATTGTGTTGTAGAAAATGTTGCATTTTATAGATTGTGATGTTCCTTGCACACTGCAGTACCTGATGCACTGTGGCTTTTTGACCAATAAGTGTGGTCAAAAATGTACTAGCTTGCCATGCTAGGTTTCACTCATACTAGTGAGTGTTGTATAAAACAACAAGCATCAGCAAACAAAGTTGCAACCCTCTCACACTCCCTGCACATGCATGCTTCTGTTCCCCTATGAAAACAGCAGGAAAGAAATGTATGCCAGCACACTGCCCAACATTCTGCAACTTTCCTCCAGCAATATTCTGGGTTAATGGGGTTGCAAATTATTTTTTATTGATGCAATTAACATGGAAATGAGCACTAAACTTCTACTACATTCCGCTACATTTTCTAGAAGTGGCTTTCACATTGTGTGTAAGCTCGCATATAATGTGGGAAATAAGAGTTAGGGAAATGTTGGGGGGAAGAAATAAACTGCTGTGTGAATGTCCCCATGTATTCCACAAACCCACTGGTTTAAGTCTTCTTCAACTCAATTTTGCACTGATTACAGTTTAAGTACTCCGCGGACCCGTCTGGAACGGATTAATCCACTTTCCATTACTTTCAATGGGAAAGTTCGCTTCAGGTTAAGTATGCTTCAGGTTAAGTACGGACTTCCGGAACCAATTGTGTACTTAAAACGAGGTACCACTGTATTTATTTTTTATACATTTTTCAGATTTTGAATATACATCATACATTTTCCAAAACTGATTAAAGAACGCATACAAAAGGTGATGTACAGGTGGTACTTCACACCCAGCAAGTTGGCAGAAGTGGATAAAAAAGGATCCAAACTGTGCTGAAAGTGTCAAGCGGTTGAGGAAACCTTAATGCACATACGGTGGATATGCAAACAAGCCAAGGGAAATGATCTATGTAGAACGAATTATTTTTAAAAAAATAATAATAATTTACATTTCCCCAAAAATGTGAGGCCTTCCTACTAGGCGTAACATATGATGATATCCCTAAAAAAGATACTTTTTCTCTTCTTATATACAACCATAGCAGCCATAAAAATATATGCCCAAAAATGAAAGGAAAGAGAAATCCTGACCAAAGAACAATGGCAAAATAAATTGATAGAATACACAGACCTAGCATACATGACAATGAAAATAAGAAACCAAGACGAAACTCAGATAAAGGATGAGTGAAAATACCCAGGAGAATATTTAAAGAGATAATATTTACATTTACTTACAAATAGGAATAATAGTATGAGCAGCAGTTACCAACAATAAAGGATATTTCTCGGATAAAATAGGATGGAAGAAAAGGATATGCAGCAAAATAAGGTTTGATTAGAATGCCATGGGGGGGATGGGGTAGGAAGTCCTGAGGGAAGTGTGTGTGTTTTTCTTTCCTTTTCTTTTGGAAAATGTATGATGTATATTCAAAATCTGAAAAACGTACAAAATAAATAAGGAATAATAATAATAATAATAATAATAATAATAATAATAATAATAATAATACAAAGATTCTTCTTCAACTCAAATGGCATTTAAGGACATTTGATGACACTTGCTCCCTGTTTTTGTTTGCCTTGCCTCTCCCTTTCATCTCCTTGTTTTTCTCCTGTTTGCTGTTTGCTGAAGTGTTGAAACTTGTATTATGGGATCATTGTGGCAGGGACCTGCCTTTTGTTGGTTATGTTATTATAGAAAGCCATGTATCTAAAGAACAAACAATCTATTTAGCACTTACACCAGCCATATTTGGAGTGTAGGTTATGGGGATCCCCTCCCCTTGCTCCCAACGTGTCCTTCATGTGTCACCAATCTGCAAATGGTCAACGTCACAAAATAAAATCTCTAATTAGGCAGAAGTGTCTCTAATTAGGCAGAAGGGTCATTTATTTATTTCCAGGAATAATTCATTAGCAGACATGTGCCCTGCCCTGAAGATTTAACAAAAACAATTACATTCCTGTTTTGGTGCTTCTTCCCTACCACATGCTTAAATATGTATTTTTCTTCTCTTGTATTAAGGACTCTTGTAATAAGCCGCGGCGCGGGGAGGGCAAAGGCGCCTGGGCCGCGGGGCGCACACGCTCAAGTTTCCCCACCTGCTCCGTCGTGCGGCACTGCAGCAAGCAGCAGCAGGAGGGAAAGTGGCGAGCGGCGGGCGAGCGGCGGGCGGGCTGGCAGTGCCCCCCCGATGGCGCTCTAGGCAGTTGCCTAGCTCGCCTCTATGGACACTCCGAGCGGCCCTGCACACACAAACACTCAAATATACAGAATTTCAAGGTAAGCAAAAGAAAAAATTTCTTAGATGAATTAAGTAAGTGCGGTGGTGGTCCATGCAGCTGTAGGCAGAGCATAATAGTGCATCACATGCTTTTTGTTCAGTTTTTGTAGATAAGTAGAAAATGCACTTACCATTCTGGGCAGATAGAGTAAAAAAGCAGCCCTGCTCAAGTTTCTTCCTAACTTCTACTGCAGATGGATAGAGCCCTTCTTATTGTGATATTTGTAGCACACAGATACACACACACATGTTCTGAGTCCCATGAGGTAGCTTCATATGTTCGTGTGTGTGTGTGTGTGTGTGTGTGTGTGTGTGACAGAACTAGTGAGACGGAAAGTAGCAGGTTTTCAGCTCAAAAGGAGGTAAAAGGACTACAAAAGCAGCTATTCACAGAGTATAAATTCTTCTGATGTAAAGTCTTCTCTTGTAGTATAAATCTGACAGAAAAGTGCAGCTCCTGGCAAAAAAAGGGGGGGGGGTCGCTGTGCACAGCCACATCATTCAAGCTCCTAGATACTCAATCCCCATCAATCAGGCTTGCGTGCACAGCACATAAACTTTCAGATAATGTGAACAATGACTTGAACTGACAGTAAATCCAAGTTTAAAAGACATTTGACTGTTCCTATCGCAGAAGAAGCTACTCATGAAATCTTCCTTGCTTGCTCCTGAATTTATATATACACAAACAAACAAACAATTGTGAACATATGAAGCTGCTTCATAGGATTCAGAACATTGGTCTCTCTCGTCCAGTTCTTATTTGAGTGATAAGGATAAGTAGTCTTTGCCAAAGGTCTTAACCAGAACTCCTTTCAATGCATATGTCCAGTTAAGAATTGGACCTGCCACATTCCGCATTAAAAATAGTACTACAATGTCCAGTCTCTGCAGGAATCTAGCTGCAGGTATTAGGGCCAATCGGGGTGGGGTGGGGGAGAAGAAGCGCATTTCACCCGAGCCTCTTGGCTTCTTCTACTTTTTGTTGTTGTTGTTTAGTTGTTTAGTCGTGTCCGACTCTTCGTGACCCCACGGACCATAGCACGCCAGGCACTCATGTCTTGCACTGCCTCCCGCAGTTTGGTCAAACTCATGTTTGTAGCTTCGAGAACACTGTCCAACCATCTTGTCCTCTGTCGTCCCCTTCTCCTAGTGCCCTCAATCTTTCCCAACATCAGGGTCTTTTCCAAGGATTCTTCTCTTCTCATGAGGTGGCCAAAGTATTGGAGCCTCAGCTTCACGATCTGTCCTTCCAGTGAGCACTCAGGGCTGATTTCCTTCAGAATGGATAGGTTTGATCTTCTAGCAGTCCATGGGACTCTCAAGAGTCTCCTCCAGCACCATAATTCAAAAGCATCAATTCTTCAGCGATCAGCCTTCTTTATGGTCCAGCTCTCACTTCCATACATCACTACTGGGAAAACCATAGCTTTAACTATACGAACCTTTGTCAGTAAGGTGATGTCTCTGCTTTTTAAGATGCTGTCTAGGTTTGTCATTGCTTTTCTCCCAAGAAGCAGGCGTCTTTTAATTTCGTGACTGCTGTCACCATCTGCAAATAAGAACTGGACGAGAGAGACCAATGTTCTGAATCTTATGAAGCAGCTTCATATGTTCACAATTGTTTGTTTGTTTGTGTATATATAAATTTCGTGACTGCTGTCACCATCTGCAGTGATCTTCTTCTTTTTTAGCATTTACTAAGTTTTGCAACTTGTTTTTATGCACGTCAGACAAAAATGTTGTACGCTCTCACAATTTAGAGCTACAAATTTAAGCAAATGAGAGATTTGATTTGGTAAAATATTATTTTTGATAATCAATAGCTAGCTTGTCTTGCTCTTGTGCCTTTGACAGAATTTTGATATGCAGAAACCCACTGTGAAGCTTTGTAGGACAAGTAACAAACATTATCACATGCTAGTTTCTGTAGGAAGAAAAACGTACGGTAGAGGAGCTGGACAAAACATGGCAATACTACTGGTATGCAACCCTGCATCTATGCCCATGTCCTCAACAGCTTTGATGAAATATATTAGAGGGGAAATCTGTCTTGGACACATTAGATACACAGGATGCACATTTTCTTTTTCTTTCTTTTTTTATAAAGTATTAGATCTCTGACTGTGTTCCAAAGGGAACTGAAAAATGAGTAAACTCAGGAATGCTTCTCCAAGCTTACTATCTGAAAGTATTCACAACAGAAAACCTCCATGTTAAATATTCTGAACACAATGCACTCCAGGGATCCTGTGTCGAATGCAGTTATCATCTTCAGAAAGTAAGGGAACAAAGTAATCTGTGCCATCATTATTGCTGTTCAGGAGGAGCAGAAATGTCCAAAATTTTAAAGGATCCTTAACAAAGGAGGCAACAAGCATTCAAAATCTATTAAAAGACACTGATAGGCATTCAAATCAAACTGAGTTCATACATACAGTTCAAAAAGTTACTTTTGTTTGAGTAAATTGTTGTTGTTGTTGCTGCTGCTGCTAATTGTATCCATTTTCAACATATGTATTTCCACTTACAGCTTTACAGTAGTAACTTTATTTTTTACAATATCCTTGTACAGTATTAGAATATGGTAAAGTCTAATAGTTACAGGAGTGTTATATGAGGCAGAAAGTCAGCAACTGAATACTGCCTCTGCCATGAACTCACTTTAGGAAAGCTGTTCATTCCTAGCCTCAGCTGCCCATCTGAAATATGGAGATAATAATATGGACCAGCTATTTATTTTAAGGAGCATGACTTGGAATCTGAGATCTGTGAAAGGAAGTAAATTCAGAGAAATGAATTTTATTCCCCAGTAGGGTCCCTTGTGAAGACTGCTAGGAGAGGCACTAATTGCCCCAAATTAATACATTTGCCTTGTATGAGTGATGCTTTGGTCCTCCAAATTGCCTCTTCCCAAACATTAAGCCATGAAATGCAGCCTCTTAAAACAGCAGTGATTTTATATGGATGGCACCTAATTAAATAGTAGTAAATCCACCTATCTGCAGTATAAAATCATTTAACAAGAAAGTACTTTGTATAAGGGATTATGAGTACTGAGAAACAAAAACAATTTCATTCCTAATTTATATCTTAAAATGAAGAATTAAGCAATAATTCTTGAACCACTTTTTTAGAGTAGCCCTACTGATACTGATAGGGTTAGTCCACAGTAGTTTGAGGACTGACTACCAAATAGCCTACAACCATACAGTCTGATTCTATGAAGTAAAGCTAGCTGAGCTCTATGGAATTTACTTCGAGATAAGTGTGCAAGGATTGCAACTTTAGTTTTGTAAATTGAAGAAGGCAGAGCATTTCTTAATTTGCAATACCACAAGTTCTTTATCATGCCTTCCTCTATCTTCATTTTTAAAATTCCTTTATATAGCTGGAAAGCATCTAAGCTAAAATCACCTTGATCTTGTATGAGTTATCAATATCAGAAGTTTCAGCACATCCTTCAGAGCACATGTGAGTAAATGGTATGAATGAAATCAATTTGAGGACATAACTGACAGTTTCATGATTTGTATAAAAAAAAAAGCAACCCAGCAACATTTTCAACCATCAATGCACATTTGTGACCTACGGAACACAAACAGCACTATGCACAAAAATTCATCTACACTGTTCTAATTTTAAAACAGATAGTAAAACAAGATCCTCCCAATTAACCATACACAAAAACTGGATTCTTCTGAACATCCAGAATATGATCCAGAATCAGTAAGGTTGTAAGTAGCATATGTTCAGAGGCCTAATTGTGGACAGGTACAATTAGGACTGCATGAATGAACAACATGACCTATATAATCAGCAAAAACATCCAGAACTCCCAGATTCCAGTAGACCCCCCAACCTAGGAGAGACAATATTGCCATGGACAGACCAATAAAACCGCACAAGATTCCAAATACTTGGCAGCCTCACCACTTATATTAAAACACAGTTTGATGCAAACTTGTAAGCAAACTTATATCCACTAAGATACAAAGTACTGTCTTAGTAGTATAGTCCAACATTAAATTTGATGCTGCGCTCAAAATTACTTCACTGTAGCACTTCTAGTCCTTTAAATGGTTTTGTCTGTGAAACACAATTTCCATTCTAACCTATCAGGGCTATAGTTTTTTCTAGTGAGCTGCAGAGGAAAATTCTCTTTGAGGAAACAAAATTCGTCACCAAGTGGCTCGATGCACACTCTAAATGTTCCACATTAATTTTCTGTAATGCTAGGAATCACTTAGCCTCAATTTCTAGCAAGTTCCCACACACCAAATTTCTTGACACAGAGATTATGCCATGAAGTGGTTGCACTAACATTTTTAAATGTTAAATAGAGTAATTAATGTTGCCATCCTAAACACACTTACTTGGAAGTAAAAGTCATTAAAAATCAATGTGACTAATTATAAGTAGAAATGTTCCATGAATAGTAAAATTGAGGAGAAGCAGCTGTGGCTACTAGATTTTGCTACACCTGAACCAGGAGAAGATAAAGATGAATGGCAACAAACTCCTGCCTAATGTCTACCCATGCTGGATTCTTCTATGATAGACCAGGCAGAAGCTTCTAGCAAAATGTGTTGCCTTACTGGAATAGGGTCAAATATACTTTTGGACCAAGTGAGACTAGAGGACAGGCATAGCAAATACCTGCAGGATATCTGCTAAATTTTGCTGCCATCAGCTAGGTTGATGAAGGTACAGGGACATGTTGTAAACTCTGAATGCAGTTTCCTGACAGATTGTGCAACCCTTGGCAAAAGGTATAATTATGCACTGAAGTGGTGGTGTTCAACAAGGGGCTTGTTAAGTGTCTTGGAATACAACTCCCAGCATCCCTGACCATTGGCCCTGCTGAGTGAGGATGATGGGAGTTGTTTTCCCAAATGTGTGGGGAGAACAATTTTTGAAAGACAGGGGTTTCAAAATTTGGCAAGGAGGCAGAAAAGCTTTTAGCAGAATTAATAACAGAGACATACTCCAGTATGCAGACAACCAGATTGAAAGTAGCCAAGTCTGTACTTTACTGGTCACACTGAGGAGCCAAGGCAGAAGCAAAATGTTTCATTGGATCATGTGCAACTCTTGTGTCACTTGAGGTGATGAGTATGTACAATACTACCATGTTCCTGTTGTAAGAGAAGGTCAGCAGTTTGTCACTCTGGCAAGTTATTATGACAGCGCAGGGAGTAAGGTTCCCGAGTTCCACTACCAGAACACCTGATTTAACATATCTGACTATGTAAGCCAGGAGTAGCCAACACGGTGCCCTCCAGATGTTGTAGACTACAACTCCCATCACCACTGAGCAGTTACTATACTGGCTGGGGCTTATGGGAGTTATAATCTGTAACATCTGGAGGATATCATGTTGGCTACTTTGATATAAGTGATAAATTGATTGTGACTACTACTGTGTTGGCTGGGTTTCAGACAGGTATGGAACTAATTCTGTAAACCCAAAATGAATTTAGATCACTCATTGTACATAAGAGATTGACTTAAACCAAGTCTGGCCTTTGCTCCATCTAGCTCCTCATTGTCTATGCTAGCAGTGGCCCACCATGATTTCAAACAGAAGTCCCAGTCCTACCAGGGGATGCCAAGGACTGAACTCAGGATCTTCTGTAGTGCATGCGCTTTGTCACCAAGGCACTGCCCTGAGCCTTGTTATGTTATAAAACATTTTTTAGAAAATAAGAAGTGTTTGAAAAGCTGCTTTTGCAATATGGTGGGGGAAGGGGGTGTCAGCTCGATGTTTGCTTTTTTTTAAAAAAAAATCCACTCAGCTAGCACAAACCCTTACTCTGAACCTTGGAACATATTTTGATTCTAGATTATGTCTAGTCTCTTTTCAGTCTGTGCTAGCTGTACCTGATATTGCTAAATCAAAGCATTGGCGATACAGGCGTTTCGATGATGTATCTGCCTGCCATTTCTGCCGCAAAATAATGTTTTTGCCTCTTCTCATTTTACGAGGCAGTGTAGAGGCTGTGGAGATTGGAAACCATCTCCAGCGCATCTGAAGTACTGATTGTTTTTCAGCACAGATGTAAAGGTTTGCGCAATCATCATCAAGAAACAAATAAAGTTGTCAAACTCTATTGTCTGGGGGTTCTCGAAATCTGTCGCGAGACAACTAAAAGTTTTCCATTCTAATTACCTTCAGAAAGGAGAGCCAATTCCTGCTACATAATGAGGTTTTCACTCTAGCAATGCTGAGAACCATTTTTTTTATTCAAAAGTCTATTTGATGTTTTATTGATTTACTCTATATCCAATAGGTTTTTAAAGGTTCTCACTCCATGAGGTTTTAAATCTAACCTATCAAGGAATATATTTTGGACAAAATTGCAAATAAATTAAATGTATCACCTCGTAATTCAAAATACAGCAGTACCCCATAAATATACTAGTCATGAGTGTGTGTGTGTGTGTGTGTGTGTGTACTATTCCTGTATCTGTTTGTCCTCTATGTGTTTCTCTTTTCAGTGATTTCTTTTACCCCTTTTTGAAAGTATGTAAATGCATTCACAAGAAGTGTGTGAGGAAGTACACCACCATTACCCAAGGCAATTTGAGCAATGATTCCTTTCCCCATATGAATACACCTAGTTACAGAATGTAACTGGAACAGAATGTAAATTGTTGTTGTTGCTGTTGTTGCTGTTGAGTTGTGTCCGACTCTTCGTGCCCCCATGGACCAGAGCACACCAGGCACTCCTGTCTTCCACTGCCTAGAATGTAAATAGAGCTGCCATTTATCTACACTATGTTTGTGGGAGGCATATTCAAATGCACATCTCCATCCCTATTTCCAGAAAAACTACTGAAATGTACTCGGAGTCGAGAGTGAATTTCATGCTCTTTATTCAGCTCATAGTCATCAAGGAGAAGAGGAGAAGAAGAATGGCTCTTTTCCCAAAACCATCTGCTTATATACATTATTTACACAATGGGCCTTGCGTGATTGGCTACTTCAGGGCTACACCTGTGGGCCAATTATATTGTGGATTGACTTCTGCCTGCAGCCTGATTGGCTGCTCCTACAGGCCAATCAGGTAGCAGATTCGCTTCTGCCAGCCGCCTGATTGGCTGCTCCAGCAGGCCAATCAGGTTGCGGATTCACTTCCACCTGGAGTTGGATTGGGTAGCTCCCGCTGATTCTGAATCCTATTGTTCTAGGATTCAGCTCAGTACATAACACCCCTCCCCTCTAAGTTCCAGTCCTGCCCGGGAAGTTGCATTCGTAGTCCCCAAGGTCTGCTGGCCGCCTCCGTGTGCGTTGTGGCCTGGGGTGTTCCTTGGTCAGGGGTTCTGGTTCTGGCTCGTGTTCCGAGGCTGCTGGCTGTGCCGGGGCTGTCTGGTCTGGCACCACTGAACCACTAGGTTGTGGCTCTGGTTCCGGTGTCCTTCCAGCCTCGGGGCGCCCCTCTGTGCCTACTGCTTCTGCTTCCCCTGCCCACCCCTCTGTCCCGCTCTCCTCCCGGGTTCCTCCTGGGAATCGTCGCCGTAGCTGGTCGCAGTGGCGGCGCCAACATTGCCCCCCTTCCGTTAGTACCTCGTACGACACGGGACCGGTCACCTTGGTGACTGTGGCGGGTACCCATGCTGGGCCTGCCCCAAAATTCTTTGCGTACACTGCGTCCTGGGCCACAAATGTCCGGGGGTTCCTGCCTTTCCCCACCACTACCTCATCCTGAGCTCTGTCGGGGTGAAGTCGGTCCAGTCTAGTTGCAAGGCGCCGGCCCATTAGTAGTTCAGCTGGGCTCCGGCCCGTCGTTGTGCTTGGGGTGCTGTGCTGTGCTAGAAGAAATGCGGCAAGGCGGTATTCCCAGTCCCCTTGTGTCATGCGGCGGAGGCTGTCCTTGGTGGTCCGCACCATGCGCTCCGCTTGGCCATTGGTGGCAGGGTGGAATGGTGCTGAGCGGATGTGGCGGATGGCGTTCTGCGCTGTGAAGGTCTGGAACTCCTCTGACGTGAATGCGGTTCCATTGTCCGAGACGAGGGTGTCAGGGAGCCCGTGGGTTGCAAAAAGCTTACGTAGTACCCGGATGGCTGCCGCCGTAGAAGTGGACGGTACCAGTGCGACCTCCAGCCATTTGGTGTAGGAATCCACCACTATGAAGAATGTTTTTCCCTGGAAGGGGCCAGCGAAGTCCACGTGCAAGCGTGACCATGGATGTCGGGCGGACTCCCAGGGCTGGACTGGGGCCCTTGGGGGATCCGGGCGGGATTCTTGGCAGGTCTTGCAGTGTTGGACCCAGGCCTCTATCTCTCTGTCAATCCCCGGCCACCACACATAACTCCTGGCAAGGGCCTTCATCCTCACTACCCCTGGGTGTGTCTCGTGAAGGGCTGTAAGGACCCTTTTGCGGAGGGGCTGGGGAACAACAACCCTGCTTCCCCATAACAGGCACCCCTTGTGGGCCGACAGTTCATGTTTGCGGTTTGTGTAGCCGGCGAATTCTGGCCCGGGGCTGCTGCTGGGCCATCCTCGCCACACCCAGTCCAGGACCCGGGAGATGACCCTATCTTTTGTGGAATGGTGCGCAACTTCTTGTGCCTGAATGGGTCGGTCGGGAAGCAGCTCCAGGGTCATAACCTCTTGCGCAGGCGCTGGGTCGGGGCCTGTTTCTGGTAGTGGTAGCCTGCTGAGGGCGTCTGCGTGGCCCATCGCCTTCCCAGGGCGGTGGATTAGTGCATACTGGTAGCCGGCAAGGAAAATTGACCACCTGAGGACACGTGGAGACAACACTTGGGGGGTCTGCTTCTCGGGGGCAAACAGGCCCAGCAACGGCTTGTGGTCAGTCACTATGGTAAAGGGCCGCCCGTACAAGAAATCATGGAATTTTTTTACGCCCTTCACGATTGCCAGACCCTCCTTGTCAATCTGTGAGTAGTTTCGTTCGGCTGCAGCAAGAGTCTGGGAGAAGTATGCCACCGGCACCTCTCTTCCATCCGGGAGTTGGTGTCCCAGGACAGCGCCGATGCCATAGGGAGAGGCGTCGCATGCCAGCACCACTGGCAGCCTCTCGTCGAAGTGTGCCAAGACCGAGTTCGAGACGAGCAAGTCCTTGACTGCCTGGAATGCGGCCCTTTGTCGCTGGCCCCACACCCAAGGGGCCCTTTTATCTAGGAGTCTGTGTAGGGGCTCCGCTACCGCTGCCTTATGGGGAAGGAAGGCATGGTAAAAGTTCAATAGTCCCAAGAATGACTGAAGTTCGGGCTTGCTCTTGGGCGCTGGGGCCTCACAAATGGCCCGTACCTTGTCACCGGTTGGATGGACCCCTTCTGCGTCCACCTTAAATCCCAGAAAGTCCACCTGCGGCACTCCCAGTAAACACTTTTCCCGCTTCACCTTGAGGCCCGCCGTCTGGAAACGGTGCAGGACGGAGCGGAGGCGGTCCTCAAATTCCTCTGGTGTGGGCCCGGCGATCAGTACATCATCGAAGAAAGGGGTGACGCCAGGAATCCCTTTAAGGAGAGAGTCCATTAAATTCTGGAATATGCCTGGTGCCACGCTAACGCCAAATTGCAGCCGCTTTACTCTGAATGCCCCTCTGTGCGTCACAATCGTCTGAGCCTCTGCTGTGGCTTCGTCCACAGGCAACTGTTGATACGCTTGGGCCAAGTCCAGTTTGCCAAAGATTTTTGACCCAGCCAGGGTGGCGAGGACATGGCTGACCACTGGCACTGGGTATGCATGGGCCGTGAGAGCCTTGTTTATGGTGCATTTGTAGTCTGCACAGATGCGGACCGAACCGTTAGGCTTGACGGGTGTGACAATTGGAGTTTCCCAGGGGGCGTTGGGCACCGGCTCCAGCACTCCTTGCTCCACGAGCCGGTCCAATTCCTCGTCTATGCGGGGTTTCAGGGCGAACGGGACCCGGCGGGCCTTGTGCCTGATGGGTCGTACAGCGGGGTCTAGCTGTAGGGCAATGGGGGGTCCTGTATATCGTCCCAATGCCCCATCGAAAACCCCTGGAAACTCTTTGCATATGGCGTCCACGTCCACTTGTAAGCTAGTGCGGTTCACCCCGGTAACGGCTAGCCCCAGAGGTCCAAACCATGCCAGTCCCAGTAAGCTAACGTAGGGGCCCTTAACTACCAGCAAGTCCAATTGTTGCTTTCGCCCTCGATATTGCACCCTGAAGGTCCCCACCCCCATTGTAGGGACCTTACGTTTCTGGAAGTCCCGGAGGGTGAATGGGGCCGGCCTTAGTTTGGGACCCCCATTAGGGCACAGTTCCCTTAATGTTCGGGCCGAGATTATGGATAGAGTTGAACCCGTGTCCAGTTCCATGCGGCATGGGGCTCCCTCTATCTGTACCTCTATATAAATTTTCTCTGTGCTGGGATGGGGCAACTGGAATACCTGGTAATCCGTGATCCCCGTCGAGTTGCCTTGGTGCATGGTGCCGTGTGACCTGGGGCTCCTGGGTCGGTCATCTGATGCTTGTCGACGGGTGAGTCGAGCCCGACACACCCGGGCGATGTGTCCCAATTTTCTGCACTGCCTGCACTCTGCGTTGCGGAAACGACAGGTCCTCCTCTCGTGGTTCTCCCCGCAGCTTGCACAGTTCCCTCCTTCTCGTCGAGGCTGCTGTGGTGTGTGTGCTGCTTGAGTGCGCCGCTGTACTCGGTGTACTTCCTCCCTGTCAGATTCGGATTCGTCGGTGAGGTCTTCGTGGTAGACCCTCGGTTGGGATGGCGGGGCCGGTCGTGCCTCTTGCGTTGACCTCTCGGCGGCTTCGGTTGCCAGGGCTTCCTCCAGAGCAATCTGGAACGTGAGGTCTTTTTTGGCGTAGAGGCGTCGTTGCAACATCTCGTCCCTCAGGCCACCGACGAGGCGGTCACGAAGCATGTTCTCCAACTCTGAGAAGTTGCATAGCCGGGCGGCTTGGCGGAGGGAGGTCACAAACCCAGTTATGGTTTCCCCCGGGGCTTGCCGCTTTGCGTAGAAGGCATTTCGGCAAGCTACCACCGAGGGCTGTGGTGAGAAGTGCTCCTTCAGCCGTTCCATTATTGTTTTGTAAGAGACGGTAGCGACATCTCTAGGTGCAAGGAGAGCCCGGGCGATTTCAAACGTCTCCTCTCCACAGACGCTGAAGAATGTCGCCCTCTTCATGGCATCGTTGGTGACTTCTTTCGCTTGCAGGAGGAAGTTGAAACGGGCGGCGTACCCTTCCCAGTCTCCTGATGCTGGTTTGAATGGCGAGAAGCTGCTGTCGGTTGCCATTCTGGGTTCCTTGGGTCCTGGAGCTGAAGCCTGGATGCACAGTGCGATGCAGCGGTGCAGCAGGTGGCGGTGCTGCGGTGCAGTGCGTGGTGGCGGTCAGCTCAGCAGGATCCCATCCTCGTCGCCAGTGAAATGTACTCGGAGTCGAGAGTGAATTTCATGCTCTTTATTCAGCTCATAGTCATCAAGGAGAAGAGGAGAAGAAGAATGGCTCTTTTCCCAAAACCATCTGCTTATATACATTATTTACACAATGGGCCTTGCGTGATTGGCTACTTCAGGGCTACACCTGTGGGCCAATTATATTGTGGATTGACTTCTGCCTGCAGCCTGATTGGCTGCTCCTACAGGCCAATCAGGTAGCAGATTCGCTTCTGCCAGCCGCCTGATTGGCTGCTCCAGCAGGCCAATCAGGTTGCGGATTCACTTCCACCTGGAGTTGGATTGGGTAGCTCCCGCTGATTCTGAATCCTATTGTTCTAGGATTCAGCTCAGTACATAACAACTACCATTGGGACAAGTAGGGCAGAAGGCATTGAGACCAACAGTATGCAGAGTCAGAGCCAATGAAAGACAAAGCCTATTAATTCCAATTTTGTTCCCATTCTCTTTCCTGCCAAGTTCTACAAATGCAGCCCTGATACTTGAGGAGGAGGGAGCTGACAAGGAGTGCAACACCATGGACTGGCTGTAAATAAGAAAGCAGGCAGCCTAACAAGTGGGGATTGGCTGAGGGCAGACATACTAGAGGAGCAGTTCCCCAATTTGCCCTAATAATTACATGACTACTGCATGGAACTATATGTGACTAGAGCTGGGCTGTAGTAAATGGCTTCCCACACAGCACTGCCAGGCAAGCAACGAAACCAACAGTATAGTTAGGGTACTGTACCTCACAAAAGGTGGCAGATCAAAAGAGAGGCATTCCGTATGTTCCATGGGCCCACATGCAGTCAAAGAAGGAACTGCTGCAGTGATGGCTTTCTTTTCAGGTCTGTCTCTTCACAGGCAAACTTCTACCATATCCCATGTTACTCTCAACAATAAGTACAGTCCACCTGGAGGCCTCCAGTCTTTGGTTACCTGGCTTTTATGCCCTTTGTCTCAGCCCAGAATTTCCCAAGGAGGAAGTGGGCTGGTAGAGTTGGAAAGCAGGTATTCCATATTTGGCCCAACCCAATAGGGCTTAGGGAAAAAATCTCTTGCAGGGGAGTAGGGCCAAACCTCCCTTCTTTGTGTAGAGGACCTCTCACTTGAAGGCCTGGCAGTCCCAAACTATCCTCTGGACTTCTTTCCCCCTCAATGAGGCATTTTATATCCTCCAGGTGTCCCCAAACTTCTTTCTGGCTGAGGCTCTACAGCTGTACTCCTTCCCTCCCATCAGGCAGATTCATGAGAAGGCCTCGCCCTGCTCCTTTTAACACAGGTGGAACCTTCAGGCAATGCCCAAACATAGTCTCCTCAGGAGTTGTTATCTGATTGGTCCTTGGTGGTTGAGATAGGGGCCTCCTGAAAGGGCAAAGTCCTGGCAAAGGAACAGAAAGCCTCTGTGGAACATAAATATGCAAGAGCTTTGTTAGTCTTTGGTGATGCTGTAACATAGTCTTACATAAAGTAATACTATGAGGCTTAAGTATGTAATCTCTGATGGACGGGAGCCAGTAATGAAAAATAAAGAATCTTTAAAAACAGCGCTGTTTCAGCTATACACTGTGACTGTGATCTGGCATGAAAAAATGCCAGTGATAATAAAGATAAGTTTCAATGGGCTTTTCATAGTTCTGCTATCCAAAAGTTTTAGTGCAAAAAGTTGTCACAGCACTTTGGTTGATTTGATTCACATCCTATGCCCTTTTAGAATGTGGGGTTTTTTTGTGTTGGGGGGGGGGTATTGGGTTGTTGTTTTTATTTTATTTTTTGATCATATATTCTGTGGTTTTATATTTTGATTTTTGTTCTGTGAACCATGTGAACCGCTCTGAGACTTCCGGGTATAGGGCGGTATATAAACAACAACAACAACAACAACAACAACAACAACAACAACAACAACAACAACAATGATCTTGCACAATGCTAGAAATATATGATACTCCTAGCCCATTCAGAATTTGGTTAGAAAAAGAATTTCAGCTTATTTCAAGCGATCAGAATTTTGAGTACTATACACAAATGTTATTATTCCAAGAAAAAGGTATACAGGGTTTTTTAAAAAAAACAAAACAAAACAAAACATTTTTTAATGAATTGCACATGGTCTTCAATATGCATTATCCACATGACTCATCACTTCCCAATACTTCTTGATGCTGAAAGTACATTTTTGATACAGTTTGTAGAGCCAGAGATATGCATCTTAATGAAACCAATGGGACTTAACCTACAACGAAATGTCATAGTGAACTGAAGCCTTGAAGGAGCCTTGTAAGCCTGTTGAGGCCCCACAGAAAGGGGAAACATAAGTGGAGAAAGAGGAAAATGCTGTCTTTTTATTTCTCCTTCCCTGGGATTTTCTCTTATATGTTAGAGAGCAGAACATAAACAGTTTGTAGCTTGGGGGTGAGTGTAGTGAATCTGGAAAATGGGGGAATGTGTCTTTCTGAAACATCCTTGAACAGTGAAGTATGCATTCCTTCTACCTCCAAGATATTCAATGCAAGTAAAATGTTAGTGGCATGAGCAAGTCAATTTCTTTTCTACCTTTGCTATCCACTTTCCTCTCTAGCCCTCACAGCTGACACTCTCTGTTTCAAAAACTGTCAGGCAAAGCCTACCCAGAAAACCCTGGGAAATTCCACAGATTCTACTTTTGCCATCCCTTTTGTCTACCCCTTCTTTCTGTCGAGGAATCATTCTTTGTTTGCCCTGATGGATCTTTTTAATTGAGATCAGCTACAATATTCATTTTTTTTTAAAAACAAGTAACCTACTTCAAACCAGAGATAGCCAAATACATGTTGGTGCCTTTGAAAGAATAAATAATTGGTGCTCCCCAGTGGTGAAAACATAACAGTAAATCAAGTAGCAGGCAACTTTTCTGCCCTTTCATTGTGTAGCTCAACATCGGCTCCTTGAGGCAGGCTCCTTCTTCCTGGCTCTGCCCCCACCTGCTTACTTCACCATTTCCTAGTTCTGGTTTTCAAAGAAGAAACTGCTTTCCTCCCACACTGCAGAAGTGAATATAAAATACTGAGATATTGTGGTAGCAAAATAACAGGTGTCTTAGAAAGTGGGTGGCTCTCAAACAGTCTCAACCCCCCCCTCCCAAATTCCTCACATACCTGAATTTACACAGTACACATTTCCTTATCTAGTGATTTCTATGGAAGTTGATGGAAAGCAATTGCAGTCTCCATGCTCAGCCTTCATGCACTACATTAATATTAATATTAAGCCAGCACTTTCAGTGTTCTGAAATGCATGCCAGAAATAAGAATGCATAATATTCTTCTATTAGACAAGATACCTGAAAAGTATTGTGCCCTCTGTATTCCATTGTTTGGATCCTTCCCTACTCCAGTTTTGTACAGTTTCTCATTTCCATATATAGCCAGAATCAGCTCCTTCCAGTGTTTCTGAGGCATTTGAGAATGTAAATTGATCAATTATGCCTATGTTATGATCCCAATCTCATTCTGAGATCTTAAAATATAAGTCAGAAGAGGTACAACATTTTGAACTGGCAGGTGTAGAAGCTTTTAAAAGAAATGTGCATAGTTTACTTCTAAGTCAACTACACCACGAATCAGAATTCAATGAAATAAAATATTCCCGTGCCAAAGGGCAATTTTGAGTAATTGGTCACTAGCATATGAATTGTTAAAGACAATTTTAAATTAAATAAATTATCATTTGATAGCTGTGGATCTATTGAGATGAGAAACCTTGTCAGTGTGTTGTAACTTTAATTACTAAAGTCTTTAATCTAGAAGCTGAACAAAAGTGTAATTTCCTGAGGCTTAACCAGAATATTTTTACACACACTTTTTGTCTGCGTTTACTTCTTTCTCCAGAGCAATGTTCCAAGGGGGTTGCTATCCTACAAGCATACACCTTCCCTGTGTAGTCATTGCACCTGACCATGCCAAGTGGCAGCCCATGGCATACTAAGGACCTGCCAGAGCCCAAGCAAAGGCCCACTGCCTCTACAGCTAAGTTGGCTCTGCTGGGTGTTGGCAGGGACATGAAGATGGCTAGATTCACACACCATGCCAAACCCAACATCAGAAGCCTCTGAATTACACTGGCCCTGGTCCCAACATGCATGCCTAAGAAGCAGGTTCATGATTATTCAGACAGTGGCATTAGTGAATATAGGAACGTGGGCCAAGTGTCCTGTCATCCAACACACAAACATACACAGAGAGAGGCTATTACATGGAAGTAAGAAATATATTGGGAGCTTCAAACTGAAGTATTCCTTTTTTAAAAAAATCCTCAGGTTTTTTGGGTAATGTTGGTGTTTTTAACTCGTAAATCATTTCCCAATAGCCTTTAACTTTTTTTACATGTCCGCCACATGTGAAATTTTTTCCCATTTCTCTGCATTTCCAACACAGATCTGATCCAACTTTGTACATCTTGACCAACTACTCAGGGTTAATTACCATCTAGGCATCATTTTCATATAATTCTCTTTCAAAGTATAATGTGGTAAATGTCAAATCATTCTTCCAAAGTTTCTCCCAGAGGTTTAGGTCTATGTTATGCCCTATATCCACAAAATAAGAAAGAAATCTTTATCCAGAAAAGGAGTAACAATTCAGGAGTTCAGGCGCAGGGCTGAATTGATGAAGATGTCCCAACAAAGTTCTCTATATTCTGTACATGTGTAGAGTGAATTTTGCAAAATGTTTTTTTCAACAACAAAGGATGTATTTGGACTTAAGCTGTGGTTTAAGCATTACAAGAATGAGCCAATGCTCTTTTGTCCCCTCTTCTCTAGTGCAGCTGTAAGGCAATTGGAAACTTGCATTTTAGATTGAATACAGTTTGCCATGCCATCTAAATCTAAGCAAAATGTGATTTGCCTTAACTAGTTGTGGAAGCAAGACACCTTCAAATTTCAAACCATAGTGTACCATAGCTTGTTTTTACTAGCCACAGTTAAGATGAGCCGAAGTTTAAGATCTGGAAGAAATAGAAAACTAGTTATTCAAAAACATAAGTGGACATTTTAAAATTCCTCACTGCAGCAGAACTAGAAGAGATAAAGGACCATACAAAGCCTGAGGAGAGCAAGGAGCCTAGACTCATTTTTTTGTAATGCTGAACCATATGTTAATATTACATCCAAGACAGCCCAGTGTTGGTTCACATGCTTATAATATAAAAATCTGCACATAATCAGTATTTCTTCCAATATTTATTTTACAGTAACTGAAATTATAGATCTAGTTACAGGTAGGTAGCCGTGTTGGTCTGAGTCGAAGCAAAATAAAAAAATTCCTTCAGTAGCACCTTAAAGACCAACTAAGTTTATATTTTGGTATGAGCTTTCGTGTGCATGCACACTTCTTCAGATACACTAGAAACAGAAGTGTCAGACCCTATATATATATACAGAGGGTGGTGGGGGTGGGTGGGAATGGGAGATGGGCTGATGGGAGTGGTAAACCTGTAGATGGGTGTTAATGGCTGCTGATGGCTGCAATTAGTCCTGGGCTGAGGTGCTAAAGAAAGCTTGATCATGCATAATGAGATAAGAATCCGATATCTCTATTCATCCCAGGTGCTTCCATGGTTTTAAGCTTGGTAATGATTTCCAATTCAGCAACTTCCCTTTCCAGTCTGTTCCTGAAATTTCTCTGTAATAAAACAGCTGCTTTGAGATCTTCTATAGAATGTCCTGGGAGATTGAAGTGTTCTCCTACTGGTTTTTCAGTCTTATGGTTCCTGATGTCAGATTTATGTCCATTTATCCTTTGGCGTAGGGTTTGGCCTGTTTGTCCAATATAGAGAGCTGAAGGGCACCGTTGGCATTTGATGGCATACACAATGTTAGAAGATGAGCAATTAAATAGTCCTGAGATGGTATGTTGGATGTTGTTGGGGCCAGTAATGATGTTGTCCGGGTGTATGTGGCAGCAAAGTTGGCATCTGGGTTTATTGCAGGCTCTGGTACCAGTGTCCATGTTAAGTCTGGTGGTTGTATTATTGTGGGTGAGGAGTTGTTTAAGATTGGGTGGCTGTCTGTAGGCAATGAAAGGTCTTCCTCCCAGAGCTTGAGAAAGGGAGCTGTCATTGTCCAGGAGAGGCTGTAGATCTCTGATGATGCGTTGTACTGTTTTAACTTGGGAGCTGTATGTGATGACTAGTGGTGTTCTGTTATTTTCTTTTTTGGGTCTGTCTTGCAGCAGGTTCTCCCTAGGTATCAGTCTGGCTCTGTTGATCTGTTGTTTAACTTCATCAGGTGGATATTTTAGTTCTAAAAAGGTTTGCTATAGATCTCTTAGGTGAGATTCTCTGTCTGTAGAGTTGGAACAGATACGGTTGTAACGTAGGGCCTGGCTGTATACGATGGATTGTTTGGTATGTTTGGGATGGTAGCTAGAAGCATGTAGATATGTTTGTCGGTCAGTTGGTTTCCTCACCCACAATAATACAACCACCAGACTTAACATGGACACTGGTACCAGAGCCTGCAATAAACCCAGATGCCAACTTTGCTGCCACATACACCCGGACAACATCATTACTGGCCCCAACAACATCCAACATACCATCTCAGGACTATTTAATTGCTCATCTTCTAACATTGTGTATGCCATCAAATGCCAACGGTGCCCTTCAGCTCTCTATATTGGACAAACAGGCCAAACCCTACGCCAAAGGATAAATGGACATAAATCTGACATCAGGAACCATAAGACTGAAAAACCAGTAGGAGAACACTTCAATCTCCCAGGACATTCTATACAAGATCTCAAAGCTGCTGTTTTATTACAGAGAAATTTCAGGAACAGACTGGAAAGGGAAGTTGCTGAATTGGAAATCATTACCAAGCTTAAAACCATGGAAGCACCTGGGATGAATAGAGATATCGGATTCTTATCTCATTATGCATGATCAAGCTTTCTTTAGCACCTCAGCCCAGGACTAATTGCAGCCATCAGCAGCCATTAACACCCATCTACAGGTTTACCACTCCCATCAGCCCATCTCCCATTCCCACCCACCCCCACCACCCTCTGTATATATATAGGGTCTGACACTTCTGTTTCTAGTGTATCTGAAGAAGTGTGCATGCACACGAAAGCTCATACCAAAATATAAACTTAGTTGGTCTTTAAGGTACTACTGAAGGAATTTTTGAAATTATAGAAATATTCAATAATTTTAATGATCTGTATTTTTCCTGATATATTTTTCAGGTAATAGATATCAAAGTATTCAGAAAATCAAATTAACTGTCAGGCACATTTTAGTGTTTCATAAATTATAAATTTCAGAATGCTAATTAAAGAATTTTTTTTCTTTCAAATATGCATTACACCAACTCAGAAGGTACACATTATGACAATGAGGAGCTTATTGTTGGGAGCAAGGGAGAGGAGAATGAGTAAATCCTGTTGCACAGGAACAACGGCACTTCAATCAGAAATGAACAACTTTAACTGGTAACTCTTAAAATGTCTGCCTAGCATTCGATTGCCAGAAAACTGTATGTAACCCATAAGTATATGCTGTTGAGACTCATCACTTGAAAGTTAATAGGGAGGAAAAACAGGGAGAAACCGTTGTCTTTCAAGGTGAACTGTAAGTCTTCACAAAGCCCCTAGAAGACCCTGAATGAGCTACGTAGGTATTTAAGTAATAGTCTAGCTTTAAGCACATGAGGTGTTCAAATGAATCCACTCAGTTTGACTTCAGTAGGAGGTCTCACTTGCTTAAAATAGGTATATAATCTGAGACGAATACTTCAATTTTCTGTTCCCTAATGTCCCTGGAATACTGCAAATAGCTTTAATTGTATCCAAGACTTCCAATGAGCCTCACAAAGCGCCTCAGGGCATATTCTTTTTCCTCGTGCCATTAAATACGGTAGGACTGCAATATCTTCATTTGATAAAACAGCTCAAGCAGCTCCAAAATATTAATTGTTACTGTGATTCGGGGAGCCCTCACAAAGCAGGACTCTCACACACATAGGCTCCACTCCTAAATAATGAAAAACCTGTATTGCAGAAGTAGTGATTTGAAACCCAGGGATTGGTGGTGGTGGTGGTGGTGGTGAAAGTATCTGACAGTGGGCTGCTGTAACCTGATCTGTTGAAGTTTCAAAAGACCTTTAAAAAGAGGGTACCTTGAAGCAGAAAAGCAAACTTATGGCAGGCATAGGCAAACTTGGCCCTCCAGATGTTTTGAGACTATAATTCCCATCATCCCTGACCACTGGTCCTGTTAGCTAGGGATGATGGGAGTTGTAGTCCCAAAACATCTAGAGGGCCGAATTTGCCTATGCCTGACTTATGGCCTTTCTTTCACATCTCTCTGGAGTCACAAAAGTGATCTGGGAGGTATTGTAGCTTTTGAAGATCAGTTGATGAGTGAGACAAACACTGACTTCTCTGCTTCATACCTACATGCTTTAAGCCAGGCTTCCTCAACCTCGGCATTGAGATTTTCTGCACACAACACATAGTATCATTAAAGTACTAAATAAGCTTGTTACCAGTGCTGCAGAAATCTCAATGTCATCTTGACATACAAGCTGGCATGTCAGGAATTATGATATGGTTGCACAACAACAAAATGCTGGGTTGGCTGAAACTGTGTCTGGGGTGAGGGCAGGTAAAAAACATTTCCTCCTCCCCCAGCCACTTGAAGAATTCTAATTTAGTGCTGTATAAAGGGCTAACTGCCCAGCCCAAAGCTAAGCACATTGTACCTATGTACTACGGGGGGTGGGTGGGTTCTTGAAAGTAGTGAAGAAAAAAGGGGTCCCTATCAAATTCGGCTCTCCAGATGTTTTTGGCCTACAACTCCCATGATCCCTAGCTAGCAGGACTAGTGGTCAGGGATGATGGGAATTGTAGCCTCAAAATATCTGGAGGGCCAAGGTTGAGGAAGCCTGCTCTGAACTCTCACTGCAGTTCTATCTATAACTTCGAAAACAGACTTACAGGCCAGTCCTGTGCATGTCTATTAAGATATACATTCTGTGGAGTAACAAGGCTGATAGGACAGTTCAATTTGTGTCCATGTGAACAGTTTCAAGTAATCCAGGTACACATACTACATAAACAGTATGATTCTTCTAGTCAGACAGACATCATTTTCCTCAGTCTGCCAAGGGAATAAGGTATGTGTGCATAGGCTTCCTCCTCCCTTCGCATACTTCTGCTTTATCAAACTACAGTCTGCTGTGACAATCAAAATGGAAAATCTTTTGGATTCATCTCTACAAACCAGAGTTGCAAACCACTGTTTGGTCCCAGTTTGCAATCCTGGCTTTTTAGGACTCGATCAAACCATAGTTTTCCAGTTCAACAACAAACTGAGGTTTGATAAACTAGTAAGCATGCTATTCAGACCATAAGAAGAGCAAAGGGGAAGGGTGGAAAGCACATGCATACAGCTCATTCCTTATTCTCCAAACAATAGTTTGGAAGATTAGAGAACATTCCAGACACGTTATGTTAACTCATATGAGTACATATCCAAGGATGAAGTGCAGTGATACCAGATATAACTGAAATTATACTTTACAAATATAAACCAGAAGTAATAAAAGTATCAGTCCTGGTAGTTTTGGCTGTAGGTTCATCATGGATCTGTCAGTAGAGGCAGTCAAATTCCATTCTGTTCACTTTTACATTAAGTGTTACAAAGTTATATCAAAGTTGCTGCAACATGCATTTCAGTATTACTACAGCCTTGTTAAGTTCTGAATTTTTTAAAAAGTTGGGAACTATGGGAATTGGGTAATATGACCAAGTAAAACAATATTATGAAAACAGCTTAATGGGAGAGACAGACCACACAGAAGACAAAGTTAGCAAGAAAACAACAGAAAATGCCCACAGGACCCAGATATAATAAAGTTAAGTGACAATATTCTCTGCATCAGGAAATAAAGCAGGAAGACTGAACACTGAAAATGCTAGAGGCAAACAAATAATTCTAATAAGTGAGTACTAAAGAACAAGAAATGAGTCAAGAAGTAGAGGAGCAAGACAAATTAAAGATCCCAAATGCTTCCCAAGAGGCGAACAAAATCAAAGCTTCAATTTTGTTAAGCATAAACACATACAAAAGAACTAACCAGCAATGTAATCTAGCCAGTTTAACAAATAGCAAGCCCTTGGGAATGTTTTTGTATTTGTTTGTTTGTTTTTCATTTAAAGACATTCAAAGAAATCCTTGCTAAAAACTGGGAAGCCAGGCAGATAGCCAACTGGAGGTTGACTACATCTCTGGTAACTTAAAAAACAACAACACAAACAACGTAGCATTGTCCTTTGCAAGCTTTAAATTTACTGCCTGCAGTCCTTGGTATTAGGACTCAAGTGTATGGAAAATAATTTTGTATGAACAAAACTAGCTTCCTTATCTGCCCTCAGAATCTGCCATTTATGTCAGAGCTAAGTCGCATGTAATGCATCCAGTAATCATTATGCATTGCGTCTGAACAGGGAGGCTCCATTCCTAAGTATTTTGACTAAGTGCCTTAGAGATGCATCTTCTCCATGAATGCATCCTATTCTTATTTGAAAGTGCTATTAAGTGCTATCCTTCCCTGCCACAAAGAATCTCGTGAGTTTATTATGCATTGCATAAACCAGTGGTTCCCAATCAGCTAAGTACTGTGGAACCCCTGTTTTTCAAAAGCCAAGAATGTCAGTATCTTTGTGGTAGTTTTTGTTATGTGAATGGTGCCACTACACCCTCTAACATGTACCAGTGCAAAACCAGAGTGCACGTCTTCTGGGTCACGCTCCTGCATGAGTCACACTCATTTTGGGTGCACCATGCTCTCACCCATTTGTATTATTGATTGACACAAAGTTTGAGTGCTTGAGTGATCACTCTCCACTCCATTCATGCCCTTTCTTTCTTCTATGGGAAAAAGTCTTGCTGATGCTTCATGTGGGGGCTTGGCTGTTATGAGCAGCCAGGTAGCATTCCTGAAGACAGAATGGCGCTTGAAATGATACACTGTACCCAAGGGCATTCTTAAAACAGCAGCAAGCCCTTTTCCTTATCAAAAGGAGACAATAATAAAGGGAAAACCCATGATTACTTCTCCATGGGAGAAGGTAACTCCCCCGCTTGAAAGGTCTAAGAATTCCCACCAACACCCTGAAGATGAATCAATCTTCAGGAATGTCTTCACCCCTACAAAATGCTGAGAAAAGCTGAGAATTAATTATGTTATAAGCATAGCTGCCAAGTTTTCCCTTTTCTTGTGAGGAAGCCTATTCAGCATAAGGGAAAATCCCTTTAAAAAGGGGATAACTTAGCAGCTATGGTTATAAGCCTCTGTCACTATAATAATGTTTTGAATTACGATTCGTGACCCATAAGTGGATTGTTTGAAACCTGTTGTGAATTGCAGCAATGGCACTACTTCCATTTTTGTTTGTTAATGTTTTTTTAAAACAAAAACAAAAACAAAGAAAAGATAAGAAAGAGAATGTCCCAGTCCATACAAAATGACATCTGCTTAATAAACCATAGTTTGTTAAGCCACAAATGATTGGGTACAGTGCCTGAGCACTTGAGCATCCTTGTGGGCACATTTCCCCCTTCAGATGAGACCCAGAAGCATGTGGAGCATAGTTCATATGTCTTCTGTTGCTACTTTCCTGGGAATATTGGAAGTGGCTCACTCTCAGCAAATAAACTGCTCAAGTCTGGGAAAATAGCGACATGCCTTGAAAATTTCTACCTGGATATTATCACTGAAGTACACTGCAAACATGCACACACAAAAACAGATCAAAGCCAACAGTGATTTACTGAAGGATAGATATTAGTGCTTTCCAGAATTCCCAGTGCAGTTTGAATGCACACATTCTTCTTCAGGGGAAATATTACATGTTTTATGCTTGTCGTAGGGGGGAAGCTGCTTCTACATTTTTCAGGTTTTATTACCTAAAAGGAGAATGTCCAAATACCAAAACCATACAAGAAAGAAGAAAAAGTATATTGTGTCAAATCTTCCCCTCACCCAGAACTTAGCTGACTTTGGCATAGGAAAAGTGCTGATAAAATATTTTTACAACTTTTAAGTCCAGAAATGGAAATACGGTTTTGATTTTCCCAAAGAGGAATGGCTAACACTTTTCAAAGTGTGGGAAAAGAGATAAAGCTGCAGCCAATTATGTTCATATAATCTTGAATCTGCACTCAGAACGCCACCATTGTTATTTGTTACAATGTAAGTGTCTGAACCCACATTATTCTGTATGTTTTGCCATATTTGCTGTATTTGTCTACAACTAGAGAAGCCCCAGGTCCCAAAAGATTCCTAGGCAAAAATTAAAATTTAAAAACCATTGTTTTGCTCTTCTCCTTGCTTCTACACATCTGAACTATAGCATGTAGCCACTTTAGAGCAATCCAAATATAAATCTGGTCTCCTTTCTGTTGTTCAGTAACAACACCCTGTTAAGACTCAAAACATTTTTGCTTATTGATGCTGTGATTATTTGTCTTCTCATTGACATTTTCTATCTAATTTTTAAAATGCAATCGTTTCACCTGTTTAATTCCTCCGAGTCTCCATGCTTTGCAGCACTCTGATTTGAAAACCAGGCAGAGGTTAATGAAAAGTATATGCTGTGTTTGCCAGTTCATCTGATTCTCATTAAAGTTCTGAATTCTTTTGGAATGTTACGCAGTTGCAGAGAGATAATATTGTGATACTAAGCTCTTGGACAATGACACAAAGTGGTGAACTGACATCATGCTTGAAGAGGTAACAAGCTCAACATCTCTAAGTGGTTTGTGTTGAACTACAGCCACATACTTATGGTTCTCCTTTTCATAATCCACTGCTATATTTTCGTAGGATCCCTATTCTTTACAGCACTTTACTGTCAGCTATGGGAGTGGGGGTTTTGTGTGTATGTTTTGCTTATTGGCTTAACTTAAAAGCTCAAAATCTTTCAAGTAACATTTCAGTTTGCAATGCATTATACACACACAGTGTGCAGTGGATATCTTACATTCGTGTGCAATGATCACAACATTACACAGCTCTAAGAGACTGAAATCATCGTCTTATTCACAGAGGAGCTATTGTAAGACCAAATGGCCATATCACTCTTCCAGAGGGCATCAGCTGTCCTAATGAGTTCCAACTGTGATATCGAGTCTAAGATTACGTATTCACTAAAAACTGCTCCAGAGGGAATAAGACTTTTAGATATAGCATGACTGGAACAATGAAAAAGGCCTTATCTACTGCATGCCCTATCACAGCTCAAACCTACATGATAAATGCAGCAGGAACTTGTCCTGCATTTGTATCTGATTCTTTGCCGTTCAGCAGATCAGAAGTGAACCTCATGTATACACAGCTGACTAGCCAGATAAAAAAGCTGTCTCAAGGTTTTATAAGGATGTTTCCACTGTGCTTTCCACTACAATAAATGACAGTGATAAATTACTTTCCACCCACCCACATTATCCTTAATTTTTATTTTATTTTTAAAGAGCTATGCAATTAAATATTCCCACTATGCTGACTGAGTTCAGGTTCCGTTCTCACCACTGACAATACTAAAAGTGTGTCTGTCTATATTTTCTCTGAAAAAAATATATTTGCTTATTTACTATACAGATATATAGCCCATGCAGACTTACTATCCCAGGTGGTTTATGATAATTAAAATCACACCAGTAAAATACAGCAAGAGTAACATCCAAGGCTACAAACCCAGCCTGCTTTGTGGAGGCAAGAAACCTTCCCTGGATTCAGAAAATCTAACTAATTACTGGCCAGTTGCCAGTCTCACCTTCTTAGGCAATGTTCTTGAATGCTCTTGGATGAAACTGATTCTCTAGATCCATTTCAATCAGTTTCATTTAATTTTCCCTGGATTGCAGATGTTTTCCCCAGTAGTAAATGTTGAAATCTTACTGGGAAACAGGGGACAATTAATCTCACCTCCCCCGCCCCCGGTCATGTTTTAGTTTCCAAACAGACATGACATAGGTGTCTAATTATCAGGTTACGTTGATCTCTTGACTTTCTCTAGAATGGTGAAAAATAAGTATAACACTGCAGTCGTGCTACTTTATTAGAACCACAGCTAATGGTCACATTTATAATTTAATTGTTTACTATCCTGGCACTGTAGAATGCGTAATCTTTTGAGTAATTATTTGGAACCATTTCAATCACAGGCAAAAAATTAGAAGTTAATCATCTGCCCTGATTTCTGCTTTCTCTTCCATACATCATCAATATCCGTAATATTTTCTTAATTGTCTTATGTTGTTTAACTTGTTTTTTGCTGCTCTCTTTTTGAGTGGCTGGAGCAGGAAGAGTTATCTGTTATTTTTGTAAAGTTCAAGCAAGATGAAAGAAGACTGCTCTTTCACTAAACCTCTGCAGGCAGTTTTGGTTAATTCAGGTGGATAATGTGGTTAGTTCTATACCTCTCAGATGACTGGGGTGCAGCTGTAATCATCTGAAGTTGCCCTGAACCTCCTTCCTTGCTAAGCCTGCCATTTCCATTATTGCTCACTATAAATAGTTAAAACAAAAAACAAAACAATAATAGTGATGTTCAGGTGTAAGTGCTGGTTATTGTATGCCTAAAACTGCACCTCACACACATGAGGGGGAAGTATCAACAGGCTATGGGAACTCTCAAGGTTTGTATGAAAACAATTGGGGGGGGGACCTAAGGAGACCCCTCCACCCCTAAATCAGTCCAACAGGAACTGAAAATGCTCGGCAGCCACTGAAAGAAAAATGTTTAATTGTTTTTATTTATTTTTTCAAAACCCTGAAAACTAGGGGGAATGTAATGTAGTGTCCTAGAACAGGAGCACACTATGCTGCAACGTTTTGTTGTAGGTTCCACTTGTAGTGCACCTTCAAATGACTAACTAGTTTGGGGGTCAATATGACTTATAGAGATAAATAGATAATTCTGTAAGATACTTATAATAACCAATTTGTATGTCTTTTACTGGATCTGACAGCTAGAGCCAGGGCTTTTTTTTCCAGTTAGAATATCCATCTGTTGACAAGAAAAAGATTAATATCTTATTTCTCAAAGATCAGAGAATTGCTTTTTATCAATAATACTTTATGTGCTGTCTCCTTTATTCTGTATTTGAATCAGTGACCCGTCACTTAATATGAACAAATGGAGCTGTCAAGTGTAAAAACTAGCACAAAAGGAAACTGTTGAGCCCCACAAGCAGCACTCTTTATTTTCTTCAGAGAGAAGGCTGGTGTGTGTGTTTGCATACTGATTATTTGGGAAGGGGGGAAAACCCAATGCAAGAGCAAGTGTTATCACGTGCCAGTGACTGACTTGAATGGAAAGGCATGCTAACACAGCAGAGGCGCACAGGTAGCAATACTGTAAAGATATGAATCCACACATTTACAGATGCAGTGTATGAGCATGCAAGACATGATTTTAAACATCAATATCATGTGCTTTTTGAAAAGCAGGATGCAAAAAGTAAGTTTTTTTTAGGTGCAGTGACCTTTCAAAATCCAACTGAGTACCTCTAGGGCAAATATATATATATGGATTGCTCCAATTCCAAATGCCATTACTCTATTGTAATATTTCACTGCAGTACCACTACTATTGCGCAATACAAGAGATGCACTGCATTTAAGGCCTCCTTGTTTGCTGTACAACAAGCCTAATTTAGGGTTACCAGATGTGCCCAGATTTGCAAATCTGTCCCCGGGAAACGTGGGAGTGGCAGCCTCAGCAGCCCAGAGCCAGCCTGGTAGCGCAGTTGGCTCTGGCTGGCTTCAGGAGCTGCTCGCTGCTGCCGCCACTGCCAAAGGGGAACCAGGGATGTCCAGCGGTACAGATCTCCTGCCCCCTGCCCCCTTTGTTTTGACAGATCAGGGGATGCTTGGGACTCACGGGCAGGTGGGCGCTGCCCAGGAGGGGCACAAGGCGCATGGTTTCTCTGCCAGGCAAAGTGCAAAGCCCTTCTTTTGCACCCTGTGAAACATAAATGTGCAGAGTTTGTAAAAACAACAACAACTGGGTAACAGCCACCTGCCTGTGACTCCCAAGCCTCCCCTGATCAGTCAAAACAAAGGAGGAAGGGGGCAGGAGATCGGGGGAGGCTTGGGAGTCACAGGCGGGTGGCTGTTGCCCAGTTTTTTTTTAAAAAAAACTCTGCACATTTTTGTTTCACAGGGTGCAAAAGAAGGGCTTTGTACCTTTATACAATATGCATGTGTGCTTGGGTCCAGGGTCTTTTGCCTCACCATCCCCACTACTGACTCCCTGTTGCTACTCAGCTTCCAAAAAACAAACAGAAAAACCTGTCCCCGATTCATTGGAAAAAAATATGGTAACCATAGCCTAATTGCCGTTGATATGTTTAATCTATGCAACATTCAAGACTCAAGTCATGCAATTTGCATGTACCAGGCAATTAAAGAACAATTGATCACGCAGATGCTGTCCTCCCCACCCCACCCCACCCCACCCCAGCAAGCTGTGTGTTAGTTAGCAGAAGAAATAGCAGAGGTGGGTGGTGGAGGTTACAGGAGGTATTATGTCACACAGGAAAAAGTTGTCCTTTTTGAAAAACAGAGGTCTGGATGGGGTGGAGCAGACATATGGGAAAGAGTTGTTTGGAGCAAGGGTTCTTGGGAAGAAGGGTGAAGCCAGCCATAGAATCATAGAGTTGGAAGAGACCACAAGGGCCATCCAGTCCAATCTAGGCCATGCAGAGCAGAGATGTCTGGGAATCCAATACAGTACTGGGCTGCTGTGAAAGACAGGATCCTCCTGAGATACAAATGCTGTGAAATCTCTCTCTTTTGAAAGCTCCAAGTGTACATATGTGTAAATAAATCATATTTCAAAGATACTGCAGACTCCGCCACACCTTATTTTCCCCAAAGTAACACCCTGGTTGAGTGCCAATGACCCTTGGTATCTTGTGACTGCTCAGCAGAGATTGGGGGGCCAGTAACAATATTTTACCTTTATTTGAGAAAGCTTACAAAAAACTATTTACAAAAAGACAAAAACAAAAAACAAAGCATACTTAAAATAGTACAGAAGACCCAGCTAGATCCCAAAATTCCTTGCAAGCAGACTGACACCTCACTTCTTTAGGAACACCGATGAATTTCTTCCTGTACCAAAGCTACAGAGCCAGAACTGTAAAGGCCCGGCTCTTTGCAGAACTTTAAAGTTACTCTGGAAGGTGAGAACAAGGTTTTAACATGCAACAGTTAAAGAGAAATTGTTCTGCCAGAACTGACAAACGTTTAGAGAGTATTTCTGGTTGCCTTTTTGAAGCTGAATGCTTAGCATTATCATTGTTTCCATACGATTGCCATTCCTTCTTACCAGCTACATGTTCAGAGTTGCAACAAATAAGCCTTAAGACAGGGGAATAGACAGATGTTCCAGCCAGTTTCAGAGGCAATAGCAATAATGTAAATGTATTAGTCGATAATGTTTCTTGAAATAGCTCTCTGCACTTCAAGGAATTGCATGTGATTATCTAGAACTAGCAGAAACGCCTCCCAATGCTAACTGGTGACCTCCCTGTCAGAGCGAACGAATATCAAGCTAATTACAATTATGACTGCCATTCAGTTATTTATGCATTAATGAGCGAGTGAAATTACAATGAAGTCAATTGTTAGCATTCTAAGTGGCATTGTGCACAAAGTCACTGCCTACAGAAGATGCATAATTGCCATCAGTTGAAACAGCCATGGGGTGGAGGTGGGGAGGGATAAAACAAGTACAAAATTACTAACAAATATGCTGCCAATTTCTCTTCAGAATTTCTCATTTCACCGATGACAATAGTACTGGCCTCACCACCACTCCAGTTTAATGAGGAAAGAGAGTTGCTGTTAAATATCAGACACAAAACAACATCTTGGGAAGGAGGTGAATGAGAAGGGAGATGCTGTGAGGAATAATAGGTGTAACAGCACTGGCTGGCTATACATGTTAACAGTTTCTAGACTGTTTGCCCTAAGTATGTGCAAAAAGAAGGGCATGTGAACTATGAAAAAAAGTGAGACTATATCTTTATCACAGCAACACTTCTATTCTCCACCAGCTCCTTTAGCTCATCTACTAGAGTCATCTACTCTTTTAGATGTGTTTTTTAAAATGCATTTTCCCTAATTTGCATAGGAAATGTAACAGTTTCAATTGCAGAAGCTTTTGAGAACTGAAGGAAGGAGGGTGCAGAATCTATTGACTGAACTTCCGAAACACAGATTCTGCAAACTGTCATATATCTAAACCACTTTCTGTAAAACACCAATTTTGTTGACATACGAAACATGAATTTCTATAGCATGCAATGATACACTCACTCTTCAAAGACTACCTTAGAAAGAACAAATGCTCCTGAAAAATGTGTAGACCTGGAGCGTTTTTGTTTTTAAAGATAGGAGCGCTTCAAAAAATTGCTAACTGACCAAATTCTGTCTGGACTGAATATCAGTATTTGTCAACATTATTCTTCAGGATTAAACTTCAAAATATCCTTACTTTTGACGGTGGCTGTCCGGGTGCAGTTGTAAAGGATAGCGAGTTCCCCAAATACCTTGCCAGGTCCCATGGTGCACAGTTTCACACCTTCCTTTGTCACTTCAACCTTTCCATCTGTGAACGAAGAACAGTTCCACATCACAAACTTTTTATATCATTTAGAATTTGTCCTGCATAACATTTTATGAGCATGAACTGCTGTAACAGGAGTGGGGAACTTGTGGCCATTCAGATGGTGCTTCCATCATTCCTGACTATTGACCATGCTGGCTGGGGGTCATGAGAGTTGGAGTCCAACAACATCTATATGATCACAGCTTCCCCATCCCTGCCCTCTCACATTGCATAGATGGTGAAGAAATCAATGTTGTAATGATGCCACACTTTACAGTGTAAGTATGCTTTGTTTTCCATTTGTTTAATCTTTCCATCTGTAGTTAAGGGAGGCACTTACACCTACATCTACATTCTCCATATCCAGAAATGAGCCTCCAATGATATAAAACCAAAAGCAGATAAGCTTTGAGGATTGGGTAACTGCGCATTAAGCAATAAGCAAACTTAGACACTAATTACAGTGGTACCTCGGTTTAAGTACTCAATTGGTTCCAGAAGTCTGTACTTAACGTGAAGCGTACTTAACCGGAAGTGAACTTTCCCATTGAAAGTAATGGAAAGTGGATTAATCCATTCCAGACGATCCACGGAGTACTTAACCTGAAGTGTACTTAACCTGAAGCGAACTTTCCCATTGAAAGTAATGGAAAGTGGATTAATCTGTTCCAGACGGGTCCATGGAGTAGTTAAACTGAAAGTACTCAAACTGAAGCATACTTAAACTGAGGTATGATTGTATTAAAGTTGCAAAATTCTTAGAGAGACCAGATTGAATGGTAACAGTTCAAGGAGAAAGGGAGCCAAACAAGGCTGATATCTCAGCCTAGCTGATCGAGTGACCCCTGGAATCCCAACCAGGGCCGTCTTGAGCAGGTTGGGCGCCCTGGTGCTGAGGTGCGGAGATCGCTCCAGCGCCCCAGCCCTCGCAGCGCGCAGCACGGCTTCCATGCGGCTTCGCCGCATGCGCCCCCCCTGCTGGCCCGGCGCCCTGGCGCCCCGCACCACCAGGACTACACCTAGAGCCGAGCCTGATCCCAACTCTCCCTCTGCAATGGTCAATGGCAGCTGAAAAGTGGAGGGAGTGGAGTCAAGTGCAGCTAGACTGAGCAGAACCAGCCTTGCTGTCCCTTTTTCTACTGTTTTTTAAGAGCAGCCTTCCCACCAGGCTGCAGCAGAGCCTGCTGCACTTTCTCAGCAGAGTCCGTGGAATGGGCCCTAGTTCCCACCCCCACCCCCTAAATAAACATATTCCTTGGCTGCCAAAGATGTAGACTCATAGTGTAAGAATCTGGATACATCATTTGGGAATTACTTTTTACTAATTCCAGGGACTGTAGTAAATAAAACAGATACTGAAAAAGTCTAGCCTCCCACTTTTTTTCTGAACTTGAAAAGACTGGACACTGATGTCTTCCAAATCCTCTGGGAATCTCTCTGCGATTGGAAATGGACTGTGCTACTTAACATTTATTCAGTGAAAACAGTGCCAGGCCCTAGCGCAAATGCAAATTATAGCTACAGTTCTACTAACAAGTGGGTGGCACCACAGTACGGTATTTCATTGGCACACCAAGAAGGGAAATGGCACTGTTTTGCACATGCATTTTCTGAAAGCTTCTTAAGGATTAAGAAGTAACTTGCAGAAAGCACAAAACTCACATATTTTTAGTTAAATGTTGTGATACTCAGTTCAGCAAGCCCTCTTCTTATAAAGCAATCTAAGCAACTAATTTTGGTCATTTTCAAGGGGGGGGGATCCTAATCCTTGTGAACGTTCATCCGTGAAGAAAGAAGCTGTTCTCAGAAGAAATTATTTTGATCCATTTCCATTGCACAATTTGCATTTTACATTGTATTTGCATTCAAAACAATTAAATTAATTTTATCATGTCTTTAAAAACAAAACACAAAACCTATTTACTCAAGACTGGACATACAAGTATGTATAAAATGAGGCATTTCATATCTAGAGGCAGAAAGAAGCCATGGCGAACCTGTCTACTTCAAAGTGGCATGATGCACCAATGTGTTTGTGTGCCCTAGGTTTGAGTACCAAAAATGCAAGTTCCTTAGATCCCACGATGTGGAGCTGCCCAATCATCACCCCTTTCTGAGCAAAAATATTTTTTTGAATAAATATGTTCTGCAGTTCTTCATAATTGAGGGAATTAATGTTACACCTGTGTAGACTTCAAAGATCTGTGACCTCCCAACCAACAAGCAAATTTCAGGCACTCACTAAATATATAATTATCCACCACTGCAAGAGCAAATCTATACCAATCACAAGAAATTGGTGGCAGATATATTGCAACAGGCAACCATGGAACATTCCATCTTTACAAAATTGAGGAACCCAGGTAAATTCAAATACACTGGGAGATCATTTCTGAAGCTATATATATTTTAGATGGTCTCCAGACTGCACTTACAGAAACACTGTGTACACAAGGAAACACTTGAATACATACAGGACCAAAAGGGTTCCTGGGTGAAGCATCAATGTGCTTAATGGCAGCCACATGTTCAAAGGTCTTTCCACAGAACACAAGGTAAGGATGCCCCTTATCAAGCACTGAATGGCACCAGCCATTGCTTGCTGGAGAATTCATGTGCATATATTTCGGTACTAGGCAAAAACATTTCTTTTCTGCCAGGCCTTTGGCTTTTGATTATCTGTAGCTTCCTTGAGTGCATGGGATTTTTTAAATCCTGCCTTTTAAAAATATGAACACCCTTTAGATTTTGGGGGGGATTACAGTGTAACATATGTGTTTAGTGTTGTAAGTCGCTTTGCACTTTTGTAAAACAAATAAGCAACCAATAAGCTTAATTGGCGGAAAAATAGCAATAACCCCATCAGTTATTCAGTATAGCAGCTGTCAGTCCATCCCCCGACCTACATAGATTCACTAGGCAGTGTACATTCAAACTATATGGCCACACTAAGTCTATGCACAGTTTGTCTGCCCATTGCAACTGCTCCTGCCCATTGGAACTGTAGCTTGAAGGCAGGGCTTACTGCTTGCACACACATGCACATGCTTCACGTAAAGAATGTCTGAAGATCTCTATAGGAAACTGATAATTAGATATGGAAACGGATGATTAGATATAGAATCATTAGATATAGATATAGGATCATTAGCTATAGGAACTGATTATTAGATATGAATATTTCTACAGTAACTTGAAAGCACTTCAGTTACAATAGTTAGAACGCCCAGTATCCTGATCTCTTTAAAAATATGCCTGAGGGCAAAATAATCCTGCATTTTTAAAAATAAAAACACCAACATGCTACGAAATCCTTGTTAGCTCATTTATTATATATTATTCTGAAAGTTCCAAAAATATGTTTACCAGTCAGGAGTCAAGCAACCAGAACAGAACTGCCGTAGGGCAATTTCTGCCGTTGTAGAGCTGGAGGGTTGGGGGGAGATTTTCATTGCCTGCATCCTTACATTAGGCTTTCCAGATAAACAACAGAATTTTGCATAATTAAGGTCCCTTGTTTAAAACTGCCAGAAGCTTGGAACAAATGAATATAATCATTAACTCACTAAGTCAGGAGACTGCACAAATAATGTTGGACATCACAGGCCCCAACAGCACTCAGAGAAAGAAGAACAAATGAAAATAGCAATACAGTCACAAACTACCAGTAATGAACATTTTCATTAGGGAAGATAGTATGTAGACTATTATTTCAGGATCCAGGTCCCAGGGAGAGCTGCTGCCTTTTGACTACTGAGAAATGCTGATGTTTCTGGCTTGGCAAAATAGCCAAAGAATTTCAAGGAAGGCAAATTATTTCAGTAAGGGATGGTGAATTTTCTTAAAGTATATGAAAGTATATGAACACCACTACCTCCCCAAGAACTAAACAGCACATGGAATTAATCATGCGGTTTGCTCTCAAGTGGAAGATTTTTCTTTGCAAAATTCACAAGGAGGCAGATTCGTATCAAGTTGGGTATTTTGAAGGGCCTGCTAATATACAGTACTGGAAAGTGACATCTCTGTTCCACTCTATTTGGTGAAGTCTGCTTGCTCAATCCAAATACAAGCTCTGATCCTCAAAAACTCTAACTCAATATGGAGGCGAAATCACACATTCTCTTATCCTCCACAGTGAAAGCGAAAATAAACTAAGGGCTGCTTTTTTCAGTTACGGTGTGAACATTTGGTACTTTTAGCACATTCAGTCCATCCAATTAAAAATTAAGTAACATCCTTAGCCGAATTGCACTTGCGTTTCTCTCATAAATCAGTCTATAAACTAAACAGCCCTATCACATTCTCATTTATTGTAAGGATATTTCCCCCCTTCCAATAATTAATTGGCCATTTTCTCCTTCTTGCAAGCAGGGAGAAGGAAAAACAGATTAACAGACTCTGAGAATGTCAATCTTATAATGGCCAATAATCTAATGGTTTATTACTAACTTCCAGTTTTGCTGTTTAGGGTTAATATAGTTTTATGAAATCGAAACACTTATTGAGATCATTTTGATTCAAAAGCACCTTTATCAATATATAGCATCTTTATTCTGGTTGGATTAGCAAAGTAATTCTACTAATGTTGCTGCTATAATATAGGCCTGTACAGTTTGTAACCCACAAAATAAGATGCAGTCTATCAGGTGGCGCTGTGGGTTAAACCACAGAGCCTAGAGCTTGCTGATCAGAAAGTGAGTGGTTCGAATCCCTGCGACGGGGTGAACTCCCATTGCTTGGTCCCAGCTCTTGCCAACCTAGCAGTTCAAAAGCACATCCAAGTGCAAGTAGATAAATAGGTACCGCTCCAAGCGGGAAGGTAAACGGCGTTTCCGTGTGCTGCTCTGGTTCGCCAGAAGCGGCTTTGTCATGCTGGCCACATGACCTGGAAGCTGTACGCTGGCTCCCTTGGCCAATAAAGTGAGATGAGCACCGCAATCCCAGAGTCAGTCACGACTGGACCTAATGGTCAGGGGTCCCTTTAACTTTACTTATCAGCTATGTGTTGCTTCCTCACTGATAATGACAATTCCCCACTCTGCACCCAGGGTTTTTGGGGGTGGGTGGGGGGAGGAGCACCTCCCTACATGCACTGATATTTGTTGCATCCTTGCTCTGAATGCCCTCTTCAAGCCCAGACCAACAACTACATCAGAAATGAAGTTTTCAGTGATGACACTATCACTGTGGATCTGTCTTCTAGAGAAGCTCATCACTCTCGTCTGTTTTTTAACTTTTCAAAAACTAACTCTGTACTGGTGTTGCTCTGAGCATCATACCCAAAGTCCTGCCAGCCAAAATGGAAAAATTGGGGGAAGGGCTTTTTTTCTGTGCCGACAACTCCCTGTTTGTAGGGGGGTTGCGTTCCAGGTTCTCAAAGATAGAATTTTATGTCCTATAATGTGCTTGCTCACACAGATACAGAAATACAGATAGAAACTCTTCTCACCAACCTATTAGCTGCAGCAGCATAAAGTCTCCTCAGTTTAGTGACAGCTATTTTTCTTTCTATTTTTCTCATGAGACGAGAAGACTCCCTGGAAAAGACCCTGATGCTGGGAAAGATTGAGAGCACAAGGAGAAGGGGACGACAGAGGGCGAGATGGTTGGACAGTGTTCTCAAAGCTACCAACATGAGTCTGACCAAACTGCGGGAGGCAGTGGTAGACAGGAGTGCCTGGTGTGCTATGGTCCATGGGGTCACGAAGAGTCAGACACGACTAAACGACTAAACAACAACAATTTTTCTTTTAGGAAGAAGCTCCACCCTGGAAAGAGTCTTGATCTGACACTGAGTATGCCTTGCAAAAACATTGTCTGAAGTACAGAGAAAGCAATAATCTAAGTTGATTCAAATCTTAAGTAGGAAACATCTTATCTCCCTTATGTGCAGATGATACTTCCACATTTAAATCTTTACACATGTCCAAAGCTCACAAATCAGGGGACAGGCTTCCCAGGGAATACCGAGTGTGGTGTAGTGGTTAAGAGTGGTAGACTCGTAATCTGGGGGACCGGGTTTGTGTCTCTGCTCCTCCACATGCAGCTGCTGGGTGACCTTGGGCTAGTGTCACTTCTCTGAAGTCTCTCAGCCCCACCCACCTCACAGAGTGTCTGTTGTGGGAGAGGAGGGGAAAGGAGATTGTTGGCCGCTTTGAGACTCCTTCGGGTAGTGATAAAGCGGGATATCAAATCCAAACTCTTCTTCTTCTTCTTCTTCTTCTTCTTCTTCTTCTTCTTCTTCTTCTTCTTCTTCTTCTTCTTCTTCTTCTTCTTCTTCTTCTTCCACCACCATGTTTTTCCTGCATAGTCTGCCAACATTACTGATAGACCTATTTAGTTTCTTTTCCAGAAATTTACTTGTACAAAAGAGATGGGACTTCACAGACCCATTCCTGTGTATATTCCCATCAGGACTCGCGGCACAATAGGCACTCTTGGGTCACTTTTATGCAATACATTTTGTGAGGAGGAATGAGGGGCCAGTACTCATATAGCAATAAGGGTGCCATAGGTACCAGCACAGCATGGATGCCATGGGCATAAAAAAAAGGTTCTGGTGCTCTGGAGCTGTGAGTACTGTCACAAAAGGCCCACTCTTTATGTATTTTTTGCTGACATTTCTTCCACTTTTATTTTACCATTGTGTTCATTTTTTATTGTCTCTCACATCATTAATACTTAAGCAGCAATTCAGAAGCCCCCTGATGTTTCAAAACCGTTCCATACATGACATTAGTTACAGGTAGGTAGCCGTGTTGGTCTGCCATAGTCGAAACAAAATTAAAAAATTCCTTCCAGTAGCACCTTAGAGACCAACTAAATTTGTCATTGGTATGAGCTTTTGTGTGCATGCACACGCATGTTAAGGAGGAATGAGTTCGCTTATGAAAACGAAATGACGCACACAACTTGAGACTGAGTCCTGAGACTTTTAAGAGGTAACAATTTCAGATTTTTCAGCCCCCAAAGCTATGTTACTGAAGGTGCATGAAGCTGAAATCTAATCTTATGAAGTCTAGAGGGGGAAAGGATTTAAAATATATAAAGGAAATAGGAGAGCTGAGCCTCAAAATCTGCAGGCAGATGCCTGGGGGCACATAACAGAATTGGCAGCTATCTGGGAATACATACAAACACACAGTTAAAGTTGTCTTGCTGTTGAAAAATTCTACTCCAAAGCCTAGATGAGAAGAGTGCACTAAAGAGAGAGGTGAATTAAAGTATTTGGGGGACACCAAAATCCCTGTTGAAGAGAGATGCTCTTCAGTAATTAGTAGACGGAAGGCAGTATAAAAAGAAGAGTTTATGACAACTTGATATTACAATGATCTGCTTTATGATTTATTTATATTTTACTAAATGAGTGCAGAAAGAAGAAATGTCATAATGCATCTGCAGCAGCACAACTGCACACTTTCATCTGCTCCAGCTGCAACAAAACATGTCTCTCCTGTATCGGTCTCTACAGCCACAGCAGACAGTACAACCTTCCAACAGTTAGACTTCTCCACCAAAGGTGCACTCCTAAATTATCTCCCAAGATAGACAGATGACAACAACTATGGGGAAGGGTTATAGCTCTGTGACAAAGCACCTGCTGTGCATGGTTTCAGTTTCAATCCTTTGCACCTCCAGGCAGGGCTGGACAACTTTAGCCCAGGATAAAAACTAAGGACAACCTTGCCTTGCATATCCAAAGCTGATTACTGAGATCATATGGGGAAGCACTAACTGTAGCCCCCCATGGACCAGTAGCATGACTCACACCAACATGGAGTTTATGGATTTTATAGAACTCCCTCCCAACAAATCAGGCAGGCACTGTCTTTGCTAAGTTTCAGATGCCTGGTTAAAACTGTTTTATTCCAGGAGTCCTTTGCACCACGAATGCTGCTCTGATTATTTAATTCCCCAATTATTAAATTATGTTTTAAATGTTCTATATTGTTTGTTTTTATCTTGTCAGCTGCTTTGGGACTCAAGTAGTGAAAAACAGGGCATTGTATACATTGTAAAAATAAATAAATTCTCAGCACAATAAACCATAGTTCATAATGACACCCGAATGCAGCCAGTATGCCTTTGAATACCAGATGTTAGGGCCAAACTATGGCAGAAAGTTATTGTAACCTTTGTAACTGGCTTGCAAGTGCTATTGAGACATTAGCTGGTTGCTGTTAGGAACAGAATGGTAGACTAAGGAAATCTTGCTCTGACCTTTGCCCTGGCTATAGTGTCATCTGAGGCCAGAGGTCATACTATGGCAATGCAAGCTGTTGCTAGAAGAGATCCAAGTTCTTTCAGGCCTCCTGCAAATTGCCACAGGAAGCAGGCACACATTATGACCACTGATTTCAGAAAGAAGGGGAGGAGCCTTTGTGAAGTACAGTAGTACCTTGGTTCTCAAACTTAATCCATTCCGGAAGTCCATTCCAAAACCAAAGCATTCCAAAACCAAGGCACGCTTTCCCATAGAAAGTAATGCAAAATGGATTAATCCATTTCAGACTTTTAAGAACAATCCCTAAAACAGCAATTTAACATGAATTTTACTATCTAACAAGACCATTTATCCATAAAATGAAAGCAATAAACAATCAATCAATCAGTCACAAAAACAAAACAAAAACACAAAATAAATAGCAAAAACAGACAGACCTCAGCGTAACGCTCAAAACGGAAGTGTGGCACTCAAATCAGAAGCGTCGAAACAAAATAAAAAAAATCCTTCCAGTGGCACCTTAGAGACCAAATAAGTTTGTCATTGGTGTGAGCTTTCATGTGCATATGCACACTTCTTCAGATACTGAAGGATTTTTTATTATTATTTTTTTGACTACGTCAGACCAACACGGCTACCTACCTGAAATCAGAAGCGTAACACTCAAAATGGAGCACATTCAGCTTCTGAAAAAAGTTCACAAACCAGAACACTTACTTCTGGGTTTGCATTGTTTGGGTTCCAAGTTGTTTGAGTACCAAGGCGTTTGAGAACCAAGGTCCACTGTACCATGAACAGTGATGCCCACTCCATTTAATTACTGTATCATGTTAAGCCTATTCCTATTCTACTTGAAAACAAAAACTAGGAGGCAGTGACTGCCCTGTTCTAATTCAAAACTTACACATAAAATCATTCCTATTTGGAAACTCATAAAATACTAATGCTTGGATAGCTCAGTTGGTTAGAGGGGGGTGCTAATAATGCCAAGGTTGCAGGTCCGATCCCCATATGGGACAGCTGCATATTCCTGCAATGCAGGGGGTTGGACTAGATGATCCTCAGGGTCCCTTCCAACTCTATGATAATATGGAGTGCCCCTTGATGTGGGTGTTGAATAACATGGAGGGCTACAGCAAGCCAGTTCAGCTCAAATATTTATCAAATTCTTAACTCAAGCTTTCTATAAAAACAAACATCCTGAGATGAAATGCAGTAATTAATCAAAATAAACGTTGTCCTATTTGAACAATTGTTAATATATGGGTCAGATAGTTTTCCTACAATCCATGGTGTTCACTCTTCATATATTAAATGCTTACTAGCCCTTTAGACAATTTCACATCAGCTCATTTTCAGAAAATAAATGCATTTTGTAACTAAAGGATAAAAGCACCCCTTTGATTTATTTTGGAAGTACCCAGATTGCTTATGTCACTCAAGAGATCTGATTACTTTCTGAACACTATCTCAAGTGTCTCTGATAATCACCTAAAAGACAAGATTCATTACGTTCATCAGTCCTAAACAGCTGTTGGATTATACCATTCAAATTTATATTTTAACCACAACAGCCATTCTTTTCCCTTTCAGGGTTTTGCTCTTCATTTCCTGGATTTTCAATGTGTCTTATAAATTTGGTGAAGGCTTTACAAATAAATAAATAAATCAGGCATTAGAAATTATAGCCCCATGAAATATTAGAGCTGACCATCCCCGGCAACTTTAATTAATTCATTTTGTTACAATGGAGCACATGTTTAGTATTCAGTGTGCTGAACAAGCAGGGGGGGAACACATTGCAGTCTCTTATTATGACGGACAATGAAACAGGGCCAGAGGTGGTGATTATCCCTTTGACAAGGACAATGACATTCTTCTCACATTTATGGACAATCATGTTGGCAGAACAATGAGTACATTTTACCTTATAGCAGATATGAAGTATCTAGTAACTTCTCAGATACTAGAAAAGCAAACTTGGCAAAACAAGCCAAAACTACAACTGTAGTTCTGTACCTTATCTTGTTTTTTTTCTTAACTCTTTCCTATAGACTGCTTCCCCTGTAAAAAGAAGCAATTGCCATAAGCTTCTGAAATAATAATGTATTAATCAATTGCAAATGTGGCTCTAATTTAGTATTGGTGAAACTGAGATAAGCCTCACTTGGGGAAACTGTACTGTATTTTTTGTGATGTGACATATTATTAGCTTCAGGTGCCATCTGATCTTCATCAATTTCAGGGTAGTGAGACAAACAGGGTTTCAGTAGCTGGTAGTGGGTCTTTCTTTCTTTCTTTCTTTCTTTCTTTCTTTCTTTCTTTCTTTCTTTCTTTCTTTCTTTCTTGAACTTAAATGACTTTGGAGGGTGGTAGATCACTGCCAGTTGTTGATACTTGTTGGTAGATCACAGCCTACTTGAGGTTGGACGTGCCTGCTCTAAACCATACAGCTATGGTAGTGGTAATGGGAGAAATGACACTCTAAATCAGGGACGTCCAACTCCCAAGAGACTGTGATCTACTCCCGGATTTTAAAAAAATAGAAGTGATCTACCCAAGTTTGGGACAGGCCAAACTTGTTGAGCTTTTTTTTTAAAGAGGTAAAGCCAAAGTTGTTGAGCTTTTTAGGGGGTGGCAAGCCAAAGTTGTTGAGCCCTTTTTTGGGGGGGGGAGAGAGACGCCATACTTTGACCGTCTTCTGTTTTTGCAGTCGTGCAAATGAAGGGAGAGGAGAGGGGGCGGGGCCAGATGTTCTTTTCCCCCCGTGGAGGAAAGTGAGTCCGCAATCGACCATGAGTGACCAATATCACCCGGTGGTTGGACATCCCTGCTCTAAATCATCTTCATTTAACTACCCCCCTACTTTTTGATCTGAAGGGGAAAGGCTAGAGCAGGCATCCCCAAACTGCGGCCCTCCAGATGTTTTGGCCTACAACTCCCATGATCCCTAGCTAAGAGGACCAGTGGTCAGGGATGGTGGGAATTGTAGTCCAAAACATCTGGAAAGCCAAAGTTTGGGGATGCCTGTGCTAGAGCACCTGCTTTGATTGCAGAAGGTCACAGGTTAAATCCCTGCCACCTCCAGGTAGGCCTGGGAGAAAACACTGCCTGAAACTGCCAGAAACCCTGGAGAGCTGCTGCCAGTCAGAGTAAGGTAAAAAGGTAAGTGACCCCTGGATGGTTAAGTCCAGTCAAAGGCGACTATGGGGTCATCTTGCTCATCTTGCTTCAGGATGAGGAAGCTGGTGTTTGTCCACAGACAGTTTTTCTGGGTTATGGGCCAGCATGACTAAACCGCTTCTGGTGCAACGGAACTCCATGACGGAAACCGGAGCACAAAGAAACACCATCTACCTATTTATCTACTTGCACTACTTGAACTGCTAGATTGGCAGAAGCTTGGACAGAGCAACAGGAGCTCACCCCGTTGTGCAGATTCAAACCACCGACCTTCTGGTCAGCAAGCCCAAGAGGCTCAGTGGTTTAGACCATAGCGCCACCCGTGTCCCAGGCAGAGTAGACAACACTGATCTAGATGCACTAAAGTTATAACTTGATATAAGTCAGTTTCCAATGTATTTATGAACACACAAGTGAATTCATGCAATAAAATGTGTTTCTAAGATGTGCAGGCCCCAATACATACAGCTTTAGAGTTCAATACCAGCAGGCCAGACAGCTGTGGCAATCCTGGTTGCTTATGTTCCTATTTCCCCATAGCCAATTAGGAAGTAGCCTGAAGCACTCTGCACAAGCTGAAGCTCCTGTACCACTTTCAAGCAAGGTAGGGATTTGTTCTATTTATTACAGCATTGAGTTGCATATGAAATAATAATGGAAGACCGATGAAAAAGAATCCTCAAGAATAGAACTTAAGAATGAGACAGAAAACAACTGATGAAGAGTAAGAAGTTGGACGTGATGAGATAACTGATGGTAGAACAAGGCATCCTGCCAGCCAAGATGGGGCTACGTCATTTGCATGGAGCTATGCTTATAATGCAGGACCTCAGTCTAAAGCAATGCTACCCATGCTTTGTAGCTGTGAATAAAGACGCAACTGCTGCCAATTTAATTGCATGGAAGAAGCTTGCTGTACCGCCAGATGAAACATGAAGCCAGGAACTGAATGCAAAGTGTAACACTCTGCTGGTAATAAGGAGAAACCTGGCTGTTGCCTGCAAGAAAGAAAGAAAAACCTGGTTTCCCATCACATTTGTGAAAGCTGCCTCACACAATGAAAAGCTGGATGCCACAGTCCTAGATCATCAAAACCCACCCTTTTTCCGTAACAATAACACCCTTTTTCCGTAACAATAAAGACGATGCACTGAGACTGCAGAGTTTCAGACAGTTAAGCATTCACTGTTGTAATGCTAACTCACACAGGTGGAGTAAAATATATGTGAAGATGCCCAGCTATTATCAGAGGAGGAAAGGCTTGCCTTACATTCTGCTTTGGACTGTGCCATCTACACTGACACTAGTAGCTCTTTGAGGTATGCAGATGAGGCATATTGACATACAAAAAACACTTTACCTCAAAATGCTGTAAGTATGATCTCTACTATTAGGATACTTAAATATTTGACCTCTTATAAAAGCTCTTTTTGTTCTAAAAAGATCGGGACAAAGTTTACCATGAAATTTACACACACACAGAAACAGTAGAAAGAAATATCCAGTAAGATTTATCCAATGTACTCATAATATAGAATATTATTTCTATTATCCAGTCTGTCCTAGGCTATTGGCTGCAACATGTCATATAAGATGTTAACAATATTATTCCACTTTTGGCCTGCAAAAGTTGGAGTACTATTTCTCTTTTTAATCAGGTGCTCATCCCAAAATTCACACACTTTCCCTCTAGCCTGGAGCTTGCAATCCGAATTCCATTACTTGTGGCATATATAAAATGTTTGTCGTTTCAAACTTTCAGAATAAATCAGTACAATCCTGTCCAATGATGCCTAAAACTTTTGCAGGCTTTATTTTTTAAATAAAATGGTTCAACACAGTATTCAAAAGTCATTACTTTAGTTTAGATAGACAAACAGAGACAGGAAAATGCTACAAATAACTCTGGCAACCACTTCCAAAATACCCCAATCCCAAACTCAATTTTCTTCCTATATGTAGGAAATAATAGTACACGCTTATTCAGAACCATATCTGAAAACAATCTAAGTAGTGGCCCAGAGTTTTCATGTTCAGCTCATTCATAATTTTAGAAGCCTACATTGTCTTCCACCTTAGGACACATTGGTATAAAATCATTTTTATTTAATGTGCTTATTCAAAACATCACCCAGAGAATCCAGATTATGAAAAGGAAACTAATAGATATAAATGATAAATGAATAAGAAATGTAATCCATCTATTCTTATAGATTTATACCCCAGATGCCCGGGGTATAAATGATCAATTATTATTATTATTATTATTATTATTATTATTATTATTATGCCAATGTGGATGCATGGACAGGAAAAGATTTGTAAGGGAGAGCCAACGGACAAAGGAAGAGAAGCAAGCCCTCAGCCTCCTGATTTCCAGCTGCATGTCCCACATACACACATCAATTCCCAGCATGAATGTTGCAATGCAAACTCTAAAGGTGACAAGGAATTGCATGTAGGGGAGTGCATTAAATTGTATGCAAGCAAATCAGTGGGCTGGGAGAAGAGTGATGGAGTGCTCTGTCTCTCCCCTGTACCCAGCAAGGATGCCAAGATGGAAATGCAGCACTGTGCTGCACAAGGAACAGAGCTCTCCACCTCTCCTCTGTCAGCCCATAACAGGCTAGTAAAAAAAAACACCAAAAAAGACTGAAGGATAGCAGTTTCTCTTGAGTTTTTCTACAAGGCTGTCAAAACATTTAGTTTGCCTTTTTACAACCTCATCACAATTTTTAATTTTTTTTATTAATCTAGATTTTCAAGATAGCCTACAAAAGAGAACCATAAAACAAATATGAAACAGATCAAAAACATCAGAAACAAAAGCAAATTTTGTAGCAACGCGTGTGTGTGTGTGTCTAAAACGTGGCTCTCTGGGCAACCCAGCCACATGGCGGTTTATTTTTTAAAAAAGTAATTATTATTAAGAAAGAGCCTACAGAGTGGCAGGGATATTTAGTGAAGGACCTCTGGTGCCAGACTTTGTTAACAGGTAGGTTCCTTTTTAAAAAAAATAAAAAGAAAAGGGTCAAAAGCTAACATTTTCAATGAATATATCCCCTCTACAGACACCTCTGTGATGATGATGGCATTAAAATATCATCACAATGCTCAGATCATCATTGCATCCCCATCCCCTCCCCTTTTGGTTGGTCCAGCCTGAAGGTGAGTGTGCTGCTGCCGCTTAGACCTTACTATCGAATACTGTAATTGGGACCAGGGAGGAACTTCCCCTGAAGACAAGTTGACTGTCTGTAGGTGTTTACTTGACTCATAGCAATTGTCACAACTTAAGGCAATGGGTCGGAATTTTAGCTAAATGGGTACCCCATTAAAGAGTGTCCAGGAGGGTGTCTCTGCCCAGGGCTGACGGGCCATAACACCTTTCTGATGGTGATCTTGGGGAAGAGCACCCCAATTTGGCTTGAATCATGGGGCGATCTCCCTTCCAGGATTGACCCAGCCCACTCATCAGCCAGCTAGTGTACCAAAGCTTACTTCATGTGTAATCAATAAACGCTGTGGCCTATTTCAACCCAAATAATGATGTTCTCTTATTTCTTCCCAAGGGATGGGAAGCAGCCTGGCTGGGCAGTGTAATCCCTGTACCTAGGCATGTAACACATACATCGCCTTGAGCTCTTCGGAAGAACGATGAGAGATGTAATGTAAATCAATAAACTTATGGGATATTTCTAAAAGTTCTGACACTCAGGAATTTTATAAAGACAAATATGCTTCAGTCCTTCACTTATAAGAATTCCCTGTTGCTTTCAATGGGGCTTCTTGCCAGGGGAGTAAGCTCAAGCTTGGAGCTTATGTCATCTATTCAAACACAAATTCCGTAATAAGTTTTTTCCTGATTTGTTTGTGCATGTTTGATTTGTTTAAATAGCTGTCCAAGGCAGCAGGGGCATTTTTCCCTCTTTATTTTGGCATTAATGCAAACAAATCACTAACACTGACAGGAAGCTGAAGCTGTGAGAGACAGCTGAAACGATAAGAAATGTTTAAGCCGCTGATTAACATTTAGACATTAGTTGCTTCAACATTTCTAGCATACTGTCAATATCAAAAATGAACTGCAAAGGAGTGTCAGCGTGTATCGTTGAACATTTGCAATTTTTATCTCAACCTGGTACTGAATTAGATTTGGGGAGCATGTGGGTAGGGGGAGAGAAAGAAATAAGATTAGAAAAATCTGCTTATGCAGGGTGAAGATGTGGAAAAGGACAATAATGCCAAGGAGAATCAAGAACATACATCTCTACAAATGATTCATCTTGTATGTGTCAGAGAGAGCCACATGTTATAAAAAATATATTAAGGGAAATGTTAATCTATGCACCTTGCCACAATAAATGTCATATAACAACAGGGAAAAGTAATTAACATACTACTCTACAATTTTGTTTTGCTGTGGTATCTCAGAATTGCCAGATAAGGAATGTTGCTCATGGCATCAATTTTATCACAGCCCACCCAGATTTACATTTTGGTTGTTTTATGTCTGCTTTCTTAGAAATTAAAGGACTCAAAACAGTCTGGAGAAAAGTAACATCCAGATGAAAGAGTTCCTGATACAATGTGAGAGAAAACATTAACGATGGAGATGACACTTTGGAATTTCTCTTCAGGGATAAAAGAAAATGTAATATGCTATAAATATTTCTGCATAAAACAAAGATGACGTGCCAGACAGTATCAAGGGTAGGCCCTGTATATCATCAGACATCACCTTTTGGACTGTGTGTGCACCCAAGCAGGATTAATCATACTGGTAGCAATTCAATCACCAACCGATTTCTTTTGTCTGTCTCCTTCACAGGGCTAGAGTACCAAGGCTTCATCAGAAAGAAAGAAGCTCTACACAATTACACAGACCTTGAAATATCACAAGTCCTTTCTTTCTATTTCTATTTTTCTCTTTCTTTCCTTTTGGAGACAGGAATTGAAAAAGGGTCAAAGTTTATGGTTTCATGACCCCAAAGAATATATATTATCACATATCACCTCCACCAGGCAAACAAATTTTACTTCTTTACACTCCAAGAGACATTCATGTTCTGTTTTAATAAAGGGCAAAAGAATTAGGTGTGTTATATGACAGATCATCTGGTATTTGGCGTTTCACTTAAAAGCAGTTACATGACCCCCATATTGGATGGGAATATTGATTTAGTCCTTGCACCAATTCCCCCAGCTCACTGCTATTTGCTCCACTGAAGGGAACATACTTGCACATTTGCTTCAGTAGGGATAACTGCAGTTTTGGCAGGAAAGGGAGATTGTAACTTTTCTCCTTATCAACTAGGAAAAATGTATCGGGGGAGTTTAAAAGCCACAATGAGGCTGCTGCAAACTAATTCAGGCCCCCCTGAATCAAGGCATCTTAACACATAATTTGATTCTCACATGCACACACCATTTGTGAGTACAAATTACTCTGGGCTGCAGCCCTGTTCAGTCTGCTCACCAAAACCCCAGCCATTCCCCTCACATCAACCCCCTAGACTAGAGCTTTCCCTTCCCATCTCAATTTCTGAAGCCACTTCCCTTTTCTATTCTGCAGCCCCATTTTGCATGTGTGTTACTCAAACCTCTGTCATTGTTTAAAGTCATCACCACCTTTCCTCTCAGTTTCCATCCATTCCTGCTTTATTCAACGATGTGCTATTGTTTAAAACTACTATTCCCCACCCACCCTCTAACTGCATGCAAATCCAAGATTATGATGCAGCACTACAAAACTTCCAATGCAATGACAGGATTGCATTTTTATGTATATTGGGGAAATAATTCTTTCAAACAAAGGCATTAATTTCAATGCATACTTAGCAGCTACAGTATGTCCAGATTTTCAACACAAGGATTTTTACACTGGATTTTTAACATCAGACCACAGTGTGCAAGGTTGGGAGGGTTTAACCCTTTCCTTTGCAGCTGCAAACTTGGGCAATTTCTCCCCACACAGAAATTAAGAAGGTAATAGTCTCCCCTTGAGCACCATGGCCCTAACTGGACACATCTGCACCACAACCTTGCTGATATTTTTTTAAAGGGAGATCTTCCCCCTCCCCAGATTTTCTAATGCCACATCTAATTGAATCCTCAGATTTTCAATTTTGTTTCCCCCCACTTTTGCCTTCCTTTTGTAGTCATTTCCCTTCCTATCAAGATCTCATCCTTTAAATCTCTTCCTCAAAACTTATTTCCTTTGCAAGCCTTTTCTTGGCCCAGCGTATCTTTTCTGCATTGCCTGCTAGTATTAATTCTACTCTCACTACTGCTTTCTTGTTTTGCCCCTTTGTTGATGTCCTGTATGGTTTATTTAGTTTAGTTAGGCTGAAGGCACTCCAAAGCATGATCCATATCATGACTCAGTTACAAAAGTGGGAAGAAATAAGAGTTATGTAAATATAATTGTTTTCTTCCTACACGTGTTAGATAATAAAGATGCCTATATATGACTATGTGTTGGAAAGCGAATAAGGAACAGAAGCCTTGAAGCACAGATTCCTTATAGATAACATTTTGTGGTAGAAGGTATTCTTTTAATGACTATGATTGCAAACCATGAACCAGATTCAGTCTTCTGGTATACATGACTCTCATGGTAGAAGAATGTATAACAATAGGAATGGCCCAGGGAAGTTGGATGTAGCAGCAGATGCCTCCTCATGCAGTAATTAAGCGTTAAAAAGCTCCCAATGAATAAAAGGTTTTTTCCCCAAAATGTAATTGTGCTTTCCACACATTATGACCTCTGCGCACCCTCTCCCTAAGCACCTTTTAGGATTTAAATAATTTCCCAGGGGGCAATTGGAGGGGAGGGGACAAATAAGGAGGGAAGGGTCAATCCTCTTCCCACCAAACCTCCTACCAAAGCAACACCTCCCACCAAAGCGATGAGGCACTGGAAAGCTTCTATGGGGGAGGGAAAGGGAAAGAGAAAAGGAGAGAGAAAAGAAGAGGGGGGGACAAAGGGGGAGCATGGAATGGGTGGGTGGGTGTGCATGCATAAGCATAAAAAAAGAGAACCACTAGAATGTGCCCTCCAGAAAGTTCTCATGAGGGATTGTGACCCTTAGGCTGCAAAATAGTATAAGCAAGATACAACAGCCATGAAAAATAGCAAATCTGAGTCAAGTTTGCAACATATATTAAATTCCCCTGATATTCTGCTTCCTCACACTCACTGGTGAGAGTCAATGAAGTTGTGAAGGTTTCATGAAACATACAATGTGATGAGAACCAGGCACTTTATATACATGATATAGGAGAGGATAAGAGCTGAAACAGGGGTGTCATCGTCTGTGGCTGAGTTATTTATTTAGAATGTTAACCATGCCTGTTGTTCATATAGGGGCAACTTCCCAGTAATGACTGCTACAGTGCAAATCAACTATTGATTATTTTGATTATTTAATTTCTACACTGCTTAATATATTATAAATCTCTAAGCTGTGCACAAAAACCTGAAGCAACGACAGACAACTTAAATAAAATATTACAAAAATGTGCAGTTACGTATAAAAATGTTACTCTAATACTAAGTTGCTGATATATAAAAATCAGTATCATTTCATTTTCCTTCTGATACACCCTCCCTCTCAGCCTCCAGCTTGTCACTCAGGATCCAAACAAACACGCAACACACCCACAAAAAAATCTCAAAATGAGAAGAGTTCCTGGAAACAGAGGAGTTTGCTCTAGACTTGCTTTTTATGGGCAGGACCAATGTGCCTGGTACTTCATCAGGCTGCCCAAAGCTGTGTCCCATTCACTGCAGGTTTGTTGAGTTCCCCAGGGGCTCAGGAGGATGTGGAAAAAGCCTACAGCTCTTTCTTCACCCTCTGTCCTTTCCTCCTCCTCCTCCTCCTCCTCCTCCTCCTCCTCCTCCTCCTCCTCCTCCTCCTCCTCCTCCAACTGCTTTACTGTCCCATGGCAGGGCAATATATGCAATGTGTTCTTGTTACTGGTGGTGGCTAATGTATATAGTATTTTAAAATACTAAGCAGAAGACTGAGTAAATGAGGGTGGATAGGCGCCAGAAACGCTATTTGCCACAGCAATGTATAAAATTCATCCGTATAATGAAATGAAGAGATGCAGTTGCATTTTGTTTATTTATTTGTATTGTGGTTTAAAAATCAGCCTTCTGTTTTGTTGCTCTTCCTCAGTTTACTACTAGAAGAAGTCATGAAATATTTACTGCTTTTTCAACTCTTCTCTTCTCTTGACATGCATACAGCAAGAGATCCGCACTGCAATTCTGCAGATAATTAAAGCTGAAATGTAAAACAGAGTGGCAGCCATCAAGAGCATGCATTCCACTGATATGGAAAAACTGCACAAATGCTAACATTTCTTACTGGACATTACAACACTGCCTAGGCCAAACTGCCTGTTGTAGAGACCACAGAAAACATTGCAGCATGCCACTGAAATATCCAACCATCACAGCTGCTGAACACATAAAACAAAATAAAGAAAATGTCGGAGTTAGGACGAGAAAGAAACAGCAATTCGGGAAGCACGGTGAAGCCTATTCTCCTCTGCTGACCAGTGATGCAAACTAGATCTTGGTTGGTTACTGCCAGAGATTCTAGAACCTGAACCAACAATTCAGAGGTCTTAATAATGCAATCTTCAGCCTTGCAATTTCTTCCGGGGATTCACAAATACATTTATTGGATTTATATCCCATCTTTTCTCCAAGGAACTCAAACCCGTGTACATGGTCCACTGCATTTTTTTTTTTATCCTCACAACAATTCTGTGAAGTATGCAAAGCTGAGGAATGGTGACTGGGCGAACGTTATCCAGTGAGCCTCATTGGCTGAGTGGGGATTTGAACTTGGCCCTAATCAAACACCAATCACACCCTCCTCACACTCAGTGGCACTTTCTTCTTTCTGTGGCGAAATTCCCATTCTTAGTAATTATTCTGTTGTTACCTAAAGATGATAAGCTTAGCAAGTAGCTGGGAAAGGAGGATAGGATGAAGAAAACAGCAAACCTGGAATGGGATGGTGAAAAAGGTACAACTGGGCTGAGAGGAGAGAGCAGCGATGAAGACAAAAAGCAATGTGGCCATTTCCTAAGTACCCTGGAATTTGTGTGTGGCTGAAGACGTCAAAGAAGCCCTCCTCCCAGGTCCAAGGAGGACTAATTTAAATGCAGTGCAAGATGTGTAACAAAATTTCATTTAAACTCTTTTCATCTCAACCATGCATGCATTACCAGCACACCACGGAGCAGGGGTGTACTGGTGTGTTAGCACTGCAAATACAGCAGCTGGGGGCCAGTTTAAACGTAGTAACTTTTGAAAGGAATGTCTCATAAATATCTTTTTATTATACACACCCCAGCATCACATTTAAATTGGGCTTCAGGAGCCATTAAAGCTTCTTTGAAGAGAAAATGGATTGTTATCTAAGTTGAGAGAACAAAACAGAGAATAAATGCCACTGTTTTCAGCAGAACCTTCCTGAAAACAAATTAAAAATAAAGCATAAAAGTGCCTCTCCAGAATGCTTAAAGCTCCTGGGTTCAGAATTCGGATCATTCCTGTGCTAGTGTTGCCCCAGTTGCAGCCCTTGCTGAGTCTAAGAGTGAGTGCATGCCATTAATTTAAACCACATTGCATCCCTCCCAAAGAATCACTTACCCCTAGAAATTTACTGCTTACAGAGATGAAATTCCTAGCACTCCCAACAAGCTACCGTTCCTAGAATGTTTGTGGAGTGCTTTAAATGTATGGTGTCTAAAGTAAAAAAGGTAAATGACCCCTGGACGGTTAAGTCCAGTCAAAGGCGACTATGGGGTGTGGTGCTCATCTCAATTCAGGCCAAGAAAGCCGGCATTTGTCCACAGACACCTTTTCGGGTCATGTGGCCAGCATGACTATAACCCACTTCTGGTGCAACAGAACACTGTGACGGAAGCCAGAGCACACAGAAACACCGTCTACCTTCCCGCCACAATGGTACCTATTTATCTACTTGCACTAGTGTGCTTTTGAACTGCTAAATTGGCAGGAGCTGGGACAGAGCAATGGGAGATCACTTCATTGTGTGGATTCGAACCACCAACCTTCTGATTGGCAAGCCCAAGAGGCTCAGTGGTTTAGAATGTGACACATTTGAAAATAATTGTGTCTAAGAGATGTGTGGCAAAGAAGAAGTTTTGTTTTCAATGTGCCACTGTATTAGCTCATTCACACATGGATTTTATCCCTTAATGTGTAGTCCTCAACTACAAATGTGGATATGTGAATTAAACCATAAATACCTGCCCTGTGACTATGAACTGTGTATTTTATCTAGCAAACAGCACCAATAATACTTTTTCCATTGTTGGTAGTGAGTCACTATTTTTAGCATAAAAGTTGACTTGTCATTCACATTTGTTTCATTTTGTTTCAAAAGCTTCCTGCTGTTATTTAGAAAACATGCTCCCAGACAACATAAAGTAATGTCTTGTTCTAAATGGTATTTAAGGTTTAAATAATTTCATAGAGCAGATGGCTATTATGAAAGAAGGGGGAAATTCCAAGGCATCTCCCCCAGCCATTCTATTAAATCTGTTAAAAATGACTATACAAGAAAAAATAATACATCAAATAAATGTGATAAAGGGCATAGGCAAACCCAAGTTTTTTTATGCAATATGTCAAATTTTTAATGTGCAAATCAAAGGATAGAATATCCTCCATCATCTATAACATTGAAAGTATGACCCTAATAATGAACATTTAGTAGCAATGTTTTTTGTTTTTATTTCTGTTTCAATATTACTTGCAAGAACTCTCTTTTGATTCCCTTTTGTCTTTCTCCATATGATACATAAACATAGAAAGGTATATGATTTACAAATTATTATGGTAACTAAGAATAGCAAGATTATTAAACCCAAATGTTATTACAACATATCCAAGAACTACAGAGTTAGAATTTTTCTTTTCTTAACAATGTTTTTTTGTTATATGGAATATTTTTGATACTGTACAGTTCTGTCATATAAATAAATATCTTTATTTTTAAAAATTGCATGTTTTTCCCTTGTTAGCTGTACAGTAAAATGTGAAACTATGTTATGCTATGATCTTATTGTGTCATTTTATCCAGTGGATATGTGCAAATATGGTTTGATTCTCAGGAACAGATTAGATAATTTTATAAAGTTAATTTAACTTTTTTTCAATGTTTTCAGAAGCAGTGTGGGAGCAGTGGTAATGTAACTGATTTCATTCTGCACCCAATATTATTTTAAGTGAAGTGATATTGTACCGGTATGTAGCAGTGTTCATTATGTGGTGGTTACTTCCCATGGCTCCCAAGACAGAGTGCTGTGGGTATGGAAAAGAACCATACTGTGAATTCCATGTATATGACCTATTTTCTTCAAATGTGGTTGGGAGTAGCTACACCCTCAATTTAATGCTGTTTTAAAATAAGCACTTCCCTCTGTATAAAGCTAGAATTATTAGGTACTTGTGTGCCTCAATTTCAAAGAACTGAGAAAAATGTCTAATACTCCTACTGAATTTGATCATAGCAGCCTAAAACCAAATTTATCTCCATTAAGATTCTGCAATGCAAATTTGCACCAGAAAAAATGGCAACACTGTACTGTACATTTTGCAGCATGGCCCTATGAACTTTTGTGCAGCAGTAATGAAAAAGTGGATAGGGTATTCAAAGAGACATGGTCTGTTGTTTCACCATTGCAACCAGTGGCTCATCCACATATTCTACAAAGTTGTACTGCAAAATATTCTACAAAATTGTACTGCAAAATATTTTCACAGGATACTCTTAAGAGACACACGGGGGCAGAGTTGAACTTCCAGTGAACATAGTACCATTTACTTGTTGGTTCCCCCCCCTTCCAAGTCACCACTGCAAAAGACCATCTGCTAAAGTGACAATACAGAACTGGGCTGCAGATCATATTGTATTTAAGTATTATCTATTTTAAAGATTTTTATCCTGCCTTTTGATTGTAATAGACACCAAGGTGCTTTGCAATACCTGTTAAAACAAATTTAAAAGAGCAATAATATATATAGTAAGCAATAAACAGTCTAAAACAAATTAGTGATGCAAATTAACAGCAGCAAAAATACCAATAAATTTGTTAGAGCTAGCAGTGTTAATTGCTATTATATTCTCAGGCAAACAGGACAGACTTGGCCTGGTGTCTAAAAGCTATTAATAGCAACACCACCTAACAGTATGAAGGGACGCAGGTGGCGCTGTGGTCTAAACCACTGAGCCTAGGGCTTGCCAATCGGAAGGTTGGTGGTTCAAATCCCCGCAACAGGGTGAGCTTCTGTTGCTCGGTCCCTGCTCCTGCCCACCTAGCAGTTCGAAAGCAAGTCAAAGTGCAAGTAGATAAGTAGGTACCGCTCCAGCGGGAAGGTAAATGGCGTTTCGGTGCGCTGCTCTGGTTTTGCCAGAAGCAGCTTAGTTATGCTGGCCATATGACCTGGAAAAACTGTCTGCGGACAAACACCAGCTCCTTCAGCCAGTGCTGCAACCCCAGAGTCGTTCGCGACTGGAGTTAACTCTCAGGGGTCCTTTACCTTTACCTTTTTACCTAACCGCTGCGGGTTAAACCACAGAGTCTAGGGCTTGCTGATCAGAAGGTTGGCAGTTCGAATCCCTGCAACGGTGTGAGCTCCCGTTGCTCGGTCCCAGCTCCTGCCCACCTAGCAGTTCAAAAGCACATCAAAGTGCAATTAGATAAATAGGGACCGCTCCAGCGGGAAGGTAAATGGTGTTTCTGTGCACTGCTCTGGTTCGCCAGAAGCAGCTTTGTTATGCTGGCCACATGACCCGGAAGCTGTCTGCAGACAAACGCTGGCTCCCTCAGCCTATAGAGCAATATGAGCGCCACAACCCCAGAGTCGGACACGACTGGACCTGATGGTCAGGGGCCCCTTTACCTTTAGCATTTTCAGAGCTTCAATTTGATTGGCATGCATTATCTAGCTGAAATCTTTACAGCATCCTAAGTTACAGGACCTATACTAAGCAGGCTGAAAGCAAAAAGTAAGGTTACTGTAACTTCCGTCATAGAGCGTCAGTATGCTGATGACAACGTAGTATGTGCACGCTCAGAGGATGACCTGCAAACCATCCTAAATATCTTTGCAGAAGCTTATGAAAAGCTTGGCCTACCATACAAGATAAAAAAAACCCAAAATGCTGCACCAACAATTACAAAATAACCCCTCTGCAGCGCCACAAATCCAACTCAGTGGCGTAACATGGGAAAACGCTGTTCACTTCTCCTACCTAGGCAGTTACCTTTCCACAAGGGCCAACATTGATGCCAAAATCCAGCATCACCTGAGCTCTGCGAGTGCTGCTTTCTCCCGATTGAAGTGCAGAGTGTTTGAGGACTGGTACATTCACAGGGAAACCAAAATGCTTGTTTACAAAGCTATTGTACTACCAACCTTACTATATGCTTGTGAAACATGGACCATTTATAAACGCCATCTCCAACTCCTCGAAAGATTCCATCAACGGTGTCTCCAAAATTTTTTACACATCACTTGGGAAGACAGGTGAACTAATATCACTGTACTGGAAGAAGCAAAGATCACCAGTGTTGAAGCAATGATTCTTCAACATCAACTTTGTTGGACTGGTCATGTTGTGCAGGATGCCTGATGATCGTCTTCCAAAGCAACTACTCTATTCCGAACTTAAAAATAGAAAGCATAATGCTTGTGGTCAACAAAAGAGGTTTAAAGACTGTCTCAAGGCAAATTTTTAAAAATGTAGTATAAACACTGACAACTGGGAAACACTGGCCTGCGAGCGCTTACCAAAGGTGTCATGGGCTTTGAAGAAACTCGATTTCAGGATGCAAGGGAGAAACGTGCTAAGAGGAAGGCACGCTTGGCAAATCCACACCATGATCAACTCCCACCTAGAAACCAATGTCCCCACTGTGGAAGGATGTGTGGATCCAGAATTGGCCTCCACAGTCACTTACGGATCCATTGTTAAAACCGTGTTTACAGAAGACAATCTTACTCGGCTATGAGTGATCGCCAAAGAAGAAGAAGATTGTCTGCCAGTCCATTTCTAGACACAATTCAAAGTGCTGGTTATGTCCTACAAATCCTTAAATAGCTTAAGACCAAGCTATCTCAAGTGCTGATATCCTCCCAAGATTTCATTCTATCTGCCCAACCAACATTTAACATATATATGGTGAAAACTCAAGAAAAGGCCTTTCAAGGACTACATCCAGACTTTGGAGCTGTCTCCCAAGTAAGACTTGCCCAGACCCTTCACTGATGGCAATTTGCAGGAAGGTAAAAACTATCTTAAGCATGCATTTATTTTACTTTCCTAGGGCCAGCATGCAAACCATGCGTAGTTCCTAAACTAATTTTCACTTTTTTCATGCATTATCTGTGTGCTTATTAAGGAAACTTAAAACCCTTGGATTATCACCAAAGGGGGAGAACAACCATTACTACAAAAATGTACACACATCTCCTAGGAGTTTATTAATGTTCTTGCACAATTAATATGCACTGCCCTTTCTGTTTTTTGCAAATAAGTTCAACTACTGAGCTGATCTGAGGTGCGGAAAAAGCACTTTTGGTGTGAAATTTGCATATACAACTCTAAATGGTAGAAAGGTGTTTATTGTTAATACACAAAATGCATCGTTATTTAACCTTGTGCACAACATGTTAGCAATGCCTTGGTCCATATCAGAAATACAAATTCTACTTTTTAAGAGTGAAGATCAGTGAAGTTGAAGCTATATCTCTGTAAGTATCACAAGAGTAAACAGCAGTTACTGAAGACCTGTCGAATTAAACACTAAACTTCACAGAGTTGGTCAAACTGACCCAACTTTATACCGTTTAAATCCTGACTAATATCTTGCTTTTGCTCTGATCAGTTTGATCAAAAGCACTACAACATTCATATTTCATTAGAAAGCTTGCTATTAGTAATAGGACAGAGAAGATCATGAGATCTTGTGAGAACGGAGCTGCCAAGGAGAACTATTGTCAGTCCAGACAACCGGAGGGACCAATCATCCAACTAAGTATAAGGCAGTTTCCTATACACTCAGTGCCGGCTCTGCCGTTAGGCATGGTGAGATGAATGTCTCAGGCGGCATATACTGTGGTGTTGTGGCAATAGGCCTTTCCTCTTCAGACCCCTGACTCTACCCTTCAGCTGAAGGACAGAGTTGTGTGTCATATAGCCTCCTGCCCTCAGGTGCAGCAGGGGATACTATCATGCTGCCATTATTGAAATAAGATTCACCTGACAGTTCACAATTGAGTTGTGGACACAATATTGTGGGGGCACCATCATATCCTTCACCTCAGGCAACAAAAACTCTTGGGCAATCACTTGTGTTACTGCAGTTATGCCACTTATGAACTGAGGCAATCAATCCAGAATTTACAAGCAAAGCAACAGTGCAAAAAAAAAAGAGGCTTCAAACTGCTTCGCACATTAGAAAAGGAGGTGACAAAATGACCTGATGGATGATGGATTTAGACTGTGCATTACCAATTAGCTCTGGTCAAAGAAGGGACTGAAATCACACACACACCAGCATAATTTTTTTTTACACTAATAAGCCAAAGCAAGGTGGTACACCCTGACTCCTAGAGAGACTAGGCTGGTTAGATAGTTGGACCTACTTCTCTTTCTGTTTCTTGCAGGCCCTGAATCGCTTTTGCCTTGCTTTTCCTCTGCCTTGCATTATTCCACTACCAACAAGTCAGGTCTGACAGAATATAGCAATAAGAAGTGTCTTAGCTTTTAACATAACATTGAATCCAAATATTAGAACACATAACCTGGTTTTATTAGGTTAGTAAATCATAAAACTGGAAGGTGAAGCCTGAATCTAGGCATTTGGCACTTTGAAATGTTGGCATGTATCAGCTGGATTCTTTACTCAAACATCTTGCCAGGTAGTTCTTTATGATGGCCTTTGAAAGATTTGTGCATTCCAGCCCCCAAAAATGCCAAGCAATAAATTAACAGGGAAAGGGAATTAAGGAATTCTTCACATTATCACCAAGCTCTTCATTTTGCTTAAGAGCAGCCTTTTGCTTCAGCATTCATTTATTACTTGAGCAAAGAATAACTTCCATGTCCACTGATTTCTTACACAGGAAAATAAAACATGTATTTCTACTACATAGCCTGCAACCTGGGAATCGCCTGGCTGCTTCAAATCAATATGTGAAATTAAGCCGATCCCTGCTCTCATTGTTACAATGGTCAGTGGCCATCTATTAAACATTAAAATCTATATCAAGATTTCAAGCCTTTTGGGTTATAGATTCTAGAACAGGGATGGGTGACTTCTATCATACTAGAATCACCAGCTGCAGACCCTTCAAGTGTCCCTATTTTCCAGGGACATCCCTGATTTAGAGAAGCTGTCCCAGTTTCTGATTTGACTCCAGAATGTCCCACTTTTCCTTAGGATGTCCCTATTTTCATTTGAGAAATGTTGGAGAACATGGTAGGATGTCCCTATTTTAATGGGAGAAATGTTGGAGGGTATGGAGTTATATGACCCCCCCCCAAGCCGCCTGAAGGCAATCCTGTACAGTGGTACCTCAGTTTACAAACACAATGGGTTCCGGAAGTCTGTACTTAACCTGAAGCGTACTTAACCTGAAGCGAACTTTCCCATTGAAAGTAATGGAAAGTGGATTAATCCATTCCAGACGGGTCCGCAGAGTACTTAAACTGAAAATACTCAAACTGAGGCATACTTAAACTGAGGTTTGACTGTATAGGGAAGGGTTTTCTTAATGTTTAATGTTCTACTATGTTTTTATATACGTTGGAAGCTGCCCAGAGTGGCTGGGGCAACCCAGTAAGATGTGTGGGTATAAATAGTTCCTTTTGCATCTTTTAAGGAACACAATAGAAACACTGATACACTAAAACATCTAGAGTCCTCTGTAGCTATGGAGATCAAGATCATGAACTAGTGGGAGGCTCTCTGATGCTTAGACTAAAAGAAAACATAGAAGGAAATGAGTTTCATTGCGGTCTTCTGCACTATTAGCTAGAGAAATGAAGTCAGCAAATGAACTCAGCACTTCTAAAGAGAATTTCACTGTCACTGCTCCAGTAAAAGCAGCTATTATACCAGACACCACTTCTGTGTGACAGCTTCTGCTGGCAAATACAAACTGAACAATTTGTCCTCTTCCACAACCCATGCCAGCCAGTCTGGAAAATGGAGGAAGATAATATTAATCTACCTACCTAACACATGGAAGTATTTCTGAATTGCTTTAAAGATCTAAACAACTCCATAAAATTTGACATTTGATAAAGACCAGTACATAAGCTGCAGTGTAGTGTTTGGATTCCATTCATTTTTGAGGGCTTGAAATACTGAGGTTTATTCAAATTCATCTACAGTACTAACAATAACTAGACACCAGAAATCAAGTTTTGGCTAGCTGTGAAACAGTATGTGGAAATAATCTGCTATCCTTGCTATTTCCACAAAGGAGCACATATGACCCCCATCATGCTTGCCTTTTTTTTCTTTTTTGTCCAGAAATGCTGACCATTTGCTTTCCTAATATCAACTATACCATTAATTGACAATGGTTCACACCTACCTCTAAACCACAGTTTCACACCTACCACTAAACCATAGTTTAGCAAACTCTTGGACTGGGGTATTGTTTGGAGGTTTTTTTTTGGGGGGGAGTGCTGTTCTTGATGTTAGTTTTTAGTATTTTTATTTTAGATCTTGTGATTTATATAGAAATTGTTCAGTTTAGCTGTGCATTTTTGATGTTTTGTTTATGACTTGTTATGTTGCAGTTACATATTTTTTCATGTTATAAACAGCCTTGAGCATGGTTTGAACTGTGGAAAGGTGGCATACAAATAAAATTGTGTATGTATATATGTATTATAAGGGCAAACTTCAATGAGCCTTAGGGCTTGCCTGTTCCCAGGTGCCTTCATCCAAAGTGGTGAAAAGGAGATTGGAAACCTGTGATTTTAGATTAACCACAATTCAGCATTATGTCAGAACCCTGAACTATAATTGAAACAAGCCAGCTTCTTAAACCAACTCATGGAGGGTGATCAGAATGGTGATAGCAGGTAGACGGCACTCATTCCCATGACCTTTCCATGGGTTTACTTAACCCTGATAATTAATGCTTGCAGGAGGATAGGACTGAATCCCAATATTACTTACAGAAGCAGCCTCTTTCAATGGATGCTTCTAGACTATCACTACTGTGAGGGAGGAAATCAAGTGTGTAATGGAACTTTAGGTTTGCTCAGTTAAAGTGGATTAAAGGATTCTGTCATAGCACAACAAATCCACTTTAAAAACAGAATCAGACTTTTTGTGGATCGAAAAGTAATGATGAAATATACTGGAAAAAGTAGGAAGAATGAATGACTAATAGGAAGACATATAAATACTCCACAAGCCAATCAGGATAAATTCAGGACCAATGCTCCTTGTCGTATCACCATCCCAGAAAAAAGTCAGAACAAATACTCAGTAAAAACTGGATATAAATGAATTTCTACATAAGCTTCATGCAAGCAAATGAGGATGAATGCCCCCAAATAGGTCATCTGGAGCGGCCCCAAACACAGGACAAAAGATCCACAATTAGGGTAGTAAAACCCCAGAAAATGAAGAAAACACTTGAAGCAGGTACAGGCAGACACCAAAAATAAAAAGGAGGCAGTCTTCAAGAACAAGCCAACAAGGATGCTGCTCAAATTACTTCTCCACATGCAGAACAGCAGATACTGGCATTCCTCTTGAATAATGCAATCTGCACAGTATTTTACCATTGTACAAGGAGTGCATGAATGGGAGAAGTATCTGGGTGTTACAGAATGTTAATCAGATCTGTCCTTCTGTACCTTACTGCCACTCCCTGCTTTCTCAAAACCTGCCATCCGAAGCATCTGCTTCACTTTGCCTAATGGTAGGGTCAACCTGGTAGATGGATAAATAAGAAGACAGATATTGGGAGGATCAGTATGCACTTGGGTGCAAGAGGACAAGAATAGGGCATGGGAAGCATTTGCCAAGTCCTCTACTGGCACACATATAACCATTTCATTTCTGTCCAAGACTGGAGTGGATGTGCCTGTAGCCCGTGACTAGAACCTGTTGGGTCATCTCTGTTTACAAAACATAATGAAAAATAAAACAAAAGCAACATCAGGTAAGAGGTACTTTATTATCATTACAGGTAGGTAGCTGTGTTGGTCTGCCATAGTTGAAGCAAAACAAAACAAACAAACAAACAAATAATACAGTGGTCCCTCGACTTATGAACATAATCCGTTGTGAATGCACATTCGTAGGTCAAAAATTTCATAAGTCGGAAAGCAGATTCCCATAGGAAAAAAAATATTTGGAAAAATTCATAAGTCGAGGAAACCGCATTTAATAGAGCCAGCGGTTTCTGTTCGGATGTAGAAAAATTCATACGTGTGCGGCCATTTGTCCCATTCGTAAGTTGAGGGACCACTGTAAATAAATTCCTTCCAGTATCACCTTAGAGACCAACTAAGTTTGTCATTGGTATGAGCTTTCGTGTGCATGCACACTTCTTCAGATACTTATTATCTTTGTTGGCAGAGACAATTCACCAACATGCTCAACCATTACCCCTTAAATCCACCTCAAAGTGGACATTTTGACCCATGAAAATGCTGATGTGGTTCAAGAGCTTATTGTTACCTCTTACTGACTTAACTTTTGTGTTTCATTTACTAGGCTGAGAGCCAACACAGCAGCTTTTGTGAATATCAAAATCCATGCTCTTTTCTAGCCAGGCGTGTGTGAAATTATTCATCTCATCACTTGATAATGGAGCTAATTGTTCCCAAACTCCTTGATAGTATCTATAAAAAACAGATTACCAGGTGGGGGAAAATTACTCACAGTTTCATTGCTTAACCATTCCTCATACTTAACACTGAAAGAACCCAGAGATCCCTGGTAGTTCTTACAGCAGGAACAGGGGAGGGGTGTTGTTGGTTGTTTTTGTACAAGTCCTGACAGCTGGCATTTTGCATGCTCTGATACACCACAGGGTTCTTTTCACCCATACATGCCTTGTTTTTGAAAGGTGCTGTGCACATCAGCATCTTTGGGATTTGGAAAATTTATCCCCCGCAGCTGCTATATGGCAACAACAGAGGAACCAAGGCAGAAAAAGGAGCCAGCATAATGAGACCAAAAGAGCATTAGGAATTACTGAAATGAGAAACAATTGCTTTGGTAAGAGCACACAGACTTTGAAATTGCAAATCTTTACCATTTCAACTTGCCTAATTGCTGCTACAGTTGATTTCCTTTCACTTAATAAATCAGAGTAGATTGAATTCCACAGAAAAGTTAATTACCTCAAATGACACTTGAAGAGGTAATAGATACACACTCTCCCATACCAAACAAAATGTTCTTCCCATTGAAATCAATGGGAAACTTAATTTATCTCAATTCCTTTCCTGCCCTATTCTTTTCTCAATGCACCATAACCCAAACCGTGTCAGTTACAGTAAGTTGGAAGGTGTCCAATAGGCTTCATGTTTGAACAAGGTTTTGAATCTGACTCTTCTATGGTCAAACCCAACTTTCCATCTTGCAGCTCCCACCTGGCACTTAAGCTCACTTAACAGGACGTGCTTTCCTTTTCCTTTCCTCCAGATAGTTTCTGCACAGCTGTCACTGCTCTTCCTTATTTTATCTTGTTTCATTCAGTGTATACAAGACTCTCCAAAATGCATGTGGAGGGCATTGGGAGAAGATATTACGAAACCTGAGGAAATTCCAGAAGCTATCCTTCCTATTAACATAATCTCATTTGTTTATCTTGACTTTCTTCTTATTTCTCCCAAGATCCTAAACACTGAATTGTAAAAGCAAAGCATCAATGAGTGAAAACCACGTTCACAACACGGTTAAGATGCAGTACAAAATGAAGTCTTGACACATGACAAATGGCAACGTTCAATCTGCAACGTTCTGAAATTCCAAGCCTAATATCCTAATACTTAAGAGTTAAATGAAGCAATTACTGCAAATCTAGTAAACACCCAGCTGCTTTCTGCAAGGTAGTGTTGCTGCTGCTACTTCAACAGGGTGAAAAATGGCTGTGAACCCTTCAGAATTCTTATACATGAAATCAATGAGTGGTGCTGCTGCAGGCCTGCCAGCTTTGTGCTAACCCCAAGGCAGCTTCCAAATTAAGACGGGCTGAAACATAGAATTTCCACAAGTCAAGATTGGGGCATGGGTGCTATTGTCTCCTTTTTCCATCCTTTATCACATGTTCTTTTTACACATGGATAGTTCGGAAGAACTAGCTATAGCAAATCAGCTAGGACACCTGAACACATAAGAAGATGGGAACCTAGCTAGAATTAACCATTATTAGTACTGGTGCAGAAGTTAACAGTGAACCATAAAAGTAAAGGTACCCCAGACCATTAGGTCCATTTGCGGACAACCCTGGGGTTGCGGCGCTCATCTCACTCTATAGGCCGAGGCAGCCAGCGTTTGTCCGCAAACAGCTTCCGGGTCATGTGGCCAGCATGACTAAGCCGCTTCTGGCGAACCAGACCAGCACACGGAAATGCCTTTTATCTTCCCACTGTAGCGATACCTATTTATCTACTTGCACTGTGTGCTTTTGAACTGCTAGGTTGGCAGGAGCTGGGACCGAGCAACGGGAGCTGACCCCATCGCGGGGATTCAAACCGCTGACCTTCTGATCGGCAAGCCCTAGTCTGTAGTTTAACCCACAGTGCCACTCACGTCCCTTAACAGTGAACCATGAATATGGTTAATAAAGGACTGCTGGGGGGAGGTTTGCACTGGAGGGGAAAAGAGCTCTTGATTTTGATACCGTTATGCAGGATACATTTGATACTGCTATGCAGGGTTCACTGACTACAATGAAAATTATTTTTGTTGAAACTTTTTCTTTACAATCATAGATAATGGCGATGAAGGAAGAGTTTAATGTCACAAACCAGGAAGTTATATGAGGTATAGAAAATCAGGAGGTCCCCAAGTGTTTTGACTTGTGCTAGCTCTTCATCAACTGACCCCTGCGATGCTTACTCTCACCTGTAGTTTTCAAGAGGAGCTGCATGACACCCATATCATGCAATGAGTTATAGCAACAAGTCATTATCCAGGTGTGGCTTTCAACTAAAATTTACTCAAAGCAGACCCACTGAAATTAATGAGTCCAATTTAGCCATGTACATTAATGTCAGTGGGTCTACTTTGAGTAACAGGTAGGTGTTGGTCTGCCATAGTCGAAACAAAATAAAAGACCTAAAAAAGTGTGCATGCACACGAAAGCTCATACCAATGACAAACTTAGTTGGTCTCTAAGGTGCTACTGGGAGGAATTTGTTTACTTTGAGTTGCATACCACCCTGAGTGTCTAAGAGGGCTAACCAAGCCAATTTACCACATGATTTCAAGACAATAATCAGAGAGTCCTAGGCTTTCTCATGTCAAATTTATGGTGTGGGAGCTGCTGCAACAAACCGCCTTCACGTATTGGTATTGCAATGGCAATGTCAGAAGCCATGGGCTACACTGATATTTTTTCCGACCTCAATGTTTTCCCCTTCACCAAATGAGGTGATGCAGGTGTGAAGGAACCTGAACCAATGTGGCCCATGGCTTCTGGTATTACTTTCATTGCATGAAAAGGAGCAACAATACAGTGGCTTCCATTCTTCAAATGCCAAGGTTCCCGGAGTCCAAAGGCACACAGATATATACTCTATTCCTGAAGCGCTATATGGTCAGCCAGTACTGCACAGAGCAATGAAATCTAAAATGCGAACACCCTGATCTTACTGGATACTTCATTCCTTGGAAAAATCGCAAGTGTCTGCTTGTACTTGCAAAATGCTTCAGCCTCAAAGAGAGCCTAACTATGTGGAACGTCAAAGGAATTTAGATTTCATAAAACTTCCCATTGCTCTGAACTGTTCAGCTGGCTGTCACAGCATGAGCAAAGAACAACTTCTTTGTCTCTGTCACACTCCCAGCACTAGAACATAAAAATTCTCTCTGCTGTTATCAATCTGACTCGGAGTGCATTTCTTCCCATCATCACTTGAGCTTCCTTCCTTGTCACTTCATTAGTCACATGGTGACCTGTGAAGACCATGAAAAAGTAAAGGCCATATAGGTTTCAGGCTCCCAGTGTCTATGGATAAGTGATATTTTTTATAATATATCACTAAGGCTCAGTGACAGAAAGGCTCAGAAGACACATGACAACAATATCTTTCAGACCAGGCTGAAGGGAGGGAATAAAGGTTAATATCTCTCTATGGGCAGCTCATCAAGAAGCATCTCCAACCCTCTTCTCAGAGGACAAATGGAATATCATTTGTCCTTGTGCCCACTGACATTTATCGACAAAACTCAAGAATAATTATCCTAATATTTGTTGTGGTTACTTTTAAATTTTTCATTCTAATAAAAGATAAAAGGGCAGCTAAAAATGGTCTGAAACAGGGGGTGAGGGGAGGTAACACCATTCCTAAAAGGTGTTCCTGACAGAATATAGTGAAACATTTCAGTAAGGAAAAAATTCTATGACCCAAGATCTGAAGCTATCATATTTTCTTTCTCCTTATCCTGAACCCAACATTTAGCCAAATGTTATTTAGTTGTTTGCTGGAATCCTATCAAGTCTTGCTCTCCTGGTTGCAGAAGTAAGTTTGAACATCGGATGTTTCTCATTGTGGTCTTCAGGGTCAAAAAGACTTGCTTGTTGGTAATGATTAATGAATGCATTTTTATGTTCTAAGCACATGAATATTTGTCAATGAAAAAGAATATACAGTAGGAGGATGTTCTGTAAAATGAACACAATCATCTTAATTGATTTTATACTTCCCAATCCATTTTGTTGTGACGCACACTGTCCTAAGGCTAAGACTTCACCTGTTGTAACATCCTTGCTTTTTCATCATTTGCAAAACAAATAATTACTATAAAAGGCTTCTGCCATGGTTGGTTTAGTAAAATGAGGCATATTGGGTGCAGTATTTTTAAAAAAGTTGTAAAGAACTGAAAAATTATCTGAAAACTATAATAAATGTCAGTAAAAAGGGTTTTTTAAAAGTCTATTAATTAAATGCTTCAAGCCTCTGTATCACTTTCCCTAGTGCAATTTTACCAAGGTCAATGGACCTGAATTCACAACACCATTTTAATGTCTGTCTCCTGTTCTGCCTCTAACATCTAGCTATGCTATTAAGTGCCAATCCACAGGACCGCTTTTTAAGAGTAATGTCATCACAACTTGATTTCTCCAGTGGTTTTTGTAGGGTCAACCAATCTTGTAAATGCTACATCCATCATCTGTCAAGATAACAATTCACCACTTTCTGAAAATGAGGAAAAAACTTTGTAAAAGTTGAACCAGGCCTGCTTGATTCCAAGGAATAAAAGTGATCATATGAACTGGTTCTGAGCACCTCATACCACAATAGAACCAAGCTTAGTAATGATTATGTCCCACTGAAAATATATGGATTCAGGTTACCATAGTTATGACTAACATGTTCTATTGGTTTTACTTTTTATTATTAAATTTTTATTCACTTTTCTTTTTCTATCATTACATACATCTCATATCATATCAATAACATTTATGTTACATCACTTCTTCCCTCCCCTCCTGGGCTTCCTCCAACTTCCACTTCTGGTTTGTTTCCCTCTTCTGTTTCTTAAGTGTCTACTACCCTGTTTCTCCTAAAATAAGACATACCCATAAAATAAGCCGTAGCAGGATTTCTAAGCGCAATATAACATACTCCGAAAATAAGACATAGTGTTCTGGAGAGCGCCAAGGAAGAGGCTAGGCTGGACATGTAATTAAAAAATAAGACATCCCCTGAAAATAAGCCACCGTGTGCTTTTTTGAGGAAAAATAAATATAAGATAGTGTCTTATTTTCGGAGAAACACTGTATATTGTTTTAAATGTTCTTTATTAATAAAGATGTGAATGTTTATTTAAATCTTGCCATCAAGTCAATAATATTCTTTTGTTTCTGCAAATATGTCATAAATGGTTCCCACTCTTTTTCAAAGTCACTGTGTCTTTTTCTCAAAGTCTGTCTGTCAGTTTTGCCAGTTCTGCATATTTCATCAATTTCTCTTGCCATTGTTCTTTAGTTGGAATTTCCCCAGTCTTCCACTTTTGTGCTATCAAAATTCTCACTGACTTAATAGCATACATAAATAGTGTCCTGTTCTCTTTTGGCAAATCTTGACCTAAAATACCTAACAGGAAGGCTTCCGGTTGTTTAAAAAATGTTATTTTCGACATTTTCTTCAATTCATTATATATCATTTCCCAATACAGTTTTACATTTTTACATTCCTATCACATATGATAAAAAGTACCTTCAGCCTCACACCTCCAACACTCTTTCTTTTCATTATTATACATTTTTACCAGTTTGACCAGTGATATATACCATCTATACATCATCTTCATGTAATTCTCTCTCAACAATATACAATCCGCAAATTTCTGATTCATTTTCCACAATTTTAGCCAATCTTCAAATTGTATATCGTGACCTGTATCTTGTGCCCATTTAATCGTTACTGATTTTACTTCTTCATCTTTAGTTTACCACTCTAAAAGGATATTATATGCCTTTTTAATAGTTTCAAATTTTCTTCTATCACTTCCTCTTTGGAATTTGGAAACTGAATATGAAAAACCCTTCTTGTTGTCCTCTTTAAAGATATCCTTTAGCTGTCTATGGTGCAACCAACTTTGAAGATGTTCCTTTATTTCTTCATATTCTTTAAGTTTTAGTTTTCCTTCTTGTTCTACCAATAAATATCTGTATGTTGGCCATTCTCCTCTTTTTCCAGTGTTTTAAGTGACAATGCAGGTCCGTATAGTTAAAGCTATGGTTTTCCCAGTAGTGATGTATGGAAGTGAGAGCTGGACCATAAAGAAGGCTGATCGCCAAAGAATTGATGCTTTTGAATTATGGTGCTGGAGGAGACTCTTGAGAGTCCCATGGACTGCAAGAAGATCAAACCTATCCATTCTGAAGGAAATCAGCCCTGAGTGCTCCCTGGAAGGACAGATCGTGAAGCTGAGGCTCCAATACTTTGGCCACCTCATGAGAAGAGAAGAATCCTTGGAAAAGACCCTGATGTTGGTAAAGATTGAGGGCACTAGGAGAAGGGGACGACAGAGGACAAGATGGTTGGACAGTGTTCTCGAAGCTACGAACATGAGTTTGACCAAACTGCAGGAGGCAGTGCAAGACAGGAGTGCCTGGCGTGCTATGGTCCATGGGGTCACGAAGAGTCGGACACGACTAAACGACTAAACAACAACAACAAGTGACAATGCCTTGATAGGTGATAACCACCAAGATGTCTTAGGTTCTAAAAGGTCTTTATATTTTCCCCACACTTTAAACAGTGATCTCCTTATTATATGATTGTGAAATCCTTTATGTATTTTTGATTTTCCATACGCATGCCATCCAAACCTATTGTCATGTCCTTCCAGTTCTGTTATTTCTTCCCTATCTAGCTTGATCCAATCACGAATCCATATTAGGGATGCAGCTTCGTAATACAATTTTAAGACTGGAAGTGAGAATCCACCTCTTTCTTTCACATCTGTTAGTATCTTATTTTTTTATCACTGGCTTTTCCTCATTCCTGACAAGTCTTGAAATCTCTCTTTGCCATTCTTTGAAGCATGCATTCCCCGTTATTACTGGGATAGTTTGGAAGAGAAATAACATCCTTGGAAGTACATTCATTTTTATAGTTGCAATTCTTCCCAATAAAGAAAGGTTCATCCTATTCCATATTTCCATATTTCTTTTGATTTCATGCCAATTTTTTTCATAATTATCTTTAAAGATATTTAGTTTTTTTTTGCAGTTCTATTGGTTTTACTGGGAACCTGTGTCCACATCTAAATTCTCAGTTGCTTAATCTGCTGTTTTCCGCATTTCTTTTGTTGCTTTTATCTGTGATAATTAACAGGAGGAGGACCAATAAAGTTTGCAGGCCCATTTCCATCTGTTTTGCAAACAACATAAAGTTTGTTTCATATTCATGTATTTAAGCATTTCAGACATGATCAAGAAGCAGGTAGTTTAAATTTTATTTCTGTGTTCGTTGCTAGGTAACTGTAGCTGGATAGAATTTGATTGGCTATGAATTCAAAATGCTTGCCAGAAATGTTAGTACACACAAACAGGAGGGTGGGGGGAGGCAGGCAGGCAGGCAGGCAAACAAACAGACAAACCAAAACTTAGATACTTAAGGATGCTCTCTTTGGAAATCAGAAAGGAGTGACAGGTCATCAGCCTCCTTTGTCCCTCACAATGACCAGAATTCTGTAATTAGGAAACAGTAATAATAGAAGAACACATAAGCAAAAACTCTGATTCAGTATCTTTATTAATAATCGCTGCGACGGGGTGAGCTCCCGTTGTTCGGTCCCAGCTCCTGCCAAGTGCAAGTAGATAAATAGGTACCGCTACAGCGGGAAGGTAAATGGTGTTTCCGTGCACTGCTCTGGTTTGCCAGAAGTGGCTTAGTCATGCTGGCCACATGACCAGGAAGCTGTCTGCAGACAAACGCCGGCTCCCTCGGCCTATAGAGCGAAATGAGCACGCAACCCCAGAGTTGTCTGCAACTGGACCTAACAGTCAGGGGTACCTTTACATTTACCTTTATGTATAAATAATAAGTGGTGTATTTTAACAAGAGTGAGAGGCATTTCATGAGCTTTATTTGCTCATTTTATAACAAATATGGGTGAGCTTGAATTTCCAGCATTAAAAAACAAACAGAAGAAGAAGAAGAAGAAGAAGAAGAAGAAGAAGAAGAAGAAGAAGAAGAAGAAGAAGAAGAAGAAGAAGAAGAAGAAGAAGGGAAATAGTAAAAGTTTGGATTTGATATCCCGCTTTATCACTACCCTAAGGAGTCTCAAAGCGGCTAACATTCTAAGTATGACTAGCCCAAGGTCACCCAGCAGCTGCATGTGGAGGAGCGGAGATGCACTAACAAAACTCTTACTCTTGGCCTTTTTTCAGCTGCTAATTCACTTTGCCCTATCCTCTGCTGTTGTTCTACCAAAAAAAAAACTTTTTTTCTTAAAATTCAGCAGCATCAGAGAGATCATTAACTTCAAAACCTTTGTTGCTTCATACAAAATTGGCCCAGTTGACACAGGATGACCAATCCATGTTCTATCCATCATCGGGACTATGCCTTGGGCTTAGTTCAAACCTTCATTTCTAATTCAAGCCAAGTTCAAGCTACAATTGCAGTTCTAATTTGCAGGCATACATTTGTTCATGGTAACCAACATTTGCCAAATGTGAACATAATTATGAGTCATGCTTATCATGAACCAGGACTAATGGAGGAAATCAGAGTGCACAAGGTAAGGAGGGAATATGTGAGCCTGAGGCAGAGCCCTGGCAGCCAAACCATGGTTTGAATGTGAAATGTGAAAGGTAAGAAGAGCCTGATGGCCTAGACTAATGGCCCATCTAGTCCAGTATCTTCTTCTCACAGTAGTCAAACAAATGCCTATGGGAAACATGCTTGAGAACAAGAGCACTTCCTGCCTTACTGTAAAGCATAAGTCTTAGCCAGAATAGCAACAAAAGCTTACAGACCACAGATTATGCAGATACTGGATCAGAGCTCTGACTCTAGCTACCAGGAACCTCCTAAACTAGAAAAGACTGTGTTTCTGGACTGGATACCACAAAGGGTCTTGTCATGGACAGGCAAGAGTGTCAGCTTCCAGGCTTGAGGGATACCCCTTTAAGATTCAGATGGTGGGTGGGTGTCCAAAAACATAAGAAGAGCCCTTCTGGATCAGGCCATTGGCTCATCAAGTCCATCATCCTGTTCTCATAAAGTCCACTCAAATGCCTGTGGATAGCACTCTCCCCAATTGTTATTCCCAGAAACTTGTAACCAGAGGCATACCACCTCCGACACAGGAGGTAGGATACAGCTAAGGGTTTAAGTACCATAACAGCAAACACATTTTTGTCCAGGGTGCTGAAGTATCTGTCCCAGACCACCCTTGTTTCCCAATTCAACTTCTCATTGTGCAAGGGGATACACAGTGCTATGCTCTTGCTATATGTACCAACCTGCTATAACCAATGCAAGACCTGTTTACTCAAAACTCTACAAGACTCATCATGAAATGAAGACAGAAAACTAGAAAGCTCATACTGCATAAACAGGAAGCGCAAGGACATTAAAGAGCATATTAAATAACTTTTTGCTAATATTGTCTCTACATTCCTGTGCTACACATATAATGGATGTGGTATAGATAATCTTGTTTATTTAAGAGACACTATGGATATCCAAGTCATTGAGGCAATGAAAGAAAAAGAAGATGAAAAAGATGTGCTGCTTACATAAACGTACCATTGACATGAGACTGTGTGGGTGGCAGCAAGAAAATTTAGATCACTAGATAATTCTAACTCAGAAAATGTATTAGCTGAATTCAGTCTTCATTTTGGGAAGTAAAAATATTCAGATATTAAGTATCAGGTGTGATGCCTCCCAAAAGATTTGTGGGTTCATCTTCACCATTCTTGGCCCGGCATCTTTGCCACCAGTTTTCCAAAAACTTGCACTATTGCATGTATGGACCTAAGAAAGCCAATAATTCATATTACTCAACAAGTAATGGTCAGTGTCATAGGGATGAGCCAGGACACTCAGTATATTTAGACCAGGCATAGGCAAACTCCGGCCCTCCAAATGTTTGGGAATACAATTCCAATTATTCCTGACCACTGGTCCTGTTAGCTAGGGATGATGGGAATTATAGTTTGCCTATGCCTGAGCTAACTGTAGCTAACTGAGCTAACTGAGCTAACTGAGCTATGCAGAGCTAACTGTAGTACGCCGGCTCCCTCGGCCAATAATGCGAGATGAGCGCGCAACCCCAGAGTCGGTCACGACTGGACCTAATGGTCAGGGGTCCCTTTACCTTACCTAACTGTAGTACTATATAAATTAACGTGTGTGTGTGTGTGTGTGTGGCCTAATTGAAATGGCACAGCCAGGCCAATTACAAGGACTACTCTATGATTATAATGGATACTTCAAGTTGTCAATCAATTAAAGGATGGGCAGGATCCTCTAAGAATTAATGAAATCTCACTGCAGTTCCATGGTGCCTCAGACCTACATACAGCTGTCCATAATAACCTCATTCATAATGGTTTTCCTCTTAGGCCTCCTTACTGATTCTTCCTAATTTGGAATCTTCTTAAACACACACAAACAACTGCATTCTTTGGAGCACCAAAATAGCTAGAACTTTCTCTCACCAGCTTATTTTAGTAAACATAAATTAGCTATGGAAAAATAAGCATGAGAAGGAAAGCTGCTCTTGGATGGTTGGTCAGAAAGTTACAAAATTTATTACAAATAAAATATATATTTTAAACTATTAAATCTACATAGATTCAATATTATTATTTTACTTTTATAGAATAAAAATATGCACATTATTGCTGTCAAACATACCTACTGCAAAGTCCAATTGAATTCAGTGGGAATGACAACTGAGAAATCATACATAGCAGCCTTCCCAACCTGGTCTCCTCCAGATGTTTTGGATTACAACTCCCATCAGATCCAACCAGCAGAACCAATGATCAGGGATGGTGGGAGTTAAGTCCAACAACATTCAAATGGCACCAGGTTGGGGAAAGCTGATCTTGTAGACTGGTCTGGAAATGCAATACATTTCCAGAACAGTAGTCCGGATAAGTATTTACCTATTTTTAAAAAATGAATCTATTTATTAGAAAGAATGGTGTCTATAGTTTTGGTGAAGAAAAGCTTGATACACTTCTGAAAGAAACATTGGCCACAGTACAAATTTACTTACTTGCAAGTGTCAACCTAAATCCTTGAAGCTTACTGCATTGCAGTGGCTGTGTTATTATCTTTGTGCAGAAACAAAGAGATCAGATGAGAGAGATCTCAAAAGTAAGAAAAAAATGTCAGGTTAGCGATGAAAGCTAAGTGTTCAACAGCTAAAAGGTTCATCCCCCTCCTTTATTAAGGGCTTTGTCCCCAGGCAAAATTTATTTTTAAAACACAGCAATCACTATATATTGCTACACAGACTGAGCAATGGAAGTCTGTAGTTAAGTATGGGGATGAGGAGAAGCACCTTTTACTCCCCTTCTGTAGCTCAGTGATTTATGGGCACAGGTAGGTAGCCTTGTTGGTCTGCCGTAGTCGAAACAAAATTTTAAAAAAATCCTTCCAGTAGCACCTTAGAGACCAACTAAGTTTGTTATTGGTTTGAGCTTTCGTGTCATGCACACTTCTTCGTGATTTATGGGCATGAGCCAAATTACATTAAGGATTTCAGGTTTAAGATTGGATCCTGATTTAAATATGCTCCTGGATTACTAAAACTGGATACCTATGTGGTGACCGCTTCACTTGGCTTTATGCTTAAAATAGGGCTCTCAGGTGTAATGCTAGCATGCTGCTTGGCAGGGGGTTGGACTGGATGGCCCTTGTGGTTTCTTCCAACTCTATGATTCTATGCCATGAATCACTAGCCCAGCCAGTTGTCCCACTAACATGTTAATGCAAATGCATAGCAGTTGGATTTAAACATCAAGATGGATTGTTAGATATAGGTTTAGTTTTAGGGATGGCTCTTTAGCATTAGATTACCAGGAGGATTGCTTCCTTGAAAAAGCTGAGTGCCACTGAAATAAATGTGTGTCAATGTACAGAGTGTCCTTTGAGGACATAAGGTTCTGATGGATCAGACCACAGTTACCCACTAGTCCAACATCCTCTGAACCACCCCGAGATCTTCAGGTGAAAGGCAGTATACAATTTTAATTAATTAATAATAATAATAGTAATAATAAACATCCTGTTCGCTACAGTGGCCATTTGTGCCACAGTGGTTTGCTCTGAATTGAAGTTCCCAGGGTTTGAAATGCTTTGAAGCACAAAATTTACTTTCTGAACTCTGGAAAAGCATACATAAGGTTTTGAGACATATTATATGGACTGATTGCTGCCGTGGAACTAGCTTTTAAATAAATGATGGTTTCAGAAAACAGAATGTGTAACCAGTAACACTGAGGGAGAAATTTGTTTCAGATTGCATTTCAACGTGAATTAATTTGAAACAAACAAAACACAGCCATCCTTAGAAATTCAAGCTTCCCCGTATTTTGCAATGCAGTTTTCTAGCCAAGTAATGTGTACAAAAATTGATATGCTAAGGTGCATATATTAGTGAAAATAACACACAAAAATGCATTATGTTTGGGGGCATTGCTTTACAAAAGTCTCTTAGGCAAAATTGCATTCCAAAAAAGTGTATATCAAGAGAAGTTTGATAATTAATTTTTATGCTGACTTTAAAAAAGAAAACAAATCTCAAATTGATGTAGAACTGAACCTAAGAATGGGAAAAAATGAGAAACTGAAATAAATTGAAATTGTTAAATTCGCCTATCCCAGTTAACTGTCAGTTCCCATACTAAACTGTTCCAGAAGTTTTCAGAACTGAGCCACTGTCTATAGTGGTTGGAAAGTCTCAATGTCCTAACATTCTTATTTGTACATTATATATGTTCATTATTAGGTATTTATCCATAGTGGTCCCTCTTCCTCTTGATGCTTAATACCTGATTCGGTGGAATATTATCTGAGAAATAATACACTCCAAAATATTCAGTTGTATGATCTGTATTCATGTTCTTATTTTGTCCAGGGACAAAACCAGGATTACCAAAGTTTTGCATTTCTTTTCTTTGTTTAACAATGAAATATGGCCTTGGTTAGTCTGCATAAGAAGAGAGGTTCAAGTGGGGGGGGGGGGGAAGGCATATTTGTTTTGCTCTCCCCAATAAGAAAAACAAACAAAGGGCAAAGGAAAAGTGACAGAGCTGGAGAGAAGAATGATGGCATACATGACATATCTCCTTGAAACACAAGTTCTATTGCAAATTCATTTCCTTCCTATCTTTTATGGTATTACAGCATAGTCCTGCCTAGATCAAAGCCTAGAAGTTATTTAAAATACAGTGCTACCTCAGGTTACAGACGCTTCAGGTTACAGACTCCGCTAACCCAGAAATACCGTAGTACCTCGGGTTAAGAACTTTGCTTCAGGGTGGGAACAGAAACTGTGCGGCAGTGGCGCATCGGCAGCGGGAGGCCCCATTAGCTAAAGTTAAGAACAATTTCAGGTTAAGAACGGACCTCCAGAACAAATTAAGTTCTTAACCCGAGGCACCACAGTAGTTCTTTCTCACACAAGGACCAGGAAAAGTGGCAAAAATAAAAGGGAAATATTTTAAAGCAATCTCAACAATATAATGAATCTTTTTTAAAAAAATAATAATTGGGGATTGCTTTCCATAATGACTGTGCTTAGTAGTGCAGTGCCAGGGAGCATAACACAGAACTTAAACAATGTAGTGATTGTCACAATCAGTGCTTTTTTTTCTTAAAAAATGTTTAGGAGTACTCTCATTTTCCTACTCATGTTGAAGTGCTGCCCCTCAATGAGGCCAAACTTAGATTCACAAAATGTTTGGGGTATGCGTATCCCTACCCCCCCCCCAGAAAAAGTACTGGTCACAATACATTATTTTGCTGTATTTCAGTACACCACTGCCTAAAGGTAAAGGTAAAGGAACCCCTGACCATTAGGTCCAGTCATGACCGACTCTGGGGTTGCGCGCTCATCTCGCATTATTGGCCGAGGGAGCCGGCGTATAGCTTCCAGGTCATGTGGCCAGCATGACAAAGCCGCTTCTGGCAAACCAGAGCAGCACTTGGAAACGCCGTTTACCTTCCCGCCGGAGCGGTTCCTATTTATCTACTTGCATTTTGACGTGCTTTCGAACTGCTAGGTTGGCAGGAGCTGGGACCGAGCAACGGGAGCTCACCCCGTCACAGGGATTCGAACCGCCGACCTTCTGATCAGCAAGCCCTAGGCTCAGTGGTTTAACCACAGCGCCACCTGGGTCCCTTACACCACTGCCTACTATATTTTAAATGCTTTCACAAATGATGAATGATGATTTTTAGAATATTGTTTTAGATTACCATACTGGGGCTTGGATCCAAAGGTGCAGCCTTTGTGGTTATTCTAAAGGCCTATAAAGCAAGTCCGTAACAAAAAATGTTACAGTAAAAAGGTCTTAGGGGGTGGGAAATCATTACAAAAAAGCGAGAAAATAAATACAGGTGGCTTAAATATTTATTTGTTAGTAAACTATTGAGTAGACTACTGCCTCCATGCCATTCTAAGGTTGCAGTGTTAGTTGTAAATGAGTGGTGAAAATGAAGGAAAGGGTCCACATTAGGCGACTTTTTTTAAAAAAAAAATCTAATATCTAATCCTTTCCGAATTTCACATGAATATCTACTACTGTATATTACACTTTTTAATTCTTATTTTCTTCAATGTAATTTTGCATCTTTACAAAACTACAATTAGCATGTGTCCTATATGGAACAATTACTAAGTGTAAGTTGTTTGTATTTGCTGAAGAAAAACAGAGTTTTGAAATGCTTTGGACAGAAGCTGCAAAGTATATTAGCAAATGCAGCTGTGTTCCCCGACACCCCATTCCTCACTCCTATCCCACAGTGATGCAATCTGCCTCCTCTCCTAGCTATAGGACTCGTTCTACGGATTAAAGTTTCTTAAATAGGTTTTTTTTAAGCACAAAGAAACAACCTTTCTTCCTGATAAGAGGAGATTTAGTAATCTTTGTTTTTTCAAAGAGTTGTGTGGATTTAGCCATATGATTCCCATTAGTGTGAATAGGAGCCATGCCGATTAATCCCAAAGAGTTATTTGAAAAGATGGAGTTGGTATGGCGAGATCACAAGAGCATCATATCTAAGAGAGAATCAACTTCTAACTGATTTTGACTTGATAAAGCACTCCAATAACATTTGGGAGCAGTGCAAAGTCAGACTGTCAGCAGTTTAAAAAAACATTTGTTGGACCAGACCTGTAAATCTTACTCCATAAACCTATGAAATATTCTAGCAGGCATGGTCTGTAGGTATGTAAAGAAGTCAGCTGCCAAATCTCTCACTGAAAAATGTGGGATCAGCAGCAGTGCAGCCCCGGAAGCCACTTCTACGCATGTCTGGACATGTGTAGAAGCAACTTCCGGTGCAGGCACTGCCCGATTTCCGGTGCCCATACATAGGTAGCGCGGCACTGGAAGTCGCATCTACGCATGTCCGGACATGCGTAGAAGCGACTTCTGGTGCCGCGCTACCCATGTCTGGGCACTGGGAAATGGGTGGTGCCAGGACCCAAAATGGAGCCTCCTTGGCAGGTAGGAAATCCGGGGGATTTATGGGATTTTTTCCAATCTGGGCTGCCAGCGGGAAATGGTTTAAAATACATAGCTGCCAAGTCTCCCGTATTCCCCGGGAAACCCCCATTTTTCCAGCTGTCCCCAGCCAAAAAAAAACGATTTTTTTTGTTTTTCCCCGGTTTATTCTGGCACGGCGGCCATTTTGGAACTGGGCGGAGCATGCTCAGAAGCGACTTTTGATGCTGCTTTGCCCAGTTCCAAAATGGCTGCAGCGCGACTTCTGGTGCAGCGACCATTTTGGAACAGGGCAGAGCAGCATCAAAAGTCGCTTCTGAGCTTGCTCCTCCCAGTTCCAAAATGGTGGCAGCGCTACTTCCGGTCTGCTACTTCCGGTCCAGTCCCTTATTTCTCAGGCCGGAACTTGGCAGGTATGAAAATACGGAGGTTTCCTGCGAAAAATGGGAGACTTGGCAGCTATATCTGTCTGTCTGCCTGCTCTCCCACTACTCAAGCTATGCATTTGTAAAATACCCATGAACAGGTATTATAAAACCACCATCACTGTGTGCAGATCTAAATATGTAGTTGCTTCCATATTTAATGTGGGTCAACTACAACACTCCTTATCCACATAGGCCTCTGCAAATGTTACATCCAAAGCACTTCTAGACAACTAGTAGGCCCAGAAAGGGAAGAAAAGGAACCACAAGGACTGTGGCAGGTTATAATTGTTGTGAGCTCCCTTAAATCTACAAATGAGGGGGCATATACAAATTTAATAAAAACAAAATTAAAAGAAATCATGATCCTGCTCCCCTACCCTACATTGACTCAACTAACCTAAAACCTCACAAATAGACATACAAATATTATATTCCTTTTTTTTAAAAAAAAATTGATTATGTGCTCCAGAGCAATGAGCTGATTATGACACAAGCAGGGGTACATACCAGGGCCGGCTCTATGACCAGGCTGGGTGGCGCAGGGCGCCACGACGATGGCCCGCCGGGGGGCGGGCGCCACGCAGCCACGCCTGCCCGCCCGCCAGCTGCTCCGCTGCGCAGCAGTGCCCTCGGCGACCGCGCTGCGCGCTGAGCTTGGCCACCCGGCCGCCCGTCACACTGGAAAACGGGGCTGCGGGGGGTGGTGGTGGAAGGATCTGCCGCACCACGGCGCCAGGGCGCCAAAGGTGCTTAAGACGGCCCTGGTACATACAATAACTGGATGCAAAATTATAGTTCTAAATAAATACAGATTTTTTAAAAAATGAAAGGCTCATAAGGGGAGCTCTGCTTTATCAATCAAAAGTCCATAGGTCTATGCACCTATGGTGCCAACTAGATGAATACGGGATGCATCTTCACCACTTGATTCCCAACAACCTTAAGAGGCATATTTAGACACAACTGGTCTTGTCATGAGTTATGTAGAATCATGTGGGCTCACGCACCAGATTCGAAGGATGCTACCTGAACGGCCACTTACAAGGCACAACTGACTGGGTTGCCAGTCCACTGTGTCAATGCTCCAGCCCTACCAACTGGCATTCCCCAACTCCTTCCCTCTTGCTCATTGGCCCGCTGCTGAGAAAGTGGCTGCAGTCAGATATTCCAGGCCTCACTCTGAGTGAGGCACTGTAGGTGAAGAGACCTATGGAGCAACTTCATAACCACTGCTTTGCCACAACAGCACCAAATTACTATTTAAAGCTATTAGACGGTGGAGAGTTTAAATCTATCTATCATCTATCTAACTGTTTATCTCTCTATCTGTCTGTCTCAAGTCCACAGCCACCTCACTTAGAATCCCTCACTCTGAGGAAGGAGCCCCTAGAATTGTGACATGGAAAGGCTGCACAACCACCATTTTCTTAGCAGTGAATTGTGGAGGAAGATGAAAGAGGCAGCAGCTGAGGCCAGGAGGAGAAGGCATTAGGGGGAAGGAGGAGATGCGGTGGTATGTAGGAACACCCTCAGGAGGTGCAATGTCTTGCACAAACCTTGTTTTAGATTTCGGGAAGCAGGCGTACTCGGGAACAGGATACCTGGCTGTTGTTCTCCAGTAAGCTGCAGCTACATATAGTAGCTTGGTTGTGTTTTGTTTTGTATTTTTGGTATTCTGTTTATATAATTAAAGGAGGGGGTGTTCCAAGGCAATGCTTATGTTCTTAAGATTTCTTGTATGATGACAAATAGTTTGCAGATTGCCTAACAAGATTTCTCAAAGCAACAGCTGTTATGCATGCATGTGGCTTTGATATCAAACACCTCAGCTTAGAAGTCAATACACAGATACTAATGATAAGGTTTTATTATTTAGACACTTTCCAGGTTAATTAGAGGTGTATATATCTGAAGGGAGTGGTTAGGCGGGGTTTATTTAAGGATGTCAGTCACCCACTATTTTACCTACACTTTCATATTTTTCTTTTGGGTGTGTTATCTGGTTTTTTTGTTGAATAAACCAGAGCTGGAAGATCCCCTCCCCTCCCTTTAACCTACCTTCCTTAATTAGAGCAAACTCCCTGATGTGATGTGAACTAATCTGCCCTAAATTTGTCAAGCCCCTACTTTCAAATCCACCCACATCACTGGCTCTCCCAAGCAGGCAATGCCATATTACTTGGCTTCATTAACTGACCAGATATTCTTGGAATCAAACTCGTCTAGTGCAGGAAATCTTGTCCGGTTTAAATACATGATGATCTATGAAGCAGTAACAAGTCCTGGGCTAATACACCTTCAAGGTCCCTCTCTTCTTTTGTTTGCCTGGGCAATTTATTCATAACTTGAATTTAAACCAGATTTCCCAGTTGCAGCAGAACATCTAAGTCCACTTTAGGCTTATTGTGAAGGCACACCTTTTGTCAGAAACAGAGTGGTTATGTTTTAAGCTCCAGTATATATATCTCTCTCATACACACTTTAATTCTTTTTATTCTTCTTGTACAAATTAATCCCTGTTTTGGTTTGCGCTGCATATCAGCTTCAATCACAATGCAATAGCTTGAATGGATTGTGAATCAGGCTGAAGGAAGCTGGAGTCCGCCCTGTCCTCCCCCCCCCCATGTAAACTAAGGAGAGGAAATAAATATTTCTCAGTTGCCTTTATTTTTAGAGTAATAAAGAAGGGCTGCTGAGGATTTCCCTAAACAGCATGTGAATGGATGTGAATGAATGTGAAAAGAGAACCGAGTGTGAAAAGATACAGCCTTAAATAGGTTCTGCCTCATTTGCATTCTATTTCCCAAAAAAGATACTGTAGTTGCTTCTTGACAGTTTGCTGCTGGCTGACATCAGGAAGAATGACCTTAATTATGTACAGATTCCCTTTGCTTCGTTATTTGAGCACAAACATTTAAACAACAACAACAACAACATTTATTTAACACATGCCGGTAGCATTTGCTGACCATTCTGTTCTGCAAAAAGCATCCCCTGATTTGGGTGCAAAAAAATAAATATATTGCAAAGCTTTGGTTTCTTCCGCTGGAGGGATTTACTGCAAATCTCACACAGAGCTCTAGAGCACTCAGAAAGCACTGAGAAAGCAGAGTGGAAGTGTGAGAGTATTATTTAGACAAGATGTTCCTGCTATATTGAAAATGGAAAGAAATGCTGAGATTTAGCAGTTTAACACCACAAAAGGAAGCTTACACCCCAACACCACAGCGGCGTGCCACTATTAAGCAGTGCCCTGGTTCCTTCTGAAAACACAAGGAGTAAGAATATGCCAACATGGCAGCGATGACTGCAATATGCTTTGAAGTCAGGTACTAATTATGGGCTTGAATGACACACCCTGAAACTAAAAGCAACTAAACATATACAATATGATATTATTATTTTTTCTCTCCCCCACCCCTGCAGGCTTTTGCAGACAAACATAGATGCTTACCAAGAGGAGTGTGAGCTGTTCCCTTGTCTCCAGCCCAATGGATCAGGAAACAGAAGCCCTTCCAGAAGTTATGGTAAACATGTGCACAAGAAGGGAGTTGTGGTAGTGCATAAACTATATGCGCTCTTCCACAACTATGCTGGATGTTCCTAAATGATGGGATCAGGGACAGGTGGCTTCAACATCAGGACAAGTTGGCATCCCGGAGCAGCTGCCAGGACCCTGGCACTCCTGCAGAGTCCACAGCTGATACCCTCTCTAGGTTCTCCTTTAAACTATTTTTTCCAGGCTGATGCTCTTAGTAGAGCTTGTTGGCCACTATCTTAATTTCTCACAATGCCCAAGAATGATCTTACATTAGGAATACTGCAGGAAACTGAAATGAGAGCTAGTGTTGGTTTCCCAATGCTGCTTAGAGCACACCTCAGAGCATTGCTGCTGCCTTCAGCAGCACCAGCAAACCCACTATTGCATTGATAAAGGAAGGGCACTTTGCCCTTCAAACCTGGAACTGGCCCTGATGCTCATATTCTGTTACCTACACTATTTTATTGCACCATTCAACAAGGGCTGGAATGTCAGTGCATTCCAAGGCAGAGCCTGGGATTGCAAGTTTACTGCCTTTACCCTATTATTCAAGTAGCAATATTTCTTGGGGAAGGGGATGCCGCTTGTGTGGCAAGGCCCGGAAACCAAAAGTTTCCCTTAGATAATAAACACATGGACACAACTATTTTGAGTTAATGGGATAAATAAGGCCACAACTTTATTGATTACAGATGTGAGCAGTTTGGCTTAGGCATTTGGGTGAAGCCAGGCTATATCCTGATTCTCCTGCCCATCTGCAGTAAGTCTTTAAAGGGTCAACCACTGATAGGGGAGCCCTATGGTATACATCAATTAAGAGCACCTCCAGGGTCACCGATGGGTTCATGGCATGGCCCTAGCCCACGCCCAGCTTCAGACAGGATCCACACCCCCGGATCTCTTTAACGGGATACCCTTAAAGAGGAGGGGCTGGCAGAGGCAACAACCTCCGCTCCCATGAACCAGGCTTACCCAATGACTAACCACCTAACCTTAAAAAGTTGTGATGATTGCTACCTTGTAGCAATCTCTTTAGCCAAAGTCTTTACACTATTATTCAAGCAGCAATTTTTGGGGGGGGGGAGGGAGTGTAGCTTTCCAGTGTGCCCATGGTTTAGAAAGTTCTGTAGATTGCAGCCTGCTTCCAGCCTGCTGTGTGGGGAGGGGGGACCCATTATCACCTCTTGAATGACCTCTGTTAACTGTTCCATAAGTTTCCAGTTCCACAGAACTGTAGAGCTGAAAGGAATCACAAGTCATCAGAATCAATTGATCAATTGAAGTTGATTCCACAAAAAAAGGACAAGATACAATACCAGACACCTCCCTAAGAACTGCCATCATAATAGTTGTCCTAAATACAAGTGACTTTATTTTCAAAGTGTTATCCAAACATGATACAGTGGTCCTTTTAAGGTGTGCCCTCCACAGACAACAACCTATGGACCAAGATGACAAATGGAGGATGCAAAGTATGTCTTCTTTGCTGTTCTTGGTACCACCTGATAGGTGTGATTTGTTGGCCTCAGAATGAGATTTCCACTACCTACATAACAGAATCACATACTCTCCTTTGCAATTCTATGAAGGATGAAAGGGAAATCAAGCTGAAAACAATATTAAATTTTAGCGAATATGCTGCATAAAAGCATTAGTCCCATGCATGATCTCATACAGTACATACATACTGCTTAAAGGTAAAGGGGACCCCTGACCATTAGGTCCAGTCGTGACCGACTCTGGGGTTGCGGCACTCATCTCGCGTTATTGACCGAGGGAGCCGGCGTACAGCTTCCAGGTCATGTGGCCAGCATGACAAAGCCGTTTCTGGCGAACCAGAGCAGCACACGGAAACACCGTTTACCTTCCCGCTGTAGCGGTACCTATTTATCTACTTGCACTTTGACGTGCTTTCAAACTGCTAGGTTGGCAGGAGCTGGGACCAAGCAACAGGAGCTCACTCCGTCGCGGGGATTCAAACCGCCGACCTTCTGATCGGGAAGCCCTAGGCTCTGTGGTTTAACCCACAGCACCACCCGCATCCCATACATACTGCTTAGGCAGATGTTTTCATCAGGCCAGGCACTTTTTAATCTGATGATGGAGGTGAACCACCACCAGATAATATGTGAAAATCCATTTTTATCCCCTCCTAAAATGCTTTTCTTCATTTTTAACTTTCAAGACAATCAAATTCCTATTAATCCGTTGCTAATGAACCAAAGCAAAGAAGAAAAGTATAACTTTCTCCCTAATACTAGTAGAAAAAAACAGTTCAGATTTTTTAGATAATCAGAAAAACATCAACTGAGTTAATGATGCTCTGCGCTTCAGCCTTGGCAAAAGCATTACACTGAAGTACTTATACACTTCGGCTTTTCAAAGAGAAATTTTGAAGCTGGCTAGCTTCAACTCTGTTATTAGTCCACGTATTAAGGTGATTTTCTTCTTCTGACTAAACCAATATATCTCTCTGGCTGTTGCTGGTTATAATGCTTTAATAGTAATTCCCTGCTTTAAAGCAGAAAGGTTGCGGGAAACAATTCACACTGCTGTCTGCAGATATTTCATGATTCTCAGGAGCATTTTATGAAAAACTGTTGTTTGCACAGTACTGACATGGTCCCTGTTGCCTACTGAATCATTCACTGATTTATTCAGCCCTTAGTTACCAATGGAGATGGGGGGTTATGCTATATTCCCCCAGATTGGTGCAGAGTAAAGGTTCCATGTGCCTAAGGCAGGGGTCCCCAAACTTACCTGGCTCTGGGCCAGTGCCTGCAGCGCTGGTTACGTGGTAGGGCGGGGAACACGCAGGAACGCGCACCCTGTGCGCATGTGCATGGGCCTCCTCAGACACGGAAGTACGCCGGGAATTACGCTAGCACATGCGCACAAGCCATTTCCGGCGCTTTTTCAGGCCCAGAAGTGGGTGGAAGTACACTGGAAATGACATTAGCACATGCACGCAAATGATTTCTGGTGCTTTTTCAGGCCCAGAAGTGGGCAGCCATGCCACGCCACCCACGCCGGTAAGAGCGGGTGGCTGCAGCGGGCGGCAGGGTTCATTGCGGTCATTGCGGGCCGGATAAAAGAGGCTTTCAGGTTTTATGTGCCCCCCCCCGGGCCATAGTTTGGGGGAACCCTGGCCTAAGGTAAAGGTAAAGGTGCCCCTGACTGGCAGGTCCAGTTGCAGACGACTGGGGTTGCACGCTCATCTCACTCTAAAGGCCAAGGGAGCTGGTGTTTGTCCGCAGACAGCTTCCGGCTCATGTGGCCAGCATGACTAAGCCGCTTCTGTCGAACCAGAGCAGTGCATGGAAACGCTGTTTACCTTCCTGCCAGAGTGGTACCTATTTATCTACTTGTACTTTGACATGCTTTCGAACTGCTAGGTGGGCAGGAGCTGGGACCGAACAACGGGAGCTCACCCTGTTGCAGGGATTCGAACCACTGACCTTCTGATTGGCAAGCCCTAGGCTCAGTGGCTTAGACTACAGAGCCACCTCCGTCCCTTGTGCCTGCTGCTCTCCCATTACACTGCCACCAGAGAGAATAGCAAGCCATAGGTAGCTCTTGCTTGTCAGGTCTGAAGTTTGGGTTGCTGAAGAGAAGCCCCCCTGTTTTTGCACACATGCAACATTAGCTAGACTAGGATGCAAGACTTGTCCAAGGCTATGCAGGCTCCTGCCTGCCCAAGGCTCGTGGTTGAGTGAGGATTTGGACACAGGTCTTTCTGTACAAAGTTCACCACAACCGACTCTACACCATACTTCCTCGAAATGGCCTGCACATCCAATCAAATGGGGGGAGGGGGTTGGAGAGAGAGAGAGAGAGAGAGAGAGCATGCTTCCTAGCAACACATGTCCCATCACTCCTCCTAATCAGGATGCTTGTACAATTAAAACTCTTCATAAAAACATAAAGCTATTTTAAAATGCAAGCTGAAATTAGAAACTTTAAACCTCAAGCTATAGATACAACAGCAGCAAAACCTAGTGGCAGTTCCTAGTGAGTGTCCATATAATGCTCAAAAGAGTGCATCAGCTTAATCTATCACATATTGGGCAGTTCTGAAGCAGAAAATGTGCTTCAAGAGAAACAGCCAAACAGGATACTTTGATAACTCAGTACATTTGATCCAATAAATACCTTTAAGACCCTGAGATCCATAAGGTTTAAGGAGGTAAAAAGGCAGTTATTTCCTTTACAACCTGCCTTCATCCATCCCAGTACTGTTTCCATTCTGCTGCAGTTTGGCTTCCACCAAATGCTAAGCTATTAATTTCATTGTCTGCTATTTAACATTATTTGCATAATTATTTACACAATGTATGAAAGTTGTAATGTGAATGTAATTATTAATGTAATTATTTCCACACAATTAATTTCAATGTAAAGGAAACGTCATAAAAACATTGTAAAGGGGGGGGCATACATATCGTTTGCAGGCTTTTAAGAAAACACAAGAATATTGTGAATGAATACCAATCATATTCACTGGACTGATACCAATGATATTTGCTGGATTGGTTTCTGTTCTAGAACTGGACGAAAACATGAACAGCAGTCATTTTTATTTCTGTTTCAGACAGAATTATCTAACATCACAAATAAGGCTACAAGCATACAAAGTTTAGGTTTAATATTGATGATCCAGGCTATCCTATGTACCTCAAGGAAGTGTAGTTGTTGTTTAGATGTTTTATAAAGAAGCATTCCCACTAAACCTCAATATTATGCTGTAGGTATGCATTTCAAATGCTGCTAAAAGTTTTGAAAGTGTGTTCAGCAAGTGCAAAGGGAAAAAAAGAATCAGAAGTAAATACTGGGTATATTTTGAGTTGCAGTACTTGTGTGTGTGTGTGTGTGTGTGTGCGTGTGCGTGCGTGCGTGTTTTAAAGAAAGTTTGGATTTTCAATAAAGTGTTATAGTCTTTAGCTTTGGGGGAAATGCAATAGCAATAGCAAACATTTTGGGAATCGGTTTCACTAGTATTAGAATCTGTCTGCCCTATAGCAAAGAGAAAAATGTGTTTTGTTTGCAATTGTGGCAGTTATAGAACTCAGAATATACACTAGTCCCACTGCATTCACTTCCACACAAGACCTGCCTTTCAAAAACAAAACAAAACACTGAGGTAGAAAATATTATGGTCATAAAGGGAAATATGGAACAAAACATGTTCCCCTACTGTTTTGGCTCTGGGCCTTTTCTAGGGAAATGATGATGTTATGATAAATCAAACACTTTATTTTGACATTGTTTTCTCATAAAGCTGTGTTTAATCAAGGAATGCAATGGGGCCATTCACAATTGTTTCCATCTTTCATGAAGGTGCTATGCCAATTCCCTGTGCAATTAATTATCCTAAGTTCAGCTGTATACAGTATTGCAAAGCATCAGAGTTTTAAAAGTCACTGCATCACAAGAGACATGTGGGCTGTAAATTCAAGCAGCTCTCCTAAAGAATATGTTAATATTATCTGAAACAGCAGCAGGTTTATGTCATAAAAAGAGTATATCATATGCTCCAACCATCCCTATTCACTAGGTGCTACCGAATAAATCATAGTCCTTGTTTTGCCTTTAGGAGAGACATTTTAATAATAATAATTTATACCCCGCCCATCTGGCTGGCTTCCAACAAAATATTAAAATACAATAGTCCGTCAAACATTAAAAGCTTCCCTAAACAGGGCTGCCTTCAGATGTCTTCTAATAGTCTGGTAGTTGTTTTTCTCTTTGACATCTGGTAGGAGGGTGTTTTATAGGGTGGGCACAACTACCGAGAAGGCCCTCTGCCTGGTTCCCTGCAACTTGGCTTCTCGCAGCAAGGGAACCACCAGAAGGCCCTCAGAGCTGGACCTCAGTGTCCGGGCGGAACGATGGGGGTGGAGACGCTCCTTCATATATACTGGACCAAGGACGTTTAGGGCTTTAAAGGTCAGCACCAACACTTTGAATTGTGCCCGGAAACATACTGGGTGCCAATACGCACTAGGTTTCCTTGTATCCTGATCCCTCCTACCACATGGCACATCCCAACACTGCTGAATATACTGGAATTGCAGCTATTCTATGAAAAAACCCAAATCATAGTTTTTACTGCTGCCATTGTTGTGAACAATGTCATTGTCGGGGGAAAATGTATTTTTAAACTTACTTTATAAGTTGTTGCCTGGTTTTTGTTAAGCAGAGTAATAAGGTGGAAGCCAGCTTAATTTGTAGCTGGACTTGCTTAAAGCAAGGCTTTACAGTCTTATGGCTATGCTTTTAATTTTGCCAAGGATGTGATCTTGCAACTCTGATAAACCCCTACACGTTTGCCTGGAGGGATAAATTGCAATTAATATATCCTCTCCTACCTATTAAAACCCATCCTGCAGCTTTCACATAATTAATGTGTAAATAGGCTTCTAGTTTATCTGGTTGATTCCATTTTTAAATCACTTGAACAACAACAAAAAAACCTCTGAAAAAAATGTAAATATTTGGCAAAGCCTACTGGATATAATGTCTAGGCATATACTTTTTTGCAATTCATACTTTCACTAAGGAATTAACATACATAAGGGCTAGAGTGTAAAGCTTTTGGTCATCAAATATTTAAATTTTCTAATTTAATCTCTAAGCTGATCCCTAGAACAATTATCTGCTCAAATAAATAAAAGATTTCTAGACAGAAATTTATGTGAGAGGAAAGTGGAAATGTGAGCAATTATGATAAATGTGCATTGTATTTTTGATGTCATTTAAAAACCATCCAGGCTGCAGGCTGTTGAAAATGTCAAGGAGCACATGCTTTACATGTGAGCCAATGAGGTGTAAGTGTGCATATAATGTGATCTCAGGTTGCAGCCATATTAAATATAATTTACTTGTCATTTATCTGTGCTCTAGCTCCCCATTGTAATTTGCCTGTTTTGTAACTCTTGAACTTTAAACGCTGTGTAATACATGCATTTAAATGATTAATTAATTTCACTATACATGATTAATGTCCATTGAAGCATCATACCTAAAAAAAACGCCACAAGTTATAAAAAAAAGCCAACAGCAAAACAAAAGAAATGCCTTAGACATTCCCATGAGGATCTGAGTATGACACTGTAGCCCATTACTAAATGATAAGATTAAATTTGCTAATTAATATCCCATGGAGAAAGAACTAATACTTTCTTCCATAGAAAAATGAGACCTGTAATTTTCCAGAGCATAGCAAATTTCATTGGAAATGTGTGTGCAGTCAGCTGTCTTCCATCTGTGTCTTGCCATCTGCATATATAATACAGCTACCAGTATTCTGTTCCTACTTACTGGATAGCACGTCACTCTGGATTATTCACCTTCTTCATTTAAGTACATTCGCTGCTTCTGCAAGATAGTTATCCTGGAACATCAAACACCTTATATTGCTGCAAAGAGCAATTTGGTTTAAGCAAGCTGTACAGGAGTACTAGGGATAAGCAAACTTAATTGCTACATGGTGACATTTTGCACACGTTTCACATGTCAACTTGGCAACATACCTACGTTTGCCAGCAACATGTGTCACAACCAGTGTGTAAAAACTGCCTCACAGGTATAGCTACGTACCTTACCACATTCAATGCTTTATGCCAGGCATGTCAAACATGCGTCCCTCCAGATGTTTTGGCCTACAACTCCCATGACCCCTAGCTAGCAGGACCAGTGGTTGGGGAAGATGGGAATTGTAGTCCAAAACATCTGGAGGGCCGCAAGTTTGACATGCCTGCTTTATGCTTTTTAGGCATTTCACACCCCCACACACTTTATAAACGTATAAAACTATGTGTGAAAGACCATGGATAGCACCTTTAACCAAAAGGCTCCATGTGGTGTCTGTGGCAAGAGGAGGAACATTCTGCAAGCAGCGTGTTAAACTGCTAAAATGTGACAACAGCGGACCTTTATTAGAAAGCATCTTTTTTCTGATTTAAGTTTGCACCAGTACTTTCAGGAGATGTTCCGTTACATCCTTACTAAATGTCACATACTGGGTCACTGATATTCTCATTTTAAATATGGGGAGCATGACTTGTTCAAGCACCTCCAGATAATTCATGACTGAGCAAGGATTTCAGGTCAGGTCCAGCCACCACACCTCACAGGCTGATGGGTTTATTGAAGTAACATTAACGGGCAAATGTCCTCAGATTCAAAGCAGCCAGTATTTGCCAGGCTCTATATTTATGGGGCTCAACAGTTTAACAGTTTGGGTGGTCTCCTCAAAAAAGCTCACCCCACAGTGCACATCTGTGTAAAAAAAAAGCTCTTAAGAGCACTTCTGTAATAAAAAATAATTAGGAAAGTCTTGCCTAAGCACTGATATTTATTCAAATGTGTTATCTATTAAGACATATAGGTTTGATGTGCCCCAAGATTGAACTATGCCTGCTCTAAGCTACAAGTGTAGATGATCCAGAATGTGCATATGTAGCTAAGTAGGCTACCCTATTCATTTCTACCACCAACTGCCCCATGGAAAGGATGCCAATGATTGGTCAAATCTTATTATTCATTGTGATTTTATTAATGTATCTATATGTTACTTGTAAGCCACCTTGGAAGGATTTGCAACCTGAAAGGAGGTACGGTATAAATAAATTTTATATAGATATGTCTATATATGTCTATAGGTAGATGGGGTGTATGGGGTGTTGGGGAGGGGTAGTACCTCTGGTGGGAGAACACATATTGCTCCTTCTGGGGTAGTTTGTCCACTTTTGGTTCCAACCCTGCAGTCAGCTCTCACCTGTGGTTCCTAGAAGCTGTCAGCATGTGAGAGTGACCACATTCTAGGAACAGATCTGACTGGCTAGTTAAACCAGATGAGGGTAGCGAATGGGACCCAAACCCTTGGTGAGTTAGGGACTTCTCCTGCATGCAAAGACAGGCTCCGGCAGATTGAGTAGACAAGACCAATAGTGGGTCCAAGCGTCAAGAAGGTGGTTTCTTCACATGCTGTAGAGCGAAGTGAGGGACAGATAGGTCTCATCAACCTGGGAAGGTAGCCCGTCTAGGAGAAGGAAAACTCTGATCCTAAACATCTGCTACCTTGTGGGATATCTTCAGGAGAAGAAAAGACTAAGGAGTAAACCCTATAGAAATCTGGAGTGGAATCCCTAAGACAGTTGGATGGCACCTTCTACACCTCCTTCTAGCAACTCCTGCAGCCAAGCTGTTGCCAAATGTATTGCTCGGCTTTGTTTTGGACCACATCTACAAGCCTGAAGGTGTCTTGTTGTCTGGGCAGCCCAGGCCCCCCGTACACAGTGCCCAAGTTTGCACCCCAGGGAAGTCACTTCAGTGCTGCTAACACAGCAGTTTGACTCCAACCCTGAATGCCAACAGATATATAACTACAGTGGTACCTCGGTTTAAGTACACAATTGGTTCCGGAAGTCTGTACTTAACCTGAAGTGTACTTAACCTGAAGCGAACTTTCCTATTGAAAGTAATGGAAATGGATTAATCCGTTCCAGACAGTCCGCGGAGTACTTAAACTGAAAGTACTCAAACCGAAGCATACTTAAACCGAGGTATGACTGTATATAGAGATAGATGGTGGACCTATATCTGCACCATTTTGTCTACTGCAGCCCACCACTCATGTCCCCTCAGGAGGCCCAGAACAGAAAGAACAGCTGTGAACATTAGACTTCCTTTATCTTTCAAGGGATGGCTGATGAATCTTCAGACCCATATTTTTCTTCCTTCATATTGCCCCCACTAAAGAGTGACTTGCTGGGCTGCTTATCTGTCAGAAAAAGGAGGCAACTTGCCTGTCACTCAGGAGGAGAAAAAGGAGTGAAGATTTTATCTGTCCTCTCTAGTGTGGCTGTTTTACATAAACAAATGTAAATCTCTCTGCTGATAACCTCTCCATACATAATGAACCACTGTCTGCAGTTCACACTGAAGACTCTATTCTTGTCATTAGCAATACAATATGCTCATCTAACATCCACCTGACAGAGCAAGCAGTGTATCTCCCTACATGCATACCCAGCAAATGGAATCATGGCACTGCAGACATCTGGCAAAATAATATTTAGCACTGGTAACATCATTTTTTTTTTAAGTATCCTGTGAAGAAAGACTAGGGTTAGGACTAATATCAAGTTTCCAGAGCTGAAAGTGCTCCAAAACCTACATGAAAGACATCCAGGATCCTGCTTGAGAGATCCATGCTGACAAATGTTAGGCAGGTAACCAGGTTCCATTTTTGTATTCTTATTATTAATAGCTAATATTACACAGGAATTGGTTTTAACATTCTGTGTCACAAACCTTAGTTTTATACCCCTGCCATAAAAACTCATTCAATGTCAATCTCTTGATACATTAATAATTTAGATTTAAGGTGAACTAATTTTGTACCCTCCTTGTCATGGCGAAGGGGTTTGAATAACTCAGAGAAGCTATGCCATGCAGGGCCACCCAAAATGGACAGGTCATAGTGGAGAGTTTTGACTAAATGTGATCCACCTGGAGCAGGAATGGGCAAGCCACTCCAGTATCCCTGCCAAGAAAACTCAATTGACAAAGACAACAGGCATATAAAAGTTATGACGCTGGAAGATGAGCCCCTCAGGTCGGAAGGCGTCTAAAATACTACTGGGGAAGAGCAGAAAACAAGTACAAGTAGATTCAGAGCTGATGAAGCGGCTGGGCCAAAGCCGAAAGGTTGCTCAGTTGCGGATATGCCTGGAAGCGAAAGGAAAGTCCGATGCTGTAAAGAAAAATATTGCATAGGAACCTGGAATGTAAGAACCATGAACCTTGGTAAGCTGGATGTGGTCAAAAATGAGATGGCAAGAATAAATATTGACATCCTGGGCACCAGTGAACTAAAATGGATGGGAATGGGCAAATTCAGTTCAGATGACCATCATATCTACTACTGTGGGCAAGAATCCCGTAAAAGAAATGGAGTGGCCCTCATAGTCAAGAAAAGAGTGGTGAAAGCTGTACTGGGATGCAATCTCAAAAATGATAGAATGATCTCGCTACAAACCCAAGGCAGAGCTTTATGCACCAACTACCGGTGCTGAAGAAACTGAAATTGACCAATTCTATGAAGACTTACAACACCTTCTAGAAATGACACCAAAGAAGGATGTTCTTCTCATTATAGGGGATTGGAATGCTAAAGTAAGGAGTCAAGATAAAAGGAACAACTGGCAAGTTTGGCCTTGGCGTTCAAAATGAAGCAGGGCAAAGGCTAATAGAGTTCTGTCAAGAGAACAAGCTGGTCATCACAAACACTCCTTTCCAACAACACAAGAGATGACTCTACACATGGACATCACCAGATGGGCAGCATCAAAATCAGATTGATTATATCTCTGCAGCCAATGATGGAGAAGCTCTATAGTCAGCAAAAAAAAGACCTGGAGCTGACTCCTAGATCCCTTTAATGGGATACCCCTTCCCTTGGAGGCATGGGCAGACGCTTACAACCTCCCCTCCACAAATAGTAAGGCCAACCCAATAACTAAACCACCAAGTTGTGATAATTGCTACGAGGTAGGCAAAAACCCTGGACAGGGCCAAATAACTAGAGGGAAAGATTTCTGCCTGGCCCAAAATATGGTGACCAACATAGTCCATAGCAAGGCCATGGATATACAGAGAAGAAGACTAAAAGGGAGGGTTAGGTGGGAGATTCAAGGAGGAACTGTGTGTGGAGGAAGGAGCCAGGCCCCTTTATATGCTTGAGGAGCAGTCCCAAGTGAAGCCTACTGGCTCAGTTGGGCCCATTCTTGGGCCCCAAGCTTGCTGTTGAAGAGTTTTCCACAAGTCATCTCCCTGCCAGGATAGTGTTAGGGGAGGCAGTGGCCAGCCCACAACACCTTTAAACAGGTAAGTGGACTTCATAAAAGTCCACTTCAGATCTTCCTGCTCAACACAGAAAGATTGAGGATATAGCTGTTGAGTGTTTTACAATCTAGGTTCATCATTGTTCCACAGAACTGTGTATCGCTAAGAAAGAAAGAAAGAAAGAAAGAAAGAAAGAAAGAAAGAAAGAAAGAAAGAAAGAAAGAAAGAAAGAAAGAAAGAAAGAAAGATGTAGTGGCCTAGTTACGCAGCTGTGGGACAGCACAGCAGCTGATGTCAAGTTGTACTGATTGGGGCGTGTCAGTATAAGAGGAGGTCTGCGTACCTTGTTCAGTATCCATCTCTCTCTCTCTTTTCCTTGATACTCTTATCCTCTGGTTGTTGAATGGGTCATGTCTCTGTAATTATGTAACTATGATTAGTGTAACTTTTGTTGGTATTTTTCTTTAATTAAATCCACTCCTATTTATACTCTGCAAGTATCCTCCAACCGCTTTTTGTTGCGCAATAGCTACTCTGCTTATATATACGCCAACAATAGCACGTACACTCAGTGTATGTGCGGACATTGGGGCATAACAGCAATGATCAGAATGACAGACTGAAAGAAAAGGAATGGCTACACAAATTGATTCACTGCTATCCTCTCCATTGTGCATTCATAGCTCCTTTTCTTTCACTTTGGTTATGACCTTCCACATATCAACACATTGTCAATCTAGAGGAACACATACTTTAGCTACAAGCTAATATTTCAATGTTGACAATTAGCAAATTTTGACAAATTTTTTGAACAGAATGTGTGTTTGAAGGATTAGGACATGAATTAAGCTCCACTGAGGTCAACCATGGCTCCATTTCTTAATTTTGGAAATGTATCCTGCAGAATAGCATTTGGCATAATGCACCACCAGGAACATTAATTGCCCTGAAGAGAACCTCATTCAACTCTGTATAGTTTTGAAAGAAATTCAGCCACACACAAGAAAACAACCAGCTCCTTCAACTACATATGTGCAGTGTGTTCCTAGAAAAATAAAGTACTGGAGGGATAAAATGGAAAGTTTATTAACTGAGTATGCACTCGTGGGAATCTGTGTAAACCATTACAATTCACTAATTTTGTATTTATTTTCTTCCCAAGAACATACTTTATTATCTACTTAACACTTCTAGCAAAGATCCCTGAGTAATCTCATTTCCTCTTCATTTTATAGTGCACGGTTTGTTTCCATCTGCCTGATAAATGGTTATCATTTGGAGTGCAATTCCAGAGAGAACAGTTGTTCTAGTGATTGTCATGTGAACCTGTTATGCTCCATAAAAAGATGTTGCAATCAATCTACTTTATGCTTAAGAATGCAACATTTCTCAGTGTTCCTCTACTAGGGAAACAGCATTTCTATGGTGCTGATTCATCCAACACAAAACGATTTCACATATCATGTTAATATGAAGCAGTATAATACCATTTCCTCTTTCATTTTTCTTTTTAAAATGTATTTTACTTCAACTCAAAATATGGTAGCTTAAACTTTTAAAAGGCATCTGATGATATTCTCTCAACTAAATTAATATTTCATGGTATTTTTGCATAACATTTCTTAAAGATCAGGTTTTTTCAACTTTGCCAAATTGCAAAAATATAATGCAGCTAAGCAGAACTCCATATTTTTATGGAGCTTTCTGTGACAGCTGTACACCTGATATAACTCCTTAAGTTCACGGAGTTATTTCCCCTTTCATAGCCAGTAGTCTGAAACCCCATCTCTTTGTTGTTTGCTGCCCCCAATTAATTTTAACTGAGAGCTTTAAATGAAGTTCCAGAGTATGGCTGCACCCAACCAATCAAATATTTTATTATGCACTGGCACATTTAAATCCCCCCCCCCCCGCTGACTGTGTATCTATAGTTATAACCTGGATTAGATCACGACTCTTTTCATCCCTTCTACACATTTGATTTGATTCCTGAGAGGTGATAATATGGGGATAAAATAAATCCCTACACACATACCACACATACCTCAGTCAGTATCTCAAAGTTTTCTGCATAAATTGGATAGCTTTCCTCAAGACACAGTAATTTGGAGCAGATAACCACCAGATCCATTCCACTTATGCCACTCTTTGAATTAATCATCCATTAGTTATTTTAGCTCATATTTTCAAAAAAACAAACCCATCTTTTTCAGACACATACATGTAATTTATTTACCAGCAATACACATATGAAAAGCAATTAAAGAGTACCACTTAGTTTCATACACTAACAGCTAGTCAGAACATCAACTTCTACAAATATAAATAATATGGCATATTAAAAAGTATTATTTTTTTCAGAAATGAAAAGCGTGAGGCTATCCATCCTATAACATGACATAAAACATTCCTCCAGCTTTGCTTCTCCAGATTGTACACTGCCCACAGCAACCTTGACTGAAGAAACACAAGAGAATGAATCACTGATTTCAATTAGTAACAAACACCATATGTTTTTATCTAAGGAATATTACCTGTTACTCCTTCTTTTATATGGGTCAAAAATTACACAACAAAAACTATAATTAAAGCCATCATTCATCAAGTAAAAGCTCAACTATGATTTCTCTCACACTAAAATGCACGTGTAGCCAATATTTGCACTGAAAGGAAGGCCAAAAATCACAGCTTGCCACCCACAAGCCACCAGGTGAATATGAGATTTGAATAAGAAATATGTACAGAAAACCCAAATGCGTGTAACCTTAATCTCACAATTCATTTCCATCATACAGCCTGAGAATCACTCCTTTAACTGGGAGCTCACGTGCATTTCATTTAGCATTTTATATATGTGGTAGCTGGCCCGGCCACGCATTGCTGTGGCTCAGTCTGTTAAATGGACCCTCAGAGTCCCCCTTCAGACTCCCCTCACCTTCAGGGTCCCCCTTCATTTTGTTGAAATGTTTTACGCGTGTTCTGTTTACACAGGCTCATCCCTGTGACTCCCCCCACCCTGTCCCGACCCATGAGGTATGCCGCCCCCTCCTCCCCCCACCCCCGGCTTATCCCTGTGGCTGGGCATGCCCTGTCCCGACCCATGACCTGTCCCGCCTCCTCCTCCCCCCTCCCCAGGCGAGCCCCCACATCTACTCGGCCCAGTCTGGAAAGCCGATCCAAGATGCTGTGGAGAGGGATGCTTTCCTAGCTGCAGTACCAGTGTAGCCGTCCCTAGAGGGTGCTGTTTTGCAACCTCTCCTGCACTCCCAGCATGCACTTGAGGGTGATTTGTGAGTTCTGGAACATGGGGTTTTGGGGGTTTTACGTGGCCCAGGTATGACATCTGTCTACGCAACCTGTATATGGTCACTTTCATATTCGCTTGGGACGTTGTGTCAAAATTTGAATGCAATCGGTCAAGCAGTTTCGGAGAAAAGTGGACACCCACCCACATGCCCTTTTTACATTTTTATATATATAGATAGGCTGTATTGCAATATTGTGCTCCTTTGTGACCATCCAGTGGGACAGTCACAGAGTGGGTAAATTCAGTAAGTGAGACCTCATTTTCCACCACCCAGGTAACAGGGTCATCAGGAAGAAAATATTGCCCTATGCAGGCCTCAGGGTTCACACAAAATGCTAGAAAATTCTAAATACCATTGCACATCAGCTACTGAAGGGTCAGTTATTAAATATAAATTCAAATATGGAAGTGATATGCTTTCAAATGTCAAACACTGGCACTGAATATTGAATACTTGGCAATTGTAAAAATGTACAGATGAAATTTTGCAGAATGTTTAAGAGAGCTACAGCTTTATACAAGTATTATTGTCAACAATATGGTTGTTATGTTCAATTATGTTCATTTCCATGAACCAATGATGAATTTTTGTTCTGTCCCCCCCCCCCCCAAGAAAGTTATTTTTGTGTATTTAACAATATAAAAACATGTATCTAACATCTGAGTTCATTTCTTAATTCTCCTAGATATTGAGCAGAAAATAAATTTGTAGCCTAGAGGGTCAGAGACAGAAAAGTGAAGAATAAAGAAAATACTCTTTTTCTTAATCTTTAAAGATGAGCCAACAAATACCAGCTGCCAATTAAATGTATCACAAAGTGTAGGCTGCTCCATTTGCTCTCAAGGACCAGTAGGGTTACAAACATTTTCTGCATACAAATTGAAATTACTCTCTCAAGGTTGGTAGGACAAACCACACATGGGCATAATTTGAAATAGGATTCTTTTTACTGAGTTGGATCATTGTAATGTGGAATGCTAAGCATCATATGCCAATAAAAAACTGGAAATGATACTTAAATAAATAAGGTAATTACTGGAAACATATCATTATTACACAAGCCCTACTTATTTTATGGAAACAAGGACTTGTGTGGAACTCTCTATTTACTGGCCAAATTCACAAAACTAAAATATTCAGCTTTTCAACAGCGTATTTTACATAACAGGTTTGAAATGCAATGCATGAAGCCACATCTGATTGCACGTGCTCTATCTCTGTGGCACTTTTTTATGTTTGATGGCCTCAACTTATTACATAAATCCTGACCAACTTTATGTGGCACAATAAACTCCTAGGCTACTATCTAGAGCACAAAAAGGCCTCCAAGATTACAGAAACTAGCCAATCTCTGAGCTAAATCACACCCTTCCCCAGTATTTATTTTTATTTGAAATATTTCTATATTACCCTTCAGGAAAATTGGTTCCAGAACAATTTATATAATTAAATATATTTATGATGGGGGGGAAGTCAGTTACTGAGCTTTTTATAGGAACCATGATCTGGGAATCCTGGTTGCTGCTAAACAATGGAGGAAGAGAGAACACATTTTGTAGTGTGGAATCAGTAAGCAAATTAGCAGTGCTTAAAACTCCATGTGGCCTTCCATGGTGGAAGTGCTGGGGGGAAGTGGCGCAGAGGGAAAGTATTAAGCATCTCCTCTACTACTTTTTTGCAGCATATCATGCCATCTCTCTACTCCGTGGTGGAGGAAGGGGTGTGTGGGCCACCCCGGGTGTCATCATTGAGGAGGGGTGACAAAAAGATGAGTTTTAAAAAAATTGGGCTCACAAAACTTTTGGTTCAGTCAACAAACGTAACGAAACATGGCTGGCACTGGGCGCCACACTGCGGCGCCCGGCACTTACTGCCCTTCAGCTGAGGGGGAGGCGGCGGAGAGGCTCCACGTAGTGCTCCCATGGGTGGCTCACTCCGCCCCAGCTGCAGGACATGCACAACGCACCAGGCACCCGAGTGGCTAGCTACGCCGATGTCTCTGCTGTTTTGTATTTGTTACCCTTCCACCTAGCCCTGGGTGGGAGGTGGGGGGAGGAGGAGCCCAAATAGGTCATGGGCTGACATAGGGTGGGGGGGAAATGTCCAACAACCACCAAAACAGCCATTCCACCCCCAAAGCCCAAGCCCAAAGCCTCTCCCGGCGGCTGCATTAATAAACACCTGGCAGCATTAGGCAGTCATTCATCATTTCTCCTAACACGCACTTGGGGGCAAATCGAGGGGTTTTCGCTTTATAATTTAGTGGGCATTGTGTCATATGCGATGCTCCGGCGGCCATTTTAAGTAAGGGCAGTCGTGCCCCTTTTAACCTAGGCTTTACCATATATACTACAACTGATTGCAACCCTCTGTGTCTTTTTTAAAAAAAAAACAACCATGCACTTTCTCTCCCCAGTTTAAGTCCTCAGATATTTGCAGTGGCCACCCCTCTCCCCTCCCCATTTACAATCCCCTACCTTCCCCTTGCCACTTCCTGGTTTTTTTATGGAACTGAACAACTTGGGTGCTTCAGAACGCGCCTTCTATTGCCAGGCCCTTGCAGGGCCAGACAGAGGCCCTGTTTTAACCCTTTTGTTACTTTATTCATTTTACTGATTGTGAATATGCTGACCGAGGCCCCCTTTGGATTCGGAGGTCCGCGCCAAGTGGCCCATATGATCCCCCTCCTTCTGTCTGGGCCTGTCTGTTGCTACAGGGCTGTGGGGCTTCGTTATTTGACACACACACACCCCGTCGGGATTCTTTAAGTAGTTCTCTGGGTCCCAGGGCACATCATCACCCCCGATCCTTAATCTAAACATATAGAAATGTTCACGATGCAGGGGCCAATGTATGGAGATACAGGGGGGAGGGGACAACAGAGGGCTCAGACAAAAGTAAATACTGGGAAATGGAACCCAGAAACTGACAGCTCCTTCTCCAAGGGTGGGGGCCAATGTAGGAAGATACCGGGGGTAGGGGCCAACACTCCCCAGGAACAACAGAGGGCTCAGACAAAAGTGCATGCTGGGAAATAGAACCTAGAACCTAACAGTTCCTTTTCGAAGGGTGGGGGCCAAGGTATGGAGATACATGGGGGAGGGGCCAACACTCCCCAGGGACAACAGAAGGCTCAGACAAAAGTGCATGCTGGGAAATAGAACCTAGAACCTAACAGTTCCTTTTCGAAGGGTGGGGGCCAAGGTATGGAGATACATGGGGGAGGGGCCAACACTCCCCAGGGACAACAGAGGGAAGGGTATCCTACCGAAACACAGGGATGAGCCGGGGTGGAGGGAGGAGGGGCAGGATACATCATGGATCGGGACAGGGGGGGGACCACAGGAAAGAACCATAGCAATGCGTGGCCGGGGCAGCTAGTAAACAAATAAAAGGTGGGACTTCTCTGCTCCTATAGGGCAGTTTCTGACTGTTGCTTTTCTCCACATGTGAGTTGTTTCTACATAGATTGGGTTTTATCTAGTGTTAGTCTTACTCAGGGTAGACCCATTTAAAATAATAAGTATGGCTAACTTGGGCCCATTAATTTCAATGGGTCTACCCTGAACAAGCTGGGTACAGGCCTCCCAGGTTCATTGTTCTCTTTTCTGCGTAGTTGATTGGCCAGAGAAAACAGGAATGTATCTCTCCTCTTCTTACAGTAACGTGAAAGGCCTCCTGCCCCTAATAATAAAGGTAAACAATATCTCCACTCCTTCCTTCTTTTTTAAAAAAAGAAAGATGAAAAAATAGTCATTAAAATATTTAAGGATGCACCATTTCAATGGAACTGAACAGTAATTACACCCACCCTCTTTCTCAAATAGCATGAAGCTATTACTTTGTCTGAAAATTAATGCTGCTTATTTGTAATAACTTGAAGCAATGGCACCTCATTATAGGACATAATCAACAGCCGTAGCACAAAAGGCCAAGCAAATGAGATTTTGTATGTTGGTGAAGTAAGTTCATATTTAAGTATAATTTGCCTCTGGTGCTAAGATTTCTCCCCCACCCAGAAGTGGGAATGTTTATCTCTTTATGATCTGCTTCATAAATTATTTCAGCAAACAAAGTGACTACAATAATCATAAATGGAAATATCTGCCCTCTGACTCAGATTTGTTGGGAAAGCAAGGTCAGCTAATTATACATGAAAGATAGAGCTGCCTTTGTGAGCTGCACAGCGGATGAGAAGTGAATAGAAGTATAAAGATATCATTCAGGATGGAAAAAATAAGGTAATGTCATGCCACAGTCAGCATACAAGATTAGATCATCGGCTTCCATTAGAACATACTGTGAGTTCATTTTCAAGTTGCAGTGGGGAAGAAATACTAGCCTTTTTACTTTAGTCCTCAGAAACGTGACCCAGCAGATCTGAAACTCCAACAGCTTAAGAGATTCAGTGTTGGAATAAGAACATAGCTTTGAGAAATCTTCATTGGATTTCATGGTTTATTCAATGCAACAGCCATTTTGCCCTGTTCAGAAGTAGAGCTTAATATTTTTATCTTCCATAAGCATGTATGGTGGTTGGTATTGCCTAGCACAACTTAGGCAAATAATAATAATTGCTGAAGCAAGGATCGCCTGTTTCTGCTCAACTTCTGATTGCAGTGCTAGGAGAAAATCCAGCTCCTTCCACACTAAAACTGCTTTCTGCTGTCAGTATTTATTTAAAGTCAATAAATCGCACCCACTCTGCAAGTCCTCCATCTTCAGTTTTTAACATTTCACATGTAAACAGGAAGGGAATAGTCCTTTTACCGACCGACATGTCATAACCTACCAAGCCCCACCAGGAGCTCAATAACCTTCCTGATTTTGCAGCCTGTCTGGGATTGCAAAAAGCATGTTTCCAAGCACCTATCAGGTAACATTCACTAGCAGCCAGGTAAGGCTGATGGACTATATTTGGCCTGGTAGATTGCATGGACCTGCTTTGAGAGAGCACTTGGCAGTTACAATCTGGCATTAGCAAAAGACAAAAGCAACCCTAAGGGCAGTCGACCATGAGATTAATGAAGGCTGGAGAGCAGCAGTGCTTGGCTGAATGCTTTTCTTTGGGCTCTCATCATATACTTTCAAACCTCAAATCCACCTCTTGGCTGTGTAAGTCCCCTGATCTTTCAGGCAGCCTTTCTCTCAAATTAGCTGAACCGCTGTTAGCCTTTGTTTTCTAGACATGATAAAATGCAATATGAAAATTTGTGCAAATAAACTTCAAACAGTTCTCCTTGAATTAAGTTAACAACTGAGCTGACCCACCAAAAAGAAAGAGAGAGGGGCAGAGCGAGACAAAACAGATACCGGTAAGTGAAACAATAAGTGGTACAATTTGTATTATCCCTGGTCTATGATTTTATTGTACAAAAAGGGATATTTTAGACATGTACTTAAGGCTTTAAGTGGTTTGCTGCCAGTTCATATCCTACACCAGCTAAGTATTAGTAGCTCACAGCTATCAAAGCTTTTAGCTTCGGCTTCTATTTACACATCATGCGTTTCTCACTACAGGAGGAGGTTTTATTTTCTGCATTCCTTTCTGTCAAAGAAGGTTTTTCATAAAGGGTTTTTTGTTTCCGCATTCAGCTCTTCAAGACAACAACTTCATAAGAAAGAATATACTATCAATACAGATGCAAGGAACTATCAGAACTGTAAGGGTGACCATTCCATCTGTACAGCCAATGTGTGGAGGGGGCAAGAAGTTGACCCTGATAGTCCCACCCACAACATTTACAGCCATGCACCACTGTGTGTATTGTGTGCATTGTTTGCAATGGGAAGTAAATGCATATAGGATGTGCAGTCCCCTTAGTGGGAACACTGTGGCATTGGGACTCCTGTTGGTAGGGAGAGCCTGTGCATACCTATATATGGACATAGCCCCTCCCACCCTGCTGCCATTCTTCTTAATGGACAAATACTGGGATAAGGCTGGTCCAGCTTTTCCCTCCAGACACTGGCTATATGAATTTACTGGACTTATTTCAAAGTGCCTTTATTACATCCCTGCTAAAGTTCCCCTTTGTTTTCTTACAGGAACCATTTGCACCAGTTTAATCCTGGGACTTCTGTTTGCATTATTCTATTTATTATTATGACCACTTTTACAAATTACTTCAATATTGGATAATATAGCACCTTTTTTGCTAAACAGCTTTTATGCTAAAACTCCCATGAACAACTCCTGATTTTTTTTAAAAAAAATGACGGAAATAAGATTCAGTATATAAACACCATATTCTGATTCTAATGGATGGAAGGTGTAATGGAATAAGGTTAAGTAGTAGCTGCTGAAGAGCAAGAGCTACTTAACAGAATGTATTAAGCTCCACATAAGTAATGCTACGCTGTCCTTTGTAAATAAAATTAAAAAGCCAATAATTTTGGAGTGCACTTGAGACATAACACAAGTGGGGAAAGAACTAATTATCCACAATGAATTATATGAAAGTTGTGCTCAACCTCCTTCCCACTCCCATCACACAAAGTAAGATTTTCTGCTGGCAAAGGGGAAGCAAATGGTGCTGCAATGGTCACCAGCCACAAGATTACTGTTCAGACAAGTGTTTCGTTTGTACCTGGTACACATCCACAATGCTGAAGTAGTGATGGAAGGCCATGATCTGCTTTTACAAGAAGACACTGCTGTATTGGGTGTACGAAATGTTCCTTTCACACAGAAGGGCATTGAGTGTGTATGTATGCACATGCAAACACACATGGCATCTCCCTCCCTCCCTCCTCTAGCTTTCTCTCTCCATTTCCACCACAAGCTATGCAAACAGCATGGAGACAGAAGGTGCACATTTCAGACACAGAAGCTATCTATCTGCTTGAATGAAACAGCTGTGATACTGGAGCTGAGCAAAAGAGGGAGAAATGGGAGCAGCATTCCTGCTAGTATTAGTTGATATCCACCAACTGTGATCTGCAAATCATTGTGTACAGCAATGGGATACACACCCAGAAACAAAGTGCTAGTGTTGAGTTGGTGACAAAAGTCTTTAGCATACTCAGAAGGGGCCTGAGTACATAAATCTTGAGAACAGTGGGCATACATGGACCTGTGTCAGTACAAAATATTTTCCCCCTACAAAAAAACACCCCTACTATTACTAGGCAGTGTCATTAACTTTGGCTGTAAGGAGACATAAGGATGGGTAAGGAGTTGAAGGCAGTTTGAAAGAGAAATGGATGCTCATGCCATATTTGCTTCTAGCAAATGGGTTTCCAATTTTTGTAAAAGGTGTCAAAAACATATGGAACCTGTTTGATCACAGTAACTGTCAAGGGGAAAGTACACCTAGGTCAGTGATGGGCAACCTTTTGAGCTTGGTGTGTCAAAATTCACCAAAAAAACTGAGCATAACTCAGGTGGTGTGTCACTTCAAGAAAATTTCATGTTATTTATAGTTTAAATAACAAAACTGTATAATTGTAATATATAACTGTATTTAATAAACAGAAAACTAATTATTTAACCAAACCCAAACCAAACAAAAAAAACCCTTATTTATCACAAAGTGCCCAGAGTTGTTGAGCTTTTTTGGGGGAGCTGCTGACCAAAGTTTTGGAGGTTTTTTTAGGGGATGCCCCAAAGCTGCTGCGCTTTTTTGGGGGGGAAAGAGAACAGAAATAAATGACAAATAATACCTTTGCTGGAACTAACACGCAACACCGACATAGTCTGTCAAAGCGCCAAAAAACCCAGCACAGAACAGGTTAAAAAATTAATGCTGTTACACCCAATCATCGTCTGCCAAAGCACCAGAAAAAACAGCACAGAAAGGGTTAAAAACCCCAATCTCTGGCTAGCAGCAGCAGCAGCAACAACAACAACAACAACAAAAGGATCCAGGTTTTAACAGCGGAGACAAGCTGTAGCGTGAGGAGGAGCGGGAGAACAAATTGGGGGGGGGGAGAGAACAACAACAGCGCAAATGGGCCGATGGGGCGTGTGCCAGCAGTGAGGGCTCTGCGTGTCACATCTGACACGTGTGTCATAGGTTCGCCATCACTGACCTAGGTACACAATGGAAGGGAAACCTCTATCACATCAGATTGAACACATTTGACAAATACTGCATGTCCCTTGACTTTTGGCATTTTGTACCATAGGGTGCCCTAAAGAGCATAGAATTATAAATACACCAACTGAAAAACATTGAAGACTTATTTGATCAGATGTTTATGAGCATAGGAATCCTGATTAGGGGCAGGGGAAGAACAGAACTGTACATCATTCACTACGTCGGTAGCACTGCTGGCTCCTGCTGGCCAGAAGGGAAGGTGGAGGGTGTTTTTCTTTTCCAGTTATTGTATGTCAGCTCCAGCTAGTAAAGCTAGTAAGGCTTGAAGACTGGGCTCTTCGGGGATTTGATGGGGCTTAGGATCCAGCAGATCTCAAACCTCTGGCACCCCACCTCCATCCTAGCCCAATATGCCTCATTTTGGGAGGTTCACACCCTAACCACTCCAACTACCAATCACTGTGGCAGGTAAAAACCAAGGTCAAGAAAGCATTAATCCCATCACCTTCTATACATGGATAAACTTTCTTAGCAAAACTGGCCAGCAACTGCGGTGTGTGTGTGTGTGTGTGTGTGTGTGTGTGTGTGTGTGTGTTGTAACATCAGGAACAAAAGCCTACTGGAAGTATTTTTACCAATGTAATGGGAAAATGTAATTATCTATAGGAGCATAATGTTTTCTGGCTGCCTATACTAAAACAAGAATAGCATGATGCAGTGTTAAGGTTGAGTGACACTTATAGAAATTATCGTGTAAGAAATAATGAAGGAATGTCTTGGTATCTTAATTGAAAGGAAGGCAATTGCAGTGATTTCATGAAAACAGTAAGCCAGATATAACAGCAAAAGCTTAACTCAATGACCTGGTACTCTTGTCAAACACAGTTTTTTTTTTATCACAAAGTGCCTCAGAAGCAGAAAAAGTCAGAGGAGAAAAGCAAAGGGTAGAAATGTGATACAGACAAAGATGAAAGAACATGAGAGTGAAAGGTTTTTAAGAAGAACTAGACAGGAAGAAAAGAAAAGAGAAAACAGAGGAGTTGACAGCAAAGTGGGAAATTGGCAGTACGGATTGATGACAGCAAGGAGAGGTGAGTTATGACATGGGAGATATAAGGGGGAAAGAGAAAAATAACGGAGAGAAACTGAAAATGTGATGAAGGCAAACTATTTAGGCATTTGCCTTAAGATGACAATAATTAAGCTGATGTCATTAATTTAGTTCCAGATAAAAAAGGGTGTTGCTGAATAAGATTTCCTCACAAATAAGAATTTAAAAAGTAAGGATGGAGATACAGCAACATTTAACCAACTGAGAAGCAAATCACAGAAAATGACAAAGACATAGACCCTAGATATTAGTGAATCAAATAAAGAAGGGCTGTCTAGCTAACAGTTACCAGGCAGTTACCTACTTGCCTAATAATTTCAGTATGTGTGTTTTGGTATTCCAAGGATGTAAAACAACAGAGGACAGCTGTTGCCTTCATGCTCTACTTGTGATAGCCCACAGGCATCTGGCTGGTGAGTGTTAAAACCAGACTAACCAGGGAGTTCCGGTTTCCACCTGCAGGAATGGCGGACCTGTTTTCCATCTCTCTGACCTTCGTAAGGAATTTGGCGGTTGCTAGGGGAGTAAATGGCAACCCCCTACCCTCTCCGGGGGTTACGGAGAGGGGCCGCTGGCCCGCGATGCCCCCAGACCCACTCCGACTGTTTTTGGAGTGGGGGGAGCTTGGGCTGAGCACTTACGAGGGCCAGGACTCCCGGACGCTAATCTGCATGGCGGGGATTTCCATGGTTAAAGAAGATAATTAGGCTTAAATCTATGGACATACTTCAGAAGGAGGGGAAGAAGCGCTGTTTACTGCTGAGAAATTTATGCTGCTGAGGGAGAGGAGTCAAAGACTGTACTGCATCTGGAAGAAAGATTGATGGGGACGGAGCGATAAGGGAAGTGAGTTTTTATTTTTTTTTCTTCATATTGTTGCCTCGTACCTTCCCGGACGCGATGTCCTGGCTTGTTTGGAGTGAAAGAGAAGCAAAAGACTGTGTGAGTTGAACTTTATAACTGTTGTTACTGAGCATATTTTTTTAAAGATGTGGAGTTGCCGATGAGAAAAGCCCCCCCCTAGTCGGACGGAAGGAGTTCTGGACGCGTTCGGAGGATTTATGAGCTGTGACGCACTTTAAATTGGAGCAGCGACCTGAAGCTAAGTTCAGCTATAGGGCAAGGAGATCCATTAATTTACCAAGAGTTTATGGTTTGATGTTTGGGTCTCCTGCCTGGAAAAGCTGTAAATTCTATAATGATCGTAAATCTTCATGGCTATGAGAGAAAACGAAAGTGATTTGAGCTTTTTAAGATGGCGCTGCTTCGAGCTGCTTCGACGCAACAGGGAGCTCCATTAAGAAGATTTATGGGGAGGCTGGACTGATTAACTCACACAGGAGAAAGAACATCTGTGAAACTTTGTTTGATATTTATCTCAGCAGCTGGGAAACAATCGGATGAAAGTGGAAAACATCTATGTGACTGTAAGGGGAAGATCTGGATTATTATGAACTTGGAGGACGATTTGAACTTTAGAAAAAAGACGGCAGTGGACAGTTGCGAGGAATTCCCAATTTCTTGAAGCATGGGAACCCAAATAAAAAATTCTTTAGATGATTTGGCATAACATTCGGTTTGATTGATATATATATGTGTATAATTTGAAATATTGAATGTGATATAATTGGTTTTAATTGGAAAATTAATAAAAATATTTTTTTTTAAAAAAAAAAACCAGACTAACCAGACAATATGGATTTTGGGACTCATTTATCAGGGTTCATCTTATATCCTAAGGACTCTGAATCAAAAATTTTGTATATTGGGAAGTGAGGCTAATAACAGCTTAAACGTCCAGTCAGCTGGGAGATTAAGAACCAGATACTACTAATTTAAATCACTGAAAATAATTAGTTCGAAACCGGTATCAGATATGAAGTAAATTAAGAATACAAGGCAAATGCTAAAGAATCATTTCATGTTGAGCTGAGGGTTTTCTACCGGGAACTTTTGGGTCAACATTAGGAGGGCATGAGGCAAAATGGGGTAATTTAAGGGATGTTTAAGACAGACTAGCCTGTGGTCTCAGTTCTTTTTTTATTTTTTAAAAAAATGTTTCTGTGTTGCTGCAGCCAATGTTGGCGTTGGTGGAGCTAACAGAAACAACACAATGGCAATTCAAATGTGAAAGCTGCCCCTTGGAGTTTCTGGTAGAACACTTTCTGAGCCCTGCTACCTGAATTTATTTTTTTAAAGAAGGAAGGATGGGGATCATGAATGGAACTTTTGCATGCAAAGCTTTAAGCTGGTATGTCCCCTACCAAATGAAAAAGTAGTTTGCATGTGAATAAGTAGTAGGGAGTAGATTATATAAAAGCATAGTGCACCAGGAACATTTACTGTATAGACTCTAGGAAAATAGAAGGGAAATGTGAAAAACCCTTTGTTCTAGATCTATTAATTTAAATAGCGTTTAGTGCAAGAGAATTTTCTTCTGCCAAAGGTAGTAGGTAACAGGCAACAACACCTTAATTATACAGACTGGGTCAACCTCCAAGTGCCACAAGTATTGGTGGTGTTTTTAAAAAAGCACACAATATTAGTGATATACGTAGAGATATAAGTACTCTCTTTGGTAAAACATAATTGCTATTATTAGCTGGATTTCAATTTAATTTTATCTACTTTTTATTGTAACTGGATGGCTGTCATGCTGCTCCCGCTCCTCAAATGTAACACAAATAATCATCTCTATTATCTGAAAATGACTACGTCTCACTCTTCCTTTCAGCTTCACCTTTGCTTTACAAGCTGGAGCTGAGATGAGCAATTTGCTGGTTAAAATCTGGAGGGCAGTTTTACATTAAATTAATCTGAGCACTCAATGAAATTAGACAGCTTTCACAAACAGCTCACTTTCAATTTATAGGACAGTTCAAGCTCTCATCTACAGTATAATACAATTACATAGGGTAATTAACCTGATACTTCTCCTCAAGCCAGCTTTAAAAAATAGTAGTAGTAATAATAATAATAAATTTGCCAGATGACAAAAAGGATATACATACTGTAAAATATGCTCACAATGGTCTTTTAAAGCTCCCACAAAACCTCACTGAACCACTTTTTGGCCCTGAATAGCAATTCTTGAAACTGGGGGAGCAGCATTTGAAATAGCATTAGGGCTGTATCTGGGAGGAAAAATTTCCCCTCTCTCATGCCCATTTGGAAGTGCTCTGGCTGTGCCATGGACTATGTACTTTACATCCCAAACTTTATTTTTTTTTGTTTTATTTAGTTCCTTGTCTTGTTGAATAGATAAAGAGTAGTTGCGGGGGTGAGGGCATAACAAACAGATCCAGAGGTGAAACATATTTAAAATATACACATGACTTGCTGACATTGGTTATTTCTTTGTATATTCATTAACATTTTTGGTTTTGTGTAGAAACTGAAATTGAAAAAATAAATTGTAAAAGCCTGATTCCACAACTTTGGCTTTAATAATTGTTTCCTGCACGTTGCTACACTTTTAATGTCTCTGAAAATGTCAATATACACTGTTCAACCTACTGTTTCATTTAGAAGTGTTCTAAATTATTCTGTTTTTCACATGAGAGACATATAAATATATAGGCCACTATAAAAGATACATAGGTACACACACACACACACACACACACACACACACACACACTGCATTATTACGAGCAAACAAGAATTGGACATCTGTGGACACAGATTCTTCATGAATACCAATGAGCTTTATGCTGAAAATGGAATGTGGATGAACCATAACTTCATGAACTGAATATTATTGATGGGCCTGGAAAATGCTAAGCAAACAAACCGACATATAAGTTCTATCCAATTTATGAAGCTGAATATCAATCTGGAAGAGCACTCAAAGAGCACTCATCCTCTCTATATCCTTTTCTCCTGGCAACTCCCAGGCTTTAACTGAAAAACTGTTGACAAAAATGTTTATGGCTACAGTACTGCCATCCATCACATGGTCCTGACTCCTAACCCAGGGAAGAATTCAACCTCCTGAACATTGCATCAGAGTTCTATACTATTGAGCCATGGCCCTTCTTTCTAAGGAGCAAGATCTAGGCTGTACTCTCCCCAAGGTTTTTAAATATATGATTTTATTTTCTGGACTGTCTTATATTGAGAACTCTTGCTGCAAAAGTGAGGTTCTTCCTCCCATCTGCAAAAGTGGGGTTCTTTCTCCCATTTTTTCAAAATCTTGCAATGTATCATATCATATCTTTAAAAGCAAAAAGAGAAGCAATATTTCTACTGTATGTGCAAAACTATGGATCAATTCATTGGCTTAATCAACCAATGTAAAACAACACTTCCTGTTGTAAAAACTAGCTTAGCCATGCTACAAAAACAGGCATTTGCCTTAGGAGCTCACTTTTATCATGAAATGCAAACAGATATTTTACAACTGAGAACATAAGAAGAGCCTGCTGGATCAGGCCACTCACTCCTCTAGTACAGCATCCAGTACTCTCAGTGGTCAGTCAGATGCCTGTGGAAAACCCACAAGAAGCCCTGGAGCACAAGAACACTCTCCCCTCCTCTGGTTTCCAGCTATGGGTATTCAGAAGACTTATTGCCTCCAATCATGCAAGCAGAGCAGATGCCCTACGGCTAGTAGCCACTGATAGCCTTATCCTCCATGAATTTGTCTAATCCTCTTTTAAAGTCATCCAAGTTGGTGGCCATCACTACCTCCTGTGAGAGCAAGTTCCATAGTTTTATCTCTCTTGAATCTGACAACATTCGGCTTACATTCAACATTGTTTCAAACAGACATCACTTTATATCAGTCAGGATCTTATTCATTCATTTTATCTCAGGAAAAAAGGCATATCCCAAACTAACCTCCAAGAAAATCATGATATCAAGGATCAAAATATATATGCTAAAACTTCAAAGGAAAAAAAACCCTGGCTTGCAGGCAAAGGTATGTCACAGATGTACCTTACCTGTGAAATCTAATGACCAGTTCTCTGAATATAGAGTGCTGGGTTAAAAAGATAGAAAATGAGGAGGGAGTACAGTTTGTGCAAGTATGGGCAACGTGCCCTGCTTGTTTAATAAAATCATCATCTACAAGTGCTAAAGTACTATATATGCAGCCTCTTTTAAAAATTGTCCACAATTTTCCAATCACTAAAACTGTTTCCAAAGAGGCGCTTTTTTGAGCATCGCAACAGCTGGGTTTCATGCAGTTTTACAAACAATCCAGATTTTGTGGTTTCAACATTTGGATTTAGCAGGGTTCTTCAGATCACTGCTTCCTCTTCGCAGAGGGTGGCTACACTAAAGCTTGGTTGGTTGTATCACCCTGCTATGGGATTACACTTTCATTTAGCCCTGTGCTTTCTAGGCACAAGTCCATGCTTAAAGTGCCATGTCCAAACCCTTTTTAAAAAAAACAAACAATTTTGTCCCGGTGCTTTCCCTATGGAGAATCGCTCTCTTAACACCGAATCAGCAAAAAAACCCCAGCAATTTGGGTTTTCTGCAGATTGCAGTTTGCCCCGATTCAGTGGGAAAGGGTGGGTTGTCATGGGGAAAGCACTGGGACAAAATAAATAAATAAAAGCACTTGGGCACAGTGCTTTAAAACGCAGACTTGTGCCTAAAAACACATCACGGAAGGAAGTCTCAATGAGCCCTAGAAGGATTTTTGTTTTACCACACATTGCACAGATCTGTGATAGAAGTTACAGTAAAATAGGTATCTGTTCCCACCTAAAATCAGTGCAAATGCAATAAATTGGGTTAAAATGCACCTAGGCTACTATATTTTACTTGATTCTGATCAAAGCTGATTTGGGGGTGTCAGAGGGCCTGATATGGCTACTCTAGAGTAACGACTCCAGCATGGTCTTTTAAGGCTTTTATTAAGTGCTGATTATTTACAGTGTTCAGAGCAGTAAAAATGCATCCTTAAGGTGAGGTGTCAGAACCTCCGAATGGCGATTGGCGCGTTTTCTTCCAGCACCAAAGCTTTGGCAGACCCAACCTCTTCCCCCTACGTTTGTGTCGCAATTCGGGAGTTGGGATTGGCCTCCCCCCCCCCCGTGCGTCCAACTTCCTGTCCCACCTGAGGCATGGGCTCCACAACCTTGCCTGAGCCTTGGACACCACTTCCTGACTCTCCGCTGGAGGCAGAGCTCTCCTTACTCTCTCCAGCGCTTGGGGATGGGCTGGAACTTAAGATGGGAGGGACTTCCCTGTATCCCTTGTCCCTCACAGGGGGCAAAACATCAAAATGCATTTCCAGGGAGGCCATAGCAAGTCAGCTTCATCTGCCGGGACGATTAACAATATCTGTCATTTTATCTCTGTGGAACAGAGGTAGCATTGGGATAAACTTCAAAATGCTCTGGGTGGATTGCTCTCTGTCGTGGGATCGAGAAATCCTCTTGGCCTGTTGAGTGACCAGGAGTGGGTCCTTGTCAAATCATCTTTGAGGTCCAAGGAGGATTTCTTTAGGAACAGCCTCACAACTGCCTCCTTCAAGGCAGACTCCCCCACCGTTAGAATCATTCTCCACCTTCTGGACACAGCCAGCCAATCCCTTCCTGCAAGAAAAATCCACCCATGGGTAGTTAGGCAAAAAATGCGGTCAGTCACACTGCACCAAATACCTTGTCTACACCCCAACTAGGGTGACTTTAATTATAATGCAAATTTATTGTTATATTCCAGCGGCTGTTACTTATTTCATCATTGCGTTGCCTATTTTAAGAAACCGTATTTTGGGTTGTAGAAGATTTATGAATGTATCACCTTCTCCCCTGCTAAGCACAAGACACAGTTTGAGGTTGAAGATACTAAGACAAGCCTCCAAGTTGCTTGGGCGATAGTGTGCTTGGCTCTGATCTGAGTCTGCGATGGAACTTTTCATATGACCAAGGAACTGTGATAAAAATATAATAATGGAGGGGGGTTCACCACAGTCCATGACTTCGTTCAAGTTCACATATTAAATAATCTGTTCTGGTATTTTGTGAGCAAATTTTATCATCCAGTGATGCACTTGTAGCTCAGACAGCAAGCTTGTTTCCATAGTAATTGAGTCAATGGCCTAGTGTATCTGCTGATTTTTTTTTAATACAACCCTACTTTATATGCAATTTTTACTGTTGTTTAAAGAAAGGGCCTCGAGAGATTATAATAAAGTAATGAGCAAAGGGAGATATAGTATTTACTCTCTCTCTCTCTCTCTCTCTCTCTCTCTCTCTCTCTCTCTCTCACACACACACACACACACACACACACACACACACAAACCCTCATAAGGGGGTGCATCACAGAGGCTCCAGCTTCTCAGCACGATTGAGGGCCCCCGATGTGATGTCCTGTGCTTTGGCTCCTAGGAGCTAGTGCAGGGGTAGGCAACCTAAGGCCCGGTGGCTGGATGTGGCCCAATCGCCTTCTCAATCCGGCCCACAGACGGTCCAGGAATCAGCATGTTTTTACATGAGTAGAATGTGTCCTTTTGTTTAAAATGCATCTCTGGGTTATTTGTGGGGCATAGGAATTCATTCATTTTTTCCTTCAAAATATAGTCCGGCCCCCCACGGCTAAAAAAGGTTGCTGACCCCTGAGCCTATGGTGCATCACTTTCCTTATTAGTTTTGGTTTAATCTATTCAAATTTTAGCCAATTTTTAAATCAAGTGAGTCATGTGATGACTCAGCCAACCTTCGTTATCCTTTATGGGATATTAAACTGGCTGACACCTTATTCCACCTACCCCCCCCCCAAAAAAAATATTCCTCTAATTTCTCATTCTGGACAAATGCAGGCCGGTTGTGATTATTCAGTGATGCTCCCTGCACATGATCAGATGTTACATCTGCAGCATCTAGCCATGACACTGAAAATAAGTTCAGATGGGCCCTGACTCAAGTAAAAACTTTGCACTTTTTTTTAAAAGCAGGAAGACCAGGACTTAAACAGTTCTCATCATTCTTTCATTTTACAAGTGCTGTGCAAAAGCAGGTGTGGAGAGCCATCATCTCAGAAAGCCACCAGCAGTTATCAAGCTCATCACCTAAGCATGGCTATTTAACTGCATGATGAGGCAGGTTGTCACACTTCAGCCGGCGTGTAAAACTTGTGATATAGATTTTTCACAGGTCTTGCTTGAGTTGTAGTGGATAACTGCCAAATTCTACATAACCCAAAAATGTGCAATCACAGCTGCTTAAATATCAAAAAGGCATGACCTATTCATACTCACAACAAAAGCAAGCTAGGTTAGCTGTAGTGTCATGGTGGGGGGCAAGTTTCTAACTTACAAGAAGCATATTTGTAACAACTGTATGGTAGGAAAAACATCTGCAGGTTGATCTTTTCCTGACATAGTGTAATGCTATGATGTTAAAAGCCATGTCTCCATGCTAAACACACACACACACATGCACATCTTAGGCAAAGGCTCCCCCTGTACTCAGAAGACACAGATCGACAAGAGTTTTACAAGGTCAGCTTTGTCTGCAGCAAAGAATTGGCAATCTTTTGATGAATGTGTAAGACTTATATAGCTACAAATATAAAATATGGGTTAAATCAGGCATCCCCAAACTTCGGCCCTCCAGATGTTTTGGACTACAATTCCCATCTTCCCTGACCACTGGTACTGCTACTCTGTTTCTTCTATTTTAAGACGTAGTCATAAAATAAGCCATAGCAGGATTTTTAAGCATTCAAGGAATATAAGCCATACCCCGAAAATAAGACATAGTGATAGGCACAGCAGCAATACCAGCCGCGGCAGGAGGAGGAGGAGGAAAAATATAAGACATCCCCTGAAAATAAGCCATAGTGTGCTTTTTTGAGGAAAAATAAATATAAGACGGTGTCTTATTTTCAGAGAAACACGGTAGCTAGGGATCATGGGAGTTGTAGGCCAAAACATCTGGAGGGCCGCAGTTTTAAAAGCAGGAAGACCAGGACTTAAACAGTTCTCATCATTCTTTCATTTTACAAGTGCTGTGCAAAAGCAGGTGTGGAGAGCCATCATCTCAGAAAGCCACCAGCAGTTATCAAGCTCATCACCTAAGCATGGCTATTTAACTGCATGATGAGGCAGGTTGTCACACTTCAGCCGGCGTGTAAAACTTGTGATATAGATTTTTCACAGGTCTTGCTTGAGTTGTAGTGGATAACTGCCAAATTCTACATAACCCAAAAATGTGCAATCACAGCTGCTTAAATATCAAAAAGGCATGACCTATTCATACTCACAACAAAAGCAAGCTAGGTTAGCTGTAGTGTCATGGTGGGGGGCAAGTTTCTAACTTACAAGAAGCATATTTGTAACAACTGTATGGTAGGAAAAACATCTGCAGGTTGATCTTTTCCTGACATAGTGTAATGCTATGATGTTAAAAGCCATGTCTCCATGCTAAACACACACACACACATGCACATCTTAGGCAAAGGCTCCCCCTGTACTCAGAAGACACAGATCGACAAGAGTTTTACAAGGTCAGCTTTGTCTGCAGCAAAGAATTGGCAATCTTTTGATGAATGTGTAAGACTTATATAGCTACAAATATAAAATATGGGTTAAATCAGGCATCCCCAAACTTCGGCCCTCCAGATGTTTTGGACTACAATTCCCATCTTCCCTGACCACTGGTACTGCTACTCTGTTTCTTCTATTTTAAGACGTAGTCATAAAATAAGCCATAGCAGGATTTTTAAGCATTCAAGGAATATAAGCCATACCCCGAAAATAAGACATAGTGATAGGCACAGCAGCAATACCAGCCGCGGCAGGAGGAGGAGGAGGAAAAATATAAGACATCCCCTGAAAATAAGCCATAGTGTGCTTTTTTGAGGAAAAATAAATATAAGACGGTGTCTTATTTTCAGAGAAACACGGTAGCTAGGGATCATGGGAGTTGTAGGCCAAAACATCTGGAGGGCCGCAGTTTGGGGATGCCAGGGTTAAATAATCAGCAAGCTGTATAAACTGTTGGGGCACACAAGCCAGGCCAAAACCCCGCTTTTTAAAAACTGATGCTCAACTGCCCTTGACATTCCATGGCTCAAAGAGGGGTAATGAGCATGCTTTAAAAATTAATGTAGTTACACATACATGGCGAATTTCTTCAGGGCATAGAAGTAGTCTATTAGCAGACCCAGTCATTGCCCTGTTTATATGTTCAGGACCACAATGTTCACTGTTACATGTGGTGGCGACCATAACAAGAACACAACAGTCACCTCATAGTTTCAGAATGAAATACAAACTTTCATTTAAAAAAAAAATAGCCATTTGACTTGATTTTTGAACCTGAAGCAAAGTCTCAAAATGACCCTTTTATGGGTTTGACCATTATAATGTGCTATGTACATCAAATGAATGAATGAATGAATGAATGAATACTGTTCTAGCACCATGTTTACTTTGGACTGGAACTCAGTTGTGAACACAAGAGATGAGAAAACAGCTGCTGGAAAACATCTGATCTCATGATACATGTTAAGTTTCTTTCCATGTGTTTTAGCTTGCACCTCAAGCTAATCCTTTAATAATTTACTCTAAATTAAAGCAACATGATATCTCATTTTTCTAAATTTCTCTCTATCTTCTCTTAAGTTAGTTAGCTTTATGTATAGCATACAACAAGTGAAAGAAAATCTTATTCTCCCAAAAAGTAATTCACAAAAGATAACCATAGCAACACATTAACCTCAGAATTGATCTGCGGATTTCTGGGATACAGGATTCTACTGGCCTTTAAGAAGCTGATATTTAACTTGAAGCCATGTCTAATTCAGCAGTTTTTATTTCAAGTATTAGGCTTACTCTGCTAAGCTGTTCCTTTCTCACTGGATTCTCAGCCCTCTAAATTTTACCTAATTTTGCCCATGAGCAGTGCACATAAAAATTGCTGGCCCGTCCTTCAAATATATTAAAGCTACTTCTTTTAAAGTGAGAACACTTGCTCTAAAGTTTTTATCTGTTAGTGCTTCAATACCATGTAGTTGTAATCTTCCCTATTTTGTTTATTTTGGCCTTTGGTCTTTTCTAATAAAACAGAAAACAGGAGACAACAGAGGACGAGATGGTTGGACAGTGTTCTCGAAGCCACCAACATGAGTCTGACCAAACTGCAGGAGGCAGTGGAAGACAGGAGTGCCTGGCGTGCTCTGGTCCATGGGGTCACAAAGAGTCGGACATGACTAAATGACTAAACAACAACATCAACAAAACAGAAGCCACTACAGTCAGTGCCCAAGTATAATGTTTCTCTGAACTTTGCATATAGAGAACCCCTTCTTTTCTTTGCTGCCAAGGCCTTGTCTGTCTCTGTTTGGTTTTTTTGGTGGAGGGTGGGGGCAGAGGGAATATTGAGTGATATCCTTTAGTGGCATCTTTCACTCCCTTTTTTTGAATCTCCTAACATTTTGGATGCTCGATTTGTATTTATAGCAAGACATGGCACTATGATATGTTTTAATTATTCAAGATGCACATGCCCTTTAAACCCTGTTTTCCTGTACAGTGGTACCTCGGGTTACGAACTTAATTCGTTCCGGAGATCACGGTACATGGGATACAGTGTCAGGTCTTCTATGCAGTTGTGGCCTAACTATACAACTAACAATTTGCCTACACATCTTCAAGCATTATGGCTTTGTGATATCATTATTCAGTCACACATGGTTGGCTATGTGACCTTTTCATGTCATTAGACATCAGGACATGATTCTCAGTTGGCTGGGATCTATTATCTTCAAGAAGCAGCCTTGGTTTCAGAGAAAACACACACAGTGCAAAACACATACAGTACTTACCAGGTAGCAAATAATCAGCAAAAATGGTGAGGGGGCAAGGGGAGATGCCACACCTACTTTCACACTAAAAAGTTTCATAGGCAGACATTTGACACAGTCCTACTAAGAGTTATCACTGATACTGCCAACCGATAGGAATTTGTCCCCAACACCTCCTAACAGGGAACCTTACTGTCTCTGATCATGGAGATTCCATTATTAGCAACCAACGCCAATCACTATGAAATACCTTCCCTAACCCATCTCTATTAGTGACCATGACAGCATTTTATTTCAGTAATTTAAGTAAGTAAATATGCATTATGTGTTTACTTACATGGATTAAGTATTTACTTACTTAAAGGTATTTCAATGCAGTTAATGGTTAAGCAATTTCACATTTGCGTTTTTTAAGGACTCTCAAGTGAATGCCACACAGCCCCAGTGACCTTGGCAGCAGTAAAGAAACAAACCAGTGTGAATGACATACATACATATCAGAAATACATAGCCAATCAAGGCCCCTAGAAACATGTACACAGGCTATCTACAGGCTATCTTGTGTTGCTGCAAGGGTGTGACGTGCGTTCCAGGGGCATGGCATGCTGCCTGCGGGGGTGTGATGTGCACCCCAGGGTGTGCATCCAGGGGGCATGGCACATGTCCAGGGGGCGGCTGCGATGGTACCCCCCTCTCATGGTGCCAGGGGTGGTACGCTCCCCCCGTCCTCCCGTTCCTCCACCAGTGCTACCAAAGCACTATAAAGGGTGATGCAAAGATCTGTTTAAATTATAGCTATCAAACTGAGCATATATCAAACATTAGACAAAATCATAGATTAACACTGGAGCCTAGAGAATGCTTGCTGCTACTTCAGAACCTCAGACAAGACCAAGCACTGTTCAACATCCATTGGACTGAGCATAATACTGTATTGGCTTATAATATTATGCTACTCAACTCATCCACAATTTACTGGTCCACTGCACACTGTGTTATTCAAGATCCTGTTGCCCGAAAGTGTAAATAAAGTGAGGTTTATTTGTTAATTTCTCTAGCGTTCATACACTGCCCCATCAACCATGTCATCTGCACAGCTCATAATTTAAAATCAATAACAAGACATGCAATTATAATCGATCAACAGCTAAAACAACAAATTAAAAAAATGCATCAGCACAAAATTAGTGTGTCATAGAAAGCTGTGTAAGATCTTTAAAAACAGCACTAAAGCCAACAAGAGTGTGTTGGGGGGAAACTATCAGACTACTTGATATGTATGAAATTAACATTGCAATCCCATGCATATCTACACCAAACTAAGCCTGATGGAGTTCAATGGGACTTAATCCCAGGTAAGTGTGTGTAGAACCTCCGCTTTTAGACTCTCACACCCCAGACTAATATGTGGATCAGAACTTAATATATTTGTTGACTATCGCCTCCTCCCTCCATGGCAATTGACTTCCCTGGGTTTGGCAGACATAGAAATGAATTTATTTTAAAAAGTCTGAGTGACTGACTGAGAAGTAATATAGGAAAGCATAAGATTTTAAAAAATCACTTCAGACAAACTATAATATAAAGCAGACTAGTAAAGCAAAATTAGTCAACACTATTCTAAAGGAAAGGGGGATAACTGCCTCAAAATAATAGAGTAAAGAACACTTAAGACAGCGCAAACAGCAGCAAGATTAAGTCAAAACAGAATAAATGAAAAAGGAAGACTTGGGGAAGGGGAATAAAAAACTGAGTATATGGTTTGGAATGGACTGGTAAGAATGCAAAAAAGCTTCCAAATAACCCCACTAGAATTCAGCTAGCATACTGTTCCTTAGAGTGGTTCTTACAAAAGAGCAAGAAACACTGGAGAACAAAGCTACTCATTGCATCAACATCCTTCCACCAAAGCACTATGATTGCAGAGCCCTAGTGAAATCATTCCGATTACAAACTACTGGTAGATCTGTCAGTCACAAAGGAAATTGTCATACCGTACCATTTTCCATATATGGTAAGCTTAAAGACATACTTTCCCTTTTATCAGAAACAATGTCTGCAGATACTTTTATTTTAGCATCTGAATTGCTCATGTCCCTTAAAGCATTTTAGAACAGGGCAGGGCCTACTTCATCTCAGGCAAGCCCAGAATCCTTTTAAAGCATCCTGTTTCAGCTCAGGGTTTGACCAAATCTGCTGCATAGCCCTAGCATTAACACATTTTTAGTATGGTTTAACTGCAACTCCTGATGTACTTAGTAGTTAGCACAGAACTACTAATATTGTTTGAAATTAGTCTTGCAACTTCATTTTCATGTTTTTAAATGTTACTAGAAATGTATGCTTATAATTGCTATGTCACTATGACTTCAATTCCCCCCCCCCTGTGTTACCTAATGTTATAATACAGGCATTGGCAACCTCTAGCCTTCGGCAACCACAGAGGCCATTTATCTGGCCCACGAACCACCCAGTCACCGAGCCGCCCACTCGGCAAGTCCCCCACGTGCTGTGCTAAACTGGCGCAGCGCAGGGACTCGCCAAGCGGCACTGGAAATAGCGCTTGCGCAGATGCCGGAAATCGCTTCTGCGCAGGCACGATTTTCGGCGTCTGTGCAGCCACAGAAGCGATTTCTGGTACTGCGGACATGCGCAGAAGTGATTTCCGGTGCCCCAGACATGGGCAGTGCAGCGCTGGAAATTGCTTCTGCACATGTCCGGCCCATGTCCAGCCCATGGATGATAGTCTGTGGTAATGCTCCAGCCCACAGCCGGAAAACGTTGCCGATGCCTGTGTCCAAATAATATATATTGGGTGTCCACTAGCTGGGTCTGGATGTTCATTAGGGCACATAACTATTATTATTTTTAAAATGGCCTGGGAATGGCACACACGTCTGAACATCAGAAATAGAAGGGATGTTATTTACCATGATTTTTATAAAGGTGAGGTAAAGGATCCCTGGATGGTTAACTCCAGTCAAAGGTGACTATGGGGTTGCGGCGCTCATCTCGCTTTCAGGGCGAGGGAGCCGCCATTTGTCCACAGACAGCTTTCCAGGTCATGTGGCCAGCATAACTAACCCACTTCTGGCACAATGGAACTTCTTCTTTGGCGATCACTCGTAGCCGAGTAAGATTGTCTTCCATAAACACGGTTTTAACAATGAGTCCGTAAGTGACTGTGGAGGCCAATTCTGGATCCACACGTCCTTTTACAGTGGGGACATTGGTTTCCGGTTGATCATGGTGTGGGTTTGCCAAACTCTTAGCATGTTTCTCCCTTGCTTCCTGAGTTCAAGTGTCTTCAAATCCCCATGACACCTTTGGTAAAGGCTGTTCTCCAACTGGAGCGCTCTCAGGCCAGTGTTTCCCACTTGTCTGTGTTTATACTACATTTTTTTAGATTTGCCTTGAGACAGTCTTTAGACCTCTTTTGTTGTCCACCAGCATTACGCTTTCCATTTTTAAGTTCGGAATAGAGTAGTTGCTTTGGAAGATGATCATCAGGCATCTGCACAACATGACCAGACCAACAAAGTTGATGTTGAATGGAACACCATGGAACACCATGACGGGGACCAGAGCGAACGGAAACGCCGTTTTGTAATAATAATAATTTAATAATTTATTATTTATACCTCACCCATCTGGCTGGGTTTCCCCAGCCACTCTGGGCGGCTTCCAACCGAATATTTAGTTTCCTGAATGTTTAGCTTCCCACCACAACAGTACCTATTTATCTACTTGCACTGGCATGCTTTCAAACTGCTAGGTTGGCAGAAGCTGAGACAGAGCAATGGGAGCTCACTCTGTCATGGAGATTTGAACCACCGACCTTCTGATTGGCAAGCCCAAGAGGCTCAGTGGTTTAGACCACAGTGCCACCCGCATCCTTAGCTTCATAGTGGCTATGAAGGTGGCGGCAGCAGCAGTAGAGCATAAAATTGTGAAGCTGCAAGCACCACCCTTTAGCATCTAAGCAACAACATTCAGCATCTAAGCATGCAAATAAAGCTAGATACCGTAATCAAGCATCTGCTCTGCTGGACATGGACTCCAGTGATTAACAATTCAATAAGAGCTATGTATTAAACATCCATTTACCAGTTAGGAAGTAACACTTATGAGGAGTAAAATAAAATGTGAAAGGTATGGAGACTGAAACAAGGGACATATTTAGCTTCTGGGATAATTAATGTGACTAGGCACTCTGTAAGAAAGCTACCACCACCACCCCTCACTACCAAGGAAATATAATAAATGAATAGAAAGAGAACATACCCAAGTGACGCTGACATAAAACCCCCACATATATACTAAGTAAAAGCAGTTAAGTTTTACCACACCACCCCTCCTCCTTTCTTCTCCCCCCCCAACCTTATTTTGTATACAATGCCAATGTCCCACATCAAAGGTAACTGATCTGTATAAAAAACTCTATAACCTGAAAAAAGAGACAATGCACATACTTTTGTAAACCAAGAAAATATTTAATAAAAATCATTTTTTAGAAAAGAAAGCTCCAATCCACAAGTATATTGAATTACCTAATACTAACCCCAATTTCAAGGGAATACTTGGAAAGATTGCTATGCATTGTAAAGCAGGTTTCCATTTTTTTTGCTTTGTCCCACACCATCTCCTTCAACCTTTCCCTCTTTGCTGTCTTGCTTCCATGCCATTCACCTTCTTCCCACACAAAATAAGCAGCAGTTGCATAAGCCAACGTTAAAGACCATGCTTCCAGTCATTTAATAAGCAGGCGAATGTCATTTTGTTTCTATCATGGAAACAAGACATCTCCAATTTGAAATGCCAAATGATCTCATAAAGGGCAAGATAAGAGGATCTCTGCTGGATTAATCCAATGGCCATTGAGTTCTGCATTTTTTCCCCACAGTGGTCAACCATATGACTATGGGAAGCCCTCAAGCATCAAGATGACTACTGTGAGAGTGCCATGCATTTTCCACAGAACACTAGATAACAACAATAGATTGCTCCCCACCTTTGTACAATCTAGTTAACGCTATATCAGCTTGAAACTCAATCCTCATTCCTTTATTTCCTATTAGCAGTCACATCCATACTAACAGGTGACAAAATTAAAGTTGACTAAATTAGCAGTAGTGGCCCAACTGCAATTGGTTTGGCCTCTTGCAAACTTAAAGGTAAAGGGACCCCTGACCATTAGGTCCAGTCGTGACCGACTCTGGGGTTGCGCGCTCATCTCGCATTATTGGCCGAGGGAGCCAGCGTATAGCTTCCAGGTCATGTGGCCAGCATGACAAAGCCGCTTCTGGCAAACCAGAGCAGCACATGGAAACGCCGTTTACCTTCCCGCTGTAGCGGTTCCTATTTATCTACTTGCACTTTGATGTGCTTTCGAACTGCTAGGTTGGCAGGAGCTGGGACCGAGCAACGGGAGCTCACCCCGTCACAGGGATTTGAACCGCCGACCTTCTGATCAGCAAGCCCTAGGCTCAGTGCTTTAGCCCACTGTGCCACCTGGGTCCCTTGCAAACTTATGAACAGTAAAAAAGCATGTCCTGACTAAAGGGCACTACTTTCTTTTCTGGTCCTTGTCCAAACATTAAGAGAGATTTATAAGAACAAGGAGATAGTGATGCCGCTGAAGAAAGGATAGGACATGGATTTACAGAGAACCTACCTATCTGTATCCCATTATGGTTGGGGGGAAAGAGGCAATTATTTGAATCAGATAATTAATCCGAGTTTATTAATCCTTTGATTCGCCTTAGGGATAATTTCAAATGGCACAGGTAGCAGTATTTTAAGCACCCCTGTGTAGAAAATGCAACTAGAAGCCAAATTAAAATGATTTGGCAAAATTAACAGCAGCAGAATCTATCTAAGCTCCGCAGAGCAGGGGGCAATCCTTTTTCCTTGCTTTGCCCTGTCAAGTGCCATGCATGTCAATGGAATTATGTAAATAAGAAACAATGAGCCAAGCTCTTTCAAAAGGAGCTTCCCATATCAGAAAAAGAACACACATAGATGCTTGAAACATATGCAATTATTCCATAATTCATAATGTCCTCCGCAAAGCATGTCAATATAGACAGGAAGCTTATAGTACATTCATTTGTCAGTACCACCACCTCTGCTGAAAAAAAAAACATGTCTTATGTATATAACCAAAAATACTTTCTGAAAGAGCTGGTCTTCATTTAGCTTATTCATATAAAGAATTACAGCAAAATTGGCAAAGATAAACTTTACTCACATCGGAAGCAAGGAAACTGACCTATGACACCTTTGGCAAAGTAGATAATTGCTTTAAAAATATAGGCCACTGTTCATGAACATTTTGATTTCTTTCCCTATCTACAATGAAAGCCATCTGTTGTGCATGGCTGACTTCATGAATTTTCAAGTCCATTTCTATACTGAAAATGCAGAAATGGCTTTTGTAATGAGGAAAAATATGGGAGAGTGCAGAGCACTTCATTAAAACAGAATATTGCCTAGTCTAAGCATTGGGCTACCACTAAAATACAGATTTAAAAGCCTAACCTGATTACTGTGCTTTGTTTACAGATATGTTTCAGAATTCACATTATCTAAGGCCCACTTCATTTTTTAGGTGTATACCTGTTTTACCTGTACATCTGAAATTATAAATGCAACCAACACATGCTTCCAAATATGTATTATAGAGCTATCCCTGTCTGTGAACTGTTTTTACTGCAAGTACATGCTAGTATATCTTTGCGGCTTGGCTAGCTTTGCCTATGCATAATGTGTGAATTGCCTCTATGTGTTAAGCAGGTCTTTAAAAAAAAAAGCCTAATTCAATATCACTTCAAGACACCAGACACTCCATTCCCCTTTCATTTCAATCTGTTTTCCTTTATTTATTTTGCATCCTAGTCATTCAGTATTCTATGCCCACTGAGCATCTCAGTCCTTATTTTGACACACACACACACACACACCATTTTGTATTTCCACCCTCTATGTGGGGGTTTGAGGAGACAGAGCCTGGTGCCAAATCCTGCCTACATTAAAATCTTGGGTTTCTCCCTTTGGTGTCTATGTTTTCTAATCCTGGGAATATATTTTTTTTAAATAGTTTCTCAGTGCGAACCAAGAAATGGCCTATCCAAACAATGAGATATTGTTGTCTCCACTCCTCCCTCTTCTCCTTTAAACTACTTAATACCATTCCCTATCTATGGCTAAACAAAGAAAGCCTTGTGTAGTTAGTAAACCCTCCATTTTGCCCATGTGGCAGTGCAGAGTGCTTCCATTCAGAGTCCCAGCATTCCACACCATCTACTCCCCTTCATTTTCCTCCCTTCCATGTTCAAACAGCATTCTGTGCCCGTTCCAAGAAGCCAAGTTTCAGGAAACCAGGCAGAGGGTCTTTTTGGTAATGGCGCCCGCCCTATGGAATGCCCTCCCATCAGATGTCAAAGAGAAAAACAGCTACCAGATTTTTGGAAGACATCTGAAGGCAGCCCTGTTTAGGGGGCTTTTAATGTTTAATCAATTATTGTATTTTATTTTTCTGTTGGAAGCCGCCCAGAGTGGCTGGGGAAACGCAGCCAGATGGGCGGGGTATACTACTACTATTATTATTATTATTATTATTATTATTATTATTATTGAGCTTGATCACTCTTTATTGGCCTTTTTTGGCTCCCTCGCCTCCATTTGGAGCCTCTCCCTAAATGGGGTATTTTGAGGGTGGGGGCAATGTTTGAAAACAAACAATTGATCCCAATTGTATTAAATTGTTTTAACTTGTGAATTGATATCTATGAGCAGCTCCCTGGGAATATTTAAAAATAGCTTCTCAGTGTAAGTCAGGAACTAACCTGTCCAGGTAGTTGGAAAGCTCTTTTTGCCTTTTATAGGCCTTACCATTAGACAGAGTGAGGCAGAAACCTCAGGTAGCATATGCTGAGTGATGGTGAGTCCCCCATGTGGAATGGGGTGTGGTCTTGAGCCTCCAAGCAACTTCCCCATGTGGAATGGGGTGTGGTCTTGTGCTTCAAGCCACAAAGATCTTTTCCACATGCCTTCACCAAATAAGGGAGGTGGGCAGTTAATAGGGAAAGTGCCTTTTCGATGGTGGTGCCAGAGATATGCAATGCCCTCCCCAGAGTGTCTCACCGGGTGCCTATATTGCGGTCTTTTTAATGCCACGTGAATACCTTTTTCTTTCCCCAGGCTTTTTAGTTTATGCTTTTACTACCTTTTGGATCTTTGACACTAATTATTTTCCCCTACACTGTATTTTGGGTAGATTTTATTCTGATTTGATGTTGGCCTTTGTACTCAGTTTGTGTTGATTTAATGCTGGACTTGATGGTTTTGTGTTCATTGCATAAATGCAGTTTTTAATACATGTCATGTATTTTTGGATTTTATTGATTCACAACTTTTTAAAACTACCCAATAGGACTTTGTTGGTGGTGAGGTACCAGATTGTGTGGAGAAGCTACCATATTTTTCTGTGTATAAGATGCTCCCTATTTGGGGGGACTCCAAATTAAGAAAACACCCCTCACCACTACCCGTGTATAAGACGAGCCCCAATTTTAAACCTAATTTTTTGGTTAAAAACCTAGTCTTATACACAGAAAAATATGGTATTTTTTGAGTGATGCCCACAGCACATTCTCAAAATTTGAAATACAGTCATACCTCGGTTTAAGTACGCTTCAGTTTGAGTACTTTCAGTTTAAGTACTCCGCGGACCCATCTGGAACGGATTAATCCACTTTCCACTACTTTCAATGGGAAAGTTCGCTTCAGGTTAAGTACACTTCAGTTTAAGTACAGACTTCCAGAACCAATTACACTCATACTTCAGGTTAAGTACGCTTCAGGTTGAGTACTCCGCGGACCCGTCTGGAATGGATTAATCCACTTTCCATTATTTTCAGTGGGAAAGTTCACTTCAGGTTAAGTACGCTTCAAGTTAAGTACGGACTTCCAGAACCAATTGTGTACTTAAACTGAGGTACCACTGCCCACTAATTCAAAAAAATTGTGATTCCTGCTATAGATGATATAGTTGTGACATACCTCCATGTAATCTCACAGTTAAACTGTGATACAAAATATTGCTTCTACCTGGACCCACTGGCTCCTTCCTTCTGGTAATGTGAAACTAAACTGAAGTGTGAAAATGAAGACAAAAATTCTGATGAAACCAATGTCAACATGATTGCTAATATTAAACGAAAGAAGGATTAGAGGCACCAAGGAAACTGCATTATTTCTGAACCAGTAGCAGCAAAGTTTAATCTCTACAGCATGTTCCATCTTATTCATTGGTTTATGGAAAGAAATTCATTATTGTCTGAGTAGAGGGAAGGAGCCTATAATTTCATCTTGTTAAGTCAAAATAAAAACAAACAAAAAGAAAATAGCAAAAGTTTCTGAAAGATCTAATCACTGTAGTGTGCAATGAAGATAATGGGCTCTGCTTATTCTATATAACTTTTGTTGTTGTTGTTCAAATCCATGGCAGAAAAAGGTAGATTATACAAAGACTGAAACATGAAAAATCCAGATCATTCTGTTTACCCTGATAGGGAATTAGAGTTTTAGCTTCTGGAGGTTGCTGTTTATATATTTTACCATGAGGGGATTTTTTTTATTATTAAAAGCTAACAGCAGCAAGCCTGAGATTTTAAAAGCATTTCCATCAGACGAACAGCATTACTGTCAGTTTGATCTGGCCTGGAGTCTCTGGGTTAAGATGATATTCCTTGAAGTTAGTAAACGGTGGCCAGGAGCTTAAGCTGCAATGGTCCATTTCTGACATGACGCAATAAGAAGAGGGGGTCACAATAGCTGCATTCAGAAGTTCCTACAAACCTCAGATGTTATGCATACAGTTAAGGAATATAATATATGCAGTTACTTACTGATAAGAACATGCAAGGAGGGAGTTTGTCTACAGCGAGTTACTCTTCCTCTTGGCATCCAGTTGCTGAGACCCACAAGCAGGGATAGTTTCACTCAGGTCCTGTTTCTAAGCTTCCCATAAGCATCTGGTTAGCCACGATAACAGGGTAGTAGACTAGAAGGGCCAGTGGCCTGTTGCAGCAGTCTTATGTTCTTATGCTTACCCACACAGTGCAAAGATTAGAACTTCTGTAGGGAGAGAGCATTTGCACAGACAGGCTGCCACTCCAAATGGGACCCTGATTACTTAGGTTCCAGAACCTATGGAAGCTTGTAGGTACATCCTTTTTTTCATACAGGAGGAATAGCACCACTCCTTGCACATATTCTCCTTTGTTGTTGTTGTTGTTTAGTCGTTTAGTCGTGTCCGACTGTTCGTGAGCCCATGGACCATAACACGCCAGGCACGCCTGTTTTCCACTGCCTCCCGCAGTTTCGTCAAATTCATGTTGGTAGTTTCAAGAACATTATCCAACCATCTCGTCCTCTGTCGTCCCCTTCTCCTTGTGCCCTCCATCTTTCCCAACATCAGGGTATTTCCAGGGAGTCTTCTCTTCTCATGAAGTGGCCAAAGTATTGGAGCCTCAGCTTCCTTCCAGTGAGCACTCAGGGCTGATTTCCTTCAGAATGGATAGGTTTGATCTTCTTGCAGTCCATGGGACTCTCAAGAGTCTCCTCCAGCACCACAATTCAAAAGCATCAATTCTTCGGCGATCAGCCTTCTTAATGGTCCAGCTCTCACTTCCATACATCACTACTGGGAAAACCATAGCTTTAACTATACGGATCTTTGTCGGCAAGGTGATGTCTCTGCCTTTTAAGATGTTGTCTAGGTTTGTCATTGCTTTTCTCCCAATAAGCAGGCGTCTTTTAATTTCGTGACTGCTGTCACCATCTGCAGTGATCAAGGAACCCAAGAAAGTAAAATCTCTCACTGCCTCCATTTCTTCCCCTTCTATTTGCTAGGAGGTGACAGGACCAGTGGCCATGATCTTGGTTTTTTTGATGTTGAGCTTCAGACCATATTTTGCGCTCTCCTCTTTCACCCTCATTAAAAGGTTCTTTAATTCCTCCTCACTTTCTGCCATCAAGGTTGTGTCATCTGCATATCTGAGGTTGTTGATATTTCTTCCGGCAATCTTAATTCCTGCTTGGGATTCATCTTGTCCAGCCTTTCGCATGATGAATTCTGCATATAAGTTAAATAAGCAGGGAGACAATATACAACCTTGTCGTACTCCTTTCCTAATTTTGAACCAGTCAGTTGTTCCATATCCAGTTCTAACTGTAGCTTCTTGTCCCACATAGAGATTTCTCAGGAGACAGATGAGGTGATCAGGCACACCCATTTCTTTAAGAACTTGCCATAGTTTGCTGTGGTCGACACAGTCAAAGGCTTTTGCATAGTCAATGAAATTAAAGTACCCTGTTTCCCCTATTTTATGACGTAGTCATAAAATAAGTAGTCATAAAATGAGCCATAGCACGTAGTCATAAAAATAACACGTAGCACGTAGTCATAAAATAAGCCATAGCAGGATTTTTAAGCATTCAAGAAATATAAGCCATACCCCGAAAATAAGACATAGTGATAGGCGCAGCAGCAATGCCGGCCGCGGCAGGAGGAGGAGGAAAAAATAAGACATCCCCTGAAAATAAGCCATAGTGTTTTTTTTTTAAGGAAAAATAAATAAAAGACGGTGTCTTATTATTGGAGAAACACGGGGTAGATGCTTTTCTGGAACTCTCAAGCTTTCTCCATAATCCAGCGCATGTTTGCTATTTGGTCTCTGGTTCCTCTGCCCTTTCGAAATCCAGCTTGCACTTCTGGGATTTCTCGGTCCACATGCTGCCTAAGCCTGCCTTGTAGAATTTTAAGCATAACCTTACTAGCGTGTGAAATGAGTGCAATTGTGCGGTAGATGGAGCATTCTTTGGCACTGGCCTTCTTTGGGATTGGGATGTAGACTGATCTTCTCCAATCCTCTGGCCATTGCTGAATTTTCCAAACTTGCTGGCATATTCTCCTTTACTGTAAGTTAATGTTCTGCTCTCCTTAACTGCAGGCATATTGGCTGTAAAGAAGTTATGGTTCAACACATCTTCAGACCAAGATGAAAACCGATGTAAACAGAAGGGGTTGCTCACTGTGCCTGTGTGCTGCAGTTACTACACACTTCAGATGATATATTTACAGTTAAGGGGAACATGAAAGGATAGGGTGGGGCTGTGTGGGGTAGCTCCCTCTCTGCTCAGCATCCATCCATACAGTTCAAGCATGCTAATATCTGAAGGAGGGAGCGTTTTGTGTATAAAGGTTGCTCTGTGATTTGGAACCATGGTTACTGAAGGTTACAAATCATACGGAAGCCTGTACATGCAGAAAGCTTCTTCCTTCCTTTCAGACATTTGCACTGCATACATGGATAACAGGAGCGGGTCCTGCTACCTGAATGTGTGTTCTCCTTAACTGCATAATTTCTGAAGAGGTATTATGGTTTGACACAAAGTAAAAGCAAAATCTTCTAATCTCATCCCCTTTCAAATGAAGGCAGAGTTGTGCTTGATGAGGCTACTGCTGTAATGCAGTTTTGGCATTCTGAATTTCGAAACCCTCAAGATTGTGAAATGCTTCAAGCTTCAGACCTCCCTTGACATAAAATCTGAAGGCTCTCAACTTATGCCACAGAGGAAGAACAATTAAATTAAAATTTAGCAATATATAAGCAACAGGAATAGATAATAGAATTCCTGGAAATTGCATAAACATTGTAGGGTAATGGGCCTATCAGACATTCAACACTCTGTCATGGGCAAATACAAAATAACATTGGAGGTGAAGGGTTGGCTTAAATTCCACATATACTCATAACCTTCCACAAACCACCTTTTTAAATGATGCCAGAACCAATATAAGCTCTACTTAAGAGTAGATCCACTGAAATTAATGGGCATATCTAACTTGGGTCCATTCCATTCAGTAGGTCTACCCTGAGTAGTTTTACATAACGGAAATGCTGTTTACCTTCCTGCCAGAGCAGTACCTACAGTATTTATCTACTTGCACGTTGACGTGCTTTCAAACTGCTAGGTGGGCAGGAGCTGGGACCGAGCAACAGGAGCTCACCCCGTCATGGGGATTCGAACTTCCGAATTTCCGATCAGCAAGCCCTAGGCTCTGTGGTTTAGACCACAGCACCACCCGCGTCCCCCACACTGTATATAGAACTCTGTTAAAAAAGAAAACAGCCACCTCAGCTACTTAATGAAGTAAAATATTAAAATAACTACTGTTCATCTTGAGATCATGTTTTAAATAATATTTTCAAAGCTAAGCATATCAAAGGTATTCTAGACTGTGGATGTCATCAGTTGGAACTGAAGAGGCTTAAAGAGGGCATGGATGAAGAGGTAAAGGACAGACAATATCAATTTGTCATAATTGTGTTCCTCCCCCCTCACCTTCCCCAGTGACCTCAGGGTGCACTGCATAGAATAGCCTCATTTTATTCACACTAAAACCCTGCCACGCAGATTATGGCAAGACTGTGGCTTGCCCAGGTCTTGACTCAATTAACATTCTAGAATTATGTGTTCCTGCACTGAAACCCTATACCAGAGCTTTCCAAACTTTTCATATTGGTGACATACCTTGGAAACTGTTTAGACATGCATCATTTCCTGACACAGTCATTCAGTTTTATTAGCAAACCAGAGGTTAAACTAACTCCTTTCCAGCCCTGGGAGGAGCACAGGGAATGCTCGCATGACACACCTACACATTGAAGACAACATACCACTGGATAGTAAAAAGAAAAAAAGAAACCAAACAACTTCAAAGTAGGTAGATTCAGTAAGAAGAATTATCAGCAATGATTGAATTTGTATTGTTATCTTAACTTTTCAAAGAAGGTGAAGGTACAATTCATTATGGCCCCATGCATTAGGTTTCTCTTCTAAGGCCGACATAGACAAGACAGCATTGTGCTGCCAGCACAAAAACAACACCTTTTCACCTATTTGAAACTATTCAAGTGGACTTCAGCACTTTACTCACAGCATCAGTAAATTTGCACACCTATCCTTCTGTACCTGGCAATGACTACCCTCTTGCTGTATCTTTCATATGCCAATAAAAAGTCTAGTCTATCAAATTACTTGTCATTGTTTGGCTGTCAAAATGACAGTTTGCTGAAATTGGTTGAGAATACAACAGGATGCACAATATGCAGTTACTTTCTATAACCCAAAAAGCAAAATTAAGATTCAAAATAGTGTACTGGTACTTTATGGGGAAAAAACCTACACCTACTCTATAGTTATGACAGCAAAACAAGAAAGAAGAATTCCACCTACAAGAAAGAAGATTCCACCTAAACATTAGGAAGAACTTCCTGACAGTAAGAGCTGTTCGGAAGTGGAATTTGCTGCCAAGGAGTGTGGTGGAGTCTCCTTCTTTGGAGGTCTTTAAGCGGAGGCTTGATGGCCATATGTCAGGAATGCTTTGATGGTGTTTCCTGCTTGGCAGGGGGTTGGACTGGATGGCCCTTGTGGTCTCTTCCAACTCTGTGATTCTATGTACTTTCCTTGAACACTACAAAGTTTCTGGAAAGCTTTATAGGGTCATTTTCTTATGGAGGTGAAAGCACTGGAGTTTCACCTTTCTTGACTTGCAAGTAAGTCCCCCAAAGTCACTAATCAATGTATATTTTCACTCACCTGCCTGACCACATATATCAGTGACAGAAATTTGCAGCCTAAAAGGGAGAGGGGCAATGTTTTTAAAAACTTCTTTGGCTGGTAGCCTAAAAACAAGTCTTATTCACCCAAAGTGACCAAATTTGCAGCCTAAAAAGGAGAGGGGCTGTTTTTAAAAACTTCTTTGGCTGGTAGCCTAAAGACAATTTTTATTCACCCAAAGTGACCAGATGAGTCACAAGTTTCCATTATTTTCCTAATCAGTGTTTTTCTTGCAAACATAATTCTCAAAGATACTTGTCCCTTGTCTGCAATTACTAGAATCATCCACAAAAACATACGACATCAAGGCTTGAGATGTGTTGTTACCTGAAACAATTTAGCAGCAGATGGTGCCTTTTGTTTAGAAGCTGAATGCTTTTAAAACAAAGAAAATTAAACTAGTCTAATTAACAACCTATTGACAAAAGTTGTTCATTATCAAAAAACGGAGACAGATGCCAAGGAGCAAACACAACTTCACCCTTACCCTAATGGGGAGGGGGCAAAGTACCTTTAAAATAAACATGTTTACAGCGAAAACTAATTTAAGGCCAGAAAGATTACTTTCCCGTAGCTTTTAAAATACTTAATAAAGTCATTTCCATTTAGTGGGTGCACAAACACAAGGCATTTTTTTTCCTAAACAGCAGTTCATATAACAAACACTCAAAAGCAAACAACAGAGGCTTTGGAAGAACAAAAACTTGGACACCAATCTGGCAATGGGTCCAATTGACATCCCAATGTACCATCTAGTCTGGTTTTATGGGACCAGTTCCACCTCTGAGGCCTAAGGATGTGGACAAGGTGCTTATAAAAGTTCAGCTGACCACAGGCCATCTTGACTTGAGAATAGGCCCTCATAGCTAATTCAAGATAGTGGTGGGCAAGTGTATCCCCCCCCCTATATATTCTGCAACATGCCATTGATGCAATAATAGCAAATTAATGGAGAATTTATACTGGATCATTCACACGTTATTCTACTTTACGGATTGTTCTGCAATGGTTCTCCAATGTTACTGCGCTACAGCCATCTGGAGGGAAATGTTTGCCCTGCAGCACAACAGAAGTGGAACAGAACAAAAACTAGAAGGTAGGAAAAGTTACAGGAATTTAACAGGAAACTACAGGACATGCAACTACCGTACTGCAAACAAAGCAGTATGATCACCCCAAAACAATTGCTGTCACAAATGGTATTTAAAATGTGATCAGTTGTAACTGCCCCAATAAATCATGTTAAATGCACAATAAAAAGGTTGTCTGGAGCAAAAGCAGATACATTAATAATCTGATGCATTTAACATTTCTGTACATCTCTCTCGGTTTGTTCTGCCTTTTTATTTGGTGTTGTGCATTCGTTTGTTACATTTTAAAAATAGTTAAAACAGATAATTTTTTTAAGAAAATGTATCTGTAGCGAGGGGGGGGGGCTAAATCTGGCAACTGTGTTACATTTTTTGCCCTTCCTGTTGCAATGATCATGCACAACTAGAAGTTATCCTGCATAAGCCTTGCTGAAATAAATGGGCGAAGCGCTATGTGGTGTTAACTTCTTCCTTTTCATTTCAATGGCTGTTGAAACATAGAGCAATAGATGTAGAGACAATGAGCACTGCCGAAAAGTAACAATGACCAAAAGGAATGACTATTACAAATTTCCTTTGTAAACTGCTGGCCCACTATCATTCTTATCCCTAGCATTCTCATCTTATACAGCAGGGGTCCCCAGACTTACCCACCTTTGGGCCGGTGGCCGCTGCGCCGATCACGCGGCGGGCCAGAAGGCGGGGGAGTGCGCGCGCAGTGGGCCAGAGGGTGGGGGAGTGCGCGCCAGTGCGCATGCACAAACCCATTTACTGGTGCGGTGGCGCGCTTCCAGGCCGGAAAAATCGCCAAAAATTGTTTGTGCGCATGCGTATGGGCCTCCCCAACCCGGAAGTGCACCTCCCCCGACCCGGAAGTGCACCGGAAATGACCTCTTCTGGGTCGGGAGAGGCCCATACGCATGCACAGAAATGATTTTTGGCAATTTTTTTCAGATCTGGAAGCGCGCCGTCGCGCCGCGCGCCGTAAGAGCGGCTGGTGGCAGCGGGCAGCGGGGGTCGTCGCGGGCCAGATTGGGAGGCCAATTGGGCCGCATCTGGCCCGCGGGCCGTAGTCTGGGGACCCTGTTATACAGGTATGTAAAATAAATGGCAATAATGAAACTAGACAAGGACAACTTCATTGTTTTCATATGCTACATTCCATTGTTATATATGTGATTAAGAGTGAACCTCTTCGACATCCACCAGCGTTCTCCTGCCCAAACGTATCCGATCATGATGCCTAAGCAATCTGTGTAGGGTTCATCAATCTATTTCTTCTCTTCTACCTCTGGCATGGTTCAGCTTTGTAGCTCTTTCCATTTGCTTGTGGCCAACTACAAATTGAACAACACAAAGCAATATCATAGGATTTGAAGGAAGAATCTTGCCTCAAACCTTGTAAATGGACTCAGACTTTCTTCAGCTTCATGAATCACCAGATACTTTCCCCCAATCTCTTCTCTGTAAAGGCGGAAAAATCAGACTAATAATTTATCTTCAGGAAGAAATCTGCTATGGGTCATGTAGTCTCTATTCATACCGCTACCTCTCATTTCATGCCCTTCTCTTGACAAAATTTGTGCTTTAGTACCGAATATTGCCTGGCGTGCTATGGTCCATGGGGTCACGAAGAGTCGGACACGACTAAACAACAACAACAACCGAATATTGCAAACTACTAAAATACTACAGTAATAATTATCCTACTAAAACTGAACAAATATGCAAAGTAGCCTTTCCAATTATTCATCTCAACCACCTACTCATTTAAAACATCCACCCTGTCCTGTATTGTGTGCTAAGGGCCAAGGAACACTGTGTTTGTACCAATTGTGTGCGGTCTTTGTTTTGTGGCAGGCTAACATGTGTGTCTTGGCTCTTTCACACTGAATTGAATACATCAAACCTTTCTGCAAGAAGGTCAAGGTGCTAGTCACCACTGGGAATTTGTCACATCAGGAATCTCCCTGTTGCTTACTGCAAGATTCCTGTTATCTCCAATCAGCAGCTCATCTCAAAAAGCCTGGAGTGGAGATGAGAAGCATTGAATATGGGAAAGATCAGTATAACCATTTGGAGAAGCAAAGAAGGAATAGAATCAACCGAAGAGCAAAAAAAGGGGGGGAAAGGAGGGGAGCATTTTAAAAATAGAGGAGAATAAAAAGGGAAGCACCAGTGCCTAAACTTTCAATAACAGGAGCTGTATTTTTATGTTTGAAGGGATAAACACTGTGTCCCGAAACTAGCATGTGGAACAGAAATCCAAAGCCACATTTAATACGCTCAACACTTCGGGAATGCATTTGACTGAAAGTTTTAACAGTGGTATGTACTTTGAATAATGACAGAATTTGAACATGGCACTGGTATAACCAAACATCTGCATCGGGTGTTCATTTTTACAGGCAAGGAAAATTCCTGCCTGTCTGTTTGGTCTCCTAGGTTTTGGGGACGAGATGAAGTAGCAGGAAATCTATTCAGGAGGAAAACGATCTCCCAAGTTGCTCCAATACTTGACCAAAACTATTGACTTTCTGTCTCCATAGCATGGTTGGGTGGAAAGTACGATCTGCCTGTAGTACAAAGCCTGACAATTTTCATCCTTACTCTGATCAAAAGGCCTGGCACATTTATTTATTTATTTTGTAGATTCAAGGTAAGCAGACATTTTACTGCTGATGTACAACTTTCGCATCCTCACTTTAAAATAAATAAATATCTCACAGTACCTCACAGCTGGATACTTTCTTATGTGTTTTCAGCTAGGCTTCTTATTTCCCTTTTCACCCCTCTGACTCACCAACTCCACATAGCTTGTCTTTTCTCAAAAGTCAACAGTCAGGCAGCGCTGCATGAGACAGATTTTCTGAACACAGCAGGACAGGAAGATTAGCACCACCAAGGAGGCTAAAAGCATTTTTTAAAAGATGTATTTCATACTCTTCGAAGCAAAAGGAAACTATGACCAGATCAATAGAAAGGCAGAGAAAGCAAACTGACCTATTATATACTAATCTATACTGGAAAAACCGTCTATTGCAAAAGTGATATAAACCTAAACACACCTATGCCAATGGGGGCCCAATATTTTGCTAAATCACCCAGAAAATAGATTATTTGCTTAAAGGTCACTGAAAATATCCACTCAAGGTATGTGGCGGTTTTTAAAAAGGACATTTCAGTGTTGGAAATTATTATAAAAATATATCAGCACATCAGAGTGCTTTTGTCTTATATCTATTATGTGCTCATGTTTAGAGTAAGCAGTACAATTCCATTGAAATGAGCATTTTAAAAGCATTTATAATGTCAATTTTGGTTTTGCAGATAGTTTACATAGTTCATACAGGCCTCCAAGGTGAGCAGCTATGGGTTTAAAGAGAAAAAGGGTGGAGTAGCCTATGTGCATAAGCTCCACCCGTCAGTGCTCCTCAATGCATCTAGGAAGTCTCTCAGTCAGTGAAAATGTATTAATAATGGACTATGACTTTGGAGTTTTACGGGAACTCAGGATCTTGCGAAGGCTACACCCCACTTTCCCCAACAGAGGAGCCTTCACTGGCAACTACCACAAGTTCAGCTTTCTTAACCTAAATCAATCATCAATCACTTCACAGGCTACAATCCTACAAAACACTTGCCTGAAAGTAAGCCCCCAATGAACTCAGTGGGGCTTAATTCTGAGTAGACATGCACAGTAAGTTTTTTAGAAACCTCTTCAAGTAGCATTTTCTATTAGAAAAGGGCTTTAGAACAGAAAACCAAGGGGAATGTGTTAGAGACAGACAGAAATATTTGGCCAGATCCATCAAGGAACTTCTAATACTAGGCTCTTAACTTGGGCCTTTAAAACAACCAGACCAAGATGTCCACACCAATAAAAGTTCCTCTGCTTCCCCTTAACAATTCAACCTGCTGCTGGGGAACCTACATTTTTCATCCCAAGGGCTGCATTCACTTATGTGCAAGCTGCTAGGAGCCAGAGGCAAAACTAAGCAGAGCAATAAATGTGAATATTACTTTTGTGCAGTAGGTCAATTTCTATATGCACTTGCACGCCTCTCTACTATCCATCTCCAGCGGTGTAGCTAGCCGCCTGGCTGCCTGGGGCAGCAAACGCGAAGGATGCGTCGCGCATCACGACGCATGCATCACGACGCATGATGCATGATGCACGTGGCGCACGGCGCATGCATGCACAGAAGACATGTGACACGGCGGCGTGGCAAACCCCACGAGCAAGCCACAGAGTGAGGCAGTCTCGCTTGCATCGGGGCTTCTCCTCCATGGCAGCTGCGGCCGTCGGAGGTGGTCAGCCCTGTCCAGCCTGCTGCCCCCCGCCCAGCCTGTTGCCCGGGGTGGCGTGCCCCCACCCCTATTACTACACCACTGTCCATCTTTCCACTAGGGTTGCCACTTGTCCCTAGAAAAATGTGATCGCCTTTTTTTTTAAGAAAGGTGTCGCCTGTCCTGTTTGGACTTCAAATGGGGTACCTTTTTCACATATTCAAATTCCTCCTCCACCACCTCCTCAAAACTGTGTGGGCAGAGAATGGGTCTAATGTGTGTGGGGGGGAGCCTGAGCAGGAGTTTGTGCAGGCAGAGGGTGGGGAGGAGAGCCAAAAGTGTGTGAGAGAGTTATCGGGTGACCCAAGCAGAGGGTGGTGTGGGGCCAGGAGGAGGAGTTTGAGAAAGAGGTTTTGTGCAGGCAAAGGGTGAGTTGCAGAGAGCGAAAGAGGGGGTTTGCAGGGGCCTGGTCTGGTGTGGGAGAGAGAGCTTTTCATGCAGGCAGAAGGGTCAGGGGTGGATCGGACTCAGAGAGTGAGATATGGGGTTTGCATGGCCCTAGTGGAGAGCAGGAGAGAAAGAGAATTTCTGTGTGAGCAGAAGCCGGTGTATCAGAGATGGAGACTCAGTCAGAGAGGAAGAGGGGGTTTTGCATTGAATAATCCACTGCAAACCCTGTGTGCCATTTTAATGGATTACTTTTAAGTCCTTTCTGCACCAGGTAAAGTAAATTTTAGCTCCCCAATTGACCTGACCTTTATTTTGCCTGAACAAAGGTGACAACCCTACTATCCACCCAAGCAAGCAAGAACTATTATCAGAGTTCATATTATTGTTCCAGCCAAAAACACTCTAAGGGGATTCAAAGCAAGGGTGGTGAGGGGTGCATGGTGTCACGGTCTGGTCGGCGGGCGTCAGGACCAGAGGCAAGATGGTGGTGAAGAAGCAGGAACAGGTGCAGGGCTGAGGGTCCAGCAGCAGGCAGTTGCAGGGTCAAGGAGCAAGGCAGAGACGAAGGTCCACGGGGCAAGAAGCAAGGCGAAGGCTCAAGGAACAAGAAGCAAGGCGAAGGCTCAAGGAACAAGAAGCAAGGCGAAGATCCAAGGGTCAAGGAGCAAGGCGAAGGCAAAGCAAGCGTCCAAGGGTCGAGGATCCAGGCGTCGGCAAGGGAGGGTCCAAGGAGCAGGAGGCCAGATGCAACCAGGCAGGGATAGCGTTGCTGTGGCAAAGAGCTGAAGGGAAATGCTGAGCTTTTATCCCTCCCAGCTCCTGCCACCAGGCGCAGTGAGATATCAAGTGGCCTCACCTGAGTGACTACTCCTTGCCTCTCCAGCACAAGCTGAGGTCTTCACCTGTGTGGCCACGCCTTGCTTCTCCAGCACAAGCTGAGCCAGGCCCCAGTCCTGCAAAGCACCACAGGCCTGACTTCTGCCCATACTCCTGACACATGGCTAAGGAGCATGTGTGGCCTGGAGAGAGTGCAGGTAAAAAACTGAAAGGTTTCAATGACCACATTTGGCCTCTACTAACCCAGGAATGGGGAAACCCAGGCCCAAACACAGAAAAAGAGAGGGAGCATGCTTGAGCCTGCCCATCCCCATCACCCTATGTATATTCAAGGGTGACTCCAGAAATGGAGAATTCTCCTGTACTTGTGGGGAGTCTTTGCATATTGTGGAACCTTGGGAACAGGGCCATCTCAAGCATGTCAGGCGCCCTGGCGCCGTGGTGTGGAGATCGCTCCGGTGCCCCCGCCCTGCTCCTGCCCCCCCCCCCCCGGTTTATTTTCCCCATCTCATTTTACTGAACTGAGCTGCACAGTTGAAAAACCTGACAAAGCTGGCTACAGTTTTCTGCTGAGTCCCTGAACATTTGAGTCAGATAGGAGGAAATGTTTTGAAGTTAGGATAATTATTTATTTACTGAAAGCATAATGACTGTATGCATAGTTTAGGAAATAACTTGACAGGCCCCATTCAAGTCTCACATCTGATCTTCCAAAGTGGATTCAGATTTTAAAAGCTGGTGCCTGATCTCCTGGACTTTCTCCTCCAGCTCCTTACTTGGAAATAAACTGTACTGCAATTAAGGACTGTTGAGGAATTAGATTTTTTTTTATTTTTTTTGCAAATTTTGATTTCAACTGAGCAAGACTAATGCAAGAATTGGAACTTTGTTCTCCACCAACATCTGCCTTTCCTGACTGCTCCAATGTACTCCTTGGCTCAGAAAAATGCTTCAAAGTTATATTTTTAATGTGTGTTTTAAGATAGAACACGTTTAAAGAATACATTTTTTTAAAAAAAATGCTGATTAATGCAGAAACAGGATTGAACTGACTTACTGGTGAACACATGGGAAAGTGGCATAGACCAGAAATAGACCACGTCACCCATCCTTCTTGGTACTTACATCAAAGAAAATTGATTGAGATGCTACAGCCACTCTAGGGTGACATAATTTAAGATTACAATATATATAAAAAAACAAGATAAAGAATAAAAACATGAGTAAAAACAAGCCAACAATCTCCCTTCTCACAACACATTTAAAAGGGCATTAGATGTAAGTCAGCCAAAGGCCTAGCTGAAAATGAATATTTCGCCTGGCACCTAAAGGTGCATAATGAAGGTGCGAACCAAACCTCCCTGAAGAAAACATTCTACTGCAGGACACTGCAGAGAAGTGTTGCCACCCTGCAGACCTCTCATGGAGGAAGCACACGAAGAAGGACCTCAGAGGATGATCTCAGGGTCCAGATGGGTTCATATGGAGAGAGGTGCTACCCCTGAAGGGAGAATGTTCCCCAAAATGTATGTTGTTTTTGTAATCCCCAGAGAGTTGGCTTTGATGGTATCCCTGAGAAGGTCCCCTCAGAGACTCCTTAGGACCTTGTGTATTAGCATGCTGTTAAGCCACAAAAGGCTTTTCTGTTCATTTAGTGCTCCAAAGCAAGGAAAGCCCAGAGTCCTTTGCATGGAATGCATGGAATGGAAACATTTTATTGATTTGGATGCTGCCAATACAGTGCATGGGCTCTTTATGGGAGTTCTGTAGTAAAGGAAAGCTCAGAAAAAACCTCAGTGACATTTTTGAAAAACAAGCACTGTCCAATCCTTCTGCGCAGGGCTGAATAGCATGGGGGAAGGTATGCCTGTTTACTGGCCCCAGGAGTAGATCAGCTCAGGGCATCCCTGGAACAGAATCCCGAAAGTCCACATTGTGCCCCTCACACTTACTAAGCTTAGACGGAGAAAGCATTAGCTACCCAGAACTTGATCTGGCAATCCTCCTGCTTTCCTCCTGCATCTTGTAATCAGAGGACCCTAAAGCAGGGGTAGACAACCTAAGGCCCGTGGGCTGGATGCGGCCCAATAGCCTTCTGAGTCCACGACAGTCCTGGAATCAGAGTGTTTTTACATGAGTAGAATGTGTCCTTTTATTTAAAATGCATCTCTGGATTATTTGTGGGGCCTGCCTGGTGTTTTTACATGAGTAGAATGTGTCCTTTTATTTTAAATGCATCTCTGGGTTATTTGTGGGGCATAGAAATTTTTTCATTCCCCCCCCCCAAAAGAAAATATAGGCCGGCCTACCACATGGTCTGAGGGATGGTGGACCGGCCCACAGCTGGAAAAGGTTGCTGACCCCTGCCCTAAAGGTTCCATGCACTACTACCGTGTTTCTCATATTATAAGACACGTCTTATATTTATTTTTTCCTCAAAAAAACAACAACACTATGGCTTATTTTCAAGGGATGTCTTAATTTTTTCCTCCTCCTCCTCCTGCCGCGGCCAGCATTGCTGCTGCGCCTATCACTATGTCTTATTTTCGGGGTATGGCTTATATTCCTTGAATGCTTAAAAATCCTGCTATGGCTTATTTTATGGGTATGTCTTAAAATATGAGAAACAGGGTATAGCACTCCTGCTCTATCCACTTGTCCTGTCCCCAAAAGTAAAGAGGTCTCGGTGGCTTCATTTAAGAACAAATAATCAATATGTAAAGGAAAAGGTAAAGGTAAAGGGACTCCTGACGATTAGGTCCAATCGTGACCGACACTGGGGTTGCGGTGCTCATATTGTGTTATTGGCCAAGGGAGCCGGCGTACAGCTTCCAGGTCATGTGGCCAGCATGACTAAGCCGCTTCTGGTGAACCAGAGCAGCACACAGAAATGCCGTTTATCTTCCCGCTTGGAGTGGTACCTATTTATCTACTTGCACTTTGACGTGCTTTCGAACTGCTAGGCTGGCAGGAGCTGGGACCGAGCAAAGGGAGTTCACCCCCTCACAGGGATTCAAACCGCCAACCTTCTGATCGGCAAGCCCTAGGCTCTGTGGTTTAACCCACAGTGCCATTACATTTTTCAAATGCTATACAGTAATATGCAATATATCTTCAGTTCTTTTTTTGCAGTAATAAATCTGAAGAATACTCATTTGATTTACTTTGGAGAGGCTAAGCATTCCCCGCATGTAAATTAGCATCAAATTTAGCCTTCCGCTACAGAACCTGGCTATAAATAGATATTTCCTGAGTAGATCAATTACTGGGGAACTAATTGTATTAACTATTTGTGTGAACAATAACCCAGTTCTCTAGCTTACAGCTTTTATTTAATACAGCTGAGATAAAACACATGCATTGTACAATACCGGTGGGGCATTATCATGTAATCCAATTGTGTCAATGCAAGGCATACATAGGCATTTATTGGACATATTTTTTTTTACTGATTTAAATAACCACATCTATCACTCAGCCCAAATGGCAACAGATGTCCCGGTACTGTATACATATTTTTGGATCTCATATTGTTACCAACTTATGAAAATCTCAAACAATGACAGGTGGTACCGTGTTTCTCATATTATAAGACATGTCTTATATTTATTTTTTCCTCAAAAAAACACACTATGGCTTATTTTCAGGGGATGTCTTATATTTTTCCTCCTCCTCCTCCTGCCATGGCCGGTATTGCTGCTGTGCCTATCACTATGTCTTATTTTCGGGGTATGGCTTATATTCCTTGAATGCTTAAAAATCCTGCTATGGCTTATTTTATGGGTATGTCTTAAAATATGAGAAACAGGGTAGGAAGTTCTCCATGATGAGACAGCTGCATGCCACTTAGAATGGTTTTTAATATTTATTAACAGAGCTTATTTCTATCTGTAAAGTTTTGTCTTCATATGCTGATGCCAGTTACCGACCCCTGAGGCATTATAAAGTTATACTGCAGAAATGCATTTACCCCTGTAGTTCTTCTGCAGATAGAATGGAGGAGAGAATAACTCTAACATTTCCATGGGTAATGTCTATTTTATCCATTTTACCACACTGCCAAAAAGCAAAACAGCATACCAGTAATCTAAATTAGCATTGTCTTTGGAAGAATATATCCATGTTACTAAGAATGGCTAGCCATTTCTCATATTTTATTTCCCAGACTTAACTTGGAAACATCTATGAAAAATAAGCTGATATAGTGAATATAAACATCCTTTTACATTTTTAGAATGAATTAAAATATTTCACTTCCTTCTCTCTGCAGACATTTGTTTTAGATTAGTTGAAAGTTTCTGATTTCCCCCCTCCATCCTACATGAAAGAGTATGGTTGTAATTTTTAAGTATGCTTTCCTTGGCATAAACATCTTTGGCCACAAGGGAGCTTATTTTTTATTTAATTTCCTTATTATATCAGTTTTTATACCACTTAACATTAGAATACCAATATTTACTCTTGAATATGTAGGAATGTACCATATGAGATGTAGTAGGAGTCTATATTTATATGGAATATCCCTACACATCACACATATTCTTTAAAGATTTTTGATTTCCATATTATTGCAAACTGGGTTGAAAGGATTATAGGCATCCAAGTTCCTAACTTGGTTTACTGGAGGTCAGTCTTCCAAATCCAAATAAATACAATATTCTATATTGACAATGAAGCTGATAAATAACAAAAAATGCGGAATCCATAAACTACTTAGGTTAAGTGAACTTACTTCCACTTAAATCTTTGAGACTAGTAGCCCAATATTTGCTTGACTTTTGATGTCATGTCAGCCTACATTTGGAAATGGAAGCTGGGTGCATTGGCTATTTTTGCTTCATGTCACTTCTGCATGTATTCACTCTGTGAAATTTTTAATAAAAAATCCACACAAGCATTTGCATATAACTGCATATTTCTGAATGTGCATTTGTAAAGCTATTTTATCTCAAATATGGATTTTAAAATACGCTCTAATATATGGGGATTTTTTTTCAATCCAAGGACTGCATGTCAAAATTCAGAGAAGGATATAATCAGAATGATAACTATGCTCCAATCTATGCATTAGTCAAGGAGGTGTATACTATAATTCAAATGACAAAACACTAAAAGGACCCAAGTTTATGGGATGTTTGCAGAGGAGAGGGAATATTAATACACTGTTAGGATGCATTGAATTCTGCAGCACATTCTAAGCTTCTTGTCAACATTCAATATATAGGAGTTTACAACACACACGGTTCTCCCTGTACATTCTCTACTATTGACTTTATGTCCCATAGGGATTGCTATCAGGGTACACAAATTAAAACAAAAGGAGCTAAAAACAGGAGTGAAGCTCAAGGGTGGTTTATGTGGTGGTCACTAGTTTACACAATCTTCACACCAATTAATGACCTGTGTAATTAATGACCTTGTTTGGGCACTGGGAATTACAGCTCTGTGAACTTCAGTTCCAATGATTCCTGGTGGTGGAGTTGTGCTTTAAATGCATGCACACAGCCTTAGAGCAAGTATCTAAAAATGAAGCTGCATAGTAGGCTCTTTCCAATGATGCAGAAGGAAAATGAATACCATCAAGGGAGAGTAGAACTGAAAACATGCCATGAATTATAGGAAGTGTTATGATAGGGTATCAATGACATAACGTGATAACAAACCTAGGAAATACACTGAGATAGCTGCCAGAGGAGCCTACTTGGGAGGAAATGTTATATTAATGGGGCACCACAACAAACACAAGCACACACACTCACCCCACCAAGTACGGCTGTGTCTTGCATGTTCTTGGGATGGTGCATATATGTCAAAATGTGCATAGCCAAACTGCCCACTTGGAACAGCACCAGCAAGACCATCCTTACCTTCCAAGCAAAGCAGAGAGCTTTTAATCCCAGGGTGTGGGATGCTCTTCCAAAGTCTCATGGGACTGCCCAAGTTCCCATGAGATCTCCCAAGAACACCCCAGAGCCCAGCAGGCAAATCTGAGAACTTAAAAAACTCTTTCCGCGCTGGGAAAACTGGTGCAAAAGGAGTTTTTAAGCTCTCTGCTTTGTGGAATTTTAACCAATCTGCTTTCAACCACACAAGGTTAAAATGAGTTGGTACTTTATTTCTATCTACTCTAGAATTCTAATTTGTCAATCATCTCCCTCTTAGCCATTTTTCTCTCTCCGTTCAACTCTTTTCAGTATTTTCTTACATGGAAGGTGTTCCCTGATCAACTATACCCCCTCACAAAGAGTAAATTACATACTAGAACCCAATATTTTAAGCTATGGATGAGTCAAGCATGTCTCAAGGAGAGCTATGATAATTTAAATATTTCTTACTATCCCTTTCCTAAAAATCCCAAATATTCTTACTGAATGTTTGGTGACTGTTGTGCAACAAGCTATTGAAATTTGTATTTTTACACTTAGGAAAGCAATCAGCTAGAGCCATCAAATAATTCCAACAAATTCAGAAATAGCAGAAATTGCCAATGTTCCCTAATTCTTCCCAGGTCTGGAAAATGAAATTAGTTCAGTGAACATACTCAATATCCCCTGTTGTTGTTTTCACTCTACAAAAGTTATTTAATTATGCATAACTGATTATTCCCACTACAATTTGCATTACATTTTCTTTACATTGAAATGGAGTGAAATTACATAAAATTTTAGCATTGCAGACAGTGAGGTGTACATCATAGATTATGTCAGAAGCTGAACTGCAGCAGAACAGGAATATTGTTGCATGTGCAGGACAGAATGAAAACCAATGCCTTCTTACAACACTACCACCAGCCTCCACACTTCTGAAAACATAAAACAGATTTAGCAATTCTATATTATCTCCTTAGAAGTAAGTTCCACTGAGTTCAGTGGAGCTTAAGCCTCGCTACACACGTATAGAATTGAGGCATTTGTATAGCATTAAAACAACGATTGGCTCCCCTCCCTACGTATAACTAGAACTTTTTGTCTATAACAGTACCCTGGTCTACAAAATATGTTGTATCTATACATAGACCGAAGAAAATGGGTCCTTTCCAATACACTGGGATCTTAATCATGCCTCCTCTGCTTTGTAAAAGCTTGATCTCTCTGTCATTTATATTGCAACATGAGCATTAATACCTCAAACTATTGTGGGAAACATAATCCCACAATTGACCTTGCCTGTAGGTTGCAGAAATGTGATTCTTGTAACTATAGAAACTAAGCCATCAACATTTCATCTTTGATTCATTTGATTAATTTGAAGGCAGAAGTATTGAGAAATTGAAAATTAAAGTTTGGTCCATCTCAGGAAAGCAATTCAAATGCTAATAACAGGTAGGTTGCCTCAGGGGGCTTGGGATCCAATTCACTGATATTTAATTACAAAATAAGATTATTGAAACATGTGTCAAAATTGACAAATAGCAGAGTTTCTACAAACCCAAATTTTGCAGCTCAATCTTATTAGAAATGTACAGTGCCACATTACACTTCCTTATTATACTAAGAAAGAGTCAGACATTAATGCTAGGAAATTTTATATATATATATATATATATATATATATATATATATATATATATATATATATATATATTCCAGCTTAGAGGTCCACCCCTGCTTCAACAGACTGGTCGATTGACATAAATCTGCTTTACAGTTAACCAACTAAAGCCACTTTGTACATTACAATACGTGATTGAAGACTGACTCTAACTGACATACGCTTCAGTACTTTAAAGGGAGGGGATTTCCAACCTTTAAAAAAAATCATATTGTTTTGGGCTTCAGTCTTGCATACAGCTAGGCTACTTAACTCCCCTTGTGGTCAATGTTATAGTTGGAAAAGTGCAGCCTAGGTCTCTGAGGAATTGCAGTCATTGTGTTTTTTACTGCACAAAGTAGAACTTGCCCTTCTGTCTTAGATGTCTTGAAGTTTTCCTTCATGTACAAAATCAGTCTTCCATGCTGGTTTCAAATACCCTGAAGAAAAAAAGAACTTTACACAAAAGGAAAGGAAACAAAAGAAACTGGTCTGCTGTCCTTTTTCCTTACAAATAAAGGACTGCCAGCTTATACCCTTGTCTGAGCAGATGACAGTTCTTACAGAGCCAGTGCTTGGGTTTAATAGCTGCAAAATAATCAGTGACAGCATTCTGGTAGTCAGCCTGCAAGATGTCAAGAGCCTGAACCAATGGGAGCCTAGAAATCTTCACTGAAGCTTTGCCACTAGCTTGAAGCTACAATGAGGTTTAAATGGGCATAGGCAACTGGTGGCATATCAAGCCATTGGAACCAGGCAAACAACAAGTGGTATGGGGAGAGAATGAATTTCAGAGCCAACACAATTCAGAAAATTGCAACTAGCAGTCCCTATAGCTTAATCAGAGCTCATTAGAAAGAGTCTAAAGTGTTGAGTACCAATAAGGAAAGCCAAGATATTAAAGGAAGGGATGTAAAGAACCAGTTGACTCACAAAGAAGCAGCCATTTAGAGTAGGGTGGGAATAATCACTGGGGCAAACCTCAGTTTCAGGACATATCCCAGAAAAGGAAGAAAATGTAACTGATTAAAAGTCATGAGCTTGAAGACCACCACCCTAATTTCATCTACTGCCCAATTATGGAAGTTTCTGTTGTTGTTGTTGTTGTTGTTGTTGTTGTTGTTGTTACTACAGGGTCTTTCCAGTGGTGGTTCCCAGGTTGTGGAATACTCTCCCTAAAGAGGTGTGTCTGCCTCCATCATTATTAACTTTCAGGAGGAATTTGAAAACATTACTGTTTACCCTGAAACAGTATGCCTGAAGAATACAATTCCTGGCAAACCCAAAAATGTTTGTAGCTGTAACTAATTTTAGATGTTTTAACTGCAATTGTTCCTACAATATTTAAGCCATTTTATAAAGGTTTTCTTTTGTTTTTGTTTTTCATTTCTAAATCTGTTTGCTGTCTTGGACTTCTTTAGGAGGAAGAGGAGGATGTAAACGCAGTAAATAAATAACTAATTCTGTCTTTTATAGCCTCACACTAATCAAGAAAAGAATTATGAATACATATCTATTAAAGATATTTGGGAGACTGAAACTTCTGCAGTGCACATATATGTCTTCTATATCTGGGACTCTACATTTCAGCACCCCTAAGTTCTCTAAGAGCCTTCAGGTACCATTCAAGTGGTCTCCAGTCTTGCTACGCTACTTACAAAACATCAGGTAGCTAAAAGCCAGCAGTAAGTGAAGTAGCATCATGTTGTGCTGCATCTTTTAGGGAAGAGCTAGAGATGGTTTGGACCAGTACTACTTCCATCTGCTACAGAGTCATTTTTGGGATGGGGAATTTGAAAAGGCAGCTGCAGCTGCAGCAAGACTAACAGAGCGCATGAATGGTGATCTACTTTGCCTTCTGAGGATTGGATGCCTCTGCCTTCTTTTCAACATATGCAGCAAGTTCAGGTCCATTTCCTAAAGTCTGCAGTAGTCAAATACCTCTCATTTATTTAATGAGTGATCATTCAGAAGTCCACTTGCTACATGCAGTCTTCCCTTATAGTCATACACTGCAGAGGACATTTCCTTATAATTAATTTATTGAACTTTATTTTTGTATTCTGCATTTTTACTGACAGTGTGTGTGTGTGTGTGTGTGTGTGTGTGTGTGTGTGTGTGTGTGTGTTTACTTGCATTTTAGCAATGTCATTTAATGGTTTTTAGTTTGTAAAACACTTAGAGTTTTTTTTAAAAAAATGTTGTTATTTTTTTAAAAAAAAACATTGATTTAATTTATATATTGATTGCATTATACCATATGGGAGAAACATGTGGCTCCCAATATATTGCTGGGCTGCAGCTCCCAACATCCCTGAACATTGGTCATTCTGTTTGAGCCTGGTGGGAGTTTGAATCTAAGAACATCAGGAGGGCCACACATTGCAATTATTGTCTTTGACTGCCCTTTCAATAACTTCTCTACATTTACTCTAAAGTCACGTGACAGGTATGATGTATTTTTTGTGAATGAGTGGCAAAGACACAATAACAGGGTGGGCTTGATGGATACAGCTCTGCTCCCTCCCTCTCTCTCACGGGAAATTAATCACTATGGGTATACTTGCCTGAATAAGATGCCTTAAGTGAATTGAACTTTGGTCCCAATCAGGGCTTTTTTTCAGCCGGAACTTACCATAATTCAGTTCCGGCACCACTCAGGTGGGTACCATTGCTATTATAAGAGGACAAAGGAGGCGTTCATAGTGAGTTCCTGAACCTCTTTTTCTAGAAAAATAGCAGTAGTCCCAATGAAATCAAAGGGACACATTAGTCATGGGAAATCAGCACAACTACCTTAGTTTGGATCCAGAAAATTATTTCCAATATTCTCAGAATTACAGGCACTGCAAAAACATTGAGCATGCTTCTAAACATTCTGATTAACATGTTGTATACAGCTTTGATTTCCCCTTGTTGTGTGTGGACATTTTTGGGGGATGTAAATACCAAGCTCTTTCACACATGGTTGCACTGCTGAAAACTCACATTACAAAACTGTGAACTCTGAGCTTTTAGACAGCACAGGAATCAAGTGTCCTCTAGCTTGGTGTGTCTATATTTGGCACCCTCAAAGGTTGTGTAGAGTCTGGACTTAATATGCAAATAGCTTTCATTTTAACCAACAGAAATGTTGGGAATTAATCCTGTCATTCTCCTAACTGCCCAACCCACCTACCAAATTCACTCTGTCAGTTTGGTGCAATATCTAATATGCCAACTGCGGTAGTTCAGACTGCTGGGGGGGGGGAGTCCAAACCATTGTGGTTTGGGAAAACATTTCCTCTCCAGCTAATTATATTCCACTCCTTAGCTAATTAGGAAGGTCCCCTGCTGTCATTTCTTATTAATATTTCAGCATAATTGAAAGAATTAATATTAGGAGATAAGACCAGTTTTCCAGAAAAAAGTTACTTTGGCATTACAGTACCTTCATTCAGAAACGAAAAAGCATAATTAAATGGTATCTGTCCAATCGTCTGACTGTATACACAGCTAATGTAAATGAGCTCTGCAGTCTGCAAAATGCAAACAGAGCTAATGAAAGGAGTCTTCAGCATATTGTTTATAGAGCTGGTTTGATATTTTATTAACACACATTAGCAACAAACCAAAACCAGTGGTTTTTGAATTACTCACCACTATATCTCAAGTCTGTACACTGGCTTATTCATTCTATTATCCACATCCTACATCCAGCACTTGGCTTAATTTCCAAGGAAAAAGGGAACAGGAAAAACAACTGCTATATATTCATTTGTCAGAGGGATTCAGATTTGTAGGGTATGCAGTAAGTGGCATTTCAGATACTACTGAAGTTGTTTACCCGTGCAAATTTCGCACACGAGCATGGCTGACAAGTAAAGACAAACTGAAGATTTCAGTACTACATCTATGACTTGGGAGGGGGGTGCAGGTCAGTGGAACTAACATCTTCCTCTCTAAAGCAAGTGTTGCTTTCTCCAATCATAGAAGGAAAATCACATAGGAGTCAACTTCTAGGCGCGTGGGGGCTTCACCCTCCCCCAATAAAATATTCAAGGGGGCTGCCCTCAAATGGCATTCGCCATTCAAATGGTGTGTGTGCACTGTGTCATGTGATTGATTCTGTGGGGTGAGGCTCACCTGGGCCCCAACAATATTTTATTCAACTTGGCACTCCTGGGTTTGCAACACACATACCAATTCTGCTGCTTTTTTGAGGGAGCAGAGCAGCAAAATTCTAATTTTTCAAGGGGATTAATTTACTCTAGTGTACTACAAGGGGAATAAGAGTTCCTTCCCTGTTTTCAGTTTTTTTAAAAATATTCTCATTGTGTCCTCTTGTAGCAAGCAATGAGGCAACTCCCTGCCTGGCCCCAGTGCTTCCCCATTGCATCTCCTGGGGGCAAGGAAAGCCCCACTCATTCCACCCAGAGTGAGTGTGAAGTTTTTCTGTGCAGGCCCACACTTCTTCCCTACAACATTTACAGGGCATTCAACAGGAAGGTTCCTTTGCACATTCTTCTGGCCCAGACCCCAGGAACTGTCACTGCTTTGAGACCATTGTAAGTTGCTATGAAAAGATCTGCCTGAGGAAATATATGCTGCCGTGTAGAAAGCCTCGTCATTCTTGTAAGCAGACAGACATGACAAGGCTTTTTTAGAACTGTAAAGTTGGGGGGGGGAGAACCCTTGGCCACTTTACATTATTTATTTATTCAAAGCATGGATATCGCCAGGACTCCCAGAACAGCTTGCATATCTATAAAAGCAATATGGTTCCTGCTCTCAGGCCCATCATATAAAAAAAGCACAACCCAAAATGGAAAGGGGGAGGGGTAGACGAAAACCAGCAAACTCACACACCAAACGGTAAACGAAATTCTGTGTCCTCATCCCTGTGGCAGCTTTTTTTTTTAACCACCATCCTGAATTGCCACATTTGCACTGTGCTGAAATATTGGTTAAGTCAGCTGCACTAACATCTGCATCATCACAGTGAGTGAAATAAAAAGATCTGTGTGGGTTTTGTTTTTTTAAATGCATAACTGACCTGGGGAAACTAAATATTTGGTCTCCTACTGAGACTGACAAATAGGAAAGTTGATTGCTTGCCAAATCCTTCCTTTTTTAGCAAGACCTCTTGGGTTCTCTTTGATATCTCAGCGAACATGATACACGCAGCAGCCTTTCAACTCTATAGGATATGCATTGGCCCTCCTTACAGCAGCAAATGTAAAACAGGATGGAAACAGCAGACCATTTGTGAGCTAAGTAGTTGTCACCTTTTTAAAGTCTCACAAGGAGGATCTAAGAGACAGTGTGGGGAGACAGTCATCCAATAGCTCGGGATGCAGAAAGGCATCGTTCCCCCCACAAACGTAGCTAAATACTATGCCTATTTTCTCATTAAGAACCCTACCCTGTTCAATGGGGCTTAGGAAAGTTCAATGTGAGCTTTAGGAATGAAGCCTAGGATTAGTTTAGGATTTCACATTTCAAGGGAGAAATAAAAAGTGTGATTTGCAATTTAAGTTCTATGCATATAGTTGCAACTTCTGATGTGTAACTTGCACAACGTCGTTGCAATGAAATGTGTAAACTTCAGATAGAAGCACCTAATGCATTGTGCAACTTGCCCCTGCAACACGTTTTTTTCTTATTACCCACATATTGCAAAAGCATAAAAAATGAACTGAAAACTACCTGACCCAGATGTCTTTCACAGCTAAGAAATGAAGGAGAAAAACTGCAGTGAATTATATTTCTGTCAGTTTATTTAGATTTAGAATATCTGATGAAGAGCCTCTGTGTCTCCCCAATGCAACTTTGTGTTTCCTCTACATTACCCCAGCTGCTTTAAAAATCTGGAGCTCTTTTCAGCTATAGTAGAAGAATAGACTGTGGCTGCGTACCACACAATACTAAGCAAAAGCATGGCTTAATGTGGTGTGGCAGCTGTGCCAAAGTTTAGCTTAGTGTATCATCCAAGCATGGTATAGTGGTTAAGCTTTCTCCTCAAGCATGATACATTAGTGAGGAGAGAGCTTAACCATGATCCCATGTCTGAACTACATGCTAAGTCATGTTGAGCTAAAAGGACCAGGTGCAAGTAGGAGCCAGCATGTTCATGAAGTTCCAGCAAACCATAGTGCTAAGCAGACATACTGTGTCTCATGATAATCTAGGATGCCCCCTTCCGAAAGATTCCAAGGGCCAAATTAGATATGAAGTGAATTGCAGTTAATATGCACATTTTTATTAATGTACAGGACAACTATGAGCAAGCCTATGCAGCCTTGGGATTTTCAGTGTTGGTAAGGGGAAGTTTCTTTCCCACCCTGCACAGTACAAAAAAAAAACTCACCAAAATTACTATTTGAAGTTCCTATTGAATATATTCTTTCACCTTCAGGGAATGCAAATATTGGAGAGTTCAGAAACTTAATGTTTTGTTTTGCCTATTTGTTTCCAAGGGCTGAAATAAAATCCATTAACAAAATGCCATCCACTTGGCTTAATAAAAGAGAGGCAATAAAATGACTTAAATATTTATAGTGGTCTCTTACAGACCTAGCAAGTGGTTTTTGTCCCCCTTTCATGGTATTTGAAACCTCTATAAGTAATATTGCTTAAACAGAACTGCACAAAAGTATATTCAATAACAAAACAGGTGTGTGTCACTCAATTTCACATCTCTAATCCATTTGGCTTCATGACATGTTTGAACCATAGTACTGCCAGGCTAAAGGTAATTTTCAAACACATTCATGCCCAGATTTATAACAAAGGGTGTTTACAATAAGGCTAGCTGCATATATTGGCAAGCACATTTCAAGTACTTCAGCAATCACCTATTTTCACAGGGGCTAATTTTCTTTTCATACAACCTAAGATCAGATTTAGGGCTCAGTTGCTCTGTCAGCATCACTGCCATGACGAACCATATATGGCAGGTGGCTATATTTAAAGGAAAAACAGTATGATAATGATCCAGTATCAACAGGTTTATACTTTTTGGCAGATCAAAAGCACAACTACTGCATTTTATGTCTTTTATTTACTTACAATATTTCTGAACTTTCAAGCATTATGGGATCAAATCTATTACATATACATGACTAATAAGCCATATTGCAAGGGAACAGTCAATGGACACAAAATGAGACAGCAACATTTATTAGACCACCTAGTTATGAAAATTTGCAAGCAAGTTTCCAAAAGAAAATGGGAACAATCCAACTACAAGCACAGACAGACAAAACAGCTCCAGACAGATCATTGATAGTGCTGCCAATCTTCCGTTCAAAGATAAGGCAAGGGAGAATGTACCCATTTCACTTTTACCCAGTGCTATTTTTCTATATATATAAAAAAGAGGTGCCAGAACTCACCATGGACACCTCCCTTGTTCTCTTAGAATGGAAATGGCATCCATCCGAGGGGTGCCAGAACCCACCTGAGAGGTGCTAGAACTCAGTTCCTGCAAGTTCCCCTGAAAAAAGCCCTGCTCTCTCACCCCCCTCCCCAAAACCAACAGTCAGCACTACTGCCAATTATCTGCTGATTGGACCTGCTTTCTTCTGGATTAGGTAAGGAACTGTACAAACAACACTGGTTTGCTTGTACAGTTCTTGATCCAGATAGGGATACACAAACCAAACTCTGGTTCCTAGGACCAGCCCTACCATTAGGCAAAGTGAAGTGACTACTTCAGGTGGCAGATTTTGAGAGAACAGGGACAGTAGCCACATTCGTGTTTCTCCTAAACCCCTTGCCACTCATTTGACTCAGGAAGCTGTTTAATCCAAGCCACCCCCATCTGGCCTACACTGTGTCATATACAATATCAGGTGTGAGGCAGGTAAAAGCTTGCTAAGAGCAGGCTTTACAGACGCCTCTGACTGGCTATGCCTTTGTAAGTCCTGTTTTTCACCACCAAACAGCTGGTCAATGGAGGTTCAAAGCACAACAGGGTCTTGCAACTGTCTCTAATCAGCTGGTTGTCGGTGCTTGCAAAACCCTGTGCCCGTGGTTTCTAATTGCATGAGCAAAGAAAAACAGGGCTACCTGATGGCATCAAGAGATGGGAAGCCCCGCTCATCAGTCACAGTCGCCCCATGAGGGTGGGCAAGAGGAGGTAAGGGTCCATCCTGCTGGCCAGATACAGTTCTCTGCCCCTGTACTAATGTAAGCACCTTCTCTCTTTGTTTTTGTTTTAAGAAACAGGAAGTCACAACGCTGTCACTACAGTCATACCTCGGTTTAAATACGCTTCAGTTTAATCCACTTTCCATTACGTCCAATGGGAAAGTTTGCTTCAGGTTAAGTACGCTTCAGGTTAAGTACGGACTTCCAGAACCAATTACAGTGGAACCTCGGTTTATGAACACCTCGGTTTTTGAATTTTCGGTTTACGAATGCCACGGACCCATTTGGAACGGATTAATTCACTTTCCATTACTTTCAATGGGAAAGTTCGCTTCAGTTTATGAACGCTTCAGTTTAAGTACTCCGCAGACCGTCTGGAATGGATTAATTCACTTTCCATTACTTTCAATGGGAAAGTTCGCTTCAGTTTATGAACGCTTCAGGTTAAGTACGGACTTCCAGAACCAATTACACTCATACTTCAGGTTAAGTACGCTTCAGGTTGAGTACTCCGCAGACCCGTCTGGAACGGATTAATCCACTTTCCATTATTTTCAGTGGGAAAGTTTGCTTCAGGTTAACTACACTTCAGGTTAAGTACGGACTTCCAGAACCAATTGTGTACTTAAACCAAGGTACCACTATATACAGTTGAGTAGACATTAACCTCTAGGTGCATATCTAGGCAGGCCCGGCTTGCCCATTGACTCTAGTGGCGTGTTGCGCCACGGTGCCTGGGCGATCAGGGGGCGCTGAGAGGCGCTCCAGCAAGTGGGGGAGCTGCATGGCGGTCTCCCTTTTCCCTCCACCAGCTGCGCCAGGAGAGCAGGGAGGTAAGCGAGTGGAACAGGGGCACAAGGACCCTGTTCTGCTCTGCAGCACCAGGGTCATCCCTCACCCCGGGAACAACTTTTCCCTGCTAAATTTCTGTGTGACAGCCTTTTGTTAGGAGCATTGGAACAGAGTCAGCAACATAGTAACCATGTGAATGAGGTTATAAAACCCTGAACTGACCCCAATATTTTCCTTCGGTGACTCAAAAATAGTCAATTCCTGCCAAGTTATTTCTTTATTTTTCAGCAACAACTGTAAACAGAGCTATGTGTTTATGGTCTATGACTGAAACAAGCCAGCTCCACAAATCACTGTCTGAAGTAGCACTTCCCCACTTGGTCACTTGGGGGCTATTATTACTTAGTGAGGACAACCTGGTGAGAAAGCTTATAGCACATCTTGCTGGCTCTTGCCTTGTGCTTGTAACATAACATTTTCCATATGATGTGGAGGATCCAGGCTTAAAGTATAGCGCAATTGCATGGTACTCATAGTCCATTCAGTCATTTATTCTATCCACTACACACACACACACACACACACACACACACACACACACACAAATGAGAGTGAAACAAAAAATTGTATTAATTCTGCCCTTTAGAAATTTAATGTATGCACCATTACAAAATGGTATAATGGTATTCTATTGGGAGGCAATGTAGATTAAAGCTGTTGGCATAGCTCATGAGTAGGAGTGCGGCAGTGTACCACCTTGCTTTCTACTTCCTTTACAATGTCTAATACGGCAGCATATTTTTTTAAATACCCAAGGGTAGATTAGCATAAGATTAGTGAAGTGCTCACTGAGAATAGGAGTAGTTTTCTAACTGAATATTGTTCCACTCTGAATATATGCTATAATTCTCAATTTTCACATGTACTGCAGTGCGCCTTTATTACAAAGTTATAATCAAAGCCAAGGCAAGAACATTTAACAGCAACATAAATATCATTTATATATGATGCTTCCCAGGGATGCCAGTGTGCTGATATTAATTATTATAAATATAATTATTATAATATCTGCTTTTTCATAATCTTCTGTATTATAGCAATACCTGGTAGAGGTTAATCATAGATTACAAAATATTTTATGTACCAAGGCGGGCTATTGTTTTTATATCACTGGAGGTACTGCTGCCTCTGCAAATAAAGATATTTGCATTCTATGGCATGGCATGTGTGCAAAATATCAGCTACAAGTTTGGAAAAACAGGTGTAAAATTGGCAATCTGACGTCAACAGTGGGTTGATTTCAACACTACGGGGCAACCTCATATTGTTGAGACATTTTTGTAGTAAACTATGAATAAATGCAATAAATAATAATACATGTTAATAATCTACATTAATGCTTTTCTGCAGTGTTCATGGTTTACTTGTGATGCATACAATACCTGCCAGTAATAATGCCAACACTTCTTCCCCTTTATTAGCGCATTTTGCATTCTACGTTTATGACAACTTTTTTTTTTTTACTAAATTGCATTTTTCTTTTCTTGTGTATTTATGCAAACCAAGCTTCTGCTATTATTACTATTTTTATATTTTTGGTATCCATCTGACTCTAGTGCTGTGCCAATCAGCAATGTGCAAGACTCTGTGTGATCTGGGTGTCCATGGAGGAGGAGAGCTACGGTAGCTGTAGAGGGCTACCTCTCCTCTCTGCGACCCTCGGCACCCAGCCCTCTTCTTCTTCTGACCCACCTCCTGCCTCTATCACCTCCCAGCTTGACCCTTCCACAGACTGGTCCTGAGTGTCCCACTACCACTGTCCTGCGTCTAAGTTTTCTTCCTCTGTGTCCCTTGGGGGTTCTTGGGCCGGCGTGTCCTACCACTCTTCATCATTCAGTCAGTCCCTAACAACTACAACTTTTGCCATTAAATTATAAGCATGTTTCTATTTTAATCATTTTTCTATGCCTGTGGATTATTCCATATTATCCTCACAACAGCTCAGTTAAATTAGGTTTAGAGCTCGTGGTTGTCCTACGATCAGCCAGCTAGCGTCATTGCCGAGTATTATGATTCCATGCTATTTAAACAAAGGCTGGAGCTTTCAGGGATTTTAGTTCGTTTTTTTAAATGACATTTGCATGCCACCCATCCACATGAGGTCCAATATTAAAAACGATCTAAGTACAAAACAAAACCATAAAATAAAAAGGCACATAACTATAGCAAGAACACAAAACCCATACTGACTCCTAAGCGAAAATACTTTTGTCGAGGGGCTCAAACTACACGAGTTGTTGAAAAAAGCCTTCACCAGAAACAGACTGGGGGAAAGTGCAGCTAACAAAGCACAGATGTAATATAGTCAACCCACTTAAAAATATTTTGTACGTATTCTGGACCAGCTGCAGTATCTGGGCCATTTTTAAAGGCAGCCCCAAGTATAAATACTCCAAAAGTATAAACAGGATGCTGTTAACTTCCTGTACTTAGCAGGGGGCTGCAGTAGATGACATCCAAGGTCTCTTCCATCTGTAAAATTCTAAGATTATGTGAAGCATCAAGAGTGCTTACAGGGACCCATAACACAATACGAAGATCAGAAATGGCAATTGTGGGAAGCAACAGTGTCAGAGTGAAGCATCATGGAAGAAACGTGAACAACACACTCCTGAACTTGCACTCATTCTCACCTGTGCTACCGTAAGGTATACTATTCACTGTGAAATTCTCCTCCTTTTTTTTCAAAACTGAGCTACTCCTAAATCATCTCTTGCTATTGTGCATTGTGATTCAAGTGGCAAAATACTTTAGTACGGTATTTAATATGTAAAGCAGCACTGTGAGTATAAGTATAAACTCGTCAAACAAATTTGAGTGATACTAACAATTCCCATGCCTCTGCATCAGTGTGATAGATTAACAGCATCATAGAGTATCTCATCATAAAAATAAAAGATGAGAATCATTTATCTTCAGTGCAGCTTGTAGACAAATAATAGGAATATATGAAAAAGGCAGACAGTGTATTTAAGTCCTTGGCATAACACAGAATTAGGGAAAAAATAGGTTTTCTGAACACTAATGGGACAATGAGACAATTTCTAGGCATTATTTCCAACAAGTTATTTACTGGAGACAAAATGTCATATTTCTCAAGTTCTGTGGCTAATTCAGAACCCTGACTGTTTAATTAAGATCTTGGATGCTTTTTGCTTGACATTTGTTCGGAAAGGCCTTACATATATATTTGTTCTCCCTTTTCTTTCAGTATCTTTTTTAATATTAATGAGGTTTATTTAGCTGCCGGAAGCCCAGCCCAGTCCTCTCACTTTCGTTTCGGTGGACCAAGCAGACAGTTGCGCTGAATAACTGGAACAGAATTGTTCCCTTTAGAAAACCCTCTCTTCCCTTGAAAAGGCAATTTGCTAATGCTAATTATGCTAGTATAATGCTTGTGTTATACAAAGGAGATGCGGTGTACAATGAAGCATAGGATAACGTTTTCTTCAGCCCGTCTGAACTTGCACTCTTCTCTCCCGGAGAAGCCACATAGAGGTTTTCCAAGCAGTTGAACCATGCAATAAGTTCTCCAGAGAGCTGACACCACTGTGGTGATTATGTCACTTTGAACAACTTGAGGCTCATCATCTGATCTTGTACTCCACTGTTACTCAAAGCCAAGCATAGGATCTTGATGAATCGCAAGTGGATAAAAGCAATAGTAACTTGCATATTACTAAGACAATTGCAATAATATATTGTACTACTTAGGGACCCAGGTGGCGCTGTGGGTTAAACCACTGAGCCTAGGGCTTGCTGATCAGAAGGTCAGCGGTTCGAATCCCTGTGACGGGGTGAGCTCCCGTTGCTTGGTCCCAGCTCCTGCCAACCTAGCAGTTCGAAAGCACGTCAAAATGCAAGTAGATAAATAGGGACCGCTACAGCAGGAAGGTAAACGGCATTTCTATGTGCTGCTCTAGTTTGCCAGAAGCGGCTTTGTCATGCTGGCCACATGACCTGGAAGCGCGCAACCCCAGAGTCGGTCACGACTGGACCTAATGGTCAGGGGTCCCTTTACCTTTATTGTACTACTTACAAATCCACCAGCGGAAGATTTGGGCTGAATTACAGCCTAAACACACAACCACCACAGTACGTTTTTGCCTCCAGAAAATACCCAGTAATGTAGCTACAGGTGTTACACAAGTGCCACTGATGCATACTGCACCGAATGTTTTTTTGCGCATCTCCACAAAAGTCAAATTATAACCAACCGAAAGGTATGCTCAGCATTCACCAATACAATGACACAGGCCTCCTAGTGTGCTTCCAGGACCGGAACTCAAACACACAACATCAGGTGCATACAAAAAAGGTAAACCATCTGCATGAGGACTTCCACTTGTGCAGGAGGACTTCCCCGCTCTCTTCTCTTCCCATGCATGCCTTATCCACCACCGCTCCCCACCCCGGCTTCTACTCCAGAGGGTTGGGGGAGGGAATCCAGAAGATATTTGGGGTAAGCTCAGGAAAACAACATTCTATGTGACTTCTGCCATGCATGCAAAAAGACAATCCAAGCTGGACCCAGTAGAAGCAGGCACATAGACAGTTACAACTGGAAGTTAGATAATATATATATATAGGAATGGAGGCTGCATTGAATTCTGGCACTGGACATGTAGACTGAATTGGGAGCTTAATACACAATTTTTGTTGTGTGAATGTTTAGTCTGACAATAGCAAAAAGTGAACAAGAGAGAATAATAATAATTGTTTCTCTCTTACATCCATATGTTAATCTCTTTTTTTAAAGAAAGAAAGAAAGAAAATTTCTATGCAATTTTCCTCAGCTCAAGAAAAGCCCTTTTGAAGTTACTATTAATCTCCACCCTTCTCAAAAAATAATCAAAGTATTTTATAAGAAGCTGAAGCGGAACAGAAAAATCAGGTTAATCCAAAGGTGTTATAATTTTTCACTCATTGTTATGTTCTTAATTGACAACAAGACAGATGAGAAATGTTTAATGTTTTCTTTCATTTGTGAGTGTGTACAGTGTGTATGTGTGTGCAGATAAATAAATAGAAATGGATTATATCCTACTACATATAGATAAAGCAGGGAAGAAGCATGCAGACATGCTGAAATCATAAATTGAGAAGGAGCATAGTAGGAGTGGATCTTTACTAGTGGAAAAGAGATCCTAGTATTGTATAAAAATACAAAAGATTCCTGCATTGCCGTGGGTTGGATTTGATGGCCTCTTCCAACTCTACGATTCTATGAAATTCCTATTTGTTTGGAAGCAAAACAGGGCCACCCATGTACTCAAAGGATTCCCTAGGTTTGCAGAAGCATGTAGGTTTATAAATTACATTGGCAGAGATGTGTAAAATTGTAGGGAGATCTTTTTCTAACTGGGGTCATCCAATGAGGTTGACTGTTGGGAGATTCAGGACAAAAAGAAAGTTATTCTTCACCCAATGCATAGCTAAACTAGACCACAAGATGTAGTGATCACTGGCAATTTGGATGACTTCAATTCATCAATAGAGGATAAAGCTACTAATGGCTATTTGTGATCAATACAGCCTCTGAATACCAATTCCTGGGGCTCATGAGGGAAAGACAACTATTCCACTTATGTCATGCTTGTGCACTTCCTAAGGCAGTTGGTTGACCACTCCAGGAGCCTAATGCTGGATTAGATGAGCTTCAGGGCTGATCCAGCAGCACTCGTTTTATGCACTGCTATATATTTACCTTCGCAACTTTCCTGCAATCGTTTCCTACCTTTAGTCCAAGAGGACTGTTCTGGTGATAAGCGAAAGACAGATGGTGGAGAAATACACAGACTTCCATGGTTCATTACAGATGTTTTATCCATCCTGGAGCCTTACCAAAACTCCCACCCAGCTTTATCACAGCAAAGGCTGATGATTTTTTTTCAAGGAACCCACCTGCAGAGCCACGACATTCATCCCGAGTTCCAGTCATGCTGCCATCCATTCAAAAAAACTTTTGAATCCATGCAAGTTAGGAACTGAATTTACATCTAATAAACTTCTGCAACAATTAGATGTAATGAGAGTCTTAGCTTTGGTCTGAATGCAACTAAGTAAATGTAAATTAGCTTTAAATGGAGCATTAGGAAAATTAAAGAAAGCCTCTCTTAATTGCATCTCTCATTTTGGAACAATGCTGCCTGTGTAAAGTGATTTGGACAGGCTTCTTATGTAAGTAATGCATTTTTAAAAAATCCCCTTACCCCCAATTTCATCCATTTTACTGTTCTGAGTTTTACTGACTTCCACTTAAGAGCAGGTGCAAGCAGGACTTGTGTCTTGAACTGTATCAGAGAGGACAGCAAATAAGGTATTGGAGTGTGATGAGCTGCCTTGAAGAATTTAACGCAGGGATGAAGAAATCTGCAACCCTCCAAATGTTGGACTACAACTCCCAATACCCTTGGTGGCCATACCGACTGGGGCTGATGGGAGTTCAACAACAAATGTGTAAATTTCTTGTTGTCTAAACAGCAGTTGAGAAGAAAGCTGACCACAGCCCTGACAAAAATCCGCTCCCTGAAATTGCTATTTAGCTCCTTTCCCCAGCACTGAGATTAATAATAATAATAATAATACGGTAATTGAATTTCTATCCTGCCCTACACCCGCAGGTGTCAGGGCTGTTCACGGGATAAAAATAATACACACACTATATAGATATAGACACACACACAGAGGGGGGGGAGGGAGAGAGGGAGGGAGAGATGGTAGGAATTCTTGAATGTTCATGTGAACCACTTGCTATTATATATTTTGTATTCAGATAAAGGGTGGTATACAAATTTAATAAATAAATAAAAATGAACAGAATGCTATAAAAACCCTTATTGTGCTACAATTCAGCTGTTTTTAGAAAAGATAAAATAAATGGGTATTTAGTGGGAGTGGTGGGAAAGGAGGGCTGACAAGAAGAAAATTCTTGAGGCTCTATTCTCTTCTATGAAAATAAATGAGTCCATTATCTAGTGATCTTCTTGATAAAAGAAAGCTTTGCTTGAGTCTATAATGCTAGGAAAGGAGGAGGCACAAACAACATCAACTACGATCACAGAATGAGGAAAAGCACAGCATTCACTGACTTTCTTTAGGAACGTAAAGCTGGCAACAAACTAAAAGGTAGCAAAAGTATTTTTAAAAGAGCACAGGCTAGAACTAGATCAGTTTGATTGCTTATAATCAGAAACAAAAATCCATTTTGTTTTGAATATGTTTATGTCATCCTTACATCTTCTGTCCTTTCTGCATGTCTTACATTGAAGTTCTAACCTTTAAGCAAAGGGAAGAAAGCAAGAAGCTAATATTTTAAAGAAAGCTAAGGACACACGGTGGGCAAAATGTCAGGACTAATCAGAAAAAGGTGAATATGGACAAGTCCTAAAGCAAACGCAGTGTGTCGCCTTTAAATTATTAATACCTTGCCAAAATCTCCAGGTCAATTTCATACATGATTCAGAGATGGGATTCCCCCCACAGAGCAATTTAAAGTCTGTATTTACATGCCTGCCAACAGAGACAGTACCATGCCACTGGAGACAGGCTGAATGTGATGTATAGGGAAAACAGTACTATATCAATGTTTGGTTTTTCTATTGCTCACAATTTAGACAAACCTTCCTAAATTTAGTTACTGCAGAAGCTGTATTATTAATAATTGATTGGGTTGCAAGGCAAATTGTTAATATCATATTCATTAGCTTATATTTGAATTGTTTCCTCCAGAACTTGAACCACTAAGCTTTCATTAACCGCAGTTGCGTTCATTGACACTTCTGTCGGAGTGGATTAGCTATCAAACAAATGCACTGCTTGAGGGTGTTATTTAAAAAAGGCCTCCGCTCACTAGTACTCAAGAATACTCTTAAATTTTAAAGTACAGCTGAAGAATAATCCATGAAAGAAGTACACAGAAGTGACTATGTCCTGCCTGATTGTTCTTCCACCAGACAATATAGCATCTATATGAACATTATTAAGTGCCAAGATCATCTTGTAAGACCTGCTACATATGCTGCTATTAACTATTAATATAATAATAATAATAATAATAATAATAATAATAATAATAATAAAACAACTGCATTTTACTTTTCTGTGCTCATGCACACAAAGCAGCTCACAAAATAAAAATAGAAATTATTATTGTTGAAGGCAGCCCTGTTTAGGGAAGCTTTTAATGTTAAATAAATTATTGTATTTTAATACTTCTGTTGGAAGCCGCCCAGAGTGGCTGGGGAAACCCAGCCAGATGGGCGGGGTATAAATAATAAGTTGTTGTTGTTTTGTTGTTGTTGTTGTTGGTTTCATCCATATGTTGATGTTTTTTAAACGACCCTTTTGTTCAGTCTCGTCAATAGATGTCAGGCTGGGTCGCAATATAAGAATATATATATTCTTATATTGCGACCCAGCCTGACATCTATTGATAAAAGGTGGTATGTCAGGCTAGGTCGCAATATAAGAATACAATATAATAACACAAACCAATAACAACCCCTCCCCCCAAAAAAACATTTAAAAGCTGTATAGCCTGGTAATCAGTCAAAGGCATTCCACAATTTGGGAGCCACTGCAGAAAAAGCCCTTCTCATGTAGCCACCCTCTGATCTCTCATGGGGAAGAGTTTTGCCATGACGTTTCCACATGGGCTTGTGCTTGTCAGAAGGGTAAGACACCCTGCTATTTTTCTGAACTAGCACTAGCATAGATCTTACCTTCTCCTAGGATGCCTGCCCATGCCACACCCACTTTAAAAACATACATGTCTGTGGTCCATTTGCACAGATTGAGAATAAATTCTCTTCCATATATACAAAAAGAAGGAAGTTTATTTTCTAAGGATGAAAACTAAACATCTCTGCACATATGAGGATCTGTGCATGAACTAAATAAATAACCACTATAAAATAAGTGTGCCAAGAATTCTTAAGAACAATAACTGCAGAGAGTGGTTGTAATTTTGTACTCACATAAAACAGCATAAAACTCATCTCCTCTTGTAGTCACTTCTCGTATTTCTTATTAAAATCCCTCCCCCCACTGCCCCCATCCATGAAGCATGCAGGATGTTTCCCAAATGTTGTTGTTAATCCCATACAATGTAACTGTGTATGATCTCATTAAGGACTAATCTTCTTTCTGAATAAAGTTAATCTCTTTAAGTCAATGATATCTTGCTTCACAGGTTAATTATGTGTTAGGGAAAAAAGTGCTTCTTTTTAACTATTTTAAATAGGGCACCTTTCAGTTTCTCTAGATGCCTTATTGTGTTTATATTATGGTTTCTTTTTAATGACTGCCCCAATTCGTCTTTCTGTACATTGTTTTGTATGTTACTATGTTGTCCTTTATAACTGGGCTTCCGACTGTTCTCACTGTCCATTTATGCAACCTGAGAATTACACAACCACAAAAATGAAAGGACAGTTTAGCCTGCAGTTCATCATGTCACACAGAATCAGTGGGAACTTCCAAGGTGAACTGTGTTAAAGATGCTTGCAGGCCATTTGCTTACATGTGTTCAGATGGCTTGTGATAAAAGGCAGAGAAGCAAAAGCAATCCCCTAAGATCTTGATTTTTTGCTTTCCCTCAAGTTTACAACTAGACATGGGGAGAAGGGTATCCTTCATGATTCCAACCAAGGTCTGTACACAATAGATAATGGCCACATTGACTGCTGGCTAATCTTCCAAAGAATGCCAGTGATGTGCATTTTAAAGTGAAAACTGACATAGCCAATTTGTGGAAAGACACACAGGAAGACATAATGGTGTCCACTCTTCCCTCTGCCAATCCATGCCAATCAGTAGAAGAGTGGAAGGAGGAGTGAAGATCAACTTCTGTAGAGCAGAGAGATATATTTTCCTTCCTATTACACACTGGCCTGGATGGAAAGGTTCCTGGATGGGGAGAAAGATATCCCTGTCCAGTGCTTTCCTTTCAAAAATGTTTCTCCTTCCCCTTGAATGCCACCACTCATGGAGCTCAGGAGACAGAAGGAGCAGCACAAATTTTACTGAGGGCTTGTGAGACATTAAACGCATTTTGTTGGGCCTAATCAACATACTCTTCCACACCCTTGAAAAAAGCAATAGTTCCTGACTTGCAGCAGCTTTTCTTTCTCTTCCCATACTTCACTAAATGTATTTTCTTTCTTCCAACAATCCATAAAAGTTTATTCTTTCATTGTTACTGCTACTGATTAAAGTATTCCATATAATCACAATCATCAAACCCATTGAATAGAAACACTTGCTGCAAGTGGTTGTGAAGCTGAGAGATTATCTTTACTGTACAGAATATGAAGATCACATTGCATAAATGAAAGTTGATATTTCTGTTGCAAAGGCAGCTTACTGACTTATGGATAAGATTTATTATGCATTTTCAAAATTATTCTTAGATATATTTACCTTAATAAACTTAACATGCTTGCTGTTATGTACAGTTTCTATAGTAAAGCTTTCTATCACACTGGATGATTTTTCCCCCCCAGCAAAATGTGATGTGGAAGCACACACTTCATTGGAAAGGCATGCAAGCAAATGCTTTTGAAGCAGCCTAAACTCTCAGCCTGCTTATAGAAATCAGCTAGGCTGTTTCATATTCTCGTGCTAACTTTTTTCTTATCAAAGTGAAAGTGGAGAGAGTCTTTGGGAAAACAGTCCCCCATCCCATTTTAGCAAATGGTACTATGTCAATTTTTTTCTGAGTGGTTCAGTCCCTTCCTTATTATTATTATTATTTCAAAGCTATGTAACGAATAAGGAGCTCTCTGTATGACTTCTACATCCTACAAAAACTGTTTATATGCATAAGGGCTTCAATTATATGTCAAAATATGCTGTCACTTTTTGTACCAAATCTCAGGCACTACTGCTTTGATTTCAAGCATAATTTATGCTGATTTTCTCTTCTTGCAAGCTTTTCACACTACATTAAGAAAAAGCCGATGGCTTTAAATCATAAGACTTTTTTTTAAAAAAAATTTTTTACTTGTGTTGCAAGAAAAGGAACAGAGACACATTTTTATATATCATTTAACAATACTAACAAAACATTGTTTTGTTCCATGCTAGGGAAAAAAAAATATCCATTGCTGTGAATCTAAACTACTACAAAAATAGCACAGCATATTCCAACCACCGCAGCCAGCTCCTAAGAACACGAGAAGAGCCCTACTGGATCACACAAAGGCCCATCTAGTCCAGCATCCCATTCTCACTGTGGCCACCAGATGCCTACAGGAAGTTTGCAACTTGTAATGGGTACTCATCCAATGTCTATTGTTGTACCTTTTGAATGGTCATCAGCTCATGTTCAGCCGAAGGCCATTTGAATCCTCCTCTCTCAGTACTATTATCTGTTTGTGGATATTATACCTGGCTGCAGAAGAGTGAGGCCCACTCCATCAGACTGAGGAGTTGAGCTGCCATTTGTTTCATCTTCTCTCAACACATAGCAGCCATTCCACCTGACCATTAATCCTTAATGTAATGTTTCTGAAATTGCTGGGTTTTCCTGTTCCCACCCCATCCTTTCATCCTTTTGAATTACTGATGTTGGGAAAGATTGAGGGCACTAGGAGAAGGGGACGACAGAGGACGAGATGGTTGGACAGTGTTCTCGAAGCTACGAACATGAGTTTGACCAAACTGCAGGAGGCAGTGGAAAACAGGAGTGCCTGGCGTGCTATTGTTCATGGGGTCACGAAGAGTCGGACACGACTAAACGACTAAACAACAACAACATGCTGAGTCTCGGGACACAAACCATAGAGCAACCAAAAGCATGCAAATGTGGTAATTCTCAGCACTCATCAGCTGGGAATCAGATAGAGAGGCACAACAGTGACCCCATCTTTCACCAAATGATTGCTGCTGGCAATTATGATTCCCATAGCTTGACAAATAGCTGTTTGGTAAGGAGGGGAGAGTGACTTTGATGGGCAGGAAGGTGGATGGGTAAAGTTATTTGTGCACACCTTCCTACCAATGTAAATTATGCTCCCTGTATACTACCAAACAGCAATTTAGCAGGCTAACAGGGCACTGGGAAGTCCTGGGTGGATTGTGGGTTGTCCACCTATGTTGTAAATGAACATAATCCCTGTAACTGTCATTTCAGTATTTGCAAAGAATTTCCCTGAGCTGAATACCTTCACTTCCAATAAGTGCTGCAGAATGGAGGGTACAGTTGAAAATTCCAAATTATTTCCCTGTCAGCTTGTGTCATATCATCTGTGCCATATCATCTGTGATGATATGCAGCAGGAATGCATTGCTATTTTATGAAACACTCTGCTTCTTCTCTGGTGTCCTATCTACTAAACAAAATTTCAACTGAACTATGTTCAGATTATGCACATAGATTATGCACACAGTTTCTGCAATGAGGACAGAGAAAACAATCCTATCACCATCAGCATTAAGTTTGATGCTATTAATTACAAGATTCCATTTCCCTGTTCCAAAGTAAATTTGGGACCCAGGCTCCTCCCTCCATCAGCTATCACTTGGCAGTGCACATCAGGCTGCAGCAGAGGAAAGAGAAGGGATACTCTATTGGAGCCCCTAAAAAACCCAGCAACTGTTACTCCCTATTCTCTGAACACTTCCACCCCAGCTGCTCATTAGAAGAACTTGCAACTAAGAACGTGCACAGGAGTTTCCTTACATTCCTTCTCAATCTGTTTTCCTTTTTGTGTCATGCCTTTTTAGATTAGAAGCCCAATGTCAAGGGCTGCCTCTTTTTTGTGATCTGTAAAGCACTTTGAGGACTTTTTCTGACAGAAGAAGAAGAAGAAGAAGAAGAAGAAGAAGAAGAAGAAGAAGAAGAAGAAGAAGAAGAAGAAGAAGAAGAGTAGTAGTTTGGATTTGATATCCCGCTTTATCACTACCCGAAGGAGTCTCAAAGCGGCTAACATTCTCCTTTCCCTTCCTCCCCCACAACAAACACTCTGTGAGGTGAGTGGGGCTGAGAGACTTCAGAGAAGTGTGACTAGCCCAAGGTCACCCAGCAGCTGCATGTGGAGGAGCGGAGACCAGATTACGAGTCTACCGCTCTTAACCACTACACCACACTGGCTCTGAAGGGGAGGATTAAAAATATTTAAATAAAGTGAATAAACAAAATCCCATATCTACCCTTGCTGACCTTGATCCTACTTCAGTGAGAGAAAATGATTTGTGAGGGAGGTGATTACAAACTAAAGACAACCAGAGAGGGTGTTGAGCCCTGTGTGACGACCCTGGTCCCACTCTGCCTTACTATCACTGCGACACAGGAATCCAGAGGGGAAAACACCCACCCTCTGGTCCTGCCGCCTCAAAAATAAACCCCTTTTACTAATGGGTTTCTAAGTAAGGAGAGCCTTCCAGCCTGCGTGACCTGGTACCTTAAGAAACTCTAGGCTGTCCCCCAGGAATAACCTCTTGCCTCCAGTAAAGGGTCTCCCTCAGTTGGATTCCCCCACTGTAGAAGTTTGCCCTATGCACTCTGGCAACTTCTTGGCACCTCAGGTTACCCTTCTAAGCCTCCTCCGTGTAACTTCAGGACACAAACCACCACCTCCCTGCCTGAGGTGAGTTTTGCCCTCTCTTGAGTCACCACGGCTGTGAGTCCTGGTACCTCGCTGGAAAAATACAGACGGACCTCTTGTTGGCAAAAACAGAGATGAAGTTTTATTGTGTTAAAAACATAAGTGATTCTTTAACGTGTCATTTATTAATTAGCTTCGTTCCAGTTGTACAAAATAAACTCAGTCAAACATTTAACTTTAAGTTGTCCTAGCCTCTTAACTGCCTTCATACAAGCCACCACATAACACCACACCACACCTTCCTCCCTCTCCCTCCTAACTGACCAAACCGACTCTCCCTCCTTTTTTTAAAACCGGGCACAGTCCCGCCCCCATCAGAGTTCTATGCCAGTCAGGCTGAAGGTGGGTTAACTCTTTGCCAGCCGGACAGAAATAAACATTTCAAAAGTGCTTCAATTTGTCACATATCTCCCCCACCACAAAGACATTGCGTCGGCTTGCTCTTAACTAACTAGAGCAATGCCAAAGCAATGGGCTTGGGGTTATAAATCCTTCAATGCATTCTATAACACTCATATTACAAAGTCAACTAAATTAACATCTCATAAACTTGTACACAGATAAACCATGTTGGGCATGTGTTAGATTATAACGCCTTAGCACAAATGTTTTGCTAGGGTTCCCACCATTTCATATAATCATTTGCACCATTCTATACCTCTCAAAAATACCTGGATAAAGCGTCCGCTATGATGTTTTCCTTCCCACTTATGTGCTTACCCTGTGTCTATTACATGAGTTGCTAGGCTGGTCCTCCCTGGGATGTTTGAGAAGATCTGGGCAAACTGAGCAAGGACTAATTTTAACTGCTCCTTTTGCTCTGGGGTCAGACTTTCATCGAATGACACCTCTGCTAGAGTTGTGCCCTTACTCAGCTCTCCCCACCCAGTTAAATGAATTCCTTGTGTCATCTTCCCCTTTACTTGTAACACCAACTTATTTCTGTCAAAATAAGGCTTAAGTAAATTTACATGAAAGTTTTTACATCGGTTCCCTTCCCCATCTAACTCTACCAAATAGTTCACCGCAGATATCCTCTCGACCACTTTGAAGGGACCGTCCCACGACATCTCCAACTTCTTTCGACGTCTTGTTCTTAACCCGAGCACACTGTCACCAGGCTGGAAAGTTCTGTCTCTTGCGTGTGCATCATACCACTGCTTCTGTCGACGCTGTGCCTGCTGCAAGTTGTGAGCAGCTTGCTCCCGTAGCTCTTGAAGGTCGCTCTGCAGCTCCTGTAGATACGTCACAACATCAGGGCTGTCGATCTGCTCCTCCCCTGACCACGCTGCTTTCATCAAGTCTAGGGGTCCTCGTGGCTGTCGTCCAAATAGGAGTTCAAAAGGACTGAACCCTGTGCTCTCCTGCGGCACTTCGCGATAACCAAATAGGAAGTGTTGCAGCCTCTCATCCCAGTCGTTAGGATGATTGATGGAATAGGTTTTTAGCATCCGGCTCAGGGTTGAGTTAAATTTCTCCGTCAAGCCATTCGACTGTGGATGATAAGCCGTAGTTTTAACATGCTTAATCCCACAAAGAGTTAAAAGCTCTTCCATGGTCTTGGACGTGAAGGATGTCCCTAAATCTGTTATAATTTCTTTGGGGAATCCAAGCCTTAAGAACACCGACATGAGGGCTTTTGCTACAGTCTTTGAGTCAATGTCCTTCAGAGGTATTGCTTCTGGATAGCGCGTAGCATAATCCACGAGGCATAAAATAAATTTATTCCCCCTTTTTGTAACTCTGGAGATAGGCCCGAGGACGTCCACTCCTACTCTGGAAAAGGGCTCAGTAATTACGGGAATAGACTGTAACAAGCCTCGCGTTTTGTCCGCTCTTTTGCCTGCTTTTTGGCAGATCACACAGGACTTGCAATACTCTTTGATGTCTTTGCCCATCCCAGGCCAGTAAAATCTTGCTTGGATTCTATCACTAGTCTTTCTAATGCCTAGATGCGCTGCTGAGGGTGCGTCGTGTGCCATTTGTAGCACTTGCAACCGGTAAGCTCTTGGCAACACTAACTGTTTCTTCCTTTCCCAAACAGCAGCAGTTTTCCTCCTCCTAGAAATTCTATACAGTCTTCCCTCAATGGTGGTAAATAAGCAGGGGTTTTCCACAGTTACTTCTGCAGTAGGACTTTGTGCTTTACCCCACAGCTCTTTTATAGTTTCATCCTCTTTTTGATCACTCAAGAATTGGGCACCGTGCTCCTGGACCACTGGCACGCTAATCAGCCCTTCACCCTCACTAGGATCTATGGGTGACTCTATAACTGCAGGAGGATTACTCTCAGTGACTTGAGACTGTGACCTAGTTATCACTTGAATACGGTGCTTCTGACTAGCTAGGTCATTCCCTATTAAAAAGGGTACCTCCAATTCATTTAGGATTCCTACTCTCCATTTGCCACAAAATCCTTTGTAGGTAATATCAACTTCAGCTAATGGTACTTCAAAATGTGGCCCCCATATGCCTTTTAAACTATAGGACTGACCCTTGAGGTACTGCTCCTTTGGAACAAATTGGGATTTAACAAGTGAGACTTCTGCTCCTGTGTCCCTCAAACCTAAAAAAAACTGACCATTTAATTCAATTGGCTCCATGTAATCTTGGTTGCACTCCTGCTCAGCCCTCCAGACCTGTAAGACCTTGGAAGTAGTCTCAGCTGGACTATCTGCTTTCTCTAAGCCTTCTGTCTGAGGCGAGCTATTTTCCTGTGACTGCATTACCAGTTTTACTTGTTTAGCTGCAGTAGGTGTAGTTTGCGACTTAACCAGCAGGGGGCACCTGGCACGTACATGGCCCTCACGATTACAGAAAAAACAAGTGATTTTCTTAGACCCTGTCTTGTCAGAAACTGATTCCCTGACAGGAAAATTTTCTTGCCTGTCTTTAATTTCTCTGTTTCTCCATGGATTACCCTTCTGTGAGTGTTTTGGGAATGCTATTTCATTGAAATCACCTTGTAGTTCGTCTAAGACCTCGGCAACCCGTGCCACAGTTTTCAGTTTTTTATCCCTCAAGAACCAACGTAAATTGCTAGGGATTTGCTTAAAAAATTGTTCTAAACAAATTAATTGTTTTAACTCATCAAAGTCCTTCACTCCACTCCCTTGAATCCATCTGTCAAGTAATTTATCTAAGCGGCTAGCTAGTTGGGCATAAGTCTCTTTATGTTCCTTTTTTGCCTCACGAAAAGCCTTTCTGCTTTGTTCAGCCGTGAGCCCACATCGAACCCTGACCCTTTGCTTAAATACTTGGTAACTTGACAGCTCTTCTTCCCTCAGGTCAGCATAAATTTCACTTAGTATCCCACAAATTTGAGGTCTTAAATAAAGCATCCAGTTCTCCTCAGGTATTTGAAATTCCACACAAACGCGTTCGAAGGTAAATAGAAACGATTCGACATTATCGTCTTTTCCAAATTTGGGGAACCTTTTTAAATTAATTGCGATACTATCATTATTAACTGGACTCTGAGTTAATTCTGATCGCAAACGTATCTCTTCAAGCTTCATTCTGTCCTGTTCTAATTGTGCCCTTATCCTCTCTGACTGCATTCTCTCCTCAGCTTCAATTCTAGCTTTTTCCCTCTCACTTTCAGATGCTATCTTTTCCCTCTCAGCTTCAATTCTGGCTTTTTCTCTCTCACTTTCAATTCTGGCTTTTTCCCTCTCACTTTCAGCTTCAATCCTAGCTCTCTCTCTCTCACTTTCAATTCTGGCTTTTTCCCTCTCACTTTCAGCTGCTATCTTTTCCCTCTCAGCTTCAATTCGGGCCATCTCAATTCGTAGTTTCATCAGTTCTACCTCAGAACCTGGGCTTCCCTCAGCCCCTTCCGTTCTTTCATCTCCTTTTGCCTCTCTGGGTTTTCTTACGTGAGTCATTTTCCTCACAGGAAAATCCTGACAGACTCAAACCAAACTAGGCGCGTGAGCTTTTAATTTCGATCACGACGCTGCCACCAAAAATGTGACGACCCTGGTCCCACTCTGCCTTACTATCACTGCGACACAGGAATCCAGAGGGGAAAACACCCACCCTCTGGTCCTGCCGCCTCAAAAATAAACCCCTTTTACTAATGGGTTTCTAAGTAAGGAGAGCCTTCCAGCCTGCGTGACCTGGTACCTTAAGAAACTCTAGGCTGTCCCCCAGGAATAACCTCTTGCCTCCAGTAAAGGGTCTCCCTCAGTTGGATTCCCCCACTGTAGAAGTTTGCCCTATGCACTCTGGCAACTTCTTGGCACCTCAGGTTACCCTTCTAAGCCTCCTCCGTGTAACTTCAGGACACAAACCACCACCTCCCTGCCTGAGGTGAGTTTTGCCCTCTCTTGAGTCACCACGGCTGTGAGTCCTGGTACCTCGCTGGAAAAATACAGACGGACCTCTTGTTGGCAAAAACAGAGATGAAGTTTTATTGTGTTAAAAACATAAGTGATTCTTTAACGTGTCATTTATTAATTAGCTTCGTTCCAGTTGTACAAAATAAACTCAGTCAAACATTTAACTTTAAGTTGTCCTAGCCTCTTAACTGCCTTCATACAAGCCACCACATAACACCACACCACACCTTCCTCCCTCTCCCTCCTAACTGACCAAACCGACTCTCCCTCCTTTTTTTAAAACCGGGCACAGTCCCGCCCCCATCAGAGTTCTATGCCAGTCAGGCTGAAGGTGGGTTAACTCTTTGCCAGCCGGACAGAAATAAACATTTCAAAAGTGCTTCAATTTGTCACACCCTGCCAGTCCTTTCCTTGCTCCACTTCACAGTCTGCCCAGGCTAGTTTTTGGGGTCTTTTATTTTTAAAAAGATCACATAGCTCAACATAACATGGAATTTTAGCTAGTCTATCCTCATCCATTAGTTCAAGCATTTTGTGAAGTAATGAAACACCTCTAGTTTATGTATTTTCAATATAGGGATCTGATTTGCTTTAAATCAAAATTTGATCTCTTCCTATGAGCATCCAGTGCTAAAATAAAATATTATTAATTACTTGCCCTCATATTTCATGGGAACTGCAATTCTTGTGAAATAATATTTTAAAACTGTAAATTTATTTATATTGGTATTCATGAAAAAGCAATAGTGCTATCATTTAAGTGATCAATTATATTGGGATGGGGGATTCATGATGATTCAATTGTTAAGTATGGCACACTAATGTAGACACCTTTGGAAGAAGCGCAATAGGATAAAGATTTCTACTTCCAAAATGTGAAATAACACATTGATCCTCATTAGGAAGAAGCAACACCCACACATCTGATAGCTGTTAACCTAGGGCAGCCTTGGCGGTATTAAAATGCCGCACCATCTCTTCATCTCTGGCCTTTGTGAATAGTTTAATTAAAAATAATGACTGAAGAAAGCTGAACATGTTTAGCAAAAGGAGGCACACAAATAAAGCAGAACAGTGAACTACTGCTTTGCATTAAGATAACAAAATGAAGTATAACTGAGCTCTGAGCACCAGCTGTTTATTCTGTATCTAAACTAAGCAAAGATATTGGCTCAGGTGGAGAAACTGTGGCCTTCAAGCTGTTATTGGACTACATCTCCCATCACTCCCTGACCATTGGCTATGCTAGCTGGGAATAATGGGAGGTGGAACCCAACAACAGCTGGAAGGCCACAAGAAAACCAACCAAAAAAATTGCCTTATGGCAACAATGGCAGGAAGCGTGGTTTTGAATATCGCACAGAAATTTATTTCATGGACTTTAGAGTAAACATAACTACATTTCTTTGAAATGGTGTTGGAACACTGTAACAATGTTTTGGGCCGAGCATAATTGGAAAAGGGATAATTGGCTTTGGTGACTGTACTGTACATGTCCAGCCCAATTTTGCTTTGTTTTGCTCTTCAACTTTAAAAGTTGACTTTCTTTCACTTCTCCCTTTTCTGTGTCAGCATCAGCATTCTAGCAGAATTTAGGCGTTGAGAGAGGTCATGGAGAATTAGCCTGATGCTTTCAAGCAGTCTCCAGAGGACATTTACTCACACCACACACACAAACCTTCCAACACTTTATTTGCTCTAGGACATGGTTGCTAAGTTACCTCCAGGTATTGCTCAGGTTCATGGGGTGTGACAGCCTAAGCTGATGCCTTAAAATAGGTGCACAGAAATTAAAACCAACCATCCCACAACTGCAAAGTCTTAGTTATCCTGAACTTTCAACTTCATAGAAATAAATCTAATTTCTTGCAATGGGAACTGACATGGCGATGTCACTGAAGTGAAGGTATGTATGCTGGTTCACCCATGATGTGCACTTAGGCGGGTGGTGACCCTGTCAGAACCCTGACTATTGCTGCCGTCAGTGGCAGAGAAGCAGAGAGATTTCACTGGAAGCTGGGTATGCTTAGGACAGTACATGACCTTGAGCTCCATGGGAGATACATGGGATAAAAATGTAATACAGGCACCACCCTCCCCCCCCCCTCCTTAGGTGCATCCAAGCCTCTGCAAAATTAATAAATAAATAGACTGGCTTTCCCTCCTGCCTGGAAGTCACTCAGAGCTGCTGCCCAAGCAAGGGAAGGGCTACAGTGCATGCTTTCAAAACTGCCATGTCTTGAAGTAGCCAGAGCCCTCCCAGCGCACAGAGAGAGAGGTGCCTCAGCTTGGCTTCTGACCACCTGCTTGTTCGCTCACCTGCATTCTGGCCAGGGCACCACATTCACCCTCCTGAGAGTGTCCACCTGTCTCTGCTTGGCGCCACATCTGGGCGGCGCTCCATGCCTGTCTGTGGTACATTGCAGCCAGTGTGATTTGGGATGGAGCCTGCACACACACAGAGCACCCCAACCCCCCGCTTGGGAATGAGGCACCCACTCTTCTCTTCCTGACTTTGCTCATGTTTGGGCTTGGGGGGAAAGTGGAGGGGGCAGAAGGTCAACCTGCCTAGCCCAGCCTTTTCCCCTGACACTCGCCTGGTCCACCTCACTCCCCTTACCCCCCACCACTGCCTCTCTGCAAACTGGGGGTGAGTCGCCAACTTCCAAGTCTTCTTACTCTGGAGTCACGTTGCGCACTCTCCCTATCTCTCTCCTCCTCACATTCCCTCTTCCCACTTTATGTGATTGCACTTATGCATGCAGGGGCATGGAATGTAAGCCCTGCGTAAGTGGGGGGAAGCCTGTGATGATAACAATAAGCGAAGTACAAATGGAGCATGTGCTATCTCATTTCATGCACGAACAGCACAACCCTTATGGAAGCATTGTTGCTGTTATTCATGGTTGCTCCTACACTGCTCTGCATCCAGTGACCATGACTAGGGGCAGTGCAAGGCTACTTCATACCATTTCGGTGACAGTCATCCTTATTAGGGAGAAAGTGTGGGTTTACATGAGCACTTTAGTCCTACCTTTCAGACTTTTCTCTCTTTTTTCCAGTCCTGGTTTTTAAAAGGCTTAGCACATGCTAGGCATCATAAAATACTAATGTGTATCATAATCACCAATGAGGAGTGGGAGGTCAGAAGACGATTGGGGGGAAAAAATCATTGACAGGTTGAGGGGGAAATGTTTGCAGGAATTCATGCTAATAAAGGCCATGCTTCTTCACTGAGTACCCTTATGGGGAATGTATAACCACAGCAAACATATCCTGTTTATTATATTGTTTTTTTGCATGGTGTTATACAACTAATCTCTCATGCAGAAACATAAGCAGCACTGTCAAAAGTCTGCTAAAAATCAAGTGGGTTTAGGAAAATGCAGACAAGCTAATAAAAAAAATAATCAAAACCAAAATTATGTATTGATATTGCAAACACTCATGGGCATAGACAATAACAATAAAGAAAAATATTGATAGTTATGCAATGTAAGTAATACAATGTAATACCATACCATAATGGGTGGGATTCACCTAACAAGCTCGATCAGCAAAAGCCCTGTGAAGAACAATCACCCTCTCCTCCCCCACACGCCCCCTGCCCACACACAGAGGGAGGAGAGGGGGGAAAGTTCTGTCTAGCAAGCTGAAATGCTTGCACACACTGAAAATACATCATAACGCAACTGTGAATTCCACCCAGTGTATTCTATAACCATCCCTTGCACCATTGTCCTGAGAAAAGTAAAGTAAATCATTTAATAAAGCAGTAGAACATGTTACTGCGTCTTACATGTTAAGGAAGAAACAGCAAATGAGGAAACAAAGATAACACAAGATTCATAAGAAGATAAGAAAAGTCTGCCGGGTCAGACCAGTGAACCATCTAGTCCAGAATCCTCACAGAGCTTAATCACTGGCAAATTGTTGCTAGATAGTGTGTGTTGGGGAGGAGGCCTGCTTGATTGCCCCACTTTGCAGAAGAGAACTAGAGTTGATGCACCTTTGTTCTTTATAATATTCCATAAAACATCCAAGTTCTACCCATATAATTTTACAGGCAGTCTATCTACGGTAGTGTATCCTCCAGTCTATATACTGGAATTCTTGCACTAGAGATGCAATTGTGGACATTATAAACATTTTAGCATGCAGCACTTAGAACGTCTGTAAGCTGCACCTTTGGGTTTTGTAAACTCCACAGCAGCAATTAGAGTTTACATATGCTGCAAACTGCATACAGATTTCTAAAACTGTTTGAAGAAAATTCATTAGGGGCTGCAGAAAGGAGAAGGTTCATCTGTGCACCAATTTCTATTGCAGTTGAAAAGCAGATTGCCCCCCTCTGAATAATTGTTTCTTTAAAAGAATTTTAGGTCTGCTACTGCTATGTGTTGCACTGGAAAATAAGGAAGGAGGAAGGTATGGGAGGCTGGTCCACTTTGGATCACTGCTAACAGTGGACCCAGGAAGACCCTGGAATTATGGAGCTCAACATTTGGGGAAGCTTAAAGAACAAAAATTGTGTTTTCTACTGGATGCAGTGCAGGTAGAAGGGGGACACTTTTGGAAGTGTTTCTAAGGTTCCACACAAATGTTGAAACACAAAGTATGTCAGCTAATTAAATATACCGGTATGCTCCTCTGTGTGGTAAATGAGTACAGCATAAACAGTATATGCTGCATGTAGTCATGAATCAGTGACACACAAGTAAGCTCTAGTGAAAATGTATATTACCAGTGAAACCAAGCATTTGATCTTGCTACCATCACATCACTATAGTTGCCATTATCCATTACTTCGTTTAATTTCTTTATAATTTCATTTTCAGTACGCAGATACACCTAGACTGGTTAAGCCAGATAAATTCCAGAAGCCTGAAAGCATTCTCTGCATTATCACATCTGGTGACCATCAAAAGACTGGGCTGTACTTCCCAGTAACAGCAAGCTGACGTTGCAGGGACCTTATGCAGGGACTATGGGAGCCAATAGTACTGTGGCACAGGAATTCTTATAATCCAGGTTAGCACTAATTCTCAACCTGTTTAAGGTCCTCAGTTTATTGCAAGATATCTGTAGAAATTGGACCCCATTTAAACCTATATATTGACCCAATCTGCCAAACCATGGCTTAGTGTGAATGGGAAACTTTGTAGATTTCCAGAGATAAGATAGCAGCTGCTTTACTCCTTCAGCCCTCTTGCCACTACTGCACAACTGTGAGATAAGCCATGGCTTGGCATAACATTACATCATCCAAAACCAGGCTCCTGGTTTATCTCACTCTAGACCAGGCATCCCCAAACTTCAGCCCTCCAGATGTTTTGGACTACAATTCCCATCTTCCCCGACCACTGATCCTGTTAGATAGGGATCATGGGAATTGTAGGCCAAAACATCTGGAGGGCCGAAGTTTGGGGATGCCTGCTCTAGACCAACCATGGTCCATCTGTATTAATTTACAAAGCCCTGTACCTTAAGAACCGCCAAAACCCTTATATACCAGCTCAGTCACCAAGATATGTCATTGGCCAGCTCTGGAGTTGGAAAGGCTCAACGGACAACAAGAACCCAAGTCTTTAGTGTCATTGGTCTAGTCTTGTGGAATGCTCTGCCACTAGAGATTCAGCTGGTGCCTTCTGTTTCACCTTTTAACAACACCTGCTGAAAGCACTTCCGTGCCACTAGTCCTATGGAGAAAATTATGCAATCCTCTTTTCATAATAGTTAGTTGATGGCTCTTGACTTTAAAAGCATTTACATTGTTTTTTATTATACATTGATATTGTTGTAAATTGCTTTTATATTTTTTACGATATAGTGGTACACAAGTTTTTTAAAAATAATAATAATACAAAAAAATCATTTTAAAAAGTACTTTACTTCAGTTTCACATAAAATTAAGATGCGCCCAAGCCCATGCATTTTAACACATCCCGATACTGGAAGCAGCTCATTTACAAACTAGTTGCTATTTCACCTAGGATGCTGCTGCATACTTGTGTCAAATGATAAGTGTTCCCAAAGGTATAACACAAATTGGGGCAACACTTGCAGGGGAGAATCACCAGGTGGGAGGAAGAGGTGCATAACCCTCCAGCACCCGCTGATTCTTCTCTGCAAAAGTCCCATCCCTGAGACCACACACACACACACACACACACACACACACACAGCTGTGCTTATTTCTAGTCCCAGAGACTGCCAGGATGGGGGAAGGTAATAAAAATGACCTGGAGATTTTTGTAGCGGAAGGATTAAGCACTCTTAATTGAACTTGAAGTTCTCCTCTGCCAGTGTCACCTAAATATCAATATAATATCAACATTTTGAGAAACTCCATTATTTCTTGGTAATGTATTTTTTTTGTTCTCATATGTTATGTCAATGGAAATTTCGAAGTTATTACTTCCTATTTAAAACTGCAACATAAAATTTGTTAGTACTGCTTCCAGCACAGAATGGAAAAACAGCAGTCGTAACCACCACACTTACCTGGGAGTAAACCCTATTTAATTTTATAGGACTTACATCTGAGTAGACATAGTTAGGATAGCGCTACCAAGTTCAGGGACCTCTCTCAGTCACCAATTCATAATGCACAGCATTGTGCTAGTCAAGCATGCACTACCAAAGCTGAAAGAAAAAACAAAACTGCTCTTGGACAAAAGGGCTTAGCCTTAAAAGGATAGGAAAACAAACTTAGGGCAGCAGGGTTTTTTTTGTTGGTTTTTTTTAGTGATTTAAGAGCAGCATTAAGGTTTTGGAATAAAATTACATTTCAAAGCATAATTTGTAGCTTTGAGGCTCCCTTTATTTATTTCAGCACCAAAACAAGGGAGGGCATGACTGACACAGGCAAATTTAAACATTGTTCCATAGATTTCAACAGGTGAGTAAGCATGTGCTTAAATTTCTGTCACTGAAAACATTTACCGGTAACTAAAAATGCTTCAATCCGGGCTGGACCATTTTACCCAGAAAATCATTATACTACACAATATTGTAATAATAGGTCCTTTTTTTTCACGCCAAACCAGAAAGCCAAAAACTTGTAGGAGATGCACTGAGCCCCGTAAAATCTCTACAATCCAACCTCTAGGCAAGCAGCCTTAAATATCTTGGAAATCCATGGTATTAGGTTGTGACCAGAAAGTGTATCAATTTGCCTGGGCTGCTTACTGGTGCAAAAAAAACCCCGCAAACATGAACAAAAATCTGCCAAATTAGACCCTTTGATAATGACAGATGTATAAATGCAGTGCCAACAACTGCACCACCAGCTGTTTTTCAAAGGTATTGAAAACACAATGAGAAAACTCAGCCAGTTCTCAGAAGCCTGTCATATTCTCTGAGATTAAATTGTTATACAGGAAACAGATAGATTATTAAACCTATCTTGGGCCCTTGAGACTGTAAAGCTCTTGTTCCTCCTTTCAGAACATCTGACAGTGCTGTAGCAACATGATAAAACTTCTTACATCATGTAATACAAATTAAGGATAAGAACAATATTTTGCAATTAAGTGATACTTATAACACATGAAGCTATCAAGGTACTTTATAATCAGCAATCTTAGTATTAAAAACACTGCACTAAGTGATAATTTTTCACTTTTCTGATCTCTTAAAATAAATGATCCATATGTAGTAATGACAACCGGTCTCCACATTTCAAGTTTTCAAATACAGGTCTTCAAACTTCTAGTTTTTTGACACCCTAAAACAACAGTCACTATCTTCTTATGTTGTGTACTCCAAAGATGACAACAGGATTCCACATGTAACCAAATAGTTAAAAAGATGATAGGGTATGATAGGGCTGCCATACGTCTGGATTTTCCCAGACATTACCAGGATTTCAAAGGTGGAATTGACGTCCGGGGGGGATTCCCGAAAGGCGGCACTTTGTCCTGGATCTTAGGCAAGTCAATCACGTTATTTTGGCATTTTTGGAAGAAGAAGAAAGCTTGGAGTGTCCTGGTTTTTACTTTTTGAAATATGACAACCCTAGGGTATGATCAAAGTATTAAGTCCACTTTCCAGTTTAGAATTTCACAGAAACTGTGAATCATCCCCAGATCTGAAAACATCATGCAAACGTGATTAAAATATACATCTAGATAATATGCATAGTGAAATTTCCTAAGTAGTTCTACAATGTGTGTGCCTTTCACTCAGCTGAATATGCACAATATAGCAGTGTTCTAAACTGTTACATTGGGAAGCAATCCTCAGATTGTGTCTGTATCAACAAAAATCTGCACTGGATTCTGCCCAGTGTAGTCCAATCCATTCACTCAATATGTACTCTAGCCCTGCACCCAATCTGCAGGTAAGAGTGTTCACAACCTCTGTATAGCAGCAGGGCACCACACACCATCACATGGTTTCTCACTCAAAGTGAAAGAGACTAGATTTGCAACACTCCCACTTCAGCTGTATTGTTCAAAGCAATGTACTGTAATCAGGGTGGGTTACCAGTAGGCCTTCTGACCAGGAGTGGACAGATATGGATCTATTGCAAGATCTCTGGGAATTTGAAATAGACAAGGATTTCTTAGTTGTAGTTATTTAAGCAGTAACAAGACATGTTTCCCCTCCCACCCTAAATTATAGCATTGAAATGAAGAATCCTTGAAGGTAACAAGGAATGTACTATGAGCTCCAGACAGTTCTAGAACTCAAAACAAGTCCTGGGCTCAGAATTCTTTACATCTAAGTGTGTGTCCATAAATCTCAGGGTTCGAGCAAAGAACAAAGAAGATCGCTCAAGTATGAATTCTGCCCACCCTTGTGGCAGGTGTTGTTGGAATCCAGTTCCATCAGCCTCAGCCACCAGGACCAATGGTGAAGGATAATAGGAGATTGAGGCCAATAATCACCTGGAATGCCACAGATTTCCCAACCCTGAATGTAAGTGCAGATACACCACAGTCTTATTGATATAGTAAAAAATGAATTCTAGTAGTACCATACTGGGTATGAAAGCAACATGCAATGAGTGGAAATCCTTTATAAGAATACCATTGCATCCTCTAGCCACTATGGAATGTTCCATGTAATATAGTGATAGTCCCTATGGAAGCAGCCAAGAGGGAAAACATATACAGTACAGTATATATGAATGAAACAGCTGTACAACATACCTTCCATGACATATACCAGTGAACCGACATCTCCCTCTTTGATAATGCAACTGTCCTTGCCATATTCCACTGGATACATACAATCCACAATCTCCTGGATCTGTGACAGTTCTAGATTCTTCATGAAGTCATTGTCAAGAATAGCTTCCTTTATTAGATCCTTTGACCTATGGAGAGAAAGGAAACATATGTCAAAATGTGCTAATCAACACCCCAAAGCAGCATGTGTGAATGTCATTGTCTGATGTGAAAAATCTTTTTTTAAAAAACTTCTTACTTTTCAATTTTGGAAAATACTTATAACAAACAATTCACACCACACACACACACACACACACACACACACACACACACACACACACCATTCCATGCATATACAATACAACTCATTCACAAAATCTAAATCTAGAAGCAGGGGAGTGGGGGTGGGAAGTGACGTGCTGAACACCTGTATGTTCAGAATTTGTTTTTAAGATTGACCTTTCCTGTTTATGAACCACAAGAGGATAGTTATGCCAAATACTGTCACTACTTGGTCTATGCTTAGCACCCGTTGAAACAGAACGTACATAATCTGGGGACTTGTTAATTGTTCTCTCTTAGTCAAAAATACAAAAAACTGCAATTATGTTGTAGGAATAAAGCAGTCTAAAATTCAGACATCATTGCAAGAAAAACTATATTGTTATGAACAACAATAACTTCATATACTAACTCCCACCAACCTTACCTCAGCAGTTCCCCCAGCATCAAATACCAAAAATTATAGAGGTATCTTAGTTATATAAAAACTTCTTTAAAGGTTTGAGGTTGTCTGGTTTTAATGAAAGAAATATAGAGTAACCACATATCTTTTTGTAAATATATTTTTCAATAACCGTTAAAAGGACCATGTTCTTCCCAGTGGTACTTGTAATAGCTCAGTAGTTTTTGAATAACCTTTTCAAAAATCCCCATAGTTCAGTATCTCAACAATGCAGGTAGGACCAATCCCTTTGTTTTTTCATAATGTCTTACAAAGCTTTTAATGAAGCATCAGCATAAGACTTGAAGAAGAATTATCTACTACTCTGAATCACGCAACCACAAATGTTAACTGTGCTCTAGTCATCATAATTTACATATCGAATTTCCCCCAGTATGTCTATCAAATCTATCTTTATCCATCTGATAATACAGTGAACAACATAAAGATTACAGACAATAATTGTCTAAAAGCTTCTTAAGGGATTTTGTGCAAATGAGCATCTGAAAATTATAAATGTGAACAAACTGGGGCTTAAAGAACATAATTTATAAATGGTAACATTCAAAAGATAAATATCATCCATCCATGTGTATTTGTGAGATTCTTGGTTAATTTCTTTTGCCAAAACCTGCCTTTAATTGTCATTTAAATATATGCCAAATAAATATTTTATGGTCTCAAGGTAGCTTCAATATTAAGGGAGAGCATGTGGGTGACTGTGGGTGCATGCAAATAGCACTTCACATACAATGTGTGGAGCAGAAAGGTCTGCTGTTTCTTAGATTCTCCAGCCAACCAGGGGAGAGAAGGTTGGCTGGTTTAATTGCTTAGATAACTATGTTTTGAATGTTGTTTCCCCCCTCTCAGTTTTTTTTAAAAACTTATACAGGGGTAGGAAACTTGTGGCCCTCCTGGTGTTGCTGGGGAGTACAATGTAGTGTTTTGAATTTGAGACTCTTCTAACCCCTGGATCCATCAAAGGTTAACATATAATCCAGGCTAGCCTCCTGTGTTGAGGTGATAGCCTGGGTGAGATCCTGCTTCTCCCATATCCATAGCCTTGGATGCCAACAGAAATCAGGTCTGTCTGTCTCTCTCTCTCTCTCCCTCTCTCTCTCTCTCCCCCCCCCCCCCTCTCTCTCTCCAACCTGCCGCTTTTGCTTCTGGCTTCTAGCTCACATCACTCAACTCTCTAAAAATCTGGCCTTTTGTCTTTTTAACAGACAGACAGTTGAGGGAAGGTGACCTACTCATTTTTCCTCTGGCACAGAGCCACTCCATTTGTTGCCTTAACAACCCATACTTACTTGGTTGGCCATTACAAGGCTGGCCTGGCTATTCCAGCAATTGAACCCATGCAGCACCCAGGAATTAGAAGCGCGGCTCAAGCCTACAGCCTACCCCCTCCACACACACAAAAACCTTGTAACAATATTATACACTAGTATCATGAAGCCCGTTAAATTAACGGGTGCTAGAATTAATTAGCGGAGTTCCCCCCCCCCGGTGACTCACCCACCGCCACCACCTCAGACCCTCACTCAGTCCCTTCCCCGTCCCCCGCCCCAGCCAGCTGCCTCCTCAGCTTCCTCTCTCCCTCACCATTTCCCACCCTCTTTTTTCTACTCTTTTCTCTCTCTCTCTCCCCTCGCTGGTCCAAGTTGCAGCAGCCCTTCCAACCCACCCACCCCCCTAAAAAATCCACACACACTTCCAGGGACTAATTCCCCCTTGCCCCGCGGTTGTGCCCGCCTGCTCTCCTGCTTTCACCCCTCAGTAACGGCTAAATGATCCTTCAGCCCAGCAGCCACATCACTCGCAGCTCTCTCTCTCTCTCTATCCACACCCACCTACCCTCCCTTACCCTCCCTCCCGGCACACGCCTGCCTCCTCTCCTTCCCCTCTAACGGAGAAGAAACCAGGAGGAAAGAGAGAGATCCTTCCGTAGCACAGCAGAGGCAAGGGGAAGCCGCACACTTTTTTTTTGTATGGTTGTGTATATGCAAGCATGTAATGTCTCTCACGGCCCTGGTTTATCCCGTCCGAAGTCTCTGCGCTCCAAGTCCCAACGGCTGTCCGTGGGGCACATGCACAGTAGCGCAATCCCACGGACACACGGACTGGACACAGAGACACTCGCATATTATTATATAGGATAACCTTCTAAATAAGGGGCACCCATCTAAGACCAATGGTCTTCATAATCAGTTACAGTTTGTTGTTCCTTCATTCATAGCATTGAGCTGATCATCAGGTCATTCAGCATAATTAACTCATCCTCAAGCTTTGTATGTTCTCATGCTGATATGCTCAGACTCTCCAAGTGACCCTCTTTTCCAGGGACAGTCACGAATCTACAGAAGCCATCCTGGTTTCTGATTTGATCTTGGAATGTCCTGCTTTTCCTTAGGACATCCCTATAAATGTTGGAGGGTATGGAATAGGACGTCCCCATGGATTTTTTCCAGCCGGAACTCACTTGAAATCAGTTCCAGAAGCTCTCAGGTGGGCACTATGGCCATTCTAAGAGAATGAGGGAGGTGCTCGTGGTGAGTTCCAGAGCCTCTTTTTCTAGAAAAATAGCACTGGACATCACTATTTTCACCAGAGAAAGGTTGGAGAGTATGTATGCTGCCCTATCAGATAGTCAGTTGCAACCATATTTTAATCACCACACAGAACTGTGTACACCTTGGCATTTTAACAGCACAAACTATAAGTATTGTGCTTTTTTTAAAAAAAAATCTCATAATATAATCTGTGACTCTTCCAAAAAGATATACAAGACAATCTTTCAATACTGTCTCCTCTGCAGTGCCACTGGGGACATCTCTGCATGCTGTCACTTTGGTTAGCTGCTGAATCAGTCTGGATCATACAGCACATGCCCTGCCATGCCAGCTGCTAGAGCTAGACATGGCCAGGAGTCTAAGTGGAATGCATAATTATATTTAATGCATCGCATAGTCTCTACCCCCCAAACTGATATGGTAGAAGCGTCTTCACAAGAACACCAAAGTAATCTATTTGAGAACAAAGCCACATTGCTCTTCTTCCTTAATAACAGTCAACTTTCAATCTAAGAGCAAAATATTAAATATAGAATATGTATACAGTTGCACCATAAATGCATGTATGTTTACTCAGAAGTAAGTCAGTGTTCACCGGGGCTCACTCCCAGGTAAGTGTGCATAGCTTTAGGTTATTAACATTTCTTTCCAGTATGTCCTTCAAGTTTCAACGACAATACAAATATATTTGTTATTTTATTCTTTTAAAATTCATTCTTGTAACCTTTCATTGAAAGTACAGGAACTTCCTTCTTCCTGATCTTCCTTTAGTTTATTACATCTTTCTCAAATTCTGGTCAGTAGGATTATTTGCCTTGTTAGCTGTGCAGACTGCATGAAAATTATTCTCAGTTATCTTCACTAGCTATTCTTCTGTCTCTGATCAAATACAAACTGTTTTTCCAATTCTATATATTTTGACCCACTGTGACCTTTGACTGACATCTCTAGCTCAGTTCAGACATGATGGCAAACTAGTACGATTTGGCACTATGTTGAAGAGCTTGGAATTAGGCATGTGTTCAAAGATTCTCTCTTATCTTCCCCCTTGCACACGGAAATTCCTCCCAAAATTGCAAATTATGGTTTGCGCTAGCCCTGCAAGCTGGGATTTTAGACAAAAATTGTAAACAAACAATACTTAACTGAGAATGACAACAATGAAAGGTTCCTGTAGTAATTGGACAGCTGCACCCCTGACAAATGCAGCAAATTAAATATTATACATAGTTTTTTTTTATATAAACTTGCTGCTAATATAAAATTGAGCATTTGGGGGGATTGAAAAGCTCTGCAGGAACAAGTGAACTGAAACACACCTAAATATTTAAAGCCACCTTTCCTGCTAGTAAAATGATACAGCTTCTCAAACAATGGCACTACTAGGTTTGGTCTACGGAGGGTCCTACATTCATTGAACAAAATATATTTGCCCTTTGATTGTAATGAGGTCTCTAAGCAGTTTACAAAAATGATAGTGCCACATTAATGACACAGGTCATAATGTGTTTTCTTTCTTCTTCATTTTAAACTTTTTCTACAATGGCTGCACTGTTGCTTGTGGAGCAAAGATCCAGAATGATATGTCCACTTTTTCTTTTATTGACCAGTGTGCCTCTGGGTCTCCTCAAACCCATTATCATCACCGCTGCTCCCCAAATATTGCACTGGCAGGGATTTTCATGTAAAACACACACAAATGTTGTGCATTTTCATAAAAAGTTGTTATATATAATGCAATATACATGGGTTCGCACTGCAAAATATGTAGGTGTAGACAAGTGCTTTGTAAAACGGCTGCAATTATACTGTTTCTTTGTACAACCAAGTGATTGTTATTGATAATAGTAGCATCATTAACATGGAATCTAAACCAAATTTCCCTCAAAATTCACACCAGCAAATTCCATGTGAAAGTGATATTTGCATCTCAGGACTTCCCTGTTAAAACAGTTTTGGAGTTGCCACCTCTCTCACACACACACCTCACTTGTGAGCAACTCTTCTACAACTGGCAATGCTCATAAAAGCTCCATGTGCTCAGAGTTTCCATATATTGATTTCATGTAATTTCACACTTAAAAACCACAATTTTATAATGTGATTCAATTTCAAAAGTTAATCATGTTTCTCCTAAGTCCCATCTTATATTGCTCAGTTCATTCATCCTACCATGTACTTTAGCCCAAAGAACAACAGCCGAAGTGTGGCAGCAGTGGAAGAATCTTTTTGCCTTATTTAGTTGTCCACAGTGTTATGGCAGATAACTAATTAAAATACAACTAGTACGTGTTTTTCATCTTGGTGAGGTTTGATTCATTACAGAGACCACGAAAGCAGCTTAGCATCATTGCAAATCTTGTACATTCACATTTTTCCCAGGTACCTGCCAAACAGCAGTGATTAATTTCCTCTAGAGCATTTAATGAAATGCAGTTTACATCTTGTATAATTGAATAGTTACTTCAGATAAAAATACTGAAAGTATCTGAACCTCATATCATGCTTTATTAACATCCAAACCCAAACAGTTGTGCTTAAGTTTTACACTATTCCTGCTATCTATGAAATAAGCCATTTAACTTATCCTTTGCTTCTGGGGTGTACAAAGTTCTTTTTCAGGACAACAAATAGCCTTTGGCTACTGTACTTTCCTTTGTTTTTGTAGACAAGAAGCCACTTCACTAAACTGATCTAAAGGATGATTTTATTAGAGACTGTCTAAACAAGCCTACCATTTTTACTGGACACATTTCAAGGCAGATAGGCTTTGGGGAATATTCATTTAGCCTTGGGGCCAGCAGTGTTTGTTGTGTTTAGAGGTGCCCCCGACAACTCCATTGTCACCAATACCCCATGCTTCCTGTTCCATCTAATTAGTAGCAAATTTAGGGAGTTTTTATGGTTCATTGATATGTAGTTTTACCATTGGGAGAAAAGCTCAAGTTTCCAGTCACTATCTTCTCCCCAGAATGCCTCTGGACTCCACGTGGCCACAGAGGCACTCTTAGAATAGGAAAGGAAGAAGGGCACTTGGAGCTTGTGCTTTGCTTTCCAGTTTGCACAGCTGAGCTGACCTTTTATTCTATTCTATTTTTTTAAGGAAAGGAAGAGGAATTGGCTGATAAGTGTCTGGAAGAATGGGGTGGGGATGATGGGAAGGGAGAGCATTTGGAAGTGCTGCCTGTTACAATTTGAGGAGGGTGATGTGTTGGGTGTTTTGGGGGGCCAGACTGTTGCTTGGCTGATTTGGGGGGGTTGTGGTTTGGTTTGGTTTGGTTTTCCAGGGAATAATACCAAAAGACAATTTAAGCCTCTCACTTTTCAGCATTTCATAAGACTAGAAAGGTTTAATGTGATCACTGATACAGAACACCATTAAGTGCTGTACACTTAGAAAACAAGAGAAGTTCAGACTAGTATAATTAGCAGGTAATTTGCTCACAGTGCAGTGATTGAGTAGAGTTAATCTGCCAGTTATACATAAATTATACAGAGAACAATTATTGTTTATGGAACTCTTTTGAAAACATTTGGACAATGTGGACGTATTAATTCCTCGTAGGGTTAATAGCATCAGTCACATATAATAAACATTATGACAAAAGTTAATTAGCATCTCTTTCTAAATCAATCACAAAGCATAAAAGAGCAGGGATTAGAACTTCAGAACTGGATTGAACACCTGATGAGTTACATTATATTAAGGGGTTCAGACTTTTAACAGCTCAGGAGGTGCACAAGGTGTCGTGACATACAACCGAGCTTGAATTTCAGCTGAGTTTTGTACCACAAAAGACATCAAAAACAGTTCTAAAGAAGCACGAACACCAATGTTGACAACATTTCCAAAGGGCAGAGAGGAGATACAGCCAATGCACATTTCTTTATTTGTTCATTTAATCCCAGAGTGCAGATTCATTTTTTTGCATAGGGCAATATTGAAAGCAATCTGCTAGGCACCACACACTGGTGGTGGGTGAGACCACAGCCAAAGTGAATGGGGCTTTTCAGGGAAGCAGGTTTGCTGTGCAATATGACCCACACAATTATAATTATGCAACCTGAGTTTGTTGGTATGTGACTGAATGCCATTGAAAAGTCTGGAATCACAGAGAGTGAAGGCAGGTTTGTTTGCTTAAGTGAAGAGGCGGGGGAGGTGAAGGCATGACCTTTCTTTCTTTCTTTCATTCCTCCTTATTCCTGATGGCAATTCCTGATGGCAGATGAACCCAGTATAAAATTAACACAGATGCTGGTGGCAGACTACCGTGTTTCCCCTTTTTTAAGACACCGTCTTATAACTTTTTTTACTCAAAAAAACAGACGGTGTCTTATTTTCAGGGGATGTCTTGTACCTTAAGGCCTCCTCGGAAGGGCCAGGCCACTGGCTTGGGGTGCTGCTGGGCGCTCTGCGCGGCACCAAGGCGGCAGGCTGCTGGCTCGGCGCTCCGCCCAGCACTGCTGGGCGCTCCGGGCGCTCGGCGCTGCAGACCGCCGGTTCCGGCGGCGGGGGGCAGGCCTCGGGCAGCTCTCCCCCCAAAAGAAGAGGCCAGGCGCTGCAAGGCGCTCCGAGCGCTTGGCGCTTCGGAGCGTTCCGCTCTGCAGCCGCCGCTTCCGGCGGCGGGGGGCAGGCCTCGGGCAGCTCTCCCCCCAAAAGAAGAGGCCAGGCGCTGCAGGACGCTCTGAGCGCTCGGCGCTTCGGAGCGCTCCGCTCTGCAGCCGCCGCTTCCGGCGGCGGGGGGCAGGCCTCGGGCAGCTCTCCCCCCAAAAGAAGAGGCCAGGCGCTGCAGGACGCTCCGAGCGCTCGGCGCTTCGGAGCGCTCCGCTCTGCAGCCGCCGCTTCCAGCGGCGGGGCGGCAGGCCTCGGGCAGCTCCTCCCCCCCCAAAAAAAGAAGAGGCCAGGCGCTGCAGGGCGCTCCGAGCGCTCAGCGCTTCGGAGCGCTCAGCGCTTCGGAGTGCTCCGCTCTGCAGCCGCCGCTTCCGGTGGCGGGGGGCAGGCCTCGGGCAGCTCTCCCCCCAAAAGAAGAGGCCAGGCGCTGCAGGGCGGTCCGAGCGCTCGGTGCTTCGGAGCGCTCCGCTCTGCAGCCGCCGGCCTCGGGCAGCCAAACAAAAAGAGAAGAGGCCAGGCGCTGCAGGGTGCTCCGAGCGCTCGGCGCTTCGGAGTGCTCCGCTCTGCAGCCGCCGGTTCCGGCGGCGGGGCGGCAGGCCTCGGGCAGCTCCTCCCCCCCAAAAAAAGAAGAGGCCAGGGGCTGCAGGGCGCTCCGAGCGCTCCGCTCTGCAGCCGCCGTTTACGACGGCGGGGCGGCAGGCCTCTGGCAGCTCCCCCCCCCCCGCAAAAGAAGAAGCCAGGCACTGCAGGGCGCTCCAAGCGCTCGCTGCTTCGGAGCACTCCGCTCTGCAGCCGCCGGTTCCGGTGGCGGGGCGGCAGGCCTCAGGAAGCCCAAAAAAAAGAAAAGAAAAGAAGAGGCCAGGCGCTCCATGCGTTCGCTGCAGCAACAGCAGCCGGTTCCAGGCCCCTCTGGCTGGCTGGGGTGCTCGGCGGTCTCGCATGGAGGTATGTCTTATTTTCGGGGGGTGTCTTAGATTTCACTAATGCTAAAAAATGCTGCCATGGCTTACTTTCTGACTAAGTCTTAAAAAAGGGGAAACACGGTAACTAACCTTTGTATTCTCATTGCACTGCTGCTTTGCAACTTAATACAGCAGGAGATTCTAACATGTACTCTGTTCCTCACTGACTAGATTCTTAAAGCCAAAGCAATGAAATCTTTAAAATTTAAGAATTGTTTCTCTGGATTAGTGGGGGCTGTGCTACCCTAAGCAAGGTCGATCCCATTTAATCTGGGAAGCTCACTGGGACCAGACTAAGTCAGTACCTGGATGGGAGTCTGCTGGAGGGGAGAGGGCCATGGGACAGTGGTACTAAAGCCCATACTTTAAAAACATAAGGCTCTAGGTTCAACCCCTATCATCTCCAGTTTAAGCTGGGAAAAACTCCTTTAAAACCATGGAGTGCCTCTGACAGTAACTGTCAACAATTCTGAGTTAGATGGATCGATGATCTGACAGCATAAGGCAGCTTCCTATATTTCTATGATTTTATGAATAGCTGAAGGTCCATTTCTCCAAAAGTCCCTGAAACTTGCAAGCAGGGCATGAAAGTGTTGTTTGACCCAGGCACATTAAGGCATCATTTAGTTATCTGTGAGGGACAGAAGCTATAGAGAGCCGCCTCCCATCTTAACCACAAGCTCTTCCCCAAGCGCAGGTGGGAGCGGGGAGGGGGATGTCTCTAGCGAGGAATCAGGAAGTAGGAGCCAGGGCTCGGGCAAGGTAGCCGAGCCAAGGCGCCGCTTGGGAACGGAAGGGGGAAGCAGGGAAGCCGCGGGAAGAAGACCGATCCCAGTGACCCAGGAATTGCGCAGGAAACGTCGTGGGCGGAGATTTAGTATCCCCAGGCTACTTTGCTGGAGGAAAACGCGGGAATCTCCATTCGGAGGTTCTGCACCCGACTGACAACATGTACATAGCACTGTTTCAGCACTGTAAATAGACTGCACTAAATAAATAGATAAAATGCAGAGCTGTGAGGAGTCGTTACTCTAGAGTAGCCACCAGCGCCACTGTGACATTATCATTCCTCATTTTCATTGATAGACCTCTATACCACATATGTATCTAATATCTTCCCCCAAAGCTACCTATTGCAGAAGGTTTAATAAGATTATACATAAACCAGTTTACCAAGACAACTTCCTAAACAATAGTGAGTATCATTATTTTAGAAATGGAAGTAACTTCGAATGGGAATTTGTTTTTTTTTGTCTGCCGCGCCGCTCCGCAGTCCCTGGCATCGCAGAGGGGGGGGAATTCCGCGGGGCGCACAGATTCCCCACAAGAACTTCAGGTCGAGCGTCCCAAAGGCTCAGAGACCAGCAGGCTTCGTTTTTTTGGCGACTCCTCTGCTGCCCGGAGACACAGTAGAGTCTCCGAGAGCCAGCGGAGTTGGAGTCGCGGGAGCCATTTTGGTCGACATCGGTTCCTCCGAGAAGCGAAGCCCCGAGTCTTCTACCGGGCAACGGCAGATTCTCCCAAGAATTTAAGAAGACCTCTTCAAAGTAAGTGAAATCTTCGTTGGGACTTTTTGGACTTTAAAATTACCAATTTGGAAAAATCGGAAGAGATTTAAAAACGGGAGTCGATCTCTTCCTAATGGCTGATTAAGAGGCGCATTAAACATTCCAAAGCCGAAAAAAAATACTTTGTTATTAGCACCTGAAACAAAGACTTTGTATCTCTTTACAAATCCCGGTGCCGGCACCTCCTGAGGAACAGCAAGTGCGTCGGGGGGGAAATTTTTTTGACAGCTGTCAAAGCTGTCAAAATTGCTAAAAGACAAGAATTTTTTCAAAAAAATTCGTTGATAGTTCAATTGGCTGTAAGATTTTATTAAAAGAGAAGCATTTGGACTTAAGAGAGGATTTATTTGTGGAAGAGTCAAAGACAATGGAAGGAATAGCCAAGATGGAGGAAACTGTGAGTGAGTGGAAATTTCCAGTGTGCTCTGCCTCCTAATCTCCTGCCTGTTTGTGGTTAGAAGGAATGAAAACAATGTATTCTCCAAGCTTCCAAGAGACTGTTCTGAACTATTTAGAGATTTTGAAGGACATTTACAGGACACTGCAATACTCCAGCATAACATGTGCAGAGACTTTGGTTCAAGATCAGGACTTTGAGGATAATGTGGAAAGTCTACCTGAGACTAAAGAACAAGAAGTGGATTTTGCAAAAACTGAGATGGAATATAAAAAATGTGATCTGGAGGAAGAACAACAAGGACTTGAAAAGGAAAAAGACAGCTGTCAAGAACAACAATATGATTTAAAGACTCAAGAAAAGAAGACTCCTGGAGGGACTAAAAATTGGGCATGGGCAACAGAGGGAAAGAAACGGCAGAAGGGGGGGGGAGACAGAGACCTGGATTGGGAAGTGGGAAAGAATGGGAGTTGGGTGAAAAATTCTAGTTAAAAAGTATTTTGGTGATTGATTAACGGTTTCTGAAATCTTGGCTTGTTAAAGGACTGCTGATCTAGGGGGGGGGGAGGACACCGGGAGGAGAAAGGAGAGTTAGTAGATATAAAAATTTAGTTTTCTGGAGGGAGGTAGAAGAATGGCTTGGGAAACAATCTTTAGATTTGTATTAGTATTTTTGTGTTCAGATAAGTGTCTGGATGGAGGGCCGCCTTTCCTCCTTTCTCTGCCCAGAAACACCTGGTGGCAGAAGGTGCTCTGGGGGGGGGGGGAAGGGAAGCCCAGACACAAAAATGGAACCTTTGAAGTGCTGCACCTAGCAGGTTCCTCTTGTGGCAGGAGGGGACTTGTGAGGGGGGGCAGCATGAAGAAGGAGGAGGAATAAGTCAATATTATAAGAATAAGAGTTGAAATTGGAGTAGAAAATTCGCCATATTAAATTACAGAAGTTAGGAAAACAAGGAAGAAGAGATCTGAGGAAGTCACAATGATAATGTGAAGAGTTGGGAATTTTTATGTATTTTTTCTTTTCTTTTTTTTCTTTTTCTTTCATGTTTTTCTTGGTTTGTTCTCTTTTTTTTCCCTTCTCTTTTTTTGTGGGTTTTGGGGTTGGGAATGTTGGTTGGGCGGACACCCTGCTCAGTCTTCCCCTGTTACTCTGGGGCCCACCGGTGGCAGGGGTGGACCTTGGGGAGGGGTAGGGGTAGGGGAGGACCTTGGGGAGGGGGAGGGGAGAAACCCAGCCACTTAAAATGAACCACCTTCGACTATTTGCTCAGCATGGGTCTTTCTTGTGGCAGGAGGGGACTCATGGGGGGGGATGTAAGAAGGTGTGAAATGATGATTGTTTATTTTTTGTATTTCCTTTTTTTATTATAAAATTAATAAAAATTATATGGAAAAAAAATGAAAAATGATATACTGGTAGGCCTAAACCCAGAGAAAGTATTTTTTCACTTTAATTTATTGAAAATGAACACTGCAGCCTCTGTTTTACTTTAATCCCATTCCACCGCCCAATCTGTGGAATTATTAGGGTTTCCAAATTAACTAGACAACGTCATTCATACAGAGTTGGAGGCTACTTATTTCCAGCCAGGGCCTTCTCGGTAGTGGCGGCCACCCTGTGGAAGGCCCTTCCATCAGATGTCAAAGAGAAAAACTACCACCAGATTTTTAGAAGACATATGAAGGCAGCCCTGTTTAGGGGGGCTTTTAATGTTTAATAGATTCTTGTATTTTATTTTTCTGTTGGACGCCGCCCAGAGTGGCTGGGGAAACCCAGCCAGATGGGCGGGGTATAAATAATAAATTACTATTATTATTATTTATTCCAGCAAAGGTCATTGGGAAATTTGACTTCACTAAGTGCAGGCAAAGTCACTAATTTGCTCTACTTAAAGGCTGTTATTGAAAGTGAAATTTTAAAAGAACATATGTGATCATTGTGAAAGCAGAGAGAAGTATTTACTAAGCCTGAATTATTTGACATTTACATGACAGTGACTCTAATACAGAAATAAGGTGGTGGGTACTGACAGAAATGGAGCCAAAACGGGACCACTACATGCTCAGGGGAATCCTGTGATTTGCAGAAATACAAAAAAATAAAAATTAAACGAACAAACCTAAGATACACAATTCTATGAGAGCTGAATTATGACTCAGAATGCTCAGATTTGGATAAAATATGCATATGGTGATTCAAAAGTATATATGCAAAATTAGAAATAATCACAGTACTATAATTTAAATAGAAATGTAATACATCTCATCATAGTGGGGAACCAAGTGTGACCAGGTGACCTGTGTGCTTGTTCAGTCTGCCATCCAGGTGCTGCTAACTGTTGGTGGACAACTTCAAGGTTCTTAATCTTTAAAGTGGACTTGGAATGGAGGCCCTCCAAATAGAGGACCATTCTTTTTTTAAAAAGAGCTCCCATGGCCACCCCCTAACAGCAGCTAAAACTTTTGTGCGTGTGAAAGTTTCAAGAATGAAATGTGTAAACAATGTGACTGTAAAACAATCTGACAAGATTTAACTGGGAGGGAAGAAAAGCCAAAGTAACAAATTGTTAGGACACAGGAAGAAGGATGCTTGTCTCTGGAAGGCTTACAGATCTGGTAGCTTTCCCATGGCCAAAGGATTCCAAGACTGAGAACACTGCTTTCCAGGATTTGAGTATACAGTGATGTTGTTTTCTATATTAAGCACACACAATCCAACGGAATATACTAGTCACTATTATCTAATATTTAACTTTTAAAGCAAAACTTTTAACTTTTACAAGCAAAACATGTAGTTAATAAAATCTGTTTCCAACTTTTATATTTCATTCAGAAAAATCAATGTCAGGATAATGATGAAGTAGCTGCAAGTAGACTTGGGGTACAGTGCGGAAATGGCACATTTTGATTTTTACGATATGCACCCTTTTTGCCTCAGCATACCAGCTCCGACCTCCTGTGACAGTGAAGGGAAGCACATACAAAGTGGCATTGGTTGCATGATTCCAAGAGCGACTACTCCAGGTCTTAGGACAGGGTTAGTCAATGTGGCAAACCCTCACCATGAAAAACTCCCTTCTGGAAACATGGATGTGTAGATCCAGAATTGGCCTCCACAGTCACTTACGGATTTGCTGTTAAGACCGTGTTCATGGAAGACAATCTTACTTGGCTACGAGTGAGAGGAGGAGGAGGAAGAGGAGGAGGAGGAGGAGGGTGAATGGAATTGTAGTCCAGCAACATCTGGAGGCACCACATTGGGTACCCCTGCCCTAGGAAGTCTGCATGTAGGAACTACAGTATGCCCAGCACCATCTTAGAGGCACTTTCCCAGAGAAGAAAACAGAGGTTACCAACAAAGGACATTTCATTAATACTGACTTTTCCATGATGAGAAACATTATGGGCATCACATTTTGTGGTGTCTCCTTCCCTTCTCTTGATGCTATAAATATTCAGGCTGCATTAATAAAACATATTGCATGAACACTAAAATTTAATGTTACCAGTTTAAAACACATGGCTTAGTGTAATTACAAACTTTCCTCTATTGTATTATGCTCTACATTGGGGAAATTCCTTTCCAGAACCTTGTTAGGAGATTAAATTCTCAATGGAAGCTGAGCTGTTTTGTCTGAAAAGATGATGATTCACCCGTGTCCTCAAAAGGCTAATGAACCTTTTAAGACTCTCTTTGAGCTCTGCATCTCCTTAACAAGTATATGACAGCAATGATAATACTGGTTGTAATAGAAAACAAATTGAGAAAGGAATATAGTCATAAATAAGGACATGGTCAGTCAACATTTGACCACCCCAGAACAGATACACCTGTGATTAACCATGCTCTTTTTATTTCCTAATTGAAATAGAATATAGTTAGCTGTCATTTATTCCACCACAAAACCTGGAGTTCAAATGCCAGTGGGAAATCAGCTTAGTGATTTCTTAGGCTTGCTAGTTTCTCTTTGTAGGTGAGTATACCCAGGAGACCTACTCACAGAGCCAGAAGGATCAACTGATTAAATTATCTCAAAAGATTTCTACTATCCTGAGTGACAGACAACTTGCAACAATTCTTCCCCCTCCCCTTTTCCTTCTTTGATTGCACTTGAGCTGGAGCTGTAACATGGACTGTTAAATGCTGATACATGTATTTCGGAATTGAGAAACAAGGGGTAACATTCTACACTCTTCTGCAGCCACTGCAAAATGTCATTTGTATACATTATGCTCCTTTTCCGCTGCTCTGATTAGAAAAATAGAGAACTTTGTTTACATGAGTCTTTGTAATTTACTGTTTATTCCTGTGTGAATCAAATACATTCACTTTAACAAGTAGGTTAGTTTTTCCTTTTTTCAAACTGGCTAATTTTGTATAGGACCTGAAGGGTTAATAAGTTTGCAAATGTTACAGTCTGAAAAGGAAGCATCAAATTCTACATGCAAATGTACTGCAAATCCCACACCAAGTACTGTGTAAATAGGCCAGCATCCATCAGAATTCAGATCCAGAGTCTACACAGTATTTTGAATGTGAGGGCTGAGGCTGGAATGTATGATAGAAAAGTAGGTGACCAATAGTAGGAAAAGGGTGACCAATAGTAGGAAAACCAAGAGCCAATAACAGGCAGCGCCTGACTGGTTGTATGTAAAAACAACAACAACAACAACAACAACATGTAGGTGAGGGCAGAATGAGAATTATGAGGCAGTTTCTCATTCACTCTAATGGACTAACCGTCACTGGTTGCCAGTTCACTTGTATCTGGAATTAAACCCATTGATTCCAAAACTGAAAGAACAGCTTCAAGGAAGTATTAGCCCCAGGCAAACCACTCCCAAGACATTTTGCTACTCGAGACAAAGAACAAGATGCTACCCATCCCCCTCCCCCACCTACATACAAAAGTTGACTGGCCTGACATTTGAATCTTATTTCAACACTGTTGAAAAGGGATCATCAATTGCACCTAAATGCAGTCAGTTATCTTAGGGAACACACAGCTCTGCCCTCTGTAACAAAAGTGTGGAGCACCATCCATTATTCCACCAGGCAGCACAAAACATCCAAACTAAAACTTGGCAAACCAAAGGCCTATATCGCCTAACAGACTTCTATAAAAATAACATACCTCTGACAACACGAGAAATACAGGATAAACTAGAAGACACCCAAATACCCTGGTTAGCACAACACCAATTACATGCCCTCTTAAACAAGCCAGTAATAAAATCAGCAGCAACAAGACCCCTGACACCTTTTGAAAACCTCCTTCTAACGACAAAGGGTCACGGCAAAGGGATGGTATCTGCAATATATAAAATACTGCTCCAAAATTCCACAAACTCCCCAGACGCAATAAAAAAACAATGGGAAGAAGATATAGGCTATGAAATCAACCCCACTCAATGGACCAGAATGTGGTCTAAACCCCCATTTAAATCCATATCAGCAAAAAGGAAAGAACTCACTCTGAAAACCATCTACAGGTGGTACCTAACACCACGGAAACTAGCACTAATACGCCCAGGAACCTCATCAAAATGCTGGAGAGGATGCACATCAACAGGCACATATTTCCACATGTGGTGGGAATGCCCCAAAGCCCAACAATTCTGGAGAACAACCGTAAGAGAAGTAGGTAAAATAACCCAACAAACATTAGAACTTACCCCAGAACTGGCCTTGCTAAACATCTTCCAGGACAATAATGCCCACCTACATCACAAAGAACTCATAACCCACTTACTCTCAGCTACCAGAAACACCATAACCAGACACTGGAAAGACCTGGCAGGAGTAAACATGGACCAATGGTACCAGACGGTATGGGAAATAGCCCTATTAGAAAAATTAACCAATAAGTTGAAATTGACACGGGGTCAAATAGAAGAAGACGGCTTCACCCCAGTATGGTTCCCCTTTATCACATACACAGCGCAACAAGACAACGACAGAAATCCACCAACAGCATACAAATCAATATGGCTAACCTGACCCGCCCACCCTACTCACATAAAACAGACCACCACAGCCAACCACAAAAGAAAACTATATCCTAGGCCAACCCCAACAACTCTCACCATCGAAGGAAAACAAATGCACAACAAAGAACCTGCACAACCGATGCTGACAACCCCCCCAACACACTTTAAGTAAACTAGAAACATTGTCACACTACCCCCACCCCCTTCCCTTATCTACCGCTCTCCCCCTTTTCCTCCCCAATGTCTCAACAATTGAAACTGATCTGTAAAAATGCTATGAGAGACACTGCCCATGTCTTTGTAAACTGAGAAAACCTTTAATAAAAATAAATTTAAAAAAAAAAAACAAAAGTGTGGAGCAGACAGGAGTCTCAGGGATGAGGCAGAGAAATCCCTTGGCTGCTGCCTAGGGTTCCCAGGTGTCCTATTTTACAGAGGGCAGTCCTCTGAATGTCCCCAGCCCTGTTCAAAATATTTTTTACTGGTTTTTACAAGAACAAATTTAAAACAATGAAGAAAAAAACTTTTAACATATCCATATATGAGATTTTCTGAATCTCGTGACTTCCCCCCCCCCATCCCCTGCAAGGGTTCTTAAAATATTTTTTCTAAGACTACATATCATTACGCTCTCCACAGATTTCATCTCTCTAAATTATCCATGTCTTTCGTTACTTTATTTTTAAAGTCCAGCTAATGTTTTTATTTATTTACAATGGCCTCCTAAATAAGTTATGCATTTCCCCCATTCTTTTTAAAAATCATGTATCTTCCTGATTTCTGAGTCTCCCAGTCAGTTTTTGCCCTTTCAGCATAGTCCAGCAGTTCGGCTTGCCATTCTTCCCTAGTCAGGACTGTTGATTCTTTCCATCTATGAATGTCTCCAGTCCTAATCCACTTGAGAGATAAAGAATCACTAGAAGGGAGAGCAGGGACTTTGAAGTTCTCCATCAACAGTTAGCAGCATGGATACAGCAAAATGAGCAGACACACAGGTCACATGATCCCATCTGGTTCCCCAGAATGATGAGATGTATTGCATTGCTATTTAAATTATATTATTTTAAATTTAGCCTCTATTCATAGTAAATTAACATACACACATTTGATGCAAACTTGTGTTGCCATTTTGTGCCTCATTTTTGGCAATGCATAAATGGTCACCCTACTGATGTCACTGCCTCCCCCCATGCACCCCAGCATTTGATGCCTGATCTGCCTGCCTTGGTCATTCTGCCTAATGGTAGGGCTGCTGGATTTCTGTAGTTATAATTAGCAGCAAAGTCTGTTCTCTCAGTCTTGCAAATGAGCCCACAGAAGTTACTAGCCCAAACATTCATGTCAGTCTGTCTACCCACACACACCCATGTTTGCACGACATGGATGGAATGCAAGGAAAAGAAGGGGGGATAGTTATCCAAGTTATAAAGGTTTTCCTGTGCGATCACGTGGAGGAGTTTCATGCCTACTACAGACAACTAGGCAAGTAGCTGGTTGCAGGACTGCAAGAGTTTTACCTTGTGTTATCACAATTTTCAGGTTTTTCTGTCAACCAAAAGCCTCTTCATAAGCAAAAGTTTCTTTTCAAAGTTGGAAACTTACAAAAGTGTACTAATTGGCCCTGAATCACCCAGGAACAAAAGATAACAACCTCTGAGATTTACTGAACACACTGGAAGTCGCTCTTCTGACCATCATCCTTTAAACCATGGGTAGGCAAACTAAGGCCCGGGGGCCGGATCCAGCCCAATCGCCTTCTAACTCCAGCCCGTGGATGGTCTGGGAATCAGCATGTTTTTACATGAGTAGAATATGTCCTTTTATTTAAAATGCATCTCTGGGTTATTTGTGGGGCATAGAAATTCGTTCATTCCCCCCCCCAAAAAAATATAGTCCGCCCCCCCCACAAGGTCTGAGGGACAGTGGACCTGCCCCCTGCTGAAAAAGTTTGCTGACCCCTGTTTTAAACACTCTTACAGCTCCCCTCACTTGCATGCCTTTTGTTAACATTTAGGAACATAATCTGCCATAACAAAGAACAGAACGAAAGAACTGCTAAAAGAATGTAAGAATGCACTTAGGTCAGCAGTAAATTGCAACAGATCTTTTCTCAGCCAGTGTAAACTACTTCACTTTCATGCCTGCAGATAAAACAACCTCTATTTTTTTTAAGATGACCACTATATCTACAACCATTCTGGAAAAATTAACCTTTAAGGTTGTGTTCTCCATTTAAGAGTAACAATTTGGCACTTCCAGTTGGAAGGGATTGTAATAAATGCAGCAGATTGCCAGGATGTCATAAATTAGCACAAAAATGCTTCCTGACAACTTGACACTAAAAGAACAACTGTATCTATTAAGCCTGCCATCCTAGACATACTTACCTGGCCTTAGTGTCATTGAAATACATAGGGCTTGCTTCTGAGCCAACATACTGTGACTTACTGTGGAGAATAAGCATTCAGAAGGAGAGTTCCACAAGAAAAAGGAGGGTGATCTAAGTACAGTGGTACCTCGGTTTACAAACACAATTGGTTCCAGAAGTCTGTACTTAACCTGAAGTGTACTTAACCTGAAGCAAACTTTCCCATTGAAAGTAATGGAAAGTGGATTAATCCATTCCAGACGGGTCCACGGAGTACTTAAACTGAAAATACTCAAACCGATGTGTACGTAAACCAAGATATGACTGTACCACTGAACCTTGTCCATCTCTGAGAGACATGCTTGGTCTTCACCTGGTCCTAGAATGCCAAGTTTCCTGCTCTACAGAGGATATTGTAGTCCTCAAAAAAGGGTTGTTAGATGACAGTGGTCTCCTTGAAGGACTGTTCAGTTCAAGTTCATTTTAAAGATAAATAGCCATAAGGAGGGACAGCAGGTCCCCTGAAGTTGCCCATCTACCTGGACCGAGCAGGCACACACATCACCTGGTTACCATGCATTTCTATTAAATATATATATATATTATTATTTCTATTTATGAGTTGATTCCCACACAATTCTCAAAGCAATGTACAAAAATTAAAAAGCTAATACAAAGTACGTTATTAAAACCTGATGCAGTACAATTATTGCATTAAAGTAAGTGTTTCCAACATGTAAATTGCCATATAGAATTGCCATACAGAAATTACATTTAGGAAAAAGCTCAACACACTCCTCCAAGTGCAAAAAAAACCACACACACAAACCAAATAAAGGATATTGGTGTTTCTCCCCTCCCTGCTTTAACTGCTTTGCTGTTAAAATAATAAAGATATTCCAATTACACATCTTACACCTCATCTATGTCCTGACATTTGATACCATGTGGTAGGCTTTAGTTCAGCTACAATCCTTTCGACGCAATGTTGAAACAAATCATAACAACTACTTGAAGAGTTTAGGCCTAGAAACAGAAGTACAAATGTAATAGGAAGAATAAGGGCTAATAACTAGGAAAGGCTAAGCTTAGCTTCATAGTTTAAAATAAATATCTAAATTACACTCTGTTCTTTAGCTAAGACTAACAGCTGTTTCTTCTTGAATGAGTATAGTGAGACAGTGATTTCTTTATAACACTCTTTTGCCTTTGATAGCTGTGATTATTATGGGGGAGGGGAAAACAGTTACCTTTCTTATAAGGCTTTGAAATTCTTGCACTCTTGCTTAATAATACTGTATTGTCTACAATTACTTTCTTGGCCATTTTAGATAAGTTTAAAATAAATTAAAAGCAACCAGTCACAGCGAGTAAAAGCTAGATTTGCATAGCACCTTGAAAATATATCCATTTTGTTATCTAAAAGTTTTTTCCTCCTAAAGTGTTGTTATGGCAATGCTCTGTTTGAAGTTCTGCAGTATTGTCAGTGGGCTGAGCCAGGCATCAGACTGCACAGAAGTACTGTGTCTACTTTGTTTGCTTCCTAGACAAACTGCAGCAAGGTAGCTTCCATAGTAATATAAAAGAGATGCTCTTGCTTTCATCAGATAAAATATCCTGGAGGGTTCAAGTGGAAACTGCACCAAATGACGCAGCATGCAGTGTTCTTGTTCTCTGTCAGCCATTCTTTCCTACACAATACTCCATTGCACCCCCCCCCTTGACCACCCCACTCAGTCATTCCGCATTATGTGGCCACTGAGCAGACTCAGTCCACATCAGGCTGCTTTGGTTCCTCTCCCTTCACCTTAGAGGTTTCCTCCCCTTTTCTTTTCTGTATGCAGCTTCCAATCATCCTGTCTAAGGCAGTTCAGCTTCCTCCATTCCTGGAAGAACAGGCACAAAGGGAAAGAAAGGTGAGCCAAAGCCAGATCCCAACACAGGGATGGTGGGAATTGCAGTCACGTAGCCTCTTAACTGTAGGCCATACAGATTCATATCATTTGATGGACAATGTAGGAATTCACAACTTCCCAAAGCCAATCAGACACCTCCTGGGATGAAAGTTATTAACCAACATGGGCAGTGGTTGAGCATACTAGTTGTAGGTCAACACTCTCCTAGTGCCTCACAGCATCTTCAGGCAGCAGTAAGTGAGGCTCACTCAAACAATAGCAGCAAAAATGGATAAGGAGATAGTCAGTCCATTAGTGCACCTACCTCAACATTGTCTATACTGACCACCAGCAGCTCTTCAGGATTTCACGGGAAAGATACCTTTCTCAGCCTGAGGATGCCAGGAATTGAACCTGGGATCTTCTGCATACAAGGCAGATGCTCTACCACTAAGCTTTGGCACATCTCCTAGGATGTTCTGTGATAGTGCTCTAAGAAGATCTGAGCAGTTCCCCCCCCCCCCGAAAAATGCTTAGCAAATGAGTCACAGATTGTCGCTGGAGTTTCTGGATATGCCTTACTACAACAGTTCCATTGTTTGGCACTGCGCAGCATCTCCAACGTATGCAATATCACCAGCTGATAAGCATATCTGCAGAATTCAGCATTGCTTTACAATATAAACTGTAATCATTTTCTCAGACCTCATTTTGCCCTGTGCTACAGCTGATAATCTGAAGAATCATAAGCATCTCCCTCTTGACTAATTGATAAACTTCAGAGGACCACCATAAAAGTGGCAGCCAGTTTTGATGAGGGACAGCTAGATTGTTCTTGGTCTTGGATAACAGATGTTTCTGAGAAATGTACCAGGATGGTTGATGGGGAAGATAATGCTACTTGGAAAAGCAGACGGCATAGCAGATGTTGTTGCTTAGTAGGAGCAGGGATCTGGCAGTATGAGAATCAAAGCGAGTTCCCCCTTGTGCCTGATATCTAATAAACAAGAGTGGCACACAAAAAAGGACAGGGCTTGTATTGCTGGTGGGGATTTGTGCCATTCAGCCTTGTCATATTTCCCCAATTAAATGCCCACACGCCCTATTGGCTTCTCCTTTCTGCATCCAGATTAATAAATCCATCAAATGCTTTGAGAAAGGTGGTTCAGAAGTGGCTCGTTCCCTGGAGATTTTCAAACGAAAAAGAGTATATGGCCACAGAATAGAAAGAATATGAAGGAGTGATAGAATTTCTCTCCTTAGAATGACATAAGACCTTATTCTGCCATCATTATCTCTGGGCATGAAATGCCATGTCAATGACAGCAATTGACAAAGGAAAAAGAACAGAATTCAAACCACCCTGCCACTTTATATTATGGAAGGCCCAAAAATATGAGAAAGTTATTCCCATTGTGGGAAACTTCATTTCATATAGCAAAGGGCAGCACGTGTTTATACTCTAAAATAAAACTGCAAGCCAAAGGAATACTAATCAAAATTGTGCCTTTAAACATTCACATATATCTGCATCCAGATAGTCAGGTTTCTTACCGGTATATCAGTTCTTGCTTAAGCAATATAATCAACCACTTGAATGGAAATTGCGATCAGGTAAGCCTTGCCATGCCTGCTGTGCTTCACTGATTTATTCCTTGCCATTCCAACAGTAGCCTATTCATGTCAAGTGCCAAAAATTATAGGCAGGGCTACGGCTAGGAAAGACCACTAGCTGAGCAATTGTGCCATTTGGAAATTAATTTAAAGAAGAGCCTCATGATGTTTTCTTTGCTATGGAATTCTTCCAGGAGCAGAATCAACCTGGAAAGCTGATTTTAATTATAACCTGCATTAAATTAAGGAATTGCACAGAAGGAAGAATTCTCAACTTCCTACGCCACCTCCATGGCCTCTTGGAGAGACTCTCTGGAGGTCAGGAGCCTCCTGAATAAGATGGGATGGAACTTGAGGGATTGCTTGGGTGGGGGTGAAGGGTGAATCACCTCATGTCAGGCTTGAATTGTAATATACTAACTTTAGGAAGTTCATAGAAATTTCTCCTCCGCTCTCCATAGCCGCCGTCTCTTATATAAACTTCCTTAATTCAAACCTTTGTTTTCCCAATAATGGTACAGCAAATTTTACTCATATTCTCCCCCAGGCTTATTTTCAACTATTTCACTTGGAAAGAACAGCATGCAAACATTCAAGAATGGATAAAGAGCTCTCCTTCTGCCTTTTCTACTTCCACTGACACAAACAATGGAATTACTGAAGTGCATGCAAATATGAACCCAAATTATTCAGCTACTTCCATTAACCCCAAATTTGGTACCACATCTTGGTGAATCAGATCCTGAGGAATGAAAAGATTTATAATATTCTAGTAGAGCCAAAGTTCCCCTTTATTATGATGACTTGCAGAAAGACATAAAAACAATCACTGCTGGGTTTTCATTCAACACAATGTTTGCATGATCATGTTTTGTCTATAATAGCTCAATGTCAATGAGATCTGGAGCACGAACGAAGCAAGCTGCTGCGGCTGTCATACCATGTCCGCTAGTGGTTTCAAAGGTTATGCAGAGGCAGCAATGGTGGAAATGTGAATGGCTCACAAGATGGCTGTAACTTCTGGTGTAGCTTTCAAGAAGGAGCTCATTAACCTCTCCCTGTGATGAAATGCATGAGCACTTTCCACACCTGGACAGTTTTATCATGGGAAAGAAGCATAATGAGATCCTGCTTCAGATGCTGCTTCTTTGGTGATCACTCGTAGCCGAGTAAGATTGTCTTCCATAAACACGATTTTAACAATGGGTCCGTAAGTGACTGTTGAGGCCAGTTCTGGATCCACACGTCCTTCCACAGTGGGGACATTGGTTTCCAGGCGGGAGTTGATCATGGTGTGGATTTGCCAAGCGTGCCTTCCTCTTAGCACGTTTCTCCTTTGCATCCTGAGATCGAGTTTCTTCAAAGCCTATGACACCTTTGGTAAAGGCTGTTCTCCAACTGAAGCTTGCCCTATCACTCAACATCCAAAAAACCAAAATGCTGCACCAACAAGTACAAAATAACCCCTCTGCTTCAGATGCTGCACTAGGAACATGACAAGTAAGACATGTTAATGTGTTTTTCAATAGCCAATAGACTCTGTGAACAATGTAAAATTCAAGAGAGTTCTGGTTCGTCTTGCTGGCCTGGTTCACATATCATGGTAGGCCAAACTCTGGCTTACCAGGACCACAAAAATGTGCTGGCACCCCAAAAGTGCCAACTCTCTTTGCTTCACCCCTGTTCTTTCAGGCTAGGCCAGCAGCTAAGCCAAAGTTGACTTAGCATGTTGGCTGCAGCCAGGATCATGGTTAAACTCTCTCCACTATGAGCTGTAGCCAAGCCCCAGCTACAGCTCATGATTAAGGAGAGGAGATTAACCTTGATCCCAGGTTCAGATGGTACTCTAAACTTTGGCGTAACTGCTACACCATACAGAGCTAAAAGGACCAAGAAAGAGTCAAGCAGCTTCAATCTCCTTCCGGGGAGCCTATACATTGATGCTAAGCAATGGTTTAGCTTAGTATTATTACCTGCAATTGTAGCTACTGGTTACCAGCTCACTGAGAGAACAAATAAGGTGTGTAACATACAGAAAAGGCTCCCATGCTTTCCTAACTTTTCATGGGTTCCACCACCTTTACAAAGAATTATAGCAAATGTTGGCATGAACATGATAAAGCAACAATAGCTAATCAGGTTGATATAATGTAAAACCACTTTTTACAACTCTTTCCCATCCTATTTAATGGCATTTGTTTTGTTAATACAAAGAGCACTGCACTTGTATATTTACTGTTCCACTAAAGCTACACACACCTCCAAATTTTCATAAAAGACATACCACAGTACAATTAGAATCTGGACCTAACGCCTTCTGATATGTGATTTAATCCATTTAATCTTATCTGTCCATTAAGACATGGTGTCCATTTCCTGAAAGCAGTTTTCTTCATTTATGTTTAGAGTCACAAAAACACAAATCAATTTATCTCCTCCTCAATGGATTTTTTTACCCAATTCACATCAGATAGTGTATAGACAGAGTAATAAGCAATGGCAGATACTGAGCGCTGTTATTGTGATGTGAAGTGGGTGAAAAGAAGACTTAAAGCCTCTATGTCTGCAATTAATTTTTCTATGGTATTATATAAAATTGTGGTTGCCAAGCTGCAGAAACCAATAAGTTTCTTCCCTCAAAGACTAATTCCTTTGGAGGCACATATTTTTAAGTATACTTTTTAAACAAGCTATAGTATGATCCAAGTTGTCATGCACAGTGCATTTGAACCAGTACCGTTGCAAACACACACTTTTCAAACTGCAGTTCGGGGGGGGGGGGGTTGCAGCTGAAGCTATAATGATTTCCATAGCATGTAATAGGTCTTGTCTACAAATGTAGTTAAAGATGTGAACTGAGTTCATTATTTTTAAATCTGTTGGTTTTAGCGCATTTATCCACATTTTTAAACAATAGTATCTTCTCTTCTTTTCCATAGCAAACCTTTAGAGTGTTTTCACAAGGATCACCAAGAATGCCTTTCCTTTTGAGATGCATTCAATAGCAGATATTGTAAATGCAGGCACTGCCTTACATATGTTTTAAATGTCTGTTACACACCCATAATAGTTTAGATCAGGCCATCAAAATGCTAAATAATTTCATATTTGGTCTGGAAAAATGTAGCTATGTCATAACAGTTGTTTTACATTTCAACATCTCTAGAAAATATTTTCATAATCTAATAAGAGATCGTTGTTTAAACAAGAGGAAACACATTCCACTCTTGAAATTGCTTGAGTACTAACTGCCCAAAGTCACAGATCATAATGTAATTCTGGAGATGCAGGCAGATATGGTGGGAAAAGATGGCTAAAGACAAAGTCCAGTGGAAAGTTGTCTTGCATAAACCACTTTATTATTAGTATGACCTGTGAGCAAGGTACATATTTTGGTGAAGCTTACCCAGGAAAGCTTCCTCATGGATTTCACTACAGGCCTTGATAGCAGGGGAGGGGAAAACAATCACTTGAATCTTATCTTGCAAAATGTCCCCCCCCTTAAAAACACAAGAATCCCCGTTTTAAAATCTTAACACCCATTATTTGCTGGTAATATTTAAAACCAAGCTCTAGTGTTAAAAGTTTTGGTATGCATTCTTATGCACTAGTTTCCTAGGAAACCAACAGTTTCATGGGGTGGGGGGGAATCTTGTGTTTGTTGTTGCACCGAAAAGTCCTCAGTGCTGAAGGTGTACATGCATATGCTCTGCTACTGATGCTTTTATAGTTGAAGAAAAATTTCAAAGGCATGTCCACTGCACCCCCATTCTAAATGGTGTGTGTGTGAGGAGATAGTCAAAGGAGAAGAACGGGGAGGAGAGTGTCTATAGCTTGCTATAAACTGGCACACATCTACCATAACTCCACTATTACAGACACCCCTGAGATTATATGTGAGGGCTTCTATGATAAGAATGTGAGTTCTTGTTACACTTTAAGTGCAGCACTCCTTGTTTTAGAAATTAACCACTAGCTGTACACCCCAGCTGCATTAGAAATGAACAAATATCTTTAGCTTGGCCTATTGCAAGGCAAACACACTCAGGAAGAATAAGAATAGGGATTGTATGTTTGTCAGATTTTGTGCCTATGAACCAGTGCGACTTTCTGGAGAAGGCTTCTATCCTTAATCTTCTGCCTGTGGTTAGAACAAACTATGTTTGGCTATCTGGAATCATTTGCCATAAGTGCATGATAGTAACGTTTTAGAACAGAAGGTCCCGTCTCCATACTGTTGCCTGCACCTGAGGATCTTTGTTAGGTACATGTTTGCTCAACATTACTCTAACAATGCTGAATATGAAAAATGGGACACAATTCCCACCCCACCCCCATTACAGCTTGTTCAATAGTTTTTTTCCTAAAAACCTACAACAATCCGCAGTGTATTTGATTCAAGAAACAGACTGAAGACTGCTGGATTTACTTCTAAACACAGAGAAAGCTGAGATGACATAATCTTCAATATAAACTCCTTGAAATATAAACTCCTTTATAAAAAAAATTGCTATACCTGAAAAAGTTCCACTCACTAGTGCTATTTTAATACCAGGAATAGAGCCACCCTCTACCAACCTAGATTAAAAAAACACCCCTCCATTTACCTAAGTTTTAAAAAATGCCATTAATACAATACGGGATCAAAAATACGAGCCAAACCATCCATAAGGCAAGGTGAGACGCCCACCTCAGGTGGCAGAAAAACAAGAGGCAATGGTCCTCCTGCCCACCACTTCTACCACTACTAGAATGCACCCTTCTTGCCATTGAGAGAAAGGCATTCCGGCACGCAATATTGCCTCTCGGCTTCCCCACTCTCGAGTGGAGAAGCTGAACAACGATGCTTTGTGGGATGCTTTGTGGGATGCCCTGTCTTCCATAGTTTGGCAAGAGCTGGGGCATTCCTGCATGCCATTCTGCTGCTCAGTTTCCCAGGAAGTGGTGGGAGGGCAGCAGAAAGGGGGTGCGTTGTGGCAGGGGTGCAGGAGGCAGCAATTCGTGTTTTGCCTCTGGTGGCAAAATGAGAGTGGGTCTCCCGATACCAGGAACTTAATTATGTCCCTATCATTTTTCAGTAAAAGACATTAAGTGATGGGAATAGTTGTGGCTCAGTGACAAAGCACATGCTTTGAATGCAGAAGGTCCCAGGTTAAATCCCTGACACTTCCTGGCAGGCATGTGGAAAAACCCTCTCTGGAATCCTAAAGAACCACTGCCAGTCACTGTAGACAATACTCAGCTAGATCAACCAATGGTCTGACTCAGCCTAAGGCAGCTTATGCTACTTATGCTACTGATGTGACCTGCGTTTAGCTTGGTGAATCACACACTGTCTAGGTGGGATGTAAAGATTTGAGGAACCCTTATGCCTGGCAGGCAGGAAGAAAACAGATGATATAACTTTCTCAAACAACTCTAGTACCATAATATGTTGCAAGATATGCATAGAATGCATCATGGCCAAAAATCTCCATGCAGTATCTCATAAATTATGTGTATACAATCAGTTCTTTAGAACGTAAAAAGGGCCAATTGCCCATCTAATCTAGCAGCCTATTCTCACAGAGGCCATCCAAATACCTATGGGAAACCTGCTACCTCCAACCGTGGACAAGTGTAAAAATATTAGGAACCCAAGTCTCTTGCTTCCAAGGTAGCAGAATCTTACTGATGTTCCTGAACGCCACTCAATGGAGAATTAACAGAATTCCCACACACAAGCACATAAATTGTATTTGTTAACAAAGATGACAGCCAATTCATTTAAAATTCTATCAGTTTCCCAGCAGGATTAGTCTATGTGTGCTAATAGGAGCTAACAGAACAGTGACAGCTTATTAGAGGATCCCTCCCTTTCAGACTGTTTTAGTTGTACAAATGGCAAGACATCTTAGTTTGCTACTATTTTTATACAGCAAAACAAACATTTATAGTTTTATCATTAGCAGAAAGGTCAGGTGCTAACATGAGGCTTTCTTCATAACTTGCTACATGATAAGGATGCCAACTGCACAAGAAGAAAATGTCCCAGGCGGGCTTCGGATACCCAGTTCCTATACAAGAGAGGGGAAAGCCTGGGTCTGTGTGAACACAAGGGGCAGGACAGGAGGGAAACAGAGCAAACTTCATAGGTCTGATCTTAGACCAGAGTGGGAAACATGTGGCCCTTCAGATGTTGCTGGACTCCAACTCCATCAGCCCCAACCATCACAACTGATGGACAGGGATGACAGGAATTGGAGTCACAGCAACACATAGAGGGACACAAGTTCCTGATCCCTCTTAGGTTCTCAGTCTATAATGAATCTGGATCACGCAAACCCCTGAGAAATGTTTGGACTAACACGGCAGCTCTGCTGACCAATAGCTGATGGTGTGGTAGAGCTGTGCTGCTACTTGATCTCTTTCTGGTTGAGCCATGGCTGAATACCAGGAGGGGCAAGGCTGCCAAAGCCAACTTGGTCTCCTGTCAGCACATTTGCACCTCGCCAGCATCTCGCCCCTTCCTCTCTCCATCAAGGTATGGAGCAGCCACTCAGTTAGAAGGAAGTCATGTGAGCAGCAAAGCCCCACATGCTCTCTATTACTGCTGCAACAGGCTTCTTCTCTGGCCCCCGGTGCCCTCAAAATCAACTCCAAAGGATTGGGGGACCCTCAGGAACAGATTGGGGGGGCATGAAATGGCAGAAACAGAAGTTGCATTATAAAAGCGGAACTCCTCATGCCGTGGTGAATACAACCATTTGTGTTTTCTATGTGCTTGATTCTATGATCACATAATGCATGTGACTTCCTTGGCCTATGGCTTGACAGTTTCCTGAATGATTCACTCTGCATGTGATTTGAGTTCCCTGCCATGGATTCACTGGTGACCCTCACCGTTAGCAGAATGGGAACATAATTTTTAGAATGTTCTCTAAATGCTAAGTTCTTAACAGCAAGGGCGTACCCACCATGCGGCAAGTTAGGGCAGCTGCCCTACTCTAGAAGCAGGGCTGGTGGGCAGAGGCGGAGCACAGCCCGGCGGAGCGCGAGTTCGCCATTCCCGCCGCACCGCGCCGCACCCTCCCTCCAGCTCCCCGGCGCGCCCTCAGGCAAGGCCAAGCGCGGCGGGGAACCAGGGAGCGCGGCGCGGTGGGCAGGAACGCCGAACTCGCGCTCCGCTGGGCTGGGCTCCGCCTCCGCCCACCAGCCCTGCTGCTAGGGAGGGGCACAGCCCGGCGGAGCGCGAGTTCGCCGTTCCCGCCCGCCGCGCTGCGCCCTCCCTCCAGCTCCCCGTCGCGCCCTCTGGCAAGGCCAAGCGCGGCGGGGAACCAGAGAGCGTGGCGCGGCGGGCGGGAACGCTGAACTCACGCTCCGCTGGGCTGGGCTCCGCCTCCGCCCACCAGCCCTGCTTCTAGGGAGGGGCACAGCCCAGCGGAGCGCGAGTTCGCTGTTCCCGCCCACTTTGTGGCCCCTCCCCTTCCGTGCCTTGGCCCCTCCCCTTGCCCCCCCTAGTTTTGATCCTGGGTACGCCCATGCTTAACAGTATGCTGCATATGTGTGTATCATACAGGTAGTATGCAGCTGAGTTCCCCAGGTTGAGTTATTTATTCCACACGAATGTTTACAGTTCTTGCTTTTTGCATGTGATGCAGATGTAGTTTGGGCAGTATTAGGGTCACCTGTTTTAGCCTGATGTGATTTGTGGGTGTATTGCTCAGTGGCAGGTGAAAGAGGTCATGTGTTCTTTTTCACACATACTGTAAAAAGCTGTCTGCAGCAGAACAGGAAAAATAGATGTGTTTAGTCTTGCAGTTAGGCTGAAGCAAAAATAGAAAGCAAGCAGATTAAATGAAAAGGTCAGAGGCACATGATGGGAAGTAAACACCTATGGACTTCCTGGCACACTCATAGACAGTACATAGGTGGTATTCAACTAAGTTTTACTCAGAGTAGGCCCACTGAAATTAGCGAACATGAGTAATTTAGGTCCATTTAGGACGAGATGGTTGAACAGTGTTCTCGAAGCTACTAACATGAGTTTGACCAAACTGCGGGAGGCAGTGGAAGACAGGAGTGCCTGGCGTGCTATGGTCCATGGGGTCATGAAGAGTCAGACATGACTAAACGACTAACAACAACAACAACACTCTGAGTAAAACTTTACTGACTACCACTCCATGTGTCTGACTTCTGGGACGGAGGCCAAATTCACATGTGTAGAAAAGGAGGTATTTAGAAATACTGCATTTGAGGCACATCACCTTACACGGACTTCACCTCTACACTTATGGACTATGTCAGATCAGCAGTCTAGGCTGACAGATCAGCATCCATATCCCTGCTATCTTGGAATGTAAGAAATGTCTCTTTTGTTTATTCTTTATATCTTGTGTGTCTTTATTCTCTTAAGGTTAAACCATAGGATAAAGGTTAAACCGTAAGTGAAATTAAACCATAACTTCAATCTCTTCTCTTGACACCATAAGTCCAGTGGGTGACCAAAAGCTCTACAGACCCGGTGAAAGTGATAAGGAAGTTTAGAAGGAGCTTCCAGGTCAAACTTTTAATTAACTAATTAAAAATCCTCCTAAAATTAAATTCCTACATAGGTGACTTAGAAGTGCATATAAGTAGTTGTACATCTTAGATCAGGGTTTCGCAAACTAGGGTCTCCAGCTGTTTTGGACTACAATTCTCATCATCCATGACCACTGGTCCTGCTAGCTAGGGATGAAGGGAGTTGTAGTCCATAAACAGAGAGATGCCCAAGTTTGGAAACCCTGCCTTAAATGAACAGAGTGGTTTCTGTGGTCCCCATGCCCTGGGTATGTTAGGCTCCATCTTTATTTTCTGTTGGGCTATGCTCAGGGTGCATTAGGCTTCATCCCCAGGTGGGCCTGATGAACTATGCCTGGGTACTATAACTTGAACTATGCCTGGGTGCCATAACTTTATTTTAAGAAGAGTCAAGCTGAGCACCAAGATTAAGGCCTCATGCATCAATTACAACTGTTGGCGCAATATACCATTTCTCACAGTGCAACATGAAAATGTTTTAAAATGTGGTATGGTAGACATTTAATATTGCAACCGTTTGTGCCTTCAGCCTCACTTCAGAACTTGGAAAGCTATGACTTGCATTTCTCAGGCCTGTTTCTGAAAGAGTGTCAAAAACTGTTTGGCTACAATTTTTAGATATATTGTTTGTTTTGTAGCATAATATTGGAAGAGTACCGTGCATTTGCAGACCTTTATACACGTCTACAAAAAGCATTTCAGTGATATCATGGAAGTACTGTTCTACACATTTTGCAGGATGTGGTCGTTGTTAGCTCTGTCATTAGACAGAGTGAGGCAGTCACTTCAGGTGGCAGGTGCTGGAGTGACAGATGCTAGAGGGGCAATAGCAGCCCCAGACCCCATAGTCATTCCTCCTGAGCCCCCCAGCCAACCCCCTCTGTCAAAGATCAAAACACTGGAAGACACTAAGCCATTGCTGAAGTAAGATTCTCCAGTTCAGTGAACTTCTGTGCATGGAATAGAGAGTGCCATCTTGTACTTTGCTTCAAGCAGCTAAATGTCATGGGCAAGCCCTGAATATGGTAGTAACTCTGGATTAAACTAGTTCAGACCACATATATCTGACTCCCACTTTAAAAACAAAAAACACCACTTTACCTGTATTGAGAAAGCTAGCACATCAGGTAGGATGTTAATTTCATTGAATGTGTAGAACAGTTCTTTATATAGACTGTAGAAAATATGGTTTCTGGTTTCTAAAACCCTTTCTCCCTGTGAAAGTGGTTTTCATTTTTTCTGCCTCATTCTCAGGGTACTTTATTTAGGAATCTGGTTGGTGTGATGTTGAACATACCTTATAACTGTGAAGTGGATGAGAGTTGTGTATCCCCCCCTCCCATTAAGCACTTCTCCAGTGCTCTGCAGCCTCTTTAACTTCCCACACTGGACCAAAAAAGACCCATGGGACAAATTGCTTCATGCTGCCTTCCCCTGAGCTTTAATTGATGGAAAACTTGAGAACCCTGTTACTGAATACTTGAGGTTGGTACACTCACTGATTTAGTTTTTTAAGGCAAGCCATTCCTTTTATTTACGGGGGAGGGGGGAGACCTGCAATGATTTTTTTTTCAAAAGTAAAAATATGTTACTTAAAAAAATATGAACTGCTGTTACACAATAGGAAGCCCCCCTCCCAACATTCCTGCAGTTACTAGCAAGCTCAGCCAAAGACATCACAGTTGTTTTTTATTTGAAAAAAAGCCCCCGGAAATCTACAGAGAATGAAAGGGCTATTTAGAAATGCCCGTTGGCCCCTTCAAAAGTAAGGTATTTCCTCATTAATTAATGAAGAATTGGGGGGGGGATGTGGGAGAATTTTTCCGAACAGCACTTGTTCTAATTAATGCTACATACCCAAGAGGGTTTGGGGGTATCTGCTCTCAGTGGGCTTCTTAAGCCCCCTTTTTAAAATTGAGATGAGTCTGGAAAGTTATTCCACCACTCCAAAAACATAAAGCCAAAGCTCCTTTTGAGCATGCACTCAAAAGGAGCTTTGGCTTTATGTTTTTGTTAGGGATGGAGACACCTGTTATCTTTGGAAAAAATGAGAAACAATATTAAATGCAGTTCTCCTCATTTTACACATTTCTGCAGCAATTGACAATTTTAAAATCCTCATGAAAATTCAGTAACATTTTAGTATGAATTTTTCCTAATGATTGTGTTTCGTATGAAGCTTTGACTACTATACAAATTTTGTCAAGCGATCTTCCCTAATGAAATGCAATATGATGTTATTTACACTAATACATACAATTTTATGCACGTGCTTCCCTAATATATGTGTATTGGAGAACCATATCACAGAATTCAGAGTGCAAATTTCAAAGGCTAGTTGTGTTTCAATTAGTGTAATGGTTTGATGAATATTAATTGGGTAGGTTTTAATTAAAATTAGCATAGCCTTCCCCAACCTGGCTCCAGCTGTTTTGGACAGCTGGAGGTTTGGCAAAGGCTGTGCTACTCCTTGAATGGTTCTTACTTAAAGTAGCTCTCTGGATCCCGGGCAACACTTGTGGCTCTTACTTGGAATTCATTCAAATCACTAGGATGTACTTCCAAATAAACAGGGTTAGTTGGAGTTAGATCTTTGTGACTTTCCTGGGAGCTGCTTCAAACATTAGAGAGGGGACAGCACCTCCATGGGAAAAAATACAAGAAAGTCACATATATATTGTCCATTATTTAATATGTTGATGTTGTTGTTTTACACAGGAATGTTTTGAGCCACTTCACTAGAAAACTATATAAAATGTCTGGATATGTTTCTTTTCTTACAACTATGAAGGCTACTACAATTGGGAACCTTTTGAGCTAGAGCACATAATATCCATCCAAGCAGTCCACTGGAGTCCCCAATCTGGAAGGGCTATAAAATACTTTGTCAAGTAAGGCTTGAACTCCACCTTGGTGACAAGTACTTATAACCACAACTGCCTCACTCCAAGCTCCGTGGAGACTGGTTTTGTTGCTTGCCCACTGCAGAATTATTGCTTCTCATGCATTGCCACCGTCAGCACCCCATCCCTGAAATTCCAGCCAATTTCTCAATCTGATGTTCCCAGTAGAATAAAAACTTTGTAAGAGATAAAACAGATCGATTTCTCTTTTTGTCAGATTACTCACTTTGTATAGAATACACTCCTTTGGATTGGTCCAAGACATTTTGCTGCCTGAGGCAAAGGACAAGATGGTTGCTCCTCTCCCAATTTCATATGCAGAAGCTGAATAGCCAGGTCCTCTAATTGTGCTTCAACACTAGCAGCTGAATTGCACCCCACACTGCCCCTGAGGGCAGCAGGCTAGCTTAGGGGGTGTAGGGCAGGCTAGTTTATGATGCTCAGAGGAAACTAACTGCCAGTCTGAGGCAACCACCTCACTCTGCCTAACAGTAGGGCTGGAATTGCTACTCTAGTCCTGTCCACCAATACCCACAAATGGATATGCATTTTTAAATAAGTCATCCAATTGCTGTTTCCCCTATGACTAATAGCAGTGACCTCTGGAAGAGAGCTGGAGAGGGATCCAATGTAGAATGTGTACACTCTCGACTCTTTATTCTGTTTGACATAAAATATGTACTCCCAGCAAAGTTTGTGATTTCCACAGGGACATGTTGTACAGTTTTCAAAATGCATGCAGCTGTTGCTCATCAGAAAAGAAAGCATTTTTAAAAAGCATAGTTCTTTTCCCATAGTGAAGAAATAATAAAAGGGCCCTTATAAAGTGTAGTATTTGTTAAAGATCAGTTTGAAGCACACGGTCTAAAAATAGTTTTCTGTAATACAAACTGCAATGAGAGAGTTCATTCCAGGCTAGGATAAAAGACTGATCCATTCATGTTCTCTTTTTTAAGGCCACATCTTACGTACTTAACCATTTTTGCACTAACATATTTGTGGTAGGAACCTTATTTTCCAAATAAACAGAGTATTGTTTACAGAAACTGGTTTTTCACTGACCTGAGCTTTGGAAACACACCCTTTTCTCAAAAAATAAAGTTCACATGTTGAGTTAGACTTAACAGCAACTTTTTTTTAACACTGAAAAAGCTTGTTCATTTGAAGATAGGAAAGAAGGCTGAGAAAGCTAGAGTGAAGCACATGTAGAAACAGAACAAGAAGATATTAATAAAATAAGATTTCAACAACATAGGAAGTTGCCTTATGGTGAGACAGCCCATTCGTCCATATTATTCAGTACTGCCTACGATTGGCAGTGGCTCTCCAGGATTTCTGATGGGTCTCTTTCAGCTCTACCTGGCTGAATCTGAGACCTTTAGCACACAAAAGATGTTCTACTACTGAGTAATGGCCTCCTAAAAGCACCTCTTTGCCAGGGTGGCAAGAGTGCAGTCAGCAACCACTGAGGAGTTATAACAATCCAGCCTTTCTCCCACACACCTGGAGCAGAGCAGCACCGGTATGTTCCTACCAAATACAAGCTTATCCTTGCTGACTGAAGAGGTTTGAAGCAACAAGGTTGCCCTGACCAAAGTGCTGCATCTTTATCAAGCTTGCTTGGTTCAAGCTTTCATAAACTATCAATTCAGGCTGGAGTGTGGCATGCTGGAAACAAAAACAAGAAGAGACAGAAACTTCCCTGCTGTAGTCACCACTGAAAAAAAACAGCTGCTTCTGAGATAGGAGAGCAAGAGAAAGAATCCCTTCCAAAAATAAATAAATAAAGAGCAGCTTTATAGGTAAATAATGTTATCTGGCAGCTGGCTGTGAGTCTTCCCTGGTCCTTGAGAAGTCGTCTTGTATCTTAGCTTCTCAGAATCACAGTTTCCCACCTTAGCAGTTTCAGGGTTGGAAGCTGTCCTGCCGGGCATAGGTCCTTTCCTGACAAATCTTTTATTGAGAATTCACCCTGATTTTGGGGCATCAAGTTTGCAGGGAGGCTAAATGTCATTGGCTATTTATTCTGATTTGTTTCTGGCAGGATTACAGGATGTTGCATCATCCAAATGTTATCCCACACTTTCCACTGCAAATAGTCTAATTTTCAGGGTGCAGGGAGGATGAGTTTGTTGTTCACTAAATGAATTTTAATTGCACAACCTGAATCTGCTGGTGCATGAATGTCCCTATTTTCAGGTGAGATTCAGTCTCGAAGAACCCTTAGTTTAAACATCACCTTCTTCTTTTATTACATCCAGGAGATATATATCAGTGGTGATTACTCCAGTGGTGATTACTCCAGTTACTCCAGTCCTAACAGAGGTTATTTCAATTTTTTGCTTCAGGTGCCAGAATGTCTAAGCACCATTCCTAGACTGCATGTCCTCATAATGTACCATGCTCTTTACAATAATAATACAGTAAATATATTCCTGGCAACAACAAAAAAGATTAAACAATGTAGTAAAAACAAATGGCATTTGTCTATGTTCAAATGTCTGGTAACCTTACAATTCAGTCATTAACCACTTTAGTAATGACTTCTAAAAAGGAGATGTATAGCTATTGATGTCTTCTTCAGAAACATGCAAGATACAGCCTTTAGGAAAAGATGGATGGCTGGATGGCTGCAACTGGACAGAATGCTAAACTAGTTTACCACTACTGTATGCCTGAGTGAGCCACAGGCTCACATGTAGGCATGAAGAGACTAAAAGCTTTCATTTCCATTTTAAACCAACAGCGGTTATTTGTTTTGCCTGAGCCAAGAACCGTAGTTAGGAGAAACCAGGATTATAAACAGTTTGGTCCCTAATCCATGGTTGACACTAAGCATACTAACTAACCACAGTTCGTTAAAAAGAGAAGCAAAAACATTTGATGTATGTAATCCAAACATTAAAAGTTGTAGAAACTCTTGTCCTAGTTCATGAACTATAGATGGTCTTCCTCAACTCTCTGTTTCAAGGGTGAATTCCACACACTTGAAATTCACCTAGATATGCACATAAATAATAATTATTAATGTACTACTTTTCTTTCTCTCAATATACAACTGCATTTATAAAATGCAGCCCACCAGCGCAGGTATTATTCTGCAAACAACATCCATCTCCCAGGGGTTATAATTCCTTGGAGAAATTGCAATGAAGTGAATAATGACTGTTGAACAGCAGTGTCTGTTGGAGTGTTATTCACAGTATTTAAGTGTAATAGGCAGATTTATGATATAATAATGTATTCATAATGGAAGTATTTATTTTTTATTATTTTCTCTCTGTAATGAATGCCCCAGTATCTCTAGTAATTCTTATTACACTTAATGTCTTTTGTATGCTCTATATCTCCTGAATGCATTTTCATATTTTAAAACCAGGAATGAAAATAATACCTAGTCATTGACACTGATTAGATGAAGCTTATTATCATTAAAAGTTATTTGCAATTCTATTAAACATTCACCCTGCATATAAAGCATTCCATATTGACAATCTTAGCCCAAGGTATAATGATTAAATTACATACTGAAATGGGCCTTATCAGGAACAATTAGTAACATGTAGCAACTTACCAGAGAGTTTATTGGTACAGAAAGGCAGAGAAAAAATACAACCTTCTAGACAGATGCTTTGGTAGTCTAGAAGGTGGTCGTGTCCTGAGATAGCAGGTTAGGGAACAGCTGCATTAAAATGTAATAATCTACCTAGTTAAAATCCCATAATTAAAATACATGTTCAATATTTTCTTTGGAGGGCAAGTACAGACTGTAATTTTCCAGCTGATGTTATATGAGAAACTATGGTCTGTGTGGCACTGTGGGTTAAACCACAGACCCTAGGGCTTGCCGATCAGAAGGTCGGCAGTTCGAATCCCCATGACGGGGTGAGCTCCCATTGTTCGGTCTCTGCTCCTGCCAACCTAGCAGTTCGAAAGCACGAAGTGCAAGTAGATAAATAGGTATTCCTCCAGCGGGAAGGTAAATGGCATTTCTGTGTGCTGCTCTGGTTTACCAGAAGCGGCTTAGTCATGCTGGCCACATGACCCAGAAGCTGTACGCCGGTTCCCTTGGCCAGTAAAGCTAGATGAGCATCGCAACCCCAGAGTTGTTCATGACTGGACCCAACGGTCAGGGGTCCCTTTACCTTTATGGTCTGTGTTAACAGTAACAACACAATCCAGTTAGGTTGGGATAAGAACCACTGATCTCAATGGGACTTACTCCTGAATAAGCATGCATAAGATTGAATAACCAATTAATTCTGAGATAGCATGGGGAGGAGTGAGCTTGTGAGTCCTCAGCAACTTCTTTGTTCTCCAGATTATTTGGAGAATTGTGTGTGACCATTTATCTTTAGCAAATGGCACCCCAACCTGACAAATTTAGCTCACAAACATTCAGAACACCAGCAAAGTTGGTTTAAGAAGTGTGTGCATGCTTGAGGGACATATGGCCCATTAAGCAAATGCAGCCCGTATGTATAATTGCCCTGTGTAGCTGGCTTACTGGAACTGCAAATACAGGGGAAGCTGTCACGTTATAATCATGACTGGGGAGTAGGTAGAATGACAAGCTACATCTGCTGAAATTCTCAACTCTGCTTAACTATAAAAGGTGCATAAGTTATGTCATGTCTTCTCCCCCCCCCCCACATTTGGCCAACCTTCTGGTGGGCTGGTTCAGCTTGGTAGGTCACGAATTGTACAATCCTGTTTGTATATAATGGAGAGCATGATAGATAGTGGTGATGGGGTGGAGGTGGATGAGGAGCTATTGTTGGTGTGTTGCATCCAAGTTCCCAAAATATCCATTTCTCATTATGCAGAAAGACAATTAGTCATCATTTAAAACACACACACACACACTTTTATAGCAGCAGAGGCAGGCAGAGAGTTCCATTGGTGTTTGAGGAAGAGAAAATACAAGCACTATGAACTGGCATATTATTAGAGAATGGATATAGGGGAAGCATTTCAATTCATTAGACAAACATGTAAAATGAAATACAGTTGCTAGTAAAATGCTTTTGTTAAAACATACAGAAAATATGTGCATTGTCTTTCATATAATGAAGGGACCACTTTTCACCTTTGCACATAAGACTCCCAAAGCTAGAAAAATTTCTACATAGATGGGTGGATACAGTTTGCATTCAGACCTATCAGTCACCAATCAATATCATGGAAATGTACTGATAAAAATAACAAAGGTAGTCTCCACATTGAATTCAGACTACAGAATTAAAGCACAACCTTTGACAGGAGACAGGTATCAGCTGCAATGTTTGCACATGGATCAATTTATGCTGATCTGTTGTGACTGCTAGAAGATGTCAGGATCCAGGTTTTACGTCTTGGGATTTGATGCTGGCCAGATGTATAACCAAGTCTGAAATAAAATGTTCATATACATCTTTCCAAATACTAGTCTCATGGTATGTCAGGGGTTGCTAACATGGTGCCCAACCAGGGGGAGGGCTGTAGACAGTGGTAGATCATCTGCTTTGCATTCAAAAGATTCCAGGTTCAATCCCTGGCATCTTCGGTTCAGTTTGGGAAAGATGTCCTGTCTGATACTCTGGAGAGCTGCTGCCCATCAGTATAAACAATACTGAGCCAGAATACCAATGGACCTGACTTTGTATATGGCAGCTTCCTAGGTTCCTATGACAGGAATTGTAATTCAAAACATCTAGATTAGAGGGTGCAACATTGGCTACCCCTATGTTAGGATTTGGGCTTGCTCTCTCTTTTGGGGGGGGCAGGATTCTGTTGCAGAAGAATAGTGCTTTTGGGAGATTATCTTGAGGAATTGGAAGGTAATGAAAGATCCAAAAGGGGAAAGAAATTGAATGCTAAATCCCATTTTACTGTCCACCCCAATCTTATTTTAAGCATGCTTCCCCTTCTCCTGGCTTTTCCTCTCGATTAGTACTCTCAGCAGCAGCACGTAGCTCAGTGACTTTTCTCAGAAAGCCAGATGTTTGCAGGGGATGGACAGAGGAAATAAAGAGAGAGCTTTTTAAAAAAAATGTCCTGGTACTCTGTCACTGCTAGTGTAGTCTGTTTAAAATCGAGACTCAGCACTGATCAAGCTATTTGCCTTAAAAGGGCAAAAGATCTGTGAAAATAAACTTCAGCTGGAAAGACAGGAAAGAAGGGGATGCTGAGGTCTACAGCAACTTAGTCACTATTGTGAATGCCCTAGTCCTTCACAAAGAGAACACCAGCTTCCTAGAAACTGAGGACAAACCAATAAGGACAAAGGGAAAGTTACTGGTTACAGAATGGCACAAGGGATGGTATTATTATTGGGAAGAGCATTGTTGTTATAAATGTGCTGGTGGTGTTCCTGTTTGCAGTTTGAAGTGTATGAACTTGAGCCTGCTTGATGCAGTTGCATAATTTTGGACTTAAAGGTTGCATCCATCACCGCCATTCACACACAGATTTTCATAACTTGATCACTGCAACATGAACTGAAGAGCTCACATCTGGGTGAACTATCACAAATCAAACAATGTGTGACGTCCCCACATACTCCATGCTTTCCCGTGTAGTACTTCCTTCTCTGATACTATAAATTAACCTGGACTGGAAGAAAAGTATCCCTGGCAGGATGGACTGAGGTTTATGAGCAGCAAGCAGGGAAAAGGCTCTGAAGCTTTTTCACTCACATACTACTCTAGCCCTTGAAATCTCACCTTACTCCTTACATATCAGTGGAGCAAATCTGCATTAAACATTCGGGTCTGCATCAGCCTTCATGTGCTACCTGGGTCCTAGAGAGTAAAAACCTGAAGTAAGTGAGCGAAACAAGACAGATCTAAAGAGACTGTCTTCTGCCTGTGCTGCCCATCAAACACTGAATAGTTTCCCAGCATACAGCTGAGGCTTCATCACAGTGGATTCTAAAACAAGGAGCAGGAAGAACAAACGGAGAAGCGAAAGCACCGTTCAGGTTTTGTAGCAGGCTCTGATGCTACTTAACCTGAAGAACGTGCCTCTGTAAACTAGAGATCTCCCTTCAGATTGAGGCGAGTTCCCCAAAGCATCAGTCCTGCCACCTCATTGACACAGTCAAGGCAACTAAGTGGGTGGGGGAGAGAGAGAGACAGAGATGGCAAAAAGACCAGCAGCCAAGCATTTTAGCCTGTGGTTGCTAGGATACTGTGGAGAACCCTCCACTGCTACGCAGACAAGGGAGAAAATAATAATAATAATAATAATAATAATAATAATAATAATAATAATAATAATTAATATGATGTGCCTAGGCCCTATGGACAAACAGCAGTAACAATAGAAAGATGCTGCTTCCTCTTGCCCATCTCCACTAGCGAATGATGCGAGTTTCCGGTGAAATAATATGCTTTACAAACCTGGAAACTGTTATTCAGTAGGCTAAGGGGAAGAAAGACAATTCATATTCTAGAGCAGCAGACACTGGGCCTCTGGTTAATGGCCGTTCAGTCTGCAATTTGAAAGCCAGTTTTCTAGGACACAAATCTCCCCCACCCCCTAGAGCATTTAGAGGTTATCTTATCAATGTCCTAAAGGTTTCCATGGCAATGAGCAGGGCTCTTTTTTATTTAGAGAGAAAGAGAGAGAGAGAGAGAGATCAATTCTGATTATTTTGTTCTTTAATAAGTAGTAATTAATGCAAGAGAGGTTATATGAAAGATTACAGTGTCATGCTATATAAAACTGCCGTGAAATTTTTGCTGAAGGGTTAACGAGCGTGAGCAGGAGTCTTATTGGGCTGTTTGTCCGAACACATGAGGACATAAAATAGAGAGAGGGCACTACATCAGATTTGTCCCCAGTTCCCCCACGCATCCAGACTTTTCTTCAGACCTTTGTGTGTGTTTTACATGAAGGTATGAAGAACACATCTACTACACCTGTCCTCTGCCTTATCAGGGTTTCCAGCCCTGAGAAGGCTTCTGCATGTGTTCAGCCAAGCGAATGTAGAAGCCGCCTTCAGACCTTTGTGCTAAATATGCAAAGGTCTGAAGAGGGCCCTGCCTGTGCGAGGGCACTGTGGGCAGGGCTTGCATGCATGCTACCCCCTCCCCACTTTAATCCCTTGAATGTTCATATGATAAGGTTACCAGATTTTTTTCAATGAATCTGGGGACACTTTTCAACTTCCTACGAAATAGATGGATTTTGTATAGGGCCTGATTTGTAAATCGGGGGCTGTCCCCGGGAAATGGGGACGTCTGGTAACATATGAGCATCTGAACAGGGCTAGATTATTCACATCATCTCAACGTTTGCATTTTCTTTTCAACAGCATGATTCTAGCAGTTATTACTATCAACAACAAAATATATTATGGGTATTGCTTAATGATGATCATAACACACTCCCTTCTAATAGACTTCACAGTTTCAGAGAGAATGAAGATTACAATCCTACATATCCTATATTTATGTTGTAAAACTAACTGTATTCTAAAACTTTGCTAAGACATATAGTGAACTATTCCAAATAAAAGTTTCTCCCATGTTACAGAACAACCCACAACTTTCTCCTACATTGCTCTAAAGGTGGCTGAAACAATTTTATAAAATGCATCATTTGTAAGTGAATTCCTTAAACGAAATGACACTGGCAAAGTAACTTATTTAGAAATGGCTGCAGCAAATACTGACACAACACAGTGAATTAAGCCTCCCACTAACTATCTTATAGGTAAAGGGACCCCTGACCATTAGGTCCAGTCGTGACCAACTCTGGGGTTGCGGCGCTCATCTCGTGTTATTGGCCGAGGGAGCCAGCGTACAGCTTCCAGGTCATGTGGCCAGCATGACAAAGCCACTTTTTGCGAACCAAAGCAGCACACAGAAACGCCGTTTACCTTCCCGCCGTAGCGGTACCTATTTATCTACTTGCAATTTGAGGTGCTTTCGAACTGCTAGGTTGGAGGGGCTGGGACCGAGCAACGGGAGCTCACCCCATCGCGGGGATTCGAACCGCCGACCTTCTGATTGGCAAGCCCTAGGCTTTGTGGTTTAGACTACAGCACCACCCACGTCCATACCTTATAACTGGTTATAAATGGTCAGTATACTACCACACAGAATGGAAGTCTGAACAACAGAAGTGAATATATTGTAATATATATATATATATATATATATATATATAGAGAGAGAGAGAGAGAGAGAGAGAGAGAGAGAGAGAGAGAGAGAGAGAGAGAGAGAGAGAGAGAGATCTTTCCTTTGATGTTAGCCCACTTTTCAAAAGGAAGCTGCCATGTACTGTATAGTGTACATTTCCCATTATTTTATTTTATTTTACAGTATTTTATTTAAAAACCATTAGTTATCCAGATAGCTTAGCTAGGACTGGGTTGGCACAACCATTCAGGCAGTTGATTGAAGTGGCACATATTAATAAAAAAAAAACCCCACTTCTGGAAGTAGGGTAAAAAGCTCTGGTTTACATACTACATCTGCCTGAGCTGGTTCCCCATGAATCTCCACAACATTCCAAATAGAGCTTTCACACACATCTCTGAGAAGAGATAAGCTCATAAGAGGAGCCCTGCTGGATCAGGTCAAATATCCACCTACTCCAGAATCCTGTTCTCACCGTGGCCTACCATATGCCTATGGGAATCCTGCTTGTAGGGCCTGAATGCAAAAGCACCATCCCCACTTTAAATTTCAACAACTTGGGCCATGTGAACATCTCTCCATGGGGACATTGTGGAGAAATACCAGCACACAAGCAGGAAATGGCACTTGCACTTCCTATTTTGCCCTCACATCTTCTCAATCATGCCCCATCAGCAAGATCTCAGAAGCCTCCTCAATGATACTGAAATGGATTTTGGGGTGCACTTTATTTTGTGTATGGATCCTCTTGCCCTGTTCCTACTCCTTCCCCACACATAATAGCAAAAGCTCTTGAGCTAGCCCTGATCCTAGGCATCTGGCCTATATTCACCACTCTGTCAGAGAATTACATTCCCCTTGAGTAAATGCAAATACAATTTACGCAAATCCTTTTGAGCCCTCTCCCTCACCTCCCATTTATACAAATCAGTCCACAGTCTGTGCCAAAATTTCTCATGAAGTCTGCAGGTACATAATGAATACTTTCAAAAGCATTTTGCCTCATATCTGTTTGGCAGCTCAGCCTTAGTCAAAGGGTGAAACCCAGCTTCACAATAAAAATCTCAGCAAAACGCCCACAATGAGAAACAATGGTAACTCTGCTAACATAAAGTTGTAAAGGACTAGGATCATTGTGCAATAGACCTTGATAGCACTTGTGTGCTGTGCAGAGATGCTTTAAAAATTTGTTCTTTGCTATATATTAACTAACCTGATTCTACAATTAACAGACTAATGCAATGATTGGAATGTGTAGTTACTCTGCAGATTTCACGTCTCCAAATTTTGCCATGTGCTTAGTGGCTCAAAAAAATAAGGTCCAAAAATGTATATAAAAATGTGAACTTTTGGATAAAATACATACTCCTTGGAGATTTTTTTTAAAAAATTGCAGCTTAATGTTGAAATGGGATGGAATGAAGATACAGGCAAGGACTGACCTGCCCATCCCTAGTGTTGTAATGTAGACTATATATTTACTGGTACTTGGAAATAGATCCCCACTGAAATAAGCGGAATTTACTTCTGAATAAGCAGTAGAACTACATACTTTATTGTTTTATGAGACAGGGAGAGGGAGGATAGCCTATAATCCAAAAACTTGTTAAAACAGATTTTTTAAAAAAAGTTTTCCTGTTTTATGACTTACACTTTAGAGAAACAGATGAGTAAAGACAGGCCTCGTTTCAAAACATCCAACTTAGTTGCAAAGCTTGAAACTTACTAAGCCCTGTTTAGGGAAGCTTTTAATGTTTAATGGAATTCTGTATTTTAATATTTTGTTGGAAGCCGCCCAGAGTGGCTGGGGGAACCTGGCCAGATGGGCAGGGTATAAATAAATTATTATTATTATTATTATTATTATTATTATTATTATGAATGTGCAAATTAAACCTGTATTTTATTTTGATCAATACTGCTGTTTGTTTGTTTGTTTGTTTGTTTGTTTGTTTTATATCCCATATTACTCCAAGTGCAGGACCCAAGGCAGCAATGGGGGGGGGGAGATACTGTAGCCTTTAATGTGCAATTTTTACTGCTTATCTTGGGATTTACTTACACCCAGGTTATTTTGCATAGGAGTCACCTTTCTATAGGAAAAGAGAATGCAAACTAACAAGAAAACAATAATCACAGATCCCAGCAAACAGCAAAGAATGCCCTCATTTATAGTATTTATATGAATGAGAGAGCTAATGTGTAATATAATTCCTTGCTATTCAGAGCAGTGAGCAGCAAACCTGCCTTCATTCACAAGTTAATTGATCATATTTTAAGAGGGAAATGTTATTCATAAACATGATACATTGAAGTAATGAGGTTTCTCTCTCCTTCTAGTCTATTACTTATAAGTGACCATAAGTAAGGGAGAAACCTTCTACAGAAGCAACAGTTCTGAATGTTAACTCTCAGAAAGAAAAGCTTGATGGTTATGCATAACACCCAAGCAGATCATGCATTTGATCATGTCAAATGGCTAAACAGAACATTAGTTCATCAGTGAGCTCAATCAAACAGGGAAAGCGTAGACAGCAACGTTGTGTTTACAGAAATCAACATTTAAGCTATATAGTCTATCTTCGAGAAGATTTCTCACATCTGCAGGTATTTTATCTACCTCACAGGAATTTTTAATATAGCATCTAAATTTGTCAAAATGAACTCTATTTGCAAAATACCAATGCAAGTAGCAACTGGGATGCTACTAATAAATGAAATCATACAGCGTGTTTTGACATAAGCCATGAATTGCTTCTTTTAAAAAAAGAAGTATGCATGCTTTTTCATGATTACCAAAACGTATTACATGAAGATTGATTGGACAGTCATGAAAGGAAATTAAGAATCATGTGAAGGATGCTGTGTTTCTTCTCCAGAGGTTTCAACTTCTCAATTAAAAACTTGTGGCAGCAAGTGAGAATCAAGAACAGATTATTTCCCTCAAATTTATTTGAAAAGATTCAAAGTCAGATTTATTACAACTGTCCTTTCACCATGTCCTTTCTGAGCAGGGAAGCCAAGCACAGGAAAAATATTCTGAAAGGATTCTTTTTTTTTTCTTCCTTTCCTTTGAAGACATTTCAAAACCACAGAGAGGAGCAAGATCAGGAACGCTAGGGCAATCCTCCGAGTAAGTGCCAAATGGGACTTGTGTGCTATGTTCAGGCTCCGTATCTTATCTTTGTCACAATGGATATTCCCTGATTTTTCTGCTAGTTGCAAAGAATGTCAGACAATAAGGAGCTCCCTACACTGAATGCCCATTCACTCAGCAGCATCTTATTGACTGTCACTCCACAGTTTGCTGCCCACAAGCTTTCCAATAGGATTTTGTTTTATGAGAGTATTGTACCTTCCCTCCCCCTTTTTCAGAACACACTGTCACAACCTCTCTCCCATCTTGTCATTTCTTATAATTTTATTGCTTGCTCTTTTTTTTCTGAAGCCATGTATAAATCCAATGGGATACCACAAATATGTCATCCATAAAGGAAATGCACTTTGCAAATTCGTCCTTACCTGAACATGTATTGTTGTTTTAAAAAGGGCCAGAAACAATCATTAGATAAATAGGCATGATTAGGACCCCCGATAGTATATTCTGGTAGAATGATGGCTCACCTGCTTTGCACAAAGAAGGTTCTTAGTTCAATATCCAGTTAAAATAATCAGGAAGCAAATGAGAAATACCTCTGCTTGAGACTCTGGAGAGTCATTGCCAGTCAGAGAAGGTAATACTAGGCCAAATGGACAAACAGTGGTATAAAGCAGTTTCTCATGTTCCTGGCGCACAATTTTCATTTTGACTCCCACTGGAGAGGAGAATCCCTAACTGAATAATTGCCCCCTCCACAAGTTATACACCCCCATACAAGATATGCCTAATGTGCCCCCTTTGTCTGTGGCTCTGGATATGACAGCAAGTGAATTAAATTAAGTGACAAGCTAAATCACCTCTTACATCCTCTGTGATCACTTTCTTCTATCACATACAGAAGGACAGCAGGCATCAGTGATACAAGGAAATCCCAAGAGGAACATATTCTCAGGCATTTGAACAAAGGGAATGTTTTCACAGAAGTCATATAGAAAAAATATGGAGCTGGGAAACAAAGAAAACCATTGATACTCCTATCCTTTGAGCGTTTTTGCATATATTGTATATTGTTGATGGTGATGTAGAAACATGTATGCCCTGGTGTTGGAATCACAGAGTACTTCATGTCTCCACAGAGCTGAATGTAAACTGGGGCATTTGTTTTAACAGAATTTTACTTATTCTGTATTCTCAGTGGAACATAACGCTGAAGTGAGAAAACTCTTTGTTTTTGCTAACTGCGTGAACCTTTACAATTCAGTGATTTAATTTGCATGTTGGTAAATTAAATCCAATGTTTCTTTCAGCCTCTTTGAGCCTTCTAACATGGGGCTGGCTATTCATCTGACAAAAAAAAACCTGTAAGCCACCTCAGTGTACTTTCCAGCTGACCACTTATTTGTACACCCAGATAGGCTTAAAGTGGCCTTGAAAGCTGATGAAAGGAATTACTCACATCATTGGTTGAACAGAAATGTGGCAATGATGGAGCAATTTGACAACTGCCTCTCCAAATGGTCAGCTCCAACACATAATTAATGTTGCCACAAACTGAGAGCCAACTCTTGAATATGCGACTCAATCTTAAGCTTGTGTGGAGGCATCTTTAGCTTCCAGAGTGTGAGCCAGAAAAAGTGTTTGTGTGTGTCACATAAGCACACAAGTGAATTTGCTAGAGTTTCGTTCTAGTACAACAGGGATAGCCAGCTGAATGTCCTCCATGTGCTGTAGCCAACCAGGTACTACCGGTAGTTCTAAAAATTTACAAATATGGATTGAAGGCAACAATAACCCAGAGGTGGAATCCCAAGATAATCAAACACATTTTCTGTGTTCTAACACATTGTTTGTGTTACACACCATAAGTTCCTTTGAGTCTTTCAATTCATGCCTTCATCTTGTGTTGATGATTATGAGTATAGAAGTATACAGAGTTGTTGTTATGTACTGTAATCCTGAATTTATTTATCCTGGTGAAAAAGGTACCAGTATGATATGGGGGAGTATTCTTAAAATGTTTTCACTCAGTAATAAAAACCTGGTGTTAAGGGATTTACACAAATATATGTGCCTTGAGTACTACAGCTTATGTTGATCAAAAGTTTTCCTTAAACTGAGAAAAGAAAAACTACCGGTATGTAACTCAGAAAACCCCAAAGTCCAACAAGAATTTGAATCCACATGAGAAAACTGAAAAGCAATGTATATTTTATGGATGTGAGTAAGTTTCCAACACTCATTTTTCAATTTTACTCAGAAGTACAGCTCAGTTAAATGGGATTTACTCCACAGACTTGTCATTATGTAGTCCTGGATTTATTTATCCTGAGGAAAAGGGTGAGATATGGGGTGGGTGTTCTTCACTCAATAATAAAGCCCTTGTATTTACTCATTTTGGGAGTAATTCCAATTGAACTCAGTGCCCCCTAATGCTTACTAAATGTGTACAGGATCATACTGTCCAAAGGAACAACTGAACTCACAACAACATCTGTCTACTATTTCAACCCATAGCTTCCTGCTTTTGAAGCAAAAACATCACATTAGCTTTTGACGCCTCTTAAATTCTAACTTAGGTTGTCTGAAAAAGCAAAACAGACACCTTTCCCCCTTGCTCTCCTCTCTAAAAAGCTTTGTCAGTTTTGACTGCCTTGGTGGACTTGATGAGCTGTGAACGGTGAAGCGGACCAGACTTCTCCATAGAGACGCAAGAGAGATGAGAGGAAGAAGTACCATAATGCTGGCGAATGGAGGGGAATCAGAAGGAAGTCCTGCACTGGTGTCGCTGTGCCCCAGAGACACACTAAATTATGTAGCTACTAGAGAAAGCCCAGGCTGCAAACTCATGCGGACCAGCATTGGCAGCATAAATCCAAGGCACCTCTGTTTCAGACAGCAGTACAGCCAAGAAGAAAGAAAGAAGAGGTGAAGGTCTAAGAGTAATCCACACTCTTCTCAGGGTCACTAGGAAGAATGCAGAGAATGGGGCTATCACAGTACATATTTTGAGTACAAGGACAGAGTCTCCCCTGCCCCTGTACATGGGATGCAGTAACCAATAAATGCAAAGTGTGCATAGCATCCCTGCCTTTCTTTCACCACCAAATAATTGCAACAAGGCACCATATAGCTTAGGGTGTCAGGGCCAGCTTGACCCTTAAGCACTTTTCTTTTGAGAATAAGCTCTGGTCTATTGTGTTTCCTCTCTTTCTTTGTAGCCTCACAGCCCCCACCTCAATAAACCAGTAAGGAACAGCAGACAAAGTTTGAAATGAAAGAGTAAATAGACCCAAAGCCTTCCACTACCCAGGAGGAGAGAACAACAACCACCTGAGGGTCAGAGGAACGAAGAATTCTCCACAGTAGAAAAGGAAACTTGTTCTGAGGTGTAGAAAGATAAGGCTGCCTCTTCAGATTTTGAGAGGACACTAAAGATGGCAATTCAGTGTCCACTGACCTGGAAGTAAGCCCCATTTGACTCAAAAGGGTTTACTTCTGAGTAGACATATAGGACTGTACTGTGAAGGGGCTGTCTAAACCCTTATAGTCTTTGTAATCTCACTGGAAACAGAAAGAGGAAAGTGACTGAGTGGGGAAGGTTGTAGCTCACATTCTTACCTCTACCTTTTGATACCACCAATGCTCAGCTTGCAGATAGATGGCCTTGCAGGCAAAGAAGTGAAAAGCAGCTTTGCAGAGAGCTACTAAGTCATAGATAAATGTCACAGATAAAGAGCATCCAGGTCACCTTTTTATGCCACACAGAACGGTTAAAGAAACTACCCCAAATATTTTTGCCTGAGTAGGTTCCAAAGAAAACTTAGGTTCATAGGAGAACATGTTACCAAAAACACCCCTCTCTCTTTAATAAATACTGTACCTTGTAAATATGAAACGGGTGCAATTAAAAAAAAAAAAGGTCCGTGAATTTGGTTCACATAGTTCAAATGGCAGGCAGTCCCCAGTTAAATTCAGGGCAGAAAGCCACAACAATATCAAAATCCCAGACAGAAACGACATACAGTACCACACTGGAAGAGACAGTCTGATGATGCGGTTACTGCTGTGATAATTTTGAGAAAGGGAGAAGGGGATAAAATGAGAGAAACTGTGCTCCCTCGCCCTTCACATTTCCACACTCTAGGAACTCTCATTTTTTCTGCAGGGGGATTTGGATACTTTGATATCTGAAAAGGACACAGAGGAATGTGGCGTTGGGAATGTGGGCAGCTCAAAAGATAAACGAGTTTTTAGCGCTAGGAGGGAGGGAAGGCAGATTGGGTGGAAGCAATTTCTGAAACTGAGGAGGAAAGCGATGGGAAGCAGAAGGCGGCGCACAGGGATCCACAAGGCGAGTGAATGGGCAGTGCGGGCGACAGAGACAGATACACGGGGGGGGGGGGAGAAAGAGAGAGACCGAGACCACATCACAGGGACGCCACACGGACACAACGCTTAACCCCTGGCTTACTGTGGGCTCTTGGGGTAGAAAGGCAGGGTGACATGGCTGAGGTCCTGGATGTCAAAAGCGGTGGGCTCGGCTGAAATGGCCTGCCTCTTGGTCCTCTGCTCGCCATGCAAGGTGGTGGAGCTTTGCTGGTGCGCCTGTTGAGTGGCGGGCCGGATAACCGAGCGATACTTGTCCAGTTCGTTCTGCAGCTTCTGGATCAGCTCGTCCTTCTGGTCGAGCTCTAGCTCCAGCTCGTCGATGAGCGCATCCCGTTGCCTCAGCTCCTCGATCTTCTCTTGCAAGGCATATTGTAAATCCCGCAGCGTCCCCATCCTTCAACCTCCTCCTCCTCTTCCGCCACCACCTCCTCCTCCACCTCCGTGGGGCTCCTGCCTGCGCCCCCCTCTCAGCGCGTGGCAACTTTCCCCCCCGCCCCACAAAGAAGTAGTAGTAGCCGACGCCTCCTCCTCCTCCTGCCGCTTGTCCCACTTCAAGTCAACTTTGCCAATCGTTCCTCCGATCGACCTGCTGCTGCTGCTGTTGCCGCCGCCGCCGCCGCCGCAACCTCCGCCCGCAGCTCCTGTTAGCCTTTTAACGCGCGCCTCCTCCAGCCTGGCTGGCTTGGAGCCGGCGCTGTTTTTGGCTCGGCGCGGCGATTCAGGCTACGCGAGGAGGCTTCGAAGAAACATCATCGTCTTAAATGGTGCCCCATCGGCACCAGTTCAGCGACGGCTGGGTGGTTAACTGTGATTTCTATCTTGCCTGCGTCAAGCTAGACTGGAGAGAAAGGCAGCGAGAGGGAGAGAGGGGAGAGAGAGAGAGAAGGAAACGGAGGGAGGGAAGGAAGGAACAGAGCGCGCGAGGGGCGTCTGCAGCATGCCGTAGTACAGGCACTTTCCCTCCGTCGCTCTTCGGAAGGCTACTACTCTGCTCAACTATACAGCCAGCGGCTCGCTTCCCCCCACTCCCACCCCCCTTGCCGCCCCGCCTGCTCGAGGTAGGTGAGGGGGTGGGCGGTGTGGCATGCCAGCAGGCACTTCACGCTGAAATGGGCACGCCACGTTTGCAAAGGAATGTGCCGCCTCTCTGGACACTTTTCATCGGGAGGGCGGGCAGACAGCCTTAGTTACGCACGCAGACAGGCACTTCGGCTATAAACATCCACAGGAGTAAGGGCTTGGCCAGACCTTCTCCAGCCGTTCCCCCAAGCAACCTCCAGCTGTGGTAGAAGAAGTTCCGTTTGGATGATGGGCACACGCAAGCTCTCACACGCGCACCAAGCAGTGCCTTGTGGTTTAAAAACGCACAAATAAATTAGAAGCAACAGGGACTGCAGAGCCAGCCCGGAGGCACGTTGCTGTGTGGGGTTGGCAAATGCCCCCTTCAGCCCTAGTTAAAGTGCATAGTGCCCAGCGCTGGACAGGTTGCTTTGGAACCCAAGGTGGAAAATAGCACAAGCATTTATTTCCCAGGTGGTGGTGGTGGTTGTTTTAAACAATTAAATTCCTAAGAGTTCGCTGCCCATTTATTGCACCCAGAAGCACTCTACTTAATAGTAGAAAGTGCTTTAACTAACCCCCAATATTTTGGACTGTTTATGGTCACTCTAAGTTGGAAAGCAAGTCACTCTGTATATGCCAAGGCTCCACATGTTGCAGAGAACACAGTGGCTGCTCCTCCACATTCTCCTTAAGCACTCCTAGTAAAAGACAGATTTTCATAGCCTGCCCAAGGCAACCTAGCCTGCCCAAAGCAATCTCCAGGTTTAGGAAAAGATTTATCTGTAGTGCCGGCAAATATATAAACACTTAGAGACACACACATCTAAAATATTCATTGTGAAGCCATTACCAGGCCATTTCAAACTGCCCTGTAGCAACCTCGAGGGGTTTTCTATCTTTCTGCTTCCTGATACCTGAATTTCCATTTTTGAGAGCTTAAGGAGGCAGGGCATATTAAGTTTTTCCAGAACATCCACTTTTTCTCAGGACAGTTATGTCGCTTGTCCTACTGTATTACAGTTGGGTAGTAAACTCACTCACCTACTGTGTCATTACAGCCACACACAAAAAGAAAGCAATTATCTGAAAAGAAAAGCAACTACAGTAATTGACCAGAGGCTGGGGAAAGTAACATTTTAAATGGGATTTGAAAGAAAACCTTTGGAACAGCTCACTGGAAAAGGCTGCTGACTATAAAGGTTTATATAATCATACTCATTCTTGCTTCGGGGTGAATGGGTTGAAAGGTAAGAGCTTCACCAACCTGGGATCTTGCTGGGTTTTGGCCTCACACCCTCAAACTGTGTAATCAGAGGAGAGAAACAGGTGCAGCCTTCATTCTGCACCAAAATCCAAAGTAATTTAGGCCCAGGCTGTCCCTACCCAGCAACTGATGCATGACTTCAGATAAAGCACCTGGATCCTGCACACTCTAGCCAATATTCTTTCCCACCTGCAATTCTGAATCTCATACCAGGAAACAAAACACTGCCATGAAACCCCCTTGCTGCAGAAGAAGAAAGGAGGCAGAGTGTGCAATGCATTATGCGTCTTACTACAAATGCTTTGAGATATGACATATCATGGCAAAAACAGATTATTCATGCTTCTTTCTGTAGGCTATTTCTGCCTTACGTATTTATGTGCAAACTCAGAACTACAATTCTGACTTCTTAATCCTGCCAAATCTGCATAAAAGTTAAGTTCATCCACAAAGCTTAAAGGTGGAGCTGCTCTTCAGCTGACTTCTACTATAGTATGTTATAGAACGAAATGCTCCCCCATAAACATCCTAAAGTGGTTTAACAATAAAAACACCAACAACAAAATCTACATTAATAAAAACACACCAATTTACTGGCCAATGCAGATGAACACTGTAAAATAATGTCTACTTAAAAGGTTTGTTGGAAGAGGAAGGTATTTGGTAGGTGCTGAAAATACAGTAAAATGGCCTGTCTGATATATAATGGGAGAGAGTTCCAAAGGGCAGGTGCTGCCACTCAGAAAGTTTGATTCATACATCATATGGAATGGACTTCCTGATGAGATGGTATCTGCAGGAGGTCCTTTCCTGCAGAGCACAGTAAATGAGGGGTGAGATTATATTTTAGGTATCTTGGTTGGAAGCTATACAAAGTTTTATACACCAACACTAGCATCTTGAACTATGCCCACTACCTATGTGGCAAGTCTTTCAACAGTGCAAGTCCTTCAACAGCAGCATAAAATGATGAGAGATATTCTGCCGCAGTGAGTACTTAAGTTGATGCATGTCATAGTTGCTGCAGCTTCCAGTTCAACCTCAGTGGCAACCTTACAAAAAGCATCTTCCAGTGGTTCAAACTGGGAATTACTAGTACATGGACAACAGTAGTCAGGCTGTCAAACCCAACATGTCACACAGATGAAAATCGAGTTTACACTGATCCTTCTACAAACATGGTTCACAGGACTGATGAAAACATATATGTTTGTCGTGCAATAGCATCAACCTCACATGTCACAAAATTGTTGTTGTTGTTGCTATAAGTTACCATCACAGAATTTTAGTATCTCCTCACATTGTCTCAAGTGAAATGCTTTTTCAGTAGAGTCAGTTCACACATTTAGCTACTGTCAACCAAGTGTTCAGTACTGAGGTTTAAATAAACCAAGGGATGAACATACATGTTTTGTGCAAATATCAAGAGTTTGAAATGGCATACTCCCATAAGGTAAAGGTAATTTGCAGGAGAGATGTACAGTAGTACATCTGGTTAAGAACTTAATTCGTTCCGTAGGTCCGTTCTTAACCTGAAAGTGTTCTTAACCTGAAGCACCACATTAGCTAATGAGGCTCCTGCTGCCGCCGCACCGCCAGAGCACAATTTCTGTTCTCATCCTGAAGCAAAGTTCTTAACCTGAGGTACTATTTCTGGGTGAGCAGAGTTTGTAACCTGAAGCGTTTGTAACCCGACGTACCATTGTATTATCCAATGGCATTAGGCACTGCAGCTAAATTTTGAACTTCCATGTACTGAGGCGGTAGAGCCAGATATAAACTGTTAACAATGAGGGTGGCAGTATCCATCATTCTCTGGTTGTTGGCTCCCAGTGGCAATTGGCTGGCTGTTCCTGGGCACAGTGCTGGTTTAGACAGGCCAGGGGTGTAGAATGGACACCTGTGGCCCTCCAGATGTTGCTGGAGTACAGCTCCCATCATCTCAGACCCTTGGCCATTCCGGCTGAAACTAATGGAAGGCAAAGGCCGACAATGTAGGTCTTCAGTGAGATACAGCTAGGCATTTTTTCTGTTCTTAGAGATGAGTACTTTCCTCGCCTAACTCTCTTAAAGTTATTTATTGTTTGTATTTTTAGAATGCTTTGATGCACTGGAATGATGATTGAATTTGTCTCCCAAACACCATAATGAGGGCAGCTGTGTCAGTAAAGACAGATGTGATGTTTCTGTTTGTGACAAATTTGGAGGGAGGGTACCTGCATGAAAGTAATATGCCCCTAGTGAAGAAATGTACACTTCAAAGCAGTTGAGCTGGCAGGTTTGCTCAAAGCTTTATGAAGAACAGGCGTACAATGAGGTTTGACATTTTTTGTCCATGGAGGAACACTCATGAAAAATGTTACATTACAACAGAAAATTGACATGGATTGTGCAAGAAAGATCTGTGAGCATGAGCAGATAACACTATAATCCCTTCTTACAGAACTTTCTTATACAAGAAGAAAGATCTGTGAAGATTTTGAATTCTGGACTGGATTCTTAGAAATGCTTCAACTCTGATGGAAGAGACAACAAACAACACAGTTCATTTTTAAACAAAGCGCATCCTTGGATGGAGGACTGGCAAGAAGAGAAGCTGCTTAACCATTTCATCTCCGCTCCCACCAGCTATGTTCTTCTGCTCAGAACACAATAATACCTCAGTGGCTTCTACTCCCCCACTCCCTTCCCCCCTGGAAAGTATAGACACCATTTGTGTTTGCAGAGTTGTATCTAGGAACCCTTGCACCCTTGGCAAGGAGCCATATTGGCATCCCCCATTCCTTGTGCCCTTTGCAAAGAGCTGTATAAGCATATCCAAAGCTGGGAGAGATCATGTACCAGAAATTCAACAAGTTTTCTTTTTGTCACCTTTCATGACCCACCAGTGATTTTCTCTGCATCTAGGAGTAGGCCTGCTCTGCTCTATCTCCCCTCCTTCTCCATCAGTTTGTCTGTTTCCCTTGCTTCCTCCTTCCCTCGGCTTGCTGCTTTCCCTCCCTCCCTCCCTCCCTCCCTCCCTCCCTCCCTCCTTCCTTCCTTCCTTCCTTCCTTCCTTCCTTCCTTCCTTCCTTCCTTCCTTCCTTCCTTCCTTCCTTTTCCTGAAACTCTGTCTGCCTTCACTCAGAGCCCTGCTGGGCCCTCCACTCATACTTCTAATACCCGTAGTGCCACCAGCCAACTGGGGAGGGGGCCTTGAAGGGCTTCCTCCACCGAGGCATCCAGAAGAATGGAGGAGGGGCCCAAGGAGCAGGTGGATGGGCTCATAGCCACTCTGAGGCAGAGTGGAGAGGGAACATCCCTATGTGTGTGTGTGTGTGTGTGTGTTAGTGAGAGAGACCAGTGAGACTGAGGTTTTGAGCAGAAAAAATGACTGAAAGTACAAAGGTTAAAGCAACCACTCCCCTAGAAGCTCTGTTTTGGGGTGGCTTTGTTCCTGCCTGACATAAAGTGCCAAGTAGCGCTGGGATATTAATTAGTATACTGATTCTACTCAGCTATATTTCATCTTTGCTTTGAATCCAAGTGATGCAATGGGAATTGCATTTCCCCTTCTTACATATTCTTTTCGGATTATTTTTTAAATCTTTATAATTATTTATAGACTATTGTTTTTTCGATCATTTTTAGCTGCCTTGAATACTACAGCAGAAAGATAGGGCACAAATGTTTTAAATCAAGCAATCAGTTCCCATGAGTCTCTTGGCAGGGAAGTTTGTGGACTGAACTGTGATTGAATGGTGTGTGGAATGACGGGTATATTATGAAGTCATGTTTGAAATCACAGTACAGCTTCCTAGTAGTTAATGGTCTTAATGCTATCAAATGCAGGCTTGGGGGAGTATTTGTGCATGGTGCTGGGGTCCATAGAAGGTCAAGACCATTTTGTGTAAACATCTGTAATGTGATGTTTGTTTCAATCTTCACATTACAGATGAATAACTTGCTTTCAACCTCTGGAAGTACTCCAAGTGCTCATCTTGTACGGTTTCACAAGCAAATGCATAATTTCATGAGTATTCATGTAAGAAAAACATTTTTTAAAAATCAGCTGTAAGTGTTTGAAACAACTTGTAACAATCTTGAGTCACATCTCTCAGGATTCTTTTAATAGTATCAATGAGCATGTAGATGGGGGGGGGGTTAATCTGGTAAACATTGTGTGTTCAGACTTCTACAAAGCCTTTGACCAAGTTCTTCACTGAACAGTCCTGAGAAAATCTTGCAATCACAGAATAAGGTGTCAGAGCAAATCACGGTCAGGGCTAGATCCAATGATAGGCTGGCACCACCTAATTCTGCTTTTATCTCCATCCTCCCCTCTGTTGAGTTCTACAGAGGCAACACAGAGACTACGGCAGAAGATACTGCCAGTCAGCCAGTGCCACCCACTAGCCCGGTTGTAAGTCAGAAGGCAGGCAGATGGGGTCTGGCCGAGGGCAGCCTGAGGTTGGTGGAGCAGTGCTCCTCTTGCCCTAACTGACTTGTCTCCATTAAATTTATCTCCTTTAAAGCAGAATAAGTGTGGTAGACCAAAAGCAGGTCAAGCACTTCATTCAAAACATTTCAAGATGATTTGATTAATGAAACTGCAGAAGGACAGATAGTAATTCTGTTTTTATAGTTTACAAGGCAGGTTTCATTTTCTGACATACATTTCTCAAGAGACATATTTTAGTTCCTCCCAGCCCCTTCCATCCCCATTACAAGTTTCACAACAGTACAGTGGTACCTCTGGTTACAGAAGCTTCAGGTTACAGATGCTTCAGGTTACAGACTCCTCTAACCCAGAAATAGTACCTTGGATTAATAAGTTTGCTTGAGGATGAGAACAGAAATCGTGTGGTGGCAGCGCGGTGGCAGCAGGAGGCCCCATTAGCTAAAGTGGTGCTTCAGGTTAAGAACAGTTCCAGGTTAAGAATGGACATCCAGAACGAATTAAGTTCTTAACCCGAGGTACCACTGTATGTGCTACAGCTTGGATAAAACTGGGATTTATCAAAACTTTGGTTACTAAAGGTCAGTACATTTGAATCTTAGTGGTTTGTGGATGTCCTTCTAAAGACAATCCGCACAGCCACATTCTTTAATGCCTTGCTAAGATCAAAGGGTTTGCAATTAATGCTATAAAGAAATGCTTAACATCAGAGAGATTTCTTTCTGTATGAAAGGGGGGGAACCTAACCACCATGAAATAAAACCAGCTCAGTCTGCCAAAGTACAAGATACAAAATACTTGTGGGGCTGGAATCCTACACAAAGGTCTGTGCAGCGCAACACAACATTACTGAACTACATACCGGTAACTGTGTGAGTGCATTCACTTACATGCAAGAAGAAAAGAAGTTAAATAGTTAGATATTATGAAAGTAGCCATACCTTCTTTCTGCTCATCTCAGAACACATCATCCTTCTCTTTCTCTCTCCCACAATGAAAAGTGATTAATGTCATAATATTTATCAGGCAGAACCAGCAAAACTAAGACTATTGCTGCAAAGCACATGCATCCCAATACCATAACTTTTAAAGAATAATCATACAGTATATTGATTTATTCAAACGTCATAGAAAAAGCATTTTCTAGAGTGGGCTTCTTGAATATTAATTGGGCGGCGGGGGAGCTCAAACCATTATATACAATCAATAATCCCATAAGAAGCATAGAAGGTCAGGAATGATGTGATTTATGAAGCAGCACAAACCCAATGGTGTTCTGTAACAACTAATTGACAGCTCTGGGCATAGAAACCCGTGCACATACAGCTCACCCAATCTATAATTCTCACACAGATAATGATCCACAAGGGTGCTGGTTCTTTGGTTTTGAAAGATTATGAAAACAAAAATATAATGAAGTACATTGGCTTGGATTTTAAGATAAGTCAACTCAACAAGTTCATTTGAATAAAGCTTCCTGTCCCCTTCCACCATTTACAGCACCCTGAAAAGTTTCCCCAGAAGATCAGGGGCCCTCCTAAACAATGCAGGATGGGTCATGGGGGCTAGGAGACAGAAAAGGGAAATTGTGTAGATTGGATATTTTTGTGCAACTCCCCTTTTCCAAGGAAGCCCGCAAGCCCCCACCCCCCACCCCCGGTCACAGAAACATTATTTTGTCTTAGGATGCAAGTCACAAACTGCAAATAGTAATATAGGCCTTCCTAGGTTTCACTGGCCCTAAAACTGCTACAGGGCCTTACCTTGTAGCAGCCTAGGACAACTTGCTTCAGACAGCATTAAAATGGGGGATTGGATAAAGGCAGGAATTGGCATCTAAACTGTACAACAAGGCAGTTTAAGCTCTGCTTTATGCAGCAAAATGTTTGGGGCCAGCACTTGAGTTGATGTTCAATAAGGACTAATAAGAATGTGAGGCAGAAATTACCTGATTCAAATCTCATCTCAACCATGAATTTACCAGATGGCTTTCAGCAAGCCACCATTTCTCAGTCTCCCACTGACCTATCTTACACTGACCTATCTTACTATGTTGCATACTTGGGAGAAAAGCAGTAGCCGGTAGGATTGGTAGATATATCATCCAAAACCGGTCTGAAGTCCACATCGTTATATTGGTTTCATAATTTTTGACCTGGCAATGTATTATGAATCATGATGTGTGTGCATGTTTCTGCATGCACTTTGCAAAGATCACTATGTGGGGAGAACCATGAAGCCATCCAATGCCTCTACATAGCTCCATCCTTATTTCAGACATCATGATATATGGGTGTATCATGATGTTTAGCTGGTGATATATTGTGATGTTGAAAACCAGGTATCACCCAGCCCTAGTAGCAGGAACCAACTGCAAAGCAGCCAAAACGTTTGCTACCATCTTCCTGCAGCACTAGAATGCAAGGAGCTCAATGCAAGGAGTCAACAACGGGTCTTCTATGACCAGTGGATTATGGAGACTTTTCTATTCAAGATACAGTAATTCATTTATCAAGATTACTGACGCATTTGCAAATGCATGGAATGAATTTTGCCTTTCCAGTATGTCTGAAAAAAATGTTCCATATATTGATATTGTTGCATTTTCACCTTTTACCTGTTCATCTGCTATAAATTAACATCCAATGCAATAATATTGGGGGGGGGATCTACTTGTTCCCACATCTACTATGGAAGGTTATAAGAGTGTGAGAGAATAATAACCAACAGAATCTGAAGGGTTGGTTGTAGGTAATAGGTAACACAAGGCATATAAAGTTATGACCTATATGACTTTGTGATATAGTTGAAATCACCTCAAAATGTAGATTCTTGCTTTTTAAAAACAACAACCAGAAAGAATGTTTAGAGGTAACATTTGTTTGAGCAAATGTCTGTTCAAGGCTACCTGTCCAAGAATGGTATTCTGAAACCAAGGAAGAGTTTAGATAACTAAAAACAGATGGCTCACAAAGAGGAGGGGGTTAGAGAGAGACCAAAAATATGCTAAAATAGAAAGAAAGAAAGACACCTGCTGCAGTGACTAAAAATAAATGATGCACTGAGCTATAACTGGTAATATACTTTAGCTTTTTATATCTCATTAGAGCCATAATGTAAGAACAGCAAAAATGAATGGCAGTCACACAATTTAAAACTGAAGCATCACTGCACTTGCAAATAAAATTAGTCAGTTCTGCCTCTGTTCTATTATCCCTTGCACTGTAGAATAAACAGGTTATGTTATTTTTGTATTTCCTTTCACCTCCCAAAATAATAAATAACATAAAAGGGAAAATATGTTCACAAAGACCAACCTCTCCCAGTTTATTATTGTTGTTGAATATGGTAGGTCCCTTCATCCTTGATGAATTTGCGGGGTAGAAGAAAAACAGCAGCGTAGTTAAATTGGTTCAGTAAAATGTCCTTCCGGATAGATAGCTTGCTATATCCATCCTTAAGCAGCTCTGTAATGCAAAAGTATGTGCAGATGGGTGTGCACTAGGGGCATAGCGTGTGGGGGGAGCCGGGGGGGGGGGGTCATAGCCCTGGGCACACAATTTTTAGGAAGCATGAGCCAGATGCCCGCATGCAAGGACCCCCCCGTCCTGTCCTGCCTGCTACTGAGAGTCTGGGCCCTGGAGCCTGGCCTCGCCACCGCATCTGCGGCTGCCTTGCCTGGTCAGTGTCGGGGAGATTTGCCCACCAAGGGCCTGCCTCGTTCCTGCATGGGTGGGCTGGGGCACAATGCAGCCCCACTTGGCTCCAGTGGCCAGGGCCGAACTGGCACGTGGGCTCCATGAATCCTCTGCACCCCGTGTGTGCACGCCCGGTAGTGTTGACGGTAAGGCCTGGGCTGGCGCAGTGGGTTCTGTTGACCCTCCATGCCCCACCCCCGCCTGGCATGCATGCCTTGGGCACCAAGAAAAGGATGCAACACCGCTGATGCATGTGTGCACACACAGAGACCTGGAAAGGAAGCCACAGGGGACACAGCAGAGAGACATGCTTCGGGACAAAAATTCCATGATTGAGCATTTGAATTATGTACGTACATACATGTTCAAATCAGTCGCCAAAAGACAAATCCAGAAGGCCCAATTTGCAGTGCTATTTTCTAAATAATTGTAAAGAGATAAAAGTTAATATACAGCAATGAGCCATGAGCATAACTGAAAGCCTCATGCAGGGTTTCTTTAGCTGAGATGAAACAAGTCTCAGAGACAGGTAATCACTTTCATGCAGGAGATAATTAAGCCAAACAATGCTGTTTATTCAGTCAGAAACCTTGCATTTTACCAAGCATGGCATGTTTTGAAATGTTTTTATTAGGTTATTCTCTTAAAAAATAAAATAAAATAAATCAGCTTTTTCAAAATTCTAGGTGGGGGGTAGGGGGTTCTACAGCACAAGCTGAATCCTCCTTCCACTGAGCACTGGTGGCTGGTAAGGAAATTTTACCATCAAGAAAGGTGCATTAGTGGGTGGTAGGTATAAAAAGGTTGACTACTACCCCTGCTCTACTATATCATGTCAGGATTCTGACTTTTCAATCTGCTGTGTATATAGAGCTGGCCTCAGCAAACACATTTTTCAGTGTTTCATAACATTTACACACACACAAAACACCTCTGTGTAAGTAGAATATTAGTACAGCAGTGAGAGAACAAGATCAGCACTTTTCCCCCCAGCGTGTTACATTACTGCCTCAGTTCACTACCTCAGTCTTCTACTACCTAATTCAGCTGCTTAGGTAGAAACCTGAGTTGCCTGTCTTGTACTTCACCCTATCTGTAAGAGTCAATACCACTCACCCTCCAATGGACCTGGAACTTCAAACATGTTGGGCAGGAATTCATGCTGTCTGCCATTCACGATTCCTATATCCAAGCAACCCAAGCTGTAGGTTGGTGCCTGTAGGGTCACAAACTAGATGTACAAAGAAGGTTCTTGGGCAGTAGTTGGCCAGAACAGGTGATTTAGTAAGGCAGCTGATCCTTATATCTAAGTTCTCTGGTGTGAGCAGCAAATATTATTTTGCCACAGCTTTGAGGGCTTACTGTAGACCCAACTTTTTCCTTGGTGAATTGGTTGGCTCTACTTCATTGCAACCTTCCTTTCTCCCAAGCACTGTAACCTGATTCTGCAGAAGTTCAGTCTCACACCCCTGCAGGAGCAGGGTATCAGAAAAACAGCTCCTAGCTTAATATTCCACCTGGCCTTTGCTTCTTGGTCTATTCTTGACCTAACTATTTCTGATATATTTTTAAAACTGGTTGTATGAAACAAAGTCAGAATTTCCTAAATGAATATGCATAATATATATGGCAACCTCCCTCCTCAACATTTTGCTCCTGAAGCTTTCAACAGCATCTTTGTAGCATCACCTTTCAATATCATGTTAACCAATCTCATGCATAAATATGGGTTATAACACAGCTGAGTAAAATATATCAAATTTATTTGTACACTAGCTTTCATGTTACCACTGTGGCATTGTTTACTTTCAAAGCATTATTTGCTGTGGCAGCTAAGATCAAGCATCTGCACTCAACGTAACTCATCTCACAACACCAGAAATGTCATCTCCCATTTCCAGAAGCCTGCAGCAATACTTACAAAATGCAGAATACATTTTTATTGTAGCTCTGAGACAATAATAAAACAGTTTAGAATAACAAATGTAAGAAAAGCCACAACTGTAAGTCATATCAGGAAATGGAAAGACATTCATAGATACCTTAGTCATTATATGTATATATGTATGTAAAAATAGCTTGTTTTATATTTTATTACTTCTGCTCTTGCTAGCTTCCAGTACCAACAGTCTTAGCTGCAGTATCAACGTCTAATGTCTGGAGTTCCGGACTACTCATCCAACAGCCTTCTAAGCCCAGCAGCACATCTTATCTCCTCCTGCCAGTAATAGACCACTTTGCTATAATTTATAATCAACTAGGCCCATGTGTTACATAGCAAGTCCTCAGAAGAGCTGATTTATTATACTCGGAAGTGGATCCTTTATAAATGAACATTATGTCAGTGAGATCAAAGTTGCAATCCTGCATTTAATATTGTACAGGATGACAGTTACAAAAAGTGTATGTGTTTGTGCACACACACACACGGCCCTCTGCTTGCTGTAATTCAAATACATATTGCTCCTAAGCCTAGTTGGTCGGGTGGGGTGAGTGAGTATGGACATACATGTAGAATTAAGGAAGAGGATGCATCTCAGTATGTGTGCAGCCCAGAAATCTGTCTTAGTACAGTGGAACCTCGGTTTATGAACACCTCGGTTTATGAATTTTCGGTTTATGAACACCGCGGACCCATCTGGAACAGATTAATTCATTTTCCATTACTTTCAATGGGAAAGTTCGCTTCGGTTTATGAACGCTTCAGTTTATGAACAGACTTCCGGAACCAATTACACCCATGCTTCGGGTTAAGTACGCTTCAGGTTGAGTACTCCGCGGACCCGTCTGGAATGGATTAATCCACTTTCCATTACTTTCAATGGGAAAGTTCGCTTCAGTTTATGAACACTTCAGTTTAAGTACTCCGCGGACCGTCTGGAACGGATTAATCCACTTTCCATTACTTTCAATGGGAAAGTTCGCTTCAGTTTATGAACGCTTCAGTTTATGAACAGACTTCCGGAACCACTTGTGTTCATAAACCGAGGTACCACTGTACTAGAATTGAGCTTACATTCCATTAAACCAAAATGTATTCCAAGTTTCTTCTTTCCCCAAACTGTCTTAGTTTAGGGCAGGAGGAGGCACCTTTGTTGCTATTGTTAAAACAATTTTGAGTTAGAAATTCTGCCAATCTGCTGCAAATCACCCAAAGTTCTCCCAGCAGTCCCCAATGTACATGCTGCCCACTCTAGACTATGGACACACCATCTATTTAAAGCACACCTGCCTCCAAGAATCTTGGGAATTGTAGCTAACCCCTAACAGAGCTACAAACCCCAGGACTCTCAAATTCCCAGGATTCTAGGTGGGTGCTTTACATGTATGGTGTGTACGCTGCCTCTACCTTAAGTCTAAGCAGTCAATCATGAGGCCCCAGGATGTCATCCCTCTGTGACAGCACAACAGCTAAGCCATTTTCTTATTCCTGACTTTGCCATGTCGTTGGACTTAGGATAGCAGAAGAATTGTGGTTAGTAGGCAACTATCTCTGCTGTATGAAAACCAAAGTAGGCAAAGATGAAGAAGGGCCATAGCACCAACATGTATAGGGCTGACTCTGTGCTTGTCATAGAGCTAGGCACTTGCTTTAATTACAGAAGACAATGCTAAAAACAAAACAAAAATCAACCCAAGTTCTGCTGTTTCCATCAAAACATCTAGCAGGAAAATGATTTTAAGTTCTAAAAAACATGTATTCTTTTAATTCATCTGATCATAAGATTATATGTTGTAAATTGACAAATCATTGGTTTAGTAACCAGGTTAATTTTTACTGAAAATATATTCTTAATGTACAGCTCACCCTAATGTCTTTATGTGGGTGGGGGGGAGAGAACATTGTTGGATTTATTTTATTTTATTTTTAAGTTGACTTTATTGTGTTTCACCACAAAGGTCTATTGCAATCAACCATTACATTCTTCCCCCTCCCATCCTTAGTGTTAGTGTCCTAGAATTAAGGAGAACAACATCTCTTTCTGTCTTCAGCCTACACAAAATTCCAAATTTGGCAACATTTGACATAACATTCTTGTGCATATGCATATGCAATGAGCAATGCTCCTCAGTCCTGACAATCCAGGTCCAACTAAATATTTTGTAATTATAGTATGCCATGCATACTGCTACCGCTTCCCTATATACTCCTCAACAATGACCTACAAAGCACTGAGTTTTACCAATAATTGTAATATATCTTAATATTCTACCCTTTTGCCTTTAAGACGCTACACTACTTTGCAGTAATGTTCTCAAGCATTTCTGCATAATCATTAATTCCAGAAAGTGTTTATGAAAATTCACATTCTTAGCATTCCAAGCACAGAAGTCCTAAGAATACTACTAACTACAAGGGGTAGACAATCTTTCTCCTGTTGAAAGGAAAATCTGTTGGGGGCTGCATGCTGGTGGTAGGTTTAACAGAAATACTCTCAAGTAAGCAGGAAGAGGATTTTTTTTAAGTACAACAGATAAATACAACTGTAAAAAAGTGAAAGCAATGCTTTTCTGACTTCAGTGTCCTCCACACATACCTATGACAAAAGCCTACACATTTATTCTCATATAGATGATGCAGTAATATCTGTTTATTTTTTATCAAATAAAATACTGCCCCTTACAGTTGCTTCAAATTACATAGAAAGAGTGGGGTGTGCTCTAAAAGACCCAGAAAAAGCAGGTTGAAACAAATAATAAGGAAGGAACTTGGGGTATTGGGCAGGGCACATAAAATGAAGCTGGAAGCCTCAGGTTGTCTACTCTTGATTGATTGATTGATTGATTGATCGCATCTATTCCATGCCCTTTAGCCAAAAAAAGTATCAGAGCAGCTTGCTAGGAATCAGTCCTAAGATGGTTCATGCCCTCAAGCACATAATTTTGTCTGTTCCCCGGATTTGTACTTCTTGAAATATGCCAACACTAACTTAGATAGAACCATAGCATCATAGAATTGGAAGGGACCATTGAGATAATCCAACCTAATCCAACCCCCCTGCTTGATGAAACAAATCCAGAGCTATAGCCCATCATCTGCTTAAAGACCACCAACAAAGGAGGTGACAAAAGAAACGACACCCCAAAAAAATGGAATGGGAGGGGGAAGGGAAAGCAAGCTCAAGCACAAGTCACAATGCTTCAAGTTATGGTTCTTGCAATGCAAATTATATACAGTGGTCCCTCGATTTACGAACTTAATCCATTCCGAATGCACATTCGTAGGTAGAAAATTTCGTAAGTCTAAAAGCGGATTCCCATAGGAAAAAAAAATTCGAAAAAATTCGTAAGTCGAGGAAACCGCATTAAAAAGCGCCAACGGTAGAAAAATTCGTAAGGATGTAGAAAAATTCGTAAGCTTGTGGCCATTTGTCCCGTTTGTAAGTCGAAAACATCGGATGTCAAGTAATTTGTAAGTCGAGGGACCACTGTAGTTCTTTCTATGCAGGTTTTGGATGTTTAGAAGAGTAGTAACTCCTCACCAATGTCAGTGGTGGTTCTGGCTGTCTTGCCCTTGATGAAGAGTAGTTTCTCTCCTAAGCATTCTCCACCCTGGTGACAATTCTGGTCCAAGCCTGGAGGACAGGACAGCTCCTGCTACGCAGTTCTTCCTTCATAGACCATTGGCCTGTGACTGACAACTTGATTGTCCCCTGAGCAATGGCGAGTTTATCAGTGGCACCACAGTGGCACCACATCCAGCCATCCATTCATTTTCCTCTTTTTTAGAGAGAGGAAGACTGTAGAATTAAAAGGACTGCTTCAGACATTAGGATCTTTATGTGGAGTGGCATTATGATCGCAGTGTATGGAGGCAGCGGTGTAGCAAGCCACTCAGGTACCGGGAGCGGCAACCCACTCCTTAGCGCGCATGCACACTACAGGGAGTGTGTACTAACCATAATTAATAAAAGGGTGCTACTCCTATAACCTGCATGAATTCTGGGATTCCACAGGAGCATGGGGGGGACAAATAATGGGATATTAGCCATTTAAAAAGTAGCATCTTTCTAACCATTACGGTATCAAAGATATGCTGTACAGCTGGGTAGCAAATGTGGTATCCTCTAGCTGTTGTTGAACTACATTTCTCCCAGTCCCTGCCAGTATAGCAAATGATCAGGAATGATGGGGTTTGTAGTTGAACCTCTGGAGGGCACCACAAGATACCCCTGTAGAAATCTTGCTGACAATCTATCTGCTTGCCACACCTTGACATATTCTGCCTCCCCCAAAATGGTATTTGTCCTGCACAGTGTCACCACACCATTCATTTCCTACCTTTCTTTAATGGTACTGAAAGCAACATACCTTGGACTCCCAGGCAATCCTTCATTCAAACATTGACCAGGCCTGGTCCACTTACCAGTAGTTCTAACAAGGGTGCTGCTCCATGCGCCAGAACAAAGGCATGTGTCCAAGTGAAACTCAGTTTTTAAACCTACAAATTCCTTTATTATATTGTGACTTAGCATGAATGGCATTCTTAAGAGTTTTAAAGGATACAAAGTGACCTTCTTAGCCTATGAACTTCCTAAAAGTCTTTACAGTACATGCTTTCTTAATATATGTTTTGGGGTCATGATAATTACTGTATCCCTTCTGTTGAGGCTATAAAGCTAACAAACTATTTCAATTCTGCATCAAATAGCTTTGGTGACATTTCATGAAAGCTGCAGATCTGCAAGGCCAAAAAGCTTTGTCACTTTAGTTACTAAACATTCTATTAGTGGTTGCATTGCCGATATAACGCCATGAAAGGGATAATGCTTGCAACATCTTGCGTTTTTTTCATAATGATAGGCTAGCTAACAGCAAATAGATTTATAATGCATTTCTGCCATTCAAATACAACAGTGTAACTTCTGTGCCATTTTTCTTAAATGTCACTGTTCTTTTGCGAATACATTGACTTCTCTTTTTCAAATATAATTTGTATTTTTATCCTTCTAGTAAGCGGATGTCATGTTTTTCCTTCTTATTATAGCTGAAAACAATCAGAAAGTTAATTCCCCTCCTTTCTTTTTTTTCTATTGCTTTTTTGTTTAGCTTTTTATCTGTTGCCTTAAATGGGCTGTAGGTTTAACATTCATCAGATTTTCTTTCTGTGTTAATTTATGGGAAGGCTAAAATACAAAATCTGAAGGTACAATTGTGCCCTCTAGTGTCTCGTGTTCCATGACCATATTTGAGTCATCACATCACTTCACCAGAATGCAAGCAACACAAACCTGCCTTTAGGCTTTCAATCATTCGTCCAAACTTTTCAAAATGAATGAAATAAGCATATATTTTAGAGAAGTATTTGAAGATCATAGGTCAAATGACTTTGTTAGATTTCTGATAACCTATTTTAACTTCTATATACTGAGCAATTTTAAAGGCATGTTACTCATCTAGGCACATTTCAGTCGCGCTTCAGGCCTGGTTATGGTACTAAAACAGGCTTAGTCCCCCAAACTGATAACCTTTACTGGGACAGAGATAGCGGAAGTGCTACGCTTATGATTCTCCACGATATCTCTGCAGCTTTTGCTATCACTGATTATGATATCCTTCTGGAATCACTCTGAACTTCTGCTTACAGGGTCATTACCAAAGAACAGTACTGAATGACTGGTGTTCAGGTCCATGGTATGTATATGTCCTATGCATCCCTCAAGGGGCCATCTAACTCCACTGCTCTTTAACATCCATATAAAATTACTGGAAGTTGTTATGCAATGATTTGGAGCACACAATGTCATCAGCATGCAGATGATACTCAATACTATCTCTTGGTTCAACCTGAATCAAGAGAAGGTATTCAGGTGAATCAGTATCTGGACACTGACAGTCGTCCTGTGGGTCAACAGTAGACAGGTTCAGTAACTGGAATGTTGACCTGTTCTAGTCTAGGTAACATTCCCCTTGAGGGAGCAAGTACATATATGAAAGAGTGCCTTCTCCCATACCTTTCAACTCAAAATTTGTGATCTGGGACAAAGGCCAAATTGTGGTCCCACCAGCAGGAATAGTATGAAGAACAGGAACCTACGGTACAATAGGGTATTCTTGGCAGTGCCACCCTAGGCTATAGATCCCACCCCACCTCACCCAAGGGAAAGCAGGCCATCCCCCTCTTTACATCTAGGAAACACGTAAAGACTGTATTTCATTCATTCAGGATTTTTGGCCAATAATTCTATTAAGGTTTTATTCAGCTAGTTTTGATAGTGGTGTCTCTTCCTATATACATAAAAATGTAAGACTGTCATTGTGCAGCCCCCGCTGAAGGATTTATAGTGCAGTATCATAATCCTGGATTGCATGAAATCAGAATGGAGCCACCACTGGAGAATTTGTAGTGCCTCATCCCAATTCTGGGAAAGAGTAGGGGAAAGGAGCAAAAGAGAAGGCCGGTTTTATGGCAGTTTTAAACGCGGGCAGTTTTAAACACTAACAGAGGTTTGAATACAGAGGAGTAACATTTGATTATTTTGAAGAATTACCGTATTGTACGTATAACTGACATGGATAGTTCGAAGTCTTTTTTACTTATATCTTTTATTTTCCTCTTTATTCCTATATTATTTCCTTTAATAATATTATCTCTTTGTTCCCTTTCCTTTTCTGCTTTGTTTTTGTTTTTCCTCTGCTCTGGTCTTTTGTATTTTTTGTGGTCCTCTATTCAGGATTAAAGAGGGGCTAACATGCAGATGAAGGTGATGGGTAGTTGATGAAGATCCCTGAGTGTGATGTAGGGAAGGGAAGATCTCCCAGGGTAGGAGGTTGGGAGAAGAAAAGGAAGCTCCCAGGTAAATTGCTGGGAGGGTTCACCTTTCTCTATGTGGGGCAAGTTAAGATTTATCTATGAAAGAGGACTTCTTCTCCTTTAAGTTTTGCTTAGACTAGTTTTTTTATTGTAATGTATTATGGAGATCTTAATAACATTTTATTTTTTTAAAAAAGAGGGGGGAAAGGAGGGAAATGATTCAAAATGGTGCCTGGTGTTCAAATGCAATGCCAACACCCCCACCTCAGAAACCCCTGAGATGAGTTTTGCAACAATATCCTGAGAGGTATCCAAACACACAGAGAACAAACAAACCATTTTTCAAAATATACAGTAGATATCGCCAGACCTATACTTTATAATCCAGTTTCCACAAACACAACTATATGAACTGTATCGCTTTAATATGCAATTTCCTCCTAGCTGTGAGCTTTATGGATTAATTAAGGATAATTACTCATTATCATGGTCAGTTTGCTAAATTTATGTACTGTATTTCCAGCTTGAATTATTGAAGACATATTAATTATTTACATCATTTTATTTCATTCAAGGAAGTTATTAGGAGCCAGATGCGGTTATTAGGCTTGGCAGACAAAGCAAAGTGCTGTCTCACGAGGGTAAGCTACACAGGGAAGGGAAAGGGGCTGCCTTACTCATGATGACATCTGTGGATTACCAAAGAGATGCAGGACATGCTTTTAACTCCGTCAATTGTTGAAGACTCCGTGTTACCTCTGCTTACTGTCTAGTGCATATTCCGATAAATCCTTGGTTGTGACCTTCACTCTTCCAACTCCAGAACCTTCAAACTGTCTTCCCCCCCCCAAAAAAAAGACCGCCTGCTCCTCAAATAAATCTATTTTTGTCCCATACTGTTCCTTGTGCCTGGCGTACTTCTACGATACTACTTCACTCCTCAAAACCCAACTTTTGCCATGAAGGTGTTGGCATAAATTTACATTCATCAATTCACTAGGAGAGACAATAGCCACCATGCCACTTACCTGGCAGATGGGTTGCTGTTGCTTACCGGGTGGTGAAGTGAGGAAGCAGGGAGGTTGGCATAGTGCAATGGTACCAGTGGAACCAATGTGGCACTTTTGCTGATTCATTTGCACCACACTGGCATCCATACCACCTTCTGCTCCTGGTAAGTGACCGCTACCCACCTGGCAGGAAGCTAGTGTTGTGGCTCTCACCCATCTGGCAGGTCACTTCTGACTGTAATTCAGTTGTAACTGAACAGCATGCCATACCTGCCAAGTCCTGGACGGAAAAATCCGGGATCGGCAGCCCACGACACCGGAAGTTGCGTAGACGCAACTTCCGGTGGCGCTTTGCCCTTCTATGGGCACTAGAAAATGGCGGCGCCAGCGCCGGAAGTCGCTTCTACGCATGACCGGAAGTGCGTAAAAGCAACTTCCGGCACCGCCACCACCATTTTCTGGTGCCCATAGAAGGGCAAAGTGCCACTGGAAGTTGCGTCTACGCGTTTCCGGACATGCATAGAAGCGACTTCCAGCGCTGGCAGCGCCATTTTCTGGTGCCCATAGAAGGGCAAAGCGGCACCAGAAAAATGGCCGCCGGCAGAAGCAGATTTAAGGGAGAATATCGGGATAAAAACCTAAACGGGACACTGCCGGGAAACGGTAGGAAAAAGGGGGTTTTCCCGGCGAAAACGGGATACTTGGCAGCTATGCAGCATGCATATTCTTCCCATTTCTATCTCACTTTTTCTCCCCACCTCACACCTAGCTTCCCATTTCTATCTCACTTTTTCTCCCCACCTCACACCTAGCTTCTTTAAGCAAGGACTAGACCTCTTACACTGCATCATCAATCTATGTTTCAATACAACTGTGTTCCAGAGTGACTTAAAAACCTGCAGTGCTGTTTTCCATATTTGAGTAACATTTTGGTCTTTCTCAACAACCGCTTTCCAAGCTGCACTTCTGGTGGCTGCACCAATATCCCCTTCATGTAGGCCACATCTTGCATGCTTGAAAAACCTAGGTACTTTACCAATGCATTAGAGTTTTAAGGCGAGTGTGAAATGGTTTGCATGGATTTGTATTTTAAAAAAGCAAGGTGAAAACAGCCATAAATGAAAATCCTGCGTCTCTGCCCTTTCTGGAAATATCATTAGTGGTATGAGAACCTGCTATGGAGAACGTCATGTCACCACTCTTTCCCATGTCAGCATCACCCTTGCAAGGAACTAAAACAGCACTGGCATGGGAAGGAGGCATAGTGCAGACTATTCCCAAATGAACTCTTACTTTTGACATTATCTTCTTGAGGTATGAAAAGGGTGACACTGCAGTGGCTTCCATGCCACACAAAAAAGCCAGGAGGACCCCACAGCAGATGGAGCTGCTGGAAAACGGTCATGTAAAAAGGGGCAAGGCAAAAAGAACAGCAATCTCACTGAAGCAAAAACATTAAAAAGCTGCCTTATGCTCAGTTAGAATATTTATTCTTCTAGCCCACAAACTGGTGGCCTCTAGAGATTGTTGGACTACAACTTTCTTGGTCATGCTGTTTGGGGCTGATGGGAGTTGAAGCCCAAAACTTCTGAAGGTTTGTGAGGGGTGACTGACAGTGACTCTCCAGATGTTCAGGCATATGATTATCACATCATCTGCTACTTGATTCTTTTAGCTAGAGATGGCAGGAACTGAACATGGGGCCCTTTGCATGCAAAACATGATGTAATGTACAACTAAGGGAAAGTCACCCCAGCATGTTTCTGCAGAAAACAATTCAGGGAAAGGGTAGTGTATCCATCTCCCCCAGCCATGCTTTTAATCTCTATAAGGGTGCCCACCTCCCATTTTAATAACTTTAGGTTAGTGAACTTTTCTGTCTGGGCATTTTCCAGCCATCTAAAATGGATATTCCATATATAGTTTTCTGACAGCAGTAAAAGTATTTGCTGCATTCCAATTCTGTTTGGAATCCAACCTCAGAGGCTTCTCCCCACCTAACATTTGTTTTTTTTCCAGTCGGGTGGATTTGACACAAATTCTTCTCTAGGGTTAGAACTGATAAAAATACCAGTGATTAAACACTGGAGCTTTTCATTCCTCCTTGCCTTGCCAGGCCCAACACCAGCCTCAGTTTATATCTGTGCAACCCCACTGAGAATGTGGCACTCTGTCTATGTACTGTAGTTTTTTAAAGCACACACAGAGAGACAAAACATTAAACCTTGTTTGAAAATTTGGTCTTTCAGGATTCTCTGAGGCGCTTTTCTATGAAAGGACAACATGCAGCCCCAAATTTAAAAGAAGATTCCATTCACGGCACAGATTTTGCTCTCTGACATTCTTGCCTCACTGTTAGCTCTTCGTCTGGAAATTGCCTTAGGCTGCAATCTTATATATACTTACCTGGAAGTAAATTCTATTGAGCTCAATGAAGCTTATTTCTGAGAGACATGAATAAGATTGCACTGTTTCTTTTTATCCCAATCTCTCATGTGCATATATAAGCTAAAGAAAATTTCTGAAACTTCTTGAACAAGTAACATAATCTGGAACAGGTTTTCCTGTGTTGTGAATTGTGTTTAGTGCTAATACATTTGCATCTCCTTTAACATTTCACAGATGGAAATAGTCGCACACCATTATACTTGCAACAGCCCTATTCTAACACCATGGATTGCTGCCGGAGAACTCCCACGCACACTATTACACATTGTAGAAGGTTCTTCTGTGCTGTGTTCATTTCCTCTGCAACAGACTGTTCTGCACTGGCTTGTTTCCTCATTCCGGTTTCCTTATTTGTTTGTTTAGACTTACTTTTGAGGCCCCCTGGGGCTTAAGGTTGTTGGGGTTTTTTTGTTTTTAAAGTTAAAGAACACTTAATCTCACAATGAATCTGGCTGCAGCTTTTAAACTCTTAGGCTTGCCCTAACTTTTCCAAATGGTGAGAAATTCCAGGGGTGCAGTGCTTACTCAGGTTTTGTTTCCTCTGGGGGAAAAGTCACTAGTAAGACAGGGACTTCAACCAGGTCACTTGCTCATATGGACAGCTGTTATATGAATCCTCATCAAGCCTCATTCTGAACATTCACCCTTATGTAAGTCCAACAATGAACTGACAAAACGAAGCTGATAGTTGCATGAAAGGTTTCGATTCCATTCCCCTCCCCCCATAATTATAACTTCTGAACTGAAAACACCACATACTCAATTCTCACAACTAGCAATGAGCTATTTGTTACACTATTTCAATTATTGATTTTTGCAAAACTACTGTGAAATACTCCCCAATAGATCTTTGACATGTTTTATTTCCCCCTCTACAGAGCAGCTTGCCTCCTTCAGCCCCAACCACATAATTTTGGTCTGAGCAGAATCCAAGAACATAGCCATAATAATAATTTAGTGTCAAGATCCTAATCCAAATATACTCATATTTCTTTGACAGACGCCCGCCCATGATTTCACTTTTAACTGATCCATTACATCTCCGAAATGTTACTTCTCTGTATGAAATGTCAGCTAATCATTTCTTTTCTACGTTACGCATGCATTGTTCTATAGTTTAGACACTTGAAACCCCCTTTTTTAATTAAAAAAAGGGAAAGCTGACTATTTCCAAGGACACATTCACATTAAGAATACAATGTGGTCCTGCTACTTCATGCATAGAGTTGTAATTTGCAATTTCTGCAACCATGGCAGCACAAATTTCCTGCAATAGTTGTAGGAATTGTTCCTGGGACTCAGAGCCATACTGTGACTGTGGACCACCATATGTGTATCTCTAGACTTAGTGTGTGTGTTCTCCTGAGGTCAGTAGATACTGGAGCCTGCAACATTAACACACATTATTAAAAACATATTTAAACAACATTATCAGTTCTAACCAATCTAGAGGTGTTATACCATCTGCCAAACACAGGAACCAACATCTGTACAGTATTGTCTTCTAAACCTGAAGTGGGTGAGACCTGAACACACAATACTCACTAGCTTGGGTCCTACCCACAGACTCTGAGGCTCCCATTCAAGATCAGAAACCCTCATACTAGCTAGTTACAGCCCAGATCAAACATTATAATCCTCACATGGATGTGTTCCGAGATGCAATCCATAAATAATTTACAGTGGGAGAAACTGCCATTTCTAAAGTCTTCCTGGCCTGAGAAGTCTCCTCTTTATTTCGATTGTGGCCCCAATAATTTGAGATATGGCTCCATTTTGTGCTATCTTCGTCAGACCTCTGCTCCTAATAGCATAAGATAATGTATCAGCAAAGCATTGCTTGGAAGGATTCACAATAAATGGAAGTGTACACGGATTTCTTATCTTTTAGGATGTGACAGATGCATATTTATTGTCTTACTGAGTATTTTTTTAAAAAATCAATACGAGAACCTTTTATGCTACTCTGATATTCATAGTTAAAATATTCATTAGCCTTTTCCTGAACTATAAAGAGACAGCTGCATTCAGACACAAAGTAGCTTGGAACTTTGAATGTGAATGACATGTGCCCCACCCACGATTTTATACCGTGTTTAATTCAAGACACTTTCTTGTGCGTCATCTGCTGATTCTGTGAAGTGTTGGCTCCTAGACAGCAAGCTAGCAACACAGTAGCATGATCACAAAGCCCCATTTTTTCCACAAAGGCACACTAGCACAAGCAAATCTTATGCACAAATGCACCCACCACCCACCAAAGAGAAGTATTCATTCTACTGTGAACCTACTGGTCATTCTACAGAACTTACATATTGGATCAGAAAATGGTTGTTCGTGCATAAATAATGTGCAAGGAACAGTGAAATAAACACAGCTGATTGTAACCAATTACTGCAATACAAAGGACTATGATAGCACATATGATAACCTATATGAAGGTTATTTAAATTTCATTAGATTTCCACTTGAAATAGTGGGAAACAGTGACCCAGGTAATAAAAACAGCATGCTTATTTAGGAATACACTATAAGCACATCAGGTACTCTAAGGGGAAATAAATTTGTAGAGCACTAAAGGATGCAAAGCCCAAGACTTGACCTTAACAACATCAACATAGGAACTATAATTTATTGATTGTAACAGTAACATATTGCAGAACACTTTTTGTTTATCAAGATGTCCAAAGGCTCACATTCACTACCCATTTTATCCACTAACCATTCCACCCACTTCATTCAAACATAAAATGAGTACATGATTTATTCCCATCCTAGCAACCAGGGATTAACAGAAGCAGGGGAAGAAACTAGTAAAATAATGCCATTGCTGAACATGTTTGTGAAACATTGAAGTACCATATGGCCAAAAGCTCATTCCAGTTTACCCTCTTTTTAAAAAGTTTTTGGTTTTTCACATTGTAGTCTCCTTTTTTCATATTAAATAGAAAACTAAACTTTAGACAAGCTTTGGCTTGGATTTCCCATCATGCATAGGCTAATTTTTATGTTACATGGGAGTGGAAGAGTGGTTGTTGTTGAAAGTTTTGCATTTTCTTCATGTATAATCACTCAGAGCTTCAAACCCCCAAATCTAACCTTTATTTATTAACAAAATGTGGTTTTGTTGGTGACTAAATTTAAACTGGTAAGACCTTGTTATCCTGAGAATAATTCCTGTTTGCTATATCTATGTGTCATAGTGAAAAACTCGTATGTGTAACAGTGCATATGCACAAAAACCTTCCAACGTTACCTCCCCTAATAAAATGAAATATGTTTAGGTCTCAACTGATTCAATCGTAAATAAAACACAAGTCTTTTCCAGAGCTGAATGACCCTCTTTTGGCCTCCTTTGAGATTTGCAAGTAAAATCAAAGATGTTTTCTGAAATGCAAATTGTACTTTCCTATGATGTATCAACAGATGGCCTTCATTTGTCCTTACAGACTAATTTCCAGTGGACCAAGTTTAGTGTCCAAAATCTAATAATGCTAGCACTAAAGAATTAGATATTTTTTAAAAAAAAATACAGCATCAGAAGGACAGTTGGCTTCACTGTTTTCCTGCCTAGGTATACACAGATGTAAGATACAAAATAAGGCATGTGTATACCATTACACATGTAATCCACAGTACATGTTTTGCTATGCATACATGTTTTAGAAAGCACCACATGTCTTTGTAAGACAAATTATGTGCTCTGTCAATTTTCACACATGACTGTGCACCTAGGGTTTACAACTTTTTATTGTGACATCTCTGTGCATTTATATATGTACAAAACTGTTTATTTTATTCTCCAAAGTCATCAGCATCGCAACCATTGACCATCCCCTCCACTATCTCCTGATAGATATACAGTATATAATCGTGCTCCTGGGCATACTCCATTTCCACAATGACACTGGGATCCAGTTTTAGGTAACTGTACAAGCAGTGAAAATGAAAAGGATTAAAAAATACGTTACCTTAGAAAACTATCAACAAAAAAGGCTCAGACGGGATGGTGGGGAATTTACATTTACACTGATCGTAGATAGACAACATTCCTAGATCTATAGCGATCAACTTCTTGTGCTATGAAGTGGTAAATCAAGAGGTAATCAATTATGAAATTGTTTGCTTTAAAAAAAGAAAACCTCTCAAAGTGGTTTGCAAAACAACAACAACAAAAACCAACCCAAGAAAAATCAAGAAAAAAATTACAGTCATAATTTAACACATAACAAAAGTTAAAGTACTAGAACGCATTAAAATCACCTCCAGTTTCCAAGCATTTACCAAAACACAGAAGCAAAAAAAAGAACAAGAAGGCCATTATCAGAGGCAATCACTGTCTTAAGGTCCTCCACCTATGAAGCACAATTGACCCACTTGATCCAGGTTTGGTTGCAGTGGCATGCAAAGAGTGAAGCTGGCCCAGCTGCACTACGTTGAGCTGATTTGTTTCAGATGACCCAAGCAACAAGCTTTACGGGAAGAAACATGTTTTATTAATGTTCATTCTATTTATATTTAAATATCTCTGCTGCTTTTCTATCGCAAGATATGCTTCAGGATATTACTGAGGGGCATCCTGCCTGACTGCCAATGGGACACAAGTAAAATGCAAGGTAATTCAAATCACAAAATAGCCTGCTGTGAGGTTCCCTTCAATCCACCAGCGAAGACAGCTATCAGATTTCTTCAATATAATGTTGTTTCAGGGAATAGTTTTAGCTCTGAGCTGTGCTAGCTGCCTTGCACATAACTCCCAGCTGCAGTTAAATAAACCTTCCAGAGGGTTTCCCACCAAAAAACATACCAAATTTCTTAAAGGGATAGAACATTTCCTTTTTCTTTTAAAGTAACCCTAAAAATCAATAACAAACAACAGTACAACAAGGTAATATCAGCATGCAACAATTTTCAATAAGTGTGTCTTGCTTTCTTCTGGCTTTGCTAAAACCTTTCAAAATTATATTAGTTTCTGGTGCCTGTTTTCTTTTAATGGGATTTGGGGAGTTTTCTCCGTCCAAAACATACCGAACCACAGTCTCCCACACACTAGTTACATGAAAGAGGGTTTTTTTCCCTCTCACAACCCTTTTAGAGAGAGCACTTCATAATTTTATACTTCTCGAGTGCAGTCCTTTGAACTTAATTGGCACTCCTAACTTTGTTTAATTGCCAGTTTAATACTTAGAAATTTGCCTTCTGATTTTCAATGTGCAGTCATTAATGGTTGAATAGATGGTGTGCTCACAGTTGTCTTGAACCTAAATAATTCCCTCACATCTATTAAAAATGACTATAATAATGAAGGGCATTGCTTATGCTTTCTGTGCCTTTTTTTATTTTTTTTACCAGACTAAGTCAATGTGCCCAGCATAATAAGCATGCTACTATAACAGCTTAAATGTTTGGCAGTCGCATGGATTCTGTGAGAGAGGCTCAACCATTTCTGTAAACTATCACAACATGACAAAGCACTCCAGCACAAAAATAATATATGGGGAAAGATACCTTCTTATTCAGGACTGGCGCAAGATGTTTTGCTGCCTAAGGAGAAGGGCAAAAGGTGAAGCCATGTAGGGAAGCCATGTAGGGAAGCTGAGACCGGCAGTCAAATCTTACTTCAATACTGGTGATGGGATAATATGCCTCATTGCACCTGAGGGCAACAACACCTGTGCTAAGCATTTAAAGCACTATCATCTCATTTAAAACAGTCCTGACTTCCCCCAAGGAATCCTGGGAACTGTTGTCTGTTAAGGATGCTGGGAGCTGTTTAGGACACAGCTGACTGCCAGAGTGGTTTAAAAGTCCACCCCTCTTCCCAGGGAATTCTGGGAAATACAGCTCTGTGAAGGTCTCCTAACAACTCTCGGCACCCTAACAAACCAAAGCTCCCAGGATTCCTTGGGGAAAACCACAAACAGTCAACTGTTCAAAGTAGTATGATATTATTTTAAATTTATAAGGTTTGATCGGGCCTTTGGGGATGCAGGGCATGTCAGCCCAGTCCACTCCCCACAGCTGCATCAGTCTGCCTAATGGTGGGGTTGGGCCTGCATACTAGGCCAGCTTCAAAATTCAAACTGCTGAACCGGCCTGCTTTTATAGAGGCTGGCTCCAGGGCTGGCTCTAAGGCACAAGGCAAGGTGTTGGGTGGCTCTAAGGCAAGGCGCCAGACAGCTGTGCTGGGAAATGGGGCGGGGGGGGGCTGGGTCAAACAATGTAGCAAACATAACTCAAAGTTCCCGCCTAAAGTTCCCGCCTAAAACAACTGACGAGGACCTGAGGGAAAACTCCAATACATAACAGTGGTTGTTGTGGATTTCTGCTTTGTCATAAGCACCAAACTCTGATCACAGCCCAGTCGATTCTGACAGCTCATGTAAATATAATATTGTTGAGCAACAATGGACTTTAAAAGGGTAAGCAGCTGTGGAGCACATTTCAGTCTGACAATTAATTGTAATTGTTGCTTATTATAAATACAGGGCAAATTAAAATGATCTAGCTACGGATAATTTTGAGACTATGATTTCCATGAGTTTGTTTTCAGATGTCACAGGCCTAGTTGTGAAACTGATTACATTCACACACATTGCAACCTAACGTGTCAAGGGAGCAATTCACGGTCGTTACTTCCTTGCACAGTATTCCATTTACAGCAGCATCCCTTATGATACATTATGGATCTGGGTGACACCACCAACCCCCTGCCCCCAATTGTGGTGCTTGCCTGAATTTGGGTTAGTACCTGCCAGTGTGCTGATTACTAAGATCCAATCTACACCAAATATTACGGGGCTTCTGCAGAAAGGCCTTTAAATGTGGCTCTTGTACAATCAGCTGGAAGTGAAATTAAAATGATGGTCCCACACAACACTTACAATGCAATCCTATGCACATTTACTCAGAAGTTCTGTGGGGCTTGCTATCAGCAAAAGGTACACACAGGAATGCAGCTTTAAAGAGCGTTAAGTTTTCCTGCTAAATATCTGCAACTACCTACTTTTCAAACATAATTATGTTTGAATCAAATGGAAGTGAACCTCTTGCCGAATATGTTTGTTTGCTTGCTTAGAAATACATTTCTGCTCCAATGAGTCAAAAGAGAGAGAGAGAGAGAGAGAGAGCTTTGATGCCAGCTTTCAAACAGTTTCTAGATATGGAGCTTCCTTTTCATTATTCTTCAGCATGTAGGACCACACAATGACCACTTGAATTTGGACATGGTACAGTGGAACCCCGTGTTACGTAATGTCCTCCTTGCGAACACTGAGGGTTAGGAGCTCCGCTAACCTGGACATAGATGCCCCTTGTTGCAAACTTTGCCCCGGGATGCGAGCGGAAGTCGTGCGGCAGCAGGGGGAGGCGCCATTAGCAAAACCGCGCCTCGTGTTACAAGTGGTTTTGGGTTACAAAAAGACCTCCAGAACAAATTCAGTTCGTAGCCAGAGGTACCACTGTACTGTACTTGGAGAAGACATCCTAGCACGCTTGCCTAGGACCTGGTGACAGCAGAAACATGAATACTGCCCTGCCTATGAAATCTAGCAACTGCATCTAATACTGGAGTTCTGATGCCTGTCCCCCTACACAAACTTGCAACCCTAGGTGACTTATTCTCTCCCATTAGTCCAAAGCTGACATGATAAGAGAATCTAGCTGCACCTTCTCCCTTTCCCATTTAAAAATGCTCTCTCCTTTCTCAGGGAAGTTTGGGGGTGGGGTGTTCGGATGGGACAATCATATTGTGAGATTGCACAATATGGCATAAAAACAATCTTAAACTGGTGTAACAGTGATTCCCTCCTCCCCCTAAGGAACTCTGGGAACTGTACTTCCAGAGTGGGAAGTACAGTAGGGAGGAACTTATCTAGGTCCTTACCAAACTACAATTCCCAGAATCCTGGCCTGACAGCTAAACTTCTTCTTCGTCTTCTTCTTCATCATCATCATCGTCGTCGTCGTCGTCTGCCCATCTGGCAAGCTGTATAAAACTAATATAACTCATAATATAGTGTAATTTTACAGCAATGTAGACTTAAATCTGACAACCTATTTTAATGCCATTTTTTAAAAAAGGATTATCGCATCAAGATGTATTTTTCCAAAATATGAGGACAAAAAGGAACAAATAGACATTTTGAAAATGTTTTGTTTTATAGCTACTGTATTGTGTTTCCAGAAAGTGCACAATTTGTTTTCTTTTAATGCTCGAGACCAGCTTTAAGAAAAAAGAAAAAAGTACTGTCTTGTATGGTTCCAAGTGAATATGGAATTAATTTTGTTCACAGTAACTACATCTACTGTATTACAAATGTTCCTTTGCTAATTTCCGCTAGAACCTCACTTTGCTCTGGGTTACTAAGCACCCAATTAGCCTTCATTCAAGTATTAACCTCATTTTAACAATTCTGTTAACAGCTGCACTAGTAACTACCCATGCTGCGTCAGGCACGATGTCTGTCACACTGGAACACCATGGAAACAGCTACCATTGACAGATGTAGTACTATAGGGTACAGAGAAGTGGGAAGAGAGGAAAACATCAGGCTAGTGGAAGGTCCTAAGGCTGTATTAAGGACCCTTCAGAGCCATTAAAATCCAGGAATAAAAATACAGTTATACTCACTTGATAGATCGTGCTAAGCAAAGCAATTATAAAGGGTATTGCAACCAACAGAAATCATAACAGGATGCAATCATCACCACCCTTTGCTTAGTTTAGGATGCTGCTATAATTACATAAGGGCTGCTTACACACTCTACCTTCAAAGCGCATTTCCCTCTCCCAAGAATTCTGGGCACTGCAGTTTGTAAAGGGTTTCTGGGAATTGTAACTCTGTGAGGGATAAACTACAGTGCCCAGAATTCTTTGAGGGAAAGAATGTGCTTTGAACGTGCTTTAAAGGTACGGTTGTACTCAGCCAAGCACAAGCTATTCCTTTCACAACTGCAGCTCTGCACTGTAATAAAATGCAAGTTGTTATCTTGAGGATTGTTTCTGAGTAGGTCTACTTCTTTACCTTAACCATGCTAGCATCACTATGGTCAGGGTGAGTGAAGTGAACTGCCACATTTTAACGTAAAAGGTTACATTGTCTTTTGTAAAAGGGTGTACAGTATATTGAAATACTTCAGAAATAAAGAGCACTGTCATTTCCTGCACAACTGTTCCTTAATCTTTACCTGTGTATTCTCTGAGCCTGTTTGATCTCTAGATAAGTCACGTCAGCTGTAACCAGGTGTTCTGCACCCTCTGCAAACACTTAAGGCAGGCAGAGAAGATGAAAATAGACAGGTCAAGTAGGAGAAAACACTGTTTCACTGGTGAGAGAAGTGAAACAGGAGAGGGTAAAAGCAAAAAAGCACCCCAAAAAAGAGGCTGGGAAAATCAGCGCCCCGGTGAGAGAGGGGAGGATGCAAACAGTTGGGGGGCAGAAAGATGATGAAAAGGTGCAAAGATATAAAGTGATGGGATTACAGAAGAGGGGGGCAAGAGTTCGGCAAAAGTTGGTATGGGACAGACTAGGGGTGGGTTGAGGGGTTCTGGATTATCTGGTATTGTCTGAAATAATATGGTCTGATCTCGGAATGTATTAAGGATTGTATGAAGAACCTGGCTGATACATCTGGAGACTTCGATTTCAGGGAAGGGGGGGCGGGAACTTTGTTGTGTGGGTGGAAGTAAATGGGTAATAAATTTGGATGCGAATCTTATATATTTTTGGGTAAGGGAAAGAGATTAGGGATTAGATAATAATAATTTTGGAGAGAGGATGTTAAGAGAAAAGAGGTCAAAGTATAAGGAGAATGGATAATAGCAATGAAAAAGTTGAAACTTAGAAAAAAGAATGTGAAGTTAGAATGGGAAAATGCGAGAACTATTTTTAACAATAAGAACTCAAGAAGGGGAAATGAGGAAGCCTGAATCTGTTTTTGTTTTTGTTTTTTGTTTCTGTCTTTTTTCTTTTTCTTTTTTGCTTTTCTGTGCCTTTTTCTTTTTTCCTGTATTTCTTGTTAAAATCTAATAAAAATTATATATAAAAAAAAGAAAATAGACAGGTCAATCAGCGTTAGAAGCTTCCATGGATTACAGATGCCTTTCTAAAAACCATATGCCAAATGGGAGAACACCAGCAAATAATGCATAGCACAAAGTAAGTCCCTACTGAATTCAATGGGTCTTACCCTCCAATAAGTGGGATTAGGGTTTGCACCTAAATTCAGCAATTATTCAAACCCTGCTCCACAGTCACAATTTATGGCACAATTTAGAGCTGCTATACCAGACTGCATAAAATGTGGGAGACAGAAAGGAAACAACTGCTATGTAGCTATAACTGCTTCAGACTATTAGTTCTTGGATAGAATATCAAGATTCGCAAATATGATTATTGACCTAAGTTTAAAATTAAGATGTGGCCCAAAGAGGGACTAGAAGTGGCATTTAGCCTATAATGAATATGATGTCAAGATAACTGATGGCTACACCCTAGTTATAGAACTTTATTGGGATGATTGCTAAATCTGAGCATCTTCCAAAAGTCTGGCATAACTTTCTTGTATGGGCTTATTGGAATCTATCGGGGCTGCAGTTGCAATGTGGCCGGTGTCTCCTGAGCTGATGACCTGACATGTCCAAGCCTTTGCACCACCATCCATCTATAACCAGAAAAAGAGAACTACTGTATAGGGAATTCCACCCATGGTTCAGCTTGTGAGCTATTTTAACAGGTTGCATTTATATGTGTCTACCTTATTTAACCATAGCTTTAACTATATGGACCTTTGTCGGCAAGGTGATGTCCCTGCTTTTTAAGATGCTGTCTAGGTTTGTCATCGCTTTTCTCCCAAGAAGCAAGCGTGTTTTTTTTTAATTTTGTGACTGCTGTCACCATCTGCAGTGATCATGGAGTCCAAGAAAGTAAAATCTCTCACTGCCTCCATTTCTTCCCCTTCTATTTGCCAGGAGGTGATGGGACCAGTGGCCATGATCTTAGTTTTTTTTGATGTTGAGCTTCAGACGGATCGCCGAAGAATTGATGCTTTTGAATTATGGTGCTGGAGGAGACTCTTGAGAGTCCCATGGACTGCAAGAAGATCAAACCTATCCATTCTGAAGGAAATCAGCCCTGAGTGCTCACTGGAAGGACAGACCCTGAAGCTGAGGCTCCAATACTCTGGCCACCTCATGAGAAGAGAAGACTCCCTGGAAAAGACCCTGATGTTGGGAAAGATGGAGGGCACAAGGATAAGGGGACAACAGAGGATGAGATGGTTGGACAGTGTTCTCCAAGCTACTAACATGAGTTTGACCAAACTGCGGGAGGCAGTGGAAGACAGGAGTGCCTGGTGTGCTCTGGTCCATGGGGTCACGAAGAGTCGGACACAACAACAACAACAACAACAACAACAACAACAACAACAACCTTATTTAAACAAGGTAATGTCACCTGTAATGAGCATGCACAAGATACAAGTTGATACAAAGCAAAACTCCAGAGCACATGAAGCATAGTGTGTGAGGAAAGCCTTATATGTAAGAGAATCTATGGTAAAAGTCGACAACTATTTCTTCTTCTAAATGTCGCACTCAATAGAAGTGTTCTCCTGCTATAATTAAATATAACATGTCTTACTGATGAATGCCAAGGCAAAGAAAAATCAAGAATCAAGAATAATAAACACAGGGGCAAACCTGAGCTTCATGTAGCAGTTTTGATTCAAATAGCTGCCTTTTCATTCCATGTTATAATACTAAATATATGGATGAACTGGTGTAGAAGATGAACATTCTGCTATAATAATAAAGCTGCACTGCTGACTGTTTAATACATGAATTTAAATTTACATCCATTGCACTCTAACAATTCACAGCTCATATTGGTTAGGCAGTTGTTCATAATAATTTTACAGGAGTGCTTACACTTCATGTGTTCACAAATTACATGGCAGTATCTGGGCAGATTCATAAGCATTTACCTTCTGAGGGGCCCAGATAGTAGGATGAATACTAACCACATTATCCAGCTCATGCAGATGTATCCAGATCTTTCTTGAGTCTGTGATGGTTCTATGTTTCTGCATGTGGTCCATGGGTGCTATTCCAGAATTGCATGCATCTAACATTTAAAAGCCATATCTGTATCTAGTCTAAATGCATTAAAGTTGTAGACGCTGGTTCTTTCATCTATAGCGTTCCTTTACCTAATTAGCCATTTTCTTTTCTGTGTTAGCCTCTGTGATGCTTTTGTAGGGTGCTATCATATCTCCCTCCATGACCTTTTTGCTTGCCTTAACAGAACAAGCTTTATCATTATCTGCTTGTAAGATAAATTGTCTGTTCCTCTGATCATTTTTGTTGCCTGGTCTCCTGTGTTTCAGCATGAATGCCTCCTTTTTCAACCTTAATAATTTAGAGTGGGCACATTATTGAACGCAAAATCTTAACAATGCCTGCTACAAGGATGTTAGTACTTTCCAAAGCTGTCCGTACTCAACAAAGCTGATATTCCAAAATGAGAATAGGTGATGGGGGTCAGGTGCCAATTTAGACTGGGGAAATGGTGCCATAAAAAGAGTTCTAAACCTGACCACCTCATGTTCTGTTCTAATTTTCAGTCCATGTGGCCTGCTTTGCAGTAAATAATAAAAATGGTCACAATTTTCTCACGTCAGATGTGTTTTGGCCCATAGTGCAGTTACACTTTTGATCATCTCTGAAGACTTCATTTCTGTACTGGGGCATCAAAGACACTTAGGGATTAATTTAACATTAGATAAAATCCTTACACTGATATCTTTTTCCTCTTTAATCATTTCCCGCAGCTGAATGTCCCAACCAGTGTTGCAAATGCTAATTATCTGCCCCCAGATGCATGACCTTGAACTCTACACTACTGAAGTTCAGCAGGTCCGTTACTTAAATCCAGTTCATTCTGTTTGATTTGTGGATTCTTCTTCATATGTGGGATATTTCTGATCCAGGGATTTATTCAATTCTTGGATAGATAATTTTCTAAGGAAGCATTTGAGTACCTCCAAGTAGAAAAGGTACAGTGAGAACTGCTCCATTACCCAAGATCCTAGAAAACACTTTCCAAAGTCTGTTGTGGTCTCTGACAACTACATCAGAAATGTAAAATGTCTCCTCCTTTTTAATCACCTGAAAATAGGATCAGTCTGTGCTTACTTCCTCCAGTAAATAAAATATTGCATAAAATAAACTGCAAGGATGATCCCATGCATAGCTCATCTATAAACTGCATTTGGTCTTTTCCTACTGCTAAGCTGCCACCAGTTGCGTCTTTCTGAATGGAGATTAATCTACTTCCTCCAGCATTCTTTCTGGGTTCTCTGAACATACATTTCTCCTAGCAACTGTTCACACAACCTTAAAAAACCCTGCCACTCTCACATTTTGTAGTCCAATAAAAGAGTCACATTCAAGCAGATATATCAGAAAGTTCCAATAAAAATGGAAACAGGACCAGAAACTGCCAATGTTGCTTATTCATTCCATGTCCAGAACAGAATTCAATTCAGCAAATACTATTGCTATTAAATGTCATTGTTGCTTTCAATCCGCAAATTATATATAATTGTTTATGTTCTCTCTGCCCCATTTGCATTATGTTTCCTTCATTGAAATGAATTGGGTGGAGAGAGAAAAAGACATAATGAATTATGTAAATTATGTATTTTCAGCACAGTGGACAGAAATAGTGTAGTTTTTAGCAGAAGATGAACTGCAACAGAACATAAACAGTGCTGCATGTGATGAATGCAGGGCAGAAAATGATCCCTACACTCAAACAGCAAATAGCAGAAAACCACAAGTTGACAAGCTTGGTGTTGCATAGAGCAGGCATCCCCAAACTGCAGCCCTCCAGATGTTTTGGCCTACAACTCCCATGATCCCTAGCTAACAGGACCAGTGGTCAGGGATGATGGGAATTGTAGTCCAAAACATCTGGAGGGCCAAAGTTTGGGGATGCCTGCCATAGAGCAACATACATAGCAAAGGTTCCAGATGGACAGAATTCTTCGCAAACAAGAGAAAATGCTTAAAAGAAAACACCATGTGCGCCTATAGTTTTGCAGTCATCTTGGTAGAAATATTGTCCACCCTGTAAGCAGTGCTAGCCCTGCCATCCAACTGGATGAAGGTACCTGCTTCAGATGTGGCACCATGAACAAGGATAGATGAAGAAAGGAACTGATGTTTGCATATTGCAGCAAGGTTTTTGTTTTCAGTGTTGGCCCAAGCAATAGGGAGATGCCATTTGGGCTCCACTTCAGGCAGCAAAATGGCTGGGGCCAGACTAAAGTGCAATTTCATTCTTTCTCTGAGTGTAATCCAGTCTTTGTGCCCCGACCTTTAGTGGCAGCAGAGAAGAGCAGTGCTTGTTGATGCAGTAGAAGTCTGATACATAATCCACCCAGTCCTTTTGTGTACTGATGACTCTCCTGAAAGTGAAGCAATTTTTGGGGGGTGGGATCCAGGATGGCCTGGGATGTTATCTCTCTGAATGCCCTTTCATATCATCACTGACAATGAAAGTTGATGTTTCACCTTGTGTGCCCTCCTCCAGCTTTAACATAGAGATCAAGTCGCTTTCTGGAAGCTGAGCAATTGCATTTCCTGAAACCCAAGCTTCTTACACCTTGTGATGGAAAAAAAATAGGGCAAGGAAGAGCAGCAAAAAACATTTGAATGTGAAAAAGAGGAAAGAATGTGAATTAAAAAATAATCAAGGGCGGAGGGGGCATACTTGATGGGTTTCCCTCTTTTTGATAAGTATTGAGGAAGAATGGCTGGAAGCTAGGGATAGGACTGCTTATTTTGCATCATGCCTGGTGCTTCCCTTGGTTGCTATGCACATTTGCCAACAAGCAGATTAGGACCAGTGAGAGAAAAATTTAGTCATAGTGGAGGACCCACACAGGTTCCATCTGCCTCATCCAACATGCAGGTGCTGCTGCATAAATTTGGAGTGCAAGGCTGGAAGAATATGGGAGGCATGGGATAATCCCATGCAGAAGCAGGTTTCATCACTGTACAAATGAAGCTACTTGTGGGAACATGAGGGAGGGACATCAAGGCCAGAAAAAGAAAAGCGCATAAATATAAGATCAGAAATGCATCAAATCCAGCATGTGGGGAGCCGCTTTCACCAAAATGTATGAATTGGGAATGAATTGTTATTTGAATAACTTTATTTATCTGGAAGCAATTGCTATTGTTATAATTGAGCTATTATTGGAAAACTAATAAAAAATTATTTGGAGGCAATGAGATAGCATGTCCCTACAACAGCTGGAAAGGAAGGGTGGCAGTAGCAGAGTAACAGCTTATTCAGAAGCACATTATCAACCTTCCTCTATCCTTGAAGAAGTTATTAGATGAGTTAATTTAAAATCTGTGATGCCTTTATGTAATGCTTCTTCAATATGCCACAATATTGCAATTTTGTTTAAGTATTAAAGAATATTTGCTTTGGAAAACAAAAACAAATGTGCATTATTAATGAACAATGACAACAAAAAATTACAGTTCACGCAAGGGTAAGTTTTAACCAAGGCTTACAAAGGGAAAAAAACAACCTCCATTTAACTGCTAGCCAAATATATTTATGTAATACATTCCTGGTCATTTATCTATTTATTCAGAGATTTCTCTACCGCCCCTCACCAAAAATGGTCCCAATGTGGTTTACAAAAGAAGAAAGAAGAAAGAGGGTTATTTAAAAACGTAATACATAACAAAAATATTAAAATATAAGGTGCAATTCTCATACATTGCATAAATAAGATAACCCATCAAGCGCTAATAGCCTGGTAAAAAATGTACTGTTCCTATTCCTTATGATTAATGGTGAAAAACTGCTGAATATACATGCAAATATAACCAAGGCAATCACCCTCACCAAAGAAAGGAGAAGCGCTGCCATTAGGATCCGTGTCTGCTCTTAAAGAGATAGGTCATGCATGCCACAATTGATTTCCATTCATTTCTCTTAAGCCCTCCCTGGGAATGTGGCAGCCCCACCTGCACAGATGTCTCAGGCAGAGGCATGGGCGTACCCAGCGAGGGGCAGGGGGGGAGCTGCCCCCCCTAGAAGCATATATATATATATATATATATATATATATATATATATATATATAGGATGGCTCTCGCGAGCCCAAAGGCACTGCAGTGGCTCCCCTGCAGATGGGGGAGGGTGTGGAGTGGGGAGGGCGCTGAGCCTGCTTCTTTGCGGAGGAGCAGCAGAAAGCCGCCTCCTCCCGGGCGGGGAGCATGCACCTTGGCAGGAGGGCAGCCAAGATGCTGATGCTGCTGCCGTGGGATGGGGGGGTCTTCCTCAGGTAGGCAAGGTGGTGTAGACCCTTTTCCACGGAGGAGCCTGCGGCAGGGTACTTGGCGGAGCCCGCGTGCGCTGCAATGCTGGTAACCAGGCGATGGCGGGGAAAGGGCTGGTGTGCCACCGCTGCAAGGCAATCCGGGCGCAGGGGAGGGAGGCCACCGGATTAATGAACAATAGCAAAGCACGGCCTGGAACTGAGCAGGCGACTCTGGCTGGAGAGAGAGATGTGGACATTGGGTGGACTGGGGGGGGGGGTGGAGAAGGCATTCTAACGCACCTCTGCTGGAACTGGACATAGGAGCCAACTTCTAGGGCAGGCATAGGCAAACTCGGCCCTCCAGGTGTTTTGGGACTACATCTCCCATCATCCCTGACCACTGGTCCTGTTAGCTAAGGATGATAGGAGTTGTAGTCCAACAGCAGCTGGAAACCGATTACAACTACTCACCTCTCTTTCTTTCTCTTATGCTTGCCCCCCCCCCAGTTTTGATCCTGGGTACGCCCCTGGGTAGAGGTGATAAAATAAGAGGTTAGCAGGGAATGCTGCTGCTGTCCATTTGAAGTAAAGGTGCTTAGATCCACAGATCAAATGCGTCAATATTCAGAAATGTACGACCATTTACCATGGTGGAAAGAAAGAAAAACACTAGCAGAATCTGTTGGCTCGAAGTCACACAAAAGTCTGAAGAAAAATGTCAGTTCTATCTCCCTGAAATTATATGTGGTTTTCATGCTGTCACAGATGGACCCTCAAGAGTTTCAGGTCAAGATGAAATTGTTAAATAAGTAAAAATCTAAAAGGCTCCAGGCTAGTTTTGAAAAAAACTGCCTACCCTAATGATCAATGCTGTGTACAACTTGCAGAGCATAAACAGCAGTGAAGTCATAAGAGAAAAATGGAAATCCATACCATTTTATGTATTATTTATCCAAAGTTTTGGTCTTTTTCATCTTCTCTTCATACATTACTGCCCTCCAGTGATAAATGTGTAAAGACCAATAGCAGAAATGATTTCAAGTCCCCAAGGGAGAAATGCTCTGTCACTGAAACATATATATGCGTGGGCACACACACACACACACACACACACACACACACACACACACACACACACTATATATGTACGTATATGGATGGCAGAAGTAAATTTCTTCCTTAATATTGTACAGAAATACTGTGCTTTACTTCAGTTTCACACTTTTATGTTTGTGTAATAATCATCCACCTTTTCTCCAAGCTAGACTCAAGTCACATTTGTCAGCAGCTCCATACAAAAAAGGGGTGATATCTCTAGAGAAATGTGAACAAAAAATGGAAGGTTCTAGCAAAATTCTAGGCATGCAGCCAAAGTATACATGCATAATCACATCCTTTTATTATGTAAAAATGTAATTTAGCTCACCACTGCTAACACAATTTAGAAACACTAGCCAGTCCAAGCACACATACTGAAAGAGAAGAGGAGGAATGGAAAATTCATTTTTAGTAATCCAGCCTTCCCCAACTTGGTGCCTTTCAGTTGTTTTGGACTACAACTCCCATCACTGATGGAGCTAATGGAAATTATAGTCCAAAGCATCTGGTGGAAGGCTTTAGTAATCCCAAGCACAGAAGGAAATGTACTTGCCTATTACATGTCAAGGAGCTTAACGTGGCATGCATGGCTCCCCACCCTTACCCCCCCCCAAACCCAACTTTATCATCACAGCAACCTTTTGGGGTGGGTTAGCTTGGTACATGGTTATCCAGTGAGTTTTGTAGCTAGGTAGGGATTTGAACCTAAGTCTCCCAAATCCAAGTCCAACACTCTGACCACTAAATTACACTGTATAATTTCTCAAATGATCTTGAAAATGCAACCAGAGGTACGGCGCTAGATAGGAAGTGGGTAGAAAATAAGAAGAGAGGTGATGACTTAGCATTGAGCCTTTAAAGCCTATGTCCTGGGGTCTGAAAATTGTGAACACTGAAGTCCAGTGGCACTTTCAGTGCTTGGAAAGTCCATTTCTAACAGGAACTAGTTCTAGTTCATAGATCACATAGTTGGAAGGAACCACGAGGATCATCTAGCCAAACCCCTGCAAATGCAGGAATCGTCCCGTCCAAAAAGGAACTACCGTAACTCCAATTCATCCTTTTACAAAACAAACTAGTTAAATTCAAGTTCACCCAAACACTCATTTTACCCTTTGGGAACACCCTAGTCTAGTGCAGCTGAGGGAGCTCATTCGTTCTGTTTCAAAGTGGTTTGCATTCAAGCAGCTTCTGAAAATGGTGCTAGGAAGGGATTTGAAAGGCAGAAAGCTCCTTCAAAGGCCCTCTTCCAGCATTGATCAGCTGAGTGGCCCTGGAAGCCATCCTTCAAAAGGGCTTGCTGCACTTGCTTGATGCAGTTTGCATTCAAACTGCTTCTTAAAAATGGAGCTTCCCCCGTTTTTATATAGTTAGTTATTTTTAGTCACGTGGAAATATTTCACTTTTTTTTTAGTGTCCAAACTTTTTTCAGAAAGGCAATAATTCTGAACAGCAACTATTTTATTCCGTTTTGAGAAAAGCACACATCAGAGATGTAACATTTTAAACTGAAAAACTGTAAATACAACTCATACTGTTTTACTGGCTTCTGTATAACTAAATTCTAAAAAAATCAGTGCTGGGGTCCAGTAGGGTGGGATTGGGTTTCTTTTTGTTCCTGCTCTTATCTAACATAAAGTACTGTTTTCATCCCAACCCCTGCCTGCCCCACCTCTGAAAGCAATTTAAAAGAACTCAAATTAGAGGCTGTCTTTAGAGAATAACTAATCAGTGCCCCGTCCTCTGGGGTTTGAAGTTATAGAAGCCACTAGCTTTTTCTTGTCTAAAGTTGCAATTTTTACATCACACCCTCTCAGTGGTACACACCATTTATCTCAAACTTGAATCTGAGGTCATTTTTTATCTGATCAGTTTTCTCTTTCTCATCCCCTACCTGCCCCCGCCCCCCCAAAAAGGAGTATTCAGGATATTCTCCACTTTTAACTTCCACCACTATACACTGGCATTTACAGTACATGAGTTTTAGTTGTAAACTGCATTTCACTTATTTCTGTCTTTATTTTTATTATTTTATTCCTGCATAGATTGCAGCCTGAATGTACATTCTTCTAGACAATGTCATTTCCCCCCCCCCCCCAGTAAAAAACAGTTCGATACCACATGCAGAAAAAGACAACAATGACTTCATTGAAGAGCCATTATTTCACTTCTGTCTCCTCATCCGCACCTAGAACGGCACTGCAGCTACAATATAGCCTGCTCAAGGATTTGAAGTCTGTGCTGTGGCTATAAAGCATTATCTCCCATTACCCAATACACACACCTGTGAAGTTGCAGCTTGGCTCCTTTTGATAGGAGGACATGCTTGGCAGCCACTCAGTCTCTTCTTCACAACAATATTTAGCATTTAAATAGCTTACTTTCAGTATGCAGGGGGCTTTCCATACTTTCTTTCAGTAATCCTTACAACTGTCCTGTAAAACAGGCTAGGATTAGATGATGGGGACTTTTTTTTTTAACATCCTCAGATGGCAGCGGCTGCCTAAAGTCTCCCAAGGAGATGGGAGAGGAGAGGAGGCTGAGGGGACACTTCACAAGAGAGGGTGTTTGAGAAAGGGTGAGAGGCTGCCAGCTCTGCAAGCAAGGGCTGCTGAGCCCCACAGCGATGTCACAGAAAAAATGTACTTGGTCAAGGGAGCAGTGAACTCAAAACAGTTGAAAACCTCTAAACTAAAGGAATGTGCTGCTGGTTCCTAAGATACCAGAATACTTTTGCCTTCTTGTTTATACAGACATAACACGGCCATTTCCCCGAAGTACATAGTTTGAGGATTTAACGACAGTGATTTGCCCTTTTTAATCCCACTGCCAGCAACTCATATCAAAGTGTCTGCCACAGCAGAATTCTATCCTGCCCACATACTATCTTGGGAATTATGCAAAGAATAGATAACAGGTTTTCCTGCAATTTTTAAAATGAGCTCATATGAAAGATGTGATCGATTGGAGCAGTTTATGACAGCATTGTCTTGAAGCACCTCCACAATATTTCTTAGGTTTCTGTATAACCATATTTTCGAAAATTCATAACAAAGCCATGAAAAATCTCTGCAGGCTGAACATTGTATTAAAATGCAATATCTCAAATCCTGTGAAATCTATAAGACAGTGGATTACTTCCCTGAGGGAACCTCCTATCATTTCAATCATTTGGAAGTGGGCAGAGGAAAGCATTTTAGAGAACACTCTTGGGGACAATCCCATTTTTTCAGGGGGGGGGGATGGATGAAATACTCATCCTATGACTCACAAATATATGCACATGCCTGGTTCCACTGAATTAACTACAATGGTACCTCTGGTTACAAACTTAATTTGTTCCAGAGGTTTGTTCTTAACCTGAAACCGTTAATAACCTGAGATACCACTTTAGCTTATGGGGCCTCCCGTTGCTGCTGGCGCGTGATTTCTGTTCTCATCCTGGGGCAAAGTTCTTAACCCAAGGTACTATTTCCAGGTTAGCAGAGTCTGTAACCCGAAGTGTTTGTAACCCAATGTGTTTGTAACCCGAGGTACCAATGTACGCAGTAATTGTTCAAGTTAATAGGATTCCTACCTTGGGTTTATTTAAATATTGCTCTCAGAATTAGAGAAAAACAAAATTATGCCTTTTGCACTATCAGATCTAGGATATCGTGTGTGATGCTGTCATTGTCTTTGTCTCTCTCTCAAGGTGTTCATGTGAAAAACTGCTTGCTGTTACTGTGGAGAGGGTGCATTTGAAATGAGCATTCTGATCAGTTTGGGTTTTTAACAATTTTAGATGATGACTCCATGCATCTGTCAATGTGGGCTCTTGCCCCCTGAAAGCAGTTAAAAACCAACTGCAGCAAGAAATGCATCAGGTTTCATGTGCAACAATGCCCACTGCTTGCCTTCAAAATACCAGTATTTTGCAGGAGGGGTTCAGGTGCATACTGGAAATTTAGGTTTATACAAATAAAGCTGATCAAAATGCTCTGTTGCCAAAGTGCAACATATAAACTTGGAAAAGTAAACAGACCACTTGCAATTAGGAAAGTAATGAGGAAATGCATTGAAAAGTATCCAATGAATGATTAATTAATTAATTAATTAATGGAACGATATAAACACCGCACAAGCAAATCAGCATAAATATTCATCGTCATATAACCTCCCCACAAATAGTCTACTTTAGCATGAGCTTTGTAAAAATGAATGTTCAATAAACAGGACATTGTTTCACTTGCTGCTATTCACATTACACTACCTATATGTCCATTGAAAGGAATTATTAAAGCCTTATTCACATGGTACAATTGGCTGTTGGCCTTCCTCTTTCTCCAGCTCTCATGTGAGTGGTTTGTTCACATAAGCAGTATAAATATAAGCTGGACACAAACAAAAGTGTGTGAAAGCAACTCTTGTTATTAGAGAAGCTCTAAGATTCCTTGATGCCATTAGTTACTGCTGTGCCCAGATTGATTACATCAGTTCCCATAATACATGTTACACTGCTTGTACAAGTAGATGACTTGTGCAAGCAGCACGGGGGATCAGGGAGATTGAAAATTAGCCAGCTATAACATGCAAAATCTGCCCACAGCTATTCATAACCAACCTTAGTACAATTCCATTGGTGGACTTGTACATTGATGTTCTTGAGGAATATTCATAGTGTTATAAAATGCAAGCCATGACATCAGAAAAGATTGCTTCACTTCCAGGCTCTGGAGGATTATTGCGATTACAGGCAGGTACAAATGAATGAAATCACCTTCTTGCAAAATGCTGAATGGAATGCTCCAGGGGAATATTGATTCAGAAAATTGAAGTCAATTAGACATGACCTCATTATATCTCATTCCCTGCTGCGCTACCCCATCAGTGGGAAATGGATCTTGCAACATAAAAAAGGCTGATAGCACTTGCTAGATACTGTCTTCTTTGAGGGAGAGACTTTATAAAGTTTCTGCACTTTCATGCACACATAGAGACACCTTCATGGATGGGATAACTCCTCTGGATTTGGTTTCACTGTTCTCTGCTGCTAGGTTGGAAACAGCCATTAAGCAAAAAGTTTTGTTGTATTCCATCTGTAGTCAAACAACTGGAAGGCCATAGGCTTCCCACATCTGCCTTACAATGGGTTCTTCTAAGGCCACCTCATTATTATCTTGCATTTTTATTCAGCTTCTTCTCTGAGCAGCTCATTGTAGCAAACATGATTCTTCCTTCCATTTTTTCCCTTACAAGAGTCTTGTTAGGTAGCTTAGGCTGGGAGATGGTAAGTGGCCAAAGTTTGTCCTTTGAGTTTCATGCCTGAGTGGGGGGTTTGAATCCGGGTCTCCCTCAATCTAGACCAGGCATCCCCAAACTGCGGCCCTCCAGATGTTTTGGCCTACAACTCTCATGATCCTTAGCTAACAGGACCAGTGGTCGGGGAAGATGGGAATTGTAGTCCAAAACATCTGGAGGGCCAAAGTTTGGGGGTGCCTGTTCTAGACAGACACTCTTAACAACTTTTGGATCCATGCTTAAGTATTTGGTTATTTTTTAATGCTGTGGTTATTTCTAAGCAAATGGATTTGTACCTTTGGTAAGCATACCTAGTGCATCGGCTCATCCAGTGCTGTTTTTCTAGAAAAAAAGAGGTGCCAGAATTCACCATGAATTCTCCCTTCTTCTCTTACAATGGCGATGCCACCTACCCGAGAGGTGCCAGAACTGAGTTCTAGCAAGTTCTGGCTGGAAAAAAAGCCCAATTGCTTAATATAATATTAGGGAGTAAGCCCCACTACTGAGTACATATGCAGACATTCATAGTCAATACACAGAACTAAGGGGGGGGGATATCACAAGGGGTTGGAAATGCAGGGGAAACTGAAAACACTCTGCACACTCTGCACATTTTGTAACCTGACATCACTGGCGGAGGAAGAGGAGTGTGGGGGGAGCGCTCCGCCCCCGGCAGCACTATCCCAGCAGGGTGCCATTGCGGCTGCCCCCCCCCGCCTCCAGGACGCGCACCAGCCCTGCCCCACCTGCTCTCCGCCCCCTGGTGCCGGAGCATGAAGCTCCGCCACTGCCTGGCATATAAAATAAAGCCCAGTAGCCATGGCAATTAAAGAACAATAGGATGAGTTCAACATAGCACTAAGGAGATTGTCCCATCAGCACAAGTGCTTCTGCACTTGCTTGATAGAATTTTATCTCCCCCCCCTCCTCCTACCTTTTCCCTGTTTTGGGAGTTCTCACCCCCCAGACCCCCCTTCAGTCAATACTATTAATTCTTTCATAAAGTTACATCATGATGTAGGATGGCAGAAAGCAGTTCTGACTGCCATCATATATTCACTTACCTAGGTGTAAGTCCCACTGAATTTAATTCTGAATAGACATGGATAGGATTGTGTCCATAGAGGAATGGAAGTTTTGCAGTTTATAAAACATATTCCAGTGGAATTGTATGGGGCTTTTTTAAAGTGTTGGCTGTTTTATGACTGCCTAACTCTGTAAACTGCCTAAGTTTACAGAATAAGTTAAATTTTGTTGATATTAAAAACTCGGAACTTGACTGACTGACTTACTTACTTACTGGTAAAGGTAAAGGGACCCCTGACCATTAGGTCCAGTCGTGACCGACTCTGGGGTTGCGGCACTCATCTCGCGTTATTGGCCGAGGGAGCCGGCGTATAGCTTCCAGGTCATGTGGCCAGCATGACAAAGCCGCTTCTGGTGAACCAGGGCAGCACATGGAAACGCTGTTTACCTTACCGCTTTGACGTGCTTTCGAACTGCTAGGTTGGCAGGAGCTGGGACGAAGCGACGGGAGGTCACCCCATCGCGGGGATTTGAACCACCGACCTTCTGATCGGCAAGCCCTAGGCTCTGTGATTTAACCCACAGCGCCACCCGCGCCCCTTACTTACTTACAATTTGTTACATTTACCGGTATATACCAAATTTTCTCCCAAGGATTTCATGGTAGTGCACATAATTCTCCTCACAACAACCCTGTGTTGTTAGGGTTAGGGTGACAGATGGTGACTGGCCCAAGGTCACCTAGTGAGCTTTATGGCTGAATAAGGATTTGAACCCTGGTCTACCATAACTAACCATAATATCAAAGAAATATATAGTAGGAACCAGTCTGTGTTCCTGAAACTCCAAAACGAAAAGACTCATATAATGCTGCCTTTTAAGTATTTTTTTCTCCCAAACCACTGCTGCCTGGAGATGAAAAGGCAGACTTTTTGAAAACTGAACACACACACACACACACACACCCCAACAATGCATGTTAAACCTTAACTCCCGCTGCCATCTTGTGGCTAACTGCGTGACAACCCTGTGAAAAATTAGAGTTTAGAGCTTTAAAACAACTCTCTGTGCATATACAATGGGGAATATTAAGAAAAACAACATTACCAAATGGAAGAGATCAAAAATATAGGCACTGTTAATGAACAGCAGTCCATCACTGCCACATTATATCCAATTTTACCTCAAAATGTGCTGTATCCATTACATTTTCCCTTTGTTAACATAATATGGGACTCTTGGTATTTGGAATCTAAAAACATTATTAAACCTTATGTGCCAACATAAATTTGAAGTACATGACTTCCTCCAAAGCATTCTGGGAACAGTAGTTTGTTAAGGATTCTATAGCTCTGTGAGGGGAAGCTACAGTTCCCAAGATTCTTCAGGGGTTGTCATGTGCTTTAAATGAGTGTTGGGTGTGCTTTAAATATATAGTGTGGATCTGCCGTACATGTCTTAATTGGCTTACTATTCCAGGCAGAAGCAGCGTGCTAGATGGGGTAAAGCTTCTACACTAGCTTCCCAGCAGGTGGGTCACTGTTGCTTACGGTGAGGGAGAGGGGAGGGATAAATGTACCAACAGAGTCTACCCAGGACTTCTGCTGGTGAATGTGTACCATGTTGTCCCATACCTTTCCAGTGAGCAACAGCTACCCCACTTGCTAGGAAGCTTGTGTAGTGGGGCTTTGCACCACCAGGCAAGCAACGTCTGATGCCAGGATGTCTCTGTTGCTAGAAGATTCTCCTCTGTGTTCACAGGAATGTAGACATTTTGCATTACAATGGAAGATGTTTCGGTTTACTGAAGAAAAATAACTACCATACTATGACACCTTATAGCATCATTTATTCACTGCCATATTCATAACAAGTGTTAGCACAAAGGGAAATTCTGTAAAATTTCCTGAATGCATACAAGAGTGAACTCTGCTGCGCTTCTTTACATGGGGCAAGTACAAATAATGGCCTGCTTCTTGTAGAGGCTATCCTTACTTCCTACAATGATGGAAAAGGCAGCCAGGCATTCAGTGAGTATCTTCCTTGGCAAATATGAACAGGTGGGGAGAGCGGGAGTCTTAAAGGTTTGTCAGTCCCAGGTGGCAAAGGGATTTAATGCATAGAATCAGAACCTTGAACGGGGCTCAGAATCCAACTGGCAGGCAGTGCAGCCAGCACAAATTTTGTTGACTATTTGCCCACCTCTTCCCATTATTAAGGAGTCAGGCCAAAGCACTCTGCACGAGCTGAAAGTTCTGAGTTGTCTTCAAGGGCTGCCCCATATGAAGCACATTACAGTAGTCAAGCCAAAAGGGTGTGCACATGTGGATGTGGGTGGTCAAATTCCCTTTCTCTAAGAAGAAGCAGTACCTTCATCTTTAATGTAACTCTTAGAAGACACTTTTACAGTGCATGTAACTGTTAGTGCCACTATAATGTCTTCCTCCAGGTACAAAGATAGATCCAGAGGCCCATACAAGGAATAGTTATTTCGGTCCAGTTTCCAGGATAGCAACAGCAACAATTTTATTATCTTTATGCTGCCCATCTGATTGGGTTGCCCCAGCCACTCTGGGTAGCTTCCAAAACACTATGAAAACAAAAAGGATTAAGTTGTATTCCTCTTCCTCATGGTGTGGCAAGAAGAATAAAACTTTGTAAGGGCCAGTTTTCAATCTACATTGATGCAGACAAAAAGTCAAACTACCTAAAATAAATGGAAATAGGATCAAATGGCAATGCTTTTCCTTATTAGCTTTTTTCTTTTTTTGCTCCAAATGCTTATGAAATGTTTTTAATGACTTTTGTTCAATTGTGCATGAAATAAACCTGATTACAATCGTAAAGCTGTATTAGCACGCACATATATATCTGCCATATATTATTATTCTAATGACACGTTTAAATAGCATTTTAACATTTCTGGAAACATGACACTTCCTAATGGCTTGAGGAAGTTATGAGAATGTAAAAATGGTTACAAAAAAAACCCAGGTTAAATACTTCTTTTCCAATATTCTCAGTGACTATTAAAATAGTTTTATTGTAGTTCTAGTCTCAATAACTCTTTATACATTTGTTATGGTTTCATCTCTCCAAGGAAATCAGGGTATGGGTCCCTTCCTCTCACCATTTTACCACTCCCTACAATACTGTACAGTAGGTTAAGCTGAAAGAATGTTCCTGAGAGGTAGCTCCAGGAGTTTTCACACTAGCCACATTTAAATATTTTTTCTTTTCTTTTCAAAAAGTAGAACAGCCATAACTTTATTGTGGCTTTCTTCAAACTGAGGTCTATGTTGATCCAAAACCAAGCTCAACACTATACCCACTGCACCATGCAAGCCCTCAAGGCATCTACCCACCTGTCCAGATCTCAATCTACTCTTCAGGCACAGGGACCATAACTCTATGGTAGAGGGCACGTTTAACAAGCAGAAACTCTCAGATTCATTTCCTAACCTCTTCGGGCAAAGGGATCATGGTAACAGTTGGTGGGAACGACATGTGACCCATCCAAGACCTCGGAGACCAGCATAAGACCACCTAAATACATAGCTGCCAAGTTTTCCCTTTTCTTGCGTGGAAGCCTATTCAGCATAAGGGAAAATCCCTTTTAAAAAGGGATAACTTGGCAGCTATGCCTAAATAGCCCTGCTGAATCAGGCCAGTGGCCTCCTGTTCTCACGGTGGTCAGTCAGATGTTCATGGGAAGCCTTCAAGTAGACCCTGAGTGGAGCAGCCCTCTTCTCATCTGTGGTTTCCAGCAACTGGCATTAAGAAGCACACTGCATGTCACTGTCACTTGTGGCAGATTAGTGCTTGCTGAGAACTCCGGTGCATTGGGGGTTAAACTATCCCTCCAATGATAGGCAGTTCTCCAGGAGGTGGAACTAGACTGTGTTTAAAAACAAAAGAGGGATAACCGTTAGGAGGGAGTCGGTTGGGGAAGGTGTGGGGAGTGAGGAGGTTAGGTTTGGAGGGATGAAAAGCTGTATTACGTCTGTGTCCTATAATGAGAGGAATGTGCTATAAGTTACCAGTGAAATCCATGTTCTCAAGTTAATAAATAAAGTTTAAAATGTGCCAAAATGCTAATTGACTCCAGCAGTGTGTCAGTTCCTCCAGTTGTGTGACTAAGAAGAGAACCAAGTTTCCCTGGGGTCAGGAAAGGAAGCTAGTTCAAAGTACTTCTGACATACTAAGGGCTGGTCAGTGAAGCCAAGAAAGCCATGAAGTTGCCTGAGGGAAAGGCTAACCAAAGCAGTAGGGATCCATGAGAGGGAAATCCCACTGGTGGTAAGGTAGTGAGGGGCTTTAGATAAAGTGCCCTGAGGTAACCTAAAGCCAAGCCCTATCTTTTGTGAAACTGGAGGTTTTCATCCCGCTTTTGCTGAAAGAACAGTGGGAACTACTGTCTGGGTGTTAGAGACCCGCGGTCCCTTCACATCACTCAGCTAGCCTACTCACAGGGCTCTTGGGGGGATGAAATGAAGAGGTGGAAATGTGTAGGCTACTTTGAGCTTCTTGGAGGAAACAGTGGGAGAGAAATGTAATAAATAAATAACATAAACTAGGTGATTTTCTTTCATCACTGGTGTGAATGCCCACAGGTTGCTTTATTCTGAAATAAAATTTATCAGGAGATATCAAAGATTATTAAAACAACATATTCAAATTTCTCCCCAGTTAACCCTACTAAATATGTGGACAGGCACTTATGAAGACATCTCACTAAAAGTTTTGACATGGACGCTGCCAGCTGCCAGGATGTCTATAGCAGTGTTTTTTAACCTTTTTTGGGCAAAGGCACACTTCTTTCATGAAAAAAATCACAAGGCACACCACCATTAGAAAATGTTAAAAAAAATAACTCTGTGCCTATATTGACTATATATAAATCAAATTTTTCAATTTTTCCCACGGCACACCAGGCAACATCTCGCGGCACACTAGTGTGCCGCGGAACAGTGGTTGAAAAACACTGGTCTATAGCACAACAGAGGGAATCTTTTTTTTTTAATGTGACTATAAAAAAACCTCTGAAATTTGGTTATTGCAGGACAAAAAAAATAAGGCATAAGTTAGAGTCTCTAAGGGACAAGTAAGGTTCAGTATGGCGCGATTTTATTTCATATATTTTAGTTTCAGATTTAAAGGTATCTTTGCTGTCGAGAAAAAAGATGGTGGTCAGGATTTTATATTGGGTGTTACTTAATAAGCTTAGGTTTTGTATGTCCTGTCTTTAGTGGGATAAATTATTAAATGTTTGTTAATTGTTTACTTGTCTTTGCAGCTCCATAATAATTTGAAAAAATAAGCATTCTTTAAAAACTTAGCTCAACCTACTTCAAAGTGCTGTCGCAAATACAAAAGGCGGAGAGGAAGAAAACATACAAAACCTTGAGCTTCTGGGTGGAGAAGCAAGAAGGAAATATATGACACACAGCACACGGTTAAACAATGGAATACACTCCCGCAGGAGGCAGCGAGGGCCACCAATTTTTGTGCAGGATAAGGCTATGAATGGCTACTAGCCCCAACAGCTATACTTTGCCTCCACTGTTGCAGGCAGTATGCTTCTGAATACTAGGTGCTTGAAACCACAGGAGGAAACAGTTCTCCCGTGCTCAGGTCCTGCTTGTGGGCTTCTCATAAGCATCTGGTTGGCTGCTGTGAGAACAGCATGTTAGCATAGATGGGCCACTGGCTGACCCAGAAGGGATCTTCTTACATTGCCATCCAACGCCATTCACAGTTTATGCATATAAAGCCAGAAATGCAGCCTTCTTGCTATAACTGCACCATTCTACGGTCCTGATAATTACAGCACAGTAACAAAACCAAGAAAAGGTTTGCCAGCTCTGATAAATATCAACAAGCTAAACATGTTTCATTGTAATTTGCAAACTTGCTTGAATGGCAGGCGCAAAGGAAAGAGCAGCATAATATAATATCAGGGATGGGGAACATGTGTCCCTCCAGGTGTTGTTAGACTACAACCCCCCCCCAATTATCCCTGACCATCAGCTGCACTGATGGGAGTTGGAGTCCAGCAACATCTGGAGAGCCACAGGTTCCCCATCCCTCATATAAATCAATAATAGTGACGTTTGGTACCAGCATTCCCATTTTGCTAGTGGTTCTGTTTACTAGTTGTACTTGGTTACAGCTTTTATCTCCATGGAGGGTGTCTACCCCCCACAAGAGAATGCCTGATGACCAGAAATTGTTTGGCAAAACAGGAAAGGAGACGAACTTCACCACTGTCAATTCTTTGGGCAAAGGTGGTGCTTGGAGAGAATTGCAATTAGCTGTGGCCTTATTTTTATGCCAAACTGCAAAGAAAGAAAGAAAGAAAGAAAGAAAGAAAGAAAGAAAGAAAGAAAGAAAGAAAGAAAGAAAGAAAGAAAAGTTCTCCTTCAAGAGACTGTTGGCTATCCCAAGGCATAAAGCAAGCTTTACAGCCCTAAACTTCACACATTAAATTAGTTCTCAAGTATAATTTTACAGTTGACTGTATGAAGGACACCCTAGAAATAAATAAACCAAAGCAGCATTAATTAGGGGGGGGGAGAGAGAGAGACTACCGGCTGTTGTCACCATAATTGCTATGGCTGGGTGGATATTTAATATCAAGAGCTGTGTTTCACACACACCCTAAAATTAGCTGCACTTTGGAAATCTAAATTTCTCACTTCAGGTATATATATTTCTAAATTTAAAGTATATATACTACAATCTATTGACGTCCAAACTCGTGATGATGCTTATAAAGGACCACCCCCTTTTCTGCCAGCTATATAGCACTTTCAATATGCATAGTGCTTTGCAATGTTTTTAAAATAGCTAGCACTTCCCAAATAAAGATGGAAGTAGAAGTCGCAGTACAAGATTCATGGAGCTGTCTCCACTCTTTATCTCTTCCTCCCTTCCTCCCTCCCAGAAACAAGGAGTATGGAAGTAGGGAATCTGTGACCCTGCAGATGCTGCTGCACTCCAACTCCCATCAGCCCCAGCCAACTTGGTCAAAAGTCAAGGATAATGGGAGTGACAATCCAGCAACCATCTGGTGGCCCACATGTTCCCCATCCCTAATGTAGTATAACACAACCCATAACATGAGATCACCATGCTGTGCATTTCCCCCTCTCCTACCTAACACAGTTGGCTGCCAGCTAGATTTCCTCCTCAGGCTGCTGACCTTTTGCTGACACATATATTATTGAAATGCCGCATATAAAAGAACACGCAAACCTTCCCCAAATGATTGCCCCTTCCTTATAGAATTTAACAAGGCTGCAACACAAGGTATTATTAAAGGGGGGCCAGAATAAAGATTAAGAATACATTTTATTGCCTTTTATCTACAGTAATTGTATATCATCCAAGAACAAAATTACACCGAGTGTCTTATAATTTTAAAAAAAACCTAAAACACAAGACTGGATCCAGGCTTAGGTCTCATATGCTTTCGTGGATTCCCCCAAAGAATACTGTGCTGGGTGCTAAGAGTTGTTAGGACTGGAGAGCCATATTCCCCTTACAGAGCTACGATTTCCAGAGTGGTTTAACAATCAACCCTCTTTGCAGGGAACTCTGGGGAGTGTCTTGAGGGTCAGAGAGAGGGGCTTGGAAGGCTGCCTTTGGCCCCCGGGCCTGAGGATCTGCACCCCTGATCTAAAAGATCTTAAGATGGAAAAGCTTGGGAAGCTAAATTCTTCATCTGGTGCCAAAAAGTCCACTGCATAATGTCAGGTAAGCCTCTCTGTAGGGGTCAATGCTGCCACCACTTCAAAGAAGGGGTAGGATAGCTCAATTGGTTATTTAAGAGCATGGTGCTAATAGCAACAAGGTTGCAGGTTCGATTCCCATAATGGACAACTGCATATTCCTGCAATGCCAGGGGGTTGGACTAGATAATCCACCGGGTCCCTTTCCAACTCTATGATTCTATGACTAATTAGTAGTTGTGATTTAGGCATGTTCCTGCTTAGCCATTATTATTTCTTGCACTTTTCTTCAAGCTGCCACCAAAAATGGAAAACTCAATGAGACTTGAAGAAGAACCTTCACCACACTGATGAAAGGGCAGTAAGGAAGTCCAGTTCTTACATCAAGGAAGGGATCTTGTGGTACTCCTGATGAGACTCCAGTTTGCAGTGTGATGTGAGTCACAGACCTTCAACATCTACAGAGCCAAAGGTCCCCCACCACTGCCTTACCTGCACCCAAACTATTCTGAGGTTCGCTATCTTGCATCTGTGTAGCTAAGGCTCCAATTCTAAGCACAGTGGCTAAGGAATAAGTCCCACTGTAAACAGCATACAATTATACTGCTGCAGAAGTTTGTCCTATGTACTTACTTAGGTAACTGTAACTTGTTCATCAATTGATCCAGCAAACGGTAGGTACCATTTTACTATGTAAGATATACATTGAGGCTGAACTAAACAACCACAAAATCACTGGTTCTCCTGACTCAGGGTAGAGTGTGATGCCAGGAGAGGCGACATTTTGAGTATTGTCAGTGAGAGATAGAACCTGTGGCAACCAGGACAGCTCCCCGACTTTCCTTTAAAACAGGGGTAGGAAACCTCATGCCTGTGCCTCTCCAAACCCCTCGATCTGACCATCAGGACACTCCCCAACCATACCCCCTTTCATCAAACCTCAACCATCATTGGCCCTCCTTCACACATTCCTTGAGTTTTTCGACCTAGCCTGTGTCCGTCAACTCTGATAATGCCTCTTCCTTGCCTGAAGGCAGGATGGAGAGGGCCACCACTGGCATGTGGCCCGAGGAAGGTTGCCCAGAAGGCAATGCAGCCCTCAGACAGAAAAAGGCTTCCCATCCCCGCTTTCAAGTTTCAGGAAAAAGCAGCTACTGCATACCTTCCAACTGCCATGATTTAACTATGGCATCCCCAGAAATACAGAAGCCATCTCGGTTTCTGATTTGATCTGGGAATATCCCGGAAATGTAGAAGGGCCTGGGGTGCCTGGGTAAAGGTGGGGTTGCAGGGAGGATCCTAGAGTCCTCCTGCCTCCTTCCCAAAGCTGGCAAGAACTTACAGGGCTTTGGAAAGGAAGCGGGAATGCTCTCAGACCCTGCAAGACCATCGCATCTCCTTCCCAAAGCTGGGAAAGGTCTTACCGGGCTTGGGGAAGGAGGTAAGAGAATCTGCATTTCCCTGTTTTTCCCGATTTTCATCTGTTGAATGTTTGAGGGTATGCTACTGTGGTGGCAGCAAGTTTTTGCCTTTTTATTACACTTCAGTCAGTCAGTCAATTTTATTACAGCAAGAGCCAGCAATACAAAACAACACAACTCCAAACAAAAGATCAGCAATATCAACATCGGAGGGCAGGACAAATTGTTATAATATGTTATTCAATAAAAGAGATTTACGTTTTTTAATAGCTAAGGTGCGACATTTGGCCACAGCGTAGAATACTGAGCTAAAAGAATCTTCCAAAAGGAATTTATGTAATGTTTCGGGGGGAAATTCCAGATAATATTGCAAGGGTGTGAATTTTGATAATAGGGGTAAAATGAGTCGTGATCGCTCTTCACTATAGAGTTCACAAAATAAAAGAATGTGAATAACAGATTCCACCTTATTGGACATGCATGGGCAAAAGTGCTCTTCGATTAGTACAGGCAAGAATTTGTCATGTAACACAGCTGAAGGCATCGCATCAAATCGAGCTCTGGAAAAGGCCCATCTATAAGATTCATAAGTAATATTGGATAGATACGGGGCAGCTGCCAAATTAGGCCAAGATTTTAGACACCTGTAGTTCTCAGGGAGTAAGGCGTCTTCTTTTTGCAGTTCAATATAGAAAAGCCTCTCAGTAATAATTGTTTTTGCCTTATTCAAAGTACCATTAAAGAGGTCTTCTGGGTTTAGGCCAATTTGTTTGATCTTGTTAGTAATTTGCGTAAGCCAAGGTGGATAAGGGGCTGCGGCCAGAAAATGAGATAACATTCCCTTTGGGTTATAATGAATTTTCAACCAGAGGAATACTGCTTGTTCCCAGACTTTTAATTCAACTCTGGGCAGTCCTGCCTCTTGCCTTAATATTACATTAGATGTGCTCTTAAGGGTGCTGAATAGGGATCTAAGAAATTTTGATTGGACTGTTTCAAGAGTCTTAAGATTGGCAGAGTCCAATTTGTGAACTGTATAGAAGTTGGACCAGAGATTTTGCCTGAAAGATTTTTAAGGCCATAGGAATATTACACTTTAAAATGCTGCTAGTTGTAGGGTAGCAGTGGCCCAAGCTCCAGGAAGCTGCTGTGGGCCTGTGCAAGTGGGGAGGGGGTTGTTCAGAACCCTTTATCCTTTTTTCATGCTAATGGAAACTATTTATTGGTGCAACAGGAAATGTGCCTTCAATTTTAATTCAGAAAGAAAGTGTGTTTTGGCTACCAGAAGTCTGGGGAACAAAAAGATAAGAGAACAGCTTCATATATCATTTTGCCATAAGCAAAGATGCCAGCTCATCACTAACAACATCACAGCTCTCAAGCTTCTCAACAGAAATGGCTGTGGAGGATTCATGTTAACGGTATGTAAAGTCAGGAATTACAAGCAATTATGATAGATTTGTTTATCGTTTCACACATACCAGGAGTAGAGAACTTGCAACACTATCACATGAACCAAAGGAAGTGTTTTTTTCACAGCACATGCTTGATCTTTGGAATTTTGGGTAATGTCATGTGATAATGCCCATCTGGATAGCATACTACAAAGAACTAATCCAGGGCCTTGCAACAGAAATAAACCATATTGACAGTCACAAATATTTTCCATTTTTCGTTCGCATGCGCCGCATAATTTGCATTATGAATCCCAAGCTATGTTTGTGGACATGAGCCCTGAAAGGGCTAAGAAGAGCTTTTGAAGCAACTCTTTAAAACCTTGGTGGAGGGAATTAAACAGAATAGTAATTGGGGAAAAACAATTAATCTGGGTGCCTCTTAATTTGCGACTTAGCTTCCAGGCTCTTTGCTGGGTAGTTTTTTCTATTTTATTTTCAAGCAGTTCACGAAAGATGTGGATATTAGGGCTTTATTGCTTAATAGATTAATCTGTTAGATAAAACTCTTTTTAAAAAAAGATTGACTAAAAAGATGCCCAGATTTTTAAATGTATTTTTTTTAACATTTATGTTATTATTATTAGATTTCACTCCCATCCCTCCACCAAGGATCTCAAGATTTCCCCAGTCCCCTTAACCTCACAACAACCCTGTGAAGTTGGTTAGGGCTGAGAGTGACTGACTCAAGGTCCTGCAGTGAGCTTCATGGTTGAGCCAAGGCCTCATTACAAAATGCTAACCCTGTTAGGCAAACTGCAATCGCCTTTTGAAAAGAGACATCCCTCTTCTTCCAAGAGGGAAGGCCTGCTCTAAAACATTTGCATGCAACATCTAAGAAAGAATGCTTCCCGACTATTGTTTTTAATCATAAACAAGTTTACTAAATAATTTGACTTAGGATGCAATCCTATACACATTTACCTGGAGAAAGCCCCATTGGATTTCTAAGTATTTCTGTATCGGATTGCAGTGTTAGAACTCATACTGTGAATTGGTTGAGATTTCTTTTATTGAGTGACAAGTTTAGCAGCGAGGATCACTTGCTCGTATTAACTGAGCACCAGTTCACACATGCATGTGCATTTTTTGTTTGTCCTGGACAAACAAAACACACACCATTAATAGCCACTGTGTGTGAAATGGTTGATATGAAAGTTCTGTCTGTGTTAGATGGCTCAATCACATATTCTAGTGACAAAATATGAATGGTGAACCAGGCCATCTATTATGATACAGTTGATGTGCCCAAATAAGTGATTGCTGAAATTTAAAAATAATCAATGAAGCCTGGCAGAACTGATACCTCCAGTCTGAAGTACCTAGTGCTATCAAGAATAGTGCTATTTGGACCATTGCTCTGAACCAGGAAGTTGTTTTGTATGGCGTAGGGAAACACTATGATTTTGCAGCATCTTTTATGTTTGCACTTCTTACGAGGCAAAAAAAGGATGCATGGAGTCCGCTATGTGAGCAGATTTTAGCATTGCTCCCCCACACCTTAAATGTCCAGCTGTCACATTGCCCAAATGTCAGATCAGCTCCTATTATTGGATTCAGTCTCCTCACTACAGTTTTCAAGCAATCTGGCCAATCTGCACTATGCATTGCCAGAGGGACTCCAAATTATTCAGCAGTGCATTTGGACTCCTGAGGGAGGGAAAGGAAAGGGGTACTATTTCAATAATTTAATTGCATACTTGAAAAATGCCATAAACGTTTCGTATCATTCACAGGAGCCTTTAGCATATCATGTGTTGACACATAAAACAACATAAAGACTTTGATTAATGTATATATTGTTTTATTACCGGGGGAAAAACCCTTAGCATTTACCAAGTGAATATCATGTGCTCAAAATGCTTCATAGACATCATCTCCGTAATCAGAGAAATCTCAGCATAACAAAAGTTGTGTTGTTTGAATATTATAGCAATAATATTTAAGTGGGAATGAAATATACAATATTTGTATTTGTTTTCCCAACAATGAGAGAGGTCAAGGTGAACAGTTTCAGTGAAACAAATTTTTAAAAGGATCCTGCCATTTTAACAGCTGTTGTTCGCTCTGTATACTTCAGGATCTGTGTTTGACCAAACTCTTCAATTCATCTTTCCATCCCTAGTATTCAATCCATCAGTATAATGCCCTTTCCATTCCCAGCACTAAATCTATCACTATTAATTTGTCACTATTTATCATCATCTTTTAGCAGAGAAATCCAGAAAATACTCTTTCATCCTGATCTTAAGCATATTTACTCCTGTTTACTTACATCAGAAGTAAACCACATAGAGTTCAACTGTGGTTTATGGACCATAACTGGTCTGTGGTGTGTCTGTGGATTTGTAATTGAAGATGGGGGCTAGCCCACTTGGCCCACTGAATACACTAAACTCACAACTTCTGCTCAAATTTTTTTTTACATGGTTGCAAACTTACCGGTATGTGGTTAATTAAAAAATAGATAAATTGGGAAAATGCAGGGGGAATCAAAATAATCAGTAGAAAAACGTCAAAAGGAGGTGTGAGTGTGGGAAACAATTGGCAGTCCCACCAACCATTGCACTCACCCTGGGAGTGTGTTCGGGCATCATCAAAGGGCATCATCAAAGAGTCCTAGCGAGAGCAGGGAGAGAGGTGGTCTAAGAGCAAGGGAAGGTGATCTGAAGCATGGCCCCAAAATGCAAGACAGCTTCCTCCTCAACTGGTGGGAGAGCTAAAAAGCAGAGATGGTTTTTATGGGTCTTCCTGGCTTTACACCTTTTGGTGTTTGTGCATGGTTCCTGGGAACCAAACCCTCTAGTAAATTGTGGGCTTACTGTTCATCTTGATTTTTAATTATATTTTTATTTCTTCTTCTATTTTTAAAAAGAATTATGTATTATATACGGATTATCTTGCCTTAGAGTTTGAGTACTATGGAATTAAAATTGCTTCAATAGGCAGACAAATCATTAAGTGGTCTACCAAGACCCTCAGCAACTTTCCAGTGGTCCATGGGAGGGGGCAGTTTAGGACCTACTGCTATACGTACCTACTCAGAAGTAAGTTCTATTGAGTTCAAAGGGGCTTACTCCCAGGTAAGTGTGTATGTGATTGCAGCCTCATTCTCTACCACGTGTGTTTATGAGTTGCAGCTTTAGTTTTAATTTAAATACTTTAAAGTAAAGCATATAACCATAGTACGATATAATAACACAGATATAACTTTTTTTAAAAACCCTTAGAGCCAACATTTTATATCTTTTAGGAGTGGGGGTAGAGAGAAAACTGCCTGTGGTATTGTTACTAAAAAGACATTCTGTTCCTTTAAACGTTCTTGTGCATCTCTCCCACCCTCAATTCCAACCATTACTATCTCCATATATTATACATGTCATAACTCCCTGTTACAGTGAGTCAGTGTGCTGAAAATAAACTTCATGGCTTGTATTCTATTCAAAAGCAGAAGCCCAAAAATTTAGCAGTGGGGGGGACGGACGAGAAATTACCCTCTGTCCTAGTGTAAACCACCAAGAGGAGGAAGTTGGGACTTAATAATTGCAATGAATGTTGGAAGAAAAATGTGTACTCTTGACATCTGATGGAAGAGATAAATCTGTCTCTGTGAACTAAGACTAGCTCTCAATCCCCACAAGTTTCCCAGTTTGGGAAAGAGCAGGGAGGCGTGCAGCAGTGTGACATCCACAGCCTTGCGAAACCTCTTTGAAAGTCATTTTTCCAGTGGGAATATCAGTCTCATGGAACCCCTCACTTAAATCCTATATTTACAAGGCCAGTTTAATTTTGACACAAAAGACCTACAGTGCTCTCTTTCAAGTGAAGCTGTGGCTTCAGAAGCAGGACTTTCAAAATTCATAAAATAACCCCAGTCATTAATGCAGCCTTATTTTTAAAAGGTGACTGCAGCAAAGGGGCCAGTGCATCCATTTTATAAAAAAAAAAATTTAAAGCCTCTAAGCGAACTGGGTGTGTTAAAGATGACAGCCTTCCCCAATCCTACCCCGACCTCCCAAACTCCAGGCATTTTGAAAGATGAGGAAGACACCCAAAAACAGAAATAAACTAAGGAACTACACCAAACCCACACACTCACACACATTCAAGCCACAGTTGACACTGTGAGGAAGCCAATTTTTAATCACACCCTTCTGGCTTTTTTTGTATGGGATGTGTCTAACACAGTTTTACAGAGACCACTTGGACCGCTGTGTAATTTTGTCACTCCAGCAACTTCTTTCTCAACAGAAACAAATCTTTACTGTTCCTCATTCAGACAACCTCATCCTCCCCCCCCCTCCCGGCCACCCAGTCCAGACTTCCTCTCCTAGATTTAAGAGCAATAACAATTATTTCACATTTGCTGATTCCCTGTTCTAGACAACTTCTTATAGGGTTTAGGCTACCTGGGAGCAAGTTCCCTTGAAATCAGAAGAACTTTTTTCCAAGCATGGTTAGGCCTGCAGCCAACTTACAAATGTCACAAGAGTCAGCAGTGTTTATGTAATTAACTAAAAACATTCTCACATATTTAAAAAAAGATCCCCTCAAGTAACCAAGCAGTGTTTATAAATAAAACATGCAATTTATATTCCTTTATTATTATAGAAATAACTTTATATATTACATTTGTGCTTTATTTATTTATTTATTATGTCTGTATTATTTGAATGGGGGACGCAGGTGGCGCTGTGGTGTAAACCACTGAGCCTCTTGGGCTTGCCGATCGGAAGATTGGCAGTTCGAATCCCTGCGACAGGGTGAGCTCCCATTGCTCGGTCCCACCTCCTGTCAACCTAGCAGTTCAAAAGCATGTCAAAGTGCAAGTAGATAAATAGGTACCGCTCCGGCGGGAAGGTAAACGGCGTTTCCGTGCGCTGCTCTGGTTTCGCCAGAAGCGGCTTAGTCATGCTGGCCACATGACACGGAAAAACTGTCTGCGGACAAATGTCAGCTCTCTCGGCCAGTAAAGCGAGATGAGCGCCACAACCCCAGAGTCGACTGGACTTAACTGTCAGGGGTCCTTTACCTTTTTTTTACTTGAATGGATATAAAGGACCATCACAGAAGAGGCATTTTCCACACACACAGGAAGGACTGCTTCTTCTAGCAGATGGTGCCTGCTGCAGTGTGTGTAAAGCATCTAAAAACATTGTTTATAGGAGCCCCCCCCCCCCCCGCTTAGAGCTGTTGTTTCATTCAAGGGCAAATCAATTAAAACTCATAATTCATTAACTACTTTTTTAACTTAAAAATCCTTATTAATGACACTTTTTCTTATTGTTCATTGTTTTTTATAGAGTCAACAAGGTGCATGGTACTGTAGACCCATATAAGTGGTTAGGTCCCTACACCGAGAAGCTTACAGTTAAACGTAAATTAAAGTGAATGAAGATGCAGGATGTTTTAAATCTGTCATCATCCCTGGCAAAGGAGAAAACGAGCCGTGCCCATTCTGAGCAGATAAGTTTATTGTAGTGCTATAAAGAAGGATAGGTTTGATCAAGAAGATCAAACCTATCCATTCTGAAGGAAATCAGCCCTGAGCGCTCACTGGAAGGACAGATCGTGAAGCTGAGGCTTTAATACTTTGGCCACCTCATGAGAAGAGAAGACTCCCTGGAAAAGACCCTGATGTTGGGAAAGATTGAGGGCACTAGGAGAAGGGGACACAGAGGACGAGATGGTTGGACAGTGTTCTTGAAGCTACGAACATGAGTTTGACCAAACTGCGGGAGGCATTGGAAGACAGGAGTGCCTGGCGTGCTATGGTCCATGGGGTTACGAAGAGTCGGACACGACTAAACGACTAAACAACAACAACAATAAAGAAGGAATTTTTTACATTTTATATTGTAGTTGGAAGGTAATTGTGCTTCCCAGATCCCAAGACTTGGAACAGTGGCCACTCCAGTGACCTCTCCTGTTCACCTTCATTGCTCTGGGAGCCTACCCTCAGGTTAACATTTCTGCACAAGAAACAATGCAAAAGGGTCTCAGAGATTTGAGGGCCAGTTTAAGAGAGTCGAGAAATATGGGTGCAGCAGTAAATGTGGCAAGAGGAGATTCCAGCTGGACACCAGGAAGAACTTTCTGACAGTGGGAGAGGTAGCAGACTCTCCTTCCTCAAAGGTTTTTAAACAGAGGTTGGATGGCCATCTGTCATGGATGTTTTTGTTGAAATTCCTATGTTGCCCGGGGTCCCTTCCAACTCTATTAACAATTACAAACTCTGAAAACCTCATCAGCACTAAAACCAAGTCACCAACTCAAACCGGCCCACCCCTACCAGACAAAACTTTGCCCCCAACTTTTGCCCCGAGTTCTAAATTTACACACACACACACACACACACACACACACGTGTCCAGCACATGCCTGGTACCTCTCCTTTCTCACTAACATCCTTCCCCTTCCTCCAAGGTATGATCATTCAAACTAGGCAGGAGAGTAACAGATGATGATGAAAGGAAAGGAGTCGGGGTGGGGTGAGAGAGGGAGAAGGAGAGACGCCGTTTAATGGGATATTCAATATCCTGCAACATGCATTTTGAGCTCTGCACTTCCAGCGGCTTAAAAGCTCATAATGCGCTCTGTACTTCCTCTCGCTAATGTCCACAGGGGGTTTAATGCTGGGGCCGATCGATGGGGCTCCTCTTGTGTCACGATCTCTCTCTCTCTCTCTTTCTTTACTTTTTCTTTCGCAAAAACCAGCAACAAAAGCCAGACTGGGAAGGGACGGGCTAGAGGAGGCGGGATTATTTTGGAGCGCTGGGGCAGCGGGGGGGAGGAAGGGGTGAAGGAAAAGGGAGGGGTTTGGGCTTCTCTCCGCCAGGACCTCCTCTCCAGATTTCTTCCTCTCCCCTCCCCTTTTATTTCCTAAACGTCTCTAGATTGCCCACTCTACACCTCCTCCTCCTCCCCCACCCCCGTTATGAGAACTGCCAATTCTAAGGGCAAAGGGAGGAAAGGGCAAGCGGCTTCGACCGTCGTGACTGCGCATGCCCAGCCATCCAGGCATGCTCAGCAAAAATAGAAGGGCAGCTCAACTGCCAAATGATGGGGAGCAAAAGAGGCTCTTCATCTCGGTAGACGATGAGCTTGCAAAGAAGAGAAGCAGGGGAGGGGAGGGGGCACGGGGGTGGGCGAGGACTCTTCCAAAATATCCCCAAGAACTTCTGGAGGAACTTTGCCACGCTTTGAGAGCGCACTATTCAGATGCCCGAGAGGGTTTGCTGTCAGCCCGGGTTTATTTTTTTATTTTTATTTTATTGGACTCTTCTGCAGCGCTCCAAGGCAGCACGTGATGGGCAGGGCATGAAGGCTTCACCGTTTTCTTCACCCTTGAGAAACTTGTCCCCCTAACCTTGGGAAGCGGGGCTGGGGGGGGGGAGAGAAGCGGCAGCCCCGCCAAGGAGAAAAGGCAGCAGAGAGCGAGGAGGGGGTTTGCACACACCCCAACTCCGCCCCTCACACGGCTGTAGCCATCCAGCTTTAAGGAGACTTTGGGGCTGGAAGAGACAAGGGTGTCAGATTTGACACACGTATCTGCACGCGCTCACGCGCGCACGTATCCCCCCCTCCCCAAACAAACACAAACACACACACACCCTCTCCGTTTTCGTCGTCCACCGTCCCTACCTTTCGGATTTGGTGAATTTCCGAAACGCCTGCCGGAGATCGTGGAAGGAGCGATAGGTCTGGGGCTCGGCGGAGATGCCTTGTGCCCGGGTGGTGCGGGGTCCGATGTGGGTGGTGGGCGCGGGCAGCACGGACTGACACTTGTGCAGCTTCCTCCTCAGCTCCTGGATCTCCTCGTCCTTCTCGGACAAGCGCTTCTCCAGCTCTTTAATCCGCTCATCCTTCAGCAGCAAGAGCTTGGCAAAGTCCCCTTCCAGCTCGCTCATGTTTCGAAAGCCCTAGCTCCGCTGCAACTTTTTTTTTTCTTTTTGGTATCCCGTAAGGAAGCGAGCGGGGGAGCGAAGGAGCAGCAAACGCAGCAGCAGCAGCAGCGACCCAGGCGAGCGCGGAGTGAATGGAGCCTCTAAGTAAGAGAGGGAGAGAGAGGAAAGGGGAAAGAGAGGGAGTGAAGAAGAAGGGGGGGGGAGTCAGTCCAAAGCAGTGGGGAGAGATCTGCTGTCACTAATGGGTGGTGGTGAGCGGCTTTCTTCGATCCACTTACTGCTGAATGGGCTGTAAATGGAGGCAGCAGGATGAGAGAGGGCTGAGATCACTGGATGTTGAGTGCTAATCGGGAAGCGTCCCTCGGGACCGGGTGATTATCTTTCATTGAGAAAGCAATTAGAGCTACCCTCCTGCTGCCGCCGCCGCCGCCGCCCTTCATACCTACCGGATTCACTCGGGGAGGAGGAAGAGGAGGAGAAGGAGGAGGAGGAGGAGGATGGAAAGAAGAGGCATGCGAATAGCCATCAGTAGCCCCACCAAACTCCTAAATTCTCTCACCAGGACAAGGGCTCTCCCTTCCTCCAACTCTCTCTCTCTCTCTCTCTCTCTCTCTCTCTCTCTCTCTCTCTCTCTCACACACACACACACACACCACATCTTCTGTGTTAAGTGGTACAGACAACAGAGGGAGGAAGAAAGTTGATGGAGAGAGAGAGATGCGGTCCTTAAAATAGCAACCATTATTACTATGCAGCCTGAAGGGTGACACAGCTCCCTGTAACCAAAGCTTAGGGTGCGGGGTTGTAAAATTAGATGTCCTTCATAAATTATTGATCCCTCCCCTCCCCTCAAAATAACCTCCACAAATTGGTTCCTTCATAATGGTACTTAGCATTTGGCCAGGCGTATGTCAAGGGCTCCAAGCACTCCTGGTGCGTTTTTCTCCTCAAAAATCCTAACAACAGCCTTGTAAAGTGGGTCAGTATTACTAACCGGCTTGTTATAATTGGGAACCGAAGGCACTGATGGCTTGCTTAATAGGACACACAGGGTAAATGTGAGAAGGGCTCCAAAAGCTGCGGCCAAGAGCCTCCCAAAAGCTAAGGAGCAGATCATGAAGCAAATTGGTGTCCGCACATGTTTGTCCCCAGTGTTGCTATTCAAAGATATACTTTTCTCTGAACATGGAAGTTCAGCTATTACAGCTGATGTGTGTGGGGGGAGGCATAGACCTATAGTACAGACCTAACAAACTCATCACCACATCCTGAGGCAACTAATTCCACAAGTTAACTCTGCATAGTTTGAAAAAGTAGGCACCTTCTTTTTCTGAACCTGTTCCCAATTAAATTGTTTAGATGACCCCGAGTTTTAATATTAAAAGAGGAGCAGGGAAATCTCTCATTTTATTCATATTTTATAAACTTCTGTCACGTCTCCCCTTCCCTTCTAAATTAAACAATTCCAAAAGTGTAGCCTTTTCCTGTATGGATAACATTTCTTATCAACTGGCATGTTTTTGTTCCATATCTTTTCCAGTACAGTAGTGCAGTATTCTTTTTTCTTTTTAATGATGGTGTGATCAGAACAGTACAAGAAAATTCCAAATGTGGCTGGGGCACAGATTTGCATAAGGGCATTGTGACAATGGCAGTTTTCTTTTTGCCGCCTTTTCTATAATTCCTGACATAGAATTTGCCTTTTTCTCTGCTGGTATGCACTGAGTTGACATTTTCAGTGACCTATTCACTAGTACTAATCTTTCCTGGGTAGTCACAGACTACCAGCAATCAGACCCCATCAGTGTGTGTGTATAGATTTTTGGTTTTGTTGTGGGTTTTCTTTTTCACCCCAATGTGTATGACTATGCACTTATATTAAATCTCATTTGCCACTTTGCTGTACGGAGAAATCCTTCCAATATTTATTCACAGGCTACCTTGGGTTTCATAATCAAATAAATCTGGCAACTTCGCTGCTCACTCCTGATGCCATTTGTGAATAACACAGCTGACTTGTTATGAAACTTGGGCATGAAAACTTGCCAGTCTATTGATGACCTCTGCTTCCTACCCTTTTGACCACATAAGGGTCACTTGATGTGAGATTTGAACTGAGAACATGTGAGCTCATGGCCTGCTATTATACCATAGTACTCTAATCATCTTTTTATTCCTTCCTTACTGGGGCCTCTCAGAATTCCAGGGCAGAGTTCTCTTGCTCCCATTTCGAGTACCTCAAGTGCTGCTTTGGTGATTGCCTATGCATTTAGAGCATATAATCTTCACCATAACATATATGTGAAGATACTGCTCTCATATTGTGCAGTGTAACCCTTCCATAATAACAAAACAAAACAAAAAGCCCCACTGATTTCAGTGGCTAGTACCTTCAGGTAAATGTGGATAGGTTGGTGCTGAAAGGCATTGTTCTCAAGTACTGTACACCTACTGGCTTCAATGGGGCTTTCCTCAAGAAGGTCTGGTGTGATGGCCTGGGACTCGGGTTCAGACTCGGAGCCAGAGGAATCGCAGCCTGCACTGGATCCTTTGCCTGGGACGTCGGCATAGCTGCCAAGTTATCCCTTTTTTAAAGGGATTTTCCTTTATGCTGAATAGGCTTCCTCACGAGAAAAGGGAAAACTTGGCAGCTATGGACGTCGGCTGAACTGAGGTTGGCACCTGATCCTGAGGAGCCTCAGTCTACTCAGCCTCCCCTGCAACCAGTGTCAGCTGAGCCGAATCTGGGGCCTGAGCCTGCCTTGGTTCCAGCTGCAGGAGAGACCTCATCACCCACTGCTGGCCCACTGCTGGCTAGAGCTGAGGCGGCTCCTGGGTCCAGTAACCCTTTGGTTGTAGGACTATAACTCCCATTACCTCTGGCCACCAGCCATACTACTTGGGACTAACGAAAGTTGTAGGCACATGAAGAAGGAACTCAGATGATGATCTCAGGGTCTGGGTAGGTTCATAAGGGGAGAGAAGGTCCTTGAGGTATTGTGTTTACAGTTCAACAAAATCTGGGAACTAAAGATTGGGGAGGTTTAAGTTGTCCTCTTTGCTAATCTCCATGGCTGAAGAATTGTGTGGTCCCCATGAGCAGCTTGGCTGGGTTCCGATGTTGAACAGAGCAAGGGAAAGCTTTGCTTTTCTAGTTGCATTTTCCATGCTTATCACAGAGCTCTGGTTGAGGTGGGGCTAGACTAGAGCATGCACTGCCCTACTAGGACTTCCAATTCACTACCAACAAACACAAGGCAACATACAATTACCTTGTATATAATTTGTGTATACAATTTGTAACATTTTCATTAAAGTTCAGTAGTATGTAGATATTGAACAACCTACCAAAGAAGACAGTGATGCCATACACAAATGACCAAGGCATTAATTAGTCCTCCAGCATCACTTTCTGACACTCAATGAAGAGGCAGAACCATAGCACAGTACCTCCTAGGGCAGGAGTTGTGAGGGACTTGTGGCCCTCCAGGTGTTGTTAGACTACAACTCTTGTAAGCCCCAGCCAGCATGGCTGATGGTCAGAGCTGGTGGAAGTTGGAGCCCAACAACACTTAGAGGGCCATGGGTTCCCCAACCCTGTCCTGGGTGCATTCCCTTCAGACTGTCGGGAAGTGTACAATGGTCAACAGTATCAAACATTCCTAAAAGGTCCAGCAGAACCAAATGATGTAAATTCTTGGTTAAGAAAAAAAGGGGGGATCCAAAAAATATCATTTTGGTGCCACCCAAAATAATAGTGCTCTAAATTCTATCCAGCTTACCCAATAAGCTCTGCCTATCCCAAACTCTTCCTGGTGGATGTTTTAAAATCATTATCACCACCTTTATTATACTTAAATGATCCTAAAAGAGATCCTAATTATACTGAAAGAAATGGCAGAGTGCTTAAAGGGGCAACTTCAGGAAACTTTAAAGAACTTTTAATAAACTTTAGTTTATTTAAGGAAAGTCCTGTGGATGTATCAGTAAAGGCCTCTGAGCTTAAAAATAACGGTCCCTATCAGCATACATGTTTCCGCTGCTAACAACTCATGGACACTAAAATATACAGAGACTGTAGAGCTTTGAGAGAGTTACAGAAATCTCCGATGCAGCCTTACCTGGAAATGCGGCAACCCCACCTAATGAGAAACGATGGCTACCATCCTGCATCTATGGTTGTGAGCCATCACTGTAATTGAATGCCTACTGTCCTTACTGGGACGCGGGTGGAGCTGTGGGTTGAACCACAGACCTAGGGCTTGCCGATCAGAAGGTCGGCAGTTCGAATCCCCGCAATTCCATTGCTCGGTCCCAGCTCCTGCCAACCTAGCAGTTCGAAAGCACGTCAAAGTGCAAGTAGATAAATAGGTACCACTCCGGCGGGAAGGTAAATGGCGTTTCTGTGTGCTGCTCTGGTTTCACCAGAAGCGGTTTTGTAATGCTGGCCACATGACCCAGAAGCTGTACGCTGGCTCCCTTGGCCAGTAAAGCGAGATGAGCACTGCAACCCCAGAGTCGGTCATGACTGGACCTAATGGTCAGAGGTCCCTTTACCTTTATTGTCCTTACTACCTACAAGTAAGATAATGTAACACATGAAGGGTAAGACCTAGGCTGCAGAAGATAAAGGTAAAGGACCCCTGGATGGTTAAGAATTCAGCTATGGGATGCGGCGCTCACCTCACTTTTCAGGCCATTTGTCTGCAGACAGCTTTCCCGGGCCATGTGGCTAGCATGACTAAACTGCTTCTGGTGCAACGAGACACCGTGATGAGTGCCACAGCACAAGGAAACACTGTTTACCTTCCTGTGCAGCAGTACCTATTTATCTACTTGTGCTGGTATGCTTTTGAACTGCTAGGTTGGCAGGAGCTGGGACAAGGCAATGGTAGCTCACCCTGTTGTGTGGATTCAAACTGCTGACCTTATGATCAGCAAGCTCAAGAGGTTCAATGGATAAGACCACAGTCCCACCTGCGTCCCTAGGCTGTAATGCTATACACACTTACCTGGGAGTAAGCTTCATTTAACTCAGTGGGGCTTCCTTCTGAATAGTAGAACTTTGCATGCAGGGTAGTATCACATGTGTGTTCATCATTCATGGATTCAACCCTGAGCACATGAATAGCTTCCACTGAAAGATATTGTGATTGAGGTGATGCTACAGCAGCCTGGTGACTTTCAACTGTTTTAGACTACAACTCCCATCATGCTGACTGGGCTTATTGGAGTTGTAGTCTGAAGCATCTGGAGGGCACTGGCTTGGGAGAAAGCTGTGCTTGATTATTAGAGAGCTCTTTCTAATAATCCTTTTGGGTTTCTGATAGCTACGTCACAAATGGAAATAATCACTTTTTGTTTGCAGCCTCCTAACCCTGAATTGTGTGTGAACGTATCTTTGGTAAAGATGTTGTAAACTGAACTTTGGAAACATACAACTGTGACTTTTTCTTCATTGCTATATAATAAACAACAATACAGCTAGGATATGACCATTCTGATTTTTGTGTGTGAAGATTTCCCCATTATCTTACTTTCTCTTTATCAACACATCCACAGCATCAAATAAACAATGCCCACAGGCATTCAGTTGTTATATGTGAGTTTTCCTTGTAAATTCACTAGGGTTTAAAATCCCTGTCCATGATGCCACTGCCGCCTTGTGAGAAGTAGCCTTATGGTGCTATTTGCAAAGTAGTCTTGAATGTTTCCACATTAAAAAAGAAAATTAAATACCACTCTCTCTATTGTTCCAAAAAGGAGAGAGACAGCTCTAAATAGCACCAGCATGATATATCAAAGACATAATTTGCAAGCCTTGCTTGATCTTTTAAAAAACCCAGTAACCTGAAAATGTCACTTCTTGAAGAAACTATCATGATGTAATTAAGTGGAAAGTTAGATAGTTTTAAAATGAAACCAATTAGGTTTCACCAGCAAATTATAAAGGTATATTAGAACACCTTGTATCCCAATTTACAGCCACCATGGTGCTTCAGTCTTATTCCATGCAGTTGTAATTATACTGTTTCCTATCAGTCACGTACATAATCTATTTTTCATAAGCCCCACAGTTTCAGCACATTGCCACTCTCCCACATTTAGCACCCCTAGAGAACCACTCCTGCCAATGTTACTGGAATTATTTGGGGAGCCAATTCACTGGCAGCTTACAAGTGGTTTTGGCTTCTGCTTTGGGGAAGAGTTTCAAAAATACAGCCCTTTTCAGTCATTGGTGACCTTGAAGCTGACTGCCCAGATACAATGGAAGCAAGTTGGATGCGGCAATGGAACTTGTGCAAACTGGATTGGACCCAGATGCTCAAATGGTTGCTATCAGGTGTGTCAGACCCTGCACCAACTCACCCAATCTTCTTCCTCCTAAATCTGTTCTAGGTTCTCTCCAACCCTCTGGAACAGATTTGGGGAGGGTGTGGGGTGTATGTGGGGAGAGGGGAAGGGGAGGGGAGTTCCATTGCCAAGCAGATATCCTTGTATGGATGGAACACATTACTTGAATAGTGTCCTGTCTGTTACATCTTCTTAGTGCAAATTTCCCCTCCTCAAATGTAATCTTCCTCTTACAAAATAAAAAAATCCTTCCAGTAGCACCTTAGAGACCAACTAAGTTTGTCATAGGTAGGAGCTTTCGTGTGCATGCACACTTCTTCAGATACACTGAAACAGAAGTCACCAGACCCTTATGTATAGTCAGAGGGTGGGGAGGGGTATTACTCAGAAGAGTGGTGGGAATGGGTGATTGGCTGATAGGAGTGGTAAACCTGTTGATGACTGTTAACGACTGTTAGTGACTGCAATTGGTCTTGCAGGAAAAAGCAAGGGGTAAGAAAGTTTTATCATGTATAATGAGATAAGAATCCTATGTCTTTATTCAGACCAGGTCTCTCCATGGTTTTAAGCTTGGTAATGAGTTGCAATTCAGCAACTTCTCTTTCCAGTCTGTTTCTGAATTTTTTCTGTAATAAAACAGCTACTTTGAGATCTTGTATAGAATGCCCTTCCTCTTACAAGCAATTGCCAATCCGGTGGGGTTAAAGCACCAGACTTTCTCTTGGAAGAGCTAGATTCAAATCCACACTTGGTCATGAAGCTTCTTTGATGATCTTGGGTCAATTGCTTTCTCTCAACAAAGGGTGGGAGAGAAATTTGATTCAGGTCACATTTAAAGCCAAATTTTCCAAAACAGCAGGAGAACTGAAACATAGCTTTAAAAAATTCACACTTATCTGAATTTTGTATCTGAATTTTGGGATGCAGCTCTTCATCCAAACAACATTTCAAAAGATGCATGTATTAGGGAGGAATGGGCATAAAGGTGAATATGCCAGTAAAAATAACATACAAAATGTAAATTGCTTGCAAAAAATGGGTACATTATTCAATAGTATATGAATAATTATTCACCTAATTTTATTAGGTGAAATTCACTTCGAAATGCTGAAGGATTTCATTAGAATTCTTTTTTTAAAGCAAATTGCTGCAGAAACCAGGAAGGCTGAATTTAAGATTATAAAAGTGTAACCAAAACTTACAAATCTTTCCATCAGTACTCTCAACCTAACTGACTTTGCAGGATTTGTGGGAAGGATTAAAAGGATAGATGATAGATAGATAGATAGATAGATAGATAGATAGATAGATAGATAGATAGATAGAGTAGATGATAGATAGATGGGTGGATGGATAGAGGAAATGGTGCCAGGCAGAAAACAGAGTTTAACTGAAAACAGATATTCTACAGCTACTCCTGTCAAATGTTTCAAATGGTGCTTTACACAGATACGTGGCTGTTGGTAGAAACTGGCACTTCAAGCTCAATGAGAATGGATGAGAGGGAAGGCTCTTTAGGGAGTGTCCTTAACCAAAAGGGAAAATGGAATTCCATCCAGTCAGTGCTTCTGCAAATGCATACCATACTTGAACAATTCTCATGCGTCGTAGGGAAGGGAGTTAGCTATGGGGGGGGGGGGAGTGGAGGGGAGCCATGCTGAAACACAACACTTTTGTGCAAAGCTAAGGCCAAGGTTGTCTGCTCTGTCAGACATGACTTTTTATGGAATATTTTGATGGAATACTTGGGTCATTAACAAAAATGAAAAATGGTTCTAAAACAGAAATTACATTACATAAACTTTGATAGTAGGTAGAAGGATGTTACCAATAGCTCTATGGCCTTATTCACACATTACACAAAGGCATGGCATTGCTGGGAGCAGGGCTGTGCTTTCTAGTGCCACCCCTGACAAGCAACCATCTGATGCGCTTATTTGTCTGTAGAGAAATCCATATGCAGGTGGTCTTGCTCATCTGTAAAGGCTTCAAGCAGTCGGGACCCCCAGCTGTGCAGAAGAAAGGCACAACTCTTTTGAGGAAGGTGGTGCAGTTTCAGAGGTAGGGCTAAAAACATGGCCCCTCTCCAAAGTAAACATGGCCATGCCTTACATTTGAGTAATGTGTGAAAAGGGCTTATGTTTCACAACACTAATGTGGGGAGAATTGAAACAGGGATGCCCAATACTCCCCTGAAATTCCCTCTGGGAAGTTTTGAATCCCGCCCACCACCCTTGCCAGGCTCCACAATGCAGTGGAGAACTGGCACGCAGTGTGTGGAGTTTAAGCCATTTGTATCCCTTGCTTGATTTTATTCTGCAAGCGTTTTCCCTGCCCTTAAACTCTTAAGAAAATGTGCATTTGGCAACACACATGCTCTGACACTACATGTAGTTCCATCCTTTTGCAGGAAGAAAGAGGGGGGGGGGCGGTCTGAGTAACTTGAGAAGGGCTGCTCTCCAGCAATTGCCAAAAACATAGCAGAGAAGAAGGAGGGAGGAGGCTTATTTAAAGAAAGTTCAAGTTGCTATTTTAGGAATCCTTATTTATTTATTTTTTATTTAAAAAAAAATCTTCTCATGGGAAAAAAAAGGAATCAATTCTAAAATGATGAGATGGAAGCCTTTCTTGCTATTTTAGATTAGCTTACCTAACGACAGAAAATAGTTTCTTCATAAGCTGCATCACTCTGGCCCGGTCAGACTTAAATATATTTAAACTGATTTCTGAAAATACAAAATCATTAGACACAAATCAGGGGAAATGAAGTGTTACTCAAGTCCCGTTGATTTCATCTGAAGAATTAAGCTCCCTCCTGTTTATGGAAGCATGGAGTGGGGAAGTTTCCCAAGTGAAAGCAGCCCTAAAAGGGAAATAAATGTTACATTGCATGTTACTTGTAAGTAACAGAAGGCTTGGTTAGGTCTTTTTGCTTTTAAAAAAACTAACTAAAAAAAAGAAAAAGGAAAACAGCGCCCTCTCGTGTCTGAAAGCACCTTGTGAGAGCACTGAAGGAAGTGGAAAGAAATATGACCATGGTTCCCAGAATACAAAACTAGAATGATACTTGGTGAAAGGCATTTGACGTTGTAGCAGTCTAAACTGGTTCCCTGGCTGGGCTGTTTTTAGCTTTCTAAGCCTGCCTGCTGTTTTAAAGGATATTTGAAGAGCAAGCAATGATTTTGAGTGATGCACTGCATGGGGGGGGGGTGACTGTATTACTATTATTTATTATTAATTCATTAATATGACCCATTGCCAGTTGGAGTTACAGACTACTACAGAGTTATAGTCCCCTGCCCCAAGAAGCTTACAATCTAATTTTCAGTGCAGGTGAAGACCAAAAATGGAGGGGAGAGAAAATAATGTGGAAGAACAACTGTGCCTTTTCTTCACTGATTCTTAAGTTTGCGTGGGGTTTTATGCCAAATTAGGAAAGATTGGTTTTGAGAAGTTATTTGACAGTAAAGAGAGGTGATATCACAAAGGTCAGGGATGGGGAGCCTGATGGGACCCCCAACTCTCATCAGCCCCAGCCAGTATGGCCAGTGGTAATGATCTTGATAACTGCAGATGGAATCAAGCTATAATCCTAATGCGTTAATGAAATCCTGTTTGTTTGCAGTTACGTTTAACGTCCTGGCCAAGCCTGTGTCCTGGCCCACAAGTCAATGTGTTGCAGCTTGAATGTGTTGCGATCAGGGTGTACAAAAGGTCTTTGTGACTGATGTACTTGGACTAAAAGTCAACAGCCTTTGGACTTGGTTATTACAGTACATAAATGAAATGAGGATAAAGGGCTTTCATGTGGTGGTAGAGAGGTGTGCCCACCACTCCCCGATACCACAAAGATGTCAGTTATGAACTTGCCAGTGCCCAGCTGTACACAGGGGCAAACAAAGGCTAACCAACATCCGGGATGGGGCAAACCGCCGGCTGCACACGCGTTGCGCCGCTACGTACGGCACATGCATGGCGCCGCTATATACGATGCAAGTGTTGCTACGTGGCGCGCATGTGCGGCTTTGCCATGTACAGTGCATGCCCGCGACACCACAAATGTGTTGTACAAAGCGGTTTGCCACCAGCGCCGCCCGAGCACTGATAGGATCCTCTACATGCAGCTGCGGTAGTGCAATGGCTGTTCGCGCCGCTGTGCCCAGGGGTGGCAGGTCGAGCACTCTGCAGGATGCCTTCTTGACACCCCTCCAGACATGGCACCCGGGGCAAACCACCACCACCCCCTGCAACGCCACTGGCTGTGCAGAGATATGTGCATGGTTCTTTCCATGCTGGCTGGAAGGGAGTGCAGGGATATCTCTTTCTCTGCTCTCCCAGGAACCATGGGAACTTATTGGATTTTTTTTTATTTTGGGGGAGAACATGCAACCTCTTTTATTTAGCATGGAATGCTCTTTTGATTCTGTGATTCTGTATTCTTTGCATTTTGTTGTAGCTTTATAAACATCTCTAAGTAACTTATATCACAATGATGGTATCATTTAAAAAAAAAAGATGGCCCTGGCCAGGTCATAGCTCTCCTGACAGATGATTTGGTCTGGAGCCACAGTGTGGAAATCAGGGATGAGATTGTCCACCAGATGAGTGATAGGAACTGGAGTTGAACAACATCTGATGAACCACAGGCTCCCCATCCCTGTCATAGGCAGTCTGCCATTTCCCTGACCTAAAACAACTTTCGGGGTGTCCTGGTTTTTACATTTTGAAATATGCAACCCTAGGATATTGCAGAAGAGAGAGAGAGAAAGGGCCAAGAACTCCTCTGCAGCACAGCTGCTCCTAGGTCAAAATGAAACCAGATTGCTGATTTAACCTACCCTTGTCTATCTTGGCTCTTCCTTCCAGGCAAGCAAGTTTAGGACTACAGCTGTATATTGTTTTAAGATTTAGGTAGAAATGCTGGGATTTTTTAATGGGATTTAAGTTCTTTCCCCCCCTGTGCTGTACACAAATAGGTTTTGAACACCTTGCAGGAAATTTTTGCAGAAGTTTCTCAATGCTGAAATTTAACACCTCCTGCCGTTAGCATAAATGATTTGCCATTTGCCAACACATCTTGCTGGCATTGGCCTAATAAGCTGCCAGACACATTTCCTGGTTAAAAAATAAATAAATTGATACCACAGTATGCCTGCTATTTCCTCCACTGCCCCCTACTTCAAAGCAGGTTTCTGGTAGTTTATAATTCAGTCAGTGGTTTTAATTTTTAAAAAAATGAGGAAAAAATTAAATATTCTGGGGGTGAATCTACTCAGGCCTGAGGCCTTGTTACTTTTCAGGATCAGTCATTGTTATCTCACATGCCAACTTGTGTCATATTTAAATGGTGTGGCTGGTACGGAAGGAATTTGCCAGCTACTGAATTCATTTCTGCCTCTCCTGAAAAATCAGCATACATTTGGCCTAGTTTTGTAGAAACACTAGAAGACCAGTTGTTATTTTAGGACCTACATGGCATAATATTTCATTCCTAATTGCCCCTCAGGCAGTGATCTTGTATATTCTAAGTAGTACATGAATACCATGACAATTTTACTTTTTGTACTTGGCATTTTATGTTCAGTTCTAATCTTAATAGGTCAAGTTAACCGTGTAGAGATTGAGCACATTATTTTTTAAAAATTTGAAGGGTATTAAATTATATTTATTAAAGCTGAAAGCAGATTTAAAAAGGGCCAGTTATTTAAAACCACCTGATGGACAAAGTCAGAAAAGGTCATGCTCTTAAGCCTGGAATAGTCCTGTGTTTGTGGTATCGGGGAGATTGTTTGCTGGAATATTCCCAGAGGCCTTCATGTGGGGAACTTCCATTCCTTTGCTCTGAGGTGCCTTTTAATGGAAGAAATGAATAAATGCCTGAGCTAAAGTGAACCACAGTATTATTGCGAGCTACAGTTTGAGAATACCATTCCTCTCTCTTAACCCGTCAAACATTACTCAGACTCACCCTTGCACAACTTCTGCCACACCAAGCCCAACCCAGGCCATCAGTCACGTATGATGGGGCCTTCAAGACATACTGTTTATTGTGCATTCATCACAGGTTACAGACGCTTCAGGTTACAGACTCCGCTAACCCAGAAATAGTACCTTGGGTTAAGAACTTTGCTTCAAGATGAGAACCGAAATCGTGCAGTGGCGGTGCAGTGGCAGTGTGAGACCCCATTAGCTAAAGTGGTACCTCAGGTTAAGAACAGTTTCAGGTTAAGAACGGACCTCTGGATCGAATTAAGTTCTTAACCCGAGGTAGGTAAAGGTAAAGGGACCCCTGGCCATTAGGTCCAGTCGTGACCAACTCTGGGGTTGTGGCGCTCATCTCACTTTATTGGCCAAGTACAGCTTCCAGTCATGTGGCCAGCATGATTAAGCCGCTTCTGGCGAACCAGAGCAGCACACGGAAACGCCGCTTACCTTCCCGCCAGAGCAGTATCTATTTACCTACTTGCACTTTGACGTGCTTTCTAACTGCTAGGTTGGCAGGAGCAGGGACCAAGCAACGGGAGCTCACCCCGTCGCGGGGATTCAAACCGCCGACCTTCTGATCAGCAAGCTCTAGGCTCTGTGGTTTAGACCACAGCGCCACCCGAGGTACCACTGTAAAAAATAAACAAACTTTCAAGTGGTTTAACAAAGGATAGTGGGAACATAGACAACAGAATGGGCAGAGTTTTATTGTGGGTGAAATAAAGCAGGGACATTGGGAAAGCATCACAGAACACCTAATAATGCAGGATAACATGGGGTTAGCTGCAGACACCTGTAATGAAACCTGGATGGGCCCAAAGTTATGGCTTTGTTCTCTCCCCACCACCACCACCAAAGAATGCAAAAACAGGAATTGTCATGCATCTAGCAGACTACAGTGAGGTGTCCCAGTTCCAACGAGGCCCTGCTATACACCCCTCCAATGTTCTCTCTCAAATGGCAGCAATTGAAACTATTCCCAAGGAATGGAAGGTTTGAAAAAGAGTTGCACTGTAATTGTGCATGTATGAAGAATTAATTTTCCGGTTCAAGTACACCACAGATACACGTGCAACATGTTCACGCAGAATTAGGTGCCACTGAGTTTAATCAAGCTTACTTCCAAATAAGCAGGCAAAGATTTTCCACTGTATGGCACCACACATTGATGCAAAGTCAGTGCAAATATATTCCATTGTATTGATTTCTCTATGGAATCCACTCCACAGGCCAACTCCCTTATGAGTAATCAGCAAGTGCAAGAGACACCCAAACCCACAATGCTTTAAAGCACCCTCATTCCCCCAGCTTTCATCTGATCCTTCCTCTCCTGACCTCTCTGGGTTTACCTGCTTTTGGGGCATACGCAATGAGATCCTGTCCATCCTTAGTGCATCACAGTAGTGTGCTGTTCCAACCTTCCTGGCAGCCCAGCATGAACACTGAGAACATCACGTCCCTTTTGTTGGCTGTGCAATGCACAAAAGACTCAAGGGGCAGCCTATCTCCCTTTGTACTGGATCCTTTGAAGTTTGATGCACTGTAAGAGAGACTTGCTCTATATCTGATCTTCCTAAGAGTCCAGTGTGCTGCACAGCTAAAAAAAAGGCAACATAGCAGAACCAGAGAGTCCTTCACAGATTTATGAAGCAGCCTCTGACCTGGCCCTGATTTCCTCCTTAATCACAAAAATTAGCCACAGGTTTTTTCAAAGAATCTAACCCCAAGTTATGCTTGGGGCTGGGCTGGGGGTCATTCTGTGGCTTTTTTATCATTAACTTCATAGGGTTACACAGCCAAGATTGCCAGAACATTGTCTCAACTCCTTATGGCATTACAGTATTACTACTACTCCCCACCCCTGTAGAAAAGAAACTGCAGATAGTAGATATCAAAGACTTGCCAGCTATTGAACCAGGAAGAGCGGGTGCCTTCATTCCTCACTGAGAACTCCCTCTGACAAAAGGAGATCACTTTACAAGACAGAATCACGCAGACATTACTCACACTGTGGCTGCAGTTATCCATTTAGGTATCATTCCAGTAAATCTTTTGTGTGGCTTCTGCAGAATATTCACGGTACCACTGGGTTGTATTCAGGTGGGGGGAAAGCCTCAACAGACTTACTGTTGCACTGAAAATTTGGTTATCTGCTAGTCTCAACCCTCAGTATGCACATAGCTTCCAAACTTTCCCTTCTGAAATTCCGAACTTTCCTTTCTGAATCATACGCTCTACCATGTAAGGCATGGTGTCCTCCAGATGTTGTAGACTACAGCTCCCATCACTCCTGCCCAGTGGTCAAACCCTTCCAGGGCAGCATAACAACAACAGAGAAGTTCTTTCCCCATGATGTTAACGATATATGTTCTGACAGTGTGACAACAAGAACCTGCTGGATCTGGCCATCTAGTCCAGCACCCTGTTCTCACTGTGACTGCCCAGATGCCCTCAATCAGTATCTGAGCACAAGAGCAGTCTCTCCTCCTGCAATTTCCAGCAACTGGTATTCAGAAGCTTACAGCCTATGGCAGTGGAGCCAGAGCTTAGCCATCAAGGCTAGTAGTAATTGATATAGCCTTATCTTCTGTACATTTGTCTAATCCACCTTTAAAGCTATCCAAGGTGGTGGCCATCACTGCCTCCTGTGGGAGTGAGTTCCATAGTCTATGTGCTATGTGAAGAAGTACTTTCCATTACCTGCTTTGTTTCATCTGATATATTTTCCCATGCCTGCAACACCCTCAAACTCTCATTCACTGAAGCCATGATCTGTGCATACTCTACAGATGTCTGAAATCCATACACCTCAGTTTAACTGTGGCTTACATTTTCCAATCTGAAGCTAGTTTGATAGAAAACATGCCAAATACCAGTATTACTCAAGAAACTACAGGACACCTATGCAAAAAAATAAATTACTGTCTTCTCATCTTCAAACACAAGTTTGGGGAGTGCACTGAAGCCATAGTAAATGATAATGTGTTCACAGCCCAACTAAGCTGAAATCTGAAACTAACCCAGTGGCATTTATATAACAGAAAGGGACAAAGCTATGATCTGAAAGCCTTTTCCCCTGTAGTACCATTTAAATCAGACCACTAATTCTGTTGAGAGTCCATTGAGTGATGCACATAGATGTAGGCTTGAACCAGCCCTTGCATAAAAGTGGGGCGATTCATACTGTTCCTTTCTGAAGTGTGTGATGAGAGGGCACTCTCCATCTGACTATATGAGGACTCCTTCAAAATTCTATACTTCTAGCTCTTACATGGAAATACAATACCAAAACACCATACAGTACAAAAATAGATCCCTCACAACATTGGACAATAGAGGTCTTTCACAATGCGAGTCTGTGTGTTTTAAGAGCTGTTCTGGATGATTTACAGCTGTTTGGGAGGGGGATGTTTGGGGATGACTTAGCCCACATCCTTCTCATTACAGAAAGCAAAAAATAAAAATAAAAATTGGGGTGTGTGAGAAAGAGTATGGATAGGCTTTAGTTATAAACTTTGCAATTAAAATTTATATATATATATCCCAAGAACCACAAGGTATGGTCGATGTTAGTATTTGCAATTTTCTTTTTATTTTGAAACTTTGACAAATTGCTTTTGTTTTTCTTTCTGTTCATGTATATAAATATATATAATTTTTTAAAAAATGGTGGTGCATGGGTGGGCAGCAGAATTCCTGGGCAGCAAGATTCGGCCATAAGCAGGTGGGGATTGGGGAATTCGGTGGGAGGGCAGTTTATGGGAGTTGCATCCAATCCATGGGTTTCCTCCATGTGGTTTAAGAGACACTCTGTAATTACCCAGTGTTAGAAACCATGCAGAGTCACCAGGAAACTGTTAAGTGCACCTGCCAGTTAGTTATTATTTTACATTCTGTTTTTCAAAATGATTATGACATTCACAGAAGTGAAGAATAGCATAAAATTCAGAACGTGCTAATTTGCATTTTTTTAGACCTGGCTTACAACTCTGTATGAGGCTTGCAGAACCCTATCTCATTTATTCTATTTCTGTTGTTGCCTGGAAAGCTTAGCTGTGTTGGGAGAAGGCTTCTAATCACCTTGGATGTACTCTGCCTCATTGTTATACATTCAAAGCCATTAAGACTTTCTCTCCATGCACAACTAGTATAGCCTTTTTCCTAGATAAGTCTACTCATTTTGCCATAGTTCTCAACGATACTAATCACAAAAGGGACTGCTTTCAAAGCAGCTTCCTGAGGGTGAACGTTAAAGCAGTGCTGTGAAGCCAAAAGGGACTTTAGTTAACATACTTGCTTTCTTACCTATATATCCCACTTTTCTTCCACAGTACGGCCTAAAGTTATGAACATGTGGGTTCTAAGCAGTTGCCCAGGTACTGCCCAGAACCAGACATCTTCACAAACAGGTGTCCTGATCAAAGGAAGGATTCCACTGAACACAGCTGAAATTTCCCTGCAGACCTTGATGTCACTGAGATAGCTCAGCTGGTAGAGCATAACACTTAATCTCGGGGTCGTGGGTCCGAGCCCCACATTGGGGAAAAGATTCCTAAATTGCAGAGAGTTGGACTAGTTGACCCTTGTGGTCCCTTCCAACTCTACAATTCTATGGGTCTAGGAAGAAGAGGGAGTGGCGTACACTAAGACATTGGGGTGGAGCCAGCACATGCACACCTATGCCCTCTTCCCAGTTTGAGTCATTGCACAGTCTTTTGAACACCTGAAGAGTGCTATTGTTTGTTGGATATCAAGTGATAAACACTGTAGCATTTGATAGGACAGTTCAGAACTTCTGAATTTATTGATCTATAACATATACTGCTATTCTTATTGATTTCACTAGCTCTTAGAATTATTTTATATGATTGTATTATTATTATTGTTGTTGTTGTTATTAATTTTATCATTTTTTTCCTAGCTGAAACTATTACAAAAGATAAAATACACAAAACAGAATACAAACAAAATAAAGTGCATTGCACAGTTAAAATTATTATTAAAACCAGACATCCTGTCAGATAAGAGATTGGTCCCCTGCCTGAATAATTTAACTTATCATCGCCACAAACTTTTTCTGCTTAAGATTGCCACTCTGAAGGCAAAACAGGACACTTTTTCCAAGATGTATGGGGAACCTGTCGCCTAATAAAAAGTTAATCAAATACTCAACTGATCTCCCAAGTGGGAGATTTGAATCTTTGAACAAAGCTGGTCTAAAGTCCTTGTAGATCCAAGAACTGTTCAACGAACCTATTCCCCATGGGAACTACGGTTTGTTAAGGGTGCTAGGAATGGCAACTCTGTAAAGAGTAAACTACATTCCCCAGAATTCTGTGGGAGAGGTTATGGGCTTTAAATGCACTTAAAATGTATAGTGATGGCTTCTTCTTTGGCGGTAGTGTATATGTAAGCCCTAATTAAAGTGTTATTGGGCTGAATATGTGAAAGCTATTCATTACTGATGACCAACATGACTGATAATAACATTCACTTCATTTTTGGACCCCTGGAACATAGACTATGGAATGACTGTAGATGGTTTCCCTACTCAGTATACTGAACCCAAACATATTGCAAACTATAAGGCCGCCTTGTGAGTTTAGGTCAGAGAGGTGAGAATTAAACTGGGGCACTTCCTCTTTGGACCTCAGCCTTTGAGCCATTAAGCTTCTCCAGCTCTGAGACAGTTTTTGCATTTAAAAGACCTCTGCATGGGCTCTGCTAATCACTATATTCAAATGACAGATGCAGCAGATCTGTTGTGTGATTTCCCAGTTCAGTGAGAGCACCTGGATTTTTAAAAAAGGAAAGGAATTTGCTACAGTTTAAAACAATGTGGGGAAACGTCGAATCTCTCATCAATATATCCTAATAAGGCAGTGAGCTGCATAACTGTTACTACACATGGAGGCACAAACACACATGTCTCCCCAAACAGATTATTAGTACTGTCAGCTTTGGTGGTTCTGATTACTTGTTGGGGCAGGAGGAGATTAAATCAGTGCTCAGTTTTGTTCTCTGAAACCTCAAGCTGACCCAATGCAAATGAATAATGTATAAAAGAGGGAGCATATTCATGTGGTGGATGCAGCATTCTTCCTTCTGTGGGTGCAAAGCAAGAAGATCAGAACCCAGAGAAGTGAACCCATACACAAAACAGCACAGATTGCCTTTGCTGAATCAGGCTGCATGTCTTCAACAGCATATATAGTATGTTAAAATAGGCAATGTGGTTTTAATAATGAGCCTGCCCAACTCCGTATAAACAAGGTTTGAGAAACAGTATGCTGCTTGGCTCTTGGAAATGTTGGTGAGTGCCTAGCAACAGATCTGTTGTATTGGAATAAAAGGGGGGGAAATATTATCGAAGGGGAAATAAAACTGAAATGTTAATATAACTTTGACTAACAATCTTTTCAGTGTTTTTGTTTTGTTTGTAGAAAATGATTTTCACAAACAAGGATAAAGCAATCTGCCAAAAGCAAGTATTCACGGCGACTCCTTTCACTCTGCATTTATTACAATTGGTCAAATTATACCTCCACTCTTAGACCAGACAGCCAGGGGCACCTGTGTAAGCCTTGGTGAAGCTTTGACATTCGCTCGTGGATTGATGTTAGCAATGCAAGGCATTCTTATAGAAATTATGATATGTTTGTTTCTTTAAATTGCTTTTTTTTAAAAAAAAGACTGCATTTAATGAAGTAATCTACTGTAATCCACTTTATTGGGAAAGGGTGAATTTCTAAGCTTTAAGATAAAGAGAACTGCAATCCAATGCATGTCTGCTCAGACATAAGTCACACTGAGTTCAATGGATCACCAGGTAAGCGGCCTACATTATTTATGTAATTATTTGTTGAGCCCTGGATATTTGTTTATTTACAAAATTGTGTGTGTGTGTGTGTGTGTATATATATATATATAGCATTCCTCTCATCAGGGTGGAACACAGTGATTTTGAAAACTTTTAAAGGCTATGCAGAACAATCATTGAAATGGCTGGCTAGTCAATAAAGTTTTAAATAGCTGCATAGAGACATTTGAAAATCAAAAGTGAGGCCGCCTGCCCAATCTTTCCTGGAAGAGCATTCCACAGCCCGGGACTGGCGACGCTCAACTTCTGGCTGAGGCCAGTCATGCCTCTGTAACGGGGGGGGGGGGAGGGGAGGCAACTAGCAGCATTCCTCCAGGTGATCTCAGTGGTCAGGTTTCAATTTAAGGGCTCAGGTATCCTCTTAAAGCATCCTGGATCCAGGTTGTTCAGGGCTCTGAATCTCAACACTGGTCCAGTAGCATATGAGCAGATGTTTGAGTAGAGGAGTCTCATATTGTTGGTTGTCTGCTTCCATTGGCTGAGCACTCTACATGTAGATGCTAAGGGGTGGGGCAGGAGTGGCTGTCAGCGAGGGGTGCTGCTATGGACCTGGCATCCTAGCAGTGCTGCTGCCTTCTGGGATGGTGTAAGAGGTAAGGGCAGTCCAGGTGCACCAGTGGAGCCAGTCTGCCTTGCCTCAATCATCCTAATTGCCCTGAAACTCACACATCTCGTTCAATGCCCAATACTGCTTCTGGAAAGCCACATCTATAACCTTTGGCTGCTCCTGGGCTGGGGCTATATTGTCCAAAGAGGGCTTTTAAACACACACTCAGAAGCATATAATGTTGCCAAAAAAAGAATGCCGGACCAAAGCAGTATTATTATTTTTTTGAAAACTTCTGTCTAAATTTAGACCAGAAGAGCTAGTCATAATTAGGTGGTGTCAAGAACTTTGTAAGGATTTTGATGTGGAATCTTTCCAATTCGAAATGTTATGTGGTAGAATCAGGGAGCACTCGGCTGCCAAAACTCAGCTGGAGGCCAGAAATCAAACAGAGAAAAGCCTCTGCTGAGTTTCAGATACATTTCAGGCTAGCTCCTAGTTCAAAGAAAGCACAACTAACAGAGGGGGGAAATCCCAGCACATTTGCACTCTTCAAAAAGGCCACCTTCTTTTCTTGGTTTATATTAATATAATAAAATTATAGGGAGAAATGGACTGCAGAAAATTAACTCTTGAGGGTTCACGTCATTTCTTCTGGCAACATTGACAAAGAAAGGCAAAACAATTCTGGGAAAGGCAGCAGGCTTGTGTTAAGATAAAAGAGAAATTTAAAATCCTTGATAACTTAGGTTTCTAGGTTGTGCTTCATAGCAGTCAATAACAAAGAATTGCAGCAGGTCCCTGGGTAAAGCAATTACATAAATATATACATTCTGCTGTTCTCTGATACAAAGGTTGCTCCAAAATCCTGGAGCTAGAATGAGTACCTAGAGTTTTGAAATTATGGCTAAAGATCTAAGGGGAAAATGGTCATGCCAGAGATAGAATGGAGTTGGAACATTTCCAGCAGACTATGTGCTAAATGGCTTAGATGTAGAGATGAAGATAAGACAATAGAGCAAGAATGTTTTTATATATGCTGGAAACTGCCCAGTCAGATGGGTGGGTTACAAATTTATTACCATTATTATTAGTAGTAGTAGTAGTAGTAATAATCCTGGGGTGCTCACTGTCTCTCCGTGGAGAGCTTATGCTGCAGTAGATCTCAAGTTTCAGAGTTTTTCAGCTGTCCATCCACCTATGCCTACTCATATAGTACAAAACACCATAGCGCTCCAGTAGGGGTAGAAGAGACATTCAATTCAGTTCTCATTTAAAGATGAACCTAGCAAATTCTCACAGCCTGAAACAATGTGCAAACTAAAATTCACACTTCTCTGAATTTTCCAGTGCAGTTCTATCAGCAAATAAAGTGTACAAACATGCATTACACTAGGGTAAAGTAAATATATAAATGCAAATATTACTAGGGGGAAAACTTACAAAATGCATCTTTTTAAGGCAAATTACTTTGCAGAAATGTGTACATTAGGAGAAATTCGCAGAAAAACGCTGGTGAATTTTCATGAAGACTGATACAGAAATATAAAAAACTGAATTTAAAAGTGGAAAAACTGGAAAACTGAGAGAAACCAAAATGGGTGCATACACCCATCCTAACCACCAATCCATGGTCTTATCCTTGACTATGAAAGGAGGAGCATTCACACAAACTGGGCACTTTCCACTGCTATAACTAACAATGGGGGGAGAGTGGATTATAATGTGCTAGATTGTAATGTTGGTTCACATCCCAAATACATCTCTGCCATATGTATTTATTCTTTACACACAGGCATTCTGATATCAAGGATACGGTATATTTGGTGCTGCTACTGCCACTACCAAATTCTTAGGGATTTCCTTGAAAACTCAGGTAGCTGACAGCATGGACAGATTTTCAAAAGCAAAATTTAGGGAAACCTTACAAAGATCATCAAGGTGGTCTTTGATTTCTAAAGGAGATAATTGTGAATAAAAGTTTAAAATGTTGTGCCCATTGTTTGTGGAATACCAGTCAAAGGATTTGATTAAATCAAGCATTTGCAGTTGCATTGATTGCACTGGGAGAGACCTAACACATGAGTCACTATCCCATTAGCATACGAGTAACCAATGTGGAGATCTCTAGATGTTGCTCAACTGCAGTTCCCATTATCCTCTACCATTGACCATGCTGGATGAGGCTAATAAGAGATGAAGTTCACAAAATAGAGGGTGCCACTATTGGCTACCCCTGCATTAACACCAAGGTTCCTACTATTAGTTGGGTTGTGACCATTAATTGTACAAAATAATGAATTTTTAATATTAGTTAATAATACCTTGGATTTTCTCCTGTTCTTATTCTTTTTGATGTGCCGAATGTAATTTAAGCATTTGGCATTATAAATTTCTCCCTTGGAGGTATAGCCATAGAAATATTAGTCAGAAAAGTATCCTTTTAAGAAGAGCTTTTTTCCTCTCTCTCTCTGCCCATTTCTTTAAAAAAAATTTTTTAAAAAAACTATATATTTAAGGTGTGGTTGTGCCATATTCCTGTGATCTTCCCTCAAAGAACATTTTTTTGAGTCACACAAATATTTTGTAATAAAAATATTTTTATGGCTGTGTCCTGATCTCAACCACTCTACTGCCATAATACTAATTTACTTAAATGAAGAATGTCTGCTAGTAGAGTCAATGAACGAGGGTTTTTTTTCACTAGGGGAAAAGGAGAATGCTATAATATTAAACCTGAAAAACCTTTTATTCAAGTTCTTTCAAATGTCTTTACATTGGCAATGATTCTGATCATTGTCTCCTATTAAATTGGTTCTTATTACAGTGGTACTTCGGGTTGCAGATCTCTGCTAAACCGGAAATAGTACCTTGGGTTAAGAACTTTGCCCCAGGATGAGAACAGAAATTGCGCACTGGTACCTCAGGTTAAGAACAGTTTCAGGTTAAGAACGGACCTCCAGAACGAATTAAGTTCGTAACCAGAGGTACCACAGTACATATTGTTGTTTCCATCACTGAAGTGTCTCTTTCCCCACTTCTCTCAGCTATCATATCATTTTGGTGGAACTGCAGATTGGATCACCTTGTATGAACCACAATGTATCCCATTCTGAAGCATGACTCTTCAATTGATGGGAGGTGCAAAGTCTAGTAAAATACATCAATGGTTCCACTGTAAATTTCTCTTTTTAAAAACTTAAATTAAGGGGCAAACAGATAAAGGAGAATAATATATACAGTGAAAAAAATAAAATAGAAGTGGGTTCCTCATTTCAGGATGGACACAGGATCCTCTAACGAAAGTTCTCGGAGAAATAAAAACAACATTTAAAAAACCAATAAAAATGATAATAATTAAAAACAATGGGTTAAAGACTATTGACCTAAACAATCACTAACACATTTTTGTAAGATTGGTTGATTAATCATATGTGCAAAGGCTAAATAATGAAGTATTCAAATTTCATAAAAATGTTATTATAATGGGCTAGTTAGTCATGCTTTGGTTCCATTCTATAATTATTAATGTAAAATGTAGAAACACTGAGTCAGCCACGTAATGAATGCTTGAATTGTATTCCCTATAATTTAAATTTTGCATTTTTTTATAAAAAAAACTGAGATAGTTTCACTCTGCTCCTAATTTAACTCCAATGGGTTATTCCCCACCCCACATCATCACTACCTGGAAATAAAATAATTTAAGAAGGAAAATAATATTAATCTGACAGTGCGGCTATTTATATCTAAGATCAAACTTTGATGAAGTACATTTTTCATGTGCATCAGCAAAGTGTATGATGCAGGAAAAACTGTACCCATTGTATTATCTTCAGGTCCATCAGTTTTTATAAGGTTTGTGCTGTATGAAGACTTTTAAAGGAAATCAGCAACTGTAGCTATCTAGTGCATGTTATTATACAATGAGCTGGAGTAAGACCCCAGGAAGACATAATTACTTGTACTGGGAACAGCCTTAAGCACATTGTGTAAGGTGTAACTGCACGCAGATTAAAACACAATAATCTCTGCCCACAGCCTCACAATCTGGAAGATATGGCAGAAAAAGAAATGGGGAGGAAAAGAATATATACAGTATATCAGTTCTAAACCAAAAAAAGCTACAGATCTTAAAACGACCAGCTGGAATAGAAGCAGTCCAAGGAAGGGGGGAGCCAGGTGGCAGATGGCCTCTCAACTGAACTAATGGCGTTGGCCTTGCAGACCCCTCTCTCCCACCTGGACATTCAGGCTGAATTTTCTCCCACAAGAGAAAGTTATGTCCACCAACTTGGAGGGCATTAAAAGAGGATTGGATGAATTCATGGAAGAGAAGGCCAACTGTGATTACTAGCCTCAAGGGCTATGATCTACCTCCACTGTTGGAGGCAGTATGCTTCTGAATATGAGCTGCTGGGAATTGCAGGTGAGCAGAGGGCTGTTATGGTCAGGTCCTATTTCAGGCTTCCCATAGACATCTGGTTGGCCACTGCAGGAGGCTGTGCTAGATGAGCCACTGGCCTGATCCAGTGAGTTAGCCTTATGTTCCTTATGTGTCTCCACCCTCCCACTGCCAATCCAACTGGAACTATGTAAAGGGGAATAAGTGAACACAGCTTATTACAAAGGAATTGGAGAAAGGGGTTAAGGTTTGGGTTAGGATTAGGGATTTGGCAATTATAGTGAAAGCCACCATATCTATTTTCCCACAATACAATGCCAAACTTATTTCACACTTTGGGTAAAAAAAATGCATAGCTGCCAAGTCTCCCATTTTTCGCGGGACATGGGTAGAAGCGACTTCCGGTGCCGCGCCACTGCTGATCCCGCACTTTTCAGCGGGAGACTTAGCAGCTATGAACGTGGCTAACACAACACACACAAATGCTAATTTTTAAACCTATTTTTACCCACAACACATTAGAATTTCCAGCATATAGCATTTCAGGAAAACTAAGATGGCAGCTGTAGCCAACAGGGGAACTACCCACCCAGATGTCCAGGTAGGAGAGAGTCTGTGGCAGCACCATGCTGAGTTCTATTAAACCCCGAAGCCAGACTGGATATCCACTGTACATTTTACAAAAAAACAAAAAAACAGACTTGCATTAGATCAGAAGGACCAAACAACACGGGCAAACAAAACCATGTAACTAGGTGAACAAATAAACCTGTAGCCTACTGATCCTATATAAAAATTACAAATCATACCTTAATATCCAATAAGTTTGACCATCAAAAGTATTACAAACATAAACCTATAGGGAAGGGCTTTAATTCAAGGGTATATCAGCTGTTTTGCATGCAGAAGGTCCCATGTTCAATTCCTGGCATCTCCAAGTTAGGATGGGAATGTCCCTTCTCTGACACCTTGGGAAGTGTGTAGACCAGGCGGTGTGTAGACAATTCTGAGCTACATGGACCAACAGTCTGACTCAGTATAAGACAGCTTCATACATTTCTATTATAGAGGCGTGTGTTGTGGCAAGTATTGTGTCTAGCTACAATCTAAGGAGACACACTGAAGTTGTTGAGGAATATTAATTTTGCTTTTCTCTGGGGGATTTAAAAGGAGAATGGAAACCAAGTAGTGAGGAGAAGCGAGTCATAGTCATGAAGAAACAGTCATCACTTTACACTTCTAGATATATGCATGAAACTTCTAAGGTGTAAACCTTAAAATGTAACATTTAAATTAGCTATTGAGAGCACGTGTTTGAAAAGTTTACAGGATTCAATATTATTTTTTTACACACTGTTCCTGCCTGCTCATTTTCACTGCATTTTCTGTGTGCTAAAACTACTAAAACTGCAAGAGCACAGCTTCCTGAGGCAGGCATCCTAAAGCTTACAAAAACTATTTCCCCAATAGACTTTATGAAAAGATTATTTTTTTTAATGAACCTGAAATGTTTGTTCAGTTACTTGAATTGCCATTCCTGTACAACAGTTTGGAAAAGGGGACTGGAAAAATACTCTCACAGATGTGGAATTTTTTATTTATTTAAACTAACACATTTTTTAGAAAAAGAAAAAGAAAAAAGGGGGACAACGACACAAGGAAACTTTTAAGGCTGAAAGTTGGCTCCTGTTTAAACATACATACACACAAGTGGTTTGTTTTAAAAGTCAACATTTGAAAATAGTAGCATTTCCCAAACATCATTATGCCATGGCAGTAGTGGCTAAATATCAATAATACTAGCCTTCAGATGAAAAGGAGAGAGAGAAATATGGATGGTATGATGACCAAATAGTATTTCATACTAGACACCAACGGTGAAGGGAAAATGAAAAGCAAACATTGACATGAAGGCTGAAATCCAGTGCTCAGTTACCCGAGAGTCAGCCCCACTCTTGCCCAGTAAAACACTAAAATCAAATATACAAATCACAGCAGTAAGAATTATCTAAAACAAGCATAAGTGTAAGCAGCTAAAACATTTACAAGTCATATGAAATGTACAAGCTGTATAAAACAAGCAAGGAACAAAATTTGGGGCAAATATCTAACACACCAGGTAGATGTAGTGACTATGATTAAAACTGAAATTAAAATTGAAAATAATATGAAACTCAAAATAGAGAGCCACCAGTCTTGGGAACGAAAGATTAAACAAGGCCTTTTCATACATTTTCTAAACTCTTTCATCGCACACTTCCAATATGTTTATACTTTTCACACCTTCAAATCACAAGGGCACACATAAAATAGGATCTGCCAAAGCAGAAACACGTTCACCACTGCATGTTCATTTCAGTGGTATACTGAAATTACAGTATACCTTGTAAAATGTTCTATTCGGATTGAGAAGCTACGCTTTTTCTCCATAGAATGATCCCACCCACATCACCCAAGCATGTGACTCTTTTTTTAAAGTAAAAAGCTAAACATTTACATTTTCCACTGTTTATTTTTTCTGTGAACATTCAAGCCAAATGTTTCCCGAGTGCTGCTTTTCATATCCTCAAGGAAAAGCAGGAATGTTCAATACTGTTTTACAATTCTTTTGCAGCCCCAGAGCAGAGAGAAATTAGACAATGCCTGTTATGTACTGCCAAAGAAAGAGAGAGGACCAAAAATTACACCACTTTGCATGAGATTTGCATATGGTTGTGTGTGTGTGTGTGTGTGTTTGAAAATTTAGAAAGAATTACTATGATTTAAATACGTACAGGCAATTCCCCATTTATGCAAGCTCTATTTGTGTACGACTGTGCACACATGTGGTGCAGGGAACCCAGAAACGGGGAGCACCCTGCAGAGTTCTCCTGGCTCGCAGGGAGACCCTCCCCAGAGGAAGAGGATGTCCTAACATGCAGGGTAGCTCATCAGCTGTCACTTCGCCATGCATCAGCTGAGCAAGCCCTGCTGTCCCTCTGGCTTGCGCAAGCTGGAGGGGCAGTGTGTCTTCTTGACCGGCTCAACTGACATACAGGGAAGAAGCAAGGGCTGCTGCCAATCCCCTGGCTAGAAGAGACAGAGAAAAAAAAGCTAACACATTGGTAGTCAATAAAAATAAAAACTCACTCTCCCCCCCCCCACTCCAAAATGCCGTTCTGCAACAGCCTTCAAAATGCCCGGCATTTACACATTGTACAACTTCTCTCCCTTTAAGCCCTTGCATTTATTTCCTTCCCATCATTGGTATGCCAGATAGTAAACATTCTCTGGGCAGTCAAGAAGCATAGTTCTTGTGTGCCACCTACAGTAGATCAAGCATTTAAATTATGATCAGGTCTAATGTGACATTTGAACACCAAGACTAAAGAGCTTTAGCAGGTGGTGGATGCTTCCTCACACCCTCAACTCTATAAATCCGTTCTACACAACCTTAGGGCATGAAAGTACAATTGGAGACAAATAATTTTGTCTCTGTAAAAGCAAGGGAAATCCATTCCACTATTTTTAAATAAAAAATGTTTAACAACACGCTCAAATTTTTAAGCTAGATCAAAATGGCATAGCTTTTCTAAAATACTAAATAAAAAATGCTTTAGAGGCTGAAAGCAATCAACTGGTTCCAGTTTTTGATTTTTGATTTTTTTAAAAATGAGTCTTAGGTCAAGAGTTGATCTATTACACAGAACACAGGCAGGAATTTATACCAAACACTGTAATAGAATAGAATACAATAGAAAACAAAGAGAGAAAAGAACTAAGCAATGTGTTCTTTGCCTCAGTCTTCTCCAAAAAAGAAAACAATGCCTGACCTGAAGAATATGGAGCAGATGATTCAGTAGGGGAAACACTGACCAGAACAAGGAAGGAGGTAGTACAAGAATACTTGGCTAGTTTAGATGTATTCAAGTCTCCAGGGCCAGATGAACTACATCCAAGAGTATTAAAAGAACTGACAAAGGTGATTTCAGAACCACTGGCATCTTTGAGAATTCCTAGAGAACAGGCGAAGTCCCAGCAGACTTGAGGAGGGCAAATGTTGTCCCTATTTTCAAAAGGGGGGGAAGAGCGGACCATAGCTGCCAAGTTTTCCCTTTTCTCGCGAGGAAGCCTATTCAGCATAAGGGAAAATCCCTTTAAAAAAGGGATAACTTGGCAGCTATGGAGCGGACCCAAACAATTACCGCCCAGTCAGTCTGACATCAACACCAGGAAAGATTCTAGAGCAGATCATTAAGCAAACGGTCTGTGGGCACCTAGAAAGGAACGCTGTGATCACTAAAAGTCAGCATGGGTTTCTGAAAAATAGGTCATGTCAGACTAATCTGATCTCATTTTTTGACAGAATTACAAGCCTGGTAGATGAAGGGAACGCTGTTGATGTAGCATATCTTGATTTCAGCAAGGCCTTTGACAAGGTGCCCCATGATAGTATTGTAAAGAAGCTGGTAAAATGCGGGCTAGACAATGCTACCATTCAATGGATTTGTAATTGGCTGGCTGACCGAACCCAAAGGGTACTCATCAATGGCTCCTCTTCATCCTGGAAAGAAGTGACTAGTGGGGTGCCACAGGGTTCTGTCTTGGGCCCAGTCTTATTCAACATCTTTAGAAATGACTTGGATGGTACTATACTTGGGCAAAAAAAAATGAAAGGCACAAATACAGGATGGGAGACACCTGGCTTGAGAGCAGTACATGTGAAAAGGTTCTAGGAGTCTTGGTAGACCACAAACTTGACATGAGTCAACAGTGTGATGCAGCAGCTAAAAAAGCCAATGCAATTCTGGGCTGCATCAATAGGAGTATAGCATCTAGATCAAGGGAAGTAATAGTACCACTGTATTCTGCTCTGGTCAGACCTCACCTGGAGTACTGTGTCCAGTTCTGGGCACCACAGTTCAAGAAAGATACTGACAAGCTGGAACGTGTCCAGAGTAGGGCAACCAAAATGGTCAAAGTCCTGGAAACAATGCAAAGGATGTCATATAGAGGAGGGAGAAAGGTTGTTTTCTGCTGCTCCAGAGAAGCGGAGACGGAGCAATGGATTCAAACTACAAGAAAGAAAATTCCACCTAAACATTAGGAAGAACTTCCTGACAGTAAGAGCTGTTCAACAGTGGAATTTGCTGCCAAGGGGTGTGGTTGAGTCTCCTTCTTTGGAGGTCTTTAAGCAGAGGCTTGACAGACATATGTCAGGAATGCTTTGATGGTGTTTCCTGCTTGGCAGGGGGTTGGACTGGATGGCCCTTGTGGTCTCTTCCAACTCTATGATTCTATGATTCTTAATAAAAACAAAAGGAACATCAACCTCAGACTGTCATGTGACTAAGGACTATATAATAAATGATTCCCCATTTGGGGAGGCAAAAGAGCAAGGATTCAGTACAAATTACTCACTGATGCTAAAGAAAGGGGAGGTTGGGGGGTCCCGGACCTTAGAATTTACCATGCCTCTGCATGTCTATGTTGGCTCAAGGAATGGCTGCTATTGGAGGACGAAGAGATCTTAGTGGTAGAAGGATTTAGGAACGTAACCGGGTGGCATACCTATTTGTTACAGGAAGAGGGAGGGAGGTACAAACAATTCTCAGATCATATAATTAATAAATGATTCCCACCCCCTGAGAGAAATAATTTCCTGTGGGAAAAGTGGGCAGAATTATTATGTGTGACATATTGTGTGCTAATGTTTATTGCAACACACTTTGGGAAGTCCATGTTGGAGATACACAGTTTAGGACAGTATTTTTCAACCTTGGGTTCCCATATCAGGCACTCCTGTCAGTTTAGCCAATGGTCAGGGTGGAAGATGAGTTTTGTAGTCCAACAACATCTGGGGGGCACCTGATGAAGCTAGGTAGTTTAGGAAATGTCTTGAAGTTGAATCAGTCCATAAGTGTGTGAAACCTACCTGAAGGATACAGTACTATTATATATTTATATCCCACTTTTCTGTTTTAAAAATGTATACGTACCCTGCACTGACTTAAAACAATAGAAAAGCATGTCTAATCTGAGGTTGTCATCAGCATGTTTACATAAGAAGAGCCTGCTAGATTATGCCAGGGGCCTACCTAGTCCAGTCTCCTGTTTCTACAGTAGCTGACCAGATGCCTATGGAAAACTTGCAAGCAGGATTTGAGTCAAGAGCACACACTCCTCCAGTGACTTCCAGAAACTGATACTCAGCACCTGACTGTGGAGCCACAAAACTGCCATTATGGCTAGTAGCCATTGATTGTTTTATCCTCCATAAATTTGTCAAATCCTCTTTTAAAACCATCTGAGTTGATGACCATCACTGCCCTTGCAGAAGTGAGTTCTATTGCTTAACTATGTGCTGTGTGAAGAAGCACTTTCTTTGTAATATGACAAATATAAAAGAACTGTTGCGTGTTCCCACAGTGTGCCAGTTCTGTTTTACCCTGCCATTTTTATATTTTAACAGAATTGAAAATAGGAGTACAACAAAGGATGGTCAAAGTCTAAGCCCATTCAAGGACTGTAATCTTCTACTTGATACCTCAAGAAATCTCACCCTTTATTCATCCAGCACAAGCTCTACCCTGGTAGAGGTATCCTTCAAACATGGTACCTTCTAGTTATTATTGGACTAAAACTCCCATCATCCCTGACCATTGGCCATGCTGACTTGTGATGCTGGGAGTTGTAGTCTAACAACATCTGGAGAGCACCAGGTTGACTAAGAGCAAAAATCCGTGTTGGCTTCGGATAATTTTTGTACCAATCGAAAAGAAAAAAAATGAAACATACTTCACAGTGCTTTGAACCAAAGCACCTCCTTCTACCAAATGATGCAAAGATAGAGTTGCCATATTTCAAACAGTGAAAATGTTTGGAGCTATTTTTATGGGAAATCAGGAAAATGGAACTGACAACATGGGAAGCCATGTGTCTGGATTTTTCTGGACATTAGAACAATTTCTGCCTGGACACTGCTGCCAACTGCAGTATTCCAGATATGTCCAGGAAATTCTGGGTGTATGGCAACCCTAGCAAATATATGAAGTTTGAAGGAGGGATGGGGGAGGGGGAATATGGTTTATTTCACAAGTTACTGCCAAGTTACCTGATTCAAACTTCCAGAAAAAAGTATGCAAACTGAAACAGGGCTTTCCTTCACATTTTGTACTTCTCTGAAATTTACAGTGCAGCTCTCTGACCCCAAAAGGTGTACAAAATGCATATATCAGGGGGAAATGTGCATTCAAATACATATATTAGTGAAATTAACCTAAAATAATGCATTGTATTAGGGAGAATTGCTTGGAAAATTACATACAAATGGGTGTATATTATGTTATATGTGCACAGAAACCTTAACAATTTTTTGTGAAACTATAGTTGACAAATTTGTCTATCCTTAGCGCTGGAAGCAAGAATGTGGAGCCCCCTTCTGGAATCTGCCATCAAAGCAACCACTTGCCATTACATCATAAGAAGGCTGGTCTTGCTTAAAATATCCGCAAGGCCCTTTTTAAACAGCATGCATTCCTGAACTCTGACAAATATATTTCAACACTGATTTTCCATGTGTCTCCCATTATAGTACAAAAAGGGGGGCGCACTGCAATCTTGATGATTCAACAGTTAGAAAAAGGGCATGAAAATGGCTTATTTATCTCCAAAGGCCATTTTCCCTAACATTCTTCTGTTTCTTTCTAAAGTTCCAAACTTTAAACCCAAACTGATCTGCAGTTGCTGATAATTAAGGCAACCCACTTTGGGACTTATTATAGAGGTCTTTCAAAGTTTCTAGTTCCAACTTAATGAGTGGAAGCTATCACTTTATACCAGCATGTAAATAGAATGTAAATCTATTGATACATACATACATATATACTATATATATACCACACAGAGGGGGGGGGAGAATTGGTCTTAATTTAGGTTCCAAAAACCAAACCAAAACACAGTGTGTGTACACTGTTCACTAGTCATTCACTATCCACAGAGCTAGCTTTTCATGCCTCTATTCCACTGTCCTACAGTAAAAGGCCTCATCCTTGGATATTTATTCTGCATGTTACTAAAACCTGTCTTTAGTTGTTTTTCTTGGTACGGTTTTTAAAACAATTTTTATTGATTTTATGGTATGTTTGCAAATTGCCATGTGACTCATGTGAACAGCAAATTATTATATACACACACATACTTTTTATAGATTATATATACACACATATTTGAGATAATCATAAACTACTGTAGCCAGGCTGAGTCTTTGGTGAGGGCAGGATAGAAATCCAGTCAATATACACTAAGTGTTCCCCCCCCCCAAAAAAAAATTAAGTACCAGTATTCACATCTTGCTAAAAGCGCTGTGGGTGCCTGCACATAATGGCGGCCATGGGCAGCAAGAAAATTGGTGCCAGTATTCCGTGACTTAAATCCATTTATTTGGTATATGGTCATGTTCTATACTCAAAAACACTATGCAGTAAAAAGATGGGTTGATGGTATAATGTATTATTAAGTGCAAATAAGCAAAAACATTGATGCTATTGAGATTAGAAAAATCTGCCTGGCATTAGGCATTGGGATAAACATTGTCTGAGATTGCTGTCCTATGTACAGTAACATGGGTGTAAATTGCACCAAAATCAGCGAGACTTACTTAAAAGGAACCTTGCATAGGATTGCATTGCGAGCCCCCATCAGCTTATCTTTATGAAAACTGTTGTGTCGGAAGTTTGAGGATCTGTTATCTTGTTCTAGGCATGATTCATTAACACTGTGTCCTGTTTACCAATTAACGGAGTGTGTCCTGTTTACAGAGCACAATGTGAGACATGAACAAAAGAAACCAGATTCTGCTCTTAAGACAAAAATAGAGTTTGCTCACTTTGAGTTTCCATTATCTAACCTCCCTACAAAAACAGCCTGTTTCTCTAAAACTGATGCAAGAGAGACAATGGTGCGTGTGGTTTTTCATGTCTAAAAATATTGCTTAAATCTATGTTAATATACATCTTGTTTAATAATTTATTTAACTATGTATTTTTCCATCTCTCATGTTTGGTATGTATTAGCATTTGTGTGTATTTTGTGTTACATCATTAACTGCAAATTGGTAGCAAGAAGACGGGTGAGTAAATAGAAGTTGAACTTTTTGCAGTGAGCATGTGGCAAAGTGCTCATGTGATCCCTTCATTTCATGCTCAGATCCCAGTTTTATCACCTGACTACTCAACCCATTTTCCAAGAATAGCAATATGGTGCCAAGCATCCAGAAGACAAAAGACGAATGGAGGCCTCTTCTCACAACCTAAAGACTGTCCCCACTCACTTTAATTAATAGAATATTATGTCAGCTTAATTTATCCCAGTTACTGTACTGAGTTAGGGTTTAAGGTTGTAGGTCTTTTGAGTGGGTAGTTGTGATGGACTATTTTTCATTTGTGTTTGTATAAAAAATATACTACTGTATTCCTAAGGGTAGTCACCTTTTTTTTCCTACGCTTGCAGTTTCTCTGTTCTTTAAATAACAAATCTGTTTAACAAAACTTTTTTAAAAAACTACAATAAAAAAGCACTCATTTTAATGTGTGTGTGTTTCTTAAAAAAATATTACAGGTTTAAGTACCCTTTGCTGTTCGTTGGATTATACCTCCTTGTACAATTCTTCGAGACAGAGAAGGAAATTTGAAATCTGCATAAAAGAGGCATATTTTTGTTACAGTAAGATCTATTATCCCCCCCCCCCACACACACACACACAAGACCATGGACTTCTGTTTATAACACAGATTATTATCAAGCAACATGGAAAACCTTGTCATTGGATCATATAACTTTAAAAGATAGACACCATACAAACCCAGGTCAATAATCCGAACTTTCTAAAGTTCTGAGGATTATTTAATGATCATTCAGCTGAGTGATAAAGTCAATTACTTTTAGTTAAAAATTCTCTGTCCCAAATAACATTTTCCCAGCTAACTTAGCAGACTGGTTTTCAAATGATATCCTTCTCACCTCGCACACATTTATTCAGACCCACAATTGACTTTTGCCTTGTGCATTTTGTAAACATTGTGTAGACAGTGAGCTGCAATGACCTAGCTATCTGGTCAAAGGGCTGCATGGAGCAGAGAGATACGGCCAGTTAAAGTTTAACCTACAGAACTGTAAACCAACCTGGGGTTTGTTGAACCTTTGGAGTTTGATATGATGATTAGAGTATAACCAGAGTGACACGTCGCAAATTCAGCATAATCAAGGAGAACCCTTCCAGGTGGTGATCTCTGAAATTGCTCAGGTACAGTTTTATTCACTCTGATACCTTATTTAAAAATAGGGGATAGGCTGCTTAGTTTCTTACTGTCAGTTATTATAATTTGTAGGGAAGGACTTAATCTCGGCTTGTTCAGAACAAGAGAAGCATTTGAAATGTAAAAATTCAACTGCACGAGTCTGCAGCTCACAGGATGTATATGGGCTTGTCTGCAATCATGTGTTTATCATACAATTTCTCCAGTGCTGGTAATCAGTTGTTACCCAGTGGCGTGATAATGTTGATTTTTAGTATTTGCAAGATGCAGACAACTGCTCAGATAGATACACTGGCGGCAAAGGCTAAAAAGTTGCCTTCTTGTTGTTTGCATGGCTCGCCTTCTCTAGCTTTTCACCCAAAGCATTGGACATCAAATGTAGACACTGTATTTAGTTTTGTAGGAAAGGTAGCAAGACCAAACAGCCAGCAGAGAGAAATCGGTTGCTTTCATTTAGAAAGAAATGAGGAGGAGGTAAAAGAGGAGTTCCTGACCTCCCCCGCTCCACCAATTCAATTTCGATTTGTTAAAACACAACTCATGGAGGCTAATCATTGTGTGAATGTTTCGCTTACAAAGCAGCTACTCTCTAAGATAAACAGAATTCTTGTTCTATTTCTGCATCCATAGCTGTCTGGTTTGTAAGCAAGCACCTCTATGGCCAGCCAAGATAGGTGCCTTTCATTACCGTGTACCAAAGTGTGTACTATAAATTAAAACCAGGGAATGCAAGATAACAAGTAGTGTCTTTTAATCACGACTATTGCCTCAGGCCTCACAGTGCTCTATTTTAGATCTGGAAAAGATGAACTGAACACCAAATTAAACAAAATGGTTCATATTAAATTGCCCACTGACAGTTCAGCATTTAATGCAAATAGGGTAGCAGCAAAAGACAGACCTGCTAAATTATTAGTGTTGTGGACCCAGAGTCACCTTTTGAGGATGGCATACATTATAAAAATACATAATAATAATAATATTAATAATATTATAATAATTTATTATTTATACCCCGCCCATCTGTCTTGGTTTCCCCTACCTTTGAGGGCAGGGACTGAATGAATATTAACTGACTATTGCTGTATTACTGATACGGTGCCATTGCAAGAAAAACGGTGCCATTGCAAGAAAAACAGTGCCATTGCAAGAAAAACTGAACACAATTTAAAGCATACATATGTATCTATGGATGGAGGGGATGGGAGAAAGAGGTAACATATGTTGTCTTATTGTTGCCTCTGTGTTCAATGGATTACTTCTTGCTAAAGTAACAGTATCATGAGCAGTCAAAGGCAGGAAGAGAAATGCAACTACAAGTAGAACCAGCAACAAAATGTTGCAGAGTGGAACACAACAATTCATTGTTCCAGACAGCAGTTTCTTCTTTCCGGAGACCCCATTCCATTCAGCCTGCACCTCGGTTTCTCATGTTTCCTTTAGCTCCTGTAGCTCAGGGGCTACAGTCAGCATTCTGTAGCCCCTGAGCATGTTCAGACTTCCTTGAACTTTTTTGCAGAACAGTTGGTATGCTTAGATTACCCCCACACACAAAAAAAATTGTTCTGTAAACTTTAGAGCTTTCCTGGCTATGCTGACATTTCTCTATTGATTGAAGTTGGTGTCTGACAGGAGAACAGCACTCAGAGAACTGAGTTTGCTATTAGTGTAGTTCCCATCAACCACGTTTAGTTATCTCATGCAACGGCAAGCTTGTGTTTTTCTTTTTCATGAACTGGATTGTGCATGATGTTGAAGAATACAGTGGTACCTCGGGTTAAGAACTTAATTTGTTCTGGAGGTCCATTGTTAACCTGAAACTGTTCCTAACCTGAAGCACCACTTTAGCTAATGGGGCCTCCTGCTGCCGCTGCGCTGCCACCACACAATTTCTGTTCTCATCCTGAAGCAAAGTTCTTAACCCAAGGTACTATTTCTGGGTTAGCGGAGTCTGTAACCTGAAGCGTCTGTAACCTGAAGCGTCTGTAACCCAAGGTACCACTGTACTTGCCTTGTGACATATACATGTGTTGCTTGCACACAGACACACCCTAATCCTATCTCACACAATCAGAGGTGTTTATTTCAATATTGGAGCTGTTGGCATACTGTCAGCTGCTATCCTCAGGTAAGAGATCTTGGGCTCTAACAATAATTCTTACTTTGAAAGTAATATTGGCAGGGCAGACGGGAGTACAGGCAAGTGCATCAACTTGAGGGCTAACTCCTGTTCCACTCTTGGGGGGGGGGGAATCCTAGATTTTGGGGTAGGAATAATTTCTGTTCGAGCCCAATGAATATATACTGAAATTTGCTGGTATCTTATAGTGAGAAAAATCCAATCATAATGCAGTGCATTTATGAAGTGCTTGGCAACCGTAGTTTGCAGTACTTTTTGTTCCACACTCTGGCTACATCCACACCATACATTTAAAGCACTCTTATAGCACTTTAAGGGTCATTGCTTCCCCGAAATAATACTGAGAACTGTAGTTACTAAGGGTGCTGAGAGTTGAAAGGAGAACCCTGCAGACCACTACAATTCCTGGCACCCTCAAAAAACTACCGTTCCCAGGATTAAAGTGCTATAAGAGTGCTTTAAATGTATGTAGATGTAACATCTGTTCACCTAAGATGAAGTTGCGGTCTGCTTTTTTATTTGTTCCCAAGCATACTGTCCTTCACCATTCCAATGCGATTTGTCTAGAAGTGTCTCTGGCAAGTCAGTGTTTTCAAGTGAGTTGGTCTATTGATCTGCAGAAGACAAACACCATTTTTCTTATCTTATTCATGGGCACAGTTACTATGCTTCCAGCAAGAGCAGCTAACAAGCAGCCTCCAGAAGCAAAAAAAGGGAGGGAAAGCACAGCAGGAGCCTGGAGGGAATGGTAATACACTGGAAACCTGTGTTTCCATCAGATTGAGAAATCCCACGATCTATATCTTCGCAGTGTGCATTGATCTTTGAACAGTCAAGACAAATGTGTCTGCAGATTGGGAGAGGAGGGGGAGGAGAAGCCAAAGCAGAGTGAAGCATTATGAATTAGACAGTTCCAGCTAGATCCTCAAAGGGAACCGAGAGCCAGCCATTCAAATGAGAGCACAACATGTAGTGAGGCTTGCCAATCTTTGGTTATTTCGGCAATGCTGGCGTTATTATTCGCCCATAGCCGTGCAAATGAAAAGGAGCTGGCATCAAAAGAACATGCTGCAAAGGTGGGGTGGGGTGGGGTGGCCACAGCTCAGTGGTGCCATGCATGCAGAGGATCCTAGTTTTATCTGCACACTTTCCATTCTAAATAATAATAATAATAAACACAGATATTAACCAACACTACAAGACTATTTTATATATTGACAAGACTAGCAATGATTAAGATGAAAAGAGATGGTAATGGGATAGTTATCTTATATAATCTAATGCTGTAATCAGTTGGTTTTTAAAAAACAAAAAACCATGGGGGAGAGGGCTATTGAAAGGTACTAGCCATGATGGCTAGGCTCTGCCTCCACAGCTGGAGGAAGCAATGCTTCTGGATGCCACTTGCTGGAAACCACAAGATCTTGTACTCAAATACTGTTTGTGGGTTTCCCCCAGGCAGTAGGTTGGCCGCTGCAAGAACAGGATACTGGACTAGATGGGCCATTGGCCTGATCCATCAGTCTCCTTTTAAGTTATTATTCCTTTTAAAAAAAAACTTATTAAATGCATAATGGATGACATACTGTTAGGGAAATGCAACCCACCACCCCACCCAACCTGAAATGAAATGAAATGCCACAGTGAGCAATAAGTTTACTTGAGAACTCTTACTGATATACCATATACAGTGGTGCCTCGCTAGATGAATTTAATTCGTTCCATGGGTCAATTCGTATAATGAAAAATTCGTCTAGCGAATCCCATAGGAATGCATTGAATTTTTAATTATTTTTTTGCCCATAGGAACGCATTAATTGAATTTCAATGCATTCCTATAGGAAACTGCAATTCTCCAGACGAATTTTTCACAAAACGAATTCGTCTTGCGAGGCAACCTCCGCTCGAAAAATCTCTTCGTTAAGCGAAAAATTCATCTTACAGGGCATTCGTCTAGCGAGGCACTACTGTATATGAAATGAAGAGAACAAGTGTTGTATGGTGGCTAGAGTGCTGTCTTAGAGAGGGAAGACTTGGGTTCAAATACCTGCTCAGATATGAAGATCACTGGATAACCTTCAGTCAGTCACCATCTGACTGAAGAAGTCTGCTGTTCTAATCTAGACTTGAGTGTATACGGTAAAAAGAAAGAATGGGGTTAAGTTCCCCGGTTCTCAATCCTAGTGTCTCCAAGCAGGATTTCCTCTCTGAAACCCTGGAGAACTGTTCCTGGTCACTATAGAAATCTGTGGCCATCCGAGATGTTGCTGGACCTCAACTCCTTTTTAACTTTTCTGCTAGAATTGGATGTGATTTGCAGACATGGTCTCCCCCTCCAAGGGGATGAAGCTTTCTTAATTTCAGAATACTAGCTGCAGTAGTACTCCCACAAGGGCTGACTTCACCATTTTGGGGTGGGTAAAATATAAATCATGGGGTGGAGAGAGCATGGGTCTTGCAAGAAGACTGGGGTGGAGAAAATGTAAAACAAACAAAACAAACAAAACGCCCAACAATAACCCTTTTTGCCCAAGGGTCGTTGGTGTGAGGTGGACTTATGCCCTGAGGTACTTGGGGGAGATATAATGAAGATTTCACAGGGAAAAGCATAGATTCACATGAAAAACAAACACTGTTTTTAACCTCCACCAAATCCCTGTGACTGAAATTCCCTGGAAAAATAATTCACTGTGATTAACAACTAGATTTGTCTGTCAAAATGAAATATCTTCCCCACCTCTCTATCCCCTGCCTTATAAAGCTCTGGTCATTTCCCGAGTCAGCTTGGTTATGTTTTTAAAGAAAAAGAGGGAATAAATGGTCGTGAAATTTTTGGACAGTCGAGGCTACAGAGTGACTGCTCAAAGTCCCTGATCTGCCTTGAGATGCCTTGTTAATTGTGAAGTCCGACTTGGAAACATGAGAAACTTCCCTGCTTCCCCTTGATTTGCATAATTTGGGGTACACATGTAAGTCTATGCACATTCCTAGCTGCTACTTCTTCTCTCCAACACTCTGGGCTCACCTCCTTCCAATCAGCATCTTATGCAGAAACACACTGTGTGGTCTGGTCTGTGGGAGAATAATTGGGAAATGTTGCTTTGGATGGCAAAATAGTGTCAGTCAGGTTTTTCCTTCCCCTGGTGATCCATAATATGCTATGTATTACAAAGTAATTTAGATACAGCCATGTGTATTGTCTGAGGTTTTCTGCTGGTTTAGTGCTCTGAGATACATTCCCAGAAGATGGGAATTTAATGGGTGTCTAGACAAAGGGAGTCTCTATTGTACTCATATTTAATTATTTATTTTACTTGTTGCATGAGCTGACAATGGCCACATCAAAATTATATTAAAAGGGTAAAAAGATTGTAAGTATTTCGACTAAAGAGGTGGGGGAATTATATTAAAAATCCCCCCTCTGAAGCAGCTTTTGAATTTGAATAAAAAGATGTTCTAATTTTAACTGGCCAATAGAATCCCTTTCTTTCTGTAACACTGCGCTTCCAATTCTGAGCTACAAAATATTAAGGAAATTAGAGTCTTAAAAGCAATCTGATAGTGAATAATATTCACCCTATAACAATTTTGCAAACATTGGCAGCTTTCAGTGTTTAACAGAAGCCACCATAGAAGAAGTGAGATAAATGTGAAATGGTAATGCAACTTCAGACAGTACTTCACAATCAAACAACAATTAAAAATTGTTAAAGCAGGGAAGTAATTTTGATAACAAAGGCTTAAAACTAGATATGAATGGGGCAGCCATGCGTATTAATGGGTGTGCCTGCACATTGGGGGGGGGGGTAAAAGAATACATGGGTGAGGGTAGCTAGCCCCCCCACAAACACACCCCAGACAACTGTTACTCAGCCAACTGTTACTCAGAGCAGACCCATTGAAATCAATGTACTTGAATAAGTTGGGTTTATTAATTTCAGTAGGGCCACACTAAGTAAAACTTAGTTGACTACCACCCACTGTGTTCTATGACTTCAAACATTTGTATCCTCTAATCCAGGCTTGCTTCTGGTATCACAACACTTCCCATTCCCCCGTTTTATATGTGAAAGGGGCAGATAAATCCATAAATCCATGTATCTGCCCTGTTACACCTCGTTTCACCCTTACCTATCAAAGCATACCCTCCAGCATGTTTAGACCCACATGAGACCACAGAGCCCAAAAAAGTGCACTTTGGCACTCTGCAATCTTGTGCATTTGGGGGGGGGGGCTCTGTGATCTTGCAAAATCAGATTGAGACAGTCGAGGGGTATTTATTTACCTAGTTTAACCATTTTAAATTATCCCTTGATGGTAGTGGCTTTCCAAGTGGAGTGTTATTGTTTTCATATTCATCTTACTACTACTAAGATGGTGTCTGCTAAATTCTGGAAGCTACTACCAGTTACAGACTAAATATGACCATGATGCTGGGTGGTCTTAGACCAGTTACTGCCTCTCAGCCTAACCATCCTCACACAGTTGTTGTAGAGATTAAGTGTGGAGGAAGAGAACCATGTACACCACCTTAAGCTCCTTGGAGAAAAAGGTGGGATAGAAATGCCATAAAGAAATATTATCCATCACTCATTGGTGCTAACTTGAGCGTTACTTAATGTAGATTCCCTCCCCCGAATTAAAATTTCTATTTTCTGCTGTAATTAGGTTGCAGTCCCATACCCACTTACTATCCTAATACAAACAAGTTCCTAAAATTGCTGGATTTTAGTTTCTTTGTACAGATGTTCATTCCAACAGCATTGTTTAGATAAAGTCACAAAGCCATCATCATTTACTCAAGGTACGTACAGATCTTAAACTGACAAAGCAAACCAAAGCAAACCATCAGTTTTCACGTTGGTTTAAAATCACACAAGCAGGATATGTGAAGTAGTAAAACTTTCATTATTATATTACAAGGGGAACAAGCTCCATATATACAAAACACCACCAAGTAGTAATGAAAAGAGAAGGGGGCAATACATAGTCTGCCTTAAACCCACACATTGCTTCTGTTAGGGCTAAAAGGCACTTGTCTACATGTGCTGTTGTTTTTTAATGCAAATTGCAACAGTAGGATGAGGGAGCTGAAAATTAAAAGACCAGAGAAGGCTTGGCAGGGAATTTTAACCTCATCCTCTTGTATTGTGATCCAGAGGGAAATTCCTCCAAAATTTGCTAAGGGTGAAATCTCCCATTGATACCAAACAGTAACTTCAAAAGACCCACACCAAGGGAGGAAAGTGTTAAATTTCCTCTCCACACCTGCTCTCAGCCCATTAATTATCAGCCTCCTTGTCCCCCACAAACTGATTCAGCTCACATTTTTAAAGATGTGCTCATTAGGCACATTTAGATCAACTTAAAGCCTTAGAAAAAGTTAGGGCCTAACTATACATGATGCCACAATTCAATGAAATAAACCTCCCAAGGGCACCAATGGGATATTCCACCACCATGACCCCTCAGTGTTAATTGCCATGCTGGATTGTTAACCGAAAATATGGCCCATTAAGGGAAAGTTAGCCAGGTGCCTTCAACAGCCACCATTGCCCCTCAATGATGCAAGTAACACAAATCATCTGGTTAATGATGTGTGTACGTGTGTTTGTGTATGATACTGATGCGATTGAGAAACATGCCCACACATTGGTGGTACAAGAGGCAGTTCATTGAACTTGACCATGGGGGGGGCTTTTTGTTCTCTCTCTTTTTAAATACAACTTCTCTCAAAGCCTACTACCTGAAATCACACATTCCCTAAACACAACCATTCCCTGAAGAAGGCTTTTCTGAAACATGACCCAGTCATGTTATACAATATTAACTGTACAATTGTAGAAATTGTTGTATTGTTTTTAGTTTATTGAGTCTGTGTCTTATGTATTTCATCTTATCGTACACCACTTGGGTTGCTTGTGTGTGTGATGCGTTTTACAAATCTTCAAAATAAAATAGCCTTTATGATTCACTTTGTAGTGAGGCCCGCTGTATATTTCTTGCCTGAGAAATCTACAAAGCCCCCAAGTCCCCCCCTTGATTCTCTTTGCTTCGTTCAGGTGTTGGATCTTCTATTTTCATTTTCTAATTCTTTTGAATGATTCATGTACAGTATACCCACCGATATTGTGGTGCTTTCTTTTTCAAAAAATATTAATCTGCTTAATTTATCTCAAATTTGATTACAGTGAGCACCCCTAATTAACCTGATTTTTTGGTGATAATCACTCACAATGGAATCAAATCAAAAATCCGGGGATGGATTGGCCGGCACACAGAAAGAAGCAACCCTCCGCACATTAATGCAGCGCACGGGATATAGTTTGATTCAGGTAGGAGTTTCCCTGTCAAATTATTTCTCCTTTGGGACTGCTCATTTAAAGGTAAATTAAGCACCCCAGCTAAAGTTCGCTCAATGACTTTCAGAACTTAGTGCTTAAATAAGCTGCCTCTCCCTTCCCGCCCACAGTGTGTATTACAAAAATATAAACATTATTCTGTTATAAGGTACAGTGCTGCATGCAATGGGACATTTGATTCCCACCTATGCTGCACCTGGTGGTATTCCAGATACAGAATGCAAAAAAAAAAACCCCAACAAAAAAGCCATGTGATCTGGCTTATACAGCCGCCATGCAATCTCCTTCAGGGGGGTGTGGTCTTCCAGAGGGTTCACATTTCCACACCTGGAATGAAAAAGGGAGGAAGCAGTGTTCACATGGGGAGGGCAGCATTTGCATGCACTGACAACTTCACATGGTAGCTCTACAGTCAAACACTACAATGTAAGCAATTTGGCAAAACAAAAGGCCACTGCAACTATACAAATCCTACTAGCTGTATATTCTACCCTCTCAAGTCTGTCCTGGTCCCACAATTTCAAGTGGGCTATGGGACAGGGTTGCTTTTTGGAGGGCACCAAATACAGTATATTCCTGCGTATAAGACTACTTTTTAACCCAGGAAAATCTTCTCAAAAGTCAGGGGTCGTCTTTTACGCCGGGTCGTATTTCTTATACAGTGAGTATATCCCAAACTCTATATTTTAACTGGAAAAGTTGGGGGTCGTCTTATACACCCAGTCGTCTTATACGCCGGAATATACGGTATATTGACTTGGCTGAAGGTTCTAAGATAGCCTTCACCAACTGGGTCCCCTCCAACTGTTTCGGACCAAAACTCCCAATTTTTCTTAGATACATTTATGAAAGCCAAGATACAAGAACAGATAAAAGTTATGACCAGACAAAGAAAACCTCCCGGTGTGTATAAAAAGATATGCAGTGTTGAGAATTAAGCCAGTGTTCACAGCATCTTTTGTTCTCTTCAATTCAGGAAAATGGCCAAAGGAAATATGGAGGGCCGCCACCAGGCTGGGATGGACCACCACCAGAAAGAGGCTGTGAGATTTTCATTGGAAAATTACCCCGTGACCTCTTTGAAGACGAACTCATCCCGTTATGTGAAAAAGTAATGATTTAAACTGGGCAGATTTCATTCACACACACACACACACACTAGGAATTTGACTGTGCAGACAGCAGCAATCCTGAACCTCTCAGCAAAATCAGGGTGGTAAAATAGAAAGGACTCGTGCAGCTCTTCACACATAATAGGACAGGCATGTTTCCTATTCTGAGAATGTCTCCAGTAGGAAGAACACTGCCATATGGGAAACTGCCAGCGTGCCACAGTGGCTCAAGCATTAGCCTTCTGTGTCTAAAGCCCAGGGTCAAATCTCTGGTTGACTGTAGACACTGGCAGAGGAAGAGGAGTGCGGGGTGCCATTGCAGCTGCCCGCCCGCACTGGGCACTACTCCCCTGCAGGTGGCGTGCCCCACCCCAGGATGTGTGCTCCACCCCTGTGGGTGGCGCACCACGCCCCCAGGACACGCGCCATACCCCTGTGGGTGGTGTGCCATGCCTCTGCAGGTGGCACACCCTGCCCCCAGGATGTGTGCCAGCCCTACCCTTGCCTGCTCTCCGCATGAAGCTCCACCATAGAGATAACTAGATGGCCTCACATAAGTCCTGCCTTTCAACCTAATAGTTGTTGAGTGATTCTTATAAGGCCAAGATATTGCTTTGAGCTTCTTAGACTGCAGGTTTCCCACAGTCATCTAGTTGGAACAAAATGGGGGACTAGATGGGCCTTTTGCCTCATCCACCAGGGCCTTTCTTATAGTCTTATGGTGCAATTCTGAACAAAACACAGTTCTAATAATTTGCATATGACCCTGTGTGGTTTTAAGTACTTACTGGAGGTCTCTAATTTGCAAATACAATTCACAAGTCAGCTTCCAGCTTTCCAGGGTGCAATCCACAGAAAGCTAAGTATATATTATCAGGAGGACTTTGTGTGTGCAATGCCTAAGAATGATTTCACAAGTGATACTAAGAATACTTTTTAGCCTTGACTATGCCACTTCTAAGTGTTGTTAGTGAGATATATAAAATGGAAAGAGAATTTTTTAACTGAATGTAATTATGGAGCATATGGTGCTGTTTTCATTTCCAGTTACGGGAATTTTGAAATGCTAATTCAGATCCAGATACCCCTTCACCAAAGTAGCTGGAACCAACCACAAATACTTACAATAGTTTCCACTGCTTTATATAAATGTTTTGAGCATATTTTATATGTCTGGTAACTTGCATCTGATGAGGTTGACACTTGCTTCCTCTCGTCTCCTGAGACATTACATCTGTTATGTCTTTAAAGGTGCCACAGGATTCATTGCTGTTTTTTCTTGCAGCAGACAAACTTCTGTAACTTTGGATTATGTATTCTCAAAGCCCATTTCTACAATACCTAAACAAGTCAATTGCTTTCTATGCTGAGATACCATGTTAACCAATCCGCATTCATTTGGAAACATCGATTCATGTTAAGATTCCCAATGTAAACCCATAGGTTAAAATGGGGAGTGCCAGAGCAGTTGGTATGATCTATTAGATGCTCAAGGCTGCCAATCAAGCAACAGCCACCATATCCCTTCATCACTTATTCCACCTGTATCCCAGTATCTTGGTTGAAATGTAAGTGCAGAATCAGGCGAAGCAAGGAAAAGTTGGTACCTTGAACTAGGTTGTATTGTTTGTAATACTGATATTGACAATACTAGTGACACCCACATGGTGCAATGGACAGAGTTTGGGCCTGGAAAGACCACAATTTGAATTCCTGCTCAGCTATGGAACTCAGTGAGTAATCAGGTGGCCAGGTGGCCTGCACTTTTGATATTCATACAGAAGATGGAATTTCAGCAAGTGAAATTTCCCTCTTCCACACAACTCTTAAATGTGCAGCAGCACAGTCTTCTTCTGCACCTGCCCTTCTTGCCAGATGTACTTCACAAGTTTTGTGATGGTGTCATGGGAATTCACCATATACTCTCTTGAACTCCTTGGAAGAAGGACAAGAAGAAAACATGATAAAATAAACAATACAAATCTTCCTCCAGTAGGATTATTCCTGCATTTTGGAACCTATGTCCCATTTTTTATATTCAGCACCATAAAAATCACTTTCTTGCAGCTTAGTTCTGAGTGATAGAACCTCTGAATCTGGCAGAGTGAGCTCTTTAGACATGAATTATTATAACTGTGTCCTGAGAGAACATTCTTACAGCCTTTATTCACATCATTGCTCCCATTAACATCAGTAAAAACTATTTGTGATAACCCCGCCTAGAGAAACAAGCCTTGGCAATGGGGTCAAAGGCTTCTGCAATGAGACAAAGTATGGGGGAGCTGAGAGAGAGAGTGCCACTGCTCATGACAGGAGTTTGTGCTGTTAAAGAAAACTGCATTGCACGACTAACTAGCTAAATCTTCATGTGCATTGGAGCATTGTCTTTTCTGCTGTTATCAGAGCTTTGGTTTTTGCTGTCTGTGGAACTGGAATTGATCATCGAAATTTTGAAGGGTGGATGCAATGCCCGTGAAGACTACTAAGAGCACCATTAGCACAGACACAGTCCTGCGTCATTTGCCAGCACCTTCTTGTTTTGGAAACCATGCTTCCCCTCTCCTGAGACACACCATCAATATGAAAGGGCAATGGGCTAGTGGTACAGTATTTATACCCAAACTTTAAATGAGGGCTGGAAGGGATCCAGTCATGATAGCCCTTTCGGTGAAAGCAAGACCTAGCAAATCCAAACAGTAGCTAAGTACTATAGGGTGTGCTATTGTCTAATGTGTGAGAGCTGCTCTAAGCCAGAGCACCCTGCAGGACAATGATACACACTTGTGTGTCCCCCATCCCAAGTTTATGGTGTTATCTGCACACAGGAGCTCAGACAGGGTGTTATCATGGTGTGTTAATTGAGGTCATTTGCTTTGCTAACCTGCCCAACGGCACCAGCTCAACACAGCCTGGACTTCGATACATGCCACCTCTGTTTATTTTGACTTTGCACAAGGGTCAGAAAGCAAATCTTGAATAAAATGTGCTCTGGTTTATGGTCAAGGCAATGACCAAGCTAATCTGGAGTGAAGCAGAAATACAAACAGAATCACAGGAACAAGAGAACTTTGCCCAGAGATGTTCTCTGGTGCAGACAAAAGCTCCCTTTCCGTACTCGTTGATGGAAGCTCATGCTTTTGCTTTTGCAGATTGGAAAAATCTATGAAATGCGGATGATGATGGACTTCAATGGAAACAACAGGGGATATGCTTTTGTGACATTCTCTAACAAACAGGAGGCCAAAAATGCAATCAGGCAACTGAATAATTATGAAATTAGGTAAGCATCATTTGTTTAGTAGATATGCATATGTCTCTGACACCTGCAAAGGTCTCAATTTGAATATACAGTATTGCAACAAAAGCAATAAAAGTTAGCCTGTGGGCCATGTCTGTATGCCTAAGACTCCACAGCTGCCAACTAGAAGCAAGAAGGTCATGAAAGGGAAGTGGCCTTTGTGGCAAAAGAGGGTTCAAGGAGGCCAGTTTGGGTGCAAGAGGAGTTGATCCCAAATTCCACTAACAAAGTGATACTTTGAGAAGCATAGTTGGTGCCTAGAAATGACTACTATTATTATTATTACTACTACTACTACAAATTATTACTATTATTGTCACAGAATAAATACACATCTGTTGATTACGTGTTAACTAGCGCTTGTTGCATGTGAAACCTTATCTTGTTATCATTATTTTTGGTGAGAATTACTTGCATGAGCAAATTCTCTAGCCCAGGGATGGCCAGTGGTGGAGCTTCATGCACAGGGGGGTAGAGAGCAGGCAGGGGCGGGGCTGGTGCGTGTCCCAGGGGTGTGGTGGGCTGACTGCAGGGGCGTGGCATGCATCCTAGGGGCGTGGTGTGGCACCCGCAGGAGCGTAGCGCGCATCCTGGGGGCGGGGCACGCTGCCTGTGGGGGCGTGGTGCGCGTCCTGGGGGCAGGGCATGCTGCCTGCAGGGGTGTGGTGCCCAGCGTAGGCGGGGGATAGCCATGGTGGCACCCTACCCGGATCATGCTGCCGGGGGCGGTGCGCTCCCCCCTGCACTCCTCTTCCTCCGCCAGTGGGGATAGCCAGTGTGATATTCACCTGATGCTTTACCACTCTCATCAGTCCCAACCAGCATAGCCAATGGTAAGGGATGAGGGGACCTGTAGCAGAGCAAAATCTGGAGAGAACTACCCTGACTATCCCTGCTCTAGGCTACTCTAACATTTCTCCTCTTTAAAAAAAACTCTGAATTTTATTGCTAAGTAATGAACACTGGGTATTCTGCAGCCCTTTATCTCTGGCATAGGCAAACTTGGCCCTCCAGATGTTTGGGACTACAACTCCCATCATCCATGACCACTGGTCCTGTTAGCTACGGGTGATGGGAGTTGTAGTCCCAAAACATCTGGTTTGAAATTGGACTGTATATAGGAGCCGGTTGGGACATCCAGGGAAATGTCATCCGGTAGAAGGAGGGGGGATTTAAAATCTAAATTAGCTAGAAGTGAGATATTTGAATTATTAGAATGGATAAGACAGAATATTTTTAGTGAAAATTAATAGGCTAAAGGGATTAATTAGAGGAATAAGTTGTTTATTATTTGGATTAAAGGATTTTATTCAAGTTATTATTTTAAGATTTAAATTGATAATTTTGGAATTGTTTAATTATGAAAATTGCCAAGATGGGTTACAATTAGACTCGGGAAGGGAGGAACGGGGAAGTCGAAGTTATGACAGAGTTATTAATATAAGATTGGGTTTTTTTTGTTTTTTGTCTTCTTTTTCATAAGTTTTTTTTCTTTTTGATTTTTCTTTTTCTTATGGTTTTTTTTTGTTTTTTTCTATATGGTATTATGATGTGATATGATGAAGTGCATGTAATCTCAAGCTGAAAATTTTAATAAATTTAAATTTAAAAAAAACCTCTGGAGGGCCAAGTTTACCTATGCCTGCTTTATATTTTTAAGGGCTGGTTCACTTGACTTCTGCTTGACTAAGTACACTGTTCAGAAAGTTTGACATGAGAGAATTGGCTCTAAACTGTAATCATGGGTCAAGATTTCACAAAGAGCTAAGCCTGTTTCACCATAAAAACAAACAAACCTGGAACTGTTGTTTGTATGCAGGAATGGTCGACTCCTAGGGGTTTGTGCCAGTGTAGACAACTGCCGTTTATTTGTAGGAGGAATCCCGAAAACGAAGAGGAGGGAAGAAATTTTGGCAGAGATGAGGAAAGTTACAGATGGGGTCATTGATGTCATTGTATATCCCAGCGCTGCCGATAAAGCCAAGAATCGTGGTTTCGCTTTTGTGGAATATGGAAGCCATCGGGCAGCAGCTATGGCAAGGCGGAAACTGCTGCCAGGTAATGTGGAAAGAAAGGGGATTTTAGCATGTCTTACACTCTTCCCTTTTCTTCACTCCTTATGCCTATTGGCTTTAAGCTATCATTTTTGCTTCCTTTATATACAATTTGAACATAAATAGTGGGGGGAAATCCCCCAGGATTCGATACATTATATGCTAGCATTTTAGGGTAAGCGTTAGTTCTGATTTTTTCACAAAGTGAAGCTTCACTCACAGTGACACCTGAGCAATGAAGAAATCAAATAGTAACTATGAGAGCCTGTGTGTTCTTGTGTTCTCATCTATATGCAATCAATAGCACATTTTACACTTGTGTAAATTCATTTTAGCAATAAATTTAAGTAGAGAAAACCTGTGTTGTCAAAATCACCTTCTTAATGGGTTGTATCTATGTTACACTCAGAGCAGACACATTGAAACCAATGTACTTGATTTCAATGAACTGTTCTTGAGTAGGACTTAGTTGGACTTCTTCGTCCCATTATCTTTCATTTTACTTATTGTCATAGTTGTGGAATTCTGATTACTCCACAGGAAGGATACAATTATGGGGACATCCCATAGCTGTAGACTGGGCAGAGCCAGAGGTTGAGGTTGATGAAGATACAATGTCATCAGTCAAAATCCTCTATGTGCGAAATCTTATGTTATCAACCACGGAAGAGACAATTGAAAAAGAATTCAACAATATTAAACCAGGTAAATAAAATTAAAAAGGCAGCTTGGTTAGAGTTGCTCAGAGTTTGTTGGTAAACTAATGCAAGGACAATACAGTGGTACCTCGGTTTACAAACACAATTGGTTCCAGAAGTCTGCACTTAACCTGAAGCGTACTTAACCTGAAGCGAACTTTCCCATTGAAAGTAATGGAAAGTGGATTAATCCATTCCAGATGGTCCGTGGAGTACTTAAACTGAAGCAAACTTAACCTGAAGCAAACTTTCCCATTGAAAGTAATGGAAAGTGGATTAATCCATTCCAGATGGTCCGTGGAGTACTTAAACTGAAGCAAACTTAACCTGAAGCAAACTTTCCCATTGAAAGTAATGGAAAGTGGATTAATCTGTTCCAGACGGTCCGTGGAGTACTTAAACTGAAGCGTACTTAACCTGAAATGAACTTTCCCATTGAAAGTTCGCTTCGGTTTATGAACGCTTCAGTTTATGAACAGACTTCCGGAACCAATTGTGTTCATAAACTGAGGTACCACTGCATAATATACTAATATAATTTAGGAAATATAATAAAACATTTCATATATATATAATATAATATATAGTTTAGGAAATATAATAAAATAAAAGAAATATATTTCATTCAGGATGATTCATTAACTAGAAAACCCCCAGAATGGACATTTTTAATTGGAGAAATTGGCAATCCTCTGCAAATTTGAAAAGAAAACAGATATGCTTTCTCCCACTCGTATGAAATTTGACTACTGAATGCTTTAAATTGTATGAAATCTAAGATGTTACTAAGTGCTCAGGTTTCAAAACAAGCATGGAATGTTCTGAAGAGCAATATTTCATTTTTATATAATTCAGCATTGCATTCCCTTTCAAGAACTCAGCAAGCTCATTCTTCAAGACTTTCACCCCAAAGATTTCCTGTCCAGCCTTCCAGCACAAAGAAGATGGCATGAGCAAGGGAATGTCATTCACTGCAATGTCAGGCGGCAGTAGCATTGTGGTTGGAGAGCAAGACTAAAATTAGGGGGATTCAAGTTCAAATCCCTACCCAACCATGAAGCTCACCTTGGGCTAGTCACCATCTCTCAGCCAAACCTGAAGATAAAACTGGAGGGGGCACACACACACCATGTATGCCACTTTGAAGTCCTTAGGAGAAATATTTAATGATATGATATACAGTAATGATCAAATTGTCAGACCAGGACTTGGAACTGGCACACTGCATAGCCTGCATGCAGGTTACTGTATTTTTGTGTTCTGACCTGTGCAAGCAACCAAGTTATGGTGTTTTTGGTGGCCCCTCCACTCTGTTAAACCGGGCTACTGGCTGCCAACCAACCAACAGTCAGATTTGTTTAATCGCATGTGCTTGGAAGAAAGCACAACCCCCCCCCCCCTTTCTTTCTTTTTTAGTTCTGCAAACCCAGGACCTCGATTAACATTTTTAACAGACCATACTCTCTGAAATAATTTAATAAAATATTGCATAATCGGCCATCAAAACAGAAATTAACAGGCGTAAAACCTCCATTCCATTGCGCAGAACTCTGAACACAAATTCTCCAGTGGCTCGTTATAGGCCCAAAGCTACGATACAAAAACTGAGTGATAAGAGAAGCAATTATACTCAGCTTCAGAAGTCTACATACTTAGCTAAAGATATAGCTTCTGTCAGAGGATATTTTTTAAGCTTTATTTTTCCTGAAGTTATATGTGTGTATATTTAATATCACAATTCTGTTCATTTGGATTTTTTTCCTCTTCCTCTATCCCTGCGGGGTTCACAACAAGTTTAGTAGACATAAAATACCCAAGTGTTCAGAAATCAAAACCACAGCCCAAACATGTCCACCCATGGCACCTCATTCCACCATTTTCCTAGTGTTCGTCTATTGATGTGCATTCAATCTTAAGTAACTGAGATTAGACACAGGAACTTTGCTGGTAGTCGCTTCTGCTTTTTATCTATCAGCAAAGTGAATTATTGGGGAAACTCAGCAACTCAGCAAGAACTCAGCAAGAGTTCTTGGGGAAATTCCCACTCATCCAGATAATCGGGTTTCAAATCTCAAGAAGAAAATCTGGAACATTAGGTTGTAAGGATTAAGTAAGGACTCCAAACCTTCCCATCACTACCCACCCACATCCCCCTCTCTAACTATGGACTTCTTCACCATAAAAATGTTTAAACAATTTGAAATAGTGTAGAAATATTTTGCTTTTAAGTTAAACCCTGACCTTCCTTAAATTAATTACATCATGCTGAGATCCACACACAAAAATCAGACCATGTCTCGGAACTACTTTTCACATGCACTTGGGAAGGGGGTGTCTTTATGTTAACATGATGCTTCCTACTAGGTGGATAAGCCAACGTGCCAAGAGATTCATCATGCACCTTTCTGCAGACCAAAGGACAAAAATAAGCAAAACATAAGAAAGTTTCTATAAGTGGTCCATTGCTTGCAATGCCCAGATCTAATATTTATTTACTGTAGAATATTTTTTTAAAAAAAATTAATCGTATTAGCATGGCAGATTAATGACCAAGGACACAACTCAAGCAGATACTTTCCACTGTAGCAATATCCAAGACAGACCTAACCTCCAAATCTTTTATACAGGGTCAGTGGAACGGGTAAAGAAAATAAGAGACTATGCATTTGTTCACTTTAATAACAGAGAAGATGCTGTTGAAGCCATGAAAGTGTTAAATGGGAAGGTAATGTTGGATTAATTTAGTATTGGCTAGAAGGGATATAGAGAGACCTGCATGTATGGATAATCAGATTTTACACTGAGTGTATATGTGCGTGTGTGTGTGTGTGTGTGTGTGTGTGTGTGTGTGTGTGTACACCAATACACTATAGTACTAGCAATGAAGGCTTGTCAGAGTTGTGCATGTTTGACCTGGATGGCTTTGGTTTACGCTAAAGTTATTTACTGGTCTTTCAAATCTGTGATACTTGTTCCATTGTTATGGTTTGGATCTTGACACCATTGCAGTAAGACTAAAATCATGCTTCCTATTTATGGTTCTAGAATTGTTCCAAGTACCAATGCAAACTGTTCCCCTTTGACTACTGGTATGCAATTTTCCCTCCCCCTGGGGAAAAAAACACAAGGTCAACCATCAGATTACAATTAGTATACCACTTGACTGCCACTTGCCCACTGAGCAACCGTGTGGGCATATCCAAAGCACTAAGAATGCATGGTGCTCGCATGGAGACTGCCCATGCACCCATGTGATGGCAGGCTTTCAAGCATCATAATCCTCCTACATGGGCCCACTGTTATATGGAGACATCTTCAATAGCCTTCCACATGAGGGCTCTTACTGGTAGATGGGAAACGGCAGGGCCTGTATGGGTGACCTCATATGAGAGGAAGCTCCATGCAGAAGGAAGCATCCCTTCAGGTACCGTGATCCCAGATCATATCTGAGATGTGAGAGGTTTAGTATCTGCCACAGTATTGGAGAGTGTATTCATGCATTGATATGCCTCATTTTTCTGTCATGTCTTTTTTTTGTTTAAAGGTAGTGGATGGCTCTCCCATTGAAGTCACATTAGCCAAGCCAGTAGACAAAGACAGCTATGTTAGATACACCAGAGGCACAGGAGGGCGAGGAACAGTGTTGCCAGAATATACTTATACATTTGGGCACGTATATGATCCTACTGCAGCCTATCTGGGAGCCCCAGTATTCTATGCACCTCAAGCCTATGCTGCTATTCCCAACCTTCATTTTCCCGCTGTGAAAGGACATCTCACCAACAGGGGGATTATCAGGCCACCATCCATTAGAGGTAATGCTTGCTCACTGGAAGTATATAATGTTACCAGTACAGCCAAAGTTCAGAGGAATCTTGTTTACATCCTTTGTAGCTTGGCAAGTAGTTGTATCATTGCAGTAAAAAAAAACCACAAAACACCTGGGCACTTTCTCTCAGATGGTAAGGCAACTAAATAATAGCTTCCATAGGCAACCTGAGCGCACAGGTAGGTTGAGATCAGGCATTCCTTCAGGTAAGCACCAGATATTTGAATTGTGCTTGGAAATAGAGCAAAAGTCAACGTTTTGTTGCATACCTTCGATTTGCCTTTAAAGGGGGAATGTGGCCCTCCAGCCAACATAATCAATGATCAGGAATGGTGGGAGTTGTAGCCTGTCAGTACCTAGAGGGCCACAAAGCCCTAAAGCTTACTACAATGGTTCCCCTTAGTACAGTTGTCTGTGCTACCGCATATTTTATTATTATATATTATTATAGTTCTCTAACCTGCCCTTCCTCCATTTGTGGCATGATTGCCTATGCTCACTTGATCCAACTTTTTTTACCTACACCTTCCCACAATTCAGCTGCGCATTGGGTGGATACCAGTGTACACCTGTGTTGTGAAACAAGTTGGTTGTACACAGAACGTGCAGATCAGTTCTAGATTATGGGGAAGATAGCTGAGGCAATAACAGTTTTGGACCTGTGTAATGTCAAGAGCAGTGTTGCCACTAGGTTAAATCATGCCACATTCTTCCTCTTATAGAGGTATGACCTGTCTTGGGATAATTCACCTTAACTCAGGAATGAGGATCCTCCGGATGTTGCTTTACTCATGCTCCCATCAGCTCCAGCCAACATGGCCAATGGCCAAGAATGATGGGAGTTGTAGTCCAACAGAATTTGGAAAGCCACAAATAATCCATCTCTGCCCTAACAGTCCCTTTCTCTCCGCCCCCCTTATTTTGCATTCACATCTAACCTAAGTACCACTTCTCCCATTTATGAGTCTCCACATTAAAATTAGACTTTAATCAAATGAAAATAAAATTGCACAAATAATCTTAAACAATGCAGTACTCTCTATAGAGTACTATAGAGTACTGTCCTCTATAACTCAACAGGGCTTACCTCTGAGTAGGCACATATAGGACTGCACTGTGAGGGATGAATTACTAAATTACATACATGTGAGTGTGTACCATCCCATAATCTCAGTTGCAATCTGTGATAGGAATGGGATGGCATATAAAAAGAAGTTCCTAGTTTGATGAAAATGGGGTCAAATGTAAACACCAAAACTGGTAAATTTAAATTTATTCCTTGGTATGTTGATCAGTCTAATTTGTAGCTATTGCTCTTCATCCATAAAATGGGGATAGATTTGAAAATGGGTATAAAAAAATCAAAATAATCTGTGCATGAGCTCAATAGAAAGGTAAGCTTCATATTAAGCCAAACAGAAGAAAGGAGATGGGGAGAGCAATTTATAATTAATATGTTTTTACCCAAACCACCATATATTCCGGCAAATCACAAAATAAAGACTGGCCCAAGACCTGGCTTGTATTATTAACAGTATGTCTGGAATTCAGTGCAAAATAATACTACTGGAAGGATGCACTTGTGTACACATTGCAGCAGGCTGCAGTTCCCCAGTTCACATTGTTTTCTTGACTGAGGCCTCTTTTTTTAATAATAATAATGCACCCAAGGTGCCTGAAGCTTTGTGAGCTAAAATTACAGATACTAAAAATAACAAACCCCTCCACAAGGTACAGTCCCATCGGTGCTTGTGCATATCTATGCACATTATTGCCCTTCACTTCAAAGGCAATAAAGGGATTCTGTGCTTTGCACATGGCTATTTTTCATTTAAGTAAACACGGAAACAGCGCAATAAAGGTTAGTATCAGAGGCATAGGGCTGTATTCAACTAAGTTCTACTCAGAGGAGTCCCACTGGAATTAATGACCTAAGTCAGTCATGTTTCTTAACTTCAATGGGTCTCATCTGAGTTGGACTAGCATTGAATGCAACCCATAAAAGCTTTAAGCTTTACTCCACACTGGTGGGGCTAAATATAATGAAGTGATTGAAAAATTGTCTACCCAACACTGTCAAAACCTGCTGCCTGAGCTCAGCCACATCTCCTTGTCTAACTGTAGGGCTGGCCTTGCCCAACAACTGAGCTGGTCATGGTGCCCAATAGAATTTTATATCGCCATCCCCAGTCTCTGTTATCATGTGACAGTGTGTGGGATCAAAGCCTTCCAATGAATTAAGAATCGGAGATTTTCCGGTAATTTGATTCAGTTTAATACCTTCTTACATTCCTAGAAATTTACATGAATGTACCTGTAGGGGCTGCCGGAGTTAGAGGACTAGGAGGACGTGGCTACTTGGCCAACCCTGCCCTGGGTCGTGCATACCAGCTCAAGGGAGAAAAAAGAGGGGAGGACAAGCTCTACGACCTTTTGCCAGGAATGGAGCTTACACCAATGAATCATGGCAGTTTAAAACCGCAAGGAATCAAACTTGCTCCACAGGTGGGTAAGACATATTTAGAATAAATAATGCTCCAGCTTTTGGGCAATGCATGTGTCTTTCTGTTAGCTCTAGATACGTAAAGCAGATGTAAAGAAAAATAATTCCTGGGGTTCATCTTTGTCTTCCCAGTGGCTATGGGGTTTTTCCAGCTACAATTTCTTCCTCCTCCTCCTCCTCTTCTTCTTCTTCTTCTTCTTCTTCTTCTTCTTCTTCTTCTTCTTCTCCTCCTCCTCCTCCTCCTCCTCCTCCTCCTCCCCCCCTCTTTTTACCAATTTTACCAAGCCAAATTTGAATCTGAAATATGGTAGCTGTCTTAAGGCTGATAGATCCAATTGTTTTTTTTAAGTGGAAAATGTTCGTAAGAAAGAACTTTCAGACTCCACTTTCCTCATCCATTTGTGGACAAATTGTGGGGATGTTACCGGCTACTAGGACTGTAACTCAGTGGGAGAGCACCTGCTTTGCATGCAGAAGTTCCCAGTTTCAATTCCTGGCATTTCCAGGCAGGAGCTTCTACCAATCACTATAGACAATGCTGAGATGGACCAATGGCCTGCTTCAGTATAAGGCAGGTTCCTGTGTCCTGGAGGCTAGAGATGATCCAACAGAGCAGAAGGTGGCCAGTTCATCCCTTACAGAAGGCTTACTACACAGCAAGATCAGGTTAGGGGGTAATATACTGTATGTAAATGTTATTTTTGGGACTGATCCAGAAGGAAAGTGTCTTCCAGCCAAACAATCTGCAAATTACAAAGCAGGATAGCTCTGATGAGGTCAGATTAAACATTGTTTGCTCCATTGCACTGTGGCCTTTCTGATTAGGTCTTGTAGACTGATTTGGGTCTGTAGACTGGATACGACCTAGAAACTACTCAGAGAAAGATGCAACGTGTTTAATTTAGTTGTAGTCAGCATCAGTGTGTCTCAAATTACAAACTGTTTTTATTCAGTTTATTTTAAATTGCTTGGATTGAATAAATTGTTTTGCTTGCAAAACAGTGCTTTTATCCTTTTTCTTACACTCCTTCAAAAAGTTGGTCCTAAGGGTTGGGGGGGCATTAGAGAATAGCATGGGGTCTGCAGATGGAGAAAGGCAGCAGTGGACATCCCCCTCACATGAGCTTCCCATGCCCTTTGGATCCAGCCCGTAATTTATATCCTGCCTTTCCACCTCAAGGTCTAGACTTCAAGGCATTTTACAATCCATCATTTTAAAAGAATCAATATAACCAGCCTAAAAAGTAATAAAAGTTATCAGCCTAAACAAAAACAAAACAATTAACAAAGTCAATTAGCAGCCGACATAAAGATCATCATGTCATGAACTAAAATCTGAAGAAAATAAAATAGTTTTCACTTGGGTGCCTAAAGGATAAAAGTGGGTGCTAAGCAAATATTTCCAGGAAGGATGTTCTATAGTGAAGTTTCCAACCCAGAAAATGTCCTGTCTCCCATTGCTATGCAGCTAAATACAATAGTATGTTTGCTGATCTCAAGAAACAATGACCCTATATCAAGGGAGGGCACAAATAACCGGGCAAATAGAATGTATTCAAAAAATTTAAAGGGTGTGATATAGTTTCCAGACTGCAGTAATGTATTCTGTTATTCAGTGGCTGCATTTTTCATTCTAGATATTAGAAGAGATCTGCCAGAAGAATAACTGGGGACAGCCAGTCTACCAACTTCATTCTGCCATTGGACAAGACCAAAGACAGCTGTTCTTGTACAAAATCACCATTCCTGCCCTTGCCAGTCAAAATCCAACTATGTATGTAACTACTGCACTTGCTGGGTTTAACCCTCGTGTTTGGGGGTGGGAGGGCTGTAAAGTTTTATAAAATAAAGGCATTTGATATCACCACTAATCCCTCAGCCATACAATGCATTGTTTATAATATATGCAACTTGGGAAGAAGGGCAAACATAAACAATATAGATAATTTAAAATATTTTTTAAAAATACATAAAGCTAGTTTCAACTAATCAGTCCTACTATCAGAAGCCAGTGTTAGGTCTTCCTCCAGCACAACAAGGCTTTTTGCCCCTTCTCCTCCCCTTGCAGTTCCCACCCGCTCCTAAATTAGCTCAGGGGGCTCTGTGGAAACCCCAAAACAGCATGTGGGAGCTGAAGAAGGGAGATTGTTCCATCTGTCAAGCTGAAATGCTTGTGCTAACAGAACAATCTCTTTAGCACTCTGTTGAATTCCACCCACATAAATTGTGGTTTGCCATCAGGTGCAAATGGTACATACCCTGAACCATTACCCTCTCAACTTTTTAAACAAGCAGATTTTCAGAGTTTGGGGCATTGTTTAATTAGTGGTTTCGGTGATTCAATCAAACAACAACACTTTAACATCTTGCATCAAAGGACACAGTGGATGTTTGCCTAGATGCCAACCATAGGAAAATGAAATTAATGTTTACCACTGATTTGCAGGCATCCCTTCACACCATCCAAGCTAAGTGCCTATGTAGATGAAGCCAAAACATACGCAGCAGAATATACTCTTCAGACCTTGGGCATTTCCATTGAAGGAACAGAGGCCCCTGCAGCTACAGCAACTTTCCCAGGTATGTTAAGGTTGTGCAAATATTTTCTTCTCTGGGCTATTTAACTGCACCTCATAGGTAGCTCAACCACAGTTGGTGGTAGAGCATCTGCAGGAGGTCCAAGATTCAATTTCTGGCAACTCCAGCTAGAGTTGGGAAAGATTCCCTGTCTGCCTGAAACCCAGGAGACAATGACCAAGGGGACATGGGTTAAAAGGGGAGCTGTGAGGGTCTCATTGGATGACCTTGGCCCAACCACACACAGACTCAGCCTAATGTATCTCACAGCATTGCCGAGAAGATCACAAGTATGCCACCTTCAGCTCCTTAGAGAAAAGCTGGGGTATAAATGTAACAAACAAACAAAAACTCAACAGAGTGACATTCCCGCCTATTAGCCACTTCATTTTAAAAAGGCAACTCCAAGCAGTGTACCTATACTAATATTAAATAATTATCAATAATGCACAGTATAAACTTGTGCCGCACCACATGGATGTCCATGTTAGGCTCCCCACATGGTTTGAAAATTGATCTCTCAAATATGAGCATGCAAATTCATGAGAATCTATTTCATGTGTCTGCGCCCGCCGCGCAGCAGTGCCTGTGGCAGCCGCACTGCGCACTGCGCCCACCGCGCTGGGAAACGGGGTGGGAGGGCGCTGGAGAGATCCGGCGCACCACGGCGCCAGGGGCGCTTAAGACAGCCCTGACCTGAAGCATACTTAACCTGAAGCGAACTTTCCCATTGAAAGTAATGGAAAGTGGATTAATCCATTCCAGACGGGTCCGCGGAGTACTTAAACTGAAAATACTCAAACCGAGGCGTACTGAGGTATGACTGTAAGTGTTCCAGTTTGCGAATGTTTTTCGGAAGCTGAACGTCTGATGCAGCTTCCCATTGAGTGCAGGGAACCCTTGCAGCCAATCGGAAGCCATGCCTTGGTTTTTGAGCAGTTTCAGGAACGGATTAAGTTTGAGAACCAAGGTACCACTGTGTTTTAAAAGAAGTCTCAGCAGGGGTCTCACAGGCACCAAGGAGGTCTCTTGTACTCATTGCAGCACTCTTGTACTCATTGCAGCACTCATGGGTGCAAAATGGGAGAAAGGAAGACTGTTTCATAGCACACTGATCATATTATAAATTAGCTAGTTAGAACGATTTGATTATTTTAATTAACACCTTTTTAGAATATCTTTTGTATACAGAAAGCTTGGTTAGGTAAATTAGTGCATATAAGGAGCCGAGACGTAAATAGAAATAACATTATAAGTAAAACTTTATGCACTGTATTTATAATTCTTTCTTTCACATTACTGGAAATATGTGCCCATTAATATTAATATGTGTTGATTAATATGGAATCTTTCAGGAACATCAAGACTTTTTTTTAAAGAAGAAGTTTTAAATCTATCCAGCTTCCTGCCACAGAGAAAAATCAATTTGTCTAGGCTTGTTCAAGCTTCCGCATTATGTAAGATACACTGGTGCTTTATTGAACCCAGCGCCATTTACGGCTTAATTACAATGACCTCTCTCTTTCCTTTACTTTCTGTTACATATGACTTGGAAAACTGAGAGGTGCCTTTTCTCCATTCCAGTTCAGGTGTCTTTGGTAGTCTGGGAACAATCTCTCCGATTAGCCAAAGCTAACGTAAAATGCATCATTCTAAAGAATATTTTCTTCTACTTGGTGGAAGAATGGAGTTGTTTAGATATTCATTATCGAAACAGGGCTAAGTGTCATCTATAGAGGCTACATAAGGGAAGGCTGTTATTCTTTGCTGTAGTGTTGGGTGAATGTTGTGCTGGCCTCCTTACAGTCTATTTACCATTTTTATGTGTAAAAATAGAAAGCAAGATAAAATAAATCAAGGCTGTAATTCTACAATTTTGAGTAAAGGGTTACACTGTAAGTGTCAATAATTAAGGCAGGTGCTATCAGTAAAAGCAATATATGGCAACAGTAAAACAAAACTAAATAGCACCAATAGCTCTGGGATGGCTCAGTTGGTAGAGCATGAAATTCTTGATCTCAGATATGTGGGTAAGAGCCCCATGTTAGGCAAAAGATTCCTGCATTGCAGGGGGTTAGACTAGATGACCCTCATAGCTTTGTTTTGGCTTCTGTGATTTTTTTATGTGTAATTTAGGGGTTTTGTGTATTTTAGGGTTGCCATAAGTCTGGAATTTCCCAGACATAGCCAGGATTCGGCCATTGGAAACAGCGTTCGGGTGGAAATCACATATTCTTTTCTACTGTCCATTGTACAACCAGCTATGCAAACCTTTTGGGGGGGTAGTCTAACATCACAGCACAATGAAAATATCAGATTCTATCTGTCTGACATTAACCCGGAAGTAACTGCAAGGGTGGCTGAGGTTTTTGCCAATAGTATCTCTTAGAATGGTGAATGGCACTATTTAGCGGGAAGAAATCCCAATGAAAATCCTCATTATTATATATTTTACACGGCTGTTTAAAGCTTAACAACTTTGCCAACAGGCTCAACAACTTTTGTGTCCAGATTTTCACTTTTTGAAATACAGCAACCCTATTATATTCATTTTGTGGCCAAATCTGCAAGTTCAGTTAAATCAAAGTCCTTGGACACCAATGTTTAAGTTGTTCCCAAATAAATAATTGCATAAAGGAATACAGTCAGTCTCTGCAGCACAGCAATATAGCCTTTTGTTTTTGTTTTTAATCTCCCTGCAGGATACATTGCTAATGCAACTGCCGCAGTGACAGCTACTCAGCTCAAGCAAGCAGTGACTCTGGGACAAGATTTGGCAACCTACACAACCTACGAAGCTTACCCAGCATTTGCCGTAGCTACTCGGAGTGATGGATATGGAGCATTCTAAAAAAACAACCCAAATGGCCTGTGTAATTTAAAGCAATGTCTTATATTTAATCAAGCTATGGCAGGGGGCAGGAGCTACTAAAACCTAATAATTAGTCAGGTTCAATATGATTCTGGATTAGTGATAGGGCAAATTCTGATGTAGCAAGGCTTCACTGCTTTTAGATTAGCAGTTTAATAATGGTAGGCACTGATTTTTATTTTTAAATCCACTTTTTATTTTTATTTTTACAAGCAGGGGGATAAGCCTAACCCAAGAAGGAAAAGAAAACTTAAAGAGTACGTTGTTTCATTTGTGTTTACAAACAATGGTCCTTAATTGCAATTTTCAATAGTATTTTTGTAATAACGTAAAGCAATGGTTTTCAACCAGTGTGCTGTGGCACTCTTGGGTGCCTTGAATGATGGTCAGGGGTGCCAGAGGCAACAATGGCCTCTGTCCCTCTTTCCTTCCCCCCCTTCCTCTAATGCCCTCTCACATTTCTACCTCCCAAAGACTTGCACAGCTGTTTGTTGCAGCAGCCCTGGCTACAAGCTTCCTAGGCGAATGGTGCCTCTGGGGCTGGCCAGGGGGTGCTTCCCAGGACCCTCTGGGGCAGTGTTAGGAGGCACCTCTTTTTGGGGTGGCGGCAGCAGCTGCCTGGAGGACTCCCAAGGAGAGGGGAGAGGGGAGAGGAGGCTGAGGGAACACTCCACAAGGGAGGGTGTTCAAAAGAGGGTGATAGGCTGCCAGCTCTGCAGGCAAGGGGAGACATAACGGCTCTTGAACCCCACAGGGGTGTGACAGAAAGAATGTAATTGGTCAAGGAAGCTGTGGACGAAAAAGCTAAAAACGCTCTGATGTAGTTTTTTTTAAGTTGTGGGACTTTTATATTCTCAGATATTCTTGTTGTAAAGCATTTTATATAGGTATGCATCCTGCATATGATGGTGTGCTAGCTATACTCTTAGGGCCAAACTAGATGCTCCATTAGCTGCTTGACTGCATTTAAAGGTGTTTTTAAATGCAAACAGCAGACACTGCAGGGGAGGTGACCCTGAATATCGCTGAGGTCACTGCAGACAGGAGGGGGAAATTTAACCCTTTCCTCTCCTACGGCTGTCCTACTCATCCAAGGCTCTCATTGGTACCACTGGCTTCTGTCCTGCATGCTGGAAAGTATATTGGAGCTTAGAAGTATGGGAGCAATGTCTCAAAGATAAATAAATTGGTCCCAATGTTCATTTTCAATCTTTTAAAAACATTATATGGTTGAATAATTATTTTGGAATTTTTAGCTTCAAATATTAAAGAACAGTCCTATTCAACTTTACTCAGCAGCAAGAGCCACTTTGTTCAATGGGTACTTACTTCCAAGTAAACATGCATAGGATTGCAGCATAGCTATCTCAAGTGATTTTTAATTGAATTGTGCAATCCAATCCCCACATTTGTAAACCAAAGGAACACCCTAGATAAACTAGAATATACATCTGAAAGAAGAGGAGGATCATTTTGTATCTTCTATGAGCATCATTTAGAAATGATGCTTTCCTGACTTAAAATGTTATTTTAGCATCTTCACAAATGTGATTATAAATTGGCTGATTTGCACATGGGTTTGGGGGAGGTAATATGTTGTGCGCCCGCCCGCCTCCAAAAAGTCATGTTGCAGCACTGCACCTCAAAGGAAATATAAGCAGGTTTGGAGATAGTGATAGTGGATTTGGCTATGCAGCACAACTGTATTGAATACCTGACTCAGTCATCACATATCCCATTAGTGCTGCTTGTGACATCCAGTGTAGCTCAAACATGACCACCTCTCTCCTCTTTGCTTGTTCTTTAAATCAGTTCTTAAAAGGTCCCATATCACAGAAAGTTCAATGATGTCCTTGTTGCTTTGAATCATTAAGAGAACAAAAATAAGACTTCGGAGGTGGCAGAGTAAAACCTTAGTTGTATCAAAATGAGGTGTGAAGCAAGGACAATTCTGTTCATTGCTTTGCTAGGATGGATTCATTGTCCCTTTAACAGAATATTCACTATGTTTTTGGATATCATCTGCATTCAGTTCCTGCCAGTGAATGCTTTAAGAGAACCTGTAATCTTTTTTTGTTTTGGATTACCAAGGGTGTGTGGAACAGTAATGGGTGTGGGTAGTGTCTGTCTGAGCTGATTCACACAAGCTTGTGGTTCTTAGAGGGCCTCTAATGTCAAAGTTGCCAACTACTGAGATGGCTTACAGTGTCATGGAGATTGCCAACTATTTGGTGAGAAGTTGCAATAAAGAAGGGACCTCTAGCAGAAGCCCACAAACATAGTTGTCTCATGTGTCCAGTTGTCCAGTGGCAGTGACCATAAATTTAATCCAGGTGACCAACAGGGAAAGCCTCTAAATAGCCTCAGTGACAACACAGGAATGCAAACAGTGGCGGAGCTTCATGTTACAGCACCGGGGGGGGGGGCAGAGAGCAGGCAGGGGCGGGGCTGGCATGCGTCCCGGGGGCTTGCCATGCCACCTGCCTGGGGGTGTGGCATGCCACCTGCAGGGGCGTGGTGCCCAGTGCGGGCAGGGGAGCAGCACCACACCTGGATCGCACTGCCAGGGGCGGTGTGCTCCCCCCCCCCACTCCTCTTCCTCCGCCACTGACTGCAAAATGCCTCTTTTAGAATTTTGTCAGGCTGCAGCTTGCAGTGAGACCCAATACAGGACTGCTGCTGCCCCTCCACCAAAAAAATCACCTCTGCTTGTTCAGCAATAGATGCAGAAGGGCAGCATTCATTTGCTTCCATGGAGCAAGGTAAGAAAGCAATAACTTGCCGCCTGCCAGAAACATGGGGTGACTTCCAAAGCCACCCACAATTCGCAGGTGTCTGACATTTAGACTACTGCCAGAACCTTATTGCTAGAAAACCACATTCTGTGTAAGGAAGATAGGAAGCTGTGCATTGCATGCACGACGATTTACTGCATCAGCAGAGACTGATCCAAGGTTTCCTCCTGATGCAACATTTGCCTGCCAGGCAATGCTGGTCTGTGTGGCCTCTCCCCCAATGCTACATGGCCTGGTGTAACATCCCGCACGACCAGGGCGACTTCACACCAGGCTGTGCTGCATCGGGAGAAGATGCACAGCCAGGGCAACTTACCTCCAGGCCTTCTTGGCCCCCTCAAGATTGGGAGGGGCTGACCCCCATCCCAGCAGAACTTGGGGGTTGTGGAGGCCTCATGGAGTTGATGCCCCTGGACTTCAGACAGGGATTGAACCTGGGACCTTATGACATTCTAGTCATCTATGATCCCACTTCTAAGGTCCAGTATTCTGAACCCGAGCAGACCAATCCACATTCCACCACCTCAGATGATCCATATGTATGCATTGGAATCACCCTAAATTGGAACTTTCTTTCCATGCTAGCACCAAATTTGTAGGTGGTGGGTGAGTTTATAGGGGTCTTCAAACAGCCTCCATGTGTGAGTTCAACCTAAATCATTTTTGTTAATTATACACTTGTGAAACTTGCCTAGTGTCACTGTATTCACACCTCTAATGTTAGCAACAAAATACTTCTATCTGGTTGAAATCATTTCTTACTTTTATTTAACTGTATACTCCCTCCCCCAGCTATTATTTATACACCGTAAGATAAAGCAGGTGCCTGAGACACAGAAACAGTATTAAAACATGTGTGCATAAAAGCACTTATATTTTTCATACTTTTAGTAGTCTTTGTATAAAACTGTGGCAGCACTGTGAAATCACAGAGGTAGCTTTATTTGGAACAACTGTTTGTTTCAAAAACGGAAATTCAGCAAATTGAATAGTGAACCGTCGATTAAGAAAAATAATGTCAGGTGTGAAATTCTGTGAAACTGTGTTGTAAATCAAATTGTGATCAAATGGACATTAAGAAATGATTAAACTTCCTTAAATAATGTTGATGTGTCTACTTCTTTTATAGAATTCAGCCTGGTACTCCAACAACACTTAACATCCACCAGAATATCAACATCTGATTCTACTTCCTTGGCCATCTACGGTATCTATGGCCGCAGTTGTTAAGCTTCTTTTAGCAAAGTTGTTGAGCTTTTCCCCCCCCCTTTTGGGGGGAGGCAAAATCCCAATAACAACAAATAGTTCTTGAACTATTTCTTAAGAAATTCACCAATAGCTACATTTCCAACATGAGTTGCCATACATATGTCTGGTCATCTCAGCGATTTCCGCTCAGACACTGTTTCCGACTGCCAAATCCCGGCTATGTCCAGGAAATTCCAGGCATATGGAAACCCTAGCATATTAACTGGTTTCTTCTTTCTGACCTCTTGAAACCACTCCATCCAACCTTTCATGGGTGAAAGCAGGAACACTATTATGTGGGCATCATAACATACTCATTCTCACACCAAGGATCATGGCCCTCTGCTACTATATTCTGCTAACTAAAGGTTCTTTGTTGGTTATATTCTGCAATAATTTACTCTGTAACAATATATTCTGCATTGGTTTCTGAATCGGATGTGCTAGTAAACAGACCAAAAGAGTTTCCTTTGTTTGTTTGTTTTTAATACAGTGGTACCTCGGTTTATGAACACAATTGGTTCCGGAAGTCTGTTCATAAACTGAAGCGTTCATAAACTGAAGTGAACTTTCCCATTGAAAGTAATGGAAAGTGAATTAATCCATTCCAGATGGGTCAACAGCGTTTGTAAACCGAAAATTCGTAAACCGAGGTGATCATAAACCGAGGTTCCACTGTAAACTGCTCTTCACCCTCCTTGCATGCTTTTCCCTGGCTGAAATGTGTCCTTTAACTGTGCTCATCCCCTTACTTTCTCTGGATGAGGGATGGAAAAGAGTGTTCAGCACTCCACCCATTTTTGCCCCTTAGCCCACCCAGCAGTAATATTTCCTAGGTATATTGCCAAGGGCTACTAGAATGTCTGGCTCTTAAAAAGCAATTGCTGGTGCAGTTTTAAAAACAGAAACATGAAACATGACATTTGAAGCCCAACATTTATTGCAAGATGCATGGATCATCTATAAATGCCCATTTAAGTCTAGGCCAGCAATTGCCTGGTTCCTTTCCTATAGACACCATATACTGTGTTGATACACGCTGGCACTTTTCCACTAGGTGTGCCACAAACAGGCAAGTAAAACAATGCAATTAAATTGTATCAAAGGGCAAAGGTGTGTGAAATCAGGATTCAACATCTCCACTAACTGTGCATTAGGTACACATTCTGATGGTTCTGAAAGAACATGGATTGTGCCATCTAGTGGAGGCTGGGCTCCTTTTTTCTTGGCAGTTGTGCCAGTTATGTTGTAGAAATGATGTGAAGAACCTTGCCACTGCCGCTTGTCAAAGTTAGGCCCCAGATCCATAGGAGCATAGGACTTACACTGAGTGGGGAGGGGAGAAGCTGTTTCTCCTAAAAAGAGGCCCAATGTATAGCTTGAGCATTTGAAAAGACTTGCACATTTCTGTTATTTTATGTTAAGTTCTAAATTCCAGAAACTACAATCTGTGCACAGTAAAAACATCTTACATGGTGATGTGTGTTACTTCATTTACTTCAAAATGTGGCTGGGGTTCGGAATCCCCTGCTCATTCTGCTGGAATTTTGCCTCAAATCCTGCCCTGATACCATCACTGGTGGTGGCTGCAAAGTTAAGGGCCATGGCGAAGGAGGCAGGGGGGGTGGAACTGTAGCCAGCCTAAGAAAGATCCTGCATACTGTAGAGCAGGCATGTCAAACATGCGGCCCTCCAGATGTTTTGGACTACAATTCCCATCTTCCCCAACCACTGGTCCTGCTAGCTAGGAATCATGGGAGTTGTAGGTCAAAACATCTGGAGGGCCGCAGGTTTGACATGCCTGCTGTAGAGGGACTGACAGACTGTTGGTGCTAGATCAGGAAGAGAAGAGTTCAAATTCCAACTCAGATATAAAGCTTACAAGGTGGCATTGGGAAAGTCACTGTCTAAGCCTAGCCTATTTTAGCAGGCTGCCGTGAGAGTAAATTGGAGTAACCTGATATGCTAATGGTGGGCCTTCACTATGCCAGATTTTGTTGGACTACAACTCCCATCATCCCTGACCATTGGCTATGCCAGCTGGGACTCATGGGAGATGGAGTCCAACAGTGTCTGGAGCAACACCTTGAGCTTCTTGGGGTAAGGGTAGGCTATAATGTGATGCCAGACAGACAGAGTCCAGCAAATGGCAGCAAGCCCCTTCCTCAGTGCAAGATGCAGAGGCCTCCAATACAAAGGACTTTTTGTGATAAGAAAAGAGGCAGGAAAATTCACCGGGAAGTGAATTCACCGGGAAGTGGGACAACACTTGCTTTGATACAGAAACATCTAACCTCCCAGCAAACAAATCAGGATTAATACACACTAAACAGAAAGCGTCATCTAATCTCTCTACAAATTAACCAGGATAAATGCTGAAACAAAACCGGTCATTTGGAAATGCCCTGTGCTGAACAGAAGTGTAAAACTGAGCAGAAAATTCGGGGGGGGGGGACTGTTTCTCCTAAAAAGAGGCCCAATGTATAGCTTGAGCATTTGAAAAGACTTGCAGATTTCTGTTATTTTATGTTAGGTTCTAAACTCCAGAAAGTACAATACAGTGCACAGTAAAAACATCACCACAGCAATCTCTGTTTTTCTATGCAACTGCAGTCCATCAGGTCAGATAATAGCAAATTGTTTTGTACAGTCAAGGTCTCTCCAAAGCGTGAGATAACAGCATTTGTTTGAAATGTGGCCAGACCTGACCTGTTGCAGAGGGTGGGGGAGGGAGGCAGGAAGCCCAACCATTTTCAAAGCACATGGCTACTTTTTCTTTTTTACCTTGCATGAGTATTGCAACTAAACAAGCCCCCAGTTCTTGTGCTTCAAAGAGCCATCAGAGTTTCCACATCAAAACCAAAGGGCTCTTTCTGAGCAAAGGTAACTTAGTTCCCAACTCCTTTATCACTCAGACTTAGGGTGACTGGTTAACAATTGTTTTTAAGAGATAATAATCTAAAACATGCTAAAATACATCAAATTCAAGAGCTGGGCCAAAAGTTTCTTTAAAAAATTATCTAAATGTCAAATTTCATCACTCAAATAGTGAAAGCAATATGTTTCATTCTACATATTTAAATTTGTACTTATGAATATATATCCCTCCAGTCTTGAAATTCTAGTAGTATTTTAGTTTCATTGCACCTCTTGATTGTTTTGGCAGACATAATATATGCAACATGCACAGTAAGCACGGAATGTTGTTGTTGTTGCTGGTATCCATCTGTCTCAAGAGAGAGTGCTTTTTTCTTTGGGGGGGTATGCAGGGGTATGCATACCCCTAAACATTTTGTGAATCTACGTTTGGCCTCATTGAGGGGCAGTATTTCAATATGAGTAGGAAAATGAGAGTACCCTAAACATTTCTTTAGAAAAAAGCACTAGTTGTGACACCTTAAGTGCAGTCATCCCCAAACTTCAGCCCTCCAGATGTTTTGGACTACAATTCCCATCATCCCTGACCACTGGTCCTGTTAACTAGGGATCATGGGAGTTGTAGGCCAAAACATATGGAGGGCCGCAGTTTGGGGATGCCTGCCTTAGTGTGTCAGCTGCAGTGTGCAGGTGTGTTGTGCAAATGCTGCCCACTCTCCCCCCAGGGCTGGAAAGTGGTTAGTTTAACCTCTGGTTTTCTACTAAAACTGAATTACTTTGTTGCGAAATGATGCAAAACTGAATTACTGTGTTGTGAAATGATGATACATGCCTCCTTTAAGAATGAGGCATGAGTTCTCTTTATAAAAAAAAACTCCTCCTCTTTCCCTAACCCTTTTTCCTTTCATGTCATGTCTTTTAACATACAAGCAGAGACTGTCTTTTTATAGATTTGTAAGCTGGTCTGAGAGCTTTCAGATGTGGAGCAAAGCAAACATGCTTTAAATTAAGATACTTAACAACAACAACATCTTGGACACAACCTTTTCAAAATCTCAGATGTTGCAGTTGATAAGTCTTAAAGCTCAGTTTAGTGAAAAATGTTAAAAGTAATAAAAATGAAAAATTGAATCTTTGCCATTTTATAGGAGTGATGCCTTGTAGTCAAACGCATTTGCGCACAGCAGCAAATCATAGCATGAATTGTGCAGAAAACTGCAGGATGAATTCATCAACTGTGCAACAATGCCCAGGAACAGAAGTTCTTGCAAGGCAGTCCTGAACAAATCCAAATGAACTAAATGGAGACCAGCAGTGTTTAACACAATATCTGTTGCATCCTTCTGTCATTGTAAAGATGGGGCATGTCCCATCTGTGCTCTTGGCTCACATGGTGTTACTGGACTCTGTCAATGTTCTTTAGACTGGGAGGAGGATATAGGATGATAGAAATGGCCTGTTCATTTTCTGCTCACAATTTTGGACTATGCAAGGGAATGTCACATTTAATTACTAAACTACATTTTAATCAAAGCCATAGATTAGGGAGGGAAACCATCTAGAGAAAGCTTGCTGACTCCAGTTACAGTGGTCTCAAGCACTGTATGCTGCTGATGCCCTGTAGCCATATACTAATACTAACACTAATCCTTAGCGTGGGAAAGAAAACAAGCAGGAGACAGATTAACATCAACAACAAAAAGTAATTAGACCAGTTAAAATGGGCTAATACTAGAAGGAAGGAAGACCAAGAAACAGTCCAACATCTATCACTGACCAGTGGCATAAATAAGTGTAAGTACTTGGCCATAAAGGGTAAATATAGTGGAGATAAACAGTACCCTAGTCCAAGCTGCATAATAAGGCAGTGAACTGGAAATGGCCTGCTACTCCACTGAGGTTTGTAAGCAATGACTGGATTTTGCTTTTGAGTTAAACCCTTTCCTGGAGTAAGATTTACAGCATTTAAATGTCTCCGATTTACACCAGTGGGTTATGTACGCCTGGCAGTCAGCCCCTTCACTGACATCTGAAAGCTGCAGATCATTTGGTGTTGTGTCTGCAGAAGTTCAGGTTTCTCTATCGCTTCCACGCTGTCTTTTAGTTTTTGCTATCTTGAGTAAAGCAATGCCTGAAATAAGCAGCTGTGCTGACAAACGGCAATAGTGGCGTCATTGTCTCAAAAGATAATGCCAGGCTGCTTAATGCATTTTGATGCACAGCACAATTAACCTTGTCCTGCGTGCCAGAATTTCCACTAGAAACAATGACCTACTTGCTACGAGGTGTCAATGAAAATAGCAATTATATTTAACCAGGGTACAAAGGCAAGATATTGGATGTTGCAGAGCTCTGCTGTTCCCAATTTCTCTTCCTTTGGGGGGACACTAAAAGAAGATGTACAGAGGCGGCAGCCTTTCTTGGGACTGTTCCATCTCAGATTACAGAATGGGAGGTGTCAGATTTCAACCCTTCTCAGAAAAACCCTTCCTGCAAATGGGAGGTGCGCACATGAGGGGTTAAGTATTCTAGCTGGCCCTTTCTGTGATGTACCAAGCATAGCTGCCAAGTTATCCCTTTTTTTTAAGGGATTTTCCATTATGCTGAATAGGCTTCCTCGCGAGAAAAGGGAAAACTTGGCAGCTATGGTACCAAGGCTTGTATCCAATGCAACACTAAGCAATCATCCCATCAGTGCAACGATTTCTGCTTGTGCTTTGGGGCTTTGCCCCCCCCCCCGGGTCCTGCCCCACTCCCTGCACATGCAAAGATGATATCAAATCATAGAATTGTAGAGCTGGAAGGGATCTCAAGGGTCATCTTGTCCAACCCCCTGCAATGCAGGAATCTAAACTGAAGCATCCATAACAGATGGGTATGTCAAAGAAAGTTCTAGTCTTCTCTCTTGCCAAGGTACTATTGGCATACTGGCAGTCATATTCAGTACTGGCATTCCACCAGCTTTTAAAGATACACCTCCTTACATAAGCAGTCTCCTGATTGAACCTCCTATTCTAATTGTCTTAATTGCTGGCTTGACAGTTTTAATTGCCATGCTGTGTTAACAGGTTTGTTTTGTTGCTCCATTTTAATTGTGAAGGTTTATTTTTATACGTGTGAACTGCTCAGAAGCCACCTTGCCAATGAAGCAGTGTATAAATTTAATGATATTAATAAACATTGAGACATTGTGCCATCCATTCACTCAGATACATTGCACAAGTCTGCTGAGATAGTGTGCTCTTTCTCAAAGGGCATTTTCTTGTGTTGTGAGCACCAGGTGGCATAGCTGCCAAGTTTTCCCTTTTCTCACGAGGAAGCCTATTCAGCATAAGGGAAAATCCCTTTTAAAAAGGGATAACTTGGCAGCTATGCCAGGTGGTCAAACTTTATTTGTGGCTAGCTGTCTTTTAAAGGATATTTTTAAATAACCGATGTAAAGACCTATCAATAAGCCCAGACAGGAAACGTGTGGTGACTAACAGTAGGATGGATCAGCAGGCAATGAAACGCTGGCAGTCTTATATTGCCAGATACATTAAAACTATCAACAACAGCTACTAGCTATGTTCATGGTGTTTTGCCAATGGGTTCTTTATCTGGGATGTCTGAAGCAAATGCAAAACACAAGCAGTGAAGGAAGTCTGAAACTTATTGAGCAGCAGGCTTCTCATACACAAGGATACAGAATCACTCCTTTGCACAAGGACAGACACAAGATAGGATAGACTAACATACCAGGCCCTCCTTTACACAAGGATATCAAGCAAGCAACAATCCCTCCTTTACACAAAGACACAAGAATAGAATGCACTAACATACAAGGCGAATGGATCCCTCCTTTCAGCTGCTGGGAGCACCAATGAAGTCACAGCAGAGTAGATCCTAATCTGGCCAGACTATACAGCACATTCATCAGTTTAGGCCTGCATCAATATTGCCGCCGCCCCCCCCTCCAAGTTACCTTCACCTGGCTTGATTGTTACTACCTTCACCTGCCTTAGGGGTCTCATGAGCCAGGTCAGCAGGCAAGCAAAGTAATTTTGCAGCAGAAGCCCTCCTGTGAGCAATCAAGTCAGCAGAACTCAGCATTAGGATCACTGCTGCTGAGCTCATGGTGACATGAAGGGTTCATTGTGCAAGGCCACCTACACCTCCTTGTTAACCACCCATCTTCTGCATTTCCACTACTCGTGATCAGAGGAAGTATGCTTCTGAATACTGGTTGCTGGAAATCACATGTGGAGAGAATGCTCTTGGATCCTGTTTGTGGGCTTCCTACACACAGGCATCTGGTTAGTCACTGTGAGAACAGGATGCTGGACTAGATGGGCCATTGGCCTCATCCAGCAGGCTCTTTATTATGTTTATTATTGCTTTTTACAGGAGAGCTTTTCACAGCGAATCACCCCATTCGTTGATCTTGTCCAGCGCTGCTTACTCAGACCAACAACAGCTCTACAAGGGCAAAGGTCTCTATGGATCCTGCTACCAAGATCCTTTATCTGGAAAAGCTGGGCAATGAATCTGGTGATTTCTAAATTCAGAGCACAGGCACTGCCAGTGGGTTATATTACATTAAAAATATACAATTGGAACATGCAACAAAATCCCTTTTGCAGTAAATCCTCACTTCCTATCAGCCGTGCTCCTGTTTAAGGTTTTAGTAAGCCATGTCCCATTCCAGGAGGATAGGCTATTCCACTTAATTCCACCCCATCCCACAGCACTAGTTTTTTCTTCCTTCTTCCAGTCATTAGAATCTGTGGCTGCTGAACATGCTCAGTCCTCATTGGGCTATTTGGAATGTTGTGAGTTTCTGCATATTTAAGGTCCTATTTTCTACTTGCAATTTTGCATATCTCAGGGATCCCACAAGCATGCTGATATCCTCATTTCTCTGTTGTTTTGTTTTGGCTCCAGTTCTGTCAGCACTCACCACCTGAGTTTGCTATTAGACGGACTGCTAGCTACCTCTTGGCAACAACTCTTGGTAGGGCTTGTAATATGGGAACCATTTTAAGAACATTTTAACCAGCCTTTCAAGGGGCATAACATTGAGTGCCTCTTTATTTCCCCCTCATTGCTGGCTGCGCAGGAAAAGTCTAGACATTACTCTTCATGCAGAGAGGAGGAGAATAACAAAGAGATAGAGGCAAATTCCCACTGAAATGAGTGAGATGTGATTTCAAATGCAGGTGTGTATCATTCAATGTGCACAGTTTGGATAATGGATTTTTGCCCGTATAATCCCCGCAGAAGCAAATTCAGTTTTGTTGCCACTGATCTTATCTAAGTGAAGAAAATAGGCAGAGGAATACTCTAACCAGCCTTCTCGAATATTTATAGCTTCCCATTCTTGCATAAATTCTGAATTTGACAGTGTCTACAAGTTGTGTTTCTTTCTCTCAGAGGGAGAAACAGGTAGCATTAAAATTAGGTTCTTGCTGCCTCCTTAATGAGGCATCCTCATTTGTTATGGATGTGCTGTATACTCTGCCAACCAGAGAGGTTTTGACTTCAGCTACCATTTTCCTATACAAAAGACCTCAAAGTCTGATTGGGGAAAATATCAGAGATCTATTAAAAAGTGGGTGTGCTTGTGAAAAGGTCCCAGGTTTTGTTAGGCACCCGTGTTTCAGCTCCAAATGCAATTAAATCATTACTTTGTACCTTTAAATTCCCTGACATGGAATGGGCATGAGCACAGAATTTGCATTCTCAAGAATCTTAATAATAATAATAATAATAATAATAATAATAATAATAATAATAAACCTAACCGAGGGTTTTTATCCAATTAGTCCTACTCCGAGTGGGTCCATTGAAACGAATGGACCTAAGTAAGTTAGTCATGTTCATTAGCATCAATGGGTCTGCTCCAAGTAAGATTTCCCTCATGACTATAAATATATGTGTGAACATGAGTGGGCTGGATGACACTTGCCAAAAATCAATAATAATAATAATAATAATAATAATAATAATAATAATAATAATATTTATACCCTGCCCATCTGGCTGAGTTTCCCCAGCCACTCTGGGTGGCTCCCAACAGAATATTAAAAACACGATGAAACATCAAACATTAAAAACTTCCCTAAACAGGGCTGCCTTCAGGTATCTTGTAAAAGTCAGATACAGTAGTTGTTTATTTCCTTGACATCTGGTGGGAGAGCATTCCACAGGGTGGGCGCCACTACCGAGAAGCCCCTCTGCCTGGTTTCCTGTAACCTTACTTCTCACAGTGAAAAAGGCCCTCGGAGCTGGACCTCAGTGCCCGAGTTGAGTGATGGTGGTGGAGACACTCCTTCAGGTATACTGGGCCAAGGCAGTTTAGGGCTTTAAAGGTCAGCACCAACACTTTGAATTGTGCTCAGAAACATACTGGGAGCCAATGTAGGTCTTTCAGGACCAGTGTTATATGGGATTGGCAGCCACTCCCAGTCACCAGTCTAGCTGCCGCATTCTGGATTAGTTGGACTTTCTGGGTCACCTTCAAAGGTAGCCCCATGTAGAGCGCATTGCAGTAGTCCAAATGGGAGATAACTACAGCATGCACCACTCTGGCAAGACAGTCTGTGGGCAGGTAGGGTCTCAGCCTGCGTACCAGATGGAGCTGATAAACAGCTGCCCTGGACACAGAATTGACAGCTGTGAGTCCAAAATGACTCCCAGGCTGCGCACCTGCTCCTTCAGGGGCACAGTTATCCCATTCAGGACCAGGGAGTCCCCCACACCTGCCCGCCCTCTGTCCCCCAAAAACAGTACCAGAGAGATGGCGGAATAAGAGTTTCAGTGGGTAGAGTTAGGCATTCAATGTGTCCTACAAATTAGCAAAAGAGGAAAAACTTCAATATAGATGGGGGTGGGGGATAAGATAAAAATACAAATTTCCTCAATATGTACCATTTAGGCATGTCACAGAGTTTACTGTGGCAAGCCACAGGCTTAGAATTGCCCAGGTGCAGAATTTTAGTTGGATTTTAGCCTAGAATAGTAAGTCAGCTCCAACTAGCCTTATAGCTCCACGTGGTGTTCAAGGGGCTACTTGGGAGCAGATAAAGAGAAAGAACAGTGGAACTTCACAGTCTATCCTACGAGCACTCAGAACAGCCACATGTCCCTGGCAATAGTACACAACAGGGCAACATCACCATTCTTGTGACACTTGAAAACTCTGTTAAATTGATTTATTCCCACCCACAATTCCATTTATTGTTCCATTTATTATGCTGGCACTCAGTTGTCCTTCCCTTTACACGCTGGGTTGTTAACACTATTTTTGTGAAATAGTTTCAGATGCGCTGAGAAAACCAAAAATCAAACCACTACCCAGACATACCAACCACACCTAACATCTGTAAGCATGCAAGACAACCAGGCACATTTTTTTAAGTACATATAAAGACTCGTTTTACTTCTGGCATTCCATGTGCCAACAGCTAGAAAGAAGTTTGGGAACCATAAAATCAAGTGAACTCTGGTGTTTTTTTCAATTATTTTCGGGTGATTTCATTGGTAGGACCAAGGAATTGCTTTTTTTTTTAAGGGTTTTTGGTCAGGGTTTTGCAGGAAGGATTCAAGTGCATGTAGGGTTTGCACAACTGGAGTGGATTAAAGTGCTCTGTTTGGCCTAACACAACAAATCCACTGGGGGGGGGAGTGGACTTTTTGCAGTTTGGAAAGTAATGGGGAAATTCATTGAAAAGTATGGGGTGGGGATTAATGGGGAGACATATGAACACAAGAGAATCAGGATAAGTGCTTGTTGTCATATCACCTTCCCGTAAGCAAGTCAGAACTTCCCTGTTAGCATTACGCAAGCAAATCAGGATGAACGCTCAGTAAACAGGGAGAACTTGGCAGCTGTGGTGCTCAGACACCTCTTCCTTTTCTTTTCTTTTCTTTTCTTCCTTGGTATGGCTAACAGCGCTGTCATGCTTTGAAGAGCACTACTTTAGGCCTAGTCCTCACAAAGAGCAGATGAGGTGGTAAACCTGTTTGTGGACTGTACCATGTCAGATGGAGGGAGGGGTAATGACAGGGCTCATTTTTTTTAAACCAGAACTCACTGGAACTGAGTTCCGGCAGCTCTTAGTAAAGCTCAACAACTTTGGGTGGGTGCTCAGCAAGTTCCACCACCTCTTCTTTTAGGGAAAAAAAGCCCTGGGTAATGAAGTGGCCAAATGCTCCCCCTCCAATAAACATTTCTTGCACATAGAAAAGTGGCATATCCCTCCTTCGTTCTTAGACTTTATGGATTGGCATGCCAAGGGTGTCTGATATAAATGTCCTACAACCACCCTACCCTTCTTCAGACATAACAGCACCCCAACCTCTGCAAGCAGGCCTGTGCAGAGCTTGTTTAAGGCCTGGGGCATGAGTCTTATTACAATAAAGTTATAAACTCAAACAAAAAGGCAGCTTAGAATTTACTTGGATGCTTTCTTAGGTAGATCTCCGATTTTATGTGGAACACTAGTGACACCCGGTGGTTGGTTGTACTCATTACAGTTTTACTTTTTGAACAGTATCTCCATTGCATGCAAGAACAGGCCTAACAACCAAGGTCTATGAAAAAAGAGTACCATATATCAACGTGGGTGAGCCTAGGGCTTGCTGATCAGAAGGTTGGCGGTTCGAATCCCTGGGACGGGGTGAGCTCCTGTTGCTCAGTCCCAGCTCCTGCCAACCTAGCAGTTCGAAAGCACCTCAAAGTGCAAGTACAGGATAAATAGGTACCGCTACAGTGGGAAGGTAAATGGTGTTTTCATGTGCTGCTCTGGTTTGCCAGAAGTGGCTTTGTCATGCTGGCCACATGACCTAGAAGCTGTACACCGGCTCCCACGGCCAATAACGCGAGATGAGCGCCGCAACCCCAGAGTCAGTCACAACTGGACCTAATGGTCAGGTGTCCTTTACCTTTACCTATATCAACAAGGCTTCAGGGTTTCTTGGTGTTTTTTGTTTGTTTGTTTTTTTGCAGAAACAGGAATGGCGGCAGCAGCAGCAAGTAAGCACATTTCTGACCTTAGTGGCTGTAGAATACAGGGCATCAATCAAGTGTAAAGATCACAGTTTAATGATTTCCAGAAAGGAGCAGCCAAGTTAGGCATGTCTGGAATGTACTTTGGCACATTTTTGAAAAGGGAATTATTGGGGTTAATGCTATTCTAACACTGTCATAGTACTAGATCTGTTCCACAGAACTCATGCATTACCTAGCCCTCACATCAAAAGGGAACATTTTTGTTGTCACACTGAAATAAGCTACTGTAGCTGAGCAACTTCCTCAAGTTCTCCCACCAGCCAAACCTCCCCACTGGGTTCTGAGACAGGGCCAGCCATAGCTCAGTAGTAGAGCATCTGCTTTGCATGCCAAAGGTGACAAGTTCAACCCCTGGAATCTCCAGCTAGGGATGGGAATGCTCTTTGTCTGAAGCCCTGGGGAACCACTCACTGACAGTGTTGACAGTACTGAGATGGACCATAATATCTAAGAGCAAGGAAGCTTCCTATATACGAAATGTCCAATGCAGGGCATTCTATTGCCTGAAGCAAAGGGCAAGATGCCACCCTCTCATTCCACATACAAGAATCAACCAGACTGGCAAATTGAATCATATTTCAACACTCTAGCAATGAGACAGTGTCTTTTACCACGCCTGAAGGCCAATGGCTAGCTTAGTGGGCAGGGCAAACCATTTCCAAAACAACAGCAATGGATAGTTCACATTAAATAGCTTTACACTGCTATTTCACAAGAAGTTTTTAAAAAAAAAAAAAAAAACCTCAGATCTGCCCCCCCCCCCTTATTTTTTTGGATTCCTGGCTTGTTCTTTTCATGAGCTCATTTCTGCCTTGGTTTTTCTGACACAGAATGTGCAAATGAATTCAGTCTCCAACTCCAACACCTAGCTGATGGATAAAAACCACGTACCCTTCTTTCAGGACACCTACAAATGCAACAGGTAGAAAAGGGTGTTCAATCATCATGTGGTTCCTTCTGTCTTTGAACCTGAAATGACTATTTATGCATTCTGCTTAATGGATAACTTATCCCTAGAAACTATTTTTGTCAGTAATAATTGGGAGATAATATCCAAGAATTCCATGTGCATTATCCATGCACACACAGAGAGACTGAAAGTGTCAATCTGTATTATCAGCATCTACTAAATGCCTTCCATCCTAAACTCTTTTTATAAGGAAGTTAAAATATAATCCAAACATGGAAAAGTTTGGGGGAAATGAAGGAAAAAGGGGAAATGACACATGATCCAGGTTTAGTCTTTTGCTATTGTTAAAAGCCTTGGATGGGATTCATATAAAAAGATTAAAGGTAAAGGTAAAGGTGCCCCTGACCATCAGGTCCAGTCGTGTCCGACTCTGGGGTTGTGGCGCTCATCTCACTCTATAGGCCAAGGGAGCCAGCGTTTGTCCGCAGACAGCTTCCGGGTCATGTGGCCAGCTTGACAAAGCTGCTTCTGGCGAACCAGAGCAGCGCACGAAAACGCCGTTTACCTTCCCGCCGGAGCGGTCCCTATTTATCTACTTGCACTTTGATGTGCTGTCGAACTGCTAATAAAAAGATAAAAAGATTATCCAGCTAGTTTAATGGGGCCCAGCTGAGCACTAACACATGGATACAAATCAGTATTCGGGTTCACATTTGCAGTCTCATTCATTGCACATCTGTAAACCTGCTTGTGCTACCGGTATCAACATCTCTTGCTAGATTAGATGCTGCTTGCAAGCCTGAATAGGTATGATACAGTCGTACCTCGGGTTACGACCACCTCGGTTTGCGAACAGTTCGGGTTACGAACTGCACAAACCCGGAAGTGTTTTCGCCCCGCGCGCGTGTGCAGAAGCGGCGCGCGCGCGATCGCGCAATCTGTGCATGCGAAAATCGCGCTTTGCGCATGCGCAAAATGGCGGCGCCCATCGCGTTCGGGTTACGAACTATTCGGGTTACGAACTGCGATCCGGAACGGATCGCGTTCGTAACCCAAGGTATTACTGTAAATTGACATATGGAGGCAGCTTGTTCCAAAGAGAAGAAATAGAAAGCGAAAACCGTCAAAAATGCAACATGAAAGAACAAACCTTAGGCATACATAAGGCAGCAAAAGGTAACAGGGAAACAGATGCCTTGTGACAGGTTTCGCCAGCCTTCTAGTGCTGGGAAGTTGCATAAACACAAGGTCAAAGTCTGCAAGGCAGAATAGCAGGAAAAGAAGCCAGCAGGTTTTTCCCCATGCAAGGAAGTCAATGGTCAAAGCATGAGAGCGCTTAGGAAAGGGTACAGTTCCCCTCTCTGATAAGACTAGGTTACGCATTTGAGGCAAAGGCAAAGATTGACACACCTGCAGTCCTCGGGGTGTGGGTGGGTGTTTATATATCTGTATCTATAATCCTATTAAGTGAAAAATTCTCAACAGAGAAGAGCCTTTTTAAAAAGCAGGAAGTCACCAGAGAATTGCTCACCTGAGGCCCCATGAAGCATCATTATGAATTACTTGCTCATTTCCTGAAGTGTTGAATATTTCTCCTCTGCAAGGAAAGTGTGATAAGCCTGGAATAAAAAATGCAAACCGTCAGATGTCAAATTGTAAGATGATAACTGACTCGGTCCATAGCATTATGCAATGGCTAAGCTGCCAACATGCGGTTGTAGCCAGCTAAACTCTACACAGAGTAGACCCTTCAAAATGAATTAGTCATCTCTATTAATTTCAGTATGACTAACACTGTACAGTACTCAGCTGAGGGTGTAATAGTATATCTCTTTTTGACCTTCATTGGCTTCCTGTTTGCTTCTCTACTGAATACAAATCGCTGGTGCTTATTTATTTACAAACTTTTACAGCCTGCCTTCCTTCAAGGAATTCAAGCTGATTGCACGGGATTCCCTGTGTAACTTCAGCAAAGTGGTTGCCTCATGACCCTTCAGCCTTCAGATCAAATTTTCACTTTGGAAGTGGTGTTTGAACTTGCCAGTAGCTGGGGGACGGATGCTGAAATGGCAGTGAAATCCAGTGGGTGCTTTTTAAAAAAAATCAATTTAGGTTTGCTTACCCTACCTGGAGAGAATGGACCTTGCCTTATTTATTATCCAGGATGGCCTACTTCAACTATGTGGGTGGGTGTCTCCTGGAAACTTCAGCTGCTCCAAAATGCTGTTTGGGGTCAGGCAGTCACAGCATACCATGACCATATTGTTACTGTTTCTTTACTAAGTTAATGACAGGCGTTACAGTTAAAATGCTTGACACTTCACAGCTTAATACTTTGGTTCATGAGCGAGGGACACTTTTCGTCAGTTATCTACACTATTTGCAATCCTACCACTGAGGTACTCCAATTAGTACCCAGGGAGTTACCTCACCCCTTGTTACTGGCTTGGGAATCTTTTCCTAGAAAAACTCTCTCCTCCTGACTGGAATGAGACCCAGGGAGTCTGTATTCCCACAGCTTCTACCTCTCCCGCCTCAGACTCAGCCCTCCAGGGAACTCCTGTCTGTTTACCTTCCTCAGGCACTCAACCCCATCTTCCTATCTAAGCGGCGAGGCTCTTTCCTCTTGCTGTCGATGGTCTCCTCAGAGCAGATGTTCAGTTCAAATCAGATTCTCTCAGACAAACCCTCTCCTAATCCCTATCTCCCATCTCAAATTGAGCCCTCTCTCTCTCAAGCTAAACCCTCTCCTTTCTCTATCCCTGTCTAACTCTGTTCCTCAGAAACTGCTCCTTTTATTCTTCCCCCCAAAGTGCTGCTCCACAAACACAACACACCCTCTGGCTAGATGTCTTGGTGGTCAATCAGAGAGAGGCTCCAGGCCTCTGGGTGCAATTCTGAAGGACTTCATCACCAGACTTTGGTCTGGTTCTGCTGTCTATCACAAATACTATTATGTTGGTAGTTATATGCAACAAGACCTTCTCAGGGGTGGCCTCGCATCCCACGTGAGGTCAGGCAAGCCCCGCCCCTGGATAATTTTAAACAGGCCTTTTTATGGCCTTCAGCAGCTAATTGAAAATATTGCTATATAAATGGCGTTGCGGCCTAGTTTCTAAATAGGCTGTTTGGTATTTCCCCGCTGGCTTTTATGAAATACGATGCAGATATTTTAAATGGTTTTGAAATGTGTTTTGAAATACAAATCATTGTCAATTAGGGTTTGATGTGAGTGTGGAGAAATTACCATTTAAAATGTGTTTCCTGAAACAGGGTTTGGTTTTTTTAAAATAAATAAATAAATAAATAAGAGTTTACTGTGGATGTGGGGTTATGTGAAGGATTAAGTTTAAAATACTAGGTATCTGAGGATAGAATGGTCATGGAAAAGCGGGTTCTTTTTATATGAACCAAGAGGATTGCGAAATTTCACTTCTTATTGCTTTACTGGGTAGAAATTCTTGGTCACTTATTGGATACACAAAAAAGTGGTCTAGTGAGGGGGTAGAATCATATGCCCCTCAAATCTGACTGGTTGGTTACAAGGGTAGGATGGCTGGAATATAAAAAGAACCATTCTCAATGTATTTTTGCTTTTCTACACATTTGAAAAGGGCGTGTTCCATTGTTGTTGCTGCTGCAGCTGCTTCTGCCATTTTTATCCCGCACTATTTCAGTTACTTTTGAATTGAAATCTGACAAACTTTATTTGTGCTTGCTTTGCACCAGGAACCTGCTAAGGCAATGTGGGGGTTATTTGCAATGAATAATACATTGACATTTTATTCTCCTGAGGAAACAACTTTATTTTGAATTCTTTGTTTTGGTGTGCTCATTTGAGGCTGGAACATTTTGTACACTTAGCTGCAGGAACCGGAATAGCTGGTTGCACCCTTCTGCTCCACTTATTAGGATCCCAGCAATAAAATTGTCTAACATCAAACACACTCCCGTATGCCCCCCCCCTTACTGCTGATGTAAATACAGTGGTACCTCGGGTTACAGACGCTTCAGGTTACAGACTCCATTAACCCGGAAATAGTACCTCAGGTTGAGAACTTTGCTTCAGGATGAGAACAGAAATCACGTGGCGGCGGCATGGCGGCAGCAGGAGGCCCCATTAGCTAAAGTGGTACCTCAGGTTAAGAACAGTTTCAGGTTAAGAACGGACCTCCAGAACGATTTAAGTTCTTAACCAGAGGTACCACTGTATTTTAATCAAAACTTCCCTGTTCCCACAGGCTCAGGCTAACTTACTACTAATAAAGCAATATTTCCTTTGCTTTTTGTTTATCCTCATCGTTTATTTAACCTCCCTATAAATACTTTTCATTGAAATTATTTTAAACAAAATCTTAAAAACTGCCCCCAGCCCCCCAGGGGCAGGGAAAATGAAGCAAGCACTGGGTAGAATGTGCTGATTATTATTTTTCCTATCAGCATCCTACTGGCTGCATATCGAGCCACGGCAGTCTCCAAAGGCAGCCCCAGATAGGTAGCAATGCCAGTAGCCCAGTCTGAATTTAACCAGTGCAGGAGTAACCAAAAGCAAATCTGCCATTTCTTGCTAGCTTTGGCAGCCTGGCAAAAGCTGGTAAAAGTGTTTCTAGAGACCAATGTTACCTGGGTATCCAGAAACATTGAATCACAGAGAACACCCAAACTGCAACCTCGCCTTACCTTTTTTTAGCTCTCTCCATATCTTCACCCCTATCTTTGTACCAGTTTCCAGTTCTCTCTCTCCCCATGAGCTTCAGTCCTCCAGTTTGAACCAGCTCAGCCACAGGCTCTGCCTATTCTTCCTTGCTACCTCTCGTGCCTACTTCCAAGAGTATCTAGGGAACAGGCAGGCAACGTGGGCCCCTCCAGATGTTTTGTGGACTACAACTCTCATCAGCCCCAGCCAGCATCACCAATGGGCAAGAATGATGGGAGTTGCACTCCATGGGTGATATTCAATTAAATATTTGCACTAGTGCATTGGGATTTCCTTCCTCTCCTCCTCTCCTGTGTGACCTGAACCATTACTAAATCTGCTCTGGAGGGTTGGAGGAATCCCCGGTACAGATTTTTGGGGGTGCACGGTGTGTGTGAGAACAGTCTATTGTACAAGGAGAAATCTTGCATTGAAGGACTGTTCTCCCTATTGTTAGGTTGAATAGAAGTCCATTACACCTAGAGGGCACTACGTTGGCTACCCCTGATCTAGATAGTGCTCCCTTTTTCTCTTCATTCAGATCCCCACCTTTAAGCTTCTTCTTTTCAAATAATATTGATTTTCAAACATTTCAAAATACAAAAATTCAGAAAAATAGAAACAAAGAGGAAAAAGAGGGGGGGAATAGCAATATGACATAAACAAAAGAGAAAAAGAGGGGGGGACCATATCAATTCTTACATTAACTTGACATTGTAGACTTCCTCGATTCCCCCCTCACTGGGTCCATTTTTAAATCTAAATTAAGCAATTTTTCTTTATCATCTTAAATCATTCTAACGCAATTTTTCCATTATCTCACAACCAATTCTAATCTACACACAGAGGGGGGGAATCAACTATCCTCAACCTATAATTCATTAATTAATCCGAATCTAAATTTATTTTCCCATCCATCTGTAATTCTTCCTTTAGCCTCACAATTTATACCCCCAAAATTTTCCATACATTCAAATATTATTTCTTCTATCAAAATAACCTTTAACCTCTTTTATCTAATTCTACCCCCCTTCCCCTGGACTCCGGATCTCCCAGATATATCAACCAGCTCCATAAAACGTTCCAGTTTCAGACCATCTTAATCAGAAAATAACCCATTGTAACTCCTCACCTTATTCCCACTCTTTCGCCACCTATCCACCACTCTCCCTTCTTTGTCCCCTGCTGCCCCCCCCCAAAATTCTAACTGTAGCACTTGAGCTCAGGGCCCAGCATGGATCCTGCCCTCCCTCTCTCACTGGGAGGACATTATTCCATGCTGGTTCTTCTTTGAGCACTCCTTGAATCAAACATACCCACCTTTAAGCTTGACCTTGCCGGTAAAACCTTTGGCCTACCCTCTTAAGTCACCATCGCCGGCTAAATTTTAAGCTATGTTTTTATCTTGTGTTCTCATCTTGTGAACCACCCCAGGATCTTTTTATTAAGGGAGGTATATAAATCTAAATAGTAGCAGTAGCAGCATCTAAAGTACATGTAAGTGCATTCATTCATACCCACCCCTTGCCCCTTAACATCAGCTTCCTCAGCTGAAGATCGTCTTTGGGGCTTAACTCTGTACAGCAGCAGCACATAGACTGATAAGATTTCAACCAGCGCGGGCAACAGGCCTCTATATTGTTACAAGTTCCTTAACATATATCCCAAGCTGCCTATGGCTGGAAACGAGGATACAGTACTGGACTTTGATGGGCTACTTGCTTCACCTAGTGTTCATTACAATTTGAATCTGAAGAAGCTGCAAGCAAGAACAGTGCACAAAGCTGTTGTTTGGTGTTGCCGCAGTCATCCCTACTATTAAGGAGAAAAGTCCCAACTGATACAGCAAGCTGGAGATGAAATGGCACAAGAAGAGCCTTTTGGAAAGCAGATGAAGACGATGCCGTGAAAGAAATGCAGGAGCCAGGTGGGAACACTCAGTAAGGTGTCGGATAGGTGTGAAAGGATGAGATCCACTACATTTAGAACAGGTTTAAACATATTAAAATTCTGGACCTACTTTCAATAAGGCACAGGATTCATGTTGGTTTGTTTTCTTTTACCAAAGACCTCCCCCCCCTCTTTTTTACATCCTTACATTATCCAGAGACACAGAAAGAGAGAGGAAGCTAAACGTGTATTGTTTATAATCATAGCATAGGTTGCTTTGTGGACAAAAAGAACTACTTTTAACTATATAGTTTCAAAATTCCGAGGGGTAAAGAGAAAAATCATATATTGTTTGTTTGCAGAACTCAGCACAGCTAAAATTGTACAATCCTTCTAGCAAAGCTGAACATTTAAAGCCAAGTTTTAAAGCCAAGCCAAACAGAATGAGCCCCACCAAAAGCCAAAGCCAACACAGATGGCATTATAACGTTATAAAAAAAGAGACTACTTGTTTAAAAGCCTTTTTATTTTCCTTCACCATTATTGTTTTACAATACAAATTTCACCTTGTTGAACACACAAAAAACCCTACAGAAGATAACTCTGTTTCACGTAAAATACAGAATGAATATATATATTTTTATATAGATAGATAGATATATGCTTCTTCATTCTTAAAAAACTATTTTGTTCTGCACATTGGCAAGTATAGGATAGAATACTTCCCCCGGACACATTATGTATGGCAGGACTGAAATTTTAGAGTTACATGCAATTTCTGCACAATTCTGTTTTCAAGAAATCAATTGTTTTTCAGCAAAATTTTCATTCAGGGGTGAGACATTGTTTATAGATTGATTTTTGATTTGCTGATCATTTGGAGAGAGAAAATAATCTTATAAAAAGGAATCCATAGCTGTTTTCTTGCTATAGTTAAAATCCATGTATGGAATGGACAATAAAATAATTTAAGAAGCAAATTTCATTTTAACCTCTCCACAATATGTGAAGACTTGATTATGGTATTTGGTTTTTCTTCCAATTTAGTCATCTGAACATTGCAAGCAGATTCCTGATTTAATTTAGATATAAAATCAAAATTTAGTAATGTATACAATACATATAATATTTGTTTGATGGAATACTTTATTTTAAATTAAAACTTTTAGACTGCCTACTGACCATACTATCAAGACAAGAAAGGCACTAGAAACAGATACATCTCTCTCCCAAGAAGCATTTTTTTATTTTAACTCTTTTCTTTGACATGTAAAAATCTTTTTTAGATTTTATTTTTACGCATTTTGAAAAATAAAGTTAGGAAATACTTAGAAAAATCACTTTACAACAGAATAATTTTTTTTTTTGCACTTTTTGACACTGTCACTGCAGATTTACAAAATCAAAGTTTACCAAACCTTTCTGTGTCTATCATTAGTAGCTTCAGTGAAACAGGTAGAAAGATTCCTGTATATTATTATCCCAGTCAGGTATTTAGAAACCTTCATATAGACATTTGCTAGAAAATGGCTTACAGCCCAATCTTTGGGGCAAGAGATATGAAAATTATGTTTTCCCAAGAAAATAATACGCTTTGTTCCCAGACGAGACTGGAAAGACCAGAACTTATGATATAAAAGCCTCTTTTTCTGTTTACGCTGCTGCATCATATACAAAGAAACATGGTGATGAGCAATGCAAATCCAAAATCTATTAACAAGAAATGATTACAGTGCATGATAATTTACGGTTTCCTTATTGTTGTCCATCGCAGATCCTTTGGAGAGAGAAAAAGATCACAGTGCTTACCAGGTAAGAGACTAGATTACAGTCAAGGTAATGGTTAAAAGGTAGAGAGGAAAGGTAGCAGTTCAGTTTTTATGGCATCTCTTCTTGCGGAGTTCTTAGCACTTTGGGACAGTTCATTTGCCATCTCTTCTTCTACTACTTTTTTGTAGCTGTTATGTGTCATTCACCAATCTGCTGTACTTAGGCTGTCTACCCAGTCGGAGAGCTTGCCAGGAAAATGGCCAGTGGTAAGAGCGTGGGACGATGCCCGGAACATTCTTTTCAAAGTACTGGAAGGGTCTATACCACCACACTCGTGCAAGGAGGTTGGTCTGGGAAGCTTCTTTTAGCACCTGCAAAACAACAGTGTTTACAAATGAAGCCTTCAAGAAAGGAAAACCCGCAGGCAGCAAGTTATTTGCTCTTCCAATATATTCCATGCCTGAAACACATTATTAGGGTCCCGTTATGACTACTACCTTTTGGGGCTGGGGGACAGAAAGAAGAAACCCGGGGTGAGAGTTTGCTATGTACCCCATCTCACCAACAGAAAAGAAGAAGAAGAGCACAACAGAGGTGGCACATGGAAACTATGATTTAAATGTGCTTCAGGAACTCTTTCTTCTTATCACACCTTATTATATCTCGGGAAGCAACCAATGTTTTTGCATAGTATCTATTAATAATGGTTTCACATCTTAGAACAAAAAAAAAAAAACCTGTCCCTGACTGTTTCACAAGTAGGAAAGCACCGAGTAGGAAGTACTTAACATAATTCAGGAAGAGTCTGAAAGGCAGATAAGAGCAGCCAAACTTGTTTGAGCTTGTTGCTTCTCACTCTCCCACCCAAGTCCCCTCCCCATGACAGAAATTGTGAACACACACACACACACACACACACACACATGTATACACATATTGCTTCCCCAGAGGATCTGGATAAAGAAATCAGATCCAGTTACAATAACAAATGTATCGGAATAGGTCAGCTAAAGCTATTGGGGGAATAGAGACTCACTTGTTGGTTGGCCATTGTGTGATACCACCAGAAAAGTCTTGTAGTGATGTAATAAGCCACCACCACATCCACAGTGTAGTGGTCGTGAGCCAAGAGGATACAGAACATCCCCACTAAGCTGAGAGTCCAACAAACCCAATGATACCACCAGAGTCGCCGAGGTGAATCTGAAGGTAAGGAAAGGCGGAAAGCATTAATGCCATGTACACAGCACATTCTCCTTCACAGGGTGAAGAATTAAACACAGTATCATAAGCTGAACATCTTGAAACGGGAAAACCCCCAGCACTCTGTGGAATGGAAAGAGGATAGTAACAGTATCATAGATATCTGTGGCCTCAGAACTCCAGCTGCCATTGCCTCCCTGAGAATGTTTCAGGGAATAGTGCAGCCATTCAAGTGAGAGCTCAACTTAAGCATGCATTTCTTGTTTACTTATTATTGCTATTGTCACTACAATTTATTACCTGCCCTTCTTCACCCCCAAGCCCCAGGGTGGGTTACCACAATTAAAACACAGTATTAAAAGCAGTTTAAAGCAACTTAAAATTGCCAGACACACTTCTGTTGGAAGGGAGTTTCACAGCCTAGGGTCTGCCACAGATAATGCCTCTTCCTGGACCATCATCCTCCAAGCTTCTGAGGGCTGTGGAAGGGTGCTCCCTCCAATGATCTTACAATCCAAGATGGTCTGTATGGAATGAGGTAGCTTTTTTCCAGGTATCTGGGCCCTAAGTCATCTAGGGCTTTAAACACTAACATGAACAACTTTAATTGGGCCCAGAAACTTACTGCCAACCCGTGCAGCTGTTTTAAACAGGGGTCATATGAGATCTGAAGGGAACCCCAGACCACCGCACTCCCTCCATCTCTCCCACAATAATTGTTGTCAAGCAGGGCTAGCAAGGTGGTTTCAGCACCTTGACCAGGCCTGAAGCCAGACTGGAATGGATCCAAATAACCAGCTTCCTCCAAGCATGCCTGAAGCTGGACTGCCACCAGCTTCTTGAGCACCTTGGTGGAACGGGATGGGGTGGGGGAATGGGGCATTTGCAGGCTTTATCAATGGTGCTTCAAATATATGCAATTCCACTTACACGCACGGTGCCTCAGAAAAATAAATGGGGAGTTGCCTTTATACTAGTTTCCAGTTTTAATAAGTAGTTATCAGCCATAATAAAGCATACAAAAATAAATTTGAAAGAACAGAAATTAATGGGAGGATCATGATTCTCCAAGAATTGCAAGTGTATGGGTATTCATTGATGCTTCAACTCTGCAACTGGTTTATAAACTGCTAATACTGAAATTAGGTAGCACAGAATTAATCATGAAAAAGGGAACCATAGACTTAGGCTAATCTTCTTCCAATCTCAGTTGCTTTAGAGTTGAATTGGTTTTCCCATTAATCTTGGCTGCACATCAGAAATAACTGAGTCAGCCACACTAGACCAGCATAACTGTATTAGCATTCAGATGCGATGTCAAGTAAAACTTTTATTCAGCAACTATTTTCCTTGGGAAATACATTAACATGGACTACACTCCAATCCCAGCAAGGGAGTATTTTACAGTGTGTTCTCATATTCACTAACATACATTTTTTATTCCAAAATTGAAAAAGTCAAACTTACACTCTTTGATAAATAAGTATGTAAGTGTTAGCATAACTGTGTGACCGCTGAACAAGTAGTCACCACACAGATCGTGTGATCCTGTGATGGACAGCCCGCCTCCAGCAAGCATCTTCATTATCCTCCTCATGTGCGATTCCCAGTCTCCAAAGAGCTGGTGGAAGGAGAGGGGGGGGGGACACATCAGCACATTTCATATTAAGATCCATACCATTTAGAATAATCTTATAAAAGAAAGCTGAATTTACATTCAGAACCAGGCAATTTAAAAAAACAAACAAATCTTATTAGGCATTAAGACTCTAGACCACTTAATGCATCATAGCATTCAATAAATATATTTTAAAACACACACACACACAAATGATCCTAAGAAGCCCACAACCATAGATTTACCAAGGGAAAGGTACCTAAGAATTGAAATAATATCACATTAATTATTCCAACTGCAAATGCATGAATAATTAAAAATATAGGGTTGTATCTAACAAAGCAATCCCATTAGTGCTAGGACTTCTGCTTGCATAATAGGATTTCTTCTCCTTTGCTCGCACCTCCCCTGCCCTTCCCTCCAAATCAGCTCCAGAGGGTTGAGGAACCCCCTGAACACATTTGGGAGGCATTCATAGAGAAGAACTACCACTGCACAGGTGCTAGTGGTATGACTTTGTGTGATACAACCCAAGTCAAAAAAGCAAATAACTTGCCTAGAACCATCATTTGCTAGGTCTGAATAATTTGGCGAAAGATAAATCAATTGGCATCTTCTTTAAAGAAGCTTGTTGGCTGATAAGAAATGGCTGATATGCATGTTATCCTCCGTGGTTACTATGTACATAAGGCATGATCCAGCCAGTGTTACACACTTTTAATTGCCAATGGTCTCACATGTTAAACACATGCCTGTTAAACATTATAAATCTTGCCTGAAAAATCATGATATTGGAATTCACAAAACATCTGGGATTCACATTGGTTTCTGAGATCATTACTCTCACTGCTATTACATTTTTCTTTCTCTCTGAAAGCTCCCTCTGCAACAAAAGGGGCTAAAGATAATTAACAGATGCCTGCAGGCTGTAAGCAGCTCACCTCCAATGACCATGCCTGGGAGCGTATCTTAACAGCAGATAAATGGCCATTCAGAAACAATAAGATAAAACTAGCAGAAGTAGTGAAATGTTTACAAGTGCTCCCATTTAAAATCCTGTCCCCGCCCCCCAAACGGGTGTGCATGGCTCACAATGTTAAATGATGCCCATTACTGTGTAGAAAAAGTGTTCCCGCTTAAGCCATGTAAATGGGTAACTTGTCTGTATTCTTTCAGTAGCTATAAAGGCATAATTGAGAATAGTTTGTAAACCCTGGCAGCACACTGTGGAATGAACAGGAGAGATGTAGAGCTCCTCCTAGAACAGCTGTTCAATCTTGTATCTAGCACTTGCCTTCTATAATATACAAGTGCTGGAACATAGACAAGAAACCAATAGCAACCATGTGTGAGATGTTCCTTATAAGTACCATGGCTTCATATTATTTCAGCCAAATAGTAATTAAACTTGTCAAAGTGCAATATCCAGTGGAGCCCTGTAGGCACTAACTCTGCATGAATCGGGTCAAAACAGATAAACAGGAAGCTCCAGCTGCCTCTCACAAGATGCTCGCCATCATCTTGGATTCCTCTCACCCCAACATTAGTTCTACAAAATAAGAAGGTTCACCTTTGGATATACAAGGGTTGGTCTGCAGGATTTGTACATCGACACCAATGACTATTTTGGCATCTAATAAAGACCTGCAGGTCCACTGGAATAATATGCTAACCCCTTGACATGGTATATTTGGGAGCTCCTCTTTCTCTATCCCAGGGGTGACGAGCTTGCAGCCATCCAGCTGTTGTGGGAGCCTCATCTGCCCTATCTAGCATAGCCAATTGTCAGGGATTATGGGTTCTGTAGTCCTGCATCATCTGTAGGGCCACTTCTCCTTAGGTTTGTTTAGAAACAGGGAGCTTTGGGATGGCAAGGCAAAGAACGGACAAGAGATTCACAAAAACCTTGCTGCATATGGCATGCACAGTGCTTGAGAAAACATTATGCAATGATGATAGCAGTGAAGAATATAACTCTTTCCCATTATTGTGTCTGCCCTCTATCCTCTATCATGCAATGAAGATTAATAGAGGGTTGTTGAGGCTAACGTACTTCTCTTACAGTCACAGAGCTATGGCATGTTTGTGGGATATTGTACAGATAGCAAAGCTTACATGTACATAATCTGAAATGCTATTGGTAGAACAAGGTCGATGCCAGAGATCTCGACAACAACCTCCTATCATGCTTGCTTGTACAACCAGCGGACCTCATCTGTCCTGCTTGGTGAAAATCACTAAGCATCCCCAGTGCTCTACTGCATGGTATAAAAGTAACAGTTGCCACTGAAGATGGTAGTCACAAACAATCCTATAAATTATGAACCAGTCTTTCTCATTTTCACTTCAGGGATGGTGACTTGATGGTTGCAACTCAGCCCCTGACTATCCTGAATGACAAATGGCTTTTCAATTGTTTGATTTTTAAAAAGCAGGATTTATATACTGTTTAATCATCAAAACCTAAGTGAGTTACAAAATTTACTATTTTTTTTTATAAAAAAGCCTTTATTTCATATTTTATAATTACAAAACGGAAACATAAATCAAAATCATAAATCATAACTCATACATTGAATTGTACAAAGACAACTCCAAGTCAAGAAAAGAGGGGGGGAAAAGAAAGAAAGAAAGAAAAAAGAGGGAAAAAAACAGGAGAGAAAAAAAGGAAGAGAAAAAAAAGTGGGAATACAGTATATATATATATACATGCACATACTTTCGCATATGAGATATATGTACACATACATACACACACACAAAAAAACCGCAACACATACATAAACACTAAAATGTGGTACAGATAAAAAACACTTCCTATTGTATGAACATCACTTCCCTTTATCAATTCTTTCTTATCCTGCTCTATCTTTTTTTACCCCCACCAATATATCCGTATCTACTTAGCAGATGATATGTGAATAGAGATAAGTAGATACAAAATTTACTAATAAAACTCAGGTGTTCAACACAAGTTAGCCTAAAGGTTTTCAAAATAAAATCAAAGAATTTTTAAAATATGCATCGTAAATCAAACTACATGTTTAAACACATGTCAAATGCACATGTCTGGGCAGGCTCCCTTAAAAAAACAACACCTTTTTAGTAGGTGCTGAAAACAGTACAGCAAAAGCACCTGCCTAATATCAATGGGCAAGGAGTTCCAAAGTGTACTGTAGGTGCCACCCCACCGAAAGTGATGATTCCCTGCAAGTTTGACAGCAACATTATGTGGCACCTGTAGAAGTGGCGGTTCTACAGTTCTTGTCCAGGTTCTGGCCTAAGCACGAGGCAGAGATATAGTAAACCACAGTACGAGTTGCATCTCTATACCAGCAGAGGGAAATCAACACCACTGAGATACCTGGAAGTGTCAGCAACCTGCTACATGTGTGTCCAGCAGACACTGATGGTATTGGCACAAGATAGTTCTAGTAATTTCTAAAAAAACCATGTTCAAAATGTGGCAATAGGGGATTCCCTACATTCTGGGAATGTATACAGCTCTATCCTTTGAAGAGAGGAAGTCACTGGTAGTTGTGCTCAAGCTCCAACGGTGCTGATCCCCTTTCAAGAAGGGTGGTGGGAATGTGGACTGCCTTCAGAATGATAATCGTATGACTGTTCTCAAATTGAACACGGTTTGTTTCAGGTGATCCAAGGAAGGTGCTGTTGTTGTTTAGTTGTGTCCGACTCTTCGTGACCCCATGGACCATAGCACGCCAGGCACTCCTGTCTTGCACTGCCTCCCGCAGTTTGGTCAAACTCATGTTCCTAGCTTCGAGAACACTGTCCAACCATCTCGTCCTCTGTCATCCCCTTCTCCTAGTGCCCTCAATCTTTCCCAACATCAGGGTCTTTTCCAAGGATTCTTCTCTTCTCATGAGGTGGCCAAAGTATTGGAACCTCAGCTTCACGATCTGTCCTTCCAGGGAGCACTCAGGGCTGATTTACTTAAGAATGGATAGGTTTGATCTTCTTGCAGTCCATGGGACTCTCAAGAGTCAAAAAGGAAGGTGCTACTGAGCTAAATTCTGATACAGTCTGTTTATTATCAAACACTACGTTTGAGCAACAAGCAATACTGATCAGCTGTGAAAGAATTGTTGCCAATTCTCCCTGGCGAGCAATTTGCAGGTCACCCTGACCAAAGATTTCCAAATCTTTGGGAAAATAAAGAGTAAGATTTTAGACGACAATAATGCAAAGAGGGAAAAAGTTACCTTTGGAGAACAGTTGAAATGCATGCCAGGTACCGGGAGGGTCGTAACATACATCGTAATACACCGATACAGGTACAGTGTGCCAACTATACAAAAAAATCGCCTGCCAATAATGGACCTGGAGGGAAAAGGGAGGAAATTATGCATCACTTGAAGTTTTTCAGGATTTTAAGTGTTTTCGAGACAAAATGAGTGTGGTGCTCTAGATACAATTTATGTGCTCTAGGACAATAAATAATTCATATTCATTTTGGTAAATAAAACATTCATTTAAAAACAAATGGAAGCTATTATTCTCACTTAGCGGGATAGACCAGAAGAATCAAGATAGCAATGGCAGCAGGGTATGGTTCCAAACATTCCCTCCTAACCTGACCAAGAACAGAACTGTGGGCAGAATCATCCAGATATCAGCAGGCTATTGGACAAAGCACAGACTGTAATCTGGAATCCAGCTGAGGGGCAAAACCAGTGGTGTGTGGTGAATTTTTGCATAGGGGAACAATCAGGGCCAGAGGCGCCAGCTTGCAAGGCAGATGACGTCACGCACATGAGCATCGTGCTTCCCTCTGACAGGATGCTGGAGCCCTCCTGCCTCCTTCCCAAAGCTGGGTGGGCTTTGGGAAGGTCGTGGGCAGGCTTTTGGACCCTCTGGAGCATCGTGCCTCCTTCCTTAAGCCGGGCAGAAGCTTCCAGGGCTTTGGGAAGGTGGTGCTAGGGGAACATTTAGGGGACTAGCCTAGTCTCCCTAGTCCACTTACCGCACGCCACTGGGCAGAACCCACCTCTCATTCCAGGCACTGAGATCTCAAGGGGCAAAATATAGCCTAGACTCCACCTGGGTCCTTAAATAAATGCCTTTATTCTCCCCATGCCCCCCAAAATGAGAAGTTGTCATTTAAGTGCATTGGAGGTCCATTACGACAATACTCCTGCAGAGGAAGGCAACAGGCTTCCCTGAACATTGTGCAGAAGTTTCTGTTTCTCCAATACATCAATGTGAACCATTCGTTTCTATGGAAGAAAGAGGCTGAGAGGAGAAAATTGGGAAGACCTGAAGATAGGCTCCCCTATTGCCTCAACAGCTCCCTTCCCTGTTTATAGAGACAACTTTTTTTCACATAAGCCAATAAAAGACATTCAAGAGAGAAAATAAATGTATCTTGCCATGTTTATGGGCACCTCTCTTGTTCTGTACAGGCAAATGTGACCAATTTTAAGTGCAGCCAGCCAATTAAGAAGTATAGCTTCATTCTAGGCCTTTTTGATATCCACGCTAAGCTAGCTTGGAACATAAATAAATACCACAAGACATTAAATGCCATTTATTGCTATTCTTTTAACATTTGGAACCAGTAAGTACTTTATATATTAGAAAGAAATATTATGAAACACATTTTGAAGTTTTCTTTATAGCCTTATAAGGCAGAATTTCAGCTGTACTGGTAGCAAAGTGAGGTTATAAACAATTCTCATAACATTCCAAACTATCAGTGCATTATAGCCTGTGGAGAATTTTTATTCTTATCTCTTGGTAAGTGAAGATAATGACCTGAGAACAGAGAATATACTCACGGAATGAATGTGTGTGCATGCACAAGCAAGCGCGCCGCACGCACACACACACTATATTGTGTATAATGTACACACACACACACACTGAGGTATAATGTAGATAACAATGAACAGGATCCAAAACGGCTTGGCTATTTTCTCTTAAGTGCAAACATACACTTCATCACTAAGGCCATATCTCATACTGCTTTTGCAAATCCCCCTCCTGCCTCCCCTATTTTAAAACTGCTATGCCATGAGGTAGGAGCTGCTTTGCAAAAAACTTTATTAGATGCACGGATCTTTCTACATACTGTTCTTTGTGCACATGCAATTTTGTGAAATATAATGGAATCTTTCCCTCGTAAAACACCAACACATTTTCAAAACTAAACAAACGAACAAAAAATGAACTTGAGGCTTGAGATTGCATTTGTGCAAGCAGCATTCTAAGGGGAAACCATGCTGCAATACTACTATAAATGGCCCTCTTCCTCACGCCCTCTAAAAGCAAGCGTGGCCGTATTTTTCAGCCAGGGGGCAGCACTGACGAGTTGGCCAGCCTTCTGACAGCAGCATGCCAGCAGCAGGCATTGCTGAAGGGGCCAATACACATTCACACATGCACATGTGCTGACATACACGCACCCCACACATTCTGATGCCCACCACCACCATCCCTGGAAGGAAAACTCCCTCCCTCATTACCTAAACCTCTACAACTTCCTCTTTAATGGTGCTATGCCAGAGAGAGAAGAGGCAGTATTCCAAAGTAAGCTAAGGTGCCCAATTTTGGCAGAGGGCAGGCTGGCCGCTATAGGCAGTTTCATGGGCCTGATCTGGCCCATGGGTCATAGATGCGCCATGTCTGCTTTAAGGGCTTCAGCAGATCAGGCACCAATGATCTAGCTGCATGAGCAGCCCAGGTAGTTTCCCCTCCTATGGGCATGGCTCTGAAGGCAGATCATGCAGCAGCCTGGTTGAAGCTAAGCAGGCCCATGTATGATTATTAACTAGATGGGACACTGCCAGGGACTCCCATGCAAACTGCCTTGAATTGCATGGAAGGAAGGAAATAAACAAAATGAATAAAATGGACCTTTGATACTAGAGGAGAGCAACAGAACTAGTATGGAGAATCGTCGTCATTCTGCAAGGAGGGGGGGGGGGGTAAATTACCAATGCAAGTGAGCAGTGTTGGGGCTGGTGGGAAACTTGTTTCTAAATAATTACTTACAAACCAGGTTAACATCTTAGTATAAAAAATCCTTATACATGTTTAACATACAGATTTAATCAAATTACTGTTCTTGCCTCCAACTGGTATTTAACACATCTCTCCAACACATTTTACAAGCCAGGCTCATTATTAAAGAATCAGAGTCAACTTGAAAAAAAATAAATCGGCAAACTATAAAAATAAAATAATATTAGTATCTGGGACTGAATTAAATATTATCAAAATATGCATGTACTTACTTGTATTTTAAGAGCAGCCACTGAATTGCCCAGAGTCCTACAAGGATCAAACCATTAATTTCACAGATAGAAAAGGCCCATTGAACTCGACTAAAGTGATCAAAAAATGCGTCTGGTAGGGGCGGATCCACCTCCTTGGGAGGCACTCGTTCATGGACAACGGAGATTGTCACTGTTGTAAGGACTAGACAGCAAAGTGCATAAAAGAAAGCCAAAAATGTCTTCCCCCATTCCATGGGGTACTGAGAACGTTCCGGCTCTGGCATGTGGATTTGTATCATATCCTTCCTGTACCCATTTGGCATCCCGTTTGGTTTGCTTTTGCTGCTGAAACCATTTTCATTGGTGGAGGTCTCCGTACTGATGACCAAGTGGCCGTTGGCATGCCCGTTCTTGTGTACCTCAATATGGTGCTCCATTTTCAAAGTCTCTATCATGTCCAGCAGACGTTGGCCATTGTCCGAAGACACACGCGACAAAGGGGGCTTCTTGAAATCCTCCTTCGTTAGGTTCACCAAGTCCTGCCCAGTGAAATTCTTCAATGGCTCACAGTATTCTGGCACAACATCTGACAACCAATCGACCACTTCCTCGCATGACCAGAGTGCGATTTCTTTCATTTCGTCCAAACACTTGCCTGCAGTCTTAAAAATCACTTTTAAACAGGACAGTTGTCACTATTTTTGCTTAACAGGAAGTCTCTCTTTGACTCGCTCATCCTGTCTAAAGATCAGTAGAAACCAGTTTTGCAGGTTGATGCACAACAGCTTCAAATCGCCTGATACAGATATTGACATGTGGCATGTAAAAGGAATGTTCACTTCATTTTGCATTTGCCTTTCTACAGTTAAGGGAGAGAGAGAGAGAGAGAGAGAGAAATGTAGTTAGAACATTAATATTTCTTACTGCTGCAAAAGACATGATATTCAGGCAATGTTTGCTTTAATAGAATCAGATGCATTTCACTTATTTATTATTTGCACTCACAACCTGCCCTTTACCAATGATCGCAGGGAAGATTACAAAAAAACAACACAAAATTAAAGCAGGTAAAAAACTAAAATAAGCTGAAATTGTACCAAAATCATAAAATAAAAACTTTTAAATTAAAAAACTGGCACAGAACATCAATTCATAAGGAGGGATAACCCCTACTCAACCAAAGTCCTGGGTAAAAACATATAATGATTTTTTTTGGGGGGGGGGGGCCTCATTCCACAATTTGTAACTTCTCTTTACTTTGTGCCAGCAAATAATCATGGCCAATGCGTGCGTGACATTCCAAACACTTTGAACCAGGGATGGCATGAACTTTTTGCTGTCTGAAGTGGAGAAAAAGGTAACCGGAGCCCCAGCCCTTCAATGATCAGAAGCCAACCAGACAGGCAGGTGAATCTTACTTTGACACTGGCAACAGGACAGCACCTGATACTGCACCTGAGGGCAGCAAGACAGGGGGATACAGGATGGCCACATAGCAAAGCGTGTGTGGGGGTGGGGGTATGAGTATGGGTGTGGCTGTGGCTGTATGTGACAAAAGGCAAAAAAAAAAACCTGCATAACCCAAGACGAAGCAATTTGCCCTAAGTGGGAAGGGTTTATTCACTGGTGCAATCTCAATGCACCACAGGAGGTTAAGGGATTCCACCTGCGATGCCTTAAAATTAAGAGAGATGATGAAATTGTCATTCGGATCAATTTCTTTTTGCAAGTGTTGGGGGGGGGGTTACACAGAGAATTAAAGGGCACTTTCAAGTAGAAGTTCTTAGGATGAAAGTGCAAGTCACATTCGCCCTTCTCCAAGCCAATGAAGAGAACAAAACACACAATGAAAACGGGTCCCTAGCCCTACTGTTGGAGTGGGGCGGGGGGGGGGGGGGAGAAGCCTGGAAGCATGTGGGCAGTGCATGAAGAACCTCAGACAGACTACTGTTGCTGAACAGGGCATTTCACATCCACACACAGACACATATAACCCTTCTCTCTCCCTGCATAAGGCAATATAGTCAGCTTTGTGAATAGTGAGGCTTTTAAATATCAAGTTCCCCAAAGCAGCCCCCACAACCACATTGCAATGGAAAAAAGAATTCAGGAACTCAGGAGATTTTCAAAAGGTTCTGTGGCAGAATAAGAAGCTAATTCTTGGGGTTGGGACACCCCCGTGTGTGCAAATCCAAGTCTTTTATAGTAGGGTCGTTTGAACTACGGCAGTTCAAAATGAAATCAGTTTCTTTGGGATTTGTTTAGCCTTATGCTGGTTACTTCTCCCTTTAGAACAGCATGCTAGCTGGAAAATGACATCTGGGCGAATAATCTTGGATAAAGCAAAGTATTAACTTCAGTGGAGATACCAAGAGGCAAGGGATTACACAAGGCTAACTTCCTGGCAGAGGAACGTTTAGTATTTTTCAAGAATTCAGCAGAGATGTCTGCCTATTAATTGTCTGTGTAATCCAAGTAGGTTAAAGGTTGGGTTGAACAGTAAGACATCAGATGAGAGCTTGTGTTTGGAAACTGAGTGGGTGAAAAAAAATGGGTGCAGCAATACTGAACCTGTTCCCATATAAACACAGTAGTAGGGACTCAGGACACACTGATCCTCAATCTATTGTTTGGAAGTTCATGCGGATTCAAGTAAATAATTTTCAATGCTACATAAAAATAATAATAATCAGACAATACAAAGTAAACATGCTTAACCAAGGAAATATATAAAGCAGAAGGCAGAAGTTTTCATTAAAAAATTGTGCTTGCTAATGTACGGTCTGATTAACTAGCCAAAATGATCCAATGTGATTTGGTATCATGATTCTGATGACAGATTTGGCTTTAGGAAATCAAAAATCATGTAGTTGCATACTGCCATCCATATGCACAGCAACGGCAGCCAATATGGTGCTCTCCAATGGTTTTGGACTTCAGCCTCAGCCAGCATGGCTTGTAGCTAAGGATGATGAGCGGTTATAGTCCCACAACATCTGGAGGGCAGTGTGTTGGCTTTACAAAGAATTAAAGGACAACTCCCTGGGCCCAAGGGGCTTACAATCTAGATACTGAAAGAAATAAAAAGCAGTGGAAGAGGAGGGGAACAGAGGCAAGAATAAAGAATGATCAGTGACTAAACCGATACCTTCCTTTGCTGTAAATACACATGTAGGAATTATTCCTTTCATTTATCCTGTTTTGTTTTGTCACTTTCAGGCTTTCCAGTTACCTATTTATTAGGGTTCTGGGTCCTTTTATATCAGTAAGGAGCTAAAATAATCTCTTCATTGCATTCTGTTAAACTTAAGTATTGCACCTGTTGTAAGGTCTCCTCTCCAGAATTCTGCTATGTTGGTAGCAGGGTAGCATTTGACTCCATAGGCAATAAATAGGCTGTAGTTTACATAAAAGGTTTCATCTCTTGTTTTTCCTGCAGTTCTGGTTCTACAGTATCTCATGCAATTGGTGAGCACTAGTTCTAAAAATGGTTATCTTATTTCCTTATGCTTGTTTCCATGCTTGTGCATTTCAGACATTTTTTGTGTATATAGCCCAACAGAGTTGCCGAACTGATGTATCCAAAATTGTAGTGGCCTATGTCACATGTCTTCCCCCAAAAAAATTTCAATGAAGCATTTTTAGGCGTAATCTGTCCATGGTAAAATAAAAAGAATTTGACATGCATGAACCATTCTGTAATCTATCTGCTAGCTCAAACTAAACTCAAATTAATTCTGCAATAGGCTTTACCAATGTTCAAACTATCCCGGGCTGAGCCAATAATGTGCTGACAGCCTGTTATTTTTGTGAATAAGGCTACAGAGCATTAAAAAGACAAAAGGGCAAAAGTGTATGCTTGCTGTGAACACAATCAGTGGAAACTTTATTCATTTTTAAAAAATGTGCCAGTGTGTTATTTTTTTGTAGACTACTTTCAAAACAACTGGTCTTTATATGGTCACTTTCAGGAACCCTAGAAGACAAAGACAGGTGCTTGAAGAGACACAAAGTTTGCTCTGATCTTTCCCTATAATGGTTTTTTATTAATTGCTTCATAAATAACAGCCAAACTAATGTGTGACTTTTCAAAGAGAACTAGTATACTACCATGTAATCTAGTGATTAAGAGAATGGGTTGTGAAATTGGTTATCAAAAGTGGGGTAGAGAGGCTAGATTTTGTGGTGTACTGTACACTAGAATATGATGCAAGCAGCTGTTTTTATGTTTTCCATTCAGTTAAAAGCTTCTTTCTGTCAGCAACCTGGATCCAGTTGCTCCCAAGGTCTTAAATACTGTAGGTACTCACAGAAAAGCTAATTTTGGAGAATTAGCAATATTACTGCTGGGAACTTTACTGGCGACAACTGTGCACACACAGAACAGCACTGCCTTTGAACGTGGTGCTTACTACAAGAGATTTGGCAAAGACCAATAAGAATCTGATATTAGTGTGCCTGCTCCACACAGGCAACAATAACCACACTGTTGTTGCAAGTGTGGTATTTATTCATATAAAAAAGGTTTAAAAGTAGTAGTAACATGACAAAACAAAGCAACAAAATGACGCTGCAATTTGAAATGCCACTACAGAACTAATGTGTACACAGGCTACATTTATTTTGTGCTTTGCCACCTTGAAGCATATTATGGATCGCTGAAACTCTGCTCCCTCACTTTTGCTGAACTCACTGCAAAAGATGAACAGGGCAAAATGAAGCATTTCACTTCTGTGCAGCAATGCAGTTACTGAGGTTTTCTTCACTCAGCCATGTACATCACTTTGCCTTAAGGGGAGACATAAGATGCAGTTGCAAGTTATTTGCCATTTTTGCTATATTATTCACCCAGCACTCAGCTCTCACCTGTGGATCCTAGAACCTGTCAACATGCAACAGTGGCCATACCCTGAGATCGGCTTCAACTGGCTGGTTAAACCAGGTGAGGGTAGCCAATGGGTCTCAAACCCTCAGTGAGTTGGGGACATGACCCAAATGCAAAGATAGACTCTGGCGGATGGAGCAGACAAGACCAATAGTGGGTCCAACAGTCAAGAAGGCAGTTTCTTCACATGCTGTAGAGGGAAGTAAGGGGCAGGTGGAGCTCAACCTTTTCCATCTAAGAAAAAGAAAACTCTGATCCTAAATCTATGCTGCCTTGTGGGATATCTTCAGGAGAAGAAAAACCTAAGGGGTAAAACATGGGTAGGCGAACTAAGGCCCGGGGGCCGGATCCAGCCCAATCGCCTTCTAAATCTGGCCTGCGGATGGTCTGGGAATCAGTGTTTTTTTACATGAGTAGAATGTGTCCTTTTATTTAAAATGCATCTCTGGGTTATTTGTGGGGCATAGGAATTAGTTCATTTTTTTCCTCCAAAATATAGTGCGGCCCCCCACAAGGTCTGAGGGACAGTGGACCGGCCCCCTGCTGAAAAGTCTGCTGACCCCTGGAGTAAACCCTAGACAATTCTGGAGTGGACTCCCTAAGACAGTTGGATGGTGCCTTGTACACCTCCTTCAGGCAACTCCTGCAGCCAGGCTGGTAGCAACATATTGCTCTGCTTTGCTTTCGACCACATCAGTGAGGCTGGGGGTATTGTCATCAGACAGCCTAGGACTTCCATATACAGTACACTGCCCAGGCTTGCACCCCGGAGAGGTCACTTTGTTGTGGCTAACACAGTGGTTTGACTTCACCGCCGGAGACGCACTCAATTGTATCTTGAGACAGACAGATGCCAACTATAACATTACCAATTTACTTGACAGTTTATTGTGAAGCTAAGTGAGTTTGTGATATAAAGGAGTGAGTCACTGTAATAACATTAAACTGTCAGCCTAAACCAAATAGGTGATTCAGAAAAACCATGGCAAGCAAAACAAACTTCCTACTTCTTTACAACCCAATCAGCAAATTTTTCCACCCCCTGCAGTTTTAAAATGCAATGCAAGTATTTTTAAAATACTAACTGAAAATTTTCTTCACCATAAGTATCCATATCAGTGTCTGACATTTGTCATTTTAAATACCCTTCCGAGAAGGAGAGTGTTTTAAAATATTTACCCCAAGAACCAGGTGAGACAGAGTTGAAGAAGAGAGCCTGACTGCTATTGATTTACTATCTGAAGAAGTGTGCATGCACACGAAAGCTCATACCAAAATAAAAACTTAGTTGGTCTTTAAGGTGCTACTGAAGGAATTTTTTTTATCTATTTAAGTCAAGGTTGAATGAGAATTTGAACTGAGATCTAAAGCTACCTATTTTTCTGCTCAACCTGCTTGGCTCTTATGCATTTAATGCCTCGAATTGCATTGCAAGGGCAAACACAAAATAACAAACCCAACAAAGGAGTTTTAAGTAAAAGCCTAAACGACATTGGCTTGATCTTTAAATGCACCTATGCATTACCTGGTGTATATGCACTGGACAAAAAAAAAAGGAGGGGAGAAGAATGTTGTCTTCTACCACGAACATGAAGCCTACTTAAGGGCACAAGTATGTAGAAAAAGGCAACATTTTCTTCAGGACTCCTATTCAGATAGCTCTCTTATATCAAAACCTGACAAAATTGTCCAGTTATTGGTAAACCAAAAGTAGCACAAAATATTCACACTGCCTTTGCCAGCATTATTCCCCTAATCCCATGTCTTGTCTTAAAATTCCCAAGGAATTTTATCTCAAACCCATATGCCTAAAGCCATTCCATCACACCACTGTTCTGTCTGTAGGTTATGATGTAGCCCTGCTGGTAATGCATGGTATCTATGGCTACATTACCTTGTTTTGTTTTATACATGGTTTTGTTTTATATACGCAGTATATAGAAATTCACAATGTATGTGGGATTACATGAAAGGTTCAGTTCAAAATACAAAGTATCTGTTGGTGGTTGTCACATAAGACTAGGCTGGGGAAAGTGGGTTCTTTTTATACAAAGGAATTGTAAAACCTTACTTCTAATTGGACTGCTGGACAGAAATTCTAGATCATTCGCTGCACAGGAAAAGCGGTCTTATGAGGGAAGAGAATTCTATGCCACTCAAATCTGATTGATTGAAGCGTGGGCTGGCAGGAACATAAGCAGGCTGGCTCTACCACTGTTCCGAGTGTGTTGACCAGAAGGAGGAGGAGGAGGAGGAGGAGGAGGAGGAGGAGGAGGAGGAGGAGGAGGGATAGAAAACAGAAGGCTTCTGGACGGACAGGAGGCTACTGAGCATAGCTGTCAAGTTCTCCCTTTTTTTAAGGGAAATTCCCTTATGCTGAATAGGCTTCCTCGCGAGAAAAGGGAAAACTTGACAGCTATGCTACTGAGGCAAGGGACAACCAGGAAGTAGTCTGCCCCAAAAGAGCTGATTCACTGGCTCATGCCAAAGATTAGCAGAGAAACCATGAAAAGTCTGTGAGCAGTGAATGGGAAAGTTTATGGCAAGGAAGCTTCTAGAGAGAAAAATTCCTGGAAGCCTGGCTGATAGCAAAACCAGCAGAAGCCCTCTGCACCCGATAGTGGTGATAGCTGCATGCCTAAGGAAAAGAGACTATGGATAATTGGCACTTTCAGGAACTGCGTTTTACAAATCCATCTTAATTCAATTTCTGTATTTGAAAGCAACTGTCATTATAACAGTGTCGTTATAAAAGCAAGCATTAGTGACCAATTTAACTGCAGTATTGCCCTTATTTTACCCCCTGTGGGTGATAATAAATAAAGAACATTTCGTTGTTTTGCTTTGCTTACAAAGCGAGCTTGGCTACTAGGTTATAGATCACATAGTGGCAGTGCTTAAAGGGTTTTGAAACATACAATAATTGTGAGAGTAAAACAGAAACCATTTCATACATCTGATGAATCGACAGGGAGAAACAGAGGCTGGTTCTGCGCATATAAGAGGAAGTAATTCTCCATCGCAGAACATTATAGCGTGGCTGAATGGACCCTTAAAATAAGAGAAGGTGGAGCTACACTAACAACACACTGCGGCCCTCTGCAAAATAACTTTGTAGGCTAGCGTGCATGAGAAAAACAGGCTGAATATTGCTATCCTATCTTAACACTTGTACAGTATAAGTAAAACAAAAACTAACATTGCCAGTTTCCCAACAACTTCAGGGTATGATTATTTTCCTACCTAGTTTAAGAAAACAAGTGTTAAATGGTTCCAAAAAGTTAGCCACACTACTTTCATTTTGTTTTTCAACAGGAGACGCTCTCCAGAATTAAGACAAGTCAGCTAACACACATTCTAACCATGATTTGAAAAGCACTAACAGGCTGCTAGGTCTTACCATTCATGCTAGAGCAACAATCCAGAAAGCACCAGTGGTTTTAGCCTACTAGAGAGTTTATTCTTGAATTTCTAAAGCAGCTTACCATGGACGTGGGGTGAGGGAGGGAGGGAGTTGCTGTTGCTGTTGCTGCTTGAGGGGAGGAGAGTGTGTGTCTGCTAGCTAGTCACATTGTTCTCTGGGTTGTGGCCAAGTCTTGAGCTTAATTTTGCAGCTTAGAGTTGCTTGAATTGTGTGCTTTTACGTAACTTGAAGCTGGCCCTGAACAAATATTATGGCTTCGACCAGTTATACTATCTTTATTCCCTACTCACGTGGAACTGCAGTGATTTCAAAGCGTCACCACATATGTTGTGGATACTGAGAATGAGCCATAGGCACAGGAGCAGATGTTAGTCATGTGGACAGTAAGGGGGGAGGTGCAGAAGGGCAGGCTGTGTGGTGCTTCTCTAGGACAACAAGTATGGCTGCTTCTAATTACATCACTGCCCACAAATTATCCTGAAGACATTGCCCTGTGGGTTTCTGGGAGTGGCATTTGAAATGCTAAAGATTAAGAACATAGCACAGCCTATTTCCACTCTCTTAAAAAAAATAAAGAATAAAACTTGAGGCTTCAGATTTGTCCTGGCTCTTTTAACTTTAGCATAATATTTTATGTGAACCTGAATAGTTTTGCTCCCCCCACCCCGCCTTGAGCCTCCAATGTGTTGGCCCCACAGTGACCAAGTGTCCTACACTACAGATGACAGTCCTCTGTTGGGAGGGCTGTCCAGTCCAAATCCAGTTTAACAGACGGATAACTTTCAAAGGGGAGAGCTTAAGGAAGTAATAAGAGGTTAAACATGTTAGTCAAGGTAAAAAATAAGATGAGTTAAAACATGATATAGAAATGACTAAGGATGATATACAATGAAACGCAGTTAGGAGGGACATGAGGAAGTCAACAATGTCAGAACATATGAATGATAAATATGGTATGTTCTTTTCTTTTTGTATTTTTGTGTTTTATGTGATTATTTTTGTATTTTTGTTTTATATGTCTTTTCCGTTTTATAAAATCAATAAATATTAAATGAATAAAAAATCAAAGGGGAGAGCAAAGGCCCTGAACTTTCCCATTAACAGCTAACATCAGGACATCATCCTGAGAAAGACACACTGGCCACCTGTTCACAGTCTTATTATTTGCTATTGGCAAGGTATATAATATGTCTATGTACAGTAATTCTTTCTAAATTTGTATATATACCTGCAAATTAGCACATGCACATTTTACATAGTTCTGTGCCCTCTTCTGACATTTTTGAGGATACATTTCTTCCATTTCATGGCAACACAGAAGGAAAGGTTCACCCTACATTAAGCTCAACCAGCACAGTTCCCACTCATTACAGAGGATCCATATTGTGCATGCACTCCTATCTGAAAAAAGTGCTAAATCTTTTAAGACCATTTTACTAAGGTTTAGCTATAAAGACTACCTCACCTCAAGATCTCTCCTTATGTTCAACCAGTCCAGTACTCAAACATGAGCAAGATCTCTAAAATGTTTTGGGAAAGCAAATTTTCTATGGTTTTACCTAAAGTTACATTCAATGTCTACTGATATTTTTAGTGTTTCTAGATGGAGATTTTGCCTGTTACTCATAAAGCAGCCAACGCTGGACAGCATTTCCCCCGCAATGTCTTCAAATTCAGCAAGACACCACGCAGAAACGTAAAAGACTCAAGGCACTTTGGAGTACTAAAATTGCATTCGCTAGTGTTCATTTCACTTACAAAACATATGTAGCTGCCGTAAGTGGAGAATTCCCATCAGGAATTGCTAATACTACCTAAATTGTTTAGTGAACCATGGAGACAATGAACCTCATACACTAGTTTGAAGTTCACAGACTGTGGCCCATTGCTAAGGTGTTGGCCCTTCCTCGCATCACAACACCTACACTGCATTTGAAGATGCTAAAAATACAATTGTACCATGCCATAATCCTATTATGCCGTGAGTCACCAAGTGACTATTAAAGATTGAGCACAGTCCTAAGCAAGTTAACTACTAAAGTATTAGGGCACCCTTGTCTGGAATCCTTTATACAGAGATTACAGCTGACCCAGATAATGAAGACAGCTTTGTTACGGAAACTTGGATGAAAGAAACACGTTGACAAAAGTGCCCATTAAACAGCCAGTAAAATGGACTCTGAAACCTGTCCGCTTTTGAAATTGCCCACTATTGTAATGATACAGAAAGTGCACCCTAAAGAGAAGCAGTGAAAGCAACTTCTATATTCTAAAACATGCAATGGTGTAGAACAGGGGTAGGCAACCTAAGGCCCGGGGGCCAGGTGCAGCCCAATCGCCTTCTCAATCCAGCCCGCGGTTTTTATTTAAAATGCATCTCTGGGTTATTTGTGGGGCATATGAATTTGTTCATTTTTTCCCCCTTTAAAATATAGTCCGGCCCCCCACAAGGTCTGAGGGACGGTGGTCCGGCCCACGGCTGAAAAAGGCTGTTGACTCCTGGTGTAGAACAATATTGTTAAGTCTTAAGTAGGTTTTAATTTGCTTTTCAATTTATCACAATTTCTAAGCAACTAATCAGCACGTCCACACAGTGAAATACAACACTGCAATCATTATCCCTATTTGAAGTGAGAAAATTTGGTTCCTTGTTTTCTTTAACTGCTGCCTTTGCCATATGCAAGTGCAAGGAGGCACACTGGCAGCCTGGCTTCAGAGTGCTCACATTTGAGAACTGCTACTTCCCTGCCTATTTCACAGCCTTAATGAGAACTCCCCCATGCTGTGTGATCAGAGAGTAAGGGAAAGCTACGATTGAGTCGGAACTTCATTGAAAGTCACACGGAAAGCAGCAACGCCACAACAGACCAACTCATACATGCCTAGATAAAGCTCTTAAATAAAACACTCACGTTTCCCGCCCCCCCACTTCAGCTGCATTTCTCCATACAATGTGTGCAAAGTGTGACATCAGTAGCTTTTAAGAAGAGGAGGAGGAGGAGACCTTACTGGGGAATTCGGTTCATCTGGAGGATGCCTGTAACTTATGTGGGAGGAACTATGTACCGTTAGAGAGAACTTTAAGCCTATCGCAGTTCACAAATGCTAGATTTATTTCACTGCAGCTTTCACAGATCAGACAATGAGAATGGGTGTGCCAAGAGAATGTAGATTACATGGTATGTTGGGTGTGGTGGTATTCAGCAAGCTCAGTTTTCCAGTGCTTAAAAATGGTGGGGCAATTTTAGGATTAAAATATATTGGTTTTAATTTCTTTTTTGCTCCAGAAAAGTATCTGCTACCTAGATAATTAAAGCTGAGTTACAAAACTCCAGGTTTGCGTATCTTAAGTATATTAATGCAGAAATCCAAAATTCATTCCAATTCCTCCCTAAGTGATTGCAGATGCTAAAGTTGCAAATTGAAAACACAACAGTCAGTTACTGTAAGGAAAGCCTTTGTTTTGATTGGTTTTACAAACAAAGCTAATTCTTTTAACAAGGGTGCAAAATCACAGAGAGTGGATTTTAAGGGGGGGGACTGTGAAAAGGCAATCCTATTTTTACCAAATTACTCTGTCAAAATATCAAACGATTACAGGGAAAAGGAGGTTTCTAAAACTGATCTTTTAAACCCAAGTTCCCTTAACAGAGACACATCAGAGGTCAATGGGTTGTACTGTGGCATTCTGATCTTTTTGACAGTACAAGCACTTATAGACCACTTCCTATTGTAACACTACTAGTTGCAGTTGCTACCTGCTACTAGTTAACACCTGTAACAAAGTCTGACTGCCATTCAATGTTCCTTTACCACTACCAATACACACTTTCCGCTGGTCTTAGAAACACTTCTCCAATGCAACACTCCAGATATAACAGCTGTCCCCAATAACTGCTGTGGTTCTCAGCCATGACCCATCCCATTTCACCATTTGAGGCGAAACAGGAATTACAGCCTCCTGCCCCCTCCTGCTTCCCAACCACCACGGAAATGTCCCAGCTCTAACTGAGCTCGGCAAGCACTGGGGGTGTTCCTCAAAGCGTTGCCACTCAGCTTCTCCACCTGAGGTAAGACTAGCAGCAATGCTGCATGCTGGAATGCCTTCCTCTTGCCAGCAAGAAGGGGCGTTCTAGCAGCAGTGGAATTGGCGAGGTGGGTGGAGTTCTGCCTCTTGCACTTTGGCTACCTGAAGCAGGTGGTTCTGCTCAAGTAAACATTCTCAACGGAAGTTACCACAGTTGGTAGCATACCAATGGTGCAATAACTACTGCTAAAAATATTAGCACTTATGAGATTCAGCAGGAGAGGTAAGAAAGAGCAAGAGTCAAGAAGTAAAAAACAACAACAACACATGGTGTAAATAATCAAAGTGCCAGCACACGTTCCTAAATAAGAATGAAAAAACTGCAAGTAAACACACACACACACACACACACACACACACACACAACGGTAGAAATTGTTCCATGTGTGGTCAGAGAGAATATCAAAGCAACTTCAGCCAGGCAACAAATAACTAACATTCATAGAAAATCACTTAGTATGGTAACATGGGGGCATAGTTGCCAAGTTTTCCCTTTTCTCACGAGGAAGCCTATTCAGCATAAGGGAATTTCCCTTTAAAAAAGGGATAACTTGGCAGCTATGCATGGGGGAAGGAATAAACCAGCTCTACAAGTCTTCAACTACAATTCGATGCACGTCTATAGAAAAGTAAGCTCCATTGACTTAAATGGGGTAATGTAAGTATGCACAGGTAAGTATGCATAGTAGGGCTGGGCGATATCAGCTTTTCAACATCGCAGTGTATCGCCAGCCAAACATTGCAGTTTGTCTATATGCCGCAATGCTGAAAAGACAAGATGCATTGGCCTCTGCCCGCGAGACCTCAGGTGAAACTGCCCCAGCTCTCACCTGGAAAGCTGATGCGGTCTCACCCAGGCTCACAGGCTGGGACAATGCAGCTTGTTTGTGCCTCTCAGCTGTGAGGAGGGAACATTCCACCCACCCACCCCTCCAGCTGAGACAGCCCCACGTGAATGGCAAGAGCACTGGGGCTCCTTTAACTGCTCGCTGCAGGGAGCGGCAACCACACTCCCCTCAGTCGAGCAGTCTAAAGATGCAGAGGGAGGAACAAGCTCTATCGGTTTCACTCAGTGATATATCACTGGCGAAACCGCCACCGCTCCTGAGTCCCTCTGCTAGCACTGCCCGCTGGAGGAAGGAACTCTTGAAATGCAATGTCACAAAAATTAAACGGAAGTGTAACATTAATTCTCGAATCAAGATAGGAAGGAGAAACAAGGGAAGTGTACTTGCTGAGTTTTAACATTTCCCACGCAAAATGCAGTTCAAGTCTGCGCAGGATTAAACAGAAAGGTCGGGCGTTGCCTCTTTCTCCTGCCTCAGTGCCACTACCTTTCCATAAAAATTGCCATCTACATCACCATCAAAGAACGTGTGTTATGTGGACTGTGGACAGGACAAAGGTCAAAAGATTAGCCATGCTAGGAAGATTTATATTCTCCCCAAGAGTTTATGTTCTAAGAATAATGCTGGTCATGGACCATAATAAAGAGATTGATTGATGAAGGCAGAAAGATTAGCAAATTCTACATACGGTATAAGCTTCTTTGCACTCTCTGAACCTCAAAAGCATGTAGGACAGTCTGCAATCTCGTATCAGATATAGATCTCAGAGTGGTTATTTACAGTTCATGGGCCAGCTCAGGAGTAGCTAACATATTTCTGATTTGCCATGCTGGCTGAAACAGCAGCAGAAGAAGAAGAGTTTGGATTTGATATCCCAATTTATCACTACCCGAAGGAGTCTCAAAGCGGCTAACATTCTCCTTTCCCTTCCTCCCCCACAACAAACACCCTGTGAGGTGGGTGGGGCTGAGAGATTTCAAAGAAGTGTGACTAGCCCAAGGTCACCCAGCAGCTGCATGTGGAGGAGCGGAGACGCAAACCCGGTTCCCCAGATTACGAGTCTACCGCTCTTAACCACTACACCACACTGGCTCTCACTACACCACACTGGCTCTCAGCATTATAGCTTAACAGCAACCTTGCTTTAAATATACTATTCCCTCTTATTTTTCTTTCCATGAAAAAGAAAATAAGAGGGAATAGTAAAAGATTAGCCACATCCACACAGTCAATAAATAATCTATGAAAGTAAACTGTAAAGTGGCAAACTTCTTTCTTTCTTTTTTTAATACTTTTTATTCACTTTTCGAATTAAACAATATAAAAACAAAACAACATCCATACACACAAACACATACAAAAACAAAACCTTGTAATTACATCATTCTTTTCTCATCTCATCTCTTTTTTGCTCTGCCGAGCTCTGACCTCCCTCCCTCCCTTCATACGGCTTTATTATTCATCTCCTATCTCGCAGTCCCTTTTATATATTCAGTCTCACTTCGTAGGTTTTATCTCAGTCCTGCAAGTGTCTTTAAACTTGTACAGTTTTTCTCCATATAGTCAATAAATTTACTCCACTCTCTCTGGAACTTTGTCTTTCCCTGGTTTCAGATCCCGCAAGTCAACTTAGCCAATTCAGCATAGTCCATCATTTTTATCTGCCACTCCTCAATCGTTGGTACCTCTTGTGTTTTCCACTTTTGGGCTAATAGGATTCTCGCCGCGGTTGTAGCATACATAAAAAGTCTCTGATCCCCCTTAGCAATCTCCTCTCCCATTAATTGTTTCAGGATATGTAGGCGTATCAGTGGGGCGGGACCTCAACAACTTTGATGAAGCCTCCCCCGTAGAAGCTTAACAAATGTGGTGGTTCCTCCCCCCCAAAAAAGCTCAACAACTTTGGGCCTGACCCCCCAAAAAAACTCAACAACTTTGGTAAAGGCTCCCCTAAAAAAGCTCAACAATGAGTAGATCACTGCCAGGTTTTTTCCATAGTGGGAGTACATCGCAGTCTCTTGGAAGTTGGACATCCCTGCTATATGAAGCAGGTGAGAACCTTTACAAAAAGAGATTGTCAGCCGCTGGAATACATATTTGGGACCCTATTCAAATCAATGCACAACATATTTATTCATTTAGCACATTTATATACCTCCCTTCATAATGCAAATTTCAGGACTGTTAAAATAGGTCCCACATTGTTAGTTAAGCTGATGTTACTTCATGTGCTCACTGAATGAGTTTTAGTACTGCAGCCTGTGTTTGCACACAGACACACACACAAACACAGATGTCTGTATGTGGGAGAGATTTGATGGTGCTTGCAAAAGTACATGGGAGAGGTGAAAGAATGCAAGAGATTTTACCTTCAGGGGGGAGACTGATGCTGTACAGTGATAAATGCAAGTTGTTGTTTTTTAAAAAGAAATTTATTAGCATTTCTCAGGAATGTAAGCTTTCTGGTTTTGCCAAAAATCCAGAGAGCCCTTCCCTCTAGACTTTACAACAAAACGCGTTTCACATCCTTTTTTTAAAAAAATGGCTTCAAAGTCTCCCCAGATATTGCAAATGAAAGGATCACTTACACTTGAACCAAATTACATTGCAATTTCACTTTCAAAGTATTTGTAAAAACAAACTGGGTAGTATGAACTTTGAAGGTGAAAAAAACATACAGCCGTACCTTGGTTTTCAAACGCCTTGTGGGTCGAACGTTTTGGCTCCCCAACATCAGAAACCTGGAAGTGACTGTTCCGGTTTCCAAACTATTTTTGGACCCCAAACGTCCAACGCAGCTTCTAATTGGCTGCTGGAGCTCCCTGCAGCCAATCAGAAGCCGTGCTTTGGTTTTTGAACATTTTTGAAGTCAAATGGACTTCCGGAATGGATTCCATTAGACGTCCAAGGTATGACAGTATATTCTAAATGCACACTAAAAATAGCCAGATTAAGATTTGAACTTTGCAAGGTGCTTTTAGACAACTCTTGCATAGTTCTAATAGTACATCTATCTATATTATTTCCTAAACTGGCTACTGTTAACACCCTAGCAGGAACAAATTTAACATCTTAAGTATTCGACATCAGAGTTTTCTTCCATGCAATTAAAGCTTTTTATTTTATCATGAACAGTACAAACAAGTATTTGAAACAAATATTTAATCAGATGTCACACGTGGTGGGGGAAACCTCTTCTTAATTCTTAATTCAGAAACATGGCCTCTGAAAGAATCTACTCAACCTGTGGAGATAGTTGGTGACTTGATACTGGCCTAAAAAGACATGCTTGCACTAATTAAACAGCAACAGTCTTTTTCTCTCTGGTATGTTTCTTTACACATGTACTTTTTTAAAATAAAGAAATGGAACTGCCTTACCTATCTTGCTCCTTGAAGTCATAGTGTCACCCATCCTTTCAATTTGTTGCTGTCTTGGCTTTCATTTGTCTCCTACCAAGCAAGAAGAACTTTTTCACTAATTTCTCACTCAATGACATTGTTTCATATATATTTTTTCTTACATACATTCTATAATACCAGGAAATACAAATTTAATTTTGCAAACATGTGATTGGTTGCTGCTGGAATTCTCCTCATATACCCCACCCGCACACAATCTTGAGGATCGGACGGAAGTCCAATGCATATTTTATTGGTCTCATTTTTATTCCTGGGCAGCACTACAAATGTCCTCTTTCCCAAACCAATCCTTGTTTGGAACTCACATCACAGCATTCCTGTGCCTCTGTGAGTTGCTGTGATGATAGGAGGCAAAGAGGAGTTAAAACAGTATCTGTGCCAAATTTCAACTACCTCAATCACTTTTCAGCGAGTGAATGAAGATCAAGCTTCATCACACAGAGACACTTGAAAGTCAATGTTCATGAACAATTCCAGCTACTTAACACAGGTAAAATACATCTGTAATTGCAGCGCAGTTAAGGGAAATTCATTTAACTCATCAGAAAACAAAACACTTTCTGGAAACTACAACATTTCATTAACATATATCTGCACACACATATATCTACCCAGAGCCGGACAAAGCACTTGTAGGCGGCCATCACAAGATCTGAGGTGAAAATTCCTTGCTTGATTGCCCTGTCCATGTTTGCAAGCCAAACAAGTACATTCTTTGATCCACTGAGATACAGGGCCCCAGAATGCAACAAGACCAACCTTATACATTTTGAGAAGAATGTAGCTATGCTGGAAGAATTTGACCAGCTTCCAGGAACAGAAACAGATGCTGTTTCAAACTAAAAACAGCAGGAACAGGCGCAGACATTGCTACACAAGTGTGGAGTGGTGGTCAGAGTGCTAGATTTCGGTGTGGGAAAACCCAGGTTTAAGAACTTTTACTCAGCTGCAATATTTACGGAATGATCTAGGGCAAGTCACTGTTCTCTCTGCTTTATCCCACCTCTCTGGGATAAAGATCCTCGAATCAGCCGGCAATGTATAATAAAAAAAAATGGTTACATTCTGATTTCATTTGAGATGCTTATTCTCAGCAGCACATTTCTCAACAATTGAACACTATGAATCGGGTAGTTACTTTTACTGGTTTGTAAAGATACAGAATAAGGATTTCTGCAAGCCACCTAAGAGGATGTGGGGCCTTTCGAATTCAGCTATCTTCAGTGGTTTGGAACGAGATCAGATCAGTGACCTTCTTGCATGATAGGCTACCAATAACTGCACAGGGTATATATACAATGTGCGTTATATGCATAGAGTTTCTCTTATACAGTACTCCCCATCCTCATGCTGTTAACAAACCAGGAAAAGAAGCCAGGACAGACATTAAGGCAGGGCCCCCTGGTTTGGATGCAACAGGGAACGGCGGCTTGATACAAACTAGAAGGGGTGAAGTATAGGAGCACTCAGCCCAAACATTAACTCCCAGCTTCATAAATCACGGTTTTATCTTTTTCATTTTAATGAGAATGGGCTGCGGGACTTGAAATCATAGGATTTACATAGCATGTAGGAAAGTGCTTGCAACACATGAAGAGCCATATTAGAAGTTTATTTTAAAAAATTTAAAAACCCAGCAGCTAACTCGCGTATTATTTTATAAATTGTTTAACAAAGGACAAATGCCAAGTTTTAGTGGGTGGGGGATGCATGTGCTTACTTTACAACAGTCTGATCTAGAATTATAAATACCCTGGAAAGGTTTTGACTGATTAAATGCACAGTAACCACAGTTGGGTCTCTCTTTTAAAAAACAAAACAAAAAGCACCTCTTCAATCTTCTCAGCATTTCTGCCATCTTTAACAATAAGAACTAGAAACTTCAAATAAACACACAGCAGATGGTATTCTCGGAAGGGCCCGACCAAAATAAATGCATGTGGGGCTGCATTGCAGTCACTTTCCTACATGCAGCCTGCCTCAGCCTTCTTAAGCCAAAAGGGTGTTTCCCCAAATGCTTTGCTGTGGAAACAGCTCCAAAACAAAAACAGTTGCATTGTACAGCCATGAATAATATCCAGCAATATTCAACAGCAACAGTTTCAGTTCTTCCCCGAAATGAATCATAACATAATACTGTACTTTCAAGTCAGCCATTTCCGTGTCAGTATCCATTGCCATTGTGGCAGACAAATGCCACTTTTATTACCTTACCCAAAATCTTATGATGAAGCAGTGTGCTTTTACAAATGCACCTTCTAAAGTTGCATCAAAAACACTGAGCAGGTCTCCACAGAAGCTATTAAATATGCTCATTTTGAGAAAGGTTTGTTAAGATGCATGTTAATCAAGTACAATGAATCCCAAGAGATAGATGTGTTTTCCTCTGCTGTCCTTGGCAATTATCCAAAATTCTTTTAAAAAAAAAACCAGGAAAAAACCTCCAGAAAGAGTTGTGATCATTTTCCAAGGCAACTCAAGGCTTAGAAAATGTGTTCCTCCATGCACAACAGATCTTGCATCTCCAAAAACAACCTTCCTGCTGGCCCCTCCAAACACCCCACCTTCCAACTGGTTACTGGCGTGTAGAAATGGGAGCACCTCTTCATCACTCTAAGGAGAAAGACACTTTGGGTGTCACAGTTATAAATATCAAGGGCATCTGTCCCAGTGTGCTGGAGATCGAGGAAGGGGATACATCTTCCTTCCCTATATATCACCAGGGTGGGGAGGGGGAGAGAGAAAGGTGGGCAGAGAATTTAATCTGAGCCTGAAATGAATCAGAGAACTTGTAAGGCTCACCTCCACCTTCAGGTAGGCTTTTTTTTTTTAGGGAGCCATCAAAGTTATTCTCAAAGTTCTTGACCTGATTTCCTTGAAGCTTGGTGGTCCAGGTGCCATCAAATCTTTCTGTTAACCTACAACTTAACTGCAGGCTTAGCCACATTACTTATTTATTAAAAGTACACCCTGCCCTTCCAACAGCATGCTCACAGACAGTTTAGCAAAACTGTGAAAAGGAAATTACACAGACGAGTATCAAATTAATAAAATTCACAATATCTACTTCTTCCAGAAGGGATGACAAACTGAAGGATCAGAACCAAGGTCAATTTCCCTAATTTCACTACTGTTGCTAGCACCAAATCATAAAGGTCAATAACCAGTTCCATCTTCACCAACAGAAAGATGAGAGAAGATGTGAGCTTATGAAAGAGTCCAAATTTCTAAACACTGGCCACAATCCAGAGCACACGCTGGACTTTCTCACTGCCAGCTGCGAAAGAGAAAGAACCTGATGTACTCAGAGCTGTTTATCATAGGTGTCACTGGAAGTCCAATAATCTGGGGCATTGCTCTGAAGTACTGATGTGCAAGATAAATTTGTTAATAAACTAGTAGTACTTATCAACTTGCCAGTAGCAACATGAGTTTGGGCTCTTTTTTGTGGAAAGAAGAGCTCATTTTGTTTAGCACGACTTTCCTGGAATGACTTGCTATTCCAAGCAGTTCAATCCAGTAAGACTGTGCTTACCAGGAATTAGATACATAGCATAGGCTAGTTTACATGATGTGGTTTGACGGGAGGAATCCAATTATTTTTTCAAAGGCTTAAGTAACCAAGTTGCAACACTGTTACCAGTTCAGTGGTAAAACTCATAGTGAAAATGCATCTACATCACAACACTATACCCTGTCCAGTTAAAATTACTCTGTTTTCAACAGAATAAATCCTACCCTCTGTCAATATTGCTATACTTTTAATACAGCACTTATCCAGAAGCAGGTTTCATTACGTTGGCCCATTTATTAGGTTCGAAACAGTATGCAATGGAAGTTTTTATTTACTTTGTGATTACACTGTATTTGCAACTTACTGCTCTCGTGTTCTCTTTGCAAATCCTGAACTGCCAGGATTTCAACAGAAACTGAAAGGGCACTTTATGAACTATAATATATAACGAGTCAAAAACAGGATGTTACTCTGAACGAGACTGCAATGTTCACTGGGAAATAATATGCGACACTATCAAGAGAAGATCAAACCTATCAATTCTTAAGGAAATCAGCCCTGAGTGCACCCTGGAAGGACAGATCATGAAGCTGAGGCTCCAATACTTTGGCCACCTCATGAGAAGAGAAGAATCCTTGGAAAAGACCCTGATGTTGGGAAAGATTGAGGGCACTAGGAGAAGGGGACGACAGAGGACAAGATGGTTGGACAGTGTTCTCGAAGCTACGAACATGAGTTTGACCAAACTGCAGGAGGCAGTGAAAGACAGGAGTGCCTGGCGTGCTATGGTCCATGGGGTCACGAAGAGTCGGACACGACTAAACGACTAAACAACAACATCAAGAGAATAGCAGCAAACAATAATACAGTTGTACCTTGGATTCTGAATGCCTTGCAAGTCAAAAGTTTTGGCTCCCGAACACCGCAAACCTGGAAGTAAGTGTTACAGTTTGCTAACGTTCTTTGGAACCCGAACATCCAACGGGGCTTCCACAGCTTCCAATTGGCCGCAGGAGTTTCCTGCAGCCAATTGGAATCCGTGCCTTGGTTTCCAAACATTTTGGAAGTCGGACGGACTTCCGTTCGACTTCCGAGGTAAAACTGTACGCCGAGTATGAACAATTACCACCATACCTACTTCACCACTGTTTAACTCGGTGGAATTCTACAATGGTGAAATTGGCAAAGAGTCCCAAAAAGGCACAATGCACCATTTAAAATAGGAGGGTGGTATGAGAGGGTGGAGTCAGGAACCTATCTTAATAGAAACTGCACTGGGAGGGGTGTGGGAGGCAAACCTCCCATTCTCTTAGAGAACGATCAATTCCTCAGTAAGTGTGGCAAAAGAAAAATTCAAAAACTTGGAGGGAAAGCTGCAATCCTTCAGCAAGGCTTGATTAACAGTTGCTAAAATAGGTTATGTTATGGTTTATTTATATGCTGTTTTTTGACCCAACAACCCCAAAGCAGTGAATATATTAATACAAAATAAATATGCAATAAAAGTACAACACATACCATAAATCAAAGCAATGTACAACAGCAACATCACAAAATACCTGCCAGCCACACTGGGTATGAGTTTGTAAGCTGCATTCATGCTCTCACTACAGATACAGCTCCCCTGCAAGTCATATCTTTCTCCCAGAAACCAAGTTAACCCATATCCCTCCCACCCTATGCCACAGCTGCCACAACCTCTTACCTAGAAGCAAGCCCATCTACAACCAATCGCCCAGGAAGAGTGCCCTCACTATCACCTTGCCACAAAAAAGTGGGGAAACGCTTTCGTTGTTTCACCATTCTAGACCATCCCATTAGAGATGGCCTGCCAGCACCAACCCACCACCAACAGAGGCTTTCCCACTGGAAGCCAGCTACGGTTGTGGCAAAATCCATGCTCTTTACTGGCAGGTCTAGCTGGCCAAACTTTCTGTTTCCATCGACAGGCTGCAACAGAAAAGGGCTGCGGAGGCTAAGCCGTGTTACAGCTACCTGCTTCCTCTCTGACCCAGTGGTGGCTGGACTCAAGAGGGAATGGAAATCTTCATCAACCAAAAGAACTTGGGAAGAAATAGGCTCCTACTGGAAGAGAAGAGACACTACCCATTGTGGAGTGATGTCTGGTACAAGCAGAAATTAATGTTCACAGCAGTTACCCTTTCTGATACAGGTTGCCTTACAAACCTAGGTACATGGAAGTCTAACCCTTCAAATAATTCCATATGGTATGCTCACCTCTATGAAGAAATGACAGTTTTTCAAATATTTGGTTCATTGCACCCAACTGGCACATTCCTACACTACAAAAGAACCATTGTTTCCATTTATGTTAACACTCAATATTTTATCTTTCGCAGCAAGTATTATATCCCTGACTGCACAAGGAGACTTGTCTATTTATCAGAACAAGAATGCATCACTTATTAATCATAATAGTTTTTAATATGTACCTAAGGATACATTGTCTTTATTCTACAAACACAGAATAATAACTAGGACAAATTATTCCATATCAGTGACAAACTCTTTTCCCACCTTGCTCTAAACCTCTGGGTGGGGATAGCAGGATCAACATTCATCATTTCTGAATTAAGTACACCAACTGAAATTGGGGTGGGTGGGGTGTTGTTTTTTATTCAGTTTTTGTACTAATTTTCGGCTATACATTTTGTAGGGTCCATAGACGTGTAGTTCTTTTACTTGTACTATTATCTGACAACAGATCTTGGAAGCTGTACTTGATGTTTTATTACAGTATTTTTAAAAGCAGATCTCAAAAAATAATATCCTTATATTTATTCTCTTAAGACTAGGCAAGAAAGCATTTTTTTTTATTTTTTGCATGAACATCCTACAGTGCTCTCACAGTCATCTTGGAATGAACTAATGAAGAAAACCTGTGGCAGACAAACTGCAATACAATCCCAAATGCACCATTACAAACCGGGGGGAAACAAGCAAGGTGGTTTCTGCTGCATCTGGTCTAAAACTAATTCCTCTTCTCTTACCCAACTTTTTTTTTTCCTCCCAATCTTGCCTCGAGTATTTTTCTTAGATGTGTTAAAATATTCAGAACAGGAATATTCCTTCAAGCGAAACGCAAATTACTTATTTCTCAAACCCTTAATTAAAACGTGTTGTAAGAAAATCAGCATTTACGGTAAGTAAAGGGTGGGGGGACTGCATGAATAGCTCTGCCTCACAGCATGGGATGGGAACACATGGGAGTCTTGGCCCTTCCAAATCAAATCTGTGTACAGTGCAAGTAAGAGCTGTTCGACAGTGGAATTTGCTGCCAAGAAGTGTGGTGGAGTCTCCTTCTTTGGAGGTCTTTAAGCAGAGGCTTCCCCTTCATGGATCAATGCCTTGTCGTGGCGAAGGGGCTTGAATAACTCGGAGAAGCTATGAGCTATGCCATGCAGGGCCACCCAAGATGGACAGGTCATAGTGGAGAGTTTTGACTAAACGTGATCCACCTGGAGAAGGAACTGGCAAGCCACTCCAGTATCCCTGCCAAGAAAACTCCATGGACAAAGACAACAGGCATATAAAAGTTATGACGCTGGAAGATGAGCCCCTCAGGTCGGAAGGCGTCCAACATGCTACTGAGGAAGAGCGGAGGACAAGTACAAGTAGATTCAGAGCTGATGAAGCGGCTGGGCCAAAGCCGAAAGGACGCTCAGTTGCGGATATGCCTGGAAGCGAAAGGAAAGTCCGATGCTGTAAAGAAAAATATTGCATAGGAACCTGGAATGTAAGAACCATGGATGGAGGTAAGCTGGATGTGGTCAAAAATGAGATGACAAGAATAAATATCGACATCCTGGGCATCAGTGAACTAAAATGGAAGGGAATGGGCGAATTCAGTTCGGGTGACTATCATATCTACTACTGTGGGCAAGAATCCTGTAGAAGAAATGGAGTGGCCCTCATAGTCAACAAAAGAGTGGCAAAAGCTGTAATGGGATGCAATCTCAAAAATGACAGAATGATCTCGATACGAATCCAAGGCAGACCTTTTAACATCACAGTAATCCAAGTTTATGCACCAACTACCGGTGCTGAAGAAAGTGAAATTGACCAATTCTATGAAGACCTACAACACCTTCTAGAAATAACACCAAAGAAGGATGTTCTTCTCATTACAGGGGATTGGAATGCTAAAGTAGGGAATCAAGAGATAAAAGGAATAACTGGCAAGTTTGGCCTTGGAGTTCAAAATGAAGCAGGGCAAAGGCTAATAGAGTTCTGTCAAGAGAACAAGCTGGTCATCACAAACACTCTCTTCCAACAACACAAGAGACGACTCTACACATGGATATCACCAAATGGGCAGCATCGAAATCAGATTGATTATATTCTCTGCAGCCAAAGATGGAGAAGCTCTATACAGTCAGCAAAAACAAGACCTGGAGCTGACTGTAACTCAGATCATCAGCTTCTTATAGCAAAATTCCAGCTTAAACTGAAGAAAGTAGGAAAAACCACTGGGCCAGTAAGATACAATCTGAATCAAATCCCTTATGAATACACAGTGGAAGTGAGGAACAGGTTTAAGGATTTAGATTTGGTGGACAGAGTGCCTGAAGAACTATGGATGGAGGCTCGTAACATTATACAGGAGGCAGCAACGAAAACCATCCCAAGGAAAAGGAAATGCAAGAAAGCAAAATGGCTGTCCAACGAGGCCTTACGAATAGCAGAGGAGAGGAGGCAAGCAAAATGCAAGGGAGATAGGGAAAGATACAGGAAACTGAATGCAGATTTCCAAAAAGCAGCAAGGAGAGACAAGAGGGTCTTCTTAAATGAGCAATGCAAAGAAATAGAGGAAAACAATAGAATGGGGAAAACCAGAGATCTGTTCAAGAAAATTGGAGATATGAAAGGAACATTTCGTACAAAGATTACCATAATCAAGGACAAAAGTGGTAAGGACCTAACAGAAGCAGAAGACATCAAGAAGAGGTGGCAAGAATACACAGAGGAATTATACCAGAAAGATATGGAGGTCTCGTACACCCCAGGTAGTGTGGATGCTGACCTTGAGCCAGACATCTTGGAGAGTGAAGTCAAATGGGCCTTAGAAAGCACTGCTAATAACAAGGCCAGTGGAAGCGATGATATTCCAGCTGAACTATTTAAAATTTTAAAAGATGATGCTGTTAAGGTGCTACACCCAATATGCCAGCAAGTTTGGAAAACTCAGCAATGGCCAGAGGATTGGAGAAGATCAGTCTACATCCCAATTCCAAAGAAGGGCAGTGCCAAAGAATGCTCCAACTACCGCACAATTGCGCTCATTTCACACGCTAGCAAGGTTATGCTCAAAATTCTACAAGGCAGGCTTAGGCAGTATGTGGACCGAGAACTCCCAGAAGTGCAAGCTGGATTTCGAAAGGGCAGAGGAACCAGAGACCAAATAGCAAACATGCGCTGGATTATGGAGAAAGCTAGAGAGTTCCAGAAAAACGTCTACTTCTGCTTCATTGACTATGCAAAAGCCTTTGACTGTGTCGACCACAGCAAACTATGGCAAGTTCTTAAAGAAATGGGAGTGCCTGATCACCTCATCTGTCTCCTGAGAAATCTCTATGTGGGACAAGAAGCTACAGTTAGAACTGGATATGGAACAACTGATTGGTTCAAAATTGGGAAAGGAGTATGACAAGGTTGTATATTGTCTCCCTGCTTATTTAACTTATATGCAGAATTCATCATGCGAAAGGCTGGACTAGATGAATCCCAAGCCGGAATTAAGATTGCCGGAAGAAATATCAACAACCTCAGATATGCAGATGACACAACCTTGATGGCAGAAAGCGAGGAGGAATTAAAGAACCTTTTAATGAGGGTGAAAGAGGAGAGCGCAAAATATGGTCTGAAGCTCAACATCAAAAAAACCAAGATCATGGCCACTGGTTCCATCACCTCCTGGCAAATAGAAGGGGAAGAAATGGAGGCAGTGAGAGATTTTACTTTCTTGGGCTCCTTGATCACTGCAGATGGTGACAGCAGTCACGAAGTTAAAAGACGCCTGCTTCTTGGGAGAAAAGCAATGACAAACCTAGACAGCATCTTAAAAAGCAGAGACATCACCTTGCCGACAAAGGTCCGTATAGTTAAAGCTATGGTTTTCCCAGTAGTGATGTATGGAAGTGAGAGCTGGACAATAAAGAAGGCTGATCGCCGAAGAATTGATGCTTTTGAATTATGGTGCTGGAGGAGACTCTTGAGAGTCCCATGGACTGCTAGAAGATCAAACCTATCCATTCTGAAGGAAATCAGCCCTGAGTGCTCCCTGGAAGGACAGATCGTGAAGCTGAGGCTCCAATACTTTGGCCACCTCATGAGAAGAGAATAATCCTTGGAAAAGACCCTGATGTTGGGAAAGATTGAGGGCACTAGGAGAAGGGGACGACAGAGGACAAGATGGTTGGACAGTGTTCTCGAAGCTACGAACATGAGTTTGACCAAACTGCGGGAGGCAGTGGAAGACAGGAGTGCCTGGCGTGCTATGGTCCATGGGGTCACGAAGAGTCGGACACGACTAAACGACTAAACAACAACAACAACAAAGCAGAGGCTTGACAGCCATATGTCAAGAATGCTTTGATGGTGTTTCCTGCTTGGCAGGGGGTTGGACTGGATGGCCCTTGTAGTCTCTTCCAACCCTATGATTCTAAGTCTGCGTGGGGAGCAGATAGAAAAACACACAAACCTCCTAGCGGAACAAAGGACATTTTATCTGTGTAAATTAAATTGATTCAAAATGTTAATAAGCAAAGTTACAAACATGGTGATCTCCTGGTGCTGTTGAAAACCAACACCCATCAGTCCCAGCCAGTGGTAAAGCTGCATTCTCTGGCAGCAGGGGCAGAGAGCAGGCAGGGGCATGGCTGGCATGCATCCCGGGGGTGTGGCACGTCGCCCGTGGGGGGCATGGTGTGCATCTCAGGGGCGTGGCGCGACACCCAGCACGCTGAGGGGGGTGCGCGGAGCGTGTCCGGGGGCGGCCACGATGGTACCCCCCTCCCCGATGGTGCCAGGGGCGATGTGCTCCCCCGCGCGCCCCCCCGTTCCTCCGCCAGTGGTCCCAGCATTGCATAGGGATGGTGGGAATTATAGGCCACTAAGGCCAGAAAGGCACCACATTTATTACTCTGATCTAGAGCATGGGTCTCCAGACTACGGCCCGCGGGCCAGATGCGGCCCAATTGGCCTCCCAATCCGGCCCACGATGACCCCCGCCGCCCACTGCCGCTGCTCGCTCTTACGGCGCGCGGCGCGGTGGCGCTCTTCCAGGTCGGGAAAAAACGCCGAAAGTCGTTTGTGCGCATGCGTATGGGCCTCTCCCGACCCAGAAGAGGTCATTTCCGGTGCACTTCCGGGTTGGGGGAGGCCCATACGCATGCACACAAACGATTTCCGGCGCTTTTTCGACCTGGAAGCGTGCCACCGCGCCAGTAAGTGTGTGTGTGCATGCGCACGGGCGCACACTCCCCCGCCTGCCGGCACGCACGGGCACACACTCCCCCCGCCGCGCGATCGGCGCGGCGGGCACCAGCCCAAAGCCAGGTAAGTCTGGGGACCCCTGATCTAGAGGGTAAGAACATTAAAATAAGACTTGGGGGTCACACTGAAACATCCACACTTTGACTCCTTTAAAGTCAATGCATCTAAATTTGACTTAGTATATGAAAGAGCAGCTATATAATCTGTTACATCATGTGGGCAACAACACTGGAGATAGCAGGGTGCTCATTGTTAATGAAGCCTCTTTCAGCAATGGGCTTTCATTAAGATCCAAACATTTCCACGTTTTGCTCAGTTGATATACATGTTGTCAGTTTTTTGGTCTTCTGAAATTACGCTTTTATGTGCTCCAGCTATAACCACAAAGGGATTGACTGCAGTTTTTTTTTAGTCTTTCTTAACTATTTGTATATTTGTATATTTATGTGTTGCCCAATTAATTCAAGGGCAGCTTTTTAGTAATCAAAATATTTTTAATTTAATTTCACTGACTGATCAGTGAAAAGCTTTACAGGCGTAGAAAACGTACACTTGCATAATAATAGCAAAGCAATTTAAAAATACCAAGCAAAAAACGAAAAACAAGATGTGAATCAGCATAATAGAGGGGCTAACAAAACCACAAATCCCCCTTCAGCCAGGCAACTCACTGGGGGGACTTGGGCCAGTCACTATTTTTCAGCCTAATCTTCCTAACAAGGTGGGGGGGGGGGGCGGGCAGAGAAACTGTGGATCCTGCCTTGAGCATCTTCAAAGGAAGGTAGAAATGCAGCAAACAAATCTGTAATTTTTAATCACCTTTTTCCCAAAGGCTATGCAAATTTTTAAAAAACATTAACCACATAGGTGAAAAGCACCTTAACAAACCACTCATTACACAAACTGCCCCAGAATAACCATTAACATAGTTTCGGATAAGTGCATTCTATTTTCTAAATGGAACAAACTCAACAGAATAGTGGGAATTTACCATCATAATGCAATTTTTCATCTGAGATTAATCTTCTTCTTCTTCTTCTTCTTCTTAGCTTCAAACGTCTCTTTCTAGAGAGAGAGAGGGAGAGAGAGAGAGAGAATGAGTAAGCCTATAGTTTCTTTTTTAATATTTCAGATAATTATAGCTTTCAGAGTGAATGCATTCCCCATAGCTTAGTTTCTCATTCTTGAACACAAAAGGGGGTTATCATCATTAACTATCCCATACACACAATACTTTTGGGGCAGCTTGGCTTCCCAAACTATGCACGTGAAACAACACTCAAAGGTGTGTGCATTATCTTTCTGTAAAAAAACAAAAACAAAAAAAAGCCTTCTGAAGGGGTCCTAGATTCAGGCATGATATTGCTCAAATATTATCAAACTACTATTTCTCCCATGGCTTGTGCACTGTAACCAACCATATTAATTACATACATTAGCAGGCTAAAGCATTATTTTTCTTTAAGGCCAACAGTTTTCCTTGTCAGTTCTTTCTGATGCTGAAAGCATGGGCGTATGCAAGAGGGGGTAGTTGCCCCCCCCCCGGGTTTGAGTAAATAAATCAAATGCTTAACTAACTGGCCAATTGCATCACAGCCCACCAAAACATAAAAGCCTGTCCCCACCCCCCAAAAAAAATCCTGGCTACGCCAATGCGCCTAAGTACCAGATTTAGTTACTCTTTAACTAGGAATAACTTAGAAATTTTACTTATGATACCTACAACACAGATGAAATCCAGTGTAACTTTGGATTTTGCCCTCCAATAAAGCATCGTCAATGTGTTTTATAGCCATAATTTTACTGTTATTTCTTACTGTGAATAATGACTTGGAAAGTATGTTGATAACTTCTAAAACAAACTAGTTTCCTCCGCCATCAAAAGCTGCACAGTATGTGCATTAGGAACCAGCAACGGATACTGATATCACGGGTAATGTTATTTTTGGTCTCAGAGCATAATTGATTGCTATGTTAGGGATCAGGAAGGATTTTCCACGTTTTTCCAATCTGGTGGCTGACTCAGGCAAGAAAGGAAATGTTGACCTTTCTGTGCAACATGAAGGATTGTTATATCCCTGCCTGAGTCATAGGTGAACCATTTTACTGTGCATACCTATCCTCCTAGCACCCAAAGCAATCAGTACTCTATGCTAATGTGACAAGCCCAATTAACAGGAAACAAATAGTAAGCCAACAGTATTATCATGCTCAACAGCATGGGCCCCCCAACAGTCATTTGATTCAGCGGTACATTAGAGAAACTGCTGTCCACCATTACAAATCCACACCATGTTCCACAGAAAGATACAATATGAATTATTGGGAAATATAATGCGGAAAGTCCGCATTTCATGGATTTAAATAAAAGACTACAACTACACATGTGCTCCTCTGGGAACACACTACTAGCTTCCATATTTTGGAGCAGTGGCATCTAATACCACATGTCCTATGAGTAGCGCAGGCATTAAGCACTCTCCTTTTCCATCTTGAGTTACATTAACAATGCAATTCTAATCATGTCTACTTAGAAGAAAATCCTACTGAATTCAACAGATAAGTGGGGTTAGGACTTGAAGCTTAATCTATCTTCTTGATCGAGAGCTCTTGTATCATAAACCTAGCCAACCCAAGGAAATTTTGAAGTTAAATGTTAAAGAGTTAAATCTAACCCCTTTCAATGTTGAGTCTACAATCCTAAAATCTGTGACCCACGCTTTGGTACTGATTGTGTATATTCTCTATCTAGCCCAAGTCTATTATGCAATTTCAGTAATCTTTCACACTAACCCTCATTAGCTTGGCACATTCTCCAGGGTATCTTGGGTCGTGTGTTATATACCGTTTCCTTTTCCAGCTAATAAATTAAGGCACTTACCTATAAAAGCTAATACCACACACACAAAAATCTGTATAGACCATGCAGCAGCATTCTGCCTATTTGTTGTGAATTAGAGATGGCTGAAGATCTCCAATTAGCTGATAGTAACGCCGTCCTTATTCCAAAATCAGTGGTAATTCCATTTCCCACTACTCCTTCCCAGTTTAGGGCCCTATACAAAGAAAGCCAGTCTTCCTCCCTTATCTCTACAGTCCTAATAGGCATATTGGCCATTCCCATCAGGTGCGCAACATAGCAAAGCATCTTCACCCCAGTGCATCTGTTTAATGAAGGTAAGGCAGTTGGCAGTGGGTGGGTGGTGGGTGGTGGGCCAAGTCGGCCTGGCCAGGTTGGGGGGTGGCGCATGTGACATCATGCACATGCAACACCCGCCCCCCCCTCCAATGTTGGAGGCACCTCTGCATATCATCTGTTTACACTCCCATTCTTGCAGCTGTCCAATAATCATAGAATAGTAGAGCTGGAGGGGGGCCAAGGGTCATCTAGTCCAACCCCCTGAAATGCAGGATTCTGGCGGATGGCCATCCAACCTCTGCTTAAAAAGTTCCGACAAAGGAGAGACCACCACCTCTCATAGGAGTCTGTTCAACTGTCAAAGTTCCTCCTGTTAAGTCGGAATCTCCTTTCTTGTAACTTGAATCCCCTGGTCATCTGCACATTTCATTAGCATTCCCTCAATACAAGTTGTTTATAAATCCAAGTTGTTCATAAATATGTTGAACAACAGTGAGCCCGGGGTAGAATTTCTATTTCTCTCAGGCAATTTCTTTTTTATATCATTATTATTATTATTATTATTATTATTATTATTATTATTATTATTTCTCACCTGTCTTGTGTTCCCTGTGTTTTCTGCAAGTATTTTGTTCTAGCTTTGCCTTTCTTAGCATTCCTCTCTCTCCTGAGTGCCAGTACCGTACAAGGTGAACTTTTCGTCACTCTTACAGTTAGTACATTGTTTCTGTCTAATCAAGCATCATTTCACTTTCTAAGACAAGACCAATAAGCTCACATTAACCTGCTATCCTCTGCATAAGAAATAATTCAAAACAGAAAGCAATTCCCTTTCCTTACGCAAGGACTGTGAGTTTCCTTTTGCTGTGATAAAAAGCCTACTTTAAAAATATTTGTCATTTCCCTGCAACCATCAGGGTGTAGCACAAGCAATTTAATGTATTTGTATCTCTACAGTATATGAACTGAATAATTCTTTGATTGCTATACTCAATATCAAAAAACTCACCCAAATATCAAGCCATAAAAGCCAGCAAACCGGGGGGGGGGGGTGTTAACCTGACATTTCTCTAGCATACAATTATGTCGAAATTCAAAGCAGTCATCAGACAAAAAAATAATATAAACATCTTGAGTCACAGCGTTGCTCTGTGCTAACAGCTTCACCTCGCGTATCTATCAGCCTGGGGGTCCTTGCAACAGGTAACTCACCAGCAATATCAACAGCTAGGAATATACGGTAGGTGTGGTGTTGCTGCACAGGGAAACTGATCTGGTTCAAACAGGGTCAACATTTCCTTGCTTAAAACAAAGTACTTCACATAGAGATGGAAATATAATTGTACCCGAAAGAATTCTCCATGAAATATTCCAGAAGTAGGATTGTAGCTCAAATGTTTGGGTTTTTTGTTTTTTGTTTTGGTTTTTTTAAAGGACCGGTTGCCTAAACTATGGGAAGCGACAACTGTCAATTTAGCAAGTGAATGGCCTATTTAAAAAGTGAATATAAAGGGGTGCAAAAAAAAGTTTGTTTAAAAAAAAACCCAATGAACCTGGGCTTCCCTTGTCAGGTTTCTAAGGAACAAGCCTTCATTGGAATTCAAGACAAACATCATTTTAAAAAACACATTTTAAATTACAACCTTCTAGTAATATAAATCAGTCACTAGCGGTTATTTCCACTAGTGAAACATTAAATTTGTGAAGCATTAAACAGCAAATGAGAATTAGATAGTTTCATTTTCAGAGATTGGCAGGAAAGTCCAACACTGTCACATTTGATTTCATAAAAGGAAATTTCTCTAAAATGACAGGGCTAATAAAAAAAGAAGTTAAAAGGGAAAGCCAATGGATTCAAATCTCTCCAGAACACTGTGGGCAGATCCAACTAAGTCAGGCATAGGCAAACTCGGCCCTCCAGATGTTTTGGGACTACAACTCCCATCATCCCTAGCTAATAGGACCAGTGGTCAGGGATGAGGGGAGCTATAGTCCCAAAACATCTGGAGGGCCGAGTTTGCCTATGCCTGAACTAAGTTGTTGTATGACTAGAACAAGCTTCGCTTGTGCAATGGGACTTCCCCGCTCTCCCCTGCCAAATCTGCTCTGGAGGGCTGGGGGGGGGACCCAGAATAGGTTCAGGGGGTTTGGGGCATGCATTCCACTTCTATATATGTACTCCACTTAACACTATACTGAATTGCACCTTTGGGGATTAATCAAAAACGCATTCAAAGAAGCTCAGCTGGAGTGCATATTACAGAACAGAAAGCATACTGCCAAGTCTAAGAGGACTCTAGCGTGGTTAACAAACAGAATCAAGAAAGCTATAAAATGGAAAATGGAAGTCTATCCAAATGAGAAATAAAAAAATGGAATCTTCTAGATCAAACCTATCCATTCTTAAGGAAATCAGCACTGCGTGCTCACTGGAAGGACAGATCCTGAAGCTAAGGCTCCAATACTTTGGCCACCTCATGAGAAGAGAAGACTCCCTGGAAAAGACCCTGATGTTGGGAAAGATGGAGGGCACAAGGAGAAGGGGACAACAGAGGACGAGATGGTTGGACAGTGTTCTCGAAGCTACGAACATGAGTTTGACCAAACTGTGGGAGGCAGTGGAAGACAGGAGTGCCTGGCATGCTCTGGTCCATGGGGCACGAAGAGTCAGACATGACTAAACAACAAATTGTTTTAGTGATGAACTCCTCAATTTTATCCTCACTAACCTTGGAGAGTTGTAAATTAAAGGGTTGGTTTTCATTAGAAGCATGACAGGGAAGGAGTTAAGCCTCTTCTCCTGTGCACCGTGGTCTGGGTGAATATTGTCCTCCCTGAACCTATGCTGAAGTCCAAGTTAGACAATATGTTAAATCATGTGGTTAGCAACCATGTAAGGGGATTTCTAAAAATACTAGGTGCAGGGAGAACAATAAAGTCCTAACTTTATGGATGCATCCTCTCTACAAGAAAAGTCCACAATTTCAACACTTTTTAGTTCAGCAAAAGGGAAATTACTAGGAACATGATCAACGTTAGTAAAAAAAACCTTGCAAGGGTGTAGTCTAGAAACAAAGCTTCTCTTTCTATCCCTCCCTCAATATAATGAACCTCGGGCCATCCAATTATGTCAAAAAGTGGGAAATTCAGAACAGACTAAATGGACTTCTTCGCATTGCGCAAAAACTATGAAATTAGGCAACACAAGATGCGGTGATGGCCACTACCCTGGAGGCCTCTAAAGGGGTTTAGTCAAATTCACATCAATGACGTCTAGACACGATGGCTATCTGCTACCTCCAGGATCATAAGGTGCCACTTTTTATTTGTTCGTTTATGAGGAATTTTAGTTAAGGTTTTCCAACACACTATACAATAAGAAACTAACTAATCTAGAAAGAAATAATAGAGAACAATATATAAAAAAGGAAAGAAAGCAGGAGAGAGGGGGGAAATAAAATAGTAACAACTGCCATAATAGTACTGATTCTAATAAAACACAAAGTTATATATTTGTGTACATAGGTCTCTATCATAATTTAATCTTCCATCTACATACAGTTTCCTCCTCCTAGCTCCCACCTGGGAGTCTTCCCCCCCTTTCTCAGCCTCACACGTGGAGAAAGACCACTTACTTGAATACAATCCCGTCTTGCTTAAAGCCCCACCCCCCCGGGAGTGCCAAGTCTTAAAATGGAGATGAGTACCCGTAGCTCAGGGGTGTGTTTTTAAACTAGAAGGGAACCCGCTGGATTTCATAGAATCATAGAATTGTAAAGTTGGAAGGGACCCTAAGAATCATCTAGTCCAGCACCTGGAATGGAATATGCAGCTGCCCTGTACTTGCAACCTTGGCATTATCAGCACCATGCTCTTATCAACTGAGCTACCAATCCTAATGCAAACACAGTGTTGTAACTTGACCCCAGCAACAGTATAGGCACACCTGCTTGGCTGGAGATCATTGCTACTTGGTCAGCCAGAAAAAGAGATAAATTGTTTTACTAATATATTGCATCTAGCCTATTGGATGGTAGCAAACCCTTCATGTCAAATAGTGACATTTTAGACACATATATTTCTGTATTTCTATGCTTCTTAACTATGAATCAGAACGGTGATCCAGTACATGGAATGTTGGACTTTTATTGAGGACCTTGCACTCAGATAGACTCACCGAATAATACCATGCTCAATAGGGCTGTTGTGAATATTAATGTCATATTACCCCTACCTGAGTTTTAGGTCGGCAATCTCTTCGAATAAATTAACCTGAATCAATCCATTTATCAGCAACAAGAGCAGAGTAGGTATATATATGTCACAGTGGCCGGAGTAGGCTACTTCAGAGTAACGACGCTACGCAGCTCTGCATTTTATTCTTTTATTGGTGCTGCGTATTTACAGTGCTGAAGTCATTGCTATTTACACGGAGTGATGTGGTCAGTCGGTATCAGAACCTCCGAATGACTTTTGGCGCGTCTTTCCCCAACACAAAAGCCTTGGAAGCCCCATCCTCTTTCCCCTCCTCTTTCTGCGTAATTCCGGCGTTGGAGGGATGGGTCTCCCCCCCTTACTTGCCCCTTCCTGTCCCACCTGGGACCCTGGCTCCGCTACCTTGCCTGAGCCTCGGACCCGACTTCCTGCTTCCCCACTGGAATCAGAGCTCCCTCTGCTTTCCCCTGTGGTCGGTGATGGGCTTGAACTCAGGAGGGGAGGGACTTCGCGATATCCCCTGTCCCTCACATCCACCCCCCTCCCAAGCTCCCCTTCTCCCCTCCCTAGGTCCCCCCCAGGTGTCGGTGACGACTGGAAGCCTAAGAACTCAGTGCTTTCCGAGCCCGTTGGTGTGAACACCTCCGCCCAGTCCTGCGAGGCCCCCCCTTCCGCCTGGGAGGACTGGAATCCCAAAAAGTCCGTGGCGTCCGAGCTGGTGGGGGTAAAAATGTGCTGCCAATCTGCTTCTGCCTCTGACTGGGTGGATCTTGGTGACACCCATACCTCGTCTCCCGATTCCTCAAATTCCGCTTCCCAGCGCCATGGTGAGCTGCTCTCCCGTGCCTCCTCCTCCTCCCCCTCCCTTTCCATGTGCCAGGGCTTGGGTCTGTGGGGAAAGAGGGCGTGAAATTCTTCCACCAAGAATTCCTCCTGTATCTGAGTGGCTGGGACCCATTCATTCTGGGATGGTGGAGCGTCCTCCCATGCCATGAGGTACTCCAGGCCCCCCACCCCTCTCCGTGAATCAAGGATGGCCGTGGCTTCATTTAGTTGCTCCCTGCCTCCCCTCTCCCCCCCTCCCTCGGGGGTTTGTTCGCTGTCTCGGAGCCTGCTGCTTTCCCTGTACGGCGACAGCAGCGATCTATGAAACACTGGATGCACCCTCATGTCCTCTGGCAGTGCCAGCCTGTATGCCACCGGGTTGACCTGTTGCGTGACCGTGAAGGGGCCCAGCCGTCTGGGTGCCAGCTTTTTGCACCTCCCTCTGGTGGGAAGGCCCTCCGAGGACAACCAAACCTTGTCCCCCACCCTGATGACCTCCCCCGGTCGCCTGTGGCGATCTGCCCCCTTTTTGTACGCTTCCTTGGCCCTCTCCAAGTGTTCTCTGAGCTGCTGGTGCACCGTCTCCAGTTCCTCTGCCCAATCCTCAGCCTGTGGGCCCTCCTCCTCCTCTTCCCCCTCCCTCTCTGGGAAAGATCTGAGGTCGCGCCCGTAATTGGCCTTAAAGGGCGACACCCCTGTGGAGACGTGCACCGCATTGTTGTAGGCAAATTCTGCCAGTGGCAGGCGATCCACCCAGTCTGTTTGCCGCTGGCTGACGTAGCATCTCAGGTACTGCTGCAGAATGGCGTTGACCCTCTCCGCCTGTCCGTTGGTCTGCGGGTGTCTAGCCGTCGACAAGCTGACCTCCACCTGCAGGAGGTTCATGAGCCGCCGCCAGAACCTGGAAACAAATTGGCGGCCACGATCCGAAATAACCCTTAAAGGTAATCCATGCAGTCGGAATACGTGGTCAACAAACAGTTTGGCTGTCTCTTCTGCCGAGACCGCCCTGGCACACGGTATAAAGTGGCACATTTTGGACATGAGGTCCACCACCACCAACACTGCGGTCTTGCCCCTGGAAGAAGGCAGATCTGTGATGAAGTCCATGGACACCACTTCCCACGGCCTGTGTGGTGTGGCTAAGGGCTCCAGCAATCCTGGTGGCGCTGCTCTGACCACCTTTGCCCGCTGGCAGGTGTCACAGCCCCGTACATAGTCTCGAACATCTTCCCGCACCCCTGGCCACCAGAAGTGTCTCATGACTAGGTGAGCGGTTTTGTCCCTTCCAAAATGACCCGCCGTTGGGTTGTCGTGCATCTGCTTGAGGACTGTACGTCTAAGCTGGGTGGTGGGCAGGTAGAGTGCACCCTTGTAGAAAAGCAGCCCCCTGCGTTCTGCAAAGTCTTTTGCCTGCTCCCTCCCCCCTCTCAGTTCTCTGAAGATGCGGTTGGCAAATTCATCCGCTGCCGTCAGTGCTGTGAGTTCTGCCTCGCTCACCACTGCTGCTCCGCAGGACCATGCTGACGGGGGGAAAATGTGCCTGGGTGCTGGTGGCGCCTCCTCCTCCATGTACTCTGGCTTGCGGGAGAGGGCATCCGCCCTGACATTCTGCTCTCCCGGGATGTAGTGGATGGAGAAGTTGAAGTTCGAGAAGAACTCTGCCCACCGTATCTGCCGCTGGTTGAGCACCCTGGCAGTTCTCCAGAACTCCAGGTTCTTGTGGTCTGTGCACACCTGGATGGGGTGCTTGGCGCCCACTAGGAAGTGTCTCCAATGCTTGAACGCCGCGTGGATCGCCAGAAGTTCCTTATCAAATACTGTGTAGTTTCGCTCTGGCTGGGTCAACTTCCTGGAGAAGAAGGCACAGGGTCTCCACTCTCTGTTGGCGTCCAGTTGCAACAAAATGGCGCCCACAGCTTTTTCAGAAGCATCTGTCTCCACGCGTAGGGGCGCGTCCTGAACCACGTGGAACAGGTTCTGGTCTGAGGCGAACACCCTCTTGAGGCTTTCGAACGCTGCTTGCGCCTCTGGTGTCCACCTGAACTTCTGCTTGCCTCTCAGGCAGTCAGTGATGGGAGCCGTAACGCGAGAGAAATTCTTGATGAACTTCCTGTAGAAGTTGGCGAAGCCTAGTAGGCGTTGGGCATCTTTGCGCGTCCTGGGGCTGTGCCAGTCCAGGATGGCCTGCACCTTGTCCTTGTCCATCGCCAGCCCCTTGTCTGACAGCTTGTAGCCCAGGAAGTCCACCTCTTTGGTGTGAAACTTGCACTTCTCCAGCTTCACATACAGGTGGTTCTCCTTCAGGCGCTGCAACACCTCCCTGACATCTTTCACATGCTGCACTGGGTCATTGGAATAGATAAGGATGTCATCCAGGAAGACCAAGCATTTCCTGAAGAGGAGGGACCCCAGGACGTGGTGCATGAAGGCCTGGAAGCATGCTGAGCCCCCTTGCAACCCGAAGGGCATCACCAGATATTCAAAAGAGCCCAGAGGCGTGAACATCGTGGTTTTCCATTCATCGCCTTCCCGGATCCTGATCAAGTTGTACGCCCCCCGTAGGTCCAGCTTGGTGAAAATCTTGCCCCTGCGTGCCACTGTCAGGAGATCGTCCACTCTGGGCATGGGGAAAGCCACTGGCTCTGTCACTGAATTCAGTCGTCTAAAATCCACCACAAGACGGCGCTGTTGCGTGTCTTTCTTGTCCACCCAGAAGACCGGGCTGCCCCCTGCTGCCTTGCTTTCCCTGATGAACCCCCGCTTGAGGTTCTTGTCGATGAAAGCGCGCAGATCCTCCAGTTCCTGGTCTGACATGGCGTACAGCTTGGCTGGGGGTATCGTCGCCCCTGGCACCAGGTTGATCTGGCAGTCAAAAGGCCTGTGCGGGGGTAGGTGGTCGGACTCCGCTTCGCTGAAGACCTCCTGCAGGTCCCAGTACGGCTTGGGTATCGCCTCACCCCCTTTGACATGCATGGTGGCCACCGTGGCTATCGGAGGCCCCTCCCCTGGTTGGTGCTGCATGCAATGTTCCAGACAAAAGTCTGACCCAAACGTGATGCATCTCTGGTGCCAACTGATGGAGGGGTCGTGTCGCGCCAGCCAGCTCATGCCCAAGACGATGGGGGGGTCTGAGATGGTGGTGACGTTGAACGCCAGTGTCTCTGAGTGCCTTCCCACCGTCATTCTCATGGGGGGGGGTTGATGTGTGATGGCCCCTCCCAGCAACTCTCTGCCGTCAATGGTTGCCACGTGCAGAGGAAAATCCAGCTGCAGAAGCTGGATCTGGTGCTCTTCTGCAAAGTTTCTCGAGAAGAAGTTGGCTGAGGCACCACTGTCAATTAAGGCTAGGACTGTCAGGGGATAGCCATTTGGGAGCGTTAGCGTGACTTCTAGAACCACTCCTGCTCTGGGAGGGGTGGGCTGGCTCTGCTCCTCTCTGTGCGGGTGGGCGGGCTGGGGCTGTTGTCTGCTGACTGTGCCTGGCTGCTGCCCCTTGTCTCCTGCAGCCAGGCTTTCCCGTTTCCCTGCTGTGGTGCTGCGTTAGTGGGGGAGGGCACCACCGTTCCCGCCTTTCCTTGCCACTCCCTGCGATGTGGGCAGTCTCTGACGAGATGCTGGGGGGAGTTGCAGAGAAAGCAATTCCCGCCCCTTCCCTCCTTGCGTCTTGGCGCCGCTGGGGTTTGAAAAGCCCGCGCGCGCGCGCGCTATCAATCTGCATGGGCTCCTGGTCCTGGCTGGCCCCAGGCGTGGCTTGAAAGGGGTGTTGGGGGAGTGGCTTCTCCTGCGACCGTGGGAACCAAGCCCGCTTTGCGCGCGTTGCTTGCTTGTCGCTCCACCGGGACTCCTGTCTCACCCCCACCGCCAGAGCCGCTTTGCTCAGCTGATCCATAGTACTGGGCTTTGGACCTCTCGAGAGCTCATCCTTCACCTCCTCGTGCAAACCCAAGTAGAACGCCGCTTGCATAGGAGGCGACTCAAGTACCCACCCCAGTCTGTGCACCAGCATGGTGAATTTCGCCCAATATGCGCGAACTGTCATATTTCCTTGGCGTAAATTATGAAGTTCCTCCTTAGTCTGGTCCATATGACTATCGGACGAATACATCGTTCTCAAACCTTCTAGAAATTGTTGGACATTTTTCATGCAAGGATTCTTGGTTGCGATTAACGGTCTTAGCCACTCCCTGGCTGCCCCGGTAAGGTGTTCCACAATAAACGCTACCCTGTGCTCATCATCGGGGAACTCATTATGGTGCAGCTCAAGAGCATACACGATCTCAGTCTCAAAGCCATGATATTCCCTCGGGTCTCCATTGAACTTGCTTACTAGGGTCCCGGCTCTCCTTCCTGGCAGCACTTGGACTTGGGGGGCCCCTCCCGCCTTGTCTTTCTCTGCATCCAGCTTGCTTTGGAGGTCTACCGCCACCGCCCTTAATTGCTGCTCTCTTTCCTGAAGCGCTCTCACCTGTTCCGCAAGTTGTAGCCGGTCGTCCTGGACCTTCTTAGTCTCTTCTTTAGCTGCCTTTAATTCTCCCTGCGCCTGCAGCGACAGCTGCTGCAGCTCTTCCTGGGCTTGCTCCGCGATCTGCCGCCATCTCTCCGCCTCTGACACGCTCATCCCGGCAACTCCAAAGTAGCCCAAAAAAAGGATTCGGAGGTTGCTGTCACAGTGGCCGGAGTAGGCTACTTCAGAGTAACGACGCTACGCAGCTCTGCATTTTATTCTTTTATTGGTGCTGCGTATTTACAGTGCTGAAGTCATTGCTATTTACACGGAGTGATGTGGTCAGTCGGTATCAGAACCTCCGAATGACTTTTGGCGCGTCTTTCCCCAACACAAAAGCCTTGGAAGCCCCATCCTCTTTCCCCTCCTCTTTCTGCGTAATTCCGGCGTTGGAGGGATGGGTCTCCCCCCCTTACTTGCCCCTTCCTGTCCCACCTGGGACCCTGGCTCCGCTACCTTGCCTGAGCCTCGGACCCGACTTCCTGCTTCCCCACTGGAATCAGAGCTCCCTCTGCTTTCCCCTGTGGTCGGTGATGGGCTTGAACTCAGGAGGGGAGGGACTTCGCGATATCCCCTGTCCCTCACAATATATTTCTACATATGTGCAACTCTTAAGTGTTTGCTTTACTTTTTTAGTCTTCCTTTATTTCTATGAGACAAAATAGCAGCCACATACTTGAAAAACACAGAAATGTCAAAGTTGAAGGGTTTTTAAAAAGGGAACCCTAATGCAAATGAGTTCCAATCATCAATTCTGTAGTGGACAACAACAACAACAACAACAACAACAAAAGATGAAAATATATGCACCCACTACTAAAACTATTCATACTATTGCAGATAATGATGTTCCTAAATGGAAAGAACACTGCTAATTGCCTGCTGTCTGAAACCAGAATTTGATAAATAAGTTCAATTATTTCCCCTTGTAAATGCTTAATGGCACCTTGTCTGGCACAGGATATTTATTCTTATTGAAGGTTTGCAAAACCTGGCAGGTGCTATGAGACTTCTTTACCTAGGCAATAGATCGTTAAAGCTGGGAAAATATTTATTTGAAGCATGTATCATATTTACCGTGCAGTCAATATGATACTTTAACAGTTTCTTGTTTGTTTTTAAAAGCCAGGCAATGAAATAATGCCACTACAAAACATTCCCCAAAAAGGAACAGTTTTACTTACAAAATACACTTTCTCACTATGTTACAAGTGGGTGCAATATCCCATGTTCAAATAGCCAATTTCACTTAGAATCTTAACAGTTGGCTTTGAGATATCATCATTTCTCAGTCTACATCTACTTTGCAGACTCACAGTGAGGCTAAGATGCTGCTCTAAAACCCATGGGGAAAGGGTTGGATGCAAATCAATCAAAACCAATAAAATTATTTAAGATTCCACTGATTTCAACAGAACTCACTTTCAAAAAGAATGCGTAAACAACAGATAAGTTCCAAAGAGCATCAATGGCCAAAACTAGGGGTAGTCAATGTGATGTGCTTTAGATGATGTTGGACTACAACTGTCATCATCCCTGCTTATTGGTCATGCTGCCTGGGGCTGCTGAGAGCTGAAGTTCAACAACATCTGGAAAGCACCATGTTGGCTAGACCTGACCAACACATACTAAAGGCATACTTCTGAGTAGACATGGACAAGATAACTGTACATCCCAATGAGTTAAATGGAGCTTAGTCACAAGTATAGCAAGATTACAGCCCTGGGTGGTTTGTTTTTACAGTGGTACCTCTGGTTACAAACGCTTCAGGTTACAAGCTCCGCTAACCCAGAAGTAGCTGCTCCTGGTTGTGAACTTTGCCCCAGGATGCGAATGAAAATCATGTGCTGGAGGTGCACGCGCAGCGGGAGACCCCCATTAGTGAAAGCATGCCTTAGGATAAGAACAGTTTCAGTTTAAGAACAGACCTCCTTAACGAATTAAGTTCGTAACCAGAGGTACCACTGTACTTGATTAAATGAACTGCTATAGCTAGCTTCTTATGTTTATTGGAAGCTACTCCAGAAGCTCCTACAGCCCACTGGGTGCAAGGACATTTGGCCGCCCATCTCCCTCTGGGAGATGTACATAAGGGACTAAGTGGCTATCGACATTTACATCCATTTAATACAAACAACATACATTGATTATCAGGTTTCACTGAGATAAAGAAGGGTGGGGAACCTGTGGCCCTCAGCTTAATTTAAGGAGGTGGGGTGGTCTGCAAGGAGAGACGGAAGGTGGGAGGGAGAATACTAAAACGAATGGAGCAATGCAAAGAGAAAGGGGGAAAGCCCTATTCAAGCATGCAATTCAGACCTCAGACAACAGCAATCTCTTCCTTCCAAGGTAACCCACTAGGGTAGGGGTTAGCAAACTTTTTCAGCAGCGGGCCAGTCCACTGTCCCTCAGACCTTGTGGGGGGCCAGACTATATTTTGGGGGGGGGGGTGAACGAATTCCTATGCCCCACAGATAACCCATAGATGCACTTTAAATAAAAGCACACATTCTACTCATGGAAAAACATGCTGATTCCTGAACCGTCCCCAGGCTGGATTTAGAAGGCGAAGAGGCCGGATCTGGCCCCTGGGCCTTAGTTTGCCTACCCATGCACTAGGATGAGAAGAAGAGGTAGCCCTACCCACTTTTTGCTCCAGCCCCACCACCCACTGCTACTCAATTCCACCCTCCCCCACTGCCTGACTCATAGGCCCCAAGGGAATGCAGCCCTCAACAGAAAAAAAAACACCTTCCCATCCCTGGGATAATGCATAAATAAATATTCCACAAAGAGAAAGAGTGTGTGTAACCTGCATATATCAATTAGAATAAAATGAATTTGGAAAATTGTATATTTGTTATTTTAGTGTAAATAATTCTTTTGCCAATCATTCATTTGGCAAAACATTACGAAGCTACTAGGATCAGAAAGGCATCACTTATAGATAACTAAGACTAAATTAAAACTTAGGAATAATTCTAAGGAAGTGTAATTAAATGCCTTTGAAAGAATATACACATAAACAGAGGTGTCCATGTGGCAAATATACTGATTTACAACTGAAAGAAAATCTCATGCAATTAACATAAATGCGTAAGTTCATTTTGAAATACTATTTTTTGGTCATAATTCCAACTCTTATATCACTTCCAGGAGACTTTTATAAAGGGCACTGATGAACATCTAGGGAAGGCTGTAAAACATCAAATTGTTCTACAATCATGGTACTGCCTTCAAAAGTCTCTGTGTGGGTCAGCATTGTATAATGGTACTGATGGTGTCAGCAGGAGACCATCGTAGCACCACCACAGGTTACAATGAACTTTTGTAGTCTATCTTGCAGCTTTTGAAAAATGCAGAATCCATGCAGCCTACAAGCTTTAAGCCAATTCTTCTCTATTTCAGCAAAACAATTTATTTGTAAGAATACATAGACAGCAATCAGAGGCAGGAAGTTCTGCCAACACTTTCCATTTACTAAGACAGAAAAGTGTCAATTACAGTATTAATTTATAGCACACTGAAAAGACAATCATTAACATCTGCCTAAAATATTCATAGCATTTTACTACCGAAAAAGGAGAGAAAAAGAGCAGCAAAGTTTGAATTCACAGGGTGCTGCTAGTCACTGCTGTTTCTAGGAGAAGAGAATGTGTTCCATTGTTAGTCTTTACATAAGTGAAAAAACTTGGCAGGAATTTTAAAGTCCCTCATGAAAAAGAGACACAGGTTCCACAAAGATTTCTGCAGAACTGTCAAGCTAACATAATTCTAAAAATGTTGGAGACACAGAAAGCCTCTTTTGCAACTGAACAGCATTTGGACCTGTGTGCCCCAAAATGTCAGCATTAACAAACCCAGAATTAATAATGACTATATTTGGCCACCTCATCAGAAAAGAAGATTCCCTGAAAAAGACCCTGATGTTGGGAAAGATTGAGGGCACAATGAGAAGGGGACAACAGAGGATGAGATGGTTGGACAGTGTTCTCGAAGCTACGAACATGAGCTTGACCAAACTGTGGGAGGCAGTGGAAGACAGGAGTGCCTAGCATGCTCTGGTCCATGGGGTCACGAAAAGTCGGAAACGACTAAACAACAATATTTTATTTTGTATACACCTATTTAACACAAAAAAGTTAGCAGCAACCCAGGGAGGCAAATTGTGCTACTTGGAAGGAAACAGCCTTTTGCAATGGACTTCCTAATGTCAACCTTCACTGAGCTAACTTTATAAATCTTTTGCTGTATCTGGGATCCATATCTGCAGAGAGGACCACTAGTCGCTACATGCATACCATTTGGAAAAAACAATGAAAACTCTTTTAAGTTAGGAAAATCAGAGTTGAGTCAAAGTGTTAAAAGTTGCTGAGAAGTCAAATTAGCCATCTGTTCAGTTTAGTGGTTATTACAAGATTCATTACTTTATCTAGAAGATAAATGTCAGACCAATAATCAAAGGTAGCTGTTGTCTTTTGAGAAAGAACTGAAGATCAAATATTCTAAGTTGCCAAAACAAAGTTAAATAGACACATGCTCAATTTCAATTTTTTGGTACTTTTTAAAAATAATAATAATAATAATCAAAATTGCCTTTTCCTACAGAATCTAGCTATAAGCTAAAGACTACAGTCCCTTTCAGTTCTGTGTTTATGAAGGACTGCAAAACTGTGCTAATTTGACTATGACATTGGTGCCTGCACTCTTTCATGTTCCATCTCTCTCTCTCTCATACACATTAATATTCTACAGTGGCACATTGGTTCCCAAATAGCTTGGCTGTCAAGCTATTAATAATAAATTGGCTTCTGAACACCACAAACCCGGAAGTAAGTGTTCCAGTTAGTGAACGTACTTCAGAAGCCAAACGTCCGACGCAGCTTATGCGGCTTCCGATTGACTGGTTTTCAAACCTTGGTTTTCAAACCATTTCGGGAGTCAAACGGACTCCTGGAACCAATTAAATTCGAGAACCAAAGTTGCACTGTAAAGGTAAAGGTAAAGGTACCCCTGACTATTAGGTCCAGTCACAGACGACTCTGGGGTTACGCGTTCATCTCGCCACTATACAGCCTTTTAAATGTGATTGTGGGTGTTTCTGTTTTAACTATACTGTATTGTGTTTCCTTCATGGATCAATGCCTTGTCGTGGCGAAGGGGCTTGAATAACTCAGAGAAGCTATGAGCTATGCCATGCAGAGCCACCCAAGATGGACAGGTCATAGTGGAGAGTTTTGACTAAACGTGATCCACCTGGAGAAGGAACTGGCAAGCCACTCCAGTATCCCTGCCAAGAAAACTCCATGGACAAAGACAACAGGCATTTGGAGTACGACAAGGTTGTATATTGTCTCTCTGCTTATTTAACTTATATGCAGAATTCATCATGCGAAAGGCTGGACTAGATGAATCCCAAGCCGGAATTAAGATTGCCGGAAGAAATATCAACAACCTCAGATATGCAGATGACACAACCTTGATGGCAGAAAGCGAGGAGGAATTAAAGAACCTTTTAATGAGGGTGAAAGAGGAGAGCGCAAAATATGGTCTGAAGCTCAACATCAAAAAAACCAAGATCGTGGCCACTGGTCCCATCACCTCCTGGCAAATAGAAGGGGAAGAAATGGAGGCAGTGAGAGATTTTACTTTCTTGGGCTCCTTGATCACTGCAGATGGTGACAGCAGTCATGAAATTAAAAGACGCCTGCTTCTTGGGAGAAAAGCAATGACAAACCTAGACAGCATCTTAAAAAGCAGAGACATCACCTTGCCGACAAAGGTCCGTATAGTTAAAGCTATGGTTTTCCCAGTAGTGATGTATGGAAGTGAGAGCTGGACCATAAAGAAGGCTGATCGCCGAAGAATTGATGCTTTTGAATTATGGTGCTGGAGGAGACTCTTGAGAGTCCCATGGACTGCTAGAAGATCAAACCTATCCATTCTTAAGGAAATCAGCCCTGAGTGCTCCCTGGAAGGACAGATCGTGAAGCTGAGGCTCCAATACTTTGGCCACCTCATGAGAAGAGAAGAATCCTTGGAAAAGACCCTGATGTTGGGAAAGATTGAGGGCACTAGGAGAAGGGGACGACAGAGGACAAGATGGTTGGACAGTGTTCTCGAAGCTACGAACATGAGTTTGACCAAACTGCGGGAGACAGTGCAAGACAGGAGTGCCATCGGACACGACTAAACGACTAAACAACAACAAAATTGTGTTTTTATCCTGTGAACCACCCTGAGATCTTTTGATGAAGAGTGGTATGTAAATCTAATAATAATAATAATAGAGAAAGAGTATCAACCATACAAAAAATTGAGCTGCAGATTTGCATCTTACAACAATCCTGTCTCAGCCCCCTGCGAGATAGGGTAAGGCTAATCTATACACAGAATCTAAAGCAGGAATGGGGCAGGAAACATAATTTTGATGCTTCTTGTATGTCAAGTTACGAAAGTGTCAAAAGAAAAGACTGCTGTGGCAAAGATTGAGTGGACATTTTGTAGCAGACAAAGAATTCCTCAGCATCAACAAGCTACTGTTCTCCACGAGACAAAAGCAAGCTCTGACTTCTGTAACTTAGTACATTTACTGAATTCTGAATTACACACATTACAAACCAAAAGGAAGAAGAGGGTTTTAGCTCAAATGCTTTGATTCCAGCAACTCCAATACATATTTGTAGCTCCAGGTGTACAAAAGCTTCACTGAATGCAAACCTTTCCCTTCAAAAGAAGAGGGCAGAAATTGTTGTGTGTATATGTATTGTGTTTATTCCACTTATCTATAAAATGTGCTGTGAAAAAATATTGCCTGCTTAATAAACGAGGCGGTCAACAAAATCATTTATGCTCGCTTGCTCCATCAATGTACACCCTTTCTTGATAAAATTTAAATGATTGCCAACTAATCTTAAACTTTGATGTGTCTTGCTTGATATTTGTGTGAAAACATGTTTGTATTTATAGCATGAAAAGGAAGCAGTTCTAGAAAAATAGCTCTATTAGCTGAAGAACAAAACAAAACTAAAGTTCAAGAACAGCCCAAAATATTCTTAGAAGAGGTCAAGTGTTCAACAAACAATAGACATTTCCTTCAGGACCGAATGTACTTGCTATGGGACAGGGTGAGGGAAGCCAAGAGAATAACTTGCCACACAGGACAACAAAAGTCCCAGCTAACTGAAAAAGCTCCACATTATGGATCTATGCCCCGTATTGTCTACAAACAACAACACTGACTACCTTGTTTTCTGGAAACACACACCTGCAATGTCATAACAAAACCTGAGAGAGATATTGTTTCTATTTTGCTGTAGTTTTGTTCAACACATTCTCTTCTAATATATCACACGTGGGGTTACCGTTATCTTCCTCAACAAGGCAAGATCGGGAATATTATACTTGTAACATTCTAAGATACATTCCTTACACAATCATTGTCACTCCAGCTCTCAATGGCAATTTTCTTAAACTCTAAATGCTTGAATAAGGGCAACGCAAATTTGTTTGTCTTTTCAGCAGGATAACAGCCTGGCATACACACAGAAACATGAAAATAAAGTTTTATAAAGCAGACAAAATTCCATTCAATCAGAAAAAGTCCTGGTAACAATCACAAACCTATTGGTTATTTTTAGTAAAATATGTAACAGTAAGATTATATAATTGAATTTAGGTCTTATCAAGCCTTCTATCTTTTATTTCGGGTGGGAAAAACTCCACTTTATATACGTCAACCTACTGACTTGTCTATGAGCATTCAATATCTTGTTCGTAAGAGAAGGTTTAGCCATGTGCATGGCTTGGACCATGAGCCAACCCTACTCTTCTTTTTAATAAAAGTACCCTGTCTTGTTACGTGCTGGTTTTAGTTTCAAAACTAGAATTAGCAATTATCTGCTTTCTAACAAGCATGAGGAAGCAGCAACTCAATATGGTTTTATAGCAAAATACCAGGGACCATAACGAGACAACTAATCAACAATACTCTGAAGATGGAGAAATGCAGACACAACAACACTGACACTGTGAGTGACATGATCACTCCCCGGTACCCTCTCTGGCTGCAGGAAACCCAGAAACCTTCTTGATCTTCTGAGGAATTCCAGGCGATGAAAGGGGCTGGATAGTTAGAGCACAGGTGGCACAAGTGAATACAGGGTGAATACAGCAGAGAACATGTGAAAGCATATAACCATGGCTACCATGTGGCACTGTTGGCAGAGAGGAAAGTCTATTTATCTGCCTCTATTGCATCCTCAGAACAGCTCTGGCTGAACAGGCTGGTTAAACCCAATCTGAGGGGGGAGAAACAGCTCCCAGCACTCAGAAGTGTGCTGGGATGCATTTACTAAAGCACCGAGAACAAATCTGCAGACATCTGCATCAAACTGGACACCACAGTTGAGGCAGGTCCTGCAGATCTTTGGGATCAGTTACAATTCCTGAGGCCTGAGAATAATAAACTGGACACTTGCAGGCAGTGTTAGAAACTCAGGTATGTAAGGTAGGCACCAAACGGCTCCTTAAACCCGGGTTATGGCCACCAAAATGGAATGTCTACTGGTAGTTGCCATTTGAGGGCCAGACGGCTCAAATGTCATATTTTTCAATATGCATTTTTGGTTCCTGAAATTTGTTCTGATTGTGCAGATAAAATATTACAGATAGAATTCTTGTTGCTTGTTTGGGAAAACAGGCAATATCCAAGGATCCCTAGACATGCACCTCCAGATGGTGGAGACATCAGGTGCCATCCTGGCGCCCAGGCATCTTCACTTAGTGACAAGCCACATACAAAGCCCGGACAAATTTCGAACACTGCTTTCAGGGGTTAGGCTCTGCAGATGCTCTCACCCCATAGTTTGGAGGAGGTCGCAGTTTAAACCAGCCTTCCCTCACCTGGTGTCCTTCAGATATTGTTGCCCTCAAACTCCCAGTCTCTACCAGCCTGCCAATGGTCAGGGAAGACAGGAATCTTAGTCCAAAACACCACGAGGGCACCAGGTTGGGGAAAACTGCTGTAACCAATATATCTTCAAAATAAGTTTTCACATCACATTTTAGTCTTTGGTTTCACTTCCAAATGTTAAGAATCCCATCAATGGATTACCTTATTTCTGATGTTCTAAGTATTAAAATTGTGCATAATGCACTAAAGCTAGTTATGCGGCTGCAAATATGAAACATAAAAGAAAAACAGTGCAATAACAGGGGTGTGATGGCGATTAATGAGCTAATTATCAGATTTCCAGAACCTGAAAATTACTTTCTGTTGGGGAAAAAATCCTAAGAAGTGCATACTAATTGTGTGTGACTGGAACAGTCATGCAAAGGCACTGTTAATTAACTTTTAAGTTCAACTTGCTATGATAGTTACATTGTATTTACCATCTTGATACCTCTTTTTAGTCATAATTGTTCTGACATGTGCAATATGAATTTGTCATTGAGTGGTTGGACACAAAGGAATAGTGAGAGGAAGCAGCTGGGAAATCACCAAGGGAAGAAGACATAGAACCAGGGGAGCAGCGGTGGGATGACAACAACGACTGGTCAGAGGGGGAAGAGGGAGAAGACTGGGAAAGGGAGGTGTTGGAAGCTGAAGATGTAACACAGCTTAGTGAGCTGGGAGAGTCTGTGGCAGAGAGAATTCCAGAATCAGAGGCAGAAGCCAAAGCCAGCGAGTGGGAGGAGAAATGAGGGCAAGACACAGAAATAAGTCAGGATGGTGATGAATCATAGGTATCTCCCCCTCCTGCTATGATGACAATATCCCAGAACCAGAAGGGGGCTGAAATGGACGGAGCAGCAACAGGCTGCATGCAGGTGAAGTGTCTGATTGCTTGGGGAAAGCCCTGGAAAGGAGAGGACTTAGACAACTCTGGGGAGGCAGGAACTTTCGGTCTCAGCAACTGATTCATGGGGTAAGACCTACCGGGGATGATGGGGAAGTGCTCATTAGGCATGACACTCTGTCAAGTCTGTGGAGATCATGTTTTTGCTAATAAAGAGTTAACTCCCAACTTTGAATGGTCTGATTTACTGCCAACTCGCTCTTTGACATAAATACACAAATAATAAATTTCTAGCATCCATTGTTAGGAAAAAGAGGTGTATGATTGATATTCAGAAGGCAAAAAGGAATGTCAAGTATGCTGTTTCTCACTCTCATCCAAACATGTTTGAGTTAGCAATTACAAGACTCCTGGGCATACTAGCTAAACAGAAGTATCAGCTGGTAAAAGAGACATGCCAAACAAAACCTCCCATAAGAAACAGTTGAAGGCGCGCAGCTCATGTGAGAAAAAAAAATATGAACACACGTATACATGTTTCATCTGAATAAATAAAACAATTGATGTTCTCCTTCTTCCTGTCACCCATTACTTGAAGCTGCTAACAACTCAAAGTACCAAATGCTAGAAAAGATTTGGAAATATTACCAGAATTTCTCTGCTGAATAGCATATGGAGGACAATTGCTGCATGACTAACTGTCCAACTTTCTCATTTCCCCTAAATAACTTGGGGAAGGGGAAGGGAAACTTTTCTATCCTGTGGAGAAATGTTGTGCCTGGATGGAATGGCGTTTATTTAAGCAATGCAATGCAACAGTATTGCCCAGCACAAGAAACAGTGCCACATTCCCGGACTCATATTATAAATCAAACTCCCTATCAACTTTTGCTTTCATTTGATAGCAAAACTGCTTCTTTGTTTAAGCTGTATAATGGTATCCTTGTTATTATTGGGCTATCTTGCCCAAACAGCTGTGTACTGCACTTCTCACAGCAAGACGTTGCAGTTCACTCAAGACAAGGGTAAGAGAGAATGACAGAGTAGTTTTGCAGCAACTAATAACCAGATTTGCAATACATATTTCTCAAATTTCGTTCCTTTAGTAGTTACCAAATAACATCCTTGTTAGTTTCCTACCCTAATGATGAAATATCTTGCCCTTTTTGGTTTGCCACAATAGGTCAAATTACTTTTCCTCTTCTCAATCCCTCAATACCTACCAACTTTTAAAACTAAACAGTTAATCCACCCAATGTGCTCTGGTCTATAAAACCTAATGCAGCAATAAAAGTATTAAGTCTGTAAGGTATCCCAGAACTTTCCTCCTTTTTCTTGACTACCCAATCCCTATCCACCTATACATTTCAAGGCTGCAGTTGTCTTGTATTATATGCCTAAAAAGAGGAACACATAGTTTATGCTGTGAGAATTCCACTAAACCTGTAATTGCATTACATTCTTTGTATTCTCAAATAATTCCCAAAAAGCCTTTATCACTGTTGCTTTTTTGCTCCCTCTCTAAACTGAAAACTTGTCTGGTGTCTTCAAGAGATATAGAAAGGCTAGATATCAGTGCCGATTGGTGAATGTTGGTGTCAAACAAGGAATCACTCACTTCATTTCCTGTACATCACTGTAAGTTTATCAAGTACTAAATTTGTCATTTCATAAGCTGGACATTTTATCTTGACAAACTCAGGGTTTCACTTCCCATTTTAGTGGTACTCTGCTGAAGTGACTAAGCGGAACCTCCTGTAAGTAAAACATGAACAGTGGTATTTCCTTTGGTAGACCTTTGGGCAGTATGCCACTAATGCGTCTCGTCAGTGCAAGGATTTTGACTTCAACAACAGGCCTTTCCTACCCTCTTCTCCACCCACACGTGTCCAGCACCTACATCAAATCTTCTCCAGATGGTTGAGGGAACCCCTGGAATAGATTTAGGGGCATGGGGAAGGAGAAGAGGATTAAGTTTTCTTGCACAATGACAAGAAAGTATATTCTCCAGACACTAAGAAAGCAATATTGTTTTACATGCCCAATGGGTCTCCCCATAGGATATTATTATTATTATTATTATTATTATTATTATTATTCTGTTATAAGCACTTGTTGTGCTACATTTTGGAATTAAAAATAACATTTATGTTGCAGCACAATGATTTATCACATTTTTTTAAAAAACGTAGGAAATATAGGTCTGTGCTACAGACAGAGTTCAAAGATTCATACTGCCCCTATTAGGAAGGGAAAATACTTAATTTCCAACCTACACTGCAGAGTCCAAACCCTGAAAAATGCTGTGGCACCTTTGAAAAGGTCTGAATAATTGCTTTGAGCCACCTTAGGCTAGAGTGCAAGCGTGTATCTTTACAATTCCTTTCAGTACACTGGTGGTAGTTCTGCAGAACATTTCACAATACTTATGTTCTAATCTGTATATAAATAGGTCTGTTCTGGTTTAGCAGAGCAAGAGGAACTCCAATATCATGGTGAGTTATTAGGCTACTTTAAAGCAAAGGAAAGATTGCACCAGAAGTTGACATAGTATGCCAAGTCAGCAGTAGGTGGTCAAAGGTTCATTACAAGAAAATTTCATGAACTTAAAGAGCAGTCTGAGATGGCAAGTGAGACAGTCTACCTAAAAGGGCACAATACTGTAGAGCAGGCATGTCCAAAGTCCATTTTGGGGGCCTAATCTGGACCACCGGTCGATTTAATCCAGCCCCCATGGCAGTATATGTCCTGGAATAAAATCCTAAAAAACGCTCAACAATTTTGGTCGGCCGTCATGCATGTTCACTTCAGCAAATCTGGCCATCTTGGAAAAAAGTTTGGACACACATGCTGTAGAAGCAGAAGTCTGCTGTAGATGGTTGTCACAAACTTCAGTTGTTGACAGTGGTCCCTCGACTTACGAATTTAATCTGTTCCAAATGCACATTTGTAGGTCAAAAAGTCCGTAAGTCGAAAAAAAAGCGGTTTCCCATAGGAATGCATTGAAAATGGAAAAATTCGTAAGTCGAGTAAACTGCATCTAAAATTTGTAAGTCAAGAAAAACCCCATCTACACCGCAATGGTTTTCCTTTCGGATGTCAAAAAAACATAAGCGTGCGGCCATTTTTTTTTCATTCGAAACTCGAAATTTCCTACCGTAAGTCGAGTACTTCGTAAGTCGAGGGACCACTGTACTTACCGGTAGCTATTACATATAACACACACACTCATGGCTCAACCCTATGCATGAACATTTCAGTCTTTCAGAAATGAGATGTACATACATGGGTAGTCATGCCAGCATACTACCGCAATCGACAGCACTGAAGTAATGACCAGAGTAGCCCACAAAACTGATGCTACAGAAGTGGGCTGCCTACCCATTTTTGACAGAAACCCAAGCCTAAGCCAGGATCTAGAGGTGGGGTTTATTGCTTTATTTTTACTGATAATGCTAGTGTTTCTGTCCCAATTTCAACCATTCATTTTACACTGCAGTACCTACTGTGTTACAGAACCGTGGCTTTATTTATCAGTATACTGCCAAGTTGTATTAAATTTTATATGGCAGGAGAGAACTGCATACCACCCAAAATTTCAACAGATCAGCAGCAGTGGCACAATCATGTAAACCTGAGGAAAAGGACAATGAAAATCTCTGTGGTTTTCCAAGCTAACAGGATTGCTAACCATTTTTATCCGAAAATGGACAACATGAAATGAGCACTAGATTTCTGCTAGACTCCACTGGCTTACCAAAAGTGATTTTTAAGTTGTAATGATAGTAGTAGTAGTAGTTGTAGTAGTTGTTGTAGTTGTTGTTGTTGTTGTTGTTTATATGTCACCCATCTGACTGGACTGCACTAGCCACTCTGCTCTGATAAAATGTGGAAATTAACAGGTAAGAAAACGTCAGGAAGATTGGGGGGGAGTGCTATCTGAATGCAGTCATTGTGACAAGCATTGTGTCACTATGGATGAGGCACGCAACTTATATTAGGAGAGACTCATCAGCCAGTGAAACCACACATACTTGGATCAGCAAACTTTCCTCACATTATTTGATGAGACATGAATCATCATAGCATGGGAACCAAGTCAGTTGCTCCATAGTAGGCTTAATATAAAACCCTCAGGCAAGAAAAGAGAAGTGAAATTCAGGAGTGCTTCTGCAAGCACAAGACATTTTTCAATCTCTTTCCACAATCATCAGCTAACACGAGACCTCATGCAGCACCTTGTACAATATGTCAATATGCATGCTTGTGCTATGTTCCACATTTTGATAACTCTTGTGCAACATTTTACAAAACAGTACCACTGCCAGAATTTTTTCCATTGTTAACATTGAGAGTACAGTGGTACCTCGGTTTAAGTACACAATTGGTTCCGGAAGTCTGTACTTAACCTGAAGCGAACTTTCCCATTGAAAGTAATGGAAAGTGGATTAATCCTTTCCAGGCGGGTCCGCAGAGTACTCAACCTGAAGCGTACTTAACCCGAAGTATGAGTGTAATTGGTTCTGGAAGTCAGTACTTAACCTGAAGCATACTTAACCTGAAGCGAACTTTCCCATTGAAAGTAATGGAAAGTGGATTAATCCGTTCCAGACAGGCCCGTGGAGTACTTAACCTGAAAGTACTCAAACCAAAGCTTACTTAAACCGAGGTATGACTGTATATTAGAGAGGATATTACTTTCAGTATCCATTTTAAAAGTCTGAGTGCACAAAAACTGTAAATAGAAGATTTCTTATTCCCACCCTCCTCAATATCATTGCAACCAGCCTCTTCTTTAGACACAGAAAATATATATACTGTATGGATACAGTGCCGGCTCTAGGTATAGTCCCGGTGGCGTGGGGTGGTAGGGCATCGGGCCAGCAGGTGGGGCGCTGCGCGGCAAAGCCGCACAGAAGCCATGCTGCACACTGCGAGGGCGGGGGCGCCGGAGCGATCTCCGCGTCTCAGCGCCAGGGCGGCCAACCTGCTCGAGACTGCCCTGTATGGATACCACTGCTATCTACAACATCTACTGAAAATAACCACAGAAGACAGGAGACAAGAAATGAAAGGTAACAAAAATGAATAATTTGCAGAAAGAGTTAGACAGTACTAAAAATAAAAAAAGTATTTTAAAGTGCTGTAATATATGTAGTAGTGTTTATCTGAGAGACTTTATATACAGTCTAAATATACTGCTTTTTTAAATAAAAAAAATCAAGAAATTACTCATTATTCAGTTTTAATGACAATGTTCTAAAGACACATTCTAGAGACTTGTTGATGTATTTTGCAGCCCAACCATAAGTTTTACTTAAGAGAAATTCCTGATTTATAGGACTTATTTCCAAGTTAAAGTGTTCTTAGTATTGCAATCTTAGCCACAACAAGCTACCCCCGGCATTTGCAATTTCAGCAGAAAGTGTTAAAGCCAACAACAAAATTAACCCACACATTAAGCAGGAAGTGGCAGAGAAGGTACTAGAAACATCACTATGAAAGACTACATTAATATTTGAAGCACTACTTTAGGTGAACACTGCTGTGTGTCATTCCCTCAAACAGCTGCCAGATCTTAACTGTCGGGCTGATCCTATGCATACCTACACAAATGTAAGCTCTATGTCCAGTGGAGGTTACTTAGAAGTAAGGAGCATATGTTTGTTTTCTATCTTAGTAATACAATGTACAGACCATACCACCTTCTATTAATAATTCACCCCTCCATAAAATAAAAGCCCTATAATGACAGACAGCAACCCCCTGCTGTTGACAACAAGAATCATAAATTCACTTACAGCCTCGTTCCTTTGGTTTTTGAGAATCCAAGCTTGTGGGTGCATTTCTTGCAAGAAGAAACATAAAATAGGAATAGAAAATATATATGTACTCCAGCGCCATCTGGAAGAGTTTGGGGTTCCCTACTCCTGCCCCATAATATGCTCTCCTGTTCAGCATTATTAATGGAAGAGATTTATATCATGCGTTCTGCTATCTAGGTCTCTAAAATGGCTTACAAACATGTTTGTATACAATGTACCTTCTGAGCAGGGACAGTTCTTAATCTTTCATCCTGGAAGAGACTATCACCTGAGGCCTACTCAAATTCTGCCTGCCTTAGGCTTGGTGGAGCAAAGAGCAAGTCCTTCACAGAAGTTTCTGCCCTTCCTAAACCTAAACGGAGAGTGGAGCACAGAACAATACTCAGATGAGAGCTGCTCCTGCCACACAACATTATCCATGGGCAATATGGGAGACCAAAGTTTAAATCCCCACTGGCAATGAAGCTCACTGGATGACCTTGGGCCAGTCACTGCCTCGCAACCTACCGGTAATCTAACCTATCTCACAGGGTTGTTGTGGGGATTAAATGAGATGGGGGAGGACCATGTATTTCCCATTGAGCTCCTTGCAGAAGGGGCGGAGGAAATGTGGGATGTAAGTGCAACTATATATATATATATATATATATATATATATATATATATATATATGGCACTCAGAATCTCAAAGTAGACAGCTGGAAGTTGCTTCTTCCAATGGTAATTCTACTATGAACTTTTGACACTTATGGAGAAATGAAACCAGCTAGGAACCACTAATTTGCTAGGATCAGCTTAGGACAGAGGAGCCTCCTAAGCTCGCACTGCCCCCTCCAATGTTTTAGGGATGTGGGGTGGAAGGACAGAGTGGCAGGTATTTAGGGACACAGTTTTCATTCTGTGTCATATGGGTGTGTGTGTGCTGGAAATATGCCTTCTATTTTCCAGGTTATCTTTTAGCATTAAATCAGACCTAGCAATCAAAGTTAAATATCAAAAACCTAAAGAAGAAAGGGAACTACTGATGCACTACAACACACAAGTCCAAGTTTACGACTTATTTTGGAGGAAGCTAAGCTAACACAGACTTATTTTTTAGATGTCAAACTATTAAAAAAATAAAACTATCACATATATTGATTATATTGTGTGGCAAAGCTAAAGAAGAAACCTATGTGCAGCAGAGCATTGAATTAAGATATAAGACTCCAGTCCTTAGCACACTTGCAAGTGCGGTTCACTGAAATTGCCAGGAGTCTCTTTCAGGTAACCTCATTATAGTCAAGTTGTAAGAATCTTGATTATGAGTTGAATTCCCTGCTGTGCAGAGTTCACAGTGAAAACTCTCATGCCAGCTCTTCAGATCATCTTCTGTAACTGAAAACTGCATTATCTCACTTAGCTGTTATTAACCATTATTAATATTTCATACAAAGCCAAAGCTGGAACACAGTAAGCTCAGGAGTAATCTCAACTACAAAAGATAAGAGGGTGTGGGGAGAAAAAGGACCTAACATTCTTTGACTGTTTGAAGCACTTTTCAAAGCAAAAGCTCCCCCGTCCAAAAGAATTGTTTAAAGATCATGTTTATTATTGTTTCCAAATCAAGGACAACAGCTTCTAAACACAACTTTATCTGTTGCAGCAGCAGATGCACAAGTACATCACATCTGCAGTTCTTGTGTGCAACATTTGGAACTGACCTGGGATGGGTGGAGAGACTTTAGGCATCTAGGACAAGTAGCAATGTTAAAGTTTCTAGTCCGTTCATGCAGAAACTTTCTTCCGTGAGCAATCAAGTTTCAATAGTTTGCAAAGCCTTAAATAAAGGGCAGCTGGCCACCCGGTTTTATAAGCAGGCAAATCAGTCAAACCACTGCCAATGCTAACATGTGAAACTCGACTAAGCTGCTCTGTATTGTGTACAAATAGTTGCTAGCTCAATGAATGCTATTTGACCCAGAGGACTGAGGTAAGCCACATGCTCTCCTCCCACCATCATAGCAAACCTTCTGCTAGGCAGAAGTCCTACTATGCAAGATGCATGGAAACATAGGAAACTGCCTTATAACTTGGTGATACCAGTGGCCCATCTAGGGTATTAGAATAGAATAGAATAGAATAGAATAGGTCTTTATTGTCATAGTCCCCTTGCGGGAACAACGAAATTCTTCGGTTGCTATATCAACTCAAATAGGACACTCCACATAAATTAAAATACTGATTACCATCTTTGCTGTCTGGCAACAGTTCTCCAGGACTTGATACAGCAATCTTTCCCAGGCTTAACAAGAGATGCTACGGATTACAGGCTTGTTAGCTGCTACATTTATACTAGAGCAAGTGGAAGATAAGCCAAAAATAATTAAATGCAAGCTCCTCCTACAATTCTTTTCAGCTTCCTAATTAGGCCCAAATCCCACTGTTACACAATGAACAGCATCAACTGTCTTCCCAAGCTCTTTATCGCGACACTGTACACAAGTTCCCCAACTCTCATTTGCCTACTGATCAGGAGAACTGACCAACATTTTGTTACACACTGTGGAAAGCTGTATTTACTGTTAATTATTCTTCTAGTCAGCAGAGAGTGGGGCATAGAGGAAAGGATGAACTCCACTTCTAGAAGGCAAGGTCAAAACACTATTAAGTTTCCTGTGACCATCCAGAAGAGGAGGCGGCCCACAGACTTGGTCTTAGCAATAACAGTGTCTCTCACAGACAACCCTGGAACAGTGGCAAACCAGAACCAGGTAACTAGAAGAGAACAAGGAACCCAGAATAAATCTGAGATAGAATACTGAACACTGCAAAGTGCGGAAGATACAAAACAGAAATCCCCACCTCATAATATTCCAGGTTGAACTCACAAGGCAGGGCTATATGCTCCAGAAGAACACTTCATGGTAAGTTCAACTTTCCATTGTCAGTCAGCAGAGGACTGGAGCACACAGGAAAGGTTTTAAGGAAGCAGTCTTCCCAAGACTAGGTGGGAGAACTTCCAGTCACAGGACCTGCTGAAGGACCCTCCTGCTAAAGGCCACCTCATCAAGGACATATTTGTCCCCCTTGTAGAGTCTCCCAAAGATGAAGCAATGGGCTCAGCGGCTGGCTAAGACAGAATGGGCCACAGTGCCTAAGAGAAGAGGCTGAGACTTAGAATGGTGCTATACCAGTGCTATACATTCCCTGACCAACCAGTTAATGGTTCCTCTTTCTTTGCCCTGGGCCTCTGCCTTGTAAAACACAAATAGGGATTTTGTGCACTTCAGCTCTTTGGTACGTGACAAATAGATCCAGACTGCCCTCCGGACATCCAGTTTATGCCATTTCTTTCCCTATGGATAGACTAGCTTTGAGGAGAAGTCAAGCAATATAGGCCCCAGGGACTAGTGAAAACGGAAAAATTCGTAAGTCGAAGCAACCCTATCTAAAAATTCCTAAGTCGAAAAATCCCTATCTAAAACTGCCGCGGTTCCCCCCCCCCCCGGATGTCGAGACATTCGTAAGCGCGCGGCCATTACCCCCATTCGAAAAATTCAGTTGTTGAGTCGTTCGTAAGTCGAGGTACCACTGTAGTTCCTGACTGACTGATTGATAGCACCCACAATTTCCCCATCTGCTCATGGAAGCAACTGCCACCAGGAACACAAACTTCCACGTAAGCTCAAGTGGGGTGGAACCCAATGGCTTGAAGGAAGACACCATGAAGGTCCTCAGCATAAAAGGAGAGATCCCAGTTAGGAAATATGTGAATTACCAGTGGGAAAATTATGGAAGCCACTCACAGAAACTGAGATGCACTCTGGTACCCACATAATGCTATCCAGGGCACTGGCTGGTGTTTAAAGTTGTTGGGAGCAAGGCCTTGCTTCAGATCTGCCTTCAAGAAATCAAAGACTACTGGGACTCTAGCCTTCAAGTGGCAGACTGTGTCATTTGCACCACCTCTGAAAAGCCTTCCACAAAAAATATTGCAAAATGTGTTAGCAAAATGTGGAACGTAGCACAAGCATGCATCTTGACATATTGTACAAGGTGCTGTATTAGGTCTTGTGTTAGATGATTAGATGATGATTGTGCAAGAGACTGAAAAATGTATTGTGCTTACAGAAACACTCCTGAATTTCATTTCTCTTTTCGCCTGAGAGTTTTATATTAAGCCTACCACAGAGCAACTGACTTGGTTCCCAAGCAATGATGTTATCATGTGCTCTCATCAAATAATGTGAGGAAAGTTTGCTGATCCAAGTATGTGTGGTTTCACTGGCTGGTGAGTCTCTACTAATATAAGCTGCACACATAGTGACGCATAATCTCATATATCCAATTACTGGATACTTGTCAGTGACTATGTTGAGGAATCCCTCTTCTAGCAATGTGTGTTGTTCAACCTCCCGATGCAGAGTTGGAGCTAGTGCATGTGTAGAACTAGCCTTGGAAAAGCAGTCCCAGGCATAATGGAAGTCACCATGCCAGAATGGAAATCTACCAAGTACAAAAACCCTGGTCCCCACAGTGCAGAGCCACCAGAAGGACCTGGGCCCAGAGAGCCCTAGTGTGGGTAGAAGAGTTGTATGCACCTTGGGGTCCCAGAATCTGGAGACGAAAAAGTCAATTTTCTTGTTGTTCATGGCAAATGGGTCAATCCTGGGAGGTCCACCTCTGTTTACGATGGATTGAAACACTACTGGATAGAGATGCCACTCCCCTGATCAATCTCCATTCTGATCAGCTTATCCACCTTGATGCTGTGGATTACTCCAATGTGTTCTACTGAGATAGGAGGAGATGTTCCTCCTTGTAGGACAGTAATAAGTTGTTTCTGTTTGATCAGATCCACAAAGGTTAGGAGGATTAAGTAGACAGCCCTCAACTCTAGTCAGCTGATGGGAGTGGGCTGCCTTCTCCACACACACTTGGGACAAAGCTGCCTCCCCACCCCATCCAATCAAGCTGACATCTGGAACAGCCCTAAGCAGTTTCGGGAAGTGAAACCACCACTGGAGGAGGTGGTGGCAGAGTTCCCTAGACAGACACACCAACCAACTTCCCAGCTATCGAGGCCTGGAAGAGCAGAAGAAGCCGCTGCAGCAATCTGACATGGAACCTCCCTAGGGCAGCAAGTTGACAGCTGCCATGGAGCCCTGAAGGCAAGCAAAGTCCATGGTCTAATGGTTAAAACTTGGAACTGGCCAGTCCTCTCTCTTTTGAGCAGTGTTTATGGTCACCTCAAGATGTTGAATTTGATGTTAAAGGTTGAGAGAACTCTTCCAGTGATTCTTATCTGAAGGAGCATAGGTTCATGATAAAAGAGTAACCTGAACATTCCTGGTTGATTTGGTGTAGGAAGAACCCTGATCAGCTTACCATTGAGACAAGGATACGAGTGTACCCCTATGGGCCACAGCTGGGCCAACAATGCCAAGGACTGAAGAACCACACACACACACCCTCCCCCTGCAAAAAAGGTGTGGTGGACAACCTTGATTTAGATTATTGATTGACTTACCAGTGTTTGAGCCACAGGTTATGTCCCTGCAGCACTTTCTGGAAGAACTAGCTGATGAAGAAAAAGAGAAAGATGGTGGGGGGGGATGAATGTTCCTTTAATCTATGCACTCAATGCCTAGGCAGGCATGAAATACATCTGGCAAGTGTTTCTTTCATAACCTCTTTATTAAGCCAGCCCAATATCTCTGTGAGCAAGGGGATCTGATCCCCTGAAGGATTCAGTGTCCTTACAGCAGGGCTATCCCCAGATAAAAGATCCTTCCTTTGCTACATGTCTGAAGCTTCCCTCCAACTAAGGAGATGATGCCCACAAGCAATGGAAGCACGTCCCACTCTTCTCACTAAGAGACACGTTGGGCCTTCAATTCCTTCCCCACACTCTCAAAACATATACTGGTAGTCTGTATTCCCAAGCAACTGGTGTGGGTCAAAGTCTCCTGCTACAACCTGCACAATTGCCTCCTTACTGTTTTTAGAGACGGTGAGGAGACACAGAGCTGCCTGGAGCAGATTCCTTGCCTATCATCCTGGCCCCAAAGAAACAGAGCACCAACATGAGCAAACCATGCTGTGTTTAGCACTGGCCCCAATTCTTTGTTTGCTCAGGAAGAAGTGGGTGTGTGGGTGTGGGTGTGTGGAAGGACAGATCCATGCTATTGCTATGCTGTACAAAAGCATGTTGTGGTCCCTCTGCAAGGTGGTAAACTAGGGAGGGGAAGAGCCAGAAGGGGCCTCCAGATATACCCTCTCCTTAATCTGGATCCCTATCTCTCCTGGTTACAGCGCTGGTGGAGTGGGGTGTGAACAAAAGATAAAAGAAGAACCTTCCCTTCCTTCAAAACCTATGATGCCAGAGAGCAAAGGAAAAGGAAAAGGAAAGAAACCGTAACTGCTTCTGCCTGCAAAGCACACAGACCTAAAAATTAGTCATGCTCTCCTATTGAAAGAGGCAAAACTGGGAGGGGGGGGAAGGTTCCTTCCTCTTCTGGGCAGCCAGAGCAAACCGTTTTTTAAAATATCGTTTTAACCCTGCCTTCTAAAAGCAAAGTTAAACTTTTCCTCTATGCTTCACTCCTCCAGTGAACAAGAACTGTCTAGTATTTAAAAACAACAACTTTACAACAACAGAAGATCTTTGACAATTCTAACAGTGCATGCAACATGGCATGTGATATGGTTATTTGAATGTTCTCCTAGAACTGTTATCCATAGCACTGCTAAAAAGGACTAACAGACAGCACACTAGTCAGGTCCAATACTCCCCAAACACACCCCTCTCCAACCTTGACATTAACCTCAGATCTTCCAAAGCAATTTCCTCTATGGTGAAAACTCTAGTTTTAATCTTAGCACACCTCAGATAGCATGCTAAGGCTACAACTCTAATAGAATCATAGAATCATAGAGTTGGAAGAGACCACAAGGGCCATCCAGTCCAACCCCCTGCCAAGCAGGAAACACCATCAAAGCATTCCTGACAGATGGCTGTCAAGCCTCCGCTTAAAGACCTCCAAAGAAGGAAACTCCACCACACTCCTTGGCAGCAAATTCCACTGTCGAACAGCTTTTACTGTCAGGAAGTTCTTCCTAATGTTTAGGTGGAATCTTCTTTCTTGTAGCTTGAATCCATTGCTCCGTGTCCGCTTCTCTGGAGAAGCAGAAAACAACCTTTCACCCTCTTCTATATGACATCCTTTTATATATTTGAACATGGCTATCAAAAGAATTGACAGGGATTGCTTCCACATAAATTGGGTTAGAGCTGCTTCCTAAGCAACTATTAGCGAACTTTACCTCGGTCTACAAACGGAAGCCAAACGGTGGAAGGGCACTGGCCTCATTAGGGAAAGTGAGGTACAGTACAGTACTGTACACTGTACACTGTTCAAAGCCAACATCAGTTATGAGCTCAAATGATGGCTTTATGCCAGAGACGTAGCTAAGGGGCAAGTAATCAGGGTTTTTTTGCCCTGGGTGAAGTCTCCAGAGGGGTGTGCCATTGAGGCTCCCAGCTTGTGTGTGTGCGTGCGTGCATGTAAGCAAATGTGCATGGGGTGTGTGCCAAATTGAGTCTTTGATGTGGGTGAAATAAAGCCTAGTTTTGCCCCTGCTTTATGCCATCACCCAGAGCCCCTCATCTGCATGGTGTCTAATATTGCCACACTGTGCATGTGCACTGATATAAATGCACACAAAGCAGTTTGATGGAACAACAGGTGTTATCTAGTTTTCACTGCAAAACATCCAGTAGCCTCCTGTTCACGCACACAGTTAAAACCTTATTACTCTTAACCAGAATCACCAGTCCCACCTCATCCCACATCCTGCCTTATATGTTTACCACAGGCTGTAATCCTATACACACTTGAGCATAAACCCATTTAAGTCACTGGGACTTCATAGGCCCAGCCTTACTACAAAGCTGTCACACAAACACACAGCCCTGGCCCTGTAACTGCTTCCAGTCATAGTATTAGGAACCTAAGAGTTGCCTTTGCAGGATCAGACCAAAGGCCTACCAAGTCCAGCTTTCTGTTGGCCAAACCAGATGATACCTGGGGGAGGTGAGGGAAACCCACAAGCGGGGCGCAAAGCACAACAGCACTCTCTGCCGTCCACGTTCTCCAGCAACTGGTCTCACGAAACACTTCACCTGGTCACTTCAGACGGGCAAGGCATGTGTACACAACAGCTCTCGACTCGACCGGCTCCTGGCTAAGGCGACGAGGCCCCTCCGCCTCAATTCCCTCCCCCCCCCCATATCGTAGCAACTCACCTGGCCAACAACCGCAAGCCTGTCCTACGTAACACACCAGCCGAACCTCGACCTCGGCCGCCGGAGTTGCTGCTCTCCTTTCCTTGCCAGCGCCGCGCAACCCCGCCCCGGCCGCATCTCCTCGCTCGAGCAGAAACCCGCCGCCCTCAGCCGCCCCGACGTTGCTACCAGAGCGAAGGCTTAAGAGGAGGGCGAAAAAAATACCACCACCACCACCACCAGTATTACTACTGCTGCTGCTGCGACTAGCTGGAGTGCAATTCCTCAAGTGTCGACCCCCGCTCTCCCGGCCACCACTCCCCGCCACTCTTGCAAACATCCCAACCCCACACTTGCGCCTCCCTCGCCCCCAACTTCGGAGCGTTTCGCCTCTGCTCCCGGCTCCCCCCCCCCCCGGCCAGCCACCAGTTCGCATATCTCTCCCGACCTGGCCCTCTGCCCGCGCTCCCCTGACGCCTCAAGAGCTATATTGGGAATCCCGGTTGCTCCCGCTGGCGCCGCTGGTTAGCAAGCGAGCGGCGGCGGGGGAGTTCCCGAGGGGACCCACCGGGCACTCACCTACCTTCCTCTTCCGTGGGCCGCTTTCCCTCCGGAGGCTCCCGGTTGCCAGTGCCTGGCGTGCAGCAGCAAGCAGCAGCTGTGGTTGTGCGGCAGGCGCGCTTCTCCGCCGGCTGGGCTAGCTCGCGACGGGACGGAGGAGGCTTCTTTGGACGGGGCTGCCTCGCCTCCTCGCCCGCCAGCAACACGGGGAGCGTGCGGCGGCGGCGGCCCGTGGGGTCTCGGACGGAGGAGGAGGAGGGGACTATCGGGCAGGCGAGCAGCGAAAGAGGGAGGGAGGGAAAGCGACGGCTCCGCCACGTGACGGGCCGTGTCATCCTGCGCAGCCATCTTGCGTCCCTGCCGCGCCTCCTCCTGGAAGAAGGCGGCGGCTGCAGGGCAGCGGCATCCCGGCGGCCTCGGAGCTGGCTTCCCAGGCGCGGCCTAGATGGTTTCCCGAAAGAGGAGGCGGCCCGGGGAAAAGGGACGTGACGGATGCAATGGTGGCACCTAGGCCTGCTTGTAGGGGCAGCCGGAGACCCGCCGGCGCCGCTCTCTATAAGCGGAAAGCCGGTGACTACTTGACTCGGGTGTGAAAGCCGCCAGGTTACTCCGGACCTTACCTACCTCGCAGGGTTGTTAGTGAGGGTGAAATGGGAGGGGGTTTTGGGGGGGGGGAGCATGCTGAGTTGAGCTGCTCGGGTGGCCAAGCGGGGTGTCCGTGTGAGTAGGAATTAAAAAGGGACAAACCACCGACTGGGGAAACCCAACTAGGAGCTGCGAGTACGTGTGTGTGCTGTTTGAGTGGTTTGCTCAACTATTCCCCATTGTGCCCAGTGGAGCAAATGTGCACACAGGGTTGCATCTTGAGTCTATGCACTTAACTGAGCAGTGAATCCCACCGGGTTCCAGAACTCCTAAACAAGGGTGTGGATGGTTGCGTTCCAATATGCAGGCATTTGAACGCGTGAAGCCTTTCCCAGTACAGTATATACGGGTTGCGGTTAGGTGGGAGTTTCAAGCTGCTGGTATTTCTGCATGGCAGTTTACTGTTAAAAGATTGCTAAAGTGAATTAAATTCGCTTACAGGGTGTGAGTAGTTATCCCAGTATTCAAAGAAGTTTTCATTGTTTTGTACAGTACAGTAGTATCTGTTTCCAAGCAAGCATGTCCCTAGCATCTAAGCCAGGCATCCCCAAACTTTGGCCCTCCAGCTGTTTTGGACTACAATTCCCATCATCCCTGACCACTGGTCCTGTTAGCTAGGGATCATGGGAGTTGTAGGCCAAAACATCTGGAGGGCCGCAGTTTGGGGATGCCTGATCTAAGCTGTAGAATGGGAATTTCTGACACCTTGTATACAGGTGAAACTCTGAATATTAGAATATCGCTGAAGAAGTGCATTTATTTCAGTAATGCAACTTAAAAGGTGAAACCAATATATGAGATAGATGCATGACATGCAAAGCAAGATATGTTAAGCCTTTATTTGTTGTAATTGTAATTATTTGTCGTTAGGTGGGTCAATTATAAATTGAATGTAATTAATGAAATGTTTATTTTTGTATTATTGTAACTTTGTTTTATTTCTGTGGAATTTCCAAAAGAAAGCATTTGTAAAAATTAAAAGAAAAAGAAAAATAATAAGTTGCATTACTGAAATAAATGCACTTTTTGACGATATTCTAATTTTCCGAGTTACACCTGTATATGAGAAGACTTGTGCACAAAACAGTATTTTGATCACCCCAGACAACTACCCTGGTTTTGGGAGTTTGATCCGGAGAAATTCTGTTGGTGCAAAGTAGCAGTACAGTACTGGTTTTATTGGAGAGGAGGAAGGAGACTGTTTACTAATCACTTCACTGACATAAATAGCAATAGACAATGCCTGGCGCAATTTTTGTAATACTTCAGATGATGCTAGTCTGTAAACTTTACCAGTCTGTCTCCGTATTATAGACTAGCAGGATAGAAGTTGAGAGAACAGTGACTTGTCTGAGGCCACCTGAAAAGGTGATGGCTGAAATGGGATTTGAACTGCAAATTTTCTAGCTTGCATTCATAGTCACTATGCAGTACTACAGTATATGCTTCCTCACAGTGCTCCCCCCCCCCAAAGGGATACTCAAGGGTACACAGTACCAGCACCTCTTTTGTTGTTGTTAAAAAGTGTGGCACTTACTGTAACAACTCATGGTGAGTACCTGCACTTCTTTCTTTTTGGTTAAAAAGTGTGATACTTACTATAATAGCTTCATGGTGAATACAGACACCTATTTATCTAGAAAAAAACACTGCTTCTTCATAACAGTTTAAGTAATGGGGGGGGCTTTTAAATATAAAACGTAAACAATATGGAAGGGCACCCTTTGTATATTAATTACATACATGTTTTATTTTTATTTTTATTTTCAAATAATTTTTATTCATTTTCCAAATACAAAATCACAAAAAACCAAAACATAAAAAACATAATAAAGAAAAACATCTCAAATCTTATATTATTTACTTAACATTGTTGACTTCCTCAATTCCCCCCGCACTGGGTCCATTTTAAAATTCCAATTAAGCAGTTTTCATCTTATGTCTTAAATTATTCTAACACATTTTATCATTAACACTCAAATATTCTAGAGTCATCATATATTCTCCACCAATAATTAATCAATTTATCCAAATCAAAAATTATTTTCCCTTCCTTCTATCTTCTATTTCTCCCCTTAGCCTAAAATTTTTTACCAAGAACTTTCCATAAATTTAAATATTAATTCTTCTATCATACTAACATTAAAACAAATTTAGCCCCCCTTCCCCAGGACTCAGGGTCTCCCAGATTCTTCAGCGAGTTCCATATGTCATTCCAGTTTCGGACCATCTAAATCAATCAAAAAAGTTACATCCATTATTACCCTTCACCCCACTCCCACCCTGTCCCAGCCTACCCACCATTCTTCCTCAATCATCCCCTGATGCCTCACCAATTCTTTAAATACTGTAGTACAAAACCATCCAGCAATAATTCCATTTTTCAGCCCTTTCTCAGTTTTTATTCCCTTTAGGTTCTGACCCCAGTATGGATCCTGCCCTCCCTCTCTCACTGGGAGGACATTACTCCATGCTGGTTCTTCTTTGGGGACTCCTTGGATCAAACAGATGTTCTGTTTCCCCCCCCCCCTCACTGGGGGAACAATGTTCCATGTATCTTCCTCCTTTAAAAAAAAAAATCAATTACATTGTCCAAGACTGATTATTGTTCATATTGCTTGTTAGAGTTAATCCTTTTTCTCTGTCCAGACAATTCTGGTTCCTTTCATGCCATTCACACAACTGTATGTTACTTTCATGCAACAAGGAAGTGGAACAGATTGTATTTCCAAAAACATCAAAGACCGAGTTTATATCCAGACTGGTTATAGTCTCATTTTTTTAATTCTTCTTCATGTCCTAAAATTCTTGTGTCCATTTGTGAAAAGAGCAATTGTCAAACTTCTTATACACAGCCTCATATTTTACACTCTCTTCACAATTGACAGTTCTCAGTCTCAAAGAGATAAACAAATTCCTTTCTATTGTGATGTCATAATGGCGGCTCACTGATTCCTCCATGGACCTGACTTCAGCTTCCAGGGGGATTTTCCCCAGTCCAAATTAAAACATTTTTGCAGGGATTTTAATAAATTAAGTCCAATCCTTGGTAATTAATAATTTCCTTTCAATTTTTCGGCTATAGGCAAATTAACTGCATTACAGTCCTCTCAATGGGGGAGATCAACTTCCTGTTTAAATCTCCCCTCCCCCGGAAGGGAGAGGTTAATAAAACATTACAGGCAGTAACTGGCGTAAAAGGAGCCTTGAATAACTGTTTTTAGATAGCAGCCATAGCATATGACAGTTATACAAATGCTTATACTTCAAAGCATAGCTGTCAAGTTTTCCCTTTTCTTGCAAGGAAGCCTATGCAGCATAAGGGAATTTCCCTTAAAAAAAGGGAGAACTTGACAGCTATGCTTCAAAGTCCAATAACTTTAATAAGCTTTAGACCTAGCTCTATGACAAATAGTTCAGTAGTTACGGAAGAGAAACACGAAAAGCTACATCACAAGGAAGGACAACAAAGAAGGGACTTTAAAAATAATTGGAATGGGGGTGTATAGAAAGAACAAGGTGTGATAAATTGGATAAAAGGAGAATAAACACTTAGCCAATGTCAGATGTTGACTTGGAATTTTTGCAGTTCACCTCCTACATAAATTCAACAACTAATGGGCTGTAAAATTGACTATATAATACAACTAGTGTTCAGTGCTTGACATACTCAGCCAAAGAGGAGTCCTCTGTAAGTAAGCAAAATACTTGGGGAGAAACATGCAAGAGTTTTTATTATTATTTTCAATTGCTTGTGCTTCCTTTTTAAGGAAGGTCACTGCCCACAAGGTGAATCTTGGTTTTAGCAACTTCAGGGTATGCCTACACTAACATTCATTGTCACATTGCATTTCCATTCATCCTAAAACTGTCACTCACTTTTTGACTGTAGAAAAACACACTTTCTCCTCTTGGGATGTTGGGCTCAGGTTTTTATATATCCTGCCCTCTCCCCAATAATAATGATAAACAGTGTGCCTCTACAGGTATCAATATTTTTATATAGCATTCTAAAATGAAGGGAGGAGGTGGCTAACTGGGCCCAACCTTGGATACTTTTAACAGTATAAAGCATTTGACATCGAATAAACGTTTATTAATGTACGCACATGAAACTGCATTACATTGGGAGGAAACACATTACAGGCAATTGGTCTGTCTATGCCAGTAGACATAATCTGGCTCTCGGCATCAAGCGAGTGTCTTTTGGATCTGAAATCCTTGTAGCTGGAGATTCCAGTTACAGAAACTTGGACTTTTTGCATGTGTTCTTAACAAAAGAAGGCAAGCGCAGAGCAGAAGCTCATGCAGAGTTGCAACAGGCAAACTCTCCTGAAGGCAGATAATGCAACAGCATACCTACATGGACAATGAAGGAGTAGCCCTTGTCCACTTGGAAACCCAGCACAATTATACCTACCTGTACTCTACTCTCACAGGCTTCAGGAGTAAACCCCAAGGAAAAATCCACACCCAGTGCCTTGTGAGACATCTTTGGGAGAATAAAGAGCTGAGGAGTAAACCCTACACAAATCTGGAGTGGTGTGCCTAAAACGGTTGGATGGTGTGTCTTGTACACCTCCTTCCGGCAACTCCTGCCGCCAAGCTGGTGCCAAATGCATTGACCACATCAGTGAGGCCAAGAAGGGGGTCTGGTTGTCTGGGCAGCCCAGGACCTCCATATACACTCTTGCGCCCACGGAGGTCACTTCAGTGCTGCTATTGCAGTAAAAATAATGTGGGAGGCAGCAGTTACAAGTTAGTGGTCTCTGCAGCCACAGCAGGTGCTGTGAATTCAGCAGTTTGACTTCACCCCCAGAGGCACAGTCAATTGTCTCTTGAGGTAGATAGAGGTCAACAACTTACACAGAAGAACGAGACAGTTGCCTAGAATTACTGTTCTCTCTGGTTTGCTCATTTTCTGGCGGAAAAGGGCATCATGGAAACACAACATCTGTTTTGCTTGCAGAAGGTCCCAGGTTCAAACTCAACACCTCTAGATAGGACTGGGAATGTCTCTCCAGACAGCCACTGCTGCTCAGTGTAGACAATACTGAGCTAAATGGAGTGACTTGGTATAAAGCAGCTTCCTGTGTTCCTCACATTCCTATATCAACAAAAAGAGGCATGGTTTTAATCATACCCACCCCCCAGGCAATCTAAGAGGAATTAGCAACACTAAATCACTATGCAAATAATTCATTTTCTTTTACCGCATGACTGTTTTCTATTATCTACAAGCCCATTTTGGAGAAATGGGCAAATGTTATTTCAGAAATAATAAACGTGCTTCTGTTATTGTGTAGATTGGTGGGGGGGGGGTTGTTTCTGCAATAGTCTCAGTAGAGAATCTGTGTAGCTTCTGATTGTACTTCTGATTGGAAATGCCAACCTCACGCAAAGCAAGACCTTCCTTTCTCAGTTCTTCTGCTTTGACTTTGTCCAAGCAAATAAGAAAATGAAATTGTAGAGCCTTGAAGGTGTTTTCAGTGACAAACGTGAATGCAAACTGCTTCTCATTCCTACTCATCTCATTCGCTGTTCTCTTGTTTTTTAATAAAAGTTTTTAAAATAATAATAAAGAGTTTGCTTATTGCATTTATAATTTGGCCTTGAACCTGAAGGTTCTCAGTGCAGTTCAGAACATTTCAGTAAGATTCAACATAATTTAACATTTTGTTAAAATACAACATATCAAATAAAACACAGAACCCCATAAAATCAACATCATTCTTTAAAGTAGCTAAAAGGCAAGCTGAAAGAAAGAAAGAAAGAAAGAAAGAAAGAAAGGAAAGAAAGAAAGAAAAAGAAAGAAAGAAAGAAATCTTAAATGTGAATGATTGATATGAGCTGATATGATGAGGACGGAACATGGTAAGGATCGGGAAATCCTACAAGAATAAATTTAGTTTCAGAATTGGGCAGAAGAGAATCCAGGAAAATGGGAAATGATTAAAGAGGGTTTCAAAAGACTAGTAAGCTGGGAAAGCAGAATCCATGGCAGCCTCCTGTGTGCTTCTAACCTCAAGCTGCTACCACAGCCATTGGCTGTTCTTATTCAAAAGGTTTGTAAATTTTCTGGTTTATGCAACTGGTTCATTGCCGCTTCCCCTCTGGGAACTTGAAGGAAACCCATCAAATCTTACTTTATTTGGACTGTGTGCAATGAAAATACTTTTGTAGGTCCTTTTAAGACAGCAGGGAAAGTGTCTTGGTCGGTTTTGAACTAGAGTCCCTGAGGTTTCAAATACATTCATACAAAAATCCTGTGGTGGCACCAGACTTGGGAGCACATACCCACATCCTCTTTCAAGCTGTACATATGCTAAATGATTGGGTGGGTGGGTGTTTCACATCAACTATTTCTGAAAGACAGAAGGCAAAGACCATAGTATATCTAAACTCTTCTGTTAATCTGTTGTCATGAATTGGCTGGATGCCATGGAGTGGGAGGAGGCACCAGCTGGGGAAGCACCAGGGGAAGAAGGCTCAGAGCCACGGAAGTGGTGGTGGGATGATGATGAGTAGTCAGAGGGAGAAGACTTGGAAGAGGAGGCATTGGAAGCTGAGGAGGCAACAGAGTTTAGTGAGCAGGAAGAGGCTGTGGCAGAGGGCAGTCCAGACTCAGAGGCAGGAGAGGAGGGGGGCCAGGAGACAGAGATAAGGCAGGCTGCTGAAGAATCTAGGGAAGCCCCCACTCCTGCTGCAACCAGCTCCCCTCTCTTCTGGTTTCTCAGAACATGCAGAGAAATGAACGAGAGGCAAGTTGACAAAGCCTTAGGGTGCTGGGGAGCTTCAGTGGTGGGACGGTGAGGACTTTCAGTCGTCACAACTGCTTCATTGGAGCAAGACCTGGGAAGGATTGTTGCGGCCGCTAGGACTGACCTGTTCTGTTTCTTTCAATAAAGAGCTAACTTCACTGACATTGGGTGCTTTATTGTTTTGTTGCTGACCTATCCCTGACTCCAGCTCCTGGCATCGATTGATTTATTCCATTTTGTGTTAATTTCACTCTTAAGTATACCTTTAGCTGCATTTATACAGTGAGCTTTTCTGTGGTTGTCTTTTTACCTAACATGCCTGACTTCACTTGTGCTTCAGCCTGGCTTCCGGTCATGTATTCCAATGATGGTTCGTGATCAGCAGGTCAGTTGATGGTAATGACCGCTGAAGATCATACGGCACAATGTTTTAATAAGAGATGAGTTGGGGTGGGGAAAAGAAATGAGCTTATTATTTATTTGCCTATTTCTTAAAATTGGGTGGTTGCAGCAATACAGTACATATTCAAACAGTAAGGCAGTCATTTCATTGCATTAAATTAAGCATTTGACCACTGTAGATTGCTTCAGTTTCAGTGAATTGGCATATATGTATACAGTTATCTTGTTTGCTTCCCCACCCCCTGACACAGTATAGCTCTCCATAAAATTGTGGGCTGTCCTTTACAGATTAATACCTTCATGAAAAAAATTATTTGTTATCTAGCAATGGAATTTTGATTATGCTTTATTGTATTGTTGTGTTCTTTGTCTATAATCTTTTGATTGTGAGCAGCTTTGGGAGGACTTTTGGCTTTGAATACATTGCAATATAATAATAATTATTAACAGTAATGAAACAGCCTGGGCCCCTTGGAGATTTTCCAATATGATTTGACTGCGATCTGGTGGTTGTTGAGTTCCTGCATAGTAAATCCACATAAGCCAGTGCAATTTTCCCATAAGATTATTTCTGCAGCATCTGCTGTAGAGGTACGGAATCTTTTTCTGGGCTGATTGCCATTTCATCTGTTGACACTAAAGGAATAACAGCAATACTATATCCTGTAGATCCTTTGTCAGGCTTTAGAGTGTGGTACCTTACCTAATGCCTTTGTCTATATTTGCTTGTAAAATTAGGTTTCATGCATTTTTACTTAGAAAAACCAATTTGTATATGTATACCGAGGTTCATTGCTTTCCTGATGACAAGTATAACTCTTTCTTGTTTCTCAAATATAATTAGGTGATTTTGTAAAGGTGGTCTCTGACATTAGTCAGAATAGATCCAGTCAAAGTCCACTGATTTCTGTGAGCCTACCCTTGGTGTGACTTAGTTCACCCTAAACTTTTTAATGTTAATTCTCAAAGAGGATATAATCACATCCATAATGTCCTTGTTTAACTATTTGCTAAACTTTTAGTTTTTAATACAGTACTGTACTGTACTGGATCTAAAGTCAGCTTTAGCTTTAAGACACAGAACTCTCCTGCTTTCTCAAGGTGGTGTTCCCAGTTGTAGAACTCCCAAGAACATTACATAACAATAATTGGGGTCCTTTAGTGGCTTCAAAGAAAAACAATTTATTATTGTGGCTCCTTCAGTGGTACTTCATTAACAATGGTTCAAACAATGAGCAAGGGAGGTTGCTCTTGAGATTTCTAATACATGGTATGGCAAGATGAAAAAGGAAAGAACCACTATTAAGATTTTTTTTTTCAGCCTGCTGCTATTATCCAATTTGGCCCTTCCCATTATTTAAAGCTTTTTCTTCCCTCCATACATCCAATGCATAATCATGTTGGTATTTTCATTAAAGGTTATGTAAACTGTGTAGCTGCATTCCAAAACCTTTTTTTTTTTAATGTGGGGTTTTCCAAAATGTTGAATGCAGGAAACTTAAACAGCTCCTCAGCATAATTATTTAGATTAAATCTGTATAGAGTTCATGCTAAAACTAGTATATTTCTATAGATGGGATTCCCATTTCTTCTGCAAAGTTTCCTAGATCTTGAGATCTAGAACATGACTATTAAACTAAAGATGTTTGCCTTTTTTCTTCCCACACGCCTGCAAATTATTTTAGTTTAACTAAAACTCACGTTGTTGGCATCCATCTGTCTCGCAAGACAGTGGAATGTGCCTCCGCTGTATTAGCAGCACTGAAGTGACCTACCCAGGATGCAAATTTGGGCAGTCTGTATGGAGGTCCTGGGCTGCCCAGATGGCAAGACCCCACCTCTTGACCTCGCTGATGTGGTTCCAAGGAAAGCAGAGAAATACGTTTTGGCACCAGCTTGGCTGTAGGAGTTGCCAGAAGGAGACATACAAGGTGTCATCCAACCATCTTAGGGACTCCACTCTCGATTTGTGTAGGGTTTACTCCTTAGTCTTTCTTCTCCCAAAGATATCCCCCAAGACAGTGGAGGTGTAGGATCAATGTTTTCCTTCTAAATTAGTTATTTCCCAGGTCTGCTCCTCACTTCCCTCTACAGCATATGTAAAAACTGCCTTCTTGACCGGTGGACCCACTATTGGTCTCATCCATTCATTCCACCAATGGCTGTCTTTGCATGCAGGGGAAGTCCCTAACTCACCAAGGGTTTGAGACCCATTGGCTACCCTCATCTGGTTTAGCCAGCCAGTCGGAGCTGTTCCTGAGGTGTTACCACTGTCGCATGCTGACAGTGTCGCACGCTCCTAGGAGCCACAAGTGAGAGCTGAGTGCAGGGTGAGGACCAACGGTACACATACAAGGTAAAGGTAAAGGACCCCTGGATGGTTAAGTCCAGTCAAAGGCGACTATAGGGTTGTGGCTCTCATCTCGCTTTCAGGCCGACGGAGCCACCGTTTGTGCAGGTCCAGCTTTCCAGGTCATGTCAGCATGACTGAGCTACTTCTGGCATATCGGAACATCGTGATGCAAGCGAGAGTGCACAGAAACGCTGTTTACCTTCCCCGCCACAGCAGTACCTATTTATCTACTTACACTGGTGTGCTTTTGAACTGCTAGGTTGGCAGGAGCTGGGACAGAGCAACGGGAGCTCACTCTGCCATGGAGATTTGAACTGCCGATCTTCTGATCGGGAAGCTCAAGAGGCTCAGTAGTTTAGACCACAGCGCTACCCGCATCCCTACAATGACTACAAAGACATACTATCTCAGAAGGGAACATGTCCCTCACCATTGGTACTATCCTTCCCTTAACACCCCATACAGCCCTCTATTTACTCATAGTTCTTACATAAGAAGAGGCCTACTAGATCAGGCCAAAGGCCAATATAGTCCAGCCTTCTCGCAGCAATCAGATGCCCATGGGATGTCCACATGCAGGGCATGAGTACAGTTACTTTCTCCCCACTTGCAATTTGCAGCAACTTTTATTTGCAGGCATATTGCCTCTTACAAGGTACATCGGATCCATGTGGCCTTTTCTTTCTGCCGCTTCTCATATTTCACTTGAAATATTACTGCCTCAGGGAAAGTGAATGTTCAAAGAAAGAAAGAAAGTTATGGTTTTAGAAGCCTACAAAGAAGAGACTTTGTTAAGAGAAGGTTAAGGGGTGATATGATAGCCATGTTCAAATATATGAAAGGATGTCATATGGAGGAGGGAGAAAGATTGTTTTCTGCTGCTCCAGAGAAGCGGACACGGAGCAATGGATTCAAACTTCAAGAAAGAAGATTACACCTAAACATTAGGAAGAACTTCCTGACAGTAAGAGCTGTTCGGCAGTGGAATTTGCTACCAAGGAGTGTGGTGGAGTCTCCTTCTTTGGAGGTCTTTAAGCAGAGGCTTGACAGCCATATGTCAAGAATGCTTTGATGGTGTTTCCTGCTTGGCAGGGGGTTGGACTGGATGGCCCCTGTGGTCTCTTCCAACTCTATGATTCTATGATTCTAAGAGGTTTGTGGCAGTAGAAACACAATAGTCTCAAGGCAAAGCTCTGGGTCATGTCACAAGCCTGGCCAAAAATCTAGCTAAAGTAACTTACAGTAGGGATCAGCAATCTACTGTATTTTTCGGAACATAACATCCTTCCTCCCCCCTCTCTTTCTTTGTTTCTCTCTCACTCACTCCTCCCTCCCTCTCCCTCTCCCTCTCCCTCTCCCTCTCTCTCTCTCTCTCCTTCCTTCCTTCCCTCTCTCTTCCTCTCTCTCTCTCTCTTTTCCACTCCTTCCTTCCTTGTCTCTCTTTCTTTCTCTCTCTCACCTCTTCTTCCCTCCCTCCCTCTTCCAACTTGAATAAAATATTGCGGGGGCACATACCATATCAGCCTCCCCCCACCTCTGTCGCGAGAAGCGGGGGGCAGCGGAGGGATGCTGCTCGTTCTTCCCCGCCAACCCCGCTGCCTCCTTCGCTCCCCCTCCAGCCTTTTAGAGGAGGAAAACCGGGGAGGTGGTCTTGTTTTCCTCCTCAAAAAAACCTAGGTGTGTGTTATGGTCCGAAAAATACGGTACTCCTGGGGCCATTGTGACTAAACAACAACAACTCTTGCAAAATCTGTGAAACAATATTTGACAGACAGTAGGAGAGACGTCTTCAGCCTCTTTCTTGCCCACAAGCTGGCCGTCCTCTAAATTTAATGGATTACCAGCACTCTAGGCCAACATGTGGCTGGCCACTCTGGGAAGCAAAATGTTAAATTTGATGGATCTTTGCTCTCTGGTCTTAGGTGGTGGTGGTGGGTGTCTCTGACAGCAGAGGGATTTGTGAAACGAACAGGGCTCTTCTCTGTGCTTGCAGAGATAATGTTAAGCCACACCAATTTTGTGAGTTAAAGTCATGGAGACTAAAATAGAATTTTATTATAGGAGTTCATTGCAGCCAACACAACAATATTTCACAGTTAGTGGTCGGGAACTGTACTATATCACACCATTATTCCAGCCTTATAATCCTCCCCAGGTTCAATGTATTGTCAAAATGAAAGGTTCTCGGTGAAATGACCCAGTTGTCTTTAGTCAGTTAATGTTATTGCTGCTTTTTGCAATGGCTGTGATTAATTTTCCCATGCAATAAATTATTTGGAAATAATATTTATTTTGCTGGCTGAATAGATAGATGTACAGCTTCTCTCCTGGGAAAAGATCTAATTAGTTGTTTGAAATAACTTATTGCAGCCAATCTGGACTTTCTGTTAAGATTAATTGACTTTAATTGGTCACTGAATAATGAGATGAGAAAAATAGGGAACAGGGACAAATAAGCATGTACTGTAGAAAAATGGAGAACTATTAAGTCCTCTGCAATCCACCAAAGCTTTTATGATTATTTTATTCTTTTAAGCAAAGAGAATTATGAACCTGAATTCTTTCCCCTTAGAAATGACAAAACCCCTCAACATTGTTACATTTTCAAATTAGTCCTTGTTATTTCTATTTTAAATTCTTATTTGTTTTTATGACTTAATCCAGGCATCCCCAAACTTCAGCCCTCCAGATGTTTTGGACTACAATTCCCATGATCCCTGACCACTGGTGCTGTTAGCTATTGATCATGGGAGTTGTAGGCCAAAACATCTGGAGGGCCGCAGTTTGGGGATGCCTGACTTAATCTGTTTTATATTCTATTTCTGTACTCCACTTTTTATGCTGGTTTATTGTTTGGTTGTACTGTGGTTTGTATCTTTTTATTTTATTGTCAGGTGAAGATGAGATTATAAACTGCTTTGTGGAGGACGTTCCTCAAAAAGTGGAATATAAATGTATAAATAAATATTTAAATTAAAAGAAAACACTGCTTATACCTTATACTAAGACACACTATCCTTTTATCCGACATCCTCTGTAGGAGAGCAAATAAATGAAGGCATCAGTAGCAAGCATAAAAGTGCTGAAATGGAGAGAGGAGAAAGAATTTAATACTGATATATGAGAGGAGAGAGAGAGAGAGAGAGAGAGAGAGAGAGAGAGTTGTCTTCTAGATTTTTCCAGATTATATATTATGCATATTATGAAAGATCAAGGCAGTGTTTTGAAAAGTAGCTCCTCAGTTGTCAGTGTAAAGTGTGCATTATCAACTAGGCATCCTGGCACATCCTTTAAGAAAAATAGCCATGACCCAGGAAGCCGGCTCCCAGAGAGCAGAGTCAGAAGTATGGTCTGGCTGGAGAAGTTTTTTACTACTCTAAGAAGTTTCCCAGACTTCATCAGAAATCAAGTGTGTTAACCATTAACCCGACCTGCGGTGAGTTTCTGCATAAAAAGCTGAAAACAACACTGTGAGGAAATCCATAGGGATTTAATTTTTTTTGGCTAAAAGGGGAGGAGGAACCTGAGTGTTTATTGTTTCATTTTTTCATTTTTTCATTTTATGTAATTGTTATATGTCATATGCTCTATTGTAAACAAATATGCCTACGGTATATCAATGGAACCATGTTCAGCAGTTTAAAGATGAGTGTTACAGTACTGAGAAAACTTCACACTTCAAAATGACCTTAATAGATTAGACAACTGGGCCAAAGCAAACAAGATGAGTTTTAACAGGGAGAAATGTAAAGTACTACACTTGGGCAAAAAAAAAAAAATGAAAGGCACAAATACAGGATGGGTGACACCTGGCTTGAGAGCAGTACATGTGAAAGGGATCTAGGAGTCCTGGTAGACAAACTTGACATGAGTCAACAGTGTGATGCAGCAGATAAAAAATCCAATACAATTCTGGGCTGCATCAATAGGAATATAGCATCTAGATCAAGGGAAGTAATAGTACCACTGTATTCTGCTCTGGTCAGACCTCACCTGGAGTACTGTGTCCAGTTCTGGGCACCACAGTTCAAGAAGGATACTGACCAGCTGGAACGTGTCCGGAGGAGGGCAACCAAAATGGTCAAAGGCCTGGAAACAATGCCTTATGAGGAACAGCTTAGGGAGCTGGGTATGTTTAGACTGGAGAAGAGAAGGTTAAGGGGTGATATGATAGCCATGTTCAAATATATAAAAGGATGTCATATAGAGGAGGGAGAAAGGTTGTTTTCTGCTGCTCCAGAGAAGTGGACATGGTGCAATGGATTCAAACTACAAGAAAGAAGATTACACCTAAACATTAGGAAGAACTTGCTGACAGTAAGAGCTGTTCGGCAGTGGAATTTGCTGCCAAGGAGTGTGGTGGGGTCTCCTTCTTTGGAGGTCTTTAAGCAGAGGCTTGACAGCCATCTGTCAGGAAGGCTTTGATGGTGTTTCCTGCTTGGCAGGGGGTTGGACTGGATGGCCCTTGTGGTCTCTTCCAACTCTATGATTCTATGAAACTTCCTCCCCCTGCTGCTTTTAGATTTAATTTCAAATTATTTAATTCATATTTTACTTTTGAGAATGAACACCTCCCCACTACAGCAAGATGTGATTATGATACCTGCAGAAGCTAAAAAAAGAAAGGCAACCACCAGCCATTTTTGTTTGTGTTTTTAAAATGGTGTTATTTAGGAACATAGAAAACTGCCTTATACTGAATCAGACCCATTGTTCCATCTAGCTCAGACTGGGGACATTCCCAGTCCTGCTCAGAAACGCCAGGGATTAAGTCTGGGAACTTCTGCATTTAAGACAGGTTTTGTACCACTGAGCAATGGCCCATCTGAGTTCCAAGTGCTACTTTAAACCTATACATCCATTGGATGTTCCTGAGCTTTTGCAGTGTGTGTATAAATAACTACCCAGTGCCTTCAGAATGCTTGTAAATTTTATATAAACCTATCATATCTCCAGTGCACATTGGGATAAGGTTAACTTATTGGTGTTTCCCAGCATGCTCAAACATTAAAGGAGTTAGGAAAGCCCAATGAAAAGATGCCATAAATCACTGACATTTTGATAGCACAAAGATAAGAAAGGTTAATGGAACTATTAACATTGGGAAACCAAGTTCAGTAAGAAGAGCGCTGGGAGGAGAAAAGAGGTTTTGAATTTTAGTGCTTGCATTGTCCCTGCTAGGAAGTACATTTCCATTAATCTTTATTAATGCTGACATGTCACCCATTATAATGCCAACGCCAGGGACAAAAAAAAATAACCAGTACCCTTGAGGAAGAGAATTTAAATTGAATTAGTTTAGAAACTTAGCTAAACTACAGGGAATCTGCCAGAGGATGCTTTTTTAAACGATTTGGCTCAAAACACCACATTGGAACCTGTCTGTATAAATAAAAGGGGGAAGAACAAGCAGGGGGGGGGGAGGTAAATAAGTTCAACAATTTTTCAAAAGAGATTCGGGATTGGATCTGAAGGTGCTGTACTGCTCAGGGAATGACTCCTTTAGATCCAGTCATATATCTTTGGCTTTTTAGAGCTAATTTAAGTATCTGATCCAAAGCATATTTAGATGCAAGGATGTGCAGTACACTAATTACTTGGCGGGGGTGCTTCTTTGTAAGCTTAGAATTGCTGTGTAAGTTTGAAATCCTATACACATTTATTTTATATTTGTTATTGTTTTTATTATTTAAAATCCTCTCCTCAAGAGGATCAATCCAGTCTGGAGCTGTGTGAGGTCCATATAGCAAAAATGTAACAAGAATTTAGTTTACCTGGGATTTTGTGGATTCATTTGACTTTTGAGCATCACCAAAGATTCTGGGATCTACTTCATTACTAAATGCATTGGGTACCTAACGTGGATTAACACCAATTGTAAGGAATGATGTCTCTGTCTTGCAAAAGGGGTTTTGCCTGGTAGCCATTTGGTCACTTTCAACTATGGTCTTTTTTGATATAGTTTGAAAACCTATAGCAGTTTAACTATACCTGAAAATCTATCGATCTAAATAATTTGAGGGACCATATCAGGACGAAAGGATGGGAAGGTATGAAGATGCCTCCTGATTTATACTGCTGAATCAGAAACATACTCAACATTTTCCATTGTTTCTTAATTAGCTGATAGAAAAGAAGTTACCTATCATTAGGAATGCAGGTGGAATTTGATTTCTGTGAATTCCAAAGTGGACTGACCTGATCCACGTCACCCCAATTACAATGTGGATTGGAACATAATTGTCCTTCAGACTTCTCTGAATTTTCCCTATACATTTCTCAGCTCAAAAACGTACCACAATGCATATTTTAAAAATGTATCTTTTGTGTTAAAATACGTTTTTAGAAACACATTCTTTGAGATAAAATACATATTTTGTGAAAAAAATCAAAGTTAAATATAATTCTCATGGTTTTTTAAAAAAGATATATTTTTACAAATTAATGTGTAAACAGGGGAGAACAGATTTATGAATGAGTGCATGCATGCACAATTCACACAGACTGAAAATAGGCTGATCCAGCCACAATCAACACTTAGTATATGCCTCTCTGACCCTGTAATGCCCCCAAGTGGAATATACCAACACAGCACCTTAAGGCAATATGAAGAAGAGCAAAGGATCTTTTCTAAGGTCACAAAGCTTTAACCTTCTATGATATTCTGATTAGATTTTTTTAAAAAAAATTAAAGTAAAGTGTATGTGCGTGTAAGGGAGTGATGCAATGCACTGTCTAGCTTTCATATCTCAGTTTCTAACACTGGTTCGAACTTTTCAAGCCTTCCATGACTCCAGTCCCTTGCATTTCCCTATGAAGGCCCACCTACAGGTTTTCTCATCTATGCCACCTTTGCAGCAGGCATGGGCAGCTTATATTAAGATTTTTACAGTAGCTGACACTGTGGAATATCCTTCCAGTGGAAGGGAAGAAGTTTGCAGACCTGGCCCTTTGAAAGGGCTGTAGGAGTATGTAATCTTTTCCACCAGATTTTTGTCCGGTTTCTGTAGGAACTGTTAAGATTTGGTACTGCTGGTGGTATTTAAGTTGTTTTAAAATGTATTCTTTTATTGCTATGTAAACTGCTTTGTACATTGGGGGAAGTAGTATAAGAATCATTTAAATAAATATGGTTCAAAAACATTCTTCATAGGGTAATCACTTCTTAAGAAATTTGGCACAGCAATACAGGAGGAGGCAGGATAATGTGGGGGGGGGGTAGGAACTCATAATCCCCAGTATAAGCTTGGGGATCACTTTGACCCACCCTAGCCCACATCAGTTTCGGGGGAGGAGGAAGTTATCTTGCATACCAGCTGGCTGAGCCAGTCCTGCCAGTGGGATTGGTGGCAATTGACTCTAGTAATTGCAGGACAGTGTATTTCACATGTTCAGCAATGGAATAATTAGACACCATGTTTACTCAGAAATACAATCATAGAATTGTAGAGTTGTAAGACGTCCTAAGGGTCATCTAGTCTGCAAGTGGGAAATCACTGCATATATCAGAAGGTAGTAGATATATGGCAAGATGTTTGGAACTCTGTTCATAATAGCTCAGTTGAGAAAGCATGATACTCTTCCTTTCAGGGTCATGGGCCCGAACCCCATGTTGGCCTAAAGAGTCCTGCATTGCAGGGGGTTGGACTAGATGACCCTCAGGATCCCTTCCAACTCTACAATTCTATGATTCCATGTCACTAACATGTTCCTCCATTCACTCTCGGGTTCACCTGATGGTCTTATTAAAATAGATGAAGTGCCTTAAATATGCCCCATAATCAGACTAGGAGACCTTGGTTCCAAGCCCTATTTAGCCACAGATCTTTTTAAAAAGTTTGATAGAGAGGAAAAGACAAAAAATGTGACTGCTATATTAGCATCAGACAATATTTTCTTTTCAGGGACACATGCAGGCATATATTTTTAAAACACCCATACTGCACCAACTTGAATGCAAACTGAAGGCACTGGGCGGGGAGAGGGGAATGCCTTATCAGTAATAGGTCTATAAGCAATAAAAGTGCAGGGTGTTTTTCCAAGTATGAATCATGTCCCCACTAGTATTACTAAAAGCAGGGTTACCCTAGGCTGGGCAGAGAGCTATGCAATGATTTTGTTGAAGCACTGGGCATGTGGTTGGCTGTGTGTGTGTGTGTAAAAGATTTAGTACACTCAGGAGCCGTAAAGCTGACTTTCTTCTAAAGCTTAAGGAATATGTTTAGTGATACACTTAATTATGCCACCTACCACTCCCCATGATTAGAGTCAGTAACAAAAATTATCATTGGCTTCAAGTTATTTGGCCAATGAAATAGAGCCAGACTGTCCCTCGGTTTGGCAGTCCCAGAGCACCTGGTGGTTCTAACACAGTTCTTACTGGCAGTGGGTGTGGAAGAAGATGTGGTTTTTCCAGGCAAGGGTTGGGCCTAGTTTGAGCTTCCTCATACAAGGGATCGTTTGTATTTGATGAAGTGAACATGTGTGAGGGCTGACCAAAGTTGTTGAGGTTTTTTTTTTAGGATTGAAGTTGTTGAGCTTTTTTTTTTACAATCCCCCCCTCTTTTTTAAAGGGTTTTACCCCAAGACATATACTGCCACGGGGGCCGGATGAAATCGACCGGCAGGCCGGATTAGACCCCCCAAAATGGGCTTTGGACATGCCTGGATTAAATGGTAGCTATAGTTTCAAATATGCTTTTAATTGCTTCTAGTTTGCTCAACACTCTAGCTGCATTTGGCACTGGTTTCTGGGTTGTCTTCATGAGTAGACCCACATAGAGTGTGTTGTGTTATGTTTGCTTTTGGTACCTCATTTATTTTATTCGCTTTTTCATTTATTTTACATAAATCAAACACCATGGGTTTCCTTGGTAGCTGCTCCCAGACTACCTGCCAAAGAAGACCAAGGTAATACTGTCCTTTACGACTTTCCACTGGTAGGCAAAAGCCTACTTTTTCAGGCTCCTGATGCCGATCTGTACAAGTTAGCTTTTACTGGTTGTGTTTGTTTATGTGCCTTGTTTTTTATTTGTGTTTTATTACACTTTTTTGCATCTATATTATGTTAACTGTCACAAGTCAGGATACAAATGTAAAAAATAAACACATTTATGATAATAAATCAGTCTTTGCACCAGTCTTTTGATACATTTGGCTTTCTGTTCAATCTGATTTGAATTAGGCCATCTAAAGGGTCTTTCATTATTCCTTGGAATTGTAACACACCAAGCCCAGATGCTTCCAAAACATTTGTGCTCAAATCTGCATGTATTTGTTCAGCGCGTGCCCTTCATTCAGAGTTACAGGGAAAGAAATGTGATGATCTGTTCATTATTTCATTTTATAAATGCAAAGATTACCCAACACCACAGACTGAATAGGAAAGAGACATGACTCAGAGCCACATGAACTCAAAACAGATGATCAAACTTGCCTTCTGCCAGAAATGCTACCTTTGCTTTGCTGATGTTGCAACTTCTTTCAGAGTACACAGTGGTGATGTATTTGTGAATACCTCCCACTTCTTCCTAACATCTTCTGTTTGCTTCCCTGTCTGCACTAATTAAAGGTGTGCCTTTCTCAGTCACTGACTCGCATGTGTTTGAACAAAGCTATTAAAAGGGAGATGCTCTGTAGTTTTTAAGGAAAAGTGTGTTTGGTACTGGGAGTAGTCTCTTTGAGACAGTTCTTCACCCTCAAGTTCAGTATCTGAAACCCCTTCCAAATGGTGCGAGCCACTTTACATATTTAGTGAAAAGTGAAGGATTAGAGTCATTCTCTTCTATCACCATCACTCACCAGGTCCTCGGCACAAGAAACCCTTCTTGTATTTGTACTGAGTGTTTGTTTCTTTATTTAAGACCATTTCTAAACCTCTTCATATTAAAAATCTCTACACGATCTCCAGTAAATCCCAAATGTACAATAAAACCAGCCATATAAGCCACTAAAAACATCATCATAGAAAAACACAAATGCAACACACCATCATAAAGTCCAAAAGGACAGGGCCCACCTTTAGGGAAGCTCAAGAAAAGTGGAATGTTTTCAAAAGGTATCTGAAGCACAAAACTAATAGCTCTTCTTGCATAAGAAAGGGGAAATGTGATGTTTCTTTGATGTTTTGTTGCTGCTTTTATTTCTATGTCACTTGCATCCAAATAAGAGAGCAATGCATACGGTACTTTTGATGAAGGGATATCTGTGTGAATTTTTTTTTTAAGAACCTTACGTGTCAAAGAAAGGCATATGGGATAGTGCTTTTTATCAATTTTGGTTTATAATTGCTCGGAACATATTCTGGCTATTATTTTATCAATTTGCCATATTTCTGTAACCGTGGGTGGAGTAACTTCCTCTAGGATGCCTGGAACACAGCCCTTTTTCACCATTATAGGCAGTGCTTTTTTCCTTTAAAAATGTTTAGTGGTACTCTCATTTTCCTACTCATATTTAAATACTGCCCCTCAATGAGGCCAAACTTACATTCACAAAATGTTTAGGTGTGTGCGTACCCCTGCTTCCCCCCAGAAAAAAGCACTGGTTATGGGAACTGCCAAAGGGAATGGAATAGGGGGAAAGTTGATGATCTGAGACAGAATAGAAATACTGGGGAGATTGTGGAGAGGAAGGGAGGGAACCAGAAAAGATCACAGAGAAGAAAACAGCCGCCACCTTCTTTCCTCACACAAAAGCAGAAGCTCCACTTTCTTCATTTCAGCAGTGTCAATTATGGGGCAGTGGGGTGTAAGTTTCTTGCTGCTAATGTTAAATAACTGCAACTCACTCAGAGATCTATCCCTCAGAGATCTCTGAGCAATGGTCAGGGATGATGGGAGTTGTAGTCCAACTGTGTCTGAAAAGCCACAGGTTCCCCATCTCTGCTCTAAGGTAAAATAAAAGTGTTTGTCTAAGGCATGAAAACACCATCAATGATGGGGCCAGCTGGGCCTCCCTGGGCACAAAAGCCTATGTGCCACAATGGAAAAGGCCCTGCTCTATGTCCTCACCAACCTCTGTGGTAGGAGACGGACGAGGGCCTCTCCCAAAGACCTGAGCAGAAAGACAGAATCACGTGGCACAAGGCAGTCATTTGAGTACCTTGACATGATACCTAGTTTGCTGGGCATGCTATTTGACAACTTAAAGAGAGACAATTGCACTGAGACATAAATGCATGTTCTGTCTGTGGTATCACCTTACAACTCTTTATTTGAAGCATCCCACTCAGGGTGCTAGCCAGACTTCATCTGGCTTTTCTGGTTCTATTTTTAAACACTGACGTTAGTTTTTCCATGCTTATTATCCGCCTTGTATGTAAATTATCCATTGATTGCAAGATGCCAGGGAGGGATGTTTGCTATGCTTAATAATCTGTTTGTAGCCTGCTAATAACAGCAATCTGGTTAGTTTCTATGAGCTGGCACTCTGCTTATTAGATAGCCTCAGTATTTCCCCTGCTCTCCCCCACCCGCTACCAGGGAGAAGTCGCTCGCCAATGGGTATGAATCACTGCACATTGTTGTTGTTTTGGAACCTTGTAGCTTGGATGCAGAAATTTAGCATATGCTCAATATACAGTTTCCCCTCTTCCCTCCTCAAGGTGGTTTTTTTGTTGTTTTGTAGGAGTGTGGCTGAGGTATAGCAGGTTCTAGAATATTCATAAAGAGCAGCTCTCCCCTCTGTGGAGCGGCGAGATTCTCATGCACAGGGTCCTCTCAGACCAGGAATTCTCTCTGATTCCTGCAAGCAAGCAGCTTGGTAGCCTTGCGCTGCTGCTTGCCCACCCCCACCCCGCTTTTAAAGGCAAAATCACCAGATCTTTCACAATTTGCCAGTATCATCTATAGTTTGGGCCTGTTTGTTGTAAGGACCTAGATGTTCCTTAGAATGTAACAATGATGGCATTCAATTTCATTGTACTATGTACAATGACAATGAAGTATCTATTCTATTCTATATTACAAAGAAATCACACTGCCAAGTTTGCTGTAAATCTTTCAGCCTTAGCCTCTTCTGTTTCCCAGATTACAGTATGAGGATACTAGGACTGGACTGCATTGCAAGGTTGTTGTTAACCACCCACTCAGCCTTGACCGCAGCTTCAAATGAGCACAGGGCTACTTTGAGCCATGGTGGTAGGGGAGGTGGGGAGTCTAAACATATCTAAAATAACAGCGTTGGCATCAGCCAAAGTACATTCAACCTGCAGTCAAAGCAGCCTTATAATAACTGTTGTTTATTTCTAAAAAGACCCTCAGTATGATGTGCTTATTTTGCACAATCATTCCACCTTCCCAAGGCGTTGAATGGACTTGAGAGAACAAGAGAAAAGGAAGAAAACACGATAGTAGTAAAGGAGGGGCGCTTATTTCTGTTCAGCTGCCCTGTCGCTTTGGGAAGATCTTGTCAGGCTTCCTCAGCCTGCCTCAGCCGGTCCCCGAGGAGGCTGAACGCCACTTAGGGCTGGGCACTGTTGTATATAGGATGGCGGGGGGGGGGGGGAGAGCAACAACCGCCATCTTGCTTGAGGGAGCCAGTGGCTTAAAGCGTTTAGAAGTCATGCGGTGAGGTGGCCATTTTGGGTGAGGGCAAACAGAAAGTGGGAGGGGAGTAGCCGACCAATCAGCGGAAAGGAAAGCCAAAGCGCGGAGGGGGAGGCCGCCGTGGCTCGACTTCCTGCGTGGGCTTCGCGCTTTGCGCCGGAGATGCGCTCTGGGCACCGCTCTTAGGAGGAGAACAGCTGCTTCCCTGCCGCTCTCATGCTGCGCCTCGGCGGCTGCCTCTTGCTGCTGCTACCGCTGCTCTTCCTCCTGGCGCCGGGGCCCGCCGAGGGGGAGGCGGAGGCGGCGGCCGAGAGGCTGAGCCCTTACTTCGGCACAAAGTCCCGCTACGAGGAACTGCACCCGGAGCTCCTGCGGGACCCGCTGTCGCTCGGGCCGCCGCAGCCGGGCTTCCCGCTACCGCCGGCTTCCTGCGCCCCGCTGCAGCTCGGCGCCGTCTTCCGCCACGGCACCCGCTTCCCGACGCGCAAGCAGATCCAGAAGCTGGGCCGCCTCCACCAACTCATCCAGGGAAACGCCGGCAAATGCAGCGCCAACGCTAGCGCCGCCTCCCGCCTGGCGCGCTGGACTATGTGGCTCCGGCCGGAGATGGACGGCAAGCTGGCCCCTCGTGGGCGCCGAGACATGGAGATGCTGGCCAGGCGCCTCGCCGGCCGCTTCCCCAGCCTTCTGGCCCGGAACCGACGCTTCTCCTTCGTCAGCAGCTCCAAGCACCGGTGCCTGGATAGCGCCGCCGCCTTCCGCGAAGGGCTCCGGCAGGCGCTCGACGGCCAGCTGCAGGGCACGTCCCAAAAGCATGGTGAGAGTAACCCTGCATCCTTCCCACTCCCAGGAAGCCGTCCATTCTCTTTCTGCTTCATTGTAACCTGCATGGGCGTAGCTAGGATTTATGTTAGTGGGGGCGGGACACCCACCTGCCATCGTCCTGAAATGTCTCAACGACAGGTTTTTTTATCACTTTCTTTTGACCCCAAAAGTGATTCTGCAATTTCTACTTTCAGTTAAGTATTTGGAGGGGCGACTGCCCCCCTGCTCCCCACCCCCAGCTATACCCATGATGACTGATGGCACTATGGGGTGCAGAGGTCAGGACCATTTAAAGACCCCGAGGCAGCAATAATGTACCCACTTACTATTTCTTTTATTATTAATTATTATTATTTGCACTTATTAGGCACTTTAGGCAAAGAAAAAGCATCAAATGAAATGAACCACGTGAAAGCAGTTTGGGGCCTGGGATTAAGTGGCATCATTTAATTCAGTGGGAGAAGGTTGTCAGTAGAGAAGCCTAGATTTGCAATATGAGACACAACCCCCCCCCCCAGCAGATACAGAGGAAAAGAATTAAATTAGAACACACCCCATCCACTTCTAAAAGGCCACACAGATAGTTAAAGGCCCAGGCTGGCGTCTAAATATATATAATCATGGCGTCAGGCAATCCTTTCTGGAGAAAGCATTCTGTAAGTTGGGAGGCACTGCAGAAAAGGCACCTTCTTGTGTTGCCACCCTCTGGGCCTCTCATGGAAAAGTCCTGCAATGTTGATCGCAGGGTCTGGGTCTGTTCAAACGGAGAGAGGCTGCCCTGGTGGTATTGCAGTTTTGAACCATTTAAGACTTTATAGGTCAAAACCTGCAATTTGAATTGGGCCGGAAACTAATTGGCAGCCAGTGCAGTTGGGCCAGGATTGGTGTTGTATGTTCAAATGGTCTGGCCCTATGAGCAACCTGGCTGCCAGATGTGAGCCCCACAGATAATGTGTTGCAGTAATCTAACGTAGAGGTTGCCAGAGCATAGATGGCAGAAGTTAGGTTATCCCTGTCCATGGGCCACCAGCTAAAGCAGATGGAAGACACTTTGTGCCACCCAGGCCACCTGAGCCTCAAGCAACAGCATAGGATCCAGAAGTACCCCCAAGTTGCATACCTGCTCCTTCAGAGGGAGTGTGTAACCCCATCAAGAGCAGGCAACCTCCCATCCATCGGTTCTAGGGAACTACCCACTAACAATGCCTCGTTCTTATCTGGATTGAGCTTAAGGAAGCTGAGTTTTGTCCAAGCTCGCATGGAGTTCAGCCACACCACCACCCTGATGAAGACCAACATCTTGGGTTAAGATATTGCCACCATCAGCATTGAGGTGGTAGACAATTTTGACTACCTGGGCTCCACCTTAACCAGCAACCTTTCCATCGATGCTCAGCTGGACAAGCGCATTGGCAAGGCAGCCACGGCAATGGTTTCCCTCTTCATAAGGGTATGGGAGAATGTGATGCTAACAACCAATGACAAGATGAAGGTCTATCGGGCTTGTATGTTGAGCAGGCTGCTTTATGGAAGTAAGTTCATGGGTAACTTATACCCAACAGGAGCAATGCCTCAGTGCCTTCCATATGCATTGCATCAGGTAGATTTTGGACAGCGTCTCAAATAAAGGTGTGCTCTCCCAAGCCCACATTCCCAGCATGTTCATAGTTCTGTCTCAGTGCCATCTGCACTGGCTTGGTCATATATACAGAATGGAAGATGGCACGATCCCCAAAAGGGAGCTGTCACTAGACCTGTTGGCAAACCAAGTCTGCATTACAACATGACACAAAGGCTGGCAACATCAGTCCCATCATATGGAATCCCTTGCAGATGATTGGAGTGCCTGGAGAAAGACAGACAGGTTGTGCATTTACAGCAGTGACCAGAGGAGGAATGACCACTCCGAGGAACGCAGAGAGAAGAAACGCCATAGTACATCTGCATCAGCGCAGCCAGACTCCTTCATCTGCCCCAGCTGCAATAAAACATGTCTCTCCCTTACTGGTCTCTACAGCCACAGCATATTTTTTTATTGATCTTGTGCTTACTCAAGCTGTTTTTCCAAAAACTGCCAAAAACCATACACTCCCATTTTACATTTTTGAGGATTATTTAACAAATCACAAAATCCCTGCATCTTACATGTGGCCGCTATCCCGCAGAACCTTTAGATTAAATCTTATTCCACAACAGAAATTATGCTGAGGTGTCTATGACTATCATTCTCTAACCTTGTTCCTCAAAAGTTAGTCTCACTCTCCCCCCTGCACCTTCGTTAGGTTGGATTTTCAAAAACGTTTGTGTGTGTGTGTGTTTGCTTTTGTTATTGTATGAAAAGAAACTTACTGTACAGAGATAGCACTTACTACTAATAATACATGGCAGATATGCTTGCATAGGACCTAACATGATACTCAGTATAGACTGGAAATGTTGACATTTAAGACATTATGAAATATATTGCAGTATATTTAAACATACAAGTTTTGGTAATATTAAGGAAATTTAAAATGAATAAATAAAGTGAAAATATTTTATGCAAGCCACTTCAATGATTAAGTGATATACTAATTGTTTTAAATAAACAAATAACATAAGACACGCTGTTGGTAACTGGATAGTACTATGTATGCCAGCAGTTAAAACTACAGTGGAACCTCGGTTTACAACTACCTCTGTTTATGAACGCCTCTGTTTGCGAACGCCGTGGACCCGGAAGTGTTTACATCCGGGTTCTGCGGCGTCGGATGCGCATATCGCGCATGCGCAGAAGCGCTCTATCAGCGCTTTGCGCACGCGCAAAAGCGTGCCTTCGGGGAGCGAATGCCTCCATTTACGAACGCCTCCGTGGAACGGATTGTGTTTGTAAACCGAGGTTCCACTGTAATCTTGAACCAAAGGCTCAAAGCATGTGGGCCATTCGTTCCTTGCTCACGATAAAAAACAGTGCACACCGAGAACTGCAACCAACAGATTGAAAAACCAATATGATTGATGTCAGAGTAGGTTAAATTTACGTGTGATTTTCATATTAATTGTTACACAGAAGATAGGCATGTTGAAACACATTAAACATTCTGAGGTAGTGTATTATGTTTATATGTAGGAACTGGGGGAGAGGAAGATCAGTCTCAGATTTTTTTGCTGGGCTTTCAGGTAGGGGCACTCAGAATGCTATGAGCTGTAGCACAAAGTTGGGAGATAAGGAATAATGGATGTCTAGGCACTGAGCAAAATCACTTCCTTAAGTTCCAAGTGCCCAGAAGTGAGGGGTGGTAGTTACTGGGTAGATAATCATAATTTTTTCAACTAGGAAAAGTGTAGAGCTCAGTATTTGGAAAGCATAAAATAAGAGCAGACCAGGATTGTTCAGGTGGTTGATTTTAGTGAGACCCTGAATAGTGTCAGGCAGGCCATTGCCTGTGATGACTTCATAGTCCCTTGTTTCTAGAATCAAACCCACAATATTCTTTCCGCAAACCGTTCGTTTAGTTTACTTTTAGCAGGGTATTATATTGATAGAGGATTTCACAGAACCCTTGGTTTCAGAACCCTTTTGAGAAATTCTGTGCAAAATGCTTTATATAAAAAAGCATATGCCCCCTGTAGTTTCCTTGAAGCAACTACCTTTAACTCAGTGTTTGACAGAAGATTATTCAGTTTTAAGAGTGTTTCCGAGCACAGTTCAAAGTGTTGGTGCTGACCTTTAAAGCCCTAAACGGCCTCGGTCCTGTATACCTGAAGGAGCGTCTCCACCCCCATCATTTAGCCCGGACACTGAGATCCAGCGCCGAGGGCCTTCTGGCGGTTCCCTCACTGTGAGAGGCAAAGCTACAGGGAACCAGGCAGAGGGCCTTTTCGGTAGTGGCGCCTGCCCTGTGGAACGCCCTCCCATCAGAGGTCAAGGAGATAAACAACTACCTGACATTTAGAAAACACCTAAAGGCAGCCCTGTTTAGGGAAGTTTTTAATCTGTGATATTTTAATGTATCTTGCTATTTGTTGGAAGCCGCCCAGAGTGGGTGAAATCTAGCCAGATGGGCGGGGTATAAATAATAAATAAATAATAATAATATGTTGCAACGTGCTTGCTTTTGCGAATTTATATTCCATTTTAAAGCAACTTATGACATTTAATAACCTTTTAACCTTTCATTTTCAGCCACAACGACAGAAGGAATTGAAACCAATGACAAACTGATGAGGTTTTTCGATCTATGTGAAAGATTTGTTAAATATATAGAAGACAATGATACAGCCATGCATGAGCTGGATGCCTTCAAGGAAGGTCCAGAGATGAAGGAAGTAGTGGGGAAAATTGCAAATACCTTGTGTCTACCAGTGAATGACTTAAACGCAGGTAATGTTCTTTTATCAGCTTCTTACCTGTTTTCAGTTATGAGGAGCAAATACAGTAAGCAGTAAACATAAAGATCTGTTGATAAAGCATTAAAGTTTAACTTCTGTTGAACCTGACTGGAGGACATAAAATATTTACTTCCCCCCCCCCCCCAGGTTTCTTGTTTTCATTTTCATCACTTTTAGGGACTGGTTCACATAAGTTAAAAGTTGCTGCTCACATATTCCAAAGTATCTCAGTTGCATGCATTATATGACTCTCGCAAGTGCAGAGATGCACACTTGTGCCACGCAGAGCAAAAACTGAAGCCTAGTTCATGTTTCTGTGGTAGCCTGGAGAGAGCAGACAGTCGTGCTCCATTGAGACACACTCTTAGAAGTATTGAAGATGCTTGGGAAAATTTGTACGATGAAGTGCGGAATGCAGAAAGGAAATGGCCTATCAACTCTTGCATGCGGTTTTCAGGTAATGGTGCACACATGCCTATTTCACTGCTACAGTGCTTTTTTTTTTTTAACTACAAAACATCCACTACCAGCAAGCTCTGTAGCTAGTAACTAACAATATCCATGTCATGAGCCATTATCAACATTGTCTTCTAATAAGCTTTATTTTGGTGTGTGGCACAAGCTACTGGTGTCGGCACCCTTTCAAGAACCTCTGTAGGAAGAGCAAACAACTAAAACTATCTACCACAAGAGCTGCAACTTCTCCAAAAATTGTGCCTAGAAGAAATGTACAACTACTGTAGTTCTCTGTACCCAGCAGATATCTACCCACAACTGACTGCTGCCAGAGTTGTTTAAAGAACATCTGGTGGTGAAACATAGAGGAAGGATGTTTGTGGGTGATTTTCTTTGTAAGTCTGTTTCAGATGTTTGGGGCTACCTAAAGGAATGCTTTGGCTTGTGGTCAAACACTTAAGAAGCATGAGAAACCAACTATCGTGTACAAGTTCTTTGTGGCAACCTTTCCCCCCTTCCTGGGCCACAGGCTAACTTTATTAGATTTTACCAAGAAGAAAGTATTTTCTTGAGAAAAGAGAGGTCCTCATCCTGCTGTTGTTGTACAAACTTTATGGATCCAGATGGTGATAGTGTTTTTTTCCCGGGGGGGGGGGAGGTGCAGGGGTATGCGTACCCCTAAACATTTTGTGAATCTAAGTTTGGCCTCATTGAGGGGGAGTATTTCAATATAAGTAGGAAAATGAGAGTAACCCCTAAACATATTTTTAGAAGAAAAGCGCTGGTGATAAATATTCCACATAACTTTGTGAATCCAGATGGTGTTAGGTATTCCAGTCTGCACTAAAAACCTACATACACCCAGTTTAGTGGGACACAGATGAACAGTGAAATGGGCATCTGGATGTGCATTTGCATTAATTATTTGCATTAATTATTTGCATTATGGATCTCCTGTTTTTCAAGTTTTCAAGTACATAAAAACAGCATAAAAAGTCCTTTCTGTCTCACTCTTGAATTCATTAGGCAAGGGATTTTGAGCCATAATTGGTGGAGGAGGAGCTCAAAGATATGCAGATATAAATGCAGTAAAGAAGGTCAATGTCATATGATATAGTATTGACACTTCCGTAACTCCCAAGTTCTGAAACATCTCTCTCCTGTTACGGAGTGTAACTAAGCATTATCCTGTTACTAAATGTGCATAGATGCAGTTTTGACAGTTTCATTTGTCACTTGCCTTTTCTACAGATTGGGTTCTGGTGTCCTTTTTCACTTGACCATCTGAACTAACTAAAGAATATTGAGTTTCCTGTAGTGTGCATGCAACAATGATTTCTAGTTACTTTAATCATAACCCTGCTAAGAGTGATTGAAACAAGAGCAGGTGGTAAGATGTTGTCTGAGTATATTCACTTATAGGATGCATGTTGTTGTTTTTTTTACAGAATATATGATTATGATTCTTTCAATGGTAGAAAGGTTACCATGCTAAGTTTCATCTAACAGCCTTAAAAACGAGGCTTATATTTATACACGTTGCAATTTTAATTAAGTTGAGTTTTTGAACAAGTTTGTGAATATTTTCAGAAGCACTGCATGAATAAAACACTCCAGGCACTGATGTGTTCCTGCTCATATGAATCCAATCAAATAATTTCATTGCAAATATTTAATACCCACCATGTATTCCGTGTTTATGTTAAAACATATGTTAAAAACATGCTTGAAGTACATAAAACTCCCACATTCACTAGCTCATTTCTTTTTGCTTACAGTTTGTAGTGTATTATATGTATTGATTCCAGGGATGCAGAAGACTACAGATAAACCAGTGGACCCATTTGTGGAATTGCAAGCATAGTTCTTGCACGTCACCCCTCTGTTTGTGCCAGGGATAGGGGAATTTCTTGCCTGCAGGCTAGATCTAGCTCCTGGTGCCTTTGGAACCATTCTGTCTCATCCCTCTTTGCCCCTCCTTGACACAGTAATTAGTCTAGAAAATAGCTTATGGTTGCTATATCAAAGCCTAATTGATATCCAGAGAAAATAATGGCCTTGCCCACGCTTGTTATCCATTTCCCAAGATGTTATCCCTGAGGAAATGCGACTCTCAGCATACAAAAGGTTCCCTAGCCTTGTTCTATACGCAGGACTTGGTTCCAAGATTGTATCTCTTTTACAATCTTGATACCTTCATAGCAGTTTTATAAAGGGGCGTTTCGTTCACCTCTGACATGGTCCTTGTGTGTTGCCCTTTCTGCGTAAACATTTCATTGATGGCTTGTGGCATCCTACCTGATGTACTGTCGGTGTGTTGCTAACTGTTGCTTTTCTTTACAACAGATTTGGTTCAGGTGGCATTTTTCACTTGCTCATTTGAGCTGGCCATAAAAAACATTAGCTCCCCCTGGTGTTCGCTCTTCAGTGAAGAAGATGCCAAGGTAGGTACTGTGTACACATCTGCAACCTCCTTAACGAAAGAAGTGGAGAATTCAATGTTACTCAAGAGTAGAGCCACTGAAATTAATCAGCATTACTCGGCTGTCCATTAATTTCAGTAGTCTACCTGAAATCTGGCACTCACTTAACATGATTTAATTTGACCAAAACAGCTACTGCGGCAGGAGAAGTGCTAGCACATCTGGTACTACCATGGTTTGGTTTTGGGGAGTATCATTTAATATTCTTGCTCTCATTAGATACCCTCTCCTATTCTGGCCCAACCTTCCAGCCTGTCATCCTGAGCATCTGCATGTAGACACCTAGGGTAACAGATGCATATATATTGGCTATTTTCAGTCTCTTTCTAAGGAACACTAAATTCCTAAAAGTAGCACCTGCTTTTAACAAGGGTCATAACTAATGTCTTTAGTGTTAGCTGCACCTATTGACTTCACTCCTGTGCAGGAAAACAGTCCTTTGTCTACCTTTTCACTCATATTCCTATTAGATTGTAGACTTCAGGGCTCAGTCCCATTTGCTGTTCCTGGCTTGCCCCTGGGAGGCAGCAACTGCAGTGTTATAAAGGCAGGTCTCTTCCAAAGCATTTGCTCCTGTTTGCAATGGTGGTGGGGAGGGAAGAGGAAAGGACCCATGGCCTGAGGTGGAAAACAGGATATCCATCTATATTGATGAGTAGGTACAAATAGTTATATGAAAGTTTGTGTGTGCTGGAATGGCCTGCCTGCAATTTACTAAATCTCATATTTTTGCGTGTAAAATAATCCTTCTTTGTAACAACTTTTAAATGTGTGTGATACCAGGTACTTGAATATCTGAATGATCTGAAGCAGTACTGGAAGAGAGCTTATGGGTATCCTATCAACAGCCGCTCCAGCTGCATTCTTATGCAGGATATCTTCAAACATTTGGACCAGGCTGTTACAGAGAGTAAAAGGTAAACGTTTGGTGGTGGTGAGAAAACACATACTCTGTTTCGTGACCCCATTCTGGGTGCCACTAAAATGGTTCCACCTTCTTGAATGTGCCACAGCTGCTATTTGTGGAATGATCAATATATGTAAGCATTCTTTTTTGTGTTTTAAAAGACCAAGATATGTGTGTGTGTGTGTGTCACAGAGCTTTCCAAACTTTTCATGTTGGTGACACACTTTTTAGACGTGCATCATTTTGTGACACAGTAATTCAGTTCTACTAGCTAACCAGAGGTTAAACTAACCCCTTTCCAGCCCTGGGAGGAGCGCAGGGAGCATTCACACAACACACCCACACACTGCAGCTAACACACTAAAGTAGTGCAACACACAATTTGAAAAGCTCTGGTGTAGCAGTTGGTGGGTGAAGAGGACAGGGAATGTTGCACTGGGTGGGGGAACCTTTTTCTGCCCAAGGGTTGCCCCTCTTCCTACAGCCAGGCAAGCATAAAGCATCGTAGTTCAAGGACACATTCTACCCGGCCAAAAGCACTAGAGGCCACAGAGCAGGGACCTAGGGAGGAGGCCCGGAAAGTGTCCTGAAAGTCAGATACAGATGCTTACAAAACAAGAGGATGATTTATTGAGAGAAGTGTCTTTTACATTTAAATTCGATTGAATTGCTGTGGTCACAGTTAGGTATTTTATTTGGCTTGCAATCCACTTATGACTGATTTCCCACTTCAGTTTGGATCTGTGGCAAAACCTTCCTTCAGTTTGTTTCTGGATTCCTGGATATCAAACACATGACTATAACTTTTTATATTCTAACTTGAGTAGAGAACATATGGTGCCCATTCTTTAGTGAGCATTTGTTTTTATTCATTTGCAGAAAGGCTATATGACTTCCCACCAAACATTATCCCAGTTTTTAGTGCACTTCCCCATCACTTTCCTTACTGCAAGAAGTCATTAAAAAAATATGGATTTGTTGCACCAGAGCACTTTAAATTGTGCAGACCTAAATATCCATAAGCTATTGAATCCCTCTTGAAAAATAGTGGCAGTCTGTAGGCAGCTATTGTTAAACAACAAAAAGCAGGAGATCCCAGTTATGAATTGCCTGTGTTATGTCTAAATTTGCTATACAGTACGTAATTAGGAGCTCTGTGAAACAGTGCTGTTCCTTTTCCTAACAGTTGATGGCAGTATAAACAGAAGATGTTAATCTAAATTTTCAATAGGTTTCTCTTAACTAAGCTTAGTAAACCAAAGTACCTAATTGCCTCTTTCACCTACCAGCTTTTCTGAATACTGATCCTGACAAGGGAGCAGAGGGCAGCTGTTGCCTTCTATGGAGGGTGAGTTGAGACACAGGGAGACAAAGTGACTTGCCGTATGTGACACCTAGAATCGAGTAGATAAGTTTAACTTCCAGCCACTAATCCCCAATTAAAGCTGCAGCTAGATGAGATAACATATGCAGAGCTAATGTAAAATAAGCATTCTCATACCTCATTCAAAATAGCAAGCCATTTTTAATCTATAATTTTCCTATTAAAATGTACTTTTAGTATGGAATAGTAAAATATTTAAATCAGCGTTACTTGTACCAAGAGGCAAACAGTTGTTTCCCACAACGCGGATTAATGTTTAAAAAACATTGTGAAATCATCTGAAGTCTTAAACACTGTTATAATTTGGGGTTGAACTTAATTTTCTTCCATGTGAAGGTAACATTTTGAGAAGTACCCATCTCTAGATAAATCCCATGGACTTTGATTCTCCATCTTGAATCTTTGTTTAGTTTTATGAACAAGGATCTTGTTTGCTAGTGACAGAACCTTGCGTAGCTTACTGCCGACAGATGACCAGACATTTGACTAAGCCAGGCATAGGCAAACTCGGCCCTCTGTATGTTTTGGAACTACAACTCCCATCATCCCTAGCTAACGGGACCAGTGGTCAGGGATGATGGGAGTTGGAGTCCCAAAACATACGGAGGGCCGAGTTTGCCTATGCCTGGACTAAACTACATAGAAACATACAATTGTAGAGTTGGAAGGGACCCCAAGTGTCATCTAGTTTAGCCCCCTGCAATGCAGGAATCCCAACCAAAGCGTCCATGGCAGATGGATAGTTGCTTCTTCATAGTTTCTCTCACATCACTTCGTAAATTGTTTCCCCCCTTCAGAATTTTAATTTGTATGTGTTATGTTTATTATAAGGTTAACACCTGCCTTAATCAATAGAGTGACCATATTCTAAGGAAAGCACTGCCTCTGTGCTTTTTAGCTGAGGAGGGAATTTCAGCAGGTGCAGCCTATCCTATGCAAGGATAAGAGACACTTCGCCTGCTTTAATCTTCTACACAACTTTTAAACGTTCAGAAGTTCAATTGGGTTATTCAGCATTGTCATTCCTTAATACCTTATGACCAAGGGTTTATTTGAATCAGTGGAGGTGTGTGTGTGTGAGAGAGAGAGAGAGAGGGGGGGGGGGAGGAAGGAAGGAAGGAAGGAAGGAAGGAAGGAAGGAAGGAAGGAAGGAAGGAAGGAAGGAAGGAAGGAAGGAAGGAAGGTTCTCTTCAGTGACTCGGAGGGATCACTATTTGACATCAGAAGACAGCCTTATTATTGCCCCCCATATGAGATATGCTTCTGTGTGTATTAATCTTCGTGTGTTTAGGGATTAGCTTTGTTTGGAATGGCTTTATGGAATGTTTAATTATATAACCTTGTAAAGATTTTAAAGAGCTCTAAACAGTTTAGGGGAGAAAATGAATTGTCCCAACCACAGCGAGTTTAAAAACTTCATCCTGAGGTTGAAGAACAGCTTCGCTCATTTGATTCCTATTGGAAGTTAAGACTCCACTTGGTGGACCATAGCCACAGCCTCAGCTTCTGAACATGCACACTGAACATTTCAAAGCCCTTTGAAGTGAATGGTTGCGCTTCAGTTGTGGATTCCATTTATTTTTACAAAGGAACAGCCATGTTTTTAGTCCTCTTGCATGCTACAGATATTGAAGGAGCAATGGCAGTCCTCGTAGTTAGAATCATAGAATTGCAGAGTTGGAAGGTATCCTGAGGTTCATCTAGTCCAACTATACCTGCCAACCCAATGACTTTTGTGAGGCTATCAGCTGGCAACTGATGTTTGAATAGAGATAATACTTTACATTCTCTTCCTTACTGAGAACAGTACAGAGATAAGAGCTGTTTGGTTGTCATCGGGCCAACAGGTGGTAGGTAGGGCAGCATTAGGGTTGGTTTGAGAATTTAGTGTTGAGTTGTGAGTGCCAAGCTCCGTCACCATTGCCTTATAAGCTTGGTGCCAATTTCTGCCTGTTTTTTTGTCTTCCTGTGTAGTGCTGCTTTACAGGCATAACGGAACGCAGTAAGACATGTGTGAGTAAAGACATGCACAGGCTTACACTGTCAGATACTTTTCAGAAGGACAGGGAGATGCAGAGCAAGAACTGAAGACATTACCGCTATAGTCAGGCATTCAGATGGCGCCAGTGTTATTTCATCAGATCTGGCCTTTGCCAATACAGTGTCCTTCAACTGCTCTAGGGCTACAAGGACTACAACTCCCAACATGCCGGCTGGAATTGAGTTTTACAGTGAGCTTTCTTCTTCATTGCAGCTTAGAAATGAGAGGGTAGCATCTAGTTATAATATCATTTCAAAAGGCATTAGGTAGTCAACAGAAGGAGTAACAGGAGTCCTTTAACAACGATTGAAGTTGCAATTATGTTCTCTGGTTATGGGTATATACACCTTCCTTCTTCTGAGTCATACCATCGGTCCATCTTTGAGAACAATGTTCCTCAGCCTTCGGTTCCCAGATGACGTTGGACCACGACAACATCCCTGACCACTGGCTAACTGGATAGATGGGAGTTGTAATCCAACAACATCTGGGGATCCAAGGTTGAAGAACGCTGCTCTAGAGCGTGGGTGGGGAATCTTTTCCAGGGGCCATATTGAAAGCTCCCACCTCCTCTCATGGGCCATCATGACAGGTAGATGGGGCCCAATGGGAACTCCGATCCCTGCAGGCTTCCTGATTTGCACTGACAGCAAGCCTTGCTTTGTCAAGAAACAATAGAGAGTGCTCTATAAGGCTCCTAATTGTTGACAAACACGTCTCTACCTGCTCCACACTTAACATCGCAGATAATATCAGGTGTCAGGCAGGTTGGTGTGGCTTGGGGGAAATGGCCTCATAGGCCAAACTGGAACCCATGCTGGGCCTGACTAGACTTGTAGGCCAGAGGTTACCCATCTCTGCTGTAGAGTCTAGACTGGGACTGGTGGCATTTGAAGTCCAAAACATCTGGAGCAGGCTTCCTCAAACTCAGCCCTGTAGTTTTAAGACTACAATTCCCATCATCCCTGAACACTGGTCCTGCTAGCTAAGGATCATGGGAGTTGTAAGCCAAAAACATCTGGAGGGCCGAGTTTGAGGAAGCCTAATCTGGAGAGTGCCAGATTGACCAGCCCTGTATTATGTATTGTGACTTGCAGCAGCTCGCCCAATAGCGAGGGATAGGTTTTAGGGCAGGGGTCCCCAAACTACGGCCCAATTGGCCTCCCAATCCGGCCCGCGACGACCCCCGCCGCCCGCTGCCGCCGCCCGCTCTTATGGCGCGCAGCGCGGCAGCGATCTTCAAAACCGGCAAAAAATCGCCGAAAATCCTTTGTGCGCATGCGTATGGGCCTCTCCCGACCCAGAAGAGGTCATTTCCGATGCACCTCCGGGTCAGGGGAGGCCCATACGCATGCGCACAAGCAATTTTCGGCGATTTTTCCCCGCCCGTGTGCGTGTGCGCATGCGCATGGGCGCGCACTCCCCTGCCCTCCGGCCCGAAGCCCGGTAAGTCTGGGGACCCCTGCTTTAGGGTTTCTGAATACATCTTGACAGCTTGGTGGCGAGGTATTCTGTGTGCTGAATTGACTTTGGGATACCCACTTCTGATTCTTTGAAACAGAAATAAAACTTTAAAATGACAGCATGTAAATTCAGATTTGATTGTTTTCCGGTATCTCTTTACTGAATGGGTTTGTACGTTACTCCCAAACTCTTTATTACATTCTCTACAACCTAGAGAATTTTAGATGCAGTGGACTATCTCATTAGGTATTAAACTCCTGAGTTCATGCTTGAGAGAAACGCCTTCTTTCTTAACCAGTCAGACACTGCCTTCATTTGTGGGTGAGGTTTTTAAGCTGGCAGCCTACAGACGAAAATGCCTAAATCACCTTTTGCCCAAAGTAAAAGAACAAAGATCTGTTTGCTGTGATAGTTTACTAAACAGGAAGCAATTTGTGCTGTTCTTTTTAGATGTCAGGTGTTGGCAGAAGCATTTCGGCTCCCGGAATTTTGATACTGATTTCTGATCAGTGTTCAAAAATGCACGGGAGCACATTGGTAGAGGCTTCATTTATTTGAGTTTTATGTTGGAGTTACCTAGCTTATTCTTATGTGCCTCATTAGGCTATGCATCAGAAAAACCTTAATGTAAGAAGCACTAGCCACATGGCAGAGGGCTACGGGAAGCAATGACTTTGCTAAAGGAGGCATCTCACCAAACAGCTAAAATGTTCATCCTGACCAAAGACTAAATTCACTTGTGTTGGTTTTCTTAATAAAATAAAGAAAAGAAAGAAGGAAATTTGGTATTTGTTGCTTGCATTGGGTCAGTAATTGTGGGAAAAGGGATATTGTCTACCTTCATTTCCTTATGTAAAAACAGTTTTAGTCTGGCTTCTTGGGCTTGCTAAATCACAACATGGTGATTTTAAAAAATAAACGGTGGGAAATTTCTTCTGTACTACCCTACCATAAGCACAAAAATATGTACTGTATATGAATTCTTGGAGAAATGACTAATCTATCCTATTTCCTTAAAGCTTGCCACCTGTTATAAAGAACTGAGGATATAACATAACTTACGCAGTACTTTATTATGTCAAAGTGTCATTTTTAAACTTCTAAAACAGGATACTTCAAAGCATTCTTCTCTAAATGGGACAGGTCAAACAAGTAGTTGCATTTTATTTCCTTTTTGATGTTACAGGTTAAACCTCAAAGCAGTTTACAAAAAGATAAAACAATAAATCTGAGAAAAATCCACAACCATACTTCAAAGCATACAAAGAATAAAAATACTGGAGTTGACATTCTGCTTTCCTATAACATGAGCACATGGAATCATGAATAACGTGGTCATGGGATCTTGGACCTTTAAATTTTCAAAAAAATATATTAACTATGAATAGTAGTTGTCAGGGATTATTGTAACTACTCCTGAGTAACGACCTTCCACCTGCTTGTCTTTCAGAAGTCTTTATCAGTGCACATTATTTACAGTGTAGTGAGCGGTCGGTTTCATGTCTCCTCATTCCGAATCAGAATCCGGCACTGCCCCCTTCCGCGATTTGGACCAACATAAAAGCCTCGGGACAGTGAATCTCCTCCCCTTTCTCCTCCTTCTCAATTCCGGACTTGGGTGGAAGGGTCTGCGTTCTGCCTGTGTCCTCTCCTCTCTTTCCCTCTCCCTCTCTTCCTGCCTGTGGAGCAGGGGCTCCTGGATGTTGCCAGAGGTCTGGCACTCCCTTTCTGTCTCCTGACTTTCCTCATCCATCCCTTCGCTTTCATGACTGCTTGGAAATGGGCTGCTTCGGATGAAAGGGGGGGGATCTCTACAAGCCCTCCCCCTTACAGTAGTGATTAACAGTTTTGGGGAGAATAAACTAGATAGCTGCTTTTGCATTACTTTTTTATATTGAATTTTCACCGTGGTTACATAAGCAACATAGACGCTTTAGGAACTTACAATCTGAAATGAAACAGGCATTTGGTCAGTTGACTGTCAAGGTGGAGGAGTGTAGATCATGGGCAGAGATAAAATGAGAAATGGGAGTCAAAATATAGGTTGAGTAGGGGCAGAGAGAGCTCTTGAAGGCCGGGCTTTCTACTGACTATAGAAGATCATGGGAAGCCAGGGAAGGAAACAAATAATGTGGTCAGATCAGTGACAAATGAGAATAATTTTGGTTTTAGTTTCTCGATAGACAGGAGAGGACTAAAATGTGAAAGAGGAAGAGGTCAGAGGGCTTACATGAACCAGAGTTGTAGCCACGAGGACAGAGAGGAACAGTTGGCTTTTTAGTATGTTGTACAGGGAGAAAGGTCCATAACATGGCCTTCTAAACAGGTGGGTAGCAGTGGAGAGAAACTAATCCAAGATAAGCTGTGACACTTTGCCTGGACGATAGGATGAATGAAGTAGTCGCCATTTGTGTGCCAAAAAAAAAAAAATCATTACAGAGTGAGTGCTTCTTGTGCATCACCCGTAGATGAGTTGTGAGCTGCACATTCTCTGCTTTGCCATTCATTCTCTTTAGAGCAGGCACCCCCAAACTGCGGCCCTCCAGATGTTTCGGCCTACAACTCCCATGATCCCTAGCTAACAGGACCAGTGGTCAGGGATGATGGGAATTGTAGTCCAAAACATCTGGAGGGCCGAAGTTTGGCGATGCCTGCTTTAGAGAATTGCTCTCTTCCACTGCACCCCAATACCACATGATCTCAGCTGTAACTGCAGGCCATCTCTAACCAGGAATGAGATTGAACTTTGATATCTTCTAGTTCTTTTTTATAAATAACGTATTATTATTATTATTATTATTATTATTATTATTATTATTTTAAAAAATGATTTTGAGACCAAGTGTTTTTAGCAGTCAAATGCCATTCCTATGGTTCAGACCACCACAAGTAAAACAACTCTTTTACAGTAGCATAGTTTGCTTATTCTTATAACTATACAGTAGTTGTGCCGCACTGCTTGGGACTCAGCTACATTAGTCAAAAAACAGCGTTTTGAATGTGTTGTAAACATGCAACACCAGATGGTGCTGGAGAGTAAAAAGCCCCTACCGTATGTGATTTTTCATAGCGTTTTCTTTTCTCTTTTGTTATAATGATTTAATTTCTGACTTATTTATAGCGTGTTTTTCCCCCTATATGTAGATCCACCCTTAGATTCATCTGACTAACCATCTTTTGCCTGGCTTTTAAACTTTCTAGCTCGAAGCCTATTTCCTCTCCCGTGATCCTCCAGTTTGGACATGCAGAAACCCTTCAACCTCTCCTTGCTCTCATGGGCTTCTTCAAAGACGAAGAGCCTCTTAAAGCTAACAACTACCACAGGCAGATGCATCGGAAATTTCGTAGTGGCCGCATCGTCCCTTATGCTGCAAACCTGTTGTTTGTGCTTTATCACTGTGATCAAGCCACAACTCCAAAGGAAGAGTACAAGATCCAGATACTGCTGAACGAGAAGCTGATGCAGTTTCCGCACACGGGAGAAACAGTTGCTTTGTACACTGACCTGAAAAACCACTATAATGAAGCCCTTCAAAATTGTCACTTTTCCGAAGTGTGCGACATGCCAAAAAATACTACTGAAGGTGATCTGTATGTAAAGGCCTCAAAATAGAGGAAGAGTTTTTGTGTGTGGAAATGTTTGATAAAATGTAGCTCTTTTGCTTTTGCTACTTTTAGGAGGAAGATGTACCATTACACTTTAAAAAACAACTTAAAAAACAATTCTGAAATTCAAAAACAAATATACAGGACATCTCAAAACATTCAAACAAACTTTGGAAGCTGTTTCTGGAGAAGAGCTGCCTTTTTTAGGATCAAGAATGATCTAGGTGTAACCAGATGGTATTTGGCATGCAGTTTACTTCATAGCTATGCCAGTTATTTAATGTGAATAGTTTGGAAGTTACTGTGGATCTCTTTTGCTGCTTCACTGGAATATTTACTTGTGAATACAGCCTCTTATGTACAAACATCTCCTATGTACAAGCATCTCTTATATAAGATTCCAGGTGGTTTTCATGGTTATGTTTTACAAAAATAATTGGTTTTTGCCAAGTATTTTGGAGATCTTGCATAAAGGGTTGCATCTAGTTAAGTTATACTCAAAAATAGTCCATTGAAATAATGGACTTTACTAATTACTTATTTTAATGGGTCTGCTCTGAATATGACCTCATTGCGCACAACCCCAAAATTGTAAAGCAATAGGAGAATACTGGTGCTGCTTAATCTATTTTCATAATTCAGTCTTTTTTGTGTTTTGTTTTGGTAGCTTTTGCCCAGCAATAATGTAGTTCTGTGGCTGCCAAAAAGAGGGGTGGTATGTTTGCTATTTGGGCAGATGCCAGCCTGTGATGGGCATTCAGGTATTCTATAATAATAACATTGAAGAGAAGGGGGTCGCTGCTTTGAGTTCAGCATCAAAAAGAACAAAATTATTCAGCTAGGGAGAGTACAGTCGTACCTTGGAAGTCGAACGGAATCCGTTCTGGGAGCCCGTTCGACTTCCAAAACATTCAGAAAACAAAGTGCGGCTTCTGATTGGCTGCAGGAAGCTCCTGTAGCCCATCAGAAGCCCCGTCAGACGTTCGGCTTCCAAAAATAGTTCGCGAACCGGAATAGTCACTTCTGGGTTTGCGGCGTTCGGGAGTCAAAACATTTGAGAACTTAGCTGTTCAGAAACCCAAGGTATTACTGTAGTGCACAGTGCACATTTTAAAGAGAAAACTCATAATGCTTTAATATTGCTTCCCCTTTTAAATCCATTCTTGGGTGTGGTTTCCATATGTAAACTGTAAAGAGACTGCTTTTCCCAACTAAAAATATTTAATCATGCATTGAAGCAGGAATTACTGTAGGTTTTTCAGAATTGAAAATACTATTATCACCTCAGTCTTGGCTTTTTTTTTGGTCTGTTTCTCTATAGCTTTTTTTCATTCCTATGAACCATTCCTTGAAACTGGAGTGTGTGTGTTTAGTGAGGCACTATCTTGGATACAGTGTTAATAAACACTTTGAAGATTTTTGGGGTTGTTTTTTTTTACCAAGAGTTGCTGCTAAAAAACCCATGCTTTTAAGAAAAATAATAAAGAACATATATCCATAAAAGAGACTGCATCATGGTTATACAGTGTGCAGTGTATCTGTGTGTTAAATTGCTGGTCTATAACATGAGATGCCATGCAGCACTATTTTGTAGGGAGCTCTTTCTAAAGAGAAGGTTTTACTGACAATTTGGGGGGTGGGGAGGGGAGGTTCTTAGTGGGGGTTGTCAGGTGAACAAACCTGTAAGGATAGGTCTGTTGACATTGAAGTCCTGTCTATCCAGTTCCACAGGATAAACGAAATGTAGCATATCGCATGATAAAGCTGTTTTCATACTGGATGAATACTGTATAAGTATTTGTGAACAGTGTGGTTGCTAAGGTGTGTGCTTACAGTGTAGCCCAGGGGTCCCCAGACTTACCGGGCTTCGGGCCGACCGCGCGGCGGGCTGGAGGGCAGGGGAGTGCGCGCGCAGCGGGCCAGAGGGCGGGGGAGTGCGCGCCCGTGCACATGCGCACACGCACACGGTCGGAAAAAAATCGCCGAAAATCACTTGTGTGCATGCGTATGGGCCTCCCCCGACCCGGAAGTGCATCGGAAATGACCTCTTCTGGGTCGGGAGAGGCCCATATGCATGCGCACAAAGGATTTTCGGCGATTTTTTGCCAATTTTGAAGATCGCCGCCGCGCGCCGTAAGAGCGGGCGGCTGCAGCGGGCGGGGGGGGGGGTCGTCGCGGGCCGCATTGGGAGGCCAATTGGGCCGCATACGGCCCGGGGGCCGTAGTTTGGGGACCCTGGTGTAGCCTTTTGTGTGCCTGTAATTCAGTTTACGATTTCAAACTACTCCTGCATATCATACAATGGTTTGGTTGCTGTATAACAAAGGAGGGGAAACTTCATGACAGTACTTCATGGCTGTTTAAACACCTCAAATGTTGTCAGATAGCTAAATCATGCCATTCAAAAAAACCTTTTTTTTTTAAAGCAAACATTAAAAAGTAATTCTTGGACTGATTTGTCTCATTTGTTAAATGCAGGATAGACGTTTTGGCTTAAGGCATGATATGCACCATACAGACCTAAAATGTGGGGAGTGGTCATTTCAAGTGAAAGAAGAGCAAACGAGAGAGGCTAGTAAACTTTTCTCAGCCAGCTGCTCCCCCCCCCCCCCCGGCTGGAAACGAGCTCAGTTTCAGGAAGGTGTTGTGGTGACAGAGGACAGAATCACACTTCAGAATGACCTCAACAGTTTAGACAACTGGGCCAAAGCAAACAAGATGAATTTTAACAAGGAGAAATGTAAAGTACTACACTTGGGCAAAAAAAAATGAAAGGCACAAATACAGGATGGGAGACACCTGGCTTGAGAGCAGTACACGTGAAAAGGATCTAGGAGTCCTGGTAGACCACAAACTTGACATGAGTCAACAGTGTGATGCAGCAGCTAAAAAAGCCAATGCAATTCTGGGCTGCATCAATAGGAGTATAGCATCTAGATCAAGGGAAGTAATAGTACCACTGTATTCTGCTCTGGTCAGACCTCACCTGGAGTACTGTGTCCAGTTCTGGGCACCACAGTTCAAGAAGGATACTGACAAGCTGGAACGTGTCCAGAGGAGGGCAACCAAAATGGTCAAAGGCCTGGAAACGATGCCTTATGAGGAACGGCTTAGGGAGCTGGGTATGTTTAGCCTGGAAAAGAGAAGGTTAAGGGGTGATATGATAGCCATGTTCAAATATATAAAAGGATGCCATATAGAGGAGGGAGAAAGGTTGTTTTCTGCTGCTCCAGAGAAGCGGACACAGAGCAATGGATTCAAGCTACAAGAAAGAAGATTCCACCTAAACATTAGGAAGAACTTCCTGACAGTAAGAGCTGTTCAACAGTGGAATTTGCTGCCAAGAAGTGTGACGGAGTCTCCTTCTTTGGGGGTCATTAAGCAGAGGCTTGACAGTCATATGTCAAGAATGCTTTGATGGTGTTTCCTGCTTGGCAGGGGGTTGGACTGGATGGCTCTTGTGGTCTCTTCCAACTCTATGATTCTATGATTCTATGGTTGGGAAAGGGTTTAGCATCTCCCCTTGCAGCCTCTGCTTCTCTGCTTCTCTGCAGACAATTTTATACCTGTTCAGCAACCCATGTCCTCAGATAAGAATCATCAGAAAATGATGAGTCATATAATAGGGCTATGTAGATAAAAGGTGGATTAATGAAAAGATGCAAAAAATGCATGCAATTCCTGATGAATAACTCTACCAACTAGAGGTATGCAGCTTTCCTTTCTACTTGTGGCGGGGCAGGGAGATGGAAGAACTTTATTGCATTACTTTAATAACTAGGGTGAAAGAATGGTGCCCCCTTTCTGTACATTAAATAAAACAATTTAATTATCGTTTTGCACTTTCAGATTGGCAGTCAGCCTAACCTACCTCACAGGGCCATTTGTGGGGATTATATGAGGTGAGGGGGGATTATTTATGCTACCTTGCACTCCTTGGAGAATAAAGCTGGAGTATATAAGCAATAGGGACATGGATGGCACTGTGGTATATGTTGTGACGTGGGGTTTGTGATTTCAGCTCTCTTGACAAAACATGCTGGAGACAGTTCTCTAGTAACAGCTCTTTATTAAAGTGAACAAGACTGACTGTGAGGGCAGGAAGGCTACATTTATAGGGACAGGGGACTGGCTAGGAAGGGATACATTTTGGAGGGAACAATATCAGGCAATCACAGTGCTGCCTTTTGGAGGGAACCAATAAGACAGAGGATCCAAATACAGCAGCTTAAATGAACCAATAGTAGCTGTACCCTCTGGAACCAAAAGGCAGTTACTTTATCCTAATGCAAATACAGACAATAATAATACAGATATAAAATCCTTTGACTCAATACACAACACCCCTCCCCCCCTAGTGAGCACAGCAGACGTAATCCCTCAGGTACTGTGGGGTCCTACAACTTCTACCTGATCTCCTGACAACAGGTGTTGCAGGTTCTGGATTGGGTGTTACCTGTGGTGGAGGGGCTGCTATAGGGGTTTCGTCAGGAACAGATGGAGTCCCAGACATCTCAGGGTCCCCTACCTGTACCTCGTCATCCTGAGGACTAGCAGACCCTGGTTCATTTGCTGAAGCCCCTGGTGACTGCACCTCTGGGCCATCTTCACTCTGGTCTTGCAGCTGTGCGTCATTAGCCAGGGATGAATTATCTGACTCCTCCCTGCTGAGCGCCCGGCGCCTCAGCTGATCTATATGTCTCTTCCAAACTTGCCCATTTTCCAAGGTCACATAATAGGACACAGGTCCACTAGCCCGGGTGATCACACCGGCCACCCACCGCGGACCTCGTGAATAGTTCCTCACCCAGACCAGATCTTCAGGGGCGAGATACCTTGTTGTGTCAGTCTCATCCTGGGGGGTTGCTCTTGAATTACGGTTTGGCATTTTATCTGGGTGGACATAATCCAGCACCGTTACCAGTCTTCTACCTAAGAGCAGCTCGGCTGGCGACTTGCCCGTCGCAGTACACGGTGTCGCATGCTGCAAAAATAACATTCGTGCAATGCGAGCCGACCAGTTACCCTCCATTAAGCGCGCAATGGATTCTTTGGCTGTTCGTACCATGCGCTCAGCCTGCCCATTGGAGGATGGGTGAAAGGGCGCGGATGTGACCCCTCTTATGAAGTTATCAGCCAAGAATGCCCTGAATTCTTGGGATACAAAAGCTGCCCCATTATCTGATACAATGGTCTCAGGTAACCCGTGGGTTGCAAACAGCTGCCTCAACACCTTGATTACGGCAGCTGATGCCATGCTAGGGACCATCGCCACTTCTAACCATTTGGAATATGCATCAACGATAACCAAAAAGACCTTCCCTTGGAATGGCCCAGCAAAATCTATGTGCAGCCGGCTCCAGGGAGTCCTGGACTGCTCCCACCAGTGGACTGGTGCTCTGGCCACTTCTGGCCGCACCTCTTGGCATGCCTTGCATGTTCGTACCCATTGTTCTATGTTCTGGTCCATTCCAGGCCACCACACATAACATCGGGCTAGCGACTTCATCCTGACCATTCCTGGGTGTCCCATGTGAAGCGTCTCAAGAACCCTGTTTCTCAGTGGTGCTGGGATGATCACCCTATCTCCCCATAGGAGACAACCCTTATGCATGGACAATTCGTGCTGCCTTGTCGCATAAGGCCTGAATTTTTCTTCATGCGGACCACCTGGCCACCCCCTCCCCACCCAAGTGAGCACACGGGAGAGAACAGCATCTTTCCTTGTTTTCTCAGCTATATCAGTAGCTGTTACAGGAGCCCCCGGAAGTGTTTCTAGCATCATAATGTGCTCCGCCGGAGCAGGATCCTCATTGCTCCCGCCAGGAAGGGGCAATCGACTCAGCGCATCAGCGTGGCACAACTGTTTCCCCGGCACATGGGTCAAGGTGTACTGGAACCCATTCAGGAATATTGACCAACGCAACATTCTGGGGGAGAGAATTTGTGGCGTTTGTTTGTTTGGGTTGAACAACCCTAACAGTGGTTTGTGGTCCGTTTCAATGGAGAAATGGCGACCGTACAAATAATCATAGAACTTTTTGATTCCTGACACAATTGCTAGTGCCTCTTTATCAATTTGAGCATAGTTGCGCTCCGTGGGTGACAACGTACGGGAATAGAAAGAGATGGGCTTTTCCGACCCATCCGGTTCCCTATGACTCAGCACAGCCCCCAGGCCGTATTGAGAGGCATCACATGCCAGGACCAGCGGCTTCGACTCATCATAATGAGCAAGGACGCTCCTGCTACTCAGCATTTCGCGCAAGGAGTCAAAAGCCTTCTGCTGCTCCCGCCCCCATCGCCACACAGTCTTTTTCTGCAAAAGTCTATGTAATGGTTCAGCTACCGAAGCTTTCTGGGGTAAGAATGAATGATAAAAGTTAATAAGTCCCAGGAATGACTGCAACTCCGTCTTGTTCTGTGGTCGTGGTGCCTCGATGATGGCCTTAATCTTAGCATCTGTGGGGTGGATGCCTGATGCATCAATTTTAAACCCCAAGAAATCCACAGTTGGCACCCCAAAACTGCATTTTTCTTTTTTCAGTTGCAACCCCACCTCCTTGAACTTGAGCAACACTGCACGGACACGCGCAACCAGTTCCTGTGGGTCTTTTCCAGCAATCAAAACGTCATCAAAAAATGGCAAGACCCCCGGCAGACCCCTTAACAGGCGTTCCATGAGCCCTTGAAAAATCCCTGGGGCTACACAAACTCCGAACTGTAATCTGTTAACTCTGAACGCCCCTTTATGTGTGACAATAGTCTGTGCTTCCGCTGATTGTGGGGTTACTGGCAGCTGTTGGTAAGCTTGTGCCAGGTCAATTTTGGCGAACACCTTGCCCCCAGCCAGTTTAGCCAACAGATGTGATACGACTGGAATGGGGTATGAGTTTCCCCTGAGTGCCTTATTGATAGTACATTTGTAATCTGCACATATCCTGACTTCCCCATTTGCTTTAAGGGGTGTGACGATTGGAGTCTCCCACTTAGCAGAGTCCACGGGTGAGAGAACTCCCTGCTTGACCAATTTATCCAGCTCTGCCTCGATCTTGGGTTGCAGTGCAAATGGCACTCGCCTTGGTTTGAGTCGGATTGGGGCCACCCCGGGGTCCAACTCAAAGTCAACTGGGGGCCCTTTATAACAACCCAGTTTTCCATTAAAGAGACCAGCAAATTCCTTGCATAATGCCTCGCTCATCTCAGGGCAGGTTTGGATTGAATTAAGCCCTGAGATACTCAGTCCCAGGGCGGGGAACCAGTCAGTGCCCAGGAGACTGGGGCGACTGCCCTTCGCAATCACCAGTTTGAGTACAGCCTGTTTGTCCCGGAACTGTACTCTCATGGCACACATTCCCATAACATGGATGCGGCCTGCTGAGTACGACTGCAAGGTTGCCGGGAAGGGCTCCAGAGGGGGCAACTTACCCCTGGGGAAGAATGTCTTCGCAGTCTGGTCCGACACGATGGTGAATGCAGATCCGGAGTCCACCTCCATGTCGCACTGCTGACCCTCAATCTTCACCTTGACGTGTGCCTTGCCTTGCGCTGGAAACTGCACGGCCCTCCCGTTGATCTCCGTTACGTAGTGGCAGTCCTTTAGAAAACAAGGTGCTGTGGGCGGTCTGCGATGCTCCAGTCTAGGGGCTCCTGTCGCTCCCGACGCCGCCGATCTACAGACCCTGGCGATGTGACCCGTCTTTCCGCACGTCCGGCACATAGCATCCCTGAAACGACAACTCTTCCACTCATGGTTTCCGCCACAACCTGGGCAACTGCCTCGGCGATCTTTGTGCACTGTGCAGGCCTGACGCACCAACTCAACCCCACGGACTGGGCTCTGGCTCGGAGTAGCCTCTAGCTCGTCCATGGCATGCGCAACTTCTATCTGTGGCTTAGTGGCCTTGCGACTGGCATCAAGCTCCTCTCTTTCATAATTCTCCGTGGCGGTGGCCTCCTTCAAGGCTGAAGCAAGGGTAACCTCTTCTTTAGCCACGATGCGTCTTCTGGCTTTCTTGCTGCTCAGACCACCAATAAACCGATCCAGGAGAGTCTCTTCCAGATTTTGGAAGCCGCAGTGCTGAGCGAGCTTCCGGAGTTCAGCCAGAAATGCGGATACAGACTCCCCAGCATGCTGCTGCCTCTTATGGAACTCCATCCGCCGGGCCATCTTGGTCTCAGTAGGCGCCAAGTGGCTTGTTAGGCAGGCAAGAATATCTTTGAGAGATGTCTCACTCAGCTTCGCTGGAGCAAGTAATGCCTTGGCCAGCTTGAAGGTCTCGGGCCCACAGTAGCTCAGGAATGTGGCCCTTCTTTTGCTGGCATCGGTGACCCCTTGAGCCACTGCAAAGAACTCGAAGCGTTCGACGTAGTCTTCCCAGGTGTGGGGCTCTGATGGCTGGAAGGGCTCCAATACCCTTGGACTCTCCATTGTCCTAGCGGGCAGGGTCGTCTTCTCAGCTGGCCAGTGAGTCTTGTTCTCAGCTGCAATCCGGACTCTGAGGCAGGGTTGTGTTTAACCGCTCCTCAGCATTCCGGATCCCACCTTCGTCGCCAGTTGTTGTGACGTGGGGTTTGTGATTTCAGCTCTCTTGACAAAACATGCTGGAGACAGTTCTCTAGTAACAGCTCTTTATTAAAGTGAACAAGACTGACTGTGAGGGCAGGAAGGCTACATTTATAGGGACAGGGGACTGGCTAGGAAGGGATACATTTTGGAGGGAACAATATCAGGCAATCACAGTGCTGCCTTTTGGAGGGAACCAATAAGACAGAGGATCCAAATACAGCAGCTTAAATGAACCAATAGTAGCTGTACCCTCTGGAACCAAAAGGCAGTTACTTTATCCTAATGCAAATACAGACAATAATAATACAGATATAAAATCCTTTGACTCAATACACAACAGTATAAACCACAGAGCCTTGGGTTTGCCAATCAGAAGGTCAGCAGTTCGAATCCCCGCAACGGGGTGAGCTCCCATTGTTCAGTCCCAGCTCCTGCCAACCTAGCAGTTCAAAAGCATGTCAAAGTACAAGTAGATAAATAGGTACCGCTCCGGCGGGAAGGTAACCGGCGTTTCTGTGCGCTGCTCTGGTTTCACCGGAAGCGGCTTAGTCATGCTGGTCACATGACCCAGAGAAACTGCGGACAAACTCCGGTTCCCTCGGACAGTAAAGCGAGATGAGCGCTGCAACCCCAGTGTCGTTCGCGACTGGACTTAACTGTCAGGGGTCCTTTACCTTTATCTTTATATAAGCAACTAGCTGGCCCTGCACATGTTGTGGCTTAGTCTGTTAAATGGGCCCTCAGAATCCCCTTCAAACTCCCTTGTAGTCCCCACTGTGGTTTAGTTTGTTAAATGGGCCCTCAGAGTCCCCCTTCAAACTCCCCTGTCCCCACTGTGGTTTAGTTTGTTAAATGGGCCCTCAGACTCCCCCTTCAAACTCCTTCCCCCACCCCCGGGCTCATCCCTGTGATCGGCCCCACCCTGTCCCGACTCATGACCTTTCCCGACTCATGACCTTTTGTGGTGTCACCAATTGTCTGCAGCCAATGGAGACGCTGCTTCTCCGTTCTATTTCCCAGCATGCACTTTTATCTGGGTTTGGGTTTTTTTTACGTGACCCAGGTGTGACATCTGTCTTAGCAAACTTTCTAAGATCCTTCGGACATTCGCATGGGACGTTGTGTCCAAATTTGAACGCAATCGGTCAAGCGGTTTCGGAGAAAAGTGGAGACCCACCCACATGCCCTTTTTACATAGATAGATAGATAGATAGATAGATAGATAGATAGATAGATAGATAATACAAAGGTAGCTCCATTCACTGCAGTGGGACCAGCAAGTTTGCTATTTGAAGAAATAATGATGAATCGTACCTGATGCTCTACTTAAATGTGGTACAAGGTTATGGTGGAGCACCTGCTTTCTAAATCGCCACTCTTAAGCGCGTGTTAAAATAATGATTTGAGCGGCTGCTTTTAAAGCATTGAAGATAAACAGGGGGACATGATTTGCAAACAAAAGTGTTTGTAGAAGGTGGGGAAATGTACTTTAGTGCAGGAACAGGCTTTGGCTTCTAATTTACAATGTGGGTCAAATGCTTCTGTCCTTGAGCTTTTAGCTGCCAGCCCTTGGATCTTTCATTCAGCTATATCATTTGTTTGTCAGTAGTCCTAGCATAACACTTAATATATCTCCATATTTTAAGACTACAGTGGTACCTTGGAAGTTGAACGGAATCCGTTCCAGAAGTCTGTTCGACTTCCAAAACATTTGGAAACCAAAGCGTGGCTTCCTAATGGCTGCAGGAAGCTGCATCGGATGTTCAGGTTCCAAAGAACATTCGCAACCGGAACACTCACTTCCGGGTTTGCGGTGCTTGGGAACCAAAACGTTCAAGTCACAAGGCATTCATCAACCAAGGTATGACTGTATAATGTTAAATGTAGTCAAACGTCTAGGAAAATGCAGTTTCATGTTTACAGAGTAGCTTTTCAATGGTGCCCAAAAGTAGTTATTACCGGTACCTACAAAGTAATAATTGAATTGTATTTGCCTCTTGTAAGCTTTCCTTTTTCCTTTTCTTCTTGGTGGCAGTAAACCATTAGTCCTCAACAAGTTTCAATGAAGCGATGACAAGTGGATTTAAAAGTATTGTTTACATTGCTGTAAATAAATTAAAACTCCCTGCAACTAAGCTTTGCTTTTTTTTTAAGGGTAAAACTATCTTCTTGAATGATTACACAATATGTAATCCATACAGGTTTACCCATATGAGTTTACCTTCCTGCTGATCAGGAAGCTGACACAGCAGACTTGACAACACAGATCATTTGTTGGAGCAGGGATGGTGGAGGAGAGAGACAGACAGACAGACAGACAAAAGAAAAGGGTTCAGACTTAAATTGTTCTGTGTACACACTGCAATGCATAATTTTGGATACAGAGAAATAAGAGCATAGAAAAATTATGCAGATAGATGGAGGTGCTAAGAGTCACATTGATGGCTCACTGGAGAGAAATTTCTTCACAAGGCAGTCAGTTCGTACACATATGCAAAAATATCTTAGCAATCCATCACCCTTCACAAACACCGTTCTAAGAAACAAAATAACAAAATGGACTTTTTAGTGGCTCCCTAATTGTGGCTCCATCCCTGCTCTAGAGAAATTAGCATTTTCAGCCATAGGATGTATTCTGGCATCATGCAAATATTTCGGTGGGTAAATTTATTACAATTTTTTAATAAGGAAATCTAATTGCACTTTTGCACTACCTTGTCATGAGGAGACGATGCAATGCTTGCTCACATAAACGTTCTCTGCTGCTCGCTTTCATTCTCTTCTTTTCGCATATCGCAGCATCCGTAATGGACCCCATTTCTCATTTGGGGTAGCTAGTGCCGGTGCTTGGAATACGATTTGCCCAATAGATTATCTGTATGATCTTTGGGCGTACTTCCCAATCTTTGACTAAAAGCAATGCAAACAGTTGCCTGACTTCTTGAAGACTGGCCTTAGACTGCAGCAACAGTCTGTATGTTTCAAAACGCAGGAGTAAACATGTTGACGCAAAGCCAGTCCCGCTCATCTCCATAGGCCTTGCAGGCGTGCTTAGACTTAGGCGACCTGAGTTACATACAACCTTTTGAAACAGGCAATACTGATTATTTGCATGTTGTGGCAAAGATATTTCTAATCAGGCAAATGGAAGGAAAGGGAAATAGAGGGCTGTGTAGCTGCAGCATCAACAAAGGTACTTAAGCCTGTATAACCAGCTTTGCAGTCAGTTGGGTTTTTTGCTTGTTTGTTCTTTGCAGCTCTTAGGAGGGAAGAGGTGTGGGTTTGTTTCCGTAGTGAAAAGCCACAGGTTCTCCATGGGAAGCTTTATGGCTCCTTTTTCAGCCGCTCTTCACCACACCCTCCCTCGCATTGATGAAGCAGTCCGAAGTGAAGGTGGAATAATGAACACACAGCGATAAAAGCAAGTTGCGTACATGTTAATATGCCGCGTGAACAGAGGCTTCTGCACACACAGCGTTATAGATTTTAGGACCTTACTTCCTAAAACATTAATTACTAGCAGGCTTGTATCTTGCATTGCTTGGCAGTCCTAAGAAAGATAGAAAAATCAGTACAATTTTGAAAGGGTTCAGTCCACCATCTTGATTCAACATGGAATCCAATTGTATCCAAACAGTTAAAAAAACACTGCTCCTTGATCTCAGGAACCATCATGTAAAAAAATGATTATGATATCTTAAGAGGTCTCCAAGTGCATAGTGGACCAATGGACAATTTCCCAGAATAGATACTAGCTATAGTTATAGGTGAACTAAAACTTTGAATTGATCTTACTCCCATCTTCCTGGAGTAGAGTTCCCCTAATACCTATATACACAATGTTTTTACCAGCAATAACAACAAAAGAGAGAACGGGGCAATAGTATTTCTTCCATATGACAATAATCTTCTGTGAATGGTAAAGTATGCTTATGCATATAAATCATTGTGGGAAGTCACGTTTCGTATCATCATCTGAAGATTTGGGATTGGTTTCTATCCGTCTCAATAGACAATGGAGTGTGCCTTTGGGGGTGAAGTCAAACTGGTGTGGTAGCAGCACTGAAGTGATCTCTCCAGGGCGCAAGCCTGGGCAGTGTGTATGGAGGTCCTAGGCTCTCCATATGACAAGACCCCACCTCTTGGCCTCACTGATGTGGCCCAAAGGAAAGCAGAGCAATGTATTGGGAACCAGCTTGGCTACAGGAGTTGCTGGAAGGAAGCGTTCAAGGCACCATCCAACCATCTTAGGGACTCCATTCTGGATTTGTGTAGGGTTTCCTCCTTAGCCATTTCTTCTCCCAAAGATATCCCGCTAGGCAGTGGAGGTTTAGGATCAGAGTTTTCCTTCTCCTCCTAGCTACCTTCCCAGGTTGATGAACCCCATCTGCCACTCACTTCCTTCTACAACACAGCAATCATCTTCCTGACCAATGGACCCACTATTGATCTTGTCCTCTCAATCTGTCGGAGACTGTCTTCACATGCAGGGGAAGTCCCAGACTCACTGAGGGTTTGAGGCCCACTGGCTATCCTCACCTGGTTCAGCCAGCCAGGTGAAGCTGTTCCCGGGGTCTGGCCACTGTCCCATGCTAACAGTTTCTAGGAGCCACAGGTAAGAGCTGAGTGCAGAGTCGGGACCGTGGGGGGACCCCAGAAAGAGCACATCATGTCCACCACCAGAAGTACTACTCCGCTCCTAGCACCACATGCACCCCATCATCTGAACAACTGGCTGTGAATTTCAACATCACAGGTTCTTGGAAAGTAGTTCATGCAGAACTAATAGTATGATTATTTCTTTCTTTTTTTGTAGTCACTTAAGGACATAGCTTGCATAATGATTGGGCTCAAATGTGCATGCCAGTAACCCATGATGACTTGGCAACTTATGTTTTCCTGTAAATATTGAGTAATGCTTTCAGGAGTCCTCTCCAATTCCTGACTCTTTCTTAGCAGCTGAATGATGCTAAAATCACTCAAAAAGTGTCACAGGAAGTACAGCTTGCAGCGGGCAGCTTCATATCCTTGTTATATGTCACAGATGAGAATAGAGACACATACATGTTTGTGTGTGTGTGTGTGTTGCTTCTCTTCTTACCACACCAATGCTAGACAATTCCCTTCCATATAGTTGAAGATTCTCTTCCACCTGCTTGACAGTAATCTGACTATAGCTGTTTACTTTATAAAAAACCAAAAGTACATTTAATATCACAATCGTTTTAGCTGTTCTTCCTATATAACAGATGCAGGTCACACACACCCATAAACATTTATTCTGTGTATACAGGCATTTATTGAGGGCATGAGGTAGAAGGGCATGACACTCAGGTATGCATTTATGTGCACGCATACTGAAGTCAGATTGCAACACACACACACACACACACACACACACACACACCCTCCAAACTGTGACTTCTAGAGCAGAGTTGAGGGGCATTTTCAGCCCAAGGGCTGCATTCTCAGCTGGCAAATCATGAGGCTCAAGGTTATGGGTTTGAGTCCCACGCTGGGCCAAAGATCCCTGAATTGTAGGGGGTTGAACTGGATGACCCTTCCAACTCTACAATTCTATGAAACCTCCTGAAGGTTGCAGGCCAGGAGTAAAAGTAGGTGGAGCGAGATACCCTGTTTCTCATATTTTAAGGCATCCCCATAAAATAAGCCATAGCAGGATTTTTAAGCATTCGAGGAATATAAGCCATACCCCGAAAATAAGACATAGTGATAGGAGCAGCAGCAATGCCGGCCGCGGCAGGAGGAGGAGGAAAAAAATAAGACATCCCTTGAAAATAAGCCATAGTGTGTTTTTTTGAGGAAAAAATAAATATAAGACGTGTCTTATAATATGAGAAACACGGTATGTGGGAATGTTCAGGAATGTGGATGAGGAGATATTGTTTAATATATCCTATCCCCGCTTGCGCTAGCAAGCACAAAACTTTAGCAGAGTAAAACATTCCCCTTTTGCAAAATACACAGCAGAAGAACGTTTGCGCAGGCTTGATTTAAGCCACTAAAATAAAGTGTATTTTCCTGGTATTTCCCCTTTTTCCCTCTTAAAAGAAAAGACACAACACAATGCTCTTAAAAGTATAAAAGATGTTTACTTACAAGCATCTCGAGGTACAGCACACTCAAGAGGTAGACTTGCTTAGTTAAAAGGTAATATATACATTGTGAAGTTCACTTATAAGAAGTGAGACTCCATCTCATCTCTCTCTCTAGGCTGGAGGCCTTGAGGGAGAGACTCACTAAGATGTGTGTAGTCCAAGAGGTCTGGTCCAAGAGAGGGAAAATGGCTGTTTCCTTCAGGATTTATCTGCCACTTCCTCAACTCATTTGCATGTGAAGGAAGAGGAAACTACGCTTAGTCATATCCTCCTCCTCAGTCTTAGTCATATCCTCCTCCTCAGTCCTCCAAGTGGACTATCTAGGGATTGTTGTGACTTGACTGCACTTAACCCTTTGCATCCCACAAACCCCTTCTCAGGCAATTCACAACATACACAAAAACATACATAAATAACTTTAATCAACCACCCAAGAGTCCCAGCTTGCCACGAAGATCCTGGAACTTCTCTCTTGGCAGGGGCTTTGTTAGGACATCTGCAGTCATCTGGTCAGTGTTGCAGTAACACATTTCAACAAGTCCATCCTCGATCACCTGGCGTATGTAGTGGTACCTGACCCCAATGTGTTTGGTGCGTGCAAGGAACTTTTCACTTTGTGTCAGCTTCATACTGCTCTGATTGTCCTCCATCAAGCTGACAGGTCCCGTTCTTGGCACGCCAAAGTCCTTCAGGAGCTGATCCAGCCAGGGGATCTCTCTGCAAGCTTCCGAAGCCGCAATGTACTCAGATTCTGTGGACGATAAAGCTACACATTTCTGTTTATAGCTGCCCCATGCAATAGCTCCGTCCCCATACATAAAAACATAGCCACTTGTGGATTTATAATCCTTATTGTCCCCAGCCCAATCCGCATCAGTGTACCCAAGCAGTTTAGGGTCTCTGACAGCTGGCAGTTTTAATTTACAGTCCATGGTTCCCTTTAGATAACGAACAACCCTCTTAACTCCAGCCCAATCATGCTCAGTGGGACAACTTACTTTCCTACTTAGGATCCCCACTGCACTTGCCAGGTCAGGTCTGCATGTGGTAACCAAATACAAAAGTTTGCCGACCGCTGACCTGTATTGCGTGTTGTTTGGCAGCAACTTCGAACCTTGTTGATTCTTCAAGAAGTCTGTGGCCATCGGTGTCGCAACTGGGTGTGCGTCCTGCATCTGCATGCTTTCAATCAGTTCAGTTATCTTTTGCCTTTGGCTGAGTAAGAACGATCCATCCTCTTCTCTCTCAACTTGAATTCCCAAGTAGTATTTCACTTTTCCAAGTTCCTTGACCTCTACTTCCCTGTTGAGGTGTTTGACTATGTCTTTATAGTCTTTCTCATTTGACGTAGAAATTAAAAGGTCGTCAACAAAGGCTAAAATGTACGAAAACTGTCCATTCCTTTGTTTGGTGTACAAGCACTTATCAGCAGTCCCTTGCTTGTACCCAAGCTGCACCAGCATCTCATGGAGTTTCTGGTTCCAAGCCCTCGCTGCTTGCTTCAAACCATAAAGTCCTTTCTGCAGCTTGCACACTAGATGTGCCTCATTTGGTTTAATGAAACCTTTGGGCTGCTTCATATAAATCTGCTCAGAAATTTCGCCGTGAAGAAAGGCTGTCGCAATGTCAATATGGTAAACTGACATTTGCTTAGATGCTGCAATACTTAAAAGTAGTCTGACACTGCTGTATCGAACTGTCGGTGCAAACACTTGATCGTAATCCTCTCCATACTTCTGGGAAAAACCTTGTGCCACAAGCCTAGCTTTGTAGCGTTGCACCTCCCCTTCTGAACCCTTTTTAACCTTGAACACCCATTTACTTCCAATTGCTTCCTTACCAGGAGGTAGTTCTGTGAGTGTCCAGGTCCTGTTCCGATGAAGTGCATCTATCTCCTCCTGAGCAGCTTTCCTCCAGAGACTGGCTTCATCTGGTGGCATCCTCTCTATCTCTTCCCATTTGGAAGGTTCCTGTGGAGACGCCGACCTTGTAAGGTAGGACAGCCGTAATGGTGGAACACCTCTGTTGGTTCTGGATGAGCGTCTGACCTCTGGTCTTTCGACCGCATCAGCTTCCTCATCCTCCTCCAGCAGTGGCATATCCCCATACAGCTGCTCGTCATCATCTTCGTCTCTGGTGCTGCCAGGGGCCTGGACCTCCACGTCTTCTCGGGTGTCACCTATAGGGGGTGCTACGACACTAGAAGTTGGATTAGTACTTTGTATTGGTTCAAAAGGAAAAATCACAAATTCCTCATCCTGTGGCTCCTTGGAACAATCAATGGCAGTGTCCTTTGTATCAACTTTGCCTTGCTCATCGAAGTAAATTACATGCTGCGAACTTGTCTTGCCAGTTTGCGGATCCAAGACTCTATATCCTTTTCCTCCAGAAGCGTACCCAACTAGGATCCCTGCCTTCGCTCTGGAATCAAGTTTGTGTCTGTGCTCCTTGGACACATGATAGTAGCACAAACTTCCAAATACACGTATATGTGACAAATTTGGGGCTTTTCCATGCCAAAGTTCAAATGGTGTGCGCTCTGCGCCTTTTGTGGGCAGTCTGTTCTGAAGATAGACTGAGCAACGAGCCGCTTCACCCCACAGCCTGTGTGACAAGTTAGCTTCCTTTAGCATGCACCTTGTCATTTCCAAAATGGATCTAAATTTCCTCTCTGCAATTGAGTTTTGTTGGGGTGTGTAGGCAACTGTGGTCACGTGTGATATGCCTTCTCTAGCCATGACGGCCTGCATCTCATGTGAACAAAATTCCCCACCATTATCGGACATTAAAATGGAAGGGGCTCGCTGGAACTTGTTCTTGACCATGTTAAGATAGTCCCTGAACAATTCCACTGTCTCACTCTTCTCCTTGATAAAGTAGGCTACGCAGAATCTCGAGAAATCGTCCAAAAATATCAAAATATATTTATTACCTCCTAGAGAAGACACATTCATTGGTCCACATAGATCTGTATGGACAATGTCCAATACTTTAGTGCTTCTCTTCTCTGCACAACGTGGGAAAGAAGGTTTAGTTGCTTTCTCACTAACACAAGTTATACATTTTGATGTTGGTGTATTTGTGTTGCTTTGCTTTACCTGCAGACCTCTCACAAGATCACCTTTCTGTAGTTCCAGAATAACGTTGGTGTCTCTGTGTCCAAGTCTCTTGTGCCAGAGTTCCAGACTTCCTTCGTCCTTTTGACTTGGTTGCGCCACCTTTGCAGACTGGTTCTGCTGGTTCTCTGAAACATTAAGCTCATATACACCATCCTTTAGTGTGCCTTGAACATAAACTTCATCATGCTTAGTCACAATACATTGTCCTTTTTCAAATGTAATTTTAAAACCTTTCCTGTCCAAACTGGACACGCTGAGTAAGTTGCAATTAAGCTTTGGTGCAAACTTAACTTCAGTTATCTTAGTATTAATTGTTTCATGATCTACGTTGAATTTCAAATTCACAGTTCCTGAACCAATTGCCTTTACAATGTTGCCATCAGCAATCTCAATTTCAGAGGTTTCATCCCCATTAATCTCATTAAAATACTCCTTTTCATAACAGAAATGAGAACTCGCTCCACTGTCAAGAATCCACTTATTGCGCTTATTTTCACAATCCTGGACAGCTAAACTCCTCTCCTGCATCAACATGGTTTGCTCATGACTCCCCTTCTTAACACCTTGTGGTTTTGAGGGGTGGGATTCAACTTTATCCCCATTTTGACTCTTGCAGTTCCTTGCTATGTGGTTTTTCCCATTGCATTTAAAACAAATTATTTCTCTAGATGTCTGTCTGGACTTTCCAAAATGCTTGGATGCATAGCTGCTATCCTTCCTCCTTGGATTCCTTTCTTGAGAATCAAGGCTATCTCTGCATTCCTCTCTTAAATGGTTGATAAGCTCATTAAAAGTTAAATCCTTTGTGTGATCCATTATACTTTTAAATGGAGCAAACGTAGGTCCCAATGATGCAAGCATAAACGTTACTTTAGTCACATCATCAAAGGCTCTGGGAGTAAGGGCAATTCTTTGAACAATCTCAGAAAAATTCTTAAAATGCTCTGTAAACTCTTCTCTAGAATTCATCTTCAACTTGAGTAACTTATCCAACAAGTATCTATAGGAACTCTCTGTAGATTGTGCATAAATGCGTTCAATGTCCTCTAGGATCTTAGATGCATCATCTTCAAAATTTATCATTGATAGATGCTCATTCCTCAAACTGCTCAAAATTATGTGCTTGGCTTCATCATTTTTAATACTCCAAGCTTCTATCTTAGCTAAAGCTTCTGCATCGGTTCCTGTAGGCTTTTCTTCCTTAATGGCCTGCAGAACACGCCTAGCAGCAAGATAAACTAAAACGCGCTGCTTCCACTGCACAAAATTATTGTCATCCAGCAGCATAAAACTTGGTCTTGCCTCACTATCAAAACTGGAGCTTGCCATCTTAAAACTTCAAAAATTTCCAAAATTCAAAAATCTTTCAAAAATCAAATTCAAAATCTCAAAAATATCTTCACTACCTCTGAGCTTTCTCAGTGCTGTAAACTCTGAGGGAGGGGAGGGGTAGTTAATCCCCCAAGCACACTGCAGAACAAAGAGACCATGTGCTCAACCAGGAAATCCTAACTGGAAAAATCCTACAGAGTTCAAAATCACAATCCAAATCAATCCTTCAAAAATACACAAAATACGCAACTCTGGGCCGCAATAACCCTTTGTGGGAATGTTCAGGAATGTGGATGAGGAGATATTGTTTAATATATCCTATCCCCGCTTGCGCTAGCAAGCACAAAACTTTAGCAGAGTAAAACATTCCCCTTTTGCAAAATACACAGCAGAAGAACGTTTGCGCAGGCTTGATTTAAGCCACTAAAATAAAGTGTATTTTCCTGGTATTTCCCCTTTTTCCCTCTTAAAAGAAAAGACACAACACAATGCTCTTAAAAGTATAAAAGATGTTTACTTACAAGCATCTCGAGGTACAGCACACTCAAGAGGTAGACTTGCTTAGTTAAAAGGTAATATATACATTGTGAAGTTCACTTATAAGAAGTGAGACTCCATCTCATCTCTCTCTCTAGGCTGGAGGCCTTGAGGGAGAGACTCACTAAGATGTGTGTAGTCCAAGAGGTCTGGTCCAAGAGAGGGAAAATGGCTGTTTCCTTCAGGATTTATCTGCCACTTCCTCAACTCATTTGCATGTGAAGGAAGAGGAAACTACGCTTAGTCATATCCTCCTCCTCAGTCCTCCAAGTGGACTATCTAGGGATTGTTGTGACTTGACTGCACTTAACCCTTTGCATCCCACAAGATATGCTAATCTTACCTCCCTGCAGTGGCCTAATTGTTACACAAACTCACACTTCCCTCAGAGCCATTATTAGAGCTCAAGGACACATTTTAGTCAGACAAAAGCACTGATGATTGCGTTCAGGAGATACCGGTAGTTCTGAGGGCTAGGTAGAAGGACCTGAAGGACCTTTAAGCTCTTGTGTCTGAGGTTATCCAACCCTGAGAGAAAATCCAGTGGAAAGGGTTGAAACCTAACAAGTTCTTGGGCAGCCTTCCCCAACCTTAGGGTGCTTCTGGACTCCTGTCATCTCAGACCATTGGTCATGGTGGCTGAGGGTGGTCATACTTCAACAAGATCTAGGGACCCAATGTTGTAGGGCATGGGTGCATGCAGACAAGTTTTTTTTAATAAAGGCATTGGCATCTACCAATGGTAGCTGTTACCATGGTGTTGTTCCAGTGTGACAGGCATTGTGCCTGATCCAGCACGTCTACTAGTTACTAGTGCGGCATATGTTGTGGATGCAGCATATGACTGCATAATTAGAGTGACTTGTACATGAATGGAAGATTTGTCTTTTCTTAACTGTTCACTTTAGGCTAATGCATAAAAGGCATATTTTCCAATGATAATGTTCCCTGTGTGAGTTTCTGGCTTGTAGTAGGGCAAAGGTTTACACCTCTAGCTTGTTCCTTTAAGGCAGTGATCCCCCGCCGCCCTGAAAACTCCCTTTGTCAACTTTTGGCCTGTATAATCTCTCTCGCACACATAAAAATCTAACACTCTGCAAAGCTGTTTGTTCTGAACAGCCCCACTGGAATCAAGTGTGTACACACTTTGCTGTAGTTTCCCAGGTAATATAGTGTGGAAGAAATAGCCTCCCAACACTGGCATTGTTGTGGCTGACCTGACCAGGATAGGGATGGGTTGGTAGTGAGAGAAGGGCTATGTGAGTGCCCCAGTGGAGCCAATCCAGTGTTCACATAGCCCAGCCCTAGCCCCATCCAAGAAAGTAGCAGAGGTAGCTCTGGTGTCAAAAGAGTGGCTCCACTATGGCATTGTAGAGCTCTACGTTCCGCTTATCCTCACACATCTACTAAATATGAGTTCAGGAGGCTCCCATTTAAAAATGTCCCTTCACAAAGCATTTTAGGTCTATGTTCTAAAAACAATTTCATTTTAGCTGAGCCTCAGATACCGGAGTAGAAGGGGTGGGAGACTTTATTAGTGCGCTCCTACCAAACTATATACAAAACTGAAACTCTTCAGGTCTTAGCTTCGTTTCCCTGATGGTGTCACCCAGAACTTGTTCCCCACAAAAACCATTTCTAAATCATATTATTGTAGTTCCTTCTTGGATCACAGTCTCCTCCTCCAGTCTTGCTCTCATCCGGTGATTTATTTATTTTTAAGGTGCTGGTACTGTGTACCCTTGAGTACCCCCAGAAAAGAAAAGAAAAAACTACTGTGTCATCATATTCTGTGATAAACTGCCCATGGCCTTCGCTTTATCGCTTGGACATTATTCAGTTCATTCTCCCTTTCAGCCAGCTTTGCCTTGACCTGTCTCCAGAAATACCCCACACATTGAAGTTACCTCTCCCCCTATTTTCTTTTAGATTCCTCATGAAAACACACCTTTTCCAGGAAGCTGTTTGCAGCCTCTAAAGCAGGGGTTCCCAACAAAATTTTCTCGAGGACCCCTCATTGAGCCGCTATTGTGACAAGGACCCCCATTAATTGACTTACTTGCTTGAACATCAAATGCATTATCTTCCTCTTCATCGGTAGGCCTTTGTCGTTTTAACGAACCACTTTTTAAGCAACGGTCCATTTTTAACTACGCGAACTGTAGCTTCCGCAAAAAACAACGCTTTGTTTACAAACACTACTGTTTTGCAAAGAGGCAGCGCGCGCCAGGGAGGAGGGAGGGGAATGGAGAAGACAGGGTACCTGCACAGTAGCGCACAAATGAAGCCGATGCGCGCAAAGCATCTTGGGGAGGTGAGCGTTAGTAGAATGCGCGCGCTGCCTCTTTGCAAAACAGTAGTGTTTGTAAAGCGCCACCTAACGGCATACAGCAGAACTACTGCCTCTATCTAATTCTAGTTTTGCGCTAGACTCTGCTCATGCAGGAAGCGGCCAAAACAAAAAATCTGTTATCATACGAAATAAATTTAATATATTTTTTATTCTAATAGCATCTTGCGGACCCCTCTGGCATAGCTCGCGGACCCCTGGGGGTCCCCGGACCACCTGTTGGGAACCACTGCTCTAAAGAAAACACTCACATTACAGTAGCAAGACACATTGATTCAACTCATCAGTGCATAAAAATTAACATTGCTGTTGCATTTTAGTTTGTTACTGGTGTTGTGTGATCACCTGCAACCAAGAAAACTGCATGAGGCGGGATACTCCTTAATTAATTGTGCACACTTTTAGGTGTGAGGAAGTGGAGCACTTCGGGGTCTACTTCTGAGTAAATGTGTACAGGATAGGTCTGCTTAGTATTAATTAATTTGAAGACTAACACAGCTGTTGGGAAACTAGTAATTCCCATTTCTGAACACTTGCCCAGAGGCGAGATTAGTTTCACATTTGTTTGAAATCCAACACATCTTTGTGTTAGCAAAAGCTTCAAATGCATTCCTCTCTGTTGCTTGAGGTCAATGTGGAGGCAAGGAAGAAGCAAAATATTCTCAACTAGATCGTTTTTCAGCTGCCTGGGACCTCTGCACAGTAATGCCCCTGCCTTTTTAATCCTTTGGCAAAAGGATTTATTCTGAGACTATTTGTTACCGCTTACTCTGGCTCCAGAGCGCTCCCACCTCTGCTGTTTTGAAGAAGACATTAGCCACAATGCATAGGCATTGTGCAGTTTCTTGAGAAATGGCCCCGTCTGTTGCTCTTTCGCTCTTACCATCTTCCATACAATTAGCAAACGGAAGCCATGGTTAAGCTGAAGTGGTGTGTACATTTCAGGAGGAAGCTGTTGCACATGCAACAGGTAACAGCACACACAGATGACAGCTTCAATGAATTGGAGTTTGGCACTGGGAAACGAATCAGGTAATGGGCACCAGGTGAAGACATCCACGCCCCCTCTCTGGTGTGAAGAGCAACATAAAAAGTGACTTGAAACGCTGGAGGGGGGGGAACAGTGGCAAGAATGACTTCACTGCTTTTTGAGCTACTGATGTGTACATAGTCTGAGTTTAGATGTGAGTGGCAAATAGCTGAATCAGCCATTTAAACAACTCTGTTCAGAGTCCTGACAGAAAAAAACTGTGAGCAAATAACTACCTGCAGAAAGTGTACCTTGATCAGGCTGTGAACTTTGTGTGGTGTTAGATAACTAGCTTAAGGGCAACTACGAAAAGGGGATAATGGGAATTATCTGAAACCGAGCTCCCTCCATTCTGTTTAAATGAATCCCTTCAAATTACCTTGCTGGTTTTGAGTGCGTCTAGGTGAAGATCCCCCCCCCTTGAAGTTCTCAAGCATATTCTATGAACACACCCAATACTTGCCAAGATTAGCAAAGTCAGAATAACTGCCATGATCCAAAAGAGGAATTGCACAGGGCTTGTTGCATAACAGACACACATTCATAGAACTTTTTTACTGCTTCTCCGCCCCTCTCTATTCAGAGAACTTCTTGCCAAACATCTTGGCTGTGTGAAAGCTTGCTGTTTTCTTAGCTTGGTTAACTAGGGGAAAACATTAACACTGAAGCAAAATCGAAGCCAAAACATGAACTACTGTAACTCTGCAATCCTATGCAATGTTCACACAGCAACAAGTCTCATTGTGTTGAAAAGGGCTTTCTCCCTCGTTAGTATGTTTACGGTATATTGAAGGCTAAGCCAGATAAATTCTAGATACTTTTTTCTTCAGCATGTGCTGTGTGAATAATATTTCTTTTTGTTCCACTTCTGCTTAACATGATTCATCTAGAGCACAGAGAAAGAGAGAGGTTAAACACAACAATAAAATGTAATCTACCGGCACTGTGCAACCACAACATTTTATTATAATCTGAACAACAGAAAGACTCATACATTTTTCAAGCAAAGCTAGAACAAACATATGCTAGGAGGCCGTATCTTGAAATGGTGTGGGTGTACTTTTAAATTAATCACTGGGTCATTTCCAAATAAGATTCCTCAAAAGCACAAAGACAGATTTGAGTGCCGTACAAAATGTTACACCCAGAATACGATGATAGTTTCACACAACCATTGGCCCAAGACAGCAATTATCCACTTTGACTCCCTTTGGGGGGTGGGCAGAATTTCATATCCCTTTTCGCACTATGTCTCTGGGGCTTCTCTCCGTCTCCATTCATCCTTCAGACCAGAATTCTCCAACTTGGTGCCCTCCAGGTATTTTAGTGAATGACAAATATCACTCACTGCCATTCTGGCTGGCATCGATGAGAATTGTAATGTGAAACATCTAAAAGGGCACCAGGTTAAGGAAGGCGAGTTTAGAATCTAAAGTTTTGGGGCAGGGGTAGCCAGTGTAGTGCTGCAGAGGAACATAGGAAGTGACATTATACTGAGCCTGCACTGACTGGCAGCAGCTTTCTGGGGTTTCAGAAAGTGGCATTCCCAGCCCTACCTTCAGTTGCTGCTGATTGAACCCAAGACCTTCTGCCATTGATCTACTGCCCTTTCCCACAGCTGATGTGGGATGATGATGTGGGGACAGGAGGTGGGCGGGTGTGGAGGACTCCCTGGTCCTGAATGGGGTAATTGTGCCCCTGAAAGACCAGGTGCGCAGCCTGGGAGTCATTTTAGACTCACAGCTGTCCATGGAGGCACAGGTCAACTCTGTGTCCAAGGCAGCTGTTTATCAGCTCCATCTGGTACGCAGGCTGAGTCCCTACCTGCCCACTGACTGTCTCTCCAGAGTGGTGCATGCTCTAGTTATCTCTCGCTTGGACTACTGCAATGCGCTCTACGTGGGGCTACCTTTGAAGGTGACCCGGAAACTACAACTAATCCAGAATGCGGCAGCTAGACTGGTGACTGGGAGCGGCCGCCGAGACCACATAACACCGGTCCTGAAAGACCTACATTGGCTCCCAGTACGTTTCCGAGCACAATTCAAAGTGTTGGTGTTGACCTTTAAAGCCCTAAACGGCCTCGGTCCGGTATACCTGAAGGAGCGTCTCCACCCCCATCGTTCTGCCCGGACACTGAGGTCCAGCTCCGAGGGCCTTCTGGCGGTTCCCTCACTACGAGAAGCCAAATTACAGGGAACCAGGCAGAGGGCCTTCTCGGTAGTGGCACCCACCCTGTGGAATGCCCTCCCACTAGAGGTCAAAGAGAACAACAATTACCAGACCTTTAGAAGGCATCTCAAGGCAGCCCTGTTTAGGGAAGCTTTTAATGTTTGATGGATTTCTGTATTTTAATATTTGATGGATTTCTGTATTTTAGAATTTCTATTTTGTTGGAAGCCGCCCAGAGTGGCTGGGGGAACCCAGCCAGATGGGCGGGGTATAAATAAATTATTATTATTATTATTATTATTATTATTATTATTATTATTATTATGAAAGGAGTTGTAGTCCAATAACATCTGGAGGGGGTTGGCTACTCCTGTTTCAGAGCCAAAGACAGGATGAAGGGGTGTGGTACCAAAGCAGTGGAGTCAAGCCACAGCTGATTGTTATCTCTATTAATATATTTGCTGGTATTACAAGAGAAGAGGCTTCTGGTAAGATTACTCCATTGATTATATTGTGTTGTCATCCTAAATGTTTACTGAACTACTTAAGGTCTACCTGGCCAGTCCCTATTGGGGTGGCTGAATGTGCTGAAACTGCACAGCTGAAGCCCAAAGGAGCTCCAGGACACACAAGAACTTGGGAACTGTTCTGACCTATACTCTATTGCAGGCATGTCCAACAGGTAGATCATGATCTACTAATAGATCACTGGACGTCTGTGGTAGATCACTGGCTCCCCCCAAAGAAGCTCAGCAACTTTGGCTCCCCTAAAAAAAAGCTCTACATCTTTGCCCTGAAGCCCCCCAAACAGGGCTATCCTTCCTTAAAAAAAGCTCAACAACCTCGACCTGAACCCCCCAAAAGGGGGTAGATCACTGCCAGTTTTTAACTCTGTGAGTAGATCACAGTCTCTTGGAAGTTGGCCACCCCTGCTCTATTGAAGTGTTTCTCTTGAACAAGTCTTGTGCTTTACCTATAAAAAGTAAACAAAGGCAAAGGCCAGCCACTATGATGTACTTCTCCAGGACGGGTAAATGGTCCCATTTAACATTGTAAGAAGTGGCTGGATGAGATCATTCGAAGGCTGAAGGTCTATTTTTCATTTTCAGTCGACCTGGTGTCATTTTCTCTACTGTGGATCTTTGCTTGGGGAGGGATATTAATGGGTTAGATGTGGGTGAATAAACAAAGCCGAATATTGGTAAAATATAGTGTTGTGATGCTGGGTGTTACCCTGGTAAGTTTAGCTGGGAGAGTGTTTGGGATCAAGAGATCATTCCCTACTACAGGAGACTTGCCAACAATTATAACAGTTTCCGAACATTTCCCTTTGGGATTTTTGAAATATTAAAAAAGAGCAATAAATGTAAACATACACCAAGTTTATGACATCACAACATATGTATGTTTCCATAAATGCCAAAAACATAATTCTTCAGCTTTTAGGAGAATATGTCTGAGCACATTGCAGCACATTTAAAACACATTACCCTACTAAAAAAAAAAGAATATTGGGAACTGTAGTTCATCAAGGGTGCTGGAATTGTAGCTTTGTAAAGGGCAAACTAGTATATTTTTAAAATATTAGTGATAAATGGCAGCTGATGATGTGAGCGAGGTAACAAAACTCACACTAAAGGTTACATTTTTCAGGCTTCCCTTTGTCCTGCAACAACATAATTCTGTCTACATACAAGAGGAGTGCAATTAACAGTGATGCAAGCATTGCGTGAGAAATCTCTCCCTACAAATGTATATCATAAACCTGTGTTTGATGAGGTCGTTACCACCTGACATCTCCCAGGTCTCATGCAAAATATTCATGCAAGCCTTTGCGCAGGCATTTTTACTTGTTCAGAAGAATTATAACGCTGCCTGGGGCATCATAGCAACTTTTGCCCCAGTTCTTTAGCCTCAGAGTAAGCGACTGAAATCGATTCAGTGTTGCAGAACATGGTACCATTAAGCAAACATTTGGGCTGCCTAACTAACACTCGTTTAAACTGGTTGGTGTTAAGCAGCTTGTGGACCTAAACGGCCTCAGTCCCGTATACCTGAAGGAGTGTCTCCATCCCTATCGTTCTGCCCAGACACTGAGGTCCAGTGCTGAGTTACAGGGAACCAGGCAGACGGCCTTCTCGGAAGTGGCACCCGCCCTGTGGAATGCCCTCCCACCAGATGTCAAAGAGAAAAACAACTACCAGACTTTTAGAAGACATCTGAACGCAGCCCTGTTTAGGGAAGCTTTTAATGTTTAATAGACTATTGTATTTTAATATTCTGTTGGAAGCCGCCCAGAGTGGCTGGGGAAACCCAGCCAGATGGGCGGGGTATAAATAATAATAATATATTATTATTATTATTATTATTATTATTATTATTATTATTATTGACACGACTGCAACCTTTTAAAAATGTAAATTCTAATTAACAATTATGGCACATTCCCAAATGCTACACCTCTCCCCAACCCTGCAGCGCTCTCCAAACTTATCATTACCAGGCCAGCCCCACAGATTCTAAGACAGGAATGACCACTCCCCACCTTTTGCATGGTCGCACGCAGCCCTCTGGATCCTATGCGGCTTCCAGCCATATAGCCTGGCTTCGCCCTCCCCAGGCTGGATATCTGGAGGTCTCCGCCTACCTCAAGCAGTTACCCAATCCCTCCTGGGGAGGCGTTGCCAGGGGACCTGGCCAGGTAGGTGGAGGAACCGCCATACCCACACAATAGAGAGTGGATCTTACCTGGGAATTGTCAGTTGGATCCAGAGCTTCTCCCACCCTGCCCTCCCTCAGCTAAGCCTTCCTTTGCAGGTTGAGGTTAACCTCTTCTCCACAGGTACGCAGGTGCTGCTACATCATGGTCGCTGTTGGAGGGCCAGAAAAGAATTTTCCTGCATTGGCAGATTTTGCCTTTCCCATAGCAAAAGGTCACAACTTTGCCGGTTTCAGGCATTGGGCGGAATCCTTTACTCTATCTTCCCTTAATGGGGTGGGGGCATGAAGCGGTGACCTATGCCCCCTTTGTGGTGGTGATCCCAGGGTTCCACGTTAAAGGGGTCTCAAGGGAAGGCATTGGCATTGCTCTCCCCTCCAACGACGGTGAAATGGGGGGCGGGCTCTCTGCTTGAACATATGTTCTCCAGAGCCAGCCCAATCCCCACATACTCTGGATACCCCTGATGTTCCTCAGATCCCCGGCTGGGGGCTGGGAGGGATAAACACCCAATGCCTAAGCCAAGGTCTCTCTACATCTGAAACTTTAATAAAGTTGTGGCCAATTTTAATCCCATAGCACATTGTTTTGAGTCGTTATTCCACTCGAGAGTCGCCTGGGGTTTGGGGGGGCTCCGTTCTCCACACAATCCCCTCCCTTTGCTGTCGCACTCTGTCCAGCAGGGCTAGCACACCGACACCCCACCTTAAGGGTGGACCCAACACATGTGGCTTAAGAGTTTTTCATCCTCCTCGATAGCCTGGCCAATTCTCTGTGCTCCTTCTGCAAGTTCAGGAGGCAAAGCTGAGGCTTGCGGTTTCCCATCTCCTGGGCTGCCTGGGCTGCCAGTTAGTGATTTAAGTTATGGCCTGTGGCACACAAACAGAGGAGGGAGGCACTTATAGAAAAGGCAGTGAAGAAACTGTCAACCCCTCACCCCTGCAACTTCTTAATTTTTACCCACACATATACCAACAAGTTCATCCCTTCCAGGTATATGTGGTTCCTCTTTTCCACCGATAGATAGGGTGCAGGAGAATGTCCAGAAACTATTTTTCTGTATGTAGGTAAACTGTACTTTAATTGCACCATCCACTTTTGCTTCAGGCCCTACCTGCCTCTGACATGTGGCCCTCAGGCTGTAAAATTCATCCTGCCAGCTTATTTCAGGAGCAAACTGTACTCCTTTTCCTGCCATCCTGTTCAACCTGGGAAGCGCTGCAACAAATGTAGTGTGTGTGTGTGTGTGTGTGTGTGTGTGTGTGTGTGTGTGTTAGGCCTATCGCTCCCTTCCAGTTACCGTATTCTCCCATGAAAGGCAGCCTCAGGCACTTCTACTGGTTTCCTTGATTCCTTCCATCCACAGGATTCTGGAGCCTTGCAACCTCTTAAGCAATATCCCCGCTTTTCTAGCTGCAGTCCCTACTGGTTGGGCAAGCAACAAATCTAGCATGAGTGAGCAACCAGTCCATCCAGCACCTTCTCCACAAAAGTTAAAATCCTGTGAGTTGCTATGGATGTTCAGCATCAGACTAGGGGGAAAAAACCAAACCTCTTTAAAGATGAGTGCAGTATTTTGTTTCCTTTGGGCAAACACAAGGGTATTTCAACAACTCATCAAAACAGGAGTATATTTTACATGCTTAACTTACTTTGTTTTGTTTTGTTTTAAAAAAGCTCCTGTTATTTTTTCTTCTAAAACCTGTTATGCAAGGACAAACTTCACAAGCATTTGACCTGTAACCTGCAGTATTGATTTTGGATGGCTGTTGTGAACCTCTCTCTTGCTCTCTCTCAACCTTCAAAACAGCAATATGGGAATAATATATTTACACTGGAATTTCATTGGCAGGATTATTTTAAAATATCTTTTTTCTCATGGGATATTACAATAGAGTAGTAAGTCCTATCTTTGCTGATACTTTTGCATAGCAGTAGGAATTCTGCTGCCCAGCCACTACTAAGATGTTGGTGTTCTCCACTAATTTCCTTGGGTAGCACTCACTTCCATCCATGGCGAGGTTGAATCGCTTCCAATAAAAACCTGGAAACTCCCATTCCAGTCAGTGAGATGGACCTCTGGTTTCATTTTGTGGAGACTGTGTTCACACGCCCATTTACTGTGCACTCACTTTGGGTTTGTCCACTTCCTCTTGACCCACTGCTTCCCCCCAATCCTGGAGAAAACCGCTCTTAAGCACTCAGTCGGAACAAACATCAATTTGGGTTTTCCTCTTCATGCAGACCTTTGACTTGTTTGAGGTGTGAGTTTGTTTTTGTTGCATTATGCTCCCTGGTGATAACTGGTATTTATTAGCTGCTGTTTCACCCCTGTTCTGCCGCTCTTCCAGGTCCAAAACCTCCCACATGTCAATTGAATGCCTGCAAAATGGTCACGGCCTGTACTTGCACACACATGTATTCTTGCTTAACCATAGTTTAGCTCGGCTTCACATGCAAACTGGACCATTGTTTGTAAACCAGTTTCGCTCCATTACCTATGAGTGTTCAGTATGCATTTTTCAGGTTTTGTAATTTCTTGTTCTAAGAGAACAATCCATATTTAGGAATAACAGTCAGCAACTACATTGGTCAGTGGGCCAGTGCATGGAAACAAAAAAGCAAAAGGCCAAGCCCCTTCCCTTGTTCTTACCAGTGGACACTTTATTTTTATTTTTTAACAACGTATGAACTGCTAGAAGACCTGGGGTGTGTATGCAGGGAAGTAACACACACTCCCACTTTTCCCAGTTTCCCAGCCAGCCATCTTAATTTTTACTAATACCTGAATAAGTGTGAATATTCTTTCTTGTCTTAGAGAAGCTCATTGTCACAAATATGAGAATATGTGCTCAGGAGATATTATTTTTCACCAGCTGTAGGGAAAAAAGCAACCCTGAGAGAATTCACAGTGTGTAAGTAAATCCTCTGAAACAACAGAAGCATAGAATGGTTTCTTTAAACAGGTATGTATGTATACACACACACACACACACACACACACACACACCAAGAATAGTAAATGTAGTAAATCTATACTAATCTGTACTAATCCTCATTATTACAAGAAGGGAGCTGTGTTGTGTTGTCAGAGGGGCAGTTTTTATTTGTTCAAGAAATATCTCAGACCAACATATTCACTCTATTTAGGTATTTGTTAGCAAAAGTGACCAACAGTTTGAAATGTTATCCAGGAAATATTGTGTGCAGATTCCAGTTCTTTGAGGAAGGAAGTGGGAAGAGTGCTGCTTTCGGAAAAAGGCTCTCTACCTATCTGTACCTAACTGAGGTTGCAGCACTTATATAGTATTCTAACATTTTACTTCAATTTCCTTTGTGATGCTTAAAGCTTCTGCTGGATCTTCCAGCCCAGTTTTAACATTTGTAGCCATAAACAAACAAACAAACAAATCTCAATGGATTATATTCCAAATGAGTACAGAGACTCTCAACATGTTGTTGGTTCAAACTCGTGTGTGTGACATAATAAAAATTTCATCACACCGTAAGTACCTTTCTGTGGATTAGCTATTCACGTTTTATGGCTGGGTTTTACATTTTCTTATCAATGTAATCAACTGCTAATAGAGTATAGCATGTTCTCCTTCTATATCACTTAAAATGTGTGACAGAGCAATTGCTTGTTCTGTACAAAAGGTTTATTTTAGTGCAATGAACCACAAGATGTATGCCGGTTTTACCTTCCCACTATAATGCTATTTACAGGGCTGGCCCACCAAGGAGGCCAGGTGAGATGACTGCCTCAGGCGGCAGGATCCACAGGGGCAGCAGATCCTGATATAGAGCTTTCTCTCTCCACCCCGTTCCCAATGTAGACCTTTACTCTCCCATTCTTCCCTGATGGGGAAAGGAGCACCCTTTTGTGGTTTGCTTCAGGTGCCAAAATGACTTGGGCCGGCCCTGACTATTTACACACGTGACAAGAGGAAAGAACAGGTGTCATAAATTTATTCTCCAATCAAATTGCCTTTCTCCTTGCAGTAAATGAAAAAGGACCACCTAAATGCATCTGCAGCAGCTCTTTGGGGCCAATTCATGGGGAAACCCAGCCAGACGGGCAGGGTATACATAATAATTTATTATAAATCATTATTATTATAACATTTGAAGTTCCCACACATCTGGACCTCCATGGCACACACAGCTACCGTACTCAGTTTTTTCAGTGTCACGTTCCCAGTCTTCCCACATCACCACTTAACACTTTAGGACCAAGGCAGGCTATGCATCTTGCACTGTTGGCTTTCTACTCTGATACTAGGGATTCCTGAAAACCAACACCGAATCCCTGCCTTTTCTATATTATGTATAGTGGAATTGTCAGATGATGTGGGTTCCAGTCCACAAAATCTTATGCCATAATAAAATTTGCCTGTCCTTAAGCTTCCTGTTGTTTATGTAACGACAGGCTAACAAGAGCAGCCCCTGTGGAAATTGTCTCAAGTGTGTGAGCTTCTCCTAGCACTGCTGCTTCTTTGCAGCTGGAGTGAAAGAAAATACAGGGATGCAGTTGGCTTGAAGTGGAGGCGAGGAAGGACAGCAGAATTAAGGTAAGTGTATGCAGCAGAGGACAATTCATGGTACTACTGCCTGAAGCTGCCATGGTGTGTTGTTTTTGTGCCTGAAAGCTGTGTGTGTGTGTGTGTGTGTGTGTGTGTGTGTGTGTGTGTGTTTTTTTTTTAAATGTGCTGGTGGTAGCACTGCCTGTAGGGTTGAAACACACAGTTGGAGAACTCTTTGGGTTGTTATTCTTACTATGATCAATCGGCCCATGTCTCCACTCTACAGCTTCTTCTTTCTAGAACACATGTGAAGCACTCTTATGCCACTTTAGCAGCCATAGAGAATACTGGGGAATGTAGTTTCCATGGGTGCTGGGAACTGTAGTTCTCTAAGCCTTTAACAAACAGCTGATTCTCCATGACTGTTGCAAGTGTCATAAGAGTGCTTTAAAGGTGTGCTGCGGATGTGGCTGGCTGTGTTAGGCTAAGATAACAGCTGCCGGTGACCAGAAGGAAGTGCTATTAACACCTCCAAGTATCCCTAATACTGTATATCGCGCCTTTACTTGCCTGTGTGGCTCTGTCTCTGCAAGCTGCTTTGGGCTGGGAAGCAGGGTTTAAAACAAAATAGGCAGCCACTTTTCCCAGCCCAGAATCACCTATTATGCCCAGAGTGTCCTTTGACATACTGTACTTTGCTTTATTTTGCTCTCAGGCTTCCCTAAACCAGCGTTTAAGGCGAGGGAAAGCCCGGGGTTGTTGTTTTCCCCCTCGTTGCACAAAGGTGAGATTCTTGGCGAGGGTTGGACCTCCCCTCCGTCCAGCGCCAGCCTGCAAACCTTTAGCCAGGGAAACGCGTGGGTGAGACCGTGTCCTGTCCCCTATCGGAGCAAGAACACGTTTTTCTTAAGCGAGCGCTGCCTGAGGCGATTTAAAACAATAAAAAAGCGCGGGTCCTCACTGGCGGGGGGAGCGGGGAGGACGCAGGCACGAGAGGAGAAAAGTTTTCCTGTGAGTATACTCTCGCGGAGCCCTTTCCCCCACTGGGAAGGAAAAAAAAATACCCGTGGCAGCCGGGAGAAGAGCGAGCACCGAGGGGAGGAGCCAGCGGAGGGCGCGGGGTGTGAGCCGTGGGCTGGAAAGGCGGTCCGGGGAAGTGCTACGTGTCTCCTCGGCCGCTTTTATACCTACTCCCTTCCCCTCGCAGCTTCTCAGCAAGCCCGCGGGAGCCAGCCGCTTGCCTTCCTGCCCGCCACGCCACCCCACCCCGCCACTGCTGCCAGGAGCTGAGGGAGCCGCGAAGCCGGCGACATGTCCGACAACAAGAAGCAAAGGATGGTAGGTGCTGCTGGTTCAGCGGTTCTTTCGCGGCGGCGGCAGAGAAACAGTAGCAGCGGCATAGTGCCGGCGCCCTGCGGGAGGCGCCTTTTTTCTTTTTCTTTTTTAAGCATCTGCCCCGCCACGCTGCCCTCGCGCGCTTCTTTCTCTCCATGCTGATGGGCGGCTGGCTGCAGGGGCAGAGGCAGCCGCGCCAGGGCGCAGCTGGAAGATGCCATCCTGGTCCGCGCAGCAGCCCCCAGGTCTGCCACCAGCGGGGCAGGGCAGGGGATGTCATCTCCCTTTAGTAGTCCTCTTTGCGCACCGCCAGAAAAGTGCTCTTTGTCAGAGAGACCCTCCAAATAAGCAGCTCGTTAGAGGAGGAGGTAGGCTGCGTTATCATGCTGCGGCTAAGAGTTAAACTGGCACTTTGGGGCTGGGTTGGGTTGGGTTGGGGTGTCTTCCAAAACCCCATGGTTATGACCATGAGAGCTGAGCAAACTTTTGAGTCCGCTAGGCTGGTGTGTGAGAGGACATGATGCCCGTGTCTTGGCAACTATACTGTGTTTGTTGTAGTTGTGGCTGCGTACAGACGCATGGTACCCTTAAAGCACCTTCGAAGCACATTCATGGATGCTTTAGTTGAGATTCCTGCATTGCAGGGGGTTGGACTGGATGACCCTTGGGGTCCCTTCCAACTCTACAATTCTATGATGCTATTATTCTGTCACTCAAAGAGTTCTGGGCAGTGCAGTCTACCCCTCACGGAGTTACAGTGCCCAGGATTCCTTAATAAACTGTGTGTGTGTGTGCATGCGCTTCAAATGTGTTTTAAAGGCATAGTAGCCACCGTCTTCAGAATTTGCCACTGTTAGTGGGGCTTCGTTTCCTAGTACAGTATAGGAGCTTTGGGCTGCAAGTCTCAGGGCTAAGTAACCACAGGTGTTGAGGTCTAGGTTTACAGGGGGAGAGTCAAAGACCTTGTGACTATTATTTCTTTAGTGGGGTCCTTGCCTTCAACACCCTAGAGCTGCCCGGTCAGCAAGAAATGACAGCTTTGTAGCCACTGAGAAGAAATCTTCTCACCTTCTGTTCTGGTTGGAGACAGAGTGAAAAGAGGTGAGTCAGCTGCTGAGGGTCACTCTGGTGAAAGCGTGCAGGAAGGGACACAGAGGAATTGCTGTTCCGTATGCTCCAAAGCTAAGCATTTGGGAACACTGAAAATGTGAGCCGCTTCGGTTTCCGGAGAATGGTGTGCAAGTCCTGTGCAAATCCTTGGGACTCCAAGGAAAACATAACTACTCCTCTCTTGGCACTGTGCAGAGGAGATTGGACATGAACCACAAGCAGCCGCTGCTATCTACTAACCCACCCTCTTTGTCATCCCAGTCCCCATATTGGTGCTGCCTATAGGGAGAGCGAAGGTGGTCAAGTGGTAGGTGGTGGCTCCTTCCCTGACCTTCAGCTGTGCTTCACCACCTGTAGAGAGAGAGAGAAAGAGTAAAAGAGTGAGCAGATTGAGCTTTGCCTTCTTGGAAGCAGTTGCCATTTCCTCTTTTTGCTCGCTCGCTCACTCATTCATCCGGGGGCTTCTTTGGGGCCCAGTCATTCCATTGCACAGCCTAGGGAGCAAGGATGTGCAAGCATTGAGAGGCACTGGGGTAGCCATCCTTTGCCTGATCCTTCCTGTCAAGAGAAGAACAGTCTGAGCAATTATATGGTAGTGCACCAACTGCTTCTGTCTCTTCTCACTTACCCTGTCTCATTGAGTGGTATGTTATGGACTGTTTACACCAAGGATGGGGAGCCTCACACCCATGGCCCTCAAGTGACCCCAAGATCCCCCTATCTGGCCCCTGGAACTCTCTTCAGGCCACACACCCCATAGTGGTCCTGCTTCGCACCCTAAGTGCTTTTGCTTGGTTGGAATGCATCCTGGAATTTCAGTGATGCTTCTTGCTTGCCTACTGTGGCAAGTGTGATTATTCAGTGACAGGGCGAAAGCACTCTGCATATGGACAGAGGAAAAAAGTATCTTTCCATGCATCAAAAACTTTGAAAATAGAGTCTGGATTTGAAGCCCAAATCAGTTCAATACTTGCTTGAAATTTCATTGCTAGATGAGCATTTTAAAAGAACACATTTTTAACAAGGGGTGCTTGATTAATATTGATCTATTAGCATTTCCTACACCTGTGGGAATTTATATACAAATTCTATATTGTCTGAAACATACATTCCATTTAAAAGTGGTTTCCTTCGACATTCTTCCTGGCATTAACAGGAACATACATACGTGATGAATTATAGATTCAAATACTTTATTGGCATGACTTGTGAAAGCTGCCTAAGTTGGAAGTGTCTGTTTTGTGGTGCCATAGTGTTCGGGGTGGGGGGTGGGGCTGATGTATTGTGTCAAGATGCTTAGGGCATGACTGTATAGGGCTTTAGGGATGTATTTGAGACATTTACCTGATGGGGTGATTTAGCTGGTTTACCTTTCATTTCAGCATCATTTTCTTTGCACAGAACCCAAAGTTTAACCTATGTGGTCCCTGCCCATCAGCATAAGAGAAACAAGTGATAACAATATGTTAAGTCATGCTGTGTAGATGTACAACTGGGTTTTTTTTTTAAAAAAAGAGATGTAGTTATTTTATTAAGAGCATTTATAACTCTGGATTCATTTCACTGGATACCAGGATGCAGCACAAGATACAGATTCCATAAAACTATCATTAAAATATCAGTAATTGAAGAAAACTAACTTATTACATTGCGCTATTTGCAACTGCAGCAAATAAAATCCAAGTGATACACTTGATCCAAATGTAAAGGGGACTTGTTAACTTGAGCAAGCCAAATCTAAGACTAACCTCAGGATGTTTTAAGATGTACTTTAAATTTGGTTGCATTTTAAATGATGTATAATTTATCCACACTTTAGGTCTGTGCTAATCAGCATTTTACTGTATTTGCAATGACCTATGCTTACAAGCAATAAATATCTGTTGTGTTGGATTTAACAATAAGATCAGCTAAAACCAGGCTACAGTTACTGCAGTTGATTGCTATAGCAAAAAAGTGGAGTGGAGAAAGGCGTACTTCAGGGGTGGGGGGGTGGGGAACCTAACAAAACCCATCAGGGAGATAGAGTTACCGTATTTTGCACAGCAAAGTTTGCAAAGTTTCCACAGTGACCACCTTAATTACGTACTTTGTCTGCCATTTCTTCCAAGGTGCCAGTAGAGTTAGATTGCAGAACACAACTTCTGTATCTGGAAATGTCCTCATCGAGCACAGAACGCTGGAACATCCCTTCATTGTAGTAATTATGGTCCAGAATGCAGTGTTTCTAGAGCAGAGAGCAAGAGGGGCCCAAAGTACGGGAAGCCAGAGGTTGTTTCAGGAGAAGGAATGACAGGCTATTAGCAAGACACATCTAGGTGGCTCAGGCAAGAAAACCACCAGCAGTGCAAACCGCAAAAAGAAAAGCCAGTGTTCTGAAATGCTTAGCAGTTACAACATCATCCTCTGTGCCCGTTAGGAGACTTGCCAGATATTGAGCATATAATCTTGTGGCTGGGCCGGGGTTATATGGTTCATTCAAGAATGTTAATAAATCAGAAACTGCTGTCAAGGCTTGGGCACATAGATGTCTAAGTGACAAGGCTGGGGCCCAGATTATAGTCATACCCTGTAGCTAGGTGATCCCGCTGTATTATTTACATTATTTCATCTGAGTTACTTGGCTGGTAGCATATATTCTGCTTCAACTGCAATGCATTCTTGAGGAAGCAGCTAAGAGATATAAGATGACAGGAGAGTAGAAACACTGTAAGATCCTCCCTCCCTCCACTATTATCATGGTTTTCTTCATATTGTGATTGCTGCAGCCTAGGAAGCTCTCTAATCTCATTTGCTTCCTTTTTAACGTTCAGCTTCATTGTTTGACAAATTGGCACTCTTGACTTGTGTTTCCTAGGCTGTTTAAAGGTTCTCTCAAAAATCTTATTGTACACAAGACTGAAGTGACAATACAGAAGATGTAACTCTTTATTGCTCTAATTTCTTTTGGGTGAGCAGTGATGGGAAAATATTTGAAATTGTTTAGGGGCAGGGGGGAATAGCACAGCACCAAACAGTAATGTGGCATATAGAATTGCCTGTTGTCCCTGAATGTGTTCAGAAATGTAATTGAATGAATAAATACTCTCTCTTTATACCTGCTTGAAGTTTGCTTCTTTTCTTTGTCTTTTTGAATCACGTTTGTAGGACCAGACTTACAAAAGGCCCGAATAAAGATGCCACATATGCCCAGGAAACAACATAATATTTTGATGTACCTGGGATTTTTGCAGTCCCCAAGTCAGGGTGTGTACACTTTCAGACTTCACATAACTGTTTACAAGAGAAGAGAACTATGAAGCGTCAAAGCTTGTAGCACTGTTGCCAACATAGGTTGGATGGGTCTTATAAACCATGTTTACTTTTGTCGCTAGCTGATTGCCATCTTTCAGTATAAGAAAACAAAATAAAGAAGAAAGAAGCCCATTTCTCCCTAGTTGGATGTTACACTTACATAACTATTTGTTATTTTTTTAGAACCTCATGTCCTTGGCTTAATTTTGAACTGTGCTTGTTAAGAAACAGCTCCAAATGTCAGGAATGGATGTGTAGATAAAGAGTTTCACTCACCAACATTAATCGCAGCCAATTAGGCACATTAATCTCACAACAGTTTAAATGCTTAACATTGTCACAGGGGACATCTCAGGGCGTGTGCAGCTGTCACTTTTTCTGGATATGTTGATGTATTGTGTCTAACAAGAAAAAAACAACCCCATAAGTAAACAGATAACAACAGACAAACCAGAATTAGTGACCCCTTTCTTTTTAAAAATGGGTAGTTTAGAGCTGGGTGAGTGGAATGCATGCTTTTAAACAGTATTGCAGTTAGTTTGTTTTTGTCTGAAAATAAAATACCCAATGTATTTACATATAATCCACATTGAACTGCTTGACAATTCTTGACAATATGAACTTTGCCAGCATATTAAAAGTTGAAACCAAGGGCTCATTGCAGCCAAAGTCCGCTCTGTTACTCCAAGTCCCATTTATTTAAGCATGGGAAATCAATGAGACTAAAAAGTGCCGAGCTTTGGGTTGGGCCATGCCTCAGCCTACTTTATGCACCCTCATCCCATTCATATTTATTGGAAAGTTAAGTCCTATTGTTTCCAATGGAGCCTGCTCCTCCTCCTGACTCAGTGTGTGGTGTGATCTAGGGTTGCTCTACCAAATAAGTGTACTCTGGTGTTACCTGGCTTTGAGCCAGCCAGCCTCTGTAGTTTTGCCTGTAAAACCAGAATGATGTTCAGACACTGACAGTCAAATGGTGATGATTCCCTGCATGATGTGAAAAGGTTCATGTGCTGCTTTCTGCGTATCCAGCTTTTCTGAAAGACACACAAGAATGCTACACCCCTTTTTTTCTTGGATAGTTAGAAGCTCTCGTGTGCATAGGATTGCAACCTAGGACATAGGGCACCTGTTAGTTGCCTGCACCTCACTTTTGAGAGTATAGGCAAGAAATAACCTATACTCAGACTGGCTGTAAGTTACCATTACCTCACAGTGAGCTGGGTTTTGACTTGTTATTTCCCAGGTTTCCTCTCACTCTCAGCCTCTTTCAAAATGATCCCCCATACCATCTGACCTGACTAAACCTTAAGGTGCTGAGCAATGTAATTGGATATCCATCTTCACTTGGTCATGCTCAGGGCCGTCTCAAGCCGGTCGGGCGCCCTGGCGTGGAGATCGCTCCGGTGCCCCCGTCCTGTTGGGCGGGCGCAGCGCGCAGCATGGTTTCCGCGCAGCGCCCTCCTGCCAGCCCAGCGCCCCGGCGCCCCCGTGCCACTGAGACTACCCCTAGAGCCGGGCCTGGTCATGCTTCCTAAATACACAGGTGCAGAATGTAAACATGGGTAATGCGCAAGTTCACACACAAAACCTGAGTAAAAATCGGATAAGTGTTTTTAACACTTCTCCTGGATTAACAGCTCTGTTTTGGCAAACTCTATACATAGCAAGTGTAAAGGTAAATGGTGAAGGCCCCTTAGATCAGGCATCCCCAAACTGCGGCCCTCCAGATGTTTTGGCCTACAACTCCCATGATCCCTAGCTAACAGGACCAGTGGTCGGGGAAGATGGGAATTGTAGTCCAAAACATCTGGAGGGCCGAAGTTTGGGGATGCCTGCCTTAGATGATTAAGGCCAGTCAAAGGTGACTATGGGGTGCGACGCTCATCTCGCTTCAGGCCGAGGGAGCCGGCGTTTGTCCACGGACAGCTTTCTGCATAGGAAGTGTAGTCAGACAATTGCTTCCTTACATTCTGGGTGCATTTACTGGGGGAGGGGGGGATACTGTTCTTCTGTTCCCAGCATTACTAATATGGATTGGAATAACCACTCTATAGTTCAGAGAATGTAAATTAGTTAGCTCTCATTATGCACTAATCTGTAGCGGTACCTATTTATCTACTTTCAATGGCATGCTTTCAAACTGCTAGTTTGGCAGAAGCTGGGACAGAGCAAGCGTCCCTGTAACTGGACCATCTATTGTCTACAGATTGGCAGTGGCTCTCCAGGGTTTCAGGTAGGGGGCATTCCCAGCCCTACCTAGAGATACTGGAGGCTGAACCTGGGACATTCTGCAGATGCTCTACCACTGAGCTGTGGCTCTTCTCCTTGCATGCAGACAATACATATTATAGTGGTGGTGCTGTGGGTTAAACCACAGAGCCTAGGACAGGCATCCCCAAACTTCGGCCCTCCAAATGTTTTGGACTACAATTCCCATCTTCCCCGACCACTGGTCCTGTTAGCTAGGGATCGTGGGAGTTGTAGGCCGAAACATCTAGAGGGCCGCAGTTTGGGGATGCCTGGCCTAGGACTTGCCAATTAGAAGGTCAGTAGATAAATAGGTACTGCTCCGGCGGGAAGGTAAACGACGTTTCCATGTGCTGCTCTGGTTCACCAGAAGCGGCTTAGTCATGCTGGCCACATGACCTGGAAGCTGTATGTCGGCTCCCTCGGCCAATAAAGCGAGATGAGTGCCACAACCCCAGAGTCAGTCACGACTGGACCTAATGGTGAGGGGTCCCTTTACCTTTACCTTTAATATGCAAATCATTTTAATCACCTAAACACTGTTAACTAGTTCATAATCTTATTTTTCAAAATCGTAACAGTTTCATTGAGGATCAATGTTCTACATAGGAGTCACCAGGATGGATGAGACTATTACTCTGCCCTCTAGAAATTCCTTAGATGAATGTTAAATAACAACTCTGTAATACATATAAGTGAAATCATCTTGTAGGACATGAGTGGATAAGCTGTCAACCTTATGGACTTGCTGCCATAATAAATGTTAACTTGATAACCTTGTTGGCAGCCTGGAAGTTAAAGGACAATACACTTGGCGAGTGAATGATTTTCTCACATCAGGAGCGGAGTCTGAAGGCCACTCTTGGCTGACATGTATTGGCAAGGCAGGCTGAATCAAGCTCATAAATCTCTCAGTGTACACTTCAGGACTGTGAGCTAATAAACCTTGGGTTTAAAACTTGTTTAACATTTTCAATATAGAGCCAATGAAGGAATCAATTCTTAGAAGTAAGAATTGCATTCTGCTTTGCTATTCCTTTTTAAAAACAAAATGGGGGGGGGACCCCAAAACCTAAAATTTAACTTACATTTAATCTGCTTCTAGCTATTCAGCTTGCTCCATAGTACTGATTGATTCCAATGGATCTTATTTTAAAGCAAACATGTTGTAGATTGAGACCCAGGACTGCTGTCCTCAAATGACATGCTCTAGATAACTCAATTATTTTAAGAGTTATTTTAAGAGAGTTGTGCTATCCCTGTTTTAAATCAAAACCTTGAGAACCATAAGGTATGGTTTGCTGCCTCATCTGGGATGGCTCCGAGAGATAAATGTGAATTTGTGCTTTTTGAGCTGGGGAAATACTACAGAATGCAGAAATGGTGAGCAGCTAGGCAGGTGAATAAATGACTTGTGGGAACTGGGTGGGTTTTCAACAGTGTTTGAAAGGCTGCTTTGGACAGCAATGAATTATTTACTGATAACTGACACATAATCACATAAACCTACTTTACCAAATTTGCATGCTCAGACAACAATGAAATCAACAGAGTGTGCATAAGATGACTGTTTATAGTAATATTTATGTCCTTTTTGGCAGCAAAACCATGTTGCATTGCTTTTGTTGTTCTTCCACATTAATTGTGCTGTTTCCTAGTCACTACTCATTAGGGGAGTTCTTTGGCTGGAAATAAATCATTAGAGAGAGATCCTCATGGGACTTGTCATCATCCAAAGGATGTAAAATCTGGTTAGCTTATGCTGTGTGCTCAGTTGCATGTGTCCTGTGCCAAGATGTGTTAGAAAACTGCAAGGTGTAATCATGGCAAGGCCGTTGTAGATCAGGTCAACGTATGACTGTGTGTCTTTCATTGTAATACCTCAATCTTTCTTCTTACTGGTAAAAGCCTGTTTGGAATCCAGAGATCTGCAGTGATTAATCTTCATTACTATTTTGTACTTTATTTTGCACATGACACTTTATATATGCTAAAACAGCTCAAATATGGCCAGATGGAACTGTTTCCTTGGCATTATAGAATGAGACGTGCCCAAAATTCCAAAAAGCAGAATTGTTGTGCTTCAAATAATGTGCTTAAAAACTATTCTGTACAGATAGTTACTGTTACTGACTTGCTAACTAGGTCTTGAAAGTATCATGGCACAAAGATACGTTAGTTATTTCTGGAATATGAGGGACCTTAAGAGAGAATTATTGTCAGTTTTTCAGTTTTCAAAAGTTTCCAAGCCTGGTCAACGGGACAGAATTCTTGGTCTCCACAAGTTACCGGAGGAGTAGCTAATTACATGTTTGAATGATCATCAAAAGTATTTGGCTTTTGTACAACAGGCCTATGAGTAGAAATGACTGGCGTTTTGAAGTCACCACCCACTCTATTCCCTTGGCAAAAAAAGGGCAAATTAGAGACTGGATGGTAGTTGTTCATTATCAAAGGTTCTAAATTTGGCTGCTTAAGGAGCGGTCTCACTGTCACCTCCTTGAGGCAGAGAGAAACCATTCCCTCTCTCAAAGTGGCATTAACAACCCAGTCTCCCAAATCCCAAGAGCAAGGAAGTGCAAGGGCCAAGCAAGGAAGTTGTAGGCCTCAAAACTCCAAGCAGTTTGTCCAGATCTCCAGGCAAAACAAGCTAAAAATCACCTGTCCTACAAGCAGCAGATAGTATCCTGGTCCCACCCATCTCTGAAACTGGAGGGAATTCTACAGCTTTTCTTTCAGTCTAGATCTTGATTTCAGGTACACATGCAGGACCTCTGAGGCTTCTGTCAAGGCCCAGGCAGATTCACAGGAGTGCAGACAGTCCTTTAGAGAACCTGGTCCCTTTAAAAGTCCATGCCAGCACTGGAACTTTGAACAAAAAATGAATGGGCATCCAATGCAGCTGGTATGTTTTAGACGTAGCTGTGAGAAACTGGGTCATAAAGTTTTTGGTTGTTTTTTTACAGTTCTCCTGTGATCCCCATTTATGTGTTAAGGGTGTAAACATTGTGAAGCTGTGGAAATTAAGGCTTATGACTTCGTTGCCATGTGGAAACTTTACATTTTTTCCAGATTATACAAAGCAGACTTTTCTAGTGGAGACCAAAAAAGGAAATTACTTTCCCCCCAGAAGATAAGAGTTACACTAGGGGTTCTTATTTTCATAACAGAAACTCTCTCAAGTAGAAAAATAACTATTTCTTCCCTCCTGCTCTTCTATATTATGTTATTCCAGGCATCCCCAAACTGCGGCCCTCCAGATGTTTTGGCCTACAACTCCCATGATCCCTAGCTAAGAGGACCAGTGGTCAGGGATGATGGGGATTGTAGTCAAAAGCATCTGGATGCCTGTGTTATTCTCTGTCACAAACACCTAGTTTCTTCTCAGGCACCATAACTGCCTCTATCTTCATGTTAATAGGTTGATGGCAGGCTCAGGTGCTTAATGAAAACATTTCACCCACATATATCACTAAGTATAGAATGCCAATGTAATGTTACAGAAGAAGATGGGATCTGCTTTCATCACTGCTGATGAGGTGGTTTTGAGGGATAGTGCTCTCATCTTTGCAAACCTAAAGGCTTGCAGCAGCAGCAGCAGCAGCAACAGCAATGCTGAGAGTGGTCAAGTTAGAATTCATGGCTTTGCTTGCCAACTGTCCAAGAGTCATAGCAGGTGTCAGAAAATAAATGGATAAACATATTACACACAGAAAGAGACAGACAGAATTATAGCTATCCTTTAACAATGGAGTTGCAAACACAACTCACTAGATACAAAGTGCACGAAACCAAGGCCGCTCAGAAAACACAAATCGAGTAAGATATGTACATGGAGTACATCTGCACCAATAAAAAGATACTAGGCAGGAAGAGAAGCAAGCTGTTACAACTGATCCACAAATAACAGTTCAGTAGTCCAGCTGCTATCAGTTGCATGGCTCCATGGGAGGGAGGATCAGCAAGCTAGCCTATTTAATTTAAAACTTTGGTCATGAATGTAAACAGTGCTTGAAATGCATTCTCATGTATATATTCAGGGGAGAAGAGTTTCATTTCCCAAACCATTAAGAACTCAGAAGACTGGTGATCCAGGGCTGCAGAAAGATTATGCAATGCAAGTAAATGTTTTCTTTTCTTTTCTTTTTTAGTTTATTTTTGGCGAAAGAAAGGCATTTTGTTGGATTCAATGAGCCACTGTAGAGCCAAGTAACATCTGTTTGTTATAACTGAGGTTTTCTGCCATTCTCCCCACCATCACCTCTCTTGTGCTTTATTTCTTGGCCCTAAGTCTGGAGCTTCCTGAGATCTTCTAACCAGTTTTGAACATTATAATACTGTATAATAACTGTATGTCTGCAACCCTTTTGAAAGTTATAGCTATCAAAAAGCAACAAGCAAGCAAGGAAGCCACCTCTTTACATTCCACCTTACTGGCTGCTTTAAGACTGTAATGTGAAGTTTAAAGGTTATCATTCAAAGGGAAGTGCCTTTTTAATAGTTAAGAATGACCACTCCCCTCATCAAATGGGGGGCACCTTTTGCGTGGTCGCACACAGCCCCCAGGATCCCAGTGCGGCTCCTGGTAGTTCAGGCTGGCTTCATCCTCCCCAGGTGGGATACCTGGAGGTCTCTGCCTACCTCAGCCAATCGCCCAATCCCATCTGGGGAGGTGTTGCCAGGGGATCGGCCAGGTAAGGGGAGGGACCGCCCTGCCCACACAACAGAAGGTGATTATTTTTGTTTTGTTTTGTTTCCTGATGTTAGCATAACTTTGAATCCCTACATGAGTAAGGCAGGACTATGGCAAATATTATTTCTCTTGTTTGTTTATGCACATGGCTTCTCCCAAAAAATAATGGGAAATGCGGTTTATCCCTCGCAGAGCTACAATCCCAAGTACCCTGAGCAAACTACAGGTCCCAGGATTCTTTGGGAGAAGCTATGTGCATTGGATGTTTGGCGTGAATATGACCCACCCCTTGTTTCTCATTACTTAATCTGATTTGCCTTGGGGCAGGGGCAAGTCTCTTCCTTGTTCCTTAACAGTGGTAAAATGTTACTTCAGCAAATATGTTAAGTATGTTAAATGCTAACTTGGGTTCCTCTCTCAATCAGAATTTGAACGCCAGAGTTTAACACCTGAAATATTTCTAGACTGAGGTCAAAGAGACTGCAATTCTACAACGGCTTATCAAAGAACATTTTATGGATAAGAGCAACACTGCAATAAACTGATTTTACTGCAATTGTACATGATGGATTTTTTCCCCTTGACATTTTTTCCTCAAGTGTGTTTACTTCCAAGCTGTGATATATAATGCCATTACGTTACACAGTATTGGTGAAATACAGCTGGTTTATTTCTAGTTAGTAGAGATTTTGTAACCTTGTAAAGCAAAATAAACATTGTCTAAAATATATAACACTCCATTTTACTTTAGAATTTAGTTTCAGTACTGTATATCTTTCAGGTCTCCAGTACGCATCTCAATATGGAAAGCAGAATTTTTTATTTGTTTATTCAACACTTTAATGCAGGGGTCAGCAACCTTTTTCAGCCATGGGTCAGTCCACCGTCCCTCAGACTGTGTGGTGGGCCAGACTATATTCTGCGGGGGGGAAATCCTATGCCCCACAAATAACCCAGAGATGCATTTTAAATAACAGCACACATTCTACTCATGTAAAAACACCAGACAGGCCCCACAAATAACCCAGAGGTGCATTTTAAGTAAAAGCACACATTCTACTCATGTAAAAACACGCTGATTCCTGGACTGTCCGCGGGCCGGATTTAGAAGGCGATTGGGCCGCATCCGGCCCTCGGGCCTTAGGTTGCCTACCCCACTTTAATGTGTAAAATACTTGCCTTAGGTTGACTTTAACGCTATCTGCTTGGTTGAGCAGCATTGGGTTGTCAAGTTTGATTATGCACACACACACACACACACACAGAGAGAGAGAGAGAGAGAGAGAGAGAGAGAGAGAGAGAGAGAGAGAGAGAGAGAGAGTCAGCTGCTATAGGGGCATTCAGGAGACTGATATTAATATTAACCTTTCAGATAAAAAGTTTTATTTCCTCCAATCCTTTTTTATTTGCTTTAGCCACCTGGACCCTCAAAGCACCAGTCTGACTTCAGGCACTTCCTTTCTCTCATTCCTAGATGATCAGCCCTGTTAACTGATCTGTCTGGCAGGGCTATTGTCAAGCACAGCAACAGGAGTGTGGGTTCTTTATTGTGAACCTCCCTGAGATCTATGGTTATAGGGCAGTATACAAATTTAATAAATGAATAAATAAAAATTATTGAGCTGGAGGCCATATGTTTTCAGCAGGAAAATGGAGAAGAATGAAATTTCCCCAACCTTATCAGGAGCTATGTTTTGGTTCATCAGAATTGTTTTGAAGCTTGCATTAACTTGAGAACAACTATGTTTCAATATGACTCCTTAAAAGTGGGAGGCATTCTGTTTTTAAGCTTGGGTTTATCAGTTTTAGATAAGCTTTGCAGTTAACAGATGGTTGTGTTATGATCTATGATGATTAAGATTATCTTGCTTATTTTGAACCGGTGCAGCAGTAACAAAGGTAATGTTCTTTTATGGTTCCCCCCTTGGACAGAAGAGACTTGAGTTGAATCCCAGGTTCATTTAAGGTAGTGAAGAAGAGAGGGGAATGGCCATAATGGAGCATGTGATTTGCATGCAAAAGGTTGCGGGTTTGGTCCTCCACATCTTTGGGTCTGGCTGGGAAAGATGCCTGATGGAGCAGTGTAGATAATATCTAGATGGAGTGACAGTTGGGTTTGGTGCAAGGCAGCTGCTTAAGGTATGTTGTGTGATCTGAAATAGTACCTGAGCATTTTCTACTTTCACATATATGCAAAGTCTAGAAAGCCCACATACTATGTCGTGCTACAACTTTGAGGTAGTGACTTTAAACAGGAACTTTCTTTAAACCTGCTCTTCCATTGCTACAGTATAGTACATGAGCTTGCAGCTCATTATTTGTGGAAAGTTGGTCACGATCAACTTAAGCCCATTGATTTCAGTGGGACCTAAATACAGTATAATGAACTTGCTCAGGATTCAACTTTGGTTGCCCTCCAGAGTTATGGATCCTTCCATAACAATTTGGATATGTTTATAGTTTGCCTATGTTGTGCAAACTTCATGTTGCTTGCCATAGGCAACCCTTACCCATAGGCAATATCCTTACTCTGAATACGAAGCTCCTTTTTGCCTGCTGTTGTAGATGCTTAGACAGGATTTTAAATGTCTAAATTTAAGCTAGGATAAGGTAGCCTAGGGTTAAACTTTTGCTCTGCCTGAGGAATATGGCTGGTAATGGCATTTGGAAAGGCAGGGCAGTTGTTCAGGGCTAATGGTTGTTTGAAGGGCTCATCAACCTGAACCATAGATATGGTGTAATTATCCACCCTCTTCAGTTCCTGTGCTCAGAAGATCAGGAAGAAGTGAATTGAGAAGTGTGCAGATGATAAACCAGGGGTCAGCAAGGTTTATCTTGCCTGGGTGGGCCGGATTAGTCCCATGGAGATCCTTCTGTGGGCTGGATCGCATGTGCATGTGCGCCTGCAATTTTCAGCATCTGCACATGCGCAGACGCGATTTTCGGCACCACAGAAGCGAGTCCCCGCCCCACACTGCACCAGTTTAGCGCAGCATGCAAGCAGGCAACTCAGTTCGGGGGTGGCTCATGGGCCAGTCAAATGACCTCCACCACGGACCACTTCTGGCCCATGGGCCTTAGGTTGCTGACCTGTGTGATAAACTCTTTCCTTGAGGGATGGAGAAATAGCAATTGTTTCTTGTCTAGAGCTTCACAAAAGAAAAGGGAGATGGCCTTGGTGGTCAGCAAGCTGTTGTAAAACCAGGAGCTTGGCTACTGCGTGATCTTTGCATGTGTTTTAAAGGAAATGACAGTGGAAGAAAAGTGTGTCTAATATAATATAAAAAGACTAATACTCAGGCACTGGCTTATCTTGGAAGGAACAGAACATTCAAGTCATTTCCCATTTTTCATTTATGTGCGTTGGCCCTTTTGATTGTTTTGTAGAAACTTCCACTCACTTTGCTTTGGGGAAAATGTATGCTATGAGATTTCCTCCACCTTTTCCACCTATGTTTCATATGCTTTGCACCATAAAAGTAATTATTCTGTCAAATTAAGGAACCCTAAAGTCTTCTTGGAGTAGTTTATTAACATGAAAATAAGAGATGGTCTGTCAAAAAAAATCCTCTCTGTAGATCCCATCAGCCCCCATGAGCTGCTCTGTTGGGTCCCTCAACTCTTAAGAGCACATTTTGGGATGGGGGGGTGAGTGTAGGAGCAAGTGGAAGAAGAGAAAATTCCATTGCATGAGCAGGTTTGCTCCTGCAACATTGGATTTCCCTCTATATTATTGTCACAACATAGGATCAGAAATCAGTTGATCTAATTTTTCACTAGATCATGGAACTAATGCTAAGTGGAACCCTTCAATTTGCTGGACTAATGAACAGACAGGATTGGCTAGCTGCCATTTCACCTCGAGTCCATTTAATTAAAAGCAGTGTTTAGACTAACTTTGGTGGCAGTTCTCAAAAGCATCCACAGTGAACAAAAGCAACTGCAACATTGCAGTTAGATTTTTATTTTTGCAATGCTCTTTTCTTTTAAAAAAATGCACGAACCTCATGTATAACTTTTGGTGTTCTGTCTTGTTTCTTTGCTGTATCACCTCCCACTATCTTAAATGTTTTCACCGGTCTCTCAGGCTAGCAGGGCCACTCTGGATGTATTGTCCAGCTCATGGGTAATAACTCGCAGGCATCTGGCAAAACTTACTTTTCAAGTCTTCTACACAAATTTAATCAGTTTACAGAAATGACTCAAAATAATCAACTCATTTCAACATTGAGAGGAAAATAGTGTGAAAATACAGTACTGTATATGTATTGTGTGTTTCCAATGCAGCAGGATGGTGTGTTAACTTCTACAAACCTTTAAATATTCTCTTTGGCAAGTTTTTCTTGTGGGCTTTAAAGTGTTCTTTATGTTCAGTTGCCCTTCCTGTGTTGGAAAACGGGCATTGCACACATTCCCATTTACCCAAGGGCACACATACAGTATTCACATTTCACTAGGACTGGAGCTATACTGCTGCTGTGATGAATACTGTTTTTCTCTGTTTTTGGAAGACTATCCATAAGGTTTGTCACACTTTGTAACAAATTTTGAAACTTTCTCCTTGTCATATTTTAGCATTGTTTTAGACGAGTCAATAAAACCAATATGAAATATCCACTTTGTCACAGCTTTGCGATTTCTTTCTTTCCCCTCGATGGGTGGCATATTCCTGATGGGTCCCTGAAGTATGGAGAATTACTCGTTTAGTGAACAGAAACACAGTGACATATGTGGTGCGGTACCTCGGAGGTCAAACGGAATCCGTTCTGGAAGTCTGTTCGACTTTCAAAACGTTTGGAAACCAAGGCTTATGATTGGTTGCAGGAAGGTCCTGCTGCCAGTTGGAAGCCGCGGAAGCCCCATCGGATGTTTGGGTTCCAAAGAACGTTTGCAAACCAGAACACTCACTTCCGGGTTTGCAGCGTTCAGGAGCCAAAATGTTAGACTCGCAAGGTGTTTGACGTCCGAGTTACGACTGTATATTCTTAACTGGTTCTGATTATGCCTCATTGTAACAGCACTTGCAATTCCACAGACAGAAAGATCTAGGTACTATATTAAAATGAACTTTATGTGCTGCATTTCATGTTGAATGATACATGAAAGCTTGATTTCTTAACAGCTAGAGTATTGTTAGGCTAGCAGCTGAGGAGGAAAAATTTTGTCAGTTCAGAGACCTTGGCATTTCGGTCTGTCTGTCTCCAAGCTGAATGGCTGCTTGTTTGAGGTAACTAGGTTGTCTTTGTGGATATCCTTGGGAGGGGGGGGGGACCTTCTGTGTTACATATCCCGGTAGAGGCGAAAGACTAGGGTACTAGTGCCAAAATTAACAGGAACAAAGTGCTATGATTGTACCAGTGGGCAAAAGTGGTTTCCCTCAAGTTTGCTCAATGAGCACTGAATGAAAAATGAGATTCTTAAAGAGCAATTACTCTGGCACTGGTGGGTAACTGTAGCTGAGGCCATGGAATCAATGAGTATTTATGTAGGAGATTCTGTACCTCCATGTCAGACTGCTGCTTTTTAGGCTACAAGGAAGCCTTTTTGGCATTGGAGACACTGAGGACTAAGGCTGGACTCAGGAATACCCTGCTCAATTATGCACTATGCAGGAGTGAATGAGGACAGCGTGTACACGAATTGTAGAGTTTCTAAAGGAACATCTTGTTCAGGGGCCTGCCTATTCTGAGGGAGGATGCCCTGCTATCTAAAGTATTCCCTGAAAATGCATTTCTACCATTTCCCTGAGAAACCTCAAAAGGTACAAGGTGTACAACTGTTAGTGATTTGCTACTGTAATGAGCTGCTCTGTTTTAAACTTTATTCTTTAAAGTTTAACTTCAACCTAGGTCCCTGGCTGTCAGCTAGCTTTCTTGGGAGGGGTTATAGCTCATCTCTTCAGCTCCATTGGCTTCCTAAGTGGGCCTGCTGTCAACTTCAGTTCCCCCACTTATTTCACATTATTTTGGGGCCTACATTGGCACTTGAGGGAGCAAGTTTTGCCTCATAGCGGGGCAGATTTGGCCCAGGAGTCTCCAGTTGCTGACTCTTAATTCTATTCAGCTCCATCTAGGATAAAGTCGTTGTTATCGTTACATTCCTTGGGGATGCAGGTAAACAGTTTCCTTTCTGCTGCTCTTTAAAAAAAAAGTTTCAAAATGTATGCTCTCTTTCTGTGTTGCAGGGAGTGATCATGCCTGCTGTCCTTGCCCCCTTCCAAAGGCTGATTACCTGTGGTTTTTCCAAATGTCTTTCAAGCAGGGGCAAAACTAGGCTTTATTTCACCCAGGTCAAAGACCCAGTTTGTCAGCTCCCACATGCATTTGCGCACACACAGACAGGTTGGGAGCTTCATGGGGCCCATCTAGAGGCTTCACCCTGGCCAAAAAAAAAACCACTAGTGCCACACACCCCAGCTACGGCGAAAAACCAAAGGATGCCATCAGGAAGTTATGGGGCCTATTCTGAGTTATGGGACATGCACTGATTGAAAACAAAGCACTAAGGCTGCCTCAAACCCTTGCAGCTGCAAGCAGGATCGACAGCAGGGACACATTTAACCCCCTCAATACCATCAGCAGCGCAAATCATCATGAATGCGCAGTAAGGGAGAGGTCTAGAGAGGCTCTGAACCTGCACTCTGCGCTTGTTGCTGGTGCTATGTAAGTAACACAAGCAAGTTTTGACGGGAAGCAGGTATTCCCTTTGCCTCTTAACAGTCTTGCTGATTTCAGCTACCTTTGCTCCACCTTGTCCTTCTGCAGATGCTCCCAGGCTCTAATTCTGTCCCTGCTAGGACTTGTGCCCAGCACCAACACTGGCTTGGTTGGGAGTGTGAATGCTGAAAGTAACAAAGTACAGAAACTGTATGTTATTACTACTTTGGAAGAAATCTCTGTATCACTGTAGGATGCTGGTAGGACGTGGGTTGCACTGTGGTCTAAATCACTGAGCCCCTTGGGCTTGCTGATCAGAAGGTCAGTGGTTTGAATCCCCACGGCGGAGTGAGCTCCCATTGCTTGGTCCTAGCTCTTGCCGACCCAGCAGTTCAAAAGCACACCAGTGCAAGTAGATCAATAGGTACCGTGGTGGCAGGAAGGTAAATGACGTTTCTGTGCACTCTTGTTTCTGGTTTCTGTCACAGTGTTCCGTTATGCCAGAAGCGGTTTAGTCATGCTGGCCACATGACCCGGAAAGCTGTCTGTGGACAAACTCTGGTTCCCTTGGCCTGAAAGCGAGATGAGCCCCACAACCCCATAGTCGCCTTTGACTGGACTTAACTGTCCAGGGGACCTTTACCTTTACCTAGAATGCCGTAGTAGGTATGAGCGTGTTGCATGTTAATTTTGAGGGGGTTTTTTGGTCACTGAAACAGGATTTTCAAAAGTTTCAGCATTCCCAATCCCACTTGCCTTGCACATTAGCAGTGTTATAGTTTGAAGCCTAGGAAGTGGGTGAGTAGTTGGTAGTCTGCAGTTTGCACGCTCCTTCGTATTTTCTAGATTTGTTGTTTCATCTGGGATGCAGATGTGTTGTGAAAAACTAACAGTGTCTCTCTCTCTTTGAAGACTTGGGACTTCAACGGCCTTGTAAATATACATATTTCTCTAGAATATAGTTGCATTATTAGACTGATAAGGTCTATAAATAATAATGATTTCTTTTAGATCAGAAATATAGGTTTCAATTATATGTACTGGTAAAGGCGTCATTATGTGTTTGTCAAATTTTAATAAACATTTCTCCCCCAACAGAGCAGATATATTCCGCTTACAACTTGTAGCACAAAAACATAGCAACATTATGTTTATTTTATAGAGTTGCAATCTTCTTCTAGGAATCATTCTCAAAAGTCTGATACTGTATACATATACAGAGAGTTTTGATGATTACATTTTTGACTGTACTGTAGTTGTTGCTGTTTACGTTTCTGAATGATTGTGGGTTAAGGCGGTAAGTTCTGACCTTGTATAGCCCACTTCCAACCAGTGTTGGAAACTGAGATATGAAAGCTAGGAGCTAATGACATCTTAAACTTAGGTTATGGGTACAACAATGGAATATCTAAGCACGTTGTTTTTTAATAAGAAAAAAATGAACTGCAGCTGAAATACTATCTTCATTTTTCACATGGTCTGGTCCTTCCCCTGCCCACTCCCCTAATATTCTCTTCTCCAGTCTTCAGAGAGTAACTGGAAGTGGGGAGGCAAAAAAAGCTCCCCCTCCTTTCTGCAGTTTTAATCTGAAATCTGAGTTTTAATCTGAAATCTGAGGCACAGTACTGCACCCAGAGCTCAGAAACTGCTCACGCTAATGAAATTCCCTTTCGCAAAATGCACCTAAAACAATGGGAGTTTCGAACACTGCTTTTGACCCATCTGATTTTTTTAAATGGTTCATAAGGTTGCCTGGCTGTAATAATATAAAACTTATGCATATTGAAACATCAGGAGATTTGTTGGGAGAGATGAGCGAGAATGTGAATTTATTCTGCACAAAACACAGTTCCCAGGGACTTTTGTCTCTTTAAGAATGATTCAGCTAAAAGGCGAAGAAAGAGCAGGTCAAAAGGGAGTTTGGGCTCATGCTGGTATTTCCTGCAAGCTAAATAATTCCAGCAGGGTACAGAGTTAAACAAACCTTGAACATTTCTAGAGTTTATAAACACAAGCTTCTTACTTGGGGCTCTGTGGTGATAAACAAAAAAGGATTTTATAGTGTTTTGGGAGGTGCTATAGTGAAGATTCAAACAGTGTGATAGGCAAAGTCCTCCTTTCAAATCTCTCTTCAATGTGATAAGGAAGCTTCTGTCTGTGACTCTTAGGCTTCGTACACACCATGCATTTAAACCACACACCTTGCCACATCAAATCTTGGGAAATTTAGTTTAAGGTGCTGGGAAATGTAGCTTTGTGAGGGGGTAAACTACAGTTCCCAGAAATCTTTGGGGTGGAAATGTGCTTTGTATCAGCAGCCTTAGTCCCTGATTTTGCGGTGTGAGAATCAAAATATGGGGGATGTTGACTTCCAGGATTGTTGTAAGACTTACTGAGATAAGGGAGGGTTGTCCAATGGTGACCTTTAAGGTAACTGAAAGGACTTCTGCTTGTGCATGGCTGAGAACCTGGTTTTCACTGATTCCAACCCCCTGCCCTGCTCAGCCACCTGTGCCCCAGCCCAAAAGCTTCTCCTGAGGACTGAGGGATGCTCCAAAACAGTATGGGATATAGCACAGAATGGTTCAGTGTACAGTCATACCTCGGTTTAAGTACGCTTTGGTTTGAGTACTTTCAGTTTAAGTACTCCGCGGACCCTGTCTGGAACGGATTAATCCACTTTCCATTACTTTCAATGGGAAAGTTTGCTTCAGGTTAAGTACACTTCAGTTTAAGTACAGTCTTCCGGAACCAATTGTGTACTTAAACCGAGGTACCACTGTATAGTGTCCTATCTCGTATGAATAGAAGTATGTTCTGCAAGCATGGGGGTGGGGGATTTGTTCCCAGACCCCATTTGAGAGGGTTGGATTCCTGAAGATCAAACCCCTCCCCCTTTGTTATTTTTTTGCTTTATGATACATTCAGGTTGTTTCGTTGCTGTCAGTCATGGCAGAAACGGTTTCATTCCATGTTATTTGTGTGTGTTTCTGTGTGCTTAGAATCTCCATAGGTCCACCAATGTGGTCTACCAAGCTCACCACGTTAGCAGGAGTAAGAGAGGGCAAATCGTGGGCTCAAGAGCTGGCTTTCGAGGCTGTACAGTGTGGCTCACAGGTATCGTACTCATGATTAACTCAGCAAGTTGGCACATGGGGAAAGCTATTCACATAGTGGACAAAGTTACTGTATTGCAACTGATGGGCCCATTATTATAAGTCACCTATAAGGAGAAAGAGGTGTTGTTTAATGTTCAGTTCAGCATGGCCAAGAGATGTGAGTTCTAAATGCTTTAATACAGTGGTGGTGAATTTCTGGCCCATGGTTTGTGCCTGGCTCCCCGACCATTTTATTTTTATTGTATTTGTCCCTGCCACAGACACCCACCAGCCTTGCCAGTAGCATGGCTCATCTGACAAATAGTGAGGGGGTGATAATCCCTGCATGTCAGTTGATCTACGTGTGCCCTGGATCTGTGTGTGTTTGGTGTGCGTGGCATATGCGCCTATCTGAGGCAACGTATTTGTTACTGTCACTGGATGCTCAGAAACTGAGACTTCATGTAGAGCCATTGCTGGCATGCAGTCCTGGGTAGCCACAGCAGCTCCCTGGCTCCCATTTCCCCAGCTAGAGCTTTTTTCTTTTTTTTGTCTATCTGTAGCCAAAATGGACTGAAAGAAGCTTTGCACAAACTGTTCTGTTAATCAACACTCCACTGTAGACACCTTTTCCCTGAGCAGTTAGAATGTTTGTGAACATTTCCCAGAAGCTCAATCAATGGATAAAGAGACTCGTACATGACCAAAGACAAACACACATACCTGTTGTTTGATGAGTTAGATAACTTGTTTATATAGGAATAAAAATGTTTTATTAAATGAGTTTAGTTGCATGATCTTTGAGAACTTATTTTATGAAATATTTGTGAATGTGATGGGACCTTTGGTTTACATGAAAAAATCACAGATTTTATGCACTGCCTATTATTAATACAGGTCTTTCTGGCGCTGGAAAGACAACCATTGGGTTTGCACTTGAAGAGTACCTTGTGTCTCATGGCATCCCTTGCTACTCCCTTGATGGGGATAACATTCGTCACGGTCTCAACAAAAACCTTGGCTTCTCTGCTGATGACCGAGAAGAAAATATCCGTCGCGTTGCTGAAGTCGCCAGGCTGTTTGCCGATGCTGGACTTGTTTGCATAACAAGTTTCATTTCTCCATTCTCAAAGGTAAACCTTTCAAGAAAATCGGTTTAAGAAACAGCATATTTCCCAAGCTGTAAAAGCTACTTTTACTAATATTTGTGGAAAGAAGATACATAATTTCCACCCTCCCTTCCCAACAGGCGGGGGGGGGGGTTGAGACATCGAGTGGGCTTACCTGGTCTGGTGCCTCCCACCTGGGTCAGGGTGGCTATTGTCCCGCCCCCGGCCTGGGAGGACACTGGACGGCCAGCTGGGGGTGGGGTGAAGACCAAGGGAAATAGGCCGACCCCTTCGGCCAAACCTCACTTTGTTTCTTCCTCTTTCAACATTTGGGGGCTAAAAATACAGTCCTTTAAATATATTGTTTCCATGTAAAGCATTGTCAAGGGGTGTTGGAATGGAGGTTGGTCCAATGTTTTTATTTAGCATAATGCAAAAGAATTCTGTTTATAAAATATAAGCATGTCCCTGGCAGAGGGGGGGGGCTGTGTCCTGTGTTTGTGCGCCCTGTAGGTCTGGATACATCCCTTGTTTGGATTGATGTTGGCATTTTAAATGTGGGTATATCTCTTATTTTAAATGTTACCTTAACGCTGACGTATTGTGCTGTTTTGCTGCTGTTTGTGGGTAGATGCCCTGAAAAAGCAGGATAAATACCTAGAAACAAATGAACAAATAATATGAGAGAGATATATATTTGTATCAATGTCCTGTCATGTCTCTGTGTGTGAGAGTGTGAGTGTTTGTACTGTAACATAAAAGGAAACAAATGTTAGCATTGGTATGCTATTATTTACTCTGCTTTCCTTTTATACAGGACCGCCAGAATGCAAGAAACATTCATGAGACAGCTGGACTTCCTTTCTTTGAAATCTTTGTGGATGCTCCCCTGAGTATCTGTGAGAGCAGGGATGTGAAAGGCCTTTATAAAAAAGCACGAGCTGGAGAAATAAAAGGTATGCCAGTTTTTGCGTCTACTGATAATGTATTCCATTCCCCACATGAAATCCCCAGTTCACATATCCCCCCCACCACACCCCACTTCTTCCATAAGTCTTCCTTGAGCAGCAGACTTGCTTTGGCTGAACTCTGCCCCAGTCTGAATTTGTGTGTTACTAGATACCCAGCTGAGAGATGGCCAGGGGTCTCCCATGGCTGTGCCATGGCTAACTGCAGCTATGGACCCGACACAGCTGTGTTGTGGGAAGGAAGGGGCACTCTGGTGACACATTCTCCTCTTTGAAACCCAATGAGCTAGATAGGAAACTCTGCTGCCTTGGAAGGTAGCAATTTCTCTGTAGTGTTTTGACTTAAGTAGTTGATGAGAGGTCTCCAGCAGTTCGTGCAAAAGTCATTCCTAAGCATGGGTGTCCTGAAAGAGAACACATTTCCTTGCCCCTTTTAACCACTTGACTGCCATGCTATTGTTTATGTAAATGAATATTCCACACTCTAGGATTCACTGGAATTGACTCAGATTATGAGAAACCAGAAGCGCCTGAAATTGTGCTGAAAACCAACATATATTCTGTCACTGAATGCATCCAGCAGATTGTGGAGCTCTTGCAAGATCAGGTACCCTGTTTCAGTAACGAAACCTAGAAAAAAACATGAATGTCTCTCTTTTTTCTCCCTTCCCAGACCCATTTTTGACAATGACTATTGTCACTAAGGGCCTTCATGTCTTCTTTTTATTCTCTAGAACATTGTTCCGCCAACTGCAATCAAAGATGTCCTTGAACTGTTTGTCCCTGAAAATAATGTTGAACAAGCTCAGGCTGAAGCCGATACACTGCCTTCTGTGAAGATTACCAAGGTAAGAGAGTAGTAACCTGGAGGAGTGAAAATGTGTTAATCTGCTGTAGCAAAACCATCCAATGGTAGTGGATTTCTTCACCCTTACATTCCTTCCTCTGTTCTAAGGATTATACATTGTTTGGTGTACTATGTATCAGAGAGGTCTATCAGTGCATGGAGCCACTAATTCTTGTTGGTGCCACTTCAGCACCGTCTTCATTTACATCTAAAGCGGCATCATACCACTTTAAACAGTCATGGCTTCCTCCCAAAGCATCCTGGGAACTCTAGTTTGCTAGAGGACACTGAAAGTTGTTAGCACTGCAGACCTCTATTCCCCCTCACAGAGCTACAATTCCCAGAGATCCCTGGGAAGAGGGTTTGATTGTTATAACCTCTCTGGGAACTGTAGCTCTGTAAAGGGGATGGGACGTGGGTGGTGCTGTGGGTTAAACCACAGAGCCTAGGGCTTGCTGATCAGATGGTCGGCGGTTCGAATCCCCGCGACGGGATGAGCTCCCATTGCTCGGTCCCAGCTCCTGCCAACCTAGCCGCTCGAAAGCACGTTGAAGTGCAAGTAGATAAATAAGTATCACTCTGGCAGGAAGGTAAACAGCGTTTCCATGCGCTGCTCTGGTTCACCAGAAGCGACTTAGTCATGCTGGCCACATGACCTGGATGCTGTATGCCGGCTCCCTCGGCCAATAAAGCGAGATGAGCGCAGCAACCCCAGAGTCAGTCACGACTGGACCTAATGGTCAGGGGTCCCTTTACCTTTAAAGGGGATGGGGCTCTTTGAACAACTCTCAGCACCCTTTAATGAATTACAGTTTCCAGGATTCTTTTCCAGGGGTGCCATCTGAATGTTCTGCATCGGGTATCAAAATCTCTTGGATTGCCTTTTGAATGCTTTCCAATCCTAGATTTTTACTGGCTTCTTTTAACCACTTCTGGATTTTAATGGATATATATTTATTATAAAATATTTGCTTTCCTGTTTGTATTGCTTTTTGAAGTGATCTTTGTAGATTTTAATCATGAACTTATTGTAACTTCATTGCCCATCACCTTGTCCACCTACCTGGTAGAGAAGTGGCTGGCAAAGGTGGTAAATAAACATTCCCAGGGCACCTTAAAGACTAACACATTCACTTTGGCATATGCCTTTGTAGACTAGGATCTACTTATTCAAATGCAAGATGGGAGAGCAAATTGGAAAAATAGTTCTGTTCTAGATAATAATCCATATCACTCTGTCTACTGTATAACTAGGGAAATCAGGGTCCAGCTAAATATATGTAGCCTTCTCAGTGTGTTCAGTAAAATACAGTCATATGTAATCAGTACTTAAAACTTTTCTTTGTTACCTTATGCCTTAATGCCATCATTGGGTGCACCAGGGGGTGAGGAACTATTTGTTTAACTATAACTCCCATAATCTCTGACCATTGGCTATGCAGACTGGGCTTGTTGGGAGTTACATCTGGAGAATTAAGGATTTCCCTTCCTGATTTACACTATGGAAAGGTTCCTCAGAAAGACTTGTTTCCTCTCAGCTAACTCTGGCAGAAGTTGCTGCCCCCCTTATGTGTCATGGACATGCTAATTAATGAGAGAGTTTACGAGATGGGCTGCCATTTATGCCTCAGGGAGACAGAATCCAAAATCCCGTGTGTACCTCAGGTTTTCCCAGTTCTATAATATTCAAACTGTAATTCTAAGGAACCCTCTAAAGCTTATCCGGACTTTCATAATAATAAGAGTAAAAGGCTGCTTGTTCACCACTGACTGCAGTCTCCCTCTAGAATACACTAAGTTCCTAAATGAGAGTGTTTGATGTATTCTTAGGCCACGAACCTTTAGCTTACCTGTGTGTTTGGGGACCCATTTCCTAATTGTTGTTATTATTTTTACTGTGTATCTGTATGGTGGTAGTGATGCTGTTGTGGCCCACTTCAGATTAGGCCACAAGCATGTAAGTGTGAGGGAACTTCACCATCTGAAGACCAATATTCCAGGACAGGCATCCCCAAACTTCGGCCCTCCAGATGTTTTGGACTACAGTTCCCATTATCCCTGACCACTGGTCCTGTTAGCTAGGGATCATGGGAGTTGTAGGCTAAAACATCTGGAGGGCCGCAGTTTGGGGATGCTTGTTCTAGTACTACACCAAGGCCCAGTGGCCCCAGTCCCCACCCTGTGTTGATTCCAGGGTCCAAAACATTCCTTAAGGTGCTCAGCTACATACAGGTGTCCTGTGGCTGACTTACAGACAAATCAGTTTAGAAAGGATTCTCTGAGGGCAAGATGTTTGAAACTCTTTGTACAAGCTAAGAATAGATCTCTTTAAATGCAATGCCCTTGCTGTTTCCTTTAAAAAAAAAACCACAACCAAACAAACATAAAATGAAGAGTTAACAACCACTAGTCAACACTGAGTTTATTCCGGGCTTCTTTTATCTTTGATGCTTTTGATCCCAATGCAATTGGACTCAAAATGATTCTGACGACACCTGTGGCCATCTACTGGCTAATATTTGCAGGTGCAGTCATTTACACTTCTACAACTGCATGATTAGAAATTAATATCCGGCTGCTTCTGTAGAAATGCTAGCTTTTTTTTGAGGGCTGTGTATTATTATTAATTGCATGCCCTTCGTATATAGTTGAGTTGGGGCTATGTTGATATAAACTGGCTATAAGCAGGCAGTAAATTTCCAGAGCTATGAGGGGGATCCAAAACCTGCCTCTTACACAGTGTCTACCAGGTGAAAAGGCTTTACTACCTTAATGGTGAATGGTTGGTATTGCTATTGAAGGGAAAGGAATTACATGTGGGGATAATATTGCATTGTAGCAAAGGTTTCCCAATATTGCTGGCATTGTGTGACCTGGTCATGAACCATGAGAGAACTCTTGGGGAGATACAGCTCACAGTATACTGTATGGGTTTCCCCTCAACATAATCTGCCCATCATAATGACTGACACCTGCTAGTAAAAAAAAATGTGGTTCTGATGTTTTATGCCTTTTGTTTTGGTCATAAGTAGCTTACAATTTTTAGTATCGTAATTGGGCCTGTATTTTAGTAGTGGAAATGTAGTCGCTTTTATCTAAGAATTTTTTTTTGGGGGGGGGACAAACAAGAATTGGGGACACTCCATTGTATTTAATTATAAAGTAATTTGCAATACTTAAAATTGTGAAAACAGGCAGTCTTGTGTTGTAAATCTGCCATATGGTGTTCTCTTTTTTTCAGTTGGATCTACAGTGGGTTCAAGTCCTAAGTGAAGGTTGGGCCAGCCCATTGAAAGGATTTATGCGGGAGAAAGAATACTTGCAAGTTATCCATTTTGGCACCTTGCTTGATGGTATGATTTGCCGGTTCCTACACTTTGTCTTTAGAGCTTTTGCCTGCCTATATGCACATTGCGGGAAATTCAGCAGAAGAAATCAGTTCAGAACACTTACCTTTTGAGGTGACTGGAGCATAGCTTTTGAATGAAACAGTTCACATTACTGTTGTATTCGGAGATGTGAAAAAAAACCTGCTGATCACACTCAGGTGCCTCCATGCCAGATTCTGTGCATGTCCAGTTGAACTGGACCTAGCCTCACTCCCAAGGGCCACAGAAAATGCACAAAGCCTAAGCCTTTGTTTTGGGGGAGTATTTCAGGTAGTCATACAAGCTTTCCTCTTTATTTCCCAAGTTGCTGGGCTTTAAAATGCTATTTGTAGTATAATGGATAGTGTGTTGGTCTAGGAAGCCTTGGGTTCAAATCCCCACATGCATGATTCTCACTCAGTTATCTTGGATCACTTACTGGGCATAATGCAACAAAAGTTAGTTGTAACTAAATTCCACTGAAACGTAGAGCTGAAAGTAGTTTAAGGGTTGCTTTACTTCCCATGGGGTATGCACACATTTCTTATGTCCCCCCATTGCCCCCTGCAAATAGGATTCACAGGGTTTCGTTTTGTTTTGTTTTCTGAAAGAATACACAATCTGGAAATCTTTGGAAAGTGGAATGGAGCCCTCTTCACTTAAGTTCTGTTCCACTGCTTGCCATAATATTTATTTGCAAAGAACCTTCGTGAGATAACACATGGAATCTTTTAATCTTGCCTACTGTATGGAGTTGTTGTTATTAACATAAAATAGGAAAACCTCAGAGCCCATGTACAACTAAGTGGCCCCAAATTAAAACCTACATTCTCACCTGCATAAAAGGACAGAGCCAGTCAGTTGGGTTCCAGCCTTGCATCACAATACAGAACAGGATGCACAAGTGCACCTGAGTTCGCTGCACCCTTGAGAACCTTTTTCTCTCTTCCTGCGTTGGTCTGAACGAATGCCACCATGAAACAAGAGGATGTTGAGGGTTAGAGCATCAAATTGAAGTTATTTGCTTGGGGGTGGGTCAGTCAAAATACAGTTGATAATTGTGCTTATATTTTGCCAGGAAGGGGTAGAGTTGATATATCCGAGCTTGGTACGTATTCAGTTGTTTTCTTCCCCCACTATGGTATGAAAATAATTACAGTTAAGAGATTTTCATTTGAAAAGTTAGAAAATGTATGTTATGGAAATGAAATTTTGGTGTAGAGGTCTGCATTCCATTACGAGTATATTCGTGATCCAACCAGTTACCAGTAACAGGCTGCTCATTTTTATTGGCTGGAAACGGATACATCTTAATTGGCTTTGATCCCTGATTGGCAAAGCTCTTGCACTCAGTTTCTTTTGTTTAATGCGATTCCTCACTGAATATTGGCCATGTGCAGCTTGTCGACCATTGACCCACATCCAGCTCTCCAGTCCCATAGACTGAATATTTGATGATAAGGCCATTGATGGAATCTGCAGTTTTATCTCTAAAATATATATTTCCAAAGAGCGTTCGATAAGACTTAAATAAAAATGCATCTGGTTGAATTGCACTATGAATATATTAAAAGTTCCTGATTATGCATGGATTAAATATGGATGACCTATAGACTTGGTAAGTATAAAATTTAAAATAAGCTCAGCAGAATCTGCACGGTGGCTTGGATTCAAAGGTTCCCTCCTCCGTGAGCAGAAAACCTCTTTTGATCATGGAAGGACTGTGGAAGAGCGTTGCACAAGAACAGTTCTTCTGTTTCCGCAATACCATTTGCTATTACTGCTCTGGATTCCATACATCAACTGGTTTTACTTTACATCCCTGATATATGTGCAAAGCAAGCCCTCGCAGCTGGAATGCAGAAAAGCACTTACAGCAGCCACTTGCAAACACAGCGACTTCAAATCCCCAAGCACCAAGAGCCAAGGAAGCCTGGCTTTCCTAATGTTTGTTAAGTGGCTATTGCAAGCAATTTTCAATGGGGACATGTTTGCTCTCCAGCCATGACGTCATACTTTCCAGGAGTGAATGGCATGTGTCACAATTTATTTATTTGGAAGCTGCAATGTAGTCCAAGATACTTTATTGCATTAGACCTTCAGCTTGTACCCCAGCCATTAGGGCTTGCTTTGCACAAATGTAAAGGATTTTTAAAAATTCTTCAAAGAACAGTGGTAATGACTGTACTTGCTTTTTGCTAGTGTGTCTTTGGATCCAACCCATAACCAAGATGATCAGATGGATAATCTCGATAGTTAGAGTAGTGCAAATAATCACCGAATCCATTAAAATTTGACTTTGAAATTGTAATGAAAATCACATGCATTCAATAGTTAAAACTGCCATGATACTTCATTTCAAATTTGTCATTGATTATATTTTTTATTAACTGAAAACTTCAAAAAAAGTTTTAATATGTTTGCAAGCATTAAAAGCAACCACTAGCTAAAAAAAATTGGGTAAGTTTACTAGAGAGTATAGTTTTTACAAAGTAAATGTTGTGTTTGAACAACAACAAAATGAAACTGACTGTAAATATCCTGGCATAGGATCACTGGATGCACAACAAAACAGAAGGGCAAAGTGATATTTTGATGCTAAGAAGTGGCATAAACTCAGCATGTGATAGCCAACGTTAGTCACAGTCTGAGTAGACCTACAGTGGAACCTCGGTTTATGAACACAATTGGTTCCAGAAGTCTGTTCATAAACCAAAGTGTTCATAAACCGAAGCGAACTTTCCCATTGAAAGTAATGGAAAGTTGATTAATCCGTTCTAGATGAGGAAAAACACCCCCTAAAGCAGCAGGGCCTTCGCACCGATGCCTTCGCGGAGGTCGGGGAGCGCTTCTGCGGCTGCAGCCCAGTCGCAGAAGTGCTCCCCGGCCTCTGGGAGGCATCGGAATGAAGTCTCGGCTCCGATGCCTTCCGGAGGCTGCAGCTTCACTCTGATGCCTTCGTGGAGGCCGGGGAGCGCTTCTGTGGCTGCAGCCCAGTCGCGGAAGCGCTCCCTGGCCTCTGGGAGGCATCGCAACGAAGGCCCGGCTCCGATGCCTTCCGGAGGCCGGGGCTTTGCTCCGATGCCTTCGCGGAGGCCGGGGAGCGCTTCCGCAGCTTGGTTGGCAGCTTAATTCTGCAGACAAAATACAGCTATGGCAGAAGAAATTGAGCAGGCCACTCTGCTGATTTGAGAGCACACTGAACTGAACTGTCAGTCTTGCTATAGCTGTGCTGTGACTCCACTGAGTCACCTACTTGAAGGAGCAATTTGTGCAGAGTTTATGGCTATATATGTCATTTGATCAGTGTAGCGATCATATGTCCTCTTTTTCCAGGACACTTCCTCTTTTTCATGGGTAGAGTCATCCTAGAGATCCATAATTAAAAGTAGAAGTTGGCCAATGTCTCCTCTTTTTTTGCTCTTCAAAATATGGCAACCCTACAAATTTAAAAATTTTGCTGCAGAATCAAAGAAAACAAACCTTAGTTTAAAAAAAGAAGAGAGGAGCTACTGGTGAAGAGCCAAGGTCTGAAGGTCACTCATATAAAATGCTAACGATTATATGAGTCTTGGAAGCAATCAGCAAACAAACCAGTAATCATTACAAGACATCATATCGTTCTGAACTGTGGTTCTGAACTAAGGGATTCACTTTGTCCTTGATCCAGGAGTTTCACAGCCACTCCTAAGTGTTCCTGTGTGTTTTCCTCCATTCGCTCCAATAAGAGGGCACAGTACTGTGTGCATAAAGGGATGTTGACACAGAGCTTCTCCTATTGAAGTGGATGAAGAAATCCTTACTTGCACCTGACTGCTTATGCCTTGTGGCAACATGCGAGGAACAGCTGGCTCAAGAGGAGTGTGTATGGATCTGTAACGTTCTAAATATAAACAACAGCTTAAAAGTCCAATTAGGATATTGCATCCTCTAACATCTTTGTTGAGGTTGATGTTGTACCAGCAAACTGTAGTGGTACGAAAGGGTGTTTGTTTTTTACAAGGTGAATAAACTTTTTACATAGTAGCTCATTTGGTGTCTAGCCTTTCAAGTGAGTTCAAGTTAAGTCCAAAGTATGAAATTATGCCATCCAGTGTACTCTCTTGTGACTCCCTGTGCTTAGGTGTTATTTAACCTGGTTTTAATCACAGATTAAATGTAAAATGTTTTTCATTGCTCCGATGCTTTAATTATTGGAAATGGTTTTTTTATTGCATTTTGAAGGGTTATTGATTTTAGTGTTTCAGTGCAAATTGCCCTTGGAGCAGAAACACCGAAAAGTTCATTTATAAAACAAATACATTTCACCTCTAATCTCTGTGCTATGGCTCAGAGCACCCTTCACCATCGGGTGTGTCAACTGTTGGCAGCTCCTGGACAGAGACAGCCTTAGCAAAGTGATCAATTCTCTGCTAACCTACAGATTAGACTACTGCAATATGTTAAAGGTGCAGATGTCTTTGAAGATTGTTTGGAAACTACAGTTAGTTCAAAATATGGTTGTTAGACTGTGAACTGGGGCAGCTGGTGTGTCGGCATGGAGAAATTGGATGGGGACAAGTTTTTCTCTCTCTTTTACATATCACTTTCTGCTGGATCTGTTCAGGGGCGTAGCCAGGATGAAAATCAGGGGGGGCAAGGGGCGGGGAGCAAGGGGGCGGGGCCAAGGGGCGGGGGCGGGGCCACATCGGAGCAGGCCGAAATCAGAGGGAGGGAAAGCCAGCCAAACGCTTTGCGCGGCTCTGGTGCTTTCCCGCCGCCCGCCCCACAGCCAGCCAGGGAGAAGGGAGACGGCACCGGGCGGGCAGTGGGGCAGGCTGGCCAGTGGCCCTGCTTCTAGGGGGGGCAATTGCCCCCTCCTGCCCCCCTGCCTACGCCCATGGATCTGTTTTTAATTGCTGCTGTTTTTATCCTGGGGGTCCCACCCTTTTCTTTTCTTTTAAAGTTTTATGTTGTAAGCTTCCCTGGGTATTTTGTTTTAACATTAAAGCATGATAGATAGATAGATAGATAGATAGATAGATAGATTAGATTAAATAAGTGAATCACCAAAACCTACAATTGGTGACGGGGACCTTCATGTTTCAGTGCTTCCAGATGAGTAACTTAACTATCCTTTTCACATATCTGTGCCCCCCCCCCCGATGTTGTTGAGCCACAGCTCTGATCATCAGTGGCTATTGGCATTGCTGGCTGGTGCTGGAGCCCAGCAACATCTGTGGAGCCATCAATGACATACTTTTTAGGGGGGGGAAGTTAATTGAAATAAAATTTCTTTCAATAGATGGCGTTATTAACCTGACCATTCCAATTGTACTACCAATAACTACGGAAGACAAGAAACGCCTGGAAGGATGCGATGCGTTTGCACTGGAGTACAACGGGCGGAGGGTGGCCATACTGCAAAATCCGGAATTTTTTGAGCACAGGAAAGAAGAACGTTGCGCACGTGTTTGGGGGACCACATGTGCAAAGCACCCGCATGTAAAGGCAAGTGATCACAGAATACCGTAAGTTCCTCTATTTCTGTGGCAATTGAATATGAGCAACCTGTCTACCTATTAGTGGAACCCCCAGAACAGATTTAGGGGGTTTAGGAGAGGGTGAGATCATTCCATTGCACAGGGAGAAATGCCTGTGCTAACAGAACAGTATGCTTAACGCTACACTGAATACAACACATGGTTGTTGTTGTTTACTGTAGCTATTAATACTGGGTTTTGAAATGCCTTGAGCTTTTCTTTTTTAAAATGAAGGTCGACAAGGTTTGAAATAAATACAGGTACATCTTTGTATTAGGAGGCAAAGAGAGCAAATTTCGTAAGAAGGAAGTATGCAGAAGTCTCAATTCAATGGCTATTTTGCACCAGTCTACCTCCCTCCCCCTGGCCTTTTGAATGGCTGCTGGGGTTGCTGAAGGCTGTGCCTTCCTGCTAAGCCTGAGCCTTTGCACCTCACCTAAGCACTGCCTGAAAATTGAAAAATTGAAAGGATGGCAGTGCATGGGGGCGGGGACAGATTAGAATGCACCAGTGAGAACAGAATCTGCCCTCCCTGGCATGCTCAGGGCTCCACATGTTCCTCCTTCCAACCTAGTCCTGGAAAGTCTTTCTGAACTGATTGCAAAATCATGTTTATGAATTAGGAGCTAGCAGCAGTAGACAATCTCTACTGTAAACAGGCTAAGTTCCGAGATCTAAGTACAGTACTAGCAATATGGCCATGCTATCGAAATTTTCAAGCAATGTTTTTCTAAACATGTAGGTGGGAGAGGAGAAGCTAAAGTTGTCCTTCTCTGCTTTGAATTATCTTGAACTTTCTTGAACTGCCTGGAAGCCACAGTTTGCCTGCCACTTCTACATTTCTGCTTTTTAAGCAGTCAGCATCACAAAACCTCTTCAATAAGGTCCCACTGTTGTAATCCCAGTGTTACATTATAAGCATCATTTTGCCTTAATTAACTGTGATGTCCTTTGATAGATGGTGATGGAAAGTGGAGACTGGTTGGCTGGTGGAGACCTCCTTGTATTAGAGAGAATTAAGTGGAATGATGGGCTGGACCAATACCGCTTGACTCCCTTGGAGCTGAGACAGAAGTTCACAGAAATGAATGCTGGTAAGTGTTTGCATTTGCAACATTGCTTGTACCATGTGGCAGGGAGCAGGGCCTTCTCCCTGGTGGTTCCAACACTCTGGAACTAGATGTCCTGCAAGTGTTGGGGAACATATATAAACCACACTGATCCAAGACATTATGTTGCCTGATGCTGAGCCCAAATGGAGTCCCCCCACTAAGGTAACATGTTAAAAAGATTTGCACCATCCAGGCACCAATTCCTACCTTCATCTATTCCCACCCTCCAGTAGCTCTGCCGAAGCAGATGATTTGACCCTGCTCCATAGCCCACTGAAACTAACACAGTGATGGCTGTCCTGTCCTTCCAGATGATGGACAGCAGGATTTTCGAAGCCTCAGAAAGGCAGTAAAACAGGAGTTTCCCTGAGCACATAGCTGGCGGGCTTTGTTGGAGCAGCTCTGTTGGAGAGCAATGTTTAAGAGAGGTTTTGATTTAGGATACTGAATTTTCTTATTAGGATATTTGTTTCTGATGTGCAGATTTGCAAGTGTCTCTGTGCAAGTCAAGAGATGTTGAAAATGAGGTGGACCGTAAAATGTTTAGAAATATAAACAATGTGATTCTCTCTTTCATCGGGGGAGAAAAAAGAGAATGGAAAGTTATGATCTTTGGATCATGCCTTGAAAAAATAATACTAGTTTCCTACTATAGAAAGCCAAAGGCCTCTCAAGAGTGAATGATATTCATGCTAGAATTCCAATGCTGATGTTGGCTTTATTAACAGGGATGGGGAACCAGTGGCCCTACAGAAGTCACTAGACTCCAGCTTCCATTGGCCCCAACCAGTGGTCAGGGATGATGGGAATTACAGTCCAGCAACATCCAATGTGGAAGAGAGCAGGTTCCCCATCCCTGCTTTATAACAACCCTGGTTTAGGGATCTGTGTGTATATGTTTTATAGTATTATTAAGCCTGTAAATATTGAAAGCTGCTGTGTTTAATGTAGATCCGTATCATCTACTTTTGACTGCCTAGCATCGTGGTGCAGTTTTGCATGTCCTGGATCCTCCCGCATCTGCATTTCCCACTTCTTACATTTCAGATGCGGTGTTTGCTTTCCAGCTGCGCAACCCTGTGCACAACGGACATGCCCTGCTGATGCAGGATACCAAACGGCGCCTCCTTGAGAGGGGCTATAAACATCCTGTGCTGCTCTTGCACCCTCTCGGGGGATGGACCAAGGATGACGATGTACCTCTCGAGTGGCGCATGAAGCAGCATGCTGCAGTGCTGGAGGAGCATGTGCTAGATCCAAAGTCCACCATTGTGGCCATTTTCCCTTCTCCAATGTTGTATGCTGGACCAACAGAGGTATGCATTGTTTTGCTGTCCTCCTTTGCTTCTCCCTACAATGGGATTCTTTTCCTTTCTCTTTTAAATTATTTCTCTTAAGTCTTGGCAATTCCCTGGGAATTGTAGCTGGAGTGATGGGGGCTACAAATCTCCAAGAGAACATGATCAATGCCCTCACTAACAGAACAATCCTGTGCATACTTAGTTCAGTGGGGCTTATTCTCAAGTAAATGTGTATAGGATTTTCACCTAAACTATTATTTCCAGGGTTCTTTGGAGATAAACATTACAAACTGGTGCAAAACCTTTGTAAGCTCAAAAGGGCTTACAAATATCGGTGAGAAGACAGTCGCAGCCCTCAAGCTCACTATCTAAGAGATGCAACACAAAAGAGGGGTTGGGAGGGAGCAGGGAAAATCAAGTTCAGGCAATCAAGTTCTTAGTTACAGGGATTTTGTAGTGAGTAAATGGAGCGGAGGGGGTGGGGGTGGAGAGGGGAGTAAAGCTGCTGATCTTCCAGCAAAGCCGAGGGAGAAGCCTTGTAGCCTGTCTTTTCTCCTCTCCTATAGTGTGATGGAATGGCTGCTGAAAGTTGAGGGAGGAGCATGAATCTTTTATGGGTTTTCATCCAACCCTCCTTGGAAGTTTTTAAGCAGAGGTTGGATGGTCATCTGTCATGGATGCTTTAGCTGAGATTCCTGCATTGCAGGAAGTTGTGGACTTCCAAGTCTACAATTCTATGATCCCTCAAAGTTTTTTCAGCCAAACTCAATCCATCCATCCATTCGTCAAACTCTAATGCTGTTGCACTTCCTCAGGTCCAGTGGCACTGTCGGGCTCGGATGATTGCTGGAGCCAATTTCTACATTGTCGGCCGAGATCCGGCAGGTATGCCTCACCCAGAGACCAAGAAAGATCTGTATGAACCCACACAAGGTGGGAAGGTGCTCAGCATGGCTCCAGGACTGAACTCTGTGGAAATCATTCCCTTCCGAGTAGCAGCATACAGCATAGTACAAAAGGCGATGGTCTTCTATGATCCGGACAGGTAAGTGACACAGTACATGACCACCTGTAGCAGAGGCTTAGTGGTTTTGTAATGGCTTACCTAGGCCTGTGTGCTCATTTGCATCAGAAACGGTTCTTTCCCATTCTCCTCCACATGAACTACGATGAGACTTCAAAGGAAATGGCACGAGATATGTTGAAAGGCAATTGAAGCCTCACAGATGAAAAAAGTATATGTTGTTAATTCAAATTGCTCAAAACTGTGGAGAGGCTCATTTTGCAGCATGCGAAAATGTTTGAGAAATCTGTTTCTGGGTTTTGGCTTAGCCAGGATGTTGAAATATAACTGTTTGTAGCATGGCAGCTCACTCTGTCCATGATTCATTTTGAAAAATTACAAAATCAGGAGTTTGCAAAAAGTCTTGTGTCCACACCTGCCCAGTCAATAAGCGCCCGTAGAGAAATAGCACGACAAACATTATGTTCTGGTTCATGGGCTTGATTTGCTCCTGCGTGATATTGTGAAGCACAACCTTGAAATCTGGGTATAGGTTCTGGGATTGTTGGAGAGCCCATTGCACCCATTTCCATCTCATTTGTATGTTCATCAAGATCAGGCATCCCCAAACTGCGGCCCTCCAGATGTTTTGGCCTACAACTCCCATGATCCCTAGCTAACAGGACCAGTGGCCAGGGATGATGGGAATTGTAGTCCAAAACATCTGGAGGGCCGAAGTTTGGGGATGCCTGATCAAGATGAACCGAAAAGTTGCAACTTCTGTGCGTTGCTGCTGGTATTTCATTCTTTCTACAGTCGTACCTTGGAAGTCGAACAGAATCCGTTCCGGAAGTCTGTTCGACTTCCAAAACATTCGGAAACCAAAGCACAGCTTCTGATTGGCTGCAGGAAGCTCCTGCACCTAATCGGAAGCCGCGGAAGCCCCGACGGATGTTGGGCTTCCAAAAATAGTTCGCAAACCGGAACACTCATTTCCGGGGTTGCGGCGTTCGGGACCCAAAAAGTTTGAGAACTAAGCTGTTTGAAAACCAAGGTACAACTGTATTTGTAATGTCTTCATTGATAACGTTTTTTGCTTACTAGGCACAATGAATTTGACTTCATTTCTGGCACACGCATGAGGAAGTTGGCTCGTGAAGGCGAAAACCCCCCTGAAGGATTCATGGCGCCGAAAGCTTGGAAAGTGTTAACTGAGTACTACATGTCACTGGGAAAAAATAATTAATTTTGCTTTTATCCAAGTGCATCTTGGTTTTTAAAGATGGGCTCTTTCAATTGATTTATATGCTGTTCTACATCTTCTACTTTGAAATTTTCTGCTGTTTGTGGGCATTTTCTTCCCAGCTTTCCCCCCTCTGGAGTTACTAGGAAATTTCCTCTTAATTTCAAAGGAAAGCCACAGAAGAGATTTTATTGTACATATATATATATATATAAAGAGATTATGGGAGTCCAAAGCCATACACTGATTTATCACAGCCTTTCAAAAGAGGTTGTCTGTGAACTGTGCAGAATTATGCAGCTGAAAAATTTGGAGTTATTTATCTGTTCTTCTTTGTTGCTTTTAATTAATTGTATTGAGCAAGCTGGGGATGAAATAGGACTTTTGCTCCTCCTCCTTCTGAGCAGCAGTAAAAGGGAAGTTTACCTTCTGCTTAACTTTGGCATGGCCTATCATATCCCTTTCAGCAGGTTGATGTGACAGTTATTGTTTTTTTTAATTATGGTGATTATTAATAAACACCAGCATCCTGATTCATCTGCAGAAACCCTCATCATTCCACACCAGCTTTCTCCCATCAACCCAAATCAATTTTCAAACCATTGCAAGAAATTTGGAGAGTCCTGGGAAGTTGATTTAACACTTAGCAGTGGTTGCAGAGCCAGCTCAGAGCGCTTTGTTGTCTGAGGCAGAACAGCAAACAGTGCCCTGCCCTCCAAAGTGCATAGTATTTTGGCACCTGAGGCAGAAAATTTGCTGTACAGTTCAGTTAGCTAGAGCATGGTGCTGAAAAAACTAACGTCGCAGGTTTGATCTCGCTATGGGACAGCTGCACATTCCTGTATTGCAGGGGGTTGGACTAGATGATCCTTGGTGTTCCTTCCAAGTACCTTTTTCTCCAACCTGGCAACAATGTGTAATATGAATATTCTGTTACTACAATTTAGCCCCTATAGCTATTACTCCCTCCATTGTTTTACTTTTGAACTCCTAGATTTTTACACATTGGACCGTAAACGTTGCAGGTGCCGTGAGGGAACTAGGGTGTTGTGGTCTGAAGTTGATACCATGAATCCTTTGCTGAGGTTTGTCTGCCGCATTCAATATGTGAAGCTCTTTGGAACAGCCTGGAACTTTTATTGAATCCAAGCTTTTCAAGTGAACCCCTAGCCTTCATGAATGCAGACTGGATGTTGTATTGGCAAAGATTGTTCCATAATGCAAAACAGATCAGCCATCCCTGGGGCTATATGGGAACTCCAGCTGCTAGTCATGTTCTCACAATTTAGCAATAGTTGCACTAAACCTCATTGAGGTTTCTGGTTAATCTAAGGTTCTTCCGAAATGTGATCTAGGCATTCGAGTGCAAGTTATACAAATATTAATACGCTTACAAAAGCAGTGGTTGTTTGTGCCAGTGCTTCAGTAGATTGTGACTGCATATTAAATTTATTATGAGACTTTAGCATAGAGGGGGGAGAAAGCATGATATGTTCCTTCTCTTCAGTCTTAACTTGTAGTTAAAATAAAAAAGGCACTTGAAGCCCAACACCACGTTAGGCTCGAGAGCTAGCACACTGGTAACAGTCCACCTTATTCTTTCAGAATAGTAACTAAATATTTCCCTAGTCTACTAAAAATGCCTTTTTTAACAGTGCATTCCTACCGTTGCTTACTCAGCAGTCTCATTAAGTTTAACGCCGCTTACTCTCAGATGTGTATAGGATTGCTGCCTTAATTTCTTTCACATGTGAACATAGTTCATGTGGAATACAAAGAGAAATGTATTTTATAGCCCATGTAGGTTTTACATTCAAATTACAGATTCTGGAACTGCAGCGTGTGCTTTGGTTATGAAAAGCATCCATAGATTTAGAAGAGGAACCAGATGCTCTTCTGTAAGCAGAGAGAGTCCCATCTATTTGTCTTGGAGAAGAGGACAGCTTATCCGCAGAATTCACAAAATGGTGGTGGTAGTAGTAGTAGTTGGATTTAAGACAACACAAACCCATTGAAGTCAATTTCACCAAATCCACCTGATCTGAATTTTATTCAGTCATGCAAGGGACAGAGCATAGAAGCAGGCAGTACTTGTATATGTAAAGTTGCTGTAAAAGGTAAGAATATAACAGGTTAATGAAAGTAGACGGGGCCCAAACCCTTCTCCCATGTGAGCAGATTGCATATGTGGGACTCCCTCCCTTCCTGCTCTTCTTCTGCTAAGTCTTCCTCCCATATGTTGAGATCTGAGCTGGCCCAACAGAGGCCCTAGGCCAGGGCATGGACCAGATTGCGCCCAAACTTTGGCCAAGTGTTTAAGTCAAATACAAATTGCAAACTTAAAAAAAAGATCTGCCTTTCCATCTGCCTTATCTAGGAATGAAATAATATGGTTTCCAAAGATTGTGAAATTATATTCTTATTTTTTGTAGCAATCATGCAACACACACATATTTACTGTCCCAAAATTTTATTTGAGAATGCCTTTTAACGGTTCCACCTTTTAAAGTTTTGGAATCCTCATGATAAAAACCCTAAAAGTATAGTAGGGCTGCATCCAAAAGTTGTTCTGCTGGAGCAGGGGTCTGCAACCTGCGGCTCCGGAGCCGCATGTGGCTCTTTTACACCTTTGCTGCGGCTCTGGAGCGGATACGAGGGGAGGAGGCGTCCGAGACATGCGCCGCCTGAGCCATGCGGTGGCGCCCGCCAGACACTCTCGCGGTGCCCACCGCCGCCGGAGCACACAGCGCACTCCGCTGTGCGCATGCGCTGTGCAAAAAGGACGCAAGGTGACGTTAGCAGCCCGGGGAGCGTGGTCAGCCCCCTCCCTGCATCAGCCCCTCCCCGCCGCATTTCTGCAGCCAATAGGCTCACGGGGGGGGGCGGGGGCAGAGTTATTTATTTTTTTAAACGGGCGCGCTTCTTCCCGCCCAGCAGCAGAAAAGGCTTGCGGGCTCGGAGCGCGTGTTTGCTGCTGCTGCTCCTGCCTGTGGCCTCCTGCCGGCCTGGTCAGGAGATTGAGGTAGATGTATTAATCAATGGGTTGATTCAATATGAGGAAATTTTATAAGTTCACTTGATGGGAGCAACACACATGAAACCATACAGGTGTCCTAATAAGGGAGTCAGAGTTTTGCCCATTCCCAGTAATCAAGGCAGCCCAAACTCATAAGGCAGTGGTTGCTGGTGCCCATTCCCAGTACTGTAATCAAGGCAGCCCAAACTCATAAGGCAGTGGTTGCTGGTGCCCATTCCCAGTAATCAAGGCAGCCCAAACTCAAAGTTATTTTTATAATGACGAGGATGACATTGGGCCCTCATTATTAATTATTATTTACATCAGGCACTGATTATGATTTATGGTACACTGGGGCCCTGATTAATTTTCTATGGCATTTTGGGGCTTTATTGGGCATAGCAAATTTTGCTATGGGGCCCTCTGATTTCTAATTACGTCCCTGTTTTGCGGCTCCCAGTTTATTTTTTTTCTTCGGAAACGGGTCCAAGTGGCTCTTTTTGTCTTAAAGGTTGCAGACCCCTGTGCTGGAGCAAGGACTTTTGCTTGTGCACTAGAACTCCCCCCCCCTATGCACCCCAAATCTGTTCTGGTGCTTCCCCCAAAACTCCAGAACAGATTTGTGGTTGGGGGTGCGACAGCATTCAGGAAGAGGAAGGAGAAGTTCCGTTGTGGAAGCAGGCGTCCTTGTGCTGATGGGATGACTTGGTCAGATACAGCCCATGTGTTCTTACAACTTGTGTGAAACGAATGCAGCCACTGGGCAGAGAGCATCAACTGTTTTTGCTGCACGGCAGGCTTGCATGGGATCTCCTGTAAACTGCAATGAATTAACTAGAGATTAAAACTCAGCTAATGTATATTAACAAGAGTGCCTTTTATATCCAAGCCCTCTGGAAGGGACCTTGAAGATAGAAACAATCTTGCCATTTTATAATTTAATTGATATTTTAAATAGTGTTTATATATTTCTTTTCTTTTTAACCTTATACTACGATATCCATTGCCATCAGTTCAAATATATATGGGGTACTACTCATTTTAAATGGTTAAAGAAGAATATTCTGTAATATTTTATCACATATTTATTACAGACACGAGACTGGAATGTATGCCTTAATATATAGTCTTCTGAATTTCATATACTACTAGAATTTGCTTTTAATATCAATAAATATTTCTATGTTTCACTATTTCCTGCCATTTCTTATTTATCGAAGGCAAAAACTTGCTGCCTACTGTCTGCAACCCCAAAAGCCATTGGCTAAGATGCTGTGATGTCATGGAATGTTCTGTGTGGCACTGTGTCATGCTGAGGGTGAAGTTGCCAGCAGTAGAATGTTGTCAGAGTACAACTTGGAAGAAGGTGAAGCTTCATTTACAAAGGCAGAAGAGCTATGTGCTGTTACTAGGAAGGCAAGATAGAGGCAGGAACAAACGGGGTGTTTGTACGCATTGTGCAGAGTGAAGGCAGAGAACAGAATAGGAAGCAATCACATGGCAAGCTTTTGCTAAAAAGCATGATGTTAAGTATTTTAAATCAAAAGGAGAGCTAATTGAGTCAGTAAGATGATTCCATGGAAGTGTCTCGGAAGCACTGAGCAGAAGCACAGAGAGAGCTCAGGAAAAAACCCAAAGGGGAGACAGATACTTCTGGCAGCTGATTTTCCCCTGCCTTTCCTTATCATACTCATTTTCCATGCAGCTGACCATCTTTGTTGCCCTCCTGTCAATTCATTCCAGTTTGCTTACGAATTTCACAGTGTAACACTCAGAACGAGAGACAGTCCTTCAGCCTGAATGAAACACCATGAGCTTAAGGGTCAGAAGTAAGTTGCAAAAGGAAACCAATAATTCTCCTGAATTTTGAAAAGACAAGCAAAGGCCCTTGGGGAGGCCAACATTACAACTTTCTACAAGGGTCGTACAAATTATGCTCGGGCATTCAAGGAGGCAGACTTAATTCAAAACGGCATTAACTCAAATCCATCCGCATTCTGCTTGCCATCACTCCCAATGCAAGTTTCCTTTTATAAAAGGTATGGGAACTCCTAATTTGGATTGGGGTTATAATGGCAGCAGGGATAGAGCCGTGCTAAACCAAATGCCCCTCTAGTCTTACTATAGTGTCACTGAGGGAAAAGCTTACTACTGAATAAAGCTGCACTGCAAAATCCTATTAACGTATGTTCAACCAACTTGACATCTTTGCAAAGGCAGGGAAAACATGCAGGCTGAAGACTGCAATCCTAAACACACTAACAGCAGCAACTCAAGCAGGGTTATCTGGGGTACAGCTCACAGCCAACACAGACAGAAAGGGGGAGACCCCTACCCTCCACCTCCGCCCGAGGCCACCCACAGCTTCTTTTACAAAATGAACATTACATTTGTGTGCAGTTTGCCTCTTACTGGGGGGGATCCATACCACCCTAATGGAAGAATCTTCTTGGGAAATGAAATGGAACACAAAGACAGAGCTGGACTTCGAAAGGAGGCCAGATAAGAGTTTTATTTCTTTCCCTCTCATTTACATTTCACCATGAATACGTGTACTTTTGCTTGATCCTAAAACCCATGTGGAAAAATGTTTTTGCTGCAGCACACAGAAAAAAAGCACAGTTGCAAATGTTTTGCTACAATCATCATCAAGCTTATTGCTTTGTCATCCATTTAAACATAGTCAAGGCCAGTCTCATTTGTCACACCATTTTATTTATTTATTTGGGGGTTGGGACCCTACAGATAACAATTCTTGGTTAACGGCAGTAGCTGTATTGTTTTCTCCTGGGACCTGAGGAACTCTGCTTTGCATTCAGGTAGGAGCAGGTGTGCCTTGGCGACAAAGCACTTTGTTCGTTGCTTATATTTAAAGTACCATATTTTTCTGTGTATAAGACTAGGTTCACCCCCTAAAAAATAATGTCAAAAATTAGGGGGCATCTTATACACAGATATATCTAACCCCATTTTCTTAAATCCGAGTCAACCAAAAATAGGGGGCCTCTTATAGACAGGAAAATACGGCAACTCACCAAAGCAGCGCTTCCTCAAGCGAATGGGAGAAATTAGTGAAAAGAAAGACAACTTTTCAGCTTTCAAAACGAGGAAGGAAAAGCAATGGCCACCCACAAAACTACTGTTCGCAGGTCCATTTTAGACATCTTTCTGTGTTGGAGAAGCAAGTATAGACTCCTTCCCTCCTCCTCCACACACAGCAGGAGCTCCATGTACAGCTACATGGTACATGACATGTACACCTGACCTTTCCTCTGTCTCTTTTCCAAGAAGTGCACACACTAAGCCCCAACCCCACGTTAAGTGCATGGGACAGGGAAAATGTGTTTGCAGGTCCTTTCACTGTGCAAAAAAAAAAAAAAAGGTTGCTGAATCAATCTACAGTGTTCGAAGAAGCAGGGTAAGCCATGAAGCAGCATAACTTGACAATTCCACCGCCAACAACAACAACAACAACAAAAATCCCAAGTGGGCTGAAAAGCTCCACAAAGATTTCTCCAGAATAAGTGACCGGATACTGGTTAAGACGGAGCCCTGAAAAGTGTGGAGCAAACGAGCTAAGCATTAAGTTGAAATTAATGTAAGGGAGAGATAGCTTGGTTGCAGTGAAGGCAGTTGTTTCAGCTAAAAGCCTCCCCCCCCCCAAAAAACCCCCCATTGTTAGGGTTTATTTGAGGGAGTAATAAAAAATAAAATAATGTTATCACAGTAAAGACTCAGATCCAGAGAAAGTGTGATATGCCTGATTTTTTTAACTGTGAGAGAGAAGTGCCCAAAAATTGGGCAGACATCTGTTGGACTTGGGCACCTCTCCTTTCTGAGAAAGTAACCAGAAACTTTAACCTGATCCTATGTAGGGAGAGAGGCTGGGGAAAGGATGTTGCAAATAACAACTTAGTATAGCAACTTCAGAATCCACACGTATAGTGAAGAATTAAGTCACTGGCTGGAAAGCTAGAGACATACTGGCAGACAAGAGATAAACATGGAGGACATGCAGCGACAAAGCAGGTAGAAATAGAAGTACTGTGTAAAAGAATTATTTGGAAGGATAAATGCCCAAAGAATTGTTCTGGGAATTATTATGGCAGAATGGTCCAATTTATGTTGCATTAGTAATTCAAAATCTTTGTACGGTTACTGCCCTCAACCAGTCTAAATCATGCCCAGCAAACAAGCACTACGGGAGAAGCAGTGGGGGGGAAAACAAACAGTTTGAAATTTCCAAATAATGTATCACATATAGTGATATAGCTAGGTTTCTTGTTTCAAAGGCTCTATTGTTTAAAATCATAGGAATACCGAGCAGGATCCAAAGAGACTTGTATGGACACTTAGTATTTTTGTGCATGCAGAGAGGTGCTGCTGAGTTTCCTGAGCTGCTAGTCTTTGGAGCTTTGCAAACGAAATTCAATTTTCCTGCAGGAAAATTGGCTATTGTAAATAACTGGAAAAGAGATTCAATAAAGCCTTTCACTTGGTATGGGGGGGGGGGGAACCTTCCTGTTGAATGGTATACCTTCTATTAATTGATTTGTGCCTGAGTTAACAAAACTGAACATTAACATATTAGTTAGAACACAAGCAGGAATGGTACACTGACAACTTCTTATTTTTGCAGGAAATGGTCATAATTCTTTTTTTTTAAGGCACAAATTTTCTGTTATGGACTCATTATTTGGAAGTTTAGCTCAATTTGTGTGACCTTTTTATTCACAAGCAACAGGAAATGGTGGAAACAAACAGCAATCCTATGAGGTGCTCAGATAATTATACTGATTTTGAATTCTGTGCTTTTAATGAAATTCAGTAAAATAAAACCAAGGGCATGAACGGAAAAATGCTATTCACTCTCTCAAAATATAGACACTCATGATTATCAAAAGGAACTGACAGGTGACAGACTTTAGAAAGCAGTACTTTTGTCATAATTTTACCTATGCACTTCAGTGTCCAAGGATTCAGGTTAAAATCCTTAATGCACGGATCTCAACATTCGATATAATTCAAGCAATCAAAAAAGCCAACCCAGGAAAAACTCCAGGCCCTGATGGGTTGCCCGCAATTTATTATAAAAAAGTAGAGGAAGTTATAATAGAACCATTGAAGGAAATAATGAATAACATACTGGATGGGGGAGAAATGCCAAGAACATGGACCGAAAGTTATATTTCTTTAATACCAAAGGAAGGGGTGGATTTGACACACCCATCAAATTATCGGCCCATTTCGTTATTAAATAACGATTACAAACTATTTGCTAGCATCTTGGCAGACAGGTTGAAGAGAGTCTTGGTTACTATTATACATGAAGACCAGGCGGGCTTCCTCCCGGGGCGCTTAATGCAAAATAATATACGAAATATTGTAAATATTTTAGAGTACTTAGATATGAGAATTGACAAGCCAGGCCTTATAATTTCAGTTGACGCTGAAAAAGCGTTTGACAAGATATCATGGAAATTCATGACAGCCACCATCCAGCAAATGGAATTTGGGGAACACTTTTGTAATGCGATTCAAGCAATTTATTCTAAGCAAAAAACAAGGATACTGGTTAATAATAACATCTCGACAGAATGCGAAATAAACAAAGGAACCAGACAAGGGTGCCCCCTATCTCCTTTAATCTTTATCTTAATAATGGAAATTCTAAATAATAAAATCAGAGAAGAGAAGGAGATTAAGGGGGTAACACTCGGTAAAAGAATATATAAATTGCGAGCGTTCGCAGATGATTTAATAATTACAACGGAAAACCCCAAAGAAAGTATAACCAAGATATTAGAAATTATAGATGAATATGGGCAAGTGGCCGGCTTTAAATTAAATAGTAAAAAAACAAAGCTCATGGCTAAAAATATATCAGCGGAAGAAAGGACGGAAATTGAACAATCAACACAGTTAAAATTCTTCTCTAAAATTAAGTACCTTGGGATCTGGTTAACACCGAAAAATATTAATCTGTACCAGGACAATTATATAAAAACATGGGAACAAATAAGAAGGAACATGGAGATCTGGAGCAAATTGAAGTTGTCTTTTTGGGGACGTATCTCAGCAATTAAGATGAGTGCCTTACCGAAGCTTATGTTCTTATTCCAAAATTTACCAATCCTAGGGAACACGAAACCCTTAACAGCTTGGCAGAAAGAAATTTCGAAATTCATCTGGCAGGGAGCACGGCCAAGAATCAAACATACTCTTCTTATTGACATTCAAGAGAGGGGAGGGTTCGGCCTACCCGACCTTAAAATATATTATGAGGCCGCGTGCTTTTCATGGCTAAAGGAATGGTTTTTGCTTCAAAAAATGGATACCCTGGATTTGGAAGGATTTGATCTAAGATTTGGCTGGCACGCCTATTTGAATTATGACAAAAATAAAGTTCATAAAGGATTCACCAACCACATAATTAGAGCCTCCCTGTTCAAGGTATGGGTCAGATATAAGGACCTACTAGAACCCAAAACACCATCATGGGTCTCACCTGTGGAGGCCAAGGCGGTTAGAAGAAAGAATATGGAAGGCAATTGGAGTACCTATAGGACACTATTGGTGAATATAGAGGGGAAATTAAAATTAAGGGCGTATGAAGAGGTTAAAAACAACTTAACAAGCTGGCTAGACTACCACCAGTTAAATGAAACCTTTAAGCAAGACCAAAAGAAGGGATTTAACACCGAACCAACAAGACTGGAAAAAGACCTATTAGATAATAATAAAAAGATTATATCTAAAATGTACCGCCTCCTGCTTGACTGGGAAGTCAAGGAAGAAGCGACGAAAGAGGTCATGATAAAATGGGCCCAAGACATAGGCCGCAACATAATGCTTGACGAGTGGGAAGCCCTCTGGAAGAACAATATGAGATTTACAGTGTCGTACTCCATTAAAGAAAATATGTTTAAAATGTTTTACCGCTGGTACCTGACACCTGCCAAGCTCTCCAAAATGTATAAGAGTATATCGGATCGATGCTGGAGGTGTGGGGAAGTAAGAGGGGATTTTATGCATATGTGGTGGAGATGTCGGATGATTAAAGAATTTTGGAATGCAGTATATGAAGAATTGAAAAAAAAATTTAGGCTAAACTTTCAAAAAAAGCCAGAAGCTTTTTTGTTGGGAATTCTGAACAAGGATATACCAGTTAAGTATAAGGAGATTTTTTTATATGCCTCAGCAGCCGCTCGGCTGCTAATTGCGGGCAGGTGGAAAGGGGACATTGTCCCAACCATTAATGAGTGGCAAAATAAATTGTCAGATATGGTAAACTTAGCCCAATTAACAGACAATCTAAGGGGAACCACCAAACAGTCGTTTGCAAAAAAATGGGATGTGTTTAAGAGATATATACAAGAGAAAAACAATTATAACGTATTATCCATGGCAGCCATAGAATGACCAGCTTTGTATTAGAGATTATAAGAGTTATGGGTATGATTGGATTCATTGTGGTACAAAAGAAATTATAAGAAGATGAAGAGGAAAGTATGTACTTTGCAAAAAAAGATGAGAAGCACTATGGGAGGCGATGGGAAGTCAACATCACAATAATAGTATAAATGATTTTGTTATCTTTGTGCTTGAAGATTAATTATCATTTGAGTTAAGTTTTTTTGGATTTATTGTAATATTTGTCTTAGAAATTTGGTATGTTTGTTTTTGGACTAAACTTCAATAAAAATTTTAAAACGCAAAAAAACAAAAAAAAACAAAACAAAATCTTTGTACGGTTACTGCCCTCAACCAGTCTAAATCATGCCCAGCAAACAAGCACTACGGGAGAAGCAGTGGGGGGGAAAACAAACAGTTTGAAATTTCCAAATAATGTATCACATATAGTGATATAGCTAGGTTTCTTGTTTCAAAGGCTCTATTGTTTAAAATCATAGGAATACCGAGCAGGATCCAAAGAGACTTGTATGGACACTTAGTATGAAATTCAGTAAAATAAAACCAAGGGCATGAACGGAAAAATGCTATTCACTCTCTCAAAATATAGACACTCATGATTATCAAAAGGAACTGACAGGTGACAGACTTTAGAAAGCAGTACTTTTGTCATAATTTTACCTATGCACTTCAGTGTCCAAGGATTCAGTTTTGCAAAAGCAGCTCACATAAAAAGCTCTTAAAAGGATTCAGTAGTACAGATGTATTGGTAGACACTAGCTGCAAGAACAAGTAACAACATTTCAGACAAAAAATGGCTGAAATCCAGAGGAGCACATAAATAAGCACCAGGATTTTCCTCTAGAAGTTGTTCCACAAAATGGTCCCCAATAACCATTTTGGGACTGGATGAGAGAGGTTTTGAAAGACAAACAGAGTAAAAGAAACCACATACTGCAGCAACATTTCCCCCGTAAAGAAGGAAATGCTTCATGCAAAACCTCAAACACCTTTTCAATCTAACCCAAATTGTAAAACGGATCTGGGAATTTTCCTACAGGCTCCTGGGAAGGAAACTGAGAAAAAGTGATGTAAACACAGGTTATAAACTCATACCCACGAGCCCCTCTGGATCTTGACCTGAAACCTGCACTGCACTTGGTTTTATTTAGCCACAAACCATTTGCTAGCTTCCTTCCTTGAAAGGAAATGCAAGCCTATGAGCCGAGATGCAGGATCATTCTGCATTTTATATAAACGTGTTGTACCCAAAATAGCACCTCCAAGAATAATCACAATCAAGTTATAAAATGAGTTGAGGGAAGTCTAGAATTACAGTCAAACCTCAGTTTATGACTACCTTGGCGAGCGACCGCTTCGGCGAACCACCGCCGCGGACCCGGAAGTGTTTACATCCTGGTTCCGCGACATCGGATGCGCAGACGCGATCTGCCCAGCTCGCGCATGTGCAGAAGCACTCTATCGGCGCTTTGCGCACACGCAGAAGAGTGGCTTCAGCGAGCGACGGTCTCCGCGGAACGGATTGCGGTCGCAAACCAAGGTACCACTGTAATCATCCCCTTCATCTGTTTTTTTACGCATCTTTTTCAACACTCATTTCAATTACTAAAAAAAAATGCTTATGAAGGCTGTGACTGTTTTGGGTAAGTGGCTACTTTGATTAGTGTGGATTCATTTGGACAGCTTTAAGTGTGAACAAAAGTTTATTCTTAATACTGAAATGCCACCTCTCCGTTACTGAAGAATATATGAATGTTACGTCAATCCTTCTATCCACTAGAAGATCTGTGGAGAGCTTCTCAACTGAGCAAAGGTAGGGGAGAAATGAAATGAAGCAAATGTTTAACTTCATTGTACTTAATGTTATAATGTTGTGACCACTTATAGATACCAAAAAGTGAGACAATATAGTCTTACAGTGATAAAGGAATTTCAGCAATAGGAGCCCTCCAGGTCTTTGAAGTTTTTAAAAAGAGGAAATTATTCACAATTCGGAAATAGAAAAATAAATTTTGGTAATATGCAATTACTGATGTTCCGTAATGGTTATCGGAAAAAGTATTGGATTCATATAAAATGAAAAGGTTCATGAGGCATTATGTGTTTTTTCTACCTAAACTGATTGGCACCAGTGGATACCATAAGTTAAATGGAAGAAGTCAAATTTGTCTGCATTCCAGAAATTTATTTTCCTGAAGCAGGTTTTCTTCCTTCATATTAAGGTACTACTCAAAAAATAGATGTTTGCTGGATATTTTAAGCCCCTGACTTGGTTTGATCCTGAAAATGAGTTTTTTTAAAGGAAAAAGAGGAAAAAGAAAAGAGAGAGAGAAGGCTTTTCATATTCAAGTTATCTACACATTATGCCATTATGTCTATATATAAAAACTGTGTGGATATATATATATATATACATATCATACACACACTCATACATATATGTACATGAGCTGAGTTTCCTCCTCCCCAGAGAAACAATGTGCCATACTTTAACCAACCAACCAACAGGCTTTTAAGGCTGAAACCATGAAACAAGACATTGTTTTTGAGCTGGACTACATTCTCCCATGTCATGATCTGTTACAGAGGCCATATCCAATTTTGCAATATTATCAGATTTCAATAACTTAAGATATCTGCATATAAAAAAAAATCACCAACACTTATTAAAAGGATATTTCTGCTTCCAATTCATTTCAACTATCTAAACGACAAAGAACAGTCACCGAATGAGGCCGTGTGAGGGCATTCCTTAGCCTTAATCTAAACTAACGTGCATTAGAACACTCTGATTTGTAGCATCCTTGGACTTCCTCATCTTCTCAATTGCCCGGTTCAGATCCCTCTGCTGCACGGGTCGAATTTCATCTTCTTCATTACTAAAAAAAACCCAAAAAGTGTAAAGGGGATTTAAATGCTGTGCAACACAAGTATGGTAGTTTAATCCTCAGTAAGGAAACACACAAAGAATACGGTACATATAAAAGGTGAGTTCTTTGAATGACTCTCACTTCCTGTTCTTTGAACTTCTCTGTAAAGCCCAATGTGGAATTAGTGAATATTCTGCTCCCCATAGGCAGAGATGTGCACACTGTTCCTGCCTCAGGAGCACATGGATCCCACCAGGGAAAGTGAAGGGATAGGAAGGATGTCAATCCCGTTTTTGTTGTACTCTGTGTACATTTAACTAAATGTGAAGTTGTACTCTCCAATACAACATCCTGCGATAGCTCAGTTGCTAGAGCACAAGACTCTTAATCTCAGGATCATGGGTTCGAGCCCCATGCTGGCCAAAAGATTCCTGCATTGCAGGGGGTTGGCCTAGATGACCCTTGGTACCCCTTCCCACTCTACAATGCTATGATTCTATGATTTGTTTTTAAAAACCACTTTAAAGATAGACACTGGGTTAGAGATCATATTAAAAATCTCTGTAGTTTCAATAAAAGTTACCTGTCTTCATATGTTGAATTAACATATTCCCTGACACAGAGCAGTGCAGCATCGCGGCACATTTCTTTCAAGTCGCTTCCTGAGAACCCCTCTGTTTCCTTAGCAACTTCAAGGAGATCGACACGCCTGTCCACCTATCAGCAAACAAGCAGCAGCGTATGAATGCCTTGAAAACATATTACCAAGTTCTAACAGCAGTTCAGATTGAAGGCGGATTAAGAAACATTATCACAACCAATTCTGCTCCAACATGGACTTTAGCAAACAGCAGCAACAACAAAAGGCTATGGGTATAATCCACAGTAAAAGCCGTGCCGTTTCAGCTTAGCCGGCATACATTAGAGAGAGTTCAGCACCATGACTGGGATGTAATAGCCGGCTGAAGCCATTACGGATCCTACAGCCCTTCCAATAAAGCAAACCATTCCAAGTTCTGCTGCATAAGAAACAGCCGACTTACATTCTCATTCTTCAAAATCAGCTTCAAGATTGCCTCTCTCTGCTTCAGTGCCTTTAAATTGAGAACAAAACATTTGTTAGAAAGAACAGAGTGGCAGCATTCCCACTGATTTTGGATACACAGAAATCGATGTGCTGTAATGGCCCGGCATCACGCTTGTGCAATTCCCATTCGTGTCACTGGGCCTACAGAAGGACAGCAGAGTGGTAATGCATTCACAATCTTCAGAAGTAAGTGAAGCAATAGGCTTTTACTCTCCTGCCATTAGTAGCGCCCAAAGTTCCCTTGCCTCTTCAAGGAAGAACTTGGACTGGCTGGGACAAAAAGCTCCAGGGAAAGGAATTTCAAACTTTTAAACTACTCGATTGTATTACATTTTCATCAGTATGTTGTATACTGTCTTAGGGATCTTTGGTCAGAAAATAATAAATAATGATGGTCGACAGATAACTGAGGAGTCAGGCCATACAATTGACAGCTGTGAATCTCCTATGACTTACAGGTTGATTGACATGAAATCGTGTTGGCATTCTTCTCATAATAGCTGAGTCAAGATCCTGAGGGCGATTGGTAGCTCCCATCACTATCACCTAAAAGAAGTAAAAAAAAGGAAGGAAGAGCAGAAAGGTTTTTTGTTGCAAGATTAATCAGAATCAGAAGTCAAAACAGGCCAGACAAGCTCAGGGAGTATATAGCTCCCTCAAGCATTTAAAACCCAAAGTGATGAGTGCCCAGGATTTGGGTGAAAAGTAGATACACTTCCTGTTTGGAAAGACAAAAAAAAGTTCACCACAGCTGAAGATGCACATTTTGGCATGACAATCGAGATTCTAAAAGGTTTGGCTCAGCTCAATGTACTTTATGAAGCAGTATGTTCCATAATATATTCCACAATTCTCCTCAAGTACTAAAGTGCTTTGGTGTAATTGGTTTAAAAAGCTCTCCTGCCCAATATGAAGCAAAATAGGTCAGTCTCAAAAACTTGAGAAAATACCACCATATTTCCTCTAAACAATGAAAGAAACAGGCTGATTAAAAATGCTATCAATAAACTGCTGGGGAATAGTCTTAGAAGCCTTCCACCCCAAAAGCTATCTGTTAGTAACAAAACTGGACATCTGGAGTCAATTATCACATTTTCAAAGTTTCATGTGGTTTCAGAGATATAAAATAGTATCAGATCAAATGGGGAAAAGTTCCAATGTTCACCATCTACAACTGATGCAAAGTACCGTAATATTTATCCATTCTAGGTTATGTGTCTCCCAACAATCATTTCCCAAACTAAATGAACTTGACCAAGCATAAATACTGAGACTTTTTGTGGAGTGGCGGTTTCTTTTTAATTCATTTAGTTCGACATTCATCCTCAAATACTGCTTTCTGAGTCTTGTACCCTTGCCCTGCAAATGCCACTGGCTTAGGTCTGTTCCAAGCATCATCACTTTTTGTACAACACCCACAATGAGACAAACACACATTTGTGCCACAGACAACCCAATTTTCATATAGAAAGAATACTGAAATGTGTAAAGGAGCCCTGCTTCGAAATATTGCTCTATTTGCTCTTTGAGAGAGAGAGACTGCCCTCTAGAGTTGAAAAGACAAACCGTGCCAAAAGAATTCCCCTTTATGTAGAGGGGAAAGTGAGGTACAACAGGACAACACTAGCCATTACCAGTAGTAGTGGGAGCCAAGGATATCACCAGGGCCTCTGAGCATATGAGATCTGATTGAAATTTTGGAAGCTTCCTATTGTAAGCCCTACTGGACAGAGAGGCTTTAACTGTAACTTGCAGGCGAATTTCCCTCCTGCAAAGCTGACTTGATGCCTTGTCCCTCTCTGATCTCTGTGGTGGCAACCACAAAATTCTGTGGTTGTGAGATCACCACCTCAAGTTTCTTAATCTGAGACACTTCAAATCTCAACTGCCAGAGTCATCTACCCCTTTCTTGAATGAGGTAAGGCTTCCTTACACACACGACTAAGCCAAGTAAGAGTGAATCCAATTAAATACCCAATATGACAATCATCTCAGGAAAGATTGATGGCAGTCTACAGAACACTGAAGCCAAAGTCCCAGGAGCCTGCCTTGTGTAGCTGCCTTGAGAGGGGCATTCCTGTCGAACCTTTTAAAACCTCCACGTGGGAAAGTGAACCTTGGTGTTAATTCCTTGCTCTCAAGGAAAAGAGAACTCAAAGAACGGCAAAAAGGTAAAATAAAATACTAGGTTAGCTGCAGTTAGCAGAAACGGATGAATTTTGCATTTCCTTGCTCTTTAGCATTTAAATTGTCCTGGCCTTTTTATGCATATAAATTTCTGCCCTTTTTTTATAAAAAAAATGATTACTTACTTGGCAGTTATAGTCGGTGTCCAGGCCATCCCAAAGACTCATGAATTGGGCTTTCATCATAGCTGTGGCTTCATGATCAGAACTTGAACGACTTCGTAGAAAGGAATCTGAATTTTAAGAGAGTGTTTGAATTAAAGCTTGTGCTCATGGCTATTTTATCTTATTACTCTGGCTACCTCTATTGTATTGAACATTATTGAAGAAACATGCACCAACTACATAACACTAGAAGATTCTCAGAAACCATACAACTAGTTCTATATACTTAAGGGAGGGGGGGTCTTGGCTGGTGTTTCTCAAGAAAGAAGCCCACAGTTCCTCTCTTAGAGGAGAGTAAACTACTTCTGATTGTGATATGGGAAGAATGGAGAGAAGACTGCAAGGAATGTTGAACTAAGCGGATTTTGTTCAGATCCTGCAATACAAGCTGCCTCACCTAACGCTGTTCATTTTTCTAGATGAAAAGGATTAGTCTCTCAGAGAACTGGATGTGCCATCATAAAAAAGAAGAATCTGTCATATCTACGAAGTAGCATCACCTCCAATCATTTTTCCTAAACAGTACATTTGCCAACACACAACTACTATTTTAAAAAGTGAATAAAAAAGGGCAAGTTCAACAAAGAATGAAGTATGCAAATGTACAGAACCGCTAAACTGATTAACACAAACTATTGTTGATTTCTTCTGGGCAAATAAATTGTATTTGTTTGGTCCAGAATTCTCCCCCTCTAGCATGCCTCCTGCCTCACTCTTGTAAGAATTAAGTGGCATACAACATATAATATTCACACCTAAGAGCAACATTAGGGAAACATTACTTTAATTCCCTCCCACCATATTTTAATTGTTCAGCTCTTGGAATAGCCAAATTGACAATATGTAAATAATAAATTAAGAGCTGAACAAAATATGCAAAAATTTAAAGAGGTATATTTTGTACAACATTACTTTTGAAATTTGGAGTTTCATAGTGAATGTAAATGAAGGTTGAAGTGGCTGAGATAACTCTTTTACATAATCAATATCTGCATCCAAATGAAAGCAGAAAACCTTTCAATTTCATCCTGTAGTAAACACCAGATATTAAGTACACAAATAGTTGGCATTAGCAATAATGATCTTTGGCTACAACCAAGATAAACTTGTGCTACCAAGCATTTCCTTTTTTTCAGAGTGACTGCCTTCTTAACATCGATAGTTTGCCAAATAAGGCATGCATACCTGATAGGATTCATTGCATTTTTAAAGCTACAATGCAATATTTTCCTATGACTACATACAGAAAGTATGTATTTTACCTATTTCATCAATAAAGATGATGGAAGGTTGAAGCTTCATAGCAAGAGAAAAAACAGCTGCAGCCAGCTTCTGAGACTCCCCGTACCATTTGTCTGTCAGTGTGGAGGGTTGAAGATTAATAAATCGGCAACCTGCTTCCTTCGCTGTAGCTTTGGCAATCAAGGTTTTACCACAGCCTGGAGGGCCATAGAGAAGTACTCCTAAAAAGCAACACATTGTTAACATTTTATTGCCGCTTGGTTGGACAGACACAGCATGAACACCAACAGAGTCACATTTGCTATTAATAAGATTGCTCCTAAGTGCCTTCGCATACTCAAGATTTGCACCGCCATTCGTATATGGCTCCCATACCCAATGAATCCTGAACGTGTTACTTTGTTCAGGCTACAATCTTTCTATTAAAAACAAAAGTGATCTCAATGGAAGGGAAAGGGAGCAACAGAGGCATAAACTGCCACTAAGAACTGTTCGGCTGAAAGTTAAAGAGTACTGGTTCCACACAGCTTAGCATTTAAAGGTATATTTGGAAATCAATCCCACCGAGTTTACCGGAAGTTGCTCTCATGTAAATAAACATAGTGTTGTGCCTTAGTTGCACCAAGATTCATAGGAAATGGTCGTAACGTTTCAATCTGCATTCTTCTGTTCACATAGAGTAGTAGAGGATCCTGCGGCTCTCCAGATATTGCTACACTGGAACTCCCATCAGCCCTGGCCAGCATGGGGTGATGGGAAATGTAGTCTAGCAACAACTGGAGAAATACAGGTGGTTCAACTCTCAACATACTGTAAAGGGTTCTTGCTTTTTGTTATGGAAATATCTTTTTGTAATCTTTTTGATTACTACTAATTGAATATTTGAAATCTTAGCCCCTGCCTCTCAGGAAGAATATCATGGCAAGGGGCAGAACAATCACTCCACTGGCCAGTGAAAGAGCGGCTGCTCTAGTTCCTGCTTTCCTCTTCCCTTCCTATTCTTTTTCCTTTTGTATCATGTCTATTGGATTATCAGCCTGCAGGAAGGGCCTATCATACCTTTTAATATATGTACAATCAGTGTAAGTGTTAATCATAATAATGGCTTGGTAATCATGGCTCATGCCAAAGCTATTAACCAGATTCCTGGCTCGGAAGAGAGAGAAAAATGTAGTTAACAGAAGACTTCCTGATTCATTTGCTCACTTGCTCGGAAAACGGGTTCTGTGTGTGCACTTGAAAAGGCTTGTTCATGTCTACGTTTATTAAGCTAAGATACAAGTGTCTGAATGCAGCTGAAATCCACCATGGCCAGTTTCAAGAAAACGTCCTCTATGACGTTATACCTACCTTTTGGTGGCTGTAAGAGTCTGGAGTTCTGAAACAGATGCTTCTTCCTGATTGGCAAAATTACTGTGTCCTTCAGGTCTGTAATAACTTCGTCTAAACCTGCAATGTCATTCCACGTTACCTGAGGCACAAATACAATATTAAAGAGTCATCATCAAGTAGGAAAACAGTCACATTCTCAGCTAAAGAAGTTTATGGCTATCTGTAATTGTGTGTATTCAGATATAGCAGATTAGAGTGGAGCCACAGTAAGATTTGTGGCATTGCTTTTTTGATTATCATGTTTTAAGTCAATTTAAGATGCAATCCTAAATCATCTCATTGAATTAAGTGTGGCTTACTTCTGAGTAAACATGACTAGGATCACATTATCTGTATTGCACAGATCTGACTGTAATTATAATTAGTTTTGTGATATGCAAAGCAGATTATAGTTGGCCCTGAATTAAAGTCTCCTGGCCCATTTCCTTTTCTGGAAAACAGAAGATGATTTCCTGCTAGAAAACAGTTAGGCACACTTGGAAGTTTCCTAAGTTAGGAAGACTCTTAATTTATTAGAGTCCAATCCCTGCGTGAGTAACAGCATCTGCATTTGACAAAGTTTTATCCCAAACATTACATTTACTGTCTCCCAGCACCATTTTTCTAAATGAGTAAGAAAAAGTGAGAGAGATGCTTACGTGCATGCTAAGAGGGTCTACGAGATGTGCAGCAATGCTCATTTCATACTCTGTAAGCTTCACATTTTTCACGCCTATTTGCTTCATTAACTTTTCTGCCTATAAAGAGTTTTTTAAAAAAGACGTTAACATTCAGGAACGTTACACTGTTCTTTTTTTAAAGTTAATAATTTGGAGGTGTGTTGTTACTTGAAAACATGGACAGCCAAAGATTGAAATTCGAAGATCTTTACACAGAATTGTCAAATTTTCACTTGTTTGAATGTAGTGTGACTTCACCCCCACCCCTTTTAGTTAAAATGTGACTCCTCTGTTATTTGATAATTGTTCAACAGGTTAAGTAAATAGAACAAGACCAGTGTCTCAGGGTCTTCCTCTGTGATAAATGAAGGCAAGCCCCAACTGCATTTCACTATTGTTGAGAGTAAGGCAGCAGCACAACATCCTATCAAAACATAACAGATTGGGGCAGGAGGAAAAGGGGGGCGGGAAACAGCCTTGATGCAAATTTCCCTTGCCCTGTTTACGAACAATATTCGAGGGAGACGCTGTGACAAAAAACTCAGCTGACTTTCATGCAGGAATTAAGACAGCAACATACACTATTGGGGGAAAATAATATTTCCTCCGCAAAAAAACCCCCTGTGGTTTCAAAAAAGGAACAATGCAACACCCCCGGAGGAAGAGCAACTGATGCAGAGCAGACATAAATCAACGCTTGGGGAAGGGATATAGCACAGTGGCAGAGAAAGTGCTTTGTGTGAAGAATGTCCCGGGTTCAATCCCTGGCATCTCCAGGTAGGACTGGGAAGACTCCTGTATGAAAGGACACTGCCAGTCAGCACACAATGCTAAGATAGATGGATCAATCATCTGACTCCTCTTCCTATATTTCTAACTAGCCCAGGAGCACAGGACCATTAGGCTTCATTCACTCGTGGCTAGTTGGCCGTAGGCCCCATGTCCGTGGTGGGTGAAGCCACTTCACACTTACATGTGCATGTGCACACACTTCTTCCTGCTCCTCAGCTGATTTTGTATCAGTTAGATGGTGTGCGTATGCAGGTTTGTGATTTTTGTGTGTGTGGATCAGAAAAAGAGGGAAGTGATTCATGGGAAAGCAGATCAGGCTTCTAGCAACGGCACTGTGTGCGTGTAAAATTAGCTTCTGCTTCTCCTTCCTTCTTCCGCCTTTAGTGATGCAAATCCAAAAAATGTAGCAAGTACTTTCCAGAAGCTTGAAGGGGGGCAGCAAATAAAATGTGCTCTTGCGTCTCAGACCATGCTGAGCAGCGGGCATAGCAAAAGGGGTTTGACTGTTCAGGTAAGGGGCGGGGCTGACTGCTTTGCCACCACTTGCTCAGGGCAAATTTGAGGAAATGCCCCATGAATGTCAAGCTGGAAAGCAGGCAAGTGCCTTACTGCTTACCCTCTTCCTTAAAAAAAATCCTAGGCCAGGGATGTGAAAGGTGAGTGACAGTAGGTCCAGGCTCCAAACCTCTCAACTGACAGGTGCTGACTTTAACCTTTGTAAGATCTAGCAAGAAGTGGAGCGTAACACTGGTAGTCACTTTAAATCCCTGTTTGTTTGGGCTTGGATTTTCCTTTCTAGCATGGCTTAATTCACTACAATACATAGGAAAATTGGTCACCTGACACAACAACGACATCAGATGATTTGACTAGTTTGTACCTCCCCTAAAATGGCCCACCATTGGCCAGATTCAGTTCCTCACTCCCAGTCTAAATATTAGCAGCCATTAATGACAACAACAATAATGTCATTTGAAAAACGTCCTTGAGCGCCTGGCCTTCCCATTCATAAGCTTTTATGTTCCAAAATGAACATTCAGAATAATTGAAATTTAAGAAGAAATATTTTATTATATGCTCCTACCTGTTTCTGAGCTTCTACTTTTTGCTTCCTTGTTGGATCGATTGCATCTACCATCCACTTAATAGTAAAATAGGTCACAGCTCCAAATATTGTCAACCGGAAAATTAAACCTACAACTTCATTCCGACTAAGAGGACGAGAGAAGGCTTCAGCATGTACCATTTTGCTTGTTTCACCTACGACAAAAGAAAGGAAAGAGTAAGTTCTAATAATAGGGTGTTTTCATAAAGTGTTTAACTGGCAAAGTGGCAAGACTATTGATGTGTCCAGCTCATGTGTCTTTACTCCTACTTGCTATAAATGAACTGCAGTCATCTGAAGCACTGCTCCCACCTTAAGATATACAGCAGGGGTCCCCAGACTTACCGGTGTTTGGGCCGGTTCCCACCGCGCCGATCGCGCGGCGGGCCGGAGGGCGGGGGAGCGCGCGCCTGTGCGGGCCGGCAGCGCGCTTCCCGGGTGGAAAAAGCGCCGAAAATCCGTTGTGCGCATGCGCGTGGGCCTCCCCCGACGTGCACCAGAAATGACTTCTTCCGGGTCGGGAGAGGCCCATACGCGTGCGCAGAAAGGATTTTCCGCGCTTTATTCCCAACCTGGAAAAGCGCTGCCGCGCTGCGCGACGTAAGAGTGGGCGGCGGCGGGGGTCGTCGTGAGCCGGATTGGCAGGCTAATTGGGCCGCATCCGGCCCCCGGGCCGTAGTCTGGGGACCCCTGATATACAGTGTATTTAAAAACAGTCTATACCACTATAGTCGTGCCTTGTTTTGCGACCCGGATCCGTTCTGGAGCTCCAGACGCTAGACGAAAAGGATGCACAACAAAGCGCCGCTCTGCGCACGCACGCGGAGCGGTTTGCATTTCTGTGCATGCGGCAAACCCGGAAGTAACCCGTTCCGGTACTTCCAGGTTTGCCGTGGACATTTGACAAAATGGATGCTCGACGAGGCGGACTCAAAACGAGGTACCACTGTATGCAAGTCTGCAGAATGTCTTCAACCTTGGACGCATCAAGCAAGAATTACAGCTGCTAAGTTCTGGATACTAGAGGGAACTGCAAACTGCAAACATCACCTGAATTCATAGGCCTTGCACTGTGAAAATGCTGCTTTCTTTTACTGCCTTTACAAATAGAGGTGGCAACCATTTTGCATGGGGATTCCATTCCTGGCCCCTGCATGTGTTGGCCGAGCGTGCATAAGCCTGCTACACCCCTTGTTCTACTCTTTTCTGGGTCCAAAAGGACTCGTGCATCAGTGGTCGCGTATCAGTTGAACACACACAAAATGTCTCAGCCCTTCTTCAGGTACAAACTGTCGCCAGGCGCCAGATCTGATCCATGGCCCCAGAACTACGTAATTCTGGGGACCTGTGGGCATTGCCCTTAAACCAGATCCTCCAGATAAAGCATGAGAATACATTACCTTCATATATGGTATTGATACAAAAATGTACTACTACACCACTGATGGGACAGAGGCAGTACAAGAAAGTCATACAACGTGGATGGAGTTTCAACCAAATCTCACATACAAAGAAGGAGCTGAAGACCAAGAAAAACAAAGAAGGCACCTATTAAGGGCCATTGCTCTCACTTTCCACTCTGCTTCCATACAGCTTGTGCTCCAACTAATGATTGCAATTAAAACACATCAACTTCAATGTCTACCGCAACAGAAGAGGATAACTGGAGAGAGCCACACGGAAATCAACTTGGTATTTGGGTCAAATTGATTATTTGCCCTGTGGATATATTATGCCTGCATTTCTTACAAGTACTTATTGATCAGAATTATTCAGCTACTGTCACTTTACTTCATACCCTGCTCTATGGTCCCCCTTCCCTCCCTGCCAACCAACAAGACTGATAATTTTGCATTCTGAACTAATGCAAAGCAATTCCATACAGAGGCTGAATCCTGATGCCCAAACAATTTCCTAATCTTAATTCAAAGTGAGATTTTGTGTCAACTGAACACAACGTTTTTATCTTTTTCTCATAACATGCGTCATTTCCCCCGCTTTCAACAGTGCTTAATTTACTATAAGCAGAACTTCTGGTACTAAAAATAGCTTTTTCAGTGGAAAATGTCCCCCGCCCCCCCGAAGAGCACCAAAGCGCCCACAACAAGGATATTTGATAAGGCAGAAGGAAATTTACATTATCTCAGTGTTTCTTCTTACATTCAAAACAACTGAGATACCGGTAATTTAGCTCTAAATGTTTGTCCATAACATAATGGGAATGTCAACAAACAGCTAATTGCCTCTCCTGGTTCTTCAGTGAAAAAGAGAATAGTTTCATTAAAGTTGAGCCAATTACATCACTCAATTACACAGGTTAGCAAACTAAGGCCGAGGGGCCGGATCCGGACCAATTGCCTTCTGGATCCGGCTCACGGACGGTCCAGGAATCGCTGTGTGGTTCGGCACGGGGATTCTCATCGTTCGGGCTGTGCCATTTACACACACATGCCGCTGCGGTACCTCCTCTCTCCTCCTGGCTTCTCCCCACCCTGCCTAGAGGAGGAAAGGGGCTGGGCTTTGTTGAGCTGTGGTTGGCTAAGTGCCATTTTAAGCAGTCCCTCTCCGGAGCCAGCCCTTTCGTGCTGCTCATCATTCCTCTTCCTCCTCCACCGCCAGCCCTTGCTGCTCGCGAGGCACAGGGGCCGCGGTTGGCTGAGCGCCATTTAAAGCAGAGCAGCCCCTCTACGGAACCAGCCCTTTCGCGCTGCTTGTCGTCCCTCCACTGCCACCAGCCCCTGCCGCTCACAAGGCACAGGTAAACAGCCACTGGGCCTTGTCTGGTGCTGTGGAAAGGGGAGGGGAGAGTTGGTGGGGAGGGGATTTTTTTAAAAAAAAATGTAGTCCGACCCCCCACAAGGTCTGAGGGACAGTGGCCCCCTGCGGAAAAAGTCTGCTGACCCTGCTCAATTATATATTGACTTAAAGAGTTACATTTAAGTGTACCAATCTTAAGTCTTCTCTTTTCTTAAACAGGAACATTTACATAGAATATAAGGCCTGTAGACTACAAGAGGAACTATTTATCTGCCAGATAGTGGTCAAACATCCATAGTTAGTATGCCACATACAGCCAAAAGCTGAAGCCCTCAAGCCATATGCAGAATATTATCAATAAGTTGTGACCTGCCAGGTGCATTGTAGTCACAATTCTTGTTGCCTGCTCAGGATTGCAAAAATTGGATTCATCAAGAACGTGAGAGACCTCACATATCACCAATGTCCTATGTTGCCAGGCTGATTATCTAAGATGCACCAAGAGCATAGGCATTGTATGACATTCTCTACCTGCTTTCTGAGTTTCTTTAAAAAGCTGAGTTAAAAGACCCAGGACCACAGTACTATTAACCTGCCTTGTGATAGCTCCAACTTCAGTGAGAAGCATTGACATGATGAACATGTTACAACACTTGTAGTACAATTCTAACCATATCTACTCAGAAGTCCCACTGAATTCCATGGGACGTATTCTAGGTAAATGGGAGTTAGGACTGCAGCCTTGGACAACTATTTGGAAACTCAAAGAAGCAAGGCAGGGAGTGCTTTGCTTTGATGGTGTTTCCTGCTCGGCAGGGGGTTGGACTGGATGGCCCTTGTGGTCTCTTCCAACTCTACGATTCTATGATTCTATGCTATTTATTTGTAAAAAAATATTTATATACCATTGTATCATAGAAATATCACAGTGGTTTACAACAATATAAAAATGTTAAACCATACAGTAAAATAATAAAAAAGGAAAACAAGTTAAAAGGAAAATAATTAAAAACAAACTTCAGTAGACAATTATGGGGGGTGTACTCTTAATTGCCTGCATAAGGCCTGACAGAATAGAAAAGTTTTCAGCAGGCGTTTAAAAGTTGTTACAAAAGGCGCCCACTGAATTTCCATTGGCAGTGTGTTCCACAGGGAGGAAGCAACATGGCAAAGTCAAAACAGCTCGAACCTGTGCCTAGAAAGCAGAGAACAAGCAGAAGTGTGAATGAGCCCTTGGTGGCTAGAAGACCTTTTACTAGCTGCAACTAGTAAGCTACCACCACAGTAGTTCTTGTATTAGCTACTTCAAGCCTGGATTACTGCAATGCACTCTATATGGGACATCCCTCGTGCTTGGACCAGAAGCTTCTATGAGGGCAAAATGCTGCAGCAGGATTGCTGAAAGGAATGAGACCATGCATGCATGCATACAACACCTCTCCTCAGAAACCTGCACTGGTTGCCAATTTGGCTACTGGGCCCAGTTTAAGATGTTGCTATCAGTATATAAATCCCCATAAAAGCTTGGAGCCCGTTTACCAGCAGGGACGCCTTACCCCCCACCCCCCTGCCTATATGGCCAATGGTCAGGGAGGATGGGAGTTGTAGCCCAAACCTTCTGGAGGGCACCAAGCTGGGGAAGGCTGCTCGCAAAGCAATGAATAGATGCCAAGTGCTCTAATAGGTATTAACGACACCCGTACAGGCAGCTTTTGTGGAGGGATGCGGAGGAAGGAAACGGAGAAACCAATGCCTGGGGTGACCTTGGGTCAGCAGGAGAGACTGACCTTAAAGCGGGGTGGGTGGGCTTTGAGCCTGGCAAGGGCACAAAAGGGAAGGCACGGGGGGGGACACACAAGATATTAATAATCATAATTTATTATTGATACCCCGCCCATCTGGCTGGGTTTCCCAGAGACTCGCCTTCCTCCCCCAAAAGTCACCCAGGCTCTGAGGCCTCTCGAAAGAGGTTGCACAGGAAGGCGCTTTACACGGTCCAGACGAGCCCGAGAAAGAATACGAAAGCGAAAGGGGCGGCCACCGCCTCCGGGCTCCCTCGCGGTGACCTTCCCGCCCGGCTTCCTTTCCCCTTGCAGCGCCGCCGCCGCCTCCTCCTGGAGCAGGGCGCGGCGCCCCCAAAGGAGCCTGGGCTTGCAGCACGAGGGACACTCACCCCGACCGGCCGGCCAGCCAGCGACGAGAAAGGAAGCGGCTTCCAGCGGCACCAACAGAAGCAGCAGCAGCAGCCAGTGCCTTGTAGGCCTCGCCTCTTTCCCCGCCTGCGCCAGGGCCGCCTGCGAATTCCCTCCGCTTCCGCCCCGGAGCCTCGTCGCAAAGGTTCCGCTCGAGGCGGAAGGGGGAAGAGCTGCCGCTGTGGCAACGGCGAGCGGGGGTGGTTTCGTTACTAGGACTTCCCCTGCTCTGACTTTGGGACACGAATTCTTGAGGCAGGAAGTCAAGAGCCCAGCTAATAATAATAATGATGATGATTTTATCATTGGCCCTAAGCATCATGGGACTGGCTCCCTAGGAAGGGTGTAAAGAGGACTGCAGGCGGGCGGGCCCCTTCCTGTCCCTGCTTATTTGTCAGTACATCGCAGCGTTCTGGGGGGATTAAATGAACTGCAGTCCTGCGCGGCACGCGTTTTTGGGAGGAATTTAATTGCAGCACAACTGATAAGAAAGTTGGCGGGTGTTTCCCCCATAGCAAGTTCCTGAGCGTGCATTAAAAAATAAATAAATCAAAAAATCATTTTCATCCTGACTTTGCTCCAAGGAGGTCCAGGCTTCCCAAATGGTTCCCCCTTCTCTCTCTCGTTTTATTCTCACAACTCTCAGATGCAGGCCTAAACTTCGTGGCTGAATTGGGGTTCACACCTGGGTTGCTGCTCCAATCCTTAGTCTTCTAACTAGACCCTGCCTGTAACCACTACATCACCACACTGGCACCGACAAGCAGAAATTCAGCAGGTGAAGTTCTTACTGTACAGTACTTCCAAGTTGTGAAAAGCAGTCTCTTTCAGATAGCTGATGGGAATCATTGGCATTATGGTGAGGAGCTATGGCAACCGTACGTAACCCACACATATTTTCTACTCTGCCTTTTATTAAACAAGCAAGTAATTATTACAGTATTTAAAAAACCATTTTCTTTTAGAGTTTGGTCAGATTTTAAAAGTAGATTATTGGAGTGGGTCTGGTGTTCTTAGTTCATTTCTACATCGTCAGTGGGATATTCTTAATAAATACTGGTCAGGTGATAAATTGCACGGAATGAGGATATATTTTAGAATGAGGCACAGGATCTGATTGTGTAGGAACTGGATGGCTATTGAGTTGAGCTCTAGTTAAATGCTAATTATCACAAAGTATTTATATTTTTAATAGGATAAGGGTGTAATCCTGTGCATGCACACTACAATCTAAGGCTGCGGTTGTTTGTATGTTTTCTCAGAAGTCCTGTTGTGTCTGTGGAGATTACTCTCAGGTAAGTGTACACCGGATTGCAACCTTCAATTCCGTTGGACATGTTGGGACTTACTCCTAAGTAATCATGCCTAGGATTCTACTATTAAGAATGTTACATTATTTTATTGTTTGTCCTCAGGAAAAAAAAAACCCCAATTTGGTGAGGTTGGCTAATGTTACAAATCCCCACCCAAATTAAGGAACTGAGATTGAAAGTGACTTATCTAAATGAGTCACTGTCTGAAATGAGATTAGGTCAAAATTTCCCAGGAGCAATACCAATACTTTACCAACTGGTCTCTAAAAGGAAGTAATTCATTCCTTTTAAGCTTTTGTGGTCTCACACCCTGACAGTGTACATGATACAAAGATGTCACCCAAGGCGAGTGCTATGTGATTCCACCCAAGGCGAGTGTTATGTGGGGGCCAAAAATGAATGAAATTATAAGGACTAATGGCATGGATTGGGTTTTGTGAACGTTTCCCAACATTTCTCCACAATCATGAGAGAAAAATAGATTTTCTGGAGACTTATGTTCTACAAGAGGTCCACGCCATTTGCTGCAAGTTTATATATGCAAATGTATGCATATTTATATTTGTAGTTGTTCTACAGTGAACTAGACGCTACCTGGCAATATTGTAGCAGCCTACCTAAAATATATCTTAAGGAAAGATTGCAACTACCCATCACAATAAGATATTATAGAGAAATATATTTTCATTGAACTTGCCTAACATGGTCCTGATTCTCATGGTACCCCACTATCAAAATCTACTTTCAGTCACCTCATTCTTGTCTTAATGTAAGGAGTCTAAGGTGTCACAAACAAATTAGATGAGGTGGGATATGCATATTGTTTTATGTTTGGGGTAGAGGAAATAGGCTGTATGCAAGATCCTTCTAACTCCTGGATCCAGCAAGTGTTAAAATATAAGCCAGGCTAGCTTCCTGTGTTGAGGTGATATACTGGGTGATGGGCCATTAAAAGAAACAAAGGGAAGGCTATGTGAGACAGCAAATGCGTGGGACCCCATCTTGCGGTTAGTTAGAAGAAGGAAGCCAGATTTTGGAGTTGAGAGTTGCAGTGATGTGACCTAGAAGTAAAGCAGCAAGCTGGAGAAAGAGTCAGAGTAATGTTTGATCTCTGTTTGAATCCAAGGCTGCAGCTATGAGAGAAACAAGACCCTTTTGGGATGCTAATGCTGTGAACCCCTCCATTGTAGGCTCTGATTGTACATATGTGTAAATAAACCATATACAGTATATTAAAAGACACCACAGTCTCCTCTATGCCTTATTCCTGAAGGAAACATGGAGCCTGAAGCCCCTGGAATCTCGCACTGCTCAGAGATTGGGGTGGTGTACAACAATATTAAATGAATGCACTCACGGCAGTGCTCTACAATCAAAGCGTTGTAGCCAACTAGCAGCAAAATCCAAATCATGTCTACTCAGAAGTCCTATTGAAACCAGCGGGGTTTAGGCAATCAGTGGGGTTCGGGGGGGGAGGTGCCAGTACTCACCATGAAGTTGTTACACAACTGCCACATTTTAAACCAGTGCTTTAATTCCAGAAAAAGGTGCGGGTACTGCGTACCCTTGAGTTCCACCAGGAAAAAAATCACTAGGTTTAGGATTGCGGCCTGTGTCACATGCAGAATAGTCTCACTGAAATCAATAGTTTTGACTAACTTAATCAGTGTGTCTAATCTGACTTACCTGGATACAACTCAGAAAGACTGAACAGCTTTGCTGCCTGCATGTACATGATACAGTGAAAGGGAAAAAACAATATTTCAGATATTTCTTGCCTTACCGAAAGATTCCATGTTTTTCTAAGTGGTATAATCACTTGGTGTCTTAACAGTTGAGAAAACTAACTAGTGAATCCTCTCTTCCACCTCCCATTTTCTTGTTTTGGCTCCTCATCCCATCCTGCTTCTTTATTTGCAAATTTAGATTGTTTATATAGTCACAGCACATTATACCTAATATACTTCAAGACATTTACATAGTGTATTGAACAGGTTTTTAAAAATCAGCAAGGCCACATGTTAAGGATGTGTGATCTGTACATGCATAATACAATGGCCTTGTGACTACCACACGCATAATAATACAGTAGGTATGGGAGCAGCACAGACATAAAACAGTAGTATTTTGAATATTTTTAAAGTTTGACTAATTTGTCTGTCTTCTGCAGAGATACGTTGAGCTGAAGCTAATTTTGCTAGCCTTTAATCTGCAGTCTGGAGCCAGTGTGGTGTAGTGGTTAAGAGCGGTAGACTCGTAATCTGGGGAACCGGGTTCGTGTCTCCGCTCCTCCACATGCAGCTGCTGGGTGACCTTGGGCTAGTCACACTTCTCTGAAGTCTCTCAGCCTCACTCACCTCACAGAGTGTTTGTTGTGGGGGAGGAAGGGAAAGGAGAATGTTAGCCGCTTTGAGACTCCTTCGGGTAGTGATAAAGCGGGATATCAAATCCAAACTCTTCTTCTTCTTCAGTCTATAAACTAAAATCATAGCTTTATATATTTGTTTCTAAGATCCATATCTTCAACATAAAGGTTGGTAATCAGCTACGTTTTACTCAGAGTACAGTACACACATTGAAATGAATGAATATGGCTAAGTTAGGTCCATTAATTTTAATAGGTCTACTCTGAGTAAAACTTAGTTGAAAAGCACCCAAAGTATTCTGAGGGTGCCTCCCCAGTACAAACAGGCAATACAAGGCTGAAGAATGACCCACAGAATCAATAATAAAAATTGAGCAGCGGGTAAATGTGGCATACAATTTAACAATGGCATTCATTATCATCATAGGCCACACCACAGGGGAGAAAGGGAAGTTCTGTTGCACAATAGGTAATCATGACGGGACTTGTTAGAATACTGCCCCATGACTTAATCAGTGCTTTCTAGTATGAAAAAGACAGTCTACAGATGCTTTGTTTGCCCCCACTTCACTGTCCCTATAAGTATTTTTCTTCCCATATTAGTATCAGTATAAGTATAAGTACTGGGATCAGCCGCAACTGTACGGTACAGTCTGTACCCAATTTTGACACGTGACTGGCTGCTGTATAGACAAACCCTTACATTCTGCAAACCTTTCTTTGGGAGATAACATTCTATGTAGCGCCTTGACCTTGTTTTATTGGCCTAAGCTGCTGTTATGCAAGTAGTGGCTTGTGGCTGTGAAGGTGAATTCAGCGCTGAGCGAGTTGAGATTGCCCTGCTTCTCTGGAAACTCCAGTCCCTGTGGCTGATGCAGGACTGTGCAGATCTCTACAGCTTCAATGAACCATAAAAAGCCTATAAGAATAGATCCTGCTCTTCTCCAACTTCAACACTACATTGGTGAAATAGAGGGCTGGGATTGGTGATGAAGCAGCATATCGAATATATTTCCTATAGCTTGGCCAACCTGTCCCAGCATGACAAATAGTTCTTAATTCAACACTTCCTAAATGTGTTTTCATTTTTTGGGGGTGGGGGTAGAATTATCGAAGAATACAAGAGCTACACTGTTTGACACCAAGGCTCTTAAGTTGTGCAGAAACTATTACCTTTGAAATGACTTTAAAAAAACAACACTGCTGCATTTATCTGAAGGTTTCCCCCCCCCCCCCCCGCTGTCACTGAGAAATATAAGCTTACTGAGATGTTTAAAAGACCTTTGGAGATGTGGAAATGTGGGGTTATATTGGAATATTTCTTACAGTCTCTGCTAACTTTATAACATATAAAATTTTATTGCAACTTTTAATTGAAAGACATTGGAAGGTAGTTACCCATGATCCTTCAATGTGACCTCTGCAGATGTCCATCCGCATTGCTTTGGGGTGAAGTAATGACCACAGTTCTGGGATATATCAGTCATGAAGCAATGATGTGTGGTTTGAAATGTTAATTCTCCAGTCCCATAAAGCAGATTGATAGATGAGGCATAAAATGGTTCCAGATGCTGTGTTTTCCTAACTGTTCAGCTGTGCTCGCTTTCCCTATCTCTATAACCTGGAGCTATGTTATTGTAAGTAGGCCACCTGCAACTTCTGATTTACCTGCATGTGGAAGAATGTCCTTGAATGTATTTGTAAAACAGTATGTCACCACTTCATTTTATTTCTGAGTGGTTGAAAACCTATGACAAACTGAACTAGGCAGTAATTGTAAAATTATTACAACACCCTTGCATTAATCATATTTTTATATATTCTTTATTACTGTACAAGGAAATCAAGGTGGCATATAGATGTCTGTCTCCCCTCTCCACTGTATCCTTACAACATCCCTGTGAGGTTGGTTAGGCTGAGAGACAATGGCTGGCCAAAGATCAAGCAGTAAATTAACGGCTGAGTGGGAATTTGTACCCAGATATCCCCAAATCTAAATTTGACACTGCCTGACCACTACAATGTACCAGCTAGTTGCAAATTCATATGATATATGAATAGCAAACTCATTCTCTGAGTGTTGATCCTTGACATCATCCTGGTACAAGAGAGAGGTATCAGGAGACTTGTACAAGCCCCAAGATTTGCAGAAATATCCCCCCTTAGAAAAAAGACCCTAAGGGGGCAGCCCCCCTACCCCAAATATACCAATTCAGTGAGCATGCTCAGTGGCTATGAAATGCTGGTTGTCTGTTGGGTGGGTAGGGAACAGGAAAAGCAGAAGTGTGGGTGGCGGAAGGCACAGCAGATGGGCTTCCTGAGTGGTTTGTGCCCTGAATAAGAGTACTCTACCTACACAACAACGTTTGTTGCAGATCCCCTTGTTAAAGCTATATATTATGATATGAATATTATATACAGTATGGGCACAATGCAGCCAAAGTTAAGTCCCATTTATTTAAATAGGAGATTTATAGAATGATCGTATGGGGCTTGTGAAGAGGGAGATCCATGAATGAAAACATTTGTCCTTGGAAATCTCCCTCTTGCATGTTCAGAACTGCCCTTCACTCTTCTTGCTGTCATGCTAGCTGTGGCCTAGGGACCATATTCTATACATTAATTCCTGAGAACTAAAGAGATCCTGCTCTGGGTTCCACCATTGACTTTGTGATAGAAGGGCAAGGCCATTTCATTTGCCATGAATACCCTTCTCAAGTAAGCCTTCCTGTTTTGTTCTGCTGCCTTGTTAAGATGTGGCTTTTAACAGGCAGGCTTTTTACTGTTTTTATGGTGGAGACTGATGTTGTTGGATTACCAAGCCTGCATACCACTGGTCTGCATCTGCTAGACTACATCTGGAGGGCTACTCCTAGCTACTCCATATTACTCCACTAATAATGAAAACACTGGTTTAACTACAGTGGTCTTACTATTGTATGAAAATTGTCAGCCTTGCAGTTTGCAAATGGCAAGCTGATTTTCCTTTAATATAGTTTATTATGTAATTTTGCACAGTCTTTAGTCTCTTTTGTTGACATTCCCGAAAAGAGAGTTGTGTGACTCATCTTGTCGTGTTCTGTAAAGTGGGTGGGGGAAAATGATGGGGGAGCTGTTACCAAACCAAACACAAACTGGCTTGGAGGATTCTATTTCATCCCACTTGAGAGGCAAACAGTTCATTATAAAGCTCATACAGTTTTATTATTCCCGGACATTCCACTTTTACGGGACTTTAAATTTACACTGTGCTTTGCAAACACAGATTAAGATGTGTTCTTTATCCTGAAGAGCTTGCTATATAAATAGCTGCTGCTAAAGGTGACTTGTAAGAGAAAATCCTGAGTTGATACAATTTTGCCCCTAGCAAAGTTAATTTTTTTAAGGCAAGTATCTGTAGTAAGTCCCTACACTGTACATCTGATTTAATGTTTGTTCTACTGTTTCATGGCTTTGCAGCTAATGTCCAGCACAGGCTAAGCTGTTGGATGATAATATATTTACACCGAGACAAGTAGGCCTAGAGAATAAAGCCCTTTGCCTTTGTTAACGTGGGTAGTGAGACACATTTCAAGTGGCAAGCTATATAGCTCATTATAGGTCTCTGAAGTACTTGCTATATCTCAGTTTTCTTAACTATCAGTTAGCGGTCTTCAGCTGCTTGTTTGAAACATGCTACCTAGCATGGCTTGCACTGGTAGCAATGTTCCATCATTTTTGTTTTAGGATTTAGTTTTTATATAGGGAAATAATTGGGAGGTAAAAAGCAGGGAAGACAGATGTAGTACATAGCAATAATTGGGTTACATATCTTGGCCTAACGGTGATTTTGAAAAGGATGAAAGTCTGAAGCAAGCGCTAGGAGGTTACTCAACTTTTACATCCTCACTGTAGATGTGCTGAGATTTTGCAAAGAATGAAAAGAATGTACCCCGGTAGCACTTATACAGATGAGCCAAGCACCTAGTATAGGCCAGTTTCATTCTATTGCGGTAATCATATACAACCATTGAGGAGGATGTGCAGTGCATTCCACCTCCCTCTGAAACCAGCTGGTTGTTTGGAGCTAGTTATAAATGATGCGCCAGAACTGCCTTGCTTGCGCTGTAATGTCAACATGCAGTGTTGCTGCAAAGAAAATTAGACAGTACGGCTGTGAATAGGGGCTTCCCCTCTTCAAACACTTCAGAAATGTTTGTAGACAAAAATATGCAAATGGGACACCAGAGGCCTCATCTATGACCAGCTTGTTCTGTTCTTGCCCACTCCTTGGTTTCTGCCCCGTAACGATTCCTTGTTACCAAGGTGAAGCAGCCTCCCCCCTCCCAATCTTTTCTACCCTCGTGCAATCTGAGGCGTGCATTAGATGTGTCTCTAGAGGCTCCTAGATAGGAAATAACCATGAAAATGCAAAACCATTTTTAATTAAAGCAGGTTCAAATGATTTCAACAAATACACAATTGCACAATTCTCACAGTAAGCATCTGGAGGTGGAGAGGATGTAGAACAATAGAGACCAAAGTATACCAACATCTCCCTAGGAATACCGTAGCTGAAGTCGCCTTAGAAAAAACAAACTGTATGTGAGCATGCAATTATTTCCAAAATGCATGGTGATGAAGTTTCTAATTTTGTTATGTACGTGCCACAGCAATTTCACACGATATGTTCAACGCACAGAAGTTGGAGTGGATCTTCTCTTTGAACCTGTTATTACATGTACCGGTAGCATCTACATGCAGTTCTCAAGAGCTTAAGTTCATAGGCTTCCCCAAAAAATATTCCTAGAACTCTACTTACAAGTCCAATAAAGTTGGACTGCGAGCGAATTCAAATGTTATTGTCTAAACAATTCCTTTATACCAATGTTTTGACGACAGTAAGAATGGACTTGGGATATTAGTGCAATAATATAGACTGGTGGACTGATACTTAGAATAGCTATTCTCCTCACGAGAGCATAATGCTATGAGTTTGTGGGTGGCAGACATCTATAATACATGGATCCAGGAACTGTTAGAATTTAATCAAGGCGTGGGATGTTAAACTGGGTGCCAGACCTTTTAAATCCCTGTATCCAAAAGTGCTAAAAATATAAACCAGGCAAGATTCAGGCAATCTCCTAATGATGGGCCATTAAGAAAAGAGCAAAGGAAAAGTGATAGGCCATTAAGAGAGCAAAGGAGAGAGGGAGGACTCTGTGCCAGACACCAAATGAGTGGGGCCCTTCCTCCAGCTTTTAAATAGTGAAAACAGTAAGGTCAGAGTTGAGAGTTGGCTGTAATGTGACCTAAAGGAAAAAAGGTTGCTGGCTGATGAAGGCAGAGAGCCCCGTGGCTGAATGGGAGAAACAAGACCCTTTTGAGGTGTTAATGCTGTGAACCCCTCCATTGCAGGCTCGGGCTGTATATATGTGTAAATAAACCACATATCATATAGACACCACAGTCTCCACTATGCCTCATTTCCAAAAGGAAACATGCACCCTGTGTAAGCATGGAACCTGGAATGCCTGGAATCTTGCACCCTTCGGGGATTGGAGTGGTGTGCTGCAATATTGTTGTTGTACAAAACAGTCTCATGGCATGGCATTCATAAACGGTATAGCATCAACTTAAATATCAAATGTCCTAAAGGTTTCTCCTTCATTCTGAAGTGAACTATGTCTGTGAAAGGAGTTACAATGAGATAGCTACTAACGTGCAAAATAAGGAAATATGTAGATGTATTCCACTTGTTTTGTTTAGGAAACTGCTGTGCTCTCCCCCTTTTATCAGAGCCCCAAGTGGAGTAGATTCAATAAGCAAATCATTAGCTGGTAGGAAGTTGCAACCATTATTATAAATGAATAAAATACATTTCTACATCTTTTGAAGAAAGGGGAGAAATCACAATCTTCATTACACTCTGATGTGAGTTTAGTAATAAAAATGGTAGGATAGTTATCAGGGTTTAAAAATAGTACATGTTCTCTAGAGTGTTCTGTGAACCCTTTTAGAAGCACCTGAGCCTTTTTAAAATTCAAGTTAGTTTAAAAGCTTTTTAGGGATGTTTGATGAGGGAGTTCCTGGAAGGGAAGCAGGAAAACTAAAGTGTGCATATTAATGGTTCACAGCCAGAGTTTATAACAGAATAACTAAAACGAGTACCTGTACAGTCATACCTCAGTTTAAGTACGCTTCAGTTTAAGTACTCTGCAGACCGTCTGGAACAGATTAACCCACTTTCCATTACTTTCAATGGAAAAGTTCGCTTCAGGTTAAGTATGCTTCAGGTTAAGTACAGACTACCGGAACCAATTGTGTACTTAAACCAAAGTACCACTGTACAGTAGTACCTCTGGTTAAGAACTTAATTTGTTCCGGAGGTCTGTTCTTAACCTGAAACTGTTCTTAACCTGAAGTACCACTTTAGCTAATGGGGCCTCCTGCTGCCGCCGCGCCGCCAGAGCACGTTTTCTGTTCTCATCCTGAAACAAAGTTCTTAACCTGAGGTACTATTTCTGGGTTAGCGGAGTTTGTAACCTGAAGCGTTTGTAACCCAAGGTACCACTGTAAAGTCCAAATGCTCATACTTTCTCATGATAGAAAGATACATTAAAATTCACACGAGGCAGGAAAATTACCAAAGAACTAGCAAGGCCACTAGAGCACCAAGGCATGAGACAACCACTTAAGATAGGAATGTTGCAGAAAAGCTAATGAATTCTCCCCATCTGTCCTCACAAAGGAAGATGGTGAAGGACCATCAGCTGAAAAATGTTCATCAGCCTGAGGGGGGGGGAAAGACTGTAAACTGATGCACAGCATGGTACAGTGCTGTAAAAAACACAATATATAGTTTGCTAAAAATTGTATCAGTTGGCAACCCTAAATCTGCAGCATGTGCAAGATAAAATTCCACAGAAGACCATGGAATCCTAAGGAACTGATAAATATTTTAATGCCTTCTCTAGCCCACATAATGGAGAACATTTTTTAAAGGTGGGGAAAGCAGAGGTGTGATTAGTTTTGCTTTTCGTTGTTGTTTGGCTTTGAGGATTTCCCCACCCCTTCTCTCTAAGGAGTAGCCCATGCATTTATTTATTTTTTGACGTGCAAGCACTGAAGCATAGCTTTGGTGCCCTAACAAGAGGTGGGTGGGGCCTACTAGGCCGGTGACCCTGGGAATTTTGAGGAGCAGGGCGTTGTGTGCGCTCATTGCAACTGCGGTTTCCTCTTCCAAGGCAATAGGTGGCGCAGCAGCCCTGGCGACCGCTGCATCCGTTTCTTGCCATGCTTCGCTGTTAAAGAACAAGCTCAGACGGAAGCCATGGAGCGAAGGGCGGCTGCTGATAGTTCGCGCTGTGTTGCAGCCACCTGGGGGCCACCGCGTTCAGGGCTGCTCTTGGCACTTCCCTGTATTCGCCCCGCTGCTTTTGATCACTACTTGCTCTTGCACGATCGCCCCTCCTAGCCTGGCCTGTCTTCTCTTTTCCTGCAGCCACTTGTGACCAGGGCGACTTTTCTGTCAGTTTTTTGAGCGCCGAGTGACATCAGCAACTAGCCACGAAAGGCAACTCTTCCCTGTTAAAAGTTTACAGGTGTCTACAGGACTAAGAACACTTTTTTATTTTTTAAAGTTCCAGCACCACGCAGGAGGCTAAGAGCCACATTGTAGGGATCCAACGCTCCGCTTTGCACATAACGAGCCCCGGCTTAAAGGACGACGCAGCCACCCATAACGCTGCTGAAGGAACCAGATTTCCAAGGCCCAATCTGTTAGTTTTACTAACATTAAAACACACAAACACACATACATATCTGCAGACGTTATCAGGCGATAATGGTTATCTCCGGCACCGTTGCAAACTTGCACCTGCTGATGTCTACAAAAACCAAACTGCTGCAAAAATCGCAAGAGCAGGCGAGGCCAGGCTACCCCCCCCACCCCTCCAGTCACTTTGGCTACCATACGGCCCGGACTTCAGGGACAAGATTTGCAACGGCCAACGTCTGATATATCCAGTCCTTGTTCCTAAAGTACAAAAACCTGACCACTTCAAAAAGAGAGAGAGGGAGAAGCAGCCCCGTCGCTGCATAGGATGGTGGTCGTGGCTGGCGGCGGCGATGGTGGTTAGGGAGACAGGGAAGCGGGAAGTCCCCCCGCTCCTAGCACTCGTCACGTGACTCCGCAGGGAATTAGCCCGTCATTGCGATGAGGCAATAGTCTATTGTATCCTTCCGCCACTCAGTACGTGTGTGCGCGCGCGCGCTCTCTCCCTGTTCCTCCCGCCTCCCCCCCCCCCTCTTGATCACTTATGTCTCGGCCAGACCGTTCCGTGTGAGAAGAGCCAAACCTCCTCTCGTTAGGCGCTATAAGGAACCCGGACGGCGGCGGTAGGGGGAGGGGGTTGCTACTTGGCCAGAGCGCGCAGCGAGCTCGCTGGAGCCGAGGAGGCGGTGATGTGGCGGTGGAGAACTAATTTTTTCGTACGCGGCGGCAGCAGCAGCAACGGCGGAAGGACCTAGCGAGGAGTGGTTCCGTAGCTCCGATTCTCTCTTTCTCTCTCTCTGATCCCCCCACCCGCTTCTTTCTCCCTCTCTCGGTGCCGTTCCCTCTTTTCCCTTCCCCCCTCCCTGCTTCCCTTCCCTCATTCTCCTCCTCCTCCTCCCCCCTCCTCTCGGAAACTGCAGCCATGATGGCAGTTTGAAGCTCAGGCGGTTGGCGCTGGGGCTTGGGAGCCACAGCCCAACGGCCGGGGAACGGTCCAACGAACTGACGGCAGTGACGCTCGTGGAAGCCGGGCGCGCGGCGGAGGTGGCAGCAGCAGCGGCGGCGACGACGCGGGAGCGGCGGTGTATGTGGGGGGAGCACTCGCTCGCTCGCGGTGGCAGAGATCTGGCGCTGAGGCTACGAGGGAGCGCTCTCGCCCCGATGGACTGAGGGAGAAGGAACTATAACGTCGGCGGCAGCAGCAGCAGCAGAGAAAAGGAATATGACACGGGGCAGCCTCCAGCCCCGCGCGCCCCTCAGGACCTGAGCTTCCTCTTTTCCTCTCCGCTTCCCTCCCTCCCTCCCTCCCTCCCGGCCCAGCCGCCTCCCCCTCCCTTTCCTTCCCCCCCTTTCCCCGCCTGCTGCCCCCCCCAACCAGCGGAGGTGCGAGCCAAAAGAGCACCGAAACTTTCAAGCCGGCCGCCTTCCGCGGAAAAGCCTCAGCCTGCTTGCCTGCCCGCCCGCCCGGCCCCGGTTCGCGCGGGGTGCGGTGCTCGGCGGGGGGCGCGGAGAGAAGCAAGCCAGCCGGGGGCCCGGAGCCCCGCCGCGGCCGCGGAGCTGCTGTCACCGTTTGTGCTGGAGCGCCGCCGTTCGAGCGAGAGAGAAAGGGAGCGCGGCGGCGGCGGCGGCGGCGGCGGCGGCGGCGGCGGTGGTTCCTCTTTCTCGCCCAGCAGCAGCGCTAAGGAGACGCGGGGCCCCATTTCTCCCCCGCCGCCGCCGCGCTCAAGGTATAGCCTGCAGGAGCTGAGGGGAGCCGCGCCACTGGCGGGAGCTGCTGCAGCAGGAGGACTTTCCTTGCAGCAACAGCCGCCGCCGCCGCCGCCGCCTTCTGGCCAGGGCCCTTGTGCCGCTGCGGGGCCTTCGCCTGAATTGCCGCCGCAACCAGCAGCAGCGGGCCCTGTCCACGGTGCCGCCGTCCTCGCAGCGCCCGAAGAAGGAGCAGCAGCAGCAGCATTGCTTTCCAGCCGCCGCCTAGGCAGCCGCCGCGGCCGCCCTCTTCATCACCGGCGGCGGGGAGAGGTGGGGGAACAGCCTCCTCCGCCGAGGCTCCGAGCCATCTGCGCCCTGCAGCCGCCGCCGTGCCTGTCCGCGCTGTTCCTGAGCGGCTCCCGGCTCCCAGACATGACCGCCATCATCAAAGAGATCGTCAGCAGGAACAAAAGGCGATACCAGGAGGATGGCTTCGATTTAGACCTGACCTGTATCCCAAATTTTGTGCAGGCCTACCCTGGCCTGCTGGGCCGGGGACGCTTTTCTTTTCATTTTTTTTCTTCCTTAGGGGAGGTGGAACCCGTATGTCTTAAATTCTCCCCACCCTCCCTGTACTCCCCACCCCCACCTTCAGTATAAAAGGGAGACCTGTGTCCCCCCTGTCCCTCATCTCTTTCTCTCTCCCCGGTTAAGTAATACTGTACTTTCTTTCAAAAAAGCTGCTGTGATTGCCCCCTTGCCTTCCCTCCTCCCCCTCGCTGATTTGCAGCAGCTAGAATCTGGCAGGCTCAGGCCTAGGCCTGGCACTAAAAGGTAGAGATGAAATTCAAGTGGAAAGCAGTAGTGCACATACAGCTGTTGCATCAGAATTATGCAGCGATTATCTAGCATGTTTCTTTCAGTGTCTTTTGTATAATGCGATACCTGGTGTAGTGCAATCTAGGATTGCAGCTTTGGCTGTTAAGACTTTATGAGTTACAGTGACAAAGATCTGGTTGGTTAGTTTGTAATGCCCTTTGTCTTCTGGAAAATGCTCCTTTTTGGAGTATAGAAAATGCACACTGTGGGTCAATTTACAGTGTTGTTCCTTTTCTTGCCTGTAGAATGAGTAGATAGAGGGTTGTTAATAAGTTGCAGTTTTTGTGTTTTATCATGGCAAGTAAAATACTGTAAGACTCAATAGTTGATCCTAAACAATAATGCCATATAGATTAATGCATATTTATGTTTAAAAGTATGATTGCAAAGAGTATTAGTGGTCATTTGGAATAAAATTATTGTGTGGCATTATTTAACATGCATTAGATGTTGGAGTGTTACCTCCTACCTAAAAGTACCTACCGGTAATGAGCTTCAGACTATTACTGCAGTAACACTTTTCTGTTACAGTGTTGGTGTGGTTGGTGTACCCATTTTTGATGGCAGCATCACTTTAAATACATAGGGATAAGAAGACAATTTTCTGTAACAGTCCTAATCAAATCCTGCATTGATAATATGACCCCAAAGCAGTTAGAACTGGGAAGTTGGTTCTTATCAAAACTTTCATCCAGTAATTTATGTTGCATCTGCAAATGCCTACATTGTTTAACATTGTGAATTCTTTCACCTCCCCCAATAGAAACAGCATGTTATAGGGAAGTGATTCTGTGTTAAACTGTAGCCTAGTAAATTTGAGAAACAATGAAAGTGGGAACACTTTTTCAGTATACCAGCATTAGGCTAATATCTCTTCAGAAATAATACTGATGAGATACCGTAGGTGGTTTTATGAGGGTGGGAGGCTGTTAAATTTGTAAAGATTTTGTATTGAGAGGCTCTGTGGTCTTACTCTAGATTTCAGAACTGCTTACCAAACAGTTTGTTACATCTGCTTAACTCTTTGGTGGTTTTTCTAATCTTTTGAATGTTAGGTATTCTTAATTGGTGAAAGATACATATTCTTAAAATAAAATACTCGTTTAAGCAACAAAACTTATTTTTTTTATTAGCTCAAATTACATTCCATCTTTAAATTTGTTTACCACAATTGCAGTACAGTGTACGTTTCCACAGAAGTATGATTATGTTCAGTGGGCTTACTGCCAGGTAAATATGTATAGTATATTTGTGCTGCTGATATTGTAGCAAGCAGTTCACACTGCATGAAAGTGATAATTATATCACTGATCATTTTAAATATATGAATAATAGAGCTGCATTTACATGGTAAGATTTTTGATCATAGAACAAGAAAATTCAAATTATCTTTCCACTGGTGTTTATGCTAACAACATTAAAAATAGTTAAAAATGAAAACTAGTTTGTTCTTATTCCAATAAATAATTGAAAGACAGCTCTTTTAACTCACAGTTGGACAGTGTGTGTGAAGTTGTAGCATGGAGAATCCAAAGGTTACCAGTAAATATTTGATACTGGAGCAGTAAAGTGTCACCAGTGTATTGGAGAATCCTCCAGCCATTTAATAAGTTGAAATCTCTTCACACATCACAAGGTTAAAATGAGTCTCTTAGGCTGGGCACAGGCAGAAATTAGATCAGAATCTACTGATAGATATTCTTGATCTACTGCAATAATCCAAAGATCTGAGTCCCAAATTGTTTAACAATAAGAACAGCAAAGTGCCCCCTCCCCAAATAAACTGCTGACATAAGCAAACCTTTGGGTAACCAAACCAAATAGATTTTTGTAGGAAGTAACTGAACTCAGTTTTGGTTCTTTTCATCTGTAGCTGCTCAGAGGTATCCTGTTCTTTAATTCGAAGTGAATGTCTTTTGCACCTGGCTCTAGTTGTTGGGTCTTGGAGTTAAGGTAAAAAATAAGTAGATTCTGCAAACCTGAGGTCTGCCCACCACTGTCTTAGGCTGCAATATTAGCAACATTTCTTAGAGCTTGAGGTTGCAAACTTATACCTGGGAATAAGCTTCACTGAACACAGATTGCTTCCAAGGAAATATTTATAGTGTTATGCTGCATGTCCCATTGAATTTAGATGGGCTTATTTCTGAGAAAACATACCTACGGCTATGCTGTTAGACAAAAATAATCCAAACCATTTGTTAAGCCAATAGATTTTAAATCAAATCATATATAGAAATAACCTATTGGTAAGCATAGAAATATTGTACAAGCAATTTCTTAGGTATTTTCATTTATTGCTTTTTGTATATATGACTATTTCAGAATTACTCCTCTGGAATCAATTACCTAAGGATTGTAGTTGTGCTGTGGCATGGGTATTTCTTCCTGGATGTAGCCTGGAAATATTTCACTTCTTCCATTTGTACAAAATTGTACTTCCTACTTAACTTGATGAGACAAGTAATTATATGTCCTGTTCGCTAATATGAAAGACAGTGTACATGATCAAACAGAAGTTAGTTGCAGCTAATTGCAATCCTGTTCATACTTGGTTGAGCTTGTTTAAACTTGGGGATACTTTACTTTTGAGTATACATGCTTAGAATTATGTATTGTAAATCCTCTTCCATTGCTTTCAGTGGTATGTACAGTAATACCTAATGTAATGGGGCTTACTGCCAGGTAAGTGGGCTTGGGGGACTTCAATCCTAAACTCACTTACCTGTGAATAAGTCTCATTGAATTAAATAGAGCTTACTTCAGAGTAGCTATGATTAAGGCAGTGCTGTAGTTTGGATTTTGTAAATTTAGTTACCTAACTTTAATGAAAACAAAGACCGGGACGTCTTGATTTCTCAGACATAACTTCATATATTTTAAATTCTGTTTCTGTAGTATATCTGTCTTCTCATCCTCTCTTTTTAGGAGGTGCATTGTTATCAAAGTCTAAATTGTTGTACAGTTCAAATACCCGATAAACAGAGTAATTGTGCATATTTTCATGGAAGTAGAATTTCTAATCTGAAAGATTGCATGCTTTTTTTAATTAGCTGTTGCTCTGTATATGATTACAATGTAAGTCATAGTATGTGAATAAGAGTGGATATTTGATCCTGTTAGAGGTAGTAGAGTTTACCTTAATTTCCTTAAGGTTTACATTTTATTTGCAAAAGGTGTAATTATTCTCCTTTGCCAATTCAAAAGTCATTAAAATAGATAGTTCATAGATTCTCTTATTGTGTGTATAGTTTTAGTACATAGTGGTAAATTTAAATACCTGATTGATTCTTGTTGTAGTTCCTTTAAGTTTTCCTCAGTTCTTTCAAGTGATGTGGAATGGCATCCCCTTCAGCTGCAATTACTTAACTTGTGTTTTAGAAAGTTGTATATAGAATGTGCAGATTTGTAAAGTTATACAAGTTAAACATTAAGTTAACAATTAACAACTGTTACTGTGTACACAGTTTAAGTCTCAACTTTTAGTCCTCTTTTCCTCAGTAATAGTTGCAGTACAAGCAAGTAGCTATATGATCTGTGTTTTAGTAGAAACTTTGAAATGGTGAGTAACTTATACATTAATTTGCACTGAAAATGGCATTGAATTTTTTCCCGATTATGACTTTCTGTGTGTGTATTTTATAAGTTAGACCATTGCTCTGCCTAGATTACTATTGCTTGTTTGGACTGGCAGTGGCACTCTATGACCTCAGGAAGGTGTTTCTCAGACTTATTGTTGAATACACATTTTAATTGGAATTCTAGGTTTTGAACTTTGGGCCTTTATGAATGCAAAATGTGTTATATACTGATGCTTGTGCATCCGTCTTTATATACTTCAAACTGCTTTTTTAAGTATCTCCTCCCATCTTGAGGATAGATTAATCAGAGACTTTTAGACGTAGGAGACACAATGCATTTTTACAGCAATATTTTAAATCTCTTTAGATTCTGAACTGTGTTACAAATTACATATTTAATATCTGTAATTCACAAGTCAATCTGTGCACTCATAAGCATTTTCAGCATCTGTCAAGTAGAATGGAAAACTCCACTTTCTGTCCTTCCTGGTGGGTAAGGAATACACTTCCCATGTCCCACCGAAATAATATTTTGGCATCTACAGTTTATTTTCACTAATTCTGACACAAAACCACTATTTCATAGGAATGATGCATATAATGGATATCTATAAATATCATGGTTTTCAGATATTGCATAGAAGTGCTTTAAAGGTGAGTCTACCCCAGGATTTCCCTATACCCACATTTCTAAGAGTTTAGGAATAAAATAAACATTTTAGTTTGCAAATGTCCAGATTATGGTGTGCAGAAAGTAGAAGGGCTTACTATGTCAGTAGTGTCCCTTGTTAACACAAATGTTTCAAAGATGGAAAATTCGTAGAAATTCAGGGTGTTAACTGCACATTTTCATTTGCTGTCTTGTGTCTCAAATAATGTTTTACCTGATTTGACGTGAGCCAAGTACCACACAAAGTACATGGTAGTCTGCAATGGAGTGTACCTTGTCAGTTGGATTATATAACACAAACACATCATCTCTAGTAATAATCTTTTTCATACTTTTTAATTTAGTGAATATAATGCAGACTTCTGGGAAACTGTTTCTCTATCTGGACTTCTTTGTGTCTCTGGGAATGCTCAGTGGCTTACTGTGGTTTTCCAGAGAGATGGAACTCCCTTCACTTTGTCTCTGTTTCTTCAGCATAGGTTCAACAGGTAGTTACTCTTTCCCCCCTGTCCAGTAGCAAAGCTTTCCATTTGAATTGACTGGTGGTCATGCAGTCTTGATAGGTGCATTTTGAGTGGTTTATATATTCCTGCTTTTTGTCTTGGGAGTTTAGTTTCCCTCTGCATCATGAATGGTATTGGTTTAGCCGGTTGCATCCTACCACAAAAGGCAAAATCAAAATGGCAACACTGCTGCTGTGCAGCTATGAAATGCCTTTTGGCTGTATTTGGCTAGCTGATTCAATAGGATTTTGTTTAACTTCAATAAGATTGTTTAATTTTGTATTTGTGAAGATCATGAAATATTATTCTTAGTATGACAATTTTATCATGTTTAATGAGTTCAAAATATTAAGGCCAATAATGAATGTAAATCAACCCATATAAGTGTTGGTATTGTGGATTTATGTTGGACCAGCCTAAAATGTAATTCCTGTATAAAACGGATCTAGAAATAACCTGCCTTTTTATTGGACTGGCTAAATTGAATGCATGTTTCTGTGAATACCGTATATTCCGGCTTATAAAATGACTGGGCATATAAAACGATTGGGCATATAAGACGACCCCCAACTTTTGCAGTTAAAATATAGAGTTTGGGATATACTCGCCGTATAAGAAATACGACCCGGGGTATAGGACGACCCCCGACTTTGAGAAGATTTTCCTGGGTTAAAAAGTAGTCTTATATACACGGTACTTGGCTATACTTTAGCAGTATAGAGTAGTATATAATCAGAGATAGATTAGGCTGAGAGAAAGACTCGCCCAAGGTCCCTTAGTGACTTTTATGAGTGAGAGATCTGAAGCCATGTCTTCTCCCCTGTAAGTCAGATATCCTTGCCACTATACCACAATGACTTTTGTGATTGTAGTATGTCTTTTCTGACAGGGTGCTACAATCTGTTCCAGAATGAAAGGCTGGGTTTGAATGGAAGCAGTGTTTGGAAGACTTTCCCACTTTTGATGCTTATTTCCACTTACACTTTCTTATGACAGGCACTTAAAATAAAAGAAACAAGATTGCAGCATGGAGTGCTCCCATTCAGGGTGTCACACAACCACCATGCTCTTCCTAGTTTACCGCTAGGATTTGTATTTCCCCCCTGCAACAGTCAGTCTGCACTCTATAGCTGCTGAGCACGCTCAGTCCTCGTCCTGATTTTTGAGTTCCCTCACTGTAAAGGTAAAGGGACGCCGACCATTAAGGTCCAGTCGTGGATGACTCTGGGGTTGTGGCGCTCACCTCGCTTTACTGGCCGAGGGAGCCAGCATACAGCTTCCAGGTCATGTGGCCAGCATGACTAAGCTGCTTCTGGCAAACCAGAGCAGCGCACGGAAACGCCGTTTACCTTCCCCCACCTTAGGGATTTCCTAATTTGCTTTTACTTCTGCAAAACTTGGTTTTCCCCCAAGCCTGTTGATGCATCTCTCTGGAGTGTGTATGACCCTGTTTCTGCTATGTAAGGATATTCACTTTGAGAACTGGATTAATTCTGTGTTTGCGCACACAGAGATATACGCATACATATATGTTTTTAAATGCTTCATATTGTAGATTTTAGCTGCTCTATTTGTAAGATATATCCAACCTAAAACACAGTCTCTCTCTCTCTCTCTCTCTCTCTCTCTCTCTCTCTCTCTCTCTCTCTCTCTCTCTCTCTCTCCCCCTCCCTCTGTGTGTGTGTGTCAAACAAGTATATGATGTACATGAACAATATTGATTCTGTAGATGAAGTTTCATCCAGAAGGGGTACACTGGTAAAGGCATTAGTTTTGTGGTGCCAAAGTAAATGGGGTAGGGGAGAAGAGTTCTGAATAGCAAAACCTTCCCATTTCTCCAGTGGCTGGGCAAAGAAGGCCAAATAATGTTTCTAATCTGTACACTTCCTCTCAGAAAGGATGCGTCATTTTCATAAAGTTCAACAATATGTACAATGTGCATTTACTCTTGGCAGCAAAGAAACCAGAAATAATTGTATTGTAAATCTGATATTTATCTGCATTTTCCACTAGTTCCTGAAAACTGCTGAATGCCTTTCCTATGGGCTTTGTGCTTAGCAACACTGGTCAGTGCAAATTAAGCAGAGTTTCTCTAATATTACGTGACTTGGCCCCCACTAACATGGTTCCTGCAGAAGAATGTCATGTAGTTTTCTAACTGTAAGCTAACATAGCTTACAGAAGCATTGTATCCCTTGGTATTGCTGCAGTGTATGGGTCTTTTCCTCACATTTTTGATGTATATTGATACTAATACCTAAAAAGCAGTGGGGTTAAATACTTTAAAGGTCGTTTCAGTGCTATTTGAACAAAATAGTTTAGTTTGTCAGCAACTGCACTTTGGAACTCCTTGCCAATTGAGATAAAGCAGGCACCTTCACCATACTCTTTGGCACCTGCTAATAGCATTCCTGTTTAGACAAAGCTACTAAAATGCTTAGAAAGTTGAGATAATTTTAATCTGTTTTATTATTTTAACTATTGTAGGTTTAATGTAGGGTTGTCTTTTTTCTTGATTTTACAGTTTTATTTTCTGTAAAGCGCTTCGAGATTTTTTACAATCATACGGTGTATAAATTTTTATGGAATGAATAAGTAAGTAAAATAAATAAATTGATTCCTTTGGTGCAATGAATACAGTCATCCCATGCCATATATTGGTATGTGAAAGCTGTTACTCATTTTTTATGCTTCTAATCCTCCTGGATTTTTATGAATTTGGTAATGTTCATATTACCCAATATAACAAGTTTCACGTAAAATGGGAATTTTATTCTTCTGCCATAGAAAAACTATTATGGGGGCCTGCTCCCTGGACAGGCTTTTGTGATGGGTAGATGCAGAATATGCATTAAATGTTTTTTCTGCTATGAAATTAAGTCGAGTCATAAATGTTCTGAAAGTTGTGCCAGATGTTCATTGGGAAAAGAGCAGTGTTAAAGTTTAAGACCATATATTTGACATCCTCAGTGGATTGTATTTTTTTGTATTAAAAATGCTTTTGTACTTATCTCCAAGAACAATAATGATAGAATACAGTAATATTTTAATGCAGAAAAGTTTCCTTGTGGTAGTGCATATTTTTATGGAAAGTAGTGATGACTCTGAAAAAAATATGCAAAATGAATAATGAGTTATAAAATAGTTCTGGTTTGGCTTAAAAAGTGTATTTTTCCTGGCAGCCATTTTTTATTGCGTGTCGGTGTTATGCACATATATTTGAGTTATCAGTGGTTAATAACCTCATACTGCTGCTTTGGTAAATATTCTAATGATATAGTTCAGTAGCTTTAAGAAGACTTGATTGAAAATTCAGAGAAATGCCATTTTTGCAGTAAGAATCCGTTACTACTTTGCTGTTGGTTTTAACAGGCCATTTGTGTGTTCCCCAACTAAAGGAAAATGAGTCCTTAGTCTCTAGCAAATTTAAAACCCTCACATTAATAGGGGGACAATAGAATAAAAACACCTACAAGGGTGTTTTATTATGTCTTATTCACATGATTTATACATAGCACTTTCCAACTGAGTGATTTTCAAAACAAGTCATGCCCAGACCCTTTCCCTCCCAGATGTTGGTGTTTACATTCATGCACTAATGTTCTAAAACGTGATCTTTAAGGTTTTTAAGAACTTAGATTGAAATCTATACATGCACACTTGGGTATAAATATTAATGAACTCAGTGAGGTTTACTGCCAAGTAAGTCTGCCATAAGATGTATTAGTTCAGTTAGAAAGTGGTGGTTCCTAACTAGTGCTGTCATTTTAAATTTGAACATAATGTAGGAGGGCCCATGCTCTCCTACTTTCCTTTATCTCTTTGCTTGGAAAATATTACCATCAGAGTAAAATAATAAAGACTAGTTGCTGGGGGATGATGAACAATAGGGGATGGCTGTTACCTGCATGACCTGGTAGTATGCTTTCTGGATGTATCTGACTAGGCAGTGTTAGAAGCAGGATGCTAAACTAGATTGATCTTTGTGCTCATCCAGCAAAGCTGCTTTTATTATATTATCAATCTTTTGCAGTTTATCTACATTGTTGTTGACTTCTGTTGCCCAGAATTGAACACAAATGAGATCTTCATCAGTGCTGAATAGAATGCTATGATTATGCATTTGTATCTTGAAGACAGTATTGCTCTTAATGTGGTCTATAATGGCATTGCTATTTTGTTCTACTACATCACATTGACTCTTTCAGTTTATTCCCCATAAGGTGAAGTTTTTAGAAGTACAGCTGTTCACCCAGTTAAATTTTCTCTCCCTCATCTCCCCTGCCCACAGTATTGTATGTATTTCTGTACAGTTCTTTGTTTTAAATATACAACTTTTTTTGTTTTTATCATATTGTTGCACACCTTACTTTTCATAGATACATCTAACATTTTAGTGTTTCAAATCCCTTTATTTTGCATCCAACATGGTGTAAGGTCATCTTCAGCTGTGTTGATTAAGAAATTGAAGAGAGAACCACCAGCACGACTGGAAATCTCTTTACAATTTTATAATGATCTATTTTATTTCTTCATGCAGTTTTTCAACAAATTATATCCATCTTGCAATAGTTTGTTGTTTGTTTGCTACCCTCCCAAATAACTTTTCTTGTGTGGTTGTCATGAAGACAGAGATCAGAAGCCTTGGCATAGCTAATATATATCTGTGGGTTATTCTCTACTTAATCCAGTCTGACTTCTTAAAAAAGCAACTTAGTTTTGGTCAGTACAATTTATAACCATTGAATGCTAGTCACTCATATTCTCTGTGCTTCAGAATGTGCTCCAATTTTAAAATCCAGAAGCCAGAATAAATTTTCTGCTTTCCTTTTAAAATAAAAAAGATGCACTTTACTTTTGCTCTGTAGTCTTTTGGGACCATGCCATTTTCCATGAGTTCACACACATAATTACTAGTGGTTCTGAGAGACCAGTGTAACTCCCATGGGAACCTTGAGTGAATGTCATCAGGACCTGCCGACTTGAATATGCTTACATTCTCCAATATTTCTTTGATTTCTTCTTTGGTTATTTATATACCACTTGATGGTAAAAAACAACAACCTCAAAGCAGGGTGCAAAAAGATAAAACAATAAAACTGAGAAAAAATTATAATCATACTTAGAAAAATTAAAATACTAGAACAAATAAAAAATTACCTCACCTGTCTAATCATCTCGGTAGGCTTGTCTAGACAAGAATGTTTTTAGCATGTGACAAAAAGAGTATGGTGAAGAATTATTTATTTCATAAATATATATACTGCTTGATTGTAGAAAAAACTTCAAAGCAGTTTACAAAAAAGATAAAATAATTACATTATTACTAAAAATTATCATAATTTCAAACATACAAAAAGTTAAAACCACAATAGAACAGACTAAAACAAATTAAAACTCATGATCTGTGACCTTTCCTCTCCCTTGGTCCCCCCTCCCCAATTGTGAAATACCCTATGATTTATTTTTTATAAATAGCTTTCCTTGCATAATTAAGTCACATTGCACTGCATACCTTTTGCTTAATTCATATGACTTGGTACTTGGTTCTTTTGAACCATTCCTTGGTACAGTACTTGGTTCTTTTGAATCATTCCCAGGCAATTGAGCAATGCTTTCTAGAAATTTGCTGCTGCTAGATGAGTTCTTTAGTAATTTGCATTCTACTAGAGAAGAAACAATATGGGGGAAACTAGGCTTGTGTTTTTTTCTTATAGCTAAAATTTGGTGAAAAAGTTGGATAAGGTTGGCAGTTTTTATCAAACCATGAGATACTAAGGAGGCAGGTTTTTTAATTCATGGCTGTACAGAGATGGCTGGTCTTCTTCAACAAGATACCTTGAGGAGGAAAAGCTGTTCCTGAGCCTGCTCCTAGATCAACATTCTCAGAGGTTAAGTGCACACTGATAATAAACCCTTTGGTGTTTTTTTCTGAAGAATTCTATGAAGAAAATATCATTGACTTCTATGGGACCTATTCTGAAAAAGGTGTAGATAGGACACAAGTTTGTGTTTTCTGCAGGCTCTATGCTGTACTGTGTAGCTTCAACGTAAGAGTATTGGTTTTGTATACAGGTAGGTAGCCGTGTTGGTCTGCCGTCGAAACAAAATAAAAATAAAATAGAAAAATTCCTTCCAGTAGCACCTTAGAGATATCTGAAGAAGTGTGCATGCACACGAAAGCTCATACCAATAACAAACTTAGTTGGTCTCTAAGGTGCTACTGGAAGGAATTTTTCTATTTTATTTTTATTTGGTTTTGTATGTTTTACTTGGGACACCTCCAGCCATAATGTAACTATATCTTGCTGTCAACTGCAGAGAGGTGAAGTAAGATCTCTCCTAAAATGCCAGGTATTTAAAAGTATGCAATGGCTGAGGCCTTTTACAAAGAGGGTTTTGCAGGGTTGATAAGTGCTGGAGAAAGAAATAGGGCATGTGACTAAGGGTGTGCACATATGATTTCTTCCTGGAGATTAATACTTGCATATTTAAGCTGGTCAGTCAGAACTTGTTGTTCCTGAAAGATGAGTTTATATTTTCTGATGTCATGTTCCCCTCCTGCTCTGTTCATTGCTCTCCCATTCCATCACTTTATACTAAAATGTTAGCAAAGAGGAGTGCTGGACATCAGGTAGAATAGCAAAGCCAAATTCACTGCCAATAGCTATTAAGCCATAACTGTAGCTTGCTTCCACTTCTAAAACAAGCTTTTAACCTCTTAGCATTATAGCTGTGCTGACACAGCATTAAAAAAGTGTTAAGGCACACTGAGGTTAGGCAGTGACAACTATTTTTTCTTACTTTTCCAGGAGTGCTGATAAATTATTTATTTATTTATTACATTAAACCACCTAAAATTGATAGTAGTTTATTTGTAAATTGGAGATTAGTTCACATCTATAGGCTATATAAACCCGTGCTTCTCAAGCTATCTGATGTGGTGGACCGGTAAACCCTCCCCATTCAAATATGCCAGGGACCAGTCCCTGAAGTGTCCCACCCAAACTGGGCTGTGGTAGAGTCATCAGGGACCAGCAGCTGATGGCTTGCAAATTGACACCAGTCTGCTGTCCACCACATTGAGTAGGGCATGCGTAAATGATATATTTGGCAGTTTCTGATGTTTAGAATCTAGGCTTGGGGTTTCCAAACTATGTACCACCATAGTTCTTCATTCAGGTGGTCTGGTATGTCCACCATTAAATATTCATACTGATTTTAATTGGATTTTTATTGCTTTTAAAAGAAACAAAAAATGGCAATTAAAAATTCTACAGTATATCTCATACAGTCTCTACAACAGGCAGAAAAACTATTAAACTGTCCACCAAGACCATCAGCTGTTTTCTAGTGTTCTTAGGGCGGGGGAGGTTGAGAACCACTGGTTTAGATTTCTTACTGCAAAGGTAAGCCTCTGGTAGAAAAGTACAATAGGTTGGAATGATTCTTGGAAACCATGTACATTTTAGCTTCTTCTTTTTGGTCCTTCCATTTTATACACAGCCCCACCTGGAGAAGCTGGGCAGCTCTTGTGAGTGAAAAAACTGAAAAATCCTCCTTCCTGCCCTTGTTGCACTTCTACACACACACACAAACGGAAATAAGCACTGACTAGATTTCTGGGACACTGGTTTGCTGCCATGATGTCTGGTTTGCTCCTTAGTCTATGTAAACATCTTAAGCAGCTTTGCAAATAATTACACAGGGAATGTTTGCCCACCCTAACTAGCCCTGTATACTTTGTGCTGCTGCTCCTTCATCCTTCCCCATCCTGCCTCTACTATTCTACCCCTACTATAACCGTGCCATCTTCTTTTTGCTGCGACACTTCACCATGAGCTTAAAAGTCAGGTTGATTGATAACGACTTCAGTATCAAATCTACATGGTTAGGATATCTGGATTCATAAGTCTTTCACACTTGTGGTTGAAAGAGATGATAGAATGTTGAGGTAGAACTGACAGGTAATAGAGCACTGTGCTGCAGTTTTTTCCTAACTAGGTGAAACAGTATAGAACTGTGGTTGTCAGTATGTTTGCATGCCTATGTTCTCTATTGCAAGCTTTTATATTGGTTGGCCCTTAAATATGAAAAAGGTAGAGAAGTACAGCAATTAACTTTGACACCTGACTCCTAAAATAGCTTTTCAGGAATAGCAGCAATAGTGGATGGGTAGGATGAGTAAGTATGATGCAACCTAAGACTGGGGACAGTGACTGGTTATCCCTGGCAAGTTGCAGACTGGATGGCTAGTTAGTTTCTTTTGACTGTAGCCTTTGCTTATCTGTGTTTCCTTGTTAATGCAATTTAGTAAAATTGTTTCACTGGTCTTTCTCCTCATACCCACAGGTATTTGCAGTTGTCTCTCATGGTCATAACTGCACTTCAGATGTACCTATAAATATAATATTTTTGAGTTCTAGTCTTCAGAAGTGTTTGTGCTGCTCTTTCATGCATATACTCATTGGAAACTACAATGCTACTGTTAATCTCCCCCCCCCACAATTTTTTGGAAAGCTTGATAAGTAGAAATTGGAATAATCTCTAGGAGTGTAATTTACAGTAATAGATTTCACTGCTGAGTATCTCATTGTGCAGAGGTGGTGAACACAAGGCATAGTGGGGTATGGTGCCCTCTTGTGCTGAAAGTCAGAAAACACATACCTTTGTCCATTAATAGCTCCCTTCCTCCTCTTGACCAGTCTGTTTCCTGTCTTGACCAGGAGCAGGGGTGTGTGTGTACTCTGCAGTTGCCTACTCCTCAGACTTGTGGTTAGTGTTTTAAATACATTTTGTCTGTGTGTGTGTGTGTGTGTGTGTGTGTGGTTGGTCTTTGTCTGATCTGTGTTTTGTATTGCTTGCTAGAAGTCCCCCCGAACTCCAGGTTTTAGCTTACCATTGTTTTCCTGCAACATCATTTTTCCTCAGCTTTTATTATCTGACTTTCACCACCAGGTCCCAAGGGTGGGTTACAACAGTTTAAAAGTCAACATTAAAACAGTTAAAACAAATCATACCTTTGATAGTACTTAGTACTTAGTTCTTGGTAGAATTTGAGTGACTTGGCTAAGGGTTTACACAGGATGGTAGATACAGTATAAGCTGAGATACTATGTATATATGGACAGTACAGTAATAAAACAAGTATACTTTAAATGTAAGTTAAATTAGCTTTATGCGTTTCTTTGACAGATAGTCTTCTGGATAGTTTTTGAAGATTCCATGTCAGGTTCCATGCCTCTTTATCGGGGAGAGCTTAGTGCTGATTGCAAAGGAGTGAATCCTATACAGGTGACTCACCTTACACGGCGGTTACATTCCAGGGATAGTGCATAAAGCCAAAATCTCATATAGTCAAAACACATTTTGGGTTCAGTAGTGGGTGGGATTGCCAAAGTAATATTTTCCTGGACACCTGCCCTCTTTCTGCCTCCTTTTCAATTTTCTAAAAATAAAGAATTGCCTACTGTGTAAAGCTGAATGCACGCAAGTTAAATGCGCATAAGTTAACTTAACGCTCTCTAGGCAGGCACCATTCTAGACTACTGCTCTGCACTCACCATAGCCATCAGGTCTCATTTTCACTTTTTAACCAATGCCACTATTGAGAAGAACATGTCTCAAGGTATGCTTCTGCATTCCAGTCTGCCTTGGCTGAATGTCTCTGCCTGGAAGTTGAATAGAAGGCTCCTAAAGGCCACCCACCTAAAGTGGTAGGTACAGTTCTGTCATCCAGGTATCCTTCCATGCTCTGCATTTGTCATTCTGCATGATCAATCTTCCTAGACAGTGTAAAGAAGGTCAACTGCATTTAAAGAATGCTGGGATCACACTGCAGCATCTTCATACTACCTGGTCAGCATTGCAGAAGCTGCCATTTGAGTTGTTAAAATCTGTGTCTCTTTGTTGCTTCTCAAATTGTATTTTTTAACCCCTAGTTGTCATCACTTCAGTTTGTCATGGTGGTTGTTCTTTGCACAAATTTGTCATCTCATAAACATGCTTCCATTTTCAGCAGGAGCTTGTCCTTCCAACCTTGGAAAGGGTATGGTATTGTCTGGATGTGTGAAGAGCTTTGAGGTTTGCTTTGGGAACCAAACAGTTTAGGCAATCAGAGGCTTTCTTTAACTTTTTCCAGCCAAAGTGGCAGGGAGAGCGTCCACCAGAGCAAGGTGAATAAAAGGCTATATTTCCCTTGCTTTCATATCTTCTGACAGCCTTTCCCAACCTTGAGTCCCCCAGATATTGTTGGACTATGACTCCCATCAGCTTCATCCAGCATGGCCCAGTGGTCAGGGATGATGGGAATTGTAGTCTCAACAACATATGGGGACATAGGGTTGGGAAAGGTTACTCTAAATTACCTGTTTCATTGTAACATTATGACTTACTCTATAGGTGGTGAATCTGCAGTTTTTGCAAATAATGCCCTACACAAAGTTTGTCGAATCTCCACATGGTCACATCCTAACCTTCTGAGAATGGTTGGCAGTCTCTTGATATGTGCAGGACTTTTCAATATTAATTTATTGTTCCTAACCTTTCAGACAATTGATTTCTTGTTTGTTTCGTTTCACTCAGCTTCTCTGAAGAGAAAGTTGTTTAGCTGTACCTTGTCTCTCCTGCTTCTAGAGTTTAAGATGTATCAACTCTCAGTAGCAAAACATCTATATGTGGTGGTTCTAAGGACATGCCTAAAATAAATTCAATTTTGCAGCAAGAGGAAGAATTGATATTGCCAAAGTTTTATCCCACTTCTCCATGGGTAGGCTTGGCATTCTTTAGATGTGTGAAGAGCTATTAGAGCATACGTTAATAGAACAAACTACTGAGGCAAACAAACTCTTCACCCTAACACCTTGGGATAGAAAGTAAGAAGCTACACCTTAGGTGGATTAAAGCGTGCATCACATTAGCTTATTAATCACTGAAGTTATTTGTGCCAGAACATCTCAGCATATTCAACCATGACAACTTCAGCAGCTTTTTTCAACAAATGCGCCTTTTTGCAAGGTATGCAGAGTGGCTATGCAGGCTACACCAACAGCATTCATTAGGCATTACAAAATTGATAAATGTTCTTCAGCAAAGGCAGCTTTGGGGAGGAAGTTCTCCAGCAGGTTATTTAATAGGCAACTGTCACATGGTTCCCACTGAGAGGTTTTAGCTTTAGTGCATCTCACCACACCATATATTAGCACCTCTAGAGAAGGAACCCTTGTCTCACTTGAAAGGGGTTTCTCAGAGGTATTGAACACATGGTAGGCCCTTGAATTCTGGGGATGACTTGCAGGCTGTATAAATGCTTAATTCTGTGAACTGCCCTGCGATCTTATAATGAAACGTGTTATATAAATCGAATGAATGAATGTAGGGAGGATTGTTCTGCTTCCACAGTTGGAGGCAATATGCTTCTGAATACTAGTTGCTGGAAACTACAAAAGGGGAGAATACAGTACTCTTGTGCTCAGGTCCAGCACAGGTTCTGGTTTTCCCCAAGCAACTGATTGGCCACTGTAAGAACAGGATGCTGGATTAGATGGGCCACTGGCCTGATTCAGCAGACTCTTCTTATGTTCTTAGGTTTTCTCCTGTGCTGCATTGCTTTGGTTATTTGTTCTGTATAGGAGTAATGAAACAGACTGGTCAAGAGATGGAGGAGCAAGGAACAGAGAAAGGTCTGTGTTTTGTGTCTTTGGGCAAAAATGGGTAGCATAGCCCACCATGCCATGTGTTAACATCTGAGAAACGTATTTCAGGCAAGAACAATGTTTCCTTTCCTTTAAGTAGGCTTAAGTGCTTATGCAAAGGTAATTTGATAATAGTACAGTATATCAGGCTAAATATATGATACTTTGCTTCTTTATTACAGTACTTACTGACAATCTAATGTTAACGTGAGGCTTCCATTTGTTTGCTGAATTTATGCTATTTCAATTCCTGGATGAGATGGCTATAAAAAGATCCAGTATGAGGACCTATAGAAAATTATCTGTAGTTTTACTTGAGATGAATGTAGGCTGTATATAGTCTGTGATGGTTGAAATTGTGCAAATGAGCCTGACTGGACTCTTGGCCTCATGTGCTTTCTCCACCCTCGCTTTATTTTTTAATAGATATGTATATACTATACTTAAATAAAATTCTCAACGTGGTTAAGTGTTGTAAAAATACCCAACTTAAAAATGAGCTCTTCTCTCCTAGTTAGTAGGGCAAGGGCAAACCATATGTTTGCTGGTTTGGATTAAATGGAACATCATGGCTACCTTACATGCATGATCAAGCTTTCTTTAGCACCTCAGCCCAGGACTAATTGCAGCCATCAGCAGCCATTAACACCCATCTACAGGTTTACCACTCCCATCAGCCCATCTCCCATTCCCACCCACCCTCTGTATATATATAGGGTCTGACACTTCTGTTTCTAGTGTATCTGAAGAAGTGTGCATGCACACGAAAGCTCATACCAAAATATAAACTTAGTTGGTCTTTAAGGTGCTACTGAAGGAATTTTTTTATTTTATCAGGAGGGGAGAGAGGGGTCTCCCATGTCAGCAAGGCTAAGGCCCAGGCATGTTGATGTCAGAACGTAGCTTACCATTATTTTTGAACTATCCCTGTACTGAGATCATGTAAATTGCTTCAGTGGACTTAAGATTTCACTTTCTTTTACGTAAGTTTCCAATGAAGTGCAGGAATCTGCATAATCTGGTGAAAAGTGTAGAGTAGCAGAATTTACTCTCTTTCTGGATGTCTTGCAAATTACTCCAACACAAAAGTTACTAGTGTACAAGATAGTGTACAGTTTTTTTAAAAATAGAAAAAGATAAAATCGGATAATTCTGCATTTACATTGGCAAATCTCATTTCTATCAAGCATATGATATGAATTTCTGTGTAGTTTTTTTAAAAAAATATTTTACTTCTGAGGACAAGGTATTTGTATTTGTTTATTTACATAACACAGTTTGTGTGTGTCTATATGAATTATTGTTGCAATTTTTTTAAAAAATAGCACCATCAACCAAACAACATGGATGCTTACACTTGGATAAGTGCTATTTTGGTTTGTAATTACCTGTTTTGTTTACTTGCAGGTGCAAGTGAAGGTTTTTTGCTTTTGTTTGGTTAGGCTTGACTATGATTTTGGGAAACAAGCCAACTTCAAAATATGGTTCATGATCCTGGCTTTGTTTCCTACCATAGATAATAATCACAATTCTCTGTTTGGGTGAAATGAGTTGCTGTCATCAGTTTAAAATGAGTGGCATGCATGGAAAAGTTTTCTTGTTTTGTTACATTTATATCTTGTCTTTACACCAACGAGCTCAATGTGTCCTACACAGGTCTCTCTCCCTTTCCATTTTATCTTTGCAACAGCTCTGTGCTGTGGGTTAGGCTGTGAGGTAGGTGAGACCGTGACTGGCCCAAGGTAATCCAGTGAGCATCATGGCTCAGTGGATTTACTATACAGAAGGTTCTGGAGGTAACAGCTGGAATCTCTTGAGCAGGTGACTTTTGCTGCAGATGATGGAAAGGCAAGTGTCAGTCTAGTTTTGTAGTTATGAACAAATATTTATAACAATGAGAGTTTAACAAATTGTAAAACCTGGAGTACATAAAATAGTGTGAGCTGGATTTGAGTGCATTATTCTGGTGAGAGACAGGATGATGGCTTTTGGAGTACAGTCATACCTCGGTTTAAGTACGCTTCGGTTTGAGTACTTTCAGTTTACAGTAAGTACTCCACGGACCCATATTGAACAGATTAATCCATTTTCCATTACTTTCAATGGGAAAGTTCGCTTCAGGTTAAGTACGCTTCAGGTTAAGTACGGACTTCCGGAACCAATTACTGTACAGTCATACCTCAGGTTAAGTATGCTTCAGGTTGAGTACTCCACGGACCTGTCTGGAACGGATTAATCCACTTTCCATTACTTTCAATGGGAAGGTTCGCTTCAGGTTAAGTACGCATCAGGTTAAGTACAGACTTCCGGAACCAATTGTGTACTTAAATTGAGGTACCACTGTAGAGACTAGAACTTAACAAATCAGAACATTTTCTTTTCCCTGTGTTTATATGCTGATTTATATGTACCTTCATGCACACAAAAGAGCTGAAGGACAGCTTTCAAGCTCCCAGGACTTGCATTCTGCTCCCCTGTCTTGTGTGTGAGAGGCTTGGAGCCATATGATGCTGTGGTACAGGAACAGGAGGTGTTCTATATCTCTTGGCAGCACATGCAGCCACCCAGTCTCTTACACTCAAAGCTTGCCGAAGTAGCCCAAATGGACAGACTGCTTCTGTTTGTACTCCACAGATGGTCTGACTGGAGCAAGGTTGCAACTTTGGAGGTTCTGGTGAAGGGAAGGAAGCACCCTGGATGTGGAGATTCTGCACCTTTTCAGTAATCTGATCCTTGCAAGGCTGTGTCTTGGCAGCTAGGAAACAGTAGAGAGCAACTAAGTCAAACTTAGTGGTCAACTGTGCATAAATCATTAGATCCATGGTGGCTGTTATGATGATAGGAGCTGCATGGATATGAAACAGTTTCTTGACCCTCAAGCTGAAGGGTAGACTGAATAAAATTGTGAGTTACTGTTGTAACACTGCTGGATCTTTCAAAATGGTAGATCTTAATTTCTCTCTATTGAAAACAAGAACATTCTGCTTCCAAGTAATTGTTACGATTACAACATATGTGAGCAATCCAAGGCCCTCAAAGACCTTCCCTATGGGTTGGCAAACCGCCACCTATGCCCCTGCATACTCCCAGTCCTGCTCATCTTAGCCTGCCAGACAGTTGTTTCCCTGGTGGTGGAATACCTAGAACCCTTTTCTCTATAGCAAGTGTCTGAAATGGTTGCTTAAATCCAGTCTCTATAGTTACTTACTTGAAATATTTAACACTGTATGTACTATTTCACAATGTTACTCTGTAAATATTTCCCTTAACTTGAATATTCAGATATTTATCCAAATATAATTGCAATGGGTTTTCCTGCAGAAAGACTTGAAGGAGTATACAGAAACAATATTGATGACGTTGTGAGGTAAGAATTTGTGTCTGTGCATCTTAATGTCATCTGGGAGTAAATGTATAAATATGAGATTTCTTGGGGACAAAATGTTACATCCCTGTCTGTATGTTCCCTTCCACCAGGTTCCCCATTTCTGAGATTATCACATATTTTATTCAAATGAGAACTAAAACAATGTTTTGGTATCTTTTACAATGCAGTGTGCTTTTTCTCTACCAAATCTGAAACAAAAGCAAATATTAAGATTTGAAGTTTTAAGGTATTTACTTAAGTATTACTTTTTTACATGACAATATATCAGCATTATGTTTAATCTAGCTAATGCATTCATTGCTACTATTTTTATTTTTGTATAATTTTGCAGTTTGGTGTCAGTTCACCAAATCTAGTACCTCTGAATTCATCTATACACTTAATAGCCATATTGTGTAAGGCAGAAATTAGTTGACAAGTTTGGCTGTTAATTCTCTAGCTCTTCAATGAACGTTTGCCTCTCTAATTTTAATCTCTGTTAGTATGTGAAGTTTGTGTATTAGGTGTAACATCAAATTCCAACCCCAGTTCCCTTCACTTTTTTCCTAATCCTCCTTCTTCCATGGCAGCCCACAGATAGCAGTTCACACGTACAATAGATGGAAGAAAGGGAGGGGGTGACAGAACAGGAATGACTTCATGATGATTTTATACAGTCTTGTTCCTTTTTTGTAATTGTTTTGTGAAACTCTAATTCAAGTATTTACCCTCCCAAAAATTTCCACCATAAATTACTTCTAGGGTGACTATAACAATTTATGTTAGCATTATAATCTAAAAGCTGCAGTAAGGCAGCTATACAAAGTGCTGGTGATAAAGAAGTATCATATTTTAGTGCTGAAAGGTGAAACTCACTTTTTTTGGGGGGGGGAATCATATTACATGTTAGACTAATATTAAATATGGATATAAGCATGTAAGTCCTATTACTAATCTTTAAACTAAGTAGATGCTTCTATGAGATCAATTGAGTTAAAGGAGAATTTGATGATTTCTGAAATATGAATGTCCATGTATCTCCAACATAGGCATTTCATTTTCACTTGTTAAAAATGGGGGGGGGGAGAGAGAGAATAGGAAAATACAGTGCCCTGGCATATGTATAAGCACTTGGAGCTCTTTGGATGTTGCAGTTGCATCTGCACATAAAATTACAATCTTTCACGAAGTGATTCAGGTGTTTCCACCTTCGTCCAATTTCTCATTACCTACCACAATCTCTAGCACATACCTGCTTCATATATCATATACACAAAATGTTCCTGGCCAATAAAGGTTAGGTGTTGATTGTGTGAGAAAAATGTATGGAGCAGAGCATCACAATAGCTTACTAAGCTTGCATGTCCTCATATTGGTGGCTACTATGCAGTTCTCTAGATTTTTATTAGTTAGTCGTGGTTGGATATGCTGGTTATCTAATAGCTTTACAATGGAGCACTTCTTTATATTTAGCAAGGAATAGCCATATATGAGTTAATTCTTTTAAAAAACCATTCTTGCCCATGTAGGTGTGCCGCTTCAGTAGCTGGATAAGAATGAGAAGTTATTTTATCAGTTCAGTTTTGAATAATCAAAAAAAGCAGAGGCTTATTGTAACTCGTCCAAAAAATAATACTAATAGTCTTATTGCAGGAGTCCAAAAAATAATACTAATAGTCTTATTGCAGGAATAAGCAGAATAGACTGCATGTAGAGTGGCTATGATATGTTTTCCTTCCTTTTTGTCATTGTTTGAATAAGTACTTGGTGCTTTGAAACTCAAGTATCTTGTGTATGAAAAATATCACCTAGGCTAGCTGTGTTAAGGATTCATTTTTATCTAAAAATTTTTTTACACAAAAAGTAAAGGTAAGAAAATTGCAAATATTAGCACAAAACCTTTATTAACACCTTTAGTAGACCAACCAAAACAGCTCAGATTAAAATATTTTGCAAGCTTTCAAGTTCTCCAGAACTCTTCACCAGACTACTTGGTGAACAATGCAGTTGAGCGGAGGAGGGAGAATATTTGGCTGCTATTGAAACCATAGAGTGAGTTTCTTGTCATATTTTTAACATGAAATGGTCAAGGAAATAGCAGATACTTAAGTGATATGCAGGTATCAGGGTTTTTAAAAAAGAGTTTGAGAGGTATTGATTCATAAAGCTAGGTGATGTTTTTGCAAGATATACTTATATCTATCTAAATAAGTTGGTGAATTTTATCAGGGATGTTGGTTTCAGTGGCCTTTGTTACCCTGTAAGTGAAAGAGCCATATCAAAAGTGGTATAGTGCCAATAACTGTAATGCTTTCTGCTTAAGGTTTGGACCCTTGCTAAATTCTTGTTTGCTTCCTCACTGTGGGCTCGCTTTGTTCCCTGTTTTGTGAGAGCAGAGTACTGGGGAATTGTGCAAAAGTGAAAGTGTGCATAGAACAATAGGCAGTGTTTCTCATTGGTTATGCAATGAGTAGGGATTGATTATATGAGATTAAGGGTTGCACCAGGCATCCCCAAACTAGGCCCTCCAGATGTTTTGGGACTACAATTACCATTATCCCTGACCACTAGTCCTGTTGGCTAGGGATGATGGGAGTTGTAGTCCCAAAACATCTGGAGGGCCGAGTTTGGGGTGCCTGGCTTGCCCTTTCCCAATTGCATTTATTTTGCAAATTATTTGGAATTAGGCTATTAATTTCGTCTGTGATTAACTTTCATTGCTTTAGTTTTCCTCATCTAAATTGAGGTTGAATCCCTTATTCTGAGGCAGATTCTATGAAATCTAAAATTAAATGCCAATATTAAAGAGTACTAATTCTTACCCTTGCATAGAACAATAAGGCCATCTTTAGAACAACATCTGCTTTAGTTTCTCAATAAAATTGCTTTGTGGAGTTAACTGCAATTTTAATTTCACACTCTTTCCCACATTAGTAATTGTGAGGAAACATTTGTTCAAATTAAGGGCAGCAGCAATAGTAGGTACTACATACACATCAAAATTGATATCAACATTTAGGTGGTGATAGATGTGTCTTATCGAGCAACTATGTAAAATAATGATGTCAAATATATGTTTGTGTGACTTGTGTGTGTTTTTCTTTAAGGTTTTTGGATTCAAAACATAAAAACCATTACAAGATATACAATCTGTAAGTATACTTCTTACATATACTGACCCAAATATTTCTAATAGAGGAAATTAAGTTCCTTTTTATATGAGAGGTAGACCTAAAAGATATTCAACAGACTTAAACATGAAAAAATGCTGAATGTAAGCATGGTGAACTTATTTTGTAAGGGTGGTGGTGTGGTGCAGTTTAATGTTACTTGGGCTGCTTTAAATAACGTGGCAGAATGCCTACCTTGCAGCCTGTAACCTTATAATAAAGTGAAATTATTCAGGCAGCTTTTGTTGATTTTATGACATTGTCACATTGAAGCAAAATTGTTATGTGTTTCATTAAAGTTTTTGTGGAAAGACTTAGTTTGCTATTCTTAGGCTACATTTTATATATTGAATTCTTTCAGATTTTGCTATATAGTTAAATTTCATGTCAAGGATCCTAGAGTAAACTAGAAAGAAACAGATGTACAACATTTTTATCAATTGAAATATATATATAAAGAAAAACATTATATAAGAATGACTACATCCACACATGATACTTAGGTTCCAAATTTGATTTTTAAAAATCCAGAACAGTTTATCATTTTAAAAAAGTTTTTTTCAAGCTGTTAAATGTTTAGGATTTTTAATAAAAGAAATGATGTAACATTTCTTGATGTAACAGCTAGAGCAAAGAAAACCGATAAAAAAAGCAGCAGCCATCAGTTGCCCATTAAAAGCAACAACTTAAATTTACATTCATATGGGAGAAAGTGATCCCTGAAGTACCTAAGGTCAAAATCATTACGGTACTTTGAATTGTGCCTGGGAAGTCAGTAGGACCCAATAAAACTTTTTCAACCCAGATGTAATATGATCAGACCAACATGTCTCAGTCAGTAATTGGACTGCCATGTTTTGAACAAGCTGGAGTTTCTGAACAGTCTTGAAGGCCAGCCTCACATACAAAACACATTTCAGTAAACTAATCTGGATGAAGAAGAAGCAGAACTGCAGACAGGCCATCCCTGTCCAGGAAGATCTGCATTCGATTTACCAGCCTAAGTCCTATATTATCAGGAGTAGCATGGGACCACTTAATTGGCTTCTTCCAATGGCATTCTGCTAACATTTAGACCTTAAAACCACTTGTGTAGTGTGCCAAATTATGAGTTTGCCATCTTGAAATAAATGCAGTGCACTCACAGCCTTTCTTAACTTGTCTTACTATGTTGTCATAAGTTTACAGCAGCAGTGGGAAACATTTGACCTGCTGGGCCATTTTTCTGAAACCACACCCACTTGCCCCACATCTGACAGTGCATGCAATGTGGGGCAGGTACTGACATGATCAGAAAGGAACAATCAGGAGCTTAAAATGAGCTCTCTGTTCTTCCTTTGCTGGAACAAGGTGTATTTGTCCTGCCCATATGCTGGTAGGTGTGGGGAGCCTGTCTTGTTCTAATAGTGTCAAGTGGTTTCCATTGAAACAGCTGATAAAATAGAGGGGGGAAAGCTCAGTTTTAGCAGCAGTTTCAATGCAAACCACTCGGTGCTACAGGAGCAGCAAAGCTGCTTATGCTGCAGTTCTCAGGTGCCTAACAACCAGCTGGCTTGAGAAGTACTATCCAGCTACATTAGGTGGGCGTGACAACCTACCTGTCATCCATCTTTTGTCATAATGAGATCAGATGGTTGACAGATTGATTGTCATGCCCCTCCATCAAAGTTAGCCAGCAGTTTGGGGTCAGCTAAAGAGCTGGCCCATTGGGCCAAAAAGGTTTTCCACCCTATGTTACAGGAATAAGCCTACACAAGCCTCAGACTTGTACTGTTCCCGTCTGTCTTCCTAGTTTAGAACTAATTACAGTGACATCTTAATTCTGCAAACTGATTGGTTTTAACTAAGAATATCAGTGGCAAAGCTTTCTTCCTTTTTTGTGTTACAGGTTCAGGTTATTGTTCAAGTCTATAATAGCTGTTACTGCTCCAGAATATTGCTCAATAATAGTAATTAAATTTGGTGGAATAATCTGCTTGATATTTTGATCTGTGGAGCTTTTTTTTAACTTCACCTATTTCTACTGGCTTTAAATGTATTATCTATGTGGTACTTAGGATTGTCACTTGGATACTGTACGCGGTGAACTTTTAATACCTTTTAAAAAACTCCATGGTTGATTCAAAATGTTGCATTTCATAGGCTTCCTTAAATGCAATTTCATAAATTGGATAATATATACAACTTGCAATGAAAGCATTTTTTACAACTCCAACCATATTAACTTTAGAAGAAATTGCACACTTTTCAGTAACTGGCTTCATGACAGCTGTGGTATTGATCTAGCACAGGGATCAACAACCCAGTAGGTGTCCTAGACTCTGAGCTTTCATTTTTTTAATAAAAAAAGTCTAGCCCTCCTAAGAGGAAAAATTGTGGAGCAAAATGTGCAGGTATCTTTAAAGTGATTAGTGTGGCTACCTCCCCCCCCCCCCGGTAATGAGAAATGCTCCCTGTTACTAAACAGCAACAGCATCTCTCTCTTTCTCTGTGTATATGGTCTCCAGAATCAGGACCAGCAGCTGACTTCCCGTGATGAGCATGTCAGGGGTGGTGTTGTGTTATGCCATGCTCCTTCCATAACTGCCATAATTGGTGCTCCCAGCACTCTCAAAAATGTGCCTTTCACCAGGGCAGATTTCAATCTAAAATTCAGAAATGGCTTGCTGGCCAGTTGAGAATGTTACTATTATAAAGCAGTTTACCAACAGCCTGCTGATTGGAGGTGGAGGACGGAATACAGCATTTGGTTTTTGGGGACCAAATATATACATTGGGTTTTGTAAACCTATGGGGTACTATTAAATCCACAGTACCATTTGTAGTGATCTTAAGGAAATTGAAAAAGTTGTCTATCTTGAAAGTATTGCTTTTACCCTCTATGCTCCTCCTTTACAAGAAATTTAAAGAACTAGTTTTGTGCTAAGTATCTGTAGACATAATGAGTACCTAATACATAGCAGTCTGCAGGGTCATATAGACCAGGCACCTCAAACTGCGGCCCTCCAGATGTTTTGGCCTACAACTCCCATGATCCCTAGTTAGCAGGACCAGTGGTCAGGGATGATGGGAATTGTAGTTCAAAACATCTGGAGGGCCGAAGTTTGGGGGTGCCTGATATAGACCCACAGGAACATCTGTGTATGGTTTTCAGTTTTCTCACTCATTCCAGGAGGGATAGAATTGATCCCCAAAACTATAGGAAAGAAAAAAAAGGAGCATTTCACTAAATAAAAGAGTCTTCTAAAATGTCGTATGGCAATATAATAGAAAGGGAACCTCCATCTAAATCTGTTCATAACAACTTTTTGAAGTAGGCTTATTAGGCCAGGAGTTGGTGGTCTGACAGAGCCTGAAGTGAGCTTCATGAGAGCATGGAAATGTGGATTTGGTTCTCCCTGATCCAATCCTGATGCCTAACTGTTACAGACTCACCCTCCCTTCCATATCTGTGGACTTACGTGCATCACATATTTATTTATATGGCTTGAAGAACACCTGAAACGTCTGGCTAATCATATATATAAAGCTTAATGGAAGTGTTGTTTCTAATATGGATATAGTATTAGTTAAAAATGTATTCGAAAATGATAATTTTTCTCCTTGGTAAGTAGTTCTGTTGAACTTGAAGTTAATGTATTGCAACTTTTATTTCAGATGTGCTGAAAGACATTATGACACCGCCAAATTTAACTGCAGAGGTATGCCTGTTCTTCCATATATTTCTCCTAAACTAAGAAGCAAAATGGATTGCAAGCACTTAGAGAGGAATGTTGCTATTGTAGCACACCACAGATTTCCTATTAGTTTGATATCCAGTAATTTCTGTGTTGGCCCCAGACAGTAAATAATTATTAGGAAAGGAATTAATCTTTTCAATGAATCAATTTTTTCTGTTCTATACCATTCAAAATTTATTCGGAAGAGACTTGTGCTTGGCAAGGATTGGCATTCCTATGTATGATTACTAAGTACAATGTCTGCCATTTGCATAAAACACTATGTTTTCTCAAGTGTCAGTCGCCAGATGTCATTATGACATCAAATGATTTACTTGTGGGTCCTGCTCACCTGTCAAGTTAACCTGCAGAATGGAGGAAGATAAAAATCTGGCATACCCAGCCAAAAAGGAGCCCCATCCAAACCCTGTGTTAAATGGTAGTGAATACTTTTTGGATATAACTGTATGGCTATAACAGGCTGCTCTACGTTTTTATATAATTTATAAAAATTTTGATAATATAAATTACTGATTTTCAGTTTGCTCTGTTTCATTCCACGACCAAATTATGACACACCAAACTGTGTAGGCCATGAACGGCATATAGTAGCCCACATGTGACTTAATTTTTTGCTGCCTTACTGGGATTCCCAAAGCAGGGAGATTGTCAAACACTTGGCAGGTCATAATAAATGCCTGTTGGGCTGCATTTGCCATGGTATGTGACAAATTGCACAAGCCTGTTATGGATGATTGCTTATGTAATTTGTATAAATCCTATAATGATTAAAACATCTAATATTGATATGTTAGATTTAACAGTAATTTGACTCTTGACTAATCAGTACACTCTATTTTATAGTTGCACAGTATCCTTTTGAAGACCATAATCCACCGCAGCTGGAGCTTATCAAACCTTTTTGTGAAGATCTTGACCAATGGCTTAGTGAAGATGGCAGTCATGTTGCAGCAATCCACTGTAAAGCTGGAAAGGGACGAACTGGTGTAATGATTTGTGCATATTTGTTACATCGAGGAAGATTTCAGAAGGCACAAGAAGCCCTAGATTTCTATGGGGAAGTAAGGACCAGAGATAAAAAGGTAAGAAGCTTGATTTTGCTACATATGCATTATGCCTTTATTTGTAAATCAGTTGTGTAGGATATCTTGAAACTGGTGGGTGGTTACTTTTTAGTTTGCTTTTTTTGACATGCTTATGTTTATGCCATGAATGTACAGTAGTTCTAAAACCATGTTTTTAGATTTTTTTCTTCCACAAATGCAGTCAGCAATCTTTGCCAATAAAACATTAAATATTTTAGCTTCTACCTCCACCACAGAAGTGCATAGTATGAAGAATGCAAAACACTAACTGACTTAGACATGTACTGTATCCTGCTGTGTCCTAGGCACTTAGCGATTTACCCAAAAGCACAGATACTTATTCCTTAAGATCCACAACATAGGCACCTGTGTAATTAGAAGAATAATTGGGAAGTAAAAAGTCCTCCAACCCTACTTTAGCTTGTTTGTATTCTAGGTCTCCAAGGCTTAAAAGTTCCCATTTTCTAAACTGGAAATGGAGTACTTGCTGGTCTCCTGATGTTATTTGACTCCCAACTCTCATTGGCCCTAGCTGGTGGTGAAGGATGATGGGAGTTGTAGTCATACAACATCTTGGAGGGCATTGAGTTTGTAATTTCTTCTTTGAAGACATATATCCTCCAATAAAAACAACTTTATTTCTGTCCTATCAGGAACTTATGTTGGAATTTATGCTTCTTCTCCACGTGTTATCCTTATGACAGTGAGTAGCTGATAGTGAGTAGCCCAAGGTAGCTGATAGTGAGTAGCCCAAGGTCACCCAGGGAGCTTCATAGTTGTGTGGTGATTTTAAAACTGGTCTCCTACATCCTAGTCCATTTATTATCCTTCCATGTTCTGGAAAGGCAAAGAAGTGAATACATTGGGGTGGGGTTTATATTATCAGTAAGGCTGAAAGTTTAGGGTGTGACCTTTTTTAACAGTTCAGTTTGGCACCTTTAAACAGTTCAGGCTCTGGTCCTATCTGGGAGCCATCCCCATGAAATTTAGTGGGTTTACTTCTGAGCAATGTATGGTTATTATGGCATTAACACACACTAGAAATTGTGACAGCAGTGACCCCTTCTAAATGAAGGTTGGGCACTTTTCAGTTTTGTTACGCACTAAATACAGTCAGTTTGCGACCGCCTCCGTTTGCGACCGATTGGTTTGCGACCGCTGCAGACCCGGAAGTGTTTATATCCGGCTTCCGCGGCGCGCAGAAGTGCTCTAGTGGCGCTTTGCGCACGCGCAGAAGAGCCCCTCAGTTTACGACGAACTCAGGGAGTGACCGGCTCTCCGGAACGAATTGCAGTCGCAAACCGAGGTATGACTGTATGTAACTGCAATGCTTTAGTGTCCACACCTTTGCAAGAGAGGATGGGATAAAACCAAACAACTTGTCCCTGCCCATGTGACTTTATTGGCTTCACCTACATCACCTCTTTGGTCATGTCATGTAACCATTGCAGTGAAGCACTTCCTCTTTCAAGTCCATTATTTTCAATAGACCTCTCACTTCTTATTTCTCCACCTTTCATGTTTGGTGGAGGGGAGTGTGGATATACTTATTAATGCTTGAGAACTTTCCACCCACAAGTTTGCTTATCTAAGTGCAAACTGCTCTCTCTCTGGATTTCTTGATTATTTTTCTCCTAGGGTGTCTCTATGTATAATACTTAATAGTGATTCATCTTGATCTTTGATCAAAGTACATGCACTGGCAGGTTGGGCTTCCCATTTGCTCTGGACAGTATGCTGTGGTTGATATGCCATAGTGAAAAACTTTCTTGGCATATTTAATTTGAGTACCACACGTGGAGTTTGTTCTTCCATCAGTCATAAGTAAACTCTTGGAACCAATAGTTAAGATTGTACAAGTTGTGACCCTACAATATTGTTGCTTTGGCACTTACTTCAGCCAGTCATATTAGTGGATTTTCAGCTTTGTATGTTAACTCTTACCTGCTTTTAATCCACTAATTTCATGATTTCCAGCAACAGTTACTTACAACATTTTTCCTCCTCTAAGGTTTCTGGGGAAGAACATGCTGTTATGCTTGAACTTGCAGAAAGTTTTAGCCATCAATATTGATAGAATCAGATCCTCCCTTAAATTTCACTCCCTCTTTATTACTTATGGCAATGGCAAAAGTTAACACATTTGATTGTAAGTACCGTAGAGTTTAAGGGACGTGGGTAGCGCTGTGGGTTAAATCACAGAGCCTAGGGCTTGCCGATCAGAAGGTCGGCAGTTCGAATCCCCGCGACGGGGTGAGCTCCCGTTGCTCGGTCCCTGCTCCTGCCAACCTAGCAGTTCAAAAGCATGTCAAAGTGCAAGTAGATAAATAGGTACCGCTCCAGCGGAAAGGTAAACGCCGTTTCCATGTGCTGCTCTGGTTTGCCAGAAGTGGCTTAGTCATGCTAGCCACATGACCCGGAAGCTGTACGCCGGCTCCCTTGGCCAATAAAGCGAGATGAGCACCGCAACCCCAGAATCGTCTGCGACTGGACCTAATGTTCAGGGGTCCCTTTATCTTTACCGTAGAGTTTGGAAACTAGCATATGTTTCTACTGTTAGGGATATGAGCTCAATTTCAACATCCAAAAATGTTTGTGCCACTAACATACCTAATTGCTTATATCTGAAATATCTTTCAACTTGTTATTATCTTTACTGGTTGATCAGCTTTATTTGGTTCTGGATAACATTTTTTGCATCTTGATAGACCTCCCTGCACTGTACCTGATCAGTACAGAGGTAGATGTAAGCATTTTTGAAGTTTGGGTGCAGCAATACTTTGTTCTTTGAGTACAGAACTTGCATGGTTGCTTCTTGTATTAATTTGGTATTATTTGGACATGGTTACTTTCCATTAGCAAGTTGAGAGACCTAGACTGGTAGGGGCATAGTCTGGTGTGTGAAATAGCAGTGCTTGATCATCACAGTATATCAGTCTTTATAGAGCTGCTGAGAGGTGGGAAAGCAGTAACCCTATTCAGATTCACCTTGAAAAACATGAGGCATCATGGTGCTAGTGTTCTTGTATAAAGTCTTATATTAATTGTGCTAGCATTATAAAATCCAAGGAGCTGTATTTAATTATCCATGATCTCTGAGCAGGCAAGGGCTTCAGGAGGTAACTGGAGTTCTTTAACTTTCTCTTCTTCCACAGTATTGCACCCTATGAAGAATACTGGCTTCTCCACTGCAATATATTTCAGAGGATAACAGGGTTAATCCTCCAAGCTACCTTTCTTAATAAGATGCATCCCTGGAAGCTCTTTAATTCTCTCCACCTCCCCATCCCCTGGTAGCTCTGAATCTCATAACTATTTCTTTTCACATGGGGTCCAGAAACATTTTTTATGCTTTCATTTACCGCTGTGCTGTGCCTCTCCCAACCGCGGCTCCTATGCCTGCTCTTGCGAGCAGCAGAGGCGGCAGCGGAGGGACGAGCAGCCCAAAAGGAGCCCTTTCAGGCTGCTCCTTCCTCCTCCTCTGCCTTTGCTGCTTTGAATATGATCTGCTCAGGCAGTGTCTGGAAGTGAGTACCTGCACTTGTTATATGGTCACAAAAAAACACTGGATGGCATAAGAATGTCTGGTTGCTTTGCTGTTTATGACAACTTGGTTGCACAAGGGTAAGGGGTTTCCCCACATGTTTATATTTATTTAACAAAAATTATAGCTACTTTCTTAGTGAAACAATCTCTAGTTGTGCTTATTAGAGGTAAAGTTCCTCCAACAGGATTTAAAGGTCTGCCTATTGGGAGAGGGACCCAGGTGGCGCTGTGGTTAAACCACTGAGCCTAGAGCTTGCTGATCAGAAGGTCGGTGGTTCGAATCCCTGTGACGGGGTGAGCTCCCGTTGCTTGGTCCCAGCTCCTGCCAACCTAGCAGTTCAAAAGCACGTCAAAATGCAAGTAGATAAATAGGAACTGCTACAGTGGGAAGGTAAATGGTGTTTCCATGTGCTGCTCTGGTTTGCCAGAAGCGGCTTTGTCATGCTGGCCACATGACCAGGAAGCTATATGCCGGCTCCCTCAGCCAATAATGCGAGATGAGCGCACAACCCCAGAGTCGGTCACGACTGGACCTAATAGTCAGGGGTCCCTTTACTATTGGGAGAAGGGTTTAAGAAGTACCTTGTATAACTAAGTTTCAGTCCTCCTAATATCAATTAATATGAACTATTATAACTACAGGTAATGATGAGCAGGGTATTCTAAGGCCTTATGCAGAAAAAATCTCTGCTGATCGTGGATAGATCAAGAGTGAGCTGGTTCGAAAGTCCTTTTTAAAGCTTATCCTGGTCATTGTTGTTATTATTACATTTATTACACTCTGTTTACCGCTGTGGGCGGAGAAGGAATGAGCAGTCTGAAAGCAGCCCTTTCGTGTTGCTCCTTCCTCCTCTGCCGGTTTGTGGTGTGGTGAACCAGTTTATACTGGAGCCAGTAAGTTTTCCCAGTTTTGGGGGGTAAAATTAGGTGCCTTGGCTTATATTCGGGTTGGCTTATACTTGAGTATATATGGTAGGTCCCTGTTCTCTGTAGTGCTAGTTCAATACATTTCCTGTTGATCTTGCTCATGGTAGAGGAGGGGGGAATGTGATACGTATTTGGTATTGTGACATAAGGAATTTATTTTAAATACAGTGTTTTGCTTAAAGCCTTGAGGTTTTTGCAGAATTGAGCTGCTTTTTAAAGGGTCTAAAAAGGTTCGGAATTAATCTTGCTTTAGTAGGCTGAACATCAGAACAAATGGAAAATCTCTGAATGTTACAGGTATCAATATTTTTCTCTTCATTTGGAATGCAGAATTGAGGGAACCTTGCTGGATTTGGATTGTGTGTATACCCTCAGAAGTGGATGATTAAGTTAGTGTTATCAGAGTTGAGTTGTCATTTTCAGTACATTAATGTACAGTACTGCTGTTTAGTGATTTTCTACAGGTGATATCCCTGGTTCAACATTCTGGCTTGAGGGTTTTTTTGTCTGAAGTTTTAGTGTTGCATTTATGTTTGGGGACAACAAGAATGACTTACAGCTTGAAAAAGAAATCAGTTATATGTGAAGAAGAATCTGGAGGAGCAGTGTCCCCACCCCAACCCCATGGTAAATTGTGGTAGAAAATATAATTGATACGAACTGTGAAAATTAATGAGAAATTTTCCAGTGATTTTTGTTTCATTTGGATGCAGTTTGGCAAGAGTGACTCTGAACACTTTAAGTAACTAAACCTGAATGTATTGATGTTCAGCACTGGTTAAGGTCAAAATGATTTTCTAAATGTTTTGGAAAACGTTTATTGAATATATGTAAAATAATTGTGTACAAATGAAAACGCTGGCAGCATTAAGATAAATTCAACAGTGTAAATAAGTTTTTTTTAAAAAAAATATTTTTATTAAAGTTTTTTTAAGAACAATACAAATTACCAATAACATAACCGATTACATTTCCCCCTCCCCCCTCCCTCTCCCACCCTCTAAGGACTTCCCTCAGCTCCCCTCTCTGGTTTGTTTGTACATATTATTCTCAGCATGTTATAAAATTGTACATATTGTTGCCTTATCTGTCATGTGTTCTACTAATAAATTGTGAATGTTTATTCAAAACCTGCCAAGGAGTCCAGATCCTTTTGTTGTCTTTTTAAATAGTTTGTAAAAAGTTCATATTCTTCTTTGAAGTCACGGTTGTCCTTCTCACGTGGTTTATATGTCAACTTTGCCAACTCCGCATAGCTCATCAGTTTTTCTTGCCATTGTTCTTTCATTGGGATTTTCTCATTCTTCCATCTTTGTGCTAACAAGACTCTTGCTGCTGTTGTAGCATACATAAATAACTTATTTGTTTTCCTTGGTAGGTCTTGTCCTAGAATCCCTAACAAAAATGCTTCTGGTTTTTTTTTAAATAAATGTCATTTTGAACATCTTTTTCAATTCATTAAAGATCATCTCCCAATTTTTTTTACTTCTCTACATTCCCACCACAAATGATATAAAGTACCTTCACCTTCTTCTTCTTCTTCTTCTTCTTCTTCTTCTTCTTCTTCTTCTTCTTCTTCTTCTTCTTCTTCTTCTTCTTCTTCTTCATTTCCAACATACCGTATGTTTGACCTGGTTTTTTACATTTTTACCATTTTTACTGGTGTAATATACCACCTGTACATCATTTTCATATAATTTTCCTTCAAAAGAGAACAATCTGTAAATTTCAAATTTACCTTCCACAATTTTCCCCAATCATCAAATTGTATATTATGTCCTATATCTTGCGCCCATTTGATCATAACCAATTTGACCTCCTCGTCTTTCATTTCCCATTCTAGCAGAATGCTGTATGCTTTCTTCAGTAGTTTTGCATCTTCTTCTATAACCTCCTTTTGAAATCTAAAAGTTGTATAGCTAACCCCTTTTTTATCCCCCTTAAACATCTCATTTAATTGTCTGTAATGCAACCAACTCTGAAAATGATCTTTAATTTCTTCATAGTCTTTTAATTTTCATTTTCCTTCTTGATCTTTCAATAAATCTCTAATATGTAGGCCACTTTCCCTTTTTGCCAAGCGGTTTGAGTAATGAAGCTTCTGTTGGTGATAGCCACCAAGGTGTTTTTTTGTTCATTATACCTTTCCCACACTCTCATTAATAATTTCCAAATTATATGGCTATAAAATCCTTTATATACTTTCCCTTTCCCACACCATAAGTATGCATGCCATCCAGATCAGTTGTCATGTCCCGCCTTCCAAATCTAATGCTCATTCCTTTTCCAGTTTTATCCAGTCCCTAATCCAGACCAAACAATGCAGCCTCGTAATATAATTTAAGGCCTGGGAGGGCAAAGCCTCCTCTTTCTTTTGTATCTGTAAGTATCTTATGTTTAATCTTTGGCCTCCCCCCCCCCCCGACAAATTTGGAAACATCCTTTTGCCATCTTTTGAGGCGATCCTCCTTGACCATTACTGGGACTGTCTGAAAAAGAAAGAGCATTTTTGGCAGCACGTTCATTTTTATTGCCGCAATTCTTCCTAATAGGGAAAGGTTCATTCTTCTCTATATTTCTAGAATCCTTTTTATCTCACACCATACTTTCTCATAATTGTCTTTATGCACATTTATATTTCGTGTTGTTAACCATATCCCTAAATATTTTACTTTTTTATGACTTTCTATCTCAATACTTTGCACCAAATCTTTTTTCTCTTCTTATATTAATTTTTTTCACTAATAATTTAGTTTTATTTCTATTTAATTTAAATCCTGCCACTTCCCCAAATACTTGAATTTTCTCTATCACCTTAGGGAGATAATTTTTTGGATCTTCTACCGTAATTACGAAGTTATCAGCAAAGGCTTTCAATTTAAATTCATTCTTCCCAGTTTTGTTGTTGTTTAGTCGCGTCCGACTCTTCGTGACCCCATGGACCATAGCACACCAGGCAATCCTGTCTTGCACTGCCTCCCGCACTTTGGTCAAACTCATGTTCGTAGCTTCGAGAACACTGTCCAACCAGTTTTAATCCCTATAATCTCTTTTTCTGCTTATATTTCTTGCAAGTATTTCCAGGACCAAGATGAACAACAGCGGTGATAATTGATATCCTTGTCTAGTTTCTTTTTGTATTTTACATCCCTTCGTTATCACCTGATTTACAATTAATTTTGCATTCTGTTCTGAATATATTGCTTGCATTCCTTTTAAAATTTATCTCCACAATTAATTTCTTCAAGTCATTTTTTTCATGAAATCCCAGGACACATTTTCAAAAGCTTTTTCAGCATCTATAAACATCATTGCAATTTTTTCTTTCATTCATTTTTTTACCTCCAGGTATTCTATCACATTTAGAGTATTTCTTATATTCTCCTTCATTTATCTACCTGGAAGAAACCTTGCTTGATCTTGATGTATATATTCACCTAGAATTTTTTTCATTCTTTTAGCCAAAATATTTGCAAATAATTTATAATCATTATTTAATAATGAGATGGGCCTATAATTTTTTATTTGCATTAGATCCGAATCTTGTTTTGGAATTACTGTTATATAAGCTTCCTTCCATGTTCCTGGGATTCCACCTGTCTTTAAAATCTCATTCATCACATCTTTCAATGGATTCACTAATTGTTCACTTAACTTTTTATATTATTTTGCCGTTCATCCATCTGGCCCAGGAGACTTACCACTTTTTGTCCAATTTATTGCCTCTAAAACTTCTTGAGCTGTTATTTGGGTATTTAGAATCACTAATTGTTCCTCTTTTATTTTTGACAGATTAGTATTTTTTATATATTCCTCTATTTTGGAAAAAAATCATTTCCTTTTTTTATACAAGTCTGATAAATATTTCACAAATGCCTCTCTTATTTCCTTCATCTTATCTGTACTTTTCCCATTTACATTAATTTTATTAATGAAATTTCTTTGTTCACTTTTTTTCAATTGCCATGCTAACAATTTTCCTGATTTATTGGGATGCTCAAAATATTTCTGCTTTACTCTTTTTATTTTCCAACTTATTTCTTCATTCACTATCATGGAGTATTGGGTTTGTAATAATTTAATTGCCTGCTTTACTGACTCTTCGTTAGCATTTTATTTGACAGTTCCTTCTCCTTTTCCGTAATTTCATCTCAGATTTCTTTGTTCCTTTTTCTTTCAATTTCCTTTTAATCAAATTTTGTTGTATAAACAGTCCCCTCATCACCGCCTTACTTGCATCCCAGACCATTTATAATTTAGTCTGACCTTGGAGGTTTATTTCAAAATAATCCCCCAAGTGTAAATAAGTTTTGATGGATGCAATAATGGAATACTGAGTGGTACAGTTTTTGTAAAATATGCGGGGATTAAAGATATGTAAAATGAACCATGAAAAGAGAAGAAGGGAAATCATTGATATCTTAAGGATGTAAAATGAGTATTTGAAATTGTAAAACAGAAAATTTAATACAAATCATTTAAAAACAACAACATTATTTTCTAGTTTCTAATCTCAATAAATACCTTGTTTACTTTTGGGCTTAATAGCATCAACATTTGTTTTGAGTTCTACCATGTAAATGGCTTACAGTACTGAACAAATATGGCATAGATTACAGAGAACTACCCCTGGCTTAAAATAAATTGTTTTCAGTATACCAAAATATTGTGGATGTGCTGTAAAGTTCAGTCATTAATATATTTAGCTATATGAAACTGGAAAAAAACATGTCTGTGAATAGAAAATTCTGAAAAATAGTTACGTCAGTATAGAAGAAAAAGCCTTCATAGCTTACAATGCAGATGCTTTCATATGCATGCAGATCAAAATATAGTGCAGAATGGAAAAATAATGTACAGTCCTGGTTTTGAAAACAGTTGTACAATTCTCAGTTTTGGTTTGCAAAGGAAAAGGATAGTGGTTTTACTATAACTTTCAACTCATGATCAGAATTGGACCTGTACAATTAATCCATACTATTCTCTGTGTGGAATATATAAGAATTTAGGCCTATATTCAGATAAACCATGACAACTCAGCTGTGATTTCCCTGACTAAAGCATTTGACTGCACTTTTATTTGTTTTAAGGACTGGTACTTATTTCCATACAATAATAGGAGCATGATGACTGGTGATAGTTGGTGATGTGTAGTCTATTTTGAACAACTGAACTGGAACTTAATCTTCTGTATTAGTATTTTTATACATGGTAAAGGAGAGGAAAGCAGAAGATCAGTGGAGTCTAGTAGAATAAATTAGTGTTATCTTGATGCTTTCTGTGGAAACTTCCTGCTACCATTTAAAATATCAGAACTACAGGGCCAGCTGAAATTTCCCCTTTTGCCCATTTCTTCTTATATTTCTACTTCTTATAATGAACTACTTATGTATTTTTGCATGTAACTTTGCAATGGAAGACAGGACTTGGATAATCCTCTACAGTATTTAATTAACCCCACCCAATGGACTAGAACAGGGGTTCCCAAACTAAGGCCCGGGGGCTGGATGCGGCCCAATCGCCTTCTAAATCCGGCCCGAGGATGGTATGGGAATCAGCATGTTTTTACATGAGTAGTTACAGGTAGGTAGCCGTGTTGGTCTGAGTCGAAGCAAAATAAAAAAATTCCTTCAGTAGCACCTTAAAGACCAACTAAGTTTATATTTTGGTATGAGCTTTCGTGTGCATGCACACGAAAGCTCATACCAAAATATAAATTTACATGAGTAGAATGTGTCCTTTTGGAAGTCACCTCTTCTATTGAGAGACTGGTGAAACAGTAACCTGACCCCTGCCGGGAAGGTGAAAGGAAACATCTAATTTGCCATCAATTAGACTTAAAAGCTCTCTCCCTGAAGCAGGGTGGGGGGAGTGAAGAGTGAAGTAATATTTAAATTCCCTGCAAGTTTAAAGAAGTGTATTTAAAGGAAGTCCCTGAAGAAGCCTGTTCTGGGTTCCTGGAGGGATTAGCGAATGGACCATAGAAATTAAGTGAGGATTACAAATTTTATTTGCTTTGACTTGGACTTGGTTAAAAAGTAAAGAACTTCAATCATGGAAGAGAATTAAGAAGAGAAAAGATTCCCAGATTGGGTTTAAAATGGAGTACTAACTATCCAAACAACATCCCTGTCATTTCCTGCCCTGCACTCTGCTGTTTTCCCACGGGATGGAAAGTGATAAGATGGCTGTAGTCTCAACATCCGACAAAGAGGGACTCTGGCTAAGGATCTCTATAATACTTTTGGACATTAAAAAGGAACTGAACCTGAACGCAAACCAGCTCCGTGAGCAAAACCAACAAATAAGAAAATATTTGGACAACAGACCTGGAGAGGCGTTAGAGGATCAAGAGGATTTATTAACAATGAATATGGAAACAGAGCAGCAGACTGATTTGTACACTGAAGAAGAGGAGGAAAATGAAGAGAATGTTCCACAAGTGAGAGATGTGGAACAGAGGAAGGACTTGTTACAAGAACCACTCAAGGGAAAATTAGGATGGGCTTTTGCCCTCCCAGTGAGAGGGGGGAGGACAGGGCATATTTGGGGAAAACCTTAAAGAAGTTAGAGGGTGCTGGGAGGCAGATAGAGGGAGGGAGAAACAGAAGGAGTGGTGTAAAAAAGCGGGTATGAGGATATGGGAAAGGGTGGGGATGGGTTAAAGGAATCGTATAATGAATTAATGGATGGATGATATGGAAGACCCGATACTGGTCTGAATAATGGAATTCGCTAAAATTTCCAGAGAATCTGGAATTGGTGGAAGGAGGGATGAAATTTTAATATTGTTATAAATGTATTAAGATATAAGAGTTAATAATTGAAGGATGATTCATTGTCAGCAAAAAATAAAGGTGAGGGGAAGTTATAGATTATAGATTTAAAGGATAATAGAAATGATAGATTGGAATTATTGGATAAAAGGAGATAAAAGTAGAATTGAGATATGGGATATTATATAAAAGGTTTAGAAAATATCATAAATAGTTTTGATGGAATATATTGAATACTGTTAATTTAGCTGTGATAATGGACCCAATATGGAGAGAGTCGGGAAAGTCCTAAAAGGAAGTTATGATAAGATTTGATTGCTAGGATATTATTTTTCTTTTTCTTTTTACTTGTGTGGTTTTGTATTTTCTTTTTTTCTTCTTTTTTGTATTCTCTGTTGTTTGAGAAAATCTTTAATAACTATATATTTTTTAAAAAAGAAAAGAATGTGTCCTTTTATTTAAAATGCATCTCTGGGTTATTTGTGGGGCCTGCCTGGTGTTTTCACATATCTTTAATAATAATAAAAACTAGCCATTGTATGCAACCAGTCTTCTATGCAGCATCACAGGAGTGAGTGACAGAATATGGAATTAAACTGTTATAAAAGAGGAAGCTCAAGAAACATTGAATATACATAGAAGACCATTCCGAGTTAATGGAAAAGCATGGACAGATAGCTTTTTTCTTTTCTTTTTGGTGACATTAAAATTTATAACATGCTACAGGCTTGCCAATGTTTAAGTGCTCTCATACTGGCTTTGAAGTGTACATATTAAGGAACATAGGAATTAATTGAGAGATCAGATTCATATTCAGAAATTAATTTATGAAAGTCAAGTAACAAAGTGTGAAAAATGGCATACATGATTAGCATTCTTGATCTTATAGATTTTATTTATTTATTTAGGGAGTAACTATTCCCAGTCAGAGGCGCTATGTATATTACTATAGCTACCTGTTAAAGAATCATCTGGATTACAGACCAGTGGCCCTCCTGTTTCATAAGATGATGTTTGAAACTATTCCGATGTTTAGTGGCGGCACTTGCAGTAAGTATGTTTTTAAACATTTCTACTGTGAGATGTTGTCTTCTAATATTTGTATTTACATCTGTTCACTGTTGCTCTCATTTCATAACCACTTTAATATTGGCTGAGTTAGCCAATAGACTAAGGGTCAGAGTCAACTAGCCTGGTGCACAGTGGCAGCTAGTGTAAGGACTCATACTAGCACAATAGGGCTTTCCTCCTCTGCGCCCCCCACCTCCCTCAGATCCTCTCTGGAGGGTCGGGCGACACCTAAAACAGCACATGGGAGGAGAGGGGAGGCCATTTGTCTGACAAGTAAAAATACTTATGTTGATGGAACCATCGTATTAGAACAATCTTGAATTCCATTTTCTCTCTTCCCTCCCTGCCTGCTAAAGAAATTGGCTGGAGTATTCATTTGTTCTCCTAAATGCTTCATTACATGTTTTTTCTGTCACTTCTCCTTTCTAGTTTAGTTTGTAATTCAGAATGAATTATGAAATTCCCACTCTACATTCCATGTAAGAGGCACACAGCCTAATCCTATGCATGTTTAAGCTGCTCGAAAATAAGTATCAATGAGTTGAATAGAGCTTATTCCCACATATGTATGCCTAGGATTGTTGTCTTGGTCAGCAAGCTTATTTTGCTTTTGCTCAAATTCTTGGACAGGCAAGGTAAGACCTTTCGATACAAGCCTTTAGTTCAAGCCATAAATTCTCATTACCGTATTTTCTGTTTTTTTAAAAACTTAACATCATATGATAGTATACATAATTGGTGAGTAGCTTTAGAGGTAAGTAGATGGGCTGTCAAGAGAGAAGCTTGCAGCTGTTTTGTTACTCCCTGGTCCTTTTTGCTGTTGCACCAAGTCAGGATTTGGCTTAGCATGTCATCTGACCCGTGGGTTATAGTTAAACTCTGTCCTCAGTAAGCACAAGCTGTGTTGGAAGGGGAAAAGGAATGAGCTCCCCTGCCACATGGATACTTGATAGCAAGAATACCTAATTTTTAAGAGATTCAGTATCTTTACACATGTAATTTGACAAGAGCTTAATTTTTTTTCAACTCTATTATATTAACTGTTTGCATTAATTAAAACTTGTATGTGATCAAGTATATAGAACAAACTTTCTTCCCAGTTTAGAAAAGTATAACTGATTCTTAACAATACTTTGCTGCTATGAGTCTGAAGTGAACAAACCAGTTTGGCCTTCATAGTCCCAGTAAGCCATAGCTTGGCTGGCCATTATGCAAACTAGGCCATTATGTTAAATCTGTGGTTCTGTTGAGTAGTTCTGTTCCTTGGTTGGCTAGCAGTGTTCTAGCTAATTCAGCTGATTAAATTGCCAGTCACTTGTGTTCTAGTTGAGGCTCACTGTGTAAGCATTCTTCTATAGAAGGCGCTTAAGTAACCCAGTGCTAGATTGATTGAAAATGTCACTGTTCACAACAGACTTAATTTGGAAACGGTTGACCGCTTAGTATAACAACATTCATATTGAGAGTCATGACTCAAATGCTTTAAAAAATACTTGCTTCAGGTCTTTCTAATTCTGGACTTTAAATTAATTTTAAACTGCTTGGCTATTTTTATCATGCAGATCCTCATTTTGTGGTCTACCAACTTAAGGTAAAGATATTCACCTCCTCTTCAGGACCCCCAAGACGTGAAGACAAATACATGTACTTCGAATTCCCTCAGCCATTGCCAGTGTGTGGTGATATCAAGGTGGAATTCTTCCATAAGCAAAACAAGATGTTGAAAAAGGTGTGTTTGTTTTAATCTGAGAAAATATTGATTCCAACCCCCCCCCCCCCAATTCCTTACTGGTTCTAAATCCAGCAACTCTTCAGTTCAGTCTGCTATTGGTGACTTTAGGCATTCTACCAAAGTAATAAGGAAGCAGATATGACTCACTTATGCTTTTCTTGTCATTGTTTCTGGATATTGTGTGAAAGGGGACAATGTATATATGCCATCTGCCCACTTAGTATTAAAGCAAATGTTGTATATAATGACTGATTTCTGCTTTGATTTCCATGACTTCATCTTAGAGATGTGGACTATCACATTTTGCACTATCTGAAGTTTCCAAACCATCAGTTGCTGAAGTCGTCTTTAGCTTATATATTCATTAACGGTGGCTGTTGAGCCCAAATCAGAAAGAATGGCAACTTGCTAATTAGGTCGTTAAATGTTTCTAAATGCTGCAGTGGACCCACAAGTGCTTCAAGTCTGAGGGTCAAATCGAATATTATGGCAGCCTGCTGCTCACATGTCTGTCCTATTTATGTGTCAAGAAGTAGGATAGGATAGGTCTAATCTTAGCATAAAAGGGAACATGTTGGTACAGTCTTAACTTCTTTTGCTGTTATCATTTGAGCAACCTTTTGTGATAAATGAGATCTCAGGGCTGAAGCCCAAACATTGCAAGTTAAATCCAGAGTGGTACCAGTAGAACTGGGCTTGTAAACTGGGGTTTCCCAGCCTCTTCCCACAGCTACAGTCCATTCCACTTGCCGCGGAAAAGCTGTTCTTTGTAGTAAGAGGATATTGGCGTGAGATACTGCAGCTTTACCAGCTTCTCTGCAATAATCTCATGAGGGACTTTGTTAAAAGCCTTACTGAAATCAAGATACACTACATCCACAGTGTTCCCCTGATCCACTAGCTTGTAACTTTATAATAATAATAAGAAGAAGAAGAAGAAGAAGAAGAAGAAGGAGGAGGAGGTTTGTCTGGCATGACTTGTTTTTGAGAAACTGATGCTGGTTCTTAGTAATCAGAGCATCCTTTTCTAAGTGCTCATAGACCGACCATTTAATTATTTGTTCTATGACCTTTCCTCTTATTGATGTCAAGCTGACCAGTTGATAGTTAGTTTTTCTAACTACCAGTCAGCATTTCTTAATAGAAATGAGCAAAAAACACTGAAACATAATTTCATAGGACAAGGTTGGCTCAACTGTACCCAGTTTTTCAGCCTGTGCTAATTGAGCTGCTTTGAACAAAAGTAACTTTTGCTTTCAAACTGGCTTCAGGTGTATTGCATTAACAGAATGTGTTCTGGGATGGAAGCAGCCCAGTTGTGCTAGGTCATTGGGAGCACTTTTGAACTGTGCTTTGGTACAGTTGTACCACCTGCAAAGGAATCTTTCTTTGCTGCTGGTTTTTGCACGATGAGAGTATTTTTTTAAAAAAGATGTTGCTATAATCGGCTTCAGCACAAATAGAATACAATTTGCATTTTTAGTAAGTTTCATTCCTATTTTTAGCAACCTCTTGTATCCCTTATACCAGAGTGTCCTCTGCCACTGTAATAATGATATGGTTGCAGCCAACATCTTTCACCCAGATCACCAACAGTTATCCAAATCAATAATTCCTAAATAATTCTGGAATCTAGTTATGTCGGTCTGCCTTTAGAGATTCATGGACTTACCTGGATTTATGCCCTGAAAGCACAGATGAGTGCATTTAAGACATTAGAAGGTTATGATCCTGACTATCACAATGGTGTCTTAATACACATAACTACTTGGAATGTAATCTGCCCTCTTGCATACATGACTACCTTGTATATATAGAAAAGCAGTACAAAAGGCTTCTAAATCTTGCAGATACAATTTATTGAGCAGTTTTAGGTTAAGTAGGTGCTCCGTTTAGCAGCCTTTTCATAGAATCCCCAGACCAGGAAAGTAAATATAGAAGTGTAGAATCATTTCTATTTTTTCTATGATCCTTTCAGTACAGAACTATGAAACATCTGACTAAAACAATCAGCACAAACTTTTTTGGGGCGACGGGATGGCAATAGCTTTCTAGTGGAGTGTAAGGCAACACACTTAGTCCAAACAGCATCTCTTGTTCTTTATCTACTTCAACATTACTGTAACAGCAGAGTTACTCCTTATAGAAACGATGTTTCTTTAACTTGTTACACTTTCCTTCTAGTGATGAAAAGCAGGTTCTCTCCTTTTGCAACTTAAAAGGCAGAATATACACATGAGAAAACAAACAATTTCTTACAGGAAGTATATCATGGAAAACATTTATTGAAAGGAATTTGACTGTAGCAATGGATAATTTCAGTATCCCCATTATGGTTAATTTTAGTCCTTGGTTAATGGGTACTTTCGTTTCTTACCAATTGCAGCTACCACTAGTAGTATCTAATCTACCATACAGACTTTCATGGATATTTGACATCAGTAGACACACATATCAGAGGTTGCAAATGACTTGTTTTGTTTTGTTTTGTACTATGCCTGTTTTAATTGTACTTGTACAAAGTGGTGGTACTCAGTTGACTTGATCCTTAATTGTTGGAAATTCCTCTAATGAATTGTATCTGATGCTGCCAAATCTTGTAACCTCCAGGCCTGGATTATGAACCCTGGTTTATAGTGCTCGCTTTTTAATAAGAGGATGAGCATTACAGTGACTGCATTCTTTTTTTAGCTCATGGTTGAATATGAGTGAGAGAAGAACTCAAATCATCCTCCTTCCCTTCCAACTGCCATCCATACCTTTTTCTGCACCCATCCATTCATTTGACGGTGGTGACTGCTGCAGCAGTAGCAAAGGAAGATCTATCTCTTCTTGCTCCTCCAGTGACACTAGTGTGATGCTGTACCAGTAAACTATGTACCAGCACTTGGATGAAGTGGATATACAGCTTACCTTCTGCTGGAAAAATGAGGAAAGCTGAGGATGGGTGAGACCCCATCGCAACCTCATTGCAATCATCACAAGTTCAATTTATAATTACTCCTGAAATATGTGGACCCACTTCTCAATTTTTAAGGGAATGGGGGAGAAGAGGAAGAAAAAGTTCAGTTCTCCAGGCCAATAAAGAGTTGAACTGAGATGGGGTATATGCAGCACAGATCATCTGGTCTTTGTGCCAGTTAGAAAGCTACTTATTATTGCGGTTGATTTTCAAGTTGTAAAAAAGAGGAGAAAAGGTTTTTGAAATTAAACACTCAACAAAATTTTAATGAATAATCATGCTAGGCATTGGGGCAGCTCTACCAGAAAGGAGGGTGGTAGAGGTATATGTGTCAGTGCAAAAATGAAGATGGGGGAAAACTCTCCCCACCATAAAACTTCGTGTGTATGTATTTGTGCAGCCAGATTTCTATAGAATATATTCATATTGTGCCATGTTTATGTTACGTTAAAACAAGTTTTTTTTTCCTTTTGTCTCTAGGACAAAATGTTTCATTTCTGGGTAAATACATTCTTCATACCAGGACCAGAAGAAAATTCTGACAAAGTAGAAAACGGAAGTCTTCTTGGAGATCAGGAACTTGATGGGATTTTCAGTACAGAGCGTTCAGATAATGATAAGGAATATCTAATACTTACACTAACAAAAAATGATTTGGACAAGGCAAATAAAGACAAGGCAAATCGTTACTTTTCTCCAAACTTTAAGGTAGGTATACTCAATGGCCTTGGTCCAGTATACCTGAAGGAGCGTCTCCAGCCCCATCGTTCTGCCCGGAGACTGAGGTCCAGCCCTAAGGGCCTTCTGGCGGTTCCCTCGTTGTGAGAAGCCAAGTTACAGGGAACCAGACAGAGGGCCTTCTCAGTAGTGGCGCCCGCCCTGTTCCCATCAGATGTCAAAGACAAAAACTGCTACCAGATTTTTAGAAGACATCTGAAGACAGCCCTGTTTAGGGAGGCTTTTAATGTTTAATAGATTACTGTATTTTATTTTTCTATTGGAAGCCACCCAGAGTGGTTGGGGAAACCCAGCCAGATTGGCGGGGTATAAATTATTATTATTACTATTACTATTATCAAATAAACCTGAAGTGTGCTCAGAGAGATTGAAAGTATGCCATGCATAGTAAATCTGGGGTCTTATTGTACAGTGGTGGTACCTCCGGTTATGAACTTAATTTGTACCAGAGGCCCGTTCTTATCCCGAAACCGTTCTTAACACGAGGTGCGCTTTCACTAATGGGGCCTCCTGCTGCCGCTGCACATCTTCCGCTCACATCCTGGGGCAAGGTTTGCAACCAGGAGCATCTACTTCTGGGTTAGCGGAGCTCGTTACCCGAAGCGTTTGAAAGGAGGATGGTACGTAACCTGAGGTTCCACTGTATACCTTAAGGGTAAATGTGTGACAACCCTGCAATGAATTTATTTAAAATACTTTTAGCCCACTCTTCATCACAAGTGATCCCAAGATAGGGTACAAAAACACAACTTAAAAATAACATCCATCTGCCCAGTAAATATAAAATGAGAGTGGCAGCTTCAGAATCAGTATCATAAGATTTCCAGCAATATCATAAGATTTCCACCAGACTGCACTGCTTCTGAGTCATCTTCAAGCGCACCCTATGTAAAGCATATTATAGTAAGCTAACTGGGAGTTACTAGGGCAGGGCTCCCCAAACTTACCCAGCTTCGGGCCGGCACCCATTGTGCTGATCGCGCAGAGGGCGGGTGAAAGCGTGCCCATACGTGTGCGCACACGCTGTTTCCAGCACACTTCCGAGTCGGAGGAACGTCAGAAATAGCTTGTGCGCATGCGCATGGGTCTCCTCTGACCTGGAAGTGTGCCAGAAATCATGCTTGCGCATGCACTCAAGCTTATTTCCGGCGCACATCCGACCCAGAAGTGGGCAGCCACACTGCTAAGAGTGGGTGGCGGCAGGGGTCGTCGCGGGCCGGATAAAAGAGGCCTTCGGGCAGTAGTTTGGGGATGCCTGTACTAGAGCATGAATTACTCTGGCAATCTTACCTCCGATTATCAATAACAGGAAGATGTTCAAATTTAAGAGAATTTTGTATTAAACTGTTTTATTTGTATGTTAAAACTGCTATCACACTGACTTATTTTCCTCTTTCATTTGTGTTATCCATACCTGCATACAAATATAGTAAGAGCTGATTTTGGCAGAACCCAAGTTGAATTCTGTTAATTGATGTTTAGACTATAGTATGTGAGAAAGAAAAATTAGTTTCCTTTTACAATTCCATTTCGGAAGCACACATTTAATAAGTACTTCGTTAGGCTTTTCTTAAGGTTTCTGGGATCTTGCTAAAATCTTTTGATAGAGTAGATAGTGACCACATCCTGAGTAGATTAACTGTTAGAATAACTATGAAGAAGCTAGAAATATGGGGCTTTACCATATTAATAGAAGATTGGATCAGCCACTCTAGAAGAAATGAAAGATGTAAGATAACAATACGTCTTGAAATTACCGGTGCTGCTTTAAAGATCCCCAGTTAATCACATAAGATACTTGCTCTTTGGGTTTTTGTCTAGTGTTAATGCCTAGGTTGTGATTTTTTTTATAGCATACATGAATTGTAAACAGCACATCAACTAGTATAATATTCTGCATTCACTTTTCTTGTTCATAACAGTGCTGTGCACAGATGACCACACAAAGAACTACAGATGCAGGGAGTAACCTATTCCTTCTTTTCCAAGCAAATATGGACTGATATCCTTTGTCTTTTTTTCTAGGTGAAGCTATTTTTCACAAAAACAGTAGAGGAGCCATCAAACGCAGAGGCTAGCAGCTCAACTTCAGTAACACCGGATGTTAGTGATAATGAACCTGATCATTATAGGTATTCTGACACCACTGACTCTGATCCAGAGAATGAACCTTTTGACGAAGATCAGCATACACAAATTACAAAAGTCTGAATATTTTTTTTTATTTGGGAAAAAATACCACAAAGAAGAAAACTTGAATAAACTGAATTATGGACCTTTTGAAATGGCAATAGGACATTGTGTCACAATTATCAGTTGTAGGAACAGTTCTTTTCCTGACCAATCTCATTTTGCCCTATGAAGTCTCTGGGCTTGACACTTCTTGTCCAGTTGGAAAAAAAAGGTTACGTAGCTATGTTATGTATATACCTTTTCGTGTCAAGAGAACATTTAAACTTCAATTAGGAAAACACAAAGATGGCACTTTCCCATTTGATTCCAGTTTTATAAAAGTGGAGACAGATCTGATGTGTATACGTAGGGAATTTTCCTTTTGTGTTCTGTCACCAATTGAAGTGGCTGTAAAGCTCTTTCTAATACACAGGTTCACATCCTGCCCCTTTCTTTGCACTTATGTGGCAACAGATAAGTCTGCAGTTGGCTTGGAGAAGTAACGGGTTTTACTACATTCAAATGCATGTAATATGGGTAGGAGAGTGGAAAGAGAAGCTCAGAAAGGATTGTTTTGTGCTGGACCCTGGATTGTGTACCATTCCCAGCTTACTTACATGCACCTCTTTAGCATGCTACAGTAATAAATCCTGGACATTTGAGGAATCGCCGCTGTCACTGCTTGTTTGTGCATTTTATTTTTTTTAAAGCATAATGGTGCTAGAAAAGGCAGCTAGAGGGAGTGGTTCTGTATTAGGGGTACAGGAATGAACCTTCTACAGCATCTTAAAAGATCTACAAATGAAGGGATATGAAAATTTGGTTACATGTGAGACACCGTAACAATGACTTAACCATACAAATGTGGAGGCTGTCTACCAGAAATAGGCTTACACAGTTGTTTGTGTGTTACAGTTGCCATGCCCCCAGCTGTGGATGATAAATGTTGAAGTAATATTTTTTCTATAAAAAAAAGAAAATAAAAAAATCCTTGTCTTTCAAACATTTGGAACTGCTATTTCGAATTTCATGGTGTAAAATCCCATTGGTTTATTGGAGTTAAACTTGTTCATTATTGTCCCATTTGAGTAAAAGAATTTGGAATAATCCATTTTTCCTAGTCCATTAGCATTGATAACAAGGGTATATATGGTAACTAGTCAAGGCAGAACTCAGGCTGAATACCGAACAAAGGGGCAGCATGCTGCTTCAACATTCATTGGTAAATTTGCTCCCATTTCTAATCTGTGTAGTTGCGTGCCTATAACTTCATATTATTTTTAGTGGAACTTGCGTGTAACTGCACAGGATCATAGATTTTATCTATTACGTAAACTTTTTTTCAAAGCTAATGTTTAGATTTCCTCAGATTCGATCCAGTTCTACAATACCATACATGGACCTTATTGGCGAGAGGTGACTACCAAGTCACCGTTGACTTTCTCCTGCAACTTACGTTGAGCCTGATTTATGTTAAGACAATTTGAAAGCCACTTTAGCCAACTAAAAAGTTTGTGCTTTAAAATGTTTGGATGTTGACAGTGTTCAGTGTCTTGTACAGTTCTACTGTGTAACATGGGAGGGTCAGATTGGAAATATTTCAATGGCCTTTTGCACTGTTCTTCCTTTGGAATGTGAAGGTCTGAATGAGGGTTTGGATTTTGAATGTGTCAGTGGTTCTGAGAAGCCTTGCTTACGTTTTTATGGTATAGTCATTGGAAAAGGAAAATGGTATTATATATATATATTATATATATATAATATATTATGCATACTCTTCTATACTTTTGTTTCAGCTTCCATCCCCATAGAACATGGCAAGAATTACTATGACTGAAAGGTTTGAGTCCTAATTAAAACTTTATTTATGACAGTATTCATCATTTAGCTTGAAAATGCATTCTTGTAGGTAATTTCTTGAGTTTCTGGACTGTGTGCTTAAATTCTTGGATGTGCAGCAGCTTACATGTCTGAAATTACTTGAAGGCATCACTTTGACAGGAGCTTACTCTTAGGCCCTGTGCCATCCCCTCATCATCTGTAGCCCCATTTAAAATAGTTTGTCACAGTAGTTAAAGGGCAGTTGTATAAAATAGCACCAAGGTTATATGCTGTGGCACAAATTGTAAACTGAAGGGATGTTTACATGCAGCATCAATTGTTTTCAGCTTTAAGGAAAAAGAGTTTGGGGTGCCAGTGTGCAGTTCCATGTTTAAAATTCTAGCAAATGTGCAATATGTTAACGATGCCTGTGGTTGCCACAAAGTGCCTCGTTTACCTTTTTAAAATACTGTTAAAATGTGTCATGCATGCAGATGGAAGGGGTGGAACTGTGCACTAAAAGGAGGCTTTAACTGCAATGTTTGGTAGAGCTGCCTCTTTACTCCACCAGTTCAAAATTCTCAGTCTGTTTTCATATAGAATATTATATATATATACATATATATATACACTAAGAAAAAAAGTCTGTTAAGCAGCCTTATTCTGATTCAGCCTCTTCAGATACTATTGTGCTGTGCAACAGTGGCTCTGTGTGTAATGCTATGCACCGAGGATACACAAAACAAGAAAATGACATGTACAGGATAATGTCTCATACAAATCAGATGTCCGTTTGTTATTGTGTTTAACAGCCCTTTATCGTAGTGTTAAAACTCCACTTAAAACTGATTAAAGTCTCATTCTTGTCACTGTGTTGGGTGTATTATTATATGGAAGCACATGGAATAAAATCACTTATATTTCAGTAAAATAATGAAAAGCACATGTGATTAAAAGCCTGGGGATTGCTTAATGGAGACGAACACGTTTAAAAGTATACCCAAATTTCATTGGGGAAAATTGGTGGGGTTTTGACAGTTTGTGATTAGACTAGTGTGGGAATATCACCACATAATTTTGTTTTGTAGTTTTGAATCTTCTGTAATAACTTCAGTATGGTGAACTTCTTTTTTCTGCTGCATGGAAAAGGGCATAGCTTAGTGGGGTAAAGCTCAAGCATTACATAATAAAGTTCTAGGTTAATACACAGCATATCCTCAATGGCTGCTTTTAGTACTGTAGTTGAAAGGACAAGAAAAACCTGTTTGAGACCTTAGAGCTAATAAGAAAGACAGTGTCTGCTAAATAGGCCATTGGTCTAAAATGGTTATTTGGCAGCTCCTTTATATCTGTGCTGATCTAGAGCAATTAAACCATTCCTGTTCATTCTAATATACATCTATCACAGAACAATTTGCACACCTAGCTATTTTCATGGTAAACTGTCAGCATGAATACATATATGAAACTTGGACATCCGGGATGGGTTAATTTTGTAGCTTTAAAAATATTACCACCAGAAATCAAATGCTTTGATGCATTGTTTCAGAGGTGACTGCTAGTGAACAATCAGCTTTTTCCCATTGGTCCAGAAGGGTTTTTGATGCTGGTTTCTTTGTATTTAATGTGCTCAAAAGATGACACTATATATTGCTTTACCATTTTTATAAAGCATGAAGAAAGGAAACTATATGCTTTTGTTAAATTAGCCAAGATTGTCTAATTTCTAGCGTTGCCATGTTAGTATTCATTTAATACCTTAAGTTGTGAAAAGCTGTATGGGGCAAAGATTGTTCCTAATTGTCCTAGACCTTTGTACAATACTTTAAGAATAATATGAATGTATGTCTAAAACCACAGAATAGTGTTGATGGAGGCTCAGAGCAGCCTTGTACTGTAACCATTCCATGTTTATGTGAAATGAAAACTGAAAAGTTGAACCTTATGATACACTAACATTTCAGATTTTCTCCATTTTGTGATGCATAGTCCCAAAATCATGCTGGAGTGCTTGCTTATCTGTTGGTTTAAAAATCCCTAACTTTTCAGTTCTTTCCTACAAGTAGTCAAGCTTTTGATAGTAACATAAGAGAGAGAAAAGACCCATCTATTGCTTCATTATATATTACCTGATTTCCCCTTTCATCATGTGGAAACATACATTCTTATATTGAATGAGGACACAGCTGTCCTTTTCAGACACTCTGTAAGTTCCACCTTTAAAGTCACACCTCTCCTGCTTCCACTGCCACTGTGATGAATGTAATTCCCAGAGTATGGTCTGAAAGCACATGAGCCTTCCTTCTGCTAAAGCAAAGCAGGCCTTAGTCTGGATGGGTGACTGCCTAGAAGCCACATTTGGTTTGAATTTAATGACAGAAGAAGTGGGATATAAATGTAAGAAAAGATCTATCAAGGTTCTAAACCATGTAAGGAGCCTCCATCAGAAAAGATCCCCTGCTGCAGAAAGTATGCTTAGCACAATGATGGCAGCAGCAGGAGGAACACAATTCTGGGGGTCTGGGCTAAAAACCTCAGCCATTTCCCCCATGGTTTTCTTTTGCATGCACATAATGTGTGAAGAGGGCTACATTGATGACACATTTATCTGAAGTTCTTGCATACTTTTAAAACCGTTTTTATTATTTTTTACATGCCATTCTGATTAGTCTTTTATTTCTAAAAGCAGGTCGATTGGAATTCTTCAGTGTGGGTACTGTGCAGTATTGATGTGTTTGTGCAAAGTATAATGTAGAGAAGCTTTCAGAGTGCTGAGGAAGAATTTGGGTGCTTCCCTTTGCCCTTGGCTAGGCTTTCTTCACTACTGTGCAGGCACTGAGGCATGGGACACAGGCTTTTTTGCTATGTTCTCCAATCTGGGAGGTTTCTCCTCCCCACGCTTTAAAATTTGTTACTTGTATTTTTCCTCATCTTCCATCTTATGACTTGGCACCTGGCATTTATTATGGTGGTTGTTTATCAGAAGAAGCCTACTTCCTGCATTGCAACCATTGCTTGATCACCTTTCTAAATGTGCTAGAAGCAATGACTGTATACGGAATATTTCTATAGTCACAGTAACTGTATGGGTTGGCCATACAATTGATGGTGCATTAGATGCACACATTTGGGATGGCTTAAATCTATAGCAACACACTGGAGACAGTGTAAGGAGCACTGCACAGAAGCAATCAAAGTCATATTGTGCTTGCTACAAAAGATTCAAAGTGCCTCCTAAATTTACCTTTGCCATTTTGGGGCAGCAGTACAGTGGTACCTTGGTTTACGAACTTAATCTGTTCCGGAAGTCCGTTCTTAAACCAAAGCGTTCTTAAACTAAGGCGTGCTTTCCCATAGCAGTGGGGGACTCAATTTACACTCAACAGGAAGCAGAACATGGTCTCTTTCCAAGGCAAAGTTCAGACTAAAACACCTACTTCCCAGTTTGCAGCGTTCTTAATAACAGTTGTTCATAAACTAAGCTGTTCTTAAACCAAGGTACCACTGTAGTGGAAAATGCCTTGGAACATACTGAGTTTTGTTAGACAATGCAGCCAGGTTTATGATAGTTGACCTTAACTGCAGCTAAGAATTTATATTTTTCTCCATCTGTGGTTATGCTGGTCTGAGATATTAGCTTTATCTAAAAAAGGAGGAAGTGTGGCTAAAAACGAGAGATCCATTTCATCTTGGCTTCCTCTTAATTCCTGCCATATTCAAGGTGCTTGCATAAAACTGTTTCATACAGAACTGGCATACAACTACCTGAATTTACAGCCATTTTAATGTTTTGTATCGATAAACATTAATAAATCAAACATTGTTGTCACAATGTTTAAAGTATAAAATACAATGCTTAAAGTATAAAATATGAAATTAACTGGTAGTTAACCCAGTGTTGCTTGGGAATTACAGTATAAGAAACCAAAACAACATAATAACCTCCAAGATTTATTAATGGATCGTTAAATTTGTTGGTTTCTGGGCTATACACACAGCCCATGTCCGGGTGTTTCGGAGGGGACGGATCATGGCAGACTGAAGGTCTCTCATCGGCTCGTTACTGATGGATATAGCAGTGTGGCCTTTGATGATAGCCAGACACACATTTGTCAATTTTCACAAAAGAAGTTGAAACGAAGGAATGGAATTGTTGCTTTAAAAAGTTTGCTGTTTGTAGGATAAGGAGATTGCAAGAGGAGGGTTTTCCTGCCTTGTGGGTTGAGTGATGGGAGGCCAAGGACTGTCATCTTGCCCAAACCATGCTGCAGTCTTGTTATGGACACTGACCGGAAAAACACCTACCTTTCTTAATTATCTTCGGAACAAGATAATTTACAACTCAGAAGTATTTCTGCGTCTGCCAGTGAAAGTCGGTAGGTTAACTGCTTTCTGAAATAGAGAAGGTGTTGACTGCTTATAGTGTCAAGTAAAAGTGGTGAAAAGCTGGATTTATGGCGTGGAATGAGAAAGTTTTAACCTGACAAGGGGAATCTATGCAGCTTTAAGTGGATTGTTTTCTTATTATTACTTTGGCGAATGTGTGTTTAGGAAATTGAAAGTTGCTTTGCCAGCTGACACTATTCCTAGGAATGGAATGTGCTTCTCTTGAGCTGTTTTCTAAATGAGGCAGGTGCAAGCTGTGAAATTGTTGTAGTGATTGGGCAGAACTAATATACCGTACTTTTCTGTGTATAAGACTAGGTTTTTTTTACTTTAAAATAAGGTTAAAAATCTGGGGACGTCTTATACATGGATAGTGCATATGCCCATTTTCTAAATTTGGGGTCCCCCAAAGTAGGGGGAATCTTATACATGGGGGTGTCCTATACACAGAAAAATACAGTGTATATATATATTTAATGCGGGCAAAGCATTAAAATTTAGAATATCACAAGAATGAAAAGGAAAAAAAGAGGCAGAAGGAAAAACGGTGGAAGAAAGGAGATCTTCAGGGTCCCTGCTTGCTGCAGATTTTCTTAAACAAATGCCGGCAGAGCAAACAAAGTCTCTTAATGCAAAAACGGAGGTTTTAGAGGGGGGAAATAGATAAAAATTTGACAAGATCAGAAGGAACAGTCAATGAAATGAGCAATGCAACTAAACCGGAGATGAATGAAATGGAAAAAGGGATCAGAAATGTTATAGATGCTCTAGAAGATGATAAAGAACAGGCAGGACTGAGGGATGAACCTTTGGCAAAACTAGAAGGAGCAACTGATCAGGTGGAAGAAGCCACTATACATATGTATGGAGAAATGAAGAAACAATGATAAAGCTGAGATTCTGGAAAAGAAAAACGAAGTTAAAAATGGAGAGATATTTGGATAATCTGACATCTATGGAATTGAGGGAGGAAGAGTTTAACCTACGATTTGGGAGTGATCCCAGGGGATAAAAGTATTAAATCCCTGGCATTCTTTCTGGAAAAAGAATGGAAGAAATGCATATGGAAATGGAAAAAAGAAGGCTGATAAATACAACAGGAAGTGGAAATTGACGATACAGAACTGAGTGTGGACCAATGGATATGGAATATTGTCTCGATGTGTTCACAGCAGAGAGATTTATCAGCACAGAGCGGGAAAGATTTATCATAATTTAACATAGAGGCATGGTTGCTGAAATTGTAGGAGGCTAAGTTGATATGTTTAATTAGAAACTATTACAGGGACATACCAATATTATTAATTGGGGACCCTTTTTGTGTGACAATGAAGATGAACACGTAATATTTTCTCCTCCCCCCCTTATCTTGATATATATATGCAAAGTACAGTCGTACCTCGGGTTGCGAACACCTTGGGTTACGAACAACCCGGGTTACGAACTTTGCAAACCCAGAAGTATTTTCGCCGCACGCGTGTGCAAAGTGTGAAAATAGCGCTTTGCGCATGCGCAAAACGGCGGTTCGGGCCCTTTTCGGGTTACGAACTTTTCAGGTTACGAACTGCGACCCGGAACGGATCGCATTCGTAACCCGAGGTACCACTGTAATAATAAAGCCCAGGTCCAGATCAGTTTGGAGATGGGGCTAATGTTTCATTAGGGATTGGTGGACGATGACACTGCAGCTTGTTTCCCCACCTCCTGATGAACTGTAGAGAGCATAGTGGTTCAATCCTGCTGGATGCTGGTATGCTAGCATGTTTACTGCAGGAACACATCAGCAAAGCAGTCCACTGCATCCAGCAGTCCTGCATAATTGGTGGGTCTCCCCTCCACTGCTGCTGCATGAGCTTGGCTGTTATGCTAGGTCTGCTTTCCCTCCCCTCTCTGCAACTAAAGTAGTTGCTTTTGTCAACCACTATTTTAGCAATTGCTGTAGTCCTTCCTCTGTCTTGAGTAAACTTCATAATTCACTGATGTTGAGACTGTCCCATCAGACCTAATGAGAGAGGTTGAGTTAGATAAGATGCAGTGAGTGAGTTCTAATGCAATTGTTGTTTTACAGATACTGTAGCATTATTTTGCTATAGAATCCCTTCTGTCTCATCTTAAAAATTCCTTTAGGTAGGAGTCTAACCTTTATTCAGTGAAATCCCACACATACCTCAGTGCTTGCCAGCCAGGCAAGCAAGCAAGGGACATTGCCACAGTTCAAGGACACATTCCAGCCAGAAAAAAAGCACTTGAAGGTACAAAGTAGGACCATGAGGGGGAAAGTCTAGGGATAGAGGGCATGGCCTGGAAAGAGTCTGCAGGGGTCCCCAAACTAAGGCCCGGGGGCCGGATGCGGCCCAATCGTCTTCTCAATCCGGCCCGCGGACTGTCCGGGAATCAGCAAGTTTTTACATGAGTAGAATGTGTCCTTTTATTTAAAATGCATCTCTGGGTTATTTGTGGGGCCTGCCTGGTGTTTTTACATGAATAGAATGTGTCCTTTTATTTAAAATGCATCTCTGGGTTATTCGTGGGGCATAGGAATTCGTTCATATGTTTTTTCCAAAATATAGTCCCCCCCCCCACAAGGTCTGAGAGACAGTGGACTGGCCCCCTGCTGAAAAAGTTTGCTGACCCCTAGTCTAGAGGGACATATTTCTGGGCCTGAAGTTCCCCACCACTGGTAAATGATCAACCTGAGTTGCTGTGCCCTCAGTTGATGCATTCAGTTGCATATGGAGGAGAGTACTCTCGCCATCTTGCCTCTTAAGGATTATATCAGCTGCTTTTCTTTTCTGTCCTTTTATATCCCATTCAGCTCTTCTCAGGCTAGAGGAAAAGGAAAACTTAGGCATCCTACCATTAGCTTTAGCAGAAAGCATGTTGGATGCTTTTCTTGTCTTTGCAGTTTTGCTTTATTCATATACTGTTCCTTCCTTTACTCCTGATATTTATTGTTGTAGGATTGGATAGTTTGTACAATCAGCTTTCGTTATTCATTTTAGAGGTTCACCATATTTGACAGATATTTGGGTGTATCTCTTGAGCGAAAGAACTGTCTACTCCAAGGTCCATAAATTCAGTCTGATTAAGTTTACATACTTTCGCTCGCCCAGCTCTTGAAATTGACCCCAGCATTAAAAGGGTTGAACAAAGCTGCATGAAATTGACTTAAATTCCTCTCATAAGTTGCAAAATATTTAATGTGGGGGCGGGGGAAGAATAGTGGAAAAAAGAGACTAATGAGCTATGCAAAATCAAAGTGACACATACAGAAGTGAGCAGAACTCCTTTTACTGTCTTCAAAATCTTTACTAGCTATAGCCTCCACCTTTGTAAAAGTGATTTCTGAAACCACAAAGTTGGGCTGCTGCAGCAGACGTACAAACCTATGTAAATGCATTTATTGCTATCTACCAGTAGGAAACAGGCTATGTATACCTTGCTACTTTCACAGGTTTCAGCATGCTTCTGCCACGTGTTTGAAAGAAAAAAAAGCACATGATATACTTGGCCACAGTCCAAAGGTCATAGAATCCCCTGCAATGCAGGAATCTCAACTAAAGCATCCATGGCAGATGGGCATCCAACCTGCTTTAAAGCTTTCAATGAGGGAGAGTCCTCCACCTTCTGAGGGAGTCTGCTCTTGTCAGAAAGCTCTTCCTAGTGCTTAGTCAGAATCTGCTTTCTTGTAACTTGAAGCCATTGGATTGAGTCCTACCCTCCAAAGCAGGAGAAAACGAGCTTGCTCCATCTTCCATCTGACAGTCCTTTAGACATTTGAAGATGGCTATCATATCTCCTTTCAGCCTCCTCTTATCCAGGCTAAACATACCAAACTTCCTCAACCGTTCCTCATAAGGATTGGTTTCCAGACCCTTGATCATCTTGGGCACACATTCCAGCGTGTCAATATCTTTAAACTGTGGTGCCCAGAATTACACACACTGTTCCAGGTGATATCTCACTAAGTCAGAATAGAACAGTACTATTACTTCCTTTGATTGGGACACTATACTTCTGTTGATGCAGCCAAGAATAGCATTAGGGTGTGTTTTTGCTGCTGTATCATATTGTAGACTCGTTTTAAGCTTGTGATCTACTAAAACCCCTAGATCTTTTACACATGTACTACTGGCAAGTCAGGCTTCCCCATCTTATATTTGTGCAGATGGTTCTTCCTGTATAAATGTAGAACCTTACATTTGGGTCTATTGAAATTCATTTTGTTAGTTGGGGGTCAGTTCTCCAACCTGTTAAGGTCATATTGAATCCTGATTCCACATTCTGTGGCATTAGCTACCCCCTCCTGTTTCCTCTCATCTAGCAATTGGATGAGCATTCACTCAATTCCTTCATCCAAGTTGTTTATAAAGGCATTGAACAATAGGCCCAGGACGGAACCCTACAGTACCTCACTTGTCACTTTTTTCCAGGACGATGAGGAACCATTTGTGAACACTTGTTGGCCAATGAAGCTCATCCAGCCCACATTTTGCCAGCTTCTCCACACAAATACCATGGGGGACTTTGTCAAAAAGCCTTACTGAAATCAAGATACACTATGTCCACAGCATTCCCCTGAACTGGAGTTCAGTGAGGGAAATAAATCAGGGAATGGGCATTGGGTGAAGGCCTCCCCACCCATGCTCCCGTGTAAACATCAGCATAAGAAAGCAACTTGAAATGCAACTAGTGCCCTTGCTGCAGTTCAAGCTGCTAATGTGTACATAGTCAAACTGCCTGAAGAATCTCTTTCAAGAGAAGCTGTGGAGAGAACAATATAATGCATTGTGGAACAATAATCCTCTAACTGCAAATGCACAAATGCCAGTTTACAGGTATTTTAGCATATCTCCCCTGTGGGCATAGTTTGGAGTTTCAAAGCTGTAAATGCTTTCCCCACTGCATAAGCAGATAATTCAGAAAAGTAATCTGAAAGACCATAATCGTATTTCTGAGAATAATAAAAATGATGAAAATTGCATCGCTTGAAGATCACATCTAGTTAGCAAGGGATCCTACTCTTTAACCTTATTTTTAAATCACCGCTTTTGCTATAGGAGTGGCAACCTTAAGGAGGTTGGTAAACTGTCCATGCTGAGTTAAGAGGGTTTGACATTTATTAACCCAGCTTTGTGCACATCCATTAGCAATTTGCTCCAAACAGTGTTTTTTGGGGGCAACTTTGTACCTTGATATGCTGTAAATTCCAACCAGTACAAAAGCAAGGCAGTATAACTTTGGGCAATATAGAAGAAACCACAACTCTCATCATGGCACATGGTAGGTTCAAAAGCCACCTCAAATAAATTTTGAATAGTTTATTGCTTGGTAACATTAGTCCAGCCCCAAAAAGAGTGACGGTAGTGCTTTTTATGAGTGGCTAAACAAGCTTTGGAAACTGCAAAGTGCTTTTATTTTACTTGTCTCACAAGCTCTTATTATCAATTAGGAACATGGAAAAGAAGTTACAGGTAGGTAGCTGTGTTGGTCTGCCATTGTTGAAACAAAATTTAAAAATTCCTTCCAGTAGCACCTTAGAGACCAACTAAGTTTGTCATTGGTATGAGCTTTCATGTGCATGCATGCATTCTGAAGAAGTGTGCATGCACAAGAAAGCTCATACCAATGACAAACTTAGTTGGTCTCTAAGGTGCTACTGGAAGGAATTTTTTTCTTATGCAAAAGAAGTGTTAAACTCCTGCTTGTGGAGAGACTTTTATTTTAAAATATTTGAGTAGCTTTTTGACAGCATCTAAAATGATTCCCCAGCAACAAAGCAAATCCGTAAGAGGTATAGGAAGCCTAGGAAGCTATTCCAGAGTTGGGGTCCCTTCCCCACTTAATCTGCGAAAGAGGAAGGCCTTAGAGCACTGGGTTCTGCACTAGATGCCCTGCTAGTGCTACTGCACTAGATGCCCTTCAGACTGTATCGCTTCAAGAAGATTGAGGTTGCATTTTCCCCCCATGTTGACAGGAGGGAGAATTTTCCGAATAGCATGTGTTGATAGCTGATTTGGTTTTTGAGACAGGGCCAGCCCCTAACATTGGGCAGAGTAAAGTGCCATAAACTGGGGTGCGGATGCCAAAAGCTATATGTACCCCATGGCCTTCCCTGTGCCCTGTAAGGTAGTGTCTCCCTCAGGTATGGTGGGTGGTGTCACTTCCACACCGCTAATGGAAAATTCAGCTGCCAGTCCAGATGTGGAATGGGGAGGGTGACATCTGTCCCTTTGCCTCAGGTGGCAGAATGTGTTTCTCTGAGGCCAAGTGTGTTGTCTAGGAGGCCTTTCAATACCACATATACATTTTCTTTCAGGTTACTTCTCACAAGGCAGGAAAGGCACTAATCCTTTGAGAATATTGATGTATTTTAGGATTCAGGCAGGGTTTACGCTTGAGTTACAAGGGTTTTCTTATAATAATAAAAAGCCAAGAAAAATGGCAATGGCGGTGACCCTGACCTAACTCGCTCCAGGATCCCAGCTTACTCACTGAAGACACTTTGTGGAACGCATCTGTTCCCAAGATCTTCCTTGTCCTTGTCCCTATTTTTGTTGTTGCTCAGAATAGATAATGTTCTGTTTCCTCAGTACTGTGAACTTGCTTGTCTGGCAAGAGGATTCAAGTATGGCAAGCTTTCCATAGTTTTAAATTAGTTGTTGTTTGTTTTGTTTTTTAAGTTGAAAGTGGTTATTTGAGATGGGCCTAGCGAATGTATGCAGGCAATTTCGGACAAGATATTAAGAGTTACGACCTGTAAATTAGATTTAAGGGTGTGGGAGGGGGAAAGAGCAAAAATTGACTGGAATGAATGCTAGCAGGCAGGTTTTTATTGGAGGCAGATTGGGGTATGTGGGAAAATGCCTTTTTGACCAGGAAAGATGAAAACAAATGAATAAACAAAACAAATGCCTCAAAACCAAATAGTACACAGTAGATCAAAGGCACAGTCATTTAGGAATGCAAGTGAGTCCTTACCCAGCCTTTAATGGAGAGAGAAGTGCTGGCTTGACATTGGTCAGCGTGGATTTTTTCCATCTTCTTTGATGTTGTGCTTAGAGTGGGTTCAGCACTGCTAAGTCATTCTAAAACCATTCTTTATTATTAAGATATTGACAAATATCCCCTTACTAGCCAAATGTGCCTACATACACATACAGAGAAATCACAAATGCATGGAAATTAGATCAGAAAGATTAAAATATTTAAAAGCCAAGTAAATAAGGGAAAATAAAATATACAGGTAGACGTCATGATTTTGCTTCATCTATAAATGTACTAGATTTCTCTATGAAGCTGTCTGTACATTGTGCATTGCGGGAGGCAGTGGAAGACAGGAGTGCCTGGCGTGCTCTGGTCCATGGGGTCACGAAGAGTCAGACACGACTAAATGACTAAACAACAACAACAACAACATTGTGCATCCTTATTTATTCTAAAATATGCAAGTTTATTTAAAAAAGACCCCAAGTATGCCCATATCAATATGAAGTATGAGTAGTTCTGGCTGATTTCCAGTCAGCACCAATGGACTGTCTAGTTGAGATTTGCAAATTTGTAAACAGTTCTAAGAACTTCTGAGGCTGGGTCTTTTAAAAAGTCACATGCAGACAAGCCATTCTTGACTCTTGAAGAATTGGCCTTGTGTTTTGAGAACAGAGCATTCTTTGCTTACAAAGTTTGGCAATGCTATTAAAACAGGGTCCGCCAACCATTCTGGGCCCATGGGCCCATTGGCGCACTGGAGAAACATTTGGGCATACTTCATGCACCACAAGCTACACTCATTGGCTACAACATAATGTTTCTTTCAATTTCAGTAGGGGGAGGTATCCTTTGGGTGCCATGGAAGGCCTGCTGTGTGTTGCAAATCCTGTATTAAAAGTAATGTCTCTACCTCAGTCACATGGGTTGCAACCTCAAACCTTATATGGTAGGGTTGCTACCTGGGCACTGCATACAAATCTTCCATTCTCTCTTGGAGAGTGTTTGTGGCTGTTTCCAACCATCTCATCTCCTGGCCCTGTAATTTTATCATTCCTACAACAGTATGCAGAAGGTCCCTTCTTCAGTCCTTGGCATCTCCAGTTACAAGGATCAGTTAGTAGGTTTATGGACCAAGCAGTCAAACCTGGTATAAGGCAGCTTCTGATGCACCTACAGAAGTGAGGGGACTGTTGAGTATCTGGTAGGGGGAGACCCATAGCTAGCTGGGCGCATTTGTTCACAATGGCTCACAAGTGGCGTGCATTGCCCTCCTTGCAAATATACCTCATAAACTAAAAATATCTAAAGGGCAGACTCGAATGACCTTTCATCCCCTTTTCCTTTTTTTGCATTACTGTATAGCATGATTTTATTTCTCGTAAGAATATTGAGGCACAAAGTCGCTCAGTGTCACCATAATATTCAAACGTCTGGCTCATCCAAGACTTTATGGAACGTTTGCTCTTAATGATGATGTCACTCACAGGTGTAGGATACTTTTCTTTTTACTTAACTTTGTTACTTGTAAAGGGAATATATGAATCAGACTATTTCTTTGGAACTGCCCTGTACCTTTCTACTTTTGTCCTTCCAGGCTGGTTTACATTTTTTATTCTTTGTTTTTCTTCTTTTTGTTATGTTTGCACTTCTTAACAAATTCAATAAAATGTTAAGTGGAAAACACAGACACACAAGAGGTGTGTGTTACATTTGTGGGCATCCTTCACTGAGCACAGCAGCCATGCATATTGTTTATGTTAGGAAAGTGAATTGCTAAGGATTCCTTGTGGGAAAGTAACTTGTACTGTAAGACACTGTGAAACTTGCACACATGCAAGTAACATGGTCTGATAAATTATGGTGCCTTATTTGCAAGGCTGTGGTAGTGTGGTAAAAAGTAAAGAGTTTTGTTCTGCTGTCATGGAATCTAGAAGAGCTGACTGGCTGTTTGTCACAGCAGAAGTTTTTTGAAACATACTATTTCCCCACCCCTGCCCAAGTAGGAGAGAAAAATAAAGGCAACTCTGCCTTAAAGGAATGGATTTTTCTCTGCTTTTGGTCATACTCTAATATGTACCGTTCTTTGTCTAATATTCTAATTAACTAGACCCACATTTTTATTACTACATTTTGAGTCTTCTCTTGGGTAATGACTTATGTTGAGTTCAGGCCTTGTGGGCTGCAGTAAAATGAGTTGTTAGGATTGCATAATAACACACTTTGCACACTGTGTGTTCAGATTAGTTTACGTGGGTGGTGAGGAGAGAAGAATGAAGGGGAAAGTGGTGGAGTGAGGGAGAGGAAATAAGGTGATGGAGATAAAGGTTTTGGCCCCACCTACTTTTTGGTTAGGCCTGACTCACACCAGCACACAGCACACTATCCCCAGAGAGTGTGGGCCAGATGAGAAAAAAAGAAAGAAAGCCAAAAGAGAGTTTTCAAGAAGCAAAGTGAAGAAGCCATAAATGTGAGCAAAAGCAATTTTGTGGACTGAGATGCGCGCATATAAATAAATTCTGGGGTGGTGCTTGTTCACACCTCTGTTCAAGCCCAGCTATGGCCCTTGTGTGTTCCATTGCACTTCCCTAAGACTGGTGCTGGAGGAGACTCTTGAGAGTCCCATGGACTGCAAGAAGATCAAACCTATCCATTCTGAAGGAAATCAGCCCTGAGTGCTCCCTGGAAGGACAGATCGTGAAGCTGAGGCTCCAATACTCTGGCCACCTCATGAGAAGAGAAGACTCCTGGAAAAGACCCTGATGTTGGGAAAGATTGAGGGCACAAGGAGAAGGGGACAACAGAGGATGAGATGGTTGGACAGTGTTCTCGAAGCTACGAACATGAGTTTGACCAAACTGCGGGAGGCAGTGGAAGACAGGAGTGCCTGGCGTGCTATGGTCCATGGGGTCACGAAGAGTCGGACACGACTAAACGACTAAACAACAACAACAAAGACTTCCTGAATTTTGGAACCAACCCATAGACCTGGGCAAACCTGGGATTTATAACAGTCAAGTGGGGAAAACCATGACCTCAATCCACAGGATTATTGTACGGACAGTTTTTCACACGTTGGAAGTATGTTGTTTGAAATTAAATCCCACGGAAATGACTAAGATCTCCCAAATAACTTATTTAGGATGGGAGTGTAAAGAGTGCCATAGCAATGGCTAGTACATTAATGTGTAGACTTGTGGAGCAGAGATAGGGGACGTGTGGCCCTCCAAATAGTGTTACACTCCATCTCCGATCAGGTCCAGCCGCCATGAGCAGTGATGGTTAGGGATAATGAGAGCTGCAGTCTAACAATAACAGGAGGGCTACATGTTCTTCATCTCTGCGTTAGATGGAAGATGAATGCACAGGAGGTCCTTCTTCTAGGCATACCAACCAAATTGGCATTGTTGTGCTCACACTAGAACTTTTTGCAATATGTCCACTGACATTAGAGAGTTGAGCCTTCCATCCTTTCTAGTCATCCTATCTGATCATGCTTCACATCAAAGGACTCCTTGTACAAAGTACTACTTTTTTAAAAAAAACAAAAACAAAGCAGGCTTCTCTGTTTTCTCCAAGCAGTACTTGGCTCCTGGCCTGCCTAACTTTTGCAATGAGTTTAAGCAACATCTGCTCTGCCCATTAAAGTGATTTTTCCTTGCACTGGCCTCGAGCCTATGTCTTTGCTGCAACTCATTAACAGCAATTTCCTTCCCAAACCTAAGAGTTCACTGAACTCCAAATTGGATTGTAGTCCCACACATCTATATCATGAAATGCATGAGATTTCTGTATAACCAATCCCGTCTCCATGTTTCTATGTGCCTTGGCCAGCAGAGTATTTGGGGGCCCACATGACATGCCTGGCATTTGGCAAAGGCGCTGGTGCTTCAGAAGTGGTAGCAGGCAATTATGCAGCCTGGACCTCTTCTCCTGTGGCACAGCTGGCATTAATTACTAGCGAAGGGACTGCCAGTCAGTGCGCTACATTTATGTTCTTCCATTTTTAAAAAAGGGTCATGTTTCTGGTGCCATTTGAAAAGGCCAGTGGGGTAACAAAGTCATCTAAGAGTGACTGATCATAGCAATGAATCAGCAGAGAGATGTCAAAGTCCCTCTTGTTGCCATTGGCTTAGCTGCTCTGATGTCACAGATGCACATTAAGCTAGGCTGGAACCGAGAGGCTTGCTCTCTGGAAGGTGTTTGGTAGGGACAGATGTTTCCGTGATTCTCCAAGTTAGTGTGTACTGCATGCCAATTCCAGATTGAGGGCTAGTTTCCATGTGTGCATGCTTGGTGTGCTAATTTCTCTGACACTTCTGAGCCTATACTGGCTTAGGAGCTGTGTGTTAACATAGAAGGAGTGGACAGAAGACTGGCTACTACCAATTATTCAAGCATAGTGCTGCGTTAACTAGAACAAGAAGTGCCCAGCCTGTGTCCTGAACTCATGGATCATGGCAGGACCCCCGAATTTAGAACCAGCCTTCAAGCTGTGGCTACCACACCACTGAATTTCCTGGTTTTGCTCATGCTCTCGTTATGTGCTGCTCACATCCAATATATTCTGGTATCTTAGGTTGATGGTACAGTCACAGAGGTGCAACTGGAATTTGGCAGCTACTGTAGGAGCAGATGAGTTTCTCTTAATAGTTTGCATGTGTGAGGCAGAACTCTACCCCAGAAGCTCATTTGCCTCTCAGTATTCCCCCCACCAACTGAATATCTGGCTCTGGAGCACAGTTTTTAACTCGAAGCATTCTATGTATGTTAACATCTCTTATGTCTGGGGCAATTTTTCAGCATTGTGTCTCAATTGCTCGACCCTGGCGACAGCTCGTCCCGTGCTGACCACTTAAAAGTTCACTGAGAGGCAACTGGTATTGTAAGAGGAGCCAGTCATCAGCTGGAGGCTCCAGGCACAAAGTGGGTCAGATTTTACAAATTCCCCACTATCCTCTTTATCAGTTCATCAGTTTTACAGCTAACCACATGTGGTTGCAGTTACTTTGCAAGAAGCAACTGCAGGACGAATGGTCACATGAAGCTGCCTTATACTGAGTCAGAGTGTGCAGTCATTAAGCTCAGCACAATCTACTCTGATGGGGAGGAGGCCTGCTCAGTCTCCGGCCCTGCAATATGGGGGCAGAGCCGTCTTTCCCATTGGTTTTACTGGCACATTGCGCCAGGGCGCTGGGCGCTGAGGGGCGCCCCAGCACACCCTCCTGCTGCGCCCCGTCTACCATATGGCTGGCGGGCGTGCAGAGAAAAAGGTTGCGAGAAGCAAAGAAAAGGGGAGGAGAGCTTGGAGGCGACCCGATCTGCGCACGCCCCGTCGGTCTTTGTGCCGATTGTGCACGCGCCGGCACCACGCTCGGGACCCTGCCCCTCTCTCCCCTCAGCAACTTTCACTTTCCTGCCGTTGCTGGGCAGGGCTTCCTTGGCACCAGGGAAGAGGCGAGGCTGGATGCAGCGCCCTTGCCCGCCGAAGCAGCGCCGCGCCCGGAGCCTCTTCCTCTTCCCCGCCAGAGGAACCGCCCTCCAGCCCGGCCAGGATGGAGAGGCATGCGCTTGTCCCAGTCGGCGGACCTGGTGCTGCGCAGAGGAAGAGGAAGGAGGGACAGGCCGCGAGCTCCCTCCGTCCCTCACTGCCCTCCTCCTCCTCCCCCTTTCGTTGTGCGCACCCCTGGTGGCTCCTGCTTCGCGGTAGCGAAGCCAAGCCAGAGGGGAGGGCCCAGAGTGGAGAAGAGGCGGAGGGTGTGGGGAGCCGAGCCGGGACTCCTGGGTCCGCTCTATTCTGCGCAAACACGCACCCCAATAAAGTGGGGGGGGGAGCGGCCCGCTCCGCCAGCCCCAGCAACTATGGGAACGGGGGCACTGGAGGGCTCCTTGAACCACGGCGCTGGATAGCCTTAAGACAGCCCTGTATGGAGGCCTTTTAAGCAGAGATGCTGGATATGTAGACCAGATCCAGGCGCTTTGGGAAGAAACTGATTTTCTGGATCCATTTCAATTGGGGTTTAGGCCGGTTTTGGCACAGAAACTCCTTTGGTCACCCTGTATGGTGACCTCTTTTGGGAGAGAGACAAGGGAAACATGTCCCTGTTAATTCTTCTCAATACCATTGACCATGATATCCTTCTGGAGCAACTCTCCGAACTAGGGGTGGGTGGCACCGCTTTGCAGTGGTTCCAGTCCTACTTGGATGGTCAATCCCAGAGGGTGTTGCTTGGGGAATGCTTTTCAGCCTCATGGAACCTTCAATGTGGGGTTCTACAAGACTCCTATCCCCTATGTTGTTTAACATCTACATGAAACCGCTGGGTGGGGTTATCCAGAGGTTTGAAGTATGTTGTCAGCAGTATGCTGATGACACTCAGCTCTATTTCTCCTTTACATCTGCAGGTGAGGCAGTGGAAGTGCTGGACCAATGTCTTGCCTCAGTAATGGACTGAATGAGAGCCAACAAACTGAAACTCAATCCAGATAAGACTGAGGCACTCTTAGTGGGTGGTCCCCTAGACAAGGTGGGTGGGAGATCACCAGCTCTTGATGGGGTTACACTTCCTCTGAAGGTGCATGTTTGTAGCTTGGGGGTACTTCTGGATCCTTTGTTGTCGCTCGAGGCTCAGGTGGCCTCAGTTGCCTGGACTGCCTTCCATCAGCTTCGGCTGGTGTCCCAGCTATGCCCCTATCTGTCCAGGGATAGCCTAACTACTGTTGTCTATGCTCTGGTAACCTCAAGGTTAGATATCTGCAATGTGTTATACATAGGGCTACCTCTGAAGATGGTTTGGAATCTTCAGCTAGTGCAGAATTCAGAGGCCAGGTTGCTCACCGGAGCAAGACAGTTTGAGCATATTACACCGATCCTGGCTGCACTGGCTACCAATTAGTTTCTGGGCTCAATTCAAAGTGCTGGTTTTGACCTATAAAGCCTTAAACAGCTCAGGACCACAATACCTCAAGGACTGCCTCTTTCTATACGAACCCTGAGATCATCTTCTGAGACCCTCCTTCATGTGCTTCCTCCTTGAGAGGTCAGGAGGGTGGCAACACAAGAAGGGGCCTTCTCTGCAGTGGCTCCCCATCTGTGGAATGCTCTCCCCAGGGAAGTTTGCCTGCTGCCTTCATTATACACCTTTAGGTGCCAGGCAAAAACATTCCTTTTTAACCAGGTCTTTGGTTGATTTTATGTCCTTTTAAAATGTGGGTTTTTGGGGGGTGAGTATTGGGTTGTTGTTTTTATTTTGATTATGTATTTTGTGGTTTTATATTTTGATTTTATTCTGTGAACTGCCCTGATACCTCTGGGTATAGGGTGGTATATAAATTCAATTTCAAATAATAATTAATATAATATAATATAATATAATATAATATAATATAATATAATATAATATAATATAATATAATATAATATAATATAATATAATAATATAGACCCTGAGCTTTCTGCATACAAAGCATGTGCTTTTCTATTAGTATTTGGGTCATCTCTGTTTAGCAAACAGTGAAAAGTGAATAAAGAGCTGCAGCCAACAAGCCCCAGGTGATGAATCTGTTGTTTTAAGAACTGTAAAACACTCTTAACTATTTACATTATTAAAAAGGAGTCATTAATGCAGGTTAAAAATAGACAGGACTACTGCAGGGGATTGGACCAGATGACCCTCGGGGTCCCTTCCAACTCTAAGATTCTGTGATGTTTGATCACACAACTAAGAGGCTGCAAGCAAACTACTATTTAGGCACAGCCCTCTTAAAATGACAGTGTCTTCGCAGAGGCTATTAATTAAAAAAACAAACCAATTAATGAGGGGCACCATTTTGTTAATTAAATGTTTTGGATCAACTAGATCTCAGCATTTAATTGATTAAGCTATGGGTCACCACCCTTTTTTTGGACAAGTGGATATATCTGGAATTTTGAGAAAGTGCTGTGGGTGCTAGTCACAAAATGGCTGCCATGGGAATGAGTCACAATTCTGGTCAATGAGGTTCAGAGAATTGGCAGCCGGGGGACCTATTTATACTGCTGCACATTGCGTTGAGCTTCCTCTTAGTGCCTCGTGCATCGGATCACCCACCCACCCTCCCTATATTTAGGGCTGCCCTGGTTTGCCAGAAGCGGCTTAGTCATGCTGACCACATGACCCGGAAGCTGTACGCCAGCTCCCTCGGCCAGTAAAGCGAGATGAGCGCCACAACCCCAGAGTTGTTCGCGACTGGACCTAATGGTCAGGAGTCCCTTTACGACATTGCTATGCCGTCGTGGGTTGTCTGCTTTTGGGACAGGGGCCCGGTAGAAACTTTCCAATTTGGCTGATTGGCTGGTGCCACTTGGGTTTCGCCTGCCGTGTAGCAAGTCATCACAACTTTGTAAGGTTTGGCGGTTAGGCATTGGTTCTAGGTGTAGTGTAGTGAAGGTTGTCACACCTGCCCCTCCCAATGTGTGATAGGGTATTCCGTTAAAGGAATCCAGGGGCTCGCCATGCTTTTGTCCGATCCCCTTCCAGGGGTTAGGGCCACGCCAGAGCACCTGGGAGCATTTGGGGGTGAGGTTGCGTCTGTGGTAGGACCGATGCTCCCCCAGTCTGTTTACCCTTCCTGACTTCTGCCAGTGTCCAGTTGTCAGTGCTGCCCTGCCGGAAGTGTAGGTGCAGCTAGTCGAACCAATGCCTAAGCAAACCACTCACATTCTGTAATCAATAAACTTGTGGCCAAAACTATGCCAATAACCTTAAACTAATATTGGTGTCAACTGTGTTTCTTTGGGAGGTCTTGGGGGGTCTTCACATGCAATGCACACACACACACACACCCATGTAAAAAAGGCATCTATATCAGTCACCCCTATGCTCACTCGCAGAAAGAAGTTCTTTGCAACTCTTCTCTGTTCAGAACAGCAGGGAGAGTACCTGTCAAGTCCTGGCATCCAGTGAAATGTGGACATCCTTAAGGGGCACGTTTAATGAAAGAAAGGCCATGCCAGAACAAGCAGGAAGTGAGCAGGAGGAGCAAACAGCCTCTCGTGCATTGTGGATTATTGAGGTGATAGTTACTGAGACCAGTGCTATGTTTCTAGGAAAAGAGGTGCCGGAAATCACCACGAACTCCTCCCTTGATGTCACAAACTGGCAGGACAATGGGGAGGAGGAAGAGAATCCCAGCCATGGGTGTAGCCAGGACTGGGACATGCCGGAGCAAGCTGGGGATGGGGAAGGAGAGGTTGGTGTAGGAAGTACAGGGTGACGGAGGACGAAAATGGGATTTTTTGGGGGGATCAGCGCACCGGAACTGGAGCAGCAGGACCCACCCCAAGAGCCAGAGGGACTCTGAGGCACAGGGAGCAGCTGGCAGGGCACTCCAGGAGAGCCCAGCTCCCTAGCTGGCAGGTGGGTCTCGCTAGCTTTGCAGCAGGTGAGAGATTCCTCAGTTGGAGTAGGCTTGGAACAGGTGAGGGTCAGCTGCCTCGTCAAGCCCAGGTGCTGCAATCAGCAGGCAAAGTACAAAAGGGAAGCAGAGCTGAGGTGCTGTGCCTGCTCAATGGCCCATGTTGAAGAACTTCAGCTTGGATGTGCCAGGAGCTCTGCGGGACTTTGGACATGTGGATTTAACCCTGGACCGGACCTACTGACTTGCTGCCAGGTAGGCCAGAGGTTCTGGACATTTGTTCTCTTAGAATGGCAATGGTGCCCACCTGAGAGGTGCTGGAATTGGAAAAATAAGCCCTTTTGTGGGTGCCATAGTCAGGGGTGGCCAACGTCCAAGAGACTGTGACCTACTCACATAATTAAAAACTGGCAGTGATCTACCCCAGTTTTTTAGGGGTTCAGGTCAAAGTTTTTGAGCTTTTTTACATTATTTTGGGGTCAAAGAAAAACTCACCAAAGGATCGCTGGGGGAAAAACCCACCTCGGTTTGTAAACTCCGTTTTCCGTTCTCCAACAATGGAGGGTGGCGTGGGGCCAGAAGGGGGCCAGAAGGGGGCCAGTGACCAACCAAGACCTTGCAGGGAATTACCAGTAGATTGCAATCGACCTGTTGGACATCCCTGCCATAGGAGTTACTGGCAGCCAGGGGAATCACATTAGTGGCCCTTGGCCCAAACAATGTGGTTTGAGGCTTTGCCGTTTCATACTGAGGGTGAAGGACAGGCAGTTTGGATGTTCTTACAAAACTAGTATGAGGGGGGAGGTTTCTAATGTAACCCTTTCCTAGCCATTGGGCAGAATGAGACAGTTGCCTCAGGCAGCAGGTGCTGAGGAGTGTAGAGCAGGAGTGAGGACTCGTGGGATAGAGCTGTCTGTACCCCTTAATTCAGCCTGCTTCTCCCCAGTCATCTTGAGTGAGCCTAGTTGAAAAGGATTTATGTGGGGGACAATTTACACTTGATCCTCCACAAGTGGCAGCATGAAATTACATGACTCAGCAAGAAATATAACATGAAGCTTTTGCTTCTCAGTTTTTAGATCTTAGAGTCCACAAGAAACCAAAGGTGCACAAAAGTCCATGCTTTTAATCCTCCCTCCCCCTCTGCTCTATAATTTTTTTTCACATGTTATTTTGTTCTGCCCACGCTTTGCTTGCGGACAGGGATGTTTTCAAGCCTATTATGTGTTAATGTTTACGAACCTTCCAGTGCTGTAAGCTTTTGGCATGGGTCTGATAACAGGAATGAAACTTTGTTAAAGTGACAGCGTTCATCTTAAACCTTTTGCCCCGAGTTTCTAAAGGGTCATGTGTTTGCCCAACCATCTGCTGTTGGGATTCTTACTTTGCAGTTTGTTTGTGGGGGGTGGGTGGGTTGGGGGAATTTATAATTATGAATGAGCTGGCAAGTCACCGTTTTGGAAGGACAGATAAATGTTCTGAAGGCTCCTGCTATATTAACTGGCGAGGGTGGGGTGGGGGGAATGGGAAGGAATAGACAATTCAGTAGGGCACAATAATCTGGACTCTTGGTAAGCTTGTGGAAGCCCCATGGGTAGGGCTGAAGCCACCCCAGCTGTGGAGCCAAACAACAAGCATGGGAAGATGCCAAACAGATGCTGCTTTCAGAAAAATGCATGCCAGAATCTGACATCTGTTTGTGGTCTTGGTGCCTTGCTCTTGCGCTAGAACAGACCCAGTGAGGAAAAATTGAGGGCAGAATGTTCCTCGCGACAGCTTATAAGGCACCGTTGACTGTCTTGAGTTGTGCCACTGGGTTTTAGGGGCATACTTCTGTGGGATTCAATGCCAGTTTTTGCTGGGAGCTGCTGGAGTGGTTAGAGAAATGGATAAGATTTCGCTGCCCTTTCTCCCTCTCTCTTTCTGGATGCAGTGTGTTGTTTTTAGCTTTTGCAAAAAGAGGAACAGGGAAGGGAGGGAAAGATACGCATGATATAAATTAGGTAGGCTTTAAAGAGTGACTGGGGACTACATAAAACTTTGCAAATACTGTGCTATCTGTATCTTGGCCTAGTTGGGGAATAATCTTGCCAGCACACCTCGGCTGTGTGTTAAGGTCTCGGAGTCCTTTGCTGAACTTTCAAATGCTATCTTAAGCAATGAGTGTAAAAGGAATAAGAACAATGGGATTTTCATGCTATGCAATAGGGACCACGTATTTATCTAAGACGGCTGTGAATGTGATGCCAAAGCAACAACTATTACCTGGTTGTCCTCTGAATGGAGGTGGCCATGGAATGTGCTCCTCTACGCTGGCACCACACAAGGTCACTTCTGCCATTAAGAATATAAGGCACAGAGTGATTTACACACTCATTCACCATCCGTAAAGGATTAGAACTGCACAAGCTGGATCTCCAAACGTGCTTGTATGTTTTATGTGTGTGTGTGTGTGTGTGCGTTTTATTATGTTTTTATTATCTTCGCTTGTCTGTCAAAATCTGCTTGCTCATTTGTTTTCCCCCTCCCCTCCCCCCCTTTTTGGCTATAACTTGAACTTGGTTGACCAATAAACTTTGGAATTGAGATCTTCAAATGCACAGCTGCGCACTTGGAGTCCTCACATTCTCACATTTATTCTAAAAGAAAAAAGAATGTATTAAAGAGAACTTAGTAAGTAGGAAAATTCCCAAGAAATAGAAAATATAGACTGTAAGACTATATGTGAACAAATGTTGTTCCAACAACTCTAAGACTGTAGGCAGTCACTGGTCACCAGATTTGGAGTATGTGGCTATTAAATGTAGACTAATCTATCTCCCTAGAGAGTTCACAGCTGTTATGTTAACTGGTGTGTACGTCCCACCAGATGCCAATGCCAACTTAGCTATGAGGTCTCTGCAGAGCTTTATCAGCAGCCAGCAAGACAAGTATCCGGAAGCTGTGCACATCATTGCTAGGGATTTCAACCATGCTAAACTTAAGACTGTGCTCCCAATGTTCTATTAGCATGTGTAACTTCCTGACAGTAAGAGCTGTTCGACAGTGGAATTTGCTGCCAAGGAGTGTGGTGGAGTCTCCTTCTTTGGAGGTCTTTAAGCGGAAGCTTGACAGCCATCTGTCAGGAATACTTTGATGGTGTTTCCTGCTTGGCAGGGGGTTGGACTGGATGGCCCTTGTGGTCTCTTCCAACTCTATGATTCTATTATTCTAAATGTGACTTGTTGAAGATCTTAGTAAAGACCTTCACCAATTGATCTGCACAGCCCCTCAACACCCTTCCTGTGATACCATCAGGTCCAGCAGCCTTCCTCAGATTCACCATACTCTATACCTGTCTCACCTCACGTTCCCTTACAGTGATTGTGTGGCTGAAAATGTGTGGGGTTTTTTGTTTTGTTTTGTTGTTGTTGTTGTTGTTTTTCTAATTTCATTGTAACTACACAATGACAATAAAGAAATCTAAAGACAGTATCTCCAATATTAAACAGATTTAGAGAAAAAGACTTACAGTGGTACCTCGGGTTACAGACGCTTCAGGTTACAGACTCTGCTAATCCAGAAATAGTACCTCAGGTTAAGAACTTTACTTCAGGATGAGAAAAGAAATTGCATGGTGGCGGCGCGGCGGCAGCAGGAGGCCCCATTAGCTAAAGTGGTACCTCAGGTTAAGAACAGTTTCAGGTTAAGAACGGAACTCCAGAATGAATTAAGTTCTTAACCAGAGGTACCACTGTATTTGCATATGTGGATCCAATTTATTCTTCACCTTTATAAAATGACTGGCATCCTCCAAAAAGTCTCTTTGCTTCTTACCATCTCTTAATAGCACAATCCTATGTGTGTCTACTCAGAAGTAAGTTTTATTGAGTTAAGTAGGCCTTACTCCATGGGGGATGCGGATGGTGCTGTGGGTTAAACCACAGAGCCTAGGGCTTGCCGATCAGAAGGTCGGCGGTTCGAATCCCCATGACGGGGTGAGCTCCCATTGCTCGGTCCCAGCTCCTGCCAACCTAGCAGTTCAAAAGCATGTCAAAGTGCAAGTAGATAAATAGGTATCGGGAAGTTAAACAGCATTTCTGTGTGCTGCTCTGGTTCGCCAGAAGCGGCTTTGTCATGCTGGCCACATGAACTGGAAGCTGTACGCCGGCTCCCTCGGCCAGTAAAGCGAGGTGAGCGCCGCAACCCCAGAGTCGGTCACAACTGGACCTAATGGTCAGGGATACCTTTACCTTTACCTAGGGGTTACTCCAAGGTAAGAAGGTATAGCATTGCTGCATAAATGTGTATATTTTATTACTTTTTCTACATTTTGGCAATTCACCGTGTTATGGCTGAACAATGTTTCAACCAAGGAAGTTATTTTATGTATTTCATTTCATTTAAAATACTCCATAACTACCCCTTCATCAAAATATTCCAGAGCACAATATTTAAAAAGCTTCAAATATAGTTAATCTACACAATCAGAATTTGGCTTTTTACTAGATATCGTGACAAATTCCAGACCATTTTGGGATGCTTGGAATACACAGATCCATGCATATAGTCCCAAGGAAAAAATAAAGGGTCTAGGACAGATAAATTGTACCTGTGGCCCTCCAACTATTGTTGGATTACAAATCCCATCAGCCAATAGTTAGGGATTATGAGACTTGCAACCCAACTATATCTGGGGGCGGGGGGCGGGGTATCAGAGGTTCCCAAACATCCCCTGCTAGAAGCATTGCATATCCTACCATTTGACTAACAATGAATAAAACCTTTCCCCCCATCTGGATCATGTACACTAATGTGGAAAGTCTGCATTTGATCCACTGTCACTTACATTATTACTCTGATGTTCATACATGGTGCTGGTTTTGGCCTCTTTTTGTGAAAATGCACTGCCAAATACTTTTAGGGATTAATATCTCTAATATTTCCACTCCCCCCCCCTACCCCCCCCCCCCGGCCGCCATTTGACTGTGAAATAGTTGTTATTACGGAGATGAATACTCTGCCTCTGTATTTAAATGATCCCCAAGGCAGTTTACAGCAGATTATGCCATTCAGTATAAAGCTATTAACTTGTCTTGATGGAGGACAGTTAAGGGAGATGGTGAAAGAACATGACATTAAAACTCCCCCACCAACCTTCTGCTGTTCCTGCCCTTATGGAGCTTTCTACAAGTCCAGGGCAAATGCCCGCAAACACACCCTGCCATAAAACAACTTGATGAATTAATCCCAAAGCACTGATATATGGTGATAAGATATTTATATATATTTAGTGCACAGCCCCTTTCCTGTTTCTGTGTAAGATTCCAATTGTTTCAAAGCTGTCGGTGTCTCTTAAACACTTCACATGTAATATTATGCAAGTGTTGCCTTTAGAATGTCAGCTCTTCAGCAGGGCTCGATTAACCACATTGCTGAATAAACTATAGCCGAGGGCCCAAGTCTTCAGGAAGAGGCACATAAATTAGTATCCCTGGGAATTTAGCATTTCACTTTAGGCGAAGAAGAAGAAGACCCTCTTCATAATCTTAAAAACTACAAGCCCGATACTTTTAAAACAGGGGTGGCCAACTCCCAAGAGACTGCGATCTACTCACAGAGTTAAAAACTGGCAGTGATCCACCCCCTTTTTGGGGGTTTGGGTCAAAGTTGTTGAGTTTTTTCCAGGGAGGAGGTAAAATGTTGAGCTTTTTTTAGGGGAGCCACAGTTGTTCAGCTTCTTTGGGGGGGGGGGAGCCAGTGATCTATCAGTGATCTACCGCAGACCTCCAGTGATCTACTGGTAGATCACGATCTACCTGTTGGACATGCCTGTTTTAAAAGAAGGCTAATATCCCCATGTGGCGCTGTGGTGGCGCTGTGGTCTAAACCACAGAGCCTAGGGCTTGCCTATCAGAAGGTCGGCAGTTCCAATCCCTGCAACGGGGTGAGCTCCCGTTGCTCGGTCCCAGCTCCTGCCCACCTAGCAGTTTGAAAGAACGTCAAGTGCAAGTAGATAAATAGGGAAGGTAAACGGCGTTTCCGTGCGCTGCTCTGGTTTTGCCAGAAGCGGCTTAGTCATGCTGGCCACATGCCCAGAAGCTGTATGCCGACTCCCTCGGCCTATAGAACAAGATGGGTGCCACAACCCCAGAGTCATCCACGACTGGACCTAATGGTCAGGGGTACCTTTACCTTTAATATCTCCAGGATGCTGAAAGTGATGTCCAGCGCTGGTTAGTGCACTTGTGAGGTGCAGGTGCAGAATTACAGACGCCACAACCGCCTCAAGTGAGGATTGCTGTGGACAGCACAATTTCCCTTCTCACTCCTCATAATATGAACAACTAACTGCCACAGCATACCCCACACCTTGCTTGTAAACACCATCCTGGTGGTTGCAATTCTCTCTTTGAATATTTATCTGATCACAATTCAAACTGTGCTCCAGCACTGTTTCTCTAGTGTCCTCAAAGGTGCACAGATCAGTACTTTGATTTGTGGCACGACTAGGGAGTGCCCCATTGGGAACATCTGTTCTCCCTCCCCCCAAAATAGTCACAGAGGTGGGGGGATTTGGACTGGGGCGATGGCATAAGGGAAAGGAGAGTCTAACTTTTATTCTCCACAGTCCAAACCTACCGCAAGTATTGCTTAGAGCTGTGGAGGTGGGGTGTATGAGCTGAAAAGCTGAATGACTGTTGAAGCAGCTGCATCTCCCATTTTTCTCAATGAAGGAGGAGCCAATCATTACGCACACACGCACGCATGCACGCCGCACACGCACGCACACACACGCACACACACACTATCACACTATAAGGTCCCACCCCCCCTTCTCATTTGTACACCACCCTGAGAACCCTAGTTATGGAGCAACTCAGAAATGCCACAAATAAATAAGGAAGCTGCAGAGTGTTTTGCATGAGACTGATGAAAAAAGGATAAGGTTGGGTAGTATCATCGCACAATGGGAAACTCTCCCACAATTATGCCACAGCAGAAACTTGTATTGGGCTTGGATCTTCCCCTATAGCTTATTCAGCATTGTGGTTAATCCAAGCCCTTTGAGGAGTAGACGTTATGAAACACATCTTGCGTTTTCCTTAGCTGTGGGTTGCCAAGGCTCTAGTCACTACAAGCCCTAATCGCTTGGAATGGTCTACTTAATTATAATCAAGATCAAATGTAGCCCCTTCAAAATTACGTTTACTTACAGATTCAGTCATTCGGCAAGCATTTATTTGGTGTTAGATGAGCAGCGCGTGCGAGTTAAACATGTTATTTGGGATAATAGGTGCTGCATGGATGCAATAGACTAGGATTGTGTTTCTGCTATGTGCTTAGGCACGTAGTGTCTAAATTTACACTTGCAGAACTAGAGCCCAAATAAGCAATAAAATGAAAATTTCTGTTGTGGAAAGGAAACGGACATACTTGCATAGATAATTTGAATGAAATCTATGCTGTAATGGAGATGAATGGGCAATTTCAAACAGATGCGGAAAGATAGCAGAGGGTGGTTTTGTCTGTCATTGGCAACCGACTTATTTTGGATGACTCCTGCAGCTTTAGGATGAATGAATATCTTGTTTTGAAATGCTGATCCTAAAGCAGTGACCTTACACCTACGTATGTCCATGTTACACTAGAGGCAATTTCAGTTTGTCCCTAAGGCAGTCTTATCTCTAGTGAATTACTGTAAGCCAGAAGTGTGTTCCAACAGCCACAATAGTCTTGGGTTGCAGTGTTAAAGTACCGTAACAGTTGCGCCTTTTTCGACTAATTATTAATACAGCATCGGCTTTCATAGGTTATACTTTACCACTTCAGATGGAAAAGTTGAATAGCTGGCAGCGAACAGTACAGGGCAATTAATGGGATGTTAACTCTGAAGAATCCTATTTTTAAAAGGACATATAATGGTTCACCAAGGCTGCAATTCCCTACACACTTACTTGGCACTTACTCAGTGGGACTTACTTCTGAGTAGACAGTCTTTTTTTTAATGGGAGGAAAAAATGCAGTCCCATGTCAAGCCTGGCTAACACAGTCAAAAGTGGTTTCTGAACTACGGTACCTCTAGAGGTACACACTGAAAGTGGAAGGAAAAGACATGAAGACATGAAGAAAAAGATACAGAGATGAAGAGCAGGAGAAATAGGCAGAAAAGGGCAGTGTCCCGAAAGCCTATTGTTGTGAGGGAATGTGATTAATTTTAAAGAAGTTTTTAATATGTTGCTGTTTACTTTCTAATAATCTTTTGCTCCTCCTGACTTTGAAAATGATGGAGGATCAGGGCAAATGTCCTGTTCTCAGGGAGCACTTTAAACATACGCCAAGGAAGCCTGAATATTACAGAGAACTTTGGTAAACACTGTAGGGCACACTCTGCAATTACACATGGCACAAGCCAGAAAGCGATACTATTGCCATGAACTGAGAGTTCACTCTAAAAGGCACAACACATTCTCTCGTGACTGTGCTTCCCTGAAGAGGACAAGTAATGACGGGCACTGGTCAAGCTGACGCTCAGGGCAGCTTTCTGCTCCTCTTGATCTCCTCCTCAGGGGAACCTGGATAAAGTTCAGTGGCGCCCCAATGTTCCCTGAACTACTGCTGTGCGCATGACTTGCCCTTCAAGTTCGTGTTTTGGACGGCTTGAAGCCTACAGTTATTCTTGGCCACGATCCCTCAATAGACTGTCTACACTGTGTGTCTTTCAAATAGTAGACCGGATCTGCTTGTGAATGATACTTCCCTTGTGTTTGTTGACATTTGTGCCAGATTTAGGTTGCGGTATCATACTATGTTCTTCTCAAATCCCCTCCTGCCTATATAGGTCAGCCAAATTATTATTCCATCCAAGGCAAGATCTGTTTGAGTTTTAAAGCTGCTTCTGCAGGTCATGGAAAGTTTGCAAAAAGATAAAAATAAGAATGATTTAAAATGTATTTTGATTTCCTTGGTGCTTTCGTAGCACCTATTTTATTACTTCTGCACACACTTCTCTTCCGTGTGCAGCTTTATATTATGGAATGGTATTGAAAACTTTAAAATGCTTATAAGGCTGTTGAGCGAAGATGAATTTTTCTGATTTGGTTTTCCATTTGGAAATATACATACATATATCATTTATCCTCATTTTTATCAGAGCAACTGATAAAGGTGAGAGCCAAAACGTTTTGCTATAAGATTTTAAAACTTCTGCTTGGTTAGTCACTGTAACAAATACATGGTTTTAGTGATCAACTGCATGCTACCAAGATGCAGAACAAACTTGTCCGATGCTTTCATCACTATCTTAAAAAAGGGGGAGTGGAAGGTGACAGCATGGGTTGTAGCCTGCCTAGTGAGAAGGACAGGAGGCAAGAAAGCCAGCTAACCCAGGGATACCCAATGCGGTGGTGCCCTACAGATGTTTTGAACTATACCTTCCACTGGTCCCAGCCAGCATAGGCCATAGTCAGAGATGATGGGAGTTGTGGTCCACCACAGCTGAAGAGCATCATGTTGGCTATTGGTGAGTTTACCTAGCACCTTCTATGATTCTCACTGGATGTCACCAACTGGATGTTGCTAGTTCTTGCATGCCTCCACTAAAGTTAGGATGGGCAATAGGTTTCTATCTGCTAGCCTTCACTGGCAGGGAGGCACACCACCAGTGAATGGCTTCCTCTGCAGCAGAGACCCAAATGAGTGGTAAGCTTCCACTGGTGGATCTCCCACTGGCAACAGAGTCCAGACAGTGTAGTCATCTGTAGCCCCACTGATTCTCCAAAGGGTTTGATCCTTGGGCCCCTTGGATATGCTAGCCTGGAGCTGGCACAGATTATTATTATTTTAAACCAACAACACTGCCACCCTACTTTTCTCCCTGGCTGACAGATACAGTGCTGGTTCTGTCGTTTGGTTCCTCCCAGGCCCCCGGTTTGGATTGCTGTGCTGCTGTATTAGTGTGCTAAGACAATTAGGCTGAGGTGAAGGGTGGAAAAAATAAGGCATCAGGCCAAGGGAAATCAAACCAAGTTTTTATTAAAGATTTTGAAAAGCAGCAATTAAACTGATTGCTATTAAAGTTGCTGTTAAGATATTTCTGGGTGGGGAAGTCAAAAGCAGTTCTAGCAATTAACCATAAGCACAGTTGGGATATGGAAAAATGCATCCACTGAAACCTGGGCTAGTGTTTTCATATTTAAGCCAAGGTTTAGCAATGTCAGCCCATCCCACTCCACTGATACAGTGCAGCTTCCAGCTTCTTTTTGTTCCTGGAGTCCAGTTTTTCTGCAGCACTCACCATTTGGACATCTTCTGATTTCTAGTTCATTTTCTCTCTTGAATTCCCCAGCAACAGATTGGAGAACTGGGCCAAAACTAACAAAAGGATTTCAGTAGGGACAAATGTTGTATTTGTGCAACTGGTTATTCCTGCTTGAGTACAGAACCTGGGTTTGCTAGCAGTCCATGTGAAAATGATACATATTGGTAAAATTATATATGGCTTCATTACCAGCTGTCCACATGCACACTGTAGCAAGTAAATCATAGCCTGGCTGAGAGGACAAGCTGACTTCTATTCTGTCCAGTCCAGGTTCTTTGTTCTGCCACAGAGAGAAGCATCACAAAGAACCTGCTGCTGATTCTTTTCCTCCAGTGATTCTTTTCTCCTTTTACTTGACCTTTATTCTTTCTCCATTTTCCCTCCTTTTGAGTGTTTTAGTTGATCCTGTCCCTTCTCTCCTGTACATCTCTGTTGCTGCAATTTCTATAACTCATTTTTGGGGATGGGTGGCAATTAAATGGATATAAAACTTTTATAAGTGTGTAGTGTAGATATGAGGTCTACGATGTTTAGACAGTGTAATGCTGTCTGTTCATCACAGCCACATGTACAGCTGCCTTCTGTCTCTTATCTCTTGTACTAAGATCCCCCACACACCTTGGCATCAAATCCTGATGCTATTCAGTTGAACTTGCTTCCAAGTTAGAAAACCCCAAGACTGCGGACTTAATTGACAAACATTGATCTGATCTGTATCATAAACTTTAGCCAAACTAATTATTCTTGAGTTGGGGATTTAAAGCCAAATAGAAATAGGCACCATCAGAGGGACTATAAAGCAACCTTAATCAATTGAAGTAATAGTACAATCTTCATTATGGATGTTTTGAGTTTTGCCCTTGACTCCCTTTTTACTTTCCTTCTAATGTTCTAAAGCTCCCTAACCAGTAGTAGCTATAATCACATTTCCTACTGCTAACACCAGGGTTCCTACTGCTGCAGCTGTTGCTCCCAAATCAGTGCCATTGGCCTCAGTCCCACCCGAAGGATGAAGGCAATGCTCTTGAATCCTCTAGCTGCCTGATGTGAGAAAAGCCCTGCTGGATCTCTCTAGCCCACTATTCTGTTCTTGAAATGGCCAGCCAGATGCCTACTGGAAGCCAACAAGCGATATATAAACACACTAATAACATAACAAGAGCCATCTCCTCCAGCATTCTGTTCTCACAGTGGTCAACTAGATGCCGGTGGGAAACCTATGAGCAGAATCTGAGCACAAGAGCCCCCTCTCCTCCTGTCTCTCCAGCCACTGCTATTTGGAAGTATTACTGTCCACCTGCGAGGGCAGAGTGTAGCCCTTGTTGCCAGTATTCCCCAATAGCCTTCTCCCTGAATTTGTCCAATCCTCTTTTAAAGACATCTAAATTGGTGGCCCCCACTGCCTCCCATGGGAGCGAGTAATACTTCCCCGAGCAACTGGCATTGAGTCATACTGCCACTGATTCTCATCATGGCTAGTAGTCACTGACGGCTTTGTCCTTCATTTAATTTGTCTAATCCCTTTCAAGTTTGACCAAACTTCGGGAGGCAGTGCAAGACAGGAGTGCCTGGCGTGCTATGGTCCATGGGGTCACGAAGAGTCGGACACGACTAAACGACTAAACAACAACAACAATCCCTTTCAGGCTGACCAATAGTGAGTGGTCCAAGGTCACTCAGTGAATTTCATGGCTATGTGGATATTTTAACCCAGGCCAGTCTGCTCATAGCTTAACAAGCTAGTCTCTAATTAAAGTAGTGCTGACGTTTTTTTGTCCTTGCCACTTGCCTAAAAAGTAGCACTAGGAAAGCTTGGGGAGCTGCCATGTCTGGTTTCAGCTTCTCTCCAGTGCTGACCAATCTCCATGTCTCCAGCTGCATATCCAGTAACTAGTAGGTGTCAAAGTCTACAGAGATGGGATTCTCTAGCCATTAAAGCCCATCTTTAGTTATTACCTAAACAAGGGCCTGATGATCCGCCCTTCACTTGGCACTATACAACAGGATTATCTTTACAATACTTTGGTCCTAGTACAGCTAAGGCTGTAGTTCAAAATTAATATGTAGTAGTTGCATTGCTTCCAGAAGAAAAACTGTTTTGCTTTAGGAGCATACAACAAGTTCTGTAATTGTAAGAATAAAAATTCTATAGATTATAGGAGTTGCATCTGTTGGGCTAATAACTTGGAACTTGACAGACGTGACCCACCTGTTAAAATCTACAAAAGTGCCCATTTTCAAACCCAATTCAGCAAATCAAGTGCTGAAAATTACACCCTAACCAAGTTTTTAAGAAAGTATATTCTGCATTTCTTTTCAGTTTTGGTGAAAACAAATGTGCTTTATTCGGGCTTGAACCAACATGAGATAGTTTTAACTCCGATCTTAAGCTAGCAGGGTCTTTAAAAAAAAATCAACAAATAGAATATTCACAGTTAATTGTTTTTTTTAAAAAAGATTGCTATTTGTTTTTTTTAAATATATTTTTATTAATTTTCCAATTAAAACCAATTATATCACATTCATTATTTCAAATTATACACATATATATCAATCAAACCGAATGTTATGCCAAATCATCTAAAAAATTTTTTTGGGTTCCCATGCTTCAAGAAATTGGGGATTCCTCGCAACCGTCCACTGCCGTCTTTTTTCTAAAGTTCAAATCGTCTCTCCGAGTTCATAATAATCCAGATCTTTCCCTTACAGTCACATAGATGTTTTCCTCTTTCAACCGATTATTTCCCAGCTGCTGAGATAAATGTCAAACAAAGTTTCACAAATGTTCTTTCTCCTGTGTGAGTTAATCAGTCCAGCCTCCCCATAAATCTTCTTGGTCTGGAGCGTCCCTATTGCGTCGACTCTCAACACGAAGCAGCGCCATCTTAAAAAAAACTCAAATCACTTTCGTTTTCTCTCATAGATTAACGATCTTTATAAAATTTACAGCTTTTCCAGGCAGAAGAACCAGACCTCACACCATGCATAGACTCTTGGTAAATTAATGGATCTCCTTGCCCTATAGCTGAACTTAGCTTCAGGTCGCTGCTCCAATTCAAAGTGCGTCACAACTCATAAATCCTCCGAACGCGTCCAGGCACTCCTCCCATCCAACTAGAGGGGGGCTTTTCTCGTCAGCAACTCCTCATCTTCAAAAAATATACTCAATAACAACAGTTTATAAAGTTCAACTCACACAGTCTTTTGCTTCTCTTTCACTCCAAACAAGCCAGGACATCACGTCTGGGAAGGTACGAAGTAACTCATATGAAAAAAAATTAAAAAGACTTGCTTCCCTTATCGCTCCGTCCCCATCAATCCTTCTTCCAGATGAAATACAGCCTTTAACTCCTCACCCTCAGCAGCATAGATTTCTCGGCAGTAAACAGCGCTTCTGCCCCTCCTTCTGAAGTATGTCCATAGATTTAAGCCTAATTATCTTCTTTAATCATGGAAATCCCCGCCATGCAGATTAGCGTCCGGGAGTCCTGGCCCTCGTAAGTGCTTCAGCCCAAGCTCCCCCCACTCCATAAACAGTCGGAGTGGGTCTGGGGGCATCGCGGGCCAGCGGCCCCTCTCCGTAACCCCCGGAGAGGGTAGGGGGTTGCCATTTACTCCCCTAGCAACCGCCAAATTCCTTACGAAGGTCAGAGGGATGGAAAACAGGTCCGCCATTCCTGCAGGCGGAAACCAGAACCCCCCCCCCCAAAAAAGATTGCTATTTGGGTGTGTATAGTGAGCTGCCCTCTTCCTGGAAAAGTTTCAAATCCAAATGCTTATAGGCAAGAGCTTTTTTACCTGATGCATTCGCCCCACTGTCCCCACTCTGATTTTTCTCCATCACTCTGTTAGCTCTCTCTGTTGCAGTTCACATATGCCCAAACAAAGATCTAGTTTGCGGGTGGTGGTGGGAGATTCAGAAATAGAAATTCTGTTCTTGGATTTTAAAAACACTAAGGAAGTGCTGATTCTAAAACCCCCAAAATATCATATGCTCTAGCTTGCTTAAAGACCTGACCTGCCAGGATGCTCAAGGGAGAACCACGTACACAATACAGAGCATGCCCACACCAATTAACTGCTTATCCAAGGCACATCTGCATATACACTAAGGGCCCAGGCCCAGATTAGAATCTCTCACAGCTGCTTATGCAGAAGACAGGTTCGGTCTATTCTTTCCCCATTTGACAGTACATAATTTCTTGCGAGATTCCATCCAGCCGAGACCATTAGTGACTCCTTAGGCTATTTGAAAACCAATGTTTTGCATCAATGTTCAGATTGAGTTTGATGTTATCATTCCCACTGGATAGCTATGTACAACTCTTCATTTTTTGAAACAGCTTGTCGCGATCAAATGCATGCACACGAAGGATATGAAGAAACTGCAGAGTCTCCTCCCCTTCAAACAAAAATTAGCAGAAATGAAATATTAGTGCTTTAAAAGAATCTCCTCTCCTCTTCCAGACAAAAGAAAAACGAGTAGAAATGAAATATTAGTGTTTTTAAAGCTCTTAAATCTCTTATTTCTCTCTTTCTCAACAAACTTCAACTTAGTTGCACTGCATTATAATACGTACGTTAAGAGACTAAAACAAACTGCATGTTGTGTCTCAAATATATAAGAACAGGCCAACACCACCTTGTCACTAGACAAGGCGTGGGGAACCACTGGCCCTCTAGATGTGTTGGATTCCAACACCCATCATCCCCAGCCAGCAAGCCAGTGGACAGGATGACGGGAATTGCAGTCCAACACCACATGGAAGGCTTCCCATCACTGCTCTAGAACAACAAAATTTATTCAGGCTTCCAGTACAGTCATACCTCATGTTGCGTCCGCTGCTGGTTGCGTGCTTACTTCTGGGTTTTGCCGCGTGTGCATGTGCAGAAGTGTTCTGTGCGCGTTGCACATGCGCAGAAGTGCTGTATCGCACTTTCGCGCATGAGCAAAAGCGCCACTCTAGTTATGGACTTTTCAGGGTGCGAACGGCACCCCGGAACGGATCGAGTCCGTAACTAGAGGTACCACTGTAGTTTCTTTTCAGCAGTATGAGTAACTATATCACTCTCTCTGGTATTCTGCAAGAATATATACATTATGTGTTCTAGATATTACACAACAGATAGTATATATGACTAAATGAAGAAATATACCGTATTTCCCCCTTATTTAATTGTTTTTTGAACACCCAGCTTGCGGAACAGTTTTGTGTAACCTAAAAGCTCATATTCAGCATACTTTAAGAGCCAAAGCTGGAAACCCCCAATTTCAATGAGGAAAGATGGGTCTCTCTCTCTCTCTCTCTCTCTCTCTCTCTCTCTCTCTCTCTCTCTCTCTCTCTCTCTCTCTCTCTCTCTCTCCCTTTGAAGACAGTAGGAGCTAAATATGCTTATTCTACTTTATAATTAAAACACTGAACTTTGGGTTGTTCTAATAAATATATCATTTTACTATGCCTTTTGTTGATCTGTATGAAAACTGAGACTTCTGGTGAACTGGAAATTTTCTTGAATGATAAAAGCACTTTAAAAACAACAACGAGTTAAGCAAAATAATTGATTTCAGTAGGATTATGCTGGATTAAACTGAAGCATCTCAGCTGAGTGTTTAGTTGGCTGGGCTGTGTCACACTTCAGTGTTAGGTTATCTTGACCTCTTCATTTTTGAATCTTAACTCTTTGGGCTTGATTATATATAAAAATAGCTAAATAGTGACTGGCGCCATGGTCCTGTGCAACTTCATTAGCAGATAGGCTTAAAACCATCTGCTCGCAAGCTTGCAACGATGTCGTAATAACAAGGAAAGTTTCCAGAGCAGAGAAATCTCATTTCAGTCGCAAATATTTTTTTACAACTGTAATTTAATGTTGTGTTTGCATCTATTTATATTGCGGCTATATACATGTATCAAATTATTAGTACTACTACTAGTATTCCCGCTTTAGGGACACAGAAAGCTGTTGTTGTTGTTTAGTCATTTAGTCGTGTCCGACTCCTCGTGACCCCATGGACCATAGCACGCCAGGCACTCCTGTCTTCCACTGCCTCCCACAGTTTGGTCAGACTCATGTTGGTAGCTTCGAAAACACTGTCCAACCATCTCGTCCTCTGTTGTCCCCTTCTCCTTATGCCCTCAATCTTTCCCAACATCAGGGGCTTTTCCAGGAGTCTTCTCTTCTCGTGAGGTGGCCAAAGTATTGGAGCCTCAGCTTCAAGATCTATCCTTCCAGTGAGCACTCAGGGCTGATTTTCTTAAGAATGGATAGGTTTGATCTTCTTGCAGTCCATGGGACTCTCAAGAGTCTCCTCCAACACCATAATTCAAAAGCATCAATTCTTCGGCGATCAGCCTTCTTTATGGTCCAGCTCTCAAGCAGCTAGCTTATACCAAATCAGTCCATTATTCCACCTAGCTCACTATTTCCCCCCATACATTGACTGGCAGTGCCCCTCCAGGATTGCAGTCAGGGTTCTCTCCTAACCTTGGCTGGAGATACTAGGGGGTTGAACCTGGGAGCTTCTGCATGCAAAGCAGATATTTGGCCACTGAGCCAATGCCTTTCCTAAAGGGAAGTCAGTCAAATGCACTTCAGACTGGTTTCATATTATTCTCTCTCAGCCACGTGGGCTGAAGTGGCAAACTCAACTGTAGCATGGGGGTTCAGAGCCTTTTTTATATTTTATATTTTATAAGGTTGGTTCAGACACTCAGCCAGCAAGGAAACTTACAGCAAAAGAAAAGGGGTAGGTGCCTCTCAGCTCTGCCTATAGGGTACGATGGTGAGGGTATTTTGCATGTACGTCTACAGATGAGTAGTGCCAATTCAGGCAATCCACTCCATCATATAGGCAGCTCTCAACTCATGCTGGGCTTACATTATGGGAAGAGCGCGTAAAGCCAACATTGTGTATCATCAAAATATTTCTGGTTCAATGGTGGGTGGGATTGCCAAAGTCTCTCCCCTCCCCCTGCACACACACATAACTCCTTTCTGGACCCTTTTTAATTGTTACCTACACTCCCAGAGTTTTGGTTCTTCCTGTGGAGGCATGGCTTTAGAGCAGGCATAGGCAACCAGATGTTTTGGCCTACAACTCCTATGATCCCTAGCTAACAGGACCAGTGGTCAGGGATGATGGGAATTGTAGTCTGAAACATCTGAAGGGCCAAAGGTTGCCTATGCCTGCTTTAGAGGCTCCATACAGGAATCCCAACTGATTGAAAAGCAATATATAATTGTAGAAATGGCTCAAAACAATGAAGTCTAACCTCCTGTTTCAATGTACCGTATATTCTGGCGTATAAGACGACTGGGCGTATAAGACGACCCCCAACTATTCCAGTAAAAATATAGAGTTTGGGATATACTCGCCGTATAAGAAATACGACCTGGCATATAAGACAACCCCTGACTTTTGAGAAGATATTGGTTTAAAAAGTAGTTTTATACGCAGGAATATACAGGATATTTTGCACTTCAACAAGTGGAGCCTGCAGCGAATGGAATGGAGTATTAGACAGTCCATCTACTCCAACATCCTATATTCCACCCCTTTTACTCCCTTCAAGAATCTGCTGAGAAATGGGCCACCTAATTTGACTTCTTAGCAAACCATAGCTCATGAGAAAGTCTGTTTAAGGAGGGTTCTTAAGGAGGTAACTGGTTAACTGACTAATTATGGTTGTTGTTTTACCACACAGGGCCTTTCAACACACTTGCATCTAACACAGGCACCCCCAAACTTCGGCCCTCCAGATGTTTTGGACTACAATTCCCATCTTCCCCAACCACTGGTCCTGTTAGCTAGGGATCATGGGAGTTGTAGGCCAAAACATCTGGAGGGCTGCAGTTTGGGGATGCCTGATTTAAAATGTACTTAGTCCCTGAATTAATATGGTCTCCATATGAGCCTACCTGCTTACTCAGCTCCTCACTTAGTTTTATACTCCCCTTCCTCTCATCTGATGTAAGGCAGGTGATCACACAGGCTAGGTAGGGACTTTTTGGTGATTGTTCCCACACAGCCATGAGACCAAAGAAGATGTTCACTTTGGTATGTAGCATGAAGCCTCATCTCTATCTGTTATTTAATAAGTGCCATTGGAATGGAGAGAGCCATTGGCACCAATGGGGAATCCTGCTGGCATGGCTCCTCGTCTCATGGTGTGTGAGAGAAATCTCCAGTTCCCTTGAAATAAGGCTTCACCCCTATATGCTGCCCTTCCAGTAAGAGTCACCTTCCATGCCAGCAACTAAGTAACAGCACAAAACCTAGATATGTACTTACATGCTGCATATCTAAGAAATGTCTAGCTTGTCCCTGAAACTCCCTTTTCCTGGAAAGGTTGTCTGGCTCTGTGACTCATCACTTAGTTCTTGGGTCTTGATGTGTCATGAAGATAATTCTGCCCTGCTGCCCCCTGGGCATTTAGACTGAGTTATGAGGAACTGAAAATACCCCAATGCTGCTTGATTTAATTTATCTGCTTATTTGAAGTACACACGCACCACTTTTCAGATGCACAGCTTCCAAAACAGTCTAAAAACTGTGAAATGGTGTCTCAAAGTATTGTACAACTAAACGTAATTGCAACAGAAGACCTTTTTAAAAGCCAGATAAACCTATCTGTCGTAATAAACATTCTGGGCAAATGAAGAAGGGTTTCAGCTTACTGCTGAAAAGATCACTGCATGCCCTCCAACATCTCTCCAATGAAAATAGGGACGTCTTAAGGAAAAGCGGGGCGTTCCAGGATCAAATCAGAAACCAGGATGGCTTCTGTAAATCTGGGACTGTCCCTGGAAAATAGGGACACTTGGAGGTTCTGTAACTGAGGAGGTTCCAGTCAAACTTAGTCGGGGTGTAAGTTCCAAAGTCCCCACATCAGAAAAGGCCTGACTTTTTATTTAATTATCAGGATTTTGGCTGTATTTAGTATTACATTTATGTTATGTTCTAGTGGTGGTGTTTCTGTCTATATATAATAACCTTGAATATGTGTGTCTGTAAGCTTATATCCAGTTACCTGGAAATAAGCTCCATCAGTATTAGTAGGACATACTTCTGAGTAGACATGTGTAGGATTGCACTGTGACCAAAGCTAGGATATAAAATAATAAACAAAAAGCAATGTAGGGTGGGGATTGGACGGGGGATGGGACAGGTAGCTTGCGTAGTTTCGTTTCAAAGGGAGGTACACTCATCATGCCAGGGGGGGAAGCTATTTGCAGAACACTTTTTACTTGACTGAAGCGAAGACATAGGACAGGGGTGTCAAACTCAAATTCACCGGGGGCCGCATCAGCAGTTTGGTCACCCTCAAAGGGCCGGTTGTATCTGTAGGACTATGTGTCCACTCTTTATTATCATAAATTATTGTCACTGCATTCAATTATTACTTTTTTTTTGTAATAATGTAAGTAATAACTAGCTCTGAAAGCAGAAACATAGTCAGAATAATGGCAAGTAGATATTCAAATGTACAATTATTGTACAATTTATTGAAAAATGATTTTTGGTAACTGCACTGGGTGGTGGAGGCTCGCTAGGGTTTCATGCAGGAGCTTTGCAGAGCTACTGGTACCTGGAGATGCTGGGGTCCTTCTGCATGCAGGACAAATGTTCTGCCAGTGAGCCACCACCCTTCACCAAAGGGACTGGCTGAGGTTGACTCACTGGAGCTGCTCTCCTGGTTCCAGGGTTTAAGGGCCAGAAGTATAAAGCAGCATCCTATGTTTCTGAGGAGAGGGAGAGGGAGAGGGAGGGGAGGGGAGGGGAGGGAGGGAGGGAGGGAGGGAGGGAGGAAGGAAGAAAAGAGGGAGTGGGAGGGAGAGAGGAAGGAAGGAAAGAGGGGAGAGAAAGAAGAGTAGGAAATAAGGAAGGGAATAAAGAAGGAAAGAAAAAGAGGGAGAGAAGACAGAAAGGGAGAAAGAAGGAAGGAAGGAAGTAGAGAGGGAAAGAAAGAATAAGAATGAGGGAGAGGAAGAAAGATGGGAAGGAAGAAAGGAAGAAAGGAAGAAAGAAAGAAAGAAAAGAGGGAGTAGGAGGGAGAGAGGAAGGAAAGAGGGGAGAGAAAGAAGAGTAGGAAAGAAGGAAGGGAATAAAGAAGGAAAGAAAAAGGAAGATGGAGAGAAGACAGAGATAAAGAAGGAAGGAGAGGGAAAGAAAGAATAAGAACGAGAGAGAGGAAGAAAGAAAGGGAAGGGGGGGTCGCCGCCTTGATTCAGCGCCAGAAAAGAGCGCGAAGGGACCCAGGGGCAAAAAGCATTTCCCGTGCAGCGTGAGGCAGCGGGTGTCCATTTTAGCAGACGTGCGTAAAGCCTCAGAGTTGCACGTTCATGAGGCTGAGCCGCTGCTGAGCTCATGTTCATGAGGCTGAGCCGCGGCAGGAGGAGGAGGAGGTGAGGCAAGAGGAGGAGGAGGCGGCTTGTCGGGTCGGTGCCCGGCAGCACCGTACGGAGAGTGCCGAGCCTCTGGGACGCAGCAGTGCTCTGTAGCAATTTGAATCCTCCTCCTCCTCCACACGGCGCTGCTGGGTGCTTTGTCTGTGATTCAGCAGCAGCAGCAGCTGTTTCCAGGCGCCGAGCCGTGGCAGGAGGAGGAGGATTCAAAGTGCTACAGAGCACTGCTGCGTCGCAGAGGCTCGGGACTCTTCGTGCGGCGCTGCTGGGCGCTGACCCGGCAAGCTGCCACCTCCTTCTCCTGCTGTGGCTCGGGGCGCTCCACACAGCGCTGCTCCGGCCGCCTTTCTACCTCCCCCAGGCCCCAGCTGTTTGTCAGTGCTTTGTCGGCGCGGTGCTTCAGCAGCAAGGTCCTGCTGGCTGGGTCCCGCTGGCTGGGGCGCTCGGCGGGCCACATGACGAGGCCTGGCGGACCGGATTTGGCCCCCGGGCCTTGAGTTTGACACCCGTGACATAGGATAAACATGAAGGCCAACAAAGTAGGTGTACTAATCAAAATGGAAAAGGGATCGGGATGAGAAATGGTAGGGGCTTACACTTCAATTCTCCGAGCAGTGAAAGCTCCAGGGGTCCAGTGCGTGCTCAGGGTTTTGTTTCTCTTTGAAATAAGGTTGTGGAAGTTTTTTGGCATTTTGTGAGGATTGATTTACACACAAATATAGGCAGAGGTTTCACAACATTAACCCCCAACATGTACTGCTGCTCCATTAGATTTCTAGGAGAAATGCTAGCCCTGTCACATTTCTTAGAGAACAGCTCAGCTGTCTCTGTCCTTTCCTCTGCTTCAACTCAGTCTGCCCCCCAAACAACTGCAGGTTGCTTGCTTTGATCTTTCTCACAGGTATATCTCCTCTCCCTAGGACAGTGGGAAGGAGTTTTCTCCTTGTACCACCTATTATGTATTCAGCCATCTTGGCTCCCATTGAGAAGGTCATTGGCTCTCTATAGTCTTTTGCCAGGCCTTAAGAGGTATTGTCAAACTGCGGGAGTGCAAGACAGGAGTGCCTGGCGTGCTATGGTCCATGGGGTCACGAAGAGTCGGACACGACTAAACGACTAAACAACAACAACAAGAGGTATTGTCTTAGAGATACACTGAAATCAGAAAGTTGGAAGGGATCCCAAGGTATTGCCTAGAACAGATGTATACAACAAAGGGTGAATTTTTGACATGCTCTGAAGCAAGAGGACTTGGCAATGATCTGGTTGTTGGAAGAAATGAAGGAGAAGGAACTGAAGACTCTGAGAAAGATGAAATCTCTAATGGTGTGAGGAAGCATATTTACAGACCTGAGATGAAGGCTGCAATCTGATGCACATCTACTTGGGTATAAGCCCCACTGAAATCCCCTAAACAGGAGTAGAGATTTCTACCGGAGAGCTCCCAGCACCTCACAAACTACTCTTTGGGACAAAGCCATGACGATTAAAGCATGTATACTGTTTTAAGTTTTTGAGGGGCCAAGGATCTCCTAAGCTTCTGAGTGCCATATCTTCCTCATAATTCTTGGATTTAGTAAAAGTTAGAATTAATCAAGGTTTGATTAAACTGCACCAAGCGCTGAAATCCCTGGGCTCTGTTTATGCTAATGAGCAGGCCAGCCTGGTAGAGTTTGCTGAGCATGGATTGTTAGGAGGGCAAAAGATGATGGTCAGTCATTAACCCATCAGTGAAAGCCATCAACAAAGCAAGAGACTCTTGGACACAGAGCGGGGAGACCCTGTCCTGAGACCTGGGTAATTAGCAAAAGATAATACCAGAGTTGGGAGAGGGAAGTTTCCAGAACTGCAGTGGGTGATATAGTAAACAAACAGGAAAAAAGAGCCCCTTTTGCAAGCTGGAGGGAGGGGGGCAGAGCACAAGGCAACCAGTCAGTTTTATGCTTCAGGGAGGGTCAGACATGATTTTTGGGGCCTCTTGGAATCTGAGGCTGCAGCAACAGGAGGAACAGGACCCTCTTGGGATGTCAATGCTCCACACGCTCTCCATCTTGTTGTATATATGTGTAAATAAACCATATATCATAAAGAGACCACAGTCTCTGCTTGACCCCTGGAATCTCGCACTGCTAGGGAGATAGGGGTGGCGTGTAACAATACAATTAATGCCGCTTTGTAGTGCAGCTACAAAGGAGCGATTTGGGTTCAGATGAAAAGTTCAAAGCCCCACATAGCCCCACACATCAAAGCTTATGTGGGAACCCGATCACTCATTACTTACGTTCAGATCCCAAAACTATTCATTCTGGAATAGCCCCACTGAGATCCAGCCTGTTTGCTTTCTCCTGCCCCCTACAATCCCTGCTTCTTTTGTTGAAAATATCTCTCACAAATGCAGCGTTTGACTTCATTATGTCAAACTCGCTTTAATTTGGCCAGGGTGTAGGAGGCTGTAATGGTGGTTTTTGAAGGGCCAGGGGCGTTTTCCTTGCCATCTGTTATTTTTAATCCACTTGTTTATTATTGTCAGGCTCATCTTTCTCTCCCCCCCCCTCATTCTTTTCGCCACCACTTTTCTTCCTTATTTTTCCGTTCCCTCAAGTATAAACTTTTTAATAATAAAAAAACCCCTCACACCATTAAAATGCGTTAATCTCTCACATTCTGAACTAAACACAAGCATCTGAAAGATTAACATCTTGCATCCAAAGCCATGTCTCTCCCCCCCCCAATACATTTCTCCAAAGCCCCTTGGCTAAACCTATCCTTGCAAAACCCAGAAAAGTTAGAGGTCCCGTCAGAGCAAACTGCCTCTTGTGAGTTTGCAGAGCACTGTTCACATGCGGTTGTAGAAAAGTTTAGTCATGTGACTGTGCAAAAGGAATTTACACTTTAACCTTCAGATTTCTAGCTGGCATGTTTTGCCCTGACTCGTAAGGCACAAGAGCTCTTTTGTTTACCATGAAATTTCATGGATCTGCCTTAGCCGAAAGAAGGGTATCCCTATGTTAGGAAGGCTGCAGGAAAGGCCAAATTCTATGTATAAAAGTCTATTCCAGTGGGGCTGTTGGGGACTTTAGAAGCCATTCTCATGACTCCAGAGGCCCATGCATTTACATGCTGGGGGGGGTCCTCCTGCTGTTATTTCAGCTTTATTTATTTCTATTATTATTATTATTATTATTGCATTTATATATCAACTTCCCACAAAGTCGTACATATGATTCTCTCCCCCCACCCTCATCCTCACAACCACCCTGTGAGGCAACTGGCTCAAAGCCACCCAGCAAGCTTCATGCCCTAGACTGATACTCTAACCACTATACTACACTGGCTCTCTGTTTTGATCTCTGTTACACTGTACATTTGAACTGGCATGCAGCCTTTTACCTCTATGTTCATTGCTGCTCTTCCCCATGCTGCTGTGCTTGGGCAACAGAAGACATTCTGGACCACAGAGTGCCTCCTTATGCAGAAGCCACCTTTCACTAACTCGGGTTACCACTGGCTTCTGAAACTAGCAGCTTCGCATGTTACTTCAGGCACAGGAAGGTGCAGTATATACCCTCCAACATTCCTCCGATAAAAATAGAGACGTCCTAAGGAAAAATGGGATATTCTGGGATCAAATCAGAAACCAGGGTGGCTTCTGTAAATCTGGGACTGTCCCTGGAAAATGGGGGCACTTGGAAGGTCTTGGCAGTGATGCTGCAACACCTGGACACATGAAGTAGCATAATTGAATCCGCAGTCACAATTCTCTTAGTAGATAATTATGTTGCACCCGCAATTCTGTAGTAATTACTGGTTTCACCTATTTGTGTTATGCAATTAAAGTACTCCGTTTTCAACCAATCATTCCTGATCATCCTGGCTGGGGCTGATGGGAGTTTTAGTCCAACAACACCTGAGGACCTAAGGCAGGCATCCCCAAACTTCGGCCCTCCAGATGTTTTGGACTACAATTCCCATCTTCCCCGACCACTGGTCCTGTTAGCTAGGGATCATGGGAGTTGTAGGCCAAAACATCTGGAGGGCCACAGTTTGGGGATGCCTGACCTAAGGTTAGAAAAAAGCTGTTCTGGGCTATGCATAGATGAGTCCAACCAGATCTTGCAGAGAATTCTGTAAGGAAAAACACCAGCCTGCATGTAGCTGTGAGCAAGGACAATGCTCTAAAATAAACCTCTTCAGACAGCAACCATAGCTTCAGTCCTGCTATCCCCCCCCCCCCAGAGTCCACCCACTCACCCCAGGCCTCTAAACAGCACAGCAGCAGGTCCTCTTCTTCAATTTCAGGTACAATGCTGCGGGCTCACCTCTCAGTTTACACATTGTGTCCTTGGCATCACCGTCCATTTGGGTGACATTAGCAACCTTTGGGCTTATTGTCCAGTTGGCTTTCCTCTCGCCAGTTTGGATCTTGGTTTACTCAGGGGCCTTTGCAACGATAGAAGTGTATCTGTCGACGTTTGACATTCCAGAGAGGAAAATTCCCATGACCTTGAGGTTGCTGTCATATATCAAACTCACCCCTCCCTGATCCATAACAGGATTATTGTAAGACTCACTAGGGTAATGTATATAAAACACTTCTACTGTACTGTACTATGTAAGTGCTATGTATTATTAGTATCTGTTGCCTCTGCACTTGTAAACTAAGCCATGAGCTCAATAAACAAGCTCTTCGGGCTGGAAATATCCTTGTACTTTTCCTTTGCCACCACATTTTCTGTAGTTCTAATGAGCTCGCTCGCTATACTTAGTCAAATCCATCATTCTCACATTGTCTTTTTCAAGCAGTGTAACACCGAGAAGTTCTACACATCATGTTTTGTGTGCGTATCGGTTTCATTATGGACTCTCTCTGCACTCTTTAGATTTCCTTTGCTTTCCAAACCGCACTCATCGTGAGCCAGTACTCGCCAATCCCTGCCAAGACTTTTGATGGTTTCAACTGTGACTAATGTATCTTCCTGCTGTTCCATGTAGTATCTTCCTCAAATCATTTGCAACCTGCTTCTGATAGGTTATCAGTCTGCTGCATAGATAACCACTTGTAACATGGACATTTCATCTACCTTCCTGACCCCTCTTATCATAATACTTGTGTGTGAGTGTGTCGACCTATCTTTCTATCACAGCAGATAAGGAGAGTGAAAGGTTAGCAAATTTGGGGAGTAAGGATTTGGGGAGTAAGGATTTGCTATGCACATTAAATATGCATATGCCGTGACTCACACCTGGGAGGGCAAATTGGGTAATGGGAAATATTTGGGGGGTGGAGGGCCCACTTAACCCCTTGTTACTTCTTGGTGTTTCCCCACTGATCTAAGTGCTGTTGAAGCCAATAATTACCTGCAGGATATCTGCAGGATTGCCACCACTCATAGAAATGTACATGCTCAGACAAACACCTGAGACCTTTACTGTACCTGTAGCCTACCTCCGCAGGCCACTTATAATAACACGGGCAGGCCATAGTGAGATGTCCTTTTCAGCTGCTGCGTTCAATGGGGAGGTCCATTTTGACCTTTTCCAGGGCCAGCTCTAAGGCAAGGCTGGGTGGCGCAGGGCGGCAGGGCGGCGGTTGCTGCACCTGCCAGACAGCCACAGTGGGAAACAGGGCCGGGGGGGGGGGGCGGAGCGATCGTCGCACCACGGCGCCAGGGTGCCCGACATGCTTAAGACGGCCCTGACCTTTTCACTTCTTGCACTTTTCACATTAGGCAGGCACCTTCACAATACTGTTATAGATGCTTGTGTAAAACCTCTAGGTTTCAGCACATTTGGTTTCATCTGCTTTTACAATTGTAATGTTTTATTGTTTGGAAATATTTTTAAGATGCTTTCAAATTCTTCCTAAATATGTGCTTACTGCCCTACACTCCTTTGGGAGGAAGGGCAGATACATTCAATATTCAATACAGTCTCAAGGGGACTTCCATACAAATTATTTTCCTATACAGGAGTAAGAAAACATGAATAAGAAATCAGTAATTGGGCATCACCTACCTTCTTGGGGACTACCCAGCTTGGGGAAGATATTTTTCATGTCATAATCTTTTCTTTTTGGAAAAAAATATCCAATTGTTTTGAAAAAATATCCAATTGTTTGCTGTTTGCGTGCTGAGATCCCCACTTTCCAGTAGACCTTGCACTAATAAAATACTATGTACTGAATGCATTTGCCTCACATTCTTTCCATTCTTTCTTTTTCTTTCTTTTCGGGAGTGAGTCAGAGTGCAAAGATTCTTGGACAAGCTGAAAAGAAAGAGATCTGTCTAATTTCCATGGGCACACAGAGTACCCACATCTGGACAAAGTTAGCAGCAGGCAGCAACTGCATGCAACATTTAAATATCAACACATGAAGTCTCCATTTCTTGACCATATGAGGCCTTTGGGTACTTGTGTCAGACCAATAATTTTTTTAAAAAATTCAACTTATTATTAAAAGGATCTCCTTGACCACTAAAAGTCTAGTCACCCTCAGAGAGATTGATAAAAGAAAAAGAAGCAAAGGGTGGACTCCATTCACCTGGCAATTACAGTAGCTGGAGTTTTTGTTGTCCTTAAACTGACTTGGGCAATGAAGATTTGTCCAGTATATTCCATGCCAGGTCTCCAGAAAGCAAGGAATTATTTCTCCCACTTTCGAGAGAGACACTTTGGATCTGAGTGATTTATACAATTATGTTGTTTTTGGAAGTCTCGTGTGGGACCGTTGCAAAGGGAAATGTATCACAGAAGATCTTCAAGTTCTTCCTTGACCGGTCTTAGACTTCACTTTATGCTGCTAGATCAATAACATCCAGCATTAAGAACCTGAACTGTGAGAAAGTGCCAGGTCCAGATGGATCCCCTGCAGAGGGGGATGAAAGATGTGGTTAAATTATTATTCCGTGCTGCTCCTCAACATATGTTGAAGCCTTGGCGTGTAAGCTCTTGCCACCTACACTCTATGAAGCCTACATGTCAATGAATCACACTGAAGAAGACCTCCCAGCCCCGCCTCTTACAGATCAATGTCCCTCTAGAAAAAGAAGCTAATGAAAAGAAAGGCCATCTTATCTCTGGATGTTTCAAAACGGAGCAAGGGATCTTTAGGAATGGCCAAATTTGTGTATCTATTACCCCTCCTGCCATTTTTAAACTGGGTGCACCATATGGAGATACACCGGGTGCCAAAGTGCTTGAGGAATACGCAGGATGTCGTTGCTTCTGGTGGGGGAGAATGCTAAGGTATGCAGCAAAAGCATCGCCAAAATGCCATTTCCCTACCACACAGAGACACCATTTGATTCCCTGGCAGGAAGCCCAGCAGTACCTTTCAGCAACTGGGTGCTTCAGACGGAGGAGGAAACTCAGGGAAGCAGAGAAATGTGCAGGAGGGAGGGAGCTGAAGCAGGGTTTGTATGAATGGGGAGGATGGGGCTCTGAACCCAATTTCCCACCCAATAGAATACTTCCTGCAGTGAGGAGAACTACAGTGGTACCTCGGGTTATGAACTTAATTCATTCTGGAGGTATGTTCTTAACCTGAAACAGCTCTTAACCTGAGGTACCACTTTAGCTAATGGGGCATCCCACTGGAGGGGCACTCTTGCCCTAAAACAGGGATATCTGTGGTGTAGAAAGCTACAGGATTTCAGTAGAAGATTATAGGACATGCACCGACAAGAAATGAAGCAGCATCTTTGATACTTTCACACACACACACACACCGAGTTTTGAAAGTGGGATCCCGTATGACTGCCCTGATTCTATGAAACCACAAATAATAATGAATGCACCATAAAAATGACATCTGGGGCATGGCAGAGGGCTGTATTGATTTATTCTCCGAGCTGGTAGCAATGAGCCATGGGCCTGGCTAAGAGGGTGGAGTGGAAGGCTGGGGGGATGGGAAATGCCTTCCTCTTTGCCCAGCACCTCTTTGCAAACCAGTAACATTTTGGCAGTTGCTTAATGCTTGCTACCATCATTGCCGAGAAGCATATTCCAGTTCCCCCACCCACCCAAGTAGTCACATGGGGATTTAGCCAATGGTTTTTATTAATTGGCGCCGACTTTGCACCAGCAGAAATAAACTCGGGAAAAGCATTTGTATACATACACAGTCTTTTTTTTTAAAGTGAAAACAGAGACAAAGTACGATTTGAGTAAGCTCTCAAAGTGAAAGCCTATGGTCCTTGCTCCCATTAACTTCCATTTATGCAGCCAATTATCCTGTTTATAATAATGTATAAATAAAAAACCTCTTTGATTGCATTTCACTTTTCAAGCAGTATGGGAGGAAGGGATAGGCTTGAAAAGATGCTAGTCCAGGTGGTTGAAAAGTTTTGTTTTGTTGCTTTAGTGGTTAAAACACATACACACCCCAGCTCTTCACCAATGGATTAATAACTCCCGAGACCTGCTTTGCAGAAGAAAACTTCCTTAACCAACATTATTAGGATGTTAACATTTTGGATCAGTTTATGCAAGACATTTTTAACAGAGTTGGAGAGGAAGTTTATGTTAGATGTTTATAGCGGAGGCATACTATTAAGGACACCCAGTCATTAATGTTATTACTTAGGCACTGACATAGGGGTTCAGTGCCTTGATCGGTTTTCTAGCCTGATAGAAGATGACAAAATGGCTGCCACCCTTTACCGAATCCATGGCAATCCAGGATCCTGGGAAGGACTTATTCAACCTCCAGTCTCCATCTTGGAACTGAGTCTACAAGTTGACTTTGTGGCTACAACATTATGCTTCTTACCTTGAACTCCCCACCCCCAATTTAATTAAATGAGACTAATAAAGGGCTGGTTCTCTTCTGGAAAACCCACTGGAACTCCCAGTCTTCTTATAGATGGCTTCTTGAGCAAGGCCTCCCCTTCAGAGCTGCTCCTTAGCATTTGGGACACTTCACCGTAAGCACTCATGTAGGAAGCAAGGCAGAGAGTCCTCAAATGCATCCAGTCTTGTGAGATCCTAATCCGCTTTTCTGACTTTATCAGAACATTTTCTTGAGAGATACTTAACCTTTCTAAGAAACAGATCATAAAATGTCTGGTAAGTCTTGCTCAACTCTGCCTCTTTAAAATAGCCGTGGTACAAATCATAGCCTATAAAGAACACAGGAGATAAGAAGTGAACTGCAGAGGCTTCCAAGAAACTCAGCTGGTGAGATGTGAAAACACAGGAGAATAGCTAAAGCAAGGGAATGGCAGATGTATGTATTCAGAACAACCTTATTTTACCCTTTCGACCGTGCATTTAGTGCATGTCATGTTGGGACAGTGTCCGTTACCATTTGTGGAGCAGATTTGAGGTAGGATTAGCAGTACCCAGGAAGTGATTTGTAGAGCAGACTAATGGACATACAAGGAAAGAAAGGAGCCAAAGGAAGAAGGGGAAGCAGAGGGGAGAAAGAAACATTGTGCCTCGCTGGCGTGATCTTCAGTATTCTTGCAGACCAGACTCAGGACATTAACACACAGCATCAAAATTGATTAGAATGCTGGGCGTAGGAGCCAATCGGGGCCTAGGTAAGCCCATAAAGGAATGTGACACATAAAGAAAAGGCTGCAGTGCACCAGAATTTCTCCAATGGCCATTGGGCAGAGCAATGCAACGTTCACCCTTTATCCTGGGCTGTGGGAGGTAGGGTAGGGTAGTGGGGTCTCTTCACCCAACTGTGCTGGGCTCCATTGGCCTCCAGCTGGCTGCCAGCTATGATGTGATGCACTGGGCAGAAATGTTTCCAGCAGTTCTTGACTGGTGGCATCCAGTAGAAAGCCCCCACCACCACCACAAAAAATCACCAGGCCTTTCTGGGGCCAGGGAGGAGAAATGATTGAGCTGCCCTAGTTCTCACTGGATCCCAAATTTGCCTCACTGCCATCTATTTGGGGCTGATCACTGCACCAGCTCCAGTCTGGCACAAAGAGCTGCCTGCTCCGAACGTCTGTCCCAATTGCCATGTGTGACAGGCTGGTGGCCTTGCCGCTTTGTAAAATCCCACCAAGCCGGTATGATAAAGGAGGATTGCTCCCTCGAGCTTTACTACCGTGAACCTACTTTCTCTATATAAGCTTGCACCTGTCATTATATTCTTTGGATATGCTGTCTTCCACTATTGGGGGAAAAATGGTCTTAAGCTATCTCAATGGGAGCAGCAGGGACTGGTGGAGGCTAGAGCACTATGTGCAACACATAGCCTGGCTGTGGTCTCTAAGTAAGCCTGCTGCTTTCTAATGCTGTGGAGGATGCTGCTCCTGTAGCAGTGGTGAAGTTGAGTTGCCTGTTGAGTTGGCTGTTGAGTTGAGTTGGCTTCTGTATATGGAAATGGGAGGGGGCACCGTGTTTGCTCTTCCGCTCCCTCACATGGCAAAATGCTTTCAGGTGGCCTTGGAGTACCTGTGAGCTATTCAAAGGAAGAACGGGGTGTAAGTGTGAGAAACAAATAAATGAAGTTGATTTTACACATTATTTATCATTTCTTTTATGCATCTCTTCCTAGGAGGCACCTCGATGCAATTTTCGAACACATTTAATGTGTATAGAAAAACACTTAAAACAATTGCGCACGCACACACAGAATACAAGTCCAGCACATATCCTGCCTGGGACACAAAAAAATAAAATGAAATCTCCTTTTAGAAAACTTGTTGGAAGTCTTCAACAGATGCCAGAAAAAGTACAATAGACGTGGGGCTTGCCTGATATGTAATGGGGAAGAGTTCAAAAGGCTTAGGTAATGCCACGCTCAAGACCCAATTCTGACATTGTGTGGGACGGACTTCTCGAGAAGGTGGAATCTGCAGGGCACAGAGATTTGTAAGGGATAAAATAATAATATGTGGAACAAGTATAAGTTCAGCTCCTGAGCCACCATGTGAATGGAGGTCTTTAAAAAAACCAGTAATAATTCCACAAACACCCAGTAGAACAAGAGTTGAGAACTTCAGTTACACCCAGAGAAAGAATCTTCTGGTTCCTGCCTGGGCACAACTAACAACCACACTAACAAACAGGCTTGAAACTTAAACTGAACTAAAGCAATTGCTCTGCCCTAAGGGGCCGGGTCAAAATTCCAAACAGTACAGTTAAGGAATATCCCCAAATTCCAAATGCCAACAACAGATATTCCTCAGCTTATGATGCAAGCAATCCCTGAATGGTCTTTTCCAAGTGGTGTTGTTTATCCAGAAATGAATAATTTCCTACAGGCTGCAGCCATTTGGCACAAGGTGCTCTCACTGACATGGGCTACTCTGAAAATCTGTGTCCAAAACAAGTTTATGAGTAAAATGCTCAAGCTGCTGCCAGATCCTTTGTAGCATCAGCTGTTTGAAATATTGGGAAGGTGATGATGCCTTACTTTATACGATCCTATCCATACTGTGGAATAGGAATACTGTATTGTAAGCAAACGCTCCATTATTACTTCATGGTGCCTACAGATTAAATTATTTTAGTTGATTAATTACCTGCCTTTTATTTCAGAGAATTGTTTCAAATCACATTTAAATAAATCTCTGAACGCTACAAATCTCAATATAGGTGATTTTTTATGCAGAGTGAAGAAAGTATGAGATCCTAAGCCTCATTTATTAGAGGGAAAGGCAATCTTTAGTATTTTATTTTTCATCCCCTCTCATAATAAAACACTGGAGATAAATTAGCCTCTTATTTTAATAATAATAAAGTGCTCTTAGTTCCACAGTTTAAAATTTGACCTCACCAAATAAACCAATAACAGCACAATCCTTTGCATGTTTATTTAGAAATAAGTTCCAGTGTATTCATTGTGGTTGATTCCTAGGTAAGCATGATTAATCCAGCTTTACTTAATTAATCTACCAATTCCAATTGATTAACATTTGGGATTTCAAGCCCTCTTTATTAAACATTAAGTGGGATGTAGAAGAACACAGTTTCTTTTACAAAGGAGGTATACATAGGAGGCAGATAGGAACCATCTCTACTGTTAGAGAGCTTCATTTTTCAACAAGCCTTTAAACGGATTTCCCCTACCCCCAGACAGTATTTGTATTGGATTTGAAAGTGTTGTTTTTATCGTTAATTGCTTCAAGATGTTTTCATGGGAAACTGTGTGTGTGTGTGTGTGTGTGTGTGCGGTGCGTGCACACACACGCACACTGAAATTGAGCAACTCTCACGAGCTCAATAAAATATTTCACCAGATCTTTAACATTTTCATGAGAGGCCTTTCTCTACTTCCAGATATGGGGAGACATTTGTCATGTTATGAAACAAAAAGGGTCTCCTCTGTGGTGGCACCCCACTGTTTCTGCACTCCTTTCCCCTCTGTTGGCATTCGTTCTTTTTCCAGGTCATGATGCATTTATCTGCTCAGGTCTTTGAGGACTGTTAACCTATGGAAACTGGTGCCATTGTGTAGTGCTGTGGAAAGGTTAGAGATTGTTTAATAAATGTTGTATCAATAATGCTGTCGCAGTCAGACCCTGGGTGAGCTTCCTGGTGACCCAGAAATCAATCAGAGCTGGGTGTAGTGTCATCCAATCAGAAGAGGGTAGGAAGTTAAAAGTTAGAACCTGATAGTTCTACTATCAGGTAGGGCTTATCGATCAGTGAGTGTTTTCTAACTTAGGGCTGATGGGGATCAGTTTTGAACCTGGTTAGGGCTGAGTAAGGGCTTTGCTACACTGGGCAAGCCAGCTTGTTTCTCTGAGGGGAAAGTAAAAATCCTTGAAGTGGCTGGGCGTGTTCTAATTGTGGTGTAAGACCAATAGCCATTCTATGAGGAATTTGTGGATTTAGAGACAGGTTTCAAGTGTGAATTTTAGGAAAGTTATTAGCTATCTCTGTAAAGAGTGCTTGCTTGAAATGAAGTGTTGCGCCTTTTCAATGTAACTATTAAGCACACACACACACACACTTTGAGTGTAAATAAGTGAAGTTCTAGTTTAGTTCCAAAAGTGCCAAAACATAGCCTCTGAGTCAAGGATAAGTGGTCACAAGTTTCCCGTCCACACAATTGCCATACCTTGCTGCTGATTGTCAAGAAATGCTACCACATACAGTTAATAACAGACTTCTCAAGTGTTCTGACAGGGAGAGTCCATGTTTTTAAAACCACACAAAAATCTATTACCTCACTCCCATCTTTATGGAGGGAGGTTGCCGCAGATGCCACAGAAGCTCCTGTCTGTTGTAACTGATTTTTTTGTTTAATGATGTGATTTCATGCTGTTAAGCCTGTCCTGGGATTGACAACAATGAAGGGTAGGCTAGAAATTTATTAAATAACAAATAAATAAACACATAACAACCATGTTAGAGCTATAGAGCAAAAGCAAGAACTCTTAATAATAGGAATGCAATATAACCACATGAATACAGACTGGCAATAGAAATGTAGTTATAAAATGCCATTAAACAGGAGGCATGAAAGAAAGTCAAATGCAAATTAATTCCAGGCAGTCAAAACAATATTACATAACTTCATCCCAATAAGGTCTTGAGAATCCAAATGTGGAATGCATTATATCAAGAAAGGAAATACTCCAAATATAACTCCAAGAGCACCATCTAGCCAAAATTAGGCATTTTTGAAGCCTCATTGACTTTGGTGGGAGACTTAAGCATTGAACACAGTTGACATTTGATTGGTTTGTGGGGCAGATAAGCCAGGATCAGACTTAGCACCACGCACAGAAACACATGCCCATATCAGGAACTTAAAACAACAAGAAGAAATCCAGCAGGTGTCAAATATTAGCAAGTCATAGCTGAACATAATCCTTAAAACTTTCAGGCTGGTGACTTCTGACTCACACAAAATCAGTCAATTTTATCATCTCTACAATTTGCCAAATTCTTTTAAAGCAATCATAAAATGATTGTATCATTTTACTTCTCTCCGGCTAGCTGAACTTGCTATTCTGGTTGCACAACATAGTTCATATCATGTCATTCCAGGACAGTAACCTGGTTGAGTAGAAACCAACCAAAATTCTGTTTTTCATATGTATGTATATATGTATTCTTGTTGATGTCTTCCCACCCCTAATTGCCGATTTATAAAATTATATTTCATGCTATATTGAAGTTTTCCATTTCTGACAGAAGCTTTTTCAAATACTTTTTAGGATGACACAAAAATTGCAGGTGACCCTGTGGTCCATTTAGGAAAAACAATAGGAATCTGTTGTTGTTGTTTAGTAGTTTAGTCGTGACCGACTCTTCGTGACCCCATGGACCATAGCACGCCAGGCACTCCTGTCTTCCACTGCCTCCCGCAGTTTGGTCAAACTCATGTTCGTAGCTTCGAGAACACTGTCCAACCATCTCGTCCTCTGTCGTCCCCTTCTCCTAGTGCCCTCAATCTTTCCCAACATCAGGGTCTTTTCCAGGGAGTCTTCTCTTCTCACGAGGTGGCCAAAGTATTGGAGCCTCAGCTTCACGATCTGTCCTTCCAGTGAGCACTCAGGGCTGATCTCCTTCAGAATGGAAATAGGAATCTAAATTATGACTATTCAAATATCTCAAATTAGCGAGCAAACTTTTGGTGTGTTTTCACCCAGAATGGTCTAATTAAGTTTGCACATAACTTCTCTTGCATTCTAGCTTGAGATTGTTACAATTGTCCAAGAGGCTGATTCTGAAAAAGCTGGAAAGACAAAACAGGGTGAGATATGGATCATTGGTCTCATGGGGGAGGAATTTGTTTGCATTTAAATGCAAACGTACCTATTGTGCACTTCCTGAAACCATATATGAACCAAAACATAGCTAGTCTCTGAAATTCACATTTACCCCAATTTTGCACCAAAAATAAAAAGTGTACAAAAAGCATGTTACAGAAAGGTCTGTACAAATATGCCCATGTTGGTGAAAACAGCATGCAAAAATGCATTTTACTGGGGAAATTGCTTAAAAAATGTGTATATTAGAAGAAACGTACACAAAAATACTTACACATTTTAATGCAAACTTTAAGAAAAGTTTTCAAACTGCTGAGGGCAAGCTGAACTTAAGGATGAAAAAGTTAGAAATGGAGAGGAACCAAAACTGACAATTTTTTGAGATACTCACTTATATGAAATGGGAGAAACTAGCTATATTCGAAGATACTTGGCAGGGCTTTCTTGACCTCTTCAGGAATTAAGAGGGCGTGTTGGTCTTCTGCTTACACTGAGCGGCTAACAGAGAATATCAGACATTCCCCTCTCCCTTTTTTGGTGCTGTTATTGTTTTTTATCATAATTATATTTTTCTCTTCCCTCTTCTCTCTCCCTATTTGTTTGCTAATTTAGTCAGTTGTGCCTTTTGAGGCTTCAGCATTCTAGGGATAGGACTTTCAGAAGGTGGAAGAATACTTAAAGGTCTATACTGGGATTGCCAATATGGTGTCCTCCAGACGTTTTGAACTACAACTTCCATCAACCTCTACTATTGGCCATGCTGGCTGAGGCTGCTGGGAGTTGTAGTCCACACATATGGACGGCACCATGTTAGCTCTTCTCTAAAGAAGGGAAGGGTGCACTTGGGGTGGGAAGAGTTGAAAATTCAATGTGGACTAAACACTATTTTATTGTACTGTACTGCTACATTTCAGATAGTAAAAAGGCCATAGTTGATGGAAAGCTTCATGTGGAAAGATGTGGTCCTTAGATTTCCTGGCCCCAAGTTGTTTAACATCCAGCCTGAAGAAGCATTATGGAGAACTTCAAAACTTGCTTAGTACTTTAAGACATTTATTTGGCCCTGATCAATGTACTTTCTTTATTAAGGTACCTTTGGATATAGATGGGATGCAGGTGGCACTGTGGGTTAAACCACAGAGCCTAGGGCTTGCTGATCAGAAGGTCAGTGGTTCGAATACCTGCAATGGGGTGAGCTCCCATTACTCGGTCCCAGCTCCTGCCAACCTAGCAGTTCGAAAGCACGTCAAAGTGCAAGTAGATAAATAGGTACTGCCACAGCGGGAAGGTAAACGGCGTTTCTGTGAGCTGCTCTGGTTCGCCAGAAGTGGCTTTGTCATGCTGGCCACATGACCTGGAAGCTGTACGCCGGCTCCCTTGGCCAATAACGCGAGATGAGTGCCGCAACCCCAGAGTCGGTCACAACTGTTTACCTTTACCTTTTACCTTTGGATATGGGTGTCATATGTTAACAAGTTTCTGCTAGTCCCAGGGAAATTATGCTTGGACAGTGGTGCTCTGTCAGATTGCGTGACACTTGAAATCCATATAGAAGCCAGGAGCTCTACTACTATCGTATTTGAAGTAGGTTGAATTATGCATCACCACTAATTATCAACTGAAGCATCTTCATTCTTTTACTTACCTATTTTGTTATAGCAGTTTGTCTTCTTTCCTTTCTGAGTATATGAGGAGCACACTTGGTCTGATTTCAACAAATCTTCCTTTTTAACATTTGTTTCTTGGAGGAAAATAAAAGTGGGTTTCCCCGTGTTTGGTAAATAGGCCACATTTTAATTAGCCCAATTATGTTAATCTCTTACGGGAAGCAATTCGTTTGAAGCTGTGGTTTGAAACTTGTAAGATTGCATTAGATAATGTCAAATGCCCTTTAAAAGGCATGTGCCCTGCTTTGACTTGTAATCCTGAAGATGAGCAAGCATACTCAACAGTGTGGGCATGAGATGCAAATAATAGGGTTGCTGCTTCCCTGCCAAAGGAGCTGGCTGGGAGTAGGGTGCCTGACAATCTGTGGCTTACAAACAGCATGTAGCTTACGGTCCTTCTGATGCAACTTCCATTTTTTTAAAAAAATAATTTTTATTAATTTTTAGAAAAAGAAAACACAAAGTATACAACATAAACTCTGTCCCTTCATTTTCCCTCCACCCACAAGCCCACCTCTGCCACCAGTGAGACCCATGGGTATTGGGGAACAAAGGGGTCCATTTTAAGCTGGGTTTGACCTCCCCCCTCCTTCCTCCCCCCTCATCCCCCCCCTGCCACTGAGAGGACAAAGGCGGAGGATCTCTGGGGATTGGCTTATCCCCCAGCTATTTCTTCACTGTACTGGAAAAAAGAAAAACGAGGAAAAAAGGGAAAAAAAAGCAAAAATATAAAAGGGGGAAAAAAAGGAAAGAAAAAAAAAGGAAAAAGGAAAAATATTAATGGCTTCCACGACTCTCCTCCTCCTGGATTTCCCAACCTCTTACATAGTTATGGCGGGTTTTCTAATCCAATTCAGAATCTTATTCTTATAATATTAACACAATCCTCCTCCTTCTTCATGCTGTCCCCCTCTGAGCCCCCCCCTGCCACTGGGGTAGCCCGAGGAGTCCAGCAGTCAAAAGGTTCCATTTTTGTGTCTGGGTTTCCCTCCACCCTTCCCTCTCCCCTCAAGGCACCCCCTGCCACTGGGTACCAAGAGTAAGAAGGGGGAGACAGGCAGTTTTCCACCCAAACACCTCCTGATCACCAAAATTATTCAAAAACAAACTCTAAGCATATTTCCTCAGCCATTCTTTTTACTCCCTCCAGAAAGCTCTTAACCTTAAACTATAAAAATCTCTCCTCCCCCCCCCAATGTCCCTCCTCCCAATTGGATCAGCATATCCTTTAACAGGCCAAGATTCCGACACCGTTGTTCATAAACCAAAAAAAGTACCTTAAACTAAAATTTTTACCCCACACCAATTCTTTCCCACATCCACTTCCAGACCTCTGCTCCTCCCTCTTTCTGCCTTTCCCTCCCTTCACTAACACCATTCAACATTTCAGTCTCTCCAGGATTTTCACTTCCATCAATCTTCTCTTCACTTTGCTTCTCCTTGTCGGCCTCATCTCTTTGTTCTGATCTTTGTTTTTCATCATCCAACACATATTTTTTTATGGTCTGAATCAGTCTCCAAATTGTCCTCAAATTGTTGCTCCTCACACACAATCTCATAATCAAAATTGTCCTCTAAATCTTGCTCTTGCACCTCATTCTCCTTTTCTGTTGGATTGAAGCATTGCCTTTCCTTGTAAATATCTTCCCATGTTTGTAGATAGCCCAGCACAGCCTCCTGGAAAGCTCGAGAGAATTTTGTTTTCATAGTTCACTTGACCACAGGCAGACCAGAGATAAGGGCAGAAGGGTACTGGAAAATTCCTCTCTACCACGTTGTCGGCTCCATCTTGGCTGTTCTTATCCTTTGTCTTTAACCTCATCAGATTTCAAATTTACAGTCCACTTAAATCCTTTTAAAACCTTTTGAATCAATTTTTCCAATTCACAGGAATAAAATCGTCTTTCTTAGTCCTTTAACAATTTGACAGCTTTTGACAGCTGTCAAAGCGTCCTCCCCCTTGTTGCTGCTGAACCTCAAGGGGCAACAACACCGGGGGCTGGGGAGGTTTGGAAAAGTCTTTCTTTCTCTCGGGTCCGCAATCTTGAAAGAAGTTTTCCCTTTTCGGCTTGGGAATATTTAATGCGCCTCCCGATTGTCCATTTGGAAGAGATCGGCTTCCGTTACTTTAGAATCTCTTCCTATCTTCAAATTTAAAATTTTTAAGATCCGAATGGAGATTTGACTTACTTTGAAGAAGTCTTTTATTTCCTTGGAAGAATCCGCCGCTTGCAGGCTGAGGACTCGGAGCTTCACTTCAAGGAGGTAAGATGAAACCCAAAAATGGCTCCCGCGACTCCACTCCGCTGGCTCTCGATTGCTCTACTGAGCTCTCTGGCAGCAGAGGATTCGCGTCCGGAGCAAACAGCTGGGCACTATGTCACCGGGACTCTCTACCCGGTGTTTTTTCGGGGAGTCCGCTCGCTCTGCGGACTTCCCCCCCCTCCACGAAGCCAGGGACTTTGGAGCACGAAGTCCCTGCGTCCAACTTCACCAGCGCGACAAATCGGAAGCCCTGATGCAACTTCCAATCCCTTGACTTTGAATTTGAGCTGGTGCTCTTTGGAAATGGGTGCCAGTCCCATGGAGAAAGGACTAGTGCAGGGGTCCCCAAACTACGGCCCCCGGGCCAGATGCGGCCCAATCGGCCTTCCAATCCGGCCCACGACGACCCCCGCCGCCCGCTGCCGCCGCCTACTCTCACGGCGCGCGGCGCAGCGACGATCTTAAAAATCGGCAAAAAATCGCCGAAAATCCTTTGTGCGTATGCGTATGGGCCTCTCCTGACCCGGAAGAGGTCATTTCTGGTGCACTTCCGGGTCGGGGGAGGCCCATACGCATGCGCACAAGCGATTTTCGGCGATTTTTTCCCCGCCCGTGTGTGTGTGCGCATGCGCACGGGTGCACACTCCCCCGCCCTCCGGCCCGCTGCGCGTGCACTCCCCTGCCCTCCGGCCCGCCGCGTGGTAAGTCTGGGGACCCCTGGACTAGTGGGTTTCTGAGTCTGCAAAGAGGCAAACTGGAAAAGGGCAATAGCTATGGTTTGTACTCAGATAGGAATGTGTGTTTGCTTTCTCGGTCCTAGGCAGCGCTCGGAAAGTTCATTTTATAAAGGAAGTAGTTCCATTTCCAGTTCACCTCCTTCAAAAAGGAATTAGTTCCACTTTAATTCGCCTCCTCCAAAAGGGAACTAGTTAAATTCACAGTCTTGGTGCTTGGCAATCTTTGTCAGAATTTTACAAATTGCCCTGCTAAAGTATAAAAAATACAGGAAGAAGAAGACGACGACACCAACACACACAGTGTTAGGCGAATAATTGCTTTATTTCATCCCCCCCAACAACGAGGACCTTTAAGCTTAAACAGCATCATCGTTTCAGAGAGGTGTATATATATATAAGGCGAATGCAAGGGCCACAATCATGGTGTAACGAAACACCAAAACCTGAGGAAGATTGTGTATAAAGCTATAATCCTTCCTTCCTAGCTACCTACTTACCTACCTAAAAAAGAAACACACAACCTTGATGGTGATGAGTAGAGTGAGCAGGGATGGGGATGAACTTTGATTCAGTTCACATTTAAAGCTGAATTATATCTAATTTGCACCTTTTGGGGGGTTGAAATTTGCACTTTTTCAAATTTTTCAATGCAGTCCCCTAACCAACAAATGTCAGAAAAATTGCACATATTAGGTAGAACGGTGCATAAAAATGAATATATTAGTGAAAATAACATACAAAAATGCATTGTAATTGGAGAAATTGCTTGCCAAGGTGTGTACATTAGTCAAAACAACACAAAAAGAGGTGCTTATCAGGAGAAAATAGCAATAAAATACTGATTTTTTTATTTAAAAAAATGCAAAAAGAGACTTTGCAAATTTCTGCACCAGTTTGGGGAATCAAATTTAAGATTTAAAAATAAATAAATAAGAAAATGAGGGAACCAAAACTAACAGAACCTTCCATCCCTGGGAATGGCACTAACGGGTTTATAGGCAGGGCCCCACAGTGGTTTAGGGGTGTGTTGCTGTGTTTGGAATAAGAGGTATTGGTGGTGGCCAAATTTTCTTCCAGACTCCAGATACAGGCCACTAGTTATTTATTTGTGGTCTTTAAATCCCACCCTTTTCCTCCAAGGAGTTCAGGGTGGTGTACCTGGCTACCCCTTGCCATATTTAATCCCCACCCCACCACCAGGTAGGTTAGGCTGAGCAGCAGTGACTGGGCCAAGATCACCCACTGAGATTCATGGCCTTGTGGGGATTTGAACCCTGGTCTCCCAGGTCCTAGTCTGACACTCCAACCACTACACCATGCTGGATCTCTTCCTGCAACGGGTGTGTGGTTTGTGACCTATGTATGCAAGTAGCCCTGCCATTTGCTGCTGCTTGAACTCACTGGTGCACTGCCACTCTCTGCTCGGCTACGATTCCCACACGTGAAACAATAACAACAATAAAAATTCCCACCCACATGGCATACAGGCACAGGCTTGCTGGCTTTGCCACCTACTGCTGATCACTTGCCTCACCACCACATTTACCCTCCCTGCTTCTTCTGTGAGCTGCGTCTGGAAGAGGATGTGCCTCCTTCAAGCATGGTGCTTATCTCACGAATATCACATTTGCCTTTAGATCCCCTTCATTCCAAGTACTGGAGAACATTCCACAAACAGGGAGCCACTGCTGAAAAGGCGCATTTCCCCCATAGTTACCCTCTGCACTTCATTTGGAGGGACCACTCAGAGAAAGGCCTCCAAACATACGGGAAGAGGTGTTCCTTTAGATAGGCATGGCTAACTTATGGTGCTCCAGATGTTGTTGAACTCCCATCTTCCCTGAATGTTGACTATGCTAACTGGGGCTGATGGGTGGTGGAAGAATAAGGGGGGGTAACTGCCACTGTGGCTGGTTGCGTCTCCAGTGACAATGATGGATCCATGAGCTGAAGACCCCCCAGACCATGAACACGATCCTTTAAGGTGGGTGAACTAGATCCAGCTGGCAGGTTGGATCTGTTTCTTGCCCTGCCCTAAATAGGTGAGGTTTGACAGATTGGGGGGCCGGGTCATCCACCTGTCAATCACCGGTGTCACAATGACATGAGGTGACCTGTTTTTGGACATGTGGCCACTCAGCTGAAGCTGGTGGAGGAAGCAACTACCCCATCTGGGTGGAGGAGCCCCTCTTAACAGTGCCTTTGTCTTACGAGGATTGAGCTTCAGTTTGCACTTCATGACAAGTGTGTACCAGATCAAAATTAAACAAAATACCCCCCCCAATACCTAACATACTATTTAAACAATTTCTAGAGATTTACAGTGATATGTCATGAATGGTTGGATTGCACCTTCGTCTAGTCCTGTGACCTCAGCCAGGCACTGGTCTAGCACTTTCTTCCACTTCACCAGAGCCAGATAAATAAGAGAAATAGAATTGCTTCCATGCTGTCTGCGTGCTGATGGCAAAGCCCTTCAAACCCCTGGAGAACCTCGCTCAGCAATTTCCAGTAGATATTGTAGAGCGTGCAACACTACAGAATCCCAAAGCAAAAATCCCACCTCCTCCTGACTATTCACAAAAAAGAATAACAACCCCACATTTTAAAGAGTTCTGTTATTCCTATTTTTAAATTCATTTAATAACAAAGGCTTCTGTTAAACCTGAAAGACGTTCTCCTCTGTTTTGCATAAGCCCCCAGAATGACCCAGACCTTGGCTTTAAGGTTGCCAGCATCACACTGAATATTACACCAGTTCCACCCAGTTCTGCAAGAGCCCCCCCCCTCTTCTGTGTCTGTTTGATGTCAAAAGTGGCTTGGAAACATTCATGGGAAAGTCTATTGACTCTATATTTCAGAATAATGAATCCTTGGAGGCAACACCAAAAAAGAAGAAAGGAAAAAATCCCCAGCAGACTTCATGTCCTTGGCTACATGACTGCAACAAGCTGTAATAAAGCTAAACAAACAAACAATACTACATGGGATGATCCAAAGGCAGCGTTCTTGACTGAATGGCAGATTAGTAGTTGGCTTTTGGAACTCCTATTTGCGTTATTATTGGATTAATTGCATTAGTGCTTCTTGAAATTCTTGCCTACCCAACCAATTACCCAGTTCGACAACTTTGCTCCCAAGGCTGGAACTAGATATTATGAGAGGCTTGCGGTGGTGATGCCAAAAGCAGCAGCCCTGCACCTCCTCCCTCTCTCCCACCATAAATAAACCTAATAAAAAAGATATATGCATGACTCAATGTCATTGCACTGAGTTTATTTGTTCCTGCAAGTGGCTGAGAATGGATTGCTCACCAGTGTCCTTTCAGCTGCCTTCTGGACCAGCTAAAGCTTCCAAGGATTTTCTAGAAGTAGCCTAATGTAGAGTGTGTGGCAACCAAGGCGTGACCAAAGCTGACCTCAGGAATGGGTGCGGCAGGCTCACTAGCTTTAGGCACCCCTGATCCACAGCCACCATGGATCATGCAGCTGCATGGATCATGCACCCCCCCCCCACCCGATGGTGAAGCTGCTTCTTCATGAGGAGTTCTATGCCATTCAGAGCAGGTTACATTCCTACTCCAGAGTCCAGACACTTCTGTCTTAGATCATAGAATCATAGAGTTGGAAGAGACCACAAGCGCCATCCAGTCCAACCCCCTGCCAAGCAGGAAACACCATCAAAGCATTCCTGACAGATGGCTGTCAAGCCTCCGCTTAAAGACCTCCAAAGAAGGAGACTCCACCACACTCCTGGGCAGCAAATTCCACTGTCAAACAGCTCTTACTGTCAGGAAGTTCTTCCTAATGTTTAGGTGGAATCTTTTTTCTTGTACAGTAGCTTGAATCCATTGCTCCGTGTCCGCTTCTCTGGAGCAGCAGAAAACAACCTTTCACCCTCTTCTATATGACATCCTTTTATATATTTGAACATGGCTATCATATCACCCCTTAACCTTCTCTTTTCCAGGCTAAACATACCCAGCTCCCTAAGCCGTTCCTCATAAGGCATTGTTTCCAGGCCTTTGACCATTTTGGTTGCCCTCCTCTGGACACGTTCCAGCTTGTCAGTATCCTTCTTGAACTGTGGTGCCCAGAACTGGACACAGTATTCCAGGTGAGGTCTGACCAGAGCAGAATACAGTGGAACTATTGCTTCCCTTGATCTAGATGCTATACTCCTATTGATGCAGCCCAGAATTGCATTGGCTTTTTTAGCTGCTGCATCACACTGTTGACTCATGTCAGGTTTGTGGTCTACCAAGACTCCTAGATCCTTTTCACATGTACTGCTCTCAAGCCAGGTGTCTCCCATCCTGTATTTGTGCCTTTCATTTTTTTTGCCCAAGTGTAGTACTTTTTCTCCCTGTTAAAATTCATCTTGTTTGCTTTGGCCCAGTTGTCTAATCTGTTAAGGTCATTTTGGAGTGTGATCCTGTCCTTTGAGGTATTAGCCACCCCTCCCAATTTGGTGTCATCTGCAAACTTGCTCAGGATGCCTTCAAGCCCATCATCCAAGTCATTGATAAAGATGTTGAATAAGACTGGGCCCAAGACAGAAACTCATTGAAGCAAAACCATAGTGAGCCTTAGGCTACTGAATGGTGATGCTGTGAAGCTAAGCAAGAACCAGGAGTTATTTTGTTGTGAGACGAAGGACTCTGTGTGCATCTGTGCAGTCAGAACAGAATGCAAACTTCCAGCACCGCCACATGTTATGTATCATTTTGGGCAGTAATAGTATCTGAAATGAAGGAGCATGATCACACACACACACACACACACACACACACACACACACGACTGGCCTTGGGAATGGTGATCTGTTCCATATGGTCACCACATATGAAAAGCTAAAAATAATACGGAAAACCTCACTGCTGACTCATCTGAATTATGCTCCATGAAGGATGGGAATCAGACAGAAGAGATAGCCTTGCTTGTGTAGTTCAGGGGGCAAAATGGGTGAAATGTTTGTTGTAAGCAGGTCCCTCCAAGGAGGCCTAGTGAGTTGCCTCCTGACCCTCCTGACCAGCTGCAGGCAGACTCTTTAAGCTCCTGGCTGTGGATTTTCCCCAGCATTCTGAGTTACTTATGGTAGCCAACTGGGAGAATGGCTATCTAGGGAAAGTGACAAATCATGTTTGCTTTTTTTCCAGCTAGCCTTTTAAATTGGGGTGTTTGTTTGCACAGCTTTAGTCTCCTGAGATCTCTGGGAAGAGGAAGTAAAGCTAAGAGATCATCTGCAATAATGGGACAGGGGTAAGGGAGAAACAAAGAGATAATATTTTTCAGTGATAGTACACCAAAAAGAAATTTCTGACTTTTGAACAAGTTTTAGAAGCTGGGGGTGCTGGATTTCTGCCAGTATTACCCATGTTCCATAAACAGCTTCATCCAGATATTTACTTTTTGAAGCAAAGCTAATTCAAAGAGATCAAATCCCACTTCCCTTTATGCCTCCTTCCAAAAGGGCTCTCATTAGGCTACAATATAATTTTCTGCTATTTGAATTTTTAAGGATCTGATGTTTTTTTAGGTGTTTCTTTTTGAAAGAAAACCAAGGCAGCCCATTCTTGCCAAGGCATGGCACTCGTTTTGCACAGGTGACAATAAATATTTAAGGTGACACAAATGCAGCTTTATTTTTGGGGAGGGAGGGAGAGTCAATGCAGGTTTATTCTTCTCAGCAGACAGCTGAATGACAAAGCACACCTTCCTTTCTCCTTAATAACAAAATATCACATTGGTGAAATGACATGAACAAGTTGTGGGGTAAAGCAAAATGGTAATATCACATCCATATTCTGATGCCTGTTTCTTTGAAGAATTATGATGTCTTGCTGTAGAACTCTGACCTTTTCCATTTGCAGACTGGCTGTCCCTCCCCCACAAGGCTGACACAGCTAGAAATGCACCCAGAATAGAACAATCGTAACATTCTACTTGTTTTCTGTTTAGGACCATATCAGCTGTGGCTTTAGGTGGCTTGTGGAACCCGGGGCCTTGGTTTAATAGATTGTGGTGGGGTGATGCCTTCTATTTTTGTTTGTTGTCCTTGTTCATATCAAGGGAATATGACCAAGTATACATGTGGAAACAATCACTTTCCAGCTATCAGCTTGACCTTCCAAAACACCCCTCTTCCTGCTTTCTCTCTTTTTGAGAGGCCTTGTAAGACAAAAATATTTCAGTCCCAGAGGTGGCAGTAAGAAATGTTTGCTGTAGGTGGCTTCTGGACTAGATATAGGCTTGAAGCCGATCCAAAAAAAGAATCCCTAAATAGTAAAAAGAAGTGTTTCTGTATTTGATGAAGCTGCTACTTCCAATAAGTTTTGCTATTGGAAATCTATCTATCTATCTATCTATCAATCATTCATCATCTATCTATCTATCTATCTATCTATCTATCTATCTATCTATCTATCTATCTATCTATCTATCTATCTATCTATCTATCATCTGAGTTACCAATCGGCAATCACTGCACCCAGACTTGTCTGCAGACTAACCATGCCTTATGTTACACCATGTATATAGACATAAATGGATTATGCTGTGCTGCTAGGACATTTCTGATCCTCAGCCCTATGTTCTGCAGTGGCATATACTGGTGTCAGTGTTGGCCCACCTGAGATCTTGTAGGAGCTTTGGTCTTGTAGGAACATTTCTGATCTTGTAGGAAGATTTATGATAAAGGCCTGTGCGCGTGTGTGCCAACAGTCATTTGACTCATCGCTGTATGCAAAAACATTTGAGAAAACGCTGATCCCTGTGTTAACTCCAGCCACGCCTGCAGCTCATGACAAGCTTGTCACATGCACATTCCGCCACATGTGGGATTCCGTTTTTGTCATACCATCACAAAAAATGTGGGTTACCGGCAGCATGACCAAAGCTGAATCCTGAATACAGTGGTTGAAATCATGCGGCAATTTTTATGAAACTGGGTCACCCACAGCACGCTCATAAAAGAATCCCATGGACTTGGGAAGCTGCCTTCTACAGCAAGAGCCACTAGCCGTTGTTTGTTTTAAACCAAGTTTGCACTAAGCCAAGATTCTATGAAATGGAAAGTCCTCTGCAGGAGTCAGAAGTCTGATGTTTTTCCAAGGCAGCTTCCTATCTTCCTCAGGCTGAAGACTGGGGGTGCAGCAATGCGGGGCACACACATGACATCACACATGCACCAGGAACCGTGTGCCTGTGATGTCACATCATGTGGCCTCATCAGGGGAGGCGTGTCGTTGGGAGGAGGCCTTGCAGCCATTGGCGCTGGGCGACTCCTCCTGTCTCATGCTCAAGAGCAGCCTGACTTTGATGCTGTGCCACACTAAGCTCGGTGGTTCGGCTTTCTCCACCCACTCAATATTGTGGGGGCTGACGACACCTCTGCCCCCTAGAGTTGCCACATCTGTTGTGTATTTTGTGTTCTCATTTTGTATTTTTATGTTGTGAACTGCCCTGCAGGGACGTAGCAAGGGGGTGCATTGGGGGGGGGCCTGCCCCAGGTGCCACCCTGGAGGGGCGTGACAGTCGGGGTGCCGCTCGTGCAGCAGCCTATACTGCACACCAGCGGCACCCCATAGAGTGCGCATGTGCGGGATGCCGTACATGTGCAGTCTGTACGGGGTGCTGCACAGGCGCCGCACCGGGTACCGCCTGGGCTTGGTACGCCACTGCTGCCCTGGGACCCTCGGATGAAGGGCAGTGCACAAGTTGTCTATTGTAGATGGATGACTGCTTTTTAGAAGTTTGTCCGTATCAGCTCAGACCCGTGGATTCCCTGCTTTTTCCTTGGTGTTGCTGAGAAGAGATACAAGTGCAACATGCTAGCCATGTGACTAGTTGGAACTATTAAAAAACATTACTGAGGAGGCAGTAAGGGAGGTGAGAGAAGCTTATGCTCTTAATAAGTAAGATTTTTTTTAATGAACCATTTCTGGGAGGTAAAATGAATCAATCCTCTATAGCTGATTTAAAAACTAGTTGTGGGGATGAGGACGAATGTGGACAAATTGATCTGGTTGCTGAAGAAATGCATGACTTCTGTTTATGTGTAAAATCCATGACTTCTCCTTCTGCCTAAGTTTACTTCTAGTAAAGAGGAGGATGCATGGGCTCTTGATGGTGCCTGGATGCAGGACTTTTCATGGGTGGAGAGGCACACCCACTATCCCTTTGCACACCGACCTCCAAGTGCAAATAAAAGGGCAAGAGCGATTCACTTTTTCACTACTCTCTGGTGATCTAGAAACAAGTAATAAACAAATAACAAAGGACAGATGATGGCACCACCACCTACTCATCACCACACTTGCTTTTTCGTGTCATGCTTTGATGGCACTTAGCACATTAATAAATCATAGCCACCTGTAAAGCTGTTCTTGGGAAAGGAGGTTGCAGTTTTGTTCTAAGTTCAGTTTTCTTCTAAGGTTTCTCTCTTAGGGCTGCAACTTCCTTTCTTCTTCCTGTTGCAGCACACAACTCACCTGAGAAATATGCCTTTTTGTGTTGGTTTTGAAAGTACTGTTCCTTCTCCAGCCTAGAAGTGGAGACTAGCAGCAGAAGCCGCCGCGAGAAGCCTGCTTTTCAGGTGTAGCAAAAATAGAAATTTCCAAGGGGAAAGTGCCTTGTGTTCTTCCTTTATAACAGGCACCCCCAAACTTCGGCCCTCCAGATGTTTTGGACTACAATTCCCATCTTCCCCGACCACTGGTCCTGTTAGCTAGGGATCATGGGAGTTGTAGGCCAAAACTTCTGGAGGGCTGCAGTTTGGGGATGCCTGCTTTAGAATATAAGGTGGGTTACATCTCAAAGCTGCAAGGCTGACTACAATTAGCAAGTCCATTCTCTAGGCCGGTGATTTTTCTAGCCCTTTCTTAAGGAAGCCTTGCAATGCATTGTGATACCCTACAAAACCCCAGCCCTCTCTCCCTGTCCCGGTCCCACCCCACAAGGTGAAAACAGATAACAAATAATCTGACTAACAATTGGATCAAAGGAACAAAGGAACATATACTGAGATAGGCCATAGAACATATACATGAGACTGGCAGCAGTTCTCCAGGGTTGCAAGGCAAGGGTCTCTCCCAGCCTGACGTGGAGATGCCAGAGATTGAACATGCAAAGCAGATGCTCAGTTACTGAGCCACATGGCAGTTCCCCAGAGCAATTTGCATAATGCAAAGACAACATTGGTAATTACATCTTGGGTATGCATCCAATATCATGAACCAAACGTAAACTCGAGGCATGGTGGGCATTAACATTTTGGCCACTCCTGGGGGATGCTAATGGAGCCCCGAAGCATAGCTGGAAAACATTGCTCTAGGCATAGAGAATACCTTGCTGGAAAAGTTGCCACATATACCAGTGTGGCTGGCAAGTCTTTGCGACTCCCCCTTTCAAATCCCCATTACCAGGCCATTACAGAATATAAACCATTAGACTAATGTATGCTGCCGTCATTGCAGTTCATGGAAAGTGAGAAAGGGCTCTTTATTGTATAGTTTTACTCAAGAAGGCTGCTGGATTGCTGGCATTTAAATTTGAGGAGAGAGAGAGGGAGGGATAGGGAACAATGAAGCTTTTTACAGAGTCAAGATTTATATGAATACAAGTAGACATTTAAGAAGTGCTCCAGATAGGAGGCCTGGCTCGCGACCTCCTCCAACTGCATTTCTAGGCTGTTATCACACACATGTCGCTTACGAGCCTTGTGGACAATAGAAATTAACCTAAAAATAAACCTCCAATGTGGCAGGGTTGAGGTTGCTCTCTGCATTATCTTTCAGAACTGAGTTGAATGATAAGCAAAATAAACCCAATTTAAGTAAGGGGGAATGATTTGCGTGCTCATCCTTGCCACGGGTTGGAGACGTTCTTGTAAGTTTAATGCATGCTGTTCGGCTGTGTTGAAATAGCCATCGAGCGCAGTGCCGGTTGGGGTCTGCAACAAAGCCCCCATTGAGGCATAACAATGTGTTGAGATGGCAGCTTCTTGAGCTTGCTGCTTGGCAGTGCAAAATCAATAATTAGGCTAGGTATGCTGTGGTGTGGTGTGCAGTGATGGTTCAGTCCCCAATAAGGTAGAACTTCCTATGAGTGCAGCTACATAGCAGTTTCCCATGTTCTCAGTTCATGGGAGAATTTGTATAAAGCTATGTAGTGTAGGACATAGGATGAAATGCATAGCCTGAAAAAGAAGGCATATTTCACAAACTGTCCACACAGTTGTTGTCATCCGTACCTGTTGGGTGTCAGGGAGTGTGGACTGAAGGGGGAGAGACTGAGGAGGAATGGTGGAGGTTGCCCCCCCTTCTCCTCGAGCTTCCAGAGGAGAGGAAGACAGCCTTGAATTACAGCAGTGGTTTGAGGAAGGTCACAGCTCAGAGAAAGGTGAACAAAAGAGTTGCGAGGAGTTGGATGAAGGGAGAGGGGGAGACAGAGCCAGGGGAGACAGAGAAAGAGCAGACAGCTGACACGTTATCACTGGAGAGTATTTCTGATCCCCCTTCTCCCAGAACTCTGCGTTCATTTGAGGGTGCAAGAGCAAAGGACTCGGAGACAAATAGCCCCTGATGGACACCATAAACAGAAGTGCTGTTGGTAGGAAGGGAGGCGGGAGATGCTCAGTTGGAGCAACGACATCAAGGGAGGCAGCCTGCGCTCTTTTGCTGTGATGATTGAATAAACTCATTAGTAAGAACTCTTTGTTTTTATCTGCTCCTTGCGGCCACCGGGGGAGGGAGAGAATTCCCCAGAGTCTGACATTGTATGGGAGGAACGTGTGTTTTAGGGGGTAAAGCAACAAGACAACCTTCAAGGTGTTAGGGGAATTGGCACTGTTTGCAATGCAGTTAGTGCAATCCTAGCTTTTGATAGCTAAGGCTGAGCCAATGTATCTATTTCACTTGATAAATATTAGAAAATATGCTTTATTTCCCTACTCATCACCAAATAAGTTCATCCTCTTACCACATACTCCTAATGAAGCCCTTTATCCTGGAACCTGTCATTTAAATGGCAGGTGTGTGTTTTATTTCGGTACTCTTTGACTTCCTAGAATGCGCATCGCAAGTTCTCTCTGTCCCTTCTTCTTTATTCAGTTGGTCTATTCTTGTTCTGTCCACCTTTCTCCCCACCGCAACTCTCCCACTCACCCTATCTTCACAGGATGGGAGCTGGCACTCCAATGGCAGCCACAGTTTAAATCTGTGGTGCTAGATCTTCCACCTAGCAGCATCTGACAAACTGCAGAGATGCCTGCAACACGGGAGCGATTACTGCACAAAAATACCCATCTCTGCAGCGTCCATCCCTCTAGGCAAGTCTAGGCAAGACTGTTAATCAGTGAAGTTTTGGTAAATGTTAATTTGACATTTTTCTCCTAATTGCAATGTTGTACCGAGAAATAATGCAACATCTGAAGCCTCCGTGGTGCTTGAGGAGCGCCCATCAACCCAACACCGCTTTTCACTCGGTTTTATTACAGCAGCTTGAGTCACCATCTGTCATCATGGCTGTTGGAAGTGTATATGTTGCTGTATTAACACAACCTGCTTATATACACAAATGGAGACCTGTGAAAATCTTTCCACCGTTTGTGTGTTTTGCCCCTACTCTCTCTCTCCCTCTCTCTGTGTGTGTGTGTGTGTGTGTGTGTGTGGTTTACATTTTATCCACCCTCTTGTCTTTTTTTTTTTTGGCAGTATGAATTACAAAGAGCACGCTTTCGATTTTCAAAATCACTTCTCTGCTTTTCAGCAAAGGCTCATTTTCTTTGAAAATAAAGACAACATCCTTTTGGTTTTTTAAAATTGCTTTTCAATCTTTTAAAAATACTGTAAAAAAAGTAAATACATACATAAAGGTATGCATGTTCCTATAAGAATATACTTCTACATATGTGATTCACTTCTAAAAAAAAATCCTTACCGAACTGTAAGACGTATCAACAATTGCTAATCAGTTTCATTTCTTTTCCATTTTAAAAGATTTTCTCTGGCTTCTACCTTTTGGGCAGAGCAGGGCAGCTGGAGGAGAGGGGAGCTGAAGGACAGAGCTGTGTGTATGCCAGGCAACCTGTTATGTGCCCCCAAAGCTCACCTGTTGCCCTCAGGTGCTGTGTAGGCAGCCACTGTTGAAGTCTGATTGGCTCCTGGGTGTAGAATTGGGGCTGGGTGACATCTTATCAGCAAATGTCTTCGGCGCAGCTCTGCCAACTGTTGCTGCAGCCCTTCTGTTCAATCTGGAACCACTCATACGATGGTGAACAGCAACTCTGGAGTGACTTCTCAGACATGGGTCTATTGAGCCAACATGAAAGATACCTGATACCACTGCACATCTTCTGATCATTGGCTTGAGCAGAGGGGCAATTGGGGAAGCAGGTGTGTTCCCTGCACCCGACTCTATAACGATTCACAGCACAGAGATGGAAGGACCTGTCCATTTCAGTTCTGTGCCAAGGCCCCGTGACCCGCAGTTCCCTAGTGGTTAATAAACACATGGACCTGAGTATTTAGGTTTATGGGTTCAAATAGGCCACAATTTAATTGGTTACAGATGTGAGCAGTTTGGCTTAGGCATTGGTTGAAGCAAGGCTATATCTTGACTCCGACCAATCTGCAGGGAGTCTAACTAAGGGTAAACCACCAATAGGGGGAGCCGTATGACTTACATTGAATAGGGGCACCCCGAGGGGTCCCCGTTGGGGTCGTGGCAACCACAGACTGAGTGTAGCTCAGCAATGTCCGCGCCGAATGACGGCAACCACAAACTGAGTATAGCTCAATATTATCTACACTGAGGGGAACGACACCCCAAAAGTTGCTGAGCTTTTTTTTTAGACCAACCCCAAAGTTATTTTTTTCAAAAACGCCAAAATAGATATTTTGACTGACTTGCCTAGGATCCAAGACAAAGCACCGCCTTTCGGAAACTCCCCCTGGACGTCAATTCCGCCTTTGAAAGCCCTAGGCAAGGCTGGCCTTTGTAATCTTAGGAGATAGTTTTTCTCCCCACCAAGATTGGAACCCATCAAATATGAACCTAGCCTTTAAACTTTTGAACAGAGGCTATCAAATCAGCTTTTAAAAAATCATAAATCACATCCAATCAGTCCGGGAGATGTTTCTTTAAAAGAGATACATAAAGAGGAGGCATGTCAGTGCTCTTTGCAGTAAGTGGGAATATCTGAGTTGAACTCGTATCACTTGAGCCTTTAGTCTCTGTCCCAATCATTTCATCGAAACCAAATTAAAGGCAAGAGCATTGGCAGGGGGCCAGAAGGACAGAATTTGCAAGAAAGTGAAAAGCTATTCCTGAAAGATTAGGCGACTATCAATCATTTCCTGCAACAATTTCCCTGAGACACTTAATGTTAATTCATACACGAAGCAGCAACATCAAGCAACAGAGCCTCGAGGAAAGTCTTTGCACGATGTCATTTGCACATCTGCAATAAGCAACTGATTCCCCCCCCCACTCCCTCGCTTCATAGTCATTTTCTCTTTCTTTCGTTCCAAAGGGTAATGCTGGATAATGGTCAACTGTTCACCTTTTGCAGAATGAGAGCCTGGGCTCCCATTTGTCAAATGAAAAGAATAAAAATTGTGGATGCATTTTAATGAGGTGTATAAATAGCAACTAACAATCTATTATGCCCGTAAGGCTGAAGTACATTGAAACACACACACACACACACACACACACACACACACACACACACTAAAGCATGGATGAACTCCGAGTCTTCTGCTAGTAATGGCCAATTGGGAATAAGAGTTATTTCTCTATAACAGATGTGGAGATTAAAGTTCACTGGAAGAGCATTCTCACAGCGAGCTCAGCATGTATTATTCTGTAAGAAGACCAAGACTAGTCCTTCAAGAGACTGTGGAACAACTAATTTCATTATTCAGAGGAAATGAGAGGGAGGGGGAACAGGGAAAGGGGGGATTAACTCTTTCATATTCTTCTTTTTCTTTTTTGGTTCTCTCTGTTTCCCTCCTTTTTGAGATCTGTTGTACATGTTTCTCATTAGAGGCAAGAAAGAGTGTGGTGCTCATATGGACACAACACACATGTAGGGGTCTGCTCATCAACTTTTGTCATCAGCATAAAAATTCATTTCAAACAGATGTTCTTTCTAAAATTACCAGTTTTACTGGGCACAAAGCTTGGCTTCCCGGGGATTGAATCCTGTGGGCTGATAATAAATCAAGCCATGCCACTTGGGTTGTGGTCTGTAAACAATTACCGCCAATCCCATCCCGCTATTTCTCCCAACCTTTTGAGCAATAGAATAGACAGCAGTCATGGGGGCTGCAAGACCTTTTCTTTCTTCTTTTTGCTAACGGGTGATGAGGGAAATGATGCAGATTTGGAAAAAAGGGGGGGATATAAAGATTTTAAGTAACCTATTTTGCCCCAAAGGGCCAAACTAGAGGTGAAGGTTTGTCATAAAGCTGGCCTTTGTGCAGCTTTCTTCGAAACAAGAAATAGTGCAATTTTCTACCCCCCTCCCCGCATTCTAACTGGGACCATGGAAAGAGTCAATGGTTAATGGTCCTGATCCAATTCTGCCCCCGCTCCCCGGCTATTTTAAAAATCAGCTGTGTGAGGGCAAACATTTTGGTCTTCAGTCTAATTCTGTACTTGGCCAGGGAAATCTGAAGCATCAGTTTAAAAGCGGGTCTCTGTTAAAACCAGCTCTTAAAACACCAACGGCATGATTATCTTTTCTATGCAGCTGCTTCCCATATCACATGGGCAAACCACATAGAAGTTGGCACAGGAATGGGCAAACCGCATAGAAGTTGGCACAGCTACCCATGCCAATTGCCATGACTTTTTGAGGAGGGGTGGCACTGGTGCAGGAAGTAAAACCATTCTTATTTATTAACTCAAATGTGCGTATCTAATCTTTCAGTTGCAGATACCCACCCAAGGTGGCCCACAACACAACGTTTAGGAATATCTTCCAACACCTTGATATTCAACTACAAAAAAACAGAAGAAACCATTTATCAGAAAATCTCAAAGTGATAAAAAAACAGATAGCACTATTTTGGAGAGCCTGGGTATTCCAGTGGGGAAATCCCTCTCCCATGTCCCTGCCAACTGAGTGTTGTTGGTTTTTTTGGATCACAATGGGATCTGGAGGCCTCCTTGGATGGTTTGAGTGGATGGCCCTTTAAGTAACCTGGCCCCAAGCCATTTAAAATAACAGCCAGTATTTTGAACTGAACATGGACTGGAAGCCAGTATACTTTGACCAACAAATTACATGCTCTAACTCCCCCTGCCTAGCTCTGGTCAACTGAAAGTTTTCAAACACTTTTCAAAGCCAGTTCCATAATAATAATAATAATAATAATAATAATAATAATAATAATAATATGACAGGCATCCAATTATGATGTGACTAAGGCATGTGTTGTTGTCATGGCCAAGGCTGTCTTCCACATGGCTTCAGAGCATGGGTCACAGCAATATGGAAATGTCAACCAAGCTACGTAAGTGCCTCTTATTTTGAGAATTTAACAATATCTTTGGAGATGGACCATAGGGTGATAATAATTGAATACTCAAGGATTCAGTTCCATTTGCTGGCTTCCAAAGAGTGTATAGCAGTATGAACAGCAGTTTTACCGATTCTTTTCAATGTCAGAGAAAGCTCCATATGTGACTTGAGTCCTGAATCATGGACTTTCTGTTTTAGACGGACATCAACTAAGCATCTCTTTGATATTTCTGGTTTACACTTGCATTTGGTTTTCTGGAACTTGACGACCAGCAGCTGAAGGTGTGTCTGAACCAGGGGTCAGCAACCTCAGGCCCATGGGCCACAAGCGGCCCACAGGGGTCGTTTAACCAGCCCATGAGCCGGCCCTGAACCAAGGCGCCTGCTCGGTGACTCCCTGCGCACTGTGCTAAACCGGCACAGCGTGGTGCGGGGACTCGCTTCCACGGCGCCAGAAATCATGGGCGTGGGTATGATCTGGCCCACAGAATGATCTTCTGGAGTGAACTGGTCCAGGCGAGGTAAACCTTGCCAACCCCTGGTCTGAACTGACTGAGTTGGAAAGTGATAGAAACGTTTTCTGGTTATAGCATTTTGACTTACTTGAACATGCATGGCATCACTTGGTGCATCTGTTATCAAGTGATGAACATACATGCATGAATCAGTCCTAGGACATAAAGTTACACCCCAAGAGGAGAACTCAGCCCTGTTGATCAACATCACTGCCAGGGAACCCAACTCAGGGTTCAAGCAATTTCCCGCTTGCTAGCTTTCTAAAATGATTTTGTTCATTTTTGTTTTGAAATTAAAAGCTAAATATATATATATCAAAAAATCACCAGTTTAATCCAAAATGAAAGGAATAATGGATGAATTGATGGTACTGCTCTGTATCAGAAAACCACCTTACTATCAATAGTGCCACATAGCATCAGCAGGTGACTAATGTATTGACATTACTAGTGACAGTTCGTTGTCTGAATGCGGGTCCAACTAGTTTTTTTCTAGTGGAAACACAGCCTGAAAGGAAGTCACCCTTATCCTTTGCAGTAAAAAAGTCCCAGGGGTGCCCAATACACACATACATCATCTACAGATGTTCAAAGAAACTTCTGCCCTTCTCTCTCTCCCCCCCCCCCCCCGCTCTCTAGGTCTTTGCACATGAGAAAAGTGTAGGAATTATCTGGATGCAAAATGCATACATTGCAGTTAGATGTACTATTAATCTCTTGCTGGTGGATGGAGGGGAGGAGCCCTCATTTCCTCCTTTCATCAGTGGAGTCTACTAGATTTGCTTTGATTTGCTGTACGGAGCACATTTTCTCAAATGCATGAAATAATTAGAGGGGAAAGGTGTTGCTATGGCAGCTGTATGCTTTTCTGCTGGGAGAGAACCCATGAGAAATTCTAACTGAGTCAGCAGCAAGAATTCTTCCCTCCTGGGGCTTCTGAAGCTGCAGACGGCCTCCTACTTCCTGTTTTGTGCTTGTTGAGAACGTGCCACTTGTGGCTGTTTCTGAAATGTCCCAGCGTTTCCCAGCCTTCCAGGTTACTGACTTCCAGTTACATTCCTTTTATTTCCCTTTTGCCGCTGCTGCAATTGTAATCGCCGCTGCTGAAACTGTGGCGAGGGGTCCCGACTTTGGCAACAAAAGGAGTTTCAAAATCACATGCAGAACGGTGTGCAGCTCAGCAATAGGAATAGAAACGGGAGTAAATTCCAAAATGGTAACTTTGTTACTCTGTCATATTGGAAAGAACAACGAGGCCGGATCTCTACGCATTCAAAGCAATATCATACCATGTTAAGCAGTCATAGGGGGATTGCTAAACTGCCTTGGGTATTTTAGCTCTGTGAGGGAAACAGGGGTCTCTTAACAACCCTCAGCACCCTTAACAAACCACGGTCCCCAGGGTTCTTTGGGGGAAGCCATGCCTGTTTAAAGAGGCATGGTACTGCTTTGAAGGCATACTGCAGATAGATGTGGCCAAACTCTTGCAATACCTTAAGGATTTAACACATCAGTTGTGCCATGAGCTGCCTGAGACAAGGTCCTACTGCAGGGATGGAGAACCTGCGGCCCTCCAGATATTGTTGGACTACAACTCCCATCCTATCTGACAACTGGCTCTGCTGCCTGAGGCTGATGGGAGTTGGAGTCAAACCTGGAGGGCCCCAAGTTCCCCACACTTGCACATGCCAGAGGAGAGGGTCCCTGTGCCTCGAAAAGTTGTGCAGCATGTCATGAGATCCCCTCCCCTTGTAAACCGCTTTGAGGTTTTATTACAATCAGGTGGTACGTAAATTTTGTTAAATAAATAAAAAAAATGTAATAAATATGCATGCAAGTGACACTTGTCAAAATGCCCTCTGCTACTTTGAATCCTCCTAGGCACTGGGAGAAATGGGAGGTGAACAGGTCTACTGCTTTAGTTTCAAACTGAGGACACCTTCAAAACAACGTTTTAACTTTCGCCCGACAGCGAAAGTTATAACATTCTTGAGTGCCTAACCATGACTAGGCAATTGGGGAGTGGGCTTTGGCCTCCCTCCCTTCCTCCCACCCTCTAGATCATCAACTTCCCTATTGGCTCTAACTATTGCTAACTATCATGTCTGTAGCAGTATTAACCATGGTTAGCAGACACAAACAATGGTCACCACTTAATTCAGGATGTGAAACTGGCTTGTTTCAGATCCTGCTTTGAGAAGGATCCTGATCTAGCTTAGGAACATAGCTTATGCTGAGTCAGACCCTTGGTTTATCCCCCCCCCAGTTTTATTTACACTGAGTGACAGGGCTCTCTGGGTTGCCAGGTAGGGGGTCTCTCCTAACCCCATTCTATTCACCTTAACCCTAGAGATGTGAGGGACTGAACTTCAGACTTTTGCAAATGCAAAGCATGTTAAAGTTACAGCCCTCTCCTTAAACACTAGCTACAATGAATGTCTTTGTAGATATAATAGTTATAGTGTATGGTTTATTGTGGTGTTAATGGTTAAACCTTGTTGGGGCAATTCATGTTCCAGAAGTGAATGAGGCTGGGTGTAATCTTCCTTAATTATGTTAATATAATTAGAAATGTCACATCATCTACACCGAGTATCGCAACATAGAAATACTGAAAGTGTATTCGCAGTGAAGGTCAGTAAATATATTTGTTTTATACCCAGCAACTTCCCCCCAATTTAAGGACGTGGTATTCTCATTCCATCTCCTGCTCTGTTAATTCTGTTGGACTTAAGTTTGGTCGCAACTGGACTTGCCTCCAAGTGTGTGGCATCAACAGCAGCTTCTCTTACCAGGCCATATTGCCGTTTCAAATCCGTGTGTGTGAGAGCATTGATTCGAAACTGCCAGTGGGGTGGGGGGGGGGGAGATTTAACACCCCTTCTGCTGCTATTTGAATTTTAGAAACACACAACAGATTGGTGAGATGCAATGACACGTTTCACGTACAGCCTTGTTTAGCCTTGAGCACCACCCGCAGAGATGGCCCCTCAGCCCTTGCTAAATTCAGAATGCGGCCCCTGATCAAAATGAGTTCCTGAGCAGCGGTTTCACCACCTGAGCATACACTTGAAATTTGTGTGCCATGTGTGTGTATGTGGACAGCAACAAAGAGAAAAACAAACAGGGCTTTCTTATCTTGCAACCCTGCCAAGGGGTGGCGGGTTCATTAGGGCTGGTCCTCGGCTCCCATAAAGCTGTGCATTATTTGTCCTCTCCCACCCAGGGAAGGAGGCAGCCCAGCCTCTGAGCCAAAGCAGTGGGAGTCGAAGAGATACGTGGAATATGTCAGCTGCACAGCGACGTGGTGGGAATTTACAGAACACTCATGCTCAGCTAACAAAAATAACAGACAGCTTCTTCCCAGACGTTATGAAAACAACAAGAATAGCAATAATTGAGAGCCCTAGGAGTGAGGAATGACATCACTCGGCTGCAGTTGGAGAAATGCACGCAGGAGCAGGTTGTACTGCCGAGATGTCTGCTCCACAGCTGTAATTTTAGGAGCAGCTTCAAATCTGGGTTATGTGACTGTTTACTGATACCCAAAGCCTGCGTTTTCTCTTATTAAGAATCGGCATTGCTGGCTTGTGCTGCTAGCCTGGGGGTGGGGGGTGGGGAGGGAGAGGGGGGGACCTAATGACTGCCCCCCATCCCACTTATTTGGTCAGGATTTCTTGCAGCCTCTGCGACGATTCGACTCATTGTGGGGCAAGCACTCGTATTTTTCTTTTCCTTAAATGACTTGAAAAGGTTGGCTCCGCTGCGGTTAACCCATCCGAGGCCTCTTCCTGTAAACTCAGAGGACAGCAAGATTCAACATGTGCTGGCCGTTTGAAGAACAGATTTGTGCTGAAACTGATACAGCCGTTTGGAAGGCTAGGAAGGGTGTGTCTCCACCCCCCCCCTTTAAAAAGGCGAGCATCTGAAAACAGTGCAGCATTTGATTGTTTCAGATTTGACACATAGGTACAAAAAGAAAATCACATTAGCGAAATTGGAGGCAGCCTGGGTTAAAGGACATAAACTGGCTGGGTTCAATAGAAGGCATAATCTCAGTGCTGTACAGTTGGCTTTTGCTGGATCAGGTGAATGATCTATGTGCCTGTGGTAACTTTCCAGATTTCAGTAGTAGGGAATATGCCAGGCCAGCCCTGCCATTAGGGATGCTGGGTGTGCATAAGTTAGCCCAGGCTGTGCACACTAGCAGTTGTGTGATGATTTGCTCATGTGACAAATGCTGGCTGCATTTCTGCATTTGTCTTGAGTGCAGGGCCTGCATGAGAAATATTGCAGCCCGAGACGAAAGACAAGATGGTGCCTCTCCTTTCCTCATTCCATGTACGTAAGTCAGGCATCCCCAAACTGCGGCCCTCCAGATGTTTTGGGACCACAACTCCCATGATCCCTAGCCAACAGGACCAGTGGTCAGGGATGATGGGAATTGTAGTCCAAAACATCTGGAGGGCCAAAGTTTGGGGATGCCTGAGGTAAGTTGACCAAACTAGAAGCTGAACCTTACACAGACTCTGGTGGTGTCCTGCTCTGCAACAGAGGGCAGCAGGCTAATTTGGGGGGGGGGCACCATGCCAAATCTCCCAGCAATTGCCGCCCGAGGTGCCTGTCTCACTCTACCTTATGGTAGGGCCCATCCTGCTTGAGTGGATAGTGAACAGGTATTGGGCAGAGCAGTGAGCGAGCCGCAGCAAGGCACTGGAGCTGCATATGCCCCATGATCTGTCCTGCACCCCCAAATACAGCCCACTGCCCTCAGGTGTAGTGGAGGACACGGCAGGTGCAACGGAAAGGGGATATATTTCTTGAGCTTCACCTCAGGCAGCCAAGTGGCATGGATTCTGAGCAAGGTATAAAAGGCTTTCTCTTTCATCTATCCAAGATTTGGACTGCAACTCACCGGGGAGAAGAAGCGCCATAGGTCACAGTGAGACTTACCTTGCAGTAAACATGCAGAGGACTGCGGAGTGAATCGCAAAGCAAAACCCCCAAACGAAACAACCACTAGCTTGCACGTTGAAAGCATTTGCCTGGGCTGCTTTTTTCCTTTTTTCCATCCCTGAATAACTATAGCAGGGGGAGCCAATATGGTGCCGTCCAGATGTTGCTGGACTCCAACCCCCATCAGCCCCAGCCCGTGGTCAGGAATGATGGGAGTTGGAGTTCAGTAACTTCTGGAGGGTGCAGAATTACAGAAATGCTATTAGCACAGGTAACAAAAAAGTTGGGGGACAGCTGTAGCTCATCTTTATGTGTAGCACCTGCTTTGTGTGTCAGAAAGTCCCAGGTTCCATCCCCAGCATCTCTGGGCAGCTGTGAGAATGTTCCCCATCTGAAACAGTGGAAAGCTGTTGCTGGTCAAACGTAGGCAGCCCTGAGCTGCATGGACCATTGGCCTGACTTGGTATGAAGCAGATGCCTATGAAAGCTGGCCTAGAAGGATTAGTTCTTTTACGGTTCTGCAATTGGTTAAACAACAGGAAGCAAAGACAAGGAATAAATGGGCTGCTCTTACAGTGCAGGAGGTGGGGGAGCAAGCAGCAGGCTCACCCAAGGGCACTGGGGCCAGTGCTTTCCAATTCTGTCATAGACAGCCTCAGTCCTTGCACACAATTGCACATTCAAAGGAGTCTCTCAGAGCTAAGAGTTTCAAAGCTGCAGTTTGTCCATGCCCATGCATGCAGGGTCGTCTCTGATTCTGCAGAGCTGTACTCCCTCCCCTGGGATAGCCAGAGCTGTGCACGACTGAAGGACATATCATCATCATCATTATTTTTTGCTGAATTGTGTTTCTTTGTACTTTTGCAGACTGTCTCTAACTTCCCTCTGCTCTTTTTGAAATTTCTTGTCCCCTCTGAATTTCTGCTTTTGACGTTGCCAATGACAATATGCATCACCACATCCTCTGACTGCAGCATACAGCGACACCAACCTCTGCCATTTAACCCATTATTTCACCATATGCCATTGGCAAATAAAGCTACACCCTATGCAGTAGAAGGGTCTGATTCTTCGCATGCCTTCATCTCGCAGACACTTCCCTCCCTTCCCCATCACATCTCTCCAGTCTCCCTTTTTCATGGTTGTAGGTTTGCCGGAATTTTACAGGCACACTCAGTTTTCATCTTCCTGGCCAGTTTCCAGAATAAGAAAGCAAAATTTTTGCTGAGCTGTTTTTTCTGTTGGTGTGCTGTCATAACTATATGCACGCACCATGCAGGAATGGTGCCTCAGATTGCAATGTGAATTCTGTATGCTGTGCAATGTAAAATCTCTAGAAATATCTGGACAAATGATTCTACCCATGCTCAGGAGTTATCAGCCAAAGATGCCAACATTTTTGCTCCCCTTTCTTTCTGCTCTCCTGGCCAAGTTGTAGTACTACTAACCACATGAAGCTGTTCCATACTTCAGAAAGGACTGGTGTGCTGAATTTTTTCAGAACAGGTAGGCAGGCATTTTCATGCCCAATGAATATTGCTTCCCATGACGAATATGTGAACAGTACTGTTAGCGAGTCGATAGTTAATATGTGGAAGAGGAGCTGTCTATCTCCTAGAGTAGCGTGTTTTTTTGTTGTAGTAGTTGTTAAGATGGCTGTAGTTAGTGGTTCTTGGCCTTGCTTGTTTCCCCTGCAAAAATAAGCAGTGCAAGGCTTGGGTTTTTTTTTTTTTGCCCCTTTTGCATTTCACATGTCCTGGCACACGGTTATGTTGAAAGTAGAGATGGGCAAATCTGTCAATTTCAGTGCCTCTCAGTTCCTCATTTTTCTAACCTGAAATTCAGTTCTCTCCATTTCCAACAGCAGTCTATGGCTCCCCCACCCCAGTAGTCCTCATAAAAACATACCAGCATTTCTGTGCGAATTTCTTGTTACAAGTTTTTCCATGCCTACATGTTTTAGCAAAACAATTTCCCCTGATATAATGCATTTTTTCCTATATCCTTTTCACAAATATATGCATTTTTGTACACATTACTTGGCCGTATAAGTGCATTGCAAAATTTAGAGAAGTGCCAATTTTGAAGGACGGCTGCGGTTCAGTTCAAGTACTGTTTCGAAAAATGCAAAGGGGGGGGGGTTGCCTTTAAGTGTGAAATGACTCAAATGTTTTTTCCCCATCCCTGGTTGAAAGGGAATATGACATAACATGTGGGTGCTATGCTTGATTCAGGATGTGTGCTTCCGACATGCAAATAGTTCTGTTCTGCCTTGCTTTTTCAGATGGAAATCCTATGCACATTTGCTTGGGAGGAACTCTGTTTTAACTCCCTTAGTTGAAGACACAGGCTTAGGAACTAGGTTGGAAGTAGTCCTGTTTTTGCAAAGCTCTCATTCTCGTAAGAGGGCTTTCTGGTGGATCGTGTCCTCTGCTAATTAGTTTTTATGGGCCATTTTGGTTTTCCACTCCAAGCTCCAAAGTGACACGGACTGGACGGACCTGAGCAGTTTTAATTTATGAGAATTAGTTCTCCATTTACTATTATACTTAGAATCTAAGCAGATTTAGAGCCAGTCATTGTAAGCACACTTATTGAGGCCCAAACAAGATGTGACACTATTCGAACAATTGGAGCCAGCCCTACCATTGGGCAGAGTGAGCTAACTGCCTCAGGCAACAGATTGTGGGTGTCATGAAAGGGCAGCAAATTGTTAGTTGTTTATTATATTCATATTCCCCATTCCCTGGGGGATTTTCTGCCTCAAGTGTTGAAATAACCCAACCAGCCATAACTTGACAACAATCAGCAAATTGACCCTGCAAGCAATTAGCAGTATCATGAAAGCATTTTTTTTTAAAAAAAGAAGTAAATAATAGGGGTCCCTAGTCCAGATGGAGACTCTGGTAGGAGGGTTTAAAGGGACTTCAGCCTTTTGACCATAACCCACTGTGTTCCTGATCCAGATATGGGACCTTGTGCCTAATCTTTAATTTTATTTTTAATGTAATTGCTAATTGTGTGAATGGTGTCACATTTAGTTTGGTCCTTAGAAGCAAGTGGACATGGAAATATGTCAAAGATCTGGATGTTAGTCACATTATGACAAATTCAACTTATGATTGTGCCATAAGCTCAAGTGTTTCAGCTTGCCAGGTGGAATGATCTCCCCTCTCCTCCCACCCATGCCATTCCCAGGGTTCTCCTTCCCACAAACTTCTTGTGTTGAATCTGGGCCAGAATAATAATAAACCACAGACCCAAGCATTTGGGATGCAGATTGGGTTGTACAGCTTTGTTCTGGGGCTGGCCCTACAAGGCAGAGGACTCCAGCAGAAGCTGACCTATATATTCTGTAAGGCATGTTAAGGGAGCTAAGCATTGCATTGCATTAAGTTGGTTAAGCTGGAAATGGAGGAGTATAGCCGGCTTTGTACAGCCGGCTTGTCTCTATCCTGGATGAGCAGTGCTTTGCATCAGCAGAGCACATAACAGCATAAAGTAATGCAAGGAGAAAAGCTCTAAGATACTAATATCTAATATATCACATTTTTTGTGTGTATGTAATTTTGCCTTAATGTACATATTTTTGCAAAGCAATTTCCCCTGGTGTAATGGCTCACCCAGTGGAGTGAAGCTACAGCGAAACCCTCCTGGCAGTGGCATCTCTGTTGTTTACTGGGAGTAGGCAGTGAGGTTGGTGTTGTGTGGGTGCATCAGCAGAGCCAATCCAGTACTCCTACTGGTGCACCTGGGCAACCCCAGCCTTGCCATCACCTCATATAAGCAGCAGTGGGATCTCTGCCCCATTGAGGGAGCTGCCCCAGTCCTGGGAGAGGGTTGTGCCCTAGAGGGAGTTTTGAGGGCCCTGTAAGAGATGACTGAGGGGGCTGTATTTGGATTCTGGGCCTGAAATTTCCCACCTATACAGTATCATAAAATCATAACATACACCTGTACATTTTTAAAAAATCTTATTTTTTTTCCTGGGCACCAAATTCTTAAATTATGAATCCTTATTATTTTAATTCATTACTACTTACATTACCCTCATTTATTTATTTACAGCAGCATTGTTATATTTGAACATAAGCATAAGTCTACATGGTAAGATCTTGCAAGAACTGAGAAATCACGTATCTAAGCCTTGTTTGTTCGGATGCTCTTGTGTGATGCTGTTGCTTAAATCCTACTCAACTTGCAACACAGTTTTCCTCTTTATTTAATCAGCGTACTGCATTTTTGTTTTCAAACCTTCCGTTGTCATTAACTAAGCTGCAGATTGTGCACTTGGTTGCATCCTTTGTCGTGCACATGTAACCCAACTGAGAAGCTATAGGCTGGTAATCAAAGAAAGATTTGATGTGTGTTTGTCATAATGGTGTTATCAGGGAGTATGCAACCATCTTCAGAAAAGATAAAAGATGAGGAAGGAAGGCCATATTGGTGCAGGAGCAGGTGATGCAAGAGGTACCATCCAGTCCTACCGGAACTATGTTCTAAAAAAGATCTCTGAAGCTTAGCTGTGGTTTACCACAATGTTCTACTGATCAGCTGAGTGGTCAGATGCATAGGGTAACTGAAAGCAAGTTCATTTTCCCACAGTAAGAGAAATGCAGACATGTGCACATATGGGCGTGCACACGCACAAAACCTCTGTGCATGTATGCAGAGGTGATTTGTGCATTACAGATGCTGGCTGCAGCAAGGCTCAAGACACCCCCCCCCCCAACCCTTGTGACTTAGGATTAAGCAGAACATTCACAATACAAACAAACTTCTGTCCTTTAATTGCATCAGCCTAACCCATTCTTCCTTTAAAATTTTCACTTATAAACATAAGCAGCCTTTTGAGTGCATTATGGATGTACGTGCTCCCACAGTTCAAGAAAGCATGAGAGTCAAGCACGATCTCTTTTTCTATAAAAGAACGGAGGCCATAAATGAACAAAGACTCTTCCATCTCCAGGTCTAAGGACAATGGAACATTGTCGTCTCTCAATACTTGAAGAAACCAGATCCTTATATAATCATAGGAATCAAAGAAGCTCTGTTGATGTCCTGTTAGTGGTTCCTTGCCCTCGGGGTTGGTTGATGGGCACCTAAAATGAAGCCTTCTCAGTAGTGGCACCAAAACTCCAGGGTTCTCTTTTTCTGGGCATGTGGCAGAATGCATTCCTGTACAGTTGTAAACACTGCATTAAGTACTTGCATTACCCTAGTCTTTTGTTACTTACCATTCTCCTTACCCTTCATATGTTAAGGTTGCCTTTTGTGTGCGCTCTGCTGCCTATATGGCTGGCTGTGTTCATGTATTAGGATTTTATTATTATTATTGGTATGACTTTTACTGATTTATTATACACCACTTTTTAATCTATTAGTTGGACTTTGGCCCAACTTTCCTTCAATATGGAGCCTAAGGCACCATACAAAAAAGGAGACACATGTGTCTATAGTTATCTCTGTGTGTATATACACACAAATAAAGCCACAATTAAAACATCGTAAGCTACAGAGATACTTTGTCCACTGCTTGTAAAACAAAAATAACCTTATAAACCAGTAAATAAATCTAAAATGACAATTTAAGATACCATGTGAGGACTGCACACTATTTCTCTGGTGTATTATGTGAATCACTGACAAGAACAGGAGGATGTTTAAAATGTGTGGGATGCACGTAGCGTGCAAAGGGTTAAGATATCGTCTGTGATTGCAGAAATGGCTTTTAGCACTAATCCTCCCAGACTGAGGGCTGGGTGGGGGTGGTTGGATGGGTCGTTTTAATGCAGTTCAATTTTCTTTTATGATTATATGCACTCTCGTCGTTCCACTTGTAATTTAATGATAACCCTGAATGGCTTATCAAACGGGACAGTTATCTTCTCTCCCCCAATAAGATGTTTGTAGATGGCGAACACAGCAGGGAGCTCAAAATATAATGTCGGGAATATTTAATTTTTTTGCAGGCTTTACTCTGGAATGAGATGGATAGCACCAGCCTTACTCAGCAGATAACCTTTTCTTCAGAGCCCTTGCCTTTTTTTTCCTTTTTCTTTTTTTTTGACATAGTGGCTGCAAGCCTGCTTGTTCTTATATATGTACACGCAGGTCCTGCTACCCAAATTTCACTCATCCAAACTTGAGGAAGTAGGACCCAAACCTCACTATAAACACACTGCAGATTCAGATATCCAAACAACTGGACCTGTGTGCAATACTGTACACAAATAAGCAGCCTTAAACAAGCCTTACTTTTTGTGTTTTGTTGGTCCGCAATAGCCGTTTTGCCAGAAACCATGGGTGAGAAAGAGGGAAGAGGTAGGAAGGGGGAGGGACTGGTCATATTAGAGAGAATTTTTCATTTCCACATTTGCCTTTTGCAAGGTTTCACAGGGTTTTCCTGTCCCCACCCCCTTTTTGGAGTCAAAATTCTGTGGTCAGGAACGGATTAGAAATTTCCCCGTGTACAGATCAATGGAAATTGTTGCCTCGTCATACAAATGCTTGCCTAACAATACCCTGTGAATGCATTGTGTTCGATAGTGAGACCTTCATGTATAACATTTCAGAAAGACTCACACATATTGTCAGGGAGCCAAGATGTCAAATTTGACCATTAGTACCTTTGGTATCACCTAGGGGTGTGTGTGTGTGTGTGTGTGTGTGTGTGAGAGAGAGAGAGAGAGAGAGAGAGTGTCATACTGAAACAGTGTGTTCATAGGCATGTAGGATTGCAACGGCTGCATCTGGAAAAGTGTCAAGAACTCAGGAGGGATAGGAAACAGGTGAAAGCAGATCATAACACTTGACTTCTCTGTGTTGTCAACCATTCATCTGAGCTTGCCTGTGGCTAGATTTCTGAAGCTGCACTGCAGGGCCTCCCTATCAATTTCTAACAACAGCAAAGAATTATGCATTTCTAGCACCAATTTTCAATCTCTAGTGGTCCAGACTAAAATTATAATAAGCATTTATCTCCCTGTGTGGTTATCAACCAACCTCGCTGGCTCAGGGACTACAAAACTATTCCAAAGCTGGCACCGGGCACTGTGATGTAGGGCTGCTTTATCAACCAGTTTAATACCAGCTACTTTCCCAAATAGTATACTGGTACCATTCTGGATACAGATTGATTTGACTGAAAGTGCAACTCATAACAAACAGCTATTATCCAACTAATACAATGCCGGGGGCAGTGGCCGAAGGTGACATCATCAATGTCTCTGGATTTTAGCAAAGCAGCTTACCAACTGCACATCAGAACCAGGATTAGAAACGGGGGTGGGGAGGAAATCACCCCCCCCCAATTTCTCATGAATGTCTGCTCGCCAGCTCAAGAGTAAACAGGCTCAGGAAGAAGATCCCTTATTCTCTCTCAAACAGATCATCTGATCTGCCAGACACAATCACTATTGTCTAGCCCACTCATAACTGCGCCTTAATGACAGGCATTTGAGCCTTACTCTTCATTATTTCACTTCTGGTTTGTGAGGTTAAATCTGGTGGGTGGGTGGGTGGGAGCATGTAGTTCTACGATGCGACGAGCAAAACCTAATGTCACAGAGCTGCGCTGCATCAACCCTCTAGTTCTGCATTTTTCAAACAGGAACTTGCCAGCTTGTAACCATTTGCAATTTTAGGAACAACTGTTACGAAATCTGTGTGCTTCTGCTAACTGAGGTTCAGCTAATGTTTAAGAAAGGTATAGTGATCATAGGTAGCATTGTCCCTGAAATTTCACCTAAAGCTGGGGAAAAAATGGGGTGGCCCTCTGTTGATGAAACAGAGATGACTGAGGGGGCTGTATTTGGATTCTGGGCCTGAAATTTCCCACCTATACAGTATCATAAAATCATAACATACACCTGTACATTTTTTCAAGGGAAACCAACAGGATTTCAGTAAGAGTAGTGAAATCGCTCAATGTGTCAATTTCATCCTCACATCCTTGACTGGAGCAACCACCATACAGATATGTAACAACAACAACAACAACAACAACAACAACATATTATTATTATTATTTATACCCCGCCCATCTGGCTGGGTTTCCCCAGCCACTCTGGGCGGCTTCCAACAGAAAAATGAAATAAAATAATCTATTAAACATTAAAAGCCTTCCTAAACAGGGCTGCCTTCAGATGTCTTCTAAAAATCTGGTAGCTGTTTTTCTCTTTGACATCTGATGGGAGGGCATTCCACAGGGCGGGCGCCACCACCGAGAAGGCCCTCTGCCTGGTTCCCTGCAAGTTGGCTTCTCGCAACGAGAGAACCGCCAGAAGGCCCTCGGTGCTGGACCTCAGCCTCCGGGCAGAACGATGGGGGTGGAGATGCTCCTTCAGGTATACTGGACCGAGGCCATTTAGGGCTTTAATTAGCTCCCACCTGACTGGGTATAGACCATTCTCAAGCTGGGAATGGCAACTTTGTGAGGCATAAACTACAGCACCTGGAATTTGAGGGAAATAATGTATTTTGAATGTGCTTTACTGGCAGTGCTTCCCCTCCCACCCAGAGTACTCAAGGGTATGCAGTACCGGTACCTCCTGTTGTTGTTGTTAAAAAGTGTGGCACTTACTGTAACATCTTCTTGGTGAGTTTTCTAGGAAAAAAAAGCACTGTTTACAGGTATAGTGTGTACACAGCCTAAGTGTGGGGTGGGGGGCTAGGTTGAAGTTTAGTGGCTTGCTTACACAATGGACATCACTTAATTTTTATTTGCTTGAGGACTAGTAGCTGAGTGTGTGACTTGACTCCTTTGAAAAACATTGCTTTTGAGTCCATGCAAGGTGTCAAGGAGATTCCATCCGTGGTGTATAGTATTTCTGTGATGATGATGCAATATATTGAACTGAGGGTATACATTTCTGTGAACCAGTGCTAAGGTTTAGCCTTTCAATATACCTGCCTCATGAGAGTTTTCTTCTATACATTTCGCAACTAACAAAACACTTTCTCTGTTTCAACAACCAAGGGTATTAAATGGCGCGATTTTGAGTTCAGCCATGGGCCTATTTGCATGGGTTTTACACGTGGTGAGTTGTAGGAGTGACTTGCAACTCATGCCAGCTCCCCTTTGTGTACATAGGAAAATTTAAGACGTAGCATTTAAACAAACAAACAAACCCTGACCAAGTGAAGTGGCCTGGACCCATTTCCTGTGAAAAATGTCTTGTACAACTATGGAGTTAACTGAGCAAGTCTAAAAGTTCTATGTGCAGTAGGAAACAATACATACGGCTGAACGTTGCGTCCAAGCATGAAGGCATGTATGACTTACATAACAGGCAAACCATGTGTGACCAGCCCTTAGATTACTCCATTTATGCTTTGTTCATTTTCCGTTGCTTCAGTTCTTGGTTCATTGCGTCAAATATTATATATACATATAAAAAAATATCCAAGTTGCCTGCAAAAGTCTTTTGCAGGCAACTTGGAATAATTTATTAGTTTAAATGGAGAGGATATACCAGGAAGTTGTGCCTAGTAAGGAGTGGTAAGGCTGCGAGCAGCAGAAGACAGTGTGGATGAGCACTGCTTTTAAACACATAATTAAACCACATCCGTAGATAGAGACTGTGAGCTTGATGGAACCCTAAGTTTGATTTGTTTTAGATTTCTTTTTTATACTAGAAACTCACTTAAAACATTTATATTATTATTACTACATTTATATTCTACCTTTGATACAAGGAGTTCAAGGTGGTTAAACCTACGTATTTCTTCTCTCCCTCTCCATTTTATTCTCTTTTTTTTTCCCCATAAATTTTTATTGATTTTTTCCATTAAATTCTTTACAACAGCTTAATATCTCCACATTGTATCTTAATCAAATTCTTGCAAGTTCAGACTTCCCTCCTCCCTTTGGTAGTAGGTATAGTTCTCTTTAGTTTGCGCATTTTAAAAAAGCATATCGCTACTTTAACAACTTATATGGTTAACCAAAAAGAATAACTTGAAAACATCAACGTTGTAGGTTCTAACATATACCCGCCAGAGTCTTTAAACTTTTATAGTTCTCCTTGACATACTCCCGAAATTTGTTCCATTCTTCACTGAATTTCGTGTCCTCCTGGTCCCGGATTCTGCATGTCAGGTTCGCCAATTCTAAGTATTCCAGCATTTTCACTCGCCAGTCCTCGATTGTGGGCATTTCAGTCGTTTTCCATCTCTGGGCTAGAAGGATTCTCGCTGCCGCTGTGGCGTACATGAACAGTCTTTGATCTATTTTCCGAATTTCGTTTCCCATCAGCCCTAGCAAAAAGGCCTCCGGTCTTTTTGGGAATGTGTATTTAAGTAATTTTTTAAGCTCATTGTAGACTTGTTCCCAAAAGCTTTTGACTTGGTCACACGTCCACCACATGTGGTAGAAATGGCCTTCAGCTGCCTTGCATTTCCAGCATGCTTTGTCTTTTTTTCTATACATCTTTGCCAACTTAGTTGGCGTCATGTACCAACGATAGACCATCTTTAGTACATTTTCTTTTAATGCTATGCATGCTGTAAATTTAAGGTTTTCCTTCCACAGTTTTGTCCATTTGTCAAAATCTATATTATAGCCCAGATCAATAGCCCATTTTATCATGCAATCTTTCGTTATCTCATCCATTGTATACCAGTTAAGTAACAGAGCGTACATTTTTGATAACAATTTAACATCACTCTCCAGCAGCTCAATTTGGAATTTCGATCTTTTCTTTTCAAATCCTAACTTTTTCTTATCTGCCAAAAATAAATCATTAACCTGGTGGTACTCTAGCCATACAGAAAAACAATTTCTAACCTCATCATATGGTTTTTATTTTATTTTATTCTCATGACCACCCTGTGAGGTTAGGTGGGGTTGAGAGAGAGAGGGTGGTCCAAGGACACACAGCAGACTTTATGGCTGAGTGGGGATTTGGACCCCAGCCGTCTAGCTACGACACCCCAGTGGCTCTGTTCAATGATGCTGGTGGTGTAAAATACCACACGTAACACATATGAGATGCTGTGATACGTCTCAAGTTTCAAGGCTAGAGTAGGATTCACAGGCCTGCTTCAGACACCACATCTGTAGATCAGACACACACACACGACACACACGCCTCAACCTGGATGAAGCTAGTAATTCATTGTGTACACATTGTGTGCTTCAAAGGCCTCTTCTTGCTTGCCTTTTTTTAAAAAAGAAAAAGGAAAGCAGCAAGGGAAGATCTCTCTTCAACAAGACTTTAGGGAACAAGATTTTCAGTGGCCAAATCCATTGCGAGGCCTATGTTGGTTTTCATCTCCCCTCACAAAGCCTTGTTTAGGACCTAAAAACCAACTATCTTTCATCTTTTTTTCATCTTCTATTTTTACCCTCTCTGACATTTCTCATCTTTCCCAGTTGGTTTCTCTGAACATTTTTGAAAGTTGGGCAGATTTATGATGACAAGTTGATGCAGCTCTGATGCACAACTGATAAACACCCGTCTGTAATAGCGAATATGAGCTTTTGCATCCCTCCAAAATACATTGCGAATGGCCTTAGCAGAAAAGAAGCCTACAGTCCATACATTACAGCTTTCCTTATAACAAACACCCGCAGCTTAAGTTTGACTTAGTTTACTTTCCCCCCTCTAATGATGAAACTCATATGTCACAGTGTAGAGATGGTAAATCCATTTATATTTTCAACAATTAAGAGTAAATAAATAATGTGAAAGTTAAGAAATAATAGGAACAGAGGTGATTTTAGACATTGGATTTCATAGTCTTACCTGGGTGGCTTTTTAGATGGTTCTGAGTATTATTTCACTTACTTTAAAATGTATTAAGCCAGCCTTGCTGTTTTTCGGAACCTCTAGCTCATTCGGCAGAGTGGGGCCCTGGACTTCTGCTCTGAAGTCATGACTGATGACACCAGTGAATTTGATCTTCCACAAATATCTTGGATGCGAATCTATGCTAGGATGTTAGTTAAGACCACAAGATTCTGGGTCTGTGGAAATTCTATTCCTCTGCTTTGATCTGAAATGTGTACCACACCAAGAACCATATTTTTCCCTTCTACCACCCTGATTTCTTTTTTTGGGGGGGGTAATCTCTTTTTTAACCCTCCCGAACCCAAATTCTTTGAAGTTTCATAGCTCAAATATATTAGATTACATACAAACAGAATTAAACATACAAACCATAACCTAAATACATGCAAATAAAACAAAACACAAAATTACAAAACCAAATAAAGTATCTTTCCTTTAAAAAATAATAATATGCTCCTTATCTGTAGAAGTATATCCTACCTGTCTATAATCTGAAACCACACAGCCTTCATCAGGTCAGAAAGCAACTTGCAACCTTTAAGGAATATATCCTTAATATTTGAACAGGTGCTTAAGTATCAGTAGAAGATTCTGGAGATTTTATGTGGCACAGATGAATCTTGGTCTTCTTCAATGCAGATTTTTATATACATCAAATCCAGCTTCAAACTTTTTGTCTTATTCTCTGAATATTATGTCACATTCTAGTGTGACCAAGGAACAGAAACTAAATCAGGGCTATCTAAATGGGAGCAGGCTTCCTTAAGAACCAAGAGTATAAGGAGAGCTCTGCTGGATCACAAAAAAGCTCCAGCATAAAATTTTTATGTCAACAACATAAAATCAAACAAAACAATATCCAGTGTCCATAAATTAACATGACAGTCATAAAATTCCATAGCTTAACGATACCTATTTCCTTACAAAGGCTTGGACAAATAAAAATGTCTTCAAATTTCTGTTAACATGGACAGGGAAGAGGACAGTTTTACTTCCCATGGAAAGGAATTCCAGAGGTTGGAGATGGTCCCACAGTGAAAGACCTCTGCTGCATCCCTGTCCTCCTTGCCACAGGGGTGGCACTGAGAGAAGTCCGCCTTCCCTAAATCTGGGCATATGGAGGAAGGCTCTCCTTGGATTCCAAGTCATTTAGGGCTTTGTACACTAGTACCAATGCCTGAAAGGGGGCCTGATATGTCACTGGCTGCCAACACAGACCTCTCAAAATTCGAGTGATGTGCTCTTCTCTAACAGCTCCACTCCACATGTAATATCTCCATGTAAATGCAGATGAGTAGATTAATTTTCCTCTCACTGCGAGGATCAACCCCTGCCCCCAAATTCTCTGATCAAAATGTCAATGCTGGTCTCAACAAAACATTTATTTTTCAAAGGATTTTAACAATGTTAAAATAGCTTCTTTATACCCCCCTTCTTTTTTGGCAAGGTAATTTCCTGTTTGCAGAAAACATTCAAGGTGGGAAAAAAATTACTGCTCACTTGTGATCATTTGTCATCCTCAGCTCCTGAACAGGACATGTGGGCTGACAGTTTGTTAATTAAGCTTTCCCAACACAGCATTGTAAAGTTTTATTTCGGCAAAGGCTGTGCTTACTAGCCAACATGCATTATATCACGCAGCTACTAACCCCATTTCCCAGCTGAACACACATATGCTTAAAAATAAAAACGATTAGGTTCTGTCAATTTCCTAAAGATTGGGTTTTTGTTTTGTTTTTAGGAAATGGGCTGATGTGATGGGTTTTCCATAAAAGACAAATACACACTCATAAGTGTTTCTGGGAAGGGCCATAGGAGTGCTTAATGGGGCCAAAACCAAATGGCCTCAAAATTCTGAATTTCTGTTCACTTGTGATAAATTTGGGGGAACAATTTCTTCAAGGTTTGTTGTCAATTTTGTGTGTTTGTCTGTTATGTGTCTCAGTCACAGTGGGAATCCTTCACCTCCCTTTTGAACACAGTGTGTAGAAGAGGTGGTTATCATGGCTGCCATTTTTTCCTCACAACGTTCTGGGTGCAAGGAACTGCGTTCTTCCTACCCTACCTACCAGTCAGATTACTGAGGAGGACCAGGCACATGGCATGAAGTTTTATTGAGGTTTCTGTTGTAGGCACTCGTGCTGCTGAAAAGCCAAGCTGCTTTTCAACTTCACATTTTCAACACCACCACCAGCAACAAAACCAATTGGTTTTTTCCCCCACCATACAGGCAGATACCATATTTCAGCATTTCCCTCTATTTCCATCGTGATCTTAGGGACAACCTCCAAGTTGCTGTGGACTCTGCAACAGTTTAAGAATCACAGTCCTGGAACTCACAGACTCATCTAGCAAACAACTGAGCTATTGCAATTGTCTCCCAGTTTTGTTTTTGTCTGCTACACTGAAAGTTGCAGCAGCCCAGATGCAAGCGAGTATATGTTAGCGGACACTTCAAGATAACAATTCTAGTAAAATGTGATTGCTGGAAGAAACATAAATCGACTTAAGTTTCTTTCAAATCCTCTTAATTCTTTCCTTATTGTGCATGGTCAGATTGTTTGTTGGCCAGACAACATACAGGATAAGAAAAAGCAAGGCATTTTCATTCACTATCAAAGAGGAAATGGGGTAACAGTGCTCTCCTCTACATGTCTATGATTAAGTAAGTCCCACTAAGTTTAATGGACTCACTCCCAGGTAAATGGGTATAGAATTGCCGCCTGAATAGCTCTGCCGTTCTGGTAGATTCCTTAGATACTGTGCATACAAAGCCACTGCCTGTATACAACAAAAAACTGTGGTAAATAAGTCAGGGTAATGGCTTTTAAAAAATCACAAACTGTTAATTGTTTTAGGACACATTATTATTATTATCTCGTTCAGTGATTCTCAAACTACAGTATATTCCAGCGAGCAATATGTTGAGGGAAATAAATGGTGATGTCTGAGATGAAAACTCAAGCCACAAAATATTCTGATATATGCTCTTCAGTGAAACCACACAATTCTACAATTATCCCAGAAGGCCTTTGTTTGGTAATAGTGACTTTAGGTGGCCATTTTAAAAAGGTGGAATAATCACCATGAGGTGACATTCCTTCGCATTCACATGGTAAAACGGTAAAAAAGTGCAAGGCCACGAGGTACTATGAGAGACTTTAGGAGCTACCTTGCTGCACAGGAAAAGGTTTCATCAGTTCCCCTGCACTTCCTGTTCTGTCACCACACCACCTTCCCATTTTGCACCTCCTTGACATCACTGCGTAGAGAACTGGTTCATGTCATTTCTGTGCAAGAGAGAAACATCCAAAGCATCTTTTGAAATAGAAGCTGTGTTTGGCTTCCCCAGGATTTGGCAACTTGAACATTTTGCAAGACCGTATTAGTGTGTGAACATGGGCAGGAAAGCCACACCACCATGGCTTGTATATCCCAACTTTGTTCCATTGTGGAACTCAATATACTGTTTTTTCCAGGTGGCCTCCCATCTAGGCCCTCACTGCACCCAGCATGGTGGCTGCATCATGTGACGTCTTAAGATGTTAAAACCCAGTTAGACTCACACAACTACCCATTTACCACACTGGCTTGCTGTTCTTTGGTGGTTGGTTCCTATAATAATTAAGGAGGTAGTCTAAGGTTTCCTCCACCTTACCCATCTAAAATTGGTGGAAATGTTTTGCCCAGATCTGGGAAATTTGGGTGAAGACAGAAGGCATACAACCATTTTTATGTATGTCTGACATTCTGTGAAGCCAGAAAAGTTATCACAGTGAGTGTCTTCAAGGCACAGCAAATAAATAAACAACATTTCCAACTATTGCAATAAATCTGTGAAACGTCTGCAGACTTCTCATGATTTATTTCCTTAAAATAGAGGGCAAGTAGGTCAAGTATATCGAGCTTTAGTGTATTTTATAATTCGTCATAGAAATAAGATGGTATGGGGTGGGGCAGGAAACAAACAAGCAAATTATGAAAAACCCTACAAACTGGACTTCAAAGCCTGCACAATACTCATTGCTGAATCTATGCACCCATCAAAGTTGGAATGAATAAATCCATCACCTCCACAGACAAGAAACGGTTTCCTATGGAGAGTTATTTGTCCTGGACTGCCAGGGAAAGCTTTGGTAACCTGGAAAAAAAACAAAACATGGAGGGGATTAGAAAAATAAGTTTGGTAGCTATTCATTATATTGCATTATATTGCATGACATATGAGTAACTCATATCTCAAGGAAAGACATGTATTAATCAGAAGAAACAGTCCCTTCGTTTTAATAATAATTGACACCTATCACAACAAACATATTTAGTGCTCTTTCATTCTATGGTAAAATGCTTCATGACATGAGGAGGGAAAAGGAACTGAAACCTCTATAAAATTCATGAAGGCCATCTGCCTAAAATACATTTGCACTACTGATGTTGCCGAGTTTTGGAACATTGGCAATATGAATCTTAGCAGCACGCAATACTTGTCTCAAAGTATTTCTGGTTCCAAAGCCATTTCCACTCACTCGTACATTTATCTTCCTCGCTGGATCTCAGGGGGGAATCGAAGGAGGTCTTTCATTCTCCTCTCTTGCACATGGCATGCTGCTGCACACGTGAGCCAACTGCACTGGGAAAAGTATTTCCCCCAGTATGGCACCTGACAAGCCAAGTTGGTTTGGTGTGCCTCACCTGCACCTGCCAACATGGGTGCCAACCTGAATAAAATATTTTTTTGGGGGGGGCAGGTAAGTCCCACCCCACATATTCGATCAAATGACATGGCATACCATTTGAATGGGGATTCCCTTCAACTTTTGGGGAGAGTGGCTCCTTCAAATATTTTAAGGTGTGGGAAAGAAGGGACCTCAGCCCCTAGGAGTTGGCTTCTATGCACACCAATTTCAGCATAGTCTGAAGCTGCACGATTGCTAGAGTTAAACAGGTCTGGGTGCAAAGAGGTCCTTGATGCGAGTCCGCCTGGGAAATCAATGGGCACTGCCTTGAGTTCCAGGATGGAAGAAAGGTGGGATATAAATGTAAATAAATGGATGCATGACTAGATAGAAAAATAGATTTGAACTTGGAAAGATTGAATCCCCATCTCTTATATAGGCTACGACTCCAATTAAGAGATTTCTTACGACAGCTAGCACTACAAGACCATCATCCTTTAATATAGCTATCCATCAATAAATATCCCTCGTTTGACTTGTAACAAAACAATGTTAAAAAGACATTAAAACACAATGTATGTTGAGCCTATGACATTGCTAATGGTCAAGGAATTCTCTAAACAGTGAGAAATGGCATTACATTTTTCTGGGCAAAGTAAACACTGCATGCGTGGTCCCCCCCCCCCCGACTTTGTTAGGAGAGGAGTGGAATAGATTCCTTTTAGCATCAATAGACCTGTTTACAGAAAGAGAGTACAATATAAATAAAAAGGAACATAGACTGTGATTACTGCTGATGCAAATGGAAATAGCTGTTTATATGTTTACAGATATGGAATTTGCCTGGGCTTTATAAAAGGGACACATCAACAGATTAATGTCAACAGGGCAAAACAGCAACGACTACATATCGAAACCTCTGACTCAGATGAAAGAAGTGATACGGAAATACTTTATCTTGAATTAAAGCGATGCCTGCCATATGGCCGTATGGCTATAAAGATGAGCCACAGCTGAGTCAGCAAGCTAATGCCAACCCCATCTTCCTTCCTCTTGGCCTCGGTTTCTGTCCTCCTGCACTCTTAGCTTTCTCCTGCTTCCCACCTTTTCCTGCTCATCTTGCCTCACCTGCCCTGTTCATCCCCATCCCTTCTCCATCACTTCTACCATATGCCTTTTCCTAGGCTACCTACTGCCTCCCTCTTTTGACCCCCATGTTTACGTTCTTTCCTACTCACCTGATCTTTCTGCATTTCCCCCCTCTCAGTGGTAAAGGGCCCCTGACCATCAGGTCCAGTTGTGTCCGACTCTGGGGTTGCGGCGCTCATCTCGCTCTATAGGCCGATGGAGCCAGCTTTTGTCCGCAGACAGCTTCCGGGTCATGTGGCCAGCATGACAAAGCTGCTTCTGGCGAACCAGAGCAGCGCACGGAAACGCCGTTTACCTTCCCGCCGGAGCGGTTCCTATTTATCTACTTGCATTTTGACGTGCTTTCAAACTGCTAGGTTGGCAGGAGCTGGGACCAAGCAACGGGAGCTCACCCCGTCACAGGGATTCGAACCGCCGACCTTCTGATCAGCAAGCCCTAGGCTCAGTGGTTTAACCACAGCGCTTTCTGCATTTCCCCCCTCTCAGTGGTAAAGCATCTACTTAATATAGAAGGTCCCAGGTTTAATCCCCAGCCTGATACCTTGGAGAGCTCCTGCCAGGCAGTGTGGGCAGCACTGAGCCAGATGGAGGAAGGCTCTGCCTCAGTACAAGATATCTTCCTATGCTGCCTTGTTTCCATATACTGTATATAACTCATAGGGAAGTTCACCCAGCCTTGAGATGGCTGAATCCTTCTAACAACAAGCAGAATTTATTATTATTGTTCGCCCCTGCAAAGCTGTGAAGTCTGCTTTTAGAAATCCCACACTGTCATGTAGCAGTCTATATTACCAGACAATGTCTGTGCACTGGGCTGCTTGCTTCTGTAGGTTTGCATTCCTTCTTTGACAATTATTGTAAAAAAAATAGTAATAATGGCATCGGTAATGCTTACAAATATGCCTAGTTGATGTTAGACTTAATCAGTGCTAAAAAAATTTTTTTTAAAGAAAAGAAAAAGAGGTGCCGGAACTCACCATGAACACCTCCCTCGTTCTCTTAGAATGGCAATGGCACCCACCTGAGAGGCGCTGGAACTGACGTGCAGCGAGTTCCGACTGAACAAAAGCACTGGACCTAATAGTCTAAGAGCAGCCTCCACGCGTGTATTACTCCACATCCTGCTCAAAATGTATTTTTGAGTTAGCTGCTCTACTGCATTTGGTGGCCCACTTCCACATTCTGCCAAGAGGGGCCATTTGACTTTCCCCCCAAAGTCCTGCTCCGGCGGCACCAACAATTTTTAACCTTTAACCCTTTTCAATTCTGAACTGAATTTAGCTTGCAGATAAAAGGCATATTTTATTTATTTCATGTGTTAAAATTCGTACCCAGTTTTCCACCAAATGGTGCTCAAGACGGCTAACAGCCACAATGTAAATACAATATGAGAAAGCATCAATAAAACACATTGTAAAAAAGAACTAAAGTAAGGCAGGCAAAACATTACTAACAACTTTTAAAGCAAACCCAACATTAAGCCTCAAACCTCAGCACCCATTTCGTATTCAAATTAACAACTAAAGACATCCACAGGAACATAAAGCTCAGCCTGGCTGATGGAGACATTCCTCCTTAATCAGTTTTATTTTACTCACTTATTGCTTTATCTTACACACGTTTATCACCAAGCGTTGCAACACCAACTTTTGCAAAACTTTTATTTAGAAGGCAGTTGTTAACTAAGAGCACCAGCCTTTGTATCACAAAAATTGACACGATGAAGTCTGCTGAAAATCTCAAGCAGGGTGGATGGAGGTTAAGGGAACGAATATCGTGGGTGATGCTAATGGCCATGTGATGACAAAAAAAACAACATGGGTGAAAAAGGCCCAATTTTATGCTCTTCCTGGTTAAGTTTTTCACTGCAATGGATGCCAATGTTTATGAATGTTGCTGTCTAATATTTATTGAATCAGAGATACGCTTGTAATATTGACTGAAATGTACATCTTCTGGCAAGACTAAGAGAAGGGATTGTGCATCATGTTAACTGAGATCAATGAATAATTTAGAGTGGCCTGCATTTTCCTTTTCCGTTATGCATGTAATAAAAAGCCAATACCCATCCTCACCATCGACAGAGCCATGTAAAGCCAGGGCTTTACGTTACATGCTCTTCATGTCAAGTAGCATGCTTGGCTATTGACACCAATTGCAATACCCACTGTGTGTGTGTGTGTGTGTGAGTGTTGATGGAATTAGGGAACAGACAGAACCCAGGCCCTTTTCCTTCCTCTGGAGAAAGGTGGGGTGTTAGGGCTCACCATGATATTTGACTGAGGGAACTTCCAAGCTGTCAACAATCTATGGGAGGGGCTGAAGTGCATACTGGGAAAGTTAGCCTTGCATAGCTGAAGTGGATTAAAGCACTCCGCCATCCTAGCACAACAAAGACACTTAAAAATAAAAATAAACAGGCTTTTTGCAGTTAGGAAGGTGATGGGGAAATGCATTGAAAAGCGTGGAATGAATAAATGATTAACCAGAAGTACAAATGCCCTGAAAGCATATCAGAATGCTCATTGTTGTATCAAGGCAGAGGCTGGGTACAAGCCAACCTCCTTGTAAGCTTAGTGCAAGCAAATCAGGATGCTCAACAGATTTTCTGGAGGAGCCATGAAACTGAAAATACAGTGAGAAAAGCCTGAGCTTCTCTTATGAGCATAGTTAAAAAAACCATCTAAGTATACAGTGCCTTGAACTCTCTAAATTTAACATTGGACAAAAGTATCTAAAAACAAAATGCAATTTAATTCTTTCTTTCTTTTTCATTTTGGGGGCGGGGGGAGCAGCCCCTTGGAAATTCCCAACTGACCCATTACAGAGAACAAGTAGCTGAGCCTGCAGGATGAGAGAAAGAAAGGGAAAGAAATTATTTAGTATAAGGAGGAAAGGGGGAAGATAGGGTGTGAAAACAAAGTGGAGCAGGGGCCAACAGGAGAGTGATGTGACCAAATTAAGTCATGGCATAAGAAGAGCCCGGCAGGCCCATCTAATCCAGACACATTCCTATGGGAAAGAGGATTTTTGGATCTCTCTCTGTCTTTCCTCCCCTAGCCTCCTATGTCAGCCTTTCCAGCACAGTCAATGGATATTCCCCCTATACATTCTACCACTGTGGTTAAGGATCTGCAGCCAAGAACCAACTGTGCAGTAAACCCAGCAAAGTTTCTCTTCCCCCTGTGTATCAGCTCCCTTTAACATTTAACATGCCCAGTGGCCTTTTATTGTTTGTTTAAAAGGCAGTAGGGGGTGGGGGTGGGGGAGGAAAGAACTGTCTCTAGCCATTGCAAGCCAGCTGTCATATGTGGGCCACTGAGCTTTCTTTAATAATGGAAGGGATGTGCTTTTAGGAAGCAGTTCGAGACTTGACAGCTCGTGGTGGCCTGTTTGGCCTGCCTGATTCCACCTTTCTCAAACGAGCCCATATAAAAAAAGCAGGACTCTCTGGAGAGCGCAGAGTACAGTAGATGAGTCATGCTGAGCATTACTGTGACATCTGCTACCACAGCTATCGTTATGGATCCGTAAGCCTCCCTGTTCAGGCTGACGGTGTATGTGTGTAGGAGGAGTTAATGGGAGAGAGAGGGAGAGAGGGAGAGAAAGAAAGAGAGAGAGAGAATTTCTCTTTCCCGAACTCTGTAACGCAGTGCCAGACTGCAGTTTTCAAAGCTGCAGCTGCTCAAGGGACATGCAGAGGGGCACAGCATCTATGGCAGTGCCTAGGAGCAATCTGTCTGCAGAGAACATACGTGCAGGAGGAATCCAAGCGCACGCTTCTGAGACCAGCTTTCGCCGCTCCACATTGTCACGGAAAGGAGGGCAGGGGCAGGGCAAGGCCTGGTGAAATGGCAGTTGTATCCAGGAAGGAATACAACAAGGGGAAGGAAGGAAAGGAAAAGAATGACCAAACTTAGTGGGGCCTTGTAGACATCTAGTTTAACCCCCTCCTCGGTACAAGAAACCCATAGCTAGATGATCTGACTAGACTCTGCTTAAAGACCTCCATCTCTCCCTTACATAACTGGTTTGACTATAGGCTTGTCCTTACTACGACGTTTCTCCAGCTGAAATCCACCCTCCCAATAGTTTTAGTCCTATCCACTGGGGCAGCAGAGAACAAATCTTTGCTGTCTTCTGTGTGAGAATCTTTGGGTACCTGAGTGCTGTTGCAATCTGTCTCAGAATTCACCAGACCCAAATTGCCCATTTCTTTTAAGCGTTCCTCATAGGCCTTATTTTCCAGATTCTCAATCATCTTTGTTGCCTTTCTCTGAACCTGTTCTGGTTTGTCTATATCCTTCTTAAAGTGTGAAGGAAGAACTGTGCACAGTGCTTCCAGATGAGCTTTGAACTGTGCAGAATAAAGTGGTGCCTTTATGCTACATCACACAGCTGACTCATGTTCACATTGTTCCAAGACATCACAGCCAGGTATTCCCCCCAAATCCTATACTTGTACAATTGATTTCCTTCCCTCTAATTGAAGAACTCTGCAATTTTCTCTGCTGAATTCAGTTTCTTTTTGTTTCAGACCAGTTTTCTAATCCTTTTCATTTTGCCAGAAATATTGATCAACAATGGGAAAACAACCAGAAATTTCAAACACTATGGAAATTGTATTATATTTATCAGGACACCTAATGTCCATTATTACTTCCATTATTACGTGGCTTACATTATTAAGATTCACTTGCAAATATCACTCTTTTTAGGGAAGCTAATCAGTGCCATGCTTTATTCATATCCTATACTGTGATGTATGGTTGCTTTTGAAGAGTTCTTGTGAACAATTAGTACGAAATGTGGCCACCCAACTGCAGAATGGACCACAGAGAATATATAGCCGTACCTTGGAAGTCAAACAGAACCTGTTCTGGAAGTCCATTTGGCTTCCAAAACATTCAAAACCCAAATTGCGGCTCCTGTAGCCAATCAGAAGCCCCAGAAGCCCCGTCGGATGTTCGGCTTCCAAAAGGACTTTCGCAAAACGGAACAATCACTTCCGGGTTTGCGGCGTTCGGGAGCCAAATGTCTGAGTTCCAGGGCATTGACTGTATGTCAATTCTGATGAACTCTACTGGTTCCCAGTTCATTTTCTGGGCCCAATTTAAAGGGCCCAATTCATTAATCTTTGACTGCCATTCAGAGTAGTTAAAGGACCATCTTCTCCACTATAAACCTACCTATTCTTCAAGATATTCCTTGGAGGCCTTCTTTCACTTGAAGTATGAGAGGGAATTGCCCTTGGCAGGTCCTTTATTGTGGTGGCTTCATGGCTTTGTAACTCCGAGACAAACAGTGTGTTTGCAAGGCAACTTTTGCTTTCTGACTACGGTACTGCACTTTTTAGGGGGAAGGTTCTGCTGCTTTTTTGATTTTGTTGTTGCTGTTTTAAATAACTGTATTTGGTTTTGATGCTGTTTAGCTGCCTTAGAGTGTCAGTGTTGTGAAATGTAAAAGGGAAAAAGAGTTTTTAAAACTAAACGAAATAGAATAGAGTGGCAACTGAAAGGACAACAACGGGAGCAAAAGTCATCTGAACAACCAAACCCCATTTTACTACACAGTAGAAATGATAATGTTTTTGGTGGTGGTGGTGGTGGTGGGAATGGGTACATAGATCTACGCTTGGTTCAGAGTAAAGGTTCTTTTAGGTAGATCAAAAGATGTACATCCCTCTGGCAGTGAGACCAAAGGATATACTGTAGAAGTGAAAGACAGCAAAACAAAGGAGGTTTAAAAAAATAACAAACAACATATTAAGAAAATGAATGCAAAAAATCCCCCCTTCAAATCTTCCCAGTAAAGTTTCCCACTTGACTCTTCCCTGGAATCAGTTGTTGTTTAGTTTGGGTTTGCTTCTTCCGGATCAAAGATTTGTTTAGAAGTGCAACTGAGCTACAAATGTCAAGTTTACTGCTCTACTTCCCTTGTGTTATTGTATGCCACTAGGTACAGAGCAGCACAAAGCATCAACCTTTGTAAGAAACAGATGGTACTGAGCAACAACATCTCCGATCATTCATAAGAAAAATAACTGTCTACAAGATAACAAACCTCATGTGCCTCAGGTGTTTAATTGGGACTTGGAAAATCCAGCCCCTCTGCTGTTAAAAATTTAACTGGCACTCTAAGCCAGTTAAAACTAGGGAGACTAGTTCACCTGTTCCTGGACTGGAATGGGGAGGAGAATGGACAGAGCAAAAGAGGGCCACCTGAAAGGGAGCAGGGTGCAACAGGAGTGAACAACAGGTGTGCAGAAGCAACTGGGCAAGACAGAAGCCTCTGGACCTACAATTTTTGATTCAAACAATGGACAGAAGAGAACCCTATCCTATGGAGGGAAAGAGAGTTAAAAGGGGTCTTCTGTCCATTGGCTACATTGGATCTTCTAGTCAGTGTGTACACAGAATAATAGCATTGTAGAGTTGCATAGGATGCTGAGGGTAATCTAGGCCAACCCACCTGTAATCCAGGAACCACGTAAGTATGCACACATATGCGCACACACAGGGAAGAAATGCAGCATGCCCATGTAGGATTATTATCACCTGGCTGTGCTGTACTTCCAAATTCAAAATCCCCTTCCATAGGGTCGTTCTGGCTGTACGATACCTGTGGCAGAGATGCCCTTCTGTTTCAGCAGGAGAGACCAAGGCAATGTGCCTCTTGGGAATGGGAGGCGGGTCTGCTTTTAAATGGAGCTACCTCTTTGCTTTAGGAATGTGGGCTCCTTTAACATATAACTTCAACGATACAGCAAATGTGCTGCTCATAAAAAAGTATGAAATGGCCATATTGCTCAGGCTATGCTCTCCCCCCCCCCCCGAGTCCTACCACAATGCTACATGATGGCTGAAAAGACTTTCTGGCTCAGGAATCCTTGATTGCTGATGCTAATGTTGTCTTATCATAATTAAACCATGGGATAGAACACGGCAGCTGTGCTGCTAAGTAGTATCAATAGAAGTTTGGGGGGACTAATCCCACATTTTCCATGGATAATTGTAATGTCTGCATTTTAATCCTGGGATTGTATTTGGCCCATATGAAGGGCATAATGGCTGTACTGAATTAACAAAAAGAATAAATCCCGCTTGAAAGCCTTGGGGGGTTGGGGGGGGGACCACGTCCACCCTCCATTTTCTCCTTTTGCTGCTGTGTCAATAGTTGATTGGAATGTACAAGCAAAAATGGCTGTAAGGTAATTAGTGAGCACCACTGCATAGCACTTAAGCCTAGTCAGTTCTTGTAGGGAGCTTCCTTTCTGAGAATGCATTCTTCGATTACATTCACTTAATGCCATCTACAAGGACAGATCTATGGCTGACAAATAAGCTTCTTATGAATCAGCCACATCTAATATATAAGCATGTGTGAATTAATGGGGCAGGCAAAGACCTCTTTGTCGCACAGTCGTTGTCACCATCACCATCATTGTTATTTATCAAATTTCTATACCACCTTTTACCTGAAGATCACAGGGTGGTTTACAATATAAAAACAGAAGAAATACATACTGTACCATAATAACAAACCAAAACAATAGAGTGGTACCTTGGTTCTTGAATGTAATCCGTTCCGGAAGTCCGTTCGACTTCCGAAACATTCAAAAACTAAGCCGCGTCGGACGTTCGGCTTCTGAAAAACGTTCAAAAACCGGAACACTTACTTCCGGGTTTTCGGCATTCGGGAGCAAATTGTTCATCAACTGAGCCATTTGAGAACCAAGGTTCCACTGTATCTCCCCCCCCCCAGATTAAAAGGTCACTGTATCTCCCCCCCCCAGATTAAAAGGTTTAATTATCTTAAGGCCTGGGAGAAGAGGTATGTTTTTGCCTGTCACCTAAAGATATGCAAGACTCCCCGGGGAGAGAATACCACAAATGGGGAGTCACTGCAGAAAAGGCCCCTTCTCATGGCACGGTCTTTGAGGTACTGCAGTCCTGAGCTGTGAAAGGTCAAAACCAGCACTCTGAAATGGGCCCAGAAACTAATTGGCAGCCTGTGCAGTTGGGCCAAGATTGGCATTATATGCTCAAACCATCTTGCCTCAGAAAGCAACCTGGTCACTAAATTCTGCACCAGCTAAAGTTTCTGAACTGTCATCAGAGGCTGCTCCACGAATGACACATTGCTGTAATCTAACCTAGAAGTTACCAGAGCATACACAACAGTAGTTAGACTGTCCCTGTCCTGATATGGGTGCAGCTGGTCCACCAGCCAAACTAATGGAAGGAACTCCATGGCACTGAGGCCACGTGAACCTCAAGTGACAGCAAAGTACCCCCGAGCCATGTGCTAGTTCCTTCAGAAGAAGTGTAACCCCATCAAGAGCAAAATAAAAAAATTCCTTCCAGTAGCACCTTAGAGACCAACTAAGTTTGTCATTGGTATGAGCTTTTGTGTGCATGCACACTTCTTCAGATACCCATCAAGAGCAGACAACCTCCCAGCCATTCAGTCTAGGGAACCACTCACTAACAATGCCTCATTCTTATATGGATTGAGCTTCAGTTTATGGGCTCTCATCCAGTCCATTACCAAAGCAAGAAAATGGTTCAGCACATACACTGCCTCACCTGCAAATGTAAAGGAGAAATGGAGCTATGTGCCATCAGCATATTGCTGACAACGTTCTCCAAACACTAGGTGATTTATGATTTCATGTGCAGAGGACGTTATCTGGCATGTGGGTCATTATGTGCATTATAAGGTTTGCATAAATGTTAAATGCAAAGATCCATTTCATGTCCCATTTACTTTGACCCTGAGCTATATGCCTAGCCCTAGCCCTAAAGTACCATGCCACACAACCCTATGCTTGGTTCTTGGCTAACCTGTAGTGGACACAGTAGTGGTGGCTAGAGAATATCTAGGTCCAAGGAAAGGCCTGTTCAAAGCGCCCTTATTATTTTTGATGTGGCCAGGTGGTATAATCTTGCTACATTTATATTGCTGAAATGTTGTTGCCATGCTCTTATGTTCCTTATATGTTGCTGTTTTATTATTGCTGTTGGTGTGAAATTATTCTTACAATTGTTGATTACGTGATGTATTGTTCTTGTTGTGGACAACACAACACCTTTTTTGTGTGGAAAGGTGGTGTACAAATAAAGTGATGATGCTGATGTTTGTTAGGGAAGCTAACTCATAGGGTAAGGGTGCATAGGATTGAAACTTTGGGTGCCTACCTATAAAGATGAATGTGGCAAACAGATAATTGCAAACACGTTTACGAGACACACACTTGCCAAGCACTGGCTGCCTCAGTGGCGGCCTCTGCTTTTGCTCCATGGCAGCCCTAAGATCCACGAATCGTGTTCAGAGTTGTGCATCTCTCTTCCTCTCTCTGGGCTCCAGGAATTAAATACCATGTCCCTAATTTCAACCAGCTATTACAGTGCAGGCATTGTGGGCATTACAGTAGCACGAGTGATGAATTATAATAACCACAATAAACCTAATTAACAACCTGGTGTTTTTATCTTTGTAATTAAATCTAGCTGCCATAATGATAACCACTCTGGAAATCCTGCTGCTGCTGCTATTATATTATGATCAAAACAGATTACCTTATGGTAGTATTTTTAACCTCTGGTCCTCAGACGGCCTCTTGCTGGTTCAGAGGCTGCTTCCTGCCGCTCTGGAGCAAGAGTGGCATTTGAGCCGCCTGCTGCTGAGGCAGAAGCTCAATTTGCCCCTTCCTTCGACAGAAAGGGAGTCCCAGAGCCAGATCACTCTGCAGCTAGATGAAAGTGGGGAGATGAGCGAGTGATAAAACTCAAGTATCAGGGCAGGCTATGCTCACCTCCTAAGAGGTCATGGCAGAAATGGAAAGGGGATTGACTATTCAGTGGCTAAGTTTACATGGCCTCTTTCTGCCAATGCATACAAGATGACTGACGATTTAAAATAATGGCTTATAAGGCACAGTACAGTGGAACCTCGGTTTATGAACACCTCGGTTTATGAATTTTCGGTTTACGAACGCCGCAGACCCATCTGGAACGGATTAATTCTATTACAGTACTTTCAATGGGAAAGTTCGCTTCAGTTAATGAATGCTTCAGTTTATGAACAGACTTCTGGAACCAATTACACCCATGCTTTGGGTTAAGTACGCTTCAGGTTGAGTACTCCGCGGACCCATCTGGAACGGATTAATCCACTTTCCATTACTTTCAATGGGAAAGTTCGCTTCAGTTTATGAACGCTTCAGTTTATGAACAGACTTCCGGAACCAATTGTGTTCATAAACCGAGGTCCCACTGTACAAAATGAAAACAAAGCAGAGAAATAGGAAACAAGCAAATGGAGTTATCAAAGATAGTCACTGTTTTAGGGGAATTTATTTTTCATGTTCATCATAGTTTTGATTTTTAGAGCTGAGCAGCCTGAGGCCAGAGTGTCTAAAGGACCACCACTTTCAACATGAACTTATCTTCAGAGTCCCTTTAGTCTTCTGGGGGCAGGGAGGTGCTTGCAAGCAAGGGGGTCCTTTTAGTGGTGGTGCCAAAATACGGAATCCCCATTGTTCAGTCCGGACACTGAGATCCAGCACCAAGGGCCTTTTGGCGGTTCCCTCACTGCGAGAAGCAAAGCTACAGGGAACCAGGCAGAGGGCCTTCTCGGTAGTGGCGCCTGCCCTGTGGAACGCACTTCCATCGGAGGTCAAGGAGATAAACAACTACCTGACATTTAGAAAACACCTAAAGGCAGCCCTGTTTAGAGAAGTTTTTAATCTGTGATATTTTAATGTATTTTGCTATTTGTTGGAAGCCGCCCAGAGTGGCGGGGGGAACCCAACCAGATGTGCGGGGTATAAATAAATAAATAAATAAATAATAATAATGATAATAAATAGATATGCTTCCTGGGATCTTTCCTTAGTTATATTTTGGGTGCCAGGCAAAGATTATACTGTTCTTTCATGCTTTTAATGTATCTAAGATCCTCTCATTTTTTGTTTTTTAAGCTGCTGTTTCATTTGCTGGCCTTGATGCTTTTTTTATCTTGCAGTTTGATTGTTGTTTACTTTGCTGTTTGGTATTGTTTATTCTTCGACTGGATACTTGAGGGTATTGACATAAAAAATGGACTTTTATAAAACAAACAAACAAACAAAATAGTTCCTTAACTTAGTTCAGGGGCAGTGTGATGAGCATACCTAATAGCAAACAGCTTACTGTGAGTGTTAACAGGTCTGTCTCCATGTCTGGTCCTGGCTTGTAACATCTTGTGAAATTCATTGTGCGATGTGATGTTCTCTGTCGAAAACCTTGGTTATGGGGCATCATTGAAGAACCATAACTAACTGCTATCTATCTATCTATCTATCTATCTATCTATCTATCTATCTATCTATCTAATCTACACACACAAACCATTTTGAGCTGCTCTAAGTTGTTAGGGTGCTAAATTTCATTTAAAAAGGAGAAAAAGAATTTCGAAAAGCCTGGCCTGAATTGGACACTTCAGATATGTGTCCATCTTGTTACAGCTGGTAAACTATCAGCATCTTCTGACAATTATCTGCACACATGTATCCACACACATTACAGTTGCTATATGCTATGGCGCCATTTGTTTATGTGAAGGCATAGAAGAAGAGAAGGAGCTATGCCAAAAGAGAGACAAATATGAAGAAAACAGCCATTTTAGCCACCAGTGCAAGGTGTCTCATATTTGTCAGTCAGCTAGAATCCCCGCGACGGGGAGAGCTCCCGTTGCTCGGTCCCAGCTCCTGCTAACCTAGCAGTTTGAAAGCACGTCAAAGTGCAAGTAGATGAATAGGTACCTTCCCACAGCGGGAAGGTAAACGGCGTTTCCGTGTGCTGCTCTGGTTCGCCAGAAGTGGCTTTGTCATGCTGGCCACATGACCTGGAAGCTTTACGCCGGCTCCCTCGGCCAATAACGCGAGATGAGTGCCGCAACCCCAGAGTCGGTCACGACTGGACCTAATGGTCAGGGGTCCCTTTACCTTTACCTATATACTATTTCCCTTTATCATCTTTTATCCAGAGATAGGAAAATAGCTAACCAGGATTGCATCAGACGCACCATTTTTTTGTTGCCAGCATCTGGCTAGCTGGAGGCCCAGCCTGGGATGGGGGACATGTATCTCCAGAAGGGACTCACACAGGGAACCAAGATAGCAATAGCGTCTCTGCTCCATTTCACACATTTGACAAGTAACTGTCCTGCAATGCTCAGTTGTCCTGTAGCAAGGACAAAGAACTAACAGGGCCAGAAAGGATAAAGCAGAATAAAGAATAGACTTGAGGCCCTCTGTGCGAGCAGGTTTTCACGTCACAGTGGTGCATGGATATTGGGTCTCTCTGTGATACGCTTGACCACCATGATTGCTGCTGAAGCCATTGCACCATGGAATCCCAGCCATGCAGGGTGCTTTTTTTATTTTAAAGGTGGGTATGAACCCACCTTAGAATGGGTCAACCTCACAGAATGCTTAGCCCAATTCTGCACATTTTCCATAGTTGGTGGCAGGCATATTACTTAACTGGAGATGACAATAATTGAACTAAACCCACACATACAGAACTCAAAGTGCTGTAAATGGTGTTGGTAGGTGGTCTCCCCTCTGTCTGGATCTAGACCTGCTTAGCTTCAATAAGGTGACTGCATCCTGTGCCCTCAAAACAAAGTCCTGGCTCTTTGTGCTCTACCACAGAGCTTCAGCAAGGGACCACATCCTGATGCAATAGTGATATGTAGGCAGCTTGCATTCAGATGTCTCACAAAATGCTGAACAAACTACAGCGAGTCAGTGTTCAGAAGCCAGTGCAATACGTGAATAAAAATCATGTGCGCCTCTCACATTCCCAAACAAACTATCATTGGATGGTATCTGACTTGGGCATTTTGCTATCATCCATTATTAGAGATTACCTGAGAATACCTCCACCTATGGCACTTGATGCTGGCTGGTTTAGGCAAGCTAGGTACAACATCTTTCAGCTGGTCTAGGATCAACTGCTGAACCTTCTCCTTGTCTGACTCCAAGTGGCTAGTTCCAAAGGGAACGCTGGTGTGAACAACAACAGATGGAGCGACATCAGGTGATTCTGCAAGAGACACAAAGAAATATATAGATGTATATTTACAGATGGCATCCAAATAATTATGTTCAAGATTCAGCACTGTTTTGTACCTTAAACGCAGCTTCAATTGGAATCCAAAAGCAACTAATGGCATAGTAGCTCCCTAAGAGTTAATATGGATAGTGCAAAGTAAGCATTATAATCTGTTTTCTCTCTGAACATCATTTAATTCAGGGGTGGGGAACCTATTTCAGCCTGAAGACTGCATTCCCTTCTGAGGGCCACATGCCAGGGGTAATAAATGTATTTTTTACTTTTGTACAATGGGCTAGTATCTTCACATATTCACAAGCCCCTCTCTGTCATCTATCTGTGCAAGCAGGAGGCATTATTGGAGTTAAAGGACATAATATAAGTGGGCAAAAACACTAAAGTTGTGGCTTGGGGACAGGGGGTGTAGCTTAGAGAGTCCTGAGGACCATATAGAGAGGAATGTACCACCTAGTAACTTATATACTTTATATACTAAAGGACCCCTGGATGGTTAAGTCTAGTCAAAGGCGACTATGGGGTTGTGGTGCTCATCTCACTTTCAGGCCGAGGGAGCTGGCATTTTTCCACAGACAGCTTTCCGGGTCATGTGGCCAACATGACTAAACAGCTCACAACAGAACTTCGTGATGTAAGCCAGAGCGCACAGAAACGCCCTTTCCCTTCCTGCCGCAGTGGTACCTATTTATCTACTTGCACTGATGTGCTTTCAAACTGCTAGGTTGGCAGGAGCAGGGACCAAGCAACGGGAGCTCACCCCGTCACAGGGCTTCAAACCACTGACCTTCTGATTGGCAAGCCCAAGAGGCTCAGTGATTTAGACCACAGCACCACGCACACAGTGTGGCAAGGATGCAGAACCTGTGGTTCTCCAGATGCTGCTGAACTCCATTTCCCATCAACCCCACCTAATATGGTCAATGGTCAGTGATGATGGAAGTTGTAGTCCAGCAATATGCAGTATGTTGTAGTAGGTAAAGGGTTAGACTAGGACCAGTGCCTACTCAACCACAAAGCTCATTGGGAACACTTGTACTGGTCGTATTCTCTTCATTGGCATGAGGCTAAAACAGGTTAGCGAACAGCCATGTGCATCACACTGAGTTGCTTGGAGAAATAATTATAGTAAGACAATAAATCAAAATATGCTGCCACCAGTGAGACAGTGGTAGATCCTGCTGCCTGGTCCTGTCAGCTGCTTCCTCCCTTCCCTCACTATTCAGACCAACCATGTCCCTACTAACCACATTGGGTGAATGCATTAGCAGAATGAATTAGGGATGTTTTGCAGTGGAAAATTTAACACCATGAATCTGATTGCAAGGTGGCAACCCTGAGACACTTCCAGGAGTAGAGGCAGCTCTTACTAAACCTCCTTCAAGTCTCTGTCTAGCTTCAGATATTTTCTTTCTTTCTTAAATCTATTGCAGGTCACACCTAAAATCCTTCCAAGCCACCTGAGGCTGCTTTGGGTCTAACTCGGTGCAATTTGTAAATGATTTATCTGCCACAAGAAGCTTTTCTCAGCTCATCCCCAAAGGGGTGCTGTGAGGGTTGTGTTGCCCAGGAGCAATGAACCACAGGGGAGATGGGAAGCTTCCTAGTACAAGTAAAGGAAGAGAGGGACACTGTGCTCACTCAGCAATCAGGAATGGCAACCGAGAAGCTGTTTTTGTTGGGATGGCAGCAGAGAACTGTGTGTGACTGAGGCTGAAACCCAAACTGCGATGGATTTAACGCTGAGGTTACTGGAGCAAGATCCTTCTTAAAATTAAGGGTTATTCTTAGAAGAGGACATTTGAAAACACACGAAGCAAAATCGGATTCTGAAGGCGACTGGCTATGTTTTTATTGGGGGGGGGGCGACCACCACAGTTAAGTCCCATGAAAACGGTGGTGTGGTGAAATGCAGAAACTGACCAAAACTAAACGTGATCCGATAGGAGTCCACCTTCCTGTATTCTGCGTATTTGCTTCTCTTTCTACACTTTGCTCAGCATGTGCCTCATCTGATTTCAGGCACAGAACTCATTTATCACTCAGAAATGTCAAACATGCTTGCGTTTGGAGCCAAAATGTAAACAGGGCTCAAGCACTTGGTACAGCCCCAGTTCTGTTGCGTATGACCACCAGGATAGTCTCGAAACAAACCTAAAAAACTTGTCACCGCTCAAAGTCTTGGGGAGGGTTATTTATTGGGAACCAGAAGCTTGCTATGGTGAAGTATCACTGCCCACTCCGAAAAGATGGCCGATACCACATGGAAAATAAACAAATAGCAGCAGAGAGTCTAACTCGGACAAACAAGATACCACAACAGTGAAGAAAGAGAGGGAGAGAAAGAGCGAGAGAGGCCAGTAAGAAGAAAGTACCATATTGTGTGATTTTAGCTATAGGAAAGATCTTGGTGCCAATGGTCCTCAGACTTATTGCCAACTAAGGAATGAATCGGTAACATTAATTAGAATTAGATTAACACAACTAAATTTGGTCAGATGCTTCCAAAATAAGTTAGGCAGCAATTGTAACCCTACTACCTGGGAGTAAGCCCCACTTAGCTCAATAAGATTTACTACTCTGTTAGGATTGCCAACTACATGCAAAGGCATTTGGGTCATATGGATGCTCCTGTTCCTCCTCCTCTCCCACTGCGTCTTTTTTCATGACTCTCTTGTATATGTTTATAGGCATACATTTCTTGCTTTGTCTCCTGTTAATTTGATTATTTCCCTTTTCTTGACTGAATTATCATGAGCGATTTCTTATTCTTTCCCACGGTGTACCTGCACTCCGATGGAGGAACGTTATGATTTGAGGTGTGTGAGCTGGTTTCTGCTGTAATTATTGATTGTTATTGTATGCTAAGGTTTTTATCGTTGTAGATGGCTAGAGAACACTGCCAAAGGGAGACAGATAAATATTGCAAAATAATAATAAAAAGTCTGCTCTCCCTTTCTTCCTTTTCCTTCAGCAGTTACCATATTCACCCCATGGGCTGTGAGCAGTAGATATCTTTGATGTATCCATGCTAGGCTGCTTCCCCACACCCCTCTTCTTGGTATAGTTAAAATGTAAGAGAATAAGGCATTCTTTTTTCCCTTTTGCTTTTAAAAAGAGTCCTTTCATCCCTTCTTCAAAAGGCAGAAAATAACCTAAGGAGAAAAACTGCAGTTGATCCCCCAATTTCTGATGCAAATTATTCAGAGTGTTGGAGATTTTGCAGAAGTCTTTCCCCTGTTACTATCAAACAAACAGCCCTTTCACTGCATTTATAGTCGTCTTTCTGCCAGGGGACCCTCATACTCCTTGCATTCTGCATAGAGGAAAGTTCTTGGGATAATGAAACCTCATGAAGATTTTGCACTGGACTGTTCTAAGTATTTTTGCTCGTCCCCCTGCCACCCGCTTCCCTCCCAGCCCATAGTGTCCTTATCTGTTTGCCTTTCTATTTAGTCAACTCCTTAAACTAGACCTGCTCGAAACAGGTTTCTCAGTTTGCACCCTGACTTGCAGGTGATTATTCCATAGGAACCTTCCTGTGGATCTGTTCCAAGGGCTACATTGCAATTCTGATCCCAGTCGACTAGAGCTCACCTTTCAAATAATTGGCAGCCAACGGGACCGTTGCTGGTGGCAAGGCAAACAGAAATAAGCAAGTCAGAATTTGCTCAGGAAATAACACCAGAACATGCTGAGTCGCTGTATGGAAATATATTTCAAGAAGCACTGTGCTGTGGCCCCTCGTTCCATACACAATGACACCGGGAAAAGTCAACTTTGTTGACTTCCAACACATAAAAAGAACTTTCCCAATCTGGCTGTCACAACTCCATAATAAAGCTGGGGAGGTGGAGCCTGTAGTGCCTGAGTGCTACTCAGTCCTCAAAGCTGCTGCCATCACGAATATTTGTAACAGAGTTTTAGGTTGTCCCTAAAACAATCACCTATTAGCTTGCATTGACTGCTGCTTGCATAGCCAACATGGGCAAGAAACTGCAAGCCCTCAGTGGCAGCTTACAAATATCGTCACTTGATGCTAACGCTAACCAGACCTCCCTCTGGTCAGAAGTCCAGGATGTATTTAGTAGGGTTGCAGCATTTACCGGAGTAAATTGATGAATTGGGAGGCTGATATTTTAAAATAACTTACAATAAACTAGTTACAGGTAGGTAGCCGTGTTGGTCTGACGTAGTCGAAACAAAAAATAAATAAAAAAACCTCCTTCCAGTAGCACCTTAGAGACCAACTAAGTTTGTCATTGGTATGAGCTTTCGTGTGCATGCACACTTCTTCAGATACAATAAAGAATAAACTGTCAGTATTAGCTGCTATCTTAGTAGATAAATTCTCTCTTGAGCAAAATAAATGTGTTTTTTTTTTTTTACATTTTCTACTCGTCTGCTGTGACGAGTGCTTGCATTATCTAAAAACAAAAAAAGGTTCTCTATTCTATTTGTTTTATTCACATGAAAAACCATGCAGCTTTGATCAATCAACTTACCATTCATCTAAAACTCATACAATTAATCAGCTAGGGTTTAGCATTTTTATTGTTTTGTATTTAGGAGCTATGTGCTGAAACAAAAAAAGCAAAGAGGCAGGCCAAATAAATTTGAGGAAAGATACAAGGAAACAAAAACAAGTTGGTTTCCCAAAAGTTCTGATTCTAGCGCTTTCGTAGCTACACTGACTGTTTTCAAACCATCACATTAAAAATTGTTTCTATGAATTGGCCCACATCTGATATTATGTAATTGGGGCTATGAATCTTAAGTTAGAGAAAAATATATTAACACTGTTGATGTCATACAAAAGATCTATCTTAAAAAATTAATTGCTTTCCATTTCCATTTTATCAGCTGAAACACAGAAGATTAAATGAAATCATTTAATCTAATCTCAGTTGAATAGTTTTTTTATGTGCTAATTCGCATTTAAAGGTGAACCCACCTAATTTACACTTTCTGAAACAATACGTGAACCAAACAAAACATACCCATTCCTTTAAAATTCATACTTCTCCAAATTTTCCAGTGCAGTTCTTTGCCCAGTGATGTGTACATAACAATGTACCTATTAGTGAACATGATATAAAAATAGATTACAGTCGTACCACGGTTATCGAACTCCCTGGAACTTGGGATGTTTTGGCTCCCGAACATTTGAAACCTGGAAGTGACCGTTCCAGTTTTTGAATGTTCTTTTGGAAGCCAAACATCCAATGGGGCTTTCACTGCTTCCAATTCGCTTCAGGAGCTTCCTGCAGCCAATCGGAAGCCGCTATTTGGAAGCTGAACGCTTTGGAAGTCACACGGACTTCTGGAACGGATTCCATTCGCCTTCCAAGGTACGACTGCATATTAAGGAATTTATATGATCTATTTATATTATATTTGCTTTGCAAATATGGCAGCACTGAATAAAAATGTGTATATTATGAGAAACTTGCATTAAATGCTGACTTTTCATGAACACCTTTTTTACAAATTGCAAACTGATGTGGAAATGCAGAGAACTGAAGACTGGAAAAATGGGAAACTGGTAAAAACTGAAAGTGATAACGTAGCTAACAAGTAGCTATATTATTGCTACTTGTTTCTGATAAAAGAAGGACTTTGGGACAAACAGATATGGATATTGCATGCTTTCCCACATATTTTCAAGAAACACTTTTGTTCACAGGTATTTTGCCTATGGGAAAATGGATTTTTTAAAAAAAAAAAAGAATTAAAGAAAATTAAGGAGTTTAAGATAACTACTGCCACAAAGGGGTCTGGGAGTACCAGGATAAACAAAAGTTGATGTTAAAGAGACATTAAATGTTTAAGAAGTTATAGTGATTTAACTTTTTAATCTTAATGATTAAATGTGCTCATGACATCCATGAAGTTTGAAGGAAAGAAGTATCAGTGAAAATGGTACTACAGTATTCTTAGCTAAACAACAAACCTGAGCTCAGTAATGTCTAAGCCAGGGGTCCCCAGACTTACCGGCGTTTGGGCCGGTTCCCACCACGCCGATTGCGCGGCGGGCCGGAGGACGGGGGAGCGTGCGCCTGTGCGGGCCGGCGGGCGGGGGAGTGCGCGCCCGTGCGCATGCGCACGGGTGCTTGCTGGCGCGGCGGCGCGCTTCCAGGGTGGAAAAAGCGCCGAAAATCCGTTGTGCGCATGCGTATGGGCCTCCCCCGACCCGGAAGTGCACCAGAAATGACCTCTTCCGGGTCGGGGGAGGCCCATACGCATGCGCACAAAGGATTTTCGGCGCTTTTTCCCCGACCCGGAAGAGTGCTGCCGCGCTGCGCGCCGTAAGACTGGGCGGCGTCGCGGGCCGGACTGGCAGGCCAATTGGGCCGCATCCGGCCCCCGGGCCGTAGTTTGGGGACCCCTGGTCTAAGCTATCTTAGCAGATTGAAAATCATGAAGAATTAAAGGTTTTGCTTGAGTAAATGTCTCTCTCAATACACTTCACAACGTGAGAACTCTTCCCGCGGAGACTGGAGAAGGTAGAAATTATACAGTCTATGAAAGTGGAAAACAACACAGCAATCCGGAAGGTTTTAGAAAGCAGTGAGGTCTGAAATCAACGGTTTAAAGTCAAGCAGGCAAAAATGCCTGGTCTGTTCAACCCAAAAACTTCTTTTTGCAAAATCCGCTACTGTGTTTGCCAGCTACCTTTTCATTTACATTATTTCTTATGCATGTGAAATAGGGAAGGAATAAGCCACTGACAGCCACTGTGGCATTTTCCAGGTGCTGTGGGACTCTTATTCCATCAGCCCAAGTTAGCATTAGACAACGGTCAGGGATGACGCAGCTTCTGAAGGGCACCATATACAAGACCACCATGAATAAGTGGTCTCTGCTGTTCTTATTAATTTTTTAGACAACCCCAGAGAAAGCCACAGAATTAGAATAATTCTGCCGTTGTTTTAAAATGCTGTTTTGACAAGTTATCAAGCAAGTTCTCACAGAAACTGACATTTCTTATCATAAAAAAGAAAGCTCTAAAATCTCTGATTTTTCTTTTTTCTTTAATAAAAAAAACACAAACTGTATTTGCCCAAGTATAATCGCATTCTGTGTAAATTGAATCGGTGATTGTTACCCAGTTCTGAACTTAAAAAAGGAGTTGATGCCAAAAGTCCCTACCACAATCAACACTTTTGTTCACGGTCTCCACAGGGATGCAGAGAACAGAATGTGCTGAGAAACTAAACCACATTAGCTTTTAGAAGTGGTAGTTCCTCCCGTTTGTGAATGAAGTGGTATTTCTAGGGCAAACTGAGGAAGCACGCGCTAGTTTCCATCTGCATCTCTGCCCTGTGGTTCATAGTGTTTTATTTTTTTGATGTGTAAGAGAGAGAGAAAGGAGAACAGTCTGACTAAAAGAAAAGCATTTTTAAAAGAACCATAGGTATTTCTTTCAGGCCTGGTTGAGATGTTCAGTCCTCATGCCAACACATACGATGACCTAGAATCAGAGCTTGGTCACTTTGTGAAAGGTCGATATAAAAATGTTGGGTGTAAACATGCAAATAAATCAATAATCTCCCTTTAAAGCTATCTGAACTCACGTGAGAGTTGGGAGGTTGCATGTAATGTATGTGCAATGTGCCTAACACTTCTCCCTCCCCAAACACCCACCCCCACCCCAAACACCATAATTTATGTGATCCTGGGCAATTAGGTTTCTCAAGTCTCATCCTTATTCTCACCATATGAATGCTATTGTCCAAGGGCAAAATGACCAAACCACATCCTCAGGCTTCCTTAAAAAAGACATTTCAGTTAGCCTCTTGATTTTATGGTACGGTACATGTTTTATGGTATGGTGTACATAGCACGTGTTCAGTACTTTTAAGTGGTAAAGGACAACGCTCTGTCTTTTAGCGTAGATATAATCTGCTGTGCCATGCATGTTTTGCCCTGAAATATTGCTAAAGCAACGGCAATTAGTCTGCCTACTGAAGCAGGGTTTGCGCTCACTATTTTTAAAATGTTGCATTTGTGTCCTGATCTAACAATCTGTTCCAGGTGTGCAAATTCTGACGCATGCCCTGAGTTCATTCCTTGCAATGGTTTCGCCATTTGTGTCCTGCTTAATGGGAAGTTAAGACCTGCTTGTTCAGGAAGATCGCTAGCTTGCCTTTAAAAAAAAAGTTTTAATTAATACTGCTTATTTTATTGTGTTTTTTTTCCATTGTTTTATTTTACAGGATCGCTATATGGCTCAATCAGCAAAATCTCTAAGTGGTTTACATAAAGTGCACATTAAAATTACCAATAAAATCAGATGCTAAAACTTTTTTCAAAATAAAACCAGGTTGTTGTTTTTTAAAAAAAACTAAACAACAACAACAACAACAACAACAACAAATTATTATTATTATTATTATTATTATTATTATTATTATTATTATTATTATTTATACCCCGCCCATCTGGCTGGGTTTCCCCAGCCACTCTGGGCGGCTTACAACAGAATATCTATTAAACATTAAAGGCTTCCCTAAATAGGGGTGCCTTCAGATGTCTTCTAAAAGCCTGGTAGTTGTTTTTCTCTTTGACATCTGGTGGGAGGGCATTCCACAGGGCGGGTGCCACTACTGAGAAGGCCCTCTGCCTAAACTAAAATGACATGTTAAAATACATGTCAAATGTGTAAGTCTAGGTAAGCTTCCATAAACAAAAACGTTTTTAGCAGGCATCAAAAGCAGTACAGTGAAGAAGCTGCCTAATCTCAATGGGCAGGGAGTTCCACAGTGTAGGTGCTGCCATGGTGAAGGACTGATCCCTTGCAAGCGCTGAACGAATATTATGCGGCACTTTGTATTTTTATAAGCTATTAGCCACTTCACAGTACGCTGTGCTGAGACTGCACGATTAGAATTTTTGTAATAAATAAGAAAGCATTTATATAAGCATTTATATAAGAGGTTAGCCTCCAGTGCAATTTATTTTAATTATGTAGAGAGAATGCAGGGGAAAAAAATGCCATTTCTGACTACTCCCTTCCTTTCTCCTAAAGAACAAAGCAGAGGTCTCCAACCCAGTGCCCATGGGCAAAATGGTATCTATAAGGGGTTTGAATTGTGCCATTGGGCAAGTTCCCTTGACCCCGAGTGTTCATTTAAAAAATAAATAAAATCTCTAGCTCTCCTATAAAGAAAGTTGCAGGGCAAATTTGTGTGAACCCTTTATGCAATTTTCTGTGAAATGAGACTGGTGGTGTGGCTACCTTGTATATTTTTCCTAGTGCTTAGGAATGATCTCTCTCTCTCTCTCTCTCTCTCTCTCTCTCTCTCTCTCTCTCTCTCTCTCTCTCTCTGTGTGTGTGTGTGATATATCTATCCATCTCCATAATCAGGACCAGTAGGACTTAGCTCCCGGCGGCAGCCATTTTGTGATATGCCATGCCTCCTCCATGGTAGCCATTTTGTGACTGGCACTTCCAGCCCTCTTTCAGAATTTGAAATGCTCCCCAAAGGGCTGGCAACCCCTGAATTAAAGTCCGAATGGCAATCTGTAAGGGAAAATGACACACACACAAATAGGGATCTAATAACAAGCCGGGTGAGAAGAAAAAACCCGGAAAAGTAGGTAATCAGTTATTTGAGCGGACTGGGTGCCTCTAAAATATCTATCGAGAAAAATCATTTTGGATTTAATAAGATGTATCTAGCTATGAATAATGAATAAAAATAAATTCCTTCGAATCTAAAAATAAACTTGGAATTTCCTCTGAAATGTCAGTACTGACGTTAATGTACTACTTTGCAAACGGATGGGCTGTTCTTGGTTTTTCTATTAAAAATTCACATGGCTTGTCGAGTTTCTTCTATTCCTCCTGGAATCGCCTTAATGTATAGAGCACATATCAGAGGGAGTCCTGCAAAGAGAACGCTGGATAACCTATTCTGTCTTTCGTTATCTTCGTGAATAATTTCTTAGTGGCCTTGAAAGGAGCTACGAAAGGGGCTGTAAAGCAAACCGATAAAGCGAAGAGGAGTCAAATGTATTGCTGGAGTGACCCGCTGAGGGAGGCAAAGTAAATAAAGGCCTTTTTGCAACAGGAGGAGGAGAAGTAACCGTACATGCGGAGGCTAGAGCAAGCTTGAAAAAGCTGAAAACATTTTCCTGCAAATTTCTTAACTGCAAAGCAAGGCACAAGAGAGGCGGTATACAGCATGTCTAGTGGTTAAGGATGATGATCACTGTAGTTCAATAACTTCTGGAGGGCCACAGGTTCCCCATCCCTGATCTACTGAGTCTCACCAGGCGAGAATGAGCCTTGCAAGGAACGCTGTTTTCTGCTCTGTCTGATGCATATTGGCATGACACAACTGGCACCATGTCAAGAAGCCTACACGAAGTTGGTAGGCAGGACAAAGAAGAATGACACCTTCTGTCTGCACCCTATGGCTTGCTTCTTCTTTCGGCAAAGCCCACTCTTTGTGGGTTTCGTGCACCAGAGTTGGCCAAACATGTTATGCACTGCAGACTGAGAACAATGTGTATGAGTTAAGTTTTAAGCACTTATTTATACCCTCGTACTTATCTTCCTTCCAATGGGAGCACAGGGCAGCTAACATGCCTGTGCATGTGAAACATCCATAATATCTATAATATCTATGCAATGACTATGAGCATTATAGTTTTGGGGAATATCTATCATCTATCTATTTATCTATCATCTATCTATCATCTCCCTGGCTAGATAGTCTTCACCATAAGCATCCTGGCTTGCAATAATGCTCGTTATACATGGCATATGAAGTATGTCCTTAAGGACAAAAATCCCCTTCACTCTTACTGTTCTTATTCAGCTATTTCATCCCTGTTTTTTAAAAAAATTAAAGAAAACCCAGAGAATATGGAACCATCTCATAAAACCCCTGAGATTAAATAGAGCCCTTGCCATCACAACTATTTCTGTTTTGCTGCTAATAAGCACATTGTCCTACTACTACTTTTCTTGGAACCGAGTAGCAATTTGCAAAATTCAACCGAGTTAACAAGGGGCAACAGAGTACAAAAGAGAAGGAGGACCATATGTCATAATGAGGTCTTGTGGGAAGAAATTCATCTGCAACTGCTGGTCTTCAGCATTTTTTTTAAAAAAGCTTATATCAGTTATATAGTTCACTCCCTCTGAGAAAGCTGGTTATCTTAGACAAATTACTGCCAACAAATATTTCTCTCCCCCCACTCTCAATTTATAAATCTGTGTCATGAAGGATGAGGATGCTTTGATACACTGTGGCTTTCTCTTAATCCACCAGGAGCAGCTGGTTGAATCAGGCTTACATGTATATAGGCACAATGGCATGGTATTTCAATCAACGGAGGCTGATATTTTACTCCCCCTTCCATTCTTGTTTTGTTTAATTAAACACAATAGAAACAATAATGGAGTTGGCACTTCATTGAGCAATACAAATTTCCTAACAGGCACCTGCCCATCCCATTTGCTTGGACTACTGCAATGCGCTCTACGTGGGGCAACCTTTGCAGGTGACCTGGAAACTACAACTAATCCAGAGTGCGGCAGCTAAACTGGTGACTGGGAGCAGCCGCCGAGACCACATAACACCGGTCTTGAAAGATCTACATTGGCTCCCAGTACGTTTCCGAGCACAGTTCAAAGCGTTGGTGCTGACCTTTAAAGCCCTAAATGGCCTCGGTCTAGTATACCAGAAGGAGTGTCTCCACCCCCATCGTTCTGCCTGGACACTGAGGTCCAGCACCTAGGGCCTTCTGGCGGTTCCCTCGTTGCGAGAAGCCAAGTTGCAGGGAACCAGGCAGAGGGCCTTCTCAGTGGTGGTGCCCGCCCTGTGGAACGCCCTCCCATCAGATGTCAAAGAGAAAAACAACTACCAGACTTTTAGAAGACATCTGAAGGCAGCCCTGTTTAGGGAGGCTTTTAATGTCTAATATATTATTTTATTTTATTTTTCTGTTGGAAGCTGCCCAAGTGGGCGGGGTATAAATAATAAATTACTACTACTACTACTACTACTACCACTACTGTAGCTATTAGCCCCAAATAATTCTCCCCAATGTTCCAGAAGTGGCTAGCTGCTTCTGTTGTGCATTTTCTCAGTTTGCAGAAGAGAAATATCCATTTACAGGTGTGGTCTCAATCCAAACTGCACCTGCAAGAACATTGTCAGGTGGGTGGGGCTGTCCACCTGCCAATGTTGGCCACAGGAGGTGGGCCCTTGCAGGATTATGGTTGATCTGGGCAAGCTTCACAGCTGCCACAATCACAGGACCATAAGTTGGTTGATGGCAAGATGGCAATAGATGAGAAGAAGAAGGGGAAAGAAGCAGCTAGCCAAGCTGGATTCCCTGACAAACCATGCAGGTGAAAAGGTGAAAAGTTACGCCTTTCTGCTGAAAAAAATATCCTTAAATATCAATTCTTAACCTATACTTTAATATAACCAATATAACCAATATATTTTCATGTTTCAGATGTTTTAAATGTGAGAATCCTCACAGCACACATGATTTTGTACAAAATGCACAATATAAGAGATGGAAGGTTAAAATTCCTCTCCCACATCACAAACATAAACCGTAAGCCAACTGGGAGAGCAGAGCAAGATTTGGGGAGCAGTCCAAGAGATGCTGATGGAAGTGAAAACTGGGAAGATGCCCTGGGAATTTTATGGAAGGGTATGATATGCATCTCTAAAATAAATAAAACAAAGACAGTATGACTGTTGTTGACAATGAGGACAGATAAAAGTAGTTATTAATAACTATTTTTCTGGTTATAAATTGAGGTGTGGGGGTGTTACTGGCTTGATTTGGTTTTGTCCTTGTTTTTATAATATATTTAGTGCTTTTATCTTGTATTTTTATGCTGTGAACCACCCTGAGATCTACAGTTGAAGGCTGGGATACAAATTTATAAATACTACTACTAATTTTTTTTAAAAAAAGTATGTCTTATATATGGTTCTTACACTGTTGGAAGTCAGGGCTTGCCTAATAATAATAATAATAATAATAATAATAATAATAATACCCTGCACAACCAAACTAAATCTGTGCAATTTTTATTTAGTGATCTGAGCAGGGAAATGAAGGCTGGGAAATATAGAAAGCCATCTATATCTAGATCTATACATACATAGACATAGATGGCTATGTATATATACCTATCTTTGAATGAAGACCAACTTAGAAAGCCATCTAGGAAAACAGCAGGCTGCAACTGAAAGCACATCACTCTAGTACTTCTCATGCTTCATTGCCCTGTGTTCAATATTGGATTTAGGTCAAGGTCCAGATCTTGACCTTCTATGCCCTTGGTGGGCTGCACCTCCCATGGCCTCCTGATATGACCTACATGACAGCTGCATTCATTAGGGATGCTGCAGTTACAGGGACAAGGGTGAAACGGTTAGGAGCAGAGGGCAGCCTTTCCTGGCAGATGGCCCACAGCGGTGCCCTTAAAGAGCAGAGGCTCAAATGTCTACAGATTCTACCCAATTGGTGCAAATTGCCACTGCACTTGCACCTTTGCAACAGCAGCTCTGCAGGAAGAGCTTGGCACAGTTTCCCCTGAAAGAATACAGTCTTAAGACACAACATGCGGACTGTGTGCATTCCTGCCTTGGAAAAAGGCAAGTCTCGGTTCATTTTGAGAAGACACCTTTGAAAATATACAATCTAGAGGGACTTCTAAGGAGATGCTGGAAATAGGACTTCACTTTCAGGGGCCCACGCCACTGTCCTTCGAGACAGATAGATGCCGACAACCATTTGCACATCATTAGAACTGTGGCAAAATGCAGAATTCTGGAGACTTTAGAGCCAAAGTACACATTAAATGTGTGGTTTGTTAACCGTGTCTTGGAAACTGCAATGTAGGAGCAGGTGAAGTTGGGGGGAAGCATACCCTAGGACAGGAGAAACGAGGTGGAAGGTGGGTGGGTGTTAAAACCTTTCTTCCCATGCCACAGTCCTGATGAAAATCTCTCCTCCTCCAAAGAATACATTTGCCTCAGAAGGGGAGGAAATAAAAGTGGCACCCAATGTCTTTTCCACAACCATTTTCAGCAATGTATTCCGAAACGCTGACAAAAGCAGCACTTCGCAAAAAAAGATGAAGGTCTTCTCGAATAATATATGGAATTACGGAAACGTCATGGTCTTTCCATGCTAAACCCCACCCACCCCCAGTCACTGACACAGGACTGGGCTCATCAGCCATGCCTACACAATTCATTTCTGGAGCCAAGCATGCTCGGTGGGGAGAAGTGACAAAGGGTAGTAAAATTCTGGATGGACGGTAGAATAAATTGTGCAAAAATCAAAGCTTTAAACAGCAGAACCAGGGCATTTCTTGGAATAGCTGGGTTTTGATGTTTTCCTTTGTTCTTCCTCTTTCTCTTTTTAACCCATCTCTAACACTGCTTTCATAAAATGCTATAATATAAACCATGTGTTGGGTGATGATGATGATGATGATTTTTTAAAAAAATTCTTCTTAATTTCATTGTGCATTTTATTACAGGCCAAATGTGACATTACTTTTTTGTTTGTTTCTTGTTAATCCCCTACGGCATGGAGTTAAATACTTGCTCTGTTCAGAATAGCAACACTCAATTAAGTCGCTTCTCCCCACCCCCTTCATGATCTACACCCTCCTTTGTTACTGTGCTTAAAGGGAATAATGGGAGCACTGACCTGTATTGCGCTTCTTATTATCAATGGAGATGAAGCGTATGCAGGGATTATCGGAGATGTACCGTACTGCCCAAGGGACATCAATCTGTGTGCCGGCTTCATAAAAAAGGCCTAGAGCATAACGAGAGGAGTAGCTCACAGATTCCAGTTGCTGCCTTTGACTTTTGTTAATTACTGCGGGGGGGAAAAGACAAATAAAGGAATTAGACAATTACTTTTCTCTCAGAGCATTAAACCTGCAAATAATGCTATAGTTAAGCTGCTTAGACTTTTCCTAAAACAGCACTCATATGTGCCTAGAAATAAAAGGGAGGGGGGGGGTGCGGGCGGCAGAAGCCATGCGCCATTGCATAGTTTCAAATGACAGAACATGAATGTAGCCCTGGGTCTTTGTTACTGTCACATAAGACGGTCATCTGACAATTTTAAGGATATTTAAGAAGCCACATTTTATGAAGCATAGGATATATCCTTGTGTGTAAAGTGGAAAGGGAAGGGGACAGGTAGATGCGAGTGGAGGTGAAACAGAGCAGGGGGGGGGGCGATATAAGCCACTTGCACAACCACAACAGAATCTTGAGAACACATTATGGCTAAGAGGAAAGTCCTGCAAGATAAAATCGTATCATCCACAAAATATATGTAATCGGATTACTAGCTAATGGCTATAACGAGCAGCAGCAGCAGCAGCAGAAGAAGAATTACATCTCACTAAGGGTATCATATCGCATATTAAAACATTTAATTTGGGACATTTCATAACTTACAGTAAGTTCTAAAAGCCCACTCAAGAACAGAGACGCTGTACTCCATTCAGAAACCCGTTCCAAAAATGTTATTAGGCAAATAGGAATCCATTTCCTCCCAAGGAATAAAACTCAAAGGATGTCCTAAGAGTGTACTTTCAAATCTTTGTTATTATTGCTGTTACATTTCTACCCCACCTTCCCTTCAAGGACCTCACGGTGGCATATGTGGTTCTCTATTTTATCCTCGTGCGTGATAGTGGCTGGCCCAAGGTTGCCCAACGGCTGAGTGGGCTTTCGAACCTGGGTTTCCCCAGTCCTACTCTGACACTCTGACCACTGTGTGTGAACCGTGAGGAGCCTACATCATTATTCATGCCCCAAGAACTACTATCAGATTTGCTGATGAAGTACCCATTCCCAAATCCCCTGCTCCAAATGTCCTTGAAAATTCTTCTCCCTTGGTGTCAGAGATGACCTCAGGCAGCTCACAATGTTGTAAAGCTCATGCCACGCATACATATATCCCCAATCATTCAAAAAAACAAAACAAAACTGCCCATCCTATCCGATCTATGCCATCTGAGCTGTTGAGGAAGTTTCCTCATTCAATATACCATCAGGTGATGGAGATCCCCTTAGGCATAGAGCCCTGAGCACCCAGAATGGTCTGCGGTGGCCATCTATCCAGGGCTTCGCTATTCATCTCAGCACCAAACTAGATATGTTTTGTCATGTAGTTTGCTCTTTAACAGGTGGGTCCAATGTGGTGGAACTGGGTCATGGACTATGGCATGGTCAGAACGGTCCCATTTGGAATTGTACACCTATCCACAGTGGGAGGTATATAGGAAAACTATGGAACAAACATTTTGTTTGGCCCCTAGCGATGAGGTCACCTTTGGTGTCAAATAAATATCAAATATGTGAACGGAGTTCCCCTGGTAGTGAATAGGAAAGGGTACTGTATATGCCCCAGGGGCAGCTGTGGTGGTCTGGGCTGGTGACCTTGTCCTCTTATTATAATGCAGACATAAATTCAAGAATGTGAGTTTTATTTTAGTCTCTTTCTCCTTAAAAGCAGTCAAGGAGAATACTTTCAAGCTTCCATAATAAAGAACAATACATTCGTAATATTGTACTCAGTAGAATTGCCCGCATAGGTAGATTTCCTTTGCGTGCAAAAAATTACTAAAAAGTCATGCAACCACACGTGTGCATCTGCGTGTTTGGAATTTAGAACAAGGACTCCAGAAAATATCAATCTTAAGCACCAAATAATCTTTTCATTACTAATCAGCAACATTCTTGACAACACAGACTCAGTTCTTGGTGACCTCTAGATCTGGGAGTTCATGAGTACAAAAATATATATGTCTATGCTGCTGTGAGTATAGATAAGATTGTGAGTCATGGACAAGAACCAGCGCATTCACGATTAGAGATTAAAAGCGCTGTTTCATTTCAACATGGCTCCAGAGTAATTTCCCCGGACTAAACACACATGGAGACATTCATTCATTCATTTATTCCACTTTCACATCTGCTAAGGACCCTCAAAGCAGCTGGTACCATAAAACTAAAAAAAAAACAACAAAACCCACAGAAACATGCTTATATATATATTTGCAGATTTCTTGACAAATAAACAATTTCAGATAAGAACAGAGGGGACTAACCGCTAACCTAGTAAGAAACCATTAACTGGTTACTACCTCGCTAAAGCCTGGTAGGAAGCAAAAGTCTACATTCCTAACAATTTCAACAGAGCCACCCATTCACACATTGAGTGAGAGAAAATTCCACAAAATCAAAATGGCATTTCTGATAACAGTTACAGGAGGTAGCCGTGTTGGTCTGACGTAGTCAAAACAAAATAAAAAAAATTCCTTCCAGCAGCACCTTAAAGACCAACTAAGTTTTTTATTTTGGCATGAGCTTTTGTGTGCATGCACACTTCTTCAGATACGGTATGTGGTATCTGAAGAAGTGTGCATGCACATGAAAGCTCATACCAAAATAAAAAACTTAGTTGGTCTTTAAGGTGCTGCTGGAAGGAATTTATTTTATTTCTGATAACAGATATTCTTGTTCAGGTTAAGTACAGAGGGGCTTTAGGCTCAGTGGTGGGGTACCTGCTTTGCATGCAGAAGATCCCAGGTTCAATCTTTAGCTAGGGTTGGGAGATACACTGTTTGAAACCACAGAGAGGCACTGCTAATCAGTGTAGACAGTCCTGAGCCGGATGCAGCAATGATCTGACTCAGTACGTATAAGGCAACTTCCCATGTTCCTAATGGTGGCACCCAAAGTTTTATAAGTCCATTGTTTTCTTTAGGTCCTCCGAAATATGGCCAGTATTCTGAAGAGTGCTAGTCATTGGGCAGGCAACATTTTCACATGTCTTCTGTGAAAAGGAAAATTACAGTGCTCTGGCCTGAAAAAGAATGCTACGGTATGTGATATTATATTTTAAAAAGTCATTAGGAAAAAAGGAATGACCATCTGGGGGAAAGGATCCGCAAGAACATTTTGTAAGGCAAAGACAAATACAGTGGTACCTCAGAAGTCGAATGGAATCTGTTCCGGAAGTCTGTTCGACTTCCAAAACGTTTGGAAACCAAGGCACGGCTTCTGATTGGCTGCAGTATGCTCCTGCAGCCAATCAGAAGCTGTGGAAGCCCCGTCAGAAGTTTGGCTTCCAAAGAACGTTCGCATACCCGCAAACTTGTGGGTTTGCAGCGTTCAGGTGCCAAAACGGACAAGTACCAAGGCGTTTGACAACCAAGGTACGACTGTATGTTTCTCGCTGGCTAAATGAAGTTGATGCTTCCTTGAAACTGAGGAAATCACCAGTGCCATCTGCAGGTAGTCACAGCTGTCACTGCTTCGCGTCACCCAGCAGTGGTTCTGAAGCAAACTCCAGAGCTGCGAGCCCCACAGGGCAATAGGAAGGGCTGCTAATCCATAGCTGTCATGCACTTCAACTGTATTCACAGCCTCCGCCCTGACTACTTGACTCACCCTTTCATCGGTGCCTCATTCACCCCACGGGCACTGAAGTTTAATGACTCTTTTAAACACTTTATATACACCAATGAAGTGGGAGGCACCACAACCCAGCCTGCCCTCCCCACCCCCACTTCATTCAGCTGAATGCAAGAAATCTGCAGCTAAAGCATCCCCAACAGTTATTAATTTTATTATAGAGGTGAGGAAACCTCCCCGCCCCCCAGTCTGAGGGCAGTATTCCCTCATGAGAAACCTTCCGGGAGCTACATGGCAATGATGGGCAGGGCCTGTTGCAAAAGCTGGTGAAGCAACGGCTATGATTCGTATATTTGCACATTCAAGCTATGCAAACGTCACCTGTCTATCCTCCATCCATTATCGCAGTTCAATGACACATTTTAGCCAGGCAAAAGCAATAAGAGAGGGTGTAGCTATGTGGCTTTGTGTGTGTGTGTTTTGGGGGCAGATAGAACAGCTAAGAGAAGCCAGGAGGCCTGAGGTCCTGAGCCCTATGTTTTATTATAATGCAGGGGTGGTGAACTGATTTTAGTCCAAGAGCTACAACCAAAGGCACAATCATTCAGGGGTGGGTGGAACCAAATGCCAAGGGTGGCCAGGGCCAGAGGCAAAAGTGAGTGGGGCAACAAACGTAAATGTTAGCTTTATACCATATGTTAGCTGGTTTCTGCACATACCTCTATCTATCCTCCATCCAGGCAAGCAAATGCCATTATCAGAGCTTCAGGACACATTTCAACATGAAAAGAGGGGCTAAAGCAGGGTAGATGAGGAGCATGGCTTGGGGAGAGGTTGCGTGGCATGAGGAAGAAGAAGAAGAGTTTGGATTTGATATCCCGCTTTATCACTGCCCAAAGGAGTCTCAAAGCGGCTAACATTCTCCTTTCCCTTCCTCCTCCACAACAAACACTCTGTGATGTGAGTGTGGCTGAGAGACTTCAGTATGACTAGCCCAAGGTCACCCAGCAGCTGCATATGGAGCTGCGGAGACGCAAACCTGGTCCACCAGATTACGAGTCTACCGCTCTTAACCACTACACCAGAAGGTCAAAAAGGAAGGCCTGGAGGGCTGCATCTGGCTCCCAGATCTGAGCCCCCCCCCCCGATATGAAGATTTATGCCTCACTTTTCTAATACAGGCAGCAACCGTTTTAGGAGTATCCAATATGAGGTCAACCATGCACACGCGCATCGTGCCGAACCTGGAAGTGACCCCAAAACATCACAAAAATGTCACCAAAAAGGCGACGGAATGGGGTAGGCTGACATGGGCCCCACTGATGCGCATGGGAGTCCGGAATTGGTTGTTGCCCATATATACGAGCTATTCAAGCCCCCCTGCGACAATTAAAATCACAATAAGAAAATACAGCAACAAGAAGAAATATATAAAACAGACACAGGCATGGCAGATAAAACAGTCTTCAATAAAAACACCTCAATGTGGAAAATTAAGAGATTGATAAAATAAAAGGATGTCTTCACAAGTCAGCAGAAGGCCATCAGAGAAGAGGCTCCCCAAACCTCATAGAATGAAGCCTTCTACCATCCTAGTTGCTGTGGCTGTTGTCCTACTCCTCATCACAACTGACCATTCTCCCAAAGTGGGACATAGACAAGGGCTCTGTGGTGGCTGCCACTCCTGCTTAGAGACATCCCGCGAGGTTACAACCTGGTGCCACCATAAATAACTGGTTCCATAGTAAAATCACTCTTACCATCAATAGTCCCCCCCCCAAAAAAACTTCAATGCAAATCCACCCTCATGTAAATTAAGCCCATGAGGTCTAGGCATGCCCTCTGAGGCAGCCGAGGACAAGTCTTTGCCATCTTGCACGGGGCAGCCATCCAGGTTTTTGTAGACTTCCATCATATCCCCCCTCAATATTCCTTCAACCTACTTCATAGGACTTTGTTTCAAATGCCCACCAGGTTCCTTGCTCTCCTTTTAATTTGCACCAATTTGGCTATATATTCCTTAATATGTGGTGCCCTGAACTGGGCACAGTACTCTAGATGAGGTGTGACGACTGCAGGATAAAATAGGACTATCACTTATTGCTACTTGGAAACCACGTCTCTATTAATGCAGCCTAAAACTGCATGTTCTTTTATTGCAGCCATGTTACACTACTGACTTATGATCAACTCACGATTGCCCACAATCCTGGGGTCTTCTCACTACAGCTAAGCCACTATACCCGTGCATTTAATTTTACCCCTCCCCCCCAGCCTATACCTGTGTATCTGATTTCCTTCACCAAGCGCAGCACTTCGAAATATGAAACACACCAAAGTAGTCCAACGACATTCAATTCTACAAGTAAGGGATGACTAACCTTTTCAGGCCTATGGGCACACTTTAACCTTTTAGTCACTTATCTCCCCCTCCTCTGAGAGACAGAGAGAGATAAGGTGGCATGCACACACACACACTTCACTTTTCCAAGAGATCTAGGTCAAAGTCGGATCGTGTGGAGTTAATCTGACCTTTGAAAAACACTTAAGATATGAAAGAGGAAGTGGGAAAGAATGTGGCGCATCCAGCTTCAGCTCCATGCATTTTTCAACAGAGAAAAATGTAACCACCTTCACCACTTCATGAGCAGTGAGTTGTGTGTGTGTCTCAGGAGACTTGTGGGTGCTAGGAAAGACCTCATGGGTGCCATGTTTGTGACCCCCTTTACAAGTTGTGTTAAGAAGTCCTGCTTCCTTAGTTGTGGCTCTTGTGAACTACTGAGTGACAGTATTCCATGTGCCAGACATTTCAGCTGAAGGCCAAGCTGAAATTAATACCATTTTACATTCACACGGGATAGCTGATCATCTGTGAACAGGCACAATCTGGATCTTATAGAGTTCCCCTGTGTGCTCAGACTTCTGAATGGAGCACCCTTCCTGTGGCGCCCTTCACTTTTCGTTAGCTATCTCAGTAATAACCATGATTGAATAGTCACTGGAAACATGGCTTAAATCTTAAGGTGAAACACCAGTTAAATGGTTAATGTGACAAAAAAGGATATAAAGCAGAAGCTTCCCTTAAGAGAGTCTGTGCCAAACTAACCAATCCTCTACTAGGTTAGTCTTTTAAAGAAAGTTTATATGATTGTTCAAATTACCAATGCACTTGCACCAACTTTCTCCTTTAATTGGAACAGATGGATATGTTGTTGTTGTTGTTTAGTTGTGTCTGACTCTTCGTGACCCCATGGACCATAGCATGCCAGGCACTCCTGTCTTGCACTGCCTCCCGCAGTTTGGTCAAACTCATGTTCGTAGCTTCAAGAACACTGTCCATGTTCGTAGCTTCGAGAACACAGATGGATATATATACACACAAAATATGCAATATCCTCCCCATGGATCTACATTACTGTGATGTTTCATTATTAAGAAGCCATTTGGCAGGTGAAAGTGTACATGCATGGTCGTGTTTGAGGGCCTATTAGCATCTAGTCTGAGCAAATAAAAGCCTTTGTGAACTGCACGTCAAAGTAACATTCAAGTTTTGAAGGAAAGACAAAAAATGTTCACGTTACGTGTTGTCTTTCACCCATTGCCTAGGTCAGATTAAGAGAAATATTGCATAACAATGCACAGTTATATGCCTGGCATTGTGAAGATTTCTGCTAAGGACAATGAGGTGAGTCAAGTTCAATCAAGGTGAGAGTTTCAGTTTTGGGAATTCTGCGTGTGGTGGTTTGAATTTGAACAGGGTAGATGATTTAACATTGTTTCTAAAATTATATATATATATATCTCCTTCCTTCCCAAAGCAGATATGATTTAATAACAACTCTAGAGTGTGGGTGTTGGGGGAAGAGTTGCACCCTTGCTTTTAGACTGCACTCATACAGAGTACAAGATGCTGGAGCTCTCCGAGAGTTTTAAAAAACCAAGCTAATTAAGTCATGGATAGAAGGTTTGCAACAGACCACCATAACTGGAGCATAAGCGGAAGCCTTGGTCATAACTGTCCCACTGGCAATTTAATTACAAAGAACCAGAGATGGTTATTTCCCCCTGTAACAAACTAAAAACAAAACTGTATTATCATTCAGATGTAGCAACACCTCTCCCATTATGACTTAAACAGAAAAACCGCTATCCCGATGCTACAACATTCAAAGATGCTAGTGCTCCATCCTAATACGGACAAGTGATAAATTAAGGACTCCAATGTCCAGACGCCAGAAGACACTCCCATGTACCATGAGAGCTGGGAGATAACCATGTTGAGTGCTAATAAATTAAGAAATGAGAACCAACAAACTCTCTATAGAGAGTGAAGGAATTGACTGAATACCCAGTATTGACTTGGAAGTGGGACAATGCCCAGCAAGAGTCATGTGCTGGGTCAAGGATAGTGATGACTTGTGTGTAGGCTCTAGGTTGGTGCAACTGGATGAAAGCAAAGGGCAGGTGGGTTCTGCAAAGAGGAAAGCAGAAAACACACAGTGGGGGTTCAGGGTATGCCTCACCTTGCTAAGGCTCCCAGAAGCAGGGGCAAGGGCTGTAGCTCAGTCTTAAGAGCGTGGAAAAGGTCCCAAGTTCAATAAATGGCATGTCCAAGTAGGGTTGGGAAAGAGTCCTGTCTAAAACCCTGGATAATTGTTGGTTAGCCAACACTGTGCCCTCCAGATTAACTGGACTGTAAATCCCATCATCCCTACCCATTGGCCATGCTAGAGATGATGGGAGCTGGGGTTCAATAGCAATTAGAGCGCCACAGGTTTGCCCACTTTTGCTGTAGACAATACTGAGTGAGATGGACCAACAGATCTGCATGATGTAAGGCAGCATCCTGTATTCCTTATAAGAGTGGTGGTACCCAAGATGAAGCTGAATGGGGGAACAAGCTAGGAAGGAGAAAGAGAGAGACCTATGTCCTTGATCTGGAGGGAAAACACCTCAAAAGCAGTAGTATGTGTGGGAATTAAGGAATTAAGGACCATTTATGAACAAGGAAAGGGAAATTGTAGGAAGTGGGATCAGTTGAATGAGACATATTAAATGGCAAGGAGAAAGGAAACCAGGGATAAAGGAGCTCTTGTCGGTAAGAGAAGAGAAGAAACAGGCTCCTTGTATGAATCTTCTTTATACTAGGTCAGGTCATTTTGCAGTGTACTCTCTATTGATTCATCTATTTGGAAAAAAATCATAGACAGTTAAAAATTAGTGGTGTGCAATAATAAAAACACATCAAATAAGGCAGATTAAAAACAGTTTCCCAAAAGAAATCTGATATCTGATATTGAGTCAACAGAACCTACTGGGAAGGCCTGTAGAAAGAGTTTCTAGCATCTGATGAAATGTGCATCAAGTTGGTACTTGTCTGACTTTAGTGGACAAGCGTGCTGAAGGACCTGATCTGAGTCACCATGAAACAAACCTCTGGTGCCCATGGCACCTTGAGGTGGGCCTATATATTGAGCAGAGAGTTTATATAGGGAGTAAACTCATCTCTCAAATATCCCAATCCCAAGCTGTTTAGGGCTTTATACGCTACCGGTAAATTTTAAATTTGGCCTGGGAACATATTAGCAGCCAGCGTAGCTCTCTCAACACTAATGTTATGAGTTGACACTAATGTCCTATACACAGAGATATGCCGCAAACCAGGTGAGGCTATTTATCTATCTTGCCCAATGTTCACTACTCAGGCTGGCTGTGGCTCTCCAGACTCTCAGGCCAAAGTCCTTCAAATCACCTGATACTTCAGGTACTGGGGACTGAACCTGGGAACTTTTGCATGCCCGAGACAGTATGCTTCTGAATAGAGTTGGTAGAAACCACAGGAGGGGAAGAGAGTCCTGCTGCTTGCTTCTGTGTTTCTTTTCCCCATGATTGTTTCTTGTCAAACAGAGGTTTTAATCAGTAGGAAAATCTAGGGCTTGGTGAACTACCCTTCTTTCACTTCAGAAGGTTGATCAGATATGAGGAATATGTGGCAATGAGGTGATATTCTAAAGCAGGCATCCCCAAACTGCGGCCCTCCAGATGTTTTGGCCTACAACTCCCATGATCCCTAGTTAAGAGGACCAGTGGTCGGGGAAGATGGGAATTGTAGTCCAAAACATCTGGAGGACCGAAGTTTGGGGATGCCTGTTCTAAAGCTTTTGGGGGAGGGTCTTTCCTTTTAAATATTAGGTGGCTGAAAGTCTCTCTCTCTCTCCTCTCTCTCTCTCTCTCTCTCTCTCTCTCTCTTCCTTCCTTCCTCAAATACTTATCTCACCCTTCCTCAGGTACAGTGTGGAGTCCTCCTTTCTCCTCATTTTATCATCACAACAACCCTAAGAGATAAACAGTCCAAAAAAACAATGATTTGGTCCAAAGTCAGCCAATGACCTTCATGAGAATTTGAACCCAGATGTCCCCAGTTCTCTAGCTCTGATACTTTAAGCTCTGAATTATGCTGGACCTATTCACACAAGGAAAGGTTAAGTGAGATGGGCTCAGTAGACGAGCATAGAATTGTGCTGTTCACCTTTTATTTTGTTACTTTCCTTTTGTATGTATATACATATGCTTGGGGTTGTGTGTTCACACACACACGCACACACACACACAAATAATGTTTAAGGTAAAGGTAAAGGGACCCCTGACCATTAGGTCCAGTTGTGACCGACTCTGGGGTTCCGCGCTCATCTCGCATTATTGGCCGAGGGAGCTGGCGTATAGCTTCCAGGTCATGTGGCCAGCATGACAAAGCCACTTCTGGCGAACCAGAGCAGCATACGGAAACGCCGTTTACCTTCCCGCTGTAGCGGTTCCTATTTATCTACTTGCATTTTGACGTGCTTTCGAACTGCTAGGTTGGCAGGAGCTGGGACCGAGCAACGGGAGCTCACCCCGTCGCAGGGATTCGAACCGCTGACCTTCTGATCAGCAAGCCCTAGGCTCAGTGGTTTAACCCACAGCGCCACCTGTTTAATGCAGTGCAAAAAATATATTATTTCTTCCTTCAACAGACTGTTTTGTTTAAGATGATTTTATTTGTAGTGTCTGACTAAATCATACTTTGGCCAAGAATTTAAAACTAGTCAATTAGATACAGATTGTCTGAACAAGCTGTAGTATTTTGAAGCTGCTGCTGATTGCTGTTTTAAGTTAAAAAGGAAATTGTGGTTAAACTGTAACATAGGTATTTTTAGCGTGGGCATTCTGTTTAACAGAATTCAGAAGAACATTTGCCCTGACAGATTATGCAGCCTGACCTTTTTTTTACCTTGGAGCTGATGGTTGCCAAGACCAAATTCCAAGAAGAAGGGATACAAGAAAAGATGTGGTGTTAGTTCCGTGGAGTTGGAATGTTCCAAAAAACAAGGAACATCGATTGTGCCATAACTAGCAATAGGATTGTTGAAGTGGTGCCCAATTAAATGTTCTTTCGGGATGACTCACTGGATGGGATCTGACTGATCCAACAGACTCCAGGCTGCGAAGGAATCCTCCTCTTCCCACCCACCCCTGGCTAAATTGGCTGGAGACCCTGGGAATTTTATGCCTTCTCCTTGCATTGTGTGGTTGGGCTCTTTGCCTGAATCATCTACAGCTATTCATAAGTATCTTGTTGCTGCGCTGCACCTGCTCCCTTGCTTGTTGGCCAACGAGGACTGGACTGTGAAGGATACAGCCCTTGCTTGTTTCAGGGGGGTTAAACCAGAACACATGTAGTCCCTTTCCCCATTCTATGAGACTGATGGCAAAGCAATGAATGTCTAGAATAAGGGGGTGGGGTGGGAAATGGAAAGAAAGGCAACTTCCTGAAATGTTTTGATCAAGGAGATTCATTTACTCATGAGACTAAAAGCCGTGTCTGAACATGCATGGGAAGATACCCTGGGGGGGGGGATTAATACATGCACAACAATTGCTAAGAGAAGAACAATACAAAGCAATGTTCAAGCGTTCTGCAGTCCCCACTATACTTGGGAGATGGATCCAGATTTAGTCATCCTTTAGAGCATACTCATAGAAATAAATGGGACTTCAGCTAGTGATGATTAACGCAATCTCCATGGATTTCAGTGGATGTACTCTAAACCTGAATCTGACTCTCGGAAATCACAGAATCATGGAGTTAGTGCCACAAGATTCCTGAAGCAAAAGCACTTCCACGTAGGAAATATTTGGTATGTTTATAGCCCTGGCTTTCTTCCCACTATGGAACTCAAGTAGATGTACATGGGTTTCCCAGAATGTCTCACATCTAGGCACTGATGAAACCCAAACCCGCTTCACGTCAACTAGATTTCTGCTTCATGTGCCTTGTACACCACACACTGGGGCACAATACCTTGAATCCTTAATATGGGTTGGCATATGAAAGTAGCACAAATGCAGTGAAGAGAAACGACGATTGGTTGCAGCCAGATTACATGAACGTGCATTTTTAAAATGGGTATCACATATCTATCATTGCAATCCTATACATGTCCCCTCAGATGTAAGCCCCACTGAGTTCAGTGGGAGTTACTCCTATGCAAGTCAGTATAGGATTTCAGCCTAAATCGGTTCAGTATGCTTCCCGTGCACCAACCAAATTGATTTCAAACTAGTTAAAACTCAAGTTAAACACCAGCACTGAACAGACATACTGTATAAGCAAAGCTTTCATATGTTACAATACATGTGCTATTCTGGTGTGTCATTAAGGGTGTAAACAGTAACAATAATATTTAATAATTGACACCACAATCCTAGGCATGTCTGCTCAAAAGTAAGGCCAATTGAACAGGAAAGTATGTACTGTATTGTAGCCTAAATCTTATTCAGAATTGTTGGTAACTGGGAGCTCACACACAGTAATTGCATAATTTTATGAGTAGGTTCGAGATGGTTGCTCTGATACCTGTTGTCCGAAGCCCCACATGCTATGGTGATATGCAAGTCTAGAGATAGGTAAGGTTTTTTATTCTGTTTGTATATAAAGCCAAACCTACCTAATTTGTATTTTCCAAAATAATACATGAACCAATCCCAGCCATCTTTCAAAATTCACACTTCTCTGAATTCTGCAATGCAATTCTCCAGCCAATGAGAGTAACACACACGGTTTGGGTACATTGCTTTCAAAGAATGTGTACATTAGGCAAAATTGGACACAAACATCTTTATTACAACAAATACACACTAAAATGATGGTGAATTGTCATGATGATTTTTTTTCTAATGCAATCTAGAAATGGAACTGTGGTGAACTGAATTTAAGGCTGGAGAAACAGAGAGAAATCGAAATTAACAGATCCACCCACACCTGTGAGCAACTTTGGACATTTGTCTTACAAGTAAAATGTTTATTTATCTAGGCAATTTAAATTCTGCTTATCTATTTAAAAAAAGCAGGGAAAGTTTAAAAACGTAGTCTTTATGTAAGACTATAGAGAATTACTGTTTGCATTATGGAGAAAACTTTTAGAAGCACTTCTGAGAACGAAACTGTAGTATAGGAAACCGCCCTTGAACACTGTTGCGACTTGTAAGGGTAGAGCTGTATTTTTAAAACGCAATGTGAGAACGAGCCTGAAATGCTTTCTTTCCCTTTAGAATAAAGGACATTTTGCAATCAGAAGCGACACTGTTTCAACCTGACAGGCCTTAAACTCTATACAGCATTATGTCTGAGGTCTTGAATTATACAAAATTACACATTACATTAAAAGTTGATGAAGTCAGCAAGCAAGAAAACCATTCCTTCCTTTGTGGGATTTCTCTACCAGAGAATCAGAAGCTGCTTATTAAGATACTATCTGTGAGGAGGCTATAAAGAAGAGACTTTAAAAAGAAAAAAGAAGAAGCCATTTGTTAATCATTAAGGGTTTCTTTTTTAAAAAAAAACTGTCACAGTGAAATGATGCTGGCTTGTTGCCACCGCATAGGCCATTTCCAGCTGCAGAGCATTTGACTGCTTTTATACTTACGTAGGAGGTAGCAAAGGTTATGAGAAAGACATGGTCCTCGAGCTGTGTTTCCTTATCACGTCTTCAGATTTTAAAGGGCAGCACTGCAGATAAATTCAGCCATGTTAAGGCTTGCACAACACAGTAATGGCAATTTAAAAAAAGAGATATGCAAAAATGCAAGTGCATATCGAATCTGCTGAACTTCCATTTTGGTGTTTCTACTGAGAGCCGCAACATAATAGTTATCTTTGCAAGAGCACAGTGCTTAGGAACATTACAGCAATTGTCTATTAACGAGCGGCATTTCTAAATCACTGTCGTCATGAATGGTTTCCTATAAAGTTTATTGCCTGAAGTTTGTGACACGTGAAAGATGTGTAAAGGGTACATTTATGGAGTTATATAATCAAAGCAGGGGAAAAGACACGAAGAATTACGTCGCAATGAGTTTTATGAAGTATCATAATGAGTTACGACAACTTTTCAGATGCGTGTATCAGTTCAGTGAAACAACTGGAAAACAAAATCAGGCCTACATTATAAGAAACTCAAGCAGCTATTCATATAAAATCTTAAATTACTCAGCTAGAAGGCTGTTCTGATACAGACCAACTTAAGCGGAATACCCTGATTCTAAAAATATGATGTAGGCATATGCTTCTCAGTGATATCATTGCCACATATTTCCAGATCTAATGCGCTATCTGGCTAAGGCAAAACACCCGAGTCCCACTGTTCTCTTTGGGAAGGAGTTAAGTACATCCTCTGAAAAGTGCAACATAAAGAGCTATAGCTGTGTAAACTTTCAAGCATTGAGATTATGAATCATCTTTCTAAATACAGAAAGTGCATGGAGAAAACAAGGACACCCAATAGTAGTTTCTTGTAAGCTCATGCTTAACCAGAAAAACCTTCCTCCAAATCCGATCATAATGATTTGGAGGGCCCTGCTCATAAATATGCTGTTTCGTTATGTGAAGGGGAGAAATGGCTCTTCTGTTAGCCTAGGCATCGTTACTGGTGGGTGGTGGGAGGCTTCATAGAATTGTATGCACACGTCTCCCAAAAGGGACAATTTTTGGGTGTGTGTGTGTGCATTTATATCCCACCTTTCTTCCAAAGAGCTCAAGGTGGCGTACGTGGCGACCCGCTCCCAATTTCAGTCCAAAGTTGCCCATTGAGCTTCATGACCAAGGGAAGATTTGAACCCTAGTCTCCCAGGTCCTAGCCTAACATTCTAACCACTACACCAAACTGGCTCTCCTTATGATTGTGACCTAGGTTTTAATGTGTTCATAGACACTTCCTAGAGTGTTACAGGACTAAACAGCTGGAAGAAGTGTGGTTAACGGAAAAGGGTATAGGGGACATGACTAACCCCTAGCTCTATAAGCAAATAATGAGTCACTAGGCAGTTCCTGAGCTTAACTAAGCCCCACACGCGTTAGAATTGCAGATCTTGTTGCAATCATGCCAATAAAATTTGTGGTCTTGGCTATCTAATATTCCAATGTCTTATTTCTTTCTCTCAGTACTTTCTTTCAGCAAGTACCTGCACCAGCATTAAAAGTGAGATCTGTAACAAAACGCTGCAGTATATTGCCACCTAATAATAGGAATACTTCTGTTCTAGGTGACTGCCAGCCTGCCAGCTGTGCCCTCCTTTAGGCTGCAACAAACCAGGAAATGGTAGCTTGTGGCCACCCAGATGTTGTAAAATTCCAATGTAAAATTCCACCCATCTCAGTTAGCATGGTCAGTGTTCAGGTATGATGAGAGCCCAACAATATCTGCTCTAAGGCATTAAGAGGTCAAACTGGGCATTTCACACCACCCAACTCTCCTCCCTTTCTAACACTCAATCTTCTGTAGGTAATCACTATGCTCTGTTCTTATTGGGGTTTTGTTTTAGGAATTTGGGTTGTATTTAATGTTAGTCTTACTCAGAGTAGACCCACTGATGTTAATAGACATGACTAACTTAGGTTCCTTAATTTCAGTGGGCCTACTTTGAACAGAACTTAGTTGAACACAGTCCTTCGCCTCCTTAGGTTTTTATTTGTTAAAAATTTGTTGCGCTTTGGTAAAACTTAGGGTTCTCTTCAGCATACTGATACGGTAACTCTCTCTTCTTTCTCAGTAACCCATTTTGACTACAATCCTGTTGGTACCTTGAACGAAAGTTCACTATGAGAAGGAGTGATATTTAGCTTAGGGGTTTCAGTAGTTCATATTTTAGCAAACCCAGCTTCTCCTCTGGGCCATGGGTCATATAGCATCTGCCTTGCATGCAGAAGGTTGCAAGTTCAATCCCTGGCATCTCGGTAGGGCTGGGAGACACCTCTAGAAAACTACTGCCAATCAGTGTAGACAATACTGAGTAGATTGACTAAAGCTCCAACTTGTTATAAGGCAACTTTCTGTGTTCCTGAAGTGCACACATACTGTATTCTGTTCTGTGCATTTTGAAAACAAGGTAACTGGTTCACTTTCATCAAGTGGTAAAATTATGAATTCCAATTGTTTGACTTTAAGATCATGTGCTGGCAAAAGGGTGCGTGGCATAGCAACAGCCTCTCCCCCACCCCCAATGGATGTATTTATTAATTAAGCTGGAATTACTCAATGGTCTTTGTAATAATTTGGACCACGCCATGGCAGCTTTGTTTCCTACCTCGAAGTGCAGAGATTTAGACAATGAACCTTTTCACGGTACATGCCATAAATATAAAACTCTCATTGCTTATATAATCTTAATTACAAAGCACTTAGCAAATAACTTTTGCATAAAGCATAGCATGCCTCAAGCAGTTGAGGTGAACAATGAAATAAGAGCATTCATTTTCTTCGTGCATGACACTATTTGCAGAAATGGCACTAAAAGCCTTTTAAGTCACACAAAAGAGAATCTGGGTTTCTGAGGTGGCCCCTCCCTCGTCAGGGAACAAAGGCACGTCTAGTCATCTTGACCGACCCGTTTATCTCCTCCACACTCATGATGGATCAAAATAATATTTGGTTTAGGAGAATTCACTCATGCACCTAGCTCTAGCTGGTAGATCTCAGGTTTTACACACCTGTGCCAAGGCACCTGGCTTAACTTCTGCACCACGTAAGCCAGGAATGGGTAACTTGTGGTCCTCCAGTTACTGTTGGAGTCTAACTCCGATGAGCCCCAATCAGCATGGACAATGGTTCAAATCACCTGGCTCTCTGTCCCTATGTAAGCAGAAAATGCTTACTTCCCATTTGTTCCAACCTTCACATGAAATTGCTGGAAGAACGGTGCTTTGGAGTGGGTTTCCCTCTGTGTACTACCCAGATCTATCTATTCTTTCCCTCTGAACCAGATAGGGGCAAAGGCAGAAATCAAGCAGATGAATCTCTGCGCCCCGATGTCATTGCTCAGTGGGACGCTTAAAAGTCTTCCGGCAGGAGAAGTGAGCAGAGCAGGCAGAACGTGGCCTAAAGCATGAAGTCAAAAACAACTGTGAGACAAGCTGGAAGGGAAAAGAAATATATATATATATGGGCAATACCCCCAGGTTGGCGGATCACACTTTAAGGCAATCACATCTTCCTTAGGCACAACACCAGCTACCTCTGCTGTTTCATCCAGAGATGGAATATACCCAACAAGATTCACAAAGCTTCCTGAATGCTTCTACACAACACAGATTGGCCCAGTGATTCAGGAGTGGATAAGAGGATCTGCCCAGATCCCAGGTTCTCCATGTACCATGCTGACAGGGAGGCAGGGCTTCCCACTTGTCAATCACCTGACGAGACGCCAGGAGACCCAACGTCAAAAGAAGTAATAGTTTAATGGCACTCAGAGTGCGCTCCGGATTCTTTCTTTTCTTCCTTTGCAGCCTGGCTTAGACACAAGTCAAGCTACACCAGGGAGTTCTCAGTTGGCTGATTGGCACTGACAACACGCCTTTCTTACCACTGAACAATTAGGTGTGAATTCCAAGGCTCCCACTTGTTCCTTTGCAGCTGTGTCTTTACCTGCCCCCCCCCTGTCAGGTGTGGGCCAACTGGGTGTTATTTGTGGAATGGCCTCATGGGTCAAGTTGGGACTAATTTTGCCTGTGGGCCATAGATTCCCCCACTTCTGCAGTAATGTACCAACACATTCATTTTGCACGGCTCATTTTTTGGAGCCAGAATATTGACAGATCTTTCCGCCAAGTGCAGTCTTAGTTTCCCTCCAAACTGAGCTTCCATTGTGCTACAGTCACTGTCAAGACACTGTCAAGGATTCTCAGTAGCACCACACAGAGCTGCTGAAGTGAAAACAATGGGTTGTTACCTCCAGCAGATTGGAAGCCACTTCTCCCCACTCTTTGGGGTGGAGTGGGGTGGGGCCCTGTTGAAGGGAAGGGAAGCAGGTAGAGTGGAAGTGAATGCATCCCAGGCACAAAAATCATCTGACCCAGCCTATCCTTCTGGGGCCAGAACAAAGAGCTGACATCTACTCCCACTAAAGTCCTCAAGTGATTCAGCGAAACCACATCAAAACACTATGGGAAACAGCTGATGGGCTGAGCAGCATAAAAGACATACTATAAGCATAAAACAATCTTTCTTCACTTCTGTGAAGCGAAGCATAGTCAACCACTGTCTTTTCTTGTCATGCTTTCTTTCTTTCTTTTTTAAAAAAGTCTCTTACAGCATATACCACTTAATGCATTGTCTTGATACACGTGCATATTGCTCTCACAGCCCACCCAATGAAGTATTGATCCTGCATTGCAATTGCTGCTCCGCTTTCCTTCCATGAACATATCATTGTGTGTAAGAAACAGTATTTCTTATGCAGGACTATGTCCTCATGATCGCATGTCCTTAACATTATGGGCTGGTTAGTTTTACTTCCACTGATTAATCCCTCTGTGTATTTTCCCCACCTGGCATTTCCCTTTAAAACGATTCCTTCCTGTTTTTAAGAAACATTCATTAGGGTGGGGTGGGGGTTGTAAATGCATTTTTTTAAAACTAGTCCGCTTCATATTTGGATAGAGCAGGCATCCCCAAACTGCGGCCCTCCAGATGTTTTGGCCCACAACTCCCATGATCCCTAGCTAACAGGACCAGTGGTCAGGGATGATGGGAATTGTAGTCCAAAACACCTGGAGGGCCGAAGTTTGTGGATCCCTGGGATAGAGGGTCTGTATTATACACCTGGTACAGTGAGTTCTATAAAAGCTCACACCATAATAAAACAATTCACTTTAGGGGTGTTTATAATCAGGAAGAGATTAAAGCAATGAGGATCTTATTATACTCAGCCAAAGACTGAGACCCCACCTCCCAGATGAGAGTGGAACAAATCTGTCAGTTTTGGGTTCTCTCCTTTTCTCATCCCCCCTCCTTCTCTCTCTCACACAGAGTCCTGTATCCTTTCAAAACAAGCATTGGGCGCCAATGGTTGGTACTGGTAGCGTAGTGGCAAATTCAGAAGTGCAGGGTTCCTTTATGACAGTCATTCCATACTTCCTCACAGCCATGCCGCCTTCTAAGATTATACAACCTTCTAAGACTATGCATGAAAAATGAGCTTTCGGTCTCTTACTTTGTTTGGAGTTCTGATGAACAATATATGCAGGATCAAGGTATGGGTTTGTTTGTTTGTTTTTAGTTCATCAAGAAGACGACAAAGGTAGAAAGAGCAAGAGGCTTGGCTTTTGCTGAGAATAAGTTACAACTCAGCAAATCACACAAACACACGCTCAGAGCAAAACGTTTTTGGGTTTTTGCAGAACAAAGCAAAGCAGCTTTTAAAAGTTTCAATAACACAGCCCACAAGTAAAGTATTCTTTTTTATAAAAAAAAAACCCAACCCTTACAGGGCAAAGACATAAATGTGCAAAAATTAAATTACAAGTCCTCAGTTTCAAAATACCAGGGTCCTTCCCAAAGCAATAGCAATTTGCCTTCAAATGAAGCCCATTTCAAGCATTTCCCCAGAGGGAAGGAGGAGGCACAGCCTTTAGATAGCCCAGAATGTCCTTGGCAATGCTCTTGGCAAGGACATTCTGGTGCAAAATTACAAAACTGCCTGAGGGAAAAATCTTGGGTGCTGCAGATAATGACCTATTAGTCTTGTTCTTTAGCTACTTAGAGGGCAATTAATATGAGAACTTTGCAGCAGCAATGCATAAGTCAATGCAAATCATCCCTCATTGGGAGCTGGGTTGTAGGATGCCAACATGGGGACTTTCTTAGAACTTTGCTCCCAAAAAACATAATGGGTCAATGACCCGCAACCCTGGCTAACTACACCCCTGGTTGGTGCAATGCACTAGAAAAGTCTCTTGATGTTGTTTAGTGCACAAGTGATGGAGCAGGAAATAACTATAAGGCCAAACCCATTGACTCCAGGCCACAAAGTGAAACAGGAAACAAAATATAACTTCACAGGCTTTAAAAGAGATATGGGAGTTGCTATGGCAGAATATAAATGACATTTTTTTCTCTCTTTCCTGTCCCTACATTTCTTTGAAAGCAAAATCTCAATTGGATTGTGTTGGGCCAAGGAACCGTTTACTTCAAGGTGGAGTCAGTGAATCATGAGGAAAAACTGGAAGTGCTGGCAGGCATATGCTAATCTGCTGTACAGTTTGTTCTCTTGACATATACTAGGAAATTGCTTAAATAATAATAACAATATTAATATATTTAAGTATTTCCAGCTGGCATACATATCCTTGATCCAGCACATTATCTGCTGCACCAGCTGGGTTAACCGAAATCCGTTTTTTAGTGGCAGAAAAAAATTGTCACTGTTCTGGTCAAAAGGCGCTGCTCAATAAGGAAATTAAACTCCCTGCCTTCTCCTCAAATTTCATATCACCCTGATTGGGCAGATGAAAGATATTTGATAAGATAAGTGGAAGTAATTGCCATTACTCAAAATATGTATTAATTACCTGTGACTGGACGTATCAAGTTATTCAAGTTTGTACATTAGAAATTAATGAAGGATATGCAATATTTGCCAGTGAGGCTTCGAGAATCTTCAGTGATCTAAATATATTGCAGCTAACAGCCTTCTAGCATTGTCAGGTTTTCTGTGCTTGTGCCCGATAACCTTCAAGGTTCCTGTCCACATGTGTGACAGAAGGCCTGTGACAGAGCTGTGAGCAAATGCCTTCACAAAATTCTCTAACCCAGAGGTTTTCAACCTTTTAAAGTCCACGGCTCCCTTGACCAATTACATTCTTTCTGCGGCACCCCTGTGGGGCTCAGGAGCCCAGTTATGTCACCCCTTGCCTGCAGAGCTGGCAGCTTCTCACCTTTTTTCGAGCACCCTCCCTTGTGCAGTGTTCTCTCAGCTTCCTCTTCTCTCCTCCCTCTTGGGAGTCCTCTGGGCTCTGCCGCCCTGGTGTCTGAGCTGCCCCCCCCCCCAAAGAGAGGTACCTCCTCACACTGCCCCACACAGCAAGCACAAGAAAGGCCAGTACAGTGCCTGCCTGCCTGCCTGCCCAGCCTCCCACTTGTCTGTCCACTCCCAACCGCACGGGCTGGTGGACTGGCTGGCTAGGCTCACCCTGAGGTGCCTGCTTACTCCAAGGCCCCCTCAGCTCCAGGCAACAAGCACCCCCTGACCAGCCTCAGAGCCACCATTTGCCTGTGTAGCTTGTACCCAGGACTGCTGCAACAAACAGTCCTGGGGAGGCAGAGACGTGAGGAGGGGGGGGGAAGGAAAGATGGACAGAGGCCAGTGTTGCCGGTGGCACCCTGGGCCAGCATTCAAGGCACCTTAGGGTGCCATGGCACGCTGGTTGAAAACCCCTGCTCTATTCTATCTGTGTCAAAATACCTAAAAAAGAGGCAACACACCGACCAATTCCAATGGGCGAAATATATCTGTTTTTATCTTTATAAACTATAACAACATGTGAGACAGTGATCCAAGGTAATCAAACTACAAAAAATAAATCAAATACACACCGTGTTTCTCCAAAAATAAGACACCGTCTTATATTTATTTTTCCTCAAAAAAAACCACAGTGGCTTATTTTCAGGGAATGTCTTATTTTTTTAAAAAAAATAAAATATGGTACAGTTAAACCTACAAGGTTAAACTGCCTATCACTATGGCTTATTTTCAGGGTATGGGTTATTTTTGGGGTATAGCTTATTTTCAGGGTATGGCTTATTTTCGGAGAATCTCTCTCTCTCTCTCTCACACACACACACACACACACATTATGTCATACAATATATTAAGGCCAATGGCCAGCATGAACACGAGTCTATGCAGTCCATAATATCTTAACATTGAAAAAATACAGAAAAATACAAAAATAAAACATACCTTAGTGTTTGTATACAATCTGTGGAACAGGGGTCATACACATATGTAACCCCTGCTGCCTGAAGCAGGAAATATAAAGCTTAATATACAGTTCCACCACAGGTAACACCCTAGTTAATCAAGGATATTGTAATTTTAAAGTTACATGCAACCTCAAGATCCTGAAAGTAATATAATTAGATGAAACAATTCAAATCTAACAATCCTTCTGAATGAACATAAAAATAAATTGTGATTCTTTTTGTCTTAATAATTTTACATAATCATGTTTAGCGTTCACCTTCCTCCTGTTAATCCACAATACGGTGTAAAGCAAGTCCGAGTCTGAATGATTGTTAGCTAAAAAATGTTCAACCAGGGGTGCTTCCCAAACCGCATTCCTAATGCGGGATCGGTGTTCACCGATGCGTGTTCCCACAGACCGGATTGTTGACCCTATATAAAATAATTACAAGGGCATCTAATTAAATATACCACCTCTTTTGTTTGGCATGTACTGAAATAGTTGATAACAAACTTGAATTTGGTCTTTTCGTTATAAATCACCTTGGTTTGCAAGGCCAGAGGGCAAGCGGGACACCTGCTACATCTAAAATGTCCCACAGGACATTTCTATCCTATTCTATCTGTGGGCAAAGAAACTGATGTATTAAAAAAATAAATCCTGAACTTCTGCAGTGGGGAGTAGAAATTATCCCAAAGGTTCTAGTCAGTGCTATTTTTCTAGAAAAAGAGATGCTGGAACTTACCATGAGCGCCTCCCATGTTCTCTTATAATGGCAATGGTGCCCACCTGAGAGGTGCTGGAGCTGAGTTCTGGTGAGTTCCGGCTGGAAAAAAAAGCCCTGGTTCTAGTGGTGGAGAGTTGTGGGTCTCGCCAACAACAGTCACAATAGCCCACTTGAGGTTGTTGTTTGTTTGTTTGCCTTTCAGGGTTGGGGGTTGCTGCTGCTGCTGCAAGTGAGAGCAGTAGCAACTGTGTTGGTAGTCTGGCTTACCATTTCCATCTTCCAAAAATCCCTGGACCTACCTAGTGCCATTCTGGGACACTAGAGGAAGATGGCCTACAGAGACGACGACATCTACTCTCTCTCTTTCCCCCACCCCCAGCACATGATGGAGAAGATTATGAAAACCAGACATTTTCTAGCTAAGAAAAATAAAATATTTCTTCCACAACAAAGGTCTTCTGAGAAACTTCTCATGTTATCCTCAGCTCTAGGAAGCACAGGCAGAAATAGGGTGGGGCCAGGAACTTGTTGCATTGGGAAATGATGGGTCAAGGAGTTTGGCCTGGCAAGTCAGGAGGCAGACACTTTGGGTGGTACTCAATGCTAGTCCTACTCAGAGTAGAAACACTCGAATTAACGACCTTGACTAAATTAGTTCCACTAATGTCATTGGGTTCAATGTGTGCAAAACTCTCCCACAGGGGTGGGAAATCAAAAGACCAGGAAGAATCACCCACTAAATTTCTGCAGAGAATGTGATGTGGTAAATAAATTGTTAAGCAGAAACCATTCTACAATAGTGATCCTCTGAACACACCCTCTGTAACACTACACTATAGAGGTCATATTATATTTCAGTCCATCTCAGATCTCAGTCCTGAAAGATTGTTGGCAACAAGGTGAAAAGATTAAAAAGACTGCAAAACGCATTGCATACCATTGGATCACCTTTCTGTGGAAATGATACTGGGTGCTTTTAAGCATGACATGATGCAGATTGTGATGAACAGTTCTGTGTACCTGCTGCACCTATGAAAGTTGAGCTTAACTATAATGGATTTGACTGCACTCTGAAACACCAGGGATAGGGAACTGGTGGCGCTCCAGATGATTTTGGACTCCCAACTCCCGTCAACCCCAGCTATCGTGGTTGAGAACAACAGGGGTTGTAGTCCAGCAAGACCTGAAGGGCAACAGGCTTCCAACCCCTGCTAGACACACCTCTGTAACGGACTGACACAGTTTTGAAATATTTATTCCTACCTGGCTGGAAAAGAGTTAATCCACCTCCAGCCTGACTGACATAACATTCTGATGGGGGTGGGACTGTTCCCAGTTTAAAAGGAGAGAGGAGCGGTTTGGTCAGTTAGGTGGTGGGCAGTTGGCAGTTGGGAGTGGGCGGTTGTGGAGAGTAGAGGGTTAGAGAGGGATGCAGGAGCTGTTGTAACAAGTCTGTGTCAAATAAAAGGAAGATATGTGCTTTTAAGAACCAAAGAAATTCATGTTTATAAGTTAAATAATAAAGTTAAATGTGCTTAAACGTTCACTGACCCGGCAGTGTCTCAGTACCTTCAGAGGTGTGACAAAGAGGGGAGAACAAAGCTTTCCTGGGGAAGAGGAAACTGTTTGCTTTTTCTCCTGTCATACAAAGGGCTGGTTAGCGAAGCTGGAGGAGCCACGTAGTTGCCTAAGGGAGAGGCACACTATAGCAGTAGGGGTCCATGGGAGGGACTTCCCACTGGTGGCCATAGGTTTCGAACGCAGCGCCTGAGGTACTCTGGAGACAAGTCCAATTTGGACACTCGAGGTTTTCTTCTCCTGTTTGTAGAGAAGCACAGGGAGAGCCTCTGAGGTTAAAACAGTGAGGTGGGGGATCCATCACATTTTTGGTGGCAGCGGTGGGATCGTCACATTTTGGGTGGCAGCGGTGGGATTCTAAAACAACACCCACACGCTGAGTGAAGTCGAATAAGACAAACAAATCCTGTCAGAAGATGGCACATTTACGAAAGGGGAGAGAGGCAAAGGGAGATGTGAGAACTGAGGAAGTTGAAACTAGTGAAGAAAATTCCAACTCAGAGCTACAAATTTTGAAGATTAAGTTGGAAATAGCTCGCATTAAAGCAGAAAAAGAAATACAGCTGGAACAATTGAGGACAGAGAGAGAGAGAGAGATGTATTCTTTTCGGCTTGAGGAGATGAAATTACGGGCAAGATTACCTCAGATCCCCGTTACTAATGATAGTACCTCCAGTAGTTTGAGGAGATTCCCAAAAAAACCATTCTTTACTGGCATTTGCAGGAATCTTTGAAAATATGCACTTTGAATAAACAACTTACTTTCGTTATTCACCAGGATTTTCTACTCACAACTCAAACACACTATGCTTAGACATCAGAAGGTATTCTAGGATTGATCTTTATTATCATGTGCCCCTGTTATATTGAAACACCAATGCACAAGGTAGACTATTAAATGAAAGTCTACTCTCTTAAACTGAATACTATTTTTTTTAATAAAAATAATAAGTTAATTTGCTTTCTCAAAATAAAAAAGCCTTTCATAATAATCCAGCTACAATTCAACCACATGTGAAGCATGTATACAGTGAACAAAAATGGCACACTGAAAAGCCCAAGGGGATTCCCCCCCCCAGATTCTTTGATCTTCTGGACCTCATCCTAGTTTTGCAGAGAGAGAATGAATGAGAGAATGAATGAGAGAATGAATGGGTTCAAGCAAAGCTCTGGCTGCACTCATTGGCTAAAACCCTTAGTGGCTAGGCTAGTTTATTTCACAGCAACTGTACCGGGCAAGGAGAGCATGCAAGGACTCCCCCGCCCCTTTTAAAATGCAAGGTGACCCTTGCATTTGCCCTGCAAATATGTGCCCTGCAGGGTTTGCATTTATCTGCCCTGAACAAATCTGCTCATTTCCTATGTTTTGTCAGTTTTCATGGCAAATTAGCAAGTTGTATTGGCTTTAAAAAAGGCTTTTTTGTATCCATGACATAACGACATAGTATACGTTATGCTGACATCATTGTATCCAAATGATATTGCTTATCTTTAGGTACAAGGGCAACCAATCACATATACTTGGCCAAGTCTTTAGTTCTGCATAGGCCGTTGTGCCTACAAAAGATAATGTGCTGAGCGATCTTCTTAACAAAAGAAGCGGATTATGTTGAACATGATTCCTTATCTGAATCTAAATATGAGCTTGATGAGCAACGTACAATCTGTTGTGTGATGCCAACAACAACAACGGGATAGGGAGACAAAAAATTATTTTCACATGTTGGATGGGGTAATGAGAGGAAGGAAATACAAGCTGCGCCCTGGACAGCAAAGTCCACAAATCTCTAATGTCTGTTAACTCTTCCACACTCCAAATTAAAACTCTTATTAGATGCAGATATAGATAGATTTATCACCAGCTCATTTTTCTCTTCTCCCACACCTTTTAATTTTTATTTTTAAGAAGCTGTCTAGTCTAATGAAGACTTGTGGACTGCTTGAAAGCATGAAGATCTTTTTGTGACATTTTTGTTTGCCTAATAAAAAGTACTGCCCTAATTTTGAAGTTAGTTTATTCTAAAATAACCATAGTTCATGTTAACACAGTTTCATATGCTCCACCAAAAGAACCTGCTTTGTCAAGCAAAAAGATAATAGAGGAACACTAGTCTCAAGATGAAAAAAAGAGAAAGAAATGGGTGGACAAAGGAAGAATTTCAGAACTAGGCATTGGGGAAACATGTTAGACCTTTAATCTGAATATGGTGGCTTGTCATCTCAAAAGATGTTTGCAGGATACCATGTGAAAGCAAGCATCAAAAAACTGACTTTGGATCTAGAAAGTAGCCTTTGAGAAAGTGAAGATGAATCATGGGGCTATGAATCATGAGTTTGATTCCTATTGTGTATTCTGGTAGCCTCAGAGAAGGGTTCCAGTGAGAGACTGAAAGAGGACTCTTCCTAGATGAAATATATCAGAATGAACTGGGCACAGATAAGCAACGGCAAAGGAAGATATAACCTAATCTCGGGAAATACATACAAATACACACAGACACGTATCTCAGCCTTTGGTTGATTACTCATACTCATGATTACTCATCACAATGTTTTTATTGTGTTGTTCATGTCCTTTTCATTTCTGAAAATTTTTTAACCCAATGGCCCACCACCTTTATTACATACCACAAATCCTTTCCTTTTAAAATAATGGTTATAGTTCAGTTGTCTATCTCAAGCAGCGCGTAATTGGCGTTTCAGTTTTAAACAAAGTATGCCAGGTACGTCTTTCTTGCCCTTATACTGGGAAATAAAACTTGCAGATCAAAGCAGAGCTTTACAGAAAGTACTATCTAAGGCGGGGGGGGGGAGGAATTTTGTGGAGTATCACTACATTAGTATGTATAATTTAAGTGTGTTTGGGGTCTGAAGTTCTGAAGGACCCAAATATTGATATGAATTTGCATACCACTGAAATTCCATAATTTATTGATAGGGGAGCCTATTAAATAATAGAGGTGATGCTTGCAGCAGTTAGAAAGCTTATGTATAATTTACAAATAAAAAAAAACACATAGGTGGAATTCCAGTTTACTTGCACAGAAGTACTGTGCATACTGTACATTAAAAAGTCAACTTCTCATTTCTATTTCCACAAGATGCATTTTGAGATCTTGGGGGCCAGTGAAAGCTTTGTTTGAGAAAACCGGCTTTGCTAGATAAACATCTCTCTGAATATTAAATATTCCCAGTAATCGGAGACCCTCTTGTTACCCAGATCAGGAGCTGACCTGAGCACCAAGCAGAGTGAGGCAGACATCAGTAAATTTCTGTTCTTCATTATCAAAGGAGAACAGATAGCATGAGGATCAATCGCTTCTTCCAGGACCTGGTACATTATTTATTGAGAAAGGTTTATATCTTGCAGGGATGGTGAACCCTGTGCCTGTCCAGATATTGTGGACTCCAACTGCCATCATCCCTGACCACTCGGCATGCTGCCTGGGGCTGGTGGGAGCTGGAGTCCTAAAACATCTGGAGGGCCACAGGTCACCCACCCCTGATATACTGCTTAATCACAAAACTTTTTTGCAACATAATCTTTATTAACTTTATAAAACAGACACTTTTACAAACGATTCATAATGAAAAAGGAGAAATAAAATAAAATAAAAACATTAAAAAAATTATCTGCGACTTCCCTTCATTTTTCTGCTGTTTCTTACAGTCTTCCTTATTTATCGTTGTATTTTCATTTTCCAAGTACAATTTTTGTTTCTTATTTTGTGAATATGCCGAGTTGGAATATTAACCATGTTAAAACATAAATTTTCTTAAAGTCTTTTTAACACTTGACATTGCTTTGGTCAAACATCTTAAGTTTTCTATTTCCTCACATTGATTCTTAACAGTTCGTGGTGCGGTTTAAGTCTAGTTTACTTCCCCATTGATTTAATCACAGATTTTATCTATATATTTCATAAATTTATTCCATTCTTTCAGATGGGTTTCATTGCTCTGGTATCTGATCTTTGCTGTTAATTTAGCTATTTCCAGGTATTCTAACATTTTTTGTTGCCATTCCTCTAGTGATGGGAGTTGTTTTTGTTTCCACAACCTTGCCAGAAGAATCCTAGCCCCAGTTGTAGCGTAAAGAAAGAATTTACGGTCATTTTTCTCTATATCCTCCCCAACCATCCCCAGTAGGAAGGCTTCTGGTGTTTTTCTAAAGGTGTATCTTAGGATTTTTTTCAGCTCGTTATAGATGGATTCCCAAAAGGTTTTTAACTTCTCACATTTCCACCACATGTGGATAAAATCCCCGTCCTTTTCACCACATTTCCAACACCTTTTATCGCCTGTCTTATACATCTTAGCTAGCCTGGACGGGGTGAGGTACCACCTGTACATCATTTTGAATAAATTTTCTTTCAACGTGACACTTGCTGTAAATTTAATGTCTATGTTCCAAAGTTTATGCCATTTTTCGAATTTGATATTATATCCAAAATCAATGGCCCAGCGGATCATCACAGATTTAACTGATTCATCCTTGGTATCCCATTCTAATAAGAAATCATAGATCTTGGTTATCGTCTTGGTGTTTGATTGGATTACCATTTTATCCAGTTCTGAGGCCCCACTTTGAAATCCATTACTTTTATTATCTTTTACAAATATATTGTGTAATTGATGATACTCCATCCACCCTCCCAGTCTATCCTTTAATTCCTCGTAAGGCTTCAATTTAAAGGTTTTTGTGCTTTTTTCTTCGACCAAAAGATCCCGATAAGTTAACCAAGCCCTATCTGTAGTTATTCTTTTAACCGCAAATGCTTCCTGTGTCGATAGCCACCAAGGTGTGCTTAATCACAAAACTAAGTGGTGTACAAATTCTGAACGAAAAGTAATACAGGACGGGACATTGCAGATTGGCACTGCAAACAGGAAATGGTAAGACATCTCTAATCCACACTATCACCTGACTAGAAGAACACAGAAAGAGCTTTCAGGATCAGACCATCCTGTTTTTGACAGCGGCCAACCAGATGCGAAGTCCATAACAGGACCCGAGGGAGAGAGAACTCTCCACTCCTGTGGTTTCCTGAACCATCCTCTCACCAGGTACCTCATCTGCAGTTTTTCTCAAACACACCTATGGAAATCACTCTACTGTGCCATGCTATATTACTCTTTGTACAAATAAATGGTCACATTTTCTGCAGTCTCAATAATGATTGTGGGGGATCAAACATAAAACGGAAGAAAAACAACTGGACACCACATAAAATATGAATGAACCAAGTACAGTATAGCTATTCTTGTATGTAACTGTCTCATATGGAAGCATCTCTAATCTCTACTTGAGCTACCTTATTCCTAACCACAAAAAGTCACATAAAAAAAAAGGTTTAACAATGGTATTGGCCTTGTGCACTGCATTGCTGACAGCTCTCCAGGTAGAACTTAGAGCTTATGATGGGTGGTCTTTTAGGTACACAGGACCAAGACACTTTTGCAAATGCAAGCCTTGCTTTTAATAGCATCAGATCACTTCGACTGGCATCTCCTTGTTCTAGAGCATGAAGAACAAGACCGCTGTCACATGAGAGCTGATTTAGTTACATGCCACTGAAAACTAGCATCTCAGAAGCCTTACTTGCATAACTTAATTTGTTTTATTATTATTTTTCCAAAATTTGAGAAAACGTTTTCAGGCTGAGACAGGCCGCCTGGAGCAAATTTTTACAGCTGAGCAATAAACCTCTTAAAACATGGGCTTATAATGGAAATCTTGTCAGGGCCTTAATTAAAGTAGGCGCCACAAAAGCGCAACCACTTAGACAACAAATGGATTTTGCCGAGAACACTGGGCATCTACTGACCCGTCTGCCTTAAATGCTTCCATTTCTATTGAATTCCCAACCCTTTCGTTCCATTATTCCAAACTATGGTTCCAAAGACGTCTCTGAATCAGACCTCTTGTTCATCTTGCAGTAGTACCGTGTTTCTCCTAAAATAAGACGTGCCTCTAAAATAAGCCATGGCACGATCTTTTACAGGCAAAAAAAATATAAGACATCCCCCGAAAATAAGACGTCTTAGGGGTACCGGTACCTACCGTACCGTGCTGAATGGCGCTTCCGTAAGGAACAGGAAAAGGAAGATTCCTGTCCTTGCCGGAAGCGGATGCCCACGTGGAGTGCAGAAGGACTGGGAGCCGGGAGAAGCTGCAGCACGTGCTGCGCAGAGCCTCGGACTACAGTAGCAGGACCCTGCGCGACCTGCAGCTCGCACCACGCAGAGCCCTGACCCAGCGGGAGCCCCAGATCCCCGCGCCGAGCCAGCAAACGGCAAGGGCAAGCAGCGCGCGCTTTGCCGAGCCCCGACCCAGCGGGAGCCGGCGAACGCAGCAGCGCGCGCCGCGCCAATCTCCAGCCCAGCGGGAGCCCCAGATCCCCGCGCCGATCCCCAGCCCAGCAGGAACCACAGCCCAGCGCCGCGCCGAGCTCCGACTGAACGGGAGCCGGCTAAGCCAGCAGCCCCAGCCCAGCAAGAGCCAGCAAATGGCAAGGGCAAGCAGCGCGCGCTTTGCCGAGCCCCGACCCAGCGGGAGCCGGCGAACGCAGCAGCGCGCGCCGCGCCGATCCTCCGCCCAGCGGGAGCCCCAGATCCCCGTGCCGATCCCCAGCCCAGCGCCGCGCCGCGCTCCGACTGAACGGGAGCCGGCTAAGCCAGCAGCCCCAGCCCAGCAAGAGCCAACAAACGGCAAGGGCAAGCAGCGCGCGCTTTGCCGAGCCCCGACCCAGCGGGAGCTGGCGAACGCAGCAGCGCGCGCCGCGCCGATCCTCCGCCCAGCGGGAGCCCCAGATCCCCGCGCCGATCCCCAGCCCAGCGCCGCGCCACGCTCCGACTGAACGGGAGCCGGCTAAGCCAGCAGCGCACACTGCGGTAAGCCCCAGCCCAGCAAGAGCCAGCAAACGGCAAGGGCAACTTAATTATAATGGAATAAATGTGGATTGCTGTACCCAATTTAATTAAAAAATAAGACATCCCCTGAAAATAAGCCGTGGTGTGTTTTTTTGGAGGAAAAATTAATATAAGACGTGTCTTATTTTAGGAGAAACACGGTAGTTGTGTTACACAAAAGCCCTATTCACTCACTGTCCCCTCATGTGATTACCACTGTGTAAGGGGAAGAGTAGGACCGCACTCAAAGGCCCAGCCCCCCTCTTTAACTCCCTCCCCCACCTTCCATGCATGGAGGAGGGGGAAGGTCTGAATGAAGGTGACCTCTAGGCGAGTAGGCTCCCCACGTGGTTTAGAACGCTAAACCCACATGGTTCAGAACTCTACACTCAGGTCCTGCATGCAAGCTCCCACGGGCATCTAGTTCACGATTTTAACAGGATGCTAGACAAGGCACATCTACACCATATATCAGAAGCAGATTTAACACACATTTAAAGAATATGGCTTGCCCCCAAAGAATCCTGGGAACTGTAGCCACCAACGTATTGTTAAAAGGGCCATAGTTACAAAGTACACAGGCTTGCATAAAATAGTCACATGCTAATTTATAGGCATAGTTGCAAATTTGGAAATAATTAGTAAAATTTAAATAGAAATAGCGGGATACATCTGTGTGCCTGGTCAAGTCTGTGACTTATTGTTGATGAGAAACCCCAAGGCTCTTCCTTAGTGGAGTTTTTTTTTAAATCATTAATCTGACCTTGGACAGGACACCACTTCCGATAGAGAACTGTCCTCTGAACTTGGAAATATCAGGGCTCTTAGCTGCAAGGGGAGCTTTCACAAGTAGAAAAGGTTTCCTGCTGCAGAAGTAATCAAAGCGAGGACATGTTTGATTGATGGCAGGAGTGGGTCTAATCTTGTAGCCTTGCCACCCTTTTCTTCTCATGTTAGCTTCTCATGTTAGCTGCAGAGGGCTTAGGTATAAGTTCTAACCACAGCATGACCTTCTGTTAATCCCTTCCGTCTATCTAACAGGGGCCACGGGAATATCAACGACCAAATTTACTCATAACCAGTGCAAAATGTGAGTGTTAATGATCTGTATCTCACAGACTTACCATAAGGTTTAATGAGTTCGTCACTCCTGCAAAGCAATTTGCACTTTTATGCACTCGGAACAATTTCTTGGCAAACTGGGGCAAATGAGACTTCAGAAAAGAATTCAAATTCAAATAGTGGGACGTGCTGTAACTTCCTACAGGGATCACAAAGGCACTACTGCTTAAATGTTCAATATGCTGTGTGTATTTTGCACCCAACTATATATAAACACCAAAATACATTTGGAAATTCACTTGTCAGTTCCTATCTCAACCTGGAAGTGGACGATGGAAATGTACTTGATTGTGACAATTCCCTGAGCAGAAATCCCCCCTCCCCAACATGGGGTGTGCTTGCAGCTGTTTCCATTCCCATTTAATCTGTACAGTCCACATGGCGCTATCCACAAACACAAATCTCAGTGCTTTCCCCTAAAATTGGGGATCTGGACTACTCTGGTCTACAGTGGTACCTCGGTTTGTGAACGCAATCCGTTCTGCGGAGGTGTTCGCTCGCCGAGGCATTCGCTCGCTGAAGGCATGCTTCTGCGCACGCGCTGCGCAGATCGCTTCTGCACATGTGCGAGCTGCACAGATTTTGTCTGCGCATCCGACGCCGCGGAACCCAGATGTAAACACTTCCAGGTCTGTGGCGTTCGTAAACAGAGGTAGGTGTAAACCGAGGTTCCACTGTAATTCAAATAGGAAAAGCATGGATTAATAGCCAAATATTGCTCAAATATGGAAAAGGCCTATATAGGTTTAAAAACACAAAGAACCATCTGTTCTTAGACTCCAACTCCCATCAGACCCAGCCAGCTTGGCCAATCGTCAGGGCCACAAGTTCCCCATTCCCAACGCACTAGGATTCACAGGAATCAAGGCCCACATGAAAGCTGGTTGTTTGATGTAAGAAAGTGAAGGACTTCTGGGAAATGATTTATAATGAGATGAAAAACAATGTTGAAATATACATTTTTTAAAAAAACCAAAAGCCCTTCTATTGGGTATTGTGGGTACAGAAATTCACAAGAATGATAAAAAATTGTTTTTATATGCAATAACTGCAGCAAGGATACTATTAGCCCAAAGATGGAAGCAAGAATAAATGCCAACTAAAGAAGAGTGGCAAGAGAAATTGATGAACTATGCTGAGATGGCGAGATTAACCAGGAAATTCGGAACCAGCAGGACCAGACTATCCTAAAGGAATGGATGAAGTTTTTGATATATTTGGAAAGCAATTGTAACCAATTGACATCGCTTGTAGGGTTAAAAGAAGCTTTGTAAGGAGTAATGTATAAATTATTGTGAAAAGAATTATTGTGAAAAGAATAGATGTATTGGAAATTTGAGTTTATAACAATAATTATAGTAACAAAATGCATAACTAGAAAGACTTTAGAAAACCATCAGTCGAGGTTGAAGGAAGTCTTAAGCTGTGATAGCCAAAAATTTCGAAACAATGTTTAAAAGGATGTTATGCTGGAGAATATGTGTAAAAACTAATACAAAATTATTTTAAAAAAGTAAAAGAAAGAAAAGAAAGCTGGTTGTTTGAAGTCTGCTGATAACTCTTGTGTTTAACTTCTGAAAATTGCCACATGGGGCAAAAAAAAAAAAATCAATCTGTCTCAACCACAATGCAAATTAGATGTGCAAAGTGGCACACAAAGTATGCAAGCCATTTTTAGTGGTGGGGACACACACTAGACTTTTTAGCTGTGCTACAGAGATGTTCAAATTCTATATCTCCTCTCTCTCTCTCTTTCTTTTCCTCCTGGTTAAATGTACTATCTTCTATTCTGTTCCCAGATCTAGATACTTAAATTGCTTGTAATGACTTTGTCCATACGCCAATGATACCAATTTATTGTTTATGTTTACTGTTTCTATGCTTACAAAAGCCATATATTATAAGAAATTAGAAATTGGGGGTAGGGATAAGAATTGAGAAAAACTGCAAGTCTCAACCAGAGGCGGCAAAGACTCTTCATAGACATAGAGCATCCGAGGCCAAATGATCGTGAAAGGGATCAAACCACTTTATTGGTAATTCCAGGAATAAAAAGTATTATACTACTCAGGTATATATTAAAAAATGTAATGTGTGAAGTGGTGCTTAAGCTTTCATGTTTTCTGGGTAGATTAAGATCTGTAGTTTTGATGTCCACAAAGGGAAAAATGTGTTTTAAAATACTTTTCTCTAATAGTATTTTTTCCCTGGTCAGACAAGTCTCCTATAAATCTGCAAGTCAGTCGTTGCAGGGGCTTGTAAATGATCCAAAAGTACAATATGATTAAGCCTTTAATGGACAAACTGTAAACCTTAACAGATGCACTGAAATATTTAAAAGATCCTTATGACCTAGTTCTGATTCCATTGTTTCACCCCTCTAATGATGTTTTGAATTACACTATAAGCATTTAGAAGCTGCACCTACTCACAATGCTGGCAACTTCTCAAGAGTTTTAAGCATATTATGTTATTACTATTAGGAATCCCTTGCTGGTATTATATTGGAATTATGTTCTTAAAGCATCCATTTTAAAATTATGCCTTTAAAATGCCCTAACGGAGAAGGGAGGCAGGCAAGCACAAAATCACATAATATATTCACATTTCATTATCGTAATTTACCAACAAAACAATCTGCTGTATCGAGCACTATTGTTGTCCCTATATTAATTTAATTTTGAGAACTAAAATTTAAGTTCTCACTGTGTCATTGTGAAGCCTTCATCCCATCCACAGAAATAGGGTATTAAGGACAAGAATCTTCTGGGAAAATATTGCCACACAATATCATAGGATTTTTAAATGGCTGAGCTAGATACAAAAGGGCATTTCCCCAAGTATTAAAATATACAAACTTCAAAGCAACACATAGAACAATCCTGTACGCTTCTGAGTTCTTTGCATGAAGGACAGCATTCAAATATTGTTACAAGAAATAGTGGTAACTGAAAGGTTTGGTGTGCTGGGAGTCATGAGGAATATGATCCTCTTGCACACCTCGGAAGGCTGCACAATGGAACAGCCAACGCAACTCAATATTAGCGCAGTCCCTTCAAAGTGTAGTACAATAGGAGTAAATGCTGTCTGGGGGAATCTTTGCATTAGGAGAAGGTGAAGAATATAACCCACTGCATAAATTATTAAATTACAGTTCGTCTCTGCACCTTTCTATAGTAGTCTCAGGTTTCATATACTGACTTGGCATTCCTTCAGTTCAAAGCACTTTAAAACACAGTAAGAAAATTATGCAGCCTTTCCAGTTGCAGTAGGGTCATATGCTTCACGGGCCTCAGCACACCAAATCCGCAATAAGTTGTTGCTATTACTCGAACTCTGTTTGGATGCTGTTCTTTGTCCAAGGAACTCAGAAGTGTGCACAGGGTTATCTCGGAACAATCTGATGACCTACTTCAGGCTGAAGTAGTCCTCAGGCTGTACTTCAGTAGTACTTCAGGCTGAGCTGTCCTCTCCAAAGCCACCTAGACTACTTCATAAGCCTGGATTTCAAGGTTGATTTCATGTTCTTTAATGGCTATCGGATAGGAAGCGAAACAGGGCTACTCTGAAATTGTTATTGTTGTTGTTTAGTCGTTTTCTCATGTCCGACTCTTCGTGACCCCATAGACCAAAGCACGCCAGGCACTCCTGTATTCCACTGCCTCCCGCAGTTTGGTCAGACTCATGTTAGTAGCTTCGAGAACACTGTCCAACCATCTCGTCCTCTGTCATCCCCTTCTCCTTGTGTCCTCCAACTTTCTCAACATCAGGGTCTTTTCCAGGGAGTCTTCTTTTCTCATGAAGTGGCCAAAGTATTGGAGCCTCAGCTTCACGATCTGTGCTTCCAGTGAGCACTCAGGGCTGATTCCCTTAAGAATGGATAGGTTTGTCTTCTCGCAGTCCATGGGACTTTCAAAAGTCTCCTCTAGCACCATAATTCAAAAGTGTCAATTCTTCGGCGATCAGCCTTCTTTGTGGTCCAGCTCTCACTTCCATACATCACTACTGGGAAAGCCATAGCTTTAAAAATATGGACCTTTGTCAGCAAGGTTATGTCTCTGCTTTTTAAGATGCTATCTAGGATTGTCATTGCTTTTCTCCCAAAGAAGCAGACGTCTTTTAATTTCATGACTGTCACCATCTGCAGTGATCATGGAACCCAAGAAAGTAAAATCTCTCACTGCCTCCATTTCTTCCCCTTCTATTTGCCAGAAGGTGATGGGACCAGTGGCCATGATCTTAGTTTTTGTTGTTGTTGAGCTTCAGACCCTATTTTGCACTCTCCTCTTCCACCCTCATTAAAAGGTTCTTTAATTCCTCCTCACTTTCTGCCATCAAGGTTGTGCCATCAGCATATCTGAGGTTGTTGATATTTCTTCCGGCAATCTTAATTCCATCTTGGGATTCATCCAGTCCAACCTTTTGCATGATGAATTCTGCATGTAAGTTTTAAATAAGCAGGGAGACAATATACAGCCTTGTTGTACTCCTTTCCCAATTTTGAACCAATCAGTTATTCCATATCCAGTTCTAACTGTAGCTTCTTGTCCCACATAAGAGATTTCTCCGGAGACAGATGAGGTGATCAGGCACTCCCATTTCTTTTCTCTGAAATAGGGCAGCCATATAGAAGCACATCAGGTTGTAACTTCAAAAGACAATTACATTTTACAAAATGCATTCCCACCACCCTGTCCCTAAATGGCCAGAGAACCCATGCTTTTCAACTTCCAGTACCGATGAAATGTTGAGCACCGAGTCATAGAACTGTAAAGTTGGAAGGGACCACAATGGTCACCTAGTCTAACCTCCTGCAATGCAGGAATCTTTTGTCCAACTTGCGGTTCGAAGCTACGATGCTGAGATTAAGAGTCAGAGTGTCTGTTCGAAAGAAAAAAGGAAATGTTTGTTGGGGGCAAGATTGGCCTTCTGGAGCACCAACAACCTATGACATCCTCAAGGTGAAATCCTTGCCCTGAACTATGGGAGAAGGTTTCAAGAAAGAGTGGGAAAGGGGGGAGGGAATGACCAGAACCCCCAGACCCCAAATATAGCATTACAGTGGTGCCTCGACTTATGAATTTAATCCGTTCCGAAGGCACCTTCATAGGTCGAAAAATTCGTAAGTCGAAAAGCGCCATTGGAAACGTGATTTCCCATAGAAATGCATTGGAAACGGAAAAATTCGTAAGTCAAAGCAACCCCATCTAAAAAGTCGTAAGTTGAAAAAACCCTATCTAAAACCGCTGCGGTTTCCGTTCAGATGTCGAGAAATTCGTACGCGTGCGGCCATTTGCCCCATTTGTAAGTCGAAAAATTCGGTTGTCGAGTTGTTCGTAAGTCGAGGTACACTGTAAAGTACTAGGGTTTGATGCGGGTGTTACAAGGCTCCTGAAAAGGCACACACTCTTGTGAGCAATTAACTGTTTAGAACCAGTTGCAATAACTGCTGCATCGCCAGCAGCAGCCCATCACTTTGAGCAGAAATGCAGGACATGTACGGTAACCTCTTTTTCCCCAATGGTGCTTGAGAAACCAAATGGAATTTTGCTAATCTAAGTGGATTCATTCATTGCTCCCTTCACTCTGTACTACTTCCTACCGATCAGGTTCTTTCTTTCTTTCATTGCAATGCTTTCCTCATCTTTTGTTATTGCTTTCCCTGCCTCTAGTTATTACAATAATCAGCCTGAAGAACAACCACATCTGAAGAAGTTGAGAGGAAAAATGGGCTTGGCCACTCAAAATGCGAAAACTTTTGACATCTCTTTTTTAGGCTGGGAAGGAATTAACCAGCAGCTTTCCCCTTACTTTAAATTATCAAGTAGCTGTGGTATCCCAGCACTCGTTCACATGAATGGTTATTTCATAACATGGCTCTAACTCACTTTACACCGAGCAAGCATTGAATAACCAGGAAATGAATAATGAAAGCTACACTTAAAAAGACACCCAAACAAGTTAAGATATGACAACATACAGTGCAAGTGGAGATGAATTTGAAAATCACTCCAGATAAACAAAGAAATGCAAAAGTTCATGTAGTGGCTATGAGTAGAAACTCAAAAGCCTCCAGCTGAAATTTCTCCCTATCCATGAAGTCGGAAAAGCAAATAGGAATAGGAGTATTTCCACCCTGTGAGTGTTGTAAGAGGTACAGTAACACAGAATATTAGTAAGCAGAATTATTACCTAACAACTCAGTGCTTTTTGTTGAAACTATTGCATTTAATAAAATATACTTTATTATGCTTAATTGGCACAGAGCACGAAGACTGATCTAGTGACTTCTTGTACTAAAAAATAATAATACTCAGTGTTTTTTTTTTTTGCCATGCTCTGCTGCAGGAAAAAATAAAATAAAATCCCGGAGCAGCTTTTAAGTATCAGTAGGAAGACTGTCCCTGCTATTAGGCCTACGATCTAGTAGATACACAAAATGAAAAAATGGATTAGCATATGGGACTCATGTGTGAGTAAGCCCTGGCAACCTTATGAACAGGGAAGCCCATGACTGGCTAGAGCTCCATGTGCTCCAACAATGCACATGTGGGGCATGAGAACTGTGCTGTTTGTGAAATGGCGCTTGTCAGTTTCATGGCAATTTTTAAAAGACAGAATGTTCTCTAAATTCTGGAAAGTAAACAGATCAGAAATGCAGTAAGTGCTCCCACTTATTTTTGCACGATAAGTAAAACCTCTGTTCATTAAATATCAGACAGCCAATTTTTATTCTACAAAAGATGACTGTTTGGACAGAAAGACATTCTTTTAATCTAGCCACGTCTGGGCATTCTGTGTTTATGAGTGGGAGCTCCCTTTAAAACGAACATGAAAGGACAAAGCTTACACAAGAAGCCCATCCACAGTCAAGAAAACAATAAATAACAGAATAAGATCAGACAGATAATACAACAACACTTTACACTTCTCTTTTTTTAAAAGTTCAGAGGTTCCATTTCTTCTTAAAAGCATGAAAAAGCCGTACATATTGTAGCAATCATATAATTAAGATTTCAGAAGAACAACCGATGGGAGTGTGGGGGGAGCTATGATAACAAACGCCTACTTTAACATATTTGGGCAGCAAGACCCACACAGCTCTCTGAGAACACAATAATCTCTCTTCATGTTGGGATTCCCACAAGTTAAAAAGAGCTTCTTCTTCTTCTTCTTCTTCTTCTTCTTCTTCTTCTTCTTCTTCTTCTTCTTCTTCTTCTTCTTCTTCTTCTTCTTCTTCTTCTTCAACTGTGGGTTCCCATTATCCTATGGAAAATCTGCTAAGGTCCAGAAAGCTAAAAATAAAACAATGACGATCATATCAAATCCGACCAAAATTTATGATTGGGCTGGGTTAACAAATTGGAAAGGAAAGGAAGATGAATTGGAAAGGAAAGGAAGATGAAACAGTGACACAAACATGAACAACAAAAACCAGAGGCAGGTAACCATCTATGTCAGGCATAGGCAGGCATAGGCCCTCCATGTTTTGGGACTACAACTCCCATCATCCCTAGCTAACAGGACCAGTAGTCAGGGATGATGGGAATTGTAGTCTCAAAACATCTGGAGGGCTGAGTTTGCCTGTGCCTGATCTATGTCCTATAATCAATGGAGTCATTCCAAGTGATAAGAGTGGAGTAAGATTTTTGTAGGGTAGGACATGTCAAGCCAGAGGTGGAGGAAAGGCAGGAAGGAAGGCAACGCAAGATCAGCAGCCAGTAGTGAGCATCTGGGGGGGGGGTGCATATTTGTCCATTTCTCGTTCATGTCACTTCTGCAAGCGTTCACTCCTAAGGCCGTTCCCTTTGTGCATCAATCTACAACCTCTTTTTCTTGCAAAGCAAATTACTCAGTTGCACCAATGATTGCACAGGTTACTGTCAATGAACGAATACAAGGAAAGCTGTTCTGGAAGCTAATGGAGGGGAGGGCTTTGTAGAAGTTATTGCCGCAGGACACTTTTGACACACTTGCAAGTGAGTAATGTTTGATAAACAGTTAAATCTGAATGGTTATTTTATTGCACTCCCAAGGTAGATGTCAACATCTTTACCAATTTTGCTTTCTTTAAACAAACAACAACAACAAACATAAGACAAACTTGCTGGATCAGACCAAAGGCCCAGCTAGCGCAGCATCCTGTTCTCCCAGTGCCAACCAGACAACCAAGGAAAGCCCAGAAGCAGTATCTGAGCACAACAGTACTTCTCCCACATGTGATTTTTATTTTATTTATAAAATTTCTATTCCACTCTTCTGTGCAAGGGAAACCAGGGCAGCAAACATCAAAATATTAAAATAATACAATTTAAAGTAAAATAAACTCACGTTTAAAACAATGGAAAACATTTTAAAATGATTCAGAACATCTCCCCCCCCCCAAAGCCATTGCATACCATCTCATAAAAGGTAAAGGGACCCCTGACCATTAGGTCCAGTCGTGTCCGACTCTGGGGTTGCGCGCTCATCTCGCATTATTGGCCGAGGGAGCCGGCGTATAGCTTCCGGTCATGTGGCCAGCATGACAAAGCCACTTCTGGCAAACCAGAGCAGCACATGGAAACGCCGTTTACCTTCCCGCTGTAGCGGTTCCTATTTATCTACTTGCATTTTTGACGTGCTTTCGAACTGCTAGGTTGGCAGGAGCTGGGACCGAGCAACGGGAGCTCACCCCGTCACAGGGATTCGAACCGCCGACCTTCTGATCAGCAAGCCCTAGGCTCAGTGGTTTAACCACAGCGCCACCTGGGTCCCTATACCATCTCATAGTTGCTAAGATTAGCACTTGTCAGATTTCTGGTTTTAGCACACATTTTAATAGTGAGCTGTGACTATAAACAGACAGACGTGTTCTATGTGTGGAAGGCATCCTGACCATACAGACCAGTTCCATCCACTAGGTAATAAATATACAGTGGTACCTCTACTTACGAATGACTCGACTTACGAATGTTTCTACTTACGAATGGAGCTCCGTCCGCCATCTTGGATACTGTTTAGATAGGATTTTTTCTACTTACGAATTTTTAGATAGGGATTCGACTTACAATTTTTTTCGACTTATGAATGTGCGTTCGGAACGCATTAAATTCGTAAGTAGAGGTACCACTGTAATATAATATAATATAATATAATATAATATAATATAATATAATATAATATAATATAATATAATATAATATAATATAATATAATATAATATAATATAATATAATATAATATAATATAATATAATATAAATTACCCTGTCCAGCTGGCCAGGCCTCCCCAGCCACTCTGGGTGGCTCTCAACAGAATATTAAAAACACAATAAAACATCAAACATTAAAAAACTTCCCTAAACAGGTACATCTGACGTAGGTAGGAACCTTGGAAGCTGCCATACGCCCAGGCAGAACAATGGTCTGTCCTGCTCAGTATTGTCTAAACTGATTAGTAGAGGGTGGAGACACGGGGAATGAACTGCTCATGCAGCAAAGCATGACCTGCACTGCTGAAGGCCAAATGACACACGTCCACATCTGCGTAGTTCTGTCTTTGAGTATTTAACAAAAAAAATATGAATTGTCACCATAGGGGCCCCAATCTAGACTGGGACCCTACAGTATGAGGGATTAGGGGGGCTTCTTCCTTGGTCCTGATTTGGAATAAAAGGTCCTACTGAAATGTTAAAGTCATAGCTAACATAGCTTGCAATCCTTTAATCTCCACTCACAAGCAAGTTCCATGAGTCTGATGGAATTTACTCCCAAGATAAGTGGTTATAGGACTGCAGCATTAGCCCAATGCTTGGGTAAAAGTTTATTGAACTATTCTGATCCAATGCTATGGGGGTATTCAGAACTGTGGAAGGAGGACCTCATAAGATGTCTGGATGGCGAGGTGGCAACTTTTCGTTTCCATGTCTGAGACTTGTATGGAGTAATTATTTTGTTAAGATGAAAGTCAGCTACACAGTGCAGCAATGCTGAAGCTACGTAGGCGTAGCAAGTGATCTGTTGTTAAATGAGAGACTTTTGAGAGTCTTATAAAAGTTGCTCGGTACTTTCCAAAAGGAGATGAGTCAAATAAATAAGTAACTGAAAGTATCCTTAAAATAATTCAAAGCAAAAGCTAGGAGGATAGAAATGGGAGAAGAATACACACAGAAGAATACTCATGCAGCAATGCAAAATTATGACATTGCACTTCTGCATTTTAAGAGGGTCACAGAACATCATCCAATGAAGACATAAAGGATCATTGTTCTCCTATGCAACACAACTGCCCACAGGAAATTAACATGGCCCTGGGAGGCTTTGAGACATGCTTTATAAATCTAATTCCGTACTTTTTTACAGCAGATTTGTAGATTTTATCTTTAATATATCCTAGATGGATGCTTGCTGTGTCTCCCGCTTCCCCCCTCTTTATCTGATTGCTGGGAAAAGACTGAAATAATTATCATCTTAATTGAGAATGAGTTTTTTTTAAAAAAATAAAAGAAGTCTTGGAGAAGGTTTTCACATTCTAAAACGGAGGAATCACAACTCATATTCTCAGAAGGTAAAATCCACTGCCAACCAAAATGCTGCCAGTTGTTACGTCCCATGAAAAACGTATCACACTTCTTTACTGCTAACCAGTCAGCTCCTATATGTATGAAGGGAGACACAAAATCTAAAATCAACTGGCAACTAGTCCTACTTTTAGAAAACAGAGCAGGATAATAACCATCTGCTCCATTGCCCCCGTGATGTGCACTGCCCCCCCCCTCATTTATGAGCTAAACAAGTGCAAACTGATTCTGCGAAAGAAGTTGCTTTGCAACCTAATCCAACACGGAGTGCAGTCCCTCAGAGGATTGGATATCGAGACATAAGTGGAAGGGAAATCTATCCTTTCTGGAATTTCTAGAATCCAATGCCAGCTCTGGAGCAGCAGGTGTTACATCCGTTCATCAGACTGCTTTAAAATTCCTCAACTATAGTTTGTGCTGCAGCAGACAGAGAAGCTCTCCTGAGTTACACGCTCATCATTGTCATCTGTGGGTCCTAATTATATGCTGGGGCCTTTTAGAAAACCTGTCTGTAAAAAGAAATAGCTGAGTATGGAATATTGGCTGATTTTGATGCAGTCCTTGCTTGTTGACTTATAGCTGCCTTGGACTACAACTCCCATCAGCCCCAGCCAGCTCTTCTTAATTTCATTTATCTGTCGCTTTCCATGAAATATGTCTTAAAGCGACTTATAGGTTCATTAAAGCATGGGCTTTTTTCCAGATGCGACTCGCCAGGACTCAGTTCCGGCACCTCTCAGGTGGGCGCCATTGGCATTCTAAAAGAATGAGAGATGTTCATGGTGAGTTCCAGCACCTCTTTTTCTAGAAAAATAGCGCTGATTATAGCCATTACGTAATGATGCTCTAGGGATAACATGCTTAATAAAATGTTTTTTTAAAGGAATCAGCTTTCAGTGAACAGCAGCAGCAGCAGCAGCGCAGTATTTTAAGCATTAAAAACATTGAACGAAAGGCTCAAAAACCTAATTTCCAAACCTTCTTCTAGATCAGGCATCCCCAAACTTTGGCCCTCCAGATGTTGTGGACTACAATTCCCATCTTCCCTGACCACTGGTCCTGTTAGCTAGAGATCATGGGAATTGTAGGCCAAAACATCTGGAGGGCCGCAGTTTGGGGATGCCTGTTCTAGATGCATAATTGCTATCTCTTTTCTTTTTTAAAAAAACATGACTGTTGGCAGTGAGAGTGGTTCTAGATTCAATACTAGTAGGAGATGATTTTTGTTGTCAAGTTAGACAACAAATTCTGGATATTATCCAGTGGGTAAGCAACCTTGCCAAAAAAACTAAAAATTAAAAACTGTATCATGTGATTACAACAACAAAAGCAATTATGACAACAAAGCACACACAAACACACTTTTGAAATTGAAACCTACCCCAATTTTATATTTCCTAGTTAGGACTGGAACAATACTTGCCAAGGAGCCCCATGGCCATTAGTTTGATAAAGACAGTAGACTTACATAGTCTAGTTCAACGCATTCTACGGTCACTCAAGAACCAATTTCCTTATGAGTTTTATTTAAGGCTGGGTCAAAGCTTTATTCCTTTCTCTAGGTGAAAAGGAGATTCAAAGTTGCAGAAGGGCACTGTTCTGGTCGTATGTGTCATGCACGTAGAAACTGTGTCCTTACGGATGTTGGATTCCAACTCCCCTCAGCCCCAGCCACCATGAACAATTGCCAACCATGATGAGAATTGTATACAACAACAGCCGGAGCACCACAGGTCCCCCAAAGTACTGATGCTAACTCACAAAATAGTCAAATTGCTTAATAAACCTAATAACGAAGAAGAACAGCATTGTCTTAGCATTATATGTTTTGCCTTGTATTAATTTGTTCCTGTGAGCCTGTCTTGTAAGCTGCAAAACCTCAGTTTTTCCTCCTTTAATTGGAGCATATGATTTACAGCTTTCTTCTGTAGCTTTTATGAAAGACATTTTTAGCTGTCCCGTGTGAGTTGCTAACATCTGCACTGATGAAGAAATTGCAAAAAGAGAGGGGGAGGGAATGCATCTCACAAAGGATTACAACTATCAGATTTTTAAAGAGCAGTTATATATTATAATTTGATGTGCTGATAGTTTTTGAAGTACAGTCCAATGTAAACTTCAAAAGATAATGAATATTTCATTACCATGGAGCTGACAGAAAAAGTTCAGAATTAGGACAGTTAGACTATATATAACCACTTAAACGGCCTCAGCCGTATTTAGGGGCTTCAATTGTATTTCCTGATTGGTTATGAACTGTCCTTTTCTGCCCTGCAGTATTGAGGGATGTTGGTGAAAACTGCAGGCGCATCAAGATCTATCAAGGAGGGCACCAGGAAGCCTCTCTGGAGTAGAGGTTGACGGGGTCCCTAATGCCTCGCTTCCTCTGCCCCATGACAACTTCCACTCCTCTGATCTCCAAAATAAATATTTTATTCTTCTTTCTGCTCAGCATCCTGAAGGGTGTTCATTTTATTTTTTTAAAAAATTCATTTATTTTTGCCAGAGTTCCACCGTGGGTGGGCTTGCAGCGAAACAATGCTGAATGAAGATGCCCTATTTTTCTGAACTAGGAACTGACTAGGGAGATTTCAAAAGCAATTAATCCTACAAACCCAGCTATGCCGGTTTGGGAAAGACCTTTGAGATGAAACATCCACATGCTGTGTGGAAAGTGCGTCCTCCCAAAGAGAAGCCATCATCCAGCCTTTGTGGAAATATTTAGACTGAAGGGCAGGATACAAATCCACTATGTTCATACATGCACCCACCATTTGCTTGGTTCCCGTGCCTCACTGCTGATCAGCCTGCTCTCCTTCCCACTGGGTAATATTTTTAAAAGCAGGAGCATAATGCATGTTGCTGACTAGAGCAGTGTTTCCCAATCTTGGGTCTCCAGCTGCTGTTGGACTACAACTCCCATCATCCCTAGCTAGCAAGACCAGTGGTGAGGGATGATGGGAATTGTAGTCTAGAAACTGCTGGGGAAGCACTGGACTAGAGGATATCAACCCAGGGCGGATCTACACTCATGGTTTTTAACGTTAAGGAAGGGTTAAGGAATGGTTTTGATAGTATCGACGTCCTACTTTTTACTTTCGTAATGCGTTATTAACTTGTCTTTTTATTGCTTATTTTTTAATCGTTTTACAGTGCTATATACTGCTCGTATGTCCCTATGTAGTGTTTTACCTTTTTTTTTTACTGTATTCAAACTCTGACCAATGGTATTTGAGGCACAGATAACAAAAGACAAGAGGCAGGGAGGGTTAAAAGGTGACCCCAGAACAGAGCAACAAGCAGGGAAAGAAGCAGCATTTTGGAAAATTGTGTGGCCGGGTTGTGTGGCCGGGTATTACTTACATTTGAAAGGGGGGACGGGACGGACGGACACCAAGGTAAAAAAACCAAAAACATTTTAATTAACAAGTATGCCCTATGAAGTTTTAAAATGACATATCTAATGTCGTTCTATTAGGATGAAATAATGAAAGGGGTCAATGCAGATCCAGCCACAGTGGTGCTAGTTAAAAGGGGTATTTCTGAGAAAACCTTCCCAAAAGCTGGCATTAGTATATACTAGTCAATGAAAGTGCACGGGGAGCAAATTTCCTTCTCATGCTGCCCATCTACCCTGACTGGCCCCACCCCTCCAAACATTGAGGAATTCATCTACATACAGGAGTTAACAGGTGAACAGGAAGGAGAGATGGTCCTTCTTTCTTATAACAAATGCATTTAATGAACCGTGCTCCAAATTGCCCCCTCCTCTACGCATCTTTTGGGGCTTAAAGAGGGGAAATACAGATTCAAAAACTCCATGGGATGGACATACTACAGCAGGCATCCCCAAACTGCGGCCCTCCAAATATTTTGGCCTACAACTCCCATAATCACTAGCTAACAGGACCAGTGCTTAGGGATGATGGGAATTGTAGTCCAAAACATCTGGAGGGTCGAAGAGGAGGACATCAGGATGGAGAAGCAGTGAGTAGGGAAAACAATTCCTTCTCCCAATTTCCACTCCCAATTTATCTCATGGAATGTGGCCTTTTCTTATTTAAAGGGATTCTCCGATGCTTAAAAAACAACAACAAATCTCAACAGACACTGAACATTCTGAGACAACTCAAAATGCTCAGCCTTTATTAGTCTGTTTTGTGTGTTTTTGCGTTATATGGCGGGGGAATTGCCATCTTGGTTTCCCCTCTTTAAAAATAATAATTGTTTTTTGTACTTATGCAAACCTCAGACCTCATTTGGCTGAGCCAAATGCCTGAACTAACCCAGTATTTTCCAGTGGAGATTTTCAAGTCATACGACTTACACAGTGGTGGCTCGCAATGCACAAATATCAAGGAGACTCATGTATTTATTGTGTTAGCCATAGCATGTGGCACAGTTGCCTCAATTTGCAAAATGGGTAACTATACAGTTAAATTTTCTGGCGGACTATAAAAATCACTAAGCTGAAAGTAGCGACTAGTTGAAGTAATTAATCAAGGAGATAACCTTTGAATGCATTGCTCTTTTCAGGAATATGGTTGTTAGTTAAATATGAACATCTGGGAAGCCATTATGAATTCACTGTGCATAAACCTGCTGACCTGTACATAAAACTCCATTTTATTACGAAGAAATTAAACGTAATAAGGAACGAAACAACAGCAAAAGTGTGCTTTCCTTTGCTCCCAATCCCCTGCCCACTAATTACAAAAGACAGCAAAATCTTGACGAAAGTTTGGGATACTTAAGATTCTGCAGAGAAGCAGATACAAGATCGCGACATTTTTCAAGGGCTCAAAGTAGTGATTACATCGAAGTTTGGAGACTGGGCCCATGGGAAGCCAAACCATGGTAAAAATACTCAGGACTTTGTTTTCCTTTTATCTTTGGCTCTGGCTGTTGCATCAGGTAAGGGAACAATGAACAGAGCATCTACTGGCATATCTGGGTCCCCATTCAGCAAGGGACACACACACAGAAACCTGCTTCTCTGGCCCCAGTTGGATTTGGACATCCAAAACATGTTGCCACTTAGAAAAGTACCTTTTAAAACAGGCCTGAAGAATCAGGTATTGAGATAGAACAGAACAGAACAAGGACCACAAACACAAAATGTTCCAAGCATTGCTGCATGAAATTTTCAAGTTCTATTTGGGTTTTTGCTTTGTTCCTGCCTTTACATTGGTTGTGTGTGTGTGCAACAAAAATCCTGCTCACTGTGAAGATACAAAATAAATCTAATCATATGTGTGCAAAACACCCAAACCTTTAACGGGAGCAAGTGTTTGTGCTGGAATATACCTCGTCTCTAGTATGAAGAACTAAAACCAAATAAGTGGTTGGTTCTAACTGAGTGGGAGACGTTAAAAGCAGTACTTAACAATACAAAATCCTGCCACTTCACTTTGAACACACTGCTACCTTTTGCCGGGGGGGGGGGAGATACATTTGGTGATAATCACGCCTTCTTGTCAGGGCAAGATGAGAAATTAGGGAAACCCTGAACAAAGCTGCCAATTGCCACTATCATTTCAAACCAAAAGGAAGAACTGATATAATTGAGCTTACAGATGAGATGCATGGCTGCCCAAGTTAAATGGTACAGTGACTTCCCCCGTGAAATTCAGAAGAAAAGCAAGAAGCAAATATCGGAAAGCCCTTCAGTTCTACATCTGAAACTGGAGCTGGAGAACAAAAGCATATAGCTCTGCAGTTTTCAAAAGCTATGACTCAGCAATACCTCCTCCCCTTCCCCAGCTTTTCATTCCCTAAGAAACTACAGTCATCCCGTGTCTGTGTATATGAGGCAAAATCTATGTGAATAGCCGTACAGGCACAATGTTTCAAAAAGTTAATAGAAGCCTTCATTTTAACACTTGCTGCCCTGGGAAATGCTTTCTTCAGTTTGCCTAAGGATTCTGCAAACGGCTGCCAATTTTCAATTTTCCACTGGATAATAAATACATTTTATTGCTATTATTAAATAGATGTTCGTTCGACTTGCCTATAAAAACTTTGTATTCAAACCAGCTGACAAATCCCAACGTCTCCCCACACTCTGCAGTGTATCAACAACCATCAGTAAAAGTATAAAATATAAATTCACACGCATACACACAAATTATACCTGAACCACTCTTAAAAAGCACGGCAGTGACAACAAAACAAAGTACAAAAGCAGCTGACCACTTTGAAACCAAAAGCCTGCTTGGGGCTTAAGCACACATCTAAAAATGGGAAGTGAAGGAAAACAGATTTGCACAAATAATAATAATCAGGACAGTCTCCGATTACATGCAAAAGGAAGAAAAAAGTTGCACAGTTTTACAGGAAGAGACATTTTCGAAAAGTAACATACTGTAAAAGAAAAAAAGACTTCAACAGAAAAACTGAGCATGGCTATGCATCAATTGATCTTGATAAGTGCTCAAAATGTTGCCTTAGTCTGCAGTTCCATAAATACTATCTGAGAATAAGTCCCATTGAATTGAGTGGGCTTATTTCTAAATAGATATGCATAGGATTCCACAGTACAAGAAAGTTAACTGATCTCCTAAGCATACTTTCGAAACGTATGTGGTTATAAATTAGTGAAAATCTTAATCAGGCATCCCCACCCTGCGGCCCTCCAGATTTTTGGCCTACAACTCTCATGATCCCTAGCTAACAGGACCAGTGGTCAGGGATGATGGGAATTGTAGTCCAAAACATCTGGAGGGCTGAAGGGTGGGGATGCCTGGTCTTAATCATCAGGAAATAATCTGGAAATATAACGTTACTACTGCCTTTGAGTCTAGGAGTAAAATTATCTATGATCATAAATAATCTTGTCAATGATAATTTTGATCAACTGATAATTAAAAGCATGACAGATATGTAACTATAAACTATAACTATAAACTATAAACGATATAAAAAATAAGTGTTAGTTTCTATTTTTAAAATAATTATAGTAAGGACGCCACAACACATGTATAATTCAGTAAGTGATTAATCACTTTATACGAGCAGCAAGGTACTGCTAATACAGCTAAAAACAATGCAACAGAGTACTGGGGGTGATTTAGAGACTCCCCCCCCCCCAAATATTATAAAATATTACACACTAGTTTTGCCTGTGAGAGATATCTATTCCCTCATCATTTCATCATGTGCTATGATCAAATACTTCCAGTGCTAATTAACCATTGGTTTCAATAACTTTAAAACTTGAATACTATGTGGTTACCTGTTTTGGAACAAGTCAGAATCTTAAACCAACTTAAACCATGGTTTAATATAGAGGTTTGTACCAAATGGGAAATTATGGTTAACTGGAGATTTATGACCTCCATTCAGACGTGCCAGAAAGAAAGGAAGGAAGTGGCTGTGGGGGGCACAAGACTTGTTCATATCTGGTTATTACACCAAGATATGAGAGTCTGAACCCAGCTTTTGTCATAACAAGAAATGACAGTAATTTTGCTGCCTCAGAAAGTTCCAGCTTCACTAATCTAATTATATTTTCAACATCTACAATTTAGGGACCTGTTTTGAAGGGTGCAAATAGAAGGACCTAACATGATTTAAAGGTGTGTTGGCTGAATATATCCATAGGACTAAAAAAAAATGTATAGCATCTTGATGAAAATTATATTTAAGGATTTTATTTAGGCTGCTCAATAACAGTGTTCTCTGGGTAGCTAACAATATAAAATACAATACCATAAAACAACAAATCGTATCATAAAAAATTACAGCAGAGATAGCAATAAAACCAGTTTTACAGCATGACTGAAAATACACAGCCTATAAACAGACTGTGGGAGAATTAAAACAAAACAACACAACTTCACTTGATATAAAAGATGACCATAAACGTGGCTCCGGGTGTACCTCTCTGCGAAGGACATTCCACAGCTGGGGTGCCACCACTGAGAAGGCCCTACTGAGAAGCAGATTACAAGATTGGGGTAGATATATGTGGAGTAATGCTATCTTTCAGGAATCAAGGTCTTAAGCCATTAATTGTTTTAATGGGTCACAACAGCACTTTGCATTGGGCCCAGAAACTAAGTGGGGACTAGTTTGGGACTACAGTTTCTAGGCAGTCTTCTGCAGCAGCCCCACATACAACATATCGCAATAATCTAAACGATACGGTAAGTTTCCAGAGCATGGCAACTGTGGTGGTGGATATCTCCATTCAGAAAAGCACACAGCTGATTTATCAGACGGAGCTGATGAAAGGTGCTTGAAAAAGGTAGGGAAAACCTGGACCTTGTGTAATCAATAAGCATCCCTGTGAAACTTGATCCTTTAGAGAGGGAATAAAATTTACTGCTTGCAGTGCATTTATAGAAATCATCATGAAAATGATGTACAGGTGATATATAACAGATAACAAATGTTGGAAATGTAAAGAAACGGAGAGTACTTTTTACCATATGTGGTGGGAATGTAAGAAAGTGAAGGACTTCTGGGAAATGATTTATAATGAACTGAAAAAAATGTTGAAATATACATTTGTTTAAAAACCAGAAGCCCTTCTATTGGGTATTGTGGGTACAGAAATTCATATGAATGATTAAAAAAACTGTTTTTATATGCAATAACTGCAGCAAGGATATTGTTAGCCCAAAGATGGAAGCAAGAATAAATGCCAACTAAAGAAGAGTGGCAAGAGAAGTTGATGAACTATGCTGAGATGGCGGGATTAACTGGGAAATTCGGAACCAGCAGGACCAGACTTTCCTAAAGGAATGGAAGAAGTTTTCGATATATTTGGAAAGCAATTGTAACCAATTGACATCGCTTGTAGGGTTAAAAGAAGTTTTGTAAGGAGTAATTTATAAAATATTGTGAAAAGAATTAAGAATAGGTATCAAGATTTCAATTTATAGCAATAACTAGAGTAACAAAATGCATAATTAGAAAATATTTTAGAAAACCATCAGTTGAGGTTGAAGGAAGTCTTAGGCTGTGATAGCCAAAGATTTTGAAATGATGTTTAAAAGAACGATATGCTGGAAAATATGTGTAAAAACCAATAAAAAATTATTATATATATATAAAAAAGAAACTTGGTCCTTTAGGAAGTGTGTAACCCATTCCCAGAGCAGGCTGAACACAATTCTCTTGGGCTGACAAACCATCCAACAGTTTCATGTTATTAGCCCTCATCCAGCCTATTACCATGCCCAGGTACCGTACTGATTTAGGAGACCTCTATATGATTAAAGAGAGAGATGAACTGGGCGTTATCTGCATATTGGTGACACCTCAAACCAAATATTTGGAAGACTTCTTTCAAACTGCCACAGGTTCATACAAAGACCTAACAGACCCATCTTCTGGAATTTGCTATCCAAGTGAGGGGAGTGGGGTGGGACACACCACTAAGCAATGGCTTCTATTCCCAACTTGGGCAGCCCATCCAGAAGGTGATCATGGTCCATGGCATTGAAACCCACTGAGAAGTCCAATAGAATAAAAAGGGATACAGTGGTGCCTCGCTTAACGAATGCCCTGCTTAACGAAATTTCCCCTTAACGAAAGGTTTTTTTCTAGCGGAGGTTGCCTCGCTAGACGAATTCGTTTTATGAAAAATTCGTCTAGCGAATCACGGTTTCCCATAGGAATGCATTGAAATTCAATTAATGCGTTCCTATGGGCAAAAAAATAAATAAATAAAATTCAATGCATTCCTATGGGATTCGCTAGACGAATTTTTCGTTATAAGAAAAGACCCGTGGAACAAATTAAATTTGTCTAGCGAGGCACCACTGTACTGTACTCTCCACCCCATTTTCTCAATAAAGGTCATCCCACAGGGCGGCCAGGGCACTTCTTATCTCCAAACCAGGCCTGAAGCCTGAATTAAATTAAATGTCATCTAAGTGACAAAACAAAAATGGGAAAATTACCATTAGACTGACTTATCCAAGAAATGTTAGAATTGTATTTGGGAAGCAAGTCCCAGGGAAATTTAACCTGCGGCAATAAAATAAAAAATGGGTTATTTTTCAATAGTATTAGAAACTGGGAAGAAAATAAAAATGCATTGAGTTGAGTGATATAACTCACAGGAAACCAAAAAGAAAGAACAAATCTAACTTCTTACATGTATGGTCAGGCTGAAAATTATGAAGTATGTTTGGAAATAAGCAATCTTTCCACAATCTCTTTGCACCTTTAAAACCAGGCCCCCAACTTGAAGATACTGTTAAAAATACATAAATAATAAAACTGATAGGTTGTGACATTTTCTGCCACATGCAGTTCTCCCATGAAAGATGTATAAAAAAGAGAAACAGTAAAGCACATATTACCGGTAGCAGCACAAAACAATTTGAGGAATAATAATAATAATAATAATAATAATAATAATGAGTTTTAAATATCTGTTTGAAGAATGTGTTAGAAAAATCTAATTTTGGCAATTTTATAAAATTACAACAATTATATTCCTGTGTTTCAAGCAGGAAAAAACATTACAGTACAGTGGTACATTGGTTTACGAACTTAATCCGTTCCAGAAGCCCGTTCTTAAACCAAAGCGTTCTTAAACCAAGGCGTGCTTTCCCATAGCAGCGGGGGACTCAATTTACAAATGGAACACACTCAACAGGAAGTGGAACATGTTCTGCTTCCATGGCAAAGTTCACAAACCAAAACACCTACTTCAAGGTTTGCAGCATTCTTAATCCAAGTTGTTCATAAACTAAGCTGTTCTTAAACCCAGGTACCACTGTACAAGCTTTCAGAGAAAAATAGTTTTTTGCTTTAAATAAATAAATAACAATAGTTTGGGGGAATTGCAAAAACATGCACAGATCCCAGGTAAGAGAGATACAATTGTAACCTCAAGTTTCAATCCTTAAGTCCCATTCAAAACAAAGGGGGTTGACTTCAAATAGACGGTCATAGGACTGCAATTGTTAATTATGCCAACATGTAGGCTAGTACAGAAATCTTGAGTGATAAATCATCATAATATCCACCCTGCAACTTTCTGCCATTTGTTCTGGGCTTCTACCTAGTTTGTAAAATGTTTCTCTCACCCACATATTACTACCATTTCACTCTCTCACAACCTCTCCCCAGGATGGAAATTTGGGCATAGAAAATTTGATATAAATTTGGGAGTGGGGCGCACGGTTGAATCACAGAAGAACAATCATAGAAGTGATTCTCCGATTGTTCATTTCTGATGCTTGATGTGAAAACAAGATGAAATTAAAGCACAGCTTTATTTTATGTTGTGGAAAGACTTCCTTCCTTCCTGTTGTGTTTTATGAGACAGCATTTGCTGAAGAGAACAGCGCTGTGGAAATGAAAGCTTGCATGCATGAGCAGCTGAGGTGGTTCGGAGGAATTGGTTTATAATGCTAAATAATGGAATAATTTTCCTAGCAACGTCCTTGGTAAGCACACAGAGCGTGGCACGCTAGCATTAATTATACAGTCCATTTTCATCTCAGATTGCCTGAGTTTAGCATGAATTGGTGGATCTTATTCATTTGGAAGGAAGTTCTTCAAGGCATCAGATAAAGCTCTCTGATGGCAAAAAGGTCTTCTGAGGCCCCCTATCTCCTGACATTGCATAACAAGATGTTCTTCCTTTTTTCCATGTTGCAAAATAATAATAATCTGAGAGAGTAAATACTGGCTGCCTGCAAGATGGATGGAAAAATTCCACAACTTTATATTCAAATTAAAAATTCAACAGATGGGAGACATATACATCCCCTGAACAGCCCATGTGCTTTTATTAATATGGTTAGTATGGCTTCTGACAAGTACCGCGGTCGTCGGCATTTATCACTGTGTAACCAACCAATCCCCCCCCCTTAAGACAGCTCACTTTCTTATACCGCGCCACTGCACTTCTACCCAATTTCAAATATTTATAAAGCATCCCTTCGTTAAAGAGCGACAAGTTCAGAGGACTCGGAGAGCGGCTATGTTGTCACTGTTCCCCTCCGTCTCAAGGCACCAGAAGAGAATTGCCCAGATTGTCTCCACATGTGCCCTGATTCTGCTCAAGACGAACTGACCCAGGCTGCAGCCACACACATTATATAACTGCAAGACGGGTTCTCCATTACAGAGAGCACGATTTGCGGTGGGGGCTGAAAACCACGCCTATGGCAAAGGTGGGGGCATGAGTGGCCACCGTTTGATTGGTTAAGGGCTGTTGTTGGGCAAATTGGTATGTATCATTTTGTGAATCAAACCTTGGGGTGTATTTAAGCTTAACGTTGGTTTTTTCTGGACCCTTCTCTTTGGCTGCGTTTCTGATCCCCACCCTCCCTCCCTGTTTTTTAGGCCTCTGTGTTGACATTGCTATGACTTTTCTTGGTCGCCTGTATTCAGGGGCCGGTAGGAATTTTTCCCATCTGGCTGATTGGCTGGTGCCATTTGGGTTTTCGCCTACTGCATAGCAAATAGTCACAACTTGTAAGGTTGGCGGTTAGGCATTGGTTATGTTGTTTGTATTAAGGGTCTTAAAGATTAGTTGGCCCCAAGTTTATGCCTGAGTGGTGGGGAAATCCTGGTCAGGTATACAGTGGCTCTATGCTGTGTCCGTAACCCCTAGGTAGGGGCCAGGACGGCATATTGAAGCCTCTGGGAGCCTGAAGGGAGAGGGGAGAGTTCTGTACACCCGGTCCCCGTCTCTCCCTGTGGGGATTTCCCCGTGTTGACAAGGCAAGTTTATCTTATTATCAGTTCTGTCCTTAGGTGACAGTTGGGAACCAATGCCTACGCAACCACTCACACATTGTTTTGGATTTTAATAAAGTTGTGGCCAAATTCATGCCAAAAACCATTAAACTTAATTCTGTGTACGTTGTGATTTATTTAGGGGTGGTTTGGGGACCTCCACACGCAATAGCCAGCGCTTATTCTTAACAAGAACGGCACACAGATACATGCTGCAGGAATTCTGCCTGAATAATCCCCCTGCCTTTACTGTTCTGCGATGCACGAGAAGCCAGGACAAACAACACTGAATTTCCACATCCAAAAGTATGCTCAGGGCACCTCCGGGTTAGTGCACCAAGGAGGAACAGAGCAGGTTCACAGGCCACCACAGCAAGCTGTTTTGGTCATCTTGTATTGCATGCTTGTGGGTATGGAGAAGCAATCCGTTCAGGGCTCATCCATACTTCCTGTTTAATGCAAACAGTAGGCTCCCTGTGCCTCCATTAATTCTCTCTCATCCATATGAGGTTCCCCACCAAATCACTGTCTTCCCACACGTACACCCTCTGAATTTTCTTTCATATTAAGGATGCTCTGAAAAGTAGAGCATATGAGAAAGTAGGAGAGGGTACAAGCTTACTATCCACATTAAACAACACTATAGATGAGCTCTGGGTTCCTTGACCTGGGCCCAGATCCTCATGGTTAATCCTATTTATCAAGCACCTAATGTTGCACTAATCCCAATCTACTGCACCGTTACAACATCTGCAGCCTTTTTATGGCATTTAGAGTGGTGTGCGGAATTTAGATCTTGGGCCACAGGGGAATGCTCAGATGCTCACTTCACAAAAAGCCCACGTTCCACATAGGCTGATAAAAGATGACACATTAGATTGAAACCAGTCCACCAAAATGGTTGTGGGAATTGTCCCCAGGAGCTTGATTTCTAGGGGGAATTTTTATTTAGAGAAATGCTGCCAACAAAGAAAGCCTGATAAGGAGCAGAATGTAACACAGTAAGAATCGTTATATCAGTGAATTCCAGAATATCAATCACCACGAAGACTTCGAAGACATAAAAGCTTACAAATACTATGAAGGAAATTCAGAAATTATTTCCATAATTTCCATAAGACGTGTGCCTTGTCCGAAAATACACCAACTGAAACCGAACAGTTTTGATTTGTTACAGTGTCAAAACTGCCAACATCTTTTTCAGATGCCTCTACATCACTCAGAAATTAGAAGGCAAAGTTGTGAATGCAGTAGCTACATGTTACCCAAGAATTGTTGTTTTAACAGAGCTTTTGCCTCCCATCCAATAATTAGCTAACCAATTATGGAAAATATGATTGTGTACTTCCATCTAATAATATCCTAGCTGTGTTTCTCTGTCGTTATTGCTGGTTCTAAAATACATAATGCTTTAGACATGGTCTTGTGATCTACACTTTCCCCCAAACCATATTCAGCTGTACTTTCTGCCATGGGTGCAGAGGTAAGGCGTGGAAAAACTGCCCCATCTGGCTTTTTACCTTGGGCCTTCAGTGCAGTGGTTACAGACCACAAAAGAAGGCCATGCACAAAACTGAGCAGGTATTCTAAAGCCCACCCTTGACCCCTTGAAGTACGCAGCCTCCAGAGTTCTGCACACCCACCTATCATTTTGGAAACCACCCGGTCCCCCAGACACTTTTTGCTCAGGTAGACCTCCCCCTCAGGCAGCAAATTTTTTCAGCCTTCCAGGGTTGCTCCAGTCACCCCAAGGGGAGTGTGGAGGATGCTACAACCCCAGCCAAGTCCATTCTTTACCTCCTTCACCCCATTACCTCCCCTGTTCCCCATATTTGTTGTATTCTTTGGTTAGTCAGGTCCTTTAAGGGTGGGACACAAAGCTATGTGTTTTCCTTAAAGGTCATTTCCCTGTATTTTAATGATCTTGGGAGGGTTCTAAGGAACCCAAGTTATCTATTAAATACAGAGGCATAGCAAGCCCAGGTGGTACCCGGTGCAGAATTTTTTTTGTCAACCCCCCCCCCCCAACGCGGCTCTGGCGAAAAGTGAAAAACATGAATTGCTTACAGAACAAAACCGACTTCAATCAGTATTGAAAGAACATATAAGAACAGTTGAAAAATCTCATGCAACAGAAAATTTAAAAAATGTTCCCCAGTGGGGGGCACCGAGTGTCACCCCCCTCCAGAGTGGCACCTGGGGTGACCCGCCCCCATTGCCCCCCTTGCTACGCAACTGATTAAATACAAGACTAAAGGCAACCTAAGAAGGGATATCTACCTGTGGAGGATATCCAGGAACATGGGCGTAGACTCTCTAGGAACCTTGACATACAATCATGGTCTTTAACTCTTGGGTCACTGGGGTATTTGGGAAACTTCATTCTACTCAAGTCTCCTCTTCTTGTGACAAGTAACAGCACTCCACTTCCTGGTTCCCCCTAACTATCCCCAATTCTCAGTTTCCCCTGTCCTTTCTGTTCTAATGGGAGCCAAACCTCCTCCATTCGATTAGTTTTCACTACTGAATTTTCAGCTTCCATTTCAGCCTACCAAATCTCTTGCATCCAACCCTGCTCCTGTTGAGGCAACCCTAAGTCTCTCTTTCCCAATCTATCCCTATCACAGAAACAATGCAGCAACGGTAAGCCATTAGTCCAGGCATGCTGGTGCTTAAGCATACAATCTACTCCCAAGTAACCATTTTATGGTCTCTAACCATTGCTTTGCAACTAAACCCACATTGATTTAATCCAAATTGAGACTGAGTGGTATGGTGCCAATTCCCCATGGCAACTGACATGCAGTGCAACATCCTCATGGAGACTCTGGGCCCAAGATCTAAAAATATCATGCCTCTGCAGTAATGTAGTGCTTGATGTAGTGCTTCCTTGGCTGAAGACTTAAGTTGGAACAAGCAAGAAGAAAGAGAAGGACTGGGCCCCAACACCCACTTGAAGAAGCTTTACCACGCTGCAGCCTATCCCTGTTGGATTTGCTGCACATGCACAATTAACTAATCTACGTTCCCACATTGCTCACAGTCAGCAATGAAGCATACTTAGACTCAGAACAGTGTGACAACCTCAGTTAAATTCCCGCATGGGCTGCACCAGACAAGCATACCTTTAGTAAACTGAAACTATTAAAGGTCTGCATAATGTTAAGATCTACCGCATGCTTTAACCACCTTATTATGCCCTCTGCAGGAAGTAAGCTTGCGAGGCAACTCTTCTTTACTGGTAAGTTTGCCAAAATGACAACAAAGGAAAAGCTATTTAAGGGGGCTATCTGTTTAAGTATTAGATCAGGAGTGGCCAACTCCCAAGAGACTGTGATCTACTCACAGAGTTAAAAAGAGGCAGTGATCTACCCCATTTTGGGGGGTTCATGTTGTTGAGCTTTTTTTTTTAGGGAGGAAAGCCCGTTTTTAAGGGGTTCAGGTCAAAATTGCTGAGCTTTTTTAGGGGAGTCAAAGTTGTTGAGCTTCTTTGAGGGGAGCTAGTGATCTACCAGTGATCTATCACAGACGTCCAGTGATCTACTGGTAGATCACAATCTACCTGTTGGACGTGCCTGTATTAGATGATTCATTAATTATTGCAGAAAAAGGTATGTTTGTCTGAATTATGCAGATGTTTGATAATTTCTGCTCTTAATTTCAGTCATCATAAATGTTTCTGGATACTATTACGATTCATAATTTCCCACGACTGTTCCTCCTGCATTCCCTTAAAATAAGTTAAAATAGACACAGTACATTCATTTGTAACCTTAAATGTTGATTCACTAGATAGATTTATCTACGTGAATCAATTTTCAGTGTTTCTAATAAATTTTATCATATAGTTTGGCACATATAAACTATATAGTACATATATTATGACAGTAATCTTATGTGCTTAAATATGTGATGTTATCTGACAGACTTTCAGTATCTCTGTGGAGCAGCAATGGCTTGTATGTAAGAAAGACATCCATTCATTGGCAGTTTCCGAACTGTGAGGGCAGGTGAGCTTTTAAGAAGGACTGGCAATCTTTACACTGCAGATGAGAGATGGGGAAATGATTGAGAGAGATCTCAGAACTAGGAGATAAGGCAACCATACAAAATATGCAAATTAACTGTGGCGAGCTTCTGTGGAATGTCCTACAGGAATAAAGACTCACCCCACCTGCCTGCTACATTTTGAATGCTACCATTTTATTTCCTTGTTGGGTAATATTCTCTCTTCTGCTTAGTTTTAAGCTTTTAAATTAGGTTAGCTTATTTGTATTGCTTCTGTATGGATTTATTTATTTATTTTTGCATTTATTGACATTATTTCTAATTGTTCTTAATGAATTGTTACATTTGTTATTGCTCATTTGGTACGTAACGAGCCGTTTTGAGCACCACTGTGGAAAAGTGGAATGCAAATGAACTGATGGGGATATATCCTAAAACAGACTCAGCTTTCATGTCGCAAGCCAACAGCCTTATCCGCCCCCCGCCCCCAAATGAGGGCTCAGTGTTTCCTTAAAATAAGAAAGAAAGAAAAAATGCACGCAGAGCTGAAAGACCAAACTGGCTTCACATTAGAAGCTGGATTCTGACATTCCCAGGACAATTATGAAGTTGTGCAAATCTCTAGCTGCCTACTAGTCAACAGAAAATAACTCTATATAAAAAAAAGAAACCTAAACAACAACAACAACAACAACAACAACAAGCTTACTTCTTTTAAAGACATACTTCCTCATATCATGGCAGTATGGAAAATGGTGTGATGTTTTCGGAAAGGCAAATGTTATACAGATATTGCTACAGAAACTTCACTGGGTTGATAAGGGCTTGGAATAAGCAAATCACCAGTGTTATAAAAGCATGGGAATGTTTATCTTTTGGCTCCATTAGCACCTTTTTATTAAACAATTTTGGCTGAGTGAAGGCCTCTCAAGCTAAGTGTGGGGTGCTGGAACATGACAACAATAAGAAATTATGCCTGCACAATATCAGACGTGCACAATTTGTGACCCCAAAAGCTGGATTCAGCCTACCAGAAGCTCAATAAATCTCCTATTTTTACTGCCTGCCTGGGCCTGCAAAAACAGGAGTCAAGGACTTGGCAGCCTACCACACATTTGGGCTACATTTGGTAGAGCAGGCCAGCCTGACACCTTTTGAAATTCCCACGATGAAGCAAGACATGTTATATAGGCTGTTACACACACAAAACCACACACACACGAAACTCAAGTTAATTGCACGCAAAAACTGCAAAAAATAAAATAAAAAAATTAGCAGGGGCAATTGGAGTAAGATTTATTATTTAATTTTCTAATCTTGCTCAGCTTTTTTTCTTCTCTTTTATTTAATCAAAAGAAAGCCTATTGGCTCAACATGTTTTATCTGTGGCTAAAGGATCCTGTATCAATTCTGCCATTTGTATTGATGTAAACATCCAAAATGTATTTTGTACAGCTAACTATTTATCTCTATCCACAGTACCTATATTTTCCTTTACTGCTATGGCTAGTGGCTAATGAAAATAAAGCTTCTATCTACCTACCTACGAAACTCAAGTTAATCGCATGCTTGTTGAGGTATAAAGGAAGCGAGGAATAACCTTATCTTGCTGTAGATGGAGATTATAATTTTTGTGACTGAACTACATGTACATCCCATAATTTCTCTGAGGAGAAACAGCACCCCTCCATTTTCTTCCCCTCACACAACCTGTTTGTGGGCTAGACAGTGTGTGGGCACCCAATGAACTTCAAATATTAGGTTTTTTAACCTGGGTTTCCTCAGTCCTGGCCTAGCCTAGTCCTCTATTAACGATACTACCTAGGTTCCCAAGTGAAGCACTTACCTATACAGGAGGAAATTCCTAAGGAAGTAGGTGGTATTTTACAGTTTGGGTACAGTTTGGCTCTCACCTAGGTTTTAAGGCATATTCCACACATTATCTTTCTCTTGTAGTCTGGTCTACTGCATTTGCAAGCATAAATATTAGAATCTATTATCATTATCATTATTTAAATAGGGTTGCCATATTTCAGAAAGTAAAAACCAGGAAACCCCAAAGGTGGTTGAGCTTTTTTGTTTTGTTTTAGGAAGACCCCAAAATAGTTGAGCTTTCCCCCCCCCAGGAAACCCCCCAAATTGCTGAGCTTTTTAAAGGAAAACCCCAAAATACACCCCCCCAAAAAATGTGATTTTTCGATTGACTTGCCTAAGATCCAGGACAAAGCGCCACAGATAAAAACAAGAAGCGCTAAAAACATAGAAAAAACAATTATTGAAAACAATTAAACATCATATATATTAAAAATAAATTTTTACAATAAAAGCAGCACAGCCCCAGTTATGCTTCCTCCCTATGAGGGCTCTCAAAACTCCTGGCTCTTTCAGAATGCTTTTCTTCCCCCAGCTACACCCCCTCGCCCACCAGTTTGTGACAACATGGTTTTCACAAAAAGCAGATGGTATGCTAGATATCAGCTTTCCATGCTTCTGTTTTAATACAGCAGTCTTGTGCTTCTCTCAAGCTAACTCTAGATGAACAGGGAGGGATGAAAAGGAAGCCCATGTGCATGACACCGTACCCAGCTGAAAGGGGGACAGTCACGCAAACAAAACTGCCAAATGAGAATACAGAAAGACAGACAAAAGGAAAAGAAATAAAAAAAATTCCTTCCAGTAGCACCTTAGACACCAACTAAGTTTGTCATTGGTATGAGCTTTCGTGTACATGCATCTGAAGAAGTGTGCATGCACACGAAAGCTCATACCAATGAAAAACTTAGTTGGTCTCTAAGGTGCTACTGGAAGGAATTTTTTTATTTTGTTTCGACTACATCAGACCAGCATGGCTACCTACCTGTAAAAGGAAAAGAAACATTCTTATTCCTTTTTTCCCCTTTGGAGTCCTATGTTTGGGGCACCTGCTAAGTTCCAGGGTCTGTGTACTAATGTAGGTGGTGGATGGCTGATGGAGGACCCTGGATACGAGACAGGGAAATGTTGGTCTCCCAGGGTGAGATGCTGGGAGGAAAAAGTGGGGGTGCCAGGTGAGAGCTGGGAGGAGCAGCTACCTTTTGTGGGTATTAGGGGCTGAGAACCCTTTAGGAGACGACTCCATATTTTACTTTGTTGTTGTTGTTGTTATTATTATAATTATTATAATTATTATTATAATATTTATTTATACCCCGCCCATCTGGCTGGGTTTTCCCCGCCACTCTGGGCGGCTTCCAACAAATACCAAAATACATTAAAATATCACAGATTAAAAACTTCCCTAAACAGGGCTGCCTTTAGGTGTTTTCTAAATGTCAGGGAGTTGTTTATCTCCTTGACCTCCAATGGGAGGGCGTTCCACAGGGCAGGCGCCACTACCAAAAAGGCCCTCTGCTTGGTTCCCTGTAGCTTTGCTTCTCGCAGTGAGGGAGCCGCCAGAAGGCCCTCGGCGCTGGATCTCAGTGTCTGGGCTAAACGATGGGGGTGGAGACTTGTTCTGTTTTTGTTTTTTTTGTAGCTGTTATTGTATTGTGAAAAACTTGAATAAAAATATTATTTAAAACAAAAAAAAAATAAACAGGAAGAAACTGTCGAATGGAAGGGATGCATGCATACAATCCCAAGTAGTCAATATATCACTTCACACATCCGAAGTGTTGGTAGTATGGTACTACCGTCTTTCAGCCAACACAGGGGTCAGCAAACTTTTTCAGCAGGGGGCCGGTCCACTGTCCCTCAGACCTTGTGGGGGGCCGGACTATATTCGGGGGGGGGACCACAACAAATTCCTATGCCCCACAAATAACCCAGAGATGCATTTTAAATAAAATGACACATTCTACTCATGTAAAAACATGCTGATTCCTGAACCGTCCGCGGGCTGGATTTAGAAGGTGATTAGGCTGGCCCCCGGGCCTTAGTTTGCCTACCCATGCGCTAACACTATTACCAGGAAACTCTGATAGCAGTGTTAGCTGAAAGAGAGTATACATGAATAGGAGACAGCCTTGCCTAGCCAGCATGGCCAATGCAAGTTGTAGCCCCAAACATCTTGATCAGAAAAACGATGACCCACTCTGCAGCATCCTTAGCCGGCTGGGACAACTGCAAGCTGCAGAGTGAAACAGAAGATACTTGCTTATTCCTCTTGATTAGCCAGCCTCAGCCTCTGCCCTTTTCCTCAGTGAAGACGACAGCTTGACTGCTCCACTTCACCCTCAACCATACATTAAAATGGAAAGGGAAAATAATTGACTGAAGATTCTACAAGTAACTGACTGTGCTATGGAACAATTGTGTTGTGTAACGGTATGGAACAAAGCCATGGGGAATTGCTCTAAAAGGCATCAGAGAACAAATGTGAATTATCATGCCCACTGGCATTTTCATTAATGCAAAGCGAGCAAGCAATGGAAACTTCACCAAGGAGAGATCTGGATTTTTTTTTTGCTTTAGCATCCCAAATTCTCCAGTCCAAATAACATTGTTCAAATAAGGCATGAGGTAGGTCTCCTGTTTCCAAAACAAATTGCGTTGGCAGACATACAGAACTTGGAATATTTGACACGGATTTGGATGGAAGAGGAGGAAATGGTGAAAAAAGAGGGAGGAAGCCTTGAAAATGGAAAGGTAGAGTTTTATGGAACGAAGACACAAAGGCATTTATTCATTCGCTCACTCACTGTCAGTATAACACAGACATCTGGCAGTATACAAAAGGCTTTGAGTTGTCAGAGAGGACCCATTGAAATGAATGGCTATAATTAACTTTGGTCTGTTAATTTCAATAAGTCTACTCTGAATAAAAGTATATTTAAACAACTCAGGACCACAATAACTTAAGGACCGCCTCCTTCCATATGAACATGCCCAGACCCTGAGATCATCTTCTGAAGCCCTTCTTCATGTACCTCCTCCTCGAGAGGTCTGGAGGGTGGCAACACAAGAACGGGCCTGTTCTGCAGTGGCTCCCTGTTGGGGAATGCTCTCCCCAGAGAAGTTCGCCTAACGCCTTCATTACACACCTATAGGCACCAGGTAAAAATGATCTTCTTTAACTAGGCCTTTGGTTGACTGACATTCAATGCCCTTTTAAAATGTGGTGGTTTTTTTCTGGGGGTGTTATTGGGTGGTTGTTGTTGTTATTTTGATTGTGTATTCTGTGTTTTTATATTGTGATTTTATCCTGTGAACCCCCCTGAGACCTGCGGGTATAGGGCAGTATAATACTACTATTGCTAATAATAATAATAATAATTGATGACAAACCTTTATTGCTTTGCCTCTTATTGAAGTTCAACAGAATATGCCAACCAAAAAAACCCAAAAGATACAGAGGGCTAAAAAAAGAAGGTTATTTCAATGGGAAACTTGGGGGAAAGAGGAGCTATGCAAGGATGCGAGCTTAAATTTAGGGACTGCCCATGGAGTCCAATGAATGCTCCAACCCTAAAATTAAGGAATGGACCCACCTTGTGATTACCTGTCTCTTGGGACACCCTTGCATTCCCAGTTCAGGAAAGCCTTTATGTTACTACAGGGGAATGCTGGGGTGGGGGGTCTAATTGAAATTGAAAATAATTCCCGCTCTCCTGAAATCCACCTGACAATCTGTAAAAAGCCCTCTTAGCACTTGTTTACACACAATTTTGCAGTCGTAAGCATGTTAAGTGGTGACCTGCATGTGGGAATGAGCTGCTAAGGATAACACCACAGATGAAGCTTTCATATTTTAGTCACCAGGCATCCCCTCAACCTTGATGCTGTGCTGGAGCTGTAAGTCATCAAGGGCAATCTGGACACGCTCCATCATGTGTGGCGGCCGAGGGTGCAATCCTATACGCAGTGTTGCTAGCCTGATCATCCCTGTCATTTTATCAATTTGGCTTGGGCTGGTGGGAGTTGCAGTCTAACAACATCTGGGGAGCATCACATTGGCTACCCTTGCTTTACACACTTACCTGGGAGTAAATCCCATTGAACTCAGGGGCTGTTCCTTCCAAGCATCCATGTTTATGACTGCACTGTTAATGTGATGGATATTTAAAATCTCACTTACACATGTGGATGAGGAACTTCCTATTATTTATTACATTTCCCCCCTTCAATATTTTTTTAAAAAACCTTATGAAGTCAGCAGAAACGTTTTAATTGCAGAAAACATTGATTTAGAGGCTGAAGTTGAGCTTGAAATAATAGCTGGCGTTTATTCACAGCTAAACCGAACCTACCTTCGATTTTTAAAGGCATTTTGATTTAGCCATTTCAAAGGCCATTAAAATGCTGCCACCCACTGCCTCTTTAAAATACTGCATCTTAGAACAGGATTGCCTCATCCCCTGCAAGACTGGTTCCCAGTGCAACATGGGAAACACTTCCAGGTTCATTAAATGGTAACCCTTCAAGTGCCAAACATTTCTCCCACCCGATAAACCCAATGCAAGGAAGTGCTAGACTTGAAACATGTCAAAATATTGTTTCTTTGGAAGCTTAACTCTGACAGTTAAGTGTCACAGTGGGGATTCAATTTGATAAACTCATGCTGCTCCTGGTTTTTAAGTTTTACTTGCAGCCTTTTTGCATTCTGAAACTGAATGTTTGGGAACTTGTGTTTCCGGAACCGCCCCCCCCCCCAAATTCAGTGGAAAGTGGCAATAGCCATGGACTGACACCAATTTTTGTTTTTAAATTACCGACTCATTTTGAGAGAGAAAAACCATCTTAATAATTAAAATATTTTCACATGTAGGGTGAAATTGCTAAAGGTAAATGTCAAGTAAAAATAAGCTTAAACTTATAAATGAGGGAGGAGCTTTTGTCTTCCCATTAAAGGAGTCTACCCATTTGAATGTGTTCAAACTGATCAGGATAAATATTAGGCTGCAGCCTGCTCAAGATTCCGTGTCCTGTGAAATAGTCTTCAATTGCAGCATCACATCCACAAGAGAAAGGGCATTAAAGCAACAAGGAGAAACAAAAATAAAATTAACATAGATGAGTAACATGGAAATGCCACAATTCTAAGTGACAGAAGCAACCCGCAGAAATCACTACACATCTCTCAGTATTTCCAGTTATTATACTATCATTTCCTTTGTTATGAGACCTGGTAAACGGATAAGATAAACCAAATTATGCACTGCCCCCAAGATTAGGTCCAGACCCCATTCAGAGCTTCAGAAAACAGCATGCCTCAATCTGAAGGGTTTTGAAGGCTGTTTAACTCAGTATTAGGGTCCAAGGCAAAGTCTCTTTGGTGGTGGGGAGGTTTCATCCTCCACCCCTCAATTTGCTGTTGGGAAATAAACAATAATCTATATTTGTTTTCATTTTGAAAAGTGGGTGGAATTTGCATGCCCAGCATCCCTCTAGACCTAGAGAGTATTCAAACTTCCAAAGCACAAGCAAACAGGTCCAAGAATCTTTCTACTGGACATGTTGAAATTCTGATTTTTTGATTATTATTTTTTAAAGGAAAAACCTTACAATTTCCCCTGCAACTGTGGCTAGAACTAGGTGAGAATGCTTAGTAACTCCTATACGTAGCTTTCTATGGGCTGGGATGTTTTGTTTATCTATCTAATCTATCTATCTATCTATCTATCTATCTATGCATCACCTGAGATATCTGTTTCCGTACCTGTAGTCTAAAGTAGCACAGCCCAGGCACCTTAATGACAATTATGCCTTCAGTTGTCCTAGATGTAATGGACAAAGTAATTACGGATTTATATGCCACACTTAAAAAACAAAACCAGCGAACCTCTCTGGATGGCTTGCAATAAAGACAACTGAAATACATAACCATTCCAAGATGGAATCTGCATCAGAACGAAACACATCGGGAGAACAGACAAAACCTGACCCACATGAGCTTACGTACAGCACTTGCCAGAATGCATAACAAATACAAAGATCTTTGCCCGGTGCAGAAATGGCATCAAAGACGGTACTAGCTGAGCCTCCCTAGGGATAGATTCCCTTTTCAATCACGGCATTTCATCTCTCCAATTGCCACATGCCTAACATCAAATGGCTGGGGCAGAGGGATGTCTCCAATATGTCCACAAAGTTCAGATATACATTTCCATATCTATTACACTACATAAAAACACATATAAATTACATTAATTAGAGAACATTGGGGTCTTCACAATGCCAGTATGAACTGACAGCCAGCCAGCATGGAAGCCCTGGCTGCAAATCCTGTCAGCCATGACAATCTCTCTCAGCCCTACCTACCTTGCAGGGTTGTTTTTTGAGGATAAAACGGGAGGGAGGGGAGAGAACCACGTATACTTCTTTGAGCTCCTTGTGAGAAGCGAACGATATAAATATTAGCAAGCAAGCAAACAAACAAACAAACAAGTATGTAAAACAAAACTAAACGAGGAGCCTTACAGTTCACAATGTCTCCCTGAAGCTGAAGAATCTGTGGGACAGGCATTGTGAGAATAACTATGTCAAACTGGTCTGAGGAGCCTGTATTGATGGAGACCTCCCACTTCTCATCTCTGAGGCAGATTTGTGTAACGTGGTGGTTATAGAAGATATCAGCACCTGCTTCGAAAGAAAGAGAACCTAACAGATATCTGAACCAATTAACGGACAAACATCACCTGTGCTTTAGTCACATCAAGGCTGGTGCTACACACTTTACTCACAGATGCCTTTGAAGGCTGTCCAGCAACTTCATCCTCTGAAGAACACAGCTGCGCAGGTTTTGACCGGACACAGTTAGGCAGAACATGCGACTCCACTTCTTTCCCATCTGCATTGGCGCCTGGTCTGTCTCAAGTTCCACATAAACCTGTTTGTGCACTAGATCAGAGCAGCCTTTCCCAAATATGTGCGCTCCAGATGTTTTGGACAACAACTTCCACCAGTCCCAGTTGGCACAGCCGTGCTTGTTGCAGCTGACAGGAGTTGTAGTCTAAAACATCTGGACAGCACCAGGTCGGCAATGGCCACCCCAGGGAGGCCCTCCTCTGGGTTTTTCTGCCATCTTGGATGAGGTGGGCTGTGACAGTGGCGAGGGGAAGGTTCTCCATTGTGGAAACTCACTTTGGGAATTATCCCAGCGCCTTCCTGTGCATATCTACTGAGAGGCAAGTCCTGTTCAACAGGGCTTGAATACGGGACAGTGCCTGAAATATTTTACACACTTCCCTGTGATTAAGAGCTATTGAACCCAACAAGGCTTACCTCTGAGTAGACACATATGTTGGAAATGCCTTTTCAGTGACAAAGACCTTTACATTTTCTAAGGTTTTTTAGTTTTAGGTGGTATTTTATGTAGCTGTTCATTATTCTCTTTCATTTATAACTGTTGTTTTTAAATTGTATTGATTAGTTTGTATCTTTCTTTCTTTTTGTCACATTGAAGCAACTCCACTGCAACTAATGGACCTTATTTTCACATGGTTTTCCTCTAGCAGCTGAGAATAAGCCAGCTAAATATGACATAGGTTCTTGGCTTTAATCCCACCTTAAATCACAAATCCTCTCTGCTCCGTGAAGAGACAGAAAGAAAAACAAATCTGCAAATATTCATTTCTCTCCCAGCACCTTCCTGGCTAGACCTCACTTGCTAGCTTGTCCTTCTGTCTGGCCTGCCACACCAGTTAATGCTAGTGATATATTAACTTTCTGGTTTTCTCCTCTGAAATGAACTACTGTACTCAGAGGGTAGACTATGAGAGTCAAAGTGCAAGTCTGGGACACTGAAACAAGCAAGGGAGAGTAGGGTAGGTATGTATGTAAGAGAATGGAAAGAATTTGGGGCTCTGTTTCTTCCAGCCAGATGGAACCCAACTTGAAGAGGTTCAACATCTTTTTATTTGGTCTTCATTAGTTAATCTCAGGCCTGTGATAAGGAAAGCAGCCATCCTCAAAGAAACAAATCTGGCATTCATAACTGACACCTGTTTGGTTAAGAGAGCCAGCCAGATCTTGCTCACCTGCTTGGAGTGGTAGTCAGGAAGGCAAATTAGCACATCCCCGATGGCTTTTAGAATGGACTGCAAGACCTTATGCAAACGGCAATGGGGAGATGAGATCACCTTGGCTGGATATTTAACTGCTGCAGCAGATGTTTTACTTGTCTGCAATTTGCTTTTATTAACAGTGGATGCTGCAGTTTTAATTATGAGTGGAAGAACCTACCAGCTTCTCCGGAGCCATTTTATCATCATAACCAAGTTGGAAGCCCAAATGAAAAAGGCCAGAAACTGCTTTGCCACCATGCACAAAATAATTTGCTGAATCGAGCACAGGATGCAGAGAGAGATAAATGTTTTAACTAAATTATGTAAAATAACGCAGAGACAGGCCAAATCCAGTAGCTCTGTTTCTGATCCACCATTCATTAGTGTGTGTGTGTGTGTGTGTGGAAAGAGAAGCATGAATTTATAGTAAGAAATAAAAATAGACTAGGGTTTATCCACAATAAGATGTCACCTGTCAAATGTGATTTTATAAACACACCAAGAATGCAATTCTGTACACACTGGCCAGAAAGCAAACTGCACTGTTCTCAATGGAGCTTACTTCCGATTAAACATGTAGGATTGCACTGAAAGATTCACTTTTAAATGTGGGGCATGCTTCCACAATAATATATTTAGGATCATTGTTTCAAGGTCTTTACCTGACTCCTTTAAATAGTGCTTCACAATTGATGAAATTCCCTCTGGTGTTACAAAATTCTCCGCCCCTTCCTTCATCTGCATTCCTTCTACAGGGGCAGTCAATGGCCGCAGCACTCCGTGAGTCAGCAGATCTTCATAAAAGCTGAAAACAAGCAAAACAAAAGCATAAACACATCAATGTCAAATTGCCTATAGTTACTGTATTAGCTACCGTGTTTCTCATATTATAAGACACGTCTTATATTTATTTTTTCCTCAAAAAAACACACTATGGCTTATTTTCAAGGGATGTCTTATTTTTTTCCTCCTCCTCCTGCCGCGGCCGGCATTGCTGCTGTGCCTATCACTATGTCTTATTTTCGGGGTATGGCTTATATTCCTTGAATGCTTAAAAATCCTGCTATGGCTTATTTTATGGGTATGTCTTAAAATATGAGAAACAGGTATGTCCCCAAAAGGATGCTTCTGTTTTAAATACCCAACTTGAAGTTGAGTGATCACATTCACAACCATTAAAATCAAAAGGAAGAATATCCACGTGCGCAGCAATGGCCTTCGCATTCACCAGAAAGCTATTGCTACTTAAGATAAATGATCAAGAACGGATTTCACAGCCCTACCCTAATTTTAAGATCTGATTGACCAGTTTATGTGTGCTTATTTGTGTGTATGAATCTAACCCAGGCATCCCCAAACTGCGGCCCTCCAGATGTTTTGGCCTACAACTCCCATGATCCCTAGCTAACAAGACCAGTGGTCAGGGATGATGGGGATTGTAGTCCAAAACATCTGGAGGGCCGAAGTTTGGGGATGCCTGATCTAACCTGCTGCTCTCAAGATGCTATGTAAGAATGTAAGACAGTTGTCAACCATAGGTTCCCATAGGTTGGGAATAACAGCACTCTCCCCATTTGTGATTCCAAGCAACTAGCATTCAGAGGAATATTTTCTTCAACAAAAAAAAAATCCTTTCAGTAGCACCTTAGAGACCAACACGGCTACCTACCTGTAACTATTTTCTTCAACAGTAAATGTAAAACCCCAACTACCAACCCCAGTCAGTATTGCCAGTGGTCAAGGATGCTGGGACTTCAAGAATGTTTGGTACTAGGGCACTTTGGCCACTCCCAATGCTTGACAATACATCAGGCCTGAGGAACATTTGGCCCTCTGGATATGCACAGAATGCAGGCATGGATCAGCTTCCTGAAAAAGGCCTGAAAGTGCATGAATGCTGCCTGCTGAAACCTCAGAAGGCAAAGGTCTGTTAGTGCCAGTGTCCTCCTGCAACTAGTAAAACCAGGACAAATGATGCAAAATATCTGAATCTGCAGTAGAAATGACGTAAATTAAGAAAAAACAAATAAGCAAGCTGCAAAATATGTTTATTTTAGTCAGGCCTTTATTCTCTTCTGTGATGAATTAATTGCTACACACCCAGTTTAAAGGGAATGCAATGTGGAATTAATTTGGATGACTACATTATTGGGCACTCCTATTGTTATTCTATTATAAAATCTTGAGCACAGCCTTGGGAGAGCAATTGTACCCTGGGAGAGATTTTTTTAAAATAACCCACTGAGTAAGTAAATAATAAATAAAAATTGTCCTGATTACACAAGTCACAAAATCTGGCTTTCCTTGGTGAAGGGATCTGGATTTAATTTATTTCATTCTAGCACAGACTCTTTTTCAGCCCAGTTCAAATAACATATCCCTACGTTCCACGGGAAGGAAGCAGCAGGTGTATGGGGCTGCACAGGTCACCCAATGCATCAGTGGTGGGCAGTCTGTGCCCTCCAGATGTTGTTGGACCTCGGTTTACATCAGGCAGTATGGCCAATGGTCAGGAATGATGGGAGTTGGGAGTCCAGGCCACATTTTCCCACCCTTGCCTAATGTTCTGGTTGGGAGAAGCAAGCCCTCCTGCCCCCCCCCAAGATAAAGCAGCAATCTACAGCTGGAAGCAGGTATGAAGGTGCCCAATTCCCTCTCTCTTCCCAGGGAAAGATGACTACACCAGTGTTTCTCAACCAGTGTGCCTCCAGATGTTTTGGGACTACAACTCCCATCATCCCTAGCTAGCAAGACCAGTGGTCAGGAATTATGGGAGTTGTAGTCCCAAAACATCTGGAGGCACACTGGTTGAGAAACACTGGACTACACAGTTGCTCATCATCACACATTTATCATCACACCTATCAAGCTTACCAAGAATTGAAGCTACTCAAATTCTTGTTGAAGCTACCCACGTTCTTACCACACTTCTGTGTCCGAAGGAAAACACAAGGATAAACAACGTGACATGGGAGAACATGGAAAGGAAATAATGCATGGTACCTGCCATGCCACCTACCCATGTTTCCACAAAATAGTCCTGTGTAATTACTCTGCCGATAGAGACTCAGGAGGTGCCTTCTCTTTCAACTTCAAAAAACATGCTGAAAACTTTCGTATTCTGTCAGGTTTATGCAGGCAACTAGGAATGCACATTTCTGTAACTGTTAGCTGATCTATGATTTTGAATGCTTGTTTTTTTTATAATAGTATGGTTTTGTGAACTTGAAGAGTTCACTCGCATGAGATGTGGTTCCTTGGCTACATGCCTGGCAGCAGCTACTACCCACCACGTACAGAGGAAAAGAACAAATTGGGCCCCAACCTGTCAATTACATCAGAGGTCCATGTTCAAAGCTACAAATGGAACTTTCTTTTTAACAAGCAAGTGATTTAGATCAGGGTTGTGCCGTATGTGAAGGGAAATATCTGTCTAGGGCCTCCCTTGCCATGTGCCGGGTTGCTTCGAGCCACCATTTTAAGTTTTCCCACAATACCTTGAAGCACTTGATATAGTACTGTTCGAGGCCAGTAAAATGGTCGCCAACAGGCACTGATTGGAAGAGCAGCGTCACGAGGTAAGCCTACCGGATGCATGGAGGACAATTTGCCGAGGACTGCTTCAAGCCCGTATTCAGTCGTAAGAACAGCCCTCTTCCAATAAACTCTACTTCTGAGCTTCCATAGGCACTGGATCAATGCAGACATACCAATTGATCAGGCAAAAGTAGGCTGCCAAACTCAAACCTTCCACAGGTTTTTGATGTCAAGAAATGAACAGGTGAAGCTTTTTACAGAATGGAGATAGGTAGGGCTGCTAGCTAAAACTGTCTGCTACTCACACTAAAGGCATAGGTGCATTAGCTGGTTGAGAACTTGGCAACCTTACACTACCTGCTCTGTGAAACAGAAGGCTAAACTTGATGGAAAAAAATCTCAACTTTCAAAGTATCCTTATGTTAACAAAGATTTGCAATTGCTCTTTCATATACGAAGAATGTGCAAGATTTGTGCCATGAGTCACTTAGGATGCCCCAACAGTCATACAGACACCAATGCTTCACAAATGATGGAATACAACTGTAGCTTACAAGTGTGTACAAAATTAAAGCAACCTCTTATTTTTTAAAAAAGCAAAAAGTTAAACAGTAAAAAGCTGAGCATGAACAGAGAAAATGCAAACAGATTCTCTCTCAAGAGTTTCAGTAAGATCTAATTAGCAAAATTGAGGTCCTTTCATTAGCTGTGGCTCTTTCCTTCTTAAAAGTCACTCTACCAAATTCCCTTTAATATTTCATTCATTGGTGCTCAGCAGTAGATTGCAATGTAATCAATAACCACGCGTTGCTATAACAGTATTGGCAGGGCTCACCCTTGACATAGGAACCCCCCACCCCCAAAAAAGAGAAACCCAACCCGTTGTCATTCATTTCCCCCGCTCACCCTTGATGCTTTTTGGCATATTCGGGCATCCGAGTGACGTACTGGGCTCCTAGATCTGCCGTGCATTTCGGATCCTGAGTGCTGCGGCTTGTAGCCATTCTTCCCCCTTAAAAATCACGTGCGTGGAGACAAGGAAGTTTTTTAAAGCACAGCCGCGCGTATCCAATCAGCTTCCTCCGTGGGGCAAAATAAGCCAGTGGCGCCTAGTAACTGGGAAGCAGCAGGGGCATGGTTTGTTGCCTAGCGCTTAATTAAGAGCTCAAACCCAGATAAGTGTATCTATAGGGTTGCTGCCTAAAGCTGTCTGCTTAGGAACCCGGTTCCAAGTTATAAAGACCCAACAACCCCAGCTTCGTCCGGAAGGGGAATTTTCACCGTGCATATCGGGGGAGAACAGACTTCAGGGCTGTGTGTTTTCCCTCCACCCCAAATCCACTAGCTGCTGCTAGGTGCAAAGGACACGCATTCGTTGGTTGGTTGGTTGATTGATTGATAGACTCTCTACAAACCTATAAATATACTGTACCCAAGCGATGTAGAGTGTTAAAACACAACAGCTCTTCCAAACAAAAATCGAGTCCGGGTTAACTCGAGTTTTCTGCGGTCTAATTTGGAAAGCGCGTGCGTCATTTTATTAAACAACGGTGAGTCAGAAATCCTTGACGCTCCCCTGGCAAATCAGCCTGAGATCTATTAGATCCCGATCTATCTTACTCCACGCTTGAGTATAATGCACGCTGCCTTGGAATAAGCCTTGCATGGGAGGACGTATTCTAAAGCCGTGCGCTATGCGTAACGCAATAAACGCATCTACCGCGGGACTCACTCAACTTTTTTTTTTTAGTTTAGGACGGCGCTGCAGGGCGGCCACAGACCCTGGCGCAAAATTACCTGCAAGTCCCAAGGAACACAATGGGACTTGCCTCTGTAAACATGCAAGGAGAAGCGGAGCTTGGGTGCGTTTATTCCGGGCACCTCTCCTGCCAGCTTTCCCAGATCCCGCAGCCTGCCTTCCCCGGTTGTTGTTTTTTTATAATTCTTTTACCCGACAGGATCTACTACGGCCGAAGACGAGGGAGACCCACCTGCCCCACGCGCCTTGTCCCACAGCACGATGCGCAGGAGGCGCTGCGGCAGCTCCCTGCGCAAAAGCGCAGCGCACAGGCTGCCCGTCAGCCCCGCGCCCACGATCAGAACCCGCGCCATGGCGGGACCGGCCGGCGGATGGGGGCGGGATCCTCCCCTTCTTCCTGGGTTGCTTGTGCAACCGGGAGGCGGAGCCGACTCGCTGCGGAGCGCCGGCAGAGGGAGATTGCGCCGCTTCCTCGCGAAGGCAGCCGCTGTTGGATAGCTTGTTCCCCGGTCTTGGTGCCACTGCGAGCGCGGAGCTTCCTCAGAGCCGGCCTTCTCGGTGGAGGAGGCAGGAAAAGGACCTTACTTAATTTCTCCAAGTTAGGAAGCGTGCATAGGAACCCTGCTTTGTGCAAAAACACACCCCGCTCCCTGTTCAGTTGGATTGCGCACCAGAACCTAATTACATACTTAATTACCGACTCGGGGCCTGCCCAAGACATTTTGGCACCTGGTGTAAACCACAAAAGAGTACCCCGTCTCCCCACAGGGGAAGAAGAGGGGAGTGAAGATCTAAATCGGGAACAAGCAGGGGAATAAAAACATTAGGATCTGCTGCCCCTGTGTATCCTGCCGCCTGAGGTCACCTTGCCTCTCCTTGCCTTATGGGTGGGGGTCCTGGACAGCCTTGCCTGACTGGAAAGGGAACGAAGAAATGTAATGAAAGATGCATGTGATTTAAAAAACATCTTCATATGTGACACATCTCAATATTAAGAATATTTCACAATACTCAATATAACATACATTAAAATGTTCCAAGGAAAGTTCACAGCTCAGATGCATTAAGCATGGTCCTTGCTTTGAGATGAGCAAATCACAGTTTGCAGCAGTGCACACGGCAGCTCAGCCACAGCTTACGTTTTCAAATCGGATGGAAGCTGGTTTGAGGGAAAGTGCGTTGAAACATTAGGCTAGTATTTCTCAAGAAAGTAATAGAATACATATGGATTGTGGCCAATGTTAGGTGTAAAGGTAAAGGCAAAGGTACCCCTTACCATTAGGTCCAGTCGCGGTCGACTGGGTTTGCGGCGCTCATCTCGGTTTACTGGCCAAGGGAGCCGGCGTTTGTCCGCAGACAGCTTCCGGGTCAGGTGGCCAGCATGACAAAGCCGCTTCTGGCGAATCAGAGCAGGGCACGGAAACACCGTTTACCTTCCCGTCGGAGCGGTACCTATTTATCTACTTGCACTTGATGTGCTTTTCAACTGCTAGGTTGGCAGGAGCAGGGACCGAACAATGGGAGCTCACCCCGTCGCGGGGATTCGAACCGCCGACCTTCTGATCGGCAAGCTCTAGGCTCTGTGGTTTAGACCACAGTGTCATCCACGTCCCTAATGTTAGGTGTACTTAGCTTGAAATACCAGTGGGGGGAGTGCCATGGATCTGGAGTACATTTCAATGTGCGTACAGCCTAGTTTTCATCATATGGTGAAGACAGGACCAGTGCTATAATTTGGCAAGCTAGGCAGTTGCCGAGGGCAGAGACCTCAGAGAGGCACTGCTTTATACAGATTAGTTTTTGTTATATCTGATAAATTTCTGAAAATATTTTCCTTTTATTTTATATGAGATTGAATCCTGACAAGACAGAAGTACTGTTTGTGGGGGACAGGAGGCGGGCGGGTGTGGAGGACTCCCTGGTCCTGAATGGGATAACTGTGCCCCTGAAAGACCAGGTGCGCAGCCTGGGAGTCATTTTAGACTCACAGCTGTCCATGGAGGCACAGGTCAATTCTGTGTCCAGGGCAGCTGTTTATCAGCTCCATCTGGTACACAGGCTGAGTCCCTACCTGCCCGCTGACTGTCTCTCCAGAGTGGTGCATGCTCTAGTTATCTCTCGCTTGGACTACTGCAATGCGCTCTACGTGGGGCTACCTTTGAAGGTGACCCGGAAACTACAACTAACCCAGAATGCAGCAGCTAGACTGGTGACTGGGAGCGGCCGCCGAGACCACATAACACCGGTCCTGAAAGACCTACATTGGCTCCCAGTACGTTTCCGAGCACAATTCAAAGTGTTGGTGCTGACTTTTAAAGCCCTAAACGGCCTCGGTCCAGTATACCTGAAGGAGCGTCTCCACCCCCATCGTTCTGCCCAGACACTGAGGTCCAGCACCGAGGGCCTTCTGGCGGTTCCCTCGCTACGAGAAGCCAAGTTACAGGGAACCAGGCAGAGGGCCTTCTCAGTAGTGGCACCCACCCTGTGGAATGCCCTCCCACTAGAGGTCAAAGAGAACAACAATTACCAGACCTTTAGAAGGCATCTCAAGGCAGCCCTGTTTAGGGAAGCTTTTAATGTTTGATTGATTTCTGTATTTTACTGTTTTGTTGGAAGCCGCCCAGAGTGGCTGGGGGAACCCAGCCAGATGGGCGGGGTATAAATAATAAATTATTGTTATTATTATTATTATTATTATTATTATTATTATTATTATTATTATATATTTTGGATAATTTTATCATTTTTGAAGTAATTTATACATTAGAATTTTTGCAAAAGAAACTTATTTGGCTTGGCAGCCATAACAACTGAACATGTCAAAGCACCAGCACTTTGACCTGAAGGAACTAGTGACAGCATTTGCAAAGGAAAATGCATGCAAAGCGAGATTTTGATGTGGCTGAAAATGAGAACAGCTTGGGGTAAAGATGAAGCTCGCTCTTTCCTCTGGCCTTGTGACACCCGATTTCTCTGATTCGTTTTTTTAAGCACACCACAATATTACACAGGGCAGGGATTTGGAAACTGTGGCCTTGCAGATGTTGAACTCCGTACTCGCACCAGCTCCAGCCAGCAAGGGCCGTGGTCAGAGATTATGAGATTTGTAGTCTAGCAACATCTGGAGGGCCACAGGTTCCCTATTCCTGATATAAGAAGAATGTGTGGGATCAGACCAAAGGCCCATCTAATCCAGTATCCTGGCAGCCAACCTATGGCAGCCTGTGGGAAACCCTCAAGATGTGGGCTTAATGTGTAGTGTAAAATATTTCCCAAGTCTGTTTTAATGCTCTGTGGATGACTGCATACAAGACTAAACATCTATACCTGCATTTGTCCTGGAAGGCAACACTTTGTGCTTGGTAATTTTTAAATTCAGCAATGGTTTATAATAAAAAGTAGGAAGAACTGAGTGACTGAGTTTCCACTTGTGACTCCTAAACACAAGTATTTGGAGGCCTACAGGGCTTTATACTTCAGAAACCATTTGAAAGCTCCTAAAGAATCTGCTTAGCTATCAGTATTATGTGCACCAAAGTAACTGGTATCAAATAATAGTTACCTGGTTTCTGTTTGTAAGCAAATATTTTTTCAGTGCATTTTTTAAAACTACAATTGCTGTAAACTGTTCCGATTTAAAAATAAACAAATTAGCGGTATATAAATATTTCTTAGAAAACAAATAAGTAAATACTGTAGCAAGTTTGAAACTGTGGCGTGGAGCAGCTGCAGCTTTCAAAGGCTGTTGAAGGCAGCTTATTAAGTACTGAAATCGCTTGCTTTTGTTTGTGCAGAAATAAATGTCAACCCCATTTCCTTTTCAAAAATGTGTAGATATGCATGCTGGATGTGCAGTAGAAATCCAAAACGTACTTCCTTAGAAACAGGTGAGTGATTATGGATCAAGCTGGCACCCTTTGATTGGGCTAGGGGATGGGAAGGAAGTTCGATGCAGTTCACATTTAAGGATGAAACTGCCCTATTTTAACTTTCCCAAACAATGTGCAGACACAGCCATCCTGGGAAATTCAAACTTCTCCGAGCTTCGCTGTGCAGTTCTCCAGCCAAACCATATGTATAGAAATGCACAGCAGGGTAAAATGTGCACATATGCCTATATTAGTGAAAATAACATACAAAATGCATTATATTAGGGGAAACCACTTTGAAGAAGAAGCAGCATGAGTAATGATGATGGTGATGTACCCTACCCATCTGATTGGGTTGCCCCACCCACTCTGGGAGGCTATTTGTATCTATATTTGGGGGAAGTGCATAGAAAAACGGGTATATTAGGAGAGTTGCGCACCAAAATGCAGGTGAGCATTTGTGAGGACTTTAATTCTCTCTGTCCTACCTTGTAAACTGGTATGCTAATATAGGGAACTCAATTTAAGATTATAAAAATTAGAAACGGAGAAATTGAAATTGATACATCACCCATCCCTTGTTGAAGAGTTTAGATTGTGCTTAACACTGAATTCAGAAGGACTTGAAAGTGGTTAACTTGGGATATGTATCCAATTCCTTTTTTATTATTAGAACTATGCATTGGTTTGTGAATTTGTACAGTCATACCTCGGTTTAAGTACGCTTCGGTTTGAGTACTTTCAGTTTAAGTACTCCGCGGACCCGTCTGGAACGGAATAATCCACTTTCCATTACTTTCAGTGGGAAAGTTCGCTTCAGGTTAAGCACGCTTCAGGTTAAGTACGGATTTCCAGAACCAATTACACCCATACTTCGGGTTAAGTACGCTTCAGGTTGAGTACTCTGCAGACACGTCTGGAACGGATTAATCCACTTTCCATTACTTTCAATGAGAAAGTTTGCTTCAGGTTAAGTATGCTTCAGTTTAAGTACTACGCAGACCGTCTGGAATGGATTAATCCACTTTCCATTACTTTCAATGGGAAAGTTCGCTTCAGGTTAAGTACACTTCAGGTTAAGTACAGACTTCCAGAACCAATTGTGTACCACTGTATGTATCTATCAGAAGGTTGGCGGTTCGAATCCCTGCAACAGGGTGAGCTCAATGGGAAGTTATTTTTTCCTATTGCTGGCACATAAGGTCTGATCTGGTTTGCTGCTGTGTAGGGGGGTGGCACTGTGGGTTAAACCACAGAGCCTAGGGCTTGCCGATCAGAAGGTCGGCGGTTCAAATCCCCACAACGGGGTGAGCTCCCGTTGCTCGGTCCCTGCTCCGGCCAACCTAACAGTTCGAAAGCACGTCAAAGTGCAAGTAGATAAATAGGTACAGCTACAGCGGGAAGGTAAACAGCATTTCCGTGTGCTGCTCTGGTTCACCAGAAGCGGCTTTGTCATGCTGGCCACATGACCTGGAAGCTATACGCCGGCTCCCTTGGCCAATAACGTGAGATGACCCCAGAGTCGGTCACGACTGGACCTAATGGTCAAGGGTCCCTTTACCTTTTTATTGTTAATGAGAAATATTTGTCTCTGTGTGAACTGGTACTATGTACGGCCAGAAGAGGGCAGGCTTATCCTTTGGAATTGCTCTTCACAGTTGCAGCAGCAAATTAGTCGATGCAGTTTAGCTACATCTCCGTACAGACGAAAGTGCTAAGTAACATATATTTATTCTCTCTCGCTCTTGCTCTCTCTGTGTGTTTTCTATTCTTTAGTGATCTAGCGTATTGATTGTAGAAGTGTATTGATGGCTTTAGAAGCGTATTGATTGTAGAAGTTAGGCCCTGTGACACTTGCACACACTTTTCTTATGCTGTCTCTTTAATCACAAGCAACAAATTCCTGGCTTGCAGAATTGGGAAAGTGAAACAACTAGGCAAGTGTAGAATACGAAACCCAGACTCGCATTGAGGAAGCCAGGGCACTTAAATAAATTTTGGTAAGGTAGACACAGTGGCCTAAAATATCAAGCCTGATATAAAAGAAAAACTGAACCTGGCCCTTGGTTCTGGCCCAAGTATTAAATGTATATAAAAGCATTGTGATACTAGCAATTTTCCAAGCGGCAGACCAACTGTGTGTTACAAAGATGTCTACAAGCTTGACACGAAGGCTAGCAGAATCTACCCCACCATGTAAGATTCCCATGCAGACAACCGCAGTGCCTGGAGACAGTCAGGTCGTGTATACATGGCAGTGACCAGAAGTGGAACGACTGCTGGAGGAGTGCAAATAAATGCCATAGGGCATCCGAAGCACCACAACCAGATGCCTTCATTTGCCCCAGCTGCAACAAAACATGTCTCTCCAATATGTCCATCTCTACAGCCACAGCAGACGCTGCAACCATCCAACAGTTTGACTTCACCCCCAGAGGCGCTCCCCTCCATTGTCGCCTGAGACAGACAACAACATATCTTACAGACAGCCAGAGGAGGTTTGTGTTGAGACATTCACCGAAACTGGGAAGCCAACAGCCCCCCTTATTTCCCTCCAGGAGCCGGCGTCAACCATTATTGTGTGTTAGCAGACAGCCATTCTACAGATGAAAACGACAACAAAAGTACCGTATTATTATTATTATTATTATTATTATTATTATTATTATTATTACTATTATTATTATTAAAATTTACATTTCTGCTTCTTAATTTTTAAGTTTGATAGCACAGATTTTTTTGAAGCAGGAAATTTGAATTTTAATAGCACAGATTTTTTGAAGCAGGAAATTTAGATATTCTGAAGTATATACTATATCAGACAGCAGAAAACAGGTCTTTGCTAGGGATCAGCTTCTTTTCTGTGATCTTAACAATGGGTAAATATACCTGCAATTATTTCTAAGATCACTTATAAAAAGGGCATTCATGAATTGTATCTTCTATTGACACAACCACAAGCTCTGTCCTTCTTAGGAATTCCTTTGTTCCAGCCCATTCAATCTGCTAGTGGAAGGACATTTAATCTTGCCTATGTGAAGGCTACCCCCATTTTGACATTTGGTAGGTGTGGGCATTAAGGGACCCAGGTGGCGCTGTGGTTAAACCACTGAGCCTAGGGCTTGCTGATCAGAAGGTCGGTGGTTCGAATCCCGGTGACAGGGTGAGCTCCCGTTGCTCGGTCCCAGCTCCTGCCAACCTAGCAGTTCAAAAGCACGTCAAAATGCAAGTAGATAAATAGGAACCGCTACAGCGGGAAGGTAAACAGTGTTTCCATGTGCTGCTCTGGTTTGCCAGAAGCGGCTTTGTCATGCTGGCCACATGACCTGGAAGCTATACACCGGCTCCCTCGGCCAATAAAGCGAGATGAGCGCGCAACCCCAGAGTCGGTCACGACTGGACCTAATGGTCAGGGGTCCTTTTACCTTTACCTTTTTAGGTGTGGGCATTAAAAACTGACTTAGCTGAGTTTGCTTAGGTTCTGGCTGAACCTTTGCTTCTTCTTTCTCCCCCCCCCTTTTTTTAAAAAGTGCTTTGTACATGGTGCAAAGGTAATAGTCCAATGCTATGTCTGATGTGGCAGTCAGTTGTAGGGGTGCAACTTGGCAGTGCACTGAATGCTAGTGCCTGGGCTAGGCAGATGTCTGACCTTACTGGCACATCCTTATCCCACCAGTTGCCCACAGGTAAGAACAGGGGGAAACCCTCGCAGAGTTTCCCCATTCCACTGAAAGATCACCACAAGGCTGTGCTTTTGAAACAGCATGATTTACAGATTTCTTCATTCTCTTATTTATACAAACCCTGCTTTTTTAAGATTAGCTTTAAGATTAATGTTAACCCTCAAATTAACTTTAAGATTAACATTAACCTTGTTTGACAAAAGCTTTCTAAATAGCCTTTGGAAGCCAACAATTAATTGGCTGTCCAAACTTAATTTGCCTAGCTGTTTCACAATAGCTTAGGAAAGCACGCAAGTGCTCTGATTTATGAGCTAACCTTTTCATGAAGGTTAACTGGGACCCTGTAAAGATGTTAGCTAGATGTATCATTTTTTAAAAGTGTACATAAATATTTTTGGGGAGGAGGAAAGGGGGATGTGAGCAGAACCGACTCAAGTGGTTTCTTAAACTGTAAGAAGATCTTATCTCAAGTGGCTTGTTGTCTTTTGATAGCCAAGACAGTGTCACAGTTATTTACGTGACCCCTGCATTTTTCTCCCCTCCCTACTCCCTGAGCTCCGCAGTTTATATATTGGAAAGGCTCAGTCAACAAGAGACACAGTTTATTCTAAACGGTATGTAGTGAGAGAACTGTGGCTGCTTTTTACCATCTTAAATGTTTTAGCTCTGCCCTTCATTAGGTTTACTTGTGTTTTCTGACTTTTGCAGGTGCTGCTGTTTTTTTTGCAGTCGAACCATTTCAAAGCATCAGATCTTCAGAGGTAAGGTTCTCAGAACTGTCCAGGGTGCGTATAAGTGTGTATACGGTTAGATCTAAGGTGTTTTTAATACTAGATGTATCTTTCACCCACAAGGTATACAGCACATGGATTCTGCTGATATAGGTGTAGAAGAAGATGTCCTCTCACTACACAGAGAGGGGTAGATTGACAGAAAACTGATGGTCGCTGCCTAGTGCAGAAGAGAGACCTTTGATATATAATGTGGAAAATGTATATGGATGGAGAAAACTTGAGTTGCAGCAGTAGCCATGTTTCACACAAGGGCCAAATGACATAGTACGTTTAGCTCCATATCTGTGCCTCTAAATGCAGGGCTGGTTTGTTTTCCATAGATTGTCAGCATAGGGACCCTGATGCAGATAGGGACCCTAGCATGGTGTTAGGGTGACTTTAACCTACCTGCTGCAGTCCTGGTTTGACCACCCAACCGACCCCTCAGTGCCTGCAATCTGCATTGAGGAAAATAACCCTCTTATTTTCACATCAATGGGAACTTACCGTATTTTTTCCTATTGCTGGCACATAAGGTCTGATCTGGTTTGCTGCTGTGTAGGGGGGTGGCACTGTGGGACGTGGGTGGCGCTGTGGGTTAAACCACAGAGCCTAGGGCTTGCCGATCAGAAGGTCGGCGGTTCGAATCCCCACGATGGGGTGAGCTCCCGTTGCTCAGTCCCTGCTCCGGCCAACCTAGCAGTTCAAAAGCACGTCAAAGTGCAAGTAGATAAATAGGAACCGCTACAGCGGGAAGGTAAACAGCGTTTCCATGTGCTGCTCTGGTTTGCTAGAAGTGGCTTTGTCATGCTGGCCACATGACCTGGAAGCTGTACACCAGCTCCCTCGGCCAATAACGTGAGATGAGCGCGCAACCCCAGAGTCGGTCACGACTGGACCTAATGGTCAGGGGTCCCTTCACCTTTTTTTAGGGGGGGAAGGGCTGAAACCTAAAGGCACAGATATGCAGCTAATGTAACATGTTACTTGACGGGAAGCACTTTATTTTTGTTATTGCAGAAGGGGACCTTTATATGTGGCCAACATTGCAATGCTTCTTATCTGCTGAGTGCTGATTTCTGTCTACGACGGTGCTCCGACAAGCAGTTAATTCACTTCTTTCTTTGAAAACACTGTCGACTTACCTGAAGTGCAATGACCCGATGAAAGATGCCGTGCTAATCATTTTAGAAGCCCTGAGTACGAATAACATTGACGAATGCGAAGTTAGCTCAAACTCATCAAATTTGGGTGTGCTAATTAAGATCCATTCCCAACAGGCAAACAGATGATGTCGTGGGCTTCCATTCTCATCTGCTTGGTTTATGGCTCTGCGTTAGCTCATGGACTTATTGGGGATAGATCGGTTGATCATGAAGCCACCTTAAATGCGGTAAGTTAACGTAAAGCGGGGAATGTTCCCCAAGACACAGAATGAGAAAAGCCCATTAGGGGTTCAGTTAAATGGGTTCAGCCCACAAAATGTGTGACCTGTTCTCTGCCAAACATCATTTGATACTGATTGAGCTTGGATCTACTCCAGGGGACACACTAGCTGGAAAGCTTCCAGGGGCCACAATGATTATTAATCGTTGGAAAAAGAGAAGCATCCCTAAAAAGAAACGTTATGAGGGATGGGTGAGGGCCAGATTCTCACTACCATTGTTCTATACAAAGAGGATGAGGAAGATTCTTTTCTTCCCCGCTCCCCATACATGGTATGCTCCTTTCCTGCCTCACACAACGTTGTCAAAGATGTGAGAGGAAGTGAAAAAGAAGGGAGTTCATGGGCAAAGGCGTGCTCTCGTTCACATGGCTGTGTCTGGATTTTACTACCCCTCCAGTCCCTCTGAGCTGTGACAGAATATATTTACAATACTTACTTGTTCTAGCAGAGCCTTTTAAAGCTTCTCAAACTGATTTTAAAATATTGTGTGGGTCCCTGTAGAAAGAGCTCATCCAGTATTGGGAATACCCTGCTGAGGAACATGACGTCACGACAGATGATGGCTATATACTTACCGTCTTCAGAATCCCACATGGCAGAGCTGACAGCCCGGACCCAAGCGCGGGTTTGTACTATAAATTCTTATTTGCTTGATTTCCATTAAGACTTAACAATGCTTAAGAATTAGTACGCTTTTAAGGAGGGAATCATTTTCCCCCTCCCTTCAATCTGTGTATAAATATCTTGTTTGCCTTCTGAATTTTAAAATGGCTCAACCTTCCTCTGCTCCCCACTCCAACTCATCTGACCCTTCTCTGTGCATGTCTGGGGCACTGAAAGTGGGGTTAGAAATTAGAGCGGCACCACTGCTACTGGGGGCAGGTTAGCTCAGGTAGAGCATGTCAAACTATTTGCAGCCAGTAGTTACAATAGACATGCAGACTTTTCTGGGTATGTATTTAGCAATAGATCCACAATCTAATCTAGCAGCAAATGATATATTACAGGACAAAAGTTACTGTTGAGTGGTGATGTAAAAAATAATCAGTTTCGATTATGACCTGCATTCATTGCATTCAGCACTGTTTCCATTCTGCAGTTCAGCTTCTGACAAAACTAAGTTATTCCTCTCACAGTCTTCTGGCAGAATTTTACATAATTACAGAGGTAATCATTTTATTGTTATGTTATTCCACACCATATATTTAAATGCAAGTCGTGTGTGTGTTTGTGTGTGTGTGTGTGTGTGTGTGTGTGTGGTAATCAATTACAAAACCTTTTTGGACTAAAAACAACAGCAAATACCAATTGTATTTGCTGGATTGATTTCTGCTCTGGACATGGGACTAAGAAGTGTACACCAAGAATTTCTGCTTCCGTTTCCTATAGAATCCTCCGACATCCTTGTCTTTGAGCTCGCCAAAGTTCAAAGATAATGATGGGAGGGCAGAAAGTGTGTGGGAGAGGAGGGGGCTCCAAGAGGACTGGCTCCTTGCGAGGTCCCTGCCTGACGTGACACCATGTCCGAGGAGAAGCCCAAGAAAGGAGTAAAAAACAGAGAATGATCATATCAATTTAAAAGTAAAACAAAACGGCACACACCACTAGGTAAGCTTATGAAGGCCTATTGTAAGAGACAGGGTTTGTCAATGAGACAGATTAGTCAGACTTGATGAAACCAATTAATGAAACAGACACACCTGCACAGTTGGAAATGGATAATGAGGATACTATCGATGCGTTTCAACAGTAGACGGGTGGCATGTGCTAAATATCCTGTCCTTTTAGGAAGAGGCATGTAAAATTTCAACTCACTTTAGCATCTGTCCTTGGGTGTGCTATTAAATAGTAAACAAATGAACTTGCCAATCATACAGGAATCTTCTCATGTTCTGAAGACATTTATCCAAATTCTTTCCCTGTCCCTGATATATTGCATGTTCAAGTTGAAGCTGCACCTGTGGAAAATTACTGCATCATACAAATGGGCCCAGTCAAAGCATCCCCCAGATTGTTCAGCACCCCCCTCTTTTCATTTCTTTCAGGGCCAAGGCCAGTAGTATTTCTGCAGCATGGCTTGCTTGTAGACGCTGCGAACTGGTTCCAAAATCTTCCTCATAACAGCCTGGCTTTCATGCTAGCTGATGCTGGCTATGATGTTTGGCTAGGAAACAGCCGAGGGAACAACTGGTCCAGAAGACATCACATTCTCTCACCCAGATCACCGAAGTTCTGGGAATTCAGGTAGCCTGATTGTCTGGCGGCAGCATTCCTGTCCCAGCTATAAAGCTCTCATTAAAGGCAGCCCCACATTGGAGAATGCATTGATCATGTCAGCATCTATTGTGCTGAAAAAATTATAATGTTAGGCCCTCTTTTCTCAGTAACCTCAGAGTATCTGCAGTTACTGAGCACAGCACAAATGGGAAGATAGTAGTCCTGACATAACTGTCTGGAATTAAAAGAGTCTGGAAGGTCCTTTGTTATCCCCATGAAGCCAGCCTAACGTGGATAGTATTTTTTCCCTCCAGCTTTGATCAGATGGCAAAATATGACCTTCCAGCAGCTATAGATTATGTTCTGCAGAAAACTGGGCAGGAACAACTGTTTTACATTGGCCATTCACAAGGAACCACCATGGGTAAGTTCAAAAGCATGAAACTTATTTCCAAATGGGCAAGCCTAGAATTGCAACCTATTTAAAGATGCCTATTTACAGTCACTCTGCACATCCACATGCAGTGAAATATGAAGTTATAGATGACAATTTTGCTAAACTTGTTTGCTTGTAGTTGTGCGGTGGGTGGGGTGTGGGGTCCTGGCTTTGCTTTGTCCCTAGATGCTAAAATGTCAACAAACCAGTTCTTCAAGTTTACCATTAACCCCTACCCCCCACGTATTTCCTTTCTTTGATGACAAAACCTGTTCCTCTCTCCTCTTTCTTCCCCACAGCTTTTATAGCTTTTTCTACCAATCCTAAACTGGCTGCAAAAATCAAGCTGTACATTGCCTTGGGTCCTGTTGCCACAGTTAAACATGCTAGAACTCCTCTGGCAAAGCTCTCGCTGCTTCATGAAGTGCAAATCAAGGTATGCAGTTCTTGTGAGTGTTCACTATACAGATCCAGAGCGGAATACCCTGTAGTGGTAAACAATTTGGTGCTGCTGCGGCCTAAGAACCACAAGAGCAACTCCTTTAGCACTGTGTGATGCCTGACAGGCCGGGCATCAACACCTGACGTGGGTTGGGCAAGCATTGGAGCTGACGCCAGCCTCTTTTTCCCTCTGTGGCCTGGCGCTGTGAAGTGAAGCATGGCGGCAGTCATAGTATCGGGTGGCTAGAGCTGCAGTGCCTTCACCGCAGCTGCCCATTTCCTCGGCTGCCTGCTACTGCCAACACCCATCCCTCGGTAAGCTTTCCACAACCGGGAAGCTGTGGAAGGGGACCACCAGAGGGCACTTTGGCAAGGCCCTTATCAAACCTTGCAGTGGCCCTATGAAAAAAGTACATCAGTGGACAACTTTGCCATGTAAACTAGGCAGACCGCTGGTTTAACTCAGCGCTGGCTATAAGTTTTTGACTTGAGGGCCACATTTACTCATGGCCAAGCCTCCGTGGGGGTGGGGCATGCCAACAGGGGTTGTGGACAGCAGTGGGTGTGGCCACCTCACACTCTTGCTCACACACTTATCACATGCACACACAGGATACACAGTGCAGGTCAGCTGAGAAGGAGGAAGATTGCTTCCTTGCACTCCAGCAAATGATCTATCTGCTGAGCAGGGAGGGGATTATTTACATCTCCCTTGGGGTGCATTCTGTCTGCTTTACATCCTGCCCCCCCTTGCTCCTGCCACTCTTGGTCTTTACCTTTTCAGGACTTTAGGATTGTCCTTCATATATGATGTACGATTACTTTAGATTTTACCGCATTACACTGGATGTTGTTTTAATATTGTACAAATGTTTGCATTTTCATTTGCACTGGGATCCATGTGCAGATGCCTTTACAAAATTTTAATAAATCAGTAGATAATATAGTCGATTATAAGGGCCAGGGGCGTAGGAAGATAGGGGCGGTGGGGGTGGTGCGCCCCGAGTGACGCGATCCCAGGGGCGCCATCGCTGCTGCCCGCCCCACCCCAAAACATGCGCCCTGCCCCTGTGCGCGGCACCCCGCCCCAGAATGCGTGCCATGTCATTGCACATGGCGCCCCACCCCAAAACGTGTGCCACGTCATTGTGCATGGTGTGCCCTGCCCCCAGAATGCGCGCCACGTCACTGGGGGCAGTGTGCCTGCTCTCCACCCCCGGTGGCAGAGTGTGAAGCTCCACCGCCGATAAGGGCTCTCTTAAGGCCCACATTTCATTGCATTCCAATACTGTAGTACTTAAACTAGAGACATTTGCCATGCAGAGCGGTGTCCGTGCCTGTCCTGTCTTAAGTGCTTACAATTTGGGAGTTTTTAGATCACATTATCACTCTACAGAACTGGAATAATGAGGATTCCATATCCTTAACACGAGTGTCACTTTGAAATTTTGCAGGCCATGTTTGGAATGAAAGAATTTTTACCAAAAACTTTTTTTGGTTCTTCGATTGCTGCTGAATTTTGCAGCCGAAACTTATTGGCCCCCATTTGTGGCAACCTCCTGTTCATATTGTGTGGATTTAATGAGAAGAACCTAAACCTGGTGAGTAGAATTTTTTTAATATATGCTTTGCTGCATTCCCAATACCATTTGTTCTGTCTACTTTCTCCTCCTGAATCACATGTATTAGGAAAAGCAATGGCCACACTCAAGCATGGACCACTTAAGGACCAGGGAAGGAGCCTGAACATAGATGGTGCCTGGCTTGGATAAACAGAGACACATTATCTGTCTGGTTCTGTCTAAACCAGGGACTTCCGGTCATCCAGATATTGGACTACAATTCCCATGATTCCTGACCTTTGAACACACTGTCTGAGGCTGATGGGAGTCCAACAATGTCCACTAGGTTCCCCATACACTGGTCTAAGCAGTAGAGGCAAGAAGGGAACAAACTGCGACCATACACAAAAATTCAGCTGTCGCCAGGCCACAGTTCTATACTTCACTGCATGCACATTTAGCTAATCCTATAAATATTGTTATTCTGAATCACATGTTTAATCTTTTCTATACCTCGCTGGGTTTGTGAAAAAGAAGCTATTTTATCTTTCAGAGCCGAGTAGATGTGTATGCAGCCCAAGCCCCGTCTGGAACATCTGTGCAGAATATGATCCATTGGAAGCAGGTATGAGCCACCGGAAATATTAACCTCCCCCTCTCCCATTGTTCCTTTTCCTGACACGTGTGTACATTTGAGATTCTTTTCTATCTGCAGAGCGTCCTTAGTGGTAAACTCCAAGCTTATGATTATGGATTGTTTGACAACCTAGCTCGTTATAACAAGGTAAAGCCTTTTCCAAGTTTTTTTAGATTTTGTTCTAAAATGAAAAAAATAATAATACCAAAAGTTTGCAAATGCCCTTACTATCTCCACCACCCTTAAAGCATTGAATACCATGCTGTATTTATTCTAAAAAGCAACTGACAGGTGACAGTGAGGCAGGGGTGAGACGGCAAAAGAAAGAAAGTAGGTTGTGCAAGAGAGTAAGCCGGCTTACACTGCCTGATGAAGCCAGGTTCAGTGATTAAAACATTGCAGTGATTAAAATTAATTAAAAAATAATAATGTTCTGTACCTTTTACTAAACAACAATAGCATAACAAGCTAGTTAAAAAATGCTACAGGTTCTTAAACTCTTTTTTGTTTATTGTTATTTTAACTTTGCAGAAGTATTACCGTAGATTATTGTTGTTAACTCTTCTTATTGATTTTTTTAAAAAATTCCTTTTGTAAACCATATTTAGGGTTCTTCTTATTTAACAGTGCATACTTTTAATGAAATATTTATTTACATTTCTTCCCCCTACCCTTACACATAAAAAATGGACAAAACTTTGCTAAAATCTTATTCTGTTTCATTTGAGCTCATTTTCTCTTTCAATCTTTTTTAAAGGTTCAACCTCCTGAATACAATATAAGGGATATGAATGTAACAACAATAGTCTGGAGCGGTGGAAACGATTGGCTTTCTGGCCCTGAGGATGTCGATGTGTTAATCCCCAAGATCAAAAACCTCCTTTACCACAAATCTATTCCTGAGTGGAATCATCTGGATTTTGTGTATGGTCTTGATGCTGCCGATCGAATGTATTATAAAATCATTGAGAATTTAAAAGAGAACCTTTAAGGAAACGTGTCTCTTGAAATAGAAACAAAGTCCCTTTGCTTTCCTGATTGTCTGATTTTTTAAAATAAAAAATAAACTAATACTTTATAAAACTTTCTCATAGTATTACTGTACCCAGTACATTTCACCCCACCTCAGATTTAAATGCACATCAGTCAAATTGGATTTGATAAATATATTGCCAAATTTATACATCACCCAGGACATTTCTGATTATTATTATTATTATTATTATTATTATTATTATTATTTTATTTATTGAATTTATATATAGCCAAGGGTCACAGAATAAAATCAAGATATAAAACCACATAATAACTAATAAAAATAAAAACAAGAACCCAATAGCCCCCCCCAATAACCACACAATTTAAAAGAGCATAGGATGTAAATCACGTCAACCAAAGGCCTGGTTAAAAAGGAACGTTTTTGCCTGGTGCCTAAAGGTGTATAATGAAGGTGCCAGGTGAACTTCCCTGGGGAGAGCCACTGCAGAGAAGGCCCCGTTCTCGTGTTGCCACCCTCCGGACCTCTCGAGGAGGAGGCACATGAAGAAGGGCCGCAGGAGATGATATCAGGGTCTGATATCTCCTGCCCTGCCCTGCTGAATTCTACCTGAAAATCATGGAGAATGGCCTTTTCTGTGGTGGTTCCCTATTTATGAAATGCTCTCACCAGTTGGGGCTTGCCTGGCACCACCACCAAATATCTTTAGGCACCAAGCAAAAGCTTTCCACTATTTTATTGCAATATTGTGCGCCACCTCATATTAAGTTCGAGAGCCAAGGTGCCACTGTATACAACCTGAGCCTATGAGGGAGGGGTCCACAGCTTCCATACCCAAAAGGGGTCTTGTTTCTCCCTTGGATTCTTGGATTCAAACGTAAATCAAACCTTGCTCTCCAGCATTGCTCTCTCTCTCTCTCTCTCTCCAGCTTGCTGTTTTACCTCAAGGTCACATCACTCCGCTCTCAACACTTGTCTTTTGACTTTTTGTCAGTTGAGGGAAAGGATGGGCAGCCAGACTATCACTTCAACACAGAAAGTTAACCTGGCTTATATTTTAACACTTGCTGGATCCAGGCTTAGAATGACACGAAGCCTAGTCCCCAACCCACACTGTCAAACTCATGACAGTATCAATGTGGTTTTATTATTATTATTATTATTATTATTATTATTATTATTATTATTATTATTGTTTGGTTGCTAGGTTGTAAGTTGCTTTGGGTTGCCCTGGGCAACATAAAGCAACTAACAAATGTAATAATTAAAAAATATTTATAGCACTGGAGACAGTCACTCTACTGGAGCAAAAGCACTAGCATAGTTTGTAAACATGCATGAGCTGCCTAAATTGTGGTTTTGTTAATTCTCCTTGACCTCTCAGCAGCTTTTGATGCCATCAGCCATGGTCTCCTTCTGGAGCGGCTGTCTGAGTTTACAAATGGGTGGCACCACTTTGTGGTGGCTCCAGTCTTACGTGGATGGTTGTTTCCAGAGAGAGATGCTTGGAGAGTGTTCTTTGAGCCTGTGGAGCCTTCAGTGTGTGGTTGGTGTGGGCAGAAGGGAGTTTAAAGACCTCTCTTCCAACGCCTATCTAAATTATACGTATCTTTCGTCCCTCGACTCCCAAGCTGATAATGGATCATTTCATGCCATTCCATCTGTGTCAGGCTACAGATATACAAAACTGCCCACAAATTGTGCGCTTCTTCCATCTTTTGGTTTCAGGACCTGACACATTGTTTTGTTTCCCATTCTTCATTTCTACCTATTTTCTTTTCCTTCCTTCCTTTTTTCTTTTTCTTTCTCTTTAAAAAACAAAACAAAACCAGAAATAAGTTCATTTGCAGAAATTCCTGCTATGCAGGCTATAAAATCCAGCACCACTTAAGCACTTGAAAAAATAAAATAAAAATGCTATTGGTCTGAATGGGGGAAAGTGCAGGAGGGATGCAATGCAGAGCCTGTGGACTCAGCAAATAAAACGTTTTAAGTGTGTTTTAAGTGCCATGTGACACTAGATGGTGATGGTGAGACTTATGGAAAATCCAATGTATTTTTTAAACAAGCATTTTCAGAATGCTTTTATATATGTGTAGATTCCACCTGTGTCTCTCTGCAGGGAGAAGCTTTCCAGAAACAAGTAATATGTTGCTATTTATTTCCTTGACAAATCAGTAGGTGGCAGCAGAAGAAAGTAAATAGCTCGTGTCTTTGGCTTCCCTTACAGTTTCTTCTCATCCTTGGGTCAAGCTATCTAAGAAAGGATGTGTGTTATTGTCTCCCCAAGTCTCCCTTATCTCAGCATTCCGTTTTGTCCATTTGCCGCCTTCTCCCTTCCTTTATTTTCTTAATGAAGTTTCATATTTCCGGGTCGCTCAACCACTGCCACAGTGTCCTTTCTCCTGGCAGATCAAGAGGAGCAGAGGACAGCAAAGGTTGCAAGGTTTTAAGCTGGGGCAATCAGAATAAGGTCCACTATCTGACTGCTGACTTAGGACCCTAAACTGTGTTTTTATAATCGACTTTTTATTTTGTTCTGTGCATATTGCAATGTTCTTTTGTTGCTATGGCTGATGGCTGATGCAAATGAAGTTACATTCATTCATTCATTCATTCATTCATTCATTCATATAATTTGGAGGGCTAGATCATTTCCCCCCCTCAAAAATTATTTCCTCTAGCACAAATGGATGAAATTTTGCCTATTAAAGACTAAAATGAGGTATATTCCATTGAAATATTAAAAAAAAAGGTTACACACATTTTTTTTGTATGCTGTTTTACCATTTCATAAAATTGTATTAACAATTCTATATATATTTTGTATCAAATTTGGACACAACACCACATTCCACAATGGGGAGTGTTCTTAGCAACATAGGGTATACAAATGTCACACCTGCGCAAGGTAAAAGCCCCTTTTTGGGACCTCAAAACTCAGCCAGCAGACCCTGCCGGGCATGCTGAGAAAAGAACCTACAGGAGAGGTAGCAAAACATCGTCCTCTAGCGACGTCTATACTGTTACTGCAGCTAAAAAAAGCTTCCTTATGTGTTTGATGACCCTATATAATGTTGTATATGTGTGACTCTAAAGCTTGAGTTCAATTTTATATCTGCTTACAGTGACTTCAAAAATGGTCAAAAAACTGATAAATAAAATTTTTGAAATCATTTTGTGCGTGACGTTTTAAAAAAAATCAAATTTCTTTGAACGTAAGATTTTATCTAATCTTTAATGAAAGCTCATCAAATTATGATACAGGGAAATGAGGTTGTAAAAAAGTCATCACCTTAGTGTATATGCTTGCCAAACTCAAAGATTGTGTAATCTCCCACAGGCTTAGATCACTTGGGTTGATGCTACAGGAGTTTAGGATCAGGGTTGTTAAAGACTAGCAAGCTCCTCTGAGTTCTAAGAGTTCAGAGAACTGTGGGCTGGCTTTACTCTCTGAGTAGACTGCAAGGGATCTGGCTCAGAAATGCAGGGTGTATTTTTCCAGGATCTTAGATGTTGTAATAAGCACCCCCATATTTCTTCCTGGCTGTGGTTGAGATGGAAGGTAAGAAGTGACTATCAGATTGTTAAGAAGCAATTGGCCAACTCTACAGCACTGTTGTGCAGCAGTTGTGCAAGGCAAGGTGCAAGAAGGCTGCCACGCCTACAATAACCCCATATGCTGATATTTTGTTTAATTACAAGGCACGAGATCACCCGTCAGCTCTATATGCAAAATGACATCATTTAGCAAGAGGAACTCCTAGCCCAATAAACAGGTTTCTCTGCAAAGAGAAGCTATGTGTCTGTTCAGAATATTGTGTTGTCATGTAAGTTGCTGAGTTGTAGTTATTTGTTTAATCTTATATAGCAGCAGTATGCAGTATCAAAGGCATGGAAGATTAAATATAAATAAAAGGAAATCAATCCTTTTTATTTGAAGGGAACAATACACCTACACAAAATTTTCTCCAGTATTAGTGAGAACTTTTAAGTTTCATCACATCTTTGCAGTGATTGGGGGGAAAGTGATGAAAATTCTAATTGAATAAAAGTTGCACAGTCCTAGCTCCATATAAATGAAATTACACAGACTATATGGAAGATTGTATCGCCTCATTGGAAACAAATCAAGTTAAAGCTCCCAATCAGAGTGTACCACACTGTATGGAAAATTGCACAATCCCTCAAGTTACAGAAGTCCACATAAAACAGTTAAGTTAGCCCCCAAACCAATAATCTGCTACAGCAAACGGCACAAATCTGACGCCACTCACAAACTGCCCAATTCCAAATTTGTCAAAACACAATTCTACTCAAATCAGTATTGGATTGCACAGTTCTGGTATAAACAAGCTACGGAACCTGACTTGCGTGGTGATACCCCGATCCCTCCCAGAGTAAATAAAGACACTGGACAAATTGCATAGGGTTAATGGGAGTTAAAAGGCCACAACTTTATTGATTACAGATGTAGAGAGGTATTGGCTTAGGCATTGGATCTAACCGTCTATATCCGACTCCAGCCCGCTCTGCTGGCAGTCTGTGAAGGGTTAACCACCGTTGGGTGCGTCCTGCGATGCACATCAACTAGGACTCACCCTGGGGCCACCGCTAGAGGGCGTGCCTTTTGGCCCTCACCTACCACGGCTTCGGACTTGGCCATGCCCCAGACTCCTTAAGGGAGTACCCTTCAGCATTTTGGGGGAGATGATGGCAGCAACCTCTCCCCCCCCACCTGTAACCTTTCAGAGATAAACCAATGCCTACCGCCAAAAACCAAAGTTGTGACGAGTTGCTACGAGGTAGGCGAAAACCACCAGGCCAGAGCCAATTTGGCAATTGGGAAAATTCCTACCAGACCCCTCAATGGCGACCAACTGAGGTCCATAGCAATGTCAAAAAGAAGGGCCCTGCCTAAAGGGAGGGTGGGTGGGAAAAACGAAGCGGCTGGGGGGGTCAGGAAAGAGAGACTGAATCCCAGCTGCCGCTCGCTTAAACTAGCGAGCCACATCCCCTTGGAGCGTCCTGATTGGACACGCCAAGGGAGTGCTGCGTCTGGGAGCCAGCCAATGGGCTGGGAGAATGGCAGCCATTCTCCCAGCACGTGCTTGGGCTCGTGGCCCGCCCATAATCTCACCTCCTTCTACGTCGGAAGTGACTTTTTCAAAATGCAGAACAATTAAAAAAAACTAATATAAATAACAATGCCCAAACGAACTATTAATGAATGTATCACACATAAGGAGAAGAAATCACAGACTGCAATTTGTTCAGTATGTTTCTCAATTATAATTCTCTCCTTAATAGGTCTGCAAGCCTTTAAACACGTTCCAAGAGTAAGTATGTATAGAATTGCACTGCACATCATCTCAAGAAAACACTCACATGGCCTCTTTAAATGTTGTTAATTAGAATTGGATGGTTCTATTTCTTTTCAACAAACTGATTAACACAAAACCAAAGTTTCTTTCAAACAAACAAACCTAACAAAAACAGTGCATCACGTGACATATTATATTTCAGATTTCATGAGTTGGTTAAAAATAATGTCCCTATAAAGCTTTCTTCTTCTTCTTCTTCTTCTTCTTCTTCTTCTTCTTCTTCTTCTTCTTCTTCTTCTTCTTCTTCTTCTTCTTCTTCTTCTTCTTCTTCTCCTCCTCCTCCTCCTCCTCCTCCTCCTCCTCCTCCTCCTCCTCCTCCTCCTCCTCCTCCTCCTCCCAAACAGGTTATGCTATAGAGTTCCATGGAAAGAGTGTTAACGTGTCCTTTGGTCTCTTTACGCATGGAATAAAGCCACTGCCACTGACCCACAAAATAATCCTCATAGTCTGGTCATCTCAGTGCTTGAGTGCTTGAGGTTGCTTGCTCAGCCCCTTGGCTAGTGCATTATTCAGCTTCCTATCTAGTAGTTTTTATTCACTAATTATACAAGATTATCAATGGGGATAATAACATGGGTCGGAGCCAGTTTCAGACTACACTCCTAACCCCACTTACCGCATTGCATTAAATAGAAATTACTTCTATGGTGACGCTAGGATTGTACTGTTAGTCATGCTTTGAGCAGATTCACTGAAATCAAGTTGTTGTTGTTTAGTCGTTTAGTCGTGTCCGACTCTTCGTGACCCCATGGACCATAGCACGCCAGGCACTCCTGTCTTCCACTGCCTCCCGCAGTTTGGTCAAACTCATGTTCGTAGCTTCAAGAACACTGTCCAACCATCTCGTCCTCTGTCGTCCCCTTCTCCTAGTGCCCTCAATCTTTCCCAACATCAGGGTCTTTTCCAGGGAGTCTTCTCTTCTCATGAGGTGGCCAAAGTATTGGAGCCTCAGCTTCATGATCTGTCCTTCCAGTGAGCGCTCAAGAAATCAAGTTAGATGTGACCAATTTAAGCCCCATTGTTTTCAGTGCGGCTATTCTAAACATGCCTAAATCTCGATCAGCTTAGAAAGAGGCTAAGAACTCGCTTAGTCAGATTCTGTATGATATGAGGGTACTTCAGGCTTCCATTACTTCCAGATAGGAATGGAAGGATCTGTTGATATCAGTTCTTCCAGTTTCCCATGTTTCCAATCTTCAATTCACTTCTCTACATTCCTGCAGCAATTTGTGATTTTCAAAAATAATCCTCATGAATATTCTCCAGCATTTTAGGGCAAATTTCTCATAATAAACACTTCTTCATGTAGCTTTGACTAATGTAAGCACATTTACAAGCAATATAATGAATTTCTATACGTTATTTTCATTAATATTTTCATTTTTATGCACACTTTCCTAATATATGCATTTTTGTAAACATGGGTTGATTAGTGTATTCTAACGATAACTGTATTATTTTGGAAAGTACGGATTTTATAGATTTTGCTTTCGATGTGAACTGAATTGAATCTCTCTCCTATCCCTGCTTCAGGATTATTATTTTGCCTACTACATCCTGCAAGTCACATGTACATCGCAGACAGTGCAGTGAATAAATGACTCTCACACCTCCAGTTTCCTGGTTATGCTTATATACAATTGATCCTCTACTAGTTTAGAGTCTTAATACATAATGGGATAAATTCAGCAACCCCACTATTCTGAGATGAGAATTCAAAAGGCATACCAGTTGATCCAGAGGCTATAGTTCCAGGAATGTCAGGTTTCTAAACCTGAACTTCTTCTAGATTACAACTGTAATTGTTGGATTCCATCAGCAAGTTCAGAGATAATGGTAATTATAGTTCAACAACATCCAAAGGGCCACAGGTTCCCCATTCCTATCCAAGAATGAATCACCATGTTGTTTTTCAAAGAATGAAATTGCCACTTCTTTATTATGAAAGAAAGAATATAGCTGAGACATTATGTGTATGCAATTCTATCATACTGGGCTTTGGGGGTAAGGTAGCTAAAATGAATGAGCAGTTAATGAAAAGATACATCAAGGCACTTCATGGGTGGGATGTACGCAGTATAATTGCATGTTCTGAAAGTGTAATAGTCTGTGATCATGCATTCCTTAATATCCTTTTGCTTTAACACCTGAGCTATATTAGAACCTGCACATTCAGGTGTCTAGCAGATCCTGCAGAACCTGGCAAGTGAATGTAGACTTGTGTACAACCACCTCTGGCAAAGATCTGGAGTGGAAGTGTTCTGTCACTTTTCTGGCTTGCAAAAATACCACAAGTGGCTGGATGAGAAGGGTTTTTTTGTTTTAACTATAGACAACTGTTGGCTCCCAGGGTCACAGTCACTTTGTACTGAAGAAGTGTGGAAGGTGTGAATTTCAGCACAAATGGTGTGTATTTGGAATGCTTTTGATGGAAATAAAGGGTGTGGGAGGTTAAAAATGAAAGTTGGATAGTGGGGTTGCTGGATCTATTCCATATCTATTAGAAAATCTGTCGTTATATAATGTGGAATAATAAGAGAGAGAGAGAGTTTGTATAAAAGTGACTAAAATTATCAGCAGCACTTAAGTATAGGACAGCAGCAGAAGGGAAAAGTGGTGGCAGCAGGGAGCCACAATGGAAGCAGAAGCCATTAAAAGCTGCACCTCAACTTTATGAAAATTTGGGCTCAGCTTATCATCAGTACAGGAGGGATGCATGTTCTGAATGAAACCATAGCAATATTACCTTTCAAGATTTTAAGAAGGAGCTGGTCTGAATACAGCAATGGTCTTGAGATGCTGGAACATGGTGAGAAAACACGTTCTCCACATACAAATAGAGCCTAGAAGATTTTGGCTTCTTGTGCATGTTACTGCATCACGCACTGTGGGAATCTCAAGGCTTGCAAATCAATCACAGGAAGCATAACAGTGTGCAAAGTAGCAAATGGCAGTTTGGGTGTGATTGGATGTCTGAAATCGGATTGGCTTTTTGCCAAAGGCTTCAAATGCTGACAAAGAACAATATAGCACCTTGCTGACAGAAGGAGTGTTATGTATCCAACCAGAGGAACCAGTCACTAACAATATTTCTGTGTTGTCAATTAATCCTTGGCAGGCTGGCCAAAACATGCTGGCTAAAAACAAAAACTAGCACCACCTCTTTTTAGGTACCTTGGCAACTGCCTTATATTGAGTTAGACACGGGTCCATTTAACTCAGTACTGTCTGCAATAACTAGGAGTGCTTCACCAGGGTTTCAGCTAGAGCAGGGGTGCCCAACTTCCAAGAGACTGTGATCTACTCACAGTTAAAAACTGGCAGTGATCTACCCCCTTTTGGAGGGTTCAGGTCAAAGTTGATGAGGGTTTTTTTTGGAAGGAAAGCACCATTTTTTAGGAGTGCAGGGCAAAGTTGTTGAGCTTTTTTTAGGGGAGCCAAAGTTTTTGAGCATCTTCGGGGGGAGCCAGTGATCTACCAGTGATCTACCACAGATGTCCAGCGATCTACCAGTAGATCACGACCTACCTGTTGGACATGCCTGAGCTAGAGAACTGTCCTAGGCCTGACTAGAGTTGTCGGGGATTGAGCATGGAACCTTCTGCCTGAAATGAATGAAGATGCTCCAACACTTGTCTGGAGATTTTACTTCAATTATTTCATCACCGAGATCTTGGATTATGTTATGCTATTATGAATACCAACAAAGGAAAGCCCTCTAAGGATACAGCTGCAGAGGGACTATCAGGACCAGCTGGGGGCTGGGCAGGGAACTTTTGGCAGATTTGTTCCCCCAGCTATCTAGTAGCACTGTGATGAGGAAGAGGAACCAATGGGCTGCTGGAAGAATTGTAAGGAGAAGCCTGACAGTTGTGGTTGACATACAATTCAGAATTTATTTGGAAACTACTTCCAGGTGATGTCATATCCTGAGGTTTCTTGCCAGCAGTGGGTTGCTACTGGCAAGTCAACTATGAAGGGGAAACGCCAATGAAGTCTTTGCTTTGGGATGAAGTAAGGGCAAGGGTCCTATCCTTTAGAAGCTTCCCTGCCTGCCTTTTGTGTAGACCAGGTCCTAATTTGTAAATGTACCTGTCCTCTGCTGAAATAGGGATAGGAGAGTTATCACCAGGTAAGATGCGGAAGAGTAGTTGGGAGATCGTCTGCTATTATGGAGGTGGGGCATGATGGTGGAGAATGTTGGGAGGCAGACCTGAAGCATGGGATGCTGTCTTATATACTACTCAGGGTATTGGTCAGTCTAGCTCAGTTTTGTTTACCCTGACTGGCTGTGACTCTCCAGGTTTTCAGACAGGTAATTTTAATAGCCCTACCTGGAGGTGCCAGGGATTGTGTCTTTTGCATGCAAAGCAGATGGTCTACCACTGAGCTATGCCCTTCCTCAAGGAAGGCCCTTCCTGATAAAAGATTACTAAAGGCAGTTGGCTGATACACTATTTTTAGTGAAGCTGCTGCATGGTGGGATGGGGGAGCAATTCAGTTTGGTTCACATTTTAATAGGAACAGACCTTCTCCATTCAGTTCAATATCACAAGCAGCTTCAGATACCTATTCCTTTTGTGTTGTTGATTTTCAAATGAAGGAGCATGCAGTTGGTTGTCTGTTTATGGGTGACCCATTTATTTATTTACTTTTTACAGAGAATCAAAATGTGGCTGATGATTGTGTTGGTGTACATGACTGAAGGAATCGTGTCTTCAGGAGAATTCCAAGCGTTAAACAAGCCAAATCCAGAACAATTTTTGAATACTGTAAGTACATCTCTGGATGTGAAAGGAGCATGATATTGCTTGACACTATTTACAGTTTCATCCTCCCTACATATAGGATTTTGCCACCTTAGAGTACTTAATATTGGGTGCAAATGTTCAACCAGAAAATACACAAGGTTGGTAGTGTGTTTGAAAGGTGCATGTATCTTAAATTACTACTTTTCTTGGTGCTCTATACAAAAATAAATGCTTGATGCAGGTATAGCTCAGGGCATCTTGCTGCCTGAACCAATCAACAAATTTCATGTGCAGATATAGAGCAAATGGGAATTAATCTGCTTGGCAGCTTAATCCTCCAACTGCCAACTGTCCCCCAGGAATCTGCAATATGTGGTTGTCCCCTTCCCCTGTTTCTCCAAATACAGTGATGGGAAATCTCTGGTCTACAAACCTAATTGGCCATTTTGGGTGAAGCATGAATTGGCCACCTTTACCGTGCTTGATGTTGCTGAGGCTCGAATCTGAAACTGCAAAGGAAGCATTGCAAGCACAGTTCAATCCTTCATTTGCAAGCAGAATTCAGTGCCTTTTGAATCTGGAGCTTTTTCCTGTTGCTCTGCACAGCGATTTGGGGTGGTGGGAGCATAATTTGCTTCAAGTTTGGAAACCACTGCTGTGCATTTTGCTGAGAAAAGTGACAATTTGTATGCATACACAATACATGCATCAATACAAAATGAACTAGTTCACAGTGGGATGCATTCAAGGCTGTTTTGGAGACTATCCTTTACATAAACTTATTGCATTACATTATGAATTTTTATACTATTCCATATTTGTCCCCTATTCTGCCCAAAGTGGAAAGTGCGTATATGTGAAAACGAGCTAAAATCCGAATTCTGGGTTTCATTTAACAAGTTTAAATCCTGCAACAACAATGGACCAAGAAGCATAGACAACCTTCCTGAAAGTAATTCATTTCAGAAAATTCTGTTTCTCCTTTATCTAGGATGGAATCATCCGTCGCTGGGGCTATCCAAGTGAGATCCATGATAACATCCTGACAGCTGACGGCTATTATTTGACCATGAACAGAATTCCTTATGGCAGAGGAGGCAAACATGGTGGGTCTCCAAAGTGAAAGAAGAAATGAAAATATAATAGCAAGCCCCATGCATTCTCCAACACTATCTGAGTAGCAATTAAGTAGAGATCTTATGGGCAGGGCTGTTTCTTAGAAGTTTCTTCCCAATAACAGCAAACCAGAGTCTTTCCCACCTTCGCTCCCTTCACAGCAGAGGTCAGAGTCCCTTTCCAGCCCACATGCTGCATTATCCCACAGACAACTCTAGATAGTAAAATAAAGGGATGAGAATTTTTTTTGGGATGTGCAGCAGGATGTCCACCTACAGAGCCCAACCCCTCCACAGCATAAAATTTATGTGTGCTACTTTATGTGTCTCCTGCCAACCTAGCAGTTCGAAAGCACGTCAAAATGCAAGTAGATAAATAGGAACCGCTACAGCGGGAAGGTAAACGGCGTTTCCATGTGCTGCTCTGGTTCGCCAGAAGCAGCTTTGTCATGCTGGCCACATGACCTGGAAGCTGTCTTCGGACAAACGCCGGCTCCCTCGGCCAATAATGCGAGATGAGCGCGCAACCCCAGAGTCGGTCACGACTGGACCTAATGGTCAGGGGTCCCTTTACCTTTTTACTTTATGTGTATAGGTGCAAATTTAGATATAATTCCTATAATTTAAATCTAAATACAATATACAGTGGAGAAGATTATGATCCGGTGACCTGTATGCCTGCTCAGCCTGCTGCCAGGGTGAAAATTGTGGATGGGGAAACTTCAAAGTCCTTGCTTTCTCTTTGAAACTAGGCTTGGACTGGACAAACAGAGGGTGCCTTCAAATGCAGGATAGCCCTCTGCCAGCCCTTCCGATGATGATGATGATATATTATTTATATCCCCCCATCTGGCTGGGTTTCTCCAGCCACTCTGGGCAGCTCCCAATAGAATATTAAAAACATGATAAAAGAACAAACATTAAAAACTTCCCTAAATGTCTTCTAAAAGCCAGATAGCTGTTTATTTCCTTAACATCTGGATGGGAAGGCATTCCACAGGGCGGGCGCCTCTACCGAGAAGGCTCTTTGCCTGGTTCCCTGTAACCTCACTTCTTGCAGTGAGGGAGCCGCCAGAAGGCCCTCTGAGCTGGACGATGGGGGTGGAGATGCCCAGGTATACTGGGGTTTTAAAGGTCAGCACCAACACTTTGTGCTCGGAAACATACTGGGAGCCAATGTAGGTCTTTCAGAACTGGTGTTATATGGTCTCGATGGGCTGTCCTCTGCAGAGAAGGCCACATGGCCATCCTGGTGTGCTGCAGTCTTTCTTATGAAAGTTAATTCTTTGTATCTGTTTCAGGTTCCAGACCTGCTGTCTTGGTGATTCCTGGATTAATAATGGAAAGTAGCACCTGGGTCTCCAATATACCCAATAATAGTTTGGGCTTCATATTGGCAGATGCTGGTTACGATGTTTGGCTTGGGAATGTTAGAGGAACGTCCTGGTCTAGAAAGCATCAGAACCTTTCAATCTTGCAACAGGAATTCTGGAATTTCAGGTAGGTCCTCACAAATTCGGGGGTGGGACTTTTGAAATGCATATGCACTTGCCTATTACTGACAAGCAATGAAGCACTGGGTCTTATCAGGAGTGGCTTGCTAAATGAGCTACCTGGCTGGTGGCTTGCTGCTGCTTAGCCAGGAGGAAGAGGGGGAGGTGACATGGTGAGCAGGTAACTACGGAACTGCCGGATTGGCTCCACCAGTGTGTTTGAGCCACACTCACATCTGCCCCACCCAGTAAGAAACAGTGACCCACCTGCCAGAAAGCTCGTGGTGCTGCTGCTCCCCAACTGTCAATCTATTTCTGGATACAGGTAGGTAGCCGTGTTGGTCTGACATAGTCAAAATAAAAAATAAAAAAAATCCTTCCAGTAGCACCTTAGAGACCAACTAAGTTTGTCATAGGTATGAGCTTTCGTGTGCATGCACACTTCTTCAGATATCATGCACACGAAAGCTCATACCTGTGACAAACTTAGTTGGTCTCTAAGGTGCTACTGGAAGGATTTTTTTTTTGACTATTTCTGGAGTTTATGTTAGATTTCATCTGCAGGAAATAAATACACATGGTTTACGACTACAGACATAAGAGACTTCTGTGTCTTGAGATCCATGAATGGTCAGCTCACACTGTTCATATATATGAAACGCTGCTGCTTTAATCAGCGATGATACATTTTGTGTACCAGCAGTATATGCCCAACTTAGTGTTTCTCCTTCTCAGCTTTCATGAAATGAGCCTCTATGACCTTCCAGCCATGATAGACTACATTCTGCAGGAAAATGGCCAAAAGCAGATCTATTATATTGGACACTCTCAAGCTGCTACTTTAGGTAAGTTTCAAATATAGAGAAGGGCTGTCTCATTCATGCACACACACACTCACATACACACACACACATATATATCCTCCTTATTTGGCTTCGGCAAGCCAAAAACTATCTTTTTCTTTTGTGACAAAATTTCCTTCAATATTGTCCTTACAAGGTTTTGATTCAATGTGATTGATGTGATTGCAGAAGTTTCTTTCAACCATTTTTTAACAGCACTTAGATATGGTACCCACAAAACAGAAAACAAAAACAAACAATTCATCATACATTAATCACAGCAAAACAATTTATCATGTTGGGAGTGCCAAATTTAAAATTTAAAATAACACATTAATAACATTTGTTTCATTTAAATTAACCCATATAATGGATAAATAATCCGCCTGAGATCTTAATTTAAACCATCATATAAATCTAATATACATCATATTTAACTCCCCTTATGATTCTTGGTTTTGACAAAACTATCGAGGTTGTGCAGTGGTCCATTTCTTTTCTTATGAAATAAAACAGTAATCAAAAATTTAGCGACCGTAAGAGATCTACTCGGGTCATCATCATTCAGTAGGTAAATTAATTTAGCTTCCTGAGTTCCATCAGCAGTTTTTGATAGAAGTGGGGTCAGAAATTTAGACCGAGCCGTCGCGTGAAGTGGACAGTAAAAGATTATATGTTGTAAGGATTCTATGAAGCCACTATTACAGTCACATAGAAGAGAAATCTGGCCATTAGAGAGTCGTAGTTACAGGTAGGTAGCCGTGTTGGTCTGAGAGAGAGTCGGTTACTCATAACATTCGATGGGAAAGCATTAAATCTGGCTTTTATAAGGGCATACCCTATACATCACAACGGATAGAGTAGTTAAATAGGATGGAAGTTTCATTGGTGGTGATAAGCCCAAATGTGTCAGTGAACAAGTGCCACAACCTGTCAAAATATTAAATTGGTGGTAAGTCTCCTCTAACTTTTGAGAGACAGCTCTCTTGGCTGAAACTAAATCCAGTCCCAATAGTTCAGATGGGGATATCCCAAGGGTTACTAGTTTAGAATGTATAATTTTCGCCCAAGGGCTGGGAAAGTTATCTCTCCAGAGACACTGAATTAAGCGGAGATTAGGAAGTCTATGCCATAATGTCAACCCCCAGTAGTATGAGTGAAGAGCACATTGGATGCATCATGACGTGGTACAAATCTCTGTGTGATGCAAGTCTGCATGCACATTTGCCCACAACTATGTGTCCAATTCCCAAGTAAGAACTTTTTTCTTGTCAGGGCAGTTAGTGAAAATGAATGAATTCTGTACCTTTGCCTTTCTGACTCATGAGTCTTTCCTTCCTATGCTTTCCCCAATTATGGTTGTAAATAAATTATTATTTTTTGCAGGTTTCATAGCCTTTTCTATGATGCCAGAGGTGGCTGACAAAATCAAGTTATTTTTTGTTTTTGCTCCTGCGTACACATTTCAGAACAGCAAAGGCCCAGTAATCCAGATATTATTTTTCCCCGATTTTCTTTTAAAGGTATCAGTTGCATTGTTCTTGCTCTTTATTAATTTATTCAGCTTTTTCTCACAATGTGAATTTGCAGGATGCAGATTGAGGGTGGAGGGTACAATGACAATAAAGTATCTATCTATCTATCTATCTATCTATCTATCTATCTATCTATCTATCTATCTATCATCTATCTATCATCTACCTACCCATCTATCTATCTATCTATCTATCTATCTATCTATCTATCTATCTATCTATCTAAACATACTGGAGCTCGAGCTGGCTGTAAGATACCACGCAATAAGTGGAAAATGAGGATTCGTGTCTTAGAACAGAGTAGAATGGCATCAACTAGAGCTAAATGCAAGTGTTGTCTCTTTAAGGAACTGAGCATTCAGCAGTATCTGTCAGCCAGGAAAAAAGCTGGTTTTCCCTGCCCGAAAAACTCATTGCTGAATATTTTGCTTGAATGAGGCAGCTAGGTCCTGCCACACCTGATCTGCAAATGAAAGGGCAGACAGCCATGTGAGAATATGGTGTATATGACTGCATTATTATATATATAATAGTAACAACAAATGCTCTTTCAAATGGTTCTCAGTACCATAGGGGGCACTCTAGGGCATTCAGAGCAGGAGCCAGTCTTTATTATAAGTTTGCCAAGCCAAAGCTTGCAGCAGAAATAAATTGAACTTTTAAAGGTCTTTATTTAAGCTGTCAATCTTGCTATGTCTTCTCATTACTGATGGCAGTAAGTCGGGAGTATGTCTCACCCCTGCTGATAGGCTTTTGTATAAACTTAATTTCATGTTGTATTCGTTTGTGTTCTGCATACCTATCTATGCTATCTCTCGCCTTGCTTGAGCCTTTGGCCTCCTTAGATAGAAATAAAATCTTTCTTCTCTCTTTATTCGGGGTTTAATAACTGCCCACTTAGGTAAACACTTCATGTATCAGGGCAAGTTGTTATTATTTAAGGTGCTTCCATGTGTGTGTGGACCTATTGATACACACCCAAAGGCACTTCACATGCCAACTGGACACACGGACAGCGGGGTGTGGTCACTGTATGTGTGTCAGCACCTGGAGCAAGGCCTAGTCCACACAATCCTATAATTCCTTATACAGTCATACCTCGGTTTAAGTACACTTCGGTTTGAGTACTTTCAGTTTAAGTACTCCGCGGACCCATCTGGAATGGATTAATCCACTTTCCATTACTTTCAATGGGAAAGTTCGCTTCAGGTTAAGTACGCTTCAGTTTAAGTACTCCACGGACCATCTGGAACTGATTAATCCACTTTCCATTACTTTCAATGGGAAAGTTTGCTTCAGGTTAAGTACGCTTCAGGTTAAGTACAGACTTCCAGAACCAATTGTGTACTTAAACCGAGGTACCACTGTACCTCGGTTTAAGTACAGTGGTACCTCCGGTTAAGAACTTAATTTGTTCTGGAGGTCCGTTCTTAACCTGAAACTGTTCTTAACCTGAAGCACCACTTTAGCTAATGGGGCCTCCTGCTGCCGCCGCGCCGCCAGAGCACGATTTCTGTTCTCATCCTGAAGCAAAGTTCTTAACCTGAGGTACTATTTCTGGGTTAACGGAGTCTGTAACCTGAAGCGTTTGTAACCCGAAGTGTTTGTAACCCGAGGTACCGCTGTATAATCATTCAATTTGTGTGTTTGTGTGTGACCTGAATCTGCCCTGTGTTTCTTTGCTGTGACTTATTATCAGGGCCAGCCCACTCATGAGATAAGGTGAGGTCACTGACTCAGGTGGCAGGATCCACAGGGTCAGCAGATCTGGCCTCCAAGGAACACATCACCTGTCGCCGCTGCTGCAGTGGCAATGTCAGCTGTGGCGTACTCCTTGGAGACTAGGTCTCCCGCCTCCTTGGCAGTCGTCCCCCCCCCCCGGAGTCCCACCTCTACAGCAGCTTCTTGATGAAGAGGAGCTACTGCAGGTCTCCTCCCACCTTTGTTCCTGATGTAGATCTTTATCCCCCCCCCTGTTCCTGATGTAGAACTTAACTCACTCCTTCTTCCCTGGTGGCGGTGGGAATTTTGTGATTCGCCTCTCAGGTGCCAAAATGTGCTGGGCTAGCCAACAATGCAATCCTAACCATGTCTACACAGAAGTATGTCCCATAGAATCAATGGGGCTTACTTCCAGGTATATGTATTTTTATTCATTGCAGATATGTTTAGATTTGTCACTTGGGCACATGAGTGTGATAAGAGAAATATAAGTGCAAGAGAACAAAGACATAAATTTAAGTTCACAATTCTTTTAATGTTTCACAGGTTATATTTGGCACGAAAGAATTCCGCTTATTAAGTAGAAGTCTGAGAGCATTAGTTGCTAAGATTTGCAGCTCCAAATTAACACAAAGACTTTGCGCCCAAGGTCTTTACCTTATAGGTGGCTTCAATAAGAACAGCTTAAATGTGGTATGTATGTATCTTGAATTATTTTCTCTCTCTCTCTCTTACTTCTTGCCCCTTGACTTGTGGTTTCCCATTCTTAATCTCTCAACTACAGATCTATTGTTTGTGGTACTTTTTCATTCCATTGTTTTTCTAAAAAGAGAAATATATGGGTTGACTTGGATAGACTTCAAGGCCTCTTCTTTGCATAGGCTCTGATTTTGTTTCTCACACTTGTTGGCCCTTCTTCATTATGTGTGCCACATTAACTGTTTTTCTTTCTAAACTGTTTTTTTCCCCAGAGCCGAGTTGATGTGTACATGGCTCACTTTCCAGACTTTACTTCTGTAAAAAATATTGTACACTGGGGACAGGTAATGTTTTTAAAGCAATGTGTACTTCTTTTAAAAATAATAATCAGCTGAGGTTGTGATTTTTATTTTAAATGTAGAAGCTCCTAGGCTGTAATGAGACAGAGGAGGCAGATCTCGAAGGGGGAAAAAATAGAAAAAGAATGGAAAAAAATTCAAGGAATATCTTAAAAAATTATATTGAAAAAATAGATTTGATAACAGATTAAGAGGAGTCCTGAAATCAGAAACTAGGAGGATAAGAAATTAGAGGATGAAAATAAAATAACATGGTATAATAATTGAAGTAAGATGTAACGAAATGTTGAATAAAAAGAATATAGGATGTATGTATAAAGCAGGCATCCCCAAACTTCGGCCCTCCAGATGTTTTGGACTACAATTCCCATCATCCCTGACCACTGGTCCTCTTAGCTAAGGATCATGGGAGTTGTAGGCCAAAACATCTGGAGGGCGCAGTTTGGGGGTGCCTGGTATAAAGGATACAATATGCAAGAGGTACATAGGGAAGAAATGTACATTATGGATTAATCAGGCATGTCAAACCTGCAGCCCTCCAGATGTTTTGGCCTACAACTCCCATGATCCCTAGCTAGCAGGACCAGTGGTTGGGGAAGATGGGAATTGTAGTCCAAAACATCTGGAGGGCCGCAGGTTTGACATGCCTGGATTAGATGATTGGAAGTCAAGCAAAAAGAGTGGGTGGTGGGTGGTGGAGGGTGATGAAGCTGATTGGGACTTCTTGATTATAATTTTGCGTATGTAAGATGATATTTGTAGGATGAAAGAGGTATGTATGCTAATTGTTATTTGTATGTATGTCAATTGTATGGATGGATGTCAGCTGTTTTTAACCAATTTTCTTTATTTCTAATAAAAATTAATAATAATAAAAATTAAAAAGAGAGAGAGAGAAAGAAGAGGCAGAGAAGCTGCATTTTGTGAGCAGGACATCACCCATGGTTCTGAAGACACAAACCAATTAGAGTCGTACCTCTTGTTACATCCATCTTTGGTTGCGTTTTTTCAGGATACAAGCGCGGCAAACCTGGAAGTGTATACTTCAGGGTTTCGCCGCATGCACAGACACACTCTGCGCGTCTTGCGCATGTGAAAAAGCGATCTATCGTGCTGCGTGTGTGTGCAGAAGCAGCGCTCTAGTTGCGGACTTTTCGGGGTGCGAACGGCACCCTGAACGGATCGAGTCCATAACTAGAGGTACCACTGTATTATGGCAAACTGTTAGTCTACAATTCAGGTCACATTGAAACAGCTGAAAGCTTTCAACTGGTCTTCAGCTTTGCCCTGACAATTATTGTCTTCTGTACTTTAGAGCTGACATCATTCTCAGAGCTTGAAAAACTGCACTAGGCAAGCTTAATGCAACTTCCAGTATAATCAGAAAAAAAATAAGTTCCAGCCATTAGAACTGGTCCGTTCAATTCAATTGTCACCATAGCTGCCAAGTTATCCCTTTTTTACAGGGATTTTCCCTTATGCTGAATAGGCTTCCTCGTGAGAAAAGGGAAAACTTGGCAGCTATGATTGTCACCCATCTTTAAAAAAACCCTCCACCTTCTTGGAGACATGTGCAAATTAGCCCGCTGACTGCTTACCTAGCCTAATGTGTTATAAATATAATGTCAGCTTAATTTTATTCCTTATAGGCAGCAAAAACAGGGGAACTGAAATATTTTGACTACGGCTGCAAGAATGAAGAAAAATATCATCAGGCAAGGACATGCTTTGTTGTTGTTACATTAGTGTTGGTAAATGCATGACATAATTTTCCCCCATCCCTGTACAATGGCATTGGAGGTTTCTGGTTGTACAGGCTGGACTTCTTGAGTGGAAAAAGGTGAATTGGAAGTACCTGGGGTGATGGAGAAAACAACACCTAGCACACTGAGAAGCAGCTCTATAATATAGCTAGATGTTACCCTGGAGTGTTTGCTTTGAATATTTTGAATAATTGCCATATACATAATTGGCAGACAGAGAATTGTGAGTTCCTCCCCCCCCCCTTTACTTCATTTCTCATCTTATCTCTTGGTTGATATTTAAATTCCCTATTTTGCATTAATGAAGATATACACACAGGAAGGCGATAGATGGGATATGAAGGGATGAGAGGCAAGATAGAGAGGATCTCCCAGGGAGGCAGGCTAGGGGAAGAGGGGGAAGCTTCCAGGTGAGTGGAATAAGGGGTATGATGCAATTGTAATAGATGGCTTTGTATTCACTTTCACTTTTCTTTTTATCTTCTTCCTTCTCTTATTCTTGGTTTTTTATCTTTTCTCTTCAGATTAGCTTGGCTTTTATTATATTTCAGGTGGAGAACGTTCAACATGGGCAGGGTATAAATAAATAAATAATAATAATTATTATTAAAAAAGAAAGCATAATATACAGGCAACTCCCCATTTATGTGTGCTCAAGGTATGTGTGACTGCTCACATGTGCATTGCCATGAACCCGGAAATGGCATGGAAAGGGGCAAAAACAACCATGAGAGAGCATGAAAATGGCACAAAACCAGATTTTAGCAATCCCAAGAGCCCTTGCACCAGTCTTTGAATCCTGAGGAGAGTTGGAGTTTGAGCAAGGAAGTTTGGAGGGAGCGAATGTGGTGTTTGCAGGCTTTTACAGTGCCGCAGAATGTAACCTCCACAGAAATGTGGAATTGACTTTATGGCATTCTTGCTACATACATGTCAGAATCCCTTACTCTTAATTCATCAAATTGTCAACACTGTAGCAAAACTATTGCAAAAGATGAGGCAAATGTATCAATTCTTCCCCTTGTCAAACTGTCTTAGCTTCATTTCATATTCTCTACAACTTTCCCCTGAGGAGAAACATTTAAATTTAAAACTCTTTGGTAATTTTGAATGTTGTTCACTTTAGATTTCACCAAACAAGGGGATTTGTCCAAAGTGCATTGTCTTTCCCCTATAGTTGTGGTGCCTTTCTGTATTTGAGCATATAATCTGCTGCAAATTCTTTGAAACTTATTTTTCTCATTCTTCTTTTTATTCAAGTTTACAGTACTTGAAACATGTTCATTTATTTATTTGCTTTTGGCATTTATATACCGAGTGTCCCGTGGGCAGTCCACTAATTAAAGTCTGACAATGTTCCCTTCCAGAAAACTCCGCCATTCTATAAAATAGAAGATATGACTGTGCCAACTGCCGTGTGGATTGGGGGGCAAGACTGGTTGTCTCGCCCAAAAGACAATGCAAAATTAATACCTCGAATTTCTAATCTCATTCACTTCAAGTGCTTTCCTGACTGGAGCCACTTTAATTTCCTCTTTGGACTTGACGCACCTCAACGCCTTTATTCAGAAGTGCTTGATATGATGAAGAGAAACCCATTAGAAACCTGGGATTTTTAGGGAGGGGGAAGACAGATTTTTATTCCACTGGTTTTCAAAGAGTAATTCAAGTCAGGTGTTGTTGTACTCCTATTAATTTTTATATAAAAAAGAACAAAGCACCTGGGTGGGAGAGTGTGCAAATCTCTGTGATCTTAATTGATTGCTGGTCCAATACACTTTATATTACAGGCATAATTTTCATTTTTAAGTTCAATGTTACCTGCAAAGTTCCCCAAAATGATGACATGTTGTACAACTTTTCTATTTCATGTGAACTTTTTTTATTTTTACATTTCCCGCAACATCTTAAAAAATTCTTCTGAATGCAATATAGTGGATAGTAATAGATCAGCTGAAGTCTGGGGGAACAGGCTTCTGAAAGGAAGCCTGTATTCTCTCCAATTTGGAAGCCAAATTTTCTTCCCACTCACCCTGAAGGATTCTTATGCCAAAGCTATCAAAACCATCTCTTTTGTTTCTGATATTCTTTATAATTATAAAAGACTGAATACATTACTGATACCTTCATATTAGATCTTTTTTCTTAATGCAGCTGTGTTGAACCAAAAGTGAGACTGTTCTGGAAGACTGGTAAATGCCATCTTGGTAGTTAAGATGACTCCGAGACTAATTGTTATTTGATACAAGGATGAGCTCATAGGTCTATCTGCTTTGAAGGCTTAGTTTTGGTTCAGCTAGTTGGGAGAGGAGAGACTTCTCATGCTGCCTGCCTGCCAGTTATTCCCTTATCTGAGATGGGTGAGAGTTGAGAGGCGGCCTCTAAGCCATGGGTGAGTTAATTAGGCTATTGATTCCAGCTTATGTATCTTGCCTTGTGTATAAATAATGCTTAACATATTAGCACTGTTAGCACTTCGTGGACAAGTCATGAGGGCCTCTTGCTGCTGCTGTTCGCCCTGTGTCTGTAAAGGCAGCGAGGCTCTGCAGGCTCTGTTATGAGTTTATGCTTCCTTCTTACAATAAAGCATTGGAATTGATCACTCTGGTGTTTTTGTCATCCTTCTTTGATCCCTGCACCAAACCACTCTCAAGGGCCCTCCTTTGGCCCTGCAGTTCAGAGCAGCAGGTAACGTTGAATTGGTTGTTAACTACCTACTAAATAATAATAATTGAAGTAAAATTATTTCCAGAAATTTGATGCGTTCAGACCAAATACAGGCCATGTTTAATACTTTGACAGTATATAATTCAATCCCATCCACAGAATAGTAGCAGTCTAGAAGCCTCCTCATATATATAACAACTGATATTTATATACTACAAATACACACAGGCAGAAGAATATAGATGATATAAGTATTAGAGACCCCAGGTGTATATTTTTTATTATTTTAATAATGTTTTAAGGTTTTACTTTAATCACATTTAACCTTTCAGACTGTATTAGGCAGGCATCCCCAAACTGCAACCTTCCAGATGTTTTGGCCTACAACTCCCATGATCCCTAGCTAAGAGGACCAGTGGTCAGCGATGATGGGAATTGTAGTCCAAAACATCTGGAGGGCCAAAGTTTGGGGATGCCTGGCAGGGCCGTCTTGAGCAGATCGCGTGCCCTGGTGCTGAGGGGCGGAGATCGCTCCGCCGCCCGACCCGCCCTCGCAGGGCGCAATTGGTTTCCGCGCGGCAAAGCCAGCCCCCCGCCATGGTGCACTGCGCCACCGGGGGGCTATGTAGAGCCGGCCCTGATGCCTGGTACAGTATTAGGCTTGATTTTTGTGTTCTGCAATTGTGAGTCCTGGAGCTGGAGGGCTCCTGGGGCTGGAGGGCAGGGCAGGGGGCAGGTGGAGGCCTGCAGAAAGTCTCTGCAGCAGAGTGTACACCAGCAATGCTTGACGCTACCTGAGACCCAGGAAGAGGATTTTATGATGTTCTACCCTCAATGAAGGCAAGGTTGCCATGGTAACATTGGACAGCTAAAATAGCTATAATAAATGCTGGGTCCCTAAATTGTGATGATGAACTTGAACATAGTTTCCTTGGTTCTGTGGTTTATTCAAAAGGTGGTTGTTCCTCACCTGGGTAACAAATAAGGTGTTGCAGACATGAATTCTTACCACACAGACAACTTTCTCTACTACCGTGTTTCTCCTAAAATAAGCCATACCCCGAAAATAAGCCATACACCGAAAATAAGCCATAGTGATAGGCAGTTTAACCTTGTAGGTTAAACTGTACCATACTTAATAAATAAATAAATAAGACATCCCCTGAAAATAAGCCACCGTGGGGGTTTTTTTAAAGAAAAATAAATATAAGACGGTGTCTTATTTTTGGAGAAACACGGTATATGTTTTTAGCTTAGAGTAGAATGGTTTTTTGAATTCTTTATTTCCAGTTTTTAACCCTATCTTTTATTGATCATTTTAATGTTAGTTTCATTTTTTTTTTTGTAAATTATTACTATTACTCATTAGATTTATATACCACCCCTTTATCACAAGATCTCAGGGCGGTTCATTCACACATTCTATATACAATAAAGCAATAGAAGTTTTGTTTAAATAAATGAATAGATATATAAAATGCGGATCACCCTGTCCACTGTATAGAAGCAACCCTTTTGAATTAAAGGATTTAGCCAACAAAGTTGTCCTGTTCACACAAAGACTTCTGCTTGTGCAATGGAGTTTCCTCTTCCTTTAGTCCCACCCCCACGCTCCCCCAAATCTATACTTGAACTCCACCCAACTTTCCAGAGCAAATTTCAGGGGGGGCCCAGGGATGCAAGGGAAAGGGGGAAAGAAATGCTGCTGCAAAGGCAGAAATCCTCGCAAAGATGAGGTGGCTTGGTTGGATACATTAGTGAACATGAAAGAATAATGTAGATCCTATCACAGAAGGTTGTGAAAGCCATGACACTGGAATGGTGAAACAAGCATTGCATATTAAACTGGTTATACCTGACTTTTTTATGACAATCTGTCAAATCTGACTGTGGGAAACTATTCATATGTACTTTAAATGTTTCCCTACAGCAGTCAGTATTTCTTTACATCTGTGCATGGAGAATCGATTGGCCTTTTTCGGTCTTTATTTTGTCTTTTGGGACAATGAATTTTTTTTAAGGCATTGGAGATTTTTAGGTTTCTGCTCCTCTTGCAGCTCTCCAGAGCCTAAATATTATAGTCAGTATATACATTTAATAATTTGTATTTGTACTTGTATTTGGATTTGTTTTTGGCATCCGTCTGTCTAGATAATTTAAGAGCGCACTATCAGGAGTGAAGTCAAACTGCTGGAGAGTTAAAGCACCTGCTGTGGCTGTAGAGACAGATACAGGAGAGACATGTTTTATTACAGGTATGGCAGATGAAGGCGTCCGATTCTATTGCAGCAGATGCACTGTGGTTTTTCTTCTCTCTGCGCTCCTCTAATTGTCATTTTCCCCTCTGGTCACTGCTGTGGATACATAACATGACTGTCTGTCTCCAGGGTTTGTAGGGAGCAGCTCTTATCTGGTTTAAAACACAAGCCCTTTCCGTCATGTAAAACAGAAATAAAGATAATGGGGGTAAATGGTTTTGGGAATACTTGTGTTATATGTGATTATTAACAATCATTTGTTATATTTAATTGAGCCCTGAAGAAAATTCCCTTCTCTAACTAGGCAGAATGCACCTTAATATTCACTTCTCTGAAAAATGAGAGTTTATGTATAGTGACAGTTCCCATTTCTCTGCTTTTCTGTAAAGTTTTCATTCTTCAATAACTTGGAATAAAGGGCATTACTGTTATTTTGAATCCAGTGGAAATGTCAGTCACCTGCAGAACTTTAATTCTAACATGCGTAAGCATTCATAGACTGAAATCCTCTCTTTATAGATTAGCAAGTCAAATGGAAAAGAAAATGTTCTGAAGAGCTCAGATGCATTGTTTATTTATTGCATGATACAAATGAAGCTACTCGTTTATTGCACAGAATAGAAACATTTACCCTCTGAAGTACACGTCTGGAAGTTCATAGGGAGGAAAAGGTGCCTGGGTGAGTGATTAGGAGGAAAGAAACTGCAGAGGAAATAAAGGGTAAAGTGGTACCCACCTTCACTGCACCTTCACTCTCAATTAGATCATCCCAAAATGATTTTTTAAAACTACTTCACTTTCAGGAAACTATGTTGGGAAAACAGGAGTTGTGGAAACAAAATAAAAAATTCCTTTTAATAAAATTAAAAATAAACTTTATTGAGATTAAAATGCATATACAGAATCTGGACACCTAATCAAAATAAAAAATAAAAAAATAAAACATTAAACAAAACAAAACAACGAAACACTGATGATAAATAATATTGATTAACCAAATGACTAAATAATGAAATAATAATTACAGAATACAGACAGAAAATTTAGAAGACAAAAATTAAACCCAAATATGTAAAAATCATAATAAATCATAATAAATCATAAATAAGTCATATGTAAATCATAGATGAATCATATCTAAATGTAAATACACACACACACACACATCATATATAAATCATATTTTTTCATTCCTCCTGACTACATATATATACAACAACCAAAAAAAGTAACAAAACAAAAAAGAACTATTTTTTCCCTTACTTTACACCCCCTCCCCCTCTTCTCCCTTTAAAATTGACTTCCAGTCACCCTTTACTCTGGTCTTTTTGTTTTTTGATTGTGTTTTTTACACATACTTTCCTCCTCTCTTCTTCTTTTGTTTCTATTTTGTGCCTTTCATATATCCGCTAAAAGATTTGTTTTTTCTATTTGTTTTTTTATATTGTTTAAATGAATTCCAATTTTTCCCCAAATTTTCTTCTTTTACACCTTTTGCCCTTCCCGCTCTAATTGTTAAATTTTGATAATTTATCAATTTTCCCACCCAATCCTCTTTTTTCGGTACTATTTTACTTTTCCAATTCCTTCAGTAGCACCTTAAAGACCAACTAAGTTTTTATTTTGGTTTGAGCTTTCATGTGGAAGTTGCCTTGGGGGGCAATTAAAATGCAAAAAGAAACGCATGCTCCCTGAGCAGAAGAGAGTGAAGCTCTAGCTGCTTGTGATTTGAGCAAACTGCATCTGTGAATGAAGCCTAAGACCAGGCACCCCCAAACTTCGGTCTTCCAGATGTTTTGGACTACAATTCCCATCTTCCCCAACCACTGGTCCTCTTAGCTAGGGATCATGGGAGTTGTAGGCCAAAACATCTGGAGGGCTGCAGTTTGGGGATGCCTGCCTAAGACTGTGTCAAGACGGTGTTCCCTCTTCGCAGTAACACTCCAGTACACTCAGCGTGATATTTGCAGTCTTTATTACATATATATAAAAGAACAGCTACAGTTCAAAATCACGTGTCCGAACCTGTACAGTCAGATTCGGGGAGGGGCTTCTTTCGATTCCGGCGCCAACAAAGTAGGTGTGGAAACCTCGCGAGACGTCTTTGATCTTTACATTTCATTTCCCTCCTTGCCTGTGCTGATGTGAATTCCCCCTGCCCGCCCCCCACTTTCTGAGTCTGAACTTCCTTCTCCAGGCTCTGGTGGGTTATAGGGCTCTTCACCATCTCTGACCCCCTGCTCCACCTGACTGCTCTCCGCCCCCTGTTCTGCTTCATGCATCATTTCCCTGTCTTCCTCTTCTGACAGTTCCTCCCCTGATGAAGCAGTGTGTTCTGGCTCTTCCCTGACAGACTGCCATGTCACACGACTGGCTCATGTTCAGCAGCTTTTCAACTAAAATGTAGATCCATTTCATCACTAAAAGAAAAAAAAAAGGTTTCTCTAAAATATTCAGTTGTTTTTCAGGTGTTCCAGGATGTGGCTGCTGGTTATCATGATGGTTGTACAAGGCACTGTGAATCCAGTAGAGTCCACGAGCAAAACAGAAGTGAATCCTGAAGTATATATGAATATTGTAAGTTAAGCTCTTGAGACAAAGCAGCACTATAGCAGTGTTAGTGATGGCTTTGCCCTGGTTCACACATTTGGTAGGGATGCAGTGGTGAAAAGTGGGAGCAAATCTTCCCATCAGGCAGCTGACCGTCACAGTAATCTGGGCCATCTAAAGAGGTGCCTGACTATGTGACCCCCCAATTAAACTGATTCTTTCACTCTCTTTCATGGGGAAAAATTCACATATTTTGACTTAGTAGGATCTGAAGGGCCCAGGTCATGGTGAAGCTATTCTGGTGCCTTCCCTGACCAAACAGGGAAACTTGGGCCATGCTATTTTTATTCAAGAATACTGAAGAACTGTCAGCAATGTTCAATATGCATAAAATATAATGTTTATACACATTGAAGTCTGCAAATGAAAACTTTTACAAAAGGTTTTTTTTCAAATTAGACAGGCTTGCATTAGGCAAGAGAGGTTTGTCTCTAGGTAAATGCGGCGAGGAAAGTGTTTAGGCTGACTGACAGGGCCATCTCCAGCAGGTTGGGTGCCCTGGCGCTGAGGTGCAGAGATTGCTCTGGCACCCCCGCCCCCGCCCTCGCAGCGTGCAGCATGGCTTCCGCGCGGCTTTGCCACACAGCGCCCCCTTGCCTGCCCAGCATCCTGGCGCCCTGCGCCACCGGGAGTACACCTAGAGCCGGGCCTGCTGACTGATTATTCATCCTGAAAACCAAGCAATCTTTCATAGGAGGAAGGTCAATCTTGAGAACTCAGTGTCCACACTGATTAACATGCAAATTGCTTAGCATCTATCTATGGGACCAGAGACAGGAAAGTTTATTGAACTGTATTAAAGACCCAAAAGAAGACGGGACCACATTGATTGCTGGTTTAACAGCAATGCACTGCTTTGTGTTTTGTAATGTTTATTTGGAACTATTTCAAGATTTTTTCCAGTAAAACTTTGGAACTCATTTTTGTGTTGGAAAGCAAATTCATTTATACTCTGCACAAGGTCCATATCAGGAATTCCACGTTCCGCAACTCTAACAAACAGTGCTTATGCAATCATTCCCATAACTCTTTGATTCTTAGAAATGGCTGAGTCTTCCTGAAGACTTTCTACATCCAAATAGATTTAAGAATATGCTATGACAGAAGGCCTCTTCAAGTGTTTCGCCTGAACATGCAAATGCAAAATGTGTGCCTGAAGGTGGCGTTGCTTCCACTTCTGGCTTCCCTGTGTTGAGCAGGTCTGAATGTAACTTACTTACAACTGCCTTACCAGCTTCCTCGGTATTTGGGACTCTGTGTTATCAGGGGTCACTTTTGTGAAGAAGTTTCTAAACAAGTGCCTCTGCTAGCCCCTTCTGACATGATAACCTCTCTGGAACATAGCTGCCAAGTTTTCCCTTTTCTCGCGAGGAAGCCTATTCAGCATAAGGGAAAATCCCTTTTAAAAAGGGATAACTTGGCAGCTATGCTCTGGAAGCACACAATTTGATTCATTAGATATATATTGCTCTACACTTTAAAATGTTTCAGAGCAATTTACACTGTAAAGGTAAAAGTAAAGGGACCCCTGACGATTAAGTCCAGTCGCAGACAACTCTGGGATTGCAGCGCTCATCTCGCTTTACTGGCCGAGGGAGCTGGCGTTTGTCCACAGACAGCTTCCGGGTCATGTGGTCAGCATGACAAAGCTGCTTCTGGCGAAACCAGAGCAGCGCACGGAAACACTGTTTACCTTCCCGCCAGAGTGGTACCTATTTATCTACTTGCACTTTGACGTGCTTTCTTACTGCTAGGTGGGACCGAGCAACGGGAGCTTACCCGGTCGCGGGGATTCGAACCGCCGACCTACTGATCGGCAAGCTCTAGGCTCTGTGATTTAGACCACAGTGCCACCCATGTCCTTAATTTACACTGTAAAGGTAAAAGGTAAAGGGACCCCTGACCATTAGGTCTAGTCGTGACCGACTCTGGGGTTGCACGCTCATCTCGCATTATTGGCCGAGGGAGCCGGCGTATAGCTTCCAGGTCATGTGGCCAGCATGACAAAGCCGCTTCTGGCAAACCAGAGCAGCACATGGAAACGCCGTTTACCTTCCCGCTGTAGCGGTTCCTATTTATCTACTTGCATTTTTGACGTGCTTTCGAACTGCTAGGTTGGCAGGAGCTGGGACCAAGCAACGGGAGCTCACCCCGTCACAGGGATTCGAACCGCCGACCTTCTGATCAGCAAGCCCTAGGCTCAGTGGTTTAACCACAGCACCACCTGTACCTCATATTAAAACAAGATCTTTATTTTTTGAGCCACGACTCTCTGTTTGCTGCTCCTCATTTGGTGGTCTTCATTCACTTGGAAGATGCCTTCTCATGGCCACCCAGTGGGTAAGTACATACAGTGGAACCTTGGTTCTTGAACGGCGTAGTTGGTGAACAAATAGCCCCCCAAATGCCGAAAACCCAGAAATAAGTGTTCCGGTTTTCGAACGTTTTTCAGAAGTCAAATGTCTGATGTGGCTTCCGCTTGAATGCAGGAAGCTCTTCCAGCCAATTGGAAGCCGCACCTTGGTTTTCGAATGGTTTTGGGACTCGAATGGACTTCTGGAACAGATTAAGTTCGAGAACCAAGGATCCACTGTATTTGTTCCCATGAACAATTCAACAGACCAAACTCGACTCATAGGAAAGTCAGGACAAAATTCATTTCGTCACACCAACATTAGGGTTTTTCTAATCCCTGTAGAGTGAAAAAATCCGGTACTGGGGGTATCCTTCTGAAGAATACGAAGTTATTACAAAGGATGGCTACTTCCTGAGCCTAAACAGAATTCCAGGAGGTAAACTTGAGGGGAAAAGTCGATTGTAGTAGAGGAAATAAAGGCTGCCTCTTTGCACACTAGCCATCTTCTTTTCTCCTAAAAGGGCACAGTTTGGGCCAATAAGGAAAGAAACACCCCATATGTGCAGTGCAACAACACTGTTCCTGGCAGAGACCTTCAGTGTCTACAACTGCCTCGTTAGGGAAGGCCTACTGAAAAGAGTTGCTGTGCTTATTAGGCCTGGCACTCCTGAGCTGGTCCTGTTTCTTCTAATAAAGCCTTAACTTCACTCCTTGTGATTAATTGCTGGTTCCCTCTGGCTCCCTCCTGACAGTGTGTTTGGTACTGAACAGGCAGCCTGGAGGACCAACAGTGGAGGACGGACTGATAGACAACCAGTCCTGTGAGCGATTGGCTAGAATGCTGATAAAAGTCATGAGACTCTGAATTGTGTTTGATGCGTAATGCCAAATGAAACAACCATGTAATGCAGATGTGACTAAAACTACATTTGCTGTAATTTCCTCTTCTATAAAGCTGCCAAAACTATTTATGAGATGGGGGAAAGCTGCTGAGGGCACTCTGATTTGGATCAAATAATTTTGGGGTGGATAATGCGTGTATACCCCCCCCTCTCACACACATACATACACAGTGCCTGTCTTCCATTCCAGGAAAAGAAAACCTAGCACTCTTAGAGACTAGCCCCCTAATTCCCATACATTTTAGCCACTGCACTCTGCACTCTTAGTATGAGCATTATGAGTGGCATTATAGAGGTTTAAATTTCTGAAGCTTTTTCATTTTTCAGGCTCAAAAGCTGCTATATTGCTGGTTCATGGTTTGACCTTGGAAGGCAGCGACTGGATAGCAAATCCGCCTCATCAGAGCCTGGGTTTCATACTAGCAGATGCCGGATATGATGTCTGGATTGGAAACAACAGGGGAAACTCTTGGTCGAGAAGACACCAATCCCTTACCATTGAAGAAGAAGCATTTTGGGATTTCAGGTAAGCTCAGAAAAGGCTGGAATTCAGCACTCAGGGGACTGTTGCGTTTTTCTCCCTTTGAAGATCTCCCCTGCATGAAATAACTCAACAAGGTATACTTGATGGTTTGAGAGTGAAATCAATATGAGATAAAGTTTAATAATTTTATATATATGCAAAATGTTTTTCAACAGTTCACAAGGACATAAAATTCCAGCATTGAACACACTCTGGAAATGAAAGGGAACTCAGCCCAGTCCATCACTGACTGGCAACACCTCTCCAGAATTTTAGAGATAATAATAATACGTAATAATTTATTATTTATACCCCGCCCATCTGGCTGGGTTTCCCCAGCTACTCTGGGCGGCTTCCAACCGAATATTAAAAACAGTACATCATCAAACATTAAAAACTTCCCTAAACAGGGCTGCCTTCAGTTGTCTTCTGAGTATCCCAGAAATAATTGAGGGTGGCAGGATTGATCCTGGGAAATTGCAGGTGCTTGATTCCTTGGTGCGTCCCTGGAAAATTATATGCAGAGTTTTGGTCACAATTTTGAGAGTGGGTCAAAGGTCAGAAGAACCCCAGCTCCATCATGGCACTGTCTCAATCTAAGTTGCATCTCCCACAGGTGAATTTAAAGAAAGACTCCTGGTCCTGAATAGTTTGATCCTAAGCATATTTACTCAGAAGTAGTGATGGGTGAACTACTCTTGACTTGATTGAGAATTTGGCTGAGCAAAAGAGCTTGACTTTTTTTTTGGAGGGAATGCCCCTCTGAAAACTCTCACACTGCTAATGATGTCACCAGATATGTGATGAGGTTGGTGATGGTATAAATGGATACTTACCTCCTGGCAGAATTACTCCAGGATTGTAACCATAAACTGTTTTCATTCAGCTTGAAACCAAATGTTCCTGGAGAATATTCTCTTTTTGTACATATTTATCAGAATATCATTTTATCTTCTTACCTTCTCTTCGCTAAAGTAACCAGTGCACGTGAGCATAGCATAGCACACACACTTAATTATTATGGATGTCTCCTGATTTGCAGTTTTCATGAAATGGGCATCTATGACCTTCCTGCCATGACAGACTTTATTCTGCAGAAAACCGGACGGGATAAAATCTACTGTGGTGGCCATGCTCAGGGATCCACCATAGGTATGTCAAGCATAAAGGTTGGCATTTAGCTGTGAAAAAGACCTGTGTAGTCTGTGACTGTATTCTATGCTGCCCCCCACTCAGGGGCAGTAGAAATGCAGGGGAACACATGTCAGGGGTGCTTTATCCAAGAATCAGATTAGCTGAAAAGGCTGGGTGCTGAACTTCCTCCTGGCTGCTTGAGGAAAGCAAATATTGGCCTGGTCATCACATTTACTGTTGCACAACACACACCTATTGCATTGTTTTACCTACTTGTACTCGGAGACTCAAAAACCACCATAAAGGTGGTTTGTACAGACTGCAGGGCCTTAGCAATATTTCCAGTTTTGCCATTTACCTTCTTTCCTTTCATCTGCATAACAGGTAGGTACACTCCAATCAGCAGCACTAGGCATCTAGATTCTAGAAAATTGCCCAATCTAATTCTATATACACACTGGTTGATAATTTAAATTACTAATTTGATTACAAGTTTTTGACTGTAAATACTGATTTGCTTTGCACACCCTCCTTTCCCCGTTAAAAGAATGCTAAATGGAATTTCTCATCTTTTCCTCCCAGCTTTGGTTGCATTTTCTGTAATCCCTCAAATGTCTGAAAAAATAAAGATGTTTTTTGTCATGGGGCCAGCATACACACTCCACTTCAGTATTAGTCCCATTATACAACTGCTGCGTATGCCTAGCACATTGCTCAAGGTATGTGTAAAAGGGTCGTTTTCTTATTATCATGTAGGGTTTACAAGATCAGTAATGTCAAGTGTTACATTCTTATCCAAGTTTCATAGGAAAATAAAAATAAACAAGCAAGGCTAGCTTTTGCGGGGGGAAACAAAACTAAATTCATTTACTTTTTGTCATGGATGCCATCTCTGGGGCACCGGGTGCCAAGGCACCCACTAAATGTTCTCTGTGGGTACCCTGCCAGGCAACCCAATGTGTTGCATGCTGCAGTGGGGCGCTCTGTCGGGCCCTCCCACTGCAGGGGTAATGTGTGACATCATGCGCATGTGCTGGGCACTAACAATGTTGGGTGCAACCTGGTATACCTGTTTGTTTTTTTCAATGTGAGTAGTTTTGTGACCAAAACAAATTTCTCTTTAAATACCCCAACCCTCCCCGAATAAATAAAGACACAAGACACGGTGAGTAAGGTTAATGGGCATAAAAGGCCACAACTTTATTGATTACGGATGCAGAGAGGTATTGGCTTAGGCATTGGATCTAACCGACTATACCCGACTCCAGCCTGTTGTGCTGGCAGCTTGTGAAGGGTTAACCACCATTGGGTGAGCCCTGTGATGCAGATCAACTAGGAACTCATGCTGGGGCCACCAATAGGGGGCGTGCCTTAGGCCCTCACCTACCACGGCTTTGGACTTGGCCACGCCCCTGGACTCCTTAAGGGAGCACCCCTCAGCATTTTGGGGGAGGTGATGGCAGCAAACTCCGCCCCCCACCTGTAACCTTTCTGAGATAATCCAATGCCTAACTGCCAAAACCAAAATTTTGACAAGTTGCTATGAGGTAGGCGAAAACCACAAGGTTAGAGCCAATTTGCCAGGTGGGAAAATTCCTACCAGGCCCCTCAACGGCAACCAACCGAGGTCCATAGCAATGTCAAAAGGAGAGACCTGCCTAGAGGGAGGGTGGGCGGGAGAAACCGGAGCAGCTGGGGGCAGGCACAAAGAGGCTGAGCCCTGGCCGCACGCTTGCTTTAAGGCAGCAAGCCATGCCCTGGGACGTCCGGATTGGACGCGCCGGAGAGCGCTGTGCCCGGGGCCCAGCCTATGGCTGGAGGGATGGCAACCATCCCCCCCAGCACGTGAAGGGCTTCTGGGTGCCTGCAACCTCCCTTCCTGCTATGCCGGAAGGGACTTTGTCGAAAATGCATACACCCCTAGAAAAAAAAATCCAAAAGCATTGTCCTAAAGGATTTTTGGGAAATCGGTATTACAGACACATCTTAGCAGGAAAACTTAAAAGAGAAATTCAAGTTTTAGAATACCCTTAACTTTTAGACATTTATTAAGTTAAGAATGGTTGTGGCAACTTTTCATGGTGTATTTGTGTTTTGGGTGTGTGTGTATATGTATATGTGTACAGTATTTGTATATGTATATGTACACACATATATACGTATGGGTCTACGTATGCTTATACATATACATATACAGTGGAACCTCGGTTTACGAACACCTCGGTTTACAAATTTTCGGTTTACGAACGCCGTGGACCCATGGGAAAGTTCGCTTCAGTTTATGAACGCTTCAGTTTATGAACAGACTTCTGGAACCAATTACACCCATGCTTCGGGTTAAGTACGCTTCAGGTTGAGTACTCCGCGGACCCGTCTGGAATGGATTAATCCACTTTCCATTACTTTCAATGGGAAAGTTCGCTTCAGTTTATGAACAGACTTCCGGAACCAATTGTGTTCATAAACCGAGGTACCACTGTACATGTAATAACTGAAAATGATCCTTTTAGAGTTGAAATGTAAACTGAAAATGAACTTGCACACAAGTTTCTGTGGAAGGTAGCATATAAACTAAGTCAGTCATTTGATTTCAAAGAGCACAAACTCTAGCAGTTCACATGGGTTAAGAACATAAGAAGAGCCTTAATATATCAAAACTTTAGACTCTCTCGAGTCTAGTGGTCAACCAGATGCCCATGAGAAACCTGCAAGCAGGACCTGAGGGCAGTAGTTCTCCCCACACTTGGGATTCCCAACAACTGGTACAGTGGTACATCGGTTCTCGGACATCTCCCTTCGGGTTTAGGAACGCCAAAAACCCCAAAATAAATACTTCCATTTTCAAATGCGCCTTGGAAGTCGAACTGCTTCCAGTGAGTGCTTTTCAATTTTCTCAATCGCTTTTGCAGCCAGCCCTTTGTGCCTCAGTTTTCGAACGTTTTGGAACTTGAATGGTCTTCTGGAACGGATTACGTTCAAGAGCCGAAGTACCACTGTATTCTGGGCACACTGTCTCTGCCACTGGAGGCAGAACAGAGCAGGAAGCTTGTCAGAGATATAGTGGGACCATGGAAATAGCAGGGTGCAAAGGATCCACTCATCTCCCCTCTACATACACACACACACACACTGGAATGATGCTAAGGGGAAAGCATATGGATATAATAATGGGCCACAACTTTATTTAATTTACAGGGAACTGTAATAAGCAGAAGTTGTTTAACTCCACCCTTGCAGCAGAGCAAGATCTAAGAGGGCACATCTCCCACTGTCTAGCTTACCATACATAGCATCATACAATCATAGAATCATAGAGTTGGAAGAGACTTCCAATGGTCATCTAGTCCAACCCACTGCAATGCAGGAGAGTCTACAACCTCCAGACGGAGACTTCTCCAATGTCGACCATGGGCAATTGCCTTCCATCCTGTCTCCAAGCACCAGATCAGTCAATTGGCTGATATCTCGTTCTTACTTGCTTATGCCAATGACATATCTGACTGCCTCATTTCATCCTAGCTTAGATGTGATGTCACCAAGAGTAGTTCGCCTCCCACATTCCTTTGAGCCAACTGGCTGTGAGAGGGTGATTGACTAAATAACTCTTCACCATTAAGATGCCTCAGGCCATGTAGCCTAGCTCTCAACCCTTCATTGTCCACACTGAACCTGCCAGAAGAGGGAGCTAGCTCAGATTTCGCTTTCCTACCTACCCATCCGCAGGAGAATACATAGAATGAGTTGGGTTATTATCAAAGCATGGGTTATTGTTGTGAGTTGCTTTGGAAGCCTTCACAACTGAAAGCTGGCCCATAAATATAGCAGAATCATAGAGATGGAAGAGACCCTGAGTGTCACCAACCCAACTCCTGGAATGTGGGAATTAAGTAAATAAAATTAGTACTTATGTAAATAATGCATTTGATCAAGTCAGGACAGCAAAATCTGTAATCCTGGTTAATATTATAATATGAACAATATTATTGTACAGATCAGAACACATCTGTTGCTGTATTCGGAAATATACTGGTTCACTATGAAAAGAATCTATGGATTTTTACAGATTATATTTGGCACGAAAGAATTCTGCCTGCTGAGTCCCAAACTCAAAGAACTTTTGGCTCCAAAGTGCAGCTGCCGACCGGTTGATATAATCTGCAAACAAGCTCTTTTACTTATCAGTGGATTCAACGAGAAAAATCTAAATGAGGTATTTATGTGTGCTTCAGGTAAATATCCCCCTACTCTACACTTTTCTATTCACACTGCTCAAAAAGGCTTAATTCAAGCAATGAAAATACTTAATATGGAAAGCATCAGGAAAACTCTCCAGCACTAATAATAAAAATGATTATTTTGAGTGCTTGGTTTCAATGTAAAGAAGTTACAAAGTTGAGCTTGAGGTGTGCGGATTTTAACCTGCTGGAAAATAAGACCATTTTCAAGAGTTTGTCTGACGTGGCTTCTGCAAAGTCAAAGGTTGGATGTGTCACTGGCCTCTGAATCACTGTGAACTCCAAGTTAAGAAGGATTGACTTGTGATTTCTTAAAGGAGTGCCAGTTACCTATCTATACATGCATTCATTGAGCCATCAGTAATACACTTGAGCAACTAATAGAATAGCACTTGGCTCCTTTTGATCAGCACAGCACTGCTCCCTCCTTAGCTTATCCCAGGAAGCCATGCTACACATGCGCAAAAGACTATGTCTCCATACACACCAAAACTTTAAAGCTCATACAAAGCAAGCACCAAAGAACCTGGGAGCTGTAGTTTAAGGACGCTGGAAATTGCAGGTCTAGGGGGATGATTTTTGTATGGTCTTTCAAAGCCTGGTATGCACACAGTTGCAGACACCGATTATTGCAGGTTGTGGTGCAAAAATGTCCTCTGAAGTGGAAGGAGATTTAAATGCACCTTTTCTTTCAGAGCCGTACTGATGTGTACACATCAATATTCCCGGATTATACTTCTGTGAAAAATATCATCCACTGGAACCAGGTACAGTTAGGAAAATGAAAAACATCTGTTGTGCATTCTCTACCTACAATAGTGCAACATAATATTTTTTTGTTTAAATACAAGGAAGCTGCACTTGAGCCCTGAGCCTGAGGTTCCTTACCTCTGATATAGAGCAATAATTGTGGAATACTCTTCTTAAGTTGTTTCCTCTCCTGATAATCTCTGCTTTGATATCTTGGCGAGAAGCACACATGCTCACACAACTGTGGTGTTATGTTTCATTTTCTAGTCTGGTAGAACTGGGGAATTCAGATACTTCGATTATGGCCCAAAGAACATAGATAAGTACAATCAGGTATGTATGTTTTTGCTTGGATTGGATAAGGATGTCTAGGAAAGGTCTGGTTCCAGCAGCGGCGGAGCAAGCCGATTGGGCGCCTGGGGCGGCATGCATGCCCTGTGCCCAGGGGCGGGGTGAGCTGGGGCAGGACGCTCTGTGGGGCCTCCAAGGAGTCTGCCTGCCTTCTCCCACTCAGCCGTCCTGCAGCTGGGTGAGAAAGGCAGTGGGTGGACTGTTTGGGGCAGCGTGGAGCCTGTGGGTGCCCAAGCCACCGCATCACTCCCAGGAGAGACACGTGGCTCAGGCGCATGGCAGGGCCTCCCCAGTGTGTGCCGCCCGGCATTTTGTCACCCCCACTGTACCCTCCCATCCTCCGCCCCGGGTTCCAGTGTCCTACGTTGCACACGTGTTCTAATTATCTTCATTCGCAAGTTCCACCTCTGAAATTTTCCAACCAAAAATAGTAGTTGGCTGGTATAGTAATACTTCCACGAGGGTCTTCAGCTTTGCTGGGAGTGCACAGCTGGGAATCCCTTGAATTAGAGTTTAGAAATTCTAAATTCACTTTAGGTTACATTTCAGCAGCATCTGTAGTTTATTCTTGTTTTTTCTTCTTTTTCACAGACAACTCCACCCTTCTACAGGATAGAAGAGATCACAGTCCCAATTGCGATGTGGAGCGGAGGACAAGACTGGATTTGCAGGCCAAAGGAAGTTGCGCAATTGCGGTCTCGAATCCCTCACCTTGTTCACTATAAGGAGTATCCAGACTGGAACCACTGGGACTTCATTTGGGGCATTGATGCTCATCAGAGGATGTACATGGAAATCCTTGACCTGATGCAGAAATAGCTGTGGGATTTCTCTTTTGTTGTGCAGGGCTTTTCTTCAATACAGGGTCTTGCATACTGCTGCATTATGGAATTTATTTATTGCAAATTTAACCTGCACAGCAAATTTTAATTAAGGTTTAATTGGAAAACCAGAGAATTGTTGTTTTATGTTAATTAAAAGCAACCTCCCCCATATTTTTAAGAAGGTCTAAGGCCCATAGCTACCAAGTTATCCCTTTTTAAAAGGGATTTTCCCTTATGCTGAATAGGCTTCCTCGCGAGAAAAGGGAAAACTTGGCAGCTATGCTAAGGCCATGTGCAAGGAGAAGACTCTTCAAGGTCCAAACACATATGGGCAAACCATTTGGAATGCAGCTTTTGTCAACAATATGTTTCAAGGCTTTGGAAAATAGCATCTGTGTTCATGTGAGATAATGCTTTGTTTGTATGGAAATGTTGCAAAAGCATAAAAGATTGAGTCATTATTGCATATGCTATGGCTTTTGGCAATAGATTGGATGTAGTTCAATTTTTTTGCACACAAATATTAAAGAAATATAAGTTCATCTAAATCTTGACTTCATTTGTTTATCGGTCCGGTATACCTGAAGGAGCGTCTCCACCCCCATCGTTCTGCCCGGACACTGAGGTCCAGCGCCGAGGGTCTTCTGGCGGTTCCCTCACTACGAGAAGCCAAGTTACAGGGAACCAGGCAGAGGGCCTTCTCGGTAGTGGCACCCACCCTGTGGAATGCCCTCCCACTAGAGGTCAAAGAGAACAACAATTACCAGACCTTTAGAAGGCATCTCAAGGCAGTCCTGTTTAGGGAAGCTTTTAATGTTTGATGGATTTCTGTATTTTAGAATTTCTGTTTTGTTGGAAGCCGCCCAGAGTGGCTGGGGGAACCCGGCCAGATGGGCGGGGTATAAATATATTATTATTATTATTATTATTATTATTATTATTATTATTATTATTATTATCTGTATCGTAGATTTGATTTTCATAAGCCTAGGCTGATATTTCTTGTAGAAAACATTCAGGGAGACAGCTTAATATATACTGCTTAAGCAACAAAAAGCTCCAAGGGTTTTTTGTTTTTGTTTTTTAAAAAATAATTTTTTATGCAACTGTAATTAAGAGCAGTTAATTTGATTTCTTCTTGGTGCGCTCAGCACCTCATGTGATTGCTTGTCTGAGATACGAAACTGCAAGACTTCAAAAAGTTTCAGATAAACTCTGTATTACAAAGGAGCACCTGCATGAGGAAACCCAAAGTGTCTGAGAATAATGGTTCTTTCTTGGTGACAACTGTTTCTTTTATTTCTTGTAGAAAACTTACAGGGACACAGATTTATATACTGCTTAATCTACAAAAAGCTCCAAGGTTTTTTTTAAATCTGATTTTAAAAATACCAGCAAAACCAAACAGTAAAAAGAAAGAGGTATGAAATCTATCAAAATATAAATTATATCAGTTTTAAGCCAAATATACATACGGCAATGACTGATTAACACACACCTGAAAGACACAAGTTTGTGCGTGTGTGCACAGTGTCGAACTCAGAAATGAATGAAAATGCCACCAGAAATGTCATGAAAAAGGCAGAATGGGACATTCTTATATGTGCTGTGCTGACATGTATTGGGCCTGGGAACAGAACCCCAGCATGAAATGTGTGCAGACTGTAATAGAATTACATGTTTGGGTAGGTCTGCTTAAGCCAAGAGCGTGGAACTCAACGCACCTTCCAACTGCTCAAGCATTGCAGCTTGCCAGAGGGAACAATACCCCCTATCATCTCCCCCTGTGTGCTGTACTTGGGCTTCTCTGAACCCCCACACCCCACATGCCAATTTTGGAGGAGGGCAAAGGGTCAAAAGCCCCATTGCACAAGTGGTAGGGTTCGTTGCATAGTTTCTGCCGATGGTGCCTCTAAGTTTAATACCACCCAGGGTTTTTAGCAGGCTCTGAAAACAATACGCTGAAGGTGTAGGATGTTCTAGAACATAAATGCTGGCAAACAGAAACCTCGCAACCATGGAATGAACACACGTGGTACTTGTAAACTGTGCTCCCAAACTGTTAATGTTAAACCTTGAATCTGACCTGGAAATACATCAGCAGCCAGTGCAAATCTTTGAGCTGGGGTGTAACATGTGGACTCATTCTCATTCTTGTTTGGCAGCATTCTGCATTACATGCAGTTTCCGCATCAAGTAGAAGGCCCCACACAGAGTACATTGCAGTAATCCAGTCATGAAGTTACCAGTGCCTGAACTTCTGTGGCCAAGCTATCTCTGTCCACAAATGACTCTAGATGTTGTAGCAGCTGAAGCTAATAAAATGCTTTACCTAGTCACCCTATTGTAGCCTTATTTGCTAATAAAGGGTCCTTAAGTTGCGCTCAGGCAGGGACAGGGACAGTCAATAATGACACTGAGGGTTGAATCCAGAGAAAGAATTTAATTCTTAAATTTAAGAGACTCTTGGTCAGGGGTCTGCAACCTTTAAGACAAAATGAGCCACTTGGACCCGTTTCCGAAGGAAAAAAACAACAACTGGGAGCCGCAAAACCTAAAATGAGATGCCTAAAATCAATGGCTAACAAGGGAGTCTTAAAATGACCTGGAAAAAGGCCTTAAAAGGCCTGGAAACAATGCCTTATGAGGAATGGCTTAGGGAGCTGGGTATGTTTAGCCTGGAGAAGAGAAGGTTAAAGGGTGATATGATAGCCATGTTCAAATATATAAAAAGATGTCATATAGAAGAGGGTAAAAAGTTGTTTTCTGCTGCTCCAGGGAAGCGGACACGGAGCAATGGATTCAAGCTACAAGAAAGAAGATTCCACCTAAACATTAGGAAGAAATTCCTGACAGTAAGAGCTGTTCGACAGTGGAATTTGCTGCCAAGGAGTGTGGTGGAGTCTCCTTCTTTGGAGGTCTTTAAGCGGAGGCTTGACAGCCATCTGTCAGGAATGCTTTGATGGTGTTTTCTGCTTGGCAGGGGGTTGGACTGGATGGCCATTGTGGTCTCTTCCAACTCTATGATTCTATGACTCTTTCCAACAAAAGCACCCTCCCCTGCAGTCTGTGTACGTGTGTTGGTTAAACAATATAGGAAGGCGATTAGGGGGAACAATGTAAAGAGCAATTTAGCCAGCAGAGTTTGATCATATTCTAGAGAGCCAGTTGGCCAGCAGATTTTATTGCAAATTCAACACAACAGGGCAAGGTGAGGCTAATCAAGCTGCTGGCATGGCAAACAATGCTGTTGTTAAGTAGCCTCCCCTCCCCCTGCTCCACCAGCTAGAAAAACACCCACATTCATTGCCTTTTGCCTCTCCAGCCCACCCCTCCCCTCCCCTCCCCACTCCTTCAGAATAATAAAATACAGCAAAGTATTTTTTTCAGACCAGAAGGAGGAAGCTGAGATTTGCGTTCCCTGGCTACTTTTGCTCTCTCTGTGTGTGTGTTGCACAGCCTATCTGCCACATGTACTTCCAAAAGCAAGAGAAGTTCCCATTCACCGCCGTCCCAGCAGCAGGATCCTCTCAATCAAATCCCCCCCCCTCGCAATTTCATCGAAAGGAAGACACCCTGCCCTGCAAGAAGTGGAGGGAGGCGGGGAGGGACATAGAGCTTTGCCATTTACTTTCAAGTTTCTTTTTCAAGTTTCTTTTCTGCAGTCCCGTCTTCCTCCCCCCTCCCCCCTCCCCTTGCACCTCCCATATCATTCACCGTACTTCCAAAAGCAGGCTCCTCTCAATCAAATCCCTCCCCCCCCGCCCAGGTTCGCAATTTCCTCGAAAGGAAGAGGGAGGCGGGGAGGGACATAGAGCTTCGCCATTTACTTTCAAGTTTCTTTTCTGCAGTCCCTTCTTCCTCCTCCCCGCTTCTCTCCCCCCCTCCCCTGGCACCTCCCATATCACCGTCCTTGTCTGGAGACTGGAGATCCATGCTTTCGTCTGCAGCTTTCTTTTGTATTTTTCCGAGGCTGCCGTGCAGGGGCGAGGGGCGGGGCTGCGGCCCAGAGTGACACTCCCGATTGGCTGGCTGGCGATGACGTGACCGGGACCCCCAGGGGCCGTGGCCAACGTCCACGCCCCCCAAGGGGAGGGGGCAGTCCTCTGCTCTTTTCCCTGCCAAAAAGACGCAGGGGAAAAAAGACGGAGAGAAGAAAAAAAGCGTGTGCCACACCGCACACTTTTCTCTCTCCTTTTTAAGTTTCTGCCTCCCCCCCCCAGCTACATCTATGGTTGGCCTCGTTAGAATCCGCCCCGGAGCTGCGGCAAAGGTGTAAAAGAGCTGCATGCGGCTCCGGAGCAGCGAGTTGCCGACCCCTGCTCTTGGTGATCAAGCTTCACGACAAGAGTAAAGAAACACAAATTTGCAATTATTCTTATACACTTCTTGGCCTCCTTTCCCCCTCCTCTGTAAATGTGCGCACACAAGGGGGTCACAGGTTACAAGTCCATATAAGGAGAATCCGTATCCTGGCCTTCTCATAAACACAAGGGGGTCACAAGTACATATAAGGATCTTCTTCCTGTGTCCGGTTCTTCTTGTAAACACAAGCTGACTCAACAAAGCCTTCAGTAAGACTATGCGTCAAGCATAGCAGCAGTGCATCCGCAGTGAATCGCTGATAAGCCTCTCTGCCTCTCATTCTGTGTTCCAGAATAGCAAGGTGTCTCACTGTTACATTACACTTTGGCACACAGAGAGGCAAAGAGAGCAATATGGGGGGTGGGGTGGGGTGGCTAAGCCATACACTCAGAATTATACAATGCAGGCAATGCAAACTATAGGATCAGATCTAGCTCAATAACACAATTGGCAACACCCCCCCCTTCATTATCACCTGGATCTCCAGTGATAAAGCTACACCCAGAAGCACTCTCAGGCTATGTAGCTGTTCCTTCAGAATAATTGGCCAGTTTCTCAGACCCAGGAACCCGCGTCTTGCTCACAGTGCCCTTGTCTTTCCATATTCAAGCTCAGTTTATTTTCCCTCACCAGCCCACATCTGAACAAGAGCACTACAGAAGATGTGAATTGTTATTTTATGATATACAGTGGTACCTGGGGTTGCGGACCCGATCCATTCCGGGGTGCTGTTCGCACCCCAAAAAGTCCACAACCCGAGTGGTGCTTTCACGCATGCGCGAGAATGTGATAGAGCACTTCTACACATGTGTGAAGTGCGCAGAACGCTTCTGTGCATGTGTGAAGCACACAGAAAACTTCTGTGCGTGTGCGAAGTGCGCAGAAAAAACACAACCCGCAGTGAAAAACTCGCAACTCGCATCACGAAAAAACACAACCTGCAGCGGACGCAACACGAGGTATGACTGTGCGCATTAAACACCGTCGGGACTTAAAGTAGAACTTGCTACTTCAGACTACACCAGATGTTCATGGGACAATCGGAGAAAACATCATGTGTGGATAACACTCCCAGGCTGCAATTCTATGCCTATGTACACATAATGAAAAAGAAAGATGTTGCACCCAGTTAATGAGCACAGCTGGATGACTTGAGGTATTTATGAAGGAAATTTTCAGGTCTCCTTTTGCATTCATCAGAAACACTCACCTGAAGGCACATCAACACCTGCTCTCCTGCATTCATGTGAGTTCTGCATTGGACTATTCAAAATGCTAGATGTATGGAATCAAATTCCAAGGCTACATTTTAAATTTAAAACTATCGGAGTCTGTATTTAAACAACAAACAGTCTTGTAGTGCCTTAAAGACTTAACAAACATAGACTTTCACGGACAAAAATCTTCTTCATGAGAGGCATGAAATGTTGTCCTGAGTGGCTGGGGAAACCCAGCCAGATGGGTTGGGTAAAAATAATAAGTTGTTATTATTGTTACTATTATTATTATCATCGTAGGTACATATATGCATGCGTTCTATGTGTGATTATATAAAAGCAGGGTCAGAGGAAAATTAAAGTACAGAAAGTGACAATTATGTTCTTAACATTAATAATTGTGCTTCACAGTTTTTGATGACATTCATACTGGCGTATTTAAACAGTTATTGGATATGGAATCTAGTTGGTGGGGTTTTATTAGATTTGCTTGAAAAACCAAAGCAAGCTTTATCCTCCAAACCCTCAGTAAGCCATCTTATTGCATTTCTCCTTGCATGTTTTTCTCGTTTAATTTTTGGAAACTCATTTTCGTTAAACAGAAACTTCCCTTCCTCTGAAACCAACACAGAAAGCCAATAATATATGTATAAAGGTTTTAAGAATGCGGAAGGAGGGGAACATAAAGATTAAATGCTAATATGCAATGTGAGATATATTTTCAGAATATTAACTTGGGCATATAGATTTGAAAATATTTCCCATTCTTCAACCCTCAAAGTAGTATTGTGTGTTCAATATCTTTTTTTGGAGACGTTTAAAAAATCAGATTTATAGCAAAACTGAGAGATTTTACTAGTTCTTAAGAAAAGGCAAAGTAATGAGATTGGTTTTGGAAATGAGGACTTTGTTATTGCCAGTATTACAAAGGCATGAGATAGTGGTTCCTCAGTTTTGTACCCTTCCTCCTTTATTCCCTGTCTTTACTTTTGCAGAATGCTTAGTAAAAAAAAACACTCCTTAGTATTTCAGGCACAAGGAGTCAGTCAGCATGCTTCCACACAAGTTTTATTTTCTTTTTTACATGGCTAGAACTGTGTGCATGAGAGGGAGAAAAAGAGAGAGAGAGAGAGAGACCCATTGAATTATACATTCCCCTCTCTGCCTCCATAGCCTAAACCGGTATGATCTAAGAAACTTTGTAGCTCTTGATTTTATTGACTGCATAAACTGACCCAATAGATGGACATTTTCATTGGGTATGGGGGTGGGGGGAAGCCCTCCAAACACTTTATGTTAAAAAAAAACTACTGACACTAAAATAGCGTATTATTTAGAAGCAGCAAAGAAGTGCTTTCTGCCTGCAAATGTTGAACATATGTAAACTTCTGCTATCACGGCTTATCTTACAACTGCCACAAAAACGAAATGTTCAGGATTTCAAAAGTCAATGCATGTTTGCAAGGCAAAGTTGGCATAGTCAACTAGGTTTGCTCTACACTCAGGTACTCTTTCAATACTACAAATGGTCCCTGCAAGTTACACACAACACAGGTATTGATTCTGTTCTCTCCAGTTTTGAATGGCACAAGTGATTATTATTATTTAGATAAACAACCCTCTTCCCTCCTCTCTCCCCCCTTCCTAGGTATTCAGAAGCACACTGTCTCTGATTGTGCATTAAGAAGCATTCTGACTTATTTTTCTTTTTAAACAGGATCTAGGTGCCACATGCTCTGAAATGGGGCTGGAAATGCCCCTATGAGAGATGATGCGTGATGACATACCCATTGATATTAGGCAAGCACGTCTGCTTTGCTGTTTTCAGTGCCTGTTTAAAAAAACCCCTTTATTTAAGCTCACCACTACCCAAACATGCATTGTAACATGTAATTTTATTTTATTACATTTTTATTTTTTGAAATTTCGAAAGGCCAACTTGTTTTTAATATCTGATTTTAACAATGTTTTAATAGATATTTTATATTGCTTTTTGTAAACTGCTTTGAGGTTTTGATGACTGAGCCATATAAAAGCTCTCTTAAATAAGTAAGCGCAGTAAACCTTTCCCCCATCTTATCTAAAATATCCAGTTGTTTTGCAGTTTCTCAAGGATGTGGCTACTGCTTATCATGATGTCAGTGCATGGAGCAGTGAGCTCAGAAGACTTGAATCCCGAACAGTTTATGAATATTGTAAGTTGAATATTGAATGAATATTGTGAGTTGAGTTCTCCCAGTGTGATCTTCTCCCTATTTCTTGCACAGTGAGCACCACCCCCCCTGTCCACCAAGACTTGGGAGTGTGTGTAGAATTGTAGCCAGAAGCACTATAGCATTCTTAGAGTCTTAACCCTCAGTCATGCATTTGACCAAGAGTGTAGAAGAGAGCTTTGCGAGCCCTTCCCCTCTACTATGGAGTACTACATACTTCTGGATGCACTTTGTTATAAAATTATTCATGAGAAAACATAACCCTATGAATGCTAAATGCTGCCCTTGATGGTCCTTGCTATTAGTAGATTCTGAGGGTGAGATGTACAAATGTGTTGATAAAGGTGTGCTCATTTCTTGGAATGTTTTTAATGGGCCCAAAAACAACAACACTATTTTCAGTGTATTCATACAATCCCCTTCACAATGGCTGAGTACCCTTTCACCGCAGCACACCCTCCTACATTCCTCTGATGAAAACCGGGGTGCGTGTCTTTGGGTGCCCCACACTCTGCGAGGAGGATGAGCTGGCGCTGGTGCTTGCAGTGATTCTGTGCTCTCTCCATAGCTGCCATGTTCCGGCCTGAGAAATAAGGGACTGGACCGGAAGTAGCAGACCGGAAGTAGCGCTGCCGCCATTTTGGAACTGGGCGGAGCATGCTCAGAAGCGACTTTTGATGCTGCTCTGCCCTGTTCCAAAATGGCAGTCACACCAGAAGTCACGCTGCAGCCATTTTGGAACTGGGCAAAGCAGCATCAAAAGTCGCTTCTGAGCATGCTCCGCCCAGTTCCAAAATGGCCACCACACCAGAATAAACCGGGGGAAAACAAAAACATCTGTTTTTTTCGGCTGGGGACAGCTGGAGAAACGGGGGTTTCCCGGGGAATACGGGAGACTTGGCAGCTATGGCTCTCTCTCGAGTCAGCTGCCACACATGTCCTTCGGTGCTGCACTCTCGTGGGAACCAGCTGACTCACAAGAGCACAGCACCACTGCAAGTGCCAGCGCTGGCTACAAACACCGGCTCATCCTCCTCACTGAGTTTGGTGGTGGCAGTGGAAGGGGAAAATTCAGGGATCTAATCAGAAACTAGAATGGCTTCTGTAATTATGGGAATGTCCTGGGAATGTCCAGCATTTATCCAATGAAAATAGGGGCATCCTATTTAAGAATAAGAAGAATACCCCACACATCTCATTGGGTTGCCTCAGCCACTCTGGGCAGCTTCCAACATATATAAAAAACATAACCAAACATTAAACTTTTTAAAACTTTCCTATACAGGGCTGCCTTCATATGACTCGGGGTTTGCATAACTCCATACCCTCCAATATTTCTCCAATGAAAATAGGGGCATCCTAAGGGAAAGTGGGACATTCTGGGATCAAATGAGAAACCAGGACAGCTTCTGTAAGCCTGGGACTGTCCCTGGAAAATAGGGACATTTGGAGGATTTGGGGTATGTCTCAGTTGGTTCACATGACCCATACATGGGAACATTCACTCCTTAAGTTGCCTTGGTAGTTTGAGATACCAAGAAAAATTAATGTGTGAAATAAATAGAAAGTATTTTCCCCTCTATTTATGCAACTGTAATTAAGGGCAGTTAGTCTGATTTCTTCTTGGTACTCTCAGCACCTCATGTGATTGCTTGTCTGAGGTATGAAACTGGGAGACTTCAAAAAGTTTCCGATAAACTCTGTATTACAAAGGAGCACCTGCATGAGGAAACCCAACTTGTCTGAGAATAATTGTTCTTTCTTGGTGACAACAGCTCATTATATATCCTTATTCACAGGCTCTGTTCATAAAAACATGTCAGCGTAATTTACAATACAATTTGTCCTTATCGTGAACACTAGTCCCTCAGATTGGAAACTTGCCAGGTCTTCAACTTAGAAAAGTTGAAGACTGAGAACACGCCGGCGCTCAAGCTGTGTTCCAAGATGGGTGGCAGCCTGAGGCTTGTCTGAACACAGCAAAATAAGCCCAGTTGTAATTATTTCACAATGCTGGCTAAGCTTCTGTAAGTTTAATGTTATCTGCTGGCAATGAGTGTGTAGCTCTGGCACTGGGTATGTGGCTCTGGCATAGCTATCCTCCTGCATGTGAAAGGATTGGTCCAGAAAGCACTCAAACAGGGGGAGTCAAGGTAGTGTTCTCCAAATCGTGTTAGACTACAACTCCCATTATCCATGCTGGCTGAGGCTGATGGGAGTTGGAGTCCAGCAACAACTGGAGCGCACCCCACTGGCCAGTCCTGCACTGGAGCATCTGCATTGTCTTGTGAACCAATTTAAAATGAACCACCCCTAAGGAGTGGGGAAAACATATATTGGCATTTTACTGTGGTGTATTGGTCCTCTTGGCTTGCGGTATCAGGAACTATCTAAGTCATTCCTCAAGTACTGCACTTTTAGTTGCACAAGCAGCAAAGGGTTGCATGGTTTCCTCCTCAATAAACTATATTAAAGTTGCTTTTCTTTTTGCATCCTTTGTGTGGTCTCCCCTTCGTACTTTCCAGGAATCTTTTTGTTCTCACCTTTCTTTGTGCTGTCTTTCCCCCCAAGGGGTTGCTGATACACTTCGGAGGTATTGGCTCATTCTTCCCCAAATATCCAAAGAGATACAAATATAAATATTCACTCTCGGACACGGCTCTCCTGGGCCATTCTGATCATGTCGTGAAGGATCCATGCTTAATGCTTAGAAATGAGCCTTTAGGCGAAAACTTTCAGCTTCCAGCAATTACTTTTAAACCTCAACTGGTGGAGAAAATGGTCTAACATGTGGCTTTGTATCCTTACAGAGTCAGATAATCCAGTACTGGGGATACCCTTCAGAAGAACATGAGGTCCTTACAGAGGACGGCTATTACTTGAGCCTGAACAGGATTCCAGGAGGTACAGAAAAACTCATGAGACCCAGTGCCTCAAGGACTCTGTTGTGACTCATATCATTGTACAGTAATGACCACTAACATGAAGTCTGATCTGGGAAAGAAAACATGGGGAGGAATGTACTCTTCTGATCTTTCCAACAGCGTAAACATTTTTCTTTCTTTTTTAAAAAAAATTATTTTCAAAGTTTCAAAAATGAAACACAGGTGGGTTTTTTTAACCCACACATACATACATACTATTTTTTTATTTAAAAAACCCCCAACAATAACCCAAAATCAAATCCTTACCTTTATGGGGTTCCCTGAACTCTTCCCTTGGCTTCCGAAGTTCTTCTTCTTTTAACTGCATCTAATTACTTTATCCCAATTTGTTATACTTCATTTTTATCCTTTGTTGTTTTAAATTACAAGTGTTATGTGAATCCTACTACTATTTTAAAACTTTCACAGCGTTCTTTGATATATTCAATAAAATTGTGCTATTCTCTGCTAAATTTGTTATCCTCTTGGTGCCTGATCTTCCCGGTTAGCCTTGCCATCTCCGCATAATCCACCATCTTCAATATCCATTCTTCTTTTGATGGGGCTCTTTCTTCTTTCCATCCCTGGGCATATAATATTCTTGTCGCTGCTGACACATACATAAATAATACTTTCTTATCTTTCGGTAATTCTTCTCCTACTGAACCTAATACAAAAACCTTTGGGTTTTTTTAAATTAAAAGTTATTTTGAACATTTTTCCCAGTTCACTATAAATCATTTCCCAGAAGGCCTTGGCTACTTTACACGTCCACCACATATGATGGAATGTGCCCTCTTTACACTTCCAACATATGTTGGTTGTGTTCTTATACATTTTTGCAAGTCTTGTAGGAGTCAAATACCATCATGAAATTCTCTTATAGCGCACAGCAAGCAGTAAATTTTAGGTCCTTATTCCATAACTTCTCAGCAATGTAAACATTTCTAATTGCCAGGCAGAGCAATTTTTCCTCCCTTCCTCCCTGTGTGCTTTTCTTGAGGTTCTCCGCAGATGATTTTGGGAAGGCACAGAGTGTTTGAGTGGGGGAAACCCCATTATGCTAATTGGATGCCTTGAGCTGGCTCACACAAGCACGCTGGGTTAGTTGAATCCAGCCCAAATGCTCTATCTGCAGTTGTGAGCAGGAAGAGAGCCTGATGGCTAGAATGTGTAGCATGCCTCCTTCCGTGAACACTGATTTCCTGTGCCTCATCCTCTGCTAACTCTGTGTGGTGCAAGGGTTAAAGCTTTGGCCCAAGATTGGGTAGACCCAGGTTCAAATCCCCAACTGGCCAAGAAGCTTCCTGGGTGACCTTGGACACACTCTCTTACCCTAAAAAACTTCATTGAATTGTTGTGATTGTAATACGAATGTGGGAGGTGGGACTTTGCACAATGCCTAGAGCTCTTCAGAAAAAAGGTGGCATATAAAAGTTATAAAGAAATAGATAGCTGCTTCCGGAGGAAGTGGTATATAGATAATTCCTCCTTGGTATTTGTGGGCAGCAAAACTGGGGAAACAAAGATTTTTCCAGAAGGACTAAAATTCTCTATTTATGAGGCGCTCCAAAAAAGAAAGAAGACAAGACAAGAGAAAAAAAACTAAACAGCCAGATCAAATGTTCTTTCCTGAGAATTTTTGGGTTAGCTCTTTTTAAAAAAGGTGTGTGTGTTTAGGTTTCAAGGTTCAGTTCCAATGTTTCTGCATCTAATATTGAGACTTTAGCTTCCCAACTGAACAGGAACTGGAACCAATCTTCCTTGCGTCCAAACCCAGCATTTAGACCCAAGCCTACTGCTCCATGTTAGATTAAGTTTTAATTTTGTATCTTGTGTTGTGTTTTGGAGGTACTAATCAGTCAGTCAGCAATCAAGCAATGTCTTTTTTACTTCCAGGCTCCAAATCGTCTATACTGCTGTTGCACTGTTTGACCATGGAAGGCAGCGTCTGGGTCTCAAATCTGCCGCATCAGAGCCTGGGCTTCATACTAGCAGATGCTGGATATGATGTTTGGATTGGAAACAACAGAGGAAACTCCTGGTCTAGAAGACACCAAAACCTTTCAATTGAAGACGAAGCATTCTGGGATTTTAGGTAAGTTCATTTGGTGTGTAATCACTGGAATTCACCATTCAATGAGATTTATTCTTTTGCAGTTGAGTTACTGGAATTTGGCATTCCGTGTTATTTTGTAGTTCAAAGCATGCTCACCCTTGCCTACCTTATTATGCAGTGAATAGACTCGATGAAGGCTAATGTCGGGCTATATTCAGGCATTTAAATAATTCTATATGTGTGCCAAATTATTTTTAGTACTTATCCAGACCATAAAATTTATGGACACACCCATGAAATGATTTCACTGCAATCCCTTCATTGGCAGTTTGATTTTATGGTCCAGGAAAAGTTTTACCATCTGACTTTGCTGTGATTCTGTAAATGGAAACATTCTTCTTAGTAAATGTGCTCATGCTTTTAGTGTTAATTTGTTGTATCGCAGCCTAGGCACAGCTGGCCCTAGTAAGTATCTCTTTCCCTTCATCTTATCGCCTAATTTTAGGTATTTGACGGTAAAGTCTGCTTAATCTTCCCTTTTGTTCCTTAAATATGCTTTCTAGAGAAAGAGCTTGTGCTTGTAACCAAAGATTATGAGTGCACTTAATTCTCATTTACTTTGTTTTGTGGTTTTCAGTTTTCATGAGATGGGCATCTATGACCTTCCTGCCATGGCAGACTTCATTCTGCAGAAAACTGGACAGAAGGACATCTATTATGTCTGCCATTCTCAAGGATGCACTGTCGGTATGATAACTATAAACCTTGGCATGCACTCTATAGAATTGGACAGTCTTTTCTACAGTTGGCTATGTATGCAAATTTGATTGCTACAGATCAGGACCTGGAAATAAAGAGGAAGTTAAGCCAGGGGCCAGTTTGGCATGGGATGGCCCAATGTTGAACTAGTTCTTGGTCATATGCAGAATAAAGGCACAAAAACCACATCATTTTTTTTTTTGATGGCACCAGCTATTTACTGTAGGTGGCACCAGATAGCTACTGAAGTTTTAGTTATCCAAGAACCTGTGATAGGTTTGCTGTCTTTATAAGAAGCATAGTACTCTTTGGATATTTGTTTGAATGCACAAAAGGGGGAGTGGGATTGTGTGTCCCTGATCTCTTGAATAAGCCTTTTATAGAGCCTGAAAGTGTATGTGTGGGGAACATTTTCTACATTATTGGGAAGTGTGAGGTTTGAGGGGCATGATTACATTGAGAGAGCCTTCCATGCGGCCTTAAAAAACATTTCTAATTGATGTAGAAATGAGGAGAACTGAATTTAAGATTGGAAAAATGAGAATCTGAGAGTAAATGAAATTGATATATAGGATAGAGGGCTTTCTAACTCTGCCCCATCGCAAAGCACTTAGGCTTCAAACTTGCATCTGTTCATCTGACATAAAGCCTATGTCATTTTGTTGCAATGGTGGTAATTATGTCATTTAGTGGGGTTCCAATTCCATCCCGGGCTCTTTCCCATGAAATAGCTTTGTATATTGCATGTAGTCTAACTCTTCCATTTTGAAAAAGAATTGCGCCACATGAAATGAATGTTAATTTTGCTCAACTAAGTTTTAAAGTAAGAGTCTGCCTATAAATGCTGCATTACTTAAATTCAAAACTAAGGGATGCTAAACTGAGTCTCCATTCCCCCCTCCTCTCTAGCTTTTGTGGCATTTTCTATTTTACCTAAAATTGCTGAAAAAATCAAGATGTTTTTTGCCCTGGCCCCTTCCTATACATTGCAGTACACTATCAGCGTCCCACTACAAATCATACGCTTGCCAGCAGCACTGGTGAAGGTATGTGTGCAATCATTATCTTTTCTCAATTTTTGTAAGCTCTGCTTGACATTATGACGAAATGGGAGGTGTCTAATTTTATGGCTCAAGCCCAGTTTTTTTGTAGGTAAATTAGCTGGAAAAACATGGGTTTTTTTGGGGGGGGAAGAGAAATTAGTAATTTAGATTCCAACACCCTTAAATTTTCAAACATACATGCAATTTGTTTTTAACTAAAATGTTATCATGGCTATCAAAGGACAGAAAAGAAAATTCGAAGGATAAACTATTTTTTTAAAAAGTACCCTCTTGAGACTGGATATAGAGAGTCCAAATTAAGAAGACCAAGGATCATAACACAGAAGACCAGACAAGATGTTTTGGCTCACCTTATAAGGATATAAAAAGGGAAAGCCTGGAGGAGAATTAATAGAATTGTGGAAATGGCAGGAGTGTCTGGTCTACTGTGTGGTCTGGTGCCATTGAGCTTCTGTCACAACTTTAGTGTCACTGCAGTTTACTGAGATGTACAAGACAAGCAATGGCAAGCTTTGAGCTTCATGGATATATTAGCAGAGCCAATCCACACAGCACAAACTAAATCAGTGAAATCAACTTGCACCTAACCTTTCTGAAGTTAAAACCTGTAGAGAGTCATCGTCTTGACTTTATCCTTATTCAACTGCTCCATGGATTATTATTATTTTTAAATCATCAGTGTAATCAATCATTTGGAAGATACGTATAATATTTCTACCTTTTAAAGAATAACTTATAAATTATATTAATCCAATACATCCATCGTTGTTTCCTTGTTTTGTAATGAGAAAACTTTGCAATTTTTATATTTGGCAATTAAAACCTTTTTACAAATCAGAAACAAAAAAACCCCCTTAATATGAACCAGCTACAGGGACATTTAAACCGCCCCCCCCTTTAAGAAATGCTTTCGAGAGATTGGGATTATGAAGTATCTCTGGCTTTTTGCAGGCTATATTTGGCACAAAGGAATTTTGTCTGCTGAGTCCGAAACTGAAAGCCATTCTGGCCCGAACGTGCAGCTACAGCCCAGTAGACGAACTCTGCAAACAAGCTCTTTTTCTTGTCAGTGGATTCAATGAAAAAAATCTAAATGTGGTATGTCTCAGTGTTTGATATTTATTTATTCATCATATTTATGACTGGGGTGTATGGGGTGTTAAAGGAGAGGTAGTGCCTCTGTTGGGGGACACGTCATACTCCTTCTGGGGTAGTTTGTCCACTATTGGTCCCCCCCCCACCCTACAGTCAGCTTTCACCTGGCCAGCTAAACCAGGTGAGGGTAAGCAATGGGTCTCAAACCCTTGGTGAGTTAGAGATTTCCCTTGCATGCGTAGACCGGCTGTGGCAGACTGAGTGGACAAGACCAGTATTGGGTCCAATGCTCAAGAAGGCAGCTTCTGCACATGCTAAAGAGGGAAGTGAGGGGCAGATTGTCAAATGTAAGAAGGGGCTCTGCAGGCCCACAAGCAAGGATGGGGGAAGACCCTAGCCAAATCAGGACTCCATATAACGCCAGGGAGCTCTAGACATGTAGGTCACTATGTGCACTGGGCCTCTTTTCACAGTCACTGAATGGGCAGGTAGGTGGTGGTGGGCACAGACAACAGGTGTGTCCTGGGTGGGGAAATAGGCCATATAACCATGAGCCAACTCCTTGTGGCGCATGAAGGGCTGTTCATTATAAGGGTTATTCACAGGTATCTGAATCATAAAATCCTAGAACTGTGGAGTTTGGGCAGTCAGCTGGTTCACACAACTCATTCATGATGTACCAGTTGCTATGAACTGCAGGTCAGGGTTTCCTCAGCATTGGTTTTGCACTTCAGAAGTGCAAACCCAGGAGGACTCCCCTGCTCAGCGCCTGAGGGCCCCAGTCCGGCCACTCACCACCTGGCCGGGGCGGGGCCTAATGGGCTCTCTAAAGGACTACTGCCACTGCTGCTGCTGGGCAGAGAGGGCTCCGTTTTGTTTTGTTTTTTCCTGTTTAAATTCCTGTGATTTTTTACCTGTGTCATTTTAAACTGTACCGTATTAATGCTGTATTCTTAGTTTTAGATTTTGATCTATGTGGAAATTGTTTTCCATTTCGTTGTGTATTTTTTGATGTGGTTTATATATTGTTTGTGACTTTTGTAATTGTGTTAATGCTGTATTGTTTTAATATTTGATTGGGAGCCGCTCAGAGTGGCTGGGGGGACTTGGCCAGATGGGCAGTGTACAAATAAATAAATAAATAAATAAATAAATAAATAAATAAATAAATAAATAAATAAATAATAATTACAACATATATCTGCTTTTGGCCTCTGCCAACAGTCCAGTACAAAGAGTTTTTGTTAAGTGAAATGACTTCTAAATTTACCATTCCCTTACAGAGTCGGACTGATGTATATGTATCACGATTCCCAGATTATACCTCTGTGAAAAATATGATCCACTGGGGCCAGGTAGAGATAATAAGATCTCCCTTTCCCTTTCTCTCTCCTTCTCTCTTTGTTGAATGTTGTCTGCCTTATAACAACTTAGATATTGTTTGAATAGAAAGGAGCCATAATAGCGGAGTTTCCAGTGTTTCCAGTGCAAAATGACTAGACACATATAAAAAACGCTGTGAAAATGCTTTTTTAAAAAATGTTTTGAAAAATGTATTGAATTTGACATAACCTCATCATCGTCATCTAGTGTCAAATTTGTGCACTTAAAACACACATTGAACATTATATTTGCAGCTGTATAGCTGGGTCCCCAATTTAGCAATGGCAAAACCAGAACCAACAAGCCATTGTAACCCAGACGCTGCCTAAATTGGCCTTACCATGAGGTAAAGTGAAGTTGTCAACTTAGGTGGTGGGTGCTGGAGGTGCAGGAACAGAAGCCCACCCCATGTTTAAGCCAGTGCCCCTCTCCTGAGCTTGTGCCCCAGTAGCAGTAATGCTTGCTTATTGCTAAACTGGGCGGTATGGAAGCTTACCTTCCAAGTTCCGGACTGCAGAATCCGGGACCGGCAGCCATTTGACACCGGAAGTTGCGTCGATGTAACTTCCGGTGTCGCTTTGCCCTTCTATGGGCACCAAAGTGCCCGCCGCCAACACCGGAAGTTACGTCTATGCACTTCCGGACATGCGTAGATGTGACTTTTGAAGCTGGCGGTGGCCATTTTTGGTGCCCATAGAAGGGCAAATCGGAAAGAGAAAAAATGGCCGCCGACAGGAGAAAATAACGGCGAAAAACGGGAGACGAAGTGATACGGGGGACCACCGGGGAAAGGTAAGTAAAAAAGGGGTTTTCCCGGGGAAAACGGGAGACTTGACAGCTATGTATGAAAGTCTTGCCTATTTACTTTCTCCCAACACATCACAGAGAAGATTATTAAGAAAGGTCCTTGGCTGAGTGAGCAGGAAAAGAGGCAGCTACTAGCCTGGCCCACGGCATTTGTTTGAGTGGGAAGTGTGCAAGAATCAAGCAAAGTGCTGGAGGAGAGTGGGCTGCCTTGTGGCCCTTAAGCTAGCCTGCTGCCCTCATGTGCAGCATAAGTTGCTCTCCACTGCTAGAGTTCCAGCAAGATTCAACTGCCAGCACAGTCACCATTGTTCCACCTGCCTTGCCCCACCCTCCAGCCCTAGGAGTCCTCCTAAGGGAGCTGTGCTTAGAAGAAGAACTGTGAGCGGAGAGATTTCCAGCCGTCCATCAGACAAGGCCTTTCCCACCTGCCTTGCCCCACCCTCCAGTCTCTGCTTCTCAATTTGTATTGTATTATTTTATGCACTGCGACTTGCCGTTGTTTTTATTATTAATATAGTTTAGAAATTATTTATTGTAATGGTTAAGAGTGGATTTCTGTTTAATTTTTATATGCTGATGTTTAATAGTCGATGCTATTCTAATGGATTGCTGAATATTACTTTATTTGATATAAGTTGCTCATTTTAAAGTTATGTTTTATTATCACATTTTTGTACTGGATTAGATTGTTATAAGGTGTACATTCTTTGTTTCTTCAGCTTGTAAGCTGCCTTGGGTATAGTAAAATAGAAAGGCGGTATACAAATTAAATGTGAAATGAAATGAAAGTGAAAGATACTCTGTGAGTGCCCTCTTCCAACATCTTCCTCTTGAGTTAGCTTTGCTTGCTGTTTGCTTTTGTTGGAGGGCTATATATTCACCTATCTATTGTTCTCTTTCGTTTTCTAGACAGCTAAGGCAGGTCAATTCAGATATTTTGACTATGGCTCAAAGAACATAGATCTATACAACCAGGTAGGAATTTGCTGGATTTTTGTGTTGCCTGCAAAGGGAATTAAAAGCGAGGGTGTGTACAAAGGGGCAGTTCAAATTGGGTTGGATGCATCCCTTGTGTGCATGTTTTGTGCATCATCGACACAACACTATCCTCGTTCAAGTAGCAGTCCACGCTTTCCTCAAATTACTTCTGATTTTCACAACTAATTGATAATCCAATAAAAGAACCCAATTTAAAATCACTTGGTTTACTTTGGTGAAAGTTTGTTGTGTACAATGTCACAGATTATTTTTTTAAAGCTGCAGATGTGTACATATATCTAGGTGATATTCAAACTATCTGTCTCTTCCTAGACGACTCCTCCCTTGTACAGAATAGAAGAGATCACCATTCCAACAGCGATGTGGAGCGGAGGACAGGACTGGGTTTCGCAGCCCAAGGAAATTGCAGAATTGCGGCCTCGAATTACTAATCTCATTCATGACACAGAGTTTCCTAAGTGGGACCACTGGGATTTCATTTGGGGCCTCGATGCTTTTCAGCTGTTGTACCCAGAAATACTTGACCTGATGGAGAAGTAGCTGGGAGACTATTTGGTTATTGTTGCTCTATGAATGGTGAAATCAAGGTGGGATTCTGAGATCCCCACAATCTTCAGAAATAAAGTTTAAATATATGTCGCCTCATTTTGATTATTAAATTAGCCTTGCTTTCAAACCTCCTAGAGAGCCCTTCTCCAAGGGAACCAGAAAAAGATCACAATGAAAATCAGCTCCAAAAAGGACTCAAATGAAAATACGTTTTTTAGACCCAGGCCCAGGTATGAGAACCACTAGGGATTAATGTAAGATCAGCAAGGAAGTTTTATTTATTTATTGCATTAGGAAGGTACCCTATGTAGAGTGATACATTATATCCTATTGAATTTCCTGGAAAAAACAGGTGTTTGTTTCAAACACCCTAGACTAGTGTTTTATTTAAATATATAATAGTGTGACAAATATATGTGATAAAACAGGTAAGCTACAATGGTTAGACATTTACAAATGTCTATTTAGACATTTGCAACGAGTCACTGAGATTTATTGCTTTGTCAGTAAGCTCAAGTACATAGTCAAAATTAAGTTGCATCTGTGTATATAAAAATGCAAGTACATCTCCCTGAACATTCTAAAGTGTGAATAATGAGTGCATTGTGTTCTGTTTCTGCCAAAATGGAGATGTGAAGCTTTTTGAATTCATGCATTGATCACACCCATAGCTGCCAAGTTTTCACTTTTCTCGCGAGGAAGCCTATTCAGCATAAGGGAAAATCCCTGTAAAAAAGGGATAACTTGGCAGCTATGATCACACCTACAGATCCATTGCCAAAAAGTAAACACACACACACACAAAATTGAAATGTGAAGAACACTTGCTTCCTGCTGAATGCAGTTTTCCTGTCTCAAAAAAAAAAATCAATTTAACTTTTTATTATCCAAAACATTTCTATATTCTAAAGTAAAGGAACAGGTTTTCCAACCAACACAATAAAATGATGGTTTCAATTGAGACAGAGCACATCAGAACACATTTGCAATGCATGTTTCAGTCCTGAAAATGTGCAGTGATAATCTTTACTCATGTAGAGTATATCATACTAGACTAATCATAATTAACCTCTGCTGTGTCTGAGATTAGGGAGCACATCTTCCTCATTTGGGGACAATGTGGAGTTATATCCAGGGTGGTGTTGACCGCAAGTGTTTCGTTTCAAAAATTCACAGCACTCACAAAAAACCTAAGCAAATATGACAGCACCAACATTTTCTTCCATTCATTTTCATTGGAGATACTTTGAACTTAAGCTAGGTGAGGGGCTTGTTGGAAGAAGATCCACACACCTTTTCTGAAAATACTTAGAATTGCATGTGGCTCAGATTCATCTCCCCAGACCCTGGGGACTCGCAAAGTCTCCCATGGGACCTGAGAGGTGACAGAGCTGAGTTCCAGTTAGTTCCAGCCGAAAAAAGCCCTGGATCATCACCAATTTGTTCTTAAGCTCAAATCATTACAAATATACTGCAAATGTGGGCTTGAATTGCAATATAATGTTAGGAAATTTGTTCCCCGCCTGCCTGGTAAAGCCACCTGAACTCCTATAAAAAAACTTCTGCAGAGGAGAAATGTATAATATATTTGGAATCTGGAATTTATATGTAAAGATTTAAAATTTAATAAAAATTTGACAAAAGATACAAAAACCTCTGCAGAGAACTGGCTGCCCTCCTGAATGATGAGGGATACCCAACACTGGGTAGATTACAGCCATGGTGATATTTTTAAAAAATTAAAATTGTATTTAGTTGCCGAGAAGACTAGTTTGCCTCTTAAGTCCTTAAGTCACAACATAGCATCCAGAAATTCAAATGGATTTGCTGTGCGTCTTTAGTCAGCTATTATGTTCCAGGCAAATCTGGTCTAATGAATAAGCCCTGCTTCCATTTCATCATTTTTAATGCCACCACACCTGTGTATAATTAAACGCTGCACTGCTACATTGACTTGCTTCCTTGCAGTTTGTTACATTCTAGATCTTTTGCAACATTTATTCAAGGTCCCAGCTCCATCTGAGAATGAAGGGCAGGTAAGCAAAGGGCTAATTTTATTTTTTTAAAACCTGATCTTCTTAATTTGATTATGGTGATATATTCTTTATCTGGCCATTTTTCAGACTGTTCTCTTAATGAAAATATAACTGATTATTAATTATCATAAGGCTCAATCCTGTAGATGTCGAATCTCAATGAACGAATAATGCTTAATATAATGTCATACTTACATGTTCAAGTCCCATTGAAATTTGTAGGATTAAAGCACTTCACACTGTGAGATTTGCAGTGGAATCCTATGCTTGTCTCTACAATACATAGAAGTAAGTTCCCTTGAATTCAGTGGAGCTTTCTTCTAGGTAAGTGTCTGTAGCATTGTAGCTCTTTGCTTGCTAACCTGTACTCACCTGTAAGTCGCATTGAAACCAGTAGGGCTTACTGTACTTTTGAGTACAAAAAACTGGATGTGCTTTTTTAAAGACTGACTTAAAGAAAGCAGCTGGAAGTACATTGTTTGGGCTTCCAGGGTGTTGTTCAGGCTTCCAGAAAAGAATATGGGAAAATTCTCATGCAATTTTGTATTTTTATAAATAAAATTAAGTAATCTTTAAAAAGCATTTCTATACAGTGGAACCTTGGTTTATGAACACCTCGGTTTACGAATTTTCAGTTTACGAACGCCGCGGACCCATCTGGAACGGATTAATTCACTTTCCATTACTTTCAATGGGAAAGTTTGCTTCAGTTTATGAACGCTTCAGTTTATGAACAGACTTCCGGAACCAATTGTGTTCATAAACCGAGGTACCACTGTACCAGTCTCTCAGAAAATGTAAGGGCCACATAAAAACACTGAAAAGCAATACAATGCAATTGTTAAAATAATTCCTTATGCCTGTGTTGTTGTATGATAGGATCCTCTAGAAATATTTTGCAAAATGATAGGATCCTCTAGAAATGCAAAATGATAGGATCCTCTAGAAATATTTTGGCGGAGAACAGATGAAGTCCCACAATTGGAGTACCTGAATGAATGTCCATTTGTGAAGTGCAAATATGATCATTGGATTCAGTCCTGCAAGAATTTGTACAGTTAACTTTTGCTCAGGCCCATTATCTTATTTTATAAATTGTGGGGTACAGATTTGTGTTTTGGATTGAATTCAATACCTATCATTCACCCCATATTTGTCCTTATTCTAATGTTTCTATTAATTGCCAAGCAACATTAAGAGATTTCAGATTATGGTGTCTCCACCATTTGGAACAACAGTGGACCTAGCTAGACATGGCATTAATTACATGAGGAACAATTGTAACATGGTTTTAAAAGATTTGAAAGCAGGAAGTGGGGTGTCATTTGACAGCACAGGATCTTGGGAGGGGGTTTGAAGCCTTCCCAGTCAAAATCTTGGTGGAAATTACCCTCCACCTCCCTTTTGACAATTGGCACAAACAAAGAAAATCCTATTGGACATGAGACGTGGCAGGAGATTGGTTACTGGCCTGGGAAATTCTACTAAAAAAATAGAAATAAAATAAAGAGTTGGGTTTTTGTTGTTGTTGTTGTTGTTGTTTTTTGGTGTCATGTACTAGGCAAGATTTTCCCCACATCCCATTGCAGTGAGATGCAGTTTGCGTCATAATTTTGGGTACTATGTTTTCTCCTCACTCTTGTTCTCAGGAATGTGCAATCCTCTTATTAATTGGTGAATCAGTGGCACATAGATAATTTTGGCAGTAGTTGGTTAATTCTAGCACTGGAATTAACTTTTCCAAATTTTGGAATGTGAATTTTGTCTCACACCCAGAGTTGATACCAAAAATCGATTTTTGACAAGTTGAACAAAATACAGTCCTACCTTGTCTTAAGTACTCTTCAGGTTGAGTACTTTCAATTTAAGTATTCCGCGGACTTGTCTGTAATGGATTAATTCACTTTCCATTACTTTCAATGGGAAAGTTTGCTTCAGGTTAAATACGCTTCAGGTTAAGTACGGACTTCCAGAACCAATTAAGTATTTAACCTGAGGTACCACTGTAATTACTTGCTTTATTACATTGCGTGCCCAGGCGGAGACCCCCGACCCCAGGCAACACCCGGGGGGAATAATAACACATGACATGTGTTATGGGATTAAAATTGGCTACAACTTTATTAAACTTTCAGATGTAGGAAGACCTTGGCTTAGGCATTGAGTGTTTATCCCTCTGAGCCCCTGGGCGGGGATCTGGGGCACATCAGGGTTAACCAGTCTGTCTGGGGATTGGGCTGGCTCTGGATGACGTACATTTAAGCAGAGAGCCCACCCCTCATTTCACCGCAACACAGGGGAGTGCACTGACAACCATTCAGCATATGGCCAGTGACTCCCCTCAACACAACCCATTAAACGGGGAACTCTAGGATCGCACCCATGGGGGGGGGTGTCACGACTTCACGCCCCCCGCCATTGAGGGAAGATAGACTAAAGGATTCCTCTCAAGGCCTGAAACCAGCAAAGTTGTGATGTTTTGCTACGGGAAAGGTGAAACCTGCCAATGTTAGGAAAATTCCTTCCCGGTTCTTTAACAGCAACCATTGCAACACTGTAGCAGCGCCTGCATATCTGTAAAGAAGAAGTTAACCTGCAATAAAAGGCCTAAACGAAATGAGGGTAGGGCGGTTGAAACTCTGGAGCCAACTGAGAGCTCCTAGGTAGGCTCCACCCCCTTATATGCTTACTTGGTCCGCTCCCCTGGCTCCACCTCCCCAGTCACGATTTTGTTATTTAAACTGAGGTTTGGTGGGAACCTCAGGGTTCACGACTTGGGGAGGTGGTCCAGGTGTGCTCTGCCGGGAGTCACGTAGGATCGGGGGTGCTGCGCTCAGGCATGCAAAGGGTGCCCTTCATTTATTGTGGAGAGTGGCTATTCTACTCTGTGTCATTTATCAAATATTGCCAAACACTGATTGCCACCGTACATCTGCTGTCTCATAAGGTCTCCAGATGTCAAATGCAAATGTAAAAACATTTAAGAATATTGTAATACATTGATATTGTATTTCTTTGAAACTACTGGTATTGCTTTACCCAGGCCTACAATGTGGCTCGTTTTGGTAGTGGCCTGCTTAATCCAAGAGGCTTCCACTGCGGAAGAAGCTATAAGTGGAAGACATTTGAATCCTCAAGAATTTATGACTATTGTAAGTTGCGTATTCAAAGGCATTTCCTGCAGAATTTCAGATCCTGTGTGGGTTATCCCAAAGAAACTGATGATTCAATTGCAAGTGTTTGACACAAGCCATCTTTTCTGGTTAGGTGAATGACCGAGTCAGGCTAATTTATGCCCTGTGGAAAGTTCAGAGGGCCTAGCTTAATGTAAATGTTGACTTTGAGCCTGCCTGTGTTTACAGGAGATTATTACCTGAAGGCAAACATGAGTCCATTATGAAAAACTTGGCATACATCTTATGTATTTCTGTGTGCTGGTTTACCACACAAATTAAGCAATTTGCCTTAAAGTAGCACAGAATGATTCTTCTTTGACTGTTTTGAACCAGCATGGAGAAAACCAGAGGCAATCAACATGCTGGGCCACTGCACACAAAAAATATTGGCCTAATGTTGATTGGTGCTATTCGGACAAAGACAGCCAAAATTGATTCCAATTCCCATCAGTTCTAGCCAGCAGGGCTAATGATCAGAGAAGATGGGGGTTGTAGTTAAAAAAATAAAATAAAATTGGAGGGTACCACATTGCCTATACCTTTGTTAGATGGAATTAAAATTAGCCTCATTGACAGCTCTAATGTGTGAACTGGGCTTTAGCTTTGAGCTTTTTGGTGCTTACTCTTTCTACACTTGCCCTCTTATGCTGCTGTTAGGCGGCTTCCAAATGAATATTAAAAAGCAGTACAGCATCAAACATTAAAAACTTCCCTAAACAGGGCTGCCTTCAGTTGTCTTCTAAAAGTAAAATAGTTGCTTATTGCCTTGACATCTGCTGTCCCCGGGCAAGGATTATGCAAGTTGTAGTCCACCCACCAACATGTGAAGGGGACCTGTGGCTTAGGGGCTGGCTCGTAAAATAATTTATCTTGGCTATGCTTATATGCCTTGGAGTGTGGGATGGGGCCATGATTTCTTTTCCTCCCAAACTGCAGAATGAAATCATTCAATATTGGGGGTACCCCAGTGAAGAGCATGAAATTCTGACGGAGGATGGCTATTACTTACAAGCAAACAGAATTCCTTGTGGAATGCACAGTTCTGGCAAGACAGGTAATTTTGGAATGTAACAGCTGTGCATTTGGATTCATATAATACCTTAACTTTCTTTTTTGTAAGTCGTTTGGGTTTCATTTCGGGGGTGGGGGTGGGAAGGCCCCAGCAGATAGCTATAATTAATAAATAAATAAATAAGCTAAAGTGTCCCTGTTCACTAGGGAGAATTCTTGTCTTCTCAAACCTTACCCTGTTAAAAACTGTTTCATTTATTTTATTGTATGGCCTTCTGGATCAATAGTGCTCACTCCTTTGTCACGCTGTATAAAACGGGGTAATCAAAATCACGCTCTGCTGTAAATTGCAACTCCCATCATCTCTGATCATTGGCTCTACTGATTGGAGCCCAAGGGAGATGGAAGCCACAACATCTAGAGAGCACCAGGTTGGCTATTCCCTCTTAAAATTGATTTTAGCCACATGTACTTATCCTGGAATGAAAGAGAAATGAGACTCTTCCTGTTTAAATTTTACGCGATATTTACTTTCTGAGTGGATGTGCATGGGATCGGGCTATAAACATTCATTCATTTAGACATGCTTAAGATCAAAACAAATGTTTACTAACATATCCTGATTTTGAAGCCAGGCTATAGCTGAGTAATCCCTGAAAGACAGCAGCATCAGTATATAATGTGGTCTGTGGGGCACAGGGCCAGGTTGTGGGATTGGGGGGGGGGTAGTGGTCCTTGGTGTATGAAGAGTACCATAAGAACATCCCTCTTTTTATCTGTGAAATGTTAGGTGGTAATAAGAGGTGCAAAATAATTACAGGAACAAGTAACCATGTCTGGCCTAGAAAAAAATGACATTTGTTCAGGAACTCTGGAAGTTCAGATGTATCCTGCTGGAGTCATCACTACAAAGCATCACGGTGGGAAGTTTTGAGGTCACCCCCCTAGATTATATTTCTGTGCTTTCTTTCCCAGGACCTAAACCTGTTGTTTTACTAGTACATGGCTTGCTTGCTGAAGGTAGGTGCTGGATTGCCAATCTTCCCAACAATAGCCTGGGATTCTTCCTGGCAGATGCTGGCTATGATGTTTGGATAATAAACACTAGAGGGAGCAGCTGGTCTAGAAGGCACAAGACCTTGTCAATTGACCAAGAAGAATTTTGGAATTTCAGGTATGCTAAAAGGGCATTTTGGAGCTTAGGCAAGATGTACGCTTTTCCTGAGTGCTGTCCCTGACATACAGCTATAGCAACCTTATCTTGTAGGGAAAGCACTCTTGGACAGGGCTTTGAAGCATGGCAGAAGATGTTCCATTTGAGGTCTTGTAGCAATATGTTTGACTCTGCATAACTCTATACGGTTAACCCCTTAGCAATATCTACACTACTCCCCTGTTACAGAATTGCATGCAATATAATTGTATGCACAATACAAATAAAAGAGCCAAGCTCTATGAGTGGTACTGTTTTTCTATGCATAATTTTATAAATATTAATACCTCAGTTACATGTATTGTTGTATGTATTTAGGCACTGATTACTTTAGGAAATCTGGCATGTACAGTATATGCATATAATATCTGTATATTATTACACATATAACCCCAGTCAGGGGGGGTTGGGGCGGTCCGCACCGGGTGCCATCCTGAGGGGTGACACTCGGCATGCCCCTCCTTGGCCCGCCCCTAGCCTCCGTACAGTCTGTACGGGCTGCCGCGCAAGCAGCACCCTGTTACGGGGTGCCACTACTGTGTTACTTAAGATTAAGTTACTTAAATTACAGTTACAGATTAAGCTACAGTTACAGATTAAGTTACAGTTACAGTTACAGTTACAGTTACAGATTAAGTTACAGTTATTTAAGATTAAGGCCCACTGAATTTACTTTGAATTGACATGGTTAGTATTATGCTGTTAGATGTTTACCTTAAGAAGGAAGGGGCAGAGTAACACTGGGAGGTCCACAGGTTCCCCCATCCTTGTTTTATACAGTGGTGGTTGTTTGTCTAAGCGAGAAAGAGGTTCTTCCAGGATCTTCTGTTTCTGTATCTAAGCGTAGGTGGGCAATACAACATCTGTGTTTTGTATGTCTATATTTCAGTTTTCATGAAATAGCAATATATGATATTCCAGCAACTATAGACTTCATCCTAAAGAAAACTAGGCAAGAAAAATTATATTATATTGGCCATTCTCAAGGTGGGACACTGGGTAAGTTATGATCAAGTTATTGAAATGTATTTCATCCTTGCATCCTTGTTGAATATGCAGTACTGGGTCTCTAGGAAGACTCATCAACTGTAACTAAGGTGAATCCTGTATGCTTTTCTTTTTTCTTTTGGCAAATGGTTTGCAACTCAGGGACAGCATAAAGAGCCACTTACACACTAGAAAGAGATAATTGCTTAAGGTGAAAGCCAGTTAGGGTTCCTCTGCTGATTAAAAGCATCTATTCGTGGAACAGAATCACAAACTGATGTGGAAGTGTGGAAAACTGAATTTTGGACTGGAAAAATTAGGAAGAGAGAGAATCTGAAATTGACCAATTGGTTAATCCCTAGTCCCACTGCATTCTGTAGGACTTCTGAGTAGCCAGGAAAGGAGTGCACTGTTTAAGGATTCATAGGGGCACAAGAACAATGCAAGTATTGTTCCCCACCCCAATGCACTGTCCCAAATACTTACGGCTCCCATTTATGGAATACTTTGTTTTTTTGCAGGTTTTATTACCTTTTCCACCATTCCTCAGCTTGCTCCGAAAATCAGTCTCTATCTGTCATTTGCTCCTGGCTACACATTGGTAAACAGCAAAGGACTTTTCTATAAACTTTTGGTAGTTCCTGATGGACTCAGAAGAGTAAGCATTTCTTATATGATTTAATTACAATGGACTCAACGTAATTATTTCTGAACAGTTTTGAGTTTTGGGTGATTCCCCTTTGTCCAATTTGTAAGTGAGCTGGATAAAAGAAGGGATCTCCAAACACTCATCCATTTTTGTGTTATGACTGTGATAAAGAGCTAAAGGCTTCTAAGCAAATTTGGAATCATTTGCACATTTTTGTATTTCAGCTTATATGGGGCAATAAAGAATACTGTCTTCTTAGCAAGGAATTGAAAGCCCTCACTGCCAAGATATGCAGCTACCCAGTTATAGACAAATGGTGCCTCCGGTTCCTTTCCCTTGGGGTGGGATTTAACGAGAAAAACTTCAATGTGGTAGGTGCTTTCTCTTTATATCTTTCGGCAAAAGAAAAAGAAAAGCGAGCATCTACACATGAATACATTATGGAGCAGCAGCAGCACTATAGCCGCCCAGCACACACTGTACAATTGTTTTCATGTTATATTTTGATATTGAATTCTAATAAAGAACCTGGGTCAGGCTTGCAGTTCTGTTGATGTGTGTGGCTCGTTGAGTGAGCCTTCTCTATAGTGTACCCCAAGTTGCAGAGCGCCCTCCATTTAGATGAGATTTCTCTGTAGGGTGAAAGTTGCTGCTGACTATTTCTAGGATGTTGCTCTGCAACATAAAATAAGCTATGCAAGATGTTATTTGTAGAGTATGAGTTCAGAACATAAAGCATATAGGTATCATATGAAGCCCTGGTATTGTGCTGGTTCACGCTGCAGTGTTGCCCCTAACCAGTCAAGGAAGAGAATTAGGACTGGAAAACCCGGGTGGAGGATGCTACACAAAAGCTTCATTGGAAGGGAGGACAATAAGAGAGACTGTGGAATGTGTTTGCTGCTCTCACACAGCACGTAACTTCAGGCAGGACACCTTACCTTGTTTTTCCAGAGTCGAGCAGACATGTATGTTGGAATCTTTCCTGATTTTTCTTCTGTGAAAGCAGTGGACCACTGGAGCCAGGTAGATTTTGATGACTGTCTTCAGTGCAGTGCCAAAGCCTTAGTTCAAAGTTTGGTATTTTGACTGAATGTGCTGTTTAGAGTATGTGTTTATTAATAATCACATGGGTAGGGCATACCTTCCAAATGTCCTGAATTTCCAGGGACAGTCCCCGAATGACGAAAGCTAACCCAGCTTCTGATTTGTTCCTGGAATGTCCTTCATCCTCCCACCAGTGGCTGCCACCACTGAACTTGGGGAGGTGGATGAGCAAGCGGTTGTACTGAGCAATGGCTGCGGCTGAGAAGGAGCCACTGTGGCAGCCCAGCCTTGTGTGAAGTGCCTGCTCTGAGGGGCAGGCAGAGGGCAGGGCTACCCTGGGTGGGAGGAAAAGGGGATTGGAGCAGAGCACAAGGAGTCTTTATTTGTCTATTTAATAAAAAGCCCCCCCCCAATCTACATCTAATCTTGCCCCTTTCGAAAACTTATATTTTAGTGTATAAGTTTCTTTTTGTGAATTTACCAAAGAATAAAATAAAATAAAATTAGAATGAAGGGATTTTCTCAGGGCAGTGGAGGGCATGTGTACTGCACCCCATTGCTACAGTACTGGCACTCATCATTCTCCTGGTAAGAAATGCTCTGTGGTGGCGGGGAAGGGCCAAAAACATGGGGTGTCAAGGAGGGTCAGTTGGGGGAGAGTGAGAAATGCCTCTTATTTTCATCTGAGAAATGTTGGAGGGTATGCCAGGGTGGTTAGGGGAGTCCTTAGTTTTACATATATTACACCCAGTGCTTTTTTCAGGGGGGGGGGGTAGCGGGGTAGGCATATCCCTAAACATTTTGTGTTGCCCCGACTGACTGACTGACTGACTGACCGACAGACAGACGGACCGACATGCCAGCTGTCTCCACAGTAGCAGTGCAGACTGGAGCTCTATCATTCTCCCCGCCGGTGCCTGGGGAGGGGAGTATGGGGTGGCAGTGGTGGAGGCAACAGTCTCCTCCTCCTCCTCCTCCTCCTCCTGGGCTAAAGCCAGCCGGTGAGCGCTTGCCCCTCCTCACTTAAGCCAACTCCGCCATGGCCGTGGGCTTTTCCCGTACTCTCAGCGCCACTGCCTCAAGTCCCTCGTCTGGGGGTTGGGAGGGAGTTGTAGGAGAGGAAGGGGGCTGAGCGGGAAGAGGGAGAAGCCAAAATGAGAGCACACCTAATTATTATTTTTTTAAGAGAAAAAGCACTGATTACACCAATATTTAAAGATCAGCACAGGCCCTAGACAACTTGGGACTAGGATACCTTTAAAGGTAAAGGGACCCCAGACCATTAGGTCTAGTCGTGAACGACTCTGGGGTTGCGGCACTCATCTCGCTTTATTGGCCAAGGGAGCTGGTGTACAGCTTCCGGGTCATGTGGCCAGAATGACTAAGCCGCTTCTGGTGAACCAGAGAAGCACACGAAAACGCCATTTACCTTCCCGCTTGGAGTGGTACCTATTTATCTACTTGCACTTTGATGTGCTTTCGAACTGCTAGGTGGGCAGGAGCAGGGACCGAACAACGGGAGCTCACCCCGTCACAGGGATTCGAACCGCCAACCTTCTGATTGGCAAGCCCTAGGCTCTGTGGTTTAACCCACAACGCCACCCGGATACCTTTGTATGCCCTCAAAAGATTGCTAAGATTTTCAGTGATATTCACCCTCTGGAATATGCTCCACATGACACTTTTCTGGTGGAAACAATAGTTACAAAAATAGTTTGGCTTTTATTGATATATGTTAACTGTTTTATTGTTTTAGTTTGTGATAAATATTTCTATCTATCTATCTATCTATCTATCTATCTATCTATCTATCTATCTATCTATTCTATGTAAACCACTTAGGGATCATGTATATTAAGTGATATAAAATATTATATATTAATTCCTTAAATAAATTAAATATTTTTACACATATTTTTAAAGGGCTCCACTATTTTAGCAAGAGGTTTTATAAATATTGCATGAGGAGGAATTATAGCAATTTTGTATTTGCACATGACTATGTTTCAAAATTAAAATTTTCAAACTCTACATAATTCTTGTCCTTCTTCTAGATCACCAGGACACATAAATTTAGATTTTTTGATTATGGATGCAGGAACAAAGTTGTATACAATATGGTAAGGAAAAGGATGGGTTTGGGTTCTGTTTTAAAATTCTGCGTTAAAAAAAATGCTGTAATGTTTGAATTCTTGCACACTTCCTTCAGGAACTCTTAAAGACTGAGAGAACATCAAGGAAGCACAGAGAATAGGCTGAAATTATGGGATATATCCAACACTGTGCACACAGAGTACCACTTGCCTCTGCTCTGGGGCCTCTCTCAATTCTTGGCACAGATTTTGAGAGTGTGCTGGTTGGCAGAAGTTCAGTAGTGCATGCAGAGGTCTATAGCAGAAACAGATCTGCAGGGCTGGATACGATCCGATGGTTTTATTTCTATGGAAGCAAACAGACAAATAACAAATATGCATTCCAGTCTGGATCCTGACCTCTGCTTCTTTTAATTTTCTTACTAGATATCCCTCTACTTTCTTAAAAAAAACAGCAACGCCCCATCATATTTCTTCTTGAGTAATCAGTTCTTTCCTTTTTAATATTGTAACATGTTTTCAAATGATTAAATGTGCATAGGTGCTCTACTTTTTCATTCTGTACCTCCCATGATTGTTATTCTCATTAATGTCTTTGGAATTCTTTTCATCTTGTCAGCATCATCATTTTAACTGTGATGTGTTCACTAAACATTCATTACTTGTGGGAATCAACAGAGATCAGCAGAGATGGTCAGCTTAACATGACAACTTTTGTTGAATTCAACATTCAATGAAGCCCATTTTCCATCTTGGGCCTGGGGGCAGGCCCCATACTCACCTCCGCGGCTTATAAGGCTCCAAGGAGGCCTCGGGACATTGCTGCTGCTGCTGCTCTGCCTATGAGTATTGGGGAGGACTGCTCCCACTTGGAGCCCATTTTCCACCTTGGACCTGGGGGCGGGCCCCATACTCACCACCGCAGCTTATAAGGCTCCAAGTGGCACCCGCCCTGTGGAACGCCCTCCCACCAGATGTCAAAGAGAACAACTACCAGACTTTTAGAAGACATCTGAAGACAGCCCTGTTTAGGGAAGCTTTTAATATTTAACGGACTATTGTATTTTCATATTCTGTTGGAAGCCGCCCAGAGTGGCTGGGGATGTCCAGCCAGATGGGCGGGGGTATAAATAAATTATTATTATTATTATTATTATTTGAATCTGATTGGCAGCCTTAGTGTGGTGCCCTCTGCACATTAGAGAAATCATTTTATCTTCTCAACATTAAAATGCTAGAATTTCCTAAACAAAGGAGCCAGTAAAATTTTGTAATGTTCTTCCTCAGGTTGTAGCAAACTATTGTAGGATATCATTAACTGTCACTAAGTAAATGTGGATGAAATATGTAAATTACATTCCTGCATTGATATCCATTTTTGCTATTACATATTTATGGGATCGTCACTCCACACATTACTTTCTGATCATGATTCACATGATCCGGAGCATAATATTATACATTAGAGTAATTAATCTTCAACCACCAAGTTAATGGATCTGCAAAAATGTACTTAATGTAACTAACACACAGGAGGTTTTCCTATGTATTACTGGCCCAGAGAAAACATTCAAGTACTAAAGAGGGGGAAATGGATAAATGGAAAAAAAATCAGATGTCATACATCTCAGAACACTGAAGGTTTTGAATCAGCAAATGTCCGAAAGGTAAGAAAATTGGTCAGCGCCATCACTGAAACCTATTTCTGTTTTTTTCTCACCTACAGACCACACCTCCATTTTATAAAATAGAATGCATGGAAGTGCCAACAGCTTTGTGGAGTGGAGGACAGGACATTATGGAAGACGAAAAGGATATTCAGCTCTTAATCCCTCGAATCCCCCATTTAGTTTTTTACAAGAATATCCCTGATTGGCAGCATCTGGATTATATATTCGGTCTCGATGCTCCAAAGCAGCTATACCCTGACGTGCTTAAACTGATGCAGAAGTTCAAATAAATTCTATATTTAAAGTATATGTTTCCTATACTGTATTCCATATTAAAGTTGAAACTAAAGCTGATATAGTAACATAAGAATATGCCCACAGTCTAGAATCTTGTATTTTCAGAATGGCTAACCAGACAAATGCTTCTGAACAGTTCACAAGTAGCACATGTTGCTTTGGTTTCCATTCTATCCAAGGGCAAAACAAAGCAGTATTTTGCAAGTGGTGACAGCAAGCAGGATTCCTTCTCTTTACTGCTGCCTTTTTTTCTCTTGTCCCCATCAAGGAGCCAGAAGGGGCCCTTTCCCAGCCCTGAACTCTGACCTTCCCATAGTGCCAGACATGGGGCTGACAACACACCCTGGGTGTGGTTTCCAAGCACTCTTGAGAAAAACTGTGCAAGGGATTTTGTGGAGGTGGATGGGACAACCCACCTGCAGATTATGTGATGACATAATGATGCCAAGTGATTGATAGGTGTGTGGCCCCACCCCATCAATTTTTGCCCATGAGGTTGATCCTCATAAGGATCTGGCCCAGAGATCCAAAAAGGTTTGCCACCTCTGTACTAGCATAACTAATAGTTGCTGATAGACATACTTGAAGTGTACATTGTCTCTCTCTCTCCCCATCAGCTTGTTTACACTCTCAAATAAGTTGAATAAGAAGGAGGTAGACAAATAAAGAATATTAATACTATATTATTTATACCCCGCTCATCTGATTGGGTTTCCCCAGCCACTCTGGGCAGCTTCCAACAAAATATAAAAATACAATAGTCTGTTAAACATTAAAAGCTTCCCATTCAGGACCAGGGAGTCCTCCACACCTGCCCTCCTCCTGTCCCCCCAAAACAGTAATCCTGTCTTGTCAGGATTCAACCCCAATCTCTTAGCCACCATCCATCCTCCAACCACCTCCAGACACTCACACAGGACTGGTTCTGATTTGAAATAGAGTTAGAGCTGGGTATCATCCACATAGTGATGAACACCCAACCCAAACCCCCTGATTATCTTTCCCAGCGGCTGCGTGTAGATGTTGAAAAGCATGGGGGAGAGGACAGAATCCTGAGGCACCCCACAAGTGAGAGCCCGGGGGTCTGAATACTCATCCCCCCCTACCACTTTCTGAACACAGCCCAGGAGGAAGGAGCGGAACTATTGTATAACAGTGCCCCCAGCTCCCAGCCCCCCCCCCAAGATGGTCCAGAAGGATGCTATGGTCGATGGTATGAAAAGCAGCTGAGAGATCCAGCGTAACTAGGAAACAGCTCTCACCTTTGTCCCTAGCCCGCCGGAGAAGAGCGAGGAGCATTCTCAGGGATGACTCACACCCTGGCCAGCACCTTTTTAATCTTCTGCCCTCGGGCAGAACATATAGAAGCACGATAAGCTGCACCAACAGGTTAAAGAACAATTTATACCCATGGGCCGTGAGACTGCTGAATGGAAGACAGCAACATTGCAGCTGACGTTCGGGGTTGGTGGTCGTGAGACAGCACCCAGAGTGTAACAAGGACTGAGTGATTGTGGGTAGGTGGGGGGATGGGGGGCTCATTTAATCTCACTGTAAAGTGGTACAGTGACAATAAAGTCTTTCTATTTTGACTATGGCAGTAAGAATAAGGCTGTATACAATACTGTAATTATAAGGGTTGTGGTGATGGGGATTTGTCATAGATTTAAATGTGTTAAAGCTGCATATTTATTTGGGACTAGCTCTCAATAAACTTAGTGGGTCATGAAAAGAAAAGGAGTAAACCTTGCACAGTTGTGGAGTCCCTGAGATGGTTGGATGGCACCTTGTACAACTTCTGCAGCCAAGGTGATGCCAAATGTATTGTTCTTATTTCCTTTGGAACACATCCATGAGCCGAGAGTGGGGTCTTGTTGTCCAGACACCCCAGGGATGCCATGCACACTGCCCAGGCTTGCGTCACTGGCGAGGTCACCTGGGTGCTGCTAATGCAGCGGTTTGACTTCACCGCTGGAATCACATTCCATTGTCTCCCAAGACAGCTGGATACTGACATTGTAAACTTAGATCCCATCTCTCTCCTGGTAAACCCTTAATGCTTCCTTGTACACTACAGCCATGCCTGGGCCTCATGGCTGAGGTCCTGGATTCCACAGCCCAGATGATCACCCAAAGAGCACCAGATAACTCAGGCAAAGGCAAACAAGTGCAGTGTCAGCACCTTGGCCAGCATGGGCATGCCGTGCTCCAACAACAGCATTTTCCTTCCTCATTCTTTTGTAAAGGTTTTTATAGTCAGGGGTGACCACCCTGGCCTCTATGTGGTTACAGATGCTTATTTCATTTCATTTATCGTATTATCCTTTCCTTACATTGGAATGTTGCTTATTCCCAAGGAGATGTGTTTAGCCTCAGAGCAGAAGCAAACTCAAAATTATTCCTGTAGTCATGATGGTGCTATGTTTTAAGTGCTTTTTAAAACATAAAGCCGCACATGCTCAGCATGAATGTGTTTGTGTATGTGGATAGATGATAGATAGATGGAGAGATAGATGATAGATAGATAGATAGATGATAGATAGATAGATAGATAGACAGACAATAGTTTCAAAACTGTTATTTTGTTTGCAGAAGCAGGAATGTAGAAGCAGTTGTGAAGCAATGAAATGGTAGTGGGGAAGAAATATCTTGCGTAGCTTTCTAAAACCTTCTAAACCTCAAGCCTGCAAGACCGTGAAGTCCAGAGCCTAAAAGTACCAAGCTGAACCATTTGTCGCTTTGTCAGACATACATGTTACCCCTGACACAGATCCTCAATGTCATCGTACATCCCACAATGTTAGCATATGCTATGCTCAATCAGTCATCCAATAATTATCCTGGACACATATGTCAACAATATACAGCAAATCATTAATACATCACAGATCCATTAAGATATTGAAGAAGAACAGTTGAAAATAATACTCAAGGTACCATTTTCCAGGACCATAGGTCACACATCCCAGAGTTTTGATGGCCCTGCATATGAACAATCAGAAGGCTTAGAAAACAGGTTAAAAATCTAAGATTGGTAGGTGAAACCCATTTTAATCATTCTGATATTTTCATCCACAGACCACTCCTCCATTCTATAAAATTAAAGACATGGTTGTGCCAACTGCTGTGTGGTATGGTGGACATAATATTATAGAAAACAGAAAGGACATTCAGTTGTTGCTTCCTCAAATCTCTAATTTAGTTTTCCATAAGTATATTCCTGAATGGCAGCATGCCAATTCTTTATGGGGTCTTGATATTCCAAAGAAACAATTCCCTGATGTATTGTATCTCATGCAGAAGTACAAATAAAATGTTATAAAAGTCACTAACTGTATATATTCCATGTGATTGTAGATGCTGCAATGGGTCTGCATAATGTGTATTCATGATCAATTTGTAAACTGAGGTGTTCCCCGCCCCTAATTACCTATTGCTCATCATCAAATTAATTCTACCTGCTGGCACTGACACAACTGATAGTAGAATTCATTGACCTTGCATCTCTCTCATGACATTCCAGTCTTACTTGCCTGTTCCCAAAACATGTCAAGGAGCTTCAAGGAGAGATACTGGATTAAGACGCCGGCTCTGGTGCTAACTCAGAACAACAGCCAAGTGACATGGTGCCTCTGGAGAGTATGCAAGAGCCCCTTCCTTCCCCCAGGTCTCAGAGCAGAAAGCTAAACAGGCACAAAGGGATTTCCTTAGAAGCCACCGTAGACTGCAGGAGGAGTCTGAGGACTAGGCGGTAACAGCTAGGGGGAAGGCAGGAGCATCATTCTGAGCAACGTCGGTTCAGGTGTTGAGGTTTACATTCCATGTCTCTGTGTGTGTTCATTGATTGAAATAAAGCACTGAAAGAAGCTCTCTGTGTCTCTGATTTTGCTAGGCAGCTAGCAAGTGAGCTGTTGAAGGCAAGCTCCTGTCAGCCACTGGCCTAATCCAGCAGGCTTTTATTATGTTCTTATTAAATACAGGCATCTCTGTCCCATTTAGAGGTTACAGTAGGTGGCAGGATTTTGGCCATGTGCCCATGGCTCAATGGGGAATCGTGAGCATAAACAAGTTCTGTGGGTTCTCTCCTCAAGAGTGGAGTGGGTGCAGCTGACTCTTGCATTTCTACCAAGGCTTTCAACATGGGCACAGTCCATTTCAAACAGGGTTTGGCACAGAAACTCCTTTGGTTGCCCTGTATGATGACCTCTGTTGAGAGAGAGACAAGGGAAACATGTCCCTGTTAATTCTTCTTGACCTCTCAGCAGCTTTCGATCCCATCAACCAACACCAACCACTGAACTAAGGGTGAGTGGCACAGCTTTGTGATGGTTCCAGTCCTACTTGGATGGTCGTTCCAAGAGGATGTTGCTTGGGGAATGCTTTTCAGCCCCTTGGAACCTTCAATGTGGGGCCCCGCAGGGTTCAATCCTCTCCCCCACATTGTGTAACATCTGCATGAAACCACTGGGTAGGGTTATCCGGAGGTTTGAAGTATGTTGTCAGCAGTATGCTGAGGACACTCAGCTCTATTTCCCCTTTACATCTGCAGGTGAGGGAGTGGAAGTTCTGGACCAGTGTCTTGCCTCGGTAATGGACTGAATGAGAGCCAACAAACTGAAATTCAATCCAGATAAGACTGAGACACTGTTAGTGGGTGGGAGAAGATGGGTGGGAGATTGCCTGCTCTTGATGGGGTTACACTTCCTCTGAAGGAGCAGGTCTGTGACTTGGGGGTACTCCTGGATCTGTTGTTGTGGCTCGAGGCTCAGGTACAACTTAAGTGGATACAAAATAATGATGATGACACACACAGGACAAAAAAGAAGAAAAAAAGGAGACATACAATTTATATACCACTTAATATAAACATAAATCTCCAGGTGGGTTATATTTTTTTAAAATATGCAAGGAAGTGTAATCTACATTTCAATGCTTTGTACAGACTTGCTTTGCCACTAGGCATATGATAATTATATAGTAGCTGATGAAAGTGATCTAATTCTCTGCTGTTTATTAAAACCTAAGTCTTCTTCAGTGTGTATTAGAGATGTGGTTGCTCTTGATGAACAGGAACAGGTAAGCAAAAAATGTTTTCTTCCCGTATCTTTTTCATTTATTTTTTTGGTGACATACCTTGGTCTTACATTTTAATAGCTTGCATTTAACAAAGTTTGACATTACTATCATAAAGTACAACCTAGTAATCCAGTAGAAATTAAGGCTACTTGCACAAAGTCTGCTGACACAGAACTGATGCAGCCGTGGGGGAATAACAAACTGCATAAATGTGTACAGAATTATTTATACATTACTTTCTTCTTTGCATTTGTAGCCTGCCCTTCCTCCATAAGGAAAATACAATTTTTAAAAATGTTTAAAACATCAAAAACTGTTAAAAACATCTAAAAAGCAAAAAAAATTAAATCAAATTTTAAAACAGGTATAACCAACAAAAAATGTCTCATGTTTTGGAATACTTGCTTATTATTTCCCACCAGCGTAATGGTTTCATTGTGGGGCAGAATTGAGCCTGCTTAGCCTTATTTCCAAGATAGGCATGGCTTTTCCTTTTTTCAGTATTTCCCCACAAGCCATCCATCTCAGTGACTAATATTTTCAGAAGAGAGATACATTATTTCTTCCCTGCACAGCACCACTGGAACTGTAATAGTGCTCCCTGCCCTCAACATGTCTAGAACCATTCTAAAAAAGGTAAGAACAGGTAAGCTCCCATCTTTGCTAAGAAGTTTGAAACAACAGATATTGTTTTACACAGGTCAGCGATGTGGCTGTTTTTGGCAGTGGTGTGCTTAATCCAACAGACAATCAAGTCAGAAGAATTCCTCAGGAAACGGCACTTGAATCCCCAAGAATTCATGACTATTGTGAGTTGCTTGTTCAGATGCATTTGAAAACAACAGGCTATTGCTAGGACAAAATAATTTGTACATATTTCTTTTAAGTGATATTCCAAAGCATTTGCTTTTCACAGAAGAATTTCCAGGCCGCCCTGAGTTACCCCAAAGAGGGCTTGATGGATTTAGCTGATCCCATGGCCAAATGACATGTTCTGTTTAATGCTTAATACATGGTGTGTAAATAGCTCCTCCTGTTTGCTTTTGTTACAGCCAGAAGGGGATCCAGGACTTTTTTTTCTCCTCTCCTCAGCACCATTGTAACTAAAATCCTATGTAGCAACTCTAGATTTAGAATAAAGGTCTCAATTTGCTAAGCAATTCTTCGTTCCTGCAGAATGAAATAATCCAATATTGGGGATACCCCAGTGAAGAGCATGAAATCCTGACAGAGGATGGCTACTACTTGCAAGCAAACAGAATTCCTTATGGAATGCACAGTTCTGGGAAGACAGGTAATTTGGAATGTAACTGGGTTTTAAAGGGTTTGGGTTTTTTAAAAGGAAAAGTACTGGCAGGATTCCACATAGCCCAGAGAAAACAAATGTGTGCATATAAATGCTCAGTATTAACATAGTTTCTGGGTTCAGAATGGTTGAAGACCCTAAGTCACATCCCACTGTGTATGTTTTGATGTGATCTTAGTCTTCTTAACAATATTATAAATGTCAGCACAGCAGCTTGTAATATTCTGAAAGCTAAGAAAAATTGTGAAGGATAATTTGAATTGAACTAGTTCATTTTGCAATTGGACAAATGTGAGCTGGAACAAGATGCTTTCTGGTCATGTTGTACTTGAACTAGAATTAGTTTATTTTCTAAAAAGACTTTCCAAGCTCTATTGTCTATGTCTCTGTGTGATGCTGTGTAAGAATGAAGTGCTTGGGTTAAGCTTTCGTGTGTGTGGATAAATGGTGATTTAATTGCAGAAAAGAGGTACAATCTAAAAGGTAGATTGACTACAATAGTTTCTAATCCCCCTTTTTTGTTTTTCGTCAGGTCCTAGGCCAGTTGTTTTACTGGTACATGGTGTTTTCGCTGAAGGTAGGCACTGGATTGCAAATATTCCCAACAATAGCCTAGGATTTGCTCTAGCAGATGCTGGCTATGATGTTTGGATAATAAATAATAGAGGTACCAGCTGGTCTAGAAGACACAAGACTCTGTCAATTGACGAAGAAGAATTTTGGAATTTCAGGTATAAAGAGACAACTTGTAGCTTGGATAGTTGAGATAATTATAATGACTGCTGTCTCTGAAGTACAGCTGCTACCAACATATCTTTTTTCCTTGCATTGTGTTAGGGTCCTTCAGTCCTGGAAAAACTTCCCAAAAATGGCAAATGGTGGATTGTGGTTCCTTTTCTTAGCCAACATCAACATGACAAAATTCATGACTTTCTCTATATTCATGCAGACTGAATTTCTGGTGCTCTGAGATGTAGATAAAGTGGTTTCCTAGACTGCTCTTGATGTGGTTATACCATTATGAAGGAGTGGGTATATAGCTTGGGGTACTTTTGACCCCTTGCTTAAGAGTCAGATGGCCATGGTGCTACAGAGTGCCTTTCACCAGGTGTCCCAGCTGTGCCCCCATCTGGACAGGCATAGCCTAGCTTCTCTTGTCTATGCTCTGGGAACCTATAGGTTGGATTACTCAGCTCATAATACGTAGGGCTGTCTCTGAAAATGGTTTGAAAGCTTCAGCTGCTGCAGAATTTGGCAGCCAGGTTGCTCACTGGGACAAGATGGTTTGAACATAATTCTGGATCCACATGTCCTTCCACAGTGTGGACATAGGTTTCTGGGTGGGAGTTGATCATAGTGGCCTCCTCTTATAGTTCATTTCTCCTTTTTGCCATGAGTTCGTGCTTCTTCAAAGTCCATGACACCTTTGGCAAAGGCTTGTCTGCAATTGGAGCACTCACAGGCCAGTGTTTCCCGGCTATCAGTGATACCGGTACTACATTTTTTTAGATTTGCCTTGAGATAATTTTTAAACCTCTTTTGTTGGAAGAGAGTAGTTGCTTTGGAATATGATAATCAGGCATCTGAACAAGATGACAAATCCAATGAAGTTGATGTTGAAGAATCATTGCTTCCACACTGGTAATCTTTGCTTCTTCCAGTATACGGACATTAGTTCACCTGTCTTCCTAAGTGATGTGTACAATTTTTCAGAGACACCATTGATGGAACCTTTCAAAAAGTTGGAGATGGTGTTTATAAATAGTCCATATTTCACAAATGTACAGTAAAGTTGGTAATACAATACTGTAGTTTATAAACAAGCATTTTGGTTTCCCTGGGAATTTACCTAGGAGAAGAAAGAAAGGCTCCCAGGTAAGACCTGGGGGGTCCACTACTTTCTGCGTGATACAAGGGTCAAGAGCTACTTTTGAGAGAGGACTCTGATTTTTCTTCACTCTTTCTTTGTCTGGTTTTGTTTTTATCTAGATTTAGAAGACCTCTGAAAGAAGCTCTGTATTGGGAAGTTTTTAATGATTGATGTTTTATTATGTTTTTATATTTTGCTGGAAGCCACTCAGAACAGACCATCGGGGAAAATTTTGATCATGGCAGCACACTCCACAGAATATCACAGAGTACTGACCCCAAAACAGGCATTTCCTGCTCTTGTAAAGCATCATCAGTGTGATTCCGTGCATCGTTCCTGATGTAGATCTTCATTCTCCATTTGGTCATAATGAAGAGATTTATTGCCACCTTGACCCCGGTGTAGATCTTCACTCACTGTTTCCTCCCTGGGGGGTAGTGGTCAAATTTTGTGGTTCACCTCCAGTGTCGGAATATCTTAAGCCGGTCCTAATACTACTACAGTACCGTAATATATAAGGCCCTGAACAATTTGGTATTTAGATTACCTAATAGATGGCCCACCTTTGTACAGACTTGTCGGTTCCTCCAGACATATTGTGAAGACACACCCCAGACATACCAGGATGTCCACCTCAGTCTTAGATTGTGGAAAAGGACTTCTGAATTACCATTTAAATTTAACACAGTTGAGCAATTTCATATAATTTAATACAATTCTTTAAAATTATCCTTTAACATGTGGACAATGTACATATTTGAGAACCTATTGGGCTAGTTTAAGGGTGATATAAATATTTAAATAAATCATAAATGTACCTACTTTCTGTTTTTTTACTCTTTCCATGGGACAATAAACTTACAACATCATCCTCCAGATGTCAGGTTTACATACCTGATACCTGATGTATTGTATCTTTTGAATTTATACATTAATGTCCACAATTGTATGCAATTGCAGACAGGCAAAGTTTCACCTATATTCTGTGTTTGTCTTTCAGTTTTTATGAAATGGCAATTTATGATATTCCAGCAACCGTAAACTTTATTCTGCAGAAAACTAAGCAAAAAAGCTTGTATTATATTGGCCATTCCCAGGGAGGTACATTGGGTAAGTTAAGAAGAAAGAGAATGAAATGCCTTTTATTTTCTCGCCTTCTTGCATTATCAGGGACCTACTGGGAATGTGGTTCAGTCTCAGGACTATTGTGAAGACTAGTTCAGAAAAGAAAAGGAAAAAAGAAAAGAAAAGGTTAAAGCACAGCTTTTTTAAAAAAAAAAGAGGGGTGGGGAAGTGTAGAGTTCACATATGTTCCATGAGAAAGTCTTTTCAGGATCAGGACTTTAGTAGTCAAGCTGGGGCAGCATATACAGCTCTTATCAGTTCCACAGTCATGAAGAATGTCCATTTGTGGTGCAAAGACCAGCAGGCATGAAATAAGTGGGTTCTGCTTAGACCTTATATCTGACACATTCTCTTGAAAACTCCAGTGCCTAATTTAAGGCAGATGGACACCCAGCACCCCAAAAGAAATCTGCCCTGAATTTGTTGAATGACAGGCATTTCAAAAGAAGAGATTTGGGAAACTTTTGACCTTCTAGATATTTTGGACTCCAGCTCCCATCAGCCACAGCAAGCATGGCTGATGGGCACCAGGTCCAGCAACACCTGGAGAGCCACAGGTCCCCCCTTATTTGTTTGTTTGTTTGTTTGCAAGTGCTATGTTATTTCTTTTTTCCAGGTTTAATTGCCTTTTCAAGCATGCCACAGCTTGTTCAAAAGGTTAAACTCTTCATGGGCTTGGCTCCTGCCTATACATTGGCAGGCGTGAAGGGACCCTTTTCTTTACTTCTAAACCTTCCTCAAGAATTGACAAAAGTAAGTATTACTCAAGTTGTTGCCATTGTGCAGACCCAGAATATACCCTGTTTCTCCAAAAATAAGATGTAGCCATAAAATAAGCCATAGCAGGATTTTTAAGCATTCAAGGAATATAAGCCATACCCCGAAAATAAGCCATAGTGATAGGCAGTTTAACCTTGTAGGTGGGTGGGTTAAACTGTATTTTCGGAGAAACACAGTATATATATATATACACCGTGTTTCTCCGTGTTTCTGACTGCATCTTTCCACAGTGGGGAAATAGGTTTTCGGGTGGGAGCTGCTGATGGCTAGAGCTTGCCAGTGGTTAAGAGCGGTAGACTCGTAATCTGGTGAACCGGGTTCGTGTCTCCGCTCCTCCACATGCAGCTGCTGGGTGACCTTGGGCTAGTCACACTTCTCTGAAGTCTCTCACCCTTACTCACCTCACAGAGTGTTTGTTGTGGGGGAGGAAGGGAAAGGAGATTGTCATCCGCTTTGGGACTCCTTAGGGTAGTGATAAAGCGGGATATCAAATCCAAACTACTCCTCCTCCTCCTCCTCCTCCTCCTCCTCCTCCTCCTCCTCCTCCTCCTCCTCCTCTTCTTCTTCTTCTTCTCTGCTCCCAGACAGGATGAAGACTCTGTCACAGTCAGGGATGCTAGAAAGGAATGATTGACATTCCAACCTGCATGCGTCACAACCAGCACCATTTGCATTCTGCTGCTGTTCAGCTTCTGCCAAATACTCTGTTATTCATCTTACTGTCCACTATTGAGAATGCCCTTTTCCAGGACCTCACTCCCAAACTTTTTATGAATTATCAAGAAGGCCCCATCTGCCAATCTTAACACCTGAGAGGTTGTGTGGGAAGGAGGTGGTTGGAGTGCACCCCCTTAGAAATCTCTCCTCAGCTATCCAGAGCCAGGCCTACATCAGGACCTGGAGGCAATATTGCCTAGAAAGCCCATGCATATCAACTTGAGCGTGCTTGAAGAAAAGTGGTATATAACTGTAACAGGAACCTTAATGTTTAATTCCAAGAAAGGACGATTATTTAGTAATGCTTCAAAAATTTTATTGTATTTTATACAGCTTATATGGGGCAATAAAGAATACTGTCTTTTCAATAACAAACTAAAAGCCACCAATGCCAAGATCTGCAGCTATCCAGGGATTGACAGACTTTGTCTTGAAGGCATTTTCTTACTTAATGGACGTAATGAGAAAAACCTAAATGTGGTAGGTACTTTCATTCTCTATCATTTATGCATTTATTTCTTTTTGAAAGAACTTGCTGTGTACATATACAAAACAACAAAAAAGCAATCAAACAAAATATAGTATTTGCCATAATTTTGAGTTCCTTTACACAGCTCTTCCATGGAGAAATTTTTTAGGTCTATTCCAATAAATGTTAATCTATCAATCAATCAATCAAGCTTTATTACGGTCGTATACCAGCTATTAAAATAAAAATGCTTTACAGGGCTATGGGGGTTGTCATTCGGGGTGGATATAAGAGTCTATAAGTTTGGAGCGGCTATGTTTCCAGAAGGCGGGTCCAGCTGGCCTTTCCCCTGGTGCTGCTCAAAGTTCTCAGTTTCATGCCCGAGCGGAGGAACTACTTCCCACAGTCCAATCCCGCGTTTACTATTCCAATGGCTGTCTTTTTCTGGGGGGGGAGACTGGTCCTGCAGATCTGGGTGCAGAATCTGGCTACCATCCGAGTTAACTTTTGCTCCTTTCCTAATAGTAGGGCCTTTAGTTTGGCCTTATCTGGGAGGTCGGCCAGGCTCTCCAGAATGGGGGCGATGGTATCTCTACGTACCTTATCGAACAGAGGGCATCTAAAAAAAAGATGTTCAGGGCTGCCTACTTCCCCCAACGGGCAGGAGCAGAGTCTCTGCTCGTATGGGATCTTTCCGAATGAGCCTAGCAGCACTGGCGAGGGCAATGCCGAGCTTCGGGCGAGCGTGAAGGCTCTTCTTGAGTTTCTGGATTCAAGATAAAAGAGATACGCTGCCGGGGCAGCAACGTATTTCTTGTTTTCAACTATATTGAAATCCGGGGACCTCATGCTGTCCAGCTGTCTCTCCGTGTCCACAATTCTTTGTCTGACCTCAGATTTCGCTTGGTCTATGCCCAAGGCCAATAGGGCTTGGGGTGAGAAGCCCAGTTTCCGGAGAGTGGCCTGGACCTCAAACTGCCAGCTGGACTGAAATTGGTCTCGAAGGATCAGAGGGGCCAGACCTCGAGGGTGTGATTGTAGGGTCAGCCATTTATAAATTGAGGTCAGTCTGATATGAGCCTCAACCCTCATTTGCCCTGTTTCTAGTCTTACCCAGGCATTTGAGACACACCTGGGAACCTGCAGTAGGGCTCTGAGAAATTTTGATTGAACTCTCTCAAGTAAGATGAAGGAAGGGGAAGGTGGGCCCAAGAAGGTTCCATAGGTGAGTTGGGACAATGTTTTGGCCCTGTATAGTTTTAAGGCCGCAGGGACGTAAAAGCCTCCTTTTGATCTGTAGAAGTTGAGGATTGAATTTGCAGATCTTTCTCCGGCGCTCCCTGAAGATGTTATATGGATTTTGTTTGATCCTGAGGATTGGACCACCATCCCCAAATACTTGTAACTTGAGACTTGTTGTATCTTATGACCTTGGAGCTCCCAATTTCTGGTCCTTGGTTTCTTCCCGAAGGCTAAGATCTTTGTCTTCTGGTAGTTTATTATGAGGCGTTCTATATCGCAGTAGGCTGCTAGTTTCCTTAAGGCTCTTCTTAGCCCTATGGGGGTTCTAGAGAGAATTATGGCATCATCGGCATATAGAAGAACCGAAATGTGCCGGTTTGCAATCTTCGGGGGGTGAAAGTCAGGGCTGTTGAGTGTGTCCACCAGACTATTTAGATAGAAATTAAATAATAAGGGGGCCAAAAGGCACCCCTGCCTGACACCCCTGAAGGTTCTGATGGAATCTGTTAGATGCCCTAGACGACTGCATCTGACTCTTAGGGCCGTATTTGAGTGTGTTGCCATTATTAGGAATAGAAGCCTTCTGTCAATAGTAGTGGCACGAAGTCTGTCCCATAGTCTTGTTCTAGGGACAGTATCGAAGGCTGCTTTAAAATCCACAAAGGCGGCGTAGAGTGAGGCCTGCCCCCCTGAGTTGTACTTTTCTATTAGGTGTTGTAATGTTAAGCAATGATCAGTTGTGGATCTGCCGGATCTGAAGCCTGCCTGTTCTATAGCTAAGATGTTTTCATTTTCTATCCACTCTTGGAATTTTAGGAGTAAATGCTTCGCATACAGCTTGCTGACCACGCTAAGTAGGCTGATCAGCCTATAGTTTGATGGCTCCTCTCTATTACCCCTCTTGTAAGTTCCTTTACACAGCTCTTCCATGGAGAAATTTTTTAGGTCTATTCCAATAAATGTTAATCTATCTTTTAAATTTTATTTTCAAAATTAACTTCACGTCTAGTAGGTAGTTGGTCACTTGCAGTATGCATCGCCATAGAGGAGGAAATTCAGCACACTCCAAACATCAAAGCAGTCTCAAAGTGACTTATTTTAATTGCTTATGCTAAACTCAAGATACAAAGACAAAACGAATTCCTATAGTCAGGGCAGTCTCGAGCAGGTCAGCCGCCCTGGCGCTGAGGGGCGGAGATTGCTCCGGCGCCCCCGCCCTTGCAGGGCAATGCATGGTTTCCGCGTGGCTTCGCCCCGCGCCACCGGGGTCTACCTAGAGCCGGCCCTGCCTATAGTGGGGCGGACTGTGACAGGTGATCTCTCTGCCTGTTCCATGTGCTGTCCAGGTGCTCACTGCTGAGAGGCAACTTCAAGGCCCCTGTTCTTCCTTCTTATGGCTCTTTATCAGCTGGACTCACAGCTTGGGAGGGGGATTCCCATCTAGGTACCCAGACACCTCTTCAACAGAAAGCTGCTTCCTTGTGCAGCATGAAAGTTTTTGTATGCTGTACTTCCATGACCTTGCGAACGTAGGTGTTCCTTGAAACCTCTTCAAGAATGTGAATATAAAAAAGCATTTTCCTTCCTATCATTCTTCCAGAGTCGAGAGGATATGTTTGCGCATCAAGGCCACAATCCACCCCCACCCCCCTTGGGAAATAAAGACACAATGACACAGGGGCGTAGCCAGGATCAAAACTAGGGGGGGGGCAAGCCATGGTTGTTCAGGGGCGGGGCCAAGGCATGGAAGGGGAGGGGCCACGAAGTGGGCGGGGCTAAAGGGCCAGCAGGCCTGATGACATCGTGGCGGTGGCAGCAGCGGCCACCTTGTGCTTCTGGGGCTGGTAGCGTTGGCGGCTACCCTGCTTGGCTGGAGAGGACGGGAGGGTCGGGCAGGCGAGAGGGGGTGGCAGGGCGGGCGAGGGCGAGGCAAGACACGGCCGCAGCCACGACGGCTCCGAGGCGTTGCTGCATATCAGCATAATATTTCAACCATGGTTCAAGCCCCACCTTAGGAAAAAAATCCTGCATTGCAGGGGGTTGGACTAGATGACCCTTGTGGTCCCTTCCGACTACAATTCTATGATTCTATTGATATATTACCATAGCATATGCATCATTCTGCTTTCTTGAATTGTCCTACTCCTAGGCATAGCAGCCAACTCCTAGAGGCCTAGGTCCCCCCCCCCAATTACTGGTAAATACCGTATTTGAAAGAGTCATCCCCCCATGTTGATGGGCTTTCTATGTGGGGCTTATCTGCCTCCCCCCGTATTTTATTGAGGATGGAAGAGGGAGGGAAGGAAGGAAGAAATAGAGAGAGAGATAACTCATATTTGTGGGTGTCTCTGGATGACGCTGTGATGCTGGAACTCTGCAGCAAGAGGACGGGAGTGTCAGGCAGGCGAGAGGGGGTGGCAGGGCGGGCGAGGGCGAGGCAAGGCACGGCCGCAGCCACGACGGCTCCGAGGCGTTGCTGCATATCAGCATATTTCAACCATGGTTCACGCCCCACCTTAGGAAAAAAATCCTGCATTGCAGCGGGTTGGACTAGATGACCCTTGTGGTCCCTTCCGACTACAATTCTATGATTCTATTGATATATTACCATAGCATATGCATCATTCTGCTTTCTTGAATTGTCCTACTCCTAGGCATAGCAGCCAACTCCTAGAGGCCTAGGTGCCCCCCCCCCAATTACTGGTAAATACCGTATTTGAAAGAGTCATCCCCCCATGTTGATGGGCTTTCTATGTGGGGCTTATCTGCCTCCCCCCGTATTTTATTAAGGATGGAAGAGGGAGGGAAGGAAGGAAGAAATAGAGAGAGAGATAACTCATATTTGTGGGTGTCTCTGGATGACGCTGTGATGCTGGAACTCTGCAGCAAGAGGACGGGAGGGTCGGGCAGGCGAGAGGGGGTGGCAGGGCGGGCGAGGGCGAGGCAAGGCATGGCCGCAGCCACGACGGCTCCGAGGCATTGCTGCATATCAGCATAATATTTCAACCATGGTTCACGCCCCACCTTAGGAAAAAATCCTGCATTGCAGCGGGTTGGACTAGATGACCCTTGTGGTCCCTTCCGACTACAATTCTATGATTCTATTGATATATTACCATAGCATATGCATCATTCTGCTTTCTTGAATTGTCATACTCCTAGGCATAGCAGCCAACTCCTAGAGGCCTAGGTGCCTCCCCCCCCCCAATTACTGGTAAATACCGTATTTGAAAGAGTCATCCCCCCATGTTGATGGACTTTCTATGTGGGGCTTATCTGCCCCCCCCGTATTTTATTAAGGATGGAAGAGGGAAGGAAGGAAGAAATAGAGAGAGGGATAACTCATATTTGTGGGTGCCTCTGGGTGACGCTGTGATGCTGGAACTCTGCATGTACAGGAGCCTTGTAAGCAGCTTTCTCTCTGCTTGATTTACAGCAGGCACGTCCAACAGGTAGATTGTGATCTACCAGTAGATCACTGGATGACTGTGGTAGATCACTGGTAGGTCACTGGCACCCCTAAAAAAAGCTCACCCAAAATTTTCCTCCTCCCTCAAAAAAGTTGAACTATGACCTGAAGCCCTAAACAAAAATGGGCCTCCCTCCCTCCTAAAAGAAGCTCAACAAGTTTGACCTAAACCCCAAAAAACAGGGCTTCCGTTCCTTTAAAAAAAAACTCAACAGCTTTGACCTGAACCCCCCAAAAGGGGGTAGATCACCCCAGTTTTAAACTCTGAGTAGATCAGAGTCTCTTGGGAGGTGGCCACCCCTGATTTACAGTATACAGATGCAGGAGGAGGGGCAGACTGGAACACCAATGCTTTTTATAAACATCACTGTGTCTGTCAAAGCTACAGCCTCCCCCCTTTCTTATTCACTTCTTTTTAGCCTTGCAGAGCCACCTTAGTCAAATTGAATCCTCTGAGTCTGCACCCTCATTAAATCGCCAATAGAACTCTTAATGCTCCTGAATGCTCATTAACAACTCCTACTTAAGAACAATAGGGTGAAATGGTCAGCTATCGAATCTTGCCTGGGGATATATGCTCCATTGTCTTAACTGCTTAACTACTGGTAGCCACTTTGCTTTATTTATTTGATGTGTTTTTGTTACTGCTGTGTCCCCCCCCCCCCCAGCAAGCGGAGACTTAGCTGCTCTTGCTAAAGCAAAGCCCTTTCCACTTCAGTTTTTGGAGGGGAAAAGTGCTGGTTATGGTCTGTAAAATACATTAATTTTTTTGCTTCTAGGGGGGGCAGCTGCCCCCTTCTGCCCCCCCTGCCTACGCCCATGCAATGACACAAGTTTAAATGTTAATGGGCAAAATTTTGGCCACAACTTTATTGAATACAGAATGTGAGGAGTATTGGCTTAGGCATTGGCACCCAAAATATAACTGACTCTTGCCCGTCTTGCAGGGAGTCTGGTAAGGGTAGCCACCTGAAGAGGCTCTACCCTGGGGCTCCCGGTGGGTCGTGGCATGGCCCTCACCCCTCCAAAAAGCATTTTCTTTCCTATCATTCTTCCAGAGTCGGGCAGATGTGTATGTTGGAATTTACCCTGATTTTACTTCTGTAAAAACTATCATACACTGGAGTCAGGTACGTTCTAACAAATACCTCCTCAACATTTCAAAACATGGGAGTCAAAAGTCTGATGTTTTGACTTGCCTGTTTAGTTTCTCATGTTTGTGTTTTGGTACTAAGGTTTCCATTTCATTTTTATAAAAGTGTAGTTTTCAAGATTACCAGACCACTCAAAAGTTATATTTTAGATACTTCAGTATTCAAACATGAGCTGTAACAACTCTTTGGATCTCATGGGAAGAACACAGGAAACTGTCCTTTACTGAAACTGCCCATTGCTCCTTTTAGTTCAGTATTATCTGCTGGTGGGGGTGAAGACAGGAAAACAGTTAGTGGAACTGCAGACAATGAAAGGCAGAGCCTATTCTCCTTGCTGCTGAGTTCTACAAGGGCAACACTGAGACTAAGTAGGAAGCTGACAGGCAGGCAGGCAGGTAGGCAGGGGGTGGGTGAAGGAGGGAAGATGGAGGTTGGTGGGGTACTGCCCCATTCACCTGAGTGCATTAACATCCACTGGTGTCGGGAATCCTCACATTAGAAAGAAGGTGAAACATATTCCTGTGGTCTTGGCGGCTGAAGATTAGTGAAGGCTGGGCAAATTAGTGAAGGCTGGGCAAGATTAGTGAAGGCTGGGTCAATATTGTAGGCATAGGCACCAATTCTATGGGGTGAGGATAGCTCCTCCCTCCCTCAGTCTTGAGGGGCTGGGTTCAGTTCTCTAATATTTCCTCACAAATGAGGATGATAGATATGTTAATAACCTTCTACCTGACTTATTAGAGACACCACTGTTTTAAAACAGAGTTTTTGGTCCTATCATTGCCCAGGGTGGATGGGTGGGAATTCTGATAACCAAGATCCCTAGAGTTTGATTTTTTAAAAATTGTGTTTTCCATCTTCCAAGAGGATTTTGTATTTTGAACATGCACCAAATTTCAAATTGTGTACAAGTGTTTTCCATCTTTTTAGGTTGTTAAAACAAACCAATTTAAGTATTTTGATTATGGATCAAAGAACGAAGCTGTCTACAACATGGTAAGTGTTTTGGATTTTAATGAGTGGTTTTGGCGGCAGGTTAAACAATAAATGAGAACCCTGTTGGGATTTCTGAGTTCTTATATAATTCCTTTGGGAAAGATGCAGAACTGGTGTAGATTATGGGTTTCTCTATGAAAGTGCATACATTTAATGAGTAGGAACATAGAAAACTGCCTTATTCCAAGTCTGACTATTGATCCACCTATCTGTCTATACTGATTGGCAGCAGCTCTGATTCTAAGCCCTGCTAGAGAACCTGAGGGACCTATGACCTTCTACACACAAACCAGATGCTTCCTCAGTCCTGAAGAGCACGTCCTCCTCATGAGCCATGAGGACTCTCATTCCTTTTGCTATTCTTACTGGTCCAGAGTAAGGAGTTGGATACTGAATAGATAGTTAAAGAATGATTTTCAAGGGACAGATGTTAGATATTCAATGCATTTGAAGATCCAAAAGATGTCTTTAAAAAGAGAAAAAATGTAAAAGTGAACCTAATTTTCATATTTCTGTTCTTTTTATCAACAGAGTACACCCCCATTTTATAAGATAGAAGATATTACTGTGCCAACTGCTGTGTGGAGTGGTGGGCATGACATTCTTGTAACCAAAAAGGCTATTGAACAGCTGCTCCCTCGAATCCCTCATTTAGTTTTCTACAAGAATATTCCTGATTGGCAACATTTTGATTTTACCTGGGGTCTTGATGCACCGGACCAGTTGTTTAAGGATGTACTTTGTCTGATGCAAAAGTTCAAATAAAGTCTTAATATGAGGGGCAGAATATACCGGTATATATGCTATTAATGCAGACACTTTTTTAAAAAAAAGTCTTACATTGATTGTTTTCTATACTTACGTTTTTCCTTTCTGTCACAAATAATATTAAAGGTGGTTAGAAATAACAAAAGGATCTAAGGAAGAAAAACACATAACAAAATTAATGGTAAAAAAGTAACAACAAGCAGGGGTACAGCCTCTAGCACTACTACTACTACTTATTATTATTATAGTCTATTCTATTACCATGCATTATAGAATAAACTTGCTTCTGTGCTGCAATGAATCATGAAATTCCTTATCCGAGATTCCCCCACCCGCTTTAAAATGTAATAGAACAATTAACTGCAAAGTAAAATGTACTCTGCATTTATACTGTTCAGTGTTGTCATATTGAACAGAATCCTAATTACCTAAATTGATTGGGCAGCAGACCTCTATATCCTCCAGGCATGCTTAGAGTTGTTCAGCAATCACTCGCTCAATCACCTTGCCCAAGAATGGAAGATTTGAGACTGGGCGATAGTTGGCCATATTAGCTTGGTCTAAAGATTTTTTTAAAAAAAGAAGTGGTTTAATGACCACCTCTTTCGGTGGGCCTGGGAAGGCTCCCTCACAGAGGGAAGCATTCACCACCCCCCAGAGTCCATTGCCCAGCCCGGCTTGCTTTTATCAGCCAGGACAGACAAGGGTCAAGAAGACAGGTGGTTGGTTTTACTTGTCCACGCAGCCTGTCCACATCCTCGGAAGTAACAGATTGAAATTGATCCCATATAACACGACTAGACAGGACTCTGGCACTCTCCCGCCCCGGCCCTGCTCCCACGGTGGAGTCTACCTCCTTCCGAATCTGAGTGACTTTATCTGGGGAAAAAAAAAACCTTTGCAAATGCATTGCAGGAGATCTTGGGGTCCCTACCAGGCCCCGATGACAAAGGTGGTTCTGCTAAATTGTGAACCGCCTGAAAGAGTCTCCTGCTGCTGTTTTCTGCAGATGCAATAGAGGCAGCAAAGAAGATCCTCTTTGCCATCGCCGTCGCCACTTGGTAGGCTCGACATTGAGCTCTAACCCATGTCCGGTCCGATTCAGAGTGAGTTTTCCGCCACTAGCGCTCTAACTGTCTTAGCTATTGTTTCATCACCCTCAGCTCCAGGGAAAACCACGGGGCTGTCTGGGCTCCATGCAATCGGAGAGGATGCTTCGAAGCCAGACAGTCAATAGTCCTGGTTAACTCCATATTCCAATGGGTCACCAGGAAATCAGCTGAAAGGCCATCAACATGGGATAAAACTTCCCCTACCACTCTTTGGAAACCATTTGGATCCATTAAGTGATGGGGGCGGACTATCCGAATCGGTTCCACCTCCCTGCAGAGGGGAAGGGTCGTGGAGAAGTCCAGTTGTATCAGGAAGTGATCTGACCATGGCACTTCTTTTGTTTCACTTTAACTTAATGTCGGATCACCAACATCCATAGAGGTGAACACCAGGTCTAAGGCATATCCGCGGCTATGAGTTGGGCCAAACTTATTCAGGGACAGTCCCATGGAGGCCATGCTTTCCACGGAGTCCTGAGCGGCCCCTTGTAAGGTTGTGTCGGCATGGATGTTAAAATCCTCTAGGACAACCAAACTAGGTGTCTCCAGGAGCACATCCGTCACACCCTGAAGCAGCTCGGGCAGGGGATCCTTGGCGCAGTGGGGAGGTTGGTACACCAAAGGGAATCCTGTACTGCCCCTATTGCCCAACTTCCAGTACACTAGCAAAGCAACATCAAACCTTGGGTTACATGAAAATATACTCCACAACCACACGAGATGTAACCGGCTGCACTCTTGCAAAATAAAGTATACTATTCACTGTATCATATGATATATTTCAACAGAAATGAGTCATAAAATTCAATGGAACAAGCAGAAGACCCAATGGATCAGTTCATATTCTAATCAGTTCGTGGATCAAGTTTAGACATTAGTACGTGTCTGTTCCACCTGCATCAGTTCATAAAGTCCCAGCAATAACAAGTAGTTCCAGTTCCACAGAATCCTATTCCAAAAGACAAGGATTTCCGGAATATAAACCTTGTTTCGCCATCCTGGGCTTCATCAGTAGTACAGGTTCAAAAGTGATATAACAAGATAGTAGAAATACTATGACACAGATATAATTGGTAGGTTGCTAGCTGTCAGTAACAGGTAGTAGGAAGTAATGGTTCTGCAGTTTTAACCGTCTGCTTTACCTATGTGTGTATCTGCTTTCATTTTATGTTACTGTACTCTGACTGGAATGATTTTAAAATTCAGTTACTGCACGCAGCCCAGAGATCACTAAAAGAATTTGGAACAAATAAAAACAATTGTTGTTGTTTAGTCGTTCAGTCGTGTCTGACTCTTCATGACCCCATGGACCAGAGCACGCCAGGCACTCCAGTCTTCCACTGCCTCCCACAGTTTGGTCAAACTCATGGTTGTAGCTTCAAGAACACTGTCCAACCATCTCGTCCTCTGTCGTCCCCTTCTCCTTGTGCCCTCCATCTTTCCCAACATCAGGGTCTTTTCCAGGGAGTCTTCTCTTCTCATGAAGTATTGGAGCCTCAGCTTCAGGATCTGTCCTTCCAGTGAGCACCCGGGGCTGATTTCCTTCAGGATGGATAGGTTTGATCTTCTTGCAGTCCATGGGACTCTCAAGAGTCTTCTCCGGCACCAAAATTCAAAAGCATCAATTCTTCGGCGATCAGCCTTCTTTATGGTCCAGCTCTCACTTCTATACATCACTACTGGGAAAACCATAGCTTTAACTATACGGACCTTTGTTGTCAAGGTGATGTCTCTGCTTTTTAAGATGTTGTCTAGGTTTGTCATTGCTTTTCTCCCAAGAAGCAGGCGTCTTTTAATTTCGTGACTGCTTCCATGATCTGCAGTGATCATGGAACTCAAGAAAGTAAAATCTCTCACTGCCTCCATTTCTTCCCCTTCTATTTGCCAGATCATTTGCCAGTGGCCATGATCTTAGTTTTTTTGATGTGAAGCTTCAGACCATATTTTGCGCTCTCCTCTTTCACCCTCATTAAAAGGTTCTTTAATTCCTCCTCACTTTCTGCCGTCAAGGTTGTGTCATCAGCATATCTGAGGTGATGTTTCTTCCGGCAATCTTAATTCTGGCTTGAGATTCATCCAGTCCAGCCTTTCTCATGATGAATTCTGCATATAAGTTAAATAAGCAGGGAGACAATATACAGCCTTGTCGTACTCCATTCCCAATTTTGAACCAATCAGTTATTCCATATCCAGTTCTAACTGTCGCATCTTCTCCCACATAGAGATTTCTCAGGAGACAGATGAGATGATCAGGCACTCCCATTTCTTTAAGAACTTGCCATAGTTTGCTGTGGTCAACACGGTCAAATGCTTTTGCATAGTCATGGAAGCAGAAGTAGATGTTTTTCTGGAACTCTCTAGTTTTCTCCTTAATCCAGAGCATGTTTGCAATTTGGTCTCTGGTTCCTCTGCCCCTTCGAAATCCAACTTGCACTTCTGGGAGTTTTGGTCCACATACTGCTTACGCCTGCCTTGTAGAATTTTAAGCATAACCTTGCTAGTGTGTGAAATGAGCGCAATTGTGCTGTAGTTGGAGCATTATTTGGCACTGCCCTTCTTTGGGATTGGGATGTAGACTGATCTTCTCCAATCCTCTGGCCACTGCTGAGTTTTCCAAACTTGCGAGCATATTGAGTGTAGCACCTTAACAGCATCATCTTTTAAAATTTTAAATAGTTCAGCTGCAATATCATCACTTCCACTGGCCTTGTTATTAGCAGTGCTTTCTAAGGCCCATTTGACTTCACTCTCCAGGATGTCTGGCTCAAGGTCAGCAACCATACTACCTGGGATATACGAGACCTCCATATCTTTCTGGTATAATTCCTCTGTGTATTCTTGCCACCTCTTCTTGATGTCTTCTGCTTCCGTTAGGTCTTTTCCACTTTTGTCCTTTATTATGGTCATCTTTGTACGGAATGTGGTTACAGGTAGGTAGCCGTGTTGGTCTGGATCGAAGTAAAATAAAAAAAATTCCTTCAGTAGCACCTTAAAGACCAACTAATACTGAAGAAGATACTGAAGAAGTGTGCATGCACACGAAAGCTCATACCAAAATAAAAACTTAGTTGGTCTTTAAGGTGCTACTGAAGGAATTTTTTTTATTTTGTACGGAATGTTCCTTTCATATCTCCAATTTTCTTGAACAGATCTCTGGTTTTTCACATTCAGTTGTTTTCCTCTATTTCTTTGTATTGCTCGTTTAAGAAGGCCCTCTTATCTCTCCTTGCTATTTTTTGGAAATCTGCATTCAATTTCCTGTATCTTTCACTATCTCCCTAGCATTTTGCCTGCCTGCTCTTCCCCGCAATTTGTAAGGCCCCATTGGACAGCCCCTTGGCTTTCTTGCATTTCCTTTTCCTTGGGATGGTTTTCGTTGCTGCCTCCTGTATAATGTTACGAGCCTCCATCCATACCCTGTTTCCCCTTTTTTTAATACGTAGTCATAAAGTAAGCCATGGCAGGGTTTTTAAGCATTTGAGAAATATAAGACATACCCCGAAAATAAGCCATACTTCCGCACCACAGGCACCTCCACTCACAGAGTCACTCCATGTTGGCTGGCACTGCAGGAGCGTGATCAGCTGTGAAGCGGCGCTCCAAGAGCTCCACTTAACAGCTGATCGCACTCCTGCCTTGCTGGCTGCATCCCCGCGCTCTGCCTTCTCGTCCACCGCTGTCCCTGCCGCTTCCGTGCTTCCTGCCACCGCTGGGCTCACTGCTTCATCCTTGCCTGGCCCGGCCAAGGAGCTTGGAGTGCCCTGCAGCAGCGGGCGGAGCGCCTGAGCCAGCGGCCTCCGCCTGGCCCGGCCAAGGACGCCAACCGCCCCGCCCCCCAGAACCGGTGGCTGCTGCAGCGCCGAGCACTCAAGAGAGCCCAGCGGTGCCCTGAGCCGTAAAAACCGTACCGGTAATAATAAAAAAAGACATCCCACCGAAAGTAAGCCACCCTGTGGTTTTTTGAGGAAAAAGGTTATAAGACAGTGTCTTAAAAAGGGGGAAACAAGGTAGTTCTTCTGGCACTCTGTCCACCAAATCTAAATCCTTAAACCTGTTCCTCACTTCCGCTGTGTATTCATAAGGGATTTGATTTAGATTGTGTCTTACTGGCCCAGTGGTTTTTCCTACTTCCTTCAGTTTGAGCTGGAATTTTGCTATAAGAAGCTGATGATCTGAGCCACAGTCAGCTCCAGGTCTTGTTTTTGCTGACTGTATAGAGCTTCTCCATCTTTGGCTGCAGAGAATATAATCAATCTGACTTCAATGCTGCCCATCTGGTGATGTCCATGTGTAGAGTCATCTCTTGTGTTGTTGGAAAAGAGTGTTTGTGATGACCAGCTTGTTCTCTTGACAGAACTCTATTAGCCTTTGCCCTGCTTCATTTTGAACTCCAAGGCCAAACTTGCCAGTTATTCCTTTTATCTCTTGATTCCCTACTTTAGCATTCCAATTCCCTATAATGAGAAGAACATCCTTCTTTGGTGTCATTTCTAGAAGGTAAGTCTTCATAGAATTGGTCAATTTCACTTTCTTCAGCACCGGTAGTTGGTGCATAAACTTGGATTACTGGGATGTTAAAAGGTCTTCCTTGGATTCGTATTGAGATCATTTTATCATTTTTGAGATTGCATCCCAGTAAGGCTTTCACCACTCTTTTGTTGACTAAGAGGGCCACTCCATTTCTTGCCCACAGTAGTAGATAAGATGGTCATCTGAACTGAATTTGCCCATTCCTGTCCATTTTAGTTCACTGATGCCCAGGATGTCAATATTTATTCTTGCCATCTCATTTTTGACCACATCCAGCTTACCAAGGTTCATGGTTCTTACATTCCAGGTTCCTATGCGATATTTTTCTTTACAGCGTTGGACTTTCCTTTCGCTTCCAGGCATATCCACAACTGAGCATCCTTTCGGCTTTGGCCCAGCCGCTTCATCAGCTCTGAATCTACTTGTACTTGTCCTCTGCTCTTCCTCAGTAGCATGTTGGACGCCTTCCGACCTGAGGGGCTCATCTTCCAGCATCATAACTTTTATATGCCTGTTGTCTTTGTCCATGGAGTTTTCTTGGCAGGGATACTGGAGTGGCTTGTCAGTTCCTGCTCCAGGTGGATCACATTTAGTCAAAACTCTCCACTATGACCTGTCCATCTTGGGTGGCCCTGCACGGCATAGCTCATAGCTTCTCTGAGTTATTCAAGCCCCTTCACCACGACAAGGCATGATCCATGAAGGAGATAAAAACAATAACTTCCTACAAATGGAATCAAACAGAACTACTGAAATGGTGACATTATTTGCTGTGCATTACTCATAGGAAAAATAGGTTTTTATATATTTTGCAATCTTATGCTGTAATTACAAAGGAACACTCTTGCTCTGAATGACATGAACTAACTTAATCTGATTAGCTATGCAGCATTGTGACATTGTTCCACTCACTGTGGCAGGGGTTCCAACTTGAATAAAACATTGTGGGGGCCCAGGGAAGCCCCGCCTCACACAACTGATCACATGATGCAGTGCACACACACCATTTAAATGGGAATGCTCATCAACTTTGTGAGGCCCCAGCACCATCAAACATTTTATTGTGGGGATCAAAGCCCTCGTGGGCCCTAGGAGTTGGCTCCAAGCACTGTGGGAATCTCTGATGAGAGGAATTATAAGTGTGTTTCATGCAGTGCTTTTCTTCTGGAGAAAAAGGTGCCGGTACTCACCATGAAGTTGTTACAGTAAATGCCACACGTTTAACCAGTGCTTCTCTTCTAGTAAAAAGGGTGCCAGTGCTGCGTACCCCCATGAGTACCCCCAGAAAATCAGTGGTTTCATCTGATGGCTCATTCACACTTACTTTTGTCCTGAGTGTTCTAGCCACAGGCCTGCACTTCCAGGTCTGTGTCCTGCTTCCCTCTTGAAAAACCACTCTTTAGTGCTGAACTGGAACAAATGACAAGTCAGGTTTTCTGCAGATTGTCGTTTGCTCCAATTCAGAGGAAAAGAACAAAAGCAAAGCTGGTGGTGACTCCTTGCCCTCCTGCAGCCACCAAGAGGTTCGTAATGTACAAAGAAAAATACATTTGCAAACTCACCGTCCACAAAACAGGGAAGTTCTCTAATAAAATGTCTAAAATGCATCTAAGCTAAGAACAGTAACACACAACTGTCAGATAACTGGTTGACTGATTGCAGGTAGGATTACTAATATGTTTCGTTGGTCTTTCACAAAGACTGCAATTGTGTAATGCCTTGAAGCTCTTTCAAATGAGATGAACATAGGATAAGTTTATTAAATATTTTAAGAGATGTGTGTTCTAGCAGCTATAACTTTGTTAGATGTTCATAATTTACATGGCTGTCACTACCAGTTGCTTTGCTTGAGTGTCTCTCTGACACCCAGCCAGGAATGGTGGACTCTGTTGTGGCTCATTTCATTGTGTGTACAATAATAACTACTAACATGAAGTCTGGCCTGGGAAAGAAAAAAATGTGAGGAGGAATCTTCTGATCTTTCCAGCTGCACAAGCATTTCTGATTGCCAGACAGAGCAATTTTTCCTCCCTCCCTCCCTGTGTGCTTTTCTTGAGGTTCTCGACAGATGGTTTTCGGGAGGCACAGAGGGTTTGTGTGTGGGAAACTCCATTATGCTAATTGGATGCCTTGAGCTGGCTCACACAAGCATGCTGGGTTAGTTGAATCCAGCCCAAATGCTCTATCTGCAGTTGTGAGCAGGAAGAGAACCTGATGGCTAGAATGTGTAGCATGCCTCCTTCCGTGAACACTCAATATTTATTTTGCAGTTTGGTGACTGGAATTTGACATTTGATGTTATTTTGTAGTTCAAAGCATGCTCACCCTTGCCTACCTTATTATGCATTGAATAGACTTGATGAATGATTCCTCATGTGTGCCAAATGGTTTTTAATAGTTATCCAGACCATAGAATTCTGTACTAGAAACCATTTAGTCCATTTGTGGAAAAGATGGGAAGATTTCCTGTTCCTCACTTCTGAAAGATATTGATCGATATGAAAATGTAGTGTAAATATAAAAGATCTCCTACTGATGGTTTACTTATATTTAGCATTTATATGTGTGGACCCAGGTGGCGCTGTGGGTTAAACCACAGAGTCTAGGGCTTGCTGATCAGAAGGTTGGCGGTTCGAAGCCCTGCAATGGGGTGAGCTCCTATTGTTCGGTCCCAGCTCCTGCCCACCTAGCAGTTCGAAAGCACATCAAAGTGCAAGTAGATAAATAGGGACCGCTCCGGTGGGAAGGTAAACAGCGTTTCCTTTTGCTGCTTTGGTTTGCCAGAAGCAGCTTTGTCATGCTGGCCACATGACCCAGAAGCTGTCTGCGGACAAACGCTGGCTCCCTCGGCCTATAGAGCGAGATGCGCACCGCAACCCCAGAGTCGGACACGACTGGACCTGATGGTCAGGGGCCCCTTTACCTTTACCTTTATGTGTGCAAAGCACTCTACATATTATTTATTTATTTTTTTACACAATCGCAAACAGATATTATAAAAATGCATCATGCATTTTAATTTTTACAACACCCTTGTAAGGATTATTTTTGACATATTGCAAATACAGGCACTGAGGCTTTGAGAGAGTAGTTTGCCTAAGGCCCCGGCGGCAGAAGCAATATTTTAACCATCTCTTTGTCATTGTGCTATATCATCTCTCTCTCACGAGACACTTCAGTTAACCCCCACTAAAAATTTCACTTAAAATAAAAAGCTGCCAAGCAAGCTAGATTAATCCCTGCATTTGAGACTGATTTGACTGCCCTGCCCTGCTGTCAATCCATGCTGCCTTGGATTTCCTTGAAGAAAGGTGGGATATATAGAATTGTACCGTTGGAAGGGACCCTGAGGATCATCTAGTCCAACTTCCTACAGTGCTGGAATATGCAGCCGTCTCATCAAACCTGCAAACTTGGTGTTATCATTCAGAGCCCAGGACACTTCCAAGTGGGCCACAGGCTGTTTTCCAGGGGTGAGCAGCCTGTGGCTGAACTCTGTGACTGTTGGACATCAGCCCCAGTCAGCATGGCCAATGGTCAGGGATCACAGAAAATGTAGTCCAGCAGCAATTAGCACAGGTTGCAGACCTTCTCCAACCGAGATTCAGAAACCAAGGAATAGGAATGTCTATATTATAACATAAAAAGTATTACGTATCTAATATAATAATAGTAATAGTAATAGTAATAAAATTTTATTTATACCCTGCCCTTCCCAGTTTAAAAATGGGCTCAGGGCAGCTAACAACAGATATAAAAACATTGATTAAAAACAACATAAAACACAACATCAGTATAGCATCGCCAGGGGAAGGGAAAAAGGAATGGAAGCTTAGGTTAAATTGAAGGCCAGGCAAATTAACTGTCTTACAGGCCCTGCGGAAGGAGATCAAGTCTCGCAGGGCCCTAGTCTCATGGGACAGAGCATTCCACCAGGTCGGTGCCATCACTGAAAAGGCTCTGGCCCTTGTGGAGGAAAGTCTGGCTTCTTTAAGGCCTGGAACCCTTAAACTGTTACTATTTGTGGACCTGAGTGTCCTTTGCGGGGCATACTGGGAGAGGCGGTCCCGTAAGTGGTCCTTAGCATGTTTCAGAAGCAGCAGCAGCTGCAGAACTCTTATTACCTGCATACTGAATTTACCTTTAAAAAAATCCCAAACCTCTTGAACAATTGGGAATGATTGTCATCACCCAGTCTTGTTCTTTAAAATTGCCCACAATGCTTTGCATATACCATAATCAAAATGATGCCAGGAATTAACAAACTAAATAAGAAGGTGACTTCATGTAACTAGTTGGTTCATTGCTGGGCAATATTATTTAATTGTTGAAATAGTTATAAAAGTATTCATAAAAGTACGTCAAGGTGGCATACAATATACAAAATATAATTAAATCAGTATAATCATGCCTAAAGGAGAATTAGGAACATCAATAAAACACCAGTAAATACTGTTTGGTTAAAAGGAGAAAATCATATTGTGAACGACTGTGTAAACAAGGTCGTTATTAATCCGGTGTTAAGAATTGACTTCTACACCATTTGTTTGTTACCCAGGTTTGTTACATTTTTAAATAAAAACATGGAACAAAAGAATAACAGCAAACCCAACAGATCCAGCAGGAACCCAGTTTATTAAAGCTATTGCAATAGGACACCTTTGCTAGCCCTGTTCATTTCCATGGGTTTAGTTTGTGTACAACTTGCATGGATGCAAAATGATGATGATGATGATGATGCACACAGGACAAAAAAATAAAAATAAAATGTAGATATACAATTTATAGACCAGGTGGATTTAAATCTCCAGGTAGATTACATTAAAAAAAATAATGCAAGGAAGTGTAATCTACATTTAAATGTTTTTTTACAGACTTGCCTTGCCACTAGGCATATGATGGGTATGTGATGGTCCTTTTGTCATAACCATTTTGTTTGCTCTGCATCTGTTCCATAATTAACAATGCATCCAGAAAGACACGTGTCGGATACTCATATAGAAGCCGATGAAAGTGATCTAATTCTCCGCAGTTTATTCCAACCTAGGCCTTCTTCAGTGTGTATTGGAGATGTGGTTGCTATTGATGAACAGGAACCGGTAAGCAAAAATCTTTTCTTCCCCATATATTTTTCATTTATTTTCTGGTGACATACCTTGGTCTTATATTTTATTAGCTTGCATTTAACAATATTAGACATTACTATCATAAAGTACAACCCAGTAGAAATTAAGGCTACTTGCACAAAGTCTGCTGACACAGAACTGATGCAGCCGTGGGGGGAATCACAAACTGCATAAATGCGTACAGAATTATGTATACATTACTTTCTTCTTTGCATTTGTAGCCTGCCCTTTCTCCATAAGGAAAATACAATTTTAAAAAATGTTTAAAACATTTAAAACATCTAAAAAAATTAAGCTCATTTAAAAACAGGCATAACCAACAAAAATGTCTTATGCCTTGGAATACTAGCTTATTGTTTCTCACTAGAGGATTGATTTCATTGTGGGGCAGCGGGTGTGGGAAGGAGCTTAGTGTTGACAGGTATGTGTATATGTTTCAATGTTGGACATTTTCCTCATGACGGGGGTTCTGAGTGAGCTCAGGTTTGTGGGGGGTTCACTGTGCGGTGGGTTGCATGAGTGCTGTTCCTCGTATTCGTGAAGAAAGCTGGAAACAGTTGCAAATTCATAACAAATGTTTATTTTTGCCTTTAAAAACACCAACATGATCCAGCTACTACTGTTTCTCATTCTGCTCTGGCCACACCTTTTCAGTCCTTGTTCCTTCCAGCCCAGCTCTTAATAAAAACAAAACAAAACAATATGATAAATTATTATTATTATTATTTTAGAAGTTCATTCACAGAAATAATATTCTTGCAAATATTAAAATTTTACACAGGATTCTTTCAAATTTTGTTTACACTTCATGGAGTCTTTCTGGAAGTGTAGTTGTTCCTTCAGCCTCCATTAAGTTGGGCAACCTTGTTCAAGTAATCCTTGCACCAAACAAAAGCTCAGCAAGAGATTCTCCATGTTCAATGGGAGATGCCCTATAATTTACCACAGCCAGTACCTTTATTCTGCACTTTCTTTGTGCTCTATCTTCAATGAAGCCACTTGATTGAGGCAATTTGGGCCTTGAAGTGATGTGAAGAAACTCACATACTGTGGGAAAGTTCTTACTCATGAGGTGCAAATTATCTGTCCAAATCACCTCAAGAATGCCATGTCTAACAAAAATGGATATATTGTTTTCCCAGTGACCAGGAAGCTGCTTCCCTCAGAATCCAGCATGCTTACCCTTATTTCAGAAATAGCCATGACTTTTCCTCATGAGGCAGTTCTTTTTTCAGTGTTTCCCCACAAACCATCCATCTCAGTGACTAATATTTTCAGAAGAGAGATACTTTATTTCTTCCCTGCACACCACCACTGGAACTGTAATCGTGCTCCCTGCCCTCAGCACGTCTAGAACCATTTTAAAAAGGACTTCCTATCTTTGCTAAGCAGTTTGAAACAACAGATATTGTTTAATTTCTAAGCAAAGGGTCTGCTGGTTACTCTTTAAGGTTTCCAGACTCAAAAGAGAGCAGGGCAATTAAAGGCACAGAAGTCCCGTCCTCTATTGAGTCTGGCAACCCTATTATTACCAGGTAAATGTGTGTAGGATTACACCCACAATTAATCACTTACAAAATCCACATAGGCCTCATAGATCAGGTGCGTAACCAACATATTTCAGAGGTTGAATGTGTAATGGTGTCAAGGTTACAGGTACTGCACATCACCATAATTATTCACAAAACATATGGAGCTAAATTCCCTTCAACACTTCTGCAGCGTCCAGTTGAAATTGAGACTGTTGGCGAGGAGCAGGAACAACCATCAGTCTGCTTTTGATGGTGTATTTTTTCCCCTGTTGCAGCAACTTTTTAAAATATATATATATATCTTTATTGTTTAAAATTATAGAACAAACATAATAACACGCAAAATACATATTAAACAAATTTTCACACAAACTAGCAAAGAATATACAATATACAATACAAAAATAATAATAACACCCACTAATGGTAATTTTTCAAGACGTATAATCAAAGGAATATTAAAAATATTAAAAATGACTTCCAATTAATCTCACTATTTTTTTGTCTCTTGATTAAACCTGTATTTAAGCATAGCTTGTATTTTGAGCAGAGCTCTCTATTAATGCACCATACAAGTGAATAATAGTTATACTTGCACTATTCCCTAAATTGAACAATAAGAATATGAGATCAAGTTTATATCCTTCTAACCGCTCCTTTCTTCAGCAAGCCAAATTTATTGCAATTCCTCTAAAATCAGCATACAATCCATTTAAATCATCAAGCTCCTTTCGGCATGATTGTAATCCACAAGAGAAATTGGGGGTAGAGATCGTCGTATCAAATGTTCTTAGAGAAAATCTTCCTGCGTCATTCACCACGCCCTTTCACCAAGGCTATATGTTACTTTACAAAGTTATTTAGACCCCGTACGCAGATTTGTATTGCTGCTTGCTGTTCGCTAATTTAAATGGGTAGAAGAGGAAAGACAGCCACTCCACAAGCAACCTAACACAGCTACTCCTGAGGAATCAGCAATGGAGTCCCTGCACAGCCCCTTCTACCTGTCTCGGATGGTGCCCTGCAGTACTCCTTGTGATGGGCAGAGGCTCTTTTTGTGCACTCTAGGCACCCTGGTAACTTCCAGAACAAGGACACGGTGCCGTCAATGCCCCTTTAAAATTCCTCATGAAGTTACCCCTTCATCTGGAGAGATGAGGAGTCAGCTTGCTCACCAGGTGTCTGCCCCAGAAGTCCCCCACTATAAACCTTTCATGGGCTTTGCCAGATTTGGGCACTTTAAATCAGTCCTGAAACTGGATTAGGATATAATCAGAAAGATGCTTTGGAAAGCATGTTGGCTGAGCTGCCCTTCAGCAGTCAGACTTGGGGAGATTAGGCTGATAAAAATGGTTAATAATAATTTTATTGTTTATATGCTGCCTTAGGGTGATGGCTTTTTCATTGTTTCCGTCAAAAATTATTTCCTGTAGCACAAATGGATGAACGTTTGCCTATTAATGACTAAAATGAGGTATATTCCAGTGAAATATTTAAAAAGGTTACGCACAAACCGTTTTTAATTTTTTTGTATGCCGTTTTACCATTTCATAAAATTGTATTAACAATTCTTTATATATTTCGTATCAAATTTGGACACAACACCACATTCCACAATGGGGAGTGTTCTTAGCAACATAGGGTATACAAATGTCACACCTGCGCAAGGTAAAAGCCCCTTTTTGGGACCTCAAAACTCAGCCAGCAGACCCTGCCGGACATGCTGGGAAAAGAACCTACAGGAGAGGTAGCAAAACATTGTCCTCTAGCGGCATCTATACTGTTACTGCAGCTAAAAAAAAAGCTTCCTTGTGTGTTTGATGGCCCTATATAATGTTGTATACATGTGACTCTAAAGCTTGGGTTCAGTTTTATATCTGCTTATAGTGGCTTCAAAAATGGTCAAAAAACTGATAAATAAATTTTTTAAATCATTTTGTGCGTGAGGTTTTTTTTTATCAAATCTCTTTGAAAGTAAGATTTTATCTAATCTTTAATGAAAGCTCATCAAATTATGATACAGGGAAATGAGGTTATAAAAAAGTCATCACCCTAATGCTGCCTATATAATTGGGTTGCCCCACACACTCTGGGTGGCTCCCAACAAAAGAATAAAAACACAATAAAATGTTTCTGCCCCCACAGGCTAAACTACTCAGAATATGCCATACAAAATTAAGACCTAGCTCTGTGTATTGGTTTTCATTCCGTCCCCCCTCCCCCACTCTGTTTCCTAAAGTGGAGGTCATTCGGAAAAAATGAAACTTGAAGTGTCTAGGTTTAATCTAGATGGAGCCCAGGAAGGAAATTGCAAAGAAGCAATGGTGGTATTAATAAATAAATAGCTATTTGTTTACATAAATTTAATCACTAAAAACCACATTCTCAGTTAAAACCACATTTAAAAACTGTATATATACAATATAAAATCTAAAAATAAATATCTAAGTGGGTTACATTTTTTTAATAAAACAAGGAATTGCAATATGCATTTCAGTGCTTTGTACAGACCTGCCTTATCACTAGGCACATGCTCAGTGTGTGATGATATTTTTTTGAAACCTTTTTTATTGCTCTGCATCTGCTCCAACAGTGTATGATGAAACAGATACTGTTCTCTGTAGCTGATTACAACCTAGGTCTTCTGCAGTGTCTATTTGAGATCAGGTCGCTACTGATGAACAGGAACAGGTAAGAAAAAAAATACTTTATCCCATGTATCTTTTCAATTTATATTTTGCTGACATAACTTTTGTCTTGCATTTTATTGGCTTGCATTCTTAAGTTGTACATTTAACAGAGTTCTGCATTCCTGTATTGAAGTTGTTGTTGTTGTTTAGTCGTTTAGTCGTGTCCGACTCTTCGTGACCCCATTTTATTGAAGTAAAATCAAGGAAAAAATTAACAGACTTGCATCCCATTGTATATAATAGTAGGATTTACACACTACCAATGCAAGTTTAAAGTGTGTTGTACCATTTTAAAATAAATTGCAAACATGTTAGCCAGGCCCACACAGTTTAATTGATTGAGTCATGGAGTGTTGCAGACCCCATTTCCCAGTATCCCAGCCAGCAGCAGACTCTTCTGTTCCAGTGGTCCTGGGAACAGGAATTCCCAGCATCTTCAGACTCCAATGAGAACTCTATTTCCCAGCATGCTATTTGGTGTTATTAATTCCTCATCTGATTTGTTGTCTGCCCCCATGCCTGCTTATTCAAAGAAAGTCCCAACAAGTTCTGTGGGGCATATTTCCAACAAATCCCCTATTATCTTTGGTTCAGGTGTCCAGCTGATACCACACAGCCCAAATTTTCATTATCTTCATAGCCATCTCATTTTCTACCTGAGCTGGTGTGCTGTGACATTGCTTCATTTGCACAATTGGTGCTCTCCTTCAGTTTGGGACTCAACCTTTCGGGTGAGGGGCTAGCCATTTCACTTTAATGGGTTTAAGTTCTGTGAGCCTTTGCCATAGTGCTTCCTCCCCCCCCCCCCAAAAAAAATGTCAAACTCACCATGAAGTGCTACTGAAGGAATTTTTTATTTTGCTTCGACTCTCACCATGAAGTTGTGACAGTAAGTTCTTACCTGAGAGGTGCTAGAACCACATTCCAGTGTGTTCCGACTAGAAAAAAGCACTGGCCATAGTAAGCATTTTGTTTGCATTTCATGGAGGTTTTCTGGAAGTGTAGTTCAGACTGTGTTGCTCCTTCAGCCTCCAGTAAGTTGGGCAATGTAGTTCAACAAACAAACGCTCAATAAACAAACAAAAGCTCAGCAAGAGATTATCCATGTTCAATGGGAGATGCCCTATAATTTACAGCCATGTATGAGCCAGTCCCTTAATCATGCACCAAGGCAATTTGGGGCTTGAAGTGATATGAGGAAACTCACATACTATGGGAAAGTTCTTACTCATGTGGTGCAAACTGGGGCCATTACCTGTCCGAACGACATCAAGAATGCCATGTCCAGCAAAAATGGTTATTATTTTCCCAGTGACGAGGAAGCTGCTTCCCTCAGAATCCCGCACACTTATCCTTATTTCAGAGATAACCATGACTTTTCCTCACGGGGCAGATCTTTTTTCAGTGTTTCACCACAAACCACCCATCTCAGTGACTAATATTTTCAGAAGAGAGATACATTATTTCTTCCCTGCACAGCACCACTGGAACTGTAATCGTGCTCCCTGCCCTCAACATGTCTAGAACCATTCTAAAAAAGGTAAGAACAGGTAAGCTCCCATCTTTGCTAAGGAGCTTGAAACAACAGATATTGTTTTACACAGGTCAGCGATGTGGCTGTTTTTGGCAGTGGTGTGCTTAATCCAACAGACAATCGAGTCAGAAGAATTCCTCAGGAAGCGGCACTTGAATCCCCAAGAATTCATGACTATTGTGAGTTGCTTGTTCAGATGCATTTGGAAACAATAGGCTATTGATAGGATAAAATAATTTGTACATATTTCTTTTAAGTGATATTCCCAAAGCATTTGCATTTCACGGGAGGATTTCCAGGCCGCCCTGAGTTACCCCAAAGAGGGCTTGATAGATTTAGCTGATCCCATGGCCAAATGACATGTTCTGTTTAATGCTTATTACATGGTGTGTAAATAGCTCCTCCTGTTTGCTTTTGTTACAGCCAGAAGAGGATCTAGGACTTTTTTTCTCCTCTCCTCAGCACCATTGTAACTAAAATCCCATGTAGCAACTCTAGATTTAGAATAAAGGTCTAAGCAATTCTTCGTTCTTGCAGAATGAAATAATCCAATATTGGGGATACCCCAGTGAAGAGCATGAAATCCTGACAGAGGATGGCTATTACTTACAAATAAACAGAATTCCTTATGGAATGCACAGTTCTGGGAAGACAGGTAATTTGGAATGTAACTGGGTTTTATAGTGGGTTTTTTTAAAGGGAAAGTATTTGCAGGAATCCACATAGTGCAGAGAAAACAAATGTGTGCTTATAAATGCTCAGAATTAATTAGTTCAGTAAAATGAAATTTGCTGAATCAGTTCAAAAAAAATTGAACTACACCTGACAGTAGTTTCCATAATTTCTGGGTGAACTAAATGTAAATTAACTTCATTTGGGGGTAAAATTTTGAATAATTTCTAATTCATATTCAAGTCCATTCTTTTGCTTTTGTTTTTTATGCTTTTGACGCTTTTGATTTTAAAGTTCGGAATGGTTGAAGACATTAAGTCACATCCTACTTTGTGTACTGTATTTTGATGTGATCTAGTCTCCTTACCTATATTTTTTATATCAGCACAGCAACTTGTAACCTTCTGAAAGCTAAGAAAAATTGTCAAGTATAATGTAATTTGAACTCTTAAGCAAACATGTACTGAACTAGTGTGTGTGCATACATTGTGATTTAATCGCACTATGTTGATGAAGTGAACAGAAATTATCTCAAAGGTTGGTTGACTACAAGCTTATCTAATGCCCCCACCTTTTTTGTTCCCCAGGTCCTAGGCCAGTTGTTTTACTGGTACATGGTCTTTTGAATGAAGGTAGGGCCTGGATTGTAAATCCTCCCAACAGTAGCCTGGGATTTGCTCTAGCAGATGCTGGCTATGATGTTTGGATAATAAATACTAGAGGGACCAGCTGGTCTAGAAGACACAAGACCCTGTCAATTGACCAAGAAGAATTTTGGAATTTCAGGTATAAAGGGACAACTTGTATCTTGGATAGTTGAGAGAATTGTAATGAACTGTCTCTGAAGCACAACTGCTACCAATATATCTTTTTTTTCCTTCCGTTGTGTCAGAAGTGCTTTACTCCTGGAAATACTTCCCAAAGATGGGAAATGGTGGATTGTGGTTCCTTTTATTGTTATTTTTGGAGCCAACATCAACATGACAAAATACATGACTTTCCTCTATATTCATGCAGACTGAATTTGTGGGGCTCTGAGATCATAACTAGGACTGTGCATTCGCTCTGGACATATCTTAGATCCTGAATTGAATCAAGCCAATCTGGAATTTGCTGGGAATGTGTAGATGAAGCCCTAGATTGCCTGGGGCTGGGCCCACCTGGAGCAGTACAAAGATGTCAAAGGGGTGCTAGGTGGGTGGACAACAATATGTTTAATTAAAACCAAGGAGGCACTGGTAGTTTCCTAAACTGCTCTTGATGGGGTTATACCCATTCTGAAGGAGTGGGTACGTAGCTTGGGGTACTTTTGAATCCTTGCTTAAGAGTCAGGTGGCTATGATGCTACAGAGTGCCTTTCACCAGGTGTCCCAGCTGTGTCCCCATCTGGACAGGCATAGCCTAGAGCTTTTTTTACAATTTACATATAATTTGATTACAATAATCACTAAGTGGTGGAGGTCGGGGATTCTGTTAACATGTTTTCAAAGTCAGAATCCCATTTAGGAATGGGAGATCACAGCTCAAATCACCCCAATTCACCTCATTATATAATAGTGTGATCTATTAATGCAACATGAGGGTAAGTGGAAAAAATATCACCTGCATTTTGTTCGTGTAATGTCTTACAGCTTCCATGAAATTGCGATATATGATATTCCAGCAACAATAACTTTTATCCTGCAGAAAACAAAGCAAGAAGGGTTGTATTTTATCGGTCAGTCTCAGGGTGGGACGCTTGGTAAGTAATGTGAAATGAATGGAATTTATTTACTGCCCATGTCCCTTTTTTAAAGCCTTCTTACAATCAAGAATTCAAAATACAGTGGTGCCTCACTTAACGAATGCCCTGCTTAATGAAAAATCCGCTTAGCAAAAGGTTTTTTCGCACGGAGGTTGCCTGTCTTAACGAAAGGTTTTTTCGTGGCCACGACTCGCTTAACGAATTTTGTCCCTTATTTTCCCCCAGCTGGTTCCCCTTTGTGTTCTGCTGGTCTCTGCCTGTTGCCCGAGCAGTGAGGGGCAACTGGCAGAGACCAGCGGAACACTAGTGCGGGAAGAATGCGGGGAGAAGAGCTTCTCCCCCTGCCGCCTCGCCTCGCACAGCCGGCATGGGGCGCAGCTTCGGAGGTCTCCGAGGCCGCGTCCCATGCCAAGGAAGCCGTCCTCCACCAAGGCAAGCGGGCAGGCGGCTGTCCGCTGGCTTGCCTTAGCCGAGGAAGCCGTCCGATCTGCGCTGTGTCGGGCAGGGTGAAGGGAAAGCGGAATCCGCACCCCCCCGACCAACACAGCGCACATCGGATGAGAAGCTTCGTCCAATCTGCACTGTGGCGGTCAGGGTGGGGTGGGGGAAGCGGACTCCGCTTTCCCCCCACACCGACCGACACAGCGTCCCCCGGAGCCAAAGTCCGACGCTGTGGGGGCTTTTCGCCGTTTGCCTTCCCCGAGCCAAGGGGGAGGCAGACGGCGAAAAGCCCCTGGCCGCAGCGCCGCACTTCGGCTCGGGCACTGGCTTGGGGGCGGTGGGGGAAAGGCGCAGGATCATTCCTTCGCCTTTCCCCCATCCCAACCGACAGAGCCGGATCCGACGAAGCTTCTGAAGATTCGTCCGATCCTGCTCTGTCGTTGGCAGCAGCAGCGCTTGCTTTCTTGGCTCAGGAAAGGCAGGCAGTGCCTTCCCCGAGCCAAGAGAGCAAGTGCCGCCACTGCCGCCAGTCCCCCGGAGCCCATAGGAACGCATTAATTGACTTTTAATGCATTCCTATGGGAAACGGTGCCTCGCTAGATGAAATTTTCGTTGGACGTATTGAGTCGTGGAACGAATTAGTTTCGTCTAGCGAGGCACCACTGTATAGGAATACAGAGATCTGTAGTACAAGTCAAACCATTGGTTCATGTAGTTCAGCATTGTCAACACTGACTGGCGGCAGCTTTCCTGAGTATCCTACAGTAGTCTTTCTCAGCCCTATCTTCAAACACCTGTACTGATGCCCTGATCATATGAATGTACTCTTTTACTATGGTAAGACAATTCCCCAGTATGAGAGACCCAAAGACTCAGTGTGCATATTGGCTGTGGTATATCTGGAATAGCTGCTGAATTCTGGAATTCTTTCTCTTTGGCAGGTTTAATTGCTTTTTCACTCAGACCACAGCTTGCTCAGAAAGTCAAGCTCTTCATGGCTTTGGCTCCTACCTACACATTTGTGGAGACCAGTGGACCTGCAGTGCTACTTTTCAATTTTCCTGATGGATTTATCAGAGTAGGTATTTCTCATTGGTTTTTAAAGTGTGTATAATCAGCTCAATGATATGGGCACTTCATTCCTCAAGCTTTGGGAGGGGGGCGTCATGCAAGATGTTATATATGTTCCTTGGTGTCTCCTGCTCTGAGCTTGAGTCCTCATCACCATGCATTTCATACTTTTGAGGTATGCATTGTCATTCGCTGCCTGGCACAAAGCAGCCAATCATGCACTGGGGTGGAGGGGCTTCCCTGTTTTCCCCAGTCTGTTGCTGAAGCCTTAATAAAACCTTTAAGTTGAATAACTGCTTTGGGTCTTGCTTGGATACCTGGTATTGCTTTAGGAAATTAATCCTAAAGAGACTCACCAAGAGCTCTCTGTGTTTTATTTTACAGCTGATATGGGGAAAGAAAGAATTTGTCATTCTTAATAACAAACAGAGAAGACTGAATGCCGAGCTGTGTAGTTATCCAGTAATTGATGAGATTTGTATCCAAATTGTTTTCCTGATCAGTGGGTGCAATCCAAATAATTTAAATGTGGTATGTTGAGCTTTATTTTGCTAAATATATTGATAAAACGCCATACTCCAGTCCCCCCAATAGCAATATATTTTATTCTAATAGATAAAGATAAATTAACAATGAAATCCTAAGCATGACAATTGAGTAACAAATATGATGTATTAATATGTGTATCTGAAGAAGTGTGCATGCACACGAAAGCTCATACCAAAATAAAAATAAAATAAAATACCAAAATAAAAACTTAGTTGGTCTTTAAGGTCCTACTTTTTAAAGTTGGTCTTCAAGGTCCTAATTTTTTAATATGATGTAGTTCAATAGTACACGCTTCACATTATGCATGTATAGGATTGGAGCCCTAAATGTGTAATTGAGTGACCAAGTCTGTACATGTTGCAGCTACAATTGATAGGAATTGAGAAGAATCTTTATGGAAGAGACCGTGGAACATTACAGAATGGATAAACTATATGGTTTTTGTTGTTTTCTTTGGTTTTTGTTGTTTTGAGAGCAATGATGATGGTATAAAATCAAGCCAAATTTTTATTGACAGCAGCAGACAGGGTTGGAATGGCCTTGGGTCCCAGTATCAGTTCATCATCCCACGAGCCCCATATTGATGGAATGGGTCTGCTGGGTTTGGACCACCCCAAACCTGTTCCATGTGTTTAACTTTGCTGGGGTGAAAGCCAAACAAACAAGGCCTCACTGGGCAACCGCGGTGCAGATTCCTACCAGGCTGATACCTAACACTGAGCTTGTAGGTGGTTGTGGTTAATTCTTCCCTCAGGCCACTTATGGGGCACTCCCTATACTATGTTGACCTCGCCCAATGCCACCTCTGCTCTCATACAACCATCTTTGCCTAACAAAGGAAGGCATACTTTCACTGCCAGAAAGGTCGAGATAACCTCAACGAAGTGCCAAGCAGGTTGAGAAAGAAAGAAAATCGAAAGGCATTGAATTTCGATGGGAATTTCTGCAAGGGATTTCATTCACATACAAAGGGAAAAAACAATGTTGCACTGAACTGATGAAGGCCAAATCCTTTATGAGGAAATATAAAAAAGACTTTGGGGAACCAGAAGAAGTAGAACAGAACAGTGGAGAGGAGAACAGAGGAAGAAGAAAAGGAAGAACAAACAAACAAAACATTTTACCAAAGATGGAGCTTCAAAGAATGTGAATGGGTTAAATCAGGGGTCGGCAAACTAATGTATGTGTGTTGTATTGCTCTGATGCTTGTGATGTTTTTGCTAGTGCAATTCACCCATTTCCTTCCTCAGAATAGTTTAAAAGATAGTTACATTCTTATTATTTCCCTCCAATCCAGAGCCGCGTTGATGTGTATACTGGAATTCTTCCTGATTTTGCTTCTGTAAAAAACATCATCCACTTGGCCCAGGTGGGGTTCAATGCATATTTTTCCTTATTTCAAAATTCAGAGCTCAGTTGATGTACAAATGAATGCTTAATGTGTGTGGATATTTAAGGGTTTTCTTCTTTTAATTTTCAGAAGGTGACAGGAAAGTTACAGTAAATGAAAAACAATACTGTATAGCAATAAATGGTATATGACAAACTGCCACGCACAGGAGCTTTGTTGCTCTGAATTATTACTGGTGTAGTTGCCCATTTAATTGTGATATATGATATATATACTTATTTATTTGCAAAGTATGCAAAATATTGGAAAAAACAGATTGTATTAAAAAACAGATAAATATGAAAAGGTTTCAAGATAAAATAATAATATATTCTTATGAAACCACACACAGATTTATGAAAACAGTCTAGTAATCCATCATAGACTGCCTTGATTGGTTGTGCTCTTTATGTGTACAAAGAAAATCACAACAAAATAGTTAACCTATATTTCAATTGCTTGAAATTTATAGCAAGATCTTTGTTGACTATATAATCATATTATACCATATTTGCCAGTGCAAGTAGATAAATAGGTACCTCTGCGGTGGGAAGGTAAACGGCGTTTCCATGCACTCTGGCACTCATCACGGTCCTCCGTGCACCAGTAGCGGTTTAGTCCTTCTGGCCACATGACCCGGAAAACTGTATGTGGACAAACTCCGTCTCCCGCGGCCTGGAAGTGAGATGAGCGCCGCAACCCCATAGTCACCTTTGACTGGACCTAACTGTCCAGGGGTCCTTTACACTTTTTTTTTACCTTTACCATACCATATTATACCACATTATTACTATTATTACTATCATTATCATTATCATCAATTGTGTAGGGATTGGGGACAGGGTTCTGACAATTCATATTACCAATTTTTAATCTATGTGTACTTTATAAATATGTCAGCATAAAACATTTGAAAATTCTGTACTTTCCCCTTTATTTTATAGGTTTTTAAATCAAGAGAACTGAAATATTTTGACTATGGCAGCAAGAACAAAGCTATATACAATACGGTAATTATAAGGGTTGTGGCGATTGAAATGTGTCATAGATTTCAATGTGTTAAAGCTGCATATTTATTTGGGATTAACTCTCATTGGACGAGTGGCATAGCAAGGGGGGGCGATGGGGGTGGGTCACCCCGGGTGCCACCCTGGAGGGGAGGTGACAGTCGGTGCCCCCCACTGGGGAACATTTTATTTATTTTCTGTTGCATGAGATTTTTTAACTGTTCTTATATGTTCTTTCAATGCTGATTTCATATCTGAAGTTGGTTTTGTTCTGTAAGCTCTAGTGGTGTTTTTTTTTGCAATTCATGTTTTTCACTTTTCACCAGAGCCAGAGCCATGTGGGGGGGGGGGGTGACAAAAAAATTCTGCACTGGGTACCACCTGGGCTTGTTACGCCTCTGCATTGGACTTAGTGGGTCACCCCAAAAAGAAAAGAAAAGGCTAAGGAGTAAACTCTGCACAAATCCAGTTACGGTTGGGTGGGGCCTTGTATGCCTCCTTCCAACAACTTCTTCAGCCAAACTGGTGCCAAATGCATGGCTCTGCTTCCTTGGGACCACATCAGTGAGGACGAGAAAAATGTCTTGTTGTCTGGCCAGCCCAGGACCCCCATACCCACCACCCAAGCCTGTGCCCCAGGGAGGTCACTTTGGCACTGCTAATGCACTGGTTGGACTTCATCCCTGGAAATGCACTCCATTCTCTTCCAAGACAGATGGATACCAACATTGTAAACCTAGATCCCATCCCTCTCCTGGTAAACCCTTGATGCTTCCCACTATTCCTTGTGCAGCCATGCCTGGACCACATGGCTGAGGTCCTGGATTCCACAGCCCAAATGATCACCTAAAGAGCACCTGATATTGCAGGCAGTGGCAAACCAGCCTGACTCCAGTACCTCGGCCAGCATGGGAAGTAAATATTTTTAGCCCTAGAGCAGCAGAAGCAATTTCAGTTCTTTCTTTTAGTCTTGATGGTTCTATTTTTCAAGTGCTTTTTTAAATGTAAAGCTGCTCATGCTCAGAATATGTGTGTTTGTGTGTGTCCATATATGTGGAGGACGAGGGTGGCGCTGTGGTCTAAACCACTGAGCCTCTTGACCTTGCCGTTCAGAAGGTTGGCGGTTCGAATCTGTGCGATGGGCTGAGCTCCTGTTGCTCTGCCCCAGCCCCTGTCAATCTAACAGTTCGAAAGCACTCCAGTACAAGTAGATAAATAGGTACCACTGCGGCGGGAAGGTAAATGGGCGTTTCTGTGCACTCTGGTTCCTGTTGCGATGTTCCATTGCGCCAGAAGCAGTTTAGACATGCTGGCCACATGACCCAGAAAGCTGTCTGTGGCAAAGAAATATTCTGATAGCTTTTAAGCTGAAGTCATATGTGCAGCTTTCAAAACCCTGCTCCCCCCTTGCATGCAAGACAATCCAGGTACTAAGCTGAACCATTGCCCACTTTAGCAGACATGCACATTCATCCTGATGCAGATCCTCAATGTTACATTTCACAATGTTGGTATAGCCTATACTCTAGCCAGTCAACCTTCACACATAAGTCAAACTAATGCTCAAGGAACCATTTCCCCATAATTTTGATGCTACTGCATGTGAACCATCGGGAGGTCAAGAAAATGTAAAAATCTAAGATTGGTAGGTGGAATCCATTTTAATCATTCTGATATTTCCATCCACAGACCACTCCTCCATTCTATCAAATCGAAGACATGGTTGTGCCAACTGCTGTGTGGTATGCTGGACATGATATTATGTCAAACAGAAAGGACATTAAGCTTTTGCTTCCTCGAATCTCTAATTTGGTTTTCCATAAGTATATTCCTGAATGGCAGCATGCCGATTTTTTATGGGGTCTGGATGCTCCAAAGAAACTATACCCTGATATATTTCATCTGATGCTGAAGTACAAATAAAATGTTACAAAAGTCATATATACTGCATATATTCCATTAGGGTTGCCCTATGTCGGGAATTTGCTGGACGTATCCAGAACACTGCAATTGGAAGCAGTGTCCAAGCAGAAATTGCTAAAATGTCCAGGAAAATCCGGGTGTATGGCAACCCATGTCGGACTTGTGGTTTTGGGATATCTCCCTTAAAAAATCTTTGGTGAATTTGCAAAAAAACACACAAAAAAACTCAACAACCTTTCTGTCTGGATTTTCACTGTTGGGAATATGCCAACCTTAATTCCATGTGACTGTAGATACTGCAATAGGTCTGTATAATGTGTATATGTGATCAATTTGTTAACTACGTATTGCTCACCATAAAATTAAATCTACCTGTTTGCACTGATACAATTGATGGTAGAATTCATTGATCATGCATTACAAAAGCATAATTCTTTCTGCAACCACATTATCTTTTAGGCACAACTTAGATATTACCTGTTGTTCTCATTTGGCAGAGATCTTTGTAGATTAGAGGTTCTTAACCTCAGAGCGAAGGGGGTCAATAGCCCCTTTTGAAACCTGATGGAAGAATGAATCCCCCTTGCAGGAGTATGGAAAGGAGTATGGAACCAAGACTATGGTGATCTGAAACTGAACACACCCCAGAAGAAGAAAGGAGCTGGGAAATAATGGGTGATGAAGAACAGGCATGAGATAGCAGGTTCTCCAGCCCTGAACAGGGACAGGGGTCAGATGTATTAGAAACCGTACAGCAGCCAAGTGGCATACTTTGGAGAGTATGCTAGAGCCCCCTCCTTTCCCCAGGCTTGCCCTTCAGGTCTCAGAGCAGAAAACTAAACAGGCACAAGGTGATTTCCTTAGAAGCCACCGTAGACGGCAGGAGGGGTCTGAGGACTAGGAGGTAACAGGCAGGGAGGAGACAGGAGCATCATTCTGAGCAACGTTGGTTTCATTGATTGAAGTAAAGCACTGCAAGAAGCTCTCCGGGACTCTGATTTCGCAAGGCAGCTAGCAAGTGAGCTGTTGAAGGTAAGCTCCTGTCAGCCACTGACCTAATCTAGCAGGCTTTTATTATGTTCTTATTAAATACAGGCATCTCTGTCCCATTTAGAGGTTACACTAGGAGGCAGGATTTTGGCTATGTGCCATTGCTCAATGGGGAATTGTGAGCATAAACAAGTTCTGTGGGTTCCCTCCTCAAAACTGGAGTGAGTGCAGCTGACTCTTGGATTTCTACTAAGGCTTTCAACATGGCCATAGTCCTTTTCAATCAGGGTTTAGGACCGGTTTTGGCATAGAAACTCCTTTGGTCACCCCGTATGATGACCTCTGTCAAGAAAGAGACAATGCAAACATGTCCCTGTTAATTCTTTTCGCCCTCTCAGCAGCTTTTGATACCATTGACTATGATATCCTTCTGGAGCGACTCTCCGAACTAGGGGTGGGTGGCACTGCTTTGTGGTGGTTCCAGTCCTACTTGGATAGTCGTTCCCAGAGGGTGTTGCTTGGGGAATGCTTTTCAGCCCCGTGGAACCTTCAACGTAGGGTCACTCGGGGCTCAATCCTATCCCCCACATTGTGTAACATCTACATGAAACTGCTGGGTGGGGTTATCTGGAGATCTGAAGTACGTTCTCAGCAGAATGCTGATGACACTCAGCTCTATTTCCCCTTTACATCTGCAGGTGAGGGAGTGGAAGTGCTGGACCAGTGTCCTGCTTTGGTAATGGACTGAATGAGAGCCAACAAACTGAAACTCAATCCAGATAAGACAGAGACACTCTTAGTGGGTGGTTCCCTAGGCAAGATGGGTGGGAGATGGGCTGCCTCTGTAGATGGTTTGCAAACTTCACCTAGTGCAAATAGTGCCTTGTTGCTCACCAGAGCAAGACGGTTTGAGCATATTACACTGATCCTGGTGTAACTGTACCGGCTACCAATTAGTTTCTGGGCCCAATTCTAAGTACTGGTTTTGACCTATAAAACCCTAAACAGTTCAGGACCGCAATACCTCAAGGATCACCTCTTTCCATATGAACCTACCAGGACCCTGACGTCATCTTCTGAGGCCCTTCTTCGTGTGCCTCCTCCTCGAGAGGTCAGGAGGGTGGCAACACAGGAAGTGGAATGCTCTCCCCAGGGAAGTTCACCTGGCACCTTCATTATATACCTTTAGGCGCCAGACAAAAAAGTTCCTTTTTAACCTATGCCCTTTTAAAACGTGGGGTTGTTTTTTTGGGGGGTGGGGGTTATTGGCTTGTTTTTATTTTGATTATATATGTTGTGGTTTTATATTTTGATTTTGTTCTGTGAACTACCCTGAGATCTCCAGGTATAGGGCAATATATAAATTCCAACAACAACAACAACAACAACAACAACAACAACAACAACAACAACAACAACAACTGTATTGCCTTCAACTCTTCCCTGTAAATCAGTCTATTTTGGACCAAGATAGTGGCATAGCTAGGGCTTTTGCTGCCCAGGGGCAGTCACCGAGTTTGCCGCTCCTCTCACTGTTCCTCATCTGGGAGCCCTGACGGCTTGCCACTGTCCTCCTCTCTGCTCCAACCATCCTCCTCCCCCACCACCCCGTGCTTCCCAAGGGGCAGGAAATAAGGTTCAAATCTCCACTGGGCCATGATGCTCACTGGGTGACCATGACGATGTCCTCTCTCAGCCTAACCTTCCTCACAGGGTTGTTGTGGGGATTAAATGGGGAAAGGGAGAACCATGTATGCCATCTGGAGTTCCCTGGAAGAAAGCATGGAAAAATAAATGCAGTAAATAAAATAATAATTAACTGCAACTGCACACACACACACACACACAGTGTAGGTGCGAGCTGGAATGAAATGTAATTCATTTGGCTCTGGCATGTCACTCAATTGCTCTTGGAGCACAAAAATTAGCAACAACAACAACAAGCTATTATTTATAGATTGAATCAATGTTAGTTCTACTCAGAGTAGGCCGACTAAGGGGTATGAATAACTTAACCCTGTTCATTTCAATGGGTTTAGTTTGAATACATCTTGCGGGTGTACATGGAATACAAAATAATGATGACAACGCACACATGACAAAAATAAATAAATGTAGATATACAAATTATATGTCACTAATTTAAAAATAAATCTTCAGGTGGGTTACATTTTTTAAAATAATCAAGGAAGTGCAATGTACATTTTAATGCTTTGTGCAGACTTGCCATCATGGGTGTGTGATAATCCTTTTGTCTTAACAATTTTGCTTGTTTTGCATCTGTTACCAGAAAGACGTGTTGCATAATTATATAGTAGCTGATGAAAGTGAACATATTATTTGCAGTTTATTACAACCTAGGTCTTCTTCAGTGTGTATTGGAGATGTGGTTGCTATTGATGAACAGGAGCAGGTAAGCAAAAAATCTTTTCTTCCATTTATCTTTTTCATTTCTTTTCTGGTGACATACCTTAGTCTTACATTTTAATAGCTTGCATTTAACAGAGTTAGACATCCAGTAGAAATTAAGGCTACTTGCACAAAGTCTGCTGGCAGGGAACTGATGCAGCCATGGGGGAACCACAAACTGAATAAATGTGTGCAGAATTATTTATATATTATTTTCTTCATTGCATTTGTAGCCTGCCCTTCCTCCATAAGGAGAATATGGTTTCATTGTGGGGCAGCGGGTGTGGGAAAGGAGCTCAGGGTTGACAGTTATGTGTGTATGTTTCAATGTTGGAAAGTTTCCTCATGACGGGGGCTCTGAGTGAGCTCAGGTTTGTTCGCTGTGTGGTGGGTTGCATATGTGCTGTTCCTCGTATTCGTGAAGAAAGCTTGAAACAGTTGCAAACTTATAACAAATGTTTAATTTTGTTTTCAAAAATACCTTCAACATGATCAACCTCCCAGCTTCTGTGGTTTCTAACTCTGCTCTGGCCACACCTTTTCAGTCCTTGTTCCTTCCAGCCCAGCTCTTAATAAAAATAAAATAAAATAGCAATGAATTTATTAATTAATTGCCACCCATATAATTGGGTTACCCAAGCACTATGGGCACCTCCCAAGAAAATATTAAAAACACATCACAACATCAACCATTAAAAACTTCCCTAAACAGCAAAGCCTTCCGATGTCATCTAAAAGTCAAATAGTTGTTTATCTGTTTTTCATATGATAAACAGGGTGGGCGCCATTACCAAGAAAGCCCTATACCTGGTTCCTTGTAACTACACTTCTCCCAGTAATGGCCGAATCTGTTTAGGGCTTTAAAGATCAGCACCAACACTTTGAATTGTGCTCAGAAATGTACTGGGAGTCAGGGTAGCTTATGTAGGACTGGTTTTATATGGCCGCAGTGGCTTTTCTTAGTTACCAGTCTGGCTGCTGGATTCTGGATTAGTTATCGTTTCTGAGTCATCTTCAAAGGTATCCCCACGTAGAGCCATAGCAGTAGTCCAAGTGGGAGATAAGCAGAGCATTTACCACTCTGGAGAGACAGTGCGCAGCGAGGTTGTGTTGCAGCTGGCTTGGCAAACGGAGCTGGTAGACAGCAGCCCTGGACGCAGAATTAACGTGCACTTCCATGTACAGCTGTGAGTTTAAGTTCTGTGTGCCTTTGCCATAGTGCTTTTTTCGCAAAGAAAATAGGGGCCAGAACTCCCCACTGAACTGTGACAGTAAGTTTTTACTGTTATCTGAGAGGTGCCAAAACCACACTCCAGTGTGTTCCGACTGGAAGAGCATCACTGATTTTTTAAAGGACCATTTTAAGAAGTTGGATCCTCCTAACAGAGGGTCCATGTTGTGCACGGCCCTGGAACTCTTCCCCAACCGGCTTGTGGGTGGGGCTTTGCCCTGTTCCAGCCGGTGGTGCCACAATTATGCTGCTGGCCTTTAGCCAATTGACAACGTGGCAAGGTTGAGGGTTGGGGGTATTTATTTGGTGGCGCGACATGGGGACCCTCTCTTGCTTCGTGCTGGTGAACACCCGCCCATCCACCCATTAGTTAGGTCATGTCTGGCCTTGCTTTGGACTTCAGTTGGTCAGCTGTTTTAGAACGGGGCCGGGTAGGAATTTTTCCAATGTGGCAGATTGGCTGTGGCCACTTGATTTTTGCTTACCTCTTAGCAATCGTCACAACTTTGTAAGGTTTTGCGGTTAGGCATTGGTTTAGGGGAATGTGGGGAGTGGAGGTGTGGCCATCACCTGCCCCCTCCAATTAATAGGGTATCCGTTAAAGAAATCCGGGGTTATGGATCTCGTCTGAAGCCCGGGGAGGGGCTAGGGACATGCCAGGACACCTGGGAATCCCAGGGGTGAGCACCAGTCAATATACATTGATGGAGCTCCACCTGCTGGTTGTTTACCCTTCCAGGTTCCTGCAGGGTGGGCAGGAGCCAGTTATAGTTTGATACCAATGCCTAAGCCAATACCAGTCACACTTGTGTATTCAATAAAGTTGTGGCCAAAATTTGCACATTAACCTTTAAACTGAATTCTGTCTCCACTGTGCTTTTATTTCCATGGGGGTTGGGTTTTTGGGCTCGGTGCACAAAGACTTCCCATTTTTGCTAAGGAGTTTGAAGCAACAGATATTGTTTTACACAGGTCAGCAATGTGGCTGTTTTTGGCAGTGGTGTCCTTAAACCAACAGACAACCGAGTCAGAAGAATTCCTAAGGAAACGGCACTTGAATCCCCAAGAATTTATGACTCTTGTGAGTTGCTTGTTCAGATGCATTTGAAAACAACAGGCTATTGATAGGACAAAATAATTTGTACATAATTCTTTTAACTGATAGCATTTGCTTTTCACAGAAGGATTTCTAGGCCTGCCTATGTTACCCCAAAGAGGGCTTGATGGATTATAATGGATTAATTTAGCTGACCCCAAGGTTAAATGACATGTTCTGTTTAATGCTTAATACATGGTGTATGGGTATCTCCTCCTGGTTGCTTTTGTTCATTACACCCAACAGGGGAGGAAGGCAGGATCCAGAATTTTTTTCTCTTTCCCTCAGCACCATTGTAACTAGAATCCCCTGTAGCACATCTAGATTTAGAATAAATGTCTCAATTTGATGAGAATTTCTTTGTTCTTGCAGAATGAAATAATCCAATATTGGGGATACCCCAGTGAAGAGCATGAAATCCTGACAGAGGATGGCTACTACTTGCAAGCAAACAGAATTCCTTATGGAATGCACAGTTCTATGAAGACAAGTAATTTTTATAGGATTCCACATAGCCCAGAGAAAACAAATGTGTGCTTTTAAATGCTTAGAATTAACTACTGTAGCTTAGTTAAGTAAAGTTCACTGAATTAGTTCAAAAATCTTTTAACTACACCTGACAGTAGTTGCCATAATTGCTGGGTGGACTGAAAGTGAATTAACTTCATTTGGGGGTACAATTTTTCAAAAAATTCTAATTCATATTCAAGTCCTTTCTTTTCTTTCTTGTCTTTTAATGCTTTAGACTCTTTGGACTTTAAGATTCGGAATGAATGAAGACAATAAGTCACATTCCACTGTGTGTGTTTTGATGTGATCTTAGTCTTCTTACATATATTTTATATGGCAGCACAGCAGCTTAAAGCATTGAAACTGAGGAAAAATGCCAAGGATAATTTGAATTGAACTCTGAACCAAACATGAACTGAACTAGTTCATTTTGCAATTTGACAAATGTAGGGTGGAACAAGTTTCTTTCTGGTCATGTTGTACTTGAACTAGGATTAGTTTATTTTCTAGAAAGACTTTCCAAGCTCTGGTGTCTATGTCTCTGTGTGACATTGAGTAAGAATGAAGTGCTTGGGTTAAGCTTTTGTGTGTGTGCATAAATGGTGATTTAATTGCAGGAAAGGGGTACCATCTTCTGCCCAGTTTCTCCTATCTGAGCTCAGCCTAACACCTTTTTGTCTTTCCCTACCTTATTTCTGAGCCAATCACTACGAGGTGGCATGAATAAATGATTTATTTATGCCATGGAGTCAGACCCTGCTCAAGACATTTTGCTGCTTGATGGGCCAACAGCCCTCTCCAATCCATTCCATGTACAGAAGCCATTAAGACAAGTCAAGGGACAGCATCTTAGGTTAACAGGGTTGGGAGCAGCAGGGCAAGTCACATGATAATTATGCTTCAGCTCTCTCTTCCAACTTCCAGCTCCAGATCCTCTGCTACCTGTAGAACTGCCTCACTCTGCATATCAGTAGGGCCAACCAAACTATTGTTAAATAGTGCCAAAAGGTGGGACAGCCATGGCACATCACCTAGTTAGAAGTAATTATCTCTGTCATATACATAATTGTATCTATTCTGGACTAGAAGAGATCATCACAACACACAATGTTGATGAAGTGAACAGAAACTATCTAAAATGTAGATTGTCTACAATATTATCTAATGCCCCTTTTCTTGTCCCCCCCCCCAGGTCCTAGGCCAGTTGTTTTACTGGTACATGGTGTTTTGGGTGAAGGTAGACTCTGGATTGCAAATATTGCCAACAATAGCCTGGGATTTGCTCTAGCAGATGCTGGCTATGATGTTTGGATAATAAATATTAGAGGGACCAGCTGGTCTAGAAGACACAAGACCCTGTCAATTGACCAGGAAGAATTTTGGAATTTCAGGTATAAAGGGACAACTTGGATAGTTGAGACAATTGTAATAATTAATGCCTCTGAAGTACAACTGATACCAATATATCTTTTTTCCTTCTGTTGTGTCAGAAGTGCTTCACTCCTGGAAAGACTTCCCAAAGACGGGAAATGGTGGACTGTGGTTCCTTTTCTTGTTATTTTTAGAGTGTATATTAACATGGCAAAATTCATGACTTTCTCTATATTCATGCAGGCTGAATTTGTAGAGCTCTGAGATGTAGATTAGGATCATAACTAGGACTGTGCATTTGCTGTGGATGAATCCTAGATCCTGAACTGAATCAGGCCAATATGGGATTGCTGGGAATGTGTAGATGAAGCCCTAGATTGCCTGGGGCTGGGTCCACCTGGAGCAATACAAAGATGTCAATGGGGCAGTGGTGGATGGACAACCACACGTTTAACTCACTTAACATTCTTTTTAAAGGCACAATTGCATTTAGGAATGGGAGATCACAGCCCAAATCACCCCAATTCACCTCATTATTTGGGGCAGAGTCCATACATACCTCTAATAGTGTGCCCTACTAATGCAACATCACATGAAGGTAAGGGGAGAAAACTTCACTTGCATTTTGTTCGTGTAATGTCTTACAGCTTCCATGAAATTGCGATATATGATATTCCCGCAACAATAAATTTCATCCTGCAGAAAACTAAGCAAGAAGGATTGTATTTTCTCAGTGTGTCTCAGGGTGGGACACTTGGTAAGTAATATGAAATGAATGGAATCTATTTACTCCTTGAGCCCTTAATTTTAAAACCTTCTTACAATCCAAATTTCGCATCACAGATATACTTCAAATCTAATAATTCAGATTGAAGCAACAACAAGCAGGAATTTAAGAGAGCTTTTTTGGTGTTGGTTTTGAGGCCTCTGGTTTTGAGGCCTCTCCAAACTGGTTGCAGACAAGTATATAGGAACATAGAGAGCTGCAGTACCAAGTCAGACGCTTGGTCACTCTAGCTCAGCATTGTCAACACTGACCGGCAGCAGCTTTCCTGGGTATCCGATGGGAGTCTTTCTCAGCCCTACCTTGAGACACCTGGATTGAGCACACATGAATGTGCTCTTCGCCTAGGATAAGACCATTCCCCAGTATAACAGAACCAAAGACTGAGTGTGCATATTGACTCTGGTTTATAGCTGCTGAATTCTGGAATTCTTTCTCTTTGGCAGGTTTAATTGCCTTTTCACTCTTGCCACAGCTTGCTCAGAAAGTCAAGCTCTTCATGGCTTTGGCTCCTATCTATACTTTCGTGGACACCAGTGGACCTCTTGTGCTATTTTTCAATCTTCCTGATGGATTTATAAGAGTAGGTATTTCTCATAGGTTTTTAAAGTGTATATAGTCAGCTCAGTGATATGGGCATTTCATTACTCAAGCTTGGGGGGGGGGGGGAGCATCATGCAAGATGCTATATATGTTCCTTGGTATCTCCTGCTCTGAGCTTGAGTCCGCATCACCATGCATGCCAGACTTTTGAGGCCTGCATTGTCATTCACTGCCTGGCACAAAACAGCCGATCATGCACTAGGTGGCTATTGCCAGGGGGTGGGGGCAGTTGAAGTGTATATAAATCTGACCCATTTCCATGTTTTCCGGAGTCTGTTGCTGAAGCCTCAAAAAATCACTGCCTTGGGTCTTGCTTCAACTCCCATATACTTAACAATACCTGCTTTGCTTGGAAATTAATCCTAAAGAGACTCACCAAGATCTCTCTGTGTGTTTATTTTACAGCTGATATGGGGGAAGAAAGAATTTGTCGTTTTTAATAACAAACTGAAAAAACTGAATGCCAAGCTGTGCAGTTATCCCGTAATAGATCAATTTTGTATCCAAAGTGTTTTCCTGATCGCTGGATGCAATCAAAATAACTTAAACGTGGTATGTTGACTCTTTAAAGGTAAAGGGACCCCTGACCATTAGGTCCAGTCGTGACTGACTCTGGGGTTGTGGTGCTCACCTCGCGTTATTGGCCGAGGGAGCCGGCATACAGCTTCCAGGTCATGTGGCCAGCATGACAAAGCCACTTCTGGAGAACCAGAACAGCACATGGAAACACAGTTTACCTTCCCGCCGGAGCGGTCCCTATTTATCTACTTGCACTTTGACGTGCTTTCAAACTGCTAGGTTGGCAGGAGCTGGGACCAAGCAACGGGAGCTCACCCCGTCGCAGGGATTCGAACCACTGACCTTCTGATCGGCAAGCCCTAGGCTCAGTGGTTTAACCCACAGTGCCACCCGCGTCCCTATGTTGACTCTTTATTTTGCTAAATATATTAAACACTATACTCCAGTCCCCCCAACAGCAATATATTTTATTCTAATACAGTGTATAAGGATAAATTAACAATGAAATCCAAAGTATGACTATTGAGTAACTAATATGATGGAGTTCAATAGTACATGCTTCACATTATGCATGTATAGGATCGGAGTGTATTAATGTGTAATTGAGTGACCAAGTCTGTACATGTTGCAGCTACAATTGAGGGGAATTGAGAAGAATCTTTGTGGAAGAGACCCTGGAACATTACAGAATGGATAAACTATATGTTCCCCCCCTCTGATTTTTGTTGTTCTGAGTGCAATGATGATAGTATAAAATCAAGCCAAATTTTTATTGACAGCAGCAGACAGGGTACAGGTTGGAATGGCCTTGGGTCCCAGTATCAGTTGATCATTCCACGAGCCCCATATTGATGGAATGGGTCTGCTGGGTTTGGACCACCCCAAACCTGTTCCATTGAAGTCAGCCAGTGTTTAACTTTTCCTCACTGGGCAACCACGGTGCAGATTCCTACCAGGCTGATACCTAACACTGAGCTTGCAGGTGGCTGTGGTTAATTCTTCCCTCATGCCACTTATGGGGCACTCCCTATATTGTGCTGACACTGCCAAATGCCAATTCTACCCTCATACAAACAGAAGTAGAACAGAACTGTGAAGAGTAGGAGGAAAAGGAGCAGGAAACTCACAACCACATCTTTCCTGAGATGGATGCTTTTCTATGTAATATCCCTTTCCCTTTCTCAAGGTATATGTATGTTCCATTGCTATGATGCTGGTGATGTTTTTATAGTGCAATTCATCTATCTCCTTCCTCAGTATAATCAGAGACGATTCCAAAAGATAGTTATATTCTTCTTATTTTTCCCCAATCCAGAGTCGAGCAGATGTGTATTTTGGAATTCTTCCCGATTTTGCTTCTGTAAAAAACATCATCCACTTGGCCCAGGTGGGATTTAATTTATATTTTCCCTTATTTCTAAATTCAGAGCTCATTTGATGTACAAATGAATGCTTAATGTGTGTGGATATTTAAGAGTTTTCTTTTTTTTGATTTTCAGAAGGTGACAGGAAAGTTACAGTAAATGAAAAACAATATAGCAATAAATGGTATATGACAAACTGCCATGCACAGGAGCTTTGTTGCTCTGAATTATTGCTGGTGTAGTTGCCCGGTTACATGTGATATATGATATATATGTGCCTAAAGATTTAGAAATTGGCAATAATAACATGCAAATGAAAGCAAAAGTAAATATCCTTAAATTGGGTCATGAAAAAGAAGAAATAAAGAGAAACTTTTCTATTTCATTGTCTAAAGAATATGTTCTTAAACTTCAAACCTAAAGTGATTTTTTATTTATTATATTTGAAGTGATCATGAAGTTTGAATTTGCACACTGCAATTTCTCATTACCTTACATAGTTTGGCTATTACTAGGATTGGGAACATTAAGGATTGATTTTTGAAATGATTTTATACAAGTTTCAGTATCATTTACTTATTCATTTCCAAAGTATGCAAAATATTGGTAAAAACAGATTGCATCAGATACCATACATATGAAAAGTTTTCAAGATAAAATAATAATATATTCTCATGAAACTGCACACAAAATTATGAAAACAGTCTAGCAATCCATCACAGACTGCACTCTTTAAGTGTACAAAGAAATTCAAGACAAAATAGTTTATTTAATTGTTCGAAAATTTAAAGCAAGATCTTTCTTGACTATATCTTCTTCTTCTTCTTTTTCTTTTTCTTCTTCTTCTTCTTCTTCTTCTTCTTCTTCTTCTTCTTCTTCTTCTTCTTCTTCTCCTCCTCCTCCTCCTCCTCCTCCTCCTCCTCCTCTTTCCTCCTGTAGCAGCGTAGGATGGCTACCTATAGCCATGAAATACAACCAATATAATCACAAGAATAAAGTTTCACATCTATCTATTTAAAGAAAAGTTTCCACAGATTTATAGGGATTGGGGACAGGGTTCTGGCTATTCATATTGACAATTTTTAAATCTATGTGTATGATAAAAATATGTCAGCATTAAAAATTTGAAAATTCAGTACTTTCCCCCTTCTTTTATAGGTTTTTAAATCAAAAGAACTGAAATATTTTGACTATGGCAGTAAGAACAAAGCTATATACAATACGGTAATTATAAGGGTTGTGGTGATGGGGATTTGTCATTGATTTCAATGTGTTAAAGCTGCATATTTATTTAGGATTAACTCTCATTGAACTTAGTGCATCACAAAAGAAGAAGAAGAAAAGGTTTAGGAATAAACCCTGCACAAATTTATGACAGATTCATTAATACATTGGGAAAGAAAAGTTGAAACTAATGCTCAAGGAACCATTTCCCCATAATTTTGATGACACTGCATACAAACCATCGGATTGGTTGATGAAACCCATTTTAATCATTCTGATATTTTCATCCACAGACCACTCCTCCATTCTATAAAATCGAAGACATGGTTGTGCCAACTGCTGTGTGGTATGCTGGACATGATATTATAGAAAACAGAAAGGACATTCAGTTGTTGCTTCCTCGAATCTCTAATTTGGTTTTCCATAAGTATATTCCTGAATGGCAGCATGCCGATTTTTTATGGGGGCTGGATGCTCCTAAGAAAATATACCCTGATATATTTCATCTGATGCTGAAGTACAAATAAAATGTTACAAAAGTCATATATACTGCATATATTCCATTAGGGTTACCATATATTTGGAATTTCCCTGGACATATTTCAGTCAGGGTTTTGGCACAGAAACTGCTTTGGTCACCCTCTGTCGAGAGAGAGAGAAGGGAAACTTCTTCTTCTACTATTTCTTTGGCAATCATTCATAGTCTAGTGAGATCATCTTGCATAAACACAGTTTTAATAATGAGTTCGTAAGTGACTGTTGAGGCCAATTTTAGATCCACATTTCCTTCTACAGTGGGGACATTGGTTTCCTGGCAGGAGTTGATTATGGTGGGGATTTGCTAAGTGTGCCTTCCTCTTAGCATTTTGCTCCCTTGCGCCCTGAGTTTGAGTGTTCTCAAAGCCCATGACACCTTTGGTAAAGGCTGTTCTCCACTTGGAGCGCTTGCAGGCAAGTGTTTCCCAATTGTTGGTGTTTATACTACATTTTTAAAAAAATTGCATTGAGACAGTCTTTAAATCTCTTTTGTTGACTACCAGCATTACACTTTTTTTTTTTTAGTTCGGAATAAAGTAATAGCTTTGGAAGACTATAATCAGGCATCCACACAACATGACCAGTCCAATGAAGTTGATGTTGAAGAATCATTGCTTCAACACTGGTGATCTTGGCTTCTTCCAGTACACTGACATTAGTTTGTCTGTCTTCCAAAGTGATCTTTTGAGGAGTTTGAGATGGCGTTTATAAGTGGTCCATGTTTCACAAGCATACAGTAAGGTTGGTAGTACAATAGCTTTGTAAACGAGCATTTTGGTTTCCCTGAGAATGCCCTGGTCCTCAAACACTCTGCACTTCAATCAGGAGAAAGCCACACCCACAAAGCTCAGACGATGCTGGATTTTGGCATCAATGTCGACCCTTGAGGAAAGATAAGTGCCCAGGTAGAAGTGATTGATATTTTCCAATGTTACACCATTGAGTTGGATTTGTGGCACTGCAGAGGGGTTATTTTGTACTTGCTGGTGCAGCACTTTGTTTTTTTGGCTGTTGAGCAATAGGCCAAGCTTTTTGTAAGCTTCTGCAAAGATATTTAGGATGGTTTGGATGTCATTCTCTTCGTGTGCACACACCACGTTGTCATCAGCATACTGAAGCTGTTTGATGGAAGTTACAGTAACCTTAGTCTTTGCTTTCAGCCTGCTCAATTCTTTTCACAAAGACAATTTTCTAAGGCACAAGAAGGAAATAATTTTTGGCGCCCTGAAGTTCACACATGGTAGCCTAGGGGGTCTATGGACCCCAGATCAAGAACCCTGCTGTGGATCATTGTCCTGACAAAGAGATCATGATACCAGAGGTAGGAGAATGTACACCATTTCTTCCAGCAACTCCTGAGCTTTGCACCCATGGAGGCGCCAGAAGTAGGGTGCTTTTTCCCAACTTTGTGCTCACAATAATCTCACCAATCCACCAGGCCATTGTTGGGCAGCTCAAAGGTAGCCAGGGAAGTGTTCTCCTCCAAGTTGTAGTCACAGCTGGAAAGTGGTTCACGTTTGGGTTCTGATTTCAGACACAGCCCAGGACATGTCCAGGGATGAGCAACCTGGTTCTTACCACTTGTTGGACATCAGCCCCAGCCAGCATGGCCAACCGTCAAGGATCACAGGAAATGTAGCCTAGCAGCAATTAGCACAGGTTGCAGACCTTCTCTGATTAAGATTCAGAAACCAAGGCATAGGACTGTCTATGTTATAACATAGAAAGTATTAAGTATCTGTTCCTTAGGATGTTTTGGAAGAAGAATCAGCTACAGCACTTTTATTACCTGTATACGGCATTTACTTAAAAAACCTGAAAGCTGTTGAACAATTGGAACAATTGGAAATAATTGCTATCACCAACAGCAAGCTCAACAGATCCAGCAGGAACCCAGTTTATTAAAGTTATTAATCCTTATAAAGTCCCTTTCTCATATAATTGTGTGGTTCCTTTGTGTCTCACTGTTCTTCCTCCAACTCGTCTTGTTGTTATACTTCTGTTACCTCCACTTTTTCTCTCTCCCAGAAATCTTGTGCTCTTTGCAGATCTGTACATCTATCACTTTCAGCTTTGTAAGTGGAAAAGTCCCTCTGGGTATTCCCATCTAAATGGTATCTTCTGTTTCTTTAATGCCTCAACCAAAAACCTGTATTCCTTTCTTTTATTTGGGATTTCCTGAAGAATTATAATCCTTTGATCTTCTATGCTTAGATTGTTTTGAAAATGAGTTTGCAGATTTTTATCTCTCATTGCTCTTGAAGCAAATTGCACCCAAAAGTCCCCTGGGAGTTTCTTAGCTTTCACGTAAAATGATTGAATTATATAAGCTCTGTCTCTTGAATTCTCCATTATCTCGGGTTGTAGGTGTAAAAAAGATGCCAATTCCTTTGCCAATCTTTGTTTTAAATATTCCTTCCAAAGCTCCAGTATATCTCTAAACCTCAAAATAAATAAATACATCTCTGAGACTGCAATGTTGTCCTCTAAGGTTTATTTCTCAGCTTGCAGAGCTGACACCTGACCTTGAACTTCTCCTATATGCTTTTTTAAAATTATTATCTTGGCTCCCTTCAGAAAGTTTTTAAACTGACCCTTCCAATGGTGTTGTCCTTTTACCCAAATCTTTAATGTCACTGGTACAATCCTTAATGTTTTTAAATAACTCAGTCAATGCTAAATATTTTTGTTCTATAGATAAATGAATTCACATCAAAATCTCACTGAAATCACCTTCAACTGGCAGTGACACTTTTCTGCCATGGGCCTTCACCATCTGTCATATTCCCTTTTCACCAACAGTACCTTCAAAAATATCTTTATTGCTTTCCACACCTATCTTCTCTTGTCATGACAATATTTTGCCACAAGATGGTAGAATAACTTATTTTCTTAAAGTGTATACCTGTTTACATTCCACAATGCTCTTTTAGGGAGCCCTGTTTAGGGAAGCTTTTAATGTTTGATGGATTTCTGTATTTTAGTGTTTTGTTGGAAGCCGCCCAGAGTGGCTGGGGGAACCCGGCCAGATGGGAGGGGTATAAATAAATTATTATTATTATTATTATTATTATTATTATTATTATTATTATTATTATTTTCCGTTGCACCAAAATTAAGTATTCATATTGTATCCAACAGAGTCCATTGGCTACAACTATAAATGGAAAATAATTGTGGTAGAAACAGTCCTTTCTTGAATTATTAATTTATGTCCTTCTATTTCACATTTCTCTATCCACTCCTTTCTTCAGCAAACCAAAGTCCCCCCCCCTCAAAAAACCTCCTCTTAAATCAGCATACAATTCATTTTAATAGTCAAATACCTTTCGGTATGATTTTAATCCACAAAGGAAATTGAGGTTGAGATTGTTTTACCAGTTATTCTTGGAGTAGACCTTCCTGCGTCATTTGCCACCCCCTTTTTACACAACGCGGCAACATGTTACTTTGAGAAGTAAATTAAAGCCAGCACACAGATTTCTTTTGCTGCTTGTTGTTTACCATACTAAATGGGTTGTCCTCCTCACTGTGTTTCTGTAGTTTTATAATCCAAATTTAGTGGGATAGAAGAGGAAAGGCAGCCATTTTTCAAGCAGCCTGGGACAGCTACTCCTGAGGAATCACCAATGGAGTCCCTGCATGGCTCCTTCTACCCATCTTGAATGTCACCCTACGCCAGTACCACTCACAATAGGGAGAGGCTCTCTTTCTGGCCTGGAGTCTCTACACAGCTCTGGTATCCCCCGGGGAGATCGGGGACACGGTGCCGTCACAGCCCCCTATAAATTCCTCATGGAGGAGCCAGCTTTGCCCAGCGGTTCCATCGACCAACGCATAGCTTGGATCCTGCAATTGTCCACAGCGGTTTGAAGCTGGCAGGCACTGCCTGGCTTTTAAAATAAATAATAAATAAATTAAAATTCCTCATGGAGTTGCCCTTTAAAAAATGTGCTTAAAAAAAGGATCGCAAATTCTAAATCACATAGTCTACAGGAAAACACAAACAGTATCTATAACTGCATTTTGTTTTCCCTAAATGTAAACTCGAGTCAAGTTGGATTAAAAGCGTGCTTCATGTGGGCCAGGAGATTGGGTCACTGAGGAAGAATTCATGAAAGCTGGGAGAATTTCCTCTCACACTTTGAATTATTGGGGGAAATGCTCTCCTTGGTCTAGCCGAGTGCATACTCATGTTGTGTAGAATCTACAATTCTTCAAAACTTTCTAACTTACAAGGCCTTTGTACCTCTTTATTGTTGTTTAGTCGTTTAGTCGTGTCCGACTCTTCGTGACCCCATGGACCAGAGCACGCCAGGCACTCCTGTCTTCCACTGCCTCCCGCAGTTTGGTCAAACTCATGTTTGTAGCTTCAAGAACAGGGTCCAGCCATCTCGTCCTCTGTCGTCCCCTTCTCCTTGTGCCCTCCATCTTTCCCAACATCAGGGTCTTTTCCAGGGAGTCTTCTCTTCTCATGAGGTGACCAAAGTATTGGAGCCTCAGCTTCACGATCTGTCCTTCCAGTGAGCACTCGGGGCTGATTTCCTTAAGAATGGATAGGTTTGATCTTCTTGCAGTCCATGGGACTCTCAAGAGTCTTCTCCAGCACCAAAATTCAAAAGCATCAATTCTTCGGCGATCAGCCTTCTTTATGGTCCAGCTCTCACTTCCATACATCACTACTGGGAAAACCATAGCTTTAACTATACGGACCTTTGTTGGCAAGGTGATGTCTCTGCTTTTTAAGATGTTGTCTAGGTTTGTCATTGCTTTTCTCCCAAGAAGCAGGCGTCTTTTAATTTCGTGACTGCTGTCACCATCTGCAGTGATCAAGGAGCCCAGGAAAGTAAAATCTCTCATTGCCTCCATTTCTTCCCCTTCTATTTACTAGGAGGTGATGGGACCAGTGCCCATGATCTTATTGAATCTAGAAAGGAACAAGAGTGAATTAAAGCACCCACACACATAGCAATCATATGAATGCCAACCCCAGATTAAGGTGGCTTATTACCAGGTAAATGTGTGTAGGATTACACCCACAATTAATCACTTACCAAATCCACATAGACCTCATAGATCAGTCGCGTAACCAACATATTTCAGAGGTTGAATATGTAATGGTGCACGTCACCATAATTATTCACAAAACATTTGATGCTAAATTCCCTCCAACACTTCTGCAGCGTGCAGTTGAAATTGAGACTGTTGGCAAGGAGCAGGTAAGCAACAACCTTCGGTCTGCTTTTGATGGTGTATTCCCCCCCCCCCCCCGGTTGCAGCAACTTTTTCAAAAAAAAAAAAATCTTTATTGTTTAAAATTATAGAACAAACATAATAACACGCAAAATACATAATAAACAAATTTTCACACAAACTAGCAAAGAATATACAATATACAATACAAACAAATAATAACACCCACTAATGGTAATTTTTCAAGACATATAATCAAAGAAATATTAAAAATATTAAAAATGACTTCCAATTAATCTCACTGTTTTTGTCTATTGATTAAACCTGTATTTAAGCATGCAATAAACAGCCCAAATCACCCCAGTTCACCTCATTATTTGGGGCAGAGTCCATACACACCTCTAATAGTGTGCTCTACTAATGCAACATGAGGCTAAGGGGAGAAAACTTCACCTGCATTTTGTTTGTGTAATGTTCTTGAAATTGTGATATATGATATCCCAGCAACAATAAATTTTATCCTGCGGAAAACTAAGCAAGAAGGGTTGTATTTTATTATTATGTACTGAGCTGAATCATAGAACAATAGAATCCAGAATCAGCAGTTTGATTGGTCCGCAGGAGCCACCCAATCGAACTCCAGGTGAAAGTGAATCCGCAACCTGATTGGCCTGCAGGAGCAGCCAATCAGGCGGCTGGCAGAAGTCAATCCGCAACCTGATTGGCCTGCAGGAGTAGCCAATCAGGCTGCTGGCAGAAGTCAATCCACAAACTGATTGGCCCACAGGTGTAGCCCTGAAGTAGCCAATCACGCAAAGCCCATTGTGTAAATAATGTATATAAGCAGATGGTTTTGGATATATTTTTTATTATTTTATATATAGAAAAAGCAAGAAAATCCAACAATCCAACAATCAGATCATCATACACAAATAAGATAAAGAAAAAAAAGAATAAATATATACAAATCAGATTCTTAATCATTTCTAACTTAATTTCCCTCATAGCCTTCCCCGTGTCCCCTATTTGGCGGTTCATTGCATATCTCTTACATGCAGGTTCTATTCATGTTTTATATCTATAATTACTACTTCTCGACTTTCACTAAACTTTCCCTTAGATCTCAACCTGCAACATACATAATTGCTTATATTTCTCTTCATAAGTCAATTTTACAATATTTTTTGTAATATATTCTAAATTTATTCCATTCTTCTTTCGTCTTCTCTTCTCCCTGGTCGCGTAGTCTTCCGGTCAGGTCAGCGAGTTCCATATAGTCCAACATTTTCATTTGCCACTCCTCTAATGTAGGAATCTTTGGTGTCTTCCAATATTTTGCTAGTAATATCCTGGCTGCCGTTGTGGCGTATAAAAACAAGTTAGTGTCTTTAGTCGGTAATTCTCTTCCCACCATACCCAGTAGAAAGGATTCTGGTTTCTTAATAAACGTGTTTTTCAACATCCTTTTCAATTCATTATAAATCATTTCCCAGAACTCCTTTACCAATGGGCAGGTCCACCACATGTGAAAAAATGTTCTTTCCGCTTTTTTACATTTCCAGCACTTATTATCATGATTATGGTATATCTTAGCAAGTTTTACTGGTGTCAAATACCATCTATAAAACATTTTCATCATATTCTCTCTTAAAACCGTACATGCAGTAAATTTCATATTCTTCTTCCATAATCTTTCCCAATCATCCATCATAATATTGTGCCCCACATCTTTCGCCCAGTCTATCATAACTTTCTTTGTTGACTCATCTTTCAATTGCCACTGAAGCAGCAAATTATACATTCTTGAAAGATTCTTTGTCTTTGGTTCTAATAACTCTGTCTGCAACTTGGACTTTTCTAGAGAAAAACCATTTTTCATATCTACTTTATACAATTCATTTATCTGGTGGTATTGGAGCCAATCATCTAAATTACTTTTTAATTGTTCATACGTCTTTAATTTTAATTGGTCTCCTTCCTCCACCAGAATATCTCTATATTTTGGCCATCTGGTCTCCATGTTTACCCTCTTCCGGGCCTTAGCTTCTAATGGCGAAATCCAAAGGGGGGTTTTCTTTTCTAATAAATCTTTATATTTATTCCATACATTTATCAATGATTTCCTAATTACATGATTTTTGAAACCCTTATGATTCTTTGTCTTGTCATACCATAAATAAGCATGCCATCCATATACATTATTAAAGCCTTCCAAATCTAATACCTCTGTTTTCTCTAACAAACACCATTCTTTCAGCCAGCAGAAGGTAGCTGCTTCATAATAAATCCTTAAATCTGGAAGGGAAAAGCCTCCTCTTTCTTTACTATCTGTCAGAAGTTTATATTTTATCCTAGGCTTTTTCCCTTGCCAAATGAACTTTGAGAGTATCTTCTGCCATTCTTTAAAGCATTGCATCTTGTCGATAATAGGCAATGTTTGAAACAAAAATAACATTTTTGGCAATACATTCATTTTCACAACAGAAACACGGCCTGACATAGACAATTTCAGATTCGACCATTTATCTAGATCTCTTTTGATTTCATTCCAAACTTTATCATAATTATCTTTATACAAATTCAATTTTTTTGAAGTCAGATTAACCCCCAGGTATTTCACCTTCTTTACAAACGATAAGCCAGTGGCCTCTTCCAACCTCTTTTTCTCTTCTAATGACAAATTCTTATCCAACACCTTGGTTTTTGTCTTATTTAATTTAAAACCGGCAACACTGCCGTAGTCCTGAATCAAGTTCAGTGCATTAACTGCACTGATTTCTGGGTCTTGCAAAGTTAAAACAAGATCGTCTGCAAAGGCTTTTAACTTATATTGCTTTTGACCCACTGTCACACCTTCAATTTTGTCATCCTTCCTTATAATTGATAATAGTACTTCCAGAACCGATATAAACAATAAAGGTGAGAGAGGGCACCCCTGTCTCGTTCCCTTTTCAATTCTTATTTCTTCTGATACCACATTATTTACAATAATCTTAGCCTTCTGATCAGCATAAATTGCATTAATCCCATTCAGAAAACCTTGACCCACCCCCGTCTTCTCCAAATTTTTCTTCATGAAATTCCAAGAAATATTGTCAAAAGCTTTTTCCGCATCGATAAAAATTAACATGGTTTTGGGAAAAGGGGATTCTTCTTCTCTTCTTCTCCTTGATGACTATGAGCTGAATAAAGAGCATGAAATTCACTCTCGACTCCGAGTATATTTCATATTTTATCGGCTACTCTCAGGGTGCGACACTTGAAATGAATGGAATCCTTTCCTGCCTGAGCCAGGCTTTCTCAAACTCGGCCCTCCAGATGTTTTGAGACTACAATTCCCATTATCCCTGACCACTGGTCCTGCTAGCTAGGGATCATGGGAGTTGTAAGCAAAAAACATCTGCAGGGCCGAGTTTCAGGAAGCCTGGCCTGAGCCCTTAATTTTAAAACCTTCTTACAATCCAAAATTCGCATCACAGGTATAGTTCCAATCTAATAATTCAGATTGAAAGAACAGCATGCAGGGACTGAAGTGCTGTTTTTGGTATTGGTTTTGAGGCCTCTGCAAACTGGTTGCAGATAAGCATATAGGAACATAGCGAGTTGTAGTATCAAGTCAGACCGTTGGTTCCTCTAGCTCAGCATTTTCAACACTGACTGGAAGCAGCTTTCCTGGGTATCCGACGGGAGTCTTTCCCAGCTCTACCTGAGACACCTGGATTGAACACATATGAATGTACTCTTCCACTAGGATAAGACCATTCCCCAGTCTGAGAGACCCAGAGACTCAGGGTGCATATGGGCTCTGGTATATCTGGAATAGCTGCTGAATTCTGGAATTCTTTCTTTTTGGCAGGTTTAATTGCCTTTTCACTCAGGCCACAGCTTGCTCAGAAAGTCAAGCTATTCATGGCTTTGGCTCCTGTCTACACATTTGTGGTCACCAGTGGACCTGCTATGCTATTTCTCAGTCTTCCTGATGGATTTATGAGAGTAGGTATTTCTCATAGGGTTTTGTAGTGTGTTCATAGGCGCCAAACCCATGGGACCTTGGGGCCCCTCACTGCCGCCCACTTGCTCTGAGACCACCTCTGCCCACTGTGGTCGTAAGCCACCTCTGCTGCCTGCCTTGGCCTGCAGCAGCGGGACAGTGGGAAGCAATAATAATAATAATAATAATAATAATAATTTATTTATTTATTTATTCCCCCCCCCAATCTGGCTGGGTTTCCCCAGCCACTCCAACAGCGGCTTCCAACAGAAAAATAAAATACAGTAATCTATTAAACAGTGTATCTGACGAAGGGTGCATGCACACGAAAGCTCATACCAAAATAAAAACTTAGTTGGTCTTTAAGGTGCTACTGAAGGATTTTTTCTATTAAACATTAAAAGCCTCCCTAAAAGGGCTGCCTTCAGATGTCTTCTAAAAATCTGGTAGCTGTTTTTCTCTTTGACATCTGATGGGAGGGCATTCCACAGGGCAGGCACCACTACCGAGAAGGCCCTCTGCCTGGTTCCCTGCAACTTGGCTTCTCACAATGAAGGAACCGCCAGAAGGCCCTTGGTGCTGGACCTCAGCCTCCGGCCAGAACAATGGGGGTGGAGACGCTCCTTCAGGTATACTGGACCGAGGCCATTTAGGGCCGACATAGTTGTAGCAAACACCGCTGGGCTCCTGGGAGGAGCCCCATGCACTCTCTCAAAGGCCCCACAGGGCCTGCTGCAGTTATGACCAGCTCCATTGTCCCACCACTGCCTTACCTCTGGAGGCCCGTCCAGTCGTGGTTGATGTGTGGAGCCAGCAAGATGTGGCACATTGAGACTGTGGAAGCGGCTGTGGTGGGTGGTGCCCAGAGGGGGCTGGGGTGATGCATGGAGGCAGGGAGCAGAGGCATCATTAGTGTAGTGCGTACTGAAGTTGGGCACCCCTGAGTGTGTTAATGCAGTCTTCTAGCATAATCAATTTAGTGATATGGGCAGTGAGCTCCCGTTGCTCTGTCCCAGCTCCTGGCAACCTAGCAGTTTGAAAGCACGTCAAAGTGCAAGTAGATAAATAGGTACTGCTCCAGTGGGAAGGTAAACGGCATTTCTGTGCACTGCTCTGGTTTCGCCAGAAGCAGTTTAGTCATGCTGGCCACATGGCCCGGAAAAACTGTCTGTGGACAAACGCCAGCTCCTTTGGCCAGTAAAGCGAGATGAGTGCTGCAACCCCAGAGTCGTTTGCAACTGGACTTAACTGTCAGGGGTCCCTTACCTTTATACTATGTTGATTCTGTCCAATGACATTCGTGCCATCATACAAACAACATTCTTCACCTAACAAAGGAAGGCCATAATTTCACAGAGGTAAAGCAAGTGCCAATCAGGTTGAGATATTAAAAATCACTTCCTTGCCCTGTCAACCAGTGACCCAAATTGCTTAGTGAATGCTCTAACCCCAGTGTGGGTGGGCGGGAAGCTTTCATGGCAAATTGGCCTTGAGTATCATAGGCAGCAGCCTATGGCTTTCCACTCCCCTTTGCAAGGGCTCGTGGGACAGTTTTTTTCCATGAACCCACCACACAAACCTGATACTGGACAAAACTTTGCCCAGTATTTTTCCGCAATCTGTGGGCCACCGCACTGCTGGGCAAAGGTGTCCTGCACTTATTGGCCATGGAATGATGCTTAAAATAGTATGAAGATTAAAAAATGCAAATCGGCATGAAACTCACAACCACATCTTTCCTGAGATGTATGTTTTCCTATGTGCAATATCCCTTTAAATTTCTCAAGGTATTTGGATATTGTATTGCTCTGGTGTTTGTGATCTTTTTGCTAGTTCAATTCACCCATTCCTCCCTCTGAATGATAGGAGACAATTCTTAAAAACATTTCCATACTTATTTTCCCCCACAGAGTCGAATAGATGTGTATTTTGGAATTATTCCTGATTATGGTTCTGTAAAAAACATGATCCACTTGGCCCAGGTGAGCTTTCATGCATATTTTTCCTTACTGTATTTCAAAATTTAGAGGTCATTTGATATTCAAGTGAATGTTTAATGTGTGTGAATATTTAAGGGTTTCCTTTTTTTAATTTTCAGAAGGTGACAGGAAAGTTACATAAAATGAAAAACAATATAGCAATAAATGGTAACTGACAAGGTGCCACTCACAGGAGCTTTGTCGCTCTGAGTTACTGCTGGTGTAGTTGCCCAGTTACATGTGATATATGATATATATGCGTCTACTGTTGTAGAAACTGACAATCATCATATGCCAATGAAACCAAAAGAAAATATTCTTAAATAGGGTCATCCAAAAGAAGAAATAAAGAGAAACTTTTCAATTTCATTGCCTAAAGAGTAGTTCTTAAACTTCAAACATCAAAATAAAAAAAATTCTTTCAATAGCACCTTAAAGTGCTACTGAAAGAATTTTTTTATTTTGCTTCGACTCAGACCAACACGGCTACCTACCTGTAACTTCAAACATCAAGTGATTTTTTATTCATTATATCTGAAGTGATAGTTAAGTTATAATTTGCACACTGCAGTTTCTCATTAGCTTACACGGTTTGGCCATTGCGTGGACAGGGGGGGTCCCCCAAAAACCCCAGGCAACCCCCTGAGCGGAATAAAGGTGCAGGACACCATGCTATGGGATTCAAATTGGCCACAACTTTATTAAGATTCAGATGTAGGGAGACCTTGGTTCAGGCATTGGGCGTTATCCTTCCCAGTCCCCAGCCGGGGTTCTGGGAGTCTTCGGGGTTAACCACATGTATGGGGGTTGGGGCTGGCTCTGAAGAACATATGTTCAAGCAGAGAGAGCCCGCCCCTCTGTTCGCCGCCACTGGTAGGGGGAAGTGATGACTATTGGCATGGTCAAGGCTTCCCCCAATACCCTGATCTTGTTGCTGCAAGGGGGGTGAGGTCCCCGCCTCACGCCCCTCCCTCTAGGAAAATCGCCAAAGAATTCCGCCCAAGGCCTGACACTGCCAAAGTTGTGACGTATTGCTACGGGAAAGGCGAAACCTGCCAATGCAGGAAAATTCCTTTCTGGCCCTTCACCAGCGGCCTTCACGTAGCAGTGCCTATGTACCTGTAGGGAAAAGGTTAGCCTGCAAAAGAACTTGAATGAGGGTGTGGAGGGTGGGAGAAACTCTGGAACCAACTGGTGCTTGGAGGTAAGATTCAAATTCTATTGTGTGAGCCGGACAGTCCCTCCCCTTACCTGGCCATCCCCTGGCAACACCTCCCCAGGCAGGATTGGACGCTTGGCTTGGGTAGGCAGAGACCCCTGGCATCCTACCTGGGAAGGTGGTGCCAGCCCCGAACTACCAGGGAGTCACCCTCTGGGATCAGTGGGCTGCGCGCAACCATGCAAAAGTTGCCCCCCATTGATGTGTGGAGCGGCCATTACTAGGATAGTGAACATTAAGGATTGATTTTTGAAATGATTGTATACGGGTTCCAATATCATTTACTTTTTCATTTGCAAAGTATGCAAAATATTGGTAAAAACAGATTGTATTTTTTTAAAAAAACAGATAAATATGAAAAGGTTTCAGGATAAAATAATATATTTTTACAAAACCACACACAAATTTATGAAAACAGTCTAGGAATCCATTGTAGACTACCTTGATTGGCTGCAGTCTTTAAGTGTACAAAGAAATTCACAACAGTATAGTTTATTTATATTTCAATTGCTCAAAATTTATAGCAAGATCTTTGTTGACTATATAATCATATTATACCATATAATACATTATCATCATCATCATCATCATCATCATCATCCTTCCTCTTGTAGGAACCTAGGATGGCTATGTATAGCCATGAAATGCAACCAATATAATCACAACCAATATACAGTAATCACAAGAATAAAAGTTCACATCTATCTATTTAAAGAAATGTTTTCACAATTTTGAAGGGATTGGGGACAGGGTTCTAATGTATGTGTATGTTATAAATATTCCTGCATTAAAAATTTGAAAATTCTGTACTTTCCCCTTTATTGTATAGGTTTTTAAATCAAGAGAACTGAAATATTTTGACTATGGCAGTAAGAACAAAGCTATATACAATACGGTAATTATAAGGGTTGTGGGTTAAAGCTGCATATTTATTTGGGACTAACTCACTGAAGAGTTAAAGAAAATAAAAGTTTAAGGAGTAAACCCTGCACAAATCTGGAGACGGTTGGGCGGGGCCTTGTATGCCTCCTTCCAACAACTTCTTCAGCCAAACTGGTGCCAAATGCATTGCTCTGCTTCCTTGGGACCACATCAGTGGGAACGAGAAAATGGTCTTGTTGTCTGGCCAGCCCAGGACCCCCAAACCCACCACCCAGGCCTGCACCCCAGGGAGGTCACTTTGGCACTGCTAATGCAGTGGTTGGACTTCATCTCTGGAAACGCACTCCATTCTCTCCCAAGACAGATGGATACCAACATTATAAACCTAGATCCCATCCCTCCTGGTAAACCCTTGATGCTTCCCACTATTCCTTCTGCAGCCATGCCTGGACCACATGGCTGAGGTCCCGGATTCCACAGCCCAAATGATCACCTAAAGAGCACCTGATAATGCTTGGCTACGGCAAACCTGCCTGACTCCAGCACCTCGGCCAGCACGCAGTGCTCCAACGAAGCTGATGCTGGTTCCCACAGCATCTTTCCTTGCTTATTACATTTATAAGATTTTATAGTCGGGGTGACCTCCCTGGCATTTATGTGGTTGGAGATCTTCTTTTCTTTTCTTTTACTTTGAAACCATATTACCCTTTTCTTACATCAGAATGTTGCTTATTCCCAAGGAGATATGTTTAGCCTCAGAGCAGCAGAAGCAAACTCAGGTTTATTCCTATAGTCATGGCGGTGCTATGTTTGAAGTGCTTTAAAAAATATTCAGCATGTGTGTGTGTGTGTGTGTGTGTGTGTGTGTGTGTGGTTTCAAAACTTTTATCTTGTTTGTAGAAGCATGAATGTAGAAGCAGCTGTGACGCCAAGCAATGGCAGTAGGAAAGAAGTATTCTGAGAACTTCCAAACTGAAGTCATATGGGCTGCTTTCTAAAGCCTGCTCCCTGCTCCCTGAAGGACGATTAAGTCTAGAGCCCAAATGTGCTAAGTTGAACCATTGCTCACTTTAGCAGATTAATCCTGATACAGATCCTCAATGTCATTGTACATCCCACAATATTGGTATATCCTATGCTCAATCCAGTCACACATAAATCAAGAAGGCACAGTAAACAATTAAAACATGACAGACTCATTAATACAATGGAGAAGAAAATCTGATACTAATGCTCAAGGAAGCATTTTCCAGAAAGATAGATCATACATCCCAGAGTTTTGATGGTCCTGCATATGAACCATCAGATAGCTAAGATAACAGGTAAAAGTCTAAGATTGGTAGGTGAAACCCATTTTAATCACTCTAATCTTTTCATCCACAGACCACTCCTCCATTCTATAAAATCGAAGACATGGTTGTGCCAACTGTTGTGTGGTATGCTGGACATAATATTGTAGTAAACAGAAAGGATATTCAGCTGTTGCTTCCTCGGATTGCTAATTTAGTTTTCCATAAGTATATTCCTGAATGGCAGCATGCCGATTTTTTATGGGGTCTGGATCCTCCAAAGAAACTATATACTGATATATTCTATTTTATGCAGAAGTACAAATAAAATGTTATGAAAGTCACTAACTGCTTATATTCCCTGTGACTGTAGACGCTGCATTGGGTCTGTTTGACTTGTATTCATGATCAATTTCTTAACTGATTTTTGTTTCTATTACCTATTGCTCATCATCTAATAAAATCTACCATTTGGCATTGACACAATTGGTAGTGGAATTCATTGACCTTGCATTGCAAAAGTATGCTTCTCTCTGCAAAGGCCTCATCTTTTAACCACAACATAGATGTTCCTTGTTCCTTGTAGATCAGTGGTTCTTAACCTTTGAGCACAGGTGCTCATAGGCGCTTTTTAGAATCTGATGAAAGCAGTGGAGCCCCTTTGCAGAATTCTTTTCACAAAGACAATTTTCTAAGGCACAAGAAGGAAATAAAGAGAGGGAGAATAATTTTTGATGGCTGGTTCATGGGGCCCCTGAAGTTCACACATGGAAGCCTAGGGGTCCATGGACACAAACACAATTGGTACACTTTGAGCATGAAACTATAGGTAAGCTGTCTCTGTTTGTTATAAACTGTATAATTGCCTATGTATAATTTTCTATGTAGAGATGATAAAATGTATCATAATGCTATAAGATATATGTCTAAGGTAGGATCTTTTAATATATATTCCAGCTGATGAAGAATAAACGAAACAGGGCCTTGTCCTGGATTTAAAAATAATTTCAACTGGAATTTGTCTCATTACCTTAAGCAAAAAACAGTTTGAAGAATTCATAATTTATCTCCTTCCTGGCCCGAGTTCATGAATCATTGTCCTGACAAGGAGATAATGAGGCTAGGGGTGGGAGATGGTACACAATTTTCTCCAGCAACTCTGAGATCACATCCAAAAACTTATTGTGTACCCTTGGATGCAGCTCATCAGGCCCTGGAGATCTGAATTCATTTAAAGTAGCTATGCTATTGTCCATGGAGAGTCACGAAGAGTAGGACACAACGAAATGACTAAACAACAACAAACTAGCTAGCTATTCCCTTACTACCTCTTTACCTATCTTGGGCTGTAGTTCCCGTCCTTATATCATTTATTCTGCTATCACCAGGTGGCCATGCAGGAATTCTGTGTGGAAGGGGATTGTACAAAAGGCGGGGAGGTAGGACTTGTGCGTGTAGGTGAAAATGGGTGCAGAATAGAAGACATAAGTGGCCTAAAAAAAAAAAAGTTGGGAAGGCCAGATGTGAGCTTAGAAGTTGCACAGGGTGGGAAAAGGAAGCACTAGGAGGTTAATGTGAGGGGAGGTTAATGTGGCGACTGGAGTGAGTAGGGTGAGCCGGGAAGCAGAGCCCCCTAGTTAGGCAAAATTGCATAGAAACATGTCAAGTCCAATTGAAACTTAATCACTGAAGAATGTTCAGGAGCATTTTTTTTAAAAAAATGCAAACTGATGTGAAGAATTGAAATTGAGACTTTTAAAAATGAGAAAATGAAAAACAATCTATCCCCTTGGCAAGGATTCTCTCAACCTGTGGTCTGTGAGCTTTATTTAGGTGGTCTGCAGCAGACTGGAGCACTTTATCAATTGAATTCTATGGCATACAACTGTAATATATTAAAATGTGATATAAGGAATAAACGAAGCCATCAAAATATAACGAACAACGTATCACAGCACAGTACAATTGCTATCAGAGGCAGGAAAAATATAATTAAATGGTCCACCAGAAACCTCAGCAATTTTATTTTTTATTTTTTTCCCTTTATTAAACCATTCAAAAGTAAAATATATAAAAGAAATACAAAAATTACTTCCATTTACATCACATTGCATTGAACTACACAGATTTATTTAACAAACCAAAAATAAATCAATACCGATTTCACATAAATATTTAAACACAAACTCATACAAGTAAAAAAAAAAAAGAATACTACCAACACATTTTAAAGTTTACCGTCCCATAATTATTTCCCAACTGCACAAGCCTACTAGGACTTCCTACCAAACCCAGATGTATATTCTGCTCGTTCCTATGAGCATGTTTCAACTCAGTCCGCTTTATCTTTAATTTTTTCTATATACTCTTACTTAACTGTATCTGCATCGAAGTTCAGACTTGTTTTAAATCTTACTCAAGATTATTCGAATGCTGATGTGACTAACCGATTCTTGCTATATTTTTGTACATATACTTTATATCTTGTCCATTTTTCTTGAAATTTTTGCTTCGATTCTCCTCTCAGACTGTTGGTTAGTTGGGCCATTTCAACATATTCCTGAAGCTTGCTTTGCCACTCAAGTACTGTTGGGGCTTCTACTTCTTTCCATTTTGTAGCTATTAGAGTACGTGTTGCAGCCGTTCCATAGAGAAAAATCTCTTTTAAATTTTTTGGAATTTCTTTATTAAAGATACTCAATTAGAAGATTTCTGGCTTTTAATGAAGGGTGATTCCTCATCATAAATCTGGCCCCAAAATATTTTAACCTTCTTACACACCCACCACATATGATATAGGTCACCATTGTTTTCCCCGCATCTCCAGCATACATTGGCTATATTTTTATACATTTTTTTATAATAAGATAAGATATCTTTATTGTCATTGTCCCCTTGCAGGAACAACGAAATTACTCGGTTGCTACATCCACTCCGATAAAGCATTCCGCATAATCCAAAATCTTGCTGGGGTAAGGTACCACCTATGTTGTATTTTCATCATGTTTTCTTGTATGTTATATGATGTTGTAAATTTCATATTTATCTTCCAAAGATGTTCCCACTCAAAAAAGAAAGAAAGAAAGAAAGAAAGAAAGAAAGAAAGAAAGAAAGAAAGAAACCTCAGCAATTTTCAAGCGGTCCATGGTTGGGAATTTTGAGGAACCACTGCGCTGGGATTTATGCAGATTTTGAGAGGCTTTACATTACTGGTACCAAAACAGGTGAGGATAAACTAACTATGGTCTTTGTACGAATACCTCCCCCTCCCCCTGTATTTCATAGAAAATAAGTTTTAAGTTTGACAGGTCCATTTGCCCTCCTAGGCAGGCGGTTTTGCAGATGGGCTCTGAGCCGCTCTAGGTAACAAGCAAATCAGGCCAGATCATCTGCCTGCCGCATATTGGCCTATGGTGGCAGGAGGTCTCGGGCATTCCCTTGGGCAGGGGACCAACTGACCAATAGGGGCACTTGGCCCTGTGCCCAGGGACAGGATAAATTGCCTCTTCCTTTTGGCTTTTGGTTCAAAATTTTAAAAATTCCCCCCAGGTGGCCAGGATTTCCTGCGTGTATGGCAGCCCTATTAATCACTGAAAACCACATTCTCAGTTAAAACCACATGTTGATAAACAATTTATATACCACTTAATATAAAAACAAACCTCTAAGTGGGTTACATTAAAACAACAACAAGAAGAAGGAACAAAAAACAACAACAATATACATTATAATGTTTAGTACAGACTTGTCTTATCATTAGGCAAATGTTGGGTGTGTGATAATCCTTTCTTTCTCAACTGTTTTCATTGTTTCTAGAAGCTCCTGGCTGGTTGCCCAGGAAAGTATAAAGACAAGGAAAAGTTTCTTACAGTCCTTTTTCATTTCAAAGAAACAGAGAGAGGCTATAGAACCCAGCCTCTTGGATAATGGTGTTGTCCTCAGTTAATCTGCACCTCCCCAGGATCAAAACCGGGGGGGGGGGGCAAGCCATGGTCGTTCAGGTTGTGACATTTCAGCACAGAAAAGACGAATGAAACCAAACTTTTAAGAAAATTATATATACCGTGTTTCTCTGAATATAAGACACTGTCTTATATTTCTTTTCCTCAAGGGGGATGTCTTATGGCGATTCCTGCCTAAAATAAGCAGAGCAAAAAATGCCTGACCACGCACTACGATGTACTCTTAAAGCAAACGATTTAGGCTACCACAAACAATAATACAAACGCCTCCCTCTAGAACAGAGAAATAGCCACAGATCGCAGCGAACTGCGCCAACTGCTGCCCCGGGAACAGAACACAATTATTAGATGTTATAACGGCTCCCACCAGGGAGCTAAGGACCTTCAGGTGCTTGCCCCCACGCCAACCAAACACCCCTTTTACTTACACCAAGCCCCAAAACCAGCAAATCAAAACAATGGCAATGAACAAATGTTGTACAGCAAATACCAGTAGCAAGGAGAAACTCGGGCTATGATTTAGAGCAGGGGTGGCCAACTTCCAGGAGACTGCGATCTACTCGCAGAGTTATAAACTGGAGGTGATCTACCCCGTTTTAGTGGGGTTCAGTGGGCTTTTTTTAGAGAGGGGAAATGACCTGTTTCACCACCCATTTTATTGGGGTGCAGGGTTAAAACTTCAGTTTGGGGGGCCGCCTAACTTTCAGGGGCAAGGGGGTTACTTGCTCACCAAAATATCACTGCAAAAACTCCGTTCTTCATTCCACGGAACAGGATAAAATGCAGGGAGGGGAGAGGGGGTGGGGCCAGGTGCTCTTAGACAAAATCAAAGGAAAAGGAGCCCGCAATCTAGCCAAGAGCGATGGGAAAAGATAAGGGTCGGGGAAGAGATGGAGGGGAAGGTCAGAAGGGAAGGAATGGGAAAGGCAACGGGTGGTGGGAAATTGGATCGGAAGACAAAAATAGGGCGATAGAGTGAAAGAGGAAAAGGCTAAGAGAGGCTAGAAATCAAAGCAGGGGGGACTTCGACTGCTCAGGACAGGCTAGCAGTTAAAGCCTGAAAGGATTAAGATCGGATTTAAAGATAAGGAGTGAATGAGAGGGTGGGGGAAAGAAGCGAGGAGGAGTGCATGCCTTGTTGCAGGGGAAAAAAATATTAGTCTCCTCGTTTCATCACTTTATAGCCATTTAAAAAATTTTTTGCTTTAGGGGGGGCAGCTGCCCCCCTGCCCCTCGCTGGGTATGCCCATGACCCCCCCCCTTATCTCCCACTTCCTCATTCGTCATCATCATCACCTGTTGTATGGTTGCGGCTAAGTGCCCTCTGTCTTTGAGATCGTGCTCTCCTACTTTTAAGGCTCACTGCGTTCTCGGAAATTGAAGGTCTGGAATGCTTTCTAATAACATGTCAGCAAGGTGTTCCTCCTCCTCTCCCATCTCCCATCTCTCCCATCAGCAAGGTGTTCCTCATCTGCCTCTGAGCTGCTACCTCCCTCAAAGCCCTGTTGTAAATCGATACTGCCTTCTACATCCTCCTTCCTGGAAGGGTCAGGATGCAGATGCCATCTCCACCACTCCTCTGCTCACTCCCTGACACAAAGGTCTTCTGTTGTGTCTATTCGAGATCTGGTCACTACTGATGCACAGCAACAGGTAAGCAAAAATAGTTTCTTCCATGCATCTTTTTAATTTATTTTTCGGTGGCATAATTTTGGTCTTGCATTTTAATAGCTTGCTTTCTTAAGCTGTACATTTAACAGTACTTTTTTATATAATATAATTTTTATTGGTTTTACAAAAAAACCACAACAAATACAAACAGAAATAACAAGAAAAAATAACATTACAAAAATAACAATAAAAACACAAAAATCAAAATACCATAATCCTTTTCCTTTAACATTGTAAATGGGGACTTCCTCGAGTTCCCTCTATCTGCGGTTCATTTCTCATTCATCTTTAGCAATTTCCAATTCATTATTTAAAACTCCTTCCAATTTCAGATCTCTCATACAACAATTTATTTAACATAATTCTCAAACCCGCAGTTTCTATAAACTTCTAAATCTAATCTCAATATACAAATTTACCATATTTTTTTACATAAACTTTAAAGTCTTTCCACTCTTCTTCTGTCGCTTCTTCTCCCCGGTCGCGTAGTCTCCCAGTCATCTCAGCCATCATTTTCATTTGCCAATTTTCCACTGTTGGTAATTCTTTGGTCTTCCAGTTCTTGGTTAATAATACTCTTGCTGCCATTGTAGCATACAGAATTTTTTTTACGTTTTTCTTGGGAATCTCTTTTCCAACTATACCCAATAGAAAGGATTCTGGTTTCTTAATAAATGTATTTTTCAACACTCTCTTTAGTTCGTTATAAATCTTTTCCCAGAAATCCCTTACTAGTGGCCAAGTCCACCACATATGATTAAAAGATCCTTCCTCTTTCTTACATTTCCAACATTTCTTATCATGATTATGATAGATCTTAGCTAGTTTAACTGGTGTAAGATACAATCTGTACATCATTTTCATTATATTTTCTCTTAATAGATTACACGCAGTAAATTTCAAATTCTGTTTCCATAATCTTTCCCAATCTTCCATCAAAATATTATGTCCCACATCCTTTGCCCACAATATCATAACATTCTTTGTTTGTTCATCTTTCGTATGCCACTCAAGCATTAACTTATACATTGTGGAAAATATTTTTGTTTTTGGTTCTAACAATTCTGTTTCCAACTTTGACTTCTCTGATTGAAAGCCAATTTTCCTATCCAATTTATATACTTCATTGATCTGATAATATTGGAGCCAATCATCAAACTTATTCTTTAGCTGTTCGTATGTTTTTGACTTAAATTGGTCTCCTTCTTCTATCAACATATCCCTATATTTTAACCAACTGGTTTCCGTATTCAATCTTTTATGAGCTTTAGCCTCCAGAGGTGAAATCCATTTAGGTGTTTTTCTTTCTAACAGATCTTTATATCTAATCCAAACATTATACAATGATTTTCTGATTATATGGTTCTTAAAGCCTTTGTGAACCTTCACCTTATCATACCACAAATATGCATGCCAACCAAATGCGTTATCGTAGCCTTCCAAATCTAATACATCAGTATTTTCCAACATAAACCATTCTTTCATCCAGCAAAATGTAGCCGCTTCATAATATATCTTTAGGTCCGGCAGGGAAAAACCCCCTCTATCTTTACTATCAGTTAGAATCTTATATTTAATCCTGGGTTTTTCCCCCTGCCATATAAATTTCGAGAGCACCTTTTGCCGATCTTTAAAACAATCCATCTTATCAATTATAGGCAATGATTGAAACAAAAACATTTAACAATGTTATACACTGCTGTATTGAAGTACAATCAATATATTTTTTTTAGCAGACTTGCATACGATTGTAAATAATGGTCTGTTTTACAAATTACCAAAGCAAACAGGTTACACACAGTTTAATGAGGTGTTGCAGACCCCATTTCCCAGTATCCCAGTCAGCAACAGCACCTTCTGAGCCAGTGGTCCTGGGAACAGGAATTCCCAGCATCTCCAGACTCAATATTTTAAACTGGGAGATAACTCTCTATCCCAGCTAGAATTGGTGTCTGAAGGGTGCAGCAAGAGACTTTTAAAAAGTACTGGGATTAGGAGGGCATGCTATATGAATCACTTGGCACTGTTGGGTCTAGCTCTAGCATGGCAGATACTGGAGGAAGATGAGGAGGAGGAATGAAAGAGGGAGGCTGCTCCCACCTCAACCCCACCTGGCTGTATGTGGAGATAGGACTTCCAGCTATGTTCCTTCCAGAGGGAGAGAGAGTATTCTCACAACCTGGAGAGGCCAAGCAGGCTGGGTAGGGAGGAGGTGGGTACAGCACTCTCTCCTAGAACATCAGGAGAAGGGACACCGCGTACGCCTGCAGGTTCACACAGGCTCATTAGTGAGGGTTGCGCTCAGGTTGGCTTTTAGCTGGATGAGTGGGCATGGAGAAGTGGTTGAAACAACTACTCAGCAGTCTTGAGCTTAATGTAACTGGCCCTGAACCCATGCCAACCCTTTGTCCTGTGGGAACTCTGAGACTGAAATAGCTCTTTTCCTTGTGCTTAATCTGTACCATTGCTCTCCCTTAAGGAAGAGCAACATTTTCCTTACTTACAAGAAAGAGAATCTGAGGACATGTTTTGGGATGGGAGTCAGGACATTTTGGCTCAGCTTCAAGGAGCAAAATCCCTCGGGACAGTACTTGGGAATCAATTGGAGCACATTGAGCAACAACAACCAGTGTTGTTCTTGGGTAATGCCACAAGTTCGCCACAGCAGTCCTCCCTGCTGCAAGTATAAGAAGAACACTGCTGGATCAGGCCAAATGTTCATCTAGCCCTTTTATCTCACCTTTCAACAACCATCAGGTCCCCTCAATATATTTCTTCAATATATTGAGTTTCTCCCCTGAAATCTTTTTCGTTAAGGACGCATGTTTTCAGACTAGAGACACTGTAGTTCTGTTTTATACACAGGTCCAAGATGTGGCTGTTTTGGGGAGTGGCCTGCTTAGTCCAACTGGCTCTGACATCTGAAGATTTCAAAAGCAGAAGACATCTGAATCCTCAATCATTTATGACTATTGTAAGTTAATAATTCAGATGGCCTTGAAAACAGTGGACCATGATCCTTATAATTTCATTTTTAAAACAGTTTTCAAGAGCACATGCATTTCCAGGAAGAAACTCCATGCTTGGTAGGGTTATTTCAAACTGCAAATTAATTCTGATAGTGTTTGAAACAATACTCTCTTGGGTAGATTAACTGATCTAGAATGCATAGTTAGCTTTGATAACTCCTTCTTGGAGCAGAGTTTTAGGAGCCTGGCTCCATGATGTAAATGTTGACATTTGCTGCACATGCATTAGCTGAAGCATTAGGCGGCAGATTCATTATATTTCTCATGGTGAGACATTTCTTTGTGGTGGCTTACTATACTATACTATACTATACTATACTATACTATACTATACTATACTATACTATACTATACTATACTATACTATACTATACTATACTATACTATACTTGGTGTTTTGCATCATATCAGTACAGACTTCCTTTTTCTCTTTGTTGTGGAAAGGAGAAAACCACAATCAATCTGTGGTTATGTACACTTTACACAAATATACCCAGTTGCGTGCCGAGGTACTAAGACATCCCCCCAATAACTCACACCTCACACAATATTTTAAGTTTAAAGGTTTTGGGCATTAATTTGGCCACAACTTTATTTAAATACAACTGAATGCGACTGGTTGCTTAGGCATTGGTTCTTGCCGTCTGTCCCCCGCCTGGGACAGATCTGACTCCCACTAGCCTAGTAGGGGAGCCAGTAGGTAAGCACCCTCTGGGAGAGATCGGGGCAGGGGTCCACGCCCTTGACCTCATCCCTCAGATGCTCCCCGAGGCTCATGCCTGGCCCTGGCCCCTGGCGGGGATACGCGGACTACATGTATAGCCCCAGGATTCCTTTAGAGGAATACCCCTAAAGGCAGCAGCAACCATGAGGGGCAGGCCCAACCAAATCCGTACCCCTCCACCATCCAATTTGAACCATTGCCTAACCGCCAACCTTACAAGTTGTGACTTATTGCAGCGTAGTAGGCAAAAACCACCTGGCACCAGCCAATCAGCCAAGTGGCAAAATTCCTACCAGGCCCCTGATCCAAAACAGGTGACCCCATGAGAGGCGCAGCAAGGTCAATGCAAAAAGCACCTAAAATTAGAGGGGGGGGGAGATTTGTTGCGAGCAGCAAAAGTGGAACTGAAAGCTGCTCTCTAAGCATATATAGGGTAAGGCTGTCAATCAATCACTTGCTACACGCAAATTTCCCCAGCAACAGCACACCCACCAATCACACATGTGGCTATCCAAACTGACCCACCTCTCCCACCCTGGGATGTCTTGTTAACCCTTCCGCAACCCATGCTCTCCTTAATGGGAGAACCTGCTATGGGGGAAAGGGGGAAGAAATTTGATTCATTTTGCTTTTCAAGCTGAATCTACATGATTTGCATTTTCTGGAACAATACGCAAACCGAGACAAAGCCATCCTTCAAAATTGGCACTACTCCAAACTTTGCAGTTCTGTTCTCCAGCCAAGTAATGGAAATGGAAATGAATATACCAGGGTAAAGTGTTTTTTTTTAAAATGCATATACGATCGAAAATAGCATACCAAAAATTCATTTTATTGGGCAAAAAAAGGATGTGTTTTGGGCAAACTTACATACAATCATGTGTACATTATAAGAGTTTAGGGGAGGCATGGGGAACCTAAGGCCCTCCAGATGTTGTTGGACTACAACTCCCATCATCCTTGACCATTGGCCATGTTACCTGGGACTGATAGGAGCTGGAGCCCAGCTATAGCCACAGGCTTCTCATTCCTGGTGTAGGGCTAGTAAAGTCATTGAACAATGATCCTGGCTCTGAGAATTGTCCCAGAATATTTTTTTTTATCAAGCTTTTTAATTTCCATCCCTCTCCACTCACAGCCTGAAATCATCCAGTATTGGGAATATCCCAGTGAAGAGTATACAGTCCTGACAGAGGATGGCTATTACCTGCAGGCAAACAGAATTCCACATGGAATAAACGGTTCTGGGAAGACAGGTAATTTTGAAATTTAGTAGTAAATGCAATAAAATGCCACATGCCATAACTGATGTCCAACTTTAAAAATGTTACCCTGACTTCAGTATTTTTTCTTTTATTCAACTTTATTTCGAAGCAATATTATAAATAAGGGTAGAAATTGTTGCAAGTTGGGTGAAATTACTTGAGTTGTGCTCCGTTATACCTGCGCAACAAGGTTTCCCAGGTTAACCAATAGTTCCAAATTATCAACAGTTAGAATAATTCTTCTATTCATAGCAGAACACTATGAAGTATCTTAAGTGGCGTGGAGTTTGGTTGAGTGGCTTTTTAAATGCCTTTTTGAAAATCAATGCAAATATTAAGTATCTCCTGATTCTTAGGAGAGTTGTTCAGAAATAGCCTCAGCAGTTGTGGCCAGTCTTCAGTGGCAGACGGCAGTCACCTCAGAGGCACAGTGTGCCACCCACAGGAGAGGCAAGACCCGCCCACCTTCTCACCTCACCTACTTCGGCTAACTTTTGCCAATACTTCAGCACCGCCTCTCTGGATTGCCTGGGAAAAGTAGGTGGTGACATGTTGGCAGAAGTGGAAGTGGGTGGGGAAAGAAGTCTCACGGTGTTTTATATAGGCTTACACCAGGGGTCCCCAAACTAAGGCCCGGGGGTCGGATGCGGCCCAATCGCCTTCTAAATCCGGCCCACGGATGATCTGGGAATCAGCATGTTTTTACATGAGTAGAATGTGTCCTTTTATTTAAAATGCATCTCTGGGTTATTTGTGGGGCATAGGAATTCGTTATTTTTTTTTCCAAACTATAGTCTGGCCCCCCACAAGGTCTGAGGGACAGTGGACCGGCCCCCTGCTGAAAAAGTTTGCTGACCCCTGGCTTACACAAAACATCGTTGCTAAGTCTTCACACAATCTATGAAAACATTTTCTGAGGCCCTAGGAAACCTCTGGCTCACCTCCTTTGTACCCCCTGCACCCTACTCTGCTTGGCCTTGGGCTAGATACTAGTGGGAAATTTTGGTGCTCTGTGAGTGCCCATTCTCTATCTAATGTTGTCTTTGTTTTCCAGGGCCAAAGTCAGTTGTGTTATTGGTACCTGGTGCCATTTGTGAAGGCAGGTGCTGGATTTCAAATCTTCCCAGCAATAGTCTGGGATTTGTTCTAGCAGATGCTGGTTATGATGTCTGGATAATAAATAACAGGGGGACCTCCTGGTCTAGAAGACACCAGCACTTCTCAGCAGACCAAGAAGAATTTTGGAATTTCAGGTAGGTACAAGGGACTATTGTTGCTTGGATGGAAGGGATGCTTTTCCTGAGAACTTTCCCAGGACTCAGCTAGATTGGTAAAGAAAAAGCATTTTAAATGCATTGTATATGCAATATAAGGGACCCAGGTGGCGCTGTGGGTTAAACCACTGAGCCTAGGGCTTGCTGATCAGAAGGTCAGCGGTTCGAATCCCTGCAACGGGGTGAGCTCCTGTTGCTCGGTCCCAGCTCCTGCCAACCTAGCAGTTCGAAAGCACATCAAAATGCAAGTAGATAAATAGGAACCGCTACAGCGGGAAGGTAAACGGCGTTTCCGTGTGCTGCTCTGGTTCGCCAGAAGTGGCTTTGTCATGCTGGCCACATGACCTGGAAGCTGTACGCCGGCTCCTTTGGCCAATAATGCGAGATGAGCGCGCAACCCCAGAGTCGGTCATGACTGGACCTAATGGTCAGGGGTCCCTTTACCTTTTATATGCGATATAACACTGTGACACCAGATGGCACCGTGGAGTTCTGTCGTTCCCAACTGGATTTCCCTGTATGATTTTACAATGCGTTTAAGTGCAATGCTTCATAGATGTGTTTATTTTTATCTCATTATTGAAAATTTTATTAAACAAACAATTTCTTAAAATACATACAATCCTGACAAAATAACATTCACTATGTTATAAGGATTATAAAGAATATAAATATATATAAAAAGAAAAGAGCAAAAAGAAAAAAAGAAAGAAAAGAAGAAAAAGAAACAAAGAGAAGAGAAGAGAATGAAGGTGTGAATAAAAGCAGAGACATGATGAAATCCAATATTGGAATCAGCAGAGAAAAGAAACTTCCGACTATACCTGTTGTACTGATTTACAATTAAACTATTGATTACACAGTTGCGTGAAGTTCATAGCTGTCAAGTTCGCTCTTTTTTAAAGGGAAATTCCCTTATGCTGAATAGGCTTTCTTGCGAGAAAAGGGAAAACTTGACAGCTATGGTGAAGTTGTTTTTCGTTAACTTAATTTAACTTTATCTAACATATACTTTATATTACATGGCTCATTCAATATCTGCCAGATAACTTTTATTATCACAATACCCTTTGAGATTTTCCTTAATCATTAACCATTCCTTGTTTACTTCTTGTGTTGAATTTCCTCTCACTGTCCCCGTTCTCCTTGATTTGCTTATCAATTTGGCTTGTCATTCGATTTTTGAGGGGGTGGTTTCACTTTTCACTTTTCTTGCTATTAAGATCCTTGCTGCAGTTGAGGTGTACATGAATAGTAGTCTGTGTTCCTTTTAAATTTCTGGTGTCATAAGTCCTAGTAGGAATGCCTCCGTTTTTTTAGGGAATGAAATCTTAAACATTTTTTAAAACTCATTATAAATAGTAGATGTGTTTATATCCAGCCCCAGACTGTAAGCATCCACCTTGAGTCCTTAATCATTCCTTATACACATTCCTTCATTTTATATTCTTTCTTCTCTCTCTTTTTCTTTTGTTTTCCTTTGGTGTTCTCTGTTCTGGGATTATACACACATGAAAGTGGACTGTGGGTGAGAGGCAGGGCAGGGACGGCCTCCCAGGTTGAGAGACTGGGGGAAAGAAAGAAAGGGAATCCACTACTTTCTGCGTGAGACAAGGGTTAAGAGCTATGTTTGAGAGAGGACTCTGCTCCCCCCCCCTTTTATTCTTCTGGTTTTGTTTTTATCTAAATCAGTTTCATTTATTTTATCTGAAGGAAGCTCTGTATTGGGAAGTTTTTAATTATTGATGTTTTGTTATGTTTTTATATTTTGCTGGAAGCCAGCCAGAGGAGAATTTTAATTTTGGCAAATTTAATCATGGCACCGCACTCCACATAGCATCAGAAGGTAGTGACCCCCTAAAAACATTTCCTGCTCTTGCCTCTGCACTGTGGAATGCCCTTTCCCCTTCCGTATGTAAAGCATCATCAGTGTGATTCTGTGCATCGTTCCTGATGTAGATCTTCATTCTCTACTTGGTCATAATTGAAGACATTTATTGCCACCTTGTCCCTGGTGTAGATCTTCACTCACTGCTTCCTCCCTGGAATGAAGTTCTCCAATTTTGGGGTTCACCTCCAGTGCCAGAATATCTTAGGCCAGTCCTAAAACAAATAGCATATAAGACCCTGAACAATTTGGCATTTAGATTACCTGATAAATGGCCTGCTCTTGTACAGATCTGTTAGTTCCTCCAGACATATTATGAAGACACACCATTTTGCCCAGATGTTCCAAGATGTACACCTTTTAGACTGTGTAAAGGGCCTTCTGAATTACCATTTAATTTTAACACAGTTGAGCGATTTCATATAATTTAATATTTAATTTAATAATTTAATATAATTCTTTAAGATTATCCTTTAACATGTGGGCAATGTACATATTTGAGAACCTATCCGGACTAGTTTAAGATATAAATATTTGAATAAATCATAAATATATATTTACTCTTTCTCTCCTTACTCTTTCCATGGGACAATAAATTTACAATGTAAGGTTATCATACCTAATATGGTACCTTTTGTATTTATACATTAATGTCCACAATTGTATGCAATTGCAGACAGGCAAAGTTCACCTATATTCTGTGTTTGTCTTTCAGCTTTCATGAAATGGCAATTTATGATATTCCAGCAACCATAAACTTTATTCTGCAGAAAACTAAACAAAAAAGCTTGTATTATATTGGCCATTCCCAGGGAGGTACATTGGGTAAGTTAAGAAGAAAAGAATGAAATACCTTTTATTTTCTTGTCTTCTTGCATTATCAGGGACTTACTGGGGATGTGGTCCAGTCTCAGGACTATTGGGAAGACTAGTTCAGAAAAGAAAAAGACAGGTTAAAACATAGCTTTTAAAAAGAAACAGAAAAAAGCAGAGTTCACATACGTTCCATGAGAAAGTCTTTTCAGGACTTCAGTATACAGGATCAGGCAGCATATACAGCTGTTATCAGTTCCACGGCCATGAAGAATGTCCGTTTGTGGTGCAAATAAATTCGTTGAATGACAGGCATTTCAAAAGAAGAGAGATGGGAACCTTTTGACCTTGCAGATTTTGGAACTCCAGCTTCCATCAGCCCCAGCAAGCATGGCTGATGGGCGCCAGGTCCAGCAACACCTGGAGAGCCACAGGTTTTTTTTGAATCTCTTATTTGTTTGTTTGTTTGTCTGCAAGTGCTATGTTTAGAATTGTTTCCTTTTCCCAGGTTTTATTGCCTTTTCAACCATGCCACAGCTTGCTCAAAAGGTTAAACTCTTCATGGGCCTGGCTCCTCCCTACACATTGGAAGGCTGCAAGGGACTCTTTTCTTTAATTCTACGTCTCCCTCAAGAATTGATAAGAGTAGGTATTACTCAAGACTCATAATTTTAATATATATTTTTATTTTGCATCTTTATGGAGAGTTAGCCTTCCTGCAATCCACTTTTTTTCTTTATCTCAGTGTTGAGTGTGAGATTGAAGAATTACAAGGTTTGGATCACATGGACATTTGTGGTATGATGGGGTCAGAGCCACCGTGGACTTTAAAAACAATTTCATCAAACATATTATATTGAGAATCTGGAATATATATAAATATAAGTTATATATTAAGATTGTTCTCGAAGCTACGAACATGAGTTTGACCAAACTGCGGGAGGCAGTGCAAGACAGGAGTGCCTGGCGTGCTCTGGTCCATGGGGTCACGAAGAGTCGGACACGACTAAACGACTAAACAACAACAACATATTAAGATACCCTCATGGATCTCAACACTGGAAGCATTTCATATAAAAGTGTCTATAGGCAAAGAGAAATGGTTAATGGAAATTATTATTATTATTATTATTATTATTATTATTATTATTTGGCGATCTTTAGCAGAGTAAGATTGCCTTCCAAGAACATGGTCTTAACAGTGAGTCCCTAAGTGACTCTGGAGGCCAATTCTGGATCCACACATCCTTCCACAGTGCTTATTGGTGGCTGCTCCCAGACAGGATGAAGACTCTGTCACAGTCAGGGACGCTAGAAAGGAATGATTGACATTCCAACCTGCATGCGTCACAACCAGCACCATTTGCATTCTGCTGCTGTTCATCTTCTGCCAAATACTCTGTTATTCATCTTACTGTTCACTATTGAGAATGCCCTTTGCTAGGCCACTACTCCCAAACTTTTTAGGAATTATCAAGAAGGCCCCATCTGCCAATCTTAACACATGAGAAGTTGTGTGGGAAGGAGGTGGCTGGATTGCACCCCCTTAGAAATGTCTCTTCAGCTATCCAGAGCCAGGCCTACATCAGGACCTGGAGGCAAAATTGCCTAGAAAGCCCAGGCATATCATCTTGAGCATGCTTGAAGAAAAGTGGTATATAACTGTAACATAAAGGAGATCTATTCCTAACAGGAACCTCAATGTTTCCTTCCAAGAAAGGATGATTATTTAGTAATGCTTCAGATTTTTTATTTTGTTTTTACAGCTTACATGCGGCAATAAAGAACTATGCTTTTTCTTTAACAAACTAAAAGCCAACAATGCCAAGTTGTGCAGCTATCCAGGGATTGACAAAATTTGTCTCCAGATCATGTCCTTGATTCAAGGAAACAATGAGAAAAACCTAAATGTGGTAGGTAGTTTTATTCTCTATCATTTATTCATGTATTTCTTTTTGAACGATCTTGCTGTGTACATATACAAAACAACAAAGGAAAATCAATCAAACAAAATATAGTATTTGCCATAATTTTGAGTTCCTTTATACAGTACTTCCATGGTGAAATTCTAGAGGCCTCTTTTAATATATGTTAATCTAATTTAACAACAACAACAACAACAACAACAACAACAACAACAACAACAACAACTTTTATTTATATCCCGCCCTCCCCGGCCGAAGTCAGGCTCAGGGCAGCTAACATCAGCTATATAACATTAGTATAAAATCAGACAATAATTACGTAAATTCCCTCTAAAAACAGGTGGAAAACAAATTATAGTCTAATTAGATAATTTAATAATTATCCAATTATTTATTAATAATCTAATTAATTATTATTAATAATGCAAACAATTATTTTCAAATTTGACTTCACATCGAGTTGGTAGTTGGTTACTTATGTGTTGCCGTAGAGGAGGAAATGTACTACACTTCAAAAATCCAAGAAGTCTCAGAGTTGCATATTTTTATTGATTATGCTAATTTCCAGATCCAAAGTTAGAAGGAATTACTACTGTAGGGCAGGCTGTGACCAGGTGACCTCTCTGCCTGAGCCATGTGCTGTCCAGGTCCTCCCTGTTGAGAGGCAACTTCAAGGCCCCTGTTCTTCCTTCTTATGGCTCTTTATCAGCTGGACTCACAGCTTGGGAGTTCCTATCTAGGTACCCAGACATCTTTTCATCAGAAAGCTGCTTCCTTGTGCAGCATGCAAGTGTCTGTATGCTGTACTGCCTTGAATGCCATGACCTTGTGAATGTGGGTGTTAATTGAAAACCCTTCAAGAATGTGGTTATAAAAAGCATTTTCTTTCCTATCATTCTTCCAGAGTCGAGCAGATGTGTATGCTGGAATTTACCCCGATTTTGCTTCTGGAAAAACATTAGTACATTGGAGTCAGGTACATTCTAACAAATACCTTCTCAGCATGGGAATCAAAAGTCTGACGTTTCGACTTGCCTATTTAGTTTCTCATGCTTGTGTTTTCGTACTAAGGTTTCCATTTCATTTTATAAAAGTGTAGTTTTCAAGATTACCAGACCACTCAAAAGTTATATTCTAGATACTTCAATATTCAAACATGAGCTGTAACAACTCTTCGAATTTCGTGGGAGGAACACAGGAAGCTGCCCTTTACTGAATCTGACCGTTGCTCCTTTCACTTCAGTATTGTCTACTGCAACTGGGAGCAGCTGTCCAGGGTTCCAAACTGTACTATCTTCCAGCCCTACCTGGAGTTGCCAGGAATTGAATCCAGAACCCTCTGAGTGCAAGGCACTGATCTATGGCTCTTTCAAGGAATGTACATATTCCTGAATATTTAATTTTGACATTATAATTCTTTCTTATGTTCTTTCACCAACATATGTGGGAATGGGGCTGAACCCCCTCCATCTTGAGAGGCCAAGCTCAGTTCTTTAATATTTTCTCACAAATGTTAATACCTGACTTTCTAGAGTCACCACTGTTTTAACCAGAGCTTTTGGTCCTATCATTGGCCAGGGTGGATGGGTGGGAATTCTGATAACCGAGATCCCTAGAGTTTGAATTTTTTATTGTGTTTTCCATCTTTCAATAAGATTTTGTATTTTGAACATGCAAACAAATTTCAAATTGTGTATAAGTGTTTTCCATCTTCCTAGGTTGCTAAAACCATCCAATTTAAGTATTTCGATTATGGATCAAAGAACGAAGCTGTCTACAACATGGTAAGTGTTTTGGATTCTGATGAGAGATTTTGGCGGTAGGTTAAACATTTAATGTGAACTGTGTTGTGATTTCCGAGTTCTTATCTCACTCTTTCCCAAAGTAATTATATAACACCAATGACACAGAACTGGTTGTAATTATGGGTTTATCTATGAAAGTGCATGCATTTAATGAGTAGGAGCATAGAAAATGCCTTATCCCAAGTCAGACTATTGATCCATGTATCTGTCTATACTGATTGGCAACAGCTCTGATTCCAAGCCCTGCTAGAGAACCTGAGGGACCTGTGACCTTCTACACACAAACCAGATGCTCTACCAGTGAGCTACCACTCCCCTCTAGATTTTGCCTTTTGGGATGCATTGAGAGCCTCCTTCCGGGCCGGATGTGTAGTGGGGCTTAGCTGAGGCTGCTCCGCTGATATGTGCGGAAGTGGCTGCCTCTGCTATGTTACTCCACCTGTCAGCTGTTGGGGGGGGAGGCTGAGCAACATCATCAAAGCCCTACTGCCCCTCAGGCTCACAAGGAGACCCTCCCTCTGTCCTGAAGAGCAAGTCCTCCTCATGAGCCATGAGGACTCTTATTGCTTTTGCTATTCTTACTGGTCCAGAGTAAGGAGTTGGATACTGAATAGACAGTTAAAGAATGATTTTCAAAGGAGATATGTTAGACGTTCAATATATTTGAAGATCCAAAATATGTCTTTAAAAAGAGGAAAATAAATAAAAGTGAACCTAATTTTCATATTTCTGTTCTTTTTATCAACAGAGTACGCCCCCATTTTATAAGATAGAAGATGTTATTGTACCAACAGCTGTGTGGAGTGGTGGGAATGACATTCTTGTAACCAAAAAGTCTATTGAACGGCTGCTCCCTCGAATCCCTCATTTAGTTTTCTATAAGAATATTCCTGATTGGCAACATTCAGATTTTATCTGGGGTCTTGATGCACCAGACCAGTTGTTTAAGGATGTGCTTTCTCTGATGCAAAAGTCCAAATAATGTCTTAATATGAGGGGCAAACTATATATTTAAAAAGTTTTACATTGATTTTTTTCTGTACTTATGTTCTTCCTTTCTGTCTCAAATAATATTAAAGGTTGGCTAGCAATAACAAAAGGATCTAAGGAAGAAAAACACACAACAAAACTGATGGTAAAAATATAACAACAAGCAGGGGTACAGCTTCTAGCACTACTACTACTACTACTACTAATATATATATATATTTATATTATAATGTGTAACCATGCATTATAGAATAAATTTGCTTCTGTTCTGCAGTAAATCATGTAATTCCTTACCAATACGAAGGGACCCTCAAAAGACCAAAGAATATGCAGCTCGGAATAACTGGACCTCAAAACTGGACCAACAAACACTGTCCAACTTGCCCCAGATCAGCCTCAAACTCTCAGCAGTAATAGGCTTCCTTGTGTGTCTGGCAAATCTGGGTGTACAAAATGCCAGCCAGCGATTAGCTTCTTTCATGTGGAAGGTATTACAGGGGTCAGGCAGTTTAAAACATTTGCTAAAATAAGACACAGCCGCCCTATGGGGGCTCATGGTCCTGATAGCCAAACCTGAGCAATATGTGACATTTCCCTCACTGAGTTCTGGTTGGGTGGGTTAGTCAGAATTGGATTACCTTCCGCTGGAATACAAAAACCTTCATGAAATCCCCCTCCGAGAAGCTACGAACATGAGTTTGACCAAACTGCGGGAGGCAGTGCAAGACAGGAGTGCCTGGCGTGCTCTGGTCCATGGGGTCACGAAGAGTCAGACACGACTAAACGACTAAACAACAACAACAACAATCCCCCTCCAAGTATTTTGCCGTCTCCCTTTTGGGGTATATGTGCAAAAGAGGTAACATAGCTACAAGAGAAACTGGGGAGGGAGCTAGAGAGAAAGGCGTGTTGGCTTCCGGTTCCACTCTGCCTTAATGGAGGCAGACCCCATGACAGCGGAACATCATTGGCGAAGGGGGGGGAAAAGGATGATTGAGGGCAATTATCATTGCACACCCACCCCCACCCCCCCAGGATGGGGGGGGAATGGGCTTCACTTACAGTTCATCTCGGTACCTGGCTCTTGCTCCAGCATGGAATAGGGGTGGGCGAGGAGGCCTGCCGATAACTCTCCAATGCCGCCATTAAGAAGCGGAGGCTCTCCATATACAGTGGTACCTCCGGCTGCGAACGGGATCCATTCTGGAGCTCCAGGTGCATCCTGAGAAATTAGCAACCAGAGGTGCCGCTTCTGCGCATGTGCGTGGTGCAGTTTAGTGCTTCTGTGCATGCGCACAGCACATAGAGCACTTCTGCGCATGCGCGCACAGCAAAACCCAGAAAAATACTTCTGGGTTTGCCGCATTCACATCCTGAAAGATACGCAACCAGAGGTGTGTGTATCTAGAGGTACCACTGTAATTGGATCTTAGTTGGACTAAAGTACTGGCGTGTGCTAGAAGAGATGAGATCACATACTGTGGAACAAAACCAACTAGGGCAGTGGTGGTGAACCTTTTAGAGACCGAGTGCCCAAACTGCAACCCAAAACCCACTTATTTACCACAAAGTGCCAACACGCCAATTTAACCTGTGTATCTCATTTTTTCTGTGTTTAACGTTTCTTCATGACTGCTGTTGTAATAAATAACCCTTCATAAACATTATTGCATTACACTCTTCATTAAATTATCTTTCCACCAGTGGTACCTCTGGTTAAGAACTTAATTTGTTCCAGAGGTCCGTACTTAACCTGAATCTGTTCTTAACCTGAGGTTCCACTTTAGCTAATGGGGCCTCCCTCTGCCGCCGCACCATTTCTGTTCTCATCCTGAGGTAAAGTTCTTAACCTGAGGTACTATTTCTGGGTTAGCGGAGTTTGTAACCTGGAAGCTACGGCCCTGCTGGGGCAACGGCGTACATGCCCACAAGAGGGCTCTGAGTGCCCTCTCTGGCACGCGTGCCATAGGTTCGCCACCACTGAACTAGGACATAGTATAAAAAGGCAATGCCAACAGGCCACACTTTTTCCACAATTGACTGTGCAACACTTGAAAATTAAGCAGCTCATTAGTTGAGGAGGAACAAACACATTAACTATATTATTCAAAAATTCTATGCATGTGCTTACACAAAGGTATTGCTGTTCCAAAATCGTGTGTGAGAGTGTGTGTGAACAGGGCCGGTGCTGGGGGTTTTTGCGCCCTAGGCGAAATCACATTCTGCCCCCCCCCCCCAATTTCCCAGAGTTGTTGACCTTTTTTTAGAAAAAATAAAAGTGGAATTAAAAAAAAATAGAAATAGAAAATAGAAAAAATAGAAAATAGAAAAAAAATTGAGCCCAGAAGGTAATTGGTATCTAGAGCCATCATACCATAATTGGTTTTATATGTTCAGACCATTGTTCCCTGGTCAGCAACTTGGCCACTGAATTCTGCACCACCTGCAGTTTCCAAACCATCTTCAAAGGCAGCCCCACATATAATGCACTGCAGCAATCTAACCAGAGCCTAGACAACAGATCTTAAACTGCGCTTGTCCATGCAGGGTGCCTGGTGGAAGGCACCTCACTGCAAGGCTTGAGCTTTGAGCAACAGTATTGGATCCAAAAGTCATTCAGAGGTAGTGTAACCCAATCCAGAGCAGACAAAACCCACTCCATTCACTCAGGAACCACTCCTTACAATTGCCTTAGTCATGTATGGATTAAGCTTCAGGTTATTGGCTCTCATCCAGCCCATTTACAGCAGCAATACATCTATCTGCCTTGCACATCCACTCCTACACCTGCATGTGTCAAGAAGACGAACTGCATATGACTATGCATATAAAGGTGCTTACCTTTATAAATCAAGTTATTATGGCAGCTGTGGCATAAAATCCCACAAACACCTCTCCTCCCTCCTTGGCACTAAAATAAAAATAAAAAGTTAATGAATTGCTGCTTTTCCATGACACCCTTAATCAATTGTGTGAGGTAGTGCCTCTCTGCTTGGTAGGGAAGGTCCTATCCATTAACCTGGAAGGCACTAAGGCACCCATGGACTCTATGCAGGAGCAGCAGGAGTGGCACAGGAGGAGGGGCGCAGCCGGAAGGCGCCGTGCCAGCCCCATCCCGAGCGCAAGCGAGGCTGAGGCCCACCGAGCCGCCGGGGTGTGCGTGCGCGCGCTCCTGCTTCGCACTCCGTCTCGTTGCGGCGGCGGTGGCGGCCTCTCCTGAGTTGGGGAGCCGGACACCTAACCCACCTGGGCTCATGGCGCTCGGCCGGCCGGGCGGCGCCGTCCCTGCTGCTGCTCGTTGTGAGGAAGGGGAAGGAGCTGGGCGCGCACGCGCTCAGTTTCCACCACCTCCCCGCCTGCGGGGCCCTGCACCCCCTGCAGGCATTGCAGGGCATTGCAGGGAAGCGTGTCTGCAGCCAGCAGCAAGCAGAGGGAAAGCGGCGAGCGGGCAGGCAAGTGGGTGGCAGGCTGGCAGCGCCCCTCAGATTATGGCGCTCTAGGCCGTTGCCTAGCTTGCCTTTATGGACGCGCCGGCCCTGTGTGTGAATTACGTATAACATATATGAGAATATGTATATGCATATATCTACATATATGATACAAGTGTACCATAATTCCCATGCCTTCAGCGTAAGTAACATAACTAAACAATACATATGTGTACCCGCATGTGTGTGCATGGCTATATCCCTATGTATAGAAACAGCTTAAGAAATCAGTATCCTCTCGTACTGTAATATTACCACGTTGAGGTTGGAAGGGGCCCTGGGTCATCTAGCCCAACCTCAAAATGCACAGAAACCCGCATAATAAATTCGCAGCAAACTCACATAACCAACACTATACATACATGCCTGCACACATGTACACACACACATACACCCATGTACACCCATGAAAACATACTGCAAACGTAGTGATTGACTCTCTGTACTTTCCTTAAGAATATAGTTAAAGTCGAGAGAAGCCCCTGGTCATCTAGCCCAATCTCCCAGCATATTTTATAGTTGAAGAAAACAAAGACCATTCTAGTCCAAGCCACTGCAATGCAGGAATATGCAGCTAACCCATACAGGGAAGTTAGTACCCTGCTCTAACTACTAAATTGTGCTGCCTCTAATGCCAGGTGTGCAGTTATTCCATATGTGGTCAATTTCTATACCACTTAATAGAACAATAAATATTGGGTTACAATTTTTTTAATGGAATGAAGTGCAATATAGTGGTACCTCGACTTACAAATGACTCGACAACCGGATTTTTCGACTTACGAATGGGGGTAATGGCCGCGCGCTTACGAATGTCTCGACATCCGGAAAAAACCGTGGCGGTTTTAGATAGGGATTTTTTGACTTACGAATTTTTAGATAGGGTTGCTTCGACTCACGAATTTTTTCGTTTCCAATGCATTCCTATGGGAAATCGCGTTCCCAATGGCGTTTTTCGACTTACAATTTTTTTGACTTACGAAGGTGCCTTCGGAACGGATTAAATTCGCAAGTCGAGGCATCACTGTATACAATTTCATGCTTTATACAGACCTGCCTTGCCATTAGTCATATGCTGGGTGTGTAATTCTTGCTATTTCTTAACCATTTTACTTGCTCTATATGTGTTCCAATATTTAAAATGTGTCTATATGATGTAACGTAGTATCAGTAGTATCAGTGTATGATGAAACTGATCTTATCATCTGAAGTTTATTAAAACCTATAATAACCTATATAGGTATATATAGGCAGTGTGTATTTGAGATCTGGTCACTACTGATGAACAGGAACAGGTAAGTTAAAAATATTTTCTTCCATGTATCTTTAAAATTTATTTTTGGGTGACCTGTCTTCAGTCTTGTATTTTAATAGCTTGCATTCTTCAGTTTTACATTCAACAACGTTATATGTTACTGTAATGAGGTACAATCCTGTAAAACTTAAGCAAACTTCCATCCCATTGTAAATAATAGTACACCTTGCCAATGCAAGTTGAAATTGTATTGTACCTTTTAAAAATATATTGGAAACAGTTTAGCTAAGCCCACACTGTTTCAATGGATTGAGTCATGAGGTGTTGCAGACCCCATTTCCCAGTACCAGAAGTAGGAATTCCCACATCTCCAGACTCAGTCACCTTCCTTAAAAAAATTTTTATGGTGGTTACCGATGCTTAGTTTTTTATTTTTACTTTAAAAGGTTTTTTTAAAAAAAAATTAACAGCAGAATGTTGCTTATTCCCACGTGAATGTACCGTAGTTTTATTCCTGTAGTCATGATGGCTCTATGTGTTAAGGCCATTTTATAATATGAAACCACACATGCTCAGCATATGTGTGTTTGAGAAGGTGTGTGTGTGTGTGTGTGTGTGTGTGTGTGTGTGGTTTCAAAACTTTTATTTTGTTTATAGAAGCAGGAATATAGAAGCAGTTAAGCAGTTGTGACACATATGAACCATCAGAAGGTTAAAAAAAACATGTAAAAATTTAAGACTGGTAGAGGAAATCCATTTTTTATCATTCCAATCTTCTCATCAACAGACCACTCCTCCATTATATAAAATTGAAGACATGGTTATGCCAACCACTTTGTGGTATGGTGGGCAGGATAGCATACAAAACATAAAGGACGTGGGGCCGTTCCTTCCTCAGATCTCCGATTAAGTTTTCTACAAGTATATTCCTGAGTGTCAGCATTCAGATTTTTATGGATTTTCTTCGATGCTCTGAAGAAACTATTCCATTATATTTCATCTTATAAAAAAGGTACAAATAAAGTCTTAGTAATGTCACTAACTGCATATATGCATCCATACGTCGGAGTTTTCTCGGATACATCTGGGAATTGGACTGTCAAAGTGGCGTTTGGGTGGATTTTTCCTGAATCGGCAAAATGTCAGGGAAAACCCAGCTGAATAGCAACTAGGGCAATTTATTTTTTAATGCTTTATAAATCCCCAACAACTTTGTCCGGATTTTCACTTTTGGGAATATGGGAGACCTATACAATGACTGTAGACACTGCATTTGGTCTGTATGCCTTGTATTTATGATCAATTATCTGGCGCTGTGGGTTAAACCACAGAGCCTAGGGCTTGCCGATCAGAAGGTCGGCGGTTCGAATCCCCACGACGGGATGAGCTCCCGTTGCTTGGTCCCAGCTCCTGCCAACCTAGCAGTTCAAAAGCACGTAATAGTGCAAGTAGTTAAATAGGTACCACTCCGGCGGGAAGGTAAACGGCGTTTCCATGTGCTGCTCTGGTTCGCCAGAAGCGGCTTTGTCATGCTGGCCACATGACCTGGAAGCTGTACGCCGGCTCCCTCGGCCAATAAAGCAAGATGAGCGCTGCAAAGCGCTTTATATCATCCAATATAAAGCAGATTGTGGTAGGGCTGTTAGGAAATTAACTTTAGGGTTTGGGTTCTGGCCTAGGCCACAGGTCATGCTGAGTAATGGGGGCGTGGGTATGTAAATCCCTGAGTTCTGATTGGTTGAAGGGTCCCCTTTTAAGGTCTTGCCCTCCATTTTGCAGTCACATTTTGCCTTAGCGTTTGAATCCCCTCCCACCCGCCCTTTTTTCTTGCAGGTTAGCACGACATTGCTATTGCCTTCGGGGCCGCCTGTATTCAGGGGCCAGTAGGAATTTTTCCAATTGGCTGATTGGCTTTGCCTTTGGTTTTCGCCTACTGCGCTAGCAAATTGTCACAACTTGTTAGGTTGGCGGTCAGGCTTTTGGTTGGTTAATCGGTTGGTAGAGGGGTGTGGCACCCAGATGCCTACCCCCCACCTCTGTTTGCTCCATATAGAAGTATTCCGTTAAAGGAATCTCGGGGCTTACGCTCTTGTCCTTACCATCCCGCCATTGGCGGGGATGGTGGGCCCAATTATAAGAGTAAGAGCCTTGGGGAACATTCTTGGGAAATGATAGGAGGGAATGACTGGGCTCAGCCACCTCCTCTCCCAGGTACTGTCCGAGCGGACAGTGGTGAGTCCTGTCCCATGGTGACAGCTGAAGTGAGTCCTGCCCCAACTGGGCAGATGAGGTGAGTCCTGTCCGAAGGGGACAGCTGAAATGAGTCCTGTCCTAAGTGGACAGATGGGGATAGTCCTTCTTAGGAAGGATGAGTGGATAACCAAAAGCCTAAGCCAACACTCGGATTAAAATTTGGTGTAATTAAATAAAGTTGTGGCCCTAAATTAATTGCCAAAAACCAAACCATAATTCTGGTGTCAGTTGTGAGTTATTTAAGGTAATTTCTGGTAAGCCTCGACACACAACCCCAGAGTCGGTCACTACTGGACCTAATAGTCAGGGGTCCCTTTACCTTTATCTTTACTAAAAAGTAAGCCTACCAGGATTTAGTGCTATGTAAATGACTATACGATTCCAACTTAAATCTTTAATAAAATTAATTTTGCTGGTCCAGAGAACAGAATTAGGTACTGAACAGACAGTTAAAGAATGATGTACAAGGGACAGATGTTAGACATCCAATACATTTGAAGACCCAAATGATGTCTTAAAAATGAGGGAAAGATGTGAAAGGTGAACCTCATTTTCATTTTCATGTTTCTGATCCTTTTCCTCAACAGAGTGCACCCCCATTTTATAAGATAGAAGATATTACTGTGCCAACTGCTATGTGGAGTGGTGGACATGACATTGTTGTAACCACAGAGGCTATTGAACAGCTGCTCCCTCGAATCCATCATTTAGTTTTCTATAAGAATATTCCTGATTGGCAACATTCAGATTTTATCTGGGGTCTTGATGCACCAAAGCGGTTGTATAAGGATGTGCTTTGTCTGATGCAAAAGTTCAAATAAAGTCTTAATGTGAGGTCCAAACTACGGTATATATCTGATATTAATGCAGACTATGTTCTTCCTTTCTGTCGCAAAAATATTGAAGGTGGCTATCAATAGCAAAAGGATCTAAAGAAGAAAAATACATAACAAAATGGATGGTAAAAATGTAACAACAAGCAGGAGTCCAGCCTCTAGTACTACTTATTATTATATTTCATTTTATATTTAGTGACCATGCTTTATAGAATAAACTTGCTTCTCTTCTGTATAGAATTATGGAACTCCATATCCGAAGTCCCCCCCACCCCCTTTAAAATGCAATCAGAAAATTAACTGCAAATTGAAATATACTCTGAATTTAGTGGTTGATGTTTAGCTGCTGTATTCTCATATTGAACAGGATCCTAATTCTCTAAAGTGATTTTGAGATCCGCTCTGCTTTTTCTTTGCAACACTACGTTTCATAATCAAAGAAAGTGCTGGCAGATTCTGTGAGATATAAAAAGGTAAAGGTAAAGGGGCCCCTGACCATCAGGTCCAGTCGTGTCCGACTCTGGGGTTGCGGCGCTCATCTTGCTCTATAGGCCGAGGGAGCCGGCGTTTGTCCGCCAGCATGACAAAGCTGCTTCTGGCGAACCAGAGCAGCGCACGGAAACGCCGTTTACCTTCCCGCCGGAGCGGTACCTATTTATCTACTTGCACTTTGATGTGCTTTCGAACTGCTAGGTTGGCAGGAGCTGGGACCGAGCAATGGGAGCTCACCCCGTTGCAGGGATTCAAACTGCCAATCTTCTGATCAGCAAGCCCTAGACTCTGTGGTTTAACCCACAGCGCCATCTGTGAGATATACTCCCTATAAATTCCCCATTTTTTAAATCGAGGTTGTCCAGTTCATACCATACATTACAAACTTTCAGTTTTCTTTATAGCCATCTCAGTTTCCCCCCAAGCTTGTTTGCTGTGATATTGCTTTATTTTCACAAATGGTGGCCTCTTTCACTTAGGGACTCAGCTTTAATTAAGAGTCCTTGTCAGTGTTGGTCGCTTTGAACCAGTCCTGCAACTACATTAGCTGACGGAGCATTTCCACCCACATCGTTCAGCCCAAACACTGAGGTCCAGCTCCAAGGGCCTTCTGGCAGTTCCCTCACTGTGAGAAGTGAGGTTGCAGGAAACCAGGCAGAGGGCCTTCTTGGTAGTGGCGCCCATTCTGTGGAACGCCCTCCCGTCAGATGTCAAGGAATTAAACAACTATCTCACTTTTAGAAGACATTTGAAGTCAGCCCTGTTTAGGGAAGTTTTTATTGTTTGATGTTTTATCATGTTTTTAATACTCTGTTGGGAGCCGCCCAGAGTGTCTGAGGAGACCCAGCCAGATGGGCAAGATAGATAGATAGATGATAGATAGATAGATAGATAGATAGATAGATAGATAGATAGATAGATATTAGTACCCCATGATTTGCAAACTATGTGAGCTGAACTATCTTCCAGCAGTCAGACTGGGGAGATAAGGCTAATGTTTCTACTCTCACAGGCTCAGCTACTCAGCACAGGTTGATAGAATGTGGGTGCGCTACCAGGTCAATGGGGCCTGGGGCAAAGCGTGTGTGAAGAACGCAACAGGCACGCACTTTTCTATCCCAGCCTTGTAAAGCAGCTCAGGGCTGGTGTCGCTCTGGCCTAACAAAATTATAACCTGGCACTTTATAATGGCTTTCATCCACCGCCGCAGCCCCCCACCCCCAATCACCCTGACTCATTTTTTCCATTGCAGGCATAAAATGGAGCTCACTCAGAAAAAAAGAAGCTTGTCCAGATTAGATTTATATGAAACCCAGAGAAGAAATTGCAAGAAAGCAATGTTGGTATTAACTCTTTGTGAGGATGATACTATTTATACAGTGTATACGCCACCTAATTAAAAAAAAGGTTCAGTAATGATAAACAAATTTGAAACCACAGAATTCTAAAAACAGCATCAAACCAGCATCAAAGGAAAAACCTATATATATATATATATATATATATATATATATATATATATAATGTAAAATGTTTGTGTGTGTCCACGTTTCTCTGAAACTGCTTGACCGATTGCATTGAAATTTGGACACAACATCACATGTGAATACACGAGTGTTTGCATACACTTTGCATAGACAGATTTCTCACCTGTGGCAGGTAAAACTCCATTTTTCAAAAACACAACTCCACACAGCGGCATCTATTGGGCGTCGATGTAGCAGATGCTATACTACATGCATCACACAGCGGAGGCTGCTGGGAGCAACTACTCGGCAACTCCTTCTCTGAGGGCGGGGGCTGGATCCTGATGTCAGCAAACACAGCATGCTGGAACCACCACCATGGCGACTAATGCTCCAAGGGCAATGGCCGGATCCTGCCCCTTCTCACCAGGTCCCGCTGGGACCATGAGGTATGTGAGGGAGGAAGAGGGAACTCTGATGGAGACTGGGTGGTTCCTGCTCCAAGGCCGACACCCGGATCCTACCCCATCGACCGCCGGGCCATGCAGAGAACATGAGCTATATGAGGGGGGGGGAAACGCCAGCGGATAGTGGAGGACTCCTGTTCCGAGGTCAATGGCCAGATCCTGCCCCTTCGCCTGCCTGCCCCGCCAAGAGCATGAGGTATGCAAAGGGGGGGGGGAGAAGGAACACCGACGGAGAGTGCAGGAGACCCACGGCTTTCGGGGACCCTCAATGGGTCGGGACGGGATGGGGGGATTTATCAGAACGCCCTTGGGGGACTGTGAAATGGGGGGCAGGGGTACCTTCTCTACTTTCACTACAACCCTCCTATCTGTGTCTTATCTACAGACAAAATGCACGTCCATTCTTAGCCTCAGCCACAGCAACGCGTGGCTAGTACAATAGAAAAGACTTTGGTTTTGTGCGCTTCTTTGGATGCTATGTAGCTATTTAATGAAATGAAGTAAATGACTGTAAACCACAGTCATTATATAATAATAAATCTCTGAGTTACATTTTAAAAAATACAGGGAAGTGTAATATAAATTTCAATGTTTTGTACAGACTTGCCTATGCCACTAAGCATATGATGGGAATGTGTATGATCTTAACCATTTTGCTTGCTCTGCATCTCTTCTAATATTTAAAATGTACCCGCAAGGGCACCTGATGCACCTTTATATAGTGCACCATCAAAGAGATCTTATTCTCTGCAGCTTGTTACAAACTAGGTCTTCTGCAGTGTCTATATGAGATCTTGTTGCTACTCACAAAGAGAAACAGGTAAGAAAAAACATTTTCTTTCATGTATCTTTTTAATTTATTTTGGGATGACATGTCTTTGGTCTTGCATATTAATAGCTTGCATTCTCAGATGTACATTTAACATTAGACATTACTGTCATAAAGTACAATCCAGTAATCTATTAAAAAGTGTTATGTACTGAGCTTGGATATACCTGCATCCCATTGTGAATAATAGCAAGTTTCACTCTTTACAAATGCAAGATTAAAGCATTTTTTACCATATTTTTTTTTTTAAAATGCAAAAATGTTAGCAGTTTAGCTAAGCCCACACTGTATAATGGATTGAGACATGAGCTGTTGCAGCCCAGTATTTGGTGTCACAACTCGCTTGGCAATGGCTCCAGCATTGGAGATATGATACCCTCTAATATTCTTCAAATGAAAATGGGAATGTTCTATTCTACATCACAAAGCTTCTCCCCTGTTTGATCTCGCCACACATGTATGCATCATATATTCATATACAATTGTCACTTAGGCCCACTTACAGCCTCTTAGCCTCACGGGATTTTTGTAAAGAAACAAATGTGTTGATCCCAATAAGATACACCTTCAATGGATAAATGAAATAACATTTTAGCTATAAGCTGCCTTGAGTCCCTGTCAAGGAAAAAGATTAGATACAATAATGAGAATGAGAATGAGAATGATAGAAACTGTGAGAATGATCAGGAACATATCAGAGAGTAAATCCTATTGATCTCAGTGGGACTTACTTCTAAGTAACAATGCTTAGGATTGCAGTGTACGACTGCACAGTCTTTACCCATTTACCTGGGAGCAAGCTTCAGATGCCCCAGCTTCCAAAGGAGCGAAGCTTGTGGGTTGGAACTCGTGGTCTCTGAGCCTTGATTTAGGAAGTCCCAGTTGAGTTCCAAGGCCTTTACTCATGTGACAGTGTACATAGGGGTAAAGTCTCTGCACTGATTAGGAAATGTATAGGATCTAGATAGATAGAAATGCTGTGCTATATTTTGCCTTGCCTATGAAATATAATTTAACTGAAAACGGTCGCTGTAATTAGAAAGGGAAGAAAGAAAGGAAGAATCAGGAAAGGAGAGAAAGAACAAAGGAAGGACAGAGAGAAGAAAGAAAAACAGGAAAGGGAAAATGGGGGGGGGGAGAGAATATGAAGGAAATGAAGAAGAGAGAAAGAAAGGGAGAAAGAAAGAGTAAAGAATTGGGGAGAGAAGGAAAGTGAAGCGGGAGAGGAAGTAAAGGAAGGAGGACTGGGGAAAGGGGGAAAGGAAGGAAGGAAAAGTAGGGAGAAAGTGAAGCGGGAGAAGAAGAAATGAGAGGGAAAGCAAGAGAAAAGGAAGGGAAATTGAACAGAAGGACATATTTGGAAAAGGAGGAAAGAAGAGAATATGTAGGGAAAACCTCTGCCTGACCTCTCCTTCCACCCACCCCCATGATGCCCTTCATCTCCACCACCGCCTTCTTTCTCTTGGCTGGTCACACATTCCTTGGATCTGTTTACTGACAGTGTGATCATAGCTGCCAAGTTTTCCCTTTTCTCACGAGGAAGCCTATTCAGCATAAGGGAATTTCCCTTAAAAAATGGGATAACTTGGCAGCTATGAGTGTGATGCATGTGTTTAATTGGTAGTGAGTGGGAGCCTGTGTTGGAAGGGGGCCAGCACATGCTGCTGGGGTGCAAAGAGCAGAATGGGAAGGACGAGAGACAGACAGACAGAGAGAGAGTGCAGATAGGAAAGGAAGGGGAGAGGGCAAGGGCACTTCACAGCAGAATAGACACGTATTTTGAAAGCATCCTCTCCCCTCTCCTCTCCTCCTCTGCCAGGTTCTGCAGGCTCCAAAAACATCTTCACTCACATATGACCTCCACTGCTGATGTTTGAGCCCCTCCCCCCCATTCTTTTCCTCTGCATAGGGCATCCATGGATGGGGCTGAAGACAGGGAGGCAAGCTATTCTTAAAGGGGGCGATGGGCAATATTGCAGCTACACTAAAAATGCAAGCTCGCTGCGAGCACAGTGCCCCTTTAACATTACCTCAAATTAGAACTCTCTGTGACGAAGTAAAAATCCATGATTCCCCTACGGTTTTCATGATGGTCTCGGAATTTTCGGCACAGTAGAAGGATATGCTATTGTTCTTTCTGGAGAATACCCCTGCCAGAGCCAGCGGATAACATCAAACTTATTCTTTTGAAGAACCATTTCTGTAGAACTTATAGAAGCTTTGCCAGCAACGTGAAATGATTATAACTGACCTTATTTTGCTGCGTTCAGATGGGCCTCAAGCTGCCATCAATCTTGGAACACAGTTTGATCTCTGGCATGTTCTCAGTCCTTAATTTTTCTAAGCAAACACATTTGCCTTTGGCCACTGTCAAAACAACCCCAACATACCTGGCAAGTTTCAGATCTGAGAGACAAGTATTCATGATGTGGACAAATTGCATTGCAAATTACATGGCATCCTTTTATGATCAGAATGTGTGAATAATGATATATAATGAGCAGTTGTCACCAAGAAAGAGCAATTATTTTCAGGCAAGTTGGGGTTTTTCAAACAGATGCTCCTTTGGGACGCAGAATTTAACTTTTTGAAGTCTTTCACTTTCATGCTTCAGACAAACACATGAGTTGCTGAGTGGAAGAAAAAATCTAATTAACTGCCCTTAATTACAGCTGCATAAATATGATACAATGGTACCTCGGTTTATGAACATAATCGGTTCCGGAAGTCTGTTCATAAACTGAAGCGTTCATAAACTGAAGCGAACTTTCCCATTGAAAGTAATGGAAAGTGGATTAATCTGTTCCAGACGGTCCGCGGAGTACTTAAACTGAAGCGTTCATAAACTGAAGCGAACTTTCCCATTGAAAGTGATGGAAAGTGAATTAATCCGTTCCAGATGGGTCCGCGGCGTTCATAAACCGAAAATTCGTAAATCGAGGTGTTCATAAACCAAGGTTCCACTGTAAATCACTTTATTTCATCCCACATTAATTTTTTCCATGATATCTCAAGAGATGAACTACCAATGCTGCTTGAGAAGTGAATGTTCTTATGTATAGGTCTTGTGTATCTACTGAGGTAAGGGAGCACTCAACAATAGGGTGATGACTTTTTCATTTTTTTTCTCAAAAATTATTTCCTGTAGCACAAATGGATGAACTTTTGCCTATTAATGACTAAAATGAGGTATATTCTATTGAAATATTTTAAAAGGTTACGCACAAACCGTGTTAAAAAATTTTTGTATGCCGTTTTACCATTTCATAAAATTGTATTAACAATTCTATATATATTTCGTATCAAATTTGGACACAACACCAGATTCCACAATGGGGAGTGTTCTTAGCAACATAGGGTATACAAATGTCACACCTGTGCAAGGTAAAAGCCCCTTTTTGGGACCTCAAAACTCAACCAGCAGACCCTGCCGGACACGCTGGGAAAAGAACCTACAGGAGAGGTAGCAAAACATTGTCCTCTAGCGGCGTCTATACTGTTACTGCAGCTAAAAAAAGCTTCCTTGTGTTTTTTGATGACCCTATATAATGTTGTGTACATGTGGCTCTAAAGCTTGGGTTCAATTTTATATCTGCTTACAGTGACTTCAAAAATGGTCAAAAAACTGATAAATAAATTTTTTTAAATCATCTTGTGCGTAAGGTTTTTTTAAAAATCAAATCTCTTTGAAAGTAAGATTGTATCTAATCTTTAATGAAAGCTCATCAAATTATGATACAGGGAAATGAGGTTGTAAAAAAGTCATCACCCTACTCAACAATTGTGAAGAGGATTGCATAAAGAAATTGAAAATTGTTTTTTTTGACCCATTAAAAACATTCTGAGAAATGAACACACATTTATCAGCATATCATTTGATATTCATTTGTACTTCTCATCCTCAGAATCTACTAATATCAAGGACCATCAAGGTAGCATTTAGCATTAATAATTCTGTTGCATCACAGCCTTCAACACCTATCAGATCTCCTTAAGACCTTTCTTCAATTCAGTGTTTTCCCTGAAACATTTTCTATTAAGGAGATACTGTAGTTCTGTTTTATACACAGGCCCAAGATGTGGCTGTTTTGGGGAGTGGCCTGCTTAGTCCAACAGGCTGTGATGTCTGAAGAATTCATAAGGGGAAAACATTTGAATCCTCAAGAATTCATGGAAATTGTAAGTTGATAATTCAGGTGCCCTTGAAAACAGTAGGTTGTAATCCTTACAGCTTCCCTTTTAAACCGTTTTCAAGTGTGCATGCATTCCCAAGCAGATTCTCCATGCTTGACAGGGTTATCTCGCACTGCAAATTTATCTGAAAGTGTTTTAAACAATTATCCTCCCTTGGGGAGAAATTTGATTCCGTTCACATTTCAAGCTGAATCCACTTAATTTGCATTTTCTGAAACAATTATATATATTTAAAAAATCATTCAAAATTGGCATTTCCCAAATTTTGCAATGCTGTTCTCCAATCAGGTAATGGAACTAGAAACACATATGTCAGGGTAAAGTGTGTTCTAAAATGCAAATATGGGTGAAAACAACATACAAAAAAGCATTTTGTCTGGCAAAATTGGCTTGCAGAAAGGTGTGTTTTGGGCAAACTTGCATACAATCATGTGTACATTATAAGAGTTTAGGGGAGGAATGGAGAACCTAAGGCCCTCCAGATGTTGTTGGACTACAACTCCCATCATCTTTGACCATTGTTACCTGGGACTGATAGGAGCTGGAGCCCAGCTATAGTCACAGGCTTCTCATTCCTGGTGTAGGGCTAGGGAAGTCATTGAACAATGATCCTGGCTCTGAGAATTGTCCCAGAATATTTTTTTATCAAGCTTTTTAATTTCCATCCCTCTCCACTCACAGCCTGAAATCATCCAGTATTGGGGATATCCCAGTGAAGAGTATACAGTCCTGACAGAGGATGGCTATTACCTGCAGGCAAACAGAATTCCACATGGAATAAACGGTTCTGGAATAAAGACAGGTATCTTTGGAATGGTGTTTTGTATGGTTGTTTGAGGTGCTGTTCATACCTTTTCTGCGAAAAATATTAAATAACAGCATGGACATTTCACCCAAGTGTGTCCTATGTTAACAGGTTCCACGGATCTAATGGCTTTAATTGTGCCTTTCCGAAATTTGCTTTATGTATTGGGGGTAAATGTTGTATTTCTGTTTTCAGTAGTCAGTAGGCTATTTGATAAAAATAAAGCTTTTCTCTCCACATCCCTTTTGGATATGGTGGGATATATCCACAAATATCTCTTCTTGAGTATCATCTCTGCCAAGTTTCTTCCAAATTAGCATCAGGTGTGCTGTCAACATGTGGCCCTGCCCTCTTGCACCTAACTCCATCACATCTATATCCAGTGTTGCTTTTCCAGAAAAAGAGGTGCCGGAACTCACCAAGAACACACCCCTCTTTCTCTTACAATGCCTGAAAGGTGCCGGAACTGAGTTCTCTCTGAAAAAAAGCCCATAGCTGCCAAGTTATCCCCTTTTTAAAGGGATTTTCCATTATGCTGAATAGGCTTCCTCGCGAGAAAAGGGAAAACTTGGCAGCTATGAAAAAGCCCTGTCTATTTCTGTTAGGTTTGATGCAGCCAGTTTGGATTCATTCCACAAGCATTTCCAGTTGTTTCAAAGTTTGTCAGCTCCATGAGGAGAATGTCTATGTTTGCTACTTCAGCTTCCAGTGATATATCTCTAGCTGGGGTGACCTTGTTGCAATTATCTATGCCAGCTAATATTTTGTACCACATGGCTGACGTTAACACATAGGGAAAAGATGTCATGATAAATTCCATGGGCTTCATTTCTTGCTTTGGCCAGCAAATTAAGATCTTCTAGTGCTAATTTAATTCTAGGCAAGTGAGCTGCAAAAGGCTTTGCACATTCAACATGTTCTGATCATTTAGTTTTAGACATACCATGGAGACAACAACCACACATTTTTTTTAGTTCTTCCCATTGCTTAGGACTGGAACCAAACAGGTGGTACACAGCTTGAATTGTTCCCCAAATGGTGTTTCTTCATGTATGCAGCATCATTTCCACATAAGTTGGGTGTGGGACAATTGCAAAGTGAAAAAAAATTCTGTTCTTGCTTGCGTGTTGTTGTATTTTCCAGCCATATTTGCCCCATTATTGCAAGGCTGAGCTGTACTTTCACCGAGAGGAATAGTTTGTACTTTCAATGAACAATTATCAACTGAGCAATTTCTCTCCCTCTTTTGTTGCTACAATCTGCAGACTTGAGAATTCTGTGTTTCTTTTAAAAGTATGTTTCTCAAAACAAATGTTGTTTGTTCAATATGGGAAGAATCTGGTGTGGCATCTACTATTGCGGCTAAGTAGGCCTACTTTGCAATTTGCCTCACAAGCAAAATGTGTTGTTTCACACGATTCAAGCATTCTGCAATAAATTAATTTTGTGAATCAGGGACAGATAATGAACTTGAAACTGCCCGCTCCTTTTCTGTGACTCCTATACTACTTAGCACGTGTTCCAGAAGGATGGGGTTCAAAATGGAGAGCAGTTCAAAAAAGTTCCCATTGTTTTAATCACCAACTCGATGGGATGAACCAGTATATGCTAGACTATGTTATTCTAAGAAGAGTACAACATCATACTCTCCAACATTTCTCCAGTGAAAATAGGGACATCCCATTCCATAATGTCAATTTTACTATTTATACCCCATACATCTTACTGGGTTGCCCCAGCCACTCTGGGCAGCTTCCAACATATATAAAAACATAATTAAACATTAAAGAAATTCCCTATACAGGACTGCCTTCAGACAGCTCTGGAGTTGGATAACTCCATACGTTCTAACATTTCTCCAATGAAAATAGGAACATCCTAAGGAAAAGCGGGACATTCTGAGATAAAATCAGAAACTGGGACAGCTGCTTTAAATCAGGGACACCCATTTGGAGCGTTTGCAACATTGATTAACCACTTTAAAAGGAACATTCTGGCTCCCCTTCTTTGGCTCCCAAGCCACACTTTTGACCTTGGGCAGGTGAATGGTGTACCCACTGCCCCCTGTCTCCTGGCCCCGAGTCAGATACCAAAGGGAAATGTTGATGCTCTGTGAGTGAGCATATCTGGAGTATTTGATCCAATATTCTCTTTGTTTTACAGGGCCTAGGCCAGTTGCGTTATTGGTAGTTGACCTTTTTTTGGAAGGTAGGAGCTGGATTGCAAATCTTCCTAGCAATAGTCTGGGATTTGTCCTAGCAGATGCCGGTTATGATGTCTGGATACTAAACAACAGGGGGACCACCTGGTCTAGAAGACACAAGCACTTCTCAGTAGACCAAAAAGAATTTTGGAATTTCAGGTAAGTACAAGGGACCAATGTTGCTTGGATGGAAGGGATGCTTTTCCTGAGAACTTTCCCAGGACTCAGCTAGAATGGTAAAGAAAAAGCGTGTCCCAGACTGTAACCATCTAACCTGAATGGTTAAGCATTTTACTTTGTCCTGCCTTGTAGCTTCTTCTTCTTCCTTGGTGATCATTCATAGCCGAGTAAGATTGTCTTCCATGAACACAGTTTTAACCATGGGTCCGTAAGTGACGGTGGAGGCCAATTCTGGATCCACACGTCCTTCCACAGTGGGGACATTGGTTTCCAGGTGGGAGTTGATCACGGGGTAGATTTGCCAAGCTTGCCTTCCTCTTAGCATGTTTCTCCCTTGTGTCCTGAGATCGAGTTTCTTCAAAGCCCATGACACCTTTGGACAAGCCTAAACTATCTTAAGTAAGAGTGGAAGGGCATCACCGAAACCACCAAATACTGCAGGAAATGTTTCCTTTGCTAGAAAATTAGAAGAGGGGTAGACTTGATCTGCAGAAGGAAAGGTGTGTTTAAAGTGCACATTGCATACACTGAAAGCTGAATGAAAAACAAATTGATATACATTCCAGAGAGGAATATGTGCATCATAACCACTACTATGAGGGCGTGCCATACGTGAGGCAAAGTGAGGTGGCAGGCTCCAAAGGGATAGCAGATCCATCCTCTAAGGAATAGCCGTTTACTGACTTTTTCTCCTGGTGAGCAACAATTGCGGCCCAGCGCCTTCCTCAGCTTGCCCCACTGTGCAGTGCCATTTTCTGCATCCCTCTTGGCTGCTGTGGTACCTCATGGGTTTCCACCAAACCCGGAGATTCAAACGGGCCAATCCGCAGCGGTCTGGGGGGCGTGGCTTGGCGAGCAGGCTTCACTCAGGTCCGCCTGCCAACTATTTGCCTGGCCGACCCTGTGTGCTGCAGTCCAGTCGGCCGGGAGCATCATCCACTTTGTCCCTCTCTATAATATAGTTGCTATTTCTCTAACCATTTCTTCTTCAGCTAGGAGGGCTTTGCTGTGGTCTTTTGATGGTTGCCGGGAAGGAATTTCCCCAGCGTCTCAGGTTTTGCGCCTTCCCCATAGCACTAGTCAGAACTTTGGCCTTGGGCGGAATCCTATAGTATTTCATCCAATAGGGGTGTGATGAAGTGGTGACTCACCCTCCCCCCCTTTTCACTGTGGCAGCGTTAACAGGGTACCCCATTAGAGGGGCCTGGAGGGAAGTCTCTGTCCAAAGAGCCAGTTGCCCAGGGCTGGTGGGCCATAGAGCTTCCCTCAGCATTTGGGGACCATCCACATAAACCTGTGTTTTGCGATGAATCTGCCCCCCAATAGACGCTGTCATTCCTCAGTTGTTCCACCAGTTGGGGGGGGGGTGGCTGAGAGGGATACATACCCAATGCCCATGCCAAGGCTTTGAACATCTGAAATCAATAAAGTTGTGGCAAATTTTAAATCCCAGATGGTTGTCGTGTCCATTCATTTTACCCCCCTTTTTAGATCAGGCACACTGGGGCAGGGGACTCTGCAGCTGGGCACGCAATGCATCGCCTGTTGCTGCCGCCATGGTGGCAGCAATGGCTGTGGCATGCTACTTAAGGGCCAGGATTGACAATTCCTTGGCAACCCCTCCAATGCTGCCTCCACAGCAGCCTCTTGGTGAATAGGGGGTGCTGCAGGACTCCTCTACTGCCCAGGAAAGAAACAGTGGGGGGCTGCCCTCTGGGGTTTCCTGGGCTTGGCACTTGCCCAGCATGATTCAGAGAGGGCTGCTTTCTGATTCCCACTTCAACCATAGGTAAGGTTGATTTGATTCCCTCCACAATTGCTCCTGATGTAGATCTCAATTCACTCCTTCCTCCCTGGTGGGACATGGCACAATTTTGTGATTTGACTCAGGTGCCAAAATGTCTTCGGCCTACCTTGACTACTACTGACAGATAAAGCCCTGAAAAATTAGGGATTTGGATTACTAGACGGCCTGTGGACAGTGTATATATCTGAGAACCTAACTGGGCTAGTTTAAGTGAAATAGAAATATTTAAATAAATCATAAATATATATTTACTTTTTGTTTCCTTACTATTCCCACTGGACAACTTGCAAGGTTATCCTCCAAATGTCAGGGTTACCATGTCCGATGTATTGTATTTTTTAATATTGATACATCAATGTACACAATTGTACACATTGCCAGGTGGGCGGGGTATTATTATTATTATTATTATTATTATTATTATTAATTATTATGCAAATGCAGGTGGTCAAAGTTTCACTGGTATTCTGTCTATGTCTTTCAGTTTTCATGAAACGGCAATTTATGATATTCCAGCAGCCATTAACTTTATTCTGCAGAAGACTAAGGAAAAAAGCTTGTATTATATTGGTCATTCCCAGGGATGTACATTGGGTAAGTGAAGAGCAGAATGAAATGTCTCTTACCTTCTTGCATTCTTGAGGAACCCACTAGGGATGTGGTCCAATCTCAGGACTCTTGGATAGACTAAAGAAAAGAAAAGAAAAGAAAAGAAACAAGTTAAAGCATAGTAGCTTTTTTTTTTTTTAAAAAAAAAGCAGCATTCACATATGTTCCAAGAGAAAGTCGTTTTTCAGTAGTCAAGCTGGGACTCAAAACATGGTCAGGGGAGGAGGGCTGCAGTAATGGACAGAGGCTTGGTGACCTTAAGGTATGAATGGGGAATATTTGGCACTCCAGATTTGGACTCCAACTCCCAGCAGCCTCAGCAACATGGTCAAAAGGCAGGGATTATGGAAGTCCAACAATATCTGGAGGGCTACAGCTTCCTCACTTCTGCTTTAACAGCATGAGAACACAAGCTTTGACTTATTAGATCACAGTTAGATCCATCCTCTTTAATATTCTGTGTCCCAGAATGTATCTGGAAGCTTAAAAGCTAGGCATGAAAGTGGTGGTCACCCCTGTTGCCTTGATCAGCCACATACCTGAACAAACCCACCTGTGCATGGTGGGTTCCATCACGTCCATCACTGCCTTCATCTGCCTCCTGATGTACTTCTTAGAAGCCAGGTCTTCCAATGTAGCTCAGTGCTGGGAGATTGTGGTAAGGTTACCAGACATCCCTGTTTCCCTGGGACAATCCCTGGATTTACAAATCAGTCCCCTGAAAAAATCCATCTATTTAGTAGGAAGTTGAAAAGTGTCCCCAGATTCATTGAAAAAAATATATCTGGTAACCTTAGTGATGGGAAAGAAAAGAAAGTACTTAGTCACATGGTGCATTGTATAACGATGAAATTTGCTACCACTTAAGTTGGTGATGGGCTAGCTACAAATGTAGATGTTTGCAAAATGCTTGCAAAATGGGCTTGTAAAAATCCATGAAAGTTAAAGCTATTAATGGCTACTAGTCATGATGGCTATATACTGCCATCATGGTTGGAGACACCATATCTCAGAATGCTATGCGCTAGAGAAAACATTTCCTTCATGTCCTATTTTCCTATAAGCATCTTGTTGGCCACTGCAAGGAACAGGGTGCTGGACAGGTCAGGGTCAGAGTGGCTGACTAGGACAGAGAGCTATAATTACATCCTGGACTCTCCACGTCTGCCTGCCTGTGGTTTTGGCTGTGCAGAATATACATGAATAATCTCCATTTCTGGTGCAAGTGAGCAAAGTCTGAGAGAGAGACCAGCAGGCATGAAAGAACAGGATCCTGCTCAGCACTTATATGTGACAGATTCTCTTCAAGACTCCAGTGCCTAATTTAAGACACATCCAAAGAGCAAACCAACCTGAATTCGTTGTATGACAGACATTTCAAAAGAAGAGAGATGGAAAACCTTTCACCTTCTGCCGGGGCGTAGGAAGATAGGGCAGCGCGATCCCAAGGGCGCCATCGCGGCTGCCTGCCCCACCCCCAAAATGCACGCCCTGCCCCCAAAACGTGCACTGCGCCCCGCTCCCAGAATGTGCACCATGTCCCTGGGGGCAGCGCGCCTGCTCTCCGCCCTCGGTGGCGGAGCATGAAGCTCCGCCGCTGACCCTCTGGATGCTTATGGACCCCAGTTCCCATCAGCCGCAGCAAGTATGGCTGATGGGAGTTGTAGCCCAGCAGCAACTGGAGAGCCACAGGTTTCTTATCTCTGATTTGTTTGTTTGCAGGTGCAATGTTTTTAAAAAACTTTCTTTTCTCCAGGTTTAATTGCCTTTTCTACCATGCCGCAGCTTGCTAAGAAAGTGAAACTCTCCCTGTGTTTTGCTCCTCCCTATGTATTGGTAGGCACCAAAGGGCCATTTTCATTTCTTCTACGCTGGCCTGATGCATTGTTAAGAGTAAGTATGACTCAAGCATTTGCAGATCCATAATTTTAATATCTATTTTTCTTGTGAGTCTTAACAGAGAGCTACCCTTCATGCTGTCCACTCTGTTTCTTTAATTCAACATGGAGAAGAACTCCACCCTGCTCACCCACTCAGGTCTCAGTGATGAGGTCCAGATCGGCCTCCTCATCCACAATCAAGTCATGGCTGAGGGAGGCCTCACTTCGAGCTGACCTGCATTCAGCAACAGCATCCACAGACCCAAGGGTTGGCTGATAGGACAACCACAATTCCCTAGGTTGGAGGAGGGGCTGGCATACGGCATAGTCACCAACTCTACCTGCATTGTGTGCCCCTTACATTGCCTGCCCCACCTCTCACACCACACTTACTCGTACTCTGAAATGCTGTAATTGCCCCCCATTGCACTCCCCAGCTCCTCTCCTCCCAAGCACATTTTCAGATAAAACAACACCCACCCTGTATTTTATGCCCCCAAGTTAAAAACACCATCCCCATTAAAACAAAACAAAAATTACCCCATCTTCATTCCACTAACTTACCACCTGGGAGGTTCTTTGGGAATGAGGTAATCCTTCAAGTGGTTGTAGGGCATGCCCCAAAAATCTTGCTGAAGCCATGCAGAGCCAGGCTTGCATTAGAATCTGAAGGCACAATTGCCTAGAAAGGCTAGGTATATCACCTTGATTGTGCTGGAGAAAGGTGGTATATGACTGTAACATAAAGGGGATCTATTCCTAGCTGGGGGCTTAATGTTTCCTTCCAAGAAAGGACTATTATTTAGAAATTTAGAGATTTTTATTTTATTTTACAGCTTATATTTGGAAATAAAGAAATATGCCTTCTCAGTAACGAACTAAAAGCTATCAAGGCGAAGATATGCAGCAATCCATTGATTGACAGACTTTGTCTCGAAGTCCTTTCCTTACTTCAAGGACACAATGAGAAAAACCTAAATGTGGTAGGCAGATTTATTATATATCGCTTATGCATTTACTTCTTTTTTTAAAAGAACTAGCGATGTACATAAACATAACGACAAAAGAAAAGCAATCAAACAATCTATCACTTGCCATAATTCTGATTTCCTTAGCACAATTATTCTATAGTGAAATTCTTGAGACCTCTTTCAATAGATGTTACAGTAATCAATCATCGTTTAAAATGCATTTTCAAAGTTGAGCTCAAACCTAGTAGGTAGGTGGTCACTTACACACGACCATTGAAGACAAAATGCACCACAGTCAAAAAAACCAAGAAGTCTCAGAGTTGCAAATTTCAATTGCTTATGCTAATTTCCAGATGCAAAGTTAGAAGGAATTACTACAGTAGGGCAGGCTGTGACCAGGTGACCTCTCTGCCTGAGCCATGTGCTGTCCAAGTGCTCAATGTTGAGATGCAATTTCAAGGCCCCTTTTCTTCCTTCTTATGGCTCTTTATCAGCTGGATTCACTATGGGTGGGGGATACCCATCTAGGTACCCAGACACCTCTTCATCAGAAATCTGCTTCCTTGTGCAGCATGCAAGTGTCTATATGCTGTACTGCCTTAAATGCGAAGGCCTTGTGAATGTAGCTGTTCCTTGAAAACTCTTCAAGGATGTGATTTTAAAAAGCATTTTCTTTCCTATCATTCTTCCAGAGTCGAGCAGATGTGTATACTGGAATTTTCCCCGATTATTCTTCTGTAAAAACATTCGTACATTGGGGTCAGGTACTGTATAATAAAAACCTTCTCAGCATTTCAAAATTCAGGAGTCAAAAGTTGGACATATTTACCTGAATGTTCAGTTTCACATATTCTTGTTTTTGTAACAAGGTTCTCATTTCGTTTTTTTGAAAGTGTCATTTTCAAAATTACTCCCCACCCCTGAAATTATATCCTAGATACTTTTAGAATACTTCCTGTTAGCATCTCACAGGAAGAATACGGGAAGCTCCCCTATACTGAATCAAACCATTGGTCCTTTCAGTTCAAAATTGCCTACCCTGACTGGCAGCCAGGGTTTCAGACTTCAGTATCTCCCAGAGCTTTCTCAAAATGAGGTTGATAAATACATTAATAATCTTCTACCTGACTTTCTAGAGACACCACTGTTTTAACCAGAGCTTTTGGTCCTTTTATTGGCCAGGGTGGATGGGTGGAGATTCTGAAAACCAAGATCCCTACATTTTGAATTTTCTTTGGACTATCCATCTTTCAGAAGATTTAGTACAGTATTTTGAACATGCACCAAATTTCAAATTGTGCATAAGTCTTTTTCATCTTTTTAGGTTGCTAAATCAAACCAATTTAAATATTTTGATTATGGACCAAAGAACGGGGCTATCTACAACATGGTAAGTGATTTGGATTCTAATGAGTGATTTTGCTCGCAGGTTAAACATTCAGTGTGAACCATGTTGTGATTTCTGAGTTCTTGCGTAACTGATAACATCAAAGACACAGAACTGATTGAAACTATGGGTTTGTCTTTGAAAATGCAGCCATTTAATGAGGAGGAGCATAGAAAGCTGCCTTATACCATATCAGACAATTGGTCAATCGGGTTCGACATTGTCTATCTAGATTGGCAGGAGGGTGGGATGGGTTGCAGGTGGAATGGGGCAGAACAGACTAGTGTGTGTCCCAGTGATACCTGTGGCAGTCAGGAAAGGAACCCCTGCCTAACCTAAGCGGAGATTCCCCTTTAATACCTTTTGCTATTCTTACTGGTCCAGTATAGGGAATTTGATTCTGAATGGACAGGTAAAGAATGATTTTCAAGTGACAGATGTTAGACATCCAATACATGAAGATCCAAAAGTTATATTAACAATGAGAAGAAATGTAAATGTGAACCTCATTTTCATATTTTTGATCTTTTCATCAACAGAGTTCACCCCCATTTTATAAATTAGAGGATTCTATTGTGCCAACAGCTGTGTGGAGTGGTGGACATGACAATATTGCAAGCACAAGAAATGTTGAACTGTTGCTCCCTCGAATCACCAATTTAGTGTTCCACAGGCATATTCCTGATTGGGCACATGTGGATTTTGTCTGGGGTCTTGATGCACCAAAGAGGTTGTATAAGGATGTGCTTTGTCTGATGCAAAAGTACAAATAAATGTACTTAATATGAGGGGCAAATTATATATCTGATATTAATGTGCACACTTATTTTAAAGGAATCTTACATCGATCGATTGATTTATGTATTTATATCCCTTATGTATCCTTTCTGTCACAAAGAATATTGAAGGTGGCTTACAAGAACAAAAAGATATGAAGAAGAAAAAGGCATAATAAAATTGACGGTAAAAATGTAACATCAAGTAGGGATATAGCCTCTATTACTACTTGTTATAATAATGCATTTTATTTTATATTGTGTAACGATGCTTTATAGAATAAACTTGCTTCTGCTCTGCAATGAATCATGGAACTCCCTATCTGAGATTCCCCTGCCCCCCTTTAAAATACAATAGAATAATTAACTGCAAACTGCAATGTACTCTGGGTTTAGTGGTTGTTGTTTAGCTACTGTATTCTCATATTGAATAGAATCCTAATTCTCTAAATTGTTTGGGCGAGGCTGGGATTTATGTATAAGCTAAACAAGCTATAGCTTAGAGCCCCACTCTCTTGCCCCCCCCAAATCACTGTTAATATATTTCTTCTTAATTGTATTTCAGTTCAACAATTGCTTTGATAAAATACATATTTTGTTATGTGCAAATGGCATTACCATATAGCATATATTCAATACAAAAAACAGCAACAATTTGTTGTTGACAAAGGGCAGCTGGACATATACCTTCAGTAGCTTAGGGCCTCATCAAACCTAAATCCAGCGGCAAGGTTGAGATGGGGGGGGGCGAGGAGGGTGCAACAGCCTTGCCACTCAGGGCTGGTGTCGCTCCAGTGGCAGTGGGGACTGGGCAGACCCAACACACACACACACACACACACACACACCACACACACACCCTGGGCAGGATGGAGACACCCACCACCACTGAGTTTTTCCAATCCAACCAAAACCCAGATTCACCTTTATTTCAGAATGTATGAGTCTACAATACAAGAGAACGCGATTCTCCAACTCATGATTGTTGCACCAGTTGGCAATACAGTACAAAATATGCACCCAGTACTGATAAGCAGTCGATTTAATAAAGCCCCCTCATGGGCTGTCACTCTATCACGCCCCAGTGTTGTTTTACCATTTAATTATTTTCTTTTCTGTGCGGATGGTGTAATTAGTCACCAGGTGGCAGTAGACCTGCTGATGGAAACAAGAAGGAATTGGTAAACACATTGTATCTATTCTGTTTTTGTCTGATAGAAAGACAATAAAGAGGATAATCTATTTTCCTACCTCTGATTTTTACATATTGCTTTTCTGCAGTCAAGCAGATGCATTTTTTCCCAATCTCTCCTCATTTTTCTTCTGTAAAATCAGTAGCCCACTGCGGCCAGGTAGAGTTTAATCAATGTTTCCTCTGCATTTCCAAACTTAAACATCAGTAGTTGGTTCCTTTGGTTGCTGTTGATGGTGATGGATGATGGCTTTGGATCTGATTTCATTCATTCATTCGAACCCATCACTCCATATTTATTTCTTGATATCAGAATCATAGAATTGTAGAGTTGGAAGAGAACCTGAGAGTCCTCTCATCCAAACCTCCTGCAATGTGGGAATATCAACTAAAGCATTATCTTGTGCCATTACCTATTTCGTGCTAGGCAGAAATTCAACAGTCCCCCCCCCACTATTACAGTGCTGCAACAACGAACGAAATTATGCCTGCTGTGTTTTAGCACTGGGTCTTCTGTAAAATGGCAGCAGCTAGTCTTTCTTATATTTGCTTACAATGATACTTGTGAAAAGACAGTTAATCAAATATGAGCAGTCCAAGCAATTTGATTATTACTTGCTCATTGCCTTTATAATAAGGAAGAAGAACTGGGTCAGTGAAGAACTACCACAAAACAAACGTGTCACTTTAAGGTGATGTTTATCCCCTTTGTGCTGAGGATGTGTCACACATCAGTACCGCCCTGCTCACATCTGATTGGCATTGACAGTCTCTGCTGATATGTGTCCCTGCTTGTGTGTGCCCAGTGGTACCACACATACACTCATGAAAGCTGGATGGATCCATGTGCAGGGGTCAATTTCTATGTGCAAAAACGACCCTTGCTAAATTGGGGCTTAGTCGTGGGCATAGCCAGGGGGCAGGGGGGCAGCTTCCCCCCCAAAATCAAGTAAATCAATACAAAATACTTAAATAACTGAGGTTCCCCCCCCCAACATAAAGCCTGGCTATGCCCATGGGCTTAGTATGCTCATCATCTATAGAAATGATGATGATGATAAAAATTTGTATAGTGTTTTCAAGGGCGGGAACAGCTGTCCACCAGCAAAAATAATTAATTCACTCAAATCCCCTACAGGAAAAAATATTACACCTAATCAAGGCATATATATATAGGGCTTGCTGATCAGAAGGTTGGCGGTTCGAATCCCGGTGGTTCGAATCCCCGCGACGGTCCCAGCTCCTGCCAACCTAAAAGTTCGAAAGCACATCAAAGTGCAAGTAGATACATAGGTACCGCTCCAAGCGGGAAGGTAAACAGCATTTCCGTGTGCTGCTCTGGTTCGCCAAAAGCGGCTTTGTCATGCTGGCCACATGACCTGGAAGCTGTCTGCGGACAAACACCAGCTCCCTTGGCCTATAGAGTGAGATGAGCGCGCAACCCCAGTCGTCTGCAACTGGACCTGCCAGTCAGGGGTACCTTTACCTTTACCTTAGGCCAGGGTTCCCCCAAACTATGGCCCGGGGGCCACATACGACCCGAAAGCCTCTTTTATCCGGCTTGCGATGACCGCAATGATCCCTGCCGCCCGCTCTTACCGGCGTGGGTGGCGTGGCATGGCTGCCCACTTCTGGGCCTGAAAAAGCACCAGAAATCATTTGCGTGCATGTGCTAATGTCATTTCCGGCACCCGTCGATGGGGTGAGCTCCCATTGCTCGATCCCAGCTCCTGCCAAACTTGCAGTTCGAAAGCACGTCAAAGTGCAAGTAGATAAATAGTTACCGCTCCGGTGGGAAGGTAAACACCGTTTCTGTGCACTGCTCTGGTTCGCCAGAAGCGGCTTAGTCATGCTGGCCACATGACCCGGAAGCTGTACGCCGGCTCCTTTGGCCAGTAAAGCGAGATGAGCGCCGCAACCCCAGAGTCAGTCACAACTGGACCTAATGGCCAGGGGTCCCTTTACCTTCTTATATATAACTAGCTATTGTTTCCCAGATGATTACCACCATCTGGAACTTCTGCATAATGAATAAATAAATTTGATAAGCCTGGAGCATAATTGAGTCAGGCGGCAAGATGGTAACTCTTTTTTTAAAAAAAATATATAAACAAATAAATAAATAATAATTGTATTGCATAGGTTTATATAGCCAAAGAGAGAGAGACGTTTTTAAACAAAGAATTAAATTCTGGCAGATGATCGTGTTTGCCTGCGTGACTCATGAGACTGTATATTCTGAAGAAGAAGAAGAAAAACTGGACCAAGAAGTAGGAGATGCAGCTTTTGAAACACAGCTCATTGTTATTTTATTTAGTCCATTTATATTCTGCATTTTGTCCAATAAGTTCACGGTGGTGTGGGTAGTTGGAGTGTGCACAGGCCCTAAGACTTGCCTTGTATCTATATTTCTGCATTTTTTAAATAAAAAAATTCCATCTGTTTGTGTGGCGATGCCCCGACCCCCCCCCCCCGGAATAAATAAAGACACAGGACACATTGCATAAGGTTAATGGGCATGAAAAGGCCACAACTTTATTGATTACGGATGTAGAGAGGTATTGGCTTAGGCATTGGCTCTAACCATCTGTATCCGACTCCAGCCTGCTCTGCTGGCAGTCTGTGAAGGGTTAACCACCGTTGGGTGAGTCCTGCGATGCAGATCAACTAGGAACTCACCCTGGGGCCACTGCTACGGGTCGTGCCTTAGGCCCTCGCCTACCATGGCTTCAGACTCCTTAAGGCTTCACGGCACGATCTGGGAATGCAGCGGTAGCAGTCAGCGGAGACAAGGTAGCGGTGGAAGCAAGCCCGCACTTCCCTGACCCCTGTAAGCACGGAGGTGAGGGGAACGAAGAGGAGGCCGCTGGCTCACGGAGTGCATGAACCGCTGTTCCCCGGTGCCTGATCAGCCACCCCACTCCACAGCACTGCAGACTGTAGCCGGCCAAGGACCTAGAAGGCAAGAAAGAAAAGGATTTAAAAGAAGTCTTTTCGTAGCTGAGGCTTGTCCTGAAGCGACGATCCGAGAGCAGCAAAAACGATGCAGCTGGTGGTCAGGATAAGAGAGGCAGTTTCCCGGCCGTGGGCTTGCTTAAATCAGCAAGCCGCGCCCCCTTGGAACGTCCTGATTGGACGCGTCAAGGGAGCGCCATGTCCGGGAGCCGGCCAATGGGCTGGGGGGAATGGCATCCATTCCCCCATCTCGTGGAGTGCTTGTGGCGCCCACAATCTCCCCTCCTCTCATGGCGGAAGGGACTTTCTTTGTCACTCTCTACATCTGATCTAGATGTTCCCTTGGCTGGATCCAGCAGGGCTCTTCCTACTTTCTTAAAAATAACAGTGGTTAGATGCATGGTAGGCAGCTTCCCCTCCATTCCATGCTTACAGAAAAAGGTGCCTTAGGGTTTCTGGGAACATAAGAAAATAAGAACAACATCATGTGGTTGTCATTGCCGTTATAAGAGAACAAGGGAGGTGTCATTTTAAAAGCTGTAAAGGTAGCTAAATTTCAATCTGCATCTGTTAGTGAAAATCGTGTACAAGCACATTCTATTAGGGGAAATTTCTTTGCAAAAATGTTGTATTACACAATGTTGTATAAAAAGCATACATTGGGAGAAATGAGCACCGAGATGCTGGTGAATTTTCACGAGGGCCTTTAAAAATAAATAAATCAAAACCAGATGTGGAAATGTGGAGAACTGAACTGAAGTTTGTAAAAGTTTGTAAAAATGAGAAACTGAGAAAAAACAAATTAACTCACCCCTAGCTCAGTATTGTCTGCACCACTGGTCTTCAATTGGTGGCCTGGTCCAAGGTAGGCCGCAAGGGGGACACTACCACCATGCCAATATGTGGTTAAAGGAATGGGTCCTCAAATTCATGTTTGGGTTACAAATGGGTCCTGGGTCTGAAAAGGTTGAAGACTGCTGGACTACACTGACTAGCAGTAATAGTCAGGGGACCTTTTTTGGGCCCAGTCTTACCAATCAGAGTCAAGGGCTGAACCTGGGACTCTCTGCCCTCAAAATAAGTGCTATCCCGCTGAACTACAGTCCTACCTTGGTTGTCGAACAGAATGTGTTCCAGAAGTCTGTTCGACTTCCAAAATGTTTGAAAACCAAGGCGCAGCTTCCGATTGGCTGCAGGAGCGTCCTGCAGCTAATTGGAAGCTGCGCCGGATTTTCGTCTTCTGGGGCAAAGTTCGCAAACTGGAACATCTACTTCTAGGTTTGCGGCATTCGAGTTCCAAGTTGTTTGTGAGCTAAGCTATTTGAAAGCCAAGGTACGACTACATAGTCAAAATACGACTGAAATCAAAGTGCCTGTGCCTGCAGCAAACCAAGGACATGGCGTACAGAAATGCACAGCACATGTGAGGTCACCCACCATGCAAATATTTCCACTGCTTCAGATTTTTTTACTAATAATGTGGGGCATCTCCCTTCCCTTCCCTCTTCATGTGCCCAAAGTGTTCTGCCCACACTATCTCTCCATGGGGTTGTTGTTGTTGTTTAGTCGTTTAGTCGTGTCCGACTCTTCGTGACCCCATGGACCATAGCACGCCAGGCACTCCTGTCTTGCACTGCCTCCCGCAGTTTGGTCAAACTCATGTTCGTAGCTTCGAGAACACTGTCCAACCATCTTGTCCTCTGTCGTCCCCTTCTCCTAGTGCCCTCAATCTTTCCCAACATCAGGGTCTTTTCCAAGGATTCTTCTCTTCTCATGAGGTGGCCAAAGTATTGGAGCCTCAGCTTCACGATCTGTCCTTCCAGGGAGCACTCTGGGCTGATTTCATTAAGAATGGATAGGTTTGATCTTCTAGCAGTCCATGGGACTCTCAAGAGTCTCCTCCAGCACCATGGGGTTGTATTCAAGTAAATTTTGTTTGCAGTAGACCATTGAAAGTCCCTAACTTAGCCATATTCACTCATTTCAGTGGGTCTGCTTTGGAAATACCTCCATTTCCTTTCCTCCCTCGTATGACATAGAAAAACAACTATATGGCATGGTGAAAAGGACTTTTTTAAAAAAACCTTTCCATAAAAATTTTATTCGTTTTATATCAACAATTATAAAAACACAATAATACAATAAAAAAACACACCAACAACACACCAAACAAATCAAAAACAATACAAATAAACTCTTATCTTTTCATCTTCTCTAATCATTCTTGTGTGGACTTCCCCAAGTTCTCCCTATCTGATTTTCATTGCTACTCATCTTTAGCAGTTTCATATATCATAATCTTAAACATTCCTTACCACTTAGCCATTACTATAAATTCCTCACATTATAACACTTACATATATTCATCTTAAATTCTATACTAACATCTCCTTCTAACCCTACAGCCAAAAAATTACTTCCAAAGATATCCTAAAATTTAAATACGGCAATATTTTTCTAAATAAACTTTAAACTTCTTCCAATCTTCTTCTACCGTCTCTTCCTTCTGGTGCCGGAGTCTCCCAGTCAGTTCAGCAAGTTCCATAAAGTCCATCATCTTCATTTGCCATTCTTCTATAGTTGGTAATTCTTGTTTCTTCCAATATTTTGCTATTAATATTCTCACTGCTGTTGTGGCATAGAAAAAGAAAGTAACATCCTTTGGGGGGATTTCTTCCCCCCATGAAAAGGACTTGTTTGTTGATCCTGATAATGTCTGTTTCTTCTGGTTTGCTATTCAGTTTCGTAAGTTAAGTTTGAAGTAAAGAATACATAACCTTCGTTTGGGGAAGACCACATCTTTATCTATGTACTTCAAGGATAATAAATGTAGCTTGATAGAGGTTTTATTTTTATGTGTGAGGCCTGGTTCCTGCTTACTGGATGGTGACAGTTAAGTTTTGCTGGTCAACACGGTTATTATTATGGTTTTGTGGCAATGCTGGGGGCAGGGCCAAAAATGCACATTTGACTCACACGTGCAGGAAGAATGACTGAAAAGGGCTAAGGAGTATGAGCAAACAGGAAGCTCAGATAAGAATCTAAGGGTGGCTCTCACATGCTCTGATGTTGGTGATTTTAGTGGTAGCATTCAAGATAGAACCCTGAGGCATGACAGCGGAAGCACAGAGGAGGAAGAGGTTTCTGTAGTTTAATTAGGAAATGACCTGTGCACAGGCTCACCTGTGCAATCCTGTGAAACATCCAAGCAGTAATGTTGCTGCAAGCAGCAGGAGCCACAGGACAGAATGGAGAAGGGATGTTTTGGTAAAGATGGGTGTTACCAATATATGGTTGGTGTTGAAATGAAAACCATCGGATGTGATGAAGTGATCCATATAGAAATACAGTGGTACCTCGGTTTACAAACACAATTGGTTCCGGAAGTCTGTACTTAACCTGAAACGTACTTAATCTGAAGCGAACTTTCCCATTGAAAGTAATGGAAAGTGGATTAATCCGTTCCAGACGGGTCCGCAGAGTACTTAAACTGAAAATACTCAAACCGAGGCGTACTTAAACCGAGGTATGATTGTAGAAAGGACTTGGAAATGGATCCTGGAGGAACTCCATCCAAAAGTGATTGTGTAGCTCACAAATTTAAAACACAATAAAACATCAAACATAAAAAACTTCCCTAAACAGGGCTGCCTTCAGATGTCTTCTAAAAGTCAGGTAGTTTTTTATTTCCTTGACATCTGATGGAAGGGTGTTCCACAGGACAGGCGCGAATCTAGGATGAGATTCTTTTGCATGGCATTCATACACAAACACACAGAGATCTTCATTTTACAAAACACCCTGCTTCAGAAACCAGTCAGGACAGGTTTTACAAGAGTGCATGAATGGGGAAAGGCCTTAAGTGATATGTAATGACAGTTAAAAGGTCAGAAAGGGAAGCACAGAGAGTGATCTTTGCAGCCCTGTGCATGCACAACAGTGTTCTTGTTTATAATTGTAGAATGCTACATGGTGTGAAATTAGCAACGAGGAAAAAATGGCTTTGCTGCCTCTGCACCGTTGGAGTAACCAAAGTATTCGAGCTAACTCCTTACCTGGCCAGCTGTCCTGGACTGGTGAGATACAGAAGAATGGTGGGAGGATCCAGCTGGGGAACCACCAATGAAAGAAAGCTCAGAGCTTGAGGAGGGATGGTGAGACAACAATGAGTGGTCAGAGGGAGAAGACTGGGATGAGATGGTGCCATAAGGGGTAACGGGGCTTAGTGAGCTGGGATAGTCTATGGGGAGAAAAGTCCAGAATCAGAGGCAGAAGCTGATGCAAAGGAGGAGGGAGGCCAAGAGGCAGAGACTGGTGAAGAGCCATGGGTGCCCCCCTCCTCTTGCATAACCCCCCCCCCGGTCTCCCAGAATCAGAAGAGGCATGAAAGGAGTAGATTGGCTCCATGCAGATACAGTCTCTGATTGCTTGGGTAAAGCCTTGGAGAGGAGGGGACCTTCAGTTTCAGCAACTGCTTCATGGAGGCAAGACCTACCAGGAATGAGTTGCTGTGTTAATTAGGCCTGACACTGCATCAAGTCTGCAAGGATAGCGTTTTGCTAACAAAGAGTTAAACTTCCTGTTGTCGAGAGTGAATTTCACTTCCACAGTGTGATTTATGGCCTGTTCACTCCTGACACCAGCGCTATGCCTGCAGACATGGGTGCACACTCATGTGACAATGGTGGTGCCGGAAAGTGCGAAGATGTAGGTATGATGCATTTAACTTAACTTGCAGGGATTTGATTTGCAAAGAGAATTGGCTTTCAAATAAATGCTGCTGCTGTCATGAATGTACCGTAAATATGGCACATTAAAGAAGAAGAAGAGAAAAAGAGTTTGGATTTGATATCCTGCTTTATCAGTACCCGAAGAAGTCTCAAAGCAGCTAACATTCTCCTTTCCCTTCCTCCCCCACAACAAACACTCTGTGAGGTGAGTGGGGCTGAAAGACTTCAAAGAAGTGTGACCAGCCCAAGGTCACCCAGCAGCTGCATGTGGAGGAGCAGAGACGCGAACCCGGTTCACCAGATTACGAGTCTACAGCTCTTAACCACTACACCACACTTAAACATGAGCTTAGGCTGAAGCAGAGGCAGATTTAGGGCAGCATGACCAATTCCCCCCCAAAACTGGGTGCTGAACCAAGAGGGGTGCCTCAGGGTGCCACAACTATGATGTAGCGCACACACAAAATGGAAGGTGAGGGGGTACCAAATTTTGGTCTCACACAGGGTGCCAGTGAAATTTAAAAGACCAGAGTTTGCCCTTGGCTGAAGCATATGTATTCGACATGCAGTACGTGTGGTGGTGACAAGTGTGCATGTGGTAATGGCAAAGGAACTGTGGCATAAAACTTAAGGGTTGCTAAAAGGCTAATGGCAGAGGCATGGCAAGAAATCGTTTATTAACCAGATCACTTTAACGGCGTGGGTTGTCTCTTCAGAATTTATTTCCAAAATGTTGGCTCTACACTTTATGCACATTTGTGCAGACTATTCGTACCGTAATTCGGGGAAGCATGGATTTGCATCGTGTCCTTTTCAAGGCACAAAATCCCATTGCTTGCAATGCTCCATGCAATGAAGTGGCCCCAGATTCCACAGCTGCCTTGTGGATGCATTCCCTCTGCCATGACTGTGAATGGCCATGTGCATTACTACACATCACCTGTCATGTGCATTTATTTCCTTAACATCTGATGTAATTATTAATTGGGTGTTCCCAGCAAAACGTAGAATGTTCTGCCAGTCAAGTCTTATAGCTGAAGAAGGCACAGACAATATTATATGCTGCGGAACTCATTCAAAAATCCTGCTCCTGTTGAAACACAGCAAGAGGACTCTGGTTGGTAATATGTTTCTTGACTCTGTTTTTGCTTTATGTTTGGCTCCATTTCGAGGGTTTTGGTAAGTAATAGCAAGGTATGGTGTAGTTGTTAATATTTTTTAAAAGAAAGTTTAAGCAGGGGTGGGGAACTCATGGCCACCCAAGGCCAATGGTCAGCAAGGATGGGAATTGTCTAGAGAGCCAGAAGTTAAGCATACCCAAGTTAAAACAAAGGCAGCTCCAAAGATTACAAACAGATGCACATAGAAAATGTGAGCTGCGCTGATTCTGTTCTCACTTCTTGTATCTTGCAGAGAATCCCATATGTTTTCATGTTTCATAAGCAGCTATGGGAACTAGAAATGAAAACAAAAACTGGATGCAGTAGGGCTGGCAGTTGTTAACTATATTGTATAATTTGCAACACAATTCTTACTATGCATACACAAACATGGTTTAATATGCAATGTTTAGGAAAATGAATATTAATTTGCTTATATGAATTTGTTGCCTGTCACTATGTGGCTTCATGTGGCAAAATGTCACTCTGCTGTTTCCTTCCACCAGAGAATTTTCACCTTGTGCCACGGTCTTTATAAACATGACCTGATCATTCAGAACCAGCCACACAAAATTAGTGTGTGTGTGCATGTATGAATGATGCACTGCTAGTTTCTCCAGTGTCTAGGAGTCCCTTTTGCCACCTTTGACTAGCATGCCAGCTGTGGCTGCTCTTTGAGAGAGATAGGTTGGCAACAGTGAGCCACAGAATGATGACTTTCAGATCTAATTTCTTCAGCATGCTTTACCTGGGGCTGCCCTTCACTTTGGAGCAGAAGCTGCAAAATAGTAGAAGCGCATGGTTGCTCTTTGAAGCAGCCTATTGGCAACAAGTGATTCCTTTGCTGAAAGCATTGCACTGGCTGCCAGTTTGCTTCCAGGCTAGATTCATGATTATACACTACTATAAAACCCTAAATAGTTCTGGACTAGGGTATCTGAGAAACAGAATCTCCTCCTGCAGCCTCTCCCAGTCTGTTAAATTTGTTCATGGTACCATCTACCTGTCAGGCTGCTGCCAGCAACTCCCACGGCGGGTTGCCCAGGAATGTACAAAGATAAGGAATGTTCTTACCACCCGCTTTTTATTCAGTATTTACAGACAGAGGCTCTAAAACCCATCCTCTTGGATAATGGCGCTGTCCCGAGTGAATCTCCACCCCACTGTCTTGCCCACTTCCTCAATAATCAAGCTCAACGTCTCTCCTACGGGTGCTGAGAAGTGCCCTCTGCCTTTGACCTCTTTGCTCTCCTACTTTCAAGGCTCGCCAGGTTCTGGGAGATGGTGGGTCTGGAATGCTTTCTTCTAGTGACAGCGTGTCAGCCAGCTGCTCCGGCTCTGCCTCCTCCTCTTCCATTATTTCCCAACTTTTCCCCTCATCTGCTTCTGAGCTGTGACCTCCCTCAAACCCATGTTGTAAATCTAAACTGTGGAAGGGTCAGGCTGGGGAGCTGGTCTCCACCATTCCTCCTCTGCCCAGTGGCGTAGGAAGGGGCAGGTGCGGTGGGTGTGGGCCGCCCCAGGTGTCATCACTGAGAGGGGTGACAAAATGGCAAAAAAAAAATGTGTTTTTGAAAAAATGACTGCCTACCGCCTCAACCGCCCGACAGCTGAAGGGGAGGCTGCAGAGAGGCTCCACACAGTGTGCCCTGCCTTGGCTCACCCCACCCCCATGGGCAGCTTTCTCTGTCCCCAATCGGCTAACTACGCCCCTGCCTCTGCCCAGTCCCTGTGGGTAGAACATGCTGCGACTCAGGCATGTGTTTTATTTACTTAATCTAAGTACCACTTGGTTGTATAGAATTTTTTTTTAACGGTTTGCAAAATAAAATTATCCCCCCAAAATTGCACCATAATTTTAAACACATAGAAAGTAAAAACTACAGTGAAATAGACTGAAATTCATACAAATTTTCTAAAAATCTAGGTAGGTTTGTCTGTATTCAGCAGGCGCTGAAAAGAACACATTGAAGGTACCTGGCTAATATCAAGAGGCAGGGAGTTCCAAAGTGTTGGCACTGCCACACTGAAGGATCGAGTTTCTACAGATGTGTGGGTATTATGTGGATACAGTCATACCTCAGTTTAAGTACGCCTCGGTTTGAGTATTTTCAGTTTAAGTGCTCTGCGGATCTGTCTGGAACGGATTAATCCACTTTCCATTACTTTCAATGGGAAAGTTCGCTTCAGGTTAAGTACGCTTCAGGTTAAGTAAAGACTTCCGGAACCAACTGTGTTTGTAAACCGAGGTACCACTGTATTATGTGAAGCGGTCAAGTAGGCACATGTGGTGTAAGGTGATTTCATAAGTAAAGTGGTGCTTTTAGGCACTGTGGCTCCAGATACCTGGAATCCTCTTCTCCTTGAAAGGAAGCATGCATCAACATTTCTATATACGGTGGTACCTCCGGTTGCGGACAGGATCTGTTCTGGAGCTCCAGTCGGATCCCGAGGTTTCCGCAACCGGAGGGACCACTCTGCGCATGTGCGTGGCATGGTAGAGCGCTTCTGTGCATGCGCGCGGTGAAACACTTCCGGGTTTGCTGCTTTCACAACCTGAAGTTCACATTACCCAAGGGTAACATAAGCTGAGGTGCTACTGTATTTAGACATTGGCTGAAAACTTATATCCCCAAATTAGTCTGCTCAGGTTCTGCAACGTTGGTTTCATGTTTTTAATACTGCTTTATCATTTGCACAAGATTTTAAAAAAATTGGTTGTTTTGTTTGTTTGTTTGTTTGTTTTGTATGCTGCTATACTGTACTCGAGGCTACCAACATGAGTTTGACCAAAATCCGGGAGGCAGTGGAAGACAGGAGTGCCTGGCATGCTCTGGTCCATGGGGTCACGAAGAGTCGGACACGACTAAACGATTAAACAACAACAACAACCTACTGTATTTATTTTGTCAGCATTACTTGTGAAGTGATAGCTGTGAGTTTTCCTCCCCCTTTCTTGCTTTCTCCTCTTTTACAGCACCTTTACAAACAATACATAGACAGAAGATGTGGTGGCTTTTTGCCATCACTTGCCTAATACAAGCAACTGGAGGCTCAGAAGAACTGAGTAGGAGGAGAAGAGATGTAAATCCTGAAGTTCACATGAATGTCGTAAGCTACATAATCTTTTTATAAATGTTATTACAGATGCAGGCCTGAGATGGGCCTGGAATGCAGATCTGAGGGAGCTGAAGAGCAGCACTTGTTTTCTGTCTTCCTTCCCCCAGTCTAGAACAGGGATAGCCAACAAGGTGCCCTCAAGCTGCTGTTGTGGCGCTCCAGTTCCCATGAGCCTCAGCCTGCTTGGCCAATGGTCAGAGCCTAGTGGGAGTTCTAGCCCAACAACATCCGCATGGCACGGTGTTGGCAATCCCAGATCTAGAACATCAAAAGCATAACTATTGATTATTGGGGTGGGGAGATGCAATTAAGAGCAATTACAAACAAGCCATTGAGAAATGTGGAACTTGTCCTTGCTTCCAATTTCCCTCCTACTGCCATGAGCTCTGTGCAGACTTCTTGGCAGAGTGGCTCAAAATGGGGAGGAAGAACTGGACAAGAGCGGGGGGGGGGGGATGTTGGAGGGTATGGAGGTGCTGAGCTGGATGCTGGAGAAGGGCTGAGTGGGTAATCATGAGAACGCCCTGCTTCAGTCATCCCAAATGCCCAAGAAGAGCTGCCTGACTTGGCTTCCTGCTACTGAAGCACTTCTTGCTTCTGGGGACATGCCTGAGTCCTAATCAGACAGGATTGTGATGTGGTTGAAGCAGTGTGAGCAGACCCAGCCCACTTGCTGCCCAGTTCCATAGCTCAGGCTGGCAGCTGCAGAAATGCCTCTGTCGATTCCTTCTTCAAAATGAGAGTTTGTGGACATGTCGAGTATTGGTACTGCATCTTAGCTTACACCTAGCCATGTTCGTTTGCACTCTACATTATCTGCTAAGGGTGCACCTTGTAACCTGGTGAAATTTTGGAATGAAACTTTTGGCGATACCTGAGCTGTGAATCTGAGTGATGCGTCAAAGAATGGGAATCAGGACTCTAGACTGTAATATTGAAAGCAGCTCAGAAACTTTCTGAAATCCTGGGCATCAGTAGAGTAAGTGCTGGTGCTTCTCTGTTCCACCTTAAATAGGAGCTTATTGCAAATCAAATATTAAAGCAAAGAATTGAACAAACAAGACACATTTTTCAAGCATGGCTTAAAAAGCACACCAGTGAGGAAGGTGGACAAGAACTTGGGGGGGGGGGGTTGTTTACACAGTGAACACAGGCTCAAGCGATCTCTACACATGTACAGGTGTTTTCTGTCACTGAGTCTATACTTGTTGATTTGTACAGCTCAACGCAGGTACGCAGACTGTACACTCATGGAATTATACTATGACTGTACAGCTCAAATATTTGTGTACAAATATGCATATTGTGCACTTGGTGAATGTAATGTGTAAAGACCACAGTTTATTGTGTCTCTTAAACAAGAAAAGACACAAGAAACTGCTGACTCCACCATAGCTGCCAAGTTTTTCCTTTTCTCGCGAGGAAGCCTATTCAGCATAAGGGAAAATCCCTGTAAAAAAGGGATAACTTGGCAGCTATGAGTGACTCCACATAGATAGAACTCCCTCCAGTGCTATCTGGTGACTAAACCATATAACAACACTGTTCACATACTGGCTATGCCAGAATGCGGGAGCCGAAAGACATCTGAAGTTGGGAACAGAAGCTAGGGCGGCTTCCGTCAATCCAGGCTGTCCTGGTTAAATTGAGGGGTATGGAGCCAGTCTACCAGGACTCACACCCAAGGTGGTCTCCTCTCTGGCAGACAGATTAAAACATTATGAATTAAAACATCTCAGCAATTTATTTTATTTCTTTTTCAGAGTGAGCTGATCTGTTACAGAGGATACCCCAGTGAACGCTACGAAGTCTTAACAGATGATGGCTATTATTTGACAATAAACAGAATACCTTTTGGAAGAAAAAATCTTACAGTCAGAGGTATCTGGTATATATTTATCTTTTAACAAATCCTAAGTCTATGAAAATGGTATAAGAAAAGCCTTAATCGCTATGCCAGTGCAGTGTTTTGTAAATACTAAAGCTTTACTTAAGTTATCAAAGCCTCAGTCAAGCCCGGAAGCGACTGGTCCCAGAAGGCCATTGCATGACCCCTAGAGCCCCACTGAAGCATTCAGAATCACAGGTGGGCTTAAACTGAAGGGGTGGAAGGGCAGGAAAACCCACTCCACTCCTTATGTAAAAGGCCGATTTAGGGGGGTGCCACAGGTTCGCCCGCAGTGGGTGCCAAGCCAAAAGGGTGCTGCAGGGGGCACCGCAGCTATGATGAACAACAGAAGGTGAGAGGCGGGAGGCCCCACTGAAATTTAGAAGTCCCAAATCTGCCACTGCAACTGTCCAGGGCTGTCTTAAGATCCCTCCGGCGCCCCCACCCCGCCCCGTTTCCCAGCGCGGCGGCACAGCGCGGCTGCCGGGGGTGCACCTCCGCGGCAGGTGGGCGGGCGCAGCTCCGCAGCGGGCGGGTGGGTGCAGCTGTGCAGCGCCCCCCCCTGGCGGGCGGGCGCCCTGGCGCCCTGCGCCTCCCAGCCTGGCCGTAGAGCCGGCCCTGCAACTGTCCTATGTTGAGCAGGAAGGCCTGGAGTGCTTTCTAAGTGCTTTCAGCTGAATGCCGTTCCAAGCCTCTCTGTAAGTGAGAACCAGCCTGCTTGGTCAGAATCACATGGAAGCATCCCCATAGAAGCACATGGAAAGGTACTGAGCAGAGCATGCTTTCAAGGTCACTTCAAACCTTCCAGTGAAGTCAGTGGTGGGATGTGCATGCCCAGTGCATGACGAGACTTGGGGAGCAGGGATGTTGGCTGCACACCCCTGATTCAGTGTTCACATATTCTTTTGAATGCTTGAATAGGGCTTTGCTAAGCAGTCTTTTCTACAGCCAAGGCTCCGATTCATGTGCCTAACAAACTTATTGGCATAATGTACTGAAATATAAATAATGGTTTCTGAACATGAGAGATATTTCTTAAAATCATCCTTGTTATCATGGCACGGAAATTCTCATCTGCTTTGTTTTAAAAATTTCTTTTTTAAACTAGGTCCCAAGCCTGTCGTGTTACTGCAACATGGAATACTTGCAGAAGCTAGCTTCTGGGTCAAAAATATGGCCAACAACAGCTTCGGATTCATATTAGCAGACGCCGGCTATGATGTTTGGCTGGGGAACAGCAGAGGAACAAGCTGGTCTCAGAGAAACAAGAATTTTTCAGCTGACCAAGATGAATTTTGGGATTTCAGGTAGTTTGGATAGAAAAAATTAACAATAGCATAACAATTGATGGTATTATCTCGCACATTAACTATTAAATTATGAAAATAATTAATATTCATGAAATTTGCAAACACCTATTATTCACTGAGATGACATTACAAAAGCAAGCATGGCTCATCTACCTGAGTACTGTCAACCGTGATTGGCAGTGCCTCTCCAGGGTTTCATGCAGAAGTCCTTCAAGACTGATGTCAGAGATCAAACTAGGGACCTTATCCATTTAAATAATGGACTCCTACTATTGTGCTACAGGCCCCATGCCATCACTTATTCAGATATAAACAAACTGATGATAAACATTCCATGAACTTTCAGATTATGTACCTATCAACTGCTGGTAGGTAGGATACATGCCTGAGGTGATGCTCAATGTGTGAGAAAAATTGTGTGTGTGTTGAGGAGGTGGCAGCTATTAACCAGTGTCATGATATAATTTTGCAGAAACAATTAAGATGCTCTCTGCAGTATCCAGTCTTTCTGAAAGACTTTTTGACTGCAAAGTCATGGAACTCTTCTCTCTTCTCATCCCTACCAGCAACATCTACATGTTAGGCATGGGCTTTAGCAGGGGAGATCTGCACAACAATAAGTTATATCCAGCAAAATCAGAGTGCTGTTAATGTTAATAATAGTCCTCATTAGGGATGGAAGGATCTGTCTGTAGAAGTCTACACACAGGGGTTTTTCACATCCTACAGGCCTATGTGTGATTTTCTATGTGTGATGCTTGTTAGAAGTAAAATGTGGGTCCCAAGACCTCAAAATAAATTCTGAACAAAATTGGGGAAGCAGCAAAGAGTTTGTTGAGTACAATATGTTCTTGCAAGAGTGGGTGTCCAAAGTGGGCACACCCCAAATTGGCAAGGCACAAGCTTATATTCTTTATACCCGAAGCACAGGTTCCCTCCCTTGTTTCCCCATTGGCTGGGTACATTAAGGTTTACAGCCTATCATGACCGCCTAGTTAAAATACTAAAATCCCTGCCTTTGTCGACATCTCCCATTACTTCAGTTTCGACGACCGCTACGCCTGTTTACCTTTCTCCTTATTTGGTCCATGTTTCTTATGTTTTTACACATTGACTCAAGCAATAAAGCTACACCCCAACTACTAGTGGGTGTAGCCAAGTCCCATATTAGTTGAAACGTACAGATAAACTGCAAACGGTTGCAAACGGCCCTATCTATAAGCCTCCTAACCATAAGCTGTTCTACAGATACATGTAAGCAAGTTTCTGCTGTCTGCGGTCATCTAGCCATTGCAGCCTTGTGGCCTTTTGAAAAGGCAACATTTGTATTCCTCACAATGCCCCTTCCCATGCCATGATTTGTATGTGAGGGGACCATTGTGGCTGGGTGAACCTGTTACTCCTAGTTAGGGATGGAAGAATCTGTCAGTTTTGGTTCTCTTAGTTTGTCATTGTTTTCCAAACTTAAATTTGGTTCTCCACATATCTGCAGCAATTTGAACATTTTCTTGTTAACAAGTCTTCAGGAAAATTCTTCAGTGCTTTAGTGCAAATTTCTCTTGATATATTTTGGTGTGCACATTTTATCATGTTATTTTCACTAATTTTTATTCACAGTTTTGCATAATCTATGTATTTTTGCCAACTTTTGATTGGTTGGAGAATGGCATCACAACACATGGATAAATATGAGTTTTGAAAGATGACCATGTTTCAGTTGTCATATTGTCTTAGATAGTGCGAATTTGAAAAATCCAGGTTTCAATGCAATCTGAATCAAATCCATCCCCTTCCCCCATCATATCCTGAATTTCAATAGGATTACACTGAGCAGGACAGTAACTAAAAGCTATAGATCTCTATGCAAGTTGGCTTTCCACATACGTACTGTATGTGGAATTCTGCACAATTCCAGAATGTGTGGGGAAAAGTAGAGGTCTACACAACAAACATCTTCACATCCTACAGCCTGCTTTTATGTGTGATGGTTCTTCATGAGATTAATGTGTGAAGTGAAAAAAAAGGGGGGGTGATGTTTAGTGATGTTCTGTTGCTGGAAGCCACCGCTGCAAAATTAAAGTGGAGAGTAGAGATGGTGGCTCCATCACCTGGTTCTTCACCCAAGTTTCAAGCAAAACCTTCCAGAAGACAACTCTGATTGAAACATATGGGAGTTCAGTGGAATAGGTGTCATTAATTCTGCAATAACATTTAAACCTTTGCTTCAGTTTCCATGAAATGGCCATCTATGATCTTCCAGCAATGATCAACTTCATTCTAAAGAAAACTGGACAGAAGCAACTGTATTATGTAGGCTACTCTCAAGGCGCTACCATTGGTATGCTAAAGTGGACTGGTCCATTTTTGTCTCTTTCTCTTGTTCTCTCTCTTTCCGAAAAATTGTCCTATGTTCTGCCCTTCTGGATCCTATCGCCATCTGTAAGGATTCAAGCCTTGCCCCCAACACTGGCAATGATTTGTGAATCTGTCAGCACTGATTTGCCTGCACTCCCTTCACAATCTTGCTCGACTCGCCTATAGGTTACATTGGACTCTTCAGGGAATGTGGGGTGGACATGGTTTCTAGTAGACCAGGGATCAGAAATAACCAGCCCCCAGGCTACATGCACCCCAGATCCAGTTTTCAATTGGCCTTCTGGGTCCCCCTGCCCTGCAACCATCAGTGGGAATGAAAAGAACCTTTGATGTTACAGAATGAAGCCTTACAATAAGTCCCACAGTTATCATGACAACTCTAACCCTGCTGTGCACACAGCTATGGTCCAGACCTTCCCATAGCTTTACAGTAACAAGGGAAACAGAGCTCAGTGTTTGTGCCATTTACCTTAGATTATATTACAGCTGCTGTGTAGTGATACCAAGTCTAAAATTTAAAAAATGCCTATATGACCTGAAAGTGAACTCTAGAATAGGTAGGAGCAGGGCTTTTTTCTCAGCCAGAAATCACCGGAGCTCAGTTCCAGCACCTCTCAGGTGGGCGCCATTGCCATTATAAGAGAACTCTGGTGCCTTTCCCCCCAGAAAAATAGCACTGGGTACAAGGATGTTCTTGTATGGTTTTGGGTAGTTCCAGGGGCAAAGTTCATTGTAAATCTGTTCATTCACCTAATGAGTATATCTGTAAAAGAGAACCTTATAAAGAATCACCTACTGTACATTGCCTTACTTTACTGGCAACTGACTTCAACCTAAAGCGAGGAGGGGTGATGGTTGGGTTTTTCCACTCTTTACTGCCCATCAATTTCCTAACAGCAGCTCCAGTGTCCATATAAGACAGATATAGGGAACCAGTGGCCCTCTAGATGCTGTTGGACTCCAACTCCCATCAGCCCTAGCCAGGGATGATGGGAGTTGTGTTGCGGCAACAGCAGGAGGACCATAGGTTCTCCTCTGCTACCAGGGAGCAGAGGTGAATCTTGGGGTCTCAAATTTCAGCAGCGCCCTGTGAAATACCAAAATTCAATGCAGTTAATCATAGTAGCAGCACCCCCAAGGATCTGCACCTAGTGTGACCAAGCTGGTTGTGCTACCCTAAGTCTGCCTCTGCAGGAAGTACCCTTTAAACTGGTGAATGAATTTCTTAACAAGGTTATCAACAGCTCCAAATGGCCACTGTGTTTTTCTCATTCACCCTCTTCTCCCCTTTAGGTTTCATCGCATTTTCAGTCTTACCAGAACTGTCTCAGAAAGTCAAGATGTTTTTTGCCCTGGCTCCTGTGGTTTCTCTTCAGCATGCAACAAGCCCTTGGTTAAAACTGACCTCCATATTTCCTGACTACTCATCCAAGGTACCCGTTAATCACTATTTTATGACCTTGGAAATCAAGAATTTGCAAATGGAAACTCAACCCGCCTTTCAAAATTTGCTCATCTCCAAATTATGGTTCTCCAGCCAAGTAATGTGTACCAAAAATGCATGAACCAGGGTGAAATATTCATATACAGTCATAACTCGACATCCGAAGGCTTCGACTTCCGAAGAATTCGACTTCCGAAGTCAAAGCCTCTGGAAGTCCTCCCAGTGCACGTGTTCTACACCTGCGCAGAGTGCAGTCGGCGCATGTGCAGAAGCACAAAATCGCGCTTCGTGCATGCGCCATAGCGGCGCTTCGACTACCGAAGACTTCGATTTATGAAGACGACCGCGGAATGGATCGTCTTCGTAAGTCGAGGTGCCACTGTACAGAAAAAAGTGAAAATAACATTTAAAGAAATGCATTATAGTCGGGAAATTTGCTCTGCAAAAATTGTGTGTGCTCGGAAACATTGCATTAAAAAAATGTGCATTGCTCAGAAATTTTCATGCAGACTTGGTTTTTTGTTTTTAATCACAAACTTGTTGCGGGAATTATGCAGAACTGATCTGAAGCACGTGAGAATGAGAAATAGAGAAGAATGAAATAGACAGATGAGCCTATCCATAGCCTCAACCTTCCTACGTTGAACTAGAAGGTCTGAAGGGGACTTGTAAGTAGATTTGGTTGGACAGGCTTACAAGCTTCCCTGTAACTGGATCTGGGTGTTATCAGCGAATGTGGGAAGCTTGGAGAAGGAGCAGATGCAGCTGGCACATGCAGGGACACTGAGGGCAAGATAACCACATAGTTGCCTCCCCCCTGGTCTCCGATTTAAACCTTTTAGGAGGTGCAAGCAGGGACATGGAAATCTCTAGAGGCGTGTAGCTTATTTTGTCACTTTTTGAATGCTTCATTATATGTAAGGTCCTTTTATCTTTACAGAGCACGCTTGTCAGAGGAGAATTTGTGTTATCTCGCAAGCCTGCGAGAGACTTTATTCGGAAATTATGCCGCGTTTCTTTTATGCAGAAATTATGTGTGAATCTCATGTTCACTCTTGCGGGTGGATTCAATGCAACAAATCTAAATATGGTATGTAGATGTGTGAAGAAGGCATAGTAGTTGATTACTGGTTTAGCTATATGTTCTAATTTTCACAAGCTTTCATTTTTGAGGCAAAAAACTTCCAAAGGGAGCAAAAATTCCATGGGAAATTGAAATCTTACTTAGAGTCAGATGAAAATGCTTTACACACAGGGAAAGTCCTGTTGAACAGAATAATAATTATCTATATATATATAAATGTAAAAATCTTGAAATTGCCGGCCGCTATGTTCTCCGTAACCGCTTGACCGATCGTCCTGAAATTTTGACACAACAATCCAGGCCACTCCCCGAGGGTTGTAGGGGACATGAAAAAGCTCAAATCACACACCTCGGCAAGATTTGACCCGCTTTCCCACCAAGTCAAACAGCGCCCTCAAGTGGAATTCCTCCCACAGTACACCCCTCCCTTCCTGTGAAATCTAAGCCACACCCACAAACCAAATGACATCATCATCAACCAAGCAACTTAAACACCACGGCGGCCATTATCAGACCAACCACTAGGCTTTTGTTTTATGCAGGCCCCTGACAGGCCCGGGGGGGGGGACCCACAACAACGCACTTAGGGCACGGCAAGGGTTTTTTACTTTACCATTTAGCACCACTACCCCCCCCAAAACCCACCAAAAAAACAACATTTCCAAGTGTAGGTCGGGGCCTGCCTGGGGGGGTGGTGGTGGTGGCACAGAACGCAGCACAGCCTTTGATTTATGTAGGCCCCTGCACCGCAAGGGCTTTTTACTTTACCATTTAGCAACACTACCCCCCCCCCAAAAAAAAATCCACAAGACAACAAAAATAAATACCATCCTTCAAAACCGGTCATGGAGGGGGGGGGACAAGCTGAATAGATCATGGATTGGGACACGTGGGGGCAGTCACAGGGATTAGGCACAACAACGCACCACACCCACAAACCCTGCCTCTGCCACGAGATCCTGTAAAACAGGAGGCCTTGGCTCCATTTTACAGACTAGGCCTCAGGTCTACAGCCCTTTAAATACTATCCCAAATGGAGCCCTGGGTGGGAGGTGGGGGGAGGAGGAGCCCAAATAGGTCATGGGCTGATGTAGGTTGGGGGGGTAGATAACCCACAGCAATGCACTTGGGGGCACGGCAAGGGGTTTTTACTTTACAATTTAGCACCACTACCCCCCCCACCAAATCCCCCACCAAAAAACCACAAGACAAAAATAAATACCACCCTTCAAAACGTCATGAGATACGCCGGTCACGGGGGGGGGGACAAACAGAATAGATCATGGATCGGGACACGTGGGGGCAGTCACAGGGATTAGTCACAACGTCTGACGTAGTCAAAACAAAATGAAAAAATTCCTTCCAGCAGCACCTTAGTTGGTCTTTAAGGTGCTGCTGGAAGGAATATTTTTATTTTGTTTCAACTGAAAACAGGCCTTTTCCAGCAACAAGGTCCAATGAATAGAGGGCAGGGATACGTAATGGGTCAGAACGGGGGGGGGGAGACACAGGGATGAAACCTGCCCTCTCCACAGTATTTCGCCTCGACTCAGGGGGACTCTGAGGCTCAGGGGGATCTGAAGGGGGGCTATTACCCTCTATTTCACATATACTACAACTGAATGCAACCCTCTGCGTCTTTTTTTAAAAACAACAACCATGCACTTTCTCTCCCCAGTTTAAGTCCTCAGATATTTGCAATGCCCAATTCCAACCCCATACCTTCCCCTTGCCACTTCCTGGGTTTTTTATGGAACTGACCAACTCGGTTGCTTCAGAACGCACCTTCTGTTGCCAGGCCCTTGCAGGGCCAGACGGAAGCCGGGGCCAGGTAGATAATGTGACCCTGTTTTTAACCCTTTTGTTACTTTTTTCCATGCAATGCCCAATTCCAACCCCCTCGATTTACAATCCCCTACCTTCCCCTTGCCACTTCCTGGGTTTTTTATAGAACTGAACAACTCGGTTGGTTCAGAACGCACCTTCTGTTGCCAGGCCCTTGCAGGGCCAGACAGAGGCCGGGGCCAAGTAGATAATGTGACCCTGTTTTTAACCCTTTTGTTACTTTTTTCCATTTTACTGATTGTGAATATGCTGACCGAGGCCCCCTTTGGATTCGGAGGCCCGCGCCAAGTGGTCCATATGGTCAAGTGGTCCTTCTGTCTGGGCCTGTCTGTTGCTACAGGGCTGTGGGGCTTCGCTATTTGACCCCCCCCCCCCCGGTTGGGATTCTTTAAGTAGTTCTCTTTGTCCCAGGGCGCATCATCACCCCCGATCCTTAATCTAAATATATAGAAATGTTCACGTTGCGTGTGCAGGGGCCAATGTATAGAGACACAGGGGGGAGGGGACAACAGAGGGCTCAGACAAAAGTAAATACTGGGAAATGGAACCCAGAAACTGACAGCTCCTTCTCCAAGGCTGGGGGCCAATGTAGGAAGATACCGGGGGTAGGGGCGAACACTCCCCAGGGACAACAGAGGGTTCAGACAAAAGTGCATTCTGGGAAATAGAACCCAGAACCTAACAGTTCCTTTTCGAAGGGTGGGGGCCAAGGTATGGAGATACAGGGGGGAGGGGCCAACACTCCCCAGGGACAACAGAGGGAAGGGTATCCTACCGAAACACAGGGATGAGCCGGGGTGGAGGGAGGAGGGGCAGGATACGTCATGGATCGGGACAGGGTGGGGTGGGGATCACAGGAAAGAACCACAGCAATGCGTGGCCGGGTCAGCTAGTAATAATAATAATAATAATAATTTATTACTTATACCCCACCCATGTTGTATGCTATCCTACTCAGCTTATTTCTAAACTAAATAGTTACAGATGTAGTTGCCTTTGCCTGTTCCTCAGATTATTATTTTTTTAAAATAAAATAAAATAAATGTGTTTGCTTTTCAAATCAAATGTTTCTTACAGAGCCGAGCAGATGTGTATACAGCTCAGTATCCAGATTCAACATCATCTAAAACCCTTCTACACTGGAAACAGGTAGAGTTGTGCACTTTTAAGCAGATGTGGTGGTCAAGAGGGTTCTATGGTCTGTCAAAAATTGCAAACTCATATTGATAGCATTTAACACTTAACTGTTAGGGCTTCCACCAAAGAACACTGGAATTGTTAGTGTGCTTAACATTCCCTGGGAAACCTCTAACCACAATTAAACCATTTTAAATTGGTGCTCTTGTTCTGCTTCAAGCTGTCTGCTGATAATACCAGCAGCGGCAGAGTTTTTACAATGTTCAGTAATATGTATAATGCATTATCTAATTCTATGGCTTTCCTATTATTTTGATAGATGAAAGATTCGGGTTTATTCAGATATTTTGACTATGGGAATAAGAATGGGGCAAGATATAACCAGGTAAGAGAGAACAATTTCCATGGTGAAAAAATAAGTTTCTTCACTTATTTATATGCATTCCATTTTTCCTCCACAGAGCTCAAGGTAGCATACATGGTTCTCCTCCTCCCTATCATATTCTCATAACAACACTCAAATGGGTTGTGTCCAACTAAGATCTATTCAGTGTAGACCCATTGAAATGGACAAACTTGAGTTAGCCATGTTAGCTTCAATAGGTTTACTCAGGGTAGGACTAGCTTGTCTACAACTCTCCATGTTCAGAAGCAGAATATCTCTGATTACATAGTTAGTAAGGAGAGACCATGGCAGCCACTGATCATCACAGTTTGTGGGGATAACCAGTTGGCCATTGTGGGGTCAAGAATCCTAAACTAAATGAATATGATGTGGAAGACAAGTTCTTAAACTTAATAAGAGTGCAAACTCTGTATCACTTATCATAGACTAGGTATTAATTATGCCACATTCCACAATATGTTCTTTTTAAAAAACAACAATAATTTTTAATTAATTTTCATTTATAGCAATCCAATAAAGGCCACATTAATACAATACCAAATTACAATACGATTTAAAAAACCAATTAATCCAATACCAAATTAAACAATCCGTGTTCTGGATTTCAGGGAATGATATTCGTATTTCGTCCGGCTCCAATACTCTTAGTTAGTCAAAATATGACAGTTCCGATCCTGAGTTTTATCTTTATTTTTAAATATAAGCAGGGGTGATGCAGAAGCATAGCTGCCAAGTTATCCCTTTTTTACAGGGATTTTCCCTTAAGCTGAATAGGCTTCCTCGCGAGAAAAGTGAAAACTTGGCAGCTATGTGCAGAAGCCTGGCTTGAAACAAACTCTGCAGTAAGAGAGGCCCCCACAGGAAGTGGCCTTACAGTGAGTCAGACCGTTGGTCCATCTAGCTGAGAGTTGTGTCACACTGAGGCAGCAGCTCTCCAGGAGTTCAGGCAGGGCTTTCGGCATGCAAAGCAGGCACTCTACCACTTCCTCAAAATGTGGGGTGAATCTCCCAACTCCCAAACTCCTTTTCCTCACTCAGATCAAGCTCCAAGTGCTTGGAGGGGCCCCAGACATAGGTGCCAAGTTCCGGATTGAAAAATCCGGGATCAGCAGTGCTGTGGCACCGGATGTAGCTTCTACGCACTTCCAGGCATGCGTAGAAGCGACTTCTGGCACTGCAGACATTTTGGAAATGGGCACAGCAGCATTGGAAGTTGCTTCCATGCATGTTCGGAAGTGCATAGAAGCGACTTCTGGCACCGCTCTGTCCATTTCCAAAATGTCTGCAGCACCAGAAGTCGTTTCTATGCATGTCCGGAAGTGCGTAGAAGCGACTTCTGGTGCTGCAGACATTTTGGAAATGGGCACAGTGGCATCGGAAGTCGCTTCTACGCAAGTCCGAAAGTGCGTAGAAGCAACTTCCGGTGCCGGCGTGGCACCAGAAGAACATGGCTGCCGGCAGGAGCTCCGTAATCCAGGGGAATACGGGGTATTTTGCCATTCGGGACACCTGCGGGAAATGGTAAGAAAATATGGGGGTTTCCCGGGGAAAACGGGGTACTTGGCAGCTATGGCCCCAAAGCCATTTCCACCACTTCAAACACTCCGCCCTTCCCATGCAGAGGGCATGGTGCTGGCAGCAAAGAAATGAGAACTCTCCTCTTTCTCCTGTCATCATCATTCTAGCTGCGTGATGGGCCACAGACCACAGGGGTAGCTCTTCAGGGGAGCTTGTACTGCCACTCAAATTGACCTCAGGGCTTCCCCCCACCATTGGTTGGGGTTTTTTTTTAAATTCCCTTTTTTGCAACTATATAAACCGCAAGTTCTAAAAGCAGTTAAAATCATTTATACAGAGGACAGAGGTACAATTGCTGTATTTTTATATGTGTTTTGGGTGCAAAATGCAGGGGGTGGGGTGGAGAGAGAGCAGCTAATCTGGGGAGAGCTTCAGAGGATTCACTCATCCCTATTTAAAGCATGCTAGCAGTCCATGAGTGTTCTAGTTAGGAAGAAGGAAAATCCATCCTCCATATAAACCTGTGAACAGCCCATAGGTAGTCTGAATTGTGTCAAGGTGCTGTCGCGAAGAACATGTGGGTGTTTAATGTGTTGAGATTCATTCCCCGTCTGCAGTCATAGGATTGTTGTTTATCATATGAATGTATGTGTTTTGTTCCCACAGAGTGGATGTGACGTAGACAGGATGTTTGTCTTACGTGTTCCTGAAGTGGAACTGTTGTTCCTTTGTTCATTCTCTTCACTGCCTGCTATGCTAGAAAGAGGCAGCCATGCTAAACAGCTCTGAATGTCTGAGCTGGGCAAACAGAGACAGACTCTGTATTTTGCCACAAAGTAGTTTAGCCTTTTCCATGTGTGTGTTGTTTTTCAAGTTGAGAGCAACCGCAGATAATTGCACCACTGGACTCAATAGTAGCCGGGCACTGGCTTTGTCCTTGCCCTGGGCAGTCTCACAACTGGCCCGGGCGACAAATGCTAACATAATGATCCTGTGTTTTTTTACCCTCCAGAGTGTTCCGCCTTCGTATAAAATAGAAGACATGAATGTACCAACTGCAGTGTGGTCTGGTGGGAATGACTTGATTGCAAGCCCAGGAAATACAGCCATCTTACTTCCTCGCATCTCTAACCTAGTTTACTACAAAAATATATCATACTGGAACCACTGGGATTTCATCTGGGGCCTCAATGCCCCCAAACTGGTGTACTGCAAAATCATGGAGTGGATGGGGAAGTCTCTGTAAATCAATATTTTGCTATAATAGATTTAATTCACTATCTTTTATTAACCATTCTTTCTTTTACACCTGTCACAACAAACCTTGTGCCCTGCTAACATGGGGAGGCCTTCTAGGCCAATGAAACCCACAGTTTGCTTGAGTTGCAAAACAATGAAGCTGGAATGTTGCAATGGAGAACTTAAGAAACAGCAATGGAATACTAGCTCTGCCCAAGGTATGATGGAGAACAGCAACAACTGACAAAAGATAGACATAATACAGTACAAGGACGCACACAAGAAGAGCAAAGAGAGTTTGAAGGCTTCACCTGAAAGACTGTAAATTATTTGATGTGTTAATGTGAATGGAAGTCATTAAAACTGCAGCTGTGGTATAAAGGTTTGATATTATGACTGGTGTGTCATTGGAATTTATAAGTTTTTTAAATGGAGCATTCAAGCAAATTATCAAATCATCAATTCTAGTATACAGGGAGCCAACTGTCACAGTGGCCGGAGTGGACTACTTCAGAGTAACGACGCTACGCAGCTCTGCATTTTATTCTTTTATTGGTGCTGCGTATTTACAGTGCTCAAGTCATTGCTATTTACACGGAGCGATGTTGTCAGTCGGTTTCAGAACCTCCTAATGGCTTTTGGCGCGTCTTTCTCCAACACAAAAGCTTTGGCAGACCCATCCTCTTGCCCCTCCTCTTCCTGCGTAATTCTGGAGTTGGGGGGATGGGTCTTCCCCCCTTACTTGCCCCTTCCTGTCCCACCTGGGACCCTGGCTCCTCTACCTTGCCTGAGCCTCGGACACGACTTCCTGCTTCCCCACTGGAATCGGAACTCTCCCTGCTTTCCCCTTTGCTCGGGGACGGGCTTGAACTCAGGAGGGGAGGGACTTCGCGATATCCCCTGTCCCTCACATCCACCCCCCTCCCAAGCTCTCCTTCACCCCTCCCCAGGCCCCCCCCATGTGTCGGTGACGACTGGAAGCCTAAAAACTCGGTGCTCTCCGAGCCCGTTGGTGTGAACACCTCCCCCCAGTCCTGCGAGCCCCCCCCTTCCGCCTGGGAGGACGGGAATCCCAAAAAGTCCGTGGCGTCAGAGCTGGTGGGGGTAAAAATGTTTTGCCAATCTGCTCCTTCCTCTGACTGGGTGGATCTTGGCGACACCCATACCTCATCCTCTGGTTCCTCAAACTCCGCTTCCCAGCGCCATGGTGAGCTGTTCTCCCGTGCCTCCTCCTCCTCCCCCTCCCTTTCCATGTGCCAGGGCTTGGGTCTGTGGGGAAAGAGGGCGTGAAATTCTTCCACCAAGAATTCCTCCTGTATCTGAGTGGCGGGGACCCATTCATTCTGGGACGGTGGAGCATCCTCCCATGCCATGAGGTACTCCAGGCCCCCCACCCCCCACCTTGAATCCAGGATGGCCGTGGCCTCATTGAGTTGCTCCCTGCTTTCCCTCTCCCCCCCTCCCTCGGGGGTTTGTTCGCTGTCTCTGAGCCTGCTGCTTTCCCTGTACGGCGACAGCAGCGATCTATGAAACACTGGATGCACCCTCATGTCCTCTGGCAGTGCCAGCCTGTATGCCACCGGGTTGACCTGTTGCGTGACCGTGAAGGGGCCCAGCCATTTGGGTGCCAGCTTTTTGCACCTCCCTCTGGTGGGAAGGCCCTCCGAGGACAACCACACCTTGTCCCCCACCCTGATGACCTCCCCTTGTCGCCTGTGGCGATCTGCCCCCTTTTTGTACGCTTCCTTGGCCCTCTCCAAGTGTTCTCTGAGCTGCTGGTGCACCGTCTCCAGTTCCTCTGCCCAATCCTCAGCCTGTGGGCCCTCCTCCTCCTCCTCCCTCTCCCTCTCTGGGAAAGATCTGAGGTCGCGCCCGTAATTGGCCTTAAAGGGCGACACCCCTGTGGAGACGTGCACTGCATTGTTGTAGGCAAATTCTGCTAGCGGCAAGCGATCCACCCAGTCCGTTTGCCGCTGGCTGACGTAGCATCTCAGGTACTGCTGCAGAATGGCGTTGACCCTCTCCGCTTGTCCGTTGGTCTGCGGGTGTCTAGCCGTCGACAAGCTGACCTCCACCTGCAGGAGGTTCATGAGCCGCCGCCAGAACCTGGAAACAAATTGGCGGCCACGATCCGAAATAACCCTTAAAGGTAATCCATGCAGTCTGAAAATGTGATCAACAAACAGTTTGGCTGTCTCTTCTGCCGAGACTGCCCTGGCACACGGTATAAAGTGACACATTTTGGACATGAGGTCCACCACCACCAACACTGCAGTCTTACCCCTGGACGAAGGCAGATCTGTGATGAAGTCCATGGACACCACTTCCCACGGCCTGTGTGGTGTGGCTAAGGGCTCCAGCAACCCTGGTGGCGCTGCTCTGACCACCTTCGCCCGCTGGCAGGTGGTACAGCCCCTTACATAGTCTCGAACATCTTCCCTCACCCCTGGCCACCAGAAGTGTCTCATGACTAGGTGAGTGGTCTTGTCCCTTCCAAAATGCCCCGCTGTAGGGTTGTCGTGCATCTGCTTGAGGACCGTACGTCGAAGCTGGGTGGTGGGTAGGTACAGCGCACCCTTGTAGAAAAGCAGCCCTCTGCGTTCTGCAAAGTCTTTTGCCTGCTCCCTCCCCCCTCTCAGTTCTCTGAAGATGCGGTTGGCAAATTCATCCGCTGCCGTCAGTGCTGTGAGTTCTGCCTCGCTCACCACTGCTGCTCCGCAGGACCATGCCGACGGGGGGAAAATGTGCCTTGGGGCTGGTGGCGCCTCCTCCTCCATGTACTCTGGCTTGCGGGAGAGGGCATCCGCCCTGACATTCTGCTCTCCTGGGATGTAGTGTATGGAGAAGTTGAAGTTCGAGAAGAACTCCGCCCACCGTATCTGCCGCTGGTTGAGCACCCTGGCAGTTCTCCAGAACTCCAGGTTCTTGTGGTCTGTGCACACCTGGATGGGGTGCTTGGCGCCCACCAGGAAGTGTCTCCAGTGCTGGAACGCCGCGTGGATCGCAAGAAGTTCCCGATCAAAAACTGTGTAGTTTCGCTCGGGCTGGGTCAACTTCCTGGAGAAGAAGGCACAGGGTCTCCACTCTCTGTTGGCGTCCAGTTGCAACAAAATGGCGCCCACAGCCTTATCAGAAGCATCTGTTTCAATGCGTAGGGGCGCGTCCTGAACCACGTGGAACAGGTTCTGGTCTGAGGCGAACACCCTCTTGAGGCTTTCGAACGCTGCTTGCGCCTCTGGTGTCCACCTGAACTTCTGCTTGCCTCTCAGGCAGTCAGTGATGGGAGCCGTAACTCGAGAGAAGTTCTTGATGAACTTCCTGTAGAAGTTGGCAAAGCCTAGTAGGCGTTGGGCATCTTTGCGCGTCCTGGGGCTGTGCCAGTCCAGGATGGTCTGCACCTTGTCCTTGTCCATTGCCAGCCCCTTGTCTGACAGCTTGTAGCCCAGGAAGTCCACCTCCTTGGTGTGAAACTTGCACTTCTCCAGCTTCACATACAGGTGGTTCTCCTTCAGGCGCTGTAACACCTCCCTGACGTCCTTCACGTGCTGCACCGGGTCGTTGGAGTAAATAAGGATGTCATCCAGAAAGACCAAGCATTTCCTGAAGAGTAGGGACCCCAGGACGTGGTGCATGAAGGCCTGGAAGCATGCTGAGCCCCCTTGCAACCCGAAGGGCATCACCAGATATTCAAAAGAGCCCAGAGGCGTGAACATCGTGGTTTTCCACTCATCGCCTTCCCGGATCCTGATCAAGTTGTACGCCCCCCTCAGGTCTAGCTTGGTGAAAATCTTGCCTCTGCGTGCCGCTGTCAGGAGATCATCCACTCTGGGCATGGGGAAAGCCACTGGCTCTGTCACCGAATTCAGCCGTCTAAAATCCACCACAAGACGGCGCTGTTGCGTGTCTTTCTTGTCCACCCAGAAGACCGGGCTGCCCCCTGCTGCCTTGCTTTCTCTGATGAACCCCCGCTTGAGGTTCTTGTCGATAAAAGCGCGCAGATCCTCCAGTTCCTGGTCTGACATGGCGTACAGCTTGGCTGGGGGTATAGTTGCCCCAGGCACCAGGTTGATCTGGCAGTCAAAAGGCCTGTGTGGGGGCAGGTGGTCGGACTCCGCTTCACTGAAGACCTCCTGCAGGTCCCAGTATGGTTTGGGTATCGCCTCACCCCCTTTGACGTGCATGGTGGCCACCGTGGCTATCGGAGGCCCCTCCCCTGGTTGGTGCTGCATGCAATGTTCCAGGCAAAAGTCCGATCCAAAAGTGATGCATCTCTGATGCCAACTTATGGAGGGGTCGTGGCGCGCCAGCCAGCTCATGCCCAAAACGATTGGGGGGTCTGAGATGGTGGTGACGTTGAATGCCAGTGTCTCTGAGTGCCTTCCAACCGTCATTCTCATGGGGGGGGTTTGATGAGTGATGGCCCCTCCCAGCAGCTCTCTGCCGTCAATGGTTGCCACGTGCAGAGGAAAATCCAGCTGCAGAAGCTGGATCTGGTGCTCTTCTGCAAAGTTTCTCGAGAAGAAGTTGGCTGAGGCACCACTGTCAATTAGGGCGAGGACCGTCAATGGATAGCCATTTGGGAGCGTGAGCGTCACTTCTAGAACCACTCCTGCTCTGGGAGGGGTGGGCTGGCTCTGCTCCTCTCTGTGCGGGTGGGTGGGCTGGGGCTGTTGTCTGCTGACTGTGCCTGGCTGCCGCCCCTTGTCTCCTGCAGCCAGGCTTTCCCGTTTCCCTGCTGTGGTGCTGCGTCAGTGGGGGAGGGCACAACCGTTCCCGCCTTTCCTTGCCACTCCCTGCGATGTGGGCAGTCTCTGACGAGATGCTGGGGGGAGTTGCAGAGAAAGCAATTCCCACCCCTTCCCTCCTTGCGTCTTGGCGCCGCTGGGGTTTGAAAAGCCCGCGCGCGCGCGCTATCAATCTGCATGGGTTCCTGGTCCTGACTGGCCCCAGGCGTGGCTTGAAAGGGTTGTTGAGGGAGTGGCTTCTCCTGCGACCGTGGGAACCAAGCCCGCTTTGCGCGCGTTGCTTGCTTGTCGCTCCATCTGGATTCCTGCCTCACCCCCACCGCCAGAGCCGCTTTGCTCAGTTGATCCATATTACTGGGCTTTGGACCTCTCGAGAGCTCATCCTTCACCTCCTCATGCAACCCCAAGTAAAACGCCGCTTGCATTGGGGCAGACTCCAGATCCCACCCCAATCTGTGCACCAGCATGGTGAATTTCGCCCAATACGCGCGAACTGTCATATTTCCTTGGCGTAAATTATGAAGTTCCTCCTTAGTCTGGTCCATATGACTATCGGACGAATACATCGTTTTCAAACCTTCTAGAAATAGTTTGACATTCTTCATGCAAGGATTCCTTGTTGCAATTAACGGTCTTAGCCACTCCCTGGCCGCCCCTGTAAGGTGCTCCACAATAAACGCTACTCTGTGCTCATCATCAGGGAACTCATCGTGGTGCAGCTCAAGAGCATACACAATCTCAGTCTCAAAGCCCTGAAACTCCTTCGGGTCTCCATTGAACTTGCTTACTAGGGTCCCGGCTCTCCTTCCTGGCAGCACTTGGACTTGGGGTGCCCCTCCCGCCTTGTTTTTCTCTGCATCCAGCTTGTTTTGGAGGTCTACCGCCACCGCCCTTAAATGCTGCTCTTTTTCCTGGAGCTCTCTCACCTGTTCCGCAAGTTGTAGCCGGTCGTCCTGGACCTTCTTAGTCTCCTCTTTAGCTGCCTTCAATTCTCCCTGCGCCTGCAGCGACAGCTGTTGCAGTTCTAGCTGGGCTTGCTCAGCGATCTGCCGCCACTTCTCCGCCTCTGACACGCTCATCCCGGCAACTCCAAAGTAGCCCAAAAATGATTAGGAGGTTGCTGTCACAGTGGCCGGAGTGGACTACTTCAGAGTAACGACGCTACGCAGCTCTGCATTTTATTCTTTTATTGGTGCTGCGTATTTACAGTGCTCAAGTCATTGCTATTTACACGGAGCGATGTTGTCAGTCGGTTTCAGAACCTCCTAATGGCTTTTGGCGCGTCTTTCTCCAACACAAAAGCTTTGGCAGACCCATCCTCTTGCCCCTCCTCTTCCTGCGTAATTCTGGAGTTGGGGGGATGGGTCTTCCCCCCTTACTTGCCCCTTCCTGTCCCACCTGGGACCCTGGCTCCTCTACCTTGCCTGAGCCTCGGACACGACTTCCTGCTTCCCCACTGGAATCGGAACTCTCCCTGCTTTCCCCTTTGCTCGGGGACGGGCTTGAACTCAGGAGGGGAGGGACTTCGCGATATCCCCTGTCCCTCACACCAACAAAATAATATAATTTGGCATCTGAACAATTGACATTATAATTATATAATGTATTATAATTTGTTATTATAACATCTGAAGGCAGCCCTGTTTAGGGAGGCTTTTAATGTTTAAGAAATTAGTGTATTTTAATGTTTCTGTTGTAAGCCACCCAGAGTGGCTGGGGAAACCCAGCCAGATGGGCGGGGTATAAATAAAATAATAATAATAATAATAATAATAATAATAATAATAATAATTTGGTATTGACAATGAGAATTTTATTGGGTTAATGTAATTGAAAACTAATAAAAATTATTACACAGAGAATCAATCCCTCTGCCCACATAACTGTGAGGTGAATGTTGGGGCCTGTCTTGTGACAGCTAGGGCCTGTCTTGTGACATTTCACTAAACAGAGACAACTACCATTGAATTATCACTGTAAGGACATAGCATGAGAGGCAGAGGATATCCTATGAGTGAACTAGTCCAGAGAAATCCCACTGATTTAGTAATATCTTTTGACTTTGCTCAGCAGACACCTCCCTTTCTTTGTCAGGCCTTTCAGACTGACCAGACCAACCACAGGCCTGGAATGATTCTGAAACAGACCATCTAGAAACCCTATTTGGCAACTGCTACAAACTGAGACAAGGAGGGTTGGAGGAGGGAGGACAAGGAACCATAGCTGCCAAGTCTCCCGTTTTCCACGGGAAAACCCCTTTTTTACTTACCTTTTCCCGGTGGTCCCCCATATCACTTCGTCTCCCGTTTTTCTCCATTATTTTCTCCTGCCGGCGGCCATTTTTTCTTTCCGATTTGCCCTTCTATGGGCACCCAAAATGGCCGCCGCCAGCTTCAAAAGTCGCATCTACACATATCCGGAAGTGCATAGACGTGACTTCCGGTGTTGGCAGCGGCCATTTTGGTGCCCATAGATGGGCGAAGCGACACCGGAAGTTGCGTCGACGCACTTCCTGATATGCGTACAAGTGACTTTTGAAGCCGGCGGCGGCCATTTTGGGTGCCCATCGAAGGGCAAAGCAACACCGGAAGTTACATCGACACAACTTCCAGTGTAAAATGGCTGCCGGTCCCGGATTCTGCAGTCCGGAACTTGGAAGGTAAGCGAGGAACCTGCACACTCCAAGGAAAGAGCTAAGGCCTATCCTGTGATATTTTTTTCTAAACAGAGAAAAACGAATTGTGAATTTTCACCACAAGAATTTAGTGGCGCCAGACCTTAGCAACTAGATACTTAAGGACCACATCCTCATCCTCATCATCATTTTTAATTTGTATACAGTCTTTCTACCTTACAATACTCAAGGCGGTTTACAAGCTGAAGAAAAAAAAATGTACATCTTATAACAATCTAATGCAATACAAAAATATGATAATAAAACAAAACTTTAAAATAAGCAACCTACATCAAAAAAGTAACATTCAACAATCATTAGAATAGTATAAAATAATAATATCAACATATAAAAGTTAAACAGAAATCTACTCAACAGTTACAATAAATAATTTCTAAACTATAATCAATAAAACAATGGCAAGGCACAGTACATAAAATAATACAATACAAATTGAGAAGCAGAGGGTGGAGGGTGGAGCAAGGCAGGTGGAAGGAGGCCTTGCCTGACAAAGTCTCTCCTCACAGTTCTTCCTCCAGGGCCAGCTCCCTTATGAGGACTCTCACAGAGCACTGCAACTGCTCGGGGTAGTTTTTGGCATTTGTTGCTCTGTTCTAAGAGGGGTTATGAAACAAGACCATTTAGATGTTGTATGGTCTCCATTTATCTATATATATATAAAAATGTAGGCATTGCGTGTGCGGAAGTCACAGCCTTTCTCCGTAACTGCTGAACTGTAATGTAACAAATTTGGCCACAACGTCCCATGCCCAACAGGGAGGGATCTGGCATTAATTTTTTTCCAAAAAACCACACCTTTCACACCGAAAATAATGATTAAACACAAAAAGTGGTGCCCAAATTAGACGTCACCACCAGAAGCTCTGAAAACTTCAGCAGCATCCAATAGAAAGGCAGATCGCACCCTGCTGCCTCCAAAGCTGCACCGCCAGATGACATCACAAAATTCCACAGCAACCAACTGAAAACAGTGCTTTTGCAGCAACAAGGCCCAGCTTTTTCAATAGGCCGCAGCATTGCCAAGCAAGGAAAACTGAGTAGGCTACACCATTCAGTAGGCCACAGGCAAAAACAACAAGAATACGGCCTTTCACAACGGGGGGGGGGCGGGGCACAGGGATGAGGCACAACAAAGGGAGGGGGAAAACACATAGCCATGGAGGGGAGGGAGAACCCCGAGTCAGCCAAAGCAGTGGGGGTGGGTGGGTTGGGACAGGGAAAACTGAGTAGGCCTCACCTTTGCCCAGTAGGTCACAGGCAAAACCAAACAGAATATGGGGCTTTCACAATGGGGGGGGATCACAGGGATAAGGCACAACAAAGGGGGAACACATAGCCATGGGGGGGGGAGGAAGAACCCTGAGTCAGCCAAAGCAGTGGGGGGTGGGTTGGGTCAGGGAAAACTGAGTAGGCCACAACATTGCCCAGTAGGCCACAGGCAAAAACAAACAGAATATGGGGCTTTCACAATGGGGAGTCACAGGGATGAGGCTCAACATAGGGAGGGAGGAACACATAGCCATGGGGGGAAGGAAGAACCCTGAGTTAGCCAAAGCAGTGGGGGGGGGAGTGAGTTGGGACAGGGAAAACTGAGTAGGCAGCAACTTTGCCCAGTAGGCCACAGGCAAAAACAAACAGAATATGGGCCTTTCACGGGGTGGGGGAATCACAGGGATGAGGCACAACAACGGGAGATGGGGCTCACAGGGATGAGGCACAACAAAGGGAGGGGGGACACATAACCATGGGGGGAGGTAGGACCCTGAGTCAGCCAAATCAGTGGTGGGTGGGGACATTTTCAGGAACACGCGTGGGTAGGGGAGTCTTATTTTTGAAAGTTACAGTAGGGGAGTCAGGGTTGGGACCGGGCAGGTGAGGGGACTCTGAAGATCAATTTAACAGAAAAAGGTCCAATTAACACAAAAACCCACAGCAACACGTGGCCGGGCCAGCTAGTATGCTTTATAAATTAAAACAGCACACTGCATATGTCATCAGTGTCCTCTATACGGCGAAGCTAACTTATTGTTATGTGACTCTTATTTACAAAGTGTCCCTTTGCAGGATCTATTTAATTGTGAAAAAAAGTGTACTGAACCTCGTCTATTTCATCCTAATTGCAATAACATGCTCCACACAGTTCTTATTTTATGTTTCTTCATTATTTACATCATCATCATCATCATTATCTTGTATGCATGTTGTTTTTGAAAACTCAAATACTTCTTAAGAAAGATGCATTGATGTTGGATAAGGAGATGTGATGTTGGAGAGGAACTAGAAGTGTGGTTCCTCCGTTGCTTCAACATGGAACTGCCCACAACTCAAATAACTTACAAATGGGGTTATGATGAATGAAATCCAGTTGCTTGCCATTTTTCCATAACGAGACATTCTCTTTGGTGCAATTTATAAGAAGATGCAGAAAGAGGTGTATAGGAAAGTAGAAATCGTTAAGCACCATCCTGCCTCCCCCAAACTCAGCTGGGTATTGCAAACATTCCTCGCAAGTGCTTAGCAAGATCGCAAGGATTTGTTTGTTTTTAATTAAAAATATAGTTTTTTGCAAAGATTGCTTATAAAACACACTTTACTTCCCCTACTACATTCTCAAAAATAGGTCACAAATTTCGATTCCCCTCCTGTCCCTATGAATCTCTCCTCCTCCTTCCTGAGAAAATATAATAAATTCCTCTTACAAAGGGGGCAATGCACAGAAGTGAACAATAGTGGTGTTGGTGGGGGAGCTGAACTGTGGAACCACTGAGCTAATACTGATATTACTGCTGCTCATTTATACCAGGCTGGTTGTTGTTGTTTAGTCGTTTAGTCGTGTCCGACTCTTCGTGACCCCATGGACCATAGCACGCCAGGCACTCCTGTCTTGCACTGCCTCCCGCAGTTTGGTCAGACTCATGTTCGTAGCTTCGAGAGCACTGTCCAACCATCTCGTCCTCTGTTGTCCCCTTCTCCTTGATGTCTTTCCCAACATCAGGGTCTTTTCCAGGGAGTCTTCTCTTCTCATGAGGTGGCCAAAGTATTGGAGCCTCAGCTTCAGGATCTGTCCTTCCAGTGAGCACTCAGGGCTGATTTCCTTCAGAATGGATAGGTTTGATCTTCTTGGCTGGTAATTGGGCCCAAACCTCACTGCTACCTCACCCCCGCCTGGTCCAAGAAAGCAGCAGTTACACTGGTTGGGAGGGTGGCTCTGCCCCACTATGTGTGATAAGGGATAGTGAAGCCTCCTTTAGAATTGAAATAAGTTGCATCTGATGTGGTTATGCAATGATAAAGTATGTTTAAGCCATTTAAGATTCTGTTTAAGCCATCATCTGACGCATTGCAACCTAGAAATCACTCCAACATTTGCACAACTAGACCCACTTCCCGTAACATAGAGAAATAGAGTTGGGTTGAATCAGTGTATTAACAACACATTACCCTGGGGCCCCAGATTTCAACTTTGGCTTTGTAGAGATATTATAAAGTGTGGGAAACCTGAGTTACATCACAGCATAACCGCCATGCAGCCAAACACAAGACTCCCACTGCGGTTTTCTGGAACTAGTCCTTCAGGTAGGTGTGGAAGCATTGCAGCACTTGAGTGTGTCCCACTCCCACCTTGCAGAGCATACTATAACCAAGAGTATCAAAAGCCTTTAAGGGATTAAGGATTACACTCCCCGTCCTTCTCTCAATACAGGTCTTCGGTCTGGGTGACCAAAGCTGCTTTGGCACCAAAATCCATTCTGAAGTCAAATGGAAATCCATCCAGATCAGTGGTTCCCAACCTTTTTTTGGCCATGCCCCACCAAAGAATCTCTAAAATCCTGATCTCCCCCCCCCCATGACATATAATTCTTATTATTCAAAAAGTGAACTCCTATTCACATGGAGGAAGCCTAAAGGGCCATTAGCTGTTAATAACTCATTCTCAAATTGCCCGCCTTAAAAATCAAATTGCCCCCCTGTGGTGTGTGTGCCCTATGTTGGGAACCACGGGTCTCTTTCATGAAAGTGCAGCTGATGCTACACAACCATCACTGCCTCATTTTCCAGTTCTGGTCAAGATGGAGGAGACAAGGTGAACCTGGCTACTCCCTAATTGAAGACAAGATTTCCGCTCTAAAATGATCTCTCGGCACCAGTTTTATCTGCCTCTCCGTCCTATCTCTTAATGCTCTTTTAGAGCTTTCCTCAGAGCTGTGGTTTATGTTCTACCCTGCTATTTTATCGGTCTAACAACTTATATTGCGAGGCTGCAGGAAGTTGCAGGAAGCTGAGCTCTCTTCCAGTCCCCCTCGAATGAAAGGCATTGTTAAACACTACAAGTTACAATTCAAGAATCAAGGAACAGAACAGAACATTATTATATTCATTAGTGATTCTCCGAAGTGTTTTTCCCTTGTCTCTGGCCTCGTAAAGTCAAGGATAAACATCTCGGAGTTAATTGATGCTAGTAAATCGCTGATAAGTAATTATATCTCATTCCATACCCAGCATGGTTCTCACCAGAAAGAACTGCAAGGATCTGGGAATCATGCCAATCCCGCCGTACAGTTCCTTAGAGCCTTGAAGGAGACAAAGTAAAATTACTCATTATTTTCCTCAAAAAGAAGTGAGGAAGAGGGACTTGAGTGAGTGCATTTTAGACGAGGCTGTCCCTCTGCCTTCCACTGTGCTGGATTGGTCAATACAGCTTAAAGAGCCTCGTCAAGACTCCGAAAATACAAACTACTCAATAAGCCTGGCCCAAGAACCATAGCTGCCAAGTTTTCCCTTTTCTCGCGAGGAAGCCTATTCAGCATAAAGGAAAATCCCTTTAAAAAAGGGATAACTTGGCAGCTATGCCAAGAACTTGCCCTAGCAGAGAATGCCTCCCAATCAAATATAATTGATATAATTGATACAATGTCTCAAAGGTTATCCCTGGAGCCTGAAAAAAACAACTACCAAATCTATTGACTTATCTCTAAAGGAAACCAAACAGAGGCGAAGGGCGAATACCTGTAGGATCATGTCCACCAGATACGCACAGACCTTCTCAACGTAATTTTTTATTTATTTAATGATAACAAATGGGCTTCTCTTGACCCTAGCGGAAAATTTTAAACAGCAAGAAAGAGTTCCAGAGCATAAAATAAACAACTCCCCCCCCCCCGATCAGATGCCATAAATTATCCATCAAGCACCAAAAAATCATGAAGACATTCCTATGGCCGTTGGCTAATGTGAATAAAGTTTATTACTACCATCACTGCCTCAAGCACCTTGCACCCAAATGGGATATTTGTGACTGGGCAGAAAAGTCTTTTTCTGGCTCAGGTTTCTTCTCTCTGATTCAAATCAGATGCCTGGCATGTGCACATCCAATAGCAAATCCATTGGGGCATTAAATAATCCTTAATTAAGCTACACCAGAAAATCATTAGAAGCATAATAAAACAGTTTAAAAAAAATTAATGAAACCAGGTGTTGAAGTTCAGGAGAATGCTTGCTGAAACAGCTCTGTCTTCAGGAACCAGTGGAATACCAACGCAGGTTGGAACTGCAGTATTTCAGCGGTGGGGGGGGGGGCATTCCACAACAATGGTACCACCAGTGAAAAGGTCTGCCGTCATGTTACCACAAAATCTGTGAGGAAACACAGACTTGGGGAGGAGAGAATGTTGGTATTTACTGTGATAAGTTCCTTCTCTGTAGGGAGGAAGGGGATCCTGAGTGGTTGTCATTGCCCACCTCTCCACACACGTGAAGTCAAACCTTTGAGAGATTTTACACCTGGTAGGCGGGGGAACCCTCTCAGCAGCTCAGTTCGTACTTAAGCAATAACTGCATAGCCCAAAATAAACAGCTTAACAGAACAAGAAGGGACTTTATCCCGTGCACCAGGGTGAAGTGTCTGCCCTGCCGCATCCCTTTCAGAAAGGTAAGACAGCTGGCAGTGGGTGGGTAGGCCTGGGCAGGTTGGGGGGGGCATTGCATGTGTGATGCCATGCACATGCAATGCTCCCCCCCCCAACGTTGGGCACAACTTGGCACCCCTGTTTCTCCCTGTTTGAACAGATGTAGGGGTGGATGCAAACCTAGATATTGAGGAAAGGATGACGAGAGCTTGAGGTGCTATCTGAGCTGGCTGCTCTGGGAGGGGAGAGGGTCCCTGCTTTCCTGGGTCCCCTCTGCCAGAGCCCCTTTCTCCTATGCTCAGCACCTTGCGACTCTTGTGCTGGCAATTTTGCCCTGCCCCTAGGCAGGAATGAGGAGCCGCTGAGCTTTGAGGTTGACCCAAAGGAGCAAGGAGAGGGCCCTCCTTCTCCTCCTGTGTGCCTCACCGCCACAGTGTTTCCCAGCTGTGCTAGGAGCACAGGTACTTCTGATAGCAGCCCTGGCTGCTGGGGCCCTTATGGGTCTGTGGGAAGTGGGGGGGCTCTGGGGGCTGCAGGTAGGCCCATAGCCTGTCCTAGTCATTAGCCACTGAATTACCAGTGACTCATTTGATCAGTCTGCAGTGTTCCATCCTCTCCAACAGCTCCCCTCCTGTTCCATCACGTGTTCCATCACGTTTCACCCCTTTGAATGCAAGGAAGAGGAAAATGAGAGATCTATGGAGCTGGGAGAGAGCAAAAAAAAAAAGCAGCAAGCGGAGATGCAGAGCAGGAACAGAAAGAGGAGCCAGGAAAAACAAACAGAAGAAGAAGAAGAAGAAGAAGAAGAAGAAGAAGAAGAAGAAGAAGAAGAAGAAGAAGAAGAAGAAGAAGAAGAAGAAGACCCTTTCCAAAACACCTTTTCTCTTTTGCTGTACTTGAAGCTGCCCACAAGAGTGACCTGCAGTGGAACTGGAAGGAAGTTGAACTTGCAAGGGGGGTGCCATGCCCACCAGATGTATCCTCTCAAACGTTTGACTTCCTGCCAGTGGATAAGTGGGGAGTGACAATCCACACAGGGTCCCCTTTCTCCTCTGCAAGAGAAGTTTGCTCTCTGTTATGCTGAATTCATAATGGTGATGAAACACCCAAGCAGGGATGTTTCTGCGGGCAACAGGAGCTGCAAGACTGAATGGAGATAAAGATTTAAAGGGTGCAAGAGATAAAGCTGGGTATCGCCATGATTTGGGTGCTGTTGAAATTAAAGCCGTAGGATTTGGTGAAGCAATATATGTGGAAATAGAAGAGGTTTAGAACTGGATATAGCATTAGCCTGATGCAGGAAGGCCTCTAGCTAGGACGAATAAAAGTAGGCATAGATCACTTCCTGTTTTCGGCAGTGGGAAATGGCTGACTCCCATACTATCAGACCCCAGCCATGCCAGTAATTCAGGGCTGATATGGGGGTAATTAGCCCTGGCAGACTCCCCAGAATGGGGGAGGACTGTCTCAAAGACCCGCAGATTGTTCGAGATTGCCAGTTTGCATTGTGCAAGAGGCAGGGCACTGGGTCACAGAGCACGGTACGGCTGGCACTCTCCGATGCCACTCCCATAGCCGGGAATATCTGTTCTGATAAAATAATTAGATTTGGACAATAATCAGACATAGTTTGGACCGAAGAAGTCTGAGAAAAAAACCTGCAGAATTGTACAGTCCTTGGCATTTAAGCTCTGACTTCAAAGAGATTCTCAGTCACAGAGTTTGGATTATGGAGGATGATATTTTCTTCTTCTTCTTCGCAACATTTACACTTGGTTTTTTACGCCAAGCCTCATTAAGAAACCTAATTTATTTTGAGGAATACAGATGGACTCCCGGTAGAGTGGTCTAGCAGTTAGGCTTGGATTTAGCTCTGGCGCCAGAAATAAGGAAAAGCAACAGCAAAATGCATTTAGCTATTTATTAAAGTAAAAAGGTTAAACAACCAAACATAGACAGTTCTCGACAAAAGGAAGGTTACAAAGTAAAACAACAAAACTTACTAACAGCTGGCCACATAGATGTTAGTAGATAACTTGGCTGTGAGGTCTCCATAGGCAGGACGCAGCCAAAGGCAAGGATTCACATTGTTGAGCCATAGCTGCCAAGTACCCCATTTCCCCCGGGAAACCCCTGTTTTTATTTACCTTTTCCTGGTGGTCCCCCGTATCACTTCGTCTCCCATTTTTCTCTGTTATTTTCTCATGCAGGCAGCCATTTTTTCTCTTTCCGATTTGCCCTTCTATGGGCACCAAAAGTGGCCGTCGCCAGCTTCAAAAGTCACATCTACTCATGTCCGGAAGTGCATAGACGCAACTTCCGGTGTCGGCAGCGGCCATTTTTGGTGCCCATAGATGGGCGGAGCGACACCAGAAGTTGCGTCGACGCACTTCCTGACATGCGTACAAGCGACTTTCTAAGCCAGTGGTGGCCATTTTTGGTGCCCATAGAAGGGCAAAGCGACACCGGACGTTACGTTGACGCAACTTCCGGTGTCACACAGCTGCCGGTCCCGGATTCTACAGTCCGGGACTTGGAAGGTAAGCGTTGAGCGAGCCTCTCACCTCCAAGACAGTCAGCAAGAGTACATGGCAAAAGCTAGGCAGGAGGCAACCTGCCAGAGCCAGCCTCGAACAAAAGAGTTTGCTTACTTTTATCCTTTAATCCCCCTTGAGAGCGTGAAAGTGAGCCCACGAGGGATCAAAAGCACACAGCCAATCAACAGTTGATTTTTGTTCAAATCGACCCATCGTATTTAGGCTGACCGTTTGGGTTGTCACTCAAGAGAGACAATCTCCAGGCCTCCAGGTGATTTACATTACAAATGACCCTCAGCCTTTCCCTTCCGAATGTGAAAGCAATGATCTTCTTATCAGGACACCCTCACTCTAAGCCAGCGTTTCTCAACCGCTGTTCCGCGGCACACTAGTGTGCCGCGAGACGCTGGCTGGTGTGCCGTGATGTGCGGCGACGAGAAGGGCGATTTGTATTGTCACTGACCCGCCGGAAAGCAATATTTCTCCTCCTCTTTCCCAAAGCTCAGTGCAAACGAGCCTGGCGGCCACCAATACACAGCACTGACCCGCCGGAAAGCAATATTTGCAAGTGTTTCTTACAGTCATAATTATGATATAGGGCGGCACAGAGTTAAATTTTTTAACTTTTTAAATGGTGGTGTGCCTCGTGATTTTTTTCACGGAACAAGTGTGCCGTGGCCCAAAAAAGGTTGAGAAACACTGCTCTAAGCAAACTGTTTCCCAGCTGCAGCAATCCACAATTAGCATCTACATCAAAGGGGAGAATAGGGGTGTATGAATTCCATTCTCAGGCCAGTTGGCAAATTCCCAACACAAAATCCCAGAGTTCTCCGCAGCGCCTCCCAGCTTGCATTGCGAAAGAACCAAGGTTTTGGTACTTCATGACAATATGCCTAACACCAAAGACAGATTTGTACAACAGCCCGGATGGGATTAATTTAACAACTTAATGATATGGGAGTTGCTGCGTCATAAAACTTCAAAAGAAGATTTGGATAACATGGGAATTGGACATGGGAATTAGGAAGGAGAAGCTGCACTGCTAAATAAGTTGGGAAAAGATACATTTTAAATAAAACTGTACTCGATGGATGTAAGGATATATGATTTTGGACATGATTGAGAATCGCAGAGCCAGGGATGGAGAACTTTAAAGTGATAAGATTGGAATGTGGAAAACAGGAAAACAACAAAGAGCAGGAATGAGACATTGAAAATTTGCTTCAGAGGTTCAGAATATGGGAAGTCTGAAAAAAGTAATAATTAACAATTTGGATTGCAATTCGGCTTTTTTTTAGTTTATTGTTTTTATTTGGAATATTGTATTTGGAATATTATAATTGGCTGTTTGTATTGGAAAACTAATTATATATATATTAGGGTGGGTCATAAAAAACTTTTTTTGGAAAATGTTTCCTCCCTTGATCTTATATCAGGCGTATGGTATAAACATAGTCAAATTTCAAATTTGGGACAAATCGGTTAATATTTAGACCAGGCATCCCCAAACTGCGGCCCTCCAGATGTTTTGGCCTACAACTCCCATGATCCCTAGCTAACAGGACCAGTGGTCAGGGAAGCTGGGAAATGTAGTCCAAAACATCTGGAGGGCCGAAGTTTGGGGATGCCTGATTTAGACCCTGCTCCTACAGATTGAAATTTTGCCTCACTGCGAGTGATGAAAACATAGGAATTTGACTCATTTATTCTCAGTATGTTAAATTGTGAACTAATAAACATAAATTTTAGGTTTTATGTAGAGCAATAATAGTTGCATACTATTATTTTCTGCAATATTTATTTATTTAAGATAAAACATTTTGATAATTTACATGAAAAACCAATGGTTTTGAACAAATTATATGGAACAATTAAGCAAACGGTGTACTAAACAAGTAAACATAAACAATAAACAATAAAACACCACTCATATTATGTGTTGCGTCAAAACATCACATTATACTTAATTACTTAGGTATAAATTGTACTAAATGCTTACATTTTGGGTAATTAATAAAATTATGCCTTATGCAATATTATACATTGTACATGTACACCATATTATATCATGCTTAAAATATGCTTTTATGCCTTACACCCTTGATGGCGAACCTGTGACACGTGTGCCACCAGTGACATGGCTAAGCATTTTTGCTGACACGCGAAGCCTCAGCCGGCCGCTTTAAGCATGAGGAAGCAAGGTGTGCAAAGGGAGACCACGCGCTTCCCCTTTAAGAGCAGAACCTCCAGTCTCACCCCTCACCTGGCAAAAGGTATCAAATATGGTGTGCGGGGACGGGCTGGCGCAGCACGGACCAATAGGAGCGCGTGGTTTTCCGCAGCGGGAAAGCTTGGCGCTTTTTTTTAAAAAAAGCGAGAGTAGTGCCCCAATCCAGATCCGTCCTTGCCCCTGGCGGCCCTGGCGGGTCCTCCACTCCCCCCCCCGATCTTGAGGGCAGCTGCCCACTTGCTGCTCCTGGACTGCTCAGGTAAGGACTGCGCTCTGGGGGGGGGATAATTTGCATCAAACCCTTTTTTTTAGGGGGACGGGACATGCACAGCTCTTTATGTATTGCATTTCAGGGGCATTCAAAGGGGCAATAGGGGAGTTTCTTGTCTGAAGTGGAGCCGGATCCCTTTCCAAACACCTGTTTCCCAGACTTGTTGCTTATTTTGTATGCCATCCGCGGCAGGGGCCGCTTCACTCCTTGGCTCATAGCTCAAGCAAAAAAATGAAACAAAGCTTGAAGGTGTTGGCAGGATTAATGGTGGGGAAAGTGACTCTGATGTCCCGTTCCCCTGCAGCTTCGTGTTGACTCTGGTTTGTGTTTTGTGTGTGAGAGACAGACAAATAGATACAGTAGCCTACAGTTTCTCAGCCGAGGAGGCAGCTTGCTGCTATTTTAACTTCTTTTTGCTTGCATTTAGAGGTTTGGGGTGGGAGGGTGTTTTGATAAAGTAGGATATGCGGGGCAAACATAGTCGACTAAAAAAACCTCCAAAGCAAACAAAAAACAACCCGTGCTTTTAGCCTGACTCTCCTCCGACCTTCCTGAATTGTTTGCATTTAAATTTTATTATTATTATTTCGCTCTGGGCTGGATTGTGTCGTTGGCTGGCGGTGTGGGCAGTTCAGGGCCAGGAGGAAACGGCAGCAAAAAAAAAAAAAAGCTGTTCCTCCTCCATCCCTTATTGTTGCAAACTTGAAACAGGAGAGGGAGAGGGAGGGGAGAGGGAGAGAGCGAGAGAGCACACATTTTGAATACCTTTAATTCATCTAGCTGAGCTCAGCATTATCTATTCCTATTCTAACTGGCAGCAGCTCTCCACCTTTTCAGAAAGAAGTCTTTCTTCCATTTTTTCTTTCTTCCCAGTTCAGTTTTTCTCCCACAAGCCCAATTGCAGTCATTAACAGTCGTTAACAGTCATCAACAGGTTTACCACTCCTATCAGCCCATCACCCATTCCCATCACCCCACCCCCCACCCTCTGTATATACAGAAGGGTCTGGCTTCTTCCGTTTCAGTGTATCTGAAGAAGTGTGCATGCACACGAAAGCTCATACCAAAATGAAAACTTAGTTGGTCTTTAAGGTGCTACTGAAGGAATTTTTTAATTTTGTTTCGATTCAGACCAACACAGTTACCTACCTGTAACTATTTATTCCTGTAACTGTCCCCAGTTCATGCTGGAGATTTGATTTCTCTCCCTACTCTGTGTCCTTCCCCTTCCTCCCATCCTCTCCCATCATTTCTCTTTCCCTCCTATCCCAGTTGCTCTGCTTTCCTGTTCAGCTGCTGATGTGAGCCTTGTAAAAGCTCATGGAATTGGAGGTTCTTCCAACTAACATCTTCAGTTTGACCACAGCAACCATCATCCAATCTACTGTTCTGGGGTGTTGTTGATTTCTAATTGACCATCATTACTGAGATAAGTGAGGGGGAGGCTGGGAGAGGCGAGGGCCTGTGTTATAAGTGTCGTTTCCCGTGAAATTATGTGTGTGTTTTTCTCGAAGTGACACACCACCCGAGTTATGCTCGGGTTTTTGGGCGAATTTTGACACACCAAGCTCAAAAGGTTGCCCATCACTGCCTTACACTAAATGTCTATTTTGGTGCAAAGGCCTTATTTGTCTCTTGTTTGGGGAATTTAGAGCGATTGTTCATTGTTGTTTTGATGGTAGCATCACGTCTTTTCTCTCCAATAACTATCCTAGATGCTCTAGTAACCTCCTTCACTGCACGTTCAACCATTTGTGAATGGCACTTGAATTTTGGAATTGTTAATGGAGTGGTCACAATATTGAACAGTTCATTGTTTGTCATGTTCCTGATTATTGGGGCTCAAATGTGTCAGTTTCCGACCATTTTATCATTTGTTCCATACAGCTGGCAGATACGACAGGTACTAGTGAGCCACCTGCTATGGCTGCATGGGCCAATGTTGAGCAGCTGTAAGTCACTGCTGAATTCTCCAGAGATGAGTGCAGATGTAACTTGCCACAAATACTTTTTGTCAGTAGATAGATTTTTCCAAACTACTTATGGCATTTCTGGGATTGAATCTGATCGTGCAAAGCATTTATATTCAACAACTGGCAAATCGGTGACACTGGGCAGTAATTTCCCAATATGCCCTTAAAAGGTGTTAGCCCCAGATGTGGGTCCATCTAGTTCAATGATGAGATGTTGTAGAGGCAGTTTATTGGCAGGAAGGAGGCAAATATTCCATTGCAATGGCCGGCCAATGTCTATTTCAATAAGATGGTTAATTCCTCCCGGGGCACCTATGTTTGTGTTTGTCCCATCACAAGCAACTGCTGCAAGTTGACTCACACTAGGTCTTTTTCTCTGAGAAATGAGATAAGAGAATTTGCAATAGATTTCACCTTGCTATCAATCGGTGTAACATGACCACCAATGTAATTTCCATCAGGCAATGAAACAATTGAAATATGCTCCTCTGTTAAATTTTATTAATTACCCAAAATGTAAGCATTTAGTACAATTTATACCTAAGTAATTAAGTATAATGTGATGTTTTGACACAACACATAATTTGTTGTTTAGTCGTTTAGTCGTGTCCGACTCTTCGTGACCCCATGGACCATAGCACGCCAGGCACTCCTGTCTTGCACTGCCTCCCGCAGTTTGGTCAAACTCATGTTCGTAGCTTCGAGAACACTGTCCAACCATCTTGTCCTCTGTCGTCCCCTTCTCCTAGTGCCCTCAATCTTTCCCAACATCAGGGTCTTTTCCAAGGATTCTTCTCTTCTCATGAGGTGGCCAAAGTATTGGAGCCTCAGCTTCACGATCTGTCCTTCCAGGGAGCACTCAGGGCTGATTTCCTTAAGAATAGATAGGTTTGATCTTCTAGCAGTCCATGGGACTCTCAAGAGTCTCCTCCAGCACCATAATTCAAAAGCATCAATTCTTCGACGATCAGCCTTCTTTATGGTCCAGCTCTCACTTCCATACATCACTACTGGGAAAACCATAGCTTTAACTATACGGACCTTTGTCGGCAAAGTGATGTCTCTGCTTTTTAAGATGCTGTCTAGGTTTGTCATTGCTTTTCTCCCAAGAAGCAGGCGTCTTTTAATTTCGTGACTGCTGTCACCATCTGCAGTGATCAAGGAGCCCAAGAAAGTAAAATCTCTCACTGCCTCCATTTCTTCCCCTTCTATTTGCCAGGAGGTGATGGGACCAGTGGCCATGATCTTGGTTTTTTTGATGTTGAGCTTCAGACCATATTTTGCGCTCTCCTCTTTCACCCTCATTAAAAGGTTCTTTAATTCCTCCTCGCTTTCTGCCATCAAGGTTGTGTCATCTGCATATCTGAGGTTGTTGATATTTCTTCCGGCAATCTTAATTCCGGCTTGGGATTCATCTAGTCCAGCCTTTCGCATGATGAATTCTGCATATAAGTTAAATAAGCAGGGAGACAATATACAACCTTGTCGTACTCCTTTCCCAATTTTGAACCAATCAGTTGTTCCATATCCAGTTCTAAGTGTAGCTTCTTGTCCCACATAGAGATTTCTCAGGAGACATATGAGGTGATCAGGCACTCCCATTTCTTTAAGAACTTGCCATAGTTTGCTGTGGTCGACACAGTCAAAGGCTTTTGCATAGTCAATGAAGCAGAAGTAGACGTTTTTCTGGAACTCTCTAGCTTTCTCCATAATCCAGCGCATGTTTGCTATTTGGTCTCTGGTTCCTCTGCCCTTTCGAAATCCAGCTTGCACTTCTGGGAGTTCTCGGTCCACATACTGCCTAAGCCTGCCTTGTAGAATTTTAAGCATAACCTTGCTAGCGTGTGAAATGAGCGCAATTGTGCGGTAGTTGGAGCATTCTTTGGCACTGCCCTTCTTTGGAATTGGGATGTAGACTGATCTTCTCCAATCCTCTGGCCATTGCTGAGTTTTCCAAACTTGCTGGCATATTGGGTGTAGCACCTTAACAGCATCATCTTTTAAAATCTTTTAAAATTTTAAATAGTTCAGCTGGAATATCATCACTTCCACTGGCCTTGTTATTAGCAATGCTTTCTAAGGCCAATATGAGTGGTGTTTTATTGTTTATTGTTTATGTTTACTTGTTTAGTACACCATTTGCTTAATTGTTCCATATAATTTGTTCAAAACCATTGGTTTTTCATGTAAATTATCAAAATGTTTTATCTTAAATAAATAAATATTGCAGAAAATAATAGCATGCAACTATTATTGCTCTACATAAAACCTAAAATTTATGTTTATTAGTTCACAATTTAACATACTGAGAATAAATGAGTCAAATTCCTATGTTTTCATCACTCGTAGTGAGGCAAAATTTCAATCTGTAGGAGCAGGGTCTAAATATTAACCGATTTGTCCCAAATTTGAAATTTGACTATGTTTATACCATACGCCTGATATAAGATCAAGGGAGGAAACATTTTCCCAAAAAAGTTTTTTATGACCCACCTATATATATATATATATATATATATATATATATATATATATATATATAAGGTAGGCATAGATCAGTGCCAGATTTATGTATACTAAGGATACCAGATTTTTTTTCCCCAATGAATCTGGGGACACTTTTCAACTTCCTACTAAATAGATGGATTTTGTCAGGGGACTGATTTGTAAATCCGGGGACTGTCCCCAGGAAACGGGGACGTCTGGTAACCTTAGTATCAGCTAAACAAGCTATAGTTTAGGGCCCCACTGTCTTGGAGGGCCCCCAAAAATATACTTCTTCTTAATTGTATTTCACTATTAATATAATTCTTCTTAATTGTATTTCAGTTCAACAATTAATTTGATAAAATACATATTTTGTTATGTGCAAATGGCTTTAGATAGCTATTAGGTCCATAAATTACCACATAACATATATTCAACACAAAAAAACAGTGACAATTTGTTGTTGACAAAGGACAGCTGGACATAGAAAGGGCCACATTACCTTCACCAGCTTAGGGCCTTATCAAGCCTAAATCTGGCCCTGGCATAGATACATCTGCCCCTGCTCTATTTTGTTAATTAAATGTCTGTATTGGACTCTGTAACTTATCTGATTTGTTCATACGTTTAATTTGTTCCTTATTAGGAAGTTTACAACTGGAGGATATCAGCTGGAGAACAGTTCTTCTTCTTCTTCTGGTTCTATCCAATTCCCAGGCACTGATTTGCTAGAATCTGCTATGTCTTGAGTAGAGACCTTAAGATTTTCCTAGGTGGCCCAAGTGGGTTCTGTAAGCATTGCATCCCAATGGATTAGATCACCACATTCACCTGAGCTGGTAGACAATCTGGTAGACATCCACCTGACAATTTTTTGATTTGAAAAAAAAGGGATCTATCTTTGAAATGACAATAATAAGCCCTCTTCTCTGGACTAGTCAATTTCCTGTTATTACTGCTGGAATTCTTCAGGTGTTGAAAGTTAAGAGAATTCTCATTGGTTGTCCATTGGTATCATGACTCTTAATTGGTTTTAGGTCTATGTTTCACAAAGAAGGACCCAGTATTAGATCCAGGTGTCATTTAGCTCAGAAAACGGAATCCCAATTAGATAGCAGTCCCCTGTAGGGAAATAAACCTCACACAGCCTCAATATCAAACTACTTGAGTGGGCAGACGTTTCTGCTTCTCTATCCCTCAATGGGTTACCATAAGACTCTCGCTTGGTCTCTCCCCATACTCTGCAGACATAAGTGTTGGGTGCTGCGGGGTTGCATATTGGTCATTTAGCCCTTAATCAAGATACTACATTGTCTGACTGATAAGCAACCACTCTTCCACCAGCCAGTCTGCTTTTCCAGCTGGGTTTCCCTGTTCAATCAAAATATATTGGTTTCACAGCTCAAACTCCAAAAGACCCCAAAGCTGATCCTAGCCAGCAGCTTACAGTTAGCGCAGATAAAAAACGAAAATGAGGTGAGGCAAATCTGCATATTACATATATGTTCTTTAAGTCCCATCTGTCTCCCATCCAATGATGTCCCACTATCACCATCCAATTTGGGTGGCTCATGGGTACTTTCCTCGCTGTCTGGCTCATTGCATTTTCTGGACTTCTGGTGCCACTTCCTGTGTGGCTGTCTCTTAGGTGGGTGTTCCCTGTTGCTCTTCTGAGGTGGTTCCCTGCTAGCAGAACTGGAGGAATCCTATGGCTCCACTGGATGACAAAGTCCTCTCTTGCTGGCCTAGGAGGAGCATGGAGCGGGGGACGGGGACGACACTGAAGCACATGAACTTTGAGAGTCAATGCGGTCCAGGCACAATGTTATAGCTATAGCTACAGAAGATACCACAGAGATAAAGGAGGTTAGTAGTACCTACACCAAACCATAACCAGGTGCTCACCCACACTGTTCACCTGCAGAGGTATGGGATCCCTGGTGCTGTTGGTAAGCTTGGGTACCAATCAGAACTTTGTGCAAGTCAATGTAGAGCCCTTAATGCATACAGATGAAGCCTTGCATTGATCTCCGCCCCTGAAAATAGGTGGGAGCGGCAGTGCCACTGCACCCTTATGGAGGAGGCAAGTTTCTCCCCATGCTCATAGTTCCACAGGTATGGAGGGGGAAGTGGGTGTTTTCTCCTCAGCCCTACAGAGCTGCATTGCCCAATTAGGGAGGGGGCAGAGGATATCCCTTTCCATGCACCACCCAGGTAGCTGAGCACTCCCTTGTGTGGGAGGGTGAAGCCTGTCTTCCTCACTCCAACTACACCTGGCAGTGCTGGGCTCCCCAGTGGAGGTGGGGAGCATCCGCTTCCATGCAGTGCCCCCCCATGAGGCAAAAAAGCAAGGAGCAAGGAGCAAAGTGTACCCAAGGTCTTAGAAATAATACAGGAGTTCGGACAGCTGGCAGGATTTGAACTAAATAAAATGAAAACCAAGGTATTAAGCAAAAATTTAGAGGAACTTTGGAGGAAAGTGAGAATTTACAAAAAACTACTGGTTTGACATTTGTGAAAAAGGTGAAGTACCTGGGTGTAAATATGACAGCTAGAAATATACAGTTGTTTAAAAATAACTATGAGAAATTGTGGAACGAAGTTAAAAGAGACTTGGAAACTTGGTCAAGATTGAAATTGTCCCTGTTGGGACGTATTTCAATGGTAAAGATGAATGTGTTGCCAAAAATGTTATTTTTGTTTCAAGCATTACCTATTGTAGAGAAACAGACATGTTTTCGAGACTGGCAAAAAGCATTATTAAGATTTATCTGGCAGGGGAAGAAACCGAGAATTAAATATAAGTTACTGACAGACGCTAAAGAAAGAGGAGGTTTCTCCCTGCTGGACTTAAAGTTATATTCAGACACCATGACCTTCTGCTGGTTGAAGGAATGGTTTACATTAGAGAATACTGATATTTTAGACTTAGAAGGATTTGACAATGCTTTTGGTTGGCATGCATATTTATGGTATAACAAGATCAAGTTACATAATGGTTTTAAATGTCATATTATAAGAAAATCGTTGTTTAATGTTTGGATTAGATATAAAGATCTGTTTGAAAAGAAAACACCCAGGTGGATATCACCGTTAGAGGTTAAAACTAACAAAAAGTTGAATATGGAAGAAAAATGGTTAAAATATAAGGACTTATTAATAAAAGTGGATGTACAGATAAGGTTAAAAACGTATGAACAGATTAAAGATCAATTGTGTGATTGGTTTCAGTATCATCAGATTAATGAATTGTATAAAATGGACCAAAAAAATTGGTTTTCAGTTGGAAAAATCTAAATTGGAAACAGAACTGATAGAACCTAAGGTTAAAAATCTGTCAAGAATGTATAAATTGTTGCTGGAATGGCATACGAAGGATGAACAAACAAAATCGGTCATGATTGATTGGGCAAAGGATATAGGTCATAATATTATGGTAGAAGATTGGGAAAGGTTATGGAAATGTAATATGAATTTCACTGCCTGTAATGTTTTGAAAGAGAATTTATATAAGATGATGTACAGATGGTATCTTACACCAGTGAAATTGGCAAAGATTTACCATAAAAAGGATAATAAGTGTTGGGAATGTAAAGAATCAGAAGGAACCTTTTTCCATATGTGGTGGACTTGCCCCCGAGTGAAAAGCTTCTGGGATAAGATTTATAATGAGTTGAAGAAGGTGTTGAAAAACACATTTGTTAAAAAACCAGAGGCTTTCCTACTCGGTATCATAGGGAAAGAGTTGCCAAAGAAATATATTACTTTTTTTCTGTATGCCACAACAGCTGCTAGAATGGTATTAGCAGGGTCATGGAAAACAGAAGATCTTCCGACGATTGACGAATGGCAGATGAAGTTGATAGAATATATGGAACTGTCTGAACTGACTGGGAGAATCCGCGACAGAGGAAGGGAGAAGGCAGAAGAAGACTGGAAGAAATTTAAGACATATTTGGAAAAGAATTATAAGATAAAAATGGGTAGTAAGGGAGTGGAAGTTCAAAGAAGCTATAGAAGCATTAGTTTAAAGAAGTAAGGAGAAAGATATGCGTTTTTTAAGTATATAAGATTTAATGTATAACAGTAAAGAATTATGAGAAGAATAGAGTTGATAATAATTATATGAAGTTTGGTATTAGAAAAAGTGAAGAATGTTGAAAACGAGAGTGCTGATATAGTCACTATTAGAAACGTGGAGGGAGGGAAGGAGGAAGTCACTGATACAAGAATTATATTAGTAAGGATGTAAGAAGTTTTTGTATTTTTATGTTTTTTGATGTATTTCTATCTGTATTTTTCTTTTCTTTCTAGTGTGTATTTTCTTATTTTTATTCTGTATTCTTTGTTGAAAAACTAATAAAAATGATTTTTTTAAAAAAAAAAAAAGCAAGGAGCAGTTGCTGTCTCACTCCAAGTGCACCCAAGTAGGGCAGCACCCCCTTTATAGGGGAGAGGGTGGGGTTATCTTTGTGCAACCTCCCCTGCAGCACAGTGTTCCGCTGTGAGGGAGTGGGGGAAGATTGCTTCCTTCACTGCTGGTGCAGCTGCTTCCGCTGCCCCCCTGAAGCCCCAACAGACCCCCACCCCATACAGGCTTGGCACATTAAATGCCTTTGGTTCAGCACAGGCCAAAAGGGGGGGGGGTAGAACGCATGTCTACAGCCCTCACCCCAGTGCCTGGTCTCTGCTTGCCACCATGACCTGCCACTGCTGCTCTTCGGTAGCTCCCCCGGCCTGCTGCCACTGTCAAAGAAAAACCTCTTTGGCCTTTAAATCTCCGTTTCATCTGCTTCCATGGCCCAGGATCTTCGAAGCTTTTCAGCTTCTTCAAGAGTCTCCAGCAACGCCTGTCTTCATCAGAGTCCATGCTCCAATTGAGGTTGGGGCCTGCGTGCAGCTGGCTTTTATGCCCAAGAGTGGACCAGAAGGACAACCTCCACCCTCAGTCTTCTTCCCAGTCCACCCCCCAAGCCATGTCCACAAGGTCACCCGCTACGGCTGCAACTGCAGGCAAGGCCCAGCAGTCAACATGGCCAGCCTTCCATGATCATGCCCAAGCCAGATCTGTGCCCTCCGCGGGAATCTGTGTTGGACCTCAACCGTGGCCTTGCCCCACCAGCTGAGAAGCAGCCACGACCTTTACGTGGCAGTGACTACTGATAAGCAAATAACATTTTTAAATGTCGCAACATTACAAATAAGTCTCAAAGCAAACCATGGGGATCCACGCAAAGCCTCCTCCCTTGCCGCCCACTTGATCTCATTAGTGTGTTTTCTGAGGCGTGTATGAATCGGGAGCTAAGAGGTATGTATTCATTTACTACGAACGTTGTGCCATTGTTTTCCATGAAGGTGTCTAATAGCTAAAGTAGTTGCCACAGCATTAGTGCTATGTTGCGGAGGCTGAGAATGGATGCTGAAGAGCAGGCTAGCATATAAAGAAATCCCTTCTTGTGCAACATGAAGAAGGCGTATTTCTGGTGGTTACTAAAGTTGGTGCTGCACATAAGGAAGCATTATTCGAAAACCCTGCTCCTGCCAAAGCACAGCAAGAGGACTCAGAATGGTAATATGGTCACTTATTCTATGTCTGGCAAATCTTTAGTTCTTAATGTTTGGCTCTCATCAAAGATGTTCATAGCTTTGACAGTTAAGGAAACAGTCAGCATCTCCTATAAATGGCTAAGAAGTTTGATGCTGGTCCTTCCTTAGTGCTCTCAAAGGAGACAGACTTAAATGGAAAGCAGGAACAGCAAGTGGGCTTAATGGGGTCAGAGTTTAAAAGGCAACAGCGGTCAAACAAGGTATGGTGTAGCTAGCAACTTTTTTTAAAGATGCCTTAAAGCAGGAGTGTGGAAGCTGTGACCATCCAGATGTTGCTGGACTCCAGCTTCCATCAGCCCCAACCAATGCTCAGGGACTATTGGTGCATGTGCGAATGACCCACTGATCTGTCTAGGAGTCCCCTTTCCCACCTTTGACTGAAATGCCAGGGGCTACTGTTCCTTGATAGAGAGAGCTTGCCAAAAGTGAGCCACAGAATGATAACTTCTAACCTTGATTTCTGTAACGTGCTTTATGTGCAGCTGCAACTAGTACCCCCCCAAAAAAAAGTTATTTAGGAAAACCTTTGCTGAAAGCATTGCACAGGCTCTCAGTTTGCTACATGGCTAGATTCAAGGTTTGACTACTTTTTGTATAAACTCGCAGACATTTATGGACTAAGGGGTCCGAGAAGCCATCTCTCGCAGTGCAGCCTACCTCAGTCGCTGAGATCTGTGGATGAAGATTTGTTCATGATGACACATGCTCCTGTTCCTAGAGCATGTTGTGACTTGAGCATGTCTTTCTAAGCACTGCTGCTCCAGTTCCCTGGAATTTCCTGCCCTAGAAAGGAAGCAAGTTCTATATTTTGATGTTGGTTGAAAACTTTTATTCCCAAATTAGCCTCCTTGGTTTTTGCAACTTTGGCATCATGTTTTTAAGGTTGTTTCATGATTTGTACTAGGTTTAAAATGGCCATCTATATAGTCTATTTTTGTATGCTACTCAGGCATTCTTTGAATGTAGAGCAGTTTATACATTTTGGAATATATGAATAAAGTGTATATATTTTGCTAGCATAATTGATTGATGTGAGATCCTCCCCCCTTACTTTGTTGTCTCCTCTTCCATCCCATTTATAAAATAGATGTATGGAATGAAGTGGTGGTTTCTTGCACTTGCTTGCCTATTTGGTATCCTAGAAGACTTGAGTAGGAGAGGAAGAGTTGCAAATCCTGAAGTTCACATGAATGTCGTAAGCTACGCAATCCTTTATTAATCATATTGCAGAGGCAGGCCTGAGATGGACCTGAAATGCAGAAGAGCAACGTTTGTTCCTTCTGTCTTTCCTTCCCCAGTCTAGAACAGGGGTAGCCAACAAGGTGCCCTCAAGCAACTGTTATGGGACTCCAATTCCCATGAACCTCGGCCCGCGGGACCAATGGTCAGGGCTTAATGGGAGTTCTAGTCCAACAACATCTGCAGGGCACCGTGTTGGCAATCCCAGGTCATCATGGGGTGGGGAGATGCAACTGGGAGTGATGACATACAAGATAAGATATCTTTATTGTCATCATGGGGTGGGAATCCCAGGTCACCATGGGGTGGGGAGATGCAATTGGGAGTGATGACATACAAGATAAGATATCTTTATTGTCATTGTCCCCTTGCGGGAACAAGGAAATTACTCGGTTGCTACATCCACTCAGATAAAGCATTCCGCATAATCCAAAATTACAAAACCTAATTAAAAACAGTAAATATAATACAAATAACAAATATAATAAGATGACTTCAAAGTCCAGGCTTTCCATTTAAGGCCAAAATCGCTCTAGAGAAGAAACTGTTCCTGAGACGGCTCGTTCTTGCCTGCATAGTTCTATATCTCCGTCCCGATGGCAGGAGCTGAAAGAAATGGTGACCAGGGTGCGTTGGATCTCTTGATATGTCTAGTGCTTTTCTATGGCACCTGGTGGTGTAGATTTGTTCTAAGGTGAAGAGTGAGCAGCCAATAATGCTCTCTGCTGTTTTAATAATTCTACACAGCCCTACTCTATCCTGAGAAGTACAGCTTCCGTACCACACACATAAACCGTACGTGAGCACGCTCTGTATGGCACAGTAATAGAAGGCAAGCAGCAGCTTTTGTGGAAGATGGTTTTTCCTTAAAATTCTCAAAAAATACAGACAAGCTAAGGGGAAATGCAAAACTATTCCTTGAAGTGATACCGATGAGCCTGGGGAAACAGGAGGACACAGTGTGTCCATTTTTCTTCCTAGTACAGTGGTACCTCGGTTTATGAACACAATTGGTTCCGGAAGTCTGTTCATAAACTGAAGCGTTCATAAACTGAAGCGAACTTTCCCATTGAAAGTAATGGAACGTGGATTAATCCGTTCCAGACGGTCCGAGGAGTAACCGTTCATAAACTGAAGCGAACTTTCCCATTGAAAGTAATGGAAAGTGGATTAATCCGTTCCAGACGGGTCCGTGAAGTACTTAAACTGAAGCGTTCATAAACTGAAACATGGGTGTAATTGGTTCCGGAAGTCTGTTCATAAACTGAAGCGTTCATAAACTGAAGCGAACTTTCCCATTAAAAGTAATGGAAAGTGAATTAATCCGTTCCAGATGGGTCCGTGGTGTTCATAAACCGAAAATTCATAAACCGAGGTGTTCATAAACCGAGGTTCCACTGTATCATGAGCCTCGTAGAGACTTCTTGACAAGGCTCACCAGGAGGGAGGAGGAATGGGTAACAGGGTGGGGGAGTTTGATCCTGGGCCAGTGGCCTGTGAGCAGTGGCAGAGAAAGGGGGTCGGTGGGGGTGGGCTGCACCGGGTGCCATCATGAGGGAGGTGACAAAATGCCAGCTGAAATCAATGCTGCCTGTGTAGTGGAACCGAGGGGGGTTGAGTTGCATCGTGATGCTGATGTGTCCCCTTCCCATTTCTGTGGCCGAGTGCATGCGCGGTTTGCCAGGCCCTGCTCTCCCTGCCCGTCCATGCCCCACCCTCGTTCAGGAAGCGCTCTTCTCACAGCCAACCGCCTTGCCAGCCATGTCCCACCTGCCTGCCTGCCTCTCTCTCTCTCCCAGCTCCCTTTCCTCTCCAAGCGCTCCCTCCCTCGAGGGCCTCCATCCCTGCCCGGTGTTGCCTTTCCTTCTCCAGACATGGCAAGCGTGCCCCACCCCAGCTACCATTCCACTGTCAAACAGCTCTTCCTGTTCTTACTCAATTCATCAAACGATGTGACATGAAATTTCCTCTGTCCTTCCAATCAAGGAATAAGGCAGGGGGTGGGAGACCAGCAAAATGCCCGCGTAGTGAGTGATCTGTGAGAAAGTTTTTTTTAAAAAAAAAGAAAGGAAGGGAAAGGGGAAGAAAAGAGAACCAAAGCAGATGCAGAGAGAACAACTGTGACTTCAGCTCAAACTGAACAGAAGGGTTTAGGGAAGTCATCTTCTGTGAAGGACCTCTCTTCTCCAAAGCAGGCACTGAAAAGGAGAATAGCTTCCAGTCTCAGAAGCAGGCAGCTTTCCCCAATCACTCAGTCCCCTCTTCTTCAGAACTCCTCCTCCTCGCCACCAACTTCCTGGCCAACTTCAGAGAACTCCCTGGTTGTCTCTGGCACGTGGAGACCCACAGAGATAGGATGACCCCTCCCCACTTGGAGAGCCCCCCCCCAACTCTCACCTCCACGGAGATCAGGGAGCAGAAAAGCAAGGGACGACAGGGTCGGGTCCCCCATATTATTATTATTTTGCAAAGGTGCTTCTCTACGATTCTGCCCCCACCGCCCCCCTCCCTCCGCCACTGGTTATAACATCCAGGTATCACTAACCTGCCAGTCATTTGACTGTATGGACTTCAGGCAGAGCAGCTCTCACTGCAGCTCTTTGTGAGACTGTGCAGGGCCGGCTCTAGGGAGACCCCCGGTGGCACAGTGTGCCAGGGCAACAACCATACGAGAAATACGTAAAATAACCAAACAAACATTAGAAATAGCCCCAGAATTGGCCTTACTAAACATCTTCCAAGACAATAATGCCCACTTACACCACAAAGAACTCATAACCCACTTACTCTCAGCAGCCAGAAACACCATAACCAGACACTGGAGAGACCTGTCAGGAGTAAGCATGGACCAATGGTACCAAATAGGATGGGAAACAGCCTTACTAGAAAAATTAACCAATAAGCTGAAACTGACATGGGGACAAATAGAAGACGGCTTCATCCTGGTATGGCTCCCCTTTATCACATACACAGCCCAACAAGAAAATGACAAAAATCTACCAACAGCAAATAATAATAATAATAATAATAATAATAATAATAATAATAATAATAATATATTTATACCCCGCCCATCTGGCTGGGCTTCCCCTGCCACTCTGGACGGCTTCCAGCAAACATTAAAATACATCAAATATCACAGATTAAAAACTTCCCTAAACAGGGCTGCCTTTAGGTATTTTCTAAATGTCAGGTAGTTGTTTATCTCTCTGACCTCTGATGGGAGGGTGTTCCACAGAGTGGGTGCCACTACTGAGAAGGCCCTCTGCCTGGTTCCCTGTAGCTTTGCTTCTCGCAGTGAGGGAACCACTAGAAGGCCCTCGGTTCTGGACCTCAGTGTCCGGGCAGAACGATGGGGGTGGACACGCTCCTTCAGGTATACTGGACCAAGGCCGTTTAGGGCTTTAAAGGTCAGCACCAACACTTTGAATTGTGCTCGGAAACGTCCCAATGTCGGTTTTTCAAGACCAGTGTTATGTGGTCTCGGCGGCCGCTCCCAGTCACCAGTCTAGCTGCCGCATTCTGGATTAGTTGTACAAATCAATATGTCTAACCTGATCCAAAACACCCACCCACCCCACTCACACATGAAACAAAGACCACCACAGCCAACCACAAATGAACAACCATATCCTAGGCCAACCCCAAGATCTCTCACCACCAAAGGAACACAAGCGAACAGCAGAGAACCTGCACAAGTGACGCTGACAAAAAAAACCCCACATATATTAAGTAAAATAGAAACATCGTCACCTGACCCCACCCCCACCCATCTTTCCCCCATCTACCCCTTTTCTTCCCAATGTCTCAACAAATGAAACTGATTTGTAAAAATGTTACGAGAGACATTGGACATATTTTTGCAAATCAAGAAAATCTTTAATAATAATAAAAAAGCTCTCAGCATTTTTTTCTTATTTTTTTCTTTTCAGAGTGAGCAGATTTCCTACAATGGATACCCCAGTGAAGAGTATGAAGTGTTAACAGATGATGGCTATTATTTGACAATTAACAGAATACCCTTTGGGCAAAAAAATCTTCCACTGGGAGGTACCTTGTTATGTGTGTTTAACAACAGCAGCAGCAGCAGCAGCAGCAACAAAATCCATACTCTATCAGCTGAACACACTTATAGTCCTCCCCATAAGTGAGAACCCTGACTTACCAGGACCACATGGAGGCATCTTCATGGAAGCGCATGGAAGCACATTGAGCAGCGCATGCTTCCAAGCTCCCATGAGACTTTCCAGGAAAGACAGTGAGAGGGCAGACACATCCAGTGTTGGCTGGAGCTTTGGGAGCATGGCTGGTGGGTGCCTGCCTGTCTCCCATTCCTAGTTTAATCTCTCACAAATATTTTGAATGCTTGAATGGCACTTTGCTAACAAGCCTCCTCTACAATCAAGGCTCAAATCCATGCCATTGAATGAGGCCACAGCCTGACCAACCAGGGCAGTCTCAAGCAGGTCGGCCACCCTGGCGCTGAGGGGCGGAGATCGCTCCAGCGCCCCCACCCTCACAGGGCACAGCATGGTTTCTGTGCGGCTTTGCCGCGCGGCACCCTGCCTACCAGCCCGGCGCCCTGCCTACCGGCCCTGTGACCAACTTACGGATACAATGTACTGTAATATAAAGAATGCTTTAGGAATATGGGAGATTCAACAAAAACATCTTTGTTACCAGGGCACAGAATTTCTCAACTGCTTTGTTAAAACATAGACTTTGTTTTTAAAACAGGTCCCAAGGCTGTTGTGTTGCTGCAACATGGATTGTTTTCAGAAGCTAGCTTCTGGGTTGAAAATATGGCCAACAACAGCTTCGGATTCATATTAGCAGATGCTGGCTATGATGTTTGGCTGGGGAACAGCAGAGGATCAAGCTGGTCTCAGAGACACCAGCATTTGTCAACGGACCAAGATGAATTTTGGGATTTCAGGTAGTTTGAACAAAAAAGGAACAGCTTTACAGCCATTGACAATGTTATCTCACACTTCGACTATGCTGACCTATTCGTTGGGACGTAGGTTGTTAGTCAGCTGTGATACGGCCCCAAATTATGAAGGTAAAAAGGTAAAGGTACCCCTGACCGTTAGGTCCAGTCGCGAACGACTCTGGGGTTGCATGCTCATCTCTCTCTATAGGCTGAGGGAGCTGGCGCTTGTCTGCAGACAGCTTCCAGGTCATATGACCAGCATGACTAAGCCGCTTGTGGCGAACCAGAGCAGCACACAGAAACACCGTTCACCTTCCCACAGTAGCAGTACCTATATATCTACTTGCACTTTGCCGTGCTTTTGAACTGCTAGGTTGGCAGGAGCTGGAACCGAACACGGGAGCTCATCCCGTCACGGGATTTGAACCGCCGACCTTCTGATCGGCAAGCCCTAGGCTCTGTGGTTTAGGTAATATTAATCAAATTCCCAAGTATAGTCAAACCTCGGTTCCCAAATGCCTCCGTTTTGAAATGTTTTGGCTCCTGAATGCCGAAAACCTGAAAGTAAGTGTTCCAGTTTTTGAACTTTTTTGTAAGCCGAACATCCGACGTGGCTTCCGCTTGAGTGCAGGAAGCTCCTGCAGCCAATCGGAAGCCACACCTCAGTTGTCGAACATTTCGGAAGCCAAATGGGCTTCCTAAATGGATTACGTTGTTGGACTGTATTTCTTCTGATAGCATGCTTCATGGTTCAAGTAAACATGGTTCATTTACCCGAGTACTGTCTACACTGACTGGCAGTCACTGGGGATCTTCACACTCAGCCTTTTTCTATGTGTGATTCCCTTTCATGAGATTCAGGTGGGAAGGCAACTCTTTTGCTCTCTCTCTCGCTCTCGCTCTCTCTCTCTCTCTGTGTGTGTGTGTGTGTGTGATTTTTAGTGATGTTCTGTTGCTGGTACCCACAGCTAAAAAAAAATAAAGTGAGGAGTAGAGATGGTGGCTCCATCATCTCATTCCACACACACATATCAAACAAAACTTCCCAGAAGGCAACTCTGGGGAAAACAGGGGTGCTGCATCCGGTGGGACTTCCGGTTCGTCGCGGCGGTGAGAAGGACGCAGGGACTTCGCGTGCCGAGGTCCCTGGCTTCTCGGAGGGGGGGGAAGTCCGCAGAGCGAGCGGACTCCCCGTAAAAGCATCGGATCGAGAGTTCCGATGACTCAGGCGTCCAGCGGCTGCTCCGTTTGGCGGATCCCCCGCCGCCCGAGAGCTCAATAGAGCGATCGTGAGCCGGTGGGGTTGAACCGCGGGAGCCATTTTGGGCCACATCTTACCTCCGGGAAGCGAAGCTCCGAGTCCTGACCCGGCAAGCGGCGGATTCTTCCGATTTGATACTAAAGATTCCTAAAGAAGTAAGTGGAACTTTGATCGGGATCCTAAATTTGCTGATTGGAAAATAGGAGAGACTTAAAGAAACGGAAGCCGGTCTCTTCCTAATGGGAAACTGGGAGGCGTTTGGAAAAAAAAAATCCAAAGCTGAATAACGAAAGAATTTGAAACTGTGGTCCTGAGAGGGAAAAAAGACTTTTTGGAACCATCTCAGCCCCCGAGTCCGGCACCCCTTGAGGTACAGCGGCATTAAGGGGAAGAGTGTTTTGACAGCTGTCAAAAGCTGTCAAACTGTCAAAAGACCGGGTGGATTGATTGTATTGCTGTGAACAGGAAAAATTGTTGTTAAAAGTGAAAGAACTATTTAAATTGGAAGTAAGAATGGATTTGGGACTGAGTTAAGAATCAAGAAAAAGAACAGCCAAAATGGAGTCGATCGTCTGAGAGAGGAATTTTCCAGTACCCATTGTTCCCTACCCCCTGTTTATCTGCGGTTACGAGAGGTATGAAAACAAAGCTGTCTCGAGCCTTCCAGGAGACTGTACTGAACTACTTGCTGTCATGGGAAGATTTCTACAAGGAATGGCATCATCCCAACTTACCACCAGTTGAGATTGAAGTCCAAGTTCAGGACTTAGAGGATAATTTAAATCTAAATTTGGAGACTGCTGATTCTGAGACTGTGTGTGAGGAGAAACAATTGGAAGAGGACTTGGACTGTGACAAATTTGTTTGGGATGAAGCAAAATATGACTTCCAAAAGGAAGAAAAACAACCAGAACAAGAAGATGAGAGACTAAGGGACTTAAAGTTTAATGGATTTGAAGATCCTGGAGGGGTTAAAATGTGGAGTGGGGTGTTTGAGGGATGGGAAGGACAGGGGCAGGGGGGGGGGGCAAAGGCCTGGAGATGGACTTGGGAAAGAATGGGTGTGGGGTAAAAACTTTAGTTAAAAGGTATTGTTTTGGTTTCTGAAAGACGGTCTTCGAAATCTTGGCATGACAATGGAAATGCTGAACCAATTGGGGGAAAAAGACTTAGGGAGAGGAGATGGAATGTAAAAAAGAAAGGGAAAAAAGTGTTATGTTTCCTTAAGGGAGTATAAGAATGGCTTGGAAAGAATTTTTAAGTTACTGTAAATTATTGCAGGTTAAGTGAGGTGTTTAGGCAGAAAGCTGCCTGCCCCCCTCTCCTTACTCTGAGGCACTCAGTGGCAGGGGGTGCCCAGAGGGGTGAGGAGGAAATGGAACCTTGGAAGTGCTGTACCCTGCAGGCACCTCTTGTGGCAGGAGGGGACCTGTGGGAGGGCAGCATGAAAAAGGAGGAGGATTGAGTTAATATTATAAGATTAAGATTTGAAGCTGAGTTGGAAAATTCGCCACAAGTAATTAGAATTTGCAAGGAAAACCATGAGGAAGACAACCGAGGGAGTCGCAATTAAGATGTTAAAATAATAAGAACTGGGAAGTTTGAATTCTTCCCAATTTTCTTTTTGTTTGTTTTTCTTCTTTCCTTTTTTTTCTTTCTCTTTTTTTTCTAGGTTTATTAATATGATTATGAAAGAGTTGGGGGATGCAGATCCCCATAACTCCTTCCTCCCTGTTCTCTCAGTGGCAGGGGGGGGGATATGGAGGGAGGAGGGAGGGGGGAAGCAGAACTCAACTCACAATTGGACCCCTTTGTTTCCTAAAGCACACGGGCCCTACTGGTGGCAGAAGTGGACCGGTGGGTGGAGGGAAAATGAAGGGACAGTGTTATATTATATGTCTTGTTTGTGTATTTCTTGTTTGAAAAATTAATAAAAATCTCTTTAAAAAAAGAAAAAGAAATGGGAAGTGGTGCCCCGTTCTTCCTGTGCAGCACCCCCCTACTGCCAGCACTGCCGCTGTGTACCCACCTCCACTGGCACCTCCACTACGTGCCCACTTCCACTGGTACCACCTCCGCCCACCCTCCACGCTCTCTTCGCCACTGGAGGAGAAGCTGCATTGGCACTGGTTTATGGTGCAATCTCTCCAGATCTCACTGAAATCTGGCAGAACTTCTCCCCCAGTGGTGAAGGTGGCAAGGTGTGAGGGGTACCTGCAAGGCTGCTGCCTCAGGGGCTTCCACCACCTGAGGCAGTTGCTTCACCCCACTTCATGAGCAGACCGGCGCAAAGGTGAAATATTTGTGAGCTCATAGGAGTCACTAATTTTGCAATAAAATTTAAAAAGCCCAATCCTATTTCCCAATTACTATTTCAGTTTCCATGAATTCGGCATGTATGACCTTCCAGCAGTGATCAACTTTATTTTGAAGAAAACTGGGCAGAAGCAACTGTATTATATAGGCCACTCTGAAGGCGCTACCATTGGTATGTTAAAATGGAACAATCCTCTCTCTTTCTCCCTCCTCTCCCCGCAGTCTCTGTTGCTCACTTTGTCCTGTGTTCTGCTGTTTTGGATTCTAGAGGCAGCTGTTCCACTATAAGCTGCTCACCCCCCTTTTCTGTGTTGGGGGTCAATCTTGCTCCAACCCTGGCACTGTTGTGTCTGTATTCCCTTTGTGACCTTGCTTGACTCCACTATAGAGTACATAGGGATTTTCAGGAAAAGTGGGAAGACAGTTTTTTAGGTAGAGAAAGTTGTAGGGTGTCAAGCACATTGAGTCCCATCAAAGAAAAGGTAGGATATTTAAATAAATGATTATGAAAATAGATAGATAGATAGATAGATAGATAGATAGATAGATAGATTAGATAGATGATAGATAGGGGTCAGAAATCACCAGCCTGAATGTAAGATACACCCAATGGCCTGTCTTCAACTAGTCCTCTTGTCTCCACCACCCATCAGCTTCAAAAGAGGGAAGGAAAGAAGTTCTGAAGTTAGGTGACGGAACCTTAAAATGTGCCCCATCATCTACCATAAGAACTCTGGCCGTGCTGCATACGTACGCCTAGAGATCACAATTTCTCAGAGTGAGATTGATTTAAAGGCTTTTCAGTAACAAGAAAATGTGCTTGCACCATTTACCTTAGACTATCTTTCCATTGCGGTACAGTGATGCCAGTTCTTAAATCAAGAAAGACCTACAGGATCTGAGTGCAGAGTCTAGAACAGCTACGGATATTTAGTTTTTGGTAGCTCTGGGGGCAGAGTTCATCTGCTCATTCACCTGATGAGCATATAATTAAGGGGAAAACTTATTTTGAGGACAGAATAATCACATCCACTGCCTTCCTTTCCTGGCAAGTGGCTTCAAAGTTGCAGTGGTAGAGGTGGCACTCAGGTTTCTCCATCCTTGCTAGATCTATTGCTATCCTTCAATTTCCTCCCAGCAGCTGCAGTGATCATTTAGGGTACATATGGGGAATCTGTAACCCTCCAGATTGCTGTCAGACTCCAACTTCTATCAGCCCCAGTCAATAATATCAGGCCAGCCACAGGCTCTGCATCTCTGCTTTCAGATCAGGAAATACCCTTTTGGTAAACTGGAGAATCACTTAACATGATTTTAAATGTTCACTGTGGTTTTTCTCCCTCCCTCTTCCTCCTTAGGCCTCATAGCATTTTCAGCCATACCAGAGCTGTCTCAAAAAATCAAAACATTCTTTGCCCTGGCTCCTGTGATTTCTCTTAGATATGCAACAAGCCTTCCTTTCAAATTTGATGTCCTACTTCCTGAATACTCATCCAAGGTACTGGTCAATCACTATTTCATGACTGAAATTTCATCAAGAAATGCAAAGCTAATGGGACTCTAAAAATCACTTCTCCCACAAATTCATGGCAATTATTTCTAGTTACTCACCTTTTTTTGCACTGTGTGTAAGAAAAGAAAGATTCTATAAACTGCATATATCTACAGAAGAATAAAACAGGCTATATTTTTTTGCAGAAATGTTGTGTTCCCCCGAGATCTTTTGGAATGCAGGGCAAGTTAGAAATATGCTAGTTAAAGGTAAATTTGATTCACATGCAATTCATGCACAGCAAAATTTCATCTACAAAAAATGTGTTTGATAACCAATCACATCAATTGGCTTTACTCTGAGCTGTGGATTGCACTGTCAACGAAACAAAGAAAATAAACTGAAAGACAAAGAAACTAAAGATTAAATAGATCAGTTCTTGGGGGGGGATGTGCATGTGTGTCTGCTGCACACCCAGAAAGGGATGGGGGAGAAATTTAATATCATTTATAAGCAAATGTACCAAATATTCACTTTCGAAAACAATATACAAACAAATTCAGCATCCCTGCAAAAAGTCTGCTCACCTTTTCCTAGTGGGAGGCGTTGGGCCCAGACAGCTGGGTCACAACAGGATGCCGGCTTAGGGGGTGGAAGGTTGCCACCTCTTACCTGCGTCATGCCAGCCACATTGTTGTTGCTGGGGTTCTGCCCTCGTGGGACAACCAGCCAATCAGCTCTCAATATGAGTGTGGCCTTGGCTGATTTAACCACGACGCAGCCAGCCGTTACCCTCTCTCTTGCCCCATCGCTGGATCACCCAACCCACCCACCCTCTTTTCATGCTATGCTCAGATATGACCTTGCGATGGACAATTGTCGGTTGCTATATTGTTGGGGCTGGGTAGGAATTTTTCCACTTGGCAAGTTGGCACCAGCCAATTGGTTTTCGCCCACCTAGTGGCAATCGTCACAACTTTTCTGAGGTTAGGCACTGGGTGAGCCTTTGTTTGGATGGGAGGGAGGTACTACCTGTCCCTCCTCAGTAAGGTTTTCCTGTTAAAGGGATCCGGAGTGTCAATCCTGTCCAAAGTCTGTGCATGGGCTAGGGCCATGTCACAGCCCCTACGGGGACCCCTCAGGCAGCAGCGGAGGAAGCCAATTGAGTGCTTGGGGTGGCTCGTGTGGGGGCGGGGCCAGCAGGGGCAGGATGCTCTGCGGGCCTCCAAGGAGTCTGCCTGCCTCCTCCCCCTCAGCCACCCTACAGCTGAGAGGGGAGGTGGCAGGCAAACGGTTTGGGGCAGTGCGGAGCCTGCAGGCATCCCAAGCCACAGCATCTCTCCCAGTCTTTCTCCACTGAGGGGGGTGACAAACTGGCGGGCGGCACTCACTGAGGGGCCTGCAGTGCACCGAGCCACGCATATCAGAGACCCCACATGCCAGTTTGTCACCCCCCCCCCAGTGGTGACACCCAGGGCACCCACCTTGTGACACCCCTGCCCTCGCGGTGCCCTTAATGCTAATAGTGGTTAACCTAATAGTGCTAATAGTGGACTTCCTGCAGGCGGGCAGGAGTCAAGATATAGCCCGGTTTCACCCCAGTGCCTAAGCCAAACCACTAACATCCGTAACCAATTGCGGTAAGTTGTGACCTATTTGAACTCATATATTTCATGTCAGTGTGCTTTATTGTTCTCCTGGGAACTTTGTGGCTCAGGTGCCTTGGCACACAATTGCTAATTTCTCAAAAATCCCCAATCCGAAGTAAAATGTGCAAATAAATGTGTACATTAATTAAAATAGCTTCTGGAGAAATGCTATATAAAAATTGTGTGTGCTAGGCAGAATTACGTAGAAATTAGTGTTTATCTGGGAAATGGACAATGACCATTTTCACGTGGACTTTTTTTAAAAAAAAAAACAATTATTTTTTTGGCAAACTAATGTTGAAATATGAAGAACTGAACTTTAGAGTGGGGAAATGAGAAACCGAGAGAAATGTAATTGTCAGATTCATCCACCCACACTCCCAACCTTCCTTTGTTAAGTAGACCAGGCAGATTATCCTTGCAAGCTTCCCTGCAATTAGAACCAGACATGTTCAGCTGAATGCTCTTACAATCCCCTTTCAGCTTTCTCACTGAATGTAGAAGGGTTGGAGATGGAATAGGTGCCCCGGTCCGGCATGCAGGGACATTGGGGTCACCATAGAGGTGCCCCCTCTCACTCTCCAATTTTAACCTTTTAAGAGGTGCAAACAGCAACAAGGAAATCTCTAGAGACACAGCTAATTCTGCAAACAAAAACAATGGAAGTTCAAGATGAGTAACACCTTTTGCGAGTCCACGTGCTAAACCCTGTCCCTGGAGCCTACCCCCCAGAAATGAGACATAACAACAATGCATGGGTTTGAAATTAGGCCACAACTTTGTTAAATTTCAGGTGTAGGAACCTTGGCTTAGGCCTTGGAAGGGATCCCTCTCATACCTGACAGGGGCTGAGGATGCACAAGGCAGTCAGACAAAAACAATTAAAGTTCAATACTGTATAAGTAACAACTTTCATATCTTTGCAGGGGCTGCTTGTCAGAGGAGAATTTTACGTGGTTCGAAAGGCTCTGAAATACTTGATCAACACATTATGCAGTGTTGCGCTCCTGGAGACGGGCTGTGCATATACCGTTTTCCTTCCAGGTGGAGTCAATTTAACAAATATAAATATGGTATGTAGACGTGTGAAGAAATCACAGTACTGTAAGTCATTACTGGTTTGCTGAATTTTCATGAGGTTCCATTTTTCAAGGGTGAAAAGCCCCATGAAAAATTGAAAGCTCACTTAGAGGAAGACTGAAATCAGATATGCATTGAATGTAAGTCTCACTGAGCAGAAGAGAACTTACTTCTGAGTACATGTGCCTAGCATTGCCCTATTACAGCTTACTCCTACCATGTCTATTCAGAGGCAGGTCTCATTCAGTTCAATGGGACTTATTGTCATGGAAATGGGTGTAGCATTGCAGCCACTGACTTTTACTGGTTTGGGGGTTGGGGTTGCACATGTCTGGAGCCCTGATATGATCCGATTTCAGACCAGAAAGTGTTTTTTAAAAAACAAACAAGCAAACAAACAAGCAAGCAAACCCAAACAAATATGCCTTCATTTCTACTATACTTCCAATGTTTTCTGGAATCACTTGCCCAAATTTCACTTTGTAAAATGGCTCAAGTTCCTATTCTGGTCCCTTTTTCAATTCTATATATCTCTCTCTAGTTCCCTATTACCACCATAAGGTGGTACTATCCCAGCTGCTTATTTCTGTCTTTGGCATGCGAGAGAAGTAGATGGAGCAGCTGCTGACTGATATTTCCTGTGAAACAAGACCCAGAAAATTAGCATAAATAAAACTAGAAATGTTCTGTACTGCAAAGAGGAGTGTGTGGGGTGTACGGGGAGGGGTAGTACCTCTGATGGGGGACATGTCATGTTCCTTCTGGGGTAGTTTGTCCACCTTTGGTCCCCACCCTGCACTCATCTCTTACTTGTGGCTCCTAGAAACTGTCAGCTTTGGCAGTGGCCACACTCCAGGAACAGCTTCAACTGGCTGGTTAAACCAGGTGAGGGTAGTTGATGGGTCTCAAACCCTCAGTGTGTTAGGGGCTTCCCTTGCATGTGAAGACAGGCTCCGGCAGATTGAGCGGAACATAGTGGGTCCAACAGTCAAGAAGGTATTTTTTGCACATGCTGTAGAGAGAAATGAGGGGCAGATGGGGCTCATCAACCTGGGAAAGTAGCCCCTCTAGGAAAAGAAAGACTGATCCTAAACCTCTGCTGCCATGTGGGATATCTTCAGAAGAAGAAAAGGCTGAGCAAATCCTAAGACAGTTTGGATGGTGCCTTGTGTGCCTCCTTCCAGCAACTCCTGCAGCCAAGCTGGTGCCAAACGTATTGATCTGCTTTCCTTTGAATCCCATCAGCGAGGCCGAGAGAGGGGTCTTGTTATGCACATCAGCTTCTATGCACGTTGCCCAGACTTGCACCCAAGGGAGGTGACTTTAGCAGTAGCTAACGCACTGCAGAGGTGCACTCTACCCGCTTCTCAAGACAAACAGATGCCAACATCTGCAAAGAAAACAAACATGGAGCGATCGCATACATTTGAAGCCATGCACGCCTGGTGTGTTTCACCCCAATTTTGTTCTACTTATTACAAACTCCCAAGACTATATTATCAATTGCTTTGGGATTCCTCATGGAGTTGGCATGCCTGCATCTAGTCTAGCATCCTGTTTTCATAGTGGCCAACCTGATTCCTATAGGAAATCCACAAGCAGGGCCTCAGTCTCCCCAATCCTTTTCTCCAGCAGCTGCTACTCAGGGGTATATTGCCTCTGTCACTAGAGACATTACATAGCCATGCAGTTTTGTCATCCATGAATTTGTATTAACCCCTTTTAAAGCCAATCTTGTTCTTGTAATGCAAGGGGGACCAAAATGTCCCTCTTCTCTTCATTCTTTGCAAACTGCACAATTGTATACTTTCTAGCCCACCCTTTTTTCCTCAACTAAGTTGCCCCAGCAATTATTGTAGCACTAATTTGTAGGGTAACTGATGTTTTTCTTCTTCTTCCCACTAGCTTTTCTGTTTCCTTTTCTTCTTTTTTTAAAAATGTGTTGTTTTTCAAACTTTACTTGCAGAGTCGACTGAATGTATATGCAGCTCACTTTCCAGATCGAACATCAGCTAAAAACATTGTACACTGGAAACAGGTAGAGAGTTATACACTTTGAAGAATAGAGTTCTATGCTTGCATGTACACTCAAAAATCACAAATTCATATAGGTTGTATATAACACTAAACTGCCAAAGCTCCCACCTAAGAATTACGGAAGAGTTAGTATGCTTAACATTCCCTGGGAAGCCGCTACAAAAATTAAGCCATTTTATGTTTGTACTGTTGTTCTAATAGGAGTTTAAATCCTGGTTTTCTTTATGTAGTCAGAGCTAACAGGTCTTTGCTAATGAGAATATATATATATATATATATATATATATATATATATATATATCCTCATTACCACACACACACACACACACACACACACACACACACACACCGGTATATCACAGGTTTACACCGATTGTTCTGCAAATGCCTTCATTTCAGAATGGCATTCTTCACATAAAAAGAAATTTCACCCCCCATGGATATTTACTACCATAGAGATAAATTGCAAGAGGGACAGCCACCATTCCTTATTAGGAAAATGAAGATTTTACAGAAAAGAGTTAGAGCTAGGGAAAGACAAGCAAAATAAGACCTTCCTGGACACCTTTGAATCCAAGCCGGCGTTTGTAATAGAAGTACTTGAACTGAATGGTCTTATCAGGCAGGGATGTGCAGCTTTGTGTCCTCTGGGTGTTGTTGGACTCTAATTCCCATCAGTTTTTTTCAGGTATTACAGCCAATGATAAGGGATGATGGGATATGCAGTCTAGCAACATCAGGAGGAACACAAGACTCTGCACTCTTGTTTTAGCAGTATGGCTCTACAGAGTTCACAACCTCGATCCAGGTTCTCTGTCAGGCTGACTCATGCTGGGCTAATCCACGGACCAACTGGCCCACCTCATATTTAGTTCAACAGTGGGACTAATGTTTAATTAGTGCAAAATCCCTTATTAGACATATGGCCTTGAGGGAGGCAGGGGAAGAATACCTTCAACACCCCTGTTCTGCTTGTCATTGAGTGCTCCTCACCCCACAGAACCACAGCTTTCACTCACTGTTAGGCCACCCAGTGTAATCCATAGAGAACTATGGCTGTGCCAAGCCAACTCAATCAATCCATGAATCCATCTGAGTAGGCCCAGTTTGGCTTGGGACTTGTCGAAATCTGGTGCGCAGCCCTTATAGAGACTATGTATGATGGATTTTAATTCAGGCAATTGCCCTTTTCTACTATGCAAGTGACAGTCATTGCAACCGCTCTTCTCTAAGAGTCCTCTGTGCCTTCTGGTGTGCCTACAAAACCCCAGTGTAAAAATATTACCCTGCTCATGTCTAAAACTTCCACCCTGGGGAGCAAACCCTGAAGTTGAAATTAAGCTAGTGTTTCCCATCATGAGAACCAATGCTGATGTGTGGAAAATTAGCCTCTGAAATTAGATTAACAACAGTAAACAAAAATGAAAGATCTTGTTTAATCTCAGCAATTACAAGAAAAATTATACGATTCGTGAGCGCTTTCTATTTTCTAGCAGAATTTGTGTGGGGCTTTTTGGCAATAGTAATAATAATATAATAATAATTTATTATTTATACCCCACCCATCTGGCTGGGTTTCCCCAGCCACTTTGGGCAGCTTCTAACAAAACATTAAAATACAAAATACAAAAATTCCTTCAGTAGCACCTTAAAGACCAACTAAGTTTTTATTTTGGTATGAGTTTTGGTATGAAGTTTCAGTGTATCTGAAGAAGTGTGCATGCACATGAAAGCTCATACCAAAATAAAAACTTAGTTGGTCTTTAAGGTGCTACTGAAGGATTTTTTTTTATTTTGTTTCAACTCAGACCAACACGGCTACCTACCTGTAATTAAAATACAACAATCTATTAAATATTAAAAGCTTCCCTAAACAGAGCTGCCTTCAGATGTCCCCTAAAAGTAACAATTTCTCTCCAATGCTCTTTGAAGTGTGTCATTCTGGGAAATTTAAAATGGCAGCCGCTAACTGAACAAAACTTTGAAGAATTGCACTGGGCAAGCCCACATTCATGGGATGCTGCCAGTAACCCCTTTCAATCCTGTCATGGTTTTTACACCACACTAAACCACACACCTGACCTCCCTTTGGCTGAGTTGCTGCTGCATACCAAGCCATAGGGGTGGGAGGGATGAAGCAGTGGTGAGGTTGGTGCAGTGCAAATGCAGTGGCGTACCAACCTGGTGCTCCTGGCAGCGCATTTGCACTGCACTCATCCTTCTGCCTCTCCATCCTGGGATGCTGCAGCAATTCTGCTAGTGGGTGGCCAGGTGAGCAGCTCAGCCCCACCATGACATTCACTATTGCTTTTTAATAAATTAGGTAAGTTTACCTGTGCATTAATTCTGTGTTAAGCACTGGTGTATGTTCTTCCTTTATAAGAGGCTGTTAATGCCTCGCATTAAGCTTCTAAGTATGAGTTATAGGGGCTGTATTCAATTAACCTGACACTCAGGCCAAAGTCAGGGCAATGGCTCCTGCTAGTGCAATTGGGCTCCCCCCCCTTCTTATTCTCCTCCAATGCACATTCCACATCTCCCCCACATCTGCTCAGGGGTTGGGGGAACTCCCAGAACAGTGCATGGGGAAGAGAGGAAGGCTAGGCCGACCTGGTGAGCGGAAATATTTGTCCTGACAATCCAAAAAGTGAGCCATGTACAATTATTCCCTGTAAACCACTTTGTAAGCTGCCTTCCACAATATTGTAGATTTAGTTTTCTCAACGGTAGAGTTTTCACAATCCTCAGTAATGTGTATCATATAATATTTATGGTTTCCCTATTATTTTGATAGCTAAGAGAAACGGGAATATTCAGGTGGTTTGACTACGGGAATGAGAATCAGGCAATATATAACCAGGTAAGAGAGAACAATTTTTGTTCAGTAAATATGGTGAAAATAGAAATCTGCATCAAGGGCACATATTTGCAATGGTTCTGACTATCAGCACCATTATTTTATTATTATTATTATTATTATTATTATTATTATTATTATTATTTACAGTGAAAATAGAACTCTACATCAAGGACAATTATTTAGAATGGGTCTGAAATGAGACTTTTCATGTACCAGCACAACCCAGATAATATTAACCATTTAGATTTCTTCCCAATTTCATTATGAAAGTTAAGCATAGGCCTAAGTTGCTCAAATTCTTAATGTGGGCTTGATAATGCAAAAATCTTAATTTTTTTTTAAAGATGAAAGCTCAATTATTTTATTCATTTATTTATATACACCCCACCTTTTCTTGGCAGAGCTCAAGGCGCACACATGGTTCTCCTCCCCTCACATGATTTCCTGATAACCACCCTATGGGGAAGCCTAGCGTGATTGTGGCTGACCCAGGGTCACTCCATGAACTTCATGAATGAGTGGGGATGTAAACTTTGGTCTCCAAGTCTAGTTCAACAATCTAACCACAATCATGCAATAGCGCTGACTTAATGTGAATATGATCCCTAAAGGTGTTTTCCTCCACAAGCTGAGAGCATGGTGGGCACAGGGATGTGTGTATTAGCTCCTCCTTCAACCCCACCCTTCTGCTGGATCCAACCTCAGACCTCCACACATTTGGCCAAAGTCTGAAGGGAGGGCCTGGACGTGTGTAGTTGTGTGCTTGTGGTTTCTCTCACATGACTAGAAGCTTGGAAACACAGTGGTACTTCAGTTTACAAACACAATTGGTTCCGGAAGTCTGTACTTAACCTGAAGCATACTTAACCTGAAGCGAACTTTCCCATTGAAAGTAATGGAAAGTGGATTAATCTGTTCCAGACGGGTCCACAGAGTACTCAACTTGAAGCATACTTAACCCGAGGTATTAGTGTAATTGGTTCCGGAAGTCCGTACTTAACCTGAAGCGTACTTAACCTGAAGCGAACTTTCCCACTGAAAGTAATGGAAAGTGGATTAATCCATTCCAGACGGGTCCGCGGAGTACTTAAATTGAAAATACTCAAACCAAGGTGTACTTAAACCGAGGTATGACTGTATGTGAGCTCCAACCCTATTCAAAGCATATTAGCAGACTACGAGTGTTCCAGTTAGAATGAAGAAAAACCCACCCTTCATATAAGCCTGTGAACACCCTATAGGCAGTGCTGTCACTAAGAACACTTGTGTGTTTATTGGTGTTTAATGATCCTCTGTCTTTTACTTTCCAGAGCTTTCCTCCCGAATATAAAATAGAGGACATGACTGTGCCAACTGCAGTGTGGTTTGGTGGGAATGACATAATTGCAACCCCAGGAGATATAGACTTTTTACTTCCTCGTATCACTAACCTGATTTACTATGAAAATATATCACACTGGAACCACTGGGATTTTCTCTGGGGCCTCAGTGCCCCCAGACTCATGTACAGCAAAATCATAGAGTTGATGGGGAAGTCTCTGTAAATAAATACTTTGCTAAAATGGATTTAACTTCATTTCCTTGATTGACACATCTTTCTTTAACACCTGTCACAACAAACCCTGTGCAGTAAGCTACACCGATGTGGAAAACCTTTCCAGCATTTAAAGGTGCTTCATTTTTTCCTGGATCATGTCCATTGTTTTGGTCACATTTGCCCCATACATTTGAAGCACTACGATACCGTTTTAACAGTTATCATTTCCCCAAAGAATGCTGGGAAGTGTAGTTTGTTAAGGATGCTGAGAGTTGCTAAGAGACCCCTGTTCCTCTCACAGAGCTACAGTTCTCAGAGTAGTTTAACAATCAATCCCTCTTCCCAGGGGACTGTAGCTGTGAGGCACATAGGAACTGAGGCCTGTCCTGTGGTGGTTATTATTTAACTGAGAGTGAACTATGTGGTGTAGAACCATTCACAGTACAACAAACATCATTCTGTGTTCTCCTTCTGACCTACTAACTGCCATTGCATATCACTTAAGGCATACCCTCCAAGTGTCCCTATTTTCTAGGGCCAGTCCTGGATTTACAGAAGCCATCCTGGTATCTGATTTGATTCTGGAATTTGCCTTTCCTTAGGACATCCCTATTTTGATAAGAGAAATGTTGGACGGTATGGCATTATGCAACCCTGAACAAAGGAGATAAGTAACTATATAACCTTTAGAAGACATCTGAAGGCAGCCCTGTATAGGGAAGTTTTTTTAAAAGTTTAATGTCCTGGTGGCACCCAGCTCTCTTTTCTTCAGAAATCTTCATCTGCATCCAGTCTTGCAGATCATGCTGCCTGCAGCAACATTCGGCTTGGATGTTTCATCGCCATTTAAAACTCAGCACAATACAGAGCAAACTTCTCATCTGTCACAGAAATGGGCTTTCTCAATAAAAGAGGCCCAATCTGTGTTGGTATTCCATTGGATCATGTAAACACACCTGTTAAGGCAGGCATTCTCCTGAATTGAACTCCTGAATTTATTGTTTTAGTTTTGTGCTATTAGTTTATATATATACTAGCTGGCCCTGCACGCGTTGCTGTGCGTTAGTCTGTGAAATGGATCCCCCTGAGCCTCAGAGTCCCCCTGAGTCAAGGCGAGACACTGTGGAGAGGGCAGGTTTCATCCCTGTGTCTCCCCCCCCCCCGTTCTGACCCATTACGTATCCCTGCCCTCTATTGCCCCCCCACCTCCACTTGGCCTAGTCTGGAAAGCGGCCTAGTCTGCAAAGCCGAGGGGAGATATTGTAAATGGGGTGGGGGGGGTGGCCACTGCAAATATCTGAGGACTTAAACTGGGGAGAGAAAGTACATGGTTGGTTTTTTTAATAATAATAAAAAGACACAGAGGCTTACAATCAGTTGTTTCTCCTAAAATAAGACATACCCATAAAATAAGCCATAGCAGGATTTCTAAGCATTACACAATGCCCACTAAATTATAAAGCGAAAACCCCTCGCTGTGCCCCCAAGTGTGTGTTAGGAGAAATGAGGAACGGCTGCCTAATGCTGTCAGGCGTTTATTAATGCAGCTGCCGGGAGAGGCTTTGGGCTTGGGGTGGAATGGCTGTTTCGGTGGTTGTTGGACAGTTGCTCCCCCTACCCTACGTCAGCCCATGTCCTATTTGGGCTTCTCCTCCCCCCTACCTCCCACCCAGGGCTCCATTTGGGATAGTATTTAAAGGGCTGTAGAGCTGAGGCCTAGTCTGTAAAATGGAGCCAAGGCCTCCTGTTTTACAGGATTTCGTAGCGGAGGCGGGGTTTGTGGGTTATCTTAACCCCCCCGGGCCTAGTGGAGGCCTAGCAGCCTGGCAGGGCCTAGGGGTTTGATAATGGCCGACTTTCAGTTGCTTTGTTGATGATGTCATTTGATTTGTGGGTGTGGCTTAGATTTCACAGGAAGGGAGGGAGTGTACTGTGGGAGGAATTCCACTTGAGGGCGCTGTTTGACTTGGTGGAAAAGCGGGTCAAATCCTGCCAAGGTGTGTGATTTGAGGTTTTTCATGTCCCCTACAACCCTCGGGGAGTGGCCTGGATCGCTGTGTCAAAATTTCAGGACGATCGGTCAAGCGGTTACGGAGAACATAGCGGCCGTCAATTTCAAGATTTTTACATTTTTATATATATAGATATATAATTAAGGGTGCCTTAATGCCCCAATGGATTTTCCATTGTTTCATTTAATTATGCATTGATTTTGCAGTTGCAAACCACTTTGAAGCTATTTGCTAAATACACAAATAAAATATTGCTCATTTTCATTCATGGACAGTGTCTCCATTCACCTTATTGAAGTAGGAGCATTGTGATGCATCCTTCCTTTTCTTTTTCTTGCCATATTTGATCCTGAAACAGATTGTTTGACAACTCTGGTTCACGTTATATAAAAAATAAGCTATATAAAAAAATACAAATTATTTTTAAAATGAAAACTATACCTACAAACCCTAAAAGCTATTAAAAACCATTCAAATAGGTGTACAATTGTCTTCAATATATTAGGCTCTCATCAAAGATGTTCATAGCCTTGACAGTAAAGGAATTATTCATCAGTTCCAAGAAACAGTTAATATGTTTGATCTTGGTCTTTCCTTGCTATTCCCAAAGGAGATGGAATTAAATGGAATGCAGGAAAGCTATGTTGATTTGGCTCAGTAGTGAGCTCAGAGCTCAGAAGGTAAAGGAAGACAAGTAAAATACGCTGCGGCTAGCATTAAAATACATATATATCTTAAAGCAGTGGGCAACCTGTGGCCATCTGGATGTTGTTGGACTCTGGCTCCTGTGGCGGATTAGTGCCTGCTGAGGATTCCGGTGCGTTGGGAGTTAAACTATCCCTCCAATGATAGGCAGTTCTCCAGGAGGCGGTACTAGTCTGTGTTTGAAAACAAAAGAGGGATAACGGTTAGTAGGAGTCAGTTGGTGGGAGAGGAGTTGGTTGGGGAAGGTGGAGAGTGAGATAGTGGGGAGTGGGAGGTTAGGTTTTGGAAGGATGAAATGCTCTAATAAGACTGTGTCCAATAATGAAAGGAATGCACTATAAGTTACCAGTGAAATCCATGTTCTCAAGTTAATAAATAAAGTTAAATGTGCTTAAACATTAATTGACTCCAGCAGTGTGTCAGTTCCTCTAGTTGTGTGACTAAGAAGAGAACCAAGCTTCCCTGGGGTCAGGAAAGGAAGCTAGTTCAAAGTACTTCTGACAAACTAAGGGCTGGTCAGTGAAGCCAAGAAAATCACAAAGTGGCCCAAGGGAGAGGCTAACCAGAGCAGTAGGGATCCATGAGAGGGAAAACCCCACTGGTAGTAAGGTGGTGAGAGGCTTTGGATAAAGTGCCCTGAGGTAACTTAGAGCCAAGCCCTATCTTTTGTGAAACTGGAGGTTTAATCCCATTTTTGCTGAAAGCACAGTGGGAACCACTGTCTGGGGGTTAGAGACTCGTTGTCCTTCACAACTCCCATCAACCCCAGCCAGCATGGCCAATGGTCAGGGGTAGCGGGAACCAGCAGTGGAGAGCTAACACTTAACCATCTCTGACGTAAGGTGAAGATAGCTCTAGAAACTATAAACAATGCAGATAGTGTGAGTTGTGCTTCATCTATTCACACTTCTTGTCTGCTTCCACAGGCTTCCATATATCTTTATGTTTTGTCAGGAACTATGAGGATGAGAATCCTGCGGAGGACTGGAATTTTCAGGGTTGCTTTTAGCAATGTACAAAATAGATGCAGGCATTGTCTATACCGTATAGTTTGCAACATAATTAATACTATGCATATACTAACAAGGTCTAAGTGGTTTGACATGTGATCTTGAGGGAAATGACTATTACTATATTTATATGCATTTATAGCCTAGTTATCACCATATGGTTCCCAGGCAGATTACAAACACGTAAAAGACGGCCTGCTGTTTTCCTCCATGGGAGAATTTTCACCTTGTGTTGTGGTCTTTATAAACCCATGACCTACTCATTCAGAACCTTCTACAGAAAGCCAGTTCCAATTTGTACTAGTGTAAATAATCCACTGTTCAGCTGTCTCCAGCGACCATGAGATCCTTTCCCTACCTTTAACTGATATGCCAGCTGTAAATTATCCAGGATCAAGATAGCTTGGCAACAGCGAATCACACATTGATAACTTCTAGGCTTGATTTCTGTAACCTGCTTTATGTGGGACCGCCCTTGAAGCTTCAGCTAGTGCCAAAGAGTCAAGGCGCATGGTTGCTCTTTTTGGCAACCTATCAGCAACGGAAAGCATTGCATTGGCTGCCAATTTTCTCCCAAGCTAGATTCAAGCGTTTAATACAGTATTTCTGTACAAATCCCTATATGGTTCTGGACTAGGGCATCTGAGAAGTTCTTTTTCCTACTAACAGGCTGCACGTAGTAAATCTGTGATAGAAGATTTCTATCTTCATGGTACTATCGGTCCCTGTTAGGACAGTATGCTGTGACTTGAGCATGTTTTTAGCACTGTGGCTCCAATTCGCAGCACTGCTTTATATTTTGACATTGGTTGAAAAGTTTTCTTTTCTCCCAAATTAGTCAATGTGTTTCCCCCCCCTGCTCTTACATCAGGAACAATCCACACATGAGCTGCAGAGAGGCAGTCGCTTCAGGGCAGCAGACTCCAGATAGCTGTGAGGGATGTTGGTGGGGGCATGATCCGAGAATGCCACTCCTGCTAGTCCCGTGACCTGCCTGCTTGCCTGCTGCCCAGCCTCCTTTTACTCCCTGGGCTGCCTACATGTGACCGTGCCTACAGAGGAGGGTGCGGCAATTGCAGGTGAGGGTGGGTTGGCATCTTCAGTTTTGCCTCAACTGGCAAAATGTCCCAGGCCAGTCCTGTTGGTCTACATGTCCTTAACATTGTTTTTAAGATTTGTGTGAGGTTCTATATTCTTTAGTTCTGTGTTGTAGAATGTACAACAGTTTATCATTTTGAAATAAACAAATAACAGGCACACTGAATAACCCATTAATTATAATCCAAACTAATTTATAATCCAAATTGCTTTAATCCAAATTATTATAATCCAAATTGTCCAACTTCAAACTGATATGTAATATACTTCCATACGACGAAGGTAGTCAACTTATTTCCTGGCAGGCAGGAAAATCTGAGAGATTTCTCCCCCAGTGCAGACAGAAAGTTCTCCTGCTTAGCTTCGGTTTTATGCCACCAAGTTCCAGGGTTTCTTAATTTTAATGTTCATATCTCTTTTTCCAATGCTTTTATCTTTCACTCTGCCAAATCTTGCCAGTACTTCACTGCACAGCTCAGTCTTTTTCCAACTGTCAAATTGTATCTCTTAAATTCCCCTAACAGGGCAAACAGGCTATATTGTTCCTAAAAAGTATCCAAAAGAAAGGGAATCTTTGGAGTCCTTAAGCTGATAAAAAGTTTCCACTGGCTGTCACTGTTACTCCACTCCCATTCACAAAAAAGGAGTCCTTGCAGAAACGGAAGCTGACTTCCTGTTTTGCTTCTGTTTTGCCAAATTAGTTATTTTAAAATTTAAATCTTTTTCCTCTTACCTTGCTTCATTTGGCTTTAATTTCTAATAGGAAATCCGCTGCTTGCAGTGGCAACAAAAAGGCTTCCAGCTATTGAGTGTGATGGAGCCGAGAGCGGACTCAAGCCCCTTCCCTTCCTTCCCCACAAAAACAATCGCAGAGAGATCGGAGGGGTGAGTTCCAATGCTCAACTGGACCCCTGGGGTCCCCACTCCTCCGTGTGGTGGGGGTTCTGGGGTGCGCTTAGCCCTAGCACCACCCTCGAAGCTCTAACAGCTTTACCCATGCCGTCTTCTCAGAGACCCGGCACGAAACACGTCACCATTCCTCCGCAGTGGACCGGAAGTTTCCAAAACTTTCCTAAATTCTAAGGATCAGTGGGGTAAATGCTGGCATTTCTCTGTTCCATATTAACTAGGATCTTACTACAAACCAAATATTAAAGGAAAGAAATGACAAGATAAGAGCCATTTTTCATAAATGGCTTAGATGGTACACCAGTGATGAAACTACAGAAGATCATTCATAGGCTTCTTCACACAATGAACACAGGTAGAAGCTGTCTCTTTCACATTTGTAGCCCCAACCTCATTGTAACACTGGATCCAGTTTCAGACTTATACACACTTGACCAAAGCCTGAAGGGAAAGCCTGGGCATGTACACTTCTGTGTATATCCCTTCTCTCACAGGACCAGATGTTTAGAAATCTGTGGGCTCTGACCTTATGATGACTTTTTAAATGTTAGGCAAACTCATAAAGAGGAAAAGCTCCAAACCGGAACGTCCAGATTTTTGTATTTTTTATGCTGCAAACTTCCCTGAGATCTTCCAATGAAGGAAGGTATACAAATTTAATAAATAAAATAGATAATAATATAAACAGGAAGTGTAGCTCTTTCATGGAAGCTTTCAATTGCCATTAGTTGCAACTGCCTCAGGGTTCCCCCCATTCATTGATTACTTGCTCTAGAACAAGAGGGAATGCAGAAAATACAAATTCTAAAAACAGTTAAAACCTTCCTACAAGCTCTTAGAACATTTAATGTATACTAATTTACTTGTTTTCTTTCTTTCTTTCTTTTGACCAATATTTTTTTATTGATTTCTTTTTTCAAATTTTAACAATATATACAACACATAATTGACAACTATACACTATATAGCTTTCCCCAGCTCTGACTTCCCTCCTCCCCGCAGCAGGTAAATTAATTCAATCTTCTCGTGTATTGTTCAATTTTACTTAAAAACAAAGATATAGGATTTATCTCATAACTGCCAGCGTTTTCGTTCCTTTATAATTCTCTTTAGCATAGTCTACAAATTTACTCCACTCTTTATGAAATTTCTCATCATCCTGGTCCTGGATTCTGTGGTTCAGTTTGGCCATTTCCATAAAATCAAGCAACTTCGTTCGCCACTCTGATATTGAAGGTATCTGTATCTGGATTTCTGTATTTTAATATTTTGTTGGAAGCCGCCCAGAGTGGCTGGGGGAACCTGGTCAGATGGGCGGGGTATAAATAATATATTACTACTACTACTACTACTACTACTACTATTTATTATCTCTTGTGATTTCCACTTTGGGGCAATTAGTGTTCTGGCCACCACAGTGGCATACATGAAGAACCTTTGGTCTGATTTTGCAATCTCTTTATCCATCAGCCCCAATAAGAAGGCTTCAGATTTTTGGGGGAAAGTGTACCTAAATATCCTTTTTAATTCAACAACAACAACAACAACAACAAATCCGTTTATTGTGAGGACCATGCCTGTACACAAATAACAACACAACAATAATTAAAAATATTAAATGATTAAGAAAAATAATTAAAAATATTAAAATTCATTGCATGCTATCCCAACAAAACCTTCATCCCACAAAACAGGAAGAGAAGGAAGACAAGCAACGAGTTAAACAGATGATGAAGGGGTCTTTACATTGTCATCCATAAATCTTTCCCTGGCTTTCATGGCCTTCATCACAAAAACCGCTACCGCATGGGTAATATGTGGGTTTGCATCAACTAACAAAAATTTTACTCTATCTTCAGGATTGATTATAGAGTTGGGTATAATTTGCAGCATTGCATCTCTAAAGCCTGAGTAAATGGGGCAATAGAGGAGGTAATGTGTAAGATCCTCTTTAATTTTCATAAGGCAAGGGCATAAACAATGTTCTACTGGGGTTTTTGTGAATCTACTGGTCAGATATGCAGTTGGCAATGTTTGAAACTGTGCCATAGTAAAAGCTCTCCGAAGGGTGGGATCAGTGATCTCCACCAAGTAGTTGGCACAGATTTTGACTGCTTTTACTCGGGGAAACCAGTAGAAAAACCCAGAGTTTTTTTATCTTCGTGGTGTCCAAAAAGGCGTCTTTTTCAAAAATCCATTCCCGAACTTTATCAGGGCTCCACAGTTTGAGAGTATTAAACTCAGGTAGATTGTATCTGGATAGAATATCTAATAGGTTTTGACGCCAAGTAGTATTATGTTGTAAAGATACAAAGGCTTGCTTAGCCAATAAGGTGTTTGAGGCATCTGCGAGGTTGGTGAAAAAACGCAGAAATCTTAAGTGGGCCCTGGCAGACACAGAAGGTAATCCTACTTCCACTCTTAGGAAAGCTGCCGGAGTAGTCTGAGGGAGGCCTAGAATTCTTCTGAGATAAAAAATTTGGAAGATTTCAAGCCGTTCTAGCAGCTTCTGATTCCATCCCCAGAGTTCTACCCCATATAGCATCTGGGGAATCACTTTTCCAACAAAAGCTTTTAGTGCCGGGATCACCAGTTGCCCTCCCCTCGTATAAAAGAAGCTGAGCAAAGCACCAATTGTCCTACGTGTTAGAAGGGTTACAGCCTTGACATGGGCATGCCAGCTAGATGTAGCTTGGAAAGTAATACCAAGATATTTTTAAAAAGGACACTGTTCAATTATGTGTTCATCTAAAGACCATCTAAATGTGTGGCAAGCTCTAGTAAACACCACGATTTTTGTTTTGTCATAATTTATCTTTAGAGAGTTTTGGGAACAATAAACTGCGAGCCCCTCCAGCATGCTGTGTAGGCCCCTTCGAGTAAGTGCCATGACAGCCATGTCGTCAGCATATAGCAATATATTCAGATGTTTGCCTTCCAGGGCAGGAGCTGATGACTTGTACTTCGCCATATGTTGAACAATGTCGTTTATATAAAAATTAAATAGGAACGGTGCTAACAAACAACCCTGTTTAACCCCTTTCCCCAGTGGCAGTGGGTCAGTATAGTTGCCTGACATCCCGGTTCTGATTTTGACTGTGGTATCTGTATGTAACTCTCTAAGTATTTTGAGAAGTCGTCTGTCAATGTCTGTTTCATATAGTTTTTGCCATAGTTTGTCCCTACAGATTGAATCAAAGGCAGATGTAAGATCTACAAAAGCCACGAAAAGCTTGCTCTTATGTACCTTTGTATACTTGTCTATCATTGTCTGTAGTACCATACAATGACCTGTTGTGCTGTGGCCCTTTCTAAACCCTGCCTGTTCCGGATTAAACAAGTTAGAGTGGTCAGCCCAGTCAACCAGTTTGTTTAGCAGGTAGCGAGTATAGAGTTTGTATGCGATGTCCAGGAGACTTATGGGGCGATAGTTTGACGGGTCTTGGGTGTCTCCCTTCTTATAAATGGGGGCTACCAGACTCAGTTTCCAGTTTGCCGGGATTCTGCATGATTATTTATTACAGTAAAAAGTTGGGCCAAAGTAGCGGCCCACCACTGGGCATTTAGTTTAAACACCTCCGGGGGAATCATATCCTCACCGGGAGCTTTACCATTCTTGAGTGTTTTAATTAGCTGTAAACATTCTAATTCGGTAACAAGATCCCAGTCCATTAACAGATCGGTTTTAAGAGGAGGAAACTGACTCGGCTTAACACTGTATGGAGCTGTATAGAGCTGGGGAAAATGTTGGTACCATAAGTTAGATGAGATACTGTTGGTTACAATTTTCCCTTTGGGTGAAACTCCCTGAGCAATTATTTCCCAGAATTTTTTGTCGTCCCGCAATTTAATCGCTTTGTCAAGTGCCTCCCATTGTTCCTTCCTGTAGAGGGATTTCTTAAGTTTTAGAGTATTTTTATAATGAGAACGGCACCTGTGAAGGTTCACCATGGAGTTCAGAGTCCCTTCCTGTTTTACCTTATTTTGTAGTTTCCTGAGCAAGGATCTTAAGTTCCTACAGTCTTTGTCGAACCAGGCCCTCGAATTGTTTTGTTGTTTGGGAGGATTGGAGTTCGTGAGTAGTGGGAAGAGCGACTCTGAGACCCGCTGGAATGTTGAGAAGGGGTCAGAATTAAATAAAATACACTGGTCTCTCAAGGCCAATAAATCTGATGAGTGTAAGCATTGTTTGATTTTAGATTCCAGATCGCTGTTCCATTTACGCCTACGGGGGGGCAGAATTGGAGGTAGGTCTGTGCAGTGATGGAGTTGCGGTTCCTCCAAACCAAGGGGAATTAAGGAGATTGCTATAGGGAGATGATCACTCTCAGTTCTATTGAAAGTGCTGAAGCCCTGTGACCTCTCCAAAAGTTTTGGGGAGACCAGGATATAATCAATAACACTCGCACCCCTAGGCCCAAGGAAAGAAAAGAAACCCCCTGACCTATCCATATAGGTACCATGCAGACTATACAAATTGTATTTGAAGGCAGTCTCCATTAGTGTAATGCCTGCCTTATTCAAGACCTTATCGTCAGAGGACCAGGGAATAAACCAATCTGCCTCTGGCAGGAACTGAGATTTGGAGCAGTACATGTTAATGTCATTTCCTATCCTGGCGTTGAAATCACCGGCCAGCAGGATATCCATGCCAGGGAGTTCTAGTTCGGCCTTCTCCAAGCATAGCTCTAGATCTTCCCAGGTTTGTGACGACTGGGGAGGGGTGCCTATGGGAGGGATATATATGTTAAAGCAAAGGAAATCTCCTCCTTCACTGCTAGAAATGAGTAAGATTTGTAAATTGTTACTCTTCACCCACTGCTGTTGCTGGACCTTGCACTTTAGCTTGGTTGAAACAAAAGTGACTAAACCGCCACTAGGTCGGCCCCGGATATTTGGTTTTATCGCAGGGGTAACAAAGGCTTCGTATCCCTGTAAAGAAGGGACATGGGGATCTAGACACCATGTCTCCTGTAGACATATAACCTGAAATTTTGTAAGAAAATCCAGAAGGTCGACGTCACCCTGCTTAGATAACCATCCCACCACATTCCAAGATAGAATGTGGAAATAGGGTGATGGTGGAATTAGTGGCAGTCAATCTCTTTTCCGATGGGTTGAGGCTCCTGGGTTAGGCTCATCCTCTTTCTGCTCTGCTTGGTGTTTCCAGGTTTGAGGTCGCTGGTCCCTAGGTGGGTGTGATAACTTTAACTGAGGGGCCAATAAGTTGATATGGCCCAGAGGATCTTCGATGACACTATTACAAATATCAAGATGTTCAGCTGGTTTTTCCAGAGCAAGGGCTTTGCCGACCCGTATAGGTTGCAAAGGTAACAGGTCAACAGCTGTATCTTGTGTCGATGTTGCTAACGGGTCAGAATTTGACAAATGCTGTGAATCTTGATTGCGTATTGGGCTTAGAATGATGGAAGCCTCCAATTCTGGCATCGAGGCATATGAGGACGAGAGCATTTCAGACTGGTCTTGCTTAGGTAGTCCACTGTCAGGCTCGTTGCACGTAGAGACCAGGGTACCAAGCGGGGGGTGTAGAAAATCAATTAAGTCAGATTCATTATACACCAATTCCAAAAATATTTTAATCTTAGTACACCCCCACCACATGTCTTTTACTGTCTTTTACTTTCTAGAGTGTGCCGCCTTCATATAAAATAGAAGACATGAGTGTACCAACTGCAGTGTGGTCTGGTGGAAATGACTTGATTGCAAGCCCAGGAGACATCTTAGTTCCTTACATCTCTAACATAGTTTACTACAAAAATATATCATACGGGAACCACTGGAATTTCATGTGGGGCCTCAATGCCCCAAAACTCATGTACTAAAAAATTGTGGAGTTGATGGGGAATTCTCTATAAATCAATATTTTGCCATGATGGATTTGAGTTCATTAAATTTATTGATGCTTTTTTTTCATTACGCCAAATCTGCTTTCACACCAAAATCAGATCTGAAGTCAAATAGAAAGGGGCCTAATACAGTGGTACCTCGGTTTACGAACAGCCCTGTTAATGAACTGTTCAGTTTATGAACTCCTCAAAACCGGAAGTAGTGTTCCGGTTTGTGAACTTTACCTTGGTGTACAAACAGAAGCCTAACAGTGGAAGGGTATCGGCTGTGGGAGGCCTCATTAGGGAAAGTGCGCCTGGGTTTAAGAATGGATTTGGTTTAAGAATGGACTTCAGGAACAGATGAAGTTCGTAAACTGAGGTGCCACTGTAGTCTGTTTCTTTTCTTTTTTTTAATCAATTTTTATTAAATTTTCAATTGCAAACCAATCATATCACATCAATTATTCCCAATTATACAAATACATATCTATTAAACCAAATATTATACCAAATCATAAAAATTTTGACTTCCCACGCTTCAAAGTCTGGGCGTTCTGAATAACAATACTTGCTGCCATCCTAATCCAAATTCCAAATTCTTTCCAATCATTATAGTCCATTATAGTCCCGATCTTTCCCAACAGTTCTTTCTTGTTGTTCTCTTCCTCTTGTCACAGCCTCTGAGATAAATATCAAGCGAGATTTTACACAAAGTCATTCTTCCTGTGTGGATTTTCTGTCCAGTCCAGCCTCCCCATAAATCCTTGCCTTCTTTTCCAAACTGAGATGTTTCCCAGGCCGCTCCAACAATCAAAACATAGGCAGACGCCATCTTAAAGATCCCAATAGGTCATGTCCCGGCTTCTGCTCAATAAATCCACCGATTGCAGGGTTGCAGTTTTTTCAGGCGAGGATCAGCCAGATACAAATATTAACACTCTTCTTGTGACAGATTTATGGCTTAGCAGAACAACTTCCAAAGAATAAAAAATTAAAAATCCTCTATTATATATACTCCAACATCCACACAGTTTTTTCCTAACATCTCGTTTGTTCTAAATTCATTAGACTGTCCGTCCAGGAACGGTGTTGAGTGCGTCTTAAGATATAAAAAATAAAAAGTTCACTTCCCTTTTTGTTCAGTCTGTAGCATTTTCTTTATTTAATATGGTATTTCCTCGACTCTCTCATCACTCAGAGGCTGGAATTTCTGGCAATGTCTTCCTCCCCGTCTTTTGAAGCATGTCCATAAATTTAAATCCAATTACTCCTCTTAAATCATGGAACTCGCGCTCAAACAAGATGGCCTCTAGGAGTTCTGGCCCCCTTGGGTGCTCGACCCAAGCCCCACCCCCATCCCTTGAAGGATTTGGGGGGTTAAGGGGCATTCGCAGGCCAGCGGCCCCTTCCGTCAACCCGGGAGGGTGGGGAGACTGCTTTACTCCCCTAGCAGCCGCCAAATTCCCCATGGGGGTCGGGAGAGATGTTACGGGTCAGCCATTTCTCCCGATGAGCACGAGCACGAGTCCGCCACTGTAGTCTGTTTCATGCAAGTACAGTGGAACCTTGGTTTAGAACAGCTTAGTTGACGAACAAATCGGCTCCTGAACACAGAAAACCCGGAAGTAAGTGTTCCGTTTTTCGCATGTTTTTCGGAAGCCGAACGTCTGACGCGGCTTCCGCTTGAGTTCAAGAAGCTCCTGCAGTCAATCAGAAGCCGTGCCTTGATTTTCGAATGGTTTCAGGAATTGAACGGACTTCCAGAATGGATTACGTCTGAGAACCAAGGTTCCACTGTACAGCTGAAGCTACACAGCCATCCCTGCTTCAAGCACTTTGCGCCCAAAGGGGATATTTGTAGCTGGGCAGTAAGGTCCACTTTTTCGGCTCAGGTTTGTTCTATCTTATTCAATTTGACCCCTGGCATGTGCTCAAACTATAGCAAATCTATAGGGGTATAAAAGAATCCTTTATGGCTCAGGATTTTTTTCTGAGGCAAAATGGATCCTGATATGTGCCCAGCTAGGATTGGGATGTGATTTGTTCCCTCTCCCTTGTGAGCTTCCAGCTGCCTCACTCTTGCTCCTATATTATCTGCCCTCTTGCCCTGTAGCATCTGCTCTTGTGGCAATGTTGGGGGTACCTCTGTCTCATGTGTCATAGGAATGCCTGGAAAGGGCACATGAGCAAACAGGAAGTTCATGTAAGGAACAAAGAATGGCTGTCACAGTCTCTGAGTCATGTGACACACATGGTTTTAGTCGTAACATTCAAGAAAGAGGCCTAAGGAATGAGAACGGGGGCAGAGGAGGAAGAGGTTACTGTAGTCAGAAATAAATGATTGGGCTCACATGCACACAAACATGTGAAGCAGAGTCGCCACACAATTTGGTGATGGATGAAATATGGAAACAAAAGAAGAAGAAGGCAAGATCCATCAAAATATTCAGCTCTCGAGCCTTAACAACAAGTTATATTGGGACTCTTGTCTATGAGTGAAAATGGGCAACCGTTTATTTATTTATTTAGCAAGTGGCTCCTAGGTGGTTTGCAATTGTAAAATCAATGCATAATTAAAACAAACAATAGGAAATCCATTGGGGCATTGAGGGACCCTTAAGTATAACGCACAGTAATAAATATATAATTAAAAGCACACAAACTAAAACAATAACACACCAGGAGTTCAGCGCAGGAGAATGCTTGCCTAAACAGGTGTGTTTTCGGAAGCCAGCAGAAACCCAACACAGACTGGACCTCTTGTATTTTAGCAGGGAGGGCATTCCACAACACTGGCACCAGCAGTGAAAAAGTCCATCTTTGTGTTAGCACATCATCTCCGAGGAGGCAAAGATTTGGAAGGATAGATGAAAAGTTTTCTCTCTGTTGTGCCGAGCAGGAATGTTGCTGCAGGCAGCGGGAGCTGCAAGACTGGCTAGAGATAAAGATCTCCAGGGTAGAAAGGTAAAGCTGGGTGTCACCAGGATACGGCTGGTGTTGAAATGAAAACCAATGGACTTGATGAATGATCTAGGTAGAAATAGAAGAGGCTTGAGTCCCTGAGGGACCCCATCCAAAAGCGATTGCATTGCTTACAAATAAGTGAGATTAAACCGAATCTAGGATGAGTTTCTTTCGAATGGCACTCACACACAGACACCCTCGCACACATGGATCTTGTCAATCTACTAAAACATCTTGTTCAGAAACCAGTTAGGACAGTTTTTGCAAGAGTGTATAAATGAAGCAAAGCCTCCAGTGATATGTAATGACAGTAAAGAGGTGAGAAGGGGAACATAGAGAGTGGTGGGTGTTTTTACACATAGGAGGAGTCAGAAGAACACAGTGTGGAAAGTGTGGCATGGGGGTGCCCCTGGATATAATTGTAGAATGTTGCAGGCTATGTATTTACAATGGTGAAAAAATGGCCTTGTTGCCTCTGCAGTGGTGGAGACCTGGGCACTCGTGCATATGACAGTGGTGCTGCCAGTGGTGCTGTCATCATACAGGTAGGATGAAATTGATTTAATTGATGCTGTCTCTATGAATGTACCATAAACCTATTACATTAAATAGGAGCCTAGGTGGAAACATGCCTACGTGCAGGAATGCAAAAGGAACTGTGCACTAAAATGCAGGATGGCTTTTAAATGAATGGCATAGGCATTAAAATAAAAGGTTTATTAAGTACATCACTTTAAAGTCATGGGTCGCCTATTCGGGATTCATTTCCATAACCTTGACTCCACGCTTTCTGCATATTTGTGCATCATACCCCTCGTTAGTAATTTAGGGGAGCATAGATTTACAGGGCCAAAAATGCACAGAGCTGCACATGTGTTCTGCTGTGTTGTGAGTGGCCAGGTCAAGTGCACTGCTACAGATCATCAGTCATGTGCATTTATTTCCTTTACACTGGACACAAGTATTAATTAGGCGCTCCCAGTGGAACTAACCAAGAATGTTGTGCCATTCAAGTCATATAACTAAGGAAGCCGCCCACAATATTACTGCTATGCTGCGGATACTTTGATATCAAGAAGAAAGAGAACTGATGGCAATTGTAAAACAAAGCTCTTGTGAAACATGGAAAAGGAATTTCTCTGGTAATAGATAATGCTGGCAATGTTGGAGGAGGCATCATTTGGAAATTCTGTTCCTGCCTAAACACAGCAAGAGGACTCTGAGTGGTAATATTTTCATTTACTCTGAGGTTTTTTGTATATATTTGTCTGTATTTTGAGGGGTATGGAGTATTGCTAAGCAAAAAATAAGGGGGACGGCAAGGTACAGTGTAGCCTAGATTTTTTGAAAGAATGTCTTAAAACAGAATGGAATAAAGATTTGTAGAGAAAGGTTTTTTTCATGTGCCCCTGTGGGTACAACATGCTGTGACTCAAGCATGTGTTTTTAGCATTCAGCCCCAATTCCCTGATATTCTCATCTCCTAAAAGGAAAGCAAGCCCTGTTGTTGTTATAGCATGCACATTGGTCGAAAACTCTTCTTTTCTTCCCAAATTAGTTTACTTGGTTTATGCAGCTTGGACTTCATGCATGTAACACAATTTTATGTTTTCTATTAGGTTTGATAGTTTATTTTTGTATGCTACTCATGTATTTAATTTGAATTTCAGACATTCTGGAATATTTTATTAAAATGTCTATATTTTGTCTGCAATACTTATGAAGTAATTGATGTAGGATACCCCACCTTTCCCCCCTCCCCCCCACTTTTTTCTTTTTTAAAAAAAAATTCATATATAGAAAGAAGATGTGGTGGTTTCTTGCCATCGCTTGCCTAATACAAGCAACTGGGAGCTCAGAAGAACTGAGTGGGAGCAGAGGTTCAAATCCTGAAGTTCACATGAATGTTGTAAGCTATGTACTTTGTAAAGCTATGTACTTTATAAATCTTATGGCAGTGGCAGGCCTGAGATGGGCCTGGAATGCAGATCTGAGGGAGCTGAAGAGCAGTGCTTCTTCCTTCTTCCTTCCTTCCTTCCTTCCTTCCTTCCTTCCTTCCTTCCTTCCTTCCTTCCTTCCTTCCTTCTAGAACAGGAGTAGCCAACGAGGTGCCCTGTTGTGGCACTCCAGTTCCCAAGAGCCCCAGACTGCATGACCATTTATCAGGGCCTAATGGGAGTTCTAGCCCAACAAGATCCACAGGGGCACTGTGTTGGCAATCCCAGGTCTGGAACATCAAAAGCATAACTATTGGTTAATAGGGTGGGGATATGCAATTGGGAGTGATAAGAAACAAGCCATGGGGAAATGCAAAACTTATTTCTGGTGATACAGAGGAGTATGTAGAACAGCAAGGAAAAAGGAACAGTGCTTTTCTTTCCTTCTCAGCAGTGCTTTTTTCTTTAAAAAATGTTTAGGGGTACTTTCCTTTTCCTACTCATATTGAAATACTGCCCCTCAATGAGGCCAAACTTAGATTCACAGAAAGTTTAGGTGTATGTGTCCCCCTGCGCCCCTCCCCCCAAAAACACTGCCTCTTAGTGTCATGAGCCCAAAAAAGACTTCTTGGCAGAGCTGGCCAGAGCGGGGAGGAGGAATGGGACGAGAGTGGGGAATTTGGTCCTGGGGAGGGACCCAGTGGCCTGTGCGGTGCTGTGCTGGATGCTAGTTGTCGGGAGAAAGTCACACCTCAGTACTATTGGATGTCCCAAGCACCAAGGGAGGGCTGCCTGATTTGACCCAGGTGTCTCCTCCTGCCAGCAAAATGCTCCCCACCTCTGGGGATGTGCCTGAGTCTGAATCAGACAGTAAGCCTCCCTCTCTAAGGATGCAACTTTGGTAGCACCAGCATGAACACCTCCCTTAGAATGGCAAGGGAGCCCACCTAAGAGGTGCAGGAACTGAGTTCTGGTGACTTCTGGCTGAAAGAAAGCCCTGCTTACATCTTTGAGAACAGCATTAATCTGCTAAATGGACTCATTGTAACATATTCTATGTGGTGAATTGTGGGATTGAATGTTTGGTAACAATCTGGTTGAAAATCTGAGTACGGTGTCCAAGAGTGAGAGCCAGGAATTCTACTCCATAATACAGTGGCACCTCGGATTACAGACACCCCAGGTTACAGACTCCGCTAACCCAGAAGTAGTACCTCAGGTTAAGAACTTTACCTCAGGATGAGAACAGAAATGGTGCGGCGGCAGAGGGATGCCCCATTAGCTAAAGTGGTACCTCAGATTAAGAACAGTTTCAGGTTAAGAATGGACCTCTGGAACTAATTAAGTTCTTAACCAGAGGTACCACTGTACTGAAAGCAGTTCAGGAACATTTCTCAATTCCGAGTGTAGGTTGAGTAAGTGAGTATGAAGGAGGCAGGCACAGACAACATCACAACCTTCTCCAGTCAGACTTCCTCCCCACTTTGAGATGTTTTATCATTTGTCTTAGTACTTTAAAACAGTGAACTGCTTTGGGCGCTGTTATGTACTGAGCTGAATCCTAGAACAATAGGATTCAGAATCAGCGGGAGCTACCCAATCCAACTCCAGGTGGAAGTGAATCCGCAACCTGATTGGCCTGCTGGAGCAGCCAATCAGGCGGCTGGCAGAAGTGAATCTGCTACCTGATTGGCCTGTAGGAGCAGCCAATCAGGCTGCAGGCAGAAGTCAATCCACAATATAATTGGCCCACAGGTGTAGCCCTGAAGTAGCCAATCACGCAAGGCCCATTGTGTAAATAATGTATATAAGCAGATGGTTTTGGGAAAAGAGCCATTTTCGTCTTCTCTTCTCCTCCTTGATGACTATGAGCTGAATAAAGAGCATGAAATTCACTCTCGACTCCGAGTATATTTCAGGCGCCTTTGCAGAAAGACAGTATACAAATGCAATGAAATCTGGTGGTGGTGGTGGTGGTGGTGGTGATGTGTTGGTGCAGCTTCATTTCATACTGAACAGGAGCTTATTGCAAACTGATTTTTAAAGGAAAGAGTGAAAGGGTCTTGTGTGAAAGAGTCTACACTTGTCGAAAGAGTCGACACAGCTCAACTGCTTTGTACGCAGGTTGTAAACTTGTTGAGCATTACATGTGAATAACACTATGATTGTGCTGCTCAACTATTGTTGTATGCAGATATAGGGAATGTACACTTGTGGTGACATCTGTTTATGGTGTCTTTTAAACAAACACAGAGCAGACACAGGAAAGGCCTGACTTCACGAAGAAACAACTGCCTCCATTGCCATCTAGTGACTGACCTATGTACTGACACTATCAATGTGTACAGCTGTTAGCTAAAGGTCCCCTTTGTGACAGATTAAAACATTCTGAATTAAAACTTCTGAGGAGTTGATTTCTTCTTCTTTTAGAGCGAAGTGATTCGCTACAAAGGATACCCCAGCGAAGAGCATGAAGTCTTAACAGATGATGGCTACTATTTGACAGTAAACCGAATTCCCTTTGGAAGAGAAAATCTTACCGCCGAAGGTATCTGAGAATATTTTTTTCCTTATTCACAGTCCAACCAAAACAAATTGCTGGCCTATCACAGTGGCATATTAAAAGCCTTAATACAGTGCAGAATTATGTAAATACCAGAGCTTTACATGAAGCTATCAGAACCTCAGTCAAGACCCAAAGCGACTGGGCCCAGAAGGCCATTGCATGACCCTCTGGAGCCCCATTGAAGTGTTCAGAGGAGCATATGCGGTCTTAAACTGGATGGGTGAAGGGGCAGGTACACCAGCTTCACTCCTCAACTGTCTTGTATTGAGCAGGAAGGTCAGAAAGGGACTGAACAGGGTCGGCTCTAAGGCAAGGCTGGGTGGCGCAGGGCGCCAGGGCGCCGGGGGGGGGGGGGGGTGCCGTGCGGCTGTGCCTGCCAGACAGCTGCGATGGGAAACGGGGCGGGGGGGGCGTCGGAGCAATCTTCGCACCATGGCGCCAGGGCACCCGATATGCTTAAGACGGCCCTGGGACTGAACACCCTAAAAAGCCTCTCCTCAAATGAAAGCCCTGCCTTATCAGGATCACATAGAGGCATCCTCATGGAAGCACATGGAAGTGCCTTGAGAAAGCATCCCTATAAATTCCCTTCAGACCTCCCAGGAAGGTTAATGATGGGATGGGCAAGTCCACTTCATATCAGGGCCTTGGGAGCATGGTTTGGCATGCACCTGCCTATTCCCCTTCCCCAGTTTCAGTGCCCACAGATATTTCTGAATTCTTGAATAGGGCTTTGTTGACAAGCCTCCTCTACAGGCAAAATTCAGATCCATGCCACTGAATGAGACTAGAGACGAGAAAACATACTGACATAATGCACTGTAATATAAACTATAATCTAATAATATAAACAAGGGGAAAACATCTTTGTTATCATGGCACAGAGATACTCATCTGCTTTGTTATAAAGGTTTGTTTTTTAAACCAGGTCCCAGGCCTGTTGTGTTGCTGCAGCATGGGATAGTTGCGGAAGCTAGCTTCTGGGTCGAAAATCTGGCGAACAATAGTTTTGGATTCATATTAGCGGATGCTGGCTATGATGTTTGGCTGGGGAACAGCAGAGGATCAAGTTGGTCTCGGAGACACCAGAATTTGTCAACTGACCAAGATGAATTTTGGGATTTCAGGTATTTTGAACTGTTAAATAAATAGCAATATTTAGTACAATAGTACTAAAATAGTACAATATTATTTCACACATTCACTCTGCTGATCTTCCCCATTTCAGTGCAAATTTCTCTAGATTAGAACATTTTTGTATGCAGTTTTGACTAATGTACACATTTTTGCAAGTAGTATCTCCCAATATGGTACATTTTAAATGTTATTTTCACGAATAATATACATTTTATGCACACTTTTACCAAATATACGCATTTTTGTAAAAACTGATTGGTTGCAGAACTTAATCACTCAAAAATTTTAAGGATGGCTGAGTTTTAGTTCTCATATCAACAAATTTGATAAATTCAGCTTTAAATGTAGACTGAATTGAATTTCTCCCTATCCCTATTCATATTCCTTTATGTCAATAGATTTGCACTGAGCAGGACTATGTCTACAACCTATAGGCTTCTATGCATGTTGCTATCCTAAGAAATGAACTGTAGAAACATAACCCTTTGAAATGGGGACTATAAAATTTGGGAGCTCTGCACAATTCCAGAATGTGTGGGAAAGAGTAGAAGTCTACACACAGGGTTTTTTTCACATCCTACAGGCCTATGTGTGATTTTCTATGTGTGATGCCTGTTAGAAGTAAAATGTGGGTCCCAAGACCCTCAAAATAAATTCTGAACAAAATTGGTGAAGCAGCAAAGCGTTTATTCAGTACAATATGTTCTTGCAGGACCGCCTAGTTACAATACTAAAATCCCCGCCTTTGTCGACATCTCCCATTACTCTAGTTTCGACAACCACTACTCCTGTTTACCTTTCTCCTTATTTGGTCCATGTTTCTTATGTATTTACACATTGACTCAAGCAATAAAGCCATATCCCAACCACTATTGGGTGTAACCAAGTCCCATATTACCGTAGTTGAAATGTACAGATAAACTAAACCGCAAACGGTTGCAAACGGCCCTATCTATAAGCCTCCTAACCACAAGTTGTTCTATCCTAACCATAAGCTGTTCTAAAGATACATGTAAGCAGGTTTCTGCTGTCTGCGGTCATCTAGCCATTGCAGCCTTGTGGCCTTTTGAAAAGGCAACATTTTTATTCCTCACAATGCCCCTTCCCATGCCATGATTTGTATGTGAGGGGAGCATTGTGACTGGGTGAACCTGTTACTCCTAGTTAGGGATGGAAGAATCTGGTTTTGGTTCTCTCAGTTTGTCTTTTTTTCCCCCAGTCCTAAATTTGGTTCTCCACATATCTGTAGCAATTTGAAAATTTTCTGTTTAACAAGTCTTCATTTGCAAATTTCTCTTGATATATTTTGGTGTGCAGATTTTATCATGTCATTTTCACCAATTTTATTCACAGTTTTGCATAATATATGTATTTTTTGTAAACTCTTGATTGGTTGGAGAATGGCATCACAACATATGGAGTAATATGAATTTCGAAGGATGGCTACGTTTCACTTGTCATTTCGTTTTAGAAAGTGCAAATTTGAAAAATTCAGGTTTCAATGCAAACTGAATCAAATCCCCCCCCCCCGCCTTCCCTCATCATAACCTTAATTTCAATAGGGTTACACTGAGCAGGACAGTAACTAAAAGCTATAGATCTCTATGCAAGTTGGCTTTCCACATAAGTACTGTGACCTGCACGATTCCAGAATGTGTGGAAAGAAGTAGAGGGCTACACACTGAGCATCTTCACATCCTACAGCTTGCTTTTATGTGTGATGGTTCTTCATGAGATTCATGTGTGAAGTGAAAAAGTGTGTGTGATCTTTAGTGATGTTCTGTTGCTAGAAGCCACCGTTGCAAAATTAATGTGGAGAGTAGAGATGGTGGCTCCATCACCTGGTTCTGCACCCACATTTTAATCAAAACCTTCCAGAAAGTAACACCGGATGAGCATCTAGGATTTCAGATGAAGAGGTGTCACTAATTTTGCTGTAACATTTGAATCTTTTCTTCAGTTTCCATGAAATGGCTTTGTATGACCTTCCAGCAATGATCAACTTCATTCTGAAGAAAACTGGGCAGAAGCAACTGTATTATGTAGGCTACTCTCAAGGCACAACCATTGGTATGCTAAAGTTTTTTGACTCTCTTATTCTCTTATGTTCTGCCCTTCTGGATCCTAGAGCCACCTGTAATGATTCCAGTTTCACCTTATACTGCTCATCCCTTTGTGTTGAGAGTTAGCCTTGCCCCAACACTGGTGCTGAATTGTGAACCAATCAGCATCTATGGGCCTGCATTCCCTTTGTCCCTGTGAGGGTACACAGGAGTTTTCAGGGGGGGGGGATGAGAAGATAGCTATAAGGGTGGAGAAAGTTGTAAGGTGTGCTGTTGACCAGCCCATAGGCCAGAAATCTCCAGCCCTTGGGCCAGATGAACCCCACGAACTGGTCCTCTGCCATAGCTGCCAAGTTATCCCTTTTTTAAAGGGATTTTCCCTTATGCTGAATAGGCTTCCTCGCGAGAAAAGGGAAAACTTGGCAGCTATGTCCTCTGCCCACCTCCAATCAGCAGCTGCTCATTGGGGAGAAAAAGAAGCTTTGACATTACAGAATAAAACCTTACCATGTGGCCCATGATCTATCATAAGAGTTCAGCCTTGCTTTACACACAGCTGTGACCCAGGGTTTCCCCTATTTAGATTCATTTTAGACTTTTACAGCTTATATTTAAAAGAGAAAATCATTACAAGGATAACAGAATAATCTCCATTGCCTTACTTTACTGGCAACTGGTTTCAGCTTGATGAATAGAGAGGGGAGATTGTCAGGTTTTGCCACCCATGGCAGATCTATTGCTAGTCCTCAATTTGCCATCCATTCATCGCATAGGGCAGATATAGGGAACCTGTGGCCCTACAAATGCGCTTGGACTCCAATTCCCATCGGCCCCAGCCAGTGTGGCAAATGAACAGTGATAGTGGGAGTTGTGGTCCAGCCATATCAGGAGGGCCACAGAATCCCCATCTCTGCTTTAGAGTACCCCTTTGGTAAATTGGCGAATGAATTTCGTACCATGAGCAGTCCTAAATGCTCACTGTGTTTTTCTCCCCTACCCCTTAGGCTTCATAGCATTTTCAGCCATACCAGAGCTGTCTCAAAAAATCAAACTATTCACCGCCTTGGCTCCTGTGATTTCTCTTAAGCATGTGACAAGCCCTGCTTCCAAATTTTCCTTCCTACTTCCTGACTACTCATCCAAGGTACACATCAACCTCTATTTTATTACCGGGAAATCAAAAAATACTGGGCCAGCAGGAATTTAAGAGTAACCTTTCTCTTAACTCCTTAACTAAGATAGACAATTGTACCTGCCACCCTCATTGAAATTACTCTATGCCAGGCATCCCCAAACTGCGGCCCTCCAGATGTTTTGGCCTACACCTCCCATGATCCCTAGCCAACAGGACCAGTGGTCAGGGATGATGAGAATTGTAGTCCAAAACATCTGGAGGGCCGAAGTTTGGGGGTGCCTGCTCTATGCTATAAAAGAAAAAGTCTATAAAGTGTATGATTCTATATAACAGGTTCACAGTTTACATAACTGTAATGTTGCTCTGAGAGTGTACAGGATGAAGGGCTGTTTAGAAATTTCATTTAAAAAAAAAAGTTTTGAAGAACCAACACAGGCTTTACTACCGTATACATTTCAGTGAGCTGTGGATTGCTCTTACAGTGCTGATCAACATAAAGAGAATAAACAAAAAACAAAAGCCTAAGGATTAAATATTTTAATCTAGGGGAGAGGTGCATGTGTGCTTTATGTTTCTGGTCCACAACCAACTAGGAATGGGTTTTTTTTTATAAAAAAATAAAAAAATCAGTTTGTATTATAGGAGAACCTACTTAATTTGCACAATATGCAAAAAAAAAGCTTAGCTGCCATTCAAAATTTACTCAACTCTAAAATTTGGTTCTCCAGGCAGGTTATGAATACAAAAATGCATATACTCAGGTAGAATGTGCATATCAATCCACATGTTAGCAAAAATAGCAGACAAAAATGGTTATATTAGGGGAAATTTATTTGCAAAAATGTGTGTGATAGGCAAAAATGCACCAAAAATGTATATATTAGAAAAAAATCACACTGAAGAAATTTCAAGTGGACTCGTGCTTAAAGAAAGAAAGAAAACTGATTTAGAAATGTAGAGAATTGAACTTAAGAGTGGGATATGAAAAAACTGAGAGAAATAGAGTCAACAGATTCACCAATTTGCATTTCAACCTTCCTGCACTGAGGACTGAGCTATACAGCTGCAAATATAAAGTGCATTATACAAATGTGACACTAGATGGTGATGTTGAGCTTATGGCAGATTAAACATATTTTTCAAAGCTTTTTCTTTTTAAAGCATTTTCAGAGCCTTTTTTATATGTGCCGAGATTCCACCTGAATTGGAAGATCTGAAGGGGTCTTGTAAATAGATTTGGTGGAACATGGTTACAAGCCTCCCTTTGGATGCCCTTCTAAATCTCTTTCAGGCCTTCCCACAGGAAGGTGGACCAGGTTCACCTGGCAACTGCAATGAGGATACGATCAGCATATGGGTCCCTGTTCCCACTCTCTAACTGAAACCTTTAAAACAGGCTTCCTCAAACTCGGCCCTCCAGATGTTTTGAGACTACAATTTCCATCATCCCTGACCACTGGTCCTGCTAGCTAGGGATCATGGGAGTTGTAGGCCAAAAACATCTGGAGGGCCGAGTTTGAGGAAGCCTGCTTTAAGAAGCTGCAACCAGCCACAAAAGAATTCTAGAGGAACATAGCTAATCCCGCAAATATTTCTTTAAGGTTTAATTGTAACACCTTTTATATCTTCCCAGAGCATTTTTGTCAGAGGAGAATTTGTACTGTTTCGCAAGCCCGTGGCAGACCTTTTCAGGAAATTGTGCAGCGCTACAGTGATGCAGCAATTCTGTGCTCAACTCATATTCTCGGCAGGCGGATTTAATGCAACGAATCTAAATATGGTGTGTAGATGTGTAAAGAAAACATAGTAGCTGGTGATTGGTTTGCTACATGCTCTGAATCTTCACGAAGCTTCATTTTTGCAGCAAAAGCTGAGCATCCAAAGGGTGCAAAAAGCCCTGTGAAAAACTGAAGACTCAGTGTAAGGCAGGAATCTTGTACAAACTTTAAATAAGTCTCATTGAACAGAATACTTGTGAGTAGATATGCCTAGGATTGCACTATTACAGCACAATCTTATATGTGTCTAGTCAGAAACAATTCTCATAGAGTTGAATGGGACCAGGGCTGTCTCAAGCAGGTCGGGCACCCTGGCGCTGAGGCGCGGAGATCGCTCCGGCGCCCCCACCCTCGCTGCGTGCAGCACGGCTTCGCCGCGCAGCGCCCCCCTTACCGGTCCAGCGCCCTGGCGCCCTGTGCCACCGGGACTACACCTAGAGCCGGGCCTGAATGGGACTTACTCCCAGGAAAATGGGTATAAGTGCCAGAAATTGAGTCTCCATCTGCACTATACAGCATCTTAACACTTTAAAAAGTCATGGCTTCCCTCAGAGTGGTTAAGAATCAGTGTGTGGGAAATAATATAGGTCTGTGAGGGGAATTATAGGAGTCACCAAACAACTTTCAGCACCCCTATCAAACTACAGCCCCCAGGATTCTTTGGGGGAAGCCATGCCTCTTTTAAGTGATATGATACTGCTTTAAAGTTAGGGTGCAGCTGGCACCGGAGACATGTCTCCTGAAGAAAAATGACCATTAGAATTTTGGCTCTGTCCAGCCTATGACCTTAAAGACAGAAGGCATCCACTGCCTAAGGCCTGCCGAGCAATAAGCAGGATGTGGCCAATTCATCTCAAAGGGTGGTTCCACTTTAATGCATCTTGTTGCCTTAACAATAGTTGCTACTAAAAAGCTGGAACTTAGCAACATAAGAAAAGCCCTGGGTTTCTCAAATTTGGGTCCCCTATTGTTGCTGGACTACAACTCCCATCATCCCTAGATAGCAGGACCAGTGGTCAGGGATGATGGGAGTTGTAGTCCGACAACAGCTAGGGACCCACGTTCGAGAAACGTTGGAAACCAAAGGCCCATCACGCCCAGCATCCTGTTTTCATAGTGCCAACCAGATTCCTATAGGAAATACATGAGGACAGCCTGAGCACAACCTCAGTCTCACCATTCCTGTCTCCCAGCAGCTGCTCTTCAGAAATATATTGTCTCTGACACTGGAGGTACTACAGAGCCATCATGAGTAGTAGCCACTGATAGAGCTATCATCTATTAATTTGTCTCAACCCACTTCAAAGCCACTATCACATATTGCAGAAGTGAATTCCCCAGATGAGCTATATATCACTGTGTGACAAAAATATTTGCTTGAAATTTCTTGAATCTGCCAGCTTTGGTGGCCTCAGGTTCTTTTAATGCGAAAGGGAGAAATAATATATATATATATATATATATATATATATATATATATATATATATCCCGTACAAATGCACTCTTTAAATTGTATAGTATTTTCCTCATCCCTTTTCTAAACAAAAAAGCCTTTACTTGTAGGGGAGTTTCGTGGTTTGTTTTTTTAAAAAAAAATCACGGATTTTCCAGATTTCTGTTTGTTTTTCAAACTTTTCCTGCAGAGTCGATTGGATGTGTATGCAGCTCGCTTTATAGATGGAACATCAGCTAAATCTATTGTACACTGGAAACAGGTAGGGTGCTGTATACTTTTTAGCAGCTGTGGTGGCCAAGAGAGTTCCATGCTTATATGCACACTCAAAAATTACAAAGCTTCCACCAAAGAATCCTGCAACTGTTAATGTACTTAACTGGGAAGCCACTACAATAATTAAGCCAATTTAAGATTCAGGTAGGTAGCCATGTTGGTCTGACGCAGTCAAAATAAATAAAAAAAACTTTCCAGTAGCACCTTAGAGACCAACTAAGTTTGTTCTGGGTATAAGCTTTCATGTGTATGCACACTTCTTCAGATACATCTGAAACAGTGGTCTGGTGACTTCTGTTTCAGTGTATCTGAAGAAGTGTGCATGCACATGAAAGCTTATACCCAGAACAAACTTAGTTGGTCTCTAAGGTGCCACTGGACAATTTTTTAAGCCTATATTGTTCTAGTATGAGCTTTCTGAACTGACATGGTTAAAACCTAGTTTTGTTTATTTAGGCAGAGTAGGGAACTCTTTTTGTCTTATGAAAAAATGGGCACATGAACACCAAGTGTTCTGCAAATCCCTTCATTTCAGAAAGGGATTCCTCACATAAAATATATTTTACCCCAAGGGATATTTACTGCCATAGAGATAAATTCCAAAAGGAACAGGCAACATTCATAACAAGGATTTTAAAGAAAAGAATAGGTTAGATCAAAAATAGTAATTTTATTATTTGTAATATGTATCACATAATATCTAATGCTAATATCCAATGCTATGGCTTTCCTATTATTTTGATAGATAAGAGATTCAGGATTATTCAGATACTTTGACTACGGGAATGAGAATCAGGCAAGATATAACCAGGTAAGAGAGAACAATTTTTGTTCAGTAAATATGGTGAAAATAGAAATCTGCATCAAGGGCACATATTTGCAATGGTTCTGACTATCAGCACAACCCAGATGATATTAACTGCTTGGAGTTCTCATCAGTGTCAATATAAGAGTTAAGCATTTGGCCTAGTTTTCTGATGTTCTTAACATGGACTTGCAAAATCTCATACTTTTTATCAAAAAAGTGATTTGGTGACACAAGTTTATATATATCTACATATTCCCAAATCAGGAAAAGTTGGGTTTTGTTTTGTTTTTTTGTCAAAGTTGTTGAGTTTTTTTGCTGGGGGTGTGTGGATTTTTAAAACATTTTTTTTTCTTTTAAAAAATGCTCTAGTTGCCACGTCTAGGTTTTCCAATTTGGTGAAAATTTGCCCAGACCCCATTTTGACAGTCCAATTCCTGGACGTATGGCAGCCCTATATACCGTACCTCCCGCCATTCATCCATGAAGTTTAACCTGGAATGGGTCATTGTCCCCTCATTTTATCCTCACAACAACCCTGTGAGGTAGACTAGAATGATTGTGACTGATCCAGGGTCAGTCAGTGAGCTTCATGGTTAAGGGGGAATGTAAACGTGGATCTCCAAGTACTAATTAACAATCTAACCAGTGTACCACACTAGTTCACAGTTAATGGAATGTGAATGTGATCCCATCAGGTGTTTGCCTCCACATGCTCAGAGAATGTGGGTTGTGTGTGGAGCATGGCTATGTACATTAGCCCCACCCTCACCCTAGATCCACCCCCAGACCACACATTTGACCAAAGTCTGGAGGAGCCGCCGAGATGTGTCTAGTTGTCTCCAGGGATTTCTCCTAGCCCTGCCAGGGATTTAATATGGGACCTTCTGCCTTCAAAGCAGGTTCTTTCCCACCTCCTTAAAATGTGGGGTGAATCCCCTGACTCCCAAACTCAGTTTCCTCAGACCAAGCAGCAAATAGTTGGAGGGTCCTCAAAGCCATTCCCACCACCCAAACCACTCCCCACTTTCCTTGCAGGAAAAATGGCACTGGCAGCAAAGAAATGTGGGGAGAACTCCCCTCTTCTTCCCACATCATCATATTATCTGTGTGATGAATTACAGAGAGTGTAGCTCTTTCAGGGAAGCTTTCAACTGCCAGTCGGGTTGCCTTGTGTTCTCCCTGCCCCCTGCTCCATTGTTCATTTGTTTGTTTGTTTTGTAAATGTGTAGGCCACTTCATGGGCTGAGGCCATCAAAGTAGTGTACAACAAACTAAAAAGAAATAAGTTAGAATACAAAAAAAGAAGAAGAATACAAACTCCAGAAAGCAATAAATCAGTGCCTACAATTCCTGGGCTTTTAGTGCAAAACTTCAAAAAATCAGGAGCAAATCTGTGGAGAACCTCAGAGGATCCACCCAACCATATTTAAAACATGTCAGCGGACTAAGTGTTCTAGGTGGAAAGAAGGAAAAACCACCATCTTTACAAGCCTGTGGACTGTCCATAGGTGGTCTGAATTGTGTCAAGATGCTGTCACTAACAACATTTTAAAAAATAATAATGAGTCACTGTCTTTTACTTTCTAGAGCTTTCCCCCTTCGTATAAAATAGAGGACATGACTGTGCCAACTGCAGTGTGGTCTGGCGGGAATGACCTGATTGCAACCCCCAGAGATGTAGCCGTCTTACTTCCTCGTATCACTAACCTAGTTTACTACAAAAATATGACATACTGGAACCACTGGGATTTCATCTGGGGCCTCAGTGCCCCCAAACTCATGTACCATAAAATCATGGAGTTGATGAGATGCTTTAGCTGAGATTTCTGCATTGCAGCGGGCTGGATTAGATGACTCTTGGGGCCCCTTCCAACTCTACAATTCTATGATTCTGTGAGGATGTCTCTGTAAATTGATACATTCCTATGATAAATTTCATTTCTTTCTTTTACACCAGTCACAACAAACACTATACAGTCGTACCTTGGATCTCAAACGCCTTGGCTCCCGAGCAAATCAGCTCCCAAATGATTGGAACCTGGAAGTGAGTGTTCCAGTTTTTGAACATTCTTCTGGAAGCCGAACGGCTGACAGGGCTTCCTGCAGCCAATCAGAAGCCACTGTTTGGTTTCCGAACGTTTTAGAAGTCTAGCGGACTTCTGGAACAGATTCCGTTCGACTTCCAAGGTATGACTGTACTGGCATTGACAGTCTTTGTAGGCCATTGAAATCCACAGTATTTAAAAATCCATTGACATATGTTGAAAGCACTCTTATACCAGTTTAAAAGTCATGGTTTCCCGTGGCTTCCTGGGAACTCAGAGAGCTACAATTTCCAGTTCCAGTTCCAATTCATCCCTCTACTTGTAGCTCTCTGAAGGGAATAGTGGTCTTCTAGCAGCTCTCTGCATCCTTAAGAAACTACAGTTCCCATAATTATTTGGAGTAATTAATGACTTAGTGTTTTAAGAGGGCTTAATTGTTTTTTTAAGTGTATCAGTTTCCTCACCACTGGTTTGTGTATCTTTAATCACATGGTTATGAATATAAGAATTGCCTTGAGGCATCAGACCCCAGGAAAAAAGCCAGGATACAAATGTGATAACATCTCACCACACAGTACTACACTTCCAGAGTGCTTAAAATGTATGGTGCTGAATGAATGTGGCTGCCAGGGGGGGGGGGCAGTTAAGGCTTGGACTAACTAGGCAGGGCAACTCAGTTTTGATTCCCTGAGGGGAAACTAAATGGAAGAAGATATTGAGTGGGTGTTTCTGGTTAGGAACAGTGCCAGCCATTCTAGGTGGGTAAAGTCTCCCTGATAATTGGTTTAGAAAAGAGTGTAAAATTATCTGTAAAAAGGTCCTGTCTTAAACTTTTTAGTTTTGTGTCTCACAGTTGAAACCATCATGCTTTAAACCTTCAGAGAATGTAATTAAATAAACATTGAATTTTGTTCCAGAAGTGACTCCTTATTCCTTGAACTTCGGGGGGGGGGGAGTGGGCACTGGGCAGCCTTCAGAGAAATACAATTCCTTGCTGCTGTCTTAACAATCACTACTACAGATAGTTGATTCTAGGATAACAAGGGGAGTTTTATCTATAAACATATCTACAAAATTTGTCACATTACCCACAACATCCAGGCACAGAGGGGCAGTGAAGAAAAAACTGCGACTTTCTATTTTTTTTAAATAATAACAGAATAAAATTACATACTACAATAGCTCCTGGACCTATTTGTCTGAACATTGGCAGGCACCCATGGGCACCTCACTCCAGTGTCCCCAGTTTTCAAGCTCAAACCCCCTCCCCCCCAAAAACCCCCAACCTAAGGTGATTTCTATTTCCTATTAAATATATCTTTCTGAAATTTGGCAGCTTTCATGTCCTCAAAAGGGAAAGCATAGCTGCATCCAATTCTGGGGGAAATATTATAGCTGGAGGTTTTTACTTAATTTTCTTTTATTTAAAATCTACATTTTCAAGGCTCCGTGCACCCACCCACACCCTCTGATGGACTCGTTTGAAATCTAGTTTAGTGCAAATGGTCAACAACGGTTTCCTTAGTGTGCTCCAACAATACAACATAGTATTCTGGACATTTCAGTGTGCTTTGGTGAGTTTGAAGAGTGATATTACACATTTTGAGGACTATCCACAAAGTGACTACACAACGAACCTTCAGCTCAATATGATTGAAAAGAAAATGGGGGAGGGAGGGAAACACTGTGGCAACTTCAAGATGGCAGACCAACCCGTTCCAGTAAAATATATGAGGCTGCTGGTTACAAAAGTGGGACAGTTGCCAACCTGGTTAGCAATGCGAGATTACACCCCAGTTGGGCTTGTTATAAGTGTCTGGGGAGGCTATAATAGATTTGTCAAGAAGTACATTGATGTGAAGAAAGGATGATGATTGCAAACGTGGTCATCAGCTACGTCTGGAGCTACGACCATATAAAGCATGAGTGCTGGAGGAAGTATCACTGAAGCTTGATGGGCCAGAAGAATACAAGCTGCCATACTGTGACTCGTAGTGGGAGTTTGCTTCAACTGAATGGTCTAACTGAAGGTTCTAACCTTCTAGGCATTCCAGCGTATTCTGTGACCAATACAGTGGTACCTCGGTTTACAAACACAATTGGTGCCGGAAGACGTACTTAACCTGAAGTTTACTTAAGCTGAAGCGAACTTGAAAGTAATGGAAAGTGGATTAATCCGTTCCAGGTGGTCCGTGAAGTACTTAAACTGAAGCGTACTTAACCTGAAGCGAACTTTCCCATTGAAAGTAATGGAAAGTGGATTAATCTGTTCCAGACGGTCCGTGAAGTACTTAAACTGAAGCGTACTTAACCTGAAGCGAACTTTCCCGTTGAAAGTAATGGAAAGTGGATTAATCCGTTCCAGACGGGTCCGCGGAGTACTCAACCTGAAGCGTACTTAACCCGAGGTATGAGTGTAAATGGTTCCGGAAGTCCATACTTTACCTGAAGCGTACTTAACCTGAAGTGAACTTTCCCATTGAAAGTAATGGAAAGTGGATTGATCCGTTCCAGACAGGTCCGTGGAGTACTTAAACTGAAAATACTCAAACCGAGGTGTACTTAAACCGAGGTATGATTGTAATAAAATATTTACTTTCATAGGGTTGCCATATGTCCAGAATTTTCTGGACATAGCTGGGATTCAGCCATCAGAAATAGTGTCTGGGCGGAAATCGCTGAGATGTATGGGAAACTCTGGAGGTATGGCAACTCATGTCGGGGGTGGGCGAAGCTCAACAACTTTCATGTCTGGCTTTTCACTTTCTGAAATATGGCAACCCTACTTTCAAAAGGGGGGAGGGTGAAAATGGGGAATAGCTGAAAAAGACAAACACTGTATAACAAGCAAGCAAGGGCCAGCCAGTAATTGATCTGTGTCATGGGCCATCACAACAGGTCTACTTTTAACTGTTAATCTATGTGGGATAACAATTGAAACCCACACAGTTCTAATTCTCCCCCAAAATACAACACAGCCTCAATCCTGACAGACATTTTTCATCAAATAAAACAATCCATAATAAAACATTATTGAAGAAAGTCAAACATAAAGTACACATTCAAAGCAATGTAGTTGACAGGAAAGCTGAAGTATTATCTTAAAGATTTCAAAACAAAACATCATATAAGGTATGAAAGATGATGGCAAAACAGATTGGAACTCGAACGCCTTGCGACTCAAACGTTTTGGCTCCTGAACGCTGCAAACCCGGAAGTGAGTGTTATGGTTTGCAAACGTTCTTTGGAACCCAAATGTCCAATGTGGCTTCTGATTGTCTGCAGGAGCCTCCAGCAGCCTGGTCCAGCAAGCTCTTTTTATGTCCTTATATGCTAGCCAAGCAATCATGATAATTGATATATTTACCTGAAACTCATCAGGGCATCTTAGCCAAATTATCAAAACTGAAATACAGCCTTTCTTTGACTCCAAACATAAATGGGAATGTGTTTCAGATGCCTTCCAACAACAGAATGCTTTGGCCCTTTCAGATCTTTTAGCAATGAGCCTATATCTCTGGATTGCATGCTACGAGTCTTATTTTCCTTGTAATGTACAATAGCAGAAATAACTGTCGAGCAAAAGACATTCCTCAGGTTATAGGTAAGTGGTAGCTGAAAGGCTAAGGTGATGTTCACTGCCCATGCAGCTAATGATTGCAAGGGAAATGTTGTATGTGACTGGTGTCATTTATCTATCATCTTTATCTTATGTTTCTGGTATAAAAGAGGAGCCAAGAATGTTCATCATCAAAGTGTTTGAACTTCTCAGTGGAGCAAGTGACTTTTGTGGAAGGTTAGTGTGACCTAACTTTATTTTAGAGTTTGTTTTAGGGCTACATGGAGCCACACATGGAGATGAATGCTTGTGTGAATTTTCAAGATGAATGAACTGAGATGAACGAATTGAAAAACGTTATAACCTATTTCCTTTCCGCCCTTCATTCCTCTTTAAAGTAATATGAGAAAAGAATGAGAAGGGCTTCAGAATGAATCATAGAATCATAGAGTTGGAAGAGACCACAAGGACCATCCACTCCAACCCTCTGCCAAGCAGGAAACACCATCAAAGCATTATTGACATATGGCTGTCAAGCCTCTGCTTAAAGACCTCCAAAGAAGGAGACTCCACCACACTCCTTGGTAGCAAATTCCACTGCCGAACAGCTCTTACTGTCAGGAAGTTCTTCCTAATGTTGAGGTGGAATCTTCTTTCTTGTAGTTTGAATCCATTGCTCCGTGTCCGCTTCTCTGGAGCAGCAGAAAACAATCTTTCTCCCTCCTCTATATGACATCCTTTTATATATTTGAACATGGCTATCATATCACCCCGCAACCTTCTCTTCTCCAGGCTAAACATACCCAGCTCCCTAAGACGTTCCTCATAAGGCATCGTTTTCAGGCCTTTGACCATTTTGGTTGCCCTCTTCTGGACACGTTCCAGCTCGTCAGTATCCTTCTTGAACTGTGGTGCCCAGAACTGGACACAGTACTCCAGATGAGGTCTGACCAGAGCAGAATACAGTGGTACTATTACTTCCCTTGATCTAGATGCTCTACTCCTATTGATGCAGCCCAGAATTGCATTGGCTTTTTTAGCTGCTGCATCACATTGTTGACTCATGTCAAGTTTGTGGTCTACCAAGACTCCTAGATCCTTTTCACATGTACTGCTCTCAAGCCAGGTGTCTCCCATCCTGTATTTGTGCCTTTCATTTTTTATTTTTTATTTTGCCCAAGTGTAGTACTTTACATTTCTCCTTGTTAAAATTCATCTTGTTTGCTTTGGCCCAGTTGTCTAATCTGTTAAGGTCATTTTGAAGTGTGATCCTGTCCTTTGAGGTATTAGCCACCCCTCCCAATTTGGTGTCGTTTGCAAACTTGCTCAGGATGCCCTCAAGCCCATCATCCAAGTCATTGATAAAGATGTTGAATAAGACTGGGCCCAAGACAGAACCCTGTGGCACCCCACTAGTCACTACTCTCCAGGATGAGGAAGGGACATTGATGAGCACCCTTTGGGTTCGGTCAGTCAGCCAGTTACAAATCCACCGAATGGTAGCATTGTCTAGCCCGCATTTTACCAGCTTCTTTACAAGAATATCATGGGGCACCTTGTCAAAAGCCTTGCTGAAATCAAGATAGGCTACATCCACAGCGTTCCCTTCATCTACCAGGCTTGTAATTCTGTCAAAAAATGAGATCAGATTAGTCTGACATGACTTATTTTTCAGAAATGACATGTGCTTTGGATTCAGAATAACCTTAACAACAGCTTAGAACAGGATGTGATGTGTGTGTGTATAAGTATAGCTTGAGCAAGTCACACTGAACTCAGTAGAGCAAGAACAGGAAGAAATCCTTGGAAGCTGGATCTGCTGCCCCTGTGGATTCTGCCATCTGAGGCAGCAGGTCAACTTACCTCATGGCTTGGCCAAAGCTGCCCAGACTGCCCCACTTTTGCCAATCTGGGTTCACTCTGGGTGCATCTGTGGCTGACTCCACCCAATCCAGCTAAATCCCAGGTCAATCTGAACCAGTTCAGGCACAGGAAAACTCGGCTCTCCAGATGTTTTGGACTACAACTTCCATCATCCCTGACCACTGTTCCTGTTGGGAGTTGTAGTCCCAAAACAGCTGGAGGGCCAGGTTTGCCTATGCCTGGTTCAGGATCTTGGATTCACCCTAGTTTATAGGAAGATGAGACCTCTGTTCTATACTACTGACTTTCTTTAACCTCTATTTGTCATTGACCTTGTCTCTTTGATTTCTCTCAGCCTTTATAGCATTTTCAACAATGGCAGATTCGGCTCAAAAGATCAAAATGCTTTTTTCCCTTAGCTCCTGTGACTAGAATTAAGTATTCCAAAAGCCCTGCAATAAAATTGCTTCGCCTTCCAGAAAGACTCCTCACGGTATGTCCTGTCTCTTCTTTCCAGTACCTGCTCATCCCCAGGATCATAAACCAAGCTTGCTAATCTCTGTGAACTGTACAGAGTTGGTGTAGACATCCGGCTGGCTGTGACACAGGACACTTAAAGGTTACTGAGATGATGTAGGGGAAAGTACTCTATGTAAAGGACTGTGATTATTAAGTCTGCTTCATCAGTATGGCAACAAAATTTGGAGAAGGCATTAATAGGCTAAAAGTCAAATATTTCAACAGACCATTCTTGATGTATTTTACAAGTTATACTTGGCAAAAGGCAATTTCTTGCCCGGAATGGACTGCTCAAATGGATAGTTAGTACCTTCTGTAGTTGGAGACTCTTTAATAGCATTTATGGAAATGTCTTCTTTTTCAGTGGCTATAACACAGAAAATATAAATATGGTAAGTGCCATCCAAAAAGTTGATAATAAGGTTTAAGACTGTAGTTCTGGTATGTCTTTTTATTATTCTTTCCCCTATGAAAAGGGGGGAAATTAGCCAATTTTTTCATATACATTTTTCATGTATATGAAGAAGTTTAAGAAATTAAGAAAGATCATGTACACAGGCAAAACTCAGTCATTCCGTTTGCTTCCTTGTTCACCTGCAAAACTATTTTTATGAATTCTAATAGAATTTAACCAAATCTGTGCCTTCAAGACTCATGTGCAGCCCAGAACTAATGTTTTTCGCTTTTCCAGGATGTTTCAACACAGTTTGTGGCTGAAAAGTATATGCAATTAAATAGCATTCTGAGACAAAATGCAATTAGAAATATGTATTTTTGAGAGGAAGTTCTGCACAATTCATTGGATTTGCATGCAGTAATACGTACATACTACAAGCTGTGCAAATCCTTGGATTTCACATTTATGCCGGGGGGAGATGACAATTCTCCATTGATATAAACAGTGTTAAGCTGTTCACTCTTCCTTTTCCTGGGCTGAGGTAAGTCCTGGGAGGCACTACTTTGGTTTCCTTCGGATGACACAGCACCAGAAATGTTCTCGTATCTGCTTATTTACAAATGTACAAATACAGCACAGTGGAAGCAGACTGTCAGATTCTAATTCTTAAGTCTCCACACACAGCTCCATTGGTTTCTGGGTCACCAGCAGAGCATAGGTAAATAGCACCCAGGTTGGGCGCACCCCCCCAAAGGTGCATGGAGGGAGCCCGCTGCAGCACCAGCGCAGGGGTGTGCTCACGCACCCCAGTCCAGCAGAGTGGGACTCTCCTCTCTCTGCTGGAGCTGCCGGGCCAGCTGCGAGGAATCAGGAGCTTCCTCATGTGCCATAATCTCTCTCCACCCCCAGGTCAGTCTTGACCCAGGGGAGGAGCCTCAGCTGGACACCCTATAGTCGCTGTCCTTCCTGACCCAGGGAAGGAGGAGTTGCGGCTGGGCACCACAGCCACTCTCTGCCCTTGTGTCAGGATTGGCCCTGGGAAGGGGGAGCTGCTGTTGAGTGTGCCAGGCAGGAGCGGGACACGCAGAAGGTGATCTTCATGCCCCGTGCTCTCCAGCCCCTGCCACTGTCAGGGCATGAAGGGGATCGGGGGGGGGGAAGCACCTGGTTCACGCCCCCCCTGTTTGTGCGCTCAGGGCCATGGCCCCCATGGCTATGCAACTGTGGCCCAAGGTCTCTCTGTCACATTCTCCATTTCCCTTACTTTCTCTGTAGGTCACAGGGACAACAGCAGGGACAGCTGAGGCTTTCCCCACTCCCAACTTTCTCCCCTCTATCATCCCATTTCATTGACAGAAAGTGGTGTCAAGAACCTAAAAGTACTATGCCTTTCATAGTGGACCGCACTCTGTCCTGTGTCAAAATTTTGTTGTTGCCAAAATTGGTGAAGTAGTTCAGAAAACACATTTAGTAGTTCTTTCCTGCATACTTTTAATGGACTGCAGACTATTTTTAATAGTCTTTTAACAGGCAGATTTTTAATAGAGTGCAGGAAAGTGCTTAATGGCAAAACAATCAACAATATCCAGAAACGGCTAAGCAATTCTGAGCTCTAACTTGAGAGTCAAAGGATCCTTCTCCAAACAAATTCGGGTTGACAGATACAGTCTTACTTATTTGATTTAGATAAAAATATATTTAGCAAATTAAGTTTCCTTTGTGCAAGTTTCCTTTATAGCTTCAACTTGCAAACCCAGGTAAGACTTTTACACTGCAAATCTATGCATGTCTGCTCAAAAGTTCAATGGGAATTATTCTCAGACATGTGTATCTAGAGCTGCAGTCATATTGAAAGTAGTGTGAATGTCAATTAAGTATACTTATTTATTTATCTGGACAACTTATATGCCACTTATAGTTAAACAAAGCTCTTAGTGATTTACACCTTAACTAAACAGCAAATTTTAAAAGTGTCAGAGAATTTTGGCACTCTATAAAACACAAGTAACAACTCAATTCAGCATCTCTTTTAGCCCTTAATCTAGCAATGCTTTATTTCATTCATTGTCTTTGCTACTAGGCTTCCCATTCAAGGGTTTTGACTGGGAAGATGAGACCAAGAATAAGGAAAAACTCAATCAGGTAGGGTAATTCACAATTATTGAAAAGGAAAACCTTTGGAGCAGAAAAGTAAGGAGAAAAGAAGGTTGGGCAGGATCTATTTACACAACTGCCAACAGGAATTGTAATAGGAATTCCCCTTGGCACTAAGGACAATGGATTACAATGGTGTAATTCCATATAACCAGTTTTTAATACCGAAGGAAACTCCCTCCCATTAACTGTGAGTGTTTAATTGGACTGAGTATTTTAAATTAGGAATTAGGGTAGGACGTTAAAATTTGGAAGTCCGTCCTCCCGGAAGCGCTGGTGGGAGAGCGCTGAAGACGATTACAGCCTCTACAGCTGTGAGCGAATTGGCAAAAAAACCCACTTTCCTTTTGAGAAGAAAGCCCCTGCCAATTAAGGGCAAAGGCAGGAGGTAATTTAAGTAAAGGACTGAGCCCTAAAGACTTTTAAAAGACTTGGTTTCTGCCGCTTGCTTTCCCTGAAAGCGGAGACCCCAGCCAACAGACAGGCATTGTGATGTCTGAACAAGAATATAACGTCTGCTGCAAAATTTTACTCAAGGAGGCTTTGGGAAAAATACAAAGTCTCTGAGCCTAGTCAGACAAAGTGTGACCTTGGAAACCCAGCTGTTGTTATGGCTGGGACCCAGGGAAGAAAAGGCTCAATACCAAGTTTACAGAGCACACAAACTCCTAAAGAACAAAAGAAGATGCCAGGAGCAATAGCGAAACAGGCAGCTACAATACAGACAACATTAGATCCAGCATTACAAGAGCCAAGGAAATTGACACTGCCACCACCATTAGAGCCAAGGAAACCATTAACAGCATCATTGCAACAGCCACCATCTGAAAATTCACAGATTCTGGAGGCATTGAGAGACTTTAAATTGCATATGATAGAGCGCTTGGACAGTCTTGAAACTGTGGTAAAATCCAATGCTTCAGTTATAAAAGAAATTCACCAGGATCTGTCATCTTTGAAAAAAGACGTCCAAACCAATACAACACATATACAAGGAGTGGCTGAAAGAGTATCAGAATTGGAGCAGCAAAGAGTGGCTTCAGAGAGACAGGAGGAAGCGATGCAGATTTCCTTGGCCTTCTTACAATTACGTCAGAATGAATCCTATATTTGCATCAGGAATTTTCCGGAAGTGGACAGAGCTACTTTGAGAGAAACTATCATTGAAGAGTTCGCTTTACAGTGGGAACTGGACAAGATTGTGGAATAAGCCTATAGATTTGGACCAAGAGGGGAAAAAGTTCAAGATTTCCTGGAGATTGCATGATTAAATTTCAAAACCGTGCACAGAGAGATTTCATCTTGAGTCTGCCTTTTAAGAAGAAACTGGTGATAAAACAACAACAGATAGTGCTGTTTAAAGACATTCCTAAGCTGTTTCTCAATTATAGATCCAAATATCTCGATTTGGCAAGCTCATTGACAAGATTGGGAATATCCTTTCATTGGGAATTTCCACAAGGCCTCTTCTTTGAATACAAAGGCAAGAAGTATAAGATCACAACACCAGAGGAGAAGAGGAAATTTATGCAAAAGAACGACAAGGATTTTGTATCTTCATCTGGAACAAGCAGCAGAGCAGAGACTTCGAGTGCAACTGGTGGACAAGAGCTAGAAGGTGCCACAGCGGCATTTGTGGATCTCACCCTAGGAGCTGAAGGAACATCATAGACAACATGTCTCAAAGGATTCTAAGTTGGAACATTAATGGGATAAATACAAGGCCGAAATGCAACCGAATACACCACGAATTGATAAAACAAAAATTGGATGTGATATGTTTGCAAGAAACCCATGTGACTAGAGCACATAGTGAAATTTTACAAAATAAAAGATTGGGAGTGGAATATATCTCATCGGATAAAGTCAAGAAAAGAGGAGTGGTGATCTATCTGAAAGAAAATTTTGAATCTTAATTGGCATTCAAAGATGACATTGGAAGATTTTTGGCAGTTGAGGTTAAGCTGCAGGGAGAGAAACACCTATTTGTTGGAATTTATGCACCGAACGATGCTAAATCAGACTTTTTCAAGAAACTACATGAAGAACTATTGGAATATATGGACTACACCGTGGTATTGATGGGAGATTTTAATGCAGTAGTATCAACATTGATGGACAGAGCTCAAAGACAAAAAATTACCAACGAAGGCAGATTACCTAAAACCTTCTTCGATATGACAGACAACCTGGAACTGGTGGACATTTGGAGATTGAAAAATCCACTGGAAAAAGACAGCACCTTTTTCTCAGAATCAAAACAAACCTGGTCCAGAATTGATTATATATGGATAACAAAGAATTTGGCAACCAAGGTGACCAAAATGGAGATCCGCCCCAGGACTTTTTCAGACCATAAGGCTTTGTTAATGGAATTGAGAATAAATATACAGGGTTCCTTTAGATGGAGAATGGATGATGCTTTGATGAGGAATGAAGAGATAGTGGCAAAGGCCCAAAAGACAATAAAAGACTATTTTGAGACTAATTTGACAACAGGAATGGAATTAAGAACAGCATGGGATGCAAGTAAAGCGGTGATGAGGGGATTCCTGATTCAACAAAGTGCATTGCAGAAGAGACAAAGAAATGAAAAGAGAGAGTATATTTTGCAACAATTAAAAGAGAAAGAAAAAAAGCTGAGAAAAAAACCTAAAGATAAACAAATACAGAAAGAAATAAAGCTGCTACAGGTACAGTTAACGCAAATAACAAATTCAGAGATTGAATGGAAAATAAAAATGATGAAGCAAAAAAGTTTTGAATCTGCGAACAAATGTGGAAAATTATTAGCGTGGCAATTGAAAAAAAGACAGAAACAAAGCACCATCACCAGTATAAAGATAGAGGATAAAACAATAGAGAACCCAGTGGAGATAAGAAAAGCCTTTCAAAAGTATTATAAAAAATTATACAAACAAGATAAAGAACAACAGGAAAAAATAGATCAATTACTGGGGAAATACGGATTACAGAAATTATCAAAGGAGAAAAGGGCTTCGCTGAACCACAAAATAAATAAACAAGAAGTGGAGGAGGCAATAAAGTAATTATCAATAGGTAAATCACCAGGCCCGGATGGGCTATCGGCAAAATACTATAAGATTTTGAAAGATTGGATAGTTGAACCATTGAAAGATCTATGCAACAGTATATTTAGAGGAGAGAAGGCACTAGATACATGGAAAGAGGCTTTTATAACATTGATACCAAAACCGGATACAGACGCTACAGAAATGAGAAATTACCGCCCAATATCACTCCTGAATGTGGATTACAAAATTTTTGCAAGTATTATGGCATCAAGGTTGAAAAGATTATTGAAGGATTATATTCATAAAGACCAGGCAGGGTTTTTACCCAACAGACATCTGAAAGATAATATATGAAATATTGTTGATATATTAGAGATGCTGGAAGTATTGGTCTTCATTGATGCTGAAAAAGCTTTTGACAACATTTCTTGGAGGTTTATGATAACCAATTTTGAAAGGATGGGTGTTGGGGGGGGGAGTTTATTAAGGGTTTGTCAGCCATATATACCGAACAAAAGGCCAAGATTGTGGTGAATGGAGTGATTTCAGAAGAGACTAGGATTGAAAAGGGAACAAGACAAGGATGCCCACTCTCCCCTTTGTTATTTATCACAGTTCTAGAAGTACTTTTGGAAAGGATTAGTATGGAAGAGGAGGTGATAGGGATTAAAGTTGGGAAATTGAAAGCCTTCGCTGATGACTTGGTCTTAACAATGCAAGAGCCTGAAAAAAGTGTACCTAAGGCCTTAGAAATAATACAGGAGTTCGGTGAGCTGGCAGGGTTTATATTAAATACAATGAAAACCAAGGTATTAAGTAAAAATTTAACTTTCGAGGAAAGTGAGAATTTACAAAAAGCTACTGGTCTGACATTTGTGAAAAAGGTGAAATACCTGGGGGTAAACATGACAGCTAGAAATATACAATTGTTTAAAAACAATTATGAGAAATTGTGGAATGAAGTAAAGAGAGACTTAGAAACATGGTCAAAACTGAAGCTGTCCTTGTTAGGACGTATTTCAGTGATAAAGATGAATGTGTTGCCAAAAATGTTATTTTTATTTCAAGCACTACCTATCGTAGAGAAACAGTCATGTTTTCGAGACTGGCAAAAAGCACTATCAAGATTTATCTGGCAGGGGAAGAAACCAAGAATTAAGTGTCAGAGAATTTTGGCATTCTATAAAACACAAGTAACAACTCAATTCAGCATCTCTTTTAGCCCTTAATCTAGCAATGCTTTATTTCATTCATTGTCTTTGCTACTAGGCTTCCCATTCAAGGGTTTTGACTGGGAAGATGAGACCAAGAATAAGGAAAAACTCAATCAGGTAGGGCAATTCACAATTATTGAAAAGGAAAACCTTTGGAGCAGAAAAGTAAGGAGAAAAGAAGGTTGGGCAGGATCTATTTACACAACTGTCAACAGGAATTGTAATAGGAATTCCCCTTGGCACTAAGGACAATGGATTACAATGGTGTAATTCCATATAACCAGTTTTTAATACCGAAGGAAACTCCCTCCCATTAACTCATCCTCCAAGAACTGAAAACTGGAAAGCACTTGAAGCAGGCAAGTGCTTCTTATTGACATGATAACTAATATATATCATGCAGGGAGCAGACTGTTAAGTACATAGTGGGTGAAATTAGCCAGTTTATGAAATGAAGTACATGAGCAGTAACACAGTAAAGAACATTGGACAATCAAAATACTGCTGGCAGGAAAGTTTAGAAAATTGAAGTGATGTGTCATTGGATACTAGCAGGAAGAAGAGGTGGGTGGGTGGGTTTTGCACAATAGCTAGTGACTCAGTTTTTTGCAGAGTAACAGGAGCAGTGAACCTGAGTAGGGAGAATATTTCAGCAAAGGTAGATTTTGAAGCCAACCATTCGTAGTGCATTCCCAGCTTTGCTAATCATTTCCCAAAAATATTGGTCCAAGGAGAACTGTACAGTATGTATTAGGTATTTTTTAAAAAATCCTTATCTACTAATCTGTAGGTCCCTTAGGGTAGGGTGGGAGAAAGACCCTGAGTTGTGAGAGCCTGTAATGGGTAAAGAAATGGTTACTTTGGGAACTGAACGATCTGCCAGGTAAAGGAGCTTAGAGAATGGAAACTGAAGTGCAGAAATGGGAAAGGAGTTAAATTCCATAGCATTAAAAGAGTAAGCTTCACATAGTGCAGGCTGGGCATCATTGGAAGGAAGGAAGAGACAAGAAACTCTGTGATGAGAAATTACTTGGTAAAGATGAATTATTGGTATGGACAATGAGGTGAGTCCTAAAATTGATTCAGACGAAGAGATAAAGGGCAGCAGCAGTCAGTCCAAACCTTGCCACTACCCACTCCAGCTTTTTCCTGGCAGCATGTAGTAACACTGGTATTGGGAGGAAAGCTACATGTCTCTAACCCAACACACCACCCATCACTAAGAATGATGAGAATTCAGAGGGAAGAGAATCCGTCTCATAATCATTTGTATACCCAAAGATGAAAAACGTCAGGCAATGATTCAACAGGTTTCTTTCTATTTCATCCACCCTCCTCCACCTTCCTTTATATAAAATGGAAGATAGGTCTGTGCCAACTTCAGTTTGGTCTGGAGGAAAAGACCAGCTCTCAGACCCAACAGCCAAACTAAGAACCTTGTTTCTCACCCAATTCATTCTGGAATGGTCTCATCTGGATTTCCTCTGGGGCTTGGATGCACCTCAACGCATGTATAATGAAATCATTGATCTGATGAAGCAACAGGCTTAACCCAGTGCCAAAACATGCCAGCATCGACTCAATTTTTTTAGTCATCGCAAACAAATCTGCTACCAGGTGTCCTCAATACATCTGCAGAATTGATTATTATTAAATAATCAACCTGAGCCCCATCTGCCACCCACCTAGGAGAAGGAAAACTCTGGTCCTAAAGCTCTGCTGCCTTGCAATATTTCTTTGGCAGAAGAAAAGGCTAAGGAGCAAACAAACTCTACACCAGGCATCCCCAAACTTTGGTCCTCCAGATGCTTTGGACTACAATTCCCATCATCCCTGACCGCTGGTCCTGTTAGCTAGGGATCATGGGAGCTGTAGGCCAAAACATCTGGAGGGCTGCATTTTGGGGGTGCCTGCCCTACACAAATCCAGAGTGGAGTCCCTAAGACGGTTGGATGGCACCTTCTACACTTCCTTCTGGCAACACCTGCAGCCAAGTTGGTGTCTAATGGGTTCCTCTGCTTTCCTTTGGACCACATCTGCGAGAGACTAATAGTTGGGTCTTGTGGTCTGCGCCGTAGTTCAGTGCTGCTAACCCAGTGGCTTGACTTCAGCCCCAGCGGCGCACTCCATTATTTCTCAAGGCAGATGGATGCCAACACAAAGCGGAAGAGATAGTTCACATCATTGGACAGTTTCATGTGATATTAGCATCGTGAGGTGCAAAGGGGAGAGGCAGCATTTCCATTGCCTTCGCTTTGTCCTGCTTGCCGACTGCGATCAAACGCATGTTGTATTTTTAGACAGGCATCATGAAATCCACTTAAGGCTCTCTCAGCCATATAGCGACATTCGCACGCAGTCTCTGTGGGCTGTACTGAACTCTTTACATACAGTAATGAAGGAGCTAATAATGAGTCGCTAACTGGGTGGGATTTGAAGAACTGCTTTGGGTCTCTTCAAAGGGCTTGGGTGGTAGCCGAGGGGAGTGGCCCCGGCCGCAATTTGGTGGGGGCGCCACAGCAGGCTCCTTCACCGGTGCCTGGCTCCGCGCCAGAAGGAGCGTGCCTGGTTGTAGCTCCGCTCCCGAGTCACGCCTAATCCCGGGAGCGGGGGAGTGGGCGTCGACGCTGCCCGGCGGCGGAGAGCAACCCTCCGATGTACCTTCTGGGAGGATTGCTATTCATCCAGAACTTTTAGGACACTCCCGTTCTATAAACCCTTCTGCGAAGCTCAGTCGGGTCTCTGCACTTCTTTTGAGAGAGGACGACAAACTCGCCTAATAACTTAAGGTGTCCAAATAACGTTAGCAATTGCGCTTTGGGAACTCTAGTCCAAAATAAAAAATTGCAACTGTAACAAAGAAGAGTGAGAATCCTGCTTTAGGTGAGTAGTCTCTTTGTATATATACATTTCCTTCCTTTTTAGGGACTATACTCCGGGAAATATAGTTCTAGGCTTGGAGAAAGGAAGCTACTCTGATCAACAAAAATATAGTTGGTGCTTTTGAAATATTCTTGATGATGAGGCAGTGCTCTGGGAATAGTGAACAGAAGACTTCTCCCCCTTTGGGGAGTGTGTTTTATAGAACCGCTATATGCATACAATGCATGAAAATGATTTGGAAGTTTTGTTAGTGGAACTACACAGGTCTTGAAAACAGAGACTTGTAGTGCTACATCTCTGAAATCCCAGGGGCCATAGGAACCATTGGATCTCCCTCCCCAAGAGCAGAGAGAGAGAGTCGACCTAAAAGAGCGAGATCAGATGCTGTAGCTCCCCTACACACCACCACAGAAACTTCCCTGGCCTCTGGACTACTAATTTTGGAGCTGTAAAATCAGAAGGACCTTAAAAAAAAGAGGGAGCTGGTGCCTGGTGAGAGATCTGGGACATGCTGAGGGCAAACCAGAGGAAGACTTGGATCTGAAGGATCCAAAACTTTACCAGTCCCTCAACACATCCCCCTCACCACAGATAAAGCTACCAGGAACTGGTGTGGTTTTCACCATTGTTCCCATTGTTTGAGCAAGGAAAGGAAATGCTGGGAAACAACATAATAGTCCAACTGATTATATATATATATATATATATATATATATTTCAGCATGAATCTCAGAGAGAGAGAAAATGTTTTAAATGATGCTCTGATCGCATGTTATACCAGGTCATAGTTTTCCTATCTGTTTTACATCCTCCCATTTCCAACACATTCTTACATCTTCTTTATGTCAAAAAGGGTCCACCAGGGAATTACATTGGTTTCAGAATTTTATTTAACCAAAAGCTGTGGGCACACCATTCCTGCTTTAAATCTGCAGGAACCACATATGATATTACTACTACTACTACTACTACTGTTGTTGTTGTTGTTATGCAGGTTGAAGATGTGGGGCTTTATTATAGCAGCATATTTGTGCCAAGGAATTTACAGTTCAGAAGAATTCAAAGCTTCAGAAAAACCTGTGACTGCAGATACAGTGGATCCTGAGTGTTTTATGAATGTTGTAAGTAAGACGAACTTTTGACTGCTATTTCTTTGTCCTTAAAATAAGAGAGATAAAAAGGAATCACCAGTGCTTGTGCCAAAGTACTAGGGGCTATTTCAGATACTACTACTTCTACATAGTAAGTATCTATGGGTAGCAATAAACGGGGAAGGGTGATCCCATCACACATTGGCACAGGCTTGGTTACAGACTGACCTACAAATGCAGTGCATAGCAATTAAGGGATTAACCTAGGTAGGTTTTGAGGAAAGGCTTAGTAACAGAGGAGACATCATCCAGGACTTTGGGGACACAACTCCAAGGGTATTGGGCATCAAATAAGAGATGGCTCAGTCAGTAGACCACAAGACCTTCCACAGTGGTGTGAGAAATACAGCTGCATCTGTAAAGGAACTCTGACCAAAAAGCAGAAATGCAATACCTGCTTTTATCCTGAAGCAACAGAAACCCCCTTCAGTCCTGTAGTCTAAATCCAGACTTGAATCATCAGAAGCATAGGTACCTGGTCTTTCTGTCTAAAACTCAGCTCTTAAATACACTTTGTTCTCAGCAAATCCATGTGAAAGGAGAGGTTTTTGGATATTAGATGATTCTATGCTGGGAGAATACATATACTGAGACTTTGGGGGGAAATGACTAGTTCTATCTTAAGCAGTAGGATTTTGTGCCAAGCAACAAGGAAATTTGTCAAGGATTTAAGACCATGCCTCTGTTGGGTACATAATGCCCCTTAGGGAGCTGGCAAAATTATGCAATCAGTGTCTGGATTGCTGCAGTATAGACTTATGTCCGAGTTTTTAAAATGGGGGTGGGGAGAGTAGCCTAAGTTGCCTTTTTGGTTGCCAAATCCTCAGCTTGTCTGCCACACATGCACACAATCTACAGTAATCTCAAAATCCATTTCCCTCCTGCTTCTGTACAGTAACTCCCCACAGTTCCATCACAGCTTCCAGAATCGCTAGCAACACAGCAATGGATCATTAGAAGTTACAGTTGAATTTCTGGCACAACACTGCTATTCTCATATTTTTCCAATGAAAAGGAAACCTTGCTCTTTCTTTTTAAAATTTTGTCAACCACCCTTTGGTAAATTACTCAGCTCCCAGCCACCTACCGGTAGTTATATTTACTTGGTTGCTTATTTGCTTTTCAGTTAAACCCATGAAAAAAACGTTTAACATGCATACTCAGAGATCTTCAGCTCAGACGACCTGCTGTTAGAGAGTGAGTGGAACCTGAAATGTTCCTGGCAGCTCTGGGATACTTTCCAGGGGAAAAGCTGGTGATCCAGCTTTGAAGCCCTGATCTTCTGATGGAACAGGGAGATAAAACAGGCAGTTGACATGTTAGGCTCCTGAGTGTCCTCTTCAGCACTTTAAAGCCCGAGCAGCTCCTTAGTAATCTGAGGAGCTCCAGGCCATGAAACTAGCCATACAGTAGCACAATTCTTGCTCTGCAGCCAATAAGAACACATAATCCTGCCTACTATGAGGTGATACAGGCAGCGAAAACGCTCATTTTGCAGCCTCGTATTGCATCCTCTTGTAGCTAGCTGGTGGAGTTATTTTGGATGATCTGGGGCTTACTGAGGCCCAGTGTGAGGGAGGGACCTCTGGAGCCCTCAAAGACCCACTGTGATAAACTGGCTTATGCACTTTGAGGATAAGATTTCTCAACTCCAGAGTAATGTTGACTCAGCACTTGTTGCAACCCCTGTTTTGTGAATCAGTCTCACCTGATTGCAGGTGAAATTATTCTTAGATCTCAGGGCAGTTGCATCCAACCACATGCCCCCTTGACCCCTGTCCATCCTAAATCTAGCAGAGGGGTGGGCTGATTGGTTGGTTGGGTCCAGAGTGTGGTTAATGCTACACTGCATGAGAGGGCAGTCCTTGCTGCATTGAAAGAGGTAGTGGTGTGACTTCTCCTAAGGAAACAGGGTCTACATGCTTTGGATTAGAATAGCTATCAGCCAGTGGTCAATATACCCTTTTGGGGAATAGTGGTGGAGCAACTGAAGACATTCTTGGAGGACACAGGTGAGTTCAGGACTGGCCTTGGTCACCCTGATGGGTGACCTTTGCAGAGTGTGGACAGGAGGAATGTGACCTTGCTCCTTTTTGATCTCTTGTTGGCACTTGATACCATTGACTATGGTATCCTCCTGGACCAGCTCCAAGGAACTCAAATTTGGGGCATTGCATTACAGTGGCTCCAATCCTACCTTCATGACCAAGTCCAGACAGTAGCATCTGGTGGCTATCTACATGAAGCCATTGGGAGAGGTCATTTCAGGGCAGCTCTATTTCTCCATAATATCTGAACTGGAAGAAGTCCAGCATGCAGTGGTGAAATGGATGAATTAAAACAGCTGAGCTTGAATCCTGGCAAGAAGGAGGCACTGTGGGTAAGAAGCTCCCATGTCTGAAAATGTAACCAGTTGCCTACCGTGGATGAGGCTGCACTCACCCTGAGGGAGCGGGTTCACAGTTTGGGGATGCTTCTAGTTCTAGATCTAGAACTGCCTTTTACCAACTGCAACTGGTTTGACAGTTGTGGCCATTCCTAGGCTGGGAAAGCCTTGCCACAGTGGTTCATGCAATGGTTACTTCAACACTGGATTACTGCAATGCACTCTTTGTGGGGCTTCCCTTGCGCTTGACCTGGAAGCTGCAAGTGCAACACGATTGCTGGCAGGAGTGAGGCCATATTAGCATATAATACCTGTGCTCAGAAATCTTCACTAGTCGCCAGTTTGCTACTGGGCCACGTTCAAGGTGTTACAATTAGCATATAAAGCCCAATAGAACTTGGGAACAGTTTACCTACTAGATGTGCCCACTCAACCACTTTGTTTGGTGGAATCGGCAATACTACAGTTGCCACATGATTTTCACAGTGAATCACCCTATGCTAAAAGTAAGAAATCACCAGGTGACAGTTTGTAAAGGTAAAGGTAAAGGTAAAGGTAAAGGGACCCCTGACCATTAGGTCCAGTCGTGACCGACTCCGGAGTTGCGGCACTCATCTCGCGTTATTGGCAGACGGAGCCGGCATACAGCTTCCAGGTCATGTGGCCAGCATGACAAAGCCACTTCTGGCGAACCAGAGCAGCACATGGAAATGACGTTTATCTTCCCGCTGGGAAGGCAGGTTGGCAGGAGCTGGGACCGAGCAACAGAAGCTCACCCCATCGCAAGGATTCGAACCGCCGACCTTCTGATCGGCAAGCCCTAGGCTCTGTGGTTTAACCCACAGTGCCACCCACGTGACTGTTTAGTGATATTCAGTTCCAGAAGCTTCAAAAATAATGTACTGTGTGGGCCCACTTTCAGAAAGGACTGGTAATTCAGGAACAAAGAATTATCAACTTGAATGAAATCCCAAAAAGATTCTTTTTTAAAAAAGGAGTGAATGCAAATTCTTGACAGAAGCCCTTTCATTCCGGTGGGAACATCCAGAGGAAATTCTCTTTACATACAAGGGAAAGAAAGAACAATGTGTGGAAGTAATGAAAGCCACATCATTTGTGAGAAAATATAAAAAAGACTTTGGAGAACTAGTAGAATGTCAACTTTTTAACCTCCCCCCCCTTTAAATCTTCTCTTTCCCTTTCCTTCCCTCCTCCTGCTAGCTAGGGATCATGGGAGGTGTAGGCCAAAAACATCTGGAGGGCCAAGGTTGAGGAAGCCTGTCTTAAGGGTTTTCATATGGAACAGGGAACATGCTTGTTTTCTCCTGCTCTGGAGGGTAGAACTTGAACCAATGGCTTCAAGTTGCGAGACTAAACATTCGGGGGGAAATTCTGACAGTAAGAGTTGTTCAGCAGTGGAACTCTTACGAGAAGTAGTGGACTCTCCTTCCTTGGAAAGCAGAGGTTGGATGGTCATCCAAGATTCCTGCATTGTGGGGGGTTGTACTAGATTTCCCTTGGATCACTTCCAGCTCTAAGATTCTCTGAGGATGAGCAACAGGATCTTTAGTTCTTCATTGGCAAAGCACTCGGTCACCTCAGCTACTAACCTTCAAATAAATACAAGAATGCTCCCTGCTACGCACCTGTCTTAGGCACCTACTACTGCATGCTTGTGCTCTGTCTCAAACAGCTGGAACAACAAGGCAACCCTCCCTTCCCACCTTGCCTGCTCTGGCTTCCTCAAGCACCTTCTGACTCCCCTTTTCCTCCACCACGAGGGGCACAGCACCCCACAAGTCACTGGCCCCTTCTCTTGGATCCTCCTTCTCCTTCTCTGCCCACATGTCCTCCCACACCTTGGGCTCCTGGCTGTTCCTGGCAGTTGATCCCCTGGAGGATGAATTTGACTATTAATTTGATGAACTATTAATGTTTTATTACATTTTTATATAGGTTGAAAGCTGCCCAGAGTGACTGGGGAAACCCAGTCAGATGGGTGGGATATTATTATTATTATTATTATTATTATTATTATTATTATTATTATTGAATAGGATGTCCCTATTTTAATTGGAGAAATTTTGGAGCGTATGTCATGGTTGAGGCTAAAACTTCCCTTGATGCTTTGTCGGCCAGGGCTCCCTCTAGCCAGTGGTGGAGCTTCATGCTGCAGCACCAGGGGGTGGAGAGCATGTGGGTGTGTGGCACGCATCCTGGGGCAGGGCACACCACCTGCAGGGGCGTGACGGCCAGTGCGGGCGGGGGGGGCAGCCGCGATGGCACGCTACCAGGATCACGCTGCCGGAGGTGGTGCGCTCCCCCCCCCCCGCACTCCTCGTTCTCCACCAGTGCCTCTAGCTCATGGCAGAGTTCCTTGTAGCTGCTTTCTATCTGCTTGGGTGAAGCGGGAAACTCGGCTATGGTGACTTTCCCTACTGATGGTGCTACTTGCTAACAGAGACAGGTGGGCAGAAGGAAGGACGGATGGGTGGACGGACAGCACTTAATTACAAAGGAGATGCCCTCAAGCAAACCCATTTCTGTTTTCTCCCCAGAGTGAGATCATCCATTATCATGGATACCCAAGTGAGGAACATCATGTTGAGACAGAAGACGGATATATACTTACAATCTACAGAATACCTCATGGAAGATACCGTGATGCAGACAAAGGTAATGCCATGAGAAAGGCTAACGTCATAACACTGACAAGCCACACCCCATCCCACCCTAGGTTTTGCATCCGAATCCCAACTGTGTGTGATTCAGCATGATTTAATTGAATAGGAATTAAGTGTTGAGTCCATTAATTAGTCCCTTCATTGATAATCTGGTAAGTGAAGGTTAGCAGCTCAACCACTTTGTCATAAGATCCATAATCTTGATATGCTACATACGAATATGTACAACTGACGAAGCCCAGGAGGGTGAAACAAGGCCATTATTCTGGAAGTCCTTTTCAAGATTCTGTGGAACTGTAGCAAGCTCCCATTTGGATTTTTTTTTAATGAATGTACAAAGACATTCGTGGAATCCAAACTAGCAAATATTTGGACTTTATGAATGAACTGATCTATTGGGACTTCTGTTTACTTTGTTGAACTTTATGTGTTGATTATGTACAAGAGAAATATTTGATATTGTGAGAAATATATTGAAGAGCATTATTTATGTGAATGCACAGCTGGTTATGTCTTGTGTGTTTGTTGAATGCATTTGATGTAACCCCAGGTTTGATGTTGTTTTGCAATGCTGGAATAATCCTGACGCTTGCAAACAAGTTCATACTTGATATTGTATGGCAATATTGATTGATATTGTATTGTAATATTGTATTGCAATATTGATATTGTATTGCAAGGGCAACACAGGAAAAATGCATTGTCATGCCATATGTGAAGCAAGGACTCTTGGAACACTGTGATCTACTCATTTCAAATGAAGTGTCTTGGGCTGAACAAGTAAAGCTGCAAATTGGGCTAACTTCTATTGACAGTTAATTGATTGATCAAGATCCATTTCAATCTGGTTTCAGACCTGGTTATGGGACAAAAACAGCTTTGGGCATCTTAGTTGATGACTTACGCCAGGAACTGGACAAAGTTAGTGTGTTCCTGTTGGTTCTGCTGGACCTCTCGGTGCCTTTCAATCCCATTGACCATGATATCCTTCTGGGTTGCTTTGCTAGGATGGGAGGCAATGTTTAACAATGGCTCTGTTCCTTCCTGGAGGGGCAAACCCAGGAGATGGTGCTGGGGACTCGCTATTTAAACATTTACATGAACCGCCAGGAGAGGGTGTCCGGCATTCGGAGGCTCGGTGTTACCAGTATGCTGATGACACCCAGCTCTATTTTGACTTTGCACCTAAATCTAAGGAAGCAATCTTGGTTCTAAACTAGTGCCTATCATCAGTAATAGATGAGGGTGAACAAACCGAAACTTAATCCAGACAAAACAGGGGTACTCTTGGTCAGTCCGAAGGCAGAACAGGGAATAGGGATTCAACATTTGAAGACACAGATTCGCAATTCGGGAATGCTCCTGGAAGCATGGATGCTCAGGTCTCTGTGTTGGCCAGGAGTGCATTTGCACAGTTAAAGCTAGTGTGCCAAGTGTGCCCATTCCTTGAGACATCTGATTTGGCCTCAGTGACACATGCTGGCAGAAGGACAGCAATGCAATGCAATGTACTGTATATGACCTAATAAAGCCCTACACAGCTTAGGTCCAAGCTATCTGGGAAAAAAATGGTATTCCCTTATATTAACCTGCCCAGGTTTTGCAATTTTGGGGGGAGGCCTTTCTCTCCATCCCACCACCCTCACAGGCATGTTTGGTGGTGACATGGGAGAGGGCCTTCTTGGTTTCTGCTCCCAGACTCTGGAACTCCCTAGGGAAGCTAGAGAGGCTCCATCCTTGCTGTCTCTCTACCAGATGGTGAAGTCAATCTGTTCCAACAGGCAATTGGGAATTGACTGCTTTTAATGAAAGGGCTGGTGCCATGAGGTTTTTCTTGTAATTACTGGTATGTTTTAAACAGATTTTATATATGCATATACAGTGGTACCTCAGTTTAAGTACACATTGGTTCCGGAAGTCTGTACTTAACCTGAAGTGTACTTAACCTGAAGAGAACTTTCTCATTGAAAGTAATGGAAAGTGGGTTAATCTGTTCCAGACGGGTCCGCGGAGTACTTAAACTGAAAGTACTCAAACTGAAGCATACTTAAACCGAAGTATGACTGTAGTTTATAATTGTATCAATATTTAATTGTATAGTAATGATTTATTTTTCTATGTTTTAAGCAGTTCTTGTTTTTATCTGTAAGTTGCCTTGAGACCCATCATGAAGGAAGAAGGTGGGGTATGAATAAATAAGTTAGAAAGAAGAATACGTCAAATTGTTTCCTTTCCACACTGAAAATTGGAGTCCCTTATATAGAATATAACAGGCCCTTAACAAAGCATCTCTTACTATTTTACAGGTCCACGGCCCAGTGTGCTTTTGCAACATGCTTTGGTTGGAGATGCTACCCACTGGATTTCGAACTTGCCCAGCAACAGTTTGGGTTTCATACTGGCTGACGCTGGGTATGATGTTTGGCTTGGAAACAGCAGAGGAAATCCTTGGTCTTTAAATCATAAAACAATGAGCAGAAATGAGAAGAAATTCTGGGAGTTTAGGTAAGAAAACAAAGATGGTAGATTATGTCATCACATGATCCATGTAGATATTTTTCTTTGGTTTGTGCTAATCCTTGCCTCTTGTTTATCCATTGCTAATGCTAATTACATCACAAATGCTTGCTTTATTGTGTGCATTTCTCTCTCTAGTTTTCATGAGATGGGATACTATGACCTTCCAGCTGTTATACACTTCATTCTGAATAAAACTGGGCAGGAACAACTATATTACATAGGCCATTCTGAAGGCTCCACAAGCGGTATGTTACAGAATGCAGGCTGTTTTCACATCAGCATCACAATGGGATGTGGAGCTATTGTTCTAATGACACACTGAGAAAAACCAGGTCTAGAAAGAAACAAAGCTGTCAGAGGGGGAGCACAGCATACAGCCAACTTCTGCTATGATTTGGGTGTTTGTTTGTTTTTTGAATTGGGTGCCTTTTTCTGAGGCCAAAAAGGTGCCAGATTCAAAAAAGTGCAGTGCTGGAATGGAAGAACCACTGCGCTTGGAATACACTCCCAGTTTGTCCTTTGAAGCCAGAGCCACAACTTGCTTTCAAATTGTGGCTGCAAAGAGAGAATCTTCCTCTACAGCCATGGCTTAATTTAAATGCAGGGATGTAGAGGAAGAAAGGGGAAAATCTGTGCTCCTGATTCTTCCTTTGCAGATGCAGTTTTCAACTCGACATCACTGACATCAAGTGTGCCATATCGGGGAGTGGGAATGCTGAATCTCTAACTTGACAGCAGGATCCACTTTCCCACCCCTAGTTCAGTAGGAAATTGCCTGATACAGAGACAAACCATGGATGCACATAGCTCAGGACTGTTCATACCAGGGATGGAGAACTTGTGGCCCCCATAGTGTTTGTTGTTACACTGTCACTCCCATTATACTTGGCCATTAGTCATTCAGGCTGGGGCTGATGGGGTCCAACATGTTCTGGAAGGAAACAGGTTCCCTATCCCCAATCTACATTGGATAGGAGCGTCTCTTTTCACAGTCTTGGACAGGAATCTCAGACAGCCCTCACATGGACCAATGCACATCATCCCACTTAAAAAGGGCAGAGCAACAAGTGGAACTGAGTTATCCACCCCCTTGCATTTAGCAAGGCTCCCCTTCTTTATTTAAAAGATTTATAATTTGCTTTTCAGTCAAAATGCTTCCCAAAGTGACTTACAGAAATGAACACAAATAAACCATAATACATTTTAAAAACCAGATCAAAAACAGGCATTCCATTCCATTTTAGACAGTACAAAATATTACGAAAACCAGCATAAACTAACATGTCCATTCAACACCCCCCCCCAAGACACTGACTAGCCATTAAAAAGCCCAACAGGAGTGGAATATAAAGCTAAAGGCACTCAACATGAAGGAAGACAATTACATTTTTATCAACTGCAAGGGCTATGCGTATTCTAGAAAGTTGAAGAAATTGACAACTTGCTGATTTAGGATAAATTTTATTTCCTCAGGTTTCATAGGATTCTCTACTTGGCCAAAACTGGCTGAAAGAATCAAAGTATTTTTTGCTTTGGCACCTGTAACCACAGTGACATTTTGCACAACCCCAGTCATAAAACTATCGCGTGTTCCTGATAAGATCCTGCACGTAAGTCTTTCTGGGCACTATTTATATGAGCACAGATTAGTTCATAAGTCAATCATATAGGCACAGAGTTGAGTAAAGATCTATATTCATAGTCCATATGTGTGTGTGTGTGTGTGTGTGTGTGTGTGTGTGTGTACACACACACACACACACACACACACACACACACGTGTATATGCTAGCGCCATCACCCCTGCTCTCATTTGTTTGCCAAACTCAGGGTGCCCCACTGTTCTTCCCTAAGGCACTAAGAGTGTTGTAACAGTTTCTTATAATTTACTAAGGAGTGTCCCATTAGATCTATGGTGGGAGGAGGCAAAGCAGGAAGTGGCACTGTCATGTATGAGGGACTTCTGGGGGCCCCTTCAGCACTCTGGCCACTATCCCCACCCACAGCAGTTATTCTCCTGTCCAACCCAACCTGCCATATTTGCTGGTCCTACTGCAGTTTCATTGACATTTGCAATGCAAGCAGGAAAAGGCATGCAGACTGGTTTGTGTTGTAGGTCTGGAGCTCTCCGCTACCCAGTGTGGACAGGAGAGTTTGCACAGCAAATGCTCTTCCTCCCAAGCACAGTACCACTGAGGGAATTGTGAAGCAGCTCCAGCTGAGGTGTCATCTGGAAGCAGCGGAACGGCCCTGAGAGGAACCTGAGCTGAAGAGCAGGAGGTGCTTGAAGCACATCTGGGCTCTCCTTCTAGGGCTTTGGAACTGCCTCCCTCCCTCTGCTCATTGGCAGCAGGACTGGACTTGTGGCATCAGAACTTTAAGCAGACCTCTGTCTATTTGGAAATGATGCTAATAAGAAATAGGAAGGGAGCTATGCTACATAATGACATAGGAAGTGGGTAAGGAACTTAAGTGTTATGGAATGATGCAGCTTGGCTGGCTCCTCTTCCACATCCTGGCAGCACCAGTTGCAAAATGGGCATCTGCTGGCCACCCAGACTGCTGCTGCTAGCTTGGAGGCAAAGGTGGATCTGCTGAGATTTGCAGCAGCAGCAGCCTGAGGAACCACTATAGACTTCTTTCCCTCCTGCCTCCATACACATTCCAAAACAATGGGACTCTCTGAGAATAGGATGTTGATCTTGATTTGGTTTAGTGGTAGCTAATTTCAAATATATTATTTTTCAGGCAATATTTGGACAGAAAGGTATTTTTCATTACGCTATGCGATGGAGAAAGCCAGCCGCTAGGTTTTGCACTTATCAGCCTAAATTTTGTGCCAATGTTCTTTCCTATGTGGCTGGATATAACATCCCTAATTTAAACCTGGTAAGTTATATTCTTGTCTTTGTAACACTTAATGGAAATTTTAGGGGAGCTTGTGTTTAGCCTACGTAGGTTAGGAATAAGCATAACAGACTGATGACCCTGGGAGTCGAGCTGGAACCGTGACACATACCAAAAGCAACAACAAAAGAGTTGTGGGCAGGGACAGCACCAGATTTCAGGGTGCCCTTGGCTCAGTGTTATTGATGGTCCCCAGAACACACACAAAGCACTCACACTAATTTCATAGATTTATGGGCTGGGGCATTAAAATTTAGGTAAATCAAAATGGCAGGTGGCCACTGGGTATGGGAGCAGAGCTTGGCTCCCGTTCAAACATGGTGCTACCACCCACTAACCACTAAAATAGGTTCCCAGTGAGCTGGGTAGATGCCGGACAGACAGCATGGACCTGGTCCTGGAGCTTTATGCACAGTCACTATACTGTCGTCATTGCTTATATGTTACACACCCAATCCCCTGAAGTGGCAAGGGCATGGCAAGACCATCTGCCCCTGCAGGGTGATCCTTTCTCTTGAAAACTAGCCCTGCAATCCTAGGTGAGTTTATGATGAGAAAACATGCATTTGCTTGGGCACATGTGACATGTGAGGTACTTCCTGTTGTTGGATTGGAAACAACAAGAAGAACAGCCATGTGGACTGTTTTATTTCAGAGCCGAATGGACATGTATCCAGCCCATTCTCCTGCTGGAACATCTGTGCAAAATATGTTTCATTGGAAACAGGTAAATTGAATTTTCAAATATTATGCTTGTTCAATTATGCTAATTCAAATATTATGCTTATTCAATTTTTCATTGAAGGAATTCATCATAGTGCTATGTCAATTGATCTGCAAGACAAGCATTTTGGCTTACCAGACAAAATGATCCCCATTCTCTCCCCCCCCCCAGCTGTTCCATGGGTTCCATTCTCTTGACACACACACACACCCTGAGCCAACTTGAGACGAAGTGGGAGGCATGCAGGGGGGAAATGCACCTGTTTGGGGATTTCCTCCCCATATGTGATTGAAATTTCAGGTGGTAGCTCCATGCAAGGACTTTTGTGCTAGCCAGCTTTACAATTCCCCCCCCCCCAATTTTTTTTAAAATGACTGAAGCCCTCACACATGCACACAACTATGGGGTTGCAGTGCTCATCTTGCTTTCAGGCCAAGGGAGCAGGCATTTATCCACAGACAGCTTTCCGGGTCATGTGGCCAGCATGACTAAGACTGCTTCTGGTGCAACGGAACACTGTGACGGAAGCCAGAAGGCACAGAAAGACCGTTTAGCTTCCGGCCACAGCGGTACCCATTTATCTACTTGCACTGGCGTGCTTTCAAACTGCTAGGTAGGCAGGAGCTGGGAAAGAGCAACGGGAGCTCACCCCGTCGCGGAAATTTGAACCGCCGACCTTCCAATTGGCAAGCCCAAAAAGGCACAGTGGTTTAGAACACAGTACCACCTCCATCCCTGTTCTGTTGTGTATATGTATTGGACTGTGTGCAGTTTGCTCACAAGACTTACTCACACATGCACAGTAACGGAGGAAGGGGGACACCACCCCGGGTGTCATCACTGAGGGGGTGTGTGTGACAAAATGAGGTGGGGTTTTTTTTTTAATGGCCTCGCGAAACTTTTTAGGAGTGACGTGGTGGCTTATGCACCTGCAGGTTCCACGTTGCCTGAAATGGCAGCGTGGGACTTGCTTCTGCCTACCACCTCTCCCTCAGCCGCCCTACAGCTGAGGGGGAGGCAGCAAAGAGGCTCCACGTGGTGGAGAGGCTCGCCCCACCCTCATGGGTGGATGACATGCATACATACATGCATACATACAAGGTAGAAGTACTAATAAGGAGAAGTACATGAAGCAGAATGCAGCTATAAATAAACCTTACCTTAAAAAGTAGGACCAATAAGAGGGATGGGCATAAGGAAAGTGTGACACTACTACCTATGTAACCATAAGACTAAGACACGCACATCAAACATCATATACACACAGACACAGGAATCTGGGATTAATTGGGAATGGGGGAGGAGAGAGAGAGAAATCAAAGGCTGGACAAAACAGAGTCTGGACAAATGCCCCCAACTTTTTCTAAGAAGCAGTGTGAGCCCTGCAACTGGAGAGTGTTGCTAAGATTCTAGCCCTGCGGCTCTGAATTAGCCAAGTCCAGCTCCCCTCCTCCCACTCTTCCCACTATGGCATTTTCTTTATCTGGTTGTCTTTTGCAACATTTTGGAGATAAGGCTGTGTAGGGTCTTATGAACCAAACCAGCACCTTGAACTTAGCCTGGTAGCTAATTTGGCAGGTCAGTTCTTTGAAATCTGGTTTTCTTATCTAACCTGTCTATTCTATGTTTTGAATCAGCCAACCCAACTCTTCCCCATTCACTTTCTGTAGTTCTCCCATCTCACTTTCACTTGGGCTCTGACTTTCCCCCACACAACCAGATTCACTTATCTCCGTCATTTTCCAACCCACACTTTCTACTTGCTTTAAACTGTGCCAAACATCCTGCCAATCCTGCCAAACATCCTGCCATCCATGCTGCCAATCATTCTAGCTCTTCTGTCACAGCATGATGTTTATTATTTGTGTATTATCTACACATATTATCTACAGAATGGCTGGAAGCAGCTTCCTCCGATGTTTGGAATCAGGGAAAGGTTCATGTGGGGCATGAAATCTGACTCTATCTAGTACTTCCCAGAAAAGAATGCAATGGGATTCCATCCATGTACTCATGTGGAAATAAAGCAACATTTTAAAGAAGCAGTGTATTAATCCATAGTTGCTTTAAGAAATGTTTTCTGGAACTATGAAATGATTATAGATGGATATTAATAATGAGACCATTATAGCAATCTATCTAAAGAATAGGGATAAATAACAGCAGTCTGTTTTACAGGGCTGTTGTCAAGATTGCTAAAATCCTACATATCACACTTTTTGCATCTTTGGAAATTATACATTTTAACGAAATGCACAATTTATTTCTAGATGCATCTGAAAAAACGATTTGAAGGATATGACCATGGTTCAGAGGAAAAGAATATGGAGAAGTACAATCAGGTAGGGCAGTGTTTGAAATCAGAATAACATCTCTGATAGGTATATTGCACGTGGAAACTTTTTTGACACTATTTCCCACCCACTTAATACAGATTAGAGAGGGACCACATTAGTTTTATGTCCATGCCTATGTCAGGGAGCTAAGTTCAGCCCCCATCCTCGCGTATTTTTGGCTGCTCTCTAAAGTCCATTTCTTTCTCTCAGGTATGTTCAAATTTATACACTATTTTAGTAAACATTCTGTTGTATGCAACTGGGGGTATTTTGCAGTTTTTTGTATTTTGCTTGCTAGTTGACTGAATGTTTTTAAAAATAGTTTAAAATAGGTTTTATTTCCCTAGTTTTTACACTACTACCGTATACATAATGTGGAATAACGTTTGGCGGGAGTTGCAATTTACAAGTGTAATAATTGAGAGGTAGATTATGAAAAACTATATATGTTTCCAGAAATACAGTGTGCTGAGACACAGTTTATACGCCACTAACAATTGAGTTTTGGTTGTGAAAATGGTTCAGTTACATATATAATACCCCAATAATCTTGATTCTGGATATATCATACTATATTGCTTCAAGTTGCCTGGCCAGAGGGAAGTTACAAGCAACCTGTGTATAGTCATACTTTGTTTTATGGGTTGCCTTGTTTTTTACATCATCTGCTTGAAAGGAAGTCTTTAGCGGTCATTACTGTTGCTGTTTTATCCCCCAGGCAACACCTCCTGTATACAGGATAGAAGATATTCAAATACCAATCGCAATGTGGACTGGAGGGCAAGACTTGTTTGCACAGCCAAATGATGTAAAGCTATTACGCCCACGGATTACTAACCTCATTTATGAAAAGCATATTCCCGAATGGAGCCACCTAGATTTTATCTGGGGAATTGATGCACCTGAGCGCATGTTTATGGAGATCATAGAGATAATGAAGAAGTATCCATAGTGCATCACTGATGTTCGGAAGTCTTAGTGAAGGAGGGCATGTACACAGAGATCATGGATAAAGCAATTAGAACTGCTGTAATTGAGTTGACAATTGAGGTGGTGCTAAAATATTCATATTCTTGTTCAGGGGATATCCATAATCTTTGATGCAACTGTACATAGAAATAACTGAGATGGTGATGAAGAAAAATCTATATACCACACTCAATGCTGCTTTGGAGATCCCTCTCTCACAACCTCTTTTCTTTGCAATACCTTTGTAATTTGGCAAGTGTTTAATAAGGCTGGGAGCTAAGAGATATTTAGTTAGATGTTTTCCTTTGGTGCAACTATGTTGTTGCTACATGTTACATATATAGCAAAACAGCACAGTGCTTCCCAAACTTGGGTTGCCTGCTGTTTTTTTGGACTACAGTTCCCCTCATCCCTGACCACTGGGTTCTGCTAGCAGGGACGGAGCAAGTGGGGGCAGGGGGGCGATACGCCCCGGACACCGCCCTGGAGGGGGTGTCACACGGGGCCGTGCCCCTGCCCCACAATCGACGCCTCCAAAGCCACGCGCCTCACTCCAGGTAAAATGCCCGCTCAGTGCGACGGGTGTGCCGCGCTGAGCGGGCTTTTTACCTGCAGTTTGTAGCTGGAGCGAGGCGCGTGGCTTTGGGGGTGCGAGGGGGTGGCAATACCCCACCACGTAACGACCCATGCGACGCCACGCCCACCCGGGTGCATGGCAATTTGCTGCCCCGGGTGTCACCATGCCTCGCTACGCCCCTGTCTGCTAGCTAGGGATGATGGGAGTGTTGGGTTTATATTCCTCCACTGTACAGTCACAATGCAGTCACAATGCAGATTCTGTTATGCATTCTAGCAAAAGACTGTTGGATCATGGGAACGGATGTGATGCTATATTCTGTTTCCATTTTTTGTTTTTCTTCTTCGGACTTCTCTCAGCGAGAGAAGACATGCTTTCCTTTGTTCTGACTTTTACGTAGTAATAAAAGTAGCTTAATAGCACAAACCTCTGTCTCACTCCATTGTGTTTACTCTGCAAGATTTATTTATATGTGCCCGGTGTCAACAACAAGGCATGGGTCATCAAGACGTCTGGGAGAGAGAAAGGCTGTTTTCATTCCTGTGTGATGCCTGGGGGGTCGTTCCTGCCCCACGCCTGGTTCCCGACAGGGAGTTGTAGTCCAAAATCAGCTGGAGACCCAAGTTTGGGAAACACTGACATAAATCATCTTGGGATTTCTTTTTCTTAGTGCTTTTCTTCTAGTTAAAAGGTTCTGGTACTACGTACCCTTGAGTACCCCCAAGGGGGGGAACCCACTGCTTTCTACCTTACTCTTGTGTTGTCGGTCAGAGGAGAAAACAAATTTAATTAGTTGTTTCCTGGGTTTCTTCAATCTTCTGCAGGAAAAAATGGCTGATCACACACCAGGCAGCAAATATTTCTCAGGTTACCTTTCTAATAAATATCAGGAAATACGATTTATTCTGTCAATAATGTTGCAAATCTCTGTTGTTCAGTCTTCTGTCTGTCCTGGCTCCCTTGGAGAAATTTCTATATTCTTTTGAAAACCTGGCATCATCACATGTTTTATCCCTAGACAACATTCCCTGCCTATAAGATAGAAGATATACAAATACCAATTACATTATGGACTAGAAGGCAAGACTTGCTTGCACACCCATCGGGTGTAGAATTATTGTGCTCATTATTTAGTAACATCATTTATGCAAAGCATATTCCCGAATGGAACCACCTAGATTTTATCTGGGAAATTGATGCAACTGAGCGCATGTTTATGGAGATCATAGAGATAATGAGGAAGTATCCATAGTGCTCATCACTGATGTTCGGAAGTCTTAGTGAAGGAGGACATGTACACAGAGATCATGGATAAATCAATTAGAACTGCTGTAATTGAGTTGACAATTGAGGTGGTGCTAAAATATTCATATTCTTATTCAGCCTCTTTCGCAACCTCTTTTCTTTGCAATACCTTTGTAATTTGGCAAGCGTTTAATAAGACTGTGAGCTGAGAGATATTTAGTTAGATGTTTTCCATTGGCGCAACTAAGTTGTTGTAACATGTTACATATATGGCAAAACAGCACAGTGCTTCCCAAACTTGGGTTGCCTGCTGTTTTTTGGACTACAGTTCCCCTCATCCCTGATCACTGGGTTCTGCTAGCTAGGGATAATGGGAGTTGTAGTACAGCTATAGATGGGAAGATGTATCTGTTTGACATTTGAAATGCACTGGGAGGGGAAAAAATCCAAACAGCACAATCTAAATCTCTGGGCATCTAAAATTGCTCACTTATTGGCTCTTTCAGTCTTCCGGAGAAAAGAATGCCCTGTCAACACAGCTAGCAGCAAATACTTCCCAGATTATCTTTTAATAAATATTGAAAAGAAAATGATAGGTACTATTATCATCTTGTATGTAGATCTCTGCTGTTCAGTCTTCTGTCTACTTTCAACCTATCAACCACCCTGTCTGAATTCCCTCTTCCTTTTTCACCCTACTTCCCGGGTCCCTAGTGTGGCTTTGCTTCTACTGGGAGCGGGAACAGCACAATGTAGAAGAGACAGGGATACCCTGGTTCCCAAGCTTTCTGCTCCTGCCAAGGCGTGCCCACACAGCCCTTTGCTCTGCCACTTATGATGCCCATGTCATAAATTGGCAGCTCTTTTCTAATTCTATGTAGTTGAGAATGTACACCTTGTGTAATAATAATAATAATACAAAACAGATCTTTACTGATTAATCTGTTTCCAGTTGCAACTGCTACAGATAGTATACATCAAATAAATAGTATTGTTCATACTCTTTACAAACATACTTTGGTACAGGGGAATGAAAATAATGAATAGCTCTTAATGTTCATAATGTTAACCGTGTGCTTCTGGTCAAGTCACATTAGCTATTCATACGGAGTGGCAGATTTTAACACAGTCCATCTATGCTGTATAAACTTGGTAGCTGCTATAAACATGAGGTTACTATAACATGTCGGTGCTGTGGGACTTATTATTGCCCTCATAGATTCCTCCCCTGACCAGGGCTTGACAACATCACATTATGGCCTAAGTATCCTTCCTTAACATGTTTTCTATGTTGGTGAACTTTAATCTTCTTGCTATGTCAAGTGGAGTCTCTCCTTCCTGAAAAAAAGAGAGGTAAAATAAGCAATGATAAAGATAATTCAAGACCCTACTCTCTCTCTCTCTCTCTCTCTCTCTCTCTCTCTCTTTGTGTGTGTGTGTGTGTGTGTGTGTGTGTGTGTTAATAGATATTGCTGGGCAACAGGGCTAATCTTTGAATATGGCTTCTTGTGTGCAATACAATTCCTTCAGATTAGGGATGGAAATATCTGCCCGTTTCAGTTGAATGCTTTTAGATGGTATAAATTAAATTAGAATGCCCAAGGGTTGAGATTGTTTGCAAGATGTAAATCAGGGATGAGAAACATAAAGCTCTCCAGATATTGTTGGACGTCAAGCTGCATGGCCAATAGATAGGACTCAGGCGTGATGGGAGTCCAACAACAAGCGATAGGCCGTAGCTCCCCATACCTGATGTATGGGGAACTATACAAACATCAAGGCTTCCCTCAATCAATTAGATGAGAAACAAATGATGAACAGCCTAGGTCTTCCAGACGGACAAAACACTGCTGGCCTTCTTTCTAGAAATGGACAACTGCTTGGTAGAACAGGTTCTCCCTCAACAATAGTTGACACCATCCAGAAGAGAGGATGAACCAGAAGCCAAGTCAAAGTCAGTCAAAACAATAGCTGTTTTAAGCTCTGACTTTCTTACCTTGTCCTTTATAGAGAGATCAGAACCTGCTCCTACAAGTAGAGGAACGATGGATGGGTTCTTCATTTCACAGGCATAGTGGAGTGCTGTCCTTCCTGACTGAAAAGAACCAAACAATTTCCCTTGGAAAGATATGCATTATTATAGAAGCAGAAGTTTCAGGCATGTCCTAATGCTTCACTGTTAATGCATCCTTTATTTCTAGCGGAAAGGGGAGCTGTGAGCCTTGTAACTTCGTAGCTGTGTCATGCTTCTAATAATTTGCTCTCTCTCCCCCACCCACCCACAATAAACCCCAAACAGTTTACTCCTACCTCTGCAGTTTCCCCCTGTGTCAAAGTTTAACCATCAGCTTTCTTAGGACATGGGCCTGTCCTCTTACACTTTCTAAAACAACTTGCACCCTGATGGAACGCTGGTGATGATTAGGAATGGATGTTGCTGTCCTACAACTAGTAAGTGAGGGCTGCTGAAACAGAGTACTGTGCCACAAGTGCTATGGAAAACAAATGATTTATATTAACAGCCTCTGTGAGTCCAAACTACACATTTGCAGAGGATGCCCCATGTTTGTTTTCTGGATATCCCCCCTCTTCCTCTTCCTTGGGTATGGTTATACTTTTGGCCTCCACAGTTGCTTATGGACACACTGTTAAGACCATATCCATGGAAGGCAATCTTACTCAGCTACAAGTGATTGCCAAAAAAGAAGATGATTTTTTTGACCACTCCCAATGCAAAAAGCTGGGGATCCCACTATATCATTGTCCTAGAACCTTCCAAGCATAAATATGTCCACTTACATCATCTGTAGCATTAACATCAACACCAGCTCTAAGTAGCATCTTGATAAGATTTTCATTCTGCTTACTTCTGGATACCTGTTCAACAGATGGGCAATGGGACATTGTTAGAATAACAGTTTATATTCACAATGAGAAAACTCTCATACTGAGTTGTCCAACAATGAAAACTTACTTCTATTCATGATGTGGAACTTTTTAAATATTTTATCGGCAAGATTGTATCAAAATGTTTGTTTTCCCCTAGCCTTCACCATTGAAATAAGCACTTACTTAGTGAATGCAGTCTGTAGCGCGCAATGTAAATTAGTCTGATGCTAAATTCACATGCCACCATTCTATGCATGTGGGCTCCATTCATTTCTATGTAATTTACTTGCAGTTACAAGAACACACTACATCACAAGAACACACTACTTCTGTGTGAGAAGCATGTACATTTCTTTTCTTCTTTTTTTAATGTCATGTGCATACCTATTTGCTAGGAAGCTGTAATTGGCTTTGTGGCTTTCTAGTATGCATAGTCAACTATAGAAAACAAGAAGTTCTATTGTCACATGTGACAATCACTCAAGGGCTATGGGTGCATACTGGCTTTTGGAAATATTTGAAGGGGCCCTGGTATGCCAAGGATGAGGGTCACTTATATCAAGGTTGGTATCTTTGGCACACAAGCCAAGGTTGATATCTAATGGCTACAAAAAAAATACTTTCTGTTCTCAGAGTGAGACAATGGGATTACCCAGTTGAGTTGAGTTGATTTGCTTTTTAGAGTAAGGCAGCACAAGTAATAGATGGGCCCATAAAGTATGTTGTGAAAGAAAATATGTCCAGAAAATGGGGTGTGGGGCCAGTGAGGAACTTTGGCACCTCAAGTTTCAGTGGCACCATGTGTGATGCCACAATCCAGCGTCCTGCCTCTCACCTTCTATTGGATGTCATAATTGTGGCAGCCCAGAAGGTCTGTGCCTGGTGCGACCAAACCAGTCATGCTGCCCTAAATTTGCCAATATATTCCAGCTTTTACCAACCTGCTGTCCTCTAGATATTTTGGACTACAACTCTCATCAATCCCAGACAGGGTGGCCATGCTGTTTGAATGTCATCAGGTTGGTGAAGCTTTGTGAAGGCTGGTATATAAAGATGCTATTTTCATTCTTTTGCTGAACTTACCATGAGCAGATACCCAAGAAGCATAACAGGCATTAAGATGATAATGAGCAGGTAGTCAAGGAAGCCGAACCGTTTTTTGACAGCGTAATGTAAACATGTTCGTTCTTTCTAGAGAGAAACAGAAGAACTCGTATTATATTGGGCAAAGAGCTCCAATTCCCTTCCACTTTATACACAGAGCATGTTAGACATATTTGGGGCACATTTTCCTTCTTTTTCTCTATTAGAAATTGCCTATGAGATTAAGAGTCTCATACTCTCCATGTGAAAATAAAGGACAATATTCATATATTATGCAGCAATCAGTGAGCAAATGGAGCCTAGTTGGTGATGCTTAACAAATGTTCACTTATGCCTCATGGTTGTTAAACACTGGGGCAGAGGAGGGAGATACTTCCCCAAGTTCTGGGCTCCATTTTTGTATAAGACTTCCCTCCAAAAAGAATTCTGATGAATCTTTAGATACATCCATCTGCCAGGTCCCCACCACCCACCCCGCCTTCTGTTATAGGGGGAAAGCACACAAAGAGAGGAAGTTTCGGTTTTCTTTTTCCAAACACAGAGGACACATAATTTCTCAAACAATTTGGAATATCCTTAGAACACAAGGTAAAGATAAGGAGGTGATCAGTGCCTCTTTGTGAGAGGGGTGGTCCCTGCCTGTTTGAAGGAGGCAGTAGTAAAACCACTCCTTCAGAAACCTTCCCAGGATTCAGAAAACCTAACTAACTACCAGCCAGTTGCTAATCTCCCATTCCTGAGCAAGGTTCTGGAGTGAGTGGTCGCAGACACTTTGGGAAGTAACTGATTTTCTAGATCCATTTCAGTTGGGGTTTAGGCCCAGTTTTGGCACAGAAACTGCTTTGGTTGCCCTGTATGATGACCTCTGTTGAGAAAGAGACAAGGGAAACATGTCCCTGTTAATTCTTCTCAATCGCTCAGCGGCTTTCGCTACCATCAACCATGATATCCTTCTGGAGCAACTCTCCAAACTAGGGGTGGGTGGCACCGCTTTGCAGTGGTTCCAGTCCTACTTGGATGGTCAATCCCAGAGGGTGTTGCTTGGGGAATGCTTTTCAGCCCCATGGAACCTTCAATGTGGGGTTCTACAAGGCTCAATCCTATCCCCTATGTTGTTTAACATCTTCATGAAACCGCTGGGTGGGGTTATCCAGAGGTTTGAAGTATGTTGTCAGCAGTATGCTGATGACACTCAGCTCTATTTTCCCTTTACATCTGCAGGTGAGGCAGTGGAAGTTCTGGACCAGTGTCTTGCCTCTGTACTGGACTGAATGAGAGCCAACAAACTGAAACTCAATCCAGATAAGACTGAGGCACTCTTAGTGGGTGGTCCCCTAGACAAGGTGGGTGGGAGGTCGCCTGCTCTTGATGGGGTTACACTTCCTCTGAAGGAGCAGGTTCATAGCTTGGGGGTACTTCTGGATCCTTTGTTGTCGCTCGAGGCTCAGGTGGCCTCAGTGGCCTGGACTGCCTTCCATCAGCTTCGGCTGGTGGCCCAGCTATGCCCCTATCTGGCCAGGGGTAGCCTAACTACTGTTGTCTATGCTCTGGTAACCTCAAGGTTAGATTACTGCAATGCATTATACGTGGGACTCCCTCTGAAGACAGTTCAGAAACTAGTGCCGAATTCAGAGGCCACGTTGCTCACCAGAGCAAGATGGTTTGAACATATTACACGGATCCTGGTCTGACTGCACTGGCTACCAATTAGTTTCCAGGCCCAATTCATTGTGCTGGTTTTGACCTATAAAGCCTTAAACCAGGCATCCCCAAACTGCAGCCCTCCAGATGTTTTGGCCTACAACTCCCATGATCCCTAGCAAACAGAACCAGTGGTCAGGGATGATGGGAATTGTAGTCCAAAAACATCTGGAGGGCCGAAGTTTGGGGGTGCCTGCCTTAAACGGTACAGGACTGCAATACTTCAAGGACTGCCTCTTTCCATATGAACCTACCTGGACTCTGAGATCGTCTTCTGAGACCCTTCTTCATGTGCCTCCTACTTGAGAGGTCCGGAGGGTGGCAACACAAGAATGGGCCTTCTCTGCAGTGGCTCCCCATCTGCAGAATGCTCTCTCCAGGGAAGTTCGCCTGGTGCCTTCATTATACACCTTTAGGCGCCAGGCCTTTGGTTGATTTAATTGACATCCTATGCCCTTTTAAAATGTAGCTCTTTTTGGGGGGGGGGTGTTATTGGGTTGCTTTTGTTATTTTGATGATATATTTTGCGGGTTTATATTTGATATTTTATACATGAATAAGAACTGTGCACGTGGGAAAGATTTTGCTGAGATATACCTTCTTAAAACCAAATGTCTAAGCTGTGTCTGAGCATAAAAAAATTATTTATGGGAAAAGTGAATAACAGCATCTATCTTTTCTGGATATTTGAGGATGTTAAGCTAATCAAATAATGAGTGAGAAACATACCCCCTCCACTTCAAGGTATAGATCCCATTATGACTTTAGTAACATAAAAGAAGACCTCATTGGGTATACATCTGCTGAGACTTGCCTTATTTTTTATGTTTACATCAGCATTCATTTTCAGAAGATAACTGACAATTCTGTTGTGTCCCTTTTTGCAGGCACAAATCAATGGTGTGTCTCCTCCAAAGCTGTCCTGGATGTTCAAATAATTGCTGTCTTGTTCCAGAAGGAGCTGCAGTTCACTGAAGTCATTATTATAAGCTGCCTGACAGATGGGCTGCAGAAGAAGAAGAGGTGGGAAATGAAGACAGTTCAACAAAGTGTCTTAGGTTAACAAACTTTTCTGATAGCCTTAGACTTGGGGTGTTTGGCTGACTAGACATGAGCATGCAGAGAGCTTTCCATCTACCCTGACCAGATTACCACATAACCGCACACCTAGATCCTTCATAGAATTGTAGGCTTGGAAGGAACCCTGAGGGTCCAGCCCCTTGCAATGCAGGAACCTCAACTAGATCACCCATGACAAATGATCATCCAGCCTCCTCTTAAAAATCTCCGAGGAAGGAGAGTCCATCATCGTGGATGTAGCTGTGTAAGATTTCCAACATGGCCAAGCTTAAAAGGAGTCTGGGTGTGCAGCAGAGTAGACAAATGAACACTTCACTGGCAGCTTCACTACAGTGTGACAAAAATGGTAAAAGATCCCTGGATGGTTAAGTTCAGTCAAAGGTGACTGTGGGCTGCAACGCTGATCTCGCCTTCAGGCCAAGGGAGCCAGTGTTTGTCTAGAGACAGCTTTCTGAGTCATGTGACCAGCATGAGGTAACCACTTCTGGTGCAATGGAACACCGTGATGGGAACCAGAGCCCATGGAAATGCAGTTTACCTTCCCACTGCAGCGATACCTATTTATCTACTTGCACGGGCATACTTTTGAACTACTACGGTAGGTTGGCAGGAGCTGGGACAGAGCAATGGGAGCTCTCCCCATCACGTGGATTCTAACCTCCGACCTTCTGGTCTGATCGGCAAGCTCAAGAGGCTCAGTGGTTTAGATCACAGTGCCACAGTGTAAACTGCCCCACATGAAAGAAAATTGTTACAGAGCATACACCCTTACCACTAAATACCCTTACCACCACATAAGTTTTCGGAATGGAAGAAAACTTAAATATAGCAGAGTTGAGAGCAAAACCAGATGGGAAACTGCTACCTTGGATTGCATAATCAACGCAAGTAAAGCAAAAACACAAATGCAACCCCACTACCACTTCTTGATAGAAATGTTTGGGCTAGATCTGCCCACATAGTTTAACTTGCAGTTGCAATTGAAATCCACAGAGTGGGGCCAGCAGATTACTCTTTATAGCCTCCGTTCAAAGGAAAACTGCCATAGTCGCAGCTCATTTGTGGAGAATGTGTCAGACTTGTTTCCTTCTGAATTCCTGTTTCAACAGCAATGCCTAACTCAAAAACAAATTGAGTTTTGCTTTTTGTGTCTGCCAAGGTTGTACACTGTACATTTAAAGCACATGTGCATATATTTTGTACATTCTCTGGTCTTTAGACATAATCCTCAACAGTGTTAACGGAAATCTGAGGGCTCCCTTGGACAAAACAAGACTCCAGCCAAGAATATCAGAGCAAAACAGCAGCCAGTAAGCTTGGTCTTCATTAAAGAAAAATACTGTCACGACAGGACCCCCACCTGCAACAAGGTGAAGCAAGATGGAGACCCAGAACAAAAGAGAACCTCCACTTTTATCAGTTTTCCCATCACCAAGAAACACCCCCAAAATACATCATTCCTACATCACAGCTACGTAATCAATACCTCACAAAAAGGGAGGGTTCAAGGTAGAAATCTGACCACCTTTGACATCTCTCCTATTCTCACCCCTCCCAGGTGTGAATTCCTAAACACAAAGAGAAACTGACGGTTTCCTAAGAGTTGATCATTGTCTTTTGTCCGGAGGAGTCTTCCATTGTGAATGAGATGGCTAGCAGTCTGGCACCATTGATGGGGAAATGTCCAGTTGGCAGAGCCTCCTGCCTACTTGTCATAAGGTTTAGAGGATTATGGCTCCCAAGTCCCCCTTTCGATAGTCATGTGGAAATGTGTGTGTCTGATTCAGTGGGGTGGGGGTGGGGAATTCCTACAACAACAGTTAATAGTAATAAACAAACAAACAACAACAATTTTGTTATTTATACCCCTTCAATCTGGCTGGGTTTCCCCAGCCACTCTGGGCTGCTTCCCGCACATATAAAAACATAATAAAACTCAAAACGTCAAAAACTTCCCAATACAGGAGTGCTTTCAGATGTCTTCTAAAAGTTGTATAGTTCTTTATCTCCTTGACATCTGGTGGGAGGGCATTCCACATGAGGTACACAGTAATATTTATCCTTTGTTCCTGTTGCTTAGCATGGAGGAGTCTGTGGTGTCTTTATGAAATATGGCTTATTTTGTAAAGACTCCACATTTACATGTATTTACACCTGAGTTTTGAGGGAGGAAGTGCAGGATAATCTGAGTACCATAAAATCAGGTGATACTGTATACTCAACTCCTATAAAGCAAAATATAAAGCAAAATCCTCCCACCCTGCCTAATGTTTCTAAGTGAGGAGAAGCTAAAGGGAGAGAGTCATGTGGCATTCAAAACTGCAGTCACCGTTTAAATCCACAGAGTGGTGCTAGCAGATTCGTCACCATTGGCTCAATCCAAAGGAAACCTGCAGGAATCACAGCTGAAACACCCGACACTGAAACATCCCACCTGCTTCCTTGTTCACCTTGCAGACAAGAATTCTGGCACCCATGTGGCACCTGAAACAGACCTTTGTATTTAGCAGCAGGAAGAGGAGGAGTGCTGTGGCATCTTACAGACAAACTAGTTTATCATTAACTTCCAGAAGCAGTAAGCAGACTGGGAAAGTAGTGAGAGAATGCATACTATATACTGAATTCAGATGGACTGGATTCAAAAGCCACCTGAGCTCACCATGCAAGCACAAAAACCATACATGTGGAAGTCTGGAGAAAGAAGAATTGAGAGTAGCTCAGGGACTGGGGGCTGCAGTAGCAGAATCAGTCTATTTTTTGTCTCTCTCGCTTTTTATTATTATTTATTATTTATACCCTGCCCATCTGGCTGGGTTTCCCCCGCCACTCTGGGCGGCTCCCAACAAATACCAAAATACATTAAAATATCACAGATTAAAAACTTCCCTAAACAGGGCTGCCTTTAGGTGTTTTCTAAATGTCAGGTAGTTGTTTATCTCCTTGTCCTCCAATGGAAGGGCATTCCACAGGGCGGGCGCCACTACCGAGAAGGCCCCCTGCCTGGTTCCCTGTAGCTTTGCTTCTCTCAGTGAGGGAACCACCAGAAGGCCCTCGGCACTGGACCTCAGTGTCTGGGCTGAACAATGGGGGTGGAGATGCTCCTTCAGGTATACAGGACCGAGGCCGTTTAGGGCTTTAAAGGTCAGCACCAACACTTTGAATTGTGCTCAGAAACATACTGGGAGCCAATGTAGGTCTCTTAGGACCGGTGTTATGTGGTCTCGGCGGCCGCTCCCAGTCACCAGTCTAGCTGCCGCATTCTGGATTAATTGCAGTTTCCGGGTCACCTTCAAAGGTAGCCTGACATAGAGCACATTGCAGTAGTCCAAGCGGGAGATAACTAGAGCATGCACCACTCTGGTGAGACAGTCTGTGGGCAGGTAGGGACTCAGCCTGCATACCAGATGGAGCTGGTAGACAGCCGCCCTGGACACAGAATTGACCTGAGCCTCCATGGACAGCTGTGAGTCCAAAATGACTCCTAGGCTGTGCACCTGGTCCTTCAAGGGCACAATTACCCCATTCAGGACCAGGGAGTCCCCCACCCCCGCCCACCCCCTGTCCCCCCCAAAACAGTACTTCTGTCTTGTCAGAATTCAGCCTCCATCCTCCAACTGCCTCCAGAAACTCACACAGGACATTCACTGCCTTCACTGGTTCTGATTTAAAAGAGAGCCTCTGCCCTGCCCTGTATTAAGCTGTGACATATTTTTACAAATACATTAAAGTGTTTATTTAAATCATTGTTCATTTGCAAATGTCTTTTATCTCAAAGCACACATTTCAAAAGAAATTTTGAGATGAAAACTCTATGGGAGACATTTGGTAACTGCAGAACCTCGTGGGGGGGGGCATTCCTGGCTCATTAGTCTGTGACAAGGGTAGACAATGTAGTGCCCCTCCAAATGTAGTGAACTACAACTCCCATCATGCCTTATCATTGGGGCTTCCAGCTGGGGTTGATGGGAGCTGAAGTTCCAAGACAGCAGCAGAGCACTACACTGTCTCAGACTGGAATCAACTGGAAGTCATTTATTCGCTGGCTTTCACAGATCCCACATGTTCCAAATGGGCTAGGAGCTGGGACTCAGGCTTCCTTTCAGAATTTGCAAAGATCAGATTCCCCGATCATCCCTCATCTCCCAAGGTGCTGTTCAGTAACAGCAACAGCAGCACATGTGCAATACAAATTACCCTCAGGTCCAAATCTGGAAGGGCAGCAGGGTTACATCAGAGAAGCAGTAAGGCCTGTGAACCAAAAAGTAGAACAAGACCTTGGGCAACTCAACAAGGCTTGACTGCTGGTCACTGACAAACTATGGAGTCATCTGTCTTCAATCTTATTTGAAGGGAATTTATTAAAAGAGCATTTTTAAAGGATATTTATTACACTACTCTAGGACACGGGTGGCGCTGTGGGTTAAACCACAGAGCCTAGGGCTTACTGATCAGAAGGTCGGCGGTTTGAATCCCCGCAACGGGGTGGGCTCCTGTTGCTTGGTCCCAGCTCCTGCCAACCAAGCAGTTCAAAAGCATGGCAAAGTGCAAGTAGATAAACAGCAGGAAGGTAAACAGTGTTTCCGTGTGCTGCTCTGGTTCGCCAGAAGCGGCTTTGTCATGCTGGCCACATGACCTGGAAGCTGTACACCTGCTCCCTCGGCCAATAACGCAAGGTGAGCACTATTAACCACATGACCTAGCTCAAGGGTGGCTAACCATTTTTTCTTTTTTTCAGTCAAGGGCCACTTTCACTCTTGACAAATCCCCTGGAGCAGGTGTTGCTGCTCCACACAGTTGTATGCACATCTATATGCACACTGCCTCCCTCCTCAGTTGATCCATGGAGTCTGATGATGAGGTGGCTTCCATCCCCCCCACCATCCCCCCCCACAGTCACCAAAATCAGTAGAGTCTTGGTGGGGGTCAGCAACGTTTTCTTGGAGGACCTGGATTACACTAGTCAGAGCTCATACTCTCAAAGTGTCCCTTTTTTCCAGGGACAGTCCCAGATTACAGAAAGCATCCTGGTTTCTAACTGATCCTGGAATGTCCCACTTTTCCTTCAGACATCCCTATTTTCATTAGAGAATTGTTGGAGGGTATATGGCTACGCGAACCCCAAGCCAAGGAGATAAGTAACTATACAACCTTTAGAAGGCATCTGAAGACAGCCCTGTTTGGGGAAGTTTGTTGTTGTTTTTAATAAAAAAATGTTTTCTTATGTTTTTATATATGTTGGAAGCCACCCAGAATGGCTAGGACCACATAGTCAGATGGGTGGGGTATAAGTAATAATAATTTTAATATTTATTATTATTATTATTATTATGGAATGGTATGTCCCTATTTTCATTGGAAAAATGTTGGAGGGTATGAGAGCCAACTTGCAGCTCACTTGGAATCATTTAGCTGCCAGCACTATTCTGCTCTTGGATAGGTTTAAGATTAAAATACAAAAAAGGCCATTCTTATGAACATTTGTCATGGTCACTACTTTATATGCTATAGCAATAGCATGTGATTTAAACACTTTATGTGGGGATGTCCCTACAGAGGCTTCCCAAAATGGCAGTCCATTCGAATGTGACATTGTAGGGCACTGAGGATGCACAACCACTCAGCCTGATAAAGGATAAAGGTGGGGTGGAATATGCAGAGATGGCAAGAATGACTGGGAAAATTAGAAACCAGGAGGACCAAAACTTCAACAAAGAATGGGAGAAAATTATATTATATTTGACAGATCATTGCAAACACTTGAACTCTTTGTCAGGTCTTAAATAACTCTTGTAACGTTAGATAGACTTTGGATATAATGGAGGACAGGAAAATTAGGAGGGCTTATAGTATGCAGTTGAAAAAGTTAACCAAAGAACCCACGAAGGGGCGGAGGGAAGTCTAGAGATTCAAAAGAATCTTGTGTAATTTGTATTATTTGTGATTTTGAGTGTGAATGAATTTGTAAAATCAAATAAAAATTATTATTAAAAAAAAGTGGGGTGAAAAACACAACAGGTGAAGGTCCCAACTACCAAGGAAGAAAAGGGGAAACAGGATGTGGTGAACCAAAATACAGGCAAGGATGAGTCAGCAAAAGATTCGAGAGAATGAGGATGAATGGAAGCTCATGAGAGAGAAGGAGAGCAAAAGGCAGCATGTGAATGAAGTAGGGAAGTCAGACCATTCTGGTGAAAATGGAAAAGGGAGCTGAAATTGCTGCAGTTTGCATGTTCATCTGTGGTCATGAATGGAAATCAGCCAAACAAATTATTTCTAGAAGATGTAATTCTTTTACACACCGTTTTGACATTTCCTTTACATTGAAATCAATGTAAGTTACGTAAGAGGTTATGTAACTTACATTGAATTTCAGGTGGCGAGATGTTGTTGCTGGCATGCATCTGTCTCGAGAGACAATGGAGCGCACCTCCAGGGGTGAAGTCAAACCGCTGTGTTATATAGCAGCACCAAAGTGGACTCCCTGTGACACAAGCCTGGGCAGTGTGTGTGGAGATCCTGGGCTTCCCAGACAAGACCCCCCCCCTCTCAGGCTTGCTGATGTGGTCCAAAGGAAAGCAGAGCAATACATTTGGCACCAGTTTGGCTGCAGGAGTTGCCGGAAGGAGGCATATGAGGTGGCATCCAACTCTGTTAGGACTCCACAAGAAATTTGTATAGGCTTTACTCCTTAGCTTTTTCTTCTCCCAAAGATATCCGGCAAGGCAGCAGAGATTTAGAATCAGAATTTTCCTTCTCCTAGAGGGGCTACCTCCCCAGGTTCAGGAGCCCCATCTGCCCCTCACTTCCCTCTCTAGCACATGCAGAAACTGCCTTCTTGGTTGTTAGTCTTGTCCACTCAATCTGCCAGAACCTGTCTTCACATGCAGGGGAAGTCCCTAGCTCATTGAGTGCTCATTGGCTACCCTCACCTGGTTTAGCTGGCCAGTCAAAGCAGTTTCTTAGATAGTAGATGCTGTCACATGCTGACAGCTTCTAGAATTAATAATAATAAATAATAATAATTTTGTATTATTTATACCCTGCCCATCTGACTGGGTTTCCCCATCCACTCTGGGTGGCGTACAGAATATATAAAACATCAAACATTAAAAACTTCCTAATACAGGGTTTTCCCATCCACTCTGGGTGGCGTACAGAATATATAAAACATCAAACATTAAAAACTTCCTAATACAGGGTTGCCTTCAGATGTCTAGGAGTCACAGGTGAGAGCCGAGTTCAGAGTGGGAACCAAAGGTGGACAAACTACCCAAGAAGGAGCAGGACATGCCCCCCCCCACCAGAGGTACTACCCCTCCCCTAACACTCCATGCACACTGTGAGATGAATAATGTAGTATTTTGTGGAAGCTGAACTGCAGTAGAAAACAGACGGTGCTGACTGTGACAAATACAGGTCAGAATGGAAACTACCTCACATCCCTAGTGTGAAGGTAGAGTCAGAGGCATACATAGGTTCCCTTGCACCCTTGGCAAGCAACTGTATTGGCACAGTCCCCCCCCCCCCCGGGGGGGGATCACTTCACCACAATAGCCACATTAGAAATTCCTACATCTTACATGGCCCAAGTACTCAAAGCATCCAGAGTGAGAGACAGGCAAGGAGGAAGAATGAAAACATTCATATGCCTTTGGGCCATGGTGCAAGAAGGATGGGAAATCTCTCTCGTGTTTGATCTCACTGCAACAGTGGCAGCCCATCACCCAACTCCTATATGTCAAACACTCCATAGTCTCCAGTGGTCTACCTTGCCATTTCAACCACTGCTTAGCTCCTAGCTCTTGTCTAAACTCACAACCTTGCACAGACAACTGGAGACAGATTTCTGGGGTGATTTTTGCACCCTTGCTGAGCCTTCACCCCCAGCAGGGACTAATTTCACCAATCCCTAGGTATGTCTCTGGGTAGAGTGGGAGTCTGACATGAAGGAGAGAATGAATACGAGAGAGCAGAAGTGGGGGAATGGAGGACAGAAAGGGAATGTGTATGTGTGTGTGAGTGTGAAATGGAGAAGGTGGGGTGACAAGCAGAGGCAACAACAACAACAACAACAACAACAACAACAACCCTAGAAAATTAACAAGAAACAGGCCCAAGGCATTGACTAAAAGCACGAATAAGGAGAAATACCATCAGCTGCAATGTATTTAGAGGGGCAAGATTGTAGCTGAACAAAAGTGAAGGGCAAGCATGATCAAAGACGGAGGAAACAGATATGGGAGGAAGGAGTTTTGTAAAGTTGGGAGCAGGAGTCTAAACAAACAGTAAGAGTGGATCTACTGATCAGAAGAGCCCTAACCTCACCAGGTGATTCTGAACATAAGAGACCCACACTGGGGTTCTGAAGGCAGTTGTGACCCACAAGGAAGTAAGGCAGTAATGCCTTATACAGGAACGCATGCATTATTCACCTCCAGTAAAAACAAACCTGGCCTTCTGCCTTTTGCATTGCAATAAAATGTGTGAGTAAAACAAAGAACACAGAGGCTAGATTAAAAAGACCCAGATCACATCCTGAAATGGAATGCTATCCAACCAGACACGACAACTGGCTCACCTGTGTGTAAGACAGAATTCACATTTAACAAGCATTCACATTTTCCCCATGTGCTGTACATTTAGATAATGATCCTTTATAATGTAGAAACAGGTTTTTCTTGAGCAGTGCAGTAGTGCTACACCCCAAAATCACAAACACCAATAAGTTTTTCTCAAATCTGGGATTAAATTTATACGGCTGGGATCTGCAATGAAATATTGCAGTGTATTCTCACGCCCTCTAACAGGAATGCTTCTGTTCAGGGTCCCAGGCAGACAGGCATGTTCTCCTTTAGTATATTACAAGCTGAACGAGGTTCAAGCAAGTCATTTCATTGCTGCTGCTCCCCAGTTTTCTGGTTTTCTTTTCCAAATGATACTCAACATTCCAGGGCTCCTGGACGTCATGGAGTTTACTCAATCCCTGTCACTGAGTTTACTATCTGGGAGGGTTTCCCTCCTCTGATTTTTGTTTTAAACATTTAATGTCCCTTGCATATTTTGGGGTTCTCCAAAGAATGCTGATGCACCATCTGTTGTTTTTCTAATGACTCTCTGTCTATCAGCACTCAACTGTGTAAGTTCATTAATAAGGGGAAAGATTTCTACAAATGTATACAGATAGTTGACGCAAAATTACACGATTGTTTAAATATATAGTTTGGGTTTTTTAAAACCACACTGGATATTTTTTTCTCCTGGTCAAGCGTTATATACATGTTATGAAATAAAATAACTATAATTTATTACAGTTTTTTCTTCTTTTTAAAATGAGGGCAAATTTTGTGTATGTGTGGCTTGTTTCACTAAGGTTCACAGACCAGGACTTGAACTAAGCTACAGGATGGGTCTAATGTGAAGTGGACATGAGGAAAAAGCATTGCCTTTCACCATTTTTTGCACCTCTCATTAACAAACATCTACAGAAATATCCATGTTGAGGACTCTAGGAAAGAATGCCCAGTTCATGCTGTTTTGCTGCCATAAACCACAATAATCCTTCAAATACTTGCCCTTGATATCTGTAATCTAATTTACTGTATGAAAAACTGGTTATTACACTTACTATGATTATGCCTTACGCCTTCAGGTCACTTTTAAAGCTACACTTGAGGAGGTACTTAAATAAGATTTTATAAATCCTTTGAAACAGACCTGCTAGACTTCTGTTGTATTCTAGAAGACTAGGAAACAGCTTACATACCTGCGAGTATAATATCCCCATGGCTTTTTTATATGTTGGGATTCTGGATGGAATCCTCTGCTCCTTAGCAAGCTCTTGACTTTGTATTATCCTTCGATTTGATGAAAATGTAACCTGCAAAGTTCTTCAGCCGAGCACTCTGAGCAAGCAAACAGGCTCAACTATTGTACTCAACTCCCAAGCGCTTCCCACTGTTGGCTGCAAGTTGGTTTTCTTAATCAGTCACACCGAGAGCCAATAGTGTGCTTAGAGGCCCTGCCCAGTGAGGCAGAGGTGAGTGTTGCTTTGCAGAAAGACTCCCACATCTCCGTAGTACAAGTTACAACAGAGAGAAAGTTGGCTCACTCTATCAGTTTGGAAACATGAATTGGAGGTTTCCTTAAAGGAAGCTGTTGAAATAAAAGCAACAGAAACATTGAAAGCGCTTCCAGTTTGTACAATGTGTCTTTAAAGAGGACCAAACTGGCAAAAGAGAATGAAATTGTAAAACCAGAAATGGCAGAATGATTACATTGTTATTTGAGGAGATACAAGCAGCTGCAGACAAAACGTAATGCACATGAATGCCAAACACAAATACACACACACACACACACACACCTGCCCAGGCACTCATTCCAGGATTGTGACTTCTGCAGGAAAATTACCATATTTTTCCATGTATAAGACTAGGTTTTTTCCCTTTTAAAAAAAGTCAAAAATCAGGGGCCATCTTATACATGGATACATCTCTCCCCATTTTCTTAAATCTGAGCCCCCCAAAATAGGGGACGTCTTATACATGGGGGCGTCTTACAGATGGAAAAATACGATATTCAGTGTACTGTGCTAACAGGCATTTTACTTTTAGCCACCTCCATCCTCTCAATATTGTACGTCAGGAATAGCCAATATAGTTCCCTCCAGGTGTTGCTGGAATACAAATCCATCAGCCCCATCCAACATTGATGATGGTTGGGAATTATGGGAGTTGTAGTCTACATCTAGAGGGTACCATCCTGACTATACTTGCTGAAAGTAACTTCAGCTTGACATTTCTGCATTGCAGGGGGCTAAACTAGATGACACTTGGGGTCCCGTCCAACTCTACAATTCAATGGTGCGATGATTTCTTGGTGAGTTTGGCAAACGTTCTGGTTGCTCATTTTCACTGTGGAGTGAGCACGGATCAATCAGTGCTACAACAAAGCACTTTTTAGGTCTTGCAAAACATGTTCAGCAGTCCCACCCTGGTACGCTTGCATATTTATCTTTACAAGATCATCTCTTGAATGTGAGCCCAGTGAGGAGGAGCCGAACTGCCCCAAGGCTGCACTGATCAAAGCCCTTCCCACCTTCTCCTAGGGAACTACTATATGGAACTAAAAAGGTCTTGTTGGGTTTTTTCAGCATAGCAAAAAGGAGTTGGTTGCTACTGCTTATATGGAAGGTGAGAAATGACACCTCCAGTCTAACCAAGCCAGTCTACAATTATGACTTTTGTTCAGTACGCAAGATTGACAGATAGCAAGTAGTTCTGGCTTAAATTCCATTTACTGTTTTGGAACTTTGAAAGCACGTTTCAAACTTTATGGCCTTATGTAAGTTTTCTTAGTAGTTCATCCTATTGATTTCAGACACATTAACATACAATAAATATTCTTAGGCTTGCATCATATTCCTAACCAGGTTTATTCTGTAATAAATTTCCCTGCTGCTAAGGTGACTTGCTATCCCCAAAATGATGGACTTTCTTTCCTTGGAGATTGGACGGCCATCTGCCATGAATGTGTGAGTCGAGATTCCTGCATTGCAGGGGGTTGGACTAGATAACCCCTGGGGTACCTTCCAACTGTACAATTCTATGATTCTAAATAGCACCCCGATCTAATACAGACTTGTGTGCATGTAAGTTCAATTCTTTCAGCTCCATCTATGAGCAAAATGTAGATCTATTCCTGCAGCTTTAATGTTTAAAAGGTGACTAGGATCAGCTCTTCAGCTGCAGAACATGTGGCTGAAATCACTGGCCTCAGTCCAGATGTGTGCAAATATAAAAATAACAACTGCTCACACATTGTCCTTTAATGGAAGCTGCCTGCAGACTAGGAAAACCAGAGCCAGCCTCCCTCTCTAATATTACTGACTCCAAGAATTCCAGCTTTCTTTTTTAGCTATTCATTTTGGTTGGCGATTTACATGTGCTGCACTCTTTTAATTCCACCCAGATAGCTACATTCAGATAGCAATGATCCTTCTTTACATGCTTGGAGCATAGTGACTGGCAAAGCAACTGTGAGTGGTGTATTTTACTTCTAACTCAATTTATTCCACATCTAAAGCAGTCTGTTGACATCTGTTTCTCTTTAGATTTAAAGAGTCCTGCTAAGCATCTTTCATGTTCGCAACTGACAAACACCTGCTTCACCATTCATTTAGAAGCCGGCCCATAATACAGTACTTGATGCCACAGGAAGTTCTAGGAAAGCTAGCTAAATCAGTTTTATTTGCCTTTTTCTCCAGTGTGGAGAACAAAAGGCTCTGCAGACAAGTGACATTGGCATGTGGAGTTTTGAAAGTCAGCAATCATATTTTCCTCGAAAGATGAGCAACACCCAAGGTATGTATAGACTCATAGCAATTTCTGCTTATCAGTAGAAGCGGCATAAACATGCAATAAAATATTTTGTATTTGCTGATGTGGAGAACTGAATTCTATAAAAGAAGGGTATGCTAGCAAGTAGGGCCATAAAATTTCAGCTACTGTATCTAATTTTCCTATGCATATGTTCTAGGTGTTTGATCTAGGTTCTGCTAACCCATAAGCATTCATTGCATTGTATTATTTTCCTAATGTGGAAAAATACAATTCAATAGTTAATAGTTTCATAGAATCATAGAACTGTAGAGTTGGAAGGGACCACAAGGTTAGAAGATCCCATGGACTGCTAGAAGATCAAACCCATCAATTCTTAAGGAAATCAGCCCTGAGTGCTCCCTGGAAGGACAGATCGTGAAGCTGAGGCTCCAATACTTTGGCCACCTCATGAGAAGAGAAGAATCCTTGGAAAAGACTCTGATGTTGGGAAAGATTGAGGGCACTAGGAGAAGGGGACGACAGAGGACGAGATGGTTGGACAGTGTTCTCGAAGCTACGAACATGAGTTTGACCAAACTACGGGAGGCAGTGCAAGACAGGAGTGCCTGGCGTGCTATGGTCCATGGGGTCACGAAGAGTCGGACACGACTAAACGACTAAACAACAACAACAACAAGGGTCATGTGAGGTTTCGAGTAACTGAGCTCATAGTATATCATTTTATTTTCACCAACACTGCAAATAAGATGATGTATGGCTCAAAAATGCTGTCCTGCAAGGCTTTCAGAAAGCCAGAAATTGCATTTTTGTTCACTAGACCTAGGGAGTCTGGTTATGCTGCAAATGGGTAATCTGTCTTACATACTTGTTGTTCCCATTATTGTGTCACAAGGTCAATAAGCATTATTTCATTTTGTCTGACATGGAGAACAAGAGGGAACATGATAGGACTGGTGTTGGCAGAAAGGGCTTTTGGAAATCAGTTGTTATCATCCTGCAAGATTCCAGAATGGAATTTCTTCTTGGGTTCCAGGAAGGTGGGACTCAAGGCATGTGATGTAGAATACAGCAATTGCTACCTCCCTGTAACAGTACCAAAAGCATACAACAAATCATCTCTAGAGTTGTCACTGAATCAGAAACAAAATCAAAGCTTTCTTTGATGCTCTAAAGCAGAGACATCACCTTGCCGACAAAGGTCCATACTGTATAGTTAAAGCTATGGTTTTCCCAGTAGTGATGTATGGAAGTGAGAGCTGGACCATAAAGAAGGCTGATCGCCGAAGAATTGATGCTTTTGAATTATGGTGCTGGAGGAGACTCTTGAGAGTCCCATGGACTGCAAGAAGATCAAACCTATCCATTCTTAAGGAAATCAGCCCTGAGTGCTCACTGGGAGGACAGATCCTGAAGCTGAGGCTCCAATACTTTGGCCACCTCATGAGAAGAGAAGACTCCCTGGTAAGACCCTGATGTTGGGAAAGATGAAGGGCACAAGGAGAAGGGGATGGCAGAGGACGAGATGGTTGGACAGTAGAAGCTACCAACATGAGTTTGACCAAACTGCGGGAGACAGTGGAAGACAGGAGTGCCTGGTGTGCTCTGGTCCATGGGGTCACGAAGAGTCAGACATGACTAAATGACTAAACAACAGGAGGAGGAGGAGGAGTGGGTAAGCATCCTCCCTCCTCACCTGGCTGGATGTCATGTCATCCTATGGGTGTTAAAACATTAGGGAGCTAGGTGTGGTTTTGTTTTACTTTAGTCTGGACTGAAGCTGGGAGCTGAAAAGAGACAGTGGTTTGACTTGTTCTCTGTGCTGAATCCAAAGCTATGGGTTTGGGACCCTCCTAGAAACCTAATGGGGAAGCAAGATCTGTTGGAGTGTTAATACTGTGAGCCTTTCTATCTTGTGCTCGGGTTGTATAGATGTCTAAGTAAAACCATATATCCTAAAGAAATTGCAGTCCCCAATGACCTTCATTCCAAAGAAAGTGAACCCTGGGTAAGTGCTGGCACTCCTGGAGTCTCTCACTGCTCAGAGATTAGTGTGAACACAATGGTATTAGAGGCAGGTCCAATAAAAATATATAGTAAAGCTACTGAAATTCACATCATATAATATTGTTGGGAAGACCTTTGAAAAGAGGTCTGTAGGCTTAGGCTGCAGCCCTGGGCATATTTTCATGGGAGAAGATCCCAGGAAGCTTAATGGGGCTTACTTCTGAAAAGACATGTATAGGGTTGCACTGATAAAGGTTTCTTTGTATGAATCTGTTCATTTAAAAGTGTGCAAGTAGAGCAGGCATTATGGGGGTGCAGCAGCAGCAACAGAACATGCCTCCCTGGGCACCTCGGTTCCCAAAGCAAGATCAGCTTGCTTCTCTCAATCTCAGGGAAACCTAGAGTGGCCAAGCTCATAAATTCATGAGCAAATTTTGTTTTCAGCACCACCTATATCTTCTGATACATTTGGGCAATTTCAAGTAGCTTAGGAAAGGGGTTTAGCTATAGTTTAATGGTCGGGGCTGCTGACGTCATTAGAGTATGAACTACAACCAAAGTGTGAAGGCCCGGCAGGGCCAGGTCCCAAGTGGTCCATTTTCAAGCCGTGTCTAGGGGTGCTGGGTGTGAGTCCATAAAAGGGGCCCCATGAAAAGCATGAAGGGAAGTCCCAAAGAAAGAAAGCAAAGGCCCAGAGGCAGGTGACATAAAATTTTCCAGGTAGGCAGCGAGGTTTGGAAAGGCAGCAATGCTAGGAAATAAAAGCTGCTGCTGCTATTTAGTAATTGTCCTTTACTTATCTGTTCCATGTTTTAAAGGATGGTGAGTTTTTTTGTTTTTTTAATCTGTTGTAAACCACCCTGTGGCTTGTGCAAAGAATGGTATATAAATCATCTAAATGCAGAGAGTAAGGACAGAGCTTCAGGCGTCATTAGTCAGCTAGTCTGACTGCCAAATTGCTCAGACTGGCAAGTCAGCCTGAAGGATGGCTGTTATATTAACCTAGCTAGCTAGTCTTTTTTCATCAGGGTAGTACTGCAGAGTAGCAATGATTGGGATCCTGTGAACAGGAACCTGTGGGTTGCACTGGAAGCACATAGATTGAGGTGTGTGGGGTCCCGCTATCAGATTTTTTTGGTCTGAGCACACTAGCGTATTACAAAAACAGAGCTCCGAGAGAAACAGAGACCTATCACAGTGTTTTCTCAGGGAGAATGCACCCCCTCCCCCTTTGCACAACTGCACAAAATGCATTTCCCCCCCCCCCAAAAAAAAAATCCCCAAAAACCTTATTTCCCTTTTCTTGTCTGTGGTGTCACAAGCAGGAAGGGAGACAGCAGGCAAAGAATTCTCCAACCCTTCTCTTAATTTCAAGTGGAGAAAGGTTGAACACCACCACCTGGTGTGAAGCTGAGAAATGACCATTTGTAATTTGTGAATGTTTAGATTTGAAATAGGAATGGAAAGCATACTGCCACATCTTTTCCCCCCAAGGGATGGATCAGGGCATATGTGGTGTGTCCTTTTATCGTGCAACAAACTCATGAATGATCTGGGGTTAAGAATGAGCAGTCAGATGGCCAGGTTTGTTGATGGCTCCCAATTATTCAGGGTGGTAAGGATGAAAGAGGATGGCAAAGAGCTCCATATTGGGAGAATGGGCATTAAAATGGCAGGTGCAGTTAAATGTAAGAGTAATGGACATGAGGGCAAAACGTAACTTCACGCATGGGGTCTTAATTGGTGGTGACAGACAACAAAAGGGATCATGAGGCTGTGGTGGATATAGCACAGGCATAGGCAAACTTGGCCCTCCAGATGTTTTGGGACTACAACTCCCATCATCCCTATCTAACAGGACCAGTGGTCAGGGATGATGGGAGTTGTAATCCTATAACATCTGGAGGGCTGAGTTTGCCTATACCTGATATAGCACATTGAAAATGCTGGCCAACAGTGTGGCAGCTATAAAAATAAATAAATGTTGAGTTCTATGTTACAGATCTTAAAGAGAATAAAACTGCCAATCATTGCCCTGCCTTCCTTTAAATTTACTGTGTGACTACACCTACAATGCTATGTACAGCTCTGGTTATCGCACCTGTAAAGAGATGGTGCAAAAAACAGCAACCAAAATGATTGGCAGGCTGGAGCAACCCCCTGCAAACAAAAATTGTGGTGTTTGAGGCTGTGGAGAAACATGTAAGTTATGTAAGAGTAGAGTGTTGACTCGGATTTTTCGGAAGAGAAGTGGTTTCCTGCTTCGGGGTGGATGTCCCTATGATAGTTCAGCACCAACTTCTGCAGAGTAGAATCATTGAATTGGAAGGGACCCTGAGGAGCTTCTAGGAACATCAACTGTAGAAATATGCATTTGTCCCATAATGGGATCAAACCTGCCACCTTGGCATTATCAGCACCACACCCTAACCATCTGAGCTATCCAACAGAGTGTACTATTACTATTAGATTGATCTATTATATTCATTAGTTGCTTTCCTTACAAAAGTGACCCAAAGCAACTTATATTAAAACATTTTCTGTTGACATAAAAACCCGGCCTTTTCTCCACAGAAATAGAGATTTCTTAATAGAGGGAGAAAATGTGGCATAGGTGTGCTCAGTAGTGTCATTATTTGTTGAGACAAAGTTTTATGAAGTTGGTGTGATAGAAGGTCAGGTTGTTCTTTTCCGTAAAAAGATACATCATGGGGTTTAATGGCTTAATAAACATGACTACAAGGAACTAAGTAAAAAACCAACATTTCAATAAACCCAGTCCTTCCGCAGTGAAAGGAAAAAAGAGGGCAGTTAAATTTTAACCTATGGGAAAGAAAAAGAAATTGTAGGAAATGAGCATGGAAAAGCAGAAGTTAAAAACCATCCAGGTGAACTGGAACTAGAACAGGGTTTTGATTTGGGTTGGGGTTTTTTAAGTACCAACAAAAGTGTTTAAAAGATCTTGGTTCATGCTATCCCAGACAAGATGCTGCTGATTCAGAAACATCAAGTTCTTTTTTAAAAAGCTATTGTTATTAAAGCTTGAAAACAAAAAGAGAATATATATATATATATAGAAATATCAAGTTCTGAAGGAACCAAACAGTCATTTCTGGGAGGAAAAGTTACTTATTATCAAACCAAAATAACCCACTCAGAAGTGTCATATACTTTAGAGGAAGGATAGTATGGTAAAGGGAATAATAACAAAAAAAAATGCGCCTCTAAACTCATTGATGTTTATAGGACACCAATCTATCAAATAGAGGCATATATCTAGATATATTCATATAGATGTTCTTCTCCAAACTCACTAGGAAGCAGAAAGAGTTTATACTGGCCCTTGTAAGGTATGCAACTAGATAACCAGAAGCAGTTGCTTTAGTTTTCACAGATATATTGGCAAAAAGGCTTGTTAAATAACATTTTTCATATTAGAAGCAATTGTATGGACACTGAACCAATTAAGACTGTGCACATGGGAACATAAGCTTCTTTCTCTCACTGTTCATAGTGCATTAAAGTGTATTAATATGCAGCATGAAAAACTAATTAAGAACTGTCTTCAACACATGCCAGTGCTTTTATTCTAGAAAAAAAAAGGTGCCAGTACTGCGCACCCAGGAAAAAAAGCACGGAACATTTCTATCAAGTACCTTCTGTCTACCTGAAACATCTGCATGGGATACATTTCAAGGAGCCATGTCTGATTGATCAGAATCTAAATATGGCCAAAAGACTGAGCCAGTCAATTATAAAATGAAGCCTGGAAACAGGCTAGTGAGTCACATAGTCTCCTCCGCCTGATCCCTGAATATTCCACTGTTTAGAACACAGACTTGGTAAAAGGTTTCACAGGAGACAGCAGAAGAAGTGTGCTGGAGGCAAACAGCATGTGATAAAAAAGGTCATTCATTGCACCCATACATATGAGTCAGACTCTTCACTGCTACAGCTATGGTTTACTTTATTGTGTCGGTAAAAGTAAAGGAACCCCTGACCATTAGGCATAGCTGCCAAGTTATCCCGTTTTTAAGGGATTTTCCCTTATGCTGAATAGGCTTCCTCGCGAGAAAAGGGAAAACTTGGCAGCTATGCCATTAGGTCCAGTCGCGGACGACTCTGGGGCTGCGGCGCTCATCTCGCTTTACTGGCCGAGGGAGCCAGTGTACAGCTTCCAGGTCATGTGGCCAGCATGACTAAGCTGCTTCTGGCGAACCAGAGTAGCACACGGAAACACAGTTTACCTTCCCGAAAGAGCGGTACCTATTTATCTACTTGCAGTTTGTGCTGCTAGGTTAGCAGGAGCAGGGACTGAGCAACGGGAGCTCACCCCGTCGCGGGGATTCGAACCGCCAACCTTCTGATTGGCTCTGTGACTGTAGCTGACAATGATTTCCACGGTAGTTCTTGCACCTATTCAACCTGCCTTGACACATAAATTACTAGGTTCTGCCCTCCCCTACTTCCTCCTCTGACTTCTGAGCCACACTAGAAACAGAATCACAGAATTGTAGAGTTGGAAGGCACCATGAGGGTCATCTAGCCCACCCCCCTGCACTTTAGGAATCTTTCATGGGTCTCGAACCCATGACTCTAAGATTAAGGATTCTCCTGCTCTTAACCCTAAACTTTTTTTCATTACTGCTGCTATTGTGAATTGACATGGTTGCAGACTGATTACTCTGTTCCTTGAAAATAACAATAGAAATACATGCATCGGTTGGATAGCTCAGTTGGTTAGAGCATGGTGCTGATCATAACGCCAAGGTTGTGGGTTCGATTCCATATAGGGCAGCTGCATATTCCTGCATTGCAGGCGGTTGGACTCAGGCTTCCCCAAACTTGGCCCCCCCAGCTGTTTTGGGACTACAACTCCCACCATCCCTAGCTAACAGGACCAGTGGTGAGGGATGATGGGAATTGTAGTCTCAAAACATCTGTAGGGCGGAGTCTGGGGATGCCTGGGCTGGACTAGATGATGCTCAGGGTCGCTTCCAACTCTATGATTCTATGATTCTACATCTTAAAAAACAACAACTGTGCGCAGATGTCAGGCGGCAGGCTCAGGCCAGTCTCACCAGGGTCCTAATTGCTGCTCATACTACCAACCCGCCTCTCAACTACTCCCATTCCAGCCTGAGGCAGACTCGAGAGAGCTAAGCGAAGTCGGGGGCGGAGAGCCGGGGGGATCGCTCTTTCGCGGGCTGCCGCTCGGCTTTACCGCGCCTTTCATTTGCGCCCCGCCCAACCGCTGTCCCTGTGAGTGCGCGCGCGCGTGGCGCCAGCCGGCTGTCTCCGCGGAGGGGAGCAACGGGCCCTTGGCTCAGCGACGGCAGCAGGAGCCCGCGAGGCGCTGCTGCTGCTGCAGGCGGCATTTCACTCGAGAGCGGCGTTCGCGGCGAGAGATTGGGGCGCGCACCGCCCCCGGCGCCGTGTCACGGATTAGGCGAGGCGAGCGGCGGGTGGCGGCAGCAGCAGCGGCGGCTGGGCTCGGCCCCGCTCATTGTTGGGCTATTGTGGCGGCGGCGACCGGCAGCAGCTGCCGCTCCTCTCTAGCGAAAGCCCTCAGGCGAGGCGGACTTGACGCGACTCTCCGGGCAGCCATGGCTTTATGGTAAACTGGCGCGCTTTCTCCTCTTCGGAGGAGAGGTATTGAAACGGGGGTGGTTTTGCTGCAGAGAGATGGAGGGCTGGGACTGGGGATGCGGGTCGGAAGACAGCCGGAGGGGGTGGGTGCCGCCCTCCCCGTGCCCAACGGCGTTTGCCTGGCGCATCTGGCCGGCCCCTAGCGGAGGCGCAGGGCTGGGCTGCGGACACCTTGCGGTCCCATTCAGAAAGCGCCCGCTCTGACGTGTTGACAAGGCGCCGACCCTCCGCCAGACAAACATGTGTGCCTCGAGGGGCGGGGAAAGCCTCGAAGCCCTTTTCTTCCGAGCTCCGCCTCTTGCTGCCACAGCCGGATCGCCAACGGCGAGGAATCTCGAGCTTAGGGAATCGGGATAGACGCGCCCTCTGCCTGAGGGTGATCTGACAGATCCCTTTCCCTTGCCATTACTGTATTATATACACCGTGTTTCCCCCTAGAGCATCGCCGCTCGGGAACATGCTGTGCTGGAAAGGGTGCTCGTTGGTTGTATTATCAGGGGTGGAGTTGATCTGGACAACGGGGCGGGCGGCAGTTCCCGCCCCCTTTGAAATGTGACGGAAACGAAGCAGCTTCAGTCGTTTCCAGATGTCATTTGTTTTAAAAGGGACACTTGGAAGGGAGTGCACATTTCAGAAACAACATTATAGATCCTCCCCACTCTTCTCTTTTTAAAAACAGACTCCACAAATCCCTTAACAGGCCCACTGGGGTTTGCTACCCCATCCCCACCTCCAAGCACCCCCTTTTCTGGTAAGTGGTGCTTGCCCTAGGGATTTTATTGCATCTGTACCTCAGACTCATTCTTCACTTCAGAGTTGCAGTTTTCTCTTTGCCTGCCCTCAGCACTTTAGTTATTGATTCCCCAAGGACTTGCAGGTTGCATCAAGATGGCCTTGAATGAAATACAAATACCTTCTGGGGGTGGGGAGAAGAAAGCAATCAAGACAATAAGGTGGAACTGAGAAGATGCTCAGGGAGAATTTTCACCCTCTCTCTATCATAAATGGCTTTCCTTCTTTCCTTTTCCCTTTTTATTGTGAGTGCAGTATATGACCTTTATAATTTACCATGCCATTATATATATTAGACTAACTAATGTCAGGATTAACACAAGATTCTGTTCCTAATTGGGTTCAACTGTAAATTGAACAGCAATTAGCACTCTACCAGGTTTTCGGCCTGGTAATTGCTCTTGTTCTAACAGGCAGTTTCTCCAGGGACATGTTGAAATATTGCCTGTAAATAGCGTTGCCAGAATATGAAAAATAAATGTCTGAAGAAAGTGAGGAAGGAGTAACAACTGTGAAATTGCGCTGTCTAGAATCTTGTACTGTATTGCTTTTCAATAGATAAAGGCTTGGCATAACCGTAACCTAGCTTGCTGTAATATATTTTAGTAGGCCAACTAAATGTAAAATTGATTGTATTTTAAAATATTGCATAATGATGTCACATTTCTGGACTGGATCTCCAGACAAAGGATAATTCATAAGATTAGCAATTACTAGGACTGATACGACTGTAAGAATAGTTTAGGTCTTGAGAAATTCAGAAGTCCAAGTTGAAAAGTGTTGTCAAATTCTAAATTGCTAGGAATGTGACTGGACAGCTACAGTTAGAAATGTCATAAACTGGGATTCTAGTGATAGAAGCTTTTTTTCTTTTTCTTTTTTTAAGAAAACATATACTGTATCTAAATTTGGAGTTTTTGTTGTTGGGGCTGTTGGTGTTTGGGCTATATAAAGCTGAAAGATTTACCAATATTTGCTTATTTTTAGCAGCTATGCTAATGTTCAGTGTCAGTAAACATTTTAAGATCATAACAAATTATATTCAATTGCTAAATGTGCTCACTCAAAAATGACCTATCTCAGTAGAGGCTAGGAGCAGTTTACACAGTGAATCAGTGCACTGAAATCATGAGTTTAGTGAATTCTGATGGGGTTTTGAATGTGTCTGAAAGTTGAGTCACACAACCCTCTCAGCATGTTACCATCCTCAGAGAATACTCAGCCTACAACGAGTTGACTTGGGAGAGCAGTGGGACTGCTGCTGGCAAGCTCTGAGTTTGGCACAGTCATTTTAGAGAGTTGGTAGCAGTCATTTTCCTCCCTCTGGCCTAGTAACTTGTCCTCTTGTTTCGAAGTGGAACTTAATGCAGCTAGCTTTGTCAGTTTTCTAACTGGAAGTAGAAAGTTTTTATTTTATTAAATGGTAACGGTAAAGGGGCCATTTAACAAGGGTGGTGCATGTACAGAAGGAAACTTCATGTACACATTCCTTGCATGGGTTGAAATTAAGCACTCAAAAGTATACAGTGGGCATCCATCTGTTTAGATTCTGTGTAACTCCGGATGTGGGATTGGTTACTGTACAAAGCACTTAACATTCATTTGGAGGAAGTGAGCATAATTCATTTGCTACTTCCTGTGGTACCAATTGTGAAGAACAGGATCTGTGATTTAGGCCTCCCCTCCAAACCTGAGCAGGAGATCTGAGGCTTTGCAAAGTGGCCATCTGTTGGGTGGTTAGATACATACAAAAGTGGACAAAAGTACATGGGAAACATACTGCTGGGCATGCATATGTCTAGACAGGGATCTGGAGAGGGGATAGGACCTGGTGGGCACCAGGGAAGACCTTTGTGGCTGCATGGGCACCCATGGGCACAACATTGATGGTTCCTGGTTTCACATGACATCCTGATGTACCCAAAATGTCAGTAACTGTTGACAGCCGGTGTATACCAGTGGTCAGAATTTTAGATTTTGATTAGGGAAATTTCCGGGTTCAATTTTCTGCTGACCCATGCATTTCACTAGGTGACCTTGAGCTCTCCATCTAGCCTACATCACAAGGTTGTTGTGAGGGTGATATAGTTAAGTCTTCGGCATATTGCCTTGGGCTCCTTAGAAGAAGGATGGAATACAATCTAATAAATAAATTAGATGTGTTTTTTTATGGACTAGTACGCGGGTGGCACTGTGGTCTAAACCACAGAGCCTAGGGCTTGCCAATTGGAAGGTCAGTGGTTCGAATCCCCACGACGTTGCTCGGTCCCTGCTCCTGCCAATCTAGCAGTTCGAAAGCATGTCAAAGTGCAAGTAGATAAATAGGTGCCACTCCGGCGGGAAGGTAAACGGCGTTTCCGTGCGCTGCTCTGATTCGCCAGAAGTGGCTTTGTCATGCCGGCCACATGACCTGGAAGCTGTCTGCGGGCTCCCTCGGCCAGTAAAGGGAGATGAGCACCGCAACCCCAGAGTCGTCCGCGACTGGACCTAACAGTCAGGGGTCCCTTGACCTTTCACCTACTGCATATATATATTTGTTTCACAAACCAGAACTGAATATAAGCTGTTTATTTTTAAAATGGGGGGAACTTCCCCTACCTCCCAAACGACATGCTACTTTTGTGTTGTAATAAGGGTATTGCCTACCAACAGGTCATTGGTTAAAATCCCATTGCTCACATGAATGTTATTAGAGGATACACCAGTCTGCTAGCTATGAGCGGATTAGGAGCGTACTGAAGTAATGGAATGCTTAGAATAATCATGCCAGTTGACCTTAAAGAAGTTTGTAGCAAACAAGCATATGGAATTAACTCTTCTCCATGAGCTGAAGGTCACCTTCTTTTGATACCTTTGCTCTGAGTCAAGTTTAAAAATCAATGGAATGGTTTACCTTGATACAGAGGCAGAATTCGTCAGTATCTTTTCTACACACAATAAACAACCAGGGTAACCTTAGATCTAACTACTTCCCTCTTGAAACTTCTATATGATCTGTTTTATTATGATTTTGCTACACTAATTTGTCCATCCTTTATGTCCAGTTGACACTTGGAAGAAGACAGAAAAAACAAGCCTATCGTACACTCTTTGCAGGGCAATACAAGAGCACTACACAGTAAACAGCCCATAGTCACTTCTGAATAAGTATGCAGAGCATTGCATTGTAAAATCAACTAAACTGTTGTAAAAAAGCAGACATATTAAATGATTGCAATAAGATTTTACAGTACTTTCAAGTGACAGAAGTGCTTATATATCTTAATCAGGTTGTCATCTATAATGTAACTGCTTAAGCTTTCATGGAGCTAATCTTAGAGCTCACTGTGTACATTCAAATTTGCTGTCATTTTAATGTTTGAAATTTCTGCATAATTTGATGTGAATATGTATCAGTTGAATGTTTGCATGCCTCTGTTTGCTTTGTGTTATTGATTTGGCTTGACATGTAGTCTACTTTCTTCAGTTACTAAGTTGCTGTTATTGTTATTATTATTAGCCAACCTTCCTACGCACGCACCGTATAAGAAATTTGCTGTGCCCTGGCAGCATAAAAGGAAATAATTACTGTATCTCTCTTAGTCATTTGCCTAGTCATCAATGGGACTATTTACAAACTCAGAAGCTGCAACAGTGTGTGTGTGTGTGTGTGTGTGTGTGTGTGTGTGTGTGATCCCCAGTTCTGAACTACTTATATAGATACTTATATATAGTTACTTATATAGATAACCAGCAGCCACCTTGTTGACATTGCTTAGGAATTCTAAGAAACCAACAAATTGGTGCAGTTTTCAAAGGTTCAGTCTGCCAAAATGGCATCCATTTACAGTATATCCAAACGCAGATAAAAGCCTGCTACTTGATCGCAGGAACCATCATGCAAAATTTGCTTATAACATTCATAGCAAGCAGATAAAATTTTTTCCACAATATAGGTTGAAAGATGAGGGATAGGCACTTGATCGAATATATTAACTATGTTAAGACATTAACTGTTAAAACAATAAAGTCATGAGCAGATAGGAAACTTATGCTAATTACAAAAACAAATTAGTTAACATTGTGATACAATTAAATTCACTTTTAAAAAAGTATTTATTCTGTATGTTTATATCCCTCTTTTTCTCTGTGATGGAACTCAAGGCAGCATATATGGGCTTCCCAGGTAGACACTGACCAGGCACAGACCTGCTTAGCACAACCAAGGCAGCTGTCTCATGTGCCCTCAAATCACGCCTGGAGTCATTAGACAACTTGCTATAAATTTAAACAGCACTAGGTAGGGTTTCTATAAACCAGAGCTTTCCAAACACTTCATGTTGGTGGCACACTTTTTAGATGTGCATCATTTTGCGATGTAGTAGTTCAGTTTTACTAGCAAACCAGAGGTTAAACCAGGCACAGGCAGACTCGCCCCTCCAGATGTTTTGGGACTACAACTCCCATCATCCCTAGCTAACAGGACCAATGGTCAGGGATGATGGGAGTTGTAGTCCCAAAACATCTGGAGAGCCAAGTTTGTCTATGCCTGGGTTAAACTAACCCCTTTACAGCTCCGGGAGGAGCTTAGGGAGTGTTCGCGCGGCACAGTAACGTGTCGCGACACATGGTTTGGAAGGCTCTACTATAAATGCTAACTATTCTGCAAACAAAAAAATTCCTTCAGTAGCACCTTAAAGACCAACTACTGTTGCTACTGAAGGAATTTTTTTTATTTTGTTTCGACTCAGACCAACACGGCTACCTACCTGTAACTATTCTGCAAACATTTCTTCTTTTACTTTTATCCTGAAGCATCAGGGCCAGCCTTTATTTAAAATAAAGTAAATTAACAACAGCTATCACAGAGGTAATGATCATCCCTGCAGCAAGCAAAATAGAATAATAGGTATTCTTTGGCAGTGGTATTTGCCACTGATAACTGGCTGCTTTCCTGTTCAGATACACCAGTGGTTTTCAACCAGTGTTCTCTGGCACCCTGGGGTGCCTTGAGGGATGGCAGGGGCAACACTGGCCTCTGTCCCTCTTTCCTTCCCTCTGATGCCCTCTCACATCTCTACCACCCAAAGGCTTCACAGCTGTTTGTTGCAGCAGCCTTGGCTACAAGCTTCCCAGGCCACTCTGGGGCAGTGTTAGGAGGCACCTCTTTTTGGGGTGGTGGCAGCAGCTGCCTGGAGGAGTCCCAAGGAGAGGGGAGAGGAGGCTAAGGGAACACTCCACAAGGTAGGGTGTTCGAAAGAGGGTAAGAGGCTTCCAGCTCTGCAGGCAAGGGGAGACATAACTGGGCTCTTGAGCCCCACAGGGGTGCCGCAGAAAGAATGTAGTTGGTCAAGGGAACTGTGGACTCAAAAAGGCTGAAAACCACCTACAATTACTCTAGGTGGCCAGTTGGAAAAAAACTTTGCTTTTCTTCAAGTTTGTCCCTAATTGCTGCAGGGCCAGGAGGCAGCATCTCCATTCCTGCAATTTCTAAAACTTCTTTAATTTCATTTTGGCATTAAGCTGACACCTGTGTGGTGGCATCCCTAACTTCATGGAATATTTGATCATATTTGACTGCATCTTCATCTTCTTCTTTGGTGATCACTTGTAGCCAAGTAAGATTGTCTTCTATAATCACAGTTTTAAAAGTGAGTCCGTAAGTGACTGTGGAGGCCATTTCTGGATCCACATGTCCTTCCACAGGGGACATACCGGTAGGTTTCTGGGCAGGAGTTGATCATGGTGAGGGTTTGCCAAGCGTGCCTTCCTCTTAGCATGTTTCTCTCTTTTGTCCTGAGTTCAAGCATCTTCAAAACCCATGACACCTTTGGTAAAGGCTGTTCTCCAATTGGTGCGCTAGCAGGCCAGTGTTTCCCAGTTGGCTGCATTTAATGGACAGTCAGTTGACAATATTTGATCAGTCAATTGACCCAAGTGGCAATTCTATAAGTACGCAAGGCTCATCAGATTTGTGGTGCTTGGGATGTCTGGGCTTCCTCAATGCATAAATCAGACAGATTAGGAAGATAAAATGGCCACTCTGAGTAATGACAGCTGTTGCAGGCAAAATTTGCAATGGGGCAAAGCAGAATAAAACTGGAGAAGGTAATAGAAACGGGGCCAAGAGTGCAGGGGACATTCAGCTTCGATAAAGACAGTTGAGAAAAATAATATGCTGGGACAGTAAATTTGTCCATTGCCAAGGGAACTCTCCCAAACCAGAATGCCAGAGCTAATTTGTGTATTCTGCTTAGGACAGGTGTGGGGGACAATTGATTGATCAAACAGTGCCTGTTGAGCAGTCAATTAACTTCAATCAGTTACTTCATGCATGAAAATAATGCCTACCTTTTTTTATTGTAGGGACGCAGGTGGCACTGTGGGTTAAACCACAGAGCCTAGGGCTTGCTGATCAGAAGGTCGGCTGTTTGAATCCCTGCGATGGGGTGAGCTCCCGTTGCTCGGTCCCAGCTCCTGCCAACCTAGCAGTTCGAAAGCACGTCAAAGTGCAAGTAGATAAATAGGCGGGAAGATAAACGGTATTTCCGTGCGTTGCTGTGGTTCGCCAGAAGCGGCTTAGTCATGCTGGCCACATGACCTGGAAGCTGTACGCCGGCTCCCTCGGCCAATAATGCAAGATGAGCGCCGCAACCCCAGAGTCGGTCATGACTGGACCTAATGGTCAGAGATCCCTTTACCTTTACGGGATTGTTTTGTAACAATAAAGTCTCTATTTCTGAGCCCTGCAAATGCCAAGTTACAACTTGCCCTGTAATTCCTAAAAGCATTCCACTCTCTTACCTTCCTATTAACCACATGACCTAGCTCAAGGGTGGCTAACCATTTTTTCTTTTTTTCAGTCAAGGGCCACTTTCACTCTTGACAAATCCCCTGGAGCAGGTGTTGCTGCTCCACACAGTTGTATGCACATCCATATGCACACTCCCTCCCTCCTCAGTTGATCCATGGAGTCTGATGATGAGGTGGCTTCCATCCCCCACACCAGGGGTTCCCAACAAAATTTTCTCGAGGACCCCTCATCGAGCCGCAATTGTGACAAGGACCCCCATTAATTCCTAATCCTAAAATTAAAAAGTGAGAGCCAAATTAAGAGTCTTTTTATATTTTATATTTATACGTTTTTACAGTTACAACAGAGTACTCCATCAGTATACAGTTAGTTTTAATTTTCAGTTCTTAATGAGATGAGTTAAATCTGTCCTTTGAGTCCATTATTTCTGAAATATTAGGTTCCAAACTTGAAACTTTCACTCTGAAATCCGACTGCATGTTGAGCCGATTCCTATATTTGTTTTTCATGAAACACATGCAAGAAAATGCTTGCTCACACCAATATGTGGTTGCAAATGGAAGGATCTTTTTCATTGCCTTATCTCCAAGTTTCTTGTAGTCCTTGCGGCATACAGCAGAACTACTGCCTCTATCTAATTCTAGTTTTGCGCTAGACTCTGCTCATGCAGGAAGCGGCCAAAACAAAAAATCTGTTATCATACAAAATATATTTAATATATTTTTTATTCTAATAGGATCTTGAGGACCCCTCTGGCATAGCTCGCGGACCCCTGGGGGTCCCCGGACCACCTGTTGGGAACCACTGCCCCACACCATTCCCCCCCCCACAGTCGCCAAAATCAGTAGAGTCTTGGTGGGGGTCAGCAACGTTTTCTTAGAGGACCTGGATTAGACTGCCAAGGGGACAGTTAGCCACCCCAGTAGCTTCACCTACTAGCTGGATGCTGCACTGCCAGCTCTGAACAGTACAGGTTTACAGTTCAGTAGGGAGCAACACACACAAGCAATTTCACCTAAGTCACAAGTTCCCGTTCATCAGTAGACGATCACTAAATCCATTGCATTTGATATGGTGAGGCTTTATCAAGTGCTCTGAAACTGTCATGATTATGGGAGCAAATTGTGGAATGTTCTTATAATAAGCTGTGTTCTTATAATAAGCATAATTGCCATTATTCTTTTATTACTGTTCTTAAGATAAAATGCTCTAAATTTGTCCAATATTTTGACCAGTCAAATGGCAAACCAAATTCTTGTTTCCCTCTAAATGGTGGTAATATAGTCAGCCCTCCTGCAGGCTCTGTAGGCTCTGAGAGAACTTCAGTTTTCAGAATAGGCGATGAAATAATTAAGAGAGATCTTTGTGGGGCACTCTTTACCTACTCAGCTTTTTCTCTGCTATCAGATTATTTGGACACTGAGTGTTCAGGATTCTTATTATTTTGGAGGAAGATGGCACACAATGAGATAATTGGATAATGCCAGCGTTGTGATAGCAGAATGACTTGAATTGTTATTTGGTTTTGAAAATAATGTGTCGATTTATAGACACAGATGTCTTCTGTTTAGAAGAGAAAGATGATGTAAATACATTCTACTGAAATTATTGTTTGAACAACCTATAAATAGCCTATCCTTCAACTCAGTTTGCTAAAGCCAGTTAGGCAGCCAGAGCAAGTTTTTTTGAAATGAAAGGGGCTGAGTGCTGGAGTTAGATACTCCGTTTCTATTAAAAGATGATAGAAGATGAATGCTTATTAAAAAAAGATTTTTCAGATACCTTGCAGAGCTATTTCTGCACAGTCTACAGTTCCACCTTAGCCTGATCCTGTCAGATGCTATTTTGGAAAATAAGAATATAAGGTTCATGTGCCAGGATTTCTGTGGCTCCTCAGAGTGAAGAGTATGGCACTGAGATTGCATCACAAGAATTCCAAAGCATGATAATACAGCAGCACGGCTCGATAGTACTGTGCTGATAACCAGTAAGTACCACTGCAAACAACAAAGCAAAATAATTTTCAAGCCCACCCTCCAAAATTTTGGGAAGATTATTGAAGTACATATGAATTGCTCAGTTGGAATAAACCCTTACTTTCACCTTGGGATAATCAAGTGATAATGCTGTTTATGGCTGCAAGGCGAAATTACTGCTTATTGGTCCAGGACGGTTGATAGATTTTTCATTAATGGGAGCTAATTGTTAGGAAGTAGTTAGAGAACTCTGAGTGTTTTGAGTAAGAGTTAGCAGAGCTGGGAACGTTATGCCTACCATGCTAAGGGGGAAGACAGCTGATGTAAGAGGGGTACCAGTATGTGCTGCTGTGTGTGCATGTGAATAAAAAAAAGAAACCACTTTTGGAACCGGGCAGGATACAAAGAGGGAAGCTGTGAATGGAAGCATCTTGAAGTGCCAGTGCCTTTCCAGGGATCTGGTGTGGCATAGTAGATATTGCCTCTTATGGTAGAACAATCACTGCTTTCATGTATGCTCTGCTTGCATATTTGTACATACTGTAAGCCAAACATGATAAAAATGTCGGTCTCCAGCACTCAAAGGAAAGCAAAACCTGGGAGGTGATTTTCCTGGAACTTTTCACCTCTTAAAGAATATGGAACGATATCAGCATGTCGCTCACAGTCCTAGTAAATTTGAGTTAGCATTTTGCATTTGCTTATTTTTACTGGCTAAGATATCTATAGATAGAATTTCACCCCCTTCAGCTTACCACTCACATCTTCTGTTGCTTTGATTTCCGATGTCTGGTTTTGTCACTTCTCTAAATCTACCAGGGTGCAGGTGGCAGAACCATTGAGGCTTGCAAACTTGCCTGTTGATATTACTAATCACATTGTTCCTTTTTCAAACCCTGCATTTTGTTTCTTTGCCTTCAAAGGGTTTATGCGGGGGGACGGGGGTTTGCTGAGCTCGCAGGGCTTATTTGCAGAATCAGGCTCCAACGTGCTTGACATTTCCATGCTTGACATTCTGAGATAATGACCTTGGTTTATATGAAGAGAGATCTCAAGGGCTTTTCTGCTGAGTTAAGGTTATGTGAATCAGGGACAGGTATATTTCAGTAGAGCTGCGAATTGCGCCCCCAAAAGTAGTTAGTCCTACTATTATTTATATGGTGAAAGGGATATATCAGGGGTTGCCAACTTCCAAGAGACTGCGATCTACTCACAGAGTTAAAAACTGGCAGTGATCTACCCCCTTTTGGGGGTTCAGGTTGAGGTTGAGCTTTTTTTTTAGGAAGGAAAGCCCTGTTTTGGGGGATTCAGGGCAAACATGTAGAGTTTTTTTAGGGGAGCCAAAGTTGCTGAGCTTCTTTGGGGGGAGCCAGTGATCTACCACAGACGTCCAGTGATCTACCAGTAGATCATGATCTACCTGTTGGACATGCCTGGGATATATCAGCAGACCTAAGGTATGGTGTATTAAAGGCTGTTACCAGTCTACTCATGCATGATAACAGTGTTTGTCTTGCCTGGAAAAATAGTAGTGAAGGAACAAATGCTTTCTTACACTTTACATAATTACTTTGTGCAGTAAAACAGAGAACTTGGCTCTTGGTGCATGTGCATTTCCACATAGTGATATGTTGCTAGGAAGGAGCCTACCATGAAAGTATAGTTGTTTTCTTTGTTTAAGGTGCAATCTTATGGCCCTTGGGGCTGTGATTCATATTTCAGGAGACAAATACTGGTTAGTTACAGCTGTTGACGAGATAGGAGCATCATCAGTATATTTCCTTAGAACTTTGTCATGGGTGTGAGATGTTGGATGAGACTGCTATTGAGCACTGTATCTTTCCCCATTCTGTTTTTTTGTGGCTAGATGGAAGGACTGGAGAGGAACAAAAAGCTTGGGCTGCCAGCACAAAGTAACATGGAACAACCATTCACTGTAAGTTCATTGGTAAGTGCTAAGGGCGGATGCTTCATGATGCATGAAAAGCTGCTTATCAGACATGTCTGCTTGAATGGTGTGGATATTGCTTTTTTTGTGAAGCAAGCATCCCACTCAAGCTCAAAATACACCCTGGAACATGTTGTCCATCTTTCCAAAATGTATTGAGTTGGCATAAAATAAAAAAAGTTTATGAATGCTACTTCTTACTCTCCATCTGGTCCATAACTTTTTACTTTTACTGAGCTCCTCTGATAATCATATTATTGTTGATAAGTTATCCCAAACCACTCCTTTAAAGCCTTTAAAGCCAGACATAATTAAAAAATCACAACTTTTAAGGCTTGAGGTAGACATGACAGAAGATGTGGGGCTGCTGCTAAAAATAGGACCACCCTCTCCTCTTTTCTCCCCCTCCATAAAGTCTACCAATACATAATGTATGGTGAGACATCATCACAGTGAGAGAATATCTTTGCTACATTTAAGTGGCTGCCCCTTGGGGGCACAAGGAAACTCTCAGCATGGTGGCATGATGCCATGTGCTTAAATTGCCAGGAGGAGGCAGAGATACAGGACTGCTGTTTTCTTCAGCAGTCTTCCTTTCTCACTATGTCTTTGCTTAAGCCTGAATCATGTCTCAAACTTCCCATATTACATTCCTGTTTATGAAAGGGGCCGAACAGAGTGGCTATGGTTGGTTTAAAAAGTGACGACTGAAAGCTTTATGATTCTGGCAATATGCAGATGTGAAAGACAACATTTCAGAACAACAGCAGCTGTGAAAAATATAGCATAATGGGCATAAAGTGCACCTCTCTTGCATCATTAAGCAAAATGATTTTTGGAAAGTTGTGTGGTTTTGAAAGTGTGGTTGTGTGCATGTGCATGGAGTAGCTGGGGGTTGGTTTAATGGCATTTCCCCTCCACTATTTTGCAACAGCTTTGATGGAGCAAAATCAAACCTTGCTGAAACCGTAGGTTGCAACTGCTAATTGTGGCTCGAGATTTCAGCTCGAGTTCCTTGGATAAGTTCAGTAACCAAAGCGAAATGCAATTTGTGCTGTCTGTTTTAACAGAAAAGGCTAGCAGCTATACCTGACCACACAGATGTTTCACTGAGCCCAGAGGAGCGTGTACGTGCCTTAAGCAAACTTGGTTGTAACATCACAATAAATGAAGACATTACTCCACGGCGCTACTTCAGATCTGGAGTGGAGATGGAGCGCATGGCATCTGTATATCTGGAAGAAGGAAATCTTGAAAATGCCTTTGTTCTCTATAATAAGTTTATAACGTAAGGATTGGTCTGGAGTTATGGATATCATCCTGATCTTAATTTTTAGAAACTGCAATTTTAAGCTGGTGGAGTGCTAGCAAATGATTCCAAACGTGTCTGAAAACACGGGCTTTGCTAGGCAGTGACTTTAGAGCTCAACAAATATGTCCTCATTTGTTACAGGGCACACATAAGGCTTTCCTAACTTCTGCTTCCAAAATACTGTATTTTCCAAGCATGTGAACAGTAATTACTTTTATACCTGGAAAATACATCTTTCTCCCAGCTAGCATGTTAGTTGTGACGTGAACACTGCATGCAATGCAACTGCACTAGTGCCACAGAGCCTGGTAGAAAGTGTATGTTAACATTGGTAGTGATAAACAACACAACCCTCACCTGGTGCTAGGGATTTTCACAGTTTTTGTTCACTCCATGTTTTTAAGTGATCCAACCTGATTCACACTTTTGGATTAATACGCAAATCAGAAGACAGTAGGCCAAAACATCTGGAGGGCCGCAGTTTGGGGGTGCCTGGTCTAAATGTTCACAACTATTCAGACTGGGACACCTGCCTAAGTTTTGAGAAGTTGTTTTCAGTTGAAGTATTTAAATGTTCAGTGCTGGGCTAGTACCCCCGAGGAAAGAGGCAAGAAGAATTGAAATGGAGGGAAGAGAAGGATTGAAAAATTACATTGTCAATTGCAACAAACAAATATATTCTAAACATAGGATTGACTGCAATTGAGAAACATTATTTTTCTGGAAGAGCTGCATGAGAATGAGTGGCACTACAGCATAGTAAATAGTAAACCAATTGTGCACTGAGAACCGACTGTAGAACTGCAGTGTTGTAATTTAAAATCCAAAGGTATAGAAAGCTGCTGTGAATCAAAAAAGGAACACTGGGTCCAGCCTCATATGATTTATGCAGCCAGCTTTTGTCTCTGCAGGAAAACAATGGTGTTGTGGATATTTCTCAGACATGCAAGGTGGAAAATGTGTGTGTCTCGTTTTCTAGTTTGTTTGTAGAAAAGCTGCCCTGTCATCGAGACTACCAGCAATGTGCAGTTCCAGAAAAACAGGATATCATGAAGGTAGAGTTGCTTTTTTTAAAAAAAATCTATAAAAAAAATCAGGACTTCTTTTTCTTTTCATGAACCAATAACAACAGCACCACCAGCTCTGCTAAGGCATTTGGGCTCTAGAAGCTGCCCAAGGGCCAGATGTTTCCATCGGTGCAGAGTGCTACAGTATGAACTCTGGGTTTGGAAGCCATGTTCTCCTATGGAGACCAGACTTTATACATTTTCTCATGATTAAATTATGTTAGCCATTTTACCAAGGCAGCAGTGCCATCATGACCTTTGACATCTATCAGTAGCAAACACAAGGGCAGTTAAGGCCATTGAACAGCCATGTCAATAGAGGCATTAATCACAGATAAAGCTGGTTCATAACTCTGAGCCTTAATTTTTTTTGTATTTAATTTTATACTAATAGATGAATTGGTTATGAGATCAAGATGGTGATCTGGAAAGGGAGGAAAGCAAGTATTTATACGCATGCATGCACATATTAATTTATTTATTTATTTTAATTCTCTCTAACAAAGAAACTGAAGGACATAGCCTTTCCAAGAACTGATGAATTGAAGAAGGAGTTGTTAAAGAAATATAATGCAGAATATCGGGAATATATGCAAGACAAGGTAAATTCCACCAGAACATTTTATATTGTATATGTTTTTAATTATATGTGCACTCCATCATCAATATTCTGTATAACAAAGCTGGGAAATATGTAAACCTTTAGTAAGGAACCCTATATGTGAATTACATAATTTATTTAGCCTTTAAACCTTTTGTGATAGTGGTGGTAAGTAACACTGTTACTATTGATGATAATAATAATATTATTAATGATATTAATGTGAGCGGAATAGTGTTTATATGAGATACTTTTTTTACATTGCAATGTAGTCGAAGCAAAATTACAAGTATGCTTGGTACTTGGCCAATAAATTATTCCTATTCCTGTTCCTAATAATAATGATGTTTAAAATGAACAAAAAGTGAAAGAGAACACTAACATATAAGCTATCTATTGAGAAACCAAAGTCCTTTGTTACCTTTTGATCCACGAAAGTGTTCCACTGGATTGATGCTAACCCTTCCTCCATCCCCCGGCAACACAGATACACACAAGTAGGCAGCCATGCCCAAACAACATGGGTGCCAAGAACTGTACGGCCCACAGGCAATCCAGCCATATTCTGCCTTGCTCTTGGCCTTGCTCTTGGCCTTGGCCTTGGCCAAAAAGTTTGGCCAAGAATCATAGCCAGCAATAAAAGTGTGTCAGCTCCCTGGCATTATTTATTTTTGCCAGTATTCACTGCCTATGTTTGTGCTCATAGAGGAAAGGATCCTTTCCAAAGCCCAAAATATGCATGATGGTGGGAAACCTACTAAATGAAAAGTTCTCATTTTCACTTGCAAAATAAGTGTGGGTGGTGCAACTGAAAGGGTCAGAGAGCTATGCAGCCATACACTCCTGGCCTTTAAATAGTACTCCATTTTATGTATGAAAGGGACAAGTATTTAAACAATTGGATCTGCCATGTCTAATGTGGTTTGAACCACTGTGGGCTCTACATTGGATTTTTTCATGTAATGCATTTTTTCAGGGCAAATGCAAAGCTGAATTACTCAAGAAGCTAGAGCAACAGAAACTGATAGAAGCAGAGAAGAAGCGGATTGCACAGATTCGTCAGCAGCAGCTGGAAACAGAACAGTTTCAGTTTTTTGAAGATCAACTGAAGAAGCAAGAAAGAGCCCGTGATGAGAAAACTAAGGATAATTCAATTACATCTGAGCAGACTGATGGCAGCACGTTATCATCGTGCACTGCAACACATCTGAATAATTCTTTCCCCACAACAATTGCAAACAAGAGCGATGGACAGTCTCCTCCTATAAGTCGGGCCTTAAAGCCAGCTGCTACTCTAAGTGCTGTTCAGAGTAAGGGAGCAATTTTGTTGTTGTTGTTGTCTTCTTCCCATGTTATTGAACTGTTAGACCATAGTCAACTGTGTGGCTAAGGTTCACAACAGGTGGCATCCAATATAAATCGGAATATATGAAAGATTTCACCTAATAATCTACACAATGCCAATGATTAAAATTCCAAACAGTTGAAATGTTACAGCATAGAGCATTTTCTGAAACTTTGATACATACATAGGTATCTTTTATGTGTTTCCATGTGTTTCCATGGAGCTCTGTAAAGGTTGCCCAGTTACTTTTCAGACCTCCATTTGAATTGAGTGGTTTTTCCCTAAAAAGGAAAAGCCATGAATAAATATTTGGTAGTTCAACCTAATGAAGGTATCCAAGACAATTATTCTTTGGCGATCACTCGTAGCCGAGTAAAATTGTCTTCCATAAATACGATTTTAACAATGGGTCCGTAAGTGACTGTGGAGGCCAATTCTGGATCCACACGTCCTTCCACAGTGGGGACATTGGTTTCCAGGCAGGAGTTGATCATGGTGTGGATTTGCCAAGCATGCCTTCCTCTTAGCAAGTTTCTCCCTTGCGTCCTGAGATCGAGTTTCTTCAAAGCCCATGACACCTTTGGTAAAGGCTCTTCTCCAACTGGAGTGCTCGCAGGCCAGTGTTTCCCAGTTGTCAGTGTTTATACTACATTTTTTTAAAGATTTGCCTTGAGACAGTCTTTAAACCTCTTTTGTTGACCACCAGCATTACACTTACCATTTTTAAGTTCGGAATAGAGTAGTTGCTTTGGAAGACGATCATCAGGCATCCGCACAACATGACCAGTCCAACGAAGTTGATGTTGAAGAATCATTGCTTCAACACTGGTGATCTTTGCTTCTTTCAGTACACTGATATTAGAATATCAGTGTACTGGAAGAAGCAAAGAACAGCTTTATGAAGGTGAACTAGGGGTATGGAAGAATGCAAGCTATGTGAATGGAAGTCTCAAAGAAGGGAGTTCTGAGATCCAAATATTTCCCTTGAGCAAACCAACAAATAGGGTATACTAGAAGTCAGTCACAAACACACAATATTTCTCTGTATTCCTCATCACTCCTTTCCCTTTGACTTTAGCTTTTTAAGTCACTCGAACCTCTTTGAAACCCTGATTCTGGAACGATGCTTCCAAAAGTTCAATAAATTCTGTTTAATAACTGCTCATTCATCCTGGAATGTTGGCCAATGGCCCAAGGTCAGCTAATGACCTTCATGGTTGAGCAGGGATCCCAAACCAGCTTTTCCACTACATCACACTGACACTCAAATCCTAAAATGCACACACCAAATAAGTGAGAGTGCAGCAACTCTAGTAGCTGTCCAACCTATATAGCTTGTGATATTTTATAGAAATTTCAGCCTCTGTTTGTTGCACAAGCCATTTGCCATAAGTAGAGGGCAACTGAAACAGACACAGAAGAAAATCATCATTAGGAGCTGGACAGTCACTTGCAGTGTCTATATCTACCCTGGATTCTGACTGTAGCTAGATAGTGTATAAATTTCCAAAATAAATGAATAAATACAAAATAAATTATTCAAAAAATTAGCCTCCCAATTTGAACATGTACTCAAGTCAGTCAAGCGCTTTTTAAATTGTGTTGTATAAGAGCATTTTAATACTGTAGACTTCTGCATTAATGTAAAAAGGTAAAGGACCCCTGGACGGTTAAGTCCAGTCAAAGATGACAATGGGGTTGTGGCACTCATCTCGCTTTCAGGCCGAGGGAGCTGGTGTTTTTCCATAGACAGCTTTCTGGGTCATGTGGCCAGCATGACTAAACCGCTAGTGGCACAGTGGAACACCGTGACAGAAACTGCTAGGTTGGCAGGAGCTGGGACCGAGCAATGGGAGCTCACCCCGTTGCAGGGATTCGAACTGCCGACCTTCCGATCAGCAAACCCAAGAGGCTCAGTGGTTTAGACCACAGCACCATCCTCATCCCTTACCTTACCTTTACCTCTGCATAAATGACACTCTTTCTCTCTCTCTCTCTTTAGACAATGTGGCTGAAGGGCTGCGAAGTGTGGTTCTGCCCAAGGATCTTTGCCACAACTTTCTGCTGCTAGCAGAGGCAAATACAGTAAGAGGAATAGAGACATGTGGAATTCTCTGTGGAAAACTGGTACAGTTGAACCTTCACATTTGTATGGGGAAGGCACTTTTGATAGTACTGTATTTTCCTGTAATGAACTGATATCAGAGCAAAAGCAAATGTGGAGTGTAAGTGTGCTACATAATTGACTTTACTTCTCAGAAATTCTTACTTAACTGTGGTCTGCTGTTTGCCTTTTGGGGGAGGAGCATAAATCATTGATCGTAGGCAATGGGAAGCATGTAATGCTATTAAATCATTCTGCTGTGAAGTTAGACTCCACTAAGGGATTTTTGTTAAATGGTTTTCATGAAACACAAATGAGAATTTGTTGCAGGAAAACCAATATTAAAGATAGTGGGAGCTAATGCTGTGGCATATCAGATTCTGAATATCAGATTTTGTGTGTATGTATGAGTGGAGAGAAATTATAGCAAATATTGCTTAACCATTATTGCTTGGATTTTGCTTCCTAGGTAGATAATGCACACTGTTGCCTAATGTTCACTTTACACCAATATTTAACTGTGAAATGGTATCTGAAACATGGCTGATATATAAAGTACTCAGCCTGGCTCACAGGGGAAAACATACACAAATATTAAAATAATATATATTCTGGCCAATAAGAAGATTTTAAAAAAATACTGCATTGTGAAACCCAACCCTATCTATGTTTACTGAGAATTAAATTCCATTCGCAAGTGAGTGTGAATAAGATTACATACTAAGAAAAGGTAGCATTTCCCGCTGTATCTTTATATAAGCGTGGCACACACTGGCTGTAGCTCAGTGGTAAACCATGTGCTTTTAATGCAGAAGGTCCCATGTTCAGTACCAGGCATTTGCTGGTAAGGGTTGAGGGAAAGTGCTATCTGTATCCTTGGAGTCACTTCCGGTCAGTGTAGAAAATACCGAACTGGATGGACTAAAGCTTTGACTCAGTTAATACGGCAACTTTCGATCTTCCTTTTAAATGCTTGTCCAGGTATATAATATTTTAATATATCAATGTTGACCTCCGTCATTGCTGCTTTGTCTGTTACTCTGATGAACCTGAGTATCACTTGGTGTAAATCAGCACAGCGACTATGATAAGAGTACTAAAAACTGATCCAGTTGGTGACGGTGATGGTTTTGGGGGTCGACGTTCGGTACTTGTTCCCAAAGCTATCTTGCCACACTTTTATTTTACAGACCCATAACGAATTCACTATTACTCATGTGATAGTGCCAAAACAGTCTGCGGGGCCAGATTATTGCGACATGGAGAATGTGGAAGAGCTGTTCAGTGTTCAAGACCAACACGATCTCCTCACTCTGGGCTGGATCCATGTACGTATATACATAAATATGCTGTGGATCTCAGTGAAGAAATAGGCAGAAGCCATTCCTTACAGAAACAATATTTTTGGTAAACTATTCTAAGGGTGTGCAATTGGGGGAGGGGGGTTGTTTTGTTTTTAAGCCTACATCCTTTTTACTTCATCTTCATTTTAGTAGCATTGGTTTATTTCCATTTTACTTTGGTTTAATTTTTCCATGGATTTCAACGGAGACCCATCTTGTCTGCTACTGCCTGTAACATGACACATGCACTGACATTTGTTTTTCCCATTCGTTATTGTTTTATGCTTGTCTTAATGGAAAGTGAAAGGTAGTGTATTCAGTTTGTTTTCAAAATGAAAGCACTATTCCTCCTTAACCTTCCTGCTACCCACATGTACCAAGTGTTCTGTAGCCCCTTAGGGCACTGCAAATCTTTCAACAAGTACAGGTCTGTCTACTTTTGTTGACTAGATCTTCATATTTGTTATGCCTACACAGAAGTGCTTATGATAGTAGGGCATATTGTCATCCCATTTAAAAATAAAATCTACTATTACTACTACTACTAATAATAATAATAATTAATAAAGATGCATTAAATATATATATATATTCTACCAGTTTAATTAGGATACCATAAATGAGGACACATTTTGAGCTTTAATTCATTTAATTAAAACATTTGCTTACAATATTTTTGCTTAGGAAACTCTATCCAGACACGGAGGTGGTTATGTGTTTAAATCTTTCTTACTGTTAATTGTCATTATTTTAAACTGTTTTACTGATGGACCTTGAAACCTTTTAGATGTTTTATTATAAATAAGTGGTATCCAACTGTTGTTAAATACACAGATTAACAAATAAGTCATTAAATGCTGCAGCCATACAAAACAAAAACAAAAAAACAAAGGCATTGCAAGAATATATATAGTAACTTTAGGTAGGTATAGACACTGATCTTTTGAAAATTAAAAAAGCAGTCACAGTGGAACATTGACCAGGACTGTAGGGAGAGAAGACATTAACTTTTTTCCCCAACACAGCATTCCTGATTAAAATGCTGGTTTTATTTTGCAAATTTATCCCCTCCCCCAATTGGCTCTGGTAAATATGACTAACTGGCATATTCTTCCAATGTGCATTCCATATGTCTCACTTTCCTTTGGTAGAGGTGGGCACACATTCTCCCAGACCTGTCACTCAGCATTTTGGGGGGTTTTTTTTATCATGCTATCAGTGTTCATACCTGCCCTTAGAGTTGCTGGCAAGTGTTAGGCCCATATTGGAGTGCTGTGTGCTGCCTGAATGGATCCATACAGAACAGAGCACATGCAGAAATCAAACTGTGACCGCTGAAGTATGTTCAGCTCATGCCACGTTCAACTTCAAAGCCAAAGAAATGTCCCGAACAGTGGCGCAGGTGAGCTTGCCAGTTGGACATATGCCAACACAATTAAATAATCACTTCAGTTATGTGCCAGGCATTGCCTCCCCCGTCCCCCAAGTGCCTTGAAAAGTTTTGCAAGAAAACATTTGCTTGGGGACTTCCCATCCCATTTTTGGGGTGAAGTTTAAACTTCAGTCAGTCAGGGCGGAAATTACTCTGGGGAGGCTGTCAGGCAATTAGCAATGTGCACTGTTTTTTCAGTTGCAAACAACAAAGACAGATTCCATCCCCGTCCCCTATACATCAGTCGTTTGTATGTCTGACCAAAACGATGCAAATTCTATATCTATACCTGCCAGTTGAATTAAATTTTCCATGTAGTAGTTTGTCATTTTCTGCCCCTGTTTCTTTGACATAGTTTCATGGTCAAAGGCTTTAGTTTTCTATTCCTTTCTGTGATTTCCCTCTCCTTACCAGCCCATCTATGGTGCAGTGAGTAACTTACAACAGGTACCTTTGCTATGACTGTGAAGCACCCTCTTTGCTGATGAGAATTGTCATGCTGTCTGTTTGGGTGAAGGAAATAACATAAACAGTTGCTAGAAAATCACACAAGCCTTCACATTAACAAATGCAATTTCTCCTTGATTGCATTTGACCTTGATCTGTTAAAAAATAATAATCCAACCACTTAGTAGACATTTTCTTTTCTTTCTTTCTTTGTAGACACATCCAACGCAGACGGCATTCTTATCCAGTGTTGATCTTCATACACATTGTTCTTATCAGCTAATGCTACCGGAGGCTATTGCAATTGTTTGTTCACCAAAACATAACGAGTAAGTTATTTCTCCCTTTCTCTCTGACTCCATCCACCAGTAATGTTCAGAAAGATGTCTCTGTATTCTGCAAACTACAGGACTACAGAGAAAGTGAAGGATTGAAGTACAGCATTGAAGTATAGGTTTGGACTGGAACTTGGACGGGAACTTGGACTTAATTCTTATTGTTAATTCATATTGGCAACTTTAAGTGGCAATTTAATTTCAGGGTCCCTCTTTTCTTTTAAAGATTTTAATTAACCTATTTGTGTTATTTGCATTTTACAAACTTTTGATACTTACGCTATTATAATAGAATACAGCAAGATCAAAGTTTGTAAAATGTGAAAGTATGAAAACGGATAATTGTGGCTGGCTCACTTTCAATGCAAATTGCAAGCCCTTTTTTACCAATAATAGTAGGAGACTTACTCCTATCTCCCAAGATGCACAATGCAGTGCAGTGAGTCACCGCTGGAAGCCAGAAGTCCGCATGCACTTTGCATATCCTCATCCACTCCCCACTTGAGGCAAGTTACTGTGTTGGGAAATTTTGTGCTATAGGGTTTTTGTTTTTTGTTTTTTACTCAGTTTATTTGGTGGGAATGCTAATTTGTAGGCATATTTATTTTGTGGTGCAGTTTTGCTTTATTGTCGTGGGGAATGGAAAAAAGGAAATAAGGAGATGAACTTTATTTCAAGTGCTGAGCATAAAACTTGAACATACAAAATACGGCATTGGACCATGTAGCCCAGTGTGATCTTGTGTGATTGGCAGTGGCTTCTCTAGGGATAGATTCCAAAGAAAGCATCTCTCCCAGCCTTGCTACTTGATATCCTTCTAATTGGAGATTAAATCTGAGTCTTTTTTTTTCATGTAATGTGCAGGTGCAGTCAACCTTGATTAAGTTAAAAATTAAATGCTTAATCAACTGCAATTATTTTTGTCTGGTTTAGGCAAGTCCAGAATTTTCCACAGCAGGATCTCTTTTTGGGATATTACTCTACTCACGATGTCACACTGGCTGCAGTGTGGCATCATTTGCATCATATGTGTCCAATCCGTGAGGCAGAAGTTACAATCCTACATATGTGATGCAAGTGTGCTACAGAAATGACGCATTTCATCACTAGGAGAGAGAGATTACCCCTTGGAAAGTATCCTCTTCTTTGGTGAAGCAACTCTCTCTCCTAGCACCTGCTGGTGCATCATTTATAAATACAATTGGGCAGAGCTGGATGAATCTTAAGCAACTTTTCTTTCATAGGAAGCTGTTACAGTTGCTGTATACACTTACCTCTTCTGCTACTGCTGCTGCATAGAATTGAGCTATCCATGTCTTAGTCCTCAGGCATGAGCTTAAATTGAAATTCTCCTCTGGCAAACTTCCTAAAGTTGCTCATGCATCTGATTTTTCACACATTATTGAGAAGTACATTTTTTATTTATTTATTGCTATGTTCTGTTTGCTTCCTTGGACATAATACTTTCTTTGCTTTCTAGCACGGGAGTCTTCAGACTTACTAATGCTGGCATGTTGGAAGTTTCTGCTTGTAAAAAGAAGGGCTTTCATCCCCATACCAAGGATCCTAGACTATTTAATGTAAGCGTTCCTTCTCAACAGTTTGGCTGAGTATTTCTGTCTGTCTGTCTGTCTGTCTGTCTGTCTGTCTGTCTGTCTGTCTGTCTGTCCAGCACGTTGTCTTGCAGGAGTGAATTCCATAATTGTGTGAGGAAGCACTTCCTTTTGTCTTCCTTGAATCTCCGAGAGGGAGAGAATCTTCTCCCTATCCACTCTCTCCTATCATGCCCCTGTAACTCTTTTTCTAATTTAACAAGCCCCCAATACTGTAACCTTTCCTCAGAAGAGAGTTGTGCTCTATCATTCTGGGTGTTATCTTTGTCTGCTTCTGGAGTACGCAGAACTCATCTAGAAAGTGGGAGAGAGGAAATGTGAATTCTCTTTCTCCTTCCCCTTCACTGGAAAGGGTTATTCTTGCCTGGTGAGGAAGAAGTGTAAATTGCATAGATTTATATATGTATGTAGATTCTCAGCCCAGATTCTCAGCTCAGATACTAATTTTAAATTCAACTAATAAGTTAAAAGTGTACTCTCTTCCACCCCCACCCCCCATTGTTCCTGCTTTTCGGTCACAGTTAAAGCACTGATTTTCCGTCATCACAGACACCAAACACCCGCTTTTATAAGACTGCAGAAAAAAATGTGGCTAGTCTTACATTGACCAAGAAGTGACTTAGGCTGTATACACACCATTCAAAGCATATGAAATGCCCCCCTGCCCCCACCAAAAAAACATTCCCGGAAACCGTAGTTATTTAAGGGTGCTGGGCATTGTGCGCTGTGGGGGTTAAACTGCATTTCCCATAATGCTTTGGGGGAAATCGTGTGCTTTAAATGTATGGAGTGTGGGCAGCCTGAGACTGGGGAACTACTGCCTCCAATTTGATGTGCGAGTTACAAGAGACGGCAAGGCAAGGATGAGGAAGGAGCATGCTGCTTCATGGGCACCATGGTTCTTTTCCTCTGAGCCAGCACTAACCTCCAGGATAAGTACCATATTTTCAAAGGGAAACACTTTCATAATCTGCTGTCTCTTAAATAGCATGTTCTCAATGGACTTCAGAGGCAATTTGCCTCTTGCAGCAGATTCCTCACCGATGTACTGTGTTTCTCCAAAAATAAGACACCGTCTTATATTTATTTTTCCTCAAAAAAACACACTATGGCTTATTTTCAGGGGGTGTCTTGTTTTTTTTTCCTCCTCCTGCTGCCGCAGCCGGCATTGCTGCTGCGCCTATCACTATGTCTTATTTTCGGGGTATGGCTTATATTCCTTGAATGCTTAAAAATCCTGCTATGGCTTATTTTATGGGTATGTCTTAAAATATGAGAAACAGGGTATATCCATGATTGATTTTGGCAATTTCTTTTGCAGATATGTAAACACGTCATTGTGAAAGATGTAAAAATAACTGTATTGGACCTGAGGTGATGTGGATGGGAAAACAAACCACCTCAAAAACCGCTGCCCAAAGGAGAACATGGCTGCCAGATTTTCCTACAGTGTTTTCCAAAAGTTACTGACATTTTATATTTGTACATTTTAGATTTAATAATTTGATATTTATTGCCCTTTCCCATTTTGAGGTTATTTTGTTGTTCTGTCATGATAGAGTTCATGGTGGCATTCAATCAGGATATGTTATTATGCTGAAATACTATGAAAATAAAGTGGACTTGAAATGGTGACAGTGGTGGAACATTTGCAGCGCATCTGAATTTTCTGTCTTGGATTCCATGACTTTTGTGAACTGCAGTTTTTCAGCTGAGTAAGAACAACTGGAGGTGTTTTTATTAAGAAAAATTGCAAGCACCCAACTGGTAGCATGTTTACAATTTATTCTATCCCCACCCACCCAAAATACACAGCATCTAATTGGAAACATAGCCAGAGCCGTTGTTATTAAGATATGTGGAATGGAGTTATAAAAACATTGCTATTCCTGAATATATTCACAGTAATGTGCTCGGGGAGAGAGGAAGGGAGGGGGAGGAGGAAAGAGAGAAGCAGTTTAAAAGCATTTGCGGTGAACAATGGATGGACCAGCTTCATCATATTCTTGTTTGCTGATCCACATTTGCTGGAAGGTGGAAAGAGAGGCAAGGATAGAGCCACCGATCCAAACGGAGTACTTGCGTTCAGGGGGAGCAATAATCTGTACAAAAGAGAAATGGAAGGATGCAGCTAAAATGCTGTAGGCAATGATAAAATGAACTGCATGAAGAAATTTAATTCAGTGGAGTGATGCAAGCCATTCCTATGGCAAAAATGGGTAAACAAAGGAGTTGTATCTGTCCATACTTGTGTATCTGACACAGGCAGGTAAGAGCTGCTTCTAAGTCTTCCTATCTAAAGGAGTGCTTATGCAATCATTTTTGACAGGAGAAAAGTAAACACGGGGATATCTTTCACCTGGGGCAATTCAGTATTCTTGCAAAAGCACTCTTATGTGATCATTTTATATTTTGCCCTGTTTTTAAAGGCAGTTTAAATTGGGTGGGTTATTTCCTGCAAAACCTTGGGGAAGATCACCTCCTTACAGGAGCTTAACCATGGTATCATCAGGAAATAATCTAATTATATTTTCTTGCAAGATTTTTTTTTTAATGGTGTAAACTCGCCCTAGAATCACTGTGCTGCTGGGAATCCCCTCTGCTCAGTCTTCTACTTTCTTCAGTTCCTGTCTTTCCCTATATTGGCTTGGGAGTGGGATAAGTTGTTTTGTTAGCTTTAATCTTTTCTGCATTGAGATTTTATTCAGGGCTTTACATATCCGTTTCTGGCTTATTTTAGTTGCATTAAAATATGTAAGCCAGCTAGTCACCTTAAAATATGCTGGCCTACTTTGCCACCATAAATTACATAATAATCAAATAATGCATTACCTTGATTTTCATAGTGCTGGGTGCAAGGGCAGTGATCTCCTTTTGCATTCGGTCTGCAATGCCAGGGTACATCGTGGTTCCACCAGAGAGTACATTGTTTGCATAGAGGTCTTTTCTGATATCAATGTCACACTTCATGATGCTGTTATAGGTGGTTTCATGAATGCCAGCAGATTCCATGCCTGTGATGGTTGGGAAATTATTTATTTAAAGTATATTTGCCTTGGCTTTCCAACTTTTGAGCTGCCTCTCCCAAGTGTGGGTTATAGTCAAGTGTTAAAATACATCCATTATAATAATTAGGAAAATGGCAACCAGAATGAAAACAAGACCAGAAACAATCGATAAAGTTAAATACATGCAACAACAAAGAATCATAAATTCAAAATGCACCCGCTGTCAAGGCCTCGGAGGATGAAATAGTTTTGAATTGGTGCCATATATGTTAAGTGGCAGGTGGATCTGCCTGGGGAGGGCATCCTAAAATTCTAACCGTGCCTTAGGATAGTATCCGAAAGCAGAATTGTGGGTGCCAACTGAGAAGACTGAACCCAGTAGCCACCAACCTGTGAAGGTGTGGACAAGATATTAGAATGTATCAAGTTTATGGCTTATAGCCAAAGGCTGCTGCAATGGATGCAATGTCATTCAATAAAATATATACAAATTTGGTACAAAACTTAGAACGATATTAGAATGAACCTTAATGAAATACAGTAGAACCTCGGTTCTCGAATGTCTCCATTGACAAATGTTTCGGAACCTGAATGCCAAAAACCCGGAAGTAGCTGCTTCGGTTTTTGAACAATTTTCGGAAGCCGAACGTGCTACACAGCTTCCATTTTGAGTTTCCCTATTGAATTGAGGCTTCCGCTTTCAGTTTTTGGTTTTCGAACATTTCTGAAGTTGAACAGTCTTCCAGAACAGATTACGTTCGAAAACTGAGGTTCCACTGTAGCCTTAAATTAATTCAAGGCTGAGAGAAATTGTTGTTCAAAGCCTAGCATATAGAAGTCAGGTAATTGTGTGCACACTTAACTAGAAAAAAACAACAATATCTGGTGGCAGGTGGAAGTCAGGCAAAAGTTATTTGAAGTGAAACAATTGGTTTCTTAAAACGTCTTATAAAGGGAATGACAGAGCTGAAAGAAGAATAGAGGCACCTTTACAATTTTCGATGCAGGCTAAGAATTCCTAATATGGTTATTGAAAATTTACAAATCCAGTTGGAGTTGGGATTTTCAAAACATAGGCATATGAATTGACATTCAGAGACCTGGTCTGAATAGAGATATTGGATGTTCAAGGATCATTCGTTGTGTTGGCATAGAAGCAGGTATGGAAACCTATAGCCCTTGAGAAGAAGTTGGACTCCAACTTTCATCAGCTCAGTCTACATTATCATTACCGGGGATGATGGGAGTTGTAGTCTAATGACACCCTGAAGACCACTTGTTCTCCATTTTTAATAGCCAGGTAGGTATAGCCATTGAGAGAGAGGTGACTGAATTTCTTGCAGGAGTATAATAATATAATTGGCCAATAAACAGTGTAAGTTATCTTACCAATGAAAGAGGGCTGGAAGAGTGTCTCTGGGCAGCGGAAACGTTCGTTCCCTATTGTGATCACCTGACCATCAGGCAGCTCATAGCTTTTTTCCAAGGATGATGAAGAAGCAGCCGTGGCCATCTCATTTTCAAAGTCCAGGGCAACATAGCAAAGCTTCTCCTTGATGTCACGGACAATTTCACGTTCAGCTGCAGATGGGATTCAAAGCAAAGATTTGTGTTTAAATTAGAAACAGTACTGTGTAAATCACACTATTTCAGCAATCAAAGAAAGGAACTGTATTGCTTATCTTTAGTTCAGTATTATTCATGATAACGAAACAGGACTCTTGCTTTGCTTTTAAAATTGCGTTAATAATAATATTATAATAATAATAATTTATTATTTATACCCTGCCCATCTGGCTGGGTTTCCGCAGCCACTCTGGGTGGCTTCCAACAGAAGAATAAAATAATTGATTGAAGATTAAAAGCCTCTCTAAACAGGGCTGCCTTCAGATGTCTTCTAAAAATCTGGTAGCTGTTTTTCACTTTGACATCTGATGGGAGGGCGTTCCATAGGCCAGGTACCACTACCGAGAAGGCCCCCTGCCTGGTTCCTTGCAACTTGGCTTCTCACAACGAGGGAACCACCAGAAGGCCCTCGGCACTGGATCTCAGTGTCCGGGCAGAATGATGGGGGTGGAGACGCTCCTTCAGGTATACTGGACCGAGGCCATTTAGGGCTTTAAAGGTCAGCACCAACCTTATTGTGCTCACCAACCTGAATTGTGCTCAGAAACGTACTGGGAGCCAATGTAGGTCTTTCAAGACCGGTGTTATGTGGTCTCGGCAGCCACTCCCAGTCACCAGTCTAGCTGCAGCATTCTGGATTAATTGTAGTTTCCGGGTCACCTTCAAAGGTAGCCCCACGTAGAGCGCATTGCAGTAGTCCTAGCAGGAGATAACTAAAGCATGCACCACTCTGTTGAGACAGTCTGCAGGCAGGTAGGGTCTCGGCCTGCGTACCAGATGGAGCTGATAGCTGCCCTGGACACAGAATTGACCTGCGCCTCCATGGACAGCTGTGAGTCCAGAATGTTCTGCATTCAAAATAAATAAATACACATTCCAGCAGGAAGCCCTCAAATGTTACAAATTTGCAAAACATTTTGGGCCAGATTGAACTAGCAGGAGCCAGCACTAGCAGAATAGGGCTTTCACCCGCCTCCTCACATCACATCCAGGGGGTTGGGAGACATAGTGCTAGGCAAGACGTGTTAATAGAAAAACCTGCTCACCATTACTGAAAGCAACCACGTGTCTGTAAAGCTCCTAAAAGTATGTTCAGCGAATCTCAATCCTAAGTATTTCTCTTACCAGTAGTAACGAATGAGTAGCCACGTTCTGTCAGGATTTTCATGAGGTAGTCGGTAAGGTCACGGCCGGCTAAGTCCAGGCGCATGATGGCATGAGGCAGTGCATAGCCTTCATAGATTGGCACATTGTGGGTGACACCATCCCCAGAGTCGAGCACAATCCCTAGATACAACACAAAACAGGCAGAATTTATCCTGATATCTATGCACTCTTCTTCCTTTTCACAAACCCCAAAGCTCCCATCACTTTCTTACCTGTTGTACGTCCAGAAGCATAGAGGGACAAAACTGCCTGAATAGCAACGTACATGGCTGGGACGTTGAAAGTCTCAAACATAATCTGAAAAGTAATTAAAAACAAACAAGCAAAATGAAAGTATTGGGTTAGTGCTATTGTCTTGGTTACTCCGTGCAATAGGGTCGTAACCATTAAAACCATTAAAAAGCCAGTGTGGTGTAGTGGTTAAGAGCGGTAGGCTCGTAATCTGGGGAACCGGGTTCGCGTCTCTGCTCCTCCACATGCAGCTGCTGGGTGACCTTGGGCTAGTCACACTTCTTTGAAGTCTCTCAGCCCCACTCACCTCACAGAGTGTTTGTTGTGGGGGAGGAAGGGAAAGGAGATTGTTAGCTGCCTTGATACTCCTTTGGGTAGTGATAAAGCGGGATATCAAATCCAAACTCTTCTTCTTCTTCTAATTACCAACAGCACATAATTTAAATGATTTCCACAGTCCTAATCAATGCATCCAGAACCTGCAATGAGCCTCCCCCCCCCAACACTCAATCTCTTATCAAACAACCTACCTCGCAAGTCAGTTTCGCTATGTTATTTTCCGCTCAACAACCTAACAGCCCACGGATAGAAGCTGTCATCTAGCGGACTCAAGAGACAGCCCATGATACCATGTGCTATATTCACCACCCTCTTTCTGTCCGTGGCTGTCAGGCCAGCATACCACACTGTGATACAATATGAAAGGACACCTTTTATTGTGGACCGGTAAAAGGAGTTCAATTGTTGTTTAATGTTATTCTTTTTTTTTTAAAACATACTTTTTATTAATTTTACAAAATACAAAAAAAAAAACGGTACATACATAAACACCTTTTCCACCTCCTTCCTACCCACCCACATGGGTCCTCCCCTGCCACAGAAGTATCCCATGTATGTGAACAGTCAGAGATGGTCCATTTTATGCTTGGATTTCTGTCCTCCTCCCCCTCCCCTGACCCCAAAGCCCCCCCCTGCCACCAGGGAGCTCCAGCAAACCAGGGCAGTACGCAGGAGGCCATCCATCCAACCATCTATTGTCATACCAAAAAAAGAGAAAAATAGAAATAGGAAAAAAGAGAAAAAAGAAAGGGCAAAAAAACAAAAAAAAAACAATACAAAACAGAAAAAAATTCTTACATTCATAATTGTAAAACCATATTTTGTGGGCTTCCCCTCCCCCCCTTCCCCGGTTTTCATCCCTTTTTTATCATCTGCAACAGTTTCTTACTTTATAAAAATACACCTTTGTATCTTATACAACTTATAAATCAATTGTTAACATTTTCATCTAATATTCAACTCACTGAAAAATCAAACTCCCATTTTATCTTCCCGTGCCTAATTTTTTCTCCCTCTATAAGCCTCCATATTTTTACATTTTTCCAAAATCCATTCACTTTTAAAACTATAACTATTCTCAATTTAACCTTACATCCCCGATTACCGGCTCCACCCCCCCAATCCAGCAAATTCCATAATCAGCAGACCAGTTATAAACCTGTTAATCCATCCTTATAATCACAACATCACTTTCCCTTCACCCCACCCCCTGTTTACAGTCTTTTGCCATCCAGGCCACCATACAGGACCCCTGAATTTCTTCTCTTCTCTGCATATTTTTTCCTTCTTCCCTGTGGGCGTTCTGGAGTTCCAATAATACCAATCGTGCCCCCCCTCAAAGGCAGGGCACTCCATCCAACTTTTTGTAGAGTAAAGTCATCATTTTTTTCGTGGTGTGCTTCATTTTGTGTTGAATCATCACAGTCCTCATCTTCATCTTTTCCTTCCAAATCACAGTCACCATCATTGTCATTCTCACATTCATCTTTTTCAGTGTCAAAAGCTTCATCTTCTAAAAAATCATATTCTGCCATCACCATCTGAAATTTTTGCTGTAACTCTTGCCGTCGTGTCTCCTCCTGACATAGCTCTATTCTTGTTTCCCACATTAAGGTCAAAACAGACCGCTGGAACTCAGGGGAACACTTTTTTGTTGACATAGTTCAATCCTGCCAAGGTCAAAACTTGTCACGTGGGGTGGAATATGATCACAGTTTATTTTCTCGACTCCATTTTAACGAGCTGGCTGCATTCTTCAAGTCTTATTAACAATAAAGTTCGAACTCACATTTCACAAACATTTAAACCAAAAAAGAAATTCCACAAAGTCCAGAAATACAAAGTGAAATAAAAATTGACTTATAAATCCTGATCAACTCACTGGGTTGTCTGGGCTGCCGGCTCCCGAGGAAAAGAACGGTTTTTCTTAGTCTTTACCTCTTGCTGCAGGGCACTCACGACCACAGTCTCTCTCTCTCCCCTTTCACCCTGCATCAAAGGGGAGATTCTCTTTGATGCCTTTGAGGGATCCTTTTGAATTGCAAATCTTCTGTTTACGGCTTCGGGTTTCTATTTACTGTCTCTTTTGTTGCCGTGGGGGGGGGGGTGGCTTCCTCTTTTCTCCCCTCTCTCCCAGATCCAAATTGTTTTATAATCCAAATCGTGAGGTTACTTACAGTCTTTTCCAATCGTTTTATTTTCGGAAGAATCCAGCGCTCTCCGCCTTCGGCTTGAAGCTTCTCCTTGCTAGAATAACGTTGCCGCTCAAAATGGCCCCCGCGACTTCTACCCTCCTCGCTCCGGAGCTCTTATTAGAGCTAGCCGAAGGGTTGGGGAGTCCGGATTGGGGCTGTGCCGAGCAAATTTGCCCCCGGGACGCCCTTCCCGAGGTTCTAAGGGGCGCAGCGTCGCTCTCGCTGCCCTCCCCACTCCTAGCAGGGACGGGCCGTCTCAGAGACGAGACGAAACCCCGCCGATCGGCGCTGGCGCTGAACCCGGAAGCCTTAATGTTATTCTTTTTGCAAGACCCTGAGGAGTCTCTGTTGGGCCTTTCTGACCACCTGAGTTATGTTGATCTTCTAAGTGAGGTCCTCACTAAGGTAAACTCCCAGGAGTTTAAAGGAGGAGACTCTCTCCACACAGCCCCCCCCCCCGATATACAACGGGGCAGGTTCCCTCTCTTCCTCCGGAAGTCCACCACCATCTCCTTTGTCTTACTAATATTTAGGTGCAAGTTATTCTCTAAGCACCATGTAGATACTTTTTGAACCTTCCCCCTGTACACTGTTTCATCTCCGCCTGCATTTAGGCCAGGCATCCCCAAACTGCGGCCCTCCAAATGTTTTGGCCTACAACTCCCATGATCCCTAGCTAACAGGACCAGTGGTCGGGGAAGATGGGAATTGTAGTCCAAAACATCTGGAGGGCCGAAGTTTGGGGGTGCCTGATTTAGGCCCATTATGGTAGTATCATCTGCAAACATAATAATTACTGTGGATGGATCAGCTGATATGCAGTCATATGTGTACAATGAGTACAGGTAGGGACTTAGCAAACATCCCTGTGGGGTGCCAGTACTGATTTTTAAGGAATTAGATATTACTTGTCCAATCCTCACTGTTTGTGTCTGATCCCTCAAAAAGTCTTTAATCCAGTCACTGATGGTAGAAGAAAGGTCCAGATCTGTCAGCTTTTTAATAAGAATGCCTGGGAGGATGGTATTAAAAGCCGAGCTATAATCAATAAACAACATGCTGACATAATTCCCCAGTCTCTCCAGATGACTCGCTGCAAGGTGAAAGGCCGTAGCCATGGCATCATCTGTTGACCTGTTTCTCCTCTAGGCGAACTGATGTTTATCAAAGTCCGGTGGGAAGCACGACCTAAGATGTTGAAGGACCGATCTCTCAAAGCATTTCATCACTACAGATGTTAATGCAATAGGTCTGTAGTCATTTAGGCAGTTAGTTGCTGTTTTCTTGGGGACTGGGACAATGGTAACTGCCTTCTAGCATGATGGAACACAAGCCGTTTTCAGAGATGTGTTAAAAATCCTTATCAGAACCCCTGCTAGTTGATCAGCACAGTTTTTTTACCACTATCCCCAGCACCCCATCTGGACCAGCAGCTTTACTGGGATGCGCTGCCCTCAATGCAGCTTTCACTTGATGGTCATATAGAAGGAATGGCTGAGAGTTTATAGGCTGGCAGGCAGGAGCTACTATACCTGATCTTTTAACCTTATAATGGGCGAGAAGAGAAGGTTAAGGGGTGATATGATAGCCATGTTCAAATATATAAAAGGATGTCATATAGAAGAGGGTGAAAGGTTGTTTTCTGCTGCTCCAGAGAAGCAGACACGGAGCAATGGATTCAAGCTACAAGAAAGAAGATTCTACCTAAACATTAGGAAGAACTTCCTGACAGTAAGAGCTGTTCGACAGTGGAATTTGCTGCCAAGGAGTGTGGTGGAGTCTCCTTCTTTGGAGGTCTTTAAGCGGAGGCTTGACAGCAATCTGTCAGGAATGCTTTGATGGTGTTTCCTGCTTGGCAGGGAGTTGGACTGGATGGCCCTTGTGGTCTCTTCCAACTCTATGATTCTATGATTCTAAGATATTCAGCTCCTCTGCTAACAAGTCATCAGCCTTAACCGTGTTCCTCATATTGCCCTTATAGATCAATAGAACTCATGACTAGCAACAGAAGTTTCCATTAATTTAGAGAGGGTTAATGTATAACATGACAACAACTTTTCTAAGTAAATAAAAATTAGTACTACACAGTTAGGGTATGTTTACAAACTTAAGCTGGATTAATGGTCACTTCCTTTCCTCATAAAATTACAATTCTCAGGAAACCAGGATAGTTGAAATGGGTTTCACACCAATATGTATGTGGTGCCATAAAATATTAACGTCATGAGCTGAAATCCCAACCAATCAATGAAAAGTAAGGGTTAATCCTTTTATTGTCCTGAAGTACAAAGTCTAATACAGATAAGGGTCACCTACAAACTCAGAAGAAAGGACCACCAAAACCAGTGTGTAACCCACATCAACAATCAGAAATACATCTGGCATCTACACTGTATAGAACTTTAACAAAGAAATACATAAATACATAGTAATTCAAAGACCTTAATCCTAAGAAGAGGCTGTTTACCTGTGTCATTTTCTCTCGGTTAGCTTTGGGGTTCAAAGGTGCCTCTGTAAGCAGAGTTGGATGCTCTTCGGGGGCAACACGCAGCTCATTGTAGAAAGAGTGGTGCCAAATCTGTATTAATAAAATGCAAAGTGATTTTTTTATTATAATAAACACTGCCACCACAGCTACAGGCCACTCCGCTCGCCTTGACAATGTTTCTGAAGCTACAGTAGCTACAGAACTCTTATGAGACATTAGAACTGAATGTTTTAGACTGCAAGTGCTACATCTCTATAGTTTCACCCACGGCAACCTCTTCTACATCAAGGGTAGGCAGATTTTAGGCTTGGATAATTTACTGGACCCTCATGGCTCAAGAAGGCAGACATAGCATTGTGGACCAAGGTATTCCTGGGCACACGCTTTCAGTAACAGAACTGGAGCTTGCACACAAATCTGTTCTCAAGCAAATGATCCTGTTTTCCCCCCAAAGCTTTCAGCAGCATAATGTAAGACAGGCATCCCCAAACTTTGGCCCTCCAGATGTTTTGGACTACAATTCCCATCATCCCTGACCACTGGTCCTGTTAGCTAGGGATCATGGGAGTTGTAGGCCAAAACATCTGGAGGGCCGCAGTTTGGGGATGCCTGATGTAGGAGGTGGGGAAAAAACTTTAATCGTCACAATTTTCAAACCGTTGCAAATCCCAATCTACTACTCCTGCCCACTCTTGATCTATATCTTCTGCCCATGTGGCTAAGTGGACCGCATAATTCCATCCCAAACTAGCAATGTCTGATTCAGAACTATGAGAGGGGATGGTGTCGCCTATGTCATTGCAATATTCATGGCAGCTGCACACATGGGAACAATGAGAAAAAGCTCCCAGTCAGCACACAGTGAGTAAAGATAACCTCCATGGGCCGAAGATGTATATATTACCAGCAGTGGTGGAGAAGCAACCCCACCCACTCCAGATAAAGTAGAAAGGAAGCCCTAGCCACCACTTTCCAGAACTTGTTAATTCCATTTTCCTTTCTGTGCCTTCTTAATTAGTCTCGACGTAGTTCCAAATCATAGCAGCAAATATGCATTCTTGAGAAGTCCTTACTAGAACACGAAACACCATGAACTTATTAGATGGGGGGAATTAAAAATCCCAATAGCAGAAGAAATGCAGATTGTTCTCACCAAAAAGACACAGGCAAATCACAACCTTCCCCCCCCTCCCAAAAAAGAGCAAAAATCCCTGCTTCTGCTTATCATTCATTTTGCATTACATTCTATTTAAATTTGTGGTTTAATTACCTTCTCCATATCATCCCAGTTTGTGATGATTCCATGCTCTATTGGGTATTTCAAGGTCAGGATCCCTCTCTTGCTTTGGGCTTCGTCTCCTACATAGCTATCTTTCTGGCCCATCCCTACCATCACACCCTAAGTAAGAGAGGAAGAAAAGGTGACGATGACAACAGGCTCATAAGAAAGCACTGTAACAAAGCAGACAAGATGACCCATACCTTCTATCTCATTTTTAAATAAAAGGTTGAGAGAACAGCCTTTATTGTTTCCCCACCAAGCATAACTATAACAAACGTAATAGGGAAAAGTGGCCAATGGGATAGAAACATAGGAAAGCTGTTTTTATTTTGGCTCAGATCATTGGTCCCTTTGGCTCAGGATCACCTACACAGATGGAGTGCAGCTTGCCAGAGTCTTGGGCAGGGATCTGACCCAATAATAGTTCCTCAAACTCTTGCATCCAGAGACTTCTCCATGCAAAGAATATGCCCCTCTGGTTCTGCATCTTGTTCTCACCGTGGCCAGCCAGATATCTCTGAGAAGCCCATAAGCAGGACCCAAGCTTAACAGCACTCTTCCCTCTTGTGATTTGCAGCAGCCAGTATTCAAAGACATACCACCTCTGACAGTAGAGGCAGAACATAGCCATTGTGGCTAGTAGCTACTGACAGACTTATCCTCCATGAATTGGTCTAATCTTCTTTTGAAGTCACCCAAGTTGATGGCCATCTTTACTTCTGGTACATGCTATAAATATGAGTGAACAGCCATCTAGTGGCAAATAAAGGACACCACACTCTTCTCAAGTGCTCCGCTTCCATGCCTCGTATTTACAGCCTGATCCTCAACCATGTTTACTTGGAAGTAAGCCTCAGGTATTTCAATTGGATTTGCTTCCAGATAAACAGTATTGCAGCCTTAACAGGGGAAGAAAAAGAGTTGTTGTTTTTAAAGCGTGTTACAATAGCTGTCTTGATGGATTTGAATACGTGCATTTTCCATTCTTGTTGGGTCACAATAATTATTTGATACAAGCCACAGTTCCATTGATCTGACACGCAGAGACTGGACACACAAGGGCTCCGCAAGTCAGGTCTATAGCTTATGGATATCTCAGCAGTTTCAGGATCATCTTAGGCTGTGAATTTGAAGTTTAATGGCATGGCTATTTAAAGTGCATTACTGATGGATGTATTCTGTTTAGCTTGTTCTGTGATGAGCTTCCCCAGTGCTATCACGTTATTGCTGTCCGGAGAGGCTATAGCGGAACAGAAGTGAAACAAAAGAAGCCAGAACATTTGCGGTACAAAAAGTGACTAGATTTCAGCAGGAAGTTGTGGGGTGTGCACTGACTGAAAAGGAAGAACGGTGGTTACCCCAAAGCATGTAAAGTTAGAAACAGTTTTAAAAGCAGGACTGTAGATTATTGCCCTGATAGAACCATGAGCACAAATAATCATATATGTGCAATCAAAATGACATGTTGAGGGGCCCTTAGTAAGAGGTATCTGATTAATGATATTTGATTTGCTATGGTTACTTGATATTTGTTTTCCCTCCCCTGAGATTCTTAAAACTCATCTCTACAACAATCTATGGTTAGTCTAACAACCTACAAGATGTTCTAAATTAGTAAACTGATTAGTCAATTTTATTAGTCAGTTCTACTTGTTGATCCAAGTTCTCCCATTCTACCCCAGCAAACACAAAACCAAAAAGCACTGCTGAATGCACATTGAGAAATTATTCTTTTTCCAAATTATAGAAACTGGCTGAGGAAATAGGGTTGCCAACCTCTGGTGAAACCTTACTCTCTTCCAATATGGCTGCTCAAGAGTTTAAACTGCATTTTAAATCAGACCACAACATGCTACATGGCAAAACTCTATTTACATCAACAGGACCGATCTAAAAGAAATTGCATAAGGACTGTGGCATTGTAAAGGGAGTGCGTGTGGGGGGGACGGGACAAAACTCTTCCTTTCAAGGTCCATGTTATTATTGCTAATGAATCCTTTGGCTTCTGTACCAAGCAGAGTTTCAGTAGCTGAACCAGTTATTCACCTGGTGCCTTGGACGTCCCACAATAGATGGAAAAACTGCTCTCGGAGCATCATCCCCAGCAAATCCAGCCTTACAAAGTCCTGAGCCATTGTCACAAACCAGCGCGGTGCTGTCCTCTTCCTCACACATCTTCTATAGCAACTTTCTCAGACCTTTCACACAAGTACAGACCTATAAAGAGAACAGAGAAGTCTCAATGTAATAAAAGAAAACATTCCCAGGAGCGGTGGTGGTGTCTGGGGGCAGAGGGAGGCTAGCTGTGAGAGTTAACGGGGTCTGGCTCCAATTAGAAGAGACTTTGTAACAGTAGCAAAAAGTGAATCCCTGTCGCCTCTCTCAATTGTCCTGACACGCAGAAGAGCAGCAATTCATGACTTAAAAAGTGGTGGCCTTTGGGACTTGTGGGCTTCTGAAGGGCCACTGCCATTGTAATTGCCTTGAAAGTAGCCCCAATGGCCACACTCTTCTGCCCTGCAATGCTTCTGGATGACAAAGGGGTGGGAGGGACTCTTCATCCTCTCTGCTACCATATCCATCCTTGACAGTGAGAAAAGAAAGGTGCTTTTGGAGACAAAGAGGCTTGGTAGGGATATGGGGACATGGATTTTGACCTGAGCTAGAGAACAGCGGGAACTTAAATGTTTTCCCCTTGTTTGAGGCTTAATAAGCTGTTGCTCATAGCTCAAATCCTGCTCGCGAGCTCATCGTACTATAATATTTCTTTAAATAGTCCAAAAAAGGCATCCATTCTTGTTTGACCAACGAATTTATCATAATATGGCCTGAGTTCAATATCACGGAGGCTATTATATTAAGAGCTCCGTCCCCACATACCGGTACTGATCTAAGCATACATTTGTTGCTCCATTTTCTTTCCTTGCTAGGCATATAGAATCCTGATCAGGAGCCTCACTCTCTATTAAATTGCAGTATAGTGGGAAAACTCAGCGGTTTAGTGATGCTGTGATGTAAATTCAGGTATTTAAATGGATTGTAATATTACCAGGTTATTAGGCGATTTGTATTTAGCTTGTAAGTCCTTGAAAGATAATAGCAGGACTCGAGAGTCAGTAATGCTTTAATTAATCCAGACTTGTAATAGAGAAGGACAGCCTTCAGTTCTGAGCTCCAGACTGAGCCAAAATTGTGATTTGCAGTGTATGTAAGGGTCTAATATCAGATTATCAGCTATTGTTTGGTCTTTGGATCAACATTGGCTGAAAAGAGGTTCTGGTGCATCCATTTAAATACACAGAACTTAAACCAGTTTCAGGTATTCATGGGTGCACAAATATATCTTGTTAAATAAACTTAAATGTTAGCTCTTTTGCCAACACCCAGAAAGGTGTTTGGTACCTGTTTGAGTTGGAGAAACACAGCATATATAACTAATCTGTAGAGTTGTGGTCCCCCCCCCCCTCCTGTAAATAGCATTTCTGTGCAGTCTAGCTTCCATCACAGTGTCCCGTTGCCAGTGCCAAAGGAACCCTCTCTGGCCTGGGCCGTACGGAGTGCGCATATGCGGCATCCCATATGGAGTATGCACACGCAGCAGCCTATACGGTTGCCGTGCGAGAGGCAGCCCATACAGATGCCGCGAAAGCGGCGCCCATACTGACCATGCGCACCCTCGGCCGCTCTACAGCTGGGGGGAGGCAGGGGCCAGTTTACCACACACCCCCGAGTGGCACCTGGGGCAACCCACCCCCTCCACACCCCACTTCATACTCCCCTTGTCCGTTGCGCCAAAAGCGGTTTAGTCATGCTGGCCATATGACCCAGAAAGCAGCCTGTGGACAAATGCTGGCTCCCTTGGCCTAAAGCGAGATGAGTGCCACAATCCCATAGTCGCCTTTGACTGGACTTAACTGTCCAGGGGTCCTGTACCTTTACCTTTTTAAACCCCCCCCCCCATGATGCAATGGGAGTGAAGATATAGACACAGAATGTGGCTGTTAGGTACTGAATTCACCCTCCTAAGAATCTGAGCTTACTTTTCTTAAAAAGCAAATGTTTCTTATCGTAATAGTGACAATATAATTCTTACTTACATTTTTATCCCATCATTTCTCCAAGGGTTTCAGAAGGTGTGTGTGTGTGTGTGTGTGTGTGTGTGTGTGTGTGTGTGTGTGCAGGGTTTGGGTTCAAGATTTCAGTTTGATTTAGTTCAGGGTACAAGCAGTTCTGCTAGTCATGGGGAAACTCAAGTGTAACTTAACCCTACCTAATACTGTTATCCAGTTTCTTAATTAAGGCCTGCAGTGCTGGATTTTAACAAGGCAGATAAAATCCAGCACTGCAGGTCTTAATTAAGAAACTGGAAGTACTTGATGTTCTCATCATGAGACCAGCAGCATGAAAGCTCAAACTGGTGAAGGTAAAAATGAATACACAGCAGCATGAATACAAAGTACATAGGCTCTAAATGCCCCTTAGAAACAAAGAATGGCATTTCCTATGCCTTTCCATTGGTATCTGCTGTCACTAATTAGTTCATTTTCTTCCAACGTGGAACTCAAAGTGAAGCATTTGGAATTCTCAGGTGGTCTCCCATCAAGTCCCAAACATACAAGATGGCGCCCTTGTGTGCCCTCAGAACACACCCTGGGACTCAGGAATGGGAACTGTGAGGCAGTGTTCAAAGGAATGCTTTGTGAGCCAGTGAGACTTTGCTTTGGGTGTGAGAGGGAACCGGATTCAAATGCCTTCTCAACCTGGGATAAGAGATCTTTAAGGAAATGTTTATACCAAAATATAAAAACAGAGGGAGGCCACTTTTATACAGACCGCACAGGGGAAACCTGGGATTGTCCCAAAATGAGTGAGCTCAGCAAACAGCTCCTGCTAATCTTAGCTCCTCCCTGGGTGGTAATAAACCCACATTTGCAAATATATATCTGTCACATATACACTTTGCATTTTCAAAGGTCCACCTCAAAGAACGTGATGTGTCAAATCACTCTTTGCCTCATCAGTCCAGGTTACTTCACATAAAGAGTGGATGAGAGTATAATATAGTTCATCTGAAACGCTCAAGGAGGGGTGGGAATTAAACCTTAAATTTAAAACAACAACAAGTAGTAGAAGAAGACTTTCTATATTTTGTTTTACTGAAAAGAAATGTTTAATAGCACATATTTTGGGGAGCTAGTGGCTATATATACTCGAGCATTTTACTCCAAAGCACAGAGGAAACCTTACCTAACTTGAGTGCCTCTAGCCAGCTTGTTTGGTACAAACGATTTCCTAATTAGGAAACAAAGTCTTTCAAAAGTCTGTTTTTGGAACGGAGCTGGAGAGGTCAAGGGTGGCTTGCTCAAACTCAAGCCAACTGAGCCAAAAATCCTAAGAGGGAGGGGGGAAGGTGGAATGCTGCATTTCTGCCTGAGCAGGGTGAACTCTAAATGAAAACCATATTTAGTAACTAGGATAAATTCAAGGAGATTTTAACATGTGTTTTCTAGTGACAGAGAAGCAAGCAGTGCTCTAAGGCCCCTGGGATGCTCCAGAGTGCTAAGATGATAACTGTAGCTGCTAATGTAACCCAGAACCCAGCAACAAACCTATTATGTGCATCTCTCATGAGCAATCCTATGCATGTTTACTAAGAAATTAAGCCCCAGTACATCTAATGGGGTTTATAAATAGGATTGTCTTTTAATAGTTTAATCCTATGGATGTCTATTGAGAAGTAAGCCCTACTGAGTTTAAAGGGACTGCCTGCCAGCAAAAACGTGACCAGGATTGCAGCCTGAGGCTGCCTTCCCCATCCTGGTGCTCTCCAGCTGCTGTTGGACTACAACTCCCATCATCCCTGACCATTGGTGATGCTAAGTGGGGCTGATATGGAGGGCAGCAGCACTTTGGGGAAGACCGTCCTAAGATGTGCAATTGTCTGCTAATTCTTGCTTCTGAGCTAAAAGGCATCCCAGCATACCAGGTATGCTACAGGAAAAGCAAATCTCATTGAAATATATTGTCTGCAAATTGTGGCTTATTTAGATATTAGGAGGAGGAGGAGGATCCTTCTATTTCCCCCCACTTTCCAAACAAACAGGCTCACAATATGTCAAAGCTGTGCAAGTGAATATCTACAATAATTTTAAGTTGAAATGACAGAAATCAGCACAAGAAGAATTTAAACAACACAACTCCGAGTGAAGATTTACTATTGCTGTCCCTCGCAGGTGCTAGGCTGGACTATAAAGATGAGTTCCCCTCCAGAAAACCCTGGAAGGAAAAAATGGGCTTTCCTCAATGTGTGAGTGGTGTGTGTGTGTGTGTGTGTCCTAATAATTAAATGTCCAAATATATTATCATAGGCAGAGTTCAGCAAGTACATTATATACACAAGAAGAATGGCAACTGTATACTGAGGAAATGCTACAGTAAATATTGTGGTATGTCCACAAATGTTGGCCACTCCAGTTTGGATAGCTATGTGTTTGAGGCATGGTGATACAGAGGAGCTGAGCTTAATATGGATCTCTTTGCTCCTTATGTGGGAGTGGGTAGCTAAGGGGGTTTCCTTTGCATTTCTGCTGAAAGGTGATGGAGAGGACCATGCTCAGAGCCAGTGTGACTGGAGGGATTCTAGTGCATGTACCCTCCACTGGCCCACAGGTCTACATTTGAGCATTGGACTACCCACAAGCCCCAACTGGGTATAGGGCATCCATGAGAACCTAGCCTGCAGCTATTATTAGGAGAATAAGATGCAAAATGGGAAAGAGAACAGAAAGAAGATAGGATTTCAGCAGTTGCTTATTGCATGACAAGCCACACCTATTGAATATCCCACTATCCCACTTCTAATGCAACTTGTAGAACCACTGTCCTCTTTTTTTGCATCTAACCACCCTAGATTGTGCTTTTTTGCAGCATTTACGCTCTGGAATTTATTTTACCCTTGTTCGTTTAACACTTACACCGAACAGGAGACAGAGTGAAGTTCTGACCCACTAGAGTTTTAAATTTGTGCTTGCTTCTAAGGAATTTCCTCTAGGCACTACTTAGGAGTAATAGCAGTAAGTGAAGTAATAATAGTAATTTTATTTATGCAGCACTATCAATGTATATACACGGCACTTTACATCATGACATAACCAAAACACAAGTTTCTGCTACATATCTCCTCTTGCTCCGAACTTAAGGCCATGACTAGAAGTGAATGCATATGATCTCCATTTGGCAAAAGAACCGAAGGGGTTCCATGTGAAAATGCACAGACAGACAGACAGACAGACAGACAGACACACACACACAGAGAGAGAGAGAGAGAGAGAGAGAGAGAGAGAGAGAGAGAGAGAGAGAGAGAGAGAGAGAGACTCACTTAGGTCTCAATCCACCAGTTCATTCCAGGCTTGAGAATCCCAGTGAGGGTGTGAAAAGAACCTGTCAAAAACCTGAAGTGGGAAATCCTTTTCAGGTTCACAATGTACAGCTTCATGCAAGCCTAATATCCACACAGCTTCTAAAGAGCAAGAACACACTAGGAACAAATCTGAATCATAACTGAGAGAGAGAGACCTTTTCCCAGCAAGTCTGGTGCTTAAAGAGCAATGCAGCAGGAGAAATAAATACTCTGGCAGAAAGGCTTACAGAGGCTTATCTACAAATGACATTGCTTATAAACATCATACCAGCTTCATCTTAGAAATGGAAATGCAAAAGTGGGGGTCAGAGAATAAGACAATGGCTCAATCAAGACAAAGTTATCCTTCTTTAAGCCCCACCAATTTCACTGGAAGAGTGAAGCATGTGCTTAAATCCTCTCATAAAAATAAATACTTAACTGGATCAGGCCAAACAGCACAATCCAGTGCTTCTTTACTCAGAAATAAGTCCCACATCCAGGAATGTTTCCTTAGAATTGCAGCACAGTTACTTAGGATTAAACTCCCCTGAGTTCAGACTGACTTACTTCCAGATAAATGTGCAGTGTATCAGACAGCAGGAGCATAACCTAAGGGTACATGGAACATCCCACTGAAGTTAAATAGCAAACACCAATTAAGCTCAGTGGGCGTGGATTATTGCACATGTACTCATTTATTGTGTGGTGAGCTCTCCTAGGCACCACCGATATACTGAATCAAAACGGCAAAAAAGTCTCCACCCCCCCCCTTTCTTTCTTTCTTTATCTAAACTGATCAGGCAAATCCTGAAATCACTTCTTTGGTTCCCTGCCTCTTACCTGTCAGCGCTTGGCTGGGGAGAGCTGTTCTGGGGTGGTGCACTGGCAAAGTGAACCCTTTTGGCTTATATAGCTCCTTGGCTTGTTCCCCTCCCACCAGCTTCCCAAACAAGGAGCAGAGCAGAGCTCCATCTCCATCTCTCTGTCAAACAGAGCCATATAGGGGCTTCTGCACAAAACTCTCTGATCTGGGTGGCCTCGCAGGGCCCTGGGTCTCCTCCAGTCTGCATTCCTTTCTGCTGTCCGCAAAGCAGGAGGGAGGTTTCAGCAGCACGGTAATATAAACACAGCTAAATTTCAGGATAGCCACTGAAAGACTACTGGGGTAGCACACAAGTGACAGGCAGCTTCTGGCAAGGAGCGCATGTTTCAGTCATGCAGCCCACAGAGTCCTTGTTAGAAAGCAGGCAGCTGACAAACAGGGCGTGAGGAGGGCTGCTGCTGCCTGGACAGGAAAACGCCCTGCCGAGTTCCCTTTTGTTGTGGGATTTGGATCAAGAAATTCTCAGCTTGAAGAAGCTGAGTGTATAGGACTGCACCCCAAAAAGAATACATTTCAGCATTTCAGGGTCTGCATGCCTAACGTTACACGAACTGCAGCTACCAAATGCTGCTTAGCTGCACGTATATTTATTAACTTAGTCTAACCCACCTCACAGGGTTGTTGCAAAGATAAAAGGAAAGGTGAGGATGGGAAAGTATACAGCATCTACAAACCGTATAGAGCAGGCAGCCCCAAACGTCGGCCCTCCAGATGTTTTGGACTACAATTCCCATCATCCCTGACCACTGGGCCTGTTAGCTAGGGATCATGGGAGTTGTAGGCCAAAACATCTGGAGGGCCGCAGTTTGGGGATGCCTGGTGTAGAGAGAAATAAACATGTGCAAAGCCAAGGAAATACCCCAACTCCAATTTCTTTAAATGCTTCATCAAATGCAGGTGTGTGCCCTCTTTCGCCACGATGTCATAAAATGACTTCCAGACTGAATGTGAACTGGTGAAGCTTTCCCCAGAGTTGTATTTCCATAGTAGATGTCACCTGCTGACATCTTCTAGGAGCCACAGGTGAGAACTGAGTGCAGGGTGGGGAACTGAAGGTGAGCAATCCATCCCAGAAGGAGCACAATCAGAATTCCTACCCATCCCCCAGCACCCCACACAGCCCAGTGTGCAGTGTTATATCCTTCATCTTCATCATCGTCATACTGCGGCACTTTATATGGCTAAAATAATAGGCTTTTGTAGTAAATAAAACTTTCTTTAAAAAAAATGGCCCCCAGCTTTATGAAGCAAAAAACAGCTGCACTCCTCCAAAGGAAAATGCACACATGCTTTTGCTTTATAAGGCAAGGAAGCCAGCTGTGTGCATGCAAGGATCATTGTGCTGAAATTGGGTGGTCCTCTTAAAAATGTATTTGTCTCCCTTCTGATTTAGAAAGTGCCGTGTCATTTTGCTAGCTGGCAGGATTTCCAAATGCAGCTGCCTCACCGTAAGTCACTGAGGTTCCTATTAAAACACGGTTAGAAGAGACACAGAACAGTTTGGGAGGGAGGAAGAGACTCTCCTAACAGCTTGATTTATTGCAGCTGTCATATAGTTTAGCGTGTCTGCAAAGCACAAACGCAAGGTGCATAAACAGGAAATGTAGACTCTCTGACAAAAAGGAAGAAAGCCCAAGCTGCACTGCAGACTAGATACACATCCAGAGGAAGAGACAACAGAAGTTTGTCTCAGACTTCCTCACTCCTGTACCCTCCAGCATTTCTCTGATGAAAATAGGGACGTCCCATTCTATAATGATAATTTCACTATTTCTAACCCACACATCTTATTGGGTTTCCCCAGCACTCTGGGCAGCTTCCAACATATATAATAAACATAATAAAACATTAAACTTTTTTTAAAACAAAAAATTCCCTATACAGGACTTCCTTCAGACTGCTTAGGAGTTGGATAACTCCATACCCTCCAACATTTCTCCAATAAAAATAGGGACGTCCTAAGGAAACAGTCCAGGATCAAATCACAAACTTCTCTAAATGAAGGACATCCCTGGAAAATAGGGACACTTGGAGAGTCTGCATTTCACATACAGTAAATGCTCTTGCTTTATAGCAACTGGGAGGGGGGGGGGCTTTTCAGTTGTTTTTCCCTACTAGGTGCTACAAAGAGAGCACAATCCATACCAAATTAAAAAATTTTTTGTCCAGAAGCACCTTGGAGACCAACTAAGTTAGTTCTGGGTATAAGCTTTCATGTGCATGCACACTTCTTCAGATACCTCTGCATGCACACGAAAGCTTATACCCAGAACTAACTTAGTTGGTCTCTAAGGTGCTACTGGACAATTGTTTAATTTAATTTATTTTTTCGTCTGCGTCAGACCAACACGGCTAGCTACCTGAATCTATTAATATCTCATAAGAGATAATACAGAAAGCCTGACTCATTTTTGGAAATTTAGCCTGCAATCCTATGCAAACTTACTTGGGAGCAAGTACCATTGAATTCAATGAGTCTTCTTGCTGAGTAGACATACATAGGACTGTGCTGTTAGGCTGTTTTGTTTTGTTTTGTTGTTCTTGATGTTGTGCTTTTACAAATGATGCAAACTACCCCAAGGATTAATGGAGGGTTCAAAAAGCAGGAAAAGGAAATGTTCCTTTGCTGTTATTGTTAAGCTCCAATACTGTACACGAGAAGCAGCAGTAGCTTCTCAGCCCTGCAACTTGCAAGCAGAATCTGCTTTTTCTTCTTCTTTTTTTTAGAACTTTGTGCATTTCTTTCCGTCTCTCAACTGCACATCCTGTGATGAATTAGAAAAACAAGAGCATGATTTCAAAACTCAGCACCTGCGTAGTTCAGTCATGTGGAAAACTGCAGCTGGATTTTGAAATACTGCTCTCAGACATAACTGCAACACGTCTGCCAGCTATAGATAGTGACACTGGCTGCCATTTTATTACTCCCAACTGCCATCTTCTAAAAACTGTGGTTTGCCAAGTTCATGAAAGTGGTAAAGGACACATATTTCACGATGCCTTTTAAGTGATGGGATATGAGCCATTTGGAAATCTAGATCAGTCAGATGTCTAGGATGAGTATTCCCCTCGTGTCACGTAGGATACAAAGCAAGAACCAGCAAGGGAAGGTCACACTGGCCTGAGGTAGCTCAGAAGTCGGTCATCTGCTTTATGTGCAGGAAGCCCCATGTTAAATCTCCAAGTAGGGTCGGGAGAGACCCTCTGCCTGACAAGGGTCACTGCCCATCACTGTAGACCAGGCATCCCCAAACTGCGGCCCTCCAGATGTTTTGGCCTACAACTCCCATGATCCCTAGTTAACAGGACCAGTGGTCAGGGATGATGGGAATTGTAGTCCAAAACATCTGGAGGGCCGAAGTTTGGGGATGCCTGCTGTAGACAATACTGAGCTTGATGGACCAGTGGTCTGACTCAGTACAAGGCAGGGTCCTATGTTCCTAAATGTCCTCTTATTATATCCCTCTACTTTATCTTATTTATTTATTTCATAAACTTTATATCTCCTTATTGAAAGAAGAAGTAAAAAACACCTCAAAGTGGTTTACAAAAAAAGATAAAACAATAAAATTATCACTAGGAAAAATTAACAAGACTAATTTAAAATTTGCGGAATGCTAAAATAACAATAGACTAAGAACAGATGAAAACTGTTCGTGTTTTCTTTTCTAATTATGTATGTCTTTCTGGTCTCACATAAACCCTGTTCCAAAGCATCTGCCAGTTCATCCCAGGGCCCAATTCAAAGCAAACATTAGTGTTTAAAGCCCTCAACAGCTGAGACTCCTGATAATACCTGATAAATCCCACTCCTTCCTTACAGACCCCCCCTCAGATGCCAAGATCAGCATAGGGAGCCCCTTTTGGTTGTTCCACAGTCCTCAGAAGCTCAGCATGGTGGTGGCCTAGGACACAGCATTCTCTGGGGCAGCTCTTAAGTTGTGGAACTCCCTCTCTACAACGGTGTGCCTGGCATCTTCTTAAATAGTTCTCAGTTAAAAACATACCTCTTTACCCTGCTTTTGACACTTGAGCTGTATATCTTCAAGACCCATCTTTTTTCTGTTAATGGAATTTTTTTTTTAACTATTGTGCTTTAAATCTTGTAATCTGCCCTGGAGTTTAAGGATGAAGGGTGGGGAAATTAATGATGATGATGATGATGTTTCAAATAAGTAAATAAACAACATATAAAACATTACATTCCTGATAGAAAATTACCTCAGAACTTACAACTGTGTAGTACAAAGCTCACACTGGGAAAAACCAGGAGGGGATTCTTTCTGTAAAGTTGAACATTCGTGGGAGCCTTGATGCTAAAATAAAGACTCTAGATACTCTGAGATGGAAAGGCATTTACATTTAAGGCTAACGTTGCGGTGATTGGCTGTGAGCACACTGAGGCATCAAGCCAAGTTGTTGTTGCTTTTCCAGCCTAAGGGAATGCTTGGGCTATTTGAGGGGAAATGTTAGTTCTGCTGTGAACAATGCAATGACAATTTTCAACATATGGTTTTATGGCTAAAACAAGATACGTACAGTGGTACCTCGGTTTACAAGCACAATTGGTTCCGGAAGTTGTACATTGTAAAGACAACACTGTTTTCCATACTTCAATTGGCAGAGATCCAACAGATAGCCTCCGCAGAACAAATACAGTGGTACCTCGGTTTAAGTACACAATTGGTTCCGGAAGTCTGTACTTAACCTGAAGCGAACTTTCCCATTGAAAGTAATGGAAAGTGGATTAATCTGTTCCAGACAGGTCCGCGTAGTACTTAAACTGAAAATACTCAAACCGAGGTGTACTTAAACTGAGGTATGACTGAAATAATCTGTGAAACACATATTCCATTTAGTTTCTCTCCAGCTGCTACAGTGTCATCGTGAGCAGGAGTCTTTCAACCTAATCACCTAGTACTTAGCCCCCCAAAGGAACCATTTAAGGGCAAAATGTTTTTTTTTCACGGTTTCTCAGCTGTGCTGGCTGCTTGGGTACTCAAACTGAGTGGCTTCAGATTACAGGAAGAGACTGAAGCTGTGTAGCTGAAGCCCAACTTACCTTAGAGACTTTGGATGGTGTCTAGGACTCATAGCTGCCAAGTTATCCCTTTTTTAAAGGGATTTTCCCTTATGCTGAATAGGCTTCCTCGCGAGAAAAGGGAAAACTTGGCAGCTATGCTAGGACTGAGCAATGTCTGGTTTTCAATGTTGTGATGTATCACCAGCTAAACATTGCAATATACTGATCTATCACAATATCTGAAATAAGGATGGAACTATGGAGAGGTGAACTGGGTGATGTTCTGGCAACTGCTACTACTTAGGGGGCTAAAACCGATACATTTTTACTTACCTTTAACATATTGTTACAACTGTTATTTTCTAGCACAGAGCAACTGGGGTGGCAGAAATCACGAGAGAAGCGATGACCGACTTCACAATTGTTTTTTTCATAGCACATGCAAACATTGTTAGCAAGAAACAATGAATCCAAAGAGAGATGTAACACTTACCAAACAAAAAGGCTGCTTGGTCAGATGATCTAGTCTTATATGGTAGATCACAAAAATCAACAAGAGTTTTATTAAGGCTAAGGGGTTAACATTGAAGCACTTTTGTGCAGGTCTAGTCTCCCAAACCAACTCAGTCGGCCCTCACTCTGACTGATGGGCAGAATCATACTGTCACCTGCCATCCTTATCTCCAAGTGGTGAGAGATTCCAAGGGTTTCAGTCAATTAGCCAGGGTTCAATTCCCTTGTAATGAAAGTCAACGGAGACTGTGGTGTCCTTAGGATATATGGTTTTATTGACAAGAATCCAAGGCAATAGTAAACGATAGCAAAATCTGTGCAGCTTGATAATATATTGTTGCATGCCACTCCAATCTCTGAGAGATTCCATGGTTTCCGTGCTCTTTCTCAGGGTTCATGTTTCCTTTTGGAAATGACATACAGTGAATACTGCAACCTCTTTATTATTTATTTACACTTGTAGAATCATAGAATCTGCTCAAAGACCTCCAAAGAAGGACACTCCACCACACTCCTTGGTAGCAAATTCCACTGCCGAACAGCTCCCACTGTCAGGAAGTTCCTCCCAACGTTCAGGTGGAATCTTCCTTCTTGTAGTCCGAATCCATTGCTCCGTGTCCGCTTCTCCGGAGCAGCAGGAGAACAACCTGAGCCTGCGATGGAGGGGTGCACAGCATTAACACCCCCCAAAATTCTCAGTTCTTGTTTCTCCCATAGCCACAACCTTTGATTCAAACAGTCACTAAACATCCTCTCCAATGTTGCTTTCCAGCTTGCTGCTTTACTTCTAAGTCACATCACTACAAACTCAACTTTCTGGATTTATCTGTTGAGGGAGCCCCCCCCCCATTTGATGTCTTTCACCAAGCCTCTTAAACCGCCCCCCCCAATGGCTCATCACCCTGGTTCTCACCTCATCAGAAGGCTGGCCTGGCTATTCCATTAATTCGAAGCCACCCCAAACACACATGGGATCACAGTTTTGGAAGGGTATAAGGAATCATCCAGGATGACCCCTCCCCCAAACTCATAACAGTATTTTGCATTCTGAACCAGAGAGAATCTTTGTGGGGGAAAGATGCTCAGCGTGCACTGCATCTGGAGCTGTACAAATTCTTACTCCTAAACAGGAAACCTTTGAAGGCCTTTGTACCCATTTGCAATCTGGAGACACTATTTTGTGCACCTTGCGCACAGTGCAACCGCACACCCAGAGCAAAGGCTTTCAAAAAGCCTCGTTCTTTCTACCATAATGCTCACTTGTTCGAGAGCTGAGGTGTATGGACACCTAGTGGCAAGGACACAAGTAGCAGCAAATGATTTAAGGATTCCTTTGGCTCACCGCAAAAGGGACGCAGGTGGCGCTGTGGGTTAAACCACAGAGCCTAGGGCTTGCTGATCAGAAGGTCAGTGGTTTGAAGCGGCTTTGTCATGCTGGCCACATGACCTGGAAGCTGTATGCCGGTTCCCTCGGCCAATAACGCGAGATGAGCGCTGAAACCCCAGAGTCGGTCACGACTGGACCTAATGGTCAGGGGTCCCTTTACCTTTACCTTGGCTCACTGCAAGAATGACCAGACAAAGTCAGTTTGACTTGAGTCGATTGAATTGATTCGGCTGCAGAGCTGTCCACGGAAGGGTGTTTCCTTATCTTAAAATAGCACAAGCTGTCCAAAGTAGAGAGTGTCAAGCCGTGTTTACATTGCTGACTATAAGGGGGAGGGAGTTTCTCAGAAGCGCTCTCCTTTCGTTTTCTTTTTACATGCACCGGCAAAACAACATGGTCAAGAAACTTGTTCTCTGCCTCGTAACCCTGTGTCTGGTAAGTATTTTTTTTCCACATTTCGCCTCCCTGTAAGCATAGAAATACCTGTTATTAGACCACAACCTTCTTATTCAGAGGCATTTTGTCAGTCTGTTGTTTTGAGAGTTTTTGCCAACAGTTCTGAAGGAAGGCTGAGTGAGAAACGGTAGTCAGATAGTGGCAGGGTTTGAAACTGAATCCCAAATGGTTGGGGTTTTTTGTTTTGAACAGCGAGGTTAGCTGACCCAGAAACTGTTTGGTTTTTTTCTTGTGTAGGGAAAAGAAGGTACTTTGAGAAGCTTGCACCTCAATAAAGATTATTAAAGCCTTTTTAAAAAAAAACCCACAAATTAAAAACATTAATTCATAAACTATTGGATGCGGCCTGCACAGTAAATTCCTTTTCTTATTTGGCTATGCAACTATCACCGGAACAACATGGTGGTTCTTTCCTTCCCTCAAACGACTACGTTAGGTAAGTTAAAATCTTTGCATACTTAGTTTATTATAACGCAAGGCTGAGTTGTGTCAATAGGAAGTTGGTCATTGCTGTCAACCGGGTGGGATTTCAGCTTTCTTCCTGAATGTATTATTCACAAATATATTTCAGAGAAGCAACAAATCTCTCGCTCTTAGCGCGATGCACTTTAATGGTTGACTGAGTTATTTTACTTTAGAAATTACTCAAAGGGAAGTCCCAAGAAAAACTTGAAGGAAAGAGGGAGATGGTACGTGGTAACTGTCAAGTCTGGGCATGTACCGTTGAGCTCAAGTCAGTAAGAAAGTACCTATGAGTCATTAAGTGTTATTGTATTCATGCAATAGTATAATGTAACAGAATTTTCCATCCCGTGGACCACCACCTCTTGCTAGATATGGGATTTTTGTGTGCTCTGTTCTGTAGAAAAAGTCCCTGCCCTTAAAAAAAAAAAAAGTAGTGCAATAGGGACAAGATTCTAGATCTTCCTGTCATGCTAACTTTCTAGACATGTGAACACATTTCACTTGAGGAACCATTTAAAGATGCAAATTTCTCATCTTCAGCAATTTGTAGGAAGATGGTCTCAGCTGGACTCTATCGTGTGAATTTGCCCTGAACAAGATGAAGATAAGAAATTATGTGGTTTCACTCACCTTAGTACACTGCAGCAGTGCAGCATATTATCAGTTTCTTATTATTGTAGTAAGCATTGTGTAGTAGTTTTACTGCAGATAAGCTAAAAAGATAACAGAAACAGGAAATCTTGTTTTGGGGGGAGGCATGGAAGCATGGCAGGTGCACTAGATTTCTAATATTGTATCTGGCAGAATTTGAACTGCAGTGGCGCAGAAGCTGCACTGATTGTGACAAGGACAGGCTGGAACAGAAATTCCTGCCTTCTTAACTGCGTAATCGGGGATGATTGTAAAAGGTGCAGGATTCCTTCACTACTCTGCTCAGGAGGGGAGAACTCCCATAATCCTTGGTCATTGGTCATGTTGCCTGGGGCTGATGGGAGATAGATTTTTAATGAAATGGCAACATTAACTTGCAAAGCAACTACACTCAGTATGATACCAGACAGGTTACTATGCTATAACATAACATTTAAGACACAGCATGCCCTTAAAAACACCAAAGGAGCCACAGCTGAGTGTACTCTGGTTTCCAGATGGGGAAGGGCTTGCAACATAGGTCAGAAACGTCCGGCCCATGGGCCAGATGCAGCCCACGGAGGCCGTTTATCCGGCCCACGGACCGCCCATGAACCAAGCTGCCCGCTTGGCGAGTCCCCCGTGCGCTGTGCTAAACCGGCACAGCGTGGCTCGGGGACTCGCTGAGCGCCGCCTAAAATGACGTCTGCGCCTGTGCACCCGCGGACATGCGCAGAAGCCATTTCCGGCGTCCCGGACATGGGCAGCGCCATGCCGGAAATCGCTTCTGCGCAGCCACGGACACACGCAGAAGCCATTTCCAGTGCCGCGCTGCCCATGTCTGGGACGCCGGTAATGGCTTCTGTGCATGTCCTGCCCATGTCTGGCCCATGGGCAATAGTCCGTTTGAATCCTCTTACCCACAGCCGGAAAACGTTGCCGACGCCTGGCTTGCAACATCCAACCAACTTCTTCTTCTATTTTTCCTCACAGGAAGGAAAACTTAAGCTATAATCTTGGGGTGCTTATATCTTCCTTGGGGTCACACCAGTAGCCAAGAGTGATTCTCTGAATTATCCACAAGGAAGCCTTCCCCCACAAACTCAGAACTTGCAATCTCTTCTGTGCAGCCTTCTGTCATCAGAGTATATCTGCTTTTGCTTGCTTTGTTTTTTTATTTTCATATGAATAAAACTTGGTAAGGAGTAATTTGGCTGTCTTTATTGCCTATCAGAATCCAAGGAGAACTATTATCTTTTGGGAAAACGCCATAATGCATTGAAATGCAATATTTATATATTCTCTCTCTCTTATATAGGCATTTGATTTTATTACTCCTGGACCACTGCATGAGGATGTTTCTATGCCTATGATGCCCAGAGCACATAAGAAACCTGGGCCAGTGAAAAGTATTTTTAAGCGGAATGTTATCGGGTGTCAGAATGACACACAATATCCATTTCAAGGTCGTTGCTGTGATAGTTGTAAGCCCGGTAGGTATAATTGTATTATTATTATTATTATTATTATTATTATTATTATTATTATTATTATTAATTGTTACAGCAGAGATAAGTGTGCTAGCTCTGGCCTCTGTCACCATCGCCATAACATTTCATATGTCATTCTCATCAGGCTACCTAAAAGGAAAGCATTTGAATATTGCTCTGTCAAGCTCCACTTAAGTCACATTATTAAATAGTTTGGAAATGGATACCTGTTTAACCTCATCACTGTCTGGTTAGCATTGTTCCTGCAATTATTTGGCACTTAGGTGGTGCTGAACAAGACAAAGTGATTCAGGAAATCTGAGACATTCAAGTGGATCACACCATCTTAATGTTTAAACTGGTTTTTGTTTTTTGTTTTGTTTGTTTTTAAATAGGTTCCTTTGCTAAACGGAAAGGTTGCACAAAGGACAACCGTACAACTTCTTGTGAAAAATGCATAGATGGGGAAGAGTATATGGATAACTACAATTATCACCCTAAATGCCTGCGATGTAGTCACTGTGACTCTGAACATGGTATGTTTGCAATCGAGAACTATTGATTGTGATGTATATTGCATTAGAGAGAAATGTTTTAAGTGCATGTCTTTGCAGAAAGCCGAGCATGTGCATGATCCACCTGCAACACAGAGAAAAGGCTTCTTGTCTCCCTGCATGTGTTTCTACGTACAGTGGTACCTCGGTTTATGAACACAATTGGTTCCGGAAGTCTGTTCATAAACTGAAGCGTTCATAAACTGAAGCAAACTTTCCCATTGAAAGTAATGGAAAGTGAATTAATCCGTTCCAGACGGTCTGCGGAGTAAGCGTTCATAAACTGAAGCAAACTTTCCCATTGAAAGTAATGGAAAGTGGATTAATCCGTTCCAGACGGGTCCGCGGAGTACTTAAACTGAAGCGTTCATAAACTGAAGCATGGGTGTAATTGGTTCCGGAAGTCTGTTCATAAACTGAAGCGTTCATAAACTGAAGCAAACTTTCCCATTGAAAGTAATGGAAAATGAATTAATCCGTTCCAGATGGGTCTGCAGCGTTCATAAACTGAAAATTCATAAACCGAGGTGTTCATAAACCGAGGTTCCACTGTATATGCATCAGACTGCATGCTGGGTAGGGTGGTGGCGGCAGCCATTGCACACACTGGCCTCTAGGGGATGGGAACCAAATAACAGAACAGGACTCTTATTTATTAAAACAGCTAAATATTATGTGCTGCTGTGATGTGAAGACATGTAGACACATGGAACAAAACAGAACAAAATGGGTGCAATATAGAAGTTAAAACATGCTTATATCCTGATTTTCATCAACTGAAGACTCTTAAATATATGATCAAGTCTTTGGGTTTTCATTGAACCTCAGGAACACTTAGACTCACAGAGCTGAAGGGGCCTTGCAGATCATCTGTTTCCTTGCAGGGAATACAGGGCTACAGCAGCCCCTAACAGATGGCTGCCCAGCCTCTTCTTGAAGACCACCAGTGAGGCAAAGCCCACCACCACTCTAGTTACTTGGTTGCATTGCTGACTTGCCCTTACCATTAAGAAGTGTCTCCTAATGTTCTCCAGAAAATCATCGGGTGGTAAGCCAGCATGCAGTTATTCCCTGGGGAACAGAAGCACACATGCACATGAAAGGTGGGAGGGTAGCAGCAAGTCTGATAAAGTCCACTGGTGTGAATGAAATTTAGCACACCTTTGTGGCACCACACAATAGGTAATGCAGTTTAAACAGAACATTAGAAACTGGGGAAGAAGTACTAGCATTATAACCAGGAAACCTAACACAACAATCCCAATGGACCTCTTTTTTTGTGACAGTCCTTTGGGAATCAGCATCGTTTCTCTTCAGATTCCTGTGGAATTCATCTGAATCTTCAAAACCTGCCCACTATAAAAAGAACCAGTTCCTTAATATACTGGTTTATATAATAATTTAACAAAATGTTTCTATTTATTTTAGGTTTTGAAGTTGAAAAGAATTGTACCATCCACCAGAACGTAAAATGTAGATGTAAGTCTGGCTACTTCTGCAATTCTTCTGAACCATGCCGCCACTGTGCTCCATGTGATGAGTAAGTCTCCTGCACAGTTACTGACTAAAGGGCGATTTGAGTGAAAAACGGGGACTGGAGACAGGATCTAAAGCATTTTTGAATTGTAGATCTTGTATTTGATCCTCTGAACCTGCTCCCAGTATATGTGGTCTCGGGAATATATCCACCCCATAGTTCCAAACACCTGTTACTTTGATGAGATAGGGTTGACTAGGGATGCACGAATCCTTTAAATTGAACACAGTTTTGTATGTGATCTTCCCTGCAGTGCACATTTTGTACAGTTTACAACACACTGCCCCTTAAATATGCATTTTTGTATGATTTTCTAGGCACTGCTCTTAAAACACACCTTTTGCACATACCTGTATTTTCCCCTGCAAAATAGTTGTTTTTATGCATTTCCCCCATAAAATTTGCATTTTTTGGTATGTACTTCCCCATAAAAGATACTGATCCCCGAATTTGAAGAATGCACAATCATCAGCCTCTAGGGAGCCACAATTTTGCACCCTTGCTCTGTATTCATATGAATGCAACCCTTGATGGTCTGATTTGAAACTTTGTCCAAATCGCAGGCTACTCCTTATGGGACTACCATAAAATAAGTAAATCCAGAAGGAAGAGACTGCACAATAGTTTCCAAACACTAGGTGGCATCTTCGCTCTTCTTCCATGTATTTCCAACCATTCTCTGGGCGTGTTTTGGAGTGGAGCATAATCTGAATCTGAAGTACATCTCTCACCATTCCCCACTAGCTTGGCCAATGGTGAGGGATGATGTACAACCATGACCACACTTTCCAGCTTCTCCGTAATGGACTCTAAGTTTCACCTAAACAGGGATCTGAACCTAGCCTAGAGAGCTACTGAGGAGTGCATGTGCTTACGCTTCAAAGTCGTTTTCTGGAGCAGAATGGAATAAGGGTGTGCATCATCAGCAATAAGTATTGGATACTCCAGGCATGGTATATAAATACCAGGAGCCCGCTCTTTTGCTTCTGCATAGTCCAAGGATGGGAAATCAGTGGCTCTCCAGATGTTGGACTTCAACTCTCATCATTCCTGGCTATTGTCTATGCTGGCAGGGGCTGATGGGAGTTGGAGTCCCGACAACAGTTGGAGAGCTACTGATTCCATATCTTTGGCCTAGCCAGTGTAACAGTGCCTTCTATTTGTTTCACATGAGGTTCTAGCTTCCAGCTCTGGCCATTGACTTCAGAGACTCTGAGCTGGAGAGTCAAAAGATCTAGATTGCAGCTTCTGGGAGGTCCAGCTTGTCAATGTCATTGGAGAATACATTCCTCCAAAAGGAACTTCAAAATTCCTATATCATAATCAGAAACTCAAAAACTTGAGGAAATTGACTATTTTGCTCTGTTCCCTTGACAGATGACCTAATCTTTCCATTATTTTCAAATAATTTATTCACAGGTGTAAAGGTGGTAAAATTCTAGAAAGTTGCACCCAAACCAATAACACCAGATGTGACAGAACAGGTAATTGTGGGGATCTTTGACTTAGCTCTAAAATATACCTTAAACAAGGGAATGATTCCAAGAGAAGAGTTGGCGTTCAGTTCGCTCTTTCAGATGCATGACAACTTCAGTTTTCAGTCAGCCAAACTTTTGGCCATCCTATCACTGGTCACATGTGGTGCATTTGTATATGATGGGGCTCGTAAATCAAAATGTCGGGGTGGGGTTGAGACCTCTCCTACATACAGCACTCACCACTCAGCCTTGGGGTGGGTGGGAAGTGAAAGTCGGCATGGATTGACTCAAAAACTTAGCAGCCACAGAGTGAAACAAACAGCTGTGTGAATGGGCTGTCAGTTGTTTTCAATCTGACTATATTTAAGGGAATGTTATGTATTTTTGTACTGAGCGTGGTGGGGCTGGGTTTCATTTGTTCATTCTACCCATAAAATGGTTTTGTGTCCAAGTTGAACCTCATGAAGCAGAGACCTGCCATGTGAGCCATTAAAGTCTAAAATGCTTATTGGTGAAAAGTATCTGCATATTCTGTATGAAACTTTGCAATGTTCTTCTTAACAGAGATTGTGCAAGATAAAAAAGCTGAAATCATTGCACCCGTTGTAGTCGTTCTGGGGATTTCCATTACAGGTATTGGGATAATGTGTTATGGTAAGTTGATGCACCTTTAAACTTCATTATTTATGTTCTAAAATATGCAGCAACCTGCAATGCATGCTTGAGGGTTGTGCTTATGGCTTACAGTATGTAACATAGACATGGGTCTTTTCATGCCCAGATACATTTAAGAAAAGTTTAAAAGATGGTCTCAAGGTTCATGTGAAAGTACTTCTAGAGAACTAAGGTAGCAAGTCTAACCCCTCTTACCTAGGAGTAAAGGTAAAGGTAAAGGGACCCCTGACCATTAGGTCCAGTCGTGACCGACTCTGGGGTTGTGGCACTCATTTTGCTTTATTGGCCAAGGGAGCCAGCATACAGCTTCCAGGTCATGTGGCCAGCATGACAAAGCCGCTTCTGGCGAACCAGAGCAGCGCATGGAAACGCCGTTTACCTTCCCACTTGGAGCGGTACCTATTTATCTACTTGCACTTTGACATGCTTTCGAACTGCTAGGTTGGCAGGAGCTGGGACCGAACAACAGGAGCTCACCCTATTGCGGGGATTTGAACTACCAACCTTCTGATCGGCAAGCCCTAGGCTCTGTGGTTTAACCCATAGCGCCACCCACGTCCCTTACCTGGGAGTAAGCACTTTAAAATTCTATATGGTTTAGTTCTGAGCTGGTATTCCATCAATCTGTTTTTTTGTCTTCAGCTTTAATCCAAAATTGGATGGGGTAGCAGAAAGTGTAGTCTTTGTACTTCAGGAAATGGGCTTCTAAACTCCACCCAACAACTTGTTTAATCGTGGTTTTAAAACCCTGATTAAGCATACAGTCAGAAGGGGGTGCGAGAAGGGGGTGCTGTGTCACCTCACCTCTCACCCTGTCCCCACATGACTACAGACCTCTGCAGCAATCAGGATCCAACCACCGACTCATCTGGTGAGCAGAAGGTTCAGTACTGCTCAATTTGGCTGCACGGACCCGTTCACCCGATGGAAGCAGGCTACTGGGAACAGCGCAGGGCAGGGCTGTTTGAAAGCCCTTTTGCAGACAGCCTCATGCTGATGTTTTCAGGGGTTGCCTATCTCTCCTGCTTTCCCCCTGTATCCCGCCCCCTCACCTCACCTTTTGACCATCTCGGATCACTGCAGGTGGGCCAACCCAACTCGAGACAATCGGACACTGTCTCATTGCAATCCAGCCAAAACCTTGATCCACCCAAATAAGACCGATACAATTTTGGATATGGACTTTGGCCCAATCTGGTTCACAGCCCTAATGGGCCAGGGTTGTAGAATTCTAGGTCCCTTCCTATTGCTACTCCTGTTGTTTTATGAATGTAGCAAAACAAACAAACAAACCATAGTTCTTTTTTGCGTGGCTGCAGTGTGCAAAAAGAAGAAAACCGCAAAGTACAACGTCAAAGAGCCGCCAAACGGAATGGTGAGTATCCTTTCTTACTTTGAATACAGTGCATGGCATTTACAATAAAAATGGTATATAAATTTTATGAAATAAATATATAAACATAACCTGAGGAATATTGTAAGAAAGAAAATGGGGAAATAACGTTTTTTTCTTAGACAAAAAGTAGTTTTCCTTATCTTTGGGACACCTATTATGTGCTGGCAATGAACTGGCCTAGACCAAAATCAGATCCCTGGTTATATAGTAAATTCAAAGCACATTACAGCTGGCCACATAACAAAGTCCGTAGATCTAGACAGTGTCTTCCTGTGTTTTAATTTATTGGAAGCCACACTGAGGTAACCCAGCCAGATGGGTGGCATTTAAATAAAATTATTATTATTATTATTATTATTATTATTATTATTATTATTATCCCTCCCCCCACTTTTATCCAACCTGAAGGCATACATAATGATAGTTCAGATCTAAATAGTTATAGTAAAGTTCATACAAGCACTGAAATGGAGAGAGTCTGAAAGCTGCTGACGTCAATATAAAAGAAGATATTAATATAACCATATACAGTCATACTTCATGATACGTTTGCTTCATGTTGCGTCTTTTCAGGTTACGGAGGCGCCGAACCTGGAAGTCCCAGAACAGGTTACTTCCGGGTTTGATGTGTCTGTAACCTGCTCGCATGCACAGAAGTGCTAAGTCGCACTTTGCACATGCGCAGGAGCACCACATTGCGTCACGCACGTGCACAGATGTGGTGCTTCATGTTGCGGCCTTTTCATGTTGTGAATGGGCCGCCGGAACGGATCCCATTCGCAACATGAGGTACCACTGTATTCCATAACGCGGCAGGTACAGTTTGTCCTGTAATAATCCTTGTTCTTGGGCTAGATAAGCATGCATGCCTTTTTGCAAACCTTATCACAAACTGACTATTAATCTAGTCAGAAGATGGAACAATCAGATGGACCCCTGTGCATCATTTGGCCATCTGTAACACATCGTAGATGTATTTAAATGCTTCTTTAGATCACATTGAAGTCAATGGTATTTAAATGCCACGAGTAACCTTGTGTTAGTTAGATGAGGGTTTGCCAATGTGGTGTTCCCCAGGTGTTCCTGAACTACAATTCCCTGACCATTTTCTTATGTTTGCTGGGGCTGAAAGCAGGGCACTACATTGGCTATTTCCGTGTTAGTTGATGCATCCATATTAAGACACAAGGTGCCTGGTCTTGTGTCCCTGCTGCAAGGGGCCTTGCACCTCCCTAGGGGGTGAGGCCCAGGCTCACCTTGAACAGCTCAAAGAGGCTCCTGGGACATTGCTGGAACAACTCCTGGGTTGGGACAACTGGCTAAAATGTTTTTAAATGTTTAAAACAGTTCTCATTTTGGTTCCTCTGTTTCATTTTTGTCAGGTTGGTGTTGGTTAAATGTTTAGTTGGGGTTGGTGGTTACATTAATTTGGGTATATCTGTAAACTTGTTGTTGTTGTTGTTGTTGTTGTTGTTGTTGTTGTTGTTGTTGTTGTTAGTGGTTTCTATTGATTTATTGGTTTGTTGCTTGTATAGGATATATTTTGTTTTTAATGTTTGATGTTTATATATATATATGTTGTAATCTGCCCTTACAGGAAATGGAGCCTCTTCATTATCCAGGTATGAAAAATATAAGGATATTATTATTATTATTATTATTATTATTATTATTATTATTATTATTATTATACTGCACTATACCCGGAGGTCTCAGAGTGGTTCACAGAATAAAATCAAAATATAAAAGCACAGAATACATAATCAAAATAAAAACAACCCAATACCCCCCCCCAAAAAACCCCCCACCACATTTTAAAAGGGCATAGGCATGTCGGCCTGTATACAGGGGCGGAGGTGGGGTCAGTCCAACCTGGGTGTCACCACTGAGGGGGGTGACAAAATGCCAGGCAGCACTCACCGTGGGGCCTGCAGCATGCCCGAGCCATGCGTCTCTCCTGGGAGTGACACGGCAGCTTGGGCATCCGCAGGCTCCACGCTGCCCCAAACGGTCCGCCCGCTGCCTCCCCCCAGCTGTAGGGTGACAGACTGAGTGGGAGGAGGCAGGCAGATTCCGGAGGCCCCACAGAGCATCCTGCCATGGCTCGCCCCGCCTTGTGGGCGGCGCACAGCCCCAGGCGTCCGATCGGCTTGCTCCACCGCTGCCTGTATAGCACAGATTTGGCTGTAGTATCATCTTAGTTACAGCACAGACTTGAGCCTGGAAACTTCAGCTGGTCCCGAATGTGGCAGCTAAATTATAAACTGGAGCTGCCTTCTTAGGAGCATGTTAGGAGCTGCACAGGTTTCCAATTGTTTCTGGACCTAATTCAAAGTGCTGTGGCAATCTTTAAAGCTCTTTATCATTTGTTACAAGTTTATCTGAAGGACCACTTACAGGCAAACCTGCAACAAGGCCTCCTATGTGTTCCATCTACCTTGTCAGGAATAGGTAGAGGACCTTATTGGTAGTCATCATTTATGGAACTCCAGAGAGAAGAGGAAAGCAGGGGTCTCTCTAATGGTCTTCCACTACATGGAGAAGACCATTCTTTTTTTAATGGTTCAGTGGTTGTCAGGGACTGGACTGAGGAGGAATGCTGGAGACCGCCTCCCCCTCCTTCTGAACCTTCCAGAGAAGAGGAAGACAGTATAGATTTACAACAGTGATTTGCAGAAGGTCACGGCTCAGAGACAGAAGAGGGACAAAACTGAGAGGGGGGGGGAGAGCCAGAGCAGCTGGCTGACACGTATCATTAGAAAACATTCCAGACCCCCCTTCTCCCAGAACCTGGCGAGCAGTGAAAGTGGGAGAGCAGAAATCTAAGAGGCAAATGGCCTTAAGCAGCCACCGTAAAGGGGGTGGTGCTGTTGACGATTGAGAAGGGGGGGGGGAGGTTACTCAGAGCAACACTATTACCCCAAGAGGCAACATTTCCAAGCTTCTCTCTGTGAAAAATGAATAAAATACATAGGTAAGAACTTATTGTCTATCTGTTACTGGCAGACTGCCGTGAGGGGGAGGGATCAGATTCCCTGAAACCTGATGGGTGGAGTGGAATAGGGCCAGCAATAGACCCTGTCCAGACTCTGTTGCCATCACATGATAGGAAGTGGCCCAATCTGGGAAGTGGGGTAGCCAATGGCATTTTTCCAACCCTCTTTACACCTTCTACCGATCAGCACAAGTGCCAGGATTCAGGATTACATCTTTAGATATGGATTTTAGTGAGACAGGTTTACATGTGTGGCTATTTTTTTTTTTTGGTCATTTGATTGCTTTCTTTTTCATTTGTAAAGCTGTGAGTTCCTATGGAATTTTGTATCGTATCCTTGTCAGCTTTTCTCTCATCTAACTTTGATTAAATTTGAATAATAAAAGTCATGTAAAATTTAAATAAGTGAGCTAGATGTCACATAGTAGACATATGCAACCATCTCTCCCCCCCTTTTCTTTTCAATGGACAGGCGGAGTCCCCTAAACCCCATGCAACCCCTGAGCAGAATAATGATGCAAGACAACGTGCTATGGGATTAAAAATTGGCCACAACTTTATTGAGATTCAGATGTAGGGAGACCTTGGCTCAGGCATTGGCTGTTATCCTCTCCCAGGCCCCAGCTGGGGTTCTGGGAGACTTCAGGGTTATCCAGAATGTATGGGGGGTAGGGCTGGCTCCAGAGAACATATGTTCAAGCAGAGAGAGCCAGCCCCCTGTTCGCCGCCACTGGAAGAGGGGGAGCAATGACAACCTCTTGGCATGGACAATGCTTTCCCCCAATACCCCTTAAGGAGGGACCCCGATCTTGTCGCCGCACAGGGGGTGACCGCCTCATGCTCCTCCCTTTAGGAAGAAAGCCTAAAGAATTCCGCCCAAGGCCTGACAAAGTCCAAGTTGTGACGTATTGCTACGGGAAAGGCGAAACCTCCCAATGCAGGGAAATTCCTTTCTGGCCCTTCAACAGCGACCTTGACATAGCAGCACCTGCGTACCTGTGGAAAAAGGGGGTTAATCTGCAACAGAAAGTCAGTGAACTGCAACGAAATGGTCAATGTGGGCGTGGAGGGTGGGAGAAGCTCTGGAGCCGAGTGGTGCCTGTAGGTAGGATTCAGCTTCTATTGTGTGAGCTGTAAGACCCCTGGCAAACACCTCCCCCAGGCAGGATTGGGCAGTTGGCTGGGGTAGGCGGAGACCCCCTGCATCCTGCCTGGCGAGGTGGTGCCAGATCCAAACTTCCAGGGGGTTGCCTGAAATATACTCGGATCCTATTGTTCTATGATTCAGCTAAGTACATAACATTGCCTTTTGGGGGTCAAGAGGCACGCGACCATGCAAAATGTGCCCCCCATTTTATGTGGGGAGTGGTCATTTTGAAATGAAAAGCATTGCTGAATCAACCCAGGCTTTAGAAAGGTAGTTGTTTGTTTTGAAAGCACACACTCCCACAAGGGGGTGGGGGGTGGGGAAGCACCCTCTGTTAAAATGTATCACCTCAGAGAAAGCAATCTTGTTATAGGGATACTTTTAAACAAGTGTAACTCACTACCAGCTTTGTAAAAATGGAGGTGGAGCAGTCGCATGAGAAGACTATACCTATGAACCCATTTTAAAGTGTTGCCAGACCTTGAGAGAGCTTTTCCCTGCCTTTAAGTCTTTTTTCATAACAATGTGATAATGGGAGGTGGGGGAATAGAACTCGCAAAATTTTGTCTACCATAAAATCCCTGGAGCCTTCTCCATGTGTGAACCCTCCTTGGAATGACATATTTATGGTTTTGCATAGGCCTCATATAAATGATTGTAAAATTGAGAAAAGTGTTATACAGGCAACTCTCGACTTATGTAGGGGCTACATTCAGGGGTTCAATGGCAGGTGGAATTGACAAAGTCTTTTTTTTCCTGCCCCCTTTCTCCCTCCTTTTTTAAAAAACAAAACAAAACAAAAAATTTTTTGTAAACACTTAAAGTTTAATGAGTTTAAGTTAGACGTGCATAAGTTGTGAGTTATCTGTTTATGCAGATAATATTTTGTTGTGGGTTTAAGTCTGGATGATGTCTGAGACCCTTCCAATTCTTTGGGTCCCACACCCAGTGAAGATGAAAATCTGTCGCTGAACTCATTCGACAAGGTTTTTTTTGCAAGACAATGAGCTTCTCTGGCCAATTGAATGTCTTCAACAGCAACCCAAAAGAATGAGCTAGGTTGCAAGAACAAAAAAATGCTGTGGTGCCCTCCTGACTAATGCACAGGCCTTTCTTCCACCCCACCCACCTCACCTAGCTGCTATGTAGGAGAGAGATAGGGGGACAGTTGGGTGTGAGAAGCAGGTTAGGAGCTAGACACAGAAACATGCTTGCTCTGTGCTGGATCCAAATCTGTGATGAATGAAGAAGTAATCATGCTGTGAGCCCCTCCATATTATGCTGAGGTTGTATATATACATAAATAAAACCATATATTCTAAAGACACTTGACCTTCATTCCAAGGACGCCAACCCCGGGAAGCACTTGGAACCCCTAGATTCTCTCACTGCTTAGAGATGGCATGTAACATTTCCCCCCATTTTTTCCTTTCTAGATCTCGATCTGTTGCCTCACATTCCTGTTATTGCAGAGGAGATGTTGCTGTCACAGGTCATGTCTTTTGTTCGGAGACTGAATATGACGCCAAATCGCATAGACGTGATCATGAATGATAATCCAAATAATGCTGCTGAGCAGAAAATAAAGCTGTTAGAATGTTGGTACCAAGAACATGGGACAAAAGATGCTTACAAGACATTGATCACCACACTGAAAGACCTTCGCTTATGTGCCACTGCTGATAAGATTCAAGAAAAAATAGATGGTGCAAGAAAATAGCAATCAGGCTCCTTCCTGATCACTGGTTTATATACCTTCTGTTGATCTTCTGCTCACTTCATGCTTTCATTGGTGTCATCAAATAGCAGATTGGCTACAAAGTATATTAGTTCATTCTGTTCTCTTAATCCAATGAGGTTTCTCAGTGAGGGGTGTATGAGGATCTAAAGGGAAGGAAGGTATGAGTGCTTCCATGATTTTTAAATTCTTTAGAAGTTCAAATGAAATAAAGGAGCCTCGTTTGAAGAGGAGCATGAGATTGTATAGCAGAGAAAAGGAGGCATGGATTAAAAAAAGACTGAGAAACATTGAGTTAATTCTTCATCGAATGCGATCACACTAATTCAGGAAAATAAAACAAATATTCATGAAATCTTTCTTTTGCTGGGGGAAAAAGAAAATTGATTTGTCAACCCAAAATTCAAAATTCGGGAATATTCAGCACAGCTCTCTTTCTAAAGTGCTGAAATGATACAGCTTGCAGACCAGCACTGTTTATGTGTTGGTTGATCACTGCAGGAGTGGGTCTTTTCAGTGGTGGCACCTTGGCTGTGTAATGCCCTGCCCAGACAGGCTTGGCTGGTTGGTGCCTGCCTTGGGGTGAACTTAGTGCTAGTCAAAAACCTTATTATTGTTATTTTCTAGACCCTTTTAATCTGTTCTAGCTTTAAGCTACTTTTGCTTTATGTGACTGCACTAATACTTCTTTATTTTTATTGTTATCGAATTTCACATGGTTTTATTTCTCCTTGCAAGTCACTTGAGAATGCTGTTGCAGCCTATAAAATCTGTTCAGACTGTAAATATGTAAATGAACAATTTATTACAAAAGCTATCACAATTCTCCGGTATTCTCTCCTCATGAAAAGATGGATCCTATATAAATTGCCTGTGAAATTTCTTACCATTTGTCATGGGGGTGTCAGAGAACGCACCTGAGCCAAGGCAGGGGGGAGAGCATAGTGAACAGGAAATGCAGGAAGAGACAGAAGAGGGAGGGGGGGGCAAGCGGAAGGAACTCAGTCGGAGAGGACGCTCCTTGATGCTTGCCAGGAGCATCAACACCACTCCAGTTCCGGCACCGAGGTAGAAGGAATGCCTGTTCGCTCAGCGCAGGAACGGAGAGGGTTAAAATGCAGAGAGCAGAGGAGGCGCTTGGGTCTTCCCAAGCTTTTATGCTAGAGGAGGAGTCATAAATCTCCACTCCCGAAATCAGCTACCGAGGATTCAGACGCATGGGATTATGCCCTGTACTTTGTAAATATGTACAGTACATGAATAAAGACTGCAAATATATATTGGAGTGAGCCGAGGTATTTCTTGTGAAGGCTTCCAGACCCAGTACACCATTCAAAGAATACTATGATTTGTTCCACCACCTTCATCTGAAACCCACCTACATTCTGAACATGCTCCAAAGGCCAATTAGGCTTGGCAACAGAGATGTTTGAATGCAACTCACCCTTTTTTACATGTTTGCAAGTAACAGCTGGGTGTGTGTGGTCCATATTAGGACATGATGCAAGAAGACTGATGCTTTGCTGCTGTGCTATTTTCCAAAATGCAAATTGCAACCCCCCAAGTATATTTTTCCCCATTAAGAGGAGAGCAAGTGAGAGAGCGAGAGATATACATACAGGATATACAATTTTTTTTCCTAACAGGGGAAATAGTATGTTTTACCCTAGCGTATGCATTTTTGTACCCATTATATGGCTGGAGAACTGCAATGCAAAATTTGGAGAAGCATGCATTTTGAATGAGGTCTGCATGTTTTGGTTCGCTGATTGTTTTGGAAAGTGCAAATGCTAACTGAATCTAATTTCTCCCCCATCCCTACTATGGGGCCAAACAAAAGTTCCCTGCCACTACTTTCTAGAAATGGCCCTGTGGATGGGGGTCTCTAACTCCCAACCTACAGGGTCTAAGACTGGATGTTTTGGGTCAAGCAGAAGGAAGGAAATGGGGAGAAGGAGAAAATGACTCAAACATTTCAGGAGCCAGGCCAAGCTCTCCTGCTCACAAAGTGCACAGAGCTTGCATTTCCGTTTTTTGGCAAACTTTAGATGAAAATGGAATTTCCCCAGCAGCTGTGGCTATTCAAACCTTTCTTCTCTTCTTCTTTATTTTTATTTTAAGAAAAGCACCTCAGGAATGAGTCATTCCCTCCCAAGAGAAATGTGTGGGCCTGGCCTATATATTAAAAGAGGGCTGTAACAGTGGTTTCAACCTTTCCTCCATAATCCAAGAGGCAAAAGTCATTCCAATTCCCCACCCCACCCCAAAAAAACACCCAAAGGGGGAAGGAAGAGAAATTAAAACATTTGCACAAATAATAGCAAAGCATGTGCTTATTAGGAGAAAGTCACACCCAAACACTGATGATGAGGATTTTAAAAAAGAAATTTATCACAAATTGCTATAAAAATGTGGAGAGCCAAATTTGACATTGGCAAGATGAGAAACAGAACAAACATTGACAGGTCCTTCCATGGCTTTTGAGACTATTCTCAGTGAAACCAGCAGGGCTTACATCTAAGCAGACCCCATCAACTTGGGGAGTCTGCGATAGCCATGGTGAAAGTTGAAGCAGGGCTGTCTTTTATTTCAGATGCATTAAATCTGAACTCTTTTTCCATATTGGCTTCACTGACTGCTAATCTGTGGTCTCTGAGAGTAAGGTTACCAGATTTTTTTCAATGAATCTGGAGACACTTTGATTGATTGATTGATTACTACACATTCGGGACATTGATGCTGCAGCGATGGTGATGGCAGAGGGGTGACCACCGCCTTGACCTCAACTGCCATGTTTCCCCTTCCTCTGAGGCTTCTATCTCCTTTCTCCATGAGCCTAGGCAGCCCCTGAGTTGTTGGTTCTTTGGTGGTGGTGGGGGGAAGCAATGTGTGGTGGGTTAGGCATGGAAGGCGGAGAAGGCGGGCTGAGAGCAGCGGCGGCAGCAAGGTTCGGGCAGTGCGATGCCTCCCTTCCCATTGGAGCAGCCCCAATCCCATGCATGTAAGCAGCAGGGGGCAGCGATCCCTCAGCTGGGAAGGGAGGCTTCCCCTTGCCTAACTGAGAAATCCCTCCCCCCTCCTGCTTGCACACAAGCTCTGATAGGCAGCATGAGCAATTACAGAACAATTAAATCAAGAACAAATAGATTACAAAACAGTTTTTATCCAAGAGCTATAACCATCTTAAATGCTGCAACTAAATAATATGATCTTGGGGAGTTGCGATGTGTGTGTATGTGTGGCTGTAATTGTGTTTTTGTTTTTGTTTTTATGGAATGGCATTCAATTTTGTTGTACTATGTACAATGACAATAAAGTATCTGTCTGTCTGTCTGTCTGTCTGTCTGTCTGTCTGTCTGTCTGTTTGTCTGTCTCTCTATCTAGCCTCCCTTCACAGCTGAGAGATCCCCGCCCTGCTCCTGCTTGCACGCAAGTAGGAGTCGGGAGGCTGCTCCGATAGGCAGCATGAAGCCTCCCTTCACAGCTTAGTTGCTGGGGTCAGGGAAGGTGGAGGCAACCCGGAAGCTGCATCTTAGAGCCATAGCTGTCAAGTTTTTTAAAGGCAAATTCCCTTATGCTGAATAGGCTTCCTCGCGAGAAAAGGGACAACTTGACAGCTATGCTTAGAGCCCCTGCACCACCATCATATGGGGACTTCCAAGCAGCTCCTGAAGCCAACCAGAGCCAACTGCTCTGGGCTGCTGAGACTGCCGCTGCTGCGTTTCCCAGCAGCGTGATGGAATCCAGGGACATTCCGGGGATGGAATTTGTCCGGGAATTTATTTGCAAATCCGGGATTGTCCCCAGGAAACGGGGGTGTCTGGTAATCCTACTCTGAAGTACTCCTGTCCTCCAAGTTAATGCAGCCTTCAGCAGGAAAAGAGGTTGCCTACCACTGCTTTAAAAGAACATAGAGCTGTTGTGTGATATTTGTATGAGGGGGGGGGGAGTCACACATCCTTAACATAATCGATCTACTGAATGTGTTTTCCCTTTGTGGAAGTATCCACCAGATGACAGTAATCTAATAAGAAATAAATCCAGGAAGTTGATGTCTTTTTTCCAGTACAGAAAACCAACTTCCAATTTTTTAAAATGTTTTTTTCTACTTCTACTTTTTTTTATAAAAAAATAATGAGATTGAGCCCCCAAATCCTCCCAGCCCCCAATTCTTGTCTGCCAGTTACAGAACTAATGGTGTTGAAAGTCCTCTATGCTGACTGCCCTAAGATCTTCCAGAGTGTGGAGCCAAACAACCACCATTACGAGGAATGAGTCAGTCTGCAAGGTCTGCCATGGTGCTGGCAGCCGTTTTCCCCCCAAGAGGGAAATGAATGAATTGGATTGCTTAAAAAAAAAAAAAACTGCCAAACTTATCTCTGGAAATCACTGCCTGCCACACAGCCTGCCACAATTATTTTAGCATTATTAAGAGATACGGTATATAGCCATAGAATGATCTGTGCAAGTTATGTTGCTCAAATTTCAGTTACACATGAAACCTTAAATTCAGGGCTGCAACTTTAACTAATTTTCGGTTAGATTAATCTCTGAAATCTACTGGTGGACCATAAAATTTCCCCAATTAATTGTCAAGCAGTTTTAAAAGAACTGCCTTTAATACAGGTAGGTAGCCGTGTTGGTCTGACGCAGTCGAAAATAAATAAAAAAAATTAAAAATTGTCTAGTAGCACCTTAGCGACCAACAAAGTTTGTTCTGGGTATAAGCTTTTATGTGCATGCACACAAAAGTTTATACCCAGAACAAATTTAGTTGGTCTCTAAGTTAGTTGGTCTCTTTATTTATTAATGCTTTTAATACACAGGTGAGAATGCCTCTTTTAAGATCGTTACTTGTATATGAATAAAAAAACAGAGGGGGTTTTTTGCTATGGGAATATTCTTTTTATTTGTATGCAAGAGTAATTGCTTAACCTACTAACAATGCAATCCCATACATGTCTACTCAGAAATAAGTCTTTGAGTTCAATGGCACTTGCTTTTAGGTTAATGCGTGTTTGACTGCAACCTATGCACATGTGATTATTTGACTTTTCCAATCTCAACCATGTCTACTCAGAATTAAAATGAGCTTACTTCCAAGTAAGTGGCCATAGCATTGCAGCCGGCAGATTTTTAAATGCAAAAACAGCTCTACTTAAACTCTAGTGCTGCACACCTGTAGATTATAGTAAAAGATCATATTATCAAGAATGGAGGGAGCATATATTTTAAAATATGACAGGTTGTTCCAAAATTGAAATTGGAAGCAGCAATGCAGACTTTTCTCTTTTTTTGTTATTATTGGAAGTCATTAAAAAAATCATTATGGCTATCCATCAGGATAACACACACCAATTCACCCATGCTATTTAGAAGTTTCTTTGTCATTGCATCGTCCCAAGGAATCTGTTTTCCAAAAAATTCACAGGAGGGTGAGACTGAGGGGTGGTTGCAAGTAGCCACAAACGGAAATCATTTGGTGCCAGAGGTTCTCCATAAACTGAAATAAACTGTTCCTCACCAACCACAGATTACATGAAGCGGATAAGCATGGTTTGCTAGCCTCAATTTTAATTGCTGGTAGGAGAGCAGTGAGCAAGCACAACATCTCAGATGCACTTGGGGAAGTGGCTTTGGGGTTCATAAATAATACTTTAATTGCCACCGATGTATTTATGTTTCAGGCAAAGGTCTGGCTTTCTTCCACAATTGCAAGCTACTCCTATGGGCTACGTGACTCAAAACACGGGACAGAAATGGCCTCTTCATTGTACAGTGGTACCTTGGTTCTCAAACTTAATCCATTCTGCAAGTCTGTTCCAAAACCAAGCACACTTTCCCATAGAAAGTAATGCAAAATGGATTCATCCGTTCCAGAATTTTAAAAACAACCCCTAAAGCAGCAATTTAACATGAATTTTACTATCTAACGATACCATTGATCCATAAAATGAAAGCAATAAACAATGCACTGCAGTCACACACACAATCAATCAATCAATCAATCAGTAGCTGAACTGGGTTCCGCACAGTCACAAAAGCAAAACAAAAAGCTGCAAAAACAAAAATAAAAAATAGCAAAAACAGACAGACTTCAGCGTAACACTCAAATCGAAAGTGTAGCACTCAAAACGGAGCACGTTTGGCTTCCGAAAAAAGTTTGCAAACCGGGACACTTACTTCTGGGTTTGCAATGTTTGGGTTCCAAGTTGTTTGAGTACCAAGGCGTTTGAGAACCAAGGTACCACTGTACTTGTTTGGACTGTATAGTCAGCCCTCTACTCCACTCCACTCGAATCTGTTTACCTTGAGACGTTTCAAATCTCGCCTGCATGTAGAAGCACAGGGCTGCTCTTCTCTTCTTCTTCTTCTTCTTCTTCTTCTTCTTCTTCTTCTTCTTCTTCTTCTTCTTCTTCTTCTTCTTCTCCTCCTCCTCCTCCTCCTTCTCCTCCTCCTCCTCCTCCTCCTCCTCCTCTTGAAGAAAGAGGAACTACACGAATTTAGTTAGTTATTTTGTATAAAAGTATTGGGACAGTGCACAACAGTAAAGCATAAAACACAAACTATACAGTAATCATTAAAGTGCCTGCAATTTAAACAGCTGCAGACATCAGTCCACATGAAACAGATGCTTGAAAGTCAAGGCCAGCCCAAGTAGCTCAGTTGGTAGAGCATGAGACTTGTCATCTCAGGGTTGTGGGTTTGAGCCTCATGTTGGGCAGAACATTCCTGCTGCCTTGCATAGAGCTGGACTAGATGACCCTGGCAGTCCCTTCCAACTCTACAATTCTATGATTCTAAGACATGAGACAAACAACATAATGCATTTTCCCTTCAGGGAAAAAGCGATGAGTGAAGGTCTTGCTGCCTGAAGCATTTGCCTCAACCTTGCCTCATGGGTGGGGTGGACTGGCCTGACTGAAAGTCAAATGTGAGCATACCTGCTGAATCTCTGCTGGAACAATATCCCACAGCATGGAACCTTTGGCATAAAATGCCCAACTTCTAGTGGAGGCCATGCGGGACAACTAACAACTAATATATAAGGGCTCAGGCAGTTCTTAAGGTATCATGGAAACCAAGTTATTCAGGGCTTTCTATATCAGCCTGAGAATCTTCATCCTGGCATGGTGGCATATGGGCAGCCATTGTAGATATTTTAGCAGAGATCTCTCCCCACCAGCTGGAGCTTCTGGCCCAGGCCCAAATGTAGTCCCACATAGAGAATGTTACAGTAATCCATTCTCAATGTTACCAGTGCACGGAGTACAGTGGTCAAGTGATACCAAACCCGATAGGACCATGTTGTTGTTGTTGTTTAGTCGTTTAGTCGTGTCCGACTCTTCGTGACCCCATGGACCATAGCACGCCAGGCACTCCTGTCTTGCACTGCCTCCCGCAGTTTGGTCAAACTCATGTTCGTAGCTTCGAGAACACTGTCCAACCATCTTGTCCTCTGTCGTCCCCTTCTCCTAGTGCCCTCAATCTTTCCCAACATCAGGGTCTTTTCCAAGGATTCTTCTCTTCTCATGAGGTGGCCAAAGTATTGGAGCCTCAGCTTCACGATCTGTCCTTCCAGGGAGCACTCAGGGCTGATTTCCTTAAGAATGGATAGGTTTGATCTTCTTGCAGTCCATGGGACTCTCAAGAGTCTCCTCCAGCACCATAATTCAAAAGCATCAATTCTTCGGCGATCAGCCTTCTTTATGGTCCAGCTCTCACTTCCATACATCACTACTGGGAAAACCATAGCTTTAACTATACGGACCTTTGTCGGCAAGGTGATGTCTCTGCTTTTTAAGATGCTGTCTAGGTTTGTCATTGCTTTTCTCCCAAGAAGCAGGCGTCTTTTAATTTCGTGACTGCTGTCACCATCTGCAGTGATCAAGGAGCCCAAGAAAGTAAAATCTCTCACTGCCTCCATTTCTTCCCCTTCTATTTGCCAGGAGGTGATGGGACCAGTGGCCATGATCTTGGTTTTTTTTGATGTTGAGCTTCAGACCATATTTTGCGCTCTCCTCTTTCACCCTCATTAAAAGGTTCTTTAATTCCTCCTCGCTTTCTGCCATCAAGGTTGTGTCATCTGCATATCTGAGGTTGTTGATATTTCTTCCGGCAATCTTAATTCCGGCTTGGGATTCATCTAGTCCAGCCTTTCGCATGATGAATTCTGCATATAAGTTAAATAAGCAGGGAGACAATATACAACCTTGTCGTACTCCTTTCCCAATTTTGAACCAATCAGTTGTTCCATATCCAGTTCTAACTGTAGCTTCTTGTCCCACATAGAGATTTCTCAGGAGACAGATGAGGTGATCAGGCACTCCCATTTCTTTAAGAACTTGCCATAGTTTGCTGTGGTCGACACAGTCAAAGGCTTTTGCATAGTCAATGAAGCAGAAGTAGACGTTTTTCTGGAGCTCTCTAGCTTTCTCCATAATCCAGCGCATGTTTGCTATTTGGTCTCTGGTTCCTCTGCCCTTTCGAAATCCAGCTTGCACTTCTGGGAGTTCTCGATCCACATACTGCCTAAGCCTGCCTTGTAGAATTTTAAGCATAACCTTGCTAGCGTGTGAAATGAGCGCAATTGTGCGGTAGTTGGAGCATTCTTTGGCACTGCCCTTCTTTGGAATTGGGATGTAGACTGATCTTCTCCAATCCTCTGGCCATTGCTGAGTTTTCCAAACTTGCTGGCATATTGGGTGTAGCACCTTAACAGCATCATCTTTTAAAATTTTAAATAGTTCAGCTGGAATATCATCACTTCCACTGGCCTTGCTATTAGCAGTGCTTTCTAAGGCCCATTTTACTTCACTCTCCAAGATGTCTGGCTCAAGGTCAGCAACCACACTACCTGGGGTGTACGAGACCTCCATATCTTTCTGGTATAATTCCTCTGTGTATTCTTGCCACCTCTTCTTGATGTCTTCTGCTTCTGTTAGGTCCTTACCACTTTTGTCCTTTATTATGGTAATGATAGGACCATAGTTGGCATAAAAGACAAAGCTGGTGATAGGCATCTCGAACCGACTTCCGGTCAGGCGCGCGGAGGGCAAGCCGTGAAAGATCGGAGCTCTGCGATAGTGGAGCGCAAAAGGGCAAAAGTACCGAAAACGGGGTGGCGTTGGCGTCTAAAAAACCACCCCAAGGAAGGTGAAAGCACGGGGCTCTTCACCAAGAAGACAAAAAAAAGCGGCGGGGAACGGCGGAACTCTGCACCGGCACAGCGAGTGGAGGTTGCGGAGAGGAGTCGACGCAAAACTGTTTCAGGGTACGTTTTGCCGCGACGCCCGGGAACTTGCCCAAGCTAGCGCCTGAGACCCTTTGATGAAGGGTTTTTAAATAAAGAAGCACCCCCCCTGTGAAAAGCGGGAGGATTGACGTATTAAAGTGCGGAGAACGCAGGGGGTGAAGCCGATCAAAGCAGCCTTTACATATCGAGAGAGAGACTGCTTTAAAAGAACGCTTGTGTGGGGGAAGAGAAGAACACAGAGAGCATTTTACCAAAGCCTAGAAAGAGCTGTGAAAGAACGATTGGCTGTTTAAACGAAAGGGAAGAGGGACGTGATAAGCACCAAAATGGAGGATACACTGTAACAGATATTTGGAAACTCTGTTTCCGTCGTCTTCACGGAAGTGGAGAGGTTGAGGACAGACTGTATGAAAGTGGAGGAGTGGTGACACCTTGTGGATAAGCAAATAAATAACAGCCAACTGATCTATGTCAACCTTAACAGTGTTTGGATCTTGATAGTGCCTGGTTGGTGTGATTTTTACTTCTATTTCTACTCTGTCTCTATTAAGTGCCACTTAATCGTGCTTCTGCCATGGACACTGTATTAATGAGGTGCTAGTTGCCCCGATAAGGGAACTCTCAAATTAAAGACAGAGCGCTGCTTAATAGGTAAAGACAAATCCCTTCTTTGTGGCTGCTGTTCTTTTTAGGTGATTGTCGCTGAATAAATTAATTGAGCGTCATGGGCTCCAGAAGAGGAGCCGGTACAACGACAGCGAGAAGACAGTCATCAGCTAACGACGGTGATGCTTTGGTGGACATCAGAGACTTGATAACTGAAATGAATAGAACGGTAAATGAAAGGTTTGACTCTCTGGAAGAAAAACTGGAAACCAACTCCAAAGCCATCTTAGAAATGACGGGCCAGATTAAAGATCTCTATGGCAGGAACAAAGAAATGGATAAATCAATAAAAGATCTGAATGGTAAAGTCAACAAGCATGAGGATAATATCAACAGACTGATAACTGAAAGCAAGGAAATTAAAAGGACACAGGAACAAGAAGAAAAGAAGAAAGAGGATATTAGGAAAATGCAAGAGGACTTGGCGGATCAAATTGCGTTATTAGAGATGAGGCAGAAATCGCTGATTTTGAGGCTAAGAGGCGTGCCGGAGAGGGCCAATGAGAGAATAGAGGAAAAGATAATAAAGGAACTGGCGATATGGATGGAGGTTCGAGAAGAGGATCTGACATTGGATATTGACAAAGTTTATAGGATAAGAGGAGACAAGTCCAAAAAATATAAAGGACCAGGAGACTGCTTGATACACTTGAATTCTAGCTTCCTGAAGGATAAAATACTGCAGAGGAAGAAGCAGGAGAGTCTGATAATCGACGGTAAAACCATCGCCATCTTTAAAATAATTCCAAAGAGATTTCTGATAAAAAGACAGAATTATAAGAACTTAGCAACTGCTCTAACGCAAAAGAATATTTGGTTTGTCTGGGAGTTCCCGGAGGGACTTACGTTTACTTTTAAAGAGAGAAAAAAGACGATCAAGACGGTGGAAGAAGCGGAGAGGTTCTACGAGGGCTTCAAGACCGAACAGGAGCTGGAGGGAGGGGGGGGAGCGGATTGTGGATAAAGATTTGAAAACTTTTCTTTACTAGGGAGAATTTCTTCTCTTTTTCTCCTTTTTTTTTCTAAGGGAAAGGGGGAGAATTTTTCCTTTTTGTATTCTGTTTCCCCTCCCTTTCTTCTTCTCTTTCTTTTCGATTTATGAAATTGACTGGATATATAAAGGCGTATTCCCTTTCTTCTTCTTCCTACCTTCCTGCTTACCTCTATTCTTTAAACAGTAGAAATAACCCTAAGTATAGCCAGAAGTTTAAAATTTTAATTTGAAATTGGATAATTGTTTTTGGTTTGCAATAAAGAAATGGATTTAAATGTTATATCGTGGAACATCAATGGGATGAATTGTAAAATCAAAAGAAATAGAATTGAACATATCTTAAGAAAAAGTAAGTGGGATATAATCTGCTTACAAGAAACCCATATAGCTATGAAACATGTAAGAGTATTAAGAAATAAGAGGCTGGGATTGGAATTTACCTCGTTAGACAAAAAGAAGAAAAGGGGCGTAGTTATATATGTGAAAGAGTGTTTAAAGGCGGAAAAGGTATTCCAGGATGAAGAGGGGAGAATTGTGGGGGTAAGGGTACATACACCGAGAGGGGAAGTGATGGTTGTAAACTTGTACGCACCAAATGGATGTAAGATAAACTTTTTCAAGAAAGTTGAAAGATTACTAAATGAATTCATAAAAGAAGAAGAGGTTATAATGGCAGGAGATTATAATGGGGTGGTTCTGACAAAGATGGATAGGACGAGTGAGTCTAAAAAGGGGGGAGGGAGGTTACCAGGAATTTTTTTCCAGATAATGAATAATTATGAATTGAAAGATGCATGGAGAACGCAGAACCCACAGGAAAAGGAATACTCCTACTATTCAGGGGCAGCGAAATCTGCCTCAAGGATAGACATGATATGGATGTCAACAGGATTAATACCATATGTGAATAAGTGTGATATCATGGCCAAATCCATATCGGATCATAATCCGATTATGATAAGATTAAAAGAAAGGAAGGCTAATATTAAAAGATGGCGAATGGATGATAGAATCTTAGATGATGAGACTTTTGTAATAAAGATGAGGGAGCTAATAAAAGAATTTTTTAGAATTAATATGTCAAACGAGGTAGAATTACCAACAGTATGGGATGCCAGTAAGGCTTACTTCAGGGGTATTTATATTCAGCAGAAAGGTAGGATGAAGAGGGAAAAAGCTGAAAAAATGGAGAATATAAAGAGAGAAATAAAGTTAAAAGAGATAGAATTGGGGAAAAAACCTAAAGATAGTAATTTGGCAACAGAAATCAGAATTTTACGAAACAATCTTATACAATTGACAGATGAAGAAATAGAAAATAGAATTAAATGGGCTAAACAAAGAGTATTCGAATATGGGGGGAAAACGGGGAGATTATTGGCGTGGCAACTTAAGAAAAGACAGAGCGAACGGTTAATAACGGCAATTAAGGAAGGAGAAAAAAGATGGACCAAAATGGAAGATATCGAAAGGTGTTTTGTGAAATATTACAAAAAATTGTATAGAGGAAAAGATTTGAATAAAAGTAGGTTAGAAGAATATTTTAATAATCATAAAGGAATCGGTATGAAACAGGAAGAAAAAGAATTATTAAATAAACCGGTGTCAAGGCAAGAGATAGAAGAGGTGGTAGACAAAATTAAATTAGGAAAATCCCCAGGAACAGATGGTCTCTCAGGTAAACATTATAAGATATTCAAGAATGATTTAGTCGAGGTTTACCAAAGAATAACAAATGAAATTTTAGGAAGAGGGGTGATACCAAAGACTTGGCAGGAGACATACATAACATTAATACCGAAAGAAAAAGGCGGGAAAGAAGAGATGGGGAATTTCAGACCGATTTCCCTGTTGAATATTGACTATAAAATATTCGCAGAGATACTGGCAAGCAGAATCAAAGGGATACTAAATAGAGTAATAGGAGGTGAACAGCAGGGATTCTTACCTAAAAGGAAAATGAATAGTAATATAAGAATTGTTTTGGATTTATTAGAGTATGCCGACTGGAACCCAGGTAAAAAGATAGCATTTATATTTTTAGATGCTGAGAAAGCATTCGATAACCTAAATTGGGAATTTATGAAAGAGGCTTTGGAAAAATTAGGGGTAGGGAATAAATTCATGAAGGGAATTAATGCAATTTATAATAAACAGGTGGCAAGGCTAATAATCAATGGAAGGATAACTGAAGAATTTGAGGTAACTAAAGGGACGCGTCAAGGATGCCCGCTGTCCCCATTATTGTTTATTTGGTCTCTAGAATTCATGATTCGAGATATCAGGGAGGATAAAGAATTTAAAGGGATTAGAGTGGGAGGAAGCGAGTATAAAATCAGAGCTTTTGCTGACGATTTGGTAGTTATGATGGAAGATCCGATAGAGACAATAAAAAATTTGGATAAGAAATTGGCGGTGTATGGGGAATTGGCAGGATTTAAAACAAATGGAGGGAAAACTAAAATAATGACAAAAAATATGAGGAGGACAGATATAGAGGATTTAAGCCAAATAAAGGATTGGGAAGTGACGAATAAAATAAAATATCTAGGGGTAATATTAACACCAAATAATATAAATTTATTCAAGGATAATTATGCCAAAATATGGATCAAAATTAGAGAAGATTTGGAAAGGTGGACCGGGCTTAATTTGACGTTAGCAAGTAGAATTTCGGCGATTAAAATGATGGTCTTGCCTAAAATGCTTTTTCTATTTCAAATGTTGCCCATAAAAATTAAAAAAGAGACGTTTGAGAGGTGGAAAAAAGACCTTAGTAAGTTTATTTGGCAAAAAAAGAAAGCGAGGGTTCAGTTTAGATTGTTGACGGATGCTAAAGAGAGAGGAGGGTGGGGGGTCCCTGATTTAAAGCTGTATCATGCGGCAGCCTGCTTATGTTGGATGAAAGAATGGTTCACTCTAGAAGACAGAGATTTATTGAGACTAGAAGGATTCAGGAATTGTGGAGGATGGCATGCATACCTGTTGAAAGAAAGAAAGGGGGATTATAATCTATTTACAAATCATATAATTAAAAAATCACTATTATATATATGGGAAGAATATAAGAATCTATTAGAACCCAAAACCCCATGGTGGGCATCACCTTTCGAAATGGTGGCAATGGATAGTAATCCGAAGGGAGGGAAGTGGCAGACGTATAAAGATCTTGTGGAAAAAGTAGATGGTGAATATAGATTAAAATCATATCAACAGGTTGAGTGCTTCTGTCAAAGTTGGTTTCAATATTGTCAAGTACAAAGTGCATTTAATAAACATAAAATGATAGGTTTTTTGGAGAACAAATCAAAGTTACAAGATCTATTAATTGATAACCCAAAAAAACCATTGGCAAGAATATATAAATTTTTATTAGAATGGGAGATGAAGGACGAGGCGGTGAAGCATGTGATGATTAAATGGGCACAGGATGTGGGAAGAACAATATATAGTGAACAGTGGGAAAGGCTATGGAGAATTGACATTAACTTCACAGCCTGCATGGGAATCAGGGAAAACATCTGGAAAATAATCTATAGGTGGCATCTAACACCTGGAAAGTTAGCAAAAATATATAAAAACGATGCCGATAAATGCTGGAAGTGCAAGGAAATTAAAGGGGATTATTTCCACTGTTGGTGGGGTTGTAAAAAAATAAATAAATTTTGGACAGAAGTTTATGAGAATGTTAAAAAAATATTAAAATGGACATTAGAGAAAAAACCCGAGATCTTATTGTTAAGCCTGATCCCGGAGGATGTGCCTGCAGATAGAAAGAACATCTTGCTTTACGCCTGTGCCGCGGCCAGATTATTAATAGCACAAAATTGGAAGGGAGAGAAAGTACCGACTATTCAGGATTGGCGCATTAAATTAGTGGAATTTATGAATTTAGCTAAATTAACCGCGATAATTAGGAAAGTCCCCAAACAGAAATGGATAAAAGAATGGAAGTACGTAGAGGATTACTTGAGAGCTGAAGGTATTAGTGCTAGATGGGTAATTTGCTTTGAATAAATTCACACAAGGTTATGGGAATTGTAAGAATGGGTGAAGAAAATGAGATAAATGTAAATGATGTGTTTTATAAAGGAAAGCATAGTAACGTTCAGTATAATAGGAAACCGATATGTAAATGCTGGGAAGTTAACTTTTTGTATTTTCCTTTTTCTTTTTTTTTTCTTTTTTTTTTTCATTTTTTTTTTTCCTAAATTTTTTTTTTTTTTCTTTTCCTCTTCCTTTCTTAATAAGTTTCTAATAAGCTTTGGTTTTTTTTTTTTTTTGTACAATTCTGATATATGTTTGTATTAATGTATTTATTTGTGTTGATTCATGTTATGTTATGTTGTGTTGAATTATTTGGATTTTATTGTTAATATGTGTAATATTTAATAAAGTATTTTAAACTTTTAAAAATAAAAAAAAAAAAAAAAAAAAAAAAAAGATAGGCATCTCGAACCACCAAGGTCATGTGGACCTCTAATAACAAAAGCTATCCCACAGTTTCCCCAAGCTATATAACTGTTCTTTTAGAGGGAGTGAAACCCCTTGAGTAAAAGGCTACCAGCCTATATTCTGGACACAGGATCCACCTACTCACAGTCGCCTTCTTCCTAGATAATTAGTGTAATCCAGGAACACCTGAAGTTGCTCCATCACTGCCCTCCTCAAAACCTTTCCTACGTGAAGAAATCCTGAAGAACAGATGAATACATCTCTGAAGCCAGCAGAGTGCCATTAATTTGGGAATATTGGATTCCCCCTAGGAATGAGGAGGAAATAGATTCATTTCACATTCCAGGGTGAACCTCCCTAGTTTGCTATTTCTAAATCGCACCAGGCCAGCCTAAGACTGATGTTGCCAAAGCAAGGGACTCACAAGTATGTTCCTCCCCCATGCCAGCTGTTTGATAAGTTTTAGGATTGCGGCCTTAGGAAATGCTTTCTACTGCTAGGGCATGGGTAGGGCCCATGTAGGGCATGGGTAGGCAAACTAAGGCCCAGGGGCTGGATCGAGCCCAATCGCCTTCTAAATGCAGCCCGCGGATGGTCTGGGAATCAGCGTGTTTTTACATGAGTAGAATGTGTCCTTTTATTTAAAACGCATCTCTGTGTTATTTGTGGGGCATAGGAATTTGTTCACCCCCCCCCCAATATAGTCCGCTCCCCCCACAAGGTCTGAGGAACAGTGGACCGGCCCCCTGCCAAAAACGTTTGCTGACCCCTGTGCTAGGGAATGTCTTTGCATATGTATTGTGAAGGGTACTGGCTATATCCACCAGCCTGGTTTAAGTATGATACTGAACAGGTAAACAGTTTGTAACTGTGCAGGGATCCACACCACCTGGATCACATCTAGTTGTCACACCTGAGGTATTTGTTGAAATATCAATGGTATGCTATAGCACATTTTTATTTGTTAATGGCCATTGCGCTTAAATTGTCTACTCTCTGGACTGCTTTGAGCACAACATAGTTGTGGAAAATGCAGTATGTGAATTAGCTGACTATGATTATGCAGTCTACCTCCAGGCCACTGAATTAATAATAATAATAATAATAATAATAATAATAATAATAATAATAATAAACTCAGCAACTTTGGGTTGCCCCACCCCAGATCCCAGTAGGAGGAGGTGACATAAACAATCTGGCTCTTCAGAGTGGAACTCCCGATTAGCAATCGCTGAGGCATTCATTTTTTGTGACTTCATATGTGAATTTCCACCTCTCAGACTAATGTCCTGATAAGAACTTAGCTATCCAACAGATCTTGCACTTTTTTTAATGTCGCAGTGTAGTTCTCAGCAGTTCAAACATGTAAAATGTGGATGGAGATACATATTTTGAAAGAAAACACATGTAAATACATATGGTATTCAAATATGTATATGTAGTTTGAGAAGGACCCCCTCCCCACCCAAAATAAACCCTGCGTATTAGTGCAGAAATGGGACAGACTGGACTTATGACTAAAAGCTTGCTTAAGTGACACAAACCAAAACCAGACTCCTCCATCCCTTCTCTTCATACAATTCCAAGAAGCAGAGTGTTACTTGGAACACACTTTAAAAACTTCTGTTCTAGACTCTCTCTTACATATTTATTTATTTTTAAGCATTAGCTTTCTCTTCAGCTGGCAACACACGCAGAGCAGCTTACACAAGATGAATGACAAATAAAAGTCCCTCCAGCCGATTTACTGTCCTAATTGCAACATGGGCTTGGGTGTGTGTGGAAACAAACCAAGCAAACTCTGGCGCCAGTTCTTAACTTAAAGCTACAGTTGCAATGGAAACAATTCAGGGAGAGAGGATGGTGCAAGTGGAGCTGGTGTCCCAGCAGTTGGCTGATACAGTGGTACCTCGGTTTACAAACACAATTGGTTCCGGAAGTCTGTACTTAACCTGAAACGAACTTTCCCATTGAAAGTAATGGAAAGTGGATTAATCTGTTCCAGACGGGTCCATGGAGTACTCAACCTGAAGTGGACTTAACCCGAGGTATGAGTGTAATTGGTTCTGAAAGTTCATACTTAACCTGAAGCGAACTTAACCTGAAGCGAACTTTCCCATTGAAAGTAATGGAAAGTGGATTAATCTGTTCCAGACGGTCCATGGAGTACTTAACCTGAAGCGTACATAACCTGAAGAGAACTTTCCCATTGAAAGTACTGGAAAGAGGCTTAATCTGTTCCAGACGGGTCCATGGAGTACTCAACCTGAAGTGGACTTAACCCGAGGTATGGGTGTAATTGGTTCCGAAAGTTCGTACTTAAGGAAACTTAAAGGTAGGCCCAGCTCTAAATTTTGGTGCTTTTTGTCCACTCCCCATCACTTACAGGTTCACAAGCCATGTCAAAGTAAAAGGTAAAGGACCCCTGGAAGGTTAAGTCCAGTCAAAGGAGACTATGGGGTTGCAGTGCTCATCTCGCTTTCAGGCTGAGAGAGCCGGTGCTTGTCCACAGACAGCTTTCCAGGTCATGTGGCCAGCATGACTACTAAACTGCTTCTGGCACAACCGGACACCGTGACAGAAACCAGTGTGCATGGAAACACCATGCCTGCCAGTCTGTAGCGGAGCGGAGCTGCTGAGCAAAACTCAACATCTGTCTTCACTAGTGGCACCATTACAGCAACACTCACTGGTGCCCATTTGTCAGGGTGGGCCAGCTTGATTCCAAGCACTAGGGAGGACAGAGCATAGGGGCAAGAACTCTCTTCTGTGCCCATATCAGGCCTGTTGTCCAGTGCCTCCCTTGGGCCCAGCGCCACTGAGTGGTGTGTGGCCAACAGAATTAAAATGGTGGCATGCCATGTAGACCTGGAACTGCAGCTCATCCATCCCCTCAGTCTGTGACACCACTCTGCTGAGACACATCAGTTGCAGCAGTGGTGGCAGTACTTTGCCTGAGTGGGCCTTGAGCTGGTGCCCGGCCACTTTAAGGATGAACAAGGCCTCTTTTTTCTTCTTCATTTCTTAATGAGTATCCTGGATGGTGTTCTAGTTTTACATTGTAAACACAACACCGTTTTCCACACTTCAATTGGCAGAGATCCAACAGATAGCCTCCGCAGAACAAATACCACCATACTTCGCCAAGGCATTTCAATTTCACAGTTTAGCAAATCACGCTGAGTTCCTTAAAACATGCTTTCCCCCTGCTTTGCAAATCCAGTAATGTGAAATGGCAAAGTTCTCTTTGTCATTTCTCCTCAATAAAATCTCAGATTCCTGGTTGCTGATCAAATAAACACATACAAATCGAGGATCAACTCAGCTGCACTCAGTTCCCATGGCTAACTTGCCCCCATGGATTTCAGTGTGAATGAAGTTCAACCAAAACTGCAGTCTTATAAATGGTTACCCAGGAGTAAGCCCCACTGAACTCCTTAGGGCTGAATATTTCCCAAAACTTGCTGTCCAGCAAACTGATGATAAATTGTAGAGTCCCTCTGCTACGATTAATTCATGGTAGGTGCTTTACAAAGCCATTTTTCTTTTGCAAAGTAACTGTTCAAGGAGAACTATAGTCATTCAGCAGAACACTTAGCTGTTGGATGATTGCCTGTATAATATGCAGCTTTCAGTCTCTTTGCAAAAGTCAAGTCAAGGAGCCCGTCCCCGCGGACCTACCGGGAATCAATACACAGAAATCCAGTGCTTACAAAAGTGGCATATAATACTTAACCCGCTGAATTTACACCTGCCATAAGGCTACTAAAAACTGCACAATGATTTTCTCTCTGAGAATTTACCTCGACGAACCACTGACACACAGCATGCCACTATAGAACTTTGTAGCATTATGGTTGCTGTAGAAATGCAAACAATTTCAGCGAGTTGTGGAAGTGATTGGAAAGGTATTACTAATGTTGCAACTTAGCGGCTACATGCTAACTTTGCTGCTGAGAGAGCTGCACTGGTTGCCAATTTGCTGCCAGGCCAGGTTTGGAGTACTGTACTTGTGTTGATTTAAGGTAAAGGTAAAGGGACCCCTGACCATTGGGTCCAGTCGTGACCGACTCTGGGGTTGCGCGCTCATCTCGCATTATTGGCCGAGGGAGCCGGCGTATAGCTTCCAGGTCATGTGGCCAGCATGACAAAGCAGCTTCTGGCAAACCAGAGCAGCACATGGAAACGCCATTTACCTTCCCGCTGTAGCGGTTCCTATTTATCTACTTGCATTTTGACGTGCTTTCGAACTGCTAGGTTGGCAGGAGCTGGGACCAAGCAACGGGAGCTCACCCTGTCACAGGGATTCGAACCGCCAACCTTCTGATCAGCAAGCCCTAGGCTCAGTGGTTTAACCACAGCGCCTGTACTTGTGTTGATTTACAAAGCCTTAAATAACTTTGGACACTTACGGTTGTTACCCACAGCCCTGAAGTGCCAGGACTGAGCTTTTAGTGTGGAAGGCCTGATTCCCTCCCTTCTTTCAGACATATTTGGAAATTATATATTTTTGGACAGGCCTTTGCAATATGAATGTTCTCAAAAATTTATTGATTTCCTTTAATGGTGTTTTCAATGATATTTTGTGCCAATTTTATTTTTACATGTTATACACCACCTTGACATTTGTGTGTGCCAAAGTGTGGGTTATAAAATACATAAATAAATGAGCAAAGATTTAGTAAATGCAGTAGGTAAATACTATCTCCATACTGTAGATGCTTAAGTGAGAGAGAACAGCTTGCCTGAAACGGTCCCATGATTTATTACACGGTAGAACCAGTCTTGGAACCAAGACCTTCCTCTGTGGGAAAAACACCAATAAAAATGAATTTGTCCAAGCTTTTTATATTCTGTGCATGCCCTGCTTTATTGAACTGCCACCTGATATTCATTTTATTTTTTTGCTGATTATTGCTTTTATTGTGAAACTGCTAAGGGTGCTATGCTAGCCAAAGGGTAGGTTGCTAAATAAAATTATAAGAATACAGTAATAATAATGATGATGATGATACATTTCATCTCTGTCTTGAATATGTTTACAGTGCTTATGCAATCAATTTTCTGATGCAAACTTCTATTAAAAAGGGAGGCCCCTTCATACTAATGTTTTACTGAACCCAGCACCCATTGTCGTTTGCTGGTAAATTTGCTGCCTTTTTCTACATCAATCTCAAGACGGAACTGTGGGGGGGGGAATAATAACTGTTTTGCACTGCATGTATTATTTTAATTGAAACAGAGGTGGAACATTTGGTCAGAGGTCAAGAAACAGCCTGGTAGTTGACACAGCTTTGGAATGCCATGGACCTATTTTAAATTCACAAAAGGAAATGGCACGACTGTATAAGCCTTTGCACAGGAAAAGGTGACATTCTAGGAAAACACATCCTCAAGGTTAAAAATATTCTATATCATTTGGGATATGTATGATCATTTTATAAAGCATCACGGGATTATTGATAATTTTTTTAAAAAAACCACACACACACACAAATGGTGCACCAAGAAGTATGGGGGGCAACGCTTCCTGGTCTTGAAATGACCACTCTCCACATCAAATGGGGGGGCGACTTTTGCATGGTTGCGTGCAGCCCCCTGGACCACAGTGCGGCTCCCGGTAGTTCGGGCTGGCTTCATGCTCCCCAGGCTGGATACCTGGGGTCTCCGCCTACCTCAGCCAATCGCCCAGTCCCGCCTGGGGGAGGCGTTGCCATGGGATTGGCCAGGTAAGGGGAGGGACCGCCCAGCCCACACAACTGAAGGTGAAGCTTACCTGTGAAGTGGCAGTCAGCTCCAGAGCTTCTCCCACCCTCCCCTCCCTCAGTTAAGTCCTCTTTTGCAGGTTAACCTCTTTCCCACAGGTACGCAGGCACTGCTACATCAAGGTCGCTGTTGAAGGGCTTGAAAGGAATTTCCCTGCATTGGCAGGTTTTGCCTTTCCAGTAGCAATACGTCACAGCTTTGGCGGTTACAGGCCTGGGGCGGAATCCTTTAGTCAATCTTCCTAAATGGGGTGTGTGTGTGAAGTGGTGACCCACGCCCCCTTTGTGGCGGTGATACCCGGGTTCCCCGTTAAAGGGGTCTTGGGGGAGGCATTGGCCATATGCTGAGAGGTTGTCATTGCTCTCCCCTCCAACAGCGGAGAATTGGGGGGCGGGCTCTCTGCTTGAACATATGTTCTCCAGAGCCAGCCCAATCCCCACACATTCTCTATAACCCTGATGTCTCCCAGATCCCCGGCTGGGGACTGGGAAGAATAAATGCCCAATGCCTGAGCCAAGGTCTCCCTACATCTGAAACTTAATAAAGTTGTGGCCGATTTTAATCCCATAGCACTTTGTCTTGAGTCATTATTCTGCTCGGGGGTCGCTTGGGGTTGGGGGGATGACCCTGCCTCTCCCACGCAAATACTATTGCAAATGGGAGGGACTGCAGTGAAGGTGGAGTGGACTTAATGATGCTATTGTAAATATGTGATGGCTATGATAATTATGATAGCCTACCCTGTTTGATGGGATGTTAAAGGTGTTGCAGCTTGGCATGAACCCATGTGTACAGTGGGGAAACTATATGGCAAACCTTGAGCGCTTATTAAAGAAGAGAATGAATAATAGTTTCCCGCTTTAATGTCATTTTGGGGAAATGACAGGAAGCCAGGAAGAGGGATTCAACAACTATTGTATACTTTACTGGTTTTCTCTAATAAAAAAGAACTCATGAAGTAGTCTCTCTTTTTATTCAAAGAGTAAACAGTTGATGAGATTCCTGGCACACACGAGGGATGCACTTTGCCTTCTTAAATAGTCAGCGTGTCTCTGAAACAGAGAAACAGGAAACTTTTCCAGTTAGGCTGTGTCTTCACCAGCTGGCTTCTCCAAAGGCAGTGATGTACAGGAAACAGGGCCACATTTGGTAAATGTGCACAAAACTAGCCTGCTCGATGCTCTGCAGAGATATTGTTCGACTCCCTTAAGCTAGTACAGCCCATGAGCAGGGGTGGGGGGTGGGAACTGAAGCCCACAACAACATCAGGAAGGCACCAGATTTTGCCCAAAACAATATTTTGCCTTTACATTTCAACAGCTGCTCTGAAGGGCAAGCCTATTGGATAGCTTTGATTTGGGTCCAAAATCACAGCATACCACCCTAAAAACTCTGGCTTTAGTCCAGGCATCCCCAAACTGTGGCCCTCCAGATGTTTTGGCCTACAACTCCCATGATCCCTAGCTAACAGGACCAGTGGTCAGGGATGATGGGAATTATAGTCCAAAACATCTGGAGGGCCGAAGTTTGGGGGGTGCCTGCTTTAGTCTATCAGATGTGCAGCTCTGCACTACAACATCAGACATTCAACCATTCCAAGGCAAGTAGACTAGACATCACCATATGGCAACCAGATTTACAAAGTTGTTGAACGGTGGAACACAGAGGCAGGGAAAACTCAGCCCTTTCCACACAATTATGGTTTTCATCCATATGTGAGGGAACATTTTCTATCAAGTTAGTCCAGGGCCATGCCAAGACATGTGGCTACCTGGAGCCCCCACCCATTTTGAGTATAGAATCCAGTTTGTCTGACAGTAGAATTCTTCTTCTTCAGCACTAGTGCTGTCAAGCAGCACCTTCCCCTGCATCTGGGAGCAGCAGCCCAGCTTTGGGAGCATAAGGCAGGCTAGTCTAAAATTGTCTAGAGAAATTGTCTAGACTCTGGGAAAGCTTCACCAGTTCACATTCAGTCTGGAAGTCATTTTATGACATCGTGGCAAAAGAGGGCACACATCTGCATTTGATGAAGCATTTAATGAAATTGGAGTGGGGGTATTTCCTTGGCTTTGCGCATGTTTATTTCTCTCTACACCAGGCATCCCCAGCATGCCTACTCTAGAGGAATGGGAGGGATATTGACTCCCCCCCACATATCTACCTCCCTCTGCCATGGTAGGGTTGGCCCTGTTTTATGGCAGAAGGTGTGGCTGCCTCACAAAGAAAGAAAGAAATCAATAAACCAAAGTACTTACAAACCAATGGATTCAAATAGTAAGAAAGGAGATTATGACTAAATGTTAGAAATAACTTTCTGATGGTAAGAGCTGTTCAACAGTGGAATGGACTACCTTGGAAGGTACCGGTAGTGGACTCTCCTTCCTTGGAGGATTTTAAGCAGAGGTTGGATGACCATCTGCCAGGGATTCAGTGGGTGGCAGCTAGGGAAGGGACCTCTTTAGTGGTGGCACCCTGGTTGTGGAATCTTTCTCAAAGAAGCTCATTTTGCACCTACTTTGGAATCATTTTGAGCATACATTTTTTAATTTGTAACAGAGACAGGCAGACAGGCAGACGGACAGATCAAAACTGATACAGGATCTTATTACATTTACAACATATAAAATAAATAGTGCACATCACTAAGAATTCTTCCCCTCTCCCCAATAACTCTTTTGTAAGATGTTGTTGTTGCTGCTGTTGTTTAAAATAGAAAACTCTTGCTTCCAGCTTCAAATTATTAATGTATTTTATGAAAGCCCCGAGTGCCAAACTTTAGCTGGAACCCAAAGGGCCCTTTCCACATATGTCAAGAACTTCCACATGCACGCTGGCTTATTTCACCACCACTCATCAGATGGTCCTCCTGATGTTACCTCAAGATTTGGAAATGATCTGTGTGTGGAGTGGCATGGGAAGTTGCTTTCAGAAGTGTGGGAAGACAGAGCTCTTAAGACCTGCCTGTTAGGAAACCTTTTTGGAACCAAGTCATTGTGTCAGAATATCAGGCCTAGTGTAATTGGTCTTTTGGACACAGCAAGAGTAGGAAATATCAAGCCTAGGGGCCAAATATGCCCCTCCCCATGTCTCTCTGTTGGGCCCTTAGGACTCTGCCAGGAGACAAATGTTGCTGGCCCAGCTCTGTACTCTAAGTGCTTTTGTCTGGCTGGAATGTATTCCGGTGGCAATGCCTTTTGTGATCGTGCCTTTTGCTGCCTGAGATGGAGAGATGTATAGTGTGTACGGCTGGCTAGAATGTAGCCTTATGTGCAAAATCACATCCATAAAAGTTCACTTTTGCCTCTGGCCAGGTCAATGACAGATATGCCCTCAGAAGGTCCACACGCCCCTGAGCTGAAAAAGGTTCCTGTTCCTGTGTACCATAATGGAGGAGTGAGGACAGGAATGTGATGAAATGCTGGGGAGAGGTAGAGTGAGTGACAGATAAGACAGCATCTCTGTTGGGATTGACAGCTGGAGGTAGTTAAAAAGAGAGATGCTAAAGAGAAAATGTGGGGGTGCGATTGGATGGAGGGTAAAGGACAGCCAGCTTTTTGAGCATCAGAATAGCCACTTATTCTGGATGTTATGTTCGCTAATTATTTCCATGTTGATGCTTTAATTGTCTGTGCTCTGCTCTAGGTGGATGGATTCTTTGGTTGCTCCACATGTCTCCACATGGATGTACTCAATTAGGAATGGAAAGGGGGAGATCCACTGCTCTTTATAAGTCAGTCGATGGTTGATTTTAAGGGAAGCCTGGACTCAGTGGAGTAGCTGACGGAAATGACTTACTGATCTCCTGGGGATGTCAGAAACACTTGGTGCCTTTTTGTTCTTTCAGCTTCCGAAATGACACTGAATGTCAGCCAATAGCTTCCTGGTAAGCTAAACACAGTTTTCTAAACATTTTCAGACATCAACACATCCTTTTTACAGTGGAGGGGAAGTCTGACACCCATTGTGTGGCCTACCTAGAGATCAGCTAGGAAGATAATGTTTTGGGGTTTTTTCTGCCTGGCACAGCTTGAGTTACTTCTTTGCAAGGAGCACAACTTCAGGATGATAGAGAAGTGCAAGGAATAATGAGGACCTGGATGACGTTGATTCCTTGCTACAACACGTTCTTGACTACTTACTGAGAAAAGAACAAACAAACAAGCAAGAAGAAGAGAGGCATGTGTTTGTACAAATGGCGACTTGCGCTACAGACATAACATGAAGCCGGAGAAGGAAGGTTGTTGTTATGTACTGAGCTGAATCCTAGAACAATAGGATTCAGAATCAGCGGGAGCTACCCAATCCAACTCCAGGTGGAAGTGAATCCGCAACCTGATTGGCCTGCTGGAGCAGCCAATCAGGCGGCTGGCAGAAGTGAATCTGCTACCTGATTGGCCTGTAGGAGCAGCCAATCAGGCTGCAGGCAGAAGTCAATCCACAATATAATTGGCCCACAGGTGTAGCCCTGAAGTAGCCAATCACGCAAGGCCCATTGTGTAAATAATGTATATAAGCAGATGGTTTTGGGAAAAGAGCCATTCGTCTTCTCTTCTTCTCCTTGATGAATATGAGCTGAATAAAGAGCATGAAATTCACTCTCGACTCCGAGTATATTTCACTGGCGACGAAGGTGGGATCCTGCTGAGCTGACCGCCACCACGCACTGCACCGCAGCACCGCCACCAGCTGCACCGCTGCATCGCACCGTGCATCCAGGCTTCAGCTCCAGGACCCAAGGAACCCAGAATGGCAACCGACAGCAGCTTCTTGCCATTCAAACCAGCATCAGGAGACTGGGAAGAGTACGCCGCCCGTTTCAACTTCCTCCTGCAAGCGAAAGAAGTCACCAACGATGCCATGAAGAGGGCGACATTCTTCAGCGTCTGTGGAGAGGAGACGTTTGAAATCGCCCGGGCTCTCCTTGCACCTAGAGATGTCGCTACCGTCTCTTACAAAACAATAATGGAACGGCTGAAGGAGCACTTTTCACCACAGCCCTCGGTGGTAGCTTGCCGAAATGCCTTCTACGCAAAGCGGCAAGCCCCAGGGGAAACCATAACTGGGTTTGTGACCTCCCTCCGCCAAGCCGCCCGGTTATGCAACTTCTCAGAGTTGGAGAACATGCTTCGTGACCGCCTCGTCGGTGGCCTGAGGGACGAGATGTTGCAACGACGCCTCTACGCCAAAAAAGACCTCACGTTCCAGATTGCTCTGGAGGAAGCCCTGGCAACCGAAGCCGCCGAGAGGTCAACGCAAGAGGCACGACCGGCCCCGCCATCCCAACCGAGGGTCTACCACGAAGACCTCACCGACGAATCCGAATCTGACAGGGAGGAAGTACACCGAGTACAGCGGCGCACTCAAGCAGCACACACACCACAGCAGCCTCGACGAGAAGGAGGGAACTGTGCAAGCTGCGGGGAGAACCACGAGAGGAGGACCTGTCGTTTCCGCAACGCAGAGTGCAGGCAGTGCAGAAAATTGGGACACATCGCCCGGGTGTGTCGGGCTCGACTCACCCGTCGACAAGCATCAGATGACCGACCCAGGAGCCCCAGGTCACACGGCACCATGCACCAAGGCAACTCGACGGAGATCACGGACTACCAGGTATTCCAGTTGCCCCATCCCAGCACAGAGAAAATTTATATAGAGGTACAGATAGAGGGAGCCCCATGCCGCATGGAGCTGGACACGGGTTCAACTCTATCCATAATCTCGGCCCGAACATTAAGGGAACTGTGCCCTAATGGGGGTCCCAAACTAAGGCCGGCCCCATTCACCCTCCGGGACTTCCAGAAACGTAAGGTCCCTACAATGGGGGTGGGGACCTTCAGGGTGCAATATCGAGGGCGAAAGCAACAATTGGACTTGCTGGTAGTTAAGGGCCCCTACGTTAGCTTACTGGGACTGGCATGGTTTGGACCTCTGGGGCTAGCCGTTACCGGGGTGAACCGCACTAGCTTACAAGTGGACGTGGACGCCATATGCAAAGAGTTTCCAGGGGTTTTCGATGGGGCATTGGGACGATATACAGGACCCCCCATTGCCCTACAGCTAGACCCCGCTGTACGACCCATCAGGCACAAGGCCCGCCGGGTCCCGTTCGCCCTGAAACCCCGCATAGACGAGGAATTGGACCGGCTCGTGGAGCAAGGAGTGCTGGAGCCGGTGCCCAACGCCCCCTGGGAAACTCCAATTGTCACACCCGTCAAGCCTAACGGTTCGGTCCGCATCTGTGCAGACTACAAATGCACCATAAACAAGGCTCTCACGGCCCATGCATACCCAGTGCCAGTGGTCAGCCATGTCCTCGCCACCCTGGCTGGGTCAAAAATCTTTGGCAAACTGGACTTGGCCCAAGCGTATCAACAGTTGCCTGTGGACGAAGCCACAGCAGAGGCTCAGACGATTGTGACGCACAGAGGGGCATTCAGAGTAAAGCGGCTGCAATTTGGCGTTAGCGTGGCACCAGGCATATTCCAGAATCTAATGGACTCTCTCCTTAAAGGGATTCCTGGCGTCACCCCCTTCTTCGATGATGTACTGATCGCCGGGCCCACACCAGAGGAATTTGAGGACCGCCTCCGCTCCGTCCTGCACCGTTTCCAGACGGCGGGCCTCAAGGTGAAGCGGGAAAAGTGTTTACTGGGAGTGCCGCAGGTGGACTTTCTGGGATTTAAGGTGGACGCAGAAGGGGTCCATCCAACCGGTGACAAGGTACGGGCCATTTGTGAGGCCCCAGCGCCCAAGAGCAAGCCCGAACTTCAGTCATTCTTGGGACTATTGAACTTTTACCATGCCTTCCTTCCCCATAAGGCAGCGGTAGCGGAGCCCCTACACAGACTCCTAGATAAAAGGGCCCCTTGGGTGTGGGGCCAGCGACAAAGGGCCGCATTCCAGGCAGTCAAGGACTTGCTCGTCTCGAACTCGGTCTTGGCACACTTCGACGAGAGACTGCCAGTGGTGCTGGCATGCGACGCCTCTCCCTATGGCATCGGCGCTGTCCTGGGACACCAACTCCCGGATGGAAGAGAGGTGCCGGTGGCATACTTCTCCCAGACGCTTGCGGCAGCCGAACGAAACTACTCACAGATTGACAAGGAGGGTCTGGCAATCGTGAAGGGCGTAAAAAAATTCCATGATTTCTTGTACGGGCGGCCCTTTACCATAGTGACTGACCACAAGCCGTTGCTTGGCCTGTTTGCCCCCGAGAAGCAGACCCCCCAAGTGTTGTCTCCACGTGTCCTCAGGTGGTCAATTTTCCTTGCCGGCTACCAGTATGCACTAATCCACCGCCCTGGGAAGGCGATGGGCCACGCAGACGCACTCAGCAGGCTACCACTACCAGAAACAGGCCCCGACCCAGCGCCTGCGCAAGAGGTTATGACCCTGGAGCTGCTTCCCGACCGACCCATTCAGGCACAAGAAGTTGCGCACCATTCCACAAAAGATAGGGTCATCTCCCGGGTCCTGGACTGGGTGTGGCGAGGATGGCCCAGCAGCAGCCCCGGGCCAGAATTCGCTGGCTACACAAACCGCAAACATGAACTGTCGGCCCACAAGGGGTGCCTGTTATGGGGAAGCAGGGTTGTTGTTCCCCAGCCCCTCCGCAAAAGGGTCCTCACAGCCCTACACGAGACACACCCAGGGGTAGTGAGGATGAAGGCCCTTGCCAGGAGTTATGTGTGGTGGCCGGGGATGGACAGAGAGATAGAGGCCTGGGTCCAACACTGCCAGACCTGCCAAGAATCCCGCCCGGATCCCCCAAGGGCCCCAGTCCAGCCCTGGGAGTCCGCCCGACATCCATGGTCACGCTTGCACGTGGACTTCGCTGGCCCCTTCCAGGGAAAAACATTCTTCATAGTGGTGGATTCCTACACCAAATGGCTGGAGGTCGCACTGGTACCGTCCACTTCTACGGCGGCAGCCATCCGGGTACTACGTAAGCTGTTTGCAACCCACGGGCTCCCTGACACCCTCGTCTCGGACAATGGAACCGCATTCACGTCAGAGGAGTTCCAGACCTTCACAGCACAGAACGCCATCCGCCACATCCGCTCAGCACCATTCCACCCTGCCACCAATGGCCAAGCGGAGCGCATGGTGCGGACCACCAAGGACAGCCTCCGCCGCATAACACAAGGGGACTGGGAATACCGCCTTGCCGCATTTCTTCTAGCACAGCACAGCACCCCAAGCACAGAGGGGCGCCCCGAGGCTGGAAGGACACCGGAACCAGAGTCACAACCTAGTGGTTCAGTGGCGCCAGACCAGACAGCCCCGGCACAGCCAGCAGCCTCGGAACACGAGCCAGAACCAGAACCCCTGACCAAGGAACACCCCAGGCCACAACGCACACGGAGGCGGCCAGCAGACCTTGGGGACTACGAATGCAACTTCCCGGGCAGGACTGGAACTTAGAGGGGAGGGGTGTTATGTACTGAGCTGAATCCTAGAACAATAGGATTCAGAATCAGCGGGAGCTACCCAATCCAACTCCAGGTGGAAGTGAATCCGCAACCTGATTGGCCTGCTGGAGCAGCCAATCAGGCGGCTGGCAGAAGTGAATCTGCTACCTGATTGGCCTGTAGGAGCAGCCAATCAGGCTGCAGGCAGAAGTCAATCCACAATATAATTGGCCCACAGGTGTAGCCCTGAAGTAGCCAATCACGCAAGGCCCATTGTGTAAATAATGTATATAAGCAGATGGTTTTGGGAAAAGAGCCATTCGTCTTCTCTTCTTCTCCTTGATGAATATGAGCTGAATAAAGAGCATGAAATTCACTCTCGACTCCGAGTATATTTCAGTTGTGTTTACACAAAAGAGTGCGGAAGAAAACGAAAGCCAAGCCTAAACTCAAAGGCTGGTATGATTGTATCAACAGTAGCATCATTTCCTAGAAATAATAGCTCTACAGTACTTCATTCTGACATAGTTTGATCTCACCTGGAGTTGTGTGTTCATTCCATGTTCCTGGCTTTAAAGAAGATGAAAAATGAAAGGCTGAAAGAACTGAGTATCCTTAGCCTGGAGAAAAAGCCACTGATGGGGGCAAGATAGCACTGTGCAGATACCTGAGGAACTGTCACTTAAAAGAGAACAAGTCACAGGAAGACTAGGTCCCAGAGAGCAGGATCAGAGGTTAAAGGATGGTAAAATGTGGTTGAAGATTAGAAGACATTTCTTCATGGTTTGACCATGGAACCAATTACTGTATATTCCTGTGTATAAGACTACTTTTTAACCCAGGAAAATCTTCTCAAAAGTCGGGGGTCATCTTATACGCCAGGTCGTTTTTTTTATACGGCGAGTATATCCCAAACTCTATATTTTAACTGGAAAAATTGGGGATCGTCTTATACACCCAGTTGTCTTATACGCCGGAATATGCGGTACTTAGTGGGGTGGTGGACTCCTCACTGGAGTTCTTTAAGGAGAGACTGTTAGGTTATCTGTTGAAGATGCTCTAGTTCTGGTTTTCCTGCATTGAGAAGGAAGTTGTACTACAGAGCCTACAAGACCCCAACTCTATGATTCCAAGACACTGGAATGGGCCAGTATTTATTTAGACAACTCTTGAGCCTATTTTGCACATGCATTACTTGGCTTCTTTGCATTTGATGACTGGCACCTTATAACACTGTTCTTTGGGCAGCTTACAGCATCATTAAAATATAAATAATGTTAAAACAAAGCAAAACAAGCAGATTTAAACAGAATTTTTAATATTAGCAGTTCCAAGACCTTCAAAAGGCCTGGAAAAAGCAAAGGCTCTTTGCCTCACATCAAAACGACTCCAGAGTAGGTGCAAAATAAGCTTCTTTAGGAAAGATTCCACAACCAGGGTGCCACCACTAAAAAGGTCCCTTCCCTAGTCGTCACCCACTGAACTTCACCTCAGGGTCCAATTAGGTACAAATGGGAGGAGATAACCAGAACAAAGCACAAACATAAAATTCTCAATCCACCCAGTGCCAGCTGTCAATCTAGCAATCATACCCAGCATGTGAGAATGTGGATATAACTAGGGGTATAAAAAGGCATTCTTTTCTTATCATCTTTGTATTTGTCGCATGCAGCACTGTTTCCATTCTGCTGCAGTTCATCTTCAGCCAAAAATACATATTAATCATCTTGCTGCCTGCTATGGTGAAATTGTGACATTTGTGCAGTGCTATTTTTCTAGAAAAAGAGGTGCCAGAACTCACCATAAACATCACCCTTGTTATCTTATAATGGCAATGGCGCCCATCTGAGAGGTGCCAGAACTGAGTTGTGGCTGAAAAAGGCCCTGCATTTATGTAATTTGCATTGTTACTCCACCCCATTCATTTAATTGCAAAGGAAACACAATGCAACTGTGGGGGAGGGGGAGTAACCAATTACATATCCTTTACAGATTGAGAGCAACAGCAGCAGCAAATACCAATCTCTTCTGGAATGGGACAAATAAGTGAAGATTGGCACTTTCTGCTCCTGTTACTGTTTTTGTCAGATTTCACACATTTTTTTTACTAAGCATTCGTGTTCCTGCTGGGAGAAACATAGTCAAGACAGTCATTGTTGCTTGTGCAACATATGGGCACACTAATTCCTGTTCTACATCTATCAGCTGCAATCAAACACATAGTGCAGTTCTTCAGAGCGACTCAAATTCCTTCCCCTGCCCTAGAAAAGCATGTGAGCAAAAATGACAGCGATGCAAAAGAAAGGTACCGTAAGTGGACATTATTGGTACTCTCCATTATGCAACCATCAAATCTCTTTAAACAATCATGACTTTTTTCTCTCTCCAGCTAACGAACAATGCTTCATTTAGGAACTGTTTACAAACAGAGACTTGGTTGAGACCAACAAACAAGCTGTACTTGCACAATATCGTCTTTCTTGGACAAAGAAATTTCATGATTGTCTCTTGCTGCATTTTCTCAAATTGTTAGCAGATGGAGGGGAAAGATCTAGCAATAAAGTCATGTACTTGCAGTCAGGAGGAGAAATCTGGGAAGCAGGGGATATGTACACAATGAACCTCTGATTGCTAGGAAGCAGTGGGTGCATATTAAGTAACGAACCTATAAAGACCAGTCACTAGAGTAGGTGGTGGTTAGAGGAAATAAGGTCATTGGAAGGAATGGTTTCAGGCTGAAAATCTTGAATCAATTAGATTTTTTAAAAAAACACACAGAGACTGTCACTTGCATTAGGAGGAAGGCATGTTTGGCTACAGCAGGACACTCACAGGTTATGGGTGAATCAATTGCTATTCTATCCAGAGCAGATGGAGGGAAAGGCAGTTTGCAGGCTCTTTATACTTAAGTTGGAGCAAAAAGAGCACCAGAACAGACTGTTTTTACTCCAACTTCCCATAAGTAAAAGAGCCTGCAAACTGCCTTTGCCTCCATCTGCTCTGGATAAAATAGCAGTTGATCTCCTAGTTTCTTTAGATGACAGCTTTGGTCTATACCTGGACCTATCGTTTCTTAAAGCCCAAGTTGCAGCAGTGGCCAAGGGCTGCCCTTCGTAGCTCCAAAGGTAGAGAGCGCAAGGGCTGCAGCCCACATGTGCATGGTAGATGGGAACAGAGGCAAAAGTGAGCGAAGGAACTAATATGTACTTTGCCTTTATAAAGTGGGCCAGTTTCTACACACACCTGTCTATCCTCCATCCAGGAATGCTTTATCTGAAAGATGTACAAGTCTTCCATTCAGTCATCACAATCAATAAGTGAAAATTTAAAAAAGAAGAAATATAAGCTAGAGTGGTGCTCGCATTCCCAGGTGAGGATGCCCTCTACCGTATTTTTCGTTCCATAAGACACACTTTTTTCCTCCTAAAAAGTAAGAGGAAATGTCTGTGCATCTTATGAAGCAAATGTGTGGCCCCTGGAGACGAATTGCCCAGGGGCTAAAGGCAGATTGTGGGGTTTTTGTTTTTTTAAGAAAGAGCTAAAGGCTAACAAGAGGGAAAGAGAAAGGAACCCGCTCAGCAGCTGATTGCAAGAGATCGGGGAGGGAGATAAGAGAGCTAGCTCCCTTCCCGGCCCCTTGCCTAGGCCTCAATTGTTGTCTGCAGAGGGAGACATGTGACTGGCTGATTAGATTATCTGTCTGGAAACTGTAGAAATGGTTTCCTTTCCCTTTTCCCCTTTCCCCTTTCCCCTTTCCCCTTTCCTTGAGAAGCTGCAGAACTGTGAGTTGAACCCCATAAAAACAGGATTTTTTTCCATTTGCAAGGAAACTCAGCAACTTTGAATTGATCCTAAAAAATGGAGCTTTCTCCCTTTGCAAAAAAGATGTACAACTCTGAGCTGAACCCCCAACAAAATGGAGCTTTGCCCCTTTGCAAAATAAGCTTCCTCAAATATTTAATTTTTTGGGGGGGGGGCAAAGGCACCTAGGCCTCTAGGAGTTGGCAGCTATGCCTAGGGCAATTCAAGAAAGCAAAATATTTTTTTCTTGTTTTCCTCCTCTAAAAAACTATGTGCGTCCTATGGTCAGGTGCGTCCTATGGAGCGAAAAATATGGTATGTGATCAAGTCCTGGGGGGCTTTCATTAATGCTTTTGCAATATTGACGCTGCACTACAATAATACACTCCCTTAAAGACTCTTTGGGTTGTATTGAAGCTGTAATTGGCGTGGGATATAGTATATATTTTTAAAAAAGCTTCCTTGAATGGCTTGGAGCCTATGTAACTCACAAGGTTGGGAAATGGATGCATTGCTTCACTTACAAGCCACTTTCCCCACTGTGAGCTCTGCCCAAAGCATCCTATAGCAATCATTCAAAACATCAAAATGCTAGAGCACTGGAAATCCAAAATATACCAAAGCAGAGAACATGTTATGTGACAAAAAGAATTTGGCAAACATCGAATAAATTCACTATTACAAAGCAAGCTAGTCTTTAACTCCATAGCAAAATAAGAGTGAACTGCTAATAAGGTTTCTGATGCTGCTCTGGCTGCACTCCATGGAGCCTGGCTTAAATACAGTTCAGAAGGGAGGGATAGATGACAGACAGCTGGCATACAGGCTAGATGACATACAGCTGGCTCCTATATCCGATACTGACACATGGCCATCCAGATGTTGTTGTACTACAGCTCTAACCATCCTTGACCACTGGCCAGACTGGCTGAGGCTGATGGGAGTTGCAGTTCAACAACATCTGGAGGGCCACATGTTCCCCGCCTGGCTTGGAGACCACCTTCTCCCATATATTCCATCATTACATTTAAGCTGAACCAAGTTAATCATCTTGGCTGCAACGCCCATCGTTTCAAACAATTGGAGTGTTATCCTCCCAGCTTTGAAACACTCTTCCACTTGAGATTTTCCAGATTCCAAACCTGAGATGCAGAACTTCCAGAAAGCTCAGCAAAACAGCATTATTTGGGCTGCCGTTTGGGTGTTAACTGGGATGGTGTGAAGTAACTGTAATGCTGTTTGTATGTTTGCCATGTTTAATCACGTTGTGTTCCATTCTGCATGTATTCTCTTGCGCTTTAAAAAGTTTTCCTTCCCCACCCCCATACAATCTAGAGATTAGGCTGAGTAGAGAGTGAAATAATAAAAAACATCTGAACAGAGCAACAACAAGGAGAGGCAAACGGAAAATGGAAACCAACCACAAAGCAAAAGTAACATGAGATGGACTTTTTTTTTTTAAATGCTCATAAGACCTACTACGCATGCCACTCCATAAAAAATAAAGTTCTTTGCTTATAAGTCCCTGTGGTAGATTTTAGCATTTTGCTGAAAACTCTGTCTTCTCAAGGAGGCATGTTTAAATCACATTGTAATAGATAGGATTTAAGCACCCAGTTGCCTGCTTGATTTGAGTCCCTTTTATTTTAACAGAAAATCTGGAGCATGCCCATGTATTTAAAATAGTTACTGGAAGGATGAAGGAGCCAACTAACCCCTTTGACACTGTTCTCATCTTGCCCAACCACATATTTAGGCTTAAAAAAGGACAGAAGGTGAAAGAATGACATGTGCAAGTTGTTAGTTTAAAAAGAACACCCCCAATAGTATCTGAAGCAACAGCATTCGACAAATGTCTTCTCATGATTAACCTTACTGAGTTTAGTGAGACTTTCTACCAGCTAAGCGTGTGTGAGATTGCAACCTAAATGCATTTGCCAGTAGAAGACCATAGCTGTCAAGTTCTTCCCCTTTTTAAGGGAAATTCCATTATGCTGAATAGGCTTCCTCGCAAGAAAAGGGAAAACTTGACAGCTATGGTAGAAACTGACAATGTGATCCTGCAGATCCTCTCTAAATAATAGTTTAGAGTGAAACACAAACAAAAGACTTTATAATCTGAACAGAGAGAGAGAGAGAGAGAGAGAGATTGCACGTTCTTTTGTGGTTCATGAAAATCTTTAATAAAATTTATTTTTTTAAAAATTAACATCTGTGTAGCCTGACAGAATGCCCTGGAAATCATTTTCCAAAATGATTGAGCATGTATTTTCAGCTCACCTCCCAAAGATTAGACCCTGTTCCTTTTATGTAAAGATTAAGCTCTGCTCTTTTCTTCCATTTACTATCAAATGCACACTATACAAGTTGTGCATTAAAAAAAATCTTAAATGGGCCAATTTATTTTGAAAGCAGCTACCAATACAGAATGTGCTATTGATATGGCTGAAGGCACCCCACCAGCTTCCAGCTAACACCCCCCCCGCTCTTATTTATCCCCCAAAGTTAGCAAAACAGCACCTTGTTGTCCAAAGAGCAACACAAGAGAGAAAGAGAGAGAGCTAGCAGAAAGCTCTTATGTGGCCCTGATCCATATACATAGGTTGAACATTCCAAATCATTGCCCCATGACTTCTTGGTCTTCAAAGTGCCCTGTTTAACCATGCTTTCAAAAAAGCAAGAACTGTTTTGTGCAGATTTTGCCCTTAGTACTTGATGGTTAAATGGCAGTGAAGAGCAAAGCTTAATTCTTTCATGGGAACAGAGTTTCTGATCTATGCTAGCCAAAGTACAGTCATCTCACTTTTCCAAGGGATCTGGGTAAAAATGGGATCCAATAGAATTAATCTGAGTCTTGAAAAACACATCAAAGAAGAAAGAGGAAGTGGAAAAGAGTATCACTCTTCCAACTTCCTCCTTCAACTCTCTTGTATTCTTCAAGGGAGAAAATCGATAACCACCCTCACTACTTCATAACTAAATGAGGGGCTCATAAGCTCTATTGTGCCAGGGGGCACCATTTTGCCTGAAAACACAATGTTAGCAACCCCTGTCTTAGACAAAAGGAGAAAGAAGAGTAAGGAAAGGGTCAAATTCTGCTCTTATCCATGCTACTGCAACAGAGGAAAGGGCCGTATGGTAAATGGCACCTGGTTGGGGCACCAATTCTAAAACAAGAAACGATATAGAGCAGCATTTCCCAAACTTGGGCCACCAGTTGTTTTTGGATAATAAATAATAAATAATAAATAATAATAATAATAATAATAATAATAATAATAATAATAATAATAATATATTTATACCCCGCCCATCTGGTTGGGTTTCACCAGCCACTCTGGTCGGCTTCCAACAGAATATTAAAATACAATAATTAAACATTAAAAGCTTCCCTAAACAGGGCTGCCTTCAGATGTCTTCTAAAAGTCTGGTAGTTGTTTTTCTCTTTGACATCTGGTGAGAGGGCGTTCCACAGGGCGGGCGCCACTACCGAGAAGGCCCTCTGCCTGGTTCCCTGTAGCTTTGCTTCTCGCAATGAGGGAACTGCCAGAAGGCCCTCGGCGCTGGACCTCAGTGTCGGGGCTGGACGATGGGGGTGAAGACGCTCCTTCAGGTATACTGGACCGAGGCCGTTTAGGGCTTTAAAGGTCAGCACCAACACTTTGAATTGTGCTCTGAAACGAACTGGGAGCCAATGCAGATCTTTCAAGACCGGTGTTATGTGGTCTCGGCGGCTGCTCCCAGTCACCAGTCTAGCTGCTGCATTCTAGATTAGTTGTAGTTTCCTACAAATCCCTACAAATGACGGGACTACAATTCCCATCATCCCTGACCACTGGTCCTGCTAGCTAGGGGTGATGGGAGCTGTAGTCCAACAGCAGCTGGAGACCCAAGTTTGGGAAACCCTGGTACAAAGTAAAAGAGCTACAAACTTTACACAGTACAAGGGCTTTTATTTATTTATTTAATGACCACCATTCAACACATTGTCCCATAAAATATGCTGGCCACAGTAGGAATTACAGATATGGTGTCCATGTTTGTTCCACTCTTAATCAACCTTAGATTCCAGCATATTTGTGCACAAGAACTTGCAAAGGGCAGACCGGTATGATTCTTGTACGGGTGCAAAAATTCTCACATGCCTAGCATCTTTGGTCTGGAGACAGCTGGTGTTTGTTGCTCGAACACGGCCTTCTTTCTTCACTACCTGTGAAAGGCCTAGTGATTTTCTTTTGTCCTCGGGTATTAGAGAGAAGGGGCGCATCACACGCACTTATGCACACACTTTCCTGTTAAACAGTTTGCTTTCTATTTCATGATCGAGCATGCCACAAGTTTCAGGTCAGATTATTGCTTTTGTACTTTGTTCTGTTCCCACCCACTTTGGGCTTCCATACCACACCCTGTTCTAGCTTCCATTCACCACCAAGACACAATGTCAGTGGACAACTTCCCCTCGGATTGCGGCACAAGAACAGGAATTGGCACGTGAGCAATCATGTTTAAACCACCCACTCAAAAGAGTCCTGTCTGCTGGAATTCAAATCAGGAAATAGGAAGCAGGGAATTCTGCTTTCCTGGCAGGAGAAAGAGAGGAGGAGAGACTGTTGTTAAATGCCAAGTTCTAATGCAGTAGATGTTAACCTTTTCCTACTGAGGATCCAAGATTAACTACAACTTGGGACAAACCCTTGACTTATTTTTTTTTGAAGACATGCACATCTATCTCCATTTTTCTCTAGAGTGCCCTACCCAGATAGAAGGGAAGAGAGAGTTGCTGCATACCTACAAAATACCTAAAAAACAAATACACTTTTAGTGTATGCATGGCTGAGAAAATCCACCATCAATGAAATTCTTTTTTCTGCTACAACTATTAAAGGTACATGAACCTGATCTTCCTTCTGCTTTGGACTATGTGTCTCTCTCTGTGTTTCTTTTCCATAAAAACATAAGAGAGCCCTACCAGATGCTTACGAGAAGCCCCCATTCAGGACGTGAGTTCAAAGCATTCTCTCCTGTTCATGTTCCCCAACAACTGGTATTCCATGGGCTACTGGGAGCTCCTTGAGATGGCCTACTTGTTGAGCAGTCATCCTGAGTTGCTTGTTCAAATCCTACACAGATGTTATATCTTGCATTTCTTTTGGCAATTTTCTTGAGTTGATTGCAGGGAGCAGAGGGAGTTTTCATCCCACATTCACCCTCCTCTGTTTATTTGTGCTCATACGTCTTCCCATTAGTAGTTTGTTCATCCCACACTCTTTGATGCATTTCCCTGGCACTTCCCTAACAGCAAAAAGTCCACCTCTTCTTTTGAAGTGAATTAGTTGCTCCTTGGCCAGCAGAGCACTTTAATCCACTTCAATCACACAGAGCTTAATTGGCCTCCCACAGAACAGCGACAGTCCGAGAAGAACCCTGTCTCTGATCTCGGAGGTGGAAAATAGCCCTTCTGGACGGTAGCCACTGAGAGCCTTATTCCCCATGAATTTGTCAAATCCTCTTTTAATCTTTTCCAAGCTGGTGGACAACATTACCTTTTGTGGTAGCAAATTCCATCGTTTATGTGCCATGTGAAGTGCTTTCCAATGCACCCGTGTATGTTCAGGGTCTCTCTCTTCTCCCTGGTAATCACTCGTAGCTGAGTAAGATTGTCTTCCATAAACACAGCTTTAAAGATACTCAGCATCCTGACTTGATGGGTTTGCATCCAACTAAATTAAGAGGGGAGGTAAATTATCCACAACCATTATTTTCTAATCTGAGCAGAATTAACCGTGGAATGCAACCCACAGTGTTTATCTACACCACGAACATATGTTGTTTTTCACCATCATGACTCTCTGGCCCCACCAATAATCCTAGGAACCATAATTTGGAACTATAGTTCCCAGGGTCATTGAGGAGGCTGGGTGGCAGGAGATGGATTGTTAAATCAATGTTGATTTGTAGAGTAAGAATGACCAAGAAATGCATTCCTTCAGCAGCACATGGATCGAGTTATATCCTGGCTCTTTCTCTGGGGTAATATCAATGCCAGGAACAGACCTGTCTTATTTTCCCAGGCCTTTTAAGACTTCCAAAGATCTCATATATCTATTTTTTATAAACATTCTTTCAATCTACTGATTAATCATTGCATTATTTCATTATAACAGTAAGCTGTCTGGAGGATGTTCAGGTCTGGCAAATAAATATAATATAGACGATCACTCACACACGTTAGAAGATTCAGGACAGACCAAGAAAAAAAGTACTTATTTACACAGCACACAGTTAAGCCATAGAATTCACTCCCACTTGATGTAGTGACAGCCACCAACTTGGATGGCTTTAAAAGAGGGTTAGACAAACTGATGGGGAGTATTCTACCAATTCTACCAATCTTTGTCTTGCTTGAATTTCTTATTGGTTGCCAGATGTGTCCTAGTGTTCTTCTCATTACATAGAGGACAGGATGCTCATGCCTTACATGGTTATATGACCATAAAGCAACACTTGCTAAACTGAACAGTAGAAGACAGACTCTTTTTTTGTAGAGGTTTCAGGACCAAGACTGAGTGGCTGCCTATCAGGAATGATATAGCAGCGGATTAGCAAATGGCTTGATTTACATACTGTGCTGTCAGAATGGTACTCTCTTTGTCAGCACACATAATGGAAATGCAAAGAGCTTTCCATGGATGTAGTCAGTCCTTGGCTATTTCCATGGGCCACTGCTGCTGTAGCAGGACTGAACCACACACCCCTCTTTCCCCACTACTGAGCTATTACCTACGTCAGCTGAGTGAGTGAGGAGAACTTGCACATGGTGGTAGAAGAAAAGTAACACCTGAGGGCAGTGTCTTGCCTAAGACTATCTAGTAACTTCATGCCTTAAGCCTTAAGTGAACCCGTTGCTTGGAAGAGACTTTCCAGCTGATCCTATTAGTCACTGTAGAACAGGGATGTCCAACAGGTTGATCGTGATCTACTGGTCGATCCCTGAGAGGTTTTGGTAGATTGAGGTTGATTGCTGGCTCCTCCCTCTGGCCCCGGCCCCTCACCCCAGCCTCTAGATCGCTTTATCGGAAGACGGAGCTCTCGCTGCAAGGCTGACTGCTTCATTAGCGATCTCTTGGTGAGCAACTTTTTTTTATTTATTCCTTCACCCTGATCCCCCCAACAGGATTTCCCTCCCTAAAAAAGCTCACTGCCAGTTTTTAATTGTGTGAGTAGATCGCAGTCTCTTGGAAGTTGGCCACCCCTGCTGTAGAACATTCAATAGTGATGTGTCTCCGCCAACGATTAAAATCATTCTTGCAGGCCCTTGATCATCACCTCACTTATTATCACACTACTGTGTGATGTGTATATTGCTATTGTATATTGTGTGGTTATATTGTTTTAAATTGTTGCACACCACTTTGGCGAGTTTTGTCAAAATCTTTTAATAAATAAAAATAAAATAATCAAAATAAAAGTGATAAACAAGTTCAAAGGTAAATAAGTGGCTAAAATCAAAAGGGTGAAATGTTCATTAATTGCATGATGATGATGATGATGATGATGATGATTACTACTATATGTAGCTTATCACCAGGGCCATCTTAAGCACCTCTGGTGCCCTGGCGCCGTGGTGCGATGGATCCCTCCGGCGCCCCCGCCCCGTTTCCGAGCGTGGCGGGCGGGCGGGCACAGCTGTGTGGTGGGCGGGCAGGTGCCATGCCGCCCTGCGCCACCCAGCCTAGCCATAGGGCCAGCCCTGCTTATCACATAAGTATTATGACTTAATGCTTAATCATATGCCATATCATCTAGAGCAGGCATCCCCAAACTTCGGCCCTCTAGATGTTTTGGACTACAATTCCCATCTTCCACAAACACTGGTCCTGTTAGCTAGGGATCATGGGAGTTGTAGGCCAACACATCTGGAGGGCCGCAGTTTGGGGATGCCTGATCTAAAGCATGGATGGGAAAACTGCAGTCTTCCAGATGCTGTTGGACTGCAGTTCCCATCCTCCCTCACTTCTGGCCATGCTAACAGGGGCTTATGGGAGTTGGAGTCCACCATCTGCAAGCCGCAGGTCCCCACCCCTACCATACAGACCAATTTTAGCCCGATAACAAAGATTAGTAACCCATTATTGCAAGGAAGGGGGGAAAGAACCACAAACACTAGAGTTGTTAAGTGACTGAAGCAAGCTTTTCAGAACATAAATGGCAGAACAAACTGAGGGCAATCTGAGGGTGAACTAACTATTCTGCTCATTTGTAAAAATGTTGCACTGAAAAGTACAAAATGGGAAGTGGAGGGCGCATCTATCATTATGTGCTTTCTTTCAACGCTTTCAGTAGAAGTGGGACTTCTAAGTATGAGGTCGCCTTATCCAAGACAGCCTGTTCTACTGTGGCTAGTGGCAGCTCTCCAGGGTTTTTCCCCACAGACATGAAGCAGGGATCTGGCTGATGCCAGGGACTGAAGTGGGGATTTCTACATGCAGATCATGTGCTCTGTCCTCTGATAAGTCATTCCTGTTATTGGACTCCAGCTTCCACAAGCTCCTGCAAGTGTGCCTAGCAGTCTGGGAAGAATGGAAACTGTAGGCCAACAACCACATTGTCTTATTGAGATGGGGCAGAGTGCCTTGACTCCCCCCCCCCCTTGGATCCCCTCATTGCTTTTTTGCCCTGGGTGGAAAATAGCCAGTGATCCATCAGTGGCTTTCCAAAAGACTCATGTCAGTGTTCTTGAGCTGGTGGGAAGCCTAAATGTGTTCTGCTGTAAGGATGAAGCGGCTCCTTTGTGCATTGCACAGACTCCAATGACTACATTCCCCCTTCCCTTTTCACACATTCAGTGAACCTGTGTGTGTACTGCTGGGTGGAGGGAGAATTCTAAAGTATCTTGCAGAAACAGGATATGATTTTTAAATCACTCCTGGATTTGGGCTAACCAGGGAGAGTATACCATGAAGGTTAATTTGCCAAGTCTTTTGAATAGACTTTCTTTGCAGACTTTTAACTGCTGTGCTGGCATGCAAGGCAAGAGTCTTTCCAGCATGGAGATGCAGTGGTGGGAGCAGACGTTTCATATGCTGTTTTGATGTTTCACGCACAGCTCTTAAAAGCATCACAGACCTGCCCAGGGAAATCTATGGGGATTGATGCTTTTCAACTTTTGACTCAAGTTTAGCTGCTTGGTTGTATGTTTTTAAGGCTTTCTTACACTCATGCTGGGACAAGTTGTTCTGCAAACCAAAATAACATTTCCCCTCCTTGCTCTAACTCAGCCCTCACCTACAAAAGGCCCACCAGATGTTTTGGACTATAACTTATATCAGCCCTATCCAGCAGGAAAATTATAGACCAAAATGTCTTGGCTGCACCAATTTCTAAAGCGCCTAAGAATGAGGCAGAAAAAAATGGATAATTTTTTTTGGTAGAGAAAGGTGGAGATGTGGATTCTAGAAAATGGAGGATAGATTTTGACACAGCACTAGCTTTTCTTTTCTCATTTCTGTACTCTCTCTCTCTTTTCACCTTTACAATAATTTTGCAGTCTTGTGATTATAACCTTAATGCATATCCTCCAATACAAAGTGACCCCAAACTGGGACACCAATTTCCAGGGCTGCACTCCAGTGTGAGTCACATAACCCACACAAGAGCATGCCCCCCCAAAAAAACCCACCACTTTTTCCAGCATGGTGCCCCAAAAAAATGTATGATTAGGGGTGCTGTGCAAGATAGGGCTTTTTTCAGGGCAAGAGTGTAGCCCAAAATTGTGCAAGATTGCAGTGGCCATTTTGGCTGCCTCCTGCCACAAGAAAAAAATGGTATGTTCTTTTTTTTCTGGGACAGTTGATGGGCATATTAATGTTGCAATACATATGGAGCGGTCAGGTGAAAAAAAGGGTGGGGCTTCTGCATCTTTAATAGTTGTGTAAAAGAAAGGATTTCAGTATAGCTTGGCAAAGGTGCAGGGTACTTTTTCGCATCTGGCTTCTCTCAGTGTTATTATTAAGCACTCTTGATTTCCAATGGGCTAAAAACAAACCCCAAAACCTGCCACTCAAAGCTGTTTGTACAGTTTCATTTCATAATCCACCTTTTTAGACATGGCTTTTGACTCTGCATAACAATCAGAGGAAGGGAATTTTCACGCTGCTGGAATTTCCCATGGCACCACAGAGACACAGAGTGCTTTCTGTCCCTGTGAATTCAGCTGGGGATTTCCCCATCCTGAGTGCTGGCTATGTTCTGCTTGGTCATTCGTGTTATTTTGTTTTGCAATCCACCTGTACAAACCCTACCAGATTGAAGTGTCTATTTATATGCAATATCTGAATCATACTTCAAGGTGCTCAGAAGTGACATTATGACACAGTTTGAAAAATCAATGCAATATCACAAACAACTTCAACAACTAATAAAGGTTAAAACAGCAGAAAGAAGGGGCACTTACCTACTCACCAGAGCTTGGGTGAAAACAATTGAGCACTTTATTAAGGAGGTTCTATTGCAAGCACAGAAACCCAGGAAAAGACAGTTAAGAAAGGCTATCAGTGTAAAGACACCTTCAAGCATTTCAGTATAGAACAAAACAAAGCTAATTTGCCTCACCCCAATATTAACCCATTAGAGTCACAGGCCCCCCACCAGGTTGCAATTCATAATAATAATAATAATAATAATAATAATAATAATAATAATACCATCTGTATCTGCCAAGGCTCTCAAAATGGTGTATATGGTTCTCCTCCTCCCCATTTCAACCTCACAACATGAGCTAGGTTGGGCTAAGAGATGGTGACTGGTCCAAGGTCACTCAGTGAGCTTAATGGCTGAGTGGGGATTCAGACTCTGCTCTCTAACCATTGTGCCACACTGGCTTCCATTATACCCAGATCAGAGACCAGTTTTGATACAAAAGAGCCTGGATAAAAAAAGGGTAGATTTTCCTTCAGAGAGGGCCTAGATGCATGTTTCCCTAGCACTAGAGGGTGTACATGTTGGAAAACCATGCCACTATTCAGCGAATCCCCCCCCCATTTTTTAATTCATTTTATAATAAAACAAAACACATCAAAAACAAAGACATATCAAGTACATAACAATAAACAAAACACACAAACAAATTTCTGCACAGAGTGACCTTGACACAATCTTGCATCAGATGTTCACACCAGGTGGCCATTAAATGGATCTTTTTCCTCAGTAAAAACGAATCCTGCCCAGAATCCTGAGCAAAAAGCTATTTTTAAAGGAGAAAATTTTAAAAAATTAAAATACAAGGGCAGCACATTTCTGTTCCCTTTGCACTGACAGTAATGCCATTGAAAATTGCCAACTTATTCAACGGCAGCCAAAATTACTGACTGAAGCAGAACCTTCATTTAGTTTCTGCTTTTTATTGTTTTTAGTCATCTGATCACCTTTCTAAAGAAAGCCTGGGTATATGTGATGAGGGGAAGGAACTGAAACAGACACCAAGTCATTTCCTTGCTTACTTCTGCATGCTATGGTCGTGATGGGCTTTCATGAATCAAAATAGCCTATCATTTATAGCTCTATCCAAATAAAGTAGGGGTAGACAACATGGTTGGGCTAAGAGACCCTCCAGGTGTTTGGGTGCCTGGCAATGATGGGAGTTGTAGTCAACAATATCTGGAGGGCTCTACCTTGGCTATCCCTTGAATAGGACATTTCAAGCAAGACTGTACAATATTCCAATAGACATGGCATGATTTCCTTTTTGTGCAAGACGTGAGAAATTGCTCTTGGGAAGAGCAGAGTGTGGCAGATCATCAGAACTATCAAAGCAGTAGCAGTCGACACAGCAGTGCGGCTGGTGTGCTCAATGTTGAGCATCACTGCCATTAACTAAGGAGAGGGGCAAAGCTACAAGCGATTTTGGCACAGTGTAGGTGCGGCAGCAGGAGGAACCGTACTGCTGCACCCGCACTGCATAGAGCTCCCCGCTGCCTTGCCCTTCTCCCTCTTGGTACCTGAAAATTGTCATGGATTGGCTGGGTACAGAGGAGTGGTGGGGAATCTCCAAGGGAAGAAGGCTCATAATCCGGAGACTGGTGGTGGGATGACAACAACAACAACAACAACAACAACAACAACAACAACAACAACAACAACAACAACAACAATTTATACCCCACCCATCTGGCTGGGTTTCCCCAGCCACTCTGGGTGGCTTCCAACAGAAAAATAAAATACAGTAATCTATTAAACATTAAAAGCCTCCCTGAACAGGGCTGCCTTCAGATGTCTTCTAAAAGTCTGGTAGTTGTTGTTCTCTTTGACATCAGATGGGAGGGTGTTCCATGGGGCAGGTGCCACTACCGAGAAGGCCCTCTGCCTGGTTCCCTGCAACTTGGCTTCTCGCAATGAGGGAACCGCCAGAATGCCCTCGGCACTGGACCTCAGTGTCCGGGCAGAATGATGGGGGTGGAGACGCTCCTTCATGTATACTGGACCTTTAGGGCTTTAAAGGTCCGCACCAGCACTTTGAATTGTGCTCTGAAACGAACTGGGAGCCAATGGAGATCTTTCAAGACCGGGGTTATGTGGTCTCGGCGGCCGCTCCCAGTCACCAGTCTAGCTGCCACATTCTGGATTAGTTGTAGTTTTGGGGTCACCTTCAAAGGTAGCCCCACATAGAGCGCGTTGCAGTATTCCAAGCAAGAGATAACTAGAGCATGCACCACTCTGGCATGAGTGGTCAGAGGGGAAATACGGGGGGGGGGGGGGTGATGGAAACAGAGGAGGCAACAGGGTTTAGTGAGCAGGAAGAGGCTGTGGCAGAGAGCAGTTCAGAAGCAGAGGCAGAAGCAGAGTGGGGTCAAGAGGCAGAGCGGAGGGCAGCTGCTGAAGAATCCAGAGAGTCTCCCTCTCCTGCTGCAACCAGCTCCCATGTTTCCCAGAACAGAGAAATGAAGGGGGTGGACCAAAGAGAGACAAGGAGAGTCCTCCTTCTCTTTCTGCTGAGGGGCGCCCTGACTTCTCTCCCAGCTTCCTACCCAGATGACACAACTGCCCCAAACACAGCTGTTTCAGAAATGGCACTGAATTTGTGCTTGCTACAGCACCCTTATAAAACCTGAAACGCAGATACATTGTTAATGAAGGGATTTAGACAAAAGTAACATAACCCTACTGTGCTCTGCCCTTTCCAAAAGAAACAGAGTTTATAATTGAAGTACAGCCCCTTAGGCCCAGAGTTCTGGGAACTGCTCTGAAGCTCATTGGATCATAGCCACAAGCCTTTTCTTTAAAAAACAAAGCATCACATGCTTCATCCACATCCACATTTTTTTTCTTAAAAAAAAGAGAAAACAGTTCATGCCAGCTTCAGCATAACTCTCTCCCTGCCTCTCCCAGAATGCAGAATCTGCTGCATTTGGCCAAAGCTAAGGAGAACCTACTCCCAAATCTTGTAAATTCTCTCTTTCCCCCCCCCCCTCCTTGCTTTTGGGAGGGAGGAGAGAAGTGCTTGCAAATTTCTTGTGCCAGAGCAAAAGCTTGCTGTACTCCACTATGATTACGCGAACCTAAATTTCTGGCGTGCTCTTGAATGCTTCCTGCAAAATGCTAACAGCCTGGAAGCAACCTGAGTGTTTGCATGGAGTTTTTTTTTTGTAGTTAAATCCATGTTTACTCAAAATGCAGATTGTGGAATAAGCTGTCGACTTGCTGCCAGTGGGGTTAAATCTTCTTTTTCGAGCTCCCAAAGTGTGTGGATTAATTTCAGGAAAACCTTAGTCCTGTGAATCTACATTTGAAAAGTGAAAAGCTGCCTTGGGAGAGTTTTGCTCTGAAAACTGACATATATTTTTTGAAAAATAAGGTATCATGTATCTCCCCAGATGCTCCCCATGATGAAATATGACCCTCAGGGTGAAAAGGTTTCCTACCCCTGATCTCATTGTTTCTGATGCAGGTATGTGGCTTTGGTCATGAATGCTTATTCACTATTATCTACCTCTGTGACCACACCAGTGTGTCATTTTTTTTGTTTTGAAAGTTATTCTTTGCTGATGCTGCAGCAGGCATCCATTCTTAGTTGTATGTGTGTGCCCTTTAGGTTCTGAGAAGTGCAGGGCACCTTTTTAATTCCATTCGCATGTCCAATGCCCTGCCATCTAAGAAGCTGGATTTCATTTTGTTTCGACATTTACTTGAAGGATGTGACAGTATTGGACTTCGTGACTCTGAAGTCATGCTGCTCCAAGCCTTGCAGATGTGATCTCCTGCATTTTGCAAACATAACATTTTTTTGAGGATGGCATTATGGATGAGATACATTCCACCACAAATGTTCTCTCTCTCAATGGTTTTTGTTGTTGTGGGCTAACTAAGGGTATGGCCTGCCAGTATCTCTGCCCTGAACTTGGGCTGCTGTCCATTTTCTAGGCTAGTCCATCACTTTGGTTGTGTGTGGCAATGTGAGGACTAAGCAGTTTCTTCAACTCTCTCTCTCTCTGCCTCATACAATGTGCACACACAGAGAAACACAAATTCCATTCTAACCTCAGTGCAATGCAATATTAGATGGGATTGGCATGGTACTCAGAAGCTTGGGGATGATCCTTTGGAGGGACCAGGCTTTGTGGTGGCTCTCTAAGCCCTGCCTGGAGAGAAAGCACAAAAGAAGCAGCCAAAACCTGTACCATTAATTAAATCAAGTACCCATTTTTAGGCTTCCTGGCCTTCTCTTCCAGACTCCTCCCTCGTCATGGACTAAACAACGTGACTTCTTTGCCTCACTTGCATTGCCAATATAATTTGGTTTAGTTTGTTTTTCAACACATGTAAGATGCTCCTAACTGGCCTGTACATGCAAGATACAAGAAAGGCTAGACCTGGCTGTAGCAACTGCTCATTCTGAGCTCTCCACTATAGCAACACTACCTTCTCCTGCTTCTTTGCTGCCCTCTCTGTGTGTTTAGAGGAGTTCCTGGTCACTCTCTTGCCGCTCCTCCATTCATCCTTCTCTCCCTACCTGCCACCTCGAGGATGGGATGCAGCCAGGAAGCAGCTGCTCTCCCTCCTGGACCACTACCAGCAAGTATTGGAGCCTCAGCTTCACAATCTGTCCTTCCAGTGAGCACTCAGGGCTGATTTCTTTAAGAATGGATAGGTTTGATCTTCTTGCAGTCCATGGGACTCTCAAGAGTCTCCTCCAGCACCATAATTCAAAAGCATCAATTCTTCGGCGATCAGCCTTCTTTATGGTCCAGCTCTCACTTCCATACATCACTACTAGGAAAACTATAGCTTTAACTATATGGACCTTTGTCGGCAAGGTGATGTCTCTGCTTTTTAAGATGCTGTCAAGGTTTGTCATTGCTTCATCTAGTCCAGCCTTTCGCATGATGAATTCTGCATATAAGTTAAATAAGCAGGGAGACAATATACAGCCTTGTCGTACTCCTTTACCAATTTTGAACCAATCAGTTATTCCGTATCCAGTTCTAACTGTAGCTTCTTGTCCCACATAGAGATTTCTCAGGAGACAGATGAGGTGATCAGGCACTCCCATTTCTTTAAGAGCTTGCCATAGTTTGCTGTGGTCAACACAGTCAAATGTCTTATGCCTAGGTAACCTAATCACTAACACTGTGGCCTATTTTAATGCATCTTTGGTTCTCATTCTACCTTAGTTCTGCTCCTGGGAGTTAGTCAACTTGTGCAGGACATACAATGACTTTCCCATCTTCAGAAGAGTGTGAGACATGTGAATTATGTGAGTTCACTTCAGAATTTTCCAGGAACAAGTGACTCAGGCATCCCTACCCAGCTCATATTGAAGATCAGGGATTTCACCTAATACCTTCATATGCTCTCTAGCTGCAACAAGACATAATCCTCTTAGGTGCACTGTGCTCTGTCCCATGAAAGCAAAATGAAATTTCCAGCAAGGCAGATCAAAAGAGTATGACTAATACTGGATGTGAAATTGGGTTAGAGACAGATTCTCAAAACTTGGGAACTAAAGTGTATGTCTTCAGCATGTCTATACAAGAACCAAATGAAGAAGTTGGTTATTTGTGGTTTCTATTTCTCTAAGGTCAGTGAGGAAATGCTTTTGAGTTTATTTCTAGTGTCAAAAACAAACTGATGCAAAACTGCACACAGAAAAGTATATATTGGAAGAAATGTGTGCTAAAATGCTGATGAATCTTCATTAGTTTTTAAATATATATACACAAACATGAAACTGATGTGGAGAACTGAACTAAAGGTTGGGAAACCAAAATGGACAAATCTGCGAATCCCCAACCATAAGGCATTGACATTCTTGCTAGAGCTGCTGCTCAGGGCTTCATGATCACCATCATAACCCTTGGGGCTTGTAACCATCCCAAAACATGTGACAAAAGACTTTCTGGACTTTGTTTCCTAAACCAGGCAAGAGGATTGTGATCTGAAGTGGGGGGTTTCATTATATTTGGCTTCATTAGGTAGAGATCACCCACCACAGTGCTGTGTGTCTTTTTGTGTTGTGGGGTTTTGTTGTTGTCGTTGATTATTGCTGCTGACACCAAAATTGGTGGAGTCTTGGAGGGGTCTGGAAGATTTTCTTGAGATGCCAGATCAGGTCCAGGATCAGTGGTTAACCATCTGCTGTATTAGAGTGATCCACTCTTGGGGACTAATGGGATCTCTGAGGGTTTCATGGGGGCTATGAAAATGTTACAGCTGGTATGGTTGATGTTGAAGTTTTATTTGTGCCATGAAAATCAGAGATGATTCAGGTGGTCCACACAACTATTCCCACTTAGGAACATGTGAATCTGCTTTATACAGAGTCCATGTTCTACACCAATGAGCAGTGGCTCTCCAGGGTATCAGACAGCAGGTCTCTCCTTGGCCCACCTGGGGATGCTGGAGATTCATTCTGGGATCTTCTGCATGCAAGGCACTTGGTCTCCCACTCAGCTACATACATGGCCCTCAGGCCCAGGGGCGTAGCCAGGATCAAAACTAGGGGGGGCAAGCCTTGGTCATTCAGGGGTGGGGCCAAGGCACGGAAGGGGAGGGGCCATGAAGTGGGTGGGGCTAAAGGGCCAGCGGGCCTGATGACATCGTGGCGGTGGCAGCTGCGGCCACCTTGTGCTTCTGGGGCTGGCAGCGTTGGCGGCTACCCTGCTTGGCTGGAGAGGACGGGAGGGTCGGGCAGGCGAGAGGGGGTGGCAGGGCGGGCAAGGGCGAGGCAAGACACGGCCGCAGCCACGACGGCTCCGAGGCGTTGCTGCATATCAGCATAATATTTCAACCATGGTTCAAGCCCCACCTTAGGAAAAAAATCCTGCATTGCAGCGGGTTGGACTAGATGACCCTTGTGGTCCCTTCCGACTACAATTCTATGATTCTATTGATATATTACCATAGCATATGCATCATTCTGCTTTCTTGAATTGTCCTACTCCTAGGCATAGCAGCCAACTCCTAGAGGCCTAGGTGCCTCCCCCCCCCCAATTACTGGTTAATACCGTATTTGAAAGAGTCATCCCCCCATGTTGATGGGCTTTCTATGTGGGGCTTATCTGCCCCCCCCCGTATTTTATTAAGGATGGAAGAGGGAGGGAAGGAAGGAAGAAATAGAGAGAGAGATAACTCATATTTGTGGGTGTCTCTGGATGACGCTGTGATGCTGGAACTCTGCAGCAAGAGGACAGGAGGGTCGGGCAGGTGAGAGGGGGTGGAAGGGCGGGCGAGGGCAGGGCAAGGCATGGCCGCAGCCACGACGGCTCCGAGGCGTTGCTGCATATCAGCATAATATTTCAACCATGGTTCAAGCCCCACCTTAGGAAAAAAATCCTGCATTGCAGCGGGTTGGACTAGATGACCCTTGTGGTCCCTTCCGACTACAATTCTACGATTCTATTGATATATTACCATACCATATGCATCGTTCTGCTTTCTTGAATTGTCCTACTCCTAGGCATAGCAGCCAACTCCTAGAGGCCTATGTGCCTCCCCCCCCCCAATTACTGGTAAATACCCCATGTTGATGGGCTTTCTATGTGGGGCTTATCTGCCCCCCCCCGTATTTTATTAAGGATGGAAGAGGGAGGGAAGGAAGGAAGAAATAGAGAGAGGGATAACTCATATTTGTGGGTGCCTCTGGGTGACGCTGTGATGCTGGAACTCTGCATGTACAGGAGCCTTGTAAGCAGCTTTCTCTCTGCTTGATTTACAGCAGGCACGTCCAACAGGTAGATTGTGATCTACCAGTAGATCACTGGATGTCTGTGGTAGATCACTGGTAGGTCACTGGCACCCCTAAAAAAAGCTCACCCAAAAATTTCCTCCTCCCTCAAAAAAGTTGAACTATGACCTGAAGCCCTAAACAAAAATGGGCCTCCCTCCCTCCTAAAAGAAGCTCAACAAGTTTGACCTAAACCCCAAAAAACAGGGCTTCCCTTCCTTAAAAAAAACTCAACAGCTTTGACCTGAACCCCCCCCAAAAGGGGGTAGATCACCCCTTGTTTTAAACTCTGAGTAGATCAGAGTCTCTTGGGAGGTGGCCACCCCTGATTTACAGTACACAGATGCAGGAGGAGGGGCAGACTGGAACACCAATGCTTTTTATAAACATCACTGTCTGTCAAAGCTACAGCCTCCCCCCTTTCTTATTCACTTCTTTTTAGCCTTGCAGAGCCACCTTAGTCAAATTGAATCCTCTGAGTCTGCACCCTCATTAAATCGCCAATAGAACTCTTAATGCTCCTGAATGCTCATTAACAACTCCCACTTAAGAACAATAGGGTGAAATGGTCAGCTATCGAATCTTGCCTGGGGATATATGCTCCATTGTCTTAACTACTGGTAGCCACTTTGCTTTATTTATTTGATGTGTTTTTGTTACTGCTGTGTCCCCCCCCCCCAGCAAGCGGAGACTTAGCTGCTCTTGCTAAAGCAAAGCCCTTTCCACTTCAGTTTTTGGAGGGGAAAAGTGCTGGTTATGGTCTGTAAAATACATTAATTTTTTTGCTTCTAGGGGGGGCAGCTGCCCCCTCCTGCCCCCCCTTGCCTACGCCTATGCTCAGGCCTGAAAAAGTTGAAGACCATTGATTCTACTTTAGTCATTCCCTCCTATCTGAAGGTACAATTCAGAAGGGTGCAATTTCAGATTTCAGGGCTGAGGGATAAGGGTTGCAGGGGGTGGAGGAAGTGTCACAGGAAATATATCCCCTTTTGGATATATACAAGATTAAACTCAAATGTATGGTTGCACTTCCACTAAATGCATCAATGATCTCAGTAACACAGGTCAAACAGTCACCATGTGTGGTCCTTGGCATGCACACCAAGGACATAAACCTATTTAATAGCTTATACTATTAAGTTACTCAGCATGAGAACCACAGAGTTGGCTTGAAGATATAGGTGTGTGGTCTGAAATGTGGGAGAGTGAGAGAAACCCCCCACCCACCTTCTGAAAAGATACTAAAGGGCCTTTAGGAATACAGTCATACCTCGGTTTAAGTACGCCTCCGTTTGAGTATTTTCAGTTTAAGTACTCTGCAGACCTGTCTGGAACAGATTAATCCACTTTCCATTACTTTCAATGGGAAAGTTCGCTTCAGGTTAAGTACACTTCAGGTTAAGTACTCCACGGACCGTCTGGAACGGATTAATCCACTTTCCATTACTTTCAATGGGAAAGTTCGCTTCAGGTTAAGTACACTTCAGTTTAAGTACTCCACGAACCGTCTGGAACGGATTAATCCACTTTCCATTACTTTCAATGGGAAAGTTCGCTTCAGGTTAAGTACAGACTTCCAGAACCAATTGTGTCTGTAAACCGAGGTACCACTGTAATGTTATGGCCTCTGACCAGCTGTTCCTTTTGACGGGCAGACTGCATGTTACTCGCTCAGAATGGTTGGAGGATGGGAGCTAATATCTCCTGAGTGTCAGCCATCAGAACTTTGAAAATATGATCTCCTTCCTTCCACTGATGAAGGCATGGAGGGATGGAGAAGAAATTTGATTCAGCTCACTTTTAAAGAACTTGCCTAATTTGCACCCTCCAAAACAATAGACAGGCTGCATCTACATAGCTATTAAAAATGCTCTGGAAGTGCTTGGGGAGGGGCGGACTTTTTAAAGCTCACAATGGAAAATTTCATAGAGTTCCCATTTCAGCTCTATAGTGCCATCTGATGTCACAGTGTTACAACGCAATTATAACATCTCATTTTTAATAATGTGGCTGAATCCACAAACTGAAACACAACCGTTCTTTGAAATTCACATTTCACTGAATTTTGCAGCGCAGTTCTCCAGCCAAGCAATGCATATATTGCCATGAAGAATGCATAGTATAACACACTAAAAGCATTCTATAAGGGATAATAGCTTGGGGAAAAGTATGCATATTTGTCAAAACTGCATAGAAAAAATGTATATTGTGAGAGATTCGCACTAAAATGATGGTGAATTTTCATGAGGATTCTTCTAAATAAATAAATCACAAATTGCCACGAGATGTGGAGAATTGAATTCAAGATTCAGAAAATGAGAAATTGCAGGACCTGTGAAAATGACAGATTTGCCTGTTCTTTGTGTGAATAAATAGTGGCATGCACATATATATCAACGAAGAGCTTGAAGCACAGGCTCCCTGCCTGCCTCTTGCTCTGCTTGCATATTGTAACTAAAGCAAATCTTTCAAAAACACCAGTAGTTTCTCCAGCAATCTATCCTTCAAAACCCTGCCCTTGGGACGTCTCATTGCTTAGGGAAGTGGGGAGCATATCACAAGAGGCTTTCTTTGGAGTCTCACCAAGAATAGCTCCCCCAGGCAAAGCAGTTCTGTGTGTTGTTTCACACACGGCTCCCTAGCAGGGTTGCAACAGCTGTAGTGTTGGCTATGACCAATGCCTGGCTATTTATCTACAGCTCTCTTGCACTTAGGGCTACATCCGTCACAGCTTCTGTGGAACAGCAAGTTGGGGGGGGGGGGAAATGGCTAGTATTGTCAATCAGATTTTCAGACTTATGTTGGTAATCCACCAAGGCTGGCTTGACAAAGCACTGAGCTAAATGACTGCTGATTTATCAACTGAAAGTTCATCCTACAAACTCTGGGAGAGAAGATGATGGTAGGGGGAGCACATAATGTCCTCTCTGTTTCATATGCTTCTTGACAAATTGTACTTTGTCACCACCAGTTCCACCAACCATTTCATGATTTACTGGTTTACTATTTCCTTGTTTGCCTTGGATGATTTAAAAAACTGCTTTTCTAGGGAATTGATTTCGTTAGTCTAATTGTCTGAGATTCATTTTTACAAACACCTACTTTAGATTTCACAGAAACATTCAGGGTATTTCCAAGAAATTGCATCAAGTGTACTTAGCACAGACTTGTGAAGAGTTTATGATTAAGCAATAAAAGTGCACAATCAAGCAGCATTGTTTCTAATGCATGAAATGTCAGGGAATTGAGTCATGTGATCCTTTGCTTCATGGTTATGGAGATTCATAGCTACAGAGGTGGCTATGACTAATAGCATCTTCAAAAGATTTCTAGCATTTATAAGTCACTGCAGAGTAGAACACACCAGATTGCAGAATCTTATTAGACCCTTTGGGCAAGCCGCAGGCCTGGGCAGGCCGGGTCTTCCTGTTATATACCTGCTGGGATTGACAATGCATCTGACCCACACCTGAAGCTCATAGCTCTCCTGACGAGTGCTTTGGTCTGCATCTGCAGTGTGGAAATAAAGGATGAGATTGCCCACCAGATACCAGGCACTCTACTATTCAAATTAGGCCCCAGTGTTTTTGTTACAATCCCCTTCTCAATTAAGTAATCAATTTTAATCTAGAATTTAATTCTCAAAACTTTCTTATTTGTTAATTCAAGCAAGTCTTCTTCTTCTCCTTTGACAATCACTCGTAGCCGAGTAAGATTGTCTTCCATAAACACGGTTTTAAAAATGAGTCTGTGGAGGCCAATTCTGGATCCACATGTCCTTCCACAGTGGGGACATTGGTTTCCAGGCAGGAGTTGATTACAGTGTGGATTTGCCAAGCTTGCCTTCCTCTTAGAATGTTTCTCCCTTGTGTCCTGAGTTCGAGTGTCTTCAAAGCCCATGACACCTTTGGTAAAGGCTGTTCTCCAACTGGAGCGCTTGCAGGCCAGTGTTTCCCAGTTGTCAGTGTTTATACTACTTTTTTTTTTTTAGATTTGCCTTGAGACAGTCTTTAAACCTCTTTTGTTGGCCACCAGCATTATGCTTTCCATTTTAAGTTCAGAATAGAGTAGTTGCTTTGGAAGACAATCATCAGGCATCCGCACAACATGACCAGTCCAACAAAGTTGATATTGAAGAATCATTGCTGCAACACTGGTGATCTTTGCTTCTACCAGTACACTGATATTAGTTCGCCTGTCTTCCCAAGCGATGTGTAAAAAAAATTCAGAGACACCATTGATGGAATCTTTTGAGGAGTTGGAGATGGCGTTTATAAGTAGTCCATGTTTCACAAGCATATAGTAAGGTTGGTAGTACAGTAGCTTTGTAAACAAGCATTTTTGTTTCCCTGTGAATGTCCCGGTCCTCAAACACTCTGCACTTCAATCGGGAGAAAGCCGCACTCGCAGAGCTCACACGATGCTGGATTTCAGCATCACTGTAGGCCCTTGGGAAAGATAACTGCCTAGGTAGGAAAAGTGATCAACTTTTTCCAATGTTACACCGTTGAGTTGGATTTGTGGCACTGCAGAGGGGTTATTTTGTACTTGTTGGTGCAGCACTTTGGTTTTTTGGATGTTGAGTGATAGGCCAAGCTTTTCATAAGCTTCTGCAAAGATATTTAGGATGGTTTGGAGGTCATCCTCTGAGTGTGCACACAATACTGAGCGTCATCAGCATACTGAAGCTCTATGACGGAAGTTACAGTAACCTTATTCTTTGCTTTCAGCCTGCTATTGTCCCTAACCTGGCCCTCACCGCCCATCCTTACATTTGTTTTATTTCTGTTCCAATAGATTGCAGTGACTTTGTAACTGAGTTCCCTTAACAAAACAAAAAAGAAAGAAAGAAAAGCTGAAAGACTGTGTATACAATAGAAGTGTAACCAATGCCTAGCCATTCACTTTCTCACCATAAAAAGGTGCCAATTTGGGAGGATGAAACAGGCGCAAAAAATGCAGAGCCATGTTTCTATGCAACGGCACTTCAATGGAACACATCACTTAACTTTCAGTGTTGTTTCCACCCCTGCTCCTGCTGCTGCATGTTCTACTTATGGAGTTTGGTGAAGTGGTTTGAATATTGGGCTAGAACAGGGGTTGGCAAGGTTTACTGGCCATGGGACGGATCACTCCCAAGGAGATCATCTGTGGGCCGGACTGGTGCAGCGCAATGCCGGAAACGCGTCTGTGCATGTCCACAGCACCGGAAATCACTTCTGCACTTGCCCAGACACCAGAAATAGCACCTGTGCAGAAGCAATTTACAGTGTCTGGACATGCACAGGCGCCATTTCTGGCACCACTCGACGAGTCCCTGTGCCGCGTTGCACTGGTTTAGCGCAGCGCATGGGGGACTTGCTGAGCTGGTGGCTCGGTTTGCAGGCAGCTTGTGGGCCAGTAAAATGGTATTCGTGGCCACATCTGGCCCATGGGCCGCACATTGCCGACCCCTGGGCTAGAACTAGCGAGATCCAAATACCAAATACCACTTGGCTATAGAGCTCACTGGCTGACCTTGGACCAATCTCAGCTTAATCTACCTCTCAGGGCTATTGTGAGGGCATAATCACATACGTTGTCTTCAGCTCCCCGGAGAAAGGGTGGGTTATAAATAATGATGAAGTTTGAATTCATGACAATATTGACGGACTGCATGAAAGTCCTTAATATCCATTTGAACCTCAAGTATCTAAACAGAATGACCTTTATTTGATAATTTTTGCAGGTATTACTTTTTGCACAGGCTATAACCAGCCCTATATTTTCCTGTTCACTGTGAAGAATGGAGCTAGCTTAGATTAGAAGAGGCGTCTTTGGGGGCAAGACAGCCCCATTTTTTCAGTTCCCTCAGAGTCTTCAGCTTGAGTTTACGTTTCTCTTTAATGCTCATTCCTATAGTCAAGGTCAGAAGCTAAGTGAGAAAGGGGGTCTTTCTACACAGCTACTTGACCAGTTACAACATAAATCCAAATTCACCAAAAAAAAAATTGCACTCAGACATGCACACACACATATGAATGTGTGTGTGTGTGTGTGTGTGTGTGTGTGTGTGTGTGATATATATTAAAATACATCTAGAAAAACATCTATATATGGGAGATGGAATCATACAGTAAATCATGAAAAATAATTTGCTAAGAAGACGAAAGCCCAAATAATGTTTTACAGTCATCAGAAAGGATTCCAAAATCTAGATTTAGCCCAAATAAATCACATTGATTTGCATGCATTAAATTAAATCTATTGGGATGTTCTGTGCAGCTGAAGGGAGAGGCATTCAAGACAGACGTAATAAGAATAACATAAAAATAAAATGGTTTCTCTAACCTTTCCATATACTTGATAATCACACTAGTGGGATTTTATACTCCCAGAATCTATGTGAAGAAGAGCAGCCCTAAATTCAAAAACTGCAGGCAACATTCCCAGGAAATTGTTATATTGTGCACTTAGCACAGGGTTTTATAGAAGGGGAAGTTTGGGAAATTAGTAAGTCCTTGTGGGGGTAGGGGAGTTCCAGCCTATAACCCATGGAAAAGGATCTCCTTGTGGACAAGTGGGCACCATGTTGTTGTCCAGAGTGTGTAAATAGAGAAAAGCAACCAACATATGCTAATTTTGTTGCATGCCACCCCAATCTCCAAGCGGTGCAAGATTGCAGGGGTGCAAGGCGCTTGCCCAGGATTCAGGTTCCCTTCTGAATGAGGAATAGCGGAGACTGCAGTGTCTTTAGGGTATATGGTTTATTTACACATCTATACAACTTGAGTCTATAATGGAGGGGTTGACCTCATCAACACCACAAGAGGGTCTTGCTTCTCCCATAGCCACAGCCTTGGGTTATCACTCTCACTTCCCAGCCTGCTGCTTCCAGCTTCTGGCTCACATACGTAACTCCACTCTCAGCTTTGGCCTTCATCTTTCTAACTACCAGCGAGTTGAGGGAGGGTGGCCCACGCATTTGGAGTCTGGCACAAAGACACTTCCTTAATGGCCTATATTTTGAGGGGCATCACCAAGAAACTTCTCTGGCTATTTCAACAATTTGAATCCTTGATTAGATTTTGACACTTGGTCTATCCAGGAATTAGAAGGGTCTCAGCATATAGCCCTGAGTGCTCACTGGAAGGACAGATCGTGAAGCTGAGGCCCCAATACTTTGGCCACCTCATGAGAAGAGAAGACTCCCTGGAAAAGACCCTGATGTCGGGAAAGATTGAGGGCACTAGGAGAAGGGGACGACAGAGGACGAGATGGTTGGACAGTGTTCTCGAAGCCACCAACATGAGTCTGACCAAACTGCGGGAGGCAGTGGAAGACAGGAGTGCCTCGCGTGCTCTGGTCCATGGGGTCACGAAGAGTCGGACACGACTAAACAACAACAACAACAACAGCATATAGCCCACCCCACTCCCCAAACTCATAACAATATACATGAACAGAAGCAGTTGTCAGGAGGGAATAGAGCAAAATTCACCCCTCTCTCCGGAAGAGCTGCTAGTCCCTCTAGTTATCACATTTTTGTAAACAGGATTCCTGAGTCCAGGTTTTTAGCAGAGAGGCTGTCTGCATAACAAATACTGTAAAATGGGGCACAGATTAAATCAGCTTCGTTTAACCAGAGGAAAGAGTGAGTCTCACAACAAACCCTGGGTTTTTCTTCGCACGTAGTTTAAACCATTACATCTTAAGTCGTTGTTGCAGTGCCTATTTTGAGATATTAAAACCTCAGCAGCCGAAAAAGTTATTTCTGAGCAAACCGCCTCATTTTCAACTATAATAGCCCAGCCACTGCAGCAGTACTGCAAGTTTGTGGTTTTATACAAGGAGTGGAACTTGCTATAGGCACGGTACATATTTAGTTTTGGTTGAAGGGGCAAAAGGTTTCGTACAGGGTCTGACTCCACCGCATTTATAAACATAATAGTATTCTAAATTCCCTCACACGTGCACATGACACATATAAAAAATGAATTGGCTTTTAAAATAGGACTTGCAGGGCTCTTTGGGAAATATTAATGTATTCACTGAAACTAAAATGCTTTAAAAAGAAGCTCATTGTTTTAAGTTGGCTGTGTGATGGAGTACTAAATGTATATAGTCTTTCAAGAACAGGCAGTCATATTTGACAGTATAACCAGATATTGTTTATCGTACCTGTAAGGGTGACTCCCTACAGGGAGCCAGCCCCCATCATCCTGACGTCCACCTTGTCAAGTACAGAGAGCACCAGTGGTTCTGAAGCAGCCAGAGGAGGAGGGAGAGACTCGGAGGAGGAGAGAAATCAGAGGGAGGAACAATGGGAAAGCTCGGAGGCGGAGGGATGCAGGCAGACACTTGGGGATACTGCAGAGCGAGGGCACCGACTGCTGAGGGAGGAAGCTGAAAGGGCATCACTCCTTCTGGCGCCAGAATTAAGGAGAGCGCCGCAATGTAGCTCAAGGGGGCGGCGTTTTGGGGTGCCCAGACTACTTTGCTGGCATAGGAACAGACGTACGCCATTGCCGGATTCTGATTCAGGATGAGAGGTGATGTTTTAAGCTGTCTCTACACTGTAAATAAATAACACAATAAATGTCTTTGAAGACAAACTGGACTCAGGCGGAGTTATTCTAGAGTAGCCACGATGACCCTCTGACAGTACCCTAAGGAACTGGGCGATATTTCAGCTCAGCTAAATACATGTCTGTTTTCTTTCAAAATGCATTTTTTTACCTTACAGGATAAAAATGAATGTGGCTAATTTGGGTCTGATAAACTAAACCCACCTGTAATGTATTTGAAGGGGGGGGAGGTATGAGCAAATTTAAAGATAGGTAAAGGGACCCCTGACCATTAGGTCCAGTTGTGGACGACTCTGGGGTTGTGGCACTCATCTCGCTTTACTGGCCGAGGGAGCCGGCGTTCAGCTTCCGGGTCATGTGGCCAGCATGACTAAGCCGCTTCTGGTGAACCAGAGCAGTGCACGGAAATGCCGTTTACCTTCCTACCACAGTGGTACCTATTTATCTACTTGCACTTTGACATGCTTTTGAACTGCTAGGTTGGCAGGAGCAGGGACCGAGCAATGGGAGCTCACCCTGTCACGGGGATTCAAACCGCCGACCTTCTGATCGGCAAGCCCTAGACTCTGTGGTTTAACCCACAGCGCCACCCGCATCCCATGAGCCACCCGCGCCCCAAATTTAAAGATACTTGCACACAAATAAATATGAAAGTACACAATGGCACTTAGGTTCCTGGAACTTACAGTGGGTGGGTAGTTGTTAACTCAAAGGAACAGGACAACACCATCTAGCACAATTAAATTCCATCAAGCACCACCCACTCGTGTAGATTGTAGATTTCAGAGACAAAAAATTGAAATTGCATTAGTAGCTGGAGGCAGCAAAGCTTCTGAATACCAGTTGCTGGAAGCCACAGAAGAGGACAGTCTTCTTGTGCCCAGGTCCTTCTTGCAAGTTTCTCACAGGAATCTAATTGGTTACTATGAGAGCAGGATGCTGGACTAGATGGGCCATTGGCCTGATCCAGTAGGCTCTTCTCTCTCTCTCTCTCTCTCTCTCTCTCTCTCTCTCATATTAAGTTTTCTGTTTTACAATTTAAAGTACTCATTTTTACATCCTTGAAATATCAATGACTTCCCCCCTTCTCTTTCCATGGTTCATTTTACATATCATAAATTCCTGCATATTTTATAAAAACAATACCATTCAGTATTCCATTATTACATCCACCAAAACTTATTTACACTGTTGAATTTACCTTAATGCTGCCAGCATTTTCAGCTGTACACAGTTGTTTCCCATACATTCAATAAACGTTTTCCAATCTTCTCTTAACGTATGTTCTTCTTCTCTTATTCTATCTGTTTAATCTGCAAGCTGCACATATTCTGTCAACTTCAGTTGCCATTCTTCTTCGGTTGGGACCTCGCTCATTTTCCATCTTGGGGCTAACAAAACACAGGCCACAGTAGTAGCATACATAAATAACACCTGGAAATTTTTTGACACCTGGAAATTTCAGTCTTAATTCTCCCCAACAGAAAGGACTCTGGGTGGTGTTTTTTTTGGGGGGGGGGAGTACTTTAAAGCATTTTTTCCATTCATTATGGATCATTTCCCAATACTCTTTTACCCTTTTATACCGGTAAGTCCACCACATATGAAAAAATGTTCCCTCAGCTCTTTGCATCTCCAGCACTTATCTGATTCAGTTTAATACATCTTAGCAAACCTACTCGGAGTTAAATGCCATCTGTGAATCATCTTCAAGTAGTTCTCTTACAAGGATTAAAGTGAGATTACCTCAGGCAACAGGATCCACAAAGGAAGCAGATCCCCCCCCCCTTGTTCCTGATGTACTTCTTCACTCACCCCTTCTTCCCTGGTGGGGAGGAGGGTGCCATTTTGTGGTTCACTTATGGGTGCCAACATGTCTTCTGGTGGCCCTGACAATGACCCAAATATGAATGAATGCCCTAGCATGGACACAGCCTAATTCTACCTTTCTCAAAGTTCACTGAGTGAATCTCTCTCCTGATGTGAATGCGTAGTAAACAAAGACATCTTCAAGCAATAAGAACCCACAACAATCCATGAACATTACACTGTGGTTTGAAGGTGGTGAGTGGGTGGAAATCCTGGGTTGTTGTGCCCAGTGAACTGGACTGACGATTTAGAGCTACAGTACGTCAGTGGCTGTCTCTAGCTCCATTCAAGAGTAACAAAAGCAGCAACCACGAGAATCCAGAATAAAAGAGACGGGCTGCCTGAATAAAAACAAGCATTGACTAAATAGCACCATTTAGCCTTGGCTTTATGAAAAACCCTCGATGTTCTTTCCTCTTTTAAAAGGAAATGGAAGTGGGCTACATAATTTGCTTCTAACAACATGAGGCAGATGGGCTGGAGAAGAGGAACAATCCAATGTCATGTGTGTTATAACATGCACAAGTAATTTCCTGTTTGTTTTTTTTATCCGGGACATTCTGTTTATATGAACTGAAAGGCACAGGGATGCAGCTGTTCATCCAAGAGGACTGAATATATGAACCTGATTGCCCCTTCTGTGCATGCAGTTGGGTCGTGTGTCCTGCTTTAGAGAGGGCTGCCTCAGCAGTGAAATTATAGTAATCATTTCTAAATTTGCAACCTTACAAATAAATTAGTATGTGGAAATGTAATGCAAACCAGTGCGCCCCCCCCCCCGGTGTGTGATACATTTCCTCTTTCTACCTAATGCAGAAGTGGTTGTCCTATTCCAAGCAGAAGTGACCAGCAGAAGTGGCCCTAATGCTGTTTGGATGGCCGTTGGAAAGCCCATAAGGTTCCTTCACAGCCACTAATGCCTGGCTGGCTGACAGAGTGCACATTTGCTGGCCAAGGGCTTGTGGGGAAGAGGTTCCAATGATCCCCTTTTACAAATGAGGAGGAGGTGCTCTGCATCTAGTTCATTCTACTCTACCGCGGGCCGCCTTTAAATCATAACTTTGGACTAGTATATGCATGCAGTTTTTGCCTGCACCATCAGGAAGAGAGCTGTTAGATGCATCCATTTCTTGGTTGCAGAGATATAGTTATACAAGTGAAACTTATTTGCACAAATGGTCAGTGTTCTCTCCATGTTCTCTCTCAGCACTGCAGTCATGCTACACACATAGAGGTGATTTCAGGAGGTCACTTACATAACTCACATGTGTAACTGACATTCAGATCCATGAAAACAAAAGTGCTCAGACTGGGCTGGATCATTCCCACTGAGATATACTAATGATGCCAGCATTTTACTGCTTCTTAATAACTAAATAAACAAACAGGTAATTTTTCTTACTTCCAAATTTAAATATTTTTCAATAAAAATAATAAGAAGAATGTTCTTTTTATCACTACATTGTCCCTGACGAAGAGCTTTGGCTCAAAATAGGTTTTTGGGAGACTTCTATATGACAACTTGGTAGTTAATATCTTTGCAATCAGTTATACCACTTTAGGATATTGCCTTCTCTAGAAGGTTAAAAATAAGATTTTCAAGCCAAATCTTACACTCTGATCTCAGAAGGTACACTCCTCTCAGCATCCTGTTTATTGAGCATTCATCCTGATTTGTAACACAAATATTATGCAAAGATTAGATGGTATCTGGTCTTTCCTGAGCCTTCATTCTGCTTTGCTTCCAGGGATGACTATACAACAATAAGCATATGTCCTTCATTCATCCTCAGGGGCGTAGAAGGGGGGGGGGCGATAGGGGCGGGGTGCCCTGGATTTCACTCTCGGGAGGGTGCCACTTGCCCCACCACGAGCGAGCAGCCAGCCGCCGCCTGGTAAAAGCCTTGCTTGGCGGCTAGCTGCTCGTCCACTTGTTTGGCGCACTTTTCTCTTGTTCCTGGGCAAGGGGCAGGCCAGGGAGGGCTTTAAACATCTTCCCATCAATTATTTGTTCATCTCATACAGTGCATTTTCCTGTCACTTTTCTAACTGCAAGCAGTCCAAGGTTTTTTGAGTAAAATTGCTGCACCTAGGCCTTGGGAAGGGCACCTGTCACTCACCTTATGCTTGACAATTTATAGTTAAGGGCCACAAGTTCCCCCTCTTTGACTTGGGGCGACCTGATACAGGAGAGGATGGAACTCCTGTACCTTCCAAAAGTTGTGTTGGAGAGAACCTTTGCTGCAGAATGGCTGAAGAAAATATGACAGGTCGCCCTGCTGATAAAGCTAATATATAATGGGAATGTCATGTATCCTAATTACCAAATTGTTGAGTGATGGACCCTGTGTATTCAGTTGTGGAATGACAGGTGAAATACCTCTGCCACATTAATTTAATTTTCTATCACAATGTTACTATTCCTTTTTGTTCCATCCCCTCTTTTCCTTACTACTCTTAACCCCTTATTACTGCATTTTGGTAATATGTGTATGAAGGGACACGGGTGGCGCTGTGGGTTAAACCACAGAGCCTAGGGCTTGCTGATCAGAAGGTTGGCAGTTCGAATCCCCACGACAGGGTGAGCTCCCGTTGCTCAGTCCCAGCTCCTGCCAACCTAGCAGTTCGAAAGCCCGTCAATGTGCAAGTAGACAAATAGGTACCGCTCCGACGGGAAGGTAAACGGTGTTTCCGTGTGCTGCTCTGGTTCGCCAGAAGCGGCTTTGTCATGCTGGCCACATAACCTGGAAGCTGCACACTGGCTCCCTCGACTAGTAATGCGAGATGAACGCCGCAACCCCAGAGTCGGTCACAACTGGGCCTTTACCTAATATGTGTATATTTATATTTATATATAAATTTTAATTTAAAAAAGAAGGTGGCTGGGAGTACCAAACAACAGCAACAACAACAACAACAACAACAACAACAACAACAACAACAACAAAACACGCACAGAGTGTCCAAGTGTCCTTATTTTCCATGGACAGTCCTGGATTTATAGAGGTCATCTGGTTTCTTATTTGATCCAGACTGTCCTACTTTTCATTGGAATGTCCCTATTTCAAATGTTGGAGGGTTATGCGGCCCCCAAACCAAGGAGATAAGTAACTTTACAACCTTTAGAAGACATCTGAAGGCTCCCCTGTACAGCAACCACCCACACCAACATAATGGGGATATGATGCAACTGGGGGGGGGGGGCGAGTCCAATAAGGGCTGAGCATGGAAAAAAGAATAAGATAAGTGAGAGTTTTTTGTTTCTTGGTATCTGTCCATTTATGGAGAAAACAAAGTTCACTGGGAATCAGCCAGTTTTCAATTGTTTTCCCACAGGGACTGCCAATCTGTTTCTTCCAGTAAGTCTCTGTTGAGCCTACCACTCATTTCCCTCTGGAATTCTGCTTGTACATTCCCTCTCTTTTGCCCTTAAATTTACTTTTGGCTAATATCTTGCTGCCTCCAAAGAGTATTATTCAGGCTGCTTCACAAGAATGGAGAAAAATGGTTTAAACAAGCTGGCGCAACCACAAATAGGTTTGAAGTTTGTATCTAATCAAAGACAGACAATATAGGCAGTGACCGTGTTGAGGGCTGATGAGAACTGTGAGTCATTTCAGAAGCAGAAAAACTCCAGGACAAACAAAGGGACAAAAGTAAACCACAATAAATCATCATAACTGTCTAAGCTGCAATAATTGACTTTTTAAATTCTGAGAGGTGCTTGAAAGCTTTTAACCAGCAATAACAAGCAATTAATTAAAGCCTGTTGTTCCCAATGTGTGAGGTAGGCTGAGGATGCAGGGGAAGTTTCTATGTGAGGAAAGAGCTTTTTTTTTCCGAGTTTTGCAATATCACATACTTCTGTACATGTTCACACTTGCTAGGTGAAGAAATGGAGAAGTCATCAGCTTGCTACCACCAAACTTTGGGACAAGGCCATCAAAATCAGTTCAATAATGTCCCACTCAGCAGTGGGGGGGATAGTGCCCTCCTGACAATGCTGTTGCTCTCTTCTTTTTCTGGGAAGATATTGGGGGGGGGATGTGACCTGTTGGCTCTTTTTGATCAGCTCAGAAGTTATGGAACTAGACGCACTATATCACAGTGGTTCAATTCCTATTTACAGGACAGATACCAGACAGTTGCACTGGAGACTTATGTTCCTCTGCCTAGCATTTATACTGATTTAAAGATATAAGGGCCTGGGCAGGGAACAGAAAAATGAGTGCTGGCTTGTTTCCTCCCAATTTTTCTGTTTCTGTTTTGTTTTTTTTCATTTTGACACCCAACTCTGTATCTCCTTTCCACCAAAATCAGGAGAGGCTGCTCTGCCGCCTGGAAGCAGCAATGAGTGAGAGCCAATAATCCGAATTTTAATTAGACAGAGTCACTGATAGTGAGTGATTTCCAGGTCCAGGAGGTCAGTAGATTGCCTGTTCTGGATGGAGTTGCATTCCTCCTGAAGGAAAATGTTCATAGCTTTGAGGGTTACTTCTAGGGCCATCGTTGTTACCCGAGATTCAGGTAACCCCACTGGCAAGGAGCTTGCCAGGTTGGCACTAGCTACAGTAGTACATGCTGTGGTAGTCACATCTAGACTACCGCAATGCACTCTATCTGGGGCTGACCTTGGAAACTGCCTGGAAGCTACAGCTGGAGCAGAATGTGACTGCCAGGTTACTGATGGATGCTGCAAGTTGGGATTGTATGTCAGCAAGCAACCCTTAAAAGCTGATATTGGCAATACCAGGTCCGGTGTTAGGTGCTCACTTTAATGTATAAAGTCCTAAACATCTCAGCGCCCAAATACCATTGAAGGAGCACCTCTCTTATTATCTCTGCTTCAGCTTGCTAGATCCAACAATCTAGTACCAGCAGACTGTCAGACAACCTTTCTAAAGCTGACAAGCTCCACAGAGCTCGCCAACATAGGGTTCGCCATAGCATCTTCCAGCCAAAATATCCTTCTCTCTTCATTCAACCCATAAATTAGTTCAGAACACCAAGGATACGAAAGTCTTTCTAGTGACTTAAGGCCACTTATAGCACAGGGGTTGGGAACCTCAGGTCTGGAGGCCAAACACGGCCCTCTGTGCCCCTGTCTAGCCAATGGAACTTGCCCCAGGTTACACCTCCTCTTCAGTCACCCTTCCCCTTCCTAAGCCACATCCTGCACCAGCCCTCCTTTGTTCCCTCAATGAGTGTTTTTGTCCTTGAACTCTGACCATGACCCTTGCCTGAATTAAGGATAGAGGGTGGTAAAAATACCCTCCTGTAGAAAGGTCAAGTTGACATTTGTTATTCTTCCCATTTATACCCATGTGTCCCCTGGAAGCTTGCCCAGAAGGAAACGTGGCCCTCAATCTGATAAAGGTTCCCCACCCATGTTATAAAAGAAAAGGTTGCTTGGATCATGATGGTCACATGATCCACATGAATGGTCACCTCTTTATAGTCCTCCCTTTTTTATTCGGCTGCTTTGAATTATTCCAGATCATAAATTCTTCCCCTTTCTGCCATTATTTCATCTATGCAACATCAGTAGGGTTTGTCCTAAACTTCCTCAATAAACAGTTTATCTGCAATAAAAGTCATCATGTCATTGGGCTGTTTGCACATAAATCCTGTTCTTGTCTGATCTGGCCACGGCCATGAGTGGGAACCTGGACATCACCCAGGTTGCAATCAGCAAACTGTGGCAAACCTTTTAAAAATATATTGTTCAGAATGTCCTTGAGGCACTAAAATACTGGATTTGCTGACAGTATGGCTGACAGAAAAATGACCATAAAAATGTATTTGTGTTTTGGCTCTGGGAATTGTTTATGGGACAATAGAAATAAAATACACATAAGAAAAGCATTGGCTTGGAGAAGCATTGACACTGTTTTACTTCTCACATTGGCAAACTTATCTTCCGAGTAGACTTTAGTGCCAATTTAGGTAGGACTTTGTGCAAATGTCCTTTCAAAATCCTGCAGCTGTGGCAGCAGCCAGTCATTCCTCCTGTAGCCGCTCCCCAAAGCTCTTTTCTTCAGACAGAGTACAACACTGTGTGTGCCTTGCAGACTGCTCTGAGCCCTGTAAGCTATGCTGCTGTCCTCTGTTCAACCTGATCTGTTCAACCACCAGTGTTGGAGTCAAGCTGTTGGAGTCAAGCTCTGTTCAGTGTTGGAGTCAAGCTCTGTTCAACCACCCGTGTTGGAGCCAAGCTCAAATATCAGTCCAGACAACCTTTGTATGTGGAATGAGGGTGGGGTGCCATTTTGTCCTGGCAAAATATCTTGGACCAGCCCTACTCTTAGCTTCTGGCACAGGTGGGATCTTGGGGAGCAAAAGAATACCACACATAGCAGTTAAATATTGTATAAGCAGTAGGGTGATGACTTTTTTACAACCTCATTTCCCTGTATCATAGTTTGATGAGCTTTCATTAAAGATTAGATAAAATCTTACTTTCAAAGAGATTTGATTTTAAGAAAATCTCACGCACAAAATGATTTAAACAATTTTATTTATCAGTTTTTTGACCATTTTTGAAGTCACTGTAAGCAAATATAAAATGGAACCCAAGCTTTAGAGTCACATATATACACCTTTTAATGAGGGTGAAAGAGGAGAGCGCAAAATATGGTCTGAAGCTCAACATCAAAAAAACCAAGATCATGGCCACTGGTCCCATCACCTCCTGGCAAATAGAAGGGGAAGAAATGGAGGCAGTGAGAGATTTTACTTTCTTGGGCTCCTTGATCACTGCAGATGGTGACAGCAGTCACGAAATTAAAAGACGCCTGCTTCTTGGGAGAAAAGCAATGACAAACCTAGACAGCATCTTAAAAAGCAGAGACATCACCTTGCCGACAAAGGTCCGTATAGTTAAAGCTATGGTTTTCCCAGTAGTGATGTATGGAAGTGAGAGCTGGACCATAAAGAAGGCTGATCGCCGAAGAATTGATGCTTTTGAATTATGGTGCTGGAGGAGACTCTTGAGAGTCCCATGGACTGCTAGAAGATCAAACCTATCCATTCTTAAGGAAATCAGCCCTGAGTGCTCCCTGGAAGGACAGATCGTGAAGCTGAGGCTCCAATACTTTGGCCACCTCATGAGAAGAGAAGAATCCTTGGAAAAGACCCTGATGTTGGGAAAGATTGAGGGCACTAGGAGAAGGGGACGACAGAGGACAAGATGGTTGGACAGTGTTCTCGAAGCTACGAACATGAGTTTGACCAAACTACGGGAGGCAGTGGAAGACAGGAGTGCCTGGCGTGCTATGGTCCATGGGGTCACGAAGAGTCGGACACGACTAAACGACTAAACAACAACAACAACAATATACAACATTATATAGGGTCATCAAACACACAAGGAAGCTTTTTTTTAGCTGCAGTAACAGTATAGACGCCGCTAGAGGACGATGTTTTGCTACCTCTCCTGTAGGTTCTTTCCCCAGCATGTCCGGCAGGGTCTGCTGGCTGAGTTTTGAGGTCCCTAAAAGGGGCTTTTACCTTGCGCAGGTGTGACATTTGTATACCCTATGTTGCTAAGAAAACTCCCCATTGTGGAATGTGGTGTTGTGTCCAAATTTGATACGAAATATATATAGAATTGTTAATACAATTTTATGAAATGGTATAATGGCATACAAAAAAACGGTTTGTGTGTAACCTTTTTAAATATTTCACTGGAATATACCTCATTTTAGTCATTAATAGGCAAAAGTTCATCCATTTGTGCACAGGAAATAATTTTTGAGAAAAAAATGAAAAAGTCATCACCCTAATAAGCAGTGCTTTATCTTTTTGGTAAAAAAAAAAAAGAGGTGCCAGTACTCTTGATAAAAATGTTGTGTGTTTCAGCAAAAAAATAGGAGGTGTCAGTACTTTGTCCCATCACAAAAAAATAGCATTGTGCAGAAAGGAATGGAGGCTTGAGTTAGGAATGGGGGCAATACAAGTGTGTCCCTATTTTTATGAAACACTGGAGGATACAGTAGTGTATGGTTTCACACTAAAAACTCTACAATTGGGGGGGGGGAATCTCCAAATTTCCAGTTTGGGGAAGTGGGATTTTAATGAGGGGCTATAGTGACAGGACACCTGCTTTGCATGCAGAAGGTCACAGGCTGAATGCCAGGAATCTCCAGGTAGGTCATGGAGAGGCCCTATCAGAAAAACCTGGAGAGAAACTGTCAAGTTTCATCAAGTCAGATGGTCTAAAGCAGTTCCTTGGATGCGTTCTTAAAACCAGAGTTTACAGCCCAAAGGTTGTCTGTGTGACAGTCCTCAACCACATAATGATATCATGTAATGACTTATTTTAGGTCTACTACACCTCATATACAAAGAATGTGTGTAAATTTCCAAGGAAGACGGCAATAGCTTGCTTCCCGAGAAGAGCATCAATTTCAGATGAAGTAGACCCCTGAAGGTCACTTTTTGTGTGAAAGAGGAAACACTCTTGGTGGCAATTGCAATCCTTCCCATCTGCTGTCTACTCCTCCACAGGCTGAGTAAGCAGAGGTCAATGGCTCCAAGGGCACTCAAAAGTTGGCAGACACTGACCCCAACCAGATGGTTCAACACACCACTTTCCATCTTATCGCTATTCTTTCACATTAATGTTCAAGGTCCTTTAGAGAGTTTATTTGCCAAGATTTAGGGGCTCTTGGTAAAGTCTAGAAATACACAGTAAATTGCAAGAACTCAGGCCAGAAGAAAAATGGATTTCAAATATATCTTCACAAGGTTTTATTTGTGTGACGAAGAGTTCAAATAGGAATCAATCCCAGTATAGTAGGCAAATAAAAATAAATTCCAGTAAAAATCAGGACAAGGACCTGTTTCGACAACTCTTCGTCAGCAAAGATTCACAGGTCAGAGTGTACCAAGTCTGTTTGTGACAAAATAATCCTAATGATCAAAGCAAATGAGAAACAACCCAAAGGGATTGACCTGGATGGTCGCCAGATTCTGCACGCATATTTGTAGGCACACCGCAGACCATCCTCCTGGAACAAATTAGTCTGCTGGGGAAAAATTTGAAGTCAGCCTCCAGGGTGATAGGGCCAATCTGTATCATATCTCAAACTTTAAATTTTAGGTTCTCACATGTCTATGGGTTTAACTTAATTTTAATTCTTAAGCTGTTTGCTGTAAATTGTTTTAAATGCATATTTTATTCTTGTGAAAGCTGTCCTAGATGTGCCTTTCGAGCTGGTCTATAACCATAATAAACAAATGAACCCAAAGGGATTAGCTCCCCAAAATGCAGCAGGTTTTATCTTTCCTCCAGAACGTCACAGGGGAAGAGGATAAACAACAAAACCTCTGCCACCATGACTAAAAGACCCAGCTTCTTCCACGCAGATTGGAACAGGAAACCCAGCTTTGGTCATAAACCTTTGTTTTGGAGAAGGTTCATATGGAAGTTATTCCTGGCTTCCACCAGGCCACTGTTTGTTTGTTTGTTTGGAAGTGGCTCCACTGTCGAGGACAGCAGCGTGCAAGAACAGCTGACTGCACAGCACATACAAGCATGTGTTCAGTCTATAGGGGTTAACTGATTCAAGAAACAGAGCCATCTTCCCGATTCCCTTCCACGTCTTCTGTAGGACAAATGGATGGAATACTTGAACAATTTACCTTAGTGAAGGGGCTAATCTCAACATTTAAAAAAAAAATGGAAGGAGAGATGGATATTCTGAGAGGGGCTGGTGTCCCATTGACCCCCATAGCTATGGGTATGAAGCATAACTGCAATGAGAAGCTGTATTGGCCTCGCTGAGGGCTCTTCCACACTTCCTTTTGTGCCACATTTCTAGGTACAGGTCAGCATTTTTAAAAATGTGTGTGTGAGTTTTCTGCCCCAACACGAAAACTTGCTGTTTATCGCTGAAAGCTGCCACCTGTGTAAAACCCATATCGCTGCTTGTTCTGATTCATTGTTAAAGTATAGGTTTTCCTGGTGAAAGCAACAAGGCAAAAATAAAAATAAAAAGTGCTCAGACAATAGAGGTTTGTTTTATTTTATTTTTAAAATAATTTTTATTGGTTTTACAAATACAAAATACAAATAAACACAAACTAGTAAAAAACTTATCTATAAAAAGAGATTCCCTGAATCTTGAGGACCCCCCCATCCCTTCCTTAGAGTCTTAATTTAAGCATCTACAATTGCATATTCATCCGTACTCCACTTTTTATATTAAACCATATTGTCCATAGTATTTTTTCCCACTGCAAGTGAGTCAAAATCCTGCTCTAGTTTCCATCTGCTTACAGTGCTCTCCTGGGTAACTTTTAAAATTTTCCCATTCTTTTATAATATTTTTCCTCCTCTTGGTTTCTGAGTTTTCCAGTCAGCTTTGCAATCTCAGCATAGTCCATCAGCTTGATTTGCTGTTCTTCTATGGTGGGAATTTTGTCTTCTTTCCAGCTCTGGGCTAATAGCATCCGAGCAGCTGTTGTTCCATACATAAAGAGTCTTTTGTGCTCCTTTGGAATATTGGTACCTGTAATTCCTAGTAAGAAGCTACTGGAAAAAATTGCTTAAAATAACTTTTGTTAAGAAACCAGAAGCTTTCAGACAATAGAGGTTGAAAGCGTGACCTGTGCCTAGAAAGGGCTGGGTGAAAGATGCCGATGAGCCCTGAGTGACTTGATAACTGGTGTTTTGTACATATATGTGTTTAAAAATGCTTAGCAATTCCATGCTGAGATGAAAACATACCAGGATTCCAATTGCTGTCAGTACATTGAATGACCTGGTCACAACCCTGAAGAGGTTGTGTCAGGGCAGCAGCTCCTCTCAGCCCATCTTTACTCAGCTGGGACTTTTCATCTTCAGTTGAAGACAAACAACTAACGTTCACCCATGCAACCATTAAATCAGCGTTCAAGCTCAGCATTAGTCATCATTTTCTGGAGTTGATTTCGTTTCCAGACAGCTTTCAGAATGAGGCTATGAAGTGGGGAGGATGCCCATGGAAGAAAGTGTGTATGTCAGGAAGGTGGATTTATTATTATTATTTACTCTTCTGATCCCAAAGGACTAGCTTGTGTAACAATATGTTATTACCTCAAAATGTCCTTGCTACAACCCTATGTCAGGGATCGGACTCTAGAGGGGTGGAGGTCACACACCCACTTCTCCTGACGCTGCAGGAGAAGAGGGAGACAGCCTTGGTTTACAGCAGGGGTCAGCAAACTTTTTCAGCAGGGGGCCAGTCCACTGTCCCTCAGACCTTGTGGGGGGGCCGGACTATATTTTGGGGGGAAAATGAATGGATTCCTATGCCCCACAAATAACCCAGAGATGCATTTTAAATAAAAGCACACATTCTACTCATGTAAAAACACCAGGCAGGCCCCACAAATAACCCAGAGATGCATTTTAAATAAAAGAACACATTCTACTCATGTAAAAACATGCTGATTCCTGGACCATCTGTGGGCCGGATTTAGAAGGCAATTGGGCTGCATCCAGCCCCCGGGCCTTAGTTTGGGGACCCCTGGTTTACAGCAAGGCTTTGAGGGGTTTGAGGAAAGTCACAGCTCAGAGAGAGACGAACAGAAAAGTTGAGAAGTGTTAGAAGAAGGGGGGGACTGCGGCAGTTGACATGTTGTCACTGGAAAGTATTTCTGATCCCCTTCTCTCAGAATGTGGCGTTCGTTAAGAGTCCAGGGACAAAGGACTCAAAGACATTTGATCATGAGTGGCCACCATAAGGCAAGATGCTGTTGCTAGGGAGGAGGGAGGAGGAGCCCAGTTTGGAGCAAAGCCATGTTAAGGCTTGTTGCGTTCTTTTGTCTCTCGCTATTAGGATTGAATGAAACTCATTAAAAAGGACTCTCCTTGTTTTCTCTGCTCTTGCTGCAACCAGGGAGGAATAGCTTTCCTGAAGCCTTGGCAGAGCCTTGACACCCTGATTTAAGGTAAATTAGTGAAGGCAACTGGGGATTTGCATAAAGCAAAGAATCCTGGTGACCGAAGTTTACCCCTGATGAAGCTATAAATCCCAGCACTCATATTCAGATCAAGTGTCCTGCAGATGTTTTGGGCTACAACACCCACAATTCCCTGGGGCTGAAGGGCACAAGATTGTTGAAGACTGCTTCAGATACTGTTCCAATTCCCACTGTTCCAAATTGGTTTCTGGAACAGGAAATTCTGTCACCTGCTATGTCTATGCATCTAAGACATTTTGGACCCATACATTTAAAATATCTGTTTGAGCAGGTCTTTTCATTGTATGATCCCATGCGCTCAAATCCAGTAGACACCAGCTCTTGCTGACGAAGGTGTTTTATTCCACAGGTATCACAAGAGAATGATTCATAAAAGAAGGCTCAAATGATGAGAGTAGGAAACAAAATTCAGTGCCGTGCCATTGTCAGGGCCGGAGGTGTGGGATGTTGAGAGACAAGAGTAAACCACAGGAAATGATTGACTTGATTTGGCTTAAGAGCTCAGAAGGAAGAGCTTATTTTATGAATATAATGGAAAACATTGGTAATGAGCTGAACTGAGAGAGAGAGCCAAATAGATTCGTAATTTGAGATCAGCTAAAATGTTGCTTGCTATACCAAGAAAATGCCACAAAGAAATAAGTTCTGACTTCGAGGTATTGTTTATGCAATACCTTCAGCCTAAATAATTACTTTTTATCATTATTAGAAGTAACAGGTACTCAGGAAACCAAAAGACAGGGCAAATATCCACCTGAGAGCAAAATTGACCAAACTGCATAAGCCACCCAACCAGTTGCTTTGGGAAGGCTTTTATAGGAACCAGTGATGAGGTGGGCACTCTAGGGATCCTCAGCAATGTCAGAGAGGATACTGGAACCAGATCCCTTGTGATCTCAGTGAGCAGGGACAGAGAACCTGTGGTTCTCCAGATGTTGTTGGACTTCAACATCCATCATTCCTGACCACTGACCATACTGTCTGGGACCAGTGGGAGTTCAAAATAATTTCTGGGATGCCCCAGTTTCCCCATTCCTATCAAAGAGAACGCTGGATCAAGGCTCAGTGTGACAAATATCATGAGCCGACTCAGGCTGAGAAACGAACAAAATATATTTCTACTCCTGAGTCATGAATTGCCAGGCATTTTGGTTCTGCCAATTGATTCACTTCAAAGCACCTTCCCTGCTGAACATCCGGCACTTGTTTCAAATCTATTATTATTATTATTATTATTATTATTATTATTATTATTACTCCAACAGGCTTTCAACTGAATTCTGATTTTATTGCCTTAACTCATTTCGAGTTTCATTTTGTCGAGTCTCATGTGCAACACTTAGAGATGACTGTGATTAAGAAGTATACAAATCACTAAAATAAAAACAAATGAATTTAAAAGTGAAATACACATTGACTAAGTTCAGTCATAAAGGAAACATAGGAAGCTATTTTACACTGAATCAGATCCTTGGTCCATCTAGTTCAGTATTGTCTACACTGACTTGCAAAGGGTCTCCAGGGTAGAGAGAATCTTCCTCAGCCCTACCAGGAGATACTAGGGATTGAACTTGAAACCACCTGCATGCAAATCAGGTGATCTACCACTGAGCTATGGCCCTTCCCCAAAGCACAACCAAGCTTCTCACTCTGTTAAACCACACTGGCTTGGGACATGAACATCAATACACACCTGCAAAGTACTTCTTCAAGTTCAGGGAATTAGCCCTTCTAGAACACAACTGGCTGGGAGCAATTTAGCACAAATGTGCTATAACTCTATTCCCTTCCTCCCACTATAACTCTATTCCCTTCCTCCTTTGTGCATGGGGAGAGGAAGTTCAGAATGAGTAGTCTCAAACCATGGTTTCATATCCTGGTTTTGGTAGCCAACAAACCAAAGTTGTAAACAGAAACTGCAGTTTTTCTCCAAGCTGGAAAAGGAAAAGGAGCGTGTGAACCCTAGACTCACCATGGGACACTCTCTCATAGTAATTCAACTTAAGAAGGTTTGCCTGGAATATTAGACCCAATAATCAAGATTTTTTGAAAGCACAACATGAACATAGAAAAAAAAAATGCCAAAAATTGTTTGAACAAGTGACACGGGGCCAAGAAGCGAAGGCTTTCCAGTTGGCTCCATTCATAAAACCACATCAAATTGTGCAACATGCGTCATAATGCTGCCAACCCATTAAAGACCATTTTCTTGTAAGGATCATGGCTAGCAATCAAAGTTTTGCAATGCTGTGGGTAAATAAGCAGTGATGACAGCCAACCACAAAGATGATAAATGGATGCAGACATTTCAGATCTAGACATGTTGCTATACATTAAGCTATACAGTAGAGGGAACTATTGTAAGGTTAGCAAACAGGATATATAGAAGGAAGGGCGATGATCACAACTCTCTGGGGGTGCTTTGAGTTGTTTTAGTTGTGGTTCAATGAAATTTAACAGTATATTTTTTTAAAAAAAATTGTAAGCTGTCTTGAGGGTCTGTTAGTGATGGAGAAAATTAAGAAAAACGAAAGGGAGAAGTTAGACAGCAATGCAGTTTTCTTTCACAAGCAATGGAACATTTATGTCACCCTCTCTAGTTTTCCTAGGATTAATGTATTCTACAAAGATATAAGTACATAATAATATAGGAACAGTCCTACTGGATCATGCCAATGGCTCATATAGTCCAGCATGCTATTCACACAGTGACCAACCAGATATGTATGGCAATCCCGCAAGCAGGACCTAAGCACAACAGCACAATCCTCTCCTGCCATTTCCAGCAACTGGTGTTCAGAAGCATGTGACTTCCTGTTCAGATATTGTCTGGTTTCTAGGACCATATTTTAGGACAAGGATGGGTAGTCTGTGGCTTCCCAGCTGTTGCTCAGCCATCATCCTTGGCAATTGTTCATACTGGCTGAAGCTGCTGGGGGCTGGAGTTCAGTAACCTCAGTCTCCATCCCTGTTTTAGGATTTTGACACCTCCCTCAATAGGATGGTGAATTTGCAGAAGCCATTTCTGCTCAGCTCAAATGTCTCATTTTTTCTATACTTTAGCAAGCTGTGAGCTACTTCTAGCATCTGCCTTCCAGACTAACCTTCTGCAAGTAAGTTGTCCAACTTAGGGATGCTGGAGTATGATGAAGTTTTTTTATCAGGGAAGAATGAATGCTGGTTTACCAGTATATACAAGTGGCATTTACTCCAGTAACTTCATTGCTATTATTTCTATGGGAAGAACTGTGACCTTTCACAATCAGCCTACCTACATACTGAAACCCACATTTCTCTGGAAGTATTCAATTGCCAGGGGTAACAGGACTGAACAAGCAACGTGTTAGTCAAAAGCAAGGAAAAATGAATTAGTTACATCCATTTTTTCTTCCAGAATTCATGTTGGAAAAACTTTTATACATATTCCAATGAAAACATGATTCACTTATCATATATATTGCAATGAAAACATGATTCACTTTTAAGTAGAGACATTCTGAGGCACAAATATTTAAGTATACTTTGAAAGCTCCCAAGGCCATAAAACACCCCAAAATCAAATGAAGTATATTACAAGGAAACATTGCTAAAGTAAACCAGGGTCAGAAGATTACATGACTCTCTGTTCGGCCGCATTGAATCTTTATTTGGTTTTATAGAGTGCCCCAAAATAATGTGCTTATAATTTCAGGGGAAATTCCTGGGTTTTAAAATAATATTGCACATAACAAGGAAGGGATAGGGGAGAAATTAAATTCTTCTCTTATTTAAAGGAGAACCTACCAAATTTGAACTTCCCAAAACATTACACAAACCAAAGTACAGCCATCCTTCAAAATCTGCACATATGGGAATTTTGCAATGCAACCAAGTGACGTGGACGAAGATGTATATACTAGGGTTATGAGTGCATGAAAGTGCACATATCAGTGAAAAACAGCATATAAACATGCGTTATATTAGGGGAAATTATTATTACTATTTTATTATTATTTATTAAAATTATTTTGCACAAATGTGTATATTGGGTAAAACAGCATTTAAGAAGTGTATATTAGAAATTTGCACTAAAGTGTTGATAAACCTTCAGAATGACTTTAAAAAAAACAATGTAAATTGAAGTGGAGACCTGAATTTAAGATTGGAAAAATGAGAAACAGAAAGAACAAAAATTGACAGTTTCACCCATTCCTAAACAAAACAGCAGAATTCCTTTGTTGACTATCAATGTAGTTTGGGTCTCAGAAATAACTTTCGAATAATGTCAGCAGTGGGCTGGTTTTAAGGTGGTAAGGAGCCACAGAAGCCCTGCTCAGGTATTGTCAGCTGGTGAGTTGGAAGGAGCAGAGCGGTGCTCTCCCTGACATTACACCCTCCACACACAAACTCTTTACCCACATAGCTCTGTACACTCAAAAGTTTCTCCAGAATCTGGAATACTGATTGTTCAGGCCTCTGGATTTTGGGGTTGCCTTGGTGCATTCAGCTATACTAACAAAGGCCCCCTCCTCTTTCTGAATTGTTTGCTATGGAAGCAATGGATTATGGAAAAAGAACATAAGAGTAACCCTGCTATTTCAAGCCAGTGGCCCATCTAGTCTAGCACTGTGCTGTCATAGTGGCCAACTAGATGTCTATGTGAAGCCTGCAAGCAGGACCTTAGAGCAACAGTGCTCTGTCTTCATACGGTTTTCCAGTAACTAGATTTCAGAAGCTTAGTGCCTCCAGCTATAGAGGTAGAACATAGGCAAGTGGTTGCAATAGGGCCAGACTTTCTGCAGCACTAGGCACTTGAACATTTCCCTCTGCCCTTAATAGCAACTGTAACAACATGGGCAAACCAAAGGGCGGGGCCGAACCAGGTAACTTTTGACAAGGGAGAGTTGTGGTATGGAGGAATCTGGTGAGTCAAATGGTGGATTGAAGCCTAGTAGGTCAGTGTGTGTGGTTAAATGTGGAAAAAGTTTCCTGAACTCACCCTGATTGAAAGTATTGAGCAAAATGCTTGATGCTAAAGGCAAAGTTAAGCATGAAGATGTGTGCACTTTCTCCTAAAATTTAAACTTTTGTTTTAATGCAGCTGCAGCAAGGCTTTGAATTTGATCTGAACGGATCCAAGGGGAAGGGTTTTTAAGCCTTTCCCAATATAGTTTTCTGATTAGAACTGCTCCCGCCCAGCTCTTTTTGTCCTCACTGGAGAAAATGTAGACTGACCCCAGTATTTTTCTCCTTATAAGTAGGAAAACAAGGACAGCGAGCAAATGTTAATCAGAAAAATGATCTGCAGAGAAAGGATTAAGCACCTCTCCCACACCTGTGCTTCAGTCAAATCCACACACACACACACACACACACACACACACACACACACACCGTATTAAAGTATAAAGCCAAACTATCTAGAGATATGCACATATCTCCCTCATTACAAGTAGGTAAAATGAGCAGGAAATATGCCTGTTTGCTGGCTAACTTAGCAGCTAGTTATCTGTAGTTCCCAAACATTAAGCTGGTGTCAGTGTTGAACTTCTTCTCTTTGCTTTATTGTTAAGCAGAATACTGTAAACCACAAAAATGTTGCTCACGAAGTTTCCCAATGCTCACCAGCAGCTACAAATTATGATGATCAAGGACAGGGGAATTAGTTACATAATAAGTTTCGTGCTCAGTGTGGCAATACTGTACTCCTATAGAATTTCTCTGAACTTTGAAGAGAATAAAACAGCTGCCCATGGCCAGACAGAGCCCTATGTTAAAGCCCCCTCAGAGCTTTTTATTGAGTCCAGAAGCCTTGCAGAGGAAGAAGATGCCAGGAAATTTTGGGTGGGAAACCCCCAGCTCCTTGTAGCTTGGTTTTTGCCATCAGCCACACATGTGGTTCATTCGTTGCGTTAGTCAGTATACAAAATAAACAGCCTATTTGGCACAGGTTTGGGATGTCAGCCACAAACATGATGAATAAGTAAATAGACCATAGGCAAACTGAGGAGAGTGCAGCAGATAAAAAAATAAGCGTGCAAATTCAGTCACAGTGGTTCACCACCTAACCAAGACTCATTCCTAAGAAATGCAATAAACACAGCCATCATCATTAAAACCATTATCATCTTCCAATAACAGCCTGCTCTGAAGAACAGATCTTATAAACGTGAATTCCCCAGCTAAAATGCCTCTACTGTTTCAACCCAAGAGGAAAGCCATTTTTCTCATTATGGCATTATGTTCAGCTCTGGTCTTGCACTTTGGTATTGCAAATGCAAAGCTCTACTCCTCATCAAACCCTTTCCCTCTTCGGTTGTAGCTGTTTCAGCTCTATGTCCCCATGATGCTTGCACATCCTGTTGCTTTGCAATTGCCAAGAGTGATCCATGTCCCACTATGATATGAACAGCCTAGGGCGATGACCTGAATGCTCTCATGCCCAAGGGTCCACATAGCTTCAGAGGTGGGAGTGAGGCTAAGCCACCCAGAGTTACATCACTCCTTGTTTGGAAGGTACAGTCAATTACTTCACAGCTACTCATATTTCCTGCCGCATCCAAATGTCCTAAATGAAAGCAACGCCCATCTCTGTCAACATCTTCGCTTCAAGTTTAAGCCCTCGGGTTTGCTGAACACATTCCTTTGAGCACATTTTATGGCACCCGGATCCGCTGCACTTCATAACTCCACTCTCTGCTCTTGTACAAATGATGAGTGACATTGTTAGATCAGGATAAATTGAAGATTAGTTAAGATACAAAGACACTTGTTTTGAGAAATGATCACAAATTGCCTAAGGGCTCATCCAGACTTCCTTTTGCACTGTGTCCTCCAGGCACAGGACTGAGGTTTAAAGCTCTGTATCTGAGCAGTGTGTGTGTGTGTGTGTGTTTGTGTGTGTGTGTGTGTGTGTGTGTGTTGGGCAGAGCGCTTTCCCTGAGAAAACCCATGTTTTACCACTGAATTGGACCAAATGGCCAATGGCAATCAGCAGAAAACCCTGTTGCCGTTTGCTCTGATATAGCAGTTAAATGTGGGTTCTCCTGGAGAAAGTACCAGAACAACAATCAATCAATCAATCAATCAATCAAGGCTCAGACATGAAGCTTTTAATCCCAGCCCTGTGCCTAGAAAGGTGGCACAAAAAGAGGTCTGGATGAGGCAGCCCTGTTCAGGGAGGCTTTTAATGTTTAATAGATTATTGTGTTTTATTTTTCTGTTGGAAGCCGCCCAGAGTGGCTGGGGAAACCCATCCAGATGGGCGGGGTATAAATAATAAATAATAAATTATTATTATTATTATTATTATTATTATTATTAGTGTGTTTCAGCAGTCATCCAGGAACAGAATGAACTGTGTGAGAATACCTCCTCAATAGACCATTTACTTTTCAGGATTTTATATATTTATGTATTTCCAGAGTGGTGCATACTCTAGTTATCTCCCACTTGGACTGCTGCAATGCACTCTACGTGGGGCTCTATTTGAAGGTGTCCCAGAAACGACAATTAATCCAGACTCGTGAACTGGGAGTGGCCGCCAATACCATATGACACTGGTCCTGAAAGAGCTACGTTGGTTCTCAATATGTTTCCGAGCACAATTCAAAGTGTTGGTGCTGACCTTTAAAGCCCTAAATGGCCTTGGCCCAGTATACCTGAAGGAGCGTCTCCACCCCCAACGTTCAGCCCAGACACTGAGGGCCAGCACCAAGGGCCTTCTGGCGGTTCCCTCACTGCAAGGTTACAGGGAACTAGGCAGAGGGCCTTCTTGGTAGTGGTGCCCGCCCTATGGAACACCCTCCCATCAGATGTCAAGGAAATAAACAACCATTAGACTTTTAGAAGACATCTGAAGGCAACGCTATTTAGGGAAGTTTTTAATGTTTGATGTTTTATAATGTTTTTAATATTCTGTTGGGAGCCACCCAGACCAGCCAGATGGGTGGGGTAAAAATTCTTCTTCTTCTTCTTCTTCTTCTTCTTCTTCTTCTTCTTCTTCTTCTTCTTCTTCTTCTTCTTCTTCTTCTTCTTCTTCTTCTTCCCTCCCCCCTCCTCCTCCTCTTCCTGGTTCAATGTTCAACTAAGAAATCATCATTGGCCACTCTCTCATTTAAGATATGTCTTCAAGACTCCTTTCTGTGAATTCAGGCCACACCTGCACTATACATTTAACACAGTTTCTGAGCACTTTGAACAGTCATGACTTCCCCCAAAGAATCATGGGAAGTGTAGTTTGTTAAGAGTGCTAAGAGTTGCTAGGAGAGCTCTATTCCCATCACACATCTACAGTTAGCAGAGTGGTTTGACAATCAATGTCAACAAACCTCTGTTCCCAGGGTTCTTTGGGGGAAGGCATGGCTGTTTCAAGTAGTATGATGATGTTTTAAAATGGATTACATTGATGGAGGCTCATTCCCTTTCCTCCAAGGACCTCAAGGTGCCACACTTGGGTCTCCCTGGTCTCCATTTTATCCTCACAACAACCTCCAGTGATTGGTTCGGCTGTGAGATACAGAGTGGCTCAAGGTCACCCAGTGAGCTTCATGGTAGAGTGGGAAATTGAACTCCCAAGTCCTAGTTTGATACAACTCTGCAATGGGTGTGAAGCATCCCTTCTTCTTCCTTCCTGAGTCTTTGAAAGGTCATATTAAAGGGTGCCAGTTTTCTCAAAGACGAACGCCGGCACAGGAAGTTTTCTTTTGTTGCTGGCTGGTTCTGTGGAAACTCCCACATTTTTGCTTAGAGAGATTGTCTTCCCTCCAGCTGCACCTTTCCGCCTCAGGATCACATTACAATATTCCTGCAGCCCTTATATGGCATGAGGAAGTGAACGCAAGCAGCAGGCACTATTAGAAGAAACCTTTAGGGTGCAAAGATCAAGCGATAACTGGAGTTCATAATTAAAGGCTTCAGGGAATTTTGAGAGCTGTAGATCACAAGAGCATTTGCTTTTGTACTTTATTCGACCTTCCAATAAGATTTAGGGCTCATCCAGACTTCTTTTTTTGCCATGTTTCTAGGCACAGGTCTGGGCTTTAAAACTCCATATCTGGGCCCTGATGGTTGTTGTTGTGTGTCCCAGAGCGTTCCCCGAGAAAACCCATGCTTTGATGCTGAATTGGAGCAAATGGCAATTGGGTTTTCTGCGAGTGCCAGGGAAAAAACCGCTCAGACACATGCAGCACGAAAGGAAATCTGGATGAGCCCTTAGAGGTAGCCACAGCCAGGGATGGGAGTTAGGGCTCATTCACAGTTCCACTTGTGCCCTTAGACCAGGATTCATCAACCTTGGCCCTCCAGATGTCTTTGAGACTACAATTCCCATCATCCCTGACCACTGATCCTGCTAGCTAGGGATCATGGGAGTTGCAGGCCAAAAACATCTGAAGGGCCGAGGTTGAGGAAGCTTGCCTTAGACAGATACATTTAGATACTCTGAACTAGTGGCTGATGCCCATTGTGACTGGTAGGGCAGAAAACAGGAGGTAGAACCAGAGCCAATAGCAAGCAGGGACAACTAATTCTAGTTTTGTCATCATCCTCCTCCCTGCTGAAATCTACATGGGCAACACTGAGACTCAGGATGAAGGGGAAGTTGACAGGTGTTGTCAAGTCCAGGGCTGTCTGTATGCAGGCAGGCAGGGCTGACTGCGGTTGGTGGGGAAGTGCCCCCACTTGCCCAAATGGACTATCCTCCACTGTTCTAAACTGAGACCCACCTGTACACTCAGGCATGCTCCTATAATGGACCTACAAGATCAGACACTTGTGACTGATGCACACCCAAAAGCTAGCATCTCATCTTCTTTGTCTTGTTCCATTTCCTCCTTTATGGTCATCCATACTATTAAAAGAATCCTGCAGAGAAAAGCAGCAGCTGAAATATTTCCCCCTTCCCTGCTGAGTTTCCTCAAGTCGAATGTAATCACCATTGTTACCTGGAGGAAGTGTTGTCACCCACCATCTGTGCCTGATGTCACAGCTCACTGTGCCCCTACCCTCTTATATTCCCCCCCCAACAGGATTTGAACTGCTATTCTCTCTGTCTGTCTCTCTCTCTCTCTCTCTTTCTCTGATGTGGCTCAGATGTTGTTCAGCAGCACATCCTGATTGCTTAGACAAACACACCACAAGCTCCAGAAGTGATCCATATAATCAGATTCTGACTTAGGCAAAAGACACCCATTTGTTCTAAAAGTACGTAGAAAATTACTTCTTGCATTAGGTTTCATGTGCAGGTTTTGTATGTGCCCATGTGGTTAGCTTTCTGCATTACTAATTTAGTGCTAATTTAGTATTACTAATTACTAATTACTGCATTACTAATTTAGTAATTTTTGCTGAATTAGCATCATAACCACCTACACACAGCCTATCTTGTAGCCCTCCAGATGTTACTGGACTACAGTTTCCATGTTCCATGACTACCATCTGTGCTAGCTGGAGATTGCAGTCTCCACTGTGTCTTCAATTCTCCAAAGAAGCACAAAACCTGCATGAGTGTCTGGGGGCTCTTGTCACCACTTGGCAGAAAGTGGGGGGGGGAATGGAACTCAACTTTTGTAATACTATGATAACATTAGAATGATCACAAGTACAGTGTTTGAATGCACAGCAGTATTGTATTTTTCCCTGTGAAAAACAACCGTTTTTTAAATGGCATTGAAATCCTGATAACCACGTCAGTTTCTAAAAGTAAATATGAACTTAGAACCACGTCAGTTCTAAAAGTAAACCCTGGTCATCTGGACCTGGTCTCAGTCCCTAAATATGATCCTGCTCAAAGCCCTATGAAAAGTACTAGCTGCATGAAATATTCTAACCATTTTCCATTACCAGGCAAAGCATTTTCAAGGCTGCAGGTCTCGAAACTGTGAAAAAGAAGGAAGCAGAGCAAGATCGAACACGTTGCCTTCAACATTATATAGATGGTGGGAACTCTCTAGGAGTATTTATTTCCGGTATTTAACTGGATTTGTGAAAAGTAGGGATATATTGGCAACAACAGCATGAGTAATCAAAACTCGAAACCATTGGCACACCACCAGCTTTGCGGAAAGTGTTCACATTTGATGAATGACTAGTTACTGTACAAAGAGAAATGGAATAAACTATTGCTAAATCTCTGACAACTTCTGGTTTAAGCATGTCAAACAGGAAGTACCATGTGGTTTGACCTATTTTCATAATGTAAACCATTTCCCCCTTGATCTGAAGCTTGGGCATAAGGGAAGACCTACTGGTCAGCTTTCCATCAAAGCTGTGCCTCCTTCACTTACTCTGTGCCAGGGCGGAGGAACCCTCCAGATGTTTTAGGACTCTAACTCCCACCAACCTCATTCAGCATGGCCATTGGTCAGGGATGGTGGAAGTTGTAGTCCAGCAGCATCAGGAGTGCCACAGATTCCCCAGCTCTGCTCCATGCTGAACCAGAGGACACTGCTTTGAGGGAGACTTCAACCTCCTACGTGGCAAGCTGTTCCTCACATGGCTGTGGTATGCATGTGTGTGATGCACAAAACTATGATGCAGTGGAAGAAGATCCAACTTGCCTTTACATAGATCCAGGAAGTCTTCCATACATCCAGGAAGTCACCAACAGAGCAGCTGTGAAGATCAGTAGATAGCTATCTCAATTACTTCCACAGTCCAGTTGCACTCATAAGTGTTGGGTGGTAGCTATTTCCTACCTTTCAGTTGTACACCATCAATTAAAACAATATGCAATCCATAAAACAAAAAAGACCAAAACAAAAAGAGATTAAACAAAAAAGAGAACCCATACATTGAAAATTGCAGGAAGAGGAATGTAAACCAAGTCAAAGTTGTGGCAGAACAAAAAGATGTTGGCAGCACACCAGAAGAGGGACCAACTGCGTTTCTGGCCTAGGCCCTGTCCTTCACTCCAACCAATCCAACCTCTGATGATGGTTGAAGGGCCTCTGCTGATGAGTGCAAGGGAGGGGCAGGTTTGTGAGACAACACAGTCTGTGTAAGAAGCCAATAGATCAAAACAGTGATGCACGTTGCTCTGTTCCCCCAAGCCACACTTTATTTCTACCACAAAGTTCATCTGCAACTATGAAAACTGTTTTTATTTGCCCCTCTTAGCCTTCCACCTTTTCTCAAATACAAAAAAGTGCAACTAGCCCTTCAGTGTTTTGTACCCAGTCATCAATCTTCGTGCCTCAGGTAAAAGGAACTTGCAAGGCCTAGGCAGAGAAGGCCAGATGGGAATATGAAAGCTGTGTATGTGCAGGTCTCCTGTGCCTCATAGAACTCTGAATGTGGTCTCTGCTTGCAGGATTGGAAAACAGGGCTCTGGTGAGACCTTTCACATGGGTGCTGCACCCATGTTGCTCATGGCTCAGGTCCCATCTATTTTATTTAAAGGGCGCCTTAAAACCCAGGCAATTTTACAGGCCAGTTATACTTTACAGCCACCACTTAAACTTTGCAGCACCTTTTCAAGCTGTCCATGCAGAAGATATAACCACACATGGTGTGGTTTGGCTACTCACGAAGGTCACACCAACCCAGGCTTAAGGAAGGCATTTGGAGTAACATGGAGAAAATTGTGCCCTCCATGTCAGGGGGTGAGTCACAACACTAAAACAGTTAAAAACCACACAATAGCTGCAATATGGTGCCAGTCCTGAAACTTGCTGTACTAAAACATGAGAAGAGTGTCTAAAGGTCTCATCATCTGATTTATGGCTCGGTGGCAGGGCATATGCTATGAGATCAAAGGTCCCAGATCCAATCCCAGTAATCTACGGTCTAGATGCACCGAGTCCAGTAAGGATATTTTCAGTCACAGGCATCTCAAGGTAAGACAGAAAAAGACCCTTGTCTGATACCCAGGAGAACAACAGATGCACAATTTAGATACAGCATTGAGCAAGATGGGCCTGCAGTCTGACTCAGTATAAGGCAACTTCCTATGTTCCTGGATTTGGGAATTTCAAAACACCAAGGCTTGTTCCCTTGAAGAGGAACAGATGCATTAGACACTTTTCCATGCATGAGCCAGTGTAGTAACATACCCATCAACTGCCCTGATAAAATCGGGGCATCTGGGCTTGGGGCACTTTGGTTACCTAAAAACCTAAGTTCCTGGAGCCCCAAAATGCATGTCCAGGGGCAGAATGTGCCAGATCATGACCTCGTGTGAGATCACAGAACCCAAAAATGCATGCTGGGCTCCGTGAATCCGTGATATGGTCTGAGGCTGTGATGCCGTGCATTTTGCAAAACAAATGTGTATTTTGAGGCTCTGTGATCTTGCATGGGTCACATGACACACACAGGAACAGAGCCATGTCCCAGATTCGAAGGTAAAAGTGTTGGTGAGTATGTAGTAAGTGGTTTCAGTGCTGAACTCTGATCATTGCTTCCAGTGGTCAAATCCCCATAGAGCTCAAATCCCCTGAACTCATATGAAAACAGCAACCTCATGTCTCCCTGGCTAATGTTTAATAATAAAAATTGCTGAATGAAGGGTGGTATACCAATTTTAACAACAACAACAAAATGCAAGAGGGGCATACAAACCTATCCACCCATAAATATGCAGATAGACTGCCCCCCCCAAAAAATACAGTCATACCTCGAAAGTTGAACAGAATCCGTTCCGAAAGTGGGTTCGACTTTTGAAATGTTCAGAAATCAAGGTGTGGCTTCTGATTGCGCAAAGAAGGAAAGCAATAGCAGAAGTTCAGCTTCCAAAAAAAAGTTCAAAAACCAGAACACTCCAGTTTCCGATCATTCGGGAGTCGGAACGTTCGATTCCCAAGGCATTTGGGAGCCAAGGTACAACTGTATCTCATTAGAAATAGAAATGGAAGGGCCGAGTTAATTGCAATATTTGTTAATCATTTCTATAGGATGCCTGATCACAGAGGTTTCCTAAAACCTTCTACTGCAGGGGCTCTCAGACTTTCCACCCCCAGGGCCCACTTGGAAAGGTTGAAAACGACTGAGAGCCCAACAGTCACTGAATTCTGGAGGCAGAGATTGCCATACTACAGCTGGCAGTTACTGACATTTTCTGCTGATATCTAATTTGTCTTTGGAAATTCTTAAATCTTTCCATTTCCACACCACTACTAAACTTCTCTGATTCTCAGCCATATTTACCAGCATGCAAGGAATGGCTGGTTCAGCCAAAAGACATGGCTAACAGGGATGGTACAGGTAAGTGAGGAAGCAATTTGTAGGCTGTGGCATTGAGACTCAACTGAAAGTGGCTCAAGCCCCATGTGTGGGTCTCAGCCCAATGTCTGAGAAATTCTGCTGCACTGGAAGTTTCCGTTGATTTTTCTTCTATGCTCTGTTATGTTCTGCTATTGCGGGTTCTTTCTTTTTTGCCTTTTCTTTTACTGTTTGAATTATTTCAGATAGATGCTGCTGATAGATTAGATAGATAGATAGATAGATAGATAGATAGATAGATAGATAGATAGATAGATAGATAATCCTGGAAGTTAAAAAGGAACTGTCTCTATAGATCAGGCATAGGCAAACTCGGCCCTCCAGCTGTTTTGGGACTACAACTCCCATCATCCCTAGCTAACAGGACAATTGGTCAGGGATGATGGGAATTGTAGTCTCAAAACATCTGGAGGGCCAAGTTTGCCTATGCCTGCTATAGATAAATGCTAATTTGGCTGCACCACAATGCTTAGGACAGGTTATAAGCAGCTATATAAGCATCACTGCAACAGCGGTACATCAGCATCATATGCAAATAGGCCAGCACAAATGTTTAGGAAGGAGGACTTAGGATGTAGCCTTTACTCTTTCTTCCTTCCTAAAAAGAATATTTTCTGGATTCTGCCACTGATGTAGTCCATATCCCTATGAATGAACTTTAAATTAAATGCAGTGTGATTAGCTGAAGGTGATGGCAGTTTAGGAAACTGAGGATGTTTTTCTTCATGCACTGATCCAAGAAGAAGAAGAAGAGTTTGGATTTGATATCCTGCTTTATCACTACCCAAAGGAGTCTCAAAGCGGCTAGCATTCTCCTTTCCCTTCCTCCCCCACAACAAACACTCTGTGAGGTGAGTTGGGCTGAGAGACTTCAAAGAAGTGTGACTAGTCCAAGGTCACCCAGAAGCTGCATGTGGAGGAGCAGAGACGCGAACCCGGTTCCCCAGATTACGAGTCTACTGCTCTTAAGCACTCCACCACACTGCCTCTCCAAGAGTGTGCCCCATTGAAAATTCACGAGGGCTTACTTCTGAGTACACATGGATAGGATTACGTTGTGAGGCCTGATCTTCACATGTTGCAGAATGACACAATAAGGTTTTAAAGGGGTAGTTGGGCTCTTCAAATTCAGATTACCGGGGGAGGGTGGATATCACGCGATTTAATGCCCTCCTGAACCTGCAGGTAGAAGATCAACACGGCAAGAAGTGGACTGGTTATATATAATAGGTTGTGTTTTTGTTTTTGTTTTAGGAAGCTTTTTCACATGTGGAACCCATGCAGTCTATAGTGGTGTGGTCCACCTTGCCACTTGAGAATTGAACCACCTCTTTCTGCTGTGTATGCAGACTATACATTTAATATGACTCATTTCAAAGAATTCTGGGAGCTGTAGTTTGTTAAGAGTGCTAGATATGGTAATTCTGTGAGGCAGAAACTACAGTTCCCATGATTCTTTGGAGGAAGTCATGTGCTTTAAATGTGTGTTGAATATGCTTTAAATGTATGGTGTGCATCTACGACTGAAATCCTAGACACATGTATTTGGGAATAAGTAAAATGGAAATAAATAAAGGCTACTTTTGGGTTGGCATGCATAAGATTGGGCTCTCAAATTGGTCACCCGGAAAAATCTGTTCCATTGCTTTTGAAAAATAGTGTGGAAAATAAACACGAAAGAGGAAAAAATGGAACAATATAAATATTTATTTATTTTTCCAGTATAAAATAACAAAGCATAAATAATCCTGACTGAACAAATGATAACAAATCACATATCTGTTAGATCTATTGCCAGTCATCAGAAATGTTATCAGGTTAGATTATTATTATTCTTTTTTCTCTTTGTGTGTCCATATTTTATTTCCAATATGAAGCCAAGATATATTCCATAGGAATCATAATAAGCATTATTTTGACTCTCACAACACATCTTCTCATTTCAGCAAGCAAAAACTCTCTTACATACACACTGAGCATACACATTAGCCTTATAAAAGCTTGGATAGCCAAAAGAAAAAGGACTCACAGTGATAGCCTCTCTTCGATGGCTTCATTAAAATTGCTTATTCCAAACAACCATAGGGTTATGTATACTTCACAAAAACTGTTCCATAAATACATTCATATAAATAAGTGCAGTGCAATGGTGTGGGTTTGTTTCCAAATGGATAATCTGGGGAGGGTGACTGAACTCAGCTTCTGGCCAGCTTCTCCAACATGTCATTTTCCCCGACAGCATGGCTAAGCGTTCCAAAGAGACGGTCCCAATGGGTAAAGTATGGGGCATAGTTGAATCTGAACTTCAAGTGATGGAGATCGTGGTGTGGTGCTCCTCCATACAGACCAAATGGGACCAGTCTGTGGGTCGACCACGGCAAGTCATAGCCAGAATGATCCTCCACCGCAAACCAGATGTTGGCAACGAAGAATGTCATCTCCGTCAAAGGATGACACTTCAGCAGCATCGGGCTGATCCCCGCAAAAAAACCCAGCCAGAGCAGTTCCCACATGCTGGCATACTGGGTGGTGAGAGCAAACGTAGAGGTGTGCTTGTGGTGGACCTTGTGGAAGGTCTTGTAGAGCCATGGCACCCGGTGATGCAGCAGATGCCAAAGGAAGTACAGGAAGTCAAAGAGCAGCAGGCAGAGCGTTATGTCCAGCAAGAGCCTCGGCAAGGCGGGAGCTTTCGCTGGCAACCTCACTGGTCTCCAGTACCAATGTGCGACAGTCACTGGGAAAATGCAGACCAGGTGGTGGTAGACGTTTTGAGCCATGCAAAGCGCCATCATACTCAGAGTGGGAGAACTCTGGGGCTGGATTTTGTACTTTCTCAAGGCTGGGACTCGAGTGCTTAAGAAGTCCAGAGCGATGAACGGCAGGCAAAAAGCCGTGTAAAGTGTAAAGTTGAACAGCACTGGGAAGAAGGGCGACTTGAGCAAAGCCTCCTGTGTTGCGATGAAGTCCCAGACCGGCTGCAAAGCCAGCATGCCTCCCCTGCCCTCCAGCCCATCACAACTGAGCAGCTCTCTGTTCTGAACACTGGAATTCATGCTGCCTTGTGCTGTTCCTGAGCTGCTGCCTTGTCTGTCTGCTTTTGCTGCTGCAACCGGACTCCTTTTAACCAGCCTTCTTGCATCCACTCCGTCAAATGACATCACAAAAGAAGGGGGAGGAAATTCCTTTAATTAACCCGTGCAGTTTCCTTTCTTTCTCAAAGTTAAAGAAAGCAAAACGTGTCAAAGGAATTTCCCCATTGTGCTTATTTCACAGGTTTCCCATTGGTTGAGCTGCCCTTGGCCACGCCCCCTCTCTTCTGCACACTCCATTGGATTTTTCCGTTGGACGCAAGCCTGTATAGCCTGTTGCTTATCCAAGCTAGTTTGTGAAAGAAATGACATTCTGCAGGATGCAAAGGCATAGGGAAATAAAAGAGGAACACGTGCACAACCTCCAGGCACATGAAATCGGAAGAGTCTGACTAGGGAAACTGGGAAAGAAGTGAATCACATTCTCAGATTTGTGAGACGTATTGAAAGCACGAGAGTCTAAAAACAAAACCTGAAAATTTAACTTCTGGCTGCTCAACTGTTGGCATGTACTAGAGCAGGGGTAGCCAACGAGGTGCCCTCCAGCTATTGCTGAACTTCAATTCCAATCAGCTAATTGTTGTTGTTGTTGTTGTTGTTGTTGTTGTTGTTAATACCCCACCCATCTGGAATAGGGATCAGCACATAACTAGGGCTGCTAGGCAATCATGTCCATTTTTGTTTCTTTCCCCCATTTTTCCAGTGTTAAGTTCAGCACACTTCATTTCCACATCTGTTTGTGATTTTTAAAGAAAATAGTCCTCATGAAAACTCACCGGCATTTTAGTGTGAATTTCTCCTAATTGTATGCAACTTGCCTAATACAGTCATACCTCATGTTGCATTAGGTTCATGGTGCGTCTTTTTGGCTTGTGAACGTGGTATACACTTCTGGGTTTTGTCGTGTGCGTGTGTGCAGAAGCGTTCTGTGCACTTTGCACATGCACAGAAGCACTCTATCACACTCCGCGCTTGCGCAGAAATGCCGCTCTAGCTGCGGACTTTTCGGATGGATCATGTCCGCAATTAGAGCTATCACTGTATATGCGTTTCTGCAAAGCCATTTCCCCTGCTACAGTGTATTTTTACATGTTTTCATTCATGTATGCATTTGTATCGACATTTTACCCCAGTTTTGCATTTTTGGGGTACACATTAGGCGGCTAGAGAACTGCATTGCAAAATTCAGAGAAGTGTGAATTCTGAAGGATGACTGTGTTTCAGTTCAACATGACCTTGAGCCCCTTGGAAGAAAGGTGGGCTAAAAATGTAAAGAGCGACAAAATAAAATAAATCATAGTACAGTGGTACCTCTGGTTAAGAACTTGATTTGTTCCGGAGGTCCGTTCTTAACCTGAAACTGTTCTTAACCTGAAGCACCACTTTAGCTAATGGGGCCTCCTGCTGCCGCCGTGCCACCGGAGCACGATTTCTGTTCTTGTCCTGAAGCAAAGTTCTTAACCCGAGGTACTATTTCTGGGTTAGCGGAGTTTGTAACCTGAAGCGTTTGTAACCTGAAGTACCACTGTAGAAGTAGCAGCAGCAGCAGTAATGCTCTACTGTACTGGTTTACAGTCACGTTCATGCCACCCCTTTGAGAACCAATGTCCTTTGACAATTCAGTCTTCCAGAACTGTCCCCACTTCTTATGATTAAGGACCATAAATGAGGGGAAATTGTGAAGAGCCTGATATCTCTCTGTCCTCTACACTTGAGGTTATTGGCACAACTGCATCTAGGGGCATATCGCGTCATCCATGACATGACTGTTGGAAGAAATTACCGGAACGAGGCACCACAAATGGTTCAAAACTTTACATTTTGAAGGGACTGTGGAAATTAAGCACCACTGCCATCTATTGGACACAATTAAATATGCAGCGCACTCCTTGCTACTGCACGCAGTGCTGATCCTGAGGGATTAGAAACTAATAATGAATGAAAATGATTCCCCCAAAGGGAAGGAACTCTGCCTGTCTGTGGCAAGTGCTGCTTCTCACTTTCCTTGCGGCTATAGGAAATTGAGGACGTGTCAAGGATTAAGCACTTCTAATCTTAACAATCCTCCAAGACACATAACACCTCTGTCTTTTGAGGATTCATCTTACTGGCCCACATCCAACTCATCACTGCCTCCAAGAACTGGTCTAGCACCTCAATTTGCCTCTTCTTATTCAGATGAGACAGAGAGCTGGGTGTCATATGCATATTGATGACACTTCATGCCAAAGCACAGAGGCTTCCTAAAGTTGTTAAATAGCATGAGGGATAATATGGTGCACTGTGGTACCACAGGACAACTCCCATAGTGCTGAACTGGAACCTCCCATGACTACATTCTGGAAGCAGCCCAAGAGGTAAGAGCAAAACCAAAGGGGGGGGCTCCAGCTCCTACCTCTCTGAGATACTTGAGAAGGACACTGTCCACAGTATTGAAAGCTATGGAGATTTGAAGGAGGACAAGCAGGGTCACACTATCAGCAACTCGTGTCTGGTAGATGTCATCAATAAGGGTGCCCAAGGCAGTTTTGGTGCCATGACCTGGTCAGAAGCCAGGCTGGAATGGATCCAAGATGTTTTACAAAGATTCAGCAACTTAATTAAATTGCTAGTTCTATTAACTACATTCGTGTTCAGATGGTGTGTCCCTAAATCCTGGATCAGATATGGGGAACCTGTGGGCCCCCTAAATGCTGTTGGACTCCTAGTCCCATCATCCCTGATCATTGTCCATGTTGACTGATGGGAGTTGGAGTCCAAAAATTCATGGAAGACCACTGGTTCCACCCTGCTTTCCAACTCTAAAGACGTGATGGGGAAACCATTTGGGTGAGCCATTAGACAATACTTTGTGGAAGAGAATCTGGGTAAAAACTCCCTTTAAAGCTGTTTCACTAAGAATCTAGGGAAATGAACTTAAAGTTATACACTGATTGTATATATACCCATTGAATAAAATGACATATGAGCTATGTCAACCCCCCCCCCAAAAAAAAACCACTGTTCAGTAGCACCCTAGAAAACAACTAAGTTTGTTCTGGGTGTAAGCTTTGGTGTGCACGCACACTTCTCCAGATACACTGAAACAGAAGTCACCAGACCCTTATATATAGTGGGAGGGTGGGGTGGGATTTTTCTCAAAAGGGTAGTGGGAGATGGGTGATTGACTTAACGTGCCTGATTGTGTCAGAATGGGAACAAATGCTGAAAATGTGGCCCTTCTGATGGGTGAAGCAACTGCCGCACCAAGCGTAACTTGTGAATGAGCCATCATGTTTGGCAGGTGGGAGGATATATATCCCAGATCTCAGTGCTTTCCTATAGACCCTGTTTACACACTCAGCTGCCACCTACCGGGTGTACCTGGCATGATGCACACTATACAGGCATTTGTGAACGAGGCCCCAGGCTTAAATATTGCTTTCTAAAAGGTCTTCTGTGTAACATGATTGCACTGGTGGCTGCAGTGGCTAGAGCTGATGCTTGCGCGCTTTTCCATCTCCACACAGGAACCCACAAATTATTGTCATTCTGCTTAAGCAATCACCTTTGTTTTCTGCAAAAGAAGCTACGTTAGGGGGTTGACTAGATATTGGGAATCTTACTTTCAGGCATTAGCAAAAGGTTTCTCTGTCTCTGTCTCTCTCTGTCTCTCTGTCTCTCTGTCTCTCTCTCTCTCTTTGATACATGTTGCAAAAGCAGCATCCTCCATCTAAAGATGTTACAGAGCAGTTACAAAGCACCATTTGTAAGTGCCACAGCTGCATCCTTTGGCATATACCAGTAGCATCAACTCACTTTAAACAGTAGCTTGTTCCAGGAAGGTATCCAAATTAAAGCAAAACGTGGCAGCACTATCAGATTCAAAAAGCAACAAAAACTCCTCTGTCTAGGATCTTTAACTAATGATTTCACCCTTTTAATGAAAGCTACTTAGTAAAAGGCGAAAAGTATATATGATCTGAAGAGAAACCAGAGTTTAAGGATTAAGTATGTTGCTCTGAAGTGTCCATATTGTGAAATGTAATAAAGGGATTTTAGAATATTTGTGAGCTTTTCTTTCATTCTTTTCTCTCTCTTCTATGTGTCCTCCTTTTTCCCCTTTTCCCTTTCTATACTTCCCCCTTTTCTTTTTTCTTTTGCCTTTCTCTTTCCTGTTCCCCCCCTCTCTTTGTAGAAATTAAACAATGAGAGACCGGGGGGGGGCGGCGGCGACTTGCAGAACACTTCCCCCCTTTTGTACCACTCTTCCATTGGATCACTGCTGGGACAGCTAGAGGTTACAAAGGCTAGGAGAAGGCTTAGGGAGGTCTTGATGAAATGGGACTATAGTCTGGAGGTTGTTGTTGTTGTTGTTTACACCCCGCCCATCTGGCTGGGTGTAAACTCCCAGCAGAAGATCAAAAACACGATAAAAGATTAAACATTAAAAACTTCCCTAAACAGGGCTGCCTTCAGATTTCTTCTAAAAGTCAGATAGTTGTTTATTTCATTGACATCTTGTGGGAGGGCATTCCACAGGGCGGGTGCCACCACTGAGAAGGCCCTCTGCCTGGTCCCCTGTAACTTTGCTTCTCGCAGTGAGGGAACCGCCAGAAGGCCCTCAGAGCTGGACCTCAGTGTCCGGGCTGAACGATGAGGGTGGAGACGCTCCTTCAGGAATACTGGGCTGTGGCCGTTTCTCAACACATTTCATGCAGTACAGATACATTACATTAATATACATTCCATCCTAAGCCCGGCAATTTTCTATGGCAGAGGTTGACAGCAAGAGTACTGAGTTAACACCACCCCCAACTCAGAAATGCAGTAGGGTCTTCCACCCCCACCTCTGATTTAAGAATGCAGAAAAGAGTTAACAGTGCAACCTTAGCATCAGAATTACTGGCATTTTCTAGGTGCCAAATAACCTGTTTTTTACCAAAACTTAGGTCAAGGAAACCTGATGGAGAAAATGAACAGGCAGTTATTTAAAAGGATGGGGAGGTTAGCAAGTGTAGAGTGGTTGCACAAGGAAATGGGCCATTGTGGTCTAAACCACTGAGCCTATTGGGCCTGCCGATCAGAAGGTCAGCATTTCGAACCCACCCACGAGACTCCACCACACTCCTTGGTAGCAAATTCCACTGCCGAACAGCTCTTACTGTCAGTAAGTTCTTCCTAATGTTTAGGTGGAATCTTCTTTCTTGTAGTTTGAATCCATTGCTCCATGTCTGCTTCTCTGGAGCAGCAGAAAACAATCTTTCTCCCTCCTCTATATGACATCCTTTTATATATTTGAACATGGCTATCATACCACCCCTTAACCTACGTGTGGTTTTCATGGCTGAAAGTGATTGTCTGACCATCTCTTTATTGGAGAAATCCTTCCAGAGTATCATATCTGCAGGAAAACAACTTCTTCTTCTTCTTCTTCTTCTTCTTCTTCTTCTTCTTCCTCCTCCTCCTTCGGTGATCACTCGTAGCAGAGTAAGATTGTCTTCCATAAACACGGTTTTAACAGTGTGTTCGTAAGTGACTGTGGAGGCCAATTCTGGATCCACCCCAGCACACACACACCCAAACCCCCAAAACTTAGAAACCTATGGTGCATAGTGCACAGGTTTCTTCATTATTTCATAACTGCAAGTATGCTTCCTGGTGGGTGTGGGTGTTTGTGGGTGTGTGGGTGTATATACCGTGTTGGCCCAAATATGGTAAAGGTAAAAGGTAAAGGGACCCCTGACCATTAGGTCCAGTCGTGACCGACTCTGGGGTTGCGCGCTCATCTCGCATTATTGGCCGAGGGAGCCGGCGTATAGCTTCCAGGTCATGTGGCCAGCATGACAAAGCCGCTTCTGGCAAACCAGAGCAGCACATGGAAACACCGTTTCCCTTCCCGCTGTAGCGGTTCCTATTTATCTACTTGCATTTTGACGTGCTTTCGAACTGCTAGGTTGGCAGGAGCTGGGACCAAGCAACGGAAGCTCACCCCGTCACAGGGATTCGAACCGCCGACCTTCTGATCAGCAAGCCCTAGGCTCAGTGGTTTAACCACAGCGCCACCTGGGTTGAGCCACAGCCAAATATAAGCCACACCTTTAAAATTCAATGGAGGGGAAAAAAGATAATACCCCAATATCAGCTGTTCCCTTAAAATTCCACAGGCACTCACACCCGTTTCCGTTTTACAAATGGAAGACACTCAACAGGAAGCGAAACATGTTCTTATTCCAAGGCAAAGTTCACAAATCAAACCACCTACTTCCGGGTTTGCAGTGTTCTTAATCCACAGGTCCCCCAAACTAAGGCCCGGGGGCCAGATGCGGCCCAATCATCTTCTCAATCCGGCCCATGGACAGTCCAGGAATCAGCATGTTTTTACATGAGTAGAATGTGTCCTTTTATTTTAAATGCATCTCTGGGTTATTTGTGGGACCTGCCTGGTGTTTTTACATGAATAGAATGTGTCCTTTTATTTAAAATGCATCTCTGGGTTATTTGTGGGGCATAGGAATTCGTTCATATATTTTTTCAAAATATAGTCCGCCCCTCCACCCCAAGGTCTGAGGGACATTGGACTGGCCCCCTACTGAAAAAGTTTGCTGACCCCTGTCTTAATCCAAGTTGTTCATAAACTAAGCTGTTCTTAAACCAAGGTAGCACTGTACTTAAAAAAAAAATTTATGGAAAGATTTTTATGGATAACATACGTATAGCATTTGTTTTCAGTTTATAGAGTATTTTCTACAGGTCAGTTACATTTGGTGTGAGACACTGCTATTGGAGACCTTGTGAGTTTGAGGGGGAGAGAGAGGTGAGGGAGAGAATGGGTAGGTAGGCAATGCTTTCCAGGGTGAATTTTCTTAAGAAATATGGGAGTAACGTCTCCCAACAGAGGCTCCTCTGTAATTAGTGCTACTCTCCCCTTTTCTCTATCCAAAGTGATTAAATAGAGAAAAGAAAAACTAACTAGAAACTACCAGGAATACAACTGCTAACCAAGGAAGGATTCCAATCTAGAGAGAAACTAATCAAATTAAAGTTTACAACTCAGCGGTGGAGAGGAGGAGAGAGAGATTAGACCAGAAACTGCTGAGGCAGCTAAGAAACAGTAGCACTCTACCCCAAACCAGATAAATTCCAAGGCTGGGAAACAACTGAAATTGGACCAGTTCCTCAAAGGAAAAGACTTGGACATCACCACAAGTACTTTTTCTACCCTCAATAGGCATGCTGTACTAGAACAAGACTCTGCCACACAGCATGTCAAAACAAGAGCAACAAAGAATCTTAGTCCTACATCAATGGAGGAACAGAATTAGAAAATGCAAGGTTACTAAGCAAACCTTCCTTATAACCATAGCTGTCAAGTTTTCCCTTTTCTCGCGAGGAAGCCTATTCAGCATAAGGGAATTTTCCTTTAAAAAGGGGGAGAACTTGACAGCTATGCTTATAACCGAGACTGCGATAAACCTGTATGAGAAATGGAATTTTAAGAAATATTGTAGTTCTTTTCATCAACATAGATTGACAGTGAAGGGTCCTGAAGGAATATTTCACATTCACTTATAATTCTGCATTAAATCCATTATCTCTATGTACATGCGCTGGGGGGCATCATAGCCTATGACAAAATCCAGATGTTCCCATTCAGGAATATCCTTGTGGTAAACTAAGTTTGGGATCTGAGGCAGCAAGAGGGCAACGTCCTTTGAGTCTGCAATCCAGTCGTTACCACCACTCCAGACAGCTGTTGGAAGAGTCATCCGTTGTACGTTGTAGAAAGGTGGTGTTGGCTAAAAGAGAGGCGAGAAATAAAAGTTTGAAAACAGTCTGCAAAGACTTCCTGATCAACACACACACACACACACACACACAACACAAACATATATCTAAGTTGAGGGGAATGCAGGTTGAACCATTAATGTGCGTAACAACTGGGCATTGTGCACATTCATCAGAAGTTGTGCAAGAAAGTGCACATAATCCATCCATGAAGAGAAAATTGTGCACATTGCCTGGTCAAACTGCATCTCAAGGTTTGGGTGTAACCTTTGACGCCTCCCTTTCCATGGAGGCGCAGGTTGCATCCACAGCAAAGGTGGCATTTTTCCATCTCCGCCGTATCAAGCAGTTGGTCCCTTACCTCTCTTGCCCTGATCTGGCCACAGTGATCCATGCGACGATCACCTCCAGGCTTGACTATTGTAACTTGCTCTACGCGGGGCTGCCCTTAAAGCTGACCCAGAAACTCCAGCAGGTACAGAATGCCGCGGTGAGGCTCCTCACAGGGTCCCGGCTGCGGGATCACATTCATCCAGTGCTTTACCAGCTGCACTGGCTCCCGGTGGAGTACAGGATCAGGTTTAAGGTGCTGGTTTTGACCTTTAAAGCCCTATGCGGCTTGGGACCCTCGTACCTACGGGACCGCCTCTCCTGGTATGCCCCGCGGAAGACCTTAAGGTTCACAAACAACAATATTCTGGAGATCCCGAGCCATAAGATGGCTTTTCAGTACTGGCCCCAACTTGGTGGAACGCTCTTTCCCATGAGACCAGGGCCCTGCGGGATTTGTCATCTTTCCGCCTGGCCTTTGGGTTAGACTCAGCTTGATCCCTGTGTTTTCCTCCCTCATGGCTTAGATTTATGGACTACTTGAAATGAGGCTGCACTTTAAATTTTAATACTGTATTTTAATCTGTATTTTAATTAATTGTTTTTATGTTTTATTGTAATTCTGTTGGTGTCAGCCGCCCTGAGCCCGGTTTTTGACTGGGGAGAGCGGGGTATAAATAAAAATTTATTATTATTATTATAAGGTTGTGGGTTCAAGCCTCGTGCAGGGCAAAAAAGTCCTGCATTGTAGGGGGTTTGGCTCTATACATTGGTACCTCCACTTACGAATTTAATGCGTTCCGAACACACATTCGTAAGTCGAAAAAATTTGTAAGTCGAATCCCATAGGAATGCATTGGGAGAAAAAATTCGTAAGTCGAAGCAACCCTATCTAAAAATTTGTAAGTAGAATTCGTAAGTAGAATTCGTAAGTAGAATTCATAAACCGCAACCAAGATGGCAGACGAAGCTCTGTTTGTATGTAGAAACATTTGTAAGTAGAGTTATTCGTAAGTAGAGGTATCACTGTAATTTGATGATTCTATGATTTTTTGAGAACCTAAACTTTGTCCTTACTGTTACTAAGCAACTGGGCCTAGACAGTAACCTCTGCCTGTTTGTTTGTTTGTTTGTTTGTTTGTTTGTTTTTAATGGAAAGGGGGCAAGACTGCTCAGCCTGGTTGTAAATCTAGCACTGATTATCTGGATTTGTTCCGAAAGAATGAGATGGTTTTCATGTAGCATTAAGCCAAATTATGACTAAGCATGAATGTTCACTCTGCCAAAGAGGAGAGCACAGACTCTTTGACCCTCCTCTGGTCTCATTGGGCTTCTTTAGCATTAAGTACAAACCCAGGATCATGGTTTGTCTCACTCCAAACAAACCACAAGATGGAACCCAAGTTTCTTCTCATATTTACAACTCATGCAGTGTCTCTAGAGAAAGACAAGCCACATGCCTAGGATTGAGCAACATGCTAAACCAAACTACAGATTAGCTTGCAGAAGAGCAGCAGCAGGAGAGTCAAGGGAAGTGTGAAGTGGCCATGCTCTCCTCTCAGGAAGCTCTTCCACACCAGCATTCATGGCGAGCTTTAGTTTGGCTTAGCGTTACCTACAAACCAGCTCAGTGTCTTTGACTCTTACTCCCAACTGTCATCACCGTGATTCTTCCTACTGCACCAGTTTTGTTAGCACTGAAGAAACATGATTGCAGTTTCAAGACAGACTGTTCTGGCAAATTTCAAGTGTGGCTGTAAGAACCAGACTTATATCTTAGTTAGCTGATCTATAGAGGGATAAATTTGAAAGAACACACACCCTGAATGAATGGAAGCAATCCTCATGGGTGTGGTGTATTGCTTTATAAAAAACGATCTTCATTATATGACAGGGGAGTGAAGATAGACACCTGGCATATGACAGTTTTGTCAACAAATTTACATCCCCATATTAAATTTGAGATACATTTTTTGGATATAGAAATTAGATATTCTCAAGGGAATCTGGAGACCACTCCTTATAGTAAATGTGCATCTAATTTAAGAGATATTTTGGCATATTCGAAAGTAAATCCAAAACCTCTTTGGCACCATAGATATTATCAAGCTGGGCCAAATAATTCCCATGTGGGAGTTGTAAGGTGATAAATTGAATTCCTTCTGCAATCCTGATTTTAATCAAATTTAGCATCTTAATGAAGCATATACCCACAATAATCAGGGGAGTGATTAATGAAGATAATGCCCTTATACATTGGCATGACCACAAGATAGATTAAGATCTGGACAGGGGAATGCAAAAGTTGCACAAGGACCAAACAAACCCCTCAATGTATTATTGCTTAAACACTGTATGGAGCAGCAACGTGATGCTAAACCTAAAATATTGGTGCTTTGAGGACATACATGGTTCAGAGAAACAATTTTAGACACAATTGAAAAGGAAGGAAATCAGAGAGATCTATATAGTTACAGGTAGGTAGCCATGTTGGTCTGATGTAGTCAAAACAAAAGATAAAAAAAATTCCTTCCAGCAGCACCTTAGAGACCAACTAAGTTTGTCATTGGTATGAGCTTTCGTGTGCATGCACACTTCTTCAGATACACTGAAACAGAAGTCACCATACCTATAGAGAGATCTATAGATTAAGGACAGTAGCACCTGGTGGACTTAAGGAGAACATAAAATGGGTGCCTGTTATGCAACAAGTTTAAGATGTACTTTTAATGGAAATTATGCCACATTTCTTTCCATTCCAGTTATTATTATTGTCACAGTATTGACATAATGCATGGAATTTCTATGAAATGGAGCTAGAAACCTGATTATCAATGCAATGGCTATTGTTGGTAAAGTAATAGCAGATCCTCTTGCATAAGTTCATTGCACCCATGACCACTGCATTGTCAAATTTTATTTTGGCAAGTTTTTCCTTTTGTTTGTTTGTTTGTTCGCATATGTTCCTATTTTTGAGATATGGTTCTATGTTGTATGCATTGCTTTAACAGATGGTTGCCATTTTATTATTATTATTTTTTTGCAAAGCTGTACCAACTGAAGATATTGGCTTTTGACTCCACGTAAGCAAAGGTGATATTTGGATCTGATTTGGTGAGCATACAGTGACAAGTCAGGTGCCTGCCTCCCCACTGCCAAGTGGTGGCAAGAGCCCATGGGGTCCCAGGCACCAGGTTTTGTGTTCCTTTGGAGAATGGAAGACATGGCAGACACTGTCATGACTTTAAGAAATATGGTTTATTCACCTACTTACACCTTCAGTCTGCCTGGAGGGAGGCCAAATCTTATGGCATTGTAATTTCAAGAGGAAGCAGCGCGGCCAGCCTCCAGCCTGCCTGGTCAAGATGGATCTCAGTTCTTCTACCTGCTTCTTCCTCCCAGCAACCCTTGCTCAAAAAACACCCTTTTCCTGTCCCCTCAAATACACACCCTAACAACCTGGCAACACCTCATTCCCCAGGCTAAAGGATTTCTCTCCCCAATGGCCCATCAACACCTTTTTGTCATGTTAACAGGTTTGCTGTTCACTAATCCTGCCAGTCTGGTTTGCATAAACCTGCTCAGGCATTTTCTGTCTGGAACAGCTCTGCAACTTGTACTTTAATCTATATCCCAATTAATCAAAATCCTAGCATTTATTCATTTCTAGGGTTTAGAGGAATCCCTCCCCTAAATCTATAACGGTACTTTTTAAATGAAAGGTTCTCTGCATAAAGGATGCTATATAACAAAATAGTTGACTGATAAAGCTCAGAAAACTTAAAAACACATTTGGCATTTCTGTTATTGTGAAAGCCTAATTGAAGAACATTAACATCTGAAGAAGTGTGCATGCACATGAAAGCTCATACCTATGAAAAACTTAGTTCACGGGTGTCAAACACAAGGCCCGGGGGCCTAATCCGGCCCGCCAGACCTCGTCATGTGGCCCGCGTAGCCGCCGCCAACAATAGCCGCTGACAGTAGTTCTGGAGCCTGCGATTGGCCAAGGGTCAAAACCGGGGGCGGGGCTGCAGGCGGAGGCCGGGGAGCTGGAGCCGCGCTGACGGCCTTGGCCAGGGAATTTCAATTTTGAATGAGGCTGAGGGAGGCGGTGGCACAGCGGCCAGACGGGGAAGTGAGATGCAGGAGGAGGAGGAGGAAGCCCGCCGAGGAGGTAGGAAAGCCCTACAGGCGCCGCCGGCAAAGTTGTTGCCGGGACGAAGCAGCGCTGGATTTTTTTTTGGCGGGCTTTGCTGTTGTCTCCGAGAGCGAGTGAGGCGGCACTGGGGAGCCGCCGCCCGCCGCTTCCCTTCCTCTCCTCAGCTGCATCCGGGAAGTGGGCGAGCGAGCGGGCGAAAGGGACGCGGAGTGAGCCTGAGGGGGAAGTAGGCGAAGCGCAACAGCCGCTCTCTTGATGGAGCCGGGTTTCTCTTCCCTCTTCCCCCGTTTTCTCCTCATAGACACTCGGGAGGGTGCCTGGCTTTTGCTCTGCCCCCCACCCCCGAGCCGCCCTTTGGCTTCTCAGTTCCGGCGGAGCTGCTCCCCAGGGGGCGGCCGGGAGGGAGGCGGAGGCACGGGTTCCTGCTCTTCCCACTCTGCCGCCGCCTCCTCTCAGCCCCTCGTGATGTAGGGCTCCAGATGGAGTTGCCTCGCGGTTTGAGTAGGTGGGAGGGGAATTTTGGGGGGGGGAGGTTTTCAAGCCTCCTCTGCCTGCAGTCCCGGTAGGGAGAGGCGGTGGCGAAGACGACAACAGCGCGGGTGGGGGGAAGAGCAGCTCTGAGGCGAAGATGCACGTCCGCTGGGGCTGCCGCCGCCTTCCTCCTCGGGAAATCCGCTGCCCTCCCTCAGCGCGAGGGGAAGGGACTCTGGCGCTGAGGAGGGAGGATGCAAAAGCAAAGCAGGGAGTTGGCGCTGCACCGCATGTTCCTGCCCCTCTCCAAAGCATGGGGTGGGTTGCAGCGTGTGGCATCCTGCCTAGCGGGGTTTGGGTGTGCACAGGGCGGGAGAGGGAAGCCCTCTTTCCATCTGCAGGTTTTTAATCCCAGCAGTGGCTTTTTCCCTCCTGCCGAAGGTTTAGTTGAGCGCCCCCCCCCCCGGAAGCCATCGACCCCCACCTTTTGTTCAAATTTCCCTCGTTTACATCCCCTCCCACACACGTGCCACGACGCAGGAATGTGATCCGCGTGGGGGCGGGAATGAGCTTACATTATTACAAAAAACAGTAATAATTGAATGCAGTGACAATAATTTATGATAATAAAGAGTGGACACATAGTCCTACAGACACAACCGGCCCTTTGAGGGTGACCAAACTGCTGATGCGGCCCCCGATGAATTTGAGTTTGACACCCCTGACTTAGTTGGTCTCTAAGGTGCTACTGGAAGGATTTTTTTATTTTGTTTTGACCACGTCAGAGCAACACGGCTACCTACCTGTAACTATTAACATCTGCAGGCATTCAGCTATTTAAAGAATAGGATTAAAGAAGTACAAGAATATCTCATGTGTTATCTAAAGAGTTTCTTTTTAATCTGATTGTTGCATGGTTCTTCACACCTTGTAGATGGATTCTTTTGATACATGCTCAGTCTATGGATTTATGTAAACAATTAGGCTAACATATTTATGGGCACAACAACAGCTTGATTTTGTGTGTGTAGAGCCTGATTATAAACTTCGTTTAAGTTTGTTACCCTTGACTTTTTAATTTTACCTTGGAACTTCATATTATCCACCATGTGTTAAATGAACAGCAGCCTTTGCCACAAGTAGCTGTGGCCAAGCGTTACCAGTATCTACCCTCATATAAACACCTACAGAGAGAAATGCTCAATTTGTGAGAAATTCTTACCTGGTTGTGGTGAGCCACGTTTGCTTCCTCACTTCCCCAGTCAAAGCCTTTGAACTTCCCAGCCTTCACAATCTGAAAAAGAGGTGTGCCATACTTTGAAAAACCAAATGGGGAAAGCAGGTGATATAGAAGTTTTCTAGAGGAAAAAACTGTGGCACCGGCATAAACAGGGATGTTGAATGTGCCCCAAACCATGCTATGATTAAGGCTATGCACTAATGTCTAACTTCATCTTTAGTGAGAACAAAAGTTAATGTAAACATACAAAGAAAACTACACAAAGCCATCTGAAAGCAGTAGACCTGTTTTTTAGTACTGCTAGATATGATCTGTCTGTTTTACACCTACTTGGAAGTAACTCCCATTTAACTTAGGGGGGCTTAAGTAAACACATTTAGGTTTGGGCTGCAAATTTCTCTTCCTATCTAATATGAATTCCCTCTCTGCCTCTGGGCAGCTGGATTATGCTGTTTGGTTGGATAAGTAGCCAAGTAACCCATTGCTCAGAAATCAGAATATTGAGCAGGGATCAGGAATTTCCACTCCACAGTCCTACTTAGTCTGCCAGGGTATCCAGTCTCCCCAAAAACTTTCCCACAAAGACACCCACTTGCCCATCAGCTGGTGTCACTCATTTAAATTTTGCTCTGCTTGGCAGGATTCCATGCAAACCACTGCCTTATTAAGGAAGTGTTGGAAGTGTTACTAAAGTGAATCAGGAAGAGGTTTGCATTGGAATCCAGAAGGAGCACCTTCAAGTCACTTTGACATCTTGGATTGTTTAATAGGTTATTAACAGGTTGGGTGCCCCACCCTGTTGTTAAACTTTGCATGTGCAACTGATCATGATAAGAACCGGGCCTGTGGAGCAAAAAAAAGGTTGCCCATTTGTGACACAGCCAAAATGTATATAGGCCACTTTAAAATGTAAATGCATCTGTCTATTCACGTCTATTCGGAACCATTCAATTGGACTTATTCCCAGGGAAGTGTGTCTAGAACTGCAGGCTAAGTCACAGAATCAGAGTTAGAAAACACCAACTCCCTCCCTAAAGATCATTCCACACAATTGATCCAAAATAGAGAGCAGGTTCAAGGGAAGCAGTGGCCAGGAAGAAACACCTCAATTGTGGGATATATGAGCCTCAAATAACCAGCATGTTTAGCTCAAGTTAATGCATGAAGGGTTTAAGACAGTCCAGCCAGGCTTAACTAGGTTATTCCCCCTCACTTGGGAAGGAAGGACTACCAAAGCCATTATTAATTCTCTTCTCCACCATGTGAATCCCATCAGAAAGGACATCTTAGCTAGATGCTCCTCGCTTCTACCATGTGGCTTTAGCAAGGCATCTTTGGTTTCTATACAAATAATTCAGATGAAACTAAGTTAAAGTGTCTATTTTTTCTTGCTACTCTTATGGGAAAGCACATGACTCTGACCTCTGAAGAGTTTGTAAGTAAACCATTTATAACTTACCAAATGTATGCTCTTTTTCTATGCTAAGGGAAGGGGAGCTTTGGAAGAAACTTAAAAGGAGATATTTAAAAGGTTTAACAGTCTATATTTCCATGTTTTGTGATTTTAAATTTCTGCTGGGGCTCTCTCACCAAAGAGCATTTGCCCCAAACCTGGATCAAGGCATCTCCTTTTTTCCCTTTTAAACCATTTACAAACAAGCATTAATATCCAACAGAAATGACTCTCATGAACAAGTCAGTTTCCAATGCCTTTCTACAATGCCTCTTCTACCACATATAGAAGAAAAACAAACCCATGTTATTTTGCGCTACAAGTCTGCGACTTGTACCTCTTTGTTAGGTTGTTCTGTTCTCACAGAGCTATGCAGAAGCTACTGCATTCAAGACCATGTGCTCCCAAATGATAGCACTGCCTTGCCTGCCCAATGATATGAAGACACAGCCTTTGCTAGCCTAGAGCCATCCTGATGCTTTGGACTACAGCTCCCATCAGCAAAAGGCAGTGTGGCCTGGCTGATGGGAGTTGTAGTCCAAAAGGCGGGGAAAGCTTCCAGTAGCACTGGGTTCTGCACTGAGACACAAATCAGTAAAATACCACAGAAATGTAGTATTTGTCCATCTCCATGCATAGGGACTATATTGCCAATAAAAACAAATCCGTTGTGGAAATTATTGTATCTGTAGCACTTGAAATACTCCAGTTTGGAAACATTTTAAACACAATAAAACACTCTCAGCTTTAAATCCTTTATCATAAAAACAAAACATATTTCTGGAGTATGTAAAAATGGAGGCTGAGTTATTAAGATTTTTTCTTTCCATTGTATTTATTCATTTCATTCTTAAAAGTCTTTGTAAAAGCCTGTCCTGATTGCCCATTGTTCAATCAATACAGAAAACTGTTTTTAAACAGAATAGAGGATTTTGGCTACCTGAGCCCAGTGAAGCATGTTCTGGATAGATGTCCCAGCTGGAAAGTGTGAGACATATACATCGATTCGACTCTGTAAGAAAGAGCAAAGTGATTAGATGAATTTATCACAAATTGCAACAGCCACTTTCCTTCCATTTGATTTGTTTGAACTAAAGCAGTGCACCAGAGCTCAACATCTGGATATCACGCAGGAATCCATGTTTACATAGTAACTACACTCCACTCCACTTAACACTTTCCATGGGGCAAGCACAGCACACAGTCCAGGGGCTAGGAGGCACAATACTTGCCCTGCCTCAGGCACTGGCAACCCCTGCTATGCCACTGCTTCTAGTGCAGGAGTCACCACGGTACCCACACAGATTTTCACTAGTGCCCCAGACTCTGAGCTTTCCTTTTAAAAATAAGTCTCTATCCATCATAGGCACAAAATTATGGGGCAAAATGTGCAGGTACCTTCTACAGTATGTTTTGTCTAAGTGTAATTAAGTAATGGAAGGCACAAGTAGCAATTACTTCAGAGAAGCATCAATACACCTACATTATTATTTCTTTACAACACACTATTAAGTAATCAGAAATCTTACCACATTGAAGTTTAGCACATTAAAGCCAGTCATGATGAAGGCAGCACTGCTACAAAGATAATCCATTGGGAAACGGTTGCACAAGTAAGTAGCACACCATTTCAAGGTTCTGCCTTGAGCCAAAAACTGCTTCGTTCCAAACATTTTCTGCCAAAACAAAAACATTAGTACATAGGCCATTTTGTTAGTCAATTCTCTGTTTTCCTAGGGATACTTGTATCTAGTAGCAACAAAATACTGACTTGAACCTAGGCTACGAATAGGAGAAGTAGCTATTCCTCCAATCTGAGAAGGACAGGGGTGTAGGATAGCAGCCAAGTGTGACTATAACATGGGGATAAAACTGACCATGCTCCAATGTTGTTTTATGGATTACAGAGCTAAAAGCAGCAGGGTGGAAGAGATAGACAACACAGGAGACCCAAGCAAACAGCCTCCAACATGATCAGTGAGTGTCTCTGAGCCCCCAAAATGGGCGCATGTGTCTGTAAATATGATCAGCTTGACTCTCTTCCCCTACAGCTATTCATTGTTAATAGGGAAATAAGTCCACAACTTTAAAGAAATAAAGAAATAAAGGTGGAAAGGGGGCAGGGTTGCAGGGGAAGATTTGCCGTTAAGCAAGATCCCTGGCGCACAGGCTTAAAGGTAAAGGTAAAGGAGTCCCTGACCATCAGGTCCAGTTGTGTCCGACTCTGGGGTTGTGGCACTCATCTCGCTCTATAGGCCGAGGGAGCCAGCGTTTGTCGGCAGACAGCTTCTGGGTCCTGTGGCCAGCATGAGAAAGCTGCTTCTGGTGAACCAGAGCAGCGCACGGAAACGCTGTTTACCTTCCCACCGGAGCGGTCCCTATTTATCTACTTGCACTTTGATGTGCTTTCGAACTGCTAGGGGGGCAGGAGCTGGGAGCGAGCAACAGGAGCTCACCCCATTGCAGGGATTCGAACCGCCGACCTTCCAATCAGCAAGCCCTAGACTCTGTAATAAATACATTCCCATGTAACTGCTCCGAATTATTGCTTTAACGGCAACTGAGTTACCCACAGGTGTGATCTGCCACCATAATGACAAGTTTCCCATGGCAATTTTATTAGGAACCATAGATAATTGTGCCAAATACTTTAATATGGGCACCGTATGCAAACAGTATCCACGACTATAGAGCACCAACACCTTTCCTTTTCTGCCCACAGCAGAAACTGGAACCCATGACATGTACAGCAAGGGAGAAAAGCCAGCCCCTCAATATTATTTTTTTACCCCACAAAAGTCCTGGCACAGAACAGCCAAAGCAACACTGTACTATCAAGTTGCAGCATTGGCTAGCATGACCTCTTTAGATGTCTAAGAGCACTATAAATGGCCTCAGGTCAAATTGAAAGGGCATCCCCAAGTACTGTATTTTTTCGTGTATAAGACAAGCTTTTTTGACCCAAAAACGAGGTTCAAAATTTAGAGTTGTCTTATAAACAGGTAGTGCTGAGGGGGGACGGGTGAATGGTTTTTTGGCACGAGCCCAAGACTGTAAGCGGCGATTTCTGCGATGTGAGCAGATACCACCTATCAGCAGCCCAATCACCACCAGCGGCCGCCAATCACGCTCCCGCTTGCTGTGACAAGGGCAGCTATCTATTGGCTGCTACAGTGGAATCGGAAGGGCTAATAGTGGCGATCGGGCAGCTGCGACACAAGCGGTTGTGTGCTGCGTTCTGGCGGGTGAGCAATCTTTGGCATTCCTGCCAAATAATCCTCCCCCAAAGCCCCCTTATTTTCTAAATTTGGAGCCCCCCAAAATAGGGGGCATCTTATACATGGGGGCATCCTATAGATGGAAAAATACAGTACTTAGCTACATCCAGCAATATTTGCATTCTGTTGTTTGAACAAATATTTTGTCCAAAATACATACTTTGAGCTGAGGTTCAGGAACCATTCCAAGTTTGGTCAAAGCCGTATTGGTCAAATACGTTATAGTGGCTACTGGTGCCAATGCAAAGAACATTTTGATCTTCTTGGCAAGGTGTGGCATGGTTGAAAATGAAATGAATGCTGTGGGGTGGGAGGGGAGAGGAGAGGAGAGAAATGAATAGAGTTAGCAATGCAGTCTTGAAAAAACCCAGTAACAAAATCTTAAACCCAGTTTTCGCATAATGCAAAAGCCATCAAGTACATGGAATTGTATGCCCTGTGGGGGACCATTTATACTCAAACATTTCAAGTCAAGGTTACAGGTAGGTAGCCGTGTTGGTCTGGATCGAAGTAAAATAAAAAAATTCCTTCAGTAGCACCTTAAAGACCAACTAAGTTTTTATTTTGGTATGAGCTTTCGTGTGCATGCACACTTCTTCAGATCTGAAGAAGTGTGCATGCACACGAAAGCTCATACCAAAATAAAAACTTAGTTGGTCTTTAAGGTGCTACTGAAGGAATTTTTTTTATTTTATTTCAAGTCAAAAAATTTATTTATTTATAATTAAATCTGAAGCTTTCTTTTAAATTTAAAGTGACTTACAAGATTAGTGAAATAAAGCAACAACAGCAATAATCATAGCTAAAATTGAAGATGATCAAATGTGAAGTTTAATTCTCCATGTTTCTGATACAGTGGTACCTAGGGATCAGAACCTAATTCGTTCCGGAGGTCCGTTCTTAACCTGAAACTGTTCTTAACCTGAAGCACCACTTTAGCTAATGGGGCTTCCTGCTGCCCCATTAAGTGCTTATGAAAATCATCAACGTTTTAGAGCAATTTTATTGTAGCATGCATAATTTGTCTGCAATCTTACCTAGTACCCACAGTTTTGCAAAGCACTTTTTCCAAATATAATGCTTTTTGTATGTATTTCCACTTATGCATTTTTACCCTAGTATATGCATTTTTGTACACATTTCTTGGGTTCAGAATTTCATTTCAAAATCTGGAGAAGGGTGAATTTGGAAGGATGGTTGTGTTTCAGCTCACATATGGTTTTGTGTAGTGTGAATGAAGTGAAATAGGAGCATGTAATCACAGTGAAAAACTGACAGAATAGAAAGGCTTGAAGCTTAAAGGAGAAGCAGCAAACCAGAACAATTTAGGTATGAGGGTTGCCAGGGCTCTAGGGCTGACCTAGTCTCCAGGTTTGCCCAGTCCCCTCCAGGGGGATTGCAAGCTTCAGTTCAGCAAGAGCTGGCTGTATATTGTAACAATGACTCTCCTCCCTCTTTCATTCCTACCCTCTCCTCATTAACCTCCATCTCCAGGGCTTGATGGAGGGAAGGAGTGCAGAGGAAGAAAAGGAACTGGACTAGGCTCAAGAGGAGGAGAGCCTTAAGAGTGTGCATGTGTGACAAGGTGTATCTGCAGAGCACATGAAGAGTAGCAGCCACAGCTGAAACTTCCTGCCCACCCACCCGCCTGCAAAAAAACCCACACCAGAGCAATTCTTGGATGGCTCTCAAATAAGTCAGAGAAGTCACAGAAAATTGACAGAAGTGGAGACTGCAGAGTCGAGACTAAAGGAGGTGTTTATTATTTAGTTTAGTTTAGTTTGAAGCAGAGAAATCACCAAGAAATCCTTTTCAAAATAGAAATCAATGACATGGTGGAAAACAGAGCAGTGTGTTTAAGGTTGTTGTTGTTGTTTAGTCGTTTAGTCGTGTCCGACTCTTCGTGACCCCATGGACCATAGCACGCCAGGCAATGGAGAATTTTACCAAACTAAAATCTGGATTGAAGGCAGAACTACAGTTGAAATTGAAATTACCCCCCCCCCCCCCATTGCAAATTGGGTTATTGTCAAATTTTAGAGACTTTCAGCTATTTGCAATGAACAAATTAAAACAAAAAGCAATTGAATTGTGGGTCCAGCTGCAGAGCTGAAAATGCAACTTATACTGGCTTCTCCAGTACCACTCTTATTCAATCTCTTCATAGCAAGCATCCTTAGTACTTCATAGAGCAGCAGTAGCTGGGAACACCCCCTTCAGTTAAGGTTTCTGTCTTCATTTCCAACCAGTGGCATACTTTCTCATTTGTTAGACTGTTTGCTTTTTATTTAAATGACATGCTCTCAGAGACCATAATTAATGGTGGGAGGAGGCAGGAAGACTCCAGAGGCCCCACAGTGCATACTTCCCCTATGGGCAGAGCGCCCTGCCTCTATGGGTGGCTCGCCGTGTCCCTGGGAACCCTGCGCCAGGCGCCCAAGTGGCTTCCTCCACCACTGCTAGCAACCCTACTAGGGATGGTGAATTATAATGTGCACATCCCAACAGAAAAGGCCCTGCCTTGTTTCTGACCTACTTAAAACTTTTTAGTGCTGCATATGTTTCCTCAGTAGTGTAATACTGTAGTCGTAAATTCACCTGAGTAACACACTCTGTGGCTAATAACAATTATTATTATTATTATTTTATTATTATTAATACCCCACGCATCTGGTTGGGTTTCTCCAGCCACTCTAGGCTGTACTAAGAACCAATAAAACATGAAGTGACACTCAGAGGTGAGGTGAATTTCAAACTGTTTTGGTTGCGAGCCAAGACCCCCCAGAAATTCCCAACCAATAACTCAGACGGACACATTATTTTAGGTTTTGTTTTGGCATAATTTTGGCCACAACTTTATTTAAAATTACAATTAATTTTTTGAGTGTTGGCCTTAGGCTTTGGTTAATCTTCTGCCCCACGGTGGGACAGGACCAGCTCTGACTTCCTGCAATAGGAAAGTCAAGTAAACACTGCATGGAGGAGGAGATAACTGTGCAACAGGCAATCTCCCCCTCCAGAAATGTTCCCCAAGGCTCGTGCTCTGTATAGGCCCCAGCCCCGCACCGTGCGGGGGTGTAAAGACTAGAGCCCCGGAGCCCCAGGATTCCTTTAACGGAATACTTCTATAAGAGCAACCACTGAGGGGCATGCACCTCCATGCGATGCCCCTCCCAAACTCATCAACCAAAGCCTAACCTGCCAACCCTAACAAGCTGTGACTATTGCTAAGCAGTAGGCGAAAAACCAAATGGCAACAGCCAATCAGCCAGATGGAAAAAATTCCTACTGACCCCTGAATACAGGCAGTACCATAGCAAGGTCAACCTAAACCTGCAAGAAAAAAGGAGGAGGGTGGGAGGGAGATCAAATTCACTAGCAGGAATGGAGCTGAACCCCTGGGACGCTGACTACTTAACAGATCCCCTTGTCAATCAAAATTGGATACATGCCATTCTCCCCAGAGACAGCCAGCCCCTCCAATCAGGTTCTCCCAATTAGCTTAAACCCACCCCACAACCACACCGTCATTTCTGATAGGCCTGTTCGCAACTCTCACTAAATCCCTATGCGGGTTAATGAGTTTTATAGAAATATGATTTATCATAACAAGAAGGAATGTTCAGCCAACAAGTTCTCTTCTTCTCTTGTCTCAGGGGCCTTAAGACATTACATCCCAGGTTTGTTAAACTATAGCTTCCTGCTACATTCAGAGAGGGAAACTGTTACCTAAACTCTGATTGCAAACTAGGCTTGATCCTGGTTTGCAATCCAGAATTTTAACAGTTTCTCAGTCCAGACAAACCACTTTTTATAAGCCCCTTAACCAAATTGAATCATCACCTAGATGGGAAGTATCACTAAGAAGGAAAATGCAGGAAACACAAATGCAGGGATTGTTATTCAAGATGCTTCTCCATAAGTGTCCATAGGTTCCATGGAACATCACTATACTATGAGCAAGATGTCTCTTGAATTTAATATACAACAGCAACTGCACAAATAAATATGTAGCTATTAGAATTGCCAACATGTGTTTAAGAATCTTCCTAACCTACCCATTGTGGTGCCTTGGGAATGACCAACATAAAATATTTTCTCCTGGCCAGTTTTGTTCAGGACAAAGTTTATTGAAGCTGGAAGGTCGTATTTAGCCATTTCATCTAAACTGCAAAGAAAAAGGAACAGCCTATGTTTAACAGACATGTATATGCAGTGGGATCTATATTGTGCAAGCCTAAAATGCCCTGTTCTCTGCCCAATGCAATATAAGAACAAAAATATTTTTAAAATATCAGTTTCAGGAGGAACAGTATTTATGCTGTCGGCAGGAGAGGGCTCTGCTTTCCCTCCAACCCATGTCTGTCTGAGGAGCTTCAAATTCCAGCCCAGTAACTTTACAGAGATTCAGAAGGGCCAATATTGAATCTTTCCAGATCAAGTCTAATTGCACCTGAAGTTAAGCTGATCTGCTATCATCTACTCTGTGGAGTTCACCAAGGCCATATTCCACCAAGGCCCTATTCCCCCCAGGAACAAACAAGTTGTTTGTTTGTTTGTTTGATTAAAGGAACAACTACAAATTTTACTTACTTGTAAATGTATTTCTATACCTCCATATCATATATTATAAGAGGAGGAGGAAAAACATGGCTCCAATAGGAAAAGCATGGCTGATTAAAGTTTCCCCCAAAGGGAAAACTAGGAACCAGAAACAAGAAATTAAGTTTAGAAAGCTCACTCTACCTGAATAGCCAGAATTCTTGATGCTTCTCAGTATAGTTGATGTGTTTGTTGGACCAGGTGTTACCTCTGGTGTTTCCAAGCCAAACATCATAACCAGCATCAGCCAATATAAAGCCCAGGCTGTTGTAGTCCATATTAAGCACCCAGTTACTGCTAGAACCGAACAAGCCATGCTGCATGAACACTGCGGGCCTGGGACCTAAAAGTGAATAGTTTTAAGCATAGTTACAATAAGTCATTTCAGTGTCTCCATTCAATAAGATGCAGGAGGGAAGGGCGAGGCACAGACAGCTTGACCCAGAACAGCCTCACCTGGCCAAACTCTCCTCACATTGCACCTCTGCTCTCCTTCCCAAAAATCACCAGTGATGGTGCTGTTAAGAAGCCAGGAGAACAACAATTTCCCCACATGTGCAGCCTCACTGGCCCCTAGTGTGTATCACCTACTACCTATAAACTTGGGATGCAGAGCAGGCCAGCAATATGGAATGCAATATGGAAAGCAAGACAGAGGTATTTTTAAGAATCAACATAAATCATCACTTTGGTATTTGTCGCATTTGATTTACAAGTATGGGGAATCAGAACACCAGCCTCAATATTGTGAATGATTGCTTTCATCTATCTCAGGGGTCCCCAAACTAAGACCCGGGGGCCGGATACGGCCCAATTGCCTTCTAAATCCGGCCTGCGGATGGTTCTGGAATCAGAATGTTTTTACATGAGTAGAATGTGTTCTTTTATTTAAAATGCATCTCTGGGTTATTTGTGGGGCATAGGAATCCATTCATATTTTTTCTCCAAAATATAGTCCAGCCCCCCACAAGGTCTGAAGGACAGTGGACCGGCCCCCTGCTGAAAAAGTTTGCTGACCCCTGATCTATCTGGTATCATGTGAGTAGCTCAACTGTGTAGGTCAGTCGTAGATAGCAGTGCTTGTTAAAGTATCAATTAAAGTGTTGATTAAGGTGAAATAATTTATTGCTCTCTCTTTAAACTTTATAATGGAGCTTAGCACTGGAAGCAGTCCTGCCCTTTCTTCATTGCATCACCTTTGCTGCTCAGTTTTCAGATCATCCTTTAATCAAACTTGACAAATGCAACGCCTTCAGGCTCTCCTACCACATTTCATCGGACTGAACTCCTCACCCAAGGAAAAGCTGCAGACAACACACATAATTACATTGGGGAATTAATCTGGCAGTGTCTATATCAGGGGTCAGCAACCTTTTTCAGCCGTGGGCCAGTCCACTGTCCCTCAGACCATGTGGTGGGCAGGATTGTATTTTGGGGGGGGGGGAATGAACATATTCCTATGCCCCACAAATAACCCAGAGATGCATTCTAAATAAAAGCACACATTCTACTCATGTAAAAACACTAGGCAGGCCCCACAAATAACCCAGAGATACATTTTAAATAAAAGGACACATTCTCCTCATGTAAAAACACGCTGATTCCCGTACCATCCATGGGCTGCATCTGGCCCACAGGCCTTAGGTTGCCTATCCCTGGTCTATACCAAGCAAACTTTTTCAGCAGGGGGCTGGTCCACTGTCCCTCAGACCTTGTGGGGGGCTGGACTATATTTGGGGGGGGATGAATGAATTCCTATGTCCCACAAATAACTCAGAGATGCATTTTAAATAAAAGCACACATTCTACTCATGTAAAAACACACTGATTCCGGGACCATCCGCAGGCTGGATTTAGAAGGCGATTGGGCCGGATCTGGCCCCCAGACCCATGGTCTGCATCTACCCTGTTAGTTCCCTCCTTAAAAAGTCTCACTCTGGATGGCTGAAGTGCATATAGAATCAAAGATTTGTAGAATTGAAGGAACCCCAACTAGTCCAACCCCCTGCAACGCATGCATCCATGACAGATGCCCATCAGACCCCTGCTTAACAATCTTGAAGGAAGGGTAGTCCACCACATCTTGTGGGACTCTGTTCCAATGTTGAACAGCTCTTATGGTCAGAATGTTCTTCCTGATGTTTAGTCGGAATCTCCTTTCTTATAATTTGAATCCATTGGCTTGCTCCATCATCCATGGGACAGCCCTTTAGATATCATATCTATCAATCATATCTCCTCTCCGTTTCCTCATTACCAAGCTAAACTGACCCAATTCCCTCAACTGTTCCTCATAAGACTTGTTTTCCAGACCCTTTATCATCTTTGTCATCTTCCTCTGCACACACACACACACAGAATAATAGAGTCCAACCCTCATGTAGTCCAACCCTCTGCAATGCAAGAATCTCAAGTAAGGCATCCACGATAGATGGTCATCCAATTCTTACTTAAAAACCTCCAAGGAAGGTCCACCACCTTCCAAAGGAGTCCATTCCACTGTCAAACAGCTCTTACCATCAGAAAGTTCTTCCTGATGTTTAGCTGGAATCTCCTTTCTTGTAACTTGAAGCCATTGGTTCAGGTTCTACCCTCCAAAGCAGTTGTCAATATCTTTTTAAGTTGTGGTGCCCAGAACTGGACACAGTATTTCAGGTGTGCTCTGACCAAGGCATAATAGAGCTAGACTATTACATCCCTTGACCTGGACTTCTGTTGATGCAGCCTAGAATAGCATTAGCTTTTTTGCTACTGCATCACACTGTTGACTCATGTTCAGCTTGTGGTATACTATGCCTCCTAAATCCTTTTCATGCATACTGCTGGTAAGCCAGGTGTTCCCAATTTTATATTTGTGCAGGACATGACATTTGTCCCTACTATAATTCATTTTGTTAGTTTTGGCCAGTTCTCCAATCTATTAATAGTAACTCAAATCCCTCAAATTGGAGACATGAAAGGAACATTTCATACAAAGATTACCATAATCAAGGACAAAAGTGGTAAGGACCTAACAGAAGCAGAAGACATCAAGAAGAGGTGGCAAGAATACACAGAGGAATTATACCAGAAAGATATGGAGGTCTCGTACACCCCAGGTAGTGTGGTTGTTGACCTTGAGCCAGACATCTTGGAGAGTGAAGTCAAATGGGCCTTAGAAAGCACTGCTAATAACAAGGCCAGTGGAAGTGATGATATTCCAGCTGAACTATTTAAAATTTTAAAAGATGATGCTGTTAAGGTGCTACACCCAATATGCCAGCAAGTTTGGAAAACTCAGCAATGGCCAGAGGATTGGAGAAGATCAGAATACATCCCAATTCCAAAGAAGGGCAGTGCCAAAGAATGCTCCAACTACCGCACAATTGTGCTCATTTCACACGCTAGCAAGGTTATGCTTAAAATTCTACAAGGCAGGCTTAAGCAGTATGTGGACCGAGAACTCCCAGAAGTGCAAGCTGGATTTTGAAGGGGCAGAGGAACCAGAGACCAAATAGCAAACATGCGCTGGATTATGGAGAAAGCTAGAGAGTTCCAGAAAAACGTCTACTTCTGCTTCATTGACTATGCAAAAGCCTTTGACTGTGTCGACCACAGCAAACTATGGCAAGTTCTTAAAGAAATGGGAGTGCCTGATCACCTCATCTGTCTCCTGAGAAATCTTTATGTGGGACAAGAAGCTACAGTTAGAACTGGATATGGAACAACTGAGTGGTTCAAAATTGGGAAAGGAGTACGACAAGGTTGTATATTGTCTCCCTGCTTATTTAACTTATATGCAGAATTCATCATGCGAAAGGCTGGACTAGATGAATCCCAAGCCGGAATTAAGATTGCCGGAAGAAATATCAACAACCTCAGATATGCAGATGACACAACCTTGATGACAGAAAGCGAGGAGGAATTAAAGAACCTTTTAATGAGGGTGAAAGAGGAGAGCGCAAAATATGGTCTGAAGCTCAACATAAAAAAAACCAAGATCATGGCCACTGGTCCCATCACCTCCTGGCAAATAGAAGGGGAAGAAATGGAGGCAGTGAGAGATTTCACCTTCTTGGGCTCCTTGATCACTGTAGATGGTGACAGCAGTCACGAAATTAAAAGACGCCTGCTTCTTGGGAGAAAAGCAATGACAAACCTAGACAGCATCTTAAAAAGCAGAGACATCACCTTGCCGACAAAGGTCTGTATAGTTAAAGCTATGGTTTTCCCAGTAGTGATGTATGGAAGTGAGGGCTGGACCATAAAGAGGGCTGATCGCCGAAGAATTGATGCTTTTGAATTGTGGTGCTGGAGGAGACTCTTGAGAGTCCCATGGACTGCAAGAAGATCAAACCTATCCATTCTGAAGGAAATCAGCCCTGAGTGCTCCCTGGAAGGACAGATCGTGAAGCTGAGGCTCCAATACTTTGGCCACCTCATGAGAAGAGAATAATAATAATAATAATAATAATTTTTATTTATACCCCGCCCTTCCCAGTCAAGACCGGGCTCAGGGCGGCTAACAACAAATAATATCAACACAAATATAAAAGAAACATTTCAGTTAAAACAACAGAATAATACAATGTTAAAATTCAATTTTAAAATTAAAAATCTACGAATAAGATAAAACCATTATAAATAAAACCTTAGGGGAGGGTAACCGTGGGGTCAGACTGCGTCAGTCCGAAGGCCAAACGAAACAGCTCTGTCTTGCAGGCCCTACGAAAAGATGACAAATCCCGCAGGGCCCTAGTCTCCTGGGACAGAGCGTTCCACCAGGTCGGGGCCAGTACTGAGAAGGCCCTGGTCCTGGTCGAGGCCAGCCTAGCCACCTTGTGACTCGGGATCTCCAATATGTTATTATTTGTGGACCGTAATGTCCTCTGTGGGTCATACCGGGAGAGGCGGTCCCGTAGGTACGAGGGTCCTAAGCCGCATAAGGCTTTAAAGGTCAAAACCAGCACCTTGAACCTGATCCTGTACTCCACCGGGAGCCAGTGCAGTTGGTAAAGCACTGGATGAATATGATCCCGCAGCCGGGACCCCGTAAGGAGCCTCGCCGCGGCATTCTGCACCCGCTGGAGTTTCTGGGTCAGTTTCAAGGGCAGCCCCGCGTAGAGCGAATTACAATAATCAAGCCTAGAGGTGACCATCGCATGGATCACTGTGGCTAGATCAGGTTGAGAGAGATAGGGGACCAACTGCTTAATGCGGCGGAGATGGAAAAATGCCACCTTGGCTGTGGTTGCAACCTGTGCCTCCATGGAAAGGGAGGCATCCAAGGTTACCCCCAAGCTCTTGACAGAAGGGGCTGACACTAATTGGGCCCCAGCGAAAGATGGAAGTTGGCCCCCCCGCCCCATGTCATCCCGACCCAGCCAGAGGACCTCTGTCTTCGAAGGATTTAGCTTCAGCCGACTCCCACGTAGCCATCCAGCAACAGCTTCCAGGCACTTGGTCAATATGTCCGGGGCCGAGGCAGGACGGTCATCCATCAACAGATAAATCTGGGTGTCATCAGCATATTGATGACAACCCAGCCCAAAACTCCGGACAATCTGGGCAAGGGGGCGCATGAAGATATTAAAAAGCATTGGGGAAAGGATTGCACCTTGCGGGACTCCACACACCAAGGAGTGCCGCAGTGACAACCCCCTCCCTAGCGCCACCCTCTGTCCCCGACCTGAGATAAAGGAACGCAGCCATTGTTGGACTGTACCCTGAATCCCCACATCGGCAAGGCGGTGGTCTAAAAGCTCATAATCGACCATGTCGAAGGCGGCTGACAGATCTAGAAGAATCAGCAGCCCCGACCCGCCTTGATCCAGCTGTTTACGGAGGTCATCTGTTAGGGCGACCAGTGCTGTCTCGGTCCCGTGGCCGGGACGAAAGCCGGACTGGAATGGATCTAAAGCCAATGTTTCATCCAGAAACCTACCGAGCTGTTCGGCAACCGCTCTTTCAATTATCTTACCCAAGTATGGAAGATTTGAAACAGGGCGATAATTGGATAGATCTAGCGGATCTGACGATGCTTTCTTTAAGAGCGGACGCACCACTGCTTCCTTCAACTCCTCTGGGAAAGTCCCTGAACTGAGAGACAAGTTGATAATCTCAACCAGGGGGCCCCGTACCTCGTCTGGACACTCTCTAATCAGCCAGGACGGGCAGGGGTCTAGGGAGCAAGTGGTGGGCCTCCCAGCCTGGAGGAATCTGTCTACATCAGCGGGGAGTATGTGGTCGAAATGGTCCAATACTAAACTCGAAGACAGTCGAGGGGCCTCTAGTTCCGCTATTGTATCAAAATTGGCAGAAAGGTCACGGCGAAGTGTCAAGACTTTCTCCGCAAAAAAGCTCGCAAATGCCTCACAGCTATGGGTCGAATTAGTGCCTAAATTTGACTGATCCTCAAGGGTTGTTAGAGACCTGATTGTTCGAAAAAGTTGTGCCGGGCGAGAGCTAGCGGATGCGATGGAAGCTGAGAAGTAAGACTTCTTTGTGGCTTTCACCGCCATCTCGTAGGTTTTCATAAGCGACCTATAAGATGTTCTTGAGGCTCCGTCGCGAGTATGCCGCCATACTCGCTCAAGCCGTCTGAGGTCCCGCTTCATTTTCCGAAGTTCCTCGGTGAACCAAGGGGCCCGGTTTCGGCGGGGTTGCAGAGGGCGCTTAGGTGCGATCTCATCAATGGCCGCCAAGAGCCGGTTATTCCAGTTCTCGACCAGCTCATTTAACGAGCCACCAGGGGGAGCAGGGTCCCGTAAAGCCTGACGGAATCTATCAGGATCCATCAGCCTTCGCGGACGAGCCCAAATCGGCTCACCACCCAAGCGGGGCAGAGGCGAATCCTTGGAAAAGACCCTGATGTTGGGAAAGATTGAGGGCACTAGGAGAAGGGGACGTCAGAGGACAAGATGGTTGGACAGTGTTCTCGAAGCTACGAACATGAGTTTGACCAAACTGCGGGAGGCAGTGCAAGACAGGAGTGCCTGGCGTGCTATGGTCCATGGGGTCACGAAGAGTTGGACACGACTAAACGACTAAACAACAACAACAACAAACAACTCAAATCCCAATTCTGTCCTTTGTGGCATTGGATACCCCTCCCAGTTTGGTGTTGTCTTCAAATTTGATGAGCATCCTCTCAGTACCTTCATCCAAGTCATTTTGAATGTTATTCAAAAGATGTTGAATAACAATGGACCATGTACAGCACTGTACAGCACCCCACTTACCACTTTTTCCCAGGATAATAAGGAATTGTTAGTGAGCACCCTTTGGGTTTGGTCAGTCAACTAGCTACGAAATCACCTTACCTTATCAAGTACAGTAGTACCTTGGAAGTCGAGCAGAATCTGTTCTGGAAGTCCATTCAACTTCCAAAATGTTCGGATACCAAAGGGCAGCTTCTGATTGGCTGCAGGAAGCTCCTGCAGCCAATCAAAAGCCATGGAAGCCCTGTCGGGTGTTTGGCTTCCAAAAATAGTTCGCAAACTGGAACACTCACTTCTGGGTTTATGGCGCTCAGGAACCAAAACTTTCCAGAACCAGGTTGTTTGAAAACCAAGGTACAACTGTACTCATTTTACCAGCTTCTCTGCAAGAATATCATGGGGGACTTTGTCAAGAATTTACACAATGTCCATAGTATTCCTTTGTTCCACCAAGCTTGTAACTCCATCAAAAACTCCATCAAAAAAAAGAAATTAGATTCATTTGGCATGAGGTTTTCTTGCAATAAGTAAAAAAAATTGGAAAGCATGAAATTATCATTTTTCTAACAATAATTTTTAAAGGCCTAACAGTATTTGCATGTATACATAATAGTTACCTCAAAAAAAAACACTCACCCGATTTCTGGTTATTTCTTTTCCCATGAGGAATTCTGTTAATACTCAGGATATATCCATCATCTGTCACCACTTCATATGTCTCACTGGGATATCCTTTGAAGGAAATCATTTCACCCTTGGCGGAAGGGAAAAAAAGAAAGGGTTGAGCTTGGTTGCGACTGTAAAACTCCTGGACACTTCTTTTCCAAAGAAGACTATATCTTTAATAGCATTGGTTCCCAAACTCCACCCAATACCTTTGGATCACTAGAAAATTGCTGAAGGTCTTTGTGGACCACTTAATGATTTTTCTTCATGCTGTTGAACAATAATAATGCATAGGGCAAGATGCTAAAGTTGCTACTGCTGATACCTAAATGAAGCTCACAGAGCACTGGGGTTACATGAAGCAGATGTTGGGAGCTACTTTGGGAATGATTAAATAATAATAATGCTGCAAGCTGCCCTGAGCAATGATGTATTTTCAGAGGGCAGGGTACATATTTCAAAACCATCATCATTATCTTCACCACCATCATTTTCTTGCTCCCTGCAATCCCAGCATTCCATGAAAAACAAACTTTAGGTATGTGGAATATAGCACAATTAAGCAGCACTAATAACCAAAAATGCCTTGAGTTAGGCAAATAAAAGAATAAAAGATAGATGGCTTACAACATCCATAGTAGCTTCTGGTTGTACAGTTCTTCTTTTCATGAATATTCCTGAAGTAACAAGGGCTTGGACCAAGCCTGCCCCCATTATGAAGAGCCACATCCTTGATGTGCATGGAAGCAAATCCATCTTTCAGCGTGGAGTACAAGACTGGGCTCCACAGAGCTTGATTAAAGAATATGTGCTTAAACTCATGTACTGGAGAATGAAATGGCAGGTAGCGTGGCTTAAATAGCTTGCCTCTCTTCACCTTCATCTTCCTCCCTGGGAGGAAGGTGCCGCTCTTCACCTTCCTTCCTGGAAGGAAAAGAAACATCCTCTCTAATTGATATCATTGGTTCAGTCTTGCCCAACTCCCAATATAATCTTACGCAAACTTCTCAGAAGGTATTTCCACTGAGTTCTGTGTGGCATCTTTCAAGGCAAGTGGGCATAGGACTGCAGTCTCAGTTCAACAAAAGATTAGTCAAGGTGTAACAGATCATTTAGTGCAGCCGTTAAGAGTACAATGATCAATCTCCAGGTAGCTGATTCAAAGCTCATCTGGGTGGCCTGAGGCACATTATTTTTCACACCGTAATCATATGGAATATATAGATAAATGTCAATCTAAAGGACCCATGGACAGTTAAGTCAAGTCAAAGGTGAATATGGGGTGTGGCACTCAACTCGCTTTTCAGGCCAAGGAAGCCGTCTTTTGTCCACAGAAAGCTTTCTAGGTCACATGACCAGCATAACCATTCCAATATTGGCACACAGAGAACAAGTGCCGGAGCACAAGAAACACCGTTTACCTTCCCATCTCAGTGGTACCTATTTATCTACTTGTGCTGGTATGTTTCAAACTGCTAGGCTGGCAGAAGCTGGGACAGAGCACAGGAGCTCACCCCATTGCATGAATTCGAACCGCTGACCTTCCGATCAGCAAGCCCAAGAGGCTCACTGGTTTAGAGCACAGCGCCACCCGCATCCCAAACATATGGAGTTAATGTTGGATTGATGAAAAAGAACACTTTGTGTGGTTGACATGCACAACAGACCTTCCGAGAAAGCTGATCACAACTTCAACCACACAGAGAGGCAGCCACCTCCCAATCACTCTGTGGGTTGAATCTGCTTCTAGAATTTTCCAGAGAGTTATGGAGGTCACTGGTTCTCCACATGACTGTGATCAATACAGCAGCTACTGGTAATCTCATGTATATTGTATAATGTATAACTCAAAACTACCCAAGAGAGGCGTTTATTAAAAAGTTGCGTACCATTAATAAATCAGGATATGCACAAGCCAAACTTACCCATATATGTGCCCTTTCCTGTTTAGCATGCAAAAGATGCCAGGATCCAGCACTTAACAATCAATTATGTGCACACCCAGAAACCACATGCAATGGCTTCATTTAATGCAAGAATCAGAAGCTATGCTCCCCTATTGCCCCATATCTTCTGACTTATATTAACTTTTTGTGAGTACCAGCAGGATTTGTAGTCCGCATGGGGCAACTGAGAAGAAAGAAGCATGTGGGTGGGGAAAACATGGCTTCCAAAAGAACACAAAAGCTTTAGAATAGGGGAACACAAGTAGGGGAAATACCCCCCTTTCAAAAACAAAAAACAGGCAAATGAGGAAGGAATACAGTGGAGTGTTTGCTGTACAGAGAAGGGTGGAAAACTGAAGAAGAGGAGTGAAAATGGAATAGTGAATCCCAACACTCCTACTTGTTACAGAAAAAACTGCCACTCAACACACATTCAGCAGCATTTGCTGTGGTGATGGTGGTCAACAGGCAGTGCATATATGTCTGTTCTGATATATTTCTTTTTTTAAGAAAGAAAGGTCTCCTGGTACCTGATTCTCAACAGGCAGTGCATATATGTCTGTTCTGATATATTTCTTTTTTTAAGAAAGAAAGGTCTCCTGGTACCTGATTCTGATCTGGAAATGGTCATAACTCTGACAATAGCAGCAAAATCAGCAATTACAAACTCTTAGAAGAAAACTACAGCATTGTATGAAATACGAAAAATCGTAACATTTTTATTTTGTAACGTAACGTAACATTTTGTAAAAGAGAGGAGGCTGTGCCTATTTGTAGCTGTATGGAGACATGGTCCTTATTTATTATGGCTTGGAATGAAACGTATTTGGGGAATAAGAATAGGTATAATTTAACCATATTGTTAAACAGATATGAGTGGTTAAAATAATTATCTATGTAATTTTTTCTCTTTGATGTAGTTTGTTATTATTTATTTCTTTGTCCTCCTTTTCTTCCTTTTTATATTCTGAGTATTTATTATCAAAGTATGGTTTAAATGGTTAAAATAATAAAGATACTTGGAAGCAGAAATAAAAATGAATTATTTTCTCATAATGCAGTGAGAACCTGATTGTATTTGTACTGCACAGATGTCATAAGTCAAATTGCCTTCTGGAGAGGGAGTTGCTTTCTTTCTCTCAGAGTCCCAGCACAGTCCTATCTCTGCATCTGAGTAAATGATGCCAACTTTGGACCCTGTGGAGGATCCATTGGAAATTGTGCAGAGTTTGAACTTCCGGTTTAAATTCCCATGGTCAATTGAGGTGATCCCATTCCTGTTTCATTTTTCTCTTTGTAGTTCTATAGATTTGTTTCCATTGCTTATGTTCTGCTGTTCTAAGGGAGAGAAAAGGTTCTTCAAAATGTTGGTTTTTTTAAATTTGAGATTGGTTCAGAGAGCCGATTTGAATATCTGAACATTTATTTATGAGGTTATGGGAAGAGTCAGCAATTATATACTGTTGGCTGTGACAAGCTTTGCTTTTTTAATGTATGGGGACTGGGTGGTGAGTAGGGAACTAATGGAAAACAGACTTTTAAGTGGATTTCCTTCCAACTTCTAATTCAACCTCTGTCATGACATAGACTCCTGTTATGATTATGTTGTTGTAGTTGTTGTTGTTGTTGTTGTTGTTGTTGTTGTTGTTGTTGTTGTTGTTGTCCTTCCAGTGAGCACTCAGGGCTGATTTCCTTCAGTATGGATAGGTTTGATCTTCTTGCAGGTCATGGGACTCTCAGGAGTCTCCTCCAGCACCAAAATTCAAAAGCATCAATTCTTCGGCGATCAGCCTTCTTTATGGTCCAGCTCTCACTTCCATACATCACTACTGGGAAAACCATAGCTTTAACTATACGGACCTTTGTCAGCAAGGTGATGTCTCTGCTTTTTAAGATGCTGTCTAGGTTTGTCATTGCTTTTCTCCCAATAAGCAGGCATCTTTTAATTTTGTGACTGCTGTCACCATCTGCAGTCATCATGGATCCCAAGAAAGTAAAATCTCTCACTGCCTCCATTTCTTCCCCTTCTATTTGCCAGGAGGTGATGGGACCAGTGGCCATGATCTTAGTTTTCTTGATGTTGAGCTACAGACCATATTTTGCGCTCTCCTCTTTCACCCTCATTAAAAGGTTCTTTAATTCCTCCTCACTTTCTGCCATCAACGTTGTTTAATCAGCATATCTGATGTTGTTGATATTTCTTCCGGCAATCTTAATTCCGGCTTGGGATTCATTCAGTCCAGCCTTTCACATGATGAATTCTGCATATAAGTTAAGTTACCTAAGCAGGGAGACACTATACAGCCTTGTCGTACTCCTTTCCCAGTTGTTCCATATCCAGTTCTAACGATGGCTTCTTGTCCCACATAGAGATTTCTCAGGAGACAGATGAGGTGATCAGGCACTCCCGTTTCTTTAAGAACTTGCCATAGTTTGCTGTGGTCGACACAGTGAAATGCTTTTGCTTAGTCAATGAAGCAGAAGTAGATGTTTTTCTGGAACTCTCTAGCTTTCTCCATAATCCAGCGCATGTTTGCTATTTGGTCTCTGGTTCCTCTGCCCCTTCGAAATCCAGCTTGCACTTCTGGGAGTTCTCGGTCCACATACTGCTTAAGCCTGCCTTGTAGAATTTTAAGCATAACCTTGCTAGCGTGTGAAATGAGCGCAATTGTGCGGTAGTTGGAGCATTCTTTGGCACTGTCCTTCTTTGGGATTGGGATGTAGACTGATCTTCTCCAATCCTCTGGCCACTGCTGAGTGTTCCAAACTTGCTGGCATATTGAGCGTAGCACCTTAACAGCATCATCTTTTGAAATTTTAAATAGTTCAGCTAGAACAGTGTTTCTCAACCTTTTTTGGGCCAAGGCACACTTCTTCCATGAAAAAAATCACGAGGCACACCACCATTAAAAAAGTTTAAAAAATTAACTCTGTGCCGCCCTATATTGACTACCGTGTTTCCCCCTTTTTAAGACACTGTCAGGGGATGTCTTATTTTTTAAAAATTTATTACTGTTTTTATTACAGTACTTGTATAATACAGTATTACAACTTGTGGCGGGCTGGACCGTGTGTGTGCGCGCACACACACACACATACGCCCATGCCTTCCCTCCCTCCCCACGTTCAGAAGGAGCAGGCTGGGCTGGGGAGGGGGCACCCCGTCGACACTGGGTCTCAGCTTGCGCTGAGGGGCTGCAGCCACCCTGTCAGGAAGGGCCCCTATCCCAGGGTGTCCATGACCATGCTGCTAATGTGCCACCGCCAAGCAGCACAGAGGAGTCCTCCTCCTCCCTCCTTGCAGGCTCTCTGCTCCGCGGCGCTGCTGGGCTCTCCGAGTGTTCTGTGCTGCAGCTGCCGCCGGTTCTGGGCTGCGGAGAGAGCAGGCAGGGCGAGCACGCGCAACCTGTGGGAATTGATGCACTCCCATCTGCGGCGTGTGCAAATGGCCCGGGAGGCCTGCCTCCACTAGGTCGGGTCTCCACACAAGGCGCCTTCACCACCGTAGCTGCAGGCTTCCCCCGGGGACCGCCTGCAAAGCGCCGCGCCGAGGCTCCCAGGGGCTGAAGCCGGAGGCAGCGAGGGGCAGATTCCGGCCCCAGTGATGTCAGGCCTCCCCATGGGACCGGGACCGGGGGGGGGGGATCTCGCTCAGCTTCGTCACTCTCCCGGACAGCAGCAGCAGCGAGAGGAGTGCACGCTCAGTGCGGTGGGGGCTGAGGCATGGTGGAGTGCCCCGAGCCTCTGGGAGCCGGCAGGAGGAGGAGGCTTGCCGGGTCGTCACCCAGCAGCGCGCGCAGAGCACCCCGAGCCTCCGGCAGCCAGCAGCAGCAACAACAATCCCAGAGGCTCGCGGCACACCAGCCAGCGTCTCGCAGCACAGTAGTGTGCCGCGGAACAGCGGTTGAGAAACGCTGAGCTAGAATACCATCACTTCCACTGGCCTTGTTATTAGCAGTGCTTTCTAAGGCCCATTTGACTTTATTCTCCAGGATGTCTGGCTCAAGGTCAGCACCCACACTACCTGGGGTGTACAATACCTCCATATCTTTCTGGTATAATTCCTCTCTGTTTTCTTGCCACCTCTTCTTGATGTCTTTTGCTTCTGTTAGGTCCTTTCCACTTTTGTCCTTTATTATGGTAATCTTTGTACAAAATGTTCCCTTCATATCTCCAATTTTCTTGAACAGATCTCTGGTTTTCCCCATTCTATTGTTTTCCTCTATTTCTTTGCATTGCTCGTTTAAGAAGGCCCTCTTGTATCTCCTTGCTATTTTTTGGAAGTCTGCATTCAATTTCCTGTATCTTTCACTATCTCCCTTGCATTTTGCTTGCCTTCTCTCCCCCGCTATTTGTAAGACCTCATTGGACTTTGCTTTCTTACATTTCCTTTTCATTGGGATGGTTTTCGTTGCTGCCTCCTGTATAATGTTACAAGCCTCCATCCATAGTTTGTTCACCAAATCTAAATCCTTAAACCTGTTCCTCATTTCCACTGTGTATTCATAAGGGATTTGATTTAGATTGTGTCTTACTGGCCCAGTGGTTTTTCCTACTTTCTTCAGTTTAAGCTGGAATTTTGCTATAAGAAGCTGATGGTCTGAGCCACAATCTGCTCCAAGTCTTGTTTTTGCTGACTGTATAGTGCTTCTCCATCTTTGGCTGCAGATAATATAATCAATCTGATTTTGATGCTGCCCATTTGGTGATATCCATGTGTAGAGTCGTCTCTTGTGTTGTTGGAAAAGAGTGTTTGTGATAACCAGCTTGTTCTCTTGACAGAACTCTATTAGCCTTTGCCCTGCTTCATTTTGAACTCCGAGGCCAAACTTGCCAGTTATTCCTTTTATCTCTTGATTCCCTACTTTAGCATTCCAATCCCCTATAATGAGAAGAACATCCTTCTTTGGTGTCATTTCTAGAAGGTGTTGTAAGTCTTCATAGAACTGGTCAATTTCACTTTCTTCAGCACCAGTAGTTGGTGCATAAACTTGGATTACTGTGATGTTAAAAGGTCTGCTTTGGATTTGTATCGAGATTTTTCCTTAGTTCTCTATAAATGTTTTTTAAAACATGCACATTAGAATTGCACACCCCTCGTGGCAAGTCATATAAATGTTTTCCTGCAACTGTAATTATGCTCCAAGAACACCATCCAAAAGACAGGCACGAAAGGTTATTGAAGCACAAATTGTTTAGGCAACACTTTTTCGCCCACAGCCCTTTGAAAATTTGGGATTTGGCTGTCATTAAAGCAATAAAAACCACCTTTCAACAGCCACTTATGTAACTCACAGGGTGCTACCATATTCACCAATTAGAAACATCCCAAATAAACATTAGGAAGACTTTAGTTTGCATCCAACATTGCTGTTCCACTCATGCAACAGACCTCTACTTGCAAAATGCAATACCATGTCCTCTTCTTCTTCCTGCATCCTCCTGTGCTCCCTCAGAAGCTGCTCCAGAGTGTTGCAGGACCATCTGGAACTGATTTGGTGGGAATAGGTAAGACAAGGCAAGACCTTTTGCACGAGTGGAACTCCATTTGTGCAGTGTTGGCTACAACTCTTGGTATTTATACGTTAATACAGGGGTACCTCTGATTATGAACTTATTTCGTTTCGGAGGTCCGTTCTTAACCTGAAACCGTTCTTAACCTGAGGTACCACTTTGGCTCAGAACAAACAGAAATATCAACATATCTGGAATCACACGCCATGTTATTTGGCCACAGATGATCAGACAACATATTCAAATCAATTAGCTATTATAGTGATATAATTTAAATGATTATGTAAAACCTAACACTGTAGTTAAAGGCAGATTCTCCCCAAGCATTTGTTCTCTCCCTCTCCCTCTCCCTCTCCCTCTCCCTCTCCCTCTCCCTCTCTCCCTCTCTCTCTCTCTCTCTCTCTCGCTCTCGCTCTCGCTCTCTCTCGCTCTCTTGCTCTCTTTCTCCCTTCTGGAAGGCCCTCCAGCCATCCAGAACAGATTATGTGGTTGGTAGTGGATCCATCAGTGCAACAGTTTGCATCCTGTGATTTTGAAATGACGTTCAACAACTTCACAGAAACCAAGGTGCACTTTCCCATAGAAAGTAATGCAGAATGAATTAATCCATTCCAGACTTTTAAAAACAACCATGGGCGTAGGCAGGGGGGGCAGGAGGGGGCAATTGCCCCCCCTAGAAGCAGGGCCACTGGCCAGCCTGCCCCACTGCCCGCCCGGTGCCGTCTCCCTTCTCCCTGGCTGGCTGTGGGGCGGGCGGCGGGAAAGCACCAGAGCCGCGCAAAGCGTTTGGCTGGCTTTCCCTCCCTCCACCCCACAGCCAGCAAGGGAGAAGGGAGACGTCCCTTCTAGCCGGCTGGCTGTGGGGCGGGCGGAGGGAAAGCCAGGCAACCGCTTTGCGCGGGTCTGGGGCTTTCCCTCCACCTGCCCCAGCGATTGCAGAGGGGGAGGAGGGGATCGGAGCAGCCCGATTTCGGGCTGATCCTGGCTCCCCCTCGTCCCTTCCGATCGTGGAGGGGGAGGAGGGAGTCGGAGCAGCCCGATTTCGGGCTGATCCTGGCTCCCCCTCGTCCCTTCCTATCGCGGAGGGGGAGGAGGGAGTCGGAGCAGCCCGATTTCGGGCTGATCCTGGCTCCCCCTCGTCCCTTCCGATCGTGGAGGGGGAGGAGGGAGTCGGAGCAGCCCGATTTCGGGCTGATCCTGGCTCCCCCTCGTCCCTTCCGATCGTGGAGGGGGAGGAGGGAGTCGGAGCAGCCCGATTTCGGGCTGATCCTGGCTCCCCCTCGTCCCTTCCTATCGCGGAGGGGGAGGAGGGAGTCGAGCAGCCCGATTTCGGGCTGATCCTGGCTCCCCCTCGTCCCTTCCGATCGTGGAGGGGGAGGAGGGAGTCGGAGCAGCCCGATTTCGGGCTGATCCTGGCTCCCCCTCGTCCCTTCCTATCACGGAGGGGGAGGAGGGAGTCGGAGCAGCCCGATTTCGGGCTGCTCCGATGTGGCCCCGCCCCCGCCCCTTGGCCCCGCCCCTTGCTCCCCGCCCCTTGCCCCCCCTGATTTTCATCCTGGCTACGCCCCTGAAAACAACCCCCAAAACAGCAATTTAACATGAAAGCAATAAACAATGTACTGCAGTCGCACAAGCAATCAACCAGTTGCTGAGCTGAGTTCCATACAAAACAATCACAAAAACAAAACAAAAAAGAGCTGTAAAAACAAAAATGCAGAATAGCTAGCAAAAACAGACAGACCTCAGTGTAACACTCAAAACAGAAGTGTGACACTCAAATCAGAAGTGTAACACTCAAAACAGAGCATGTTCGGCTTCCAGGTGTGCAGTTTTGGGGTTCCAAGTGGTTTGAGTACCAAGGCATTTGAGAACCAAGGTACCACTGTAAATGTATGTTTTTGCATCTTCACACGGGAACCCACAAGGTCTTTTTCCTTAAGCGAACAAAATTATTGCTGCAAAGGAAGCAAAGTTGCAAGGCAGGCTAGATTTTGAGAATCTTGTTTTAAGATACAGTACTTAAAAGGAGGGATAGTTTCTTTCACATTCTCTTTATGTTGCAAGAACAGCATCTCCCAGCTAAAGTTACAAAGTATCACTCATATGGGCCACAGCTCCATCTTCTGGCATCAGATTGCATCAACTTGCTTGAAGTGGTAACTTGTTCTGAAAATGTATCACTGTTAAGATTCAAAAGGCAACAGGAACTTCCCTGTCTAGGATCTTCCTAATTACGGATTTTGCACATACAGTACTGTATAGTTACAATTAAAGCTGCGAGGGGATTATCTTCACCACCTTAAAATTCACCTTGCAGCTTGTTGCCTAAATGGTAGGAATGGTGGTCCATTTTTGCACTTTCTAGACTGGATAACTTGAAACACATAACATCTCTGTTCTTTCAGAATTTAGTTTTAAAAAATGGATCCACATCCAGCCTGTCACTGCCTCCAAGCACTGGCCTAACACCTCAATGCCTTCTTGGATCATTATCATATTGGGAGCTTTATCTACAGCCCCTTTGCTAATGATTCCCAACACGGAATCCACCTTTTTCACAGCAGCCACAACATCTTTATCAAGCTCTCTGCTATGACCCCATGGTCTCAATTCTGGTCCATCACTGCCAGTACAGACCCCATGAGCCTATACAGTATGTGGAATTAAGATTTTATCTGCCGCAGTGTGTATCAGTTTACACTTGCTTGGATTGAATTGCATTTGCCATTTTACTGTCATTTTGGAGAGATCCTTTTGAATCCTTTTATTCCGACTCTCTACTTCCTGTTTCTTAATAGTTGCTATTGTTCTCGAGAGCAAATGTGCTTGTGGTAAATGGCTGAGGGGAGTTTAAAGGAAGAGATAAAGAAGAGAAGGAGGGTGTCACTTTTAGGCTCCTGCAGTGGCAATTTTCACTTAGACTGACTGTGGCAGCACTGCAGAAGAATTATGTGCTCTTTTTGTCCTCCTTATAGCTTCCATGCTTCTCTTTGAAGTTTTGGTGAGAGGAAACTTCAGCCCTGGTCCACCAAGGACAACATTCTAATACATGGTCAAATCTTGCATTCCAACAACTAGGGACTGACATCAATGCAGATTTCAAAAATCATTTCCAAGTAAATGGTGTTTAGTCCCAAGGTGCCAATTTTTAAGTAAGTTTGACACATTGTGTTGCTTTCAAGATGAATGTTTATTGCTTATACTGTATATATCCTGCTAATGTTTCTAAGTAACTACAGTGGTTTTTAAGGTATTCTACAAATTTTTCTCATTCTTTTTTTTAAAAAAATATTTTTATTCATTTTCAATAAAAATTCTTCCAATTAATGACAAATCAAATCAAATCATTCCAAATTACAATAATAACAATCCCACCACTTATATTTTCCAGGCACGTCCAACAGGTAGATCTTGATCTACTGGTAGATCACTGGACATCTGTGGTAGATCATGGTAGCTCCCCCCCCAAAAAAGCTTTGGCTCCCCCCAAAAAGGCTCAACAACTTTGCCCTGAGCCCCCCCCCACTTGGCTTTCCTCCTCCCTAAAACTAGCTCAACAACTTTGACATGAACCCCCCCCCCAAAAAAAGGGGGTAGATCACTGGCAGTTTTTAATTCTGTGAGTAGATCGCAGTCTCTTGGGAGTTGTCCCCCCTCCAATATATTCCAATTATTTAAAAAAAATCAAAGGGGGACTCCCCATTTTCCAGGTAGCTAGAGATATTGTCCTCATTAAAGTCTCTGCGTTCTTTGCTATTTTTCATTTTCATAACTCTGATTTTAACTGTCCTCATCTTCTCAGTCCATCAGTTGCTATTTCTGTGACTCACTATCTTTTTAAACAGTTCCTTATATTATTAACACACAGGAGGCATTTTTATTCCATATTGTTCTCTGTCCAATTATTTTGAAGTGCAGTCCTCTTTCTTTGATCTCTCCTTCATTCGACGAAGTCTCGTTAAGGCTCTGGGCTTTGTTCCAAAGTGTATCAACGGTGTATCAACAAATTCTTTCTGATCTCTCTTAATAAGATGGTGTATTTGTATGATTCCATTAAGTACTGTATTTTGGGGTATGCTTCAGGATCTGTATGTTATATGAGAATTATTTCAGTTTCTTCTAAAGGAGCCCCCCTCCCCCCCCCCAGTTCTCCTGGGCCCTGGGAGAAGTGGCAGGGCCCAGAATTCACCGTCATTATGTCCTCAAATCATATATAGAAATAATACATACAAGCAGATGTGTCATAGAGCAAAAGTATTCCTCACCTCCAAATATTCTATTACATCCAATATATTTCTATGTCTTTCATCTGTCGGCCGGGTAAAAACCCGGCCTGATCTGAATGTATCAAATCTGTTGACTTGCCAAATGCAAGATGGTTCTTTTCAGGGCCGTCTTAAGCCTATCTGGCACCATGGTGCAGGGATCCCTTGGGCGCCCCCCACCCCCACCCTTCCCTCGGGTGGGCAGCAGCTGGAGGGTAGTTCATATCCAGCCTGGACCCCCCGCCCCGCCCCCCCCCAGCAAAGAGCACAGCGGCTCACTATGGCGCAGACAGGCGGGCTCACCAATGGGACGGGCTCGCCTGATCTATTGCTGAGGCGGCTACTTCTGATGCTGACGCTGACGCCTCCGAACTCTGAACTTCGCGCTGTGCCCTGCCCCCCACCTTGGCTGACTCTAGCCCTGCCTGGAGCTATCCCCTGGCAGAAATTCTGGCCCCCGATGCCATGGCTGCCTGCAGAGTGCACTTTTTTTGTTTTTTGTTTTGTTTTTTTTAGGTTTAAAAAAGTACTTTATTGAAACTTTAAAATGAATACATATCATTAAAAGACAGATAAATCATAATTGTTAAATCCACTCACTCCTCAAAAAATAAATTGTATAAATATAAATCATATAACTCTTATAAATCATATAAACCGTAAATCATATATAATTCCATACCATTCATACAACTTAATATAACGCGTCAAGAAAAGAAAAAAAATTAAAAAAAGAAAAAGACAAGACAAAAAAGACAAAAAAGAAAAAAAGAAAACAGGAAAAACAGAAAAGAACAGAAAAATAATATTGACGAATCTTCCTACTATTTACTACACGCTTTCCTTCTTCTAAGCCTAATGACTGCCATTTCTCATTTCCCCTATTTGTATAGTTTTCTATTTGTCTAAATATTCTTTCTCACCTTTTATAACTTCAATTTATGCACGTTACTAGTCTATTTTCTAAGTTTTCTTTTTCCAGAAACTCTTGCACATATTTCCATTCTTCTATTATTTTACGTCTAGGGATATCTCTTACTATCGCCATTAGTTTTGCCAATTTTAAATACTCTACTAATTTCTCTTGCCAATCTTGTATTGTCGGAATCTTTTCTTCTTTCCAATTTGATGCTATTAAAATTCTTGCAGCCGCACAGGCATATAGTAAGATGTTTATTCTATCCTTTGGGAAATCTAATGGGACCATACTTAAGAGGAATAGCTCGGGCTTCTTTTCAAATGTGTATTTCATCATCTTTTTTAATTTTTCATAAACCTCATTCCAAAATTTTGCCACCTTTGGGCATGTCCACCAGCAGTGATAGAAGGAACCTGTTTTTTCCTGGCATTTCCAACATTTGCCATCTCCTGATCTGTAAAATTTTTCAATCTTTTCCGGGGTTATATACCATCTATGGAACATCTTTTAAATGTTTTCTCTAATTGTTGTGCATGCTGTAAATTTTATATCTGTTTTCCATAATTTTTCCCACTGACTAATTAGGATTGGTCTTCCAATATCAATTGCCCAAGTTATCATTACTTTTTTAGTCAATTCATCTTTTAATTCCCAATCCAATAAAAATTTGTACATTTTGCCTAATGGTTTTTTATCATTATTTATTATTATTTCTTGTAATTTTGACTCACTTCCTGAGAAGCCAATTGCTTTGTGTGAATTAAATATACTTTGTATTTGGTTATATTGTAACCAACTTGAACAATACTTCTTTATTTCTTCATAGGGTTTTAAATTCAGACTATTTCCTTCCTTCACTACCAGGTCCTTATATGTTGGCCATTTTCCATCTCCCCAGCTGGGCCTCATCACTGACATTTCCACGGGGGATGCCCACCAGGGGCTTTGTGGCTCCACTAAATTTTTAAACTCTTGCCAAATCTGGAATAGTGATTTTTTAACTATGTGGTCTGTGAATTCCCTGTTGTTTCCTTTTTGTTCCATTAATAGATAATTATGCCAACCTTTGATGTTGCGAAAACCTTCCACCTCCAACAGTTCTTTATTCTCCAGGGTTAGCCATTCCTTGATCCAGCAGAATCCCGCTGCCACATAATACAGCCTCAGATCTGGTACTCCCCAGCCTCCTCTTTCTTTTGTTTCTGTTAATAATTTATATTGAATTCTGGGTTTCCCCCCTGCCCAGATGAATTTACTTAGGATCTTTCACCATTCTTCAAATATCGCCTTTTTCCCCACTATCGGAAGAGTTTGGAAGAGAAACATAATTTTGGGTAACACCACCATTTTTATCGCTGCTATTCTGCCTGAGATTGATAAAAATAAATTTTTCCACCTTTCCAAATCTACTTTAATATCTTTCCACAATTTTAAATAATTATTCTCAAATAGATTTATATTGTTCGTGGTCATTTCTATGCCTAAATATTTTACTTTTTTAACTACTTGCCAGCCTGTCAATTTTTCCAAATTTCCTATCTCTTCTTTTCTTATATTTTTCGTCATAATTTTTGTTTTTTTCACATTCACTTTAAAACCCGAAACATTCCCAAAATCTTCTAATTTCTTTTTTAATTTCGATATTGATTCTTCTGGATTTTCTAACATTACTATAATGTCGTCCACGAACGCCCTCACTTTGATTATATGTTTTCTCATCCTTATCCCTTTAATTTCCTCCTCATCTTTGATTTCATTTAATAAACATTCGATGGTCATTATAAACAGTAAGGGCGAAAGCGGACAACCCTGCCTCGTTCCTTTTCCGATTCCCCCCACCCCCACTCTTCCCTCGGGTGGGCAGCAGCTGGAGGGTAGTTCATATCCAGCCTGGACCCCCCGCCCCGCCCCCCCCAGCAAAGAGCACTGCGGCTCACTATGGCGCAGACAGGCGGGCTCACCAATGGGACGGGCTCGCCTGATCCATTGCTGAGGCGGCTACTTCTGATGCTGACGCTGACGCCTCCGAACTCTGAACTTCGCGCTGTGCCCTGCCCCCCACCTTGGCTGACTCTAGCCCTGCCTGGAGCTATCCCCTGGCAGAAATTCTGGCCCCCGATGCCATGGCTGCCTGCAGAGTGCACTTGTTTTAATGCCGGTTGCTGGTGGGCTGCGCGACCATGAGCAGCAGGAGTCCCAGGGCCACGGAGCTTGCGAGGCCCTGGGGAGTCGCCTCCTCCTGACGACAGCCCACTGCCGGCGCTCTCACTGCTGCCCAGCGGCCCAAAGAACAGGACAGCGGCTTGGCGGGCAGCGGCTGAGGGGATTCCTGCAGCCCAGGGAGAGGAGGAGGCGGAGGAGGAGCCATAGGGCTTAGTAGCTGGTTGTGCCCTGCCAGCGCCCCTGAGAGGCCGCCGCCCTGGTGCGATGAGCCACTAGGCCCTATGGGAAAGATGCCTCTGGTTCCTTTAAAATTAGATTCAGAAGCAATAAAAATGCAAGTGAGTGGGAAGATTACAGATTTTATTCCAAACAGCAAGCAAAATATGCATTATCAATCAGCACTTCAATCTGCCACCGAGAATCCCTGAAGAAGTGGCGAAGTGACCTCCAGGTAGAAGAAGAGTTTGGATTTGATATCCCGCTTTATCATTACCCGAAGGAGTCTCAAAGCAGCTAACAATCTCCTTTCCCCTCCTCCCCCACAACAGACACCCTGTGAGGTGGGTGGGGCTGAGAGACTTCAAAGAAGTGTGACTAGCCCCAGGTCACCCAGCAGCTGCATGTGGAGGAGCGGAGACGTGAACCCGGTTCCCCAGATTACGAGTCTACCACTCTTAACCACTACACCACACTTGCTCTCGAAGGTAGCCTACGATGCACAGCACTGCGGCCAACAGTCTATGCTGAACTTCTGACTGCGATGCCCAAAACCAAGATATTTTATAGATGTTGTGTCCTGTTATGTCAGTACATCAAAGACAAAAAGCCAGGCCATACATCAAAGGCTTTTACTGACCAATGCTATTTACCAACAGGCCACACATCAATGACCTTTTTACAATGGATAGAGAAGGTAATAAAACATAGATAACCAGTCAGGAACAGATAGACAGGAAGAGTTGACCATGTTGGATCACTGTCTCCTCGAAATTACAATAAACTTCTGCATTATCCATACCTCTATTAAAATAAGTTTTAAACATTCCACCATTATGCTGGCAAAAAGTTTATAATTGTTATTTAGCAGAGAAATTGGCCTATAGGTTTTTGTTTCACTTCAATGTCTGCATCTTTGTTTTTCCCCACTGTATGTAAATGAAATACCTTCTTGATATTTCCATTTATAGTGGAATTTTTTATGTTTCAATGCATCCATCAGGAACTTATAGTTATTCCTTTTCCTCAGTATTTGTGTGGAATTTCTTTCAAACTTATCACTCTTTGGTTTTCTATGAATAACTTCTCCTAATTTGACTGTAGAATCCTGTAATTATCTGGGAGTTTAGGATCACTAAAGAGTCCCCTGGTAATTTTTCCACTTTAGCAAATCTTAATTTTTTTCCTGAATATTCTATTTACCTATTTCTCCAACTCTTATTTCTCCATCTCCATCCAAGCTGCCAATTCCATTATTATTTTCCCCTTATCTCTTCATCAATTGTTTTAGTTGAGAGCTCTTTATTTTGTCCTGCCAGCCCTTCCACTGACTTTGTATTACTTTCAAGTTGGCCCCCCATCCTATCCATTTATTCCTCCAGATTTTTAATATGTTCTGTTATGTTATTTCTCATATCTGTAATTAATTCTGCAAGGTTAATTTTGGTTACTGGGTCTTGGACAGAACCCTCTCTTCCCTTGTCCTGGTGTTGTTGTTGTTGACGCTTCAGTTTATGAACAGACCTCCGGAACCAATTGTGTTCATAAACCGAGGTACCACTGTACCCCCATTAAACATGTATGGATTTAAGTATTTCTGAGGAGGGCAAACATTTAATTACCTGAGGGATTACTACCGTAAACTGCACATAGACATCCTAGCAATGTTAAAAATTGTTGTTTTTTATGGAAGGGTTTTCATGGATAACAAAGGTACATATAGCATTTCTGTTTTCAGTCTTTTCTACAGGTCAGTTACATTTGGTGTGAGACATTGCTGTCATAGGCATTGTGAGTTAAGAGGGGAGAGAGAGAGGTGGGGGAGAGAAGGGGAAGGTAGGGAAAGCTTTCCAGGGTGAATTTTCTTAAGAAATATGGGAATGACATATCCCAACAGAGGCTCCTCTGTAATTAATGCTTCTCTCCCCTTTTCTCCATCCAAAGTGAATAATTAGTGTAATGGTGCTGGTTGCTTCCTCACGAGTAAGCAGCTCCAAACCCCCTGCTTGGTTTTTACAGGATTTTATTATATACATATGTACAAGACAGAGCATCAAAAAGCATGACTGTACTATTCTGATTCAGAATCCAGAAGCATCTCCCATCAAGATTTTTGCCAACACAGCCCCCTGGGCACCCTAAACCTCCTCCATTGTTCCCTCCTCCTTCCCCCCCCCCCTCTCTGTTGGGGTGAGGGTGCTGGTGGAGCGTCTTCTCTGCTAGAACTGCTCAGCTGAGGGACCGGCGCTGTCTCTTCAGGAGCCTTCAGGGGGTCTTCAGGGGTTCCAGAAGAGACCTAGCCTCTGGAGACCTAGTCTCTGGAGACCTAGTCTCCTCAGCACCTCTAAGGGTCTGCACCTCCTCCTGAGCCCCAGTCCCACCTTCCGGAGGAAGTTACCAGACGCTAGGCTCTGGGGCTCCAGCTTCATCCAAGAGCCCCTGTTCCGATCTCCCGGGCTCCGCTGACCCCTGGTGGTCCCCTGACAATTAGAGATAAGAAAAACTAACTAGAAACTACCATGAATACAACTGCTAACTAAGGGAGGATTCCAATCTAGAGAGAAACTAATCAAATTAAAGTTTACAACTCACTGGCGGAGAGGAGGAGGAGAGAGATTAGACCAGAAACTGCTGATGGAGCTAAGAAACAGCAGCACTCTACCCCAAAGCAGATAAATCCCAAACTGGGAAACCACTGAAATTGGACCAGTTCCTCAAAGGAAAAGACTTGGACATCACCGCAAGTACTTTTTCTACCCTCAATAGACATGCTGAGCTACAACAAGAATCTGCTACACAGCATGACGAAGCAAGAGCAACAAAGAATCTTAGACAGTCCTTAAACAACGGAGGAACACCCATGGTTACTGAATTAGAAAAGGCAAGGTTATTAAGCAAACCTTTCTTATAACTGAGACTGTGATAAACCTGTATGAGAAATGGAATCTTAAAAAAATATTGTAGTTCTTTTCATCAACACAGATTGACAGTGATGGGTCCTGAAGGAATATTTCACATTCACTTATAATTCTGCATTAAATCCATTATCTCTATGTACAAGCGCTGGGGGGCATCATAGCCTAAGACAAAATCCATATGTTCCCATTCAGGTATATCCTTGTGGTAAACTAAGTTTGGGATCTGAGGCAGCAAGAGGGCAACGTCCTTTGAGTTTGCAATCCAGTCGTTACCACCACTCCAGACAGCTGTTGGAAGAGTCATCCGTTGTACGTTGTAGAAAGGTGGTGTTGGCTAAAAGAGAGGAGAGAAATAAAAGTTTAAAAACAGTCTGCAAAGACTTCCTGATCAACACGCACACATATATAGGTAAAGGTAAAGGGACCCCCTGACCGTTAGGTCCAGTCGTGGATGACTCTGGGGTTGTGGCGTTCATCTCGCTTTACTGGCCGATGGAGCTGGCCTACAGCTTCCGGGTCATGTGGCCAGCATGATTAAGCCACTTCTGGCGAACCCGAGCAGCACACAGAAACACTGTTTACCTTCCCGCCAGAGGGGTACCCATTGATCTACTTGCACTTTGACATGCTTTCAAACTGCTAGGTTGGCAGAAGCAGGGACCGAACAACAGGAACTCACCCCATTGCGGGGATTCAAACCACCAGTTTTCTGATTGGCAAGCCCTAGGCTTAGTGGTTTAGACCACAGTGCCAGCCGCATCCCTACATATATAGGTAAAAGGTAAAGGGGCCCCTGACCATCAGGTCCAGTCGTGTCCGACTCTGGGGTTGCGGCACTCATATCGCTCTATAGGCCAAGGGAGCCAGCGTTTGTCCGCAGACCGCTTCCAGGTCATGTGGCCAGCATGACAAAGCTGTTTCTGGCGAACCAGAGCAGCGCACGGAAACGCTATTTACCTTCCCTCCAGAGTGGTCCCTATTTATCTACTTGCACTTTGATGTGCTTTCAAACTGCTAGGTGGGCAGGAGCTGGGACCGAACAACAGGAACTCACCCCATTGCAGGGATTCGAACCGCCGACCTTATGATCAGCAAGCCCTAGACTCTGTGGTTTAACCCACAGCGCCACTGGGTCCCTTATAACATATATAGGTAAAGGTAAAGGGACCCCTGACCATTAGGTCCAGTCGTGACCAACTCTGGGGTTGCGCGCTCATCTCGCATTATTGGCCGAGGGAGCCGGCGTATAGCTTCCAGGTCATGTGGCCAGCATGACAAAGCCACTTCTGGCAAACCAGAGCAGCACATGGAAATGCCGTTTACCTTCCCGCTGTAGCGGTTCCTATTTATCTACTTGCATTTTGACGTGCTTTCGAACTGCTAGGTTGGCAGGAGCTGGGACCGAGCAACGGGAGCTCACCCCGTCACAGGGATTCGAACCGCCAACCTTCTGATCAGCAAGCCCTAGGCTCAGTGGTTTAACCACAGCGCCACCTGGGTCCCTACATATATAGGTACACACATGCAAAACACAAACATATTTCTTAGTTGAGGGAATGCAGGTTGAACTGTTAATGTGCGTAACAACTGGGCATTGTGCGCATTCATCAGAAGTTGTGCAAGAAAGTGCACATAATCCATCCATGAAGAGAAAATTGTGCAGATTGCCTGGTCAATCTACATCTCAGAGTTGTGGCTTCAAGCCACATGCTGGGCAAAAAAAAGTCCTGCATTGTAGGGGGCTTTACTCAATGACCCCTGTGATCCTTCCCAACTCTGTTATTTGATGATTCTATGGTTTTTTTGAGAACCTAAACTTTGTTCTTGTCCTCACTGTTACTAAGCAACTGAGCATAGAGACATCTGCCTGTTTGTTTGTTTGTTTTTAATGGCAAGGGGCCAAGATTGCTCAGCCTGGCTGTAAATCTAGCACTGATTATCTGGATTTGTTCCGAAAGAATGAGATGGTTTTCATGTAGCATTAAGCCAAATTATGACTAAGCATGAATGTTCACTCTGCCTAAGAGGAGAGCACAGACACTTTGACCCTCCTCTGGTCTCACTAGTGATTCTTTAGCATTAAGTACAAACACAGGCTCATGGTTTGTCTCACTCCTAACAAACCAAAGTTTGTTCTCATAACTCATGCAGTGCCTGGAGAAAGATAAGCCACATGCCTAGGATTCAGCAACATGCTAAACCAAACTACGGATTAGCTTTCAGAAGAGCAGCAGCAGAAGTGTCAAGGGAAGTGTGAAGTGGCCATGATCTCCTCTCAGGAAGCTCTTCCACGCCAGCATTCATGGCGAGCTCATTCCCCAGGCTAAATGATTTTTCTCCCCAACGGCCCATAACCTTTTGTCATGTTAACAGGATTGCTCTTCACTAAGGGACCCAGGTGGCGCTGTGGTTAAACCACTGAGCCTAGGGCTTGCTGATCAGAAGGTCGGCGGTTCGAATCCCTGTGACGGGGTGAGCTCCCGTTGCTTGGTCCCAGCTCCTGCCAACCTAGCAGTTCGAAAGCACGTCAAAATGCAAGTAGATAAATAGGAACCGCTACAGCGGGAAGGTAAACGGCGTTTCCATGTGCTGCTCTGGTTTGTCAGAAGCAGCTTTGTCATGCTGGCTACATGACCTGGAAGCTATACGCCGGCTCCCTCGGCCAATAATGCGAGATGAGCGCGCAACCCCAGAGTCGGTCACGACTGGACCTAATGGTCAGGGGTCCCTTTACCTTTACCTTTTTAAGCCTGCCTAACTGGTTTGCATAAACCAGTTCAGGCATTTTTTGTCTAGCACAGCTATGCAACTTGTACTTTAATCCTTATCCCAATTAATCAAAATAATCCTAGCATTTATTCATTTCCAGGATTTAGGGGGATCCCTCCCCTAAATCTATAACAATACATTTTAAATGAAAGGTTCTCTGCATAAAGGATACTATATAACAAAATAGTTGACTGATAAAGCTCTGAAAACTTAAAAACACATTTGGCATTTCTGTTATAAGCCTAATTGAAGAAAAAATAACATAATTTACCTTGGAACTTTATATTATCCACCATGTTTTAAATGAACAGCAGCCCTTGCCACGAGTAGCTGTGGCCAAGCCTTACCAGTATCTACCCTCATATAAACTCCTACAGAGAGAAATACTGTACTCAATTTGTGAGAAATTCTTACCTGGTTGTGGTGAGCCATGTTTGCTTCCTCGCTTCCCCAGTCAAAGCCTTTGAACTTCCCAGCCTTCAGAATCTGAAAAAGAGGTGTGCCGTACTTTGAAAAACCAAATGGGGAAAGCAGGTGATATAGAAGTGTGCTATAGGAAAAAACTGTGGCACCGGCATAAACAGGGATATTGAATGTGTCCAAAACCATGCTATGATTAAGGCTGTGCAATAATGTCTAACCTCATCTCCCAGTAGCACTGGGTTCTTCACTGAGACACAAATCAGTAAAATACCACAGAAATGTAGTATTTGTCCATCTCCATGCAGAGGGACTATATTGCCAATAAAAACAAATCCATTGTGGAAATTATTGTATCTGTAGCATTTGAAATACTCCAGTTTGGAAACATTTTAAACACAATAAAACACTCTCAGCTTTAAATCCTTTATCATAAAAACAAAACATACTTCTGGAGTATGTAAAAAGGGAGGCTGAGTTATTAAGATTTTTTTTCTTTCCATTGTATTTATTCATTTCATTCTTAAAAGTCTTTGTAAAAGCCTGTCCTGATCGCCCATTCTTCAATCAATACGAAAAGCTTTTTTTTAACAGAACAGAGGATTTCGGTGCTACCTGAATCCAGTGAAGCATATTCTGGATAGATGTCCCAGCTGGAAAGTGTGATAAATATACATCCATTCGACTCTGTAAGAAAGTGCAAAGTGATTAGATGAATTTATCATGGATTGCAACAGCCACTTTCCTTCCATTTGGTTTGTTTGAACAAAAGCAGTGCACCAGAGCTCAACATCAGGATATCACACAGGAATCCGTGTTTACATAGCAACTACACAACTTGACACTCTAAACTGGTTACTAATCCCAATATGATGTTACAAAAAACAAAAAAACAAAAAATTAGCTTAGAGCAAGGCATTTCAGTTTTAACTGTCCCAGAACTTAAATGCATTTTTTTTTTACATTTTATATATCAAATTACTTGCAGTGCTATTCTATGCACATTTACTAAGAAGCAATTTGTACTGTGTTCAACCATGCTTCCTCCCATGTACCTATGCACAGGATTACAGTCTAACTATAACGCTTTTCATCATACAGTACAACTAGAACCAATACGGGTACGGTTACTAACAATGATTGATGCAACATTGTGTATGTTCCTCCTATAGGACCTGGATTCACCCTCCCCTGCTTCAGTACCAAACCTGGCCTTGGTGTGCACTTACGGCTTCTCACTTAATGTCATGATTCCTTGGCTGATGTGCATCATCTTTCAATGCACACAAATGTTCACTTCCATTTTACAAGCATATGCACACAAACCCATATACAAATATTGGACCTAACTGTGTGATTAAATGATTGCCTGTTGTTGACTGCTGTTTATTGTTGTAGTAGTAATAATAATTTGGAGGAACATTGGCTGAAAAGGAAGCAAGAAAGGACAAAGACTAAGAAGCAGCCTCATAAAGATCATTCACAAAATCCACACCAATTTAGCGAGATGTTACTAGTTTGCTTAGTGAGATGCTACTAGTTTGCTTTTAATGGATGGATATGTATGGCTTGAACTAGGTACGACAAATGGAATTCATTGAATTGTCCTGAGGATTCGGCTTCAGAAGTAGGGGGGGGGGAATGATCTTAAATATAAAATATAAAATAAAAGTAAGTTAGATCATTTATGATTTAAAATATATTGCATTCCTGGTAAAAAAATAATAAGTTAAGAGAAGAAGTATTAGATATAAGAATGATAAGTTAGAATTGAATTAAGGTGAGGATTTGGAATGAGTAGAAATTGAATAAATAAATAAATAAATATATAATTATATGTATAAGGTAGTAAAATTGGGAATATGTAAATGGATGCATGATGTATGAAAATAATGCGAAAACTGCTTTAAGGATAATAATAGGGAACCCGGGGGGGGGGGGGGGACGGGGGAAATCTAAAGATTTATGGCAATGGTTAGAATCAAGAGATTTTTCTTTTTTTGTGTGTATTTTTTTTCTTTTTATATATATTTTTCTTTTTTGTCCTGTTATGATGTTATTTCTTTTTTGTTATTAATGGAAAATGAATACAAAATTATTTACGAGATGCTACTAGTTTGCATGAACAGAGATAATCTGGTCATTCTTCAAGTTGGTGAGACACACTTGACAACAGTGAGAATCTCGGCCTTTAATGTCATCAGCCCAGTCCTGCAGAATACTCTTCCAATAGAGACTCAGCAGGCACCTTTTAAATGCCTGCTGAAAACTTCTCTATTCTGCCAGTACACCCACCACCATGGGTTATTGACCTCGACTTTTAACTTGTTTTTCACTTTTTTGTTCTTTTATTATATGGTTTTAATCTTATTTTTACTTTTGTTTACCGCTTTGATACATTTTGCTGTTATATCGGTATATAAATACTTAAATAAACAGTTAGCCATTATGTAGTGCTTACACCGGAGACAAAATCCCAGAACAGGGTCTACTGAAGTCTTCATGCTTTTCTTTACAGGAACCTTTATATGGCCAATATTTTGGAGGTAGTGGTGTGTGTTCTGGAGCTTTAGCTTTGTACAAAAGAAGGGGATTTAGATACTCCGTTGAATGGCATATCATGGGGGGGGGAACAGGGGCAGTTGCCCAGGGTGCAAAATTCTTAGGGGGGGGGTACAAAATTTCAACAGCTGTGCGCTTCCATCGCTAGGCTCTGTTGCAAACGGCCTCTCCATGCAAACCAGGAAGTGACCTCTCCAGACAATGGAACTACTCTTCCTTTCTTATCTCTGTGGCTGCAAACTCCTGGAGGCCACAGATGTCGTTAGGCGGTCCAATGCACAAATGTATTCTATCTGTTTCCCTCCTTCCCATCCCACTCTGTGCGGTCCCCATTTAAACAACGCCATAGCAAAGGCAAAAAGATGCAGGTCAATGTGCAGGGAGGCCTTGAGGGAGGATGGGCAGTGGTTGCGCATGTGTGCTGCTGTACTTGAGCACAGCCATGAGGCCTATTAGGCAGAGCAGCCCCAGCTTTGGGGCTACTTCTCAGGTGGTGGAAAGGCATCCTCTTGGCCACTCCTCTTAACACTTTCCATGAGTCAAGCACAGCACACAGTCCAGGAGCTTGGGGTCACAATACTTGCCCTGCCTCAGGCACTGGCAACCCATGCTATGCCACTGCTCCTAGTGCAAGAGTCACCATGGCACCCACACAGGTTTTCACTAGTGTCCCAAACTCTGAGCTTTCCTTTAAAATATAAATCTATTTATATTTTATAGAAACAAAATTATGGGGCAAAATGTGCAGGTACCTTTTATGTTTTGTCTAAGTGTAATTAAGTTATGGAAGGCACAAGTAGCTATCACTTCAGAGAAGCCTCCATACACCTACATTTTATTGCCTCCATACACCTACATTTTATTAAAAGCACACTCCTATTAAGTAATCAGAAATCTTACCGCATTGAAGTTTAGCACATTAAAGCCAGTCGCAATGAAGTAAGCACAGCCGCAAAGATAATCCATTGGGAAACGGTTACACAAGTAAGTAGCACACCATTTTATAATTCTGCTTTGAGTCAAAAACTGCTTAGTTCCAAACATTTTCTGCCAAAACAAAAACATTAGTACATAGGCCATTTTGTTAGCCAATTCTTCTTTTTCCTATGGATACTTCTATAGAGTAGCAATATATTACAAAAAAATCGTTATGAGAATCTTCCACTCAGATATTTAGGATAAAATACCCATTCAAATACTTTTGGCCACCTCATGAGAAGAGAAGAATCCTTGGAAAAGACCCTGATGTTGGGAAAGATTGAGGGCACTAGGAGAAGGGGACGACAGAGGACGAGATGGCTGGACAGGAGGAAGACAGGAGTGCCTGGCGTGCTCTGGTCCATGGGGTCACGAAGAGTCGGACACGACTAAACTACTAAACAACAACAACCCATTCAAATGACCCACTGGACCCTCCAAGTGTCCCTATTTTCAAAGGCTATCCCAGATTTACAGAAGCCATCCTGGTTTCTGATTTGATCCCAGAATGTTCCACTGTTCCTTAGGATGTCCCTGTTTTCACCCGAGAAATTATTAAGGGTATGGAGTTTTGCAGCCCCCCAAACAAGGAGATAAGTTACTATATAACCTTTAGAAGACATCTGAATGCACCCTTATATAGGGAGGTTTTTAAATGTTTAATGTTTTTTTATGTTTTTATATATGTTGGAAGCTGCCCAGAGTGGCTGGGGCAACCGAGCCAGATGAAATGAAATAAAATGATATGATATGAAACCACCTAAAGTGGTTCAGAAACAAGCTAGATGGTAATAGTTCCCACAACATGAACACTATTTAGGTAGGAGCCCAAATATACAAAAGACATGAGTTATGCAAACATAGCCTCTAAGGGCATTGATTTCCTCATTTTATTTTATAATATTTTATTATTATTTTTTCATTTTTAACATTATTATAACATCTTATTTCCTTTTACTAATTCATAGCTCCACCGAGCCACTCGACTTCCCTCCATCCCATCATCTGGTTTTTGTATAACTCCATCATATTTCCACACATTTATACCATCTCAATTCTACATTTTTTCTTGGTTATTTTAGTCTTAAAGCACAAGTAGAAGATTGCTTCCAATGAGCATTGCGAGATTTATCACAGTCCTGCAAGTGTCTTTACACATTTATAATAACTGTCTATATATTGAATAAATTTACTCCAGTCTCTCTGGAACGCTTTGTCACTCTGGTTTCGGATTTTGCCCATCAGTTTCGGTAAATCCGCATAGTCCATCATCTTTGTTGATTTCTAGACTTTTGGCGTCCTTCTAAAGTGGTTCAGGAATAAGCGAGATTATCATGGTTCCCACAACATGAATACTATTTCAGTAGGAGCCCAAATATACAAAGGACATGAGTTATGCAAACATTTTGCCACATGTCCATTTTGCCAAATGTCCAGTAGCTAAATAGACGTGCTTGACATCAATTAATTCCACAGTAAGTTCAGCAAAAGTGTCTTACTGCTCTATTGTATGCCTAGGGACTTAATTTAGTGTCATGTCTCCTGACTTGAAGCTAGGAGTACTAGAAGTAGCTATTCCTCCAAAAACTGCTTCGTTCCAAACATTTTCTGCCAAAACAAAAACATTAGTACATAGGCCATTTTGTTAGTCAATTCTCTGTTTTCCTAGGGATACTTGTATCTAGTAGCAACAAAATACTGACTTGAACCTAGGCTACGAATAGGAGAAGTAGCTATTCCTCCAATCTGAGAAGGACAGGAGTGTAGCATAGCAACCAAGGGTGACTATAACATGGGGATAAAACTGACTATACTCCAATGTTGTTTTATGGATTACAGAGCTAAAAGCAGCAGGGTGGAAGAGAGAGACAACACAGGAGACCCAAGCAAACAGCCTCCAACATGATCACCGAGTGTCTCTGAGTCCTAAAAATGGGCGCATGTGTCTGTAATATGATCAGCTTGGCTCTCTTCCTCTACAGCCATTCCTTGTTAGTAAGGAAGTAAGTCCGCAACTAAGAAAGAAAGAAAGGTGGAAAGAAAGAAAGAAAGAAAGAAAGAAAGAAAGAAAGAAAGAAAGAAAGAAAGAAAGAAAGAAAGAAAGAAAGAAAGGTGGAAAGAAAGAAAGAAAGAAAGAAAGAAAGAAAGAAAGAAAGAAAGAAAGAAAGAAAGAAAGAAAGAAAGAAAGAAAGAAAGAAAGGGGTCAGGGTTTCAGGGAAAAGGGCTTTGGCAATCCCACCTGCCATTGAACCCAGTACGTTTTGATTCTACTTGATTTTGGCTTTAAGCAAGATCCCTGGAGCATACGCTTACTGTACTGTAAAGAAAGCAATACAGTACTGTAATAAATACATTCCCACGTAACTGCTCAACATTATTGCTTTAAAGGCAACTGAGTTACCCACAGCTGTGATCTGCTGCCATACTGACAAGATTATCATGGCAATTTTATTAGGAACCGTAGAGAATTGTGCCAAATACTTTAATATGGGCACTGGGTGCAAAGAGTATCCACGAGTATAGAGCACGAACACCTATCTTTTTCTGCCCACAGCAGAAAATGGAACCCATGACCTGTACGGCAAGGGAGAAAAGCCAGCCTTTCATTTTTTTTACCCCCAAAAAGTCCTGGCACAGAACAGCCAAAGCAACACTGTGCTATCAAGTTGCAGTATTGGCCAGCTTGAACTCTTTAGATGTCTAAGAGCATTATGAATGGCCTCAGGTAAAATGAAGCAGACATCCTCAAATACTGTACTTAGCTACATCCAGCAATATTTGCATTCTGTTGTTTGAACAAATATTTTGTCCGAAATACATACTTTGAGCTGAGGTTCAGGAACCATTCCAAGTTTGGTCAAAGCCGTATTGGTCAAATACATTATAGTGGCTACTGGTGCCAATGCAAAGAACATTTTGATCTTCTTGGCAAGGTGTGGCATGGTTGAAAATGAAATGAATGCTGTGGGGTGGGGAGGGGAGAGGAGAGAAATGAATAGAGTTAGCAATGCAGTCTTGAAAAAACCCAATAACAAAAATGTAAAACCCAATTTTTGCATAATGCAAAAGCAATCAAGTACACAGTTTTGTATGTCATGAGGGGGACCAATTATGCCCCTGTTTCAGGACAAAATGAACTTTTATTTATTCATAATTAAATCTGAAGTTTGCTTTTAAATTCAAAGTCACTTGCAAGATTAGTGAAATAAATAATAACAGCAATAATAGTAGCTAAAACTGAGGATGAGCAAATCTCAAGTTGAGTTCTCCATGTTTCCACAACAGGTTTTTTAAGTGCCTATGAAAATCATCAATGTTTTAGAGCAGTTTTATCGTAGTTTGCATGATTTGCCTGCAATCTTACCTAGTACCCACAGTTTTGCAAAGCACTTTTTCCAAATACAGTCATACCTCGAGTTACAGACACTTCAAGTTGCGCATTTCAGGGTTGCGCACTACACCAAACCCAGAAGTACAGTACAGGAATGGCAGAAGCGCTGAATCGCAACCCGCATGTATGCAGACGCGGCACTGGGGGTTGCGAACGCTGCATGTTTCGAACGTGCCTCCCACACGGATCACGTTTGCAACCCAAGTGTCCACTATATAATGCTTTTTTGCATGTATTTCCACTCGTGCATTTTTACCCTAGTGTATGCATTTTTGTACACATTTCTTGGTTGCAGAACTTCATTTCAAAATCTGGAGAAGGGTGAATTTGGAAATATGGTTGTGTTTCAGCTCACATATTGCTTTGCGAAGTGTTAATGAAGTGGAATAAAGGTAAAGGTAAAGGGACCCCCTGACCATTAGGTCCAGTTGTGACCGACTCTGGGGTTGCGCGCTCATCTCGCATTATTGGCCGAGGGAGCCGGCGTATAGCTTCCAGGTCATGTGGCCAGCATGACGAAGCCGCTTCTGGCAAACCAGAGCAGCCGGCTCCCTCGGCCAATAATGCAAGATGAGCGCGCAACCCCAGAGTCGGTCACGACTGGACCTAATGGTCAGGGGTCCCTTTACCTTTTATGAGCAAGATGTCTCTTGAATTTAATATACAACAGCAACTGCACAAATAAATATGTAGCTATTAGAATTGCCAACATGTGTTTAAGAATCTTGCTAACCTACCCATTGTGGTGCCCTGGGAATGACCAACATAAAATATTTTCTCCTGGCCAGTTTTGTTCAGGACAAAGTTTATTAAAGCTGGAAGGTCATATTTAGCCATTTCATCAAAACTGCAAAGAAAAAGGAACAGCCTATGTTCAACAGACATGTATATGCAGTGGGATCTACATTGTGTAAGCCTAAAATGCCCTGTTCTCTGCTCAGTTCAATACAAGAACAGACTTGGATTTGGCAGATCAGAGATCATCTCCTCCACGGATCCATAAAGTCACCAAGTCTATGAACATTTGTGAAACAGAGTTATCTGAATTAAGCCATGACTCATCTTCCTTATATATTTCCATTTGCACTGTTCACTAGCAATCAAGGCCACACTATGAGCTGTTCACTGCAAACTGAAAATGCCCACCACATAGTTAAGAGCAACCATGTGGCTGCAATGGGGAAAGCAAACAGATTTTTAAAATGTCAGTTTCAGGAGGAACAGTATTTATGCAGTGGGCAGGAGAGAACTCTGATTTCCCCCCAACCCATGTCTGTCTGAGGAGCTTCAAATTCCAGCCCAGTAGTTTTACAGAGATTCAGAAGGACCAATATTGAGTCTTTCCAGATCAAGTCTAATTGCTCCTGAAGTTAAGCTGATCTGCTATCATCTACTCTGTGGAGTTCACCAAGGCCATATTCCACCAAGGCCCTATTCCCCCCAGGAACAAACAAGTTGTTTGTTTGTTTGATTAAAGGAACAACTACCAATTTTACTTACTTGGAAATGTATTTCTATACCTCCATATCATATATTATAAGAGGAGGTGGAAAAACATGGCTCCAGTAGGAAGAGCATGGAACCAGAAACAATAAATTAAGTTTAGAAAGCTCACTCTACCTGAATAGCCAGAATTCTTGATGCTTCTCAGTATAGTTGATGTGTTTGTTGGACCAGGTGTTACCTCTGGTGTTTCCGAGCCAAACATCATAACCAGCATCAGCCAATATAAAGCCCAGGCTGTTGTAGTCCATATTAAGCACCCAGTCACTGCTAGAAGCAAAGTTGCCATGCTGCATGAACACTGCGGGCCTGGGACCTGAAAAAGAAGAAGAAGAAGAAGAAGAAGAAGAAGAAGAAGAAGAAGAAGAAGAAGAAGAAGAAGAAGAAGAAGAAGAAGAAGAATTTATACCCTGCCCATCTGGCTGGTTTTTCCCAGCCCCTCTGGGCGGCTCCCAACATAATTAAAAGAACAACAAAACACCAGACATTAAAAACTTCCCTAAGCAGGGCTGCCTTCAGATGTCTTCTAAAAGTCAGATAGTTGTTTATTTCCTTGGCATCTAATGGGAGGGCATTCCACAAGGTGGGCGCCACTACCAAGAAGGCCCTCTGCCTAATTCCTTGTTTTAAACATAATTACAATAAGTAATTTCAGTCTCTCCATCCAATAAGATGCAGCCTCACTTGGCCAAGCTCCCCTCATAGAATCATAGAATCATAGAATCATCATAGAGTTGGAAGAGACCACAAGGGCCATCCAGTCCAACCCCCTGCCAAGCAGGAAACACCATCAAAGCATTCCTGACAGATGGCTGTCAAGCCTCTGCTTAAAGACCTCCAAAGAAGGAGACTCCACCACACTCCTTGGCAGCAAATTCCACTGCCGAACAGCTCTTACTGTCAGGAAGTTCTTCCTAATGTTTAGGTGGAATTTTCTTTCTTGTAGTTTGAATCCGTTGCTCCGTGTCCGCTTCTCTGGAGCAGCAGAAAACAACCTTTCTCCCTCCTCTATATGACATCCTTTTATATATTTGAACATGGTTATCATATCACCCCTTAACCTTCTCTTCTCCAGGCTAAACATACCCAGCTCCCTTAGCCGTTCCTCATAAGGCATCGTTTCCAGGCCTTTGACCATTTTGGTTGCCCTCTTCTGGACACGTTCCAGCTTATCAGTATCCTTCTTGAACTGTGGTGCCCAGAACTGGACACAGTACTCCAGGTGAGGTCTGACCAGAGCAGAATACAGTGGTACTATTACTTCCCTTGATCTAGATGCTATACTCCTATTGATGCAGCCCAGAATTGCATTGGCTTTTTTAGCTGCTGCATCACACTGCTGACTCATGTCAAGTTTGTGGTCTACCAAGACTCCTAGATCCTTTTCACATGTACTGCTCTCAAGCCAGGTGTCTCCCATCCTGTATTTGTGCCTTTCATTTTTTTTGCCCAAGTGTAGTACTTTACATTTCTCCTTGTTAAAATTCATCTTGTTTGCTTTGGCCCAGTTGTCTAATCTGTTAAGGTCATTCTGAAGTGTGATCCTGTCCTCTGGGGTGTTAGCCACCCCTCCCAATTTGGTGTCATCTGCAAACTTGCTCAGGATGCCCTCAAGCCCATCATCCAAGTCATTGATAAAGATGTTGAACAAGACTGGGCCCAAGACAGAACCCTGTGGCACCCCACTAGTCACTACTCTCCAGGATGAGGAGGAGCCATTGATGAGCACCCTTTGGGTTCGGTCAGTAAGCCAGCTACAAATCCACTGAATGGTAGCATTGTCTAGCCCACATTTTACCAGCTTCTTTACAAGAATACCATGGGGCACTTTGTCAAAGGCCTTGCTGAAATCAAGATAGGCTACATCCACAGCGTTCCCTTCATCTACCAGGCTTGTAATTCTGTCAAAAAATGAGATCAGATTGGTCTGACATGACTTATTTTTCAGGAACCCATGCTGACTTTTAGTGATCACAGAGTTTCTTTCTAGGTGCTCACAGACTGTTTGCTTAATGATCTGCTCTAGAATCTTTCCTGGTATTGATGTCAGGCTGACTGGGCGGTAATTGTTTGGGTCCTCTCTTTTCCCCTTTTTGAAAATAGGGACAACATTTGCCCTCCTCCAGTCTGCTGGAACTTCGCCTGTTCTCCAGGAATTTTCAAAGATTATTGCCAGTGGTTCTGAAATCACCTCTGCCAGTTCTTTTAATACTCTTGGATGTAGTTCATCTGGCCCTGGAGACTTGAATACATCTAAACTAGCCAAGTATTCTTGTACTACCTCCTTACTTATTCTGGGCTGTGTTTCCCCTGCTGAATCATCTGCTCCATATTCTTCAGGTCGGGCGTTTTTTTCTTTCTTGGAGAAGACTGAGGCAAAGAAGGCATTGAGGAGTTCTGCCCTTTCTCTGTCCCCTGTTTGCATTTCACCATCTTCTCCTCTGAGTGACCCCACTGTTTCCTTGTTTTTCCTTTTGCTACGGACATACCCATAAAAGCCCTTTTTGTTGCTTTTAACCTCTCTGGCAAGCCTGAGTTCATTCTGTGCTTTAGCTTTTCTGACTTTGTCTCTACACGTGCTGGCTATATGTTTGAATTCCTCTCTGGAGATTTCCCCCCTTTTCCATTTTTGGTACATATCCCTTTTAAATCTTAACTCAGTCAAAAGTTCTTTAGATAGCCAGCCTGGCTTCTTCCCCTCACGTTGCACCTCCCCTTTCCTTCCCAATAAGCACCAGTGACGGTGGTGTTAAGAAGCCAGGAGAGCAATGATGCCCCACATGTGCAGCCTCACTGGCCACTCGTGCGTATCACCAACTATAAACTTGGGACACACAGCAGGCCAGCAATTTCACATGTCTGGAATTTGAGTCTGGAACGAGTATCTTCTAAATGCAATACGGAAAGCAAGGCAGAGGTATTTTGGGGCGCAGCTCACCAGGCCCTGCAGATCTGAATTCATTTAAAGTAGCTAGGTGTTTCCTTACCACCTCTTTTCCTATCTTGGGCTGCAGCTCCCTCCTTATATCAGAGTAATTAATGGCACATGCAAAATCCAGGCAAATTGGAAACTGAGTCTGGTAGCCCCTATCTATAAGAAGGGAGACATTCAAGACCTGTCAAACTATCGCCCCATAAGTCTCCTGGATGTCGCATATAAACTTTATACTCTCTACCTGATAAATAAATTGGTTGAACTGGGCTAACCACTCTAACCTGTTTAACCCGGAACAGGCAGGGTTTAGAAAGGGCCATAGCACAACAGGTCATTGTATGGTATTACAGACAATGATAGATAAGTAAACAAAGGTACATAAGAGTAAGCTTTTTGTGGCTTTCGTAGATCTTACATCTGCCTTTGATTCAATTTGTAGGGACAAATTATGGCAAAAACTATACAAAACAGATATTGACAGATGACTTCTCAAAATACTTAGAGAGTTACATACAGACAGCACAGTTAAAATCAGAACTTTGATCTCAGGCAACTATACTGACCCACTGCCACTGGGGAAAGGGGTTAAACAGGGTTGCTTGTTAGCGCCGTTCCTATTTAATTTTTATATAAATACAGCATATAGTGAAGTACAAGTCATCAGCTCCTGCCCTGGATGGCAAACATCTGAATATATTGCTATATGCTGCTTACATGGCTGTCATGGCACTTACTCGAAGGGGTCTATACAGCATGCTGGAGGGGCTCACAGCTTATTGGTCCCAAAATTCTTTAAAGATAAATTATGACAAAACAAAAATTGTGGTGTTTACTAGAGCCCGCCACACATTTAGATGGTCTTTAGATGAACATATAATTGAACAGTGTCCTTTTTTTAAATATCTTGGTATCACTTTCCAAGCTACATCTAGCTGGCTTGTCCACTACAAGGCTGTAACCCTTCTAACATGTAGGACAATCAGTGCTTTGCTCAGGTTTTTTATACGAGGGGAGGGCAACTGGTGATCCTGGCACTAAAAGCTTTTGTTGGAAAAGTGATTCCCCAGATGCTATATGGGGTAGAACTCTGGGGGTGGAATCAGAAGCTGCTAGAATGGCTTGAAATCTTCCAAAAAATTTATCTCAGAAGAATTCTAGGCCTCCCTCAGGGTACTCCCGTAGCTTTCTTAAGAGTGGAAGTAGGATTACATTCCGTGTCTGCCAGGGCCCACTTAAGATTTCTGTGTTTTTTCATCAACCTCACAGATGCCTCGAACACCTTATTGGCTAAACAAGCCTTTGTATCTTTACAACATAATACTACTTGGCGTCAAAACCTATTAGATATCCTATCCAGATACAATCTACACGAATTTAATACTCTCAAACTGTGGAGCCCTGATAAAGTTCAGGAATGGATCTTTGAAAAAGATGCCTTTTTAGACACCACGAAGATAACAAAATTTTGTGTTTTCCTACTGGTTTCCCTGAGTAAAAGCAGTCAAAATCTGTGCCAACTACTTGGTGGATATCACTGATCCCACCCTTCGGAGAGCTTTCACTATGGCCCGGTTTCAAACATTGCCAACTGCATACCTGACCGGTAGATTCACAAAAATCCCAGTAGAGCACCGTTCATGAAAATTAAAGAGGATCTTATACATTACCTCCTCTGTTGTCCCATTTACTTGGGCTTTAGAGATGCGATGCTGCAAATTATACCCAACTCTATAATCAATCCTGAAGATAGAGTAAAAATTTTGTTAGTTGATGCTAACCCATGGATTACCCATGTGGTAGCAGTCTTTGTGATGAAGGCCATGAAAGCCAGGGAAAGATTTCTCGATGACAAAGTAAAGACCCCTTCATCGTCTGTTTAACTTGTTGCTGTTTTTTTCTTTCTCTTCCTGTTTTGTGGGGTGAAGGTTTCGTTGGGATAGTATGCAATCAATTTTAATATTTTTAATTATTGTCGTGTTGATATTTGTGTAAATGCATGGTCCTCACAATAAATGGATTTTTTGTTGTTGTTGTTGTTAATAAATAAAAAGATGAGCATGGAATTTATAACCTCAGACAAAACAAAGAAGAGAGGAGTACACAATGTCCATAGTATTCCGTTGTTCCACAAAGCTTGTAACTCCATCAAAAACTCCATCAGAAAAAGAAATTAGATTCATTTGGCATGAGGTTTTCTTGCAATAAGTGAAAAATTTGCAAAGCAAGAAATTATCATTTTTCTAACAATAATTTTAAAAGGCCTAACAGTATTTGAATGTATACATAATAGATACCTCAAAAAACACACTCACCCGATTTCTGTTTGTTTCTTTTCCCATGAGGAATTCTGTTAATACTCAGGATATATCCATCATCTGTCACCACTTCATATGTCTCACTGGGATACCCTCTGAAGGAAATCATTTCACCCTTGGTGGAAGGGGAGAAAAGAAAGGGTAGAGCTTGGTTGTGACTGTAAAACTCCTGGGCACTTCTTTTCCACAGAAGACTATATCTTTAATAGCAATTGTTCCCAAACTCCACCCAATACCTTTGGATCTCTTGAAAATTGCTGAAGGTCTTTGTGGACCACTTAATGATTTTCCTTCATGCTGTTGAACAATAATAATGCATAGGGCAAGATGCTAAAGTTGCTACTGCTGATACCTAAATGAAGCTCACAGAGCGCTGGGGTTATATGAAGCAGATGTTGGGAGCTACTTTGGGAATGCTTAAACAAAAACCCCGTTGCAAGCTGCAAGCTGCCCTGGGCAATGATGTATTGAGAGGGCAGGGTACATATTTCAAAACCATCATCATCATCATCTTCACCACCATCATAATCAACCTTTTCTTGCCCCCTGCAATCCCAGCATTCCATGAAAAACAAACTTTAGGTATGTGGAATATCACAATTAAGCAGCACTAATAACCAAAAATACCTTGAGTTACACCTTGAGTTAAGCACGAAAGGAATAAAAAATAGATGGCTTACAACATCCATAGTAGCTTCTGGGTGTACAGTTCTTCTTTTCATAAATATTCCTGAAGTAACAAGGGCTTGGACCAAGCCTGCCCCCATTATGAAGAGCCACATCCTTGATGTGCATGGAAGCAAATCCATCTTTCGGCGTAGAGTACAAGACTGGGCTCCACAAAGCTAGATTAGCAGAACTGTAAAGAACATGTGCTTAAAGCTATATCATGTGCCAGAGATAGAAATGGCAGATAGTGTGGCTTACATAGCTTGCCTCTCTTCACCAAGAACAGACAACATGTTCCTATAAGTAAAAGAACATCCTCTCTAATTGATATCATTGGCTCAGTCTTTCCCAACTCCCAATATCATCTTATGCAAACTTCTCAGAAGGTATTTCCACTGAGTTCTGTGTGGCATCTTTCAAGACAAGTGGGCACAGGACTGCAGTCTCAGTTCAACAAAAGCTTAGTCAAGGCGTAACAGATCATTTAGTACAGCAGTTAAGAGTACAATGATCAACCTCCAGGTAGCTGATTCAAAGCTCATCTGGGTAGCCTGAGGAACATTATTTTTCAGACCGTAATCATATGGAGTTAATAGGTAATTATAAAGGTAAAGGACCCCTGGAGAGTTAAGTCCAGTCAAAGGCGACTGTGGGGTGCAGCACTCATCTCGCTTTTCAGGCCAAGGGAGCCATCGTTTGTCCACAGAAAGCTTTCTGGGTCATGTGGCCAGCATGACTAAACCGCTTCTGGTGCACCATGACAAGACCCAGAGCACAAGGAAACATTGTTTACCTTCCAGTCACAGTGATACCTATTTATCTACTTGTGCTGGTGTGCTTTCAAACTGCTAGGTTGACAGCAGCTGGGACAGAGCAACGGGAGCTCACCCCATTGCACAGATTCAAACTGCTGACCTTCTGATCAGCAAACCCAAGAGGCTCAGTGGTTTAGATCACAGCACCACCTGCATCCCAGACATATGAAGTTAATGTTGGATTGATTAAAAAGAACACTTTGCACCTGTGGTTGACATGCACAACAGACCTTCCGGGAAAGCTGATCACATGACAACTGCAACCACACAGAGAGGCAGCCACCTCCCAATCACTCTGTGGGTTGAATCTGCTTCTAGAATTTTCCAGAGAGTTATGGAGGTCACTGGTTCTCCACATGACTGTGATCAATACAGCAGCTACTGGTAATCTCATGTATATTGTATAATGTATAACTCAAAACTACCCAAAAGAGGTGTTTTTAAAAAGTTACTTACCATTTACAAATCAGGATATGAACGTTAATAAATCAGAATATGCAGAAGCAGAACTTACCCATATATGTGCCCTTTGCTGCTCCTGCTGTGCCGTTTGGCATGCAAAAGGTGCCAGGATCCAGCCCTTAATGATGCCTTTCAATTTCATCACACCCAGAAACTGCATGCAATCAGTGGCGGAGGGAACAATCGGGCATCTGAGGCCCAGGGGTGGGGCGTACCATAGGGCCTCTGGCGTCCGCCTGCCTCCTCCCATTCAGCCACCCTACAGCTTGGGGGGGTGAAGCAGCGGGCAGACGGAGGCTGTGTGCACCCAAGCCACCGTATCTCTCCCAGGAGAGATGCATGACTGGATGTACTGCAGGCCCCGCAGTGACTGCCACCCAGCATTTTGTCACACACACACCCCTCAGTGGTGACACCCGGGGTGGGCAGCACAGTGACTGCACCCCCCCTTCCTCCGCCCCTGCATGCAATGGCTTCATTTAATGCAAGAATTCAAAGCCATGCTCCTCTATTGCCCTGTATCTTCTGACTTACATTAAGTCACCTTTTTAAAAGAATATAATGGCATGATACCATTTCACTATTTTAAAAGTCTTTTCCTCAAGGGCATCGAAATGGGGGGGGTGATGGGGTGGTACACCCCGGGTTCCACTCGGGGGGGGTGCCACTTGGTGCCCCCACTCCCGCGACTCCCAAGCCGAGCCTCCAGCCTCCAAGCAGACTTTTTATTGGGAGGCTGGAGGCTCGGCTTGGGAGTCACGGGGGTGGGGGTGCCAAGTGGCATACACACCCCACCGCACTGCGCAGATTGGAGTCGCCGGGGGGCAGCGATACCGTGCTACGTAACATGTATGCTGTGCATGCGTCATTACGTGGCGGGGTTTCGCCGCCCCCCTGCGCCTCCAAAGCCTCGCGCCTCCAGCTACAAACTCCAGGTAGAAAGCCCGCCACGCCATGGCAATTTGCCGCCCCGGGTGTCGCGGCGCCTCGCTATGCCCCTGCATTTCCTTGATACTAGCAGGAGGTGAAAAAGAGAAGGATGGATTTACAAAAAGTGTTAAGGTTTATTTATTTTTATTTTAACACATAATCTTGTAATTATCATTCCCATTAATAGCTGCCTCAGCTGGTGAGTGCCAGCAGGATTAGGAGTCCGCATGGGGCGACTGAGAAGCAAGAAGCATGTGGATGGGAGAAACATGGCTTCCAAAAGAACACAAAAGCTTTAGAATTGGGCAGTTTCTTCCCAATGTCTCAACAAATGAAACTGACTTGTAAAAATGTGATGAGAGACATTGCACATATCTTTGTAAACCAAGAAAACCTTTAATTTTTTTTAAAAAGAATAGGGCAGTTGATGAGCTTTGTGGGGGTTTTTTTGGGGGGGGAGGATTCAGCAGCACTTCCCGTGGTGATAATGGTCCACAGGCAGTGCATATGTGTCTGTTTTGATATATTTCTTTTTTAAAAAAACGAAAGGTTTCCTGGTCCCTGATTCTGATCTGGAAATGGTCATAACTCTGCCAATAGCAGCAAAAACCAGCAATTGCAAACTCTTAGAAGAAAACTACAACATCGTTCATATAACAATGGCTTGATGAAATATGAAAAATCGTAACGTTTTTAGAACTCACATTTTGAAGGGTAATAAAGCAGATTGTACCTATTAGTGGTCCTTATTTATTATGGCTTGGAATGACACATATTTGGGGAATAAGAATAGATATAATTTAGCAATATTGTTAAACAGATATGAGTGGTTAAGATAATTATATATATAATATTTTTCTCTTTGTTGTAGTTTGTTATTAGAATCATAGAATCAGAATCAGAATTAGAGTTGGAAGGTACCCTGAAGATCATCTAGTCCAACCCCTGTGGTACCTCAATGTCCAGTACTTCCAGTATCCTTGCAGTTTGTGCCATTTCATTTGTTGAGAAACAGCAGCTTAAATGCAAAGCCCCAGTGAGAGGCAAGTCTTGCTTTACAAAGGCATTCTGTGAAATGGCAGTGAGATTTGTGCTTCTGGAGTTTCAGTGCAAGGGTCCTGATTTATTTGAAATTGGGACCCACTCCAAGTTGCACAAGATGTTCTGCACTCTCATCTCCTATAGCCTGCATCTCCTCTAGCTTGAAACGTATCAAGGGTTGGTCTGCCTGTTGAGATCTTGGTCCTAGAGTTTAATTAGTTCTTTTTAAGTCTTCCTCTGCCAGCTGCATGTCCAGGCATACTTCACTGATCCATTTAATTGAGAAGACTTTCAGGTTGGATTTTCTCATCCTCAAATTTAAATGTCTCCTGTTTTCAAGTCAGCTGCCTGATGGTGGTGAGCTTTATTAGGGTGAGCTGTTTTCTTACTTTCTAATAATAATAATAATAATAATAATAATAATAATAATAATAATTTATTATTTATTATTTATACCCCGCCCATCTGGCCAGGTTCCCCCAGCCACTCAGCTTCCAACAAAATATTAAATTACACAGATCCATCAAACATTAAAAGCTTCCCTAAACAGGGCTGCCTTGAGATGCCTTCTAAAGGTCTGATAGTTGTTCTCTTTGACCTCTGGTGGGAGGGCATTCCACAGGGTGGGTGCCACTACCGAGAAGGCCCTCTGCCTGGTTCCCTGTAACTTGGCTTCTCGTAGCGAGGGAACTGCCAGAAGGCCCTCGGCGCTGGACCTCAGTGTCCGGGCAGAATGTTAACTTGCCATCGCCATGTCACCGTATTTACTAGCTGCAACTTCTGTGTCCATTAATTTTAATAAGATTTCATCTCATTTCTAATCTGCAGTATTTGTAATAAGACTTCATTCCAGGCTGAGAAAAGTTATTGTCACATTAGAAATGGGCAAGGAGTTCATTGGGACTCTGCATGGGAGTTTTGGTGACTTTTGACAGTCTGCATTCACCACCAGATAAAGCTCAGTTTTGCTATAGCTGACGTTCCTGGGTAGTGCAGAGCTTCTTGTACCAGAAACATAGGATTTCAAGTTCACTTCTTTCTTCTGGACCATCTTTCATCACCCAGTTTTTAAAGCAAACTCTGAGTTTCTAAATTAATCTGTTATTTGGGTGTAAGGGAATTATGCAGCCACGATACTTGATAAGTCACGCCCCATAAAATCTATATGTATGATTTGCTGCCTTCTCCACGCCGCCGCCCCCAAAATGGATTTGTTGGTTTAAAAAGGCATTTCTGTTAAATTTCTCACTGAAATCTTTCCCAAGTACTAAGATTACACAATTGTGCCTCCAATGATTAGTTGTTTCTTTATCCTCCCTTTCTTACTTTTTATATTGTGAATATTTATTATCAAAGTATTATGGTTAAAATGGTTAAAATAATAAAGATACTTGGAAGCAGAAATAAATTTGAATTATTTTCTGATAATGAAATGAGAACCAAATTGTATAATGTACTGCACAGCCTCTGTCATGACATAGACTCCTGTTATGATTTTTACCTTATTTCCCTATAAAAGTTTTTTAAAACATGCACATTAGAATTGCAGTCATAGATAGCTTCCATTTTTTAAAAAAATAATTTTATTAAATTTTCCACTTTAACCATCCAATTATATCACATTAAATTCCAAATTATACAAATACATATCAATTAATCCAAATATAAAGCCAAATTATCAAAAAATTTGGGGGATTTCCCATGCTTCAAGTTCGGAGGATCTGATCATCTCATAATTTACTGCATTTCATAATCATATAATTATAATCATTTCCAATAGTTCTGATGTTATCCTTCATTCTTTTGCAGCCTCTGAGTTAATCCCACAAGCGCGTTAAACCAAGCAATATATATTTCTGTGTGGATTTTATTGCCATGACTCCCTTCCACAAGTTCACAGTATCTCCTCACGCTAGTATTTCGGCTGAACCAATCCAAGAGTCTTTTCGCTGCTGGCAGCCGCCATCTTCGCATATCTCCGATGAATCAAAACCAGGCATCTGTTCAGTAATTTCTCAAAACCGGTTACTTCTAATACAGTCCTTCCAGGGGGGCTTTGCCAATCAAATTCAAATCAATTGTGCTCGGAAACGTACTGGGAGCCAACGTAGGTCTTTCAGGACGGGTGTTATATGGTCTTGGCAGCTGCCCCCAGTCACCAGTCTAGCTGATGCATGAACATGTGAATAAAAAGTGAACTGTTTGTCATATAAATGTTTTTCTCCCCAAATATCTATCAAGTTCAAAAAAAGTCTTTGGTAATCTGCCTTCTTTTGTGTCTTTTTTCCTAGCTGATCTATCTATTTCAAGTGATGGTACTCCATTTAAGTCCCCTATTAAAATGATTTTTTGATCTGCATATTCAAGTAATTCTGTTTCCAGTTTTTTGAAGAAAAAAACCTGCTTTTTGCTCATTTTGGGGCGTATATTCCAACTAAGATTATCTTCTCTCCTTGAATTTTTATTCGTACTATTAAAATTCTACCTTTCTCATCTTTTTGAATAAATTTGGGTTCTAGTGCAGGATTAATGTAAAAGACCACTCCTCTCTTTTTAACATTGTCTGCTGAGATGAAGTCCATTCCTAATCTTTTGTAAATTAAAACTCTTTTGTGTGTGTTTTGTTTTGTTTTGTTTTTTGCAATATGTGTTTCCTGGAGGCAAATTATAACCAATTTCTGTTTGGAGTTAACATATTCAATTCTGTTGCATTTGGCTTTGTCGTTCAAACCGTTAACATTCCAGCTTAATATTTTAAGATTGGCCATTTTCAGGGTCACTTACAATACCTGTCTCCCCTCCTACTGCTCCTTCCAGTGACAGCCGCTCCAAAGCAGCTCTTTGTTCTGCTAGTGGGTCTGTTTTTTCTAGGTCTCTCCTCTTGTTTTTCAAAAAATTATATGGCCTGACTTTCTGTTGTCAGCCTGTATCTCTTTCTCATATATGTAAATGAGATCTCCTCTGGGTACTCCCATTTGTATTTTATATCTGCTCTTCTAAGAGCTGTTGTCAAAAACCTGTATCTTTGTCTTCTGATTCTAAGCTTAAACGGAATTTCCCTAAAAATGTCCACTTTCTGTCCAGCAACCACAAGATTGTCCTCAAAGTTTTTTTGAAGGATTGCATCCCTTGCTTTTTTTTTTTTTTTGGTAACAAATATTAATAGGACATCTCCTGGCTGCTTTCTCTTTCTAGTTTCTCTTGTGCGTATTTCTGAAACAACTCTCAATAATTTCCACCACCCATTCCTGGCTCTTCCCCATCCATTCTGAAATTGTTTTTGCCACATATGTTTCCAAATTCTGTTCTTCCTCTGCAATTGGTAACCCCCTTATTCTCAGCATTTCCCCCCTCTCCCATAGCTGCAAAAGAAGGATCTGGTCCTCAAGATCATTTTGTGTTTCTTGGAGGCCTCGCACAGTTCCCATGACAGCTTTCTGTTCCTCTTTCAATTGGCCCAGTTCCTCAGTGGTTTTTTCCTAACTTGTCAACTTATTTTCTAAATTATTAACCTTCTCACCCAGCTTCCCGAACTTTTCCATCAATAAGCTAGTAGACCTTTCTAAATCTGAGTGCACTTGTTGTGCCAGGCTTTTCATAGACTGGGCCATCTCCTTCCTAAAATCAATAAATTGCTTTGTAAGAAAGTCAGCATAGTCTGCCTTCCCTGTTTTTTTCTGTTATTATCTCTTCCTGCACACTTGCATGTCTCTTCTCTATGGAGACCTTCCTAGTAACAGCTCCCATATCATGTTTTGACTTCTCCATATTTGTACTAGAGAGTTCCCCACAGTTGGGATATTTGTTATAGTCTATTCAAGGTCACACCTGTGTTTCTCAGTTCTGCCCAAAAGTGAAAGTATTTCCCCACTCCCGAGCTGAACCATAAAAAAACATCCCCTTTGCACTTTTAAACCTTTTCCCCACCTTTCCAAAGAAATAAATAAAGACAAGAAGAAAGGAGAGAGTAGAGACCAAGTTGCAAAAATACAAGAAGAGAAAAGGAAACCAAAAAAGGAAAAAGAATGGTGTCACTCTATTACTGTATCCCTTTCACCCAGAAGTTAATTATTTAACTCAATCAAATCTTACTTTTCCAAACTAGCAATCCATATCTCAAACAGGACAGTTCACATATAGAATAAGGCCAGGAAATGAACAAAATAAAACAGAAAGTAAACAAAACTTGTTCCAGCAGTCAGTTTTAATTTATATATTTCTCTTCAGTAGTCATTCCTTCTCAAAAAAGTGGCAGTGAATGAGGAGTGGTCTAACTTTATAATTGTAATCCAACATGTTTCAGTCCAGTTTTTCTTAATAATAATCCAGTATGTTATAATCTGAAGCTTCCAATATTAAACTTTAAGAGATATGTTCCAAAATTGTAAAAGGGTTGTTTTTGGCAGGTAGTGTTGCAATGAAATTCCCCTGGTCTCCAGTCAGCACTTGTAATCCAGTCCAACTCCAGCTATTCCAGGTTCTCTTTTCTTCCCGGGGGATTTCTCCCCCGGTATAAATAGAGAGATCTCCTGCTTAGCTCAGTTCTGTGCCACCAAGCTCCAGGGTTTTAGGTTTTAAAACCTGTATTCCAAGCCTCTTTCATGCAAGCCTTTTTAACTTCCATGCAAACCTTTTTTCTTGCTCTGCCAAAGTATCAGTCTGTTATAAAGTCTTTGTCTGACAGTCAACTTGTATCTTAATGTTGCCCTATTGAATAACAACTTAACTGTATCCAGAATGTATCCACAAGAAAGGGAGTCTCAGAGTTAAAAGTTGTTTAAAAGTCTCCATTAGCTGCAGCTACCATGCTCTGTTCCCATTCACAAAATGTTCCCTTGCAGAGCCTGTCCACAGAAAACGGAAGCTGACTTCCTTTTTTGCTTCCGTTTTACCAAATCAATTGATTTACGCCTTCCAGTTCGCTGCAGAGGCAATGGCGGCATGCTCCATGTCATCCGCTTAAGAGACAACATGGTTCTGGCTGTTAGAGCTCCCAGGGGTGTGCGCCAGGGCTAGACACACACCCCAAAAAACCCCACGGGCAAGTGGAGGGGTCTAAGGGTCCAGCGGAGCGTTGGAGAACTCGCCACAACCTCAATCTCCCCGTTGCCGTCTCTGCGAGGAGAGAAGAGGGAAGAGGCTTGAGTCCTTTCACGGCTTCACCATACCCTGCAGCCGAAGCCACATGCCGTCACCGTAAGCAGCGGATGTTCCTAATCAGAGGTAAAACCAAATAAAAATCTTTACGAAGAAGTCATAGATGGCTTTCTAATGAACTCTGCCTTCAAGGTGCCACAAGACTCTTGGATGCCTTTGCTCCAAAAACTAACAGGCCCATCCTTCTAGAAACCCATTAACTATAGAAGTGAATACACAATGAAGGCAACTGATTTCAAAATATCTGCATATGTACTGGGCATTGTAAAATATGATTTTAAAAAACACATATTTTCATAGAAGACACTTTGGAAGGAAGACCTGTACTAATTAAACTACTACCGGTAGCAACAGAATGGAAGATATCTGGTGAAACTTTGATAGAAAGAAAAAAGAGTGGATTGATGCATGTTTGCACATCTCACATGGCAAGGCATATAAAATATTTTCCCCAATCGTCATTATGCTTCAGGACATCATGTTGATAGGCATGAAAGAATACGTAAGCTCAAATGGATTAGAAAAAGTATGGCTTCAAGATGAAGAGCCCTGGTAGAAGTGATATATATATATATATATATATATATATATATATATATATATATATATATGACCTAATATAAGTCAGAAGAGATGGAGCACCTGAGGAGCATAGCTTCACATTCTGGAATGTTTTGAAGGCATTGCAAGCAGTTTCTGGGTGTGCACATAAGGGAAAGATATTGTTAAATGCTGGATCTTGGCACCAGTTGCATGCCAAAGGGCACAGCAGCAGCAGCAACAACAAGATAAGAGCATATATGTGGGTAACTTATGTTTGCGCATATTCTGGTTCAATAACATGCATATCCTGATGTATTAATTGCAAGTGAGTTTGGTGGTATTGAAGTATACAAGTGTCCTTTTTCATCAATCCAATGTTAACTCCATATGATTGCGGTCCGAAAAATAATGTATCTGAAGTGATACAAGATTTGAAGCAGCTACCTGCTGGTTGTTGGTTGTACTCTTAACTGCTATACTAAATGAGCTATTGCACTGTGAGTAATATTTTGTTAAACTGGGACTCCACTCCTGCTTATGCTCGCTTGCCCGGATGCCACATGGAACTCAGTAGAAATGACTTGAGAGTAGGTTGCATAATATTATATTGGAAGCTGGGCAAGGCTCTATCATTCACTCCAGCCCATCTGCTGGAAGTTGAACTAAGGGTAAACCACCATAAGGAGGAGCCCTATGACTTACATCAAATAGGGGTATCCCTGTTAGGGGAGTGGTTTGGCCCTAGCCACCATCTGGGCAACTGACAGAATCTACTCCCCCCCCCCGGATCCCTTTAACAGGATACCTTTAATGAGGAGGGGTAGACAGAGGCTGCAACCTTCTCTCCACTCAAACAAAGGCTTCCCCAGTGCCCAGCCTCACAAAGTTGTGATGATTGCTATGAGGTAGGCAAAAACCAAATGGCTGGTGCCAATTTGCCAAGTGGGAAAAAATCCTGCCTGACCCCGAAATATGATTCTAAAGTTTTATGTGACAATTATTTAATGTCTCGTGTTTAAATTTGCAACAGCAGTGCTGTTATTATCTGTCTTTTGTTCCAGTTTCTATTCCTTCCTTCAAAAATTATTTCCAATTGTGCTTGGTCTCAAGGGGCCAGTCTTTCAGCATCTGTGACAAACCAGGCTGCAGATTTCCTGTTCTGGAACACTTGAATGTAGAGCTGGTTATCCTAACTCTGTGATGGACAGTGGGGTGGCATTCAACTTAGTCATATTCATTGATTTCAATAGATCTACTCTGAATAAAACTTAGTTCAATACAATCCAAATCATGTTTTCATATTGTCAATTCCACAGGTGTTAGCAAAGAACTTGTCTCCACCTCACACTGCATAACAGAGTTTGGGAAGATCGTATTTCCTTTCTTCATGACTACAGTGGTACCTTGGTTGTCGAACACCCTTGTTGTCAAACAAATCACCCCCGAACGTTGCAAACCTGGAAGTGTGTGTTCCGGTTTGCGAACGTTTTTTGGAAGCCTAATATTCGTTGTAGATTCCGTGGCTTTTGATTGAGTGCAGGAAGCTCCTGCAGCCAATTGGAAGGCGCACTTTGATTTCTGAACTGTTCTGGGAGTCAAACAGACTCTCAGAATGGATTAAATTCGAGAATGAAGGTACCACTGTACTGTGATGAGAAGTCACTTGAGTTATGTCTCAACTCCTCTGTAAGGGGTTACTCTAGAGTAGTCGCAAGAATCCCCTGACAGCAATCCGACACTCTTTGAGACTACTCTGGAGCAAGAGGAGCTATGAGTGCTGCAGAATTGGCGGAGGCGAGGGCGGCTGCCGAAAACACTAAAAGGGAGTTGCAGAAAGTTGCGGAAGAAGCGAAAAGGCAATTGGACGCAGCCAACGCAGACGCTCAAGCAGCGCGCCAAGAAATGAACCAGCTCTTGGAGGAGGTAAGAAAACGGGCTCAAAGGGAGCAAGAATTAATGACCCACGCGGCTAAGTTGGAAGCCCAGCTGGAAGAAAGGAGGAGGGCAGACCTGAGGGGACCCCAAGTGAGCAAGTTTAATGGAGACCCTCGGGACTTCCTGGGCTTTGAGACAGAAATAAAATATGCCCTAAAGCTGCAAGGTGAGGAGTTTGCAGACGATAGCCGCAGAGTGGTGTTTGTTACTGAGCATTTAGTAGGAGCGGCTCGTGAGTGGGTCAGACCGTTAATCGCATCGGAAAATAGAGCATTACAGGATATAAGATTGTTTCTTCAAGCAATGAATATAATGTGTTCCAGCGATTCGCAATTGGACATGGTGAAAGAACAGTTGCATGTGTTAAAACAGGGAAATATGACAGTGAGAGGGTACTGGTCGAAATTCACCATGCTGGTTCACAAACTAGGATGGGACCTTCAGTCTGAGCCAGTCCAGTCCGTGTTTTACCTAGGGCTGCATCCTGAAGTCAAGGATGAGCTCTCTAGAGGGCCGAGGGCGAAATTGATGGATGAACTCAGTAAAGCTGCTTTAGTGGTGGGAGTGAGGCAAGAATCCAGATGGAACGGCAGGCAGGCAGCGCGCTCGGCGCGTCCTTGGTTCCCACACTCTCAGGAGAAGCCAGCTCCAGCTGCAACTCAAGCCCCTCCCAACGCCCTCCCAGACCCAGAGCCCATGCAGACTCATGGAGCACCTGTGCGCGATTTTCAAACCCCAGTGGCACCAAAATGGAAGGAGGGAAGGGGAGGAAACTGCTTTCTCTGCAACGCCCCTGACCTCCAGGTCTGCAGATGCACCAGGCGCAAAGAGTGGCAGGGGAAGGCGGGAATGGTACTTCCAGAACCAGCGGGAGACGCCCAGTCTCAGGGAAACGGGGTAGCCTGGCTGCAGGAGACAAGGGGCACCAGCCAGGCGCAACCTCAATAAAGCAGACCCCACCCGCCCCAGCCGGAGCAGCTCCAGCCCACACCCCCCAGGGCTGGGGTGGTACTGGAAGTGACTTTAACATTGCCCAATGGCTACCCTCTACAAATAATGGCGTTAATCGATTCGGGAGCCTCAGCCAACTTATTTGATAAATCGTTTGCGGATGCACATCAGATCCAACTCCTGCAGCCCTCACTCACCAGACGCCCCCCATGAGAATGACGGTGGGGAGGCACTCAGAGACACTGGCGTAGTGCTGGGCATGAGCTGGCTAGCGCGCCATGACCCATCCATTAGGTGGCACCAGAGGTCCCTCACGTTCAGCTCAGACTACTGCATTGAGCACTGCCTGCAACACCAACAAGGGGAGGGCCCTCTGCTGGCCACAGTGGCAACAATGCAGGTGCAAGGTGGAGCAGCCATCCCCAAGCCATACTGGGACCTGCAGGAGGCTTTCAGCGAAACGGAATCGGACCACCTGCCCCTGCACAGGCCTTTTGACTGTCAGATCAACCTGCTGCCAGGGGCCACGCTACCAGCTGCAAAGTTGTATTCCATGTCGGATCAGGAGCTGGCAGACCTGTGTGCGTTCATTGACAAGAACCTCAAGAGAGGATTTATAAGGGAGAGCAAAGAAGCAGGGGGCAGTCCAGTGTTTTGGGTGGACAAGAAAGACACACCCCAGAGGAGGCTTGTAGTGGACTATAGGAGAATCAACTCCTTGACGGAACCAGTGGCCTTCCCGATGCCCAGAGTGGACAATCTGCTGGCAGCGGTACGACACGGCAAGATTTTCACCAAGCTGGACCTGAGACAAGCTGGACACTTGCCAGAGGGCGAAAGGGGACAGGGCAGCACCGGCAGGACTGCTGGAGCCATTGCCCACGCCAAATAGGCCCTGGGAGGTGGTGTCCGTAGACTTCATCACCAATTTGCCCTCTTCAAGGGGCAAGACCGCAGTACTGGTGGTGGTGGACCTCCTGACCAAGATGTGCCACTTTGTACCGTGCGCAAGGGCTGTCTCAGCTGAGAAGACGGCAAAACTGTTCGTGGACCACATATTCAGACTGCACGGCTTACCATTAAGGGTGATCTCCGACAGGGGGCGCCAATTTACCTCCAGGTTCTGGCGCAAGCTCATGAGCATATTGCACGTAGAGGTCAGCCTCTCTATGGCACGACACCCCCAGACCAATGTACAGGCAGAGAGAGCCAATGCCGTACTGCAACAGTACCTGAGGTGTTACGTCAGTCAGCGGCAGACAGGCTGGGTGGATCATCTGCCTCTGGCAGAGTTCACCTATAACAATGCAGTGCACGTCTCCACAGGGGTGTCACCCTTTAAGGCCAATTACGTGCGGGACCTCAGAGCATTCCCGGGGAGGGACTGGGAAGAGGAGGGGGGACCCGCAGCAGAGGACTGGGCGGAGGAAATGGAGACAGTGCATCAGCAACTCAGAGAGCACTAGGATAGGGCCAAGGAAGCGTACAAGAAGGGGGCAGATCGCCACAGGCGACCGGGAGAGGTCATCAAGGTGGGGGACAAGGTGTGGCTGTCCTCAGAAGGGCTTCCAACAATGGGGAGGTGCAAGGAGTTGGCACCCAGACGCTTAGGGCCCTTCACAGTCACGCATCAGATCAATCCAGTAGCGTTCAGGTTGGAGCTCCCAGAATCCATGAGGATACACCCAGTGTTCCACAGGTCATTGCTATCCCCCTACAGGGAAAGCACCAGGTTTAGGGAAGGAACCACATCCCAGGCAGGCTTTCAGAGGGACAGGGTGTCACAACCTCTCAATGTGGCTATGGAAATCCTGGATTTGAGGTGGGGAGAGGGGGGTCTGGAGTACCTCATGGCCTGGAAAGACACCCCGGCCTCCCAGAACGCATGGGTGCCGGCCACTGCGGTGCAGGAGGAATACTTAGTGGAAGAATTCCATGCGCTGTTTCCACACCGGCCGAAACCATGGCACATGGAGAGAGCGGTTTCAGAAGCACCTGCAGGGGAGGGGGAGGTCTCCTCAGGGGGAGAAGAGCCAGGGGACTCGCTGTGGCAATGGGAAGCAAGGTTTCAGGGTCGGGAAGAGGAGAGCTGGTTCAGCGCTCCCTCCAGCGCAGACACCCCAATCACGGACTGGGAGCAAGTGTTCACTCCTACGGGATCGGACAAGATGGAATTCCTGGGGTTTCAGTTGTCCCCCCCCCCCCCAGCATGTTCGCAGGACTCAGGCTGGGAGCACATTTTCACCCCCACAGGTTCAGATGCCACGGAGTTTTTGGGCTTACAATCGTCTCCACAGATGCCCATCTCCTCGGGGAGGAGGGGGGCATGGAGGGGGTGGATGTAAGGGGAAGAGAATGTAGGGGCGGACCCCCCTCCCCTCATCAGAAGCAGCTCCTCCACAAGCAGCGACAGCAGCGAGGACGCTCAGGAGTCCAGTCAGGAAGGGCAGAGAAAGGGCCAGGGCTCTGGTAGCAAGGGAGAGCCCCTGCTACACAGGAAGAAGGAAGAGAGAGGGAGGAAAGGGGGGAGAAGGAAAACATGGAGCATAGACCCATTTTCCCTCCGGTTCTGGAATTACGCAGGAGAAGGAGGGGAAAGAGATTTGCTGTCCCGAGACTCTTATGTTGGAGGAGGTCCAGGGGCGGTCCAGTGCCGGATTCTGCATCGGACTGAGCAGACATGCTTTTACACACCAGCTTCACTGTAAATAGATTGCACCAATAAAGACTGTTTAAAGACAAGCATGCGGAGCGTCGTTACTCTAGAGTAGTCGCAAGAATCCCCTGACAACCTCAATTAAAAATTCATGGATATAAATAATGATAAGCAGTTCAAAAATGTTATTTCCAAATGGATTATTTTGTGTGAACAAACATAGGGATTTCTTTCCAAGGTGCTTTTTTATATTTTAATTGTAGTTTTTGTAGTTGTTGTTATTATCATAGACATAGTCTAAAGGTGCTGATTTCTTGAAGGACAATTTCAGGATCACAAACTCACTGATAATTTTGCATAAACTCAATTATTTCTCCATACATGCGCTGTGGGGCATCAAGGCCCCAGATGAAATCCAGGTGTGCCCAGTCAGGAATAATCTTGTGGTAAAATAGGTTTGAGACCTGAGGCAACAACAGGGCACAATCCTTTGGGGTTGAAAGCCGGTCATTTCCACCATTCCAGAAAGCTGTTGGAACAGTCATTTGTTTAATATCATAGGAAGGTGCTGTTTCCTAAAAGAGAGGGAGAAATAACAGGTTAAAAAAATACTTTATAAGTTAAAGAGTAACGGTAAAGGGACCCCTGGCCATTAGGTCCAGTCGTGACGTACTCTGGGGTTGCGGCGCTCATCTCGCTTTATTGGCCAAGGGAGCCGGCGTACAGCTTCTAGGTCATGTGGCCAGCATGACTAAGCTGCTTCTGGTGAACCAGAAACGCCGTTTACCTTCCCGCCGGAGCGGTACCTATTTATCTACTTGCACTCTGACGTGCTTTCGAACTGTTAGGTTAGCAGGAGCAGGGACTGAGCAACGGGAGCTGACCCCGTCATGGGGGTTCGAACTGCTGACCTTCTGATCGGCAAGCACTAGGCTCTGTGGTTTACACCACAGCGCCACCCGCGTCCCGTTGGATTTACTTTAGGATGTGCCAAAATATCTATTAGAAAAGATACATATTTTATAGATTAAGTACAGTAGCACCTGGTGGACTTAAGGAGGACTTAAATGGATATCTGTTATGTAAAAAATTGAAGATGTACTTTTGTTGGAAATTATGCCACATTAATATATGTTTCTGTGGAATATTGGTTATTGCCGTCACTGTATTTGCACTATGCAGCAATGTAGCTTCATTTTCTGGTGAATGGAGTCCATTGGGCCAGGCCAGCCCTTGCCCCCAGAGCCAAGTGGGGCCACGCTGTGCCTCCTGCTGCCTGTCTGCACAATGGGGAGCATGGCCAGCCAACATGGCTGTTGTTAGGCAAATCCCTGTAAGACCCACAGAGAGGAATGCCAGACTGGGCCACACTGGGGTTGCCCCTTGCCTGCCTGCTTCCATCTGTACCTGCTCACTGTCTGAGTGAGGAGCAAACATGTGCTGGCTGGGCAGCCATCCAGCGAGGTGGCCAGGGACACGGCAGTCTTGGGCCAGATTCCAGGGCCCAGAAACAGGGCAGGAATCCTGCATAGGGGTGCCTGGTTTGTGCCACTTCAAAATTGTGTGCCCGGGGCCATGGTCTCACTGCCCCCTCATGCTGTGCCCCTGACACAGTGTGGGGAATTTCTATGAAATGGAGCTAGAAACTATTGTCATCAGATCAACAGTGCAATATTGTGGGTAAAATAATAGCAGGTTATTTCACTTAAGTTCACTCATGATCCCCACGGTGTAGAAATTTAAATTGGTAAGTTTCTCATTATATTTACTTACTTACTTACTTACTTACTTACTTACTTACTTACTTACTTACTTACATATGTGTCTATTTTTGAGATATGGTTCTAATGTTATATGCATTGCTTTAACAGATGATACGGTAGCATTTTTTTGCAAACCTGTACCAACTGAAGATTTTGATTTTTGACCACGACACAAGCAAAGGTGATTTTTGGATCCAGTTTGAAGTGATTGGTTTATTTGGATATTAGCTACAATTTTAAACAAAACTGAGAGGCTGAACTTATGCCTACAGAATACTGCATTGCAAAATAGTCCACTGAAGAAGCATAAAATGCCTAAATGTGTTTGGTATTTCAGTTATCCAGAAAGTTTCATTAAAAAACATTAAAAATATCTTATATAGACACATCAGCTATCTAATTAATATAATTAAAGAAGTATAAGGACATCTCATGCACTGTACACAATTTTTCTTTTTATTCAGTTTATTGTATAATTGTGGATATATTATTTTCCTAAATAGACAGTTTATGTATTTACATATTAGATTTTGTTAACATATCCATGGGCATAACAGCCATTAGAAGACATCAGAAGGCAGCCCTGTATTGGGAATTTTTTAATGATTGATGTTTTATTATGCTTTTATATATGATGTAACCCAGCCAGAGTGGCTGGGAAAACTGCCAGAAGGGTGGGGTATAAATTATTATCACTATCATCATTATCATTACATTTTGTGTATATAAAGCCTGGTTATAAACATCATTTAAGATCTTTATAGATAAGACCTTTAACTATTTTGTTTCATATTGGAGCTACATTTTATCCACCTTTGCCATCAGTAGCTATTGCCATACCTTACTGATGTCTACCATCATATAAACAGAGGAGGGAGGGAGGGGAGGAGGGAGGGAGGGGAGGCGAAAGAGAGGGAGAGAGGGATGCAATTAGTGAAAAATTATTACCTGGTTGTGGTGAGCCATGTTTTCTTCCTTGCTACCCCAGTCAAAGCCTTTGAACTTCCCACTCCTCATATTCTGAAAAAAGAAGTGTATCATATTTTGAAAAAACTAAATGGGGAAATTATTATTATTATTATTATTATTATTATTATTATTATTATTATTGCTGTTTATTATTAATCAATAAATACCTGAGGGCCATAGTCTAGTTTACTATATAAAAACACAAAAGCACATAACATAATAACAAAACAATACGCACAGACACAACAGACACGGCTGGTTGCGAGGAATGTACAAGACAAGAAAAAGTTCTTACCATCTGCTTTTGATTCAATATTTACAGAGAGAGGCTTGGAACACAGCCTCTTGGGATAATGGCATTGTCCCAAATGACTCTCCACCTCCCTTTTCTCCCACTTCCTCACCCGTCATTGCCATCATCTCCCTACGGGTGCCACTGAGGGCCCTCTGTTTCCAAGCTCTTTGCTCTACTACCTTCAAGGCTCGCTGGGTTCTGGAAGAGAGGGGGGTCTGGAATGCTTTCTAAAGACATTGTGTCCATCAGCTGTACTCTCTGGGGCTTCCTATTCCCCTTCCCATCATTTCCCAGCTTTCCCCCACATCTGCCTCTGAGCTGTGACCTCCCTCAAACCTCTGCTGTAATTCTGAACTGTCTTCCTCTTCTCTGGAAGGGTCAGGCTGGGGAGGAGGTCTCCACCATTCCTCCTCTGTCTAAACCCTTACAACCGGTTTAAAGGGACATAGGTTGTTTAATTAGCCAAAGGCCAGGGAGAAGAGGCATGTTTTCGCTCAGTGCCTAAAGATATATAATGAAGGGGCCAGGTGAGCCTCCCTGGGGAATGCATTCCCAAATGGGAAGCTACTGTAAAAATGGCCAGTTCATATGTGGCCATCCTCCAAATCTTATGGAGACTTAAGTAAGTCAAAATATATACCAGGGACCAGGAACTTCCACGCCACAAGACAATCTTACTCTGCCAGGGGATCCAGTTTGGCCCAAACGCTTCTCCCAAAGCCTCCCACCTACTATCCAGCTGTGAGCGCCGCTGAAGCCAGCTGATGGAGTGTGTGTGTGTGAAAATCCTACTCCGTTTGCCAGAATTCCATGCAAATCCCTTCCCAATTCAGAAAGGAGTTTCTCTTAAAATACTTGTTAAAACAGATCAGCAAGAGGTCTGCAGCAGACTCTCCAGCAAAAATAAAGGGGAGGGGTTAGTTTAGCAGCACCTTGCAACACGCTTTGAAATCCTCCATTGCTACTACATCAGGTTATTGAAAGGTAGGCGGTCCCACCCTGCTATTAAATGTGAGCTATGAAACTGATCTTGATAAGAAACTCCTGTGGTGTAAAACCCTGTTTTGTTTTCACAGGGTCATGTAGAAATTACCAGCAACTACGTTCAAGACCAGGTGCTCCCAGATCACGGCACTTCTTTGCCAGCCTTATGCTACCGACACACAGCCTTCACTAGCCTGGAGCCCCCCAGATGTTAACAGAATTGAGGATTTAGGTGCTACCTGATGCCAGTGAAGCATGTTCCGGATAGAAACCCCAGCTGGGCTGTGTGATAAATATACATTGATTCGAGTCTGAAAGAAAGAGCAAAGTGAACAGAACGAGTGTGCTGGATATCATGCAGGAATCAGTGTTTAAGTAGCAATTACATGTCAGTTTTGGAAATCAACTTGACACTTCAAACTAGCTGCCAATGCCAATATTGTGTAAGAGGAAAATTCGCTTACAGCAAGGCATTGCCCCACTACATAAATACATTTTTACTGCAATCCTGTGCACATTTACTAAGAAGGAAATTGCACTGTGTTCAACCAGGCTACACCCAGGTAACTATGCACAGAGTTACAGCCTGAATTATAATACTTTTCACTGTATAGTACAACCAGGGCAATTGCAGACATATCAAATAACATCCATTTGTGCAGTGGGCCATGGCATTGTGTACATTCCTCCTGTATGACATGAATTCACTCCATCCTGCTTTGGTGCCATGTCCAGTTGTGGGTCATAATATAGGGTGGGTCATAAAAAACTTTTTTTGGAAAAATGTTTCCTCCCTTGATCTTATATCAGGCGTATGGTATAAACATAGTCAAATTTCAAATTTGGGACAAATCGGTTAATATTTAGACCCTGCTCCTACAGATTGAAATTTTGCCTCACTACGAGTGATGAAAACATAGGAATTTGACTCATTTATTCTCAGTATGTTAAATTGTGAACTAATAAACATAAATTTTAGGTTTTATTTAGAGCAATAATAGTTGCATACTATTATTTTCTGCAATATTTATTTATTTAAGATAAAACATGTTGATAATTTACATGAAAAACCAATGGTTTTGAACAAATTATATGGAACAATTAAGCAAACGGTGTACTAAACAAGTAAACATGAACATTAAACAATAAAACACCACTCATATTATGTGTTGTGTCAAAACATCACATTATACTTAATCACTTAGGTATAAATTGTACTAAATGCTTACATTTTGTGTAATTAATAAAAATATGTCTTATGCAATATTATACATTGTACATGTACACCATATTATATCATGCTAAAAATATGCTTTTATGCCTTACACTAAATGTCTATTTTGGTGCAAAGTCCTTATTTGTCTCTTGTTTTGGGAATTTAGAGTGATTGTTCATTGTTGTTTTGATGGTAGCATCACGTCTTTTCTCTCCAATAACTATCCTAGATGCTCTAGTAACCTCCTTCACTGCACGTTCAACCATTTGAGAATGGCACTTGAATTTTGGAATTGTTAATGGCGTGGTCACAATATTTAACAGTTCATTGTTTGTCATGTTCCTGATTATTGGTGGCTCATATATGTCTCTGTTTCCGACCATTTTATCATTTGTTCCATACAGCCGGCAGATACGACAGGCATCTGCTATGGCTGCATGGGCCAATTCTGAACAGCTGTAAGTCACTGCTGAATTCTCCAGAGATGAGTGCAGATGTAACTTGCCACAAATACTTTTTGTCAGTAGATAGATTTTTTCCAAACTACTTATGGCATTTCTGGGATCGAATCTGAACATGCAAAGCATTTGTATTCAACAACTGGCAAATCGGTGACACTGGGCAGTAATTTCCCAATATGCCCTGAAAAGGTGTTAGCCTCAGATGTGGGTCGATCTAGTTCAATGATGAGATGTTGTAGAGGCAGTTCATTAGCAGGAAGGAGGCAAATATTCCATTGCAATGGCCGGCCAATGTCTATTTCAATAAGATGGTTAATTCCTCCCGGGGCACCTATGTTTGTGTTTGTCCCATCAAAGCAACTGCTGCAAGTAGACTCACACTAGGTATTTTTCTCTGAGAAATGAGATGAGATAGAATTTGCAATAGATTTCACCTTGCTATCAACCGGTGTAACATGACCACCAATGTAATTTCCATCAGGCAATGAAACAATTGAAATATGCTCCTCTGTTAAATTTTATTAATTAAACAAAATGTAAGCATTTAGTACAATTTATACCTAAGTAATTAAGTATAATGTGATGTTTTGACGCAACACATAATATGAGTGGTGTTTTGTTTATTGTTTATGTTTACTTGCTTAGTACACCGTTTGCTTAATTGTTCCATATAATTTGTTCAAAACCATTGGTTTTTCATGTAAATTATCAACATGTTTTATCTTAAATAAATAAATATTGCAGAAAATAATAGTATGCAACTATTATTGCTCTACATAAAACCTAAAATATATGTTTATTAGTTCACAATTTAACATACTGAGAATAAATGAGTCAAATTCCTATGTTTTCATCACTCGTAGTGAGGCAAAATTTCAATCTGTAGGAGCAGGGTCTAAATATTAACCGATTTGTCCCAAATTTGAAATTTGGCTATGTTTATACCATACGCCTGATATAAGATCAAGGGAGGAAACATTTTCAAAAAAAAGTTTTTTATGACCCACCCTAATGGTTAAGGGCCACTCCTGGACTCTTATCAGGAACTATGAACTGAAACTCAGGAATGCTCTTAGCTATGGTCCTATTGCATCATGGTGGCAAGGAAGACACAGTCTTCTTGTGACCCATAAGGCATTACCTGCATTCTGTTTTGGGGAAGTGAACCCCTGTATGGGAAATTGCGCAAGGGCCCCCAAGCACCTTAACCAGGCCTTGGTGCACACCATGACTTCTCACTTCTTCACCTGTTTCTTGGGCTGATGTGCACCATCTTTCAATGCATACAGGTATTAAGTTCCAGTTTACAAGTATCTGTACATAAAGCCATATTGGTTTATTTTGTTCTTATTTTTGCTCTAATTTCTATTGTGTATTTAATATTTGTATTTGGTTTGTATCAAGGAATGTGGCAGCTGTGCCCTCTTAAGCTTCCTGCTTTAATGCTACCAGACAAGAATTTTACAACAACAATAGCTCTGCCCATTTGGACACCTCTGAAGATATTTCACCCCATTCTGCAAGTCTTTGTTAAATTTGTGGTGACAATTTCAACCTTCACCATCTTGGACATCTCTGAAGATATCATTGCCCAACATAGCTGCCAAGTTCTCCCTTTTTTAAAGGGAAATTCCCTTATGCTGAATAGGCTTCCTCGCGAGAAAAGGGAAAACTTGGCAGCTATGTTGCCCAATATGCAGGACAGCTCCAACCAGTCAGGTTGCCTCTCAATATATCATCGCCAAACTTTGTACGAGGACTCCTGAGGTGGACATATTAGTCTTCAACTATGTTTGCATGCAGGGCACCATTTTGAATCGAGATGGTAAACCAATTAAACTCAAATTAAACACTTAAACTTAAGTGGCAGTCCTGGGTTGGTTTTTGTATGTACGCACAGCCCAAAATATCACAAATTACACTATCCACTAGTGCTCAATGAAGTAGTCATCTGGGATCCACCTCAAGCTCTTTTTCTCCAAGGGTAATTAAGATATGGATGTTATAAGCAGCAACCATTTCAAAGAAGCCTCCACATACGTAATTTTTTTTACATCACACTCTTTACCTCCTATTATGTAGTTAGAAATCTTACCAGATTAATGTTTTTCACATTAAAGCCCATCCCTAGGAAGAACATACTGCCACAAACATGATCAAGTAAGAAACGATTACACAGGTTAGTAGCAAACCATTTTGTGAGTTTGCCTTGAGCACCAAACTGCTTGGTTCCAAGTATTCCCTGCCAAAACAAAAACATTAGTACACAGGTCATTTTGTTAGTCAAGACTGTTTCCCTAGAGATACTTCCAGCAATATTACGTAGCAAGAAAATATCACAAACAGTATTATGAGAATCTTCTACTCAGATTGTTAGGCTAGAATGCCCATTCAACAATCTATGGCCATAATAATAACAACAATAATTCAAATCCCACATACATAGTCAAGCAAAAGGACCTTCTGCACTATAGAAGAAGAAGAAGAAGAAGAAGAAGAAGAAGAAGAAGAAGAAGAAGAAGAAGAAGAAGAAGAAGAAGAAGAAGAAGAAGAAGAAGAAGAGTAGTTTGGATTTGATATCCCGCTTTATCACTACCCAAAGGAGTCTCAAAGTAGCTAACATTCTCCTTTCCCTTCCTCCCCCACAACAAACACTTTGTGAGGTGAGTGGGGCTGAGAGACTTCAGAGAAGTGTGACTAGCCCAAGGTCACCCAGCAGCTGCATGTGGAGGAGTGGAGACACGAACCCGGTTCCCCAGATTACGAGTCTACCCCTCTTAACCACTACACCACACACACAGCCATTGAAGAGACAGGATGACACAATTAAAGTGCATCTTGAGATGTATGCAATGTGCAACTGGCGCCCTTACAACGTGGTTTGGGAACAGGCCAGATAGTAGTGGTTCCCACAACATGAACATCATTTCAGTAGGAGCCCAAATATGCAAAAGACTTGCAGTTATGCAAACATAGCCACAAATAGCTAATAATTGTGCTGTGCTTGAAATCACTTAATTTAGGGTTGCCATATGCCTGGACAAAGCTCAACAACTTGAAATATGGCAATCCTACTTAATTCCCTAGTAATTTTGGCAAAGGACTCCTTCTCTATTGTCTACATGGTAACATATGGGAGAATGATTTTACTGCCTTGTCTTCTGACTTCTCCAGGTTGAGAATACCATGAGTGGCTGTTCCCACAATCTGAAAAGGGCACTTCAATCTGCTTTTGTCTAGGGTAGAAGTAGTGCAGCATAGCAGCTGTGAATCATAAAGCCCCCAAAGTGGTCAAATACCCCCCTAGCCACTGTCAGTATGGGGTGTTAGACAATCTACAATCTCTCATTCTCAATCCTCCCACCAACCACATTCTAATTGTCAGGGTTGTGCTAGACAAGCAGGGGTGGTGGCAAGCCCCCCTAGGCAAAGCGGCAACCACGGAAGAGTCTGGGGAAATGGAGGAATTCATACCTGGAGAAGACTGGTGGCGGCACTCCTCAGAAGAGGAAGAATCAGATAGGGAAGAGGGAAGACCAGAACAGGAGGAGGAAGGAGTTGAGCCAGAATCAGGCCCTTGTGAGGAGAGGAGAGGAGCCAGCGAACTCCCTCCCCTCCTCCCTTCACTGCTGTAGAGCGTAGAGCAGGCAGCCCCAAACTTCGGCCCTCCAGATGTTTTGGACTACAATTCCCATCTTCCCCAACCACTGGTCCTGTTAGCTAGGGATCATGGGAGTTGTAGGCAAAAACATCTGGAGGGCCGCAGTTTGGGGATGCCTGGCGTAGAGCGAAGAAACGTAGGGAACAATTGGAGGCAGCTGCAGCTCGTAAGAGGCGTGCATGGTGATGAGCCGGCTTTTAATGTTTAATAAATCATTGTATTTTAATATTTCTGTTGGAAGCCACCCAGAGTGGCTGGGGAAACCCAGCCAAATGGGCGGGGTATAAATAATATATTATTATTATTATTATTATTATTACTACTACTACTACTACTACTACAACTACTACTACTACTTAAGGAAGGCCGGCTGCTCCCTTCGCCAGCACTTGCAACTGGTGTGCTGAAGCGTGTGGTTGTCTTTGCTCGTCCAGTTTCTGATTCCAGTGTTTCTGACTTCGGCTTCTCCTGACCCCCGGTACTGATACCTGACCTCGGCTGGTTCCTGACTTGGACTGCTCCTGACTTTGGCTTCTCCTGACCTGGACTGTGGACCTAGGCTCCCACTGCATCCGACTGCTGCCTTCAGCGCGCCAACCTGTTGGCGCCCTAACACTAACCTGGGAATAAAACTGATCATGTTACAATGTTGTTGTATGAATTACTGAGCTAAAAGTGGGTGAGGGGGACATTTGGCCAACACAGAAGCCCCCAAAAGCCTCCAACATGATCAGCAAATGTTTCTGAGTCCAGAAAATGTGCCTGTAACTGCCCACCACACTGTGATCATCCCAAGTTATTTCTCAGTACTGTAGATTGGTTTGGCTCTCTTATCTTATAGTCATACATTGTTTCAATAAATCAATACTGTAATAAATACACACTCCTATAACTGTTCAGCATTACTGCTTTAAAGACAGCTGAGTTACGCACAGTTGTAATCTGCCATCATACTATCAAGATCTTCGTGGAACTTCAGTTTCCCCCATCAGTGGGAACTGTGTAAGTTTGTACCAAGGCCTTTCATTTGGGCACTTGAGGATTGCTCTCACACCAGGACCTCTCCCCCCCCCTCCCTGCCCACAGCAGGTGTTTTGTGCTGGCACCCATGATTCTCACAGCAAGGTAAAAAAAATGGGGACCCCAGTTTTTACAGATCAGCTTAGACTGAGCAACACCCTGATACCAAATTTCAGCATCTGCCAGCTAGAACAGTTTAGGTGTCTATGAGAATGACAAATGGCCTCAGGTCAAATGATGGGTACATTCCCAAGTTCTTAGCTACAGCCAGAGATATTTGCACCCTCTATTTTAAACAAATATTTGGTCCAAAATGCATACTTTGATCAAATATTCAGGAAGCTGAAGTAACACAGTTGATGATGGGCTGCCACAATAAAGCATGTTGACCACTGGTGCTAATCCAAAGAACATTTTTATCTTCTGGGCGAGCTGTGGCATGGTTGAAAATGCAATGATTGCTAAGAAACAAGATGGGAAATAGAAATAGAAGATAAATGAATATATCAAGCACTACTGCCTTGATCACAATACAAGAAAAATAACCTTAGCCTACTTTTCTCATAACACAAAGGCAATAAAGTACAGTCAAACCTCGGGTCCCAAACAGCTCCATTTTGGAACGTTTCGGCTCCCGAATGCCAAAAACCCAGAAGTAAATGCTCCAGGTTTTAAACATTTTTTTGGAAGCCAAATGTCAGACACGGCTTCCACTTGAGTGCAGGAAGCTCCTGCAACCAATCAGAAGTTGTGTCTCGGTTGTCAAATGTTTCAGAAGCTGAATGGATTACATTTGACAACTGAGGTTTGACTATATACATTATTGTAAGGCCTGTGAGGAATGGCTTATGGTCACATACTTCAAGTCAAAAGAAATATTGGAAAGTCCACTTTCATATCCCCTCCTCTTGGCAGCCTTAAAAAAGTAGTTCCAGGATTGTTAAGCTACAGCTTCCCAGGGGCGTAGCCAGGATGAAAATCAGGGGGGGCAAGGGGCGGGGCCAAGGGGAGGGGAGGGGCCACAGCGGGGCAAGGAAAGCTCCCTTCTTCCTTGCCAGCTTTCCCTCCTCCCCCTCCGCGATCGGCAGGGGCCAGGGGGAGCCAGGATCAGCCCGAAATCGGGCTGCTCCGACTCCCTCCTCCCCCTCCGCGATCGGCAGGGGCCAGGGGGAGCCAGGATCAGCGCGAAATCGGGCTGCTCTGACTCCCTCCTCCCCCTCCGCGATCGGCAGGGGCCAGGGGGAACCAGGATCAGCGCGAAATCGGGCTGCTCCGACTCCCTCCTCCCCCTCCGCGACCGGCAGGGGCCAGGGGGAGCCAGGATCAGCCCGAAATCGGGCTGCTCCGATCCCCTCCTCCCCCTCTGCAATCGCCGGGGCAGGTGGAGGGAAAGCCCCAGAGCCGCGCAAAGCGGTTGCCTGGCTTTTCCTCCGCCCGCCCCACAGCCAGGGAGAAGGGAGACAGCACCGGGCGGGCAGCGGGGCAGGCTGGCCAGCGGCCCTGCTTATAGGGGGGCAATTGCCCCCTCCTGCCCCTCCTGCCTACGCCCATGCAGCTTCCTTTTACATCCAGGCTCAGAAACTTCTGTTTAAATTCCAACTACAAACCAGGTTTGATCCTGGCTTGAAATCCAGGATTTTATTCAAATCAAACAAGAGTTTGTCAGCTGAGATGAACTGAAGCAACACAAAGTACATGAAACAAAGGGTGTGAGGGGAGTATTATATTCCATACACTGCTTTCTCTAAGTCCATAGCAGCTTTGAAACATTTCTTTTATGGGAAATGTTACTAAGGGGGAAATGCAGGAAACCTAACCACTGTACTATGACCAAAATCTCCCTTGAAATTAATACACAACACCAACTGTACAAATAAACATGTTGCTATTAGAATTGGCAACATGTGTTTCAGAAGCTTCCTAACCTACCCGTTGTGGTGCCCTGGGAATGACCAACATAAAATATTTTCTCTTGTCCAGTTTTTCTCAGGATAAAATTTATTGAAGCTGGAAGGTCATATTTAGCCATTTCATCAAAACTGCAAAGAAAAGGAATAACAGGCTGTCTTTTACAAACTTGCAAACAGACTTCTCCAGCCAATGCAATACAATATCTGGAAGACCAGAGATCACCTCCTCCATGGACTACTAATTCTCTGAACATTTGTGGACAAAAATCTGATTTAAATTGAGCCATGACTCAACTTCTTTAGATATTTCCACTGGCACTGTTCACTAGCAGTCAATGAAATGCTATGAGCTGTTCACTGAAAACTTAAAAAGTCCACCACATAGTTCACAATGGCCAATGCAGTGGCGGAGCTTCATGCTCCGGCATTGGGGGCGGGGGCAGGGCTGGTGCCCGTGCCTCCCGGGAGCACGGCGCGCATTCCAGGGGTGTGGCACACCTCCCAGAGGGGCGTGACATGTGTTCCGGGGCAGGGCACGCATTTTGGGGGTGGGGTGTGCGCCCGTGATGGTGCCCCTTGGAGCCCGCCGCTCAGGGCGGCCTGCCCCCACTGCCCCTATCTTCCTACGCCCCTGGGCCACTGGGGTTCCTGCAGTGTGACAGTTTTAACAGGCAAGCTGTCCCTAAGTGTCAAATATCAGCGCCTGGAGAGCCAAATAAGTCATGACTGTAGAACATATTTGCACAGAATAGGAATTGCCAGTAGAGTGCCTATAAACCTGTTGGGTGGTATAAAAATAAAACAGACAGATTAGAAGGGGGAGGAGAATGCTTTTGTTGCTGATACTAGTGTGACTCTAATACTGGAAGCCAAAGGAGAAACAAAAAGCTTTTTAAAAACATAAGTTTCAGGAGGCTGTGCCTCGCCTCCCTACACCAGTGTTTCTCAACCAGTGTGCCTCCAGATGTTTTGGGACTACAACTCCCATCATCCCTAGCTAGCAAGACCAGTGGTCAGGAATGATGGGAGTTGTAGTCCCAAAACATCTGGAGGCACACTGGTTGAGAAACACTGCCCTACACATTTGAGGAGCTTCAAATTCTGGCCAAGTAAGTTTCCTCAGAATCAGCAGGACCCACACTTGGTCCCAGGGGCACCGACTTGGGCCCCATATTATGGGTGCCCAGCGGCGTGTGAGGGTGGAGTAATGAGATAGGCTAATAATCTGCATACTATCCCTTGCTTTATCCAGTAGGGCCAATTGCAGTCGTTAACAGTCATCAACTGGCTCACCACACCCATTTAGTTACAGGTAGGTAGCCGTGTTGGTAGTCGAAACAAAATATATATATATCCTGCCAGCAGTACCTTAGAGACCAACTAAGTTTGTCATTGGTATGAGCTTTCGTGTGCATGCACACTTCTTAGATATCCATTTAGTCAATCTTATCATCTTCCAGTCTTTATCAGAACATCTAATTCCCCACATGAACAACGCGTGCTTTTTGTTTAAAGAAACAACTACCAATTATATTTATTTGGAAATATATTTCTCTACCTCCAGATTATCAGGGTGCTGTTCAATGTTGAAACAGAAGAGGAAGAGCATGGCAGTTTCCCAAAAGGAAAACTAGGAACCAGAAACACATAATTAAGTTTAGAAAGCTCATTCTACCTGAATCGCCAGAATTCTTCTTGATCCACAGTATAGTTGATGTGTTTGATGGACCAGGTGTTCCCTCTACTGTTTCCTAGCCAAACATCATAGCCAGCATCAGCCAATATGAAGCCCAGGCTGTTGTTCTCCAGAGACATCACCCAGTTACTGCTAGTGCCAAACATGCCATGTTGCAGAAACACTGCGGGCTTTGGATCTGAAATGGAAATCTTTTAAGTATAGTTATAAGAGTTTCTTTCCAACATGACAGTGATCCATCAGAACCTTGAATGGCAGTTGTTGTCATTCCATATTTCAAGTAGCAGCCAGTGAAGTGGTGCAGGTGGGGCAATGTTACTCTCGTGGCTTCCTGACAAACTGGGTTGCTGGTGCTTACAGAGAGCAAGAAGAGAAGGGAGAAGTGCATTTTGGTGGAGCCAATCCAATTCCCTCACCTCTACGTGCAACACCATGTCAAGCTCCCCCAACCTTATACCTCCTCTCATCCTCTCAATAAGCTCCAGTGAACCAATGTGGGGGAAATCAGGAGAGCATTGCCACCACTCCACAAATGCCACTTCACTGGAAGCTACTGATATCACCTACTATAAACTTGGGGCACAAAGCATGCATGGGCAGCAATTTTATGTGCCTGGAATAAATCACTCCTGAATGCAATATGTAAAGCAAGTCTCCTTCCCCCCCAAAAAAGCCCACCCACTTATTTGTAACAGGCAATATTGAACCATCCCACTCCCCTGCTGCAGAAGCACCATATGTCTTTTTAATTATATTTAACTTCAATTTAAATTTATAATTTTTAAACAAATGTGTCATTCCACAAACAGCCCTGTGTTCTCTGATGCCTATAACCATGTTCCATCAATGTTGCGTATGTAATAAAACTATATTGATTTATTGAAACAGACTGATTGAAAAGTAGTGGTTTTCTTGTCTGTTTTGCTCTTTCAGACATGGGTTGTCAGTTTGTCCATGAATGTTAAATCTCAGAGTGGTGAGATCCAGATCTCAAATAACAATCATAATAATAGTACACATTACCAAACAAACAGCCTATGTTCTTTTGCACTAAATCAAACTTTAGCAAAGCAAGAATTCATCATTTAATAATAATAATAATAAATACCCAAAATATTGAACATTTGTATATATACGTACACACAATATATACCTCAAAGCACACACTCACCCTTGTTTGACTGATTTCTTTTGCCATGAGGGATTCTGTTAATACTCAGAATATAACCATCGTCTGTTACCACTTCATATTCCTCACTGGGATATCCTTTGAAAGAAATAATTTCGCTCTGCAGGGTGGAGGGGGTGTAGTTGGACAGGTTAACAAGCAACTTTAAGATGTCTACAGAACACTGCTTTTTTCTAGAAAAATAGGTGCTGGTACTCACCATGAAGTTGTTATAGTAAGTCCCATACTTTTAAACAAACAAACAAAAACAAACAGAGGCACTGGTACTGTGTATCCTTGAGTACCCCCAGGGGAAAAAGCACTGCTAAACACTTATTTTCTACATAATACAAGTGGTAACTGGAGTGTGCAGAAGGGTGATAAGCCAGATAAGGTAGTAAGACCGTCTCACACAATCACTCATTTGTCAGTTCCAAAGAAGTCCAAGAACTGATTACCTGCCTCCCTCTGCTGAAATTAGAAACTAAGGGAGCCTTTTGTTGCAGAATGTCCTCCCAGCCAATTGCTGCTGTTGCTGCTGTTCTATATTTTTATGGCTGTTGTTCCCAAACTCCTCCCTTCTCTCCCACCCTTGGACCACTTGCTGAGGGACTTGATGGACCACTGAATGATTTTTGTTCTTGCTGTTGAACAATTATAATGCACTGTGCAGGATGCTAGGGTTGCTACTGCAGAGCACCTAAATATTTTCTTGCCCTCTAAAACCCCAGCAGTCCATGGAAAATGAGCTTCAGGGATGTGGGGTACAGCACCATTAAGCAACACTAATTGTCAAAGATGCCATGAGGTAAGAAGATGAGAAAGGAAAAGGTAAATGGCTTACAGTATTCATAGTCGCTTCTGGATCTACATTTCTTCTTTTCCACAATATCCCTGAACTAATAAGCACTTGGACCAAGCCTGCCCCCATTATGACGAGCCATATCATTGATTTGCGTGGAAGCAAATCCATCTTTCGGCCCAGATATACAAGACTGCTCCTCAACAAAGCTACATTAAAGCAGCCATCAAGAAGATGTACTTAGGTTCCACGGAATGAAATGACAAACAGCATGACTTTATATAGTTTGACATTATTTGCCAAGAGCAAAGAACACCTACTTGGAATGGCAAGTCATCTCTAATTGATATAATTTGTTTGGTCTTGCTTAACATCCAGGAAAATTCTCTGATGTAATTTCCACTGAGTTCCATGTGGCGTTCTTCCAGGCAAGTGGGCACAGATAGGACTGCAGTCTCAGTTTAGCAAAAGGTTTGTCAAAGTGTAAACGCTAGCTTAGTGTTCCATTTAAAAGTATAAACCATCCATCAGCAGGTAGGTGGTTCAAATCCAGTGCTATTTTTCTAGGAAAATAGATGCTGGAGTTTCCCACGAACACCTCCATTGTTCTCTAATAACGGCAATGACACCTACCTGAGAGGAGCTGGAGCACAGTTCCTGTGAGTTCCTGCTGGAGGGGGAGCCAAATCTCATTTCTTTGGGTGGTTTCAGGCACATTATTTTTCTTCTAACTGAAGTCATATGGAGTTCATACTGGCCAAACATACTGGCATGATGAAAAAATACACTTTGAATATTCCTGATTGGTTAACATCCACAATGGACTTTCTGCATGACAAATGCAAACATACGAAGGCAGCCAAGTGGGAGGAGCGGGGATGGCAGACCAGAGCGGCAAAGCTCTCACTTTTCTTTGCTGGCCAGGGTTAAAAGCCAGCTGACGTGTGGATCCAGAATTAGCCTCCACAGTCACTTACAGGCTCGTTGTGAAAACCGTGTTTATGTAAGACCACTTTACTTGGCTACAAGTGATTGCCAAAGAGGAAGAATACGACGCCCAGATCCAATTCAAGTTGAGGTTTAGGCCCAGTTTTGGCACAGAAGGGATTTCAAGGGATTTCAAGGGATTATCCAAAGCTGGTTGGAGACTATGTATATTAACCAGGAAAAGTGCACAATTTCCTCTTCATGGATGATGTGCACATTCTCTATGATGCCTTGTAAATCTGCACAACGTCCAGTTGTTATGCACATTAACTGCTCAACTTATATTGCCCATAACATGTGTAATTGTGTCGTGTGTGTGTGTGTGTTTTGATAATAATAATATAGCAATACCTTTATTTTCAATGTACAACCTATGTACAATGAAAATAACCAAGCCTCCCTCCCCCTTGCCACAAACACTCAATCTCATTGCACTCTGTGTGCTGAAAGTCAGTTGCACTATATTATTATCCGTTCAGCAGCCTAACAACCTACGGATAGAAACTGTTTTTTAGCCTGTTGGTACGACTGATTATACTTCTATAGCTCCTGCCCAAGGGTAGAAGATTAAAGAGGTCCTGGCCAGGGTATGAATCGCCCCTGAGAATTTTTCTCGCTCTCCTAAGGCATCAATCCATTGAGATGTCATCTAGCGGGCTCAGGGGACAGCCCATGATATCATGTTCTGTGTTCACCACCCTCCGTAAAGACTTTCTGTCTGTGGCTGTCAAGTCAACGTCTCACACTGTGATAAAATATGAGAGGACACTTTCTTTTGTGAACCGGTAGAACTTTCTGCAAAGTCCTAACTTACAAACTATTTTTCAACCTGTTTCCCCCTCTCTTCCCCCCCCCTCTTTTAGGAAACAGCACCTTCCTACGAAATTAAACAAATGACTGTTCCAACAGCTCTCTGGAATGGTGGAAATGACTGGCTTTCAACCCCAAAGAATATTGCCCGGTGGCTGCCTCAGGTCTCAAACTTAGTTTACCACAAGTTTATTCCTGACTGGCAACACACGGATTTCTTCTTGGGCCTTGATGCACCACAGCACTTGTATGAAGAGATAATTGAGCTTATGCAGAATTATGAGTGAGTTTGTGATCCTGAAATAGTCCTCCAAGAAACCATCCCCATCAGTCTATGATGATGATGACATCAACAACTACTACATTTTTTTTAAAAAAATCACCTTGGAAAGAAATCCCTATGTTTGTTCACACAAAATAATCCCTTTGTTATGCAGTGTGTGGTGGAGACAAGTTCTTTGCTAACATCTGTGGAATTGACAATATGAAAACATGCTTAGGATGGTATTGAACTAAGTTTTATGCAGAGTAGATCTCTTGAAATTAGTGAACTTGACTAAGTTGAATGCCACCCCCACGGCCCATCACAGAATTAGGAAGACCAGCTCTACATTCAAGTGTTCCAAAACAGTTTGGATTTGGATTTGGATTTGATATCCCACTTTTTCACTACCCAAAGCAGTCTCAAAGCAGCTAACAATCTCCTTTCCCCTCCTCCCCCACAACAGACACCCTGTGAGGTGGGTGGGGCTGAGACACTTCAAAGAAGTGTGAGTAGCCGAAGGTCACCCAGCAGCTGCATGTGGAGGAGCGGAGACGCGAACCCGGTTCCCCAGATTACGAGTCTACCGCTCTTAACCAGTACACCACAATCTGCATCCTGAAAGCAACCTGGTATGTCACACTTACTAAAAGACTGGCACCTTGAGACCAATCACAATTGGAAGTGATTTTCAATACCTGCATTGATGTCAGCCCCTAGTTGCTGGAATGCAAATTCTCAGCATGCATTAAACTACTGCCCTCAGTGGACCATAGCTCAGTAGTAGAGCACTTGCTTCACCCCAAGGAGGTTCCCTGTTCTGCCTGAAGTATCTCCAGGGAGGGGCAGGAAAGAGACACTTTGTGAATCCTGGAGAACTTCTGCCAGTAAGTGCAGAGCAGTGGGAGGAAGTAGATCAGATCAGCAGGCTGGGATGTTATCTCCTCCAACTTTCAATCACCTGATGTCACAATGATGTGAGGTGATCGTCACAATGATGTGAGGTGATCCATTTTTTAACTTTATGCACAATCAGCTGATTATGATGACTTGCAAAGCTCTGTGTGTAACAGTATGCAAGCCTTGGCCACCAGTTGATTGTGAGGTTTTCCAAAGAGTGCCATCGATCAGTTGCAAATCTCTTTGGTCCAGTGCTGTCTTTACTTACCCCACACTTGAGGTCATGTGTAACGGGGGGGGGTGAGTGTCGCTTTGTTGTTACAGCCCCACAGGCCTAATGGGGAACTGTACGTCTGAACACCTGCACAACTTAGGGCATTACTATATTAGAGTAATGGTCTCAAGATTGAAATGTGGTGAATCGGTCTATTTTTACTTATATTGCAGAACTAACTTCTGGGAAGCCACTTTTTGTAACTTCACAAATCTACATATTTGCATCTTGTACTCTGTTCAAATGATTGAAGCTGGTGGGGTTTTTCTTGCATTGACGAACTGAATAAAGATTATATTTAAAAAGTGCATTTTTCCAACTGCTGCACAGAGATGAAATTCACAGCTGGAAATGGGGACCATACAAGCAAGAATGCTTCATAATCCATGAATAAAATAACATTTAAAACCGGTTTGGTCTGTGGTTTGATATTTAAATCATTCTAACTACTTACCTTTTGAAAATCTTTCCTTAAATCTACTGTATACACACTTTTAAATCTCCATTGCAATTCATCTTCTGACCTAGTGAGTAAATCACACCATGCCAAAGGCTTCCCTGTAAGCTTAGTAGAATAGGAGGAGAGGTCCTCTTGTGGATTAGTAACTGTTAAGAAACAGGAAGCGAAGAGTAGGAATAAATGGATTCAAAATGATCTCTTCAAGGAGGCAGTGAAATGGTAAAGGCAATTCAATCCAAGCAAGTGTAAATTGATACACACTGGGGCGAATAAAATAAAATCTTTAAATTACATATATATGCTCAGTGGATCTGGAGTCAAAGAAGTGATCTCACATGCCATCTGGTGGAATCTAGTTAAATTACAGCTTGCAAATTTAATTTCTGAAATTGCGACCCCTGGTGGATAGAAAAAGAAATGATTGTTAAAAATTTGCTTAAATTTGTGTTTAGTGCTTATAATGGCAGGGCAAAAAGATGTAGTTACACCAGGGGAAAGAAGTCCATCAAGACAAGAGGAGGAGAAGGATGGAAAGGACTGGGAAGGCCTGATGACAGAAATAAGGAAAGAACTTAAACAGAGTGAGCACAACATTGAGGAAAAAATTGTTCTGATTTTACGAGCGATTTTGGGCTCCATGACTCGAGAAAAAAAATGTCTGAGGTACTGGAGACATTAGACAAAAAAATTGAAAATGCAGTAGGAGAATTAACAGGCAAAATAAAGGTTTTAACTGTGAAGTCCATGGTGATGGAGGACTCGATTAAGAAGACACAGAGTGAGGTGAAAGAGATGGGGAGATTGGATTTCCTCATTTTTCCATCTTTGTGCTAACAAGACTCTTGCTGCTGTTGTAGTGTACATGAACAAACTATTTGTTTTCCTTGGCAGGTCTTGTCCTGAAATCCCTAACAAAAATGCTTCTGGTTTTTTAACTAATGTCAATTTGAACATTTTTTTTCAATTCATTATATATCATCTCCCAAAATTTTTTGACTTCCCTACATTCCCACCACATATGATACAAAGTACATTCTTTTTCTTTACATTTCTAACATGTATTTGATCTGGTTTTATACATTTTTGCCATCTTAACTGGTGTCATATACCATGTGTACATAATTTTCATATAGTTTTCCTTCAAAAGAGAACAATCTGTAAATTTCAAATCTACTGTAATGGTGCTGGTTGCTTCCTCATGAGTAATCCTCTCCAAATTATGTGACTGGTTTTTACAGAGTTTTATTATATACATATGTACAAGACAGAGCAACAAAAAGCATGACTGTTCTATCTTGAATCAGAATCCGGAAGCACCACACTTCGGGACTTTCGCCAACAGAACACGCTAGGCGTTCTGAATCTCCTCCTCTCTGTGCACCTCTTTTTCCCCCTCCACTGTTGGGGTGATGGAACTGCCACTGGAACTGCCAAACTGGGGAGCCGGTGCTGTCTCCTCTGGCACCTCCCCCTCCTGCGTGCCCTGGTCCGACCCTCCAACACTTCTGTAACGAACCCAGGGACTTTGCCACCAATTAATATGCGGCAAACCCAGTCCCGGCGTTGTCACTAAACTTTCGGGGATCCTTCTTAATATGTGATGAAATGTCCTCCCTCTCTATTACTAAAACCACCACCACCCCACTTCTCCTGCTGCCTTAAAATTGAACTCCTGTTACTTGGGTTTCTTAGTAAAGAGAGTCTTCCAGCTTACATGGCCTGGTATCATGAGAAACTCTAGGCTGTTTGACGGAATAACCTCCTGCCTACAGTAAAGGGTCTCACTCAGTTTGATTCCCCACTGCAAAAGTTTGCCCTTTCCACTCTGGCAACTTTGTAGCACCCCAGGTTATCCTCCTAAGCCTCCTCAGTGTAACTCTAAGACACAAACCGTTGCCTCAATTCCCGAGGTAAGTTTTGTCCTCTATTGAGCCACCACTTCTGTGAGTTTATATACCCAGCTGGAATAATTAAGCACATCCACTAACATTTAAGAAAGCTTTATTTAGACTAGATGACTTTTAAAAGCGTAATGGTTTCATGTGTACAGGCTCTTAGATCATATTCTTAGTTTCAATTAACAATGGCTAGATAATATAATTCAATTAAACTCCTCAGAACACTTTAAGATCTCCTACACCTACCCACACTCTCCCTCGCTCCCACAACCCTCTCCACCGAATTAACTGACTCCCATTCCTTTTAAACTCCTGGCAGTCCCGCCCCTCAGGAATGGAATGCGTCATTTATCCAGGAGGTTGGGGTTTAACTCTCTGCACCCTGGAGTTCTTTTGCCCACCAGGCCAATCCGTCACATCTTCCCTCTGGGAACCTTCCCCTCTCAGCATCCTCAAGGCTCTGCACCGCTTCCTGAGGGTCAGTACCACCTTCTGCGGACTGCTCTGAAGCGCTGCCATCCCGGGTTCCTGCTGCATTCGAGAGCCCCTGTCCCCACTTCCTGGACTCTCCGCTGACCCCTGGTGGTCCCCTGACATCTACCTTCCACAATTTTTTCCAATCCTCAAATTGTATGTTATGTCCTATATCTTGCGCCCATTTAATCATAACTGATTTAACCTCTTCATCTTTCGTTTCCCATTCTAGCAGAATACTATATCCTTTCTTCAGTAGCTTCGCATCTTCTTCTATAACCTCTTTTTGGAATCTAGAAATTGTATAGCTAAACCCTTTTTTGTTGTCTTCCTTATAAATCTCATTTAGTTGTCTGTAATGCAACCAACTCTGAACGTGGTCTTTTATTTCATCATAATCTTTTAATTTCCATTTTTCTTCTTGATCTCCCAGTAAGTCTCTGTATGCAGGCCACTTCCCCTTTTTGCCAAGCGGTTTGAGTAACGAAGCTTCGATTGGTGATAGACACCAAGGTGTTTTTTGTTCTATTAGGTCTTTATACCTCTCCAATACTCTCATTAATGATCTCCTAATTATATGATTATAAAATCCTTTATGTACTTTCCCTTTCCCATACCATAAGTATGCATGCCATCCATATCTGTTGTCATGACCGTCCAAATCTAATGTTTCTTCCTTTTCCGGTTTTATCCAGTCCCTAATCCAAACCAAACAGGTAGCCTCATAGTACAATTTGAAGTCTGGGAGGGCAAAGCCTCCTCTTTCTTTTGCGTCTGTAAGGATAAATGTTAAATCGGTAAAGACTTAAGGCAAAGAAATTTCAAAGTTCAGGAAGAATTGACTATATATGGACCTCCAAGGAGTCAACCCAAGGAGTGAATAAAATTGAGATTCTCCCAAGAATGTTATCAGATCATAATTCAATATACATGGAGTTGAAAGGGAAGGACCAATCCTCCTTCAGATGGAGAATGAATGAAAGTTTATTTGACGATCAAAAAGTTGTAGAAAAAGCAAAAGAGACTATAATAGACTATTTTAAATGGAATTTAAACAAAGGAACTGGAATTGTCATGGTAAAGCTGTCATGAGAGGTTTTTTTGATACAACAAAATAGTTTCCAAAAAAGAGAAAGAGAAAAGAAGAAGGAAGAAATCCTGAATCACCTCATGGAGAATGAGAAATTGTTAACATCAAAACCTAAGGATGAACAAATAAAACAAAATATTCAATCAATCAATTTTATTACAGCAAGAGCCAGCAATACAAAACAACACAACTCCAAACAAAAGATCGGCAATATCATCATCAGAGGGCAGGACAAATTGTTATAATATGTTAGTCAATAAAAGAGATTTATGTTTTTGTCAGAGGGTCGTCATGGCTCTAGATATGCTTGAGTCCAGTTTGTCTTTAAAGACTTTTATTGTGCAAAGTACAGTGCAGAGACAGCTTAAAACATGACCTCTCATTCTGAATCAAAATCTGGCAATGGCATATGTCTGTTCTTACGCCAGCAAAGTAGTCGGGGCACCCCAAAACGCCTCCCCCTTGACCTGCGTCGCAGTGCTCTCCTTAACTCTTGCGCTGGAAGGAGCGATGCCCTCTCAGTCTCCTCCATGTCAAGGCGGTGGAAGGGCTCTCAAGCATCCTTGAGCCCTTGCCTACATCTCTCCTCCAGTGAGCTCTCCCATGGTTCTGCACGTTGGCTTCTCTCTCTCTCCAAGTCTTTCCCTCCCCCCCCCCCCGGCTGCTTCAGACCCACTGCTACTCCCTGTGCTTAGCGAGGTGGACATTGGGATGATGGGGGCTGGCTCCCTGTAGGGAGTCACCCTTACAATTTTTTAATAGCTAAGGTGCAAAATTTGGCCACAGCGTAGGATACTGGGCTCAGAGAATCTTCCAAAATGAATTTACGTAATGTTTCGGAGGAAAATTCCAGATAATATTGCAAGGGTGTGAATTTTGATAATAGGGGTAAAATAAGTCACGTTCGTTCTTCACTATAGAGTTCACAAAATAAAAGAATATGAATAACAGATTCCACCTTATTGGACATGCGGGGACAAAATATTAAGATATTGCAAACTCAGTTTTCCATGATTGTGAATCAGGAGTGGAATATAAAATTAATGAGACAAAAGAATTTTGAATCTGCTAATAAAACTGGCAAATTACTAGCGTGGCAGCTAAGAAAGCGTCAGAGTCAAAATACAATAAATAAAATAAATATAGGAGATATATTGACAGAAGATCCTAAAGAAATCAGAAAGACTTTTCAGAAATTTTATAAAGATTTGTATAGGAGGGAGAAGGGAAATAAAAGGGAAATTGAGAGATATTTAGAAAAATATAAATTAAAACAAATTTCATTAGAGAAAAAAGAACATTTAAATTCATAAATAACGGCGTTGGGAATCCAAATGGCAATAAAATCTATGAAATTAGAGAAAGTGACAGGACCTGATGGTTTTACTGCAAAATATTACAAAACACCTGGTGAACAACTGACACCACTGTTGCTGGAGGTTATGAATAATATATTGATTAAGGGACAAATCCCAAATACCTGGAAAGAAGCGTATATTACTTTGATTCCTAAGCAAGATACAAACCGATTGAATGTCAAGAATTACTGACCGATTTCATTACTAAATAATGATTACAAATTATTTGCAGACATTCTAGCAAATAGAATGAAATATGTTTCGAATGAAATGCTTCATAAAGATCAAGGAGGCTTTCTTCCTGGTTGACAAATGAAAGATAATGTGAGAAATATAGTTGATAGAATAGAATACTTGGAGACTAGGAATGATAAGCAATGATAAACACATTTATCCAAAAAGCATTCACAATTCTACAGTATATCTAACATCTTCCTGTTTCAAATATAACCACTTCACTATCTCCCTAGACAGTTTTGCTCTTACACCTTCATTTGCCATCCTAAGCATGTTTTCATATTGTCAATTCCACAGATGTTAGCAAAGAACTTGTCTCCACCCCACACTGCATAACAAAATTTGGGAAGATCAGAGTTCCTTTCTTCATGACTACTGTGATGAGAAGTCACTTGAGTTATGCCTCAACACCTCCATTCAAAATGCGCGGATTTAAATAATGATAAGCAGTTCAAAAATGTTATTTCCAAAGGGATTGTTTTGTGTGAACAAACATAGGGATTTCTTTCCAAGGTGATTTTTTTTAAAAAAAATGTAGTAGTTGTTGATGTCATCATCATCATAGACTGATGGGGATGGTTTCTTGGAGGACTATTTCAGGATCACAAACTCACTCATAATTCTGCATAAGCTCAATTATCTCTTCATACAAGTGCTGTGGTGCATCAAGGCCCAAGAAGAAATCCGTGTGTTGCCAGTCAGGAATAAACTTGTGGTAAACTAAGTTTGACACCTGAGGCAGCCACCGGGCAATATTCTTTGGGGTTGAAAGCCAGTCATTTCCACCATTCCAGAGAGCTGTTGGAACAGTCATTTGTTTAATTTCATAGGAAGGTGCTGTTTCCTAAAAGAGAGAGGGGGAAAGAGAGGGGAAACAGGTTAAAAAATAGTTTGTAAGTTAGGACTTTGCAGAAAGTTCTACCAGTCCACAAAAGAAAGTGTCCTCTCATATTTTATCACAGTGTGAGACGTTGACTTGACAGCCACAGACAGAAAGTCTTTACGGAGGGTGGTGAACACAGAACATGATATCATGGCCTGACCCCTGAGCCCGCTAGATGACATCGCAATGGATTGATGCCTTAGGAGAGCGAGAAAAATTCTCAGGGGCGATTCATACCCCGGCCAGGACCTCTTTAATCTTCTACCCTTGGGCAGGAGCTATAGAAGTATAATCAGTCGTACCAACTGGCTATAAACCAGTTTCTATCCGTAGGCTGTTAGGCTGCTGAACGGATAATAATATAGTGCAACTGACTTTCAGGGTTGGTGCGACAAGCACACAGAGTGCAATGAGATTGAGTGTTTGTGGCAAGGGGGAGGGAGGCTTGGTTAATTTCATTGTACATAGGTTGTACATTGACAATAAAGGTATTGTTATATTATTATTATCAAAACACACACACACACACACAAAACACAAATACACATGTTATGGGGAATATAAGGTGAGCAGTTAATGTGCATTACAACTGGACGTTGTGCAGATTTACGAGGCATCATAGAGAATGTGCACATCATCCATGAAGAGGAAATTGTGCACTTTTCCTGGTTAATATACATGGTCTCCAACCGGCTTTGGACAATCCCTTGAAATTCCTTGAAATTGTGAACACATTCCTTCCACAGGTTGCACCAGCATCCATTTACAGTTTCAGGCTTGATGGCATCCACTGCTTGCTCAATGTGAAATGATGCAGTTACCAATTGCTGAAGGACTCCCATGATGCCATGAGATTGCGATGCAGATCAGCATCCATCGTGTTGATCCTTCACAGCTTTAAATCCAGGGGCTAACTGCTCTGCTTTGACAATGTAGGTCCACTCAGGCATCTTCTTCCAGAACAGGCCCATCTCATCTGTGCTGAAAACCTGCTCTGGAAGATACTCCTTCTCCTGCAACAGCCTCTTCAGCAACCTCCATGTCTGCAAATTCAGTTCACCAGTGCTGGGAATGTTCTTCAAATTGAAGCAACCTTTGAAGCAGTTCAGCCAACCAGAGCTGGTGTTGAACTCCTACTCAGACTGCTCCCCCTGTACCAGTATCTACCCTCATACACACACACACACACACACACACAGAGAGAGAGAGAGAGAGAGAGAGAGAAATGCAATTAGTGGGAAATTCTTACCTGATTGTGGCGAGCCATGTTTTCTTCCTTGCTACCCCAGTCAAAGCCTTTGAACCTCCCACTCTTAAAACCCTGAAAAAGAGGTGTACCGTATTTTGAAAAATAAAATGGGCAAATTATCGTTATATTAATTAATTAATTATATTTCTATACTTACCTACATCCAAGGATCACAGTTCAGTTTACAAAATACATACCATAAAAATAAAGCAACAATTCCCCACCCAGTTTAAAAGAGGTGTGGTTAGCCAATAGCCTGGAAGAATAGGAAAGTTTTTGTCTGGTGCCTAAAGATACGTAATAAAGCCATCAGATGAGCCACCCTGGGGAGATCATTCCACAATTGCAGATTTGCCACAGAAAAGGCTCATTCTCATGTTTCCATCTTCCAGACCTCTTGTGGAAGAGGGCACAAGTAGAAGGGCCCCAGATGATGACTGCGCCGTCTGGGTCAGTTCATATGGAGAGAAGCAATCCTTGGGTATGGGAGTTCTGGGCCACTTAAGGCCTTAGAGGTCAAAACCAGTACTTTAAATTAGGCCCAGAAACTGGCAGCCAGTGCAGTTGGGCCAGGATTGGTGTTATCGGCTCAAACTTGCCTCTCTGTGCAAACTGGCTGCTGAATTCTGTATCCACTGAACTTTCTGAACCACCGAAAGAAAGGTATGCAAAGCCATTAAAAAGCCACTGGTATCATTTCAGCTTTTGCAGTTTTTCACTGAGATGTCTAGGAGAATTAATAGGGACACATTTCCCCTGTCTAGCTCAGGTGCCAAAACTGGAGCTAAACCTCAACTGGTTGAGCATGGGCACCCTGAATCTGGGTGTGGTATTCTTCTTCTTTGGCAATCACTTGTAGCCGAGTAAGGCGGTCTTACATAATCACAGTTTTAACAAAGAGCCCGTAAGTGACTGTGGCGGCCAATTCTGGATCCACACATCCTTCCACAGTGGGGACATTGGTTTCTAGGCGGGAGTTGATCATGGTATGGATTTGCCAAGCTTGCCTTACTCTTTGCCTGCTCAGATTGAAGAGCTTTCCATCTGTTCGATATATGATTTCTACTCCGGTGGGGAGTTTCCCTTCGACAAAGTGTAGGATCATGGCAATCAAAATAATGAATAGAGTTGGGGCAATAACACAATGCTGTTTAACACCTGATCCCACTGTGAATGGTTCATTTGAGAGCCATTGTTATCTGCGATTGTTGCTGTCATATTATCATGGAGGAGCCGAATGCTTGGTTTTGCTCTCTGCGTTTTTCTTGAAGCTGTCAAGCGGTGAAAATCATGCCCACTGTCCCCCTAGATGGTCGAAAACCATCTCGGGATTCAGGAAGGGCCACCTCAGATATTGTTAAGAGAAGGTTTGCTAAGATCCTTGCAAGAATTTTGCTGGCTGCAGCTAATAGAGAGATGCCTCGATAGTTTCTACAATCAGTTCTGTCACCTTTTAAAAAGAGATTGATAATTTTGGCATCCCTAATGTCGGCTGGGATTTCTTCTCTCTCCCAGATTTTTTCGATGAGCTTGTGAAGTTGTTGTGTAAGTTAAATTCCACGCACTTTGAAGATTTCGGCAGGTATCCCACCAGGCCCGCTGGCTTTGTTGTTTTTCATTTGGTTAATAGCTATACACAACTCTCTCAGATTTGGAGATACTGCAAGCTCATCTCTACCTTGGTTTTGTGGAATTTGTGAGAGGACCTCAGAAGCTACGGGGGAGTTGCAGTTAAGGAGATGTTGGTAATGTTCTTTCCAGTGCAGTGCAATAGCTTATTTATCTTTTAGGAGTGTAGGGGGCATATGCCATGATTTATTGAACCATAGATGGTTTTTGTGGCTTTAAAGAAACTGTGCATCTTGAGTGTTGGCTAAGTGCTGGATCTCTTGAGCTTTTTTTTTTAACCCACCAGGTGTTTTTTTAGTTCTCTGGTTTTTCTTAGTGATGACATAGGTTTTTTTCTTAGTGGCACAGTTTCTATCTCTTTGCCAGATCTGATAGGTCTTCCTTGTCTTGTCAATCATGCGTTCAATCTCACTGTGATTCTCATCAAACCAGTCCTGGTGTTTCTTGATTTGGTATCCAATAGTTTGTTCACAGGCTGCAATAATGGATGTTTTTAGCTTGGTCCAGTGTTCCTCGATGTTATCAGGGAATTCTGAAAGCAGGTAGTCCTTAAGAGTTGTTAGGATGCAATCCCACTTAATGGGATCTTGAAGGGCTTGAGTGTTTATTTTGTGCCTTGGTTTCCTTGATTGAAGCCTGCGTATACTCTTGAAAGCCATCATGAAGCGTATTAGTCGGTGATCTGTCCAGTAGTCATCGGCACTCATCATAGCTCTGGTAAAGAGCTCATCACAGCGATCCTTAGATTATAACATAGACTAAGAGGTGCCAGTGGTTTGACCGAGGATGCCTCCATGAAGTTTTTAATTTATTTTTCTGTTGAAAGATAAATGACAAGGTTGTGCACTGCACACATTGTCAAAAGCAAGATTCCATTCTGGTTGTTGTTGCCAATTCCGTTTTTCTCAATAGTCTCGGGCCACAGATCAAAATCTCACCCAACACTTGCATTAAAATCACCCAGGAGGATAATTTTATCTTCCTTAGGCGTCTCTGCTAGGACGGTATCCAGCTGAGAGTAACAAATTTCTTTAATGTCTTCATCAGCATCCAGTGTTGGTGTGTAAGCCCTTATAATACTGTAGTAGCCATGTAAATAAATCCTGGGATTAAACAGGGATTAATGAATGAATCAATCAATCAATAGTCATGCTGTAATCAGGCTATGCAATAATGTCTAACCTCCTCCTTTTAGGGAGCAGAACAATGTCATAAACATCCAAAGAAAGATATGCAAAGCCATCAAAAAGCCACTGGTATCATTTCAGCTTTTGCAGTTTTTCTAGACTATTCATTAGTAACTGACTTGCTATCATGAGAATGATGGAGAGATGTACTAACACTTAGGAGTTGTCTAATTTACACTTACTTGGAAATAATTCCCATTTAACTTATGGGCTGCAAATTTCTTGTGTCATATAATCTGAATTTTCCTTTCTGCTCCCAGCAGCTAGATTACGTGGATAAGTAGCTTGGGTAACCCCTTGTGCAGAAGTGAAATAAATTGCAGGGATCAGGAACTTTCACTCCACAAGAAAATCTTTTTCTGCCAGGTGACCCAGTTTGGCCCACACACTTTCTCCAAAGACTCCCACCTACTCCCACCTACTATTATTATTATTATTATTATTAGCCCGTCCATCTGGCTTGGTTTCCCCAGCCACTCTGGGTGGCTTCCAACAGAATATTAAACAGAATAAAACTTCAAACATTAAAAACTTCCCTAAACAAGGAAGTTAAAAACACAAAGCACCCTTTAAATCCTTTAGCATGAAAGCAAAATATATTTGTTAAATATGTAAACAGAGAGGCTGAATTGCATAGTTGAATGCTTCCTTCTGTTATATTTTTAATAGTCTTTTCTTTTTAATACAATCAGCAGTGCTATTTTTATAGAAAAAGAGGTGCCAGAACTCATCACGAACACCTCCCTTGTTCTCTTATAATGGTAATGGAGCCCACCTGAGAGGTGCCCGAACTGAGTTCTGGTGAGTTCCCGCTAAAAAAAAGACCTGACAATCATCCATTCAAAGCTTCAATCAATACATTATGCTTCTTTTAGCATAATTTAGGATTTAGGTTCTACCTGAGCCCAGTGAAGCATGTTCTGAACCGATATCCCAGCTGGCCAGTGTGATAGATACACATCACTACGACTCTGTAAGAAAGAAGAGCAAAGTGATTAGCTGAATCTATCACAAAGTACAACAACCACTTCACTTCCATTTGGTTTATTTAAACAAAACAAGTACACCAGAGCTCAACATCTGGATGTTACGAAGGAATCAGTGTTTAGTTAGTAAGTCCACTCACTACCTAAGGCTCTTCCAAAGGCCCTGATGAGGGAGCGCAGCATTGGCATCCTGTCCTGATGGGACCGTAATCAAGCCTGCACCCGGGATTGACAAATGGGGGTGCAGGCTTGGATGTGGGCTGAGCCAGGTGGCAGAGCTGACGGAAGAAGAAAGCTTCCCTCAGGTCCATGTCCAGGACATTTAAACAGCTTGCACCTGGAGCCATTACCTGAGTTTTTCATTGGGTTCTCCAGTGGCGGAGCTTCATGCTCCGGCACCGGGGGCGGAGAGCAGGCGGGGGCGGGGCTGACGTGCATTCTGGGGGGCGTGGCGTGCGTTCTGGAGGCAGGGGCCGCTGCCCGTAGGGGCAGGGACCGCCACCTGCGGGGACGGGGTGCCCAGCACAGGCAGGGTCAGCTGCGATGGCACCCTCAGGATCGCGCTGCCTGGCGCAGAGCACCCCTATCGCCCCCCCTTCCTACACCCCTGGGGTTCCCCACCCACCCTTTGTTCAGGTTGCTGCTCAATGACCTTGCTGTGGTTACAGTGATCACCATTTTCTGGGCCAGGTAGGAATTTGCCCACCTACCTCATGGTAATCATCACAACCAGGCCTTCTTGGCAGTGGCACCCGCCCTGTGGAACACCCTCCCATCAGATGTCAAGGAAATAAACAACTATCTGACTTTTAGAAGACATCTGAAGGCAGCCCTGTTTAGGGAAGTTTTTAATGATTGATGTTTTATTGTGTTTTTAATATCCAGTTGGGGAGGCGCAGCCAGATGGGCAGGGTATAAGTAATAAATTATTATTATTATTATTATTATTATTATTATTATTATTATTATTATTAGCATGTCACTGGGGTAATCTTAGTCTTGGATGGAGGGGAGGTTATAGTCTCTGCCTGCTCCTCCAACCCTGGGGTATTCAGTTAAAGGGATCCCGTGGGAGTTGCCATGTCCTTCTGCCCAGTCAGGGCCAGGGCTCTCTCCCAGATGGTGGTCCCTGTGGGCATCACCCTATTTGATGTAAGTATTAGGAACCCCAGCACGGATTGCCCTATAGCGTCACTTCCAACAGGTGGGACGGAAGTATTTTGATTGCCCCATGCCCAAGCCCAACCCTTCATCTGTATTCAATAAAATTCTGGTCGGTTTCAATCCAGAGCAGTCTTGGTTGTCCATTAATTCTCCAGGGGGGTGGGGACTGAAGTGCCCAATGCCTGGGCCTGCAATTACATGCACCTCTTTATGGAGAGCAGCTTAACACTCTAAACTAGCTTCCATTCCCAATATTATGTTACCAAACAAAAGGGAAATGAGCATAGATAGAACAGGGCATTTCACTTTTAGCTGTCCCACAATGTAAATGCATTTCTAATTATACTGGAGACCTGTGCATCTATATAAATAAAAATGAAAAGATGACCTTGTTCGAAATCGATAATCTCCAAAAGTTCTTGACCGATTGCTTTGAAAATTTGAGTGTTTTTATATACCTGGATCATATAGATTTCTCACCTGTGACAGGTAAGAGAGAACATGCTTTTTAAGAAAAACATCGCCATCTGCTGGATGTCAAAGCAGCACAGCTGAGGATGCTGCATCATAATCTCATACCTCAGCTGCTGCCATTGGCTGAAGACTATCTGTGACATCACATTAACATGGCATTGCCCAGCATTGCCCAGCCAGGGGAACAGGCCAGGCCCATCCCAAGATATACATGGGATGTGCGGGTGGAAGAGAGAGAGGGGTCGGGGTGACGGGTGCCATCACGTGGGAGGAATAGGACATCACGCAACGGGGGGACCAGAGAGAGAGGTGTTGTGACGTTTAGGGTGAGGAACAAGGCTGGGGTGGAGGCGCTGAGTGGAGGAGGGCTGTGCCTTTGGGGAGGATGAATGGGGCAGGGTGGGGTGGGGTTATTTAACAGAACATGTGTGTTTCTGATCCTTGGGGGTTTCTCTTTCTGAGCCACAGCAATGCGTGGCTGGGAACAGCTAGTATTTAATAAGAAGAAACTGACATTGTGTTCAGCAAGGCTTACTCCCAGGTAACTATGCACAGGATAACAGCCCTAACTATAATTTTTTTCATTATACAGTACAACTAAGGCCAATTCAGACATGACAAATAACCACCACTGATGCAGTGGGCCATGACATTTGTGTACATTCCTCCTGTGTGACATGAATTCACCCCACCCTGCTTTGGTGCCATGTCCATTTGTGTGACCAACCATGGTTAAGGGGCACTCTTGGACTCTCATCAGGAACTATGAACTGGACCTCATAAATGCTCTTAGCTATGGTTCTATTGCATCATGGTGGCAATGACTCCATTTTCAATCAGGATGGCAGGCCAATTTTACCCAAATTAAACATTCCTCCCCCACCCAAGAAAATGATTTGGGGCCAGGTGAGACACTGTCTGACTTAAGTGGTAGCCCTGGGTTCATGTCTGTGTGTGCACATTGCCCCAAATATCACAAATTACCCTATCCATTTGAAAATCACATTTTTGAATTAGTTCCTTCAAATTCATGAGCAGTACAGCACTAGTGCTCAATAAAGCTTATTTGGGAGCTGCCCCAAGCTCATTTTGTCCAGGGGTAATTAAGTTACAGGTGTCGTAAGTGGCTACCATTTCAGAGATGCCTCCACACACTCCTGTAAGGAGTCAGAAATCTTACCATATTTTGATTTTTCATATTAAAGCCAGTTGCTAGGTGGATAATAGAGCTACAGAGATAATCAATTAAGAAACGGTTACACACACGAGTAGCCATCCATTTAACAAATTTGCTTTGAGGAAACAGCTGTTTAGCTCCAAATATTCCCTGCCAAAAGAAAAACATGAGTACATAGGTCATTTTGTTTTTCAAGTCTGTTTTCCTAGAGATATGTCTAATAATATCAAGTAGCAACAAAATACCATTAAAAAAAAATTACCCACTCACGGTGACTGCCCCCTCCCCAAGCAAGGCCTCAGCCCCAAAAGGGAACAAACTGGACAAGACAATGTTCTGGAATTTTAGAAATTGGCCACAACTTTGTTGGTTCCAGATGTAGCTTGGATTTAGCTTAGGCGTTGTGTGTGTATCCCTCAGAGCCCCCTGGTAGAGAGCTGTGCTACGACAGGGTCGAGCCCAGGTTTAAAGGGTCATCCACAAACTGCGGGTCTACATGTATAAACCTCCCAAGGCGCTGGAGGAAGCTCTATGGCCCATCTGCTGCACTCCTTAGCTTCTGGACAGAGACATCCTACTAGACCCATCTAGTACCCTATTGTTGCACAATTCTGGGTTAGGGGGGGGATACATCACATCACCCCCAGGCCTTATCCATTACCCCAGACAGTGCAATTGCCAACTCACCACCAAACCAACCTACAACTGCAACCAATCAAAGATCCTTCAACCAACATTTATTTTCCTGCAGGGGGAAGGTGTGTGTCATCAGGTCTGAATAAGTCCATTCTGTCAGGTTTGATGTCCAGGTGTTGGATAACACAGCCCCCAAGACCAATCATTGGGCTGGCTTGTTGGCACCAGAATACCCATTAAGCAATCTATGGCCTTTTAAACTGTGTGTTGTTTCTGTTTGTTATTGTGGTATGTCTTTTTTTGTTATTGTGGTATGTCTTTTTGTGTTTTTAATATTGTAAACGACCCTGTGATGTTGTAGTTACAGGTAGGTAGCCGTGTTGGTCTGAGTCGAAGCAAAATAGAAAAAAAATTCCTTCAGTAGCACCTTAAAGACCAACTAAGTTTTTGTTTAGGTATGAGCTTTCGTGTGCATGCACACTTCTTCAGATACACTAGAAACAGAAGTGATGTTGGTGTGAATGGTAGTATAGAAATCTAATTAATTCATTAATTGATAATAATTCAAATCCCACATGCATGCCCAGTCAGGCAGGGAGGAAAAAACCCAGCTATATTCAAGACACAGGCATTGTAATTGTAGCTAAGAGACAAGATGACAGAGGTCAAGTATACTTTGACATGTATGTAATGAGCAACTGGCACCCTTCCAAAGTGGTTCCCATAACATTAACATCATTTCAGTAGGAGCTTGAATATGCAAATGACTTGTAGTTATGCAAACATAGTCTGAAAGGGCACTGTTTTCCAAACTGCTTGCCATTTTGCCAAATAGTTGTGCTATAAATTGCTTAATTCCTCACTAATTTCAACAAAGGTGCTTTCCTTCTCTATAGTCGGCATGGTGACGTTAGGGAGAATGAATTTAGTGCCATGCCTCTCGTCTTCATTCCCAGTTTGAGAATCCGAGGAGTGGCACTTCCTCCAATCGGAAAGGGCATTCAGTCTGCTTTTACCAAGGCTAGAAATAGGTGCGTTCTGAAGCCCTGTGCGCATTAGTGAAATCACATAAAATGGGGAGTCACCTGTCTCAGCTCAGCTGAGTGCAGGGAAGAACCTCCTTGGCCTGTCAGCTATGAAGCTCTGCTGTTCCTCCAGCTCACAGCTGATGGGTGGGGAAGCAGCTGCTGCTGAGCCACCCCATGTTTCAGCTGTTAAGTGGGGAGGCCTCCTGCTCACGAGGAGACTCTCCCCAAAGCCTGGGGAGTGTCTCCTCATGATCCAGGAGAACTCTCCAGGGTGTTCCCCATTTCCAGGATTCATTTACTGGCCCAGCTTGTACGCACGATTGGGCTCAAATAGAGCACGCATAATGGAGAGTTACCTGTACCAATCCTTTTAATATGGGCACTTGATACAAACAAAGGTATGAGGATCGTCCTCACACTGGCACCTCTTTTTACTGCCCACGTCAGACATTTTGTGCTGGCACCCATGACACAGCAAGATAAAAAGACAGGCACCCCATTTTTTTTACTCAAAAATAGTCCTAGGTATAGAGTAGCTAAAGCAACAGTCTGCAGCATTGGCCAGATTGAACAGCTTAGATGTCTGATGGCCTCGGGTCAAATGATGGGTACATTCCCAAGTTCTTAGCTAAAGCCAAAGATTTGTAGTTTAAACGAGTATTTTGACCAAAATGCATACTTTGAGCCTGTGTTCAGATAACCCAAGGACCAACACCAATGCTGGGTTGGAAAAATAGCTCACGGTGACTTGTGGTGCCAATCCAAAGAATATTTTTATCTTCTGGGCGAGCTGCGGCATGATTGAAAATGCAATGAATGCTAAGAAACAGAATGGGAAATAGAAACAGAAGAGAAATGAATATGGCAACCAATGCAGTCTTGATCAAAATCCAAGAACAAATGATTAGCCCACTTTCCTCACAACATTATTGCTTTTATATTGTGTATTGTAAGGCTTGTGAAGAAGTGTTTGCCATCGCAGGCAGGGAGAGTCTAAAGAATGGACACTGAGACTGGTACTGGGTTGAATTAAGCCACAACATTATTGATTACAGGAAAGAGTAGGTATGACCAAGGCACTGGGCACGTATCCAGCATAAAGGCAGCCCACCTGCTATCTGATAGGAACCTGGTCGGGTATATTTTGGCCTGGGCAGCCACCCCTGACATGGATTGGGTTCCACAGCGCAACACAAGGTTTGGGAGAAGTGTATTGGCCCACCAGTCCCCCTGTGAAGTCCTGGACAGAGACACCTCACTAACAAGGTGCCCCTGAAAATAAGAATCTAGCCCAATGGGTGGGTGGGAAATTACAACAGTCAGTCAAGCAGGCAGCCTGAACCTGGCTGCCCACTTAAATAGGCCAGGGGTGGGTTGAGCACAGCCTCCAAGCTCCTGCCCCTGATTGGCCTTGGGGTGTTGCCCACCCATACCTGGTCGTCTGATAATGCCACAGGGGAATGGCACCAGGTGACTGTCCTTTCCCCCAGCTTTGCCAAAGATGGCAGCCTCCCTGGACCCACCACAGCTGTGCCATGTGGCAAAAGCTACACACCTAGAGCCCCAGGTGAGCAGATGTTATGGTCACACTCTTCAGGCCAAAATAAACTATGGAAATAGTATTCAGCCCACACTCATATCCCCTTCTCTTGTGGGCCTTAATGCAATACTTCCAGAGGTTGTTAGACTACAGCTTCTTGTTATATCCAGACCGGGAAACTTTTATTGAAATTGCAACTACAAACCTGTTTGATCCTGGCTTGAAATCCAGGATTTTACATTGAACAACAGTTTGTCAGCTCAAGTAAACCAAAGCAAACAAATACACAGTTAACAAGGTGTGTGAGGATTATTATACTCCACACACCACTATTTGTCAATCCATAGCAGCTATGAAACATTACTTTTATGGGAAATATTACTAATTAGGAAAATGTAGGAAACCTACACAGAGATTGTTATTCACAATGCTTCTCCATAGGTGTCCATGGTCTCCAAGTGAAATCTCTACCATAAACAAGATCTGTATTGAAATTAATGTACAACACCACCCATACAAATAAATGTGTAGTTATTAGAATGGCCAACGTGTGTTTAAGAATCCTTCTAACCTACCCATTGTGGTGCCCTGGGAATGACCAATATAAAATAATTTCTCCTGTCCGGTTTTGTTCAGGATAAAATTTATGGAAGCTGGAAGGTCATATTTAGCCATTTCATCATGACTGCAAAGGAAAAGGAATAACAGACTATGTTTTACAGACTTGAATATGAAGTGAGATCTACATTGTGGAAGCTGATGTTCTCCAGACTAATTCTATAAACATTAGTTACTGGTAGGTAGCCGTGTTGGTCTGCCATAGTCGAAACAAAATAAAAAAAATTCCTTCCAGTAGCACCTTAGAGACCAACTAAGTTTGTCATTGGTATGAGCTTTGGTGTGAAAGAAGTGTGCATGCACACGAAAGCTCATACCAATGACAAACTTTTTTATTTTGTTTCTACTGTATAAACATTGTGAAACATAGTAATTATGATTAAGCAGTTACTCATCCTCCTTAGAAATTTCCACTGGGGCTGCTCACTATTAGACTGTGCCGCACTATGAGCTAGCTGTTCGCTGCAAACTAAAAAAAGCTCACTACATACAGTTAAGAGCAAATATCAGCACCAAGAGAGCCAAATAAGGCAAGCCTGCAGAACACCCCTGCACAGAATAGGGGCTGCCATCAGAGTGCCTATAAATCAGCTGGGCGGTATAAAAATGCAACACAAACAGATTAGAAGAGGGAAATGAGTCCATCTGTTGCTGACAGTTTTCTTCATGAAAAAACATGTAGCATGACTTTAATACTGGAAGAAAAAAAGAGTAAAAAACCATCTGAAATGGGAGTTTCAGGAGGAAAAAATGTTTTCCTGTGGGCAGCCAATGGCTCTGCTTCCCCTCCCCCAGGTCCGAGGAGCTTCAAATTCTGGCCCAGTAACTGTACTGTGAATTCGCAGGACCCACAGTGGGTCTGTCCACACCCAATCTAATTACACCCAAAGTCAGTGGCATAGCAAGTGTGGGTGATGGGGGTCGGTCACCCTGGGTGCCACCCTGGAAGGGGGTGACACTCGGCGGCGCACCCCCCACTGGGGAACATTTTTTTTCTGTTGCATGAGATTTTTCAACTGTTCTTATATGTTCTTTCAATGCTGATTTCATATCTGAAGTCGGTTTTGTTCTGTAAGCTTTAGGTTTTTTGCAATTCATGTTTTTCACTTTTCGCCAGAGCCGTGTGGGGGGGGGTGACAAAAAAATCCGCACCGGCTACCACCTGGGCTTGCTACGCCTCTGCCCAAAGTGCAGCTCATTTGCTAACATCTGTGGAGTTCACCCAAGGCCATATTTCATCTTTTGGTGCTTGAGATATCCCAATTGTGTGTGTCATATTGTTGTTGGCAACCGCCTATGTCAGGAGATGGAAGGGTGTGTGTGTTGTGGGGTGAAGTCAAACCATTAAGAGTCTGCTGTGGCTGTAGAATCTGATACAGATATGTTGTGGCAGCTGGGGAAAATGGAAGGCGCCTGGATGGGTTGATGCAAGTGCACCATGCTGCTCCTTCTTTCTGCGCTCCTCCTCTGCTGTGGATGCATGACCTGAATGACTGTCTCCAGGCACTACAGCCATCTGCAAGGGATTTCCCCCCAGCAGCTCCTCCTCTGCTGTGGATGCATGACCTGAATGACTGTCTCCAGGCACTACAGCCATCTGCAAGGGATTTCCCCCCAGCAGCTCCTCCTCTGCTGTGGATGCATGACCTGAATGACTGTCTCCAGGCACTACAGCCATCTGCAAGGGATTTCCCCCCAGCAGCTCCTCCTCTGCTGTGGATGCATGACCTGAATGACTGTCTCCAGGCACTACAGCCATCTGCAAGGGATTTCCCCCCAGCAGCTCCTCCTCTGCTGTGGATGCATGACCTGAATGACTGTCTCCAGGCACTACAGCCATCTGCAAGGGATTTCCCCCCAGCAGCTCCTCCTCTGCTGTGGATGCATGACCTGAATGACTGTCTCCAGGCACTACAGCCATCTGCAAGGGATTTCCCCCCAGCAGCGTTAGCGTTGCCAGCCTTCATGCCAGATTTGCAGACAACTTTGTAACACAGATTTGGTCTTCCAATGGACCTGGCGCCTGAAGCCAGCTCGTCATGCAGCACATCTTCCAACTTCCATTCTTGATAAAAGCATATAATTCCCCAAATGAATAATATACAGTCATACCTTGGTTTAAGTATGCTTCGGTTTGAGTACTTTCAGTTTAAGTACTCCGCGGACCCGTCTGGAACGGATTAATCCACTTTCCATTACTTTCAATGGGAAAGTTCGCTTCAGGTTAAGTACGCTTCAGGTTAAGTACTCCCCGGACCCGTCTGGAAGGGATTAATCCACTTTCCATTACTTTCAATGGGAAAGATCGCTTGAGGTTAAGTACAGACTTCCGGAACCAATTGTGTACTTAAACTGAGATACCACTGTATTTGTTTTGTTTAAAGAAACAACTACCAATTATATATATTTGGAAATGTGTACACAAACACACACACACACACACACACACACACACACACATTTCTACTCCTCCATATCTTGCATTATCAGGGCACTGTTCAATGTTGAAACAGAAGAGAAAGAGGATGGCAGATTAATCATCCCAAAAGGAAGGAAGATTAGGAACCAGAAACACATAATTAAGTTTAGAAAGCTCACTCTACCTGAATAGCCAGAATTCTTCTTGCTCCACAGTATAGTTGATGTGCTTGATGGACCAGGTGTTCCCTCTACTGTTTCCTAGCCAAACATCATAGCCAGCATCAGCCAGTATGAAGCCCAGGCTGTTGTTGTCCAGATTTGCCACCCACTTACTGCCAGTGCAAAACATGCCATGTTGCAGAAACACTACGGGCTTCGGATCTGAAACAGAAGTATTTTAAATATAGTTATAAGAAGTAACTTCAGTGTCTTTTTCCAAACAAGACAGTGATCCATCGGAATCTTGAATGGCATTGTTGTCATTCAATATTTCAAGTAGCAGCCAGTGAGGTGGGGCAGGTGGTTTCCCAACAAACTGGGTTGCTGGTGCTTATTGAGAGGGAGAGGGAAGGAAGCAGTGCATATCGGCACAGCCAATCCAATTATCCCATCTCTGCATGCCATACCAGGACAAGTTCCCCCGATTTTGCACCTCCCCTCTTCCTCTCAATAAGCTCCAGTGAAGTGAAGTGTTGGGAAATCAGGATGCAACACATGCCACTTCACGGGAAGCTACTGCATATCACCTACTATAAACTTGGGGCACATGGACACAGAGCATGCATGGTGAGCAATTTCACATGCCTAAAATTAGAGTCTGCCTCCTTGCCACACCAGAACAAGCTCCCCCCACCTTGCACCTCCCCTCTTCCTCTCAATGAGCTCCAGTCAGGGCCAGCCCTACGGCCAGGCTGGGTTGTGCAGGGCACCACGCACCGACCCGCCAGGAGGGCCCCGCGAGCTGCGCCCGCCCGCTGGCCCGCCGGCCCGCCGGTCCACTGTGCAGCTGCGCCCATGGCAACCATGCTGTGCCTGCCCGCCCGCCCGTGGCACAGCAGTGCCTGTGGCAGCCGTGCTGCGTGCTGCGCCCACCTGTCCACCGCGCTGGGAAACGGGGCCGGGGGGTGCCGGAGGGATCCGGCGCACCACGGCGCCAGGGGCGCTTAAGACGGCCCTGGCTCCAGAGGACTTCCGGTCTACAGCGCTGGGGAGAGGACGCAGGGACCTCGAGCTCCGAGGTCCCTGGCATCGCAGAGGGGGGGGGAACGCCGCGGGGCGAGCGGATTCCCCACAAGAACCCAGGGAAGAGCGTCCCTGGGGCGCAGGTCCGGCAGGCTCCGGTCCGCGATTCCTCCGCTGCCCAGGGAATCAATAGAGACCCTGTGAGCTGGCGGAGTGGAGTCGCGGGAGCCATTTTCGGACGATATCTTGCCTCCGAGAAGCGAAGCCTCAAGTCTTCTACCAGTTAGCTGTGGATTCTTCCAAAGGAATCAAAAGGAAGGAAAGTAAGTGGAATCTCTAATTGGACTTTCTGTTAATCTCGGCAAAGATTGGGAAAAAGGAAGAGATTTAAAAAACGGAAGTCGATCTCTTCCTAATGGACAATTAGGAGGCGCATTAAATATGCAATCCTAAATCGAAGGGAAACTATTTGACTGTGGATCCCAAAAGAATGAAAGACTTTGCAAACCTTTCCTAGACCCTGGAGCCGGCACCCCTTGAGGATCAGCAAGGTTCTAAGGGGAAGGTGCGTTGACAGCTGTCAAAAGCTGTCAAAGCTGCAAAATGATTTGGAAAATCTACTAAATCGTTGCGGTATAAGATATTTCTGATGTTTGAAGCTGTGACAGACTGAACTTTGATTTGACTTGTGGACTAGTTAAAACAATGGGAAGGATCTGCCAAGATGGAGACACCGTGTAGCTGAAAGGAAATTTCCAGTGCCCTTTGTCTGCTTTGTCTGCAAACCTCCTGACTGCTTGTGGTTAAGAGAGGAATGAAAACAATGTATACTCCGGCCTTCCAGGAAGCTGTGTTGGGTTACTTGGAAATATTGAAGGACATGAATAAGACACTGCAACATTCCAGCTCGTCATGGGCAGAGACTGTGGCTCAAGAACAGGATTTTGAGAATGACTTTGAAAGTGAGACTAAGGAACAAGAAGTAGAAGACTTTATCAAAACTGACTTTACTAAAACTGACTGGGACTGTAAAAAACAAGTTCTGGATGTTGCACAACAAGGAATTGGAAAAAAAGAAGATGAAAGCAAGGAGCAACAATGTGAAAAGAAGACTCAAGAAATGGAGGAACCTGGAGGGACTGAAATTTGGAGATGTGTGTTGGTGGAAAGGGAAATGCAGAAGGAGGGGGGTTAGAGGCCTGGATTTGGAAAAGGGAAAGATGTGGTGTGGGGTAAAAACTTTTTAGTTAGAGACTTTTGGTAGCTGAACAACGGTTTCGGAAATCTTGGCCTGTAAAAGGAAATGTTGATCCAATTGGGGGAAGGGCATCAGGGGAGGGGAAGGAGAGTGTTTTTAAGTATAAAGTTAAGATTTTGATTAGGGAAATGAATATATATGAAAATTGAGTTTTTCTGGAGGGAGAAAGAAGAATGATCTAGGAAAAAATTTAAGATTTGTATTAAATATTTTCTGTTTAGATAGGCATCTGGGCAGAGAGCCATTTTCCTCCTCTCTGCACTTGGGAACACCTGGTGGCAGGGGGTGTCCTGAGGGGAGGGGAGGGGGATGGAAGGAAACCCAGATGTAAAAATGGATATCCTTTGAAGTGCTGCGCCTTGCGGGTTCTTCTGGTGGCAGGAGAGGACTGGCGGAGGTGCAGCATGAAGAAGGAGGAGGATTGAGTGAATATTATAAGGGTAAGATTTTGAATTAGAATACGAAAATCGCCACAATTTGATATAGAAATTAAGAAAACCAGGAAGAAGAGAATCGAGGAAGTCACAAATACAATGTTAAGGAAGTAGGATTTAGATTATGTTATTGTTTTATTGTTTGTTTGTTGGTTGTGTTGAAGGAGAAGCAGGGAGTAAACCAAACCTCAGTGCTCCTCCGTCCCCGTCCCTTCAGTGGCAGGGGAGGGACTGGGGGGGGAGGAGAGGGGGGGAGGTCGAACCTAGCCTTAAAATGGACCCCTTTGACTCTCCACCTCCGCGGGTGTTGCTGGTGGCAGAAGTGGGCCTGTGGGGGGGAGGGGGATGAAGGGACAGAATTTATATTGTATTTTTTGTTTGTCTTGTCTATATAAAAACCAATAAAAATTATTATTAAAAAAAAAAAGACGGCCCTGGCTCCAGTGAACCAAAGTGTTGAGAAATCAGGAGAGCAATGGTACCCCACAAATGCCACTTCACTGGAAGCTACTGATATCACCTACTATAAACCTGGGGCACAGAGCATGCATGGCCAGCAATTTCACATGCTTGGAATAAATCACTCCTGGATGCAATATTAAAAATTAGAGGTCCCTCCCTCCAAAGAAAGGTTTTATTGTTTTCCCTTATTTGTACAAGATGTACAAGATGTACAAGATGTAACAGTCAATATTGAACCATTCCAGCAACCTACCACAGAAGCACCAAATGTCTATTTAATTGCATTTAACTTTTAAGTCATTTCAATTTTTAAACAAAAGTATCATTCCACAAACAGTCATGTGTTCTCAGACTGTGCTCCTGTTCTATCTATGTTGCATATTTAAAAAACTATGCCAGGTTGATTGAAACCTAGTTATTTTCTTGTCTGTTTTACTCCCTCAGACATGTATTGTCAGTTTGTCCATGGATGTTAGTGTGAGGAACCAGAACACCAGCCTTGAAATCATTCACTTTTTCTTTCCTCCCTTTGGTGCCATTTACTGCGTCTCAATTAGAGCAGACCAAATATGTAGGCCCATTTTACATTGCAGTGTTGTTAAGGTTCATGAGATAATTGATTACTATTTGTTCAGCTTCACTCCCTCTTTAATCTTATAATTGAAACTTGGCACTGGATGAAGGAGTCCACCTGCCCGTCCTTCATTGCACCACCTTTACTCCCTCAGATATCAGTTCACCTCAGGTTGTCTATCACATTTCACTCCTTACTCCTCAAGAAAAGCTGAATACAACACACACAAAGGCGTTGGGCAACCAAACTGGCGGTGCCTCCACAGTGAACTAGGTTCTCTCTCCTTTTTTAAAAAATAAAACAGTGGCTCTCTATGAATGGCTGAAGCAGATATATCCGTGATGAATACAAAAACACTATTTTGAAACTAAATCAACTCCCTCCCACAAAAAACTGAAATACAGTAAATAAAAAATATCACAAACAATTCATATGACTTGCAGTCAACATGGGCTGTGAACCACTTACTCTAGCTTCCCCTTTCCCTTTCCACCATACTTTTCCATTACGCTAGTAGCCCAGGAAAAGAGTAAAATATGCTTGACCTCATCAATTTATATGGCCTATCTCTTTCAACATCCCAATCCCAAAGAAGTCTACATCCCAATCCCAAAGAAGGGCAGTGCCAAAGAATGCTCCAACTACCGCACAATTGTGCTCATTTCACACGCTAGCAAGGTTATGCTCAAAATTCTACAAGGCAGGCTTCAGCAGTATGTGGACCAAGAACTCCCAGAAGTGCAAGCTGGATTTCAAAGGGACAGAGGAACCAGAGACCGAATAGCAAACATGCGCTGGATTATGGAGAAAGCTAGAGAGTTCCAGAAAAACGTCTACTTCTGCTTCATTGACTATGCAAAAGCCTTTGACTGTGTCGACCGCAGCAAACTATGGCAAGTTCTTAAAGAAATGGGAGTGCCTGATCACCTCATCTGTCTCCTGAGAAATCTCTATGTGGGACAAGAAGCTACAGTTAGAACTGGATATGGAACAACTGATTGGTTCAAAATTAGGAAAGGAGTACGACAAGGTTGTATATTGTCTCCCTGCTTATTTAACTTATATGCAGAATTCATCATGCGAAAGGCTGGACTAGATGAATCCCAAGCCGGAATTAAGATTGCCGGAAGAAATATCAACAACCTCAGATATGCAGATGACACAACCTTGATGGCAGAAAGTGAGGAGGAATTAAAGAACCTTTTAATGAGGGTGAAAGAGGAGAGCGCATAATATGGTCTGAAGCTCAACATCAAAAAAACCCAAGATCATGGCCACTGGTCCCATCATCTCCTGGCAAATAGAAGGGGAAGAAATGGGGGCAGTGAGAGATTTTACTTTCTTGAGTTCCATGATCACTGCAGATCATGGAAGCAGTCACGAAATTAAAAGATGCCTGCTTCTTGGGAGAAAAGCAATGACAAAACTAGACAACATCTTAAAAAGCAGAGACATCACCTTGCCAACAAAGGTCCGTATAGTTAAAGCTATGGTTTTCCCAGTAGTGATTTATGGAAGTGAGAGCTGGACCATAAAGAAGGCTGATTGCCAAAGAATTGATGCTTTTGAATTATGGTGCTGGAGGAGACTCTTGAGAGTCCTATGGACTGCAAGAAGATCAAACCTATCCATTCTGAAGGAAATCAGCCCTGAGTGCTCACTGGAAGGACAGATCGTGAAGCTGAGGCTCCAATACTTTGGCCACCTCATGAGAAGAGAAGACTCCCTGGAAAAGACCCTGATGCTGGGAAAGATGGAGGGCACTAGGAGAAGGAGACGACAGAGGATGCGATGGTTGGACAGTGTTCTCGAAGCTACGAACATGAGTTTGACCAAACTGCGGGAGGCAGTGGAAGACAGGAGTGCCTGGCATGCTATGGTCCATGGGGTCACGAAGAGTCGGACATGACTAAACGACTAAACAACAACAACAACATCTCTTTCAAACTTATAGGAAAAATAGAACAAGGACACACTCAGAAATCATAATAATAGTCACATTACCAAACAAACTCACTATGTGTTCTTGCAATTAGTCAAACTTTTGCAAAGCAAGAAATGATCATATTATAATTATAATGAAAAATCCTCACACTGTTGAACACACAAATTAACTCAAAGCACATACTCACCCTTGTTTGACTGATTTCTTTTCCCATGAGGAATTCTGTTAATACTCAGAATATAACCATCATCTGTCACCACTTCATATTCCTCACTGGGATATCCTCTGAAAGAAATAATTTCACTCTGCAAGGCCAAGAGGGTTTGGTTGGGAAGGTTATAAAGTGACTGTAAAATGCCTAAAAACTTATTTTCACAGAAAACAATTGATAACTAGAGTGTGCAGATAGGTGAAAAGCCAGTGAAAGTAGTAAGATTGTGAATGTGCCAAACACAATCAGTTGTTGACAGTACAAAAGAAATCTAATAATTGATTTCGTGCCTCCTTCTGCTGCAATTAGAAATGAAGGGAGCGTTCTGTTGCTGGCATGACACCTTCATTTCAGGATGTTTTTATCTGTCAAACCTGTTTTTGTTGTTGTTGCTGCTGCTGCTGCTGCTGCTGCTCCTGCCATTGTATAGTGGTTCCCAAATGCCTCCCAGCCCCCCTCCTTTGGACCACTTGAAAAGAGCTGAGGGTCTTGGTGGACCACTTAAATATTTTTCTTCTTGCAGTTGAGCAATTATAATGCAAGATGCTAAAGTTGCCACTGTTGGAGCAACTAAATGAAGCTGACAGAGCATTGGCATTCCATGAAGCACATGCTGGGAACTACTTTAGGCTGCTTATTCTTTTAAACAAAAATTTGTAGGATACACTGAGCAATGATGCGTTGGCAGGCAAAGTATGTGTTCAAAATAAAATAATAATAAATATTTCCTTGCCCCCTAAAATCCCAGCAGCCCATTAAAAAATGAACTTCAGTTATATGGAGTATAGCACCAGTAAGCATCACTTATTGTCAAAGATTCCTTGAGGTAAGAAGACAGGAAAGAAAAGGTTAATGGCTTACAATATTCATAGTAGCTTCTGGATTTAGTTTTCTTCTTTTCAAAAATATTTCTGAAGTAAGAAGGACTAGGACAAGGCCTGCCCCCATTATGAAGAGCCACATCCTTGATCTGCATGGAAACAAATCCATATTCCAGCACAGATATACGACTCCTGCACCACAGAGCTAGATTAAAGCAAGTGTCATTACAGATGGCTTAAATAGGTTGCCATTGTTTCTCAATTACAAGCAACACCTACCTGATAGGAGGGGGAAATGCCAAGTAATGATGTAGTTGGATTGTCCCTTGCTCAACTTCCAACCTACTCAGAAGTCAGTCCATTGAGTGTTAATATGAAATTCTTCCAAGCAAGTGAGCATAGATAAGACTGTGTGTTTTTAAAGGTTGGTCAAGATGCAAAAACTAGTTTAGCATAACAGCTGAGAGTACAAACCACCAACCAACAGGTAGCTGCAGTGGCAGACCTTGGCACCTCAAATTTCACCAAAACCCAGCACACCCACCTACCACCTCTTGCCTTCTGTTGGACGTTGTCATTGTAGCACCCCAGAAACTCAGCACCCAGTACAACTGAATCATTTTGGTTAACATCCACAATGGATTTTCTGCATTCCTTAAGCACAAGTGGATTAGGAAGAGCATGGCTGATTAAACTCTCCAAAGGGAAAACTAGGATCCAGAACCAAGTAATAGAGTTTAGAAAGCTCACTCTACCTTGAATAGCCAGAATTCTTGTTGTTCCACAGTATATCTCATGTGTTTGCTGAACCAGGTGTTACCTCTGCTGTCTCCTAGCCAAGCATCATAACCAACATCAGCCGAAATACTGCAGTCTTGGGACCTGAGAGTAAATAGCTTTAAGCATACTTACAAGCAGGGCTGGTGCTAGGGTATTTTGCACCCCAGGCCGCGATATCACCTTCTGGCGTCTCCCTTATCAAAGGGAGAAAAGGGGGGCATATTGTGAAAATAGCTGGAAATCTCCCAGCCTTGCTCTCATTGATGGGAACGGAGCTGAGTTTTGGAGCCTAGTTTAAGGAGGCCTATCGGACAAACCCTTTGGGCTTGTACCCCTCATATGGGTGACCCACTTTAGTGATATCTATGGCAGTGAAATGAACTTAATCCCTTACAGGCCAGAAAATTCTTTGAACCTCCCTGACTGGCCACCTGTTTACACTATGGAGATTGGAGAACTGATATGTCATGAGAAGATATGATCCCTCCTGAGATATTCTCCTCTGGTGGTAAAAAATGGGGGCCCCAATTTTGGCCCAACTATTTACTCACATAAACATGACTGGAGATATCCCTGCGGGGTGGCGCACCAGCATAGTCGTGCTAAGCCCCCCCCCCCCAAAAGGGTAGGGCATTAGTCTCCTAGGTGTGACTTCTAAATTATACTTATGATATCTACTAAATAAAATTTTGGAATGGGACAGCAAACAAGCCGTCATCCATGAAGAACAAGCAGGATTTAAGAAGGGCAGGTGCACCACAGACCAAGTATTTGTTTTGTACCACCTAATCTGTAAATTCACCAAAAACCCACATAAGACTGTCTATGCTGCATTCGTTGACTTCTCCTCAGCCTTTGATTTATTAGGCAGGGAACAGCTGTGGAACAAATTGGCCCATTTAAATACCAATAAAAGACTTCTCTGGATCATCAAACAACCACATCGAGGGACCCGCAGGCAATTGCAATTAACAGAGGTTTCAAGCAAGGTTGTATACTGGCACCCTTCCCATTTAATTACTATATAAATAATCTCATTCCTGATATGGCATCCCCATCCTTCTTTGCCCCCGACCTCAGGAATCGTAAAGTGCCAGTTCTGCTCTTCGCCAATGACTTGGTTTTGCTTTCCCAGAATAAAATCGGATTTAGAAGGATGCTGGTTAAAGTTAGACAGCCGTGTAAAAAAAAAGCATCTAAAAATTAACTATGATAAAACCAAGGTGACTGTATTTGGCAAGAGGCCTACCAAGTACAGGTGGACTCTAGACGATGACACCCTTGAGCAAGTACCCAGATTTAAATATCTAGGATAACTTATTGATGGGAAGTCATCACAGAAGCAATTAAGCTAATATCTGGCTGTTCTACTGGGCAGCTATATACTGTATGTTATTCCATTCAAAGGGCGGACAGTTAATCAACCTAGCTTTCAATATTTTTGTCTCAAAAATCATCGCCCAAATGCTCTGGGGCTGAGAATTGGTGTCAAATCTGAAATAGACGTCCTACAAAATAAATTTATGAGGCAGATTTTGGGGCTTCCCTGCAGCCCATCTCAGAGCCTAACTAGGTCAGAAGATGAATTGCAATGGAGATTGAAAAGAGTGCATACATTCACAAAAGAAGTTTCATAAGGTAAGCAGTTAGAATGATTTAAAAATCACACCAGAATTCAATGGTTTTTAAAGGCTTTTTTAATCCATAGATTGTGAAGCGTTCTCGTTTGTATTGAATGCCACCCCCACGGCCCATAACACAAGGTGACCAGCTCTTCATTCAAGTGTTACAAAACAGTAAATCTGCATCCTGAAAGCAACCTGGTATGTCACAATTACTGAAAGGCTGGCACCTTGAGACCAAGCACAATTGGAAGTGACTTTCAATACCGGCATTGATGTATGCCCCTAGTTGCTGGAATGCAAATTCTCAGCATGTATTAAACTACTGTCCTCAGTGAACCTTAGCTCAGTAGTAGAGCACTTGCTTCACCCCGAGGAGGTTCCATGTTCTGCCTGTAGTATCTCCTAGGAAAGAGACACTTTGGGAACCCTGGAGAACTTCTGCCAGTCAGTGTAGAGCAGTGGGAGGAAGTGGATCTGATTAGCAGGTTGGAATCTTTCAATCACCTGATGTCACAATGATTTGAGGTGATCCTTTTTTTCTTTTTCTGCATATCTGCACATCTTAGGGCATTAACTATATTAGATTAATGGTCCCAAGACTGAAATGGTGTGAATAGGGTGTTTTTGTTTTTGTTTTTACCTATATCGCAGAATTAACTTATGGGAAGCCACTTTCTGTAACTTCACAAATCTACAATAGGGTGATGACTTTTTCATATTTTTTTCTCAAAAATTATTTCCTGTAGCACAAATGGATGAACTTTTGCCTATTTATGACTAAAATGAGGTATATTCCATTGAAATAATAAAAAAGGTTACGTACAAACCGTTTTTTTTAATGCCGTTTTACCATTTCATAAAATTGTATTAACAATTCTATATATATTTCGTATCAAATTTGGACACAACACCACATTCCACATTGGGGAGTGTTCTTAGCAACATAGGGTATACAAATGTCACACCTGCACAAGGTAAAAGCCCCTTTTAGGGACCTCAAAACTCAGCCAGCAGACCCTGCCGGGCATGCTGGGAAAAGAACCTACAGGAGAGGTAGCAAAACATCGTCCTCTAGCGGCATCTATACTGTTACTGCAGCTAAAACAAAGCTTCCTTGTGTGTTTGATGACCCTATATAATGTTGTATATATGTTACTCTAAAGCTTGGGTTCAATTTTATATCTGCTTACAGTGACTTCAAAAATGGTCAAAAAACTGATAAAAAAATTTAAATCATTTTGTGTGTGAGGTTTTTTTATCAAATCTCTTTGAAAGTAAGCTTTTATCTAATCTTTAATGAAAGCTCATCAAATTATGATACAGGGAAATGAGGTTGTAAAAAGTCATCACCCTAATCTACATATTTGCATCTTGTACTCTGTTCAAATGATTGTACCTAGCGGGTTTTTCTTGCATTGACGAACTGAAGTGCATTTTTCCAACTGCTGCACAGAGATGAAATTCACAGCTGAAAATGGGGACCATACAAGTGAGAATGCTTCATAATCCATGAAAAGAATAGCATTAAAAACCGGTTTGGTCTGTGGTTTGATTTTTAAATCATTCTAATTACTTACCTTAAATCTATGCACACTTTTTAATCTCCATTGCAATTCATCTTCTGACCTAGTGAGTAAATCACACCACGCCAAAAGCTTCCCGGTAAGCTTAGTAGAATAGGAAGAGAGGTCATCTTGTGGATTAGTAACTGTTAAGAAACAGGAAGCAAAGAGTAGGAATAAATGGGTTCAAAATGATCTCTTCAAAGAGGCAGTGAAATGGTAAAGGCAATTCAATCCAAGCAAGTGTAAACTGATACACACTGGGGCAATCAAAATAAAATCATATATATATATATATATATATATATATATATATATATATATATGCTCAAGGGATCTGTACTGGAAGTGACTGACCAAGAATGTGATTTTGGGGTCATAGTAGATCACTTGAAAGACATCTAGTGGACATCTAGTTGGCTACTGTGAAAAGATGATGCCTGATTAGATGTGCTACTGGCCTGACCCAGCAGGCTTTTCTTATGTTCTTACTTTAACTAGAAATACATGTCACCATAGTGAAGAAGCTATGCCCTGTAGCCTGCTCATTCTCCTGTCCAAGTTCTAAGCATTGATTGGCCGTGATGCCAAGATTCCTGCTGCCTAGCTGTGTCAAATTGGAAGCAAACGGTGCAAATGTGGTCCTGTTGAGGGATGGGTGAAGAGACTGTCTTGCCAAGCATAACTTGTGAATGAGCTGCCACACATGAAATATCTGCCTGGGGAGATAGGGAATCATGCCACCTCAGTGTTTTTCAAATGACTCTTCATAGGCTTCATATGCTCAGCTTTCACCTATCAGGTGTGCCCTAAATGATTTACACTATACTGGCAGGCCTGAATGAGTCCGAAGGCTTGAAGCTTGCTTTCTAAAAAGTTTCATATAAAAATGTTTGCAGGAGGCAGCTGCTAGATCTGGTATTTAATAATAATAATAATAATAATAATAATAATAATAATAATAATAATAAATTTTTATTTATACCCCGCCCTCCCCAGTCAAAACTGGGCTCCGGGCAGCTAACACCAATAAAATTACAATAAAACATAAAAAGCAATTAATTAAAATACAGATTAAAATACAATATTAAAATTTAAAATGCAGCCTCATTTTAAGTAGTCCATAAATCCAAACCATGAGGGAGGAAAAACACAGGGGTCAGACTAAGCCCAGCCCAAAGGCCAGGCGGAACAGCTCTGTCTTGCAGGCCCTGTAGAAAGATGACAAATCCCGCAGGGCCCTGGTCTCCTGTGAAAGAGCGTTGCACCAAGTTGGGACCAATACTGAAAAGGCCCTGGCCCTTTGCATGTTTTTGCATCTTCACATAGGAACCCAGCCAGACGGGCAGGTTAGAAATGATTTATTATTATTATTATTATTATCATTATCATTATCATTATCATTATCATTATCATTATCATTATCATTATCATTATCATTATCATTATCATTATCATTATCATTATCATTATCATTATCATTTGTTGTTGTTGTTGTTGTTGTTGTTTTATCCTTCTTTCCTGTAAAAGAAGCTATGTTGCGGGGCTGGCTAGATGTGAGGAGAAACAAGTAACCAAAGGGTTAACTGTGTTCTGTATAGCACCTGACCACTGAGGAATATCATGTTACAGAATGTACCAGAAGTGTTTCTGTATGTTACAGTTGGTTTCGTTTCTGCCTGGGAGACGGTCGCAAGATGTCTGCGCTCTCACCAGGTTGTTTGTTATTTTCTCTCTAGAATAAACTTAAGTAGTTATTAGAACACTTTGGACTCTGTGTGTTCTTAAGAGGCTTTTTATACAACGGCTATACAAGCTTTCGCTGTGTGAGAAGAAGAAGAACTCTGCTGTGTGTGTTTTACTGCCAGCCCGGATCTACGGAAGCAGAGAAGCGCAGAGGAAGCGCGCCGGGCGATAATCAGTGGCTCCTAATTGAGTCATAAACAACTCAACGGAGCCCTATACCCGTCACAGGTTATGGGAGATAACAGGTCATGGACCCACCTGTCACAAGTTCTGGGTGACAGGTTATGGGTCATAGAACCTAATCAATCACCAAAGCAATAAAAGGTGATTGCAGCTGTAAAAGCCTTGGAGAAAGCCGGTGTAAAGAGCTAGCTGGGAGAAACCTGTTGTTTTGCAGTCGGCAATTAACAGATGCACTCGCTAGCAGAAAGACCCTGACCCTGAAGGCTGGGATCCGCAGTCTACCCGGAGGAGCAACGTCAACTATTCTGAGTGAGTACAAGGACACGGAGCCCGGGGGTGGACAAGATGGCGGAGCAGCTACAGGAGTCATTTGTCGTGCCGTTCCAGAGGTTGAATGGCGACAACTATGCAGAGTGGAGAGAAAGGGCCAGAATGTGGTTGCTGGGAAAGGATTTGTGGACTTGTGTGTTAAATCCTCCAACCCCTGTCGCTGATAATTCAGCAGCTGAAGCACAGAGGTTTGCAGCAGAAACCAGGAAAGACAATAAGGCTCTATGTGCCATTACCATGAGCTGTGATGCTACGCAACTGCCCTATGTGCAAAATGCTGAAAATGCCAAGGAAGCCTGGGACAGTTTGGAAAGGGTCCATCAGAGAAAAACAGCTGGAGCTAAGCTGCATGCTATGAGGCATCTCTTTGAGTTGAGACTGAGACCAGGGCAACCCATTAAGGAGCACATTGCCAATGTGATTGATGCATTCCATAAGCTGCAGCGGCATGAGCTTGTGTTCAAAGAGAAGGAAAAAGTTTATATTTTGAACATTTGTGTTTAACATTTGAGTCAATGCCTGAAGCTGAACTCACGATTGCTTACGTTTCTGGGCGTTTGGCGGATGAGGAACTGAGACGCCAGAAAGAATCGGCTGAGAAGGGGGGCCGTGGGCGCAGAGAAGCCAGTGGGGGTGCAGTAAAAAGCACTGAGGAATCCACTGTGAGTGCGTGCGCAACAAGGCTTTGCTATCGGTGCCAGGAGCCTGGGCACGTAGCAAGATTTTGCCCAGCTCCGGAAGCAGCCAAGGTCACTCAGCCAGGTGCCAGGCAACCCAGCGGACGTGGTCGTGGGACCAGCCAGCAGCGCCGAGGCAGAGGACGTGGGAAAACTCCAGATAAGCCTGTCAGCCGTCTTTCTGCTGCCTTAGCAACGGTTCGAAACAGAGGACAGGACAGTTTCACTTTTATTATCGACTCAGGCAGCACCCATCATCTTGTACCTCCTTCAGGACAGATCCTGAACTGCAGGCCACTTGAAGATGAAAAAAGCCTGCATCTTGCTGATGGTTCTTCTGGAACAATTAAAAGCAAGGGTGTTTTTTATATGCAATGCTTAGACACTAACCTTGATGTTTATGTTGTACCAGGCATGGAGAATGGTCTCTTAAGTGTGTCTTGCTTATTGCGTGAGGGCTTTGAAATAAGTTTTGCCAATGGTGTTTGCAAAATTGCCAGAGATGGGGCTGAGCTGGTAAGTGTTACTGTTGGGTCTGATGGTCTGTTTGTCCTAGATGGGAGGGGGCAAGCAGGTGGAAGTAACACTGGTGATGATCAGGCTAAAAGTGCCAATACCCCAAAGGGCACAGAGGGCGCTATCCATAAGGATTGTATTCATGCTTGGCAAAGGAAATATTGTCATATGTCTTTTCCTTATGTGAAAAAAGCCCCTGATTTTGTCAAAGGTTGCAGGTTCAAGCCATGTCAAAAACACCTGCAATGCCGCGCATGTGCGAAAGCGAAGACGAAGAGATGCTCTTATCCTAGGTCTGAGAGGAAGAGCACAAAACCATTTCAGTTAGTGCACTTGGATATTTCTGGGCCTATGTCAACGTTAAGTTTAGGTGGTTCAAAATATGTTTTGTGTCTTCTGGATGATTTCAGCCATTTTTCCTGGGTCATAACACTGAAAGAGAAGGGGGAGGCTGCCAGAGTGATACAGGAGTGGGTAGCCGAAGTAGAACTACAGTTCTCCGTCACTGTCCAGTGTTTCCAGAGTGACAGGGCGGGAGAGTTTTTGAGTGCAGAACTACAAGGGTTTTTCCGCAGCAAGGGAATTAGGCACAGGAAAACCGCTCCTTTTAGTCCACAGGAGAATGGTTTAGCTGAAAGGAAATTTAGAACGCTGTCTGAACTGGTGGAGGCAACGTTGTTTGATGCAGGACTACCCCAGAAGTTTTGGGGGGAATGCTATAAATTTGTGAATTATTGTTCAAACCGCGCTTTTAATTCAGTTGTGGACAACACACCCTACTACATGTTGTATGGCAAAGTTCCGAAGGTGCACTATTTCAGAACTTTTGGGTGTGAGGCTTGGATTCTAATTCCAAAGCAGAAGCGCAGAAAGGGAGGATCAAGATCCAGAAAAATGATCTTCTGTGGTTACGAACCAAACTCAAAGGCTTGGAGGTTTGTACCAGCAGAGGGGGACCAAACCCGCGTTCACATTAGCAGGAGTGCTACGTTCTGTGAACAAGAGGGCTGGAGACGCATTCATGCTAACCCCGAAGTTCTTCTTGACTGGTCTTCAGGTTTTGACCAGGAAGAGGAAACTCAGGTAGCTGATGCTGGAGTTCCAGGTGCTGCAGGACCAGATCCAGGTCAGGCAGCTGGTCCAAGTGGTGTAGCTCCTAGGGAAGTGAAGCAAGTAGTCAGAAGCGCACCGACTTCACCCCAGGTCAAGCCTGGGAAGTACAGCAAACGTGGTAGGTCACCCACTTCACCCAAAGCAAGCCCAGAGGGGGCTGCAAAGCGTAGTAAGTCTCTTGACAGTGCTGCTAGTCCGAGAGAGCCAAAGTCAGAGACAAGCAGTTCGGATTTAGAGGGGGAAGATGTGGGACCAAGGCGTTCAAAATGCACCACGAAAGGTAAACCACCTGAAAGGTTTTCAGCTGTCAGTGTATGGGCGAACCTAGCAGTGTGTGAGCCTGAAAGCTTTGAAGAGGTGCAACAGTTGTCAGTGGAGGAAGCTAGTAAGTGGAAAGTTGCAATCGAGAAAGAGTTGAACTCCATGCAATCTCTTGGTGTGTATAGCCTAACACAGTTGCCAGAAGGCAAGAAAGCAGTCAGTTGTAGGTGGGTCTACAGGCTGAAACCCACAGTGACTGGAGAGCCTCAGTACAAGGCTAGATTAGTGGCTAGAGGTTTTACTCAGAAGAAAGGAATCCACTACACAGATGTCTTTAGTCCAACTTCGAGAGCGGAATCTTTCAGGATGCTTTTAGCGACTGCAGCGCAGAGAGGCCTAGTGGTCAACCACTTTGATGTGGACACCGCGTATTTGAACTCTGACCTCCAGGAGGAGTTGTACATGTTGCCTCCTCCAGGGTTTGAGAGTGACGTGCCAGGTCAGGTGTGGAAGCTGCACAAGTCGATCTACGGTCTGAAGCAATCCGCTAAAAATTGGAATTCATGTCTTGATTCTGTTTTGAAGAGCCTAGGTTTCAGGAAGAGTCTAGCTGACAGTTGTCTGTATCTCAGAGGTGAAGGAGAACAGCAGGAACTGTTGCTTGTCTATGTAGATGACTTGATCTGCTTAGCAAAGAGCCAGATGCAAGTGCAGAAGTTTGCAAAAGAGCTAGGCAAGAGGTTCAAACTCAAGAACCTAGGTGCAGTGAATGTTTATCTAGGTGTGCAGATAGACAGAACTGAGGATGGAAGTTTCTTGCTCAGTCAGAAAGGCAAGATTGAACATTTGCTTGAGAAGTTCAGAATGTCTGACTGTAAAGGGGTCAGAACACCCATGGAGACAAACTTTGTGAAAGAGTCACAAGTGAAGGACAAAGTAGCGTTTGAGAGTCCTGAAGTGTTTCAGTCAGCGCTAGGGAGTCTGTTGTATTTGTCACAATGGAGCAGACCAGATATTGCTTTTGCAGTCAATTTGCTCAGTAGAGAAGCATCGAAACCTAGCGTGCATGCTTGGAATGGCATTAAGAGAGTGCTTAGGTATTTGCAGGAGACCAAAGAGTATTGTTTGGAAATGTCAGCGCAAGGTGAGCCACAACTCACTTGTTTTGCAGATGCTGATTGGGCCAATCAGGAGGACAGGAAGTCAGTGACTGGTTTGGTAGTCAAGTTTGGAAATGCCCTGATTGGTTGGCGGTCGCGCAGGCAAAGCCTAATAGCAATGTCTTCCACGGAAGCCGAATTCTGTGCGTTGTCTGCGACATGCACTGAATTGGAGTACTACAGATGTTTGGTCCAGGAAATCTGGGGTGATTGTAGCCAGCCCATCACTGTTTGGGGCGACAATCAACCATCTTTGAGACTGGCGGAGTCTGGACAGTTCAAGGCCAGAACCAAACACTTAGACATCCGCTTCCGAAACGTATGTCAGAGCATACAGGTAGGCTTGGTGAAGTTGAGGTATTGTCCAAGCCAGGAGAACCTAGCAGATGGGTTCACAAAACCCTTCAGTTTCCAACGGCATGGGGAATTCTGTGAAGGGTTGGTTTTGGGGTAAGTTTGGATACCCGCTATCCCCAGTGTTCAGGTGAGAGGGGGTGTGAGGAGAAACAAGTAACCAAAGGGTTAACTGTGTTCTGTATAGCACCTGACCACTGAGGAATATCATGTTACAGAATGTACCAGAAGTGTTTCTGTATGTTACAGTTGGTTTCGTTTCTGCCTGGGAGACGGTCGCAAGATGTCTGCGCTCTCACCAGGTTGTTTGTTATTTTCTCTCTAGAATAAACTTAAGTAGTTATTAGAACACTTTGGACTCTGTGTGTTCTTAAGAGGCTTTTTATACAACGGCTATACAAGCTTTCGCTGTGTGAGAAGAAGAAGAACTCTGCTGTGTGTGTTTTACTGCCAGCCCGGATCTACGGAAGCAGAGAAGCGCAGAGGAAGCGCGCCGGGCGATAATCAGTGGCTCCTAATTGAGTCATAAACAACTCAACGGAGCCCTATACCCGTCACACTAGATATTGGGAATCTTGCTTTTAGGCAGCTAATTTGAGCAATGTTACAAACTAATTACAAAGCATCTCTTATAAGGGCCACAGCTCTATCTTGTGAAAGCAGATAGCATCAACTTGCTTGATATGATAGCTTGTTCCAGGAAGGTATCTGGAGTTAAGCAGAAACTGGCAACATTGTTAGATTCAAAAGGCTAGGATCTTTCTAACTATGGGTTTTGCATATCCCGTTACATTGTCTCTCAAGACAGATGGATGCTCAGAACCCTTCTCCCAACATGCTGAACTGGCAATTTCTCTGCCAGTTTCCCACAATACAAGGATGTTGACTTTTCAGGTTTAAATTTTTCTGCTGATGAGGGACCTGCTCGTAATGAGTCATTAGGCAGCCTAAACCCTATGGAATGGAAAACAACAACACCCCACTAGGCTTCCACTTTCACCTAGAACGGACCATCTCCCTTAATTGCAAACTTCTCTGCTTTGCAAATACACACTGGTACATAATATCCATGCATACAAACATCACATTTTATGCACATCAAACCTTTAACTTGAGCACTTTAAATGAAAATATGTATCTCAGATGTCAAAGGCCAGGGCAAAAAGACATGTCTTCACCATATGATGGAAGCTATACAATTAAGATGGCAGATGCATTTTTGTGAGGAATAGAAGCTGCCAGGGAGATTGTCATCTCCTAGGCACTCACCACCCCAAACCTCTGCTACCAAGCAGGCCCCATCTGCTGAGATTAACATTTGCAAGGATCTGTAGGGAAGGACGTAGTATTTCAGATATTCTGGAGCCTAATTCATTTTGTGCTTTAAACACTGTGGGCACCTTGAATTGGGCTCAGGTGCCATGTATTTTAAAACGGGTTGTATACACAATCTTAGCCAATATCCTGACTGCTTCATTTTGTAAAGTTGAGGTTTCTGAATCATCTTCAAGGGCAGCCTATGTAGCACAGATTGAAATAATCCAGGAGAATCCCCAAACAACAAGTCTATTCCTTTCAGGAGCCTGCAACTCCATCTTGAACAGTCCATCTTCACACTTTCCAGATTGGAGAACTTGAAACACATAGCACTTACGTTCTTTCAGAATTCAGTTTTTTAAAAAATTGATTCACATCCTGCCTGTCACTGTCTCCAAGCACTGGTCTAGCACCTCAATGGGTTCTTGGATCATAATGCCATTATGATACTGGGAGCTTTATCTACAGCCCCTTTCCTAATGATCCCCAGCATGAAATCCACCTCTCTCCCCCCCCCCACAAAGCAGCCACACACTGGGTCAACATCTTGATCAATCAATCTACTATGACCCCATGATCTCATTCCTGGTCAATCACTGTCAGGAAAGACCCCAGGAGCTTATACAGAAAATGAAATTAAGATTTTATTTGCCTCCATGTGTATCAGTTTACACTTGCTTGGATTGAATTGCATTTGTTATTTACTGCTTCCCACCACTGCTATCATCATCATCATCATCATTCATTCATTCCACATCCATCTGGCTGGGTTTCCCAGCCCCTCTGGGTGGCTTCTAACAGAATATTAAAAATACAATCAAACATCAAACATTAAAAACTTCTCTAAACAGGGCTGCCTTCAGATGTCTTCTAAAAGTCAGATAGTTGTTTATTTCCTTGACATCTGATGGGAGGCCAATCCAAAGGGTGGCTGCCACTACCGAGAAGGCCCTCTGCCTGGTTCCCTGTAACTTTGCTTCTCGCAGTGAGGGAACTGCCAGAAGGCCCTCAGAGCTGGATCTCAGTGTCCGGGTTGAACGACGAAGGTGGAGACGCTCCTTCAGGAATACTGGGCTGTGGCCGTTTCTCAACACATTTCATGCAGTACTGGAAGCGGAATTTTTAGACTTTATAAAAATTTAAAAGAGACTGACACTGTGGGATTGAATTGAATTTGGTCTGTTTTCTGCTTTTTTTGGCATCAGGAAGGATGGTTAATTTCTCTCTATTATTATTTATTTGGATCTGACAGGGACTAGATATAAACTGGAGCAGGTGTAATTTACTTTTATTTATATATGGATTAAGAGGTGGGCTTTTGGAAGAAACTGAAGAAAAGGGAAAAGGACACTTGGTTTGAAACACCCCAGAATTAACATAAATAAATGGATAATTTCAGGGCCCTTTGAAGCAGCTGAAAAAAGAGTCACACAGCTTAGAGACCTGGTTTTTGTGAATGAAAAAGGAGACTTGTAAAACCTCTATTTGAGTTTAAAAGGGGGCAACATTAGGTCTAAAGCCTTCCCTATTTTATTTTATCCACTTTTTTTGTAGCCTGGGAAGCTTTGTGAATAAGTTGTAGTGAAAGAGGGAAAACACGAAACACCTCCACTAAAGATGCATGGGTTTAGCTAATTATATGTAGTGCATAAATGCTATTTCCTGGGGAATTACCGTGCTTTGCATAGACAGTTTAGTAATAGTATTTAAGAACATAGGGATTTCTTTCCATGGTGAATTTTTCAAAGTAGTAGCAGTTTCACTCATCATCACAGATTCATAGTGCTGGTATCTTGGAAGACTATTTCAGGATCACAAACTCACTGATAATACTGCATGAACTCAATTATCTCTTCATACATGCGCTGTGGGGCATCAAGGCCCAAGAAGAAATCCATGTGTTCCCAGTCAGGAATAAACTTGTGGTAAACTAAGTTTGAGACCTGAGGCACCAACCAGGCAACATCCTTTGGGGTTGAAAGCCAGTCGTTTCCACCACTCCAGAGAGCTGTTGGAACAGTCATTTGTTTAATTTCATAGGAAGGTGCTGTTTCCTAAAAGAGAGGGGGAAATAATCGTTTAAAAAATAGCTTGTAGCTTAGGACTCTGCAAAAACTTCCTGATCAAAACAAACACACATATAAGGGGAATATAAATTGAGCCGTTAATGTGCATAACAACTGGACAATTGTGCAGATTTACAAGGCATCATACAGAATGTGCACAGCATCCATGAAGATGAAATTGTGCACATTTCCTGGTTAATATATATAGTCTCCAGCAGGCCTGGGGGAATGTGCATAGATTGACTGATCTTTGTACATTGTCTGGCTATTATGCATGATCTCCAAAAACTGCCAAATTCCACCATAATTGTTCCCTCTAAAACTCCTTGATCAAACTCCAACTCTCCACAGGTCTTGACAGTCAGTGCAAGGGCTCCTAGGATTGCTGGGCATTGTTTTTGTGCCTTTTAAAAAAAACTTTCTGGGCTCTTTTAAGGCCATGTTTGCACTTTTTCTAGTGGCGTCCAGGTTTGGCGCAATGTATGTATGCACAGTCACGAGTCAATGAAACGTGCTTAAATTGGTCATTGCCTGTATTTGGAATTTAATTACAGTGGTACCTTGGTTTACGAACTTAATCTGTTCCGGAAGTCCGTTCTTAAACCAAAGCCTTCTTAAACCAAGGCATGCTTTCCCATAGCAGCGGGGGACTCAATTTACAAATGGAACACACTCAACAGGAAGTGGAACATCTTCTGCTTCCATGGCAAAGTTCACAAACTAAAAAACCTACTTCCGGGTTTGCAGCGTTCTTAATCCAAGTTGTTCATAAACTAAACTGTTCTTAAACCAAGGTACCACTGTACTTTCTTTTTATTAAAAAATAAATAAATGCGAGACTGAACTTTTACATAAATGATGCTGCATAACAAATTAGTCCACTGGAGAAGCATAGAACACCAAAATGCAGTTTGCATTTCAGTTATTCAGAAAGTCTGACTGAAGGACATTAAGAACATCTTATGCAGGCATTTCAATTATCTAAAGAATATGATGGAAGAAGTATAAGAACACATCATGCACCGTACAAAAAGCTTCTTTTTATTCTGATTACTGCATAGGTTTTCACTTGCTGAGGTTATCTTCTTTTGATATATGTTCAGTTTATGGAATTAAATATCGATTTTGCTAACATATTTATGGGCATCACAACCATTATGTTTTCTGTATGTACATATATACAGCCTGGTTATAAACTTCATTTAAGTTTATCACTCTTGACTTTTTTGTTTTACATTGGAACTTCATATTATCCACCATGTGTTTTATGAATACAGTGGTACCTCGGTTTATGAACACAATTGGTTCTGGAAGTCTGTTCATAAACTGAAGCATTCATAAACCGAAGCGAACTTTCCCATTGAAAGTAATGGGAAATGGATTAATCTGTTCCAGACCGTCTGCGGAGTACTTAAACTGAAGCGTTCATAAACTGAAGTGAACCTTCCCATTGAAAGTAATGGAAAGTCAATTAATCCGTTCCAGACGGGTCCGCGGAGTACTCAACCTGAAGCGTACTTAACCCGAAGCATGGGTGTAATTGGTTCCGGAAGTCTGTTCATAAACTGAAGCGTTCATAAACTGAAGCGAACTTTCCCATTGAAAGTAATGGAAAGTGAATTAATCCGTTCCAGGTGGGTCCGCGGCATTCGTAAACCGAAAATTCGTAAACTGAGGTGTTCATAAACCGAGGTTCCACTGTAGCAGCTTTTCCCACCAGTAGCCAAGGCCAAGCCTTACCAGTATCTACCCTCATATAAACACACACACACAGAGAGATGCAATTAGTGAGAAATTATTACCTGATTGTGGTGAGCCATGTTTTCTTCCTTGCTTCCCCAGTCAAAGCCTTTGAACTTCCCAGTCTTCACACCCTGAAAAAGAGGTGTACCATATTTTGAAAAGTCAAATGGGAAAATGATGGTGACGATGACGATGATGATGATATTTCTATACCATCCTTCATCCAAGGAACACAGTTCAGTTTACAATATAAAAGCACAAAAACACATGACATAAAAACAAAGGAACAACCCCACACCAGTTTAAAAGGCCATTGGTGTGGGGTTGTTCCTGGGAAAAGAAGAAAGTTTTTGCCTGGTGCCGAAAGATACGTAATGAGCTACCCAGGAGAGAGCATTCAACAAGTGTGGATTCATCACAAAAAAGGCTGTTCTCATGTTGCCATCCTCCAGACTTTTTGTGGAGGGGGCACATGAAAAAGGGTCTCAGATGATGGTTGCAGGGTCTGGGTCAGTTCCTACGGGGAGAGGCAATCCTTGAGTATAGTGGTACTGAGTCACTTCAAGGCCATATAGGTCAAAACCAGTACTATGAATAGGGTTGCCAGACTCAATAGTGGACAGGACTTCTGTGCCTTTAATTGCCCTGCTCTCTTTTGAGTCTGGAAACCTTAAAGAGAAACCAGCAGACCCTTTGTTTAATTTCCAAGCAAAGGGTCTGCTGGTTTCTCTTTAAGGTTTCCAGACTCAAATGAGAGCAGGGCAACTAAAGGCACAGAAGTCCTGTCCACTATTGAGTCTGGCAACCCTATGAATTAGGCCCAGAAAGTGACTGGCAGCCATTGCAGTTGGGCCAGGATTGGTGTTATCTGCCCAAACTGTCTTGCCCCAGTGTGCAAACTGGCTGCTGAATTCTGCACCCACTGAAGCTTCTGACGTGTCCTCAAAGGCATCCCCAGGTGTAACATGTTGCAGTATTGTAACCTATAGGTTACCATCATCATCATCTTTTAATTTGTATACCATCTTTCTATCTTACAATACTCAAGGCGGTTTACAAGGTGAAGAAACAAAGAATGTACACCTTATAACAATCTAATGCAATACAAAAATGTGATAATAAAACCTAACTTTAAAATACGCAATCTGTGTCAAATAAAGTAACATTCAATATTCATTAGAATAGCATAGAATAATATTAAATATCAGCATATAAAAATTAAACAGAAATCCACTCTTAACAATTACAATAAATAATTGCTAACTACAATCAATAAAACAACAACATACAATACAATACAAATTGAGATGCAGAGACTGGAGGGTGGGGCAAGGCAGGTGGAAGAAGACTTTGCCTGATGAAGTCTCTCCCCTCACAGTTCTTCCTCCAGGCACAGCTTCCTTATGAGGACTCCCTGGGCTGGGGGGGGGGGGAGAGAGATGGAAGAAGACCAGAGCATAGACATCTAAAGTTAGTCAGGCATCCCCAAACTGCGGCCCTCCAGATGTTTTGGCCTACAACTCCCATGATCCCTAGCTAAGAGGACCAGTGGTCAGGGAAGATGGGAATTGTAGTCCAAAACATCTGGAGGGCTGAAGTTTGGGGGTGCCTGAGTTAGGCTATCCCTGCCCAGATAGGGGCACAGCTGGGGCATCTGTTGAAGCTGATGGAAGACACTCCTCACCACCAAGACTACCGGAGCCTCATGTGACAGCAAAGGATCCAAAAAAGATCCCATGGGGGATAAAATCGAACCTTAAGGAACACCACATTGAAGGATCCACAGGACCAAATAGCACTTCCCAAGCATCAGCATGCAAGTAGGACCAGAACCACTGCAAAGCAGTGCTGCTCAGCCCCAACTCAGACAGCTGCTCCAAAAAGATACCATGCTTAATGGTATTGAAAGTCATTGAGATGTCTAGGATAATAAATAGGGACCCATTTCCACTGTCTAGCTCCAATATAAGTCATCATATCAGACAACCAAAGCAGCTTCGGTGCCAAAACTAGGCGTAAACCCCAACTGAAGTGGATCTAGAAAATCCACTTCTTTCAAGACTGCCCAGGCATGATATACAAGAGTGCCATATAAATAGATCATGGCCCGGGGCATAAACAGAGATTAGTGGATGAATCAATAGTCATGCTGTAACTCAGGCTATGCAATAATGTCTAACCTCCTCCTTTTAGGGAGCAGAAAAGTGTTGAAAATGTCCAAAGAAAGATATGCAAAGCCATCAAAAAGCCACTGGTATCATTTCAGCTTTTGCAGTTTTTCTAGACTTGCTATCGGGAGAATGATGGAGAGATGTACTAACACTTAGGAGTTGTCTAATTTACACTTGTTGTTGTTGTTGTTTAGTCGTTTAGTCGTGTCCAACTCTTTGTGACCCCATGGACCATAGCACGCCAGGCACTCCTGTCTTCCACTGCCTCCCGCAGTTTGGTCAAACTCATGTTCGTAGCTTCGAGAACACTGTCCAACCATCGCATCCTCTGTCGTCCCCTTCTCCTAGTGCCCTCCATCTTTCCCAACTTCAGGGTTTTTTCCAGGGAGTCTTCTCTTCTCATGAGGTGGCCAAAGTATTGTAGCCTCAGCTTCAGGATCTGTCCTTCTAGTGACCACTCGGGGCTGATTTCCTTCAGAATGGATAGGTTTGATCTTCTTGCAGTCCATGGGACCCTCAAGAGTCTCCTCCAGCACCATAATTCAAAAGCATCAATTCTTCGGCGATCAGCCTTCTTTATGGTCCAGGTCTCACTTCCATACATCACTACTGGGAAAACCATAGCTTTAACTATACGGAACTTTGTTGGCAAGGTGATGTCTCTGCTTTTTAAGATGCTGTCTAGGTTTGTCATTGCTTTTCTCCCAAGAAGCAGGTGTCTTTTAATTTCGTGACTGCTGTCACCATCTGCAGTGATCAAGGAGCTCAAGAAAGTAAAATCTCTCACTCCCTCCATTTCTTCCCCTTCTATTTGCCAGGAGGTGATGGGACCAGTGGCCATGATCTTGGTTTTTTTTTTTTTGATGTTGAGCTTCAGACCATATTTTGCGCTCTCCTCTTTCACCCTCATTAAAAGGTTCTTTAATTCCTCCTCACTTTCTGCCATCAAGATTGTGTCATCTGCATATCTGAGGTTGTTGATATTTCTTCCGGCAATCTTAATTTTGGGATTCATCTAGTCCAGCCTTTCGCATGATGAATTCTGCATATAAGTTAAATAAGCAGGGAGACAATATACAACCTTGTCGTACTCCTTTCCCAATTTTGAACCAGTCAGTTGTTCCATATCCAGTTCTAACTGTAGCTTCTTGTCCCACATAGAAATTTCTCAGGAGACAGATGAGGTGATCAGGCACTCCCATTTCTTTAAGAACTTGCCATAGTTTGCTGTGGTCGACACAATCAAAGGCTTTTGCATAGTCAATGAAGCAGAAGTATATGTCTTTCTGGAACTCTCTAGCTTTCTCCATAATCCAGCACACGTTTGCTATTTGGTCTCTGGTTCCTCTGCCCCTTTGAAATCCAGCTTGCACTTCTGGCAGTTCTCGGTCCACATACTGCTTAAGCCTGCCTTGTAGAATTTTGAGCATAACCTTGTTAGCGTGTGAAATGAGTGCAATTGTGCGGTAGTTGGAGCATTCTTTGGCGCTGCCCTTCTTTGGGATTGGGATGTAGACTGATCTTCTCCAATCCTCTGGCCATTGCTGAGTTTTCCAAACTTGCTGGCATACTGAGTGTAGCACCTTAACAGCATCATCTTTTAAAATTTTTTTTTTTAATAAACTTTATTGAGATTAAAATACACAAGCATACAGAAAAGATACCAAATGAAAAACACACATTAAAAATACAAAGAAAATAGAAAAAAAAAGAAAAAAAGAAAAAAAAACGAGAACACAAACAAATACATATATAAATACAAAAAAAGAGCCTAACGATGTCTAAATAACAATAAATCGTAATTCAAATACAAATTAGAATTAAATCATATCATAACAAAAATTATAACGTAACGTAAAACGTAACACGAAATTAATATCAAAACTTAAATCTAAAATAGAATCAAAATCTATATTCTGATGTGTAATTTGAATGTAAATTAGCCCATATATCAATACCTGTATCTTCTTGTAATGCTTATGATACTTATATTCCATAAATTCCTATGTACACACAATATTCATACATAATCCCCCTTCACCTACTAACCGACTTCCGCTTGTCCTCTTCCCGGGTTAATAGTTTAATATTTATTGCATTGTTTCTTTTGTTTTTTTGAATTCACTCTTTGCGAGGTGTTAAAAGCAAATCCAAGTTTTTATCATGGGGCACTGTTTTTTAAGATATTCTCCAAATTTCCTCCAATTTTTCGCCGATTTTTCCCAGCTCCCTCCCCTTATTACATTTGTTAGTCTATCCAATTCTATATACCCTAATAATTTTTCCTGCCATTCTTTAATGTTGGGAGTTTCTTCCTTTTTCCAATACTTCGCCAATAGAATTCTTGCAGCTGCCGTTGCGTATAAACATATTTTTTCATCTTGTTTTTTAATTTCCTCTCCCAACATCCCTAGTAGAAAAAATTCCGGTTTTTTTTTAATGTTATATTTACATATCTTTTTCAATTCCTCCAAAATTGCATTCCAAAATATTTTAATCTTATCACAGTGCCACCATATATGCACAAATGTCCCTACCTCTCTTTTACATCTCCAACAGAGATTATCATGGGTTTTATACATTTTTTTAATTTTAACCGGCGTGAGATACCACTTATAAAACATCTTAACCATGTTTTCCCTGATCGTTTCTGACGCCGTGAATCTCCACGAATATTTCCAAAGTTTTTCCCAACTCTCCATTAGGATTGGTTTCCCCAGATCTATCGCCCAGTTAATCATTGTTTCCTTTACGGATTCATCCTTTAAATCCCACTCCAATAATACTTTGTACATCCTGTTTATAACTTTCCGATCCCCTTGCAACAAGTTAACTTCTAATAATGATGGTTCATTCTGGAAGCCGTTTTTGAAATAGTCCTCTTTAAATCTGCTATTTATCTGACAATACTGCAGCCACCCTGTTAAGTGTTGTTTTACTTCTTCATATTTTTTCAATCTGAGTTTACCTTCCTGTTCTTGCAGTAAATCTGTATATCTCCCCCATTTCCCGTTTGAATTTACCTTCTTGATTGTAATTATTTCAATTGGTGATGCCCAATTCGGCGTTTTGGGTTCCAGCAGCCTTCTATAACATTCCCAGGTCTTTAAAAGGGATTTTTTGATTAAATGGCTGTTGAACCCTTTATGAACTCTTACCTTCCCATCTATTAAATAAGCGTGCCAGCCGAATTTATTATCAATTCCTTCCAAGTCTAATAATTCATGGTCTTTTAAGGTTATCCAATCTTTTAACCATAAAAAACTTGCCGCATCGTGATACAATTTAAGATTTGGCAAGGCTAGCCCCCCTCTTTCTTTAGAATCCGTTAATAATTTATGTTTTATCCTAGCTGTTTTATTGCTCCAAATAAATTTCGTCAAATCCGATTTCCATTGTTTAAATATGTTATTCCCCGTACCCAATATCGGTAACATTTGAAACAAGAAAAGCATTCGCGGCAAGACGTTCATTTTAACTACAGCCACTTTACCTAATAACGTCAAATTTAATTTGTTCCAATTTTCCAAATCCCTCTTGACTTCTTTCCAAACTTTAATATAATTATCTTTAACCAAATTGTTTGTATTATTTGTTATCCATATTCCCAGGTATTTAGTCTTCTTTACTACCTCCAATCCTGTTATTTCTTGTAGTTGCCTGTCTTCCTCTTTTGTCATGTTCTTGGTTAGCAAATTTGTCTTTTTCATATTTATATCCAATCCTGCTAATTCACCAAATTTTCTAATTTTTTCTATAGTTTTTGGGATGCTCTCTAATGGGTCTTCCACAGTGACTATGACGTCATCCGCGAACGCCTTAACCTTGTGTATATCTTTGCCAATTTTTATGCCTTTTATCCTAGTTTCTTCCCTTAGATTTTTCAACAAAAACTCCAGACATAAAATGAATAATAGCGGGGATAATGGGCAGCCCTGCCTCGTCCCCCTCCGTATATGAATTCCCTCAGATATTTCACTATTTATTATTAGCTTGGCACTTTGTGATTTATAAATTGCCTCGATTCCTTTTATAATTTTCTCTCCAAATCCCAACCTTATAATACACCTCTTCATAAATGTCCATGAAATTTTATCAAAGGCTTTCTCCGCATCCAACATCAGAAAGGCAACCTTTTTATTAAACCTCAAGCCTAAATGTTCTAAGATGTTGATGATATTCCTGATGTTATTATGCATAAATCTTTCTGGGAGAAATCCTGTTTGGTCTTTATTTATCATATTCTTCAATACTTTTTTCATTCTATTGGCTATCAGGTCTGCAAAGATCTTATAATCATTATTTAATAATGAAATGGGCCGGAAGTTTTGTATTTGATTTTTGTCCGAGTTCTGCTTTGGGATGAGAGCTATGTATGCTTCTTCCCATGTCTTCGGGATTGTTCCTTTTTCTAAAATTTCATTTAATAATTTATGCAGGGGGTCAGTCAGTACTGCTATAAATGTTTTGTAGAATATTGCCGAGATTCCATCTGTCCCTGGGGATTTGCCGGATTTCATTCTTTTAATTGTTCCTTGTATCTCCTCCTTTGTTATTTGTTCATTTAATAATTTCACTCCCCTCTCATCAACTTTTAATATATCTGTGTTTTTAATATATTCATCAATTTTAGTTTGATCTGGCTTTCCTTCCTTGTATAAATTGGCGTAAAATTGTACAAAGTGTTTTGCAATTTCTTTTGGGTCTTCTATTATTTTCCCTTCCTTTATTATTTTATCTATCGTCCTTTCTTTTTGTTTTTTCTTTAATTGCCAGGCTAGGTATTTTCCTGCCTTGTTGGAATGCTCAAAACTCTTTTGTTTCAAATATCTTATTTTCCTTTCTATTTCATCATCTAAAATCATAGAGACTTGACTTTGTAATACTTTAATGTTCCTTTTCATATCCTCTTTGTCTTTACTCCTCGTATTCTCTAATTCTCTCTCATTCTTCCTAATTTCTTTCAAAAGATTTTCTAATTTCTTCTCTCTCTCTTTCTTTTTCCAACTATTTTGACTAATGAAGAACCCTCTGAAGACAGCCTTCCCAGCATCCCAAACTGTGTTTAAATTATTTTCTTGATTCAAATTTATCCGAAAAAATTCTCTTATTGTCTCCTCTGCTTTCTTAACTATCCTTTCATCTTCCAATAAAAATTCATTTAGCTTCCACCTTTTAATGCATTTCTCTGCGCCAATTATTTCCATCTCTATTGGGTTGTGGTCCGATATTGTTTTGGGCGAAATTTCTACTTTTTTACATCTTAACATCAAATCCTTAGTCGCCCAGATCATGTCTATTCTACTTTCTGAATCTTGGGGATACGAGTAAAATGTAAATTCTCTTTGGGTGGGGTGTTTACGCCTCCATACATCTTGCAAATCCAGATTGTCTATTAATTGAAAAAAGGATTCTGGGAGACGCCCCTCTTTTTTGTTTTTCCTCTCTTTGTTCACCTTATCCAGTTCGGTGGATATTACCCCATTTAAATCCCCCATAAGAATAATTTTTTGGTCACTATATTCTAACATCACATTCTCCAATCTCTGGTAAAATTTTGACTTATTCTGATTAGGCGCATAAATCCCTACTAAAATTATTTTCTCTAATTTATTTTTGATTTTTAGGATCATAATTCTTCCTTCATTATCTTTATATAGTTGTTCTGGGTTTAATTTGGGGTTAATGTAAAATACTACACCCCTTTTCTTATTTGCGTCTGAGGATATAAATTCCAATCCTAATTTCTTATTCACCAATAATCTGCGGTGTTTCTTTGCTATATGCGTCTCCTGCAGGCATATTATATCTGATTTCATTTTTATCAGCAGGCGCTCCAATCTATTTCTCTTTAATTTGCTATTTAATCCGTTCACATTCCAAGAGGTAAGTCTTAAATCCATTTTCCGCACTTTCCAATCTTAATCTCCCTGACACCAAATATACTTTATACCAATTACCTTTATTCTTTCTCTACATACAACAAAATCTACAATAAAATTACTTTCTCAGTAAACACATCATCAGAAAAAAGATAATATTCACAAGAAAAGAAACATACAAAAAAGAAATAATCTAAATAAAACAACACAAAATTACCAAAATTACCATAACCAACCACTCATTATCTAAAATCTTCCTTTCTCATATCATTTTGCTCACTCTCCTGACTAGCTTTGGGTTATAGATCAAGTGTAGAACATCTATCCTCTTCCTTCCCTATCGTAATTATTTATTTATTCTTAATCTAATCTTCTTCTTCTTCACTTTCCGATTTTCCTTTCCTCTTCTTTTTCTCCACAACCTCCCCCCCCCCCAACGCACTAGCATATTTTCTCCAGAACTTTTCCACCTGTGATTCTGTCGTATATTTCCTCTTAACCTGCTTGTATGTGAAGGTTATCCCTTCAGGAAACTCCCATTTATAGTAAATGTTATTCCTCTGCAGAGCATCTGCTAATAATTTGTATTTCGACCTTTTCCTCAAAAGTCTTGGTGGAATTTCCCTCATAATGACAATGTCTCTGTCCTCTATCCTCAGCTTTTGTGTTTTTTTGTGCTGCATTATTTTGTCTCTTAATATTCTAGAGTTCAAAAAGACTAGACAGTCATTTGGCCAGTTGCCAGCTTTTGCCTGTTTCGTTCTTAGTCTGAAAGCTCTGTCAACACATATAGACACATCCTCTTCTTGTAACTCCATCCACTTTGCAACTTCCTTAATTATGGTGTCTTCCACATTTTCCTCTGGGTTCTCTTTCAGACCTCTAAACCTCAATGTCAAATCATTTTGTTTAAGTTCATGCATCGCAATTGTATCCCAGGTGGCCTCTTGCATATCCTTTAATTTCTGCATTTCTTCTCTTATTCTTTCTTGGGCCCTTTTCAGTTCTCTCTGCTCCTCTGCATGTTTTTTAGCTGTTTCCTCTTGTTTGCTCATTTTGGTTGACAGGCTCTGGGTGACTTCTTCTATCCCTTTATTTTTCTCTTGCAGCTCCTCATATTGTTTGTTCAGGTCAATTATTGCTTTCGAATTTTCCTCAATTCTTTTCAAGTTTTGTTCAATTTTGTTTCCCATATTATCTAGCTTCTCGTTCATAGAGTCCATTTTCTCATTAATCTCTGCTTTCATTCCTAGAATTAATTCCCTTATATCCATTGGTTCGGTATCTGCGTTTGATTGACGCCTTTGTTGACCTGCTACAGCCGGCGTTGCCTGATTTTCAAGCCTTTTCTTCATGTTGATTTTTATATTTTGGGAGTATTGTGCCCAATTAAATTGGATTAGACCTTCCAATTTTCCCACTTCTGAGGTGGAGCTAATTGTCTCTTTTGGGGGGGGGTTGGGCATCTATTTTTAAGCTTGCATAGTGAATAGAGGCTGTGCAAAGGGGGAAAGTCTTATTATAAGAGTTGCCACGTTGAGAGGGGTATTAGGGTCTATTGTCTGTTCTATTTTACGCCCTTTAGTTGCACTTTCTTAGTCTTTATATTGATCGCCACCAGATGTCGCTGTGCCTTTGTTAATGTCTTTGCTTATGGGGCTTCTCTCTCACTCCTTAGCCCTTCCCTCTTCTTCCCGTTCTTTGTACTCAGTTGTTTCCGGTTGGCCGTGATTCAGCACATTGCTGTCGCCATTTTGGGCTTCTGTAATTGCCAGACCTTTCCCCCCTTTTGCCGATTTTCTTTTCTAGTGGTCTACCTCTCTGTCTAGTCTCCTCCTCCCCTTGATCTCTCCCAGCTCTCAAGTTAGTTTAATAAGTTGGTACAATTGCATTCTGGGGTTTCTCCTCCGGGTTTTGTGTTCTACCCTTCTTCACCGCCAATCCACTTTCCGTCAATGAGAGTCACTTTTTTTAAAAAAAAAGGGAAAAGATACTTTTCCTTCCTTCCCTCGGGACCGGGAACACCCCCACTCCTTTCTCCCTTACACGACTTACGACTTACTTTTTCCCGCTTGCTCTCCGGTGTTTCCTTGTTGCTTCCTTGGCTGATCGTTAGTCGCTAGTCTCCCGTCGTTCCGCCTCGTCCTTTCCCCAAAACATTTTATGGGTACCTCCAGACCAGGCGTTGGGGGGGGGTCGTCCCTTATTTCTCTGTTCCTTGGATTCCTTTTTTGTTCCTAAGTTTCTTTGTCTCACTCCCCGCGTTTCTCGCTACAATGTTGCAACCTCCGGGAGCTCAGGCAAGCCCTTTTCTTTGTTCCCGTCGCTATTCTCAAGCGTTCCCCGATAGAAGCACAGGCTAAGGTAAGTCTTCGATAAATTTTCTAAAAAAGGAACTAAGCCTTGCTCTTTAGTTATTGTCTTCGATGTTGTAGCTGTCGCTAGGTTGTCTCTCTCTCGAGGCCATTTATAGGGGGGTAGGGGATTCGGAATGCGCGAGGGCCTCCAGGTTTACTCAATCAGTTCTTAGTCTGTTTTCTAGCCCCGTTTTCCGCGCCGCTTTCCTCCCTTCGTACCCCGAAAGTTTCCTTCGAGGGTTCCGACCCTCCGTTGCCCTCAGAGAGTCTATAAGCCCCCTACAAAAGGGCCAAATCAGCGAGATTATGCTCCCACCTTTTCGACCCACGTCTTGACTCGACCGCGACCAACCCGGAAGTCTCCATCTTTTAAAATTTTAAATAGTAAAAATAATTTACACTTACTTGGAAGTAATTCCCATGTAATTTATGGGCTGCCAATTTCTTGTGTCATATAATCTGAATTTTCCTTTCTGCTCCCGGCAGCTAGATTACGTGGATAAGTAGCTTGGGTAACCCCTTGTGCAGAAGTGAAATATATTGCAGGGATCAGGAACTTTCACTCCACAAGAAAATCTTTTTCTGCCAGGGGACCCAGTTTGGCCCACACACTTTCTCCAAAGACTCCCACCTACTATCAACTGAGACGGCAGTTCAGAGAGGCCTTTTCATTGAAAGACTCGGGGAAACAAATCAGCAAGAGGTTTGCATCAGAATCCCCAACTAACACTAAGGGGAGGGACTTGCTGCAACTTGCAACATGCTTTGAAATAATCCATTGTTACATCAGGTTATTGACAGGTTGGCGGCCCCACTCTGCTGTTAAATGTGACTGTCACAGTGGCCGGAGTGGGCTACTTCAGAGTAACGACTCTACACCGCTCTGCATTTTATCTTTTTATTGGTGCTGCGTATTTACAGTGCTGAAGGCAGTGCTATTTACAGAGACACATCTTATCCGCTAGAATCAGAACCTCCGAATGGTGTTTGGCGCGTTTTTCTCCAACATAATAACTTGGGGAGACCCAGCCTCTTCCCCCTACGTTTTCGGCGCAATTCCGGAGTTGGGGGAATAGGTCTGCCCCCCTTGCTTCCCTCTTCCTGTCCCACCTGGGACGATGGCTCCGCTACCCTGCCTGAGCCTCGGACCCCACTTCCTGCTTCCCCACTTGAGACGGAGCTCTCCCTGCTTTCCCCTGCGCTCGGGGATGGGCTGGATCTCAGGAGGGGAGGGACTTCGCGATATCCCCTGTCCCTCACATCCACCCCCCTCCCAGGCCCCCCTTCTCCTCTCCCGAGGGGCTCCAAGGGCGTCGGTGACGACTGAAAGCCTAAAAACTCTGTGCTGTCCAAGCCTGTTGGTGTGAACACCTCTCCCCAATCCCTCGAGCTCCCTCCTTCCGCCTGAGAAGACTGAAAGACCAAGAAATCCGTGGCGTCCGAGCTGGTGGGGGTAAAAATACGCTGCCAGTCTGCCTCTTCCTCTGACAGGGTGGACCTCGGAGACACCCATACCTCTTCCTCTGGGTCCTCAAACTCCGCTTCCCATCCCCACGGTGAACTGCTCTCTGCGACCTCCTCCCCCTCCCCCTCCCCCTCTCTTTCCATGTGCCAGGGCTTGGGTCTGTGTGGGAAGAGTGCGTGGAATTCTTCCACCAAGAATTCCTCCTGTATCTGAGTGGCTGGGACCCATTCATTTTGGGAAGGCGGCGCATCCTCCCATGCCATGAGGTACTCCAGGCCCCCCACCCCTCTCCATGAATCAAGGATGGCCGTGGCTTCATTGAGTTGCTCCCTGCCTCCCCTCTCCCCCCCTCCCTCGGGGGTCTGTTCGCTGCCTCGGAGCCTGCTGCTTTCCCTGTACGGCGACAGCAGCGATCTATGAAAAACTGGATGCACCCTCATGTCCTCTGGCAGTGCCAGCCTGAAGGCAACCGGGTTGACCTGCTGCGTGACCGTGAAGGGGCCCAACCTTCTGGGTGCCAACTTCTTGCACCGCCCTCTTGTGGGAAGGCCCTCCGAGGACAACCAAACCTTGTCCCCCACCCTGATGACCTCCCCTTGTCGCCTGTGGCGATCTGCCCCCTTCTTGTACGCTTCCTTGGCTCTCTCCAAGTGTTCTCTGAGCTGCTGGTGCACCGTCTCCAGTTCCTCTGCCCAATCCTCTGCCTGTGGGCCCTCCTCCTCCTCCTCCCCCTCCCTCTCTGGGAAAGATCTGAGGTCGCACCCGTAGTTGGCCTTAAAGGGCGACACCCCTGTGGAGACGTGCACCGCATTGTTGTAGGCAAATTCTGCCAGTGGCAGGCGATCCACCCAGTCCGTTTGCCTCTGGCTGACGTAGCATCTCAGGTACTGCTGCAGAATGGCGTTGACCCTCTCCGCCTGTCCATTGGTCTGCGGGTGCCGAGCCGTCGACAAGCTGACCTCCACCTGCAGGAGGTTCATGAGCCGCCTCCAGAACCTGGAAACAAATTGGCGGCCTCGATCCGAAATAACTCGTAAAGGTAATCCATGCAGTCTGAATACGTGGTCAACAAACAGTTTGGCTGTCTCTTCTGCAGAGACCGCCCTGGCACACGGTATAAAATGGCACATTTTGGACATAAGGTCCACCACCACCAACACCTCGGTCTTGCCCCTGGACGAAGGCAGGTCTGTGATGAAGTCCATGGACACTACTTCCCACGGCCTGTGCAGTGTGGCTAATGGCTCCAGCAACCCTGCTGGTGCTGCTCTGACCACCTTTGCTCGCTGGCAGGTGTCACAGCCCCTTACATAGTCCCGAACATCTTCCCGCACCCCTGGCCACCAGAAGTGTCTCATGACTAGGTGAGTGGTTTTGTCCCTTCCAAAATGACCCGCCGTTGGGTTGTCGTGCATCTGCTTGAGGACCTTACCTCTGAGCTGGTTGGTGGGCAGGTACAGGGCTCCCTTGTAAAAAAGCAGCCCCCCGCGTTCTGCAAAGCCTTTTGCTTGCTCCCTCCCCCCTCGCAGGTCTCTGAAGATGCGGGTGGCAAACTCATCTGCTGCCGTCAGTGCTGTGAGTTCTGCCTCGCTCACCACTGCTGCTCCGCAGGACCATGCCGACGGGGGAAACACGTGTCGGGGTGCTGGTGGCAACTCCTCCTCCATGTACTCTGGCTTGCGGGAGAGGGCATCCGCCCTGACATTCTGCTCCCCCGGTATGTAGTGGATGGAGAAGTTGAAGTGCAAGAAGAACTCTGCCCACCGTATCTGTCGCTGGTTGAGCACCCTGGCTGTTCTCCAGAACTCCAGGTTCTTGTGGTCCGTGCACACCTGAATGGGGTGCTTGGCGCCCACCAGGAAGTGTCTCCAGTGTTTAAACGCAGAATGGATCGCGAGAAGCTCCTTATCAAACACCGTGTAGTTGCGCTCTGGTTGGGTCAGCTTCCTGGAGAAAAAGGCACAGGGTCTCCACTCTCTGTTGGCATCCAGTTGCAACAGGATCGCTCCCACAGCTCTGTCTGAAGCGTCGGTTTCCACGCGTAGGGGCGCATCCTGCACCACGTGGAACAGGTTCTGGTCTGAGGCGAACACCCTCTTGAGGCCTTCGAGCGCTGCTTGCGCCTCCGGTGTCCACCTGAACTTCTGCTTGCCTCTCAGGCAGTCAGTGATGGGAGCCGTAACCCGCGAGAAGTTCTTGATGAATTTCCTGTAGAAGTTGGCGAAGCCTAGTAGGCATTGGGCATCTTTGCACGTCCTGGGGCTGTGCCAGTCCAGGATGGCCTGCACCTTGTCCCTGTCCATCGCTAGCCCCTTGTCTGACAGCTTGTAGCCCAGGAAGTCCACCTCTTTGGTGTGAAACTTGCACTTCTCCAGCTTCACATACAGATGGTTCTCCTTCAGGCGCTGCAACACCTCCCTGACATCCTTCACATGCTGCACTGGGTCATTGGAGTAAATAAGGATGTCATCCAGGAAGACCAAGCAGTTCTTGAAGAGGAGGGACCCCAGGACGTGGTGCATGAAGGCCTGGAAGCAAGCAGAGCCCCCTTGCAAACCGAAGGGCATCACCAGATATTCAAAAGAGCCCAGTGGCGTGAACATCGTGGTCTTCCACTCATCGCCTTCCCGGATCCTGATCAAGTTGTAGGCCCCCCGCAGATCGAGCTTGGTGAAGACCTTGCCCCTGCGTGCCGCTGTCAGTAGATCGTCCACTCTGGGCATAGGGAAAGCCACCGGTTCCGTCACGCTGTTGAGCCGTCTGAAATCCACCACCAGGCGGCGCTGTTGCGTGTCTTTCTTGTCCACCCAGAAGACCGGGCTGTCCCCCGCTGCCTTGCTTTCTCTGATGAACCCCCGCTTGAGGTTCTTGTCGATGAACGCACGCAGATCCTCCAGTTCCTGGTCTGACATGGAGTACAGTTTGGCAGGGGGTAGCGTGGCCCCTGGCACCAGGTTGATCTGACAGTCAAAGGACCTGTGGGGAGGCAGGTGGTCGGATTCCGCTTCGCTGAAGACTTCCTGCAGGTCCCAGTACGGCTTGGGTATTGCCTCACCCCCCTTGACGTGCATGGTGGCCACCATGGCTATTGGAGGCCCCTCCCCTGGTTGGTGCTGCATGCAATGTTCCAGACAAAAGTCTGATCCAAACGTGATGCATCTCTGGTGCCAACTGATGGAGGGGTCATGGCGCGCCAGCCAGCTCATGCCCAAGACGATGGGGGGGTCTGAGATGGTGGTGACGTTGAATGCCAGTGTCTCTGAGTGTCGTCCCACCGTCATTCTCATGGGGGGGGTCTGGTGGGTGATGGCCCCTCCCAATAACTCCCTGCCGTCAATGGTGGCGACGTGCAGGGGAAAATCCAGCTGCAGAAGTTGGATCTGGTGCTCTTCTGCAAAGTTTCTCGAAAAGAAATTCGCGGACGCCCCCGAGTCAATTAACGCTAAGACCGTCAGGGGGTACCCATTTGGGAGCGTTAGAGTCACTTCTAGAACCACCCCTGCTCTGGGGGGGGGTGCTTCTCCTTGCTGCGCGGGTGGGTGGGTTGGGGCTGTTGGCTGCCGATTGCGCCTGGCTGCTGCCCCTTGTCTCCTGCAGCCAGGCTGTCTCGTTTCCCTGCTGTGGTGCTGTGTCAGTGGGGGAGGGCACAACCGTTCCCGCCTTTCCTTGCCACTCCCGGCGATGTGGGCAGTCTCTGACTAGATGCTGGGGGGAGTTGCAGAGGAAGCAGTTTCCACCCCTCCCCTCCTTGCGTCTTGGTGCCGCCGGGGTTTGAAAAGCCCGCGCGCGCGCGCGCTATCAATTTGCATGGGTACCTGGTCTTGGCTGGCCCCAGGCGTGGCTTGGGAGGGCTGTTGGGGGAGTGGCTTCTCCAGAGACCGTGGGAACCAAGCCCGCTTTGCGCGCGTTGCTTGCTTGTCGTTCCACCGGGATTCCTGTCTCACCCCCACCGCCAGAGCCGCTTTGCTGAGCTCATCCATGCTATTGGGCTTTGGACCTCTCGAGAGCTCATCCTTGACATCCTCATGCAACCCCAAATAGAATGCAGCTTGCATCGGAGGCGAGTGCAGTTCCCACCCCAGTCTGTGCACCAGCATGGTGAATTTCGCCCAATATTGGCGAACTGTCATGTTTCCCTGGCGTAAATTATGCAGTTCCTCTTTGGTCTGGTCCATATGGCTATCAGACGCATACATTACTCTTAAGCCTTCTAAAAATAGTTTGACATTCTTCATGCAAGGATTTTTTGTCACGATTAACGGTCTGAGCCATTCCCTTGCTGCCCCGGTAAGGTGTTCCACTACAAACGCTACTCTGTGCGCATCATCAGGGAACTCATCATTGTGCAGCTCAAGGGCATACAAGATCTCAGTCTCAAAGCCATGATACTCCCTTGGATCTCCGTTGAACTTGCTTACTAGGGTCCCTGCTCTCCTTCCTGGCAGCACTTGGAGTTGGGGGGGCCCTCCCCCCTTGTTTTTCTCTGCATCCAACTTGTTCTGGAGGTCTGCCGCTACCACCCTTAACTGCTGCTCTTTTTCCTGTAGCGTTCTCACCTGTTCAGCAAGGTTTTGGCAGTCCTCCTTGACCTGCTCCGTTTCTTGCTTAGCCGCCTCTAATTCCCCCTGTGCCTGCATGGCCAGTTGCTGCAGGTCCTGCTGGGCTTTCTCCGCGATCTGCCGCCATTTCTCCGCTTCTGGCGTGCTCATCCCGGCAACTCCAAAGTAGCCCAAAAAATGATTCGGAGGTTGCTGTCACAGTGGCCGGAGTGGGCTACTTCAGAGTAACGACTCTACACCGCTCTGCATTTTATCTTTTTATTGGTGCTGCGTATTTACAGTGCTGAAGGCAGTGCTATTTACAGAGACACATCTTATCCGCTAGAATCAGAACCTCCGAATGGCGTTTGGCGCGTTTTTCTCCAACATAATAACTTGGGGAGACCCAGCCTCTTCCCCCTACGTTTTCGGCGCAATTCCGGAGTTGGGGGAATAGGTCTGCCCCCCTTGCTTCCCTCTTCCTGTCCCACCTGGGACGATGGCTTCGCTACCCTGCCTGAGCCTCGGACCCCACTTCCTGCTTCCCCACTTGAGACGGAGCTCTCCCTGCTTTCCCCTGCGCTCGGGGATGGGCTGAATCTCAGGAGGGGAGGGACTTCGCGATATCCCCTGTGCCTCACAGTGACCTATGAAGCTAATCCTGATTTAAAAAACTGTCCTGTGCTGGCAAAAAGATTCCCCAACCCTGTTCTTTTCACAGGGACATGCAGATGTTACCAGTGACTACAGTACATTCAAGACCATGTACTCCCAAATCATAGCACTTCTTGGCCTGCCTTATGCTACAACACATAGCCTTCACTGGCCTGGAGTCCTCCAGATGTTCTGGACTACAATTCTCATCAACCCCAGCCAGCATGGCTTGGCTGATGGGAGTTGTAGTCCAAGCAGGTTGGCAAAGGTTGCAGTTGCACTACCAGTACCTGGGTTATTCATTAATATACAAATCAACCAAATGCTGCAGAAATGTAGCATTTGTCCATCTAAATACAGAGGAAATATATTTTCAATTTTAAAAAAGCAAATCCACTGGGGGGGAATGATTATATCTGCTGCTGGTGAAATGTCACTGTTTGGTAACTTTAAAAACACAAAAAGCACATTTGGCTTCAAATCCTTTAGCATAAAAGCAAAATACATTTGTTAAATATTCTACCTGACTCCAGTGAAGCATGTTTTGAGCCGATGCCCCAGCTGGCCAGTGAGATATGTATACATCGCTTCGACTCTGTAAGAAAGAGCAAAACGCTTAGCTGAATTTATCACAAAGTGCAACAGCCACTTCACTTCCATTTGGTTTGTTTAAACAAAAGCAGTGCACCAGAGCTAATAATGTGGATATCATGCAAAAATCATTGTTTAAGTAGTAGTTACATGAACCTCTTTATGGAGATCAGCTTAACACTCTAAACTAGCTGCCGGTCCCAATATTGTGTTACCAAATAAGAGGGAAATTTGCTTGGAGCAAAACATGCAACTGATCCACAAAATAAATTCCATTTTCACTTTGTACATACCAAAATACTTACAGTGCAATCCTATGCACATTTACTAAGAAGTAAATTGTACTGTGTTAAGCCAGGCTTACTGCCATGTAACTGTGCACAGGATTACAGCCCTAACTAGAATACATTTCATTATACAGTACAACTAGGGCCAATTTTGTCCTGGAGTAATTAAGTTACGGATGTCCTAAGTGGCTTTCATTTCAGAGATGCCTCCACACAGTTATGTTCTTTAGATCACACTCTCTATCTCCTATTAAGTAGTCAGAAATCTTACCATATTTAGATTTTTCATATTAAAGCCAGTTGATAGGCAGACAACACTGCTACAGAGATAATCAATTAAGAAACGGTTACACACATGAGTAGCAAACCATTTAGAAATTTTGCCTTGAGGCAACAGCTGCTTAGTTCCCAACATTTCCTGCCAAAACAAAAACATGAGTACATAGGTCATTTTGTTATTCAAGCCTGTTTTCCTAGAGATACTTCTAATAATATCAAGTAGCAACAAAATACTACAAAAAATATTGCCCACTCACGGTGACTACCCCCCCCCCCCGCCCCAAGCAAGGCCTCAGCCCCAAAGGGGACCAATCTAGACAAGACAAAATTATGGGATATTAGAAATTGGCCAAAACTTTATTGATTCCGGGTGTATCATTTATGAGTGGGTTGGTTTGTTGGTGCCGGAATGCCCATTAAACCATCTATGGCCTTTTAAAAGGTGTTTTGTTTTTGTTTGTTATTATGGTATGTATTTTTGTGGTTTTATATTGTAAACCACTCTGTTCTCTACCTGAAGGGCAGTATAGAATCTAATTACAGCTGTCTAAGTTAAAGTGCACCTTGACATCTATGCAATGTACAACTGGCGCCCTGCTGAGGGATCTGAACAGAGCATTCAGTCTGCTTTTGCCAAGGGTAGAAAGTAGTGTAGCATAACAGCCAAGGGTGAGCTGTGAATCATAAAGCCCCCAAGGTGATCAAATATCCCCTGAGCCACCAGGGGGCTTTAAACAACCCAAAATCGCTCATTCTCAATCCTCCCACCAACAGGACACTAATCTGGGAATAAAACTGACCATGTTACAATGTTGTGGAATGGGTCACTGAGCTCAAACCAGGAGGAGGGGAGCACTGGCCAACTCAGGACCCCAACCAAACAGCCTCCAATATGATCAGCAAGTATTTTTGAGTCCAGAAAAACGGGTTAAATGCCATCATACTGTCAAGATCCTTATGGATCTTCCCCATCAGCAGGAACTGTAAGCTTGTACAAGTGATTCTCTATTTATGAGGGGGTTACATTACATTATTGCTCGGTCCCAGCTCCTGCCAACCTAGCAGTCTGAAAGCACCTCAAAGTGCAAGTAGATAAATAGGTACCACTACAGCAGGAAGGTAAACAGTGTTTCTGTGTGCTGCTCTGGTTTGCCAGAAGCAGCTTTGTCATGGGGGCCACATGACCTGGAAGCTGTACGCCGGCTCCCTTGGCCAATAAAGCGAGATGAGCACCACAACCCCAGAGTCAGTCACAACTGGACCTAATGGTCAGGGGTTCCTTTACCTCAGGGGTCCCCAGACTACGGCCCGGGGGCCGGATGCGGCCCAATTGGCCTGCCAATCCGGCCCGCGACGACCCCCGCTGCCCGCCCCCGCCGCCCGCTCTTACGGCGCACAGCGCGGCAGCGCTCTTCCGGGTCGGGGAAAAAGCGCCGAAAATCCTTTGTGCGCATGCGTATGGGCCTCTCCCGACCCGGAAGAGGTCATTTCTGGTGCACTTCCGGGTCGGGGGAGGCCCATACGCATGCGCACAACCGATTTTCGGCGCTTTTTCCACCCTGGAAGCGCGCCGCCGCGCCAGTACTCCCCCGCCCGCCGGCCTGCACAGGCGTGCGCTCCCCCATCCTCTGGCCCGCCGCGCGATCAGCGCGGTGGGAACCGGCCCAAACGCCGGTAAGTCTGGGGACCCCTGCTTTACCTTTACCTACATTATGAACCCCCGCACACATCAGTGAAATTGCGTAAAATGGGGAGTCATCTGTATCTGAACAGCTGAGCATGGGGAAGAACCTTCCCTGCCTGTCAGCCTGTCTGCTGCTGAGCTACCCCGCATGCCAGCTGTCAGTCTGTCTGCTGCTGAGCTACCCCGCATGCCTCCCGCCTCCTGCTCTCAAGGAGACCCTCCCCAGAGCCTGAAGAGGATATCCTCTTCAGGTGCTGGGGAGGGTCTACTCACAAGCCAGGACGACTCTCGGGGTGCTCCCCATTTCTGGGATCCACTTGCGGGTTCCTTGGGTGCATGGCTACACTTAAATAGAGCATGCATAAATGCAGAGTTGCCTGTACCAAACCCTTTAATATGGGCCCTGAATGCAAACACAGGTGTGAGGATTGTTCTTATACCAGCACCTCACAGCAGATGCTTTCTGCTGGCACCCAGGACACAGCAAGATGGAAAAATGGGCCTGGGTACAGATTAGTTAAAACAACACCCTGATACCAAGTTGCAGCTTTGGCCAATTTAGGTGTCTATGAGAACGAGAAATGGTCTCAGGTCAAATGATGGGTACAAAATACATACTTTGAGCGTGTGGTCAGGAAGCTGTAGCAACTTAGTTGCTACTGGGTTGGTAAAATAATTCACGGTGATTAGCGGTGCCAATCCAAAGAACATTTTTATCTTCTGGGCGAGTTGCGGCATGGTTGAAAATGCAAGGAATGCTAAGAAACAGGATGGAAAATAGAAACAGAAATAGAAGAGAAATGAATGCAGTCTTGATAAATACTGAAGAATACAAAATTAGCTCACTTTTCTCATAACACAAAAACAGTAAAGTCCACAGTATTGTAAGGCCTGTGAAGAAGTGTTTCCCGTCACAGGTGCATGATGGTCATGACCAGTACAGGGAGTGCCTAAAGAATGGACACTGAGACTTGTACTGGGTTGAATTAAACCACAACTTTATTAGGAACCTGATCGGGTAGACTTTGGCCTGGGGAGTCACCCCTGATATGGACTGGGTTCCACAACCCAGCACAGGCTTGGGAGAAGTGTATTGGCCCATCACTCCCCCCATGGACTTCAACCTCCTGGACCCCTCAAACAAGGTACCCACACTCAGCCCACACTCTTCTCCCCTTCTCTTGGGGGTCTTAATGCAATACTTCCAGGGGTTGTTCCCAGACTGGGAAACTCAGGCAAACCCAAGCAAACTCTGTTGGCTCAGATAAACCAAAGCAAACACAAAGCACAATTAAGATGTGTAGGGATTATTATACTCCATATACCACTTTTTGTCAGTCCATAGCAGCTTTGAAACATTACTTTTATGGGAAACATTACTAAGTAGGAAAATATAGGAAACCAACACAGAGATTGTTATTCACAATGCTTCTCCACAGGTTTCCATAGACTCCAAGTGAAATCTCTGTACCATAAACAAGATCTGTATTGAAATTAATATGCAACACCAACCATACAAATAAATGTGTAGCTGTTAGAATGACCAACGTGTGTTTAAGAAGCCTTCTAACCTACCCATTGTGGTGCCCTGGGAATGACCAACATAAAATATTTTCTCCTGTCTGGTTTTGCTCAGGATAAAATTTATAGTAGCTGGAAGGTCGTATTTAGCCATTTCATCATAACTGCAAAGGAAAAGGAATATTTACAGACTTGTGAGTGAGATCTACATTGTGTAAGCCGAGCATGCCATGTTCTCCACTAATCTCAGTGCAATACAAAAACAGATTTGGACCTGGCAGACAAGAGTTCACCTCCTCCATGTACTCAACTACCAATTCCATAAACATTTGCGAAACATAGTAATTATGATTAAGCAATTACTTATCCTCCTTAGAAATTTCCGCTGGGGCTGCTCACTATTAATCTGTGCTGCCCTATGAGCTGTTCGCTGCAAACTAAAAAAGCTCACTACATACAGTTAAGAGCAAATATCAGCACCAAGAGAGCCAAATAAGGCAAGCCTGCAGAACACCCCTGCACAGAATAAGGGCTGCCACCAGAGTGCCTATAAATCAGCTGGGCGGTATAAAAATGCATCACAAACAGATTAGAAGAGGGAAATGAGTCCATCTGTTGCAACATTGATTAGAATGGGGAAACAACTGCTTCTGTTGCTGACAGTTTTCCTTGCGAAAAAAACCATGTTGCTCTCTGCACTTGGTCCTCCCACATGAAATCAAATGGCACCCAAAGTAAAGCTGAGCTGCTAACATCTGCAGAGTTCACCAAAGCCATATTTCATCCCTTTATGCTGGGGTTATCCAGCATCATCTTGCTGTTGACACCCGTCTGTCTCAGAAGACAATTAAAGAGTGTGCCTTGCGCTGCAAAGTCAAAGAGTTACAATGCCTGCTGTTGATGCAGAATCTGATACATATATCCATAGCTGCCAAGTTATCCCTTTTTTACAGGGATTTTCCCTTATGCTGAATAGGCTTCCTTGCGAGAAAAGTGAAAACTTGGCAGCTATGCATATATCTTGTTGCAGCTGGGGCATCAGGTTGTACTGATGCAGCTATACCATAGTTTTCTATGCTCCTTCAGTTGTCATTCCTCCTCTAGTCATTGCCGTGGATGCATGACCTGAATGACTGTCTCCAAGCCCTGCGGTTGTCTGCAAGGGATTCCCACACAGTGGGTTTAATGCTGCCAGCCCTCATTGTCAATTTTGCAAGCAACTTTGTAATGCAGAGTTGGTCTGACAATGGGCCTGGTGCCTGAAGCCAACTCCCTGTAGAACACACCTTTTGGGAATCCTGCCATCTTCCATTCCTCATCAGAGCATAGAATTCCTCACATGAAGAATATATGCTGTTTGTTTGTTTGTTTAAAGAAACAACTAACAATTACATTTATTTGGAAATTAATTTTTATACCTCCATATCTTGCATTATGAGGGCACTGTTCAATGTTGAAACAGAAGAGAAAGAGGATGGCAGATTAATCATCCCAAAAGGAAGGAAGATTAGGAACCAGAAACACATAATTAAGTTTAGAAAGCTCACTCTACCTGAATAGCCAGAATTCTTCTTGCTCCACAGTATAGTTGATGTGCTTGATGGACCAGGTGTTCCCTCTACTGTTTCCTAGCCAAACATCATAGCCAGCATCAGCCAGTATGAAGCCCAGGCTGTTGTTGTCCAGATTTGCTACCCAGTTACTGCCAGAGCAAAACAAGCCATGTTGCAAAAACACTACGGGCTTCGGATCTGAAACAGAAGTGTTTTAAATATAGTTATAAGAAGTAACTTCAGTGTCTTTTTCCAAACAAGACAGTGATCCATCAGAACCTTGAATGGCAGTTGTTATCATTCCATATTTCAAGTAGCAGCCAGTGAGGTGGGGCAGGTGGTTTCCCAACAAACTGGATTGCTGGTGCTTACTGAGAGGGAGAGGGAAGGAAGCAGTGCATATCGGCACAGCCAATCCATTTCTCCCATCTCTGCATGCCATACCAGGACAAGCTCCCCCAATTTTGCACCTCCCCTCTTCCTCTCAATAAGCTCCAGTGAAGTGAAGTGTTGGGAAATCAGGATGCAACACATGCCACTTCACTGGAAGCTACTGCATATCACCTACTATAAACTTGGGGCACATGGACACAGAGCATGCATGGCCAGCAATTTCACATGCCTGAAATTAGAGTCTGGAATAAATTACTCCAGAATGCAGTATGAAAATCAAGTCAGAGCCTCCCTCCTTCCAAAGAAATGTTTTATTGTTTTGACTTATTTGTACAAGACGTAACAGTCAATATTGAACCATTCTAGCAACCTGCCACAGAAACACCAAATGTCTATTCAGTTGCATTTAACTATTAAGTTATTTCAATTTTTAAACTAACATATCATTCCACAAACAGTCATGTGTTCTCCAATGCCTATAACAATGTTCCATCAATGCTGTGTTTATATATATATATATATATATATATATATATATATATATATATATATATCAGGTTGATTGAAACATATTTGTTTTCTTGTCTATGTGGTGAGATCCAGACTTCCAATACCTTGCAATAGCAAGCCACTAATGAGATATTTATGGGAAAGTTGTTGAACAGTTTCTGACTAATATGATAGAAGTGCTATTTTAGGATTCAAAGTGATATGTTGTTTTGTGATAAGGTTTGCTTCATGGAGAACTTCTTTCCCAAACAAAAAAAACTTGTGAGTATTGCCACCACATGTGTATAAATCAGCCAGTGGCAATGCAAATTCTAGAACACATAACTAATATGTTTTTAGTCGTTTTACTCAATAATAATGGGTATAAATTTGAGTGCATTTTCCTGGAATCTTAAATAAACAGTTTAAAGGGAGCTCTATCCGGATTCTGTTACGTAAGTATCATCTAAAGGCTCACCGAAATCTTTTTCGTATCGTGCCATTAGAGTTATGAGGGGTGGCAGCATTTGGGAGTTTAATACTTTATAGATTTGAGAAACAAGGATTATAAGAAGACAGTAGCAAGACAGGGGTATTTTTAAGAATAAACATATAACATCAATTCAATGCTCCTCTCATTTGATTAGAAGTGTGAGGAACCAGAACACCAGCCTTGAAATCATTCACTTTTTCTTTCCTCCCTTTGGTGCCATTTACTGCGTCTTAATTAGAGCAGACCAAATATGCAGGCCCATTTTACATTGCAGTTTTGTTAAAGTTCATGAGATAATCAATTATTTGTTCAGCTTCACTCCCTCTTTAATCTTATAATTGAAACTTGGCACTGAAAGAAGGAGTCCACCTGCCCGTCCTTCATTGCACCACCTTTACTCCCTCAGATATCAGGTCACCTCACTCCTTACTCCTCAAGAAAAGCTGAATGCAACACACACAAAGGCGTTGGGCAACCAAACTGCCGGTGCCTCCACAGTGAACTAGGTTCTCTCTCCTTTAAAAAATAAAAATAAAACAGTGGCCCTCTATGAATGGCTGAAGCAGATATATCCATGATTAATACAAAAACACTATTTTGAAACTAAATCAACTCCCTCCCACAAAAAACTGAAATACAGTGAATAAAAAATATCACAAACAATTCATATGACTTGCAGTCAACATGGGCTGTGAACCACTTACTCTAGCTTCCTCTTTCCCTTTCCACCATACTTTTCCATTTCTCTAGTAGCCCAGGAAAAGAGTAAAATATGCTTGACCTCATCAATTTATATGGCCTATCTCTTTCAAACTTATAGGAAAATTAGAACAAGGACACACTCACAGAAATCATAATAATAGTCACATTACCAAACAAACTGACTATGTGTTCTTGCAATTAGTCAAACTTTTGCAAATCAAGAAATGATCATATTATAATTATAATGAAAAATCCTCACACTTTGTATATATGCATACACACAAATTATAACTCAAAGCACATACTCACCCTCATTTGACTGATTTCTTTTCCCATGAGGAATTCTGTTAATACTCAGAATATAACCATCATATGTCACCACTTCATATTCCTCACTGGGATATCCTCTGAAAGAAATAATTTCGCTCTGCAAGGCCGAGAGGGTTTGGTTGGGAAGGTTATAAAGACTGTAAAATGCCTAAACACTTATTTTCACATAACACAATTGTTAACTAGAGTGTGCAGATAGGTGAAAAGCCAGTTAAAGTAAAGTAGTAAGATTATGAATTTGCCAAACACAATCAGTTGTTTGGCAGTTCAAAAGAAATCTAAGAATTGATTTCCTGCCTCCCTCTGGCGTAATTAGAAATGAAGGGAGCCATCTGTTGCGGAGGGTCTTGGTGGACCACTTAAATATTTTTTCTTCTTGCAGTTAAGCAATTATAATGAACTCTGCAAGATGCTAAAGTTGCCACTCTTGGAGCAACTAAATGAAGCTGACAGAGCATTGGCATTCCATGAAGCACATGCTGGGAACTACTTTAGGCTGCTTATTTTTTTTCAGGAAAATGATGTGAGCTATGCTGAGCAATGATGTGTTGGCAGGACAAAGTATATATTCAAAATAAAACAATAATAAATATTTTCTTGCCCCCTAAAATCCCAGCAGCCCATTAAAAATGAACTCCAGTTATATGACGTATAGCAGCAGTAAGCATCACTTATTGTCAAAGATTCCTTGAGGTAAGAAGACAGGGAAGAAAAGGTTAATGGCTTACAATATTCATAGTAGCTTCTGGATTTAGTTTTCTTCTTTTCAAAAATATTCCTGATGTAAGAAGGGCTTGGACCAAGGCTGCCCCCATTATGAAGAGCCACATCCTTGATCTGCATGGAAGCATATCCATCTTTCGGCACAGCTGTACAAGACTACTCTTCCACAAAACTAGATCCAAGCAGCCATCAGCATCACTGAAAGCCACTTCATATTCCACAGAAGGAAATGGCAGATAACAATGCTTAAATAGCTTGCCCTCGTTTCTCAACACCTACCAGGAGGGAAGGGGGATCCAATGTAATGATATGGTTGGGTTGGGTTGGCAACTTGCCCAACTCCCATTATAAGCCTATGCAACCGCTGAATTCCATGCGGCAAGCAGGGGTGCCAACCTGGGGAAAAATATATTGGGGGGCCCATGTAAGCCCCGGCCCACATAATTGATTGCAAGATGCAACACATGCACATCATTTGAATGGCTATGGCCATCAACTTTGGAGGGGCCCAGCCCCCTCAAATATTTTATAGGGGGACAAAGGGACCTTGGCCCTCTAGGAGTAGTCTCCTATGCAAGCAAGCATAGATAGGACTGCAAGCTTAATTTTTTTTATAAAAAAATAGGCTAATCAAGGTGTAAAAACTAGTTTAGCATAGCAGCTGAGAGTACCAAGCATCAATCAGTCAGCAGCTGCAGTGGGAGACCTTGGCATCTCAAATTTCAGTGCTGCCCTGTGCAATGCCAAAACCCAGCACACATACACGCCGTCTCTTGCCTTCCATTGGATGTTGTTGTTGCAGTACCCCAGAAGCTCGGTGACCAGTGCAACTGAACCCTTTTGCACTCACCTAGGCACATTGTTGGGGGGACGCAGGTGACGCTGTGGTCTAAATCACAGAGCCTAGGGCTTGCTGATCCGAAGGTTAGTGGGGTGAGCTTCTGTTGTTCGGTCCCAGCTCCTGCCAACCTAGCAGTTCTAAAGCACATCAAGTGCAAGTAGATAAATAGGTACCGCACCGGCGGGAAGGTAAACAGCGTTTCCGTGTGCTGCTCTGGTTCACCAGAAGCGGCTTAGTCATGCTGGCCACATGACCCGGAAGCTGCGGACAAACGCTGGCTCCCTTGGCCAGTAAAGCAAGATGAAAAGGGACACTTTGAATATTCCTGTTTGGTTAACCTCCACAATGGACATTCTGCATTGTGACATTTTCTGAGAAAACTGATCGCATGGTAACTGCAAAAAAAAACACAGAGAGGTGGTCATCACCCAATCACTCAGACAAATCTGCTTCCTGAATGAATGAACTGCAATCCATCGGTTCTCTGCATGAATGTAATCAATACAGCAACTACTATGACGAAGCACTGCCTCACTCCTACCCGAAAGGGGTATTTATAAAAAGTTACTTGCAAAAAATATTGTGAAAGGAAGAAAAGCATCTAGAACTATTTATGTGATGACTAGATGACTAGACGTCCCACTGAATTCAGTTGCTCTAATTCCCAGGGAACTGGGGTTTGGATTGCACTTCCTATTGTGTTTCATTTAAAAAACAAAGGAGTGCATCTGTCTTAGTTTGAGTGTTGTGTTTTGGCAGTGATACACATATAAATATTTTCTGAATAAAGCAGGAATTTAAGGAACAAAAGGTTCCCTTTTCTTTTTAAAATATTTTCATATGATTAAGATTAGTAATAATCTATTCACAAATAATTTGTGCCAAGAGTCATCACAAATAGAAAGGGGCTGTAGGATGTGAAGAACCACAGTATGTTGACCACTACTCTGCTCCTTTCTTCTTCTTTGGTGATCACTTGTAGCCGAGTAAGATTGTCTTACATAAACACGGTTTTAACATAAACACAGTAAGTAACTGTGGAGGCCAATTCTGGATCCACCCTTTCACAGTAGGGATATTGGTTTCCGGGCAGGAGTTGATCATGGTGTGGGTTTGCCAAACGTGCCTTCCTCTTAGCACATCTCTCCTTTTCATCCTGAGTTCGAGCGTCTTCAAAACCCATGACACCTTTGGTAAAGGCTGTTCTCCAATTGGAGCGCTTGCAGGCCAGTGTTTCCCAGTTGTCGGTGTTTCTAAAACATTTTTTATATTATGCCTTGAGAGAGTCTTTGAACCCCTTTTGTTGACCACCAGCATTATGCTTACAATTCTTAAATTGGGAAGAGAGTAGTTGCTTTGGAAGACAATAATCAGGCATCCACACAACATGACCAGTCCATCGAAGTTGATGTTGAAGAATCATTGCTTCGACACTGGCACTTTGGCCCAGTACAGTCTCACTAGGAGAAGCTCCCCCAACCTTGCACCTCCCCTGTCCCTCCAAATAAGCAGCAATGACCCATGTTGGGAAGCCAGGAGAGCAATGATGCCCCTCATGTGCTGACTCACTGGCCCCTTCTGCATATCACCTACTATAAACTTGGGGCACAGAGCAGGCCAGCAATTTCACATGTCTGGAATGAGTATCTTCTGGATGCAAGGTATTTTTTAAGAACTAACATATCATCAATTCAGTGTTTCCTTTCACTTACAGGTATGAGGAATCAGAACAGCAGCCTTAAAATAATAAACAATTACTTTCATTCATTTGGTATCATGTGAATAGACCAACTATGTAGGCCAGTCTTAGGTTGCAGTGCTTGTTAAACTTCATTAAAGTATCAGTTAAGCTAAAAGAATTATCTGCTCAGCGTTACTCCCTCTTTAAATCTTATAATAGCACTGGAAGTAGTAAGCTCATTTCATCTGCCCTTCCTTAATTGGATGGCCTTGGTGCCTCACTTTTCGGATCATCCTTTGCTCAGATTTCACAAATGCAATGCCATCAGGCTGTCCTACCACCCTGCCTACAACACAAACAAAGACATTGGGCAACTCAGTTCTGTCCAATGGTAGGTTGCACACAGCCCTGGTTTCTCTCTCATTTTTTTTAAAAATCAAGCAGTGACTCAGTCTAAATGACAGAAATGCATATCTCTCTCTTTCATGCAAAAATCCTCTTTTGCAACTACAGTCGTACCTTGGTTGATGAACAGAATACGTTCCGGAAGTCCATTCAACTTCTGAAAACATTCAAAAACCAAGGCACAGCTTTTGATTGGCTGCAGGAGCTTCCTGCACTCAATCCAAAGCCACAGAAGTGGCGTCAGATGTTCAGGTTCCAAAGAATGTTAGCAAACCAGGAACACTCACTTCCGGGTTTGCAGTGTTCGGGAGCCAAAACGTTTGAGTTACAAGGCATTCGTCAACCAAGGTACGACTGTGAAGAGAGGATTGAGGTACACTTGCACATCCCACATGGCTAGACATATAAAAGAATTTTCCCTGGTTGCAATTATGCTTCAGGGTATCACATTGCTAGGCATGAAAGGTAACATAAGCACAAATGGCTTAGAGTCTTTAGATAACTATTTTCAGCTCAGGAAGGAGTGGTCTTCCTGGGTGGGGACTTCAAATAGGTCCCTAATGAAAGAGAAGATAAAATGCTTTCTAACCATTCCCCATGCAAGCGGGCTTTCTCAGTGAGTAGTGGAGAAGGCCAGCAGCAGGGCACAACCCGAAGACCTGTGAGACTGAGACCCAGGAAGCAAAAAGAAGCTCTTCCAGAAGAAGGGTAGAATTTGGAGGAGAGGTTCAGGAGAAATATAACCCTATCAATATCCCCATGTAAGGAAAAATAAAGTGCATCTATCATTCTTGCTTGATCCCAGGGCAAGGAGGAGCTGGACGTGAGGATTTGTAGTACATGCAGGCAATAGTTCTTGTATGTGACCCCCAACTCTTTACACACATGCAAGGGTCCTTGTAGAGGGCAACAGCAAGGCCTGCATCACACCTGCACCAGCACACCTTCCAACACTTTGAAGCCAAAATCCATGATGCCATCCTCTTAGATACCATCTTCCTGTATTTTTAATCGCAAGAGCATGGTGGCTGTTTGGGTTGCCATTACTCGTGCAATTTTGCACTGTGGCTCCCTCTCCCCCTACAAAAAGTGCTTTTTCTGACATGGCACTCCAAAACATGTGTTCAGTTATCCCTACTGTCTACTTCCCATTTCTTAATGGTTACCAATCCACAAGAGGACCTTAACTCGTATTCTATGGCTGCTAGGCTTACTTAGGAGTCTTTGATAAGGTATGTCATATTCACCTGGACAGAAGATGGCTTTCCATGGTAATACAAAAGGGCACATAGATTCAAGGGTAAGTGGTTAGATTTAGGGTACATTTAGGGTAAGTGGTTAGAATGATTTTTAGAAACAAAAATACCCCAGAATAAAATGGTTTCAAAGTGCTATTTTAATCATGCATTATGAAACATTCTAACTTGCATGTTCTCCATTTCCAGCTGTCAATTTCATTTCAGTGCGGTAGTTGTAAAAAATGAGAAAATCAGAGCATAGGTACAATACAATTGATAGAGCATCTTTGGCAGTCAGCTGGTCTATACACTACACCTCAGTTTATCGATGCAGGGGAAAAAACAGGTATGCCTTAAAAGAATAGAGAACTATTTGCAAAGTAAACATGTATGGATTTGTGAAGTTACAAAAAGCTGTTTCTCATAAGTTAGTTCTGAAAAACATTTGAAAGAAAACTGTTCACACCATCTCAAATTAGAGACCACTCCTCTAATATAGTAAAAGCCTCAAGATGTGGACAAGGTCAGATATATCAAGCTAGCACTTAGGGAATTCTCACTGAGATTTGGATTGTAAGAGTCAGCACATTAGTCCACCTCGCTCCATACTGTCTACATCAGTAGTGGGGAGTCTCCAGCCTTCATGCCTAATAAGACCTACTAATTCTCCCTATCTGACCTGTGGGGCCGGATTGGCAAAGTCTGCCATATGCCTCAAGTGTGGGGAAGGTAAAGACAGGACTAGACCAAAGGTAGTTGCAGCCAGTCAATAAGAATGCCCACAGCTCTTTGGAAGCCCTCACAGTCAGCTGGTTGTCAGGGATTGCATAGTGCATGGGTCAGCAAACTAAGGCCTACAGGCCTGATCAGGCCCAATTGCCTTCTGGATCCAGCCTGCGGACAGTCCGGGAATCATCGCGTGGATCACCTGTGTGTGTGTTCTTTCCTTCTCCCTCACACAATTTAAGCAGCCGCTCTCTGGAGCCCTTTCACACACCGCTCATCATCCCTCTGCCGCCGCCAGCCCCTTCCACTCACAAGACACAGGTAAGCAGCCTCCAGGGTTTGTGGTGCTCTCGCATCACTTTTTTTCCGAAATATAGTCCGGCCCCTCACAAGGTCTTAGGGACAGTGGACTGAAAAAGTTTGATGACCCCTGACATAGTGCCACACACTGACACACAGGCAACAATGGATCACCTGACATCATTGTGACACCAGGAGAGCGACAGCTGTGTGAGATAAGGCTCCAGCCTGTTGACCTGATTCACTTCCCCACTGCTGGCCTATACTGACTTGCAGCAGTTATTCAGGGTTTCAGAAAGGGCTCTTTCCTAAGCCTACCTGGAACTGCTACAGGTAGAACATGAAGCCCCCTGGGTGTGATGCAGGTGCTCTACCACTGAGCTATGGTCTACCAAGGACAGCACCCTCAAAACATGCATTCCAGCAGCTAGGGACTTACGTAAATGCAAGATTCAAAAAATCATTTCCAAGTGAATTCTGCTTAGTCCCAAGGTGCTAGTCTTTAAATAAATGTGACAAACCATGTTGCTTTCAAGATTCAGGTTTACTGCTTTGGAGCACCATGAAAAACTGGTCTTGCTAACTCTGTTATGGGAAGTGGGGTGGCCCCCAATATGGTTGTGTTCATTATTGTCAATGGGACTACTTTGAGTAAAACTTAAGTTGACTACCACATATCTTGTTTTTAAAAAGCTTCCTAAAAATAGCTTTCAGATTAATAAGAACTTGTCTCCATCCCATTCTCCGTAACAGAATTTGGGGGTATCAGATTTACTTTCAGATATATATTTGTTGGGATTTTTGTCTATGTGCCATTTCACAGCTACACAACTGAACAATTAAGAGTTGGCCGGCAGATAAGAAGAATGAGCTAAAGAACTCTCCCTAATCTGCCTGGAGATATGGGTCCCTGGCAACAGGCCGGTAATTGGTCAATGTTCCCATTAAGGCAGGAAACTCATTACCTTCTGGGTAGGTTGTTGTTAGTGGATGAGAGGAGGTTGGTGTGTAGAGAGAGTTAGTGAGAGGGAAAGTGTTTGTTTTCCTAAGATCCGTGTCTGTATAACCTTGTATGTGTGAGACTATTGTATATAATAATGTCATATAGTTATTCCAGTTACTAGTGGCAGTGTATTGGTTCCTGTTTCATCCTGTCTAGCCGACGCTTTGCGACCCAAGCTTGCTGGAGACCTGCGTGCACTATGCTGTGTCCAACTGGTTCTAGTTGGAATTCTTCAGAAGGTTCAGTCCAGGCGATCCCAACATTACTACTATAAAAGTTTCGTGGAAAGCATTTCATTTCCTCAGGACTACTGTGATGAGAATACCATCTCAATACTTCCATCTAAGATGTATGAATCTAAATACCTAAGAGCAATGTAAAAACGTAAGTGTCTGAGGGATTACTAAACCACACATAGACAACTTAGAATATTTTATGTATTTAAGATGGCAGGGACTTCCTTCCATAGTGATGGTGTTGTTGTTTTTAAATACCCACTATTGGAATGGTCATTATCTGAAATCTCAATTAGCCAAACACAAAGAATAATACCCAAACCTTGCTACACAAATGGCTGATTCAGATATCCAAACAACTGGAGTTTCCCAATTCTTTACCTGTTTGTGTTTTGCAGGTTTGGTAGCAGCCATTTCAGGAAGAAAGTAAGGAGGGAGGGACAGTGATCGGACAAGTCAGTTTTTCCTGTGTTTGGCTTTTGCTGATTAGCTGAAGTAGTCTGGGGCAGAAAGCATGGATTAGAAATGCTTCCATAGGAAATCATCAGTTCATTATGCAAATGCTCGCCTAACAAATGATTTCCTGGGAATGCATTGTGTTTGGAAAGCAGGACCTGTGTGTAGTTGTCATCGTCTTTGCCATAGACTGAGAGTGCTGGTTTCTTGAAGGAATTTTTCAGGATCCGAGCTCCAGAGATGACACAGACTCAATGATACTTCTGCATTAACTCAATTATCTCTATGTGCATGTGATGTGTGGCATCAAGGCCCCAAATGAAATCCAGGTGTTCCCATTCAGGAATATACTTGTGGTAAACTAAGCTTGGGACCTGAGGTAGCAGCAGAGCAATGTCCTTTGGGTCTGCAAGCCAGTCACGACCACCACTCCAGAAAGCTGTTGGAACAGTCATCTGTTTTACAGTGCAGAAAGGTGGTGTTGACTAAAAGAGAAGGGAGAAATAACCGTTTTAAAAACAGTTCATTGTTTATAGCTCTGCAAAGGCCTCCCGATCAAAGCAAACACACACAAGCACTTATATGTTAAGATGCATGTAAGTTGAGCAGTTAACGTGCATAAGAAATGACCATTGTGCAGATTCACATGGTGTTGTGAAGAATGAGAACATAATCCAACCATAAAGAATAAATTGTGTACATTACCCAGTTAATATACTTTAACAGGCCTTGGGGCATGTCCATATGTGAGCTGCACTTTGTACATTCTCCAGGCATTCTGGAGAAATGAACTGACTTACATTTGACACTAAACTCAACTATGACACAGAATGAACGTGCAACTTGCTAAAGAGAGGATCACAGACACTGAACTTTCTGTGGTCCTGCTGTTGCTGCTCTGCTGTGAGATAAGCCATAGTTTGCTTAACATTAATTACACATCCCAGGTATGTACTGCCTCACTCCAAACAAACCACAAGCTGGAACCAAGGTTTCTTCTTGGATTTACAACTCATTGAGTGTCTTGGGAAAGACAAACCATGGCTTAGCTTAGTAGGAGATCCAAGGGCCACGTGCTCCTCTCTAGGAACCCTCCCACACCAGCATTCAAACCAAGCCATGGTTTGTCTTACCATTACCTGCAAACCAGCTCAATGTCATTGACTGATGACAAGAAATACCCATCTCTGTGTTCCTCCATGTCCCACCAGTTTTGTTTGTTTATTTTCCAAGTGTACAAGAAGGGGAGGGGGAATCCTGAGACAGAACTGGAGAGTTACTGGATTTCAGCTCATTTCTTTCTACATTTCTCAAAGGGCATGTATAAAACCTCTGGATGTCAGACGGCATCGTTTTCCATTCCGCCCTATGCTCATCACATGCCACACTGTTCCCATTCTCCTCCAGTTTGCCTTCCATCCAAATATCATTCATCTCACTGACTGCTATGGGAAGATGATGTAACTAGCTTTAGGGAAGTTGTTGTAGGCAAAAATTGTCTGTTTATGTCCTTTATCACATCATACTCTTCTAACAAAGTGTTTTGTGGAGTTTTATGTTACACAAACGTTCCACAGGAGAAAGTCACACTAGTGACTGAGGATCTTCAAAGCAAAATGCAAGTTTCACACACATACACACCAGTTTCATTTGTGCTTTAGCGGAACTGGCACTAACCAAACAAGATTTCATTTTAAACAACATTGTTCTGGCAAGTACCACATTTACATCTGAGTCAGCTAATTGATGTATAGAAAAATTTGAAAGAACATACATGCTGAATGCAGGCAATCCTCATAGGCATAACATCTTACTATATATAAAAAAGATCTAGACAGTATCTTCATTATATGGCAGGGCCCTGAAGGCAGATTTTGGGAATTCAGCAGATATGTCAACCATTTAAATCCCAGTTTAAATCTGAGATATATATATATATATTTGGATATAGAAATTAGATATGATTAAGGGAATTTGGAGACCAATTCCTATAGAAAACCTAAAGATGCCAATTCTTATTTGCAATATGACAGTTCTTATATTGGCGAAAGCCCAGAAGGAAGCCTAATATCACGTGGAATAGATCTGGATGACATTTCCCCCTTTATTCGTACCTCCATGGATAAGAAAGTCTGAAACTCCTAGAATGGGTTTTTCTGCATGATTTCTTAATATTAAATGGATGCCCAGTTGACAGCTCCAAGGGCCAACTCACTTTCTTACATAGTGAGGGAGGAAGTGTCATAGACTACTTCATAGTTTCACTGCCACTCTTCAGCCTGGTGAAAATTGTAGACATGCTGGTAAGAACTGAAAGTGATCACTTACCGCTTTTAGTTTCATTAGCTCCTTTCCTAGTACGTCAGCCTCCTGCAGAGTCGATGTGTGCAGTCGGCGAATCTTCGGGCACGTCAAAAGTGAAATGGTCTCTGGTGGTGAATGATGAAATATATAAGATCCTGGCGAGTGACATAATGAAGAACCTATGACATCACCTCATAAAAATCTCAACAAACCCAGTTTTGGATTTTCTACAAATCAGCACACTCCTTGGACCTTATCTAGCCAAGCCCAATACCACATTTTTAAAAAAGGAATCGTCCATAGATTTAACTGCTAAGACACAGGAGAAATTGCAAATAATTAAAAAAAAATCACATCCCAGCCATATATCTTTACATTTTTTTCAGTTACAGTTCTATGTTGTATACATACAACACACAATGTTGTATACATAGTTTTTGACAGGTTATTACAAATTGCTGCAAACCTGTATGAACTGGAGATACCGGTTTTTGACCAGGACTCAGAGCAGCTAGTTGGATATTGTGGCTCTATTGTGTGTGTTCAATTCATGGCTTCATCTTTTTCCATTACTGTATTATAGAGGTTTCTATAGTCAACTAAATATTTAGTATTTAGCCTGATTATAAAATTCATTTAAGTTTGGACAGCAGTCTTTGTCACCAGTAGCTATTTCCATTTTTTACTATTATGTAAACAGAGGGAGGGACATGAACAATTACTGGTAAATTCTTACCTGGTTGTAGCGAGCCAGATTTTCTTCCTTGCTATCCCAAGTCAAAGGCTTTGAACTTCCCAGTCTTCACACCCTGAAAAAGAGATGTGTTGAATTTTAAAAGCAAACAAATAAACAAACAAATGTGAACAAGGACAGTGCATGCTTCCATGTTCAAGCTATAATTAAGGCTACGCAGTAATGTATTAGCTTCTTCCCTTTAGGAAAACAAAGATTGGTGTTTTAACCACCCGAAGATACAGAAAGCCATCTGAAAGCAGCAGATCTTACTAAAGCTTTTGTTGTTCTTCTATATTGCTCATTCACCTATGTCTCCCATTTTAATTAGGAACTCCCATTTTACTTAGGGATACTTAAGGATAAGCTAGCTGGTGAGTGGGATCCTATGTAAATCAGATCCTGAATGAGAAAGGAGTTTGCATTCAGATGAATCAGGGAGAGGTTTGCATCGGAATTCGCAACTAAAACAATTTCAAGAGCATTGTGCAAAATGTTTTGAGGTCATTCATTGTTACATCAGGTTACTGACAAATGGGTGGCCCTAACCTGCTCTTAATTTTGGCCTATGAAAATTATCTTGATAAGAATCTGGCCTGTGGAGCTAAATAGGTTACCAATCCTGACATACATAACAATCTTAAACAGAGCCATTTCAAAGTGCATTTAGGACTGTAGTCTAAGGGCTTGTCCACACTTCCTCTTGTCCTGTGCACAGAAAAGAGGTTTTCTGTTTCTCCTGCACTTTCTAGGTACAGGTCTGAGTGGTTTTGCCTTTGCCCCACTGCTCCCCGCTGGAAAACCTGCTCTTTAGCTATAAATCACAATAAATGACAATCTGCAGAACACCTGATTGCCATTGGTTCCGATTCAGCTCTAAAGATCACGTTTCCCTGGGAGAAAGCGGTGGAGCAAACAGAGGTGTGGATAAGCCCCACCAGCACAAATCTCCCCATGCCTATTCCAAACAGTTCAATGGGACTTACTCCCAGAGAAGCATGTCTAGGATTGCAGCCCAAGTCACAGAATCAGAGTCAGAAAAGACCAACTCGTTCAACTCCTACTGCAGCCACTAGAGCCCTAAGGATCATCAGTACAGTATAACAATTGATCCAAAATAGAGAGGAGGTTCATGGCAAGCAGCATTTAGGAAGAGACAACTCCAGATGGCTCAAAGAAGCAAGCCAATTTCCAATACCTCTCTACAAAAACATTCAAATTCTCACAGGCAGAGGAAATACAGATCCAAATCCTTCACTGACACAAGTCCACGACATGTGCCATATGTGGTCAAAGATGTCCCGCACCTCTTTATCAGCCTGTTCTCATGAATATGATCAGCCATTTAAAGCTGAAATCTATACACAAAACTTATTTTAAGATAACTGAGGATTTAGGTGCTACAGCTGGACTGTGAGAAAAATATACATCACTTCGACTCTGTAAGAAAGAGGGAAATGATTAGCTGAATTTATCACATAGTGCAACAGCCACTTTCCCTTCAATTTGGTTTGTTGGCTTGAACAAAAGAAGTGCACCAGAACTTAACATATGGATATCATGCAGGAATCAGTGTTTAAGTAGTAATTAAAGGTAAAGGTAAAGGGACCCCTGACCATTAGGTCCAGTCGTGACCGACTCTGGGGTTGCGCGCTCATCTCGCATTATTGGCCGAGGGAGCCGGCGTATAGCTTCCAGGTCATGTGGCCAGCATGACAAAGCCGCTTCTGGCAAACCAGAGCAGCACATGGAAACGCCGTTTACCTTCCCGCTGTAGCGGTTCCTATTTATCTACTTGCACTTTGACGTGCTTTCGAACTGCTAGGTTGGCAGGAGCTGGGACCAATCAATGGGAGCTCACCCCATCACAGGGATTCAAACCGCCGACCTTCTGATCAGCAAGCACTAGGCTCAGTGGTTTAACCACAGCGCCACCTAGTAATTACACACACCTTTTTAGGAAGATCAGCTTAAACTAGCTCCCAGTCCCAATCATAGCTGCCAAGTTTTCCCTTTTCTCGCGAGGAAGCCTATTCAGCATAAGGGAAAATTCCTTTAAAAAAGGGATAACTTGGCAGCTATGGTCCCAATATTATGTTACCAAACAAGAGGGATATTAGCATAGAGCAAGGCATTTCAGTTTAACTGACCCAAAACATAAATTCATTATTACATTTTATGTATCTAAATACTTACAGTGCAATCCTACACACCTTTACTAAGAAGTAAACTATACTGTGTTTAACAAGGCTTATTCCCAGGTAACTGTGTGCATGATTACAGCCCTAACTAGAACTTTTGATGATACAGTACAATTAGTGCCAACATATATGTGACAATTAACAACCATTGATGCAGTGGGTCATGGCATTGTATGTATTCCGCCCATATGACATGAATTCACCCCACCCTACTTTAATGTCATGTCCAATTGGGTTCCCAACAATGATTAGGGGACATTCATGGACTCTCATCAAGAATGCTCTTAGCTAGATGTATATGAAAAGTTCAATTATCAGGATCAGCAGGACCTAACTGACTTCCTATGGTAAGCATAAGGCTGTCAAGGGTGGGTGCCTCTCTAATTCTATGTTACACCACACTCTCCATGGTAGCCACTTTGTGTTATGTCATGCACCCTTCCCATAGCACTCAAGTTGAGACTGCCCCCAATGCTGTCTCAAAATCTAAAATGTGCCCACTGGTCCAACCTCTAACCTTGTGCAACAAATCCACTTTAAATAAATAAAATATTGCGGTTTCAAAAATTATGTGGGAATGCCTTAAAAAGTGTAAGATGAACAAACAACTAATGTGAAGACATGTAAACACTCCACAAGTAAATTCAGGATTAATATAGGATTCATGCTCATTGTTCTATAAGCTCTTCAGAAGCAAATCAGAATGAGTACCCATTAAATACTCAACATCATCTAATCTGTAAATAAATCAGGATCAATGGCTAGCTGTGGCAGGGTTGAAAATGCAAGTGTAAATTCACTTGAGTGGCTGAATACATGATATACATGATATATGGAGTGACAGTCAGAGGTGAGCTGAAGTTACAACTGTCTTCATTATAGAACTATGGCTTACCAGACCAAGGCTAGATCTACACTGATCTGTTTAACATTACATCAAAACTGAAAAACTGCTGTTTAAACTCTGACTACAAACCAGGTTTGATCATGGTTTGCCACCCCGGATTTTAATTGATTTAAACAGAAGCAAACACAAAGCACACTTAACAAGGTGTGCTGGGAGTACTATACTCCATATCAAGCATCCCCAAACTTCGGCCCTCCAGATGTTCTGGACTACAATTCCCATGATCCCTGACCACTGGTCCTGTTAGCTGGGGATCATGGGAGTTGTAGGCCAAAACATCTGGAGGGCCACAGTTTGGCGATGCCTGCTCCATACACTGCTTTTTGTAAGGCCATTGCCACTTGAAACATTACTTATATGCAAATATTTCTAAATAGGAAATTGCAGGAAACCCACACAGGAGCTGTTATTCAAGATGATTCTCCATAGGTGTCCAGTGGCTCCATTTGTAATCACTGTACCATGAACAACCTTCCTCTTGAAAGCAATATGCAATAGCAACTGTACAGAAAAATGTTTAGCTATTAGAAATGCCAACGTGAATTTAAAAGCCTGCTAACCTACCCATTGTAGTGCCCTGGGAATGACCAGCATAATATGTTCCTGTCCAGTTTCTTTCAGGATAAAATTTATTGAAGCTGAAAGGTCATATTTAGCCATTTCATCATAGCTGCAAGAAAAAAAGGGGGGGGAACAGCCTATGCTTAACATATGCAATGAAATATTGTACATGTAAAATGCTGTGTTCTCTACTCAAGGCAATACAAGAAGAGACTTGGATCTGGAAGACCAGAGTTCATCTCCTCCATGAGTCCATCCAATCAACAGTTCTCTGAACATTTGTGAAACAGGATGAATGTTATGGCACTCAACCTCACACATTGTTTTAAAAGGACAAAGTCAGTGAATACTATTAAAGCACTTTCAAAATGGATAATGCACTAGGACTTCTCTTTTAGCCCATGTTATTGTTATATATTGTTGACTGCGGGAAGCAGTGGAAGACAGGAGTGCCTGGCGTGCTATGGTCCATGGGGTCACGAAGAGTCGGACACGACTAAACGACTAAACAACAACAATTGTTATATAAATTACTAGCTGGCCCGGCCACGCATTGCTGTGGGTCATCCCTGTGATTCCCCCCACCCTGTCCTGATACATGATGTATCCCGCCCCTCCTCCCTCTACCCCCTGGCTCATCCCTGTGTTTCGGTAAGATACCCTTCCCTCTGTTGTCCCCAGGGAGTGTTGGCTCCTCCCCCTGTAACTCCATACCTTGGCATGCACTTTTGTCTGAGCCTTCTGTTGTTCCTGGGGAGTGTTGGCCTGTCCCCCATGTATCTCCATACCTTGGCCCCTACCCTTGGAGATGGAACAGTTAGGTTCTGGGTTCTATTTCTGTTATGTACTGAGCTAAATCCTAGAACAATAGGATTCAGAATCAGCGGGAGCTACCCAATCCAACTCCAGGTGGAAGTGAATCCGCAACCTGATTGGCCTGCTGGAGCAGCCAATCAGGCGGCTGGCAGAAGTGAATCTGCTACCTGATTGGCCTGTAGGAGCAGCCAATCAGGCTGCAGGCAGAAGTCAATCCACAATATAATTGGCCCACAGGTGTAGCCCTGAAGTAGCCAATCACGCAAGGCCCATTGTGTAAATAATGTATATAAGCAGATGGTTTTGGGAAAAGAGCCATTCGTCTTCTCTTCTTCTCCTTGATGAATATGAGCTGAATAAAGAGCATGAAATTCACTCTCGACTCCGAGTATATTTCACTGGCGACGAAGGTGGGATCCTGCTGAGCTGACCGCCACCACGCACTGCACCGCAGCACCGCCACCTGCTGCACCGCTGCATCGCACCGTGCATCCAGGCTTCAGCTCCAGGACCCAAGGAACCCAGAATGGCAACCGACAGCAGCTTCTTGCCATTCAAACCAGCATCAGGAGACTGGGAAGGGTACGCCGCCCGTTTCAACTTCCTCCTGCAAGCGAAAGAAGTCACCAACGATGCCATGAAGAGGGCGACATTCTTCAGCGTCTGTGGAGAGGAGACGTTTGAAATCGCCCGGGCTCTCCTTGCACCTAGAGATGTCGCTACCGTCTCTTACAAAACAATAATGGAACGGCTGAAGGAGCACTTTTCACCACAGCCCTCGGTGGTAGCTTGCCGAAATGCCTTCTACGCAAAGCGGCAAGCCCCGGGGGAAACCATAACTGGGTTTGTGACCTCCCTCCGCCAAGCCGCCCGGTTATGCAACTTCTCAGAGTTGGAGAACATGCTTCGTGACCGCCTCGTCGGTGGCCTGAGGGACGAGATGTTGAAACGACGCCTCTACGCCAAAAAAGACCTCACGTTCCAGATTGCTCTGGAGGAAGCCCTGGCAACCGAAGCCGCCGAGAGGTCAACGCAAGAGGCACGACCGGCCCCGCCATCCCAACCGAGGGTCTACCACGAAGACCTCACCGACGAATCCGAATCTGACAGGGAGGAAGTACACCGAGTACAGCGGCGCACTCAAGCAGCACACACACCACAGCAGCCTCGACGAGAAGGAGGGAACTGTGCAAGCTGCGGGGAGAACCACGAGAGGAGGACCTGTCGTTTCCGCAACGCAGAGTGCAGGCAGTGCAGAAAATTGGGACACATCGCCCGGGTGTGTCGGGCTCGACTCACCCGTCGACAACCATCAGATGACCGACCCAGGAGCCCCAGGTCACACGGCACCATGCACCAAGGCAACTCGACGGAGATCACGGACTACCAGGTATTCCAGTTGCCCCATCCCAGCACAGAGAAAATTTATATAGAGGTACAGATAGAGGGAGCCCCATGCCGCATGGAGCTGGACACGGGTTCAACTCTATCCATAATCTCGGCCCGAACATTAAGGGAACTGTGCCCTAATGGGGGTCCCAAACTAAGGCCGGCCCCATTCACCCTCCGGGACTTCCAGAAACGTAAGGTCCCTACAATGGGGGTGGGGACCTTCAGGGTGCAATATCGAGGGCGAAAGCAACAATTGGACTTGCTGGTAGTTAAGGGCCCCTACGTTAGCTTACTGGGACTGGCATGGTTTGGACCTCTGGGGCTAGCCGTTACCGGGGTGAACCGCACTAGCTTACAAGTGGACGTGGACGCCATATGCAAAGAGTTTCCAGGGGTTTTCGATGGGGCATTGGGACGATATACAGGACCCCCCATTGCCCTACAGCTAGACCCCGCTGTACGACCCATCAGGCACAAGGCCCGCCGGGTCCCGTTCGCCCTGAAACCCCGCATAGACGAGGAATTGGACCGGCTCGTGGAGCAAGGAGTGCTGGAGCCGGTGCCCAACGCCCCCTGGGAAACTCCAATTGTCACACCCGTCAAGCCTAACGGTTCGGTCCGCATCTGTGCAGACTACAAATGCACCATAAACAAGGCTCTCACGGCCCATGCATACCCAGTGCCAGTGGTCAGCCATGTCCTCGCCACCCTGGCTGGGTCAAAAATCTTTGGCAAACTGGACTTGGCCCAAGCGTATCAACAGTTGCCTGTGGACGAAGCCACAGCAGAGGCTCAGACGATTGTGACGCACAGAGGGGCATTCAGAGTAAAGCGGCTGCAATTTGGCGTTAGCGTGGCACCAGGCATATTCCAGAATCTAATGGACTCTCTCCTTAAAGGGATTCCTGGCGTCACCCCCTTCTTCGATGATGTACTGATCGCCGGGCCCACACCAGAGGAATTTGAGGACCGCCTCCGCTCCGTCCTGCACCGTTTCCAGACGGCGGGCCTCAAGGTGAAGCGGGAAAAGTGTTTACTGGGAGTGCCGCAGGTGGACTTTCTGGGATTTAAGGTGGACGCAGAAGGGGTCCATCCAACCGGTGACAAGGTACGGGCCATTTGTGAGGCCCCAGCGCCCAAGAGCAAGCCCGAACTTCAGTCATTCTTGGGACTATTGAACTTTTACCATGCCTTCCTTCCCCATAAGGCAGCGGTAGCGGAGCCCCTACACAGACTCCTAGATAAAAGGGCCCCTTGGGTGTGGGGCCAGCGACAAAGGGCCGCATTCCAGGCAGTCAAGGACTTGCTCGTCTCAAACTCGGTCTTGGCACACTTCGACGAGAGGCTGCCAGTGGTGCTGGCATGCGACGCCTCTCCCTATGGCATCGGCGCTGTCCTGGGACACCAACTCCCGGATGGAAGAGAGGTGCCGGTGGCATACTTCTCCCAGACGCTTGCTGCAGCCGAATGAAACTACTCACAGATTGACAAGGAGGGTCTGGCAATCGTGAAGGGCGTAAAAAAATTCCATGATTTCTTGTACGGGCGGCCCTTTACCATAGTGACTGACCACAAGCCGTTGCTTGGCCTGTTTGCCCCCGAGAAGCAGACCCCCCAAGTGTTGTCTCCACGTGTCCTCAGGTGGTCAATTTTCCTTGCCGGCTACCAGTATGCACTAATCCACCGCCCTGGGAAGGCGATGGGCCACGCAGACGCACTCAGCAGGCTACCACTACCAGAAACAGGCCCCGACCCAGCGCCTGCGCAAGAGGTTATGACCCTGGAGCTGCTTCCCGACCGACCCATTCAGGCACAAGAAGTTGCGCACCATTCCACAAAAGATAGGGTCATCTCCCGGGTCCTGGACTGGGTGTGGCGAGGATGGCCCAGCAGCAGCCCCGGGCCAGAATTCGCTGGCTACACAAACCGCAAACATGAACTGTCGGCCCACAAGGGGTGCCTGTTATGGGGAAGCAGGGTTGTTGTTCCCCAGCCCCTCCGCAAAAGGGTCCTCACAGCCCTACACGAGACACACCCAGGAGTAGTGAGGATGAAGGCCCTTGCCAGGAGTTATGTGTGGTGGCCGGGGATTGACAGAGAGATAGAGGCCTGGGTCCAACACTGCCAGACCTGCCAAGAATCCCGCCCGGATCCCCCAAGGGCCCCAGTCCAGCCCTGGGAGTCCGCCCGACATCCATGGTCACGCTTGCACGTGGACTTCGCTGGCCCCTTCCAGGGAAAAACATTCTTCATAGTGGTGGATTCCTACACCAAATGGCTGGAGGTCGCACTGGTACCGTCCACTTCTACGGCGGCAGCCATCCGGGTACTACGTAAGCTGTTTGCAACCCACGGGCTCCCTGACACCCTCGTCTCGGACAATGGAACCGCATTCACGTCAGAGGAGTTCCAGACCTTCACAGCGCAGAACGCCATCCGCCACATTCGCTCAGCACCATTCCACCCTGCCACCAATGGCCAAGCGGAGCGCATGGTGCGGACCACCAAGGACAGCCTCCGCCGCATAACACAAGGGGACTGGGAATACCGCCTTGCCGCATTTCTTCTAGCACAGCACAGCACCCCAAGCACAACGACGGGCCGGAGCCCAGCTGAACTACTCATGGGCCGGCGCCTTGCAACTAGACTGGACCGACTTCACCCCGACAGAGCTCAGGATGAGGTAGTGGTGGGGAAAGGCAGGAACCCCCGGACATTTGTGGCCCAGGACCCAGTGTATGCAAAGAATTTTGGGGCAGGCCCAGCATGGGTACCCGCCACAGTCACCAAGGTGACCGGTCCCGTGTCGTACGAGGTACTAACGGAAGGGGGGCAATGTTGGCGCCGCCACTGCGACCAGCTACGGCGACGATTCCCAGGAGGAACCCGGGAGGAGAGCGGGACAGAGGGGTCCCAAGGGGACAGCAGGGCAGTGAGGCCTGTAGAGCGAGAGGGGTGGGCAGGGGAAGCAGAAGCAGTAGGCACAGAGGGGCGCCCCGAGGCTGGAAGGACACCGGAACCAGAGTCACAACCTAGTGGTTCAGTGGCGCCAGACCAGACAGCCCCGGCACAGCCAGCAGCCTCGGAACACGAGCCAGAACCAGAACCCCTGACCAAGGAACACCCCAGGCCACAACGCACACGGAGGCGGCCAGCAGACCTTGGGGACTACGAATGCAACTTCCCGGGCAGGACTGGAACTTAGAGGGGAGGGGTGTTATGTACTGAGCTAAATCCTAGAACAATAGGATTCAGAATCAGCGGGAGCTACCCAATCCAACTCCAGGTGGAAGTGAATCCGCAACCTGATTGGCCTGCTGGAGCAGCCAATCAGGCGGCTGGCAGAAGTGAATCTGCTACCTGATTGGCCTGTAGGAGCAGCCAATCAGGCTGCAGGCAGAAGTCAATCCACAATATAATTGGCCCACAGGTGTAGCCCTGAAGTAGCCAATCACGCAAGGCCCATTGTGTAAATAATGTATATAAGCAGATGGTTTTGGGAAAAGAGCCATTCGTCTTCTCTTCTTCTCCTTGATGAATATGAGCTGAATAAAGAGCATGAAATTCACTCTCGACTCCGAGTATATTTCAATTTCCCAGCATGCACTTTTGTTTGAGCCCTCTGTTGTCCCTGGGGAGTGTTGGCCCCTCCCCCGGTATCTTCCTACATTGGCCCCCACCCTTGGAGAAGGAACTGTCAGTTTCTGGGTTCTATTTCCCAGTATTTACTTTTGTCTGAGCCTTCTGTTGTCGCCGGAGAGTGTTGTCCCCTTCCCCCTGTACATTGTACATTGTACATTGTACATTGTACTGTACATTGTACATTGTACTGTACATTGGCCCCTGCGCACGCATCGTGAACATGCTTATATATTTAGATTTTTAAAAAATTGAAATAAGAACCTGAGAAGCAGAAGTTATTATTGTTTAATTTTATTTTGGGGGTTGTCATTTATTTTGGTGGGTATTGTATGATTTGGGTGTTGTGTGTTTTGTGGTTTTTTTTTTGTTATTTGGATTTTCTAATTTTGGAGTAGGTGTTTTGAATGTAGGATGTGGTGTTGGTTTTTTTTATTGTGCTGTTTGCAATGTTTTATTTCTCTAGTTGGGGTTGTCATTTATTTTGGTGTGTAGTGTATGATTTTGGTGTGGGTGGTTGTTTTTCGTTTTTTTATTTTTGGTGTGATTTTTTGGAATGTAGGATGGGATATATTTTGTTTTTTTTAATGTGTTGTTTGTAACGCTTTTTTATTTTTATGACTTTTATTGTGGGTATAATTGAGGAGTATTTGGTGTTGAGGAAGGTGGGGAGAGGTCCGTTTGGGCAAAGATAAGGATCGGGGGTGATGATGCGCCCTGGGACCCAGAGAACTACTTTAAAAATCCTGTTTGGGGGATCAAATAGTGAAGCCCCATAGTTCCGAAGCGCCCGAGCTGTTTGGTTCCATAAAAAACCCAGGAAGTGGCAAGGGGAAGGTAGGGGATTTTAAATCGGGGGGGGGGGGATTGGCCACTGCAAATATCCGAGGACTTAAACTTAAACTGGGGAGAGAAAGTGCATGGTTGTTGTTGTTTTTAAAGACGCAGAGGCTTGCAATCAGTCATAGTATAAAGCCTAGGTTAAAAGGGGCATGACTGCCCTTACTTAAAATGGCTGTCAGAGCCTCGCATGTGACACAACACCTGCTAATTTAAAAAGCAAAAACCCCTCGCCGTGCCCCCAAGTGCATGTTAAGGGAAATGATGGACGACTGCCTAATGTTGCCAGGTGTTTATTAATGCAGCCGCCAGGAGGCGAGGCCTAGTCTGTCGGCCTTGGCTTGGGCTAGTATTTAAATGTGAGCCGAGGCCTCCACCCTGTATCTCCATTCCTTGGCCCCGGCCTGACTCTGTGGCATAGCTGCCAAGTTATCCCTTTTTTACAGGGATTTTCCCTTATGCTGAATAGGCTTCCTCGCGAGAAAAGTGAAAACTTGGCAGCTATGCTCTGTGGGTTGTCTGGTAATGGCCGCCTTGGTGGTTTCAGTTGCTCGGTTGATGATGTCATTATTTGGCACCGCCCTTCAGAGATTCTGCTGGTGACAGCACGCAATCAGCCTTTCTATTGGATGCTGCTGGAGTCTTCAGACCTTCTGCTAGTGGTGTCTAATTTGGGCGCCACTATTTTGTGTGTGAAAGGTGTGGTTTTTTGAAATAATTTTTACGCCAGATCCCTCCCTGATGGGCATGGAATGTTGTGGCCAAATTTGTTACATTACTGTTCAGCAGTTACGGAGAAAGGCTGTGACCTCTGCGCGCGCAATGCCTACATTTTTATATACAGTGGTGCCTCGCTAGACGAATGCCCTGTAAGACTAATTTTTTGCTTAACGAATAGATTTTTCGAGCGGAGGTTGCCTTGCAAGACGAATTCGTTTTGTGAAAAATTCGTCTAGTGAATCGTGGTTTCCCATAGGAATGCATTGAAATTCAATTAATGCGTTTCTATGGGCAAAAAAACAAATAAAACAATTTCAATGCATTCCTATGGGATTTGCTAGACGAATTTTTCGTTATACGAATTGACCCGTGGAAAGAATTAAATTCGTCTAGCGAGACACCACTGTATATAGATTCCTACTCAAACAGTGTTCCAGTTAAATTGTATTACCTGAAATCCATAGTTCAAAAAGGAACTAAAACACACTTGACCTTGTCTATTACTTAAGAGATACAATAACTATACGTTACCAAACAAATTGCCCATATTCTGATGGCATCTCAAACTTTTCCAAAGCAAGAAATCATCATTTTTCCTAGCAGAAAAAAATCCCTGCAGTATTGGACATTTGTATATATGTGTACACAGAATATATACAGTACCTCACACACTCACCCATGTTCCACTTCTTTCTCCCATCAGGAGTCTGTTAATACTCAGGATATACCCATCATCTGTCACCACTTCATATTCCTCGCTGGGATATCCTCTGAATGAAATAATTTCACTCTGGAGGGGAACAGAAAACAATGGCCAGAGTTCAGTTGGGTAAGTTAGAAAGTGACTGTGAAAACCCTATACACCTCTTTTCCACAGAAAACAACCAACAGCTGGTGTTTGCAAAAATGTGAAAAGTCGGAGAAGATCGTAGAACTGCCCCACATAAACATTTGTCAGTTACAACGCCGTCTAAGAGTCTATTGTGGTGGTCAGATCAGCAGTATTTGTGAATGCCAGGTGACAGAAGCAAAAGAGTAGGCAGTGTGGTATTCAAGCGCAGAGACCTTTCCTGGCACCTGTCTCCCCCTGCTGGAATTAGGAGCCTTCTGTTGTAGCCCAGCCTATTTCTGCTGTTGTGTTGTGCTGGCAGTAGTTCCCAACCCCTGACCACCTGAATATTGCTCAGGGTCTCGGTGGACTACAAAATTACTTTTCTGCCTTTTGTTGAATAATTGCAATATACTGTACTAGAGCACAGATTGGTAACCCTTCTGGACTTGCTTAGAAAAAAAAGAAGAAAACATGCTGTAAGCTGTCTTGAGCATTTATATTTGGAGGGCAGGGAAAGTATTTTGAAATGAGATAGATAGATGATAGATAGATAGATAGATAGATAGATAGATAGATAGATAGATAGATAGATAGATAGATAGATAGATAGATGAGAGAGAGAGAGAGAGAGAGAGAGAGATGATAGATAGATAGATAGATGATAGATAGAGTGAATAGTTGTAGAATCCAGCACTTGTTCCAAATGCACCTTCAACTAAAGCAAATACAACACAAAAAGATAAATAGCTTACGATATTCATAGCAGCTTTTGGATCCAGGTATTTTCTTCTTGGAAGTGTTCTGGAAGTAACAAGGGCTTGGACCAAACCTGCCACTCTTATACATAGCTGTCAGCCCTCCCTTTTTTTGCAGGAAACTCCCTTATTCCAAGTCACAGCTGTCAACCTTCCCTTTTTTTGCTGGAAATTCCCTTATTCTAGCGCCGTTTCCCGCTGCTATCCTGGATTGTTAGATATACCGTAGACCAGGCATAGGCAACCTTGGCTCTCCAGATGTTTTGGAACTACAACTCCCATGATCCCTAGCTAACAGGGCCAGTGGTCAGGGATCATGGGAGTTGCAGTTCCAAAACATCTGGAGAGCCATGGTTGCCTATGCCTGCTGTAGACTGTCCCCAGGACAGGTGAGGCTGCTGATCCCTTAGTTTCAAATCCGAAAGTTGACGGCTATGCTCTTATGAGGAACCACATCCTTAATCTGCATGGAAACAAATCCATTTTTTCAGCACAAATGTACAAGACTGGTCCTCCACACAGCTAGATTAAACCAACTGTCAAAAAGATGCACTGAAAGCTATATTATATTTCACAGAAAGAAATGGCAGATAACATGGCTTACAACTGTTTTTCAAGAACAGACAGTGCTTTCCTGGATGGGGTGGGGGAACTCCAGCCAGTTCTTTTCAATTAATATGATTAGTTTGGCCTTACCCAATTTCCAGCAGCATCTGGAGGACCAAAGACTTGTGTCCCCCCCCCCATGTTGTTAAGCATTCAATAGTGGCTGATTGCATAGGTTTAGTAACAAATGTGGTAGCTCCAGCTTTTGGAAACTGGAGCTCACTTTGCTCAGATATGTGACTTAATTTGGAATGTGGTGGGGAGGGGCATGTATGATGCCTTGAGCTCTTTCTAGAAAAGGTGTGATTAAAAGGAAAGAATAAAAAAGGCTACAATCCTATGCACATTTCCTTGAGAGCAAGCTCTGCTGAATGATGAAAGTTACTTTTGAGCAAACCCGTTGAGACATGTTTCAACTTTAAGCAGTAACTATTGCCCAACAAAGTCCAAAGCTTCCAATATATTTTTATGGCTGTCATGCACTGTGTTGCCTAACCATCAAATTATTACAGTTGTGACCCCAGCTATTATCCATGTCACATGGGTTTAGAACCTGTTTGCAGCATTTATGTAATCTGTTGGTAACACGATTCTGGAATGTAGCAGAGGAGTCCCATGATGACACACTGAAGTTTTAACAGACCTATTATGAATGCTATACATTATTTATTGTTACATCAATAAAAAGGGGGGGGAGAATGAATTCAGTTCTTCAAGGCTGTAATTCTCACTTCTGAGTAGACATTAATAATAATAATAATAATAATAATAATAATAATAATAATAATAATAATAATTTTATTATTTATACCCCACCCATCTGGCTGGGTTGCCCCAGCAACTCAGGGCAGCTTCCAACACATAAAAACATAATGAAACGTCAAACACTTTTAAAAAAATCAGTTGCTATAAAATTAAGTTTCCCCATAAAGTGGTGAGAATATCATTTCTACAAGTCTGCAATTACATGCCACATTACAAACTGAGTGGGGATGGCTCTGACTGAGCATGGTTACAACTTCACCCCACCTCCCCAGCAGTAAATCTCATTGCAGGGAATGGGATTCACTTCGGAGTAGACATGGTTAGGGTTGTAGTGGGAGATTTGGGAAACCCCACGCCCCCAAACCTCCCCACCCACCCACCCCCGACCCCCTTATCTGCCTCCTGCCTTGACAGTGCACTGGCCCGTTTTCAAGCCCATGAAACCGAAGGGGACTTACTTCTGTGCAAAATTGCCGCGGGAGCCCTCAGAAGCTCCCTCGCTCTCTCCCCTCGGTTTATCGCCTCCTCAGGAAGCAACGCTCCCTCCGAGCCCTCCCTCCCGAGTCGCGACGCAGGCAGGGAGAGGCGGCGCTGCCACTCGGGCTCCTTCAGGCAAAGAGGCAGGCAGGCAGGTGGATTTTCCATGCGCCCCGGCAACCACCCCCACCGCCAAGTTCGCCGGTAGCCTACTGCAGTCCCTTGCGCGCTGACTTGGAAGTAAGTCCCGTGGCTTTCGAGGACCCTTATTCCTAAATTTGCATTGGATTGTGTATTACAACGTGCTGCTTTCATGAATGGGATCCTGTCAGCATAGAACACCTGCGGCGGAAGATCAGCGCTGCTTCCCCATTTGCTACGAGGCCGAGCTCAAGGTGTCACTATTAGTACTGTATATAAAGCCCGTCGCAGCTAGGGAGCAGTTTACTTCCAGGATTGCCTTTCCCCATACTGTATATGCCCATTCCAGCAGTTTGATATATTGAACCAACCAGCCCTGTTGCACTTTACAGGAACGGAGGTGCTCCATAATACCAGTTCTGCACATATGGAACCATAGAATTGTAAAGGTAAAGGTAAAGGGACCCCTGACCATTAGCTGCTCACGACTAGGTCCAGTCGTGACTCTAGGGTTGCGGCGCTCATCTCGCGTTATTGGCCGAGGGAGCTGGTGTACAGCTTCCAGGTCATGTGGCCAGCATGACAAAGCTGCTTCTGGCGAACCAGAGTAGCACACGGAAACGCCGTTTACCTTCCCACCGGAGCGGTACCTATTTATCTACCGTACTTGCACTTTGATGTACTTTCGAACTGCTAGGTTGGCAGGAGCTGGGACCGAGCAACGGGAGCTCACCCCTTCGCAGGGATTCAAACCGTCGAGCTTCTAATCGCCAAGCCCTAGGCTCTGTGCTTTAACCCACAGCACCACCGGCATCCCTTAATTGTACTTGTAAGAAATAGATATTTGAGTGTAGCAGCACCTAGACCAGGGGTCAGCAACCTTTTACAGCCATGGGCAAGTCCACTGTCCCTCAGGCCATGTGGTGTGGGGGGGAACAAATTCTTATGCCCCACACATAACCCAGAGATGCATTTTAAATAAAAGGACACATTCTACTCATGTCAAAACACGCTGATTCCTGGACCGTCCATGGGCCGGATTGAGAAGGCGATTGGGCCACTTCCAGCCCACGGGCCTTAGGTTGCCTACCCCTGACCTAGACTCTGAAACTCCCTGCCTTTTGACCTAAGGAAGGCACTTTCACTATGTACTTCTCCGTAGCTACTTAAAACATTTTTCTTTTAAGCAAGCCTATCCAGATATGTTGAAGTTAATGTGCTAATTTTCATTTTAATCATATTTGAATATTTGTAAACATATGGTTTTAAACCGGTTTTTACTGATAATGTTTCTGTTTCATGTTTTGTAAACCACTTAGAAGCTTGTTTGCTTTTGCAGTTAAGAGGTAAAAAACAACACCTGGAAATAAAATAAAGGCTTAAGTCTTTAAAAATGATTGCACTGGTGGATGCAGCTGCTAGAACTTGTGTTTGCATGCTTTTGCATCTTCACACAGGAACCCACAACACATTGATCTTCTCCCTAAACATACAGATCCCCCCCCCCCCACACACAAAAACCAAGCAATGTTGTGAGATTGGCTAGATATTTGTATTCTTGCTTTCAAACATTATGGAAAGGGTGGGGCGGCTTCTCTCTTTTTTGATACACATTACAAAAGCAGTGTCTCCCAGCTAAAAATGTTAGGGAGCAGCTACAAAGTATCACTGGTAAGTGACAATGCACCATCTTGTGGCAGAAAGCAGCATCAACTTGCTTTAAAATTGTAGCTTGCTCCAGAAATGCTTCCAAATTAAAGCAGAAATGGCAGCAATAAGAATTCCCATCTAAGATTTTCTGAACTTCAGACTTTGCATATCCAATCACAACGAAAGCTACTTCTGGGGCACTTCCTCCCTTTTTTTCAAATTCACCTGCCTGCCACCCTATGTCTGCTGGTGCCACTCCTTCCATTGGATCACTGCTGGGGTGGCTAAGGGAAGGCTTAGGGAGTGGTCAGATTAAATAACATTTGTGGTCCACATTTGGAATGTCATTTGGGGGTTCCCCACCATCTTGCACAATACAGAGAAGTCACATTCATAAGTGGTTACACTCCATCCTAAGCACAGCAATTTTCTACATCAAAGGTGGACACCCTCAGCTCAGAAATATAGGATTGTCTTCCATGCCCCCTCTGAATCAAGAATACACCTTATGCTATTTCAGACTTATGGGCTATTTCTATGTACTGCAGAATCTATTATGTACAAGAGTTCTCTTGGCAGTTTTCAATACCGCTGACCACGGTATGTCCTCCAGGACATGGGATTTGAAGGCACAGTGTGGCAGAGGCTCTACTGCTGCCTATGGGGTCAGCCTATGGGGATTTTGTTCCATCTCCTAGCACAGGGGTGTCAAACTCAAATTCATCGGGGGCCGCATCAGCAGTTTGGTCACCCTCAAAGGGCCGGTTGTATCTGTAGGACTATGTGTCCACTCTTTATTATCATAAATTATTGTCACTGCATTCAATTATTACTGTTTTTGTAATAATGTAAGTAATAACTAGCTCTGAAAGCAGAAACATAGTCAGAATAATGGCAAGTAGATATTCAAATGTACAATTATTGTACAATTTATTGAAAAATGATTTTTGGTAACTGCACTGGGTGGTGGAGGCTCGCTAGGGTTTCATGCAGGACCTTTGCAGAGCTACTAGTACCTGGAGATGCTGGGGTCCTTCTGCATGCAGGACAGATGTTCTGCCAGTGAGCCACCACCCTTCACCAAAGGGACTGGCTGAGGTTGACTCACTGGAGCTGCTCTCCTGGTTCCAGGGTTTAAGGGCCAGAAGTATAAAGCAGCATCCTATGTTTCTGAGGAGAGGGAGAGGGAGGGGAGGGGAGGGAGGAAGGGAGGGAGGGAGGGAGGAAGAAAAGAGGGAGTGGGAGGGAGAGAGGAAGGAAGGAAAGAGGTGAGAGAAAGAAGAGTAGGAAATAAGGAAGGGAATAAAGAAGGAAAGAAAAAGAAAGAGGGAGAGAAGACAGAAAGGGAGAAATAAGGAAGGAAGTAGAGGGAAATAAAGAATAAGAACGAGAGAGAGGAAGAAAGAAAGGGAAGGGGGGGTCGCCGCCTTGATTCAGCGCCAGAAAAGAGCGTGAAGGGACCCAGGGGCAAAAAGCATTTCCCCGGCCCCAGCTGTTTGTCGGCGCTTTGTTGGCGCGGCGCTTCAGCAGCAAGGTCCCACTGCTGGGTCCCGCTAGCTGGGGTGCTCGGCGGGCCACATGACGAGGTCTGGCGGGCCGGATTTGGCCCCCGGGCCTTGTGTTTGACACCCGTGTCCTAGCAGCTGTGTTGTGGGGTACCATAGGACATTATATCACCAATGCTGCTTAATATCTATATAACACTGTTGGGACCAGTCAATAGATTTGGAGCATGATGCCATCCATATGCGGATTATACCTAGCTTTGTTACATCTGAATTACTACAGCCTATGACCATTTTGAACTGGTGTCTGGATGCAATGGTGGGCAGGGTGGGGCAACAAACTGAGACTGAATCCTAGAAAGATGACACTGTCGGAGAGCTGTTCTCAGGTATCGGAGTTCAATGCTTCTGGGTGGGGGTCACACTTCCTACAGGCATGTAGTTTTGGAGGTAATAGGCATTCTTCACTACAGAGGCTATCCACTGAGGTTGGTACCCAAATACATCCTTTGCTGGATAGCGATACCTTGGCCACTCTGATGCTCTGGTAACCTCACACTTGAACTACTGTAATGTTTTCTGTGGGCATCTTCCCAAGGGTTTGGTCCAGAAGCTACAGCTGATGTCAAGCGGAACACCTGGACAAGCATATGTTAAACCTGTGCAGAGGGAACCATTTGCCTGAAAGATCATCAGGGAAAATTTGACTTGTGGTCTCATACAATATCATAGAGCGGTGACCTCAAACAAGCATTTTGCAATTATTGCCCCTAGACTATGGAATGGCCTTCCTCCAGCTGCTTCAGACATGCTATAAAGACTTGTTTTTTATGATATAGCTTATTTGTACGTTGTATACCACTTAAGATGTGTGTGTTTTTTTCCATATTAAGTTGTTTATATTTTAAAGTAAAGAATATCTGTAAAGGAAATCTGACTCGGAAGAAGAACAATAAGTTATTCTTGCCCAAATTTTACCCATTAGCTTTGCCTCTACCCATTGTCTCACCTTGTAAACAGTGGCAAGAAATAGCATTTACAAAGAGCACCCAAGTTCCCTACCAAAACAGTATTTTAATAAAATGAGCAAGATCAAAAAGAGCAGAGTTTCCAATAAACATCGCGAAGGTGACCAGTCTGTACCTGTGAGTACAACAGGATTGTGGCCTCAGATAGGAACACCTATTAACACCATACAGCATTGTTTTAAGTGTTGTGTGTAACCTCTATTGTGGCACAGCAGTGCCTCAACAATGCCAAGCAGCAATCCCACTGAACAGTCACTGATAAACTAGAATTATGAGGTAGATATTATGCATTGGTTTGTGGGGAAAGGGGAGATTAGGGATCTATTATTTCAGACAGACAACAGGAAGCAGACTCTAGAGGCACAGTACTACCTATAAGGGTATTGTATTATCCAAAAGCCTTGTTCTGGATTTTCAGGCATTTCTGCCATGATTGAGCATTCTTACAAACATTCCAGTCAACTATTTTAAATTAAGCTCATAGAAATTTCACCAGGGATCTGTGTTTTCTGTAACACAAGTAATTTCCTACCACTATCCAATCTTGTTTGGATAAGACAGGGGTCCTTCATGTGTACTATTTTTGTGATTAAAACCCTTCATTAGAAAGATCGTTCCAGAGTATAATACTTGCATCTGTGGAAACAACACACAGAGACCACTTTCTGTTTTAGTTATATTTTTATTCAATGTTGTCATTTCCCCCCCCCCCCAAAAAAAGCTTAGACAAACATAAGACACAGTGCATGGGTTTCCCAGAGTGATTTCTTCAACAAAGTTTAATATTTGCAACTATGCTTCCTTGTTTTTGTTATCAATTTGCACCCAAAGCAGAAAATGGCATATAATGGGAAGGTAAAAAAGCAGGCATAGCTACAAGTATCAGTTTTCATATTTAGGGGAAGTGGTTAGAATAAGTATTAATATTGCACATAAAATGTAGAACTGATATTTGCTGATTTTACAAAACACCCCAAAGTAAAAAGTATTTTTATTTTTATTTTTAAAAAAATTTATTAAAGCATTATGGATAATGTTAACTTGTCAGGTTCCCATTTCCATCTGTTAATTACAGTTCAGTGCAAAAGTTAGAAAAATTGAGAGAACCAGAACATAAAGAATCAGAGCATAGACACAATATAATTGAGCATCTTTGGTAGTCAGTCTATGCACTGCCGTTCATTTCATCTCTGCAGGGGAAAAACAAGTCTAAAAGTTGCAAACTGAACTTTGCTTTATAAAATCCAAACCATTCATTTTAATCATTCTTTATGGATCTGTGAAGTTGCAAAAAGAGTCGTATTCCATAGTATAAGCTAATTCTGAATTTTGTTAATAAAAATAAATCACGCCATCTCAATTCTGAATTCATCTCACAGTTTGAACAAATATTTTCACAACACTTCTTTGATATAGAAAAAAGCCCCAAAGGGTCTGAAATATCAAGGTGTTAGGTAGTATGGGACGTTTCACTGAGGCTTGGCCTGTGAAACATCAGCCATAGGAAGCTACCTTGTGCTGAGGCTGCATTCAGACATGGGGTTTATTGTATTAGTTTTACTAATTATAATGCTAAGGGCTTCTGTCCTGATCACTAACATTCCTTTTATACTGCAGCACCTGTTGCATTTTAGAACTTCAACTTTTTGATCAATATGCTGCCATATTGTGCTAAATTTTAAATGGTAGTTAAAGAACTATATGCTGGGATAGCGCCCCAAATTTTGTCAATACAAAACTCCAGCGGTTTTCCAAATAAAGGCAATTGCATATTTTTTTTTCCTACAGAGAATTAACATGGGCATGAGTGCTAAACTTCCACTAGATTTCCAGAAGTGGCTTTTGCATTGCGTGAAACACAAAAGTGCACAGGTAGGCAAATGCTAGGAAGACATAACTAAGTGACATCTGGATGCAGCCTTAGTCTGAACATTTAGTCCATCTAACTCCATATTACTTACACCAATTTTGAGCAGCTCTCCAGGGTTTCAGAAAGGGCTCTTTCCAAGGTCTACGCAGAAACAACATGGGTTGAACATGGGGTGTAAAGGATGTGCTCCACAGCATTATAATACATGCTCAGAGCTTGTATTCCAAGAAAAGAGGACTTGTTGGAGAACGTTTCTTCCTTTTCTTTCAAAACCCTAATAAAATGCATTTAGGCTCAACCGGACAGCCTTTAAATAAGTGCTATGTACCTTGCTGCTTTCAAAACACACGGTCGCTGCCTTGGAACAGCACCCACATATTTTAAACATGAACATTGGAAGGTTAATACTTTTGTATATTTCCACAGCTACAGAAGCAAGCCCTAGATGCAGCTCTTCTTTGAAAGAGTCGCATGCATTGTTCTCCCAATGCGACACAGTGCCACACATTTTAAGGCATGCATTTTAATTCCTGAACACACGCCGGTTTGTCTTCAAAGAAGGACCAGCTTTACAGCACAGTTTGTGCTTTGATATCACAAGGGCACAGCCATAAAGCATTTGTCCCTGAGTAGTTCCAGAGCAATCGAGGGAATGCACTTCAGAATAAAGAGGACTACAAGGTCCAACACTCAAAAAAAGAGCCCTAGAGGAATCCCATGCTGGGGACACTTAACCACTGCAGTGTGTTGTTTTCTTCTTGTAATGTGCAGAGCCAGCCAAGATAAAACAAATGATGTAAGCTTCCCACTGGCATTACCAGACACACAGGGAAATAGGCCTACAACATGCACCAATACACTCTGATCGAAAGTACAGCTCATCTTCCTAACTCTGCTATGGGAAGCGGGGTGAGAAAAGATCTCATTTTATAAAGCTTCCTGATGCTAGCAAGGCTTTAGCCAGAACATTACTCCACCCCACTGTCCATAACAAGTTGGGGGAGATCAGATTTAATTTCAGATACTTATCACTAGACAAGATTAGCAGCAAGGCTTTTCCTTCCCTCAAGACGACCGCGACGAGAAGAACAAGAAGTTGTGTCTCAACATCTCCATTCAAGATGCATGAGAACCCTTATAAGCAGTGCAAAAATGTAAATTTCCTGAGGTATTACTAAACTGCATTTAGACAGGTTAATAAGAGAATACATATTTAAAGAAGGGATTTCTTTCCATGATTTAAAAAAACCAGCATGGTCATGCTAGTTTCTTGAAGAAATACTTCAGAATCGCAGCTCCTAGGATGATGTGGCCTTATTGATATTTCTGCATCAGTTGAATTATATCTTTGTACATGCGCTGTGGGGCATCGAGGCCCCAGATGAAATCCAGATGTTCCCATTCAGGGATATTCTTGTGGTAAACTAAGTTCGGGACCTGAGTCATCAATAGGGCAATGTCCTTTGGGTCAGCAAGCCAGTCATGACCACCAGTCCAAAGAGCTGTAGGAACAGACATCTCCTTTACTTTGTAGAAAGGTGGTGTTGGCTAAAAAGGAGGGGGGGGGAACAGATTGTTATTTTTAAGAGCAAGTTTGTGGTTCAGAATATAACAAGGATTTATGGATAAAAAAACAGCATATGTACACACAATATACTTTAGGAATGGGGAACCTGTGGCCTTCTAGATATTGCTGGACCACATCTCCTATCACAGGGGTGTCCAACTTCCAAGAGACTGCAATCTACTCCCACTATAAATAAACTGGCAGTGATCTACCCATTGGATTGACCAAAGTTGTGGAGCTTTTTTTGGAGAGGATGAGCAAAGTTGTGGAGCTTTTTTGGGAGGGGTAAGTCAAAGTTGTTGAGATTTTTTTAGGGAGAGGGATCAGTTGTTGAGTTTTTTTGGGGGGCAATCATGCTGGAGATTTGGGATCTACCAGGGACAGGCCGCAATTGACCAGTAGATAGACCTGTTGGACAGCCCTGTCCTATCAAGATCACTGGTCATACAGTCATACCTTGGAAGTCGAATGGAATCCATTCCGGAAGTCCGTTCGACTTCCAAAATGTTGGGAAACCAAATTGCAGCTTCTGCAGCCAATCAGAAGCCGCGGAAGCCCCATCGGACGTTCAAGGTTCCAAAAGAACGTTCACAAACCGGAACAATCACTTCCGGGTTTGTGGCAATCGGGAGCCAAAATGTCCGAGTTCCAGGGTGTTCGGGATCCAAGGTATGGCTGTACTGGCTAGGGCTGATGGGAGTTAGGAGTCCATTGCATTGCAGGTTTCTATTATGTAAGCAACACACATGCGCACAAATTTGTGAGAAATTCTTACCTGGTTGTAGTGAGCCATGTTTGCTTCCTTGCTACCCCAGTCAAAGGCTTTGAGCTGCCCGGACTTCACAGCCTAAAACAGAAGCATGCTGCATTCGTAATGTTTGCATATACCTTCACATATTATTTATTTATTTATTATTTTTATATGCAGGAAGCTTCTTTAAACAGAATTAAGGGTATAGGTTCCTACCTGAGCCCAGTGCAGCATGTTCTGAACAGATGTCCCAGCTGGACAGTGTGTTGAATATACATCTACTCGAGTCTGTAACAAACAGCAACATTATCGAGTGAAACCATCACAAAATGCCACAGCCACTTAATTTCTTTTGTTCCATTTGGTTTATTTGAACAAAAGTACTGCATCAGAGATCATGCAGTTATGTGTTTATTCACAGCAAAATAGTAACTACCTACAGCTCTTTACAGAGATCAACTTGGCACTCCAAACAAGCTGCAAATCTCAATATTATGTTACCAAACAGCGACATTACCTTAGGGGAAGGTATTTCAGTTTTAACTGAATGTCCCACTACATTAGTTTTAAGTAACGTCTCACAACATTAATGCATTTTACATATTACCAGTACACAGCAAAATTATTTCAGTGCCATCCTATGAATGCGTTGTGAGAATTAAGTGTTACTGTGTTCAGCAAGGCTTTACTTCCCAGGTATGTTAAAGCCCTGATAATTCATCCCATGATCCAGCAAAACTTCCCTAGGGCCAATGCAGATATGACAATAAACAACTGTGGGTGTGTCATGAGATTGCATACTCTCGCCTCTCTAGCACATGGACTAATCTTACCCTTGATTCACATTGCATCCAAGGGGCATTCCAAGATTCTAATTGGGAAAGGCTAAAATAGAATTCAGGAGCACTCTTGACCATGTTCAAACTGAGTCAAGGTGGCAGGGAAAGAGTGCCGAACGCCACAGCCTGCTTGCAATCTACAATACACTCTCAAATAGTTCCCTGTGCACCAGCCCTGATTGGTATTCAGGGTGTGGCATAACAACTACAAGCATTCACTTCACATCATGGTTCACATCGTAATTCTAATGCTGTAGTGTGCCACAGGTCAATGCATATTTTTATGTGCATTTGTACAAGCTGGAACATAACAATTGTGTTACGTTCCAGCTTGTACAAATGCATAAAAAAAATATTCAACATAATCGTATGATTACATGAGTGTACTTTGTTCACATTGTTTAACCCTTGGAAAAGAAGAAATCTGGTAGAAAAGCAATGAAATAACAATAACTACATTCAAAAGATCACCTAATAATCCACACCAACTTTTTTTCCCCCCTTTCCATTTTTACAAAGTGGGCAGTCACGACTTAGTTCTATGCCAGTCACTGTTTTTTTGTTTTTGTTTTTATTTGTATACCGCCCTCCATCTGCAGATGTCAGAGCAGTTCACAACATAAAATCACAATATACAATCCCACAACAGGAAGAGAAACATATGGAACTATGAGTTATACCCAAGCAATCATGTGTTTTCCAATATGCCAAAGCAGCATGAACAGACACTTGTAAGATTCAAGCAAATTTTGTCCAATGGCATAAGCTGTAATCTGTTTAGAAAAGTTCACACACATCCAAGTTATTTAGATCATTGTACTATTTATTAGGTAGTCAGAAAACTTACCATATTTAAGTTTTTCTCATTAAACCCACATAGTAGGAAGAAAACATTGCCACAAAGATAATCAAATACGGAATGGTCGCATAAGTGAGTAGCAAGCCAGCTCATAACTTTGTTCTGAGGGAGAAACTGCTTAGTCCCAAACATTGCCTGCCAAAAAACAAACACAATACATTAGTATATAGGTCACTAGGTTAAGTCAATCGTCTGTTTTGCTGTGGATACTTCTAATCATATCAAGTAGAAACAAAGCATGACAAAAACTATTATGAGAATCTTCTACTCAGTCACTTAGGATAGAAAACCCATTCAAATCCCGCACGCATAGGCAAAAGGATCCTGCACTATATTCTCAACACAGACATTGTCATTACAGCCCACTGAAGGAAACAGTAGCTACAGCAACACTCTGATGCCAAGTGTCAGCATCAACCAGCTTGAGCAGGTAAGGTGCTGAAGAGCGTTACAAGCAGTCTCGGGTCAACTGAGGTGTTTACTTTTGAAATGAGCCATTCATTCAGGCTTTTGTTAAAAGCTATGTTCTTTCTTTTCTTCAAGTATGTACAGAGCCAACGAAAAAGCACACTTCTGAGTACTTAGCTACATCCAGCAACAATTACGGCTTGTGGTTCAAGCAAGTATTTGATCCAAAATACTTTGGATGCAGGTGGCATGTGGGTTAAACCACTGAGCCTAGGGCTTGCTGATCAGGAGGTCGGCGGTTCAAATCCCCGCGACGGGGTGAGCTCCCGTTGCTCGGTCCGAAAGCATGCAGTGCAAGTAGATAAATAGGTACCACTCTGGCGGGATGGTAAATGGCGTTTCCGTGCGCTGCTCTGGTTCGCCAGAAGCGGCTTAGTCATGCTGGCCACATGACCCAGAAGCTGTACACTGGCTCCCTCGGCCAGTAAAGCGAGATGAGCACCGCAACCCCAGAGTCATCCATGACTGGACCTAACAGTCAGCAGTCCTTTTACCTTTTTACATACCTTGAACATCAGTTCAGGAAACACTCCAATCTTGGCTAACGGGCTGGTTGAAAACTTTATGGTGGCTACCGGCGCCAGTCCAAAGAACATCTTTACCTTCTTTGCTAGTTGTGGCATGGTTGAAAATGCAATGAATGCTGGGTAGTGGGATGGAAAAGGAGAGAAGAGAAATGAATGTAGCTAGCTGGGCATTCTCAAACAAAACCCAAGATCAAAATTTTAAGCTCAGATTTCTCATAACACAAAAGCAATGAAGTATTTTATGGCTTGTGTGGAACCATTTACAATTGTTAGCATAAATCCTCTGCATGGCACAGATGCTGCATGTGGATGAATGTTTACTTTATGTGATTGCTGTAACTTTCCCACACAGGAGCTCAAGCTGTAACCTGATCTCCTGTCATGAAAAGGTTTTGCTTCAGCTCTGGAACAAGATACACATTACTGATACTCAAATTTAGAGATTTCAGAAAAATAGTTCCTTTTCCAATGGATTTCAAAGAATTGCCATCTGCCTGTGACACGATGGAGTCCAGCTTCTCGAAAGTCTGGAACAGTCTCTTGTCGTTGACCAGATGGTGCGAAGATCCCGAATCTATGATCAGATAAGACCCGTCATCGTCTTGGTCATCAAGCTGAGTGAGCATTACAAGCATTTTGCGTGCTGTAGGGCCCTTGCTGCTGCCGCCGCTGCTGCTGCTGCTGCCGCTACCGCCGCTGCCTCGCCCCTTAGGCCCAGAAGCCTGTTGTTGACTTCCTGAGTCCTTCTGGGGTCGTCTGCATGTCTTGGCTGTGTGTCCAGGAATATTGCATAACTGGCATCTGACCACAGCTTTAAGGGCTTGTGCAGTCTCTGCAGATGCACCAGGTGAGGGTGAGACGCGCTCCCCGTTGGCCTCCGCCTGTGCGCGGGTCCTGTCCTCCTCATTAAGCAACGAAGCATAAATTCCTGCTGCAGTCATTTGCTGAGGGTCTTGAGCCCCCAGCTGGGCTGCAATAGCATTATAGGACTTGGGAAGGCTATTTAGCACTGTAAAGCAATAAATGTCGTCATCCAAATTGACGTTTCTGTCAACTAGCTCCTGGCGTAGTTGACGCATCTGATGCAAATGGGCTCTCAGGTCTCCTCCCTCCTTCAGACGCAAATTAATTAATCTCTGAAAGTATAACATTGTTGATCCGGCGCGCAACCTAAGGTGCTCGTCCCGAAGATGAGTCCAAACATCATAAGCATTATCTAAGTTCCGAATATGAACCAGCTGTGATGGGTCCAAATGCAGAACTATTGTTGCCCTTGCCTGTGCGTTGCGATTCAACCAGTCATACACAAAGGAACTCAGGCTGTTTTTAACAGACCTTCATCGGATGATGAAAAAGTGCTAGAAGCACTTGACCCACTGTTTACCATTGGTATGAGTTCTCCCAAAAGTCCTGAGGGGGAGAATCTCAGTAAACAGGATTTGCACCTCTCACGCAGGTCTGAGAGGATTAGAAGAGGACCCAAGAGGTATTCTCAGGAGTTTGCCAACACAGCAATTGCAAATTTAGCTGTGCTTAGAACTCCAAAACAGGCAGCAGTCACACAGGCTAAGCCACAACAACAGGTTGTCAAACGCAACACTGTTTCTGTCAACAGAGCAACTGCTCTGGTCCCCTGGAAGCCAAAGCTGGTCAATCCAGTCTCAGAGAGTTCCACAGCAGGAAAGTCCTATTTTGTTTATGACAACTGTCTGTTCACTTCTCTTAATGATGCTCTCACATTTGCATCTTTTTCCATTTCAGGATTCAGGGGAGATGTTAGCATAAATCCTCTGCATGGCACAGATGCTGCATGTGGATGAATGTTTACTTTATGTGATTGCTGTAACTTTCCCACACAGGAGCTCAAGCTGTAACCTGATCTCCTGTCATGTGATGTTCTTTGTTCTCTTTCTACTTTCACTTTCTTCTGAACTGGAGAGTGATGGCTGAACACACACTCTCTGAATAAACGTAGATTAGCACCTACGATTGTTTGCTGTCTTCTTTACCGAAGCCAGTGGCAGTAGTAAGAATATTGGTGATTTACACCCCAATATTCCAACAACAATAAGAACCTTCAAGTCAAAAGGAAGTTGTTTGAATTAAGAGATCTGAACCCTGCTTTTATTTATAAATAAACTCAAAGTGGCTTATGAAATTACTATCCCAGCAAATGCTAATACAACCAGCATTGGCAAAATTTAAACGTGGGGGGAAAGATACACAAAATCAGAGTAAAAACTTGGCAGAATAGAAAGACCTTAGCAGCACACATAAAGTTTAAAACAGAGGGACTCAAGCACACCCCTCTGTGGATCTATGGAAACAGAAAATACCCTTTCTTGCTTTTGACCAACTTAAAACATTTACGGTTGCATATATATCCTCAACCATATAATAATTGTAAATTCACTTGATCAATATACTTAAGAATCAACAAAACAAGAAGTGACAGTCAGTGGTGAAGTTAAGATATGACTGTGTTGGTTATTCAACTGCAGATTCTATTCAAGATAGCACCGAGGCAAATATTCCATTACAGCAAGGACTTTTTCTTGTGCAACAGAATGTTCTCCCCTTGTGTGCCCCCTGAAACTGTCACTGGGTTCACCCAACTCTCCAGAGCAAATTTAAAGCAGATGGTACAGGGGAGGAAGGAGAAAAATCTCCTTTTACTACTACAAAAAGTTAGTTGACTACTGCCCTGTGACTTTTCTGACTGAGAATGAGTGTTCGGCCCACACTCCCTTCTTGCCTTCTCTCATGGGCCTTAATGCAATACTTCCTGGGTTTGTTAGACTGTAGCTTCCTGTTACAATTGGTTAATGGTTGTTTTTATTTCCAATGTGTGCCCAGTGACACCATGTGTAATCATGGTACTATGAACAAGCTTCCTCCTAAAAGTAATATGGAATAGCTGCTGTACAAAGAAATAGCTGTGGCTATTAGAATTGTCAATGCGCATTTAAGAAACCTGCAAACCTACCCATTGTGGTGCCCTGGGAATGGCCAACATAAAATATTTGTTCCTGTCCGGTTTTGTTCAGGATAAAATCTATTGAAGCAGGAAGGTCATATCTAGCCATTTCATCAAAACTGCAAAGGAAAGGGGAAAAAACCAGCCTATGTTTAACAGACTTGCATATGCAGTGGGACCCACATTTTGTTTGTCTCAAATGCAATGTTCTCAGCACAATGCAGTCGAAAAAACAGACTTGGATTTGGCAGATCAAAGTTCACCACAGACCCATCAAGTCCCCAAGTCTCTGAACATTTGTGAAGCAGTCTTTTTTTTAATTAAGCCATTACTTGTCCTTCTTAGATATCTCCACCGGCGCTGTTCAGAAATGGCTAATGCTGAATTATGAGCACTTCACTGCACATGAAGAGAGGCCACCACCTAGTTAACAGCAACCACGTGGCTATCAAAATGTGGCAGTTTTGACAGGCAAGCTGTCTCTAGATGTCAGATAGCAGCACCTGGAAAACCAAATAAGGCAAACCGAACTTTCACCAAAGTTCTTACAAATCATCAGGGAGGTTTACAAACGCAACACTGACAGACTGGAAGAGGAAGACAAATCCTGCTGGAAAAGGGAGGTGAAAAAGCCATGTTTCTCCCAGTGTGATGAATACTGGAAACAATGGGAGAAACTACTTTTTAAAATGTCAATTTGGGAGGAACAGAATTTATGCAGTGGGCAGCGGAGGGCTCTGCTTCCTCTTGCGCCCATGTCTGAGGATATTCTCCCACATCAAATCTAATTCCAGCCAAAGTCTATTAGCACCACTAAGGACACTTTTCACCACCATCATTTTATATTGAATGTCTTACCTGCACTTCACCCTGAGGTATCAGGGTGGGTTGCAACAATTTTAAAATGCAGTATTAAGAACAGTTAAAAGACATTACAATAAAAGAATATATATATACACCTCTGGTGTCAAGGGCCAGGGGAAAGAGATGACTCTTCAGCATAGAAGATACGTCAAGTGTACCTCTATGAGAAGGGAACTCCAAAACTTAGGGGCTGCCGCACAGAATGCCCTCTCCTAGGTGATCACTTTCTGAAGCTCTGAGGGTGGCAGAACTACCAAGAGGTTCCATTCTCCCCAAGAGGGTTTGTAGGCATGGGCACCAGGATAAATTTTCAGCGGGGTTCAAAACACTGAAATGGGAGCAGGCTAGTTTCTCATTTTTTTTAAAAAAAAGGATAATTGCTCCTGTACAATTTGCCACATACCACAGATTTTACAAATGCTAGAAAGAGTTAACTCTTTTTAAAAAAAATTAAGAAAATGAAGGTAGGAATCAGGAAGTTGTAGTTCATCTGCCCTTGCTGCAGATGCTAGTGTCTGTAGATATTTGGGGCCTAAGTCATTTAGAACTTTAAACACTAATGTGAGCACCTTGAACTGGGCTCAAAAATGAATTGCCAGCCGGTTTCATCCTTTGATGCTGGGATTATCCCAACTGTGGGCTTCAACCAAGCACACAATTCCCCATATGTACAATATGTGCAAGTTTGATTGTTTATTTAACTACGGTACCAATATGAAGAGCATGAGTCTAAAGGGCAAAACCAGGAACCAGTGACATGCAAGTAAGTTTAGATATTTCACTCTACCTGAACATCCAGAATTCTTCTTGGTCTGCTGTATAGTGTATGTGTTTTCTGGACCAAGTGTTACCTCTGGAGTTTCCCAGCCAAACATCATAGCCAGCATCAGCCAGCATAAAGCCCAGGCTGTTGTAGTCTAGATTTGTCACCCAGTTACTGCCATCAGCAAGCAAGCCGTGCTGCAGAAACACTGAAGGCTTGGGACCTGAAAGTGAAATGTTTTAAGTAAAGTTACTGCTTCAGTGTCTGCTTCCAACAAGACTGAGATCCATTGAAATTTTTAACGCCAGTCATGTGATCATTCCATGCCTGCTATAAACATGGGGCAAGAGAATGCACAGCCAGCAATTCCACAAGTGGCGTCTTTTAGTCTGGAATGAATAAGGGGGATAGTTCGGTGAGTTTTGCTCACCGAAATTAATTAGGCATGACTAAGTCAACAACAGGTCTACTCTGAGTAAAACTTGGTGGAATACCAACCAATCACTTCTGAATGCAATGTGGAAAGCAGAGCAAACACATTTTTTAAATATCCAACCTTTGCCCAATTCAAAACAGCTCTTATTTTATCTAGAGGTATGAGAAATCAAAACACCAGACTTAAGTGTCCTTTGGGGAAACGTCCTTTTCTTCTATCACTTTGGTACCTTGTACTAAAATTCTCCTTTATTACAAACAGATCCACAGCCCCACTTAACAGTTTTAACACTGCAAGAACCATCACTGAATGTATCAAAGGCAGCGTATTTGACACAAACAGCCACAAGATAAACTGAAACCGAGGGAAACGAGCTACTTTTCCCAAGATACTTGATGCCTCTTGATTAGAACAGACCAACTGTGTGGGACAAAGTTTTTGTGGTTGTTAAACATCACTAGGGTATCCATTAAGCTAAACAAATTATTTGTTCAGCTTCCCACCCACCCCGCATCAAACCTTATAATGGAAGAGGGGCGGGAAAATGAGACATTGAAGCTACAGCTTGGTACAGACCATCTGCCCTTACTTCATGACGCCACCTGTGCCTCGGCTACCAAAAATCATCACTTGTTAGACAATCCTTTACTCGGGCTTCACAAATGCAACAACCTCAGGTTGTCCTAGCCCCATACCTTGGAGTGAACTCCTTTTACTCAAGGAAAAAGCTGCAGGCAAGAGAGGCAAAGGCATTGGGACACTGAGCTGGGTGTGCTGGATGCCTGGATACCACATGCATAGGCAAACTCGGCATCTCCAGATGTTTTGGGACTACAACTCCCATCATCCCTAGCTAACAGGATCAGTGGTCAGGGATGATGGGAACTGTAGTCTCAAAACATCTGGAGGGCCTAGTTTGCCTAAGCCTGTGCTACCACCTCCACCCTTTTTGAAACAACAGGCAGTAGTGAGTCTCTGTGAATGGCTGAAGCAAATGCATATGTGACAACTGCAAAAAGACTCTTTTGCAACTAAAGAGATCCGCTCCCTGCCACCCCCCAAAAAATCACATGCACTTCCCTGTCACTTGTGTCAAGGTGGTGTGCAGCTCACAGCTATGTCAGGACTGAAAACAGCTGATGTCAACATGGACTATGACCTAGTTATTCTAGCTTCCCTTTCTGCCTGCCACCATACTTCCCCACTTCTTTTAACAGCCCAGGAAAGGATTAAAATATCCTTGACTTCATCTATTAGTATGATCTATTTTTTTGAAATCTTAAAAGAAAAATAGAACAAGAACATATTGGGCAATCATGTGCACTTCCTCCCACATTGCTGACCAACTGGTGAGACCACAAAATACAAAAACGGAAGAGGACACCTTGGCTGGCAACCATCACTTTTGTAGGAAAAATGAGACCACCATGTTATTTTGCTACACTGGATAGCAAGAGACACCCAAGAAAGCAAAACGGATAATAATAAAAAGAATAGCAGGCTGCCCAGTCATTATCAACATAATGTATCCACCCTACATCTCCAAGAATGGAGAAGAGAGCCAACCAATTGCTTGAGAAGAGACCTGCCAGCACCCTATGGGCAAATCAAGGAATGAGAACTGGGGGTGGGAGAGGGTCAAGAGCTTGTGCCTGACCTATGTCCCCACTCACTTAGCAAGGCTTCCTGTGCTCCTCTGAACCAAAGCCCTCTCATAGCCAACTTCTGAGGGTGGGTGGGTGGAGTAGCTTTAGCTCAGACCTGCTTAGTCAAGTACAATGTTTCCACACCTAATGCCTTTAGGAAAAGAAGCAGGGAATGTTCACTCCCCCACATGAAGAGAGAAAGTGCTCTGCTCTACCATGCCCTTGCAGCATATGTAATGAAGCCATACAAGCAAAACTGGTCCCAGTGGAGGCAGAATGGTGCCAGGTTTTGGATGCACTCCAAGTGTGGTAATATTTATCTGAATGTCTTGCAAATTCTCGGTGGCCCAGATTATGCTACTGCCTTTGTGGGAGGGGAGAACCCTGAAGATGAAAAAGACTCTGAAAATACACTGTTATTATTTTTATTTTAAAAAACACCAGTAAAAAGCTAAATAATAATACCTACCAGCCTTCCCTTCTCTCCTCATGCCCCAATTCTTAGATGGTAAAAGGGTTGCGGGGGAGGGGGACAGATTCATTTTGTCGGAATGAGCTCAATAGCAAGGTGTGTATGTATATATAACTTTGCTTTTTAACTGTTAGTTTCGCTGAACAAAGAACCTGTTATTTATAGATCTATAAGAACCCTACATTATCAAACAAATTATCTATTTTCGCACTGGTGAAAGCTGATGTAAGCAAAATTTCTCCAAAGCAAGAAGCCATCATTTCTTTCTCTGTATCTATATCTATATCTCTGCATAGTATGGGACATTTGTATTTACAGTGGTACCTCTACTTACGAATTTAATGCATTCCGAACGCACATTTGTAAGTCGAAAAAAATTGTAAGTCAAATCCCATAGGAATTCATTGGGAGAAAAAAATCGTAAGTAGAAGCAACCCTATCTAAAAATTCGTAAGTGGAAAAAATCCTATCTAAACCACATCCAAGATGGCGGACAGAGCTCCATTCGTAAGTAGAGTTATTCGTAAGTAGAGGTACCACTGTACGTGTACACACAATATATTACCTCAAAACATACACTCACCCTTGTTCCACTGATTAATTTTCCCATGAGGGATTCTGTTAATACTCAGGATATACCCATCATCTGTTACCACTTCATATTCCTCGCTGGGATATCCTCTGAAGGAAATAATTTCGCTCTAGGAGGGAAAGGAAAGAATGGGCAGCATTCAGTTGAGAACATTAGCAAGTGGCTTTAAAAAAGCCTGGACAATTCTTTTCCACAGAAGACAGTCAGTACCTGGAGTGTGCAAAAAGGTGCAAAGTCAGAAAAGGGAGTAGGACTGTACCACACAATCAGTTTGTCAGCTCCAAAGAAGTCTAATAAGTTATTGCTGTGGCCAAATCAGCAGTCTCTTTGGTGACCGCCTTTAACGCAAAACCGAACAGTATCTCAGAGGCAATTCAGCTTTCTAGAGCTATCAGATTAGGTACCTGAGCAACAGACTCATTGAGACAGCCTCCAGTTTTCCCAAGAATAATTATCAAGGGAAAGTTTGACACCTAACAAATAGTTTAGCACAAGGTTTTTCAGTGCCGTGCCCTCATATGCACACTCAGAGACCTTCCCTTAAATTTGCAGGATTCCACTCCCCCCCACACACAGAGAGAGGGGGGGGAAGAGGCTTGAAAGAAGCTTGCTGTTGTAGCAAATAGAAGGCATGTTTTAACAATAAGTCCAACCATCCCTACGTTAGTGGGTCACGAGAGTGTTGAGCAAGACTTGCCAGACAGAAACATTTTGGAATGTGGGCGTATAGTTCTGCTATCTCCAAGCCTCTCGCTGCCACTTTATATCTTTTATGGGATTGTTTTTTGTTTGTTTTATTGATTTGCTTTGTTTTAATGGCTGTAAGCCACCCTGAGAAATGTAATTGTATCAGAAGGGAAGGTTACGTGCCTAAAAAATAATAATGGTAAGTGAATATTTTCACGCACCCTGTAATCCCAAACTTTCAGTGAAAATGCAACTTCAGTAATATCAAGTGTAGCACCAATTGCCACTGATGCCTTTAACTATAATAGATACGACACAGAAAGGTAAAAAGAGCTTACAATATTCATAGTAGCTTCAGGGTCGACATTTTGTCTTCTCACAAAGTTTTCTGAAGTTGCCAGTCCTTGGATCAAACTTGCCACGACTATGAGGAGCCACATCCTTGAACTGCATGAAAACAAATTCATCTTTCAGTGCACATATGTAAGACTACTTTTCCACAAACCTAAATTAATACTTTTACAATGAAATCCACAAAGAGAACGGTCAAGGATGTGCGCACACGTTTCACAGAAAGAAACAATACATAAAGCAGCTTTTGAAGAGTAAGACAGTTTTTAAGAATGAACAGTGCTTTCCCAGAGGGAAAACACCTCTGTAATAGAGATAATTGGTTTTGGCCTTGCTCATGATCCAGCATAATTCCATGCACATATACCCATAAGGCAGTTCCATGCGATTTACTTCCAAAAAGCGGGTCCAGGTTTGCAGCCTTGGCTTAACAAAACTTTATACATGGTATGAAAGCTGTCTCAGTGTAATGGTTAAGGGTACAAGTCATGAATTAACAAATATCTTGTCCAAATCTCATTTTATTGGGTGGTTTCACATGGATTGTTATTCTTTTAAGATAATACTGGTCAACTGTATTTGGGTGTTGAAAAAGGGCACTTTGAATATTCCTGTTTGGTTGGCATGCCAAATGGATCATTTGGATTGCGACAGCTATTGAAAAGGCTGAATCAACTTGACATCTGCAACCAGAAAAAGGAGCCGTCACCATTCAATCATTTGGTGTGGTGGATCTGCTTCTGAAAATTTCCAGTGACCTGTGGAGGCCACCAGTTCTCCACATGATAGTAACTTTGTGTCAGCTTAACACACTTTGTCTTCAAATCAAAAGACCATCCTTTGCTCCCTTTCATATCAGCCATGCCCACACATAATGCTGTGCCAGAAAACCTGATGTAATAAAACAGAGTGTGTGCACCCACATGCAGGACCATCTCCCTGTTGTTTTGCTGTGCCCTCTAAACAAGCAACAAAGCATGCCAAGAGCCAGCATTTAACAAGAGATTTCCATTATGTGCAAGCCTGGAAACTATGGATAATGACTTCAAAACAAGCCAGAATATGAAGCCATTATCACCTATAGCCAAACCTCTTCTGGCATATATCAGAATATGTATATGTATATGTCCTTTCTACAAGGGAATTATATAAACTCATTATTTTAACAGTTATTTCCTTGATAATTTGAATCAACAAGAGAGGGGTGAATTTCAAAAGTTGCAAATACTGAATTTAAAAATAATAGTACAGTGGAATCTCGGTTTATGAACACCTCGGTTTATGAATTTTCAGTTTATGAACGCCGCGGACCCATCTGGAACGGATTAATTCACTTTCCATTACTTTCAATGGGAAAGTTCGTTTCAGTTTATGAACGCTTCAGTTTATGAACAGACTTCCGGAACCAATTACACCCATGCTTCAGTTTATGAACGCTTCAGTTTAAGTACTCCGTGGACCCGTCTGGAACGGATTAATCCACTTTCCATTACTTTCAATGGGAAAGTTCGCTTCAGTTTATGAACGCTTCAGTTTAAGTACTCCGCAGACTGTCTGGAACGGATTAATTCATTTTCCATTATTTTCAATGGGAAAGCTCGCTTCAGTTTATGAACGCTTCAGTTTATGAACAGACTTCCGGAACCAATTGTGTTCATAAACCAAGGTACCACTGTAATCTTGTTGCAGTTACCATTCTCTCTCCAAGGGGAGAGTCTTATACTTCAGATAAAAGACAGGGAGACATGCACCACCCCAATACGACATGCAAAACATTATTCAGTTTGGCCTTTGATCTGTGACTACGGCTGTCCTTGTTCTGCAGTTTCCCCACATGCCTTTTAAAAGCACATGACTGAGAGAAGATAAAGTTCATTGCAATCACACTTTCCTGAAACTGTTCTAAGATCAGCTAAACAAAGCCTGTTTTAGCTAAAAGGCCAAGGGCACCAAGAGACATAAAAGTCAAGGCACCAAGAGAGTCATTGGTATATTAACATTAATCACATTAAACTGCAATTTTTTCTTTTCTTTCCCCTTTTTTTTGCTAACCCTGCCTTCAGCAGCACCACAGAGAGTGTAAAGCATATGAGAACTTTCCCCCTCACTTTACATCCATGCCAAGAAATCTTCACCTTCTGATCAAAGATGCACGGCACACACAAGGCCAGTAGACCAGGCAACCTTCTTTATCATAGATCAGGCATCCCCAAACTTCGGCCCTCCAGATGTTTTGGCCTACAATTCCCATATTCCCTGACCACTGGTCCTGTTAGCTAGGGATCATGGGAGTTGTAGGCCAAAACATCTGGAGGGCTGCAGTTTGGGGGTGCCTGTCATAGATGTTTAGTCAGCTTTTGAGCCAAATTGTCTCTTGTGAAAAGCTTTCAGCTTTAAGGCATTGAAGAAGCAAATGAGGAGTTACCTGTAGGGGTTCCAAACCCAAGGGCCACCCAACACAGAGCAGGTTTCAGTAATCCAGCCCCAAGCTTACCAATGTTACCAATGCATGGATTACATGGGTCAAGCTATCCCCATGCTACAGCCAGTCCAGGGAGTTGTACTGGCTGTCAGCCTCCTATTCTTCAGTCTCAGTCTTACAGAACTCAGCAAAGAGGAGTATTTGGGGGGGGGGATAAGAGTTGTCTCCGCTTGTCATTGGCCACCTTCTGTTTGTCTCCCTGCCTTCCATCCTACTGGTTCCAATGGGCATTAGCTACCACTGATAATTGATTCATTTTATTTATTGCATAAAATGTATACATTGCTTGAATGTGTAAAAACAAAAATCCTCAAAGCTGTTTACAAGAAGATAAACCAACACTGGTTTAAATGTATCACTGAAAAAGGAAAACATCCCCTATTTCTGTCTCTTCCTTCCCATTTTCTCTTCCCATCAATGAGTGGATCCTTATTTAACCAAATGACACAACAGACAAAATTCTAGGTCTGTAGAAGTACAAAAAATATTTAAGCAGGGGTGGGGGGAGAGATCCTACAGAGAAAAATGGAACAATTCATTGAGTGCGCAGGGGGGAGGGAAGGGAGGCTGGAATGGAGTAACCCAGGAAAGGGCATGGCTGGCTATCTGGAACACTGGACAAGAGCACTCCTTGCAGCAACATGTTGTTGGTCATCTCTCTTTCAGAGAACAGAAACATGGAAGCAGCAGGTATTAATAAACACACAACTGTTCTAAAAGAAGAAGTTAAAGAGGAAGTGTCACTTGCTAGTGGTGCTAACGTTGCCACGAAAGATGTATTTCTCCTTTCACAGACAGCATCTAACAAGCAGAAGTCTCTTGAGAAGTAGGAAAATATGTGTTTTCCCACAACACTACCTTAGCAATGCTCACTGAGGAAACCACTTTGAAAGAGAAATCCCAAAAGAACCTGGAGTGGCTTAAAAATCAGTAACAAAAACCATTCTTGAAACAAAAACATGACAAATCGACACAGGAAACAATCATAAGGTTGGGGAGTACACAGGCCTGCACATGTTAAAGTTATCAGCTAACCAGTCTGGCCTGCCCTTGTGCCTTTTAACTGTGCCTTTCTACAGCTGTGATCTGCAGAAACCAGCAGGCAAAGTATTTCTGGGCATGAAGGTGAGCATAAACGCTGGCTGCAGATGAAGATGCTCTTATACATGCAGGACATGGTTAGCAAGTTGTCAATTCCAGCATAGCTCTCTTTCTCTCTAATTGCTCTGGAATAACCGTCATATACACAGTCACTAAAATGGGTTAGGATCTCCACTACATTCTGCACAGCTGCAGGGATTACAATGGGAAGTCAGAGGAGCTGCGTTTGAAACTCCCATTGTTCTGGAACGGGTCGGCAAGGCTTACCGGGCATGGGCCGGATCACTCCCACGGAGATCCTCTGTGCACCGGACCAGCGTAGTGCAATACTGGAAACCATGTCTGTGCATGTCCATGGTGCCGGAAATTGCATCTGCGCATGCCCAGATGCTGAAAATCGCTTCTGCGCTGGCAAAATTTTGGGTGTCTGGGCATGTGCAGAAGCGATTTTCGGCATCTGGGCATGCGCAGAAACAATTTCCAGCGCCACAGACATATGCAGATGTGATTTTTGGTGACTGGGCATGTGCAGAAGCGATTTCCGGAGCCGCAGAAGAGAGTCCCTGCGCCACGTTGTGCCGGTTTAGCGCACCGCGCGGGGACTTGCCAAGCAGGCGGCTCAGTTTTGGGGCAGCTCATGGGCCAGTTAAGCAACCCACATGGGTCGCTTCCAGCCCTTAGGTTGCCGACCTCTAGAAGCATTTTGCAAATGGGAATGTCATTAATGCAAACAGTTTCTGAGCTCTGGGTGCAGTACTGTGCCTAAAATTTCAGATTGAAACTGCCACTGCTGGAAGGAAAGAAGGACCTGTTTCTGCCTCCCCACTTCCAGTCACTCTCTTTAGCCTGGAGAAGGGACCTTCTTAAGAATATTAGGGGGCTTTCCCCACGCTGGTCCTACCTGCGGATGCCCAGGACTGAATATAGTAATTTTTGCATGCAAAGCTTGTGCTCCACCACTGAACTTCAGCTGATGGATCAGGGCCCTTAGGAGTCCTGCAATGTTAGCACCATTTTCTTATGTGTTTAGACCTTTTTTAAAAAGGAATTATCAGTACAGCAACAGTTTTCAGAGTTGTTCAGCAATTTCATCAGGCGCAGGTGTCTCTTATCACGGCAAAACAGAAAAAAAACTCCACTTCTCCACAACTCTCAAAACTTGAAAAAAATCTGCTGCATCTGATGAAGTGGCTTCTAGTCCACAGAATGGGGGTGACCAACATGGTGCCCTCCAGAAGTTGTTGAACTACAACTCCCATCATGCTGGGCCACTGGCCATGCTGGCTGGGGCTGATGGGAGTGGTAGTCCTTACGATGTCTGGAGAGCATTGTATCTGCTACCCTTGCCACAGAAGCTTCTGCCACAATAAATTTGTGGAAGCTTTCTGAAGTGCCACAAGACTCTTGATTTCTGCTGCTGTCCCTTTTTAGCTGGGCATCTAGACAGAAAGAAACTGGGCATAAATTTAAATGGATTTCAGGTTGTAGATTAGAATGAACAAGTGTCGTGTGCTGTATATCAGTACCCCTATTTCACGCCCAAAATATGCAGCTAGAAGATTGGGGGAAAGGTAATCTTCTTAAAGCACCATCTCACTACATAAAACTGCAAGAGCTGAAGGGTCCTAACCTAAAGTGCAACTCATTCTTTGTTCCGAGGAACTCAAGTAACAGACTGAAAGGTTTCATAGGAGGGAGAAGCCAAATGGGAGCAGCAAAATTAAGTTCCTACCACCCCAAGTAAAACAACCACTTAGTTATGTCCATCTCCATGCCAGTAATTCAGTTGTGATTCATTTCAGCCCGTTATGCAGCATATATAAAGAACAAAAAGACACATACTTGAGGGCAAGGCAGGGGGAGAGAAGAATAAGACCTGTAGTGTTAAAGAAGCTAGTTCACTCCACCAGCATGAGAAAATCACAGATCATCTAGTCCAACCCCCTGCAATGCAGAAGCACCAATGGGGACAGGTTGCCATTGCCACTTTCCCTCTTTCTAGGTGTTGCCTTTTTTGCTGTTGCCAATTCCCTTCTGGTCCATATCGCCATAAAGGGGTACAGGGTAAAGGGGGCCCTGACCATTAGGTCCAGTCGTTACCGACTCTGGGGTTGCGGTGCTCATCTCGCATTATTGGCCAAGGGAGCCGGTGTACAGCTTCCGGGTCATGTGGCCAGCATGACAAAGCCGCTTCTGGTTAACCAGAGCAGCGCACAGAAACACCGTTTACCTTCCTGCCTATTTCTCTTCTTACCTATTTATCTACTTGCACTTTGACGTGCTTTTGAACTGCTAGGTTGGCAGGAGCTGGGACTGAACAATGGGAGCTCACCCCATCACAGGGATTTGAACTGCCAACCTTCTGATCGACAAGCCCTAGGCTCAGTGGTTTAACCCACAGCGTCACCTGCGTCACCCTGTACCCTCCAGCATTTCTCCCATGAAAAGAGAGACGTCCCCTCCAACATTTCCATCAGGATGTCCTCCAACCTATTGCATCCCCTCCACCTTTCTCCGATGAAAACAGGGGCTTCCTAAGGAAAAGCCAGACATTCTGGGATCCAATCAGAAACCGGGACGGCTTCTGTCAACCCTGGGCTGAACCTGGACAAGAGGGACACTTGGAGGGCCTGCCAAACCCCCTCCCCGAAAGCTTTAGCTGGCAACTATCCCCCCCATCCCGAGCAAGGGTCCAGCAACAGGCGTCCCTTCGTGCAGGCCACGGGCGCCCTTCAGAACCGCACAGGAGGAGGCTCCTCTCGCCTCCACGACAGACCGGAGCGTCCCTGCGCGAGTCGCCAGGCTCCAGGCCACTTTTGATTCACTTTCAGGTCTTGGCGCACCACCTTTGCTTATAGCCCCAGGGAAGGGATTCCTCAGTTCCTGCGGAATTCAATGCACAATAGCACCAAGCACAAGAAGCGCCCTGTTGACTCCCCCCACCCCCCGCTCCCTTCAGGCGATGCCCCAGCATCCCTCCCCGCCCCTTGCGCGCTTGGGAAGCGAAGCCACTCACCGGAAAGCCGAGGGACGAAGGAGTTGCAATCCAGGCTTCTTCCCCTCAGCGGCAAAAGGGGGTGCGCGGCACAGCCAACCCCAAGCCACGCTTGTCCCTCTCAGGCCACGCGCGCCGTCCAATCAGAGCGCGCGGAGAGGGAGGGAATGCCCACCCTGCGTCTCTTCCTCCTCCCACCCAGCCGAGGCCTGGGCGCCGGTGGTCGGGGGCTCGCAGAGGCAGCGGGCGAGGTTGAGAGAGCGCAGGCTGGAGTCGGTAATGGCGCCGCCGAGCGTCAACGGCGGAGCAAGGATAACCCGCCTCTACGCCTTTATAGGCTTCCTCTTCCTCTGGCGTCCGCGCGAAGGAGCCGCTGCTCCTCCCGTGGTGCTGACTCATGCGGGCATGAGCACATTTACGACGAGGAGGCGAGTACTGTACCTTTGAACTCCCTGGGAGCTCCCACAGACCGAGTGAAACCATCCAGGCTAATATTGCCAGCTCTGGCCGGCAGCCAGAGCATCCGGGCACCAGAGAAGGGAAGCTTCCCGGCCAGCCCTGCCTAGAGATGCCAAGGGCCGAACCCGGGACCTTCTGCAGGCAGAGCAGAGATGTTATGCCACTGAGCTACTTCTCAAGTGTCCAGGAGTATGCGGGATAACCAGTGCTTTTTTTCTAAAAAAAAAAAAAAGAAATGGTTAAATTTTGACTCAAATCGGGGGAAATAAATACAGTAAAGTACAAAAGTACAAAGAACATGCATTACCACATATTACACAGCTGACAGCTCACAGTATTAGGATGAGGTTATGTGCACTAACATCTTCCTGATTCCTCTGCTTGCTGATTGGTCGCCAGGTGTCGTCCTTTCAAAAACCATGAATTTACACACACTGAAGGAGGGCCTACCAATTTTATCAATATTAAGTTGGCTACAGTGTTTAAATGCAATGAAGCTCTTGTTGGAGTCAGTGTTAAATTCATATGTCAGATTCACAAAATGTTGAGGGGTATGCTTACCCCTGCATACCCCCGGGGTGGGGGGGAAGCACTGGGGATAACCCAGACTGAAATTTTCAGGTGCCAGAAAAGGCTATTTATGCATGCAACAACTGCGGTCCTTGTTTTGTTAGCCCCCAAATGGAAAGTGAGCAAAGTCCCAACTAAAGACAGATGGCAACTTATGTTGACAGAATATGCACAACTTGCAGATTTAACATAGAATAAGAAAGCAAGAAGAACATGCATTTAAGGAAGATTGGGAAAACATTTATTGGATATATGGAAAATAACTATTCAGCTGGAAATTCTGGCAGCTTTAAGACAAATTTAACAGAGTAAATAACTTTTGATGGATGTAAAAGTGGAAAATGGCTTTGAATGGTTATAGTAAAATATGCAGGAATGTATGATACGTAAAATGAACAATGGAAAGAGGCGAAGGGAAGTCACTGGATATTTTAAAGTTTGTAAAATGCTTATTTGAAATTGTTAAACAGAAAATTTAATACAATGATTATATAAAAAAGGAGTGGCTGTGGTATGTGATCCATTCAATACCACGAGACTGGGAATTGTAGCTCTGAGAGATCGGCACCCTTAACAGACTACAGTTCCCAGGATTCGTTGGGGGACAGTGAGACTGTTAAGTGTCATAAGTGTGCTCTCAGTGTGTGTTGGAGAAGTGACCCATTTGGGATTGGGCTTTTACAGCACATAGAATCACAGAAATGTAGAGTTGAATGGGACCCCAAGGGTCATCTAGTCCAACCCTCTGCAACACATGAATCCTGCCCACAGCCATCCCTGGGTGGGCAGGAGTCCCCAACCTTCTAGTTAACAGCCAGGTGCACTGGCCTATTGTGCCACAAGGAACTGGGTGCACGTTACTGACTCGGGTCTGAGAGCCCAAGCTTGGTGAACCGTTTTGGTTTCCTGAGTGTTATGCAGAAATCCCAACAGGGTTGCAGTGGTTTGAGTGTCAGGACTAGAATGAGACCCAGGTTTGAATCCACTCAGCCATAAAGCTGAGAGTGACCTTAAACTAGTCATTGAACTCTCAGTCTTGCCTACCTCACAGGGTTGTGAAAACAAAAGGGAGGGAACACACCAGAAAGAGAAAGTGGGAGAAGAAACAGATGATGAGGGAGAGCTGAATTCTTTTGGATGCCACCTGGGTGCTCTTCTGGTAAGAATACGCAAACATAAAGGTAATGACGACTTATCCACTTGCTCAGCATCACTGAAGTGAAAAGAGAGGTCACACAACCACTAAAATGGTCTGACATTTTGACCAACAATACAATGAAAATGAGTTCACCATAGCTGCCAAGTTTTCCCTTTTCTCGCAAGGAAGCCTATTCAGCATAAGGGAATTTCCCTTTAAAAAAGGGATAACTTGGCAGCTATGGTTCACTAATACCTCAGTGGGCGAAATGTGACAAGACACTAGCAAATGAAAGTGTCCGTTGAAGCATTGTGGTGGGTGGGAGAACCATACAAGTTTTTATACAAACCACTTGATTCCCCCCACCCCCCAAATAATAGGCAACCAGTTTTTAAAAGCAAGAAAACTTTGCACTATCTATGACAGGAAGAATGGACTTGTTCACGAAGTTGCTTCAAATGCAACTTTGATAAACCGCTTTCTTCACACAGGAAACCCTAGCTTCCAAGTAGGTGGACCCTGTTCTAGAAAAAAGTGTGAAAATTAAGAAAATTGTTAATTTAATCAAAAGCTCATGAAACCTCATACAAAGTTCTCTGCAAAGGAGTGGGCTCTGCACTTCAAACTCTTGTTACGCATAAAAGTGAGGTGATTGTCAGGAGGACAATTGCTCACAAGGCTGTTCTGGTTTTCTTCAGAAATAAATAATCAGCATGTGCTTCGTTTGACAACTCATTGCGGCTTTTACCACTTTTGACTGGTTTTTGAGTGGTTGACTGGTTGATCAAAAAGTAAATAATTGCTTGCATCAAAGGAGAAGTTATGTAATATGTAGAGCAGTTAATTTGTTCAGTGCCTATTTCCTCCCAAAACTATGTGAGAATGTACAGTGAGTACAATTATTCACTGTGGAAACAGAGTCACTGGAATCAAGATATGAGTTACAAGAACAGTTCCTTGAGCTCCCTTGTGACACAACCTTAAAAGGGAAATTTCAGCAAGTAACATTACCAAAGTTTTGGATTTCAGTGACTAAAAGAATACATACCCAGAATTGGAAAGTGAAACCATCATCTACCCACTTCTATTTTGTATACCACTTGTCTTGTGATCAAACTTCTCAAGAATCATGATCCAAAAAACAAAACAGTTCAGCTGCATGGAATGAGATGTGACTTAGCCTTTCTAATATTACTCCTCGCAGGAATGAAATCCGGAAGAACAAACATGCCCAGATGACTCACTGAAATTGTGAGCAAGTCTGAGGAAAAACTAAATGGTTTTCAATAGCTTCTCAATAGCTTTGGGCAAAGAACAACTATTTAAAAAAATCCCTGGTTTTCAATACGTAGTAGCAATACTAAGCTTGCTCTGTGAATTGTCATTTTAGGATTAATCATGTGCCTTATTAGTGCTGTTACCGGTAAATATAAATAAAAATGAATATGTGGAAGTAGGTCCCATGTTGCAGATTAGGAGTCAGAGGTGGGTCTTGGGTCTGGGGCATTTGAAGCCCACTACTCTAAAGCATTGGACGTGGGTGGCACTGTGGGTTAAACCACTGAGCCTAGGGCTTGCTGATCAGAAGGTCGGCGATTCGAATCCCCGCAACGGGCTGAGCTCCCGTTGCTTGGTCCCAGCTCCTGCCAACCTAGCAGTTCGAAAGCACGTCAAAGTGCAAGTAGATAAATAGGTACTGCTACAGTGGGAAGGTAAACGACATTTCCGTGTGCTGCTCTGGTTCACCAGAAGCAGCTTTGTCATGCTGGCCACATGACCTGGAAGCTGTACGCTGGCTCCCTCTGCCAATAACGCAAGATGAGTGCCGCAATCCCAGAGTCGGTCACGACTGGACCTAATCGTCAGGGGTCCCTTAACCTTTACCTTTTTACTCTAAAGCATAGAGTGCTAGTGAAATTCTTAAGAAGGTTTATTGCAGGGGTCCCCAAACTAAAGCCCGGGGGCTGGATGCGGCCCAATCGCCTTCTAAATCCAACCCGCGGACGGTCTGGGAAGCAGCATGTTTTTACATGAGTAGAATGTGTCCTTTTATTTAAAACACATCTCTGGGTTATTTGTGGGGCCTGCCTGGTGTTTTTACATGAGTAGAAGGTGTGCTTTTATTTAAAATGCATCTCTGGGTTATTTGTGGGGCATAGGAATTCGTTCATATTTTTTTTCCAAAATATAGTCTGGCCCCCCACAAGGTCTGAGGGACAGTGAACCGGCCCCCTGCTGAAAAAGTTTGCTGACCCCTGGTTTATTGTTTTGTCTCACAATGTCTCTGAATACCGCAGAACTGTAACAACGAACATATTCTAGCCAAGATGATGTAGTAACACTGGACAAACAGCTGGTTTCTATTTTTGTTGAAAACACAAACATAACTACCAAAGAAAGGTAACTATGGTAGCTTGTGAATATCACAGCACCACCCTGTGGTACAGAGGCAAATATGGCATGATGCCTTGTTTGAGCAAAACCTCAAGTCTTTCTTTCTTTCTTTGTAAATAAAATAACTGTATGCGCTCTATACAACACCTTATATATAATCCAAAGGACTATATTCCTTTTACACAGCATCTTTGTGATCCAAAAGGATCACTTTCTTGCTGAAATATGCTGTTTGGTGAATTTTCGTTGTACATGTTTTGTTCTTTGAATTTTCATGATCTTGACCTAAGAGCTGTGCAGGAGTCCTGGAGCCTTGGACTCTCCTCACTGCCTTTGGCTGTTGCAAAGCAGAGGAGCAAACCCTAGGCTGGCTGGAGCCTTCCGCCTGGCTTGCTTTGTCTCCCCTCCTGCATTCCCTGCCTTGCTGCTAAGGATGGGCAAAGGGGCATCTTCCATGTTGCAAGGAACGAATGGTTCCAGAAAACTGGGGTGGGTGGAGAGAGGCAGATCCAACATATTTCCTTTTAGCAGAAAGACAGCAAAACAGACCTTTGTGTGTGTGTGTGCCTGGGGCATACTATGTAGGTGGTGAGCTGTGTCTGTCCACTACAAATTTATGCAGGCCTGTTTTAACACACACATGCAATCTGGTATTGAAAAATGGATGGGTGGATCACATGCATTAAAAACAAAAAGAGGACACCCCCTGAGTAAAAGAAACATGTACAGAGAACCAAAATTAAATAACAGTGCAATGTTGGGTAATCCTTACTTTCACATCTCTGCACACCAGAAGGTGGGTGTGAAGCAGGCGTTGGCTTATCTGCTTCCTCCTTTTCCCCTGACTGGCAGAGAAGTTCTACTGACACTGCTTTTCTTCCAAATTCAGACCCCAGCAGGCAAGCTAAAAGTACAGCGATAGCACTAGGCTGGTGGCATCAGGCTAGCCTCCTTCCTCACTTAGCATCTACTAAGACTGCCCGGCAGGCACTCCTCACTCCTTGCCATCATTTGTATGGTTATGGCTACCCTGAGCAAGCAAACAAGCACACAGCTACTCTCAGTGGCATTTCAAATTGATGTCCACTTCAAACTGCATGTGTGCAAGCAAGCACCACTTTTGAAACACATGCTTCCATCGTCCCCTGGCCAGGTGCATCTGTGTGGAAGACATACGGTACACATGCAAAACAACAACAACAACAACACCCAAAAGGCATATACAGTATACATATAGTCAGTCAGTTTTATTGCACATAGCCAAAGGCTGCCGCAATGTACACAGAATCGTTCAACAATTAAAAGGAAATATGCTAGATTAATACTAAAAACTAAAAACATTTATATCCTCAAAACATTACCTACTCTAACAGAGCTATAAAGGTAAAGGGACCCCTGACCATTAGGTCCAGTCGTGACCGACTCTGGGGTTGCGCGCTCATCTCGCATTATTGGCCGAGGGAGCTGGCGTATAGCTTCCAGGTCATGTCATGACAAAGCCGCTTCTGGCAAACCAGAGCAGCAAACCAGAGCAGCACATGGAAACACCGTTTACCTTCCCGCTGTAGGCAGTGCTTTCGAACTGCTAGGTTGGCAGGAGCTGGGACCAAGCAACGGGAGCTCACCCCGTCACAGGGATTCGAACCGCCGACCTTCTGATCAGCAAGCCCTAGGCTCAGTGGTTTAACCACAGCACCACCTGGGTCCCTAACAACAGAGCTATAGAAATACCTTAATATACAGGTTAAGACTTTAAATAATAAAATTTATAGGCTAAAATCACCACATGGCCACTAATATATTAAAAAATAATGTTAATTAATACAATGTACAATTATATTTGGAGTTTGGTGATAAAGCTAGAATGTAGGTAGGGTCAAATAAATCCATCTCCTTTACAGTTGATGGCTATCCAGAATGCAGCAGCTAGACTGGTGACTGGGAGCGGCCGCCGAGACCACATAACACCGGTCCTGAAAGACCTACATTGGCTCCCAGTACGTTTCCGAGCACAATTCAAAGTGTTGGTGCTGACCTTTAAAGCCTTAAATGGCCTCGGTCCGGTATACCTGAAGGAGCGTCTCCACCTCCATCGTTCTGCCCGGACACTGAGGTCCAGCGCCGAGGGCCTTCTGGCGGTTCCCTCATTACGAGAAGCCAAGTTACAGGGAACCAGGCAGAGCGCCTTCTCGGTAGTGGCACCCACCCTGTGGAATGCCCTCCCACTAGAGGTCAAAGAGAACAACAATTACCAGACCTTTAGAAGGCATCTCAAGGCAGCCCTGTTTAGGGAAGCTTTTAATGTTCGATGGATTTTTGTATTTTAATGTTTGATGGATTTCTGTATTTTAGAATTTCTGTTTTGTTGGAAGCCGCCCAGAGTGGCTGGGGGAACCCGGCCAGATGGGCGGGGTATAAATAATAAATTATTATTATTATTATTATTATTATTATTATTATTATTATTATTATCTTGGCTATATAATTTGCTCTAATTTTCCTAGCGGCAGTTGCTACATGCCAGGTCACATACATATCTGTGTCTGCAAGGAGATATAAAATTATGTCGGAGGGGTTCTGGCCAGGGGACCTTGTCATTATAGGTGCTAAAAATCGTTCCCTTACTTCATTATATAAGGGACAGCACAAGATATAATGCATAAGGTCCTCTACTCCAGGACATCCCCTAATGCAAACACGATCGTTTGTTGGTATGTCTCTGTGTCTCCCATCTCTATAAGCAGAGTTTATTGTATTTAATCATAACTCTGTAAAAGCTTTCCGAAGTTGTACAAAAGTAAGTTCATTGAAATAAGGTGTTTGTTCATGGGCCTCTCTAAGTTTAAAATATCATGGGGCACATGGGGCGCATGTGGATGTATACATAGAGTTTAGGTTGACCACGGCCCTTATGGTTCATTTAAAAATATTTTTCTGGGAATATAAGGGAAGTTCTTTGATCTCGGTCACTGAGAGGTCATATTTGCCCATCAGTTGGGCAGCGTGATGTACCCAGTTTTTAAGGGGTAATCCATTCAGGCATTTTTTTATTTTATTTTTTTGGTAGCCTGGTGTTGTCCATCTGTTGAATTCTAAACCAATAGCAGAGGATTCTTTTATCTATTTGGCTCTCTATGCTCAACATGCGAGTTTCCAGCCTAACCATGGCAGATTGCACGTATTTAGGTAAACCTAAAAAGACTCTTATAAAATAATTCTGTGCGGGTTCCAAACCGGAAACCTTTGAGGTACCCCAAACCTCTGCACCATATAAAATCTGGGCCATTGATTTTGCTTTATACACAGATAAAGCTGGGTTAACCAGATTTCCACCTTTACAAACAGCGAATTTCAAAATAGCTTTTGCTGATCTAAAGGCTTGCAATTTAATATTAGATAGCTGTATATTCCAAGATGCCATTTCTGAATAAACCAATCCCAGATATTTAAACGTATTTACTTGGTTTATAATGTGTTCGTCCAGGTGCCAAACATGCTTTTTAGGGCGCTTCCCAAATACAATGACCTGCATCTTATCGTAGCATTTACACCTTTATAAAGCATTCCTTGTGCAATATGAGCTTAATTTCGCAAGCAGCTGTCTCAGGCCCACCTGGGTTCTAGATACAAGTACTAGGTCAGGCATCCCCAAACTTCGGCCTTCCAGATGTTTTGGACCACAATTCCCATCTTCCCTGACCACTGGTCCTGCTAGCTAGGGATCATGGGAGTTGTAGGCCAAAACATCTGGAGGGCCGCAGTTTGGGGGTGCCTGTACTAGGTCATCAGCATACATTAAGACCGGGAGTTTTTGGTCGGAAATTGTGACAGGGGCAAACTGTAGGCCCTCCAGTTATTTAACCATGTCATTAATATAAAAATTAAACAGGAAAGGCACCAAAATGCTTCCCTGTTTGACTCCAGTAATGGTCTTAATTCTAGTAGTAAGATGACCGGCCAGATCCACCTTTACTTGTATTGATGTGTCAGTATATAATGTTTTGATGAGAAATAATAGACGACGGTCTATATCCAATTATTTCCCAGTTCCTGCCACAATGCGTGTCTAGGGACCGTATCGAAAGCTGACTTTAGATCGATAAAAGCGACATATAGTTTTTGCTTCAAATTATGGATGTACCATATGTATTAACTAAGAAAGAAGCCCCTTGTGACTTACTAATAGGGGTCGAAAAGAAATTGGATACAGTTTGGATTTAAAGGCAAAATCACCAATAATCTGCACTTTCCAGAAACATCACGTGAATTGAAACAGGCATTCTTCACAATTCACACTTCCCTGAATTTTCCCATGCAGTTCTCCACCCATCTCTTAAGTTTCACTTTCCACTTAAATATCCTGTTGTGTACTACAGGAGGCAACTATTTAAAAACAGTTGAACTGAACAGAAGCATACCCCTTCTGTACTCAAGTGTGGCTCAGGCTGCAAATCTACAGTATATGCACACTTATTGTGGGGCTCACTTGTTTTTCAGCATTTATAGGATTCAGCTTTTACTCCCTGGTAGTACGGTAGTCTAGTCTAAACAGTGTCATGGGATCAGAGGAACAGGAAGCAGATTCCCTTTTTGGGGTGTGTGTGTGGTTTCTGTTTCCAGGATTTTGAGCTCATAAGTTTCACTTTCCATTTTCCTTTGACAAGCAGATAACAGATTCTCCTAAACACTGTGAAGGGCTATAAAGAGGAAGGAGCTCTCCCTACCATACCCAGTTTTATGAGAAGACGAAGGTCAAGTTTCATTACACCTTATAAGCAATCTGAGATTATGGGGTAAGTAACAAATAATACGTTACTGTGTACAGTGCTTGCTTCTTGTTTATACAGTATTATTCATATGAATGCTATAGATAAAGAAACACTTTTTCTCCCTTTGCTCTGCCAGGTAAAGAAATATAGATAGATAAAGAAATATGGAGCTTTAAAATTACTTGAGGGAGGGCATTTGAGACTGGTCGCTATCACAAAAAAGACCCACTGTGGCATTGTCACCAAATGGGAATTCATTGGTACTGGGATGACTCTCAGAAAAACTTAGAAAATTGGTTTACCACGTAACCACCTCACCTACTTGGTTTTGTAGAGAGTTACCCATGTAGGAATACTTCTCTGCCTGACTCACCAGTTAGCTGCATTTTTTAATTCAAAAAGCCTCTTTCTCAATAAACAGCAGAGAAATGCAGTGAACTGGAGATTCAAGATGAGACCTATTCCTGCCTGGTTAGCTCGCTGTATTTTCTCTCTGTACTTTGGGATAGATATTTTTTGCTTCCTCGGCATGCACCAATGACACCAAGCTGAGAAAGTGGGATCTAGGTCAAGGTTACCAGATGTCCCTGTTTCCTGGGGACAGTCCCTGGATTTACAAACCAGTCCCCATACAAAATCCATTGAAGTTGAAAAGTGTCCCCGGATTCATTGAAAAAAAAATCTGGTAACCTTAATCTAGGGGCATGAGTGCACAAAAAAGGCAAGCAGAGAGTACATGAATTTGGTGTGTATGTGTTATTTAGCCTCACACACTTTGGACCCTAGTTGTCACGGGTCCGAGGACTCTTGGCCAGTGGCTGAGCTGGGGTTTTGGTACCCGGAGTGGTGGGGCAGGGCACGTCACCCACAGGGGTGTGGGGTGTGGCACGGCGCCCATGCGAGGGGATGGGGAGAGGCGAGGTGGGGGAAGAGCACTTTAGAACACACTTTAAGAGTTCCCTCCATCCGAGGGGCTAGATGTAAAATGTTCTTTTGTACTCAGAAGGCATGAATGTGTGTGGGGGGGATTTAAAAGATAGTTTTTAATTAGTCTGGACTTTCAGTAGTAAAAGTGACAGCTGATCTTTTAGAAAGTAAAGGAGGGGGGGGAGAAGAGGAGGGCGGCGGCACAAAGTTTTACAGATAACTTGACTTTTGCCCTCCTCCCCACCCCCATCCTGATCTGGCGAGTTGCATTGCAAGTGAGAGAGGAAGCAACAGCAGCAGCGCATTTATTGCTGTCTCACTGCTTATTCATGATGCAACCCTGTGTGTGCTTACTTGGGAATAAGTGCCATTAAACTCAATGGTACTTGCTTCCGAGTAAACATATGTAAGGATGCACACACCCACACCTCTTTTTCCCTTTGGCGTTGGCTCCATTGCTTAGCTAATTATTGAAAGGCCGTGAAAAGGAGCCCTGAACTTCAAAAACCTTCATTTGTTTCTTTAAATATATATATATATCTAGTGCGCCCTTCAAAGCAGACTTTTTTGCCTGTTGTGCTTTGTGTCTTCGCAACAGCAGCTCTGTAAAAACCTGGTGTGGGAGAAGCAACGTAAAGCAACCAATACCTGTGACTGATAGACACCCATTTCCCCTTCTTGTCTGTCATCGCTTTGCCTTAGCAATCCCTCGTAGTCCCAGGGATCACTGGCCGCTTCTCTGGGGAGTCCTGCCCATTCCGGACCTCTCTCTCTCTCCTCTCCCTCTCTGCCCACTCCCGCTCACTCCTTGCCAGGAGAGGCTCTATGACTTGCATGAGAGCAGCCAGGAGCCAGCACAGGGGGGTGGGCTGCGGCTGCATCTTTCTCCCTTGCACGCTCTGTCAATATGGGATGCTCTGTCAATATGGGAGGACCAATACAAATAATGATAAGCTTGCCTCAGCCTTTCTTTGCAACTTAGTAATGTGTCTGTCTCTTTTTATTTTCATTGTGTAGTGACATTTCCAAGGATCCTTTATATAAAATACTCCAGCAAATGGACTGCCATTTTACGTGGACATTGCTGGAGGAAGACATTGTTCCTGATGAATTAGAGGGAAGAATTGCTGACCAGATCAAGTTTTTAGGGGGCAGAGTTCAACGTTATAACCTGCTGGCCTATGTAAAGTATTTGAATGGCAAGAAAGAAGAGGCTTTGGAAATTTTACAAAAAGCTGAAGAGAATGTAAAAATAGAGGATCCAGAAGAAGTCGGAAAGGCAAGCCTTGTTACATGGGGCAATTATGCGTGGGTGTATTACCACATGGACAAACTTACAGAAGCACACACCTACATTAAAAAGGTGGAACGTACCTGCACGCAACATGGAAGTGCCTCTCCTTATAGGATGGAACTCCCACAGGTGTGCTGTGAAAAGGGGTGGGCACAGCTAATGTTTGGCCAGAATTATACTGCAGAAGCCAAAAAGAGCTTTGTAAAGGCCCTGGAAAAAGAACCTGAAAACCCGGAATTCAATTCTGGCTATGCAATCTCAGTCTATCGCCTGGAGAAAGGGTATGAAAGAAGATCTGCTGCAGAAGGTTCATCTCTGGAGTTCTTGAAGAAGGCAGCAAAACTGAATCCGGATGATGCCTTTGTCTTGTCATTCCTTGCATTGAAGCTGCAGGAAACTAGGAAAGTGGAAGAAGGAGAAGAGTTCATTGAAGAAGCGCTAGGCAAACACCCTGGCCTTCCTTATGTGCTGAGGTACGCTGCCATGTTTTACAGGAAAAAAGGTGATGTGGAAAGATCCCTGGAGCTCTTGAAGGAGGCATTGATCTTGACACCAAACTCAGGCACCCTGCATTACCAGATGGGGCTTTGCTACAGAGCACAGTATTTGAAACTTAATGGATCAAAAGACCTGTATCAGGACAGTGAACAGATGGCAGAACTGATCAGACTGTGCATCTTTTATTTTAAAGTGGCAGTGGAACGCAAAACCAAACATGTTTATGCTTATCTGAACCTTGCAAATATGTATGCAGAAGGGAAAGAGTTCCAAAAAGCAGAGGAGACATTTCAGAAAGCATATGCAGCAAAGAAGCTCACTTGTTCAGAGGAACAGCAGCTCCACTTCAATTACGGGCACTTTCTGGAAAATCACAAAAATTCAGAATCTGAGGCTGTTGAACTCTATCTGGCTGGGCTGAGGATTGAAAATGAATCATTTGAGAGAAATAAATGCAAATGGAATTTGAAGACGTTAATAGAAAAGAGAATTAAGGAAGGTCCTGCAGATGCTAAGAGTTTGGGCATCCGTGGATTCATTCACCAGCTCGATGGGGAAAAGCAGCAAGCAATTGAGTGTTATGAACAAGCTCTGGAAATGGATCCTGAGAATGAAGAATATGGCAGTGTTCTCTTGGAGTTGAGGCATTCTGTACAAAGGTAAACATTTCTACACGTGGTGCTTTGAGCTACTTTATTAATAGTGTGTGTGTGTGTGTGTGTGTGTGTGTGTGTGTGTGTGAACATTCACCACCTCCTTGTTCCACAGTATTCCATTCTTATTCCATTACAGTCCAGGAATTAAGTTGATGATGGTCTTGTTAAGGCTAAGCATTTTACTGTTTTGGATGTTATTGCTCTGGCCGCTATGTTTTATAGCCTCCCTTAACAAATTATTACTGTAGCCACTCCCTTAATAGATTGTGGTAATTATGCAAGAGTCCCTAATTGCATGTAAATGCATATTGTAGAAGTGCATGCTTCCTCGTGTGAAAAAGCCCTTGCCTGAGGAAAACTAGCATTTCATAGGGACAGTCTAAGCTTGTTCTCCCATCTGCACTTTGTAGTGAGCTGTCCACAGACACTCGACTTGCAATTGTGTAGGAGGCCCTGAGCACATGCCGGTTCTGTTCCAATTTCTCCCAGGCAGTATACTCACTCTACCCCATAAATTCTTGCATTGAGGGGGAAGCAGGCACGTAGCAATGGATGGGTGAAGGGGGCGGGCCGCCCCTAGCTCCACTCTGGAGGGGGCAGTGCGTGCAGGGGCAGCACCCCCGGCCCCTGGCCCGCCCCTTGCCTCCTCCGCCCAAGCAGGAAGAAGTAGAGTGCACTATGGAGCAGGTTGCTGGGTGGTGGCGGCGGTGGCGGCAAACCACGAGCAAGCCTCTCTGCGGCTTGCTCGCAGTTTGCCGGCGCCGCCCGGCAACCCACTCCGTAGTGCGCACTGCTTCAGAGCGCACCAGCCGAGCAGAGCAGCAGCGCCAACCCATACGGACAGCACAACCTGGCGCATGCGTCATTACGTCACGACACATGCGTCAGGACGCATGCGCGCTGCGGAGCGACGCCCCGCTCCCAAGGGGTGCCGCCCCGGGCAGCAAGCAGCACCGTTTGCCACTGGAGGGAAGGTCTACATGGCCGTTAAACAGTGGTAGAAGACATACTTTGCATGCACAACCTCCCAGGCTCAATCCCTGATGGGCAAGCTGGGCAAGATTCCTGCTTGAAACCCTGGGGAGCCACAGCCAATCAGTGCTGATGCTAATGTCTTATTGACGCCAATGTGCAGTGCATTTCCCAGACAGAAAAACTGGTAGTTCATCTCCAGCTTGGATTTCATTCTAAGATGGGAAATACTGGTAATTTGCGAGTTTTTAAAATTGACCTCTCGGTTGAGGCAGGCTTTTACTGGCAACCCTAGTTAGGATGGTTGACTAGATCAGGGGTCAGCAAACTTTTTCACTGTCCACTGTCCCTCAGACCTTGTGGGGGGCCGGACTATATTTTGAAAAAAAGTATGAACAAATTCCTATGCCCCACAAATAACCCAGAGATGCATTTTAAATAAAAGGACACATTCTATTCATGTAAAAACACCAGGCAGGCCTCACAAATAACCCAGAGATGCATTTTAAATAAAAGGACACATTCTATTCATGTAAAAACATGCTGATTCCCGGACCGTCCGCGGGCCGGATTGAGAAGATGATTGGGCCGCATCCGGCCCCCGGGCCTTAGTTTGGGGACCCCAGGACTAGATGGAGTCTGGTTCAAATCTAGCAAAACCTTTTTAGGTTCTTAAAACAAAAAGCACTCGTTTGATGTTTGCAGATGCCAGCATACAGTAAACCTTTCTGACAAGCTTTAGTTAGTCTTTAGCTTGCACATGGAGGAAACATGCTGCACATGGCTTACATGTGAAATTTCATTTCATTTCACTTTTTAATTTGTATACCGCCTTTCTATATTACTATACAAAAGGCGTTTTACAACAACATTCACATGAAAGAACACACGCCTTACAATAATCTGATCCAACACAAAAAGTCATAATAAAACATAACTTTAAAATGGAATGACTTATATCAAATAATATCATGTGAATACATATCAAAGGAATCCAGTACAGACCCACCAAGATAGCACAGCAACTAGTAAGTGCTAGCTGTAAACATGGAAGAAAAACCAAGAGGTTAAAAAAATGCACAAATGAAGTCAGTTGCCAAACACCTTTCTAAAAAAATAGGATGATATGCAGGAATCTGCCTTTCTTTGCAAAAATTTTAAAGTGCCTCTCTCCCCCCCCCCTCTCAATTTTGCAGCGAAAAACTTTTATACGAGATCCTCCAGCAGCTTGAATGCCATTTTACTTGGGCAGTGTTGATGGAGGCCATGGATCGCAATGAATTAGAGGAAAGAATTGCCACAAAGACTGAGCATCTACTATCCAACGTCGGAATTTATAACCTGCTGGCCTATGTAAAATACTTGAATGGCAAGCAGGAAGAGGCTCTGGAAGATTTACAGAGGGCTGAAGAGGCTGTTAAAATAGAGTACCCGGAAGAAGTCGAAAAGGCAAGCCTTGTTACATGGGGCAACTATGCTTGGATGTACTGCCGCATGGGCAAACTTACAGAAGCACAGACCTACGTAAACAAGGTGGAAACTACCTGCAAAGAAAATGGAAGTGCCTCTCCCTATAGGATGGAACTCCCACAGACGTACTATGAAAAGGGGTGGGCACAGCTAATGTTTGGCCAGAATTATACTGCAGAAGCCAAAGAGAGCTTTGCAAAGGCCCTGGAAAAAGAACCTGAAAACCCAGAATTCAATTCTGGCTATGCAATCTCAGTCTATCGCCTGGAGAAAGGGTATGAAAGAAGATCTGCTGCAGAAGGTTCATCTCTGGAGTTCTTGAAGAAGGCAGCAAAACTGAATCCGAATGATGCATTAGTCTTGCCTCTCCTTGCGTTAAAGCTGCAGCAAACTAATAACACTGAAGAAGGGGGAAAGTATATCAAGGAGGCCCTCGAAAAGAACCCAAGCGTTCCTTACGTGCTGAGGTATGCAGCCATTTTTTTAAGGAAAAATGGTGATGTGGAAAGATCCCTGGAGCTTTTGAAGAAAGCATTGAGCTTGACACCAAACAAAGCCTTCCTGCATCACCAGATAGGGCTTTGCTACAGAGCAAAGTATTTTGAGATTAAAAAATCAGGAGACAGAGAACAGAAGGCAGAATTGATCAGGCTATGCATTTTTTATTTCGAAGAGGCGATAGAGCGCAAAACCAAATTTGCCCTTGCTCACCTGGATCTTGCAAACATGTATGCACAAGGGAAAGAGCTCCAGAAAGCAGAAGAGACTTTTCAGAAAGTGTTTACAATGAGGAAACTTACTTGTTCAGAGGAACAGCAGCTCCACTTCAATTATGGGCGCTTTCTGGAATACCACAAAAAAATGGAATCTGAGGCTGTTGAACACTATCTGGCCGGGCTGAGAATTGAAAGTGAATCACTTCCAGGATATCAATGCAAGCGTAATTTGAAGAAGTTAATAGAAAAGAGAATTAAGGCAGGTCCTGCAGATGCTACGAGTTTGGGCATCCGTGGATTCATTCACCAGCTCGATGGGGAAAAGCAGCAAGCAATTGAGTGTTACGAACGAGCCCTGGAAATGGATCCTGATAATGAAGAATATATCAGTGCTCTTTTGCAGTTACAAAGCTAAACGTTTCAATATGTGGTACTTGGTTCTTCCTTCAAGCTCTTCCATATATATATATATATATATATATATATATATATATATATATATATATATAATTTTTATTAAATAGAAACATTTAGGGTTATGAGATATTAATATATAATGCTTTTAAAACATGTAACATGACGCCTTTTGTTTTTAAAAGTGAAGTAAGCTGTCTTTTTAATTCTGTTGAACTGAAAACTTAAACTGTGAGCTTTGCAGAGCAGAATGTATCAACTTCAGTAAGAAATAGTTCCGGTCTGCACAGTAACCAGAGCAAAATAGTTACATCTCTGTGTTGGTTTGCACGTGACTGGATTTTGCTGGCTAAGAAACAAAGAAACAGGTTTGACCTAGCACAGTGATGGCAAACCTTTTAGAGACCGAGTGCCCAAACTGCAACCCAAAACCCACTTACCGGTATTTATTGCAAGGTGCCAAGACTGCATTTTAACCTGTATATCTCATTTTTAATGTGTGTCTTATGTTTCTTCTTTATGACCGCTGTTGTAATAAATAATCTTTCATAAAAGTTATTGCATTATATTCTTCATTAAATCATCTTTCCATTGATACATAATTTTATGGTATAACTCAGTGCTTTTTCCCCTTAAAAAATGTTTAGGGGTACTCTCATTTTGACTCAAGAAAATCACCACGGGGCGGGGGGGGAGGGATAAATACAGTTCAAATCAGGGAAAATAAATACTGTTCAAATTGAGAAAAATAAATACAGTGGTACCTCAGATTTCGAACAGCTTAGTTCTCGAACTACTTGGAACCTGAACACTTCCAACCCGGAAATGAGTGTTCCAGTTTTGGAACTTTTTTCAGAAGCTGAACATGCTCTGTTGTGAATATAACTTCCATTTTGAGTGCCACACTTCCGTTTTCCTAGTGAGGGAAGGCGGGCCGGGCGGCAAGCGAGCAGGTAAGGGATGTCATTGCCAACCACCACCACCCAGCCTGCTTCTGCTTGCTCCACTAGGCAGCATTGCTGCTTACACGGGAACTAGTTGGATCAGGGCTGCTCAGCTGGGGAGGTGCAGGCTCCATCACACTTTCCAGTGTGTGGTTTGCAGCTGCACTCCTCTCAAGGGAGAAGTTTAAAGGAGCCCCCACCTCCGCATCAGAGCCCCTGCACCACCTGAAGGCAGCCAGGCTGAATAGTTGCAGGGGTTGGGGAAGGTGGAGGCAGCCCAGAAGCTGCATTTGAGAGCCCCTGCACCACCTGAAGGCAGCCAGGCACTCCTCAGCTGAGCTGCCCAATCCCGCTCCTACAGCAGGAGTGGAGGCGGGGATCTCTCAGCTCGAAGCCTCCACTCCACTTCTGAGAGATTCCCGCCATACCTGCCAAGTTCCTGTCAGAGAAATAAGGGACCGGGCCGGAAATAGCAGACCGGAAGTAGCAGTGGCGCCATTTTGGAACTGGGCGGAGCATGCTCAGAAGTGACTTTTGATGCTGCTTTGCCCAGTTCCAAAATGGCCGCCACGCCAGAAGTCGCACTGCAGCCATTTTGGAACTGGGCAGAGCAGCATCAAAAGTCGCTTCTGAGCATGCTCCGCCCAGTTCCAAAATGGCCGCAATGCCAGAATAAACCGGGGAAAACAAAAAAATCCATTTTTTCAGCTAGGAACAGCTGGGAAAACGGGGAATTCCCGGGGAAAACAGGAGACTTGGCAGCTATGATCCCCGCCTCCACTCCTGCTTGCACGTGCATCCTCCTCTCCTCCTCCTCCCCCACCCCCAGCACGGAAGCTATGGCCCTGCTGGGGCAATGGCGCACGTGCCCACAGAGAGTGAACTCTAGCACACGTGCCATAGGTTCACCACCACTGACCTAGCAGATGAGTAATCTGGCAATCTGGATTTTTGCTACAATGAGGTGTGAAGTTGGATTTGTGATTGTAGCAGTCATGTACACAGAAGACCTGAACCACCATCGTTCAGCTCTGACATTGAGCTCCTCCTTCGAGAACCTCCTGGTGGTTCCCTCGTGGCGAGAAGTGAAGTTACAGGGAACCAGGCAGAGGGCCTTCTTGGTAGTGGCGCCCACCCTGTGGAACGCCCTCCCATCAGATAAAGAACTCCCCAACTTTCAGAAGACATCTGAATGTTTTGTTATGTTTTTATATCTGTTGGGAAATGCCCAGGGTGGCTGGGGCAACCCAGTCAGATGAGTGGAACCCAAATAAAATTATTACTATTATCCTGGTGGGGCCGAGGCAGATTAACATGCCTACACGCCAGCTTTAACGTTCTCCAGCCTTGCACTGACCAGCAGCATTTTCAATCCAGCGGGGCTGTTGCCAAGAAGGCGGAGGGCCTTCTCAGTAGTGGCAGCTGCCCTGTGGAACACCCTCCTATCAGATGTCAAGGAAATAAACAACTATCCCACTTTTAGAAGACATCTGAAGACAGCCCTGTTTAGGGATGTTTTTAAGGACTGATGTTTTATTGTATTTTATTGTATGGAAGCCTCCCAGAGGGGCTGGGGGAACTCAGCCAGATGGGTGGGGTATAAATAATAAATTGTTGTTATTGTCGTCATTGTTATCCAGGCTATTTGAACTGGAGGACAGAATGGGGGGGGGGCAACCAGCAACCTTCTGGGGTGGTCTCTTTCAGGATAACAAACTGCCTCCCCCGCTGAATGTCTCTCTCTGTGACCCCGATGGCTTCTCACTTCCTCCACTCTTTTGCAAATGCATCCCTCCTTCCCTCACCAGCACTGTAGCACTTCAGCAAATGCAGGGGAGGGATTGGATGTCTGTAAATTTCCTCATGTCAAAATGCTAAACTGGTTCCAAATTGCATTGGGAACAGAGTGGGTGCCGGTGCCTCTCATTCCACCAGAACCTTCCTTTTGGAGGTTCCTTGCTCTGAAGGGTGGTCATCCCGATTGCTGACCTTTATGGGGAGGGAGGGAGGCGAGTGTGACCCTGAACACCGCTGACCATGGGAGCTGCATGGAAGCAGCTTAAGGAGGTAGGGAAATTACAGCAATTTCACTCCTGATCTGTATCATGGGGATAGTGGTCTGTAGTTTATACAAACTCCCCTGACAGCAATCACGTTTTTCTCACAAAATAAGTCCTAACTTAAAGCAAGAACTACTGTATATGCTGCTACATCTTTCTGAGTGGACTCCTCCTTCTCAAGTACACTAAAATCCCGGGTTTCTTTATTGTTTTATATAGGCAGTTCTCATTTCCACCCTGGGATGTGGAAATGTCAAAGGGGATCATAATCTATGGGATTTCTGTCTTTTCCCTATCTCTATACTTGTCCTTGTTACTGGACGCAGTGCGGTGACGCTCCAGGCTGTGGCGTCTCTTTGGTACTTTGTATTTAGAATAAAAGTGGAAAGGGGATCAACATCAGAACAGAAGTGTTCGTTGCTGTATAACCACCCCACAAACCAACAGCCGAGGAGGTGACTCAGGGGGTTGTAGATTTCCTTAAGGTCCTTTTACCTCACCTCCCCCCACGTTCAACTTCCAAAACAGTTCAGAAACCAAGATGCAGCTTCCGATTGGAAGCTGCAGAAGCCGTGGAAGTTGTGACAGACATTCACAAACCAGAACAATCACTTCCGGGCAGTGGCGGAGCTTCATGCTCTGGCACCGGGGGGGGGGGGGAGAGCAGGCGGGGGTGGGGTTGGCACACGTCCCGGGGGCGGGGCACACCGCGGGCGGGGGGCAGCCGCAATGGCACCCTACCGGGATCGCGCTGCTTGGGGCAGTGCGGCCCCCCCGCACTCCTCTTCCTCTGCCAGTGCTTCTGGGTTTGCGGCGTTTGGGACCCAAAATGTTTGACTCGCAAGTTGTTTGAGATCCAAGGTACACATTTCTCAAGTGCTAATGCACGGATTAGGCTGACTCAACAGCTATAGATGTTACTTGCTCTAGTGAACCCTGTCCCTAGTCTGGACTACGTATTGTTATGTGCTATATGTGGGGCTGCACTTGAAGAAGGTACAGAGTCTGCAGCTAGTGCAGAAAGTAGCTGCCAGGCTGGTGAGTCAGCCTGATGGGACCATGGACTCACCTACATTAGTAAAGAAACGATTTGAATGTGCTGCAAACATGCAACACCAGATGGTGCCAGAGAGCAGGAAATTTTAATACTGTACCCATTTTTCCATAGGGTTTTTTATTATTATTTTGTTATAACAATCTAATTTCTGACTTATTTAAAGCATTTCTTTTCCTGTGTATAGATCCGTCCCATGTGTTATTGGTTGGCAGTGAGCTACCAGCCCCAATTCAAGCTACTAGTACTAACATATAAAGTCCGGATGGTTTGGGACACAAGTACCTAAAGAGCATCTCCCCCAATATTAACCCATTTGGACCCTACAATTGGCATGTGAGGCCTGGGTGGTGCTCCCAGTGGGTGCTGCATGTTTGCCATTGGCCTGTTACAGGGAATCTTCAGTGGCAGTTTCCCATCTGTGAAAGGCAATCTCTGGTGAGGTGTCTCTCTCTGACACACACATTTGATGGCTGGAAGTTGCCGGAGGTCCTGGCAACCCTGAAATTCCTGGTTGAGAAAATGTTTTAACCATTTTCAAAATGTTTTAAAGAGCTTTTGTGTGCTTTTAAAGATGTGTTCTTATTGTTGATTGGTTTGCTGCCTTGGAAGGGTGGGAAAGAAGATGAGGAGTTGGTGGACAATATTGGGGGGGGAACCCTCCTCCAAAATCATTTTTAATTTTTTTTGTTTCTTTTTAAAAAAAGTAAATGAGGTGTAATAAACAGGGTTGGAAAATCAGTTCTGCAGTGTAATCCTTACACAGAAACATGTCCCTTCGTACTCAGTGTATCTTAGGCTGAAAATCTGCAACATGTCCCTCTGTACTCAGGGTATCTTAGGCTATATACACCTATTATGGGACTCACTTATTTTTCAGCACAAATAAGATTCAGCTGTTGCTCCCTAGTTGTGTGATATAAATTGCATCCTTCCCCTTTCTTGTACAGCAACTCCAGGTCCAAGTCAAAGAGTGGACAGAGCTCTAGCACCTTTAACAGACTCTGCAGAAGAGGGAATTTCAGCAGGTTAGGAAAAATTGCCAGGAAAAATAAGGCAGATCTTCAGTCTGATCCATCAAGTCAATTCTAATGCTGCTTCCCTCCCCTTTTTTGGTGATTTGGCAGATTTCTTAATATGTAAATTAGGGTGAGGACTTTTTCATTTTTTTCCCCTCAAAAATTATTTCCTGTAGCACAAACGGATGAACTTGTGCCTATGAGTGACTAAAATGAGGAATATTCCATTGAAATGTTTAAAAAGGTTACACACAAACCGTTTTTAAATTTTTTTGTATGCCGTTTTACCATTTCATAAAATTGTATTAACAATTCTATATATATTTCTTATCAAATTTGGACACAACACCACATTCCACAATGGGGAGTGTTCTTAGCAACATTGGGTATACAAATGTCACACCTGCACAAGGTAAAAGCCCCTTTTTGGGACCTCAAAACTCAGCCAGCAGACCCTGCTGGACATGCTGGGAAAAGAACCTACAGGAGAGGTAGCAAAACATCGTCCTCTAGCGGCGTCTATACTGTTACTGCAGCTAAAAAAAAGCTTCCTTGTGTGTTTGATGACCCTATATAATGTTGTATATATGCGACTCTAAAGCTTGGGTTCAATTTTATATCTGCTTACAGTGACTTCAAAAATGGTCAAAAAACTGATAAATAAAAAATTTAAAATCATTTTGTGCGTGAGGTTTTTTTATCAAATCTCTTTGAAAGTAAGATTTTATCTAATCTTTAATGAAAGCTCATCGAATTATGATACAGGGAAATGAGGTTGTAAAAAAGTCATCACCCTAATGTAAATACGTCACACAGCTTCTAATTTCAAACACCCCAGAACCCCACCCCACCACTCATGGGCACAGTATTCAGACAAAAAAAATCGTCACTGCTGTAGTCCAGTGTAAACAGCGTTATGGGATCAGAGGAAAAGGAAACCGATCCCATTCTATCATACCCTCTTTTTTGTTTTTCTAAGTTTCTGTTTCCTAGATCTTCAGCAGCTAAGTTTCACTTTCCACTTTCGTTTTTTGCAAGCAGAGAGCAAAAGTTTGTCAGCGCTGCAGAGGGCTATAAAAAGGAAACATCAGTAACAAGAGTAAGATTTGCCCATCTTTAACGAAAGGCTACCTCCAGTCCCCTCCAGGGCCAAAAAGAGAGAGAGAGAGAAAGAAAGACCGAGTATATTTTATAATTGATAACAGATCTGGAAAGCATGGGGTGAGTAACAAATGACTGAGTTTCTCGATTTTCTAGGCTGCTAGCTCTGTCATCTTAAAATGGTTTTAGATCCACTGAGTTCAGTGGTGTTTACTCCCGACTACATAGGATTGCTGCCTAAAGCAACAAAACTAAACACACTTTTTAAAAGAAAGTTAGCTCTATTGAGTAAACATAGAATTGTGCTTCCAATAATGTAACTGTTAATTTGAAAGCTAAGGGTGGATAAAAACAGTTATGGTATGGATGGCTTATTTCCAGTACAAGCTAGTTTCTGGTAGCTCAGTTTAAAAGAAAAGCAAACAATTTGCCCTCGACTTGAATTTGGCCCAAATTGGCCTATATGATTAGGTGAATAAAACCAGAAGCAAGTTAGATTATGTGTCAGTTTCTTGCACGTTTACTTCTCCTATCTACTTGGTGAGAGAAGAAAGGAATTGCTCTGTTCTTCCAAGTTTTGGAGGGGAGGACAGATGACAAAAGGGTTTGTCAGCCTGGTGCAACCCAGATGTTTTGAACAGCTGTTCCTATCATCCATGGCCATTGGCCATTCTGGCACTAGGGCTGATGGGAATTGTACCCCAAGTACCATTTGGAAGGCACCATGTTGGCTACCCCATCAGTGGATTTAATTCAAATTATATCAGGATGCTACTACGGTATATTTGCATGAAACAAAAGACATAAGCCATTGCCAGAGCCAAGTAGAGCATGTTCTCTGAAATGCTTTCAAGGTAACCCTTCTGGTACACCTATTTTCTCCAAACTAATACCCTGACTTCCTGTTCTCTTACCTAAATATCACTGGCTAAATGCCTCAGGCTCCTGGCAAAGAAGTGAGCAGCGGGGGTTGCCTTCAGTTGCATGTTAATCTTTACCTCCTTTTTGTTAAACCAAGAGGAGATAAGATCTTCAACCAATTTACTTCCAGTCTATCACTTAGCCTCATCGATCCTGACTGAGGCACAAATATGTGGTTTTACATATTCATTTCATCACTAAGCCTCAACTTTGCTGTATTGTTTTCAGTGCCTACTAAAGCCTTTTCTTTTGTTTCAGCAAGCCTACCAGGCTTGTAATCTAAGCATTTCATTTGTTTGTTTTAAATTATTGAGTTTAGTCATATTTTACATTTTTTAGGTACTGGTAGTTTGTTTGTTTTAAATTGATATTATTATTTCTGTTCTAAACAGCTTAGAGGGCTCCCCCCCCCAGTAAGAGGTATACAGTATAGGGACCCCTGACCATTAGGTCCAGTCATGACCGACTCTGGGGTTGCACGCTCATCTCACATTATTGGCGGAGGGAGCCGGCGTACAGCTTCCGGGTCATGTGGCCAGCATGACTAAGCTAGGTTGGCAGCAGTTGGGACCAAGCAACGGGAGCTCAGCCCGTTGCGGGGATTCGAACCGCCGACCTTCTGATCGGCAAGCCCTAGGCTCAGTGGTTTAACCCACAGCGCCACCCGTGTATATACATTTTGTTAAATAATAAAATAAACTTGAACCCATATAAACTGATGCTTCACACAGAGGAGCTGGGAATTCTAGACTGACCTTCCTCCCAGTATTTGCAAATGCCCTCCTAAACTCATTCATAGAATTGTGGAGTTGGAAGAGACCACAAGGATCGTGCAGTCCGACCCCTTCAATGCAGGGATCTTGCCCAATGGGGGCCTGAACCCACGACCCTAAGATTAAGACTATCAAGGTTCTACCAACTGAGCTATAATTCACTGAAGGCTGTTCATGTTTATCTCTTTCTCCAGATTGGTCACACCTCCTTTTGCTAAAATTCTCCTCCCAATCCCTTATCAAATAAACCACACCAACATTTTTTTATCTTTGTTCGCTTTAGAACTGTAGCTTGAATGGTTAAATTCAGTCCTACAAATTCTTGTTAGTAATACAGTCTGTTTTAAAAATAATAATAATGCTGTATTGTAATTTCCCTTTTTAATCTAAAATAAGAAAATAATCTAAAGCAGTGGTTCCCAATTGGCTACGTAATGCAGACCCCTTATTTTTCCCAGAAGCTAAGCCACAGACCCCCTACGATGGTAGTTTTCCTTATGTGAATGATGCCACAGACCCCCTGGGTGGATTACATAGACCACAAATTGGGAAAACTGATCTAAAGGATTAATCGGAGTTGTTCCATGTTATTAATCCTTAAAACAGCCTTTTTCTTTGAACACACTTGACACTCAACTTTAAAAAGACCTGTCAGGAGCAAGCCTAGACTAATGGTATTGAATAGTAGGGGAAACAGCCTTATTAGAAAAACTACCATAACCAACAAACTGAAACTGACAAGGGGACAAATAGAAGAAGACGCCTTCACCCCTGTATGGTTATCCTTTTATACACATCCCAAAAAGACAACAAGAAGAACCCGCCAACAGTTTTTTAATCAATCTGGCTAACCTGATCCAAAAACATCCACCCACCCCACTCTCACACGAAAATAAAGTTCACCACAGCCAATCACTAACAAACAACCACAATCTAGACCAGGCATCCCCAAACTGCGGCCCCCCAGATGTTTTGGCCTACAACTCCCATGATCCCTAGTGAAGTAAAATTTAAGCTGGTTCCTATGAACCCAGAGAAATGGATCCTGCCCAGGGAGAGCCCAAGGATCCAGGCAAACAGACGAATTTAAGCGTCTCCTGCCTACCAAATAACAGAGACCAAACCAGGACGTACGAAGCAAGGCACTTTTATTTTCGCTGTTGCAACAGGGTCCTTCCTCTCACGCAGGAGAACAAGGAAGGCCCCAAACAAAGATGTCTTGCCCTTAAAAAGAAATTTGAAATTGGTTTCAGCCCACCCCCCCAGAAGCATCATCCATATGTCACAGAAGGGGTGTAGCCCAAGACCCCCCCTCCCTAGATTCATCATAGGTACATCATGAAAGGGGAGGTCTGGTGGCAGTAATATGAGCATCCTGGACCCTGCCCCCTGCCCCCAAAACCTAATCAACAAAATTGAGAGATATTTTACATTTCCCTGTTTCCCAGCCAAGTTAATCACACCCTTTTGTCTGGCACTCAGGTATCAGGATGCCAGGGATTATCACTTTAATTCCTGAGACAATGAGAAGGTTCCCCCCACCCCACTTCTTCCTTGCAGAGGAACACCTGGTCAGAGAGAGTCAAAATGGTGTCAGTCAGGCCTATCTTCCTGTGCTGCTTCAGACATGTTTCTGTACATTCATGTACATGTTTTATGAACAATTATTATATATATATATGACCTTAAAATTCTTATAACACTAGCTAAGAGGACCAGTAGTCAGGGATGATGGGAATTGTAGTCCAAAACATCTGGAGGGCCGGAGTTTGGGGATGCCTGCTCTAGGCCAACCCCAACCTCTCTCACCACCAAAGAAACACCAAATAAGTGAATAGTAAAGAGAACCTGAACAAACGACGCTGACACAAAACCCCACACATACACTAAGTAGAATAGAAGCATTGCCACCTGACCCCATCCCCACTCACCACCGCTTTCCCCCCTTTCTTCCTAATGTAACACTAATGTCTGAACAAATGAAACTGATCTGTAGAAAATGTATCTTGAAAAAAGAGACATTGCAAATACTTTTGTAAACCAAAAAATCTTTAATAAAAATATATTGCTTTTTATATATATAAAAAAACTTTAAAAAGACCCTCAGTGTGTGGGAAAGGTGATTTATTACATGTGTTACAGGTAGGTAGCCGTGTTGGTCTGGGTCGAAGTAAAATAAAAAAAATTCCTTCAGTAGCACCTTAAAGACCAACTAAGTTTTTATTTTGGTATGAGCTTTCGTGTGCATGCACACTTCTTCAGATGCATGTGTAACAGCTACAGATGATAGCTTTCAGGTCAGACTTCAATCAGCAGCATCGTGAAACTTCACAGTTCTCCCATTTGAAGTACTGCATGCATATGTGGCAAAGAAATGAAATCTAGTCAGTTCTGAAAGGTCTCCCATGACAAATGGGGATATGCTTGGATCTATGGTTGTTTTCAGCATATAAATGTGACTGTCTTTTTTTCTCTTCCCTCATGGTCTGTAGTGACATTTCCAAGGAATCTTTAAAACGGACCCTCTTGCAACTTGAATGCCATTTTACTTGGATGTTGCTGAAGGAGGACATTGATCTTGACGAATTAGAGGAAAGAATTGGTGAACAAATCAAGTTTTTACAGACCAAATCCAAAGTCCGAAATTATAACCTGCTGGCCTACGTGAAGTACTTGAATGGCAAGGAGGAAGAGGCTCTGGAAAATCTGCAGAAGGCTGAAGAGAGTGTAAAAACGGAGTACCCAGAAGAAGTCGAAAAGGCAAGCCTTATAACATGGGGCAACTTTGCTTGGGTGTATTACCGCATGGACAAACTTGCAGAAGTACAAAGCTACATAAAGAAGGTGGAAACAACCTGTGAGAAACATGGAAGTGCCTCTCCTTATAGAATGAAAATCCCACATATCGATGGTGAAAAGGGATGGGCACTCCTCAAATTTGGGGGAAAGTATTATGAAAAAGCCAAGGAGAGCTTTTTAAAGGCACTAGGAAAAGAACCTGAAAACCCAGAATATAATGCTGGCTATGCAATCACAGTATATCGCCTGGAAGATTCTTATGGGAAAAAATCTGCAGCAGAAGGGTCATCTCTGGAACCCTTGAAGAAGGCAGCAAAGCTGAATCCAGATAATGCCTTTCTCCTGCCTATCCTTGCATTGAAGCTGCAGGAAACTAATAAAGTGGAAGAAGGAAAAGAGCTCATGGAAGAATCGCTAGGCAAATTCCCTGGCATCCCTTATGTGCTGAGGTACGCTGCCAAATTTTACAGGAAAAAAGGTGATGTGGAAAGATCCCTGGAGCTTTTGAAGGAGGCGTTGAGCTTGACACCAAACTCAGGCTTCCTACATCACCAGATGGGGATTTGCTACAGAACACAGTATTTTAAAATCAAATCATCAAAAGATCCATATAAAGACAGAAGAAAGATGGCAGAACTGATCAGACTGTGCATCTGTCATTTCAAAGAAGTGGTGGAGCGCAAAACCAAATTTGTCTACGCTCATGTGGATCTTGCAAACATGTATGCAGAAGGGAAAGAGCTCCAGAAAGCAGAAGAGACATTCCAGGAAGTGTTTGCAATGAGGAAACTTACTTGTGCAGAGAAACAGCAGCTCCACTTCAATTATGGGCGCTTTCTGGAATACCACAAAAAATCAGAATCTGGGGCTGTTGAACATTATCTGGCTGGGCTGAAGATTGAAATTGAATCATTTGAGAGAAATAAATGCAAATATAACCTGAAGAAATTAATAGAAAAAAGAATCAAGATAGATTCAGCAGATGCTAAGAGTTTTGGCATCCATGGATTCATTCACCAGCTTGATGGAGAAACGCAGCAGGCAATTCAGTGCTATGAACGAGCCTTAAAATTGGATCCTGATAATGAAGAATATTTCAGTGCTCTTTTAGACTTAAGACTTTCCTTACAAAACTAACATGCATGCGATTGTATGTTCTTCATTTTTCCCTATCAGTTAATGTAAAAAAACAACACTAGTCACAAACTTCTTGTTTGGCAGTAGCTCCTTATGAGTTTTCTTTTAAGTAGTTTAGCTGAGGAAGATAGCTTTCTAATAGTTTTAATGTTATTGCTGTGACTACCATACATTGCTGTGTTATTGCTGTGACTACCATACATTGTCACACACATATATGCCTTAAGAGATTGCTGTGTCAGATTTTTCGAAATGTACAGGCCTGTTTAGAAATGGGATATGTGGAAATTAGTATCAGGGGATCAATGGTTGTATTTTAACTGTACCGGTTTAAGTGCATTAACTTTGCTTCAAACAGATTTGCATAGCTCAAATTATTGCAAAGAAAGTGACCAGATTATATTTGGCAGCAGCATGCAATAATAACCATTTGTCATTCTAATCTGTGGATCATAGAATCTTATAATTTTAGAGTTGGAAGGGACTCCAAGGGACATCTAGTCCAACCCCCTGCAACGCAGGAATGTCAATTAAAGCATCCATGGCAGATGGCCATCCAGCCTCTGCACGAAATCCTCAAATGAAGGAGAGTCCACTCATTTTTAAATAAGTGCTTAATTATCAGGAATTCAATGTTGCTTATATTTAATAGCATATTTGAACTGCTGTTGTGAACTGTAACAATTAAAGGTATTAAACTAGTCACTGTCTGAGAAATATTTATGCAGGTAATTTCAGACCTATACAGTGGTGCCTTGCAAGACAAATTTAATTTGTTCCGCGAGTCAATTCGTTTTGTGAAAAATTCGTCTTGCGAATCACGGTTTCCCATAGGAATGCATTGAAATTTCTTTTTTTCTTTTTTTTGCCCATAGGAACACATTAATTAAATTTCAATGCATTCCTATGGGAAACCGCGATTCGCAAGACGAATTTTTCACAAAACGAGTTCGTGTTGCAAGTCACCATCAGATCGCAAGACGCATTCGTCTTGCGAAAAATTCATCTTGCAGGGCATTCGTCTTGCGAGGTACCACTGTACTTAACAGCTAATTTAAATGCAGTGTTTTTAACACTGTGTAGAGGTCCTTTTTCAAATGGTTCACTTCTCAAGATTTCCTATCAACAAATGTGCTTGATCTTCTCCATGACGCTGCCTTAAGGTTTTTAAAGAAACCGGGTTTACCAAAAGTCTGCTGATACTTTCCTGGTATGTGTGGATAGTGCTGTTTTGGCATATAAGCCAAACATTCCACATCGGAAATATTAAGATTCCTAGCTCTGCTTCCACAGGTAGCCTGCCCAGGAAGATAAAGATGGGGAAGAGCCAGCGCTATTTCTCTAGAAAAAGAGGTGCCGGAACTCACCATGAACACCTCCCTTGTTCTCTTATTTTTAATGGCAATGGCGCCCACCTGAGGGATACTCAGTCTAAGGCAGCTGCCCTGTGATCCAGTGATGGTGTGCAGTTTTCAACAACTCATGGGCCCCCCAAGCTGAACTTGGAACACCAGCCATATTTTAGGTTGTAGCAGGAAGGCAGCAAAAACAGGTTTGTTGCATGTCCATCTATTTGTTGCATGTCTAGGTTTGTTGCATGTCCATCTATAGGCTGCAGCTCTTGCAGCCACATATTCAGCCTTCGCGGTGGCACAGTACCTACAGAGATGTATTTGCACTGGGCTTGCATTTGCATTGCAATAAAAAGGTCTCAATAATTAACGAATAAATAAATAAATAGCAGGGTCGGCAAACCATGATGTCAACTAAGGTGCGACAGGATCCACAGGGCAGCAGATCCCGATAGAGATCTTCATCTCCTGTTCCTGATGTCGATCTCTAACTCACACCACCTTCCCTGGTGAGGAGGAGTGGGTGCCGTTTTGTGGTTCACCTCAGCTACCAGAAGGTTTTCGGCTGGCCGTGTCCTGCAGCAATGGCCAACGAATGGCCTTTCACACCACAGTCTGTGGTGAGGCTCCTTTGCTTTTCCTATCTTTTCAGATACCAGATATCTGAAGAAGTGTGCGTGCACACGAAAGCTCATACCAATAACAAACATAGTTGGTCTCTAAGGTGCTACTGGAAGGTGTTTTTTTTTTTTTTGACTACGGCAGGCCAACACGGCTACCTACTTGTTTCCTTAAGCAACTTTGCAAAACACAGGAGGCCACAAAAGGCTCTAAATTTTCACACACACACACACACACACACACACACACACACACACCAATAAGGTTAATTAAATATGAGAAACCACGCTTTGCAATGTGGACACAGTGTGAGTAGTTTCGGTTTAGGTAGCCTCCTTGGTTAAAAATATACATACGTATACACACCCACATTCAACTGGGCTAGGGTTTCTTCAAGCAGTCATTCCAGAAGGCTGTGTGTGCCTTCTGCTGTGGAGGCTAGGGTGAGTAGTTGCTTTTCTGTCTAGATACTTCCAAAAACTTACCTGCGTCATGTGTAACTCCTTTGAAAAGTAGGCTGCTCGTCCAAAGTCACCAGCACAGGGCTCACAGACCTGTTGTTTTGAAAACCTATTCTAGGGGTAATAACATACAGGCATCCACACAATTGGCTCACACGTGACCGTGTAGACACAATGCCGGGAAATAATTTATTTAATTCATACTTGGAAATGGAGGGAGAGAACTGGAGAGTCCTTGTGGCTTGTGAGAACACCCTTCCCCGGAACCCGAAGAGGACTTTGGTGAGGGCAGAGAAGAGACTGGAGGCATAGGACTTGGTTAGGCTGCTCAGCCTCCCAACCTAACTGCTGGTGTGTACAGTAGCTGCCACCGCCACCACTTTTCCAGCCTCCTGCCAACCCCAGAGCTTGAATTCCAGTTGAAGTTGCATTTTTCATACAGTATTTTTAATCTGGATTGGGAAGAGAGTGGCAGAGAGGGCAATTAAAGGGTGTTTAGAGGGTGCACCCAATTTATGTGATTGTCACTTGTGTACACAGGGCACCAGAACATTGCCCCCACCAGGGGCGTACCCAGGATCAAAACTAGGGGGGGGGGGCAAGCCATGGTCGCTAGGTTGTAACATTTCAGCACGGAAAAGGCAAATGAAACCAAAATTTTATTATAAATAAGGGAAAACGGGAGGGAAAACAAAAATTGAAACACAACCACCAATGCAGCAGAATAGAAAGAAGAGGGGTGGGGATGTAGATATTTGCTTAGATGTCAAAAATAAATTAAAATGAAGCACTAGGGGGAACAGGGCCGTCTTAAGCATATCCGGCGCCGTGGTGCAAAGATCCCTTTCCCATAGTTGTCGACCTTTTATAGGGGGGGAACCCCAAGGTTCCCCAGAGTTGTTGACTTTTTTTAGGTAGCTGACACCACGCTTACACTTTATCTCTGCTTGGGAAAAGAAAACAGGAAACATAAACAAACCTCAGTCAGTAAAGCATGAGACTCTTAATCTCAGGGGTGTGGTTTCAAGCCCCATGTTGGGCAAAAGATTCCTGCAATGCAAGGGGTTGGACTAGATGACCCTGGTGGTTCCCTTCCAACTCTGTGAATGGTTCTGTTGTATCTGAAGGGTTGTTCACAGGGAAGATGGAACAAACTTGTTTTGTGAGAGATGCTTGTGCTGTGATTCCTGCACTGGAGGGGGTTGGTCTAGAGGACCCTTGGGGGTCCCTTCCAACTGCCCAGTTCTCAAGAGAGTGGCTTGGAAAAGGCACCTTTTGTTTATTTGAAACCAAAGAATGTTACGGATTTGCAAGATGCAAATTTAATCCCTGCCCCCAGGCAAATCTACTGTACTTGGGGTGCAAATTGGATTTGAGCTCACAGCTCCTTTTATGTGGCTGGGCACAGGAGGAGGTGCTGCTAAAAAGATATATTAAAAAGCAAAACTTTTGAGGCCATTTATGGTAATAATTTTCAGAAGGTCGGCAGTTCGAATCCCCGCGACAGGGTTGCTCGGTCCCTGCTCCTGCCAACCTAGCAGTTCGAAAGCACATCAAAGTGCAAGTAGATAAGTAGGTACCGCTATGGCAGGAAGGTAAACGGCGTTTCCGTGTGCTGCTCTGGTTTGCCAGAAGCAGCTTTGTCATGCTGGCCACATGACCTGGAAGCTGTACACTGGCTCCCTCTGCCAATAATGTGAGATGAGCGTGCAACCCCAGAGTCGGTCACAACTGGACCTAATGGTCGGGGGTCCCTTTACCTTTACGCAAAGTTGCCAGCATTTGCTTCTGTGAATGTCAACTCTAGTAAGCCTCCTTTCCATTTGGTGTAGAGGCTTCTCAGTTTAAGCCCTTAAGGAGCAGCTTTCTGCTCGATTGAAGAGCCACTGAACATGGTAGTCTTTGAACGGTTCCTTTTATATTCCTGGTCATGCCACTGTGGGAGCACCTTTGGGTCAACTGATCCAATTTGCAGAAGGCTACCTTTCTGCTTCCATCTTGGCCCAAGAAAAGTGAATTGGCACATGCAATGTTTTTAGTGTTGCCTAACTGTCTGGGGCCCTTCATGGATCACTGCCTTGTCATGGCGAAGGGGCTATGAGCTATGCCGTGCAGGGCCACCCAAGATGGACAGGTCATAGTGGAGAGTTTAGACCAGGCTTCCTCAACCTTCCTGGTTTGCCAGTTCCTTCTCCAGGTGGATCACATTTAGTCTAAACCAGGCTTCTTCAACCTCGGCCCTCCAGATGTTTTTGGCCTACAACTCCCATGATCCCTAGCTAGCAGGACCAGTGGTCAGGGATGATGGGAATTGTAGTCTCAAAACATCTGGAGGGCCGAGGTTGAGGAAGCCTGGTTTAGACTAAATGTGATCCACCTGGAGAAGGAACTGGCAAACCACTCCAGTATTTTGCCAAGAAAACTCAATGGACACAAAAAGAAGAAGCTTTGAGAAGAAAGTGAGAGTTTCCAAGGCATGCTCTGGTTCATGGGGTCATGGAGAGTTGAACACGACTAAGATGATTAAACAACAACAAGACTGCCTGGGGAGATGCTTAGATTTCACAGAATTGTAGAGCGAGATCTAAGCCTGGTCTGAAACCATAATGAATTTCTATGGTTTGGGTCTCATTAGTCTCAATGTTTCCCTTGTAGAACTCAGCAGGAAGAGGAGGACAAAATGAACCACTAGCTTGCTCTGCCTGTCATTGGCTCTGACCCCTCTTAATGTTGGTTCTCCCTGTCTTCTGCCCTATGGACCCTAATGAGCACCAGCTGCCACTGTATACAAACACACTTATTATTACTGTACCTGATTTTCTACGTCATGGAAAGAAATACTTTGGCAGTTCGCTAGGATATTTTAAGCACATCAGTTGTTTGATTTTATACCAATGTTATATATTTGATGAGCCCAGTTTTGTCCAGGGAGGGCGAGATACAAATAAATGATGATGATGATGATGATCACTATTGATGGATGTAAGGGTGACTCCCTACAGGGATCCAGCCCCCATCATCCTGATGTCCACCTCGTCAAGTACAGAGAGCACCAGCGGTTCTGAAGCAGCCAGAAGGGGAGGGAGAGACTCGGAGGAGGAGAGAAATCACGGGGAGGAACAATGGGAAAGCTCGGAGGCGGAGGGATGCAGGCAGACGCTTGGGGATACTGCAGAGCCAGGGCACCGACTGCTGAGGGAGGAAGCTGAAAGGGCACCACTCCTTTCAGCGCCAGAAGTAAGGAGAGCGCCGCAACACAGGTCAAGGGGGCAGCGTTTTGGGGTGCCCAGACTACTTTGCTGGCGTAGGAACAGACGTACGCCATTGCCGGATTCTGAGTCGGGATGAGAGGTCATGTTTTAAGCTGTCTCTACACTGTAAATAAATAGCACAATAAACGTCTTTGAAGACAAACTGGACTCAGGCGGAGTTACTCTAGAGCCACGACGACCCTCTGACAATGATGGTGATTATTATTATTATTATTATTATTATTATTATTATTATTATTATTATTAAGTGATTTGATAGAGATCCAAAAACCCCACCTATGCTCATGCAAGAGGAAATGCTGAGCTTGTTTGCGATACTCGCGGTGTTACCATATCTAGCACATCTGAAGGAACCTCCCTACCCTACCACATCAAATGTGAAATAACAAATTATGTTCTCCAAATTGCCACATAAGTACTTGCTGATCCAATAACCTCAAACCATGTGCTAAGAATGTCATCTTCCAAGAAAGCAAACAGAAATTGAAACCCTGGCCAACTCCCTCCCTATCTTCTTCTTCTTTGATATGTTTAAGGACGCTGCTTCATATCCTCTTTCTCAACATGGTGGCGCAAAAACATGTATTCATTCTGGCATGTTCCAAGGCAGTGCAAGCATGCATAGGGTTTTGTGGGGGTTTTTTGCCACCACTATGTTCACATTTTTAAAGGCATGGATATTAGTAGAAAGTACCCGCTGTCACGTGGGAATTCTAAGAAGCCAAAAAAAATACTGAGATTTGTAAATGCATAATGCAATTTGTTAGTCTCTGCTGGCAAAATAAGGCATGGCAGGCAGAGATCTATTTCTGAAGTTTGCCAGGGCTGTACTGTTTGCAGACTGTTATATGCAATGCCTATTCCTTTAGTTATGGAATATGACAGTGCCATGCACTGGTTAGGTGTGCAGTGGATCACACCCGGAAATAACTCATGCGCCTCCTACTGCAACATCCTTGCCCACTCACACCCAGAAACACCCGCGACCACACCATCCCACACTGATCTCCTCTACAAACACAATATGGCCCAGACTGAAATCTCTCCACATCCCAGGTTAAGTAGCCAAGGTCTCACAGGGTAGAAGATTAAGTATCCCAAAATGGTAAAGGTAAAGGGACCCCTGACTGTTAGGTCCAGTCATGGACGACTCTGGGGTTGCGGCGTTCATCTCACTTTACTGGCCGAGGGAGCCGGTGTACAGCTTCCAGGACAAAGCCACTTCTGGTGAACCAGAGCAGCACACGGAAACGCCGTTTACCTTCCCACCGGAGTGGTACCTATTTATCTTCTTCCACTGGTATTCCTAAATGAATGGATATGGGGAAATAAAGAGAATGTAATAATTCAATTGAATGCAGTTAGAGAGGCAATAAGTGGGGCTTTTTTTCAGCCGGAACTCACTGGGACTCAGTTCTGGCACCTCTCAGGTGGGCGCCATTGTCATTCTAAGAGAACAAGGGAGGCCTCGTTCATGGTGAGCTCCGGCACCACTTTTTGTAGAAAGATACAACTGGTAATAAGGGAAATACAGAACAAACTTTACCTGGTGTAAGATCAACTCTGGTGCCTTTTTTGTTTGTTTTGGAAGTATTTCAGTCAAGGTGCACAGATGCAAAGAGGATTAATAAAGAACTGTGATCTTTTTACAATAAATGAGCATGAAGGTTTAATCCAGTTAGGAACACATCTTTTGTAATTTGATTTCTTCCATATTAAAAGTTGCCCAACAAAAATTCAAAAACACAGTGATAAATTCAGGGCACTTCCAAAATTCCAAAATGAATTTTTTTTATAAAAAAATTAATATTTTTATTAAAGATTTAATTTGTATCACAAGAAAAATACATACATTAAAAATTACACGATATTCAAAATCGGATCATTTCATTATCTCCTCTATCAAAGTTGTAACACAGAAAGACAGCTGCAGAAAGAAGTCAGCAAAAGACAGAGAGAAAAAAAGAAAAAAAGGAGAATAGAAAAACAGAAAAAGAAATAAAAAAGAAGAATAAAGTAAAGAACAAAAGAAAAAAACTGTTTGAAAAATAATTAATTAGAAAAAAAAGACTGAATCAACAGTCAAACATAACGTATACTCATTATTTCCTACAGCACTTCCGCCGCTTTCCACACAGATATTTAATAATTCATTACTTCATCGTACTGTCTTTTCCCACTCATTACATCATTGTAAACAAAAAAGATTTTAACTCTATATTTTCCTCATTTTCAAGTCCTGTACAGTTAATCTAGGCACAACCATGTTCTATTTCCCAATCCTGGTTTCCTTAAATATTCATTTAGGCATTCCCACTGGTTTTTAATCTTGTCTTTCAATTTGTGTCGTATCAAGTCTGTTAATTTTGCCAGTTCCAGATATTCACAAAGCTTATCCATTCCCCCTTCGTTGGAATAGTGGGTCCTTTCCAAGCTTTAGTGATTATTGTTCTGGCTGCTGTTGATGCATATAGGTAAATATTTATTTTAACCTAAAATATTTATTTTATTTTATTCAAAATGAATTAATTACCCAATTAAAACTCCCCAAAGGGTTTGTTGAAAAGACAAAAAAATGCTGCCGACAAAAGAATACAAACAGGTGAGCTGGCACAGAGCACTGCTGCATAGTTACGGCATGGACAGAACTACCATTACGGGGGCAGGGAGACTCACTGAAATGTTGGCATATATTTTACAGTATGTCCCATCCTAGTTGCAAAACTCAGTATAACATTGCTGGGAATGCAATACTGGAAGTAATATAGGAGCCAATGGTTGGTTAGTTAGTTAGTTAGTTAGTTAGTTAGTTAGTTAGTTAGTTAATAAAGGGCAGCAATAATAGTAATCCAGGGCAAAGCAATTTGTCTCTTTACTGTACTGTATATATAGAATTCAGCAATTCTATTTGAGTTCGTAAACCCAAGAAGACTCCACACAGTTTGAATTAAACCTTTAAAGTGGTTTAGATGCTGGTCCTCAACAGAGGCTCAAGGGAATATCTTGAAGTTAGTGTAGCTGAAAATAAGCAAGCAAGAGAACCGATGAAAGTTAGGAAATGCACCTGGTTAAGATGGTGCTGCCTAGACTGGTAGAGTCCTATTAAACACTACCAGCCTCTACCACTTGGTGGCTCCTGTTTTTCTTTAAAGCTTTATACATATTAGTAATCCAGCCTGCACTTCTGGGAGTTCTCGGTCCACATACTGCCTAAGCCTGCCTTGTAGAATTTTAAGCATAACCTTGCTAGCGTGTGAAATGAGTGCAATTGTGCGGTAGTTGGAGCATTCTTTGGCACTGCCCTTCTTTGGAATTGGGATGTAGACTGATCTTCTCCAATCCTCTGGCCATTGCTGAGTTTTCCAAACTTGCTGGCATATTGGGTGTAGCACCTTAACAGCATTATCTTTTAAAATTTTAAATAGTTCAGCTGGAATATCATCACTTCCACTGGCCTTGTTATTAGCAGTGCTTTCAAAGGCCCATTTGACTTCACTCTCCAACATGGGCGTACCCAGGATCAAAACTAGGGGGGGGGCAAGGGGAGGGGCCAAGGCACGGAAGGGGAGGGGCCACAAAGTGGGCGGGAACAGCGAACTCGCGCTCCGCCGGGCTGTGCCCCTCCCTAGAAGCAGGGCTGGTGGGCGGAGGCGGAGCCCAGCCCAGCGGAGCGCGAGTTCAGCGTTCCCGCCCGCCGTGCCGCGCTCTCTGGTTCCCCGCCGCGCTTGGCCTTGCCAGAGGGCGCGACGGGGAGCTGGAGGGAGGGCGCAGCGCGGCGGGCGGGAACGGCGAACTCGTGCTCCGCCGGGCTGTGCCCCTCCCTAGCAGCAGGGCTGGTGGGCGGAGGCGGAGCCCAGCCCAGCGGAGCGCGAGTTCAGCGTTCCTGCCCGCCGCGCCGCGCTCTCTGGTTCCCCGCCGCGCTTGGCCTTGCCAGAGGGCGCGACGGGGAGCTGGAGGGAGGGCGCAGCGCGGCGGGCGGGAACGGCGAACTCGCGCTCCGCCGGGCTGTGCCCCTCCCTAGAAGCAGGGCTGGTGGGCGGAGGCGGAGCCCAGCCCAGCGGAGCGCGAGTTCGGCGTTCCCGCCCACCGCGCCGCGCTCCCTGGTTCCCCGCCGCGCTTGGCCTTGCCTGAGGGCGCGCCGGGGAGCTGGAGGGAGGGTGCGGCGCGGTGCGGCGGGAATGGCGAACTCGCGCTCCACCGGGCTGTGCTCCGCCTCTGCCCACCAGCCCTGCTTCTAGAGTAGGGCAGCTGCCCTAACTTGCCGCATGGTGGGTACGCCCTTGCTCTCCAAGATGTCTGGCTCAAGGTCAGCAACCACACTACCTGGGGTGTACGAGTCCTCCATATCTTTCTGTGTATTCTTGCCACCTCTTCTTGATGTCTTCTGCTTCTGTTAGGTCCTTACCACTTTTGTCCTTTATTATGGTAATCTTTGTACGAAATGTTCCTTTCATATCTCCAATTTTCTTGAACAGATCTCTCGTTTTCCCCATTCTATTGTTTTCCTCTATTTCTTTGCATTGCTCATTTAAGAAGGCCCTCTTGTCTCTCCTTGCTATTTTTTGGAAATCTGCATTCAGTTTCCTGTATCTTTCCCTATCTCCCTTACATTTTGCATGCCTCCTCTCCTCTGCTATTTGTAAGGCCTCGTTGGACAGCCATTTTGCTTTCTTGCATTTCCTTTTCCTTGGGATGGTTTTCGTTGCTGCCTCCTGTATAATGTTACGAGCCTCCATCCATAGTTCTTCAGGCACTCTGTCCACCAGATCTAAATCCTTAAACCTGTTCCTCACTTCCACTGTGTATTCATAAGGGATTTGATTTAGATTGTATCTTACTGGCCCAGTGGTTTTTCCCACTTTCTTCAGTTTAAGCTGGAATTTTGCTATAAGAAGCTGATATAAGAAACAGGTCTTGTTTTTGCTGACTGTATAGAGCTTCTCCATCTTTGGCTGCAGAGAATATAATCAATCTGATTTCGATGCTGCCCATTTGGTGATATCCATGTGTAGAGTCGTCTCTTGTGTTGTTGGAAAAGAGTGTTTGTGATGACCAGCTTGTTCTCTTGACAGAACTCTATTAGCCTTTGCCCTGCTTCATTTTGAACTCCAAGGCCAAACTTGCCAGTTGTTCCTTTTATCTCTTGATTCCCTACTTTAGCATTCCAATCCCCTGTAATGAGAAGAACATCCTTCTTTGGTGTCATTTCTAGAAGGTGTTGTAAGTCTTCATAGAATTGGTCAATTTCACTTTCTTCAGCACCGGTAGTTAGTGCATACCGTGTTTCTCATATTTTAAGACATGTCTTATATATTTTTTACTCAAGAAAATAAGCCTATGGCTTATTTTCGGGGGTGTCTTATTTTTTGCCGAGCCACGACTGAGCGGGAACCAGCAAAGGCAGCAGCCCGCCGCCGGCTTGGAGCTCGGCAACGTGCGCGCTGCTGCCTTTGCCAGCTCCCGCTCTGTTGGAGCTCGGCAAAGCGCCGCTGCTACGGTACCTTTGCCGGCTCGAGCTCCAAGCCGGCGGCGGGCTGCTGCTTCGCGGCTTCTCCTCCTCCTCCTTCTCCTCACTGCCGCCTTTTTCGGGCTCCAGCTCCTTCTTCCCCACAGGCTCCTCCGCGGAAGGCCCGTCCAGCAGCTCGGCCTCTGAGTCGCCGCTGCTGCTGCCGCCTCTTTCTCCTTCTCCTCCTCCGCCGCCGGGCTCTCCTCCTCCGGGCCCCTCGTCCTGGGCGGGAAGAGCGGTGGTGGGGTTCTCGGCGGCCGCCAGGCTCTCCTGGGTCTCCTGCATGGGGGGCTGCGCGGCCTTCCCGCTCGCCTCACACGCGCGGCGCACGAACAGGCAAGGCGGCGCGCTGGACCGAAAAGGGGGAGGGAGGGGGAGGGTGAGCGCAGACGTGCGCGCAGGAGAGGCTCCCTCTCACCGGGCCATGTGCGCGAGAGCGGACCCGGCGGCGAGTCTCGCGAGAGGGGGCAGGGACCAACTCGGCACAGGAGGGGGGGAGGAACGGATTCCAAAAGCGGTGTCTTACTGGGTTGTATATGTTAATCTCCTATGTTAATGGGCTAGGACAGGGTTTGCTATAGGTTAACGCCCAGTTAGGCTTTCCCCTAGGAATTAGGCGTTTCGGTCTTGAGGTAAAGCTCGCTTCACATCCCACCCCCTCGTTAGAACAATCCTGGTGGTTAAGTCCAACATGGCGGCTCGAGGCCCCCGCATTGAGCCCGCCCTTAGGTGGGGTTGGATGGACCATCCCAGAAGGAGGGTGGAAGTGAAAGTAGTGTCGTGAGTAGTGGCATCGTCATTGCGTCCTTTCGCTTGTGGCAGTATTGTCGAAATTGAGCGGGAAAGCAGCAGCCCGCCGCCGGCTTGGAGCTCGGCAAAGCTGCCTTTGCTGGCTTCCGCTCCGTTGGAGCTCGGCAAAGCGCGCGCTGCTGCCTTTGCCAGCTCCCGCTCAGTCGGGGCTCGGCAAAGCGCGCACTGCTGCCCTTGCCGGGTCCTGCTCATGTCTTATTTTTGGGGTATGCCTTATATTTTGCCAGGTCTTGAAAATCCTGCCATGCCTTATTTTTTAGGGATGCCTTAAAATATGAGAAACACGGTAAACTTGGATTACTGTGATGTTAAAAGGTCTGCCTTGGATTCGTATCGAGATCATTCTGTCATTTTTGAGATTGCATCCCATTACAGCTTTTGCCACTCTTTTGTTGACTATGAGGGCCACTCCATTTCTACTACGGGATTCTTGCCCACAGTAGTAGATATGATAGTCATCCAAACTGAATTCACCCATTCCCTTCCATTTTAGTTCACTGATGCCCAGGATGTCAGAAGTGCAGGCTGGATTTCGAAGGGGCAGAGGAACCAGAGACCAAATAGCAAACATGCGCTGGATTATGGAGAAAGCTAGAGAGTTCCAGAAAAATGTCTACTTCTGCTTCATTGACTATGCAAAAGCCTTTGACTGTGTCGACCACAGCAAACTATGGCAAGTTCTTAAAGAAATGGGAGTGCCTGATCACCTCATCTGTCTCCTGAGTTAGAACTGGATATGGAACAACTGATTGGTTCAAAATTGGGAAAGGAGTACGACAAGGTTGTATATTGTCTCCCTGCTTATTTATTTAACTTATATGCAGAATTCATCATGCGAAAGGCTGGACTAGATGAATCCCAAGCCGGAATTAAGATTGCCGGAAGAAATATCAGCAACCTCAGGTATGCAGATGACACAACCTTGATGGCAGAAAGTGAGGAGGAATTAAAGAACCTTTTAATGAGGGTGAGCGCAAAATATGGTCTGAAGCTCAACATCAAAAAAACCAAGATCATGGCCACTGGTCCCATCACCTCCTGGCAAATAGAAGGGGAAGAAATGGAGGAAGTGAGAGATTTTACTTTTTTGGGCTCCTTGATCACTGCAGATGGTGACAGCAGTCATGAAATTAAAAGACGCCTGCTTCTTGGGAGAAAAGCAATGACAAACCTAGACAGCGTCTTAAAAAGCAGAGACATCACCTTGCCTACAAAGGTCCGTATAGTTAAAGCTATGGTTTTCCCAGTAGTGATTTATGGAAGTGAGAGCTGGACCATAAAGAAGGCTGATCGCCGAAGAATTGATGTTTTTGAATTATGGTGCTGGAGGAGACTCTTGAGAGTCCCATGGACTGCAAGAAGATCAAACCTATCCATTCTGAAGGAAATCAGCCCTGAGTGCTCACTGGAAGGGCAGATCGTGAAGTTGAGGCTCCAATACTTTGGCCACCTCATGAGAAGAGAAGACTCTCTGGAAAAGACCCTGATGTTGGGAAAGATTGAGGGCACTAGGAGAAGGGGACGACAGAGGACGAGATGGTTGGACAGTGTTCTCGAAGCTACGAACATGAGTTTGACCAAACTGCGGGAGGCAGTGCAAGACAGGAGTGCCTGGCGTGCTCTGGTCCATGGGGTCACGAAGAGTCGGACACGACTAAACGACTAAACAACAACAACACGTATTAGTAAATGCATTTACTTTTCATTACCACAGTTTAGCCACTCCTGAGTTAATTTAATTTTCTAATTACAATTATAGTGGTACCTTGGGTTACAGACACTTCAGGTTACAGACGCTTCAGGTTACAGACTCTGCTAACCCAGAAATAGTACCTTGGGTTAAGAACTTTGCTTCAGGATGAGAATAGAAATTGTGCGGCGGCAGCACAGCAGCAGCAGGAGGCCCCATTAGCTAAAGTGGTACCTCAGGTTAAGAACAGTTTCAGGTTAAGAACGGACCTCCACAACGAATTAAGTTCTTAACCCGAGGTACCACTGTATTTCAAAACCACTTTTCTGCATAGAGGTGTGCTCATAACAGCTCACAATAAGGCAGCAACCACAAACCATAGCAGCAAAATAATATAACACAAACCAGCAATAAAATTGTTGTTACAAAAGCCTCATCCTCTCTCTGCCGAGTGATAGCAAGATTCCAGGGGCATTCCAGGCATTCACCCAGGGTTTGTGTCTCTTTGGAGCATTAAGACCCAGCGAGACTGTCATAGCTGTAAGAAATAGGGTTTATTCACTTTTATTTAGACCTTCAGTCTGCATGGAGGGAGTCCAGATCTTACCGCATGGTCCTTTCAAGGGCTGCTTATCCCCCACAGCAATGCAGACTTGCAGTCCAAGGCTGCCTTCAGCCAGCCTGCCCAAGATGGGTCCCAGTCTTTTTTCTCTCTCCTTTATTCTTCCCAGCACACCTTGCTAAAAGACTCCTTTTTTCTGTCACCTCATACCCAGTTACCCTGTCAGCTGGTTTCTGTACTGTATCTAACACACCTGACTCCTATCTCTGTTCAGGACTAGTGCATCTCTTAGCCTGCTCCTGTTCCTCACTGTCCATTGTTTCCCAGCTCTTCTTTTCTTCTTCTGGGGTGTGTCTTGTTTGCCACACACACACACACACACACACACACACACACACACACACACACACACACACACCAAACATGGGTCCATGCCATCTTCATCTGCCCCCACCTCGGAACCCTCTTGGATTGGCAGCCTTCACCACTCCTCCCCATCTGATCAGTCCCTGACAGAATATAACTCTTGTCCTTCAAGTCTAGTTTTTTTTCTTTTCTGGGGAGAGCGTTTTGAGGGCTAGTTATACTAGTGGTGGTTGTGGGATAGAGAAATATTCTTTCATATGAGCCTTGCCCTGTTTCCTAGTGGTAAAGCCCAGGCAGAGGTCTCCCATTTTAGAGACGCCTACTGAGTTGGGAAGCTAATGAGTCACTTGCTGGGAGGGTCAGAGTCCTCCTAATAGCTACTTACATAGGTATATTTAAGACACAAAAGCAAGAGGCAGTTTACAGAGTTACCTTCCACTGTAAGCTGAGCCCTGTGGGGAGCAGGAATCTGTACTACACAGGCCTTGTAAGAGATCCAGCAGAGCTCCTATCTGATATTGCAGGTGCCCCATTTCCATATGCAGTAAGTGAGTATGCTGCATTCCAGTCTACTCCTTTTAAAATTAAACTAGGTCATTCCTTAGAAATATCAACCATAATACTTTATGGGGGAGGAAAAAGAGGAGCAAGAGGATGGCTAAACGAATATTAGAAATTCAGATCACTAGCTTGCCGCTTGCTGTGCTTGAGTAGGAAGAGAAGGGAAGGAATGTGAGGCGACTTTCTTGAGAGAGTGGGTTTTGTCTTGATGCTTCACAGCGATGTTTGGAAGATGTATAGATTAGATCACGGTATATGTTGTGTCATAGATATCTCCTGTGACTTTTGGAATTCCTTTGTTTCTCCATGAGCACCATGTTAGCCCTGTTTCGTTTTGTTGTTTTGATGTTGTGAGCTTTGAGTGAAGAAGACCCTTCCCTCCTCTCCAGCAGAGTTACCTTCCACTGTAAGCTGAGCCCTGTGGAGAACAGGAATCTGTACTACACAGGCCTTGTAAGAGATCCAGCAGAGCTCCTATCTGATATTGCAGGTGCCCCGTTTCCATATTTAGTGATTGATTAAATGTCTCCCATGCAAATAGATAGTAATCATGTTTATAATCCTGTGCATTTCTTTGGAAGTAAATCGTATTGCAATCTGAGGGACTCAAAGTCCCTAGGACTGACCTGCTCAAGTGTGTCCCTGTTATTGAGATGGCGGCTAACAGATTGAGATTGAATCCTGACAAGACAGAAGTACTGTTTGTGGGGGACAGGAGGCGGGCGGGTGTGGAGGACTCCCTGGTCCTGAATGGGGTAACTGTGCCCCTGAAGGACCAGGTGTGCAGCCTGGGAGTCATTTTGGACTCACAGCTGTCCATGAAGGTACAGGTCAATTCTGTGTCTAGGGCAGCTGTTTATCAGCTCCATCTGGTACGCAGGCTGAGTCCCTACCTGCCTGCAGACTGTCTCGCCAGAGTGGTGCATGCTCTAGTTATCTCTCGCTTGGACTACTGCAATGCGCTCTACGTGAGGCTACCTTTGAAGGTGACCCGGAAACTACAACTAACCCAGAATGCGGCAGCTGGACTGGTGATTGGGAGCGGCCGCCGAGACCACATAACACTGGTCCTGAAAGACCTACATAGGCTCCCAGTACGTTTCCGAGCACAATTCAAAGTGTTCATGCTGACCTTTAAAGCTCTAAATGGCCTCGGTCCAGTATACCTGAAGGAGCGTCTCCACCCCCATCGTTCTGCCCGGACACTGAGGTCCAGCGCCGAGGGCCTTCTGGCGGTTCCCTCGCTACGAGAAGCCAAGTTACAGGGAACCAGGCAGAGGGCCTTCTCGGTAGTGGCACCCACCCTGTGGAATGCCCTCCCACTAGAGGTCAAAGAGAACAACAATGACCAGACCTTTAGAAGGCATCTCAAGGCAGCCCTGTTTACGGAAGCTTTTAATGTTTGATGGATTTCTGTATTTTAATGTTTTGTTGGACGCCGCCCAGAGTGGCTGGGGGAACCCGGCCAGATGGGCGGGGTATAAATAATAAGTTGTTGTTGTTGTTGTTGTTGTTGTTGTTGTTGTTGTCAAAATGAATGTTGTTGTCATGTACAGTCCCCTCCGAGGGTGGTGACAAGGGAGAGGGGCTTTTCAGTTGTGGCTCCCTGTCCAAAACTATCCTTTTTAGCATCAGGTAAATATTTATCTTCTCCCCCTCCCTCCTCAGGCTTTCGATAGACTGAAATTGATCTTTTGTTGTTAGTGCACTGTCAAAGCTTTCTGCAGCTGTTATGGGGGGTTGTTTTATTCTGCTTTAGGGTATAGTTAATTATGCTTTTAATAGTGTTTTAAGTCGCTGGAAGGCTGTGAGGTAGCAAGTTGTCATGAACTCCTGTTGGGGTGGAACTAGATTGTGAACTTTAAACAACAGCTTTGCTGTGCATGCCCAGGTTAATGAGGCCTGGGACACAAAGCGCAGGATCTTTTCTTTGCTAATGGGAAATGCAAGGATATTGGGATAAACAATCTGACCGAAAATGATTGTTCGCAGCTTTATTTGCTAAATGTTACAGCAAGGGTGTTTTCTCCCTAGAGAGGAATAACCCTGGAAATGAGGAATCAAAACTGAAGTGAAGGAATTATCTGACCTCGGCAGACAAACCCTTAATTCAGACACCCCAAGGGTGGGGGATATGCACCCTCCCCCCCCCCCGGATCCTGCAAATTGCAGAAGTAGAGGGGAAAGTGAATGGTGGTGACACATTTCTCTATATTAAGACTTCTCTGAATTGTAATACTTTGTGAATTGCAATATTCCCCCCCCCCATTGATCTCCTCGGTCTTCTCAGTTCCATAGTCTTACGCCTTCCCCGTCCCAAATTGGCTTCTCTGCCTCGACTTCTCTGCCAAAATTGCAATTCTTCCAGAATTTTCCTTTCTTCCACAATCTTTCTTCCGCAATTGGCTTCTCCAAGCTGGCTCTGAGACAGAAATGCCTTTGTGCACACCAGGGATGGTGAAGCCCTGCCTTATCCAATAGGAACCAGAAATCCAGTTGTGGAAACAACCTTCCTCGATTGAGTTGTCTCAATATCGTCCTCTTCACATGAAAGGGGACATCCTCTATTTGATTAGGGCCAAAGTTTGTAACATAAAGTAGCAAAAGTTCAGATTGCTCACATAGGTCATCTGCCAGACCAAACCTGCTTCTTTCATTTTTAGGTGTCCTGTAAGCAAAAACCACGCACAAACAAACACACTGAAAAATATAACAGTTCCGTTCTGGTTGCTATCCATATCTTATCAAAGTTGATACATTCCGTTCTGCACAGCTCACAAGTTTTCAATCCAGTTAAAAACACAGTTTTCTTATCTTTTAAAAGAATAGAATAAAAGGATAGAATAAAGATGTCCAAGACATGTTTTTAAAAGCTTTCTATGTGAATACAGTGGTAACCTCGGTTTACGAACTTAATCCATTCCTGAAGTCCATTCTTAGAACACATCCATTCTTAAACCAAGGCGTGGTTTCCCTAATGAGGCCTCCGGCCGCCAGTGCCCTTTCACCGTTTGGCTTCTGTTCTAAACCGGAACACTACTTCCGGTTTTGCAGAGTTCGTAAACCGAATCATTCGTAAACAGGACTGTTCGTAAACTGAGGTAACACTGTATATCACAAGTTTAATTGTTCCAAATAATATTAAATTACTAGGTTGCCAAATCTTCTTCTTCTTCTTCTTTGGCGATCACTCGTAGCCAAGTAAGATTGTCTTCCATGAACACGGTTTTAACAGTCCGTAAGTGACTGTGGAGGCCAATTCTGGATCCACACGTCCTTCCACAGTGGGGACATTGGTTTCCAGGTGGGAGCTGATCACGGTGTGGATTTGCCAAGTGTGCCTTCCTCTTAGCATGTTTCTCCCTTTCGTCCTGAGTTCGATCATCTTAAAGTCCATGGCACCTTTGATAAAAGCTGTTCTCACAGGCCAGTGTTTCCCAGTTGTCAGTGTTTATACTACATTTTTTTAGTTCTATAGTATGTACCATAATTTATTTTTAGTATAATTTATAATTTTAACATGGATAAGTTAAAAAGGAACTTTTAAAAAACAGTAGTGGATATCACCTTTTTTCCTGCTGTAATCTCCTTTCTTTTTCCACCTGCTCCATCCAACAAAAATTTCTAGCTCAGAAATTATGCCCAAATTGTTGTACAATATTAGTCACATTCCAGTAAGGCTCTACTCCAGGCATAGGCAAACTCGGCCCTCCAGATGTTTTGGGACTACAACTCCCATCATCCCTAGCTAACAGGACCAGTGGTCAGGGATGATGGGAGTTGTAGTCCCAAAACATCTGGAGGGCCGAATTTGCCTATGCCTGGTCTACTCCAATGGCATGAGTATCACAACGACCGGTAGATTTTTATCTGCTGCAGCCTTCATCTGCCTTCACAGCCGTTGTAACATACTGCTTGTTATCATCCGCCTGTTCTGCCATTGAGGACTTCTTGGATCATTCTTTGTCTAACTGCTCCCCTTTGACCATACTGCCTTGGGTGACCCTACTGGGAATACCAGACTCCTGACGGCTTCACTCACAAGGGTCACAGGAATGTGCAAGCCCACTCACCACTCCAGTGAGTGAGACTAGGTTACCAAATACACAAGTTGGGCCTAGTGCTTCTGCCCATTAGGGTTGTCAAATGTCGAACAATACGAGATGCTTTTTAATCATGACAAAGTGACCAACAAGTCTAATAACAACAACAATAATAAAATTTATACCCTGCCCATGATAGCCTTATCCTCTATGAATTTCTTTCATCCCTTTTTGAAGCTGTGTAAATTAGTGACCATCACTACATATATTCTAGCAGTGAATTCCACAATTTAACGATACATTGTGTGTGTGCCACTGTATACGGAATACAGAATGAAAAAGAAAATACTCTTCCTTCAACATTTCAGAAAGGCATTGATGTTGAGCTTTTGATAATATGGAAGACGTATTAAAATGAAATTGATCAAGCGACTAAAAGACCTGTAATTTATCTTTTTTTTCCAAATGATTTTTATTATTTTCTCAAATGTAAACATAACAATAAATTTATGAAATACAAATTATACCAATTTTTTCCGCAAATGATTTTTATTATTTTCTCAAATGTAAACATAACAATAAATTTATGAAATAAGACCTGTAATTTATCAAACATTAATTACAGGGTTGAAAGTTCTGCATTTCATCTCTGTGTGTCATCAAATTACAGACAAAAAGCAGACTATGCAAGTTTTACCTCCCCCATTGCACTCTAGTGCAGTTTTGCACAGGGCTGAAACATTTATAAATCATAGTGAAATGAAGTCAAAGATTGGAGTTCAGTTGGAGTTCAGTTGGATAACTTTTATGTCTTTGCAAGGTTCTGAATCACCTTCTCAAGATGCTTGACTTAGATGATCTGTCTTTAACAGTGCAGATAAAGTTTACAAGATGAGACCCAAGCTGAAAAACCCTTAAAAATTACTATTGCTTAATTTTTTTAAAAAAAATCATTTTAAAGTATTATGAGATGACCTAAAGCAGTGGTTCCCAATTAGTTAAGGAGTGCAGACCCTCTGGTGTTTTTTTTTTAAAAAAAGCCAGGCCATGGACTCCCTACTTTTGAAAATTTTGATATGGTTGTTTTTGTTATGCGAATGGTGCCAAGCAGTGCTATTTTTCTAGAAAAAGAGGTGCCAGAACTTGCGATGAATGCTTCATGGCAGTGGCACCCAGCTGAGAGGTGCCAGAATTGAGTTCCAGCGAGTTCTGGCTGAAAAAAAGCCCTGATACCGTGGACCTCATGGCTGGGTTATGCAGACCCGCTGGAATCCATGGACCAATAGTTGGGAACCATTGATCCAAGGGATCTGTTTTAAGCTACTCGGAGCAGCTAGATAGTGCCATATGTGTTGAATATACATCTGAAAATCTCTCCAGATGATTTCCCCAGAAGCTACATGTCACGACATACAGTTCCTTCCTGAGAAAAAAATATGTACTATGTACCTCCATATACCAATGAGGGTGGCCATCTTTCTCCCCCCCCCCCCCAATATCATTTGTATATTGCTAACACAAAAATTAGATGGAAAAAATATGGCTGCCCCCATCCATACACAGGAGCCGCTATCTTCCCTGCCCCAACAGAGTTTCCCAGAAAGGGACTTCACATAATGATGTACGACTGCTTCCTGGAGCATGTTCAAAGTCATTTCTAAACCCATGAGATGCTTCCTGGCTTCTGTTAACCAGTGCTTTTTTTCTGGGGGACACACAGGGGTACGCATACCCCTAAACCTTTTGCGAATCTAAGTTTGGCCTCATTGAGGGGCAGTATTTCAATATGAGTAGGAAAATGAGAGTACCCCTAAACATTTTTTTAAGGAGAAAAAGCACTGCTCTTAACTGCAAAATGAATGAGGGCCCTTATTTGGCTTCAGAATAACATTCCTTCTTTGCAGGTAAAGGTGAGCCTGGGCAGAGGCAAAAGTGAATGGAGCATTCTTGTGACTCTTACCTACGTTCCAGTCAGGCAAAAGCCAGAGGTCTCTATGTATACACAATTCTATCCATCTTCTGCCTAGGTTAGCAGGATGCTTTACTCCTGGGGCCAAAATGAGAGGCCTGGGTGACTGCATTTGGCCCCTGAACCTGGGGTCCCCCATCCCTGCTATAAAAGAAGAGAAAGGCAGCCCTTGAACCACCTCATAAACTGCAAGTAGTTGGGCTGTGTGCAGACTCATAGGTCACGGCCCACACCATGTGTTTCAAACACATTTAAAGTTAATGACTTCCTCCAAAGAATCCCAAGAACTGTAGTTTGTTAAGGGTAACTAGGAATGGTAGCTCTGTGGCAGATACACACTGCAGTTCCCAGGAATCTTTGGGGGAAAGCCTTGCACTTTTAATATATGGCATGGATGTGACCAAAGATACATGGACACATACCTACTTCCAATCCGAGCACTGGTTCAGGAGCAGGGTGTATTCAATTGCTTCAAAATACAGAGTGAATCAAGGTATCCTCATTCCTCTCACACTTTCTTTCACTCCTTCCCAGCATGCTCTCGCAGAAGGGACCTCTAGCCAGAGGCCTTAACTGATGGTTTTCAGGTGGCTTTCTGGCCTCCCCCACTCCATCCATTTCAGATCTCCTTCTTCCTCTCCCACAGGGCTCCCTCAATGCTGCTGAATTTAGGCAGAACAACCTTGGGCAGTGCCGGATTTACATACCGTATAAGCTATAGATTAGGGCCCCACTCTCTTGGGGGCCCCAAAAAAAATTAAAGGGGAAAAAACTGGATGTACATTTCCAAAATATAAGATTAAAAAGAAATAAAATGAAACATACATACAGCAAGAGTGTTTTGTGTTGTGTAGGCTCTTATGATGTAAGTCATGGGCCCCGCCTGCTAGCCTGCTCCCTAATATATCACTGGTTTGCTCATTTCTATATATAGGGTGCCTAGATTCTGCATGGACTGGTTTCATGGCAACATGTAGCATGCAGCTGCAGACTGCAGGGCAGCACAGTTGAATGTAGGTCAAGCTGTTGTACCTGTTATCTAATATTAAAGAGTGCTTGTAGACTGATGATCAGGCAGCATAGACTAAGGGTATGATTCTTATGCCTACTGATTGATTCCATGTAATACATAATTTATTTATAAAAGCAATGACAAACCTAGACAGCATCTTAAAAAGCAGAGACATCACCTTGCCGACAAAAGTCCGTATAGTTAAAGCTATGGTTTTCCCAGTAGTGATGTATGGAAGTGAGAGCTGGACCATAAAGAAGGCTGATTGCCAAAGAATTGATGCTTTTGAATTATGGTGCTGGAGGAGACTCTTGAGAGTCCCATGGACTGCAAGAAGATCAAACCTATCCATTCTTAAGGAAATCAGCCCTGAGTGCTCCCTGGAAGGACAGATCGTGAAGCTGAGGCTCCAATACTTTGGCCACCTTATGAGAAGAGAAGACTCCCTGGAAAAGAACCTGATGTTGGGAAAGATGGAGGGCACAAGGAGAAGGGGACGACACAGGACAAGATGGTTGGAGAGTGTTCTCGAAGCCACCAACATGAGTCTGACCAAACTGCGGGAGGCAGTGGAAGACAGGAGTGCCTGGCATGCTCTGGTCCATGAGGTCACAAAGAGTCGGACACGACTAAACAACTAAACAACAACAACAATTTTACTATTAATATACTTCTTCTTAATTGTATTTCACTATTAATATACTTCTTAATTGCATTTCAGTTCAACAATTACTTTGATAAAATACATATTCTGTTATGTGCAAATGGCTTTAGATACCTATTAGGTCCATAAATTACCATTTTAATGTTTGATGGATTTCTGTATTTTAATGTTTTGTTGGAAGCCGCCCAGAGTGCTGGGGGAACCCGGCCAGATGGGCGGGGTATAAATAATAAATTATTAATTATTATTATTATTATTATTATTATTATATAGCATATAATCAACAACAAAAACAGCAACAATTTGTTGCTGACAAAGGACAGCTGGACATATAAAGGGCCCCATTACCTTCAGTAGCTTAGGGCCTCATCAAACCTAAATCCGGCCCTGCCCTTGGGTCACATTTTCACTCCCCAGTCCCAAAGCAAAGCTAATGATATAAAAAGGCTTGCTGAAACTCAGCTAATAATACAAAGACAGAGCCAGCAATCAGGCTGTGACCAGTACCATAAAGGTTATTACTGAAGTAATGTGTATAGTTGCAAAGCAGTTCAGATTAAGACCTTAATGAACAAAGTTTACCCTTAGAGATAGCAACGAGGCTGCTTAGCTGCAGTACATCTTATCTTTGCAATGATTTGTCCTTGAATCTTCTTTATAATTAACAAAGCAGCTGCTTGATCCAACATTCAGAACCTGTTTTCATTTGTGAAAGGACTATAAGCCATATGCATACCAGTCTCCCCCCGATTCGTTCTGCCTCCATTTCATTTGCAGCCCCTGTGAAGTCTGTGAGATCAGCTCCCCTTGTGGGCTTCCTATAGTTTCCCCTCTTTGGCCTGGTCATTTCTTCTTGACTTTCCTTATCCACAACTTCCCTGCTTCCCCCCCCCAGTCATTAGCACCTGCCTTTACCCCCTTCTTACATTCCCATACACTGCCTCAATCCTGCCACTTTAATCCACAACAAGGAAAAAGTTGTCTCTGGCTATTGGACATTTTAAGAAGCTGGGGCCAGGAGTAAGAAACAAAGGTAGGGAAAATCAGTGACCTGATAAAAATCAATGCTGTGCCTGATTTGCTTTTGAAAAGGCCAAAGAATAATATGTACCTGCTGATCACTGAACTTCACAACCTCAATGCAATAAATGCCAGAAAGTTCAAGGGCTAGATGAATGCTGATCATGTGTTAGCCATCTCTTGCTTTTAGCTAATGCAGTGCACCTTATCAAGGAAACAGCACCAAATATGTCATTCTTGATATATATATACATACATACACTAGCTGGCCAGGCCACGCATTGCTGTGGCTCATCCCTGTGATTCCCCCCACCCTGTCCCGATCCATGACCTATCCCGCCCCCTCCTGCCCCCAATGGAGGGCAGCCTGGTCCCTGGGGGGTGGCGGGATCGGCGGTGGAGGGATCCGCGGGGTGGGGTTGTGGAGAAGCCTAAATCGGCGACAGCGTGATCCGCGAGGTGTGGAGAGGCCTAGGTGTGTGGGGTGTGTGTGTGGAGTGGGGTGTTCCATGGACAGAGGGGGATCTTTGTGACGGCAGGGGATCCCTGGGGAGAGGCCTGGTCTCAGCTGCAATCTCCGAGGCGGGCCTGAGTCCCTGAGGAGCAGCGTGGTCTCAGGCGGTTTGTTCTCTGTTGGAGGAGTGGTCTCCGGGGCGTGAGGGATTGTGGGAGTATGTTTGTCCGTTTTTCGTTGAATGTCCACTGGAGGGCGCAATTTATTTGACCACAAATCCAGGTTTTTACCTGTGTTAGGTGTGTCAGCTGGTCAGTGTAAGTGCATGATTACCTGCTCTCATGTGACTCTGAGGTTGTGGCCAAATTTCAGGACGATCGGGTAAGTGCTTGTGGGAGAAAAGTGGGGAATAACACACATGCACCTTCACTATATATATATATATATATATATATATATATATATATATATATAAGGCTGCACCGTTTAGCAAGGAAGATCCAAATTTCCAGAATACCAGTAATTCGTCTTTGATTTCAGTCGACTATTTACAATAAGGTAAGGGTGTTTTGTTGTTTTTCCAGTTTGAGAGAACTAGCTGTTTCTTCAGGTTCTGTACACACAACGTAGGCAATAGTCAAAGTTGTGAAGTGATACACCATTCAGGATTTTTACTTCTTCTGTTTTACATGTTACCACTACTCTTTTTATAGGTGTTGTTTTCAGAATGAAAAAGCCACAGACAACTCTCTCACGGCTGGCAATTGTCATCACTGTCTTTGTGGTGCTGGTGATAGCGGTTCTTGTGACACTGTTCCTTCTCCACTATTTCCACAGTGAGAAAAATGGTAACAACAATTACTTAATGTCTTGTAATATCTATATTGTGGTTCCTAAGGGATTTGGTGGTGGTGAAAGACGGTTGAATGGCAGCCATGCTGGAGAAAGATTCTGAGCAACATTGCGTGTACAAAGTTGCCTCAATCCATTCCGACGGTCATTCACACTCTCTTCTAGTATTTTCTGTTCCATTGCAAATTGGTTTGTTTTGCACAAGCTTTTCTTCCATTTTGTGGTGTGCTGATATGGAAATAGAACTACTTTTATGTATTGCAGCACATAACAGATGTGCAAAGGCTGATATTTATCCATCAGTTACCTTCCTTATGTATTCTCTTTCAAAGTTAAAGGTTTTCCAGAAGTGTTGCTCTGTTAATATTTTGCAGCAAAAAACAATAAAGGGTTTTGTGGCCCCTTAAATAAAAGTTAATGAAATCTCTAATGATGTCCCAGATTGTGTGGAAGCCTATAAGCGTGACAGTTCCCTTCAGATGTTTGCACTGTACAGAAAAAGACTGTTTGGCAAATACCCCATTCATGTGCTCTCCTTAGCCATGAGTAGAATGCCTCAATCAAGTGATATCATTCAGCCTGATTACAGTCAGGGAGTTATCCCAATGTGAACAGGGAGCAATAGTAGCATTTTACAGCTGCCATTGTACCAAAGAATACAATCTGAGTTTGATATGTTTTACCATGGTGTTCAGTTTTAATATGTTATATATTGTTACTATATTTTTCTTGTGCTAATTATGAACATTTCTATTTTAATGTTTGTGTAACTGGTTTTTTACAATTGAGAAGGACTTAGCTCAGACTTGGTTGTAAACTAATAATAATAATAATAATAATAATAATAATAATAATTTATTTATACCCCGCCCATCTGGCTGGGTTTCCCCAGCCACTCTGGGCGGCTTCCAACTGAATATTAAAATACAATAATTAAACATTAAAAGCTTCCCTAAACAGGGCTGCCTTCAGATGTCTTCTAAAAGTTAGGTAGTTGTTTTTCTCTTTGACATCTGATGGGAGGGGGTTCCACAGGGCGGGCGCCACTACCGAGAAGGCCCCCTGCCTGGTTCCTTGCAACTTGACTTCTCACAATGAGGGAACTGCCAGAAGGCCCTCGGCGCTGGACCTCAGTGTCCGGGCAGAACGATGCGGGTGGAGACGCTCCTTCAGGTATACTGGACCAAGGCTGTTTAGGGCTTTAAAGGTCAGCACCAACACTTTGAATTGTGCTTGGAAACGTACTGGGAGCCAATGTAGGTCTTTCAGGACCGGTGTTATGTGGTCTCGGCAGCTGCTCCCAGTCACCAGTCTAGCTGCCTTTAGCATCTGCTAAAGCAAACTGCTGCTTTAGCATCCAGAAGTATCTTGCTTAATTAATTACTTCCGTATGGTGAGCTGCTTTGGAAGGGCTTTTCTGCCCTGAAAGGTAGTATCAGAATATCAAAATAAAGAACTCGTATCAGCCTGAAGGCGATGTGCCCCCCCAAAAGCTGGGGGTGTCCAGATTACATCATATTCAGGAAACATTTTCACCTCATCTGGAGACAGCACCTTCAGCACTGAAAGATGGAGAGGTGAATTAAAGCAAAAGCAGCCACATATGTCTAACAGTTGTCAGTGGTATTCCTTCCCACAGAGAGGTAGAACAAATATTTATACCCAATTCCTTCATATTTAGACCTTTTTTTCAACAAACTGGTAAATCATGTCTGGACTGCACCTGTATCAGAGGTGCAACATCACATGACTGAACATTCCGCTACACCAAACCAAACGAAAACGTCCTTCCACACAGAAAAAAAATGGTGTCAGTCAGAAGGGTTCTAGCCTAGTTCAGATACAGGCATACTTCTTTTTATTGTATTTCACTTCAAAGCGAAAAGACTGCTCCTTATGAGGGTGCAGGTGTAGCTGCAGGCAGCCCAGCTGCTTCCGGGACAAGGAAGCCCCACGTCTCCCCGCTTCTGCTGCTGCTGGTCCTTTTCTGGCAGCGGAAATGGAGCTGGCTAGGGCTGGAGCCACCCACCCCCCAAAATTGTGTGACTCGCTTTATTGCAATATTCGCTTTATTGCGCTGGTCTGGAACCGAACCCGTACTTTCTCCAAGGTGTGCCTGTATATTTTTAAGTGGCAAGTGGCATCTGTCTTGTCCTGGGCCCCTGCATTGGAAGAAGTGCCCTGTTCTTTTCTGCTTCTAATTGTAGCATTCTTCTCATACCTTCTCTAGCTGGCTACATGATTGGTGTTGGTCGAGCTGACTGTACCAGCCCTGTAGCAGAGATACCTTTTGTAAGTACCCAATCTGAGTTTTCTTTCTTCTTTTCACTGAAATCAGAAGCCTATTTTCACCCCCTTTCAGCTTTTTTCTTCTTCTTTTTTGACACTCTACAAGGCCCTTATATAAGAAATCCAGAAATGCCATCTGGAATGGTTTCCCCCAAATGAGCCTGCCCCAGGACCTGAGGCCATCTTTGGAGATTCTTTTATATGTGTTCCCTCTGGCAGTAGCCCAGAGGAGGACTCAGAGAAGGCATGTCTTTTCAGTAGTAATGCCCTGTCACTGGATTTTGTTTTTGTTTTTGTTTTAAGTTGCATCAAGACTTTTGTGGGAAGCAATTAATAATTTGAAATAACGATGACAGCAATGGGGTTTGTTTGCATCAGATTCCCATACACTTGTAGGAGTGAAATGTCTATGTTCCTCATCCAGGGGAGGTCAGGATACAAATAAACATTTATTACTATTATTATTAAAAACATCATGATTATAATGATCATGATCATGATGAGAAGTATGTGTCAGGCTTCAGGGAATCGACTTCCTCCCCCGTGGCCATAAATGAGCAGATCAAATGAAAGATGTTGTTGTTTAGTCGTTTAGTCATGTCCGACTCTTCGTGACCCCATGAAAGATAATTCTTACCAATTAGTTTCTTTAATAAACACAGTGAAGGATGGCAGTGCTCTCATTTAAGGTCACTCCCCCCCTCTGTCCCTATTAATCTACGTCACTCCTACATTTTGTAATCTGAGCTTGGAGCCGCTGTGTTTTCAGTTCTGACACTTTCTGAGCTTTCCGGGACTTTGAGGGAGGGGGGTGGATACTCTCCAGAGACTGTGAATCTGTTAACTCTCTCTCTTCTAGTGCTTCTTCTGCTAGCTGTTCCCCATTCAGTATTTCCCAGCTTCTGCCTTTGAACTGTGCCCCTCTGCAAACCACTGTTCCAAATCTATACTGTTTTCCTGCTTCTGAGAAGATTCAGGATCAGGAGGAGGAGGAGGTGGGGGGGTGGCTCCCACCATTCTTCCTCAGTGCAGCCCTCCTCCTCATGGTCCCTGACAGTATGTTACTATATGTGTATGTACTATGAAAGAAACTGCTATGTTTCATATATTTACACGCTTTGCTTCAGAAGCCAGGGTAGGAGAAATGAGAAGAGCCTTCCCCAATGTGTATCAAGATATTACAATTACACAAGAACATTACGCACTTTTGCCTTAGAGTAAGCTCTGTTTAATTAAGGGTGCTGGAGCAATTCAGTTGTTGCAAATTCCTGAATGAAGTGACCTGAATTCACACTTCTGCAAATGTTGCCGCGCAGTCCTTATCATGTTGAAATGCATCAAAAAAGACATTTAAATTATATTTTGATAGAAAATACTATGTTGAAAAATACTTTTTTGTGGGGGTGGGGTGCGGGGTTAAAACAAACCCATAGCTCAGTGCCAGAATGGAAAAGAAAGGAATTATGAGTAAATACAGTACAAAAGTGATATGGCCTGGAAACATTGAATGCAGGGAGACTTGCTTCTGAATAAATAGGTATAGGATTGCACATCATGTGTGGTTAAGGAGATGTTGTGTCCCCCTATAGATGGGCTATGCAAATCCAGATCAGACTGGTGCTGGCATGCTCTCACGGCTGTACTGTAGAGCATTCATCATAGCAGAGCCCGACGACTGGAGCAAACGAGTGTTGTATGTTACTGCTGAGATAGGAATGATGTCTCAAAGGCTTCGGCTAGAGGTAAGTCTGGGGCAGGGCAGGGGGTGAGATAGAGTAGCTTTCTATTCTTTTTCCTTTTACGTTTTTATATCATCCAAAAACCATTGGCCTCAAAGAACTGTCTCTCTCCCCTACTCCCTTATACATGGAGTTGTGATGGGCATAAATATATGGTGTGTGTGTGTGTGTGTGTGTGTGTGTGTGTGTGTGTAGCACAACAATAGATTTGAGCAATGTATGGTGTCTTATCAACCACAATTCCTGAGATGTTTATATATATTGTAGCTGCAAATATAACAGCTCCTGAGAGCCAAGAGCTGAGAGATCTACAATTATCTTACACCCACTATAAAATATCGTAAATCAAAACAAGTATATTTGTGAAGTAAGGGGGGGGGAAATGGGGCGAGTGAGGAAGAAAATGCAACAGAAAACCATAAATTTATATAAAGAAAGACATATATTTGGATTCATACCTTGTCTATTGCCGCAGAGTGTATGCATGTTTGTGTATGTATAATATATATATATATTCATAACTCATAATATATAATATAATATAATTCCAGCTCTTTTAATACAAGATATTTTACTCATTTATTTCAAGATTTTCATTTTATTCCAGTGTGTTTTGCTCAGCAGAAGAAACCCAGGTAGTCTTTCCATTTCTAGCTGTGCCTTCTGTTCCTAGAGTGCTTCAATACCTTTAACAACCTCTTGGAATGACTATTCTAAGGTTAACTTTGCTGGACAACCTGAGGAAGTAGAATCTTGCCTACAAAAAACCCATGCCATTGCAAATGTGTTAGCCTTTAGGATGCCACTGGGTGAGGTTTGTGGAGTATTATTTTCCAGCTTGCCAGGAATGGTACCTCAGTGGTAGAGCACATCCTTTGTAAGTCAAAGTTATAAGGTTCCATACCACCAGGTTCTTCTTCTTCTTCTTCTTCTTCTTCTTCTTCTTCTTCTTCTTCTTCTTCTTCTTCTTCTTCTTCTTCTTCTTCTTCTTCTTCTTCTTCTTCTTCTTCTTCTTCTTCTTCTCTTTTTTCCCAACTAATCTAATAAACAGACCAAATCAGAAAATGCAGTAATTGCACCATTGCTGTCCTTAGGTAATGAAACAGTTGAAGGAAAGATATGGCGATCTCTACCAGCAAGACAACGTAATACTGTCTGCAGTTCATACCCATTCAGGGCCTGCAGGGTATTTGCAATACACCATCTTCATGATAACAGGGAAGGGGCTTATAAAGCCATCCTTGAATGCCATTCTCAATGGGATCCTAGAGGTAAGAACCACCCCAGCCTCTCACTTTTAGTGCTTGACAAGTTTACAGCAGCATGCTGTAGGGAAATCTTTATGGAGTTGGTGATAGTCTATGAAAAGGTTAAGATGAACTGGGAGACTTATTTTGAGAGTTAATAAAACTATCAAGAAGTTCCTTAATCTTCGATATACATTCATTGGCTAATTAAAAGAGATCATCAGACCACTACAAATCCAAAGTACAAGCATACCTTGGATCCCGAATGCCTTGAGAGTCGAATGTTTTGGCTCCCAAACGCCGCAAACCCTGAAGTGAGTGTTCCGGTTTGCAAACGTTCTTTGGAACCCAAACGTCTGACAGGGCTTCAGTGGCTTCCAATTGTCTGCAGGAGCTTCCTGCATCCAATCAGAAGCCACGCTTTGGTTTTGGAACATTTTGGAAGTTGAACATTTAAGCAATGTATGTGCGGCTACTTGTTTGTTTGTCGTGAAATGAGCAACATGATTAGCATTCCTACTCATGCTCAACTGGAAGTAAGCAGCATTGAACTCAGTGAGATTTATTTCCACTGTCCATGTAAGCATGTGCAGAACTACAGTGTAGATTCCTAGCCTAGAAACTGCTGGCATATTATTATTATTATTATTATTATTATTATTATTATTATTATTATTATTATTATTACCCCGCCCATCTGGCTGGGTTTCCCCAGCCACTCTGGGCAGCTTCCAACAGAAAAATAAAATAAAATAAAATAAAATAATCAATTAAACATTAAAAACCTCCCAAAACAGGGCTGCCTTCAGATGTCTTCTAAAAATATGGTAGCTGTTTTTATCTTTGACATCTGATGGGAGGGCATTCCACAGGGCGGGCGCCACTACCGAGAAGGCCCTCTGCCTGGTTCCCTGCAACTTGGCTTCTCACAACAAGGGAACCGCCAGAAGGCCCTCGGTACTGGACCTCAGTGTCCGGGCAGAACGATGGGGGTGGAGACGCTCCTTCATGTATACAGTACTGGACCGAGGCCATTTAGGGCTTTAAAGGTCAGCACCAACACTTTGAATTGTGCTTGGAAATGTACTAGCATTGGATGTGAATTCATGATTGCATCTGAGCTAGTGTTGCTTCAATTCAATTCACTTTTATTTACGGTCACAGACCAGCTCATCTAGTGTTGCTTGAACATGTTAAGTAGTCTGATGTGCATCATTGTCCATGTTCTTATGCTGCTGCCAACAGTTGGCTGTGTTAGTGTCCTGATCCACTAGTCCAAAGGAGAGCTTGTGGGAGTAAGTGGGTACAGGGAGACCAAATAAGGATGTCCAAAATGCCAGAGTGTTAAGTTCTAGCGCTTTATTAAAGAAGCGTATGGACTTACAGCAAATCAGCCTGCCAGGTGCCCCAGCCCTTTACAGACACAAGATGGACACCACAGCAAGGAGGCGGCTTGTTGGCACCCAAGCAAACATGTATACATCCCTTATGCACAAAACAACATGCATCAGTTTGCCCACAACCTCCCAGCACACCTGGCTGGTGAGGCCAGGGCCATACGAAGGGGGGGCAGAGGGGACGGTCTGCCCCAGGCACTGCCCAGGGGGTGACAAGATAGCCCGCTGCCTCCCCCCAGCTGTAGAGCGGCGGAGGGCGCGCATGCAGTCAGTGTGGGTGCCGCTCGCACATGGCATCCGTACGGGCATCTGTACGGGCTGCCGCTCGTGCACAGCGACTGTATGGGCTGCTGCGCGTGCAGTCCATACAGACGTCGCGCATGCATCACCGGGCGGTTTGCCCCGCCCCTTGGCATCCCAACCCGGGTGACGGAAAGGGTTCCTCCGCCACTGGGTGAGGCCATAGGTAGCAAATGTCCAAAGCGTCTCTCCTTTCTGGGCCTACAGCCCAGCATCCCAAGGTCCACAGATAAGCACAGCATCAAAGTGAGCCAATGAGCAAAAATTAAAGCAGGTGAATACATAGACATATATGAGCTTGCTCCCATAACAACTCCCAGTTAGTTTTGGTAGCCCAGTTAGTTATCTGGACTACCAATAAGGTGTTTGCAGATCTTCCAGAACCATAGGAGTCAACTTCTAGAGGCTGAGGTCCCTTCGCCCCCCCCCCAATAAAATATTTGAGGAACCCGAGGGGGGGCAACGTCAATGAGCATAGCCATTCAAATGGGTGTGTGTGGGTGTGCCCCATCATGCGATTGATTGTGTGGGGCAGAACCTACCTTGGCCCACCCAATATTTCATTCAAGTTGGCACCCCTCTACGGAACAGTCTCACCTTTGGTTTGACAGTCTATTGCCGCAATAGCAGGGGTGGTACCTTTCATCGACTAGAGTCCACTTCATCAGATGCATGAACTCTTATCATCATTTGTCACATATACATAGCATATGGTTACTGAGGGAAAAGGGGGAAATGTAAAAAGAGGGGGGGCTCTGAAATATCACTATGGGCCAAATGGTTATAAAATACAAAAAGGACAGTCTGTGATAATGTGATAAATGTGACTGCAGTCTGAAATTGTTGAATTAGAACTTCTCAGCATGTTTGATTCTATTTCTTTAGGCTTCAGTTGAGACAATGGTCTCCTGCTATGCTACAAGTCTAAATTAATCCAGCAAAGCTCAGAATGGTTGTGTCCTTCACATTTACTGCAACCGAGGAATGATCACTCTGTTTATCTTTAGCTTTAAATGGAATTAACATAAAAACTACTTTTTGAACTTCAGAGCTATTTGGCCCCACTGTTTACAGTTTTTCCTTGCCTGCCGAATGAAGACAACCTCTTGTGTATTCAGTGAAGTGAACTCTAGTCCATATGCCATAATAAATCTGTTAGTTCTTTAAGATACCACAAGGATCTTTGTTGATCCCACCCACCCACCTTCTTATGTTAACATCTTGTTTGTGCTGTGATGACCAGTATCTCAATAATTTTCCTGTTTTCTAATCAACAGAGTGTTGAGATGGCTCATCAAAATATGACAAAAGGACACATTTTCATCAATAAGGGCTTGATAGAGAACTCTCAAATCAACAGAAGTCCCTTTTCTTATCTTCGTAATCCTGAATCTGAAAGGCTCAGGTAAAGTTTGGGAAGGAAACAGAATTGAGATACTCACTAATATGTTTGCAGGGTTCTGTACTGAGCCATCACTTATTTTTTGTTTTATGAAAGAATATGAACTGAATTTTGTCATGTCTGTGAAGGTTATGGCTAAAACAAACCCAGCTTAAATGTAGTGATCATTTTCCACATTTCTCTCCCCGGTCAATTAGTCTTCCACATGTGTTTCCCTCAGCAAGTGGGTGGGGAATCTGACAGCCCAACTCATCAACTGGGCTTCCACACTACCCCTTAAGCGATAGTTGGCTCATTAATCAGAGTCAGCTGATTAATTTCAACTGCTGTAGGGGGTGGAGGTTGTAATTTTCATCTCACTTGCCTCATCAGCAGACACAACCCATCCAATCCCTATCACTGGCTTGCCAGAGTAATCTTCTGCCCTCCTTCTCCACCACTGCAAATTCCATTCCTCCTTCTCTCCTCAACTCACCTGGCTTGTTAACTGTGGTTAAATGCTAGTGGAGGCAGCATTGGCAGTGTCATTGCTTCCCCTGCCTTGCTGAGGAAAGGGGTCCTTCTTCAGAGCAAGCTTTTCTGGGCAAGGGAGCTTTGGAGAGTGAGCATACTCCCATGGTTTGGACAAAACAACTGGAATTTATTCTTATTAGATTTTTTTGAAGGTTTGCATTGCTAAGTAACTTGGCAATTGAAAAAAGGTTCTTTAGTACAGGGGTCGGCAACCTAAGGCTCATGGGCCACAAGCGGCCCACAGGGGTTGTTTAACCAGCCCCCGAGCCGCGCCACCTGCTCGGCGAGTCCCACGCTGAGCGGGGACTCGCTTTTGCGGTGCTGGAAATCACATCTGCGCATGTGTAGACGCCAAAAAGCGCATCTGTGCAGATGCAGACACTGAAAATCGCATCTGTGCAGATGCAGACACTGAAAATCACATCTGCGCAGACGCCGGAAATTGCAGGCATGCTCGCTCACGCGCAATCGGGCCCACTGGCGTGAACCAGCCCAGGCAAGGTAAACCTTGCCAACCCCTGCTCTAGTAACTTAGACATTTAAATGAGACTCTCTAGCCACGACAGCACATGAACTCTGGGCCACTGAGCCTAGCATGCCTCAGTCTGAGGATGGAACTTTTATTTTTAACTCCAGAAGAACAACATCCACATACAGCATACACAGAACTAGATATTTAGCATTTTCTTCACTGCAAAAATCATATATTTTACTTGAGGTATGCAGTTCTCCTCCAAGATCTTTGCATAAGGCATGGGAATGTCAGCCCCGGTGACATGCACAACAGGTGCGTCAAGGTGGTTGAAAACAGGACCTTGCATAATCCTGGCACAAATTTCAACTCCTACCGCAAACTGGGGCCAGCCACCTTCTGCTGTTACAAGATTATTTGTCTTCATAACACTGGATTCAATAGCTTTGATATCCATTGGCCTAATGGTGCGGAGGTTTATCACCTCACAGTCCTCAGAGCTAGGCAGAGAGGAAAGGAAACAGAGGTGGAGAGACCACCAGAACTGCTACCACTTTAACGGTGGCAAAGCAGAGGCTGGAGGGGCAGGACAAAGATAACTGGGCTCGCAGCAAAGGGGCAGAAAGGAGATGGGGTGGAAGAGCCAGAATAATGTGCCAGCTCTGTTATCCATCAGTTGTTCTAGAAAGGACCGGATTTAGGTTTGAAGAGGCCCTAAGCTACTGAAGGTAATGGGGCCCTTTATATGTCCAGCTGTCCTTTGTCAACAACAAATTGTCACTGGTTTTTTTGTGTTGAACATATGCTATATGGTAATTTATGGACCTAATAGGTATCTAAAGCCATTTGCACATAACAAAATATGTATTTTAATATTAGATAACAGGTACATCAGCTTGAAACCAGTCCATGCAGAATGTAGGCACCCTATATATAGAAATGAGCAAACCAGTGACATTTTAGGGAGCAAGCTAGCAGGCGGGGCCCATGACTTACATCATAGGAGCCTACACAACACAAAACACTGTTGCTGTGTGTAGGTTTTATTTTGTTTGTTTTTTATCTTATATTTTGGAAATGTACATCCAGTTGTTTTTTCTTAACAAATTTTGGGGGCCCCAAGAGAGTGGGGCCCTAAGCTATGGCTTGTTTAGCTTATATATAAATCTGGCACTGCTTCTGGAGGGAAGACAGAGGTCTGGATCCAATTATCCAAAACCTCTCCTCTGATCTATTTATTAGCGGCATATGTACCACCTAACAGGTCTTGAAAAAAATTGTTATCATGGGACTAAAAAGTGGGGGCAGGGGGAAGCAATGGCCAATTATGAAAGATGTGGTCTTAGCAAACAAGAGCAATAAGCAATAGCATACTTAGATGGGAATCAAAGATAAGCTACGTAGCACTTTGGTCAGGAGACTAATGACAGTAAATAGCGCTGCATATACTGTAGAGGATCAAGCTGGTCTGCACTTTGGACAAGGAACAAGGTGAACTTATTCTAGGGTGCCAACTAAGGAGGAGGAGGAGTTCGGATTTGATATCCCGCTTTATCACTACCCGAAGGAGTCTCAAAGCTGCTAACAATCTCCTTTCCCTTCCTCCCCCACAACAAACACTCTGTGAGGTGAGTGGGACTGAGAGACTTTAGAGAAGTGTGACTAGCCCAAGGTCACCCAGCAGCTGCAAGTGGAGGAGCAAGGAATCAAACCCAGTTCACCAGATTATGAGTCCACTGCTCTTAACCACTACACCATACTGGCTCTCCAGAACTAAGGCTCTAACCAAACAGGAAATCTTAACCTTGTGAAAATTCCTTATCTACTTTTTCAGATGAATGTCTAAAAAATGCAAGTTCACTTTTTGATATGACAGAAATGACTGCCGAAATAACAGGGGCAGCACCTGCCATTCCTGCCCTGCTTATTATAGCATGGAATGTGATATGCTGTGTTTGCCAGGAAGATCCATTTTTACCCTAAGACTAGGCTTGATCCACGCTTGGAGCCTGAATAAACTCAGATTATATTCATGTACTTAATGCACGGCTTATCTCTGTACTGCAATTGAAACTATGGGAATTGCTTAGAAATGAAATGGTCTCTGTTAATCATAACCTGACCTTGCAACAAAAAAAAACAACCATAACAGGCGTTAACAATGTGTATCAAACCTGTGTTTGTGAATCATCACATAGACAGACTAAGTGAGATTATTGTCCTGTAGTATTTTGATGTTCTTTAATATATGAAATAAGAATGATTTATCTAGTGATCCTGTACATGCGTGCCAAGTATTCCATGTATAACATATGCATGTGTGTATAGCAAAACACTTTCGTCATATACTGGGAAACAAGGGCTGTATTTGTGCATTCCCCTGGACGTAATTATAATTGTGCAAGGGGGAGGAATGAGGTCGTGCTTCTCCTCTGTCACAATGCTTGTTGTCTGTGTCCGCACAGACATGAGAACATCAACGTCTGAAGCCGACTCTCCGCTGCGGAAATTGTCCTTAACATGTGAGAAGCCTGTGGACAGGGCAAAGAGAAAGTGAGGGCAGGAGGCGCTATCCTGCTCTCCCTCCTACCACAATTGTAATCACATCAGATGGCATACATGAATACCTCTAATCATATCCCTACTTGCTATCATGCCAAGCAATATCATATTAATAGTTTTTAGAGAGCACACATTTTTTATACGCATATATGTATTTTAATGAAATGATCCTCAAGGGAACTTATAAGCAGATTGTGGTGATGTGATACAGATATAATCACGACCCAGCAGCTCTTAATTCTCTTGCCCAAAACATTCATCCTTTAAATTCCCCCATCCCAAAACCACCAGCCCTTGGAGCAGAGTGTTCTTCCTGGCAGGGAAGGAGGGATGCAAGTTCCTTGAGGCTTTCCCGCCGTCAAACACATAAAATTGCTTTTCAGGTAGAGAGGGGTGCATGCAGAATATCAAAATTAAGAGGCTACTTAACGAATCAACCTGTTATCAGCAAAAAGTAGAGGGCAGATCAGAAGAGTTTTATATACGGTCAAAGCATGTAATCTTGCCCAGGGTTTCTCTGGTGGATCTTCCAGCAGGAAGTTCTCCAGCACTTGCTTTATACGAAGGAATGGGAACTGCACAACTGGTGCCAGTTCCAGGTTTGGCGGTGAGCTGCCCATGGGTAAGACTCAGGGGTCAGCAAAATTTTTCAGCAGGGGGCCGATACACTGTCCCTCAGACCTTGTGGGGGGCCGGACTATATTTTTTGGGGAAAAATAGGAACGAATTCCTATGCCCTACAAATAACCCAGAGATGCATTTTAATAATAATAATAATAATAATAATAATAATAATAATAATAAATAAATAATAATAATAATAATAATAATAATATATTTATACCCCACCCATCTGGCTGGGTTTCCCCAGCCACTCTGGGCGGCTTCCAACAGAAAAATGAAATAAAATAATCTATTAAACATTAAAAGCCTCCCTAAACAGGGCTGCCTTCAGATGTCTTCTAAAAATCTGGTAGCTGTTTTCCTCTTTGACATCTGATGGGAGGGCGTTTCACTACCGAGAAGGCCCTCTGCCTGGTGCCCTGCAACTTGGCTTCTCGCAACGAGGGAACCGCCAGAAGGCCCTCGGTACTGGACCTCAGTGTCCGGGCAGAACGATGGGGGTGGAGACGCTCCTTCAGGTATACTGGACCGAGGCCATTTAGGGCTTTAAAGGTCAGCACCAACACTTTGAATTGTGCTCGGAAATGTACTGGGAGCCAATGTAGATCTTTCAAGTCTAGCTGCTGCATTCTGAATTAGTTGTAGTTTCCAGGTCACCTTCAAAGGTAGCACCACGTAAAGCACACATTCTACTCCTGTAAAAACACCAGGCAGGCCCCACAAATAACCCAGAGATGCATTTTAAATAAAAGGACACATTCTACTCATGTAAAACCATGCTGGTTCCCGGACCGTCCACGGGCTGGATTTAGAAGGCGATTGGGCCGCATCCGGCCCCCCGGGCCTTAGTTTGTGGGGACCCTGGGTAAGATGCTCTCAGCAGTGGCAGAGGAAGATGGGTGCGGGGAGATCGCACCGCCCCCGGCAGCATGATCCCAGTAGGGTGCCATGGCAGCTGCCCCCCACCCGTGCTGGGTGCCACACACCCCAGGCGGGTGGCGCAGCAAGCCCCTGGGATGCATGCCATCCCTGGTCCTGCCTGCTCTCCACCCCCTGGTGCCGGAACATGAAGCTCCGCCGCTGGCGCTGTTCTTCACATGCCTCTGCCTCTGTGCCCACTGTGAACAAGCTCCCTGAGGGAAAGGCATGCAGCCTTTCACTGGCAGCTCCCTTGGAGAGAGCTGGTGAACAGGCAACAACAGCAGGAAGGAGAAATGTCAGGGACAGCAGGCTACCAGGGGGTGGTAGTTAGCATGTTACTGGAACATGGGCTCTGGGCATGGATGATGCATATTTCTGGTGCCAGCCATGTGCACTACAGCACAGGAGTGCTCTGGACAGTGATGCCATCAGGGCAGAACTTTGGGGCAGGGGTCCGCGGCCCCCACTCAGCAGAAGGACTCCTTCAAAGCGATACTGGTTTATCACTTTCCCCCTTAAAGATGGAGCCTCCATAAGAGTATTCAGTCCAGAGTCTAAAAGCACATTACAGAACCATTGGCTTTTGCAGATTTCCCCTTAATTTGGGGGGGGGGGAGAGAGAGAGAGAGAGAGAATATTTCATTTCCCCCAATTGTGACTTGCATCTGTTTCCCAGTCTACATTGTGAAGAGTATCTCTTTTCTTCACATTGTCCAGGTATTCATCAAATACAGACAAAGAAATGGTGGTGCTGAAGATGGTTTCTGACAGCAGCGAAGACATCGGACTGTTTATGTAAGAATTATGAATGTTCCATTTAAAAAATCAAGGGGAGGTAAACACTATATCAGAATGATTTTTTCCCCAGTCGGTTTAATTTTTTAAAAAAGATTAGGATGATCCGGTAGGTGGGTGTGGTGGGACAGAGAAAAGTGAGACCACACAATGGAAATTTAAAGATAGTTAGCAGAGAAGGGAGTTTAGAGAGACCTGTGATATTAAATGGAATCCAGCTGGTGATCCTTGCACTCACAGGAGGGCTTTTGATCCAGTGGATGTCTCTATTAATAAAGAGAGGAGGCAATCAGTTAGGAGTTGCGGTCTCTGCAGCCACAGCAGGCGCTGTGATTCTCCAGTGGTTTGACTTCACCCCCAGAGGCATACTCCATTGTCTCATGAGATGGATGCCAACAACAGCCCCTTAGTATTTCCTGAGAAACAGAGCTCCAGAGCACCACCAGAACAGGAAGGTGCCGGGTGTGGGCGGGCACTGCAGGGGACATGGAGAATTGGCAAAAATAATCTTTTGTTGTTGTTTTTTTCAAATAATATTTATTCATTTTATAAGAGTGAAAAAAATACAAAATACAAAAAATGAGAAAGAAAAAAGAAAAGAAAAAAACCAAAAAGAATAACAATCATATTACCGGTACTTAACATTATTATTATATGTGGACTTCCTCGATTCCCCCATCACTGGGTCCATTTTTAATCCCTCTTTAGCAATTTTCATATTATCTTAAACCATTTCTCAAAACTTATACAGCTTTAACTGAGATTCCTGCATTGCAGGGGGTTGGACTAGATGACCCTTGTGGTCCCTTCCAACTCTAAGATTCTGTGAATTAATAAAAATGTGAAGTTGCCCTTGGTCTATACATGTGGCAGAATGAGGTGACTTTTGAATGCTTCCTGCTTCATGTAATATATATATAATCTTTTTATGTGATTTGCACAAATGATCTAAAAAGGCTGCATTAGTGAATATTTTTCCAATTTTTAAAATTCTTCTTATTTTTCCCTAGCTGGTTTCCAGTTCACCCTGTCAGTATGAACAACACCAACCGTCTTACATGTAGTGACAACGTTGGTTATGCAGCTCATCTCCTTGAAGAAGAGAAAAACGTAGGATACCTTCCAGGAAAGGTAGGAACCGTTTATTGTGATCCCGACATAAATTAGGATTTTACCAATGCAATACCTTATCAAGACTTTCGAATGTTCAGGCTACTGTGATCAGTCAGCATCACTGGTTTGACAGCCAGTGATATCTTCTTTCTTCTTTGGCGATCACTCATAGCTGAGTAAGATTGCCTTCCATGATCTCAATCGTAACAGTGAGTCCGTAAGTGACTGCAGAGGCCAATTCTGGATCCACACGTCCTTCCACAGTGGGGACATTGGTTTCCAGGTGGAAGTTGATCATGGTGAGAGTTTGCCAAACATGTCTTCCTCTTAGTTTGTTTCTCCCTTTTGTTCTGAGTTTGATTGTCTTCAAAGTCCATGAAACGTTGGTAAAGGCTGTTCCCCACTTAGAACGCTCACAGACCCAATTGTCTATGTTTATACTGTACTACATTTTTTAAAGTATTTTTTTAAGTTCCATAGTATGTAATTTATTTTTAGTATGATTTATAATTTTAGCATGGATAAGTTAAAAGGGAACTTTTTAAAAAAAACAGTAGAGGATATCACCTTTTTTCTGCTGTAATCTCCCCTTTCTTATTCCACCTGCTGAATCCAACATAGAATGCCCAAATTCTTGTAAAATATTAGTCACAACCCAGCCAGTTTTAGATACCGCTTCTGTAAGTGGAAGGCAGGAAATTATTCACTCTCCAACTGAAACCGATATGATGTACCAGCAATTAATTAGATGATGCTCTTAATTTTTACCTCAGTGTTTTACATTGGCTTTCGATAATTGTCTATACAAAGAGTTGCCTACCAGCATCAAGGTTTGGGTAACCACTGTTAGTGGAGTTGTTCTGCAACAGATCACCACACCTTTACAACATCTGTATTACCGACTCTCAAACTTTGGGATTGTTGAAATATACTGTATACAACAAAAAAGTAACCAATTGGAGTCGTGTGACTCAAATTAGGTATTAAGCAGTGTGGACTAAAGTAGCTTCTGGAGCCCCTCAAGAATTAGGGATGCTGAAGCTTAAGCTTCATTAGTTTCCCAGTAGATCTGCCCCTGATTGACCTGATCCAGCAGTCAGCTGTTGTTGTGTTATGTTATTATGTCATGTAGAAGACATCTGAGGGCAGCCCTGTTCAGGGAAGTTTTTAATGTTTGATGTTTTAATGTATTTTTAATCTTTGTTGTAAGCCACCCAGAGTAGCTGGGGAAACCCAGCCAGATGGGCGGGGTAGAAATTTTATTATCATCATCATCATCTGCTAAAAGGGGGATCTAATAGGAAAGGCAGATGGACTCTTCAGCACAGCGAAAAAGGACAGTCACACCATTTTCACACAGCAGCATAAGAAGTCCAACTCTCCCTCCTGCCACAAAGTTTCTCACCTTGTAAGGGAAATGTCTACCTATTCAGGTGCTCAGTGTATAAACATTACATCACACAAAGTTGAGGGACATGAAATGGAGGGAAACAACAAAGATAGCAGAAATGTTGGGCTCCATTGAAACCCATTGTGATAAAGGACCCTTTCCTTCCATTATATCGTGCCCTATATGACTTAACTGAGGTGGATGGGAGAATCCAGGTGATGCATGCTATCTAGAGAGCATTAACTGGCTTCACATTCTTGGATCTGCAAAAAAATTCCGTGAGGCACGAAAATGAATGTGTTTGTAGACGTTTTGCAGCAATATTTTTGATGGCATCACCAATGAGACCGTTCCTTCCCCTTGCAGGGGCCGTATGTAGCAGGTTTTGCATCATCTAACCTGGGAGATGTGTCTCCGAACACAAAAGGTCCACATTGCATAAACACGGGAGAGTCGTGTGAGAACTTCAACAATTACTGCCCAGAAGGTGGGGTAGGTATCATTTTATCTTGATTTATTTCACAAGGTTTAAATATTGCCCAATCAACAAAAACCTTTGAGTGGCTCACATAGCACACGATAAAATACTCCTCAAAACCTACTGCTAAAATCAATCTATGTCTGGATTGATTTAGTCTCCTCTGCAGTTTCAATTATAGGGTTCCCAGTGCTTCCCTCACACCCTGTAAAACGAATCTCGATAAGCAGGTTTAGCAAAGGCACAAAACTCATACTCAGCCATCTATAAATGTCTCGGTCTTTTGTCTTATGTCCTTTGTACATAAATTATCTCAAGAGGAGTTTCAGATACTCATTAAATACAAAATTACACTATCGCTGCCCAAGTTAAATGCCACTGGCTAATTACATCTTTACCCAAGGAAAGAGTTTAGGATTGTTTGTACAGTACTGCGCTTTTGCCAATGGTGCTTCATCCAACACCATTCTAGCTGACATAATGGATTAGGCCAGCAGCAGCAATCCTGATGGAACAACCAAATGGCTTGAGATCAGCCAGTGAATTTGGCCAGAACCTAGGTGAAATGTAGCCAACGTTTATAGCAACCAATTTCATGAACTTGGGAAGTCATCCTGAGCACCTCTCAAACCAGGACAATGACGCACAATAACCCAGTCTTCTGTCAAGATTTTTGTCACTGAAGCTATCGTTTAAATGAATGGGGTGTGGGGGTGCGGCTGATGGAAATGCCATTTTCCCATTCGGTGCCAATCCTCCTCCTGTTAGTTGCATGTGCCTTTGGGCATCACCCTCGTAGAAGTGATTATTTATTGCTGGACGAAGGAAACTTTGCTCTTGAAAACTCACAATGAGATGCCAGACTGGCAAACAAGTAAAGGGACATATGAGATCAAATAGTGGGTTTGATCTCATTTTGGGTTGGGGGTGGGGGTTGCAAAGAAGACAAAACGAAATCCATTCCATAGTAGTGGAGAAACAGCATCCTCCTTGGCACCCCCAGAGTGGCCTGTGGCAGTGTCCTGAATCTTCTTTACAAGATGAGTGAAAGGGAAATACTTATTTATTTAGCATATTTAGCATAAATAAATATGTGCGGTGCTTCACAGGGCACCAGAGGCCACGTTCCTGCCTCAGGGTGCTTACGATCCAAAAATCAACTGAGAGAAAATCAACAAGAGGAAGGGACATCTTAAGGGACAGTTAAGGTGGCATCAGGTCAGAAATCTGGCTCCGGATCACATGATTTTAATTGAATTTTAATCTGTTTTAACTTGTGCCAAACCAATGGTTTTATCAACAAGAGGAAGGGGAGGAGAGGCAGAGAGTTACTAGAGAAGCAAGGGTGTGTTTGTCTCAGTTGTGTGCACCTAGTTGTGTGCATGGGAACTGAGCTGCAGGAGCAAAGATCACAGGGAGGGATGTACCGTTGGGATAAGAGGTAAGTGGGGAGACGGTTTCTTCTGATCACACTGGGGAGAAAAGAGATAAGCCTCCCCCCTTCCTGATAAGGATCCCTCCCCTTCAATGCCTGGATTTAAACAAGGAAAACTAGATGCATAGGTGCCTGATCTGTATCTAGCAAGCATCTCGGTTGGCCCTAAGGCCCATTTCATAAGTTTTCCTAGCAATGTGGTAGTCCCATAATAGGGGAGTAATGTAAATAAGTTTCCTGACAGTGCAGGTTCATGGAATTATGATGGAAATATATATAAGAGCTGCCCTCTTTGATAAAACTGCTACAACGGTTCTTGCCACTGTATACTATAGTATATAAAACTATAAAGGTAAAGGGGCCCCTGACCATCAGGTCCAGTCGTGTCCGACTTTGGGGTTGCGGCACTCATCTTGCTCTATAGGCCGAGGGAGCCAGCGTTTGTCCGCAGACAGCTTCTGGGTCATGTGGCCAGCATGACAATGCTGCTTCTGGCGAACCAGAGCAGCGCACAGAAACGCTGTTTACCTTCCCACCAGAGCGGTCCATATTTATCTACTTGCACTTTGATGTGCTTTCGAACTCCTAGGTGGGCAGGAGCTGGGACCGAGCAACGGGAGCTCATCCCATTGCAGGGATTTGAACCGACAACCTTCTGATCAGCAAGCCCTAGACTCTGTGGTTTAACCCACAGCACCACCCGAGTCCCTACATATAAAACTATATACCAGTACTAATGGTTTGTGCCTTTCCCCTTTTATTTCTTCTTTCCAATGTTAGGCCACAATGTGCATAGCTTCAGGTCCTGGCGAGGATATGTTTGAGAGCACCAAAATAATTGGCAGAAACATCTACTTGAAAGCAAAGGTAAGCTTCGATAGGTGGAAATTCTAGGAAGCCTTTATGTTTTAAAAACAAGCATTCTTCTGACAATTAAGTTTTCATTAGTAAGTCTTTGAAAATGCCTTTGACCATTTTTTCCAGGTGGAAATAGGTAGGTAAAGGTAAAGGACCCCTGGACGGTTAGGTCCAGTCAAAGGCAGCTATGGGGTTCGGCGCTCATCTGGCTTCAGAGTTCTTTTTCCAGTCCATTCCAAGGACATAGGGAGAGTCACAATACATTCTTATCTTACATCATATTGATAGGCACCTTATCTGACAGGTAAGGCTAATGGTATGTAACTAGTTCAAACCCAGGAAGCGCCTCTGAAAAGTGATGACTGAATAGTTTGCTGTGAATTTCTTGCTCTGAAATGTTGTTGGTAATACCAGCCTGACTCTTATTCAATAGAGCGGGAATAAATATCACTATTGTGCACAAAACTAGCTGTGCCATAAACAGTTCCTACCATTCTAGTAGGGGGTGTTGGTTGTTGTTGGTGTTGTTGTTGTTTTAAAAGGCAAATATTAATGACCTATTAAGACTTAGTTCAGATACCCAGGAAGGATATAGTTCATTCTTGTCCTCAGCAGCAACAGTTCCATTCCATAGAATAGTTTATCATTGTTCTGGCTTTCTCCTCCTCCAAACTAGCAGAGAAGATTAAATTGGCTGCATGAGAGAGAACAATAGAACAGAAAAAGGACCTGCCAGTACAGTGGTACCTCGGTTTACGATTGCTGCGGTTTGCGATCGATCGGTTTCCGAACGCCACGGACCTAGAAGTGCTTACATCCAGGTTCCACGGTGTGTGGATGCACAGAAGCGATCTGCACAGCGCACCCATGTGCAGAAGCGCTCTATCGGCGCTTCACGCATGCACAGAAGAGACGCTCCATTTACGGACTGCTCGGGGAGTGACTGGCTCCCCGGAACCAATTGCATCCGTAAACCGAGGTACCACTGTAACGACAATTCACCCAAGGCTAATATGGCATGCAGAGATGACTTTTGGGAGTGGGGCAGAGGCGACGGCATCCTTCTGGACACGAGAGCACTGCACTTGTCGGGAAAGTGCTGGGGTTGCAGTGAAATCAGCAAATGTCTGGGACAGGTGCAGTGCTCCCAAAAGTGTACGCACACCGGAGTGGCCACTGCTGCCACCCCAGAGCTCACCCAACCTTGCCCCGTCCCAAGTGCCCTGTCACTGCCTCCAGAAGGGCACCACTGCCTCCACTTCTCACCCCCTCAGGGACCAACTCTGTTGACCTGGCTGAGACTCACTCCATCACAAGGGCAAATAGCAAAGCAAGGAGGGGGAGGCTATGCGATAGGAACTCCAGCCTTCCTATGTGTAGGGAAAGTTGGTGGGACAGAGACTCTGGAAATATAAGCACACAGACTAGAGTGGGTTTTCCCATGACTACCATTTGTATTTCAGGAACTGTCCATGAAGGCCTCTGAAGAGATAAGTGGCCCCATCAGATCGAGCCACGAGTGGGTGGACATGGCTAACGTCACTGTACAGCTCAATGCTACTCACTCGGTAAAGTATCAGCAGCCACCTTGGAAGTCTGTTGCTAGGTAGAAAGTCGGCAAATAAACAATACAGAGGCATTTACAATGTCCGCCTTAACTTTTTCATTATGCTTTTCTCAAGGGAAAAACATGTAAACCTGCTATGGGGTACAGCTTTGCTGCTGGTACTATAGATGGACCAGGCGTCATGAATTTCACTCAAGGCAAGTGGAGATAAACCCTACAGTTGACTTGCAATTTGCACACTTTTAACTTGCGCGATTACAGCTTTGCATGCTTGGCATGTTGGGTTTACGAGAGAGGGATGCTCACGCATGGGCAGTTCAGGCTATGAACTATTTTTCCCTTTGTGCGCAGTCCCTGGAAACTAATACCCACACAAGTTGTAAGTTGTCTGTACATGTTTGCTAATTATTGTTATTGATTGTATAACATTTTGTGATCAGTATGGACCTTGAAATCGGTTGGTGTTGATTTGGAAGGGTTGGATCTGATTTCACCACTGGTCTAAAATTCACCCCTTAGGTGGCCCACCCCAAGATGGCTCCTAACTTCAGATGTCCCTCTCTTGTGCACACCAGCTAGGCCTTAAACTCCCTTAGTCTGATTTTACCCAAATGATTAGTCTGGTTTTACCCAAATGATTAAAAAGGTAAAGGAACCCTGAAAAGTTAAGTCCAGTCACAGATGACTCTGGGGTTGCGGCGTTCATCTCGCTTTACAGGCTGAGGGACCCGGTGTTTGTCCGCAGACAGTTTTTTCAGGTCATGTGGCCAGCATGACTAAGCTGCTTCTGGCACAACTGAACACCGAAACCAGAGCAGCACATGGAAATACTGTTTACCTTCCCGCTAGAGCTGAACCTATTTATCTACTTGCACTTTTTGGCGTGCTTTCGAACTGCTAGGTTGGCAGGAGCTGGGACCAAGCAACGGGAGCTCACCCCGTCGTGGGGATTCGAACTGCCGACCTTCTGATTGGCAAGCCCAAGAGGCTCAGTGGTTTAGACTACAGCGCTCCCCGTGTCCCTACCCAAATGATTAACCAATAGCAAAAAGTTGAATTTGGCCTTCCTTAGGTTTAACTCCCTCTGTTGTGAACAATAGAGATTTTGTGGGAATTCACTCCCTGTATGTTCATTGTAAGTAAAGGCTGTTGCCTTCTTAATTAAAAGCTAGGCTCATGAGAGTGTACGACCAATCCTTGCACATGATTTGCATCCTCCTACCCTCCTACCCTTACTGTGAGATAAGCCTTGTTGTGGGCTGCAGTTCCCATGCTGCTGCAGGGAATGTTTGGTAGTCAACTTAGTTCAAAGGGTAAGTAATGAAATTGCAAGGCCTTCTGCAGTGAAAATCATGAGCACTATTAAATGTAGGGCAGCAGCCATTAAAATGTGGTAAGGAATCTTTCTATGATTACTCATTTCTATGTTTTTCTCTATATTAAAGTTCAGTTGGTTGATTAATCATCCCAAACTCTTTAAATGATGGGTAGCTGTAATTAGCAGCTTTTTACAGCTTGATAATTCATACTTGACAGCAATATGAATTAGTGATTTTTTACCAGTGTAAATGTTTTTGGAGGAGCCTAAGCTATTTGTTTTTTTCAAGGTAATGGAATCGAAACTTCAGGTGATTTATTTCAGTAACGCAACTTAAAAGGTGAAACCAATATAGGAGAGAAATGCATGACATGCAAAGCAAGATATGTCAAGCCTTTATTTGTTGTAACTGTAATTATTTGTCATTAGGCGGGTCAATTATAAATGGAATGTAATTAATGAGATGTAATAGCGATGTTTATTTTTGTATTATTGTAACTATTTGTATTTTTACTGTGGAATTTCCAAAAGAAAGCAATTGTAAAAATTAAAATAAAAATAAAAAAATAATAAGTTGCGTTACTGAAATAAATGCACTTTTCAACGATATTCTAATTTTCTGAGTTTCACCTGTACATATCCGCCAGACTTCTTTTGACAATACAGTGTGTGTATTTTTAAAATGCACATAATAGGTTTTTATATTAGAACTAAAGATTCTTGTTCTAATATGTTCATTCTCAGCATATATATTCTTTCAAAAATAAGCAAAATGTTAACAGGTTACCTGCTGAAGAAGAATGTGCTCAGCAGCAGCATGAGACTAACATTTAATGAGCTTATTAAATAACAGAATAGCATGGGTAACCACATGAGAACATGGCAAGAACCTTCTGGCCCAATTAGTCCAAGACTGTTCTCACAGTGACCAGCCAGATGCCCATGAAAAGCCCTTAGGTACCTACTTATTGAGATGCTCGGTTGGAACCAGTGGAAAGGAAGGTGGAAAGTCAGGCAAAAACCAATCAAGAGAAAACGCTCTAATGCTCTTAAAAGCAATGAAAATAGTATGGCTCATGCAGAATATTTATAATGTTCAGAGCAACATCCGCTCTCGTTAGCTCCAGCTTTTTGCCTTCAAAAATCTACATAAACACCTCTTAAACTATCTTACATATTTGTTGACAGGCACAACAGAAGGCAATTCATTTTGGGATGCAATTCGTGATGCACTCCTTGTTGAGCCATCCAATGAAACGAAAGAATGCCACAGTCCAAAGCCTATCCTGATTCCTACAGGAGAGGTATGAAACATGAGAATTTGCTGCCAAGAGTGAATCCATTTCAGCTCTGACTTGAGTAATCTAATTGATGTGGACCTAGATCAGGCATCCCCAAACTTTGGCCCTCCAGATGTTTTGGACTACAATTCCCATCATCCCTGACCACTGGTCCTGTTAGCTAGGGATCATGGGAGTTGTAGGCCAAAACATCTGGAGGGCCGCAGTTTGGGGGTGCCTGGTCTACCGTTTTGTTCCTGAAGTGGAACTGTTGTTTCCTTTGTTCTCTCTTCACTGCCTGCTATGCTAGAGAGAGGCAGCCATGCTGAACAGCTCTGAATGTCTGAGCTGGGCATACAGAGACAGACTCTGCATTTTGCCACAATAAAGCAGTTTAGCCTTAATCAATGGCTTGTGTGTTTTGCTCTTCATGCTGGGAACAATCACACATTTGATTGCACCACCGGACTCACCAGTAGCCGGGCATGTGTGCACTGGCTTTGTCCTTGCCCTGGGCAGTCTCACAACTGCCCCGGGCGACAAATGCTAACATTGGTTGCTGCTGGCCGTAATGTCAGCTCTGACTTGAGTAATCTAATTGATGTGGACCTAGATCAGGCACCCCCAAACTTCGGCCCTCCAGATGTTTTGGACTACAATTCCCATCATCCCTGACCACTGGTCCTGTTAGCTAGGGATCGTGGGAGTTGTAGGCCAAAACATCTGGAGGGTCGCAGTTTGGGGATGCCTGACCTAGATAGTCAACATAATGCTCCACACACTAGTCTTCTCTGAGCAAAAACAAGTTCCAGGAACAAAGCACTTTCCGAGGCTGGTTTTCCTGGAAGAGGCTGATTGCCACTGTGCAATATTTGAGTTTATTTACAAATACACCAGTGGAGCATAGATGGAGGCACGTCTCTTCATACCTCCATTCGCTTTTCTCTGATCAGTCACTAGTCCCCACAATTTTGGTGGGGATGAGGATGGGCTGTTTCAGAGGACTCAGCTAGATTGGTAAAGAAAAAGCGATTTATATGTGTTGTATACGCGATGTAACATTGTGCCACCAGATGGTGCCATGGAGTCTCGGTTTTCTCTACCCGTTTTCCGTGTTTAAATTTAGAATGCTTTTAATTGAAACGCTTCTTTGATGTGTCTAGATTCAGCCAGAATGGCATCTTTCAGAATAAAGGCTAACGTGAGATTCTCCTTTACTTCCTGAACTTCTTAAGCTTTCAAAACCTTACCCATGGCACCCGCATGTGATTGATGTTCAAATAGCGACCATTGGATCTGTGGCAATAGTGGCTCTTCCGGGAGAGTTTACGTATGTATTCAGAGTCTACGTTGGTAGTAAAGTGCATTCATTAATGTGTGTTAAGGACCTTCACAGTGCTTTCAAAAGCAGGATAAATAGTTGAAGGGAAAGAGATAGTTCTGGAAGACCTCCAGCTGTGCGTTTGGGAATGGATTGAAAAACAGCTGGGAAAGTGGAAAGGGCAAACATACAATATGAGTGGCATATTAGTTCTGTATTAAAGTACTGCAAACTTAAAAGGAGGAGGTCCAGTGCTTTTTTTCTCTCTTTAAGAATAAAAAAGGTACCAGTATAAACCATGAAGTTGTCACAGTAAGTGCCACACTTTTAACATTTGGGGGGGCGGAGAAAAAGGTGGGGCTGGTACTGTGTACCCTTGAATACCCCCAGGGGGAAAAAGCACTGGAAAAGATCCATTCCTGTTTGACTTTGTACACATTAGCATAGTAACTATGTTATATTTAATACACAGTGGACACAACTGAGCAAAAGGTAAGCCATGATTAAGGTTGCAATTCTGTGCCCAATTACCTGCAATAATATATGATTGCAGTATCAGTCATATTTAAAGCAATGGGACTTAATCTAGTCACTAGCTTGTTCTATAAGTTTCAGGTTAACTTAAAGCAGGCACTCCCAAACTGCGGCCCTCCAGATGTGTTGGCCTACAACTCCCATAATCCCTAGCTAACAGGACCAGTGGTCGGGGAAGATGGGAATTGTAGTCTAAAACATCTGGAGGGCCGACGTCTGGGGATGCCTAACTTAAAGAGTAGCTCTGATCTAGATCTACAAGTCATTTTCTATTCCCTTGTGCAATGTCAGGGATGTCAGTAATTGTTTTTGCTCTTCTCCTAAATCCCGTCCAGATTTTGGAAGTACAACTTCCATCAGCTCCAGCCAGCATGACCATAACATCTGGAGGGCACCAAGTGTGTGGGGGGTGCTTAATAATAATAATAATAATAATAATAATAATAATAATAATAAGTCTGTGTACCGCTCTCCATCCATAGACCTCAGGGTGGTTCACAACATAAAAAATTGGTTCCATACCAATCACCTACAAACCTTCAAGGCGCTTTGATAGTCTTGAAACCTGATTTACTTACAGCTCAATGGAATAGTATTGACACTGATATATCTATCTGTTTTCATGTTTCTCAGGACAATGGCTGGTAGAAGGATGCGTGAAGCTGTTAAAAGTGTAAGTGGAGGAAGATATAAATAAACAGGGTGAAAAACCTTTTATATGCAGTTGCAGCAGCAAGAATTCTACTTGCTAAATATTGGGGAAAAAGAGGAGGATGGCAAGAAAAATTATTAAGTTATGTGGAATTAGCTAAATTAACAAATGCAATTAGAGGGGGCAGTAATAAAAAAAATTATCCAAAATTGGGGAATATTTGGGGAATATCTTAAAAGGCAGTGCCCCATGGTAAAAACTTGGATTTACTTTTAATATTCTGTACAGACCAAAATAAAAGTGTAAGTTCACAGCTTCAAAATTATATGAGATTGGCCCAGCTCTTGATTTATTCATTTTCGCTTTCAATCAATAGACCACTATAAAAAGCTAGCTTGGGCAATAGTTTCTTTCTACTACCGTAGTCCCATCCCGTCCTGCTCACATGCCCACTGCCACAGTCTTGCTCAGGCATCCCCAAACTTTGGCCCTCCAGATGTTTTGGACTACAATTCCCATCATCCCTGACCACTGGTCCTGTTAGCTAGGGATCATGGGAGTTGTAGGCCAAAACATCTGGAGGGCCGCAGTTTGGGGATGCCTGGTCTTGCTAAACTGAGCAGGATTTAGCATCCCCCCCCCACTTTACAGCTGATGTGCGGAGGGTCAAATTCTGCTGCTTTGGCTGTGCACCCTACAGGCCCATGGAGCTAACGCATGATTCAACCCCAGTCATTAGTTCTGAATAGTCATTAGTTCTTCTGCTTCATGCCGATTGACTCATTTGTGCACCTGTTTCTTAGGAATTTGAGAGTCAAGGGAAACCAGGAATGAACATTATACTTTCGGGACTGTGTAATATTTATACCCACTATATAACTACTTACGAAGAATATCAGGTAAATAAACAGGCACCACTCTCATACAACAACAATCTTTCATATCTGACCATCTTTCATTACAGCTGCAAACTCGTTAACACCCACACCAGCAAAGGAATGACTCAAAATTACCTCCAGAAAAATTGTGGGTAGATTGGAAGCCCCATTTACATACAAAGGCACCTCTCCAATGTGCCCGTCATCTAGTAATTTAGGCAGGAGCATGAAGCAACAATAAACCCCAGAGGGCCTTCTCCCTGTTATTCTGTTGCTGCCACTACATCACGTTACACTCCCAGAGGGAGTGGAGGTTATTATTCCTTCTCCTTGCGCACAGAAGCCAGATCAGAGGGGCCCCCTCTCCTTCACCACCTGAGGCGAAACAGAAACAGAAAGATCCTACCCTGCCTCTGGCACCACACCCTGCTGAAGCCTTGCTTACAGGGGTCACATGGGAACTTCGGCACGTCTCCAAAGAAGCCCCCGCCACCACATGAAAGCAGCAGGGGCAGGCGGGGCACTTTGGCAAGTGCTGAGGCCCTTGATGCCAGCCCAGAACTCAAGTGTTTTCCTATGTCACTTCACAGGCTCAACGATACGAAGGAGCATCTACCATTTTTGGGCCACACACCCTTTCTGCTTATATCCAGTCATTCCGTGCTCTGGCCAAGGCTATTGCTAAGGTAATTGCTGAGCTGTACAGATGCGACTCTCTATATTTCATCAAAACAGAAGAGCAGGTCTTTTCTTTTGTGTTCTATTTTGTAATGCAGCTTGGACACTCAGTATTTAGGACCGGCTCTACCATTAGGTAGATGGTGGCAAGTGCTAAGCTCTTGCCCCTTCACTTTTCCATGCCTGTACATCATTAAGACGCAACAGACCATTGCCATTTCAAAGCAAATTTAACTCATTTCAGGATACTCTTCCGGACTTGCCCAAACTCCCAGAGCCAGTCATTTACAACATAAGTCTGAACCTTTTGCTTCCTGTTCTCGATGCAAAACCACTTGGTAGTAAATTTGGGGACATCGTACAAGATGCACGGTCAAAGTACAGGGTGGTATGTATACAATTTTTTAAAAAATAAAATCCTACGGTGTTCTTCTTTGTACCATTTTGAACACGGAAATTATGCAGTTTCTTAACTTGCATCAAATATACTAATTTAGGATATGCATTTGGGAAATAGAATTAGAAATCAGAATGGTAGTTGCCCCATTGATATTTATCTTGGATTAAATAGATATGAACCAAAAGAATGAGATAACCCCAAACACTTTTTTCATTTATTATTTTCAGGCTTCTTTTTCAACACACACACCCTTTCCAGATTTATTTAGCTCTACACACACACACTCTACTGCAACGCACACATGATGAAAGTTCGGGCAGACCTCTCCAAATGCTTATATGTCAGAAAGGGACTTTTTTTGCCCTACTGTGCAGATCGGTGGAGAGTTAGCTTCTGAAATGCAATCTGAATTTTGAAACACAGAAGAACAAAATCTGAATTAACGAAATACAAATGAAAGACATATGAAATAAATTACGAAAATAATGTTTAACCCCCCCCCCAAAAAAGGTAAAAATATAACCACTACCCTCCATCCTGCTGAGTTCTTTATTGAACCAAAACAACACCATTTGTGCAGCAGAGAAATAGCCCCACCCTCTTTTCAAAGCCACTGTACACAATACCACACATTCTTTTATGTCTGTTTAGTGGCTCCTAAACACCACCCTAGTGCTCAGAGGGAAGTAGCGATGATCACCTGACCTCCTTGCGCAGGAGCAGTGTTGTGTGATGTGTACCCACAACATAGTGTTTGTTTCCTCAAGAACAATTCTCTCTCACACACCTCAGGGCGAAGTCGTTGATGTTCATTTTGTTGGTGCAAATCCAAGGAATTCTGCAGCAAATATGGTAAGAATCTTAAGGGACAGGTTTTTCTGGGTTCGTTGGTTTCCAGCCCCCCACCCCCAGCTCCCTGCATTTATATGCAGAAATTTGAGGTGCAGGAAATAGGGGAGCATAAGGGATAAAGAGAGGAAACAAAGGAGGGGAAGGAATAGCACTGGAAGCTTTAAAAGGCACATTTGGGGGGGGGACATTTAGGCCAACGAGCCTCTGCAGAGGCAAGGGGGTCAGTTTCATCTCATGCTTCACATAATAATCTCTGGGTCACTGTTCTGTAAACTTTCTTTTCCCAGACCAGTTTCACATTTCTCATAGTAGAGAAATTTGACAATGCTTCCAGAAGTTGGCAAGTAGTGCATGATGATGCTTCGTGGGACACCAGGTGAGCCAATTAAATAATAATAATAATAATACTGAAAACTGGCAGGAGTTACATTTTCCTCAAACGCTGTGGGCCAACCTTTGCACAATCCTAAAAGCATTGCTTTCAGGTTGCAGTGATCCTCTTTTTTAAAATGCAAATAGCATCCTTTAAGAGGGAGACAATCAGGTAGGGGACAATTGTAGGATTTAACCCTTATGCTTCTCTGCCAAAGTACTGGCGAAAATTCCTTGGTACAAGATGCAAGTTCTTCTTGGTTCCAGTGAGAGCTTCTGTTCCATTCCAAACAGCAATTTACAGAGCAGTGGTTTTTACTGGGACCACAACCTGGGAGGGAAATTTTCTTTCGAAGCCTCCCCATGTATCATGTAGCTTGTCCTTGATGATGTCCTCCAAAAGCAATGGCATGCACCTCTGCTTCTACATTTGTGGAATGCACTCCCCAGGGAGGCTTGCTTGGTGCAATCTTTTATCCATTTGGGGGCCACCAGGCAACTGCATTCCTTTTTGTGCAAAATTATCACTGATGCAGCCTGTTTCATACAATAGAAACGGGAAGTATAAATGTAAAAATACAAAGTTGATGAATGGGCTTATATATAGGTATATTATGTTAACCTTCAGCAATTATGGCTTTAAATGTCTCAACATCTAATTTGAAATTTATTGCTCATAATATCAGGGCCCTTGTTCATCCCAGTTGGGCATAGGAAGCAGACACCATAAAACACAAACCGTGACATTTCAGATAGCTACCTGGATATACCATAGTTATTAGCTCGCCTACGTTCCAATAAAAAAAACCAAATTGCCTGCTTGCAATCTCATTTCCCAATCCATTCCTGAAGACATGGGACCGGGAAGCACACAACAGGGATCCATCGTGTCCCTTTCTCCCATAGAATCATTGAATTGTAGAGTTGGAAGGGGCCACGAAGCTTATCTTGCCCAATGAACTGTACTTTTCTGGTAACTGTTGCTTGTGTTTTAACAAATGTGTATTCTCTGACTTGGCTTAATCCATCACCCTTGCTCTCCCAACCAGGTTCATCTGGCAAAAAGGCAACTGGGGACGAAGCACATCTCAGTTACAATGGCACATTCAAAGCAATACTGAACCAGGAACTTACAGACTACAATACTTTGGTCACAGCAAAGAATTGCTGGGCTCAATTCGGGCGTTTAATGGCTCATCTTCCACATTTGAAGTTTCAAACTGAAATCTGCAATTGTAAAATTGGTAGCCAGAAGCTGGAATGTTTATCATAAGCGTGATGTAAATAAATGGGAGGCTTTTGTGTAGCAGTAGTGGCCATTTCCATCATTAGCCTCCCAACAGGATGACTTCTGGTATGAATTCTGTGACAGTGTTCACAGTACTCACAATTTGTTCTCAGTCCTCTGCTGTGCAGTAGAAAATGAGATGCCAGGTGCAATAGAGATAGTAGGTTGGTTGTGCAGGGGAGTACATCTAAAGGGAGTAAATTTAAAGACAGACAGCCGGAATATTTGTACCAGCCTTCAAGTGTTTAAAATGAAACACAGTTGTTTCTGGTGTCTCATTCTAGTCAGTAGCTCATAGTACTTATACTTTAATGACTATTATTTAATAGCATTTTCATAGATCACAGAACTGTAAAGTTGGAAGGGACCTTGAGGGTCATCTAGTCCACTGTTTCCCAACCTTGTGCCTCCAGCTATTTTCGGACTACAATTCCCATCATTCCCGACCACTGGTCTTGCTAGCTAGGGATGATGGGAGTTGTAGTCCAAAAACAGCTGGAGGCACAAGGTTGGGAAACACTGATCTAGTCCAACCCCCTGCAATGCAGGAATCTTTGGCCCAACATGGGGCTCAAACTCACAACCCTGAGATCAAGAGTCTCATGTTCTGCCGACTGAGCTGAAATGCAAATTTATAAGCCTGTTCTGTGGAATAGTGTTCACTGCAGGTGTTCAAAGATTTGTAACTCGGGTGCTAAAACATTGCCCCAAAGTTGTGCTGAGCTAAATGGGCTACTGTGAAAAGCTACTCATTCTTTCAGGACAGAGAAACATGTCTGTACTAATGCAGCACTGGCCAACTGGATACCCTCCAATTCCCATCCGCCCCAGCCAACACAAGCTGTCTAAGCCTAATGGGAGTTGTTACCCATAACACCTGGAGGAAGCAGTGTTGGCTACCTAGGAGGGCCTTAGGAAAGCATACTGTGAAAAGTTGTAGGGAGGAAACAATGAGCTGTATCCAGGTGTCCACCTGCCAGTCCCAGCAGTACAGGACTGTATGTCGCGTGAGATTTGAACATCTTTGTGAAAGGAAAAGCAGTTGATAACTTCGCTGTGGCTGGGGGATGCATTGCATACTGCATTGGCCAAGGCCTGCAGGCACTAGCTCCCCTGAAATGTTACTCACGAACACAATTAAATTCAGTAGAATATTTCGCCAAATGTAGCTTTGGGGAAGTGTGTGTTCAGTCTTTGGTCACTGGTTTGATTTGGAAATTTATATACTGATTAACCTTTTGAAACTGATTAAAGCAAGCTGTTAATTTAATATTAAATTGCCTAGCTATTTATGCAACAGACTTACTAGACTCTGATTTACAGTGGAAGGATTAGCTCAGAGAATCATCGGTTTTTAGCAGCAAGCGGTGGAATGTCCAAGTGACAACAGATCAATAGAGAGTTCCTTATATAATTGGGGTGATGGCTCCCAAAGTTTCTTTCGAGAACGTGTTGGCTTTACATGTTTAACAGGTGAATCCCCTCTGCAAGCAATCAGTTCAGAATGATCTGGTCTCCCTCACCCGTCCCCAAAGCCTGCTGGGTAAGGAGGGAGGGAAAAGAAAGAAGGGGGGGAGAAGGAGGAGGAGGAGGAGGAGGAGGAGGAGGAGGAGGAGGAGGAGGAGGAGGAGACAGAAACAAGGCAGCAGTCCCACCCACTTAATTCTCTGCATGTGTCACCTCATGGATTACCCTTGAGTGACCAAAAAAGTTTCCTCATGGTTTGCGTTAAGGAAACTTGAAGAGGTCTAGTAGCCATTTGTAAGATCAACCATTATTGGAATGTCTCTCCTGCATGTGGGTGATCATGTAATAGAATTCTTACTTTTGGCCAACAGAACAGACAAGGTCCAATACACACCAACCGTGAACAATGCAAAACCATTTGCCACCCCACGTGGGAAGTTATATATATGAAACCGCTTCAGTACAGATGTGCAGATTCCAGCTATGCCATAATATAGGTTATTTGAAGTGACCACAACTGCACAGAGAGAACTGCCTCACACAAACAGGTTGCACCCACATAACTGCATCATAAACAAGCAAATGTGGCTAGCTATGCCTATAAAAAGAGCCACTGCAATGCTTTATAATTGTTATGCTATTAAGCAGGAGATGTGGCTGAAACGCAGAGAAATGCCTTCCACTTGCATACTTCTGCTTAGTATATGCATTTCGGCAAGCAGTTTTCTTCTGACATAATGCATCTTTGTTGGGCAGGGGCTGGATTTTACTAATATATGCATTCCACGTGCACTTTTCAATCACATGTACACATTCTCGGTTGGAGAAATACAAGGCAAAAGAGGCAAATTTGTAAGGAGCGCTGTGTTTTGGCTCACATATTGTTCAGGAAGTGTAAACTGGGTCTGTTCACTATCAAGCTCATCAGAATCCAGAGAATGTTCATTATTAAAAAATGGAAAAGGTAAAGGACCCCTAGACGGTTAAGTCCAGTCAAAGGCAACTATGGGGTGCAGTGCTCATCTCGCTTTCAGGCTGAGGGAGCCGGCGTTTGTCCATAGACAGCTTTCTGCGTCATGTGGCCAGCATAACTAAACCGCTTCTGGCGCAATGGAACACCGTGATGGAAGCCAGAGCGCATGGAAACACTGTTTAATTTCCTGCTACAGCAGTACCTATTTATCTACTTGCACTGGCATGCTTTTGAACTGCTAGGTTGACAGGAGCTGGGACAGAGCAACAGGAGCTCACTCAGTCACAGGGATTCGAACCGCCAACCTTCTGATCGGCAAGCCGAAGAGGCTCAGTGGTTTAGACAGCACCACCTGCATTATTAACACTGGATGCATTCACTGAAGGAATGGAGAAAGGATTCATCTGCATCAACTTCAAATGCAAACTGAACTCATTTCTCCCCCATCTCTTGCATGCACTCATCAACAATGAGTGTTCTCTGGGTTTTAATAAGTGTGCAACTGAGCAGAACAAGCACACAAAGAATATCAAAGCTAAAATTAACTGCCTTTTAGGAAATCAAAAAGGCTTTAAAATATAGGTGACTCTCAGGAACAAACCTTAGTTAAATTTAACGTAGGCCCCTTTCTAGGCGTTCATTGTATTATACTTCCCAAACAAGAGGGTGAAGCTTACCATAGACAACTGCACTTAAGTGGCTACATCACAAGCAAGAACCCACATGGTTGGTTGGATGCATCACTCAAGATATTCCAGTGTGTTTACTTTACAGATCAATACTGCAAAAGCTCAGTATTGCTCAGTAGAAAGCTGCCTTCGTGCCAGCAATGTCGCAACAACCCCTTGTGATGCTAGAGCCAGCTTCGCTATGAGTTTTTTCAAATGGAAATTCGTTCCTTCCATTCGTTCCCTCAAATTGTTTTCAGATGTTTTAAAGAAGAAACCTGTGAGAATCGCCAGCCTTCCAAAAGCCACATCCCAGTTGTTTATCAAATCTAGGCACATCACAAAGCAGATTTTGTGACCTTTTGAAATGATGTTAACCACAGTATAAAACAGCAGGTCTACAGCCAAGTTCCTTAGGCATCTGTTGATTTTTCAGAGTTAACCAAAGAACACATTTAACCTTTTTTCACCCCTGCTTATTCCAGGCAAGACCCGCCACGTGCAAAATTAAAAGGCTTTTTACTGTGTCAACATTGTTTTACACACAATTTTATCATCTATTTGAATGTCTAGTTTGCCTTCTTTGTGCATACAGGGGCACCCTCACCTCCCTGGCACTGTGTTAGAAACTATCTTAACTACATCCTCAGAGAAGAACTTCCTCCTTCTCTGCTATCCTCATTAGGGCACAGGCTTTTGACCTGCTGAAAGGACAGAAAACAAAACTCCCATGCAATGGAGCACTCCTTCTCTCCTTTCTTCCAGTGGGGAGGAACATCTTCAAATAGTGTAGCAAGACTTAACAAAAATCTATCTTAGCAAAAGGTTCTTGGGTACGCTAAGGAGATGGGGAGGGCCCTTTCAAGCACGTTGTCATCTTTTGCTATAGCTGTTTGCCTCACTGGCCAGCAGCTCCACACCTCTGTGATCTAATTCTCTAGTTACAGAATAGGCAATGGCTCCATTTGTCCAGCTTGGTTGCTTGGCCCCAGGCCTCAAGGGAGTCCGTTTCGCCTTCTTGGCTAATCTTGCGCAACACAGTAGCATCGAGCTGAATATCATGGAAAACCCACACAGCAGAAACGAGGCCATGTAGTTGCCAGTTGTGTCCACAAGCCAACCTGTGGGGAAAGACACAACATTGCTTATTATTATTATTTCAATTTATGTACCTTGCATCTCAAACGCCTTGGCTCCCAAACAAATTGGCTTCCGAATGCAGCAAACCCAGAAGTGAGTGTTCCAGTTTGCAAACGTTCTTTGGAACGCGAAGCCATTCTTTGGTATCCGAACGTTTTGGAAGTTGAACGGACTTCTGAAACAGATTCCATTAGACTTCCAAGGTACGACCGCACCACCCTTTATCAAAAGATTCCAGGGGAGTGTACATTCTTAAGAATGCATTATGGAGCACCAAACCCTTATGGCTGCAAAGGTCATCCTTGAAAATGTGTTGATGACGCCTGGTGAAATCTCGAAAGCCAGAGGACATGCTGAGCAATATGACAGGCAGGACTTCCACTCTCTACATTGCTAGGTGCAATGCAACTAGAAGAAGCAGAAGGTATTATCATCCTTATCAGCCTCTGTATCCCATGGTCGTCTGCATGGATGTGGGTTACCCTGCTTTGTCCTCACAACTATCCCATGAGGGGTCAGGCTGAGAGCAACTGAGTCCCAGTCCCCCAATGCACTTCGCAGCTGACATAGCTCACATAAGGCGAATGGTTCCAATTTCTTTGGCAGATAATTTGAGTTGCCTTGACGCAGACATTTGGTGACAGTGGCAAATGCTACTTCTAAATAGCAGCACAAGAGTATCCATAGGTGGCCTTTGCATTACACACAAAAAAATCACACAAACAAAACAAACAAACAAAACAAAAAAATCACACAAACAAGGTGTGATTTTGCACTGAAAGTTCACAGCGAGAGAATGAAGAAAAATACCCAGAAGACAATGAAGAATTCTGTTCAGATCTGTCACATACCGTGTTTCTCCGAAAATAAGACACCGTCTTATATTTATTTTTCCTTTTTTTAAAAAAAACACTATGGCTTATTTTCAGGGGATGTCTTATTTTTTTTATTAAGTATGGTACAGCAATCTACATGGTTGGTGCTGGGGGAGAAAGACCCACAGTGCTGAGTAAAATGTGCATGCAATTACAGCTTGCATCAACCATGCTTAAATACTACTTTTGCACCAAGAAAAGTACCCTGGTGGTGAAAGCAATTGCATGCAATTGCAGCCGAGGTGTGAACAGTGTCTGCTGAAGTGGGTTGGAGAGTTGAAAGACAGAAGCTGGGAAATCGAAACCAAGATTTGCAACTTGGAGAACAATAGGAGACACAAGAAACTTCAAGCAGCTTACTGTAGAAAGTGGGCAAGGAAAGAACAGAGAGCTACTGTTTTGCAAATGGATTTCACAGCAGCTTAGAAAGGGGAAAGGCAAGAAAAGAGAGGTAGTGTTTTGCAAATGGGCTTCACAGGTAATCATGAAGATTAAAAGCTAAACTGTTAATATGGTAATGCATTTGATTTATTACTTGCTGCTGCTGGGTCCCGCTGGCTCAAGGCTCCCTGCAGCTCAGGTTTGTGCACGGCGGCAGCAGCAGCAGCAGCCAGTTCCTGGCAAGGCTCCTCTTCCTTGGCACCCTCCAGAACTGTGCCTATCAGTATGGCTTATTTTGGGGGTGTGGCTTATATTTCTCAAATGCTTGAAAATCCTGCTACGTCTTATTTTATGGCTACGTCTTAAAACAGGAGAAATACAGTATTACTGGCTTTATAGCAACAATGCAGTATGGTGTCTGCTGTTTTGTTCGTTTCCTCTTAACTGGATCTCTCCTAGAGTCCTCTTTCTTGCATTTGCCTTGCATACAGAAGGAATGTATTGCCCTCTAGTGTTCAGTTTAGTGCAAGAGGAATCCAAGCAGCGATTGGAAAGAAAAGGAAGGAGCCGGTAAAGCCATGTACTTGAGATTCATACATAACCAGGGAAGCCGATTCACATACAAAACTGACCTGCAACAGGTGGGCTGATCAGGTAGGGTATGGCGTGAAGGAAGTACACCACCCCGAGGGCGGATGACAAGGAAGCCGTGCCCACCACGTCCGCGGTCACCACTGGGAGAAGCGTGATGTAGGCTCCGTCGAAATACCCGAAGGTGAAGGAGAAAGGCACAAGGAGCGGAAAGCTCTGGAGCACCGGAAGGAAAAGGCAGCACAGGCCATCCATCCCCACCGCAAAGAAGTAGCAAACGTAACGATACTTCTTCAAACACCTGCAAGGCAGTAGACAAGAGAGTCAGTTGCAATGAAGTCATATTTATTTCATCTGATATCCGTGATCTTCACTGTAGCTGAGGTCTATCTATCTATCTATCTATCTATCTATCTATCTATCTATCTATCTATCATCTATCTATCTACGTATCATCTATCTATCTTCAACTCCATGGGCTGATCCTCATGTTTTCTGCCTGGATGTGCTCTGTTGCATTTGTTGGATTTTTGTCTCCTCTGGTTGTGGACACTAGCCTGTAATAAAAAGGTAAAGGACAGTTAAGTCAGGCGACTATGGGGTTGCAGCGCTCGTCTCACTTTCAGGCCGAGGGAGCCGGCATTTGTCCACAGACAGTTTTCCGGATCATGTGGCCAGCATGACTAAACCACTACTGGCACACAGAGGACCGTGACGAGTGCCAGAGCGCACGGAAACGCCGTTTATCTTCCTGCCGCAGCAGTACTTATTTATCTACTTGCACTGGCATGCTTTCAAACTGTTAGGTTGGCAGGGAGCTGGGACAGAGCCACGGGAGCTCACCTCGTCGTGGGGATTCGAACTGCCGACCTTCTGATCAGCAAGCCCAAGAGGCTCAGTGGTTTAGACCACAGTGCCACCCACGTCCCAACTAGCCTGTAATATTTAGCAGGGACACGCAGCCCGAGATGTACTGGATAAAATGGAAACCACAATAAAAATTTTATTGCTGAAGGGGGGAAGGGAGGAAATATGCACTCTTCTCAACATGGAAAATAATCCGTGGGGCATGCAATGGGGCTCGTTATCCCACATCACCCAGCTTTTTATGTTATCGCTCTGGGCCATTACCGTCTATCTGTCAGCCATCCAAAAGTGATGTTGCCGATGATGTCGACAACCCCAAGGATGGACATGAGGAAGGCTGCCTGCTGATGACTCATCCCGACCCTTAAGGCATAAGGCACCAGGTAAACGAAGAGGGGGCTGCAGCCGTAAGCCATGAACAAGATGGACACCGCGAGCACCACAAAGTCCGGCCTCAGCAGAAAGTGGTACTCCTGCCACGAGCATTGGCACAGGTATTTGTGGGACCAGACTTTGATCAGAGGGGAGCAGACCGACCACTGCGTCAAGTCCTGCTTCTGTGCTTCCGGCCCAAACTCCTGCTCTGGGAAGTCGGGCACGCTCTTACGGTCCTCTTTGCCTGCAACCGGTCTCATCAAGGCACCGCAGACGCAGAGGTTTAAAACGAAACCTCCCAGGATGAGCAAGGCTCCCCGCCAGGAAAACTGTTCAATTAGGAGCTGGACCACCGGGGCGAGTATAAAGGTGCCAATTCCGCTGCCCGACATGGCCATCCCATAAGCCAGGGCTTTCCTCTTGTTGAAATAGTTGCCCACCATGGCTATGGCTGGTGAATAAGAAAGTGCAAATCCCAGGCCTGGAAGAAGAAAACCACAAACACAAGCAAAATATGATTTGTTAGCAATGCAGATCCCATCATTATTTCTTTTCTCTGTTAACCATGCAAGAGGCCAATGAGATCAGCATGAAGAAAATAGCCCTCCTTCATAGTTTGCTCTCAGATTTTTGCTATGTTCAAGAGGCACACTGTATCTCATATCTTGCAGCAGTGAGTTCCATAGATGGTTCTCATAGTCATTGTCATTCAGGCAGCTGCCAAGGCATAATGGAAATCTACTAGTTCAAAGTGCTGGCTATTTATGGGCAATAACTGAGCTGAAGGCCGATACTGAAGCACTCGCACAATATGTGCTGTAACAGGGACCTTTTCTTCTTAGCAAACAAGCTATTGGCAGCATTTGAGTACAGCATTTCTACAAAATTGTTATTAAACTGCAGGGGTCTGTGCACTAAGCTCCCATCATCGTGGCTATAATGCGAGTTTCAACAAGTCAGCAATTTCTGTGTAAACATTTCCGTTCCTCATTTTTGAAGAAAATGAACTAGCAGAACATTGCAGGTTATTACGCACGCACACACACACACACACACACACACACACACACACACACACACTGGCTGAATTCGCTGGGGATCCCAGGCAATGTAATCAGCCGAAGATGCTGGTTCCACATTTAAATTTAGTGAATTAACCATAGAAGGTTAACTAGTGTGCTTACTTCACACTGTCACAATGTGTGGCCTATAACTGGAGGATCATGTAATCACTTGTAATCACATGTAATCATGTGATGACCTTTCAGAATCCAGAGTTTGAGGGGCGGAATTTTCAGCTGCAGACTTGAGAATCTTAGTGAGAAGTAGTGGGAAATTTGACCAGAACTTCAAAAGATGTCATTGGTGAACCTCACATTGTAACACCAACATTTGAACAGTCATAGGCACACAATTATGGCATTCCACCAAAACAACAAATCTGAATTACTGAATTTCAAAATTAAGATGCCATTGTGATTTCCAACATTTGAATTTGCAATCTGAGAATCCAAGTCAGAATTATTATTTTTTTCAAAAATATCCTTGGCTTTGTTCTGATTGTTTCCTTCATATTCCTGATTTTGTTGACCAGGTTCCCTCCTTTTCCCCTCTCCACATCTCACCATAGTTATGGTTCTCACTGGATGGCTTTGTCCAAGTCACTGTCTCCTTACCTCAGTTCCCAATCTGTAAAATGGAATTATGGTGTCCTAATTCAAATACGTAGTTGGGAAACTGACAGCTGGTCATATGTAAAAGCATAAGATATTCTGATCCATTATCAGATACGTCCACTAACAGAGGAGGGGAGGGAGTTCCCACACACACCCCACACCCCATCTCTCCTCCTCTCTGCAGCCTTCAGTGTTCCTCAACAAATATGCTCTGAGGGGTCCCTCAACCTCCCCGGACAGATTTTCAGGGACTACCAGGGACTGCAGGTGGAGAGAGAATCAGCCAACATCACCTCCTCTTGTCCTCCCTTAGTGGGTGCCTCCGGTGAAGCAACAGCACTAGGACGACCAGCTGGATTTGGGGCAGCGGCTGCAGCTCCAAACACACACAACACACACACAAGCTAGTCAAGTTATAGGTAGGTAGCACCAATTCCTTCCAGTAGCACCTTAGAGACCAACTAAGTTTGTCATTGGTTAGTCAAGTTAGTCTCCTGAACAACACGCATGGAGCTCTGCTGCAAGGTTGCGGTCCTCTAGATGCCTATCTAGGGTTAAGTCTCAATGAATTCAGAAGCAGAGCTTATTTCCCAGAAAAATCCACAGAATTGGGCTCTCAGAGGAGGTTCCTGAAGCATGGAGAATAATAGTGTTGATGCTACAATAATAACAGCAATAACAGCAACAGCAACAACAATATGATACCTCTAACGACTAAAGAACAAGTATGATACCTGTAAGAATTCCTAAGGAAAGGTAAAGATGTTCTAGGCTTGTGGCAAAGGAGCTCAGGATAAGTCCAGCAGATGCAAGAAGTCCTCCCAGAATGATGCCCACTTGGCAGGAGAGGTGGTTGCTGATTAAACTCCCCAGCGGAGCTTAAAACAAAAATGAAGGCAGTCAAAGGGGTGCATCTCCATTTGAACACATGTACTTTCACATGGGCTGGCATGCACATTGGGGATAGATTTCTGTGTACTATAAAGGGATACACACATATCTGTGATGCTCCCGAATCACACAGAGAGAAAGGCTGCCCTGGGTTCTGCACCCTACCCTCCGTAAAGCTTTCAACCATGGCTGTTGCCCCTCAAAAAAAATATCAAGAACGGTGGGGAGGGGATAAAAGAAAATATTGGCATCCGCTCTAGAGCCCAGGTGATTTGTGCATTTAAATTAATAACACACTCCCTAAGTTATGTTGAAATGTTATCCTCCGACAAGGGAAAAAATAGGTTCTATGCCCCACAATGACTCTGTGCATCTCATAAATGAAATATGGGTAGAGATTATCTCATAAGGGAATTCTCAGTGAGTGGCGCTTTGTGGATGGGGAAGCAATTGGCATATGGGTCAAAGGAGCCCACATCATCCCCTTCCCAGGTGACACTTGACAATAGATGATGAGCAGATTGGTCTGTTTCTACTCTGCCTCAGTTTTACACGTACTCATTCATAAATCTGTTCTGTCTTTTTTCCATGCTGGTCTGTGAATTTTTTTAAACGTACAAAAGTTCACACTGGCTGGCGTTCAACTAAATTTTACTCAGAGTAGGCCCACTGAAATGAATGGGCTTAACACATTTCAGTAGGTCTGCTCTTAAGTCAAATACCACCATTTTTTAAAGGTCTTTCAGGGAAAGAAGTGCCAATTCCTTTCTGCTTGCACAAATATGGCTTCGGAGGCCAGGAAATGAATCATACCCTGCCCTGTGAGTTTTGCATTTCAGCTTGTGTAATTACAGTCATGCCTCGTTTTACGTTCGCTTCACGTTGCGGCTTTTCAGGTTATGAACGCGGCAAACCCGGAAGTGTGCTTTGCGCACGCGCAGTAGCGACGCTCTACTTACAGACTTTTTGGGATGCGAACGGCACCCTGAAACGGATCACGTTCATAAGTAGACGTACCACTGTAGTACCAAACAAAGTGAAGGGAGTGCATCCTAAAAGTTTCTCCAATAAGTACCTGCCTTAAACTTTGATTCCCTGATTACTAAAATGTGTATCATGTACAGTGGTGCCTCGCTTAACGAACGCCCTGTAAGAGGAAATTTTCGCTTAAAGAAAGGATTTTTCTTGCGGAGGTTGCCTCGCTAGACGAATTCATTTTATGAAAAATTCGTCTAGCGAACTGCGGTTTCCCATAGGAATGCATTGAAATTCAATTAATGCGTTCCTATGGGCAAAAAAAAAAATCAATTTTTTTTAATGCATTCCTATGGGATTCGCTAGACGAATTTTTCGTTATAAGAATAGACCCGTGGAACGAATTAAATTCGTCTAGCGAGACAGGAGGCACCACTGTATTTTAAACCATAACAGGAAAGCAGATCCCTTTCTCTAACAAAGCTGTAGGGTGCACTATAAATTAAATGAAACAATTGGAAACCAGAGAGATTGTGTGGATTTGCTTGTTCTGGTCATCAGGCCGGTCTAAACCAGAGACACTGCTCATTTGGTTCTGTTTTTTTATGACTATGTATCACACCATTACTAAAAGGAGACATGCAACACAATCCTATGCATATTTGCCTAGAAGGAAGTCCTACTGAATTGAATGAGACTTTTAGGGATATGACTGCAGCCTAAAAGTACTTCACTCATACACACAATTGATCCAAATACTCACCACAAAACATTGTAGCACAGTCTACTATGGAATGGATCCAAGCTGTCCGGGCATAATCTTGAGCAAAGTAAGTCTGGAACTCCACAAAAAAAATTGAGATGCACCTGGAAAAAATTAATTCAACATGTTAAGCTACTGCAGTTAAAGAATAAAGGGAAACTAACTTAGGATGGATGGTGGATTCCAAGTGAAAGGCAGAGGGTTACATTCAACGTGGTTCCTTGTGCTTTTTGAGCTAGGGATGTCAAAGCAAGGGAAAGGGGCATGGAAACTGCCATAATTCACATGTTCACCCGAGGGCAGGAATGGAAATAATAGAAACGAATATGAGCACTATTAGCTATCTATCGTGAAGCTGAGGCTCCAATACTTTGGGCACCTCATGAGAAGAGAAGACTCCCTGGAAAAGACCCTGATGTTGGGAAAGATTGAGGGCACTAGGAGAAGGGGACAACAGAGGATGAGATGGTTGGACAGTGTTCTTGAAGCTACGAACATGAGTTTGACCAAACTGCGGGAGGCAGTAGAAGACAGGAGTGCCTGGTGTGTTCTGGTCCATGGGGTCATGAAGAGTCGGACACGACTAAACGACTAAACAACAACAACAGCTATCTATCTAATATATCATCTATCTATCTGTCTATTTATTTATCTATCTATCTATCTATCTATCTATCTATCTATCTATCTATCTATCTATCTATCATCTATGTATCATCTATCTAGTGTTAAGTAACATTCATGGACCTTTAGCCAACAGAATACTCCCCACTGCTCAACCATAAAAACCCAAATTGTGGCACAGAGGTTTTTTTAAAAGTGTGTGTGTGTGTGTGTGTGTGTGTGTGTTATTAAATTTTCTGTTTTACAATTTCAGATCAACATTTTACATACTTAAGATATCAATGACTCCCTTCTTCTCTTTCCATGGTTCATTTTACATATCTTATATCCCTGCATATTTTACAAAAACTATACCAGTCGGTTTTCCATTATTACATCCACCAAAACTTATTTACACTGTTGAATTTATCTTAATGCTGCCAGCGTTTTCAGATGTACACAATTAGTTTCCATATATTCAATCAACCTTTTCCAATCTTCTTTAAACGTATGTTCTTCTTGTTCTCTTATTCTATATGTTAAGCCTGCAAGCTGTGCATACAACTTAAGTTGCCAATCTTCTTTGGTTGGGACCTCGCTCGTTTTCCATTTCTGGGCTAACAAAGCATGGGCCGCAGTTGTTGCATACATAAACCACCTTTTCTTACACCTGGGAATTTCAGTCTGAATTATCCCCAACAGAAAGGACTCTGGTTTTTTTTTGGGGGGGGGAAGTAATTTTAAATATTTTTTCCAGTTCATTATAAATCATTTCCCAATACTCAGTCTTTTACCATTTTCCATGCCCAGGCACAGAGGGATTTTCAAGGGGGTAGGGGAGGTGAGAGTTGGGGCCCCTGTGTGCTGCCAACAACAGTTTCTCTGGTTTGGAAATATGCCCCCAGGTCCCAAAAGGTTGGAAACTCCTGATAATCAAGCAGCCCTACCATTAGCAAAGCAAGGAAACCTGAAAATTTTACAGATTTCTTTTTTTTTCGGTGGAGGGGAGGGGAGAGAGATTAGTATTAAAGAATGGCAAATTGTCCATTTCTCCTCACCAGTGTGTGGACTCCATTTAGTTTTTACTTTGAGGGCACCAAGGGGCCTTGGAATGTCTTTGGGCTCAAGGCCCAGTTTGTTATTTCAGGGAGACCTATTTTTAACAGAGTAAGAAGAGCCATGCTGGATCAGGTCCATGGCCCATCTAGCCCAGCATCCTGTTCTCACAGAGGCCAGCCAGGTGCCTCTGGGAAGCCCACCAGCAGAACTTGAACCCAACAACACTCTCCTCACTTGTGTTTCCCAGCAACCGGCACTCAGAGGCCTACTGTGTCAGAGTGTGGAGGCAGAATATGGTCCTCGTGGCTAATGGCCATTGACCATCTAGCCATGGATTTTACCCTGTTGTGAGGGGGTTACTGGGCCCCTTCTTTCAAATAAGCCCTCTGATGGCAAAGAGAAATGAGAAAGGTTGCTTCTGTAAGAAACAGGAGGGTGACGGTCTTTTGTGTAGTCTCATACCAAAGTTCCTATCCCAGGGATGCACAGAGCCTGTACAAGCAGGTGTATTGTTCCGAACAACACAGATCTACTGAGTGGTGTTCTTATGAAGGAATATAAAATAGAGATTGAAGCTTATCATGTTTATGTCCTATTATTATGATCTGTACATCAGTTTTCACTGTTCTGTGCAAGACACACACACACACACAAGAGGCGTGGATTGAAAAGGCTTTTCTCCATTTTAGATAAGACATTCCCCTTGCTTCACACAGATAAACAAGCTTCCTCCTGGGAGAACTGCAAACATGACAGAAAACTGCCCTTCCGAGGGGCCCGTGTGTGCACAACTGATGATTAATGGCAGTGTTTGTTTCAAGCTCATCATGGTACAGCATTAACTGAAACACGTTCACCTCTGAAAAACAACTCAGAGCTGTCTTTCCGTGCCAGCTGATTTGGCTGGAACACCGAGGCCCATTTTCATGTGCTCCCCCAGTTATGTCATCTGTCGCACTTGGTAGAGCTGCAGGATATTCCTCCTGGTCCATGCTCTGAGGCTTCAGTCTCTTTCCTCTAGACAAGTTAGCAGACACAGCCTGCAATATCAAATATTTGGCTGGACATTTCTGCCCTCCTTGGGTTGATGGGAACAAAATTCCATGTACAATTCCATGCATAAGTTTTATCATCAGGAAGAAAATGGAACTGAAGCCACATTTGCGAACTAACGGAGACAGGCTTGCCTAAATCTCCTTCACACCTTGGGGCCAAATACATTGTGCAAATTTGTGCAATGCACTCTTGAACAGTCCTTGCACGATTTGTGGAAAGCGGCTCTGAATCAATGTTGTAGTTTGCATGATATGTGTTATGTGAATGAAGAGCAACAAAGAGAGCAACAACACCTGGAGGAATAATTTTGTCTCCAAAACACATGTATATTATGTAAATGCTGAATGCTGGCCTATTTTTTCTTCTTCTATTTTCTATTTTGAAGGAAGGCAGTATCAGATATTTTCTGAATATCTGAGATGCTTGAAGAGTACGGTATATATAGAGAAGGGGCCTTCTTGGGTCACTCACCCGTCTCTTTGAGGGTAGTCTTGGAAAGGGATTGCACAACCAATGTCTGAGACATGGGTCATGTCAGGCAAGTCCTCAAAAAACAGGGCAGAACCAGGAAACCTGCTGTCTCTCTCTGTCTCTCATGTTGTCCACCGAGACAAAACAGCACACAGCCCATCAGGTATGTGCAGCAGTCCCTTTGGATAGGGGTCTTTTTATTGAACAAAGATAATTATTAAACAAACTTAAGTGTAAATCATACACAACCTTGATGGCAGAAAGTGAGAAGGAATTAAAGAACCTTTTAATGAGGGTAAAAGAGGAGAGCGCAAAATATGGTCTGAAGCTCAACATAAAAAAAAACTAAGATCATGGCCACTGGTCCCATCACCTCCTAGCAAATAGAAGGGGAAGAAATGGAGGCAGTGAGAGATTTTACTTTCTTGGGCTTCTTGATCACTGCAGATGGTGACAGCAGTCACGAAATTAAAAGACACCTGCTTCTTGGGAGAAAAGCAATGACAAACCTAGACAGCATCTTAAAAAGCAGAGACATCACCTTGCCGACAAAGGTCCGTATAGTTAAAGCTATGGTTTTCCCAGTAGTGATGTATGGAAGTGAGAGCTGGACCATAAAGAAGGCTGATCGCCGAAGAATGGATGCTTTGGAATTATGGTGCTGGAGGAGACTCTTGAGAGTCCCATGGACTGCAAGAAGATCAAACCTATCCATTCTGAAGGAAATCAGCCCTGAGTGCTCACTGGAAGGACAAATCCTGAAGCTGAGGCTCCAATACTTTGGCCACCTCATGAGAAGAGAAGACTCCCAGGAAAAGATCCTGATGCTGGGAAAGATTGAGGGCACAAGGAGAAGGGGACGACAGAGGACGAGATGGTTGGACAGTGTTCTCGAAGCTACGAACATGAGTTTGACCAAACTGCGAGAGGCAGTGCAAGACAGGAGTGCCTGGCGTGCTCTGGTCCATGGGGTCACGAAGAGTCGGACACGAACAAATGACTAAACAACAACAAATCATATACAAAGTGTCTTAGTCATGGGAAATATTTCCTAAACTGATGTGTCACCTTCTGCACAAGGTGGCTCACATCAAAATTCTAACATTTAAAAAAGTCACCAACTGTCAGGTGTGGAGAGTCCTCCCCTCCCTTCGGAAACTTCCCAGATAAGAATTAATGAGCAGTTGATAGATTTATAGTCCTTTTATTACAGCATCATGTTGCTAGCACAAATACACAGCCCTCCGCAAGGCCTCGGTCCAGTATACCTGAAGGAGCGTCTCCACCCCCATCGTTCTGCTCGGACACTGAGGTCCAGTGCCGAGGGCCTTCTGGTGGTTCCCTTGCTGCAAGAAGCCAAGTTACAAGGAACCAGGCAGAGGGCCTTCTCGGTAGTGGCACCCGCCCTGTGGAATGCCCTCCCACCAAATGTCAAAGAGAAAAACAACTACCAGACTTTTAGAAGTCATCTGAAGGCAGCCCTGTTTAGGGAAGTTTTTAATGTTTAATAGACTATTGTATTTTAATATTCTGTTGGAATATTAAATATTATTATTATTATTATTATGGCAGTTGGCTAGTCTAATTCTCCTTCCAACTTCCGCAGCATTTTGGGCGTCAACAGAAAGTTCCTCCCTCCCTCTAACTCCTTTGCTCTCTGAAACGTTCCGACCTCCGAGTCCCCCCCCCCCCGAGTGGGGGGGTCCCCTACGCTCTCAAGAGACATCTTGACTAGCTGCCCCCTCCCTTCCAGTTCTGTCATCATAATCTCGTAACTGGGTAACTCCCCCCCCCCTAAGATGCTCAGCTTCTGCCTCTGAACATGCTGTGGAGAAGGGGGGCGACTCTTCCCCCTCCAGCTCTCCATCAGAGAGGAGCTGGTCTGCCATAGAATGCATTCTCCAGTCCTCTCGCCTTCAGACCACTCCCTGACGCCAACAATCAATCAACATTAACAACGGTTGGGGGAAAGCATCTCAGAATACGGGTGCCAGTAATTTTGCATGCATTCAAGCGATGTGCAACCACCAGCACATGGGTCCTTTTGGACAGGGGCGGAACGGGCTCACGTGTGCTCCGCTGACAGGCACGGGGGCCAAGAACACCCTTGGGTGTCGCCTGTACCGGCCAGGATAACATTTGAAAAGTCAAGGGGGAGCTGGTTTTGTCAGGAATTCCTTGGGTACTGATTCTGACAAGGAGGCAGTGCTATCAAGAGGTTGTCCTCACCTTGGTTCTTTCATTTGCCATCCTCTTGCATAATTTTCAGAAAGGTTTTGAACTTAGGCCAGTCCTATCACTAAGCAGAGAAAGCCTCAGACAGCAAGATTAGGATGTGATGAAAGAGCAGCGAGTTGTATAAGCAGCTTAATCTGTTATTGTATAGAAAAGAAACTTGTGGCCTCGGGTGCTAAGATTAATTTTAGTTATTTAAAGTACTGTTATGGCCACCCCAACCTCTGCTGAGCAGTGCAAGATACAAGGGGTCTTGGCACCCAACCATGGCTTATGTTTCCTTTGGGCACAGTGGAGGCTGTAGGGTCTTTATGAAATATGGTTTATTATTTACACCGAGAGGGACTTGCTTGCTAGACCGGCACAGCACTGGATTTAAAGGCAGCCAAAACACCATCCCTGAGTCTCCTCCACACAGCTTGTCCGTCCCTTGGCCCACATGGCCTCTGGCCCCACCCTTCTTCTTCCCAAAAACCCTTGCTAAAAATGCAAGCCAAGCCTCGTGTAAAAAAAGAGAGGACATTTTCTCCTGTGGTGACATCACGCCCACTGTTACCCTGGCAACCTCATTTGCTCAGCATCATGAATCTGATTGGTCATCAGCACCTTTGTATTCCTCAATGAGTCCCCACCCCAGGCTATGCCCAGGTCTGGAAAAGGAGCTTATTCCGCAGTTTTACTAAATCCAATGCCGAAACAGTACTTTTAGGTTGCCTTGTAAAGGTCAAACACCAACACCAACACAAAGGCAGATTACAAAAGAAAATCAATGCAGTACAATTGCAATTAAAACCTCACATATTGTCAGGGGGTTGTTGCGGCTACTCTTGAGTAACGACGCTCCAGTCCGATCTGTCTTTTAAGGATTTTATTGTGCATACTATTTACAGTGCAGAGATAGCAGAAAACATGACCTCCTAGTCACTCGCAGAATCCGGCAATGGCGCTCTTCTGCTTTGGGGCCAGCACAATAGCTTGGGGACCCCGAAACGCCGCCCCCTAAACCTGTGTTTGGGCGCGCGCCTCAATTCAGGCGCCGGAAGCGGCTGCGCTCCCTCTTCCACCTGTTGGCTAGTGTAGCGCAGGGGCTCTGATACATCGCTGACTGAGCCCTCCTTCCTCCACTAAATGGCTGGGGCTCGGATGCCTCACTGGGCCCTCCCTCCATTCCGCTCCATTCCTCATTCCCCCCGCCTGACCCGCTGCTACCGCTGTCGCTGGGCGAAGTGCTGGTCAGGATGACAAGGGGAGACTCCCTGTAGGGAGTCCCCCTGACACATATATTAATAAAAGCAAGAAATGCACACATAAATTATCCAAACAAAACTGCTACAGGAAAATATAATCTCAGAAGGAAACAAAGGCTGGATGTGTGTGGTGATGGGGTTGGAGGAAGCCCAGCAGGAAATGTCTTCTAGAAATGTGAGGCCACTATAACCTCCCTCTTGTGCTCTCCACCCTCATTCCTCTCAGTGAGGGCCTCCATTGCAGATCTTAACATATAGGCAGGCTGCAAAGATGGTCCTCGAAGTAAATCGGATCCAAAGTGTTTAAGGCCTTAAAGCTGTGGTGCCTAACCTCTGCTCCCAATGACTTGATCTGCTCCCCTCAGCAAATTCTTCTGTCCCGCTCAAAGCAGATTCCAAAGAGCCCACCAATTTTGAAGGTGGCAGGAAAATTTAAAAAAAAACTTGGCACAGTGTTGAGGTGGGCAGAGAAGCTTCTGCTCCCTTATTTTGAATTGGTCTTAGCAATGCACTGGCAATCAGCATAAGTGCCTTGTGAACCAATTGCCAGGCTCCTAACAGGACACAACCAGCTGCATTCTGTACCAATCTGGTTGTCATCTGGTTGGCCATACTGAGAAGAGAACTTTGAGCACTGGCCTGATCTAGCGGGGATCTTAACAGCCCACATTTCACTAACACTTGGATAACTGAGGCAAGGTCAGACTTCCCCAGACTGGTGCACAGTTGGAATACTAGTCTAAATTGGTAAAAAAAAAAAAAACCCACTCCTGGCTGCTATCACTACTTGAGCTTGCCCAGTTGGCATGGAGAACTCCAGAATTCCACTCTTTGTCCTCCAGGGGAAGTACATGTCCAATCAGCACTCCATCCACTCACTTTATCCGGATGGAACCCATCTTGCCTGGATTCAGTATCCGCTTGATGGCCCTCATCCACTCTATGGGTTGACTAACTCAAAGCCAACAAGTTCAGTAGGTGTACTCAAGAGTATGACACAGCCAGCTACAACCCTACATGTCTTCGCGGCCCTGCAGTGGAAGGTACCATCATGCATCAGGTGAGACTGGTGAGGATGCAGAGGGATGTCACTTCCATAGTTCAATGCACTTCCCTTAGGTGATCCACCTGGGTCTTTCTCAATGTCTGTGACACACTTTTAATGCTGCCTTAGCAAAGCAATCCTGCTGTTATTAAACTTAGAAACAGCAGGATTGCTTTGCTAAGGCAGCATTAAAAGTGTGTCGCAGACATTGAGAAAGACCCAGGTGGATCACTGCTTTCAAGCAGGGGATAACAACAACAAAAGCTGGGTGAAGAATCACACCCAAAAAACGCCCTTACCTTGTTACCGCTCTCGTGCAGATAGTAACAAGGAAGCAGCCGATCACAATCATCCACCCCCAGCCACCATCGGGAGGGGAGGCACTTAAACCTTTCCTTGGTGCAGCCATGGCTGGGATAGGGAGTCTTCCTTTCTGTCCAGAGTCACTCTGCAAGACCTGCCAGTTGACAGGCAAGGTATGCATGGAATGTTACCTGGCACATGGGTTATTTGACATCTGAAACAAGGAAACAAAAAAGAAACAATAGAGAACAGATCAAAGCAAACCACACATGGCTCTGTCAAAGGCCACTATCAAATAGTTCAATGGAGAGGCAAGCTTTATTGTTTAAAGTTAAGCTTTTTATTTTTAACTCCCAACAACCGCAGGAGTAAATTCTATGCATTGTTGGCAGCAGCTGACTATGGGCCATATTCGCCACTTTAATCCAGAGTCACTCCATTGATCTCACTTCATGTTCTGCCTCGCCCATAACAGATGGAATCTCTGTATCTGGCAGAAAATCTATCATCAGAATATTTTTTTTAAATCATAGCATGTTAAAATTCAAAATGCATTTGAATGGACTGAATCCTTAACTGCAATGCCCTGTTGTTTTGCTTCGATACCTGGGAGCTGGTGAGGCTTAGAGTCCAGTCCACAAACCAATATTTACTCAGATGTTCCATTAACATCACTAATTCCTAAGTAACCATGCACAGGATCACAGCCTTAGATGTATGATAGTACATTTGCATTCATGTACGGTAATAATGGCAAGGAGGAGGAGGAGGAGGAGGAGGAGGAGGAGGAGGAGGAGGAGGAGGAGGAGGAGGAGGAGGAGGAGGAGGAGGAGGAGGAGGAGGAAGAAATCCTCACAGGCTAATATTTCCAGAAGTGCAGAATGGTGGCTCTTGAAAGGTTTGCATGCAGCTTTCATGGCTGAGACAACAGCATTTCCCACCAGTGGGGGGGGGGGGGCGGGGAGCAGTTAACGTCTTTCTAAAGTTGGGAAGGGTAGAATGTCAAAGGCATAACTAACAAAAGTGCCTTTGAAGATCATCTCCCTTATAACTTTGCTTGAATGAGGAATTGGATCAGCAGGCTGGAATTTAAAGCCCAAAGATGGGCACCACTAAATCCCAAAGACAGCCAGCCAGTTTCAAATGCAGTCTCTGCTTCCTTTTCCTAGATGCCTTCCCTATTTGTTAATTTAAAAAGCTTTTATACTACAGTACTTTTTAGGTTAAGTTGCTCCTCAGAGGAGTTTTACAACTATGTTCAAATATAAATCCATGAAATCCAAAGGAGAAGCCAGTAAAAGAAATAAGATACAGTCTTGGATCTCAAATGCCTTGACTCCTGAGCGATCAAAACCCAGAAGTGAGTGTTCTGGTTTTTGAACGATTTTTGGAAGCCGAACGCCCAGTGCGGCTTCCGATTGGCTGCAGGATGCTCCTGCAGCCAATCAGAAGCCACACCTTGATTTTCAAACGGTTCTGGGAGTCGAACAGACTCCTGGAATGCATTGTTCGAGAACTGAGGTACGACTGTATCCAGTTCAGTTCCAGTGATATGCCAGCCAGCATACCAACAGAATAACACAGGTATCTCTAAAGAATGCCATGTTGTTCATAGGTTTATTCAAATGGGTTTATCATGGGTCTATTGTTGTTGGGATTAATTGTGCTGTAAATCTCCAGTAGGTGAAAAGTGGTAGGCCAATTTACTAAGCAAAAGTAAATAAAACACCTTACACCTTCATCTGAAAACCCAACCAACTTCTTGTGTGGACCTGGTCAGTTGCCAAAGTGCTCTCAGGGCCCAATTTTAGAGTCTTATTGGACAGGGGTAGGAAGCTGTGTTGAAAGGGTTCCCAGTTCTCAGAATTCTCAGTTCCCAAAATTATCTGGGGAAAACCTTAACCCTCCTCATATTTATAAACCGTTATTAGTTCATAGTATGGATATGCCCCCTCGTTCATCTGAGAACAAGGAAAATGACTTCCAGGTCAGAGAGCCTAAATTATCTGGAGAAACCCTGGAGCTAAGACACTACCACACTTTCTACCAGCTTACTCAATCAAAAGCACTTCATTTGGACCATCAACATTAACATTCTGTTGCTCTGTTGAAAAGGATGTTTCTTCCCCTGCTGCATGAAGAATTCTTTTTTAAAAGTAATAATAATAAAACAAATAAGCAAAGCTGTCTGGTATGTGATTTAGTTTTCCTTGGAGGGAGACCTAAAATAGCCCAGCTGCAGCCTAATCCTTTAGTGGTTGAACATACAATATTCCTGCTGACAAGAATCACAGGCAGTCCCTTGAAACCTTATCCGATGCCATTTCTAGGAGGGAACTGAGTCCATTTCAAGATAAACAACGATAAGCAGCTTGGAAGAAGCTTTTAGTTCCATTTCAGCTTTATTAGCACTGATCTTGAGGCCAACTCTAATGTTATGGCCCCACATCATAACTACCAATGAAGTCCAGGAATTCGCATTCGTAATAGTTTGCACAATGGTCTCTACCTTGACAGAACTATGGTGTGGTGCCCACCAGGCCAGGACTTTGGGGCAGAGGGCCAAGGTCCCATTCAGTGGAATGAGCTGTTCACAACAGGCAGCAGTTCTGCACATTTCCCTATACCTGTATATCTGTGCTGGGTAGAAGAGGATTCATGTCTTTCATCCAGTTGTCAAGGGTCTCCGTTCTTTATTCTTAAAACTGTGATCATGAGAGCTGCCTCATATCCTCTGCTGCGCATCAAGCGCCCTGCTTGAACATACACACCAAGCGGGATATGGCTTTCAGATCAATAGGAGATCTGGCAGGAACGTGCTTCCTAAGAATCTCAGCACTTTGCATATTAACTTTTATGCATGACTTATTTTAAACATTTACATTCCATTTCCCCCAAACGTTTCTATAAAAGCTGCTCCTTTATAGCTGTGCGCATGACTTCCATGCACCCACACCAAAAGTGGAAGAGAGGTTCGGAAGAAGGGTGGTGAGATGAAAAGGAAGGCAGGACTCCTGCACCTTTAACAGCTGTAGAAAAGCAGGATTGCAGCAGCTATAGCAGCCCTGCTCCCCCTTCCCCCTTCCCCCTGACCACTCTATTCAAACTTTAAGTGCCAAGCGAAAAATCAGTCTGCTTCCAGAAAGAGGTTTATTATGTATCAGTGCTCCACATGCATCTAAGTTTACCATATTTCCAGTGACCTTATGACATAAAGGTAAAGGTAAAGGTACCCCTGACCATTAGGTCCAGCCGTGACCGACTCTGGGGTTGCGCGCTCATCTCGCATTATTGGCCGAGGGAGCCGGCGTATAGGTTCCAGGTCAGGTGGCCAGCATGACAAAGCCGCTTCTGGCAAACCAGAGCAGCACATGGAAACGCCGTTTACCTTCCCGCTGCAGCGGTTCCTATTTATCTACTTGCATTTTGACGTGCTTTCGAACTGCTAGGTTGGCAGGAGCTGGGACCAAGCAACGGGAGCTCACCCCGTCACAGGGATTCGAACCGCCAACCTTCTGATCAGCAAGCCCTGGGCTCAGTGGTTTAACCCACAGCGCCACTTGGGTCCCTTTGACATAGTGAGCATTAAAATGTCGGTGTCTAGCTTTCCCCAATCTAATCTAGATTTACCCTACCTAAAGGAAATCCAATGAGGTTTGTTTTTTTTAAAGCACTTGTTGTCATAACAACCCATTGTCATGTTTCTGGAAGTACCCTAAAAGCCATCACAATCCCCCCCAGTGGTGTGTTGCCTTTAACTCACGCCTGAAAGAAATGCAACAGGTACACTTTCCCCCCATGCCACACTACTTGCTTGTCAGACAGAAAGATCCCCTCCTCCTCCCTTCCAAGTGCTGTTTTGGGGGTTCTCCCAGCTCTCCAATGAGGATTTGGGAGAGATGCAGGGGAGGGAGCCCCATTGCACGAGTGGAAGCCATTGCACTGCTTTCTGCTAGTGTGCCAGCTAAATTTAAACCAGTCCTAAGGGTTGTCTTCAACAAAGTCTTACTCAAAGTAGACCCACTGAAGTTTATTGACTTACTTCGGTTCATCAATTTTAGTGGGTCTACGCCAGGCATAGGCAAACTCGGCAAGCTCGATGACTAAGCTTTTTAGTGACGAAACATCGGATTACCGGAACAACGTCTGAGCACTGAACCACTGGTATATCACAAGCGGACTCTCTATTACTGCATTTGCAATTGTTCAAGATAAAATTGTTCAAGATAAAATCTGTTTTGGAAAGAGAAGAAATAAGCACTGAACCACTGATATATTACTAGTGAACTCTTTATTTGTTTGCTATTGTTTAGGATAAAACCGATTTGGGAAAGAAACTGCCTTAGCCCTTTTTATGGGCGTTTATTGTTTGTTTGCAGATAGTTGCCTTGGTGATATTATCGTGCGTCGATTGCAGTATGCAGTAGTCATTGTTCATTGTTTTATTGTTATTTGTTATTTATTGTTATTCTCCTGCAGTGGGCAGCTGAATGAATGAAGAAGCCATGTGTACTAGGCTGCAGTCCGTGCATGCAGGGAGACAGTGAGGTCGCTTTAAGAGCTGCATGGAAAAGGACATCTCAGTGGGTGTGAAGTGTCATGCAAGGTGAGAAGCTATACCTGCTGAAATGCACTCTTCTGCACAGCTTTCAGTAGGGCATCCGTAGTTCCCAGAATCCTTGGGGGGGGGTCATATGCTTTAAGTGTTTGGTATAGATGCGGCTTTCTACTGCTGGACCTTTTCAGACCAGGAAGCAGAGGCAGCTGTGAAGCCTGTAGTCAGAGCAGTGAAGGAATGTTCAACGGGAATTAAGAAAACACACCGGCCATGGCCGCTGTGCTATGTTAAGTTAGGCTCAATCCTGCACCCCACGAAATGATAAAGAAATTCTAAACCCTGGGAATGAGGCGGAAAATTGAAGACTTTTTTTTTTTTGGCAGGGGAAGAAAACATTTTGGAAAGTGGAGGACAGGTTTTGGCACAGAACTAATAGAAATATCCTGTTGAGGCTTTGTTTTTTTAGGGCCATTTGGAGATACCATTGTATTCATCTTAGCACAATGAAACACACCTTCCTAATCTGTAGATCAAATGTTGGGGAAACTAATCTCTGCATTACCTCAAGGCAAAAACATCACCAGCATCACCATTACCTGAGCATGAGACTTTGAAGAGGAAGCATAGCAGCAAGTGAATAAAATACAAGGTGTTTTTCCTAGCTGGTATCTCTGTGTTTCTGTTGTTTCCTGGGGGCGGGGGGAGATTTCCCAGAAGTGAATGAGTGATAGGGAAACTTGATGAAAATTGGACAGCTGTTATATGCTCAGCAGCTCCATGAAGGACAGGAATGGTGAAGCTAAATGGAAATGTGATACATCAGAGTGAGGATACTTAATCTGCCTCAACTCTAGAGCTCATGAGTGGTCGCCATCTAAAAACACCTATTATGAGAAGCTGTATATGTAACAGAAGCTAAAAGCGGAATAAGTACAGGCTCTCGTTCACGTCAACATGAAGTCAGAAACAGCATCTACTTGGGTGGATAACTGCAAAACAGTGTGGGATTAAGCATTAAGGGCTAGACATGATACAATGACAGCACTTCAGCCACACTGGGAGCTGAAGGGGCACAGGATGCAGCCCGAACAATTAGAACAGGGGTGTCAAACTCAAATTCATCGGGGGCCGCATCAGCAGTTTGGTCACCCTCAAAGGGCCGGTTGTGTCTGTAGGACTATGTGTCCACTCTTTATTATCATAAATTATTGTCACTGCATTCAATTATTACTGTTTTTTGTAATAATGTAAGGTCATTCCCACCCCCACGCGGATCACATTCCTGTGTCATGGCGCGTGTGTGGGAGGGGATGTAAATGAGGGAAATTTGAACAAAAGGTGGGGATCGATGGCTTCCGGGGGGGGGGGGCTCAACTAAACCTTCGGCAGGAAGGAGAAAGCCACTGCTGGGATTAAAAACCTGCAGATGGAAAGAGGGCTTCCCTCTCCCGCCCTGCGCACACCCAAACCCCGCTAGGCAGGATGCCACACGCTGCAACCCACCCCATGCTTTGGAGAGGGGCAGGAACATGCTGTGCAGCGCCAACTCCCTGCTTTGCTTTTGCATCTTCCCTCCTCAGCGCCAGAGTCCCTTCCCCTCGCGCTGAGGGAGGGCAGTGGGTTTCCCGAGGAGGAAGGCGGTGGCAGCCCCAGCGGACGTGCATCTTCGCCTCAGAGCTGCTCTTCCCCCCACCCGCACTGTTGTCGTCTTCGCCGCCGCCTCTCCCTACCGGGACTGCAGGCAGAGGAGGCTTGAAAACCTCCCCCCCAAAAAAAATTCCCCTCCCACCTACTCAAACCGCGAGGCGACTCCATCTGGAGCCCTACATCACGAGGGGCTGAGAGGAGGTGGCGGCAGAGCGGGAAGAGCAGGAACCCGTGCCGTCGTCGCCGCCTCCCTCCCGGCCGCCCCCCGGGGAGCAGCTCCACCGGAACTGAGAAGCCAAAGGGCAGCTCGGGGTGGGGGGCAGAGCAAAGGCCAGGGACCCTCCCGAGTGTCTATGAGGAGAAAACGGGGGAAGAGGGAAGAGAAACCCGGATCCATCAAGAGAGCGGCTGTTGCGCTTCGCCCTCAGGCTCACTCCGCGTCCCTTTTGCCCGCTCGCTTGCCCACCTCCCGGATGCAGCCGAGGAGAGGAAGGGAAGCGGCGGGCGGCGGCTCCCCAGTGCTGCCTCACTCGCTCTTGGAGACAACAGCAAAGCCCGCCAAAAAAAAATGCAACGCTGCTCCGTCCTGGCACCAACTTTGCCGGCGGCGCCTGTAGGGCTTTCCTACCTCCTCGGCGGGCTTCCTCCTCCTCCTCCTGCATCTCACTTCCCCGTCTGGCTGCTGTGCCACCGCCTCCCTCAGCCTCATTCGAAATTGAAATTCCCTGGCCAAGGCCGTCAGCGCGGCTCCAGCGCCCCGGCCTCCGCCTGCAGCCCCGCTCCCGGTTTTGACCCTCGGCCATTCGCAGGCTCCAGAACTACTGTCAGCGGCTACTGTCGGCAGCGGCTACGCGGGCCACATGACGAGGTCTGGCGGGCCGGATTAGGCCCCCGGGCCTTGTGTTTGACACCCGTGAATTAGAAGGAAAGGAAGCAACCAAGAAAACCAATGGAATTTCTGACATTTTCTTTTAGGCAGTAGACCCCACACAACATCACACGGTTGTGCGTTGGTGTTGTTTTTAAATCATCCCTCAGTTTCAAACATGGAACTTGGAAGGCTGATGATCAAGAAACACAAACCCAATGGGCACACCCCATGCTTTGGACTCGGGCTACATTTCCCATCAAGATTTCTTTCCCAGACCATTACGCCTGTTCCCTTGTTAAACACAGGGTTGCCAGGTGAAACCGCCCTGCCTCTTTGAAATCTGCAAATCGTGATGTAGCTGTAATCTTTCTCACTTTGTTTTCCCGCAATCCTACCACCCACCTTTTCTCCAACCACACCTTGTTCCTCCAGTTATTTAATTAATTCCTCTGTAATATGTATACAGCCCAGAAATCCTGGACTGCACACAAACCCTCACAGAAAGTGTAAACTGGGTACAGGATCTTGAGGAAAAACACTTACTGAAACCAACCAACCAACAATTTCCATTAGTCGGCATCAGAATTAAGTTCCAACCCTTTGTGGATTCCAGGGGAAGAATTTCTAGGCCAGAGAGCTGGGCCTGGAGACAGGCTGGAGTTTCAGCTCTCCTAATTTTAAAAAGAAACTTGAGCCGTGACCTATTTAATGAGCACTTCCGGTTCCTCAACTATATCTCTTGGCATTTTCCATCCCTAATTAGTTCTCTCTCATTTTCACATGGATATAAGTGAGGTGCTCCTTGCTATCAGGGTGGAAATCAAACAAGGTTAGGATCAATTGTTTCCTAGTCTCTTGAGCATGAAAACATACCCAACCAGACCCGCTGGCTTTTTTTTCAATCGAGCATGTATTCTGATAATGGACAAAACCCATTACTAGTACTATAATATTAATCTTTCTCAATAGCCATTACTTCTACTTATTGCAGGTTTGCTTGGTGTGCTATGCTTCTGAAAATTATAATGCCTATCAGTGTATATCATCAAGCCTCATTGTATTGATTCCACCCCCTCTCAACTACCACCACTGTTGACCATCAGGGGATTTATGGAAGTAATAAAAGAATATATCCCAAAGTAGGGGATGTCCATAGCTCAACCACAAGAATCTAGTGAGATTTCTTTAGACGTATGGGCTTTTTAAAAGGGGGGCTTTAACATGGCTCAATACTGCAGTGCAGCCAGCAATGCAAAAACAAATCACAAATCTGACAAAATCCCCATTAACCAAGTTATTAGAAACTCCTTGCTTTCAGAGCTCATTGAGTTTGCCCTGTGTTTGTGGGAAATGGGTGCATTTCAATATACCGTGGAGTTTCCAAAAAATTTCACCTAAAGTAAAATCAGAGGAAAGGCCTTGATCAACTAAACTAATCTGTAGGGACTATGAGAGAAGTTGTTGCTGTTGCTAATGTTTTATAAGCGGCAAATAAGAAAATGAGGGTGGGGTGTGGATACACTCACACAAGAGAGCACACTTGTCTCATTTATTTTCACTTCCAAAAATCAAGATCTGTTGTATGCCACCATAGCCCTAATATGGCACTGTATCGGCAGCACCAAATACTCTCCAATTCCCAAAATGGACTTGAAAATTTATTCAATGCTCCTGAATAAACCAAGTTGCCTAGAAGTCATAGGTCGATTGAGCAACTCTGAAGCAGCAATCCCCCCCCCACCCCCGTGTGAATTCTGAGGTGGTACAGTCCTAACAAGGGACACAGTAGCTCAAGGGTGAGAGCAGATTCCTGAGAGACGTTTGTTGACCTCATGTAAAGGTTTGAATACATTTGTGTCACCCTGGCTGAACCGCCTCCAAATCTCCTTTGCCAGGCTCGCTTCGACCCTCGACCTGAAGTTGAGGCAGTCACAGAGGATAAAGAGCATACTGCTTCTGTTTCAGTGCTGTGGCTGCTACAACTGCTCCCGCTGCTATCACTGCCAATGTTATTTCATATCTATCAGCAGCCAACTGTGTATCAAGAAAACACACGGCCTGTGAGTTTATCCTCTAAACCAGGTGGGACAAGGATTTTAAAAGAGACCAAAAGCTTTATTAGCCAGCAGAGAGGTTCAGAAATGAATGAATGCATGAAATTGTATTGCGACCCAAATACAGAAATGTATAAACCAGGCATCCCCAAACTGCGGCCCTCCAGATGTTTTGGCCTACAACTCCCATGATCCCTAGCTAACAGGACCAGTGGTCAGGGAACATGGGAATGGTAGTCCAAAACATCTGGAGGGCCAAAGTTTGGGGATGCCTGGTATAAACAGTAGAGACTGAAAAAATATGGGAAGCGACCCATTGTGACCACCCCAAACCTTTTGCACATAGAGAAACATTATAGCATCATGAGCACAAATAATCATGAATGCTCAACAGAAAGAATATCTAGCTGGGCCCATAGCTAATTTAAGCTGCAACACAATATTTTTTTAGATTTCTAAATAATGTAAACAGATTGGAATGGCAACATTAGTTTTTTGTTTGTTTTTTAAGGAATAAAGACAATATATGGGGCTGCCTCTGAAAACGGTTCAGAAACTTCAACTGGTGCAGAATTTGGTAGCCGGGTTTCTCATCGGGGAAAGATGGTTTGAATATATTACATTACATTGACGTCGGCCCAACTGCACAGGCTGCCAATTACTTTCCGGGCCCAATTCAAAGTGCTGGTTTTGACCTATAAAGCCTTAAATGGCCCAGGACCACAAGGTCTACCTCCCTCCATATGAGCCAACCTGAATGCTGTGATCATCATCTGAGGCCCTTCTTTGTGTGCCCCTTCTACAAGAGGTCTGGAGGCTGGCAACACAAGAACGGGCCTTTTTTGTGGAGGCTGCCCATTTGTGGAATGTTCTCCCCAGGGAGGCTGACCTGGCACCTTCATTATATACCATATATTTAGGCACCCGGCAGAAACGTTTTCTCTTCAACCAGGCCTTGGGCTGATTAACATTCCAAGGCCTTTTAAATGTGTTAGTGGAGTAAATGATTTTGCTTCCGTTTTTGTTTTCTTATGTATTTTGCGTTCTTATTTTGTATTTTTGAGTTGTGAACCACCCTGCGATTTACTATAATAAATAACAGTAATAACACCCCGTGTGTATTTGAATCTGTAATGCTTTGCTTACCTTGTGGATTTGGGAGCTGCCGGGATATGCAGTTGTCAGCAGATCAGAGCAAAGAGATGGAAGGGCATACCTGTAAGTAAATGAACGTAAGGTGGTTCTTTTAAAAAAGAGGGATTTATATAAGGATCATTGTACGTCGCAACATGAGAAGCTGGGCATGTCCACACTTTTACATCCGTATCTTACACCAAGGAGTTCAAGAGGAATGGCGGAGGAGTTGAAGCTAAGATAGGAGATAATCCTGTCCCTGACGACATGTGACACCAGGGGACTGGCAGGTGGGTGGCCCCACACTCTTATCAAAAATGGTCCATGGAGGGTAGGATAATTCTGGATCTGGCTCGCAAGGTGAAACATTTTCCCCCTATCCCTATTTTATAGTATGGTTACTCCAAGACACATCTCACCCCCAATTTTTGTTAATTGGTAGCCTATTGTGTTACGGCGAAGTCTAGATTTGACAAGTATTCTAAAGATAAAGGCATATTCGAGACTAGTGCTACCAGGAGGTAGCATGAGGTAGTTCAACTCAGGTGGAAGATCTTGGAATTGTCCTAGAGACATCAATTCAATTTCAACACCTTTATTGGCATATATAAAAAATATAAAAACAAAGACAAAACATATAAAACATATAGGACATTAGTATAAATAGTAACTCTACATCATACAGAAATAATGGTGAGCAGGAGGAGGAAGAGGCACACAAGGGATCCTCAGCTATCATTGTTGAAGGCTAGATGTACTGATTTTAATTACATAAATTCTGGACAAGTAGTGGGCCATAATTCTGGTAATTTCGGGGAAGTCATCCCTCAGCAAGAGCTGGACCACTGTTTCCTTGTTGGGGAGGGTTCCAGGTCTCATAAAGGATAAGAGGGGGCCAAAATAAAAGAAATTAGAAAGGGGACAGTCCAGAATCATGTGAGCCATAGAGTCTACCTCTTTCTGGCCACAAGGGCATAATCTATTCCAGTAGGGGATGCCTTTGAGTCTTCCGGCTAACACAGAGGATGGGAAAGCATTTAGACGGGCCAACATAAATACTCTGCAATAAAAAGGAGATACCAGGTCATATAAATAATTAGGTATCAATCCTTGGTGCGGCGGCAGCCCCAGGAAGGCAGGCGAGCATACTAGAGGTTGGGCAGGATGAAGTTTCTGGAATTCATTATCAAGCAGTCTCTGCTTAATAAGAGTAAAGATATATGAATCCTCATATGTCAGGAGGGAATCCACTGAAAGGCCTAGTTGCCTAAGTTTGTTGGAAATATTAGAGAACCATGTAAAGCTGTGGCTATCTTTCAGAAGATAGGATATCAGGCTATCTGGATCGGTATTAAAATGAATTTTTAGCCAATATTTAAAAGTAATGATCCACCCTCTTGTCTCAAGAAGGTGTTGGCCCAATTCTGCACAGATAGCCAGGTATGGCACACATTTTGGTACTCCAAGGATTTGCCGAAAGAAGGATGATTGGACTCCTTCTACTTTGTTGTTAAAGCTGGATATCCATAAGGGGATCCCGTATAGAAGCTGGGAGGCGGATTTTGCCTTATAGGCAGCAATTGCTGCAGGTACAAATTGATTCCCACCAAGAAAATGAAAGCGCTTGATTTGTGCAACCGAGCATCTTGCTAAATTAATTGTTCTGTTGCGATGGGTCACCCATTTTAAGTTATAGTGAAAGGTGACACCCAAGTATTTATAGCATTTAACTTGCTCCATTTTTTGGGTTCCAATCGACCAATTGAATGGACACCAACTTTTAGAAAAAACAAGAATCTTTGACGGAGTAGTTAATTGCTAGGTGATTCACTTCACAGTAATTGGAGAATGCTCTTAAATATCTTTGTAGCCCAACTCTGGAATAGGAGAGGAAAGCAGTATCGTCTGCGTACAAGAGGGTAGGGATTGCTTTGGTATCTAATCTGGGAGGGTGGCCATTTGCAGCAGATAAATGTTGTTTCATATCATTCAAGAATAGGTTAAACAAGTGTGGAGCAAGTATACAACCTTGTTTAACCCCTTTAGTGATTGTGAAGCTGGTAGATAAATGACCATCAAGGGAAAACTTCACCTGACCTTTAGTGTTGGAATGTAGCTTTTTAATCAGAAAAAGTAGGCGGGTTTCCATCCCGGAAGTTTTCAATTTATCCCATAATAGACCTCTTGGAATTGAATCGAAAGCGCACTTTAAATCGATAAAGGCCACATATAGCTTCCCCTTGTCCGATTTCGTGTATTTTTCAGCTAGGGATGCCAATAATAGACAATGGTCTACTGTCGATTTATGTTTTGTAAAGCCAATCTGTTCAGGACCAATAATTCTTTTCTTTTTCATCCAATCTAATAAGTATCCTAGAGACATGACTTCTGCTCTCATCTTGAGTCTAGAATAGAATTGTTGGGCTTTTCCTTACCTATATGGACGTTAGGTAACTTTGAACTGCTCACACAACTAATGCTCTGATCTTTCAAAGAGAGAGGATCACATTCCATAAGTTTAAAGGTAACTGGTGTGGCCAGGCAAGTCAGCAAATTCTCTGTGCTCAATGAGCAATTTGGAGTTGCTGAATAACTCGCATTCCCAAATGTCTATTTTTCTGTATTACACACTTTTCTCAAAAGCTATAGTTTGAACTCCCACAGTAGAACAAAAGAAGAAGAAACCATGTTGTTATCTGAGTAACCAGCCAGCAGTAACTTCATGAACAGGGAACGAATGGGTTTTTTTTGGGGGGGGGGTGTCCCTACAGATTTGCACAGTTGCGTTCCTGACTGCAATTGATATGGACAAAGGTTTTTCAGGAGCTGCCATTTTCTTCCATTTGGTTGTTGACTCTTTCCCCTGCCCTTCTACCCAAGAGTGTTACATTTAGAAAAAGAACCCCACTCCATTTTGCCATGTGTTTTTAAAATAATGTATTTTTAAAATAATCAAAACAAAAACAACCCAATCACACACACACACACACAATAGCGTTGACTGTCAATCATCCAAAGGCCTGGTTAAAGAGGAACATTTTTGCCCTCTTAGGAGAAGTAGTGATTTTTAAAGAACAACAACTGCTTACCCCTTCTGAATAGAAATTGTGCATTTAATTAATGAAATGACTGGTTATACTATACCACAAGATCCTAAGGTCGTTCTGTTATGCTATCTTCAGGATTTGATCAATGGTATTTTCCAGAAGTACTTGTAAATCCACCCCCACCAAGCCTGAGAGTATATGTTTGTGTGTACACAATTGGTGTATTATTATTGTAATTTGGATTGATTTGATTTGATTTGTCGTTAATTGGAAGATTGTTATTGAAAATGAATAAATTCTTTAACAACAACAAAAAGAGAGTATGTGTGTGTTAATTAAAGCAGAGCTGATTTGGGATTCTAGCAAGAATCTGAGGCAAACTAGTCATGGAAGAGAAACCTGAGTGAGAAGCCTACAGAGTGGACATTTCCCATCGTCATCCCATCCCTACAGGATCCCCAGGGACATGCTCTATGGGGAGCTGGCTTCAGGCCCTAGGCCTGTTGGCAGACCACCTCTGCGTTACAAAGACATCTGCTGGCAACATGAACCCCGTTGTATGTTTGTGCCTGGAGACAAACAGCCAGGTTGTGCATCCACAGCAGTGACCAGAGGAGGAATGATAGCTGTGAGGAGGAGTGCAGAAAGAGGGAACACCATGGTGCACTTGTAGCAGCAAAACTGGATGCCTTCATCTGCCCCAGCTGCAATCCAACATGTCTCCTCCGCATCAGTCTCTACAGTCAGAGCAGGCACTGTCCAATAGCTTGACCTCATCCTCAATGGCACACTCCTCCACTGTCTCCTGAGACAGACAGATGCAAACAAAAACTCAGGGGAACACTTCATGTTCCTGATGAAGTGAGCTGTAGTCCATGGAAGCTTATGCCTTAAGAAATGTGTTAGTCCTTAAAGGTAAAGAGACCCCTGACAGTTACCATAAGTCCAGTCGCGAACAACTCTGGGGTTGCGGCACTCATCTCGCTTTACAGGCCGAGGGAGCCAGCGTTTGTCTGCTTCCACAAACAGTTTTTCCAGGTCATGTGGCCAGCATGACCAAGCCGCTTCTGGCGAAACCAGAACAGCCCACGAAAATGCCGTGTACCTTCCCACCGGAACGGTACCTATTTATCTACTTGCACAGCGTGCTTTCAAACTGCTAGGTAGGCAGGAGCTGGGATCGAAACGCAGGAGCTCACCCCATTGCGGGGATTCAAACTGCCGACCTTCCAAGCGGCAAGTCCAAGCGGCACAGGTGTCGCAAAACTCCTTATTTTTTGCAGCAAGAGACTAGCACAGCTACGAAAGGTGCAGTTGTCCCAATGATAGCCAAATGGCATGGGGAAAATGGAATATCAAAGTCTTACTAAATTAACATGCTATAGAAGTGGAAGACTGACAAATTAACATCAGAAAGATAGGCTTATCCAAAGATGATATTTGCAATGGTTTGCATATACTGTTTTAGAATAATCAACTATCTACTTAGTTTCCCCCTCTTATAAACAGTCTCTCTCCCGCTCCAGCATTTCAAAGGTCCTTATGTATACCAGATCGTTAGGTATTATTATTTGTATGAAGATCTGCATGGGTATGTTTCATATAGGTGTCATCATTTTTTTTGTAGCAATATATGAATGTAATATTGGACTCTTAAGTATAATACACGTGTTTTTTAAAATAAATAAAGGAGGTAGTGAAGTTGTCGCTACTCTTGAGTAATTCAAACAGGGGTGGGGAACTGAGTCTCGCCAGTGGGCCAAATCCCAATGTCCACATACACCCAGGGGGCAAGTTTGACAGGGTTGGGCGAGACCTCCCACCTGTCAATCACCCAACATCATCATGACACTGGGACGCAACATCGCCTTTGAAGTTCATTTCCAAGTGGTTTCCTGGAAAATGGAAACAGAAAGGCTTCTGCTCTCTTTCCAACAGCTGTGCCAGAGGAGAGGAGAGGAGAGCATGAGCTAGATGCTTGCTGCTGATTGGAACATTCTGTTCTACATTCTTAATGTATGCAGTGCCTGCCTGAGCAGACAATTTAGGGCGATGACTTTTTTACAACCTCATTTCCCTGTATCATAATTTGATGAGCTTTCATTAAAGATTAGATAAAATCTTACTTTCAAAGAGATTTGATTAAAAAAAAACCTCACGCACAAAATGATTTTAAAAAAATTATTTATCAGTTTTTTTGACCATTTTTGAAGTCACTGTAAGCAGATATAAAATGGAACCCAAGCTTTAGAGTCACATATATACAACATTATATAGGGTCATCAAACACACAAGGAAGCTTTTTTGAGCTGCAGTAACAGTATAGACGCCGCTAGAGGACGATGTTTTGCTACCTCTCCTGTAGGTTCTTTTCCCAGCATGCCCGGCAGGGTCTGCTGGCTGAGTATTGAGGTCCCAAAAAGGGGCTTTTACCTTGCGCAGGTGTGACATTTGTATACCCTATGTTGCTAAGAACACTCCCCATTGTGGAATGTGGTGTTGTGTCCAAATTTGATACGAAATATATATAGAATTGTTAATACAATTTTATGAAATGGTAAAACGGCACACACAAAAATAAAAACGGTTTGTGCGTAACCTTTTTAAATATTTCAATGGAATATACCTCATTTTAGTCATTAATAGGCACAAGTTCATCCATTTGTGCTACAGGAAAAAAAAATTGAGGGGGGGAAATGAAAAAGTCATCACCCTAGTAGACATGGATGTAAGAATGCTCTTGTCCCCATGAAAGGTTATATGGGGCCAGGGACAGGAGAAGAGGCCACGTAAGACCAAGGCTTACCCTTGCATCTCTGCCATGTGTGTAACCAACACACCCTTGTGCAAACCACCCAAAGAAAATGGAACACATCTGTGCCAGCTTTTCATTAATACTTGCTTTGTTTTTTGCTTCCTTTGGAAAGGATTAATCAATTATGGGATCACTGCCCTTGCAGAATTCTGGCTGTCTGCAATGACAGATCGGTTGTTTAAAGCAAAGAAAAAGTGTAAGAGAATAAAAGGGATTGGGGACTATGTGAATAAAAGAAAGATCAGGCGGGCTACCTCTAGCTAAGCTCTTCTCAGGGTCCTCCCTTGGAAACAATGCATTTAAGAGACCCAACGGCTGCAGATAGGTGACAACAGATAGGATTAACTGGAACTGTTGCTGTACCCATTTCATGTCTGAGCTGCATGTTCTTGTGTGGCGGTTTGGTTCAGACATGAAGGTGCCATTGCTTATGGAGCCAAAGCAGCCCCACCCACACCCAAGACAAAAGTAGCAGCAGGCTTGGGGAGGCCACAATGTTTGCAGAAATTCAGGTTTGTTCTGGGGCAGCGGCAAGCATTATCGGATGACAAGCATTAATCAGTTCCATTCCAATTTGGTTCAGACCTGGCCACGAGAATGAGATGTCATTGATAACCCTTTGTAGAAAGTGGGACGGGGGAGTGTGACCTCGCTCTTGCTTCATGATCTCTCATTGGCTTTCGATATCATTGGCTATGATATCGTCCTGGACAGGCTCCAGGAAATGGGAATTGGGGGCATAGTTTTACAGCAACCATGTGCTTCATGTAACCATTTAATCTGTCTTAGTCATGCAGGCGTGCAATGGGCTGTTTTTACACAGGCTCCTCAAGTAGTGTGTGCTGAGGTTGCAAGTTTGTTGTTGTTTTTTGAGATTGTTACACTGCTACACTTGTGCAACTACTATAATTACTCTATATGTATATTAATGTTTTCTGTTTAACAAATTGCGGGGTCAGTTAGATCACACATACCATTTGTGGACATTGTTTTACTGCAAAATGAACGTTATCAATAAAAGCATGGGTTTTTGTTTGTAAATGAGGTCATCCTCAGTACCCTCCACTAAGTATTTTATCTTTATAGCTTTCTTGGGTACCCAAAACCAAACCAATAAGCGTCAATGTTTCTATCAACAAAGGGTTAAATACAAGATCACTTTGTTCACATTAATCCTTGTATGTTTTATTTATTTTTAAGTATGATGAGAAAAATAAACAATAATCTAATGGTTTCCCGAGCAATTATTGTTACTGAAAAGTTAAGCCAGTGAACCAGAGGATAAAAATAATAACCAAGTGATCTACTTGATTTTCCATAGCAATAATGTATCAGTCAGCTTGAAAGTCATTATCCTAAAGGTCTGTCCCCTTTCAACTAAACCACCAAAGAGATAACTTTCTCGTGGGAAACACTTTTCCTTGGATATATATTATTTCCTTTCTTTCCTTTTGGCAGAAAATATGAGGTTAAAGTTTAATTTTTAAAAATGGAAACAAGAAAAAGATCGGGGGTGGGGGGGTGTCTGTATCATAACTTCCTTTTAAAATCAAATCCATTCATTATGGGGTTCCCCCCCCCCAGAATACACCACAAACAAAAGAAATGCTATTTCCTTAAAGATTACTGCCCACACCATTAACTTCTCACAAAAATGCTAAATAATCAAGCTTAGTGAGAATGATTACAATCTTCTACTGTAACATGAAATAAGATACAAAATATGAAAGCTAAGAAACGATTTGAGTCCAATTCACTCCCAGCAGAAACCAGGCAGGCACTCGGTGAAGACCTCCCCCCCCCCCACACACACAATTTTTAAGTAAGCTTAAGATTTTATAGCTAATTTTAAATGATCTATATCCTTTATATCTCTTTTGTGACCACTTAGAAATGATGGTGTTAAGCAATATATGACAAATGGCAGAAATCAATCAAATCAATAAAATGGTCGATAAAGTATTGAGCTTTATGCTTTGATCCGATCCTTCCTCCAAGGAACTCAAGGAACGGATGCACCAAATGCAAAGGAAACCTCTTTTCCCACCCACCTGCCTTCCAGTATTATGGCCTGGTTTGCATGGCGCAGTGAGCCAATTTATGTGTGAATGTGCATGCTCCCAGAGAGGAGATCACAGTACTTTGCTCCTCCCCTGCTCTTCTTGGCTGCTGAATTAAGCTAAGCCAAGATTTGGTCTAGTGTGTCATCCATACCAGGACTCACCATTAACTTTCTCCTCCTATCAGCTAAGGTCAAGAACAAACCTTGGCCAAAGCTTATGGTTAGCAAGGAGATAGCCTAATCATGTGTCACAATGCAGATACTGAGTTGATGGCTTAGGTATGGATGGTGCTAATTGCTTCCAACCTAACCTGTGGTTTTGAATCTGCAAAAAAGGGGGGTCTGTACAAGACGGAACCTGCTGTACTGGCGACAGAAACCAATCTTTTCGTAAGATAATGGCCCTAGCCAGTCAAGCTAAGTATTTGCATGACTGAACAGGCAGCCATGTTATCATGGAGACAACCGAGGGATGGCGTTATACAGGAGGGGGCAAACATTTCCCCTATCCCCTCACCTGGCTGGAGGTGACATCATATTGTAAGGAGGAGAACAGCAAAGGCTGGCTGGCATGTTGAATGTTGACTGGAAGCTGGAAAGACAGAGAGGCTTCTTGCTCTCTGGTGAATCCAAAGCTATGGCACTGGGGAACCTTCACCCCACTCCTAGAACCCTAACAGGGAAGCAAAATAAAAAAATTCCTTCCAGTTGCACCTTAGAGACCAACTAAGTTTGTCATTGGTATGAGCTTTCGTGTGCATGCACACTTCTTCAGATCTGTTGGAGCATTGATGTAATAAGCCATTCCATCCTATGCTCAGGTTGTATATATGGGTAAATATATGTGTATATGTGTGTAAATACAAGCATGTATCCTAAAGACACTACAATCTCCATTGACCTGCATTCCGAGGAAAGCAAACCCTGGATGAGCTCCTGGAACCCCTGGAATCTCTCGCCGCTCAAAGATTGGGGCATGCACAGTAATATGCATAGATGAAAATGCAGCCAAGAGGGAAAAGCAAACACTGACTGCCAAGAGGATTTTCTGGGCTCAGGACACTATATGTGGCCTGGGCCCTCTACCCCACCTGCAGCCTTTACTGCTGTGTATGTCATAGTGATACTAAAACAAATGTCTCTGGCTTGATTAAGATGGTGCACAGCTAGCGTCTGACTTCATGTGAAGTGAAATAAATAAAAAGTGAAAAGGATGCCCCTGCTGGTCTCCACATTTTAGGCCCCAGAAGCTGCAACCTTATACATGCTTACCTGGGAATAGGGAGGGTAGATCAAGCATCAAATTGGCCCACAGTCCACTTTTCTCTAGTTTTGCTTGCAGTGTCTTTCTGTGAATTTCTCGAATACTGGGCTTTTTCCCCAAGTTTTTGAATTCGACAGCCTTTGTTCCCATAGGACAGGCATAGGCAAACCCAGCCCTCCAGATGTTTTGGGACTACAGCTCCCATCATCCCTGACCACTGGTCCTGTTAGCTAGGGATCATGGGAGCTGTAGTCCCAAAACATCTGGAGGGCCGAGTTTGCCTATGCCTGCCATAGGATTTGGTCAGCTACCATCTTTGATCTTAACTGTGTGTATTCAATTTAACTTCTTTTATTCACTGTTGAGATGATTATGTTAGCCATTAACCACTGTTAACGTATATTGGCTTATTGTTAATCTTTCTCTCATGTTTTTTGCCTTGTGGCACAAGCAGAAAGCACAGTCATTGCCTTTTGTCTTAATGTGAGTACATGTTATTTATTAATGTAGCAAAAAATGAGCTTCACTTGTATTTTGTGAGTGTTAAAATGTGAGCTGGGTGCGTATATTTTTCGAATAACATTGTTACAAATTTAGAACAATGTAATAAACAGTTAAATTTTCCAGCATCCTGTTTATGCTTATTAATTTTCATTATTAATCCATGCAAAAATACCCAATACTATACTGTGGGTTGTTGTTGTTGTTGTTGTTTTCTGGACAGAGCATGTGGTTTGGAGGAGGGGAAAACCATAAACATACAGTGCCCTGAAATCTGTCCAAAAATCCAAAGCAAGAATCAATGAAATGAGCACTCATTTGCTTGACAATGTAAATTGTCTAGCTGGCAAGAAAAAAAATCACCAAGAAGAGTATCTCCAGGCAGGGGATGAAGGTACACCCCCTCAAACTCACTTCCAACAGATAGTAATCACCCTGAAGCAAGATGCGTAATTCAATTAGCAAGGTAAAGGGAGGTGGGTGGTGCTGCGGTCTAAACCTTTGAGCCTCTTGGGCAGGCATTCCCAAACTTTGGCCCTCCAGATGTTTTGGACTACAATTCCCATCATCCCTGACCACTGGTTCTGTTAGCTAGGGATCATGGGAGTTGTATGCCAAAACATCTGGAGGGCCGCAGTTTGGGGGTGCCTGCTCTTGGGCTTGCCAATCAGAAGGTCGGTGGTTCAAATCTCTGTGACGGAGTGAGCTCCCATTGCTCTCTCCCAGCTCCTACCAACATAGCAGTTCGAAAGCACGCCAGTGCAAGTAGACATATAGGTACCACTGCGGCGGGAAGGTAAATGGTGTTTCCGTGCGCTCTGGTTTTTGCCACAGTATTCCACTGCGCCAATGGCGGTTCTGACATGCTGGCCACAGGACCCGGAAAGCTGTCTGTGGACAAACGCTGGCTCCCTTGGCCTGAAAGCGAGATGAGCGCCGCAACCCCATAGTCACCTTTGACTGGCCTTAACCGTCCAGGGGTCCTTTACCTTTACTTTACTTCAATTAGCAATTACCAGCTCAATGAGGTTTCAGCCAACTCTGAAAGTGTCATAAAAAAATTGTGTAAACAATAACATTATTTATGAATAGCTAAAGAGAAATGAAGCAAACTGGTACAACTAATGAGTCTTGCTGGGAGTCCCACTGAACTCAATGGAGCTTACTTCCGGGTAGACAAAAGCAACCCAAAATGCTTATTTTCCAGTCCCTCCGGATATTTGCATCACGCGCCATAGGATTACAAAATGTTATCTAAGGTCACAACATCTCCTTCTCCAGGAAACAATCCCTTGCTGGGATGTGCAGCAACAGCGCTGTTGTACAACTTTGTTGCTTTGCCAATTTTACATCTCAGTCACAGGTCACTTTGCAAAACCCAGACCAAAGTCAAGTCATTTTATTGTCCCTCCCTCCCAAATGCTGTTTTGATTGCAGGATCACTACCACCAGTACTGCTACATTTTTGGGGGAGAGGATATGCCTTTGCTGTGTAGTGACACAAACAGTATATTTTTCCAACTGTTACAAAAATTCTAAGGTCTCAAATATAAATAAATGTCCGTCCGTAAGTGCACAAGGTAAATACACAAACGTAAGTATATAAACCACAAGCCTGAAATAGTACAGAGAGCAACCCTGAAGCTACATTGACCCTTAGTGACACCCCCAATATTTCCTATAAAGAAGGAAATATACTGGAGGAACCTTTTCCTATCGTTCTTTTCACTTACAAATCCTGCCTTAAGGGCATATTTTGCGTATGAATAGGGTATGCCTGTGACCTGCATTCAAGAACTATGTTACTAAGGCATTGACCATCTCATAAGGATGGTAATGCAATCAGTGACCATTATCAGGTATCTCGTCAGACAGGGGGCAGGCCACACTCTCCAATTTCTGTTATAGGCCACCTCTTTCTGTGGCACGTGTATTGTGCCTTTTGGCTAAGGCAGGGGTTCCCAACAAAATTTTCTCGAGGACCCCTCATCGAGCCGCTATTGTGACAAGGACCCCCATTAATTCCTAATCCTAAAATTAAAAAGTGAGAGCCAAATTAAGAGTCTTTTTATATTTTATATTTATACGTTTTTTACAGTTCTTCCTCTTCATCTATAGGCCTTTGTCGTTTTAACAAACCACTTTTTAACCAACGGTCCATTTTTAACTACGCGAACTGTAGCTTCCGCGAAAAACAACGCTTTGTTTACAAACACTACTGTTTTGCAAAGAGGCAGCACGTGCCAGGGAGGAGGGAGGGGAATGGAGAAGACAGGGTACCTGCGCAGTAGCGCACAAATGAAGCCGACGCGTGCAAAGCATCTTGGGGAGGTGAGCGTTAGTAGAATGCGTGCGCTGCCTCTTTGCAAAACAGTAGTGTTTGTAAAGCGCCACCTAACGGCACACAGCAGAACTACTGCCTCTATCTACAGTAATTCTAGTTTTGCGCTAGACTCTGCTCATGCAGGAAGCGGCCAAAACAAAAAATCTGTTATCATACGAAATATATTTAATATATTTTTTATTCTAATAGCATCTTGCGGACCCCTCTGGCATAGCTCGCGGACCCCTGGGGGTCCCCGGACCACCTGTTGGGAACCACTGGGCTAAGGAGTTGGGCAATTTCAAAATGTCTTTGAAGGTTCTGGCACACCTTTGCTCTGGGTCCTCACCTCCTTGCAAGGGGTGGTGGGACTCCGTTGCAACGGAAAAAATAAAGATCTTCCTTGCTTTCACTGAACCCTGCCCTCACTCAGTTTTCTCTGATCGACGTAGGGAGAAAATGAATCCCTTGATGGGGAGCTGGGCTGTAAAAGCGAACCCCAGTTCCCCCCCCCCATAACACTATTATTGTTCTGAATTCCCCGTATCTAGGAAGCCATGTTATACTTCAAGACTTTCTTCAATTTTAAATTTTTTTAGCAGACTTTAGCAGACTAAAACAGAATATGTTTTAGTAGACTGGCTCATGTCGAGTTGGCCAACATGAAACCATTCCTTTCTCCAAAAATGTATTAATAGTAGTAGCACTAGTAGCAGAAGGAGTTATTTTTATACTATCTTCAATGCACAAAGCACTTTATACATAGATGGTCCATGGGGTCATGAAGAGTCGGACACAACTAAACAACAAAAGGTAGGAGGAAATGACAGCCCCCCCAACTTACCGTAGTCAAGTTCACAACCTAAATTTCAGTAGAAGGGGAAATAGATGGAAAGGAAGCCAGAGAACCAGGAACTGGGGTGTAAAGGGTTAAGAAAGGGGGGAGTGGGTGGGAGGACCCATGAACCCAAGAAAAAGCATAGACAAGTGGATGGCAAGTTCTACATGCAGCCCTATATAGAACACGTTTGCTGCTTACATGACATGGAAACCAAGGTGGAAGCCCGAACTCAACAATTTCTATGCTTTTTGATTCAGCGTGACTTCCTCCATGCAAAGCACTTTAACTCTTTTCTTAAAGCAAACTTTTCTGAATCCAGAATCAAACATAGTAAGCACACTTGATGCACGTGGTGGTGGGGGGGGCATTTGAGCTAAAACAGAGAGAAAGAGAGAGGGAGTTGAGGAAACAAATAATGCTGCTCCCTAATCTGTTTTCAGAAATGAAGCAAGACAGGAGGTTTGAAAACTCAGCAGTAAAGCAAAGACTGAGGCAAAATAGCTTAAGGCTTAGGCTGTTGACTTTGTTCTATTATTTATTTAATAACAAAAGAAAATAACTCTTTGGATCTTTTCCATTGTCTCATGACTGCAGCAATGCACAAGCAATTTTTTAAAAAAAGTATGAAGCCTGCTTTTTCCTTAATTTTCCCACACACTCCCTGTGCAGAGCCAAAGTTGCAAAATATGCAGCTAAAACAAGGAGTTTCCCAGGACATGTCCATACCATACATTTAAAGCGCATCCAAATCACCTTTAAAGTCCAGGACTTCCCCTCCCCCCCCCCAAAAAATGGGAACCCTAGTTTGTAAAGAATGTTATGAGGGGAAACTACAATTCCATGGATTTATCCTAATCACTTTTTAAAACAGATTTGCCACATTTATCACACATACAAATGAAAAAGAGCTTTTGCACTTGAGGAACCCAAGCAAGCAAATGTAATAGTTACCGTTAAGTGGCATACTTTACTATAGCAAAAATAACAGAGTCACGTAGCTAACACATTCATGAAAGTCCACCATATATATTTTTACGGCAAAAGCTTTCATGAACTACACTCCACTTCATTAGATGCATGAGACATTACTGTATTCTGAGTTGAAAGTGTGCATGTATTTCATTCCTAACCGGGGCCATTCACACACAAAAAAAGTTGTGTTGAGAACACAGATATCTTCACACTGGCAAGTCAGTTAACCCATGTTGTGTGATTTGTTGTTGGTTTTAAAAAAAGATCCACTGTGACAATGCAATCCACAAGACAGCACTGAACCTCTTGATGAATTGTAATTCTGGAGTTTAACACTGAAGTCTCCATTTGAGGTTCCTTTGCTCCAGGACAGTCACCTTAAGATCAGTTACAAACCATGGCTTAGTACAGGGGTAGGCAACCTAAGGCCCGGGGGCTGGATCCAGCCCAATCGCCTTCTCAATCTGGCCTGCGGACGGTCCAGGAATCGGCGAGTTTTTACATGATGAATAGAATGTGTCCTTTTATTTAAAATGCATTTCTGGGTTATTTGTGGGGCCTGCCTGGTGTTTTTACATGAGTAGAATGTGTGCAGTTAAAATGCATCTCTGGGTTATTTGTGGGGCATAGGAATTCGTTCATTCCCCCCATCCCACCCCCAAAAAATAGTCCAGCCCACCACATGGTCTGAGGGACGGTGAACTGGCCCACAGGTGAAAAAGGTTGCTGACCCCTGGCTTAGTATGAGCAAGCAGGCTACTATAGAGGAGATTATAGCCACTTTGCTCAACCTTGGTTATATTGCACTGCGTTGAGCCAAGTCATGGATTGGCATAACCTGGACTTGTGATACACTCTCCAGACAAACCACAAGCTATAAACCAGGTTTGCCCTACCATGGTTTACAGCTTGTGATTTGTCCAGGAGAATCAACCATAACCCTGGTTTCCAGTGGTTGCGGATGCTTATTGAGACTGGGAGGGTGGAAGGCAGGGAGACCGGCAGGAAGCAGAGCCACAGCAAAAGACAGGAACAGTCAGGTAACTCCAGGTTTGCTCCCATGCTCCTTCCCCACAAAGTTCTACAAGACCGAGGAGGAAGAAGCTGGCAAGCAATGCCACTCCTTGGGCTGGTTGTATGTAACAAGACAGCAGGCAGACAGGGGAGGGGAGGCTGAGGTTGGTGGGGCAATGCATGCTTCCGACTTCTGATGACACACTAAACCAAACCATGGCTTAATTCAGAGGGAGGAGAAATTGGCCACCGTGTTCACTAGGAATCTGCACATAAAAATATTTCTGGATGGAGAAATGCTGTGCAGCGGGACTTTGAAATAAACTGTAGCAATGAAAACGGATTTTACGAAGGCTGGTGCTACCTGTAATCAAGGCATAACTTTTAGAGCACGCCTTAATCCTGCCGCGTTTCATTAAGTTTTCTTGTTGTCCTAGTAATTTGCCAGCATTAAAGGAAACGTTCCTTCATCAGCTCTGCAGGGAACAGGCATGGAAAGCTGTGAGCAGAAGGTGGCCACTCCAGTCTGCTTGTTAATACAATCAAATCACTGTACTCAAAAGCCTCCATGCAAAACTCACTCAAACCAGTTCCTCCTGAGCAATGCCTTCATCACTAGACCGCTTTTTTGTTTGTTTGTTTGTTTTTTAAGGTAGTAAGTGCCATCTGGCGGCATCAATGAGAGAAATGAGAGCTAGTCTAGAGGGGTCCATAAATAAATCCTGACAGAGGACCAAACTAATGGCACCAGAAAATAAGCATGTTTCTCCAAGGCTGAAAGCCTTAAGAAGTTTCTGCAGACTTCCATCTAGGCCCAAGGTAAAGGTAAAGGGACCTCTGACCATTAGGTCCAGTCACGGATGACTCTGCGGTTGCGACGCTCATCTCGCTTTACTGGCTGAGGGAGCTGGCATACAGCTTCCAGGTCATGTGGCCAGCATGACTAAGCTGCTTCTGCTGAATCATCTTCACCCTGTAGGCACCTGCAGTGGTTTAGTGGGGGCCTACTGGAAATTGGCCCAAATACTTATCGGTGCATTTGCACAAGTTCATCCTGTCCAATGTCCCATATCCAGTGGTGGCACTCTCCCCAATACACAACGAAAAGAGTGGGAGGATGGGAATGAGAACAAGTATAGGAAGATTGCTGCCCCCCCCCGCCCAAGACCCATAACATAGATGACAAATTCAATCACATCCATACCACCCACCACTGTGGGTGCAGCCAGTGGGGTTCAGGGGACGCAGCTGCCCACCCAATCAAATAAAGAAATAAAAATACTTAACTGACAAATTATGCCACAGATAACTCAGTTCTGGCCCCCAAGCATAAAGCCTGCCCCCCCCGGGAACAAATTCTGGATAGGCCCCTGACTCCACCCATAATTTATCTGCAGATTTCCTGAAAAACCTTATGACAATTCACACAAATAATGCAATAAAATCCATAAAGATGTCAATCCTGAACCTTTAAAATCAAGCATCCATCCAAGAAAACTACAGTGGCTAATTCCCTTTCCAGAGATGAGTTTTTCTACTGCAGGGCAGCTTTTATACAGTATGACCCTTCTCCACAAAAGCACTGACACTAGCAATATGTGACAAGAGAATACAGGTTAGAAAGAGAGCTGCGTTACTTGATCAAGTAACGCAGCTCTCTTTCTAACCTGTATTCTCTTGTCATTGGTGGTTGAACCTGGGTCCTTATCCATGCAGAGCATGTGCTCTAACACTGAATCATGGCCCCCATCTCAAGATGAACCTCCCCAGACACAAAGGTGGCCCAACCAGAAGAGGAGAAAATATTGATGTATATGCATCTTTTAATGTAGGGACAAGGGAAGTTGCACCAACCTTCTACCCTCCAGCCTTTGCCATTCATATGCCTTCCAGATGTTTTGGACTACAACTTCCATCAGTCTCAACAAGCTGCACTGCCTGGGGCTGCTGGGAGTTGTATATCAATACATCCAGGGAGCGCCAGGTGGGCAAAAGTTGTTCTGCACAACTCTGCAGAGACGCAAAAGCCTTTGCATCTGATTACCTACAGCCTAGTCTGGCATGGTGAGGGTATGCTTGCTTCAGATCTGGGTGGAAGAGCATCTGGATAAGCCCTTCTCAGCGCATTTCCTCACTGCACTGCATCCCTTCCTCTCCTGCTGCTTCCTGCTTTTGAAGTTTGCTCTGGCAAAATGAATGATTTGAAGGGGAGGGAGAGGGGCGGCCAGTGGGGGGGGGCATTAGCAAGGCACAAATTCTTGCTTGTAAACAAGCAATGCTTCCAATCGCCATACTTACTAGTTTTAGCTTGTTTCAGTCTGTGGGGTGCACTGAGATCAATGGGGTTTACACCCAAAAGAGCAGGCAAAGGATATTAAGGCATACGGACAACTCAACATCCGAATTTTTCGACTTACGAATGGGGGTAATGGCTGCGCGCTTACGAATGTCTCGACATCCGGGGGGGAAACGTGGTGGTTTTAGATAGGGATTTTTCGACTTACGAATTTTTAGATAGGGTTGCTTTGACTTACGAATTTTTCCGTTTCCAATGCATTCCTATGGGAAATCGCGTTTCCAATGGCGTTTTTCGACTTACGAATTTTTCGACTTACGAAGGTGCCTTCGGAACGGATTAAATTCGTAAGTCGAGGCACCACTGTACTAGGCAACTGGGAAAAGGTACATCCTTTTAAAACTATGTGGCTGAGTAGAACAGCTGATTGCCTACATTGACTAGGGACATGAATTTGCACCTTAGAGACCAGGGCAGTAGAGTAGGAGAGGCTAGAGATGTTGCACTGTTGCCTTTGTCAGCTCTCTTTTCTCACCTGCTTTAGCAAGCAAAATACCTAGTTTTAGCCCCCCAGGAGGAGGCAGGGAGCAAAGGAGGTGCAGCAGCTGTCTCAGATACAAGCACAAGTTCTCCAGTGAGACCTGGCAGCCCACTGAACTGATAAATATTTTGACAGATCCTCCCTATAATCGTTTGCTCGAAATTCACATGGACCGAATGTTCTTTCCACAAATTGAGAGAATGGGAAATGTGCAGTTTTCCCTTTAAAAACACACACACACAAACCTGAATGTGTATTTTATAGGGGCAAGGCAAGTGTGTTAATAACTAAGTCCTCAGCACACTTACGTACCTGGGGAGCCTCACTGAACGCAGTGGGACTTACTTCTGAGTAAGCCATTATAGGATTGTACTGCACAATAGGCAATGTAGTTTTAGCACTCTGCCTATGGGTCTAAAAGCACACCACCACATTCTTGTGTTCTCTATTAATTAATCAAAACAGACAGCCACTCCCAGTTCCATCTTCCATCTCACTAAAGCACATTAGACTCCTCAGTTTATTGAGCAACTGGGAAGCCAGAATCAGGGACTCCCTGTTCCCACATACTTCCTGTTCCCAGATTAATCAGCAGCAGGTGCAATTATGTGATCCTATATATGTGGAGCACACCCTGTATTGTACTTAAGAACCAGGTAGAAGTTTTGTTCTCATAAAAGCTTATCAGATGCACTGAGCATCATGCAACACCCAAAACACCTGCTCTTCTATTCTTCTTATAAATTATTTGGAATAATCAACCTCTCTAGATCCATATTCCCAATTATATCGGGGATGCAAAACTCTACTGCAGTGTTTCCCAAACTTGGGTCTCCAGCTGCTTTTGGACCCCAATCCCAATCATCTTGCTAGCTCGGGATGATGGGAGTTGTAGTCCAAAAACAGTTTGAGGACCACGTTTGGGAAACACTGCTGTACCGACAAGCTCTTGGAGGTGATGTTGGGAAGTAACCCTCCAGATGTTGCTGGACTACAACTCCCATCAGTACTCATTAGCATGGCCTACAACTAGAGAAGATGGGAGTTGTTGTTCCACACCTTCTGGAAGGCACTATGATGGCTTCTGCTGGTTTGTGAGATGAGAAAAGGCATGTTTGGGCTAAAATTTGGGGAGCTGAGGAATTTGTGGGTATAGCTCAGGCATCCCCAAACTGCGGCCTTCCAGATGTTTTGGCCTACAACTCCCATGATCCCTAGCTAACAGGACCAGTGGTCGGGGAAGATGGGAATTGTAGTCCAAAACATCTGGAGGGCCAAAGTTTGGGGGTGCCTGGTATAGCTTAACCAAGCCAAGCTGCCGTTTCCTTGAGCTTCAGCCCATGCTGCGAGTCACAATTCGCTTTCTCACCACTTTTGAGCTTCCTAAGAACACCTTTGCTCCACAACTGTCTCTAGAAGCCTGGTTAGCAATTATTGTTTAATTGTGGGAGAGTGGAAGAGAGTCTCTATCTTGTCTTGAGTAAAAGCTGAAGAGCCAGCGAGCATCATATGCTCCTCCACCCACTGACTCACTCTGGTAAAAACTGGGCAAAACACAAGCATTTATCTCTTTAATCCTTTCCTCCCCAGTTCATCCATTGTGACTCCATTGTGAGACACAGGCAAAGAGGCTAAAGAAGAATCTACCCCACCAATACGAACGGGAGAAAGGAATTCTGTTCTTATTCATTCCTTACTTGCCTAGATCAAGGGGTGGGTGGGTGGGTGGGCTTTGGCTCTCCAGAAGTTGCTGAACTATAACTCCCAGCAGCCCCAGCAAGCACAACCAACGGATAGGGATGTTTGTAGTTCGGCAACATCTGGAGGGCCAAAGGTTCCCCGCACTTGGCTTTACCGTAGGTCTTGGCTCACACATCAGCAGCTGAGAGTGCAGATAGTAGGGGCAGGCTCCTTGGGCCTGGAGGTCATGTGAAAGATGGTCAGGTGCAAGCAAACAACTAAAACCAGACTCCTGCATCTTTGGTAGTTGCGTAGAAAGGGGGATTTCAGCAGGGATAGCTTGCATGACCAGTGACATGTGCTGAAATTTCCTCTTCTACACAAACGTTAAAAGTACAGGAGTCTGATACACTTTTTGTCTCTGACCAAGGGTCCAACAACAATAGGAGGGTCACGTCTCCCACCCCCTACTCCAGCCTAATCTCCACTTCCAACCAGCCATATTTTCTCCTTCAACCTACTTCCCTTACACTTATTTATTGTAAGCATTTTTCACTGTTCTTCAAGCAAAAAAAAAAGCCAGGAAGAGCAACTTACATACCGTACATAAGGTAACAGCAAGGAGAACAAGACAGTCCTTGCCTGCAGGCTTCCCATCTAAAGTACACAACACAAAAGGGGAAAAAAAACACAATAAGAGATAGGAAGGGAGAAAGCAAAACTCAGAATGCTGCCTGTCTATCACCTGCTTCACGGAAGAGGGATGCTAGGACATGGTGAAACTTGAAACGGATCAGAATAAATGCTCAGCAAAGACCTGGCATAATCTAACCTTGGGCAACCTTTGTGCAATGAAGTTGGCAGGAATGCTCAATAAGCTAGTCACCTGGAGAAGTCCCCAGGCACCAGTTCTTAAAAGTTAGGCAGCAGGAATGCCAAGTTGAATAAAATACTTGGGGGGGGTGTCAGGTAGACCCTGCCCCACATAATCGGCGCACACCTTTTTGAATGGCAATGCCCATCAACTTTGGGAGCCCTGGCCCCCTCAAATATTTTATTGGGGGGGGGGGCAAAAGGACCTCAACCCCCAGGAGTTAGCTCCTATGTTAGGCAGTAAGCTCTTATATGAACGGCCGGCTGGATAATTCGAGCAAACGCTTCTCACTCTTAAGCAAACAATGCTAAAGTTATACATCACCACCACTATTGCTCCCCGTCCTGCCATTCCACCCCTCTTGAACACAAAACAGTTGTGTGCCTTTCCATCCTGGGAAACCCAGCCAGATGGGCAGGGTATGTATGTATGTTGTTGTTGTTGTTTAGTCATTTAGTCGTGTCCGACTCTTCGTGACCCCATGGACCATAGCATGCCAGGCACTCCTGTCTTCCACTGCCTCCCGCAGTTTGGTCAAACTCATGTTGGTAGCTTCGAGAACACTGTCTAACCATCTCATCCTCTGTCGTCCCCTTCTCCTAGCGCCCTCAATCTTTCCCAACATCAGGGTCTTTTCCAGTGAGTCTTCTCTTCTCATGAGGTGGCCAAAGTATTGGAGCCTCAGCTTCAGGATCTGTCCTTCCAGTGAGCACTCAGGGCTGATTTTCTTAAGAATGGATAGGTTTGATCTTCTTGCAGTCCATGGGACTCTCAAGAGTCTCCTCCAGCACCATAATTCAAAAGCATCAATTCTTCGGCGATCAGCCTTCTTTATGGTCCAGCTCTCACTTCCATACAACACTACTGGGAAAACCATAGCTATACGGACCTTTGTCGGCAAGGTGATGTCTCTGCTTTTTAAGATGCTGTCTAGGTTTGTCATTGCTTTTCTCCCAAGAAGCAGGCGTCTTTTAATTTCGCGTATGTATGTATGTATGTATGTATAAATAAATAAATCATCAACAACAACAACAATTACAATGTTGCCTGCCAAAAGGTTGCACCGACTGAATTTCCGCCTGGGGTGTGCAGCTGTGCTTTAAAGTCACAGCAGTGCTACGGCATGGGTAAGCTGCTTAGAGCATGGTGCTGGTCATAACACCAAGGCTGCAGGTTCAATCCTCCTGGGGGGGGGCAGCTGCAGAGTCCAGGGGGTTGGACTAGATGATCCTCAGGGTCCGTCTTCCGAACTCTACAGTTCTAGGATTCTATGGCAAGCAATCCTTTAGGCAATACTGTATATATATACATATACATATACACGCGCGCACCCCATACACCCACGCTCACCTGCGGTCGTCTTGTAGCCGCGTGAGCGCGCGCGCTCTCCCTCCGCCGCCGCCGTGGCTCCTCGGGGTGGCCGGGCTGCGTGGAGAAAGGAGCACCTCGGCTCGGGGGTCACCTAGAGCTTGAGAGGCGGCTCCTCCTCGGAGCCTGCAGCTCCGGCTGCTGCCCCCGGCTCGTCTGTGTGGCGGAATCAAGGGCGGCAGGGAAGTTAGCCCTCCGCCCAGGCCTGGCCCCCTCGCGCCCTCCCGGGAATCGGATTACACGGCCGGCCGGCCTCCCTCCCCGGGATTTATTTGGGGCCCTCGGCACCGCGGAGATTTAGCAGGAGAGCAGCCGGGGGCGGGAGCAAGCGGCTGCTTAATCCAAGGCGGAGGGGAGCTGGGCTGAGCTGGAGGCAGAGGGGGGAGGAGGCTTCCCGCAGAGCCCCGGCCAAGCATGTTTACTCGGGAGTAAGTGGCGCGGCGGAGGACAGGGAGATTCCCAGGCAGAGAGACAGCGCTAAGCCGGCCGCCGCCGCAGCGCCCACAGCGAAGCGCGTTTCGTCTCGCCGCGTTTTCCCGCCCTAGAAAAGGTTTTGCCGCTGCTATTTGGCCACCTTGGTGGCCAAGATAAAAAGCCCTCGCTTGCTGCTCTGTTGTATCTGCTCAGCGGCAGAAGGCGGGGTGGATGCATTGCCAGGGCTCCGTCCTGGGAAGGAAAGGTCAGGCTAAAAGCCAGAGTGCCTCTGAGCATTGGCAAAGAGCTGCGTCACCGCAATCAGTTGCGCCGGAGCTGCGACTCAGCCTTTCAAAGTTGTCCCGCGGAGAACATAGCTGCCAAGTTTTCCCTTTTTCGCGAGGAAGCCTATTCAGCATAAGGGAAAATCCCTTTAAAAAAGGGATAACTTGGCAGCTATGGCGGAGAAGCTTCTCGGGGCTCTTTGCCCTTCCTCGTGGGAAGAGCAGCAAGCGAGAGCACAATGTTAAGAATGGACTTTTCACAAACATTGCTCCGAAATTCTCACTGGTCCTGTTCAGAATTTACTTGTGGTGGTGATAGTCTGCCTTTCTTTCCAAGGAGCTCAAGGTACTACGGTATCAGCCTACCCTACACTTTTCTCTCTCTAACCCCCACCCACCCCGTCGGCTTTTGTCCTCAAAGTAAATCTGTGGTGCAGGCTAGCCTGAAATTAATCCTGGGAACTGCAGTTTACCCCTCTCGGGAGCTACAATTCTCAGAATCCTTAAAAAAACTGCAATTCCCAGGATTCGTTTTAGGGTGGTGGGAAGCAAGGGCTTTACATGCTTTACATGTATGGTGCTTGTGCAGCCCCTGTGAGTTTCATGGCCAGGGAACTTTGAACCTGGGTCTCTCGAGTCCCAATCTGACACTCAACTAACCATTGCCCCACCCTAACTTAAAAGATGCCTCTCCTGCCAATGCCATACAGCAGGCAGGAGAATGTGCTTGGCCTGTAGTAAGTTGCGTTCACAAGGACAGGGAAATGCTGCAAGCTGCCAATCCGCCTGGCCTGCTGCCCTGTCCAAGCCTCCAAGTAACAGACCATCCCACTGCTTTAATGGTGTTTATGTTTTATTGTTGTACGCTACCCTGATGTTTTATGATACAGCCGTATGCATATATACAGTGTATACAAATCAAAAAATGTCATATAATTTAACAGTATTGTAAAGCCAACATATTCAAGGTAGGGGACCTTTTTCATACTCAGGCCTTATTCTCATCTGCACATGCCAGTGGTGGGTGGGCCAGAGGTAAAAGTGTGTGAAACAATGGGTGTGGTTTTTTCTTTTCTTTTGCCTGTGTGTAATATACTTGGTTCTATCCACACTCACGAACCTTCTCTATTCAGACAACCAATAGCCATTATGAGAGTTCAAGAACACACTCCAGACAAACAAAATAGTCACTTAAGCAGGTCTGGCAAGGGGGTGTGTGGCCTGGGGAGAGGGTCACATTCAACCTCCAGGGCCTGTGTTTCCCACCCTTTTTGTACACCTTCCATCTAGTTCTACTGGACTACTGGCCTGGGGTGTTTAGAACAATGCCTGTCAAAAAGGGCATGGCTTCCAGCTAATCTTGTTGGAAAGGAAGCATTGCAATTGTTAAATGCCTTCTGGCAACTGTGGCATCTTGGAATTTGCATTTAGTAGCTAGTTTCTTGGGGGTTGGTACTAGGGGACATGAGGAATCTTGCCTCTTCATGTGAACAGATGAGAACCCTTTCTGCACTTGGGAATATAAGACCTACAAATGAGCATAAACTGCCCATGCTGGATTTCTGTGTAGACTGTCTAAATCAGTTTGCCAGACAGCAAACAACCAGGTGCCCTGGGGAGTTTACATCCCAGCTGCGAATCTGAGGGACTATTCTCTCCAGCATTGTGGGTTTGGCAATATACTATGTACTGCTGTAAATGGAGGTTTCCTCTAGCTGTCATAATAGTCATTGATTCCATTCCATCTACATTTCTTCAAAAGCTACATATATAAAAAAACTGGTTGGGTAAACAGTATACCAGAATAATAATTTTTTATAAATAATTTTTACATGTAAGGAATGAGAGAGGGAGTGCAAGAATCTACATTCATAAAACTTTACCCCATTCTTTAGCCAAAAAGGCTCTCCAGAGTGGCTTATTGTTCATTTTAAATATATATAATTAAATATAAATGTTTTTATATAACAACCAGAGTCCTTGCTTTCAGACATGACAGAAAAGGAACAAGGGATGGGGAGGGAAGAGGGCAACTGGCAAACTCTGTACCAAATCCTTGGTGTTACAAAGTTCTTGTCCTGATCCACCGGCACAAAGCAGGGCTTGTGGGAGTGGTTTGGTGCTGAAACAGTGAAGAAAGATGTCAAAAAACACCAGTTATCAGTTCCAGTGCTTTATTTTAAGAAGGAAACGTAGGCACAGCCTGCAGAGCTCCACTGTCTTTGCATATGCAGGACAGACACTGCAACAGTGAGAGGCTGTCATGACTAGTCTGCACCCAAGCAATGAAAATAATGAAGAGAGTTGGGGCAATAACACAACCCTGTTTAACACCTGATCCCACTGTGAATGGTTCATTTTGAGAGCCATTGTTATCTGCGATTGTTGCTGTCATATTATGTCCCCACTGTGGAAGGACGTGTGGATCCAGAATTGGCTTCCACAGTCACTTATGGACCCATTGTTAAAATTGTGTTTATGGAAGACAATCTTACACGGCTACGAGTGATCGCCAAAGAAGAAGAAGAAGAAGCACCCAAGCAAACGTTTTATACATTCTTTATACCCAAAGCAGCATGCGTCATTTTGGCCAGAACTTCCCATCACTTCACCTGAGCGGATGAGAGCATAGGTGTCAAACACCCAAGTCTTACAGACAGTTCCCCTTTCTGGGCTCAGAGCCCAGCACCCCAAGTCCACCAATAAGGATAACATCAAAGCAAGGCAATCAGCTTATATCACAGCAAGTGAATATAAACATATATGAGCTCATTGTTACATCTACCAATTAATTGTGGGGTTATCTTGACTATGAAGGTGGTGTTTGCGGAGCTCCCGGAACAGTTATTGTAACGGGATTGCTGTTTTTTTGCCTTGACAGTACCTGGAAAACAGCCTGGTGAAGGCAGCCTTCTTGGAAGTAGCTGCAATTGAGCCACATACCTTGTTGACCTTAAAGGATGAGGACTTGGCGCTCTGAGTCCTTGCCAGAATCCGACACCATTTTGCCGCTTCTGCTGTGCCAGCACCCACAAAGCTGCTCTTCCTTACAGAACAGTTGGTCCCAAAATCTTCAGGGGTGTGTGTGTGCCTGGCCCAGCCAGCTGAGAGTAACATTGAGTGGAGTTGTTGTTTTCCCCACTACCTCCTGCTGCTGCTTCTCTTCTGCCACGAATGTCCTCTCTCTGGGCACTTTCAAAGAATTACCTCTCCGTTCTGTATCATGTAGTCCACCACACATGGGAAGGGCCATGGCTCAGCGGTACAACATCTGTTCTGCATGTGTAAGGTCCCTCCTTTTGTCCCTAGCATCTGTCCTGTTGGGTCAAGCTAAAGGCCTATATCTAGTACAGCACCTGGTTCTCACAGCGGCTAGCCAGCTGGTCTATGGGAAGCCTGCAAGCAGGACCCAAGTACAATGACACCCTCCTCGCTTGTGATTCCCAGCAGCTGATAGAGGAGGCAAAGCGCTGGCATTATGGCCATAATGATGGCATCTAAGTTGGTACCGGTAGCTATCACTACACCAGGTAGTGTAGTGAAATCCTGGAGATTTGCTCCTAAGTCAGTGTCGACAACTGAGCTAGACCAATAGCCTGGCTCTGGATAAGGCAGCTTCATATGTACCACCCCATTCCCTGCTTCTGTACAGATAATCCTCCAGGCAACATATTTGAGAGTGCAGAGAGACCCATTTCCTGACAGCTATCTGATACGCTCCAAGGTGAACTGAATCTGTTTGCCGAGTGTGGGTGGTGCCCTATATTTGACCTTGCATCTGCAAGAGCTGCATACGGAGACGAGGGTGGGGAGGTGACATAGAAGCCCATGAAGTATGCTAATAGAAGATCTTCTCTTGCATGATGTTTTCTGTGTTTAGTAAAGGCATCCGTACAGTGCCAATGGAGCCACCACCACCTTTTCCTCCAAGCCACGAGAGGTTCAGGGACGGTTTTTGCTGGAGCATCACTGCCACCTCTGACAACCCCATAAATACAGCTCGTTGCTGGCCAGGACCCTTCCCTGCCCAGCCTGAAAGCCTTTGAAGAAATGGATGCTTGTGAGTCTGCAGCCCCACTACTGCATGGGATGTGTGCCACCCTTTCAGCTGCAGCGCTCATTCCCATTGTGGGTGTTATTTGGGGGGGGGCGGACTTTGGCTAGATATACTCCATAAGCTTCCCACAGCAAGTCTTGCTCTTCACCCACACTATCACCAGCTGCTGCTGCTGCTGCTGCTGCTGCTACTACTACTACTGCTACTACGGTACTACTTTTCCTTATCACGGCTATCGGCTGCTTGCATGCCAGGAAGAGAGCTAATGAGTAAGCACAGAAGGACACTAACTGATCCTTTGCCTGCTGCTGCACCATTGCCTGGGCAGAAATGAGTGAGGTGCAGGAGACCAAGCAGGTTGCAAAGGGGAGCAGGAGGGGCAGGTTCAGGGAGCTCTTCTAAGTGGGCCCTTGACTGCATCATGCTGACCCACCATGCAGTCCTTTGCTAATAAATAAAATAACAATAATAATAAATAAATAAATAAATAAATAAATAACAACCACCACCACCAAAATAAGTGACATCTGATTCTCCTATGTTAACCAGGGGAGATGAGGGCTGGCTGGCTGGCTGGTTGGTTGGCCATTCATTATACTGTAAACACTTTAACACAACGGCAGGTGTGAAGTACGGTAAATTACTTTGGGGGAAGTAACTTGTTAGTTCAGATTAACATGTGCCAAAGCAAACACCCACACAGATATGTTAGCACAGATTTGTGTTGCCTGTCAAGTGCTCATCAAAGGGAGTTATCAGGAAATATTTCAAAGAACACAAGGAAGATAAGTAGCAGGTTGTTTACTTAAATGTTTGCTCTCCATGGCAGGATGCTTTCAGTAAAAAAAAAAGGCACCATATAACCTTTAGCCACTTGCTTTAAACATGGTTATTCAAGGAAGTCCGTAGCTGAGAAAATGGGTTTTCTGATGGTCCTGGTCCCGCCCCCTCTTGTTTTTTGGTCTTGTGGAATGCTTTTGTTCCTTGCTGGAATTTTAAGCTCCTTGGATTGTGTTTTATTACGATTGTGATTTAAGGAATTTTGTGGAGTTTTTTATATCATAATATGTTTTGATGGTGTAAACCAGGCATCCCCAAACTGCGGCCCTCCAGATGTTTTGGCCTACAATTCCTATGATCCCTAGCTAACAGGACCAGTGGTCAGGGATGATGGGAATTGTAGTCCAAAACACCTGGAGGGCCAAAGTTTGGGGATGCCTGGTGTAAACCATCTTCAGTTCTCCCCTCTGCCCTTTTTATCTTACGTTTGTTTTTGTTTTTTAAAAAATATTATTTCTACATGTTAATATTTATTATTATTATTATCATTATCATTGACAAGAGATTTCTACCATGCTCCTTCAACCCTAAAAGTGTTTCTGGAACAGCTGACCATGAAATCTAACTGCCGAGTTCAAGTCAGAGAAAGTTTTGCAAATCAAAAGAAAACTGGTTCTCCCTCCTTTGTAACAACATTTTTTTTATATTCAATGTGGCTAATGTCACAGTTTGACTTCACCCCAGAGGTACATTCCATTGTCTCTCAAGAAAGAGGGATGCCAAGAACAACATGTCACAAGTATAACCCGCACTTCATCATAAGATGTTCTCAGGGCGGGTCACATTATATACCAATGCATAAAATCGCATATAAAAACAAAACATGCTTAAAAACGCAAATACTGTTCAATGAAGACCAACATCTGTTTCACAATTCAGCAGACAGACCTATTGTTATTCAAAAAGCCTAGCAGATAGCATCCACTCCTTGTGGATTAATTTGGGACTTTGTTTTCTTTCCTAATGCAATTGTCTACTCAATTACACTTTAAAAGTGGGAGAAAGTAATCATGCAGGATCTTAGGGGAAAGGAACTGCCCTCAATTCATTATACCATCACAAAGGACTCCTAATAAGGCTTGGACATATCAGAGATGGTTCGCACTACCTTTGACCTGTTGGATCCTGTGCCAAGAGGGCTCTCAGTTGGTGGGTTCCTTAATGGATCTAGGGCCCACCAACTGCCCCATCTTACCAATGCATGGTGCCCGCTCTGGTTCAGCAGAGGTATAACGTACATTGCATCCTCCATGTAGCGTATAATTGCACAACTCTATTTGGGGAGTAAAGCTCCTAGCATGGCGGCTGCTATTCACACTGATCTCTAGCTCTCTTGGCCATGTGCAACAAACAGTGCATGCAGAAATCTGCCCCATACGGATGTTGCTGAAGATTCTCAGCACCTTGCCAAAGTCACATGCCTGTCACAGCATTTTGCCTGGGCCAAGTGGGTCAGCAGCTTGCAAACTATAGCTGTCTCAACTGGCACTACTGGTTGCAAGCCAATCAGCAGCAGGTGCAGTGTGTGTGTGTGTGTGTGTGTGTGTGTGTGTGTGTGTGTGTGTATAGACTGGATGAGTTTTTACTTTGGCTAACATTCACGCAACTATGTTCCATGCGTGCATGGATTTACTCAAGCCACATATTCCACATCTGTAAAAAGTGACTGCCACTTTCGTAAGTCTATTGGCCTCTTCACTCATTCAACTGTGCATGTGTCACTCGGTATATCAAAGAGGCTAATGGCAGTACACAACAATAGCAGGGGTAGGTATACGAGTGACAGATAAAGAATAATTTAACGCAAGTTAGCTCTTGTCTCGGATTCAAATCTTTCTGGCATATTTCATGCAGCTATTGCTTTCCCTTCCCTGGCACACGCAAAAACATTCTAAAAGCGACATTCCTTTGCAATTACCTTTGACATATTGCTCTCTGCAGAATTGCTCTTGCATGCACCAACAGCACATAAGATGTACGGTTAGGATATTTTCCAGTGAAATCTGGACATACAAAAAACACCTGAAGGGTTTCAGACAAAGTCGGCCAAAAACTACCTGTGTTAAGCCTCATTGAAAGGAATGGGGGTTATACATTAAAACCAACTAACAGAATTTAGCACATATGTAGCACCCCTCCATACAATCACTTCAGATAATCCTTCAACTTTCTAAAACAGATTGGCATTATTATCCCCATGTTACAGATGAAGGGCTGACACAGAACTGATTGACACATGTACAGTATTTCAGTCATCTGAGGACCTTGAACATTGGGGGTGACTTGCATGTGTGAACAGACTATTACAGTTAACTACATAAGGAAAGCCTGCTGGATCAGGCCAGCCAGGTGCCTGTGGGAAAACCTCAAGTAGGACCTGAGCACATGAGCACTTTCCCCTCCTGTGGTTTCCAGCAACTGGTATTAAGAAGCTGCCTTGCCTCAGACTATGGAACAGAGCATAGCCAGCATGGCTAGTGGACATTGATAGCCTTATCCCCCCCCCAAATTTGTCTTTTAGAGCCATCCAATCTGGTGGCCATCACTGCCTCCTGTGGGAGCAAGTTCCTGTTTGACTGTGTGCTGCCGTTAACCTGCAGCCCGGTTTTCTCACCACTTCACATACACAATGCTCTTCAGGGCTGGGAAAGACTCTTGACGCCACTGCCAGCCCATGCAAGGAGATATTTGACCTCCGAGTCTAGGGGTACAGTTAGAGACACAATTCTCATTCTTTGGCCCTTTCTATACACAACACATTCTGTGTTTGTTTCTTTTTAATCTGCCTTTGAATCTGAGAATAAGCTTGTCTGTTTTGTTTTTTTTTACAAAATGAAAACAAACTGTGCATGTTCTGTCAGAAAGCATTTTGGCAGTTCTTGTTGTTGTCGTTTAGTCATTTAGTCGTGTCCGACTCTTCGTGACCCCATGGACCATAACACGCCAGGCACTCCTGTCTTGCACTGCCTCCCGCAGTTTGGTCAAACTCATGTTCGTAGCTTCGAGAACACTGTCCAACCATCTCGTCCTCTGTCGTCTCCTTCTCCTAGTGCCCTCAATCTTTCCCAACATCAGTGTCTTTTCCAGGGAGTCTTGTCTTCTCACGAGGTGGCCAAAGTATTGGAGCCTCAGCTTCACAAGGCTGTTCTTTTAAATCACAAAATCCCACATGAGAGACGGGTTTGAAAACTTCAAACTCCCGTCCAACATTGCCCTCTACTGGAAGAATTAAAGCCTGCAAGAAAGAGATCCGGCTAACAGTCCTGCATTTGAAGAGGCCTCTGGGAGAGAACACAAGAGGCATTTTCTGACTGGGGGCGTGTGTCACCAAAAGACAAGAGTAAATTACTTTATCTGCATCGCCTAAACCTCCTGCTGCTTTTTGCATTGTTCTGTCAGGGTTTGCCGGACATATATACTGTACTCAGCTCCAGAGTTGCTTGGTAGACAAACATGTAAAGTACTGTACAGTGGTACCTCGAGTTAAGAACTTAATTTGTTCTGGAGGTCTGTTCTTAACCTGAAACTGTTCTTAACCTGAGGTACCACTTTAGCTAATGGGGCCTCCTGCTGCCGCCGTGCCGCCATCATGTGATTTCTGTTCTCATCCTGAAGCAAAGTTCTTAACCCAAGGTACTATTTCTGGGTTGGTGGAGACTGTAATCTAGAAGCATCTGTAACCCGAGGTACCACTGTATCTAAATTCATATATTTGTTGAGACTCTAAGTGCTTTTCCCACCCTGAAAAGAGTATTCGATGCTGCTGCTCATCTTGTCCGTAGACCTATTGTAAATGCTACTTTATAACTCCGCCCACAAATGTTAAATCCAGTATTTTAGGTATAATGGCAGGGATTTAGGTGTGGAACTGGATTGTCCACCTTTGGGTGTTATGTTCAGCTGGCTTCCCCACCCCTCTTCTGCATTGTTTTAAACAATCCAACAAATAATTAAGCACCTGTAATCATAGCTGCCAAGTTATCCCTTTTTTAAAGGGATTTTCCCTTATGCTGAATAGGCTTCCTCGCGAGAAAAGGGAAAACTTGGCAGCTATGCCTGTAATGAAAACCTGAAAAGTTAAGAAAAGCAGGACAGTAAAGCTCTTAAATGAAAAGGAGGCCACAGATGCATTCAAAGCCATCACAACAGTAATGGATTGTTTTTATTTCAGCCAGGTAAGTGAACAGTTAGTGTTAATTTATTAAAGGTTTCAAGGTAAAGAAATCAAATACTGTATTCCAAACAAATAATTCAAATTTATTAGAGAGAACGTTTGCTCCTTAAAGCTAATGGTGTCATCCCCTGCCACCACGTGACAGACATTTTACATTTTGCAAAAACAGAACTGTCTTTCCAATGTGAATCAACAAGGTAGAAAGGAACTTAGGAAATTAATCTGTTCTTTGCGAGGTCCATAATTCTTGTAGTTGATCAGCCAGGGCACGTAGTTAATTCACTCAAACATTTTAAATTTGAACATTTTATACCACCACTGTATGTTGTTTGTTCCTTGTGGTAAATATCAATAAGAACTTCTAAGAAATAGTACACATTAATACTCAACATGTGGTCTGACACATTTGACATTTTTAAAAGTGTCAGATATATGGCATGGCATTCGTCTTGTAACAGCCGAAGAACTTTTCAGCATACTAAAAATGTATTTTAAGTAAGGCCCAGTTCTCACAAACAGCAGAGGAGGTGGTTAAACTTGCTGGATTGTACCATTTTCAGATTTCAGGTGGGGGTTCACACGATTGAATGCTTCTCCATATGAAAAAAGAAAAACACATCTGCATGTAGAATGCTGGCATGAGAGGGGAAGAGATATGCAGTGGTACCTCTACTTACAAATTTTTCTACTTACAAATGGAGCTCCGTCCGCCATCTTGGATGCGGTTTAGATAGGATTTTTTCTACTTACGGATTTTTAGATAGGGTTGCTTCGACTTATGAATTTTTCTCCCAATGCATTCCTATGGGATTCGACTTACAAATTATTTCGACTTACACATGTGTGTTCGGAACGCATTAAATTAGTAAGTAGAGGTACCAATGTGTTTTCTTTGCATGCAGGCGCATTCAGGTATGTAAGAACACAGGTCTACCATGTCATCTGCATCTGCAGACTGTGGGAATTAGTCCTCCCCCTGCCCATGGCCCAATAATATTTTTTTTCAGCTCAGCGTACCACAAATAAGGATTTCCGGTGCTACAAGGAATAGTTAACTCATTGTGCGCGAGTTTCTGAAAGGAAAGGTTGAGGTCTTCTTCCTATTTTCGGTGGATTTGATGACAACATGGGCAATCACAGAAAGTTTGGGGGAAATGGAAACACAGTTTAATAATAATAATAATAATGAAGGCAACAAGATTCATTACTGCTCACACTATATACTAGTTTTGCGGTTTCACCTGAAACCAACAGCAATCATGAAACGTCATGAAAGATTTTAATAAAAAAAATCTCCTAGAGCAATTACTAAAAGAATAATTATATCACACTAGGTCAGTAAACCCCAGAAGAAAAATAATAAAATAAAACCAGTGTCGTCACATATCTTAGGTCCATTTCCCACACAGTATCCACTTTTTAGACACGATCCATAAAAATCTGCCATGTTTGGCCACATTGCACATTTTTTTTTGTCTTAAAAAATGTTGTATACACTTTAAAATGCCTCTTTTTTTCTTTTAGATTCCTGGTACAAATTGTGAAGCTAATGTCCAACCCTAAAGTTAAAAGATCAGCTAAAAGGAGTTTAAATTATTATTTACAAATCCAGCAGGTAAGAGTGTCCGTCATGGCTTCTTTCCATCCTCCTAGCAGCTGTCCGTCTTGTAGCAGCTTCTACAGGCATTGGGCTCCTGGAGGCTTCATCATTGATCATCTGTCATTTTAAGCAATTCCAGAAGGGCCCCAACAGCACCAAAATAACCCTTCAAAGTTATTGAAAGGAGAGGAAGGCGTTAGTATGTAATGTTATTTGAGCACAAACCAATTGTCACAGAGTCAATGAGTTCAGCACAACATAAAACAAGTACTATCTCTCTCTCTCTCTCTCTCTCTCTCTCTCTCTCTCTCTCTCTCTCAACAAAGCTGCAAGTCTGAAAACATCTGAAACATCAGACAAGCAGGTACTGCAAAACAAAATACAGTGCTGTTTGAGAGCAAAGGAAGGAATCCATACCAGCCAGGGCCAATTCTACTGGAAATGCTGGGAGCAGCAAGCAAGCATATTGTCTGTTCAGTAGAGCTGTTCTCAGAAGTTCCGAATGCTTAAAAGTAGTTGGGCCAGTAAAAGATGATATAAATATTCCACATTTTGCACAAATACACTGGGTGTGTGGCTTTTACACAAAAACCAGAACTTATTTTGTTTGCATGCATATGTAATTGGATGTCATTTGGAACTTCTTCCAGTGGAAGAAATGTTTGGACCCTTGGAAGAGTGTCATCCTATATAATAATATGCAAGTGTCTCTGCATCCAGATTCCCTGTGTCCCGTTTTCTGCGCTACTGAGCATGTGCCCCAGGGACACAGGGATTGGACGCAGAGACTGCACGCACACACACACACACACACACACACACACACTCTCCCCACCCCACCCCCACCCCTCTGCCCTGCACAGGTTCAATAAGCAGTTAAAACAGAGGCCACCAGGTGGAAGGCAGGAGCAGGCAGCAAGGCTCCTAAGCAGGGCAGGCCCTCTCTCAACGTGCCCAAGGGCCTGAGGAGGAAGCCGGGACGACCAAAAAATCGAGGCCCCGGCTTCTCCTCACTAACAGGCCCGAAATTGAGGCCCAAACAGCACAAGCAAACCGGGAGACCCCCGCTGGGCCGGAACAGCCAGTAAAGGCGCAGGGAGGCCACCGAATGCTCAGCGCCAACCGCGGGACCCTCAGAAAGTGCCGGGGCGGGCGCAAGCCCCCTGGACGGCAAAGCTCCCTCCCGGACGCAGCAGGTGACTGAAAAACAGCCGCGGAGGCCAACAAAAGTAGCGGGAGCCACCCCCACCCCCCCAAAAAAACCTGGACGTACACCCCGGAGCAGCCGCCTGGGCCGTCCAGGAGCCAGAATTCGGCCACTGGGCCCTGGCAGCAGCAGCGCTATTGACGGGGAAAAATTAGGAACCAAACGGCAGGCACAAAAAGTGCGCGAAAACAGGGTGGGGAGGGATCCGCACTCCAAACACAAGGTTCGGAGGGGGTAAAGGAAGAAATACCCCCCGCACCCCCAGCCGAGCCCGGGCTGTAAAGGTAAAGACTTTGGCTTGGGGTTTGGGAATGGGGGGGGGGAATTAGGGATAAATTAAGGATCAAAGGGAGGGGGGAAGGAACAATCAATTAGACAAGGAATAAAAGCCTCCCACGCGCCGCTGCCACCAAAAAAGGCCGAATGTTCTAGCGCCCGTTTATTAAACGGGCTGAATGGCACTAGTCGTAACATAAGCAGGTAATTTCCTTAATTTCCTTGCCTGTATTTTACTTGCACTGAGCTGTAAGTAAGGCGCTGGGTTGCTGTACAAGTCCCTACACTTGAGGAAGAGGACAGATACTTCTATAAGTGTACTGTAATAGTCACAAGGATATTTAAGCTTGCCAGAATGCTGTGGTATGGAAATAGGCCCTAAGGGAGATTTCACAGTTTCTTATACAGTAGCTTTATCATTCTACTCTCAATTGGTTAAATGGAGAGAAAAAACATGGCTCAGCTTCTTCTGCATTACAAGTGCCATTTGGAAGCTACTTTAACACAGCGTGAGAACCATCACTATGTGCTGTATTGTTTGCACCATTTCACCATGTGAGTAAAGCAGCTTTCTCCACAATGTTGGAAAGAGCCAGAAAGGGTATGTGGGGAGGAAGAAGCTGCTGCATGCAAATGGTTCACACTGTGAAGACAGCATCCCCTCTGAATGAATTAAAACAGCCTTCAAGTGGCACTCTTTCCTAGAGTGTGTGCATGTCACACACAAACACACACAGAGAGAGAAAGACACACAGAGAGAGCACGCGCTGTGTTTACATGTCATGCTAAACCATAATTTAGCGCAAAATCAAAGAGCAAGAATGAGCTTCAGCAAGCCTTGGGCTTGCCCTTTCCCCTCCCACCTGTCTAAGAGGCATTTAGAAGCTGCCTTCTTAGTTGAGACTCTGTGGTTAATCTTAACCACCATTAGTTTAAACAAGCCCAGTATGATGTTGACTTGCTGGGTTGTTTAAACTAACCACTGCAAAGATTAATCCTGGGCACTACAGCAAACTGTGGTTAATGTAAACCTACTCATATGTGTCCCAAGTTTAAGGAATACATCATGAATGTACAAAAGATTGTGGATTGCCGTTCCGAGGAAGAAGTGCCTCCGATGCAGGAACTGTATTTTATTCAGAGCCGGGTTTTTTTATTTGTCTTTTCTGTTTTTGTTTTATTTGGCATTTTAAATCTTGCATGTTTTAGCTGGTTGAATGGTTTTATTCCTCGTAATTTCATTGTAGTGTTGGTTTGACAGCACATTTGCAATTTTAAATTTATTTGTATACCACCCTGAAATTCATTTTTGGACAAAGGGTGGATTATAAAAGTTTGCAATAAAGAAATGAAAGCCACCTATCAGGAGGAGATGGGAGAAGGAAGCATGCAAGCCCCAAACCCCGTGAAACTTGTTCATGTCCAGGTAAACAATAGCATAGTGCAACATGCAAATGTAGCCAGAAACTCCCCAGATCTATCGCTACCAAGCACCTGCGTTCATGAAAACTAATATTTACAAAAACTCCTATTCGACTCTATAACACAAAAGATTTTATTTTTGCATTCCATTGCTTCAATACTAATTAAGTATTAGACTTCTACGGTTCACAGTCTTTCCCCGCCCCTGCACAGTTGTGTTAAGACCCATCAATTATCCCAAATTAAAAGTGTTTCTTTCCCATCGTCATTGGCTGGCTGCACAGAAACTACAATGGCAGATATCACCTCTATATTTGAATGGGTCTTTCTTTTTACATTTCGGGAACTGGAGAAAATCCAATCACAACTCAAAACCATGACTTCACTAGCAGATCAACCAAGTTAAATATATATACATATTTCTTTTGAACAGTCTTTACCTCGTGTTCCAAAAAGAGAGCTTTGAGTTGTCCCTTTGACCAGTAGTCCATGGCATATGCAAGTACCTTCATAGCGACCGTGTTGATTCTCAGGAAGTTTCCGACAAACACCACCCTCTCAATGTTCTACAAAATTTAAGCAAAAATTAGGAAAATATATACATTCAACAGGATGCCATATTTAGCTTAAAACTTATGGAATTCACAGCTACGACATTCATTCAATGTTCATCAGATGTCTCCTAATGGTAAAGCACCTGAAGGACAACCAAAACTATATTACCTTATTTACATGGGATCGTACACCGGGGGAACATTTCTCCTTAAACTAGAATGCTATTTTTGAGGGCAATGTTATGATGTTTCTGTACAGTTAAACCTTGTTCCCGAATGGCTCCATTTTCGAACGATTCAGCGCCTGAACACCGAAAACCCAGAAGTAAATGCTCTGGTTTTCGAACGTTTTTCGGAAGTCAGACATCCGACAAGGCTTCCGCTGAGTGCAGGAAGTTCCTGCAACCAATCGGAAGTCGTGATTCAGTTGTCGAACGTTTCAGAATCTGAACAGACTTCCGGAACAGATTACATTGAACAACCGAGGTTTGACTGTAGTACTATTAAGACCATTAGAGTTGTTTGACAGCGGGATGGACCCCCTAGGGAGGTTGTGGACGATTTTCACTTAGCAAGTACCTTTTGTAAGTAAAGCAGCCCCCTTGATAACACAACCTACCCAACGTCCTCCAGATAGCCACCAAAAACCTATACTAGCCCATCTTCTCTCCCACCCATACATATTGTGATACATATTCTGTGGTGGATGAACAAACTAAGGAAGAGCACAGCAAGGGAGAGACACTCTAGGCTCTAATCCTATACACGCATCCATCAGTATTTAGCATGACCGATCTGCTTTGGAAAGAACAGGATAGCAAAAATTGTTCAAGTTCATATTACTTAGGGTGGTCAAAGTGTTATCCCAATAGCACAGTTTCAGTCCCAAACTGACAGTCCAATTAACACCCTTGGGGGCTTGGGTGACTAAATAAGCACCAGCCTCTTCTTATGAATCACTGCAAGTTATTTTTTGCTTGGAAATCTTTAAGGTGCTAATGTGATAAGGACTAGTGTTAATCAAGCACATCTGGTCTGCCTCTCCTGACAACTCAGTGCTTTTCCTACATTTCAATCAGTAAAATCAGAAAATACTTATGTTTGGCATTTTTATGGTCCTTTTTTGAACTTCTCTTTGAAGCCCCCACAGAACATTTTTATCTTTACGAGTACCCTGTTAAGTGGGCTAGTGCTGCTTCCATCCCCAAATCTGAAGCTAAGTGATGGCCGCTTAGATGCCACCCATCTTGTTTTGAGCGAAACCTTTCCTGGGACACAGTCCATGCCCTTTACTAATTAAGCTTCTAGAAATGATTTCTAAAAAACAAACAAACAACAAACAAAAATCCTAAATGTTTATAGAAACATGGAGACTTCAGTTTTAAGATTACTTAGGAATTCTATAACACAATGCATTTACTTAATATAACATTTACTCTATAACACAATGCATTTACTTAATGTCTTACTGTGTAAAAATGTACATGGCTCAACCATGGTCTTAAGAAAAAATGGGGAGCTTAGGGTAAAGGTAAAGGGACCCCTGACCATTAGGTCCAGTCGTGACCGACTCTGGGGTTTGCGGCACTCATCTCGCTTTACTGGCCGAAGGAGCCAGCGTACAGCTTCCAGGTCATGTGGCCAGCATGACTAAGCCGCTTCTGGTGAACCAGAGCAGCACATGGAAACACCGTTTACCTTCCCGCTGGAGCGGTACCTATTTTTCTACTTGCACTTTGACGTGCTTTCAAACTGCTAGGTTGGCAGGAGCAGGGCCCAAGCAATGGGAGCTCACCCCGTCGCGGGGATTCGAACCGCCGACCTTCTGATTGGCAAGCCCTAGACTCTGTGGTTTAACCCACAGCGCCACCCGCTTAGGGAGGAAAGAACAATTTGCTACTTGCCTTCCACCTAACAGAGGCACAGAAGTTTGGCTTTGTATTAGGCAAGCTTTCCCATGTTCAAATTTCTGTTAAGGTGGCAATAATGGTTTGGAAGAACATACAAAATGAGCCATAGATTACCAAACTCCAGACCTTTGCAAAAAAATATTGCTGGGTTCAGAAGACCAATGGGATGCAGGTCCAATCACAGAAGCCTGAAATCCTCCACACACCCCCTCGTCAAATATAATTCATTAACTCATTTCTTTATTTGTATGCCGCTTTTCCGCACACATATCATGCTCAAAGTGGCTTACAACAAAGCAACGGGTGCATTTCAAACAATCACCACAAAAACAGTTTCATAATAACATAGTAAAACAATAACATAGCAACAATTTCATAACATAGCAAAATAAGAGCAATTTCATAGAAACAGTTTATCTGAATCTGTGCAATCCCATCTATTCATATTCGTATCGTATCACAAGTTCCTTCGTTATATTCATGCTTTTCACAAGCAAATCACCATCATCCTTTTTCAAAACCAAATATGTCAGGCTACAAGTGGCGATCAGTCTCTTCATTTTAAATGTACCCTGTGTTGCTCACTGCAGCTAACTCTCTATGCTTTGATAGCCCTGTACAATGCTGCTTGAACTCCATGCCACAAGGCAACACTGTAAAGAAGCTGAAAGCAAAGAGAAAGACTACTTGTTTCCCCGAGAAGCTTCTAACAATACTTCTACACGATAGGTTTGTTTCTTATCATTCACGAATATTGAAAGACGTTCTCAGTCGCCAACACTGAAGCAATTAACAAATTGATTCATATGTACTGGATTTGCTGGGTTTGTTATATTAGACTTCTGCAACTCCACCAAATGCCCCAAAGTTATGGCAGACACGTGGCTGTTGTCAAAACAGTGAGCCTGTGTCTTTTCCTTCCTCTCTCTCTCCCTTACTGCAAGAAGCGAAGCTACAGGGCACCAGGCAGAGGGCCTTCTCAGTAGTGGCACCCGCCCTATGGAACGCCTTCACATCAGATGTCAAGGAGATAAGTAAAGTGGTACCTCGCAAGACGAACTTAATTCGTTCCACGGGTCAATTCGTTTTACGAAAAATTCGTCTTGCGAATCGCGGTTTCCCATAGGAATGCACTGAAAATTAATGCGTTCCTATGGGCAAAAAAGCTGCTTACTGGGGCTTGTCGCCGCCTGCTTGGCAAGCCCCGGGGAAGCAGCTGTAGCGCGGGAAGAAGGCAAAGGAAGATCAGCTGTCAGCTTCCCGCGCTGACAGCTGATCTTCCTTTGCTGCCTTCCCGCGCTACATTCTATAGCCCCGCTTCACAAGACGAAGTGGCGGTCATAGAAAACCTTGTTGTCTTGCGAGTCCCTCGCGCAACGCAAAACGATTTTGTCTTGCGAGTTTTTCATTGTGCGAGGCATTCGTCTTGCGAGGTACCACTGTAACTATACAACCTTTAGAAAAGATCTGAAGGCAGCCCTGTATTGGGAAGTTTTATTGTTTAATGTTTTATTATGTTTTTGTATATGCCGGAGGCAGCCCAGAGTGGCTGGGGTAACCCAGTCAGATGGGTGGGGTATAAATAATAATAATAATAATTAATAATAATAATTTATTATGTGCAACCGAGTAATCCGCTGTTGTGAGTTTACCTGCCTCAACAAGTGACACAGCCAATTAAATGAACAGGAGGTAAAATATGGAGCTTACCTAAAATGTTAACTATAGATAGATAAGACTGCCCCTGCCCGCAGACTCATAAGTCTAGTAGAAACAACACTGTAAACACTGTAAAGTAAACACTGGAGCAGCTGCTGATTCATTGGCTGAAGGATGCCCTTGGTAAGAGGTATTGGCTTCACAACTACAGATGCTGAACAGTGATGCTCTTCCTAGCTCTGCCGCCAACTTGCAGGTGTCAAGTTAACAAATGCACACCTTCAAAGGTGCCATGCCATAGTCAACACCACTATCAAACCAGGTTCCATCAGGCATATGAATATGACTAGAAGCTCTTGTGGGTTGACCTTAAAAAGAATGGAGAGATGTTTCTGGACACTACAGGATTCTCCAGAGGGTAGCCAAACTAAATAAAAAATAAAAAATCCAGGATGCTTGAATGAATGACAACCAATTTGACAGCAAGCATTCAGGAAGAATTCCACGCAAAGGACCTATCAGCGGACAAAGCAGTATTCACTACGCAGCCTCACTCACCACCACATCAGTTCCCATGGTTACACTGTTAATATTGGTGGTCTAAGAGGACAAAGCTGAGAAGCAGGCTTTGCACAGAGGTGGGATTCCATTGCTGGTGCTCAACTATAAGAATACGCCAGGAGACATCAAGCACTGTGTATGAATGAAGAGGCACTGTGCTTCTGTTCGTTTTAGCCATTGAAAAGAAAACCCTGTGGATCGTTCTGTCAAAGTTTCACATGACAGCATGGTGTGCACTGTAAAAAAATGTTCTTCGGTATTTAACTAATGCAAAACCAGAGATCAAAGTAATGCAGGAGCACAACAGCAGCTTTCAAAAGCTTGCTAATCAGCATGTTCTTACCTCATTCAGAGCACACATCCGAGCGATGGAGCCGATGTTATTGGTGATGGTAACTAAGGTCGCTCTTGCTAGGTCCTCTTTACTGATGGAATCTCGCTTTTCTTTGCTCATCATGTTGCCGAAGCTGTGTGATAATACTAGAGGATATGATCTTTCTTACATTTTTCAGAAAGGCCAAGGCTTCTAAAAAATACGTTTTTCAGTAGTTTGCCCAGGACAAACAGGCGTCACCATTGCAGGATGCAAGACACGCACACAGACACAAAGAATGTCAACTAACTTTAGTGAGCTAGCACCACCTTTTTACAAAATTGCTGCATTTCATATTGAAATCTTTTACCATTTTTTTTAACATTGTGGATACTTAAAGGTAAAGGGACCCCTGACCATTAGGTCCAGTCGTGACCAACTCTGGGGTTGCGGCGCTCATCTCGCGTTATTGGCCGAGGGAGCCGGCGTATAGCTTCCAGGTTATGTGGCCAGCATGACAAAGCCGCTTCTGGCAAACCAGAGCAGCACATGGAAACGCCGTTTACCTTCCCGCTGTAGCGGTTCCTATTTATCTACTTGCATTTTGACGTGCTTTTGAACTGCTAGGTTGGCAGGAGCTGGGACCAAGCAACGGGAGCTCACCCCGTCACAGGGATTCGAACTGCCGACCTTCTGATCGGCAAGCCCTAGGCTCTGTGGTTTAATCCACAGTGCCACCCACGTCCCATTGTGGATGGGACTAGTAAGCAGATCTCCTAAACAACAGTCTTGCAACGTCTGCGGGCCAACTTTGACAGGTAAGCAGACAACTTTACATCATATGGCTGGCATGGGTTGTCCTGCTCACCTGACGATGTCACTTGTGCAGCGCTTCCCAATTGCCTGATTGTCAGGTACTTGAGAAGGTGCAAGGGCCTCTGACAGCCCTACACTCAGCAAACGGCTGACAAAGGTGCTTTCTGCAGGGATCAGTGCGTGAGCGCATTCCACGTGAAGAACTCAAGTCACGTGGCCAATTCAGTAGGGCTGAACTCGTCACCTCTCAGCTGACAGACGGTAAGTTCAACCCTGTTTTCTGCAATGATCCACTGCACGATCAATTTCCCCATGGGGAACTCAATCAAACAGCCAATCGAACCGCCTCTCTACCTGCGCCACACCTGTCATCACACATGGAGGCAGGTGTGCAGGTGGAAGTTTGCCACCCCTGCTTTAAAGGCTATTAATTTTGGTATGAAATACAAAGAGAAGCTGTTGGATATTGAGGAAGGGGAAAATTCCTTACAAGGCAAGATTAATGTACAAGCAACGCACCCTGAAAGCAAAGCGGTATGATACAAGTGAGGTGAAATTAATCAAACTAGGGTCCTAAGCAGTACACATAATTAATTATACCCACATAAGCATTACACATGGAGGCCCAGCTATAAATTTAAATACAAACACAGGCAACCAAACTTTATTTTCAGGAAAACTGTTTTGGGAGGGTCCAATTTGATGCAGAACGCATACAAAACCTTTCCCACAAAACTTCTTATCCACTCCAAATTAACCCCCAGTGATCTGCCCTCCGCCCACCTTTGTGGTATTTCAAATGTGCAGGAAAAAAGCTTAGCAGAGACAATTTGTTACAGGAAAGCAACACACACACTTCTCTACTCCAATCCCCCTCCTGAAGCAGCTTTTCCTGAAGAACAAAATAGCTACCTACTTGGGTTTGGTTGCATGCAACATGTTAGGCTCTCAATATCTAAATCCAGGTTTCCCAAACGTGGCTCTCTCTCCAGCTGTTTTTGGACTACAACTCCCATCATCCCTAGCTAGCAGAACCAGTGGTCAGGGCTGATGGGAGTTGCAGTCCAAAAACAGCTGGAGAGCCAAGTTTACGAAACCCTGATCTAATCTCCCATAATCTGCAATAACTCATTTGTATGTGACCAGTTGATATGTACCTTGATGCTACGGCAGATCCCTGAAGACCAAACCGTTCATAGTCTCCTCCATAAATATCCTTCACCAGCTTATCAACATTGGTGCTGTCCCCTTTAGCTGCCATTTCCAGCGCTTCTTCAAAAGTCTCACAGCCAGTCAGCAAACAACACAGGCCCAGGAATGTACCACCACCGAGACTAGGAGGAAGAGAAGAATCATATCAGCCAACTTGCAGATTTTCCTCTGTTTTGTTTTATGCTGGTTTTGATGTATGTGTATCTTATTTGTTTATTGTTGCAAGTCACTGCGAGTTACTTTTGTTTGTTTGTTTTTAAAGCAACTAATAAGTTTAATAAATGGTAATTGTTAGTAACAACTGTCTGGATTCCTAAACAGCCTGTTCTCTGGGCAAGCTTCAAATTCCTTTCTCCAAGAAAGCCCCTCAAATTGAAACTTCGCTACTATGCACTGGTTAAAGCGTGGTGGAGGAACTGTATCTTGATAGCTTAAGGTATGATGCATCTGGTTGTAATGTGAAGACTGTGGTCTGTTCAAACTTAATCAGACATGGCTCCTCTGGTCAGAGCAGGAGTAACAAGCAATAAAACCTTGGTTTGTCACCATGTCTGAATCTGGGATTGTGTCTCCCACTGGCCCCCCCCAAAAAACACGATCAGAAAGCCAATGAGAAGTCACAGCTTCATGTTGGCAAGCAACTGCGATTTAAGGAGAAACAAACCACAAGTCCCTGATTTGGACATAATGACAAGCCATGTTTCACAGCTTATTGCTGGTATCAGGGGAGGAGGGAAGCAGGGAGGATCAAGCAGTTGACACCAGCATCCTTTCAAATCCTGATAAGCCTTATCGTTCTGTGTGAATGAATCTATTGTCATACTTGCAGGAAGAAAGACAGTAGTACTTGATTTCTAGAAGAAAATGCCTGTGTAGACACCCCATTTGAGGACAGTACTTTTCAAGCATCTGATTTTCTAGCTAAGCTTAAAGCAAGAAGTTGTTGATATCACATCTGCAAAAAGTTGCAGGTCTCTTAAGAACATTCTGCTCAAACATGTTGGCTAACAGTCCTGTGGAATTAAGAGGGGAAGTCTGCTTTTGTCTCAGATCCATTCAGTGCGGTTCAGTAGCTCTGAGGAAGAAGGTGGGTTCAAATCACAAGCTGCGTCATGGTGTCTCTTAGCTCTGAAGCCTCAGCTCAGGGGCATTTTATTTATTTTTCTGCCTCACATATGCTGGAGGAGGTTTAGATAGCATTAACCTTACTTCAGGAGGCCCTCTGTAAAAATAATAAAGTAATTCAGAATCTAGACAGGTTGGTGTTTTCTTTCATCAGGAGCTGTTTCCTGCAGACAGTATATTCACCTGGTCCCCGTAACTCTCTTATAGTTGTCCTTGGAATACACAGTTAAGATGCTGACCCCAGAGCCTATGTTAACCAGCAACATAGGAAAAGGATTATCAAGGCAGTAAGGCTTTTTCTGACACCGTTCAGGATCTGCGGGGTTTTCGAAATAATAGCACTCCGGGTGGCCGTTGAAACCGACAGAATCCACATAGAGCAGGCCCTGGATCAAGCAGTCCAACTCATCTAGCTTATGAAGCTGGAGGTCAGCAATCTGGAAGAGAAGTTAATAAATGAACACTCAGTGTTAAGAAACCTAGTGGAAGAGTCAAAAGGCCCTGCTGAAGTACTTTGTACTGTTTGAGTTGCACAACGGGTCATCACTAAAGTAATAAAGAACTATTTGCACAGGAAGTTCATAATCAAGCAAGCAGGTTGGCCATCAGCTTGAAAACAAGCACAAGGTCAAGCCATGTTGTGCATTTCAAGGTTTGGGTTTTTTCTCTCTCCTTGAAGACACTGCGATACTCACAGACCATAGTTGCTGGGTTTTATGTTGGCAGCTTTAAAGCGCAATTATAAAGCCTGCTTGGCAGGGGGTTGGACTGGATGGCCCTTGTGGTCACTTCCAAATCTCTGATTCTATGATTCTAATCCAGCTATGCAGCAAAGTCCAGCCTAACAGCAACTTGAAAACAAAAGCGACCTTTCAAATTTGAGGGACAGGCAACATGGTCTTTGTCCACTGCTTCACAGAAAAAAAAGGCCTTCTCTCTAGTGCAGAGGTTTTCGAACCATGTGCCATATAGCTGCCAGCTCTATAGGCAAACGGTGACGTAACTAGGTTTCTGAGGCTCGCAGCATGTTTCCCCACAGAGGAACCGCAGAAAGAATGCAGTTACAGGTAGGTAGCCGTGTTGGTCTGACGTAGTTGAAACAAAATAAAAAAATTCCTTCCAGCAGCACCTTAGAGACCAACTAAGTTTGTCATTGGCATGAGCTTTCGTGTGCATACACACAAAAGCTCATACCAATGACAAACTTAGTTGGTCTCTAAGGTGCTGCTGGAATGAATTTTTTTTTATTAGAAAGAATGCAGTTGGCCAAGGGAGCCGTGGGCTCAAAAAGGTTGAAAACCTCTGCTCCAGTGTGAATACCAACAGCCTGGGGCTATGCTCTCCCCTTGCACACCTCTGGTGCTGATCTTCACTTACTTCACTCAGGTACCAAATCTGCAGCCATGAGATTCACACAGTGAAGAACAAAGACTCCACTGAATTACACACCCTGGGGTTGAGTTCCCTGGCCAACGGTTGCCAATCCCTCATGTTGAACAAAATTTGTGCAGTTGAATATAACACACCACACAAATGACAAGCCTAATTAAAAACCCACCTTTCACTTTGCACTGAAGTTCTGATTAGTCATTATAGTTGTGGGTGGTAGGGAAAGATGACCAGTTTTTACCATGAAAAACAAAAACAAAACACACACACACACACGTGTACCAAGAACCGGTCTGTTTCCTTAGTCAACCCTCTACAACCACACAGGCAATATAATTGAGTTTTGTATAATGAATGAAGGGTGTATAACTGAAACTGTACTCCATCACAGGACTGGAAATAGCTGCTGCTTCTGTTACAGTGTTGAAACAGCTCTGTTACCATCCCTTCCCTGGAGGGATCCATTTGTTAGTTAAATACGTACAATCTGAAACTCATAGCTGTGGAACATCAGTTGTTTGTGTATAATGCATGCTCTGAAAATTGTGTTGGGTGGGGTTTTTAACTGACATTTCAAAAGATGGCTGAGAATAATCGTTCCCACCTCTCTTCTAGAATTAAGGTGCCGTAAGGTGAAAAACAAAAGAATGTGTGTGCATGTCTTACATAATCCTCAGCAACATGCTCACCCACAGAAAGCAATACAGAAAAGAGTATCGTCTTACTTACCTTGCCTCACCCATTGCCTCAAGACAGCAGCAAGCACCGTAAACATTCTGAGGATTGTAAGTTGACACAGACCTGCCTGAATTCTTAGTGGAATCTGTTCAGGGGTTGTGTGATTTTGAAAAACAAGTGCTGCTCTCGTACTTTTATATAAGAAAAGCAGGCTAAGTAAGTCATTGCTGTGCCTATGAAAACAGCTGGTATCACTCAAAGAAAAATTACATTGGGGGTTTGGGCATCTTTTTAGAGGACTTCCTTGTTGTTGTTGTTTAGTTGTGTCCGACTCTTCGTGACCCCATGGACCATAGCACGCCAGGCACTCCTGTCTTGCACTGCCTCCCGCAGTTTGGTCAAACTCATGTTCGTAGCTTCGAGAACACTGTCCAACCATCTTGTCCTCTGTCGTCCCCTTCTCCTAGTGCCCTCAATCTTTCCCAACATCAGGGTCTTTTCCAAGGATTCTTCTCTTCTCATGAGGTGGCCAAAGTATTGGAGCCTCAACTTCACAATCTGTCCTTCCAGGGAGCACTCAGGGCTGATTTCCTTAAGAATGGATAGGTTTGATCTTCTTGCAGTCCATGGGACTCTCAAGAGTCTCCTCCAGCACCATAATTCAAAAGCATCAATTCTTCGGCGATCAGCCTTCTTTATGGTCCAGCTCTCACTTCCATACATCACTACTGGGAAAACCATAGCTTTAACTATACGGACCTTTGTCGGCAAGGTGATGTCTCTGCTTTTTAAGATGCTGTCTAGGTTTGTTATTGCTTTTCTCCCAAGAAGCAGGCGTCTTTTAATTTCGTGACTGCTGTCACCATCTGCAGTGATCAAGGAGCCCAAGAAAGTAAAATCTCTCACTGCCTCCATTTCTTCCCCTTCTATTTGCCAGGAGGTGATGGGACCAGTGGCCATGATCTTGGGTTTTTTGATGTTGAGCTTCAGACCATATTTTGCGCTCTCCTCTTTCACCCTCATTAAAAGGGTGGACTTTTAATGAGGACTTCCTGACTTCAGGCAAAGATTTGGAAGCAGCCAGAAAAGAAAGGTCTGCAAAATTTATGGATCTGCAACTCCTGCTAACTTTTAGAAAATACCTCAGCTCCTGATATGAGATCACCATATAGCTATTTAAATCAGAAACTTTTTTAAAAAGTCAACCTACAGTCCAGCAACATTTTCATTCTTTCTTTTAAATTAAAAGTCATGCCTACAGTTCTACAACTATGGATCACCTGAGGAGGCAGCTATGTTTGGAGGAAAAGAAAGCAGTAGCGCCATCAGTTCTGTATGGTTTCTTGAAGTCATTCAGAAAACCAGTTCACCGAGCTCTCTCTTAACTCACTCAAGCAGCCAGTTTTCCTTAAAAAGCATGGATGTGCAATCCTCTAATTCAGTAGTAACCTACCAACCCTGCCCTCACATCTTTTACATACATACACCAACCACATTTTGAGGACATGTCTGGGGTGGTGCGGAGGGGAGAGGAATACCTGCAGAATGCATAGAGTTACTCTCCATAATCTGATTGTGTAGAAGGCTGCAGATAGAAGCACACTACAGCCACTTCCCTGATCATGAGAACAGCCTTTAGCAAAGGTGTCATGGGCTTTGAAGAAACTTGATCTCAGGACGCAAGGGAGAAACGTGCTAAGAGGAAGGCAAATCCACACCATGATCAACTCCCGCCTGGAAACCAATCTCCCCTCTGTGGAAGGACGTGTGCATCCAGAATTGGCCTCCACAGTCACTTACGGACCCATTGTTAAAACCGTGTTTATGGAAGACAATCTTACTCGGCTACAAGTGATCGAAGAAGAAGAAGAAGAAGAAGAAGAAGAAGAAGAAGAAGAAGACAAAGACACAACCTCCATGCCCAACCTGACCCCAATGGAACACCAATGCCTGCTAACAAAAAACCAGGACTTGCTTTGTTGACAGACTGACTACAATACAGTTTGAGCCTGTGTGGCATGCTAAGTCGAAGCTGTGCTCTCCTGCATTTAGTCTTAATACTGATAAAAATAATAGATATAAGGAGAAAATTCTTAGTGTGATGTATGTGTTAACACAGCATAACAAATATTGCGACCCCTGTGCCTCCTTTCTCTCCCTCCCCCCCCCCAGACACCGACTGTAGTTAGCTCTTGTAGTTAACTCTCCTCAGTTAGCACTTATTGAAGCTTAAAAGCAGGTTTGCTGGCTTGGAGTGACAAAAATAAACAATGACGTCCTAAGGTCTGACTGACACAAACACACCCCCTGTATTTGATCTGGCAGCACCAGGAAAGGGGTAGGAAAGAGCTCCTTAAACCAAGACATTGTGCAAACAAAACATACCGTTCGAAAGTCTTCTTCAAACTTGTAAGCTCCGCCTCCTGTGGCACAAAGTGTGGTGTGCAAGCTTGAGAAGTTCTTTTCACTACCCATCTGTATGAACCTGTGCATAGCACAGCTTGGAAAACGGATGAAATGAAGGTTCCCTTTCCGCCCACACATAGTCAAGTTTTTCAGTTCGAGGTGGACATCTCGAATCCCAGTTTTACCGTAGGCTGTATTGGAAGTCAAGTACTTCCTGATGCTTTTCAGGTTTTCCACTTCCTCCTGTTCCTCCTCGGCGGTAATGTCCTTTGGTTCAAAGTAGACCAATTTCACAAGCGTCCCACCAATATCCATGCCAAACCAGGGGAACGCTGGAGATGGGGCAGGAATAGAAGAGAGACAAAAAGAAGAATGAATGTGAGCATTCTTAAAGTATTTCTAAAGGTGGGACTTGAAGGGTAACAAAGCCATTAAGGTTAGAAGCGTGGCGCTAATTGGAAAGTGATATCCATGCCCATGTATCTGAAAGCTTTTGTTTGCATGTTTTAAGCAAAGTTTCAGGTGGCCTAGGATGCCATTTCAGAAGGGGGTGGGGGCAAAGGGATTCCAGCAGGGCAAGAGACCCACGGAAAGTTTAAAGGTCCTCTCTTGGATATAACTGAATAATAAGCAGCAAAGCACAAATCATATTCTGGTTACTTACCTCTTCAAAGCAACCTTATCAAGACAGTTAAAATCATACTTCCCTCTCTCACTCTCTCTGAGCCTGACATGCATATTTAGCATCCAAAATCACAGAATTGTTTATTACAATGGTGGTTCAGAATTTAGAACCAGTAAGCTCAGCCACAAACATGCATTCTCCTAACCCCTTAACCTCAACCCCCAGTTGGTTGCAAAAACCACCACCACCACCACTTTTCCAAGAGCTGTATCAGCAAGTTCTGAATATTTTCACCCATTGTTTCTTTTTCTCTATCATCTCTGCTCAGCTTCATTAAAATTTAGACTGTAAGCAACTTGGGACAGAGACTTGTCCTTTTTTAATTAATGTTACCCTCTTGTGCCAGGCACATTCACGGTACTAAGCATACAGGTATTTCCTGACATAGATGGAAAACAGAGCAGTGAAAGCAATCACCTCCTAGCCCTATTTCTCCATAGCAACTTCTGTCTTAATGATAACCTGCACAGGTTTCCACAATGCTGGTGCTGGTGGAGGCAAAGCAGCAGGGATACTTTGTGTTAGGAAGAAAGAGCAAGCAGATATCTGTGTTCTAGGATGTGCAGCCCACTCACTATTCTGCTTTTTAAAATCGGCACTGCCAACACCACCCTCACTGTCCATGGAATTGTTTACCCATGCCTATTATTAAGCCTTACGTTCACACTCAGAGGAACAGCACACAAATGTAGAATTACGTATTTCTTATTACAAACACCTCCTCAAATCTGGATCTACGCACAGCAGGTATACAGTATGTTATTATGGTTGATTATTAGAATTACCGAATAGAATGAGCCAGGATAAAAGGGGAAGGGAAGAACACTTCCTGGCCAATCGCTTTCCCTATCTCCCTCCTTTGGGAAACAACGCTCCCAAAATAGTTCCTCTGCTTCTATTTTTGGAACTGACACAAGTGCTACAGGGGGTGTTAGGAACATGCCTGCCCCAACCAGTTGCTCCAAATTGAACAAGGAAACAGATGGAAAGCAGCCTCCCATCAAAGGAGAAGGTGCCACCAGAAACATATGGGCTGTTTACACAATTTATCCTCTGTGTTACTTATGCATCGTTGTTGAAATAAGCTACATTTATTTATTTGCTGCTGGAAAACATTTAAACAGAAAGTCAATTTGAACAATCCATTTTCTATGTTGAGGCTGCCCCCAAACCACCAAAAGCCCATGTTCACGCTCCACACACCAATTATAACATTAAGGGCTACAATCCTACTGAACACTTACTTTGAAGCAGTGTTCGAAGCTCCCATTGTTCTAGGCACATTTTGCAAAAGGGAATTTCTTTAGCACGATCAGCTTCTGAGTTCTGGGCGCAGTACTGCGCCCTAAGATTTCAGATTAAAACTGCAGAGTGGAAGGAAAGGAGGACCTTTTTCTGCCTCCCCACTTCCAGCCACTCTCTGAAGACTGGAGAAGAGACCCTCTTAAGAATATTAGGGGGTGGGCAGGTGAAGGACTAGACCAGAGGTCCCCAAACTAAGGCCTGGGGGCCGGATGCGGCCCAATCGCCTTCTAAATCCGGCCCGCGGACGGTCTGGGAATCAGCATGCTTTTACATGAGTAGAATGTGCCCTTTTATTTAAAACACATCTCTGGGTTATTTGTGGGGCCTGCCTGGTGTTTTTACATGAGTAGGTGTGCTTTTATTTAAAATGCATCTCTGGGTTATTTGTGGGCCATAGGAATTCGTTCATTTTTTTCCTCAAAATATATTCCGGCCACAAGGTGTGAGGGACAGTGGACCGGCCCCCTGCTGAAAAAGTTTGCTGACCCCTGGCACTAGACCATGTGAAAAATGAACATATTTTAGCTGCAGTTCATTCATTTTCAGCTTTGTATTCTTGTTATAAGAAAATCATGCCTACACATTCTGTTGTTGCGGCCTTAACCTAGGTTTACGGTGCCATTGAGATCCTAGCTTTCATATCTCAGTTTCTAACAGTGCTTTGAAGTACACATGCCCAGGATTCTATTTCAATAGGATTTACTACTGAGTAGGCCAGGGGTCCCCAAACTACGGCCCGGGGGCTGGATGCGGCCCAATTGGCCTGCCAATCCGGCCCGCGACGACCCCCGCCGCCCTCTCTTACGGCGCGCAGCACGGCAGTGCTCTTCCGGGTCAGGAAAAAAGTGCCGAAAATCCTTTGTGCGCATGCGTATGGGCCTCTTCCGACCCGGAAGAGGTCATTTCTGGTGCACTTCCAGGTCGGGGGAGGCCCATACGCATGCGCACAACGGATTTTCAGCGCTTTTTCCACCCTGGAAGCGCGCCGCCGCACCAGTAAGCGCCGGTGCGCATGCGCACGGGCGCGCAGTCCCCCGCCCGCTGGCCCGCACAGGCGCGCGCTCCCCCGTCCTCCGGCCCGTCGCGCGATCGGCGCAGTGGGAACCGGCCCAAACGCCGGTAAGTCTGGGGACCCCTGGAGTAGGCAGAAGGCCACTCATCTATAGGCTGCATGCAGTATTGCAATGTCATTGTACATTCTGGGAGAGAACAATACTGTACTGACATACAGATACTACTATATGCACCAGATAGGGCAGGGGGGCATTAAGAGCCGTTTAAGTGAAACTGCTGCTGCAAGGCATGGAGTACTAACACAGGGGTGTGCTTTCCATGTGGCATACGAGGCTGCATTTAACTCAGTCTGGAATAGCAAAGCAGTCTTGAGCTAAGGCAGATAAAAGAAATCCAAATACAATTAACAGAGATACCTAGAAGTTTCCCCAAACCCTTCATTAAAGGAATTATTTTCATCTGCATTTCCATTGTGTTGCTAGGACCAGGCTGATCATAGAAAGAGGCATAGTCAATTTTATAATAGTGGGAAGGGTGCTTTAAATTCCTAGAAGGCGCCCTCAGATTCTAAATGCCTACTTGGTGAGCAGGCAAAACACTAGCCATGCTGCAAATAGTTGCTGTCATAATATTCAAACGGTGACTGTTGTTCAGTCCAGTCAGCTTCTGGAGACTGCACAGCTTCTGGTCTTGGATTTTCATTCTGCGTTTCTGGGAATTTAGAGGAGAAACCTAATGTTTAAGCTCTTACTGATAGTACCCTTATGACTAAAAGGCAGTGTTAGTATAGTATACATGTTAACCCCAGAACCTGATCCTATGAGTACATATTCATAAGCACATCCCACTGAATTTAATGGGGCTTTGTCTTGCATAAGCATGCAGAGGATTACAAGTTAATGGTTCCCCACACCCTTTTATTACGAATTGTTATTATGAGTTTTCCCTTCTTGTTTGTAATGTTGCCCTGAGGATTTAAGGCTTTCATTCATATTCCCAGAGAATCTCAAGGTCCATTTTTTAGAAGTTTTAATTTCTACCCCTTAAGAGATAAAGAGCATTATGTACCCAAGAGGAAAACTTTGAATAGGGCACTTCTAAACCTACAAACACACACAGTTCACAAAAAGCTTTTGTTGCTTCCAAACCTGTTTTTCTTCACAGTTAAAAAAGCTAAGCACCTCATCCTTTTGCATATCTAATTTCTTGCCTGTACCGTGGCAACCTGGGGTGCCTGCTTGCACAGCTGTTTATTGCAGCAGCCCTGGCTATAAGCTCCGCAGGCGAATGGTGCCTCTGGGAGGAATCTCCACAAGGTAGCGTGTTCAAAAAAGGGTGAGAGGCTGCCAGCTCTGCAGATAAGGGGTGACATAACTGGGCTTCTAAGCCCCACGGGGGTGCCACAAAAAGAATGTAGTTGGCCAAGGAAGCCATGGATTCAAAAAGGTTGAAAACTTCTGCCATACAGATTTCCTTGTCAATTCTACTAGTGTAATACACACAAGAATCTTTCAACTAATGGGAGGTTTCTGCAAAGCCTTCTCTCCCATTGCAACACAAAATCATAGTTACACCCTCACCAGATGGATTTGTCAACCTAAGATTACAAACTTGCATGACAGAGAAACTACGCTGGTAGAAATGTTCTCTTATTTACCGGGTATTATATCCCAAACTTTAAATATTGCACTTCAAATACTATGAAGAGAATTTGCCATCATAGTGATCCCATTTCCAAGTAATCAGCTTTTGACTGGCATTTCTTCAGACAAGCAAAAACAGAAGCCAGATTATTTCATACTTTACATATTGAACCCAGTAATTTTTTTTAAAAAAGACGACGCCTACATAAAGGCTGAAGATTAAGCCATATTTGTGTTGAACAGAATCTGCGCTATGAACTCTTAATACACACATCAAGGTGTGTTTGTTTAGTAGCTTCCAACAACAGGTTGTTCACAATACTAGGAATACACATACTTGACCTTCCATTATTGCCTACCCCCTGATAACACCAGATTTCCTCCACCCAAAGCCGGTGCACAACTCATATCCGCTCACAAAGGACGTGTACTACTGACCAGCGAAAGAATGAAATAATGATGCCTCATAGCTTGACCAGCTATGAGAATCGAAGCCACATAGCTTGACCTGGCTGCAGCAAAAAGTGAGGCTCTGAAGAGGTCATTTGGCTAACCGGGCTGTTCAAAATATTTGAAGTTCTACACCACTTACAGAAAACTAACTCCCTGCTCTTGCACACTAAAATGTACTCTGTTGTTAAAGTTGTTTTTTTTTGGGGGGGGGAGCACCCCAGCACAGTGCATGCCAAAGTCTGCCTGATGGGAGACTAAACTATAAACCACCAGGAAATACTGTGAGTATATGTTTCTGCAGTTACCTGGTGCAACATCAAAGATCTTACTTTTAAAGACACCCTTGTATTTAAGTACTAGCCTGGTACCCATAGGCAACGAAAGGACTGGAAGCAGGCAGGTGCATGAAATTATACCCAGACAAGTGAGTCACCCAGGCAAGTGACATACCGTAGATTCTTCTCCACACACAGGACAGAAGCAGAGTGAGCTGTCCTCTCTCCAGCACCCAGCATACAAATGCATTTTCTCAGTCAGTCCCAAACAGGCTGGTAACTTCTTTGGGTGGGGGAGTTGTTACTTACAATGCCATTTTCATAAAACTCCAGAAGGCTTGAGGCCAGCGCCAACAGGATAATATTTTAGATTATCTAGATTAAACGCTGCAAAAGCTCACATCGTATTGCACTACGGTGCACTGAAGCTCACAACACTAATCCCATTAGAGACTTACACAAATCCTGGTTTTTAAGCAACCAAGAACTCTAATTACAGGTAAATTCACACTCGCTCTATCGACTTAATTATTTGTGGATGGCAAATTAAAGGAACTTGCCCATTTGCACCACAGCGAAAGAGTTCCTCTGGCAACAGGTGTTCACCAAAATGAAAATGCAGAGGCAGCATAAGTTAGTCTCATCTATTGATGAGAAAGCTTAAAGCTATACTTGAATCTATACAAATCCATGGCCACCATTGATTGGCAGGCTTGTCCTTACCACCTGGAGCCTGGCACAGTCTACACCTGCACTTCAGTGCTACTCCAGCATCCGTTTAGAGTGAACTTTAAATTCAGGGAAATTTCAAAACACGGCTTCTGTTTACTGAGAGATGCAAGAGGGGAGGAAAGTGAACCGTGTAAATAAATGACATCCAGTTGTGCCAATGCAAACTTTGCATCAAGCTGCAGCCTGTGCAAACACAGTAGGCTCTCTCTGGATCATAGCTTATGGCTACAATGACCTGACCTCATGCATAAACTGCGCAAATGGAACATGTCTGAACACAGGAAGATGCCTCATTTGAGTCAGACCATTGATCCATGCAGCTCAGTGTTGTCTGCACTAACAGGCAGTGACTCTCCAGGGTTTCTGGCAGGGGGCCCTTCCTGGAGATGCTAAGAGTTGAACCCACCTGAGCCCTTTCAGTGTCTTGCATTTCCTCTTCCCTTTGCAAAAGAGGAAGAGGGATTGTCCCATTGTTGGGAAGAAGAAACATCTTGCTACAAACAGAAACGCAAGTGTATTTTTACCTGGGTTTCCACTCTTCTCAATTTTTAAGAGCAAGCGAAGAGATACTGAGAGTTTAAGTCAGTCTGTTCTTGACAGGGGGCTTGTTTTATGTTCTGTGTAAAGAGTAGCTGCCTCTTCTCTTCCATTTGGGGGCAGACAAACAGAGAAAAGGATTTCGACTTCCCTCTTTCACCATCTCTTTATCACCTAAAGCACATTTCAGTTTGCTTGCCAGTGTCAGCACAAACAACTTGCAGCAGCCCACCACCCCACCCTCGGTGTTAGGAGTCCTATTAATTCCTACACTACTTGCAAGCCATTAATCCAACACAAAGGAATTTGAACTGCAGAGAGGAAATCATATGACTGACCTATCAAGGGCACGCAAGCTTTAAAATCCACATGAGGACAGCAGAGAAATTATAGTACACAAACAAGACACTGGCCAGTGGTATTGCAGTTATGTTAATTGGTTGTTGGCGTCCATCTGTCTTTGAGGCGATGGAGGAGTGCGCCTTCAGGGGTGAAGTCAAACTGTTGTAAGGTTGCAGCGCCTGACGTGCTACGTATTCCCATGTGCCATGTGTATATATCCATTGCCACACTGGATTAGCTCATCCTGACCTACTCTCTAAGCAAGGCCTTTGGGGGCACACATTGAAGAAGACAGGCCAAAAGCTTTCTGAAAGACAATTCTATTTCTTCCAGCAACAGTTCTGTAGGGAACAGAGTACATAGATTTAACTTCTTCTCTCATATATATAATAGACATTAAACTGATAAAACCCATTCTGATTCCAGACATTCTGGCTTACTACCATTATTTTATCCCATTTATATTTCTACTGCCCTCCCATCTCGCAGGAAATCAGGGAGCAACAATCATAAACGTAGGCTAAGCTACATTTTGTGGCCAAATGGAAATTGAACCCCAGGCCAATACTATATGCTTACTGTATACCACACTGGTTAATATTTATTTCATTACAATAATTGTAACACGACAAGTCACAGGTTTCAGCTTGTGGGTGGCACCTGAATAACCTAATATTATTAGTTTTCTTGGGTTTGGGATTGTTGTTGGTTTTTTTTTAAAGAGCATTTATCCTTTAGGATTGCAAATAAGATTTAAAAGATGCATTTAATGCTGTGAAATTCCCAAGGTCTTGGCGAAGTTACACCCCACCCCCGCACCCTTGGCAACTTCTCACTGAAATGTCACACAACCAATATTAACAAAACCAATTAAAACGTTAGCACTGTACAACTGTCTTTTAAAAGAAATCGCTGAATATTTTATATTATCTAAAATTATCATACCAACATTATTCATTGCATTGTTTGGGATTGCTTCTTTTTACTTCTCATCTGTTCAGAAGAACTTGTTAGCAATTCCTGTGCCTAGTCTCAAAATCCTGAGAGATGGGAGAAGGTGTGTCCACTACTGTTGTTGTTATTTTTTTCATTTTTCACCATTTTAATAAATAATTATTATGTTGCACAATGGAATGAACGAGCATGTAAGTGAGTTAGTTCTTGCGGACGCAAGAGTCCTGAAAGCACTGCAGTTCTGGTAAGCATGCTGGGAGAAGGGTGTCTTCAGCTCTTCACAGGAGTAGAAGATGGTTTCATGGCTTTTTAAAGATGGTGATAGTTTGGCAGGATTTTCATTAGGAAGTCCAGCTGCAATGTCTGTGGCTGGGGCCGCTCAGTCTGCACTCGCCGAAGGCAGTCAGCTCCATAGATGACAGTGTTTTCAGGGATGACTTCGTAGGTGTTGACATTGCACCAGGCTCCAATAATGCAGCACTACTGTTGTTATTTCATGTTGTACCTTTCATGTTGTTATTTCATGTTGTACCTTTCATGTTGTTATTTCATGTTGTACCTATTGCTCTATCATGTTTAACCTGCTTGTAACCTGTAGACCCACGTTGGGAAGCTGTGCCGACTTCATCAATAAAAGTTTCAAAACCTCCAGTTGTGGTGAGGGTTTAAGGCAGGCATCCCCAAACTTCGGCCGTCCAGATGTTTTGGACTACAATTCCCATCTTCCCCGACCACTGGTCCTGTTAGCTAGGGATCATGGGAGTTGTAGGCCAAAACATCTGGAGGGCCGCAGTTTGGGGATGCCTGGTTTAAGGTCTGAGGGGAAGAGCAAGGGTGGGCTCTCATTTGACAAAAGGTATTCAGCAGAGACTCAACGGCCATCTGTCAGAGATAACATACCGGTAGTTGCATCCTCCATTACACATCCTGCATTAAGGCAGGGGTTGGATTAGACCAGTGTTTCCCAACCTTGTGCCTCCTGCTGTTTTCGGACTACAATTCCCATCATTCGTGACCACTGGTCTTGCTAGCTAGGGATGATGGGAGTTGTAGTCCCAAAACATCTGGAGGCACAAGGTTGGGAAACACTGGATTAGACGACCTCAAAGTTCCCTTCCAACTCTAAAATATTATGATTCTAAGTGATATATTGGGAAAGCAAACCTAGCTGGGCACTCTTAACCATTCAAAGAAAAAGCATGTGACTGTGGGGGTGGGGGCATGTATGATGGTATGCCCATTGAGGGGGGGGAATCCTATATAATAAAGTCCCTGTGTCTCTGCGTCCAGTCCCTGTGTCCCTGTGTCCGCGCTACTAGCGCATGTGCCCCACAGACACAGGGATTGGACGCAGAGACTTGGAGCACAGAGACCGGCCCCTCCTCCGCCTCCTCCCGCTGTCCTGAGTGGCGATGACCTCCTCCACCTCCCTTCTCCTGAGGAGAAGGAAGAGGCCTCTGCCGCCGCCTCCCGCAGCGTGCCTCAGGTAAGCGCGCCGCCCCTCGCTCTCCTGCCTCACCGCCCCGCATCACTCCGCTGCAGCAGGGAGGTGGAGGTGGCCGTCGCCACCCGGGACAGCGGGAGGAGGAGGAGGAGGGGCCGGTGGGCCTCAGGCGCTCGACGGAGGCGACGCCTGCGCAGTCCCAGGGCTTCCCCTCCGTTCCCGCCCGGCTAGCGCCCACTTATTGAATGGGCTGAATGACACTAGTCCTACATAAAAAAGGAATCTATACACATACACACACACACACACACGGTTGGGCTAGGATGGAAAGCCTTCTCTTGACATCTAGCTTCCTATGTGCAGGGAAGTTCTTTTTTCTGGACAATTCAATCATGTGAGCCGCACATGCTATTTGAAGTGGTACAGCTCAGACCCATGTTTGCCACCTCAATGAGAAGGAGGTCTAAAGCAAACAGGAGGTATCTAAAAGATTAACAAGGATCACTTAACTTGATGGCTGCTAACAGCTGGACAATCTAGGGGAAAGTTCATTCATGGATACTGTGAGAGTACCTTTAACACAGTTCCCGGGTGCACTTTAAACTGGACTAATCGTCCAGAATTGGGAAGGGAAAGAAAACATTCAAGCTTTGTGTGCTATCTAGATTTCGGGTAGGGAATTCTAATCTACTTTAATGATTGACGGTATATAGAGCAAGAAATGGGTGGTTCTGCAATTACCTAGATGGCCCCTACAAGGGTAAGATCTTTATGTATGAAGTTAATGAATTTTTCTCCCTTTCTGTAAAACCCTGTGCATAGCAACAAAGTTATTGCCCCAGAAAATGCATGCTTACATATTCATTCATATATATTTTTAGAACTTTACATGTGGACATGAATCAAACAACAAAGCAAAGGCTGCTGCACATCACACATTACTTTAATGTTCAGACTGCACACGATAAGATCACACCAGGTCATTCGCTATTGCAACACAACATCTCTCACTGAGAGTCATCTACCATGCAGTCAAGTAGCGTAGGAAGTCAGAAGTGGAAGACTGCACCTCTCACCCTATTCCTGCGATGGCAATCTGTTTTAAGCTGTTTTTAATATTATAGTTTTAAGTTGCTGTAACTTGCTCTGGGGTCTTATGGTGAAAGGCAGGTAAGAAATGGGGTAATAACAACAACAATAAGTACATGGTTGTGAGGGATGACACAGCTTCCCCCTCCAGTCCTGATGTAATCAGTCGCCTAACAAGTACTTAGGACACACCTAACCTCAAGGTGGGTGATAAATAATAACAGCCACTACCAATAAGGTACAGTAGTTCTCTTGATTTCTTCAGATTTGGTGACCTGCAGCAGAACACAAGAACTCTGCTGAACACCATTGGGTTTGCATTTTCATGACAGTTCTGTCTATGATGTTTAATCTGCCCTGCATCATTCATATATATATATATACAGATGCATCATTCAAACATATACACATGATGCAGGTTAGAATCAAGCCTAGACTGCTTCACTAATACAAAAAAAATGCCTAAAACCGTCCAGTTTAGGGCTGTTAAAGTGCTTTCTAGAATGAGGAATTATTTGATTGGATTTACGGAATCATAGGATTGTAGCACTGGAAGGTACCCCCAAGGGTCATCTAGTCCAACCCTCTGCAATGTGATCAGGGTTCTGAGGGCTTGGAATAGGCGACAGCATGCCATTTCCCTCCCCCCCCCTTCAACTATTCTCCTTCCCATCAGTGGTTTTAGTCAAGCCTCTACAAAAATATAGTTGCAAAGTTGAAGGGAAGCCTATGGACTGGATTGAATATTTAAGAGAATCATTAATATCATGATAAAATAAAAGAGTGAGGGCAATCTTCTGGGTGTGCAGGACCCAGGCTATTTAGGGTTTTACGAATGATTGCCAGCACACTGAAAAAAAGTTCAGAGCACTGGGAAGTCAACCCTGCTCTCCACAGAGATGCAGAATTCCTGAGTGTTTTTAGGCAATAACAACATTATCACCACCACCAATGAAAAACCCTCTTGGTTGTTTTGTGAGGAGGGCACAGAGAATGGAAATACGTGCAGCATTTATTTGACTAGCACTATTCAACTAAATTATATTCCTGGGGCATGAAAGAGAACATTCAAAAGCATTAACTCTTTAATCATCAGATAAGGCCACTTCCTTTGCATTGGTTTGCAGCCAGTTTCTGTATAGGCTTTTAAAAAAAAAGAGTTTGTTTTGGTAGCCAAGGTACACAAAACATGAAAAGCAGTTGCATACTGCCACTCCGGAAAAAGTGCTTTCTGGCAGGCAGGGAGGAATAGGAAGATATATAGACTCAAGGACAATTCTATACACAAACAGATATGGCATATTTGTATGCATAAAGAGCTGGTCAGCCCTGCCCTGATCCAAAACACTGGACTCAAATCTGCATCTCTTTATATTCCCCACCCTTCAATGTACTCTGTGCAATGCCCTCGGGCACATGCAAGCTGGAAGAGCTCAGCTGTTCCAGGGAATGGATGACTAAAAAATAACTTTTGAGAAGTTATAGTTTCGGGAAGAAAGCAAAACGAACTACAACAGTACCACCTGCCACTGCTGCTGTTGGATAACTACTCTCTTGTTTTTCCCTCTGCCCAAAGAGGTGGCTATGACCAATCTCTGTAAGGAAGCTAGGAAAGCTCAGAGTTCTTTCTCCAGAACTGGGATGCACGTCTGACCCCATGGCATGCACTGAAGAACTGCGAGCACTCTCTAAGAAGCTGCTGCACAGGGGAACCCTGAACCACAAGTAGGTTGAACAAAATAAACACTCTAAACCAGGGGTAAGGTAAAGGGATCCCTGACCATTAGGTCCAGTCGTGACCGACTCTGGGGTTGCGGCGCTCATCTCGCTTTATTGGCCAAGAGAGCCGGTGTACAGCTTCCAGGTCATGTGGCCAGCATGACTAAGCCGCTTCTGGCGAACCAGAACAGCGCACGGAAACGCCGTTTACCTTCCCGCTGTAGCGGTACCTATTTATCTACTTGTACTTTGACGTGCTTTTGAACTGCTAGGTTGGCAGGAGCAGGGACCAAGCAACGGGAGCTCACCCCGTCGCAGGGATTCGAACCGCCAACCTTCTGATCGGCAAGCCCTAGGCTCTGTGGTTTAACCCACAGCGCCACCCACGTCCCTAAACCAGGGGTAGTCAACCATTTTATACCTACCGCCCATTAATGCATCTTTCTTGATGGTAAAAATTTCCTTACCGCCCACCAGTGCTGGATGGAAGGATTCTGCTTGTGCCATAGAACCCCCTACCGCCCACCTAGAATCCTGAAACGCCCACTAGGAACCAGGTTGACAACCCCTGCTCTAAACAGATGCAACCCATAGACATCACCTGGCTACCCAGCGTGAGATCACCACAGTTTCCATCTTGAGACCAGCAATGAATGTTCCATCACAATGCAATGGAATATATCTGTTGAATCCAATTAGAGTTTCAACATAATGCAACATGAGCTCCATTTATTTCAAATAACCTTCTTTTTCCACAGGTCTGGATTTCCATGCTGCTTGCTACCAAAAAAAGACAGATCTGAACTAGTGTACATTTAATGCCTGTACTGTATAGCTCTGGCATTATAACTGGACTGATTTTTTTTCTTGACACTGAAAAAATGTTTCGTACCATGCAAGAAATTAATGGTCAGAGATGTACAACTTCTGGAGGCATGTGTTACCAAGACCTATTCATTATTAAGTTCCCTTCCCACAAATCAGCTGATGCAATTTTCATTGCACCCTTTAACATACATACCGGTAGCTAACAAGCACCTTTGCAGGCCAATGTTGAACAATCACATTAAACCAGTAAGACTGGATTTTGCATTGTTATGTTCTACTCAGATCTGTTCAGTGCCAACTCTCTTAGTTCATTAATGGGGGTGGGGTGGGGAGAATCACCCAGATGTGTGTTTTTTTTCCCCCAGCTGGCCAAAATGTATCTCAGTGTAAGGATTTTGTACTGTTGTTTTACATTATTTTTGCCCATTCTCTTCAGAAATTTTTTTAAAAAATAATATGTTATTGTATTTTTAAGGTCTATGTAAAACAACAGAAGTTGCAACCTGTTTTGCAAAGAATTTTTTTTAAAAAAACTTATTGCATTTGAGTATAGGCTGGAGCTAACATTATCAGCACAAATGTACTGGCCTAATATTTATTTCATTTGTTTGTTAAATTTGTCAGTTGCTTTATCTTGCCCAGGACAACACAAAATGATTTACAACCAAACAAACAGACAATATACCCCACATATATATATTAAAATCAGAAGGAAAGAGAAATATAAACATCCCACTTTGCATTTGTTGAAAATGAAATGCAACACTGTCTTTGACTATTTTTCTTAAACACAAGGTTTAAACGTGACATTAACAACTGAACAAAAGGAAATTAGAAAGTTTCCTTTCACCTTTGCTTACTCAAGCCAGGTTTGAAGATTGCATGTACAATCTACAGAAATCAAATGACCAAATGCACAGTGCATAACTTTCTTTTAGTTTTGCTTGATATATAGAAACACATTTATACCTCCATGGTGTTTGTTATCTGACTAACTCATACTCAGGGTAGACCCACCGGGATCAATGGATTAAAGTTAACTATGACTAACTTAAGCATGTTTATTTTAATAGATTTGCTTTGAGCATGACTTTAGCCAGATGCAACCCATACAAAATTGGGGGGGGGGTGTAGTAGGCCAGCAGACAGACAGTATTCCAGATAGTAGTGTATATTTTTCCTATTTTTAAAAAATTACTATAGGAAATGAAATAGAAAAAAATGGCACTGACACAGACCCATCAACGGGGGGGGGGTGTCAATTGGCACTTGAGTGACTCCATGAAGACTTACTAACTTATCAGAATGAACAGTATCTTTGGGAAAGTTTTCCCTTTTTTAAGATGAGCATGTTCCACCTTAAAGAGTATCTGAAGAAGTGTGCATGCTCATACCAATGACAAACTTAGTTGGTCTCTAAGGTGCTACTGGAAGGAATTTTTTTTATTTTGTTTCCACCTTAAAGAGTAAGGGATGCTTAGGCTTAATCACTACAGTAGGGCTGTGCATTATTTACAGAAGTAAGATATTCATCCAAAGCAGCTCATGAAATTCTTATACCACAATAGTCAGTGGCAAAACACTCATCTTTAGAAGAGATGCAACTTTTGTATTTGTGTTGTCAGCCATAATAAATAAATCCGTGTGTGAAACAGGATTTAAACCTCAGCTCCAGTGAATATGTGATTCCCATGTGCTCAGGTTTACTTTATCATTTCTATCTCTTATTCAGCTATAGAACTGATCTCTTATACTAGCCTGCTCTCTCTCATCATGCATTGATGATGCTACATAATGAGATAACAGTAAACTCTCCGGTATTTGTTTTCAATGGGAGTATGAGTGCACATTTTCTGGCTGAGCACGTTATCCAGAGAGGTGGTTGGCTTTCCTTAAAACAAACAAACAAAAGAAGCAGAAGAATGAGTCTACATTGCAGCTCAGTGCTGTTAATCCTAAATATACCAACCAGCAAGCCCCACTCAAAACAATGGGTCTGGCTTCCATGTAAACAGAATTAGGAACAGGCAATTAATCACTGTTTCAGCCATTTCCAAGGCCCCCTTTAGGGGCAAAATATGCTATGAATTTCTAATTATTCTTGATTATTCACTTTTTTGGGGGGGATCACACACACATACATGAGCCCCAAGATGCGTGCAGATCAGGTGAATCTTTGAGAGAGCTCTGATTATTTCTGCATTATAAATAAAAAAAGGAAACAAATTGCATAGAACCACAGGGGTGAAAAAGTAAAAAACCACTCTTCCAAAACAGTCTCACCTACTCGAGTTTAACTCTGCCATCTAATCAAAACCTTCCTCTTTTCTTAAAATGCTTTCCCTAAATTTAATGGAAGGCAAAGAGAGAAAGAAGTTCAACTGTCAGTGCCATTTACTTACAATGCCTCTCATCAATTATAAGCTTCATTTTGAGCTGCTAAAAGGCACAGAGAGCCGGCTTCCAGGAGGCTGACAATCCAAGCCTGCGCGTCTTTTACACCCCCAACAATCGGCATCCGCTTTAGCAAGGTCACATTTATGCAGGCTGTAAATTGAGAAATCTCTCATTTTAGCGACTTGCACTCAGCGGTGTAGAAACCGAGGCAAGCCCACTCCCTCCCGGCCTCCTCATTGGTCGGCCGCGGGACCGGCCTACGTGGTATCAGTGGGTGTGATCGCCGGGAGTGCGGCCCTATTGGTCGGAGCGAAACGGTACTTAATGAACTGATTGTTGTGCGTTCGAGCAGGAGGGTGCCGCACGCCGCTGGCGGAGCGCGCGCGCAGGGGGAGCTCTTTGGAGAGAAACCAAACAATGAGAAGGAACGACCGGGTCCTTTAAGGCAGAAAAAGGCATGGACTAGTAGGGCAAATCAGCCTTTCTAATCTTACCTCCTTCCTGCCTTAAAATACTGTGTATGCATAGACAGCATATATGTGCATATATATGTGATTATTATCTGCAGCCAGCTAAGCAATCAAGTCGTTGCTCTTCAAGCCTTGGATTTCGTCACAGGCAATCACATTTGACAGCACACACGTGAGCAAGCCAGCAGCCAAGAAGTGCCCTCGCCTCATTCACAAGACAGCCCCCCCCCCCTCGAGGTGGCCGAATGATGGTGACTCAGGGCTGATTGCCATACGACTGAAACAGCCTGGCCTGCGCTGCATCACGCGATGCAGAAGGCTCATGCACGCCTGGAGGTGCATAGATGCGTGCGCGCGTGCATACTTGCAAGGCAACCGCGCTGCCTCCCCCACCCCCATCCCGAGGCGGGCCCTTCTCTGCATTCCTCACTTACGTGGCCTGTTTTTCTTGCCCGAGTCCATCCTCCGGCGCGTCCGGCATTTCTTCGTCGGCGAGCCCTGGCTGGGCACCGGCGGGTCCTGTCGGAAGAGCAGCGGGCGCGCGGGAGCCTCCCCATTGCTGGGCAGCCCGTGGAAGCCGTTGTGCAGCAGCCCATTATGCAGCGAGCAGGCGGGGGTGGGGGCCGACGCGGCCGCCGAGGAAACGCCGGCTTGGCTTCGCAGCCGCTCCCCCATGGCGGCCGCACCGACGACGACGACGGGGAGGAGGCGGCCCCTCGCCCGCTCCCTCTTTGTCCTCCTCTCCCCTGCAGCGAGCGAGCGAGGCAGGGAGGAGACTCTCAGCGCCCGCCGCCTTCGCTCATGCCTCCCCACAGCGGCTCCCTGGCGCCCGGAATGCGCCGCCCTCCCCGGCGCAGGCGTCCTGCCCTCCGCAGGAGAGAGGAAGGCTGACGAGAAGGGGCGGAGGCAGCCGCAGAGTTCCCGGCTCCTTCCAGAGCTGGAGCGTCGTCGTCGTCCTGAGGAGGCACCTTCTCCCTCTCGCGCGCGGCTTTTGCCTGTGCATGAGGCGGGATTGCGCCTATCCCGGCGCGAGCGCGCTCCCCTTCCTTCGCGCGCGCAGTTCTTCATGTCTCCCATAGGGACTCCTTAACTCGCGTTTTGCGTGGAAGACAAAACGTGGTGAAATAACCCTACGCGACCTTTTGTTCACAGGACGCCTCGCGTCTTCTTGACAGCTCTCGCCTTTCCTGCTGAAGAGCTCAAGGCGCAGCTCCCGGGTTTCCCCTCTCAACGACCCTGTGAAGCAGGCTAAGCTTGAGGGATGGGGATGGTTGCTGAGCCCTGGTCGGCAGCCAGGGAGCCACAATTCCCTCAAAGCTCCCCCCCCCCAACACTCACATGCTAAAAAGTTACAGCCACAGGCCATTTGAGGGAAAAGGACAAACCTGGTAAAAGGGTAGCAAAAAGTCCTTGCTGGGCATTGCTTGGAGTGTTAGACTAGGACTGAGAAAACCCCCGATTCAAATAAATTTCCACTCAGCCGGGGGCAGAATCGTTATATACAGACAGTATCTCCGGTTGCTGTGAAAGGGACAAGCGTGTTTACTGACTCCCTCGAGCTCTTTGAAAGGCATGGTTTCGTTTTGATTTTTTTTAAAACTAAAAATAATATATCCTTCCCACTCAACCCGTCCCTACTTCTTGCAGAAAATACCATTTCCATTTGATGGGTGTCAAAAATTCTCTTTGGCCAAGAGACCTCCCAATCCCAGCCTTGTTTGTTGACTGTATCTGTTTGGGATCTTTATCCACAGTCCTGAAGTTTTACTTGGTGCAGGTTTTATCACCCTCATCTCTTGGTCTCTTTCATGTCCTTTTCCTGCCACTGTGGATTGTGTTTATTTCATAAAATGTAAACACTATTTGGTTGCAAATGCCTCAAAACAGTTTACAAAGAGAATTACTGGATGCACCTAAAGGGAAAAGGGTGTCAGCCTCCCTTGTTTCATCTTGGTGTGTGCTTGCCATGGTTGCAATTTGCAAATTGTATTTCCTCAATGATTGATTTTTATCCCTTTCACCAATCCTGTGAAGTAATATGCTGTCATTAGGGCTACTTCATACTTTACAAAATCCCTTCTGTGCAATAACAATTTTCAACTTATGTATGAACTGTCACGCGATGATTGCACGAGCAAGTTTTTTTGCAGCATGTTCTTGCAATCTGGACACCGATAAGCTATAGTCAGTTGCAGGTTTCAGTGTTTGTACAAGTCACTGTACACATTACACCCTATTTCCTATGCAGAGTTTTGTAGGAAAATCACAGATGGAGAATCAAGGCCAATAAATACAATTGAATCCTATGCACATTTATTCAGAAGTATGTCCCAATTAATTCAACAGGACTTACTCCCCAATAAGGATGCTTAGAATTGGAGCCCTTGTGATTCACCCACCTGAATTTGTGGCTAAGGCAGGATTTGCATCCTTGTAATGGTCAGGGGTCCCTTTACCTTTATGCTTTTTCTAATGCTTAATGTGAGGATTAAACCCTACACCCTTTGTTATTGTTTCAGTGCCAAAGCTTAACCCTGAAGAGTGAAGTGTTAACCCAGAGTATTTTTCCCTCACCTCTGAATAACCATAGTCAGTTCTTGCACTGTAGATTTGAGTGAAGAGCTTGAAGGGCAAAGGGCATGATTTCTAATGCCTCTGTTCTTAGATATTACTAAATCCTGTCTATGCACAAACAGCTTCCATAGGTGGCTCCCACTGCATGTGGGCCAACTTAGGGATCACACAGTTCTGCCCCTGAGCCAAGCCCAATATTGCAAATACATGATCACATCATGGCACACTTTCTGCATAATACAACATGGGGTCACATCTCCCATTACTTTTTCCACAAATTCCTTTTTTAATGTGGGTGCATTTTTAAAATGTGCAAATTGCTGCGTATTTTAAGTAGTGTGAATCATGAATAAAGAACACAATCACACCGTTCTTCACACACATCTTATTTTGCAAACTCCTGTGAGTCAAATATAAACATACTTTTCAGTTCTATGTCAGTATGGAAACAACTACCGTACCACCAAATTTCTATATTCAGAGCCACTAACACGGATCAAATTCATTCTTCACTGATAAAGGTGCATGCCAAAGGTGGGAAAATACATATTTTTAGCCACTCTAATTTTGAGTATAATAAATATGATGATAAAATGTATTATACGGTAGATGGTGGGTAACAAATCTAAGCTGAGTGAACTTCCACCGTTGTTACACCGTTGAGTGACAATTCCTTTGTTAGGTTTATTGCTAGTTAATAACTAAGAATACATAATTTTTTTAAAAAATCCTTCCAGTAGCGCCTTAGAGACCAACTAAGTTTGTCATTGGTAGGAGCTTTTGTGTGCATGCACACTTCTTCAGATACATTGAAACAGAAGTCACCAGACCCTTATATAGAGAGAGAGGGTGGGGAGGGGTATTACTCAGAAGGGTGGTGAGAGTGGGTGATTGATTGATAGGTGTGACTGTTAACGACTGCAATTGGTCTTGCAGGAAAAAGCAAGGTGTGAGATGGCTAAAATAGATTTATCATGTATAATGAGATAAGAATCCAATGTCTCTATTCAGACCAGGCCTCTCCATGGTTTTAAGTTTGGTAATAAGTTGCAGTTCAGCAACTTCTCTTTCCAGTCTACTTCTGAAATTCTTTTGTAATAAGACAGCTACCAATACTTTGAGATCATGTATAGAATGTCCTGGGAGATTGAAGTGTTCTCCTACTGGTTTCGATGTCGGATTTATGTCCATTTATCCTTTGGTGTGGGGTTTGGCCTGCTTGTCCAATATAGAGAGCTGAAGGGCACTGTTGGTATTTGACGGCATACGCAATGTCAGAAGATGAGCAATTAAATAGTCCTGAGTTGGTATGTTTGATGTTGCTGGGGCCAGTAATGGTGTTGTCCGGGTGTAAAGGTAAAGGGACCCCTGACCATTAGGTCCAGTCGTGACCGACTCTGGGGTTGCGCGCTCACCTCGCATTATTGGCCGAAGGAGCCGGCGTACAGCTTCCAGGTCATGTGGCCAGCATGACAAAGCCGCTTCTGGTAACACCGTTTACCTTCCTGCCAGGGCAGACCCTAATCAGTAAGCCCCAAATTAATTTGCATATTGCATCTTCGTTCCATTGCTCTACAGTAAGCCCACAACTTGAATGCATTGAACTTGTGCACATTCAGCTTTACACACTTAATAATAATAATAATTTGTATGAGCTTCCGTGTGCATGCACACTTCTTCAGTTACACACACAAAAATTCCTTCCTGTAGCACCTTAGAGACCATTGGTATGAGCTTTCATGTGCATGCACACTTCTGAAGTGTATCTGAAGAAGTCATGCTCATGAAAGCTCATACCAATGACAAACTTAGTTAGTCTCTAAGGCGCTACTGGAAGGAATTTTTTTATTTTGTTTCGACTACGGCAGACCAACACGGCTACCTACCTGTAAATAATAATAAGTTTAAATGGGGCAGGCATCCAGGAAAACCCCACCATTGAACTGAATGTGTTTTGACCATACACAATTTTGGCTTTGGGTGCGATCTCTGGAATGCAACCCCTGTGTAAGTTGCAGAGTTACAGTATACTAAGATTTTCCTGACACATTATATCAGGCATCCCCAAACTGCGGCCCTCCAAATGTTTTGGCCTACAACTCCCATGATCCCTAGCCAACACGACCAGTGGTCAGGGGAGATGGGAATTGTAGTCCAAAACATCTGGAGGGCCGAAGTTTGGGGTTATGCCTGCATTATATGAAGCCATTGACCATGCTTGCTGGGGCTGATGGGAGCTGTAGTATAGCAACATCTGGAGGAACAAATGTTCTCCACCCTTGCCTTATACTTTAACAAGTTTACTTGAGATGGCATGCATAGCTCAGTTGGTAGAGCATGAGACTCTTAATCTCAGGATCCAATGAGGAAAATATTACTGCATTTTCAGGAAGTTAGACAACATTACTCCTTGGTCCCTTCTAACTCCACAATTTTACGATTCTATGATACTTCTGACTTTAACACTGCAAGCCCATATGTTGTTTAGTCGTTTAGTCGTGTCCGACTCTTCGTGACCCCATGGACCATAGCACGCCAGGCACTCCTGTCTTGCACTGCCTCCCGCAGTTTGGTCAAACTCATGTTCGTAGCTTCGAGAACACTGTCCAACCATCTTGTCCTCTGTCGTCCCCTTCTCCTAGTGCCCTCAATCTTTCCCAACATCAGGGTCTTTTCCAAGGATTCTTCTCTTCTCATGAGGTGGCCAAAGTATTGGAGCCTCAGCTTCACGATCCGTCCTTCCAGGGAGCACTCAGGGCTGATTTCCTTAAGAATGGATAGGTTTGATCTTCTTGCAGTCCATGGGACTCTCAAGAGTCTCCTCCAGCACCATAATTCAAGCCCATATATGTCAACACAAAAATAAGCTATATTGACTTCGGTGGGAGTTAACTCCTGGTATTGGCATCTGTCTTTCTTGGGAGACAATGGAAGAGTGCACCTTTGGGGTGGAGTTAAACTGTTGGCAGGTTGCAGCGCCTGCTGTGGCTGTAGAGACCAATATGGGAGAGACATGTTTTCTTGCGGATAGGGCAGTTGAAGGTGTCTGGCTGGGCTGCTGCAGATGCACCATAGTATTTCTTCTCTCCGCGCTCTTCCCAGCGGTCATTCCTAGGTAAGTGAGTATAGGACTGCAGCCTAACAATCGGAAGTCTTTCTTTTGCCGTCTTTGAATCTGAAGTTTCAGTTTAAAACATAGTTACATGCAGTGGCACCTCAGTTTAAGAACAGCCCTGTTTACGAACGATTCGGTTTATGAACTCACAAAACCGGAAGTAGTGTCCTGGTTTGCAAACTTTACCTCGGTCTAAGAACGGAAGCCGAACAGTGGAAGGGCACTGGTGGCGGGAGACCTCATTAGGGAAAGCGCACCTCGGTTTAAGAACGGTTTCGGTTTAATAACAGACTTCTGGAATGGATTAAGTTCGTAAACCGAGGTACCACTGTATTGTACTTCCCTTACTGAAATCACACTAATGAGAGTTAAAACAATGCAGCAGATGCCTGAGTTGTTTTATACCCTGCATCTCAAAAATGGCAATTAGGCACCAAGTTCCCAAAGATATTGCACAAGGCTAACTTCTCTTACATTGTTTGGGGCTTACAGACCTCAGGCTGCAGGCTAGGTCAAAACAAGTGTAACAGGTGCAACATATACTTGCAACACCCAGGAACCAAAAATATTTCCCCAGAGCATTTCATGAGAGTTATTCTTATGCAATGCCAACTCGAGAGAGTGAATCGTGTTCTGGAAAGCAATTGTAATAAGTAGCATTCATGCGCTTTCTCAAATGACAGAGAAAGTACTGTGTAGGGCAGATAATTACAAAAAGAACTTGTTACAGCTACTAGCAAATCTATGCTCCGATAATTACCATTCCTTTGTTTTACTGTCTCTACATTACTGCAGTCTTACAATGCTACTTATACATTTTGTTCAATAGATTATACTATGCCTTAGCGGGACAACACTTCTTGCCATTTCTGCTCACTGAGTTATATATATTCAACCTTTTATAGCCTGTTTTTCTTTCTAAGGAATGAACATAACTGACTGATCTCTGCTGCTACACTACCAAGGCAGAGATCAAGCCTTGTTGCCCGACTCTCAGACCTTGTAGATGAAGTTCCACCCGGCACTGACAGCAAGCTAGTAGTTTGCAGAAGGATGCATTCAGTTTAGGAATTTTTAAATACCACTGTAGTTTTATTTTTGGCCTTTTGCAGGGGCCCTTCTGCCATTATATTTATTCTGCCTGAAATGCAAGTTAAAGAAAAACTTAACAACATTAATTTTGTTGCATACCTAGATTATACTATGCCTCAGTGGGACAACACTTCTTGCCATTTCAGTTCACTGAGTTATTCAGCCTTCTATAGCCTGTTCTTCCTCTCTTTCTAAGGAATGAACAAACCTTTTGTGGGGATCGCAAAGAAAAACACATCTACAACTAAATTCTATCTAAATTTACAATATATTGCTTCCTATAATACCGAAACATTGATTTTTACAGCTTTCAGTTTTTTTTAAAAAAAACACATCATACCGTAATAAAATAAAGCTGAAAGTTCATTCTACATCAAGATCTACAGTATATTTGAAATAAGGGTTGTCCTCCTAATACCTCAGAAGATTTCCATTTTTTACTTGTAAGGTAATAAAAGCTTTCTGGGAGATGATATATAATGAAATGAAAAAAAAGTTTTTAAAAAACTTTAAGAAACCAAAAGCTTTTTTAAATTAGTAATTACATGTACCAACATACCAAAGGAGCAGAAAATACTTTTTATGTATGGAACAACTGCCGCCCAGATGTTATTAGCCCAGAGTTGGAAGGAAGACAAAGTCCCTACCAGAGAAAAGTCCCTACCAGAGAATGGCAAACCAAGCTGATGGACTATGCCGAGATAGCAAAGGTGACTGGAAAACTCAGAAACAAAGTGGATAAAATCTTTATTTAAAAAATGGGGGGAAAATTATAAGTTACTTAGGAGACCACTGTAAGCAGATGGAAAGAAGAGCAGGGTTTTGACTCACTTGTAGTGAAAAACCCCCACTATGAACAATATGGTTTGATAAAGAAATTGGGAGTACAGATGAATATGCAGTTGTAGATGTAAGACTCCATGGACTGGGGCAGGGGGAGTCTCGAGATTCGGAGAATCTCCTTATACAGATACGTTTTTACTAGTTTATGTTTATTTGTACTTTGTATTTCTAAAACCAATAAAAACGATTAAAAAAAAATGCAATTTTTTGGTCTTTGTGAACATTCACGTGTAGTGCAATGTAATTTGGCTTTTAAATCACCAAATACCCCAGCTGGACTGTTCTGGAAATGCCTACTGTTTGCAGTCCTTGAGTTCTAGGAGTAAAGAGGATCTTCTTCTGCGTCATCACTTGTTTGGTTTTTAGCCTGCCAACTAGACGGAGTCCACAGGATGATGAAGAAACTTATTGTAATGAGAAACACCCCATTTATGTCAGCAGTTGTATTCTCATTGCATCAATTGCTTCCATGGTGACCAACGTTGCACATCCCCTGTGCTGTTTAACATCTACATATACTCACAGTCAACACTGCTCCTTGCAATATCTGCATTTATTCCATCCAAATATGTGAGTCAGCGTCTAAGCAGCCATTTGTCAATAGGGGTGGGCTGGTAATTAAATCCACCCAGTTACACTCACTCCATTAATGAAATATGGCCATGGCTGTAAGCTCCCCATCAGCATAGAAGGGCGGTAGTCAACTAAATACTTGTTCCAGCGCAAGGATTAGCAGCAGTGCCACAGGATTTGCCCCCTCTCCTCCCACACTTGTGGAGGGATGTTGGTTTGACAGCTTCCATCCTTTCCTAACCAGGTGAGGATAAGGTTCTTTTTCCAGGGAATAACTTTTATGTACAGTATAGACATCTGTATCCTGCCCATCACAAGTGATCTTGGGGCAGTTTACAAGAAAAACTAATAAGGACAATAGTTAAGATGCGAGGAGAAATCATGGTCACCGATCTACATTTAAATATTACCAGCAGCATGGCCACACTGCCCTTGCACAGCAGGTCTGCTGCTGACACCACATGATAAAACAGCTGCTGCTGAAGTTCAGGAGGAAGAACCATTTGTAATTGAACCCCCAGACTTCTGTCATTGAGGACACTGCCAGAAGAGGCTCCCCAGCTGATATCAAGGCTTGAACAGGGCTATATGGGATAAAGGCATCCTACATACACTAGCATCCTATGTCATTTAGGGCTTCCTAAACTTTGATCTAGGCCCAGTGACCAACAGGCAGCAAGTGCAGGTCTTTTGACAGCCAGATTTATTTGATTTCTCATAGATATGCCCATGAAGAGTCTGGGCTACTGCATTTTTCACCAGCTGCAGTTGCTTAAGGACAGAAGTGAGTTGGACTAATCTAGTCGGGAGGTGACTACTGCACAGATCACTATGGCCAAATATCCCTGTTCAGGAACAGCTGAAACTGAAAAGATCAGGGTCCCAATTTGCATTATCACCAGGATCCTAGCAACAGCCACCTCAACGTAATATTCAGGGTGGCGGGGTAAACAAAATCAACAGAAGCCAGCTTTAGAGTTTGCTTCTTTTTAATTAATTCCCTGACAGTATGAGTCAGCCAGTCATCACCTCTAATTTTATAGTAACTGTGATGAAGCTGGCCTATATTCATCATGGCTTCTAAGGTTTGGTCAGGTTGGTGATACTGGCCTCCATTTTAACAATGCCCAAATTATTTTTATTTTAGACTGTTGTTACCAGAAACAAACAATAGTCCAAAATAATGTTTATAGCATAAACACACCGAAACAGTAGAACCATATATTACAACGCATGATAATACCAAATCCTAGGAACCGCCCGGTGAGAAGGATTCCTATTATTAGAGATTGATACTTGGATAGTTTAGGGCCCCAAATGGGGAAGTCTAGGGAAGTTGGTGGTATTTATAGGGGATGCTCATGCTTAATAGTATTTCCTTCCTCCTTTTCTTTTTTGAGGGGTAGGTAGCCGTGTTGGTCTGACGTAGTTGAAACAAACAATTTAAAAAATCCTTCCAGTAGCACCTTAGAGACCAACTGAGTTTGTCATAGGTATGAGTTTTCGTATCTGAAGTGTGCATGCACACGAAAGCTCATACCTATGACAAACTTAGTTGGTCTCTAAGGTGCTGCTGGAAGGATTTTTTTTTGAGGGGGTGAGACAGATGATATATTGTTGTCCAATCTGCTACCGGTAGTTGAAGAAAGTAGCTTTGCTAACCCTCAGAGCAGAATCATGGCATGGGGGAAATAGCCAACGTACCCATGTGAATATGTAAAGATAGTATCAACAAAGAAACCAGCAATGGTTCTAGAGATTAATGAAATCTTTTATTAGGGTTCCTCCCACACTGAAAAAAGACTGCTGCATAATGACCTTTAATCACTTGGCCTTACAGGATGGTGTAAGGCTTCAGTCCTACACACACTTACCTGGGAACAAGTTCTACTGAACTCCCTGGGAGTGACTTCTCAGAAAGACATGTATAAAACCCAGCAAAACATATTAGCAAATCTAATCAACTGGTAATACTCGGGGTCAATTCCTTTTAATATTAGATTACATAGGGAACATCCACATGTCCTGGCAATTTTACATAGATGTACATCACCATGGCGTGCTCTGGTTCATGGGGTCACGAAGAGTCGGACACGACTAAATGACTAAACAACAACAAGCCACTTTGTGACTCCACCCATTCTGAAACAGGAGGTTTTTTTCTAAACTGACGCAGAAATTGCATTAGCCTAAATCACGTGAAGCAGGGACACAGGTGGCGCTGTGGGTTAAACCACAGAGCCTAGGGCTTGCCAATCAGAAGGTTGGTGGTTTGAATCCCCGCAACGGGGTGAGCTTCCGTTGCTCGGTCCCAGCTCCTGCCAACCTAGCAGTTCAAAAGCACATCAAATTGCAAGTAGATAAATAGGTACCGATCCAAGCGGGAAGGTAAACGGCGTTTCCGTGTGCTGCTCTGGTTCGCCAGAAGCAGCTTAGTCATGCTGGCCACATGACCCGGAAGCTGTACGCAGGCTCCCTCAGCCAATAAAGCGAGATGAGTGCCACAAACTCCAGAGTCGGTCACAACTGGACCTAATGGTCAGGGGTTCTGCTTCAGTGTATATCTGAAGAAATGTGCATGCACACGAAAGCTCATACCAAAATAAAAACTTAGTTGGTCGTTAAGGTGCTGCTGGAAGGAATTTTTTTATTTTGTTTCGACTACGTCAGACCAACACGTCTATCTACCTGTAACTAAATCACGTGAAAATTGAAATTTTCAAAAAATTCTCCTGTGCCCAATTTTGGACCAAAAAATCTTAAAAAATTAATTTGAGGTTCTCTCATAGATATCTACACATCATTTTTTTCTGAAGAAAAACTGAATCGTGGGAGCATGGTCGAGTATTAAAATCATTTGGTGTGGGAGGACCCAATTAATAAGATTTTAGAATGCAGAAATAAAGCAAATAATCAATTCACCAAATCTAGCATACGGGAGGCCACTTTATTTATATTATCGGTATATAATTCGGTATTTGAACTCTACTGGTATTAATAATTGTATTATAAATTGGTATTGTTACAATGAGGCTATTATTGGATTGTAATTCAAAACTAATAAAAATAAATAAAAAAGAAACTTGACAGCCTGGATTTGCAGGGAAGATTTGCAAGTGAAAAGACAATTGGAAAGTTTTCCCCATCCTCCTACTTTGAGGTCCTTTTGGGAGTCAAAATGGCTTCAGGATTGCTCTCCTGTACTATTTTAGACAAGTGGTTTATATACTTATGTATGTGTGTTTACCTCGTGCATTTATTAACATTTATTCTATATTTGAGACCTTAGAATTATTATAACAGTAAAGCTACTTAAAATTATTTCCGTCAGCAAATGTTCCAGTAATCTTTAAAGCCACAAATGGAAAAGAGAAGTTGAAAGGAGGATTTCCTGGGGAAATGATTTGTTTCTAATGCATGTTAACTCAAAAAGGGAGCATATAAAAGGCCTGTTTTTCAATATATAGTGCGTTATATGTTCAATGATCTGTTGTTAAAAATGTTCTACTTATAAGCAAAAAAGCTATCTTTCTAAAGTGGGGGGGGGGGGGGGGGCCACAGGAAGGAAACAAAGTTGGAAGGGGGCCACAGTCGGGAAAAGGTTGAGAAGTTGAGAAGCACTGTCTTAAACTGTCCCTATCCCCTTCCCAAAATTGTATGCCATCCATTAACCAATCCCTTACTGCCTGAATCAAAGTTGCCCTCTCTCGGCTCAACTAACTGTTCAGAACGAAAAACTTGACTGGCGTCACGCATCTTGACAAATAATGACCCTCCGAGCAACAAAATGATAATAACATAATAATAATAATAATAATAATAATAATAATAATAATAATTTATTATTCATATCCCGCCCATATGGCTGGGTTTTCCCAGCCACTCTGGGCAGCTCCCAACAGAATATTAAAAACACGATAAAATAGCAAACATTAAAAACTTCCCTAAACAGGGCTGCCTTCAGAAGTCTGATAGTTGTTTATTTGCTTGACGTCTGACAGGAGGGCGTTCTACAGGGCGGGCGCCACCACCGAAGAGGCCCTCTGCCGTTCAGACATGCAGCAGGAGGCCTCCACGTATTTGGGACTACAAGTGGCACCATCAACCCCAGAGCAGCGGTTTCGTGGTCCAGGAAACACCAGGAGGGTAACCAGCTTGGCAGAGGCACACAGCTGCGCAGAGGCATTTCACGTCTTCCCTTTATTTATCTCAGATCTGAGAGCGCACGGAGCCCAAGAATGAGGCCGGGCCCCAAGCCCTGGGTCCAAACGAAGTCCTGCCTGCTGCCCCGAGCTAAGCCAGCTGTTCCCACGTGCGTGTTCACCCCCCACCGCAATCTGCGTCTCCTGCCTTCCGAGAGACACGCAGGCGAAGCTCTACCGTCAACAATCCTTCCGTAGTTCCCGGATGGACGCGGAGCCTCTTGGGATTCGTAGTCTTTCGCCGTGCCCCAACGGACGTTGCCAGGCCTCCGCTACTACATTTCCCAGCGTGCTCGTCGACGAGGGAAATTGGCTCCCATGAGCCTCGGCGGCTAGGTTTGAAAAAGAGCGCAGGCGAGCTTCTTCAGCTGTGGCGGCGACGGCGTTGCCGCTTTTAGGGGCGGTTGTGCGCTTTACGGGGGCGAGAAGGCCTGTCGGTGGCAGTGGCAGGTTGCCGTTGCTGGGCCCCCGTCCCTGGGATAGGATTGATTTCTTCTGTTTCGTGGGGGGAGACTCAGCTGGTTCTCGCACCCGATTGTATGTCGTTTTAAAAGTAAGTACAGTAGATAAAATGGTGGCCCTTCCTTTGCCCCTTTCGATTTGCATTCGGGTCCGGAGTCCGAGCAGAACGCATAGCTGCCAAGTTATCCCTTTTTTTTAAAGGGAAATTCCCTTATGTTGAATAGGCTTCCTCGTGAGAAAAGGGAAAACTTGGCAGCTATGGGAACGGCGTACTTTATTATCAAGCCCAAAGCTGAGCTGGTAGCAAGCCTGTAGTTGCAGGCGTCGTTGCATTATATCTTATGTTTTTGAAACAACACACCTGCGCTTTGAATCCGAATCTTGGTAGTGCAAAAGAAAAGGGTGGGGGGTGGGGGAAGCATGCTAGACTTTACTAGAGATGAAACTTTGAAGTCATGGGGGAGAAAAACAGATTTCCCCCCCTGAAGCAAATTCACAGGAAAATTGGGGAGGAAAACAAACCCACAGTGCCGGGTTGTTGTTGTTTTTTAAAGCACTCCTTACATATCTAAAGCCACTTGAGGAATTTTGAGGAATAGAATGATCATGTCTGATATAATAAAAGTACAGTCTATTCAGGTGATATTGGCTGTGCATCTGACCCACATAAGCCCCTGTTAACATGCTAAATCTGCATTTTCACTCTAGGTCTGTAGGTCACTTTAAACACATGTGAATCGGAGGTATGGCATAGGATGTGCTCTGTTTTGCTATAGCTGCACATTTGTGCAATACACTGTATCAGCATCATTGCTGGGCCAACTTACCTGAAACTTGATCATGTTTCTTTTTATCGAGGCTTTTGTTCCTTCATTTGTAGTGATTTAAATACTTGTTGCCTCTTTTCAGAGGTTGAGATTTGTTAAACCTGCGTTTTATATTACGGGTGTGTTTTTCAGTTTTTAATTTGTTTTGGTTTCATACTACTTTTTATCTTTGCACTCTTTTGCAAGTTACTTTGGGTTACTTTTTGTGTAAAACAACAACAACAACTAAGTGCAATTAATGCTACTGCACATCCTTGCAAAACTTCCAATGAATTGCAGGTTCTAAAGACACTCAGGGAACCATGGCACTAAATTGCCCTGCTCAATATGGTGTCCACTGTCCACCAGATGTCTGGATTACAAGTCCTGACAACCTTGGGAATAGCCAGAACTTCTAGTAGTTGTACTCGAAACATCTGATGGGCACCAGGTTGATGAAGACTGCGTTAAACCGTAGATGTCCATTTTTTTCATTCTCCTCTCCTTTTCTGCAAGGAAAGCTCAGAAAAACAGGACAAGGCAACTATACTTCACAGGAACTATAGCATGTTTTAAATATGTTTTTACTTTATTTTTGCTGCCTGAACTCCTTTGTGTGGAAGGGCAGGAAAGAAATCGGATTAATATTAACAATCTGACATATGAGTTCACACGATGAAGAAATTTGCGTAGAGGTCCAAATTTCATGTTATTGGATGTTCCATTCAAGCAACTCCCCCCCCCCCTTTGCCCTTTTTAATAGGATGGAGTCACATTTGGATAAGCCATCAATGCTCAGACCATCCTTTATTTCTGCTGTTGAATTGTCCCCAAGAATTATCCCTGTGGATGTTGATGACATTAGGAAGAATCTCTATAGTGATTTATCATCAGTCTCTGATATAAGCCAGGTAAGGGAACTGGACGACTCCAAGTAATAATGACAATGTCTATTGTACTGTACTTGTGAAAGTGATCCACGTAGAAATGGCTGAGGTGGATGTGATGTCTTGGAATACTCAGTTGCTCATGGAATTAAACAGTTTGCAGTCCAGCTTCTGTGTGGGAAGTTGTTCCCCATGTGGAATAACTTAGCTGAGTATAGCCTATTGAGATTAAAGTCTCATAAAACCAAGAGCCTTGAGTATATGGCAATATTGTTGGACAGCACTGTGGTTTTACTCTTTCCCTCTGTAGAGTGAGAGCTTGGAATCTAGAGAACGCATTCATGTTTGCCTGCGCATTAGACCATTGATGCAGTCAGAAAAGGAAGGCGATTTTCAGGTGTGATTTAAAAATAAATTCTAAAAGCAAAATTTGTTTAAGAATGCCATCTGCTGAACTGAAAATATCTATATCTTCCCTTTCTTACAGAATTGTATTTCTGTTCTTGACGCATCAAGCGTTATATTAAAAGCTCCAAAATCTTCCAAGGTATTCCGGCTTAGTGAAAAAAACTTGCAGCAATTGGTGCAGAAATTTACTTTTTCACAGGTAAATAAAGTGTAAAGGGCTATTGGCGACTCATAACCCTTGGTATGGAAACTGCACATAATAATGCTTGAATACTTCTCACTGATTTGAAAAGCTTAAGAAAATATACAGTAGTCTTGAAAGAAATTGTCTGGAATTTCAGTATGAAAAGCCATAAAATATCTTGTTAATTTTTTAGGTGTTTGGCCCTGAAACAACCCAAGAAGAACTCTTCGAAGGGACTGTGAAGCAGCCAGTGCAAGACTTCCTGAAGGGACACAGTCGTCTTGTATTTACCTATGGTGTTACAAATGCTGGGAAAACATATACATACAAAGGTACTACTGAACATCCATATTTCTCTGGACAAAATGTTAACTTGAGTTCCATGTTACTTGTGTATGCTCTGTGTCATCAAACTGTGCTACAGTTATTTCAACTCTCTGAACTACTTATTTTTATTTGGAATATGTGTATAATATGATGTTTTTAAAAATGCATTTTGAATAGGAACATAGGAAATTGGTTTTGTAACCTGTATAATAATAATAATAATAATAATAATAATAATAATAATAATAATAATATAATATTTATACCCCCACCCATCTGGCTGGGTTTCCCCAGCTACTCTGGGCTGCTTCCAACAAAATATTAAAAATACGATCAAACATTAAAAACTTCCGTAAACAGGGCTGCCTTCAGATGTCTTCGAAAAGTCAGATAGTTGTTTATTTCTTTGACATCTGATGGGCCCTCTAGGTACTTTAAAGGGTTGTTCCCATCTCTTGCTCCTTGTCTTCTGATTGGTGATGGCAGGAACTGAACATGTGCTTTGCTACTGAGTTTTAATCCTTCTTCCCCTTCACTGAGGCTGGTTGCTCAGCTTCAATTGACAGGTCAGATGAATTGAAGTGATGGGATTTAAGCTGAGACCTAATGTAGGATCATAGTACCTTGGTAATGAGCTCATTTGTTAGCCTTGGGTACTATCACTCGGCTTCAACTGCCTGCCCCCTGAAATATGAGTGAATGGAATAGATCTGAGTATGAACAGCACAAATGGATTTCTAGTTGATCGCCTAAATGGGTTTTCTAGGGGTGGGTGAGAGATTAGTACATTCAATTCACTTGGTCTGTTTTAGCATTTCTGTTTTAGTAAAGAAAGCTGAAAACGCATACTGTGATAATTTTATACTCTATAAATATTTCAAACTTTTCCAATAGCCAAAAGTATTTGAAATGAAATACTTGACTTCGGTGAGTAGGGGTAAAGCGTATCCAATGTGGTTTAAGTGTTGCTTTCCAAAATGGGGGTTGAATATATTTTTATTGGAATACAGTCATACCTCGGTTTAAGTACGCTTCGGTTTGAGTACTTTCAGTTTCAGTCCGCGGACCTGTCTGGAACGGATTAATCCAATTTCCATTACTTTCAATGGGAAAGTTCGCTTCAGGTTAAGTACGCTTCAGTTAAGTACAGACTTCTGGAACAAATTGTGTACTTAAACCGAGGTACCACTGTACTGATCCAATCACCTTGTGCTTACTCCAAGGGTAGCTCTAATTCCACATGTATACAGTTCATGTTGCCTCCTTGCCCCCTTTTCCTGATTCTGCTGCTCTAAGAGTGTTCAAAGTTCTGACAAATCGTCTTCATGACAGGTACTAATGAAGATGGTGGCATTCTCCCAAGGGCACTGGAAATGTTGTTTAAGCGCATCCAAGGCAAACTGTATTCAGAGATGGATCTCAAACCCCATCGTTGCCGAGAACACAGAAGGCTGTCTAAAGAAGAAACGAGAGAAGAAATGTCTGTCAAATGCTCACTTCTCCGTCTTGTAAAAGAGGTGTGTCAATGTAACATTGCTTCATCACAGAGGGCCATCCCTGTACTGTCCATGCTTTCTTCCTATGCCATTGTTCAAACTGTTTTTGAAATATTGCATGACCAGCATGCAACTGTTATCAAAAAACAGGAACAAAGTAAGCTGCCTTACACCATTGGTCTATCTAGCTCAGTATTGTCTACACTGACTGGCAGCAGCTCTCCAGAGGTCCAGGCAGAGGAAACCCCCAGCCCTGCTGGCAACTGACCCTGCATTTGCAAAGCAGATGCTGTCCCACTGAGCCATCATGCTTTCTCAAGTGCTAAGTATGCTCTGGCACAAATACCATCTTGTTATGGAAATTGTGGCATGAGTTGGAATCCGCTTCATCAGGTGCGTGAGAGGAGGAAGAAAACTTGGTGATCCAAAGGCAAAAAATTGCAAGAAATAGCTGTAGGTGTATCCATTGCTATGCAGAGCATAAACTCAGCATCCTCATATTTGAGCTTTCCTGGAGGAGTTGTTGAATTGTGGTATTTCCATGGCAATTGAAATGTTCTTCCACTGACTTCTGAATTGTTACCATATCCAGATTACTTTGTGACCTACACAAAGTAGGTTCTGGCCCATGAATGCTCATTCCTTCAGCCCTTAAAATGCCATACAATGCTGCTGTTCCAGCAGCAGACTCGCATAGGTATGCCTGGTAAGACTTGCTATGGTTGCCATAGAAATGGCAGTTTCATTGCAATGATCCATTAGCAATCCATAATTTTCCAGTCCTGCCATAGAAAATACGATAGATGATAGTATCAGTAGAACATCTATGATAACCCATACTTTGTCCCTGTCTTAATTTTCAGGTTGATTATCCAAGTGTCCTTAATGGGAATCGCAGCGGAATTGCTGATAATTCTGATGGTAAGTTACGTATCCAAAAGCCAAAATTAGGCTCCATAAATTCAGTGTGAACTATTGCCATAGCAAGTAATGCTGAAATGAGACTTCCTCCGATACTTTGAAAAGCTGTGATTTTCCAACCTTGGATCTTGTACTGCAAACAGCAATGCTGTCTGAACAATGTTCAGTGCTATTGAAGCAGCCTGTTTTAAATCACGGCGAGATGGACTCACTTCAGCAGAATGTTAATGCCACTCCATTGTTCCGACAGAGTTTGATGAACTAGCGAAAGAAGCTGAACAATCTAATGTGGATGAAGGGAGAGGCGCAAAATTCTCTATCTGGGTTTCGTTCTGTGAAATTTATAATGAGTGCATTTACGACCTGCTGCTCCCAATGTCCAATGATAGAAGAAGGAAAGTGTTGCGTCTGTCACAGGATGTAAAAGGCTGTTCATATGTTAAAGGTAACAAATATCTTAAATCTTTGGTAACCAGTTTCAGTAGCCTTAAAGTGTCCTGCTTATTCAGTGCCCAGGCTGTGTGCAAACTAGCTTTTAATTCAGTGTAATGTTCCTAACTCGTATTCTCATTTCCATTAATTTCTTGCTTTAATGCTTGTTCAGTGGTGAATAATGAACCATTTCTATTTCCTGAAGATCTACAATGGATTCAGGTTTCAAATTTCAAAGAAGCTTTTAAGCTCATGCAACTAGGCCTGAAACACCAGAGTTTTGCCTCCACAAAACTGAATGCCAATTCCAGTAGAAGGTAAGAGGCCGATAGTAAAATCAGGATGTTCAATGTTTAGTAGCATAATGCTTCACTTTCAGCTTTTACTTGCAAGTTTAAGCAACACAGACTTGTTAAAGTAATGCCCAGTACCTAAGGATCCCTGCACCGTTCCTGCTCAGCTGAGTTTCTTGAAATAATCACTCACGTGCTTGTATCTTGTGCTGAACTTTGGGGCTTTTAATTATGTGAAGTTTTCTGTGATTTAAAAAATAGTAATGAGTAGGTGATTCCTTGGAGATCCAGTGTGATTTTTAATGTTAAGTTACAGTAAGCACACAACACAGGGCTTGCGTTCCAGGCGATAACACGTAAAGCCAAAATTGCATATGGTCAACACACACTGGGTGCCACGGTGGGTGGGATTACCAAAGTCTTTCCCCCCAGACATTCACCCCCTAAAAAAAACCCAAAATGGCCAAGTGCATAAAGCTTAATGTGTACAAGTTAAATGTGTGTAAGTTGCAGACTTACTGTACTCAATTGGTGAATAGGGCAGTGAAGAGGCCTGCAATATTCTAAAATCCTTATCTGGGATGTTAAAAGAAGTTAATATGCATGGTTGCGTATCTTCCAAATGATATAAATATATCTTAAAATGCGCTACTATATACTAGAACGGATGAAGTGCCTCGAGGTTAGGAGCTATTAAGATTTTCAAAATGGCAGAAGGCTGCAATGTGTTCACTGATGTTTAAAGATAGCATTGCTGGCAGCAACGTCTGTGTGTTTTTGATCTTTCAGCCACAGTATATTCACTGTGAAAATGCTAAGAATTGATCCTGAAGCAACTCGTGTGATGCAAGTCAATGAGTAAGTTTTGTATTTCATGTGTTCTTACTGATTAAAATTGTAAGACCGGGCAACCTAAATTTCCCACTCCTTTTCTTTCTTTCCAGATTATTCCTCTGCGACCTCGCTGGCTCAGAGCGTTGTACACGAACCCACAACGAAGGAGAGAGGTTGAAAGAGAGTGGGAATATTAACACTTCCTTGCTCATTCTAGGCAAATGCATCAGTGCCCTGAAGATGAGCCAGCAATCAAAGTAGGTTCTGGGAAAGCGTTTCACTTTATGTTGCGGGGTGGGGGGCTTCTAGCAGCCCTCTAGGAAAACACCTGGTGAATGAGAGAAGTATGCATATTCCTCATGGGCATCTCTGCTACCTTTCTTGTAACTTAGGTGTTTGAGAGAGACCTAGACTGCTTAACATCCTGTTCCTTAACCCTCCCCCCACCACCTGACATGAACCGTACAGGATGTGAATCCTAACAAGCGGGAAATGGCGTAAAAGGAGGCAGAGTGCTTTAAAGAGCCAGAAATTGCCTTATCTTTCCAAGGTTACCTTTAAGCCTTTAACCAGTCCTTAAATATGAGTAGTAAGAGATCTTTCCATTTTTAGGGCAAGCGTATCCTTTTGCTAGTCAGGTGAAGCATAATACTTGACCAGTTCTCAATTAGCAGTGCAGTTTCCAAGCTAAAATAATAGTTTTTTAAAAAATTATTATTACGGTATTTTTCAAAACTGAACTAAAACATACAAGTGACAGGGCCATAATGTGATTGTAATATATTTAAAAAGCTTCCCCCTGCCAAAGGGCTGTGTTACCCAAGTTTGCTTAATCAAAGAAGCAAGCCAAAAGCCTCCCTGATTGTACAACACTTACTTTAAAACTGGATGCCCAATCCAAGCTTGCTGCATGTCCACTACTTGTTTCCCAGTGAACACCTGCAATGTTTTGAAAGGACAGCCGATGTTCATAAGCGTGAGAGGCACACAGTGAGATGCTGAATCTGTGCGCGGCTGTCCCCATGTGGTGAACCACTGCAGGTAGAAGCCTTCTCCGCAAAGAACCCACTCTTCTGCTTTGGAAGGAGTATTCAATGGCTTTCTGTTCTGGCTGAGCCTTCCTTGAGCAACATACTCTGCCTAAGCTCTGGCGTACTCACAGATTGTAGGTTTTTGTTTCTTCCTGGCCTACCCTTTGGTCTTAACTTGTTATTTGGTCCCAACTACTGACTTTCTCCTATGGCTTTCAGTTTGGGGCTTCCTTCAGGCTGCTTCCCACAACCCACCCTCATTGACCCTCATTCAGGCTGCTTCCCACTGCCCGCAGGCCTAAAAGCAATGGCACAAAAGGAAAAAGCAACAAGGAGGGAAGAAGTAAACCCAGGCACCATTGTCTTTCGGATCTGTGCTGAAACTTTTTTTAAACAAACAAACTGGGAAGCATGTGGTGAAGAAGCAACATGCCTGAATGGACCTAAAGCCTTTCAGTCTATGCCTGTTTAAAAATGAAGCTTGGCCCCATGTCCTAGAAAATCTGCTTGAAAACACTCTTCGAAAAAGTGAACTGCAGCTGTCTTGTTGGTTTCATTTTTAGGCTGCAGCAGCACATCCCCTTTCGGGAAAGTAAGCTGACTCACTTCTTTCAAGGCTTCTTCACTGGTAAGGGGAAGGTGTGCATGATAGTGAACGTCAGCCAGAGCGCCTCTGCGTATGATGAAACCCTCAATGTGCTCAGGTTTTCAGCAATTGCTCAGAAAGTAAGTGTTCACATTTGTATGAAACTGGAAATAAATTATTGGAGTCACCATGCAGTTAGAGACATGCAAAAGGCTATGGGTCGGCTAGCTGGCTTCTGCCCTTAGAGCTCTTTTGAAGGGCAGGTGAATGTTTCAGAAGTCAGAGCTTGGTAGGACTTACTTGCAAACAAGGAAGTACATGATTGTAGTCCTAGTATTGGAATATGAATGGCCCATTCAAACAAGATTGTTACCTATCCTAGCTGAAATTCTTAACTGCTTTGGGATCATCTTATACTTTACATTATGATCCCTGAGAAAAGTGTGTGTGTGTGTGTAGGAATTTAAATGCCACACATTTGCTTTCTTACCAATACCTGAAAGAGATTGGAAAGGGGAAAATGTGGTTAATTATGGGACTGATCTACAAGAGTGACAGTAACATCCGGGGGTGGGGTGAAAAACGAATCTCCAGTTTTCAAGAACTGATACACGAAGAAGCATCCTTGGCAGCAGCCGCTTATACAAATTAACTTGTGTTTCCTGTTCTGTAAGCAGATCATTAAGTGGTATCTTAAATCAAGTACACATCTTCTCTAAAATTTGAAGGCCTTACACAAATATTACCAACCAAGGAAACTTAAAATGTAAACAACCAAACTTCCTCCCCCTTCCAAATCACTGTAACACCTATTCTGAAGTGTCGACTCACCTTCCTTATAATCTCAATTACTGCAAATAACTCCTGTGATATTCATATAAAACAAATCCTTCTGCACTTATGTGGCACATCTACAACCTGTGTGCTTTCTGCAAAGTTTACAAATGGTATCCATGTCTGGTGATTGTGTTGACTCCCCAAGCTTCTAGTTGATAGGCAAAAGCTCACCTATGTACAGCATAGCTGCCAAGTTTTCCCTTTTCTCACGAGGAAGCCTATTCAGCATAAGGGAAAATCCCTTAAAAAAAGGGATAACTTGGCAGCTATGATGTACAGTGGTACCTCAGGTTAAGTACTTAATTGGTTCCGGAAGTCCGTACTTAACCTGAAGCGTACTTAACCTGAAGTGTACTTAACCTGAAGTGAACTTTCCCATTGAAAGTAATGGAAAGTGGATTAATCCGTTCCAGACGATGAAAAACACCCCCTAAAACAGCAATTTACCATGAATTCTGCTGGCTTAATGAGACCATAAATCATTGACTGAGGGAAGGAGGGAGGGAGGGAAGAGAGAGAGAAGGAAGGGAAGAGAGAGGGAAGGGAGGGAGAGAGGGGTGAGAGAGAGAAGGAAGGAAGGAAGGAAGGGGTGGGTGAGAGAGAGAGGGAAGGAAGGAAGGAAGGAAGGAAAGAAAGAAAGAAAGAAAGAAAGAAGGGGCGAGAGAGAGACAGGCAGTAGCATCCCGCCGACATTCGCAGGAGCTCTTGTGAGAAGCAGCAGCAGCATCCCGCCGCCGCCTCTCGTGGAGGCTTTGCAGGCCCCGCTGATGTCCGGGCTTCACTCCGGGCAGCGGCGAGGCCTCCGAGAGCTCGGGTTACTTACTTCCGGGTTGCAATAGTTTGTAACCCAAAAATACGTAACCCGAAGCGTTTGTAACCCGAGGTACCACTGTACCTGTAAGGTGCCACATAAATGGATGATGCTAAACAACAGAGCTATTGATTTGCCAATCTATAGCGGGGGGGGGGAGGAAATGGAGCCCACCTAGCCTCTGCATCTGGCCCTCAGGCCATGTGCTTCACCAGCCCTGCTCTGCAGTATCCTCCAGTGCCTTTCACCTAGTCCTAGAGTGTGTTATTGGAACTGTGATCCTGTCTCTTTCCTGCCTGGATGGAGAGGGTCGCCGGGTTATAAAATGCAGTGGTCCCATCATATTGTAAAATGAGACCTAGCACCTTGACATTAATGATCTAGAGGGGCAGTGGGCTCACTCTTGTTGGGGGTCTTCAGAACGAGGCCTGACAGCTGTTACTTGGGGTGTTCATTCAGTGGATTTCATTCGGTGTGTTGAGCTGTCTGGATGGCCTGCAAGGAGGTGTTTGGCTACCTGAATGGGATGCAAGACCCCCTCCACCACCTCTGCTTCTGTGTCATAACAAAGAAACTATATGGCATGGATTTATGCTGGAAGAAAACATGGATTCTGGAAATCCTTAAAACAAGCACGCTTTTGTTTTTGTTTTGGCAGGAAGCTTTAAAAGCAGCTAAAACTACCGTTACAAACTGGCTTTCATATGTTTTTTGCTTCCTTCCTAAATAGGTCATGGTCTTAGATTCCAACGATTCTCCCCCAGAAGAGTCATTTGAGCAGATGGCTGTCAAAGCTGAATCTGAAATTAAGACTGAAGAAGATGTGCATGTACCCGTTAAAAGAGCAACTATACTCTGGGAAAGGACTTTGGAGGATGTGAGGGAAGATGAAGAGGAGGGGGAGGGGGAAGAGCTAGAAGATGATGGCTGTGGGATGTATGAGGTAAACTCTGTGGCAGAAACCAGACTTGACAGAGAGGCTGAGCCTGAAGAAATGCCAAACCAAGTGGGCGATGAAGACAGCGACGTCGTCATTGGAAAAGAAAAGTACCAGGTATGCCCTTGTGACAGGAATAGCTATGTGGATCTGTTGCAGCAAAAAGGAGGAATGCTTGAAATTAAGAGCCACTGAGTTAATTTGGGGCGTTTACACTCTGCTTCTCTAAGGTGTGTAAATGGACGTAGCAGTCAGTTTGAAAACAAAAAAGATGCACAGAAAAATGTCTGCTGGATAGGGCTGCCCACCTGTCAAATGATCTGAGGTCACGATAATACCTTTTTTGTCTGCTTGGTTTGAAATCCAGCTGTGTGGGTGAAGGTACAGCTTGCAAAGTTTCGGTAGTCAGCTGACCATCAGGTCCTGCTTTGCAGGATGGCTATTATGAAGCCCTGTGCAAAGGGCTGTTCAGGCATGATAGGTGGGACCTGCAGGTGCCCTTTAGACTGAGCCAGGCCTGTCCCACGCTTAAAGTTCTATTTGAGATTGGGTGTAGGGCAGGGTGCAATGGCTTGGCTGATATAGCCTCGTGAGCCAAATGGGGTGGTTCTCCACCATTGCCACAGGTTAAGGCTTGGGATTCGGTGGCCTCTCAAACTTGGTCATTTGATCCCAGGACTTCCTGCCATTCTATAAACCATTTTAGGTTTTCCAAGTCTCCCTAGGGATTCACTAGAATGCATTTTTACGTCCGCCTTTCTTGTGACTCACAACGTAAGAAGCAACAGGCTTTGGGGCTCCCCGTAAACAAAATGACTTGATGCGCCATGGCAACGGATCCCTAAACATGCCTTCCACGTGCTGACTCTACTCCCGGTGCTCCTGTTTAGAGGCTGCTTGCTATAATAGAAGATCTGAAAAACAAGCTGATTGCCGAAAAGAAAGACAAGCTGCTCATGGAGCTGAAGATCCGTGAAGAGGTCATGCAGGAATGCGCCCAGTATTTTGTAGAAAAGGACAGCCATTTCAAGTAAGTTTGCCGGTCTTGTATTTCCAGAGGGCTTGCCAGCATTGCTTTTATGTTCAGGATTGGCATGCATCCACTTATAGCCCAATCCAGCAGCCAGCTGGCTATGAACTGTGCACTGATACCCAAGGGAACAAGGCACACTTCATGTGTGTGGCATCTTTATGTGCATGCTTTAAAGTTCAGCTTTAAAGTTGCCTGATTGAAAACACCCCCTTGTGCATCTTGCTACACTGTGGTGGAATACAGAGCTCATAAATCTCAAGGCCCTCTTGGGGAGCAGAGTTGGCCCTTCCATTCCCTGAGGGCACACAAAAGGTAATAGCTGCACTGAGGTATCTTCTTGTTGTTGCTCTTATTCAGAGTGTAGGATTCGCCATAAGCCACATTTCTTTCCCTGCTTTCCATTCCCAGATGTGTTTTGGCTACAGATATTTTAAAGCAGCTCCCATTTTCAAGTACAGGCATTTTCTTTATGTCCTCTACCATTCTTTTGTCTTAAGACCTGCACCAGCAGTTGGTGCTTCCCAGGAGCCCAGGGGCTTACCATCGTTGCTCTTCCTGACATTTTGCCTTTTGCTGCTGCTGCTGTCATCCTCCTCTGGAGTAGAGGAGGTTTCTCTTTGGGAGAACCATTTGACATGTATTTCATTTCTGTCACTGGTTAAACTTAGGACATTTGTTGGCCGTACGCAAGAAATCATGGAGGACAACTGCGAGGAGCGCATGCAGATTTACAAGGACTTGGTGAAGGAATGCATCCCACTGCCAAATAGCAGAGAAGAAGCAGAAGAGACTCAAAAGGTACAGCCTAATAAGACGGGGAATGCCAGTAACCTTATTCCACCTTGAACCTCTTAAGAGATGTATTTCTAAAGTTTAGCTCTCAAACTCACTGGGGTCCTAATGTAAAAATGGCACCCAAACCTATGTGGTTGTAGCGGTCTTGCTGTGCCAACAAGGTCAGACTGTATAGTTCTGCTACCTGAAAGACACTTGAGATGCTTGCAGTTTGAGACCCCAGGGATCTTTCCAAAGGTAAAGCCCCTTTTCTACCTGAAATATTAACCTTTTAACAGATAGGTTAGCTAAGTCTAACCGCTGGGTGCCCTGATTTTGAATGCATTGAGGAAGAACAAGAAAGTGCAGCCATACAGAATGACCACATCTCAATTGTAGAACTTCTGCTTTGAATGATGAAGTTCTCCAGTTCAATGTTCCAGCATCTCCATGTAAGTGCTGGAAGAGAACCCTGACTGAAATCTTAGAGAGCAACTTGCTCGAGTTTCACTTGCACGAACTCAACTTTATGTGGCTGAAGGCCAGCTGGTTGAAATCGCAGAGATTCAGCGGAGAACTTAAATTGGCAGGAAAAGAGCTTTTGAGCACTCAGACCTGCTTACCCCGGGCTTTGGAGACCTTGGATCAGCCTTGCAAGATCTCACGTGAGCCTCCCATAACCTAGCAAGCAATGGAGAGAGCTCAGGAACTCTGCACTGCTTGGGATGGTAAAACCTGTGTAGCGCACCATCTCTGGAAGGTGAGATTGCTCACGTGGGGGCAGTTCCAAGGGGGTGGTTTGAGTATATGTGTTATTACATATACCCGACATCCCCTGAACGAAGCCCTCGTGTAAGATGCAAGTTACTTGTACTGAGCTAGATGGTGGACTGACTCTTGAAGATGCCATATACAATACAATGCTGCTTTAACTTGAGGGTCAGTCCTCATCATGCCAAATTAGCTGGGGTATATGAGCAGCGTTGGCTGGTCTAGCAGACTTTGTGAAGGACCCTCCATTCTTGGCTCTCTCCCCATCTCCCTCCAGAGGACTTTTCCAGTGGTCCTCTGGTGTGATATTGCCTCCTGGTGGCCAGTGAAGCTCCTGTATGAGCAATGAATGAATTAATCTTTATTTGCGCCAGCCATCGGCCATAGCAACAAAGGAACAATGTGATATACAAGGAACAGAAATAAAAAGTCAATTATATAAAACACACTTAAGGGTCCTGAATCAACAGTCAAATAGTGGACCTTATTCCGATTGCCCCAGCTAAAAAACCTTGCAACCTTTGTTGTCATCTGCTCATCTTGATCTGCCAAGAGAAAAGACACTGTGGCAGTGGTTGGGCAACCCAGAATGGAGAAGAAAAGCCTGTATGATAAGCCTGTATGATAAGCCTGTATGAGCAAATTTTCATTGTTCCCCTTTATTTTTGTGTATTTCTTTCAATAAGGGAGCGGAAGCTAGAGGATTGGGAAATCCAGCTGATATTTCCTGCGTGGTCGAGTCACTGCAAGAAAATGTCACTGATATTAAGCAGCAGGCCCAAATAGCGTATGGGATGCTTAGTGCCTTAGAAGCGCCCCAAACAACTATCGAGCGTCTTGAAAAGCAGTTGGCAGAGGTCACAGCTGCGTTATCTCACACCCGGGAGGAGCTCTTGGCCAGGAAAGAAGGTAAGTATGATGGTGAAACTTTATAAAAGTATTGACTAGGATCTAAAGAAACAAACAGCCAGTTCCATGCACCCAACAGGACTTTGGCCTTGTGTTTCCTGGCTAGCAGTCTTTCTTTCCCACAGCAAACTACATGGAAAAGCAATTTGGGATGTGGCATTGAGACAGGGAAGGGCTCTGTTCTTAAAGGGAAATAAGTCCAAAAGCCCAGTAGCCTTTTACTTAATATATTGTGTCTACTACTACTTTAAAGTATCAAACTTTGCAGTATCAAATACAGAATGTGGTTAGAACGTCTAACGCATCTCCAAGCAAATTTGATTATTTCTTTCTACGACATGTATTCAGTGTTAACTTTTAACCACTCTATTACAGAGCTAATAAAACAGGAGAATAAACTGAGTGAATCTGCTAAAGTGGTTCAAGATGCTACTCAGGTAAGTGCGCTTAGATTTCTTTAATATCTGCCTTTGCAATAGGAGTCGCCAACTTTTCTGGACATTCTGGTTTTGAGTTTTGGGTACCAGTCACAAAATGGCTGTCAGGGGGCATAGCATAGCACAAAAGGACTGTTATGAGGGGAGGCATGGTATAACACAAAACTACTGGTAGTATAGTTATTGCTGATACCCCCCCTCCCCCTCCCCCGTGAGAACCTCATGCTTGCCATGGAAAGTCAGCTATGTCTGCTGGTCCTCATGGTAGAAATACAGCTGTTAAATGCACAATAAGTCTTTTTCTTCCAATGCCAGAAGGGAGGAGCTCTAAACCCATAGCTTATGAAGCTGTGAAAAAATCACCTGGACCTGGCCTACAATTTGCCTCACTGCATGTTGAGTTTCCAAATGACCACATATTGCAGTGCACTGTTGTGTCTAATCCTAAATTTATTTACCTTCTCCTTAAGAAAATGGCTCTTCAGAACAAGCGCATACAAGAGCTAAGTGAAATTGTGGAGCAAAAGGATGATGAAATAGCAAGGCTGAAAGTTCTGATAAATCAGCTGGAGGCAATCATAAAAGAGTCTGTGAGTGTTTAATTTTCCACTTATTAATCTCAAAAGCAGCAGTTGCATGTTGACATAGTGGTGCCAAATTAAAATGCTGACCTGGAGCAAAACTGGGCTCCAAAAGCCACATGCTTAATACAGTTCCCCCAAGGGGGACTTTTAAGAGCTTTATTTTTTGAACAGCAAGCCTTCAAGTCTCCTCACAAAGACACTCTTAAAATGGAAAGTTTCAGAAAAGGTGTTTTGTGATAAGGCACGAGTGCCTGCTGTTCAAAGAAAGTTAAACACGCTGCGTGCATAAGCCTTTGGGTGTGTCTAAAACAGCTCTATGGCTCCTGGATTCCCGACTTAAAACTTGTTACTTGTATTTTATGTTACCATACAAGCATAATAGGATTTGCCTCGCTGCCTTTGGACAGAGCAAATGCATTTTTGTTCCCAGGGCCTGGTCTGAAAGCGCATGATGTAGCAGCAGGCTTTTAGAAGCTAGGCAGGTCTGGTTCTTGGGAACACCATGTATAATGTCTTGAAAAGAAAGCTTGGCTATAAATGCAGTCAAATTTTCCTTAGAAAAACACCAACTTTGTATTTCAAGAGGGGCAGAGGATGATCTGATTAAAATTCATGAGGTACCTTAAGGCAGATTTTAAAATGGCAGCAATGTGCAAGGAAGAATGGTCAGACTTTGGAGGGTGGAATGGAGAAGATGGTAGCAAGAGTGAACGGCAGTGGGGTAAAATACAGAGGGAGGAAAGGGGGGGAGGAATGTATTTTTGTTTTTCGGAAGGGGCTTCACTGTGTGTCAATCACGGCAGTTTTCATCAAAATAGAAGAAATCCCAAATTCTCAAGGGGAATAATGTCTTCTGTCTAATGTAATCTTCCGCAAAGTGAGGCCTTCCCAGTTTCATTGGGCTCCCAACTCCCATCAACCTGCATTTATGGTCAACGACCAAATCTGATGGGAGTTGTCATTCAGCAATACCTGGAAGGCCAAAGGTTCCCCACCTCTCTTAAGGCAATGTGAGAGCTGCTGGGGGAGTAGAAGACAACAGTGGTCTCTAGCCACTGACTCATTGGTTATTCAAGCACCAGACCAATGAAATTGAAATGGTTATACAGTGGTACCTCAGTTTTCAAACATAATCTATTCCAGAAGCCTGTTCGACTTCTGAAAAGTTCGAAAACCGAAATTCAGTAGCCAACAGCTAGGATTTAGGGTCTTGCACTCTGCAGATGCCGCCTTTCCTGTTTGACTTCCAAGGTGCGTTCAAAAACCGAAGCAGTTACTTCTGGGTTTTCAGTGTTCAAAAACCGAAACGTTCGACTTCCGAGATGTTCAAAATCCGAGGTACCACTCTACTAAATTGCCTTCCCTTTTTATATTAATGCAGGAGAGCACAATAGCCAGTATTAAACGACAAATGGCACAGGAAAACGCTACCAGAGAAAGCTGCTCCTGTTCTCGCCAGCCTGTGGAGAACTGTGTGGGTGGCAGAAGAAAACGATGCTTAGAAGATGCAGAGGAGGTGGAAGGTCCACCTGCGAAGCAAGGTATCATTTCCTGTTCTGCAGATGCAGAGGCTCCTGAGGTCAAAAGCTAACAAAAGAGCCCCAGCATAAAGGAAGGGGTGGGAAGAAAGCTGACTGTCAGATCAAACCAGGATATGCATCTTGCCTGAACTCTTTGTTGCTTATTGTTTTATATTATACAAGTCTGAAATAAAAGTGCCTTAATTGAAAACTTCCTTTTGCATGTTGTGTCTATTCATCATAGAGTGGGTGTAAGCTATCCTTCTGCTGTATGAGCTATCCTCTGTTTAGTGAATCTGCTTCTTCAATGTAACTTGATTTTTCTATGTGTTCTAGTCAAAAGAATTGTCCGAAATATTATCTGTGTAGGTCCAGTGCAAGCGTGATGTTCCCTAAGAATGCTTAAACATCGGGCGTCTTCTGCAGGTTCCCACCTCTCTTCCGTTCTCTTCCGTCCTTTTCTGCTTTTGCATGATGCACAGCAGTGTTATATCCACGCTGAGGTTAAACAGGCAATGGTTAGCGTTATTTGCCAGGTATTTGAGACAGCTAAAAAACATAGTTAAAGAACCAACTGAACAAACAAATCGCTTTGCGCGCAACAGGCAACACATCCTACCAATATGAAGGGGGGACACCCCCCCCCCCCATGATCTATTGATGTTTGTGTTTAATTTCTTTTTTTCTTTTTACTTATTTATAACTTTTTATGACTTTATTGTCCGGCCTTACATTTTCATATTGTTGTGAACCACTGTGATGTATTTTAATGACATAACAGTATATAAATGTTTTTTTTATAAATAAATTGAGAAACATCTTTTACTTGGGCCCTAGAGCTGAAGAAATCGTATTCTTGGGCCTTCAGTAGGAAAAAAATATTCAGATGATTCTTTGCCTTTTTAAAGCACGAAAGTGGTTCTTGTAATGTGAAGATGGTTCTTACTGGTAAAACATCTCAAATCGGGATTACTTAGTATGGTAAGACCAGAAACAAAGCTAGCCAATAAATGGCTGTAACTTAATGGATAGTATTTAACTCCGTTTACAGTAATTCTGTTAAAGTAAGCTTCCTAGGTCCTTGCCCAATGATGATGCTCATATCTTTTTAGGTGTTGTAGTTGCCCAATCTTATCATAAGATCCGAACTTTAGAATGGAGCAGAAATTAAAAAGATGGTCTCCAGCTGTGTGAAAGCACATCCATTTCTGAGTGAACCAACAATCTTTTTATTGGCCGCAGATCTTCTGGAAAATATTTGCTTGGTATTGGCTTACTGTTGGATAGAAGTAACCATCTTTTTAAAATTTTTGTAGGGTCAGTTATCAACCAGTCTAAAGATGCCACAGAGACAAAGAACACCAAAGAAATGCAAGAAATGAAGGAAAAAGGAGCAATGCTGGCATTGCAAGAAACCAATCGAATGTTAGAAATGCAGTTGGCTACGCTCGAGAAGGAGATGGAAAAACAGAAAAATGAGAGTGAGGGCTTTTCTAGAAAGATAGCCAGCTTGTGTCAGGAACCGTTTTCTTCAGAAGAAAGGGCTTCTATCTTAAGCAGGGAACTCCAGCAGCAGCAGGCTAATTGTGAGAAGATAATGGCTGAAAACGTTGTGCTGAAAAATGAAAGTAAGGGTCAAGAGGAGAAAATTCAGGCTCTCCTTCAAGATCTAGAGGCTGCCAGACAGAATATTGCACAGAAAAAATCCAAGGTAAAAGAGGTTGAGGTAAAAATAGGCGAGCTAAGCAAGCTCACTGTGGATATTGACTTGGCAAACCAAACGGAGAAGGCAGAGATTCCCAAAGAGGAGCCTGAGGAAACTCCTGCAACTGCTGTTCGAAAGAGCTCCTTTCATTGCAGCATGGAACTTATCTGGGAAATAAGCAAGGAGATCATTCACGCTTCCTCTCAAAAGAGCGCTCATATGGAAAACCTCCTCCAACAAGTTGAGCAGTTGCAGAGGCGGGTTTCGGATGCTGAGGATCAGGCATCTCGGCTAAAGTTAGAGCTGAGCCAAATGACCAACCAAAGGGATGTATCCTTGCAGGAAAAGGAATGCGCCCTGAATCAGTTAAGGGGCCTGCAACAGGAAAACCTGTGTTATGCTGAAAAATACAGGGAAGAGCAAAACAGAGCCCTTGGCTATTTAGAGACAGTTAAAAAAACTGATGGCCTGTTGGAAGAGTGTCGGGCAAAAGAGGCTGCCATAGCATCTCTGGAGCAAGCGCTGAAAGAAAAAGAATCTGCAGTTTTAGCCATGGAAGGAGAGGTGAAAGACATGCAGGAGAAACTCAACCTTTCAGAATCCGAAATGCAGAGGTTAAGTGACCAGGAATCTCAACTGAAGGCAGAAGTTCTAGAGTTGAGAAATAATTTGAGAACCGTTGAAAAGAATTATGAAGAATCAAAGCAAGCAACGGAACGGTAAGAAACTATTTTATCTTCCTGAAATGCAGGCATGCACTTAAAAGGATGTTAGTTCTTGTATTGCTCTGTTTACAGTTCTTTTTCCCAGGAGTGGTTTACATTGTGGTGGTCTCCTATCCCGACATTGCCCAGGGTCAGGTCCCCATTCCACCCTTTTAGCTTCAGTAGTTGAATTGTATTATGGAACAGAGTTCTTGATTGGCCCTTACGGTTTTCTTGCAAATTGGTGGTGGTGTGTGCTGTTTCTCTTCTGTGAAGAGACAGCAGTGAGAAAAATACAATGAAAACATATGTGTCTTCAGACTGTTATGAGCCATTTTTTAAAGTTATGAGCTTTACCTTGGCAAGCTGTTCTAAAATAGTGTAGATTAAATTGAGGAGTGTGTAATAAAGGCATGACGAAGGCTTCAGACGTGTGCCGTTTCTCTGGGAGTAAACCCCACTAATCAAAGAATGGGATTTGCTTCTGAATAAGCAAGTTTGGGATTAGGCGGCACATTTTTTAAAAATGGCTTTGAAAATAGGTTCACTGGATTTGAACACTGTTGAGTAACTGATGTCCCTGATGGGTGAGGGGCACATGGCACAGGCAGTTAGTGACTTGTGGCGGCACCTCCTTCAACCTGGGGAATTGTGGTTGTCCTGTTGGCCAGCCCTTTAGCCTACAGCTGCTGTTGCTGAATGCCAGGTCAGCTCAGTAAGACCTCCCTCATTCATGATCTGATTATGGTTGAGGAGGATGATCCTGGTCTATATCACTGTGAGGAGGGCAGAATTGGTCTCACCCAGCTGTGCCCACCTGGGTACTCGGGGCGGCATCAGGGCAGATTGGAAAGTTAGCCGGGGGGGGGGGGTTGCTGTGGTCTGTAGAAATCCCCCCCTCTCTGTCCAGTGGGTGGGTGGGTTTAGAGCAGGCATCCCCAAACTTCAGCCCTCCAGATGTTTTGGACTACAATTCCCATCATCCCTGACCACTGGTCCTGTTAGCTAGGGATTATGGGAGTTGTAGGCCAAAACATCTGGAGGGCCAAAGTTTGGGGGTGCCTGGATTAAGGGTTCTGCTGGTTTACTGCCCCACCTCGTTGCCCAGCAGTCTCCCTGCTTTAGCTGGTTTTAGAGGCCATGTTAAGGACTCCCAGACTTCTGGTTTTGGTAGATTTCAACATCCATGCCAAGGCGACTGACTCTGGGGTGGCTTGGGATTTCGTGGCTGCCATAATGAAACTGGGGTTGTCCTAACATGCTGCCAGCCCAATGCATATGGCAAGCCACACTCTGGCCCTTGTTTTCTCAACTGGGCAGGAACCCCCATTGTTCTACCTGGACACTGAGGTCCAGCACTGAGGGTCTTCTGGCAGTTCCCTCACTGCGAGAAGCAAAGTTACAGGGAACCAGGCAGAGGGCCTTCTTGGTAGTGGCGCCCTCCCTGTGGAATGCCCTCCCATCAGATGTCAAGGGAATTAACAACTATCTGAAGTTTAGAAGACAGCTGAAGGCAGCCCTGTTTAGGGAAGTTTTTAATGACTGATGTTTTAATATATTTTTAATCTTTTGTTAGAAGCCGCCCAGAGTGGCTGGGGAAACCCCGCCAAATGGGCAGGGTATAAATAAATAATAAATTATTATTATTACTATTATTATTATTAAAAGGGTGACGTAAAAGTGGGGGATATTGACATCAGATCACTTTCTGTTGAGATATAGGCTTTTTAGCACCTTTTCCCTCTCTGTAAAGGCAAGGGACCTATTAGGGTGGTTGCTCTTAGAGGCTGATGGATCCAATGGATTTTCAGACAGATCTGAGGGATTTTCTGGCTGATATGACTGGTGCTCCTGTCGAAGGCTTGGTCAACCTTTGGAGCATCTACCCAGGCAATTGACAGATCATGATGGTTTTACTATGCATTGCTGAAATGTTCTTGCTGATGAAGTTTTGCTGCTGTTTTATTGTGTCTGTCCTTATAGGTTATTGTACTCCTTTTATAGTACAATATAAATGTATTCATTTTTTTCCAGTTTTGTGTTAACGTTATGCTTCCGACTTTATGTTATGTAATTTTATTTTATGTTATTTCATTCTCTTAAAAAAATGTAAGCTGCTTGGAGAGTCGTGTGGCAAGCGACTAATAAATTAAATCATTATTATTGTTATTATTATTATTATTAATTTTATAATATTTTTACCAGGCTTGCTCAACCTGGTAGCTCCTAGAAACCCTCATTCTCTTCTGTGTCTTGACTTCCTAGAATTAAGCCCCAAGGCTTAAAGAAAAAAATTCTCAAATAATTTTGTCCCCCCCCCCTCCCCCTGGCTGCTTTTTTCTTTCCAGGTTGAATAAGGAGCTCTCTGAGAGCACGACTTTTTCCACCTGTCTACAAACAGAAATCCAGCAGAAAAATGAAGAATATGCTAACCTGAAAGAGAAACTGGCTGATGCCAAAAAGCAAATCGAGCAAGTTCAGAGACAGGTTTGTAGGAAGAGCAGTCAGGAAAACGCAATTTCTTTATTTTATGTAATTATTTAATATATATATCAATAGATATCATCATTGCACCGCTGGAATTAGACCACTTGCTCTTTATGTGAACTGCTTTGAGCACAGATGTGTGTATATGGAAAACGCAATCTAGAAATGAATTTGACCCTGAGGAAATATCTCCTCCTAACAATCTTTCCCAGTCAGCTGGGGAGTGCAAGAGGTTGAGTGCAAGAGGTTGTGGGGTTTGGCCCCATCCAGTGCTGGCTGCTGGTCTGCTAGCTAAGAGAGAATTGGGTGCTCCCACCCCTACTGGACACCATTAATCTTCCAGTATGCTTTGCTGGTGCGCTTTATTTCTATGTCCTGCTCCTCGTGCTCCAAGTTGCAACCAAAGCGGGCAACTTTGAACCATGCAGCTGTTTGTGGCTTTTCTGTGCAGAAACAATAATACAGCATCAAACACCTACAGAGACTTGAATCTTCTTGCAGGTGGGGGACATGCGTGCCGAAGAGAAACTACTACGGAATAAAGTCAGTGAACTTGAAAAGGCCAAAAACCAGCTATCTGAAGAGCTGGTCATCAAGCAGCGAACTATCCAGGAATTTAAGAAGGTTCTTCTTCTTCTTCTTCTTCTTCTTCTTCTTCTTCTTCTTCTTCTTCTTCTTCTTCTTCTTCTTCTTCTTCTTCTTCTTCTTCTTCTTTGTTGTAATAAAAATCATGTCTGCTTTTGTGTAATACTGTGAGAACTCCCTGCATAACAAATACAGAAGTGTTGGAGTATAGGGATTAAGCATATGACTAGGCTGTCCTAGGCCCTGACTGGTTGTGGCTGATGGGAGTTCTAGTCCAGCAGCTTAAGGCTATGTTCTGCTTCCCCTGTTGGACACAGAATACCTGCTGTCAGGAATCTCAACTGGGGAAGGGTGCTTTCACATGCATGTCCCGCCTTCAGACTTCCCATAAGCATCTGATTGGCCACTTGTGAGAACAGGCAGCTGGATTAGATAGACCTTGGTCTGACCCAGTAGAATTCTTAGCATTGGTTACTCCTAACTTAGACATACCACTATCACTGTTCCCTATATTATGGATGGGATAATACAGGTACTTTGCACTGGCCCCGTGAGGATTTCAGAGGTTAATGAAGCACGTTGAACACTTTTAAAAATGCAGAGTGAAAGTGTCAAGAAGCATTTACACAAAACAGATCTCAAATATGATCAGGAATAGGTCAAGAACCTTTGTGTGCCTACGTCCGTATATGTTGTTCTCTATGCTGCATGGGTGACGGCTTTTTCCCCAGTCATGCAATGAATTTTCCACTGTGTTTTGCACCTCTCTCCTGCATCACTATAATCCAGTAGCCTTCAGACCTGGGACCCATCTTTTTAACCCAAACCTGCATTGAGAGACCTGTTTAATTTCTCCCCATATATTTGTTTGCTGGTAGTACTGCTGTTTCGACCCATCTTGGATTGGGGATGATCTAGTTGTAATCCCCAACCCACCAATTGAAGACCAATGCATCAATCTACCTTCCAGGTCTGCTGACTTTGCCATAGGTGAAGCCAGAGTTTTACAGTTGAGCTCAGTTTTAGAGTTAAGCTTATGCTACTGAAAAGTTAGGCCGGATCTTGCCCTTGATCAGCATTAAGTTGGTTCAAAGGAAAACTGTTCCTTAGAGTTTACTTCTTAAGATTGTTATTGTGTAACAAGGCTTTAAATTTATGGACAGCTATTGATATTGATGTAGTTTTCATTTTTGCACATATGCACCTTTCCCCCCTCTGTGTCCAAATTAGGAAGAGCTGAATAAGAAACTTGAGGAAGCTTTGCAGCAGTATCAGAAAGCATGCAAGGGTATGTAATAACCAGAGTTTGTATATTTTACAGGGAAGTGTGCCCTAATTTTGGTTTATTGTGTTCACGGTGTTGGATGTTTTTGTTCTGGACTATTATTTCAGTAGTCAAACCTTGCTGTTTTTAAATATTGAGTTTGGCTGCGGCTCTAAACAAGTACAGTAGTACCTTGGTTCTCAAACTTAATCCGTCCCGGAAGTCCATTCCAAAACCAAAGTGTTCCAAAACCAAGGTGCGCTTTCCCATAGAAGGTAATGCAAAATGGATCAATACGTTCCAGACTTTTAAAAACAACCCCTAAGACAGCAATTTAACTTGAATTTTACTATCTAACGAGAAATGAAAGCAATAAACAATGTACTGCAGTCACACAATCAATCAATCAATCAGTAGCTGAACCGGGTTCCACAAGGTCACAAAAGCAAAACAAAAAGAGCCACAAATACGCAAAATAAATAGCAAAAACAGACAGACCTCAGTGTAACACTCAAATCGGAAGCATAACACTCACAATGGATCATGTTCGGCTTCTGAAAAAATTTCCAAAAGTTTGCAGTGTTTGGGTTCCAAGTTGTTTGAGTAGCAAGGTGTTTGAGAACCAAGGTACCACTGTATGTCAGTGTTTGTTAATCTTTTTATAGATCTATGTTCCAAAGAGAAAATAATTGAAGATATGAAACTGACTTTGGAGGAGCAAGAACAAACACAGTCAGAACAAGACCAACAACTTGAAGCCAGGTTTGAAGAGAATAATAAACTCATGGCAGGTAAGTTATGAGGACAAGACAAGCTCCTTTGCCCCATTTTCTGAGCCCAACCTTCCCCCATTCCTTTGGTACGTGTGTGTGTGTGTGTGTATCTCTTAAAATATATATTCTTTATAGTTAAAATTCTGTCAAGGCTTCTGTTAAATTTGAGAGGCATAACCTTGTTAGTTCCTTATAGCAGCTTGAAGACTAAAAGTTTTGCTATGGCACAATAAATGTTCATGAACTAGAGCAGGGCTAGGGACGATATGATGCAACCTGGCTTGGGATAGGCAATTTTGGAGGATACAGACCTTCTAAATAAATAATATTAAATAATGTTAAATTGGTACTGGATGGTGGTAGGGAAGAGAAGGAAGCAGAGTAGTTGAATATCATGCAGTGCAAAAAGTACAGTCTCTGACAGTACATTTAAAGTTGAAATAGCTGAAATCCAAGCACATATGAGCAACTTTTAATAACGGAGAAATGCCAGAATCCACAGTTGGGAAATACTTTTATTTGGTCCAGCCAAAATGCCACAGAAGCAAGTTCAAGTTCTCCAGAACTCTTCACTGGGCAAGATGTTAAACAAATTGGGATCAGGGTGACAAACGAAGGAGAAAGTCCAAAAAATCCCTCTGACAATGCAGTCTCTTGCATTGTTATAAATGCATATCCCCCTGTAGATCTGGAAGCATGGAAGAAAAGGTACCATGACCTAGAGGAGCAAATGAGGAGTCTGGCACAACAGAAGGTTAACACAGAATGTGAAAAAAGCACAGAGTTGCTCCGTGAAGAACTAAAAAGGCTGCAAGAGAAGCTGAAGGTAATGTTTGGGTTGCTGTCATGGTTTAAAGATTTCTACATGACTTTGTTGCCAACCACTTGAAGGACCTCATTGCCATCTGTCCTGCCTGTTGTCAGAAGAATATTAATAAACTGCTACTGCAGTTTCTGAGGGTAGAAGGGGCAGGTAAGCCTGAGTGTCTAAGACCCGTGTGTCTGGAACATCATTATCCAGGTGGTTTAATGATTTTCCACTTGGTGTGAGTCAAACCCTTACTCGAGCTCACCTTAGTGAAATGGGTTGTTTGTCCTATCATGAAGGAATAGTGTTACCTGTGCAAATTACCCAAATGCATGTGCAACTTGCACCTTTGACTGAACCTAAAGTATCTAGAAATGTGCATTTGCATGGCCTGGTAATATTGGCATGAGCAAGTTCCTGCTGGCTCCAGTAGCTTAGAGCTACAAGTGGGTTCTTAGGCCTTCACTGGCCTCTTTATTTCTTCAGCTGCTGTAATTTCCTTCCCTGAACCCAGAGCCTTCTGAGGTGGAGTAGGCAAGTGGAAAAAGAATTGTTGCATCCATACAGCTCATAATCCTAAAGCTTACTCAGTTCTTCATTTCGTACTTGGTAACAATGCTTGGTGTCCCATTACAATACACACACAAAAACTTATTAAGGATAAATAATTGGAATAAGGGGCATAAAGAACAAGGCAAATCAAAGAAAATACGCAACACTGATATTTGATACAATTATTAAAGGTCAGGATATTATTCATCCCAGGTCATATACTTGATAGGAACTATCATATGCCAGCTGCGCTGATGTCATGGTCCATAGAAACCTATTTTTTTCCTTCACTTCTCACTTCCCTCTGTGGGCCCCTAGCCTCATGCTGTGGCCCCCCATTTATGCATTTCATTGAGTTTCATTGCACAGCTTAAAGTTCTTGCACTAGGGGAACTGCTTAGTTGGATACCATCCATAGCTACCATGACAACATTATTTGGGTGGACTCTGCCTTTCCTGAGAGTTGTTCATGTGGCTATGTACAATTTCCCAGACTGACGAAATGGAAGCTTCAAATTTCCCCCCTTTGCATGCAAAAAAAGAGAGCGGGCAAAAGAAGAGCATGCAGACAGAAGGCTTGCTATTGTGGTATTCGCATAATGCTAAACCATGGTTTGGCACTGCCTCTGAATGTAGCATAGCTTTGGAACTACTGTACAAATAACTCAGCAAGGGTGCTTCATGTTGGTGGGTGGACACTTTTTTCTGTAGAAAAGAATAACACGTTCTTTCCAAACCTTGTGACTTTTTAACATTTTAACAGGAATATGAAGAACAACAGAAAATAGATCGCAAAAAGTGGCTGGAAGAAAAAATGGCTCTCATAACTCAGGCAAAAGAAGCAGAGACTCACCGTAACAGAGAGATGAGGAGATTTGCTGGAGACAGAGAACATCATGTGAAGCAGATGGAAGAAGCAGTGAGTAACCATGAGTTCCTAGTGCACTAACCAGTTCTATGTGGAAGGGTCAAACAGCAGGTGTATACAGGAAGGATGTGCTAAGAAGTAAGTCCTACTGTTTTCAGTGGGGTTTACTTTCAGGTAAATGGACAGTGTTCTCGAAGCTACGAACATGAGTTTGACCAAACTGCGGGAGGCAATGGAAGATAGGAGTGCCTGGCGTGCTCTGGTCCATGGGGTCACGAAGAGTCGGACACGACTAAACAACTAAACAACAACTGGGCGTATGATTGCAGTCTTAACCCTTGAAAAGATCAGCAGCCTCTTCCATAGAATTGAAGAGTTGGAAGGGGCCATGAGGATCATCTAGTCCAGCCCTCTGCAATGCAGGAATCTTTTACCTAACGTGGGGCTCGAACCAACAATCCTGATATTAAGACCCTCATGTTCCACCACCTGAGCTATTTCGTACTGTTCCTACTCATGGCTCATAGCGTAAAATACTATACCCCATTACCTTCTCTCCAGAGTGCACATTTTAAATTATATCACTTTTATTCATATCCTGCCTTTTCTTCAAGCAAGTCAGGGGGGGTGACAGAGATGCTGCATTTTATCCCTGTGACAATCCTGCAAGGCAAGTTAAGCTGAGAGATGGTCACTGGCCCCAAATTGCCCTTTCACCTCTGGTCCCACTCCAACCCTCTGTCTGTACTGGAATAGTATAATGCATTTTATCTTGGGCCTCCCTTGAAACTTTAATTTGTTCCAACTGAGGCATCACAGCCGTTAGCCAGTGCTGATCACTCAGGCTGTATACTTGTGTCAAGAGAATTTCCCTGGCTACTGGTCAATACTTTGAATTTGAACTTTAGACCTTCAATAGGACTGGAGTCTCTTAGAATTCCTCCTTCCATTCAACCCCCTTGCCATGATCTGCAGATAGCACCTTGTTCTAGGCTAGTCTTCCCCAACCTGATGCTCTCCAGATATTCTGGAATACAGCTTCCTATTCCTGACCATCAGCCATGTTGATTAGGTATCAGCTTGAAGTCTGCACTGTGCCAAATATGTTCTCCTTTGGGGAAGGATCCCAAATGGGAATGAATTTACTAAAGTGTTGGGAAACCTTTTGGATCAGATCGGTATCTCCCCACCCTGCAGGTCAGCTTTTACAGGTCATAATGATGTCAAGTGATTGATAAGTGGGTGCTCCTGCCCACCTATAAAAGTTGGCCTGGGGGGTGGAGATGGAACTTTCTGTGTGTTAACTGATACACAGGGAGTTAAATCCAGGGATCACCTGTGTGAGTAGCCAATCCAGCCACATCTCTATGTGATGTCATGTGTGCAGCAGGTAGGAGTGGTTTGGGGGAAAATGTCCTGGGAGTCCAAATGGGAAGGCCTGGCAGACATAATTTGGCCCATGAGTCAGGGGTTCTCCACCCCAATCTGCTACTTCTCTACCAAATGACACAAACTAGTTTACTATTAGAATAACTTGTAAAAAAAAAGAAGCTTCCGTGTATTAAAAAAACAACAACCCTGAAACAACATGTCCACAAAAAGTCATGCAGCTGGGACAATTCCTCCCTAAAGGGTTTTTACTGTGATTTTCAATTCCTTGCCTATAGGAAAAACTTGTGACTGAGAAAGATAATGATCTCCAAAAATGGCGGGCAGAGAGAGATCAGCTGGTGGCAGCTCTGGAAGTTCAGCTTAGCTCTCTACTTTCAAGTAATGCGCAAAAAGACCAAGAAATAAAAGAACTGAAAGAAACTGTACTGAAAACATCTGGCAAGGTCTGTGCAATGCCATCTCCTTTTTCACATCTGCCTTTTTGTATTGGTGTGTCTCTCGCACACGTATTCTGTTTTTTGTGAAATGTAGTGGAAGTATGTTTAAGGGTCTTAATGACATTTCCCCCACTAGAACTTGTTTGATATTTACAAGTCCGCTGCTTGACCTACTGGGTGTTTGATGACTGTTAGCTGAATGTGCGAACTGACTCCATGAAACACATTATATCTAGGATGATCTGAAAGTTCTGTTGGAGTGGCATTCAGTCTGTGATAGCCCATTCACGCACAGAGTGATCACTTAATGTTGACCACCCAAAAACCCGCGACCATGTGGGGTGCAGACTTCTGCATATCAGAAGTTGCTGGGGAAGAACAACAGCTTTTGCCATTGGTGGCCTCACAGATCACATCTGGCAGGCTACACGGCGAAACTGTGTGAAGCACTTGCTGATCTGCGTTGGAACTTGAACTGCAGCATTTCTTGCAGTTCCAGATTCTTCAAGAATGTAGCCCGTTTTTGTAGCTGCTGAATCATGATGGGCATCTTTTTTTGTACTACCGTATTTTTCGCCCCATAAGACGCACCTGACCATAAGAGGCACTTAGTTTTCAGAGGAGGAGAGGGTGAAAGCCCCGTTTTTTGGGGGGATCAGCTCACAGTTGTGCAGATACTTTTGCAAAGAGGAAAAGCCCCATTTTTTAAAGGATCAGTGCAAAGTTGTTGAGTTTACTTTGCAAATGGAAAAAATCCTGTTCAGCTCACAGTTCTGCAGCTTCTGATAATCTAATCAGCCAGTCACATGTTGCTGAGGAAACAAACAGCCTGCCTCTGCAGAACATTCAACAATGGAGGCCTGGGCAAGGGGGCGGGGCTGGAAGGGAGCTAGCTTCCCTTATCTCCCTCCCTGATCTCTTGCAATCAGCTGCTGAGCGGCTTCCTCTTTCCCTCTTGGGAACGATCTGCTTTTCGCTCCTGGGCAACTCGGCTCCAGGGACCACGCATTTGCTCCATAAGATGCACAGAATCTCCTCTTACTTTTAAAGGAGGGAAAAAGTGCATCTTATGGAGCGAAAAATACTGTGTGTGCAATACAAGCTGGCTTTTTAATTGTCAGGGATTTCTTTTCACATATTCAGTGTGACAAATATGATTTGCATGTGGGTTTTCAAAAATATTTTGGACTCCTTTTTTAAACGAACAGAATTGTGCACTGAAACATCCACATTGAATGTACGTTGCAGCTGGATTAGCTTGTTTTTCTATAAAAGAGTGGAATCTAATGTAGTGCACTTTAACCTGTGCTTGACCATTCATTTCTTGATAAATATAGTGAAACACAGTGCTTTTCTTTTCTTTTTGTCTTTTAAAAGGATTGCAAAACTACAGCTACAGAATCTAGAGACGGCATTACAAACAATGTAAGACGAGTTAGTTCTGAGAAATCTACAACTATGCCACCCATTCCAAAAGAAGAAGCAGAAATCAAGATGGACAACCTTTGTGACTATAAACTGGTAATTTAACGTTTTAGCATCTTACAATGGAATCTTTTATTCATGCATATTCCGGTAGGCCTCCATCCTCCAATCTCTCTTTTTCCCTCGGGTTCCCTTGTGTGGAACTTCTTGCCTTGCCACCTGTCACTCTGAACCCATGTGGTTTTTGTTCTCTCTTCTTTCTGATTTACGCTGCTTTACTCCAACTGTAGGACCAGTCAGACACCATCCTGGATTCTTGTGAAGTATCTTCAGAGAGCAGCCAAGCCAGTCGATTTCCAAAACCTGAAATGGAGATTCAGTTCACACCTCTGCAGCCCAATAAGATGGAAGTGAAGCATCAGGGGAATTCTGCCACAGTGACCATAAAAGTCCCCAAGGCAAGGAAAAGGAAGAGCAGTGCCATGGATGAGGTATTTAGTCATGAGATTGTTTAATGTTGTTCAGGGTGCGTGCACATACCACTGTAAATACAGTTGTACCTTGGAAGTCAAACAGAATCCGTTCAACTTCCGAAACATTCAGAAACCAAGGTGCAGCTTCTGATTGGCTCCCGATAGCACAGGCGTGCTGGAAACAATAGTGGAAGCTGCGCCAGGCGTTCGGCTTCTAAAAAAAGATGGAAAACCAGAACACTCACTTCTGGTTTTCGATCGTTTGGGAGTCGGAACGTTTGACTCCCAAGGTACGACTGTAGTACTTAAAATATTGATTTAAAAAATCCCCCAAAGTTTCAATCCTAAACACATTAAAAAGCTAACAAACCCATTTGATGAAGTGGGCATGAAACCTTTATGTCAGAATACATTGTTATTCTTTAAGGTGCCGCAAGAAGCTTTGTTGTGTTTTAATCATATTTTAGTTGCCCCTCTGGACTGTTCACAGCCGGAAACATAAATTCCGTCTCCTAGTCAGTTGCTGTCATCTAAGCAAAGGCAGCACAAGCCAATGCATAGAGGACATCTCTGTATTTCCCAGGCAGAGAAGGTCACAGCCCAGGGAATTTGAATTTTACTTTTAGATTGGCTTTCTAGCTGAATGCAGCCTGTACTCTGATTATTGGCAGCCTTCCAATCAGTATATCATTGCCAGTGGTAGAAGTGTGCGTCAGGTTGTGCCCATAAAATATCACACTGGCCTTCCTTTCCACATAAGAGTCGGCCAATTCATAATTAATTTTCACACTAATGGTAGCTTTTTGCTAAGGAGAGCAGCGTGTGGTCCTTTTGGATCACTATCTGTGGCAGATACTTTTGGATACTTTTAACGGCTGGTGTTAAAACTTCAGAAGAGTGCTGCAGAACGGACCACATGAATTCATGAATATTTGGAGGAGGTGAGTTCACTGGAAAAATAACTGCTCCTCAACTATTTTTCTTCAAGACAAATACACTCTCAAGATGCTGGAAAAGCAGAGTTAGGAGTAAATGCACTTCTGATGGTCTCAGTCAGGTACTGGATCTCTTTGAGCTTTATGCTCTAGATGTATGTGTAGATGACAGCAGTATTAGTTCTTCATATTTCATGTGTTGCGTCGTAACACTTCAATGAAACTAAACCATAGCTAAATTCAGCTTCCAGAGCCCATCTCATCAACCACCTATTACCTATTGCGGATAATCTGCTGTTCTAGTATACTTGTTCGTCACTCAGAACAGGAGATGTACAACAACTGAAATCAGCCTGCCAGTAACTTGTGTCAATTAATTCTATGAGGCACTTGGGCTACAGTCTTAAGCATCTATACCTGAAAGTAAATTCTACTAAAATGGGTTGGATTTCCTGCGTCAAATGGTTTTGGTGTTTGTTTGTTTTATCTTGCAAGTTTTGAGAAACTTGCTCAGGAACTGGGATTATAAAGCTGGCCTTTATTGGTGACAGCACTTTAAAATTCAAAAACTAAAAATATATATGAAAGGGCTGTTTTTATTTGAGTGGTGGCGATGGAGTCATCTTCCCATTTAGACATGCAAGCCCCCGCTATATAGTCTGTGGATTTTAGTAGTTTATCAAATAGTGTTTGCTACCTCAACCTTGGTTTATCCTGAACCTACAGGGTGTCAACAGCTTGACAGAAACCTGCAAAAAGGTCCCGATTATTCCACCAACCTGCTTCATGCTAGCTATTCATTAATTCCTTTACACATAAGCAAACATTCCCATCTCATTGGCCTATGTGCTGGCTATCAATACTAGATGCTGCCATACTGACTTCTGTAGCTATTAAAAAGTTGCCCTTTCACTTTGCTTTACATATTATATTTCTTTGCATAATTAACACACAGAAGAAATTAGGTGAAACTGGATTAAAACAGCAGTTTCAGTCTTTCCCATTTCATTTCCGAGCATGCTTCTTGTTTAAGTAATGTTGTATAACAAGTTCATGAATTTCTGAGCATTGCTTTTAGTTAGATTTCTAACAATAGTTTTCTTTTTCCTTTGGGAAACAATAGTTTTCTTTTTCCTTAAATTGCCCTTCTTAGAAATAGTACTTGGGTGCTGAGCATGCTGCTTTGTTTTTAAGGACTTCCTGAAGAGTGAAAGTGAGAAGAATTCTACATCCCCAGCTAGTACCTGGTCCGGTTCATTATCCAGAGAAAAGAAAAAGGTGTGTGTGTGTGTGTGTGTGTGTGTGTGTGTGTGTGTGTGTGAGAGAGAGAGAGAGAGAGAAGGATTGTATCCAATGACTTGAATGATGCAATTGTCCACTTTAATATGAAATCACCATTCTGACTAGCAGATGCTTCCTAATGTTTTGGGCTGTTACAGGTCGTGCCCACTGCGTGGAGGTTCCATTTCTGGCCCCTGCACGCATTGGCGGAGTAATCCCATTCCACCCTCTTGCGGGGCCAAAAGGACCCACGTCAATTGGACGTGTGCAAAATGGTCATCACCTGTACAGTCATACCTTGGAAGTCGAACAGAATCCATTCTGGAAGTCCGTTCGACTTTCCAAATGTTCAAAAACCAAAGCGCGGCTTCCAATTGACTGCAGGAAGCTCCTGCAGCCAATTGGAAGCCACATTGGATGTTCGACTTCCAAAAGAACATTAAAAAACTGGAACACTCCTGGTTTTCGATCCTTCGGGAGCCGGAACGTTTAGGAGCCGAGGTACGACTGTACTCAGAACACATGTAAAGTGTTTTGGAAATCCCATTGGGGCATAACAGCACCCCATAAATCATTAGTGTAATCCCCCCGCTGGCCTCTGGAGGGTAGTTAAGCTTTACCTTAAAATCCTGTGCAAATAACTTTTATAATAAAGGCCTCAGCTTTATTAGTTGTATTACACTGTAGCAGGCTCCTGCCCCTCCCCTCCAGAAGATCAGCTGCTTGCTTACAGGCAGGCAGTTGGTTATATGATAGCACAAGTCTTTCAAATTGCACTAGATCTTAAGCCTACCATCCTAAGTGTCTGTTGTGATGTTCTGTGTCCTTTCAGACTGCTCCTGACAGCTCTCCTAGAAAGGACTATCCCTTAAGAAGCAAACAACTTGCATCGGCTATAAAGTCACCTGGGAATGCAGGTGGGGCACTACAGAAAGTTGGCCATTTCTTTCAGAGTTCTTCAAACCTACAGTCCAAAGGTAAACAGTAAACCAGAGATTAATTTATTTCATCTCCTAAATGTTTTCTGTAACGCCTACTCTAAAGGAGACAGCCTGCGTTGAATCACATGGGGGAAGAACCGAATTTTCATGTCTGGGGGATCTGTCTTCCATTTCCCCTGTTTGCAGTATTTTCTGGGAGGCACACTTAGAGCTGTAATGACACTCTTGTACTCTGATCCTCTTGCAGAGCAAGGACTTGGAGATGGCTTCAGCCCCTTTGCTGCAACATTGTCAAACATTGGTTAGGGTGTGAGACTAGGACTGGGGAGACCTGGGTTCAAATCTCCAATCAGCGATGAATCTTGCAGGTGACCTTAGGGCAGTTGCTATCATGGATGCAGAGGAGTGCTGGGAGGCACCAGCTGGGGAACCCCCAGGGGAAGAAGGCTCGGAGCCAGGGGCGTGGTGGTGGGACGATGATGAGTTGTCAGAGGGAGAAGACTGGGAAGAGGAGGCGTTGGAAGCTGAAGAGGCAACAGAGTTTACTGAGCAGGAAGAGGCTGTGGCAGAGGGCAGTCCAGACTCAGAGGCAGGAGAGGAGGGGGGCCAGGAGACAGCAATAAGGCAGGCTGCTGAAGAATCTAGGGAAGCCCCCACTCCTGCTGCAACCATCTCCCCTCTCCCCTGGCCTCTCAGAACATGCAGAGAAATGAATGAGAGGCAAGATGACAAAGCCTTAGGGTGCTGGGAAATGAACTGGGGGGGGGCTCAGTGGTGGGAAGGTGAGGACTTTGTCCTCACAACTGTCTCTTTGGGATAAGACCTATTGGGAAGGGTTGATAGGAGCCTGCATTGTTTTGGTTTCTTTGAATAAAGAGTTAACTTCACTGATGGCAGTGATTTTTATTGCTGACTGATACCTGACTCCTGACAATTGCTTTTTTCTCAACCTGACCTTCTTCAGGGCTGTTGTCAGGTTAAAAGGGGGGAGAGGGGAGAAGAACCGCATATCCTACCTTGAGCTCCTTGGAGGAAAGGTAGACTATACACTGTGCCCATTTTTGCTACATGCATCCCAGTTGTCTTGGTCCTGGCTTGTGAAACCGGACAGCAGGAGAGTATCTTTTTGAGGAAGGTATCAGTGTGATGGCTTAGGTCAGGCATGTCAAACCTGCGGCCCTCCAGATGTTTTGGACTACAATTCCCATCTTCCCCAACCACTGGTCCTGCTAGCTAGGGATCATGGGAGTTGTAGGCCAAAACATCTGGAGGGCCGCAGGTTTGACATGCCTGGCTTAGGTAAAATAACAGCACAAGCAATAAGGTGTGCTTGCCTTATATTTACTTATTTGCATTATACTTCTTTCCAATGGTTCCTATTACATTTTTGTTTAAAAAATTGCTACTTTTATTTGCTGTTCATTTGATATATGGTATGCTGCTTCCCCTGTGGGGAAGGGATGCACTTGTGCAGTTTTGCACATAACAGAAGGGTAAAATGTTGCAAAACGCCTCTTCCAGCCAAGAAACTGATGGCAGCGATGAAATCGCCCAGATCTATGGAGCCTGAGTCCATTAAAGAAAACTATAGCAAGCCAAAGCGAGCGAAGCGCAGGCTGTACACAACGGATATTTCTTCCCCTATGGAGTTCTCTGGACAGGTGGTAAGCGATATCATGAAAAAAGTTTTTTAAAGGAAGCCGCCCTTGGGGGACAACTCATCTGATAAATTAATTTATCATCTCTCCTTCCGTCCAAGATCCTGGGGTGGGGGTATATCAGAACAATTTAAAAGACAACATTAAAAATTGATTTAATCAAATTGCAGTCGCAGGGGTAGGGTGGGTCCTAGACAGTTAAATCTTGTGTCAAAGGCCAGGGTAAAGTTTGTGTCTACTGTTGAAGGTACCAGATGCACGAGCTCCACAGCTTAGGGGCTGCCACAGAGAACGGGCTACCTCCAAGCACCTGAGAGTGTAGAACAGCCAACAGGGCTGCCTTCGTTGATCTTAATACCCGTGAAGTTCTGTAGAGAGGAAGTCTTTCACATAGTGGGTCCAAGTCATTTAGGGCCAACTAATGTGAACATGCCTTGAATCAGCCCTGGAAATGAGCTGGCAGCCAACTGGACACTATTATATAGCACAGATAGACGTAACGGATTTAGGCTGTGTTTAACCCTCTTTCCCTATGCATGCTGCTATTGGAAGCTGCATTAAGCAAATATGCTAGCTTAATCTACTGGCAGTATGGCGGAACAATCACATTTCATTTCATGCCAGAGGCTCTCTTCCTTCTCCCGCCATCAAGCTGTGACTTTATGCATATCTGATAAGGTCCACTGGGACTTAATCCGAAGTAAACACACATAGAATTGTAGTAAGGACTTGTTACCAAGGGCAAATCTGTTTCAGCTAGGGTTTCCAGGAGGGCTTCTGATTCCCATGTGGTCGACAATGGCAACAACTGAGAGGTGTCTTCCTCTCTAAATTAGGCTATTGAAACGAAGTGGATTTTGGGGCAAGGGGCAGGAGTGGATTTTGTTGTGAAAGGGTTATGAGCCCAGTTCTGATTCTGAACACGATTCCTGAGATTAGGATGTGCCTCATAACTGTAGGTACCCTGTTCCTAGTTTCTTAGTGTACATCCTCTTTCCTGAGCTGCTATTTTGTACCTGTCTCTGATTGGTTAACTTCAGGGCTTGTAGAACCCTGAGGTGTGCCAACACCTGGTCTGAGTAGTTCACCATGAGTTCAGATTCCTGGTCAGCCCAAATGGGACAGAGTGTAAGATGTTCATTTCTACATGACTTGGTCAACTAACTTGTGGGAGGGGTTCAAGAAGCTTTATCATGAGCATAGGAATGCAGTTACTGAGACAGCAAAGCCATTTGTCCCGGAGAGTAAGCTGTCCAGGCACACAGCCCCTCAATCATGGAAAACACTCTGAAGACTGGAGATTCCTGGCCACTGATCTCACACTTCTATACCGTTCCAAAAAAGTTCTTAGAAAAGTTTTACTTACTTTAGTCCAGTAGTTATTCACTTGATCTGTTAACAGCAGTTCCTTAAATTCCTTTTCAGATTGTGATGGATCAAAAGGAAAGCGATCACGAAATCATCAAGCGGCGACTCCGAACAAAAAAACCACATTGATTTTAGTGTGTTGTTGTTGATGTTGTTGTTGTTTTACAGAGAATCATGTACATAATGTAATCCACAGCTGTTGAATTTCGGAGCACAGTTCTTCTAAAGTGAAAAGTGGATGTAGATTGGAAATGGTATAGCATCTGTACTATTAGTTATATTTACAACTTTGTGCTTCCTACTAGTGTTTTGAAATTCCTGTATAGGCTTTGTCACAGCTGGGAGGATTAAAATAACCGACATCGTTTTGATGTGTGTGTTTGTGTCTGTCTTTGTTTCCATCTATTCTCTCAGGGACAATAATCCACAGCAGTTGTTCTGATCCACAGACCCAGACGAGGGTCTGTGTGAGTGGTTTGATGCAGGGATGCCAAAGAAGGTTGTCAAAAATGCTGGAATGGCCAGCTCTAATGCTCTGTTAAAAGAAGGGTGAAGATGTACAGCACAACCTGCAAAGCCTCACTGCCTCTACAGACATGGGATGGACACCGCAGCAGTGAGAGGTTGTGATGACTTTCCCACCAAGCACTAATATGTTAACCGTTGCCTAATATCGAGGACAGCATACATCAGTTTGGCCAGAACATCCTCCTGACCCATGAGGGCATAGGTGGCAACTATCCAAGGCTTACTGATATCTCCCCTCTCTGGGCCGAGAGCCCAGCATTCCAGGGCTTGCTTTGATATATGCCAATTAGCATATATCAAAGCAAGTGACTATAATAATCATATATGAGCTCACTCTTGTAAAAGCTACCAATCAATTGCAGGGTTATCTCGACTACCAAGATGGTGTTTGTAGAGCTTCCAGAACATCTTCAACACAGGGTTGAGTGCATTCTGTGAGTCTGTACTTGCACCAGGTCAAATTAGAAATTTGGCATGGGGCTGACAGTTTCAGAATCTTTGCTTTCATGGCATTTTTCTTTTTATCGACTTCTTCATCACATACCCGCCTATCTGACTGGGTTGCCCCAGCCGCTCTAAAATCTTCCCTTCACAGGGCTGCATTCAGATGTCTTCTAAAAGTTGTATAGTTCCGTATCTCCTTGACATCTGATGGAATGGGCTTTCCACAGGGTGGGCGCCACTGCCAAGAAGGCACTCTGCCTGGTTCCCTGTCACCTCACTTCTTGCAGTGAGGGAGCTGCCTGAAGGCCCTCGGTGCCGGATCTCCGTGTCCAGGCTGAACGATGGGGGTGGAATCGCTCCTTCAGGTATACAGGGCTGAGGCCATTTAGGGATTTAAAGGTCTGCAGCAAGACTTCGAATTTTGCTTGGAAACATACTGGGAGCCAGCAACCTGAGTTTATAGACTGGGGAGGGGAATCTTAATTTCAGGCAGTCTTTGGCATTATTTGGTCTCCCAATACTGCAGTCAACTCCTTTCCAGACCGCTCCTCTGAATTTCTCTGTACATGTGCAAGAGGAATGAGTGGCTTAGAGAGAAAGCTATATTTTGATGTAGGCGCTGTCCATGTGGGAAACCCACAATTCGCGGCAGCCTTCAAATCTCTTCAGAAGAAAAAGAGTCTCCACTCCTATTGCAGCTATAAAGGTTGTTTAAAACTTGCAAGCAGCGCCCGGTGAAATCTGGGGGGGGGGCAGTGTTGTGAAGTATTATTTGTTCAAGTATTATTTGCTTCTGGTAGTGGAACTCAAGAAACTTCCACCTGAGCTCACCTTGTGTGTGTGGGATCACCTTTATGAGCTCCGAGGAGTGGCTGCCCCCACTAAGTTGCTACAAGTATATTAAGACAGCCTCTGTATTCCATATGTACCACAGATATGTTGGCTTTGCCCCCCGCCCCCAAATCATTTTGTTTCAATGACAGCAGAGGCAAACGCTTCAAAAAACTGCCTGCTTTTCTGTGAAATAATGGAATTTAAGTGAAACTCCATTAAGAGAGAGAGCTCTTCAGCTTGGTTAGGGCTGTTTTGATGTACCCAGTTCTAAATGCATCGGTTTCTCACTGGGATAATCTCTGTTTTTAAAAGAAAAACAAATTAACAAGTGTTCTTGGGCTAAATCCGAACAGTATATATTTACTCTAATGACTGTGCTAATGCACATTTGTGCAACTGGCAGGGAGTGAAATAAAGCACTTCAAAAAGTCTCACCACATTAATTCTTCACTTCCCTCAGCCAACACAAAATGTGTGCTCTTCTTTATCTTCTAGTGTCTAAGCAACATATGGAAGTATTGAGGACTGAGCCCCACATTAATTTTGTGTGGTAGCTCCGTGCGGGTCGCCTTCTGGCAATGTTTGTCCTCCTAATCTTGCAGTTTGAGTGTGGATTTGTGTTAGATTTGACAAGAGCAACGAGCAAGAAAACCGGTCTCTTCATTGCTCCTCACCATGTTGTCGGCCTTAGTTCAAAAAGCTGTGTAGGTGTGTGTGTGTTCATTTAATATATTTGTTTTTCTTAAATAAATTTAATACGAAATTCAAAATTTTGGGGAAAAAAGGACTTTGGAAAGAAGTGGTTTAATGATGTCACAGGGTTGTGGTCAGTTGGCAGCACACCCAGCAATGTCTTATGCTATAGAGCAGGGATGGGGAACCTTTGTCACTGTGGCATGTGTTTCCTTTTGGACAACATTATGAGGACCACATGCCAGTGGCGGGCAGAGCACTGAAAACAAAATTTATGGTTGCACAGATGGCTAGGTTCTACATCCCTGCCCCCTGTATCCTGCATTTAGGCAAGCAAATTGCTTTATTAGAGGTGAAGGACAGATTCACACCAGGCAAAAGCACTTGAGGGAGAAAACAGGGCCAGTAATTCTGTGTGGCCAGTCCGAGAGTTCCATGGGTCACAGAGAGAGACCTAGAGAGCTTGATGTTCCCATCCCTTGCTATGCACAGACAGAGCTGCCCCCCCCCAAGCTCAAGATATTTGAAGACAATTGAATATTACTTTATTTTATATAAGTTGCTCCATTTTAAAGTTATGTTTTAGTATGACTTTCTTCTATTGGATCTGATCACCGTAAGGTGTGTGTTGTATATTTTGTTGCTATAAAGCACCTTGCGTATACAGAAAGGCGGCACACAAATTAAAAGTGAAATGAAATGAAAGATAGGCTCGGTAAGAAGATAGTTTATCTGGACAAAATGCAGCATGTTTGCGTCTACAAACAACTTGCAGGTCAAATGATATATGTCTGTACATAGACTTGGTCAAAACTCCACACATCCCACCAGGATCCGCTAGATGGCGCTTCAACACTTAAAAACAAAAATCACATTTGAAGAAAATCTGGTCTCAAACGACTTATTTCCCCTGAGCCACAGAAATAAAAGGGAAGCAAATAACTTTTTTTTTTTAAAAAAAAGTAAAAGCATTAAATAACAAGGCCTACGGGTCACTTTTGAGGACTAGTCTAATTTGCGCAGCTTCTAGTCTTTGTTAGAATAAGGCAGGAAGTAATAAATTGCACATGGCACAGCCTAACATGTGCCATGTCAAGCTGCTACAAATAATAGATATTTGTTCTATAGGCGGGAAAGGTTTATTGGCACAAAAACTTCCAACCAGTGGCTAGACGGCAGTCCTTGCCTTCCAAACTATTTTCATTGCTTTTAAGTAATCCGTTTAAAAAAAGAATTTGTTTAATAGCCAATTACTCCTATTTAGTATTATTACTATTCTTTTATTTATTTGTCATTGAATTTATATTGCACCCTTCCAGTGCCCAACTCTAGAAGAGCTTCAAAAGCAAAAATATCTAACTTGGGTGGTGCTTCTTAAAACCAACCCAAATGTATTGGCATAGTCATTTCTGCAGTGTCTGTCACACAAGAAAAGGTAGAAGAAACAAACTTCATTAGTAGCTACAAAAGCCGCTTTTAGGCATCCTTGTTCAGGCTGCTTTCCAAAACTGGGTAGGTCTGCCCTCTGTTGGGGAAGTCCTGGAGTAAGAGGCAGATCATGTGAGATCAGAAGGGCTTTAGCTCAGCCGTAGAACAGAAGGTGCAAAATTGAAACAGCATCTCCTGGAAACATCTCCGATGAAAATAGGGATGTCCCATTCCATAATGATAATTTTACTATTTATACCCCACACACCTTACTGGGTTACCCCAGACACTCTGCGTGGCTTCCAACATACATAAAACATAATGAAACATTAAAGATTAAAAAACCACTTCCCTATACAGGATTGCCTTCAAACGGCTCAGGGGTTGCATAGCTCCATACCCTCCAACATTTCTGCAATGAAAATCAGGGCATTTCCTGGTGGAAATGATTATATAAAAATGAGGTTGAATATGGCTGCATCATTCCCTGTCCACGTACAGTATACACACTTTGCTTCAAATGGTTTTATTGGCCCACGCTTTGAAATGATTGTTACTGCTGCTCTGTGGCTTTTACAATTATACTTCCCCACCCTGCTGTGCTCTGTTGATCTGCTGCAGCCATTAACCTGGTGCTGGATTTGATTTGTGTTTTTATGTTGTCTGTTTTGAAACTGGATTATATGTGCATTTAGCTGAAAGGTGGGCTATAGAAGCTGATTTTTTTATTTTTTAAAATGCCCAGATTACAGGTTGCCCTCTATGTAACTGGGACTGTATACGGTCAGGAAAAATGCAAAGAGCAAAGAAAATGTGAGATCTGTGTGTGGCGGCAGCAGGAGGACGGAAGGATGACGATATGTGTTATAGCTTTGGTTGGTTTAGCTACTAACAATAAACTTTAATTTACTGGGAACTCCAGGCCAGGACACCTTAAATTACATGGCCCCATATCAATCTCTCCAGCCTTTCAGATTGGCCTTTTTTTGGGGGGGTGTCTTTCTCTCTGTCATAGCCATACAAGAAATTGTGGCTCCATGATTGGTGGAGCTTCACCATGCTCCCTCTCTTTTGAGGCTTGTGATGGAAGGTCTAGACCAGGCACCTCCAAACTTCAGCCCTCTAGATGTTTTGGACTACAATTCCCATCATCCCCGACCACTGGTCCTGTTAGCTAGGGATCATGGGAGTTGTAGGCCAAAACATCTGGAGGGCCGCAGTTTGGGGATGCCTGGTCTAGACCAGCCTTCCCCAACTTGGTGCCCATCAGGTGTTTTGGACCAAGGTCCCATCAGTCCCACACAGAACATCACAACAATCCTATGAGATGGACCTAGGCTGAGAGAATAATTGACCTAAGCTTGCCCAGGGAACATAATCACTCTGCAAGGACTTGAACGCAGGTCTTTCCACTGCAAGTCCAACATGCTGTCTACTCCACAACACTGGTTCTCAAGAAGCATGGAGGTGGACGCCATAAGACCAGGCCTTTTTTGCCTTCTATCTGTCCAGAAATATTTTTAGCCAACAATAACATTTCTACAATGTGTGTGTGCATCGTGTGTAATGTATAATTTGAATAGTTGACCTTATCTTTCAGAAAACTCTATCCTACTCCAACGCGCCCCCTCTGATCCATCCCCGTGGACATTATGTTCAAATCTTCTTCTGCCCTTAATCAAATATTTAGATCTCTTTAAAAATACCACGCTGTCATCTTGTTAATGTTAGCTACGATAAGGGAAATGAGGATTTTGGCATAGCGCAGCACTATGTGTCACTCAGGAGGGTAACAAGATGGGAAAAGGACCTCCTTAATGGAGCCGAGATGGAAGAGGAACCGGGTGGCCAAGTGTTGAGTGTTTGCTACAGACCTGCCAGTTCCTGTCATTTCCTATTCTGTTTACAGAATTCAAGCACCGAGTGGCTATGGATGGAAAGGACTGTTCTAGAGAACCTAGCTTTGAAAATTGTGTGTGTGTGTGTGTGTGTGTGTGTGTGTGTGTGTGTGGCATTTAAAGATATCATCTCTGATCTACTGAAGGAAGAATGAGCAAAACAAAGAACTCCAAATATGCTAGCAAAATGCCCAGGTATGTGTGTGACACAAGAGCTTGCATATTGCAGCGATGCTAGGTGTGTACTGTGTTCCTGACTGCTTTTTAGGCAGTCGTTTGTTCCATGTGAGGAACTGTGATGGGTGCTGCCCTCAGATTGGTGGGGTGAGGGTCATCTATGCATAGGGGAGGCACATTGGTGGTTCTCTTGACCTGGACAGTTACAAACTGTTGCCAGAATGTCACACTGACAGGCGCCATACATGACAGCCACATTACAGGTGCATCACCCCCCCCCCTTTTAGAGGTTATTTCCAGAAGTCTCTGTATGTTCTTCAGCTCTCTTAAGTGCTCTACAAGTATAAAGATCAACTGCACAAATATTAAAATAGAAACATTCATAATAAAAACACACATGAAAAATCCAATTAAAAATCAAAGCAACCATAATCAAAATACCACCCCCCTCCAAAAAAAAATCCAATTGAAACAAAAACATTAAAAGACCCAGGTTGTGGAATTGGGGAAATGCCTGTATGAATAGATGTGTCTTCAAAAGCCAGTGGTATGCCAATACAGATGGGCAGCGGAGTTTGGTCCATTAGGACCAATGGAGCGCTACCATGCCAATCTGAGTCTGCCCTTAGTTCAGCCCCTACCAGTCTGCCTTCTTGCTGGAATCCTCCTTAGTCTCAGTGTTGCCTTTGTAGAACTCACCAGGGAGTAGGATGGAAGAAAAACCACGGTGGGTTGGCTCCACCTCCTGTTTGTGTCTCTGCTTTCCACCTGCTTGTCTCAGTGGGCACCAGGCACTACAGCAGATGATAATTCTCTTGCAGCTAATCATGCAATAAAGGGGGAGCAGGGAAGCAAGAAAGGGGGAGCAGGGAAGCAAGCGCTCCTCAAATGACTACAGTTAAGGCAACACACATTTCAGCATGAGTACCCTTAGTTTCAGGGACACGGGTGGCGCTGGGGGTTAAACCACAGAGCCTAGGGCTTGCCGATCAGAAGGTCGGCGGTTCAAATTCCCGCGACGGGGTGAGCTCCCGTTGCTTGGTCCCAGCTCCAGCCAACCTAGCAGTTCGAAAGCACGTCAAAGTGCAAGTAGATAAATAAGTACCGCTACAGCAGGTAGCGGGAAGGTAAACGGTGTTTCCGTGTGCTGCTCTGGTTCACCAGAAGTGGCTTTGTCATGCTGGCCACATGACCTGGAAGCTGTACGCCGGCTCCCTCAGCCAATAACGCAAGATGAGCGCCGCAACCCCAGAGTTGGTTATGACTGGACCTAATGGTCAGGGGTCCCTTTACCTTTACCTTACCCTTAGTTTCAACCCTTAACTTTCAGGTTTTGGAGGCAGAGCAAATTTGGGAGAGCCAAACCGAAAGCACAAAGCAGACACACACAAACTGTTTCCAACAGCTTGACTCACGAGCTGTGCTTTTACATTTCAAAACACTGCCTGAAGGATGTATCACTCTTTTGACTTTCGAAAATGGCTTCTTAAAAAGCAGAAGTGCCTGAATATAAAGGAACTCAACTGGCAAAGCATTTTGCACACAAGATTTTTTTTTCCCTTTGGAAGAATGAATTGTTACAAGCATCAGAGTTGCCATCTTTCCCATGTCTCCTGCTTCATCTGTTGTAAAACATGTCTCTGCAGTCTTTTTCTGTGTGCAAGTCCCCACAGAGAGTATATGCCTCATCCTCAAATTAATATACAAGGCCTTGAAAAGCTTGGATCCAGGATACTTTAGATCCTAGAGCTCAGGAGGCCTTTAAAGTCAATCACTGACGTCACACAGAGGAAGGCTTTCGGTTGTTCCTGCCTCACAGAATCCCACCTAGCTTCAGCTAGAAGGAAGGCATTTAGTGTTGCTTGTCCATACTCTTCACTAATATATGCATTTGAGGAGTATGGTGTGTTAGGGGAGGGGGTAGTACCTCTGGTGAGAGACATGTTGTACTCCTTCTGGAGTTGTTTGTCTACCTTTGGTCTCCACCCTGCACTCAGTTCTCACCTGTGGCTCTTAGAAGCTACCAGCTAAACCAGGTGAGGGTAGCCAATGGGTCCCAAACCCTTGGTGAGTTAGGAATTTCCCCTGCTTGCAAAGACAGGCTCTGGCAGATTGACCAGACAAGACAAATAGTGGGTCCAACGGTCAAGAAGGTGGTTTCTGCATGTGCTGTAGAGAGAAGGGGCAGTTAGGGTTCGTCAACCTGGGAAGGTAGGCAATCTAGGAGAAGGAAACCTCTGATCCTAACCTCTGTTGCCTTGTAGGATATATTTGGGAGGAGAAAAGGCTAAGGAGTAAACCCTACACAAATCCAGAGAGGAGTCCCTAAGACAGTTGGATAGTGCCTTGTACTAAGGTTACCAGACGTCCCCGTTTCCCAGGGACAGTCGCCGGATTTACAAATCAGTCCCCTGACAAAATCCATCTATTTGGTAAGAAGTTGAAAAGTGTCCCCGGATTCATTGAAAAAAATCTGGTAACCTTACCTTGTACGCTTAGTTCCAGCACCTTCTACAGCCATGCTGGTGCAAAAACATATTGCTCCACATCAGTGAGGAGTCGATGACCCTCCACACACACTTCCCAGGCTTGTACCCCGGAGAGGTCGCTTTGGTGCTGCAAACACAACTGCTTGATTTCACCCCTGGAGATGCACTCCATTGTCTCTCAAGCTAGATGGATGACAACAATATATGCATTTATATGCACATTTTAGTACATGCAGAGCACATGACTCAGATACGTGTGAATCTTGAAGGATAGTTATGTTTTAGTCCACCTCTTGTTTGGGAAATCACAGATAAGTTCAGCTTGAAATGTGAACTGGGTCGAATCCTCCCCTGTCCCTCGGTGATGAGGCACAGACAGAGGGGAGCAAATGAAGCCATCCTGCAGTGGCAACATCCAGGAAAGGGAAGTGGATTTCCCCCATTGCCAGCAAATGAAACTGAACTGATTTAAGGTTCCGGTAACAAGGTTTCTGCCGCTAGAGCTCTCTGGAGTGGGATTGTCTCTCAGTGGGAGAAAATGACTAAGTGGGTGTTTGAAAGAGCAAGGGCAAAACAGCTTGACAGATTTTTAAGTAAAGACAAAACTTTTGTGGTAATTGCATTTATGGGGTGAATGTCCCTTGTTGTTGCAATAGTGACGCCTCACAGCAGCAATCAAGGAAGAAATGCCCTCTGCAATCAATACAGATGTTGTTCGAGACTCATTTCTCTCTCGGTAATTTTCTGGGAGCCAAGGTGTTGATTCTCTCTCTCCCCACCATTTTGATCATGCAAACGTCTCTCTAATCTCCTGGCTACATTTCTGCTTTGAGCCCAAACCACATGTGGTACTAAAATGCAACACTCATCGTTTTAAGATCTATTTGGTGTTTTTTTTTTTTTAAAAAAAGGTAAATAGTTGATAGGGGAAGCTCCTAATCAAGACTGCAACTACATCATGCATCTTGCTTTTGTTATTGTGGGCCTGATGAAAAAACCCTCTCCCCACCCTCAGTGGAAGCTACAACCAACACTGGTTGCACTGTGTTTGCGGGTGGGGAGAGGAGGAGGAGGAGAAGGCCCCACACATAAATGATTGTGCAAAGTAGGAACCTGCGACCCACCAGATGGGACTCCAACTCCCATCAGCCACCACAACCAATCATGAAGGCCACAGGTTCCCTACCCCTGATGTAAAGTTACCACTTGGCAAAATAAACACTTGCACTCTTCTTCAGAAGCAGCAAGGCACAAAAATTTCCCCTCCATTAAAAAAAATGTACACAACCCATAAAGACTGGAGTGACATTCTTAGCGCCCGCTGTTCCTGTGAATAATGGCTATAAAGCATTCATAAAATGAAAGTTCTCACTCTTTGGGGAAAGTTGGACGTAAGGTAACCTGCAAGACTAAAAGATGAATGGAGAGAACAGAAGAGCCTGCAAAGGTTACGAAATCCGTAAAAAAAAATAAGCCTGCAGAAGCCCATGGCTTCAATGTGCTTTAGGTGTACCTCTATTGAATTGCTGCAGTGCAGCTCAGATTGAAATGTCTTTTTATGAGTGGAAGGGAAATTGGTTCTTCAAGGATTCTTTCTGGCAGCAAATTTTTTCAGACACTGGTTAGGATCCAGACTGTGTTAGCTGAACTTAGGCCCCATTGATTTTCAGTTCGAAAAGTTTATCACAACTACATTAATTTGCTCTTATTTCAATGGGGATTACTTGCAACTAACTAACTACTTCCAACCCACAGTTGTGCCCAACAAAGAAAGCAGAATAGGAAACACTACCTTTTAAAGAAGCAGCATTTCCTGGTTAAGATGTCTGAGGTTAGTGGTGAGCAGTATCCTCTCGTGCATTTCTGATCAGATGTAAAAAGAAATATGAGTTGCACAAGCTGCCCCGCTGAATCTTGCCAATTGCCCCCTGCTTCCAGCGTTCCTGTCCATTAAGAGACATCTCCTTAGCAAATGTGGTTCATTGACTGCTCTGCCAGTGTCATTGCCAGCATTTCTGCTTTTGTCTCATTAGTCCTCCCTTGCCCATAGCTCAGTCTCAGAACTAAGAATCACAGCACTGTGAGGGACCCCTCAGGTGGCCAATCTCCTGACTGACAACAATCTAAAGTTACAATCTGCAACCTATTAGGCATTGTTGAAACAGTTTATTTACAGTATAACTATTGCATGTAGCCACCCTGTTCTGGCATGTTTTGACATTAATCTACCAAATCCATATGGAAGTTTGCATTTTTAATATGCATTTTTTAAAGCTCTATCTATCTATCTATCTATCTATCTATCTATCTATCATCTATCTATCTATCTATCATCTATCTGTTTTATGGGAAGTATAAAAGCTTATACTTAGGGGATAGCTTAAGTTCTACTCTGTGCCTTAGTCTGTGCAGATCTGGTAAATTCATATAAAAACCCACCTATGGTAGCAAAATTGGGATCACTGTTGTTTAGTATGTGGTGGGGAAGTTTGACTAAAAGTTCCCTACCACATTCTAAACAACAGCAATCGCTATTTTGCTACTATATGATGACGATCAGTGCTTTCCCCCCTAGAAAAACAGGTGCTGGTACACACCATGAAGTTGTTACAGTAAACATCATACTTTTAAACACTTTTTAACAACAAAAAAGAGGTGCGAACCCTTGAGTACCCCCTGAAAAAAAGCACTGATGATGAAGATGCCCTTCTGTCAGGTTTAGCACTTATCCCACACAAGACACGGAACGCTGGCAGTTTAAGTAGCTGAGGTTTATTTCTCAATAACAGGCTTACAGCAGTCCAGGCTTCCACAACTCATCCTTTGCCATTGGAGCCAGTTGACTTGACTGGCTTCTGACCCCTCCCAAGGCCAGATATTCTTCCCCGTCTTCTGCTGCCCCACCTCTGCTCTAATCGCTTGCTCCGCCTCCTACTTCTTGGCGACTCAGGTGCAGCCAATTCCTCCTCCTCTGGAGATTCTCCTCTGCTGGGCATGTCCCTGACACCTTCATCCAAGGATCACAGGGTAGTTCACAATATAAAACCACAAAAACAATAACCCCCCAATGCATACTTTGGGTTGGTTGTGATTCTTTTGCCCAATGTGAAAGCAGAACCAGCACTGGTTAAAACAGAACCTTCAGCTTTTTTATTATTAAAAAAGCATTTGTCTGCTTTTCTATTTCATCACCACCATCCATGTGCATAAGTAGCATGCAGTAGTCAAGGTCCTCTAAAGCAGGGGGAGCCAACATTGTGCCATCTAAATATTCTAGTCTACAACTAGGGATGAGCGAATATTTCCATTTTGGCTTCTCTCAACCCCCCCCCCCAATTCTTAATTTCCATTGTCCACTTTCCCCATCAGCCTGTGATAATTTGAAGTCCTCACAAAAATTCTTCAGCATTCATCAGGATTTTCCTCCCAAAATATAGGTTTGTATGCAATTTTGCCAAATGTACACACTTCTGCAGCACAATGTTCTCATATTTTTGTATGCAATTTTCATGAACATTTGCACTTGTACACAACACACACTTTCCCACAGTATATGAATTTTGGCATGCATTCGTTGGCTGGAGAACTGCACTGCAAAATTCAGAGAAGTGTGAATTTTGAAGGATAGCTCTTTTCCAGTTCTTGAATTGTTCTGGAAACTGTGAAATAGGTAAGTCATCTTTAAATGCAAACTGAAAAGAATTTCTTCCTGATCCCTAACTACAACTTTCCGTAGCCCCAGCCAGGAGTACTCAATTGTCAGGATGATGGGAGTTGTAGTCAACAATGTTTGGAGGGTGCAACCATGGCTACCCGTCTTCTAAAGACTGGTGGCCTGAGATTTCATTTAAATGCATCTTCACTGTGCAATGTGGATAGGCAACCCTGCTTACTGGATGAACACATTGAAAGCTAGAACATGCAAAGGAGGGGAGTGTTGGAACAATAAATAACCCTCATATGAAGGCTGGGATGCCAGTCGCAGATGCCCGAGGCTGCTGATCACAGCTTGATGCACTCCTGCGCCCCCAACTCTTCACACCATACGTATAAAAAAGAAAAAGTGGAAATAAACAGCCCTGCTTCTCTGTGTTTACTTTCTGCATAAATCTCTCGAATTATGAGAAAGGAGAGGAAGAAGCATCATAATAAATAGCACAGCAGCTTTTGCAGTGTTTGGTCTCAGTAACAATAGTAGTAGTGCTTAGCTCTTGTACAGTAGTCAAAGACAACATATGTCACCGTAGTAGTGATTCGCAATCCAAACAATAAGAAATCAGACAAGGAGAGGCATAGCACAAGAGGCATGTGTGTCCTGTAAGGTGCTGGCAGGGCAGCTATTTAGGCATGGCAAGGTGCGGATGTGCCTCCTCTCCAGGTTTCAGGTCACCTGTGCTTATTCTTAGTGCACAGTGCAATCGTATCCCTTCTTATTAAGAGCTAACGTAAGTTCAACAAATGCCCATAAGATGCACTACCTCAACCACCCTTCATAAATAATATTGACAGTAGCAGTAGTGGCCAACCTAGTGCCCTCCGGAAGTTGCCGGCCTACAACTCCATAATCCCTGACCATCACGATGGTTTGAGGTCCGTGGAGTTATAGCCCAGCATCAACTGGTAGGTACCGGTACCTACCCCGGACTACAGAATGTTTAAATGACCCCATCAGATGGCTATCTATGTAGGCAGTGGATCAGGCTGTCCCTGCCTCCAACTTCATGTACCCTACTGGCCCCACTCCTCACATCAGCACAGTGCTCGAAAGGGAAGCCTAATACACATACAGTTCTATGTGTACACATTCTCCATGCAGATTGAGAACATTCAGAAGGAGAGACTAATTGCATGCACTGCTGTAAAAGCATGGGCTTCTCTTTCAAATGTGTTGAATACTTGGAAGTGGTGGTGGTGTGAAGCTGGGGTATGTGGTCCTGTTCTCCCTCTGTGCGTTGAATGTTCATGGGTGTGTGTCTGCTATGAGCCATTCATTCCCCTTACATTGCAAAGCAGATCTTTGAGCCTTGTGTTTTTCCCATTCTCAGCACTACAACCTGAAATGCCAGGTTCCCTAGCAGTTTGGGCTGTGGTGTATGTTTTAAATTTCTTTTACATGTACTTCCCCCAAGAGGCACCAGCTGCCATGTTAATAAAAAAAATGTCTAGAAGGTTTTTGCATGTGTGTGTGTGCATGTTTGCAAATGTGCCTAGTGATTTGCTTTATTTGAACTCTGTTACAGGTGCATGAAAAAACAAGTGCCCTCAACATCCACTCTGGAGTTTCTTAAGACCGCATTGATGAACAGTCTTCTTAGTGCAGAAATTCAATTGAAATAAGCTCTAAAGACTTTATATATATCAGATACAGCCAGACATTTACCTTTAACTTCTCCGAAACCTTTGGTAGTCTTCTTGCTAATGAATTAAGGCCTGGTGGGCAGAGTCTCTCAGATGTGTGCATTCTCCAGAAATCCTAAAGTTTAATTTTAGTGTCAGGATGCTAATACACAACATAGCAAGCCTGAGCCACACAGTTTAGAAAAGCCCCTGATACAAAAGGCACAGAGGCACGCTGAGAAATTGTTCAGCCCATTGAACATTATGTACTTGGATGGCAACATGGGTTGAAACATGAGCATTTCAGAGAGGATGTGAACGGTTAGTGCAAAATCATTATCAGTTTCTTGTGATGCAATTCGTTAATACCCCACAATTAGTCTCTCGGACCCTGTGAATCGCAGCTCACTGCAGTGAACCATAAAGCAGCTGGCATTCCTTCATTTGGAGAAGAGAGCTGATGTTGATGGAGACCTGCATTTTTCGACAGAAGTCAGAGCGAGTTAGTAAATTGAATTGGAATAAATTGTGTGCGTGTGTGTGATAAACAGAATATGGGCCCTGCTGTTTTAATGAGGTTTGTCTGCCAAATTTCCTAAAGTCACATTGGCTGGAACGATTAATTTGCCCTAGGATGAATTTCCTTTGCTCGGCACAGTGAGAAGAGAAATCATACCCTACGGATTCAAAGGCATTAAAATCGCACAGCAAAGCGCCCCCCCCCCACTTCTTGCAAACAGCTTAAGCAAAATGAAGAGCTGGTCTTGGTCCCAGTCAAGAGAACCACACAATACTTATTTATATTTCACCACAGCAAGTCTGGCAACCCTCTACAACTCCCGGCATGTTGGACTATGGGGTATCACTGGCACAAGGCCTACTGCAAGGGTGTTTGCCACACCAATACCCACATCAATTTAAAACAATTGTGCCCTGGTTTACCCAATCTTGGTGTACTCTCTCATCCTGCTCCTCCCAGTTCTGTTCCATTCCTAGCTGTGGACATAAAGGGTCAAAGTTCTACCAATGGCGGGCAATAACAATTTTTGCTATAATAAACAAAGCCACAGCAAACTCCTTAACTGAACTGTTATCCAACCAAGAGAGATACTACTGGGGCATAAAGGTCTATAATGAATAGAGCTTGCATCATTCTGTTGATTGTTTTCAGTCAGAAAGTCTTGACCGCCAGACAAATTAAGCCCACATGAGAGAAATTTGCAGTCTTTGTAGATTCCCTTCCAGCAATATTCAGTCTTTCATGATTTTGCTGTATATTTTTTGTTGTGGTTCTATTAGGTTATTCAATGGTTTTTAATATGAGGAATTGTTCTTTTTCTGATTGTATGTTAGGCTTTATTGTCTTGCAATTTTGTACGTTGAATGGAGACTCCTAAAGTGGCAAGCAACTAATAAATTGAATAATAATAATGATTCGTTGCTAAAATCTTCATTACATTGAAGAACTGATACTGTATGAAGTTCTGCCTTTAAATTTACACAGGGAGAAACCCTTATAGGGCTGCTCCAAATTCTTTTCCTGAACCTTTCCAAAATGAGTAGAACCGAATCTCGTTTTGTTGAAATACGCTGGGTGTCCACTGTTTCTCTCTCTTGGGCATTAGTGCAACATTCAGGATGGTGGCCAGCTCTGTTGAATTTTTGTCCAGCATATGGTAATCCCCAATTCTTTATTTAAGCAGATAAAAAAGGAAGGTGGAGTACTAGCAACCAGGCGTCTGGTCCCCAGAAAGACGAGAAAAGAATATCTCTCCCTTTTAAGCACAATGCTGCTTTTGCATAAGATATAGAGGGATGGGGGAAATGAAATTTCTCCTGCTTCCTACAACATCTGCTTCCAGCACTCAAGAGTTTACTGTTTGCTCCTGAATTAAAAATTCAGGCAACTGAATCAAAGGCAGAATCCAATAGTTATTACGGGGAAAGGAGTTTCTATGCCCATATTTTACTCATAACACTGTTGTGGTGGGAGGGGGTGCTTGCAAGGGTAATTGGGTAGCTGGGAGAGAGCATGCTCAATCCTTGACCCTACCCACTGGCTCTCCCCAGCACCTAGACTTCTCTACTGCTGTTTCATTGATTTCTCGCGAAGATGGACTCTGTAGCCAACAATAAGCTCAGCTGTGGGGGAAATGCCTGGGGTGGTTATTAAGGGAATTATTAGTTGTGCATCCCTCCTAGTCCCATCTATTGATCCTCTTCTGTATGTGTCCCCCACTTCCCCACTCTCCTTCCTTTGTTAAAAAGTAAAATAAAATAAAACCAAGGGCTTGAGAACACATGTCCAGATGACAACTAGCTCTGCCCTCAGCTATCCATTCCTGTGCAACAGATTTTCTTCGTAGAAGTATATAAAAAAAGTTCCACCTGGGGATCGGCTGCAAATGATGGGCATTGTGGAGGAGCAGAATCTACACATTGTTCATTGGAATAAATGTGCCAGCAGCTGCTTTCAGCTCAACACAAAGGAGCCCTCTGCTTTTTGCTGAGCGCCAGTTCACAAGAGCAGCAGGACACATGTCCCCTGCGCCAAGAGGGGAGGGAACATATCAATATTTCCTTTCACTCAAGCCAAGTCTGCTCTAGTGCAATGTGTACTTTCCTTCTCGGCGCTTATTCTGGAGACAGAACCGTGGTGCCTTTGGAGACACAGGCCACTGAATCAAATTAACCTCTTTCCGAGCACAATTTAAACAGGCAAAATTTTAACTCAAACTAAGAAAAGTTTCTTTGAAGAAAACCCAGACAACTTTTTTTTTGGGGGGGGGCAGTTCAAGGAAGGACCATAGTTTGTTGGGGCAGAGCTTGATTTGCATGTGGAAGGTTGCAGGTTCAATCCTTGGCATGTCCAGGAGAAATGCCGGGAATCTGCTGGCAGTCAGTACAAGCCATACTGACCACAGGTCTGCTTCAGTAGAAGACAACTTTCTATGTAAGCAGGTACAGTCATACCTCGGTTTAAGTACGCCTCGGTTTGAGTATTTTCAGTTTAAGTACTCCACGGACCCGTCTGGAATGGATTAATCCACTTTCCATTAGAAAGTTACAGGTAGGTAGCCGTGTTGGTCTGAGTCGAAGCAAAATAAAAAAATTCCTTCAGTAGCACCTTAAAGACCAACTAAGTTTTTATTTGGGTATGAGCTTTCGTGTGCATGCACACTTCTTCAGATACTCTTGAAACAGAAGTCAGACCCTTATGTATATACAGAGGGTGGGTGGGTGGGTGGGAATGGGTAATGGGCTGATGGGAGTGGTAAACCTGTAGATGGCTGTTAACGACTGCTGATGACTGCAATTGGTCCTGTGGGGGAAAAGCAAGGGCTGAGGCGCTAAAGAAAGCTTGATCATGCATAATGAGATAAGAATCCAATGTCTTTGTTCATCCCAGGTGGCTCCATGGTTTTAAGCTTGGTAATGAGTTCCAATTCAGAAACTTCTCTTTCCAGTCTGTTCCTGAAATTTTTCTGTAATAAAACAGCTGCTTTGAGATATTGTATAGAATGTCCTGGGAGATTGAAGTGTTCTCCTACTGGTTTCTCTGTCTTGTGGTTCCTGATGTCAGATTTATGTCCATTTATCCTTTGGCGTAGGATCAATGGGAAAGTTCACTTCAGGTTAAGTACGCTTCAGGTTAAGTACAGACTTCCGGCACCAATTGTGTTTGTAAACCGAGGTGCCACTGTATAGCATTCTCATTCTGTTGTCTTCCATGAGCATTTTCTTCCTAATCATGCTTATTGTGCCACAATAGTCACACATCATCCCCAGCATGAATTTCTACTTGAGAGACAAAAAACACACCCGCTCCCCGCTACAAAGAGAAACCCTCACACTTGGAGAGAAACTTGGCACAATTCAACTAGAGTTGAACACTCTTCATTCTCATTCATTTGAAGCAGAGATGGGGAATCTCTGGATCTTCTGATCTTCTTGGTCTCCACCTCCTATCAGCTGCAGCCAACGTAGTCAACGGACAGGTCCAACCCCAACCTCCAACCCCAGAAAGCCACAGATTCACCACCTCTGGTTTAAAGTGCTTACACCTCTCCAGTGGAAGTCAGTGCAACTTTGTAGGTGAGGGAGCGTCTCCTACCTATCTCCCCAAGTGAAGGCCAGCTGCAGCTGAGGCTGGAGTATGGGATTTGGAGGAAAACTTTAGTAGAAGCTCCTAAGACTCCAGCATTATACAACCTACTTGCGGATTAGGAGAGCTTTCACCTCCATGTAGGCAAGGAGACCGAAGGGTTTGGTAAGAACAGAGGAGGAGAACATCCTGCAAATTTCTCCGTAATAAACTCCACTTGCAATCAAAGCCACACTTTGTCGGTCGGGCTAAATGTGTGTTTGGTGATCATATTTGGGAATATCCCAGAGGGAACAAGGGCAAGAAGAAAGAGAAAAGACCAAAGAAAAAGCTGAACAATCAGAAGAGTGAAATAAACTAGACAATGAGCCATTCCAGTACTGTATATCTCTTTCACCATCATTGAGGTGTTTGGAACCTTCTGAGCTTTTGGGAAATTGAGCAGCAGGAAAAATAAATAGTCCATCTTTGAACTCACTGAAGTCCTACTGATTTCTTTCAGTCCTGAAGGGCTGTGGGGTGGGGTGGGGTGGGGGAGGAATACTGTAAGATCAGTATATCAAGGCACATTTGAAGCTTAACAGACTGGGACTGATTGGATAATAAAGAGCCTGAGGCAACAGAGTTTTAAAGATGTGAAGCATTTGAATTCTAAAGAAACAAGACAATAGAAATGGAAGGTAAAGAATTAGCTATGGAGACTCTATAAATTATTCTGGAAGTCTCTCAAGTACTGTGAAAATGAGTTAAAATGAAGAACTTTTTTTTGCTGTAACAATTATTTGGTTCCATTTAAAGTGATTATGTAGGGCACAAATAAACTTTATTCAGAAATTTTATTTTGCAAACCTGATCAGCAATTGTTACTTGCAACATACCGTACACACAAATTCATTCTACAGAAACAGAGGGGATAAGAAATGAGATTTTGTGAGATGTATTTGAAATGTTGCATAAGCGATTATGTGCATGAGAGATATTTAGCAAATTGCAAGCAGACTGTCCATAGAGAACATGGCAACAAATTACAGAGCGACCCAAGCCCCTGATCTGCTGTGCTGGAGGAGATTTGGAGAGAGTAGAGAAGACCCTCTGTCCAGCTCTTTCTGGCCCCACCAGCCTCCACTGGTCAGGGAGCTCTGCTGTCTCTGGGGAGCCTCAAAGGTGCAATGCACCTGCCCAAATAGTGGGTGGAAGTTACCACCCAGCAGAAACCTCAAAAACAGGGTGTTTCAATTGAGCCTAGCACCGGATGCACAGGATCCAACCTGAGAACAGGTACAGCAAAGCAGCATTTCTTCCACCCTGGGCTGTGTGAGCATGCTGGCCATGGTTTTGCCCTTTTAGGAAATGCTTAAGGAATCTGAAAGCTACAATCGCAAATTCTGTATATCTGAATTTCTGGACAAACTGCCGCCCGAGGCAGTCGCCTCCCCTTGCCTCATGAGTGGGCCAGCCCTGGCACCTGCATCCACTAGCTTGGACACAGGACTCGTCCTTGAAACATCAAAGGCTTCCAGTCCATCATGCACGGGGCGAATGATAGGCACGCCCACCCTGACTCTTACCCAGCGAGGTCTTACACCCATCATTATTGTGGGCTCTCACCACATTTTGGAAGTTGTTAAGGGGTGATTTCTACAAGTACAAAAGAACTGGCTAAGATGAAAACTATGTTATATTGCTCAGTTGAGCAGTTATAATTGCCTGTGTATCGCCACCCCCTTGCAGTCACTTATACCTCAGAGGACCGGGATAAAAATGAGAGGAAATGTAACACAAATGTTCCCTGTCACTTGATAGCCACTGAACTGTGCTGGGAGTCCTGACTTTCGAGGCCTTCAGTATCAGTCTGAATGTGACCTTTACCTGATCCCAATTTAAAACTGGCAATTTTTCGATAGGGAGCAGCCCTACCCTGGCAAGGACATCGATTAGATGAGCCATCAAAACTTTTCTCATTTTCATGAAATATTGACTATAAGATATCTTGACTGACCTGAGCCTCTGCTGCTGCTCTCAAACAGAAGGTCTCCAGATGCTTTATGATTCTTCCTTAGAAAATTGGATTGTAACGCAAAACGAGAGCTGTTAAATGGTCCACAAGTCCTTTTGGGTAGGAGGACAGTGTTTTAATTGTCCCAATAGCTATAATAACAACAACAACAACAACAACAATAGCGTGCTCTTTTGTGGAGTTTGAAATTTTGTATGTAACCAATTTATAGAAGGAAAAACTGAACAGGGAAAAAGGGGCCTATGCTTTAAGATAGTAGCAATTGTCTGCCAGATTAAAATGCTTTTTGAGATTCTTAAGAAAATAACACCAGGGTTTTATTCCCCTCCCATGTACACAGTAACTGGTGTACGTGTGTGTGTGTGTGTGTGTGTGTGTGTGTGTGTGTGTGTGTGTGGTGTGTGGAAGGGTGGAAGGAAAGACTTAATTTTGCTGTAAATCTAAAGCGTGGGACACCAACTCTTCAGGAAAATACTATATAAATAAACATTTCATTTAAAAAATCCTCTCTCTCTGAATACACTGCATACAATACATAACTGATATCTGCTTACATCACATCAGATACTGTGTCCTGTGTTAAGAAGAAGGTAAACCTTTTCACTGTTTCAGCTCCCTTTTGCAACTTTGTTTTAGCCCTAACCTGCTGAAAGTAACCACTTGGTGTATTGCAATACATCTTAGTGCCGTATACAGTGGTACCTCGGTTTAAGTACACAATTGGTTCTGGAAGTCTGTATTTAACCTGAAGCGAACTTTCCCATTGAAAGCAATGGAAAGTGGATTAATACGTTCCAGACGGTCCTCGGAGTACTTAAACTGAAGCGTACTTAACCTGAAGCAAACTTTCCCATTGAAAGTAATGGAAACAACACGGCTACCTACCTGTAACCTTTCCCATTGAAAGTAATGGAAAGTGGATTAATCCGTTCCAGACGGGTCCGTGGAGTACTTAAACTGAAAGTACTCAAACTGAAGCGTACTTAAACCCAGGTATGACTGTAATGAATTACTGTATTTTTCTGTGTATGAGACGATTTTTTTGATTTAAAAAATAGGCAAAAATGGTCTTGTCTTATACACAGATAGTGCATGCAGAAGGGGGAAGTGCGATTAATGGCAGCAGTAAGCAGGAGATTGGCAGCAGTGATTGATGGCTGCGGCAAGTGGGCAGGTGGGCTGTTGGTGGCAGCAAGCGGGCAGACAACTGGCCACTGTGGCGAGGTGTGCGATCAGCAGTGGCTGTGGCAAGCGATCGGCAGTGGCGGGCAGGCGGGTGAGCGATTGGTGGACGTGACTTCCCCCACCCCACCCCAAAAAGCTAAACTGGGTTAAAAAAATAGGGGTCGTCTTATACATGGGGGTGTCTTATACACGGAAAAAAATACATCTTGTTGTGTGACATTGTGTGAGTTATGAGCAAAATACACATAGCACAAATTCTGCATGTCAAACCGGTGAAATGAATCGCAGAGTTACTGAATTGTGACCCCTGCACTTACAGGAATTGTCTCTCCTGCTTTTCATGCTACAATAACCTCTGCTAAATCGAAACGAAAGCTTTCCCCAACGTTCCTCCTCCTCTCTCCAGAGGAGGAGCTGCTTCACTCATGCATTGCTAATGACCTTCAAATATACCCCCTACTGTGCGCTGTCCTATCATGCCATTAAGTAGCATAATTGACAAAAGAGTTGAAATATTCTCTCCCTGCCCTGGTGATTGCAACTATTAATACTTTTTAATAGTTTTAAAGGGAAAGGAAAAACAGATCCTTCTGGGTAAAAAACAACAGCAACCACATTTTGATGCAACATGCATCACAGACTTTCCTAGATAGTGAACAGTACAAAAAACTTACATGGAAGCAGTGGAACCCTTTTGGAAGCTCAAGCAGCTCCTTGTTGTGCAAACAGAGAGTTGAGGCTTTACATAAGGCTGTAGAGTCTCCGTAACACTTTTGGAGTGTTCACCGCCAGTGTGGTGTAGTGGTTAAGAGCGGTAGACTCGTAATCTGGGGAACTGGGTTTGCGTCTCCGCTCCTCCACATGCAGCTGCTGGGTGACCTTGGGCTAGTCACACTTCTCTGAAGTCTCTCAGCCCCACCCACCTCACAGGGTGTCTGTTGTAGGGGAGGAGAGGAAAGGAGATTGTTAGCTGCTTTGAGACTCCTTCGGGTAGTGATAAAGTGGGATATCAAATCCAAAACTCTCTTCACACATATTCTTTCAGGGAACCTTACAAAGGGTTATCCCCTTGTGTTGCAGCTGGGAGGCTGAGAGATAACAGTATAAGGCAGTGGCCTGCAAACTTTTTAAGCAAGGGGCCAGTCCACTGTCCCTCAGACCTTGTGGGGGACCGGACTATATTTTGGGCAAAAAAAAGGGATGATTTTTGCCCATGCGCAAAGAGGCTTGAAGATGCTTCGCTTTACCTGTCTCGGTTATCGTCCCAATAGCCGCAGTTGGGCTTCTTCAGTAGGAGGTTGTGTTGGCTGGTGAAGACAGAAGCAGCAGCGCTGGCGGAGGAGCCGCAGACGGAGGTAGGGGAACTGGGGCGTTGCCGGAGCTTTTACCCACCACCTGCTGCTGCTTCCCAAGAGGCACCATGGAGAAGAAGACAGAGCTGCCCACCAACCTGCAAGCGGCAGCCGTGGCCACCATAATGACCTACCTGAACGCCATGGGGGGAATGAAGGAGGCAGGCAGGCAGGGAAGAAGAAAGCACGCGAGGAAGTGCTGCGGAAAAGGGGCTCGGAGATGGAAGGAAGGGCGGACTGAGGGAGAGGGAGGAGCAGCAGCAGCTGGCAGCCAGCATCAACACGCCTTCTTCACAGCACTGCCTGATGTGGGACAAGATTGCTCCATCCCTGAGGAGAAAAGCACCACCGTGTGAGGGAGAGGGAAAGAACGCGTGCACTGGCGATCCACGCAGCGATTCCCGGACCATCCACGGGCCAGATCTAGAAGGCAATTGGGCCTGATTCGGCCCGCAGGCCTTAGTTTGCTGACCCATGGTCTAAGGCCGCACGTGGAGGTCATAGCTTGGGGAGCAGAAGGGCTGAATAGAGCTATGGAGCTGCTGCTTGTGAAAGCCAGGGAAGAAGATGAGGGGTGGCAGCACCAATTTTTGCCGTCCAAGCTGTAGGCTGATGTGGTGGAGACTCCTGGATCAGACTGATTGCCCATAGCTGGCCCAGCTTAGAACCCAGTGCATCCTTCACAGGCCCAGCTGCACTCCATCCCACCCCAGAAACCTCCCATTAATGGGATTCTCTCCAGCTGCCACTGGCAAGGGTACCACCAGTGGTAACTTCTGCCCATACGCATTTTTGCCTGGTGGCAGAGGTCCCCGCCAGCAGAGCCAGGCAGAAGGCTACTGCTGCATCCAACCCGCCACCAGTATGGTGGAATGGGGGTTTGGATTCCTCTGCTTGGCATAGTTCAATCCTGCAGTTTTAATCTAGCTCACCACTCATAATATTGGCTGCTATGCTAAAATCTCCTGATCAATTTGTATGGGAAATTAGCGGAAATTCTGTGAAACAGCAACACAAACTAACTTGTAGTTAAGGGTGCAATGTTTTGTTGCAGGCCTCACTTTTTTAGCCTATCGTCATTTTCAGGAATCATTACATTGCAAATCCACAATCCCCTGTTACTATCTAGTGCATGTTTCCCATTTTCTTAAGGCATGTATGAGAGAAAGTATTTTCAGTGTTAGCTCCTTGACTCTGAAATGCTCTCTCTGCCTGGCACCTAAAGTGATATATTTTCACAAAGAAATTTTCACAAAGACAAAGAAAAAGCATTTTTTTGTTCACTTCACCCTGACTTTTTGACATCTTTTAATATTGTGTATCCCCAGTGGGATTATTGCAGCAATTTTTAATGGGGTATTTTGGGAGCTGATATTGTCTTCTATCTAATTTGATATTGTACCGAATAAGTTGATTTGTCTTTTAATTTGTGTTGACTACATTATTATATGCCACCTAGAGTCTATGCCAATAGGTAACTCATCATGATAAATAATAAACAAATATGTGCATTGAAGTTTATAGGTATAGTGGTACCTCGCAAGACGAATGCCTCGTGCAACGAAAAAGTCGCTAGACGAAAGCGTCTAGCGATTCCTTTGTTGCCTCGCAAGACGAAGCTTTCTATGGCTGCATCTCGCAAGATGAAAAAATTTTTTTGCTGCTTTTTTTTGCCTTCTGCCGTTTGTTTCCGCAAGACGAAAATTTCGTAAGACGGCACGACCCGCGTAACGAATTATTTTCGTCTTGCGAGGTACCACTGTAGATTGATAAAAAAAAATGAAATATATTGAGGAACTGAAAATGAAAGAAACTCTCCCTAGCACCTTGCATTTTTGTGTCAAAATTCCCCTGCCAGGCCTATGCATTAAAAAACAATCCAGATAGACAGCAGCATTTTCAAGGACACAATCAGCCTTCTTTATTTCATCTTTGGGCTTGTTATCTTCCCCAATGAACTCTAGCCAAACGTATATTCTGGGATGTAGGTAATGGAAAGGGAGCTGCTTGCAGTCTCAAGTAAAGCTTGCAATCTTGTGCACCTGAGCTCAGAAGAAAATCCCCTTGAAAGCAGTGGGACTTTGAGGCATGATCAGTAAACATGAATAGGTTCTGGCTGACATTATGGGCATAGAACTTTCAGTGAGTGATGAGAGGATTGGCCTAATTCTCAGTCCTTTTTACTTTCACACATGTTTACCAGAAGTCTGCTCCATCCCATTTCTGTATTAATCCGCATAAAAAAACCAACAACACACAACTCTCAAAAATTGCATTTAAATCCATATTTCTAAAACACCTTTTCCCTCACAAAATACAGCTTCCTGTGCATAGTTGCATTGTTCTGAGTTCAGAACTGCATCAGCAGAAGCGTAGGAAGGAGGGTGCAGGGTGTGTGGGCCATCCTGGGTGTCATCCAAAATGGCACACCGCGGGCCTAGTCTGCAGCGCGCCCAAGCCACACATCTCTCCTGGGAGTGACACAGTGGCCCAGGGCCCTGTGCTTCCCAAAACGGCACCATGGCACTAGGTGGACTCTGTGGGCAGCTCGCTGCGCCGCCACCCTGTGCGGATCGCCGCAGCACCCTGTGCGCAGATCGGCCCACCCCCCTGGGTGGTTAGCCCCACCACTGCCACTCTGGGTGCCGGAGCAGCTAGCTATGCCCCTGTGCATCAGAACATTTGGGGAGACTGGAAATTGATGAACAGCTTAAGTTCTGATCCATGCGTGTTAGCCTGGTGTGACGTTTTTACGCTGTTTGTTATAGCTTTATCAACCCGACCCATCAAGGGTTAACTCAGACTCCATGTCCACGGACTGGACATTCCATGAGGGGAGGGGAATGGTTGAATGTTTAAAGGGAAGGGAGAGCCGTTTTGTCAGTTGAGAGGGTGCTGAGGGAGCGGGAGTGTGAGGGTGGTTGTAAAGAAGATCTAGGAGAGTAGGTTTAGGTTAGGTAAGTCGTTAGGTTATCTAGTACATGAGTAACAAGGTTATTACCATTGAAACTAAGCTTGTACAACAGGAATACCTTAAAGCAACCATGACGTTCTTGAGAAATAAAATCTCCATTGTTAAAGTGCCTATCAGAAAATCGTCTGTGTTATTTTCCAGCCAAGGTACATGAAACTCATTCATGAGGACACCCATTAAAAGGACAACATTTCCTTCAAGAGTGGAACTGTTAGTTTGTATCTTTGGGGTGCGCCAAGAGGGTGACATAGCTGCCAAGTTATCCCTTTTTTACAGGGATTTTCCCTTATGCTGAATAGGCTTCCTCGCGAGAAAAGGGAAAACTTGGCAGCTATGGAGGGTGAGCCAGGCAGACAGACCCAGGGTGTCATAAAGTGACCTCAGGGAAGGGGCAAGCTTTTATAGAAAGGGATTCTTAGAGGCAGAACTCCCTATACTGTGGACACAAGGGATAGTCTCAGATACAGCCCTGAACTTTAATAGGTACCTGGCCACGGTTGTGCTGGAAGAGGACTCTCTTTTGTTTAAAAGAAGAGGAAATAGAATAAAACCCTCGAGTGCATGAGGGAATACAGAAAGGCTAAGGGGAGCAATAGGGGGGAGGCTCGGTTTACCCCAGACCATCCCTGTTTGTTGTTTTAATAAGTGAGAGGTAGAATAAATAAGATGGAAGCAAGGGTCTTTCGTCACACCTGGGAAGTGCAGATCATCTTGGTTCTTCTCAGAATTCATGAAGATTGAATTCAGCCTAAAAAACGAATGCACCTCTGGGACCAAGAGGCAGGGAGCATTAGATGGGGGAAATGCTAGTGGGTCAAGAATCCCCTGGCTTGCCACTGCTTCTCCACTCAAAACAGCAGTGCTTTTATAGGGTGGCAATGACCAGGGCCAGAATAATCCTGGTCAGGCCACGCAGGAGAGCAAGAAGAACTCCATTTTGTATATTCAATTCTAAATCTCTCTGCCTCTGATAGAAAGTAAACCAGACAGCACTTTGCACACAGGCACAGCATGTTTGCACATCTAATGCAAAGATCTAACCACACACAGCACTTCTAAGAAATTCTAGCATAAACCACAAGAGCAAGAGGATGTAGCCCACCGCAAATTATAAGTAGAGCACAACCACAATTGTGCCTGTAAAATTCCACATAGACACGTGTATGAAGGTACCAGGTACATAACGCCACCTAGTAGAGTTGGGCGGGTGACTTTGCATCTTGGGGTGCTCTCTCTTGATTGGTTGATGAAGTACTGCAGAAAGGCTGATCTTCACTTCACTCTGTCAAAAAGGTATAAAAGCACTCTGTGTATGCCCATGGGTCGGGCAGAATGAGAAACTCATTCTCACTGCCACCATTTATTGCAATAAATGTTTTAATAAATCTGTTTTATAATATGTACAACTGCCTGAGATTTCGTCTGGTCAATTTGGGAAGCCAATCATCCATATTATATTTCTGGTGTCCTTACATTTCTGGTGCCGTGCGTGACTCGGATGAGGGCATTTCCCTGAACCAGAGGCAGTCCCCTTTTGCCCCACTGGACAGGGCGCAGATTCCTAACGGCGCCTCTGGTCTGGTGCACACCGGCAGACTTTTTCCGGAGGATCAGAGGTGGCCCTTGAGTTTCCGTGCCCTGGACGAAGAGGCAAAAGGACCGAGGTTGGAAGGGAAGACCAGGAAAAGCCGGCTGGGGTAAGTAGAAAGGGAAAAGGTACCTTGAAGGGAATTGGCCCCCTTTAATGAGGGGAAGGGAGATCCTGATCACATCTCCAGCGTGTTGGTAGTACTCAGTTAATCAGAGGTCAACTGGGAAAACCAGGCGCTTTGGGTAAGAGGCAAAGGGAGGAGGAAAATGTGTATGTTAGTAGTCAGTAGGGAGGAGGTCCCCTGACAAATAGACACTTAGGAAACAAGGAAAAACTGGGAGGTAGAGTGTGGTAAAGTGTCCAATGCATGGTATGTGTGGCAAAGTTTGCAGTGTGTGCTGTGAATGAGGGGATACTTTACAGAGCCATAAATGGGAGGAGTATGGTCAAGAGGAGGGAAAAATGTGATTTCCCTAGAATTCATGATAGATAAATTCAGAATGCTATAAAAGAAATTTAATTTACAAGTCCTGCCAACAACAAGTCCAGAGAAAAAGGTGGTGCAAACCAGTATTCCCCCAAAGAGAAGAAAGGCATTGTGAGAAAGAAGATGAAGAGAAAGGCAGTGGTTAAACAGCAACAAATGATGGCTCAAGGACCAGTGAGGAACCAGAAGGGGTTCAAAGGTCACTGGTGAAGGTCAGTTGCTAGGACGGAGATGTCTCGGTCAATGTAAAAGAGGAAGGAAGAGTGTTCGGAGAAAGATGGGACAAGGGGGTCCCAGCAGAAGAGAGTTCGTCGGTTTGGCAGGCATGGCAAGGAGCCATGGTCAAGGTGACTTAAGAGTTACCTGCATCTGGACTTTGTTATAAATATAGGCACCCAGTATTCTGCTTTTAAATATCCTTGAAACAGCCCCCCCCCAAAAAAAAACCAAAAGAAGCATCAGACTGATTTTATGCCTAAAAGGGCTGTACAAACAGACAGCGGAGGATTGGTTCAGAAAAATCATCTCTGCAACCTTTAGAATGCTATTCACCATACTAGAAATGAGGCTACCCCCCCCCCCCACAGGAAACTGACAAAATGCCAGTAACGGTGCTCAGAAAATGTTTTCATATGCTTCAGCTGGCTTCAAAAGAAAAGAAAAAAATCATGTACTTAAGTAGTTCACAACGCAAGAGACAATAGATTTTATTTGAACAATTAACATCTTTTCCCCAAGTCCTGTTGGAACTGTGCAGACTTTAGTTTTTGGGGAAACTTAAAAGAATGGGGAAAAAGAGACATTTGAGTCCTTCTAAAAGCAAACTACGTTTAAAGGGTTTAACCCTCCTACCTGCAACCCCATTTCATATGTTTTTGTGACAGCAACATGTTGGAAAATTTGTAGAACTGCATATTTTAATGAAATGAATGTCTGTCAACTAAAGAATTCAGGATAAGGTAGAAGGAAGTTATACTGAATTGAGATTTGTGGGTAAAGACATTGTTTGAATGTAACACTACGTTGGAAGACAGGCTGCAACATCTCAATAACTCTCAAACCTCCGGCAGAGATGTGTGGCGTAACCCCCCCTTATTTGGTTACACAAGCAATTCTGCATGATTTGTATTTGCACAACTTGTTTTCTCCTGCAACCTGCACTTAGAGACTGTGGCTGTGCCTGGCTGGTGTTGCCATTTCGGACATTCTATTGTGTGACATTGTGTGACCAAAGACCGTTGCTGTGGCAGTAGGGAGAAAAGATGTTATGCTTTGGAGATCCACGTTTCAGGTTACAAAAACACTACTGCTCTAAATGCTTTGACTTTAAAATTTTTATGTCTCACGGAAACAGCCCGTTGCTACAAAGCAGCTGTAAGTTCTTTCTTCTTCTAGAAACCACAAGACTTTGCATAATTTGAAAAACAGGCTTCAGTATCCTAGCAGAACTCAGCCGTCGGCAGCTGGATGGGAGGCAAATACGGATTTAAAGGACCCCTCCTTAACCCTGCACATGCATGAAGTTCTGTGGAAGGAAAGAGAAACCACGGGGAGATCCTGAAAGATGGACCAGACGTGGAATCCTGTTGCAAGCCTTGTGAAATTCGGCAAAGACTGCTGTAAGGCACTGCTGCTATATCCCAGAGATGACTTCTGTGTGCCAGACACACCTCAATGTCCAATACGTGGGACGCACTACCTCGGAGAGTTTGGTGGTGGACTAACCAGCAAGAAGTTCTAAAACAGCAGCGGCAGCTACAAGGACAATCTCTCTCTCCCCCCCCCTCCTTTGTTTTTTATCTACAGGAAATCACTCGAGCGAACAGCGTGTAGCCTTGCGGAGCCTGACACGATGGTTCCAGCCTGACGCTAGCGAGTCCCTGAGTGAATCCTTGAAGGAAGGGAGACGAGACCCTCTTCATTCCTAGGTGGTGAGGTATCCATTCCATCCGGTGAAAGTGCCTGAGATGACCCCCTGGATCCACACCCTGCTGTACCTAATCAGGAGTGGGTACCCAGCGCACGGTGCACCAGTTTCCCCTTGCAGCGTCTGACCGGCAAAAGATGCCCAGCGCATGGGAAACCGAAGTAGCCCCTGCTGTGACACTCCGGACGCTGTCACTCGACGCACGGGTTGAGGAATGTCCATCTTATGCAGCACCAAACATCAAGGAGACAAGGAGACGCAGTAAATCTTAGACCCTTATATATGTATGTATGTATGTATATTTGTATGGGAGGCATCAATTGAGTGGGACCCACAGTAGAAGTCTACCTGCCCCCAAAGCAGTATCCTTAATTTGGAAGGAAGGGCAGTGTACCTGCCTCACTTGAGCGAACAGACCCAAAACAGTTTCAGAAATTGAACCATGGGGTGGGTTCCAGCAACTCCCTAGGTCATACAGATATGGGGAGGGTTCCAGCAACTCCCTAGGTGATACAGGGCTATAGCTGGGTTGGGGATGTAACTGGAAGAGTTGGCCAGGTGCACCCCTCAGTTCTGGCTTTGGAAATGATGGTAGCCCACTGATGTCTAATGTAAGCCTCTCCTGATTCTGGCAAACTGGAACAATAGCCATTCTTTCTGTAGCCAAATGCTCAGCTAGGACAAACCTCCAATTGTTATATATATATATATATATATATATATATATATATATATATATATATATATATATATATTCCTGGCCTTTAGAACTGTGTAGGAACTCTTGAAACCCACTGATTTGCATTGAAGCCCAGTACTGAGCTGAGAGAGAACTGTGTATTTTCCTGCTGACATAAAGTTTTGGAAACAGTGGCCAAAGCCCCTTGGCTTTTAGATTTCCAGCAACTATAGTTACACACCCAGTATCTCTGAAGACTAGTGTGGCCATTATAGATTCATGGCCCACCTGAGAGAAAGAACCCTTTGTTGCCAAAAGTCTGTATTGCGATTTTTTTTGTTGTGCCTCAAATGGAAATGCAATGTAGTAGAAAGTGGCACTTGTGCTTCGACAAAAATGATGTTTGTATAATGCAAATATGTGTTTCCAGTTAGGTCTAACACGAAGGCTAAAAACTTCAACAGAAAATGCTTAGGAGTTATGGAAATAGATTAATCAAAAGCTGAACCAGACTTAAATTCAGCAAGCATTTTTACTCTGGTTTATAGCATCAAGCTGAAGCAGGAAAAGAAAAAGAAAAAAAACTTTCATGGTTATTTTACACTGACAGTTCTGCAGACTGAATGCCTTAATCTACAGGCTCTCAGAGTTTGTGTATAGTCCTATGAATTAGCTGATGGTGTCTGTCCTAACAGTGAATTATTATTCCCCCCTTAGGAAAGATTTCCAACCCCATGTGTATGTGTGGTAGCACTCTTAAGAAACTGTTTTGTGATGCACGTTATTCACTTGGATAGCATAATTACACATTTTAGAAACACTGTATACCTTAACTTAAGAAATTTCGAAATGAAGGTCTGAATGTGCCAGGTAACAAAATGTAGGTCTGTTTGTGAAATATTTTGCTATTTGATTTAATAAAAGCAATGTACTATGTCTTTAATGACTGCTAGTTCCTGATCACAGCCGGAGGTTCCTGGAACCTTTTTAGTTCTGGTGACACTAAGAAACATTTAACAGCCTTGGTCAGGTATTTTAACTGTTCAGTAGAAAAGGCAGCCCCCACCACGAAGTTATCTATCTGCCTTGCACTATTTCCCTGGAAGTCAAAAACCTAACATTTGAGCAAGCTTCCAGTTAGCCTTCTTCTGCCCTACATACTTCTTTGAAGCCCAGCAATCTTCTGAGGGCTCTGAAGTCTCTCAATAAAAAAGCATGAGGTTTTGGCCAGACTCTCAGGACTAGACGCAGCTGGCCAGGTAGCCCTTCTGAACTCCTCCTGCTGTGTGTACATCAATCAGGCTCAACGCGTGGTGACCGATATTGGACGGATCAGGGAACTAACATCGGTATACAACCAGAGTAAACGTGTTGAGAGTGATGTTAAAAACATTAAGAAGCAGGCTGACTTGTACCACAAGGTTAGCCTAGACGGTGAAGGTCTGCCCAGTGTATGGAGTTAGATTAGTTCTTGGCTCCCAGGTTGGTCATAGTTAAAAGAGATTCTGCTCATAATATTAATTTTCTTTCTTATTGTCTTAGCCCTATGCAGAACCTTGGTCTGTATAAAAGCTTCTGGTAACCCTTCTGAGACAAGCTGAGTAGCAAGCTGGGAAAAGTCAGCAGAAGCTTCCTCACTTACTTTGCTCTCTGTTGCCCATCCTTTGGCCTAACATTGGAGCATGGGAAGCTGCTGGCTCCTCTGTAGAATCATAGAGTTGGAAGAGACCACAAGGGCCATCCAGTCCAACCCCCTGCCAAACAGGAAACACCAGGAAACACTGTAGTGCGATGGGTCAATCAAATGGAGATGCAGAAACACACCTGTTCTTCATCTCCATATTGAAGAGGAGGGAATATAGGGTGGCAATGACCAGGGCCAGAATAATCCTGGTCAGGCCACGCAGGAGAGCAAGAAGAACTCCATTTTGTATATTCAATTCTAAATCTCTCTGCCTCTGATAGAAAGTAAACCAGACAGCACTTTGCACACAGGCACAGCATGTTTGCACATCTAATGCAAAGATCTAACCACACACAGCACTTCTAAGAAATTCTAGCATAAACCACAAGAGCAAGAGGATGTAGCCCACCGCAAATTATAAGTAGAGCACAACCACAATTGTGCCTGTAAAATTCCACATAGACACGTGTATGAAGGTACCAGGTACATAACGCCACCTAGTAGAGTTGGGCGGGTGACTTTGCATCTTGGGGTGCTCTCTCTTGATTGGTTGATGAAGTACTGCAGAAAGGCTGATCTTCACTTCACTCTGTCAAAAAGGTATAAAAGCACTCTGTGTATGCCCATGGGTCGGGCAGAATGAGAAACTCATTCTCACTGCCACCATTTATTGCAATAAATGTTTTAATAAATCTGTTTTATAATATGTACAACTGCCTGAGATTTCGTCTGGTCAATTTGGGAAGCCAATCATCCATATTATATTTCTGGTGTCCTTACACTTTTAGTTTATTTTATGTTTTAAAAAACCTTAAAGCATCGATGCACACACTTGTGGAGAATTCCCAGCTTGCTCCTGAATATACCCATTTTGTACAGGAATACAAATTCATGCTGATCAGGTTCCACTGCAGGGCTATTGTATCAATGAAAGAGCACACACACGCACACACGCACTCCACACTTTAAGTGTACTTGAATGGGTGTTCTGCATTATTTATTTCTGTGAACAGAGTTATGATTAATGGTTTGACAGATTAAACAAATACACTCATCTCTGGTAATAAACTGGGGAACCAAGCAGTGCAGCACAGTTATACTCAGCAGTATATTATAAAATCGAGCACTTACGTTGTGCAGATCTTGTTGATCTCTAGCATTATGAAATGGTTTTTTTGGAGGGGATTGGGTATTTTATTGTTTTCCTACTAAAAAAGAAAGCTAAATGCAAAACTTGGGTGCTAAGGAGAAGAGAATGTTTCACAAAGAAAATCTCTAATGTGGGGATTCATATCCTGATCCACGGCATAATTGTTGATTATCTCTGAACTTTATTGCCAACAAGCTCGGCTCCAGGTCAGGCATAGGCAAACTTGGCCCGCCAGATGTTTTGGGACTACAACTCCCACCATCCCTAGCTAACAGGATCAGTGGTCAGGGATGATGGGAGTTGTAGTCCCCAAACATCTGGAGGGCTGAGTTTGCCTATGCCTGCTCTAGGTTTTGAAGGGCCCTGGGCAGGATACCCACTACCACACGGGTCCCACAGTGACCCCTTTAATTGGACCTCCCAGCCTCTCCTTCATGCTTGCAAGTGGACTTACCTAGTGACCCTGCAATGGGCTGGAAGCCAAAAAAAACTGAGTTAGTGGCCACCAGATTTGATCTTCCACAACTCTTTGTAGATAAAATGTGGTTGTCACCAAGCCCTGATCAGAGCCTAGGAGTGGCTTGGCCCATTAAATCATCTCCACTTCTGGAGCTGCGGCCATTTTGGAAATGGGCACAGCGACATCGGAAGTTGCTTCTACGCACTTCCGGACATGCATAGAAGCGACTTCTGGCGCCGCGGCCATTTTGGAAATTGGCAGAGCGGTGCCAGAAGTTGCTTCTACGCATGTCCGGAAGTCGCGTAGAAGTGACCTCCGGTGCCGCGCCACGGCTGGTCCTGGATTTTTCAATCCGGAACTTGGCAGCTATGCCTGGTGGACACTGACAAATGCCCCACTCTGCTGAGAGCTGACAATAGGCTGATTGCCAGAACTGGTGAGCAGGCAAAATGGTGTCAACCAGAAAGCCCATGGCTAGGGCCAATACTGACCTCAGATCAAGACATGATAAACACATGCCATCACCCACAGTCCCACATACTACCCATTTTCAGAAGACAAGAGGAAAGCCAGATACACCTTTTCAAAAACAATGTTTAATTTCTCTCGCTCCTAAGGGCCCCTCCAGATGTTCTTTTGATTGCACATTCCTGATGAGTTGTGCTCATGATGCTCTTGGGGCAGTCGTACATGATCCCTGCTTCAATACACTTTGCACCTGCAAGCATTTTAGAGTAGTCATAATGCTTCATTTCCAATCAATGCATGTCTTGTAACAGTAAGTTTTGACTTGATGAAAACAGAAACGAGACTGGGAATTGAGTGTTCCCTTATTCGTCTTGTGGCTGGAACAGAAATCCATGCAGTGAATATGATTGGTATTTGCTGCTGTTGATTCAGTCTGCAAACGATACGCAATTGATTGCATCCTCCCCATATGCATATTGAAGATCCTTTGCACTGAAATGGGTGGGGTGGAATAACGTAATGATAATGCATTTTACGTAATGAATTACGTAAGCTGTGTATGTAATTTAATCACAGCAGACAACAAGACAAAGAATGTTGGGGGTGAAAGACGAACTGCAGCAGAAAGGAAACAGTGCCGCATGCAACAAATTCAGGGTGGAACAGAAAATGATACCTCCTTAAACCCCTCGAGAGGAGCAAGAAGAGCAGAAGCTGATGGGGATATTTTTAAAAATGCAATCAGACTGCATCTCCTTTCTTGTCTTAGTTGTTTTTCACAAATGATCCCACTCATTGCTTAGGTCAATAGGGGTGGAAGGAGCTCCTTTAGAAGCTTCTGCTGACTTCTTGGCCATATCTCCATCAGAAGCTAAACACTACAGGAGCTCTGCAGCAGCAAGAGAAATCTGCCTTCAGGCATGCATTTCAAAGCACTTAGGAAGACTCCAGCTACAGGCTGGGCTATTTGTAAGAGTGGCTAGCAGAACAGAAGGGTGTGTGTGTGTGTCTTGGCATCCTTTTTTCATTTACTCAGCATAAGTCTAGGCAGTTTAATTAGGCTCCTAAGGCTGGCAGCCAGGACAAATAGCAGCCAGGGCACCCCAGTTAGTGCTGCCTCCCACTCTGCCTATGGAGTGTTTGTTTCTTCAGAAGGCAGGAAGCAGCTAAGGAGAAATGCACCCACACAGAGACCTTGTCTGCAGATCAAAAGAACCAATGCAATTATTTCTTCCTTCCCTCCAAAGAGGGGCAAACTTTAGCAGCTAAAGAATTTGGAACCCTACACCAAACTATGACCTATGACTTAGAGAACAAAATCAAGTCCCCGAATATCACAATTGTTGCTGTTGTTTACTTATGAATTAAACTTTTAGACCATCCTGCAGGATTCCAGGGCAGTGTACAAATAAGGCCTCTTCTTCACAGGCCCGAAGTGTTTTTCACAGCACTGGAGTCTCCATTTGCGAAGAAGAACCATGACATTCAGAAATTAGAGCTTTGTTGTTGTTTTGAAGCAGGGATGGTGGGATGTAGAGTTCTCCATTTGCAAGGTCTGCCCTCCTTTGGAAAGAAAGAAATCTGTTCATTATTCATAAGTGGCTATTTTATTTTGCTCTACGCTTTGCAACGACAGCTCATATGTAAATCATTTATATGTGACCTGCTTTTATTTTCTTGCAGTGGAATGAAGTGCCAACCAGCTCTAAGAAACGACTTCACTCGTTGCAAAGCGACACATGCTTCAGCCTACCTCTGCCCTCACACAACAATACACAGTAGTAAAGCACATTACCCACCAACTCCTGAAAATAAAATATTTTCCCTTCCAACAGAGCACAGATTTAGAGGAATGTTTTTAACTGCCAATGAAATACAGGGGAAAATAACTTGAAGTATTCCCCTCCCCTCAAGTGTAGAAGTCCCCATTTGAATGTTTTAAGATTTATAAGGTTAACTATATTCCCCCAGCATTCTACAGTATCCCTGGCTGCCCATGCCTTCTGATCTGAAAAAAAAACCCCAAGGGAGGAGCTATGTACCTCATCCTAACTCCCCTGGACTTTAATTGAAGCAGAGGCACCTAGGGAGGCTGCAGAGTGCAGACCATTGGTGAGATAATTTGTATAATGAAAGAGAGGGCACTCACAAAAACCTATTGGCGACTGCTTGGTAAGGAAAATGTGACACAAACCATGAAGTCAATTCATGAGAATTTCACCATTTCCCCCTTTCATCTTTGATAATTTCTTTTCTTATTATTTGATGGACAATAGTGTGTGTGGCAAGGGGAAATGCTAAGCTGGCCAAATGGACGCTGATGGTGAGGTCTGTCCTTTGTAGGACTCTTTTTCAGTACTATGATTTCGGAAGACATGCTATTTAGCATGACATGTTCAGATGTGCGTCTGCACTTTGGGTGAGGGAGTTACATTATTGGACATGAGCTTGACTTCTAATGCAAAAGGTTTGCCTTCCTTCTAAACCCTGCTGCAGTCCTGCAGACCTGGCTGAGCTACAATTCACCCCAGCATTCCTTTAAAAACCAGAAGGTCCCACACCTGTAAACTTCCCTTCCCTTGCAATACAGAAAAAGCAATGCTGCAGTGCGATAACACCTTCATAGGGTCACAATTGGGGAAAAGATTCAGAACAAGGCTCATACTTCAAGGTGGTTTTTCTAGTCTTTTGTTTTGTTTTTAGCTCTTAGATGGCTTTTCAATGGAGAGTCAGTGTGATATAGTGATTAGAATGTCAGGGTAGGACTGGGGAGACTGGAGTTCAAAAGTTTAAAGAGGAGAAATTAATACATTCACTTTATATCAAGGTCAAAAATGGAACATTAAAGAGCACACAGATATTGCAAAGCTACACATGGCTACTGAGTTTAACTCAGTTCAAAGGGAGTTATTTCCAGACAAATGCGCATAAGATTGCAGCCTTTGTCTCCTTTATCTTATGGATTGGTTTATCTTCCTCTATGAATCATATAAAGTTCATTGCTGACATTATTATATGGCATGGCCTTAACTGCAGTAGAACTGAATGCCGTTCTATTCTTATAAATTGAAGATTGACAGCATACATTCTATATTTGATTTATCTATATTTGAGTTTACTTTGGGAGGAGGAGGAGGAGGAAATGAATTCAACCAAGTCAAGTTATTTTCAGGATTGCAAATGGAAATAGGTATTTATTTATTTTTTTAAAAAGCATGCATGTATAAGCTGCATTGAATGATGTGGGAATCTATCTGGTGTTGTGGTTAGCATGTCAGATTAATGCCAGGACAATCCATGTTCAGATCCCTAGTTGGGCATGAAAAGCACTAGTGGATAGATTGCTATCTCTCAACATGACCTACTTCACACAAAAAATGGAAGAACCATGTGCTTTGATTTGAAGATAGAAAAGCTAAATAGGTAGAAAAGAAAGAGTTCCCAAGGAGACATATATACAAGCTAAATGAAAGTCCTGTAACAATTATGGTTAATCTGAACATCAAGGCCAATACTGATGATTCCTTAAGGTAGAAGATTGTAATAATAGCCATATATCAACAACTTGTATAAAAACGTGAAAGACTCACCCAATCAATAAAATATAATCAATGTTCTTCAGTGAATCTTTCAAACATCATACACATTTCAGCTTCCTCATAGCTATCGGCCAAAGTTGTATCTTGAGACGTTGCCGAGCATATCATTTGAAGTCATAGGAGTTATATGTTTAAATTATTGTACCTGTGTTTGGTTTGGTTTTTCATTTTTGGCATTTAGAACTCATGCATAAAGAAGTTCTGCACATGAATATGTGCCATTGAGGAAGGCTGACCTTTATTGATTGGGCTGCATTTTTCAGCAATAAAACGGCTAGCACGTTTGCAAAACTAATCCGGGTCTGGGATGGTTTCAAACAGGCTGGCAAACCGCGTATTGAGATTCTTATATTGCAGGCGGTTGGACTCGGGGTATCTTCCAACTCTATGATTCTATGTTTTTATACATATTGTTGATGTATGGCTATTATAACAATCCTATAGCTCATGGGTTCAGCAACCTGAAGTTTTTGAGCTGCACGAGTTCTGCACAAGGCCGTACTTTTGAAGCTTTTAGAGCTCGGTATCCTTGTTTTTAACTTCTGTTTTTATGGTAAGGTCAGATTCTATTCTTATCACACGAGGAATCCTTAGCCACCTAAGTGGGTACAAAAGCTACTTATGCTTCTCCCCCACCCCGCACAGGCTAATAATAACAGCTGGGAAGGCATTTGGATCATGGCAACAGTGTGGGAGGAAGGAATTAAATAAAATCCCTTCCCACAACACTTGAACAAATTAGCATCCCCATGCAAGTGCTTTTGAAGCGAACTCTCGAGTAATAAATTTGAAAACCTGTGGGAGATCCCAGTTGCAGATCTCACATATCTTATATCTACTTGAGCTGGGTATACATTTTCTCCTAGAAACTGTCTAATGAACCAGCTGTAGCTAGAGAAGGGTGGGGAACCTTCCATATCCCTCTGTCTGGCTCCTGGGAATCTTTCTAAACCAAATTTCCCATTGGCCAAGCTCTAAACCATCCAATAATAATAATAATAATAATAATAATAATAATAATAATAATAATTTATTTATACCCCACCCATCTGGCCGAGTCTCCCCAGCCACTCTGGGCGGCTCCCAATTGAATATTAAAACAATACAGCATTGTATTGACTTTTGGGCCTGGGTGGAATGTGTTCCTGGACAGTAATGATGCCTGTTGTTTGCCTGGATGGTGGACAGAGAGATGCGTGTGACTTTTTGTGTCTGGAATGGCATCTATTATACAAATGCAAAACTTCCCTCTGTGACTCTGCTCCTTTCTGACTCCGGTTCCCAACTAGGGATGATGGAGAAATTTGACCAGAGATCTTTTTGCTGAGTATCACCTTCCAAAAAGATATTCCAATACAACTTAGAGAAATCCTTCTATATTCTTTAGCAGCGGCCCGTATTGTTATTGCCAAAGGTTGGAAAGAAAAAGCAGCTCCAAAAATCATTGAATGGCAGAATAAACTGCAGGAATTTGCTGTAATGGCACAGTTAACAAACAGTTTGAGAGGAAAGGTAAAGGAAGAATTTGTCAAAAAGTGGGATAGGTACAAGAAGTATGTTAAAAATACACTGAGAATAAAATCTCTATGATAGCGTTTGAGTAAAATTGGAAGGAAACAGATTGGAACTGCAGGTGTTGGGATGTTTAAAGCATTATGAATGTGATAGAATAGCTTTATGTAGATATGGCATTGATGGTGTATACATTCGATTATAAAAGAAAAAGATATACTGATGGAGATAACAGGAAGCCAAAGTTAATGTATTTATTTATTTTATGTATTTATTTATGTTATGTATTTGTATATATATACATATGTATAAATATTTTCTTTTTTCTTTTCTCTTTTTTGTTAGTTTTGTTCTTCTTTCTCCTTTCTCCTTCCTTTTTCCTTTTTTGGGAAAGGAAGGTTTAAGATCTAATGTAACGTGTGGATAATATATATATATATGTATTGTGTGTGGAAAAAATAAATACATATTATTTCAAAAGAAAAAAGAAAAAAAAGAAATTTGATTCAGTTGACATATAAAAGTGAACTTACCTAACTTGAACTTTCCAAAAGAATGAAACACAGCGATCCGTCAAAAATTCACACTCTTCTGAATTTTCTTTAAAGCGTGAGGAAGATTCTCCGCATATTGGGGCAATTTCTAATACATACAAATATCATGTTGTCCCACAGGGCCGAACTACACATGATTCTCAGTATATACCCCCCTTCCCCCCCCTTTAGAAGAATGCAGCCTTAGATGTCATCATTGGGTTTTTTTTGGCTCTGCAATGGAAAAGATGCAGATGTTTGTACCTTCATAACTGAGAGGGAGCAACTCATTGCAGGAAAATGGCAAAAGTGAAAAGGACGAAGAATTTTCTGCCCCCTCTCCATCCTCCCACTGCTTTTTCACTTTAGTTTGCAGCTTTGGTGGCTGTCTATTGTAAAAGAAAATCCACAGAGCTGAGAGAGAGGGAGAAAAACCCCACACATGATTGAGCATCAAATGTACTTTGGCCCATGGTGCCACCTCATTTGCGGCACTCGCTCGGCATTCATATCTTTAATGGCTTTCTTCTTTCCCCTAAGTGCATTTTCCTGTTGTTAGTTCTTAAAGAAACAGGTGTTTGTGAGGGAGGCTGATGGGCAATTTGTGCCTTTCAGAGACAATTTGTTCTGCTGCGGTACTCATCACCCCCAAATACAGAGCAGGGTCACTCTCTTGCGCTTGGGGCGGGGGTGGAACCAACATGTACCCTGAGCAAACAATGGATGGAAACATAAGATCAAAATGGATATAATCAGGGCGATACAAGCAGATCACAGAGACCCCTCCTCCACACGGCTGTCTCCCTTCTCTTTTTGCCTTCTCAACCTCACAAACGTAGCCCCTTGAGACCTCATTCTGCTTGGATAATTCTTCTGTTTTCTCCAGGATGCTGATCAACAATATATTAAAACTCTGGTGATTCATCCTCTGAGCCAAAATGACGGCAGAAATAATTCGTCAGATTGAAACGTCCAAGCTTCTTTGGCATTGTATTCCTTATTAAAACAAGCTCTGGAATTAGTTATATTTCTCCCTCGTGGTTCAAGCTACATGTGACTGTTGGATTTTGGCATCTAATGTGCAACAACAACAACAACAACAACAACAACAACAACAACAGGAGACTTCCTCCTAAAACAAATCATTCAGAAGATGGGTTTCCTCAGGACTAGATCCATTTTGGGTGACTTTTTTTTGCTGCTGTCTGGTGCTCGGTAAATTGTATTCTCCCCCATCCCTTTTTAATATTGCAAGTATTGTTATTGTTATTTGTATACCACCCTTCATCCGTAGATCTCAGGGTGGTTCACAGCATAAAACCACAACATACGAAACAGATAATAAAAATAAGAGCAAAAAAAAAAACAAATCAACAATCCCCGTCCCATAACACACTTAAAAGGGCATCGGTTGTCAATAAGCCAAAGGTCTGGTTGAAGAGGAAAGTATTTGCCTGGCGCCTAAAGGTGTCTAATGAAGGCGCTGGCCAAACCTCCCTGGGGAGAGCATTCCACCAAAGGGTAGACACTGCAGAAAAGGCCCGTTCTTGTCTTGCCACCCTGCAGACCCTCTAATAGAGCAGGCACACAAAGAAGGGCCTCAGATGACAATCGCAGGGTCCAGGTACATCATATTGAACAAAGTACATCAAACAAAGACTTGTCCCGTGACCAATTGGAATGACCCCTTCACTTCAGATGGATGATAAGAGGACATCTTGCTATGGAACATAACAACAAATAAACTACAAAGAGGCTGTTAAAAGTTCCAAGGGAACTGTGGGGAAAACAACATAACTTCTGGCAGGTGCTAAATTTGTTAAAGGAAACTGAGCAAGCTACATAGCTCAGCTGTACATTATTTTTATTTATTTATACAGTGCCCCTTTGTGTACTTAAGGTTTTAAAACCTGGCTTCTTGCTGCACAGAGCTGTAGAGTTAAAATATGAAACATAAACACCAGCAAGGGCAAATCGAATAAAATGAACCAGTTGAACTGCTGTGCTTGCACACGCTCCCACGTTTATTCTTGCTGAACTCTTTGCTTTTACCCCTTTGTTTTTAAGACCAGCTTGCAAAGTTGACTCGTCTTTGTAACTTCTCATATTGCAACCTTACAAAGCCATGGCCAACTAGACAGGAAAGGGACAGATCTGTAAATCCATCCAGCGGGCCACCAAATCCCTAAGTCCTTAGCCAACATGGTGCCCTCTAGATGTTGAGAAATGCAATGCCCATCAGCACAAACCTACATGGCCAAGAGCTAGGAATGATGGGAGCTGTAGTCCAAAACATCTGCAGGGTACTATGTTAACTATCCCTGCCCTATATATAGCACAGAGGTTGAGATTTAGGGTGCTTCCAGACTGTTACTGTTTGGGGTGGCATTCCATCACAAGCCAGCAAATTCAGATTGCATAATTAGAGTTGACTTGGAGATCATGTTCAACAAATTCCCTTTCCCTCTGAAAGGGCAAATTGCTTTGCAAAAAAAGGTGTTTATTGGGGAAAATTCCATGCAAACATACATACATCAGGATGAATTTGTACTAAAATGCTGGTGAATTTTCATGAGGACTTGTTTTTAAAAAATGACAAATTGATGTGGGAATGAGGAGAGCTGAACTGAAGATTGGAAAAATAAGAAACCAAGAAAAAATGGCATTGGTATATGTGCCCATCCCTACACAATAGCATTCAATGAGCCACCTCTCTCTCCCTCACACACAGCAATGACAACATTTCCAGAATCTGAGATTACTACACCACTAGAATCCCTTTGTGAGACTGGGGGGAGGGGCACTCAAATGCTCTCAAAGCTTGTAGGGATGCAAAAATGTTTGATGCTTCTTAAGTCATATGAGAAGAAGTGATAGCAACAAAGCCAGACAGCAGCTATAAAAACAACTATCACAATTGAGGACCAAATAGGAATAATAGCAGGCAGTGTTCTGGGGATGACAGCAGCTTAAACGTCAGTATAAAGTGATGAAATGCAATGAGGCTGTAAGAACTGCCGTCTGATAAAAATATAAAAACGGATTTAATGCAACCTGACTAAATTGTCTGCACATGTGAAGGACATTTAATGCAACCTGATTAAATTGTCTGCACATGTGAAGGACATCAATGCCGTAAGAGGTTGAAGGCTGCAATCTTACATGCATCAACTAATGCTAAGCTTTGTTGAAAGCCCTGGGAGCTATTTTAGGAGAATTGAGTTGCCAGATTCCAAAGGAAGAAATTGACGGGCTGGTTCACACACACATTGATGATTTCAGTTCCATGGATTGACTTACATGTGTGAATGAGCCACCCAGAGTCACTTAGGGCCAGAACAGAATGTAAGGGCTGTAGCACCGTAGCAGAGCATCTGCTTTGCATGCAGAAGAGCCCAGGCATTCATCCTAGATATAGGAGCCAATTCCTAGGGGTTGAAGGGTCTTCGTCCCTCCCAATAAGATATCTGAGGGAGCCGGGGCCCCCAAAGTCAACGGGCATTGCCATTCAAATGGTGTGTGTGCACACCATGTCATGTGATCAATTATGTGGGGCAGGGCTTATCTGCCCCCCCCCCCAATATTTTATTCAAGTTGGCACCCCTGGCCCAAACATCTCCAGTGTGGTGTAGTGGTTAAGAGCGGTAGACTCGTAATCTGGTGAACCGGGTTCGCTTCCCTGCTCCTCCACATGCAGCTGCTGGGTGACTTGGGCTAGTCACACTTCTCTGAAGTCTCTCAGCCCCACTCACCTCACAGAGTGTTTGTTGTGGGGGAGGAAGGGAAAGGAGAATGTTAGCCGCTTTGAGACTCCTTCAGGTAGTAATAAAGCGGGATATCAAATCCAAACTCCTCCTCTTCTTCTTCTTCTTCTTCTTCTTCTTCTTCTTCTTCTTCTTCTTCTTCTTCTTCTTCTTCTTCTTCTTCTTCTTCTTCTTCTTCTCCTCCTCCTCCTCCTCCTCCTCCTCCTCCTCCTCCTCCTTCTCCTCCTCCTCCTCCTCCTCCTCCTCCTCCTCCTCCTCCTCCTCCTCCTCCTCCTCCTCCTCCTCCTCCAGGTATGACTGGGAATATCCCATCTCAGAAACCCTGCAGAGATGCTGTCAGTTGACATTGACAGAACTAGGCTAGTGACGTTTGGCCATCACTGAGCACCAATTTATGACTCATGTGGGCCACATATATATGCACAAGGACAAGATTGCCAGATGCCAGCTTGCTTTTCTGGGAAGTGCCAGGGTGTGCCTTGCAGTTGTTCAGTTAGTTTTTGCTTGTACACCTGTCTTGTGTTTTGTTAACCTTACCGCTGGAAGCGGTAGCTGTGATGTAGTTGCTGACCAGTGTCTGGGACCACAGAATTACCTCTGCCTGCTTCAAGTGATAAGGGTGAACCATTCTAAGAGTGATTTAATCTGCAGCAATAGGTTTCTTGCTAAAGTACAGTTAAGTGGATATAAGTAGAGCAATGTTATAAATATTTTAGGTAGTGCAAGTACAATGGAAGTGATTATCCTGGATTTATGGAATGCACAGTAATCACCCAACTGTCTAGTGAAACAGGCTTTTTGATGGAACTTCTGACATGGAAGCTTCTATAATTTCTATCATTTTTGGTACTGAACAGATTGGTCTTTGATTGGCTCAGTGCATCTGGGCTGTTGAGAGCCTGGTGGTGCAATAACAGCGCCCCTGTTTTAAAGCTTGCAACAAAACATCTCATCGTGTTTCGTCTTTGAATGGGTATTTTCTTTAACAAGTATTTCCACTTAGGGCTGAAAGTATCAGTAGAGGCCCCTTTGAAAACTCATTTTGAATGCCTTGGAGTTCCCTAGATGTACTTCAGTAATAAGAAAATATGAAAACAGAATATCTCGGCCATTTGGTTCTTAAAACTGCAGTCCAACCTAGCGGTATACACCCTCTGCTTCCACTTGGAGGTGCCACTGCTGCTAAGTCCTCCACCCTGCCCAGCTGGGAAGGAACCTACCACCAGTGGTTCTTCTGCTGGTAGCATCCTGTGGAAGGACCTGAAATGGGTGTCCACTGAGAAGAATCCAAAGCGCTGCAGATCCCTGAGAGTCCTGATCCTTGGGCCCCCCAGCTGTGTCGCTCTGGAACTGGCACAATAATCCTCTTCTACCCTGGTTGATGTAGGTCAACAGAGCTTCAGAAGCAGCAGTTGCTTTGCTCTACCATGCTGCTCCTTGTCTGGAGGTTAAGATTACTCTCTCATCTGGGGCTCAGTTGAATCCCTCTGTGGACAGGGGGCATTACTTCTAAGTAAACATGCACCACAAAACGTCTCATTGCAAGCTGTGCTCACCCTCTTTCTCAGCCTCTCAGATCTGTCAAACCTTCAGCGAACAGGCTCTGCTAATAATCGTTCATTTATGTCTCCAAGAGTTGTCATAAAATATTTTTACACTCCCCAATCCATCACTCTTTCTGTTCACTCTTAACAGGGTCTAAAAATAGAGAGGAGAGCTATTTATTGAGAAGAAATAAAACAAATGGATGGAAATAGTTTCATTCTCCCTTGGCACTCAAAATTCCCACGTCTCTTCAAATCTCACCACAGTCTTCATCACTCTCATCATTAGCTGCTTGTGGAGTGTTGGCAGTGTGGGAACTTTGACAATGAAGCTCCTTCCTGCACTGCTTGAGTCATGTGAGATGTGCTGAGACCAATGGGAATTGCCCATGATGCAGCTCTACATCATGCCAGCTTTGCCCTTCCTGCAAATTGGAGAATCATTTCTAAGGTATGTGGGAAACATAGGAGCAAAGGCAAGGAACCATTAGAAGAGCACCATAGCTCAGCAGTAGAACATTTCCTTTTACGTAAAACCTGCCAGATTCAATCTCATAAGTGGGTGCAGCACATAAAAAAAACAACCAGGGAATTTTATATTTTACTTATTAAAGAAAAGGCAAACTTCCGCTGAATTCTCAGTCATAAAGGACATTGTTTTCATTCATCAAACAAACTATAACACAACTAAACTTTTTTTTAATTAACAACTAAACTTTGCGTGGACAGGTGGAGTCCCCCCAGCCCCAGGCAACCCCTAAGTGGAATAATGACTCAAGACAATGTGCTATGGGATTAAAATCGGCCACAACTTTATTAAAGTTCAGGTGTAGGGAGACCTTGGCTCAGGCATTGGGCACTTATCCTTCCCAGTCCCCATCTGGGGATCTGGGAGACTTCAGGGCTATCCAGAATGTGTGGGGATTGGGCTGGCTCTGGAGAACATATGTTCAAGCAGAGAGCCCACCCCCCATTTCGGCGCAGTTGGAGGGGAGAGCAATGGCAACTTCTCAGCGTATGCCCAATGCCTCCCCTCATGACCCCTTTAACGGGGAACCCTGGTATCACCCGGCACAAGGGGTGGGTCACCGCTTCACGCCCCCCCCTTTAGGAAGATAGACTACCGCCAAAGTTGTGACGTTTTGCTACAGGAAAGGCAAAAACCTTTCTGGCCCTTCAACAGCAACCTTGACGTAGCAGCGCCTGCGTACCTGTGGGAAAGAGGTTAACCTGCAAAAGGAGACTTAACTGAGGGAGGGGAGGGTGGGAGAAGCTTTGGAGCCAACTGCCACTTCACAGGTAAGATTCACCTTCAGTTGTGTGGGCAGGATGGTCCTTCCCCTTACCTAGCCAATCCCCTGGCAATGCCTCCCCAGGCGGGATTGGACGATTGGCTGAGGTAGGCGGAGACCTCCAGGTATCCAGCCTGGGGAGGATGAGGCCAGCCATAACTACCAGGAGTCGCATTGGGATCCAGGGGGCTGCGCGCGACCCTGCAAAAGGCGCCCCCCATTTGATGTGGGGAGCGGTCATTCCTGATTTTTTTTTTTGCAAAATTTAAAAATGAGACACGAGATACCAGATTTTGGTGATAACAAGGCATATGCAAAGATACAGTCAATTTTCATGATCTTTAACTTGATAAATGGACCAAAACAGATTAAGGTTTCTTCTCTTTCCTGCCCTAGAGAATGAGAGTCACCCTGTTCTTAATTAATTTATAAAATAAATTAATTATAAAATAAATTAATTACTGTATACAGATCATCCACTAAATGATGGCATTTCACTCTTGTATTATATATCTTTGCCAATTATGTTTCATAAGGATTAAGGGGGGGGGAAACAGCATGGAAATATCTATGATAAAAAGATTTGCTAATTTGAGTTTTACAGCTAATTTAGCAATTTATTCCTATCTAAGAAATATTGTAACCATCCAACCTGAATCAGATACATTATACTCTTATTCTGCTAGGAATAAATTAATTCAGCATACTTAGTTAAATAAGTTATTTTCTTAAGAGGAAGGAATTAGTATTCAGAGCCTTTTTTTTCCAACATAGAGAGCCAACTAATCTAAATATTTCAGCCCAGGAAATCTACAAAATCTACCATGAGATTAAATATGACTAATTTAAAGCCATGGGGAACTTCTTTCACATCCTTTTCACCATAGAGTCCCTCATGATCAACTGCCTAGAGATTACATTCCAGAGGTGGGTGGAGCCAGAGTGCTTTTGGATCCCCTGCTGTCATTTGAAACTCAGGTGGCCACAGTAGCAGAAAGTGCCTTCCATCAGATTTTGCTGGTGGCCCCGCTGTGCACCTAATTTCCATTGTCTATGCTCTGGTAACCTATAGGTTACAATACTGCAACATGTTATGCCTCTGAAGACAGTTCTGAAACTTTAGCTGGTGCAGAATTCAGGGACCAGTTTGCACACTGGGGAAAGACAGCTTGAGCATATAACACCAATCCTTGCCTGACTGCATGGGTTGCCAGTCAGTTTCTGGGCCCAATTCAATGTGCTGGTTTTGAACTGTAAAGCCTTGAATTGCTCAGGACCACAATACCACAAGGCCTGCCTCTCCAAATATGGACCAACCTGAACCCTATGCAGAAGCGGAGGAAGGGGTGTGTGGTGGAGGCGGCCTGCCCTGGGTATCTTTGCTGAGGGGGGGTGACATTTGGCACGTCTCCCGCCCGCAACTCCCAAGCCTACCCTGAGCCGTTGGGGGAAGGGGGAAGCTGTGGTGCTTTGCCGGTGGCATTTTCTCCTTCCCCCTTCGTTTTGACAGCTGGGTGAGGCTTGGGAGTCATGGGTGGGCGGTGCGCCGAAGGTCCGCCATCAGCGGCTCGCTCCACCCCTGGCTGCAGTGCGCGCGCACCACTCCATGCACCAGAGCAGCTATCCCATGCCTGGGGTGGCACCCTCCATGCCCTGCGCCCCTTGGGAGTATGCCCCGCCCCACTCGGGAGCGCCGCTGACCCTATGATCATCACCTGAGGCCCTTCATTGTGTGCTTCCTCCATAAGAAGTCTGGAGGGTGGGAACACAAGAACGGGCCTTTTCTGCAGTGGCTCTCTGCTTGTGGAATGCTCTCCCCGGGGAGGCTTGCCTGGCACCATCATTGCATGTCTTTAGGCGCCAGGTAAAAACATTCCTCTTCTCCCAGGCTTTTGGCTAATTAAACAGTCTATAGCCTTTTAAACTGGTTTCAGGGAGGTTTTTGTTTGTTTGTTTGAAACTATGTTATGTATTTTTGTGTTTTTATATTATAAACTCCCTATGATCCTCAGATGAAGGGTGCTATAGAAATTTAAGAAAATAATAATAATAATAATAATAATAATAAATAATATAGAATCCTCATATTATAGAGAGATAACGGGAAGAAGCTGGTGTTCTGCTAGTCCTTGACAGATGCAGAAATAGTTTGCATTTTAACTTTACCGCAGCGCTGATGTCAGTGGATGATTTGGCAGGGGAAGTGGAGCTTCAAATTTGACCGTTCTGTTTTAGTGCTGACAACTTATGAATCAGAATTCTATTGAAAAGCAGTGAGATATCTGCTCCATTCAAAATAAGTAAAATGCCCGCTTTTTTTTTTATTATTATGATCCAAACTCTACCCAGTAAGTGCCAGCAGAGGCTATTTTCGGAAAATGAAATGGCTGAACTCAAAACTTTGCCATTCAAGTTAGAAAAAAAATTGCAGAGACATAAATCTAGCAGTTTCCCAGGTTATGACTGAAACCCACAACCCCCCGATAGTAGTGTGAGGTCTCATTAAAGCGCTCTAGACCTTGGCAGGTGGGAGAGCTCTGTGTGCTGCAGAGAGCCTGCAAGGTATCGTGGAACTGGGGCGATTAGGTGGAAGTCATAAATAATCCATAGGCAGAATGTATACCTACAGCCAACTGTGCCACCGCTCTTTCTAAAAGAGTCTTATGGAAATGCAGTGCACATTGTTAATACATAATGGAGCCAAGCTACGTAATGGTTTGTTTGGCAAATTGTGTGATATAATCCCATTTTTCATTTGGACTGGAAAATGGGCTTCAGAAGTTTGTTTACTTGACCCCAAGATACTGTGCACTTGTGCTGCCGGCACAGAAGAAAAATGAAGGCAGCTTTCAAAGATCTGAAACCGTTCCCATTTTATATTCTTAAAATGTCGCCAGTGCTCTTGCCGTCGTGTTGGCAGCTATGAATGAGTGCACTGGCTCAACTACAAGGCAAAATAAGACAGCACTATTGATTGCACTTCCTCATGGTGATTTCTGCTGTTTTCAGTGGAATTTACATGTTTAGGTTGTGGTGTGTGTGTGTGTGTGTGTGTGTTTTTTTTTTAAAACTCACACCTGCACTTAGCCTTTGCTGTGTTGTTTGACACATACATAGCTCCTTCATCCCTCCACAGCCTTTCATTAGTAGCCCCACCTTGTCTGATCACCATGAGGAGGAGTCCATGTTTTTGGTTTGCAAATACTTCCCTGGCCACTTTCCCCCTGGTTTTGATACTAGTAAGGCACAGTCTCAATGGATCTTTCTTTCTTTTGTTCCTGCTTTTGCTTTGTTCTTCTGGAGATGAAGGGATATTTGGATTTGTTGACCCATTTCACAGATTTGGTTGCTATGGATTTCTCCTGAATTTAAATGCTGAAATGTGACATAGTTCGTACAAATAGGAAACTTAAAGATGCTTTAAAAGTGGATTGCCTGGAGAAAATATATGATTGCTTTCTTAGTAGTTGCTTTGTCAATTACTCATATCCTAATTGCTATTGCTCTGTTCTCTTTGCTCCTTCTTGATTATTATTATTATTATTCTTTTAATCACATTGCATCCCCTTGATTATAACACTAAACTGCTTTTATGGATTTTTCCATATGTTCTCATGTAGTCATTTAGACTGACAATATTAATTCTCAACTGTTTCTTTACTGAGCATCAAGAAACCATTTAATTGTGCATTGTGCATCAATAAACCATTTAATTTGTTTCATTTCTATTTTTGCGTATGTGGTCAATATTGTATTAACAAATCACATGTGTCAAAATGTATTCCTGGTAGTACTTTCAGACTGATATCAAAGGAAAACATTGTTTTCATATGTAAAGTTACTGAATTACTATAGTAAAACAAGAAGGGAGCCTCTCAAAAGTATTTTCAGACACAACTGAAAGTATCTGTGGCAGCCTGGCTTAAGGCATTGCTTTGGAACTGTCCTAGAAATAGACTGAAGTGTCAGGGGGAGAATGCAACAAGGCATTGTGGGTAAATGAGTTCGACAGCTGTGGATAGCAGTGGGAATCTTTAAAAGTAGAATTCTACACATTGTGCAAAAAAGGGTGTGATTTCACACATTATGCAAAACGAAGTGCTGGAATTCTTGTCTATAACACTTCAAACTAGAAGGGGGCATATCATATTTTTGAATGGTTCTTCATGTAAAATAAAACAGGAAAATGCTGCCCTTCTTTTAGCAAGTTAGCACTCTAGAGAGAGGATTTCCCCCTTGATGCGCTTGTTTACTACATTGAGTTGTATCAAGGAGCATTAAAAGATATTAAACCTCTCATATCTTAGCCTCTCCTCCTGCCAAACATTATTATGCAGGTAGTGTGGGAGTTATGGGACCCAGGTGGCGCTGTGGGCTAAACCACTGAGCCTAGGGCTTGCCGATCAGAAGGTTGGTGGTTCGAATCCCTGTGACGGGGTGAGCTCCCGTTGCTTGGTCCCAGCTCCTGCCAACCTAGCAGTTCGAAAGCACATCAAAATGCAAGTAGATAAATAGGAACCGCTATAGCGGGAAGGTAAACGGCGTTTCCATGTGCTGCTCTGGTTTCCAGAAGCGGCTTTGTCATGCTGGCCACATGACCTGGAAGCTATATGCCGGCTCCCTCGGCCAATAATGCGAGATGAGCGCGCAACCCCAGAGTCGGTCACGACTGGACCTAATGGTCAGGGGTCCCTTTACCTTTAGTGTGGGAGTTAGGGTTGCCAGACTTAATAGTGGACAGGACTTCTGTGCCTTTAATTGCCCTGCTCTCTTTTGAGTCTGGAAACCTTAAAGAGAAACCAGCAGACCCTTTGTTTAATTTCCAAGCAAAGGGCCTGCTGGTTTCTCTTTAAGGTTTCCAGACTCAAAAGAGAGCAGGGCAATTAAAGGCACAAAAGTCCTGTCCACTATTGAGTCTGGCAACCCTATTGGGAGTTCTTCATTTCAGTCCTTTCCCGCACTATCAGGGCAATGAGAAGTATAGGGCTAAAGGGGAGGAGCCTTAGCCTAGCATTACCCAATTCTCTGAAGGTTAAAACTGGTGTGAGGAGAAGTTGCAGGATGGGTTCTCCGCCCATGGCCTGGGACTTCTCACATTATGAAGCAGAGGAAAAAGGGGAAGGGAAAGACAGCACCAAACCAGTAACAAAAATGTAAGGACCTCTTAGGTCTTGTGTCTGTTTCCAGAATTAGTCCATATTCCTATTTACAGGATCATTTAATGGATTAATCCAGTTACCTGACATGTTTTGAGCATACACCCATTTCCCTGAGGCAGGAATGTTAAGTTAGCTTTCAGTGTATATATATATCCCCTTGCAATCCAAACTAGCTATATCTTGAATACAAAGTCCGTGTTACCACAAAAAGGTACTGGGAATAATTGCTGTTCAGAGCTGCGGACCACTGACTCACATTGTGAAACACATAATCACAGCCTCTCAATCTGTGCCAACTGTCTCTGCCAACCTGGATATCTGTTGGCTTCTGCCAGGCAGGGAGAAATACAAGAAGGCATCATGTCTCAGTAGTACTTTGCTTTAGCAGCAATGTCTACTTGAACATGGCTGTGTTTCAGGTCTTCATCTTAAATCATTTCCTGGCTTGATCTCTGACCCTGACTGACCTTCAGTCCTGACCGACTCAAGGTCTGTTCTGTTGACACTGCCTTCTGGGTTGCCATTGGTTCTAGCCTGATTCCTGGCTCCTAGCTCATTCTAGGCCTCACACGAACCATTGTGGTAAAAAGGTAAAGGACCCCTGGATGGTTAAGTCTAGTGAAAGGTGACCATGGGGTTGCAACGCTCATCTCACTTTCAGGCCAAGGGAGTCAGTGTTTGTCCACAGACAGCTTTCTGGGTCATGTGGCCAGCATGACTTAACCACTTCTGGCGCAATGGAACACCAAGATGGAAACCAGAGCGCATGGAAACAACATTTACCTTCCCGCCGCAGCGGTACTTATTTAACTACTTGCACTGGTGTGCTTTCAAACTGCTAGGTTGGCAGAAGCTGGAACAGAGCAATGGGAGCTACCCTGTCATGGGGATTCGAACCACCGACCTTCTGATCGGCAAGCCCAAGAGGCTCAGTGGTTCAGACCACAGCGCCACCTGCAACCCATTCATATGATCACAGAGCTATGATTGGGCATAAGCTTTTCCTACTGTCTTTTCAAGAGAAGGCAGAGGCTTATTCTGATCTTAGCACTGGGGTACTATCCTGCTATGATCAAAGATATGACTGTGCCAGCTCCTGCTTTGAAATTTGAACCATTTGATATCATATGACATCAGGTGATTGGCAGGTGGATGGCCTTGGCAACCTGACAAAAATGGACTGTGGAGGGTGGGCCAATTCTAGATTTGGGTGGGCCAGTTCTAGATTTGGCCCTAGCTTCTTCGCCCCTTTCCTACAGCAATTATTCAAGAGTAGTAAAATGGCAAACCAGTACATTATATTCTGTTTGCGTCCCACAGTTAATCAAACAATGGAAGCTAAATATAATGTCCTGGTATCTAAGTAGTTACATATATGGAATCATTATAAAGGATTAGTAAGTCTGACAATCTCTTCAATCAGGAGCAGAAGAAATTCAGGAGGAGGATGGTTTTAACATTTGCAGGAGAAATGATTTATTTAGTTACAGAGAACTGATTAAAGATGGAACATTGATTCAGTTATCAGTGGTCAAAGAAGCTATATAGAATGCTAAGATACATTGGTAGGAATATTTACAGCTATGAAATGTAGTATCAAAATTTATAAGGGAGAATGCAGTGCCAAGAGCATGAACAGAATCTGAACATATAGTAATAAAGAAGGGCAAACATCGGTTATCTAAGAGATATCATCTTTTGTGAAAATACAATTGCAAATAGGAACAGGTAAAGGATTATATGATAAGGTGGGCTTAGGATACGGAAAATAACATAAACTTGGAGGTGTGGGAGAAATGATGGAGAGAGGATCATAAATTTTCTCTGATTGCATATGTAAAAGAAAATTGCTTTAAAGTTATGTCATGCCATGATGGTATCTGACTCCTGTAAACATTGGAGCAATATATAAATCATATTCGAGAACATGTTGGAGGTGCAAAAAGACAATGGGATATATTAACTATATGTGGTAGACAAGTAGCTACATGAAAATACTGGAATGTGATTTTTAGAATAATAACAAATATATTGAATTATGAAGTTCCCTTAGATCCAGTACTGATATTGCTGAACTATATGTCACCTATCTTAAAGAACTTATCGGTATCTCCTACCTGTTAACAGCTTCAAGGCTGGTATTGGCTCAAAACTGGAAAGTTACATTACTCCTTCCCTGGAAAGAAACTTTAACAAAGTTTGGGATTGGGCTATAATGTCAACAAAAACATATTATTTAAGAGCAAGAATGGCATGACTATATAAATAAATTCTGGGGAAACCAGTTGCCCCTTTCCCAATATTGTCAAGGAAATAATTACCTTCCACAAAAGCAAATTAGAGATTTGTTAGAATTATTTATTCTATTAGAATAAATTAGAAAAAATAAAAAGAAAAGGGTAATTCCAGCTCTGAAATTATACCTTATTGTTAAAACAACCTTAGCTGATAATCAAGCCTTTCTCAAACTTGGGTGACCAGATGTTGTTATACTATAACTACCATCACCCATAGTTAGCAGCACCAGTGGTCAGGGATGATGGGATTTGTAGTCCAACAACACCTGGGCATTCATGGTTGGGAAAGACTGGTTTAGACTGAAGACAATGACTGACTCATGGACATGGAGTAAGCTGATAGTTGAGTGGGTATTCTGAGTCTGGATTTTCTTCTATATTATCTTCACTGATACATTAATGTTACTCCAGTATATGGTATTTTGTACACATCACTTGGCTGCATAACTGAACTGCACAATCCAGAGTGTGAGTTTCAAAGGGTGGCTGCATTTTGATTCTCGCATGGTTTCGGAAAAGTCCAACTTAGGCCTTTAAATGGGAACTGAGCTGAATTCCTCCCTAGACCCCCAACTTTCCCCAGTGGACCTCAGGCACCATATATGGGACAGAAAGCAGTCTTCCCTCCACACTAACCTGCTTAGCTCAGCATGGTTGCTTGTTGTGCCCTCAAACCAAGCACTACCAGAGCTCATAACCTGGGTCAGCTTCTGACAAGTACTCTTTTCAGATCACTTTTCATATACTACCCAACACTTCTCACTAAGGATTTTTGAGGGATTGGTTCCAAACAGGCAGAGGAAAGTTGCTTGCACTGCAGAAAACTCTTCCCACGTTTCAGTGTAGGAGTAATGATAGCATGAAGAAGTACTTCTCATTATGGCAACAATAAAGCATAAATGGTAAAAGTAAAGGAGGATGTGTGGTGGGGCCCTTCTTTAAATCAATTGCGCACATCACAATGCTATAATATATCTCCCATTAGCAGAAGTGCTTGTTTCTCTGGAAATATTTATGGGCGTGCAATTAACAAAAGTCAGTAGCCAGCTAGCAAGGCAATATAATGCTACAAAAATGGTAATTGTACCCACTTTGGCAAATAACATTTTCGGTCTCATTCTTCGCACAGCTGCCTCCTACACCTCTAATTATTTTAAATCGCACACACACCCCAGCAATCAACACGAACACTTCAGAAATTCTTTGGAAAAGGGAAACATATGAGTAAGAAGCAAAAGGAAATGGCAAAACGCTGGTTTATTAGTCTTTGAATAGTACCAGTGAGTCAAAATTCAGTATTATGCAATTTGGCTTCAAAAGCATTTCCGATTTGAGGCAAACTAAGGGTGTCTACTTGACTAATTCCGAGAGGTGAAAAGAAGGTTTTGAGTAGGAAGACCTGGCTTCCGGTCCACATTTAGTCATAGACCTCACTGACTGACCTGAATTTCTCTCAGAGCCTCACTAGGCAGGACATTAACTTGTGTTGCTTGCAAAAATGCCAGCTTTTCTTTATTTCATTGCAGGCATGTCATGGAGGATGGATTGCTTGTTTGTTTGTTTCTGTCTGGACCACAGTTTATGCGAAGGTCTAAATCTTTCCCCTCCTGCTGTCCTGATCCCTTGCAGCTTTGTAAATCCCTCGGAAAACCAAAATGTGAAAACTATGGTAAACAAATCATAGAATCATAGAGTTGGAAGAGACCACAAGGGCCATCCAGTCCAACCCCCTGCCAAGCAGGAAACACCATCAAAGCATTCCTGACAGATGGCTGTCAAGCCTCTGCTTAAAGACCTCCAAAGAAGGAGACTCCACCACACTCCTTGGCAGCAAATTCCACTGCCGAACAGCTCTTACTGTCAGGAAGTTCTTCCTAATGTTTAGGTGGAATTTTCTTTCTTGTAGTTTGAATCCGTTGCTCCGTGTCCGCTTCTCTGGAGCAGCAGAAAACAACCTTTCTCCCTCCTTTATATGACATCCTTTTATATATTTGAACATGGTTATCATATCACCCCTTAACCTTCTCTTCTCCAGGCTAAACATACCCAGCTCCCTAAGCCGTTCCTCATAAGGCATCGTTTCCAGGCCTTTGACCATTTTGGTTGCCCTCTTCTGGACACGTTCCAGCTTATCAGTATCCTTCTTGAACTGTGGTTCAAGAAGCAACAAGAACTGCATGATATTCTGGCTGGCAAGACAAGCTACAAAAATGTGGGCTGGATTCAGAAATGGTTGATGGGCTGTACCTGAAAGCTACTGCTCCTCATTGGGTTCTCATTGGGTTGGAGAAGTGATGGGTGTGGGGGCTACAGGGGTGTCTCTTGGGCCCAGCCTTGGTTACTTGGATGAAGTAGAGGGAGGCCCATCAAAGTTGCAGATGACACCAAACTGGTGGTGGCAGGGTAGCTAATACCTTACAGCAGTATTATCATGTTATCAGCCTTATCATGTTTACTCACAGTGTGGCTTAGTCCCAGGGTTAGGACTGGAACCTTAGAGTCTAAGCCTTAGATAATGAACAGGATTCAGGATAATCTTTACAAGATGGAGAACTGGGCTAAAACTAGCAACCTTGAATTTATACGGAGATAACTTTTGCTTTCAGTTCCGAAGGACAGAGCTGTGAGCCAGGAGTGCCAGTGCAGTGCAGGCAGGCTAGGAACAATGCGGAGTTAGCATTATTTTATTTGTCTGATCATTTAAGGCAGGGTTAGGCAACATCTGCAGGGTACCATAGCAGCCAGTTCTGGTTTAAGGTATTTTTATACCACCCTTCAATACAGAATTCTTAGGGCAATTTACTCAGAAATAAACTACAAGTACAAGCCCAGCTGTCACAACTTTTTCGTATAGTCCAGCTTCCAATCAGAATTAATTTAGTCAAAAAGCAGGTTCTGGAATAGTCCTCACAATTCTGTCTGGCACCCTTGCCTACGAGTGAACTGCATTGTCCTTCCCTCAGGTGCGTGCCACTCACATGCCTAACGTAGTAACGTACCTGCTACTTCACTGGTACTGTGGCCTCCTGTAACTAAACAGAGGCAGGGGGATTTAGTAGTAATCTCCTTGGCGCCGTTCTGATCAGACAATGTACTTCTCCTTGCTAGGAACATGCTATGATGTATGCCAGAACACAGAGTATTAACTGAAGCATCGTGAGCCTCCTGTGAGAAAACCTTTTTCTCTTTATGCACTGCAAGAGCCTGTCGTTGATTGCTTCTTGGAATGGCTTCATAGCTGAGCTGGCAGAGCAAATAGCTGATCTCAGTATGTGTTTTGGCACAGGGATTTGGGATGGAGTTCTTGGTACCCATAATTTTCTGGTCAGCATTTTTTTGATGATTTTTCTCAGCATAAGAAGAGGCCTCCTAGATCCAAGCAAAAGCCCATCTAGTTCAGCATTCTGTTCTTACACCATCCAACCAGATGTCTATGGGCTTCACACAAGCAGCACCTGAGCGCAGCAGCCTCTGGGATGCTCCCTTGTTGCCTGTGCTCAGCACTAGATGTTTAGATGTCTATGTGGGTCTTCAAGTTCCTGCGGCCCTCTCAATGTTGTTAGCTTTCAACTACCAGGGAGCCAGTGTGGTGTAGTGGTTAAGAGCGGTAGACTCGTAATCTGGTGAACCGGGTTTGCTTCCCTGCTCCTCCACATGCAGCTGCTGGGTGACCTTGGGGTAGTCACACTTCTCTGAAGTCTCTCAGCCTCACTCACCTCACAGAGTGTTTGTTGTGGGGGAGGAAGGGAAAGGAGAATGTTAGCCGCTTTGAGACTCCTTCGGGTAGTGATAAAGCGGGATATCAAATCCAAACCCTTCCTCTTCTTCTACCATCATCCCTGGCCACATTGGCTGGGGCTGATGGGAGTTGGAGTCCAAGTCAAGAGGACCACAAGTTCCCCTTCCCTAGCATAGGTAGGCCTATCCTTTGACGTCCCCCCGCAACAGCCATCTAAGCTAACTAAGGGTAATCAACACATTTTGTGATGTTAAATTCCATAAATATGATCATGTGTTTGAAGTGAAGATGTACTTCATTTTGTCTGTCCAACTCTTCAACCTATGGGCAATCTGTTTTAATGGATGGCCCTCAAGTTGAAGTGAGGGAGAGAATTTTCCTCATGCCATCAACAATTGTATAAACCTCTCTCTTGTTCCTTCTCATCATCTCTCCACCTACCTAGTGTGCACATGGGGGTGGCGGAAACCCTGCAATTTTAGCTGGAAATTTGTTCCAGCCTCTTGATTATTTTACAGTGCAATGCTCTGAAATAATTACTGCTGAATTCAGAGGGGCTTACTCATAATAAAATATGTATTGCATAGGATTTCAGGTTGGCAGAGCAGTTCAAACAGGGGCCGAAGGAGGTGAAAAGTGGAAGATCGACCTCCACATTTCAAGCCATGGTGATGTATGTTGGCAAAGCTGGAGGAGAGGGGCAACTTTCCTGTTTTTGTTATGGCAGCTCCATGGCGACATCATGCCTTGTTTCTGCACCCTATTGATAAATGTATGCATCAAATGACATAAATCAGAATGGTTGCTTACCCCTTTGCTGGGTGGGTGCAGTTGCAGCCCCTTGCGGATTCACTGCACCCCTGGCAGAGTGGACAAGCAGGCTCGACTTGCCATTGATAAGCTATCCAACCGGCCATGCTGCAGGGCAAGATTGCCTGCTAAAACCATTATTTCAAATGGACCAATCAGGAGCCCACTACTTGGCAGAGTCTTGCTCGTGGACCACAAGTTGGCTGCTCCCACTCCGGACCACCAGCAACGCATAAAAGCCTATTGCGCCTGACACCTTCAGCACAGTCGGCAGAAGAGATACACACAGAATGTATATCTGCCCTAGTAATATCTTGAACATTTTCACTTAAAGCAAAGCAAAAACAATTCAGCAGCAACTTTTTAGTGTGATTTTCAGTAATCACAAATCAATTAAAACAGTACATTTTGAAAGAGTTTAGGAAATCACATTTAAATAATATTTGAGCTGATGTGCAATCCAGGAGAATTGCTATTTTAGCACTTACAGGAAATGGGTTCCTAGAATAAGCTATAATTACATAGGAGGGGTAGGAAGGATAGTTTTAAAAAAGAGTTTACAATGAGAACTTTGCTTTAGCCTCATTAAGTCACATTCAAAAATTGCTTGATGGAAGGCACTTTTTAAACTTTACCACCAATCACTCATTGGAACTCTTTCAAGCCTTAATTTACTAGCATTTTTAGGTTCACGTCCAAAACTGAATTAAAGTCAATGGTCTAAAGGCGATGAGGTTTAGCAGGAACTGACCATCAAAAGTCAGCTATGGAACATCAAAGAGCAGCTAACGTGTTTGCTGGGACAATGTACCGAAAGCCCAGGCACTGGTGCACACCAGCCATTCCAATATCTGATAGTTTCAACAACTGGGACCATCAACAAAATATTGCAGTGTGTGGTCTGTTGTTGTTCAGGATTCCATCTAATCCAGTCCATCAGGTATACTGGACTGAGGCCGTTTAGGGCTTTAAAGGTCAGCACCAAGGTCAGCTCAGTCTTGAGCTCAGTTGCCACATTTCTACATCCATTTGCAATTTTTTTATGTTTGTGCACAATTTTGTCTTATACACACATTTTTGTAAAGCATTTCCCCTTAATAGAATGCATGTCTGTATGCCCCTTCCACCAATATATGCACTTTTATGCATGCTTAACCCTAGCCCATGCATTTTTGTACATGTTAATCAGCTGGAGAACAGCATAGCAAAATCAGGAGAAGTGTGACTTTTGAATGATGACTGTGCTTCAGTTTGTGTATTGTTTTGAAAAGTGTAGATTAGGTAGGTTCATCTTTAAATGTGAACTGAACCAAAGTTCTCCCCCACCCCTACTTGTAAGGTGTATTTTCAAACATAAATAGTTATTTGCTTCACTGAAAATCTGGGCAGTGGTTTTCTGCAGTGACCTGTTCATGTCTAGATATTAAGGTTGGTTTGTTCCCTACCACTGCTACCACCCCCAGTGAATCATAATTCTGCCTCTAGTAGATTTAACATTCAGCAGATGCGCCTACTTGCGAAGCTATCAACATCCACTGGGCAGATAAGGAGCATGCACCCCGTATGAGCAGGTCACAACTCCAGTCCGCTGAATGGCATCTGTAAAAATGGCACATTTATTCAAGAAAGAGTCTGCTTTTAAAACAATGCCCAAAGGCAACCAGAAGGATTATATACCCCAGTAAGCCTATCTTTTATTTAGAGAAATGTGACAGACAGCTATTTGCTTATGGTAATGTTGAATACAGAAAAATGGGGGGGGGTAATTATATCCTGATAGTGTGTACATGATACATAAGGGGAAAGCGTGACTCCTTGAACAGTTACAAATTCTTGAAGAAGTTAATTAACTACATTGGGAAGGGTGACTTTAGGGACATAATTTATCTGGATTTTTTGCAATGTGAAACAGCTGTGAAAAGCTGTTGTTTAGGTCTCACCAGAAGAATATCCTTTGGGGGAAAGGGGCCAAAGATGGTAAACCACAGAGGCATTAGGAGAGAATGCCATGTTGTTGTTTAGTCGTTCAGTTGTGTCCGACTCTTTGTGACCCCATGGACCATAGCACGCCAGGCACTCCTGTCTTCCACTGCCTCCCGCAGTTTGGTCAGACTCATGTTGGTGGCTTTGAGAACACTGTCCAACCATCTCGTCCTCTGTCGTCCCTTTCTCCTTGTGCCCTCCATCTTTCCCAACATCAGGGTTTTTTCCAGGGAGTCTTCTCTTCTCATGAGGTGGCCAAAGTATTGGAGCCTCAGCTTCAGGATCTGTCCTTCCAGTGAGCACTCGGAGCTGAATTCCTTCAGAATGGATAGGTTTGATCTTCTTGCAGTCCATGGGACTCTCAAGGGTCTCCTCCAGCATCATAATTCAAAAGCATCAATTCTTCGGCGATCAGCCTTCTTTATGGTCCAGCTCTCACTTCCATACATCACTACTGGGAAAACCATAGCTTTAACTATATGGACCATTGTCAGCAAGGTGATATCTCTGCTTTTTAAGATGCTGTCTAGGTTTGTCATTGCTTTTCTCCCAAGAAGCAGGTGTCTTTTAATTTCGTGACTGCTGTCACCATCTGCAGTGATCAAGGAGCCCAAGAAAGTAAAATCTCTCACTGCCTCCATTTCTTCCCCTTCTATTTGCCAGGAGGTGATGGGACCAACGGCCATGATCTTAGTTTTTTTTGATGTTGAGCTTCAGACCATATTTTGCGCTCTCTTCTTTCACCCTCATTAAAAGGTTCTTTAATTCCTCCTGCCATACAGATGCTTTAATTCCTTTGAGGCTAATAGCAGAGTGAGTGGTAACTGCACACCAATTACATAACCTGCAGCATTTCACAGATGAAAATCGGATCACTCCTATGCACAAGTAACTGCTGATTGGGATGCAAGGTCATCTGGTGGAGCTGGTCCTGCTTATCCCTTAGCAGAACGACCTCTGATTGTTCCCATCAGCTTCAGTGGGAGCCTTTGGTGGTTGCAAGCAGTGCTCTAAGCAGCATGGCAAAACTCACTAGGTTTCTGAGGTTAGACACTATTTTATTTTACCCACAATGTCCCAGAGTGATGCTGTGGTGGTGGTGAATTGTAGAAAATTAATACATCAGCTAGAACTCAGGCGCCCACCTTGTGCTGTCCACCAATTTCATTTTTTTATGGAAGGCCCAGAGCAGGAAGCAAAGTGAGTCTGCTGTAGCCTTGGGAGCTGTCCAGGGATGCTAGGTGCTGATGGACAAAGGTTGCAGTGGAAGGCCAGGGCCAATGTCATCCAGTTATAAACAGGCAACATGCAGAAACCGGGGACTCCTTTGGGAGGAAGCGCAGGACAGCCATTTTAAAAATGAATGAATGAATGAATGAATGAATACATAGTACATACAAGCTGATGGCTCCAAATGTCAAGAACTATGACTCTAGTCACACCCCATTCAGTAAGTAGGTAAAAAAATCAATAGTTAAAAATGCAAAAAACAACAACAACACAACCCTTCTGTATTTTTCTGCTTTGTGCACCCCATCGTCATGTTGACCCAAGGAGTATTTTATATATTAACCCCACACCACAGCAGCGGGGAATTAATTTCACAAGAATCCACACACATTGCAAATTTCATTTCATCCTTTTCCAGGAGCCTTAAGATGTGTGCAATTTGGTCAAATTTTATCTAGTTTCAGTCTGTGACACTGACAGCACAACTTTCATGCTATTTTCCTCCTGGCGCCTCTATTTTCCCTTGATCTTCAGCCTCTTTTCTACACAACCAAACACTCCTGTATAGATTTTTCCTCTTCTCTTAACAAGGCTATTGATTGCCTCATTTGCAGTATCAATAGCTAGACAAAACAGATGCTGCTTTCTTAAGAGTGCATAATCCTAGCAGTCTGATGTAAAGCTGGTCCCTTTTGTTTTCAACTGTTCATCAGATGGCCCCACAAGCATGTATGCATTTTTATTCTAGATCATGTTTTAATATGCAGCTTCCTCAGGGATGAAATACAATAATCACACGCCATCATTTTCTAAAATGCAGCCTCAAAGCTGCCATCTCCAAGCCATTTATATTCTGACTGAAATGTGCAGAAGATCTGACACATCTCAGATTCTGTCTCTCACGCAATACTTTCAACCTTTGTGCCATTTCACTTCCAAAATCAGGGAAGGGGAACCTGTGGCCCTCCAGATGCTATTGGATTCCAAATCCCATCTGCTGTGGTCAATGGTCAGGAACGATGGGTAGTCTAGCAAAATCTAGATGGCCACAGGTTCCCCGTCCTCTTCCCATACAAGAGACAAACCCAGGCTTGCCCAAATGTACATTGAGCAAATATGTGCACAGTCAAGCATCACTCCCTGATGGATATGAGTGCAACACCCATTTCCAAAGATGTGTTTGTGGCATTTGCAGATCATATTTTTAGGTGTGCACTTAAAACAGCCTATAGTGTCTTAGCAGTGGCGGAATCACTGCAGTCTGCCTCCTTCCATGCCACTCATGTCAGAATCCCAAACTCATATAGGAAACATCCATTGCATGTCTGCTTCCTATGTCGGAATTGCCCCAGTTTCTAAACTGATAGGTGGAATTGTGGCTGGCTGACTGAGTGAATCCCCAAAGTGCTCACTAATGGTTCCTCATCCATCCTGAAAAAGGGGACAAGTGAGGTGCTATAGTAGGGCGTGTTGAATTTTTCAACTTTCAATTTCCCCAAATGAGAGGCGCTATGACTTGGGAATTCAAAAGATATCTGGGTTAAATTAAAATAATTCAGATTTGCTTGCTTTACATTTTTGTGAAATTTCCATTAACGTTAAATTCGTCTTATTAATTTTTTTTGTGATCAAATCTGTGTAAAACCACTTAGAAATAATTAAAATGGTTTGCCAAGTACCTGCAGTTATATTATATATGCCTGGCCATAACAAGCAATTCTATGATTCTAAGCAAGTCAAAAAGTGAAAGCATCAAGGAGACAAGAGAAGACTTGCTAAATTTAAGCAGAGAAGTATGCAGGTTGCTTCAATGCCATCAAATGAAATAATTTTCTCTGTTGATGAAAATGAAGAACAAATGGAGGTTGCGAAATGACAATTGGAAAATCAAGGCTACCTTCCAAAAATTACACCCTGAATAAATCATTGTTCTTCCAGTAAACACTTATCTAGAAGAGACTAATTTAAGAAATGTCAACCCAAGTGTTATATGATGCTTTAAAGAGATAGCACAATAAGTCACTGTAAATAAATTGTGCTGTTGGGCAAGTGTATTGACATTTACTCTGTCTTTGAGCAGAATGTAGGCAACGTGTTAATTGGTTTTGGTTCATCAATATTTCCCCCTTCGTATACATTCACCAGTGTGTAGAGGGCAAGATATTGATATGTAATTTCACAAGACAGTGGTCAATTCCTATCTTGTATACTTTTTATTCGGCTTACTTTGGGGCATCTGCCTCTATGAGCTGTAATAACTTTTGACACTTTTCCAAACCTAAAGGCGCTTTGTTCTGCTTTAATAAATTGCACTAAAAATGGAGGGCAATAGTTGTTGAGCAACCTAGTTGGTTTTGCTGAGTAATTTCCTGTATGAGAAACCCTGCACAACCATTTTCCTAGGGATTTTTTGGAGGGTAATAAGTCTTGCAAATGCTGTTTCCCTGTGATTCCATGCCCTGCAATTGAATTCTATGCTACACTGTAATGTTTGAATGGGGGAATCACACAGAATCCACGAACATGGCAGGAAGATGCAAGGAAATTTACTTATTTTCAAATCTTTTAATTGTTTCTCACACTGTGCTCTTATCAATGAATCTGCCAGTCCAACAGATGGAACGCAAAACAAGAGTATGAACTAACCTTCAACAAAAATGGGAGAGGAATACCAGATTGCAATATATTGCAACATCATTTTGCACAAATAAAGCCATAGCCCTTTTAACCATTTTTGGTCCATCCTCCCTAACTTAAAGCCATACAAATTCACAAAGGGTGAGAGCAGTTCTAAAATTCAATATGATGGATCCAGATTAATCATGCTTCAAACATGCACTCTTTCAGGAAGCAAAGGCAGTGGCTGTTTCCATATTTAACCAACTATATGTTTGGTGTTGCTGGAAGAAGGCCTGAAGAGTGTTGGAATTGTACAACCCCTTCTCATTTCCCATAACTTGTGTTATTGGTTTAGTGGAAACCATTAGTGTCTGAACATCCAAACTATGGTTTGTGTTTGACTGCAAACGAGGATCGCAAACCTCAGTGCTCATTCCTTCTTAACTTTATTTTTCAGTTTCTAAAAAAACGCATATAACAATCATTATATTCCCCCACCCCCGAAAAACATTCAAGGCACATACATTGTGAATAAGACAGTCAAACATTAAGTAAGTTTCTAAATGGTTTAAAATTGATTATATCATATAAGGTACATTTACATTGCAATGTAGTCGAAGCAAAATTCCAAGTATGTTGGTACTTGGCCAATAAATTATTCCTAAATTATTCCTATTCCTTCTACTCTCGGTCTTAACAGATTGTCCCCAAGTGAGCCATGGGTAGCTGGGGATGAAGGGACAATGTTGTCCTTTCCAATGTACTGAATAAACAAGCACCATACGGTTGCAAAATTGTCTTTGGTCTTTGTGTTCAGAATCTAGCATGAGGTGTGAACACAAAAGGTATCAGCAACCTTATGACACATACATGCATGATGCTACCCTCCTAAGACCTCCTCCTGAGAAGCTTATGTTAACTATCCTTATCTAAGGGCAATTCCCAAGCTTTCTGTATCTGAATAAATATATTGTGGATTCTCCCCCCCCCCACCTTGCCTTCAGTTCTTTTTGCGAACAGCAAGACAGCAATTAGTTATATTTAGAACAGCAATTACACACATTAAATGAGAAGACATTTCAACGAGTTAATGAGCAAGCCAGTGATTAGCATGAAGAAATCCTATTAACCTGGACAGCACCATACAGTTGCTGCATAGTGGGGCAATGTAATTACACAGTCTTTTGCGTAAAATTTAATTGCCCAAACACTTTATGCTTCTCTAACAATAACTCAGAATAATAAACAAAGATGTGCTGCCATTATCCTTTTCCCTGGCAAAGGATCCATTGGTTAGGCCTGTGTGGGTAACAATGGTTTTCCTATGGAAACCTTCCTTAAGAACCTGGCTTCTCAATATATAAACTTTGCCCAGTAAGTACACTCAGTGTGTCATCAGGAGTTAATAAAATGCTCTCAAGCCAAGTCACATGTCCTTGGCTTTAGGAGTCTTTTTGTGGACAAAGATGTTGAAGGGATCATTTCGCCAATTTTATGCAGGGGATGGAGAAATCATTCAGCCGTTTCTGAAGGGTGAAAGCTCACCATTAACAATGACATTAATTCATTCATTTATTCTTTCTTTCTTTCCTCCCTTCACTGTCACTGAAAGTGACAACAGCAGCAGTTGCCTGGCCACCATTTTGCACCTTCCACAATGCCCCAGGGTGGTGATAATGGCATCCGTAATAGACAAAAAATTGGTGGAGAGTCATTGGAGAAAAGTTACTTATCCATAAAAGGTGGTTTATAAGTCCATTAAAAAGGGGGTCTGTTGGGCCTCCAGATTTTGTTAGACTACAGCTCCCACCATCCCTAACTTTTGGCTAAGCTGGTTGGGGCTGATGGGAGCTGGAGTCCCCCCCCCATTTTTTTTGGGAAGGCCACAGGATCCCTATCCCTAAAGTATATTCTCATTACCACTTGTCTTCCATTTGTGTTTTATAAATTCCACCCACTGTATACGATAACAACACCTACAAAACAAAAACAAAAACAAAAACATGGATGTGAACAGGGTGTCCAACTATTCCAGAAATCCCTTAGACTTCTTGTAACACATGATTGGCAGAAAAATAATGGTTACCTACATACTATGAAAATGCTCACCTGCTCATTTATGCAGCTGGAGCTGTTGGTAATGGCACAAGGGCATGCAAGGGCATGTCCACCCCTGATCAGTTCACAACTCTACATGGGAATTGCCTAACGCCCTGGTTTAAACGAACCAGATATATCAAGTTCTTGGGGGTGGGGTTCCCCCCCCCCAGAAGGAAAACGTTCAGCAACCATTTCTGAATTTACATTTGCCTTTCTCATAAATCAGACCCCCACCCCCGCTCCAAAGAGACTCTGAGTTCTACTCATTAGTGTTGTTATAATTAGCTTGTGAAGAAATCAGCAGGGTAATTAATCCATTAGGTTTCTGCCTGCAAAATACAACTGTGCCCAAGTGCTTTCGGGAGTTCACAGTTTTCTTATTTCATTCAGATATTGAAAAGATACCTTATACATGCAGTGGGACCTCAGTGCAGAAAGAACCCTTGAAACCAGAGATTTAAATGGGCTTATATGTGTACTGGATTATGACCTAGAGAGCACGTGCTACAATTGTCCCTATTTTAAACAGGAATGACTCTAGCTGGATAGAAGAGCACAAGGTTCGGATACAAATGTTCCAGGTTCACCTTCCATCATCTCCAGGTAGGACTGTGAAAAACTCCTCTCTGGAATACTTTTTTTTTTGTAGAGACAAAACTGAGCTAGAAGAACCAATGGGGTGTCTCAAGAAAATATATCCTCTTATAGAGGATATCATCCCGAGCTCCTTGGAGGAAAGGAAGAAAATATATTCCTAACATGTGGAGGTGAGGGAAGCTATAAGACTTTGGGGGTAGAGCTAGCAGCATGGTGATTCTGGAGGCCCTTCAGGGTGAGTTTTAAAGCCGTTTAAGCCAAATAAACCAAGGCAACATCATTCTGGTCAGCCAAGATGAATGTACAGTCATACCTCAGACGCGCCTCCGACGCGCCTCCGGCATGGATCATGTTCACAACCTGCAGCGCCGCATCTGTGCACACACTGTAGTTGTAGTTTCTGGGTCACCTTCAAAGGTAGCCCCATGTAGAACGCATTGCAGTAGCCCAAGTGGGAGATAACCAGCGCATGCACCACTCTGGCAAGACAGTCCACGGGCAGGTAAGGTCTCAGCCTGTGTACCAGATGGAGCTGATAGACAGCTGCTCTGGACACAGAATTAACCTGCGCCTCCATGGACAGCTGTGAGTCCAAAATGACTCCCAGGCTACGCACCTGGTCCTTCAGGGGCACATTTGCCCTATCCACTCCCGCCCACCCCCTGTCTCCCCAAAACAGTACTTCTGTCTTGTTGGGATTCAACCTCAATCTGTGAGCTGCTATCCATCCTCTAACCACCTCCAGGCACTCACACAGGACCTTCACCGCCTTCACTGGTTCCAGAGGTAGAGTTGGGTATCATCTGCATACTGATGAACACCCAGCCCAAACTCCCTGGTGATCTCTTCCAGTGGGAGGGACTAGGGTGGTCTCCTCAGAACCCTCAGCACCCATAGCAACTAAACTACCCAGGATTATTTGGAGGAAGCCATGACTGTCAAGTGGTGCTGTGCTGGTTTGAATGTATAGTGTAGATCGGGCCTATTAGAAGATTGGGCATTAGAAATGGGTTTGGTCAACCCGTTCACAGTTAATGATGCTTAGTATTCTGGTCTTTTCTTTTCCCCTGATTGACTTTGGCAAATCTTACAGTGTCTGGTTGCCTCATATATAAATCCACAGAAAATCCACAAACATCTCAGGGAATTTAACTTCAATTCCTCCTGCCCCCTGGTAATGGACTTGAAATTTAGGTTGGGGTCCCTTGCATCCCAAGGCCCCAGCAAAGATGACCCCAGCAATCTTCCCAGACTTGGCAATGATAAACAAAAGAGAAAAGGAGTCTGGGCCAACAGCCTTCAGTGTATGAGAATTATGGTGCTTGCCTCCTCGTTTCCCCAGACATAAATAGGTGAACTACTCGCATGCACATGAAAGCTCATACCAAAATAAAAACTTAGTTGGTCTTTAAGGTGCTACTGAAGGAATTTTTTTTTATTTTGTTTCGACTCAGACCAACACGGCTACCTACCTGTAACTACTCTATCAGTTGTCTCCTAAATATTTAAAGAGTAGTTTTGTGCCTCTGAGGAATGCTTGTTCTTCAGCATAATTTTTGGCAAACCAAATGATTTTGTTGGCTTTCGTTTTTCCTTACAATGCCAAGCACCACATGCCTGGGGAGACAATGTTTTTTGAGAAACTCCTAGTCAAAGTCAAGAATTTTGCTGTAAAATACCAGAGAATATGGGCACATAAAGCAGATTAGTGAAACAAAACACCTCACTGCTATGCAGATGCTATTAGATAAGGTATATAGATTTCTTAGATTGTCAGAAGAAGAAAATAATACAGTACAGTACAGTACTAAAATAAGTGGCAGCAAAACCTTGCAAAGAACTAATTATGTCTGACAAATACTTTCAATTAGTGTTAAATTTAATTGGAGTAAAAATACTGGCTTTGTACAGGAAAATACAAGGGGGGGGGGAATCCTCCATTCAAAAGGAACTTTATAAAATAACTTGACTAGTTGAAAACAACAGCTAATTAGAAGACCCTTCAATTTTGTTAAAAACTGTATAAATGGTGGTCCCCGTGATAGTTATGTTATCTGTCAATAACATGGTTGGATCTTAAGACGTGTAACTACCATATATCTTAACACCCAAAGGTTGTTAGACGCAACCAGTGCTTTTTTTCTTTAAAAAATGTTTAGGGCTACTCTCATTTTCCTACTCATGTTGAAATACTGCCCCTCAGTGAGGCCAAACATAGATTCACGAAATGTTTAGGCATATGTTTACCCCTGCGTCCCCCCAGAAAAACCACTGGACACAGCCCCCCAAGCCCCTGCCTCTGATTGGCCTTGAGGGCACTGCCTGTCCTCCTTACCTGGGTGGCACCAGGTGACCCACCAAGGCTGTGCCATGTGGCAAAGGCTGCCCACCCAGGGTCCCAGGTGAGTGGGCATTGCCAGCACAGGCAAATGTTGACTGCTGCAGGTGCAGGGAGGGCCACAAGAATGGATACAGTAGACTGGTATTGGGTTGAAATAGGCCAGAACTTTGTTGATTACAGGAAAGAGTAGGTTTGGCCAAGGCTTTGAGCATGAGCTGATAGGAGCTAACCTTGTGCTGGGGAATCGCCCCTGGCATGGATTGGGTGCAATGACCCCACATAGGTTGCCACTGGGAGAGGTATATGGGTCCATTGGTCCTCCTGTGGACTCCCAGATTTGTTTGACAATTTATATCTTAATGGGTTTTTGTGGCTTTATTCCGAATAATTTTTTGTTGCTTCAAAGCATTGGTGTGAGTTCTTGGGAGGGAAGTCCAATTTCTACACCCAATGCCCAGGTGGCCTGTCAGTGAGATGGCTAGATGACAAGTTTGTTTTCACCAGCACTTCATTCCTTCATTCCTTCTACCAAGTAAAAGCAGTGGGAGGTGGCATTCTAGCTAGGAGGGTCTTTAATTCACTTAGACACCCTCCTTCCTGATACATCAGAGTTAATTTTATACAATTTAGGATCAGGCCCGTCCTAGCCATAGAGGCTAGTGGCGTGGAGAACCATGGCGCCGGGCGCTGGAAGGGCGTCAAGTGAGCGCAGGGTTCCGGCGATCTGGCCAGGACTGCGCTCCTTCTCTGAGGACTCCGCGCTGCACCTCCTTCTCGTTTCCCCAGTGCTGGGTTCCGCTCAGTCGAGCTTCGCCACCAGCGCGCACACAGCGCCCAAGCAGCTCTTGCTGGTCCCGCGGTGCGCGCGTTGGTGGCGAAGCTTGACTGAGCGGAACCCAGCGCTGGGGAAACGAGAAGGAGGCGCAGCACGGAGTCCTCGGAGGTGGCCTCCCGCTGCTGCCGCGGTCCACTTGGCACTCCTGGGCCCTTGGAGAGGCTCTGGAGGGGGGCGCTGGAGGGACCTAGCGCCAGGGCGCTGGATGGGCTTAAGACGGCCCTGTTTAGGATTTACTGTAATCTACATTTACTTTTTTGGTTTGCTGCAACCTTTCCAGTGGTAAACGTGACCAACAGAACAAAATATACTAACAGTTCTATTTGAAATTCATCATCTATTATGCATCACACATACAAAAATGACCATAATATACTGGCCTTATGAAACAAATGTTAAAAGCCTGAATAAATAGGCATATTGCCAAAAATGAATAAATATCCAATTATGAAAGCATATTTTCTTCTACTTAATGCACAAAGTCTTGTTTTAATTGACAAAAATGGTTCATCACAAGATTGTCATGGATGAACAAGATCTGAGGCTGGCTTATACAATTTTCAGGCCTCGTGCAGTTGCAAAGTAGCTACTTCTAGGATCAACGAAGGAACACAGGAAAATTGCAAACAGAGAGAAGGATAATTACTTTATGACTGAAGTGCATAATGTTTCAAATTCATGTTCTTAGAAAAAGTTCTGGTCCCCAAGGCTCAACAAGGACACCTACGGAGAAGTCCTTTTTCTTCATCTCTGCACTCAGGGGATCACACTGCCATGCTTGGGATGTGGAACTTGTGACCTTCCAGTTGTAGTTGGGACTCTAGACAACATGGTCCATGGTCAGGCATGATGGGTGTTGTAGTCCAGTAATATCTGGAGGGCCACAGGTTTCCATCCCTGCTCTATGTGTTCAAAAGAGTGTGAGTAATGGTTTAACCTGCTCACCCTATTCAGTTAAACTATGTTTAGGCTTCTTTTCTGGGCAGATGCCCATAAACAGAAGCTTACAGTCAAAAGCCACAACAGATGAAAGCCACAACTTAAAACCACAACTTGGGAACACTTCATATCACATACAGTAGTACCTCTGAAGTCGAACGGAATCTGTTCCAGAAGTTCGTTTGACTTCCAAAACGTTCAGAAACCAAGGCGTGGCTCCTGCAGCCAATCGGAAGCCACAGAAGCTGCGTCGGACGTTCGGGTTCCAAACAATGTTTGCAAATCAGAACACTCACTTCCAGGTTTGTAGCGTTCGGGAGCCAAAACGTTCAACTCACAAGGCATTCGTGAAACAAGGTACAACTGTGTGTGTGTGTGTGTGTGTGTGTGTGTGTGTGTGTGTGTGTACAGTGGAGCCTGTGTTTTCTTATTTTTTTGTTCTTTGGCTTCTTTATTTTATGTCCTGCACTCCAGCCTGGTTAGCTGTATAGATGAAGGAAAGGTTATAAATGTAATACTAATACTGCTGCTACTACTAAAAAGGTAAAGGGACCCCTGACCATTAGGTCCAGTCGTGACCGACTCTGGGGTTGCGCGCTCATCTCGCATTATTGGCCGAGGGAGCCAGCGTATAGCTTCCAGGTCATGTGGCCAGCATGACAAAGCCGCTTCTGGCAAACCAGAGCAGCACATGGAAACGCTGTTTACCTTCCCGCTGTAGCGGTTCCTATTTATCTACTTGCATTTTGACGTGCTTTCGAACTGCTAGGTTGGCAGGAGCTGGGACCAAGCAACGGGAGCTCACCCCGTCACAGGGATTCGAACTGCTGACCTTCTGATCAGCAAGCTCTAGGCTCAGTGGTTTAACCACAGCGCCACCTGGGTCCCATGCTGCTACTACTACTACTAATAATAAAATTTACATGTGTACAAATGTAATGGATGAACTCTGTGACTGTAGATATAGTCAGCAGCAGGCCACTTTGTGGGCAGAAGGAAATGCAGCCATAGGAAACACTGTTCATTACATCTGTGCTGGCCTGAACACCACACATTAACATTTATTCAACCCACAAAAAAGCATTGTATTGAAATAGTCTACAGTACCTTGTCAAACCAAGAGCTACCAGGCACATTATATGAGTGGGATAAAAGAGCATCATGTGAAATCAAAATTAAACCACTGGCATAGTATCTGTACAGTTATTTAGACAGGAACAAGAGTCCCCAGTGAGATTATTGACTCCCCACATCCCTTTGAAAAGCTGGTCCCCATGCCACATTGCAAATCTCAATTTCAAATGCAGCTTGCCAGGTGGCATGGGGACATTTTTGTCTAAGGAACAAGCCTAAAGCCCACATGGGCATGTAGAACTAGTGGTTTGATTCTTTGGATCCCCTTTCTGAGTATTTGTGAAATATTTTGCAAACCCACTTAGAAAATGCAATGCTTGCATGTCAGAAGCACAGAAGCAAAACCAGTTGTGGAGGAAGCGGCTTCAGTGCCCAGGGTGGTGGGGGCATGGTACGTCACACGTGTGAGCATCCCAAGGGGGAGGTGACTGCTCGTACGAACGTTGTCCAATGGGGCGGCGCCCGTCCGTGCATGCATCCCAAGGGGGAGGTGCCTGCCCGTGTGAGCCATTGTCCCAATTGGCTAGGCGCCTGCCTGTGCAAGCATCCCAAGGGGGAGGCGCCTGCCCGCAGCGATGTCACCCCCCCATACTGGCACCCGGGGTGGACCGCCCCCCTTCCTCCGCCACTGTGCAAAACAATATTGTCATATCAGCACCTGTATCCAGAATGCCAAGAATGGCTGCTGTTTCCTGCTACGAACAAGCACTTGCCACCATGGAGAATATGAAGCGGCCCTAAGTTTAATTGCTAACCCAAGTCAAATCAAATTAAGCATCCATGGAGGTGTGAGCCCTTGATTAAGGAACAGCGTTATCTTAAGCAATTAGACTTTGTAGCCCATAAACAAGTTTCATAACAGACATTTCATGGAAGAAAAGCATAATGTGTTACCTGAGTTGGTGCCATGTTTCTGAACTTCCCTTTTTGAATCCACAACAGACTTAACTGTTTTCAAATTTGGAAGCTTACTTTTATATTATTTTAATAATTGAAACTATGATGGGAAAGTGGAACCTGTAATTATGATCAAGGAGATTTCTTTTGCTGAAGCATCATTCATCAGTTTAAAAAAAAAAGAACCATACTGCACTCCTGCTATAATTATGCATTAGGGGCTTGCATTTGTTTATGTGAATGTGTGCATCATGTTTACTGATGAGAACACTGATTTGTTTGGACCAATGTGAGATGGGTGGCTGTCACGCTTGGGCTACGGACAGCAGAGTGGCATGATTTCAAGGCAGATGTGGCCCCTGCATTCATTACACCCACCTTTGCCCAGGAGAAGGTGCTCAGTGAGACCTCTCCATGGTCTTGCAGACAATCAGTTATTTCTGCCATTTTGATATGTCTCCTAGGAATCTGATATATGTTGGCTAATATTTGTTGCTTGGTGAAGATGTGAGATTCCATGGAGACCAGAGTTCTGTGGGCTCATAGTCTGATCACTATGGGACAAATGGAGGCCTCAGAGGTGGAGAGATGCTCTGATGTATCTGTAGAAGATGTGGGCTCCAGGTTGTAGGGTGTGTGGCATGTGTGCCTGAGAATGACAGTAGCGGCAGCATATTGTCTGCTTCTTCCTTTAATTCTCAGTCAGTTCAACTTATGCCTAGGCAGAAGTGCTACACTTAGCTTCTGGGAGATGCCAGCATAAAGTAAACATAAATATGATAACTGAGAGGAGCTTTTCCCAAGAAATGAAGAGTTGATCACCTCCTGCACCCTCCCCTACAAACTTAGGGGGCCTACCCTGCCTAAACAACCTTCAGTTAGACTCCTAATAGTGTCCTATCAGCATTCACTAATAGATGTGATGAACATGAGACTAGAAGAAGCAGAGAAACCTACTTTTCCTTATGAGAACCAGGGGGTTATCCTTTACCAAAACTCAGGCATCACTTTCCCCCGTTGTTCATTTCCAACTTACACAAATGCTAGCCACTCAACAATGAATGTTTGCTTCATATATCGGATTCATTTGCTAGCCTGATGATTATAGCTTTTTGCCTGTGTTCCTTGGCAGTAGACCATGTTGAAACAACCAGTATAACAGGACACCCTCCCATCAACGAGGTATTCAATGTATTTCAATTAAATAACTTCCTATTGTTTCCTCATCCCTGGCATTTCTGCTGTCAAGCGAATGCACTTAACCGCTGCTATCAACCCTATTGTGCCTTGTGCTACAATTCATATTGAAGTATGGAACATTAAAGGCAATCTAAATTCATTTCACAGAGTTTCATGAATGTCTCACTCAGTGTTTTATTTGCTTTTCTGGGGGTGGGGGTGGGGAGAAAGAATGCTGCCCCAGGCATGATTGCATATCTGACGTGCTGTAATCAGCCATGTCATTATCAATAAAGCTCAGAAAAAGCAAATGTTTTCTGCAACACTATCAGTGAGAAACAAAAGCTTTTTCTGTCTGTCGGATTTAGACTTTGCTACAGATAGAGCTGATTGGCTAGCAGGAAATGTCACTCAGCTGCTTTTTTTTTGCCCACGTTTTATTGTAGATATTAAACATCTATTGGATAGAGCACCACAGGGAAAGTTGTGTGTGTGTGTGTGTGTGTCAAGGCCGGGCTGTGAGAAGCAGTCTGGGGCTGAGCCAGGAATCCAGCACCAAGTGCCAGGGGGCCAGAAAATGCCAAGACTGAAAAGTAAATCAGAACCAAAGTACAAACTAGGAGGCAGGACCAAGAAGAGAGGAGCCAAGCCAGAACTCAAGAAGACAATGTTGCTTAAGCAAGACTCAACTGGAACAGGAAGCCCCCTTATACCCCTTCCCATCCAGGAAGATCTGGTGGCCAGCCTGGGTGTAGAGTCAACCTAGGGACTGAATGGAGGACTGTGCAAGGCCTACCTGATCATATTGAAGGCCCAATTCAATTGTCTGGATCTGACCCTGATTTGATTGAGACCAACATGGACCCAGATCTGGAAATCCAAATATTGTACTTCCTTTCACTTGCATGCTTATAAAGCCCCCTCCCTGGAGCAAACAGACAGGTTTGTTTCAGGCAGGTAGCTCCAGGAGTTTTTTGTGCTAGATAGCTTAAAAGTTTGCTTTCCCCCCCAACAACAGCAGCAAAAGAAAACCAGAAAAGACACAGAAAACAGAATTCATAGTGTAGCCTTGGGGGGATAAGGAAAATCACAATGTCTAGAACACAGACAATAAACAATTATTATCATGTTTATGGGAATTGGACTGGGATTTATTGGGAAAGAATGGGGGAAAGAAACAAGTTTAAGGCTAGATAGGGTACTGTGAAGGAAACCAAACACAAGCTGAACAAATGCCACCAAACTCTTTCTAAGAGACAGAACTTGGGAAAGTGTGAAGGCAGTATGAGTTTGCTGCATTTTAATACTCATCAAGCTCTGTGCATGGAGAGTGTTGGGTGAGATTCTAACCCTAGAGTAGAAGGAAACAAAATCCAGCTTCCCTCTTCCCCCTTCTCTCATTCCTCACCCTGGCATTCTCCTTATATGGTCTTGCAATTAATAGCTGCAACATCTTTTAGACAGACTGTCTGTCTTTAGAGAGACTTTTCAAAAGCTCTGTATTGGAAATTGCTGAAAATCAATTTGGGTCCACCCATCCCATTCTGTTGCAATTTGTAACTGCCTCAAGCTGGTCTAGATTTGGCACAAATAGGTACAAATCAGCCTGATTTGGTTTGGGATTCAGACTTCGGACAAATTGGTTGCACAGCCCTAGTTGCCACCTCCAGCTCAGATTCATTACACAAGTGAACTGCACACAGATCCAGCATTTCCTGACAACTTTATACCAATATTGGCTGGCTCCAAGACTTCAAGGCTGTCTCTACCAGCACAGGGAGGCACTTGCCTCTGACAGCATATGATGGAGTGTTCTGAGCTGTTCCTTCTGAGCCCCCTGGTCATCTCATTCTACTGGAGGACAGAACTCTGGGTACCCCACAACCTACCATGTGCTCTGTAAGCTAGCCTGCTTCCCCAAGGAAGCTGCCCAGCCATCAGTATTAAAGTAAGATTCAACTACCCGTCCAGTTAGCTCCTGTACCTAGACTCTTGTTCTTTGTCTGAAGCAGCAAAATGCCTATGAGCTCCTTTCTAATGTATATGCACCATGATTGTCATGGCTAACTTAAAAGGAGCCTCTAGCCTTGAACACTTCATCCAGCCCAATTGGATGAGAGGGTGCAGTACATAGGAATTCTCTTTCAGTGCTACAAAATGGACTGGGAACATTACTAGCCCTTTGCTTCAGTCATCCTTCCCATCTGTCCCGCTTTTTCCTCAGCACTCTCTTGGAGGCTGTTGACAGGCTTATTCAGACACCATCCTGGTAGTTCTAGCCTCTGACTTCTAGATGGTCCATGGCTCTTTCTTATTTCAAGCATCACTTATATTCAGGGTTCTCCAGTAGGTCCAACTGATGGTAATTCTCAGGTCCTTTTGACCATAGCTGAATCCAAAGGTTTCCAGCTTTATTTCTGTAAACTGAGTCGCTAAGAAGTGCCCAAACACAAATGACTAACGATATTCATAAGCTCAGAGATGAGACTATTGAATAAGAGCAACATATGAAAAGATATCAGAATCACTAAAAATAAAATAAGAAGTCGATTATAGGAAACCTTTTCCTGTTTATCCTTTCTAGTGTTACTCTGGCATGTTCTCTGACTAAGACAGACCTATATTTAACTATCTCGCAAGACACATTGTTGATGCAAATAAGATACAGAGGCATTTGAATTGAGCGCTGCTGATTGCTAGCTTTGCAACCAGTTAGCTTATCTTGAGAACATTTTCATATATTAAAGGGTTTTTTTTCTAGAATAGCTGGATATTTTTGTCCTTTCATTTCAGGTAGACAATGCTGAATAATACTAATACTGCTATAAATAATAACAAGTAGCTGCAGTGAAGTAATTGCAAGCGTTGAAAGTGCTGCATGTGATCTAGTTGTGGTCCTTGCAGGAATCCTATAAGGGATCATCATCATCCTCCTCCAGATTTCTGGTGCTGAGGATGACAAAGGGTCCCCTCAGACTGGTGTTTTATTGTCAGTGTATTCTGAAACTCATTCTTGACACAATAATAGTGCATTAGTGGTGGATTTCCCCCCGTGATGCTTCCCCAGTGCTACCACATTGCTGCTGCCTGGAGGGGCTGCAGTGCCACAAAAATAAAACAAAAATAAACCAGAACATTTGTGGTATAAAAAGTTACAGGATTTCAGCAGGATGTCACAGAATATGCACTGATTGGAGGTTACTGGGGGTGGAATTAAAAGTATGCGGTGGATAACATCAGTTAAGGTCTTTGGCAAGCATCTGAAGCTCCACAGGGAGGCAGCCTGCCTAATCTTAGCTGGGTGGGAGTTCCACAGAATGTGGCTCACAATACAGAATGCATATCTTGTAGTGGATAGGAACCGTGCATCTGAGTCACGAGGAACCATTAACAGAGGCTCCCCGAAGTCCTCAGTGATTGGGCTTGAATGTAAGGGATCAGGTGGTCCGTAAGTTATCCTTGTTGTTAAGGGCCTTGTAAATTAATACAGGAACCTTGAACTTGCCCCGATAACATATGAGCAGCCAGTGCAAGTTCGTAAGCAATGGTGTTATGTGCTGGACCAATAGACTAGCCACTTCATCCTGACTATAAGCACTATCAGTTTTTCAAATGTTGATCCTTTTGTAGGCAACATGATATAGTCTCTTCCCCACCTCGGGGGGAGGAGATGTTGTGGGCGCCACGAGGCCTTCACGTGGGGGGGAATGGTTAGCATTCCCCCCAGCCCATTGGTCATCTCCCTGCCGCGGCACGCCCCTAGCACAGCCAATTAGGTTGCTCTGGGGGGCGTGGCTCGCCTATTTGAACAAGAGCGCGGCAGGGACTCTGCCTTGCTTCTTCTGGATTCAACAACTGCGTTTCCTGACGGATCTTGTGAGAGCAAGGAGCAGCTGCTGTAGGGTATCGTATGCTTGCGGGGTGTGTGTGTGTGGGGACAGCCTGGAAATTTGCATCTCTGCCTTGTGTTTTCATTTAGCCCTTTGTATTTCTCTCTGCCGCTGGGAAAAACCCCTCCTTGCGAGCTACCTTTTTTAAAAAAAAAAAAAAAGACAAAAAGCGAACCCCTCTACATCCCCTTGACTAATGTGTGCGTGTTTGTTTTGTATCGGGTTGCTGCTACACGTGCATAATTCACCTCTGCTTTAATTTTGCAAAAGAAGCCAGAGCAGCACAACCTATTTAGTTGCCTTTTGTTTAATTAGCAGCTTCGTGCTTCAGTAGCTTTGGGAGTGTTGCCGAGGGTTACTTTGTTGCTATCGTGGTTAAATCGTCCACCCCACCCCCCCTTTCGCTGCTCCTAGACCCCTTTTTACAGCTAGTTCTAATCGCTGTTGCTATTTTCCCTGTGCTTGCTAACATTTTCAGTGTTTAAGGCTTAGAGGGAACTGCTGAATGTTTTTCCCTTTGCCGAGTTGCTGAGGGTTGCCAAGACGACCATGAAGCAGTGTGCATCGCCATTTTAATAGAACACGTGGCCACAAAGTTTACAAAAAGTTAAAATTCCTTGCCTTTTCTGGTCGCAAACTACAGTGAGTCTGCTTTTAAAACCCTTAACTGTGAGCTGCTGATATAGATATTGCGGGGTAAATTGCCCCTTGATTGCTTCCATTCACTGAGCCATTGGCCTTAATTACTGCAGTTGCTATAGTTATGTTTGCATATTACCAGCCTTTTTCCCAATTTTGCCCTCAGTGTCGGACTATTCCCTGGGACAGGGAAGGATTGCTGGGTCCCCTTTGTTGATTTTTGCTTCGCAAAGGTTCCCAATAAGTCGCGTAGAAAATAAAAAATGAGAGAGTCGGCTGAACTGCTGCTTAAGGGCTTGGCAGTTTCTACCTATCAGCAAAATCACCTTAATCCCAGTTTCTTTGTTTCCCTGATCGCCGTGCAGTCTTGGGTCGGATCCAGTAATTACTGCTTAAGTACTGCTTAATTGCCCAGCAGTTTCCTGTCAGCCTGCTTACATTGTTTCCTGATCGCCTAGCTGACCAGATCGCCTGGCCTTTAGATATATTTGCTCCTCTGCAGTTTACTTTGCCAATAGCAGCAGTTGTTACATAGTTTAGCTGCGGGGAAGTTTTATCAGGCCCATAGCAGTTTTGTTACACAGTATAGCTGCTCTGAATTATCTGGGCCGGCTTTAAGTGAGACGTTGCTTGCTACTATAAAACGCTTACCTGTTCTTTTAACATTTTGTTACATGCTTCCTGTTGCAAGTCCTCCCCCCCCCCCGTTTTGTTTCAGTATTGTATTCTCAATTGTTTAAGAAACAGTACTTGCTGCCTTAGCCTCTTTAAGCTGTGGATTGATTATTTGAATTTGGCATCTGCTAGCTATTATTACATCTGCATACAAAATTCTCTTTCAGAATAAAAATACAATAAAATAATAATTAAATAATAATGAATGATAATAAAATCAGGACCTCTCTTCATGTTACCACACATTTAGCCCAGTAATAATAAATAAGTAAAAAATTAATAATAATAATAATAAAATCAGGACCTCTCGTCATGCTACCACACATTTAGCCCAGTATCCTTACTTCTTTTAGGGTAAATTTCATCATAAGGAAATCCCAGTATTAAGACTGCTTAGGATCTTTTTACATTTCGAGTGAATTTAACTGGTAGTGGCTTTTCCTTTTATGCTGCGGTTTGCTTGCTTCTATATCTCTGTGGGCATCACACTAAAAGAAGAAGAAGAAGCCTGCTTCTGGCCAGTATACACTATACTGTACTAGATTCCCTTTGAAATAGCTCTGTTGATGGGAGCACGGTGCCTTAAAACGGCAGGGTTGCACACTGATCCCCATGTGGGACAGCTGCATATTCATGCATTGCAGGGGGTTGGACTGGATGACCTACAGACCCCTTCCAAGGCTACAGTCTATTCAACTCACTGTCCCAGCATAAATGTACTTTAGGGTGGTTTGATTTATAGCGTCCTTTTTGGAAAGTAATAATATAATAAATAAATAAATAGGGCATCCCCAGGGGCCGCCAATCAGTTCATTGGCACCACTTTAGCTAATGGGGGCTCCTGCTGTCACCTTGCCGACAGAGTATGATTCTGGTTCTCATCCTGAGGTGGAGTTATTGTTTCTGGGTTGGCAGGATAGTAGTGATATAAAAAAAAAGGGGGGGGGAGAGAGAGAAAGAAACAAAACACACACACACACACACACACATACAAAAAAAAAAAAAACACAAAACAAAACCAGGGTCGCAGGTTCCATCCCCATATGGGGAAGGCTGCATATTCTTGCATTACAGGGGGATGGGCTGGATGACCTCTTGGGTCCCTCGAACTCTAAGGTCAAGTCAAACTCTGAGGTACTGTTTCTAGGTTGGTAGGATAGTAGTGTTGTTAACGCCAAGTTTGCAGGTTCAATTCCCATATTGGAAGCTGCGTACTCTTGCAATACGGGGGGCTGGACTAGATGACCACCAGGGGAGGAAAACAAACTAACTAACTAACAAACACAAAACAAACAACAACAACAACAAAAAACTCAGATTCTATGAAGCAGATGTAGCTTGGGGGTTGCATAACGCCATAACCTTCAACAATTTTCTGATGGAATTAGGGGCACCCTACCATATTCCTACTTTTCCCACACCTTTAAAAGATTCCACATCCTTAAAAATTTTGGTTATTGAATTCAGACTTGTCCCCTGCGAGAGTCCGGGATGCACAGTAGACTGCTTTAAATGGTGTCTAGTCCAGGTGTGTCCAAGCCCACGCCAAACAAACTTCAGCATTCTTAATTAAAATAAATAAATAAATAAGTATTGTCAATCCAGTCAGTGTGCATAATATTGAGTCACATTATTGAGAATAAACCCCGCTTCCTGAGGGGTCCTGCTTGCTAGGCGATGCAGACAATATTGGGGCATTGGCTGGTCATCAGCATAGATATTATCAACACTCGGGGGCATATTGTTTGGTGACTGTTTTTTTTTGGCAAGAGCAATATTGGTTTGCAATCTTATTTATTCGATTAGAACCACAGGGACACGTCAGGCTGTTTCTATGCTTGGTCGCTGATTAACCCACTCCCTCCCCGTTAATTGCCTGCGTACATTCTGCCCATTGCAAATCTCATTGATGGCAGTATGAAACAGTGCTTTAAATAAGAAATAAGTACACCAATAATAATAATTATTAATATTTAATAATAATAACAATAAGCACCGTGCAGATATTTACAATCTCAAATATCTTTTGTATTGTTTCGAATATAATTGGATTAATGTTACTACTGCAATAATACATATTAATAATAATAATAATAATTAAAACAACAACAAAGCATATATTACAATCCGTGCTTTCTATCGCTTTGTCCTGGGCCCTGTAGTTTATTTTGAGAATGATTTTGCTGGGCTGCTTAGCCTCGGGCTAAGGATGGCGTGGTTTGTGTACCACTAACAGCCTTACTTAAATATAAAATTAGAGGTCTTTGAGGCCAGGATTCCAGTTCAGAGCTCATTCACTTTTGGTTGGGAATCCCAGCATATATTAGCACAATATGAGGGTTTATGCTGTTGGATCTTTCGAGATCCAAAACTCCCCTCTTCCAGAGTTCTTCACTTCCCCTAGCACGCATATGGTGGTTTCAGTCTCTGGGGACTCTTGAACTTCGCAAGCCAGGCTGGCCATTCGGGGCGCTTCTGGCTGGGTAAACCGCTGGACTTCATTCCTCTTCATATGGGTGTACTCCTGACTGAACTTCTTGGATCTTTACAAGGGGATATCTCTCTGGCAGGACAATTGGTAATTCTTTCCACATTATCAGATTCAGTCAGGGCTCCTTCATGGACACCAGTGGTGCATGAAGTTGGCGGTTACATACAATTTAACCTTTCCAAGTTTCTTCTCATTGTAGTGGCTCTTCACCTTGGTGGAAGGACTTCAGAGATCTCTGTGTTTGTCTTTGGATTGATAGTCGAGCTGTCGTAGGTGTCCTTGCAGAGCAGGCGTCGAATTCCAAGAGGATGTCGCTCCGCTCTGTGCATTTGTGCAGCTTTGCCTTAAGTTTATCATCAACTTCTCAGAATTTTTTCCCGGGGTTACTAATGGCATTGCGTTGACATACCTCAACGGGCTGAGGGAGTAGTGGCATCTTATAAGAGGGCCTGGGCGGATGTGATGGACTTAGGTCCAAAATCATTGGTGTCAGACTTTGTGGCCTTTTGGCTTGCCTGGTTACTATTGCATGCTATTTAACCTTTGGAAGTTTCTTTCATAATAGTTCCAGTTCACCCTGGATGGAGGACTTCAGAGATCGCCACGTTCCTTTGGGATGGATAATCGAGCTGTCATCGGTACCCTTGCAAAGCGGTCCAAGATGATGTCACTCCCACTCTGCGCAATTGTGCAGCTTCACCTTAAGTTTCTCTTCGACTTACCAGCACATTTATTTCTGGAATTACTAACGGCATCGCGATGCCTAGCCTCGATGGGCTGTGGGAGAAGCGACATATTGGCTCTGTCCACTCTTATGGCTGATTTCATTGACTTTCGGTTCAAAGCCTTTGGCTTTCAGATTTTATGGCCTATGGGGCAAATCTGGGGATATCAGGCACAGTCAGCCCTCCCGCCACAGATCAGGTGCTTTAATACCTTGCCTGACTGTGTTACCTGGACGTGTGGTTAAGTCTTTTACTAGCCTGACAGCCGCTATTCCTCTCTTAGCTTAAAAATTGAATAAGAATCGGTAAAGGACACCAGGCGATTCCTTCAGTTAAGGACACCCACGCCTGGCCCCTTCATCATCCATCAGGAGGGGTGTGCGAGCTCCCTGCCCCTGACCAGTCTGTCAAGGGCACTTGGTTATCCGACCTAATTCTATCCGATACATAACTATTGCTTCACATGGACAGGAGAGGGAAGAGTCCCTGTGTGGTACTGCACATTCCTTCCGAATTCGGTCTGCTACAGCAGTGGTACACATGGGCCTCTCATTGGAGAGAATAAAAGATTTGGGTCAATGGAAGTCCAAGCTTACAAGGGTTACCTCCGCTGCACAATGTGACTAAGCAACTGAGTTTGGCAAATCACTTACATTCTTTTGCTTTGTTCTCAGGAGATAATACGGTGAATATCTGGATGGTTGATCACAGTACCATGCCCAGGCGCGCGCCCTTGATTGGAGACTGGGTCCCAATTTGGGGCTACCTCCACGGGTCAAAGTTTCCTGCTTTACAAGGAGATGGAAGTGCTGGGACAGACTCCTGCCAGCTGTGTAGGCCAAGGCCGCCAGGGCCGCCTCACAAAATCCCCCTGTTTTCTTGGAGGTGCAGCCCGGTGGAAATGATTTGGCTTACTGTAAAGGCGTTGATTTGCACTGAAGATTTTAAAGACTTTGTCGAGCTGGGGACTGCCTTTCCAAATCTTGAACTATCTTTGGTCTTCACTGCTGAAGAGACGCATTTTGCGCGACTTTCACAACCCTGCTGCTATTGATAAATGAAGGAAATTGTTGGTTCTGGCAGTGGCCAGAAAGGTTTCAGCTTCAAATGGACAAAGTGACCAGAAAGGTTTCAGCTTTGAATGGACAAACTATCTTGTGCCCAGCCATAGGATTCTGAGAGGCCCCAGGGTGAGTCCTAGTTGAAGGACTCACAAAACGGTGGTTAATCCTTCACAGACTGCCAGCACAGCAGGCTGGAGTCATATGACTGCAAGGCGTTCCTGTACCATGTTGATGGCATTCACCTCTCAAATGAGGGAAATGGTGTTTGGCTTGCTGACATTCCTTTTGCAAGGCGTCCCTGTACCGTGTTGATGGCATACACCTCTCAAATGAGGGAAATGGTGTTTGGCTTGCTGACATTCCTTTTGCAAGGCGTCCCTGTACCGTGTTGATGGCATACACCTCTCAAATGAGGGAAATGGTGTTTGGCTTGCTGACATTCCTTTTGCTATTAGGTATTGGTTGCGGTTGTGGGGGTATTGGCGGCGAGCCCTTTGGGCTCGATTGGCGGTAGGCATTGGATTATCTCGTGAAGGTACAGGTGTGGGGGGGAGGTTGCGGCCATCACCTCCCCCAAAATGCGGAAAGGTACTCCCTTAAGGAGTCCGGGGGCGTTGCCAAGTCCGAAGCCGTGGTAGGTGAGGGCCAGAGGGCACGCCCCTAGCGGTGGCCCCAGGATGAGCTCCTAGTTGATGTGCATCGCAGGACTCATCCAACGGTGGTTAACCTTTCACAGACTGCCAGCAGAGCGGGCTGGAGTCAGATATAGTCGGTTAGATCCAATGCCTAGGCCAATACCCCTCTACATCCGTAATCAATAAAGTTGTGGCCTTCTATGCCCATTAACCTTATGCAATGTGTCTAGTGTTTTTATTTCTCGGGGAGGCATCGGGGTATCGCCACACAAAGTCTCTTCCCCACCTCGGGGGGAGGAGATGTTGTGGGCGCCACGAGGCCTTCACGTGGGGGGGAATGGTTAGCATTCCCCCCAGCCCATTGGTCATCTCCCTGCCGCGGCACGCCCCTAGCACAGCCAATTAGGTTGCTCTGGGGGGCGTGGCTCGCCTATTTGAACAAGAGCGCGGCAGGGACTCTGCCTTGCTTCTTCTGGATTCAACAACTGCATTTCTCCCACCCACCTCCCCCACGTAGGCAGGGTTTCTTCGTGACAGTGCTATGGACTACGGTTGGTCGCCTATTGGGGCCTGGTAGGAGTTTTTCCCACTTGGCAAATTGGCTCAGGCCTTGTGGTTTTCGCCTACCTCGTAGCTACTCGTCACAACTTGGGTTTTGGCGGTAGGCATTGGATTATCTCGTGAAGGTACAGGTGTGGGGGGGAGGTTGCGGCCATCACCTCCCCCAAAATGCGGAAAGGTACTCCCTTAAGGAGTCCGGGGGCGTTGCCAAGTCCGAAGCCGTGGTAGGTGAGGGCCAGAGGGCACGCCCCTAGCGGTGGCCCCAGGATGAGCTCCTAGTTGATGTGCATCGCAGGACTCATCCAACGGTGGTTAACCTTTCACAGACTGCCAGCAGAGCGGGCTGGAGTCAGATATAGTCGGTTAGATCCAATGCCTAGGCCAATACCCCTCTACATCCGTAATCAATAAAGTTGTGGCCTTCTATGCCCATTAACCTTATGCAATGTGTCTAGTGTTTTTATTTCTCGGGGAGGCATCGGGGTATCGCCACACAACCTCCAGTGGCTGGGGCCCTAGACAGCAGCTGGGCAGCAACATCTTGTTGCTAGGGCCAGTTAGTTCTGTTAATTCCCTTCCAATTCTGGTGTTTTATCAAACGGATGAATAACCCATTGCCTTCTGCAATTAGGGTCATATCCATGTACTTCACACTGCCTTCTGAATGTTTCTCTCTTTTTTAATAATAATAATTTTTATTGATTTTATACATTCAGAAAAAAACCACAGAAAAATACCAACACTATAAAAAATATACATAAAAATAAAAAAGAGAACATACCACACACACAAAAACACACAATAACAATACCTATAATCATTTAAACTTTCTTCTAACTCTTCAAACCATTGTTTCTGGGACTTCCCTAACTGATTTCCTTTTCAAATCTTCTTTAGCAGTTTCCTAATCATTCTTTTAAACATTTTCCAAAACTATCTCCATATCTTTACATCAAAACAACTGTATTAAATCCATCTATACTCTCTTTCTAACATCTACTTTCATCCCTAATGCCTAATAAGAAATCCCCCCCCCATAGAAGTTCAAATTTTTATACACCACAATGTTTCCCTAAATAAACTTTGAACTTCTTCCAATCTTCTTCCACCATCTCCTCTGTCTGGTCTCGGAGTCTCCCCGTCAGTTCAGCGAGTTCCATAAAGTCCATCATCTTCATCTGCCATTCTTCTATAGTTGGTAGTTCTTGTTTCTTCCGGTATTTTGCAATTAATATTCTTGTTGCAGTCGTAGCATACATAAAGAAAGTAACATCCTTTTTTGGGAATTTCTTCCCCTATTATTCCAAGTAAAAAAGCTTCTGTTTTTTTCATAAATGTGTTTTTCAACACCTTCTTCAATTCATTATAAATCTTTTCCCAGAAGTTTTTTACTTTGGGGCACATCCACCACATGTGGCAGAAGGATCCTTCTTCTTCTTTACACTTCCAGCACTTATTATTATGATTACGATACATTTTAGCCAACTTAACAGGTGTTAAATACCATCTATACATCATTTTCATTAAATTTTCCTGTAATACATCTGAATGCTTCTCTTTGTTTGCATTTGCTATTGCTATTAGTCTGTTGCTATAATGCCCTTTGATACTAAAGATGCTATCTTAAATGGAGTGATTCAAAATGTTGCTCTGGAAGAACTGATGACAGCTCTTTATCGCCAACAAATTTATGGCGAGGCACAATATGCATTACTCCTCAAAACAAAACAAAGCAAAACAAACCACCAGGTTGTTATTGCATTGGAAGCTTTCCATGCATTGGATGCCATGACTTGAGCATCTTCATTAAACAAGAAAAAGGAGAAGAATATCAGAGAGGATGGATAGTGAAATATACTCGGAGTCGAGAGTGAATTTCATGCTCTTTATTCAGCTCATATTCATCAAGGAGAAGAAGAGAAGACGAATGGCTCTTTTCCCAAAACCATCTGCTTATATACATTATTTACACAATGGGCCTTGCGTGATTGGCTACTTCAGGGCTACACCTGTGGGCCAATTATATTGTGGATTGACTTCTGCCTGCAGCCTGATTGGCTGCTCCTACAGGCCAATCAGGTAGCAGATTCACTTCTGCCAGCCGCCTGATTGGCTGCTCCAGCAGGCCAATCAGGTTGCGGATTCACTTCCACCTGGAGTTGGATTGGGTAGCTCCTGCTGATTCTGAATCCTATTGTTCTAGGATTCAGCTCAGTACATAACACCCCTCCCCTCTAAGTTCCAGTCCTGCCCGGGAAGTTGCATTCGTAGTCCCCAAGGTCTGCTGGCCGCCTCCGTGTGCGTTGTGGCCTGGGGTGTTCCTTGGTCAGGGGTTCTGGTTCTGGCTCGTGTTCCGAGGCTGCTGGCTGTGCCGGGGCTGTCTGGTCTGGCGCCACTGAACCACTAGGTTGTGACTCTGGTTCCGGTGTCCTTCCAGCCTCGGGGCGCCCCTCTGTGCCTACTGCTTCTGCTTCCCCTGCCCACCCCTCTCGCTCTACAGGCCTCACTGCCCTGCTGTCCCCTTGGGACCCCTCTGTCCCGCTCTCCTCCCGGGTTCCTCCTGGGAATCGTCGCCGTAGCTGGTCGCAGTGGCGGCGCCAACATTGCCCCCCTTCCGTTAGTACCTCGTACGACACGGGACCGGTCACCTTGGTGACTGTGGCGGGTACCCATGCTGGGCCTGCCCCAAAATTCTTTGCATACACTGGGTCCTGGGCCACAAATGTCCGGGGGTTCCTGCCTTTCCCCACCACTACCTCATCCTGAGCTCTGTCGGGGTGAAGTCGGTCCAGTCTAGTTGCAAGGCGCCGGCCCATGAGTAGTTCAGCTGGGCTCCGGCCCGTCGTTGTGCTTGGGGTGCTGTGCTGTGCTAGAAGAAATGCGGCAAGGCGGTATTCCCAGTCCCCTTGTGTTATGCGGCGGAGGCTGTCCTTGGTGGTCCGCACCATGCGCTCCGCTTGGCCATTGGTGGCAGGGTGGAATGGTGCTGAGCGGATGTGGCGGATGGCGTTCTGCGCTGTGAAGGTCTGGAACTCCTCTGACGTGAATGCGATTCCATTGTCCGAGACGAGGGTGTCAGGGAGCCCGTGGGTTGCAAACAGCTTACGTAGTACCCGGATGGCTGCCGCCGTAGAAGTGGACGGTACCAGTGCGACCTCCAGCCATTTGGTGTAGGAATCCACCACTATGAAGAATGTTTTTCCCTGGAAGGGGCCAGCGAAGTCCACGTGCAAGCGTGACCATGGATGTCGGGCGGACTCCCAGGGCTGGACTGGGGCCCTTGGGGGGTCCGGGCGGGATTCTTGGCAGGTCTGGCAGTGTTGAACCCAGGCCTCTATCTCTCTGTCAATCCCCGGCCACCACACATAACTCCTGGCAAGGGCCTTCATCCTCACTACCCCTGGGTGTGTCTCGTGTAGGGCTGTGAGGACCCTTTTGCGGAGGGGCTGGGGAACAACGACCCTGCTTCCCCATAACAGGCACCCCTTGTGGGCCGACAGTTCATGTTTGCGGTTTGTGTAGCCAGCGAATTCTGGCCCGGGGCTGCTGCTGGGCCATCCTCGCCACACCCAGTCCAGGACCCGGGAGATGACCCTATCTTTTGTGGAATGGTGCGCAACTTCTTGTGCCTGAATGGGTCGGTCGGGAAGCAGCTCCAGGGTCATAACCTCTTGCGCAGGCGCTGGGTCGGGGCCTGTTTCTGGTAGTGGTAGCCTGCTGAGTGCGTCTGCGTGGCCCATCGCCTTCCCAGGGCGGTGGATTAGTGCATACTGGTAGCCGGCAAGGAAAATTGACCACCTGAGGACACGTGGAGACAACACTTGGGGGGTCTGCTTCTCGGGGGCAAACAGGCCAAGCAACGGCTTGTGGTCAGTCACTATGGTAAAGGGCCGCCCGTACAAGAAATCATGGAATTTTTTTACGCCCTTCACGATTGCCAGACCCTCCTTGTCAATCTGTGAGTAGTTTCGTTCGGCTGCAGCAAGCGTCTGGGAGAAGTATGCCACCGGCACCTCTCTTCCATCCGGGAGTTGGTGTCCCAGGACAGCGCCGATGCCATAGGGAGAGGCGTCGCATGCCAGCACCACTGGCAGCCTCTCGTCGAAGTGTGCCAAGACCGAGTTCGAGACGAGCAAGTCCTTGACTGCCTGGAATGCGGCCCTTTGTCGCTGGCCCCACACCCAAGGGGCCCTTTTATCTAGGAGTCTGTGTAGGGGCTCCGCTACCGCTGCCTTATGGGGAAGGAAGGCATGGTAAAAGTTCAATAGTCCCAAGAATGACTGAAGTTCGGGCTTGCTCTTGGGCGCTGGGGCCTCACAAATGGCCCGTACCTTGTCACCGGTTGGATGGACCCCTTCTGCGTCCACCTTAAATCCCAGAAAGTCCACCTGCGGCACTCCCAGTAAACACTTTTCCCGCTTCACCTTGAGGCCCGCCGTCTGGAAACGGTGCAGGACGGAGCGGAGGCGGTCCTCAAATTCCTCTGGTGTGGGCCCAGCGATCAGTACATCATCGAAGAAGGGGGTGACGCCAGGAATCCCTTTAAGGAGAGAGTCCATTAGATTCTGGAATATGCCTGGTGCCACGCTAACGCCAAATTGCAGCCGCTTTACTCTGAATGCCCCTCTGTGCGTCACAATCGTCTGAGCCTCTGCTGTGGCTTCGTCCACAGGCAACTGTTGATACGCTTGGGCCAAGTCCAGTTTGCCAAAGATTTTTGACCCAGCCAGGGTGGCGAGGACATGGCTGACCACTGGCACTGGGTATGCATGGGCCGTGAGAGCCTTGTTTATGGTGCATTTGTAGTCTGCACAGATACGGACCGAACCGTTAGGCTTGACGGGTGTGACAATTGGAGTTTCCCAGGGGGCGTTGGGCACCGGCTCCAGCACTCCTTGCTCCACGAGCCGGTCCAATTCCTCGTCTATGCGGGGTTTCAGGGCGAACGGGACCCGGCGGGCCTTGTGCCTGATGGGTCGTACAGCGGGGTCTAGCTGTAGGGCAATGGGGGGTCCTGTATATCGTCCCAATGCCCCATCGAAAACCCCTGGAAACTCTTTGCATATGGCGTCCACGTCCACTTGTAAGCTAGTGCGGTTCACCCCGGTAACGGCTAGCCCCAGAGGTCCAAACCATGCCAGTCCCAGTAAGCTAACGTAGGGGCCCTTAACTACCAGCAAGTCCAATTGTTGCTTTCGCCCTCGATATTGCACCCTGAAGGTCCCCACCCCCATTGTAGGGACCTTACGTTTCTGGAAGTCCCGGAGGGTGAATGGGGCCGGCCTTAGTTTGGGACCCCCATTAGGGCACAGTTCCCTTAATGTTCGGGCCGAGATTATGGATAGAGTTGAACCCGTGTCCAGCTCCATGCGGCATGGGGCTCCCTCTATCTGTACCTCTATATAAATTTTCTCTGTGCTGGGATGGGGCAACTGGAATACCTGGTAGTCCGTGATCTCCGTCGAGTTGCCTTGGTGCATGGTGCCGTGTGACCTGGGGCTCCTGGGTCGGTCATCTGATGCTTGTTGACGGGTGAGTCGAGCCCGACACACCCGGGCGATGTGTCCCAATTTTCTGCACTGCCTGCACTCTGCGTTGCGGAAACGACAGGTCCTCCTCTCGTGGTTCTCCCCGCAGCTTGCACAGTTCCCTCCTTCTCGTCGAGGCTGCTGTGGTGTGTGTGCTGCTTGAGTGCGCCGCTGTACTCGGTGTACTTCCTCCCTGTCAGATTCGGATTCGTCGGTGAGGTCTTCGTGGTAGACCCTCGGTTGGGATGGCGGGGCCGGTCGTGCCTCTTGCGTTGACCTCTCGGCGGCTTCGGTTGCCAGGGCTTCCTCCAGAGCAATCTGGAACGTGAGGTCTTTTTTGGCGTAGAGGCGTCGTTGCAACATCTCGTCCCTCAGGCCACCGACGAGGCGGTCACGAAGCATGTTCTCCAACTCTGAGAAGTTGCATAACCGGGCGGCTTGGCGGAGGGAGGTCACAAACCCAGTTATGGTTTCCCCTGGGGCTTGCCGCTTTGCGTAGAAGGCATTTCGGCAAGCTACCACCGAGGGCTGTGGTGAAAAGTGCTCCTTCAGCCGTTCCATTATTGTTTTGTAAGAGACGGTAGCGACATCTCTAGGTGCAAGGAGAGCCCGGGCGATTTCAAACGTCTCCTCTCCACAGACGCTGAAGAATGTCGCCCTCTTCATGGCATCGTTGGTGACTTCTTTCGCTTGCAGGAGGAAGTTGAAACGGGCGGCGTACCCTTCCCAGTCTCCTGATGCTGGTTTGAATGGCAAGAAGCTGCTGTCGGTTGCCATTCTGGGTTCCTTGGGTCCTGGAGCTGAAGCCTGGATGCACGGTGCGATGCAGCGGTGCAGCAGGTGGCGGTGCTGCGGTGCAGTGCGTGGTGGCGGTCAGCTCAGCAGGATCCCACCTTCGTCGCCAGTGAAATATACTCGGAGTCGAGAGTGAATTTCATGCTCTTTATTCAGCTCATATTCATCAAGGAGAAGAAGAGAAGACGAATGGCTCTTTTCCCAAAACCATCTGCTTATATACATTATTTACACAATGGGCCTTGCGTGATTGGCTACTTCAGGGCTACACCTGTGGGCCAATTATATTGTGGATTGACTTCTGCCTGCAGCCTGATTGGCTGCTCCTACAGGCCAATCAGGTAGCAGATTCACTTCTGCCAGCCGCCTGATTGGCTGCTCCAGCAGGCCAATCAGGTTGCGGATTCACTTCCACCTGGAGTTGGATTGGGTAGCTCCTGCTGATTCTGAATCCTATTGTTCTAGGATTCAGCTCAGTACATAACAGATAAGATGGGTATTAAGATATATGGGACCCAGGTGGCACTGTGGGTTAAACCACTGAGCCTAGGACTTGCTGATCAGAAGGTCGGCGGTTCGAATCCCTGTGACGGGGTGAGCTCCCGTTGCTCGGTCCCAGCTCCTGCCAACCTAGCAGTTCAAAAGCACGTCAAAAATGCAAGTAGATAAATAGGAACCGCTACAGCGGGAAGGTAAACGGCGTTTCCGTGTGCTGCTCTGGTTCACCAGAAGTGGCTTTCTCATGCTGGCTCCCTCGGCCAATAATGCGAGATGAGCGCGCAACCCCTTTCTATACGCTGGCTCCCTCGGCCAATAATGCGAGATGAGCGCGCAACCCCAGAGTCGGTCACGACTGGACCTAATGGTCAGGGGTCCCTTTACCTTTACCTTTAAGACAAAGATATGGTTTTGAGTGGGAATCAGTCCCCATTCCAGCAGTGTTCAGAAGAAGTGACCTCCTTCCTCCATCACCCGCAGTGCAAAAGCAGAACATCTGTCCCACCCCGCCTCCTCAGAGTGATGAATCTCTTTGCGAGGCTTCAGCTGCAAAAAAGGGGATAAAAATGAAACCAACAATACAATAAGTTCCCAGGGCTGTAAATCCTAACTGATGACAGTGGGGAGATAAGAAATAATTAAATTCTCAGCAGCTACTGAGACACACAAGCTGCTATCCAGTTTACTTGTGGGATATTTTACAAGTGACATTTATGAAAGACTCCACCCCAAGAAGGCATCTCTACTTCTGAAATAATCAGAAAGAAAAACAAAATTACAAAGCGGAACATTTGGGTTATCTAGCATCCAGTTCTTCCAGAAGAGTAATTTCATAGCTGTTCTTCAGGGGTTTTATGGAGGAGGAGGAGGAGGAGGAGGAGGAGGAGGAGGAGGAGGAGGAGGAGGAGGAGGAGAAGAAGAAGAAGAAGAAGAAGAAGAAGAAGAAGAAGAAGAAGAAGAAGAAGAAGACCTCCCTAGGCAGCTTGTAACATTATTTTGAACCATTTGTAGTGTTTCACTTGTCTGTAATTTCGATGTACTAGATGTCTGCAGTGAAAGACTTGGCCAGTCATTTCAAAACAATGTGCTGGATAGTTCTCCCCTCAGACTATTCTTTAGCTGAGATTTGTTTCTCTGCTGGAGGTAAATGACTGCGGATGTATATCTAGGCGGCAATCCTATATCCATCTACGTACCTAGATTAGGAGTAAATTCCATTGAGTTCAATGGAATTTATGTCTTAGGAAACATGTAGGCATGAATTGTTAGAGTTGCTGGATTTCACTAGGGATTTCTCTTCTTTCTTTAAGTAAAAGTGATAATTTTTGGTTGCCATTGCTTCTGCAGACATAAGGGATGAAGATGCTTCTGCAAGAATTCTCCCTTCTGTGCATTAATGAAAGGCAAACCAGGTTCCACTATGAAGTAACACAGAAGAAGGAAGCAATTTCATATATATATATATATTTAAAAAAATTAAATTGCTTTTCTGCTTAAAGGTTAAACAACAACATATATACAATTAAAAATCTCTCTCCATTAATAAGCAAGATGCAGCACAGAATACGGCCATGACAAAGAAAAGAGAATCTAGAGAGATTCTGGATTATTTGGAACTATTTCGTTTTTACTTTAAAGCACCTTTGACTGGCTTTTTTTGGGGGGGGGAGAGTAGACCATCAGAGACAATCCCATAAATGATGCTATCCTCATCCATTCCAACTTTGCTCAGACAAATGTATTGTGGGAAGTGAAATGGCAAAATGTACTTCCACTAATCTGCGAACCTGTATTTTGTCTTAAAGCCAGTGACTTATCTATTCTTTTTGAGGATGAACTTAAAGCAAAGCTGAGGAAAGTTTGGCCCTCCAAATGTTGCTGATCTATAACTCCCATCATCCCTAAGCATTAGCTGCGCTGCCCAGGGCTGATGGGAATTAGAAGCCAACAATATATGCAGAGCCAAATGTCCCCCAGCCCTGACTTAAAGCAGACAGGATCCCCCCCCTCCACATTCTTCTAGGAGCTTTGCTCATTGCTTGTGTGACATTTCCTAGAACAAAAACGGCAGGAACGTTCTTTGCCAAAGCCAGCGGTTGTTAACATTTTATTTGAAACAATTACAGTTTAAAAACCCCAGAGGCTGCCTGCGAAAGGCTGCCTTGAACGAGAACGCTGGCAAAACTCTGCAACTTCAATCTGTGCATTGAGAACTGCAAGCACTGTGACATTTGAAACAGAACTTCTACTTGGAAATTAAAACATGCCACTGGCAACCTAGGCACATTCAGCCCATGCTGTTAGTCATAACCATTTCCCATGTCAGCCTAATGGATGTGTATGCACGTCTAGCATGCAGCTGGGATGTATAATTTCCGTGGGGATGCTCTGCAGGGCAGCAACACTGGTAAAGGTGTTCTCCACTCTGTCAGATAATGGTGCCATGAAAATAGCCTGAGGACAGGAGGGGATGGGGATGACTGTAATCATTGCAAGGATGGAATCACTCTTAAAAAATCACAGTTTGTTTTCACTCTTATCTGTTTCCTCTTTGGAACAGGAATAAGGATGGTGTGAACAGATCAAGCAGCAATTTGACTCCACTGCTCTCTTCTGGGGGCACTTCCTAGATTGTACATCCGATTTCTACAGCCTATCTATTGTGTCTACATGCACGCAGCCTATCTATTGTGTCTACATGCACTAGTTACATCACAAATGCCCTGGCTGTACAAGTGAATACAATGTTAACACCGCTCAGACAATTGGGAAATCCCTTTTAGAGTTCCAGATCATGTTAGTTGGTTGGCATTCTTCTGTTTTGGGAGACGAAAAAGGAGTGCAAGTTTGGGGGTGAAGTCAGACTCTTAGAAGGTTGCAGTGCTCGCTGTGGCTGTAGAGACTGAGACAGGAGAGACCAGTTTTGTTGCAGCTGGGGCAGATGAAGGCGTCCGGTTGTGCTGCTACAGGTACACCTTGAGGTCATTCCTCTTCTGGTCTCCAGCCACTATGGCAATCTGTAAGGGATTCTTATATGGTGGCGTCGATGTTGCCAGCTTTCATGTTTGCAGACAGCTTTCTAACGCAGAGTTATTCTGCCAACAGGCCCGGTGCCTGAAGTCAACTCCCTGCAGAGCATGTCCCTGGGGATGTTACTATCTTCCATTCTGTGGATATGAGCTTTACGTACATGTAGTGGTAGACCACCAGGTGGATGTGAATGAGTTTTGGGCTGTGGGAAGGTATTGAGATTTAATTCTTATCTGTTTGTTAGTGGGTGGGAGTATGGTTTTGTTTATTGCCAATGTCCCCCCCCCCCATTTCCCAAATGTGTTGTGTGGAATATGACTGTTATATGATCTCCCCCTTTTCTAACATATAATATATTTATGCATATGTATTTTTCTAGCGTATGTTGCTCGGAGACCTTTCAGGTGACAAGTGACTAATAAGTTTAATGAAACAACAACAACAACAACAACAACAACAACAACAACAACAACAACAACAGGCCTTATGCAGACATCCATCCGGAGCTGATGCCAAGGATTGCAGGACCTCAGGCAGGTGGCAGGTGGAACCTCCATGTCCTCCTCTTCTTAGTGTCATCACCATTCTCCTCTTTCCTCCTGCTATTCCTCCCCCCATTCTTCAGTTTTTAAAATAAGTTTAAAACAACCTTTCTAGTTGCACTGACAAAGCCCAGCAGCAGCCCAGGCATGCTCCTGGACACCTTACCCAGAAGCCCTCACTCTGAAGTTTCTCAGAGCAAGGTGAGGCAAGATAAGGAGGAGGAGACAGTGGGGTCAACAAAGAGCCTTGCCAGACAGCCCAACTGGTAATGAGATGAAAAGCTGGAAGGAGGGTCAATTCATTACACGCAGGCACGCATGCGCTCTCTCTCTCTCTCTCATTCTGTTTCATTATTGAGCTGGCCCTGCATTCAGCTGAAGGTTAGGAGGCCATGACTTGAAGATGGTGCACAAAATCTTACTCTCTTCTTCTTCTTCTTCTTCTTCTTCTTCTTCTTCTTCTTCGATCACTCGTAGCCGAGTAAGATTGTCTTCCATAAACACGGTTTTAACAATGGGTCCGTAAGTGACTGTGGAGGCCAATTCTGGATCCACACGTCCTTCTACAGTGGGGACATTGGTTTCCAGGCGGGAGTTGATCACGGTGTGGATTCTCCTGGTTATGTAACAGTAAATGTGTGATTAAAATACAGAGTTGAGCTTGGTCTTCTGTTTTTCACAAGAGGCTTGAGTCTTGGTTCAGTTGTGTTCTGATGTGGCCGCATAGCTGGGATGTCAGTCCTCAACAAAACACTTTAATATTATTACTTTTTGAATAAATAAATCTTGGACATCAGCCAAGATAGACAAGGAGACCTAGCAGACCTGGGCCATTAGGGACGCGTGAAGATAATGGTTGTGACATTAAACCATAATTACTTCCTTACTAGAAACTGACTTAATTAAGGAAACATTAGCTCTAATGTGCAATTAGGAAATTGGATCCCTTGTGGCTGAACTGGTATGTGGCTGGATGCTGTAGTATGGCTTCCGCTCAATAAATGATGTATCAGGTAGGGGAACCACTGCAGGGGTGCCTCTATATAATTAACTCTTATTATTATTACAATTTATATACTTCTTTTTGGCCCAAAGGCCCCCTAAGAAGTGAACAACCTATTGAAACAGAGTATATAGCAGAGTACAATTAAGTGCCATAAACCAATCAGCAAATAAATTTTTAAAAATGTAAGACAGCAAAAATCATGGCACTGCAAAGGTGGGGAGAAATCCTCCCCAAGCCAGAAGTTTGAAGGGTGCTGTTATCAACTCTTATTCATACTACTACTACTACTACTACCAATTATTATTCCATTTAGATCTGTTGATCTCAAAGCAATAAAAATATGAGTACAATAACAATGTCAAAGGATTTACATTTAAAAACACACACAAAAGAGCATCCTTATCCATAGTAACAATATCAATAAGAAGAAAGTCAAAGGCAGAAAAATGTAGAATGCCCACCAACATAAAACACACAATTCATACAACTGCTTGCCCAGTTTCACTCTCACCATGCATTCCCACAACCACTGCAATCATTCATTACCTCCTACATTATTTCTGTCAACCAACCACTCATACACAAACCACTCACACTGAATAATATTACATTCAAGTTTGCACCCAAAGGATCATTGCCAAGCATACTGTTTTGACTTGGGGGAGAGTCGGCTGCATGCCTGAGCCCCCTTCTAATTCTTGGATCCAGCACAGATTCAACTGCTGCAATAGCTAGGCCAGCCTGGCAATGGCCCACTAAGTGTGGGTTGTTAAGATAACAGAGAGAGTGTCTCTGTGCCAGAGGGCAAAAGGGTGGGTCTCTCTTCCTCAGCTGTCTGTTTTTGTTAGAAACATAAAGCGCAGAGCTGACTGATATGAGCTAGAAGCTATAAGTTAGAAAGCAGGCTGGGAAGCCAGAGAGATTTCTCTGCTACTTGATTTCTCTTTTTAACATAGCTGTGGCTATGGGAGAAACAAGACCCACTTGGCGTGCTAATGCCGTGAACCCCTCTATCATAGGTTCAGGTTGCATATATGTGTAAATAAACCATATATCATAAAGACCCCCACAGTCTCCACTGTCCCTCATTCCAAGGAAACGGAACCCTGGGTAAGTGCCTGGAACCCACGGAATCTCACACCGCTCAGAGATTGGGGTGCCAGGCAACAATACCATTTAAGAGACCCACATTGGGCAAAAGATTCCTGCACTGGAGGGGGTTGGACTAGATGACCTTTGTGGCACCTTCCAACTCTATGATTCTGTGAGAGTACACACAGCTTTCTACACACAGGTAGAACTTCCCAACTCAAAGGAACCCATTCCCCCCCTCCCTTTCTCCTTTGCAGCCAGAAACTTTCTCTGCCAAAGAGGGTCATACAAGGTAAGAGATAATTCATGGGAAAACTTGTTGTTATGAGTTTTATTAATTTTTGCCAGCTTTACAGAAGTCCAATACCACCTATATTGCATTTTCATGAGATTTTCTCTTATTAAGTAACAAGCCGTAAATTTTATATTCTTTGTCCAAAGTTCTTTCCATTTATCCAATTCAATCGTGTGGCCTAGATCTTGTTCCCATTTTATCATAACATCTTTGATTTCTTCATCTTTCAACTGCCAATTTAACAGTAACTTATACATTTTTGAAAAAGTCTTTTGATTATTATATAGGATGTCTTTCTCCAGGTTCGATATTTTATTATCAAAACCCTTCAATCTTTTATCTTTTTCAAAGACCACTTTTAACTGATAATACTCCAACCAAGTTAATACCATCTTTTTTATTTCTTCAAAGTTCTTTAATTTTGAGTAATTACTTATTTCCTCTACCAAATCCCTTTGGCCAATCATTGCTCATATTCTTCCTATGGACTGCTATCGATTCAATGGGTGTATAATTGTAACCATTATAAACCAGACATTATACAGTGCTTTCCTTACAATGTGATTTATGAACCCCCTATGTGATTTTATTTTATCATATCCTAAGTACCCGTACCAGCAAAAAGCATTGTCCCAACCTCTAAATCCAATATCAGGTGTTTTTTTTATAGCAATATCCAATCCTTTATCTAGGTCCAGCATAGTGCTTCATTGGACTGCAATTCCCCCTCTCTCCTTAACCTCTGTTAACAATTTGAATTTTATGCACGGTTTTTCCCCCTTGCCAAATAAATTTAGCAAGGTCTTTTTGTCAAGGATTTGTCAAAACATTTTATCTCACTGATTATGGGTAGCATTTGGAATAGGAAAAGCATCTTGGGGAGTGACAGCCCTTAAGATATTTGAAGATGGCTATCGTATATCCTCTCAGTCTTCTCTTTTCCGGGCTAAACATACCCATCTCCTTCAAGCACTCCTCATAAGGCTTAGTTTCCAGACCCTTGATCATCTTGGTTGTCCTCCTCTGCACATGTTCCAGCTTGTCGTCATTCTTCTTAAACTGTTGTGCCCAGAATTGGACACAGTATTCCAAGTGTGGTCTGACTACAGCAGAATAGAGTGGTACTTCCCTTAATCTGGACACAATACTTCTGTTGATGCTGCCTAGAGTAGCATTTTTTGCTGCTGCATCACACTGTTGACTCATATTAAGTTTGTGGTCCACCAAGGCCCTTAGATCCTTTTCACATGTACTGCTAGTAAGCCAGGTGTCCCCCATCCTATATTTGTGCATCTGGTTCTTCCTGCCTAAGTGCAGAACTTTACATTTGTCCCTATTGAAATTCATTTTCGGCCCAGTTCTCCAGTCTGTTAAAGTAATTTTGAATTCTGATTTTGTCTTCTGTGGCATTAGCTACCTCTCCCAGTGTGGTGTCATCAGCAATTTTGATGAGCATCCCCTCAATTCTTTCATCCAAATCACTTACCGTATAAAGATGTTGAACAACAGGGGGCCCAGGAAAGAACCCTGCAGCACCCCACATCACTTTTTCCCAGGATGACGAGGAACCATTAATGAGTACTCTTTGGGTTCAGTCAGTCAACCAGCTACAAATCCACCTAACAGTTACCTTGTTCAACCCACATTTGAAATAATAAAGAATAACACACAGTAAAACACACATTAAAAACAAAATCAGAGTAAAAAGAAATCCAGTTATTGGTGCTGCCCAAATGCCTGGGAGAACAAAAAAATCTTTGCCTGGTGCCAAAACCATGCCAAAGTTGGTGCCAGGCAGACCTCATTTGGGAGAGCATTCCATGGATGAGGAGCTGCTACAGAAAAGGCACATTCTCGCATCACCACCCTCTGGACCATCTTTCCCCATATGTTGAGGGTCTGCCATTTCAAAATGCAGTGAGCATCTGGTAGGGATGGATTTCAACAGGGCAGGCAGGCAGGCCCATGATTCCCAACAATGTCCAAGAGTCCATTCTTGGTCACATTCAAGATTAAATTGCAAGAAAGCCAGCATATTGTGGATAATTTGTTGTTGTTACTGTTTATACCTCACCATAATAATAAGATGTATAGATGCACCATAAGAATACTGTAATCTAAAACTACCCAGGGTGTGACTGGATCAGCAGGATGGGGTTGCATTGCATGGAGAGTTGTGAACCGTCAGGCAAATATGCAACTTCCTTGTTCTGCTTCTGATGTGTCTGCTTTGCGCAATTTTCCGTATACTGTATGCATACGCTGATTAAAAAGACCCTCACTCCATTTTTCCACTTAAAATACCTGAAGACTGAGTGCTGTTTAGAGTTAAAATGATAATCAACCCCCCCCTATTTTTTATACTAAAGACTCAACTACACAATGCAAAAGTGCACAACACATTGTGGGACACTCAGAGCAGGCCTAGATCACCTCCACATCCTGCAGTCTTTGTAGCTCCGTTTGGGTAAATTATTACAGAAAGAAACAGCCTCACAAATTATGATTTCTGTTTATATTGCCAGACTGGTTCACAGAGAAATTTGTGTGGAAATGATGGTTGATTTACTTGGCCTATGATTTTCTGTAATTCTTCTCAGACTGAATAATATAATTACAACGTCATAACATCTTTTGAGCTCTGTCCTTTCCCTTTTTAAAATCCTACTCTTTTCTCAACCTGCTTTTTTCTTGGAATTTATAACCAGAGTATTGTTTACTTTGTTCCTTCCCCAGCCCTGTTGATCTTTAATAGTATGTCTAGAATTTGTGGGTTTTTTTTGGCAGTCTGTCTCTCTTATTAGGGTCAACACCAGATACAATACAGAGTCAGCTTCCCAAGTTACTTTCGTGCAATTTGGCATCTGGCAAGAGGAACACATAACTTATGAAACTAATAGTCTTTGCTTCAGTTAAGGCACAATCAACAGTGAGTTTTTCTTTCCCCGCACAGCCCTGATATTTGTCCTTGCTCTGTGTGTACTAAATCTCAGAAAGCATAAAATTGAATAGAGAGAATAAACAGAGCTGAGGTAACAATAGCACATTATTATTATTATTATTATTATTATTATTATTATTATTATTATTATTATTATTACCCCACCCATCTGGCTGCGTTTTCCCCGCCACTCTGGGCGGCTTCCAACAATTCCAAAATACATTAAAATATCACAGATTAAAAACTTCCCTAAACAGGGCTGCCTTTAGGTGTTTTCTAAATGTCAGGTAGTTGTTTATCTCCTTGACCTCTGATGGGAGGGCGTTCCACAGGGCGGGCGCCACTACCGAGAAGGTTCCCCGTAGCTTTGCTTCTCTCAGTGAGGGAACCGCCAGAAGGCCCTCGGCACTGTATCTCAGTGTCCGGGCAGAGCAATGGGGGTGGAGACGCTCCTTCAGGTATATAGGACCAAGGCCGTTTAGGGCTTTAAAAGTCAGCACCAACACTTTGAATTGTGCTCGGAAACGTACTGGGAGCCAATGCAGGTCTTTCAAGACCGGTGTTATGTGGTCTCGGTGGCTGCTCCCAGTCACCAGTCTAGCTGCCATATTCTGGATTAATTGCAGTTTCCGGGTCACCTTCAAAGGTAGCCCCACGTAGAGCTCATTGCAGTAGTCCAAGCGGGAGATAACCAGAGCATGCACCACTCTGTGCAAGACAGTCCACAGGCAGGTGGGGTCTCAGCCTGCGTACCAGATGGAGCTGGTAGACAGCCGCCCTGGACACAGAATTAACCTGCACCTCCATGGACAGCTGTGAGTCCAAAATGACTCCCAGGCTGCACACCTGGTCCTTCAAGGGCACAGTTACCCCATTCAGTCCCCCACACCCACCCGCCCCTTGTCGCCCCACAACAGTACTTCTGTCTTGTCAGGATTCAACCTCATGTGTTTAATAGTTGTAAATGTGTGATTTAACACACAATTTGGGCTTCTGGTTTCAGAGGGGATGGAGATTTTCCAATGGGGCAGATGCATATACCACTAAATCATACATTGCTTTAGATGTGTGACGCAGGGGATGGGCTCCAACACAGTGCCCTTTGCCACCCTGCAAGATGGGCTTAGGATGAATAATCAATAATAGCTATTTGATAAAACCAGGTGAAATATGTATCCTTTTCTTCCTTGAACCCCTTGGATGAGATGGGAAAATATGTGTTTATTAGATATGTATTTCTGGTCCGCCTTATTTTCCCATGTGTTCAGTGATAAGTCCATTTCAGCCTGCTTTCTGTGGACAAAAAAATAATAAAAAAAATGGTATACATTTCCACCGAAAATATGCACTTTGGTACATATTTTCCCCTAAAACATATGCTTTTGTTCACTTTTACTGTATTTAAAGCCAATAATAGCTTAGCAAAATTTGGAGAAGTGTGCTAGCTGAAGGATACCTGCATTTTAATCTGTCCATTTGTCCAGGAAGCACAAATTGGTGACTTCAATTAAAAATTGCAAAGTGAGCGAAACTCTCCCAAATGGCAACGAGAGGACCTGAGAGGTATGACAGTGGCATTCTCTGGACCCGTCTCCAAAGAGAATAGTGAAGGACTATGGTTGGCTTCCACTGCACACACAACCAGAGCTTAGAAAGGAGGGAGAGGGACTGGCTGGACAGCTGGCCAGAAACCAAGAGGATGGAGGCTTGGAGAACCTCTTGTTTGCTCACCTGGAATCCTCTCTCTAGCTCACCTGGAACACATCACTTCATGACAGCCAGTCTATCCAGGCTCAGCTAGCCGTGGAGACGATTACTTCTCCGAGACATGAAACAATTATATTTCCTAGAATAATTCCGTCCAAGCTCAGAAGAAGAGTATTAAATATTTATAAGAGGAAAAAGAAAGAACGGATATGTAAATTGGAAACAGGAGAGAAAAGAGCACCATTTTCGCCCCTGATCTGCTGATAGTGGGAAACAAAACTCAGTACTGCGCAGATGAACTCAGAATTAAAGCTCACGTTATGAAGGAAATTGCGTTTGTTAAGAGATTCTCTCCCTCCACACCATGCATCCGAACACCCACACAGTCCGCTCGGAACAATTTTGCAAATGCTCCTCTTTGGGGGGAAATGAAGGACTCCCCTTTTGATGAAGCACATTTTCTCCTCATCCTCTTTCACTGATGTCGGGTGGCACTACAAAACCTATTGCACAGCTGAGGCCACTCCCAGAAGCAGCTGTCAATCAAGTGGAACATGGACAGAGAAACTTGTCATGTGGTGACATTTCATCCCGTGTTTTTTAGTGGGGGGGGGAGGAGGAGAATATTGGGGGCCAGTCATGCAGCTCTGATAATATCTGGTTCTCACCAGATTGTCTCTGTTATGTGTGCTACCGTAGATGTTTTAGATGTGTAAACTAAACTGACTGAGTCTTTCTGTTCCATCTTGACGCTATCTCCTCTCATGTGCTAAGCAAACAACAATGCTTGGAGACACAATTTTTTGTATTTTTTGTATTTTTTATTATTTCTTGGTTTACAAAGATATGTGCAATGTCTCTCATAACATTTTTACAAATCAGCTTCATTTGTTGAGACATTGGGAAGAAAGGGTTTTTTTTGTCAGCGTCGCTTGTGTAGGTTTTCTGCTGTTCGTTTGTGTTCCTTTGGTGGTGAGAGATGTTGGGGTTGGCCTAGGGCAGGCATGTCAAACCTGCGGCCCTCCAGATGTTTTGGCCTACAACTCCCATGATCCCTAGCTAGCAAGACCAGTGGTTGGGGAAGATGGGAATTGTAGTCCAAAACATCTGGAGGGCCGCAGGTTTGACATGCCTGGCCTAGGGTATGGCTGTTCATTTGTGGTTGGCTGTGGTAGTCTTTGTTTCATGGGTGGGTGGGGTGGGTGTTTTGGATCAGGTTAGCCCAGGCTGCCCCAAACTGTGGCCCTCCAGATGTTTTGGCCTACAACTCCCATGATCCCTAGCTAACAGGAGCAGTGGCCGGGGAAGATGGGAATTGTAGTCCAAAACATCTGGAGGGCTGAAGTTTGGGGATGCCTGGGTTAGCCATATTGATTTGATGCTGTTGGTGGATTTTTGTCATTGTCTTGTTGGGCTGTGTATGTGATAAAGGGGAGCCATACCGGGGTGAAGTCGTCTTCTTCTATTTGTCCCCGTGTCAGATTCAGGCTTGGAGACACAATAACAAATTTTTCTCCCTCAGAGGATTGAAGGTACACATGGGTACATGTAGCTCCCTTCATCTTTAGTCCAACAAGCATTGCAAGTCTCTCAAGTACTCCAACCTACAAAACCTTTTGACCACAGACATCAGTAGGACAGAAGAGTTAAAAAAAATCACACATGGTAAACAATGAGGGGTGCTAACATTATACTACTACTACTACTACTAGTAGTAGTAGTTACCTACTGTTCACTGCCACAACTCAATACAAAATGACTGTCTCCATCTCTGTTGTTGCTTTTTTCCTGCAAACTCTCCTAAGTTTTTAAGTCAGCTTGTAGTTTGGTTGGCCAGGACAAGGAGACATATTCTAGGGTGTGGCAGCTGTGGTAGAGAAAATAAAATCAAAAAGCTCTGCAGGCAGATTTCTCTCATGTAGAGCTCTGGATTGCAGCCACTGTCTGGCTAAAGCTCTTGGGAAGGGGAAGAGATCAGAGAGACGAGACCATGTAGTACAACACTATCAGAACAGAATGTCCTTTCCTGGGTACCAAGTTCATTTCCCATTACGATGTATGTTTTCTTCAGTTAATTAAACAACTAACTGATTCATGTTTTCAGCCTGGCTATCTCCTTTGTAAGACAAATAAAGGAGAGAAAAAAGTAAGCTGAGCAGCTACTTGTTTTTTTAATCCTTTACACCCACCAACAGCTTTCAAAACTCAGAAAAGCATTGCTTAAGGTACATTAATATTCCTAATGAAGATAAGAAGCAGGAATAAAATGCATTGTCCTAATGATTATTATGACTAGGGATAGATGAAGTTGCCAATTTCAGTTTCTCTCAGGTTCTTATTTTTCCAGTCTTCAGTTTAGTTCTTTTTATCATTGATTTGCATTTTTTTTAAAAAAAATCCTCGGGTAATTTTTGTGTGGAAATTTATCCTGATATACACATTTCTTGCATGGCGTTCTAACTAATCTCAACATTTTTGCAAGCCATTCCCCCTAATATAACTCATTTCTGTCTGTTATGTTTCCTCTAGCATATGCATTTTTATTCAGACAGGTCTTTCGTGTATGCATTTTTGAACGCACTATTTGGGTGGAGAACTGAATCACAAAATTCAGAGACATGTGAATTTCAAAGGATAGCTGCATTTCAGTTCACATACTGAGAAATGTGAATTGTTACAGGCCTCCAAGTACACATGGCAATTTGTGGAAGGATACCTTTGCTTAAAAACTGAAATGACTTAAAAGTTAGATGTAACTACATAGGTATTTGGTGCTTCTTGTGGGGGTTGGGGTAAAAAAACAAAACAAAGAAAAACCTGTTATGTATGAATCACTGCTTATGACTGATATATATTTCAATAAAGAAAAACACAATTATAAAAGAACTGTGAATTATGTCGTTTTTCATAAAAATGCAAAAAATCAATCAATCAATTTTCTTTCCCCTCCACCGTGAGTGACACACACCGCCACCCATATTATTGCATGGTGCAAAGCCAAGAATTGGATAAAGATGTGGTGATTCAAATATGTCTCCCTTAACTTTCTTAAGCCTTCCAGAAGCAGAGACACCAAATGACTTGGCAGATGCTGCAGTCCTAGAAGGCAGTGGAAGATTTTCGCTTTTCGGTGTTATATTTTAATGTTGCATTGCACCCCTCCCTAAGCCTGTGGGGCCTGCTGGGACGGCACTAAGGAGACACCACATGCCAATCAGATTTTTAAGAAGCTCAGCTGAGGCCAACAATAGCAGAGTGGGCGAATGCTTGGAATTGCTCTCTCAGCGTAAGGAATGCTCTGCAATTAGAAAATCAAGTCAGAGCAGAGACTGTCTTACAAGATTTCCATTATTTAAAGGAGCATTAAATTAAGAATGTACAAGCTTATAGACATGGGGGATTTGGTTAAAGGATACAGCGAAGGCACATTTGGCAGGGAATGTGTTTCTCCCTCTCTTCACATCCTCTTTTGGGGGTTAGGATGTGACCTTGGTAGCATCAGCAGGACCCGGGGAATAGCAAAGCAGCTGCCATTTTTGTTCTGGGTACCCACACTCTCATTCTCACCAAGCCATAGTTTGCATTACCTGTGAACCAGGTCAGTATATCATGTGCCAAAATACGATAATTTTCCATTCTTCCTTCCACTAACAAAATAATATTGTGCTATGCACAAGCCACTATTTCCACAGAGACGCCCTGGTGCTTTCAAGGTTTTAGGGTGACCATCCCAGCTGGAAGTAACTTTGGCAGGCCAGGAAGTGACATCACAGAGCCACTTTCAGGCTACGGCAAGCCCAACACAATGGTTATTTTTCATTTTTTCATATGACCCTGGGGTATAGGCAGGGTTGTAAGAAGGCATTGTTTTCTGTTCCACTATTTGTCTTGCAGCACACTGTGGCAACAATTACATAATGTACATAACAATTTGTTATGCAAATGACAGAAGTTACATTGTCATAACCTTATTGCGCCCCATTCATTCAATGTAAAGGAAACACAGTATAAATGAGGGGGGGCATGGAAAGCCAAACCAACAGCAAATATTGATCATAATTTCTGGATTGATTTTTGCTAGCGACAAGGTACAAATAAGCAAACACCTGCAATTTCCACTCCCTTTTCTGTTTTGTCAGAATTCCCTGGCACAGGTGAGGAGGTCGATAATGTCAGGCAAATTCTACCTCAGGACACTAAATAAAACTGTCAGAAGCAGCATTCAGCAACTAAGATAAAATATCAGTTTCAATTCCTAGAATCATTTAACTTTGGGGATTTTTTTGTTTTGTCTTAAAACAAAAGCAGCATTAGAGTTTTAATTAAACGTTTTCCTTTGCTGGCCTAGAAGCAGGTGGCAAATTTCAGATAAGAACCCGAAGGCATACACTAATGTGCTCACTTTGGAACTGTGTTCGCTAGAAGTCATAAAACGTGTCAGAAGAATAATTAACTTTCTTTCATGCATCACACAAAGGCTCCCATTGGAGCCTCAAAATCACTTTTGTAAGATGAGATAGCTTGTAAGGGAAACTTAACTATCATTATGAGATAGGCAAATATTTTGACAAGCTTTACAACTGAGATAATAATAATAAAAGTAAGTTAATTCCTTTGTCAAAAGTAATTTTTCTGTTCCAAAATAGTCAGCAATTTTAACTTTTATCTTCTTTCGGCTGATTGTTGTAAAATAATAAATAATAATATTAGTGCCTTTAGGATGATGCTTTCAGAGAGGCAGGGATTTCTGCAGTTTAAAAGATGTTAGCAACTCTGTTGACACATTTGCTTCAGTTTTTTATCTGCAAAACCATAAAGAATATTTGTTTCAAGTTAGAAACGCTGTGCGTTCCAGACAATGTTTGATTGCTGGTCGAGGACCCGCCCCCGCGAGAAATAAAGACACAGTGACACATGAATTAACGTTAATGGGCAAAATAAGGCCACAACTTTATTGGTTAGAGCAAGTGGGAGGTATTGGCTTAGGAATTGGACACACCAGCAAGCATGACTCCACCCCGCTCCACCTCCATCATTCTGCCCGGACACTGAGGTCCGGCACCGAGGGCCTTCTGGCGGTTCCCTCGTTGCGAGAAGCCAAGTTGCAGGGAACTAGGCAGAGGGCCTTCTCGGTGGTGGCGCCCGCCCTGTGGAACGCCCTACCAACAGATGTCAAAGAGGAAAACAACTACCAGACTTTTAGAAGACATCTGAAGGCAGCCCTGTTCAGGGAGGCTTTTAATGTTTAATAGATTACTGTGCTTTATTTTTCTGTTGGAAGCCGCCCAGAGTGGCTGGGGAAACCCAGCCAGATGGGCGGGGTATAAATAATAATAATAATATATTATTATTATTTAAGGTTAACAACCAGTGGGAGGAGCCTGTTGATGCAAATACAACTGAAAGCTTCCCCTGATGTCACTGGGGGTCGTGCCATGGCCCTAGCCACCAGCCGGGCATCGGACAGGGTCCACGACCGCCGGATCCCTTTAACAAGATACCCCTAAAAGAGGAGGGTTGGATGATGGCCACAACCAGTCCTCAAACACACCGGACAATGCATCCGACGGGATGCAGCAGCGGAAAGAGGATTTGAATGCTGCCGTGCCGCCTTAAATGTAGGTAAACCCCGCCCCCCAGCTGGCCCTATTGGCCAGCCAGAGGCTTGGGCGGCAGCAGGGATAGGTTGTAGCAGGGGGCCGAAACACGCCCCCCCCTGCTTAGCGCGGGAAGCAGATCCTGTCCGCAAAGTCTCCCCTCTCCCAAAGAGGAGAGATCTTCCAGACTGCAATAGTAAAGGCACCTTTCTCTATTATGTTAATGCAATATATATCCTATATTCACCCCAGTTTTGTTGCCATTGTTCAGCTTTCTTTCTTTCTTTCTTTCTTTCTTTCTTTCTTTCTTTCTAGAAGAAAAGTGCCATCTCCCGCACTTTGAGGTCTTTGAAATTGTCCCTTTTAGATTATTTCCATTTTGATTGGTTGTTTTGTCAGAATATCTGAGCTGTGAGACTTATTCTCTGTTATTTATAACTTCAAGGTTTTAACTGAAGAAATCTGACCATTGTTTTCCTCTTAGCCTCTTACTAAAATTGGTAAGATAGATATGGCTGAGGAAACTGGAGTGGCGTGGAATAAGCTCTTTGTTTCTTAAACTTCCCCTACCCCATGGGAAGCCCTCAAGACGTTGTGGGACTAAAACTCCCATGAGCCAGTATGCTCAATGGTCAGGGATAATGGGAGTTGTAATCTAACGACACCTAGAGGACGCTACCTTGGCTATCCCTACCCTAGACAGTGGTTGTTGCAAACATCTTTCTCGTGCACATAGCATACCATCCAGCATTTCTCTGATAAAAATAGGGATGTCCCATTCAACAACAACAACAACAATTTTACTATTTATACCCCGTCCACCTAACTTGCAGTTGGATTTCCTTGTAAGTATTCCTGCTCATTTAATCACAGTCTTACTATTCATTTCCAATTCTTTCAATAATTAAAGAAGGGTGTTGTGATTTTGTTGCCTGCAGCAAAATAATTTTTAGACTTCCATTTTTAAAAGTCATTTCTATTGATTAATGTGGATCAAATTTATTACTTCTCTCCTTTAACTATATCCATTTTTAAAAAATGTATGAGCAGATTCTGAAGTGGCTTGCACTTCCGACTCCAAATGAACTACATACTGATGCATGGATTCAATATTAAACTGATATGAGGCTATAGTCATGGGGCGGGCGGGCGGGCGGACACACCCATACAACAATACTGCAGTCTGAGGCAGGGACTGTTCTGTCCTATTTGGAATGGTTTTGCTTGTGTCAGGGGATTGTTGCGGCTACTCTTGAGTAAAGACGCTCCGGTCTGCTCTGTCTTTAAGAGCTTTATTGTGCATACTATTTACAGTGCAGAGACATCAAAAAACATGACTGCCTAGTCTGATTCAGAACCCGGCAATGGCGCTTGTCTGTTTTTGCACCAGCATAATAGTCTGGGAACCCCAAAACGCCACCCCCTTGCCCTACGTCTGGGTGCATGACCCAACGTGGGTGCGGGAAGGGGCTGCATTCCTTCTCCCTTTAGCTGGGAGCGTTGCAGAGGCTCCGGCACCTCACTGCGCTGTCCTTCCTCCTCTGGCCAGCTGGGTCGGTGCAGAGGCTCTGATACGTCTTGGAGCCCCCTCTCCATTCCGTTCCATTCCTCATTCCCTCCTCCTAACCCGCTGCTTGCGCTGTCACTGGGTGAAGTGCTGGTCAGGATGACTGGGGGAGGGAGTCCCCCTGACAGCTTGCTTTATAACTGTGATGCTTTTATCTGTCTGTGTGTACTGTTATGTTACATTGTTATAACCCACCCTGGATCCTTATGGTGAAATCGTACTGATTAATGAAATAAATTTGAAACCAAAACTGCTCATCAGCAGTCTGATATACCCATATATACTCGAGTATAAGCAGACCCGAATATAAGCTTAGGCACCTAATTTTACCACAAAAAACTGGGGAAACTTACTGACTCGAGTATAAGCCTAGGGTGGGAAATGCAGCAGCTACTGGTAAATTTCAAAAGTAGGTTAAATGGTAGGTTAAATGTTTTTGAATATTTATTTCAAAGAAAAACAGTAAACTAGCTTAGTTAAATATGGCCAGCCTCTTGGCGTCCAATATTTAGGCTTCCATTTATTAATGTTTGCCTCCTGGATATTTTAAACGAAGAGTGCAGATTCGTTGGGAAGGAATGCGTTGAGGCAAATTAAATCAAGTGTCTGTGCAATCGCCAGAGTACACAATAAAGCTAGAAAAGGCTGTTCTCATCAACATTTTTTAATGGCAGCATGGCATGAAGCAACACAAGCTTCTAATTAGAGGAATGATGTAGGCAACACTCTAGGTTGGTAGAGGTATGGCTTGATCTAATGCTAAAAAAAGAGTTCCCAGGTTGTCTGACTTGGTATAACCACCAACCAATTCTTATATGTTCTTACCTGGGAGTAAATTGTCTTAATCTCAGTGCAACTGACTCCTGAGTAAGCAGGCACAGAATTGTTTAAATGGTACTTTGGGGGGGGGCATTTTAAAAATGCAACTGTAGATGGGAAGACATCCCATGGGCAAAATGTAAACTCGGCAGATTGGCTAGCATGTTAAAGGAGCATCCAGCCTCTATTAACAGAACTTCAGTATATGCACTCCTAGGATTCTTCTGCCCTTTTTCTGGTGGCACATTTAGCTTGGGGAGCCATTTCACCCTGCTTGTCAACATAGCAGCGACTTCAGATTGGCAGATTCATTGTCTGCTGTTTTGCAGATGCCCCTTTCCATACCTGCAGAATCTTAATAGCTGATCTCAGGTGGTGCCGCGCTGAATACTTTCCATGTGTGTGAAAGGTGAATCCTTAACCTCAATAGATATACAAGGAAACTTTTTTTAAAATGCTATGTCCAGCCTTGTTTTTTTGCCCCTTGATGCAGGAAAGAGCCCTCTGTTATTCACAAAGCTAATTACTGTCCTTGGGAAAGGAGAAGGTATGCCGGTATCTCTGTGGATACTTGCAGAAAATCCTATCACCCTGGGGAGGAAACGGCACAGCTGGAGCATGAAATGTACATTTTCTAATTGTACTGGGAAGATCGCAAAGGTGGCGGAGGAGGAAGGAGAAGCCTGAAAGCAGCCCTTTCGGGCTGCTCGTTCTTCCACCACCGCTGCCATTCGCAAGTGATCCACACTGCACCGGAGAATAGGTAAGTGGGATCCTCAAGTGAGTATAAGCTGAGGGGAGCTTTCTGAGCATTAAAAATGTGCTGAAAAAGTCGGCTTATACTCGAGTATATACGGTAAATATCCCATCCGCTTTTTATTGACAAATTAGCCATTAACCTGAAAGTTAGTTACTGTTTTTTAATTTCTTATCAGGATGACAACACTTATCACTTCCTTCCCTAGCACAATTGGACACCCATACTCAGCCAATGTGAGCATTTCTTCTGAGCTTCAAGATGGGCAAGGGATTACAGTGGTACCTCGGTTTAAGAACAGGCCTGTTTACGAACTATTCGGTTCATGAACTCCACAAAACCGGAAGTAGTGTCCCGGTTTGCGAACTTTACCTCAGTCTAAGAATGGAAGCCGAATGGTGTAAGGGCACCGGTGGCGGGAGGCCCTATTAGGGAAAGCGTGCCTCGGTTTAAGAACAGTTTCTGTTTAAGAACAGATTTCTGGAACGGATTAAGTTTGTAAACCGAGGTACCATTGTATTAGGTTTGCTCAATCATGTTAGGGAGGAAAGAGATTCTCTCTCCCCTGCTCCAAGTGGTGTTTTCCCAGTTAGGATCATCTGCTTATGCCTGTTATTAAGTAGGAACAACAACAACAACAACAACAACAACAACAACAACAAGCCTTTATCTAGTGGATGCCAAGTTTAGCCCTTATTTTAGTGCCCAATCTTTTGGCCTGCAGATGGCATTTTAAAACAGTTTTGTGTATGTCAGATCATGAGATGAGTGCTGTTATTCTCGGCTGCTGTCATTTGGCTTGTTTTAGTTATTGTCAAGGGTTTTAATTTATTGCCTTCTGCCTTGATTATCTGTTATGATAAAAAGGCAGGGCATAAATGTTTAAACGTCAATCCATCACTCAATTATATTTAAATCAATGGTATGTGCTTCCGAGTGAATGTGTGTCTGATTAGTTTGATAATATGCCCCCTTCCTTACGCTTGTCAGATAAAAACAAACCATCTCAATCTTTCATAATTGTAATGTAGAATGTGGGTGGGTGGGTATGGACAGTACTCCTGACATAATGTTAGCTCTGAAATAAATACTTGGTTATTGGGCATTTTGCACCAGTTCCAACATGCACACACACATTCTTGCCATTAAAGATGTAGTTCTGGTTCATACAACCTGTAGCTCAACAAGCCAAAAACAACCAACTAGTGATGTATGGCAGTCCACCAGGGGAAGAATATTATTGTTACTGCTATTGTTATTATTAAAATTTGTATATTGCCCTATACTCGCAAATCTCTGGGTGGTTCACAACATAAAAACACAGCATGAAAAACACAAAACACAAAACAAAAACAAACAAAAAATCCCCTTCAACAGCACATTTTAAAAGGGCATAGGATGTCAATGAGCCAAAAACCTGTTATACCTAAAGGCGTATAATAGGCATCCCCAAACTTCGCCCCCCCCCAGATGTTTTGGACTACAATTCCCATCTTCCCCGACCACTGGTCCTGTTAGCTAGGGATCATGGGAGTTGTAGGCCAAAACATCTGGAGGGCCGCAGTTTGGGGATGCCTGGCATATAACAAAGGCACCAGCCAAACCTAATTTCTGGTTGACTTTCACCATGTTGGAGGATGGATTCAGTCACATACCAGAAATGCAGGTTTATGCGATTAAAGTGGGTTAAAGTGCTCTGGTGTAAAAAAAAAAAAAAGATTTTGCACAGAAAGGAAGATGGCTATAAAGTGTGGGATAGTGATCAATTGACAGCAAGCGGTATATCTTCCATGCAAACAAATAAGGATGAATGTTCAGTACAGAGCAGTCTATAAACCTCCACACGAGCTTAATGAACAAGTAGTCTAGGTCGGAGGCTTTTGTGTATAGCGACAAATATAGAAATAATTTCTATCAATCCATCCCACTATAGCAGGGCCTGCTCAATCTGCCGTCCTGTTGCTGCTGAGGGCCAACTGCAAAGCCGCCTTCCCTCTCCTCTGGCTCTTTGTTTTTAAGCCACATTGGACCGAACTGCCACTCAATAGAGGATTGTTATGTGTAAAACGGGACACACTGCCACCGCCTGAGGACTGCAAAATCGGGTGAGTTGTCACAAACTGGGCAGGCTGTAAAACATGCCTCATGCGATGGATTCAGCTTTGTGCTCACGTAAATTCTGCAGGCCTCTGTTGTGTTAAACATTTACCAAGAAGTACTTGGGGCTGCTTTGCTAAGACAGGGTGTGTGTTTTTTTTAGAAGGTAGAGAAACAGAACTTAGGTACCTCAGGCCTAAGAATGGACACTCTGTTATCCGAGAAAAACAACCATCTTCTAGTACTGTGGGTCAGAAGAAACCACAACAACCGACTTGTAGCTTCTGTTATTCATCACCCAGGAATTGTGGGCAGCAGCATAAATTCATAGGCATCATAGCAGCATACTAGTTCTTAAATGCATACATTTGTCCATTTACTAAGGCTGAAACACAACCCGCAACTTCACAGATTTATTTCTGCACTGTAGTTCTGGACACCTTTCCCTTTTGTTGGTGATCACACTGAACCCTTGACTCAAGCGCTGCCTATGTCCTTGACCCATACATTTAAAGCACATCCACTCCTCAAAGAATTCTAGGAAATGTAGTTTAACCCCCTACAGAGTAACAATGCACAAACCAAAGTTCTCATTTCTGGGGGAGACATGCTTTAAAGGTGCTTTAATTCCATGGTTTGTATGCAGCTAGTGTTTCCTTGCTCAGCTTCTATTGCTTTATCTTATGCTCATGCCTGAAGCTGGAAACTTGCCAAACCTTCAGAGCTTCCCACATTACTTCTGGGTTTTTGTGACATTCATAGCATCTCTAGCCCAACATTAGAATTCATGCCAGAAAGAGCTGGTTGGATTGAGCAGCTCAGCAAGGGAAAGGAAAAGTCAGTTGGCATCTTTAACTTACCACTCTTTCTTTACTCGTTTAGTCGTGTCCGACTCTTCGTGACTCCGTGGACCAGAGCACGCCAGGTACTTCTGTCTTCCACTGCCTCCCACAGTTTGGTCAGACTCATGTTTGTAGCTTCGAGAACACTGTCCAACCACCTCGTCCTCTGTCATCCCCTTCTCCTTGTGCCCTCAATCTTTCCCAACATCAGGGTCTTTCCCAAGGATTCTTCTCTTCTCATGAGGTGGCCAAAGTATTGGAGCCTCAGCTTCACGATCTGTCCTTCCAGGGAGCACTCAGGGTTGATTTCCTTCAGAATGGACAGGTTTGATCTTCTTGCAGTCCATAGGACTCTCAAGAGTCTCCTCCAGCACCATAATTCAAAAGCATCAATTCTTCGGCGATCAGCCTTCTTTATGGTCCAGCTCTCACTTCCATACATCACTACTGGGGAAACCATAGCTTTAACTATACGGACCTTTGTAGGCAAGGCGATGTCTCTGCTTTTTAAGATGCTGTCTAGGTTTGTCATTGCTTTTCTCCCATGAAGCAGGTGTCTTTTAATTTCGTGATTGCTGTCACCATCTGCAGTGATCATGGAACCCAAGAAAGTAAAATCTCTCACTGCCTCCATTTCTTCCCCTTCCATTTGCCAGGAGGTGATGGAACCAGTGGCCATGATCTTAGGGTTTTTTTATGTTGAGCTTCAGACCATATTTTGCGCTCTCCTCTTTCATCCTCATTAAAAGGTTCTTTAATTCCTCCTCACTTTCTGCCATCAAGGTTGTGTCATCAGCATATCTGAGGTTGTTGATATTTCTTCCGGCAATCTTAATTCCGGCTTGGGATTCATCCAGTCCCGCCTTTCACATGGTGAATTTTGCATATAAGTTAAATAAGCAGGGAGACAATATACAGCCTTTTCGTACTCCTTTCCCAATTTTGAACCAATCAGTTATTCCATATCCAGTTCTAACTGTAGCTTCTTGTCCCACATAGAGATTTCTCAGGAGACAGATGAGGTGATCAGGCACTCCCATTTCTTTAAGAACTTGCCATAGTTTGCTGTGGTTGACACAGTCAAAGGCCTTTGCATAGTCAATGAAGCAGAAGTAGACGTTTTTCTGGAACTCTCTAGCTTTCTCCATAATTCAGCGCATGTTTGCAATTTGGTCTCTGGTTCCTCTGCCCCTTCAAAATCCAGCTTGCACTTCTGGGAGTTCTCGGTCCACATACTGCACTTCTGGGAGTTCTCGGTCCACTTACTGCCTAAGCCTGCCTTGTATAATTTTAAGCGTAACCTTGCTAGCATGTGAAATGAGTGCAATTGTGCGGTAGTTGAAGCATTCTTTGGCACTGCCCTTCTTTGGGATTGGGATGTAGAACTGATCTTCTCCAATCCTCTGGCACTGATGAGTTTTCCAAAATTGCTGGCATATTGAGTGTAGTACGGTACCTTAACAGCATCATGTTTTAAAACTTTAAATAGTTCAGCTGGAATACCATCACTTCCACTGGCCTTGTTATTAACAGTGTTTTCTAAGGCCCATTTGATTTCACTCTCCAGGATGCCTGGCTCAAGGTCTGGCTTACCGCTCTAGTCATGCCAAATACGTGAGAAAAACAGGTGACAACGGAGCCACAAATAATGCTGCAGTCATAAATGAACTTATTGCTGAATAAATCTAGTGGAATGCAATTAGATTTGCAAATGCACCCGACTGCATGTCAGCTGACAGCCCACAGTGATTTATGGGAACCAGCAAAGCTTTGGATGCTATTTAATAAGGAGATTGTCTGCTACCAGCCTTCTCTTCCCCTTCCTTCAGTTTCCCTACTGATTTCCTAGATGCAAACAAAGTATTTTGTAAGTTGGATATATAGAAAGCCTTGTTTAATGTTCCATTAAATTAAAAATGCATGGGATGCAATTTGAGAGGGGTCCTGAAGGCCAAACATGAAATTGATTTCATGAAGATTATGTTAATAAAAATCAACCACCTTCATAAAGATAGCCACATACTGAAAGGAAAGCAAACTATTGGAACTTGTGAATTTGATAAACGCATGGTAGTTTCATGCATCATATTAGTAGCTTCTTATAAGGCTTCCAAAGGCAGGAGACCATCTAAGAATATTCATCCCTTGAGGCTACAGTACCTGCCCTGGAGCTCAGTGGCTTTGTTTCTCCACCACTGCCAACTATTAGCCTAGCAACAAGTAAGAGCATCTTTTTCATTGAACGGTGCATATTCTCCACCAGACACGGAGAATCATATTCTGACCATCTTTGCTGGATTGTTTTCCATTCTGGACATGGAACGAATAAAGAGAGTGCAAGCAATTTCCGCTTCCATTTCCATTTTCAGCAGAATTCTCTGGTGTCCTTAGTTATCGGCAGTGAATTGAGGAGTACTGGGGTTTTTTCTGGGAAAAAGAGCTTTTGAAAAAATGAGATTCTGGGCAGTCCTCCTATTCTGCAAGCAGGCACAGGAAATAAGTAGCTAAAGCAGCCTGTTTCTGTAACGTGAGTTGAACAACTAATATGCTGAGTAACCAGCCATTGTGCACATTCGCCACGTTTCATGTGACCTTGAAGAGGGAATTATGCACATTTTCTAGTCAAACAGGTCTTGGGGAATGTCCATATCTCACCAGAGTTTTCAGCTTATTGTGCATATTACATTGAGAATACACAAAATACAGTTGAGATAGGCACATTCCCCAAGACCCGTTTGTTCTGCATGGTAGCCATTTAACTCACCTTACCCCTAATGTTACCTCATGACATCTATGCAAAATACCACACGTGAGGCATAAAGCAACGGGAATAAGTGTTACTATTTTCAGACGGCAGGGAATTCATTAGGAATGTTGTGTTATGAGAAGAATCTTTTGATGTTACTATTCAGAAAGAGTTTGCACAGCATATTTTGCTTTGTTTAAGAATATAAAGCATTTCAGTAACTAAGAAACACACCTGCTATCTTCCCTGAGGCCAATTTCTCTGTCAAAGTTTGATACCTTGTCAGTTTTCCTGGCAGTGAAACATTTACTAGGGGAATCTTAAGTGAATTCGCTGTGATATATTATACAAAGAAACAGTAGTTGAATAAAAAGGCGTGAGGGGCAATCCTTGCCTGCAGCAAGACTGCCATATAACTTCTTTCAAAAGCCCAACACTGTTCATACAACCAGTCTTTGAGGCCCAACATTGACATGTAATATTCCCCTGTCTTTTCCCCATCTCTAGAGTGTGGTTACAGAGGCTACAGTATGCCACAAATGACCAATAAAAGGGGGCCTCTTAATCCCTTTCCCTTTGGTATTCACCACCACTAAAACTCGCAATCGCCAGCTAATTTTCTCCCAGAACCCATATGACTGATTCATTCACACACCTTCCCAGGCGCCCGGTGGAGTGGCTCCCATGCCTGTGTGAACAGAGTGTACATACGAACACATGGCACATAGTCTTGATAAAACAAACCACACCGCCGGCTGTTAAAAGTCTCAGGAGAGAAGCTCCCATGGGGTGGGGTGCAATTTCCTTTGGCAGGGAAAGGAAGGGCAGGGTTGAGAGGTGAGATGGTCTAACTCTTCCTTTCCCTGCCAAGAGAGGCTGGGAAAAGCTCCCATATGAGAGCTGGGAGGGTCTGCCACTTTGTGTTTGAGACATGAGTTAAGAGCTCCCTTTGAGAGAGGACTCTGCGTTTTCATTTTCTGGTTTTGTTCAGATAGATTTGTTTTACAATGTATTATGTATTATGAAAAAAACCTTAATAACATTTTATTGGGGGGGGGGAGGAACTTAGAGGAAGGTGGGAAAGAATAATGAGCCCCTCTTGGGCTATTGTCCCCTTTCCCCACACACTTTGGTCGCAATGATGACCAGCTCTACAATTCTAGGAGTCTATGTCTAGGTTGGCCTTGTGTACTTTGATGGCCAGCTAGGATAAAGTGTTAGGAATGCAGCTGCTTTTCCCAAATACCAGCTTAGAGCACAGTCTGAGCTTGCATACTAATGCTTTGTCGTCGCCTCCCCCCCCCCAGCCTACTCCCCACCCTGGGAGATCAAAGCCTTGCACATAACTTTCCCTCCCCATTTTTTAATCCTCACCACAACCTGTTGAGATAGGTTAGGCTGAGATGGTGACTGGTGCCAGTGAACTTTATAGCTGCGTAGCTGTCTCTCCACCCCACACCCCCTCTGATACTGTCATCAGTGCTCCATGCTGGCTCTTGAAACACACGGGTGCATTTGATGAAGAAGAGAAAACAAGTTTAAAGCTTTGCAGAGGAGTAGCCGTGTTAGTCACTCACAGCAGCAGAAATATGGGGTGTGCCTATTCCGGTGTATAAGACGACTGGACTTATAAGACGACCCCCAACTTTTCCAGTTAAAATATAGAGTTTGGGATATACTCGCCGTATAAAAAATACGACCCGGCGTAAAAGACAACCCCCAACTTTTGAGAAGATTTTCCTGGGTTAAAAAGTAGTCTTACACACAGGAATATGCAGTATATGTGAACACTGGCAATGTCCCATTTCTGCTATTGTCAGAATTCTCCGACATTAGTACTGGAGTGATACGGACTAGCATACTATTTCTTGACTAACTAAATGCCAATTTAGCAATCAAATTGAAATTTGATTGCTACTGGAAGGAATTTTTTTATTTTATTTATTGCCCATTTTTCACTGTAAGGTCCCAGGGCAGGTTATAGCATTAAAAAAGATTAAGTTATTTATAGCAGCAATAAATGGTTATTTGAGATCCTCTTATGATGCTTAAATATGACACAACTCTCCCCACCCCACCCCAAATCTCATAGTTATCTTTTCATTCAGCTGCATTTTGTGTTGTGGGCATAAACTGAAGCTAGGTTCTGAAAACAGAATCAATATGTAGACAATGCATGGAATGGAGTAGCCCAGAAAATACAGGTCAACCGCCTTTATTTTGTTTTGCTGGCACAAACAATTTTTGAAAAGTGTTTGTCCAAGCACAGCAGATTCTATTTATTCAAAAAGGAACTCTGGGTAGTAATTCATCAGAAAAGTAGATCACTTGTCATAATTCTGCAAACCGACAATAAACTCTATAATTGGGCTCTGAAGAATCTTCACTTTGCTTACAGCCAGACTGACTAATCCTCAGGGCCTTCTTCATCTCCAAATGAAATGTTTGGCTGCCAGTAAACTGTCAAAAAAAAAAACCAGCAGCTGGTAGTTGGGGAAACCACAAGCAAGCAATATTTCAGTCAGAGGAAGGGTGCCTTACAGTAGGTTTGCTCAATTAACGTGGAAAACATTTTCCTCATTTGATTCAGGAAGTACCATAGCTCAGTGGGAGAGAACCTCCATTGCATGCACATGGTCTGAGGTTCAAATCTTGGCATCTTCATGCATGGCTTTCCCCCTCCTGGCCAAGAAACTGCAAGGCACGGCAGGGGAAAACCTTTCGGAATCCCAGCCCAGCCTTTGCTTTGTGTTTTCCACTTTCCTGCGGCCCAGAACTTCGTTAGATCCATCGCTGGCTGCGTGGCTCCAGGACGGCATGGGCAGGATGCTGACGCCACTGGTGCAGTAAGAGGTCTTCAGCGAGGAGAACGCACCCAAGTGGTGGGGGCTGCTTGTGCCAGCCATGAAGAAGGTGAGGAAGGAGCACTGGGTATGTGTGGGGAGGGAGGGATCCTGAAAGGCTGGCCTGGGGGGGGGAGAGAGGCTCCTCAGAGAGAGAACTTTTGCCTCTCTTCCCCGCCCCCTTTATACTGGGTAGTAGAATGCAGTTTGGAGTTTGATCTATTGCTTTCATTTTATGGATCAATGGTCTCGTTAGATAGTAAAAATCATGTTAAATTGCTGTTTTAGGGGTTGTTTTTCATTGTTTGGAACAGATTAATCCATTTTGCATTACTTTCTATGAGTAAGCATGCCTTGGTTTAAGAACGCTTTGGTTTAAGAACAGACTACTGGAACGGATTAAGTTCGTAAACCAAGGTACCACTGTATTGGAGTCTCCAGGTCCAGCATAAAGGCAATAAGAAGAGAGAGCAGGGACTTTGAAGTTCCCAACAACTGTTAATCAAGCAAGCAAGCACACAGGTTACCTTTGTCACAGTCAAGACGCCTATGTCCTGGCCAGGCCTGCGCCCAATCTTGTTTTTGTACAATCTTGTTTGTTCTCAGTAATCAAAATCATATTATCAACATCTACAAGCAGAAAAGTTGTTTTCCTTCATTTGCAAGGAATCGTACAAAACAAAGTGTCACTAATAAAAGTTCCAGGGTAGCAACAGAAAGAACTAAAATTGCTTTTGCAGTGCATCAGAACTATCTAGCAATATCAAGTTATAGGAAAACTGGTGCTATTAACAGTAACCCTTCTGGTTGGTTAATTGAGTCGGCAACTTCCATGCACATAACATGTGATCCTAATCCCCCCCAAGAGTTAAATGAGAAGAGGAGGAGGATTTGATATCCCGCTTTATCACTACCCTAAGGAGTCTCAAAGCGGCTCACAATCTCCTTTCCCTTCCTCCCCCACAACAGACACCCTGTGAGGTGGGTGGGGCAGAGAGACTTCAGAGAAGTGTGACTAGCCCAAGGTCACCCAGCAGCTGCATGTGGAGGAGCAGGGACGCGAACCCGGTTCACCAGATTACAAGTCTACCGCTCCTAACCACTACACCACACTGGCTCTCAACTAATCAGAGGCAGCTACAGTTGCAAATGGCAACAAAAAATCTGTGAAAGGAAGAGGAACAAGTTTGCTCAAATGTGTTACAGGTAGAAATACTCTTTGTAATGAAGTGAGAGCAGTAGTTTACTTGCTCAAATTAACAAATAAGAAAGTTATTAAAATTGATTAATTCATTGAGAAGGGGATGGTAAGAAAAACACTGGGGCCTAATTTGAATAGTAGAGTGCCTGGTATCTAGTGGGCAATCTCATCCCTTATTTCCACACAGTGGCTGTAGACCAAATCACTCGTCAGGAGAACTATGAGATTCAGGTGAGGGTCAGATGCCTTGTCAATCCCAGCAGGTATATAAGAGGCCTTCGCCCTGGCCAGACATTTGCCCTGGACCCCAATCGGAAGCTGCATTGGACGTTCAGGTTCCAAAGAACGTTTGAAAACACTCACTTCCGGGTTTGCAGTGTTCAGGAACCAAAGCATTCAACTCAGATGGCGTTCATGAACCAAGGTATGACTGTCTATGCATTTTGGGGCACATTGCTTGGCTGGGGAACTGCAAGTTTTGAAGGACAACTGTTTTGGCTTGTGCATTGGTTCAAGAAGCATGAATTACATATTTGCTCATTAAAATACAAACAGAATGGATTTTCTCCCCATCCCTAGTTTTTTGTCAAACAAATCAGATCTGACTGATTCCAACACCAAAGACAACCAGTGGCACACCCACATATGGCAATGGTGTGCAGATACAATTATTCAATCACTGAAAACATTTCTACTTGCTAGCTAGATGGAACCATCTCCCCTCCCCTCTCTGAGGCTTCTCTGAAACCCCCTTGGGGGATACATTAGGGAGGAGAGAGGGAAGCCCCACTGCACTAGCCGGACTCATTGTGGTGCCTCTCACTAGCAAAGCTATTGAGCTATCTGTCTGTCTGTCTCAAGCATTTTGCCTGTCTGTCTCAAGCATTCCTTTCCCCCTGCTATCAAAGAGAACAGGCCCAGGCCAATATCTTTGGGACAGGCCAATGTTTTCTGCGTTCACCAGAAGTCAAGAACGAAGTCCAACTTGTATACAAAATGTCACACTTTGCAACCGACTGGAGGAGAGCAGAGCAAACTTGCCTTATTTGGAGGGAAGAGAGGCGACTACCAAGAAACCACCCTGGCTTGGTTCATTATACACATTTCTGATTTATGTCAAAAGCATGTTAAACAAAATGGAGGACTTTAAAAACAGATGTTGAACACTTAAATAAGGCTAGATGTTGTTTCACAAGGCTTCGGGATAAAATGTTTTCAATATCTTTGTTTAAACAATGCCATTTTTGGGGTGTGTTTCAATGAATTTTAGTTCTGTAAGAAGAGTTACCACAGCAACACAATAAAGGCAGGCAGGGGCTGTGGAGCGTGGTGGAGGTAATGCGAGATATTCTAATACCGTTTTGTCAGTACTCCTCAGTTCTGGAACAAAAAACCAGTTCCGTCCTGTCCTTTAAGAATAGAATAGAATAGAATAGATCTTTATTGTCATTGTCCCCTTGCGGGAACAACGAAATTTCTCGGTTGCTGTATCAACTCAATTAAAACATTCCACATGAATTAAAATACTAATAAGCACAATACAATACAGAACAGTAAACAAATGAAAATAAAAATAAAATGACTTCAAAGTCCAGAATTTCCATTTAAGGCCAAAATTGCTCTAGGAAAGAAACTGTACTTGAGATGGCTTGTTCTCGCCTTCTTGTTCTATATCTCCGTCCCGATGGCAGTGCTTGTGTGTGTGTGTTGAAAATGGAATCTTTTGTTGTTTACTTACTTCCATTTATTTAATGAATTTCTAGCTGGCCTTTCATGATACCTTGATTTTACATCATGGTCTAAAAATAAAAAATATATAAAACATTTTTAAAAACCCAGAAATATAGCAAATTGCACATAAAACACAAATTGGAATGTTCTCTTAAATACCAGCACTAATCAAGCCACCACTTAGAAGGTCTTGACCTGCCAGCCTAATAACAATTTGGGGAAAGTGTTGAGTAGCAGGTGACAGAGATAGCTTGTTGAAGACAGTTCTTCTTCACCATTCACTTCCTTTTGTTTTTCTTTCTTTTTGGCAAAACTCAAGTTTAGGCAACTTACTAGTGTTTTTATTTTTAGTTAAAGCTATGTATAGCTTAGTATACATGAGCTAAGGAAGCAGACAGATGAGTTCAGTGACAGCAAGGATTATAATTCAGCCTCTATAGGACCACATAACCCTCCAACATGTTGAAGGGGAAAACTGGGATGCCATCTTCCAGAATGCCATCTTCCCATTTTCTTCTTCTTATGAGAGCACAGTGGCCATTGGGGGTGCCATGATCTCACACTATTTCATGCTGACATTTCCCCCTGAAAAAAGCTATTCAGTTGTGGCCATAAGATTACATTTTTCTACTTGAGGATGGGATATTGGGCAGTGGAGGAAATCAGGCCGTTCTGAGAATTATTTCCAATGGGCCCCTGATCCCCCTTTCCTCGAGGAAAGGCTTCTTCAAGGCCTTTGGGAAATCTGCCTTGGAAGCCAGTGTCTAACTGTGGCAAGACTGCTATTTCTCTGCCAAGGAGATTAGGCAGCCGCTTGGCTTTACTGAGTGTATTTGTGGGAGATACAGTTATAGTGCTTATGTAAGAGAGACTGTAAATCAGAATGACAAGTGCTCTTTTAGTTTAACTAGATGAATAGATCACATCTGTGGAAGATTTACAGCCTATGACCAAAAAAAAAAAAAGCTCCCAAAACCATTGCCTCTAAATTATGTTCATTCAATGACCTGATTTTATATAAGATCAATGATTACTTGATTATGGCTAGCCTAGATTTTCTAGGGAAGACTATGAAAGTGTGGTGCAAAAAATCTCTGAAAGCACATACTTCTTCTGAGGTTTCTAATTAGAAAACATGGACTTAGTGAAATGTATAAATAGCATTATGTTGTCCTAGAAGACTGTGATAAAAACAGGCCTTTTGATAAGTATTGGGTGCGACAACCACCTTAAAGCCACCCTGGGTCGTTTGCTGCCTGGGGAAGGGAGATTCAATCACAACAGAATGTAGTCCTCTGTCTGCCCACACTTTCTCCACTCAAGAATTTACTGCAAAGGACTTCAAGGGTCCTCTCATCCAACCCCCTGCAGTGAAGGAACCAGAGCCAAAGAATCTAATCTCAATTAAAAAACCTTCAGTGAAGGAGAGTCCACCACCTTCCATCCATTCCACTGTCAAACAACCCTTTCCAACAGAAAGCTCTTCCTAATGTATTGGTTGTATAAAGCAAGGAGCAAGCAGTCACGGGCACCTAAGAATAATATCATTTCTGGGTTTACATTGTAACCTACTTTTACACCAGTGCAGATGTGAAAATGCTAGCAAGAGAAACAGATTCATCAAGGTCTGGTTGCTAGTCCTTATTTCATCTAATATACCAGTGCCTCAAAGCTGTGTTGTGAGAAATTTCAACTCTGTTCAGCAGTCATGTTCTTGGTCTTCCCCCGGCTTTGACCATTATCCTAAAAGTTTATAACAATTCAAGTGAATGCAAAGCTCACCTGGCAGGCAGCAGGAAGCATTGGGCGGTATTCAACTAAGGACTTATGCGAGTGGAATGACTTTTAGCAATGTAACTTGGATGCCCTTTCCACTCCCCTATGCCCCCTACACATTCCCTGAATCTTCTCCAGAAGGTTGGGTGGGTATCTCTTTTTTAAAAACAAAAAACCGACTAGAACCAGTGGTCTTGCAAAAAATACCAAAGTCTATTAACTTGTGAGAGTACCAATTAATGGGTTTATTATTCAAAGGCTTTGCTTGGGAGCTCTCTGCGTGTGCATGCATAGCAGTCGTGGGTGGAAATTCTAGACATATGGGGCAGCAAGGGAGAATGATTCATTTACAGAAGCAGGCGGCATTTGGTTAGCTGAGGATGGTAGAGCTTGAGGACTGAAGGTCCTAACCTGGGGGATAACAGGAAATAAAGGCAGAAAGGTAGGATGGAACATACCCATGGGAATCTTTGAAGGCAAGGCTATGGAGTTTGGGCTGTATGCTAAATGACATGGAAACACAGTGTTGGAATCGAAGATGGTCATCATGTGGTATGTGCAAATGTAGCATTTTGACAGATGACTTTTATTCCCAGCCTTCTAATTTCTTGTGCCACCAAAGTTCCCACTCTTCAGAATGTCAATTTGGCTTGGCCTTATTGATCAAGGGCATTTTCTAGGCTGTAGTTTGAGCCTCAAGAGAGTCAACTGACTCCCGTCCATTCAGCTAACTTCACAAACCGATCAGGACACAGCAGGCCCTTCATTCTGAAAAACTTGTTCCATTAGTGACACAGACAGCAGACTCACACCCCACATAAGCCTGTCATAAAGCTAGACCCAAATCTTGACAGGTAAGGCTGAAGGCCTGAGGTGTGATGAGGGGAGGCCAAAGAGAAGACTGCAGTAGTTCAGTTAGGGAATGATCAGGATCCAAACCAAAGCTCTGGCTAAAGGGACAGAAAGAAAGGGTGGATTCTCACAATGTTGTGAAGGGGAAATGCTCAGTGAAGGAGTAAATATAAGGAGAGCAAAGGAGAGGGAGGAATCAAATAGAAAGTTTTGTGCTTGGTCAGCTGGTGGGGGTTGGAATAATACGTGATCAACACACACTGTGTAAAGAACATTCAAGCCGTGCCACATTTCCCCCCATGTATTTCAGTAAACTAAACTGTTCCCAAAAGTATCTCTCTCTTTTTAGAAAAAACAACAACAACGAAGGCGGTAGAGATGTACAGTTATATCAAGCACAGGTTCATTTCCGTTTTATTGCCAAGGTAATAACTCTGGTAATCGTTGAAATGATGGTCTCATATCTCATAAACCAGATGCTGCATAATTGCACTGCCACAACAGCAGCTAGGACTTGAGTGGTCACCATGCACTTGCTACCCACTCAGAAATCAACTCCTTAATTGTCCTTCTTTTACTCTAAAGAGCAAAAAAACCAACCAAGCTGGAGAAACATAGTGAAAAACAGTGAATGTAAAACCTACAAAGTCATCCTGCGCCCAACACAACAGTGTGATACTAAGCATGTTTACTCAGAAGTAGGTTCAGTGGCACTTACCTTTGTTTAGAATTGTAGCCAAAGACACAATTCTAGGGGTCTACCTACCCTTCATATTCCTTTTCTTCCTCCCCGCTCCTACACCTTGCCACCTCCTCCTCTGAGACTCCCTGCCTTGCAGGTCTTCTCCCACTTGGCCTGAGAGGGCAGGACCTTGACTGACTCCAGCTACAAAAGCCGAGGCTGCTGAACAGATTCTTGGGCTGGGGTATTGTCCGAGGGGAGGTTACGGCTGTTGATTTGATTTGTTTTTTGTATCTTTATTTTAGATTTTGTTGTGACTTACGTGGAAATTGTTCAGTTTGGCTTTGCATTTTTTAATCAGAGCAGATCCCAGCCTCGCAAAGAGCTGCAGGGTTGACCCAGGGAGATTGACGTGAGCAGTGGCTCGCCCCCTCCAAAAAAACATGCACCTGGGGCGATTGCCCTGGCCAGTCCCCTCTCCCACGCCCCACCCCTGTAAAAGGAAAATGAAACAGCAACCTCAGTTAATTTTTTGTATCTGTGTCTTGTACAGTTTATAAAAAGGACAGGATCGTGGTGAATTCTTCTCCATGCTAGCACTGCAAATTCTAGGAATGAAGTATCCAATTTGTGATGAATAATTCAATATGTTGAGGAGGAAATGCATTAAAAGGGAGAAATGATGGAGAGAACGTGTGATAAGGGATACTTGTTTATGGTGACGTGCTTCAAATACTGCCAGCCCTGTCATGTGTTTTTGTCCCCCCCCCCCTCAGTCCAACACAAAGAGAGAGAAATTAGCACATCAAATTGCCCTTTCTGTTTCCTTTTAAAATTATATGTAGAAGATGAAGCTCTAACGGGTCAGATGTTAATTAAGAAACAATCCTTAAGGGCACAGATGTTTTGACTGATAGATATGCATATCTACATATATCTACACACTTAGACCTCATACACTCAATGGGATGTAAGGTATTTCTCAGTAGACATAAAGATGAAATTTGAAGCACAATGTAATCTGGGGTGCCATGATTACCCAAAAGCTAATTGTTCTTGTGAGTCTCTTAGGAGAACCCCAGCCCTGTATTCTTGTAAGAATAACTAGAAAACTGAGATATATATCCAGTAAAGAACATAGGGATGTGGAAAACCCACCTAAAACATGTCAGAAGCCCTTGGCTTGGATGGAAGGGCGTTGGGGACACAGTATGCTTCCTTATACTGAGTCAGATGGTTGGTCCATCTAGCTCAACATTGTCTATGCTAAATGGTGGCAGCTGTCCAAGGTTTCAAGAACTGCAAATTGTTTGTTCTGGGTTGTATCCAACACTGCCCTTCTGCTTGCACAAGAGACTTCAGTTTGCACCACAGAATTTCTCCATCCTCTCTCTGCAGCCTTCCACACACCCTCAAAACCTGCTCTAGGGGCTTGGGGGACCCTCTGGAGCAGATTTGGGGGGTGCATGGGGAGAAGAGAGAAAGCCCTGTGTGGTGCAACCTGTTGTAATGTTCCATTCCACCTTAAGAGAGAGAGAGAGGGTCATGTGACTGTGTGTTGGTTGGTGTCGGTTATTCCTGTCAGAAGTGAACTCTGTGTGTGCCTCTGATAACTTCTATGAAGAAGTCAGTTCTTTTGCCGTTTGTTAAATAAATGTTTTGTTTTAACCGTTCATGCCAGCCTCTGTAGTGCCACTTCAGCTGCTAGCTACTCCAAGGTGGTGAGAGAGCTAACTGTGGGGAAATCAGTGGCTCTTGTCTCCCTAATATATCCATAACACAACCTTAGGTCACAACCCCCATTCTATGCTAGAGAAGTTTTCCTGCCGTTCTTACTGATTTTCACTGTTTTAATTATTGTATTTTGAATACAATGCAATATTCAGTGTACATTTTTCAGTGTTTTCTTTTTGTATTGTGAGCTGCCTAAAGAGTGCTATTGATGACAGGTCATATAAATGTAATTAATAACACCAACAGTAGAAGTACCGGTAGTAGTGTTGTTTGGCTTACAACAGTAGTAATAAAAATAACTTCAGGCAGAGTCTTTCACAATCCTACCAGGAAATGTCAACAAATGGATATAGGATCTTACAAATGAGCTATGGGCCTTTTGTTTCTGCAGTGCGGGTCAGGAATATATCTATGCTTCCGAAATACAAACAACATGAATATGTAACAGTGTTGATCTGCTTTAGCCGAGAAGGTAAACAGAGTTTCCATGCGCTCTGGTTTCTGTCACTGTGTTCTGTTGCGCCAGAAGTGGTTTAGTCATGCTGGCCACACGACCCGGAAAGCTGTCTGTGGATAAACACCGGTTCCCTTGGCCTGAAAGTGAGATGAGCGCTGCATCCCATAGTCGCCTTTGACTGGACTTAACCATCTTGGGGTCCTTTACCTTTTGCTTTTACCTGCTTTAGCTGGACTGAACTTGCAGAGCGCCAGGTAATATCTGATGTTAAAACAATCCAAAGCCGAGGGCTATCAGAAGCTCAGGGGGAACAAAGAGGATAGAACATATATGAGATAGCAGATTTTTATTAGCAGATCAGGGTTGGTTTCTGCAAGACCTGCCAGCTCTCTAAGGATTCCCAGTGCTGATCCAAATGGCTCCTATATTCCGAAGTGGACTGCCAGAGCTCTGCCCCATGGAACTGAAAGGGGTTGCTGTCCTGCACTGTACTCGGTGGGATCAAAGTTGCCTCTCTAGGATTGCAGTCCAATTCCCCAAGCAACTTAATTGGTGCAAAATTCAAGCTCCAAATAATCATTTGTCACGCCACTGTATGAAAATGACAGGGCACCAGCCCCGGCAGGGAGCCCACTGCAGGTCAGTCTGCCTCTCATAGACGTCACATGTCCCAGTCTAATTGCACCTTTTAAGCAGGATAGAAAGACACTCTTTCTACTGTTGTGTCCCCCTTTTTCTCTACCTGATGTTATTGCATCCACTGCCTTGTTTGGTGAAGGACAGCAGCAATTTTTCTTACATTTTAACCACAAACCTGGGAGTTGATGGCCACGTTTGTACATCTCAGCAGTGATCAAAGTGTCCTGAAAGGAACAATCAATTGACACTGACTTCATTTGGTAGCACAATAGCGTCTTGAAAAAAGTCGCAGTTGGGTGGCTCATCCTCGACTTGAAACGAAGCAGAATGCTTCACCTCAGGAATGGTGCCATAATTGCAATGGATGGATACAAGAAAGAAGGTTGTTTTTCTGTACTTGGAAGAAGCATGCAAGAGAGATCTCCAACTGTGGATATGCTGAAATGTTCCTTTGGGGGCAAGAAGTGCATCAATTAGGCTGGCAGTGAAAAAAACAACCCCTGAAGAGCCTTTTCTATAGAAATAACAATAAAAGACATGCTTTTTTATCATACTTCCCCAAAAAATTCAAGTAGAATTTGTTGATATTGTGGATGCTCCCATTCTGTTCTTAAAATCTAAGATGCACTGGAATTCTACTCCTCCTAGAGATCTTTATTGTTGGTTTTTGTGTTCCTTATTACCACAGCCCAACAATATGAGCATTTCAGTTAGTAATAATCTTTGTCTTTGTTTTAGTTTTAGATCTTATGACCACCCTTGGAGTACCATGCCTTTGTTAAAGAGGCATTATTTAAAGCCATGGGAAGAAGGCTCGTAGTCCAGGGATTGGGGGCGGGATGATGATGAGTGGTCACAGGGAGCAGACAAGGCGTCCAAAGCTGAAGAGGTAACAGGGTTTCTTGAGAAGGGAAAGTCTGTGACAGAGAGAAGTCCAGAAGCGGAAGCAGAGGCAGGAGAAGGAGGCCAAGAAGCAGAGATACCAGGGTGTCTCCACCTCCTGCTGTAAAAAGTTCCCCTACCTCCTGGTCTCCCAGAACTAGGAGAGGTATGAAGAGGGAGTGACAAAGGCAGGCATGCTGGCATAGTTTCAGATTGCTTAGGCAGCTGTGGGAAGGCAGGGACCTTCTGTTTCCACAACTGCCTCATGGGTGCAAGACTTACCAAAGAAGAATTGCTGTGCTCATTAGGCCTGGCACTCCTGAGCAGATCCTGTTTCTTCTAATAAATACTACTACTACTAGGGGACGCAGGTGGTGCTATGGGTTAAACCACTGAGCCTAGGGTTTGCCGATCAGAAGGTTGGCGGTTCGAATCCCTGCGGCGGGGTGAGCTCCTGTTGCTCGGTCCCAGCTCCTGCCAACCTAGCAGTTCAAAAGCACGTCAAAGTGCAAGTAGATAAATAGGTACCACTACAGCGGGAAGGTAAATGGTGTTACCGTGTGCTGCTCTGGTTCACCAGAGGCGGCTTTGTCATGCTGGCCACATGACCCGGAAGCTGTACGCCGGCTCCCTCGGCCAATAACACGAGATGAGCGCCGCAACCACAAAGTCGGTCATGACTGGACCCAAAGGTCAGGGGTCCCTTTACCTTTATTACTACTACTACTACTAATACTAATAATAATAATAATAATAAAATTATTATTTATACTCCGCCCATCTGGCTGGTTTTCTCCAGCCACTCTGGGCAGCTCCCAACAAAATTAAAAGTACAATAGAACATCAAACATTAAAGACTTCCCTAAACAGGGCTGCCTTCAGATGTCTTCTAAATGTCAGGTAGTTATTTCTCTTTGACATCTGATGGGAGGGCGTTCCACAGGGCGGGTGTCACTACCAAGAAGGCCCTCTGCCTGTTTCCCTCTGGCTTTGCTTCTCACAGTGAGGGAACTGCCAAAAGGCCCTCAGAGGAGGACCTCAGTGTCCGGGCAGAACGATGGGGGTGGAGACGCTTCTCCAGGTATACTGGGTCGAGGCCGTTTAGGGCATTAAAGGTCAGCACCAACACTTTGAATTGTTCTTGGAAACATACTGGGAGCCAATGTAGGTCTTTCAGGACTGGTGTTAGATGGTCTCGGTGGCCACTCCCAGTCACCCACCGGTCTAGCTGTCGCATTCTGGATTAGTTCAGTTCACTTGCTTTGTGTGATTTAATTGCCACCTCGCTCCTGACAGCAGCCTACTCTACAAACTGCAGGAGTAGCATCTGTTTATCTCTGGCTCCACCCACCCCCACAGGCATGCAGCTCCTGGAGGTTGCCCACAAGGGAACACAGCCCTCAGGCTGGAAAAGGTTCCCTACCCCTGATCCATAGCAAAGAAGCCTCCACAGGAGAAGCTGCTAACCTGCAACAATTGAGACCACTACATGAGCACCAACTAGCCTGGAAGCCTACGCACAAGCTGCTCACATGTAGACTTATTCACTGCAGTCTGCACCAATGTTGGAAACATCTAGGGGTGGGGCCAGTCTCCCGCTGGCTGTGTGGTACCCATTGACCCCTTCTTGCAATTCACATGCAAAGGGAGCTCTGGCTTCGGTGTGCTATGGGTGGATCAGTTGTCCCTAAAGAGATGCAATTTGTTGCAAAGTGTGAAATAAACACACTCTTCCTCCTCCTCTGTAGGAGGGAATAAATATTAATTGTTCATTTGATTTGGGCACCAAAATTTCCCCGGGGCTATGTGTGTGCTTGTTTGTATTGATTAAACCAATTTAGTCAATGCTTTTAAATGTTAATAGTCCATCTCCAATGCATGCCAGATGAACCTAATGCCAAACTGAATAAGAAAAACTGTAAACTAATGTCTGTTATCTCTGGGCCATATTCCATTAATGAGAGAGGAGATTCTGGGAAATTCAACAAACTGCTTAAAACCATTTCACATCCAGACACAATACCGTATTACCAGGAATGAAAATAGCACAGGTTTCAGTATGAGTGCCCCTGTTCGAGTGTGGTCACAATCAAAGGAAAGCTATTGTGGATTGTACCCTTGGTCTGGTTTTATTTTTAACCCGATCTTCTTCCACTACTGAGTAATTCACCAGCTTCATCCTTGGAAATTCTCATGGGTAAAAGACATGTCTAAAGATTCCTTTTAAACACTCAAAAATCTCCTTTTCATTTGAAACAGGCAATTATTGCCATGGAAAATTACAAGTGTACCATGGTTTTGGAGATGAGAAATGGAAATGATAAAGGGAATGGGGAAATTATTACATAAAGTGATTATAGAAAGCAATGGTTTTCATGGGGAGGGGGGAGATTAATTTACAGAGGAGATGAAAAACACTTATATAATAGATTGGGAGAGAATGCTTTCCCACTCACATAACCAAATAAGAAAGCTTTTTAATGAAACAGGAGTGATAAATATGAATCTGACATAAAATAAGAGTGTAGGATGCTTGCATGGTGCTTTATTTATTTATTCTTTTAATAAACTTATTTATTGACTATATTGGTATCCTGCCTTTCTGTTTGAAGAGACACCACGACGGCTAAATATAACATTATTTAACAACTGCACATTAAAAGAAACACATTAAGAAGTTGAATGTTGGAAGACTGCTATGCAAGCACCATGTCGGTATAACACAGTCATGCCTTTCCAAGAGTGAGGTGGAAAGCATTTTATCTGCAGCAGAAACAAGCAGCAATGACGGCTGTGGAAGAACTTTGCCACCACCGACCAGGACCTAGATGGCCTCCATTCATATGCAATAATGATAGGAATACCATGTCAGGTGAGTTAAGATGGATGATGATGATGCATGGGGCAATGTAGACTAGTAATACCCCTCTTGTTGCAGCCACTGGACAAATTCACCACCATTTGGCATGTGTGCACAGGGGAAATTGGTGGTTGAGTATTTGACCTTCCCCTGTCTCTCAGTTCTCCTCTGCCAATCCTGCCAATGCCTGTTTTGAGTTCCCTGTTTTGAATCAATTCCCCTCTCTTCTCAGTCGACTTCCAAAATCAGGAGTAAGCCCAGTAGAAGGGGAATTGGCCCTGGGGGAAATCTACAGTGAAGACTCTGGGGGTTTGTGAGGGGTTAGGTATTTGCAACCTCGTGTCAATCCTTTCTTTTAAGTGCCTACCCCATACCCACAGCTGCACCCCCACTTCCATGGCAAACGTGCATTTTTCAAAGAGAACGTCCAGTTTAGCCCTCAGAAACAACAATTATGGCTTTCACAGAACACTCCTTAGCACCTTCTGTGAGAAACCCTGTTGTCTCTTTGGAGGGTCATATACTTTCATTGCTTTGTTCCTGGGACCATCTGCTGCCACACTGCAGCAGGGAATCAGGAGGGACCTGATGAATATTGATAGCATCTGGAATGACAACTGGAAGTTTTTAGTAATTATCATTCTAAAACGGTAACAAAAATAAGCTTGGCCACATGCAGCATCCCAATGTACAAAATGATGAACGTATCTTTCCCCCTTTTCGCATGTGAAAAGGAGGTGGAGAACTGCACAGCAAAATTCAGAGAACTGCAAATTTCAAAGGAATGACCGTGTTTAAGTTCCTGCATAGTTTTGGAAAGTGTTGGCAGTTCGAATCCCTGTGACAGAGTGAGCTCCTGTTGCTTGGTCCCAGCTCCTGCCAACCTAGCAGGAGTTGGTACCTATTTATCTACTTGCACTGGTGTTCAAAAGCACACCAGTGCAAGTAGATAAATAGGTACCACTGCAGCAGGAAGGGAAACAGCGTTTCTGTGTGCTGCTCTGGTTTCGCCAGAAGCGGCTTAGTTATGCTGGCCACATGACCCAGGAAAACTGTCTGCGGATAAACATCGGCTCCCTCGGCCAGTAAAGCGAGGTGAGTATCCCAACCCCAGAGTCGTTCGCAACTGGACTTAACTGCCAGGGGTCCTTTACCTTTTTTAAATAGTGTTACAGAGTCATAAACTTTAGTATACTTCAGACCCAGTATACTCAAAGGAGCGTCTCCACCCTCATCGTTCAGCCTAGACATTGAGGTTCGGCTCCAAGGGCTTTCTGGTGTGTCCCTCACTGTGAGAAATGAAGCTACAAGGAACCAAGCGGAGGACCTTCTTGGTAGTGGCTCCCACCCTGTGGAATGCCCTCCCACCAGATGTCAAGGAAATAAACAACTATCTGACTTTTAGAAGACATCTGAAGGCAGCTCTGTTTAGGGACGTTTTTAGTGTTTGATGTTTTATCCCATTATTATTATTATTATTATTATTATTATTATTATTATTATTATTCTGTTGGGAGCTGCCCAGAGTGGCTGGGGAAACCCAGTCATATGAGCAGGGTATAAATAAATAATAATGATGATGATGATGATGATGATAAAAGTGTAGAACATCTTGTGAGAAACACATGAGCCAGACACGTAGTCATGTGAGAAGGTCATGTGAGAAGGTCACGTAGGGTTGCACAAGCAGGGTGGGGTCGCTCACCTGCCTTTACAACCCTACACATTGCTTCCAGTTACTGAGAAGAGGAGGGAGATGGGGCAAGACAGTGGGGAGTGGGCACAGCATTGGAACCAATTGGATTTTCCTATCATTGCATCTGTACCACACTGAGAAACTGCTGCCTTGCTTCTCCCTCTCAGTAACTAGCAGTGATGTAAAGTGTTGGGAAGGCGGGTGAGCAACACCATTCCTCTGGCCACTACTACTTTAGCTCTCCTTTGCTGACATGTACAACATGTTCTCTTTAATTCCTTCAGGACGCAGCGGCTCCAACTGGGTGCTTTGGATTGCTATGCTGTCTCTTGGCTCCCTTCCGGTATGGAGAATGGATGCTGTGAAGGCCATGACTGAGGAAGCAGAGGAACTTGGACTTCTCCTCGCCCAGAGTTTATCTGAAGGATCAAAGCATCCCAGCCTGCAGGTTTCCCTTGTTATTCCTGCTAGCAGGACCACAAATGTGAAGTGGCTGGATAGAAATAAACTGAATTGTGCTAGTGCTAACCACCTACACAAGAAATAAGATAAATGTCATAATATGCAGTGAACGATGAGTCAAACGTATGAAGACATAAAAACTCAGCAGAAAGACTGCAGAGGCTGCCTTGCCTTTTCAGTTTGGAAGAAATCGGCCCAACCCTCAGGCATCACTCCATTTCGGCAACAGCTGGCAAAGTGTAGGAGCTGTTTGATTTCCCAATTATCTCGACATCTATTACTCCAGCTAAATTACGCTCTAAGTATTTCAAGCACAATTGGATAAAACAGGACATGATGAGTATCTCCTTAACATGAGATTGCCAAAGATTAAATGTAGAGTTTTTTATGGGGATGAAAAACATCCAAAACATAATCTCAGGAGAGGAAATGCAAGCCCCAGCCTCTTATTTACAATGGGTTGTGATCATAGACTCCTTCATGGATCACTGCCTTGTCGTGGCGAAGGGGCTTGAACAACTCAGAGAAGCTATGAGCTATGCCGTGCAGGGCCACCCAAGATGGACAGGTCATAGTGGAGAGTTTTGACTAAATATGATCCACCTGGAGCAGGAACTGGCAAGCCACTCCAGTATCCCTGCCAAGAAAACTCCATGGACAAAGACAACAGGCATATAAAGATGAGCCCCTCAGGTCGGAAGGCGTCCAAAATACTACTGAGGAAGAGCAGAGGACAAGTACAAGTAGATTCAGAACTGATGAAGTGGCTGGGCCAAAGCCGAAAGGTTGCTCAGTTGCAGATATGCCTGGAAGCAAAAGGAAAGTCAAATGCTGTAAAGAAAAATATTGCATAGGAACCTGGAATGTAAGAACTATGAACCTTGGGTAAGCTGGATGTGGTAAAAAATGATACGGCAAGAATAAATATTGACATCCTGGGCATCAGTGAACTAAAATGGATGGGAATGGGTGAATTCAGTTCGGATGACCATCATATCTACTACTGGGGGCAAGAATCCCGTAAAAGAAATGGAGTGGCCCTCATAGTCAACAAAAGAGTGGCGAAAGCTGTACTGGGATGCAATCTCAAAAATGATAGAATGATCTCAATATGAATCCAAGGTAGACCTTTTAACATCACAGTAATCCAAGTTTATGCACCAAATACCGGTGCTGAAGAGACTAAAATTGACCAATTCTATGAAGACTTACAACACTTTCAAGAAACGACACCAAAGAAGGGTGTTCTTCTCATTAGGGGATTGGAATGCTAAAGTAGGAAGTCAAGAGATAAAAGGAACAACTGGCAAGTTTGGCCTTGGAGTTCAAAATGAAGCAGGGCAAAGGCTAATAGAGTTCTGTCAAGAGAACAAGCTGGTCATCACAAACACTCTTTTCCAACAACACAAGAGACGACTCTACACATAGACATCACCAGATGGGCAGCATCAAAATCAGACTGATTATATTCTCTGCAGCTCTATACAGTCAGCAAAAACACAACCTGGAGCTGACTGTGGCTGAGGGCACAAGGAGAAGGGGACGACAGAGGACGAGATGGTTGGACAGTGTTCTCGAAGCTACCAACGTGAATCTGACCAAACTGCAGGAGGCAGTGGAAGACAGGTGTGCCCTGGTCCATGGGGTCACGAAGAGTCGGACACGACTAAACAATAACAAAATGATCACAGAGTGCATAGTTTGGTTGGCTTTCATTTGTCAAGGCAACTGTATTTTTTAAATAATAATAATAATAATTTTCCATTTACATATTTTTAATACTATAGCGTTGTCCTATAAATCTTGGTTTAATTTCTTCAGGTCTTATCACATTAAGGTGAAAGTTTGCTCAGGCTTTATATCTTCAAATAGTGTATGGTTCAAAAGACTATGAGGTTATGTTGCTGCTAAAAGAAAATGACAGCACAGGGCAACTAGGTTGTGTACAGGGCAGACACAGTTTTTAATGGGCTGGACAGTTTGATAGCAACATGGTTCTCCTCAGGACAAATATATCTCCTTTCCTTCAGTTCTCCTTCTCTTTAAAACAGGACAGTGTAAGGATGATCTGGTCAACTTTTGGAAACATACAACTTCTTGCAATACTATTTTCACAGGTTTGTCAATCTGCAGTGGCTAAACAGATTCAAGAACAGTTTCAGCCTGCAACCCTATTATGCACACTTACTCCGAAATAAGTCCCAGGGAACTCAGTATCACCGAGCCTGAAAGTTTTCTGAAAACCTACTTTTTTTGCTAGTTATAAACTGAACTGGAGGCAAAGACCCCAGTACTCTGCAATCAGGTGAGAGTCTTTGAAAACAGTCTGTCTGAGAGTTGAGCGTAGTTAGCTAAACTGCAGCATTGGAAGAGCACCACAAATGGACATCTTTGTGGTGGTTATGCACTTAAACCACCCTCATTGCAATCATGTTGGACTCATTTGGATGTAAGTGGATTCAGGTAGCATCGTTTGATTTTCCAGCCCATTCTCGCAGGAGCAAAGACCATACTTCACACCCCTGGACATCCTGTGCGTTTTTGGTATATTTCAACATTTTATTTACTGTTTGTAACAGTTTGATCCTGTTCCTGATTGGCTGGCTAATCTGTAATTACTTTTTCCAACTCCCCACCCCAAACATTTTGTTTATTGGAGAGACTTGGCTCTCTTGATGTGCACTGCTAATGCCATGGTGATAGTATTGTGCAAAAAAAAGGAACATTCTAATACCTCCCACCCCCCCAAAAAAAACTTTCTCCACCCATTAATGAGAAAATAAACTGCACCAGAAAATTATCAATTTTTGAGTGAAATTCTTATGAAGGACTTTTGTTTTGTTGCAGGGGGTTGGGGCAGGGCAGAATAGGGTGTTTGCAGGCTTTTGCAATGGGTTTCAATTATACATGATTTCACTGATGTGTGCGGTGCATCGGAACAAAACTCCTACATAAATAGGGGCCTCCACTACCCGCTGATCACACTCAGGGCCCAAGCATAGGGTAGGGTAGCAGTACAAACTTGTAAATCAGCCACCTTCCAAACACATATATTAGTTATGTTCCAAACATACAATCTCATGAGTCATAAAAGAAAAGTTTCTATTTTAATTCGGAAATTACATTTATGTACTGTATATATCACAGGGACCCAGGTGGCGCTGTGGGTTAAACCACTGAGCCTAGGGCTTGCTGATCAGAAGGTCGGCGGTTCGAATCCCTGTGATGGGGTGAGCTCCTGTTGCTTGGTCCCAGCTCCTGCCAACCTAGCAGTTCGAAACCACGTCAAAATGCAAGTAGATAAATAGGAACCGCAAAAGCGGGAAGGTAAACGGCGTTTCCGTGTGCTGCTCTGGTTTGCCAGAAGCGGCTTTGTCATGCTGGCCACATGACCTGGAAGCTATACGCCGGCTCCCTCGGCCAATAATGCGAGAGGAGCGCGCAACCCCAGAGTCGGTCACGACTGGACCTAATGGTCAGGGGTCCCTTTACCTTTACTGTATATATCGGAAATTTGTTTATCTGTAATCTATGTATTTTGGACACCCCTTAAGATGTTAGTCCCAAGTTCTGCATCCTGGCTCCTGAGCTCAAGGAGCAGTTACATCTGTCAGCTACATTTGGATACAACTGGATGCCATTTTGCATTAAGATGGTAGAGAGAACATTTTGAAACTGCACCGATTTTAACCACTGATTTCAAAGTGGATTCTCAAGCAGTGTCAGGTGCAAAGCTGCTAGTTGTCTGTATTTCAGAAATTACATCATAGCCAACACACTGGGGCCCACCCACCCCTTTTTTGATTATCAAAACATGGAGCATCAATGAGAGTCCTACAAAGCCGGCTGACTTTTTTTGCACATTTTGGGTAGTTTGGCCCATCAAACACTCGGTAACATTTGATTCAACCTTTCAAAATATCAGATCCTAACTTAATCCTTTCCCATCTGCTAGCACTTTATTTAAAAAAGAAAGAAAGAAAGAAAGAAAACCAAAACCACAGGCTGAGGCAGACTTGACTTCCAGGGAGCAAAATATTCCAGAACAATGGAGCCTTTGCACCATTATTGTATTTGAGCTGGATCTAAAGGTGCCCTTTTAGATGTGGAGACCATGAAAAGTCAAACTCAGTTCCAAGATGTGCTCCTGTTTGCTCAAAATTGTGCCTGAGTTTGCACAACTGGAATTTTGCAATAGATAGGGGTGGCCTCGGATGTTTTGCCAATGCAGGCAAAACGCTTTGCCTCCACCCCCTTCCAACACTGCCTCCCAAGACCCAGGTCCCCCTCCCTGCACCCAACAGCGCCCCACCACCACAATTCTACCTTTGCCCACCACTGTATCCACACTGCCACCATGATGCAGCGACAAGGGTGCAGTGTTAGCAGTGAGGGCAAGGGTGCTGTGATGGCAGTGGTGTGGGCAAAGTCTCGGTGGAGTTGATAGTGGCACAACTGGGTGGCGCAGTGGCAGGGAAGGGGGCTAGATTTGCTGCATGGCTTCACCTTGCCTCATGGAACCAACCGCCATGACTATACGTCCTCTGCCTATTATAGCACTGAAGGATCGCATGCTCAAGTGAAGCATTTGCAGATCGGTGTATGTGGCCATTTCCCTTCCATTCACAGTTCCAACCCAGTTTGCCTACATAATTTTTAATGGCATTTTTAAATGTCAGCCTTTTCCTAGATGGTAATTTCATTTCTTGGTCATCGGCTTAAAAGCAAAATAACCCTTCCCTTAGTTCCTTCAGAGGCCTGCTTTAAAAAATAAAAAGGGGGGGGGAGAGAGAGAGAACCTTTAGAGAACAAGAGAATGGATATAAAAGCAACATTTACACCCTGACAACGCAGGCTGACATAGTACTGACTGCTGCCACCCACCTTCCTAACCCAAAGCCTTATACATTACTGACAAATAATGGCATATATTATATTAATTCAGGAGGAAACTGAATGAACAGACTCTTTGGATGAGCTCCCAGAGAACCAGATGCAAAGGCAACAAAGAAAGGGGGGGGGAATGCAGTTCTTTGAGTCCTCTCTGTGTGAAAAATATATATGATATGCTTTTTCCCATTCAGCTTTACCAGCAATTACCCTCCATTGTGTTGTGCAAATCCAAAGCTTTTGTATTTAATACAGATTCAGTTAGGGACATCTTTATATTTTATCCTATATCGAATACCAAGTGTTTCCCCCATGGTTTTTAACAATTTCTCCTTATTGCTGATTAATTTCATAAGCAATTTCCCATTGATACCATTAAAACAACAACAACAACCCTGCAATTATGCTGATAGGAACAGGTAACGATTCTGTAACGAAGCTTTGGCAACTTGAACTGAAGATGTCAGGTGTTCTGTTAAGAGTAAAAGAACAGGATCGGTTAGAACATGAGTCTTTAAGGAAACAACACTCTGAGCAGCAAAACCCTGAGATTGTTTAATCCGGGGATGGGGAAATCTGCTATGGTCTTCCAGATGTGTTTATGACTACAACTCCTATCATCCTTGACCATCGTCTATGCTGGCTGGGGCTAATGGGAATTGAAATCCAACAATATATGCAGCGCCACTGGTTCCGCACTTCTGCTGCAACAGATGTCCAATTCTCTTCAGTGTGTCCAAAGCATGACCTCGCGTAGAAAGTGTACCTGTCATGGAAAACAATAGGTCATCTGAGTTCCATGTATGCATCTGAGCCCCATGGAACTGTGGGCATTAGGCTGGGTGAAAATCCCAGAATGCCCCTGGCTCAAATTATATCTCTAGCAGCACTATTCCAGTTTTGGAAGGACAAAATAGACTTTGTGAAGGGGTAAATATTCGGAAAGATTCAACAGTCCATTCTTAGATAAATTTGAGGTACAATAACAAATGAAGCAGTGCAGTTTAAGAGTGCCCGATGGCAAATACTGGTACATTTTGCTACCTTTGAGGTAAAGGACAAGTTGGTTCCTCCCTTCCATGTACTAACAGGACTGACAGTATTACTTCAACATCTGCAATGGGGCAGAACACAAGCAGGAAGCAGGTCAGCTTAGGAAACATGGGGCAGGTTGTGTGGCACATTTGCTCTAGGGGTGGATTCCCCCCTCCTCAAATTTCCATATCACTCATTAATCTTGATGAGAAGTGAGTTTCTCCCCTCCATGGTTTCCACTAAAAATACAAAAAAAAAACTCTTGCATTATATCCATTATTATAAATGCAATATTATTTATATGCATATACACCCCAGGGTTCCTAAAGCACATAAACAGATGCACGGAAAGATCCATAGAACTGCATACAAATATTTATGTATCAATACAACGTCACCAACTATTTTAGACCAATGGGCACATTTTGAATTTGGGGGAAGTGTTGTGAAGGCCAGTCACAAAATGGCTGCTAAGTTGGGGGTGGCATGTTCAACATGGCTGCTGTGACTGTACTGAGAGTACACCAAAGACAAAAACTTCATGCTTACCATGGGAAGTCAAGGACATCCTGCTAGTCTTTCCTTTTCTCACACACATGGTTGTCTACAGGATTCCACCCCCCAGGTGAGGATTTCCCCGGGGTGTGTGTGTGATATTTCCAGGGAATTGAAAAGTAAAACACTGAAAGAGTGGGGTGGATTAATTCATCACAAAAATTGGGAAGAACAGTATATGTTCTACCACTTATCTCAGGTTCTAAAAATGATTTTTTTGGGGAAATGAAAGTTGGGAATCTGGGCTTTCAACAAAAATATATATGCATAAATGGCTCAGACCATAGAAACTCTGAGCTGGTCAGAGATGTTTAAAATTCTCCTGATATAATAACTCGTGGCAACTGAAGATGAGGGATAAATTAGATTCAGTTCATATTTGAAGGTGAATCTCTCTAATGTGCACTCCTTGAAACAGCACAATAACTGAAACACAGCCATTCTTCAAAATCCACACTTTTCTGAATATTGCAATGCAGCTCTCCTACCCAGTAATGTATATAAAACCGCACATACCGGTACTAGGATAAAGTGTGCAAATAAAAGCACACATTTTTGAAAATAACATAGAAATTATATTATAATTTCCATATAATAACATTATATTGGGGGTAAATTGCTTTGGAAAAAATGTGCATATTAGGCACACAAACCTGCATATTGTGGCACATTTGCACTACAATGCTGGTGAATCTTCATGAGACCGCCTTTTTCCTCCTCCTCCTCCTCCTCCTCCTCCTCCTCCTCCTCCTCCTCCTCCTCCTCCTCCTCCTCCTCCTCCTCCTCCTCCTCTTCTTCTTCTTCTTCTTCTTCTTCTTCTTCTTCTTCTTCTTCTTCTTCTTCTTCTTCTTCTTCTTCTTCTTCTTCCAAACTAATGTGGAGAACTGAACTTGAGATTTTGAAGGAAACTGAAGTTGACAGATTCACCCGTCCCTAGTGGCAACCCATAGATCCGCCACGGTAACATCTATCTTTAGCCTCAATTTCTCTCTCTCCCAGGACAACACCAGATCTCTTCAGACAGATAGGAATTTTACACACACACACAAACACGCCCCAGCCTTTCTTTCCCTGTCTCCTGGTGAAGAGCTAGAGTAAACAGTCTGGTGACATTATGTTGTTTTATTGGATGCTTTACAACATAATCTGAGTGCAGGAGGGAAAACGAGCTTCGCTTTAATATATTGCTGTTGTAAAAATACACTGTCATGGCAACCTTTATTGATCCATTTCTGGGTAGCAAAAAAAGTTTTAAAACCTTGCAGGGCTCTTCTTCTGACAAAGCCTCTCCTCTTACCAGAGGGGAGGGGTTGTGAGCGGGAGCCGGTTCCCACGTCGGCAGGGGGCGTATTCGGGCCCTGCGTCAGTTCCCGGCTGCTGCGCCACGCTCATCAGTCATCCAATAGGGCTGCCTTGGGGGAGGGGTTTAACTGCATTCAAGCGGCCACGGTGGCACCGTGCCCTCATTCTGCTGCCTGGAGTCATTGGAGCACCCACCCTCCCTCCCTTGAGGTCATATTTGTGTTTTTGACCTTGCTGTGGATGTTGGTTGATTGCCCTGGTTGCTCTAGTAGGAATTTTTATCCATTTGGCAAATTGGCACCAGCCTCTTGGTTTTTCGCCGACCTCATAGCAAATCATTACAACTTTTCAGATATTGTCGGTTAGACATTGGAATCTGTGTGATGTGTTGGAGGGCATGTTGTGGCCATCACCTATCCCTACCCCTTTTGGGGTATTCCATTAAAGGGATCCGGCGGTCGAGGATCCTGTCTGACACCCTGCTGGTGGCTAGGGCCATGGCACGACCCCCAGTGACATCATGGGGAGCTTCCAGTTATATTTGCATCAACAAGCTCCACCCACTGGTTGTTAACCCTTGAATGACTCCCCGCTGAGCAGGGTGGAGTCATGTGTAGTTGTTTGATCCAGTGCCTAAGGGCAATACCACTCACATGCTGTAACCAATAAAAATATGCCCTTCTTTAGCCCATTAACCTAAATTACTGTGTCCTCCTTGTGTCTTATTTATCTCTAAGCGGGTGGCGGGTCCTCGACTCACAAAAATGATCTGAATAAAAGAGACCAGAGTGCACTAATGTAAAATTTGATTGGGTTAATTGGTGACGTGAAGGCTAAGCTACTATATCTATTAGGAACAATGTTCTGTTCGTATTTGTTCAGGAAACATTTTGCCCTTCTTATGCATCCATTTCCGCTCAGCCGAGAAAGAAGAGAACTCCCTGACTTTACTGTTATGTTTCCTGAGCAAATGCATGCAAGCGAACATCATTTTGCAAAGAATTCAGCACTGTTCTCTTACATCATGGGGTGAGAGAACTTGGAGTGAAGTAGAATTGGTTGTTTTCTTCTGGTGCTTCGTTTCTGCTGCAAAAATGAACCTAAATGCAAGTGCATAAGAAGAGCCTGTAGCAAAACAATACGAGAACTGAAACATAGCTATTCTTTGAAATTCGCACTCCACTGAATTTCGCAATGCAGTTCTCCAGCCAAACGGTGTTTACAAATATGCAGATGTCAGGGGAAAGTGTGAACTAAAATGAAAATTTTAGTGAAAATGCATTATGTTAGGGAAAATTGCTTGCAAAAATGTGTGAATTAGTCAAAACTGCATACGAAAACAAAATGTGCACAAAAATATTGAAGAATTCTCATGAGGATATTATTATTATTATTATTATTATTATTATTATTATTATTATTAAAAATGCATATTACTGCGTAACCTAAGACCGGGGGGGCGGGGCGGGGATAAGAAACTGAGAGAACTGAAACAAACACCCTTAGTGTCATCCTTAGTTACAGAACACCCAATATTTAGTAAAGGAAAGGAACCGAAACTTTAATGCTTTTCTCATAATAGTTACTCATGAACTTGGGAATGGAGTAACAATGGGAAAAGCCATTGCAGGTCCACAATCTAAAGTAATACATTTCAACAGGTACTCTGCTAAAATAAGAACACTGAAAATATCCGCTATTGGGTCCAAAATACCAGTAATCATAATGAAAGTCTTTATTTTTTATTTTTTAAAAAACACTGATTGGTGGTGCAGATGAATTGCTATTATAATCCATAAAGAAACTTTCTACCCCCTAACCCATTGGCTTGTTTCAGACAATAGCTGCAAGACTATTACCATGTACATGTCATAACAGCAAATGAAATAATATTGAGGAATGCCAAAACAAAATTACTGCTAGATGAAGGAAATGCTTTCTTTGTGCTACTCAGAACATTTGAACAGAATTGCATGGCTCTGCTTGCTGAATTATGTGTCATACCTGGGCTTAGTTTTCTAGCTCTGAGAGAGAGAGGGAATTGGCTGTCCCATTCCCGCCTGCCATTACTATGTTCCACAATACACATTTTGTATGACTGCTAAATATTTTTTTAAAATTAAAAATGAAACATTGTTAAGGTGGCATCTCACTCTGCTTAGATTGATTAAATTTATCTAGGGAGCTATGAAGTATTTTGAAGAGATGTGGTTCAAAAGAGGCAGATTTGGACCAGTTTAACTGGACATATTCCAAGATTGTAAAATATGAGAAGTTCATTGTCAGTCAAAGAGAAGAAACGACAGGATACAATATGCCACCAGGTCACTGAGTAGCATTGTTTGGTACTGTATGGTCCAACTCAGCCTTCACAATCCTGGTGCCGTCCAGATGTTTTGGACCTTAGCTCTGCTTTGCCCCAGCCAAACAGCTGTGCTAGCTGAAGCTGAAGGCAGTTATATTCCAAAACATCTGGTGGGCACTAGGTTGGTGAAGGCTTGTCTGTTGTGTTAATGCAGGGAAGGGAAATGATTATACATTTTTTGATGACTTTAAAATTAGATTAGATAGGGTTGTCACATTTCAGAAAGTGTAAATCCAGGCACAAAAATTGTTGAGCTTTTCTTTTTTTCTTTTTTTTTAGTTTTGCCCAGAGTTCTTGAGCTTTTTTTGGTCAACCTCCAAAAACAACCCTGCCAGTATGAATCTGGATTTTCATGGACATTCTGGTTATGTCCGGACATATGGCAACTCTAGATTAGGTTTCACTGGGGTGGAGGGAACCAGATTCTCCATTAGTAATCAATTGGTTATTAAGACAAGGGGATATAGTCAACATAGAAGTTAGTCCCACTATGCAGGGGTGGACTTTGGTCTTTCAAATTCACCTCCCTCTCACCTTCCATTCTGCTCAATTCACTACATCATAGTTGCAACACCCCCTAGGCTCAGCACCCAGTGCAACAGAACCGGTTGTGCTGCCCTAATTCCACCTCTACACTGCGATCAATAGGGCTTACTCCCAGGGAAATGTGCACAGGACTGCAGCGTCCATTAGATGTATTTGTTCAGGAATGAGGCATGCATTGTTTCCAACCACGTCAAACTAAGCCCACCGACATCAATGGATTTCACTTGCCTATCTGCAGTCCATTTATTTAAATGTGCCTAATACAAGTGTGACTCAATTGAATACAGGTTTTTGTTTGTCAAACCTCAGCCTTTACTCTTTTTAAAAAAATTCTTGTAAGAATAAATTAAAAAGAGGAAAGAAAGTTAAGCTTCACAGCAAGTTAAGCTTTCTGCTGCATTCCACACATCAGCACTACATGCATCTTTCACTTCCCTCAATTTCATATGCCTCTCTGTTATTTTTGGAAATGATCGCAGGAAGAGAGTTCATGTCCTGAAGGGACTAAACACTCCCCAAAGTTCTCTTGGAGTCTTCATACTGTCAATCCAGTCACATCTAATATACTTTGGGATGATGGACAATTGTATGAAAACTACATAAAAGAAGACAACAGAATTGCATTAAATCTGATTTTCTCCACTGGAAGACTCTTTGGCACTTCATTACTTAAATATGAAAGCAGCTCTGGAGGACTGTGAGTTCCTGGAGATATCCAACATGACACGGGGGTGGGGGGGGGGAGAGAGAGCTTATTTTCTCTTGGTCCAAACTCACGGTGCCTGAAGTCATCTGGAGAGTGAGTTTCAAGATTAGTTGGAAGCTTGATCCACTGTAACTTTTAGAAGTGGTAATAAAAACAAAACCTTAGGTTGTAACATTTCAATTTTCTCTTCTTCCTTGCTGCTAACCTGAGTTGAAATGTCAGGATGTTCCCTCTTCCATTCTCCTGGCTATAATTGCCCTTTGCACAACGCTCACCTTCTGCATCTCCATCACCTGATATTTTATTGAGACAACTGCTCACTGGTTTGTCTATAACTAATTGGATCCCGGCGTTCGAGTAACTTTCCTGAAAGGTATTGTTCCTTCGGCTGATTTGCTCCCCAAACCACTGCTAGGATGTTTCCTTGGTGCATATGAGGTTACACGCCAAGCTGTGGTCTCTAGGCTCTGTCTTTTATGCTGCTTTAGATAACTTGTTAAAAATTCACTGATCGAGCCCTGCTGCCATGTAGCATGGGGAGAAAGCTGCTTCATGCTGCTGGAAGAACTCTGCAGTGATAATTATCAGAGCCACCTGGTGGGATGGTACCTTCAATGTGACCCCTGGTTGGGTTGAATTGCCAAACTCGTCTTTTCTTTTGCTTAAATGGAATTCTGTCCAACTTTCCTTGCACCTTTTACTACCATATACCTCATTCTGTTGCATTACTTCAGGGACTGATCCCATTCAAACTTCCTTCTCCAAGCAGGTGGCATTGCCAAGTTCTGTAGCACTTCACTGTTTGGGCAGAAATTTAGCAGGTTCTGCTCATGGTGTAATTCTGTACTTCCTCCTACACACCTAAAGGTACAAAGGGAGCTTCCAGATTGGTATTTATTGTGGGCTCGGTGCTGCTCATGCATGCAAGTTTTCTGCGCATGATGTCACTAGTATCAAAATGTCAGCTCATAATTTCCCCCCACTTAAGCCAGATCAGGGTGGGGAGAAATTAGATCCAGTTCTCATTTGAAGGTGACGTTTTCTAATTTGCACTTCCTGAAACAATGTAAATACAAACTCAGGTAATTTAAAAATTCACACCAAGCACACCATCGGTGGAGGGAGGGGCTCCAGAATTATCAAGGAAGGAGCCAGGCCCCCCTCAAAATTCCATGGCAGCTGTGGAATTGCCACCTCTTGCCCTGACCAGCTATGCCCTACTTCCACCGCCACCACATCCCGGTTCCCGCTGAACTCAGCAGAAGTCTTTCAAAGTGTTGTCACCCACTTGCCTTCTCCACCTGGGGGTGGGGAAAGCAAGCGACAATCCCACATGATGGAACGCCTCCCTCTCAGTGGCAGAAGTGGTGGGCTAGGCAGGCAGAACATAATCTCTTGCATTTCCCCCTTATCTAAACATTGGTTTAGATAAGCTATAGTTTTAAGGTGCCAAATAACACAAGGACCAAGCCAGGTAACCTCACATCACAAATAAAGGACCAACCACACATTCAAACCTACACACTTATCTTTAATAGACAGGTGTCAAGAGGCATTATTGGATCTTGGCTGTGAAAGAATTCAAAATCCTTCAGTGCTCCAGGACCCCACTGTCACCTTTGCCCACCTGTTGTGGGGTAATCTGGAGTCTTCTTTCTCCAAGGGGAGAAATTTGACCAAAAACACCCTAACGTGGCAGAACGTGGTAGGGGTTATGATGGCTACCTCATGGCGCACTGAATATTCAAATATCCTTTCAGAATGTTGTAAAGGAAAGGAAAGTTAGGCACTCTCTAGGATGTAACCAGGCAATCTTATCAACTGCAGGCACACTCCTTAAAGTAATTCTCTGCTACCTCTGTTTTCTGAGTGGTGTCCCAGAACTCAACACAAATGGCTTGTGTTACGTACGCTGGATCTATGAACCTGTAACTCTGTGCCTGTCTTTTGTCATGGGAAAATTTGTGTCTCATTAGCTCTCTTCAGGGTGAACTTCTCCTTCCATTGGAAGTCTTCTCTGTGTATTTTGGAGCCCTCATTATGCAGCAGGTAGAGAAGGGTCCCTGCTGCTCCCACTTGTGATGGGCTTCAAATGAAGGGGAGGTGATCTGAAGAAAGAGAATGCCCCCAAATGGCTAAAAATTCCTAACCAGGGATGGGGAAAGAATTTGATTCAGCTCACATTTGCAGGTAAACCTACCAAATTCAAACTTTTCTGAAATGATACAAAACGTAACATCTTTCAAAAATTCGCATTTGTCTGAAATTTGCAGTGTAGTTCTTTAGCCATGCAATGTGTACAAAAAAATGCATATGCTAGAGTAAAGTGTACACAATAATGCACATATTAGTGAAAATAAAATACAAAATGTAACCTATTTGGAGAAATCCCCACTAAGATGCTGATGAATTTTCATGGGGATTTCATTTTTTTTTTTAAAAAAAGCAAACTGATATGGAAATATGGAGAACTGAACTTAAGCTTGGAAAAATGAGAACCTGAGAAAAACCACAGTTGACATGCCCCTCATCTCAAGGAATGCCGGCTGTCTTGACTCTTTCAAGCAGTACTCAATATACCCACGAGGAGGGGCTACAATGTCCCATTTCAAGTCGCATGGTGAGGTAGCTTCCTTCAAGTAAATTTGCTCAAGGGACTAAACAAATTGATCATACCATTTGAAATAAGGCTGTTGCTGCTGTGCCTCCTGGAAGAAGGTGATAACTCCACGCTACAGACCTTGTATTAGTTATGCTTTGAATGGCTTCCCCTTCTCTGCTGCAGAGCAAAGCCAATGTTCACACTTGTTAATTTTTCCTCTTGTTTAGTATGAATGTTAAAGTGGCAAAGATTCCAGTGCTTCCTCATTTATTAAAGTTCTTTTTTATGATCAGGTCGGCTTCCCCTTTTCCTTTTTTAACCTGTTAAGTCTTTATGTAAACGTTAACTCATTCTTTGCTCTAACTTATTTGGTTTCCACCCATACGAGGTTTTTTTGCTCGTATACCTGCATATTATTTATATCCCTCATGTCCTTCAGCAATATGACTAAGTGAGGTCCAATAATTTCAGTGGGTCTACTCTGAGTAAAACTTCATTGCATACCACCCATGGTCTCTGAATTCATGTGATGAATTTGTATATGTATTAGAGCTGCTACCTAGAGCTGGAGCTAGGTCTTCTCTATATTTAAGCATCCTGTTGTGCCAGTCACTCCTAGGGTGGGTGTCTTGCTTTTATTTGCTTGTTTACTCTGCAACAAGACAAAATGAAATGTTTGGCATTCCTCCATTTTTTCCATATCAGATCCTTGGCTCCTTGGGTACAGAGTAGGCTCTCAAATCATAAATATTGTAGCCTTTTAAAGAGAAACGGGTAACATTCACTTCTGGGAAAATGCAGAATCTTTAGCGATTTGTTCTTTTTGTTTATTGCTGCTTAAGTTGTTGTTTGCATCCTTTCTGAAACACTGAGGCAAATCAATGTCTACCTCAAAACAAAGAAGACTAAAATCAGGATAATGAGCGGTGCAGCCCTCATTCTGCTGAAACACTTTCACAGTTCCCTAGATAGATAGATAGATAGATAGATATTCCTGTCTGTTGAGAAATATACTAGATGAGTCGGAGGTGGAGGAAGAGGCTCATTCCCGTATGCCAAAAGGAAGTGCAAAATCATAAGAAAGCTGCAATGAAACAACATGTGCTGGCTCAATAGATATTGCTACCTAAGGCAACCTATGCTGGGTCATCATCAGAGTCAGCTCAATGCGTTTCGCTGCCTGAGGCAAAGGACAAGATGCCGTGTACCCCCAAGGCATACACAGAAGCCAATAGGATTGACAGTTTAATCTTATTCCAATACTGGTGAAAGGAAAGTATTCTCCACTGCCCTTGAGGGCAGCCAGCTAGCTTAGGGGGTACAGGGCAGGACACATGGCACTCACAGCTCTGTCACCTCCCCTCCCCACCGCTCAGCATTTGCCATCTGAGGCAGCTGCTTCACTCTGTTTCATCAGAGGGCCGGCCTTAAACATCACTATAGACCAAGATTTCAGCTCCCAGTAGTCCAGGGCTGTGCAAATACACCCAGCTCTTCTGGTATACAGTCATACCTCAGTTTAAATATGCTTCAGTTTGAGTACTTTCAGTTTAAGTACTCCACGGACCCGTCTGGAACGGATTAATCCACTTTCTATTACTTCCAATGGGAAAGTTTGCTTCAGGTTAAGTACGCTTCAGGTTAAGTACAGACTTCCGGAATCAATTGTGTGCTGAAACCGAGGTACCACTGTGTTCATGATATTTTATGGGAAGAGATTCATAAAACGGAACTAGCTAAATGAATGCAGAAATGCCCTTGTCTTTATAATTTTATCTGGATGGTGCCAATCATTTATAGTTTAACAGAGCCATAATATTGTAGCATATCTAGTAACAGTACCTCACTGGATATTCTGTCTGGTTGGTCATATAAATTTAGATATCATCTTCTGCCAGCTATCTTGCAATCTATAATTAAGTTCAAGTGGGAGTTTAGATCAATAAAAATAATATCTTGAGTAGCACATTCATAGTCAGTGTGGCTATTCTTCCAAGCCATGATAACTGGTGTGCAGCCCATTTTTAACAAATCCCTTTCTGCAACTGTCATCTCTCTCTTTTTTAAATGATTATATGGCTTTGTGCTGACCATTTGGTTTTAAGCAAATAAATGACTGACTGATTAATAAAATGGCAAGCATGAAAGACTTATTCATCTTGTGCCTTGCATCACAGGTACCTCTGAGATGCATTAGAAAATACGGTACTTGAAATTCAGAGGCTTAATTTAAGAAGAGACTCCTTAGTGCCAAGATGTCTCATTCTGCATTGCTGCTATTTTAAGTTCCAATTGCTTCTGATGTGCAGTAAATGGTACAAAATGAAAAGTAATATATCAAACACTGTTTATTGTTTACAGATTAAAGATATTGCTACATGAGATGAAAATATTCCTAAAATGCAAAAATAAACAATATCCCCAAACAAACCCCAAACCCCAAATTCAAAACGATTATTAAAAATATTCCCTCAAGATGGATTTCATTGTAGATGAAAGGGCACTGCTGCAGAACTCTCTGGGAAGCATTGTGATATCAGGCAAAAAATGTTAACATGGGATCTCAGAATATTTTCCTCAACATAACAACATTAGATGAGTTTATTGGATCAGGCTGTCTTGTCCAGCATCCTGATCTCACAGCGACTAAAAATATGCCTATGGGAAACCTGAACACAGGACCTGAGCACAACAGCTCCCTCCCCTCCTGCAGTATTGCTGAGCTACTTAATAACTAAAGTTGAAAAAATGGATTTGCAATTGGTTTTAATATCCTAATCAGTGCCCTTACTTTGTTTGGGACAACTTTGGAAATCATCAGAAACACACACATCAGTAACAGAATGGTTAAAAAGGAACTCTAGAAATGGGAGAGTTGGACACTGGGTTTTTGGAGAATACTGCCCAAATTCTTTTCATATTGAACCCAAACTGGTGGCTTTTGTATTTGGTAAAAATTTGGTGAAATAAAAATCTCTGGATGCCTAAGATCCAGGTTTGGGGCAAGTACTCTTTGCTGAGAGAGCCCCAGCAGACATTTAAAATGACAAAATATGCAGCAAAGTAAAGCATGGAAATATAGGCTATTAGACCTTTAAAATATCTTCTTCTAAGTCACGTCCAAAGCTCCCTGCTTCCCTTAGCATAGAAAGAGACTACACATTTGGTAAGTTAAAAATGGTTTACTTACAAACTTTTCAAAGATCAGGTTCATGTGCTTTCCCATACAGCAACAAGAAAAGACAGGTAACAAAACTTAGGTTAAAGTAGTAAAAGCTTCTAAAAAGATTTATATAAAATGTATAAAAACACAAAGATGGCTTGCTAAAGCCACATGGTCTAAGCTTGGACATCCAGCTTAGACATCCTTACTGGCTGCATTCACATGGTTGGGGAGAAAGAGTTTGGTAGCCCTTCCTCCCAAAGCGATGGGGTGTGACCTAGCTAAGCATGGCAGGACAGCTTACTCTATGGTCTTAACTCCTTCATGTATTAATTAGAATTAAGCATGTTGGTTATATGAGGCTAGATATATCTCACACCAACACCTCTGATTCCTGGGATCCCCTCCCTCTCCCACCGCAGTTTTTCTGAACACATTTAAGCGGGGAAGCAGAGTGTGGGGAGGCTCTCAGAAAGCACTATTGTGGGAATCACATACCCTGAACTCGAGTGTCACACATACTTGCAGTAGAAATCTCAGTGCAACCCTCCTATTCCAAATCTGTTATGTGGTTCCCCCACTCTTAATTAGATAGGCAGAGCTTTCTTGTTATGAAACGATATTAAAGCAGGAAGAGCTGTCTTTTCACAAGGATCACAGCTAATGCTACGAAACTACCAGAGGACTATGAAAAATTATATTCAAGGTTTTTCTTTTCTTTTTCAGCCACTGGAAAAACTCAGTTGCAGCACCTCTTAGGTGGGCACCATTGCCATTGTAAGAGAACAAGGGAGGCGTTCACAGTGAGTTCTGGCACCTCTTTTTCTAGAAAAACAGCACTGATTATATGTTATATCCATTGTGACAAGATTCAGACTGAAAGCATTTGTAGAAAGTGATGGTTACTAACGCACATTGCTTCAACAACTTGGTAGACATCTTTGGCCGTTCTGCCTGTTATCTGGCTACTACCGCAGAACCTTTCTCATTTATCCCGAAGACAGAAGAGTGAGCTAGGAATCCTTTCCGCATTTCTTACAACATCAGAGCATCGGAAACTCTTGAAATTCTACAGTGCCATTTTCAGGGCACTCCACTGTGCAATCATTTAAATATATTGTTCAAATTTTAGTTAATGAATGTCAAAATCTCACCCTACAGGCCAGCTGTGCCCAGCTGATGAACAAATACTCCTCTCGTAGGGCTTTTCACAGTACAATATGTTAGCAGCTGCTACACATTGAGACAGCTATTCCACCCATGCTTTGCATATAAAACAAGTTGAAAAAGGAAGTAGGATTTTTCACCAAAGTCCTTATGAAAATCACAAAATCTATGCCCATGTCTTAGACTGCTGCACATCTCACCAGATGTGACATTATTGCGCAGCAAAGAGGCCATAGCCAATTATTAAACCTGAAGGGCTGCTATTGCATTACACTTGTTTGAGAAGCTACACTTTTGGGGAGAGCCATTTCTCTGCTGTTTAGGCCTGTTATCACCGCAAGTTGACTTGCTGCTTTGTTTGCCTTTGTTCCAATCTCTTTTCCTTTAAAGAGGTTTCTCTCCAGGTCTCTTTGATTTGTTTGTCTGCTGCATGATATCCTGCCCTTCAAACCAAGATGCACAACAACAACAATTCAATAGCAAAATAAATTTACAACCAGCTCTTGCATCCCTCCTGCAACATTCTTAAAACACAAATATGAAAAAGAAATTCTAGGGGTGATATTTGATGTTAGTGATTCTCAGGGTAGACCCACTGAAAGCAATGGACCACTAAATTGGATATCACCCAATGGATGCAAATGTTTCAAAAACAAAAACCCTAAAGCCCCATAGTGAAATTCAACATTGCGCTAACTTAAAGTTGCTTCGTGGTGGACTACCTGTGCTAGCAAATTGGTTTGTGCTAGCCGAAGGCTGAGGGTGTGAGTAACAGCTCCCAGCTGGTTGTGCAACCGATTGCTTCGAAATAAATTATGCCCAATCACGTGATGTGGTGCTTCCAATGCTTCTGTCTTGTACAAGGGGGTTGCACAGCAAGATTCCACTGGCACAACAATTGTGCTGGTTTCCACTTTGTGCAGCCACGTTTTTCATTCTTATGCTAGCACAACAGCCTCTCTGCTGGAGGTTCACAAACCAAAGTCTCCTCCTTCACCCACCGCACACCAACAAATACCCCCAATTTGACACCTTTCCACATGAGCACACTCATCCCACCTCCTGCTAGGCTGTACCCCAGCTCCTCGTTCTTCCTTGGCAAGCAAGGCCCACTGTGCAAATCCGCTCATTGGTGCTAACAGTGAGTCCCATCAGAAACTCCCTAGTGCAACTGAATGTGTGTACACATACATTTATTTGCATATTATTATTTTTTGGGGGGGATGCAAGTTTCTAGCAATCACCTGCACACATATATTCATGCACACACCTCCCCACCTACATGGGTTTAGAGATTTGCCACCTGAGGCAGCTGCTTCACTCTGTTTCATCAGCTCCAGCCAACATGGCCAGTGCCCAAGGATTATGGGAGCTGCAGTTTGCAACATCTGAAAAGCACCAGGTTTGGGAAGCATTTTTGAAGGCATTTAACCTAGGACCTTTGCCCAGAATTTGGTTTGAATATATATTCCAGGCTTAGGACTTCATGTCTCATTAGATAGGCCAATCGGTATAATTCCCAAGGTAGTTGAGCTTTAGCAGTTTACATGCTATAACTCTGGATGAAATTGACTAGCTGTAGTGGCATCTACAGAATACACACAGTGTATGATTATCCCAAAAGATAATAATTGACCTGGGCACGTCAGTTACTATTCAAGGCCATTTCACAGCTATGCCACTTAAAATGAGCCTTCCGTGTGTTGGAAGTAAAAATGGCATGTTGGAATTGAGAAGTTTTATAATGTGAGAAAATTTAAGCTACTTCCCCACCACCACCATCTCCCTTCTTGTTTCCTTCCTCCTCACACAAAACTAAATACGTACAGGATTAATCATGTCATTGTTCCACTGTCAATCAATTATCCCAAGCTTGCTCTCACACTACCCCTTTAAGCATTTATTGGAGTAAGAAAACCAAATAAGGGCTGTACTTGGGAGTAGTGAACCACAGAGATTATCATTAGATAAGAAAAACACAAACTGCTGCCATTGTCTGTACTGTAAGCGAAAGGGAATATTTAGCAGTATCTATGGACAGCAGTGAAATTGGCCTGAAAATCTCTGCCCTAGAGATGAAATGGTTACTGGTTATGAGAGGTGGACTCCAGAACACTTTGCAGAGGTGATTATGCCGCCATTTGCATTAGCTGACTTCTCCCCTCTGATCCAAGGACAGTTTTCTGTTTTGCATGCAGGAACCAACAGAAACATTTATTTTTCTCATTTTAGAAGCGTGGATTCTTGTCAGTCGCATACCTGGTATTTAATGTATCACTTTGCTGGTCTGAATTTTTGCTGAATATAGAGTGCAGGACACGGATTTCCATGGTTCAAAATCAGGGGGGTAAATGAATGGTCATACTCCTTTCCCCATGCTAGGGTCTCAGTCTGGATCAGGCTACTCGTGCTAGACAATCAATATAAATAAACCTTTCAGTTAAAAGGCACAGCTAAGTAGCCAATGAAATGTGTAGTTTGACCCTATCTTGGACGTTCCTAGCCAGGCTGATTATTCAAACCAGGACTCAGGTGCCAGGGCCATGTTTTGTACCCATTTAAAATCTTCAAGTCCATTTTAGCAATTAACAGCCTGCACGCCAGATACCTAATGCAGCGGCTGTCTTTCTGAATGCCAAGTCTGAGGAATGCAGACCACGAAGGTGCAAAACTGGCGCATGAGCTTGTCATCTCCTTGATTTAAATTACAAGCTGAAAAGGATATTCAGGTGTAAGGGCCATTCTCAAAAAGCATTTGCATATTGTTATCTAGGTAAATTTGTCAAATTGGAAGTCTGAGCAATTAAAACTTCAGCAGCAGCATTATAGTCAACAAATTTGGCTGGGTGACATTAGGCAGCACACACAATCGCCCCCCCCCCATTTAAGGCGATTGGTTCCATAGTTCTCAATGTTGTTATTATTTAGCATTCTTGTTATTTATTTCAGTGTGTGTGTGTGTGTGTGTGTGTGTGTGTGTGTGTGTGTTTGTGTGTGTACAGACATGTCTTTAAAGCAGTTAACAACACAAGAAACAACGGCAAATAGGGTTTAAAAAACAACACAAAATACAGTCGTACCTTGGAATCCATTCCAAAAGTCCGTTCGATTTCCAAAACGTTCGAAAACCAAAGTGCGGCTTCTGATTGGCTGCAGGAAGCTGCTGCAGTCAATTGGAAGCCGCGGAAGCCCAGTCGGACGTTCGGCTTCCAAAAATAGTTCACAAACCAGAACACTCACTTCTGGATTTGCGCAGTTTGGGAGCCAAAACTTTTGAGATCAGAACTAAGCTGTTCTAAAACCAAGGTACAGCTGTACCCATTCACCTGGGCAGAGCAGTGTTTGTTTCACAGCATGGCCACGGCTGGTTCTGGGAGTCCACCATCTTCCTACATGGCCAGGGGATGGCTGGTCACTTGATGCCACTCTCCTCCATCCATGCCAGACCCACCATGCAGGGCAGGCCTCACCTGTGTGGCCAGTCGGAGTAGGGGCTTGGGGGCTGGGCCCTGGAGGGTGGCCATGGGCAGGCTCTCTTTGCTGAGAGGTGGTGAGATTTCACCACCCACCCTGTTAGGGAGCCCACTCATTGGGGGAGTGAGCAAGTTGGCATAAGGACCTTGCTGTGGATGAGGCGATCCCTGTATTCAGGCCCTAGCTGTCAAGTTTTCCCTTTTCTCACGAGGATGCCTATTCAGCATAAGGGAATTTCCCTGTTAAAAGGGGAGAACTTGACAGCTATGATTCAGGCCCAGGGAGGAATTTCCTCCTGAAAGCAAACTGGCCAGCTTGCAAGTTTTCACCTACCTCATAGCAAGTGGCGGCCTGTGTGGGGTCCTGGCACCAGATCCATGTCGGGTGTGAGTCCCTAGCACAATGTCAAACCCACTGGGTTCCTATCAGGCAGCCCACATATCAGTCACCCCATCAACGTGCGTGGGGGAACCTACATCAGCCACCATTGCACTCACTCACTCACAGAAATTATTTGCACCTGTTCTCTGCTCAGAACAGAGAAGACAGCAGGCACCAAAAACAGGCACCCAATGAAATGTGGGCATGCTTAAGACGGTGTGTTCATTGTGCAAGAAGCTGAGCCAGTGCAAACAGAAGCTAAGCAGGAAGAGCAAACAGTCTCTCATACAGGGCCGGCTCTAAGGTAAGGCTGGGTGGCGCAATGCGCCAGGGCGCCGCCGCGCTACTGTGCCTGTGGCAGCCGCGCTGCGCCTGCCAGACAGTCGCACTGCGAAATGGGGTGGGGGGCGCCAGAGGGATCTTCGCACCATGGCGCCAGGGTGCCAACTACGCTTAACACGGCCCTGCTCTCATACACTGGGATTTTAAGGGAATATTTATTGAGAGCTTTCGTGGACACTGGTGGGCACAGTGGCACTTGTAGGTGCCATGTTGGCAATCTCCTGGGGGCATGAACTGACCCTCAGCAAAATAAAAGTAGGATCACTGGGAAAACAGCCGCTAGTAAGCCAACTATTATTCTGGTACTCCCATCGACATAATAGAAAACAACGTAATTTCATTTTTACAGCAGACAGGAGCAGGGAACCTCAGAATTCAGGAATAAGGGTAAACTAGATTGGGATGAAAAAGACAACAAGTAATGCCAGCTGCTATTTTCCCTTCATGAATTCATCCAGCACAAAGAATGCCCAACTTTGAAAGGATTTAGTTTCCATCACATTGCCATTGTAATTACACAGAAGCCAGCGAGTCTCCAAACCTTCCATTTGATGCATTGTTTCTTGGAATAGGTTGCGGTTAAGTTTATCAGATGCAACTCAGCTGAGATGTAAATTCAGGCAGCCTGCTGACTAAAACCCAAAACGCTATAACTTAATTGAAAAGGGTTATAATTATGAAACAATAAAGAGGGTGAGATGATAATGATTACAGAGTATCAGGTTATTGGTAATGATACCCCCAAATTTTCAAGGTGTACCAATCTACCTTATCTTCCGCCTACTGCTGTCACTTCTCCTAATAGGCAAGCCAACTCGCTAATTAGGACATGTCTGTATGTGTGTCTAGTATATGTAATTGCTAGCCAGAAGTGATAATTGTGTAATAGGAAAATGGAATTGAGACCAAGCAGAGAAGGCTTAGGGCCAAGCAAAAAGCAATTTTATTAACTTCTCTAGCCCTGGCATCCATGATTCCCACCCAACCCCACCAGCATGTGAAAGAGGTGAGAAAAATCAGGACCATGTCTTTCATCCTTTGCTCCTGCCATCGTCTTGATTCAGATTTGCTGGCTACTGATGCTGTTGGGAGCTTTCCTTCCCTTGCAAATAGGTAGTGCATGGCCCCTGGATTGAGGTCAGGACCACAGTTGGGGAAAGAGGTTAAAGCGCCCTTCCACCCTGCCATAGTCCTAATCCAGTTCAGCACTCCTCCCCACCCACCCCTTGCACCCACTATTTATAGGGAAATCATCATGCATGTCTAATTTGTGGTAAGAGACCATAGGTCGACCATAGTGGAGAACTTAGGCATCCGAGAGCATAAAAACAAGACCAATCGTCTCAAAGCCAACATCAGACTTACTATAATAATCTCCATTGGAAGCCAATTGGAATTGCTAGGTCTTCAAAGCCTTTCTGAAGTTTGGAAGTGACAGAAGCAACCACATATCCCTGGGAGCGAGTTCTGTGGATTAGTTTCTACAGATTTAGGACTACAAATGCCATTATGTGGTGCAAGAGCTAGGGAAACATGCATGTACAACTCCCTCTCGCTCCCAAAGGTCTGTAATATAAAATATATTTTATAGATACTTTATGACTTAGTGGAAACCAAAATTCAAAATGGGGAAATCCATGCGACAGAAATCCATTCCTCAAATCCACAGATTTGCACCATTGGGGGAAATTGTGCCAAACATTTTTTCATATGCTATGGAACACTTCTTAAATATAATGGCTTTCCATTTGGTAAAAGCTTAAACATTTTCCATCTTTCCAATGGTACAAATTTAAGTTTGCGCCATTGCATTTAAGTTTGCAAGCTAGAAACACACAATGTTTACAGGATTTGGAACATACAATTCTGTTGAAAATCATATAGAGAGTGGCCCACGTACCTCAAGGGTTTTTGTTTGTTTGTTTGTTTATCACCGTAAAGGTTCAGGATTGATGAGAAATCCTGACACCATTAGATAGCAAACTTGGTGGTCAGAACGTGCACTTTGAATTCCATTCTTAAGCAGAGAATCAATTTTCTCTTTCCTCTGGCTCATAAAAATAGAATTGTTTTAGCACTACAGTGCCCGGTGGCACAATTCCATTTTGTTTTGTGCTATACAAACAGAATTTATCCATGTCCCAAAGATATCACAATCCAATTATAAACAGTGTTGACAGGATAGTTATTACCAGCCTCATACCCATAAATTGCTGCTGTAAGTCAGAACAAGAGAATTGATTCTAAACATTCTAAATCTGTGCAGCAAATGTTCAAAGAAAGCTTAAGCCTGCTTCCCATACTGCTGCTGCTGCTACTACTACTACTACTACTACTACTATTACTACTGCATACTCCTATGGGGGCATGAAATTGGGGCATGAAAGAAAGTGGAAAGGGTTTTAAACCACCACTTTTTCTTTCTTTCAGTGATCCTCCCTTCCCACAGGCCCTCCAAGTGTCCCTATTTTCCAGGGATGTCCCTGATTTAGAGAAGCCGTCCCGGTTTCTGATCTGATCCCAGAATGTCCCACTTTTCCTTAGGATGTCCCTATTTTCATTGATGTTGGAGGGTATGGAGTTCTCCGACCCCCGAGCCGTCTAAAGGCAATTCTGTATAGGGAAGCGTTTTTAATGCTTAATGTTTTATCATGTTTTTATATATGTTGGAAGCCGCCCAGAGTGGCTGGGGAAACCGAGTACAATGATTATCATTATGGAATGGGACGTCCCTATTTTCATTGGAGAAATGTTGGAGGGTATGTTCTCACTATACTCAGACTTCTCCCTGGACTGATCTATACTCATGGCTTTTAACCTAATGAGTCCTACCAGATACCCTGCAAGGACTTCTAGTTGCTCAGTCGGCCTTTCTCCTCTCTCCTCCACATGTGTGTCCCCAAAAATTGGCACACAGGGGGGAAAGTGTGGATCATTCCATAAAACAAGCTGCAATGGTTGAGCAGATGGAACTTTTATCCATAGCTGCCAAGTTATCCCTTTTTTAAAGGGATATTCCATTATGCTGAATAGGCTTCCTCGCAAGAAAAGGGAAAACTTGGCAGCTATGCTTTTATCATAGTGCAGCCTTGAATGCCACCATAGGTTTTGCCTATCCCAAAGATACATTAATTATCCAGAATTCCAAAGATAAGTTCAGCTCTGCGTTGAAAGACAGGGATAAATTTGTGACTAATTATATGGCCGTCTTTGCAATGCGAGTGCAGAAAATAAAACTTCAGGTTGTCACTCTAAAGGCTCTTTAAAATCTCTGACAGCGCCATTATAATAACCGCAAAGCTTTGAGAGAATGAAGATGATCACCAATTAAGTGCATAAAAGCACGTTGCTTTTTAAGGGATCTGACGCAATGTCTGGAGCATTTTTATTCCTGCTGAAACCAAACCCTGATTGAAACCAAAATGGCTTGCATCTTGTGTAAAAATTGCCATCCTTGGGGTTTAATTGCTAGGCACGCTTGATTGCATTAATACACAGCTCATTTATTGAAACACAAGTAGAATATTATGAGTGTTTAATCAGGAAGCATTGTGATGAGTCAATATGTAAACACCAACATGGATCCTCCAAACATCTAGCTAATACTAATCGAAAAGCACACTCTTCGGGTTGCTGCATCCGATCTTTGAAACTAAGGCCCCAACTGCACTTTGCATTTAAATCCTGAGAATCGCTGTTTGTTAAGGGTGCTGGTAGGACACCTCCTCACAGAGCTACAATTCTCAGAGTTGTTAAATATTCAATCCCCTCTTTCATGGAATGCTGGGAACTGTAGCTTTATCGGGGACATGGGGACTCCTGACAACTCAAGGTCCCCCTTCACAAACTACAGTTCCCAGGATTCTTCGGAGTAAGGCACAGTAAGTGGTAATATACGGCTTTAAAGGTATGGTGCAGATATGGGCTTGGAGTCCAGATGAGGTAGCCATTAAGTCTGTATAGCATTGATAGCATGCTAAGTGTCACAGAGGAGGCGTTGTGACTACTCTAGAGTAACGACTCTCCAGACCGTTGCCTTTTCATGCTTTTATTATGTGCAGGCTATTTACAGTGCTAGAGCTGTACAGGACACATGTTTTCAGTCTGACCCAGAACCCTGGAATGGGGGTTCCCGCGTTTTCTTCCAACATAAGAGCCTGGGCACTCCAAATCTCCTCCCCCGTTTCCTCCGGCGTAATTCCGGAACCGGAGGGAAGAAGCCTCTCCTTTCCATGTTTTCTTTCTCCCCCTCTTCCCCCCCTCTCTCTTCCTGTCTCATGTGCAGCAGCGGCTCTGCTATCCTGCCAGAGCCCTGTACCCTTCTTCCTCCTCCCTCACTGGTCTCTTCCCCCTCGCCGCTGACGCTACTGCTAGTGGAAGAACTACTCCTCAGGATGGAAGGGGGGGTCTCTGTACCTTTTGTCCCTTACATCCAGCAACAATGCCACACCCGCCATCAATGCAGATTTAGCCCTGACTTCAGTAGATAAAGGATTTTCACTCAGCATTTAACTACAGATTCTTTATTTATTATTCTGAAATCATTTGCCTGCAAATGTTTCTGCTACAAGTCAACAGAAATTCCATTCTGGCAACTGACCACAAATCTATAGTTTAAGGCATGGGACCCTGCTATTAACAATATGGTAACGCAAGGTATGCATGTTCATATATATGTACAGTGGATGCTTGGGTTGCAAACATGATCTGTATGGGAGGAATGTTCGCAACCCACAGCGTTTGCAACCCGTTCACAACCCGAGTCTGGACGTCAACGCACGCGTGGGTCACGATTCGGCGCTTCTGCACAAGCACAAAGCTCGTTTTAGCCTTTATGTGCGCGTGCTGAAACCCGGAAGTAACCCCAAAAGACGCAACCTGAAGCAGCTGTAACCCGAGGTATGACTGTATTTCAATGAAAACCCAAAGCCTCATATGTACACAAAGTGCTATTCAATATTTATTAAAATATTTTAGCCCACTTATCAAGTCAAATGCCTGCCTAAAGCAGCTTAGCATAAAAAAACAATCTTTCTTTCTTTCTTGAAGGCTTTCTTTTTTTAAGGAAAAAAATCTCATGAGAATCCATCAACTTTTAGTGAAGAATTTCTTTGAACAAACAATTTTTACTAATGAGTGCAATTTTGCAAGCCATTTCCCCCCGATACAATGCATTTGGTATCCATTATTTTCACTAATATCTTAATTGTTATGCACACTTTCTCTTAATATATGCATTTTTGTAACCATGGTTTGGTTGCCAAACTGCAAAGCAAAATTTGGATAAGGGCGAATTTCAAAGGACAGGTGTGTTTCAGTCGGCATGTTTTTTCAGAAAGTGCATTTGATTATTCTGCTTCCAATAAGACCTGAATCGAATGTCTTCCCCATCACTAGCCAGTACCACAAGGCTCCACTCACTATGCTTTTCATTTGGAGATGCACATTCACTTGCTGTAATGCAAGTATAATGGGAGTCATCACAATATTTCAGTGTGTTCAGAGTGTGGGAGAGAGGATCAGTGGCCTGGTTCAGATGTTTTAAAAAAGAAAAGTTACCTCATGAGACTCATGAGCAACAACCAGGAGGAGGCTGCTTTAACCTGATGCGCCATGCCAGCTGCATGCTGTTACTCTGGTGTGACTCACACAACACAGAGAAGTATCATGTCACTACAAATCAGTGAGCATAACATGGTGCAAAAAAGAAAAGAAAAGAGTAGCACATTATTCCAGACTATTGAGTCTCTGTTTGGAGGCATCTGGCCTAAGGAACACATTGAAAACCGGACTCCTCGTGACAGTCTGACAGTTACATGTCTCAGAAATTCTGAGATGGTCATTCAAAGCGGGACACGGCATTTAAATATTATGTACAAGTGGGCCCGGTGACAAAATGTTGCTGTGTTTCGCCAACCCTGTTCAAAGCTGCAGTCCTTTTCAGGCATTGTGGAGGAGGGAGGGAAGGAGGGAGGGAGGACCCACTGCTTTCCTTCTCCCTTCGCCCAGGAAGAATGACAGGCGAGATACAGGATGTGGATTGTAGATAATGTTGTGCGTATACCACTTGTGTGGCGATGCCCCGATCCCCCCCGGAATAAATAAAGACACAGGACACATTGCATAAGGTTTTAAGGAGCGTAGAAGGCCACAACTTTATTGATGACAGATGTAGAGAGGTATTGGCTTAGGCATTGGATCTAACCGTCTATATCCGACTCCAGCCCGCTCTGCTGGCAGTCTGGGAAGGGTTAACCACCATTGGGTGAGCCCTGCGATGCAGATCAACTAGGATCTCACCCTGGGGCCACCACTAGGGGGCGTGCCTTAGGCCCTCACCTACCACAGCTTTGGACATGGCCACGCCCCCGGACTCCTTAAGGGAATACCCTTCAGCATTGGGGGGAGGTGATGGCAGCAACCTCCCCCCCCCACACACCTGTAACCTTTCAGAGATAATCCAATGCCTACCACCAAAACCAAAGTTGTGACGAGTTGCTACGAGGTAGGCGAAAACCACCAGGCCAGAGCCAATTTGCCAAGTGGGAAAATTCCTACCAGGCCCCTCAATGACGACCAACCGATGTCCATAGCAATGTCAAGAGAGCTTAGCCTGGGGAGGGTGGGCGGGAAAACGATGCAGCTGGTGGTCTGGATAAGAGAGGCAGTTTCCTGGTCACGGGCTTGCTTAAATCAGTAAGCCGCACCCTCTTGGAACGTCCTGATTGGACACGCCAAGGGAGCGCCGCGTCCGGGAGCCAGCCAATGGGCTGGGGGGAATGGCATCCATTCCCCCATCACGTGGAGTGCTCGTGGTGCCCACAATCTCCCCTCCTCCTACGGCGGAAGGGACTTTCCCAAACAAGCGGTGGGAGCACATTGAATACAGAGCAAACAGGAGTGTATACACAGCCTAAGATTCAACTGCTAGTCCAGTTGGTCTCTGTATGTGGAAAGGGGTCGTCCTGCCCTTTGTATCAGAGAGCAACTATGTTAGGCTGGGCCTGCTCACTAGAGGGTGAACAACCTGCTGGGGCTTACTTTGATATCATCTGTGCCTCCTCCTTTCCTCCCAAGGAATCACAGAATGCCAGCCATCTAATGATGCCTAGAGCTTTATCTCTCTATCTGATATGCCACTCCAAGTGTCTGAGCAGTGTAGCTCATTTATCCACTAAAGGGAGTGATTCTCCCTTTGGCGTTACAGAAAGATAATGTTAGGTGTTCGTGTCAGACCACACCTGGAATACTGTGACCAATTCTGGGAACCACAATTTTGGAAGGATATTGACAAGCTGGAATGTGATGCAGAGGAGGGCAACCAAGATGATCAAGGGTCTGGAAATCAGGCCTTATGAGGAAAAGTTGAAGGAGCTAGGTAGGTTTAGCCTGGAAAAGAGGAGACTGGGAGGAGATAGGATAGCCATCTTCAAATATCTCAAGAGCTGTCACGTGGAAGATGGAGCACGCTTGTTTTCTTCTCATCTTCTGGAGGGTGGGGCTTGAACCAATGGCTTCAAGTTACAAGAAAGGAGATTCTGACTAAAAACCAGGAAGAACTTTCTGACAGCAAGAGCTGTTTGACAGAGGAACAGTCTCCCTCAGAAGGTTGAGGACTCTCCTTCCGTGGAGGTTTTTAAGCAGAGCTTGGATGGACACCTGCCATGGATGCTTTAGTTGAGATTCCTGCATTGCAAGGGGTTGGACTAGATGACCCTTCGGGTGTTTTTCCCAACTCTATGGTTCTATGATTCTGTTATATCAGATAGAAGTTTCCCCAACACACACATGTGTGCACACACACACTTTTTTGTCCTTGCTGAAATCAAATGAGCACAATCTGTACACAAGAGCAGGAAGAAAACCATGACATGTCAGTCCGTTTGAGACCTTTAGCTTCCAGCTACTACTTGATAACAAAGAGCGACATTGACATTTTCTGACAGATGAGGGAGAGTGCTTCTTTATTTAGAATAATAATTTGGTGCCAGGGCTGGCCCAGGATGGTTTGACAACTTGAGGTAGAAGAGAAAAATGCTTCCCTCGTCCACCGACCCACCTCCTCTGCCACCACCTGAGGAGACTGGATGTGGTCTGGAGAAGTCCTGGTATGCTGAGGTAGGCAGGAGAGAAAAAAGGAGGGCAGAGAAGAGCAAACAACTGGGGCATGGGGGTTGCAGAGGAGTTGGGAGACAAGTGCAGGAGGAGGTGAGCAGCACACTCCTTGGGGGCCCAGCTCTGCCACACCTCCATGCTGTACCCAGTCAAGCCCCATGGGTTGGCCAGCCACTTTAAAATTGATGTATCTTTCTTAAGGGATTCATTTGCCAAACCAACAAAGCTGAATAAGTCCTTTCCTCCTCTTCCATAGGCATTTAAATTACTTTCCAAAATAATAATAATATAATAATAATTTATTATTTATACTCCACCCATCTGGCCGGGTTCCCCCAGCCACTCTGGGCGGCTTCCAACAAAACATTAAAATACAGAAATCCATCAAACATTAAAAGCTTCCCTAAACAGGGCTGCCTTGAGATGCCTTCTAAAGGTCTGGTAATTGTTGTTCTCTTTGACCTCTGGTGGGAGGGCATTCCACAGGGTGGGTGCCACTACCGAGAAGGCCCTCTGCCTGGTTCCCTGTAACTTGGCTTCTCACAGCGAGGGAACCGCCAGAAGGCCCTCGGTGCTGGACCTCAGTGTCCGGGCGGAACAATGGGGGGAGGAGACACTCCTTCAGGTATACTGGACCGAGGCCGTTTAGGGCTTTAAAGGGCAACACCAACACTTTGAATTGTGCTCAGAAACGTACTGGGAGCCAATGTAGGTCTTTCAGGACCGGTGTTATGTGGTCTCGGCGGCCGCTCCCAGTCACCAGTCTAGCTGCCACATTCTGGGTTAGTTGTAGTTTCCGGGTCACCTTCAAAGGTAGCCCCATGTAGAGCACATTGCAGTAGTCCAAGCGGGATATAACTAGAGCATGCACCACTCTGGCGAGACAGTCCGTGAGCAGGTAGGGACTCAGCCTGCGTACCAGATGGAGCTGATAAACAGCTGCCCTGGACACAGAATTGACCTGTGCCCCCATGGACAGCTGTGAGTCCAAAATACTCTGGCTTCCTTCTAATGTTAGTTAAGAACAGTGGCAGCAACCTGGGAGGACAGAAGGCAGGGGGGCCAACAGTAGGTGGCGCCATGACCAATGGCAGGCAGAGCCAACTGAGTCCCGTTTTGCCTCCATCCTCTTTTCTGAGTCCTGCAAGGAGGATGCTGATAGCTCTGCACTGGATGTAAGAAGGCAGGCAGGTGGGAACTGACAGAGGGCAGACTGAGGTTGCTGGGTCAGTGCCTCATTTGCCCTGATAGATCAGCCTCCACCAGTAAGAGTAGAAGCCCCCATTTCAAATGTTCAGATATCCAAAGCCCCATTCATTCAAATTAACTGAGGGTGGTAGAGCACAAGACTCTAAGAGTGCTGAGAATTCTCTGTCAGGTTGAGCATCCTTTGACTGACTATTGCCAAGGTTCCTTGAGGATCCCTGGGAATCTTACCGGTAAAACAACCTGTGCTCAATGAACTGCTAAACTACCATTTGGGTCTGTAGGATAAACAGACACGCAGTGCCCTCTGTGTGTTCTTAGTGATTGTAATCTTGTATAAATAACACTCTTGTTTAACCAAGCTTCTAATAATCCAAACATTTCAGTGGGGGCAAAAAATACACGGCCACTTTGTCCAGGAAAGTCCAATTGAAAGAGGCTGCATTGTAACACATGCAAAGAATTTATATCTGTGCAGTTGTAGCTATGATGCAAAGATGAAAGGGGCTCGAGATAAGCAAAATCCAATACGTCAGGGCTGTTTAAAACTGTATTTCTCTTGTCCAAACAAAAGAGTCCACTTTTGCAAATCTCAAATATTTACCTTTAGCGCTAAGCATATTTTTCTACATTAAGTCAAATAATCAAAACTATGAGCAAGAACAAAGGACAAACCCGTATTAGCACTTGAAAGCTAATTATGCTTCCTTGTTCAGCCCTTGTGTGGTGTCTCAACCGATAAATACACAGGCACTCCGTAGCAAACTAAGCTGGAGAGAAAGAGAAGCAAATTCCAATATGAAAGGTATAGATCAGGGATATACAGATCCAGGGTCAGGATGTAACCCTCCAGGCTGCTCTGTTGGGCTTCGGGATTTGGCCCAAGCCAAGTCCCTCTCCAAACCATAACCTCTCACTGACCCTCCTTCACATCCACTTTTGGGTGTTTTTTGCCTAGTGGCTGGAATGTGTCCTTGAACTGTTGCAATGCTTGCCTGAATGGAGATGTGTTGGGTGAGTGTTTCTGTGAAGAACCCTCTGACTATTGTGGGGCTACAATGCAACATACAGTACAGAGGTAAGAGTCACATTGCTCCATCCACTTCTGCCTCTGGCCCCAACCACTGCTGGCATGTAGTTTCCAGAAAGTTCAAACAGGGGGAAGTTCCCTACCTCTGGTATAGATATTGTGAGATTGTGTGTTAGTTGAATTGCTCAGAAGCAGACCCAAAGCTTAGTGCTGCACTTAGGTAACTTTAGACCCTGCTAAAGTTAAGCGGTAATGCGCATTACTTTGTGTTCTTAAAAATGTGGTCAGCCAGCCCTGCTTCTGCTCCAAAGTCCTGCTCTGATGACACCATAGCAGAAGCTCCCTTGAATCCTGCCTGTTCCGGTCTGGTACTGGTCTGGTCAGGTGGTGTGGGCCATGCCCTGCTGACATGCAGTGGCGTAGCATGGGTTACCAGTGCCCGGGGCTGCATGGAGGGAAACAGACGGAGTATGCATGCACATTCAACTGCCTAAAGGTGTCCACGTCACCCACAAGATTGCAACCACAGATATAAGAAAAGAAGAGTCATTCTGTTGTCTGGAGATGTCACTTCCTGGTTCACATGGCGGTTCCCTCACTGCGAGAAGCAAAGCTACAGAGAACCAGGCAGAGGGCCTTCTCGGTAGTGGCACCCGCCCTGTGGAACACCCTCCCATCAGAGGTCAGAGAGATAAACAACTAGCTGACATTTAGAAAATACCTAAAGGCAGCCCTGTTTAGGGAAGTTTTTAGTCTGTGATATTTTAATGTATTTTGATGTGTGTTGGAAGCCGCCCAGAGTGGTGGGGGAGACCCGGCCAGATGGGCGGGGTATAAATAATATATTATTATTATTATTATTATTATTATTATTATTATTATTATTATTATTAAGCCGTTTTGAACAGAGCCCAGCAACAGAAGCACACAGCTGTATCGAGGCAGCACCAGGTGTTGAACTTTTGTGCTCCTAACAATTTTGTGCCCAGGGCAACCAACCCTGTGCCCCTGCAGACATGACAGGAGAATGTAATGCCTCATTGATGATAGGGTTACGCAGATGCACTGCATACATTACAAATGGCCCCACAAATCCTTATTCCCATTTCTACTGAATGAGGAAAGGGATCATCCTATAAACATCCTTGGCTATGCGAGTCAAAATCCCAGCCAAAGCTTTGTACCTACTCATGCCAGAGTAAGTGGGTTAGATAGGCAGTCTCAGCTTTAGGTGATATTTCTGAATGAATGTTCAGTATAACCTTGCAGTAGACTGCTTGTACCCAAGGAACAGTGAGAGATTTTAGTGAGATGGAAATCCACAGGCAAAACCCATCAGTCAATTTTGCACCTGAAGCAAAAGAACACGAAAATGACACATCTCTCGGCTGCTGGCTGAATCTCATTTTGTTAATGATGCAGAGAGGCTGGGGGCAGGCAATGGGCACCCTCTGGGATCTGCCATCCAAAATGTAACGGTTCATATCACGTCTTCATTGTAAGTTCAGGCTTGCAGGCAATAGTTTCTGTGAGATCCTGGTACAGATAAAACTGATAGCAGGCAGGTAACAGCAAAAAGAAGCAGAAAGTTCTCCACCATCATTACATTTATGTCCCATCCTTCTTCCGAGGAGCTCAAAATGCCAGATAGATAGATAGATAGATAGATAGATAGATAGATAGATATAGATAGATGATAACAGAAATCCCTACAGACCACAGTGCCTGGAGGCAGACAGTCAAGTCATGTATATCCACAGCAGTGATCAGAGGAGAAATGACCACTGGAAGGAGCGCAGAGAGAAGAAATGCCATGGTGCACCTGTAACAGCGAAACCGGACACCTTCATCTGCCCCAGCTGCAACAGAGCATGTCTCTCTCATATCAGTCTCTGCAGGCACAACAGGCACTGTAACTCTCCAACAGTTTGACGTTAGCCCTGATGGTGGCCTCTTCCATAGTCTCTTGAGGCAGGCAGATGTCAACAACACAGAGGTCATATTTTCTGATACCTTCACTAAGGAGGCCAAGAGAAGCAAGTGATGGGATTCCGGATGTGTGATCAGGATTTGCTCCATAGGAGTGTCATAAAGAGAGAACTTTCTTTTTGTCAATGTGGAGAATGAACAGCAGGGCTGAAACGAAATTCTGCCATTTTTTGAAATTCAGTGCATTGTGAAATGGTGCTGTGATGAAGTTGTTGTTTGAAATCCAGAATCAGATTCTGTCTTTAAAATTTGGCATTCATCTATTGGTAGGGCCCAGGAAGTGTTTGCGTCCTCTGCCAAGGACTCACCCCTCCTGACCTCTAGGATTGCCCTGTTCCTCCATTTTATTTTGCATGGAAAGGTAGGAGATTTGCTACAAATAACAAGCAGATACCATTCTGAACATATCGGCAATCAACAGTTGCAGAGGAGATTTTTTTGTGGATGAATTCATTTCACTGCCATTGTATATGGATAGACAATTCTAGCAGGTAGAGCTGAGTAACACAGCAATCAGGTTGTTGGATTTTTTTAAAGCCTTCCTTCAGAAAGGCATATAATGCTCCAACTGTGTGATCTGAACACCCTCCAGTCTCTGCTTATCTGTAAGAGTGGCAAAGACACAGGATGCTTTATTTCCTTTTTCCAGATGTAGAAAATGAGATGATATATAAGTGGGGAATGTTGGCACGCTGGACTTCAATAAAGCCTGCTCTCATTCCCTCCCCCCCCCCCTTACATCTGGTCTGGAAAGGCAGACAGTGTTCCAGGCATGCCAGTCACACACACCAGTTGCTGTTTATCCGTCAGGATGACACAAATATGCAATAAATTGCTTTCTTTTCCTCAGTGTGAAGAATGAGAAGAACTAAAGCAAATAGTGGTGACATGAGATTAAGTTCTTGGTCTTACTGACAAATTAAAAACTAACAAATCAACAGATCCAAATTAGCATCCACCTGAGAGTTTCATAAGAATTATAGAATTGTAGAGTTGGAAAAGACCCCACAGATAATCTAGTCCAACCCCCTGCAATGCAGGAATCCTGCCCAGGGTGGGCTCGAACCACCAAGCTCCTGGTTTACAGCCAGACGCTCTGACCCACTGCACCATGTGGCTTCTTAAGGAATTCAAGTGTAAAACTCAGGCCCTTCAAGTTTCCCTATTTTCCAGGGACAGTTCCAGATTTACAGAAGTTGTCCCGGTTTCTGATTTGATCCTGGAATGTCCCGCTTCTCCTTAGGACATCCCTATTTTCAATGGAGAAATGTTGGAGGGCATGGAGTTATCCAACCCCTGAGCCATCTGAAGGCAGCCCTGGATAGGGAAGCTTCTAAAATGGTTAATGTGTGTGTGTGTGTCCGCGTGCGCGCGCATGTATTGGAAGCTGCCCAGAGTGGCTGGGGCAACCCAGCCAGATGGGCGGGGTACATAGCTGCCAAGTTATCCCTTTTTTACAGGGATTTTCCCTTATGCTGAATAGGCTTCCTCGCGAGAAAAGTGAAAACTTGGCAGCTATGGCGGGGTATAAATAGTGACATTATTATTATGTAATAGGACGTCCCTATTTTCATTGGAGGAATGTTGGAGGGTTTGAAAACTGCTGGTGTTCGAGAAAAATCAGGCCACTTGTCCCTAAGTCCAGTTTCAGTGCCAGCAGTCCAGGAAGCAGTCAATGTATAAGCGGTGGGAATTGAGGGGGAGGTCAAGGAAAGTACAGGTCTTTATTGGCTTAAAGTTTGCTCTGGGAAAATTGATAGAAAGCATTGTCCCCTTGCATGTCTAGTGACAATGCTGGATCAATAAGTACTTGCAAACTCCACAGCTTCATTTAAATCGAATGGAAATGAGGGATAAATCCCACACCAAATCTCTAGATAAACTTCATGTGGAGGCTTAACCAGCATTGGCAGGGGGTGAAATTGCTTGCTTATTTATATCATTACTTTGAATGTATTATCCACCCTTCACCTTAAGGTCCCAGGGTGGATTACAACAATTTTAAAAGCAATCTGAAAGACTTACAATTTTAAAAAAATGCAATCTGAAGTGTCAAAGGCGTAAAGAGGTGTGTCTTCAGCATTAGCTGAAAATGAAGGTGCCTGGTGTACCTCTGTGGGGAGGGAGTTTCATAACTTAGGGGTCTGCCACAGAAAATGTCCTCTGCTGGGGGGCCCTACCCATACCTGCCAAGTCTCCCGCTGAAAAATGCGGGATCAGCAGCGGTGCGGCACCAGAAGTTGTGTAGAAGCAACTTCCGGGGCTGCTCTTCCCATGTGTGAGCACTGGAAATCGGGCAGAGCAGCACCGGAAGTCGCTTCTACGCATGCCCAGTGGCCATCTTGGTGGTGTCTGCATGGTGGCGGCCATCTTGGTGGTGGCCGCCACCATGCGGCCACCATGCGTAGAAGCGACTTCAGGTGCCACTCTGCCTGATTTCCAGTGCCCACACATGGGAAGAGCGGCACCCAAAATGGAGGCTCCCTGGCAGGTAGGAAATCCAGGGGATTTCCGGGATTTTTCTCCATTGGGGACATAGCTGCCAAGTTATCCCTTTTTTAAAGGGATTTTCCCTTATGCTGAATAGGCTTCCTCGCGAGAAAAGGGAAAACTTGGCAGCTATGATTGGGGAGAACAGTGGGGAACAGATTAAAATCCAGGGGTTTCCCACGAAAAACAGGATACTTGGCAGCTAAGCCCCTGCCTCACCCTTCTGCCCACAGCAGCTAAGGGTGGCAATGGAGCCCAGGGAAAGCTGTTGGCAACCACCAATTTATACTTGCCTAACAATATCACATGGCTTCTGCTCTACATTATTTTGCTGACATTCCTTCAGCTCGTCAATGACTGAGCAGCCTCTTATTAATGAAAAATGAACATTGTGGATTCACTAAGCCCTGAAGAGCAACAATCATCTGCACATATGACAAGGACACTGTTTTGTGGGTATTAATAAAGAGATATTTATGGTACATGTCTACTCCCAGGTTGCTAGTTCATGTGTCAAACAAGCGTACATTAGTCGGAAGACATTTATACACTAGGGGAGATGTTCTGAATCTTAATTAGAACATCTGTGGCACTGAACCATCTTTTGAAAAGTTTCCATGATAATTTAAGGACATAAAATCTCGGCTAGGCAGCAGCATTTCCAGTTGCAGATAGCATGGTATGGTTGCACCGCTCAATTGATCTCTCTGCAGTGTACTAGGATAAGAAGTGGGGAAGGTGGTGGGGAGGTCAGCATGGCACAAATGCGGCAGCAGTGACTTCAGCAGTGCATTTGCGCTGCACCCAACACATCTCCCTCTCTTCATCCTAATTTACAGCAGCAACTCAGCGGGGGAGAGGTTTGGCCTCAGGTGATTGACAGATGGGGTCCCACCTACCGTATATTCCGGCGTATAAGACCACTGGGTGTATAAGACAACCCCCGACTTTTGAGAAGATTTTCCTGGGTTAAAAAGTAGTCTTATACGCAGGAATATACAGTACTTGTTAAAGTTGACCCATTGAGCAGAGGAAGATAAAGATCTGGCCTGCTGGGCCAAAAGGGTTCTCTACACCGGTTGTAGAGAGACATTATTTTGCATGGTGGTGTTGGTGTGTTTCTGGGCAAAGCTATAGCTTAGAAGCCAGATGACTGCTTGGGAGTAGTTCCTTACATACATGAGTGTATGGTGTGAGAATCATAGAATTGTAGAGTCAGAAGGGACCCTGGGAATCATCTAGTCCAACCCCCTGCAATTAAGGAATATTTTGCCCCACATGGGACTTGAACCCACAACCCTGAGGTTAAGAGTCTCATGCTCTGCCGACTAAACTGTCCTGAGTTCTCAGCCAATGAAACTGAAAGTTGGCAAAGGAATGATATCTTTGCCCTGTGGCTGCCCACCTCAAGGCACAATTGGCCTCTGCTAGCAATGGGTAACTCTGCCCATTTTAGTTTCTTTCCATTTCTTGTTTTTCCAAACTTAAATTCAGTTTTGCACATTTCCACATCTGTTTATGATATATTAATTTTTTTAAAAAAAGAATCCTCATGAAAACCCACCAGCATTTTAATGAGAAGTTGTCCTAATAAACACTTTTTTTGGGGGGGGGACAACAATTTAATAGAAACTAGCCCACCGTGCAAAGATACAATGGACAAACATTTCTCCATCTGCTTTTGACTCTGGCTCCGCCCCATGGCCCTCAGCAGGTAACCCAGATGGAAATGTGGCCCATGAGGTGAAAAGCATTTCCTGTCCCTCCCTGGACCTACCCTTTATGACATCTGTGCTACAGATTGACCCCTGCAATGATTTAGTTCAAGCAAAGTTAAACCCTCTTTGGTAATTTGGAAACCAGCTATGCACCTTTCTTAGTTGGTGCTTGCCCACATTAAAAGAGCTACAAGCTTTTTTCCCAAAAATATATAATTTCCTTCTAAGCCTTGAAAGAGAAAAGAAAGCCAATGTAGTGAGGCACTTCATACAGTCTGGAAGTGATTCATATGATTATCCTTTTCATCCTGAGACTGCAAATGATCTCACAGCATTAATGTCATGGAAAAATATTTCAGAAAGTCATCACAGCCTCCTCTGCCAGCTCCTATTTGAACACGGTGGGGCTCGGTTTTAGAACGGATGGGATAAGGTAATGATTTTGCCCAAGGCCTCTGAAGTATCATAGAGTCCAGTCCCCTTGGTTAATGTTCAGCCATCAATTGCACCATCCTCAAATCTTTTAAATCATTATAATAAGAAGTTATGAGTACCATCAACACATGCTGAATCCCTGGAGCCTCTTGTGCTCTGTTTCTCCTTTACATCTGCAGGTGCGGCTTTGCCTCTAATGGACTGGATGAGAGCCAATAAACCAAAGCTCAATGCCGATAAGACAAAGGCACTTTTAGGACTCAGCTACAGCTGCAAATAAAATGTTTCAAATGTGTTGTAAAGCGCTATATACAAAAGTGACACTAGATGGCGAGAGTGAGCTATGCAAAATGCAATGTACTTTTCAAAACTTTTTTTAAAGCATTTTCACAGCATTTTTTAATGTGTGTTGATTCCAACTTAATGGGGGGTTCACTAAACTGGATCGATAGGAGACTGTCTGCTCTTGATGGGGTTACGCTCCCTCTGAAGGAGCAACTACATGGCTAAGGGGTGCTACTGGATCCATTACTGTTGCTTGAGGCCCAGGTGGCCTCAGTGGTACAGAGTGTCTTCCATCAGCTTTTCCCAGTGTCCCAGCTGGACAGGGATAGCCTACCATCTGTGGCCTACGCTCTGGTAACCTCTAGGCTGGGTGGGTTGCTGCAATGCTTTATACATGGGACGGCATCTGAAGATGGTTCGGAAACTTCAGCTGTTGCAAAATTCAATGGTCAGGTTGCTTACCAGAACAAGACAGATTGAACATATAACACCAGTACTGGCCTGACTGCTTTGGCTGCCAATAGTTTCTGGGCCCAATTTAGAGTGCTGGTGCTGACCTATAACATACCCTCAAACATTTCTCCAGTGAAAATAGGGACGTCCCATTCCATAATGGTCATTTTACTATTTATACCCCACGCATCTTACTGGGTTGCCCCAGCCACCATGGGCAGCTTCCAACATATATAAAAACATAATAAAACATTAACTATTAAAAAGCTTCCCTATACAGGATTGCCTTCAGACGGCTCAGGGGTTGGATAGTTCCATACCCTCCAAAACGTCTCCAATGAAAATAGAGCCATCCTAAGGAAAAGTGGGACATCCCAGGATCAAATCAGAAGCCGGGATGGCTTCTCTAAATCAGTGACGTCTCTGGAAAATAGGGAAACTTGGAGGGTCTGCTATGAAGCTTTACATAGCTCAGGAACTCAAAACCTTAAGGACCACCTCTCCCCATACAAAGTGACCCAGCCCCTACACTTGTCATCCAAGGCCCTTCTCTAGGTCCCCACTCCCCAAGAGCTTCAGAGTGTGACAACATGAGAATGGAAATTTTTAAGACAAAAACTTGGTGCCCAAGTAGCAGCCCAGCAAGATTTCAAAGCTCATTCTGGAACACCATCAGCTGGGTGCTAAGTTCTGGAAATGCTAGAAGTTTGAATAAGAGTTAGACAGGGGTGGCCAACTCCCAAGAGACTGTGATCTACTCACAGAGTTAAAAACTAGCAGTGATCTACCCCTTTTTGGGGTTCAGGTCAAAGTTGTTGAGCTTTTTTTTTAGGAAGGAGGAAGGCCCATTTTGGGGTAGTTTGGGTCAAAGTTGTTGAGTTTTTTCAGGGAGGAGGTAAAATGTTGAGCTTTTTTAAGGGGAGTCACAGTTGTTCAGCTTCTTTGCGGGGAGCCAATGATCTACCAGTGATCTACCGCAGACGTCCAGTGACCTACCAGTAGATCACGATCTACCTGTTGGACATGCCTGAGTTAGAGGAAAGAGGCAGTGGACTTGCCATCTGAATGTGTGTCACGATAGCTCCCTTTGCCTCTCCCCCAAAATAAATCACCTGAAGGGGATTTATGGGAATGCTTGTGAAGCACTCTTTCAGCCCATTAGAAGAAAACAAATGCTGAAAGAAAATAGCATTCGATCTCCAAAAACTCACACTCTGCATCCCCACAGCCTTCCTGAGCTGTTTCCATTTTTGGTGACTCCAATTAAATGCCCTCCTCAGACACAAAGCCACTTCTCCAATCTGTCTCCCTTCCCCTGCCCTAAACTTTGATGGGTGTGACATTCCAAAGGTTGAAGTGAGATCATCCAAAACTAAGGCCTGTGAGGCTCTTCTGCCTATCATCATATGTCAAGGGCAAAATGACAGCGATAGGCCTGTTCACTGCAATCAATATAGCCGAGCTTATAGCAGATTGAACAGCTGTATTTGCATTTTGAAATATCCACTTCTGGCTTTCTGCGAGTTCTCATTGTCTTGTCACTTCACATAATAAATCCATTAAACTGAAAGGGGGGGGATGCAACTGCACTTTGTTCCTTTTCTTCCAGGGAGAAAGCTGCATTGTGTGAAGAACAAAGGCAACACACACAGCCTTGCCTTGTCCACATATACAGAAGCAAGCAAGCGCCTGGAGAATGGGCTGACCCAAGGAGTTGCCAGCTGTCAGGGAAGCAGATGTAAGCTGCTCTGGGCTCCTCTCAACAGAGGATCAGCAGAGCTACATAAACATAGTTCCATTCATTCCAATCAGGCAAAAAAAAAGCAAACCCTTCAAAAACCCTCAAAAGGTATACATTCTATGACTCATTCCCCAAAACAACCGTGGCAAAATATGTGCAGAAAGAGGTTCTGTGCATGGTCTCTTTCTTTAAGTTTATTTTAACCTACCTATTTTATTTTATTTTTACTCCGTTATACACCAGTGTGTCATAGTGGTTAAAGGTGGGATTCCTAGTTTACTTTATTTCACCAAGCCAGGACATGGGGCAATTCAGGACCAAGGGCCAAATGTGGCCCTCCAGGCCTTTCAAACTGGCCCTTGCAACTTTTCACAGGGCTCACCCTCTCCCCAGGCACACCCCCTACTGAAACTGCTTCACACTCTTTGAGTGTTTTCGGATAGATCGTGTCCTCCCTCAAAGAGGGCATGTGTTGCGGTGAGACCTGGAGACCGATCCTCTGTGTTGTGGGTGCCACAACACCCAATTGGTAGGTCACTCGATGTTGGGTTCAATCTGGCCAATGGGACGCAGTCTAAACAGATCGAGAGACCTATATATGCCCATTCCTCTTTTAGCGCATGCATTCGGAACAACCGCCCACCTTTCCCTACTTTTAGGGCTTTTGCACTTGACCTTGCTATGCCGTTGTGTGTCATCTGTCATTAGGACTTGGGCACGGCAGGAATTTCCCCCTCTTTGCTGATTGGCTGTTGTCATTTGGGTTTCGCCTGCCTTGTAGCAAATCATCACAACTTGTAAGGTTATGGATAGGCATTCGTTCAGGTGATAGGGATGGGGGAACGCTCTCGCCATCCCTATGTGAAGAGTATTCCGTTAAAGGAATCCAGGGACTCAAATGGTTTGGTCACCCCCTGAGAGGGGATTGTGCCCATGCCTGAGTCCAGGGGGACATCTGGGTGGTGGACATAGTCTGTTCCCGACTTCTACCCAGAGCCTATGCAACCACTCACTTTCTGTAATCAATAAAGTTGTGGCCTAAGAGAGCAGTGTGTTCGGAAACTAGCCTGTTGTATAAATATAACATTTGTATTCATTGCTCTGTTCACTTTTACCTCTGGTCTTGCAAACCACTGGTTGTTGCCTCAAAGGGAATGTGGCCCTCAGGCTGAGAAAGGTTGTTCATTCCTGAGATTGGCCCTCATTTCCCCCCCCCCCCACGAAAACTCCTGTCTTCCCACTGTCTTCTGTTATTGGCATTCCATAGTTTTCAGAATTATTTCATCCATTCCTCTTCTGGTTGATCATTTTTGCCTTAATTTCCCCCTCACAAATTGTGTAGCCAGTTCCACCATCCCAAGGCAGCTCACCATTACCAGCTGAGGAAGTAGAAGGCACAAAGAATCCAGCCATCCCATATTACCTGTTCCTCAGCTCTATTAGAGGCAAAAATTTGGTGTGGAGCTTAAAGTTTAATTGGATGGATGTTGTCCAGGTATGGTCAAAGGTTCGTAACGTGACAATGTCGAGCAATTTGTACTATAGATAAATTACAAATGATGTGCTTGTTCTGAATAGATTCCAGATACTGAAATGCTGTAGAACAGGGCTTTTTATTAGAATCATCACCATCATGTCAAGGATAATGAATAAGTTGAGTGATTTATTGCTCAGAGATCTCTAATTTCATGTTGTAGGTCACTGTGAAGCATTTGGCCCATTAACGCAGCTATGATTTACACAAGACAATTCAATGATAGCCATTTTGCAAGGACACTGAATGTGCCAGAAATAACCTTCTGTGTCTGAAATTTGGGTCCATTACTGGGGAAATTCAATCATATGCATGTATAAAATATGTGTTTATAATATCACAAACCAGGAATATTAATGTACCCCCTTGTGGTGTAGTGGTTAAGAGCAGTAGACTCGTAATCTGGGGAAACGGGTTCACATCTCTGCTCCTCTACATGCAGCTGCTGGGTGACCTTGGGCTAGTCACACTTCTTTGAAGTCTCTCAGCCTTACTCACCTCACAGAGTGTTTGTTGTGGGGGAGGAAGGGAAAGGAGAATGTTAGCCGCTTTGAGACTCCTTAGGGGAGTGATAAAGCGGGATATCAAATCCAAACTCCTCCTCTTCTTCTAACAAACAGTTTATTGTGACAGTTTTAGGGGGTGGCTTCTTTTTCACGCTTGCAACACCACTTTGACAGGGGAAAGGAATTCCCCCATGTACCTTGCTCATCCCTGTTCCTAGCTTGTGTTACTACTGTCTGCATACCTTGGCCTATAGCTGTATTTTGATGAAGCAGAACAGAACGAGCAGGAATCTTTTGGGGATGCTAATCTTACATCAAGCATCCCATTATAAGGGTTGATTAGATGATCCCAAGGCTATTGTCCAGCTCTAAGGGCAGATTTGCTGGTATGTTAACTAGGGAAGCTTGGATATTTTGTTCAGCATGCAATTTTATGTGAACAGATATAATTTGCAGTAACTACAAGGTTTGGAATACAGTTATCCTACAGTTTCTGCATTTGTCTGAATTTTGTGGTGTATTTCTAAGCTCCTTCCCCGCTGCATATTTTAGGATAAAATGCATACAAGAAAATTTGTAGTTTAGGATGAAATGCAGTGAAAATAATGTGGATTTTTGTGTGCGTGTATTTCAAAAAATTGTATTGATGTGGGAATGGGACACAACAGATATATGCAAAACTGCAGTGCTCTGGAAAGAGACTGAGCTGGTGATCCCTAATGTTAACAGAGGCTGGATCTAGACACATTTTTAAAAAAACCCAACATTTCAGGAAAAAATAATGTTCATAATTTGGGGGCATCTTATACACTGATAGATCTTCCCCCATTTTCTTAAATTGGAGCCCCCCAAAATAGAGGGTGTCTTATACATGGGGGCGTCTTATAGATGGAAAAATACGGTGTGTGTGTGTGTGTGTGTGTGTGTGTGTGCGTGTGTACACACAAACTAATGTAGCTGAGTCCGGAGTATCATTATTTTCCTGGAGATTTGTGTTGCTGCATTTCTTCCTGTGAATATACAGTTCGACATTCCATCATATACATGGGAGATTCTGACATCTATCCATTTGTGTATTGCTTCACCTCTTCTTGCATAATTGTAGTTCTGCCTGCCATTCTGCATACATGTTTGTTCCTCTCCTCCCACCCCACAACGGAACATGATTGCCTGACTTCCTCACCTGCCGGTGAATGTTTTCAGGGAGATGCTTTGCCTCTGGCCCAGGGCATCTCCAGGACAGTGGGTGCTCCTGGTGCTTTCAGGTGTGCTGAAAGGTTGTCTTCCAGCTGGTGTATGGAAAGACCCTGAACTGAAGGCAATGTTCCCCCAGTGTCAGGGTGTACCACAGCTCTGGTACTGTCAGGAATGAGCCAGCTCCTAGTGGAACTTTACAGCCGGCTGCAGAACAGAGAGGGTTAGATCTGACGCAGGCTGAACAGCAGGCAGAGGAGACTTCCCCACCCCTTGGAATGCCAGTTACCAAGGGAATGACTGAGAGAGGGCTAGAACATAGCCAAAGCTCTCAGGAAACTCCAATTGGCTTGAACACACAAATACACAGTCTGTCAGAAAAAGTAGAGGCTGGAGCTGATCCAATAAGTCTGAGGGGTCAGCGAATGTGAGGGCTGCTAGACAGGAAGCAAAACAAGAGATGAAAAGGGCAATGGTTCTATATATTCTGTGGACACCAGAAGTAGTCTTCAGAAGGGTCATCTGGAATGATATTGCCGGCAGCTGCATTAGAGCCATCCAGAGCTATCTCTTTGTTTTTGCAATGAATCCTCCTTTTTAATTACCTACGATTACTGTGTTATCTAGCCCGGAACCTGGACTCCTGACAGGTACATTTTTCCAGTCTTGCCATCTCTTTCTCCACCCCACCCAAGGCTCAAAGGACACATCTCCTGGAGTTCTTTCTTCCAAGGTTACTTCCCCCTGGCCAATGTAAATCAGCTTTAGGCAGGCTGCTTTTGAGTGGAGCTTGGGGAAGTGGAGAGATGCCTATTCATTCTTTCTTCTTCTACCATTCTTTAGCTCAGAACTGTCCGATGCGCTGGCTATATTCTCCATCCACTGAGTGTGCCTCTGAATGTCAATTGCTGGGAATCTCAAGCGGGGAGAGTGTTGTTGTGCTTGGGTTTTGGGCTTTCCATAGGCATCTGGCTGGTCATTGTGAGAACAGGATGCTGGACTAGATGGGCCCCTGGTCAGATCCAGCTGGGCCATTCTTATGGTTTTATGTCCTTTCTCACTTCAGAGTGGAGAAGGAACTATGGGGATCCTCAGCCCTTGCTGTGCAGGTAGAAAAGCAGGATGATGTGAGGGTGGGTTTTAAACTAAGAAAAGGACTGAGTAGGAAAGGATTAAGGATCACCTTTCTGCATCCGCTCCCTCTTCTCTGACTTGTCAGCTGCCCCATAAAATAAACATGAAGGAAAGAATAATGGCACTCCAAGTACTTTAAACTTTTAAGTTCTACTACAGCTGGAAATGCCACTCATGTGTATGGGTAAGCATTCTGATTAAATGAGAACAATTTAGATCTAAGAGTCTTCATGGGTATTGAATGATCCTTATTTGACTGTTCACTTTTGTGCACGTAGAAGGGAAGGTGGTTAAGAGGATGGGAAGCTATATAATTCTGCTACAATCTTATTATGAGAACATTGACTTGTAGCACCCTGTTGATAACAAATTAGGAGGGGGAAAGTTCAATAAACTTTGCATCTTTAAAATGTAATTGAAACTGCAGAGGCTTAAAGCCAGGCGTCGGCAACGTTTTCCGGCCATGGGCCAGATCATCACCACTGACGCTGGTCCGTGGACTAGACCGCTCTGGACTTGCGCAGAAGCAATTTCCAGTGCTGTGCTGCCCATTTCCAGGGCGCCAGAAATCGCTTCTGCGCATGCTCAGACATGCGCAGAAGCAATTTCCAGCTTCTGGGCATGGGCAGCGCAGCACCAGAAATCGCTTCTGCGCTTGCCTGGACCTGTGCAGAAGCAATTTCTGGCATCTGGGCTGCATGCCCAGATGCTGTTTCTGGCATCTGTGCATGCGCAGATGCCATTTTCGGCACCACTCGGCGAGTCCCCACGCCGTGATCCGCCAGTTTAGCATGGTGCGGCACAGGGACTTGCCCATAGCTGCCAAGTTCTCCCTTTTTTAAGGGAAATTCCCTTATGCTGAATAGGCTTCCTCGTGAGAAAATGGAAACCTTGGCAGCTATGGATTTGCCGAGCAGGCAGTTTGGTGACCGGGCAGCTCATGGGCCAGATAAACGGCCTCCATGGGCCAGAGGTTGCTGATGCCTGCTTAAAGCGATAAAACAGTTATCTGAAATCCCCAGAAGCAGAATAACAGGATTGAACTCAGCCCTGATCACTGACTTCATTATTCCTGTGTTTAGTTTTTCATCTTGTGGAGTTCGTTTCAGTTGCTTCATGATGGTCTACTTCACCAGGAAAGAAGGGATGCAGTCAATTCAAGGCAGCCCAGTTCACTTTGCATGTAGCACCAAAGCTACTTGCCTGTATCCATGGATACTTTGATATGTACCTGCAGCAGCCTGAGTTGAACTGACCTGGATGACAGCATGATATGGAAAGCACTGGAAAGCTCATTACTTGAAGTTCTCCCAAGTACATTGCAGCATTTGACAGTGGCTGGCACAGTCCATTGTGTTAATATTATACATATAATGTGCGCTTGAATGCATTGTATTTAAAATGCTGTAAAGGGAAGTTTACCTTAGGCAAAAGGTTCCACTCTGGCAAAAGCGTCAGAAAGGGCTGGTATTTTTTCCCATTACAATGAGTTAAGCTACCTGATGACTCATCACTGGAAATATAAGCTGCAGAGCTCTCACAGCAGAAAGCTAAAACTTGAGAGGCCAGTGTGTGCTTGTTGGAGATGGCAGCGGTTCCCATCTTTTTCTCAGAACCAGGACTCAAGATGGCTCAACAAATTTAGAACAAGCATGGATGAAACACAAAAAGTTAAAAACATATAAAACAGAATAGTTTAAAAGCAACTAAACTATAATTGAATTAAAACAATGTAGCAATAAATTTATTGCGCAGATAGTAAAAACAGCAGTACTATTAAAAGCACTTTATTAAAATGCAGCCCTTCAGCTTTTTTTTTAAAAAAAGAAAGATCCTCTTTGCTTTTAAAGCTTTTGGCTGTAGGGCTATTTTGCTACTGATTTAAAATACCTTAATTAACTTTTAAAAATTGATGGTTTTCAATATGTCTGCCTTTTATCGGCTTGTTAAATGTCACCTTGGTTTTTTTTGGGGGGGAGGGGGGATAAGAGTCTCATAAAATCTTGTAAATAAAACTTCACCTGGCTCAGAACTGAGAGTGAACTAAACAGATTTGCCCAGATTTGTCTTTTCCTTCCCATAAGTGAGAACCACACTTTCCATTTTTAAAAAAGTGCTAGAACAGGCAGGTGCAAGCTAGAAACAGGTGTGTGCACATGATCATTGACTTATAGGTGGGGTTGTTGCACAGAACAACATTAGCAGCTGAATCGTTACTTTCTCTTTCCGTAAGTAACTTGTTTTTTAAAACAAAAAACAAACAAACCAGTATTTGGTGTTTTACAGATCATTTAATCCATGTGACGTGATCTTTGTTCCTAATGCTCGGTGGAGGAGATCTTTACAGGGTTTGCTGGGTCAGTAGCAACACTCAGCATCCTCTGGCAGTTTCCAGGGTCCAGCAGTCTATCAGATCTCACCAGCACTGATGGAAGCCCTCCATTCAGGTTTACCAGGCAGCAGTTACATTGCCAATCAAGGTCTGCTGGGGCACAGCCCTTTATCTCGCATTGGCTAAAGAAGGAAGAATCCAAAACCTTGGCATAGTTTATTTTGTATGGCCAAAAGCAAGAATGGTAAAACTCTGGGCATCCAGAAATTGCTGGAGTGCAACTCTCTTCATCCCTGACTATTGGAAATGCTAGCTAAGGCTGATGAGAGTTGGGGTCCAACTGAGGTTCCCTACAGGCTTGTCCTAAGCATCATGCTGTTCATATCTCTCTCTGTTTGACTGCATGTGTCCATATCATGCATGCAGCTATAAAGAAGTGTGACTACAAGAAATGAGATGTAACATCCCTCAAAGAGCAGAAGCCCTCAGAATGATGTGTGTGTGTGTGTGTGTGTGTGTGTGTGTGTGTGTGTGTGTGTGTGTGTGTGTTAAATAAAGGCATGCAGCAGGCTGGCATTATTGGCTGCCCATTTGCCAGTAAATCTCATGCTCATTTGTCTTATAATGAAAATGACAAGTTCATAATATAATGCCGAATGCCCACGATTTAATAGACATTTGTGAAAATGACACCATGGTTGTAAAGTAATTGGTTGCTTTGAAGACCTCCTTAGTCAAATGCCATTTGCCGTATTGTGCTGAGGGAAATAATTGCAACCACTAGAAATTGCTTTGTTTTCTACAACAAGGAGCCTCAACTTTCCTTACCATAAAACACACTCCCCTGTCTCTAGGGCGGCCTGTTTGTCCTACTTTGCAGATAACTACGGTCCTCTATTTATAGAGCTGCAAGGAGACAGCCCTCTTTGATGGGCTGCCAGTCCAATCTGGTTTAAATACTAAGAACCAAGGAATGCAGAGCAGCAGAAGGTGGGGCTTGTCCATCAACAGAGCCGGGACTAAGCAGGAACAAAATGCATCTGGCCCCACTGTGTGATTTATTTCTATTTAAATTACAGTACAGTAAAGGTAAAGGTAAAGGGACCCCTGACCATTATGTCCAGTCATGACCGACTCTGGGGTTGCGGTGCTCATCTCACTTTATTGGCCGAGGGAGCCGGCGTACAGCTTCCAGGTCATGTGGCCAGCATGACAAAGCCGCTTCTGGCGAACCAGAGCAGTACACTGAAACACCGCTTACCTTCCTGCTGTAGTGGTACTTATTTATCTACTTGCACTTTGACGTGCTTTCGAACTGTTAGGTTGGCAGGAGCTGGGACCGAGTAACGGGAGCTCACCCCGTCGCGGGGATTCGAACCGCCGACCTTCTGATTGGCAAGCCCTAGGCTCAGTGGTTTAACACTCAGCACCACCTGCGTCCCATTACAGTACAGAAATGCTAATTTATAGGTATAGATGCATATTTGGAAATATAGTACAGTAGCTATTTCCAAATTTGCATCTATACCTATAAATTAGCATATGGTAATTTTATGCAAATCCAGGTCTCACCAAGTTTCTTTTTCAGGGAGGGGTTGTGAATAAATATTTGCCACCTCTACCCACGCAAAACACTCCCTTAATCGTTCCCGCTAACTAGAATATAATGGTCTTAAAATACTTGCAACTGACTATTGGTCTATGCAATGCAGAGAGGTGGACTAGATGACCCTTAGGGTTCTTTAAACTCTTCAGTTCTGTGATCTAGCTTCTTATCACCTATAATGACTGGCAGCGGCTCTTTAGGATCTCAGGCAAGAGTCTTTCCTGGCCAAGGCCTGAACCTGGGACTTAATACGTACAAAACAGATGCGCTACAACTGAACTACGACCCTTCCTGCAACCATTCCAGTAATGCAATGGACAAAATCTGAGGAAATGTATGCCTCCCTATAAATGAAGTACATTTTTTTGCACACGCAGCTCCTGAAAGTGCAATGCAAACACAGTGGCAATGCACGCAGTGGCAAATCCTCATGCGATTTCCTTTAGCGGGTCATTCAGAAGACAGGCCTGAAGTCTGCGCATGTTCTATATTGATTTAAACCAAGTGTTACCAGAGGTATAAAGCAGTCTTGAATCCAAGGTCTTAAATCCCAAGTTCCTCGGTTTAACTGGTTTGTGGAATGGCTTATTTTTCCTGTTTAATGAACAAAAGTTATAACCAGTGAAATATGAGAGTCAGGCTATCACACTGTCCTGTCGAGTTGTTGCAAAGATCCATTAGTTCATTAAGTCCCTGCCTCTCTTACAGCAGGATATAGTGGAATTAAACTGAGGAATTAAACTGATTCTACTTCATTAGCTCTTAAGCATTTGTTGAAGGAAAGTAGGGAGAGAAGGGATTAACTGTTCTGCTACCCACAAGCACCCGTAAATTGTGAGGCAGGCACTCCAAAATTATAGGATTTTAAAAATTAATACCAGTTTATTAGGTTCTTAAGCTTTTAGGCTGATTTTGCCCCCTCTCCCCCAGACTTAGCTGCACCTCAAGGGTGCTAAGCTGAATTTCTAAAGGGATCGGGGGAGAATATTCTGCAGCAGCATCCTAATTTTAGGAGCTGATGTTACAAGGGCTTTGTAATTCGGGGTTCATGAAAATTGGAGGAACATGATTTTAATGTACTTATTTAATATTTAATTTGAAACAGTATAATACCTACCTTTCCACTGCAAGGTGATCAAGGCAGCTTACGAGCTGAAATAAAAAACAGAGTCAAAGACTAAAGCAAGTTTTAAAAACACAGACACAAAATCCATGCTAGCAAAACAGGCAGGCAAGAAAAGGGATGAATATCAGGGGTTATATCCAATAGAGCCATCCTCTTAGTGGATAGACTTCTTCCTTTCCTCTCCCCATGTGGCCCCTGGAAACCTTCAATGTGTGTCAGAAACATAAGTAAAAACCCAGGACAGATTTATTGGAGGGGGGCGGGGGGGGCACAGGCAGAGGGGAAGGAGAAGAAGTCCCATTGCATAAGCAGAAGCCCTTGCACTAACACGACACCTTCATTGGATACAATCCCATGTTATTATTGAACAAAAAAAATGGTTTTGACTCAATACCTAAAAGACAGGGGCAACATCTCTCTGAGAACATTATGTAACTGGCGCACGCATTTGGTAGCTACCAACCTAGTCTCCAAATGTACCTGGCCTCAAAGAAGGACCTCCATGAACTGACAAGTTCACATGGAAGAAGGTAGCTCCTCAGATACCAGTCATTATAGCCACGTCCAGACATTTGCCTGAATAGGTAAATGTCAAAATGTGTAGGGCAGGGTATTGGGGGACCACAAACAATCCCAACCTCCAACACCTTTGTAAACATTGTTGTCCTCCACTCAGTCCCCCAATCTTCTCCATGTTATGTGAGGAGGGTCCATGTGGAACTACTTCTCGCATTTAGGGGCCCTGCTCTATCACCCAGTTCAGGTCATCCAGTGAGATTAATAACTGAGTGGATCTCCTCAGTCCTAGTCTGACACTCTGTTGTTGTTGGCACCCATCTGTCTTGAGAGATAATACGCCTCTGGGGGTGAAGTCAAACCACTGTGTTAGCAGTGCCAAAGTCGCTAGCCTGGGCAGTGTGTATGGAGGTCCTGTGCTGCCCAGTTGACAAGACTTGTTGATGTGGTCCAAAGGAAAGCAGAGCAGTACATTTGGCACCAGCTTGAGTTGCCAGATGGAGACCTTAGCCTTTTTTCTCCTGAAGATATCCCACAAGGCAATGGAGGTTTAGGATCAGAGTTTTCCTTCTCCTAGGTGGGCTAGGTCTGAGGTTGATGAGCCCCATCTCGCGCTTCTAACTACTATACAATTATTAGGCTACACACACACTCAGCATAACAATCTCCTCTGCATCATTGGCTAATGCATAGTAAGGTGGTCCAGAGGAACTACTCTACATGTCTTAATTTCCCAATTACAATTTACAATGCAGGTCACACCCTCGGTCCATTTCTCTAAATACTGTATTGTCTACAACACAGACTAGCAGCAGCACTTCGGGGTTTCAAGTAATCATTTCCAGCCAGGGATTGAACCTGGGCCCTTTTGCATGCAAAGAAAAGGCTCTGTCATTCAGCTGTAGCCCTTCCTGCTTCAATACAGGGGGGAAAAAAACTTGTGCCTGTTATAATGGAAGGAATCCCCCACCCTTTCAAGGTACCTGCTAGCAGACTGCTGTGTAAATATTAACTGGCTGATTAGCTGGGGTGAGTTGCTGAATCAAGGCTCAGTTCAGTCCTTCTATAACAGAGCCCCTTCTACAGCTGTAATTTAAAAAGCTAAGTGGCATACCTGCATTCTGCCAAAAACCAGAGAGCTTTCAATGAGGACCTGTGGATAGGCCTCATCAATTTAAAAGGTCACCGTATTAATCTGTAACGACATAGCGCTTCAGAAGAAATATTGGAAAACCTGCTCTGGGATTTAATTTGAGCAGACTCTTCACGAGAAGACAATCGGTTTCCACGGATGAGCATTTGAAGTCTAAAGCTCCACTACTGATAAATGACTAGGAGTTTTTTTTTAAAAAATCTACTTTTGACAAATCAGTAGAAACATATAAAATGTAAAGATGAGGGTGGGGGGAGGCTCTCATTCTGAGCATGGAGCCAGTTGCTTTGGGAGCACAGTTCTGTTTCACTTTTCTTAGCACAATTCAACAAATGTAAGAAAAGAGCTGTTGGACCAGGCCAAAGGTCCATCTCGTCCCGCATCTCATTCTCACAGCAGCCAACCAGATGCCTATGGGAAGCCCACATATTGCCTCTGTCAGTGGAGGTGCAGCATAGACATCATGGCTAGCAGCCATTGATAGTCTTATTCGCTGGGAATTTGCCTAATCCTCTTTTGAAGCCACACAGGTTGGTAGCCAACACTACTACTTATGGTGATCACTACGTTAATGTCTTCGTACTTGCCTTTAAAGAGTTGCTTTATACTGAGCCAGACCATTGGTCCTCTGCAGGGTTTCAGGGAGGGGGTTTCTCCTAACCCTACCTGGAGATCTTGGCCCTTCTTCATGTGAAGCAGATGCTCTACCACTGAGCTATGGGCCTTTTCCAGCCTTTGAAGGCCTACACATCTTGGGGTGTAGGTACCTGAAGAAACACCTGTTCCCTCCTCTTCAGCACTAATTCAGAAAAAGAGGGAGGGAGGGAGCGAGCAGGGTGGAGGTTGTTCAGGTTGTCATACATAATAAAAAATGGTGAAGGCAGATTATGCTAGCCAAAATGGAGCCACTGATTCAAGATACAAGTGTGCTATGTGGAAACATTGGCATTTGTAGAAGTGCAAAAAGGAGGAGGGAGATAAGGACTACTCCAGCACAAATCAGGGCCTCCCTCAAAGAGGGCACATGTTGCGGTGTGCTGGTGCCCTGGGTCAGCGCTACCTGCCATGGGCAGGGAGCTAGTCAAACCAGAGCCTATGCAACTACTCACTTTCTGTAATCAATAAAGTTGTGGCCTAAATTCTGCCAAAAGCCAAACCAAAATTTGAGTATTGTCAGAATTTATTAGGGGGGGGGGTGTTAAAGGTCTTAACACACAACTACCACAACCCAAAGGGCCTGCAAAGAACTGAGCATGCACAGTAGCCACAGACCATTGCCTGGCAAAGAAATCTGGAAAACCAGGGAAGAAGAAGGAAGGGAATGTCTTGCTTGAGCTCCTCAACAGTATCTGAGCAGAAGGCATTGCAGGCTTGCGGGGACCCTGATCAGAAGCAATCCTGCAAGGATGTTTGGATACTCGGCAACATTTCGTTGAAGGTCTAGCTTGCCTGTCACCAGAGGCAAGATTCCAGACATAGCAGCAAGCACAGCCTTCCCTGCCAGCTGCCCGAAATAGATATTAACTTTAGCATAACTATTGGATTAAAATCACAAGTGTCATCTCATTTCACAACGTTAATGAAACAGTGTCGGAGAGCACTGCTTTGCTTGTCAGGCTTCTGTTTGACACAGAAACTTGATTTTATACGGTCATGGTCAAACTCTTGTGATTTGTTTATTCTTACATTTGGTCAGGGGAGACTTTGAAGCAAAGCTCGGCCTGTGGAAGATGCCTTTTTCAAAACTGATCACTCCAGTATTCACGTGATGTCCTGGCCAGTCTCCCATGTCCTCATATGTTCATTGCAGCACCTGATTTTTCTAGATCCATGACATCTTGCCTGCTCTTACTATTAGATGGGGTGCCTGGCTTTTCTTAATTTTGCATGATCATATACCCTTGTTTTCTTTGCCAGGGACACTGCATCCTAAGAGCAGCCACTTTCCCCCATACGTATGAGAACAGAAACAATGGTTCATCATGCCATCATTTCTCAGAACAAGGATGAAGAAGAAGAAGTAGAAAGACCATCTGGTCAGCCACCTCATCTCTTAGAAAGAGCCTCTCAGTGATGCACCTCCATCTGGGACCAAAATGTCAGAAACAAGCAGGGTAGGGTTACTAGAAGAAGATAGCCCAGGACTGAATGAGGCAGAGCTGCCTTGTTGCGAGCCATAATCCATTTGCTAGTAGCTGTTGTGTAGCAGTAGCTGAAAACACATGGGATTGGAGGAGTGATCCCATATCCTCCAACACGTTGAAAGAAAAAACTGGGACACCCCCTTCCAGGACACCATCTTCCCTTTTTCTCTCTCACAAAGGCACAGAGGCCATTTTGGGTGCCATGATCCCGTGTGATTTCGTGCTACAATTTCCCCCTGAAAAAAGGGGCTTTCTTTGGGCATGACATCCAAAAATGTGTGTTTTGGGGCACCACATGAGATCACAAACCCTGAAAAAAGTGCTTTTCGGGGAGAAATCGTGGCATGAAATTGTGCGCAATCACAGCACCTAAAATGGTTGCCATGCTCTCATGAGGGGGAAAAAATGGGATGTCCAGGTTTTTCCGGGACAGTTGAGGGGTATGAGATCCCACTCCCTTTTCTAATTTCCCATAAACTGTTATTCATATTTAGAAGGATGAGGCCAAGTGACCACTGAAATTAATTAGTTTTCTCCAAATGTTGTGCTGGAGGTCAAAACAGCCACTGGAATCCGTTCAAGCAAAGTTGCTGGTTTGCTTGGCACAGCAGTCTTTGGGAACAGGTTCAAATGGTCAACAAACTAAAGAGTGATTGCCTCTGCAAGCAGATTTGTTTGGAAAATAATATAAAAAAGGATGATGTGTTTCTAAGGGGTTGGGGTAACAAGCACTGAAGCAAACATGCTCCCTGTTTGTTCTCCAAGGCTGTTTGTGGCAGCTTAGTATTTCATACAGAGTTCAATCTTCCCAGATAACTCCATGCTTCGTAAGAGTCATTCCTTTATGCAGCTGACAAACTGGACTCCTATCCATGAAACCTGAAGCCACAATAAATTCCATCCAAATGCTTATCATCCTGTTTAAGAGGAATGTAATTTATTGTGGGGTGACGAGGCCTGAATGGGGTAATTAATTGAAGGGGAGTTGATTTGAATTCACTTGGGGTAGGCTACACAAAAAGAAACTGATCTGAGGTTCCAGGGTGGAGTAATAATAATAATAATAATAATAATAATTTATTATTTGTACCCCGCCCATCTGGCTGAGTCTTCCCAGCCACTCTGGGTGTGCAAATAGAATAATAGATCTGAAGATATTTGAGTGGGTAAGGAATGGGAAGTATATTTATTGAAGGTGGGAGAGTTGAACGGGAAGTGCATTAGCTTGCTTTCTGTGAAATTCAGCTTCAAATATATATACACGGTATTTTTCACTTTGTGTCTATAATTGTGAATAAGCATATGCAAATTTGACAGGTTTGGAGAGAGATGAGACGACGTTGGCTATCATATGCTCAGATTTGTGTGCAGGGAGACTAGTAGAAATGGATGGATGGAAAATTCAGTTCGGATTGCATTTAAAGGTGAACCTGATGAATTTGAACTTTCTGAAACTATACGGGATCTGAGACACAGCCATCCTTCAAAATTTGCACTTCTCCCATTTTTGTAGTGCAGTTCTCCAGCCTGTAATGTGTACAAAAAACCCTACCAGTCTAAGTTCATAGTGCTGGTATCAGTGTATAAAACCGTATGTATACAGCTTGGGACCAGAATACCTGAAAGATCATCTCATCCCTTATATACCCAGTCAACCAGTGTACTCTGCAGGTGAAGGCCTCCCGCAGAGACCATCTTATAAGGAGGTCCATTTTGCACAATGTAGGAATCAGGGCTTTAGGATTGTTCCACCTGCCCCTTGGAAGTTCCCTCTCCTTGAAGATGAGCAGGTGCTGTCTTTTCAGCACCCACTGAAGATTTTCCTGTTTCATTAAATCTTGTAAGATGAGATCCCCCCCCCCCCCGTGTGTATCTGTAATGGGGTTAATTTAAAGGTGTCCCGAAGATGTTTCTAAAATGCTTTTATTGTTTTATCTCTCGTCGTTTGCTGCTCTGGGATCCTTTGGAAGGAAAAGTGGGATCTAAATTTAATAAATGAATAAATAGAACAACAACAAATGCATATACTGGAGTAAATTGTCCACAAAAATACTCTTTCTTCCTGTGGTTCCAATTTCCATGCATTTGAAAGGGACAAGATGGAAAGAGTAGACACAGGCACCCTTCAAAGCTGATGAGGCCCTTGTGTATCTTGTATTTACCTCAGGTCTATAGCCAAGGTCAAAATATATGAACTCTGCTGAACTGTACTTCTTGGGAAGCTGTATCAGTGTGCACAAAGTTGCTGGGAAAGAAACTTTTCTCAGTATTTTCAAATTCTCACTGGATCAAAACAATTTCCTGTATCTTGGATTCTGGCAAGTATGGGAGCTTTAAGCAAAGTGCACTCCATTCAGAACGCCTCGCCAATTAGAAGCCTTTCCCGTTCATCTAAATTAAAAATCACCCCAAGCCAGCATCCCCACACATCCAAGTCACGTGCCAGCCACAAGGAGAGAATTATCAAATGATAGGTTTGCATTGCCAAGTCTCCAAAGTAATTACCTTTTGTTCATTTTTCTAATTAATGCCGTGGCCTTTCCGTGAGCTCAAGCCCTGTAAGCATATGCCTGGTAGAGCTCAACATTAGCCATGCCTACATTGCCAACCTACTTACCACCTGCAATAGGAAGCTGTGCCGTGCCAATTTAGTCCTTTGGTGCAGGTCCTGGAAGGAAAGAATTCGACAGACAAGTCACTCCCAGCAGAGTCCTTTCCCTCACATTGCTAGCCCTCCTGCCTCTCTCAGTGGGCTCACTGTCTCACCCCTACAGTCATACCTTGGTTTAAGTACGCCTTGGTTTGAGTACTTTCAGTTTAAGTACTCCGCAGACCTGTCTGGAACGTATCAATCCACTTTCCATTACTTTCAATGGGAAAGTTCACTTCAGGTTAAGTACACTTCAGGTTAAGTACGGACTTCCAGAACCAATTACACTCATACTTTGGGTTAAGTACGCTTCAGGTTGAGTACTCCATGGGCCCGTCTGGATCGGATTAATCCACTTTCCATTACTTTCAATGGGAAAATTCGCTTCAGGTTAAGTACGCTTCAGTTTAAGTACTCCGCGGACCGCCTGGAACGGATTAACCCACTTTCCATTACTTTCAGTGGGGAAGTTCGCTTCAGGTTAAGTACGCTTCAGGTTAAGTACAGACTTCCGGAACCAATTGTGTACTTAAACTGAGGTACCACTGTAATTCCACCGGTTGCTCCTCTGTCTTCTCATGTTTGTTGCCTGGGAGGCAGCCAGAGAGCAGGCAGGTGACAGGAACTGCCATTTCTTCTCCTGCCCTTCACTGCACTGTTGCTCACTTGCTCACTCCATCTGAGCCCTAAGGGAAGGGCGGGCGAGAAATAATGATCAGTGGATCAATGTACATATTTTTCATGCCTGGAGAACTTTATTGCAAAATCCATAGAAATGTGTATTTCAGCGCATAGCTATATTTTGGTTTGCATATTGCCTGGGGAAGTGAAAACCAGTTAGATGCATGTTAAGAATGTCCTCGCCTCTAGTTGGAAATCTTGTGCAATGCTGACAACTGAAAGGGAGGGAGTTTTCAACCGTGGGCGTGGGCCTCAGCAGGAGCCTAGCTACCCAATCTCTGGCAGTGGCCCTGGCTACTGTCTGCTGTGATTGGAGTGGCTTTCTCAACAAAGTCTTTTGCAGAGACCTTTCCCAGCCCAACTTCCTGTAACCTTTTTAACTGTAGTTGCTAAGAATGGAAGCACTAACTTCTGGATAGCTCAGTTGGTTAGAGCGTGGTGCTGGTAATGCCAAGGTTGCAGGTTCAATCCCAATCCCCATCTGGGGTTGGACTAGATCAGGCACCCATATTGTGTAGTTTATAAGTCTTTCTAAATAAATAAATGTTGCTGAGGGTCTGCACTTGAATATCCTATTTCAAATGATGAGTTCAGTATTGTAGCCATGGGCATTCATTTAACACTTTTCACCACGTTTACTGAAGGATTTGGGAATTAATGCAATTCTTTTCTGTTGGAGGCTGATTATGTTAAGCTGTTGTGCTAATTAGGGATAAAACTAAATGTTTCATTTGAATTTCAGTCAGGAAAAAGGTATTTTTCATACAAACACACATACATATGCAAAGTCCCAAATCGATTCTGTTTCTGCTCATTGCCTAATGCTTCAGCTCCCTGATGTTAAGGAAGAGTGGAAATAAATGTTTGTGTGATGACGAAGTGTACATTCTATGCAATAAAGTTCAGACAAGCTCCCCATCCTCAATCTATAATACGATGCTGAAATATTAGCTAGATGCTCGTATAAATATAGAATCGAGACTGGGCTGAATTGCAAGTGTGAAAGAGATTTTCATGTAGCTTCCTTCTTCGTTTTCATTATGAATTAAATGGGCCTGTTCAAAAAACTCAAGGGAGGCTTGAGATCAGAGGTGTGAAAGGAACAGAACACAGCAGAAATAATCCACCGTTAGCAGAAATGTAAGGTCCACAGAGTGCATGGATATTTTCTTCCCTCTAGGGTCGTCTCCAGGCAAGCTGATATGAATTGGGTAACCATGTATACAGCCGGCCACAATCCTGCAATCATAGCAACATGCCCCTGCCAGTGCCACAATCACAGGAATTGCTGCTAGTTGTATTCAGGGTCAACTAGGCAGCACACAAAAATCCATAGCCAGGAATGGTGGGATTAGGGTTGAACAAATCTTTCTCGTTTCCACTCCATGTCATTTCCCAATCTTCTGCCCTGTTCCTGCATTAATCTCAGAGTGCTTTGCTTCAGTAGTCTCAAAAAGACATGTTCTAATTTACACCCAAGTGCATGTTTCAAAATAATATGAAAATACAATACAATGCTGAGAACTGTGTTGCAACATTCAGAGTAGCACATCATCTGCTGGAGAGCCACCTTCTGCTTTGAAAATTAGTCCGAGACGGGTGGGGCTGCTCACATGGAAAAGGAAATGCCTTGTGTGAAGTAGCCCTAGGAGAATGCAGAATTGCCTCCTTCAGCCACACCAGGCAGTGGCATAGCAAGGTCAAGTGGTACCCGGTGCGAAAAAATTATTGTCACCCCTCCCTCCCTTTTTTTGCCTGCAAAGATGGTTTGACTTTCTTTCATATTTTGGGGGAGGAGACAGAGTTGTTGGGCTACTTGGAGGAAAGGCAAGGAAATAAGGTAATAAGGAAAATAAGGAAATAAGGAAATAAAATATAAATAAATTGGTTTGCGAAACTGCCCAACTGTTTCTGAAGTAGAAGCGGAAGGATCACCACCAATTACTGTTACTACTCAAGTTATGTGAACAGGCACACATCACTTTCCTGCCCCGAGTCCCTGGCTTCCCAATCTCGCTCTTCCTCTTTAAAACAGAAAAGCAGATTTATTTAAAATTATTTACACTTGTTTACATCCTCTCCTCATATATCTAAAGAGTGTTTTGTTTTAAAAAAATGGATATGTACTCATTCAATTTAAGCACCACTGGGATGTAGTGTTTCATGGCTGCAAGCTGAAACCCACGCTGGAATGCAAACTGCTTCCATTCAGTTGTTTATCCAATTTCATTTTCATCCTACCGGTAGCAAACTCATTCTCCCCATGCTGATGCTTATGCAGTCAGAATGGCACCACCCATGCACAAGAGGGCTGCTACGAGCAAGCTCAAGGGAATCCTATTCACCACGTTCGAGCATCTTCCTGACATGTTCCCCCCATTCAGTGGAAGAGGCTCCTGTGGTGCTGTGGACCTTTCTGTTCAGGATCTGATCATCACTCTGCAAGGGCAGATCCCCAAACCACAGCCCAGCAGTAGGCTGTCCTTGTCATGCAAGGTGGAATCACCAAGTTATGGTCAAGTCTAGATTGGGTTCTGACAATTTTCTCCTCAAAGTCTCATGATTTCCTTCCTGCTCTGAAAACTTTCGTACAATTTGGTGTCCCTCTCTGGATGTAGATTTCAGAGTTTTAAAAAAAACAACTTTGTGAAGGACTACTCTTTTGTGTGTGTGCTTTATTTATAATAAGATCCTATTCATTTCTTTAATAGAAGTGCTACATCAAGCTCAGGAGTGGGGATTGGTCCTCAAGACCTTGTTGGACTCCAGCTCCCATCATTCCTGACCATTGTCCATGCTGCCTGGAGTAATCTTCCCGATTCCCTGTTTCCATGGCAATCTATAAAAAAAGCTAGAGCAGAGCCAAACCAGGCCACTGAGTTTCAAGAACGTTTTTTGTGCACCTTTCAAATGTTCATTTTCGGCAAATTTTCAGAGGGTGCTTGAAAAGTTAGGGAAGTGTTTAGGGAAGGGGACGGGGAAAGTATCTGTGTTGCCTTGGCAACTGAGGCAATGAAATGAAGGTAATGCAGCAAAGCAAAGAGTATTAGCTTCTTGGGGCAATCAAGTGCAGAGAAGTTGAGCTGATGTTTTAAGTGGGTAGCAGGAATGTGCCCACAAGCCACATCTCTCCCCAGCCATCCTGCACCCTGGCCACCCTCTGGCAGCCATGTCTTTGGCAGAAGAAAGTGGCACAAGGCTGTATATGCATCTGCCTCCTTTGCCCAGTCAGAACTGGTTGGGTTGCATGCACAGCATATATCATAGCTGCCAAGTCTCCTGTATTCCCTGGGAAACCCCCGTTTTTCCAGCTGTTCCCAGCCGGAAAAAAATGGATTTTTTTGTTTTTTCCCGGTTTATTCTGGCGCTGCGGCCATTTTGGAACTGGGCGGAGCATGCTCAGAAGCAACTTTAGATGCTGCTCTGCCCAATTCCAAAATGGCTGCAGTGTGACTTCTGGTGCGGCGGCCATTTTGGAACTGGGCAGAGCAGCATCAAAAGTCGCTTCTGAGCATGCTCCGCCCAGTTCCAAAATGGCGACAGCGCTACTTCCGGTCTGCTACTTCCGGTCCGATCCCTTATTTTTCCGGCAGGAACTTGGCAGGTATGGCATATATAGAGGGGACACACCAGCTACAAAGAATCATGGGAACTATCATTTCCACTCACAGAGTTACAATTCCTAGCAGTTCCCAGGATTATTTGGGTGCTTTAAATGTAAGGTGTGTTGAGAGTTTGGTAAATATAGTGCAGCGGTGTACAGAAAGAGTCTGGTAAGGCTTCCGGTTGGAAGGATAAAGGAACATGAGGTTTATCGGCCAACATAGCCATTCTGAGTACAGTGGTACCTTGGAAGTCGAATGGAATCCATTCTGGAAGTCCATTCGACTTCCAAAATGTTCAGAAACCCAAATGTGGCTTCTGATTGGCTGCGGGAAGCTCCTGCAGCCAATCGGAAGCCACGCTGTATGTTCAGCTCCCGAAAATCGTTCAAAAGCTGGAACACTCACTTCCAGTTTTCGCTCGTTTGGGAGCCGAAACGTCGGAGTTCCAAAGTGTTTGGCAACCAAGGTACGACTGTACAGGCTTGTTCTGCTTGTGGCTGATTTGGAGGCATGAGCACATACTATCTCCTACTGTAACTGGCTGGAACTGACTCGGAGAAAAAGCAGGAAGGAAGTAAAAGCCGGAAAAGTAGTTACTATGAGAGAAGGGATTGGCTAGGAGGAAAAACAGGTTCTCTTTCTGTATATTGCCCCTGACTGGTTCAGGTAACTTATTGCAAGTGCTGCTACTTTACTCCCAGCATGTTGTGTACAAAGTCTTGATCAGCTAGACTTCCCAGACTGGTAGAGGAGCTATGTGTGCATAAGACCCATTTTGCATTAACACTGAATGTGTGCAGCCACTGGTGGTATGGCCAGTAAGCAAAAAAATAAACTAGTCCCCCACATTAATTGACTGCAGGGGGAAATTTGGTGAACACCTCTATGGCCTCTCAATTGATCTCGGTGGGGTATATGCTTGAATGGACATTCTGATACACATCTAGTGTGCATTCTGGAACAACTAGAGCTACATCATGACTTAAGAACTAGGACAATATGTTGCTTCCCCCCCCCTTTTACTGGTAAAATTCCATTGGCTATTAAACTTTGTGCATCACCAGGTTCACTAAATGTGGTCCAATATTCTTAGGATTATGTAATAAAAGAGGACGGAATGGCCCTCTTAAGTTTCTTTTTTTAAGCTTTCACCAAAGCTCCAGAATGAGGAATACAAGCTTTGAACAAGTAGTACGAGTTCATTTTGCACCCCTTGAAAGGGCATTGTTTTGCCTTGGAAATGAGAGCTAGAAATCCAACACAGCTGTGCCGAAATTCCGCAACTACCTGCACTTCCTGGAAAGAAACTGAATATTTTTGTTTGTTTGATCCAACAAGCTTTCTCAGTTGAATGAATAGGTCTCTGCTGTGGGTGTCCATTTTGTATTGCTTTTAAAATTCCACTTCTGTTGCTTTTGACTATATTCGACCATTTTCACTATATTTTGTTCATCGCCTTGTGATATAGATATAGAAATAGAATGTAATTAACAACAACAACCAGATAGCTTTCCTTTTATTGGTGCTCTTTGAATGCTCAATGATAACAGTGACAGCTGTGCAAGGACCACTCTGTGCTGAATGACCGTGGCACAGATCATTCTAGAGGTGTAGCCTTTTGATTTCCTCTCTTTCATAATAAGAGTGGCGCTGTGGGTTAAACCACTGAGCCTAGGGCTTGCTGATCAGAAGGTCGGCGGTTCGAATCCCTGCGACGGGGTGAGCTCCCGTTGCTCGGTCCCAGCTCCTGCCAACCTAGCAGTTTGAAAGCACGTCAAAATGCAAGTAGATAAATAGGAACCGCTCCAGCGGGAAAGTAAACTGCGTTTCTGTGTGCTGCTCTGGTTCGCCAGAAGTGGCTTTGTCATGCTGGCCACATGACCTGGAAGCTGTATGCCGGCTCCCTCGGCCAATAACGCGAGATGAGCACCACAACCCCAGAGTCAGTCACGACTGGACCTAATGGTCAGGGGTCCCTTTACCTTTACCTTTCATAATACAACCGAGTCCCCACATTTAATCTTGGGTGTAGGAGCCCATTGCAAGAAGACTGTTCTGCTGTTGTTCTCAATCTGCCTGATCAGAGCTTTCCCATTTTCCTATATGGAAATATTAAGGCTGACAGACACTCATTCTATCACTCATGGATTCCATTCAGACCCATCTGCAATGTAACCCATTCCTTTGAGGAAATCAGTCTGAATTAGCAAAAGGCATCCATTTATGTGTGCAGGAACCAGTGCAATGAATGCTGATAATGAAGTATGGATGCATTCCTGGCAAGCTTTGACAGAATGTTATCCGGGTAATATTATTTATTGTTATCACTACAAAGGACAGATGTGACCCTCGGTCTCATGAAGTTCAAGGCAACAAACATGGTTCTCTGTGAAAAAAGGGGTATCTACACATAATAACAGGAAATGCAGTACACAGAAAGCTGCTGAAATCATACCACCATTCATATAATTTATTAACACATTTTAGCACACCCCGAAATGACATTGAAATAGGATAACAGACACATAAATTAAGGGTTGCGTTGAATATATTGGGTTTTGCTTGTTGAATCATCTGCAACGAATTCACTGTAGCCCTATATTTTCCTAATATAGTCCAGTGATTCACTATCACCGTTTAAATTACCTTCTATGTCAAAGAGAAACGATTTTCCTATTTTAGACCTGATGGCTGCTTTTGAGTCGATCTCGTTTTTGTCCTTTTGTCCTTTCTTCTTTAGCCAGACATTGGCCAAATACAGAGAATGAACCGATTCACACTGAACATGAACCTCCCTTGGTCCTCCTGCGACCCACACAGCTTGCAGCTAAGCTTCGGTGTGCCTTCCTAATTCAGGCTCATGGTACGTCTCCTCCAGGCAAAGCATGAGCTGTAAACCCAAAAACAAACCTTGGTCACAGCTCATCCTTGTCTGGAGCAAGACAAACCATGTGGTAAAATGCTAAGCCTAACCATGGCTTGGCTCATAGCAACACAGCAGCAAGAACTTGAGGAAGAGCGAAGCAGCCACAATCTCCTTCCCAAGGAGTTTATGCATTCAGGCTATGCCTTCGTTCTCTTAGCATTACATGTGAACCAGCTTGATATCAGTTGCACTAAAGCCCAAAGGAAATAAATGGGACATGTTAGCCAAGGATCAAACTAGATACAATGTTAACTGCATCCAAGGAGTTAACGTGCATCTTTTAAACAATTTAAATAGCCGTCATGTATTGGGTGGGTGGGTCATTGAGCTAGGTCAGAACCAGGATGCACAGGAAGGGGTGTTTCAATTCCACCCCATGCCTACCACAGTTCTGACAAAAAATCTTTAAATGGAAACTTCCATCGCAGGGAAGCACTCACTGGGGATAATTTCTTATAGGACTGCGGTGTTGGTGAGTTCTAATTCTGTTCCCTCTGCAGCAGCTAATTAAATTTTTGAAGCATGCACTTTAATTTCTTTACACATAATTAAGATCTTTTTTCGCACTATGGTTGTAAGCCTAAACATACTTACCTGGGAGTAAATCTGGACATCCTTTTGAGTAAACCATGATTAGGGTTGTGCTGCATCTTCTCATCTGAGACAAGCTTGGCTAACCTTTTGTGCACTGGAGCCAGCCCAGAATATTTCGCACCTTGCAGTGGCAAGCATCCTCACAACCATAATCCTTTGCTTGGAAAACGTTAACAACCCTGCAAAATACATTCTGTATCATAGTCCCTTCCTGAATATTCATAGCACTAGGAAACTGGTATATCTAAACCACTGCAAGTTTATTTCCCATTTGCATTTGCAAACCATGGACAAGGTTGGCAAAGCAGAGACTTCCAAGAAAGCTTATATAATATAAATCTAGTGGTGTCTACACTTCCCATGATTCTCAGCAACAGAAAGTGGAGCAAGTTGGAAAGAAAGTGAGCAAAAAGGGGGCTGAGATGGAATGTGCAAAAAATAAACTAAAGCTGTGTTGTTACCCTTCCTATTTTGTCTTCCTGGTCAGAAACAAGTTGTTTTAAAAAAAAACTGTAACCAAGTGATCTTTATAATTTACATTGACTGATAATGATGAAAGGTTGCACAGACTTTCATCCAATGCAACACTAAGCAACCATCCCATCCACACAAGGAGTTCCACTTGCTCAATCGGACTTTCCCCACTCTCCTCCCCCTGTGCACCCCCTAAATCTGATCTGGGGTTTCCCTCAAATCTCCAGAGCAGATTTGAGGAAGGTGGGAGGAGGGGAAGTCTAATTAAACAAATGGAAATCCTGGTGCTGAGGGGATGGTGGCTACTTATCATTACATTGGATACATGCCTCAGCCTCCAGTTCCCATCTCTAGCCTCAGCTTTTCGATCGTTTCTCCTTGCGAGGGAAATATTGATACCCGGGGTGAAATTTTGCCTGCTCTTGTTGAAAGGTTTTTTTAAAAAGGAGGCGCAAGAACAACTAACAGGGACAAGTTGGCAAAGTCATCGGGTTGGCGAGCCCCTCGCAATAAGGCACACCTGAGAGGGACCTCCCTCGCCATTTCAGGCATGCATCAAACTGATTATTGCCTATGCAATCTTGTCGTCTTCTCTTCCCCCCCCAAAAAAAACCCCAAAGAAAATGGTTTATTTGTACACAATGGTCATCGGTTCAGTTGAAGAAAAGAAAAGGCGATCAAAAGAGATGTCACTGTGTTCCGCTGAAGTACATTTAATACAATATACCAAGCTCACTGACTATCTTTACAGTATCCCCTTCCCAAGAAGACCCTGTGTGTTTCCTGAGCCCATCACATTCTCCTTGCAGGTTGGATCTTCAACGCTGTTCCTTGCACAGCCGTGCCTTGTTCGTTATATGACTGTTTCATCTGCATCCAGTCATAAGTCATGGCTCTTTTTTCTTGAGTAATCAGAGCTCCTCCTGTTTAAAGAAATAAAAACCACAGAAATATATCAAGATGAACGTTCTTTAGCTTATAATCATAGCGTACAGAAGAAGATTCCCTGTCCCTTCGGGGAGTCCTATGAGGTGTCAAGGATGGGCATGACAGGTCATAGGAGACTTTTTAGAACCGGCCCTTTGAAAGATGGAGGTCAAGTAGAATACAGACAGAATTTGGTTGGTTCAGAAAGCAAGGTGGGATCAACAGGAAGCCTTCTCAGAATTGTTCAAGAACAGGTGAAGTGATCTAAAGGTTAAATGGATAGGTGAGAGACCAATGCTTAGGAGACAGCTATCACTGCAGGTTCTGATCAGAAGTTCCCACTTGATGGATGTGTTCCTTCCTGATTGATTTCTGGAATGCTGGGGACACTCACAACACAACACAACACAACACATGTGGGGATTATTTGTCTAAGGTAAAAATCAGTCAATTGGGGTTTTCTGAGCGATGACTGCCAGGGAAAATGCAGGAGGAAGGACAAAGGATAGAGCTCCAATGCTCCTGACTCACCCTGCCAAACATCAGCTCAGAAATGTTGCAGACCTTTACTTATCAATGGTCTCAACCCCATGCAAATGGGGAGTTGCCTGTGTGTGTGTGTGTGTGTGTGAGAGAGAGAGAGAGAGAGAGAGAGAGAGAGAGAGAGAGAGAGAGAGAGAGAGAGAGAGAGGTAGGATTCTGTAGGTGTACTGCAGGCATGTCAAACCTGCGGCCCTCCAGATGTTTTGGCCTACAACTCCCATGATCCCTAGCTAGCAGGACCAGTGGTTGGGGAAGATGGGAATTGTAGTCCAAAACATCTGGAGGGCCACAGGTTTGACATGCCTGGTGTACTGTATTGGATAACAGTGGTTCCTAGGATTTTTTGTAAAATGAAAACAAGAAAGCAAACTACAGAACAGACTGAGACAAAGTTATGGAGAAAGGAAGCAAAATTGCTTAGAAACAATCTCCCCAAATCCAAAATAAGTTGACTTAATTGAATTTACAGATGTTTCCTAGACCTCCTTCCCCCAGGACACACACACACACACACACACACACACACACACACACACACACACACTGGTATCACAACCCACATTATTCAGAAGGACTTTTCAGAGGCTGGGGGGTGGGGGGACATAAACAGGTTCAGAGAAGAGGAGGAAATGGGAAACTTTCCTTCTGTGAATTTCAAGTTAATTTGCTTTAAGATCCGCACCTCTCATTGCTTCATAGCATGTCATTAATGATCAATAGATTAAGCCTTAGCCTATTCCATGTGTCTTATTACGTGTCTTATTAGAACCACTCTCCTTCCACGAACTTCCTTAAATGTATCTTTGGATGCAACCCAGGAATCCCAATTGTGTGTTTGCCCTGTAACGTTAATGAAAGGGTTACATTTTTCAGAGTATTCTATATACCTGTTTTCCCTCCAACTGTACTCCAAGAATAGAAATGCACCTACTTTTGGCGGGGGTGGAATAAACATCCCAAGATGGGCATTCATTTAGGGAAAACAGTGGTCCTGGAAGCACCTCCTCTTTGCTAATTGCCCTGCACCTATGCTAAGCTCGACAGTCAGACGTTTGGAAGCTCGACAGTCAGACGTTTGCACTGCAAGGCACTTAAACTTCTGATGTGGACACTTATGAAATGGAAGTACTTTTCTAGCTCTGTTTACTGACATGCACAATGCAACACTGTCACAATAATGAAAAAAGACAAAGGCCAAATCCTGCCACTTTCTCCAGTGCTGGTTAAAAAAAAAACCCAAGATTGAGCTGAGTCAATGTGGAGGAGTATTTGCAGTTTCATGTGCAACAATATTTTTGATCACATAGAATCCTTTCACACACACCCCATATGCAACAGAGGGGTATTCTTTGTCCTCGAGGCAACCGAGTATTCTGTCAGTCATTCAAGCCTACCAATGGTCCTTTGAAGGCGGAATTCATTTCTCTCTGCTTACTTTCTTTTTCGAGGAAGCAGAGCAGATGGCATGCATTCTCTGACAGAGGGCAAGTGTTTCACTGCCCAACAACCCAGCCACTTGGATGTACAGATATTCAGGATTTAGCCCTAAGGGTAGGACTACATGCTACAGCAGCTACACTGAAAATGAGGCTTCCTTTTCTCTCCATAAACATCTGGTTTTACATGTGCTGTGCCCACAAAGTCATTACAAAGTGCATTTTCTTTCATCAGCGTGTAAGTTTTGAGTGGGCTAGAGAAATGCACACTGCAATGATGTAGGGATATGGGTTAAGTTGAGTGAAATGTTAAAGCCAGAGGGGTGGATGGGAACAAGAGTCAACCCAGGGATGGTGTGTTCAGCAGCAGCTCCATGTTCTTTGTAGTAGTGTGTAGTTTTGCCCTAAAGAACACAAACAAGCAGACATACCAGCGGGGGGACAACCCCATTACATACACACAGTATGTTCTTTGATACCCCCATCGGTCTAAGCATTCTACTCTGGTGGGGAAGGGCAGGAGGTGATACACAACCAAGCACCCTGAAGGGTGAAGATTTGCAACAGACGTCCGAATACGATGCACACAGGGTTTGGCTTTCATTTTATTAGAAAAATAGAAAAAGCTTAAGTTTTGAAATCAAAACGAAAATAGGCATTAGAAATGAAATTAACTAACCATGTGGTTTTATCCAAGGTCAAAACTAGTTTCAGAAGGAAGGAATAATAAAGAATAAAGGTCAGTAAATGAAACAAGAAGAAATGGACCAAAAAAGTACTCTTTTTTGCTGTTTTATGTTAAGAATGACTGGCCATTGTTGTTGTTGTTGTTTAGTCGTTTAGTCGTGTCCGACTCTTCGTGACCCCATGGACCATAGCACGCCAGGCACTGGCCATTAGTAAGAACCATATGTTTGCCTGTTAGAAATTGAAATCTGTTCTTATACAAAGCTTATCATTCCAGAAAGAACAAGCAGTACAGTTAGGTAACTTTGCATTACTTTACTTACTACTGGTACTGAAAATGTGGTATAAGCCAGCCCTGCTGCTTTGGAAATTTGCCTACTCTAGATCTCTTACAACTCTACGCATGTAAACCTGCATAGGGTTGGGCTGCAAGTTCAATGGGACTTACTCCCAAGTAATGCATGCAAATGACTGCAATCTTTTACAAAGGACAGAAGCTGTCCCTTCTTGGAAAGGCCTGGTCAGCAACCCAGGCCTGAGCCCAGCAGAATCAAACAGAGGATGAGGCCAAGGCTGACAGCCTCAGGAAGGCAGCAGCTGTAGGTTACAAGCAGAACATTATGGATGTAAGGCTGAGAAATTATAAAAAGAGGCCACTGCAAATCTGGAAGAACGGGCCTTTCCCAAAACTACATGGACAGTATGTTCTTCTTCGGCTGCAGTTCTTCTGCACACCAGGATAGTCCAGGTTTCCAAAAGGAATGATAGAAGGAGCTGCAATGTGGGCTGAAACAGGTTCTTTTTCATACAACATGGGTTATTTAGTTTCCCTACTTTCCCCAAACTATCTTTGAATTAAACAGTTTGGCTTGTTTACCTCAAGAGCCAAAGCATGAACTCCGCAGGATAGTAGGCGCTGGTAAATCCTACCTTTAGGACCCACAATGAATTTTGAAGCTCGGCAGGAGTCATTTAGCATTTAAAAAAAAAAGAAAATAACCACTGCGGTCTTCCCCCTTTCCTGCCAACAAGTGCCTCCGATAAAGCAACGGCTTCATCCATTTAATAAGCAAATCCTCAGCTCAGCGACTGCCAGCAGCAGATTTATTTCAAATCATTTGGCACGTCTCTTACCCTGAACAAATATGGAACACCATCTGTGGAGTGGAAAATCAAAAGCTATGCCTGCATGTGGTCTAAACAGCAATGTAAACAAATAGGTGGAGATACTTTGAAAAATAAATGTGGAGAATTTCACCAGCATCCCCACTTGCGTCTACATACTTTCCAGGTGATCTTTCTCCATGATGCTAAATTTTAGGGTGGTCCACCCAGTGGCAGGGTGGAGTTGAAAAAAAAAACTCTTCCATTTTATGACAGGGGTAGGAAACCTTCAGCCTGTAGGGGCCTCTGTCTGGCACCCAAGACTCTCCCAAGGTCATTCCCTCCCAGTGGCCCACTGCTCCACACCTTCCTCAATTGCTTTTGCCTGGTTGGAATGTTTTTCCTGAACTGCGATAATGGTTCCTGCTTAACCGGAGGGGTGTGTGTGTAGAAACCTCTGGCTTTTGTACAGCTGGACTAGAGCCTACTGTATGAGGATAAGTCGCATCCATTGTTTCGCTCCTCTCTGCCTCTGACCCTACCCTGCCACTCACATACAGAGCCCGGATGGTTTCCCACCAGGAAATGTGGCCAATGCACTGGAAAAGGTCCCAGAACCCTAGTTTTATGGTGTACCTCTCCCTGGTATCACTACAGACGAAGGGTGGGCTAGAAACCCTTGTTAATAATAAGCGCACCAATAGATCACTGCTGAGGCACACCCAGGATTGTGAGGCCTGAAGAGATTGTGATGGTGCCTCTTCAAGCATTGCCATTGGCTGTGGACTTTTGGTGACATCTCAAAAGCACAAAGAAGGTGAGCGAATACAAAGGTGAGCCAAGCGAAAGGTCCATTGATTAAGGTCCTCTTCCTCACCAGGACACAGCGGGGACCCTGCTGTGGCATGCCTCATTGCTTGGTCTTCTTCCATGTGGAGGAATCGAGTGGGCAAATGGAAGGTGGTGGTCATAATAGGGCAAATTTGCTTGCCGAGTGGGATTGCAACCGAGTGGAATCCTGGGAAGGTGGCTGATATCCCTGGAAGGAAGCTGGCCCCTGTCTGGCAAGGGACCTAGCAGAAGCTGGCAGATGTTGGTGGATGGAAGCCAGTGGAGTTCGCATTCGGAAGCTGCTAGATGCCATAAGCAGGCTGATGTTTGCTTGGTTGGAGCTCATCTTCAGAAGTCCGTTAGTACTAATGTGAATGAGTGGAGCATGAAAGATGAGTGCATGAGTCCGTTGGCATTCTTCATGAAGTCAACTGGCATGTGTTTGTTTGTGTGATTGGATGTGGTCGAGGCAAATCTTGCGTGTATGTGCTCGAAGGTGATGTGTGGAAGGAAAGTGGTGGATATTCATGAACAGATGAAACCTGTGGACGCTGGCAGGCTGAGTTTAGTGGCTGAAGTTGCCAGGCAGAAGGCAGCAGGAGTGCCCGGGCGATGCTGCTGGATGGTAGCCATGCCACTCATTGTTCCCAGGATCCCCCACCCCCACCCCGCTTTCTAGGGATGTCCAAAGCTAATGAGGTTTTCTCAAGACCACCCATGAAAGCAATGCAGAGAAACTGCATGCCTTAAGGAAACCAACTTGTGTTTCTAAATAGACGTCTTTCTAAATACATATTAGTGTTTGAAATATTTATTAACCACCCTTCGTCAAAATATTCCAGAGCAGTGCACAAAAGTATAAAATAAAACTAATGCAATAAAACAACAGTAAATAAATATATCAAAATACCACAATGCAAAAGCAAATCCCTTAATGGATCTTAATGGTAGACATTCAGTTCAAGGGAGAAAAACTGATCCTGATAGGAATATACGCCCCAAATGGGGGGGAAAAACAAAACAAAAGCAAATTCCCCCTGCCCCACACCCCCAAGAAACCCTACCTGGGCAAAACATAAAACAAAAATGATCTGGAAGCAACAACCCTTACATCACTCCTGCCATTGTTCATCATGTTCTGCTGCCTAGTGTTACTTTCGCTTGATAGCTTTCATGCCCCCAATAAGGGGGAGAGGGAGAGCACAATAACTTCCTTTCTCTAGAAATATGGCTAAGTGAGAGAGCACACGGGGCCAATTTTCCTACAAAGAAGCAGATGCTCTCAGCAAAGTCCTGCCAATAGACCACCTGAGCAAACACCTGAACAGATCACACGGGCCTCATTCCCACTAACAGCAGAGGAGGGAGTCATCCTGTTCCTTTAACTACACAACATGGGCAGAGGGCTGTGCAGAGAAGTTGGAATGTGCAGTCAGGCTTTTGAGACCACTGTGCTACTGAACAGATTGTTCCCCAAATGCAGGGTAGCACCAGAAATGGCCCAGCGGAGTACCAAGTTCTGCTGCCAAAAGGAAAAGAAGAGAGAGAGAGAGAGAGAATGATATCCTAGTGCAGGGGTAAGCCAACGTCATAGCTTCAGATTTTTTGGACGACAACTCCCATCAGCCCTGAGCAGTATGACCAATAATCAGGGATGATGGGAGTTGTAGTCAGCAGCATTGGCTATCTATGCCCTAATGCAAGTGTGCATGTATTTGTACATGCCTAAAAGGGCCGTCTGGATCACATCATATACAATTGGACTATGGAATCTGTGGCCCTCCTGCTGAACTCCAGCTCCCATCATCGGTTACTATTGGCCATGCTGCCTGGGGCTGATGGGAGTTGGAGTCTAACGCCATCTGGAGGACCAAAAGTTCCTCACCCCAGTTATACAATTCACCCTGTTGTCTATGTTTGTCTTTCCAATGTTTTCAAATAATAGTAACGTATCAAAGCTCTCAAGATAGCACTGCTTCTTTTCGTTAGTTTCTCAACTTCAATACAGGATCAGCAAGGATTTGGGTCAAGGTCCCAGGGTTCAAAGATGCACCTTTTGCAACAGTTAGCCTCAGCGGACCTGGCAATCCCAAAGCCACTTATTATTCTATAAAAAAAGTTTTTGGGGCTGCCCCAAAGTAAATAATGTTGAGATTCCACTCGTGGGCTGTGATCAGCAAAACCATTGTTTATTTGGGGTCCATCTGTCCTACGAAACGCTTATGCTTTCTAAACGATTGTCAAGTTTAAACTTCAAGAAACAGTGGAAAATATGCCTAGAAGACACCAAGCAGGCATGCACCTAATCATTCGGACAAAATGCTCCATGGATCATTCACCAGATTTGGCTGGTAATCTGAGGAGTGCAGGAAATAACAATGGGAGCCAATCAATGGCAGCATCCAATCACAAAGTAGAGCTTTAAAAACAACAGCTATGTGCCCACAACTATTAGGCCTGACGGCTAGTTTGTGGTTATGGTCTCCTGGAAAGAAAGAAAAAGTATAAGCAGCTACCAAGTTTGGAGTAACACAGTTTTGTATAGCTACACACTAGAAGATCTTCAAACAGAGATCCTAAATTAAGATTCTCAGTATCTTTAAAAAAAAAAAACCCCACCCTCTTCACATACAACTGCTTTAATACAAAGAATTTTGGTACTGGGGTATCCAATACTACGATGATGCTAAGCACTCACAGGTAAACTTATTTATTTGTTATTCTGTCTTCCTGGGGCAACTGTAGTTGGGTAGAGAAAGGGAACCCTAATTCTTAGCATTCTCTCCAGATTTATGAGGGGAAAGCCACAACAGACTGGGATAAGACTGACAGAAATCTTCAACTAAAAAAGGAATAATCTGCAATCAGACACAATCATTCTTATCTGTATTTGGTGTTACTTGGAAGAGGAAGCTTACACAAAGAACTAGCAAATAAGTGTAATAAAAAGGCAAAATGACCTTACAGAACAAACTCTGGCTTTTCAGCAAGCTTCAGGGCCTCATGCATGCCTGCGGCCGATAGCTTACGGTTGATATTCCTATATCTGCATTGCAGCAGGTTGCGATAGGTTGTCCTCAGGTCCCGATTGAAGAAGGCATATATAAAGGGGTTGATGAGAGAGTTTGCATAACCCAACCAGAGAAATGTCCTCTCGACCCACAGCGGGATACAGCTGCAAGACGTCCCGCAGATAAAGGGCCTGGCAGTGGAAAGTATGAAAAACGGCAGCCAGCACACCGTAAACGCCCCGACAACAATCCCCAGGGTGGTGGCGGCTTTCTGCTCCCTCTTGAAGATGGAGATGTTCTTCCGCTCGTGCTTAAGCAGCCGCGAAAAATTTGTGCACTCTTCCGATTCTTTGTGCAGTTTCGCAATGCCGTTCGCCGAAACGACCCCTTCGTTTTCTTCGGGGCGGGGGAAACCGGCGAACTTATGTTTGGCCGCGCTCTTCTTGGCGGCTTTGAAGATCTGGTAGTACATGAAAAGCATCACGGACATGGGAATGTAAAACGCCACCGCCGTGGAATAAATGGTGTAACCGAAGTCTTGGCTGATGAGGCAAACTTTGTTGTCGTTGATATTCTGAGCCCAGCCAAAGAGGGGCGGCAAAGTAATTGAAGCCGACAGCAGCCACACGCTCAGGATCATTTTAGCCATACACTTCCCATTCTGCCTTACGGGATAGGTGAGAGGCCTGGTGATTCCAAGGTACCTAGAAAGCAGAGAGAAAGCAGAGTTAGTGTGCCTTTCGTTAGTTACAAAGTTTGCGGGCAAAACCACTGCTGTTGTAACTTGCTGCAGGGAGCCCCACAGGTTGAACTGTAGCTAGTAATACTAATTTGGCCTGCAGACAAAAGATGAAACAAGAAGTTTGCATTTTATACCAGCCTGGTTCTTTAAAACACACCATTTCTAGGGTAACTATAGCAAGCAGGAGAGTAAAAGGTAATGCATGCACCAACCAAATTTTATTCTCTTTTGCATGAAACAATTCCAATTTTTGGTTTCTTTTGTGCAGTTTTTAAAGTGTGCTTTACAGCAACCTGTCTTCAGGTGTTTGGTCTAATGGCTCAAACCAGAGAGGGAGCTAAAACTCAGAGTTCCCTGGGAAGAATGATTAATTTCAGGCCCAGGACACACGCTCCCCAATTCTACCACTCAGGTGAGCTTCCAGTAAAGGAGACCACACAATTGAATGGGATTGAATCAGGCCACAACTTTATTGACTATAGATGAAGTGGTTTGGCATAGGCATTGGGTAAGCATTTATTTCCAGGCTGCCTACCGTAAATGACATCAGGGTCAACCTGGCAGCGGGGATTCCTATGACTTACATCAAATAGGAGGATCCCCACCTCTAAGACAAATGGACAGAAGCAACTCCATCACGGGTCTCTTTAACAGGATACCCTATTTCTGGAGGGGAAGGCGAGGGTACAACCCCCCCTCCAACCCCAGCTGAGGTTAAAGGTAAAGGGACCCCTGACCATTAGGTCCAGTCATGACCGACTCTGGGGTTGCTGTGCTCATCTCGCATTATTGGCCGAGGGAGCCGGCGTACAGCTTCCAGGTCATGTGGCCAGCATGACAAAGCCGCTTCTGGCAAACCAGAGCAGCACATGGAAACGCCGTTTACCTTCCCGCTGTAGCGGTTCCTATTTATCTACTTGCACTTTGACGTGCTTTTGAACTGCTAGGTTGGCAGGAGCAGGGACCGAGCAACGGGAGCTCACCCGTCGCGGGGATTCGAACCGCCGACCTTCTGATCGGCAAGCCCAAGATCTGTGGTTTAACCCACAGCGCCACTAAACCACCACTAAACCGCCACTCGAGCCAAAAGGCTCACTGCCAAACCCCTAATCTGCCGCCAAGATTTTAGGCCCTGTGATATGTCAGACAACCAGATCTCATTTCCCTCCCCCGACAAGTGCACCCCATCTGACCGGTATAGGGGCTCTCAATCAAAAGTAATGTCAGGGTGCCAAATCACCCTGCCATTCCACTGAAGGACGCTCTTGCGCACTGCCCGATTGGCTTTCTTCTGGGCCCGGTTAATGCCCACAGGATCGGGGTTGCACCAAGTACACCTCTCCAAAAGTTCAGACCAACAGATTAGGGTGGCAGGATCCTCGATAATTGCCCAGGTTAGGTCAATTCTCCACTCTGGTGGAGCCAGAGTGACTGACAGGCAACATTTGCTCCCGTTCTTCTTTCTGCTAAGATAGACAAGGACAAAGCTGAGATGAAGGACAGCCAAGTGCCACTCCTTAGAAAAGTTGAAAGTAAGAAGGCAGGCAGGTGGGGGCTGGCTGAGGCTGGTGGGGCAATGCCAGGTTCTCCCTGATGGATCAGTCTCAACTTGTTCTGATTCAGGAAGAAAGATTGGGTCCGGTTTTCATTCCAAGTTTGGTTTGTGTTCATTCTCCCTAATACTTCTGTGGGCTCCCCCACCCCCCCAAAAAACCCATTTCAAACCTTGCCTTTAAAAATTTGCATGTCGGTGGAGTTGGGGTTGAGGGGGTTGGGGTGTGATTCTTTAAAGCAGAATAAAGCAACAGCTTCAATGGAAATATTAGTCTTTGGTATTTATAAATGTTCTAAATGCGGCAAAATCAATTTCAAAGAGAGTTAAATGTTTTCATTCTGCTTAAATGAATAAAGGCATTTTGCAGCATTATCGAGTCACGCTTCTTACAGGGACTATTTTGGAACACGCAGATTTCTTCCACGGTTTGATTAGCTTACAATGACTTGAAACAAAGGAGCATTCCGTGGTCATTTCACTGCAAGAAAGGCATGCTTGCTTAAATTCTCATATCAACGGTTTCTATGTTAAATAAAATGCGTCCAAGTGTTTTTAGATTCCATCCCACCCACAGGATTAAAAAGAAGCTTTACAAGATGGAAGAATTCATGAAGCTAGCACCATTTATAATGCTACTCAGCAGCAGGTGGGTAACCTGGCGTTTTCCATCTACAACTACAAATCCCATAATCTCTGGCTGTTGTCAATGCTGGCTGGCGCTGATGGGAGCTGGAGTCCAACAATATCTGAAAAGCCACAGGTAAGCCCTTCCCTGCTGTTAAGGAAAGGCAGCTTTTGGAATAGGGTAAGAATAAAACAAATGCTAATACTTCATCTGCAGTTCCACATGTTTCTCGACAGTTTTGCCATGACTGATGGGACAGTTCAAGAGTTTGGAATTATGCTCAGAGGGAAAGCAGCGCCCGTCTGTCCCTGCAAAAACAACCAAGAATCTTATGGCACTTTATAAGCTAAGCCAATGTGATGCCATCTAGATGTTTTTTGGGTTCCCATCCCAGCCAGTGGTCAGGAATGATGGAAATTGGGAGTCCAACAGCATTAGAAAATCACCAGGCACCAGGCACATTTTGCACCTGGCTGAGCCTAGGGCTTGCCGATCGGAAGGTCGGTGGTTCGAATCCCCACAACGGGGTGAGCTTCCGTTGTTTGGTCCCAGCTCCTGCCAACCTAGCAGTTCAAAAGCACGTCAAGTGCAAGTAGATACAGTCATACCTCGGGTTGCGAACGTGATCCGTGCGGTAGGCACGTTCGCAACCCGCAGCATTCGCAACCCATAGTGCCACTTCTGTGCATGCGCATGATGCGATTCGGCACTTCTGTGCATGCGTGTGACGTCATTGTGCACTTCTGCGCATGCACGAGCACTGAAACCCGAAAGTAACCCGTTCTGGTACTGGACCGCAACCTGAAAACGCATGACCCGCAGCGTTCACAACCCGAGGTATGACTGTAAATAGGTACCACTCCGGCAGGAAGGTAAACGGCGTTTCCGTGCACTGCTCTGGTTTTGCCAGAAGCGGCTTAGTCATGCTGGCCACATGACCTGGAAAAACAGTCAGCGGAAAAACGCTGGCTCCTTCGGCCAGTAAAGCGAGATGAGCACCGCAACCCCAGAGTCGTTTGCGACTGGACTTAACTGTCAGGGGTCCTTTACCTTTACTTTTATCAACTACTTGAGGCCAAGCGAAGATGCCCAGGGACCAGAATGGCACCCGATGTCTCCACCATCAAGAGGTGGATGCCTGGAAATCCTTGGATCTTGACTGTTTTCACACACTAGCAGCACATTAGATACATTAGAATTTGGCTTGGGGTAGTAAAATGTCCCCCAATGCTTTATTTTTTAAGTTTCTGTTTAGGAAGGTTAATGAACATCTAGCCTTTTTCTAACAGAGATTTATTCATTTTTTAATATTGGAGGGGGTGATGATGGCCATTTGAATTGAACGCAGACGCAGCTTATTATTGCTGCATATTGATTGTATCCCTGTATTATACCTGTACAAGCTCAGAGATGAACCAAGTATAAAGGTTGACTTAGGAATCCCAAAGGAGGACCTGGCTCATAGTCCCTTACACCCCTTACACCCTGACACCCTGCGTTATGCCAGAGGTCCCAATGATGTAAAAAAAACCTTGAGAAGGAGACATTGCAGGAAGACAGAGCAGCCTTGCAAAATGAAAACATTCCCGGCAATGTAAAATGAAAACATTCCTAGCAAAGGATTCTCTTATCAGAAGGGAATGATGCACAGGAGCCAGCCAGAGATAAGTAATTGACGACACGCATAGATGATGCAGGAGGGGGGAAGGATGCGCAGACCACTATAGTCCTGTTTATGTTACCCATGCCTTTGCGTCAATGTTTCTGACCTTTTGCCTTGGCGTCTATGCTTTAGAATCCTTGCGTCTATGTTTTAGGAAAATATAGTCAGGAAAAGTGTATAAGAATCTTTGCAAATTTGTGTCTCTTTACTCCTGTCGTGAGCTTGACCACCAGGAGTCTCTTAAATTTAAGAATTAAATTCTTTCTCTGGATTCAAACCCCCCGGTGTCATTATTGGCTATCTCTGTCCTGCCTGGGCGCAACTTAAAGGACCCTTAGTAGCTGATAAGGCTACATTTTAAGTGGCCAAGGGTTAAAAACGGTCCAATTTAAGGTCAATCATATGTATATTATATATTTCTGAAGTGCCCACCAATGAAAGTTAATGCATTCAGGTACTTTTGAGAAATTGCACAAGCAACAGAGCGACGTGATGATTGAGAAAGACATATCAGTGCAAAACTATATTGGTTCCACAAAATATGCTATTTGAAATAAAAATATATTTATCCTCATAAAAATACATCAAACTAGTCCCACTAATACTTCTATTTCAGCTGCAAGATAAAAACAGCATCAATCTTGTATGCCTCAGACCATTCACCTCAATATATACATTTGATTAACCTTGAAAATTAAGATTCTTCTTTAACACAAAGTAAATAATTCAGTTACCTACTCTGCAGGAAGTGTGCAGAATGACTGAAAAGAAATGCATACATATATCAGTAGGCATAAGGAAGAATTTTCATTTATTTATTTTTCTGCTTTTTAATAAGAATCTACCTCATTTGCAGTTATTGAACCAATATATGAGCTGAAACACCTCTATCCTTTGAAATTCACACTTCTCCCAATTTTGCAATGCAGTTTTCCTACCATGCAGAAAGTACAGAAAATGCATACACTGTATTAGGGGGAAATGTGCAGGAAAATGCATATATTGGTGGAAATAATATAGAAAAATGCATTTTATATATTGGAGAAAATTGCTTGCAAAAATACATTAAGTTAATCAAAATTGCATACAAAGATATGTGTATTAGGGGAAATTTGCACTGAAACACTGTTGAATTTTCATTAGGGGTAGGGGCTTGTGGGGGGGGGAACCACAGATTGCTGCAGAAATGTAGAGCGCTGTGTTTAAGACTGGAAAAATGAGAAGTTAAGCGAACTAAAACTGGCAGATATACCAGCCCCTTTGCAGAAAATCACTGGGAGAGGATCTGCAACTTGACACATTTTCTCCCCTCCTAAAGAATCTTAGGAACTGTAATTTACCCCTCACAGAGCTGCAATACAGTCGTACCTTGGAAGTCAAACGGAATCCGTCCTGGAAGTCTGTTTGACTTCCAAAATGTTCGGAAACCAAGTGCGGCTTCTGATTGGCTGCAGGAAGCTCCTGCAGCCAATCGGAAGCCGCAGAAGCCCCGTCGTACATTCGGCTTCCAAAAATATTTTGCAAACCGGAACAGTCACTTCTGGGTTTGCGGTGTTCAGGAGCCAAGAACTAAGCTGTTCGAAAACCAAGGTACAACTGAATATATTGATTTACAGTATTTACTTCATGAGCTTGAGAGGCACCTTTCTTCTTCTTTTATTCACCAAAACCAAACTAGTGCCCATACCATCACAAATATTATGTTCTATGGGATGGTGTGCTTCCTGGACTCAGGACGGTGCAGTCAGTGCAAGCACGACTACCTAGAAGTGTTCAAAGTGGAAATGTAGAGTGAAGCATACCAGAATTTGTCACCACTGCCTGGTTCTGAAGTCCAGCCAGTGGAGAGAGACTCTTTGTTTAGGCAGCTGATAAAACCTGGACTGGAATACCTCCAGATTCTGATGCAATAAAACCAAAACGAAGTATCAAAGCAGGCCTTGCAAACATTTCACATAGGGGAGCTTTCCCCCCCTCCAAATCTCAGTTTTTAGCATCAACTCCATCATCAGTATTTTTCCCCACTTTCCTAATTTTAATATGATCTGCGTTGATGTCTTTTTGTACTTCCTGTGTTCTTTTCTTTGTCCATGTGATTGTCTAGAATTCTTTTTTAATGAGTCCCCTATCTTGCAAATGGCTTTTTAAAAGCCTTGTGTGTGTGTACATATATTTACTCCATTTATCTGTCATCCACACGCTTCTCATTTGGCTCCCCTACTGCTCGTGGCTTTCTATTTATTTTCCTTTTACCTCTCTACATGTTTCCTTGACTATTCATTTTCCTCATTTCCGTTTTCAGAAATAAGCATTTCATCCCTTTCGAGATCCTTCTTCATTCCGCTTTCATTCAAAAGTCGTTTATAATCTAGCAGCGGAGGTGCTTTCCCAGCAGGGTTTCTCCTTTGCCCTTTCTTTCCTCAGATGCCGAGTTTTGAAACCATTTACTTTTAACTCCCAATATGTCCACTGCAAATAATTGTTGTGCCTCCATTCCTCATCCTTTTTCTGTTTTCTGTACTAGTGAGCTTTTCCAGCCCCTCTCTTATTCATGCAGGTGCTTATTGGTTTTTACCATTTTTCTTGGGATATATATTTGTATCTATGTTTATAAAGAAATGGAATAAAGTTTGTTTTTTACCCTCTCATAATGGACATATATTCATCTTTGCCCATAGATTCCCCTGCTCTGGTCTACCTATTTCTCTGTTATTCTTATATAGGAGCATGAGAAGCTGAAAACGCTTCTCTATGCAAACCAGGAAGTGACTTCTCAAGATGACTCTTCTTTTCTTATCTCTGCAGCTGCAATCTTCTGGGTGATACAGACACTATTAGGCAGTTGAATGTGCATGTGTACTCCGTCCCACCCTTCCTCCGCGCAGCCCCGGGTACTGGCAACCCATGCTATGCCACTGGCATTGTCCATACTGACTGACCGGGTTTCTGACAGGGTCCTCTCTGTGTCCTGCCTGGAGACACCAGGGATTGAATCTGGGGCCTTTGCCATCCAAAGCTGAGCTAGGGCCCTTCCCTTTCAAAGCACAAAATTATCCACATGCCTTCCAGTCATTTCTTGCCCACCCTTCACCACAGGTGATACAGAATGGCTTCCCTTAAACGACAAGAGAGAGGAGATCCAATTGTGGGTTCTGCCTTGTGACATTCAGCAGGAGAAAGCGAGTGGATTGTAGCCCAAGTCAAACAAGATGCAGTTGCCAAGAGTAACATCCAACACTACAAGCACACACTCCTCGAGTCCTGAGCTGTTTGAACAGCTGCCTTTGTTTAGTAGATTGTTTCAGTGCAGTATGGTTTATTGTGAAATATATGCACACAAACAATGGCATAGACAGCACACACACACACACACACACACATACACAGAGGATTATGATGGCAGTGGTGACATGACAGGCATGGGTTTCGCCAGGAAAATAATGAAGAGGCTACTGGCCAGCTTGGAATCTCAGGTTCCCACAGCAGCACTGCAGTTAGCATGCCTGATGTTCAATGAATATTCCTGGCCCCAAAAGCAATAAGTGAAGTATACAGTGTGGTGCACCACCTTGGATCTCTGGGACCTGCTGTCCTTTTGTCGCTCTGTCCCTACTATCTTAAGCAACAGCCGCACCATCTGTTAAACGTAGCTGGCCAGGATGAAGTCCGCTCCACCAGATAAAGCAGATGGTAGGGGGGAACTAGGGCCCACTTGAGGCAGAACCATTTCCCGACCCCTTTGTGAAGGGGAAAGGCTATGGCAGAACATGTCAATGCAGACTGCAGAGCTAAGTTAGGAGGGGCCACTATGAAAACTCTATGGCGGCTATCCAGCTGAGGAGAGCTGGATAAAACAATCTTGTGTTCTCACTCTCTTTCAGAGGCCATTTGCCTTCACACTCATGGGGCAAAGGAGGCAGGTGGAAACCACAGAAAGGAGGCACAACCCCTTTGCTCCCAGAAATGAAAGCTGGGTTTCGAAATCTCACACCCACCCACTGTCTCTAATTCCAAGGTTGGGGAACCTCTGGCACCCCAGCCCACTGGGAAAGGCTTTCAAAACACTGCTCAAGACAGTGCTTTGAAAGGGGCTTCTGTTGACCCCTACAGGCAGAAATAAAGGCTACTGGACATGATGTCAGGTGATTGACAGGTGGGCTGGGGAAGATAATGATATTGGGCCTATGGACCAGTTCCAGGTGTCCCCCCCCCCGACCCTCGTTTTGTTGGTAGTAACAGATTTAATATCCAACAATACTTCCTCCTTTCCTCAATATATTTAAGTTTCTGAAAGGTTAGGTGGGTGGAAATATGCTAAGACTTTGAAAAAGAAAACTCCCTAGAATGCAAATGATGTAGGAGATGATGAATGCAGCCTTCTCAGCCTACTTCATAGCTTGGATGATAAAACTGTAACAATATTTATCTTTGGAGAAGTGGAGTCGTTTTCAGTGCGCTGTTTTATCCATTACTTGCCTTTGTTCTTCCCTGAGCAAACACGGAAAATATATAAAGTCTTGAACTATGCCTGTAATTCGAGAGCCATCCATAGAAGCACAACCAACACTGTGGAAGGCTGCAAATCACTCAGGACACGAAATAAGAGAATAAAGCAGGGAGGGGAAACTTTTCCCAATGGACAATCTTCCGGGGGGGGGGGGGCAATGTTATGGCTATGACCTGAACTTTGTACAGCAGGCTACATTACAGAGGCGCCTACGACACCCACACCTCAAACCCCACCATTGTCTAACCAGAGATGCGCAGCTGAGCGCCGCTTCCCTCGGCCAGGCAGCAGCAGCAGCAGGAGCCACCGCCGGTGCAGCGCTCGTCCTCAAGCTCGCCTCGCCGCCGTGGCCCACCACCTCAGCATCCTCAGGCCCGGCAGAGGCTCCCTGCTGTCTACCTGCAACACTGCAGCCGCCACCGCCACCAACACCGGGCGCAGCGATCATGGCCAAGCACCGCAAGGAGCAGAACAGCTGGGTAGGTCTGGCGCTTCCTCCAGGCGGGTAGGTCAGCGGCGCTTCCTCCAGGCCCGGCAAGAGGGCAGGCGCCACGGCGGCCTTCCCCAGCTCTCCACTCCCAGTCCCCAGAGAGGCTGGAGTGGGGTGCAGGGTCACCCCGGCTGAGGAAGACCAGGATAAGCCACCCGTCCCTGCCTCCCTCCCTCCAGCCCATCCCAAATGTTGCTCCTGAGCTCCTAGGCGGCCCCGACTGTGCCCCCCCGGGGGTGCATCCTGCAGGGCGCCAAGAGGATGGATGCTGCCCCACCGGCCAGCAGATTGTGGGGCAGGGAGGGGGGAGAGGGAAGAGGATGTACAATGGGGCCAAAGAGATGCAAGGGGTGGGGAGCGGGGATCCATCGTTTCTCCTCCTCCCCCTTTACTTGTCAGAAGTAAACACTGAATTGGAAGACGGTGGTCGAGACAGGGTGGCTGTGCAAAAAAAGGGGGGGTCTGGCTGTCAGATGCATTTTAGTAGCCTGTTAGCACTCCTTGGTGGCCAAAGGTAGTGTTTCTCTCCCCCGCCCCCCTTTTAAAATAATGTGTGGTGGTTGTTTTTGCAGGAGTGGATGCATTCTGATCCTTATTAAATAGTGAATTTTAGTCATGATCTTCCTGCACAAGGAGGCACTGGATTCTAATGCAGAGCAGGAAGCCCCCTTTCCTTCCTCAGGCTGGGGAGTTTTGTGCAGGGTGTCTGTGTGTTGTGATAATGTGTGAACTGATAGAGCTCTCTGAAGCCAAAAAGGTGTGGTGCTGAGTGTATTTGCTTGAGGTTGCAGATTGAGGTTGAATCCTGACAAGACAGAAGTACTGTTTGTGGGGGACAGGAGGCGGGCAGGTGTGGGGGACTCCCTGGTCCTGAATGGGGTAACTGTGCCCTGAAGGACCAGGTGCACAGCCTGGGAGTCATTTTGGACTCACAGCTGTCCATAGAGGCGCAGGTTAAATTCTGTATCCAGGGGAGCTGTTTATCAGCTCCATCTGGTACGCAGGCTGAGACCCTACCTGCCCACGGACTGTCTTGCCAGAGTGGTGCATGCTCTAGTTATCTCTCGCTGGGACTACTGCAATGCGCTCTATGTGGGGCTACCTTTGAAGGTGACCCGGAAACTACAATTAATCCAGGATGCGGCAGCTAGACTGGTGACTGGGAGCAGCCACCGAGACCACATAACACCGGTCTTGAAAGACCTGCATTGGCTCTCAGTACGTTTCTGAGCACAGTTCAAAGTGTTGGTGCTGGCCTTTAAAGCCCTAAACGGCCTCGGTCCAGTATACCTGAAGGAGCGTCTCCACCTCCATCGCTCTGCCCGGACACTGAGGTCCAGCACCGAGGGCCTTCTGGAGGTTCCCTCGCTGCGAGAAGTCAAGTTACAGGGAACCAGGCAGAGGGCCTTCTCGGAAGTGGCACTCGCCCTGTGGAACGCCCTCCCACCAGATGTCAAAAAGAAAAACAACTACCAGACTTTTAGAGGACATCTGAAGGCAGCCCTGTTTAGGGAAGCTTTTAATCTTTAAGAAATTAGTGTATTTTAATATTTCTGTTGGAAGCTGCCCAGAGTGGCTGGGGAAACCCAGCCAGATGGGCGAGGTATAAATAATAAATTATTATTATTATTATTATTATTATTATTATTATTATTATTACTAGGAGGTTGAATCAGCATGAAAGGGGGTGAGTTTTAATGCATGTGTTTATTTACTGCATTTTGTGTGCATATCTTGATATTTACGGTACATTACGATTCATAACAGTAGCAAAATTACAGTTATGAAGTAGCAACGAAAATAATTTCCTGGTTGGGGGTCACCACAACACGAGGAACTGTATTAAAGGGTCGCGGCATTAGGAAGGTTGAGAACCACTGCCATAGAGTGTTGGTATTTAGATGTGAGAAAGCCGGCTGCAAATCCACTTTGATCCCCATAACTCACAATAAAAGTCACACAGCCAGCATAATATACAAATTATATGTTGGCATCAATCCTCCTCCAAGTGGAAAAGCCCAGCTGTTAACGAGTTGAATGGAGATTTTTCTACTTTTACTAGAGATGTCAGCCAGAGGTATTCCACTGCCAAATCAAGACCAGAGGACATTTTAAGAGACAGGTAGGTAGCCGTGTTGGTCTGACGTAGTTGAAACAAAATAAAAAAATTCCTTCCATCAGCACCTTAAAGACCAACTAAGTTTTTATTTTGGTATGAGCTTTTGTGTGCATGCACACTTCTTCTTCAGAAGAAGAAGTGTGCATGCACACGAAAGCTCATACCAAAATAAAAACTTAGATGGTCTTTAAGGTGCTGGTGGAAGGAATTTTTTTTATTTTAAGAGCGTTCACAGATATATGCCATAGCTCGGGGGTCACCAATGCAGTGCCTGCAGATGCACCCAAGCACACCTTAGCCACCCGGAAAATGACTCAGTGACTACAGCTGAAAGTAACCAATAGCCACATTTGAAAACCCAGCTAGAAACCAGGCCAAAACATATTAATTGTGCTAAAACATATCAAAAGCTAAAATTAAGTCAAAGACTCATTTGGAATGCAGTCAGAGTCACCATTTGAAATTTGGAAAGAGCTTTTACATTCATTAGCAAAAGAGGAACAGAGAAAGACGGTATTATTTTGGGATGGAATGTTTTCCCATTGTTATACATGCTGCTTAAAAGCATAATATTTTTCTAAGTGCCAATTATTGCTGTATGTTCCCATTAAAAGGCAATAAAAACACAAGAGGACACTAAGTTAATGATACAGGAGTGCTTCTTTCCACCATGGGGAGGAAGGGAAAGGAACCCAAGAAATATAACCCCAGCGTCGAACAATGGTGCCATTTTGCAAATATACATAGCACAGAAAACAATACGAATGAGTGAACTTGAGACAAAACTATGCAGAAACTCCCATATTGGAGGTAGACTGTGCTGAAGCAACAAAATACAGGATCACAGTAGCACCTTAGTGTACATGCAGGAATTCAAAAATCTCCCTCTAGAACAGGTGTGGGGAATCTTTGAACCTCTAGGTGTTACCGGACTACAACTTCCATCAGTCCCAACAAGCATGGCCAATGGCAGGGGAATTATGGGAGACGAAGCCCAGCAACACCTGGAGGGCCAAAAGTCTTCCACATCTACTCTAGAGGCCCACTTTGTCTAACAGAGTGCCTTGCCAGAGCCCAAACTACAGTGGCCACTTTTGAAGGGATGTAGGGAGACGCTGCTGTAAGCAGGGAGCAGAGAAGTGGACAGTGTTAGAAACTCAGGTATATATCTAATCGCTAAATGGCACCTTAAACCTGGGTTACAGGTGGCGCTGTGGTCTAAACCATTGAGCCGCTTAGGCTTGCCTAAGGTCAGCAGTTTGAATCCGCACAACAGGGTGAGCTCCCGTTGCTCTTTCCCAGCTCCTGCCAACCTAGTAGTTCAAAAGCACAGCAGTGCAAGTAGATAAATAGGTACCGCTACGGCGGGAAGGTAAACGGTGTTTCCCTGTTCTCTGGGTTCCATCACAGTGTCCCATTCATTGTGTCAAAAGCGATTAAGTCATGCTGGCCACATGACCCGGAAAGCTGTCTGTGGACAAACAGTGGCTCCCTCAGCCTGAAAAGTGAGATGAGCACCGCACCCCATAGTCGCCTTTGACTAGACTTAACCGTCCAGGGGTCCTTTACCTTTAGCTTTGGTCGTCTTTACCTTTACCTGTCCCAGTCATCAATCTAGCATCTAGGGATCTAGAGATCTCCACGTGGTTGCAACTGGACCCGCACTAGTCGCAAAATGCACCTGTCGCCTGGCTAATTTCTAATACTGGGCCTGTGGAGACTGCCTGGTAACCTTATGTCTTAAGTGCCATAACTGAATGGACTGGGGTAGGTGGAGAAAAAGAAGGAATAAAAATTAAGCTACCAACTTTAGATCAAATACATCAGAACTACAAAAAAAGCTCTTAAAGCTACAGGTAGTTTCTTTGAGTTGGGACTGGCAACTCCAGTAAATTGTTGAACCTTTAACTCTTGACCATTTTTCTCTTTTAAACAACAGTACTTCAACACACATACCTTTGTTTTTGTTTCCTGATGAATAATATCCCCCAGAGCAGTGGAATGATACATCTCCTCCATAATCTTACAGGATGTTTCTCTCATGCTAAAAATAGTTTATTACTTTTAAAACAACCAACTGACATGTTTAATTTAGAAAATATTTAATTGCTGACTGGAAATAGAGGCACAACTAGTCTTTCATCTGTACTATAACTTGGCTTTCTGTACTCCCACACAAATATTAAAACTGTTTTGTTACCTTTCTTCTCAGAACAGTGAAAGAAAATGGGGCTGAGGAAAATCATTCCCTGTTAAATCACCTAAAGATTTTCTAGAATCGATCTTCACAGTTACAGCCTGGAGTTGATAAACTGAGTTTTCGGATACTTTCATAAAGAAGCGGGCTAAGGGGTATGTATCTCAGGGGAGGGTGTGTGGTTTTTTTTCTTTCAGCATAGCACTAAGGAATACAGCAACCAAGTCTTTTAAAACAAAATAAAATCAGAGTAAGAGAAATGCTAGTGGCCTAGGGGTCAAATTAGATAGGGCATAAAATGCATCATGCGGGCTTTTAAAAATGCAGACTGCAAAACTGGGAGAAGGCTGATAATTACTGAAATATAATTAATTATGTTTCTAACCCAGTCATTGCAATTTACTTTTTTTTAATACAGTGGTACTTTGGTTTGCAACCGCTTTGGATTACAACCGTTTTGGATTACAACCACGTCAAACCCGGAAGTGCGTGTCCCCCCCTTTTTTTATTTCAACCCATTTTTTTGGATTACAACCAATTGGGGGGGGGTGCCCCATTGGTGAAAGCGCGCCTTGGGTTACAACCTGTTTTGGTTTACAACCGGACCTCCGGAACGGATTATGGTTGTAAACCAAGGTACCACTGCCATTTTATTTGGAACTGGGACAATAGTACGGTAGCTGCTTTTAAGCATGATGGAACACAAGCCGTTTGCAGGGAGGACAGGAGATCAAAAAAGTGCCGGCCAGGGTGTGAAACATCCCTAAGAATTTTCCTCACTCTCCTGAGGCAATGGTCTTCCGCGATGTCATCCAGCGGATTCACGGGACAGCCCATAATATCTTGTGCTGTATTCACCACCCTCTGTAGGCACTTCCTACTCACTGATGTCAACCCAGCGTACCACACCATGATGCAGTATGAAAGGACACTTTCTATTGTGGACCAGTAGAAGGAGATCATCAAATGTTGATTGACATCGTTCTTTCGCAATACTCTAAGGAAATGGAGTCTCTGTTGGGCTTTCTTAACCACCTGGGTTGTATTGATTTTCCAAGTAAGGTCTTCACTGAGATAAACTCCTAGGAATTTAAAGGAAGAGACTCTCTCCACACAGCCCTCCCCGATGTATAGCGGGGCTAGTACTCCTCTCTTCCTCTGGAAGTCCAACACCATCTCCTTTGTCCTGCTGATATTAAGGTGCAAGTTGTTCTCTAGGCACCATGTAGATATTTTTTGGACCTCCCCTCTATACGCTGATTCATCTCCACCTGTTATTAAACCCATTATGGTGGTGTCATCTGCAAACTTAATAATTGCAGTAGATGGGTCAGATGATACACAATTGTATGTATACAATGAATACAGGTAGGGACTTAGCACACATTCCTGTGGTGGGCCAGTGCTGATTTTTAAGGAATTAGATGTTACTTGTCCAATCCTCACTGTTTGTGTCCGATCTATCAGAAAGTCTTTACTCCAGCCACATATGGTAGAAGAAATGTTCATGTCAGTCAGCTTTTTAATGAGGATGTCCAGAAGGATGGTATTAAAAGCCGCACTATAATCAATAAACAACATCTTGACATAGTTCTCCAGTTTCTCTAGATTACTTGCTGCAAGATGAAAGGCGGTAGCTATCGCATCATCTGTTGACCTATTTCTTCTATAGGCAAACTGATGTTTATCAAAGTCTGGTGGAAAGCAAGCTCCAAGGTGTTGAAGGACCAGTCTTTCCAAGCGTTTCATCACTACAGATGTTAATGCAATAGGTCTGTAGTCATTCAGGCAGGTAATTGCCGTTTTCTTTGTTAACTGGGACAATAGTAGCTGCTTTTAAGCATGATGGAACACAAGCCGTTTGCAGGGAGATGTTAAACTCATCTAGTGGTGAGGTGTTTTTAATGTTGGTTGATCCTTGTGCTGCAGAGGCCTGACTAGGCTCAACCGGAAGTCAAGAACTGATAGCTGTGCTCTCATTATCCAGCCACTATTTGGTACTTGGCTCTGGTTGGTGGATCTCGGGATTCTAGTAAAGATCAAAACAGATCTCACAAGCCTGACGACTCCCTTCACTGTACCAGATACACAGAAATGAAGCAGCAGAGCAACTCCATTTTACCACTGATAAAAAGAAAGAAAATTCCTGTACGTAGTAGGATAACCAGACCCTCCAAGGATCATTCCACACAAACGATGCTATGGTGTGCCATTTAAGCAAAGAATGCACTGGAACAAAGTATGCAGGACTAAAATGGCACAGACAGTCCCAGGAAACTCAAATGAGCTCCGGATAAAAGCTTCCTTTGGCTTCCTAAACAACAACAACAACATCCACCATATTCCACTTCATGGTTACTAGCCAATCCGATCTGAGAGAAAAGCCTTTTCCCAACTGCATCTACATTTATAGATTAAATTACATTTCAATGCACTTAATAGAGATGATACAGTATTTATTATGCACAGCCTTGATGGAAATTTTGGCCAAGGACAGCTAAAAAAGATCTAGATTCTCAGAATGATTAACTTTGCCAATTTAAGTGCATGAACCCTCAGTTCTTTTTCAGGAGCTTACATCCACATGCAGCATCCTGAAACAATTAGTTTTATTTTCAAGAGGTTTATGGCTCCAGTTGAACACAGAGAAGACCGCTGAAGACAACTAGGCTTAAGCGCTCTTCATTGTGCTGGACTTCCAGAACATTCTGCAATGAGCTTGACCAAGTAATCAGAGCAACTGAAACTTGACAATAAAATACTATAATATTCTCTCTGCTGAGCCTTCTCCGAGCACAGTGACTTGTGAGATGTATTTAACTTACTCTTTTCTTGGGAGTACCTTGGAAGAACATAAACCTCAATCTAAGGGGTGTGGGGAGTTTTGTCAACGGTGTGAATTCTGCAGCCCTTTCCTATCGGTCCTGTAACTTTCAAACAAGTTGGGACATCTTCATATCAAGACGTACACAAAGGGCAGAGACTTGTTATAAAGTAATCATTGCTGGGAAATATCATGACCTTTTGGAGAGATAAGTGAAACCGCGGGTTGCAGCATTTCCTGCCGAGCGAAATGCCTTGGCCTCGGTTTATGAAGTGTTTGCGACTATTTTTAAGCACTGCAGAAACTTAGCAATTTGTTATAGTGAATGCTCTCGCTGCGTGGCTTGCAAGAAGGATTAAGCAAGGTGATAGTCTCATGAGCCAACTGCTGGATAGGAATCTGCAGTGCTTCCAAGTTTCACAGCAATCTTTCACAATGGAGAATCCAGGCATTGCAGAAGATGATCGTTGAAGTGTCTCTCTTTTGGCTTCATTTATTTAAAAACCGAGGAGAGGAAGAGATACGTACAGATTTGTACAGGTATAATTTAATACCAGAAGTCAGGTGCAGAAGAAACTAATGTGACACACCAGATCTGGAAAGAGTGGCTTTCTTTTCTCACTCTCAAGCTACCAAGGGAAAGGGAAGAGCCCCTACACAGTTATTTAAAGTAGGATGCTGACAAACTATACCTGTTGCTGCTGCAGCCCCTAAGAGATCAAGCAGAATGGCGCACCTCACTTCTATCTACAACAACAAGGTATCACATAAGCGTATCCCAAGGTTACCTTGACCCAGTCGTTGTGGCCTGTTTATTATCTAGGACTCTCTCTGCTGAAGCCAACAGCGAAAAGTAGCTGAAATGTGGCCTGATTTAAGAGAAGCGTGACTAAGAGATACAGCTTGCGTAAAGTTACCTCAGGCAGCTGCATAACACGGAGCCCTGTTTGGAACAACATGAAACAGAAAACAGCAATATTTGCTTTCTCAATAAGGATACGCTTCTGTCTCCATCCTCCACTTTAAGGAGACAGCACTACCTCCAAATGGCTTTTTTTCCGGCCATAAATGGCCCATTTTGGAATAACCAGTAAACTGCCCCTTCTGTTCTATACACATTTAAAGTAGTATCATACCACCATGAGCAGAACTGTAGTTTGTTAAGGGCGCTGAGAGCTGTTATGTGATTCTCCTATTCCCCTGCCAGAGCTACAATTCCCAGAGCAGTTTAAAAATCAATCCCTCTTCACAGGAAACTCTGGGAATTGTAGCTCTGGCAGGGGAATAGGGGTCTCATAGCTATCCATCTCCTGCCATCCTAATATTGACTCTGGTTTGGGGAAGGTGTGCTTTCTAACTGCTGAGAAGACAGCGTTTCTGAATAAAAATATGTCACTGTCTCACTCAAGACACAATGTCCAGTTCACAGGAGTTGCAAAACCACTGTATGTACCCGTTTTCAGGTACTGGTACTTTGCTTACTGTTGCAAACCCTCACCATGATCAACTCCCACCCAGAAACCAATGTCCCCACTGTGGAAGGATGTGTGGATCCAGAATTGGCCTCCACAGTCACTTACAGACTCACTGTTAAAACCATGTTTATGGAAGACAATCTTACTTGTCCAAGAGTGATTGCCAAAGAGAGAGACGCCTGGGCAGCAATTTTCATTCTCTCACGACACTCCACACCTCCTTGTCTTTAAGGTGTTTTTATTGTGCATATTATTTACAGTGCAAAGAGTCTGGAAAACATGTCTGCTTAGTCCGAGTCAGAACCTCGCAATGGCTTCTTTCTGTTTCGCGCCCAACATAACAGCTTGGGAACCCCAAAGCGCCTCCCTCTCGCCCTACGGGGTGTCGTGCGCCTCAATTCAGGCGTCGGGGGGGGGCCGTCCTTCTGACTGCTCTCCAGTGGCCAATCCCGTCATTTCCTTCCCAGGTGCTTCCTTCTCTACTCGGTGTTGAGGCTCTTGCATGCTGTCAGAGCCTCTCCCCGCCCTCTCTACTTCCTGATTCCTGTAATCCGATTCGCTACTGGACTTGCTGCTCTGCGAAGAGCTCGACCTGATGGGGGGGGGGTTGTTCCCTATAAGCCCTCCCCCTTACATAAGCTTTTGATAATCTGTTACTGTTTGTATAGCAGCTAATACATATAGACAGATACCGCACATGGTTTCAAAAAAATAAGGGAGATTATGCAAACTCATAAGGCATTTCCGTGGCAATCACTAATTAGTCAAGCTGATTATGGACACAACTTCGTGCAGAGGCCATTTCTACATTTCCTTCGGAGGCAGTTCATTCCCAAAAGGCCAACTGGGCTCTTGATTGTGTGTCATCTTTCTTTGAGTTGTCCCTGATGCAAATCTTTGCTAGTTACTGTTCTAACATCAACAGCCACCTTAACTAGGCATCAAATATGCCTCTTCTGGGCACCACCTGTTCCTCGGGACAGCCAGAAACTGTTCAAACTGGGAAGGGCCGAAATAGAACAAGAGGTGACCCAAAAGAGGTCGACTCACAGGAAGGGATGGGGGGGGGAATTCAATTCCAAAAAAAATGACCAAGGCCTACATTTCCCTGGAGTTAACGCCTTGTGAAAGCGGGGTGTAAGTATTGTATGGCCTGTTTTCATGTGCCCTTAGAGAATACCGCGTTTTGTAATTTTGCATGGTTTGTCATTCTGAAGAGTTCCCATAAAGTGGCCTATGACTTGTCAGGGCTCGTTTACCAGATTTGGCTCCGCACAATGCTCAGCACTTGCTGGCTTTCCTGTCAATACTCAGAAATTCCAGACCAAAATTACTCCCAAGAGAAGGGACTCAGAAGAAGGGGAAACATTATCCAGACACAGCACTTTCATGCTGCTGCAAAGGCACAATGGAAGAGGGTGGACAAACACCCTGTCCCTTTGACAAACAAATAAATCATGTTATGGCTCTGGTACACATGCAGCGCCATTACTCCAAGGGCCAATTCACACAGCGCCCCAGTCTGCATTTTCCAACAAGAGAGTGTGAGAGCAGTTCTCGGAACGCTGCCTCCATGCACATATTTCACATGTCAAGGTCTACATTTGATTAGAGCATTGGTTCTCTAGCTTTCCACACACACACACACACACACACACACACACACACACCATTTTTTTAATTGATACACTGGAAAACAAAAAGGAAACAACTCCTAGCAGTGTTTGATTTATAGCACAGAACACAACTACCTTATAATATGATCAAGGGACATCCAGAAAACATAAAACAATGCAGCTACATAATAACATGAATCATTCCCCAATTAGAAACGAGCCTCTTACATATGTACCTTAAGTAGGTATGCAAAATCAGTGAGAGGTGTGAGCTTGTAATATCATGTGATGCTCTTGCTCTCGTTTTGAAAATATATCTATCCATATTCTGCAAAAAAAACACCTTGATGCTACACTACCCTGAAATGTTTAAACATTTCTTTGATTGTCCTTGAATCTTCCTGCCACACTTGTCATCCTCTCCTGCCACATCAGTGTGGTGCACACAACACCCTTTGAGAACCACTGGAAAGTTGCAGGGAAAGTTTTTCTTCTCTTCCCCCCCCCCACCATCCCTCATCCCTGCAGCCCCACCCCACTCCAAACCTGGCTGCTATTTGTAATTTTCCCCATAGGGAAAACTAGCAGCTTCAGAGACTGGAAAGTTATTTTGGATTGAGGAAATGGCACAGTGAGAAAGGGTGAACCAAAATACGCCTTCTCCCCCAGCACCCTGGCCTCAGCCAAATGCAAACACTTCTTACTTAGGGTGGCCATTTATGAATTGCCAAAAAAAGAGGGTGATATTTGCACATGCTAATTTATGCATATACATGATATTTTAGAAATAGCTACTATAATTCAAATGGAAATATAATCCACCTCATCATAATGAAGAAGACTGTTACCTGTTGTACAGGTGCAGCATCAAGGTGCCTCCTCTCACTTCTTATGGTGCCTTATCTCTAAACTGGATTTGGACCAAGTTACCCTTCAGACAAATACAGAGGACAATTCTCTGGGTGAAAGACACAGAACCACCCTACTCTTATCTGCTAAAAGCCTTGGAAAAGGTCAAAAGAACCAACCACTGGTCTCACCTGTGGTGCAGTCTTTAGGATGATCCGGGTCCTGAAATGGACTAACACATTTTTGAACCTGAAGTTTTAGAAAATAAAATCTAGATGCCGTTCTTCCATGCCAGTAAAGATCATAAACTAATTGGGGATTAAGCTTGCCAAAGCAATAGGACGGCCTTTCTCAACATCAGATCCCCAGGTGTTGTTGGACTACAATTCCCACCATCCCTAGCGAGCAGGACCAGTGGTTTGGGATGATGGGAGCTGTAGTCCAACAACATCTGGAGGCAACAACGTTGGCAGGGAAATCAGTGTGGTAGGTTTTTGTTCCCTTGCTGGTTTGCAGGTTGTTGTTGTTTTTCCAGGCAAGTAAGTTTTGTGGGCTTACTTACAAGGCTGCAATAGGCTGTTGTTGCTTTCCTTTTTTCTGGACTCACAAATATATTAGATTTTATTTACTGCAAGAGTTGGCAGTCCTATAGGCTTTGCGTTTGTTCACTGTATATACAAATTGACCATGCTCACATGGTATGTCCACCTATCGTGTGAAACCTTTCAATCACATGTGGAGAGCTTCTTGGGGAACTAGCATCTATATATAAGGGGACATGAGTTCAAGGGTCTTCTCCACACCCCGTAGCAAAAAGAGCACATTCTGGACTCTGAGGTTACTACCAGATAAAGAATAAGAATATCCCTGCCAAGCGATATAAGGGAGCAATCTGTGCAACCTTAGCATGATTGATGCATCCATTCCAGATACCTAGAGGGCAATCTCTAACAGGCCTTTTAAAACTATTCACTGAAAGCTGGAATGGTGCTACGATATGCAAAGCATGGACTTCCTTTTAGAGTCTCGGCCACCCCAGGGGAAGATAATTCTAATAACAGGGATCTTAAATCCCACATCTGAATGACAAAACAGGCACATAAATGTTGACATGCTGATCCAAAGAGCCAGAAGTGGGTATATTCAGGGACCTGTATTGTGAAAAATCGGAGCCCAGGGGTGGAAAAGACAAATTGCAGGCTGTCTTGCATCTGATATATGCCTTGTATGCCTCTAGCAAGACAGCCAAATTACCTAGCGATGCTTTAATAAAATATACGGCCACATTAGACTATTGCCCCTTCCCCCCTCCCAGCCCTTCAGTATTCTTTCACTTGCTAAGCACTGAAGTCCTTCCTCAATAAGCTACATATTATGCAAATATATTTGGCGCCATTCCTCACTCTCTAGTAAATAGGGCCCCTTGCATTTTTATGTATCAGCAAATGACTTCACTTGGGAACATAGGTGCTAACTATGCAGGGCCCTGGGTGCCCAGGCACCTACAAATTTCAAACGAAGGGGCTGCCCCACCCCAAGGTTCTACACCACGGGACCTGCTGATATCACAAGTGCATGTTGTGGTGACATCAGCACACACTGGACACCCACAGTTGTGGGGGGCAAGGCAGCATGCCTGCTTGGGAAGCATTATGGTCCTTCAAAAAGAAAAGCTTCGCAAAAGACCCAAAGTCAAGATCCAAATCTGCGAAACCTAACTATGTGCATGTTTACACAGAAGTAAGCCCTCAGCCCCCACCGAGATCAATGGCATCAACAGCATGGTTAGGGAACCTAGATTCACAACCTTTGACTGAACTTCTATGTCAGAGTTTGCTAGCCTGGTGCCCTCCAGATGTTTTGGACTATGCCTCCCATTAGCCCCAGCCGGCATGGTGCCGACTGGGGTTAATGGGAGTTGTAGCTAGGGATGGGGGGCGGGTATCAATTATGTTTGCACTTTAATCAGAAACTGCTAGCAGTCACATTTTTCAAACCAATGCGCAAAACTAGGGCACCACTGTCCTCCAAAATTTGCACTTCTCCAGATTTTATGTTGCAGTTCTCCAATCAAACAGTGTGTACAAAAAATGTCTCTGTTGGGAGAAAAATATTTTCCTGAAAAATAAAATAAAATAATACATTAAATTAAGGAGAACTGATGGAGCAAAAAAGGGTACATATTAGTCCAAACTGCATACAAAAAAAAAGCGTATTAGAAGAAATTGTTGCTGAATCTTCTTTTGTTAAAAAAAATAAAATGCAACTTGATGTAAAAATGTGGAGAACTGAATTTCAGACTGGGAAATGGGATCCCGAGAAAGAAACCAAAATTGACGGATTCATTTATACCCAGCCACAAACTTCAATACCTCAAAGACCATCTCCCCAGATATGAACTGACTCAAACCCTGCAATCATCATTTGAGGCCCTTTTTTATGTGCCCCTTCATGAGAGGCCTGGAGGTTGGCAACACGAGAATGGGCTTTTCTGCAGTGGTTCCCGATTTGTAGAATGCTCTCCCCAGAGAAGCTCACCTGGCACTTTCATTACGTATCCTTAGGAGGCAGGCAAAAACCTTTCTCTCTAACCAGGCCTTTTGCTGATTAAACCTTTTATAGCCTTTTAAATATGTTTGTGGTAAGGGGGTTGTTGGTTTGTTTTATGCTGTATTTCGCGTTCACATTTTATATTATGTTGTGAGCCACCCTCTGAAGGGCAGTATACAAACTTAATACATAATAAATAATTTGTAAAAGCATCTGGGTTGGCAAAGGCTGATCTACACATTAGAACAAAGTTGTCACTTCTGTGAGACACACGCCTTGTAAGCAAGCAAACCATGATTATTTATACAGCACCATCCATGTGCTATGTACATAAATTGCTATGTACTATTGAATTTCACATACCCTCCCCCCCAAATGTCCCATTTGTTTTGGGGGCAGTGGGGGAGATAAGAGGGATGAATGTTAAGTTTCTTCTCTCCTGTTCCCAGTTGCCCTTTTTTGTTGTGACTTCCAAGCCCAATTCATCAGAAGAGTGATCTTTTCAGGTGGATGCACATGCGATCTCTTTGCAGGTCAAGTGGATGCGCAAGGAAATGGGCTGCAGCCAGCCACAGCAGCAAACAGAGGAAAACGCTCCAAAGTGATGTCGTGAATGGAGCCGCCAAAGTTCATCTGTGTGTCACAACAGGCGAGGGAAGAGAAGCCCCAGATTAAACAGGCTCTTTGTTTGTATTTTCTTCTTCCTGCCTCGCTGACAGCTGCCTCTTGCTCTCCAGCAGATGTGTAAGCCACAAGAGGCCATGGGTGCCTTTGGTCCAAGCATACGCTGTTGTTGCTGCTTTTATACAGAAAAGCAGGGTTCTTGATACCCATGAACAGGGGTTATATTTCAGAATAACTATGGTTTGAAATGAACAACTGAAGTTTCACATTCCATTTCCCCACCACCACCAATCAGTCCATAAATTCAGATTTGCTTTGAAGACTGAAAAAAAAAGGGGGAAGCTGGGTTTGGCTCTGCCCTATGAAAAACCCCAGTGCACAGGCAGTGCTATGGGGCCACATCACCCCTTCACTGGTTATGTGAAATGTTTCCAACTTTTGCATTCACTGGATTCAAATCATGCATCTATAAAGTGTGCTTTAATCAATCTTTTAAATTCATCAATGTAATTAAAATAGTTAATTAGTAGGCAAGCAACATTTAGTCCATCAATCAATTTTTGATAATTACTAAGGTGTCTCGGTCAGCAGAGGCATACCTGAGGGTTGGTGAAACAGGCCCAGGAGGTCACAAAAATCACCTGTCAGACTATGGAGTATAATAATATTTTATTTATGCCCCACCCATCTGGCTGGGTTTCCCCAACCACTCTGGGTGGATTCCAACAAAATATTTAAAATACAATAAAACATTAAACATTAAAAACTTCCCTAAACAGGGCTGCCTTCAGATGTCTTCTAAAAGTCAGATAGTTGTTTACTTCCTTGACATCTGATGGGAGGGCATTCCACAGGACAGGTGCCACTCCCGAGAAGACCCTCTGCCTGATTCCTTGTAACTTCGCTTCTCGCAGTGAGGGAACCACTAGAAGGCCCTCAGTGTCCAGGCTGGACGATGGAGGTGGAGACGCTCCTTCAGGTATACTGGACCGAGGCCGTTTAGGGCTTTAAAGGTCAGCACCAACACTTTGAATTGTGCTCGGAAACGTACTGGGAGCCAATGTAGGTCTTTTAGGACCGGTGTTATGTGGTCTTGGCGGCCGCTCCCAGTCCCCCGTCTAGCTGCCGCATTCTGGATTAGTTGTAGTTTCCGGGTCACCTTCAATGGTAGCCCCACATAGAGCGCATTGCAGTGGTCCAAGCAGGAGATAACTAGAGCATGCACCACTCTGGCAAGACAGTCTGCGGGCAGGTAGGGCCTCAGTGTATATGTGTATGGTGCCATGTCGCCACTGTTGCAGCAAGATCCAAAGGGGGAGAAGCTTCCTGTCCTTCTTGCACTGCACTGCAAAAGCATGCAAATTTTTTTGCCCTTCCTCCAAAGGAAAGCAGAGCAATACATTTGGCACCAGCTAGGCTGCAGGAATTGCCTGAAGGAGGCGTACAAGATGCCATCCAACTGTCTTAGGGACTCCACTCCAGATTTGTGTAGGGTTCACTCCTTAGCCTTTTCTTCCCGCAAGGCAGCAGAGGTTCATGATCAGAGTTTTCCTTCTCCTTGGAGGGCTTGATTACAAGAGTTTGAACTATCATGAAGGGAATAGGTTGTACAGCATATGCACGACACACTCAGAACCCATGCAACAAGACCCCACACAAATGCACCCAAAGCAACTCACAGTGCAAGACCTTGCTAGACTGGGATTGGGGTGGCCAATCTGTAGCTCGTGGACCAGACACGATTCCAGGGCAACATGACTACCAGGTCTGGTCAAGCAGAACAGGAAGCAAACAAGAAAAGTCAGCGGGTGGGCAGGTGAACACAAGTAAAGACGTCTTTTTCTCATCAAAGACAACACAAGAATGTAGGAGTGTCACCTATTAGGCTCAGAAGTATAAGGTGCTCCAAGAATTAAGGATTTCTTCATGGGCAAGTGGATGGGAACGAGTAATAGTGGGGCCATTGCACAGCAAAATTGGAGATTATGAGGAAAAACTGCTTTGGAAGAAAAGGACTGGCATGATTTGTAGGGAACAAGCCTCAGGATCAAGTGTCTGGACTAGACTTTCCTAGTCCTGTTTGCTTCTGAGTCTCATTCCTAATAAAAATAATAAGAATAATTTATACCCCACCCATCTGGCTGGGTTTCCCCGGCCACTCTGGGTTCCCAATAGAATTAAAAGCACAATAGAACATCAAACATTAAAAACTTCCCTAAACAGGGCTGCCTTCAGATGTCTTCTAAAAGTCAGATAGTTGTTTATTTCCTTGACATCTGATGGGAGGGCATTCCACAGGGTGGCCGCCACTCCCGAGAAGACCCTCAGCCTGGTTACCCAGTGGTAGTAATGTGAGTTTTCCAGAAACTTTGGAATTGCAAATTAGTGAAATTTGCATAGGGTTATTTCCCATCGGTGAGTTTTCAGTTTGCATTGGATAACATTCTGATGCCCTAGAGCAGGCATCCCCAAACTGCGGCCCTCCAGATGTTTTGGCCTACAACTCCCATGATCCCTAGCTAACAGGACCAGTGGTCGGGGAAGATGGGAATTGTAGTCCAAGACATCTGGAGGGCCGAAGTTTGGGGATGCCTGCCCTAGAGTAAACTAATTTAGCACGCTTAAAGGTAAACACTTTGAAACTGCCAAGCTGGCCTCAGACTGGATTTGAAACTGGCATCTATTTGTTGTTACAAACCTATGGAACGGGAAATTTTCTGCGGAAAGTTAGGCAGTGGGAAATTTTCCTCTATGCAGCACTTCCCAGTAGCAGCTGGTATGGAGAGAGCTGCCCTCTAAGCACCAGCCTTGCTATAGCTTAGCTGGATGAGGCTGGGGCAGGAGGACGGGAGCAAGATCAGGGCTGGACGGACACACCAGCGGGAGCGCCAGCCTTGACCTCACTACTGGCCTACTTCATCCCATCCCCATCCAAGGAAGCTGCAGAAGCACACATGTTGGGAGGGTGGCTCCAAGGCTCTACCCTACTACACCAGCTGCTATTGGCCCAACCTGCTGTTTGTCGAGCAGCTAAACTTTGATTGGCCATGGAGCTCAAGCTCCTTCAACAGTAGAATCTATTTTCTGTCTGTCTCATACTCCACTCCCACCAGATCCTTCCACTCCCCACCCCAGCCCCCTATTCCCAGAACTCTGACTGACCTGCTTTCTAGTTCATTCTCATGTTCCAGAGAACTGTCTGCAACAACATGCTGTCTGGAATTCTGGCGGTTGTTTGCTTTGTCTGCGGTTCTTCGGACATCATCTTCCAAAACCTGAAACGGGCTGGGCACCTCGAGGTCATGTGGAATTTCCTTTAGGCTTTTCTTAATCCTGACATTGGCTCTAGCCCAGGGCTCTGAGGCCCAAGCCCCACTGAAAGTAGCAGAGGAAAATTTGACCACCTGTGCGCTGGAGTAAACAAACCACAGGGGATTCGTTTCTCCGGAATTACTCTTCTTTCGTGGAAGCAATTTTTATTTACGCAAGACGAAAAGCAATTGCACTGTCAGCAATATGACATGTTCATCATTCCTTTCTATTTAATTAGGAGATGTTCTGTAGGTTCACAGCTGAAGCCCAAACTCTAGTTCAGCACAATAAAATTAAAAAGCCACTTTCCCCACTACCGCTGTCCATGGCTTCGGCACAACCAATATATTTTGTTAGATTAAAATATAAACAAAAAAGCTGTTCTGACAATTGATGGGGGGCTTCAGGATTGCACCCGTAAGCAGTGCCTTCCAGTTTGTCCACTGGCCAGTGGCTATACCCTCAGCAGCCACATGCTTGGCTTCAGCATGAAAGAGGGAATGTTCATGGAGAGATTTATGTGCTCAAAGCTTCTCCGTGGGACTGAGAAGCTAATCTTATATTGAATGAGTTTAAAGTTTATCTCATTCATGTTGATGTCAATTCCACTGAATTCAGCCCAGATGAGCATTCACATATAGAACAAGCATATAGAATTATTCCAGTTCTTCACCTGCCCTGATTTTTTAAAAGCAGCAAATACCTGCCTGCTATCCAAATCTGTTGTTCTCCCCCACTTTGCCTTCTTCCTCATGGCCAACATTTAGACTAAGCTCCTTTCGGGAGCAAGAATCCATCTATTTCACTTAGGAAATAAAAACATACACATAGGTTCTAATTACTAAATTAGACTAATGCACAACCACAATATGGCTACCCACCCTCCAATCCATGTTTGTGTGCATGCATAGAATAGTACTAGATTGGGCTGAGGTGTAAGAGTAAGGATAAATAATAAATCTGGATATATATATTTTTTAACAGTAAAAAATAGTTTTGGATCCAGAACCAGATATTTCAAGGACCGTTTCTTCCTCCATGAACCGGCTCATGAATTGCATTCCCCTTCCAAGACCCTCCTCTGCATTCCACCATCAAAAAGAGTTTGGATTTGATATCCCGCTTTATCACTACCCAAAGGAGTCTCAAAGCGGCTAACAATCTCCTTTCCCCTCCTCCCCCACAACAAACACTCTGTGAGGTGGGTGGGACTGAGAGACTTCAAAGAAGTGTGACTAGCCCAAGGTCACCCAGCAGCTGCATGTGGAGGAGCAGAGACGCGAACCCGGTTCCCCAGATTACGAGTCTACCGCTCTTAACCACTACACCACACTGGCTCTCAAGGCAAGTATAATTGGCAGGGGCACAGTGCAGTGCCTTTTTGGTTATGGCACCCTAACTGTGAAGCTCTTTCTCAAGGGAGGTTTAACTGGCGCTTCTCTGTTGTCCTTCAGGCAGTGGATCAAGACTTTTATTTTTCTTCCACCAGACTTGCAATGATTATTTGCTCATGGTTTCCTTTATCTCTTTTAAAATGGGCTGTAAATGCTCCTTTTAATTGATGCTGATATTTTATTTTTGTAAGCTATTTGTGAGGGCTATTTCTATAGCCAAGATGTTGCAAGAGTAAAACCAAGCAAATCCTTACACTGGAAAGGAAGCAGTATGTGAATCAACTGCAATTAACCATATCAGCGTAAGGGGGATAACCTAGACAGACCTTTGCTTTGAAACATTCCTACACAGCATCCTAGTACTAAAAGGTAACCCAGTGCACCCAGGATGATTTGTAAACAAGTGCAGGTGTCAAAGATTTAGTAGCTCTTTAGGGAGTGCCGCATGTTGTCTTCATATAAATGGAGAAATAGTTCTAACAGACTGCAGCCCCGTGCAGAATCAGGCAGGCTTAAGCCCACTGATTCAACAGGCTTTGGAACGCCTAATTGCATGATGGGGCTGACAGAAAGACCCTGTTTACTATAGCATTATGCAAAGTTGGGAGGCCAATAGGAGGCAGAGGCAGGTAGAATCAACTTAAGACTCGCCCATACTGTGGTTTAAAGCGACTAGCAAGCTTCCAGGACCTCCATTAATTCTCCCTTGTCTGTATGAGGTGGTCCTGCAAATCACTGCCTTTGCCCACAATTCCCCCTTTCCTCATTCTGCATTTTCTCATACCAGGGATACTCTAGAAAGAAGTGGAAATCCAAACTGAGGGAGGGGGAAGTGTGAGAGGGCAGAGATTTGCAGGAGAACATCAATGGGCGACAGCAAATTAATGGAGGTATGGGAAGCTTGCTAGTCACATTAAACAGCAGCTTGCTTGCTTGCTTGCTTGCTTGCTTGTTTGGCCTGACTTTTTACACAGTGTATCTGTTCTTTTACTTCTCAGATTTGAGGATAAACAAAGCAAAAGTGACCCCTGCTGGAATGGTTGTAGAACCTGCCTTTCTGCTCCAGTCAGACAATTTACTACTTCATTCAGTTTTTAGAGCCTTGCCGTAATTCATCGGTTAACTTCACTCAAGGTCCCTCCATCAGTCTTGGCAACTCAATATCTCAAAGCTGTGATTACTCCTCATGCCTCAATAGAGGCAACTTTTTTGGAAAAAAAATGGGAAACTTAGGTGCACACAAGCAGAATCTCTAGCCATGATCAGGTGGTGTGAAGGGTGGGCTTTATTTAAAAGGTAGAAAAGCGACTGGGTGCACAGATGTCTTAGACCTAAGGTTTCCTGTTTCTGGAAACAGAACAAATAGTGTAACCACAACAGCCTGGTTCCAAGCCTTGTTTTATTCTAGATTAAATTCCTCCAGAACGGTTACTCTCAATTCTCCCTGACAAAGCTTGAAATCACCTCTCCACGTAAGGCACACAGATAAAACCCACCCTGTGCAAATGTGTTACAGGTTCAGTTGTTCACCTCAAATGTTTCTGAGCAATTTCCTTCACAACTTACGCAGAAAACAAAGGTCAAGTCAAGTGATCTTTAGAAAAAGCATACCAGTCAACATAAAAGCATGGGGAGACCGGTAAGAAATCTTCTCTCTCTTAAAACCACATTGGTGGTATGTACAGTATATCAGGATGAAGGTCAGCAAGCAGAGTAAAGAATCTACTTCAAATCCCAAAATCCTCAGTATGGCAACAAGTAGGTGTTTTTTTAATTAGGCCAACCAACATACCACAAAATAGTGATCGATTTTCTGAGTTCTTCAGAACTCTCATAGCTAACTGTAAATATGAAGCCCACCATTATCCGAACTTAATCCACATTCCCGAGTGGATTAAGGAACAAACTCCTCTCTAACCCTCTCAGAATATTCCTCCTCTACTTCGAATCGGAATTTCAGGGCATCTTCCCATCTGCACGCCGATCCACGCGAAAAAAACCGCGGCGTCTGAAGCGGCGACCTGATCTGCTGCTTCCCACACTGCAGCAGCCTCCTGAGGCGCTCGCACGTGTGAACGCAACCGCCGGCCGGCCCGCGAGCAAGTTTTACAAACACACGCACCCCCGGTGCCCCGAGCCTGAGCTGCTTCGACGCGAAGCCCCCTCCCCGGTTCCCTCGACGGCGCGCCGCCCGTTACTCGCTCACCTGTCGATGCTGATCACGCAGAGGGTCATGATGGAGGCGGTGCAGCACATCACGTCCATGGCGATGAAGACATTGCAGAAGACGCTGCCGAAGATCCACTCGCCGCCGATGAGGTCGGTGACGCTGACGAAGGGCATGACGGCCACGGCCACCGACAGGTCGGCCAGCGCCAGCGACACGATGAGATAGTTGGAGGGCTGCCGGAGCTTCTTGACGAAGCAGACGGAGATGACCACCAGGCAGTTGCCGGCGATGGTCAACAGGGTGATGAGCGACAGCGCGGCCCCGATGACCACTTTCTCCACGTTGCCGTAGCTCAGGATCTGCTCCCCGCACTGCGTGTCGTTGCCCACGTCCACGAAGCCCGGGCTGGGGCTGCTGCTGCTGCCGGCGCCGCTACCCACGCCGCTGCCGCTGCCCGCATGGCCGCCTCCCCCGGGGCTGGCCGTGACCCCTTGCAAGAGCTTGCCGCCTATCCCTAAGCGGGGCGGGTGCAGCGAGCCCGAAATCATCGCTGCCGCCGCCGCCGCCGCGCCGCCGGAGCCCAGCTGCCGTGGAGCGTGCGGCGCGAAGCAGCGCCGCGGGCTGGAGACGAGCGGGCAGCTGCCGGCGCCGTGGAAGTCGAGGACCATATTGAGGAGGGCTGCCCACCAAGCCAGCAGCAGCCAGCCCCCCGCATGGCCGCCTCTCCGCGCCGCCGCAGCGACTCCCAGCGCTCTGGCGGCGGCGGCGAGGGGCTCCTCCTGCCCGGGCAGGGAGCTCTCCCTCTGCCTCGGCGCCAGCCACCCCCGCCGCGCGCCCCCTCCCGGGCTGGGATCCCACCACCGCCACCACCAGCACGATCCCCGCGCAGATCCCGCCGCTGCCCCGGCGCCGAGGGCTCTAGCATAGTCCGCTCGGCTCCCGCTCGACGCCGCCGAGGTCCGCCTCCGCAGGGGGCAGTGTGAGCCCCGACGCAGCCCAGCCCATTGGCTCAGCCGCAGGCGGGACGCGACGGCCCCACACGAGCCGGTCGAGGCCGGGCCGGGAAGTTTCGAGGCGGCGGCGCTACTGCAGACCTCTGCGCAAGCAGCCGCGTCCCTCAATGGAGAGCACCGTCGGAGGCGTGGTCGTGATGCACTCTCTGACCCCAGGGGCAGGGCTCCGTCGAAGGCAGGGTTGGCTGCCTGCCTGCCCCCCACCCCTGAATATGTCTCGCGTGTCGTCGACGTTGCACCCTGGGACACGTGCACCGACGGAACTGCGCGCTCGTGGGAACTCAGGGCGCCGTTCCGTCTCCGCGCCTGGTTCACGCGTTCGCGTTTCTGGATTCCACGCGGTGACTGAAGCCTGCCGCACGCGGCCCAAGCGGTATTGCAGGCTCTGGTGGGACCATTCACATGTGGCTAGGTGGGGACGACTGCTGAGAAGATGTCATGCGATACAGATATGAAGTGGTCCTGCCTTGGTACCCATCCCCACCCCTTCCCCAAATGATTCCAGGGCTTTGGACAGCAGGGCAGGCAGAAAAGCAACAGGGTGTGGTTATTCACACCACTGAATCTCCTCAGCTTCACCCACCCACCCCGCCTCCCAAAAGTTGCACGCACTACCTACTGAAATTCTGTCTATTCAAGATTATAAAATCCTGGCAGCCAAACAAGTTAGGAGCTCTGAAACCATACAGATATTAGGCAAGGGTAACAGAAGGTGTGAGTTCCAGTGAGTGCTGAATTCTCCGCAGTCTTTTCCTTTAAAATTCCACTCTGTGTGCCTAAATGGACAGCACCATCCTTTTTTATTTTCTTCCAGCTTTCATACTTCCATTAATTCTCTGTTGCCCATATTAGGTTCTCCTCCAAATCAATGCCTTCCCCCACTTTCCCCTCCTCCAAACCAGGTTTTCCATCTCCTCCTTTTCCGAGTGTCCATGGAACAAACAGAAATCCAGAAAGGGGGGGGGGAAGCAAAATTGTTTGCAGGGAGATTGGACAATGTTTGCTATTTAATAAGCACTCACCTTGAACTTGCGGGTATATGATTGAATCTCACCTGAAAATAGAAACTCTCTTAATTACCTTCAGTTGGTTGGTTGGTTGGTTGGTTTTTGTGGTTGGTTTGTTTGTTTTTGAAGCTTAAACAAAAACAAGGGAAGGAAACAGGGTGGTGACTTGTGGTGATTTCGCTGTCTCAGCCCAGCATCTCCAGCTTCTCACACCCCTGCCAGCAACTGAAGACCAAGGTGCGAAGGAACTGGAAGTAACTGGAACAAGGAGGGCAGAGCAGTGCTGATTCACAGCAATAAGAAAAGGGAGAAATGGCAAGGCTACATTTGACAAGAGGCCTGCCACTGGATGGACACAGCATTTTCAGAGGCAAAGCTGCTCCCATTGTTTGGAGGGTGGGAGCGAGATGGCTCCATTTCAATTTAGGCCAGGCTTGATTTCCTCAAATAAAGAGTGTGGGATCTTTTTTTTTTTTAAGCCCAGCTGAAAAGGGGTTGGGGTGGCATCCGAGCCTCAGAGCTGCTTTTGGGGCCCCTCCTGCAGTTTTATATGTGAGTGTGTTGACTTTGGGAATGCAGAATAAAAGGAAGTGGAAGGGAGGCATTCAGAATTCAAATGCACTTTCTGACTAATGGCAGTTTTAGATTCTCGTTTTGCAAACCGGTGCAAAGCTGCACTGATTGTCTACGTGAGCCAGGAGTGCAGATCTGGAGCGATTAGGAAGAAAATGAAACGTCATTGAGAAGGTTCAGAGAACATTTCTTAACATCACAACCAGCCAGCCTGGCTGGATTGGGCCAGATCTAGTCCAGTGTTTCCCAAACTCATGTCGCCAACTGTTTTGGGACTACAACTCCCATCATCCCTAGCTAGCAGGACGAGTGGTTAGGGATGATGGGGATTGTAGTCCAAAAACAGCTGGAGACCCAAGTTTGGGAAACACTGACCTGGTCTAATTGCCCTGTTCTTCCCCATGGGAAGCCCCCCAAGCAGGACCTGAATGCAAATACCCATCTCCCCACTTGTGATTCCCAGCAACTGGTATAGGGAGGCATGTTGCCTCCAGCAGGAGAAACAGACTATGCAGGCAGTGAGTGGAGATAGATCTGGACTCAGACACTTCAGAAATCATTTAATCATACAGATTTTATTAGTTGTCGTCTGTGCCACCAGATGACTTGGTTCACAGGGCTGCTTGAATCAAATGCATAAAGATAAAATTGCTCAAAGCACCTCTGCCAGCAGGGCCAAGAGAGGGAGGGAGGGAGGGAGGGAGGGGTGGGAGCTGAAGTCCAACTGGCCACAGGTTTCCCATCTGATTGACATCCCAAATTAGGTGCTGCTGCCATAGCAGAAAAGGGTTGCTTTTTCTGAAAAGTGTGGCTTTTCTAAAGAAGCAGCGAGTGAGCTTCCTGCTCCATGTTAAGCTGTAATAGAAATGTAATGTTACATCTATCTTCACCTGAATATCTCCTTTGCCTTGGGCTACTTCTGTGCTCTGTGTAGCAGCAAGGCATGTGGAGAGAGAGAGAGAGAGAGAGACCCGCAGTTCCCTCTCTGCGGTCTGGCAGGGAACACCAAAACAGGCTGGCGCAAGGAAGGGCCATAGCTCAGTGGCAGAGCATCTGCTTTGCTTGCAGAAGGTCCAAACTTCAGTTCCCAGCATCTCCAGATAGGGCCAGGAATGACTCTCCCTGAAACCCGAAAGAGCTGCTGCCAGTCATGTAGACAATAGTGAACTAGATGGACCAATGATTCTGACTTGGTATAAGGTAGTTTGCTGTCTTCCTTTTTAAGCTGTGCACAGACAGTGAGCACTCTAATTTCTAGAGTGCTTCTTTCTGAAAATTGGATAGGATTTTGAAGGGTGCAAGAGAGAGAGATGGGAACTGTTTTTAAAAGGAAAGAAGAGACAGAAGTACATGGGCGTATGGGGAGCCAGCCTGTGCCTCCTACATCATTGCACAGAGGGAAGACACTTAAATGAAATATTCCTCGTCGCCATTAAGCGGATGGCATACTCTGGTTGGAATGAGGTGTGGGATTTCACAGCCTCGGGAGTCTTGCACTACATTTGGCAATTTGCATTGAGCCATGTGTTTCGGCAACCTTTCTAGCACTTCATATAAATGGATCTGTTCGGGGCTTGCTTCTCCAATTTCCCATTTTTAGCTGCTCTCGTTTTTATCTGCACTATGAGAGTTCAAGGAAGCTTACCACCTACCACTTTGAAGTTTGATGGGCTGCCAATTCAGGTTTTCCCTCCTGTCTTGCCCTGGACAGCAGTGGCTCTTATGATGGTGGAGTGAGCGGGAAGAGATATGTACGAGGGGGATTGTGGAAGAAGATGCTTACCACAACTCACGTTCTCCCTCTACCCTGGCCTGGCCAAAAGAAAAACAGTATATTTCACTCCAAACCTAGAGAGGTAAAAAGACTGTTCTTTGTGTCACTAAATCAGGGAACCTTTATATTTGAGATTAAAACAAAACAAAACATTTTCAGCTCCATCTTACAGAAGCAAGTCCTATTGGTTTCAATAGGCCTGGCCTCTTGAGGCGACCTTTTTTTATTGAATGAAGAGTTAGCTGCACAACATTGTGTGATTCATTGCTGAGCTGCTCTTGGCACCTGCTCCTGACACTAACTAAAATTATTATTATTATTAAGTCTACTTGACAAGCAGTAGACTAGGATTTTGTGCTCCCCACGTGGATAATACAGTAATATGTTTCAGGGAATCCCAGCATGACATGACCAACCAGCAGACTCCACTGCCAGAAAATGGAACAGCAAATGTCCTCCTGCCCACCCAGTGAAGGTACATGATACCCAAGACAGGTCAAATTATTTTAGTACCTGAAGCACAAAACCCTACAAGTGCAGTAAAAAATACAATAATAACCAACAATTATCTAATATGTAGTTGAGATTGCCCTACAGCATGGCTAGTTTCCTGGGAGGACAGACTGATTCTGTTTCTTTATCAATGTAGAGGTTGAATCGATGGGTAGCAAGGATGCCCACAGGCAGAGACAGTGCCAGCCTCAGAACAGCATCGCTTCAGTCCCCCAAGAGCCTAAAAAGCCAGCAGGAGGAGCCTCTTTGCAAGGCAAACAGGGTCTCTCTCTCTCTCTCTCTGGCAAAGTTCAAAATGCATCTTTCTCTGCTCGCATCGCAATCCCAAGACAGGCTTTCAGCAGCCACCTGTACTGACGTTCCTAGCTGAGCTGTTTTCACACAGGAGCGCTTGGTGACCCAGCACAGACCAAGATGCCTATGGCTGTTGGATGAGGAAGGAAAACGGATTGACTGTTACTGTGTGTGTGTGTGTATTTTGCTCTGCTTTCAGGCCAGCTGAAGGAAGGAAAGTGAGAGGAAAGGCTGTCTTTCTCACCTACTCCCCAGATACCCCTTTTTTTTATTTCAGCAGTTGGACTCCTAAGAATAAGACTAATCAAAGATGCACACATCACACCTGGTCAGGATGCAAAATGTGTGATTCCTTATAACTAGAAAGATAAGGGTATATTCTACCATCTCAACTACTGCATAGCTTAAACCTCACATGAAGTATGAGGCCCTGATACCCACATTTAGGACCTTGTAGCTGTTATGGCCTCTCCTCATTTTCCCCGGTAAAATAACTTCTCTCCAGGAGCACATGTACATTATTAAAATTTGGTGCAGAATCTTTCTGCAGATCTCAGCTGCAACCCCCCAAGCTTCTCTGACTCTATCTGCCTTAACTCCTTTGAGATGTTTGGTTTGTGTGAGCCCCATCAAGATGAAGGGGAGCTGTCCTCACAGTGCCCTTCTCTCTACAGCTGCATTTTGTTTAAAAGAAAAGCCTTGAATACTGAAGATACGTATTTCAAATCCACTTTGCTCCTTCCCAGGAGGCAACTCTTTCCTGCCTCCACCTCCAAAAATGTAATCGGACCGTAGCAGACCTCAAGCTTCACAAAGCTTCTGAAGCAGAATAATTTGTTAATGTTCCAGCAAGTTTACCAAATGCTTCTCCTGGCTCGCAGCGAATAAACCCAGCTGCATCTTACCATGCTGGAGAAGGGGACCGAAGACTCTTAACAGTGTGGAATACTGCCAAGTTATCCCCCCAAAAGCTGTCCTCCATCCTGTGCCAAGCAACACTCCCCACAGAGAAGGCATAGCATCAAATTGAGCTATGTCAACCATAATAACTAAAATAGCATCAAGAGTTTGGAGGAAGCCACTAGGATTCTTGGATCCTTTCAGCTTCATGGCGACACACCTCAATAAGGCAGAAAGAATAATGTCCAATCGCTACTCGAAATCGAAACAGAAATAAATGTCTTGCCCCATTCCTACCCTGCTCATCTTTCTTTAAAACAAATGTGAAAAGGTAGATTTCTACATTGCAGGGGGTTGGACCAGAAGACCCTTCTACAAATAATTCTAAGTTCAAGAAGAAAATGGTAGCCCAGCCTCGTAGTGATTTGTAGTGACCGTTAGAAATAAATTAGGTATTCTTCAAAACCTCCACAGCTATGCTTCTGTTTTACTCTGCTGAGTTTTGGTGCTCACATTGAGCAGATGTGAGTCTACTGCACCAGGACCTGTTCTCTGGGAATGCGGTGTCTGTGTTCCTGTGATCGGAAGGTCGGTGAAGGTGCTCCAGTTGCCCAGCCCATGCATGCGCTTAAGACGTGGGCTGAACAGGGCGTACTAACAAAAACCAGCACTTTGAATTGGGCTCAGAAACTATTTGGTAGCCAGTGCAGTTGGACCAGGATCAGCGTAATATGCTCAAACTGTCTTGTATAGGATTTGGAAGTGGTTCAACTGGTGTAGCATAGGCTTCTCTCCAAACCTGGCATTTATGGGATTGTTTGGTAATTCACATCAATGTGGAAGAGATTCTCTGGAGGTAGCAACTTGAGAAACTATCACGCTTCATCCCCTCTTTCACTGCAGATTCAAGTGTCTTTTGATTCATCATTTTGACCTTCCATTCTATTTCTTGATTTAATAACTGTGAATACTGTACTTGTAATAATTTTATACTTTTTGGAATCTGCTGATTCTTTGGATCCAACCTTAATTTCTTCTCTTTATCCTTTAATTGAGCCAATATCTTTTCTTTTTTTCTCATTTTGCTGCTTTTCCATTATTGCATTTTGCTGTATCAGAAATCCTCTCATGACAGCCTTACTCGCATCCCAAATCACCCTTTTGTCAATTCCTATCTTCAAATTAATTTCAAAATAGTCTTTCAGGTTTTCTTGGGGCCTCCTTTATTAATTTTTCGTTCCTCATTAAAACAACCCCTCTTTCACTGCAACTGCTTCCTGGTTGCTAGCAATGGACGGATACCATAACTAGTGTCCTTTGCAATATACTTCCTTATAGGTGCTAGCATAATGTTCTTAAATGCCAAGGTTTTGTCTAATCTCATTCTTATTTCCTTTCCTCCTTTATTTGTCCTATCCCTCTTTCCCTTTTTCTGACAACAAACAACGTAACCTCTACAATTCCTTTTAAAGTTATGTAAATTCTTGCCATTATGAGCAACAGTAAGCTGAAAACAACAAAAACTCTGTGCTCGAGATACGTTGTCTAAATATTTATCATTTTTTTAAAAAATGAAAGTCTTAAGTAAGTTCTGAAGCTGTGTCATATTTTAGCTTGATATTGATTCCCACCATGAACTGTTTATCAAGCGCGGCTCTTGTTTGACTTCCAGGAGAGATGTTGCAGCTGCTGTCTCCTGTGCTGCCATCTCTGCATTTTGCACAAATAAATCTCCGTCACTTTGCAGCAGAAGGAGGCGGCAATAAAACTCACTTCTCTGGCACTGTCAAAATACATTTCAACGTCTCGACAATTTAAATGCGGAATAAAGGTTTTGCTGATATAAAGGAATTTGACTCAGTGTGTAGGAATGGGAAATCAAAATATCTTTTTATGGATTTGAGAGGTCATTTTTCTATGCATCCGTTTCTCTAGGTGCATAGATGGACGCATCTGCACATAGTGTGCATACTTCAGAATACTTTCAGGTCATAGTTTTGCAGTCATCAGTACTGCGATCCATTGTGCTCTCTTAAATTCATGTAAGAAAAATAAATGCAGGATCCTAAATCCTTTGCCTAAGAACACAGGACGAGCCCTGCTAGATCCGACCAAGGGGCCATCTAGTCCAGCACTGAAAGGTGTTGTAAAAGGCACCTGACTCAATGCAAGTATTATTTTCGCTATCTGGCATGCTCCAAATTAGAACACCGCCTGATCCGAAGCACCAAACGTTTTGACAGCATAAGGAGGAAATGTGATTTCCCCATGAATAGTTTTAAAGGCTATTTAGCAGTAGTCGTTTTAGTGTCTCAAAAGCACACAATAGCAAAAGGCATTTGTGTACATGGGCATGATAAAAAAAAACACAACAACCATAAACTTAGTGATTGACTCGAGCTTGGAACAGGAGAAAGTGAAAGCGCACCTAGTAGCCTAAGCTGGATAGAGAAGCCAACTTCTGATAAGCCTCCACAGCAGTGCCGGATTTACGTATAAGCTAAACAAGCTATAGCTTAGGGCCCCACTCTCATGGGGGCCCGCAAAAACATACTTCTTCTTAATTGTATTTCAGGTGGCGCTGTGGGCTAAACCACTGAGCCTAGGGCTTGCTGAACAGAAAGTCGGCGGTTCGAATCCCTGTGACGGGGTGAGCTCCCGTTGCTCGGTCCCAGCTCCTGCCAACCTAGCAGTTCGAAAGCACATCAAAATGCAAGTAGATAAATAGGAACCGCTATAGCGGGAAGGTAAACGGTGTTTCCATGTGCTGCTCTGGTTTGCCAGAAGCGGCTTTGTCATGCTGGCCACATGACCTGGAAGCTATACGCCGGCTCCCTCGGCCAATAATGCGAGATGAGCGCCGCAACCCCAGAGTCGGTCACAACTGGACCTAATGGTCAGGGGTCCCTTTACCTATTAATATACTTCTTCTTGTATTTCAGTTGAACAATTACTTTGATAAGATACACATTTTGTTATGTGCAAATGGCTTTAGATACCTATTAGGCCCATACATTACCATATAGCATATATTCAACACAAAAAAACAGTGACAATTTGTTGTTGACAAAGGACAGCTGGACATATAAAGGGTCCCATTCCTTCAGTAGCTTAGGGCCTCATCAAACCTAAATCCAGCCCTGCTCCGCAGGAAAGAGCTCCAAAGTCAGGAGTTCTGTCCACACACTGTCCACACAATTCAAAGTGTTGGTGTTGACCTTTAAAGCCCTAAACAGCCTCGGTCCAGTATACCTGAAGGAGCGTCTCCACCCCCATTATTCTACCCGGACACTGAGGTCCAACGCCGAGGGCCTTCTGGCAGTTCCCTCGCTACGAGAAGCCAAGTTACAGGGAACCACTGTTGTGGCTGCTGTTGTTCCCTGTAACTTGGCTTCTCGTAGAATGTTAATTTCTTTTTGTATGCCACAACAGCGGCTAGAGTACTATTAGCCAAGAACTGGAAGTCTCAAGAACTACCAACAGTCGATGATTGGCAAATGAAGATGATGGAGTATATGGAGATGGCTGAGATGACCGGGAGAATCCGTGACCGGGGAGAAGAAGCGACTGAAGAAGATTGGAAAGATTTCAAAATATATTTGAAAAAATATGCTAAAATTGTGTATTAAGATGAGATTTAGAATTCTATAGATGCTGTGGATTTAGAGAATAAGTGAAGTAACAAGAGGGACGAAAGATTTGAAATAATATGAAATTTATATAAAAATGTATAAGAAATTGCTAAAGATTAAAATGAAATGAAACGCAGATTGACGGAACCCGAGGAGGTCCCTATATACAATGTTAAAAGAATTTGGAGTTATATTTGGATTTTTTTCCTCTTTTTTCTTGTTTTCTCTTTTTTCTTTTTTGATGTTGTAAAAGTGTTTTTTGTATGTTTTTGTTATTCTTTTGTCTATAAAACTTATAAAAATTATTATATAAAAAAAGTTACAGGGAACCAGGCAGAGGGCCTTCTCGGTAGTGGCACCCACCTGTGGAACGCCCTCCCACCAGAGGTCAAAGAGAACAACAATTACCAGATCATTAGAAGGCATCTCAAGGCAGCCCTGTTTAGGGAAGCTTTTAATGTTTGATGGATTTCTATATTTTAATGTTTTGTTGGAAGCTGCCCAGAGTGGCTGGGGGAACCCAGCCAGATGGGCGGGGTAAAAATAATAAATTATTATTATTATCATCATCATCATCTAACCAAGGACTATCTGTTCATGACGATGGCAGAAGCCATGCACCCTGGTCCTCATTGTGCACATATGGCATTGTGTAAGCCTGGCATTCCACACAAAGCCCTATGTGTGTACACAGCATAAAGCATGAGCCAAGCCTATCTTCAGGGCAGTCTGGAGCAGGTTGGGCACCCTGGCGCTGAGGAGCAGAGATCGCTCCGGCGCCCCCGCCCTCACAGCGCCCCGACCAGTTTCCGCGCAGCTTGACCAGTTTCCGCGCAGCTTTGCCGCGCAGCACCCCACCTCCCGGCCCGGCGCCCTGGCGCGCCGTGCCACCAGCTTACCTAGAACCGGCCCTGCCTATCTTCCCCAAATTTAATCATGTGATTATGTGAACTGGACCTTGGCACATATGAAAGCATGCATGCACACACCATCTGCCATGGCGGTGGTTTGCATGTGTGAATTGGCCCTATATCCATCCGTGGTGAATGCTTTGGCTTCAGCATCACAGGATGTCTACTCAGAAGAAAGCCGCACTCAGTTCAGTGGGCCTTACTCCCAGGTAAGAGTGTGTGGAGCTATAGTGTTTTATCTAGGCAGCCAAGGCTCCTCCGGATGACAAGATCTTTTTGCCCCAGGTCAGTGAGGACCACTTGCTTTTTAAAATCCCCCCCCATATATACAGAACTTCCTGTGTGCCTTTTGGATTGCATCTGTAGGTTTTTCCCTCTGTGTCTAACTGGGGTCAAATAAGTGTTGTTTACTTTTTACAATGTATGGAAGATGAATCTCCCTCGGGAGGTTCTGGACTCTCCTTTCTTGGAGGTTTCTAAGCCGAGGTTGGATGGCCATCTGTCGTGGATGCTTTAACTAAGTTTCCGGTGGGGGGGGTGCACTAGAAATATGACCCTTGGGGTCCCTTCCACCTCCATGATTCTATGGTTTTCTGCTTCAACAATATTTCTTTATGTTCCTATCATTTTATGTAATTGTATTTTGTATAAATTATAAAAATTATTAATAAAACGTGTTCTATTTAGAAACAAAAAAAATTGATAGCTACCTTTCTACTGGTAGGACAGCGGGGGGGGATGGGCATAGCCAGGATTTTTGTTAGGGGGCAGGCTTTTGTTAGGGGGGGGGAGAACCTTAAATTTGTATTGATTTTTACTGATTTTTACTTATTGGGGGGCAGGGGGCAGCTGGCTACACCCATAGTGTGGCACAGGAAGGAAACAAAGTCGGAAGGGGTTAGGAAACACTGATATAAACCATCAATCACCCCCAGACTTGTGCTGAAGAAATGCTCCCATCTCCTGTGAGTCTCCAGCAGCCTAATCCTGTACCCTGCTTCACAGGGCGCTATCCATGGTCCTGACCCTTAGCAGCTTGGGTTTCATTTTCCCATATGTTGCTTGAATACCACTCTCAAGAGGATGCCCTGCTCCCACGTCTCCAGTGATTACTTCTTTTAATTTTTACCCCACTCTTCGACTCAGAAGGCTCCTAGAGCTGCCTTCAACTTCCGTAATAAGATGGGTTTGCAATCTAACAGTCACAACACAAAAAGAAAATGGATTGGGAGTGGGGAAGAAACAAATAAATAAAAGCGCATAACATCCAACCCACCCAGAAACATGCAAATTAAATTTCTTGAGCGATACAAATGCTGCGGAATGATTGCCAGGATAACTAGATCACACTACTTCCCCTTGTAGCATTTGTCTGACACCTACAATGATGCGGGACATGCCAGCCACATGCTGGGTTAATTTTTGCTAGCTATGTTTTCCATATGCAGCTCAGTCCATCACAATCTGGGTGATCTGAGGCTGCATGCAGTGTTTAAAGCAGAAATTATTCACTTAAAATAATTTGGGACTCATCCACAGTAGAAAAACGGTATCTCTGCACATGTTTGGACGAAGCAAATTGTTCTGCTCCTAGGAGTTTATGTCAGTCCAGTACACCTGTTATAAATTCCCAGGGCTTTTATCAGATAGGGCAGCCACACAGCACACTTTGCTTTTGCTCCTGCGGTATATGTCTCACAAAGGCGGCCTTTTGTAAGTATTTCTGTGTTGCCGAGCATAGTAGGGCAATCATAGAAATGGTAAAATCCTCTTTAGTGCCAAAAGCATAGCAATTACGTATGCTGACATTTTCATCCCAAATAAAAAGAGGCATTTCATCCCAGCATGCAGAATAGATTGGAGTCAGAAGAAAAAGAAAGAGAAAATGCTGGCTTAACAGAAATCTTTAAAAAGACTAACCTTTCCTTTGTTGAAAAGAGGCAATTATGTGGATCCATTTCAAATGGGGTTTGGCATAGAAAGAGCCTTGGATGTTCTTGTGGAAGGCCAACGCCAGGAAAGGGATGGAGGGAGGAAGTGTGTGGTCCTGCTAATTTTCCTGGACTTCTCAGTAGCTTTCAGTAACATTGACCATGGTATCCTTCTGGATTGAGAAGTGGAGGGTCAGTGTTTTGGTGGCTCTGGAGAGCCAATTCATAATAATAAATATTGTGCCAGTAGCATGCATTTAGCATAATTATAACAATTGCAGAAGTATAACAGTGCAATAATCAAAACTGGTTACTGATAACAACAACAGTCCTGGTGTCTCACAGACAGTCCAGATGTAGCATATGCAACTATGCACAGTCACCACGTCACAACTACTTGAGCGGGACAGACAAAATGAAGCACACTGTTGCTGTGAATTCCTGTCATTGTGTTGACCCTCAAAACAACCTTTTTTCTTTTCTGTGGCCACCCCAATCTCTGAGCAGTGCAATATTCCAGAGATTCCAGGTGCTTACTCGGGGTTCATGTTTCCTTTGGAATGAGCAGAGACTGTGGTGTCTTGGTGATATATGGTTTATTTACACATATATACCTGAACCTACGGTGGAGGGTTCACAGCATTAACATCCGAAGAGGGTCTTGCTTCTCCTATAGCCACAGCCATTGGTGGACCTACATTTTGGGGGCTCTGAAGCTTGAACTGTCATGGGGGCCCCTTCGCAACCAGCAACAAGGTCTGGGGTTGTTCTGCAGCAGATCACCACACCTTTACAACATCTGTGCTACTGACTCTCAAACTTTGGGATTGTTGAAATATATACAACAAAAACATAATCAGTTTGAGATGTGTGACTCAAACTGGGTCACTAGACCCCCAAATTTAAGCCACTTGGAACAAAGTAACTTCTGGGGCCCTGCTGGGATTAGGGGCCCTGATGCTTAAGCTTCCTTAATTTCATAGTATATATCTGCCCCTGGCCACAGTCTTGGATTCCAACAGAAATCAGGCATAGCTCTGTCTTCCAGCTGCCCAGCCTGCCCAGCCTGCCAGCTTCTGGCCTTTGTCTTTCAAACAAAGAAAGAGGCCCAACACTTCCTTTGTTACCTTAACGGCCCATGCTTAGAGGGCCATAACCTCACCAGGATGCTAATCCCTGCTTGATCTAGGAATTGGAAGGGGGCTCATGAATAAAGCCTGCCCCCTCCACAATTCATAACAACATCATTGTGGGTTTTTCAACCTCCGAACTATGCAGGCTTTTAAGCAGGCAATCCACCATATTTGAAACAACCACCATCAACCATCATTTGGTCACTTGGAACTATGGTAAAGATAAAGGACCCCTGGATGGTTAATTCCAGTCAAAGGCGACTATGGGGTTGTGGCACTCATCTCGTTTTCAGGCTGAGGGAACCAGCGTTTGTCCACAGACAGCTTTCCATGTCATGTGGCCAACATGACTAAACCACTTCTGGCACAACGGAACACTGTGACGGAAGCCAGAGCACACGGAAATGCCATTTACCTTCCCACCACAGGGGTACCTATTTATCTATTTGCACTGGTGTTCCTTTGAACTGCTAGGTTGGCAGGAGCTGGGACAGAGCAATGGGAGCTCACCCTGTCACGGGGATTCGAACTGCCGACCTTCTGATCAGCAAGCCCAAGAGGCTCAGTGGTTTAGACCACAGTGCCACCTGTGTCCCACTTGGAACTATATGTGGAGATCATACGTGGTACAAAGTGTTCTGGGAGAGTACACTATTGGTGATCCCACACAGGGGCAAGCGTGTCTCTCACTTTGTTGGTCTGGCACTGAAGCCACTAGCCAATAATCAAATTTGAGGGCTTTATTGATTCTTGTGAGGATCAGTGGCATTGTGCCTCAGAAGCATTGAGGGCAACCACCCACAGCACATTTTGCAAAACATCTTTCCATGAACTGAAGAAAAAAAGTAGTTCACCCAAGCATCCTTGAAAGAGAATTGGCATTAAGCCTTGCCACCTGCTGAAGTGATGGTGCTGGTTGCTAGCTTATAGACATTTGCAGATGCAACTGAGGTCTCAGCGACTCCAAAACCTGGAGTAACAAAGTTATAGCTATAATGCAAAATCAGACAAAAACAACCAGGGAAGCTTCCAGCTGTGGGAGAAGCATTTAGATGTGTGAAGGAGCTTTGTAAACCTAGACATACTATTGACTCCAGATATTGTTTGTGGTAATATTAACAGAAGTAGGTAATTTGTCTGCTATGAAACTACACAAAATATTGCTTTTCCCATCCTCTACTCTCCTTTTTCACATGAAATGGATAGAACAGGTTCTGGGCACAACACTTGTATCAAACAACCATTTTGTGTGGTTACGTTGCCCCCTATCATTTTTATGCAAATATGTCTTGATTTTCCTAGACATTCCAATGGGGGTAGAATGTAAGATAAAAGAGTAAAAATGTGAGTGTAAAAACAAATTTTCATTAAATTAACGGAGGGGAGTTGTTGCGGTTACTGCTATTATTATTATTATTTCTCTTTATTTTAGATCTTATTGTTATTTATGTGGAAATTGTTCAAATTTGGTTGTGTGCTTTTTGATGTTTTGTTTATTGTTTGTTACTACTTTTGGTTATGTTTGCAAATTTGTGATGATTCCCCCCCCCCAATGTTGTAAGCTGCCTTGAGCATGGTGTGAACTTTGGAAAGCATACAAATAAATTGACGTATGAGCTAGGCTTTCTGGATTTCAGTGCAACTGCCCACAGCCCTGGCTCTGACAGAAGAAAGGACAAATTCTGCAGGATAAACATATCTGCAAGAATATTTCATCGGCTATTTGTATGACATGCATGATCTTTCCTCAGATGATTCACCATCTTTTTTTCTCCCTTTTTTTTTCTTAAAAAGTATGACCTCAACTGTTAGGTAGGAGGGAATCGAGGTAAATTTTGGAGTTATGTAAATGAGTAATCCTCAGCATGGGAGAAAGTAGATGGCATGCTGTTTGCTGCCCTTTATCAACAGCAAAGGCTCTGAAAAACATCCATCTACCTCCTGACTGCAAAAAGTTGATTCTAGCAGAAACCTGGAAACATTTTCCACATTTCCAAATATGGTCCTCGGAGACTGCCATTTCCTCCTACTGCTGCAATGTCACAGTGAAGGGTGAGGAACTGAACAATAACATAAACCAAACTTGCCTTTCCATATGGATCCAAATAGAACTCATAAAGATCTTTTCTAGATCGCCTAGAAAATGCCAAGCTACAAAACTGCTCCTCCTCGAAAGGTAAATGAAATTAAGCTTTGAATTGACACAAACAAGGAACAAGCACTGTCCATCTTCAGTATTCACTGGAGGTGTCCCCCCCCCCCCCCCATTTCCCTTTACTAATGTCAGAATTTCTAGTCAGAAGTAAGTTCAATGAAACTCAGTAGGGCTTATTCCCGGGTAAGCGGGGTCAGGATTGCAACCTCAGGCACTAGTTTTCCATTACAAAGTAATTACGAATGTTAAGCCAGAATGGAAAAAGTTCAGAGAGGAATGTTCCTGCTTCTCATTTCTCTGCTATAGCTTGGGTGTGTGAGAGTGATCCCATTCAAGACACAGGCCTAGAACTAACTCCTTGGTCACCCGGCCTACTCCCCAACAAAAACTTGGACATATCTGAACTGTGTTTCACTTTATTAGCCCTCATCCTGTCCATCACTGCCTCCCCTTCCTCACTGATGTTTGAGGAAAAGGGAAGGTGCCTAACTGGGTTTCATTGGCCTGTTGGTAACAATGAGCTTCAGATCCTCCTGTGGTCACACTCTGCACTCCTAAGGAAAACCCATGTCTTTATTATTGCTCTTGCTCTCTGCCTGCTCCCATCTCCTCCTCCTCCTCCTCCTCCTCCTCCTCCTCCTCCTCCTCCTCCTCCTCTTCTTCTTCTGAAAGCTGAGCCGTGCCATGGAGGTTTCGGGGCTAAGTCCTATGTGGAATCTACACACATATTAAAAACGCTGTGAAAATGCTTTTTAAAAAAAGTTTTGAAAAATACATTGAATTTTGCATAGCTCACTGTCGCCATCTAGTGTCACATTTGTATATCACACTTTACAACAGATTTAAAATGTTTTATTTGCAGCTGTGCAGCTGAGTCCCTAGTTGTCCCTTTATCTTCTCCAGCCTAAGAACAGCCTTGTGAGTTATGGGCTATATCTAACCATTTCTGTCCACTAAGGACAGGCCCCTTCCACTAGTAGGTGGATGAGTCTTAATGTTGAGCTACAGAGGAAGCCAACACAACAGTCGTGCTAGCGGAAATGCAGAACAGATAGTTACCAGCAAACTCTGTATGCATTCTTTTGCACTACAGATTACCCCTAGGTGCTAGATCGGAAACAACCATAAGTGCTTTGATACTAGAGAGTAAGAACATAAGAACACAATAATAGCCTACAGGTCAAAGCCATTGACCCATCTTCTCCAACATCCTGTTCTCACAGTGGCCAACCAGATGCCCATGGGGAACCAGCAAGCATGATTTAAGCACAGGGCCCCTCTCCCCTCTTGTGGTTTCCAGCGACTGGTATTCAGAAGCATTTTTGCCTCCAGCTGTGGAGGCAGAGCACAGCCATCATAGCTAGTAGAGATGGAGAGCAGAGACTGGGGGAAGAAATGGCCATGTGCCCATGGTTATTCAAGTAAGAGATTCATTCCATGGCTGAACCAGGATTTGAACCAGGATATCCCCAGCCAACAGTGGACCAGCCTGGCTCTGACATACTCACAGCACAAACACTTTCTTGAGTCGACATCATTGTTGGAAAGGTATCCTGTGAGCCACCCATGAGGATGTTGTGCTGGAGAAGAAATAGTTGTTTGTGCGTAGAGTATGAAGCATGCTATGCTTCTGGAGGGAGGCAGTTTTCCGCCCTGAAAATCACTCTCAATCACAATCAAGCGTGTGTTCCACGGAAACAAGTTGTCTGCTCTTCCCAAAGGCAAAGATACCATCTGGTTTGTTTGTGTGTTTCTTTGCTGAAACAACACAGAGACATGGAAACCTGTTGCTGTCTCTTCTTTCCCCTTGAGCTATACAGATAGAGAACACGGCCAGGTCACAAGGAAGGATTAACAAGATGCCACTGAACTGGAACCAAAAAAGGACATCTCATGTAAGGCAACATCAGCAAAGAGGGTGCAGCAAGACAGTACCAATTTTGGAAAAACCAAGGCAGTGGCTGTTTTCAGGTGGCATCTGGTCTGCGCCAGGAGACTAGAGACTGAAGAACGACGTTAATTCTTGTGCCATATGTTGATCAACGGATACCTGTGACACTTGCATTAAACTGTCATCGGTAAAACCAGCAGATTTGTGTGTTTCTTGCCATAAAATTGTTCCATGTGTCTGCAAGGCATGGATGTTATCCCTGTGGATTCTGCTATGCTGTGGAAAGGTGATTTTCAAATGTTATCTCAGGAGGACTTAGAGCAGAAATGATTTCACTGTTTTGTACATAAATTCACGTATAACACATATGTTATTTCTGACTTCATATCTGTACTAGATCAGTTCTCTGGATTCCTTGCTGCTGGGGGGTTGTGCACAGCTGTGAAACACATGAACGGGTGAGGGGGCAGGGGGGGGAACTGGCAAAAAGAATCCCATTGAAGGTGGTTTAAGATTGTTAAATACCATGGTGATTTTAAAAAATGCATAAAATTAACACTGAAAAACTTTTGCAATAACTCAACTTTGTAAACTTGGGCAGGCTGGGCCGTCCTCTTATATACCTGCTGAGATTGACAAGGCATCTGACCCTCACCTGAATCTCATAGCTCTCCTGACGAGTGCTTTGGTCTGCTCACCAGATACCAGGCACTCTACTATTCAAATTAGGCCCCAGTGTTTTTGTTATCATCCCCTTCTCAATTAAGTAATCAATTTTAATCTAGAATTTAAATTCTCAAAACTTCCTTATTTGAGCAAGTAAACTACTGCTCATACTTTATTACAAACAGCATTTCTACCTGCAGCACACTTGAGCAAACCTGCTCCTCTTCCTTTCACAGATATTTTGTTGCCATTCGCAACTGTTGCTGCCTCTGATTAGTTATCATTTAACTCTTGGGGGACATAATTAGCATCACACTTCAAGTGGATGGAAGTTGCTGAACCAATTACAGTAACCAACTATTATTGTTAATAGCAGCAGTTTTCCTATACCTTGATATTGCTGGATAGTTTTGATGAACTGCAAAAGCATTTTTAGTTAGCTTTCTGTTGCACCCTGGAACTTTTCTTTATTAGTGCCACTTTGTTTTGTATGATTCCTTGCAAATGAAGGAAAACAACTTTTCTGCTTGTATATGTTGATAATATAATTTTGGTTACTGAGGACAAACAAGATTGTACAAAAACCAGATTGGGTGCAGGTATGGCCAGGACATAGGCGCCCTGTGACAAAGGTGACCTGTGTGCTTGCTTGCCTGCTTAACAGCTGTTGGGAACTTCAAGGTCCCTGCTCTCCCTTCTTATGGTCTTTGTACTGGACATGGAGACTCCAATAGAAAGCATTCCATGTCAAGAAGGAGGGCAAGTGGGCACCCTATCAAATGACAGGGCAGGAGCTACACAGAGCAGGGCTTTTTCACTGGTGGTGCCCATTGTATGCCTAGCTCTCGCCAGACCTGCTCTCTTTTGGCCTATATTTTGCAGCTTTATTATTTAGGAAGACTTTTGAAGAAATGGTTGACTAGTCTTATCAGTCGCTGACATACGAGTGGATTTTATTTGCTGCTATTCTGGGCTTCTGGTGCACCAGGGTTTACACCAGCGTAATAGAGTTGGTTAGGATGTCAGAAGGGATACAATTCACGAGCTTTCTCCATTATCTGCACAGCAGGGGGTGTTCAGTAAATGGTGCAAAGGCTGAGCTGGTTACCTGCTTTCAGCAATAGGGGTCGCTGTTTAGTAGTACCCAATTGGTTAGCTGTCAGATTCTAGAGCTCCCTATTGGTGGCTCTTAGGTAATTCACAAAACACAGAGTCCATTCATAAAACACAGGGTTCATTTATAAACCAGTAACATAAATCTCTTTTATGGGGTGTATGTTTCAGCGATTGGACATAAATGAACCCTGTGTTTTATGGCCAAGCTGTAGTGTAGCGCTTATGTGACTGTGAATAAAAGGTGGCTGGGCTCATTGTCTCGGGGTTTGAGGGGGGAAGAGGTGACAAAACTGATTTCCAATAAGTGTCCCCCTTTATTTCCATAACAAGTCCTTGAGTCTGTACTCTGAATGGTGACACCAGGGACCTAGAAGGGGCAGGGCTTGTCAGTCCAATGCCTGCACAGTCTCATCAGGGCTGACCTTAAGGCAATTGGAGCAATTTGGCCAAATTAGACCTTGCAGGCCGCTCCTAAGGGGGCCCCTGCACCAGGGCAATCTAGATGGATTTTATTTATATCTATAAGATTTTGCAGACTTTGGCTGTGAACTGGGGGGGGGTCAAGTTGCGCCCCACTGCTTCAAATTGGGCACCACTTCCTAGCCCTGAGTCTCATAGTTGCTGGGCCTGAGTTGCCCTGCCCTTGCATGAAGTCTTGGGTTTGCAATTTTGGGAGAGGGGAGACTGCCTGCTGGGGAGCGGGTGGGCTGGCGAGGCCCCCTACATTTAGAGGCCCTAGGCTTCACCCTACTTAGCCTATACATAAATCTGGCACTGCAGCCAATGAAGCTCACTGGGTGCCCACTGTCTCTTAGCCTAACCCAACTAAAGAGTTGTTGTGGGGATAAAATGGGAAGAGAGAGCTCCTTGAAGGAAAGGTGGGATATAACATAATAAATGTAGTAATATAGATTATGAAACCTTCAATGAATTCCAGGGGTGTGCTTGAATTACAGGAGAGCTGCTGCCTTAACTACTTTTAAAAGTGGTGGTGGGGCGGGTGGTTTATGGCTTTAACAGGAAATGATCAAGGGGCGGAGTCTGTGAATGTCATTAAAGGCTGCCCTTTCCCTCTATAATGCAAGCACTGACTCCAAGTCTAGGTGAGAACCCAGAAAGCTGCTTCCCTCCAGGTCAGGCTATTTGTCCATCTAGCTTAGCATCATCTCCCAGTTTAACCAGCTCTTCAGGCTTCCAGTAGAGACCTGTCTTCCCAGGGCTGGATTTATTATACGCAAGCTAAGTAACCTACAGCTTTGGGTTGTAGAGCATCAGACTCTTAAATCTGAGTCGTGGGTTTGAGCCCCACATTGGGCAAAAGATTCCTGCATTTTAGGGGGTTGGAATGGGTGTCCCAGACCGTCCTAGTTCCCCTAGTTTCCAGGGACGTCCTTGATTTAGAGAAGCCATCCCAGTTTCTGATTTGATCCTGGAATGTCCCCCCCTTAGGATGGATGTCCCTATTTTCATTGGAGAAATGTTGGAGGGTATGGAGTTACCCGACCCCTGAGCCGTCTGAAGACAATCCAGTACTGTATAGGAAATAGATTTTTTTAAAAAAAAGTTTACTCTTTTATGATGCTTTTATATATGTCGGAAGCTGTCCAGAGAAGCTGGAACAACCCAGTAATACCATATGTGTGGGGTATAAATAGCAATAGGGCGTCCCTATTTTCATCGGGGAAATGTTGGAGGGTACGGACCCTTTCCAACTCTGGAATGATTTTAAGCTTGGGCCGTCCCACAACCCCACCGGCTGGGAGACGAGCGCGGGGGGAGAAAGGAAAGGGGGACCGGAAAGACTACAACTCCCAGCATGCAGCGGGGCTCCAGGGCAGCTTCCCCACCACGTGGCTTCAACATGGCCGAGTTTGTGGACCTGAATATTTCCCACTTGGCGGAGAAGGCGTCGCTGCAGAAGCTGGTGGAGGCGGCAGCGCACCGTGAGTGGGCAGCAGGCAAAGGGCGAACAGGGGCGGGATCCAGGGCTCGGGCTGGCCTGGGGCGGCGGGCAGGGGGAAAGGATGCCCTCCCTCGCGGGTTTGGGACGCCTGCCTTGCCCCATGTGTCTGTGCCCCATTGCGCTTTTGGAAGAGATAACGCGCGGGGTTGTGCGCGCGCGCGCCGCTGCTCCACTCTTAAATTGGGACTTCTTTTTTAAAGCTACGTACAGAGCTTTTAATTGGAGTTCAAATCTTCATTCCCGTCCTCCCACCTCCACGAGCAGGGACCTAGGCGCGCCTCTGCTCCCTCTCAGCCCGCGCGCTCAGGCTCGGATCCCCGGGGGCGCGGGGATGATCATTTTGTTCCTCGAGACGAGATGGTTCGTAAGCATCGCTGCCGACACGTTGTTGGGCAAGACTTGCCTCGGTTTACCCAGGATTTCAGGGCCGTCCCTAAATGGTCGGATTGGGGAAGGCTCCGCACATGCCCTCAGAGGAGGAGGAGCACAGTCCCTAACGCCGATTTTCTTTTAAGAAGCCGGAGGAGGGCTTACTTTGATGGTACCTGAGAACTTCTGGCACACCGAAATAGACTTTGGTGTTAGCTTCTCAAAATCAGTACAAGAATGATTTTTTTTACCTACACAAGGATAGAAGGGTAGAAATAAAACCACTGCAGTCGGAGAGCTTTTGGTCTGTAGAATGTGTTTTAAGAAACTGCTCCCTTTTCCCTCCCAGACCTAAGCTGAAATATGGAACGGGTAGTTAGAAGATATAATGTTTTTCAGGTTTCTTTTACTGGGTTACTGGCAGATCCTGACATGCACCAAAGCTATGCTTGTTTTCGTTGTATCAAACATGAGGAATTCTGTTTATTCATTAGAAGTATTTATATCCTGGTTTCCAGCAAAAACACAAAAGTATCAGACTTTCTTATAAACAAATAAAACTAACTGCCTAACATATTCCCTGGTCTTGGACTTAGAATCTGAAAAAGACATGACACAAAAAGGAAAGGATGGAGAGGTGAGAGGAAAGCAAGCAAACAAACTCATACAATCCTGAATAGCAATTGCTGGGGGAAATGCGTGTAGAGAGTGTTATTGTTTTTACATCCTGCTTATGGGTTTCCCACAGGCACCTGACTGCCCATTGTGAGAACAGAAAGCTGGGCTAGATAGGCCTTTGATTTTATTCTTTTTCATAGACACTTTCTCTTCAGTTTTTGCCCCCTGGCAAAATTTGGTCCTCTGAGTTGTGCATCTCTGAGTTGTGCATCTCTGAACATGACAACTCAATTCTATCTATCCATCTATTATTTTAAAAAAACCACACCTGTGCTTTGCTTTTTAGTTGGCTATTCAACTGTTGCAATCAATTACGTCGTTGACTATGAAGAAAACAAGAAGGTAGGACTTTTTATTTTAAAACACTATAGGGGCTTGTGCAGGTGCGGCAAAGCAGACCGCTATAGAAACTTTGTTGAATTGAGAAATGGCTGCAATAGAAGCAGTGGGAGGGTTGTATGCTAGCAGCGATCATGCTAACTACATACTATACAGGTGTGCCTTTCTTCCCTCTGGTGTATATACATTGAACATGCAGAAGAGGAACAAGGGCACTGAACTCACTCCAGAGGCCCATGCTCACAGGGGTGTGTGTATGTGTGTTAGGGGTCTTTTTCACATGCTCATTTTGCAGTTCTACTCAAATGCAGGATGCAGGTGGTGCTGTGGTCTAAACCACTGAGCCTCTTGGGCTTGCTGATTGGAAGGTCAACGGTTCAAATCCCCGCGACGGGGTGAGCTCCCGTTGCTCGGTTCCTGCTCCCGCCAACCTAGCAGTTCGAAAGCACATCAAATGCAAGTAGATAAATAGGTACCACTGTGACGGGAAGGTAAACAGCGTTTCCGTTCGCTCTGGCACTCATCACAGTCCTCCGTGCACCAGAAGCGGTTTAGTCATGCAGGCCACATGACCTGGAAAACTGTCTGTGGACAAACTCTGGCTCCCTCGGCCTGAAAGCAAGATGAGCGTTGCAACCCCATAGTTGCCTTTGATTGGACTTAACCGTCCAGGGGTCCTTTACCTTTACCTTTTTACCTCTACCCAAATGGAGGAAGTCTTACCACCCCCTGTGTATTGTGGCTGTAGTAGGCCATTCAGATTAATGGTAATTCAACCAAAACATCGGGAAATAGGCTCAGCAGTTTGAGGAGTTTCAGTAAATTCTCCACCCTCCCACTTTTGTTCATGGAATCATTTTTCTGGTTGGTGGGCATGCTTACTTGGAGGTAAGTCCCACTGAACTCGTTTGGGGCCGCCACACAAAAAAAGGCTGTGGGGTAGCCATAATGGCTGCTATAAGCCACTAGTTACCGTGTTTCTCATATTATAAGACACGTCTTATATTTATTTTTTCCTCAAAAAAACACACTATGGCTTATTTTCAAGGGATGTCTTATTTTTTTCCTCCTCCTCCTGCCGCGGCCGGCATTGCTGCTGCGCCTATCACTATGTCTTATTTTCGGGGTATGGCTTATATTCCTTGAATGCTTAAAAATCCTGCTATGGCTTATTTTATGGGTATGTCTTAAAATATGAGAAACAGGGTATTAAGTGTCCATGACAGTGACATTCAAACATAAACACTCCCATATCGCGTGATTTCTAGCTGTGCTTCAGTTTGGGTGGGAGATAAAAGTGATCCGTGTATAAGGAGGCTAGTACTGAGTCTTTAAGAAAACTCTGAAATTCCATCTTGGCTGAAGTTGAACGTGCGCCAGAAAACATAAATGAGCAGGATCAGCACATCTGAGCCATTAGTGCATTTCACTCTCGTCATCTTTCACGTGAGCATGGATTTCTCACTCATTAACTTTGGGAGGATTATGCCCAACCAGTGGGATGTGTATAGTAGAATTTTTTAAAAAATAATTGTAGAGTTGGAAGGGACCATGAGGGTCATCTAGTGCTAGATATTTATTTATTTTTGCCCAGCATAGGGCTCAACTGACTGAGCAACCCCAGCAGTCATGTGAGTGCTTCAGTGGGTCTGATCATAAATGTGTCTGTATAAGCCCTGATTTTCTTACATGTTTATACGCTGTTAGAGCTTCCTAGTTAGAAGCGAAAAAGCTGACTTGGAGCTGTAACCCTATACACACTTACTGGGATCAAATGCTATTAAATCCATTTGGACTCAGAAGTGAGTAGACAATGTGTAGGAATGCACTTTAAATGTATGTCTTCACAACAAAGACTTGTGCAACATATGTTCATCAGGAGCTCTGAAATTGGGCCCTCCCAATACTTCTCTAGTCTAGCAAGCAGTGTATAAAAAAAAACCATTCAGCTTCCTTTGGTTGCTACTTTACATCATTGTGTTTTTTTTAAAAAAATAGCTTCCTAGCTTTTGCTTACATGCTTCATTTAAAACAACTAAGCATGTTTGTGTGTTGTTTGTTTCCAGGAAATTGTCAAGCCGGTGTCTCCCAAAGAATTGTTTACAGCCCTGCCTCTTGTACAGGTATGTCCAGATGTGTTTTACTAGCTATAATTTGTTCTCAAGCACATGTTTAGAGTATCTACCGAGGGCAGTGGTGTGGGTTTTCTGGATAATTTTTTTCTGTGGGGATTTTTTTCTGGAAAAGGAGAGTCATTTGCATCGGAACTTTTTCTGTGTTCCTTATTTCACTTACGTACTTCCTTTGAGATTTATTGTTGCTATTACTTAAAACATGGAAATAGTAGTAGTAGCAGCTGTACATTTTAGTACTGGCTGTGCAAAGGATCCTGGGAACTGTAGTTTCTTAAGGGTGCTGAGACGTGTTGGGAGACAGAGCTACAGTTCCCAGCCCCTTTAAACTAATTTGCCCAGGATTCTTTGGAGGAAACCATGACTGTTCAAGTGGTATAACTGTGTTTTAAATATACATTGTGGATGTGACCTTAAATGTACTTGTCGTCTTCACTGACCTATTCTTGTTGGTATCTCAGGCCTGGGTCACCAGACTGCTATTTTTACACATGAATGAGTTAGCCCTGGCAGTAAGTGCATTAAAATGTGACCAGGCATTCATAGAAAGCTAACTCAAGTAACTGGTGATTGCTTGTGACCTGCACAATTCAGGTCTGCACCAAAACAGGTGAGGATGAGCCACACCCCCACAAGGAGAGAACTCTATTGTCGTCTTTCTGACTGCAAGGAGATTAAACGTGTGCTTGTCAACTGGAGAGCAGGGCTAATATGGTAGGGTCTTCAACTCTTACTCCAGGTGTGGAGAAGCTTTGGCCCTCGAAATGTTGCTGGCCTTGTAACCTGCATCAGCCCCAACCAGTATGGCCAATGGTCAAGGGTGACGGAGCTGTAGCAACTTCCTTCAGGCCACAGGTTCCCACTGTGGACTCCCTCTGCATAATGCTGAAGGGTGTGAGAAACTTTCAGAGATAAAATGGAGGTTGAGTTTGGGAGGATGTGAAATCAAAGGCCTGCACATTTCAATAATAATAAGTATGCATGCATACGAAAGCTCATACCTATGACAAACTTAGTTGGTCTCTAAGGTGCTACTGGAAGGAATGTTTTGTTTTGTTTTGACTACGTCAGACTAACACGGCTACCTACCTGTAACTAATAATAATAATAATAAAAGTAATAATAATAATTTATTTGTACCTCTCCCATCTGGCTGGGTTTCCCCAGCCCCTCAGGGCGGCTTCCAACAGAGATTAAAAATCCATTAAAACATCAGTCATTAAATACTTCCCTAAACAGGGCTGCCTTCAGATGTCTTCTAAATGTCAGATAGTTGTTTATCTCTTTGACATCTGGTGGGAGGGTGTTCCGCAGGGTGGGCGCCACTACCGAGAAGGCCCTCTGCCTGGTTCCCTGTAACTTGGCTTCTCACAGTGAGGGAACTGGCAGAAGGCCCTCAGCACTGGACCTCAGTGTCCGGGTAGAACAATGGGGGTGGAGACGCTCCTTCAGGTATACTGGACCGAGGCCATTTAGGGCTTTAAAGGTCAACACCAACACTTTGAATTGTGCTTGGAAACATAATGGGAGCCAATGTAGGTCTTTCAAGACAGGTGTTATGTGTTCTCGGTGGCCGCTCCCAGTCACCAGTCTAGCTGCCGCATTCTGGATTTGTTGTCGTTTCTGGGTCACCTTCAAAGGTAGCCCCACATAGAGCACATTGCAACAAGGCAACCGGGGGGGGGGGGGTAAATAGCAGTAATGGTCAACTGTCTCGCTTTCCATTGATGGATTGCAAATTAAGGGTAATTCTGGGAGAAGTTGTTAGTAGAAGTGGGCTTGTAAGCAAGGAGCTGCTTAACTGCAGCAGTTATAAGCGTCTTTAGTGAAAACTGAGTCTTCTCCAGCAGGAGGAGAGTCCTTGAGGCCTTTGTGTAAGGGCTTATTACTTGACTACGAACAGCACAGTTATAGCCCTTTTGTCTGACTAAAAATAGACCTAGGTTACCAACACTCCTGACAAATTAAAGAAAGGGCAAAGATACAAGATTTGTGTGGGCACCAATTCTGAACACAGCATCATTCTTCATTTTTGTATTAATGATGAGTAGGAGGCTTGTTGCCAAGGTTTCTGTTTCACTCCTTTCCCTCACAGCTGCTTCTCTTCTTCTTTGCAGGGGAAATCCAAGCCAATTAAGATTTTATCGAGGCTAACGCTGGTTGTTTCTGATCCATCACACTGCAATATTCTAGTAAGCTTATGATGCAGTTCACATCCTTTTCTATTTCATAGAAAGAAGAAGAAGAGTAGCTTAGAATCTGTTGTGCTTTATAGTGATAGACTACAACTTTGCTGGCCTCTGGAACTCTCTTCCACCAGAAATTTGAATGGCCCCCCCAATGTCTAAATATGTAGTTTTTTAAAAGTCTAGTAAAATTTGCAGACAGTAAAGAAAATCCATAGTTCTTGAGTAATAAATGCTCCAGAATCATCGGAAACTTAAGAGAAGAAGCAGCTTCAGGTTTTTTTTGTAGCTGGAGTTAGTGAGGTCCCATGCCAGATGAAAAAAGGCCTGCATCTAGCCAATGTTGGATGGATTAGCCGACAATCTGGCTTCATGAGCACTGGAAAAACTGGACTCGCTTGCACACCATGGTGAACCCAATTTACCATGGTTTACTTGGTAAACCAAATTTAACAGGACTGTGCAAATGTGCCCACTCACAGAGGCATTTGCTTTGCTTGCCTCCAGTTCTGTTAGCACAGCACAGGAGCCAAGAGAAAGTGCCTTGGATTTAAAGTGCTGGAGGAGACATGTTGACTACAAGCAGCTTCTTCCGGTCCCTTCAGTTACAGTTCCCTGCTGTTTGTTGGGGCATTGGCTGAGCTGGGCTGTGTCCAGGCTTAAAGCACCAGCTTAAATGGAGGTGGGTGGCGCTGTGGTCTAAACCACAGAGCGTAGGGCTTGCCAGTCGGAAGGTTGGCGGTTCGAATCCCCGCAACGGGGTGAGCTCCCGTTGCTCTCTCCGAGCTCCTGCCCACCTAGCAGTTCGAAAGCACGTCAAAGTGCAAGTAGATAAATAGGTACCTGTAAGGGGGTGGGCTTACAGGGAGCAGCCACCCCCCATCAAATCCAGCTCCTCTAGCGGCTCAGACAGCAGCGAAAGGACAGGAAGGAGGAAGTGAGCGGACCGGACCGGGGCTCAGGCAGCATACAAGAGCCCTTCTTGCAGTCTGTGATATCAGAGAGGAAGGAGGGGCCAGCAGAAAGTTCCAGCGGGGAAACAGCAGAGGGGCGTCCTTTCAAATTCACCCCGGAACTGAGGCGATCAACGGCTCGCAAACGCAGGGGGAGGAGATTTGGGGTCCCCAAACTACTCTGCTGGGGGAGGAGCCGAAAAGCGCCATTGGGAGAATCTGATAGCACTGAGTAGACATGTTTTCATGAAGCTCTTGCATTGTAAATAGCTTTCACAATAAAAGCCTTAAAGATAAGATGGTTTGGAGCGTCGTTGCTCGAGGGTAGCCAGCAACCGCCCTGACAGCACCGCTCCGGCGGGAATGTAAACGGTGTTTCCGTGTGCTGCTCTGGTTCGCCAGAAGTGGCTTAGTCATGCTGGCCACATGACCTGGAAAAACTGTCTGCGGACAAACGTCAGCTCCCTTTGCCAGTAAAGCGAGATGAGCGCCGCAACCCCAGAGTCGTTCGCGACTGGACAACTGTCAGGGTACCTTTACCTTTAAATGGCTAGTCTGATAAATGGTTTTTTTTAAATGACACACTTCGTTTTCTTTTTTTCTGCCCTAGAGATCGACATCTACCAACATAAAATTTTACGACATCTTTGCTGTGTTTCCTAAGAGTGGAAAACTGTTTCATGTAAGTTTTAAAAATTGTCCCGTCCCCCGAGCATTTGAATTGTGAAAGAAGTTGCAAAAACTCAGAAGCAGCTAATGGCACTTATTTCTTCATGTGGTGTAGTTGCTGCTGTGGATCTCAGGTCTGCCAATGAGCAGCTCAGGGATTGATGCCCGAGAGTGACTCTCCCCAAGGCACTTGTAGATTATTGACTCGCTCTGTGTTTTTGCTAAGACCGGCCCTCCGAATGCTGCTTGCCTGTCAGTCATCTGACATCACAGTGGTGTCAGATGACCCAACGGGACATTTTTCCTTGGTGGCCACAGCTCAAGCTGCATCTGATGAGGAAGATCCCTTTCCTTGAAGAGTTGAATTCAAGCCAGCAGTTCAAAGATGGAATCAGGAGTGTGCTTCAAGTGTGCTCCTGGATTCCTTCATTCTAATCACGGCTTGAAGGTGGGAAAGTTGGCTGTGATTTGCCTGGTAAGCCAACTCCAGGTGTCAGGCAGGCCAAATTAGGCCCCAAAGGCTAGTCAATATGAATTGCACACTGGCAAATGTTGTAGGGCGTTGGAAGCTAGGAATCATAGAATCATAGAGTTGGAAGAGACCACAAGGGCCATCCAGTCCAACCCCCTGCCAAGCAGGAAACACCACCAAAGCATTCTTTACATATGCCTGTCAAGCCTTCACTTAAAGACCTCCAAAGAAGGAGACTCCACCACACTCCTTGGCAGCAAATTCCACGGTCGAACAGCTCTTACTGTCAGGAAATTCTTCCTAATGTTTAGGTGGAATCTTCTTTCTTGTAGTTTGAATCCATTGCTCCGTGTCCGCTTCTCTGGAGCATGTATTCAGGTCTCTTATTGGTCATGAACGCTTTGGACGTAACTCTTGTTTTCTCAACCTTGGTCCTCTGCTTGTAATATCATCCTTTGCAGGGTGATTTGTAAGATCACCGAGAACCTTTGAGTGTGTCCAATTTTATCTCTGTTTAATAAGCCAAGATATTTGCAAGCGTTGTGCCCCTGCACACCCCAGCTTTGTTCATCCCTTCACATGAGCGAAGGAACAAACAGAAAAGTAATTATGGAGTGCAATGCAAGGCAATGCTAGCCCACTTAGGCCCATAGTTTTTGACGGATGTCCTCCAAGTAGGACTTGGTGGGTATTACCCATTGTTTCACATTACGTGTGAGCCAGGAAACTATGGTCAAAAGCTTCAAAACGAGCCAGGTTTCAAAGCTATTGGATGACGTTGCCTTCATATCCTGGCTCGTCCTGAAACTATTAACCACAGTTTCCTGGACTGGACTTAACAGAAAACTGTAGCCGGTCACGTGCTTCCTTCATATTGGCTTAGTAAGCCAAGATACTGTTGTCCAAACACATTTGTGAAGGGCTTTGAAGTGTTCAAAGTGCTATATGGGGCTGGGAAGCTTGGTGCCTGTAGGCCACTTTTGGCACTTCAGACCTCGTATCCAGCTGCTGAGACTCTCCCCAGGCCACCGGCCTTCTCTCTAGGCTACCCCCTTCACTTCTCTGCCTCCTCAAGGGCCTTGAACTGTGAGAGTGACTCCTATTTGCTCTCCTGCGTGAGAATCTCTGACTCCTTTCGCCTGACTGAAATGCAGCCTGTTGTACAGAGGTCGGAGTCACGTCCATTGTCCCAACCTTTTGCCTTTGTCACTGCAAGAAGGTTTATACCCACAATGCATCCTGCAGTGTTACATGCATGCTATTACTACTGCTGCTGCTTCTAGTGATTGACAAGCAGCGATGTAACGCAGATTTCTGTTCCTTCCGATTTGAGGAGAGATTTCACTGAACATTGCTTCTCGGGCGAATGCCAAGGCAAGAGAAAAAATACTGCTATTATTTATCTAGCAACAATATGGGGTTTTTAAACTGTAAACGCACAACATTTGCACACTGGGACAGGAACTACCCGTGTTTCTCCGAAAATAAGACACCGTATTATATTTATTTTTCCTTTTAAAAAACACACACTATGGCTTATTTTCAGGGGATGTCTTATTTTTTTCCTCCTCCTGCCGTGGCCGGCATTGCTGCTGTGCCTTATTTTCGGGGTATATTCCTTGAATGCTTAAAAAGTCCTGCTATGGCTTATTTTATGACTACGTCTTAAAATAGGGGAAACAGGGTAGTTGGGTTTTCAAGCGGTATATTTGGTATGGAGAGCACTCCTCTATCCATCCAGCAGATGGCAGTGTTGCCTCTTGTTAAAGGAAGGAAATAGTTTTGCAAGAATAATAGGCCACATTTAAGAATTCTCCCCACCTTGCCCTTACCCCTACCCCAGGGTTTTCTTTTCTCTGTGCATACTTCGTATTTTTCCTACGAGTTAAGTTAAGCCAGAGATTAAGTTTTCTAGCATCATTGTTCCGGACGGATGTGGGCCGGCTTTTTTGTTGTTGCTGCTGCTGCTGCAGTTTGAAGAACTCCCTTTCTTGTGAGTTTTGTGTCCCTGGCTGATGCAGATTCAATCAGCTGAGTTTTCTTTCTGGTGGCAAGGAAGTTGCTGGCGGTCGAGCTTTAACGCTGCCCTAGACACTCCCTGAGTGTCCTTGGCCCAAACTACATCCTCTATCCTAGCCTCTCTTCTGCAGTGCTGTCCTGCCTTACAGGGTTATTGTAAGGATCACTGTATGTGACGCTCAAGAGGGGAAAGCCCATGGATATACTATATTTTATGAAGGGAGTGTATGTGCTTTTCAAATTCTCTGGAACACAACCTTTTTTAGTTGGATTCCTCCTTTGCGTTCCTTCCTCTCAGTTAGACTACCTCCCCAAAGTTTTGGGACTCGTGAAGAACGTGTGGTGGGCGTTGCCGCTCAGCGAGTTGTTCAAAGAGAACCTCCCTCATCTTTTGGCCCAGAAATATTCCTTCCTTCCTTCCTCCCAGCAGTTAGAGGTACAGTTTGCTCCAGGGTTTTACATAACCATCCTCAAGCATATGAGATCTCTGCTCTTTGAATGCTGTTCTGATTAACCCCCTTCCGCTTTGACCTCCAACATGCAATGCTGGAAGAAAACACTAGGTCTATTGCAGGGATGAAAAACTTGTGGTCTCCCAGGTGCTCTTGGGCTTCGTTTAGTTTATATACCTGCTTCGCATATCAACTGAAATCTCTAAGCAGCTTGGTATATCTCAGCAAAATAGTACCGATATAAGAAATGCAATTCGGATTCTGCATTCTGTACCTCACACCGGCTCCACATTTTAAGTAACGTAATTAAACAGCAATAAATGTTTTTAGACAATGTACATTTGTAAAGACAAGAGCCACAAAAGCAGATCCTGTGGAAAACATCCAAATGCAGCATAATTACAGTATAATATCTTGGAAATCTCATACATCTTATAAAAAGAGACACATAATCATACCGTCACCAAAATCACATACACAAAACTATAATGTAAACACAACAGCCCCCTAATACACTTGATTCAACTACCAAGCTCTCTGTACACCCACCCAATCCACTCAGTTCTCGCTTCAACGAAACCCTTAAATTTTCAACTAAGAGTAATCAACGTACAGAATAGAAGTCATCCAGTAATACTGCTTATTTCCATCCTATGAAGATAGGAGCTGACAATGTTGGTGAGGACTGATGGGAGCTACTATTCAGCCACGCCTAGAAGGCCACAGCTTACCCTATCTCTGGTCTGGAGCATAGCTGCCAAGTTTTCCCTTTTCTCGCGAGGAAGCCTATTCAGCATAAGGGAATTTCCCTTTAAAAAAGGGAGAACTTGACAGCTATGGTCTGGAGTAGAGTCCTTGGATGCTAACTCTTTCCTTGACACTTGGGCAACAATTGCTTTCCTGTCAGCTCTCCTGCTGCAGGGCATAATACTAGAACTTGTAGGGAAACTATGCAAGGATGTCAGTGTCCGCCAAGTAACCCTCTGCTTTCAAATTTGCAATACAGGTGGCCTGCACAACCTTAGACGTAGATATTGTGTGCATCAACGTAACAGAAAAGCTGCCCTTCTACATCAAGAGACCCTCTGTGAATGTGGTAAGGTGGCCTGCAAATGTCGTGCGCAGTTCTGACATTCCTCTTCTTTCTCCTTTTGTTTTTCTGCTTGTCCATTAGCAGTTTTGTCCTCTGTGGAGAAGAGGATCAGGTATCGTGTTAGAAACACAGATATATAAGCCCAGGCACACAATGGACTCTTGAAACCAGGGTTACAGTTGCCAAAACGGAATGCCTAGTTGCCCATTTGGGGGCCAGGCAGCTCGAAATTCGTATTTTTCAATATGACTTTTTGGTTCCTGAAATTCATTCTGATTGGGCAGATAAAATAATAATGGATGGAATTCTACAGTAATTAAGCAGTATATAAATAGCATTAATTAATTAACAAGGTGAGCATGAGGTTTTGTGGCACTGCTTGGACTTTCATACACCCTGCCAAAATCCAAATTCTCCTGTTGAAACTTTTTTTAAGAAGAAGAAGCAATACCAGATTTGCAGAGGTGTGGAATTGCCAAACACTTTACAGTTTGGAAATCCCAAGTGCGTGAGCATGGAATACAGTGTCCTTTTTATGTTATGTGTATCAGAGGAGGAGGAGAGACCTTTGTTTTTCTAGAGAGCCGTTAACTTTGTCCCACTGAGTGACTCTGCTTTTTGGCGGAGAACAGCGAGGAAAACACATCAATAATATGCAATAGCTGTGAGACGTTGACTGTGTTCACACTCCCTTCAGCTTCTGTTTGCTTTCCTTTCATGTGAAGGCAATAGATCGAGGCATCTACTTTGAACTTACTTATGTGCCTGCCATCAAAGACTCCACAATGAGAAGATACACGGTTTCAAATGCACTCAGCCTGATGCAGATCTGCCGAGGGAAGGTGAGGCTAAAAACACGCAGGTTTGCCCCATTTCTTTTTCATCGGAACTTTTCCCCCCTTCCAGTTAATGTTGTTTTGAATTAAGAATAGGCAGGTTGAACTGTTCCCCTTTTTCCTTCTGTTGGTTTTCGATCATCGCAGCAAATGATTGCTGTCTGAGAGCTCGGTGTGACTGATATGTTTCTGGCTTTGCAAACTTTCTCGGAAAAGCTGCGGAACTCCTGAAGGAGGGCAAACGATTAACATCAGATTGCCTGTTGAAGGAAGGAGAGAGGGGGGATGTCTGGGTCACTCCTTTCACCGCCCCTTAACAAGAGTGTCTTCTCAGCAGAATTTGGGCCATCCTAAAACAGGAGCCTTGAAATGCTGTTTGGGGCTCCGGTGGGGAAGGTTTCAGGAAGAGGAAGCTTTTCATTAGCCTCTGTGAAACCTTCCCTCTCTGTCAGAACAGAACCTCAGCATTTTTAAGGCTATTTTTTGGCATGGGGGAGGTTGTGGAGAGTAAGAGTAAGAAAAGACGTCCTCCATTGCTTTCTTTCCTACCTATTTAAAACAGGAAAGTGTTTGGGGTTATTGTTTTAACCGCATGGTGCATACATAGCCTGCTGCCCTCCTAAGAGTAATCCACAACTTTGGGATATTATAAGATTTGAGTAGGGGGACCTTAGACCCTTAAGATGCTGAGCTATAACTCCCATCAGCCCCTGCAAACATGCCCGGTGACCAATGATGATGGGGATTGTAGTTCAGCAACATCTGGGGGACCCAGTGTTCCCCACCCCTTCTCAGGTAGACCAACCCCCTCCCCCTTTCTCCTGCTTCAGCTAAGATGCTAAATATTGCATAGGTCCTGAAAGCCACAGAGAATGGGTTCTGTGCTGTTGGAAAGAACTCATCTCCCCCCCCCAACGTGTTCTTCATTAGTTTGTGGAGAAGGTGCATATGGCATGTTTGCTTCCCAGTGAGATCTGCACAGTGAATTGTACACTGCAGTGCACAAGGCTGCTCAGAGGGTGTGTGTGTGTGTGTGTGTGTGTGTGTGTGTGTATAATGTGCCATTTTGTGTCCACATGCTGGTTCTGCATTGGGGGAAGCCTTTCGAAGAAGAAAGAGAATGCGTTCAGAAACTTCCACTAATTGGTTTTTTGTGTTGCCTTATTTCCTAGAATATAATTTTATCCAGTGCAGCAGAAAAGGTAAGAGAGAGAGGGGTGGGGATCCTGCAATGACTAATGGGTGCTTCACATTCGTGTTTCATTGGAGGACTTGGGTTGCATGCGGAAAATCCCAGGTTCGATCCATGGCATCTCCCATTAGAACTGGGGTTACTTTCTTTCTAAACTCCTGGAGAGCTGCTTCCAAGTCATTGAAAACAACACTCAGCTAAATGTACCTAGGATCTGACTCTGGTAGCTTCCTGGGTTCCTTTTGAATGGTCATCCCTTTGTATTTATCTTTTGCTAACCAAGCAGCATTTGCACATACATGTCTTCCCACACACTCCATTTCGTTTGGGGAAACTCAACTAAGCCTTTACCCAAAATTCGGTATTTGTTTGTGTTTTTTCTAGCAACTCCTAGGCACGGCTAATCCCTGGCCGTTGACCAGGCAGACTCAGACCAATGGGGGTTGGGAGTCCAGCTTCGTTTGGGGACCCAAGGGCAAAGAACACTGCCCTGGTGTATACAATTGTGTATTTGTCACCTAGCATCCGCATGCGTAATGGCTTTCTCTTCCGTTGCAGCCTCTACAACTACGAGGTCCGTATGATGTGGCTAACCTGTATCCTTTTCAAGTGTGTTTGTTAGGACCTTCAGAACTTCGCTGCCTGAGATAGAGCCGTCAGACTCTCCTTTAAAGGGTAAAACTGTCTGCAGCAGAATGCTCGTAAACGATCCTGCTCTTTGCGAGAGGAGTGAAAGGTCAGTTTGTTTGGAGAGGAAATAACGCAAGAGAGCCCAGAGACGAGGAAGGGCTGTGTAGTGATGTCAGGAGACAAGGTGTGAGGCTGAGGCAGTGCTAGGAGGGTGAGAAAGTAGCTGAAGGAAATGGAGGAGGAAGACAGAGCAGTGATTTGAAAAGGAGGGTGTCTGCAAAGGGTGGTGTAGAGGGAGCACGGAACTGAAAAAGAGAAGGACTAGGGAGGGAAGGGGGGAAATCATCTCATGGGGTTTTCTTGCACAGTGAAGCAAATGGGTCCTGGCTGACAGTGGACCTTCAGGATTCAGCAAGGACAGATTGATAGTTTGGGGTTGGGAGCGACATTCAAGATTTTCTCTTTTAAAAGCCTTTTTTTAAAAACAATACAATACACACACGGGTACAGTGGTACCTCCGGTTAAGTACTTAATTGGTTCTGAAAGTCCGTACTTAACCTGAAGCGAACTTTCCCACTGAAAGTAATGGAAAGTGGTTTAATCCGTTCCAGACGGGTCTGCGGAGTACTTAAATTGAAAGTACTCAACCTGAAGCGTACTTAACCCAAGGTATGACTGTATAACAAAGTGGAAAACAGAGGACCCAACCCATAATATTACTAAAATAATGGGCAAGGGTTGCCAGTTAAGATAAGGCATTCTAAGAAAGTTTAGAACACCCCCCTCCGGTGCCCCGAGATTCCTTTTTGTTGTTGGGCAGCCAATAAATAGAACAGTCTCCCAATGCTTTGTGTGCAGTATCCTGTGAATGCTGCAAGTGTAATATATATACTTCTGGCACTCGGTGCTATTGTATACTAGCTTACTGTAGTCATGCAGAACCTTAAGAGACTGGAACCACAGGTGTCTAGTGCTGATGTTTCGGTTCTGATGTTTGGTTGTTGCATCAAAAATACTTAATGAACAGAAAGATCCCAACCTGGCTAGCTAACCTTGAAAATGAATCTGTATTTAAACACCTGTGACCAGAGAAGCAGCTAAATGGTTCAGGTCATTGTTTGGAATATAGTGCCACAGCCACCCCAAGTTAAAATATTGGTGTGGCCAACCTGTGGCCCTAGATGATGCTGGCTGGGAGATGGAGCCAAATAGCAATGAATGGGGGAAGTTGTGGTCTTACCAACATCAGGAGGGCTGCAGATTCCCCACCCCTTTAATTTGACGAGCACTTTTGTCAGACGGGTTATTCTGATTTCCGTCCTCGCAGTATCTGGGGAGCTGAGACTGAAAGATTGATTTGAACATGCTGAACTTTGACAACTTCAATACTCTGTCCTGTGTACCACAGTAGCTTTTGTAGGTTGGTAGAGGAGCTGTGCTTAGCTATGCCTCAAGCATATTTTGCCCTCCTTAACGAAAGTGGAAAGAGGGTGGCTGTTTGGCCTGTCTGAAAGCAATGCCAAGGCAGCAGTTTCTACAAACAGCCGAGGAGTCCTGCTTCATGGGGGTAAGCTGGAACAGTAACTGGGATAACGAACGTATTTGCAAGAATGTCCAAAGTTAGCAAATCTAAGCAATGTTTTCATAATGTCTATTTAAAAAGCGCAATGTGGGCTTATTGTAACATATTAAAATCACAATGAAAAAATAGTATACCTGCGCTAATGTAAAACTCTAGCTTTATTATACCTGTCTTCAATGAATGTGTTCAGCCCCAAAGCAGGGAACAGAAGTCATAGGAAAAGTCACAGGGAGGGAAACAAGATACATAAATTACAGAATCATATAAACAGGTCCAAGAAACAACTTAACAATCTACAATAAGGTAAACAAGCAAAACCACAGCATCAAAATAAATTATTTCCAATTTAACCAAACACCAAGGTAAAAGTAAACAAAACATTCAAGCAGATTGAAACAGAATAAACAACCGGTGGTTTGAGCAGCAGTTCCCACCCGGTTTTTCCACTTAATGCAGCCCACCTGTTCCTTCTCTGTCCATCACACAAAGTGGGCCGCACTCTGTGCCAACAGATTCTCACTCTGTGGCTTTTGAGTAGCTTAACATCTTTCCCCCACGCCCTCCAGCCACCCAAGCCCTCACTCTGAGCGGTATAAACGGTGACAGAGCACCTTGCCTGGTTTTGTTACAGTTCGGCATTTAAAACGCCGTGTTCCCTAGACTAGGATTGCTTGGCACGATGCACTCAGAAGTTGTTGGAGCACAGCTCCCCTCATCTGTGACGTTTGGCCATGCTGGCTGGTGCTGAGGGGAGTTTTAGAGTCCCAATGACAGCTGGAGGGCCACAGGTTCCTGGCCTAGACTCCTGTCCTGAGTGAGCAGGGGATGTGTTAGCCCTGCCTTCACTTAAATGGTTCCAAATAAGTGCTTTGACTTTATAGGTCTGCGGAGCTCGGAAGTGCGCAGAATGGTTTGTGCTGACCTAGTTTCTAGGGCATCTTGCAAGAGCCGGTTGACTTGCCCTGTTCACCTGCCCAATTAGTGGTAGTGTTAATAATGATGCAAAGGCTGCCTATCTTGCTTGGTTATAGCTGACATACCTGTATGGGTCTGTTCATGTGCCGCATTTCATCTGCTCAGCATCCATCTGGTCCCTTTTTTGATAGCAAAACGCTGCCATGATGGTGAGGGTGGCAGTTGCCACTGCAATAGATCCGCTCCCTTAGTTGTACAGGTGTGGCCTCCTTGGTTGAAGTCGCTATAGCACAGTGGTGTGGAGCCCTTGCCTTGTGCTCTTAGCCGTGCCTCGTTCCGTTTGCCGTTTTGCAATAATTCAGGGATCCTTTCTAAATGTCCCCCTCCGTTTTGATTTCAGAAGCCCGGAAGACTGCCTCTGGCGTAGTGTACACCAAGAAAAAAACTCGAGCCACGGAGGAAGATGAGACTACTCCAGTCAGTAAAAAAGCCAAGACAGCTTTGTGACAAGAAGGCTCTTTTCAGGGGAGCCCAACAACCCCCAAACCTCTAAAATACCCCAGTTGTGTGGCTTGATGAGAATAGGGTGCTTTACGATTTGACGCCAGGACAGAAGATAATGTTGCACCTTGAAGATGACATTCCTCCTTGGCTTCCCAGTGGAATAGGAATGGGAGATTATGGACACTCTCTCTTATGATGAAGCCTTTTGTGCTGAAGACTTGTTTTATTTTTACCAACCCTGTTGTTCGGTAAGTTTCTAGGACTCAAATCTCCATAGATGCGTAATCGCCCTGATCACTATCAAATCAGTTCGTGCGCGCGCACACACACAAATGATTGCATAGTTTCCCTGGCACCTGGGCACTGAATTAAAGTCACAAGTTGCAACTGTGAATTCCAAACAGCAGAGCTGTGAGCGTATTCTGTTGTTTGTGCCCAGGGGAAAAAAAGTTGCGTGCTCTGCAGTGGGAGCAGAGATCGTACGTTTGCTAGCCGTTCCTTATCTGTGTTTATAGTAGGGAGAGCTGACCATCTGGAACACTTTGGGCAACGTGCATTAGGTGTGGTGCAACTAGAGTGGTTTCCACTGCTGTTGCTTCTACTTTTTTAGCTGTTTGTGGAACGGCAACAAACCTGCTGCACCACTGGTAAATTTCAATGTTTTTCTTTAGCATGGTCTGCCATTTTCCTATCCACACCTGTGGATGAGTATAGTACCCATTGCCTGATGTATTTCTTCCCCCCTCAAAACTATTTGAACATGCACAGTGGTTGTTTCACATCCTGAGCAAGGGGCCTAATAATAATAATAATAATAATAATAATAATTTATTTACACCCCACCCATCTGACTGGGGTCCCCAGCCACTCTGAGCAGCTCCCAACAGAATATTAAAAAACACTATACATTAAAACCTTCCCTAAACAGGGCTGCTTTCAGGTGTCTTCTAAAAGTCAAATAGTTGTTTATTTCCTTAACATCTGATAGGAGGGCAGGCGCCACCACCGAGAAGGCCCTCTGCCATTGACTAACAAGATTGTTGCCTACACGAATAAGACACTGCTTACTGGCTGCCCAGCTGAAACTGCAACAGCCATCTTCACCTTGACAGGAACAAGGGAATTAAGACTTGGCTGGTTCTTTCTGTCTCATTATCTTGGAATGTCTATTCTTCCACGTGAGGCCCTTTTATCTTCAGTTTCCTAAGGCACGGCAGCAATTGGCTTTCTCCCCCAAAGGTGGGTGGGTGAGGGGGAAGAGAAGTTCTACGAGCTTTTCTTTTTATTGCGTTAAATTAAGGGTTTGAATTAAAAGGATCTGCTCGTTATGACAGTAGCAGAACTGTGCTCTGGAACACAGGTTGCCGTCCAAAGGAGACAGAGTGGGGGAGGATGGGCAGAGGCAATTTCATGCAGAGAAGGGATGGTTAGCAGAATGGTGCCGCTTTTCTTCCGACTAGGATCCAAGGCCAGAAGCAAGCCTTCCCAGGAGGAAATCAAGTGAGGGCAGGTGGTTTTGGAAGGGAGTGCTCAGCCCTGGTCCTTCTGCTTCTCCACTTTAAATTCCCCCTAATTCTCCTCTCAGCACCAATGTATGCTCTCTCTGAGCTTTGTACATTCTAGCACTTGGGCTGGGCTTCCCTTGCATCTAATTAGACCCCCCCCCCAATAGCAGCCTAGCAAAGAGTTTGAAAGGATTTGAATTGCAACTACGTTGTGTCCCAAAGGCCTGCTCACTGGTGCCACCAATTATTATTATTATTATTATTATTATTATTATTATTATTATATACCGCCCTTCATTGGAAGATCTCAGAGCGGTTCAAAAGATAAAGGAATGGCTGTTCGTGGGCTGTGGCCCTGAATCTCAACAGGAATGCCTGCAAATGCCATCAGGATTGCTTATTACCAAGTAGCTTCAGGTGTTGCTGTTACAGCTTCAAAAGTATTTCATATTTATTTTGCAACTGACGTGCATCGCCGCCTGAAACTCTTGCCTTGGCAGAACTGATTGGGCTTGGCTTTGATCTCTGAGTAAACTAAGAATCAATCAGAAATGTTTACTTTGCAAAGTGTGTGTGTGTCCTCTTGCCACTGACTTTTCCTCCTCTAATTCCACTAAGATGCTACGTGAGCTTTATCGGTTATCAAATGGTCTGGTGGTAAGTTTCTATAGAATCCGGACCTCAGGAAAGTAGTTTTTGATGAGGACATTTTGGCTTTATTTTTGTTGAATAAATCATGGTGTAATATGCCATGCATTGTTGTTCATCCGAGGTTGTATTTACCTAATTTTAAGAGCTGCCAAGGAAAGATTGTTGTTATTATGTGCTGATATGTAAAACCACAGAATTCAAAGAGGGTGTACTTTCTTTTCCCCAAGACACTTATCTCCAATATCTTCTATCCCTCGTAACATCTTCAGATGAAGAAATAATACATTCAGGTAGATTAAAGCGAGCGGTTCTGTTGCTTCTTTTAAAACGTTTAAATAGGGTTTAATACAAAATGTACATAAAAGCCATACAAATATACACTACCATTTGTTACAATATTGAGCTTCGACAGTAACAGCAACTTTTCCTCTTCATCTTTGGATTCTGTCCTCTTCATCTGCCCAACTTCCTGTCTTGAACACTGCAGTTTAGAGGTAGCCAATATGGCGGCCTCTAGAGGTTCCTAGACTCCCAATTCCCACCAGCCCCAGCCAGCATGGCCAGTCGATGGAGTTGGTAGGGAGGTTTAATCCCACAACACCAGGACACTGCCATGTTGGCTGCCTCTTGTGTAGTTCAGGTAGCCTGAATTAAAAACTTCCACAGAAGAGCAGAGCCCTTCCTTTTCTTTATTCCACTTTGCTTTCCCCTTTCTCACTACTATTCTCCAACCCTCTGATTTTTGCTTTTTTAACAGCTGGCTCTGACAATAGCAATTCAGCAGAAACCAGGTGACAATAACAAATATTGCCTATTGAAAGAGGGTTTAATGGGAAGCACTGCTAATAGGCTCTGAAAGCCTGTTGGCTTGTGTGTGTGTGTTTTTAAAGGGGCTTAATACTCATGACTGGTTCAGATTACCACATTAGTAAGATGGTCTTTTTCTATAGAACAGCAGTACCAACATGACTTATTGAAAATATCGGCAAAGAAACACTCTGGGAGAAGTGATGGAATAGAAATAAATAAACCAGCTTGAAATCAGTGGCATCTCAACACTCGAAACTGCCCTTGAAGTATTTCAGGACCCTCTTTTGGTTCCTTGTGGAAAGGCAGCAAGACAAAATGCTTGTATTCTGCGAAGGTGGGCGGCATTTATAATGCTGCTGCTCTTCACATTGGTGATATCTTGCTTTTTGCAAGGAAACTGTCCAGTCCATTGACGTTTTGAGTCTTCAGAATGTGTCTATAGGGGAGCTCTTGTAAGAGTTCTCCTTCAGGCTGTTGAATATTTCTTTGGTGCCATTTTGCCACTGCAGAACAAGATCCATTGGAGTTTTCCCTTCCTATGGAGGAAAGTTAGGGAAACGGCATTAATTTTTACCCCCTTGAAAAGTCATCATTGCTCTCCTCTGTTTCTGTGACTTAGCTTTCTGCAGTTGTGGTAGTGAGAAGCTCTCTTAATAATGACTGCTTATGCCTCTTTGAAGTGACAAATGCATTAAAAAATGTCTTTCCGGGTACTTGTCAACTTTGAGGGTGGTGCATGGGCAATGAATGTGCATCCCCCACACACTAATTCCATTCAACAAGTTACAAGTGCATCGTTCTTTGCCCAATTTCACCTATTCCTCACAACCAGTCAATTTGCTACCACAAATGTTCAAGACTAGAAAGTGAATGTGGACAGCAAAATCTACAAACGTGGAAACCAGCAAAAGTTAGATGCAATCCAATCCTACTGCAGTCGTCTTGGTGTTTTTATTTTAGTAACTTGTGCCCTGATTCTCTTTATAGACTCAACATGGCTTACTTAGGAAAACTGCAAAGGGTTAGGGAATACTTACAGCATTCTTCATGTTTAGGTTGGCACCATACATGATCAGGAGTCGAATCATTTTATAACGATTCAGTCTCACTGCGTCGTGCATAGGACTATCTCCTTCCTAGAACAGAGGAGACAAAAATGAATATAATGAGCTTTGGGGCTCTACAGGCGTAATAGTGAAAGCACTCAATAAATTACACCACCATCTTACACCCAATAGTGATAATGATTATTATTATTTACCAGTAAGTGTGCTGTTGTGAAGCTGAGTGGAAATGGGTGGTTCAAAGGAATGTTAAATACCATTGCTATTCTCTCCCTGAAGTTGCCTTGAGAGATCACAATCACCTGCTATTTTACCACCCTAAAGACACTAACTGAGCAATGGGGAGCCTGTAAACTGCAAAAGTCATTGCACCTCCATCATCCCTCACTATTGCTTATGCTCGCTGGGGTTGGTGGATTTCGGAAACAGTAGGGCTATAGGCACCTCATTCCTGCAATAATGCACATTCCTTGAAAACAGACCAGCATGCTGTAGAAGTGATTTGTGCTGTATTATAATTTAATTATACCCCGCCCATCTAGCTGGGTTTCCCCAGCCACTCTGGGCGGCTTCCAACAGAAAAATGAAATAAAATAATCTATTAAACATTAAAAGCCTCCCTAAACAGGGCTGCCTTCAGATGTCTTCTAAAAATCTGGTAGCTGTTTTTCTCTTTGACATCTGATGGGAGGGCGTTCCACAGGGCGGGCGCCACCACCAAGAAGGCCCTCTGCCTGGTTCCCTGCAACTTGGTTTCTCGCAACGAGGGAACCGCCAGAAGGCCCTTGGTACTGGACCTCAGTGTCCAGGCAGAACGATTGGGAAAACGTCCCAATACAGGGCTGCCTTCAGATGTCTTTGGAAAGTCATGTAGTTCTCTATCTGTTTGACATCTGGTGGGAGGGCGTTCCACAGGGCGGGCACCACTACCGAGAAGGCCCTCTTCCTGGTTCCTTGTAACTTCGCTTCTCACAGTGAGGGAACCGGTAGAAGGGCTCAGAGCTGGACCCATGTACAGTAGTACCCATTGGCATCTTCTCTGAGCAGCATTGTGACTCTTGCTGCTTATCTATCCTGTGCATGTAGCCTTGTGGAGGGAAAGGCTTGTACATCCACTTTCCCTCCTCCTGCATGGGAATGTTGTTTGATATGGCTTGCCCTAATAAGAATGTCATATGGAAAAAGAATGCCCCATGGAAATGGACCTTCAGCTGAAAGGATAACCTTTGACCACCACCGCCCAGGTGTTGCCGGGGCTGCCAGATCCCTTTAGCCCCAGCTTGCATAACTAATAGTCAGGGGTGGTGGGATTTGCAGCCTAGCTCACACATCTGGAATGCACTTACTCTGTCTTTGGCATTGAGATCTGCTTCACAGGCGATGAGGTGCTCCCCGCATTCGTACTGACCTGTCCTTACAGCCACGTGTAGAGGACTGCTGAGCAACTGGTAGAAAAGGAAGGGCAGGGAGAGGCATAATCAACACAAGCAGGATGAGAAACAACAAGCTCGGATCTGAAAGGGCCTCTTGTACAAACAGCTCGCAAAGCCACTTTTAACTATTCCCACCTCAATTTTTCAAACGGAAATAATAATTGCTTACCTTATCTCTAGCATTCCTGTTTATTCCTTTGTTCAGCAAGTACTTCAGGATTTCCACATTGCCCCCACGGCAGGTCCAATGAATAGCTGTGGATTCAAGCTGCGCCAGAGGAAAATAATTATAAATATTTGTCAACTGGTTCACATATGATGTGAGTTTTCAGCGCCTAATTACTCATGTCCTGATGAGACTTGTGCCCGGTTATTGTTGATAAAAGTTTTATTACTTTGAAAAAAAAAACCTTTATTGAAAAGAAAAGCCTTGTGTTTGAGATAGCAGGAGGCAATAGTGGTTCCATCTGCAACAGGCTAGGCATGGCTTATTGATGGTTACAGTGGATGAGTAGCAAACGTGTGTCTGTGTGAACCACCCCAAGGAGCTCTGCATGTGTCCAATGAGCACTTACCATATCCTGGAATTCAAGGTGGGCTCCTGCTTCGACTAACTTCTCCACAACTGCCAGGTGCCCTTCTGAGCATGCTCTATGCAAGGCTGTGCGCTTGTACTGTCAAATGGAACAGTCATAGTGTGGTCAATTTTAACCTGCAAGGCTTTGAAATAAATCATACAACCCTTCGCATGTTGAATATTCAAAACGCTTTACGCATAAATTAACCCTGCCCGTCCCACCCTTACCAAAACAAGACATGCACATGTGAAGTTTTTCGTTTCCTTCTTGTGCCTCGCTAAACTCCCCCCCCCCCCCATTTAAATTATGCTCCTGAAGAAGGCAGGGCTTTCTCTTTCACTTGTGTTACCATGTATGGTGTCATGTACAGATATATATACAATGCCAGGTAAATCATAATTTCAGTCTTTTGTTAACAACAGCCCCGTATAGCATTTATGTACTTCACTTGTTTAGTTTTGTCAATTTATAAGCCACCCTTCAGTTACAGTAGGCTCTTTTAGCAGCACAATTTAAACAGCATAAATTCATGAAGACAAAACACGACAAGAACAAGGAAATACAGTAGATTTTTTGCTATTGCTTGAATGCCCATTTAAAGAAACAATGCTCTCCTGTCTTGGGAGTTCAGAATACTTTAACCGTGAAAAGTGTATCTACTTCAAAAGGTAACACTAACAGAGTGGTGGTGGTTTTTAAATTTAACCTTAAAATATAATTTTTGAGGACATAAAAACCTCTATAAACTGGTTTGAGAGCCATTCCCCCTACGGAGATCTGGAAACAGCAGTGGTTGGGGAGAGATCAGTCTCTTTAAAGAGAGAGAACCTTCTCTACCCTCATCAAACTACAACTCCCAGGATCCTTTGGGAAAGCCATGCCTGTTAAAGCTAAGATCAAAGATGTGCACCTTATAGTAGATTTGGGACAGGAATTGAACAAATCATACCTCATCACAAACGTTTGGATCTCCTTTGTCTGCCAGGTATTTTTCAATTATTGGCATCTTGTTCTCCAAGGCAGCCTTTAAAAATGTTGGAACATCCACAGGTTCAGTCTGGTGGAGAACAGAAATAAGCGTTAGTTCAGTTCAGTATGGGGGAACCTCATAAAGACAGGAAAGAAGACTATTTTGCCCCTGAACTTACTCTAATTTCTTCCTCGGGCTGCTTTACAATGGGCACTTTAACCTTCTTGATTTTTTTCCTTTTCTTCAGCTGAATGATTTTTTCAAGATCTTCCAAGCTCTCAAGTTTTGGTCTTGCCTCTAATTTCTTTTTCTTGATCTGAACAACAACAACAACAAAAGCAAATAAGAACATTAGAAGATCCCTCCTGGACCAGACCGCTTTTTTTGTCCACTCCAGCATCCTGTTCTCACAGTGGCTAACCAGATGCCTATGGAAAGCCTGCAAGCAGGAACTGAGTGTAAATGTCCTGCTCCCATTTGTGAATCTTTGCAACTGGTATTCAGAGTCATACAGCCTCCTATGGTGGAAATAGCCAGGGCTCTTTTTTCCAGCCAGAACTCAATGGAACTCAGTTCTGGCACCTCTCAGGTGGGCACTATTGCCATTCTAAGAGAACAAGGGAACTGTTCATGGGGAATTCCGGCATGTCTTCCTAGGAAAAAAGGCACTTGAACTAGCCATTGTGAGTGACTGCCAATAAGAGCAATATGAGGAACAATATTAGCTTCAACATACAATCTCCAGGATCCCTTGGAATCCCCTTCAACAGTTAAAATAATCAGAAAAGGCGCTACTTCAGCTTCTAATGCCACACGAGGTTATGTCAAAATTCTGCTGGGGAAAAATGCTATTAGTTATTTAAATGCAAGACGGATAAGTGATCATAGCTGCCAAGTTTTCCCTTTTCTCGCGAGGAAGCCTATTCAGCATAAGGGGAAATCCCTTTAAAAAAGGGATAACTTGGCAGCTATGTAAGTGATTAAGGAACCATCCAGACATAACACAGGGTCACATGTTGCTTAGAAGTTATTCTAGTTAGTGACAAAAGTTGCTGGAAATGTAAAGAGAAAGATGGTGAATTTTATCATATGTGGTGGACATGCGAAAAAGTTAAAAGATTTTGGGAAAGTTTATATAACGAATTGAAAAAGATGTTTAGATATACTTTTCCAAAAAAACCAGAAGCATTTTTGTTAGGAATAATGGGAGGAGAGATTAGAAAAGAAGATCAAACACTGTTTATGTATGCAACAACCGCGGCTAGGACTTTGTTAGCCCAAAAATGGAAATTACAGGAATTACCTACAATTGTGGAGTGGCAGACAAAAATGATGGACTATGCTGAACTTGCTAGATTGACATGCAAGATTCGTGACCAGGGGGAGACAAGGTTTCAAAAGGACTGGAGTAAATATGTGGACTATATGGAGAAAAACTGTAGATCGTTAAAAACTCTCGCAGGATTAAAATAAACCTTACGAATTGATCAATATGTCAAAAAAGGAACTGCAAAAAAGGGAATTAACAAGAAACCCGCATGAAGGGAGGGGGGGAAGTCATAGCTCGGCGGAGCAAGGTAAAAGATGTGAATATAAGATTTTGTATAAAAGATTGGTTTTGTTAATTTGTTGAATTTGGAAAATTGGAATAAAATGTATTTAAAAAAAATAGAAGTTATTCTAGTTATAAATATGTGTCAGCCTATATTTAAAGCGCAGGCTTCATCTTTAACGTAGAGTAACAACCCAACTTGCTTTTCACAGAACAAAGTGCTAATGAGTGACATAATTTATCCCCCAAATGTTGAATGATTGTTGCTCTGGCAGAGTCACCATATCTCCTTTTTGGAGTGATTCTTGATCAAGTTTCAAGTTGAACCTTCATTGCAAAAAGGGGCGGTTGATTCAAAACCCTTAGAAACCCATGTAGAAATTGGATCCCCTTAAACTTAACGCTACTCTGTAATTCTTCATTTGAATAATCCATCGCCAGGGAAGCTGTAGAATGCTAAATCACCAGCTCACAATAATCTGTTACTTCAAAGGAAAAGTCTGCGGATTTAAATTCCAGTGATGTCTTTCCTATTTTCATATATCTTTGAGGGAGGGCTGGTGGAATCTTATTTTTATTGCCCACCTTAAAATTTTGTCATCATCGAGGAAGATTTTAATAATGTTGCCATGCTTGAAATGATGGGCATAATTCTGTGGGCACTGAACCAAACAATTACAGATGACTATCTCTATATATAAAAATGTAAACTAGGCATGTGGCTTATTAACCACTTTTCTCCGAAACCGCTTGATCGATTGCGTTCAAATTTAGATACAACATCCCAAGCGAATGTCCGAAGGCTCTTATAAAATTTGCTAAGACAGATGTCACACCTGTGCCAGGTAAAACTCCAATGTTTCAAAACACACCACTCAGATGAAAATGCATGCTGGGAAAAGAACCAGGTTGCAAACCAGCGCCCTCTAGCGGCAGCTACAGTGGTACTGCACCTATAAAACCTTCCCTCTCAACAGCACCTCTGCTCCCGTTTACATACTAGGCCGAAGCCATTTTCAGACTAGGCCGAATGGAGGTACTGACTCGCCTGGGTGGGGGTTAGGGGGAGGAGGGGACGGGATAGGTCAGGACACCGTGGGACCAGTCGCAGGGAAGAGCCGGGGGTGGGGGAGGGGTTGTGATTTGTCATGGGTTGGGACATGGAGGGGGGAATCACACGGATGAGCCACAGCAACAGGGCCAGCTAGTATCTTATAAACGGAAGGCAAAAATGTTTTTAAGGAGGAAAACCCAGATGTCCCAATATGTCTTTGGCATGTGAGGGGTGGGGTAACACATTCTTTGCATGCAGAAAGTCTCTGTGAATTGTCTCAGCAGAGATGGGTGAGAAATTTGATTCACATTTTAATGCAAACTGGCTTATGTGCAAACCAAAACACAAGCTATCTTTACAAAATTGTACTTCTCTGAATTTTCAATGCAGTTCACTTGTAAATTCATATATTAAGACAAAGTTTGCATAGAAAGTCACATTTTGCTGAAAATAACATATAAAATGCATTCTGTTTTGGGGGGAATATGTATAGCAGGCAAAACTGCATGGAAGTATATGTATAGTAGACATTTACATTAAAGTGATCATTTGTTATGAGAACACTTTTAAAAAATATATAAATCACAAAATGATACAGAAAAAATGTGGGGAAATGAGAAAATGAAATTAACAGATTTGTCCATCCCTAATCCCCAGCATCTCCCGTGAAGAGGAGATACATCTGCCTGGAAATTTGGGATTACTTTTTGCCTCAGATACCAAAATGTCTTGGTTTGTCTCTGGCTAAAGGTTCATCTAATCCATGGCTTTCAGCCATATCTGGTAGCCATTTACCAGATTTTCAGAGACACCTTTTCCCCAATCCTGTAGTTTGTGACACTCTTAGCTGAATATACTTTTGTATGTAGAGCATGGATTTTTTTATGTAAAACAGGTGTGTTCCCTAGGGAGTTGTGGCCTATTCTAATCTCCTCTCATTCCTGGTTTTGGGATATGTTGAGTCCCGGTTAATAACATTTTGGCAATGTAACAAGACCCTGGGGGTTGGGGGTGGGAATATTTCTACTGGTTTCCAATGTACATCTATAAGGACCTTTCTATTTTTCTAAACTACCTTCTTAGTTAGAGGGCAGACCACAGGAATTCGAAACTTCAGTGTTCCAGAAGTGCAAAAAGATACACAAGAAACGCAATTTTACCTCAGCTTCTAGCGCTTTCTCTTCTTTGTAGGTCAGATTGTGTCGTGCCAGTGAGAGGTCTGTGAGGGTCTTCAGGTCCTCTTGTTTCTCTAACCTTACGGCAGCTTCATACTCTCCATTTTTGAAGTCCTCTGGGAGGAAATCTCCCGTGTCTCTACCGTCTGCCTTTTTGCCTGTCACCTGTCAAAGGAACAATGGTTCAAGAGTGTCAACGTCTTGCTTTCTGACAGATTGAGAAGCAGAGCTAACACATGAGGGCAGGGCAGGCAGCCCTCGAGAAATACCGAGGAAACGGAGGTGAAAGTGATGGCTCAAAGACAGGGTGCCTTTTCGGAAAACAGTGGGCGAGTTGAAATCATGGCACTGAATGTTGTTCATCTGATTCCCAATGCTCAGGGAACAGGTAGAAATGTGTGCATAGCCCAGCATCTGGAAAGAAAAGCTGTCAATTTAGCATCCCTCGCATAGCCCAGAGACAGTATGTTGGTGGCGGGAAAGATGTATTCAGGTAGGGGAGATAAGAAGCATGAAGGTCAGAGGCAAGGAGGAGGTTGAAGAAAGGGTGCAAAGTAGGAAGTGGAGCTGAAAGAAAAAGAGGTGAGGCTTGGGGAAAGGGCCTGAGGGAAAGGGAACCGGGCACCCCCAACCTGGTGCCCTCCAGACCTTGCTGGACTCCAACTCTAATTGTCCTCAGCCAGCATGGCCAAAGGTCAAGGATGGTGACAGCTGGAGTCCAACAACCAGGCTGGAGAAGGATGAAATAAGGGAGCTGAAGCAGGCAGCTTGGGTTATCTTTAGCTTATGGCACTTACAATACCATTTGGGGCAGGGATGAGAGGGAGGACGTCAAGAGACGAGACAGTGGTCTGAAAAATAAAGACTTGAGGATGGGATGGGCATTGGAGAGTTGCAGGTGGGAGAATGGAGAAATCCGGGGGGAAGTAAAACTGGGGTAATGCCACACATTTGGGCTTAGGGATAGGAGGGTCTGTGAACTCCACGGAGGAAGGAAATGGGCAGGCAAAAGGAGATTTGGAGGCGTGGGGGCTGTGGGCCAAGGGTGTGTTGGGTTGCTAAGTCTAAAGTAGGGCTAGCCAACCTGGTACCCTTCCGATGTTTTGGACCTAAACATTATCACTTACTATGCAGTCAACTCAGAGAGAATAATCATTGTACAGTGTACAGTTATCCCTGGTTGTACTGGTTGGGGCTGATGGAAATCTAAGCCCAGTCAGGAGAATTGTCTTAGCTGTGCCATCTCCTGACACTGAAGCATTGTTGACCTGGCAACTCTAAAAGGACGTCAAAGGCCCAGAAGCAGTGAATGATGGACTGACTTTCACATATTGGTCAGAACTAACCAGACACTTATTGGGCCGCAGGCATGGATCCAGGTACAAAATTTCTCCTGTCTGTTAGGAATAAATAAGTAAATCTGTGGCCTCCGGCATTCTGGACATCACATTTAAAATCAAGTGTTTTTCTTTCCCTGTTGGAAGTGTGCTGGGTGTGCAGTAATCAGGCAGTGTGATGCATGCATTGGAGCAAGCTAAAGATAGTAGCGACTACATCTCACTGAAATCAAGGAAGGAAGTTAGATGCATATGACTAATGTATGTTATTCCTGACTAACTTTAGCTGCATTGGGGATGGTAACTGGGATTCTGAGAGCCAATAGGAATAAGCCCAAGAGCTTACTTAAACTCAATGGTTTTTTAAATTATTTTTCCCCCACCACAATTAACTGGCAGACCTCTATGCCATCTGATTCTGAAATTCCTCGTATAGCGTGGGCACCTGCTGTCAAAAATCACAAGTCCAAAGGTCCCTTACATGCACAAAATAAATTGAGCGGTTGTTTAGATCCAGACGCATTTCGTTTCCAAACTTCTTTCTCAGATGTATTTATTTGTTAGGAATCTGCTTTTATATGAGAATCTGATCCAACCCTTTGAGGGATCAAAGTCTTAACAGTTCAATCCTAGGGATGTCTACTCAGAAGTAAGCCACTCATCTGACTTGCTGTGAGATATTTATGTCTGGGATAGCAGCCTTGATCAATTTTCATTGACTTAAGTCACTAGAGTGTTCAACAAGCATTATCGCAGCTTGACGAACATCTCCTCTAGCAAAGTAGTGAACTCAGTAAATGTCTCTTTTACTTGACAGACTGGGCAACTCCTGGGTGAAGCGGATACAATCATGATAGGAAATGCCCTCATTGGACCCTTTCAAGCAAGCCGCAAGTCCAGAGGAATCCTGCCTTGTGCTTGCTTCTTTCATTACTAATTCCTGTCATCAATAGCAGTTATAAACATCAGAGGTGAGAAGAGGCCTTTTAAGCCACTCGGCTCCTTTTGGCTCTTTATTATCCTGCCCGGAATTGTTCCCAATTACTTCTGAGTCCAGCTTGCGTGCTTGGCACAGCACAAACATAGCTGGAAACATGCTCACGAGTTTCTTTGCCTAGATGCTAATTTGGATGCAGCTGGCAAGAGCTGAATCACATGTAATTTATCAGATTAGGAGCTGCAATCCTAATCTGTTATATTTTGTTTTGAACCACCTTGAAGGTCCCATTGGATCAAAAGATGACAAAAAATTAAGCAGATCTTCCTTCCTTCCTTCCTTACATTTTTTTTCTTTAAGAGTCCCTTGTATCTCCTATGGTAGGGTCAGCTTTTTTCTTACATGCATAATGATTTACAGCACATAATCCAATTTATACACTCTGGGACTACACTAAAGTTAGACCATTTTCTTCAGCAAAGATGCTTAGTATTTCATTAATACTTTCCCTATGTTGTTAAGGCATGTCACACGTCATTTCAGTAATCGCTACAACTTAGTAAGGTAGGCCAACATTATTTACCTCGTGATATAATGCTATTAAAGCTTGAGGCTATGAGATGCCAGCCTGCTTGAAGCCACCAGGCAAGCCCACAGCTTTTGTTGAGATTTGAATTGGGTGGATTTTCAGCTCTTAGCTCATGCTCTTAACCACCACACAAACTCACCTGGACAAATTACATCCCAGCACAATCTGCTCAAGTCATCGTGCACGGCATGGGTTAAAACGACCACCAAAAGAACAGCCAAGCTTTTTGCAGTGATATAAATCGCCGCATTAATAAGAGACAATTTGCAGAAGAATGTAATACCCTGCACACAATTAAACTGGACGGTTGACAAACCTTAACTTAGCAGTTATTACGAAAGGTGAATTTTGTACCTACCAGCTCTTCCACTCTCAGCATCATCATAGTTGCTGCTGCTTATCAAAGAACGATAGTGCTCTGTGTGTGTGTGTGTGTGTGTGTGGTACTCCTTTAAGGATGGATGCCTCCTCCACCCAAGGCAGCTTTACTGAGATAACGCCAATCTAGTTTAGCTTATATATTGCTGGAAGAACTTCTTTGGAGTGAGATAATCTTCCAACCTGGGAATCCAAGTACGCCCTCAGCCCCGCCAGCTCCGAGATAGGTGCTTTCTCATTCCAGGCATGTTAACTAGCCAGATCTAGTGTCAAGGGGAGGGAGGGAGGGAGGGGGGAAAGGGATGAGTCTTGCAGTGTAACCGTGCTGCATATGTGAATCAGTGTGAGACGCAAGAGCTTCATTCCATTCGCAAATGACTACATAGCTCAGCAATGCTAGCCATTCTGTCTGTCCAGGGCCCAGTAGGACAGCTGTCTGCAGATACCACACTGTATCCCGTAAGTGACTTTCACATGAGCAAGAGACACCGGGGGACGACGACGATTGACCCAGACCCTGAGCTCGCAGCATCACTTTCTGATAAGCAAACACGTGATCCTTTTTGGGAAGCAATTCTTTTCATTGTTTGGGAATTGGGAAGCAATTCTTTTCATTGTTTTCTGTTCTTGCATGGTAAATAGTTTCAGAGGAAAGGGTTTTTCTTTCCCTCTCCCTCCACTCACCATGACGGCACTTGTCTATATTTGTTGGAAGGAGGAATTCTCTGAAGGGATTATGAATCCAGAATGATGTCTCTGGTGCTAAAAAGGCTCAATGACACGATAAGTTGCCATCAGCGCAAGAGCTCAGAACCCGCCAGCTTTGCATTTTTTTTCTCCCCCTGAAATCTGTCACTCCTTATAAACAGAATAATGAGTGACGATCTGTGGTTCAAAAAGGAGATGGGGAAAATAAACCTTGAGTGGTGATGACTTCCATTGGAAACTGGAAAGATAGGAGGACCACAAGATCCTCACAAAGTTGCCCCAAGGTGGTGCTTTGGGGGTGTACAGTTGTTGGCTTTTAACTATAAGGAAATTGCGCAAGATGTACCAACCGGTGAAAATCAGCCATACCTGACTGTCCCGTGAGCCCCAAGGAATATATGAATATATGAACTTTGAAGTTAATCTGTTCCCCTTCAGGTATATTCATTCATTTATTTGCTTTTCTACATCACAATCTGCCCCAAAGTACTCGAGTCAATGTACAAACCTAAACAACAAAATACTATGTGCTATGTGCAAAATACTATGTGCTATGATACACCAGGTTGCTTTGTGACATGTGCTTGGGTTCTAACAGGATTCCCCCTTACTCAATGGCAAAAGCTTTTGCACACAAAGGTTTCCCTTGCTGATGGAAGTTAATTAAATTCAGGTTGATCAGTGCAAATAATATTTATTTATTTATACATACATACATACATACATACATACATACATACATACATACCCCACTTATCTGGCTGGGTTTCCCCAGCCACCCTTGGCAGCTCCCAGCAGAATATTAAAAACACGATAAAATTTCAAACATTACAAACTTCCTTAAATAGGGCTGCCTTCAGATGTCTTCTAAAAGTCAGATAGTTGTTTATTTCCTTGACATCTGATGGGAGGCCGTTCCACAGGGTGGGTGCCACTATCAAGAAGGCCCTCTGCCTGGTTCCCTGTAACCTCACTTCTTGCAGTGAGGGAACTGCCAGAAGGCCCTCGGCGCTGGACCTCAGTGTCGGGGCTGGACGATGGGGGTGAAGACGCTCCTTCAGGTATACTGGCTCCTTCAGGTATACTGGCTCCTTCAGGTATACTGGACCGAGGCTGTTTAGGGCTTTAAAGGTCAGCACCAACCCTTTGAACTGTGCTCGGAATAATACTGGGAGCCAATGTAGTATGGTTGTATCTTTGAGGATGAGGGTCTTGCAGCCCCATCTATTTCTGTGGTTCAAAATAAGGTGAGCCTTAATAGCTAGACTACCTAACATTACAAAGCCAGTGTGATGTAATTACTACAGCAACTGGGGCACTCCAGATGTTTGGGACTACAGTTCCTGCCAGCCGAAGCTAGCATGATCAGTAGTCGTGGATGATGGGAGTTATAATCCAGAATATCAGGAAGGCCACCAGGTTGGGCAAGGTTAGGTTAGAGTGTTCACCTAGGATCAGATCACTACATGCTTACCTCCCAAGTGCCCTAGAAAAAAACGAGACGTCCTGTTTTTTCACACGAGATCACGACAGCCATTTTCGGTGCCGCGTTCTCGTGTGCTCTGGCCCTGAAAAAAACCACGCTCTCTTTTGGTGCCGCATGAGATCTCCCCGAAAAAGTGCTTTTCCAGGTCGAGAGTGCGGCACAGGTCCTGTGACTCACCCGGGAGTGCATCTTGGAAGACACATGTCCCAGTTTTGGACGGCATGCCGATCTTCCCCTCCCTCCCTCTCAATCGCTCCTACCTCAAAAAGTTGTTGTAAGAATAAAATGGGTGGATGAAGCCATGCCACCTTGGGCTCTTTGGATGAAGGGCAAAAGGGAAAGGGGAAAACAGCAACAGTGGTGTCAGTTCCAGCCTGTTGGGTCACCTTGTTGAATATGGCGTGACTTCCAGGAAACAAACTGACACTCAGAATACCTGATTGGAATGGAATGGAATGGAATGGAATGGTCTTGAGTAGTCAAGTCAAAACAAGTTATAGAACTTTGGCACTCCCTCTGCGTATAGCAGTAGCTTCCGAAGGCCTTTGCCCTCCATTGAACTCACTAGTTGTAATGTGACACTTCCCAGGCACGCTTCCCCTTCCTCGCTCAACCTATGCAACCAAAACAAAGCCTGATTATTGGAGGCAGTGACAGGTAAGCCTCAGAAACGAAAGCTATACAGAGTGATAGAGGTCTCCAGGCGGTTTCAATGCTACCCATTGCATGGCATTTGTGTTTAATTGCTTAATCGGTTAAGTCAACCTGCTTCCAACCCGCCCCGTTTGTGTCTGCCCAGGTTCTCCTGTTTGTTAACAAAGAGATTTCAAAGCCTGGCTATAAAGTTTTAGTTTAGCTCCCGCAAAGGCAGCTGCTTCCACGGTGGTGAGGCAAGAACATCCTGCATGTCTGAAAAACAAAATGTGGACAATGCCCAGCAAATAGGGATGGACCGAGCTGTCAATTTTCGTTCTCTCAATTTCTCTCCCCCCCAGTCTAAAATTCAATTTGCCACGTCACTGCAGCAGTTTGCCATTGATAGATTGATTGGAAATCATATTGGAAATTAATCAGTGTCCTGTTGCAAACTTTTCCTAATCAACACATTTCTGTATGCAGTTTTAACAAATATACACATTTTTGCAAGCCGTTTTCACTAATACATGCATGTTATTTTCACTAACATTCCTTTAATATATGCATTTTTGCACCTGGCTGGAGAACTGCACTGCAGAATTTATAGAAATGCATATTTCTAAGAATAGTGTTGCTTGATTGTTCTGGAAATTGTGAATTTGCTAAGTACAAACTTTAAGTACAAACGACATCAAATTTCATTTCCGTCGACAGATGCACAGCCCCAACACTGGCATGATCTCAGTAATAAATTGCATTTAATGAAATAACATTGAATTGGATTGATTGTTTGGTTCACTGCAGAAAGGACTATTGTTTTGCATTTCTTCGTTCTGCCATTTTCTCTCAAAACGCGAGCTCTTTCTAGCCCAGAGCCAAAAGGCCATCCATTTGACTTTTCACTTTCGATTTAAAAAGCAACCACCATTGTGTGTGTGTGTGTGGCAGAAGCACTTGCGGACTTGCCTCTTGGTGGAACGGGCCCTAGATTCCCAGCTGCTGCAAATAGGCGTAGCTCTGCCCGATACAATCTGCTATTCCGCTTCTTGGAAGCCTCCTGGCTAGACGTTGATAGTCATTCCATCAGCACAGTAAGGAACCTCAAAGATGTAGACAGCGGAGTCTTGAAAACGATGATTCAACTCAATGCTATTGGTGTATTAAACCACCCTCCAAACCTGGACCTGTAGTTGTGCCCACAAACATCACAAGCACGACAAGGTCCAAAAGGACAGGGCAGGTGGGGGCACAGAGGAGCCTTCACTTTACTGTAAGCATTTTGTTTCATGTTACTGACTGAATAATTTCCAGGCTTTACAGGCAGGAGGATGACTTTCCTGATGCCTATCACATTCACTGGTCTTGCCCTTGGAATTTGGGCTACATGGAATTTGAGGTGCCTTTCCATTTTCTTATTAATTTTTTAGCGTTGCTAGAGCTGGTTAGTGTTGGGCCACAAGTTCTGAGATATGAATTAAAAAATACTGTACATTTTGTGGGTCTGAATTTCCATACATGACGGACGAAATGATATTTGTGTACTTTCATTTATTTCTTACATTTACATACCACTTTTATCTGCCAAGGATCTCAAGGTGGGGCACACAGTTTGCATCCTCCCCATTTCATCCTCACAACAACCCTTGGGCTACAAGACTGGCCCAAGTTCACCCAGTGAGCAGCTGAGCAGGGATTCGAACCCTGATCTCCCAGGTCCTAGTCCAACACTCTAACCATTATACCACACTGCATCGACCCGCACCATCCCTTCCCTTTAACCCCACTTACCTGCCTGACTGTGGATGACAAGAAGCCACAGGGTGAGGAGAAGGAAGAGGTTTCCAAATCCAAGACCCCAGTGCCCCTTGGGAAAAGGTGGTTTTCTCAAGAGTCACCGCAAGGTCATTTCCTTGGGGCTACCAGGAGTAGGAACCGCTACAGCGGGAAGGTAAACGGCGTTTCCATGTGCTGCTCTGGTTTGCCAGAAGCGGCTTTGTCATGCTGGCCACATGACCTGGAAGCTATACGCCGGCTCCTTCGGCCAATAATGCGAGGTGAGCGCGCAACCCCAGAGTTGGTCACAACTGGACCTAATGGTCAGGGGTCCCTTTACCTTTACCTTTACCAGGAGTGAAGGATTGGTAAGAAGGAAAGGAGGACTTGAGGGTGGGGGATTCAAATTCAACTAGGCTGAACTTGGACCAGTTTAACTATCTGTTGAGCTATTTCTAGATTTTGTGGGAAACGGCTGCGCTTATTTCCAAGTCAATTTGGTGTGAGACATGGGTGGTCCACCCGCTACTAATTCTGCCTATTGTTTGTGCGCGGTTCCCGTGTGAGTGTGAAACAAAAAATAAAAATAAATAACCAATTTCTGTCTAAATGAATAAATTTCTTTTAAATCTGCCAGCGTGGCTCAGCAAATTAGCGGCGATGATGCACAGCCAGGCTATTGAGACAAAAGGGCTGATAATAAAAGAAAGAGTGGAAAAATCTCAGAATCTGGCACATGCCTGCTCGGAACAGCAGAGCCTTCTTGTGTCAGGTCCTTAAAATAGAACTGAATCATGCTGGTTGCATCATTTACTACAGGGTTTTAAAAAACCGTTCCTCAGCGATGACGGCATCCTTTTTACCATAACTGCAAGTAGCATTCAATTTTATCTCTGAATGTCACAGTGGTGAATGTTGGGGTGTTGTTGGGGTGTGTGGATGTTATTGTGGCACTCGCCTTTAACGGAAGCAGCAGAAGCAGCTGCCTCACACAGAAATTCAAGGAGGTGAAGCTTTCCTGGTCTCTTACCTACATGCCAGGAAGGGCTTTGCTTAATAAATCTCCATATGTCTACGGCACTGTTGAAAAGTACAGGAAGCGGTGTCATTAGAGGGGTGGAAAGAAAGAAAATGGTGGGAACCCACCTTAGGCGAACCCATACCCTCCGACATTTCTCCAGTGAAAATAGGGATGTCCTATTCCATACTGCTGCAAATAATAATAATAATAATAATTTTACTTTATACCCCACCCATCTGACTAGGTTGCCCCAGCCACTCTGGGTGACTTCCAATATGTATTGAACTGGTGTAATGTACTGATTTCAGAGCTCAGCTAGAACTGGGGGACCCATTTCGAATCTCCACTAATTGGGTGGCCTCAGAGTTGATTTGTGGGCTTCTGATAGGTATCTGGTCCACACTGTGAGGACAGGATGCTTGACGATGATGGGTCTTTGGCCTGATCCAGCACATCTCTTCTTATGTTCTTTATGCCAATCACTATTCCTCACCCTCGGAGCCGGCTCAGTCATTAGACAATCTGAAGGTGGCAGAAGTCCCCAAGGCAGAAGCCTCATGGCTGCCCCAGCGGTGGTGCAGACGCAGTGCCAATATTGGCCGAAATGTGTGAATCTTTCCCCCAAATTGGCACTGGTGCTGGTGCTGCTCCACTGCCAGCTGCGGAGGTGGCAGGGCAAGCAGAGAAGCAGAAATCGTGGCAGCAGGTGCAAGGTGGCATTTCCTGCTTCGTCTGAAGCGGTGAAATGGAATGTGCCACCTTTGCTCGTCCTGATCTACCTTGCAGGGTTGTTGCAGCAATAAGATGTGAAGGCAGGGAGGGAAAAACCCTGAGCACACTGGAGGAAGGAGTAGGATAAAACTTTAAGAATAAAAAAAAAATAGTGGCAACTGGGAAATTACATTGAACACACCTCCAAGGGCATGTTGCATGCTCTGAGTAATGAAAGGATGGAGAGTTGCAACAGCTGTTCTGCAGGATCGAAAGGACTTTTGTGTGGGTGTGTTTTGTATACTTGGAGACCCAAGTATGGGAAACCCTGCTTTAAAGTAAGAATTGTTCTTTTAGTTTTAGGTGTAGATCAGGGGTAGCCAGTGTGGTACCCTCCCAAAGTCATGTGATGTAATTCCCATGCTGACTGGGTCCGATAGGAGGGGCCCACATTCACTACCCTCACTGTAGAATATTGACTTTCCCATTATGTGCAGAGGAAACTTCTCACTGCGAAGACTACACCAATAATTGGTTGAACTCTGAGCTTTTCATGCTGGATCAGAGCTGTCACTAGACAACAATAAAACCTGTGGCTTGCAGCTTGCGTACTGGGTTTTCCTTTCCACTTGCCTCCAGCAACACTGTTAAAATAATAGTTTCTAAAAGAATCCTGCTGTTCAAATTATGCTAGAATTGTCAGTTCTTTTCAAAGACTGTTAATCTCCCACAGCATGTGACCTGCTCAAAATGTTCACACATGGAAGAATTGCACTGGGGAAATGTGAAGAACATCCTTGCCATTTTTATTTGTTTATTTTTGCGCCAGCACACTGGAAAGACTGTCTGTGTTGATGTAAGCGATATAGGTATGAAGAAACAATGCAGAATATCTGCCATCTCCCTGTAGCCAATTCCATATGTACAATACAAGATTATGTGTTAAAAGATTCAAGCGTTCTGTTTTTAAACCTCCCTTATTTTCAGCATGGCAGAAAAGTGTTATAGTTAAGGTGCATGATCTGTAGCACAAAGGTTATGGGAGTTAGGTGGAATTAGGTGGAATACTGTATGCAAGGACAGAGGAGACATTTGATGCCATTTGCATTTAAAGGCAAACCTACCTGATTCGAGCTTTCAGAAACAATAAGCGAACTGAAACACAACCATCCTTTGAATTTTGCATTTCTCTGAATTTTTCAATACAGTTCTCCAGCCAAGTACAAAAATGCATATGCTAATGTAAAGTGTACATAAAGATACACATATGGGTGAGAATAGGGCTCCAAAAATGCATTTTGTTAGGGGAAATTGCTTTGTCAAAATGTGTACGTTAAGGAAAACTGTGTTGCTAAAATGTGTAAGTTAGGAGAGATTTGCACTAAAACACTGGTGGATTTTCATGATGACTATTAGAAAAAACTGATATGGAAATGTGGGGGCGGGGGCTCAATTTAAGACTGCGAAAATTAGAAACTGAGAGAAGCTGACATTTACAGATCCACCTGTCCTTTTGTAACCCACAAATCCATGGTTAACCGTTTTTCTTGCTCCTTTCCAGAGATGCTTTTCAGGAACTTCTGCTCCTTTCCCTTTTATCTCTACATCATCTTCATCCAGTGTCAATGGCTTTTAACAGCAGCGAGTAGAAGAAATGGCAGCAAGAGAGCTCATACTGAAGTAAGAAGGGTGGCAGAGATTCCCAGATGGCTGGGACAGAAACCATCACTCTTGGCACAAGAGTGAGGGAAATGTGGATGTTCCGGTCTCACAAGCTACTGATGTGAGGGATTTGCATCAACAATATGAATGGTTCCCTGCAGAGGCATCTGAGTCTTCTCTGATGCTATCTGCATCGCCCCTGGTATTGTTCCTCACTCATTTTCCCTTTAAAGTTCAGGTTTCACTAAAGAGTTGTTGGTGGCTGACTTTCAGAAGGAAGGGCAGGCTATTCTCTATCAGCTATAAATTGTTTACAACTAGAAGAGAACAAATATATTCTCATGCAAGAGGAATGCTTGCTAATGTAATCGCGACTCTCGGAGTATTAAAGTATTGCTCACTTGGGAACACATATACTTAGGTAACTGATCTCCAGGCTCCGGCCAAGTAGCCTGGATGAGTAAAAATAAAAATGTTTATGATTATCACTTGGTATTTGATTTTCATATTAAGCCTTATTGAATGTTGCTTGCAGCAAATCACTTTATGTATTTGAGTTGTGTTGCAGACATGAAAGGAATACAAAGGTTGCAATAACAATCTGATGCAAGTTTGGAAGCAGTGCTTGTGCCTGGAAGAAGACAGGATTGTGCTGTTGCTTTTCATTTGTCCCAAACAAGTCTTCTTAAGTGGCATGCTAGAAACCCCAGCATTTTTTAAATGACTGCATAAACCAGGGGGGGGGGGGGGAATTCAAGAAATCAACCAAAGATATGTACAGTATGTGTCTCACATGTATACACATGTACAGAGTGTGTACAATTATGGGTACACAATCAGGAATATTTTATATTTTATTCCAAATTTCCAGGGATACTGGGAGCAGCTCTTCATGAATGTTTGAATGGGTAGCATATATAATAAAAGTTCTGCCATGTCTGGTGCAAAATACCAATTATGGATGGTTTTTTTCTTCCTAAAATGTTCAAACTATGCAGTGTTTTTCATCTTTGTGCAATAGTCTGCCTCGCAGCAACCAGGAAAAATGTTACACGATCCTTGGATTTTACTGTTTTCTTTTTCAAATATAAGCAATGTAAAAGCTGTGGGAAATTGTGTTAGGTTTGCAAAAAATGTGCATACAAAAATATGTTTGTTTAGAGAAATTCACACTTAAATGTTGATGGATTTTCATGAGGGCTAAAAAAATAATCCCAAACTGATATGGTAATGTAGAGAACTGAACTTAAACCTGGAAAAAGCTGAGAGCAACTGGAATTGAGAGTTTTGCCCATCTCTAAGGAGAGGCCCGTCAGTATCTGTCCCACGGGCCCCACAAAAACATTTGCTATGGTTTAGTAGAGAGAACAATTGTCACAGGGATCCGAAGCACGCTTTGCTCCGATAAAAAAAGATGAAAAAGCGTATTTTTAAAGTATTTGCTGTTTTATCAAAAATGGTTTGCCATTTGGAATTTCCATCCCTGAGAATAAATCTTCTTTGCAATACTAAAACGTGACTAATTTAAGAAGCAGTACCCCATGAAAGACACTCACGATGGTTAACCCACCAGCCGCCACCACTTGCCATATTCCATCAATCTCGAACACTTAAAATACCTCCACACCCCACTAATCCTCACCAAGAGCCACCACCTGTTTTTCCACACTCCCCACTCTAGTTTGCCCTTCACGCCAGAGCTCAGATTTCCAGCAAAGGCTTTGAAGTGCTCAAAGCTCTTCTGTATCCATTCCCTCGGTAATCTTTGTTAAGAGTCCGGCAAGGTGGGACCATGTCAGTACCACCATCTTGCAGATGGAGGCTTGAGGTTGAGAGAATCTTTCCAAACACAAATATTTCAGTTGCGGCTGAGGTACAATCTAATGATGCTACTGATGTCCTGGCTCATAGCTCACAGCCTCAGCCATGGCAGAATAACTACCTTCACAGGCAGGACCTTTTCCATCACGGCCCCCTTGATTTCATGTCAGTGTCGAGTGCAGGGATTGGCTGCCATTGGGATTTGGCTCCAAATTTTAAAGGTGCCCAAGGCAAGCACTGCAAGTAGGTGAATCATTGAGGCAGATGTAGGGGAGCACAACCCTGCCCCGGGCACTAGGCCTAGAGGGGGCTGCAGGGGATGCTGCAACAATGAAGAACAACAGAAGGTAAGAGGCGGTGAGGTGCTGAATTTTGGCATTGCACTGAAATTTTAAAGCCCCAAGTCTGCCGCTCCTGGGAGTTTTGTTTTTTGCATTCACGTTCACATTTTATTTGCTTTTTTGTACACATTACTTTTTAAAATTTATTTTATTTTATTTTGACAAAGTAATAATCACAAATAAGTAAGTTCAAAGTAAGAGATCTAGGAAATGTGAAAACCTGTCTTGGAGTAGAAGTGCACAGAACCAATGATAGAAGTTTTCTGCTCAGCCAGAATGATAAAACTGTCCAGTTACTAGAGAGGTTTAATAAGAAGAACTGCAAGGGACTCCAGTGGAGACTGATTTCCTCAAAGGGTTACAATCTGAGGAAAACTCAGACTTTGAGCATCCAGATCTCTATCATTCAGCAATAGGCAGTTTGTTGAATCTATCTCAGTGGAGGAGACCTGACATCTGCTATGCAGTAGGATGGTAGTTAACCCAATCAAAATGGGATAGCAAGCTGTTAAGCGTGTTCTTAGATATCTTAAATACACGCTTAAAGCATCTTCTTCAGGTGAGGAAATGCTGGATGTTTTGCAGACAGTGACTGGGCTAATTTGCCTGATGTTGTTGTTGTTTAGTCGTTTAGTCGTGTCCGACTCTTCGTGACCCCATGGACCATAGCACGCCAGGCACTCCCGTCTTCCACTACCTCCTGCAGTTTGGTCAAACTCATGTTCGTAGCTTCGAGAACACTGTCCAACCATCTCGTCCTCTGTCGTCCCCTTCTCCTAGTGCCCTCAATCTTTCCCAACATCAGGGTCTTTTCCAAGGATTCTTCTCTTCTCATGAGGTGGCCAAAGTATTGGAGCCTCAGCTTCACGATATGTCCTTCCAGTGAGCACTCAGGGCTCGACTTTCTATCAGGCAAAAAAAATTGCCTGATAGAAAGTCAATAACTGGACTAGTAATACAGTTTGGAGGTTCCCTGATAGGATGGAAATCTCGAAAGCAGGGTCTTGCAAGTGTATCCTTCACTGAAGCTGAGTACTCTGAGTGAATTGTGCTGTGATCTGGTCTATTTTAAACAGTTATTGATTGACGTGGGAGTGAAATGCAAATCTCCAATAGAGATGCTCTATAGATAATCAGGCATGAATATCTCTTGCTAAATCTGATCATTTGAAGGGCGATCAAAACATATTGAAATTAAATGCAGTGGTACCCTGGTTCTCGAACGTAAACTGTTCTAGAAGTCCATTCGACTCCCGAAACGTTGGAAAACCAAGGCATGGCTTCCAATTGGCACAGGCATCCCAGAAACAATTGCCGACAGCCGCATCGGACGTTCGGCTTCCGAAAAACATTCGAAAACCAGATCACTCACTTCTGGGTTTTCGGCATGCAGGAGCTGATTTGTTCATCAACTAAGCAGTTCAAGAACCAAGGTTCCACTGTACCAGAATGTAAAATGTAATGCGGCACAGAATGTAATTATGCCGGTGTACTGTGAAAGTAACCAGAATATTGCTGATGCAAGGACAAAACCTCTGACATTCCTGGAGTGTTAAAGGATGGCTGAATGTTTGGGTTCGGTTAACCGTACTAAGCAAGCACTCTGTTTATGCTCTGTAAATAGTTGTTCTGAAAAGACTGAGAGAGTGTGTTGGGGGTACAGTATTGGTCATTCGTTTTCAAGAACTGTCTTCATGAGTTTCTGCATGTAAGATGAAACTCTGTCTATGAAGCTGGATTGTTTACACAGGTGCAAAGATAAGACAGTGAAGTCATGGACATGCACAGTGCATTATTGTGAGAGTAACTAAAAGAGAGTTTCGGTTTTGGACTGTGCTGAGAGGATGCAAGCAGAACTGTCACTGTGAGGCTTCACAGCAGTCTCTGTAAATAGTAACCGTTAAGCTTAATGACAGGCAAGAAAGTAATCTGCTAGAACAATTGTGTGTTGCTTATCAATCAAGTCTCAGGACCGATTTCCTCACACTTCGCTGCAGACTATATTTCAACTCCGCTAAATGCCTGGTCAGAAGTGTGCCACGCGAATCTGTTTATAGCAGTTTTCAGACCATAAACAGCCACAAATATTTGGTTTTGTAAATAAACAGCTAGGGCAAAGTCAATTTGGAATGAGGGTAATCTTTCCTGAATAGATGCATGCTTTCAATGCCATCACTGAAAAATAGCTTCAGCACCCGTTTTAATTGATGCCAAACACATTGACGAAAGAGTGGGTAATTTTGACTTGGCCATTTAAGAAAACGTTGGTAGGTTGGTAGGTTTACTTGCTGGCTGCATCCAAGTCAATACCTTAGCCATCCTCTAAGCAATCCTTGTGCTAGTTGACATTTACAGATCAGCCATCTGCCAACCTAAAACAGTATTTAAAGTTCCAAATATGGAACTTTTTACGGGTTAAATGCTGCACATTTTTCTACAATTGTAACAATGGCCAGGGTAATTCACCAGATTTCTGTTTGAGATATATGAAGAGAGCAGTTGCTACAAATATCTTTCATCCCTTCTGTTAAAATTGCAGGCGCATTTTACAGAAGTGGTTCTGTGCACAGAGAAATCCCTTCTGTTGAATTTCATCTCTACTCTCTTGAAATAGGTTTGTGTCTCCCATCAGTACTGAAATGAATTGAATATGGTGTCTCTGCAGGCTTCCGATTTGCCTGCGGAGGGAAATGGCGGCGCAGAGCGGATCGTCGACCTAAAGGACGCCCATTACCAGGCTACTTGAGCGACCGGGGTGTGTGCCAGGGTTAAAGGCCCCCCTTTAAAAGCCCCATGGACAAGTGGGATCTCGAGGGGACCAGCTGAGCAAAAGGCAAACTCGCCGCGCTCACGGAGCCTCGCCACTGCATCGGCAGTGAGTGGGGGTGCGAGAGAAGTGGCTTGAGTTCGCTCATGGCTCTATCGCAGCTCAAAAAAGCCGAAACCACTAATCGCCACCTGAAGCAGCAGACTTTTTAAAATAAGGTATCTATTGCCAAATATTTTGACTTTAAAATCAATGAATTTGGGCTTAAATTAAATTTGGCAAAGACAGAATTTAAAAAGGAAGTCAACTTCCATCTTCTGAAGGATAGATTCTGCAGCACAGACTTGTGAATGGGATCAAAGGAACAATTGGAAACATATCAGTCTTTTGTTACTTGTTAAGCTACACTTAGCTAACTATTAGCAAACCATTTCTTTGTTGGATACAAAGAACTGAACTGTTGCCTTTTTGAACTTTTAAGTGGAGCCTTTATGAATGGAGCAGAGTACTCTCAGTCTTTGTGAATGGCAAAGCTATTTGCATGAATGAAAGTGGTCTAAAGATTGGGGGGGTTAAAATAAATCCAAAATGACCCTGGACCTTTGCAACCTACCAAAGCTTGGCAGGAGAACACTTTGCTGTAACTGGGAAGAATCTCAGAGAGGCAAAGTGCCTGGGAGAGTAGGAGTAGGAACAGAAAAAGAAACCTTGAAGGAACAGGGCCATGTATTGGAATTATAATTGAAGAAAATGTCATAAATTGAATTACAAATAATTTATGGATTACAAATACAACATGGAGTTTGGTCAAGTTGCAGGATTTCAATTAAATAAAAGTAAAACTAAATTGTTATTAAAAATCTCAAAGAATCTGAAAGGAAAGAAATAATATAAATGAGAGGGATAGAAGTACATAAAAAAGTAAAGTATTTGGGTGTATGAATAACAGTAAAAAAATAAATATCTTCAAAGACAATTATGAAAAAATTTGGCATGAAATCAAAAGAAATGTGGAAATGTGGAATAGGATTAATCTCTGTTTATTGGGAAGAATTGCAACTATAAAAATGAATGTACTTCCAAGGATGTTATTTCTCTTCCAAACTATTCCAGTAATAACAGGGAACGCATGCTTCAAAGAATGGCAATGAGAGATCTCAAGATTTGTCTGGAATGGGAAAAAGCCAAGGATAAAAAATAATATATTAACAGATGTGAAAGAAAGAGGCAGATTCTCACTTCCAGACTTAAAACTGTACTATGAAGCTGCATCTCCAGTATGGATCCGTGATTGGATGAAGTTAGACAGGGAGGAAATAACAGAAATAACAGAACTGGAAGGTCATGACAACAGGTTTGGATGGCATGCTTATCTATGGTATGGAAAGGCAAAAATACACAAAGGGTTTCACAATCATATAATAATGAGATCATTGTTTAAAGTGTGGGCAAATTTAAAGACTTATTAGAACCTAAGACACCTTGGTGGTTATCTCCTATTGAGGCATTGTCACTTAAAACATTGGGCGGGGGGAGAGAATGGCCAACATATAGAGACTTATTGGTAGAACAGGAGGGAAAATTAAAATTGAAAGAATATGAAGAAATAAAGGAACATCTTCAAAGTTGGTTGCCCCATAGAAAGCTAAAGGATATTTTCAAAGAAGATAATAAGAAAGGTTAATTGGCTGTTTTTATTGGAAAATTAATAAAAATGATTTTAAAAAAAGGAAAGGGGAAAGGTTTCCCATTGCACTCATAGTTGTGTTTAGATAGGCATGTTCATTCAGTCAACATAAAAACATTTACTGAAAAAAACACATGTACACATCCAAACTGGGGGTGCACTTTTTGTATGTGTACATTCATAAAAACCACAAAGTCAAGGCCAGTTATGTGATGTCACAAAAACAGAAGGGGCTTGGCTGAACGAACAAATAATAAACCAAATTGTAGCAGCTGTCTCTCTCCCTCCCTCCCTCCCTCCCTCCCCCCCCCCCTCTCTCTCTCTCTCTCTCACACACACACACACACATACACGCACACAAAACCTGCCTATACATAGAGAATGCAAACACTCCATGCCTGAAACTATTCCCAGCTGCAGCTGCTGGGTATTCATAATAGATATCTAATTGCTAAAAATGGTGCGCTGTTTACAGGGTCGGTTTTCATGTCACATGGGGACGATGGTGCATTCTTCAGATTGGCCGCGGTGCGCTGAACTGTCCGTGCTACAGTATGGGATGCTAGCATCCTTATTCTGAGCTGTTCGGACTGAAGTCTCTTAAGGTTGTCCTTAAAGGTAATTGAGGAATGCTGTTTGGGTGCATGCCAATTCTTCAACGGTTTAACGGTGACATTTCATATCTGAAGTACAAATTTGGATTGTGAGCAGAGAATTTTATTTCCCCTATCCACATTTGAGTGCTTTAGACTTTTTGATTTTGTTTTGGTTGTGGCAGACATCAAATAGAAAATCTCACAAGCTGCCAGCTTTTAAGTACTAAATGCCATTGCTTGCCATCTATCAATTACTGCCATATGCTAAATGGTGTCCCATTGTGTGCCAGCTGTCAAATATACTTGAATACTAAGTACCATTGCATATCAGCTATCAAATGGAGCCATGGGCACAATATTTCTTTATGTGCATAGCACATAATTTGCTTTATAATATGGCTTAAAATATTCACAGGAATCCAAAGAGCTAAATGGAAACTCTGCTACACTGGCAGGATGCCAATTTCGTGTCTGCCATGGCAAGTTATAGAGTCATAGAATTGGAAGAGATCCACGAGGGTCATTTAGTCCAGCCCCCAATATGCTGGTAGCATGATTCTTATATGCCAGTAGAACACAATGGCAGCAGAACCATTCCTCTGGTAACGATACACCAATGGAACAGGTGGAACAGGGCAGAGTTATGGGTGGGTTATGGGCAGCACAAAACAATATGTGAACTAAAGCACAGCTCTAGACAATCCTAGACAGCATCTTAAAAAGCAGAGACATCACCTTGCCGACAAAGGTCCGTATAGTTAAAGCTATGGTTTTCCCAGCAGTGATGTATGGAAGTGAGAGCTGGACCATAAAGAAGGCTGATCGTCAAAGAATTGATGCTTTTGAATTATGGTGCCGGAGGAGACTCTTGAGAGTCCCATGGACTGCAAGAAGATCAAACCTATCCATTTTGAAGGAAATAAACCCTGAGTGCTCACTGGAAGGACAGATCATGAAGCTGAGGCTCCAATACTTTGGCCACCTCATGAGAAGAGAAGAATCCTTGGAAAAGACCTTGATGCTGGGAAAGATGGAGGGCACTAGGAGAAGGGGACGACAGGGGACGAGATGGTTGGACAGTGTTCTCGAAGCTACGAACACGAGTCTGACCAAACTGCGGGAGGCAGTGCAAGACAGGAGTGCCTGGCGTGCTATGGTCCATGGGGTCACGAAGAGTCGGACACGACTAAACGACTAAACAACAACGAAGCACAGCTCACCCTGGAAATTTGCACTTATCCCAATTTTGCAATACAGAAAATTGAAGCTCCTAGATTTCTTGGGAGGAAGCCATTGGTTTTAAATGGATGGTGTGCATGCAGCCTTTTTCATCTGCTTTTAGTTTGCACAAAACTCAACATTTCAAATTTGGAAGAAGAAATGCTACTGCTCTGTTAGTGTGAGACACATTTGCAAATAAATAGCATATTCAATGTGTGACCTAGTTACTTTATCAGTATCATTGCTAAGTGTAGGAAACCATCAAAATGTGTGATGTATGAAGAGAAACATGAATAGGAATTTAAATACTGAACAGTAAAAAAATTCTCTGCTGATTAATTCCAACTTACTTTTCCCACACACACACACACACATGGAATGCACAATCAGCAGAATTATTGTTCTGCACAGACAGAGCTATTACTTCAACAACAACAAAATCCCACATCCCAGAATGGGAACAATGAAGTTAATTTTTCCTCAGAGTATCCTGTCAAAATAATGCGGATGTGCAGAAATCCTGGCTGAAAAATCACATGGGTGCCACTCTCCGCATAAAATACCCAACAGTTGGTGAGGGATAGCATGTGTGAATGGTCCTCCTTATCAAAACCTCCCTTCATGCACAAAATAAGTCGCAACATGGATGCTTGCCTTTCCTGCAGGTGGACAGAAATATAGGAGGGGCATCATTGTCTCATGTGTGTGCAACCATCCCTCTATTGGTTAGAAGTGCATTAGCAGGGATCATTCAGTTTATAAACTAAGGGCTAATTCTGTTACTACCAAGTTGACCCAGAGGGTTGTGGTGGAGGGGGTATTGCTTAGCAACCAGTAACAGCGGCATGATTTTCATTGAGATGGCACATGTCCTGGTTGGTTGTGTAGTTTCAAGGGAGTTTCTCCTTTGTATGTTTGGTTGAATGTCTCCCTGCTATGTAAAAGACCTGGAGTAAGAAACACAAAACATCTCTTTTTCTTTCTCCACAAACACAATTTTTGTTCCGTTTCATGTTATCAGGATTTCTTTTCTCTCTGGACGTTGTGTGACTTTCTTGACCCTGTCACCTCTGCCGAACAAGTTTAGCGGTGTAGGTGGGTGGGTGATTATTGTTTCTAAAGCCTGCATATCATGTTTGACTAATAATGACAGCTGGGGAGAAGGGTGTGTGTGTGTGTGTGTGTGTGTGTGTGTGTGTGTGTGGCAATGGCAACAGTGCCTCTATCATAGCACTTTCATCTCTTATCATCTGTCTCCAACTCTATCATCCATGGGGTGGGTATCTTACACTTGTATGCATTTCTCCCTCTTCAGATATTACAAAAAGAGAGAGAGAGAGATGGATGACTGATAGGGAGAGGCAAGCAACGCTTTTTCTATCATAATGTGTGAAACAACCCTAAGATCGCCCGAGTAGCACAAGGAATGAAGAAAATAGCAAAATATTCAGTCTGGGTAAAAATAGTGGAGGAACTGCAATGAAGTCCCCACAGCGGTACACTAACCAAAGCTGACTCAATATATTTTGCTGCCAGAAGCAAAGGACCAAATGACGTCTCATTCTGTCCATCGGATTGGCAGCTGAATTTCATTTCAAATAGTAGTAATGGGATCCCATCCTCCACTGCACCTGAGAGCGGCAGGCTAGCTTAAGGGGTGCAGGGCAGGGTGAGTGGCACACACAATAGGATCTTCCTGCCCCATGTTCCTCAGCATCTGACACCTGAGGCAGCCACCTCCATCTACCTAATGGTAGGGCCAGCCCTGCTTCCGATATCTGGTTGTCCCTTCACTCCTGGCTCTTCTCCCTCCCTTCCCACTAGTACAAAGGCTTCCATTCTCCATTTGTTTACTCTGTGTAGATGCCTCTTAACTATTTCTAATAACCAATCAACTGCACATGACACAGAAAATGTGCTTGGCAGAAGATCTTGCCTGGAGTCGCTTTGACTTGCAAATCTCATCCTGATGACAGGCACTCCCTTCAGAGATGTTAATAATAATCCTTTTCTTCCCCTGATGGCACTAAGGTCATGAGGGAATAATGCACAACAAATAATTTGACTCATGCACACCTTTTGCTCCGAGAGACAGGCTCGAATTTGCACATAGATTTAAAAAGGACTGATTTCCATAGCAACGGCAGGGATCTGTGAAACATTATGAATGTTGCCTCTGCGTCTGTGTACAGAGCTCTTTCGCAGCACAAGAAGCCCATCAGAATACAGGCTCCACTCTCAAACAGGAGGGTTTGCAGAATTGTAGAAGGAGTCGCGGAATATCAAATTGCACTTATTTTAAACTGAAATAATAACGAGCTGCTGGTAAAACCCCTTTGCTGAATTACTAAATTTCTCCCGTTTATACCCCACTTTGGATGGGGGGGGCACAGCCCTTTCATTTGGTTTTAATTAATATTAACAAGCCGCCCTTAAACAGATTTCTGAAGTGTAACAGCAACAGCACAGAAAGAATAGTGCATAGATCTAGCACACTTCTAGAGCAGAGCAAAACCACATAAGAGGCTAGAGATAGCGTAAAAGAAATATGTCAGGAGCGTTCAAACAATTGCATGTTCAGCTATTTTTATTTTTTTAAAAAGTGGGTTGGTTATACAGTAGCTCAGGGCTGCTAATATTAGCAACAAAATTCTACTTAAGTAAGGAAAGGGGGTGGGGGGAAGGAAATGAGTTGGAGCAGCCAGAAACAAAATGACAGCACCATATTTGTAGCAGACCAGGGAAGCCTTTCAAAAGCATGATCTGCAGAGACTGCTGTGAACTCTAGTGACTTCACATGCCATCCTTAATGGCTGAGAGAGACAACGGGATGGGAGAGGAACAATAGATTGAGGCAGGGGTGCTATTTAGGAATTTCAACCCTGTCCTAGGTCCAGTTCTAGACCACATGCATTCATAACAAATTAATGAGCCCTGGGTGGGGTGGTGTAGTGGTTAGAGTGTCAGACTAGGACCTCCAAGACCAAGGTTCAAATCTCCAGAGGGTGACCTTGGCGTAGTCACTGTCTCTCAGCCTACCTTGCAGCATCGTTGTGAGAAGAAAAAGGAGAGTGGTGAAGCTCTGAGCTCCTTGGGGGAATATAAGTGCAGCTATAAAGAATACATAAATAAAAATAATATTTAACCTGTGCTTGCTGCCCCAGGACTCTTGAGCCAAGGTACAAGTTTTTGCATGTCTTTATCCCTCCCTTCAGGGACCCAGGTGGCGCTGTGGTTAAACCACTGAGCCTAGGGCTTGCTGATCAGAAGGTCGGCGGTTCGAATCCCTGTGACGGGGTGAGCTCCTGTTGCTTGGTCCCAGCTCCTGCCAACCTAGCAGTTCAAAAGCACGTCAAAATGCAAGTAGATAAATAGGAACCGCTACAGCGGGAAGGTAAACGGCGTTTCCATGTGCTGCTCTGGTTTGCCAGAAGCGGCTTTGTCATGCTGGCCACATGACCTGGAAGCTATACGCCGGCTCCCTCGGCCAATAATGCGAGATGAGCGCGCAACCCCAGAGTCGGTCACGACTGGACCTAATGGTCAGGGGTCCCTTTACCTTTATCCCTCCCTTCAGTAGCATCTGTTGTAAAGGCTCTCCCCTATCTTTTGATCTTCACAAGAGCCCTGTAAGGTAGGACAGGCAAGTGGCCAGAGGTCACCCACTCAATTCTATGGCTGAGCGGGGAGACTGATCTCTCCCCAGATCTGTTTTGAAATTCTACCCACTATGCCATGTATCGTCCTACAAGTCAGTTTCACGTGACTTGCATTTGTAAGTGGGTCAACATCGAGAATATTCCTATCTCATCAGATTGGATGCTATGTCTGTTCACATATTTAGCTACCTGTTATCAACTGCAGAGAAATCAAAGCTGCTTTCTTAATACTGACTTACAGGGTTGCTGTAAGGATTTCAGGTAAATAATGCATGTGAAACACTTTGCACACTTGAAAGAGATTATCATCATCATCATCATGCAATTTCCTCGAGTAAGAACTATTGATCTTGAGTATGTGTGCATGCAAAATGTTACAATAACTGTTCATTGTTTTATTGTCCCATTTTCTGTGGGTTATTTTTTATGTACCCTGCTTAGAAATGTGAATAATTAAGTGGTATATAAATGTCTTAAATAAATAAATAAATAAGACTGCAGAAGTGAGGCGTGTGAATTTGTGAACCAGACATGAGTGACCGTGGATGTAAACAATGAAATTGGCTTGTGTATTGGGTATGTGCACCAATGGCACAGATATTTGAGTCACATCGAGTGCAATGGCACTTAGTCTCAAGTAATTACATGTAGGATTGCTAGAATTAAACATAGCTAGAATACATGGAGAAATAAATTCCTAAATCTCATTGCATGGGTTCCTTCTGTTCATCTTCTATGCCCAGAAATGTAGATTTGTGCCCTGTTGCAAAAGTAGCACCAAATATTTCACATCCCTTACATATGCTAATGATGATAATGATGGTGATTTTATTATTTATTCCCTGCCAATGTGGTTGGATAGGCATGATGAGAACATGAAACTGAAACAACCACATGTTGCCTCCCCATTTAATCTTGGCAATACTTCTTTCCTCTTCCTCTGCTTCTTTCCCCGTGTTGACTTACAGACTGTAAACTACTTGGGGCAGGGACCTCTCCCCTGAACTTTATATAGTGACATGCACAATGATGGCACCATGTCAGCAGGAACTTATCATGTCAAAATGTAACAACAGGTAACATCCACACCATCTCTCTGAAGCACATTTTAAAGTACATGGATTGTCCCAAAGAATCCTGGGAGCTGCAGTGTATTCCCTACAATTTTCAGCATCCTTGACAAACTATAGTTCCCGGGATTCTTTTGGGAGAGTATTGTACTTTAAATGTGTATTAAATGGGATTGCCCCAGTTTTTTCAAAGGATGCTCGGACAGAGCCGTATTTTGTAAGTGTATAATGACTGTGTTGTGAGTTTTAAAGTTCCTGTCTTCAGCCTTCTATTCACACTCCTAAGGAAATAATAACTTATGTTTGCCTGGTGCCTTTTTCTGCCTTTAACCTGTTAAATTTTTCCAGAAACTAATGCCAATGAAAATCGAGTCTTGAGGAGAAGCCTTAGTATCTATCCCTTTTCCCCTCCCTCCCTCTCTCTCACACACCCCTAAATCCTCTATGAGCCCATTTTTGGAAATGTGTCAAATCCCTAAAATGAGAGGTGCTGAAATGAATGAATTATTGCTGAATCGGTAATATGTCAGGTGGCATTGCCAATGGATGCACTGAAGAAAGACAAATGAAAAGTGAGTGGCCGCTTATAATAAAAATCCTTTTACTGGTGCAGTAAAGAGTCACGTGATTTTCCACCTACTTTTTAAGAGAGTAATAAAATCGGCTCCATTTGGCAATCCTGAGCAAGAGAAAAAGTCACTGACAGACTGAAGGATCTGCTCTGCTGGAAAAATGCAGGAGTAGAAGGATCCAAGTGGAAGACTGATAGCAGAAAGTTATTCACACAATCAAGGCTAATCAACCTGCCTTAAGGGGGGGGGGCATGGCTTCTGAAGTTTCTGATTACGGAGAAACTTTGGAACACCTGGAAGGCAAAGACAGAAATAAGAGAAAGAAATATGCAGTGTTGCACTCCAGGACAGATATCTTTGGGGGGGGGGCTCAGCAGAATGAACAGGGAGGTCCCCACATGCAGCAGGGTGGGCTTATCATGTTTCAAAGTGAAGTAATATGCACATTAACCACCTGCGGATGGACAGATCGGTCAGGTTTTGTTTTTTCCAAGCAATCAAAGACTATGTCTGCGTATTGCCATTCTCTCTGCCCTTTTCATGCCTCTTCTGGCTCTGGGAGACAAGGAGGGAGGGGAGCTTATCACAGCAGGAGGAGGAGACACCCATGACTTCACCTGACTCGTCTCTGCCTCTTGGCCTCCCGCATCCTCCTCTGCTGCTTCAGTTTCTCCCTTTGATTCTCTGGACGCCTCTCTGCCACAGACTCTCCCAGCTCACTAAGCCCTGTTACCTCCTTGGCTTCTGACACCTCTTCCCAGTCTTCTTCCTGTGGCTACTCTCTGTTGTCCTACCACCACTTCCTAGGCTCTGAGCCTTCTTCCCTTGGGGGTTCCCCAGCTGCTTCCTCCCAGCATTCCTTTGCATCCAACCAGTCCAGCCTTGGCCCAGTATACCAGGAGTGTCTCTCATCGTTAAGCCCAGACACTGATGTCCAGGTCCGAGGGCCTCCTGGTGATTCCCTCACTGCGAGAAGCGAAGTTACAGGGAACCAGGGCCTTCTCAGTAGTGGCCTGTGGAATGCCCTCCCATCAGGTGTCAAGGAAATAAACAATATCTGACTTTTAGAAGACATCTGAAGGCAGCCATGTTTAGGGAAGTTTTTTTTTTAAAAAAATGTTTTATCACTTTGTCGTTGTTGCATCAGTTGGGTTCTTCTGCAAAAAGGGAAGAGTCCGCACAGAAGATTATGTGGGCTTTAATTTTGCCTTTCCACCTGTACATGTGGCAAGACAATGAGATCTAGGCCAGCTCACCGCCATTTGTACATGCTTGCTACTTACGGTAGTTTAAAACTTGTTTATCACATCTGCATGCTTCCCAGACATGCCTTAGAAATTTCAGCCAAGATCCAAAGTACTGTTATGCTTGGACGTGCCATAGGCTGAAAAGAAAAACAAGCAAGCACACACACACACACACACACACACACACACACAGTAGGACCAAACTGGTTGAATAACTCACTTCTTACAATCAAAGCAATGTGTTCATTTTCTCAGTTCCAAGAGAAACCAGTATTTTGTTTTATTTTTGAAGGTGAACATTTTGTCCCAGATGCTGTGTTTACCAAGGGGAAACTGGATTTTTCGTGGGAGTGCCTACACTGGCTACAAATTAGCCTTCTTCTGTGCTAATTAATATTCACATGTAAGGCATTCATTAACATTCTGGTGCCTTTACATGAGAAACAGCTTGACCCATCTCAACTGGGATGCTGACTACTGACTCATGAAAAGTGTTCTGTTTAAGACATTGGCAGAACAATCTTGTGCCTTAATTGCATTAGAAACTGGGAGTTAGCAGTTTTCCTGCCAGATTGGAATTGGCCTCCTTGGGTTATTATGATATACAGTCTTCAAGAGCCCGGTTCTCGGCTTGGGGGAAGGAGGGGAAACAGAAGGGCATGGTGACTCTGGCCTTTATGGACATTAGCAAAGCTGAAAGCAATGAGAAATTATGTTTAATGTGTGGTGTGTCTACATGCGCTCAGTAAGTCCCGGTTATACCTCAGAAAATTGCTGTTTCTGAAAGAAGCACTGGGGAGATATTGAATGAAAACATCTGAAAGCAGAGCTGTGAATGACCCTGGATACACATGACTACGGTAGCTATGTTCACATGGTCATGGCATGAATCACAGACTCATTCCTCAGTGGGATGGGACCGCACAACAGAAAAGTTGCTGCAAAGTGGCTATGGGTGTCAGTTCGCCTTGGGTTCTACTTTATAAAGGACAGTCCTCTATTGTTTGAGGGTGTCCTCTACTTGGTGGGCTATCTCCTTCAAGTCCAGGTTAAAGATAAAGACCCATAGACCCACAGGAAGAGAATCTGCATCACAGGGGTGGACCAACAATGCATGCACAATGAATGTGTTTTTGATCACAACATGCACGTCCAAATGCTGGTCAGTGATCCCAGTGTCTCAGCCGCCACACACAGATGGAGACAGGCATACACAGGCCCCACATTATCTGTGGTGTGGAAACTGGCTCTCCTTTTCTGCAAATTTATCCCTGTCTTATAAGAGAGGAAGCAGAGAACATACAGGCAGCACTGGTAATGCAGGTCCCCGTTGCCAGCTTTGCAAGTTAAGACAAACTGTGTGTACTATGTGTCCTAGCAGAGGAGCACATCGCTGCAGCCCAAGCCCGGCCCTTTGAACTGCTGCCTGAGGCACTTGCCCCAAAATTCACAACGTTGATGGGGAAGAATGGTAGCAGAGCCTGTGTGCATGTGTCTTGTTCGGTGTTTGTATCAGGAGGAGTCCCGTGACAGAAAAAAACCATAGGAGTTCTGAGCAGACAAGCATCAGAGATGCACCCTTCTTGCTGACAAGACGTCCATGGTTCCCGTACCAATGTTCTCTCTTGTGTGCATAACACAAGGCCAGAGAAATATAGGGGCTATGTTGAGAGTCCCATGGACTGCAAGAAGATCAAACTTATTCATTCTGAAGGAAATCAGCCCTGAGTGCTCACTGGAAGGACAGATCCTGAAGCTGAGGCTCCAATACTTTGGCCACCTCATGAGAAGAGGAGAGGAGAAGAGAAGACTCCCTAGAAAAGACCCTGATGTTGGGAAAGATGGAGGGCACTAGGAGAAGGGGACGACAGAGGACAAGATGGCTGGACAGTGTTCTCAAAGCCACCAACATGAGTCTGACCAAACTGCGGGAGGCAGTGGAAGACAGGAGTGCCTGGCGTGCTCTGGTCCATGGGGTCACGAAGAGTCGGACACGACTAAACGACTAAATAACAACGTACCCTTACACCTCAGTTATAGTCTTTCCATCTGGTGCTTATATACTGATTTTGGTGGGTTGTAAATGGACACAGAGTTGGTCTGAATCCTATGGTCAGTTGTGGTGGTGGAGTTTCGGGGGCAGGGGGGGCAGTATTTTTTTTCTTCCATTGAGTTTGATGCACGGATTTCCTCACTAGTGTAATGCTGCTGGCAATGTGACTGTGGCGTAAAGGCATACAGGGTTTGGCATATTATCTACTTATTGCATTTATACCCATTTATACCTAGTAGTCCAACACTCTACCCACTACACTACACTACACTGCCTGTCTATGTCTGCTTCTCCCTTATCATGTCAACATTATGCTTATGTCTCTGGCCCCTCGTACCTCTGGGCCCAGTGCAGATGGGCCAGTGCTTTAGACAAACCAACTTGGAGTCGCACTGCCATATTCACGATATCTCATTTCATGAGAGCCACGTCTGGGTTTATTCTGGCAAAGCTGGACTTCCGCCATATTCTAAATTCCCCAGCCAGCATATCTGCAATATCAAATTTCATCCTTACGCTAACTAATCAGGAGCCTCACTTTCGTTGAACACCCCAAATTAAATTTAGGCAGACAGAAGTGTCTGGGGAAAGGGCACAGGCTGCTAATTTTGATCGGGGCCTAGCTAATCTTTTTTATCAGGATGACAAGCTTGCTATTTGCTAAATGCAGGCCAAAAGGCAAGGGGCATTTCAGGGTGTTGACATACTGAAAAGATGATGAGAAAGAATTGTAAAAATGCTTGGTCTGTGATCAATAGTTCCTTAGAGAGCTAAAAGTAGACCCTCCAAGTGTCCCTATTTTCAAGGGACAGTCCCAGATTTACAGAAGCCATCCCAGTTTCTGATTTGATCTCAAAATGTCCAGCTTTTCCTTAGGAGATCCCCATTTCAAGGGAGGCAAAGGAGTTATGTGACCCCCGAGCCAAAGAGATAAGTAACTATACAACCATTAGGAGCATAGCTGTCAACCCTCCCGTTTTTGATGGGAAACCCCTAGATTTAAATCCGTTTCCCGCCGTGATCACAGATTGTTAAATACCCCGTAAATTTACGGGATTTCCAAGGAAGCAGCTCCTCTCCCTCCCTGCTGGCTGGGGAGGCTCCACTCGGTGCGCCCCCCTGCGAGCAAGCAGCCAGCCACCACCCGGTAAAACACCTCACTTGGCGGCTGGCTGCTCACTCACTTGCCGAGTGCTGCCGAAAATTGCCTCTGCGCCTGGGCATGTGCAGAACTGATTTCTGGTGCTGCACAGCTCTGCCCATGTCTGGACACCGAAAGAAAATCACTTCTGCACATCGGTGCCCAGACATGGGCAGAGCCGGCACCGGAAGTCGCTTCTGCGCATGTCCAGACATGCGCAGAAACGACTTCCAGTGCCGCGCCCGGGTGAGTCTGCTGATCCCTTATTTTTCAATGCAAAAGTTGACAGCTATGGTTAGGAGACATCTGAAGGCAGCCCTGTACAGGGAAGTTTTTTTAATGTTTAATGTTTTATTAGGTTTTTATATACGTTGGAAGACACCTTGAGTCTCTGGGGCAACCCAGTCAGATGGGCAGGGTATAAATAATATTACTACTACCATTATTAAATAGGACACCCCTATTTTCATTGGAGAAATGTTGAAGGGTATGTTAAAGCAGATGAAGAATTTTGTACACCAAGAAAAGCTTGCTTGTGCTTGCTATAATCATAATAATAATAATAATAATAATAATAATAATTTATAATTTGTACCCCGCCCATCTGGCTGGGTTTCCAGATAACTAGAGAGATAAGCAGAGCATGCACCACTCTGGTGAGGCAGTCTGCAGGCAGGTAGGGTCTCAGCCTGCGTACCAGATGGAGCTGATAGACAGCTGCCCTAGACACAGAATTGACCTGCACCTCCTCCATGGACAGCTGTGAGTCCAAAATGACTCCCAGGCTGCGCACCTGGTCCTTCAGGGGCACAGTTACCCCATTCATGACCAGGGAGTCCTCCACACCAGCCCGTCCCCTGTCCCCCAAGAGCAGTACTTCTGTCTTGTCAGGATTCAACCTCAATCCATTAACCGTCATCCATCCTCCAACCGCCTCCAGGCACTCACACAGGACCTTCACTGCCTTCACTGGTTCCGATTTAAAAGAGAGGTAGAGTATAAATTGCTGAATAAATTATGCAAAAAAGGCAAAATTTGCCTAAAGTTACACACACATCAAGGTCTGAGTAGTGAGATGTTTCAGAGGCTCCAGGCCCACCATATATCATAGGTTTGATTTCCTAGGGGTGAAGATTGCATTGTTTCTGTAATATAATTATGTACATGTGAGCCACACCTGCTAAAGGAAGACCCTTTGCCTCATCAAACGCACTAATATTTTATTATTATTCAAAAGAAGACTTAGGCGTGTTTAGAGGGTACTCCCGATTCTGCTTCGCTTTAGCGAAGTTTCCAGCACCTGATTTCATTTATGATGTGTCAGGCATGGGGAAAGTGGTCTACCTGAAAGGCTTGGCATACACAGAATTGTATGTGACAGATTCAGCTCCTTCAAATGGCAAAACAATTTGACTGGATGTTGCCTGCTGGCTGCAATCAAAGCGAGATATCATTTTGAGGGTATTGCCCATGGACGAAAATGTCTGTGTTGAATGTGCCCTTTTCTGCGGATTGAGGAGTGCTATGCATATCAAGCTCCCCCTGTTTTCAGCAAACACAGCTGCAATGTGGCAAGCACACCCATGTGGAGATAGAGATGCTCATGGGCCCCCAAACAGGAAAAAGCTCACGTTGTCCCTGTGGGATGAAGTTAGCAGCTCCTTGGAAATCCTGCAGAGGGCCGCAGTGCGCATTCTGAGCGCAATATGCAAGGCGTATTATCTTCTTGGAAATAAATAAATACATCTGTGCAACTCATAGCTTTTCCTGTGGGTGAGAGACAGATTTCCTACTGCTCTGTTTAAATAATAATAATGGCAGATTGCATGGCATGTGCCTATCAGATTCCATCCAAAAAATGTCTCTCCCCAAATTGGAAACTGGGATCTAATATTGGCAGGTCCAGACGCAAAGGCGGAAGCAGAGGCATGACAGCGTGCTGAGGAAGTCATGAATGCCAGGAATTCCACAGTTATATACCACACAAATAGTCACCCTTTCTTTACCCAATGAAGGGAGATGAATGCAAACCAAACGGCGTGGGCTATCAGCATGATTCACGACTGCAAGTTGAAAGCGGGCTAAAGTACGCCATCCTTGACATTAGGCAGAATGAGGTAGCTGCCTTAGGTGGCATGCGTGGAGTGTCGTGAAATGGCAGCAGATTCTTTGTTATTTTATCGATTATTATTATTGCACTTTTCCTGACAGAGAGAAGAGGAGGTGCTTGTGTGGGATTTTCTGACCCAGGTGGCAAAATAATTTGGCCAGCCACGGGTGCTATGCACCTCCGCTGGAGGAGGAAGAGGGCGGTGGAAGGTTGCTGCTCAGTCCCATATGGCAAAACATCTGTATGTACACCCACTGCTCTATACCTGATGGGTGGGAACAGGCTGCATTGCATTGACCTTCCCTGCCCTGGTCAAGGTAATCTCTGAATGAGTGGGCAAAGTGCCTTACATACAATAAATAATAACAAACATCGCAATTACAACATGGTAGGCTAATTTCACTGTTTGAAAACCTGGATGTATGGCAATCCTATTACAACATTTATTATTATTATTATTATTATTATTATTATTATTATTATTATTATTTTATTTATACCACGCCCATCTGGCTGAGTTTCCCCAGCCACTCTGGGCGGCTTCCAACTGAATATTAAAAACAATACAGCATCAAACATTAAAAACTTCCCTAAACAGGGCCGCCTTCAGTTGTCTTTTAAAAGTAAAATAGTTGCTTATTGCCTTGACATCTGATGGGAGGGCGTTCCACAGGGCGGGTGCCACTACCGAGAAGACCCTCTGCCTGGTTCCCTGTAACCTCACTTCTTGCAGGGAGGGAACTGCCAGAAGGACCTCGGCGCTGGATCTCAGTGTCCGGGCTGAACGATGGGGGTGGAGATGCTCCTTCAGGTATACAGGACCGAGGCCTGTATAAATCATACAAAATAATTAACAAATCAGTAAAACAATAGCCATTTATCAAATTTGGGTTTTCTATTGCATTTGAAAAAGAAGGGGTAAATTAACTTAATCTTGGAGGGAGAGAAACCCATCCTTAATCCTTCATTCTAAAGAAACAAAAATATATACCAGTTCTTCCCTCCAAAGTCTTCATGATTACGGTACTCTTCCCATTACACTCAGCTTTCATGCAGTCTGTTTTTGCATGAGGTGTTTATTTATTTAAGAATGATGTTCATTATATATACATGAAATCTTCTGAACTTAAGAAGGTCTGTTGTTATTCCTTGGATCGTTCTAATACTAGCAATCCATGGAGACTCGTGCACAGTGTTTCTTTATAGGTGTTTCTGGTGCTTTATAAGGAATCGCCAATTTTCCATTCAGCCTCCCCTGGAAATGTGGCAGCTTTACCTAGAAAGGAAGTTTCACTGCATCTCTTTCTATCCCTTGTTATGGAAGCTGAGCAAGAAAATATACAGGTGCAAAACACCCCAACAAAGGGGGAGTGGATAGATAAGCTATGCGAATATCTAGAACTAGCAAAACTGATGAATTTAATCCAATACAAATGAACTGGATTAATGAATATTTAGGGAAACAAGGTCTGGGAACAAGAACCTGGTTGTGTCTAGAATAACCTTGCAGGAAGTGGAAAACGGGACAATACAAATTTATGATGGGAAATAAATTAAGATGAGAAAAATAACAAAAAGTCAGATTACCTTCATGTATATAGAAATAAGTACTGTATGGAGAAGCGGTGGAAGTCTCAAATGTTGTATAACGTTATTCTGCAATGTATTTTTGTTTCTTTTTTTCTTATTCTTTACCCTTATCTTCCCCCCCCTCTTCTTTTTCTTCTTTACTTTCCCGTTCCTTTTACGGATTAACTTTTCTCTTTCCTTCTTCTTTTCTTTTCCAGGAAAATTGATACAGGTGGCGCTGTGGTTAAACCACTGAGCCTAGGGCTTGCTGATCAGAAGGTCTGTGGTTCGAATCCCTGTGACGGAGTGAGCTCCCGTTGCTTGGTCCCAGCTCCTGCCAACCTAGCAGTTTGAAAGCACGTCAAAATGCAAGTAGATAAATGGGAACCGCTACAGCGGGAAGGTAAACGGCGTTTCCATGTGCTGGTTTGCCAGAAGCGGCTTTGTCATGTTGGCCACCTGACCTGGAAGCTGTACGCCGGCTCCCTCGGCCAATAATGCGAGATGAGCGTGCAACCCCAGAGTCGGTCACGATTGGACCTAATGGTCAGGGGTCCCTTTACCTTTATCTTTAACTCAATGAAATAATTGTCTATCATATGTTCTACTGGTATGTATTTTTAGTCAATTATGTATGTATTTAGTTGAATATGTATCTATTTTTATTTGATCATTTAATAAAGGATTTTTAAAATCTTAAAAAAAAATTAAAAATAAAATAAAATATACAGGTGCAATTGTGAGAAGAGGGTGGGAAGAGCTACAACTCAGGGGCAGAGCACTTAATTCACATGCAGAAGATTTTGGGTTCAATCCCCAACATCTCCAGATAGGGATGCATATGATTCCTATCTGAAACCCTGGAGAACCCCTTCAGCACTGAGCTACATGTCTGATTCATTATAAGGCAGTTTTCTGTACTCTTTCTGAGTGCCAAAGGAAATGGTGCCTCCAGTTTTAATCCAGAAAAAAATATATGGGATTCTGCCCAGCGCACTGTTTCAAGTATTATTATTTTAAGGATTGGCTTTTTAAAAAAGGCACTTCATAAACATTTGACTGGATAAACATGCCAAGCGCTGGTGGGTGGAGGGAAGAGAGATTTTGAAAAGCCAAAAGCACAGCTCAGATCATAGCAGGAAGAGGGGGGGGGGGACACTGGCTGCAGTAGATAGATCTGTCTGCCCATAATCTGTACTCTCTGCACAGAAGTATCAGCTTTCTAGAAGAACCACTGCCCTGCTTCCTCTTGTACAGATTCAATACATAAACAAGGACTGCAGAACCTCTGGCAGGCCGTGGAGGCTTACCTGCATCAGGTTGTCCTATATGACATCAGATGTGGGGAAGCTGCAGCTAAAATGAAGCATAGACTTGCACAGTGACAGGAAAAGACTCCAAATTAAAGAAATGTCCGCTTTTTGATGCAAAGGAAGGCATGGGAGCACTCTCAGACAGCAATCTTGAATCTTTCTTTGAAGCACCAGCAAAGGATCTTCCTCAGCATGTATGGCTGAAAGCCCACCAGTAAAGGAAAAACTGTCCCTTCGCATCACTGGCTCAAATTCAAGATAGCCAGTGATGCCAAAGAATCTTCTTCTGCAGGCATGCCTCTTGACATGCTTGCTGTGGGTCATCCGGTGACATCAGATGACTGACAGTTCTTCAACTTTTTCAGACACAGGACCCCCTTATAACCTAGGGTTGCCATACATCCAGAATTCCCTGGACAAAGCCGTTATTCAGCCCTCGTAGACAGCGTCCAAGCGGAAAACCCTGAAATGTCCAGGGAAATCTGGACGTATGGCAGCCCTTGCCAGTAGTGTCCATTTTGACAAATTTCATTAAAAACAGCTCAAAAACTCATTTTTTTTAAAAAAAAGATTTCGCAAACAAAACAAAACAAAACAAAACCCACAACAACCTTTGTGTCCAGATTTTCACTTTTTGAAATATGCTAACCCTATTTTAACCCAAATGTGCATTTTGGGACCAATTTGAAGACCGGTGCTTTAAAAGGTAAAACCAAATACATCAGAGTCCCATCGTTAAAGGGGGGGGTGTAGTTTTACATACGGTAACTTCATTTTCATGAGGATGGTCTCAGATTCTACATTGCATGACTGGAGCCGCCTTCATGGCACCTTGTGCAAGAAAGAGGAAGAAGAAAGAGATCCAGCAGCAGGAGGGGGCGAAGCTTAGGTGGTTTTCCACTAAACACATTTCCCCTGACCATCTGTTAGTCTCAACCCTGCCCTCAACATTGCTTATACCAAAAAACAACAAAAAGCAGATTGAAACTAATATGCCAAACGAGCATCAACTTTAAAAGCAGCCTAACTAAAAGCCCCATGTACAGTAAATGTATATGCATTTGTCCTACAACTTACAAAGCTTCATATATGTAGCAGATTTAAGCAGGGCAACTACTTCTCTAAGTCCACATATAAGAGTAGGACTTTGCCAAAGCTGCTTTTGAGTACTGTGCATTTCATTCAATCGTCATTTTATTCACGTTGGGGGTTTTTGTTTGTTTTTTTGCTGAAGTAACTAAAATGAAATGTGAGAACAATTTGCATTATGAGTGGTGCCAGTCTATTTGATGGACCCATCAATAAAGATTTAAATCATGGCTGCCAGCTTTAATCGATTCATTGGTGCATTTAAATTATTAAAGATTAAGCTGGATTCAAAATGCAGGGTTTGGGCTTTTTTAAAAAGCTACTAGCCTTCAAGCCAGGCATAGGCAACCTTAGCTCTCCAGATGTTTTGGAACTACAACTCCCATGATCCCTAGCTAACAGGGCCAGCGGTCAGGGATCATGGGAGTTGTAGTTCCAAAACATCTGGGGAGCCAAGGTTGCCTATGCCTGCTTTAAGCTAACACTGTTTTGGATATTTTTTTATTTAAAAAACAACTTTTTTTACTACCTCTGCTAAACTGATTTCGATTGCTGCCTTTGCAGGGTTGACGTACTATATAATGCTCCCTCTTGCTGGGGAGGGCGGGGTATAAATTAACAATTATTATTATTATTATTATTATTATTATTATTATTATTATTATTTCTTATTTCAATAAGACCTTAGAAACTGGCATCTGAAGAGAAAACGCTAGGGATTGAACTGACTGCTTTAAAGTCTCACTGATTTCAGTGGGAGAGGTTAAAATAATTCTTAGCCTCCTACTCAATCAGTGGGCAAGATCCAACCCAAAGCAGGGCAATATGCAACACAACCCAATCCTATTTATTTAGAAGGCAGCCCCACTGACTTCAACAGGAGTTTCTCCCAAGTAAGGATTGTTGTTAAAGTCGCATTGATTTTAGAAGGGCTGGAGATGAGGCAGAAAATCCTGCAAGAAGTTCCCCTCTCCTGTCAATAAGAACACAATAATAATAAATTAACTGCCCTTGCACAGTATCCAAAACCAGCTGCCTGAGGTGGCTGCCTCCTTCTGCCTAATGGTAGGGCCAGCCCTACCCCACTAAAAGAAGTAAGCAAGCACACAAAGCAAGCAGAACTACAGAAAGCAAAGGCAAGGAAGTCATTAAAAATGGCACATCATCACAACCCACCACCTTGTCAAGGCAATTAACAGATTTCCTACCCACGATTTCTGAAGCTTCGGTGGAATCAAGGGGGCGCCAAATGTCTCAATTTCCTCTAGTAGGGTTTGTGAATGAAATCGACTCATAGCTTTAAAAATCCGGCTACGCCTGCATCTAGCAGCCAAGTGGTACAGTTTTAGCTACATGCCGATCCAAGATACTGTACTTCCTTCCTTATCATTCCATCTGCACTCCCTCCTACTGTTTTATTATTATTATTATTATTATTATTATTATTATTATTATTATTATTATTATTTTATCCACAGCAACTTGATTCCTGTTTTAATTTGAATTAAGTTACTGAGAACTGTGCCAGCTGTATTCCAAAGACATGGGGGTCATTTACAATACTTTGATGAAACTTACCAAGCGTTCACACACATACACACCAGAACCATGATTTTGGTCACATAAATCTAAGGCCAAACAAAAACATTTCAGCACTTAACTGAAAGACGATCCTGGGAAAGAGAACGCTGAGATATGTAACGTAATACACATATGTAATTCACAAGGAAGACAACCTTTTGATTTAAATATATGTCGTATCCAATGCTATACCAGCAGGGTTCTGCTACCGGTAGTATAGCAGAACCTCCATTTCCTCTCCTACCTCCACCCCCAAAACCTGCTCTAGAGGATCTCTCAAATCTCAACCCTCCGGAGCTGATTTTGAGAGCACACAGGGGGCAGAGGAGACAGGAAAGGAAGGGAAATTACCATACTCACATGGAAATCCCTTGCACCAACAGAACTTATCATCTATCTATCTATCTATCTATCTATCTATCTATCTTCTAAACATTTTCTCACTTCACACCAAAGTTACCTAGAAACCCCAAACTAAAAGGCAGGAATCTGTGCCAAGCAAACATTAATGTGACTCTTCAATGTCACCAGATAATGCAAGCACACACACATGCATACATACTTAAACAAGTTCCTTGCTTGATATGGCAGTACTTTTATTAATTTTACTCCATGTAGACAGCCAGAACCACAACACTTTTGCAAACATAAGACTCTGCTGAGGTTGGGGATAGGTGAAACTCTCAATTTCACTTTCTCACTATTTCTCCTTTTCCCAAACGTAAATTCAATTATCCACAACAGTTTTTATGGGTTTGTTTTATAAAGTTCTCATTGAAGGTCATCAGCGTTTAAGTGCAAATTTCTCCTAATATGCAATTTTTGGCATGGAATTTTGCCTAATAGACACATTTTGGAAAAACTTATTTTTCCCTGGTATTTATATTTTCTTTACTATAATACATTTTCGTATATTATTTTCACTAATATACACATTTTATGTACATTTTACCTTGGTAATTTTATTTTTGTACCCATTACATAACTAGAGAAGGGATAACCACCCATTTTTTAAAAAATCTGGCACAGAGCCATTTCCTTTGTTACCTGAATGACCCATATTTAGGGGGTCATTATCAGGACGTTTGTCTGGCTATTCCAACAATTTGAATTCTTCCTTAGATTTTAAAACTTGCTGGATCCAGGAATTAGAAAGGACAAGGCATGCAGCCTACTCCCCAAAACTATTCTAGCTAAGCTTCTCTTATTGTGGGTTTAAATAACCTCCAAGTGCCCTGAAGACATTGAACTGTCTTGAGCTTCCCTTTCAACTTCCAACTTCCTCTTAATAAATTATTTATTTATTTATTTAGGTTTCCCTCTATTGAACTTAAATATAACTCTTTGTGGGCACCTTTCCAGTTACATATATGCTGAACTTTGGCTGGTGTGTGTCTGTGTGTGGTCACTGTTGCCAAATGGTTTGAGAAAACACATCAAACCATGAACACTACTTCCGATTGCCTTCCCCCTGGCTGGTTCTAAAGGATCAACTTCTCACAGGTCAACTGTTTACCCATCCATGGGACTATAGCTGCACCATCCACTATTAAACTACAGTGGAACCCCGGTTTACAACTACCTCTATTTATGAACGCCTCCGTTTACAAACGCCGTGGACCCGGAAGTGTTTACATCCGGGTTCCGCGGCGTTGAATGCACAGATCGCGCATGCACAGAAGCGATCTGCGCAGCGCATGCATGCACAGAAGTGCTCTGTCAGTGCTTTGTGCACGCGCAAAAGCGAGCCTTTGGGGAGCGAATGCCTCCGTTTACGAACGCCTCCGTGAAACGGATTGCGTTCGTAAACCGAGGTTCCACTGTACTTTCTTCTTTAGCTGCCTCTCTTGATTTCTCTCTGCATCTCAAGATCACTCTCAAAGTTTTGGTCATGCCACAAGTACAACATGACTTTTGGGGCTTGCTATTTCCACCCACAATTCTGCTGAGGAGATTGTTCCTCTTAAGTTACCTACTTCATTGGATTGCATTCTGCTCTTTTTGACATATACTGTACTGCAGAATGCCCTTCTACCTTCCTCAGGGGTCACATAGATCAGTGGTCCTCAACCTTGGGCCTCCAGCTGTTTTTGGCCTACAACTCCCATGATCCCTAGCTAGCAGGACCAGTGGTTAGGGGTGATCTGGAGGCCCAAGGTTGAGGACCACTGACATAGATAGATAGAAAGGTTCTTCTATCTCAGCTCAGTCACTGAGCTCATCTCTCCAAGTTGGTAAGGCTCGTTGACAGCAACAAGAAATCGAGCCTTTAGTGTCATTGGCTGGATCTTGAGAAATACCCTGCCAACTGAGATATGGTGGGTGCCTTCTGTGCTAACTTACCTGTCAAAAGCTTTTATATTCCACCAGATCTATGCAAGCAGTTAATGGTGCAGCCCCCACAATGATCTTTGTTGTCAACTTGTTTTTAACCCTTTATGCTTCTATTGTATGGTTTTGTCTTATTTTTACTGTAAACCGCTTTGGTTTTGTGTGTTTCATATAGCCGCATAAACATATTTTTATTAAATTAATAGGTAAGATGTTCATGAACATTTCATGGCAAGGCATTTTGGTATGTAAGCACCAAGATGGCAGATTGGTCGTTCCTATGTTTTGGTTAAGCTGCAGCAGTAAGCAGCACTTCGCTCCTTTTCTGCACTCGGTACTATGAAAGACTTTACCAACCACAAATGTTTTAGTAGTAAAACCACATTAGCGCTGCTTGATCTTTTAAGATGCATATCATCACAGGAATAGATGGTACACACAGATGTGCAAGTCCGTCATTTCGTGGTGATGACAAAGTACTGAAATGAGAAGATCTGTTGCTTAGAGGAAACATGTAAATGTTGGGAAGTGGAACAGAGTCCCACAGAGCAGTCAAAAACTCCGCCAGTGGAGGAAGTGAAAGTGGCAGTATGATTAGAAGAACAATTCTCCAGCCGGTGTCAGGAACATGGCCCGCCAGAGTGCAGCGGAAGAATCAGCCTCAGAAACTGAGCTGAGCGAGCAAGGGGCCGACTCTGCTAATGAGAGCTGTCTGTCAGTTTAGAGGGGGCAGCCCGGCCCCCCTCCTTCCCCAGGAAGACACGGTTAACTCCTAAGGAGAGGAAGAGTTGGAAGTCGACCAAAGCATTGCCAGGCAACCAGCAGATAAGCCAAAGTCTGAGGCTATGTCTTCTGGGGAAGAGACAGGCCAGCCAATCAGTCCCAGAAAAAGGAGACTGGAGAAGCTTAGAGAACAACAGAAGGGAAGGAGAAGAATGGTGGGATTATGGCATCCTTCCTGTTGGAGTAGGGGCGATGAGTCAGACTGAGCAACTACTGTTAATGTGACCATGCGGAATGCCATGCTCTGGATGTGTTTTTCTTGTAAATAAACTTCCATAATATTGATGGAGAGTCCTTGCTGCTTACCAGGCTGCTTGCCTGCCAGAGATCGTTATAGCCTGAGACACAGTTCAGTGCTCTGGGCACCATAGGAAATAACTGATAGAATAGCCCAAAGTTTTAGGCTTCGTTAAGGAATGAGGGGCCATTTTGGCTTATAAGATGGCATGGTTTAAGGGGTGTATCTGAGACACTCCTCTTTCCGAAGTTAAGCAGGACTGGGTTTCGCCTGTGCCTGGCTGGGTGATCACTTGGGAGTCCTACCAAGGGTGCCTTGAGCTCTCTAAGAAGAGGCCTGCTGGATCAGGCCAACATTCTGTCCCCACATTGGCCAACCAAATACGTAGTGGAAGCTCCTTCCTCCGAGACTTCCTGTGATGGTTGCGCATTCTGCAGTGGCACCAGGGGTCCTGTGAGGAGGGAAGGGTGGGGAGGCGGCTAAAAATTTTTTGCAATACATTTTGTTTAATAAATAAATAAATCTATTAAATCTATTAACTGTGCATTTCATTATATGCACTCAATTAATTGTGCCCATTAAATAATATTAACTATATTGCAAACAGTTTTAATTTACGATATGGAAATTTACAGTAATCCAGTGTGTGGCCTGCAGATTCTGTGTCGAAGTACTCTTGCGGTCTACTTGGTCTGAGAGGTTAGACTGCCCTGGGCCAATCTCATCCTAACAACTGGGTTTCATAGGCAAACTTCTCTCTACACATAGAATATTTCATTTCAGCAATACGCTATACAGCAGCGTAGTACATGAGTAATAAGAAAATGTTTAAAACCACAATTTGCCCTTCTTGTAAAATTTGGCTGCAGAGGAATGGTTTCTGTTCACCATAAACACAAAGAAATTAATGAAGTGCACAAGCTACATGATCCCCTGAAAGCTGAGCTGTTTGTCCCATTCACTTCAAAAGGAAGCACTTTCCCCCTATGCTAAACTTTCCCATTGAAACTAATGGGTTTTGTTTTGAGCGTATTGACTTTGGCTGGGTTCTGCATGCGGCTAATACTTTTACCAAACAAAAACTATGTAAACTGCGAAGCATCTTCTCTGCTGAATATTTACCCAAAGGCTAAAACTCCCCGGGAATGCTTCAGAAGCTGTTGATTTAAGAGTTATTCTGAATCAACCACCTTTGTTTACATAGGTCAGAAATCCCACAGGGTTTCAGCCAGGCACTCTTTAGGGGCTTTCCATATGTTTTGAAAACAAGCCTACCCTTTCCTTTTAGCGCTATTAGGGTTGGCAGTATTTGCTGCCCCCACTCCTATGGCTTTTAACATTAGCCGTGCAGAAATTAAATAGGCTAAGCTTTCCCCATTACATTTCCTCCATGCCAGGAAAAGCTTCCCATGCCCAGTTTCTGCATGTCAAGCTGCTGTTAAAAGCACAGGAAGAGGTCCAGTTGGGCTTTGATGCTTGTGCGTTTGTTTGTAAAAGTTGGCAGTCGTAAGCACAGCACTTCCTCTAGGTAGATACCGGTATGTGACTATGTTTATAGGCCTGGTCTCCAGATGAAGCAAGGCATGTTTAGCGAACATGCTGCTCTACACAAGAACACAAGAAGAGCCTGCTGGATCAGGCCAATGGCCCATCTAGTCCAGCATCCTGTTCTCACAACCAGGTGCCTGTGGGAAGCCTGCAAGCAGGACCCAAGCACAAAAGCATGCTCTCCTGTGGTTTCCGGCAACTGGTATTCAGAAGCAGTGCAAGCCATCCAACTTGGTGGTCATCACTGCCTCCTGTGGGAGCAAGTTCCATAGTTTAACTATGCACTGCATGAAGAAGTCGTTTCTTTTATCTCTCCTGAAAATTCCAACATTCAGTGTCATTGGTTGTCTGCATTGGTTGTCTGGATGTTGCTGGGAAACAACTTCCATCGACCTTGACCATTGACCATGCTGGCTGTTTTGTTCAGGGTGTCTCCCTCCTTGGAAGGAGGGGAGGGAGCTCTGTTGCCACAGAAAAATAAATATCTGCCTTGCTTTCCACTGGATCCAGTCTCCATACATTTTTCTCTGACCTATCATGGACGGGACCTAACGGTCAGGGGGTCCCTTTACCCCCTTTACTATTATGGACTTAGGGGACTCAGAATCCTATGGGGAGTAGGGCAGCAAAAGCGAAACCCCAATTTTTATATACGGTAAATTCATGGAGCGATAACATAACTAAATGAAGCAAATTCAATGCATGCAATCTCATTCATTTAAAATAGCATAGGAATGGGATCATTGGAACTTTATGGATGTCCATGTCACTTATGCAACCACACTGCAGTGACAGCCACAGACGACGTGCTAACTAGGAATTTCACACACACACACACACACACACACACACACACACACAAATATTGCAGCTTAAGTCCTGGGAAAATGTAAGATCTCTGGAACAGGAGACATCCCTACTTCCTAATGGTGGGGGGCAGGAGATGGGATACATTTGAGGCCCCTAAAACTGAAGAGTCCAAGCTGAGCATGTACCACTCTAAAAAGAATCAGCTGGAAGTGTCATGATAGTCTCTCAAGTATCACTGTGTTGGATTTTAATGATGAACTGCACCTATTGATGGGTACCTGAAATGGCTGTTTGATGGATAATGTCGTTATTTATCCAAAGGCAGGTTAACAGCATATAGCAAATGAATGCCAGAACAATAGCTGCATTTTTCTGCAGTAACAGACAAACCAAGATCCATTCAAGTGAGAAATGGAGCAGCATAGGAATCCACCTCCATCTCATACATCCACCCCAGGACAGTATAGGGTGGTATACAGTGGTACCTCGGGTTGAGTACAGAATCCGTTCCAGGGTGCCGTTTGCACCCTGAAAAGTACTTAACCTGAGCGGTGCTTTAGCGCATGCACGAAGCACCGATAGAGCACTTCTGAGCCCGCACAAAGCGTGCAGAACACTTTTGTGTATGCGCGCGCAGTGGAACCCGAAAGTAAACACTTACGGGTCTGCAGAGTACGCAACCCGAAAGTACACAACCTGCAGCGTACTCAACCTGAGGTATGACTGTATAAATTAATAATAATAATAACAACAATTTAATTGGGAAAATGGCAGTCTAGAAGCAGGGCATGGATTTCATTAAGAAGCTCCCCCACCCCGCCTTCCTTTCTCCACAATTAGATCACGGATTCGTTGTAGAGCAAATGCAATACTGTATAGGATTCCGCTTATACGCCCACAATAGTACGGTAGTATAAAGCAGGGCATGCCAACAAGCACAAAGTAGCTCGTCGTCAGTGCTGCAGAGGCGCAGGGAAGCTGCCCCTCGATTGTATCTGGGTATCTCACGTCGGAATAAACTCTCCCACCACGCTGTTGCTACGCACTAACAAGTGCCTAAGCTTCAGCCTGATCACACTTTCAGGGTGGGCAGGGGGAGTCTCACTGAACTTAGTGCGACTTCACTTGTGCGCAAAACATAACTGGAATCCGGCTGCGCTAATTCCCTTTAGCTTCGTCCCCCTCCTCCCTCTTTTTAATTGCTGGAAGATCTTGAGTTGAGACTGAGCAGACGAGAGATCAGCGGGAGGAATATTCTACCCCCGACCCCTTTTCTTTCTTTTTGCTAGGGGAGTTTGCGCCTCGGGGACCGGACTGCTCTCTCTCACTCGCGCGCGCGCGCCATTCACGCCTAAGAATTCCCGTCAATCCGGAGGCGCGAGTAAGGGCAGGCTGGAAGGGCCGCGGCTTCGCGGGACTCCGGCGCGCATGTGCTACGCGCACGCTCCTTCCGCCGGAGCCCTGGCAGCATGTGCGCAGCCAGGCTAGGAAGGGTAAACTCCGCGCTCGCCAAAAGGGCCGCCCGACACCATTGGCTCCGCTTTCGCGCGCGCACGTGTGTGTTGTGAGGGGGGGGGGAGAGAGAAGGCGGGTGTGGAAGATTCGGGAGCGCGCACGCGACGGGAGCCGAAGTCCCCTCAAAGCGGAGCAGAACTTGCTAGCCCTGCTCTTCCCCTGCGGGGCTCCGTGTGTCGGCGACCGCAGCGGCATGGCTGCGAGGCGGCGGTGGCAAGGGCGGGCGGCGAAAGGCTGTGCCCCAGTTTGCGTCCAATCAGAGAGTGCATTGCGTGCACCGAGCAGGGCAGCAATGCGTAAACAAGCCCTGGGAAAGTCCTCCGCCCCCCTGCGCCGCTCCCTCCGCGCCGCTCCGCGCGAGGCTTCCTCCTCCTCCTCCCTCCCCCGTGGAAGTCTTGTCAGCTGAACAGCAGCGCCGAGCGCGCCTCGCTTCCCCGCGCCGCCTCGCCTGCCTCACGCCCGTAACTCCCGCGCCGCGTCCTCGGGGCGCTCCCGCTGCGCTGCTCGGGGGGAAGGTAAGGGAAAGCGTCTTGCTCAGCCAGCCCGCTCGTCCCCGGCCGCCCTGCTTCTCCCTCCCTCCCTCGCCACCCCAGAGGAAAGTTAAGGCGGGGGAGGGCAGCGGGATGGCGTCGGGGGAGGAGAGCTCGTCTGTCATAACAAGTTGCTGAACGTGCTCCTGTCGGAATCGCGCCTTGCAGCAGCAGCAGCACCCGAAACCAAAGGCTGCTGCGAGGCTCGGGAAGGGGCCGAAGCGGAGAGTTAACTTTCTCTCCCGCGTCCCCGCCGCCTCCTATAATTAAGGAACCTGCGTCGAGTCAAGGGAAGCTGGGACTTCCCATCACTGGAAAGGGGCAGGAAGGTGTCCTGGCGATGGTGCCTGGGAGCTTCGCAATGGGGAACCGAGCGCAGCACCACCACCACCTCATCCTGTTGGGTGTCTCTTGCATTTAGCTGCTGCGTCGCTTCTTCCCTGCCGGGCTTTTTTCTAGCATGTCGCTAGTTTTTGACGAAAGGCTCCTTGTCCGGAGGAGCGCCCGTTCCGCCGGCTCCTTACTCCCGGGGTGGCTCGGTCGGCTTCCGCTTTTGAAGCTTGCTCGGATCATTCTTATATAAGATGTCACAGGAGGAGGAGATGGAGGAGCGACGCACGTCCTGGATGTGGCGAAGGGAAAGCTGGGCGCTCGCTCGGTGTTGACGGCGCCGATGGGCCACGGCCCCGCGGACGCACACAAACACACACACACACCTGTCTGATCTCAAAAGTGAAACTGACATGCTGATATTACACCTGATCTCGCGGGTGACGTAAAGGGGAGCGTTGAAGGCATTCAGGACTGAAGCGTCCCCCCCTTCAGGCTCCTGGTGCCCATCTCCCTGGGCGCATAGTTGTTCTCACCACCCCCGCACTTTCGTCATAAAGGAAATAGGGAATAAATATTTGAGGAATTGGGGAAGTGGGTGAAGGGGAAGAGAATCCGGCGCCGTTCCGAATCCGGCCGATTCAGAAGGACCTTCGGTGTAAAGTGGTTTGTGGATTACAACCCACGTGTGTTTCTGCTTGTTAGTATGGCCCGGAGATGGTGACTGAATGGATGAATCATCAGTTCCACGGAATAGTGACTCACCTCGCTGTTTGTGTGTGTGTGTGTGTGTGTGTGTGTGTGTGTCTCGAGTGAGAGAGAGAGAGTCCGATGGAATCACACACACACACATTGTAAAAAGATACTAATTGTCCAAAAGCTGTTTTTATTTTATGGTTTTCACCATTTAATTGTCACAACAACCCTGTGAGGTAGGTCAGGCCAACTTTATGGAAACTCCTGTGGACTATTTAAGACTTTGATTGCCTTCTTGGCGAATGCCTTGGTGATGCTATGGACTATAAGAAAATGTTGAATAATGAATCATTAAGGTTGAAAGCTTCAAAAGAAATTCATGACCATGTTGTAAGACATGGTATAGTAAAGTGGCAAGAAGACACCTGATGCAGCCACCTTGCTGAAGCTTGGCAGGTCTGAGTCTTCCCAGTACCTGGATGGAATACTACCTGAGAGCGCTGTGTTTCACGATGGAAGGAGAGTGAGATGTAAATGAAATACATAAGCAAGCACCCCTGTAGGATCAAAGTAAATTCCATAAATGTACAGTCTGCAGTTAGTGCCCTACAACTGTGGTTTGGGATTTATTTATTGGTATTTGATAAAAAAATGTATGCCACTGAACTGTTGAAACTCCTAAGCAGCTTACATAACATGCAGACATCCCCAAACTTCAGCCCTCCAGATGTTTTGGACTACAATTCCCATCTTCCCCGACCACTGGTCCTGTTAGCTAGGGATCATGGGAGTTGTAGGCCAAAACATCTGGAGGGCCGCAGTTTGGGGATGAATGCATAACATGTAAGAGAAACTATTTATAAAGGTCAAAAGTTTAAAACAACTCCAAATGTGAATAGAATCAGTAGTTTAAATACTGTACCTATTAAAATACATTTTGCATCTGATTAGGCATGCCTAAACAAAAAGCTTTTTAGCAGGTGCTGGAAATAATGCGACCAAAGTGCCTGTCCAGTATCTGTGCATAGGATGGGCCACATGGCCCCAGTAGGACTGTAACTATGCAAAATAGTACTACTGCACTACTACTACTACTACTACTACTACTACTACTACTACTGTTTTTTTGTCGGCATGTACTTTGCCCAGTTCCTTTGCTTCTGGTGGTTCTCTGGTGGTTTCTGATGAACTGACTAAGGCCTTATCCAGACTTCCTTTTGTGCTGTGCTTTCCAGGCACAGGCCTGTGCCTTTCAGATCAGTGTCTGAGCGGGTTTTGTTTTGTTTTGCTTTTTGCCCCCACACCTTTCTCCAGGAAACCCCACTGTTTACCTGCTGAATCAGAACACACAGCAAACAGGTTTTCTGCAGATTGTTGCTTGTTTCCATTCAGCCTTAACAGCGTGTTTTCCTGGTGAAACCAGGTGGACTTACAAAGTGTAGACCTGCGCCTGGAAAGCATAGCACAAAAGAAAGTCTGGATGAGCTGTGGCAGCAGAGGACCAGGTGTGGGGGGGTTAAGGCCTCCCCAGAACAGGCACCAGCAATGGGTCCTGCTATGGCCCTGGCAGATGTGTCCAAGGATGTTGAGTGCTGATGCTAGCCCTGGCTGTGAGAAGAGTTGGGAAGAGGGAGGGAGAGAGAGCCCACAGCTGCAGAATAGACAGACTGGAGATGTGCAGTCTGTTGCTAGCTCTGCTATAGCCAAGAGTAGGAAAGTGGAAGCTGGGAGAAATAATGCAGTGGCAAAAGAGAAGGGAGGACTAGCCCAAGATGTTCTGCAGGTGCAATTCAGAGGCCTAGATGGGCGCTATACAGAAATGGGATGAGTCTGGCCACTACCAAAGTTTGGTGTACCAAACAATGCTCTCCAGATCTAATTGCTGAAGTGAGTTACCACCTTTAAGGAAAGACAAGCCATTGAGTTAAAAGGGTCTTTGAGCCAAGAGCTGTTTTAAGATGGAGAGCATCCTGTGACATTGCCCTGTGACTGTCCACAAAAGCCAAGTACTGTACAAGCATCATCAACGTCAGTGCTGCATGGCTCAGAATCAGGCAGAGTGCAAGCATGTCAATAGTGGGACTCTGGTGGCTAATTAACCAAGGCTTTCAGGCTACTGCAAATACAGACAAGTCTGCACAGATCTGTGTGCCTAACATAGAGTGGCCATTTGCTGCAACAGGTCTGCATGGTGGACTTGCACAGTTGCATGTTGCAGAAGCCTGTATGTCTGTGAAAGCAACCAATTGTACCATGGCAGCCACGAATGCTGGATCAGAACAGCCATCTAAATTCTGTCAAATCAATTGCCCCATTAAAGTTAAAACAGCATTGCCTAATGCCAGATATTACTTGGAAAAAAGAAATACAGGTAGTCGTGCGATAATGCCTATTGGTTTCATTTAGACTGGACTATTATTGATTAGTCAATTCCAGAAAATGAGAGGCAAATAATTTTGTAGATCTTTTCCCTTTCGTAAAGCATGACTTCTGAATGTGTTGGTAAGAAAGGGTGGGAGGAAGGGAGTGTTCTTTACCATATCTTTTTAATTTGTAGAGCAGTGCTACCGGTAGCTACAGCATGATAGCTTTTTGTCATTTAATGCAAAGACACAGAAGACCAAAGAACTGGTCCAAATACTGTCTTGTGTCACAAACAACCATTGAAGCTGGGTTAGAAAGTACATACAGGAGGCTGGAGAAGTCAGTTGGAGTTGGGCACAACCAGTCAGAGTGTACCAGTTGAGATGTTCTACAAATAACCAGCTGCACAAATAAAAGAGGGATAAACTTGGCTTGCCAGCAATACACGTGAAAAGGATCTAGGGCAAGCACCCCCAAACTTTGGCCCTCCAGATGTTTTGGACTCCCATCTGCCCCAACCACTGGTCCTGTTAGCTAGGGATCATGGGAGTTGTAGGCCAAAAACATCTGGAGGGCCGCAGTTTGGGGATGCCTGATCTAGGGGGTCTTAGTAACAATAGTCAGCAACAAAAAACAGTAATGCTGTTCTAGGCTGCAGCAGCAGCAACAGAAGTCTGGTGTCCTGATCAAGGGAAGTAACAGTCCCATTTTATTCTGCCTTGGTCAGACCACACCTGAAGTACTGTGTCCAGTTCTGGGCACCGCGATTGAAGAAGGATATTGACAAGCTGACAGAGGAAGCCAACCAAGGTGATCAAGGGTCTAGAAAACAAGCCTTATGGGGAACAGTTGAGGGAGTTTGGTATGATCAGCCTGGTAAAGAGGAGGCTGAAAGGAGATAGGATAACGAGCTTCAGATATCTAAAGGTTTGTCTTATGGACGGAGCAAGCTTGTTTTCTCCTGCTCTGGAGGGTAGGAGCCAAATCAATGGCTTCAAGAAAGGAGATTCTGGCTAAACATCAGGAAGAACTTTCTGACAGTAAGAGCTGCCTGACAGTGGAATGGACTTCCTCAGAAGGCGATGGACTCTCCTTCCTTGGAAGTTTTTAAGCAGAAGTTGGATGACCAATGACCATCTGTCATACGATTTAGCTGAGATTGTTGCATTGCAGAGGGTTCGACTGGATGACCTTTGGGGTCCCCTCCAACTCTACAGTTCTATGATTCTATCTAGGAGTTTTGTTGACATCACTATCTTTGACCTTATTTCTGATGCACTTCAAAGGAATCTACCGGTACTTCCATTTGGCAGCATCTAATCTCTGGAGCCTCCTGCCCTTTGATATTTGAAAGCACCTTGGATGTATTGCTTCCAGCACCTCCTAAACACTTTTTTGTTTAGAAAGCTTACCCAGGCTACTTTTTTTACTTGTTTTCTGACAAATATTAGAACAACTTTTTTTTACCCTTTTCTCAGCACGCTAATGAATATATTATTTCATATTAACCGCTTAGATGTTTGCGATGATTGAGCAGAATATAAATCCTGCAAAGTAAAAATAAGTGTTAAAATATTCAAAGTGTCTGTAGAGTGGGACCAAAAGTAGCAAGATTTTCTGTAACTGTAAGGTTGCCATACATTTGTTTTGACTGAGAATGGAAGGACTGCTGATTTCCTGTTTCAACGGAAATGGATGAAAACCCAACCATAATTCTCCTGTTTCTGGGGAAACCCCCCATGACTAGTCCTGATAGGACTGCAAGGTTGAGAAGGAATGGGGCAGTGAACAATGCAAATTCCAGAGATCTGCTGTGCATTAGACTCTGTCTGTAATTGTGTTTGGCTATAGAGACCCTTACTGTAGGTTTGGCTTTAAAATCCAGTCCACTTCCATTTGAAGGTTCTCAAATCCACTGGCAGAAGTAATTGAATTAGGCACCTACTGTATTCTAGTGACAACATCCTGGTAATGTGTCACAGGATAGGTACTTTGCTGTTCCATTTTTCCTAGGGAAAGAGGAGTGTTGCTTTATTTAAAAAGTGTACAGTTGTGGCAAATTTTTCAAACTTCATGTGGTTGCCAATTCTCATCTCATATTGTTCATCTTGTATTGTTCTCTTAGTATGAAAACTGCCCATACTGACACTGGTTGTGTGGGAGTCTGGTGGATCTGAAAGATGCACAGCGTCCTTTGTCAGTTCAAAGTGACCATGTTGCCTATTTTTTCCTTTAACCATTGTCTTTATTTGGCTTATTATCTGTGACCCTAACTGTGATTTTGTTCTCATTAGTGGCAACCCTGCAAGTTCACGTAGTTAAAGCAGAACCCACTGGCTAGCAAGAAAAAGTTGCAAAGCAGGTCAGAACAGCCATATTTGATGTGGCAAAGTTGTCTGCAGTTCCACGAAAGCAGAGAAGCCTCCCTGAATGCAGTAACGATAAACTTTGTTTCCTGTTCGTATATCATTGATATGGCAATTGTACAACTGTGGGCAGCTATACCGACCTGACCTCTTATACTACCGTATTTACTCAAGTCTAATGCACCATTGAATCTAATGCGCACCTCAGTTTTCAGAACCTTAAAACCAAAAAAGGTATTTGCTGGTGAATGTAAATGTGCCATTGGATCTAATGCGCACCTTGATTTTCACAACGTAATTTCGCCCAAAAAAGGTGAGCATTAGATTCAAGTAAATACAGTATGTCAGTTTCTAGCACTGTGCAACATGCTCTGGTGTTGCACTAGCAGAGCAGGCACTATGCCTTTAGAATCGTAGAATTGTGGAGTTGGAAGGGACCACAAGGGTCATCTAGTCCAACCCCCTGAAATGCAGGGATCTTTTTGCCCAGCATGGGGCTCAAACCTATGACCCTGAGGTAGTCTCATGCTCTACCAACTGAGCTATTCTGCAGGCTCTAATGTTATGTTAGAGGGTTGCAACAGAGGTGAAGGGCAGATGGGCAGGGTCCGGCTGCTAGTGATACTTGCTAGTATCAACACTTCCAAATAATCATTTTAGTCTGGAGTAGTAGAAATTCATTGGTTATTCTTCCATCGTTTGATCCTGCAGCTTTGATCCTGCGCAGGTGTATGGCAGGATGAGGCCATATGTCAATATAGCCCTGCTGTTCAGGAACATTACAAGGAAACTTCACACACCTGTATGGTCATTGCCAACTGTGCTGGGTACTAGTGGCCTCGGTACATCACGATGGAAGGTTGTTGTGAATGTAGCATAGGCGTAGCCAGGATTTTTGTTGGCCGGGGGGGGGGGGCAGAACCTCAGTTAGCTGTTCCTTTTTATTGATTTCTATTGATTGGGGGAGCTGCCCCTCCCTGCCCCCCTTGGCTAGTACGCCCATGGCAGGCAGCAACAGGAGGTGAGATGGTATGCTAGCCTCCAGCGGTCGCTTTATGGTGAAGAAAATTCTCATCCACACTGTTAAGTACCAGGAAGCAGCAATGGAGGCAAGGCTTGTGCTGAAGCTGATGCCAACAGAGCCCTTGTCTGCACAACTATGATTATCCAGTCAAAAACCATGTAGCTGTAACCCGCATGATTCTTGGCTGCAGCCGAACCTTCCTATCCTACACCTCCCAGGGCTAAAAGATATGAGCAAGAATCCCGCCTGGTTACCATGGAACGATGCTGGGTGCTTTCACCCAACGAAGGACCTTGTCAGCCACCACTGGTTACATGACACAGGAATAGTGGAGATATGATATATAAGGTCATGCACATCCAACTGGCTAATATAGGCTGTGGGCAGAAAATCAAGATAGTCTTGAAAGTAATCTCTAATCACAGGATGTTGTGTTGGAAAAATCAAAGTATTAAACAAGGTAACTTTGCTCTCAGCACAAGAAGATCAAACAAGTGCCGAATAACACGAGACTTTTCTGCCTTTCCAGACAGCACAGTATTTTGGATTCTTACCTGAACGTAGCTGTCTTTAATGCTCACAGTTTTGTATATGTTGAGATAAGATTTCATCTAACACAAACCTTCCTGGGCCAGAAGACCCCTACGTTACTCTGTTCCATTCTTGTTTTGCAATGAAAAAGGGATGAGAAGAGGCAAGGTCATACTTATTGCAGATAATTTGGTTCTCCTTAATGTTCCCAGAAAGATGAGGTAATCTACACACGAACTCTCTAATTCCTCCCAAAGGTCATACTGAATTCCATGTTGATTTTTATACCTGATAATAAAATCCTGTGACTGGTGAAGGTCAGAAGGAATTATTTAGAAACAGGTGAATTCCACAGACTGGGCTCAATGGAAGTAATAATAAGGCATTATAGTATTGGCAGAGACTAGTGGTCTGTGTGTGTGTGTGTGTGTGTGTGTGTGTGTGTGTGTGTGTGTGTGTGTAACGCAGGGGTAGAGGCAAGAAGCTGTTGTGGCTGTTTAACAAGACTCAACATGAACAGTAGTTACCGTATCTGAACTCAGGAAAACTGCAGAGTTGTCTGTCCTCTTTATGATTTTACCGAATTAGTAGTAGTTTTTCCAAAGAATCCTGTGCTTCATGAGTAGACACTCAGACACCATATGCTAACTACAAGTAGTCCATCTTGCGGGGGGGGGGGGTGTAGACTTGTAATCATTACTCATAAGCAGCAATGAATACTGTTGTTTTCTCTCATCATCTCTGTAGAAGAAAAGATGGCATGCAGGTGACATACGTTATATCTTGAAGCAGGCCTTTCACCTAATTATGCTTTAGGAAAGGTAAATGGGTAGGAAGGGCATTTCAGTAAGGGCAGAGAAGAAGAAGCACCCTCAATTTTTACTCCATGGCTTTCTAGGGCCAATTGTAATCCAAGATCAATGGCACATGAACTTTGAGTCCTTTGCATTTGAACAAAAATACAAGATCTTGTGAACTGCTCCCAGCCAGAATCAACTTTTATATCAACTTCCCATTAAAAAATAAATAAATGTTTTAGTGTGGGGTATTAGTTTTGAAACTGTTCACTGCCACTGGTTTGAAACGAGGATCGGCTCATCTAAAATTGGGAATAGTTTGCAGTGGTGACCGAACGAATAAGCTGCATATGTATTTGTTTCAGTCCGCCATAACAGACTGCATTTTAACCATCCAATTTCGCTTGCCCATCTGTAGAAAAGTTGTAGGAATTTTCACCGGGTGTGCAGTACACCGCTGCCCGCAGATAGGCCGCAGCTTGACCCCCCGGGGCGTGCGGCACACCACCGCCCACAGGCAAGCCGCAGCTGTCTGAATGCCATGCCCTTGGTCTCACCTTTTGCTTTCTTAGTGGTCTGCCGTGTCCTGTCTGTGACCTTTGCCTCCTTTTGGAGAGGCATGGCTCACTTTCCACTTGGTAGGAACATGACGTGGTGGAGCAGGTCTCGCAAATATCAGAGAAAACGTGTGTGTCAGCTCATGATGTAAAAGGTCAGACTGTTCCTAAATGTGTGCATATTGTACTAATAAAAGGAGCCTCTGCCGAGCTAGCAATCAGCTTGCTTACGCACAGCTCACCTGCAACAACAACTCCTGACTTGCGTACTTCACTTCAAAAGTAGCTTGAATAAATTAGTGCAGGTGGATGTGTTTAGTTGTTGCTTTTTTATTGGCAACAAAAGCTGTAATTGCTGTTTGATGACTTCTCTCTCCCTTTCTTATTCCCTCTGTAGTTCTAATAACAAACATACAAACAAACAAACCGTACTGGAGTCTGGAAAGACAAAGCTGCTGAGTCGCTTCATTCACCCATATAGTTAAGTGAAAATACCTTTGAATTGTCTAATAAACTAGAACAGGAGTTATAATCCTGCTCTTGTCAGGCACAAGACAGAATTTTAACTGGAATATTTTGAACTAACTTCTGAGTTGTGAATACAGGGAGAAGAGGAAAAGGGAGTTTGTAGAAAGAGTAAATAATATGAAACAACAGGTTTCAATAAGATTCTGTAGTTCTTTAGCAGAACTTAACGCTGAGATGCAGTCTGGCAATATGTCTAGGGTGGTACAATGGATTTTGTCACAACATATTTTAATCTGGATTTTAGTGGAATACCTTAACTGCAAATTCTTTTTAGTTCCATATTTCATTCATTGTTTTATAAGATAACGTGTGCTAATTTTTTCATGTGTTCCTAATTCTACTGTAATATATGAAGCACCCTCTGTTGTTGCAAATTCATATCCTGTACAAGTGTTGTATACAATTGCTTTCTTGATGGTGGAGATGATGGGCAGTTGGGACAGAGGTGAAGTAAAATGTAATGTACACAAACAGTTAATGAATTTTCATGCACTGTTTGGGGCACACACAAAAAAAAATCCTTCCAGTAGCACCTTAGAGACCAACTAAGTTTGTCACAGTTTCACTAGAAAGAACACTAGGTCAACACTGTGAAACCTCTCATGACCATTCACGTAGTGCGGTATGGAAGAAGAAAAAATAGGAGTGATAATAATGGTTTAAGCCAGTGGTGTTTTTCTAGAAAAACAGGTGCCAGGATTGAGTTCCGACTGGGGGGGGGGAAGCCCTGGTTTAAGCCATTTCCAGGTGTTTTGGAACCCCTGGGCATGCTAGTCTAGGGGTATAAAGGTAAAGGTAAAGGGACCCCTGACCATTAGGTCCAGTCGTGACCGACTCTGGGGTTGCACGCTCATCTCGCATTATTGGCCGAGGGAGCCAGCGTACAGCTTCCAGGTTATGTGGCCAGCATGACAAAGCCGCTTCTGGCGAACCAGAGCAGCACACGGAAACGCCGTTTACCTTCCCACTGTAGCGTTCCCTACTTATCTACTTGCACTTTGACATGCTTTCGAACTGCTAGGTTGGCAGGAGCTGGGACCAAGCAACGGGAGCTCACCCCGTCGCAGGGCTTCGAACCGCCAACCTTCTGATCAGCAAGCCCTAGGCTCTGTGGTTTAACCCACAGCGCCACCTGTGTCCCAGTCTAGGGGTACTTCCAGACAATTGTTATTTGCAGGTGGGATTCAATGGCATATTGGCAACAACAAATTTGCTTCCAAAGAACCTTTGGGCTTTTTGCAGTAAGGACTGGACGTATAAAGCTTGGTCAACTTTAAGATCCATTTCACCTCTTCTAATGCCCAGTCTAAGGCCTAGACTGGGCATGCTGTCTAATAATAATAATAATAATAATAATAATAATAATAATAATAATAATAAATTTTTATTTATACCCCGCCCTCCCCAGTCAAAACCGGGCTCAGAGCGGCTGACACCAACAGAATTACAATAAAACATAAAAACAATTAAAATACAGATTAAAATACAGTATTAAAATTTAAAGTGCAGCCTCATTTCAAGTAGTCCATAAATCCAAGCCATGAGGGAGGAAAACATGTCTACTGTGACATGTTTTTTGTTCATGTTCCTGTGAAGGAATTTTGTTGCCCAAGTGCATCTGCATCTACCACCGAAAGAAACCACATCCTTTCATCTGAGTTTTAAAAACAGGCACTTCTCTGCTTTTCTATAACCGCCTGGTTCTCAGTTGTCCCCTCCGTGGCCAAGAAACCCTTTCCACCACAATCTGAATCATGGCCCTCTCAACCACCTGGCCCTTCCAATCTGGCGCAACAACTTTGAAAGGCTGTGCAACAAGATGTACAAAGAGTTAGCTGGGGGGGGGGGGTTACGCTTTTTCTCTGTGGAAAGCAGCTCCAGTGCACTATGCTCAGTCCCTGGTGGGAAAATGAAAGTATGCATTGCTAGACAACACTCTTGCCACTTGGGGACCAGTTTTGCCTACGCTCCGGGGACTGTTGGCACACCGTTATTAATGAGATTTAACATGAAATGGGAATGTTCCAAATTGAGAAAGTATATGTGTAGAGTGGAGTTTCTCCTATGCAACTTCACAAGACATACAAAAATGAAGTATGTCAAAAGCCAATCAAAAATTGCCTACGTAACAATGTTTGTTCTGAAGTATTAATTTTATTTATTCTTGCAGCGCTATCACTGTGATTGTCTGAAAAGCATATTGCCCACATGCACACACAAGCCCCTACCATCAGGAAGAAACCTAGCTCAATCCTTTGGACTTGCTTTGAGAGCAAAAAGGAAGGACATTTCACCTCATTTCGGGTGCTTGCTCCCTTCAGAAGCTTGTTTTCATGGCTTATCCCTCATTTGGGCGGGAGGGACACTGGGAAGGATCTGAAAACAAACATATACAAACACGCCCCTCTTTATTAGTAATCACTTTTTCAACCTCCCAACACCTTTCATTGTTTCTGTGCCTTCTCTTCATCTCCCCCCACCCCCTGTTGACCAGAATCCCGAGGAGTGGTCTGTAGAAAACACTAAAGGTGTGAACATCAGAGCACAAACCAAAGAAGAATGAATGCACAACCATAAACAATGGAGGCTGGTCCATTCAAGGAAGCGGACCTGCCCCACCAAACTCAGTCTTCTCTCAGCCAGTACCACCTGACTACCTCCTTCCCTACAGCCAGACTAGAGCAGGGGTCAGCAACCTTTTTCAGTCGTGGGCCGGTCCACCATCCCTCAGACCATGTGGTGGGCCAGACTATTTTTTGGGGTGTGTGTGTATGTGAATGATTCCTATGCCCCACAAATAACCCAGAGGTGCATTTTAAATAAAAGAACACATTCTACGTGTAAAAACACGTTGATTCCCAGACCATCCGTGGGGCGGATTGAGAAGGTGATTGGGCCGGATCCGGCCCCTGGGCCTTAGGTTGCCTACCCCTGGACTAGAGGGTGGCACTGGCTGTCCGCTTCCTCCTTAATCTCAAGTGTTGCCTTTCTAAAATGCAGCAGGGAGGAGGAGGAAGATAAAGCTAACATTAGCTCTCTGCCCGTAATTGTCTCTGGCTCCCCCTACTGTTGGGCTCCTTACCCTTTACCCTACCTAGTGGGCACCAGTCACCACATACCTCAATGAACTTCCTTTGAAAATATAAGACTTGGGCCACCCAGGTAGGCATTGGGGCAGGAAGAGGCAGTTGTCAGCTGCTGCTTTTTGTTAGTACCCTAGTTGTATTTTGTGGTACGTTATGGTTTCTTCTGGCCACAGCCCGAAACACCCTTATTAGATAATAAGGTCTACTGAATACTGTGAGACGTACCTCTGCATCAGCATGCATAGGATTATGCTGTCCGAGAAAGCAAATCAAACAGCTGTAGACTTTCTTTAACATCATGCCAGCTTCTCCCACGCCCCTTCTCCTATTTTTATAGAATCTCAGAATTGGAAGGTACCCCAAGGGTCATTTTCTCCAACCCCCTACAATATAGGAATCTCAACTAAAGCACCCAGGACAAACGACCACCCATCTTTCAAAGTCTGCTTAACCTCCAGCATGCTAAGCAGCTATGAAGAACTCAAAAACCTGCTCACTATTTTATGACACTGGTTGGCATTACTGTAGATTCTGGAACATATGAACTAACGTGGCTGGCTATGATTTTTCTCAACAGCCAATCAAGAGTTTTATTGAGAGTAAGGGATTAATGATAAAGAGCTTGAGTGCGTGTACCTAACAAATAGGCTGGCTTTTGCATGCTGCGCCTGTTGAATGCTGACAGTGCAGAATCTCATTTAACGTTATAAGCAGGAGAAGAGATTCTGGAGGCAATAGTGCTCAATTTGTGATGCAATTGATCACTACAAATTATGGACAAATTTGTATAACTGGCTAGGTAATGGCAACCTCTGCAAATCTGTACAAAAAGTACGTATATGAACTTCACTCTTGTGAACCTGGAAAATGAAAACAAGCAATGATACGTGGTTACTGTTTTGTTCTTGTAAAATTGGGGTGGCAGCACTTAGAACAGTAAAAGAAATAATTGGATATGCTTAAAATAGCACTTTAGATATAGGTAATTAAAAAAATACACAAAATAATCAAGAGATTCCTTCATATGCTGTGTTAGGGAAATAGGGCAAGCCCTATGTTCCCTTTATTTATTAAATTTATATCCTGCCCTTCCTCACAAAGCAGCCCAGGGCAGCAAACATATCTGTGAAAGCGCAATACATTTAAAAACAAACAAAATGTTTTAAAACAATCAAAAAGCATATAAAAGCAAACACAATAAAACTTTAATTTAAAAATAGATGTAGCCAGAGTGGCTTTGAAAGGGGCTTTTTTTAAAACCATTTTTCCTAGACTTAAGGAGGCTTGCTATCACACAGTCTGAGTACTCTTCATCTGAAAGCACTATATTGTTTGACTTTTCACAATCCGGAGGCATTTATATGTGACTATTAACTCAAATGAACTAATTTTAAGCATACAGTAGATGGGTGAAAATGTGCTAAGTTTACTGCTATTTCTTGAGTGTTTAATTAAGGCTGCAACTCTAGAGTCACATTTCAAGGAGTAATTCTCATTATACACAGTGCCTTACTTCTGAGTAAACATGCACAGGATTGTGCTGCGAGTTAGCATGTGACATTAAGGTGCCAATTTATTCTAGCTTTTGCTACAATTAGAATTGCATACCAATTCTAATTTATTTTTAAATTAGGGTTGTTGTTTTTTATAAAAAGTTAAAAGCTACTTATAAAAAGTACTTACACAAAAGGAAATGTATTTTTTAAGATGGCATGTCTTGCAACATAGGAATGCATCAAAATAAAAACTAAAGCTTTGCTTCACAAACATTGTTCTGAAATAATTTATCAAATACCTTCTAGGACTGAAATCTGAATAGTTAACTACAACCTGCAGAGGGTTTTTTCCAATCAATTAAAGTTGCATTATTTGCCAAATGAATAAAAAAATCACATGATTAATTGAAAGCTTCTTTTTCCATGTACATAAAAACTTAATATGAGTAGTCAAAAAGGGTTTCTTCAGTTAATTTGCAATCCTAGACATAAACTTGCTTGTCTATAGTATACATTCCCTTCATGCCATGACAAGTTGCCATGAAATTCAGTCAAAATTCAGTGTCCTGCCCTTTAACTAGTACCGGTATAAGCATTTGCCGTAGATAGCATATTTGAAAGATTTTTTTATAAGTTTAGATTTACTTTTGTCCCTTTAATGGGATCAAATGGATCAATAACAGAGTCATTTAATGGTAAGCATATATGGAGTTAGAGATTAGAAGTGACAATGAAAGTTTGGGATCAAGAGAAGTATAGCATAGATAGAGCAGTAAGTCCTAATAACATATGTGAAAGCTAGTAATCAAACCAGTTTTGTGGTCTGCTCTGCAAAACAAATACAGAACAACTATTAGAGCTAATCTCTAATGTAATTTATACTGTAGGAGCAGTGTACCAGACATTTAGAAATAACCAGTATAGTATGTATGTATCTGTTTATGCTACATGTTTAGGTCATGATCAAAGTTATACTGTACTTACACACCCTAATCCTAAATGCATCCACTGGTCCACTGATTTCAAGGGAAAGCAAATTTCTGCTTCAGCCGGCACCATAATCCTCTTGTACCATAGGGGAAGCTGGGCTAAATAATTTGCATCTGAGTTGTATGGGACAAATATTTCATTATTTGAGATGCAATTTTTAAGCCTTATTCTCATTCTATAAATCTTTGCCCGATAGTTCTATATTATATACTTTCTCTTTAAAGTATAGCTCTTTCAAGCCTGTATGAGATTTTAAAAAGACCTGTATTATGGTTGAAAAGTATTGGGGTGATAAAACAACTGAAGTGTACAATAGGTTTAGTCTTTTCATATTCCTTGCTCTATGCTTGCAGTTTAGGGACATGTGCCTTATGAAAAAAGCTGAAAATAGTCTGCAGGTGAAGCTACTTTTCTGCTTTTGTAACTAGCATACCGTAATACACCATAGGTGATCCTGGGGTTTTCCTCCACTATCAATTGAGAGTCACAGTGCAACTTTCCTATTGCTGCTTCTGTTTGTTGTTTGTTGTTTGTTTTGTGGTGCTTGTTTTATATTATTGTTTTTATGTGAACTGTAGAAAGGTGGCTAATTAATTATAAAGTTGCCTGGCTAATATGGAGTTATGGTTTTATTATTATTATTTTAAAAAAGGAATGGAGGCTTATTGGCAGAAACGCAGCTGGAGATGCTCTTCTTCCATTACCCCATCCCATGGATGACAGATTTCCTGAAAAGGGAAGTTTCTGATGCAGTCCTACAGCTGGCTAATTTTGGTAGAGACAACACATCTGCATGATTTCAGCCAGACACATGATTGCACAACTAGCATTGTTACTGCTCTGTCTGTCTGTCTGTTGTGGCTTTGCTCTGACAAAAAATTTCACACACTCAGAAACCATACTGAAAACAGTATGTTTGTTCAAACAGGTGCAGTTGAAGAGTATAGCAATGTGATCTGCAATGAAAGGGGTCTCATTCTCTAATACGTGGGGGGGGGGGGGCGCCAACACTACCGGTACCAATCTCTAGGCTCTGCCCACGTATCTGATAGCAGCAGCGCCTACCAAGCCGCTAGCATCCTCGCTCCATTCTACAGGTGCTCACGGGAGTGTTTTTCTGTCAACGCTGGATGCGGTTAAGGGAAAAATACTGTAATACCTTGTGCCTTTTTCTAAAGGCAAAGGACAGATGCCGGGGTTCAAGGCTATCTGCAAACCTGATCTCTGACCTAAACACACGCCTGCCTCATACCACTCAAATGAAGACTGGCAGAGATGCCAACTTGAGTAAAATATTGGGGGGTGTTGTTGTTGTAGGTAAGCCCTGTTCTGCACACACACCGCATTTGAACGGCAATGCCCATCAACTTTGGGGGAACAGCGCCCTCAAATATTTTAGGGGGGGCGAAGGAACCCGCCCCTAGGAGTTGGCTTCTATGAAGACCGGTGTTGAGCAGTCTTGCTGACAATGCAAGCGTGTGTTTTTGTCTCCGGGCTTCTGAGCCAAAGGAGCCGGGCTTGGGCGACCGGCTCTCTGCGCCCTAGCCAGATCCCTGCAACCGCGCACACGCTGCTGTTCAAGTGGTTCTGTGGACGGTGCGCTTGGTCAGCGCGGAAGAAAAAGCACTCTGCACATGCTCAGGCGCGCAGCCCTCCGTTTCTGCTTTAGGGCTGAAAGGGGGCTCTGGAGAGGAGGCCAGGTGAGCCCTAGTTGAAAGGACATCGCGCGCGCGCGCAGAGACGGCGTGGCCCAGGCGACGGAAGAAGGCTCGCTTTGGGGCTGTCCCGTCGGCCTCAGTCAGACGGAGGCCGGGCGCGCCTGCTCTTTCCCTTTCTCTTTAGCGGGCAGGCGAGCGGGCCGGGGGTAGCGCCAGGTATGAGAAACTGGAGAGGAGAGGTGCGCAGGCCGGGGCTGGGCAGGGCAAAGCGGGGAGCGCCAGCGGGGCGTCGGGTGCCTTAAAAGAGGGGAAAGTCCGAGGGGCAGCCCTGAGACCGGGAGCAAGCTGTGAGACCATAAATTGCGCGGGGGGGGGGCGGCGAGTAAATAGCTTAAAAAAAAAACTTATGGAAGGCGCTTGGCTGTTGGAAGGAACATGTTTCCTTCTTCAGCTGAGCAGCCCCCTCCCTCAGTCTCTCAGGGGAGAGACAAGCCTGGTTCTAGGTTTCTCTTGTACCTCTGAGTTCTTACCACCAAGCTCTTAGGCCAGGGGTCAGTAACCTTTTTGAGCCTGTTGGCCGGTCCACCATCCCTCAGACCATGTGGTGGGCTGGACTCTCTCTCTCTCTCTATATATATATTGAGGGAATGAACGAATTCCTATGCCCCGCCACAAATAACCCAGAGATGCATTTTAAATAAAAGGACACATTCTACTCATGTAAAAACACGCTGATTCCCAGACCATCCATGGGCTGGATTGAGAAGGCGATTGGGCCGCATCCGGGCCCCGGGCCTTAGGTTGCCTACCCCTGTCTTAGGCGCTCCCTACCTCTTGCTTTTCCTTACTAAGTTCAAGGAGCATGCAAATGTTGCAAGCATTTCTTCCTTCTGCAGGCCTGTTCAAACATCTTTTGTGTTTGCGGTGTGGCTGCGGGATCATCTCTGGTGTCAGACTTCCATATCCTGGGTTTTTATTTTTGTGTGTGTGTATGTTACAGGGCTCAAAGATGTCTAACTCTAAAAAGAAGCAGAGGTTAGGAATCGTGACCCCCTGAGGACCCTTGGATTTTGATCAAATGCCTGGAGAAGTTCAGCTGCGCAGGGCAGCTCACCAGCTCCTGTGATCCTGCCACCTTCGCCTTCCAGATTCACGGCTCGGGTCCAAACCATTTTATTGCCGCAGCCTGTGCCACGAATGGCTACCCAGAGGAAGCACTTTGTGAAAGATTTCAATCCCCATATCACCTGTTGTATCTGTAAAGGATACCTTATCAAACCAACTACAGTAACCGAGTGCCTCCATACTTGTAAGTAGGATTATGTGAGGCATCTATCTTTGGAACAAAATGGTCTTTGCTCCAATTGTTTATTTTATCTTATTTACTACATTTATGCCCTGCCTTTTCCCCAAGGAGCTCAAGGCAACCTGCATGGTTCTCCATTTTATCCTCACACAACAACTCTGTGAGGTAGGTTAGACTCTGAGATAGTGACTGGGCCAAGGTCACTCAGTGTTATATGGCTGAGTGGGGTTTTGAACCTGGATCTCACTGATCCTTGTCCAACACTCCAACCACTACACAACATAATTTTAAAACCGAGACATTAAGTTTATAAATCATTATACTATTGCATAATATACACCATTATAGTATTTATAACAGGCACCCCCAAACTCGGCCCTCCAGCTGTTTTGGAACTACAATTCCCATCATCCCTGACCACTGGTCTTGTTAGCTAGGGACAATGGGAGTTGTTGTCCGAAAACAGCTGGAGGGCCAAGTTTGGAGATGCCTGATCTATAGCATACACTTCAAATATTCAAAGAGTATCGCTTACAGAATATATCAGTTATTCCTTAATACCAGAAATTTCAAAGAGTTGAAGGAAGTTTAAATAGTTGAGCTATGTCTGTGGCAAAAGTGTCACAAAATACTGTACCAGGGTACTCTGTTCTTTCTGGAGGTTGACATAGTTTGGATTCTGTATGTTTTCTTAGATCTCCCTGTGCCTTCAACTTAAAAGAAGCAAAAAAAAAAAAGTTGTTTAAAAGAGCTTTGTTCAATAGTTATATTTTGACAAGCCATGAAACTGCTGAAGTTTTTGCTAAAAACAAAAATGTCATGAAGCGGGACTGACAGGCCAATCCTGTACAAGGTTTAAATTCCCTTGATGGGTAGTTTTAATAAAATGGTCCTAATGGTCCTACAAATTGATAGGCAGCACTCATAAACTTTTCATTCTTGCATTTATGAGGCCTCCATTCTAGTATCTCCATTCAGAAAGAATTAAGTAGTATCCTGATTTACATTCTAGGTCACCTTCATGTGTTAGGATGTTTGCCACATGTATACCACTGTTTGTCACAGTAAAAGAAAAAGTAAATAAAGTGTTCTGTAGGTGCATGATTCACTTCTACTGTTAAAGCTAAATAGTTCTAATCCTGTAGTATGCCTGGGTGGGAAACTGCTTGGGAATCATATGTTAGCCTCTCTGAGCTCCTTGGAGAAAGAGTGATGGAGAAGTGTAATAAATATTTAAAGGGTTTGTGTATATATATGTGTACATGCACAACATTCATATGTCATGCTGAATCAGTGGTGGATAATCTGTAGTCCACATGTTGGATTCAAAGTCCCATCAGCCTTGCCTAGAATGGCAGGAATGGAGGGAGAAGTAATCCAACAACATGTAGAGTGACACAGGTTCCACATACCTAGTTTAGCATCACATACAGAACTATATGGGTTCACATAATCTCCCATCCAGTATGGGTGGGAGAATGACCAAAAAGATTTATTTTCAGTTTCCCCCTGATCTCTGTCTATTGCTGTGTACAAACCCAAGAATCATGATTATAGCAGACTGATCAGTTAAAGGGGGGCGGGCGGGAAGGCTTTGGAAGCCATGGTGTGAAGTGGGCTTGTTTGGAAATTCACCAGTTTGTTATAACTCAAAATATCTGGTGACTATAAACTAAGAAGAAACTGAAAGTAAACATTAGCAAAGTTCTACTCCCGTGTACATGGGGAGAAGTCCAGGGCTCATTTCAGCTTGTGAACATCACACTAAACCATGGTTTAGCATGATGTCCAAATTGGGCCATGGTGGACATGTCCCTGGAAGTTAAAGTCAATGGCAACTTCCCTGTACATGTCTACTGCAAGTATTTGGAAACTTATTTCTCCCCTTTACACCTGGTGGTATCTACCAAAGGGACACAGAAGTTCAGATACTGTGGGGGTTTTCCTTGATGTTGCTGTTGGCTGCCTTGATGGAACAGAAAATGCAGGATTAAAATATTTAAATAAACTATGCAGGCACACGTGCAACATAAATCTGTCTCTTCCCCAAATCCAGTAGCTTTGCTTTGTGTTTTCCCTAAATTGGTATGATAAATCTTGATAGTTACTTTAAATCAGTGTTGGGTAACCTGTGGCCCTCCAGATGTTGGGACTGTGGCCAATGGCCTGGGATAGTGGGAGCTGTAGTTCAGCAACATCTGGGGAGTCTCAGTTCCCTGTCCTGGCTTTAATTTTTTTAGTTATCTTGAAAAGAATCACTTCAGTTTACATTAAAAGAGAACTCTGCAGCCTATCTGAATCTCCTTGCATGCTCTGTGCACATGGAGGTCCTAGCTTCTCTGATTTGAATTTTGAGAGCAGCTTGGCTCATGCAGATCAGTTTAGAGAAGTCAGCAGATTTTACCAGGGTGCTTGTGTGCTGGAAAGAAAATCCCAACACTATATGAATAAGGCAGGAAGGAACTTGGGATGTACTTGTGATAGGTGTGGGCATGCTCTTAAATGATAGAATTCAGAAATCATTCATCCAATTTACATTTTTGTCTAATACATATTTCTTACTTGATTTTGTAGTTTGTAAGAGTTGTATTGTGCAGCACTTTGAAGAAAGCAATGACTGTCCCAGGTGTGGCAATCAAGTTCATGAGACCAATCCATTAGAAATGTTGCGGTAAGAGGATATTAAATACAAATTATTTCAGTGGAGAGAGTTTGTCTTAAATTGCCTTTTGCCACAATTGGCTACCTACAGAAATATAGAAAGCTGCCATACCGAGTCTGACCATTTTTCCATCTAACTCATTATTGCATCTATGCTGAGTGGCAGTAATTCTCCAAGCTTTCAGATGGACTAGGATGCAATCCCATATTAATTACGGTGTGTGTAATCATGTCTTTTTTACTTTACCTGCCTGCCTAATCCTCTGCTCCTAGCAGTGCAAAATAATTGTCTTTTATGCAGTGCAGTGCAATGACCTATCAGATCATTTACTTTCTAAAAAAAAAATCTAACCGGTGCACACAAATGGCCTTTTAAACAAAAAAATCCCAAGAATCTTAAATGTGCTTGAGATTAAGGATAGGGCAGGAGAGCATACAGAAAACTAACATGTAGGGGGATCAAACTACATAATCATGGGCTTGGAAGAAAATGAGGTGCTTATAGTAATGGGGAAGCAAGTAGGGAGATATCCTTGGGGAAACAATGCCAGTCATGGCAGTTTCTGCTTCTTTGCTCCCTTTTTCTTTTGCTGAATCTGCAGGGGTTTTCACCTTCTTTCCTCTCCAGCTGAGCTCTGCAAACCAGAATCTTTGCATTGTTAAGGAGGCAAAAATGTGATGAGCAATTTATCTTACTTTTAAAATATGACTATTAATGGATACTTCTATAGTGGGAGAAGAGGTTAAAATGTAAAAAAGGGGGGGGACTCCCCAAACCAAGTGGTCATGCTGGAAGGTGGATATATAATGTGTTTTGTTGGTTTCAGTGGTTGAGTTGCAACACAGTTTTAACTGCAACAGGATCCATGTCCTAGAGTTTACAGATTGTTAAAGAGATGCACAGAACTATCTTCTGCTGCTAAAGAACAGGAAGCCCAGATTTCCAGAACTATTCTCATGCTAAGTTGCAAGGTAGCATTACTATATGTAGAGTAGTAAAAAACTATGGGAAAAGGCATATATGCTGGATCACACCAACAGGCTTCCCCCTTGGTCAGTACTGCTGCTATCTCCACTTTTTCTCTGGCAGGAGAAAGTGAATGACTTGGGTCATGAATGGCAACCTTTTCTGAATGATTTCAATTCCCATATGTTGCACACATTTCTTCTGAAGCCACTGTATCTGAGATGCTTTCACCTCAGGCACTCAGTTGCAGGGACTTTTTTTATTTCTTTCCAGTTGGATGAGGTGGCGGCGGCAGCAGAGAAGGGAGCAGGTGAGGCAAGAATAATGGCTTGAACCAGCATTGAAATTGTTCTGTGCTCACAGACAGTACAGATGAAATATCTGCTGTGTGTCCTCGTTTTGCTATATTTCATGACTACCTTAACTTTTAGTGTTTATTAGAAATCCCATTTCAGCACAGGCACATCATAATTGTAATAAAATATATAATATTAGTAACTGAGCATGAATACTATAATACTATCCAGTTCATAATAATCAATGGCAGGTAATACAACTTGTCTCTCTGTGGTTTGCTACTGGCTTTGGACAAAACTGATCTATTGGCTCTATACTTGTAAATGGACAGGACAGTCAGTAGATTTTTATGGATTGCCTTTTTCCAGCAGAGTTTTGCAATCTGATCTGTTTGAGGGGGAAATTCCATCCTTTAGATGAATCAGCTGCTCACAGGGACCGATCCTGAAGCTTCTCATACGACCCTGCATCCCTTTAAATACAGGCAATTCTCCACTTATGCAGGGGTTACATTCCAGCACCCCATGCACATCATGTAAGTGGATAGCAGCCTCTAAACACTCTTTAAATGCCCTTTCTGCCACTCTCTCTCCAATCCAGATCAAAAGTACTGTTTCTGGCTGGAGTGTGGAGGATGTGGGGAAACTGGTGACGGCTGCTGTGCTACCACATAAATCAGCTGTTAGGCGGGAGGCTGAACAGCCTAAACCTAAATTACAGGACTGTGACCATGTTATTTTTAGGGGAAGTTTGCAGACAAATTTTAAGGGGGCAAATAAAGTCCCTTTAGCATTATGGGCCAATGAGCCAAACTACACTTTTTACTGTGTGTAGTTTTTGCTTTGTACAGATTACTGCCATGGAGGCTTCTCTCTCTGAGGACATAGAGGATTTTTATACTTTTCTTCTCTGGATATCTTTCTTCTGAAAATTGTAATATCTAGATGCCTCCCCCCGATATACAGACCCATACCAGAGAAAAGATTTCGATACATTTAGTGGACAAAGAAAAAAATGGTACCCTATTCCCCCCTAGATTCTTTTCCATTTGTCTGTCAATATTTTTTGGCTCCATACATTCTCAATACTATTGCAACTAGTGGTAGAACTTCCAGCAGAGGTTGATTAGAAGGAGGCAAGGCCAGGCATTCAGTGGCTAGTCTTCTCTGTAGGAAGGGATCACAGACAATGTTTAAATATAACTGTATAGTTGTTTGGGGGATCTGTAGCTTAAATAATTGCTGCCAAAAACAGGGTTCTGAAAGTTTTCTTCCTCGTTCCCTTTCAAGTTCTGCAATGCATGTTCATAAAATTTGTTATCAGCTAGCTAAAAAAAAAAGATAACTTTTTTTTAAGGCGTCAAAAGACTTGTTTTCTTTCTGTTTATCTCTCTTCAGGCTGGATAACACATTAGAGGAAATTATATTTAAGTTGGTCCCAGGACTTCGAGAACGTAAGTTTCCCCCTCTTCATTTGGTTGCTGCTTTCTTTTCATTGCAATCCTGTTGATATTCCAGCATAATTGAACTGAAATATCATGCTCCTTTTTTTGTTGTGAACTAGAGGAACTATACCGTGAGACTGAATTCTGGAAGAAAAACAAACCTCAAGAAAATGGAAATGGTAATTACATCCTTGATTTTTTTAAAGTAACATTTTGATAAGATCCAGTGTATTTTAATTTCAGACGTCAAAAACTGCATGAGAATCAGTGCTCCCAAAACTACATCTGTATGTTCAGCTGTTGCTTTTTCCCTTGGAGTTTACTCTTGCAGCTCTTAGTTACATGGCTTATTTATACACATCATACGGTAAAATGCTCAGCTTCTAGAGTTGGTTGTCTGCATAGTTGTGCATATAGAGAATATATGTTATGCTGTTTCTAATGTTTTTTTTATCCAGTTATACCTCCTAGAAGCATTCTTGTGCATCTGAAATGTTTCACATTGGCATACATAAGGAAAGGATTTGGGCTTTTTGGGTTTTTTGCCAAAATCTGTAATCTGCTATTTGAAAAAAGAAAAATAGAATTGGGTGTAATTGTCATCAGCATACTGATGGCACCTCCCTCTCAAACAAAAAAACACCCTCCCATAGCAGTCTTGTGAAGATATTAAACAGCAGAATAGATAAAATAGACCTATTCATGACTGCATGTACAACTGCCACAACACAAAGAAGGAATACTCGGCACCACCGCATTGAGTTATGGCTCACTGGTTTCAGTACAACTTACTGCTTAGTAAGCATGCTGTGGATTTCATTCTTAGTCAATTTGTTTGAAGATTGTGATATATGTGTAAATGGTACGTTTTATTTCATTTTATTTATGCAGAAGAAAATCCAAAATCTGAAGATCCCAAAGATGATGAAGATGGAGATGAAAATCGAGATGATAAAGACTATCACAGGAGTGACCCACAGATTGCTATTTGTCTGGATTGTTTACGTAACAATGGGCAGTCCGGGGATAATGTAGTAAAAGTGAGTTTTGATAATATTTTTGTTTCTTAAATAACTCGAGCAGTATGAACCCTTTTTATCTGCATGCTGTAAACAGTTGAAGATAATATTTCCTGCAACTATATCATTGTGTGCAACCTCTATTTCATGAGCAGTGGTGCCTGCATTTATCCAGGGTTCACTTTCCTTGGGATGAAGGTCAGTAGAAACTGTGCTGTCTTTAGAATACATCGTTTTATTTATTTCCTATAATTAACACCCAAACAGATCTTCCTTCCCCAAGGGACGCTCAAAGCCAGGGGAATCTCCAAGTCACCACTCTGAGTCCAGCACAGAGCAAATATGCTTCTGTGTCTCCAGCTTCCAGCATCACATACACAGCCCTCCCTGGCCTATTCTTCTCCATCCTAGGATGGCAAGGCATCCAGCCAAGTGAGGTTTGGGGGTTTGGGGGGGGGGAGTCCATCCATTTGCCTCTATGGCAACAGAGCTCATTCTTTAAGGTGCCAGGGACAGTGACCTTGACAAAAGAACTGGTCTGACCAGTTCAGTAACCTTTTCTAGTAGATTTAAAGCCTCCTTGATACAGGAGCACAGGCTTGGAGGAACCCAGCGAATCATCCAGACTGACCCACAAACCTATAATATTCTTTTCTAAAACTATAGGAAGGCTGAACCCTTCCCCTGCTTTTGCTTTGGAACACCTGTACCCAGGTTGCCCCACCCACCCATGGGCTCATTTTCAGTCACCGAGTCTTGTTAGAATACATAAAAGAGCAAAGGGAAGTTTCAGCACCCTGTTGCTTATTGCCACTTCTCCACTTGAAATCAGCCTGCTACTTTCCCATATAGTAGCAATCGAAAATATAGGCAGATGTGTTGTTTGGTCTTCAAATGTCAGTGTTTTATTTAAAACATTTCTTACCTGCCCTTCATTGCAAATGCCATTCCATTTAACTGCAAATTAAAACAAATTGAGACACATTATACAAGTACTAAAAATAGAGTAGTTAAAACTAGCCAACTAAAATAAACATCAGTAGTAACAATGAAGTCCACTAAGAGCCTGGGCAAATAACCAGGTTTTCAGCTGCTGTTGAAAGGTTAAAAGAGTTGGTGCCAATTGTATTTCACAAGGAAAGTGTTGTATGTATTAAAGTTCTGTTACATCTGTGAGCATACCTTTATAACAGCTGGCTACAGCCCTACAACAACACGAGTACTACTACTACTACTACTACAACAACAACAACACTACTACCGTATAACAAAAATGCTAAGTAGTGTAGTATTTGTGTTGTCACTGAAAGTTTGTCAAATGAAGCTAACCTAAGGCTTCCAAATTCCAAATGTGTTCTACCACTTAGCTGTAGTACTTTCTCATCCTATAAATGATCAAGCAGGTTTGTCTGTTTTTCATTGGGTTTCATTTTTGAACCCAACAAAGGCTGAAATGTGTATTCAGATTTACAGGTTTTTGTCTTCTTTCCTTTAGGGACTGATGAAGAAATTCATCCGGTGTTCTACGCGAGTTACTGTAGGGACTATCAAGAAGTTTCTAAGTTTAAAATTAAAGCTTCCAAGTTCTTATGAGGTATGATAGACAACAAGCCAAAGATTTTACACACCTTCCTGTGATTAAGTTAAATGGACATATCATGTCAGGCTTCAGATGTACAAATATTGTTTGGCTTTAATGTCAAACATGCACTGCAATATTAATAATCCAACCCTTTCCAAATTTACTAAGATGCCGGTCACACTGAGTTCAGTGTACTCCGGTGTAAGTGTGCATGGGATTGCAGTTTTAGTGTCATAATCGAGGGTAAAGCCTACCTTTTACTGACGATTATTATTCACTGAGAAATCAGCATTAATGTGACCCCAGTGAAAAATGCTACTAACTGCATAAACATTTCCTCGGTGAAAGTGCTACTTCATCTGAAAATGGTATTTGTTCCTAACTCTGAGATATAGATGGGTGTTATTACAGGAAGTTTTGTCTCACTCAGACAATGAGACATTAATAATCCAGCCTTCAGCTCTAATTGGTGAAAGCAGCTGTAGCAGTAAAGCAGGTTCTATAACCATAAATGCCAACAAATTGAACATTGGCATTTTGGGCCATAAATAGTGATTTGAAGAGGGAGCATAGCACTGTGGATACAGCACATGGCTGCATTCATTAAGTTCCAAGTTCAGTTTCTTCCACCTCCAGTTTGTTGTTTTTCTAAGATCACGTGGAAGGCCTTGGCCTAAAACTTTGGAGAACTGTTGCATATTTAAGCTGCCCATGGTGGACCAGATGGACAAATACTGTAGTTTGGTATAAGGCAGTTTCCTGTACTTGTATGCTAAATCATTCTTTGCCTTACTTTATGATCAGACTGGCTGCCCCTCCCTTTTCTTTTTTCTTAAGCAGCATATGCAAATTTATTTGTACATTCTCCACCTTACTTTTTAAAAAAATCACAATCATGTAGCTTTCCTATGCTCACTAAAAGCCCTTTACTAATCTGATAATGGAATCAAATGGACTCCCAAGTAAATCATGGTTTAAAAACACTGCAATTTGATGTGCCACAACCCAAGCTGCTTTTCTAGTTTGTCTAATTGTCGGTGGCATGTATAGATGCTGGGTCTTCTGTCTGGATTGAAAGTGAAAATATATGTGGACTTGTAAAAAGATCTTTCTGGATCAGGGCCATTTCGTTTGTATTTTGTTCAGTTAAACAATGATCAATATCATTATGTTGCACTAGGATAAAATGCTCTCTCTTATATTCCCTATCATTTCCTCTTATATACTAATCAGTTTTAGGAAACATTGCAAGAGTTTAAAGGAAATTGGCATTTTTATGTTTGTGTTTTTTACTCCTAAGGTTATTTTGTGATTTACAGTACTTCCCTTTTCCTTTTCTTTCTAAGCTGGATGTACTATGCAATGGGGAGATCATGGGGAAAGATCACACTATGGAATTCATCTATATGACAAGATGGAGACTACGAGGCGAAAATGTAAATAAAATGAGAAATAACTCTAATCATTTCTTTTGTGCATATATAGCTTATTTGCTATCTTAAGTTTCTAAATTTATGTTTAGAAGCCTCAACAGGCTTATTAATAACTATTTTAAAATCCATTGCTGGCTTCCAATAGTCCATGATTTCCCAAATTTTATGATACAGTGGCATGATAACTGGTGGTTATTCCAAACCAGCACCACCTTGGCTGCCTCGGCACAGAGTGTAAACAAAGAAACCAGTTGGCAGCAGCCACTTCTTGCTGGGAACTAAGGTAAAAATTAAGACATGGAGTCCAGGGATAAGGGGGCCTTGCAGCCTAGGAATGTATTTGTCAGTGAAAAGTACAGAAAACAAAGCTTCTTGGTGCCAAGTGGATACAAAAAACAAAAGAGAAATAGTTCTGGGGAAATTGGGAGGGTGCTTGAACATTTATCATAAAGAGAGCTAGTAGTTAGATAGCTGCCTCAGGAGTAGTAGCTTCCTCACAAAGTACCATTTCAAAAAGATGAGCACTTGACATGGGTACCATTAGTACCATCTATTATATTACTGTATTCAGACAGGCTGAGAAATGATTAAGTGCAAGAATATTTAAGGACTCTCAGATTTGGAAAGGAATTCACTCACATTGCTAAAAGTGATGACTTCAGAAAGATAATTAAAAAAATTTAATCCCTGGTTATGTTTTGTAATCATTTACTGTACATAGATAGAAATAGTCCTTTAGACTAGTAGCACTTTTAAAACATGGCTTATACGAGTTTAATGCTTAGTATGAGCACATAAGAGCTTGCACAATAGATCTTTCCCTTTCCCTTTCCCTTTCCCTTTCCCTTTCCCTTTCCCTTTCCCTTTCCTTGCAGTGCCCCTACTGGAACTGTAAATAGCTGCATAAGTGGAGGGGAGGGATGCACAGTATCAGATTAGAAAAACTTGCACCATGGAGATGCTTTTTGGGGGAGCAGAGGAAGGAAAAGGTCAATTGCATGAGCTTGTCATACACTCACACAGTGTTGTATACAACCCTATTCATCTACTGAATATGAAATAATGGGTGGGGGGATTATATATTTTCCATTCTAAGTGAATGCTAAATTAGTCACAACTAAGAAACTACGATATTTGCATATCTTATAGCCTTAGGTAGCCCTTTTCTTAATTCCAGTTTGTGCCTTAAGCCCTCCAAGTTAAGTTGAAAGCACTTTCACTCATTCAAGGAGAAAGTTCTTAAGTCCCTCTCGTTGCATCTGCACCCTTTGCTGCACAAATCCTGAAAAGAGTTGAGGATCCTTCAAGAACACTCCCAACTCTCTGCAGGCAGTTCTGAAAGAGTGGGGAAGCTGTAGACCAGGAGGCAGGGAGAGGGAGCAGTGGAGGACACCTCTGTGTAAGCAGAAGTGCTTTTTATTCCCCTTGTACAATGGGGTCTTCAGATCAGTCCCTAGTAATTTCCACATTGCTCCCTTTATAGTTGTTTTGATTATAAAATGAATATGCCTACTAATAAAATTGGTCCAGTACAAGTTATACGTTTTGCTGTTAATCTCTGATAGCAATGCAATACCTGTCTTAATTGTAAAATAATTAAATTCTCAAATATGAAACAAAATTATATATGAGATGACTGATAATCCATGTCCAGTTGTGGATGCCTCTTATCTGATCAGAAACTCGTCTCCTTCGCAGTTTCGGTGTCAGAACTGCTCATCTTCGCAAGTCTGCTCACAGGATGGCTCTTTTTATCAGGTAAGAGGCACTCCCGACTGTACACATTATAGTCATTAAGATTACATTAACACAACCATTGTTAATGAAGCCAGTGGGTGGCGGGTATCCTTTTAATTCCATATAAGAAAGTCTCTCAAGACCAAAATAAGTCTCAGGTGCTTTCAAAAGGTCATGCAGATTAATTTTTTTAATGCATGTAATAATATTTATTCATTAATTTGTTTATGAACTTTGTATCCTACTTTTCTGTTCACATACCCAAGGCACATATCAAAGATAGAAATAGTGTAAAACAGTGACACTAAGGCTATAGTCCTAAGTCCTGATTAGTACTGCTGTAGGACCTTATGAGGGACGCGGGTGGCGCTGTGGGTTAAACCACAGAGCCTAGGGCTTGCCAATCAGAAGGTTGGTGGTTTGAATCCCCGCGACGGGGTGAGCTCCCGTTACTTGGTCCCAGCTCCTGCCAATCTAGCAATTCGAAAGCACCTCAAAGTGCAAGTAGATAAATAGGTACAGCTACAGCGGGAAGGTAAACAGCGTTTCCGTGTGCTGCTCTGGTTCACCAGAAGCGGCTTTGTCATGCTGGCCACATGACCTGGAAGCTGTACGCCGGCTCCCTTGGCCAATAAAGTGAGATGAATGCCGCAACCCCAGAGTCAGTCATGAGTGGACCTAATGGTCAGGAGTCCCTTTACCTTTTCCTTTAGGACCTTAGAATCCAGTGGGCATACCCACCCATTGGCCTCTTCCTATGGGGGTGCAGGGAGCTCCCCCACCACAGAAGCCCCTGCTGCAGCTATGGATCTGCTGGATCAGACCCAGTCTGTTCTGCCAGCCTGCAGCTGGTGCAACCCAACAAAAGGGAAAGAAGTGAATGTCTCTGCCCCTACCTCCTGCCCTGGCCATTATAAGTTAAAGAACATTGAGGTGGCTCTGCCGTTCTGTTTACCACACTGACCCCTGGCCAGAGTTAGGATTACTTTGCTTATAGATATATAAACATAAGTATCCTAAGAAAACTTCAGAGATATGTTATAACAATTGAGGGCTGGCTTCTCCCTGTACTGCTGGCACCTGATGTTGACCGGCTGCCACATAGATGGGAGTTAGAAGTTTACCGTATATTTAGCCCCTCTATCTGCTGTGAGTGTTGATGCTTCCAGTACCAGCAGCCTTGGCGACTCCCTCTGGTGCTGTTTAATTGTTTGTGTATGATTTAAACACTTTTAATTGTTAGGATACATGGAGACTAGCAGTGAATGTTTCATAGCCGTGTTTCGTTAAGACAATTGGGAAAAGAACACACCCCTGTATATATATATTTAGAGAGAGAGAGAGAGAGAGAGAGAGAGAGAGAGAGAGAGAGAGAATTCAGTACCGAGATGACAATCAAACTTCTGATAAAATAATCCAATTCCTTAGCTTTTTGTAAAATAGTAAGCCAAAACGATAGGCCAAATGTCACAAGGTGATTTGCCCTCCTATGGCCCTGCTTGCTCAAGTAATGTTACATGTAACTAAAACTGCATTCTCATGCAGCAATGGGATGATCCCTGAAATGCCTAAAAACAGGGCCGGCACGTCCCATTTTGCCGCCAGAGGCAAAAGGGGAAGTGCTGCCACTGCACTGCCCGCCCCACCTCCTCTACTGCTGGCACCAGCACTGATTTCTGTTGAGATTTCACTGAAGTCTCGCGAGATCTTACCAGAAATCTTGGGGGCGCTGCCTCAGGGACTTTTACCACCTAAGGTGGCTGCTTCACCCTCCCCACAGGTGAGCTGGGCCTGCCTTTCGCCACCCAAGATGGTGTTTGATAGTTTAATTTATGTTAATAGTTTATTTAGCTGTTTAGGACTTCATGGGATTTCAGCCTAAGATTTCAAAGCAATTTAGGAATAGCATTAGAATAATGGCCTAATTTTATTTTTGTGCAGTAAAATTTCTTGTGCAGTAAAGGAAGGAGAGTTTTATCCAGGGTGGCGTACATGATGGTCCTCCCACCAATTTTGCCTTCACTTATGTTAAGCTGAACTGTAGTGAGTGGCACAAGGACCCCCAGTGTATTTAGCTTCCTCCTGCTCTCTGGAACATGTGATGAATCCCAGTAAGGCCCCCAGCAGCAGATTTGCCAGGTTCACTGCTTCAAAGCAGGCCCAAAGAAACAGACTGGAGATGACATTTGCATAGGGGCTGCTTTGAAAGACTATACAGAGGGAAATAATGGGCTCAGGTCAGTCTAGAAATTAGGCAATGTATTGTCTGATTTGGGGAGAAATACCTCATCTCCAAGGCAGCCTGACATGACATGGGAAGAGCTAGCCCAACGTTTTAATTTACAGAGCCCCTCCTTTTCGTTTGGTTTCTTTAATGTGTATAAGTTGATGAGTAAAATATTTTGATGCATTTTAAATGATTCTACTGCATATGTGCTTATGTCTACCTGCTGTCATTGTTCTGTTTTCATTGTGGTTCTAGTCTTACCCCATGGTACTCCAGTATCGACCCAGAATTGACTTCGGTTAGACCAAAGGGCCAGAACCCACTGAGATTGAACCTGCACTATATTTACCCATCGACAGATTGCACAATGAATGGACGTGCCTGGATTTGGGGGGTGGGGGTGGGAAAACAAGATCAGAATTCCAGCATGCAGATATGGACTTTTTCTTCAGCTGATCAACTATCTTTCCCCCGTAATCCAAGTGCCATTCTCCTACTGAAACATTCATAAGATGTTTGTGACATCAGAGTTTGCGAGTCATAGCCAAATAGTTAAATGTATAGTCTGAATCTCTGGAATACTTGCTTTGCCTGTTAGAAACCTTCCTTGGTCCATAACATTGATTACATCGGCAGAGATGGCCATCGGCTCTTTCACATGTGGTGTTGCTGTTCGTTTGTTTTTCCCCACATTAACTATCTTACTGAAAAATGTTGTTTGAAAGTACTGTATAAAAAGGTTAAATATGCCTTTACATTTTTTGTATATAATACATGTTTTAGAAATGTGGTTGTTGTGCCACTAACGTTTTCACATTCAGTTCCCCATAGGTCCAGGTAGCTAACTCGTTAGAATACAGCAGTCTCTTTGCAGAATTCGAAATTTTAGATTTTGTGTCAGATAAGTTAAATGCGACCGTTTGTATTGAATTGAAATGGTATAACGTCTCATATCCTTTCAGCAGTGTATATAACTTAACCTAGAGTTTTAAATTGCAGAAATAGCAAATCTGTAAACATGCAGCAGGTAAGGTTATTTTGTCTTTTTAAAAGTCTATTACATAATATTTTTTTAAATAAAAGAAGAAACAGGAAGTGTCATAAACTGTAATATGAAAAATGTTAGGTATTTTTTGAAACTGTTGGTGTTGCAGGCTTCCCTTTTCAGATTTCCTTGAAGGCAATGTGGGAAAGAGGTAGTTTTGAAATTGGTGGTCTTAAGTGTGCTAGATTAGGTCCACTGCACCTAAATATAGGTCTGTATTATTTTAGTATATTCAGTAACACATCAACATGTTGTAAAATGTTAATGGCATTTCAACCACATTTTCGGGTTACAGTATCTGGAATCTAAAAGCTATAGTAGAACTGGTTGTAACACCTGAAACAGAAGCAGATTTAACACGATTGACAAAGCTACCTGACCAAAACCCACTGACTGTTCGAGGGAGGGGGGGGGGTTTCCCCTGACAAGCGGTAGTGTTACAAAAATACTAATGGCTGCCTTAGGTATCGCATGTGCATTCTTCCTTGTTTAAAAATGTTGTGCTTTGTTTATGGATATCATTACAAAGCTAGTAACATATTGTTATTTTGTTTCCTGTCTTCCATTACCATTGCACAGTTAAAAGCCAAAACGATACAGCTGAATGATCTGTAGAAGTTTTAATAAACAGAGTTATTTGTAGAGTAAACGGCACACTACAAGTAACTACATTCACTTTCGAATGCTATGATGTAATTAATTCACTTCAGGAAAATACGGCAGTACAAATACCACAGCCCTAGGATGTAAAAGTAGGAAGTAGATGATGAAATACTGTAGGCTGTCATTTCTGTGCCCCACAACGTGATCAGCGGTGTGTCAGGCACAACAGAGCAGATGGGAGGAAAAAGGACTAGCTGGACTAAAGCCCATGCTGGCTTCCTCTAACTTATACTTGATGACAGTGTCAATAACTATCACCTGTTAAATGCTCTGGGCATGGTGCAGGAGTACCACTTGCATACACTCCTATTTTGGGTGCAGAGAGCTTGCACCTGCCTAACGCCCCCACCCCCACCCCCTTTCAACAGTTTGGCCTGCCACTCATGCCATATCAAAAACTGATTTTCTAATTCACTTCTGTTTCCAAAGCAGTTGTTTCACTGTATGTGAGCTTGCTGCTTGAGAAGAACGAGTCCACGGCTTCTTTAAGCTCTTGGAACTAGTTATCTGGATCTTAGCCAGATATTTTTTTACACACACAGGTTAACATCTAGCAGTGGATCTAATTACATTATATAAGCCTACTTCTGTGTATAGGTTAGTATTTTAGGATGTGGCAAATTCCCCCTTTGCACTGTGTTTCACTAGAATGATTTTGGACATTACCTGGAAGGGCAGGGGGAGGGAAAAGTTAGTGAGTTGATTTGTGTATCTGTTTGCATAGTGCTAGATGACGCCCGAAGCAATAGCTCCTGCATCTTCCTTTGGGTGCAGATCCAGAATGTGTGTACTTTGCCATGGAGAGGATGTGGGAGTCACCACTTTCCCCCAAAGTGTTCCCCATATGTAACCCAAAAGCTTGGAAAGAGATGCATAGACCATAATCTTCAGCTCTTTTAGGTAACATCCAAAGATGCCCTGAAAAATCTGTCAGTGCAGATCAGTTGTATGCACAGTGGCTTGATTTAAGTTACCGGTACTGAAATTGTTGCCATTTAAGATCTGAAGGATCTTCCAATAGCAACAAATACGGATTTATTTTCTTCATCAGTGCTCTGCCAACTTGAGCATTGTTAAAAATTCCCACAGTCCCACAAACAAAAGACTTTCTGATTTTCACAAATGGAGTATGTGCAACTTATTTCTGAACTATTTTTTGGTTTCCTGTGCAAAATGAGCTGTTAAATCCTTCCTTTGATTCATGGAGGTAAATGTAATGTTTCAAAACTTCATTCCAACTGACTTAAAATACATTCTCAAAGTAATCTATTTTTTTTCTTCTAAATCTTCAGAAGCCTAACAATTATAAACCTTGTGTAATTATGTTGTACACTGGCAGAAAATTTGCTTTTTCCTGTAGAGAAAGGACCATATAAAAACAATAATTTGGGGTCAGGCTACAAACATTTTCTACATCAATTTCAGGAGCATCTCATATGTTTAGGGCTGGGAACCAACATCTAGTTCATCTTATTTATTTATTTATTTATTTGCATTTCGTTTTTAAATAGCATAACCTTGATTAATGGGATCAAATATTTTCCACTTGAAGAAAAAGCATGGAAATCCAAGACAGACTTGTGAGCTGTGAAACTAAGAGCCTTAAAATGTTTCTTGCACATGTAACCTCTTTGTGGCTTATACCATTGCATTTCTGGTTCAGCTGAATAGTGCCTCTACAGAGTTGGTTGGGTAATTGTAGGAAGGACCACCAAGTGTAGTCATCTTCTATACAACTTTCTAACTTCTTAGTTCACTGACGATTCTACCCATTTGTTCATCTGGTCACCCCTAAAATATATTTAATGGTGTACCAAGAACAAATTAAATATGAAATATCAATAGAGCATGATCACAGGCTTCTTGTGTCAGAGAAACATTGCATAAATGAAGATGACCATGCACACAGAGATATCCATAGCCAAACTAACTGGGGGTTAAAAAATAATAAAATCAAACCTGACAATGGCTTCACTGTTTGCTCACTTCCTATAAGCCTAGTATGTGCTGAGGATTCTCATTCCAAGCCATATTTTCTATTGGGAGAGTTCATACCTCAGCAATAAAGCACATGATTTACACGCAGAAGGTCTCATATGACATCTTCAGTTAAAATTAGGATAGAAAAGACTGCTTCCTGGAGAGTAGCTGAGAGAAAAGAGTGGACAATACTGTACTGGGCTTGATGGGTAAATAGTCTAGCCAGCTTCCTCTGTTCTGTGAAAGAGAATCGCTCCATGGACATTGTAGCTGTTTCCCGTGTGCAGGCTGGGCATTTTCTTTTCACAGAAGAAATGGAAAGCTTTTAATCTCTCCCTGGGCATTTGAAACTACTGTTCTGCATGCCCAGCCCAAAGAATTGTAACACTGCTGTGCCCACAAGTAAGCAGTAAATAGTATACAAGCTTAGGGCATAAAGGGATCCCTATAGGATAAGACATGAGGTTACATACGTAGATTGTTTTTGCAGGACTGAAGCAATGCTACAGTTTTAGATTCATCTCTTGCACAGAAATAAAGGTTCTGCCTGGTTTCTCGTCCCTCGAACGAAATTTCAACTAGCTAGTAATGTGTATTTTTTGAAGGTTTCATGCCAAATGATTTACTTTCTTTTTCTTCTTTGCTGGCATTCAATCTCAAATGCCTATATAATGCAATACTGTTAAATTAGAATAAACTATGTAGTGTAAACACACAGAGTTTTCCTAGATTAAAACCCCCAGTTTTCCCAGATTAAAATGGTAATTCAAGTTGTTCACACAAAACTGCTTTAAAGATTGCATGGGAATGGTCCTCTTCTACAGTTTAGGATAGACGTGTGTGCTGCTTCTGGACAATTGAAATATAAAGTACAGTATACATTTTCATGGCTGTTCTTGACTCTTGACAAAGTTAAGTGTTAGGCTGAATGTGCTAAGTGACACTCTGCTTTTCTTGTGGCATCTTTTATGCAAACCAGTGTGTGATAAGAAGAGAAGGGCATTTCTGCTTTATACGTATTTCCCAAGGTCAATGAGTGATAAGCAAGCAGGATTAGTAATTTGAGAGAGAGAGACCAATAAATATTCCCAGAATGCTTAGTTATCTTTGTAAAAGATGACACAAAAACACACGGGGCTTATTTCCCCTATGAATGGAATTTCTGCATTTATTTTATTTTATTTTATTTTATTGGCAAGGGGTTCATATTTAATGATGATCTTAGATGCTGGAGAGTGCCTGAAGGTCTCTGTTGCTTTAAAATTGGTCCTAAGAAATGCTCACTTACAAAAAAGGTACAAAGGCTTTTGCTTCAGTGCTGGTGGCTCTGCTATACCTGGCCTATGAACCAAAAACTGTGCCCTGTCAATCTTGTAAATCTGCAAAGCACAAAATACTGATCAAACTAATTTCATTCAGCCTTTTAAAAATAGCTTTGAGGTTTAGTTACACAACCCTTAGCCAGAAAGAATAGGCCTGGAGTATGTGACAAGGTACCGGTATTAAAATCCATTTTACAGATATTTGTAGTATTTTTGTTTGTTTGTTTGTTTTAGCAGAGAACATTGCTTTCAATCATGTCTGTTCTGTGGGTTAGCAAATAAGGCAACACTGTGTTATGCATTATACACAACATAGTCCATTTTGATACATCTTTTCAAAGTAGTTTTAACTTTAAAAAAAATACTGAACTTTAAAACTTGTCTACAAAATTATATTTGCTTTCTAGACTAGAAAATAAAAATACATAGATTAGCCTACCACATTACAGTCAGCCATTGAAAAGAGAAACTGTGTGGCATTAAAAAATAATAATCCAGGTAACTTCTTGAGGGCTGTATTCCTGTACACACTTACTTCTGGGTCAGCCTGCATAGGATGGACTATAAGTGTCCTTGCATAAGATGTGAGCTGCTTCCACCTGGCAGTTTATTGTGGATATAGTGCTGCTCATGTATGCAAGTTTTGTGGAGTGTCCACACAACATCCTTATCAAAATGTCATCCCATGATATTTTCCCTTTTAATCTGGATTTGCTGTTTTCGCAGAAAATCTGATAAGTAAAGAAAAACCCCGCAGAAACAGTTAAATCTGTATTAAATTGGGAGGCAGGGAAGGATATGGGTTGGCATTTTGTTGAGGAAGATCTGGAGACGCAGCAACAGATTTGCATCAATGAGCAGCACCAAGTCTAAAATAAACTGCCTTGAGAATCACAAGTGGTAGGGACCAGAGAAGAGAGAGATTAGTTGTTATTCTTCTAAACTTCTTTGTATGTAGTTGGTGGTTAAATCGGTACTCTAACGGCTCTTGCAGTATGTAGAGAACTACCGGTAATTGCATAATATCCCATTGTTAATTTTCTTTTCAAGTATGAACTATTTTAAGCCTTTTCTTTTTCTGTGTCAAAAGTGGTAACATAATAAACCTTTTTGTGGTTGTAAAGTTTAGCTTATGAATCATTCAAATTGAAGTGAAAAAAAAAATCCAGGTCATTATTAATGACAGACTATCCTATTTAGGAATAAATGTATTTTTGTAAAGGAAGTGCACTTGTAAATATTTACTCTGTTATCTGTTATCTGATATCTATGTTTTGTTTTGTTTTGTTTGGGGGGGGGAAATGCCTCTTAGGGGGTCGCCTAAATATTTTTAGGTTTGTGCTAAAATGGATTTCCTTTGCATTTGTGGCATGTTCATTCTGTACATAGCTGAATAGTTACAACTGGGCTAAGCACGTTTTATATCTGGACTTAGCTAAGTATGTCTTGAGTATGCCACAGAGTCTTTCATTAAATCTGCCTGAAAGCAGAATATGCATTGGTGCTGTGTTTCCATCATTGATATTAGCTCCCTTCTGCCTTACAGCATTCCTACCATTGTCATCATGTTATAACAAACTTCTGGATTAATTAACTGTGACAGTCACACTCCAGATTGAGGTATCACTGGCTGCTTACTTTCTGTTTGCAGTTTATAATAGGATTGTGAGCTTTGGGTATCAAAAGTGGTGAGCCAGGAGACAGAGGACCCCTCCAGATGACCTCTTTATTGAGCATTCATCCCGCAGCAGTTAGATCAGGCCCTCCAGATGTTTTGGCCTACAACTCCCATGATCCCTAGCTAACAGGACTAGTGGTTGGGGAAGATGGGAATTGTAGTCCAAAACATCTGGAGGGCCGAAGTTTGGGGATGCCTGAGTTAGATTATATCTGGTCTTCACTGAACATTTGTAGTGATTTGTCTGCATTCGTCCTACTTTGCTTGTTGGTCATCTACCTGTCAACTGTTCATCTCAGACTTTTCAATGTTCTTCCTGGTCACTTTCCTAACCACAAAAGTCCATTTTGTTTTAAAAGTGGGCTTGCTGTAGTAGGGGAACAGAGCACCTCAGTCTGCTTCCATTGCTCACGCCTGGAGTTTTGGTATGCACTTTAATCTTTCCCACATATCCCTGACAGTGTGGAGGCACGCAGAGCAAGAGCAAGTAAGGCCAAGACTAAAACAAACAAACAAAACTCCTTGTGAGTTAGGGCAGAGCTTGGACTCAGGGCAAGATGGCAGAGATTGAAGCTGGTGGGTCATGATGAGTGGAGGCTGGCAAGCTCTGAAGTCAGCTGGCTATTTAGCCCCCAATCCTGATTATTTTAACAGAAGACCGTTTTACCTCTTGGCCCAATAAAAGGCTGGCTGCTTGGCAACCAGGTTATAAAACACGTTCTCATATCCAGTCAATATTTCAGTGAACTGGGGTGGGGGCAGGGACAAATGATCCAAATATATATTTTTCTAGTGCAGGTGGGTTGTATACCTGCATATTTTGAAAAGCTGTTCCCTAGGAAACTGCTGTAGGAACACAGAAAAGGTTTCAGCTGCAATTCTTGAACGATTAATACAAAGCGAAGAGGGGGGGTTGCTGTATGAAAAGAATTGAGATGGGGAAGGTACTTAAGCTATAAGGCTAGAGTTAGCCATTGGAAATTGTGCAGTAGCTGGAATTTAGTCCTTTTAAAATCTTATCTTTTTGAGCCAATCAAAATAAATAAATTACTACGCTATAGGATGAAGGTGGACGTCAACAACCCTGGAACTCAGGCTTGTGGTCAGATTCTGATAACTTTAATTCTGAGATGTTGCCTGAGCTGAATCCCTTTAGAATAGCAGAACTCCATGACGTTGCATATAATCTCTTTGATGGAAATGCTGTATAGTATATCTGAACACATGTGGCTGACCCAGTTTCTACTTTCACTCTTGAATGCTTTAACTGATTGTTAATCTTTATTGTTTTGTCTGTTTTCCCTGAGAATTCTTAGTTCTCAACCACTATGCCAGAGAATTTGTTAATGACTTTTAATGTTGTGACATTATGACCTCCAGTTACTTTCCCTGAGCTGGATTACAGCCTGCAAAACACATGCCTGCCCGAAAAACAATGGCTGCCATTAAAGCTACCTGAGGCAAGGTGTAGATGTTGCATTCTATTATGATCAATGTTTTTGGTGGCTGCTTGTCGTTTTGAAGTCTGATTTGTATCAGAAGGCAATACCAGTAAAAGCCACAGCAGCATGTGCACATTATATAAACTTGGCTGAATAAATGTGTTATTAATCAGCCGGGGTGGGGTGGGGCAGGGAGTGTACAAAGAGTACTAGCCCACACAAATTTGCACTAGTCCACTTATCCACAACTTATTATGTAAGTATGTAGATGGATTAAGGAAGAATGAATGAACCAAAACTCCTCAAATTTAGTGAATGTTCCCTTTCTAGCATGCCCGCAGGTGGTTCATACTTGCAATGGGCAATCAGATTAGTAGCCGTTTAAAAGCCCTGTCATGAATTATATTACATGTTACTTACCCATTTTAATAATGGAGATAATGGTTCAAAGTTTGTGTTAAATGCTAATATCGAGGATGTTCACAGCACTATTGTAAGCTGCTGATGGAAACCACATCTTGTACGGCCCATATGCTGCAATATGCTTCTGGCCCAGTTGGCTAAAATCCTATAAATAAATATCAAGTTGGGCAAGTTGTATAGCTCCTTTGCTTGTTAGCCCTGAATTGCTCCTTTCTGAAAGCAATAAATATATTCATGTTGTAACATCTGTTGTGCAGCCTACAGTAAGAGGCATTTTGTTGCACTTTTGTTTTCTATCTAATTTATTTTGTGCTATAAAAAGAATTATTTGGTTCATCTGAAAATTTGTCTCATTTGTAAAAGGCTTTGAATAAAAGTGTTCTCTGGCTTCAACTCACAACACACTAGCAACCATAACGACTTCACACCGACCATTAGAAAAACATCAAAATAAAGTTCAATTGAGTGGGATTTTGGATCATTGTGGCACTAAATCCACACCACCAGCGTTATGCCATTTGATTTCAATTCAAATAATATTTGCCCATTTGCCATATACTCATGCCTCCTCCTAGAATTAGGCTAGGATCCAAAGCATTTTTCAAAATACAAATCTTGTAGTTTACAAGAAACATCAAACTACATTTTTTAATGAAAAGCACAACAAAATGCCATAAATATCCTTCCTGCATGCCAGATGGTGATAAAATGCTCTGTTGGGAGAGGCAGAGTAAGATCCAGCTGGGAAACACTCTGATGTCTCCTTTTTTGTTTGTATTCCACCCTCTCCTGGAATCCTTTGCACAGGGCACTTAATGTCCTTGATAGGGGGTTGGGTGGGAGGGAAAGCCTCCTGAGTCAGACTAATGGCCCCTCTGCTCCAGCATCCTGTTCTCACAGTGGCCATCCAGATGCCTATGGGAAACCAAGCAGGACCAGAGCACTAGAACGCTTCCCCTTCCCGTAGCTCCTGGCATTCCGAAGCATTACTGCCTCTGACCATGATGCCGAGTGTAGTCATTGATAGCCTTATCCTCCATTAATTTGTCCATGCTTATCTGAAGAACATCCAAACATTTCATCTCTCACAAGGGCTTTTGGTCTGCTTTATACGTGGCATTTCCCGATGTAGAGATAATCAGTTTCTCAATCCATATACTAGCAGCAAAATAAATGCTCGTGCCAATTAAATCTTTTATTGCCTGTGTTTCATCAGAACAATTTTTCTGATTTAATCCTGATCTTGCCTCTGTGGCATTGGACAGGTACTGCACAATGTCTTTAGTATCTATCTGTCTATCTATCCATCCACCCACCCACCCAAGAAGTTTAAAGCAAAGGCTATTTCCTGCAAGGTGCTCAACTGTTGTCAACAAACGCCCTACTGCTATATGATCAGACCTGGCAAATGTACAAAGGCACTAGGGCCAGCCCATTCTGTTGCCTAAAACAAGTTGGCACCTCATATTTCGCATACAGAATCTGATGACAGGAGTAAGCCAGCAATAAGTTACACCAAGCAAGTTGGAGTTAATTATTAGTAAAAACAGGATCTGCACAGGAGTGTCAGGCCTAATCAGAAAACCAACTCATCTCTGGTATGTCTTGTCCCCATTAAGCAGCTGCTGAGGCTGAAGGTCCCTGCCTCCTCACAGCTGCCTAAGTCCCCTCCTCTCCAGGGTTTTCCCTAAGCAATCTGAGACTCTGTCTGCTGGAAGCTAAATTCTCCTCTGCCCTTTTCATGCCTCTCCTAGTTTTGGGAGACCACAGGGGAGGGGAACTATCACAGACTCTAAGCTCACTAAGACCTGTTCCCTCCTCAGCTTCCGAAACCTCCTCTTCCCAGTCTTCTCCCTCTGGCCACCCACCACTCTCCCACCACCAATCCCTGGGCTTTGAGACTTTTCCCCTTGGGGGTTCTCCAGCTGGTTCCTCCCATCATTCCTCTGCATCCAACCAGTCCATAACGTCTGATCACAATGTCAGCTGAGTCTTCTGGCAATGAGACATCACAGTTCAGTGCAGCAGGCGAAAGGGTGTAAGTCATGTGGCCTTAACAGCTCTTCCCTATCATAGAATCATAGAATTGTAGAGTTGGAAGGGACCCCCAGAGTCATCTAGTCCAACCCCCTGCAATGCAGTAACCTAATCTAAAGCACTCATGGCAGATTGCCACCCAACCTCTGCTTAAAAACCTCCAAGGAAGGTTTTTCTCACTGCTGCCCCTCATCCACCTCACTCTGCCTAATGTCCCTGTGTGGGGCATTTTTTTGTAAACATGCAAAAAAGAGGGTTTGCCTTTTCCTCTTAACTTTCAGTGCTAATTAAGCATTTGAATGTGTGACGATCACAAACATTTTTTAAAAGGTTTGTTAATCTCTACTCCTCCACATAGCTATATATACACATTGTTGTTATGTATTTTAATTTAGGAAATGACATCCCTTTGTATAAATAATTCCGAAAAGCTGGGGAAGAGTGTTTCTGAATGCAAGGATATTTTCTCTTCCTCTGTTATTTTAACGGGACGCATGCCAACCTTTTTATGAATTATGAATGCAGAAGGCTCCTTTCCAAATGAAGTTGCTGGATGCCTGCCATCCGAATGAGGCATTTGCCTGACAGAATGCCAGCACATTTTTTGTTGTTGTTTAAGTCAAAACTGAATGATTAAATCACTTTTTCCATCAAAGGGAAAATTCCATGGAAGGAAAAAGAGGGAAGCAAGCACATGAGCTGGTGCTCGAGAAAACGACCTGTAGCAGCGCCTAAAACAATTTGTTGTCTTCTGTCGTAACTGAGACAGATTTTAAAAAACCCAGGCAGATTACGATAAAATAACATTCAAAATAGCAATTGCTAACCGAGAGATAGGCACAGAAATATGCAAAAAATAATATCCTCAAAGTAAGTATGTAGTTAAACTTTACATACCGTAGGTATGTAGGAAGCTGCCATATACCAGATCAGACCCAAACAAGCCAAGCACAAAAGGAGCTTTTAAACGTTCTGCCTTTCTTGCATTTACCTTGCAGAATTTCAACCAGCTGGCCTTCAACCGCGTGTTAAATGTGTGTAAGATGCAATTGTACTGTACAGTCTAAGGAGGTGTTTAAAAGTAGCAGGATGGTGCACAATCACAGGGGAACAAGCAGAGAGCGTAAGGAGGAATGTGCTGTGGCTGCAGACTATTCAGTGTGCACATGTGGTTACAAGTCAGAGCAATCATGTAATAGTCTCTAGTTTTCCCTCACTGTATTGATATTCAAAATGCTCCCATGGCCCATGCAGAGAATGGCACATCTTAGAATGGCACATTTATTTTTAGCATGGAAAAGAGACATATTGGCGGATCAATTCAGCAGAGATATGCAACACAAATGGTCTTAAATAATACAGTAACAATCATATGCTTTCCCTGGAGAGAGATACCTCAAATGTATCCCAGATGCTTATAACTTCTTTATGTTGTTTTTTGTGGAGGTATCTTTACCTAGTTCTTCAGCAGACAAAAAGCCTCTTAAAGAGGAGCTTAGAAATATGGACAATAAGACAATCCCTGCTCTCAGGCTCACAATATAAAATACATGACAGAAAAGGGAAGGACACTGGGAAGGATGAGGAAAAAAGCAAACTTAGCCATTAGTTCTGCATTACAGAATTTTTGCTAATAGGAGTTCAAGAAGAGGAGGAACCAAAACCTGCCAGTCTCTCAGCCCAGCCAATAGATAGCAGAATCATCTCTCATTCTTCTGTAGCTTGGTGGAATGGCTTCAGGTAGATGACTATTGAGGGAGGAGCTGGATACATAGGATGTTGTTTACATATGCATTTATTTAAAGCATTTTACCCTGCTATTTAGCCGTTAAAGAGCAATTTACACATATCAATCATAAGAAGAAGATTAAAAAATATTTATTTGCATCAGCCACATGCCATAGCAAAGGAATCAAATACAATCAAATGCAAATATAGCTAGATGGTTGGCTATACAAAATGTATCAATAGTAAGTTGAAGCCAGTGCCCTGGGAAAAAACCATACCTAATAATATCATTCTTTCCCCAAGACCTGATGATGCTGTTGAAGACCTTCTTACCAGGACGGTGTTCTTCTTTCTCTCCTGCTGCCCTGCTTTCCTCTTTTCTCCATGCTATGGGTACAAGCCCTGTCCCTCATCTTAGTAAGCCCCCCTTTGGGCCTCGTATGGGTCAGGGCAGAGGGTGGCAATGAAGACATTTTCCTGTTTTCGTCCAAGGGTCAATTGTCAGGAGTGGGTGGAGCAATGAATATAAATTATACCTTTATATAAGTTAGCTTCACCCTCAAACATCCCTCTTTAGCTTCCACCCAGGAAAGCAAGAGGCATGAGCAGAGTTCAAGGACCGGGGCCCCAACTTGAATACTAATAATTTTTAAAATATTTTTAAAATTTATACCCTGCCCATTTGACTGGGTTGCTCCAGCCACTCTGGGCGGCTTCCAACACACACACAAAAGCATAACGTAACATCAAACATTAAAAGCTTCCTGAAAAATAATAATTGGGGGAGGACCATGTAAGCCCCACCCCGCATAGTCAATCACAAGACATGGTGTGCACATCATGTGTCCCCATCAACTTTGTGGGGGAGGCAGCCGCCTCAAATATTTTATATCAAGGACACATTTCAGCCAGCCAAAAAAGCTCAAGGATGTTAAGCAGGACCAGTGACGGGTGTGACCTGGGGAAAGTTATGAGGGCCACGACAGAGAGGTTTGGAGGGCCACATCCAGCCCTTGGAGCCTGAGGTTCCCCACCACTGGATAGGGGCAGTGGGAAAGATGGTACATTTTGTGTCTGGTATGGTTGGGTGGTGGTGTCTGGTACACAAACAGCCTGGGCCATACCACAGCGCACCCCCTCCTCATAGCCAGGTGGCAAAGGGCCAGGTGACTATAGGGGGCCCTGCCTGGAGTGGAGTGAAGTAGTAACTTCTCAGTCTGCACCTGAGCTGTACATTCTCGCTAATCCCAGGGATGACACAAAAGTTCCCTTTGTAATATTCATGGCCTCATCTTGCTAATGTAACAGATCACTGTCTGCCAATATTGTAAACTTTCAACAAGGAGACATTGACAATTCTATCTGCATAAAGTGCTAATGCACTTCAGTGCCATTCATTTTTGGGAAGCAGCCGGTGGGGGTGGGAAAGGAAGAAATAATAAAGCGGTGATTTTGTTGCTGGTGTCAATTCCTTCTTTCAACCAGCCTGCAATGATAAACATGCTTCATAATTTAAGTGACAGTCAAATGCCAGCCAAAGTTATTCTGCCTCTTATTTTTAAATATTCTTTTGCATTTTTGCTTGTGATTTGATTTCTTCTGTTTGATATGGAAGCAATATTAGAGTAAAATGTGTGGCATCCAAAAGAGCAGGCAAATGCTTTGAAGAGTCTCTGCTGTGACATCTAAATAAAGAAAAGAAGAGAATTTGCAATGCAAATTAACTGGCTTTTGCTATGCTTGGAATTAATCTATATACAGCGATGCATCTTTGGATCACCCATGCAACTTTCTAAAGGGCTAAAGGCAGCTTCTCTCCTGAGGTGCCTATTATCATTTTGAAAAATTACTATGAAGTTTCTAATGACGCATACAGCATCACATCTAGTTTTGACCCTTAAGCTGCAGAGCATAACCTTATGCATGTTGAACCAAAATTAAAACCAGAAAATTAACTCAAAAGTGACTCAAGCTTATCAGAACATCACTTTATGATTCACTTTAAACTGAGCCAACCTGTTGAAAAGTCCATCCCAATGCATACCGGTAGGCTATTATTAATAATAATAATAAAAATAATTTATTATTTATACCCCGCCCACTCTGGGCGGCTTCCAACAAAACATTAAAACACAGAAATCCATCAAACATTAAAAGCTTCCCTAAACAGTATTTAGTCAGACATGCAAGTTTCACCTTTCCCTTTCTCTTGTAGGCTTCTGTGATAGCAAAACCGTACAGATTTAATCCATTCAAAAGCATGTGAGCAATGCATTTGAAATCTACTTTCATCAGGCGATAGCCTCAGTTTGAATTGTTTCCAGTCTCTAGATATTTGAGCTTCCTTGTTTAAAAAACATAAGAGGAGTTCTATTCTTAGCGACACTTGCCGGTTCCAAAGATGTCAACAATGGTCTAATGACTTCCTGGGCAGGCCACACATCCCAGGCCAAGACCAACTACTGGAACATACCCTCCAACATTTCTCCGTTGAAAATAGGGATGTCCCATTCCATAATGATAATTTTACTATTTATATCCCACACATCTTACTAGGTTGCCCCAGCCACTCTGGGCAGCTTCTAACATATATAAAAACATAATAAAACATTTAAAAACTTCCCTAAATAGGGAGGGGTTAGATAACTCCATACCCTCCAACATTTCTCCAATTAAAACAGGAATATCCTACCATACCATCCAACATTTCTCCAATGAAAATAGAGACATCCTAGATGGTGGAAGAAGATTGAAAAAAAATTAAAATAGGAAAAAAATATATATATTTGAAAAAATATTGTAGTATACTGTATAGAAAATTATTTCCCTTAGTGAAGATAATATAGGCTATGAGCGTTAAAATTAAGATTTTGATGTAGAGTTAGTAAATGTAGAATTTAAACAATTGGTTAACAGATAAATGAATAATTAAATTAATATCTGGTTATTAGATGATGGTGAATAAACTGCTAAAGATGTATCACAATGAAACTCAGAAGGAAGGGATCGAGGGAAGTCATTTGATGATGTTAATGAAAATAAGGTTCATATAAGAAATGTTTGCACAGTATATGCTTTTTTAGATTTGTTTGTTTCATTTGTATTGTTGTATTTTGTTCTCTTTTTGTCTGTTGTTTCTTATAAAATGAATAAATATTATATTAAAAAAGAAAAGAAAATAGAGGCATCCTAAGGGAAAGTGGGACATTCCAGGATCAAATCCGAAACCGGGGTGGCTTCTCTAAATCAGGGACCTCCCTGGAAAATAGGGAGACTTGGAGGATCTGCTGGAAGGAGGAGCGGCATTGTTTGGCTTGAGCAAGATGCAGCTCAGGCAGGCAGCTTGCCAACATCTGTAGCCTAAACAGAGCAGAGCAGAGCAAGTTGCAAGCAGCTAACAGAGAAGGGGACAGAGGAGCATTCTGCTCATGGCTTCCAAAGCAAAACAAAACTGCAAGTATGTCACATTTTCAAAAGTTGTTGGGTCTCATCTGTTTGTCTTGGGAGACAATGAAAACGTGTGAAGTCAAACCGTTGGAGAGTTACAGTGCCTGTTGTGTTTGCATTCCAAAAGTAATAAAATAAAATATTGGGATAAATTTGGCCATTTAACAAAAAATCTTGTCACAAGTAGAGATTTGCTTCAGTATGTCCAATCCTTACAAAAGCTGCTGAATGGTTTTAGGATTAAGTGTTGATTTATGACCTTTCCCCAGAAAACCGACTGTCCCTGCCCAAATAAATCCTACTGATAGTTGTACCATAAAATGTTATTCATCCCCTTTCCACTGTCTTTTGCCTGCCTCTGAAATACATTGAAATGCCTACTGTGGAACTTGTAAATGTAACAAGAAACAAAGCAGCAGGTCTAAAATAAGAAATCTCATAAATTATTGTGGAGCTGGTTCAGCTCCCTCCAGCTAAATCAACGATTGCACTTTAGCTGTACTTGGCTCTTGGTGGAAGAAAATAAGCATTCAACATCTCCATATGAGGTCACACATCACATGGATCAAAATGCAACTTTAGCTGGACTGGGTCCATAAGCTGTAACACCCCTCCTCTGTTACACTATGATATTCCTGTACGTACCTAGGGAACTCTATCACTAGATCATGGGCAATGGTTTTTTGCTCAGGGGGTGTTCACACTGATGCCACCTCCACATCCAGTGCTAGTTTTTGAAACTACAGTTGCACGTAGAAGCTTTTAATGTTTAACAGACCATTGTATTTTAATATTTTGTTGGAAGCTGCCCAGAGTGGGCAGGGCAGGGTATAAATAATAAGTTGTTATTATTGTTATTATTATTATTATTATTATTATTATTATTATTATTATTATTATTATTATCCTCCATATTCATCCAGTATTGCTGTTTGATGCATTTCCCCCCCTCAAACTAACTTCAGTCCGACCAGAAAACTAGATGCGGAGTATGCAGTAACATGGACATAACCAACAGCCACCATACATGGGCAAATGAGAACACATGCACAGATGACAGCTTCATGAAGAGTTTGTGGCGGGGTCTGGGAGGGGGAACAAAACATCATGCACATTGGGTGGGAACATCCTCACCTTCTTTCTGATGTGAACAACAGTGTGCAAGTGCAGCTTGAAAGGCTAATGTGTACATATCCTAATAATCTCTGGAGCAGACTTCAGATTTCATGGGGGAGTCTGCAATGGGGCGAAAGGAATCACCTTCCTCATTTTACTGATGGATGTTGAACATCGCCCTAAGATTCCACAAATATCCTGAAATGTAAATGAAAAATAGAAAAGATTGACAGGGTCTATTGACTTATCATGATATAAGCTCGTTCTGGAGCATCTGTTACGTCACGCTCAAAGAAAGCTGTGGCAGATTAACCCATGTTTCTACTTCCCCTGGCAATGAATTGATTGTTTCCTTAGTATAATGACTGCTTCCATTCTCTACTGGGAAAATACAAAGAGTTACGTCAGAGGATTTTGGGAATATGATTTCTTATGTGGTGGTTCTTGCTGCAGCAGAAGCCATATAAGAAAACAGTTGTGTGTACCTTGGAATGACTAATTATTCAAAGGCAAACGTGTTCTTTATAGATGGAAAGCTGATCCAGCTACTGCACCACATTGATGGAGGTTCTCCCCATGATCTGAATTATTTCATAGAGAAGGTATTCTGACTATGTTACCAGTAGAGAACTCTGCCTTATTAGGCTGAGACAGGCTTCTCAGAGGCGCTACATTTTCCCACATTCCAAGAAAGATTGTGGATAACTAATAAGTAGCCAAAAATTACCTTTATGCTAAGCTAAGCTATAAAATACATATTTTTTTTCTTTAAAAAAATCCAAGTGACATAACCTATTAAGAGAAATGTATCACATCATTGCACAGATGTCAGAATGGTGACTGTGAGATTTTTGCCTGGCTCTGGCATGTATGACACAACATGCTTCTTTAAACCATCTGGTTGTAGCTTTCTAAAATTATCCCATGGCCTGGTGCGGTGTTAACTGAGTTAAACTGCTGACTGGTGTGTCAGCCTTGGCCCATGTTTCCTTATGGTACTGTGTGTGAGCAGAAGTGTGGTGAATGTTGACATTTACCAGTAATTCTGAATAATTTCAGAGGTCAATGTCAGAACTCTATGGAACACTATAGTGCAGGCCTGGGGATCCTTTGGCCTTTAAAGGCCTTTAAAGAAATGTTCAGAGTAATGACAGTGAGATGAGAAAGGGGAAGGCCGCAATTCAGTAGCAGGGCACATCCTTCACAGGCAGGAGGTCCCACGTTCAATTCCTGCCATTTCCAAATAGGGCTGAGAAAGAGCTCTGCCTGACACTTTCTAACTACCCCACACAGAGCTACTTTCTTTGTTACCTTAATGGTCCATTACCTCACCAGGAAGCTAGCCTGGCTATTATAGGAATTGAATCCCTACTGGATCGAGGGATTAGGAAGGAGCTCATACACACAGCCTACCTTCCCCCAACTCATAACAATACTTTTTGTGGTAATTAATAGGGACCATTGGAGTGCATGGGCAAGCTCAGTACAACTTTCCCTCCTAGAAAACTCATAGATCAATATTCTAATTCCATGGTATACAGCTCTTTGAAGAACAGCATAAAACAGCAAATAGACCTCTATTCATTTTCCTGTGTTTTCATTTTTAGCACATGCATTTCTGGGCAGCTTTGACTAATAATGGCTTACATTTCTTTAGGGTTCTATTTCTTCCACAACACACTGCTTCTTTTGAATCTTCCATAAGCAGATACAGTATTTCCAAGAATGGATACACACACAAAACCCTCCCAAACCTGCTGCAACTTTTAAGCTTCTTTTCCATATATTTATAGCTTTTACTTTACAAAGTCCCCTCCCTTAAAGAACATTCCATAATTTCTCCTTCACTAAGCTTTTTACCAAACTGCAAAAAGTCACACCCATCATCACTTCCTCCAGTGGATGCCAAAGAGAAAACACAATCTCTTTTTTCCTCTCTCTTATTCTAACTTAACTGTTTCTTTGTGCTCTTCCAACTCACTTAACACTTTCCATGTGCACTTTATTCCTTTCAAAAAACACAGGTCTGGCTCTCAACTTCTGACTTTTTTTTTGGACCTACTAGGAGAAACAACACTAATTTGGAAGTGTTGTTAAAATCTTGCTACCATTTCCACATTATAACACAAGCCCATGAGCTCAGTGGTGCCATAAGTCCAGGGTTTAGTAGGCGTGTGTTGAGAAAGGCAATTCTTCAAGTAAACTGGTTCCAAGCTGTTGAGGGCTTTATATATTAATAGGAAACCTTAAATTTGGCTTGGTAACAAATTGGCAGCTAGCTCAGACCTTTGAGCAGAGGTGTAAAATGCTGATAGGATCTCACTCCAGTCAGTAATTATCAGGGCCAGCCCAAGACATTTTGGTGGCTAAGGCAGACCCCAAAATGATGCTCCCCTCCCTGCCAGGGAATAAGAGGTGAGGGAAGATCTACATCAGGAACAAGGGGGGTGGGAGAGACTGACATCAGGATCTACTGATCTGGAGAATCCTGCCGCCTGAAGCAGTCGCCTCACCTTGTCTCAAGGGTGGGCCGGCCTTGGCAATCATCCTGCAGCATTCTGCACTAACTGCAGTTTCCAGACCAGCCACAAGAAATGTCCCATATAGATTGCATTGCAGTAATCCAACCCTGAAGCTACCAGTGCCTGGATTACTGTGGTCTAGCTAGGCTGGCCCAGGAACACAGTTGTTGCAACAGCTGAAGCTGATAAAAATTGCATTTGTGTAATTAATATCACATCTAGTTTGGCTCTCGAGCCGTTAAGAAGAAGGTTTCTGTAGAGAATCAAGAAAAGGAGAGAATCCTGAAAAGAACTTTATAGACCCAGACTGTGGACCCTGCTCAGCTGGGATGCTTCAGAACCACACTCTCAGCATCTGTTGTGGTGATGGTGAGTAAGAATAGAAAGCAAGCGAATTCTTCATCTTGACGGCACAGAAATAGGGATGGGGAGAGAAATTCAGTTCTATTTGCATTTAAAGGTGAGCCAAACCAATACGCAAACATTTGCAAAAATGTGTTTTTTAGGCAAAACTGCACTTAGACACATGTATATTGGGAGAAATTTGCACTAAAATGCTGAATAAATTACAAACTGATGTGGAAAACTGAACTTAATATTAGGAAAAATGAGAAACTGAGAGCAATCAGAAGTGACAGAGTCACCCACTGATATAAGCAACTGAGGGTAGGTCAAGAAGGGAGTGTGTTCATTCTGAGGATCAAGCTGGAAATATCATAAACTGGTGAGCTATGCTATGCTATGTATTCTGAGCTAAAAAGAAAGAAATTAAAATTCATCAACATGATAACCCAAGTTTTGTGCCAAGAAAAAGCAAATAACCTGTAAAGACACTTCAAATTAGCATAATTTTTCTCATTTGTGTTGCAACTTCTACCATTTTGCATAATGTATTCTGTATAATGTATTTATAAAGAACTGGGAAGTACAAGAGGCTATGCAGCACAGTGAAGAGGCATCCTTGATCCCTAGAAATCTTGTTCAGCCCTCTCATTGGCTTCACTAGACAGTGTTCATAATGCAGGCCTATCCAAGCCAGCCTGTCTCTTTAAGATTGCCAAGGCTCTCTAGCCCGCCATCACTTACAAGCAGAGAACTTGTGTATCCTTTCAATAGACTGAATACAGGATGGGTTCCATCAGTCAGGGAAGGGGAAAATATACCATCTCCCAAATAGGGGATTCTCCAGCTGATATGACTGGTGATCCTGTTGAAACCCTAGACGAGCTCTGGGACATCTGAATGGCTCAGGCTGTTGACACAATCACCCCTGAGAACCCTCTCCCACTTTGTGGAGCTTGCTTGCCTCCATAGCTGCCAAGTTTTCCCTTTTCTCACGAGGAAGCCTATTCAGCATAAGGGAATTTCCCTTAAAAAAGGGATAACTTGGCAGCTATGCTTGCCTCCCCTTTGGCCTCTTGTCTTTTGAAGTCTTATTAAAACTATTAAAATTGGCTGTTAGGGTCCTTGTTTGCATTTCTGCCAGACTCAAAGGGTTATTTCCACCTTCACAAGCTTAGTCTTCCTGATGCATGTGCATATAATTGGGATTTGTCAGAGAAAAGCAAGCTACTTTTGGTTCTGGTGAGAGACAAACAAGCTTGGTGCTCTCTGTACTTCCCCTCATAAATATTTGCCTTGCACCCCAAGGTTTCACTTCTGCATGGGGTTAGAGGGAACATAAGGGAAGGAAAGTGTAGGGGCTGTCTACCAGAGAGTCCCTTGCTTGACTGGCCTACCCAGACTCCCAGTCATGGCAGGAGTGAAGCAAGAGTTCCCCTTACATTATAGTGCCCGCATACTTAAGTTTAAATGATATTTTTGCATCTATAAGGACTAGAAACATCTAAATAAATACAGAATTCTTAGGAAGATGACTTTTGTGAACAATGCCGAATTCTGTGGCTACCAAACAACAACCCATACAAAACAGGCAGAACAGCAGAGAATTCTTCCTAGAGGTGGTATCCTGAGCACATCCAGCCCAAGTGGCTGGTAGTTTTCTTTATTGACAAAGCATGAACTTACAGGAGCTCCCAAGGTGCATTAAACACACACAAACATGTTTCTGGTGGCTAGGTAGCTCTTACACAGAAGTTGTCACTGTGCTTGCCACTTTAGTCCCCGACCCCCGGTCTGGGGGGGGGGGCGGTGGAGGGGATTTTGCCGGGTCCCTCCCTTCAAGCACTGTCTTTCCCTCAGCCCCTGGCACATCCTGTCCTTCCTCCAGCTTCAGCTTCTGTCCCACGTCCTGTACCTCCTTCCCCGTCTCCAACTGCTCAGATCCATTCTCCAGCTCTGGCTCCTGCCTCATTGGAGGCACAAAACCCCATAAAGTGCCACTCCATTCGGATCAACCTCTGGCTCCAATCAGCGGTGGAGGAAGCCACTCGGGCATATGGGGCACACCACAGGGCCTCCGGAGTTTGCCTGCCTCCTCCCACACAGCCGCCCTACAGCTGGGGGGGAGGCAGCGGGGGGACCGTTCGGGCAGGGCAGAGTGTGCGTGCACCCAAGCCACCACATCTCTCCCAGGAGAGACACGTGGCTCGGGCGCACTGCAGGCCCCGCAGTGAGTGCCACCCGGCATTTTGTTACCCCCCCTCAGTGGTGACACCCGGGGCGGCCCACACCTACTGTACCCCCCTTCCTCCACCCCTGGCTCCAATACCTTTTTCACTCACTCCTCAGACCCTGACAGGTGGAAATACCATGAGACCTCAAATGCCTGTGGTTGATTCCAGACAACCAGTTTAATTAGCATCCATTCTAATTTGTTTGCAGGGAGGTTAGATGACATTGTGTCAAAGTGCCTTTTCCCATCACTTTCCCTGTTGCAAAGAGTGCTATCTATGGGGGAAGAGAGGTTTTTTTTAAACAAGCAGATTTAATTGCGCGGCCTGAATTTGCTGGGATGTGATTGAATCCCATCTCCAAACAGTGACAGACTGGAAATGCCCTAGGTGCCATTAAAAGAAAAAGAAAGAACAAGGAGATAACATTTTCTTCATTGTCTTCAATGGTTTAAATGGAAATGAAAGTGCTGGTTTTGACCTATAAAGCGCAGGATCCCAATATCTCTCCCCATATGAACCAATCTGGACCCTGCAATCATCATAGGAGGCCCTTCTCTGGGTACTCCTTCTATGGGAGATCTGGAGGATGGCAACAGAAGAACGTGCCTTTTCAGTGGTGGCTCCCCGTTTGTAGAATGCTTTCCCCAGGAAGGCTCGCCTGGTGCCATCATTACATATCTTTAGGCTCCAGCGAAAACCATTTCTTTTCCACCAGGCCTTTGGCTTTTAATTACCGGTGGCCTCCTACAGTAGGTGGGATCTTCTAGTCCTGCCTTTAAAAATATAAATGAGTTTTAGGTTTCCTCCACCCTGTTTTGTTTTGTGCTGGTTTTAATGTATGTGTTATTGATTGATTGTTTTAAGTTGCTCCAAGTTACTTTTTTTAAAGGGGGCACTAATACAGTCAGGGGTTCCTTTACCTTTACTAATAAGTTTACTAAATAAATAATAATATTAAATAATTGCTACATGTAATTTTAGTAAAGAATCATTAGGCAGCAAAAGCAAGGGCAATGTTAGCTATACAGTGTATTGGCTGTATGTTCATCCTGTCAGTCACAAGAGATAGCTGGAGTTCCGTCAGTGCCTTCTGTTACAAGCAGAAGAGATGGCATTCTCCAGTGTTTATCTGCTGAATGTTTCAAATTGCAAAGAACTGAAACTCGATCGCAAAGTTGTCAGCACTCAGGCAAATGACTTCATGAGCATTTTTAAAAATAACAGTGTGCAAGGGCATCAGATGAGTGTGCACTGCAGCCTTTTGAGGGAAAGTGGTTTTGAGATGACTGAGATGCTCAGCCCTGGAAAGTACCGTGGCTCCTGAACTTGCACAGTAGGAGCTAATAATAAACACTCAGCACTCGCCCTTTCACTGGCATGAGGGCTAGCTGGTGTTCACCGTTGCTCCCCTTATTGAGATGGTTGACCTCTACAAATTCATCAGTTTGCCCTCTAGGTTGGATGAGTGAAGAAAGAGAAAGACAGTACAAGCCACAACCATTTTATGCTTGTCCGATATGTGTGTAACTGTGCACATTTGCATTGCCGCAACCTGGAAGTGGCCAAAAAATGGGGCAGGGTAGGAGCAGGCTTATACACACTCTGCCAATGCACACGGGGGGTCAGGAACATAACCCCTGTGCAAAACAGCTGTTGCCTGTACACCAAAAGGAAAGACAATGGTTGCCTCCAGATGACATGAATATTGTGCAATCAGCCTGAATTCTACACATACAATCTACAGGGGGGATCAGACAGTGTCATCAATTGGTTGTTACCCCACTCTTTTCTCTCAGGTTTCCTCTCAAATTTCACACAACTAAACCTTGTGTGTGTGTGTGTGTGTGTGTGTGTGTGTGTTATGCAAGAGCACTGTGGTGTAATTTTTTGTGTTGGTGTGGGGATGATCTATGACATCATGGGGGTTGTGCTTTAATACCACACTTCTGCTACCCTACCTTTCAATTGGCAAAAAATGTTGGTGGTGCTTCCCGACACAATCACGAAACCACTGGTCTGCTTTACAGCAACCAGTGGCAGACCTACATTTTTGGGGCCCTGAAGCTTGAACTGTTATGGGGGCCCCTTCACAACCAGCAGCAAGGTTTGGGTAATCACTGTTATCTTATTCAATGCTATGTTTAAAATTTACACATTACATTGATGATCTAAACCAGAGGTGGTTAACTTGTGACCTTCCAGATGTTGCTGGCCTCCAATTCCTATAAGCTGCAGGCCTTATGGCAAATAGTTAGGGACGATGGGAGTTGCCACAGCTTAGCTTTGTTGTTGTTTAGTCGTTTAGTCGTGTCCGACTCTTCGTGACCCCACGGACCATAGCACGCCAGGCACTCCTGTCTTGCACTGCCTCCCGCAGTTTGGTCAAACTCATGTTCGTAGCTTCGAGAACACAGCTTAGCTACCCCGATCTAAATTCAAAGCTTGATTGCAAACTAAGGAAAACTATTAAGGTTGCAGCCATAGGGGAGGGGAAAGTCAGTCTATTGCAGGAGGCCTTCAAAGCTCAGAGGTGTTCTCATCATGTGTTGCATGTCCCAAAGGTCCCATGTCCCATGGGTTGCATGTCCCAAAGGTGAGAATGAATATAAATAGCCTGAAAACCCAAAAAATACTTTTGGCATACCCCAAAGCAATGCTATATGGAATTTTTGCCATTTGATTTTGTTTTGTTTATCTGCTGAGTCTTTCTCACTCGTCGTTGAGGGGTGGGGATCCTGTATGTTAGCAAAGAAGAACTTCAAAGAGCATTTCCAGATTGCTGGTGTATTTTCCAAATGTAAGTCATGATGATACCCCTAAGCAACATTATGATCCTGATCAAGATTGGGGTACCATTACCAGCACTATGCATCGGGCCAACACACCTCCTGCTGAAGAAAATTGGAGTTTTCTCTCGCCCACCACCCTGCAAATTGCTGGCATGCAGGGGTGGAGTCATCAAAATCAGGAAATAGCAGGGCAAAAAGGTTGAAGCTCCCTTGTGTCTCATGCTAATGGGGTCTCAGTATGGATCGGCTTTTGTGTTGGGGAAAAGCTATTTTGCGCTATTTTGCCTAGTTTGGCCCAAAGTTCCTTCAAATCTTATTTAAAGAGGTACTTGGCTGCTGGTTGGCTGAACTAAATACTCTGCCTAACTCTAACCCTTTGCTGGTAGTTGGAGGTAATCAGTTGTTTTCTCAAGAGCTGTTAATGAATGGAGATGTGTTTCTGAACAGGCAACATACCTGCAGAGCTATGTCTGTGTGAAGAGCTCTGCCTTTGTTTCAGCTGGAGCTGGCTAAAACTGAGGCATCTCTGGGATGCAGCTGTTGCTTTTGGGAGTCAAATGCAGGTTAAGTGTTTGCACCATCGGCCTTTAGGCGTCTTTCTCCCAAAGTGCTCTGCTTGTATATTTGTATTTGTATTATTATTAATTAAATTTGTATACAGTGGTACCTCTACTTACGAATTTAATGCGTTCCGAACACACATTCGTAAGTCAAAAAAAAAATTGTAAGTCGAATCCCATAGGAATGCATTGGGAGAAAAAATTCGTAATTAGAAGCAACCCTATCAAAAAATTTGTAAGTAGAAAAAATCCTATCTAAACCGCATCCAAGATGGCGGACGGAGCTCCATTCGTAAGTAGAAACATTTGTAAGTAGAGTTATTTGTAAGTAGAGGTACCACTGTACTGTCCTATACTCGTAGATCTCAGGGTTGTTCACAACATAAAATCACAATATAAAAAACACAAAATAAGAACAAAAACAAACCGATAACCCCCCCTTCCACAACACATTCAATGGGGCATTGGATGTCAATCAGCCAAAGGCCTGGTTAAAGAGGAACGTTTTTGCCTGATGCCTAAAGGTGTATATTGAAAGTGTCAGCTGAACCTCCCTGGGGAGATAATTCCACAAGTAGGGAATCACTGCGAGGGAAAAAGCCTGTTCTCATGTTGCCATCCTCCAGAATTCTCATGGAGGAGGCACGTGAAGAAGAGCCTCAGACTCTGGGTAGGTAGACTCTGGGTAGGAGAGACAGTCCTTAAGTATTGCGGTCCTGAGCAAATATCATGAAGACACTGTAAGTCTGCAGAGCTCTCACACTCAAGGAAACGAATCTTTTGTCATGTTTCCACTGGACTTCCCAGTGCTATGGGAAGCAGGGAACGATTTAATGGCATTTTCACTGCAAGCAGATTGAAGCTCTTTGTTGTTAAAAAGAACCTTTTGGTTAAAGGAAATTTGCTTCTTAAGCCTTGCTGATGGAAGAATAAATGAGCCTTTCATTTGCTAACACTTTCACTGCATTTTCGCTGATGCATCACAGTTCATGAATTCTTTGTCCATCCACAGGTTGGCCAGATGCCAAGCTTATGCAAACAGTTGTAGCAGCAACTTCAATCTGCAATTTGCCATCTGAGTGATACAGACTTATATTAGTCTCTTCAAACCTGTCTTTCCTTATGAGCTCATATCTGTGGCTTCTGACAGATCTGAAAGTGGCCATCTGCCAGCTGCACAACTATGCTAGGAAAAATGATGTATTTTAAAGTCAAAGTGGCAAAAAAAAACCTGAAATTCCATGTGCAGCCATAGAAAAACAAAATATTTTGGAGGAGCTGGCCAAGGTGAAAAACTGAAACCAATGTTACAGAACAGGTGGATTCTGTGCCCACCTTAATTCAGAATCTAAGACTTCAACCAAATTTTTTTTTGTTTTTTTAAGGTGATAAATGCAGACAGAGTTTTCTATCACATAATAAGAAACACCCTATTCAGAGTTTGGTAAAAATATAGTAGATTGATGGAACCTAAAAAACCCTGATGGATATCGCCAATAGAGGCAAAGGCCATCAAAAAGAAGAACATGAAAGGAACCTGGCTAACATATAACTCATTATTGATAGAAGAGGAAGGCCAACTCAAACTCAGAAAATATGAGGAAATCAAAGACCAGCTCTCCGGTTGGCTGGAATACCATCAAATTCATGAGACGTATAAACAGGACAGAAGGAATGGATTTGACAATGAGCCCTCGAAATTTGAAAAGGAACTATTAAATAATAAAGTTAAAGACAATATCAAGAATGTACCGACTCCTCCTCGACTGGAAAGTCAGGGAGGAGGCGGTCAAGGTAGTTATGATCAGATGGGCTCAAGATATTGGGCACCCCATAATGTTGGCAGAATGGGAATACCTCTGGAAAACATCCATGAACTTTATGGCGTGTTATAATATTAAAGAGAATATATTGAAGATGCAGTACAGATGGTACCTTACCCCAACAAGGCTTTCCAAGATTTATAAAAACATAGCGAGAAATTGTTGGAGGTGTGGGAAAAGTAACAAAGACATGTACCACATGTGGTGGACGTGCAGAAAGATAAGAGAATTCTGGGGTCTTGTCTATGATGAATTGGGAAAAAACTTTGGAACAACTTTTTTTAAAAGGCCAGAAGCATTCCTGTTAAGCATCATTGCTTAAGGATATCCCCCCAAAAAAAACTTAAGAGAAATATTCCTATATGCTATGGCAGCAGCCTGAATACTAGTAGTAGCAAAGAACTGGAAAGGGGAAAATGCTCCGACTATAATGGATTGGCAGAATAAGTTACAAGAATTTGCCGAAATGGAGCAACTGACCAATAAGCTAGGGGTAAATCAAGACAAGAATTTGTACAAAATTGGGATAAATACAAGAGATATGTACAAAAATATACTAGTGGTTTTTCCTCTATGGCAGCATTGGATAAAGAAAGATATGAGATATAAGATTAATGGTACAACCTGCTGTAAGAATGTATTAGAAAATACATAGAGAGCAGGAAATTATGGTAGGTACATTCACTATCGGAAGAAAGCCATACAACGGGAATTGACAGGAAGTCCAAAGCTTTTATGTCATTTTTTGTTAATATCTTTGGTTAATACTCTTTGTTAATAATCATACACAGCCTCCGCCCAGCATACCTGAAAGAGTGTCTCCACCCCCATCGTTCTGCCTGGACACTGAAGTCCAGCGCCAAGGGCCTTCTGGCGATTCCCTCGCTGCGAGAAACAAAGCTACAGGGAACCAGGCAGAGGGCCTTCTCGGTAGTGTCACCCGCCCTGTGGAACGCCCTCCCATCAGATGTCAAAGAGATAAATAACTACCTGAAATTTAGAAGACATCTGAAGGCAGCCCTGTTTAGGGAAATTTTTAATGTGTGACATTTTAATGTATTTTAAATCTTCGTTGGAAGCCGCCCAGAGTGGCTGGGGAAAACCAGCCAGAAGGGCAGGGTACAAATAATGAATTATTATTATATATAAAAATAATAAAAAATATAACTGAAGTTTAAGGTTTATGAATATGTAAGAAAAGATAAGTATATGTTTTGGTTTCTTTTGATCCTACCCCCCCTTTTCTTTCCCTTTTTTATGTATATGAATGAAATTTCAATTTATTGTATGAGATGTCCGATATATATGTAATGTATTGCAAGACTATTAATAAAGGGGGGGGAGAGTTTTCTATTCATGTATTGTTTTGAGATTTTATACGAGTATTTTTCCTCTTTTGAGTCATCAAGGAATCATGGCCTATAGATGTAGACCGTTCTGCTGCTGGATCATGGGCTACTGGCATGGTTCAATGGTTCAATGGCTACTGGCAGCAATGGCTATGCTCTGCCTCCTCACTTGGAGCATCTAAAGTTGCAAGCCTATGTGCACTTAATATTATCTTACTGTGAAACTTACTGCATTATTTCAGTGGGAAATGCTTATAGTTGTGTGGTAAGAGAGTCAAACCAGAAGGTGTTAGCAGTTTTTATTTGGCAAAAGATTCAAAGATGGTCAAAGTTAGCTTGAATCAAAAGAAAAAATGGTCCTCCTCATTCTAGCTCTTACTAAGGCTAAGGCTGTAATCGTATATGCTTACCTAGGAGTAGAGTTTGGGGGAGAAATTCAGTTCAATTCATGCACAAATGCAAACACAGCCATCCTTTGAAATTCACACTTCTCCAAATTTTGCAATGCAGTTCTCCAGCCAAATAATGTATACATAAATGCATATACTAGGCTAAAGTGTGCATGTTAATGCATATGTTAGCAAAAATAACATGTAGAAAAGCATTATATTGGGGGTGGCTTTTTTAAAAGTGTTCATTATGCAAAATTGCATAAAGCTGTGTATACTGGAAGAAATTTGCTAGTGAATATTCATGATTAGTTTATTTTTAAAAAAACGCAGTGATGTGAAAATACGGACAACTGAACTGAAGATTCAGAGAAGCCAAGAGAAACCAAAGTTGACAGGCTTCCCCATCTCTACCTGGGTGTGAACTCAATTGAACTCTACAGAACTCTTACTTCTGAGTAGGTATGCATGGAATGTGGTTAATAAACCATTTAAGAATAAATGGATAAATATTATCATGATGCTACTCACTTTAAAGCTTTAGGACAGCCACTATCTATCACAGCATCTAAGACATTCATTCTGTGAGCTTTTTACAAAGAAAAAGAGGAAGATTCCAGTGAAGCCTTTTGCAGTATTTTCTGTACTGCAAGACAGAGTTGCTTAGTAAAACCTGCCAATTTAATTATGAAAATTCAGGGCTGCTTATTTGGTGATGATGTTGTGTTGTTTAGTCGTTTAGTCGTGTCCGACTCTTCGTGACCCCATGGACCATAGCACGCCAGGCACTCCTGTCTTGCACTGCCTCCCGCAGTTTGGTCAAACTCATGTTCGTAGCTTTGAGAACACTGTCCAACCATCTTGTCCTCTGTCGTCCCCTTCTCCTAGTGCCCTCAATCTTTCCCAACATCAGGGTCTTTTCCAAGGATTCTTCTCTTCTCATGAGGTGGCCAAAGTATTGGAGCCTCAGCTTCACGATCTGTCCTTCCAGGGAGCACTCAGGACTGATTTTCTTAAGAATGGATAGGTTTGATCTTCTAGCAGTCCATGGGACTCTCAAGAGTCTCCTCCAGCACCATAATTCAAAAGCATCAATTCTTCGGCGATCAGCCTTCTTTATGGTCCAGCTCTCACTTCCATACATCACTACTGGGAAAACCATAGCTTTAACTATACGGACCTTTGTCGGCAAGGTGATGTCTCTGCTTTTTAAGATGCTGTCTAGGTTTGTAATTGCTTTTCTCCCAAGAAGCAGGCGTCTTTTAATTTCGTGACTGCTGTCACCATCTGCAGTGATCAAGGAGCCCAAGAAAGTAAAATCTCTCACTGCCTCCATTTCTTCCCCTTCTATTTGCCAGGAGGTGATGGGACCAGTGGCCATGATCTTGGTTTTTTTGATGTTGAGCTTCAGACCATATTTTGCGCTCTCCTCTTTCACCCTCATTAAAAGGTTCTTTAATTCTTCCTCGCTTTGGTGATGATATAATACTATTTATCTCATTCTTTTCAAGTACGTACAATAGAAAGACTATAACCTTTAGAAAGCACAGGCTTTTCAAAGTACATGCAGGACCTCTTACCTTACCTACTTAAGACTCCACCTAGTGTTGCTTAAAAATAATTCACAGAAAGGATGAAGGAAAGGAAACTTGAAAGCACTAGTGGGCTGGAGCATTACAGCTATTCACTGGCTCTCTCTGACGTAGGGAGAAACTTTCCATCAACACAACTGCTGTATATTATATTAAATATCCATGGCAACACTTTAAAATACAACTCTATAAAACTGTACCTTTATCCATTTCACATTATAGAGATCACATACTGTAAATATTTTGCCTTCAATGCATCTGTGTGCAGTATGATGGATCTTCGTCAAATTACAATGGAAGCAGCAGATAGTGGAGGAAGTATTTATCAAAAGAGATGTTCCCATTCAAAGACAATAGTAGCTGTTGTTATAGTATAGTGCTGTGGAGGGGGCACTTGAGGAGTGCAAGATGCAGGGCATAATGTTCTAGGAGAAAGGTGGTCTTCTGGCTGTTGAAATCAGAGACACATGTCAAATAAGCTGAGGTCTTGAAGTCATCCAAATTTCTATACTAATCATGGAAGCGCCAAAGAAGCAAGGACTGAGATGGTACTCTTCCCTTGCTTCTGACTGTGGGAGGGCATCTAAGATGCCTTCTTCTGGTTATTGACTAGTTTTCTGTGAGAGACCTAAAGCAAGTTTAGAAGGAAACCAATTTTTTAAAATCACAAACACAATCATGGTACAGTATAATAGACTTATAAGGCTACAATATTCAAAAGGTTATCGGATACACCTCCCTCACATCCTTAGTCCCAGTTCTCTTCCTCTAGTTCAAGGAAACATGGACATGAAGGACACCAGGGGGTTAGCAGACTTAGTGGCATCTGACCCTGTGCTCTTCCCTAGATCCCTGATCAGCTCAGATAACAAGAGAGAGAGCTTGGAGTGACTCAGGAGTTAACTCACATGCTACCTGACACTTTATTACAGTGATCCATTAGATCCCAAGAGTAAAGCAAAGGTCATCAGATAAATTTTCACTCAAGTGAGGTCTACTTGCTTCATACAAAATTTATTTATTTAGATACCAACTTTCAAGACTACACAGCTATCCCAATGTCTTTCACATCATTGGGTGGGTGGGACAATATGAAATCACCATTGCACAATAAAATCAGTACCATAAGCCAAGGGAAGACTGCACAGTGCAGGTGCAGCAGCATAACAACCTGACGCTCCAAACACTGTGTGCACACCATGCAGATCTACCTGGCACATCACTGCTCTCCTTCTCAGATACGTGGCACCATTTGAAGCTGTCCCACCCTGCCAACCACTATTGTACAGCTAGAATCCTGTCAGGAAGAATGCCCTCTTGTGTGTTGACATATATTGCACCCTAGGCAAATCCAGCACCACTAAGAGGGTGTGTCACCACCCCCAATCACAAACTCTGGGCAGGTTACCTGTGGGAACATGTAGACTATCTAGGTCCTAAGCTATGTAGGGCTTTATAAGAATAAATGAATGAATGTTTATTATTACGGCAAACAGCTACGGTAGCATACTAGGCTTTATATGTTAATATAAGCATCTTGACCTTAGCCTGGTAGTGTATAGCTGGCAATTGCAGCTCCTTCAGTGCCATTGTTACGTATTTTTTTGTGAGCTGCCCGACCGAACAGCCTTGCTGCTGCATTCTGCACTGGCTGAAGCTTCCAAACCAAACCTAACAGCATCTCCACAGAGCGTGCGGCAATAATCCAGCTACAGAAAATTAAAGTTTGGTTATTAATGCTAACATTTAATCTATTCATCAGTGCTCTTTACTTAAAATGATCTCTGAAAGAGTGATAATGCAAAAGTTGTCCCCATGAAAATAAAGCAGACATAATTAATAAAATAGCTGAAGCATACATCAGGCATTAAAATAAAAATAGAACTTTATACGGTGGTAATGTAACATACAGTACCTATGACTCATTTCTAACTATAGATCAATTTTCAATACAGGAGGGGAGGCAGGCAATTTGAACCAAGCAAGCATTGACATGTTTTCCTAGCCTTTAAAAATGTTAATCTAAGATTTCAGTGCTTGTTCCTCTTCTGTGGCAACCAACACCCTGACTTTAGGCACTTCATGGGGTAATATTGCTAATTCCCACGCACCCAACACAGGGTATTTTTAGGCACGCATTAAAGCTCTCCAGCTGGGAATCAAAACCACAACATGGTATCTCACTCGAGGTATTATTTCTAACCACTGCCATTCAGATGGCACTTAAGTCACACATCCTTAGTTATACTGTATTTGCCAAATGCTAGGCTATGAGACTTTTCCCTTGAAGGATAGCATGATAGGTTCAGCAGTAACAAGCTCTAAATGTGCATTTGTTTCTTTTCCTCAGTATGTAGCAGCTCCTTTGTTGGTTTCAACAGATACCGGTAGTTAAAATGATATATATTATTTAACTAGCACATGAAGAGTGGTGTGAAAGAACTTGCAGGTTCTTATATCAGTCTAAGTGGTATAAATGCCATCTTTCCTTTCTTTGAACATTTTTCTAAATAACAAATGGATGGTTCTTCTTTTGCTTTAATCACAGTCTTGTACCAAGAACTGCCTGCTCTATTGTTTCAAACTCCATATGGATCCACAGATTTAATGCTGCTGCTGCTGACCATTGACTTCATAGGGTCTCAACCTCCAATTTCGATTATTAACCTCTAGAGTTCTTAATGTTCAGGAGTTCAGGAATATCTGATGCACACTAAGACCGCAATCCTCAACACACTTACTAGGAAGTAACCAGCAGTGCTTCATATTTGTATAGCACTTTCAAATGTTCAAAGCACTTCCCAGACATTATCTAAGGCCTCATCCGCACTTACCCTTTGCTTTCTCAACACAGGTATGTGCTTTAAAGTGCCATGTCCAAATGCTTTTCTTTTTTTCTCTTCCTCCCCACGGTGCCATCCCTATGAAAACACACTCTTTAATGCTGAATTGGAAGAAACGGCAATTCAGGTTTTCTGCAAATTGCGAATTTTTGCAAATTTGGGTTTTCTGCAAATTGCCATTAGCATTCAGTAGCAAAGAGCAGGCTTTTGCAGGAAAAGTGCCAAGGCAAAAAAGAGACCTTAGACAGGGTGCTTTAAAGCACGGAACTGTTCCTAGAAATGCTGTGGAAAAGGAAGTGTGGATAAGCCCCTAATTATGATCCTCACAACTCTTCTGTAAAGTAAGCCAGCACATCTTCTCTGAGGTAAGCTGAGCTGAAAGAGGTAGGCTTGCCTAAAGATACCTTGCAGCAGACAGGAGATTCAAACCAGCGACTCCCTGATTCATACTTCAGTCGCTTAGCCCCCTACACTACCAGGGAGGTTTACCTGGTGCCAAGTTGAACATCTTTTTGCAGGGGCAGACTTTAGTTTTTCAAATTTCAGCAGCACCCTGCACGAGGCCAAAATTCAACTCCTCTTGTCTTCCATTCTGCTCAATTCACTGTCATGTTTTGCAACACCCCGTGGTACCCCCTAGGCTCAGCGCCCAGTGCAGTGGAACTGGTTGTGCTGCCCCAAATTCACCTCTGCTTTTTGGCTCCAGTGGAAGACCTTTTAATTTCCCTGGCCTGTGGTGTGTGTGTGTGTGTGTGTGTGTGTGTGTGTGTGTGTGTGTTAATGGTTTGTCTTTTCTGATGTTTAGCTGTTCCTGCTGCACTGATTTCCTGTTTTATTATATTGAATTTTGAATAGACTGCTGGTGTTGTTTGTAAAATGTTTAAAACTTTCTGTAAATTGCTTTACAGAGAAACACTGATAAAGCAGTTGGCGGCATGCCCACCCCAAAACTTTTGCAGGCACAGACATTTGGACATGGCACTCTAAAGCAAGTGGGATCATATATAACTGCTCTGATACTATCATGAGCACTTGAAGGTGTCCTGTTACTATTTTGTAGAAGAGTTTCAAGAGCATACTAGAACTTCAGGTTTGCGCTAAACATTTAAAAAAGAATCAGACTTTTTGCCGTTGGAAAGTGATAGGGAAACACATTGAAAAATGTGGGATGGACAAATGATTATAAGGAAGATGTATAAACAAACACCTTGCAAGTGATTAATGTAAGGTGAATGCTCACAGTCATAAAGTTGCCAAGCAAACAAATCAAAATAAATGCTCAGTAAAGGCCAGATGGAATCTATGTAAACTTTGTGAAAACAAATCAAGATGAAGCCTCAATGAACAGGTCATCTGAAGAAGCCCTTGGAAGAGGGGAGCATATACCAGTAATAATTCTGCAGGCCAGGGTATACAAATGGTAGCCATGTCATCAAGCTGATCAGGGATGGGAGAGGAGGGCAGGGAGGAAAACATCAACAGTGTTAGTTTTGAAGGTGTCTGCTTTTCTGACCCCAATTTTTACTTGTACTCAACACATTTAGGTGTTTTTTACATAACTAATTTCATATGAAAACCAGTAATGTACAAGGAAAAGGTCTTCTAAAGGGCGTGCATGAGATAGAGAACATATTTTCTAGCTATTCCAGACACCTGTTGTGAGAGGCAAATCCATGTCAGGCTTCCCATATATTGACAAGGAGGAAAGAGAAGGTTTGCCCCCCTGATGAAGCTTGATTTGTGAAAACTGTTGTCAAATAATACTCTTCCTGGAACTGATTCAAAGCATGACCAAATACTCTGTATAACATGTGCTTGAAACATTAGGACATGAGCTCAGATACCTTGCATAGCTAAACCCTGACATAATGGGGGACTTATGCTAGCTGCGTGTGTGTGCATATGTGTATACTGTATACAAGTACAGCCGTACCTTGGTTTTCAAACAGCTTAGTTCTTGAATGTTTTGGCTCCCAAATGCCGCAAACCCGGAAGTGAGTGTTCCGGTTTGTGAACTATTTTTGGAAGCCAAACATCCAACGGGGCTTTTGCGGCTTCCAACTGGCTGCAGGAGCTTCCTGCAGCCAATCAGAGGCCACGCTTTGGTTTTCGAATGTTTTGGAAGTCGAACGGACTTCCGGAACAGATTCCACTCGACTTCCAAGGTACGACTGTAGAGTCAAGGAAGCTATTACAGGTAAGAAGTCTTCCTTGGGAAAACTGATGTCTTGTCCAAATAAAAGACACAAGCTTTGGTGAAAGAAATGCAAGCAGCTAATAAGAGATGCAAACAAACAATTCAAGGAGCACAAGGCTGAAAACCTAAAGACCAACACAAGAAATTCTTTAAATGCATTAGAAGCCAAAGATCAGGTATGGGGAAATGAGACACAGGTATTGAGAGTGAGGAACAGAGGGAAGCATGTGACAGTGAGGGATTAAGAGACAGAGGAAGATGTGGGTAAAGTATTTTCCCATTTCCCTTTTCTCCCTTCCTCCACCAAGCCTTCCCCAACTTCAATTTTTGCTGTCCCTGCTCATCTCCTAAATTTAAAAGATAGTTACATACCAGCAATAAGTATTACTTGTAACAATTCCCTAGGAAGATAGTTTTCACTATTGTGGTATTATGTTTATTCCCACCCCACCATTCTCGACTGGCTGACTGATTGAGGACAATACCTGTCAGAAAGTGAAATATGGCATTTTGATCTTCATATGTAATGCCTTTGTACTGTATACTTAGTGTTGTTGCATAAATAAACCACTTTATTCTTGAGAAAAACTATCAGGGGAGAGAAGAAAGATTTGATGCTCTATTTATAGAACAAAACTGGGATGACAGATTGGATTCCAACATTCAGCTTAATCTGTAAAATTTTAACAACCAGGATAAAAAAATGTTCAGACTGAGAGCAACATGATTGCATTTGACATACACGATACAAAATGGTTCAACTACACTACTTATTTGAAACTCATACTCAGATGCTGGCAAGATCTAAGCGTTCCATTTCACAAGACTAAACATCGGCCACCTAAAATGTTATTACACATACAACCTCTAAACTCTGTATGAATAGAAATGGCATGATCACTTGACAGGTGACTTTGAAAGAAGTTGAAAGAATCACTGACCAATTTTGCATTATAATCTTAAATTACAAAGCATACCATCCTAGACATGCTTATTGAGAGTAAGCACAATTGACGTGTACTTCCATGTAAACGTACACTGGGTTGCTGTTAAAGCATGATTCTTAAAAGTTCTTCTTAGGCTGTAATCCCAAACACACTTACGATTAAGGAGCATGCCCTGTTGATTTACTTTGAAATTTAAAAAAGCCTCTGATTACACTTCTCAATACTTCTAGATGCACATGAAAAAACAATGCAATTCCGATCACCAATTGAAAATTTTGGAACAAAATAAAAAAAATCCTTCCAGTAGCACCTTAGAGACCAACTAAGTTTGTCATTGGTATGAGCTTTCATGTGCATGCACACTTCTTCGACTACGGCAGACCAACCTGTAACTGAACATTTTGGAGTTTCCTGTAGAATCAAGCAGCTAGTGTATGACTGCCCCTTGATGGCAAGAATGGGAAGAGGAATAGCATCCCGTTACGTAAACTGCCATTCATATACTTGCATTTCTGTGTAATAACACTGTTTTTAAAATATGCAAGTATAATCTATCCCTATACATAATTATTTAAGAAAATGCAAAAGTTAATTAGCTGACAAGATCTACCTGTTTTATACATGTAAGTAATTTGGATGCTGATGTTCTTGTTGTAGAATAGAAACCAACACATATACCTGTGGCAAATGTAATCCAGATTCTTTTTTTAAAATTGAAAATAGCCATTTTGCTTATCCAGATTCCTCCCCCCCCCACACCCCCAGAAAACAGAATGTAAAATGTTGATTCCCTCACTATTTCTATTGGCTGCTACAGTTTTATCTTCCTGGCTGCTGCTTCCCCAACCCCAACTGATACACAAGTCTAGCTGCTATCCATTAGAAAGTTCTGAATGGACTCAAATGTGATATTGCTGTTCATCTAACAAAAGTATAGAACATGTCTCTAGGATCTGCCTCCATACCAGAGATTACAATGAAAAGTGGTGATTGTAGGGATTTTTTAAATAGGAAACTGGGTGGTGGGATGAAGTGGGGGGTGGGGGTGGAGAATCCCAGAAATAAATTAGTCTGGTAAGCTCAGTGTCTCTTCTGGACAAATTGGTGGAAAGTTTATTAAAGATCAAATTATCAGGAATATAGGATAAATCCTGCTGAATGAGCACCAACATGACTTCAGCAGCACCAAGTCTTGTATCATCAATCCTTTAGAGTTATTAGAGAGTGTCAACAAACACATAAAAGGAGTAATCAGGTATACATTGTGTACTTGAAACTTTAAACTAGGAGTGGGGAACCTGTGGCTTCTGTGAGAATATTTAACACACCAGGCCATTTTCCCCAAACCATGCCCATCCACCCATCAGATAACATCACTGATGACGTCAGCTGATGGAAAGATAGGGTTTAATTCTGCCCTGGTTGTACCACCTCAGTCCCAGGAGGGAACAGGATCTGGCAGCAGATCTGGTAGAATTTACCGTAATCTCTGCTAACCACCTGATGAGTGGAGATTACAGTCCTTTGCATTCTCCTTTAAGTGAGCAGGATGGTGGCAGGGAAATGGGAGACCAACATTGCCACTACCCAAGGCTTGCGAAACCCTTTGCATGTTTGCCCCCTCCCATTTAAAGATTGGAGCACAAGGGATTTTGACAGGAGCGTGGTCACACCCTTCTTTCAAATTTGGCACATGAGGCAGATAAGTGGAGCCAAAAAGGTTCTGCATCCCTGCTTTAAACCAACCAATTTCTCTGTGCCATGCATAATTTTAGATTTGTAATGCTAGTATTTTATAAGGTTCTTATGATATTGACTTAATTTATCTTAATTTCTGTAATGCTTGATTAAGTTCTATTAAGTAAAGGAAATATATTTGCTATGTGCCTGGAGATTTGTCCTTGAACACTACATTTACACTGTGGTGACAGTAAGGGGGACTAACTCTCCCTCTTTATTGTGGCAGAGGGAGCTGAGATGAAAAACTTAGTGTCTGCTACATAGAAATCAGGCTTAGATTTTTCCCTTGGAGCATTTCTGGATTTTGAGCAAGTACTGTGGACACCATCCCCTCTAGTAATTTCTCTCCTCCCTCCAACCAGATCAGTTCTTCATCCTAAGAGACATAGACAATCACCCATGCACCCATTTCACTTATCCAAGGGATCAGCGTAAATGTCAAATCCAATAGAGCGGTGTCTCTAAAAGCTCACAGAACGAATATCACTCTTCCACCTTTCTCCTTCAGCACTATGTACTTTTCAGGGGAGAAAAAGGTAACCATCCATATACCCTCATGACCAAGGCGGCCAGTGAGGGGGGGAAGGGATTAAGACACTGTGGACACCAGGGGTCACAATGGCACTATTACATAGCTGCCAAGTTATCCCCTTTTTAAAGGGATTTTCCCTTATGCTGAATAGGCTTCCTCGCGAGAAAAGGGAAAACTTGGCAGCTATGCTATTATGATGGGCCTTGTATTAATCAGAGTAGGAATGGCAGATTTGAAGCCCAGGGGCTGGATGCAGCCCTCAAGGCTTTGGGACTTTTTCCAGGCCATATTCTCTTCTCTGCACCTCACCAGCCCAGCTTTACTGGGCTGGAATATGTCCTTGAACACTGATAATGCTTCTTGTTTGCCGGGGTGGGAGATAGAGATGCTGTTAGCATGTGTATAGAAACTAAGCTAAAATTCATGTTTATTGCTCTGCCCACTCTGGCCTTGCTAAGCTCTGGTGCAGGGGTCCCCAAACTAAGGCCCGGGGGCCGGATGCGGCCCAATTGCCTTCTAAATCCAGCCCGCGGACGGTCCGGGAATCAGCGTGTTTTTACATGAGTAGAATGTGTCCTTTTATTTAAAATGCATCTCTGGGTTATTTGTGGGGCATAGGAATTCATTCATATTTTTCCCCCAAAATATAGTCCGGCCCCCGGACTACAAGGTCTGAGGGACAGTGGACCGGCCCCCTGCTGAAAATGTTTGCTGACCCCTGCTCTGTTGTTTGGCCTCCAGAAGATTGCTTAGAATGAAATACAGGCTGAAGAGGGTTCCCCACTGTTGTTGGCATCTGTCTGTCTGCAGAGACAGCAGTGCACCTCCGGGGGTGAAGTCATACTGCCGTGTTAGTTAGGGGAGGGGTAGTACCTCTGGTGAGTGACACTTCCTGCTTCTTCTGGGGTAGTCTGTCCACCTTTGGTCCCCACCCCACCCAAGTTTTAAATCATTAAAAAAAACCCAATTCCTGTCCCACTGATATTCTGTTCTAGAATGACACAATGCATGTTCACAGGAGCATTCATTTGACCTTACTCCCTAGTTAAGCTTATTTTGAACTTAGGGACATTATGTGCAAATACGTGTGATAGCACCGCAACACTGTTTTAAAGCCATGAAACTCACCAGATGACATTGGGCCAGTCTGTATACCTCAGCCTCAAAGGGTTGTTGTGAGGATAAAACTGGGAAAGAACCATACATGCTTCTGGATGAAAATGTAAAAAAAGAGAGCAAATAATAATAATAATAAAAACCACTGCCTTGGGGACAGAATCTCTGAAAAGTAACAGGGACTTTTTACCCTTTTCTGGCACCTATCATTTCTCTTAGTTCCTACAATTTTGGTCCCACAACTTCTACTCTCTGAAATGTGAAAGGGATGGGGATTTCTTTCACCAAAGTATTATTTACTAATATTTTCCAAAAAAAGAAGCTGCTTACAACAGTTTATTTTAGACATTTATATATAACCATAAATAAATAAATTAGGGGCGCCACAGAACAGCCTATTTATGGTTCTTATTCACCATCATAATTAGAATAATTTTGAATTATGGTGCTGGAGGAGACTCTTGAGAGTCCCATGGACTGAAAGAAGATCAAACCTATCAATTCTGAAGGAAATCAGCCCTGAGTGCTCCCTGGAAGGACAGATCGTGAAGCTGAGGCTCCAATACTTTGGCCACATCATGAGAAGAGAAGACTCCATGGAAAAGACCCTGATGTTGGGAAAGATTGAGGGCACAAGGAGAAGGGGACGACAGAGGACGAGATGGTTGGACAGTGTTCTCGAAGCTACGAACATGAGTTTGACCAAACTACGGGAGGCAGTGCAAGACAGGAGTGCCTGGCGTGCTCTGGTCCATGGGGTCACGAAGAGTCGGACACGACTAAACGACTAAACAACAACAACAACAACAACAAATTAGAATAACATTTTTAAAAAAACGTTTCATGTCCTGAGGGACCATCCGCACCCCTCCTTCGCACAAGGAGGGGGGCTGGGGGGAAAAAACGTCCAGCCGCAGTAACCCAACCAGCATTTAGAGAATCCCTCTAAGTCTGCGTAGAGAGCGCGGCGGGCTCTTAAGCGGGTGGAGGAGGGATGGCGGGGGGAGAGTGGGCACTGCAGCTTCCCTTGACGCTACGGAGTTTTCGTAGCAGCGTGGCCAACCCCTCCCTCCCACTCACCCAGCGCGGCGTTTTCCTATATAATAACATGCCGCCCACTAAAACAACATGGCGGCCAGGCTCTCTGGCCCCGGGCTGTAGGCGGCGCAGCGGCTCTGCGGGGTTTTGTGGCGAAGAAGCCTTGGCGGGGGGAAACCTCCGCCTGTGTTGCATCACAACTCCCGTTTGCGGTTCCTCCCTCGCCAACTGAAGGGAAGTGTGTGTGGGGAGAGAAAGAAAACAACGAGCGGGGGTGTCCGCCGCGCCTCAGGCTTCCGCCACGTCTCGCGGGCCCCCGCTCCTTTTTCCTTTTTCTTTTTTGTTTCTTCCGCGCCGGCTCCTTCCACCGCCGCCTCTGCTGTTTCCGGGGGCGGCCTAGAGAGGTCGCCGTTGCTCTGAGAGCGGCTGGCACAGGAGCCGAGTGAGGAGAGACCGAGCCGAGAGAGGAAGCCGGCGGCTAGAGGGCGGGAGCGGGGTGGCGGCGGCAAGAAAGAGGGACGAGGGGCGCAGTGTGAAGAAGAAGCGCCGCTTGCGGGCAGCGAGCAAATTCCTCCTGAGGCGGCGATACGGAGGGAAGCTGAGGGGGGGAGACTGGGGAGAGAGCCATAGCTTTGAGGCGGGCGTCATCGTCGTGGATGTGCCTCTGAGGTAAAAGAGGTTGCCTGAGGTAAAAAAAAAAAAAAGCCGGC